>NC_090932.1:1604308127-1609308127 GCF_040938575.1 Ambystoma mexicanum
GGTGGGGGCCCTGGTGGAGGGTGCCCCACACTGCTGGGGGGGTGGGGGTGGTGGGAGACATGAGTGGGGGCCTGGTGGAGGCTGCCCATGGTGGCTGGGGGGTGGGGTTGGTTTGGGAGACATGAGTGGGGGCCTGGTGGGGGCTGCCCATGGTGGCTGGGGGGTGGGGGTGATAGGAGACATGAGTGGGGGCCTGGTGGGGGCTGCCCATGGTGGCTGCTGGGTGGGGGTGGTGGGAGACATGAGTGGGGGCCTGGTGGAGGCTGCCCATGGTGGCTGGGGGGTGGGCGCGGGTGGGAGACATGAGTGGGGGCCTGGTGGAGGCTGCCCATGGTGGCTGAGGGGTGGGGGTGGTGGGAGACATGAGTGGGGGCCTGGTGGAGGCTGCCCATGGTGGCTGGGGGGTGGGGGTGGGTGGGAGACATGAGTGGGGGCCTGGTGGAGGCTGCCCATGGTGGCTGGGGGGTGGGGGTGGTGGGAGACATGAGTGGGGGCCTGGTGGAGGCTGCCCCTGCACTGCTGGGGGGTGGGGGTGATAGGGGACATGAGTGGGGGCCTGGTGGGGGCTGCCCACGGTGACTGGGGGGTGGGGGGGTGGTAGACATGGGTGGGAGCCTGGTGGGGGCTGCCCATGGTGGCTGGGGGGTGGGGGTGATAGGGGACATGAGTGGGGGCCTGGTGGGGGCTGCCCCTGCACTGCTGGGGGGTGGGGGTGATAGGGGACATGAGTGGGGGCCTGGTGGGGGATGGCCATGGTGGCTGGGGGGTGGGGGTGGTGGGAGACATGGGTGGAGGCCTGGTGGAGGGTGCCCCACACTGCTGGGGGGTGGGGGTGGTGGGAGACATGAGTGGGGGCCTGGTGGAGGGTGCCCATGGTGGCTGGGGGGTGGGGGTGGGAGGGAGACATGAGTGGGGGCCTGGTGGGGGCTGCCCATGGTGGCTGGGGGGTGGGGGTGATCGGGGACATGAGTGGGGGCCTGGTGGAGGGTGCCCCACACTGCTGGGGGTGTGGGGGGGTGGGAGACATGAGTGGGGGCCTGGTGGAGGGTGCCCCACACTGCTGTGGAGGTGGGTGGGAGATATGAGTGGGGGCCTGGTGGGGGCTGCCCATGGTGGCTGGGGGGTGGGGGTGATAGGGGACATGAGTGGGGGCCTGGTGGGGGCTGCCCATGGTGGCTGGTGGGTGGGGGTGGTGGGAGACATGAGTGGGGGCCTGGTGGAGGCTGCCCATGGGGGTTGGGGGTGGGTGGGAGACATGAGTGGGGGCCTGGTGGAGGCTGCCCATGGTGGCTGGGGGGTGGGGGTGGTGGGAGACATGAGTGGGAGCCTGGTGGAGGCTGCCCATGGTGGCTGGGGGGTGGGGGTGGGTGGGAGACATGAGTGGGGGCCTGGTGGAGGCTGCCCATGGTGGCTGGGGGGTAGGAGTGGTGGGAGACATGAGTGGGGGCCTGGTGGAGGCTGCCCCTGCACTGCTGGGGGGTGGGGGTGATAGGGGACATGAGTGGGGGCCTGGTGGGGGCTGCCGATGGTGGCTGGGGGGTGGGGGGGTGGTAGACATGGGTGGGAGCCTGGTGGGGGCTGCCCATGGTGGCTGGGGGGTGGGGGTGATAGGGGACATGAGTGGGGGCCTGGTGGGGGCTGACCCTGCATTGCTGGGGGGTGGGGGTGATAGGGGACATGAGTGGGGGGCCTGGTGGGGGATGGCCATGGGGGGTGGGGGTGGTGGGAGACATGGGTGGGGGCCTGGTGGAGGGTGCCCCACACTGCTGGGGGGGGGGTGGTGGGAGACATGAGTGGGGGCCTGGTGGAGGCTGCCCATGGTGGCTGGGGGTGGGGGTGGGTGGGAGACATGAGTGGGGGCCTGGTGGGGGCTGCCCATGGTGGCTGGGGGGGTGGGGGTGATAGTGGACATGAGTGGGGGCCTGGTGGAGGGTGCCCCACACTGCTGGGGGGGTGGGGGGTGGGAGACATGAGTGGGGGCCTGGTGGAGGGTGCCCCACACTGCTGGGGGGTGGGGGTGGGTGGGAGACATGAGTGGGGGCCTGGTGGGGGCTGCCCATGGTGGCTGGGGGGTGGGGGTGATAGGGGACATGAGTGGGGGCCTGGTGGGGGATGGCCATGGTGGCTGGGGGATGGGGGGTGGTTGGAGACAGGGGTGGGGGCCTGGTGGAGGGTGCCCCACACTGCTGGGGGGTGGGGGTGGTGGGAGACATGAGTGGGGGCCTGGTGGGGGCTGCCCATGGTGGCTGGGGGGTGGGGGTGATAGGGGACATGAGTGGGGGCCTGGTGGAGGGTGCCCCACACTGCTGGGGGGGTGGGGGGGTGGGAGACATGAGTGGGGGCCTGGTGGAGGGTGCCCCACACTGCTGTGGGGGTGGGTGGGAGACATGATTGGGGGCCTGGTGGGGGCTGCCCATGGTGGCTGGGGGGTGGGGGTGATAGGGGACATGAGTGGGGGCCTGGTGGGGGCTGCCCATGGTGGCTGGTGGGTGGGGGTGGTGGGAGACATGAGTGGGGGCCTGGTGGAGGCTGCCCATGGGGGGTGGGGGTTGGGGGTGGGTGGGAGACATGAGTGGGGGCCTGGTGGAGGCTGCCCATGGTGGCTGGGGGGTGGGGGTGGTGGGAGACATGAGTGGGAGCCTGGTGGAGGCTGCCCATGGGGGGTGGGGGTGGGTGGGAGACATGAGTGGGGGCCTGGTGGAGGCTGCCCATGGTGGCTGGGGGGTGGGGGTGGTGGGAGACATGAGTAGGGGCCTGGTGAAGGCTGCCCCTGCACTGCTGGGGGGTTGGGGTGATAGGGGACATGAGTGGGGGCCTGGTGGGGGCTGCCGATCGTGGCTGGGGGGTGGGGGGGTGGTAGACATGGGTGGGAGCCTGGTGGGGGCTGCCCATGGTGACTGGGGGGTGTGGGTGATAGGGGACATGAGTGCGGGCCTGGTGGGGGCTGACCCTGCATTGCTGGGGGGTGGGGGTGATAGGGGACATGAGTGGGGGCCTGGTGGGGGATGGCCATGGTGGCTGGGGGGTGGGAGTGGTGGGAGACATGGGTGGGGGCCTGGTGGAGGGTGCCCCACACTGCTGGGGGGGTGGGGGTGGTGGGAGACATGAGTGGGGACCTGGTGGAGGCTGCCCATGGTGGCTGGGGGGTGGGGGTGGGTGGGAGACATGAGTGGGGGCCTGGTGGGGGCTGCCCATGGTGGCTGGGGGGTGGGGGTGATAGGGGACATGAGTGGGGGCCTGGTGGAGGGTGCCCCACACTGCTGGGGGGGTGGGGGGTGGGAGACATGAGTGGGGGCCTGGTGGAGGGTGCCCCACACTGCTGGGGGGGGTGGGGGTGGGTGGGAGACATGAGTGGGGGCCTGGTGGGGGCTGCCCATGGTGGCTGGGGGGTGGGGGTGATAGGGGACATGAGTGGGGGCCTGGTGGGGGCTGCCCATGGTGGCTGGTGGGTGGGGTGGTGGGAGACATGAGTGGGGGCCTGGTGGAGGCTGCCCATGGTGGCTGGGGGGTGGGTGGGAGACATGAGTGGGGGCCTGGTGGAGGCTGCCCATGGTGGCTGGGGGGTGGGGGTGGTGGGAGACATGAGTGGGGGCCTGGTGGAGGCTGCCCCTGCACTGCTGGGGGGTGGGGATATAGGGGACATGAGTGGGGGCTGCCCATGGTGGCTGGGGGGTGGGGGGGGTGGTAGACATGGGTGGGAGCCTGGTGGGGGCTGCCCATGGTGGCTGGGGGGTGGGGGTGATAGGGGACATGAGTGGGGGCCTGGTGGGGGCTGCCCCTGCACTGCTGGGGGGTGGGGGTGATAGGAGACATGAGTGGGGGACTGGTGGGGGCTGCCCATGGGGGGTGGGGGGTGGTAGACATGAGTGGGAGTCTGGCGGGGGCTGCCCATGGTGGCTGGGGGGTGGGGGTGATAGGTGACATGAGTGGGGGCCTGGTAGGGGCTGCCCCTGCACTGCTGGGGGGTGGGGGTGATAGGGGACATGAGTGGGGGCCTGGTGGGGGATGGCCATGGTGGCTGGGGGGTGGGGGTGGTGGGAGACATGGGTGGGGGCCTGGTGGAGGGTGCCCCACACTGCTGGGGGGGTGGGGGTGGTGGGAGACATGAGTGGGGGCCTGGTGGAGGCTGCCCATGGTGGCTTGGGGGTGGGGTTGGTTCGGGAGACATGAGTGGGGGCCTGGTGGGGGCTGCCCATGGTGGCTGGGGGGTGTGGGTGATAGGGGACATGAGTGGGGGCCTGGTGGAGGGTGCCCCACACTGCTGGGGGGGTGGGAGGGGGGTGGGAGACATGAGTGGGGGCCTGCTGGAGGGTGCCCCACACTGCTGGGGGGGTGGGGGGGGGGGGTGGGAGACATGAGTGGAGGCCTGGTGGGGGCTGCCCATGGGCGGTGGTGGGTGGGGGTGGTGGGAGACATGAGTGGGGGCCTGGTGGAGGCTGCCCATGGTGGCTGGGGGGTGGGCGTGGGTGGGAGACATGAGTGGGGGCCTGGTGGAGGATGCCCATGGTGGCTGGGGGTGGGGGTGGTGGGAGACATTAGTGGGGGCCTGGTGGAGGCTGCCCATGGTGGCTGGGGGGTGGGGGTGATAGGGGACATGAGTGGGGGCCTGGTGGGGGCTGCCCATGGTGGCTGGTGGGTGGGGGTGGTGGGAGACATGAGTGGGGGCCTGGTGGAGGCTGCCCATGGTGGCTGGGGGGTGGGTGGGAGACATGAGTGGGGGCCTGGTGGAGGCTGCCCATGGTGGCTGGGGGGTGGGGGTGATAGGGGACATGAGTGGGGGCCTGGTGGGGGCTGCCCATGGTGGCTGGTGGGTGGGGGTGGTGGGAGACATGAGTGGGGGCCTGGTGGAGGCTGCCCATGGTGGCTGGGGGGTGGGTGGGAGACATGAGTGGGGGCCTGGTGGAGGCTGCCCATGGTGGCTGGGGGTGGTGGGAGACATGAGTGGGGGCCTGGTGGAGGCTGCCCCTGCACTCCTGGGGGGTGGGGATATAGGGGACATGAGTGGGGGCTGCCCATGGTGGCTGGGGGGTGGGGGGGTGGTAGACATGGGTGGGAGCCTGGTGGGGGCTGCCCATGGTGGCTGGGGGGTGGGGGTGATAGGGGACATGAGTGGGGGCCTGGTGGGGGCTGCCCCTGCACTGCTGGGGGGTGGGGGTGATAGGAGACATGAGTGGGGGACTGGTGGGGGCTGCCCATGGGGGGTGGGGGGTGGTAGACATGGGTGGGAGTCTGGCGGGGGCTGCCCATGGTGGCTGGGGGGTGGGGGTGATAGGGGACATGAGTGGGGGCCTGGTAGGGGCTGCCCCTGCACTGCTGGGGGGTGGGGGTGATAGGGGACATGAGTGGGGGCCTGGTGGGGGATGGCCATGGTGGCTGGGGGGTGGGGGTGGTGGGAGACATGGGTGGGGGCCTGGTGGAGGGTGCCCAACACTGCTGGGGGGTGGGGGTGGTGGGAGACATGAGTGGGGGCCTGGTGGAGGCTGCCCATGGTGGCTGGGGGGTGGGGTTGGTTCGGGAGACATGAGTGGGGGCCTGGTGGGGGCTGCCCATGGTGGCTGGGGGGTGTGGGTGATAGGGGACATGAGTGGGGGCCTGGTGGAGGGTGCCCCACACTGCTGGGGGGGTGGGAGGGGGGTGGGAGACATGAGTGGGGGCCTGCTGGAGGGTGCCCCACACTGCTGGGGGGGTGGGGGGGGTGGGAGACATGAGTGGAGGCCTGGTGGGGGCTGCCCATGGGGGGTGGTGGGTGGGGGTGGTGGGAGACATGAGTGGGGGCCTGGTGGAGGCTGCCCATGGTGGCTGGGGGGTGGGCGTGGGTGGGAGACATGAGTGGGGGCCTGGTGGAGGATGCCCATGGTGGCTGGGGGGTGGGGGTGGTGGGAGATATGAGTGGGGGCCTGGTGGAGGCTGCCCATGGTGGCTGGGGGGTGGGGGTGGGTGGGAGACATGAGTGGGGGCCTGGTGGAGGCTGCCCATGGTGGCTGGGGGGTGGGGGTGGTGGGAGACATGAGTGGGGGCCTGGTGGAGGCTGCCCCTGCACTGCTGGGGGGTAGGGGTGATAGGGGACATGAGTGGGGGCCTGGTGGGGGCTGCCCACGGTGACTGGGGGTGGGGGGGTGGTAGACATGGGTGGGAGCCTGGTGGGGGCTGCCCATGGTGGCTGGGGGGTGGGGGTGATAGGGGACATGAGTGGGGGCCTGGTGGGGGCTGCCCCTGCACTGCTGGGGGGTGGGGGTGATAGGGGACATGAGTGGGGGCCTGGTGGGAGATGGCCATGGTGGCTGGCGGGTGTGGGTGGTGGGAGACATGGGTGGGGGCCTGGTGGGGGGTGCCCCACACTGCTGGGGGGGTGGGGGTGGTGGGAGACATGAGTGGGGGCCTGGTGGAGGGTGCCCATGGTGGCTGGGGGGTGGGGGTGGGAGGGAGACATGAGTGGGGGCCTGGTGGGGGCTGCCCATGGTGGCTGGGGGGTGGGGGTGATACGGGACATGAGTGGGGGCCTGGTGGAGGGTGCCCCATACTGCTGGGGGGGTGGGAGACATGAGTGGGGGCCTGGTGAAGGGTGCCCCACACTGCTGTGGGGGTGGGTGGGAGACATGAGTGGGGGGCTGGTGGGGGCTGCCCATGGTGGCTGGGGGGTGGGGGTAATAGGGGACATGAGTGGGGGCCTGGTGGGGGCTGCCCATGGTGGCTGGTGGGTGGGGGTGGTGGGAGACATGAGTGGGGGCCTGGTGGAGGCTGCCCATGGGGGGTGGGGGTGGGTGGGAGACATGAGTGGGGGCCTGGTGGAGGCTGCCCATGGTGGCTGGGGGTGGGGGTGGTGGGAGACATGAGTGGGAGCCTGGTGGAGGCTGCCCATGGTGGCTGGGGGGTGGGTGGGAGACATGAGTGGGGGCCTGGTGGAGGCTGCCTATGGTGGCTGGGGGGTGGGGGTGGTGGGAGACATGAGTGGGGGCCTGGTGGAGGCTGCCCCTGCACTGCTGGGAGGTGGGGGTGATAGGGGACATGAGTGGGGGCTGCCGATGGTGGCTGGGGGGTAGGGGGGTGGTAGACATGGGTGGGAGCCTGGTGGGGGCTGCCCATGGTGGCTGGGGGGTGGGGGTGATAGGGGACATGAGTGGGGGCCTGGTGGGGGCTGACCCTGCATTGCTGGGGGGTGGGGGTGATAGGGGACATGAGTGGGGGCCTGGTGGGGGATGGCCATGGTGGCTGGGGGGTGGGGTGGTGGGAGACATGGGTGGGGGCCTGGTGGAGGGTGCCCCACACTGCTGGGTGGGGTGGGGGTGGTAGGAGACATGAGTGGGGGCCTGGTGGAGGCTGCCCATGGTGGCTGGGGGGTGGGTGGGAGACATGAGTGGGGGCCTGGTGGGGGCTGCCCATGGTGGCTGGGGGGTGGGGGTGATAGGGGACATGAGTGGGGGCCTGGTGGAGGGTGCCCCACACTGCTGGGGGGGTGGGGGGTGGGAGACATGAGTGGGGGCCTGGTGGAGGGTGCCCCACACTGCTGGGGGGGTGGGGGTGGGTGGGAGACATGAGTGGGGGCCTGGTGGGGGCTGCCCATGGTGGCTGGGGGGTGGGGGTGATAGGGGACATGAGTGGGGGCCTGGTGGGGGCTGCCCATGGTGGCTGGTGGGTGGGGGTGGTGGGAGACATGAGTGGGGGCCTGGTGGAGGCTGCCCATGGTGGCTGGGGTTGGGGGTGGGTGGGAGACATGAGTGGGGGCCTGGTGGAGGCTGCCCATGGTGGCTGGGGCGTGGGGGTGGTGGGAGACATGAGTGGGGGCCTGGTGGAGGCTGCCCATGGTGGCTGGGGGGTGGGGGTGGGTGGGAGACATGAGTGGGGGCCTGGTGGAGGCTGCCCATGGTGGCTGGGGGGTGGGGGTGATGGGAGACATGAGTGGGGGCCTGGTGGAGGCTGCCCCTGCACTGCTGGGGGGTGGGGATATAGGGGACATGAGTGGGGGCTGCCCATGGGGGGTGGGGGGGTGGGAGCCTGGTGGGGGCTGCCCATGGTGGCTGGGGGGTGGGGGTGATAGGGGACATGAGTGGGGGCATGGTGGGGGCTGCCCCTGCACTGCTGGGGGGTGGGGGTGATAGGAGACATGAGTGGGGGACTGGTGGGGGATGGCCATGGTGGCTGGGGGGTGGGGGTGGTGGGAGACATGGGTGGGGGCCTGGTGGAGGGTGCCCCACACTGCTGGGGGGTGGGGGTGGTGGGAGACATGAGTGGGGGCCTGGTGGATGCTGCCCATGGTGGCTGGGGGGTGGGGGTGGGTGGGAGACATGAGTGGGGGCTGCCCATGGTGGCTGGGGGGTGGGGGTGATAGGGGACATGAGTGGGGGCCTGGTGGAGGGTGCCCCACACTGCTGGGGGCATGGAGGGGGTGGGAGACATGAGTGGGGGCCTGGTGGAGGGTGCCCCACACTGCTGGGGGGGTGGGGGTGGGTGGGAGACATGAGTGGGGGCCTGGTGGGGGCTGCCCATGGTGGCTGGGGGTGATAGGGGACATGAGTGGGGGCCTGGTGGGGGCTGCCCATGGTGGCTGGTGGGTGGGGGTGGTGGGAGACATGAGTGGGGGCCTGGTGGAGGCTGCCCATGGTGGCTGGGGTGGGGGGGTGGGTGGGAGACATGAGTGGGGGCCTGGTGGAGGCTGCCCATGGTGGCTGGGGGGTGGGGGTGGTGGGAGACATGAGTGGGGGCCTGGTGGAGGCTGCCCCTGCACTGCTGGGGGTGGGGGTGATAGGGGACATGAGTGGGGGCCTGGTGGGGGCTGCCCATGGTGGCTGGGGGGTGGTAGACATGGGTGGGAGCCTGGTGGGGGCTGCCCATGGTGGGTGGGGGTGATAGGGGACATGAGTGGGGGCCTGTGTCATGATCTCTGCTTCCAAAAGATCAGGACTTGCCCGACTCCCTTGGAAGCAGACCCATAACCCCGGTTCCGAGTGCCAGCCAGCCCCAATTGGGACGTTTTGGACCCTGTCCTGGCGCCAGTGGCACCAGGCTCATAAAGATGCCCAGTCCCAGCGCTGGAAGCGCCGGGCTCATAATGCTTGGGTGGACTTACCTGCAGCAGACCATGCTGCTTACTTACCTGCCAGTTGAACCCCTGATCCTCTTCTGTTTGGGACTACTTTTCCTGTTGGGTGGGGCAGGAGCCACTCCCTAGGTTCAGAACACTGGAACTCTTCTGGAAAGCAGGAACTCTTTTCTTAGGCATGGCTGTGGAAGGAGACACCTAAGCACTACAGGAGGCTATTTAAACCACACCCGATGGATGAATCTTGCTTTGCGTTATTCTGCATTCTCTGCAGCAGAACGCTCATCGTGTCTTCTGCTTCTGATCCTGGGCCTAAGGGAACAAAGGCTTACCATCCTGGAACCAGTCTTCAGCAGCACCTGTAAAGACAAAGAAAGAACAGGTTAGCACTACGGTCTTCAGTGGCAGCGCATCTCTTACCTGGTCCATCGGCTGTCACCAACGCCTCGCGCTGCATTCCGGCATCTGAAAGACAAAGGCTTACCTACTCTTCGCATGCTCCGGAGGTCTTCGCACTGCATTCCGGCATCTGAAAGACAAAAGCTTACCAGCTCTTCGCACGCTCCGGAGGCCTTCGGCGCTGCATCCCGCATCTGAAAGACAAAAGAAGGTGCGTTTAAAGACATTGGGCAACTTTATTACTCACGTGCCATTACTCCTTCCCACGCCGAATCCAGTGGGTATTCCAGCACCCTTCAGCTTCTCTAAAGCTCCGAACTTGTACCTGCAAGATAAAAGGGACAGTTAGTGCGCATCGTGAAGCAGGCTACAAGCGCTTACTTACGTGCTTCCAGGCGCTTCTATTCCTCACGCGGGTTAGATCCTCAACTCTCATCAGCCCGCCATCCGCCATCGCCGGAACCCTGCAAAACAAGAGATATCATTACAAAAGACTTTTAAGACATTTGAAGTGCCCAGAACTTACCGTTCGTGCAGTTAACGACGGACAGCAGTCCTCTGAGGTCAAGAGGCCTGCACCCTTATCCAGTGAAGAAACTGGTTACGGCACCCTGCCCCGAGGCAGATGGAGAGCTCGGCGTTCACTTACCTAAGGTGAGGGTGTTAACCTTTGGGGTTCTACAGGAGAAGAGAAAGGGAAGAGGAGAGAGGCACCCAATAACCCCAGTTCATTAATCCCATATTTTCTATCTGCAGACATCTTACTCTTCGAGTCAGACATACAGTGCACAGAGGTCCAGCCCAAAGAGCCAACCGTGTGTTACACATCACCTTTGAAGATACGGCATTCACCCAGTCAAGACCGGCGCCTCTGCGGGAATCAGGTGAGCGTTACAGCCTGGTGGGGGCTGCCCCCACACTGCTGGGGGGTGGTGGGAGACATGAGTGGGGGCCTGGTGGGGGCTGCCCATGGTGGCTGGGGGGTGGGGGTGATAGGGGACATGAGTGGGGGCCTGGTGGGGGCTGCACATGGTGGCTGGTGGGTGGGGGTGGTGGGAGACATGAGTGGGGGCCTGGTGGAGGCTGCCCATGGTGGCTGGGGGGTGGGGGTGGGTGGGAGACATGAGTGGGGGCCTGGTGAAGGGTGCCCATGGTGGCTGGGGGGTGGGGGTGGTGGGGACGACATGAGTGGGGGCCTGGTGGAGGCTGCCCATGGTGGCGTGGGGGTGGGTGGGAGACATGAGTGGGGGCCTGGTGGAGGCTGCCCATGGTGGTTGGGGGGTGGGGGTGGTGGGAGACATGAGTGGGGGCCTGGTGGAGGCTGCCCCTGCACTGCTGGGGGGTGGGGGTGATAGGGGACATGAGTGGGGGCCTGGTGGGTGCTGCCCATGGTGGCTGGGGGGTGGGGGTGGTGGGAGACATGAGTGGGGGCCTGGTGGAGGCTGCCCCTGCACTGCTGGGGGGTGGGGGTGATAGGGGACATGGGTGGGAGCCTGGTGTGGGCTGCCCATGGTGGCTGGGGGGGTGGGTGGTAGACATGAGTGGGGGCCTGGTGGGGGCTGCCTATGCACTGCTGGGGGGTGGGGGTTATAGGGGACATGAGTGGGGGCCTGGTGGGGGCTGCCCATGGTGGCTGGGGGGTGGGGGTGGTGGTAGACATGAGTGGGGGCCTGGTGGGGGCTGCCCATTGTGGCTGGGGGGTGGGGGTGGGTGGGAGACATGAGTGGGGGCCTGGTGGGGGATGCCCATGGTGGCTGGGGGGTGGGGGTGGTGGGAGACATGGGTGGGGGCCTGGTGGAGGGTGCCTCACACTGCTGGGGGGGGTAGGGTGGGTGGGAGACATGAGTGGGGGCCTGGTGGGGGCTGCCCATGGTGGCTGGGGGGTGGGGGTGGGTGGGAGACATGAGTGGGGGCCTGGTGGGGGCTGCCCATGGGGGGTGGGGGTGGGTGGGAGACATGATTGGGGGCCTGGTGGGGGCTGCCCATGGTGGCTGAGGGGTGGGGGTGGTGGGAGACATGATTGGGGGCCTGGTGGGGGCTGCCCATGGTGGCTGAGGGGTGGGGGTGGTGGGAGACATGGGTGGGGGCCTGGTGGAGGGTGCCCCACGCTGCTGGAAGGGGGGTGGGGGGTGGGAAACATGAGCAGGTGTGCAGGGTAGTCCCCTGTTTTGTGGGCTGCCTGCAGGGGCCGTGGAGGGTGTACAGGGAACTCCTGTGAGGACCCACCCAGCCTAATTGCGTGTGGTTATTCCTGCACACCCCTGTAATACACGTACCCAGCCAAATAGCGTGTGATAATTCCCGCGCACCCCTGTAATACACGTACCCAGCCAAATCGCGTGTGATTATTCCCGCGCACCCCTGTAATACACGTACCCTGGCTAATCGCGTGTAAAACTTCACGCGTACCCCTGTCATACACGTACCCAGCCAAATTGCGTGTGAAAATTCCCGCGTACCCCTCTAATACACGTACCCTGGCTAATCGCGTGTTTAACTTCACGCGTACCCCTGTCAAACACGTACCCTGGCTAATCGCATGTAAAACTTCCCGCGTACCCCTGATATGAACGTTACCCGCTTTGCGTTCCTTGTTTGGCAGCCCTGTAAACTGGTCCAGGGTTAGCGCAGCCCTTTGCGATGATTTAGCGATTTTGATGGCTTTTCCTTGCGCGAGGGCGTTCTTGGGGGCGTTACTGGCGCTGCTGCAGGGTCGCTGCGATACTCTGCGCCACGGCTGGTTTGGGAGCCTGAAATCCATGAATACGCTGGGCGCGGAAATCGGTTTTGGCGCACGCGCCTGGCGCAGACAATCGCACGCGGACACTCTACGCCAGCCTCTTGCGACACTTTTCTGCGAAATTCTATGAATTACCCTGTTAGGTCTTTGGGCTTACAAAATTGCAAACTGTTACACAATGAATGTTTGAAGGTGTCAAACTCGTCACCATTGTCAATCATTGTGCCTAGTTCAAAGAAAATGCAATAGGGGCGGTATAAGTTGTGACACTACTGATTACTAGATGCTTGTTTTGTATATATGTAACTGTTGTATGAATCTCGCTCTCTTGCATCCCCCGAGGTCTGATAGACACACGTCGCGGGGCGTGGGACCGGTTGGCCAACTGAGACTATTTGTTTTGCAATAAACCCTAGATTTTGGGAATACAACCTTGTGTCTGGCGTATCAGTTTGTGTGTGGTGATTGTGCCTTGTTTCCACAAATGAGGGTCCCTCAGGGGCCCCTTCATGAGGGCTACCTTTGATTTTGATGATGGACGAGCACTGATTGTTAGGTATGGAAAATCCCTATTAGCAGTAGAGATAGAAAGGCATTTTCTTTTTTGGTTTCATAAAAACCCTTGAAACCGTCATCCTCGAAACAGGCTCAATCTGGTTCGCCACAGCGCCCTCTCCTCCAGCCAATAAAAGTTTACATAATAGGCATCTCATGTAGCCCTCCCTGGGGGCAGATGTAATTTGATTTGTATATTTATATTCTGCATAGTGATGGACTGAACCGTATAGTGGTGCAGCGGACATATAGGAAATTGAACCACATATTGTAGCCATCATCAGATTTGGACAGAATTTATATCACAGACGGTTATGTCATTTCATCGCGGGATGAAACAACGATGGGTTTTTCTCTGTTCATATTGCAACGCGAAAACTCGTTTTTGCCCCCAACCCCCATCCACTTTATTTATTTAACTATCCCCGAACACCCACACCCCATCTATATATTTTTTTAAGCCTCCTACAAACAATGATGTGTTTTCGCTTTGAAATATCAACGGAGAAAAACCCATCGTTGTTTCATCCCACAATGAAAGGACAGTGTACCATCACAGACATAGAGGAAGAATATCTAGCTATCTAAATAAGAACGTTTTCAAGGCCCTACGGAATTAATATAGGGTATCCAGGACCCTGATCTCTCTAGGGATACTGTTCTAGAGCCTTGGGCCAAAGACAGCAAATCTTCTATCCCCCTTGATACAAAGACAGATGGGGTGCTCAGAATTGATTGATCCTCTGACCGTAAGCACCTAGAAGGTTGGTACAGGCTAATCCTGTACCTCAGGTAGTCTGGAGCTAATCCAGTCAGGCATTTAAATATAAGGCATGTCACCTTGAAGTTAATACGGTCTTCTACAGCCAGCCAGCGTAATGCTCGGCGGGAGGGAGACACATGGGCAGTTTTACTCAGTCCACAGACGAACCTAACTGCTGGATTCTGGGCCTTTTGAAACCTATAAAGTTGTTTTGCTGCAATGCCCATCAGCAGACTATTGCAATAGTCCAGATGGGCATTTGTCAAAGCCCCTACTACCAAAGCGTGGTCCTCTACTGGAATGTATGGTATGACCTGCAGGAGTAGTCTCAATGAGAAGAAGATTACATGTACCTTGGCCCCAACCTGACCTTCACAGCCCAAGTTGTCCTGCCAGAAACATCCCACAGTTTATTTCACCACTGGTCAGTAGCTTCCAAAAGTTTGTCTTCGACTGCTCACAGGGCTGTTTCAGTGCCAAACTTTGGGCTAAAACCAGATTGAAAGGGGTCAAGGAGTTATTCCTCTTCTACAAAAGCCTGCAGCTATTGAGTGACCGCTTTCTCCAGGGTTTTCCCAGGCCACGGAAGTCCTGCAACGGGGCGATAATTCTGAAGGACAAGGGTAATCAAAATTGGATTTTATTTTAAATAACAGTGTCATTGTGGTGTATTTCAGTGTCTGAGGCACCGAGCCCTGGTCCAGGGATTTATTAACAAATGCAGTCAAGAACGGAGAGATTTCCTCTGCCATACGCTTTGCTGCAAATACGGGCAGCGGAAATAAAGTGTCAATGGTGGGTTTCATGGCTTTAACCAGCCAGCATATGTAGTCCTCTGATACAGGATGAAAGTTGAATTGCTTCATAATGACTACTCCCCTAGGCTGCTCCTGGCCTAAAAAAGACTGGTTAGTCATCTCTCCCATAGAATTTTGAACTGGAGTCTGAACTTTAGCCAAGACATTTCTCTTAATGCATTTTATTTTCTCCTCGTAAAATGTATTGAATGTATTGGCTTGTGATAATGAATGTGTGATAAAAGAGCCCTTAAAGGTACGGTGATAGAACTTCGATACAATAGAGAATAATTCTGTAGGTTGGTTGCTCTTAGCCACAATCCCTTATTGTAGGAATTCCCGTTTAGCTACAAAGATCGCTTTTTTGTAGTTAGTGAGTGCCGATCTTGCTCTACTGATGTTCTCTAAAGTTTGGTTCTCTCGCCATTTACGTCCTGTGGAACTAACTCATTTACATAAAGGGACTAAATTCTGGGCAAACCAGACTTTTCAAACCCTTCTATTCTTGAGTTTCAGAGGTGCAAAATGAGTGCATCAAGTGTCCAAGGGCTCAGTCCCAACAGTAGAGAAATCCTTGCAGGGTAGCGAGCTATCGACTAAGACTAGCAATTCCCTGACCTTTAATGCAGGGATTTTAGTCTTTACGTGTCTGCTTTGGTATGGCTGGGTTATCGGTGGGCCCTTGATTGTTCTTTCGGGGGGCAGTCAGGGTAAATAGCTGAACAAAATGGTCTGCCCAGGAAATAGGTAGGTTATCTGTGAGGGAGGTATGATTACCTCTCGTCACAAGCACATCCAGACAGTGGCCTTTGATGTGGGTAGGTAGATTTCCTAATGACAATAGACCATGATTTTCTAAAATGTCCCAGAGTTCTTTGGAGTCTGTGTTTTTGGAATCACCTAACCTGATGTTCCAATCTCCTAGTAATAGAATCTCTCTATATTTGTAACCTATAGTGGTCAGAAATAAATCAAAATGTTCTAAAAAGATTGTATGGGGTCCTGGGGATCTATAACCCTGCACAATATGCACAGCCGAGTTTGGAGATGTTTCAATAGTCATTTGTCCCACTTGTGAGTCATGATCTCATTCAAGACTATTAGAACGGGAAATAACTGCAACCCTCCCCTAGTTTACCAACTCGATTTATACATTGTATCAGGACATTTTCTGGTACTAAAACATGGAATAATACCTGTTAAGTGTCTGAAAACCATGTTTCAGTAATTAGGAGGAGATCTAGATTGTGACCCTCAATCAGATTAGCCACTTCAGTTGCATAGGCACACGCAGACTTGGCATTAATTAGTGCTGCCTTAATGCCCTTGTGATGTTTACCGATAGACGTTACCTTACTAGGTAAGGAGATACCCAAATCTCTAATTTTATTTTGCGTTCTCAATGTAAAGTCCTGCTTGTCATTATCTAGTGCCCTTAATATGTCCCCTTTGTATCTATAGCCTCCCATGGCTACAGTTACAGTCACCTCTATACTGATACAAAAGAAAGCAGATAAACCCACCTGATATGCAAGATGGGCAGTCTACACACAACATCACGGTTTCTAGTGCAATCTGCCCCTAGGAAGGGGTACATGAGATGCCCCCATCCATTTGGGGTGGGTGGGAGAGGGGAGAGGCCCACCAGGGAACTTTGCAATGGAAAGAGGGTGCCCCCCAACCACCATGTAGGCCCAACAGTGTGCCAATCCCTCCCCGGAGGAAAAGGCTGTAATGCAGCCCAGCTAGAACTCCAGGACGGTTAGGGGTGATGTCCCTGGCCTTGGGCATTCGTTTCCCATGTGGGTCTACGATCCCCAAGCCCAGCAGCAGTCCCAGGGGGTCCCGGTAGGGTCCCCATCCCTTCCCAGAGGGAAAATCTATAACTCAGCCCAGCCAGAGCTCCAGGATGGTCGGAGGTGATATCCCTGGCGCTGGGTGGCTGTCTCCCATGTGTGTTGACGGTCACAGTCCCTAAGCCCTGCGGCGGTTCCAAGAAGCCCCGGCAGGGTCCCGGTCCTTTCCCACAGGGAAAAGCTGTAACGCAAGCCAGCCAGAACTCCAGGATGGTCAGCGGTGATGCCACCAGCCTTTGGTGCCTGTCTCCTATGTGGGTTGACCGTCCCCAAGTCCAGCGGCAGTCACAGGTAGCCTCGGCAGGGTCCCCGTCCTTTCCCAGAGGGAGAAGCTCCAGGGTGGTACGGGGTCATATCCCTGGCCTTGGGTGATGTGGGTTGATCATTGCCAAGCACAGGGGCAGTCCCATGGTGCCCCGGTAGGTCCCCTTCAATTTCCGGAGGGAAAAGCTGTTACGCAGGCCGCCCAGAACTCCATGATGGTCGGAGGTGATGCCTCTGGCCTTCAGCGCCTGTCTCCCATGTAGGTCGACTGTTCCCAAGTCCAGCGGAGGTTCTGGGGAGCCCCGGTAGGGTCTCAATTACTCCCCGGAGAGAGAATGTGTAATGCAGCCCAGCAAGAGGTGCAGCCTGGGCTTACGGACGGTCAACCCACATGGGAGACAGCCGCCGAAGGTCAGGGACATCGCCCCTGACAAATCCTGGAGGGCTGGCTGGACTGCGTTACAGAATTGTACAGCCACACATTTTATTGGCTTCAATCATGAGCTTGATCTGGCAGCCCTCCTCCCTTTATTCTCTAGTCCTACACTTCAGATCCAAGTTCTGCGCCATTAGGATGTGCACTTGAGTACACGACAGAGCCATGGACACACAAGGCTCCCTTCTGGAAGCAAGCGCCTATGTGACTGGGACAAATAACACATAAAAAGAGACCCACGCTCCAAGGTCAGGGTACTTCAAGTCTGTATGCATAAACACAACGGCAAAGGTCTCTTCCATTTTCCTCCCCCCTAACCCACTCGCCCTCTAATTGAGAACCAACAGAGGGCTTGGGGACGATGCAAATGGCAGCAGGACACAGTATAAATCCCAGTGAACAGGCGGTCCCTGCCATGCCCTCATGTACCACATGCAAATGTCAGCCCTGTAAGTAGATACTGCACTCGAGAGTTGCACCTTTCAAAATCATTATTGTTTAAGTCAAGTGGGTTGGAAAAACACCTGTCTGACCCTATAACTAAGATAGGAGTAATCACAACCATGAATTAATAAAGCAACAGTCCTAGTCAGTCTGAGTCAAATTGATGTATACAGTTTGGCTGTGGCACAATTGTTTGTGGCCTAATTGACTGTGGTCAATTCGGCTGCAAAGTCAATTTTGCTGCGTCCAAATCTACCCAAACAAAAAATAAAACACACACACCCCCATACATTCCCCTACCCACCCCCTACTACCTTTTTCGGCGTCCACTCATCTTCTAACCCTACGACATTGGATCCACTTTTCTTTTTTTGTTTTCTCCTAGTCCCCCACCTCCAAACCTCTGGAAGTGAGGGACACCCCTGCCACCCCCAAAAGCCATCACTACCAAACATAGGGAGCAGGGGACACCCCCGAAGCCCTCGCTCCCCATGTTTGGTAGTAATTACCCAAATTGATTGTTTCCAAACGATCGAATGGTACTGGCCAAATTCGGCCAGATTTACCATACGGTCCCTTCGAAACGATCAATTGGGGTACTACCAGTCAAACAAAAAAGGCCTATACTAACAAAAACCTAAAGCCTGCCCTCACTCTAATGCAAACTAATGTGACATAAGGATATGTATCTAAAAAGGAAAAATCAGTGGTGAAACAAAATGTCAGAATAGCAATATAAATCTGTATGAATTCTCGTCCCCATGTTGTATAGCACAGGGTTAGATGGAACACTTGATGTGTGAACACACTTTAGTTTGCGAACACAGTTAGGTGGATGGCTGTGCCCTCCAGAGCCTTCTTGGCCGTTCAAGTCTGAGTCACAAGTTCACCAGTTTAACCTCTCAGCTTCCCATCACCCAGGTTCAGGTCACCCTTCAAGCTTCTACACAGTTTCAACAAAAAGTTTCTAAGCATAGTATTTGGTCGCAGTTCACTATAGGTTCCCCTCAATCGGGCTCAAACCTTTTCTCTTTGGTGGTGTTCCCTTGCCCAAGCTTTCTTCACATTCCGCACCATAGGTTCCCCTCAATCGGGCTCAACCCGCCTTTTGTATTTTGATTTCGCTGTCGAAGAATTTCGAAACTGGGAGGAGTTTTTCTCTCACCTCCACATGACTACTCCAACCCTCCTTTCTTTCTTTACTTCCACTTTACATATTTCCCTTCAGTTTCAATATCTCTTGGAAAATGGGTACAACAAGTCTTTCAAACTTTTCTTTCATGCGGTTTTGTGGTTACTTTCTTTTTTCCGCTTCCTGCTGCCTCTGCAGCTGTACAACATTTCACAGAGTCTTTTGATTGGACAATCTCACTTCGCTGGACCATTCTGCTACTTTGTTTTTCATATTCACAGTTCTTAACAATGAATTCACTTTCACAGCTTATCAGCGCTCGCATATCTTTCATCGCTCGGATACTGTCTCAAGCAATTCAATTAAACACAGACCGGGCTTTCTTTGCTCCCCTCAACTCACTGATCATGTTAAGATGCTTTCCGTCTTTCGCGCCTTTGATGTAGGAGTCAAGGTTGTTACCACTGCTGCTTCTGCGCCTCTCCAACTCTGCCCTTCACCCGGGAGATTGGCTGGTCTCCTTGTAGCACTCAGAAGACTCTTCCTCTCTTCCAGCCAGGCTGTCGTGCACAATCCTCACGGCCTTTCAGAAATAACGATCTCTCGCCAGGGGGTTCTCTGGCTTCCTGCCCATTCGGTTCAACCCCTCACTCTGTCGCTCTCCTTCGCCTAGTCACCATAGCCCTGGAGGAACTGCTCGTTCTCATGCACCGTCTTGCTCAAAGTGTGTCTCCGTGTTCCACTTTTTAGCCATGTGGGGAGAGTTAATAGGTATTAGGTGTACGTGATTAAAGTCAAATGCCTGGCCCTGCCTGATCTCGTTAGATGAACATCTCCAGTGTATTGCATGGGTGTTCATCCTTTCAGCCTTAGACCTCATCTTCCTCGGCTCATTGTTTGTGAATTTGGAATATCCCATAAAATAGGATTGGGAAAGCGGGGATAGCGCATCTTGTCATCGGGGGTCTCTCCCCCAGTCCCCGAGGACCTGTCACCCATGTGATCCTCCACACGTGTCCACCTCCAGGGTCTGCATCCAAAAACAGTGGTCATGCCCTGGCCACCTGAGTAAGGGATCCCTGGGGTCTGGGCAGTGAAACACCCTCTGGTTTTTCACAGCCCGAAGGATGAGAAATGAACACTGCAACTCACTGTTCGGCCAGTCACCAGGTGCTCCAGTGTATTCCACATATGCAAAGAGATATTCGCTCAGACGACCCTTCAAGCCTTATCCAGTTGACGGGTTTGAAGAGGCAGATGTCTCATCACTGAATCAGGTTGATTGATCACAAAATCCAGCCGTGATGACGTCACTAGTGACAACGCGTCATAGCAGCATTGGCCATCCATGAAGCAAATTTGCATTCCTGCACGAAGAAACGCAGACAGACACACTTCTACACGAAGAACATGCTTACGCCTTTCTATAGATAGAGGACAGATACATGTACATACTGTCAAAAGCCTTTCCTTTACACTAGCCAAATGCAGAAACGCAGGAAAGCCAAACACACTTTGACCAAGCTTGCAACTGCTTTACTGCAACTTATCATAAGGAGCTATGGGAAAGTATATGGGACCTATAGGGCTCTATCAAGAATAACCTCTAAGAAGATATTAGGACGTGTAGGGAAACCATAGAATAACTGTAGTGAATACACATAAACCCACAGGCCTCAAATACATGGAGGGAAGAGTGCAGTCCCTACAGCACGAAGCACAAGAGATGGTGTTAGCAGCCAAGGACAAAGGGTGGGTGGAAAATTCCTGATTCCGAAGGCAGTGAGCCACCTGCAAAATATAGAATAAAAGCCTCAATAATAGCAGACAGAAAGACTCTGTTTTGTGGTCCTCGCACACGTGACTCAGCCAAGCCGAACAATGGCTATTTACTCATAGTGAGAAGAGGAGCGGTTCCCAGTGAATCAGATGAGAATGATACATGCTTTGTCCACTGATAATTGCAACCTGCAGGCACTCTCTCAGGGTAGGTGGTCATATCAGTGACAACAATGGGGACACACAGTCTTTCTCATTACCTTCGAAAGGTAAGCCAAGCGCTGTGAACAGAACAGAGTCCCGGGGCTGGGGGGACCCGCTGCAGCCAATCCAGACACTCAGATCATTGGGTGGTGTAGAATGTTGCACAGGCCAATGGTCCTTGTGTGACCCTGCAACAAAGTAATAAATAGTTTTTGGTTAAGTCTCAGGCGGAGCCACCTGACATGGTGAACCAATGGCATAATTAATATTGGGGATTTCTATGGGTATTACCACCCAAGCCACCCAATGGGGATGTCCCTTAGGTTTCTGGGGATGGATTGGTGTTTGTACCATCACCAAGGAATAAAACCGGGCGACACAGGCTCAGACGCTGAGATTGCCAGGGATTTTGTTGTTTTCTGTATGATCCCTGTCTTTTGGATAATAATTACGTTTTATTTGCCCAATGGCTGAGTTCTCTGTTATTGCCGGAGGGAAGAGTGTGGATAGGCCCCAGATACTCTGCTAACTTGTGGTACTGTTGAAGTGAACACCCCCCCCCCCCCGACCTCTGGTATACTATTACAAAGTGGTAGCAAAGGACAGTTGGCTATGTTCGATATTCATGAAGCTGTATCTTCCCGTTGCAACGCCTAGAGGGTTGTGAGGTGACCCACAGAGACCGAGAGTTACACGGAGGGTGCACACCGTCAAGAGGCCATCAGGAGCCGCCTTGGAGAAAATACTGTCCGTGGGACCCCCACCAGACCAGAAAGGCGGGGTGGCAGGTTGAGGGAGAGCGGGTGGCAGAACGACATCAGCTGATCACGAGTGCATGTATAGACTATAGGGGGAAGGGGTGAACAGATGTTGGATGGTATTGAATATTTTGGAGTGGTAATATGCAGAGGTGGATGTTAATTGTTTGAAGTTAGGGGAACCTTCAATCTTGAGGTAATTTGCTACAGCAGTTGGATTAGGTGGGTGGCTCAAGTGTATGGATGATATAAGTTATGGAAATATTGGATTTCCTGTGGGTTGGGCGTTGTAGCTCGGGTAATGGATGACTGTATCCCTGTGTATAGGGCTTAACAGGTGAAGCTAGCTTGAATAGCGGAAGGTGTTCTTCTGATTGAGTCTCGCAGAGGTGTTGTATCTGCAAGGTGACGCTGTATTTACAGATTGAGCATATCAAATATTGGTATCCCATGTTCGGAGGCAAGAAGACGGGCGTGAATATATGTTGTTTGTCCTTGTTGGGGTGTTAATGTTTTAGAACATTTTGTGAGGGTGTGGATGTTGTCGATCCTTCCTTCTTTCTCTCTTGTATTGCAGATTTGACGTCACCAATAAGGTTTGTGACGTGAAGCGCACAAAGGGTGTAGAACATTTTAGCGGTTGTAAACGAGAATCGAGGATTTAAAGAGTTGTGTTTTAGGGCGGTGTGCGGCAGGCGCATGCATAAGATTGGTGGGTGTGCCTTTGGAGGCAGAGTTGCAAAGGGGCGGTGCATGGAGCACTCCCATGCCATGGATTGAAAGCCAGAGATGCTAGTCATTTTTTGGGCTTGAACTGTTATTATGTTTAGTTTCAAGGTAAAATAAAGTGAATTTGTTTCATAACAGTAGAAAGGTCGAAAGCCCTTGCTTGGGGTCAAGGAAGTATTGAAGTAATGTAGTTTGGTAAAAGCATGGGGGATACACCCCTACAGCGGCAGGGTATACCAATCCCATATTTGCACCTCCATCATACTGCAGCAGGGAGGAGCAAGGCAAGGCTGGGCAAACTGCTAAGGAGGCTCAAGCCACAGACGACGAAAACAGAGAGTGCAGCAAAATTCAGGCACGCATAAAAGAGAATGACATGGTGATAGAGGGAAGAACGGAGGTACTGGTTAACATAGTTCCGAACAAGTGGGTAGGCAGACAAATATTGCTTAAATTAGATGGGAAAGTAGCGGGAGAGATGGCAGACCGTAATTAAGAAGCAGTGGGTTGTAAGGATACAGGTGAAGCAAAAGAATGAGCAGCTATAATGGAAGAAGTGGAGAGACGAGAGGAGGAAAAGGAGGAGCACGAAAGAGCATGAAGGAAAAGACAGAAGGCAGAAGCGTGACGAGCGAGAGACGCAGAGACAGGGAGAGCTCGAGGATATAGCAAATAGGGCAGAAGAAGAAACGGAAGAGTGAAATTAAAGAAAGATAAGAGGAAGTTGGAAATGGAGCAGCTCCTTCGAGAGCGACAGCATAGGAAGAAAATAAGCATGCTGTGAGGGAAATGCGAGTAAAGTTGGGTTTAGCACATTTTTAAGGGCGACTAAAAGGGAGAGGAGCAGGAGCGGCGAGAGCGAATCCGAGGCGGGAGACATAGCAAGGCGGCCCGCTGTTAGACAGGGACGACATTGCATCATCCATGAGGGGGAATGCAGAAGCATGAATAACATTGAAGAGAAGCAGCAGGAAGGCGCAGTATTAAGGAGGCTTAGCTTCCAAGACAACTTTGACAGTGATGGTGGAGGTACAGGGTCCGACGATGACTTAGTAGGGAGTGAGGATGAGGGAGTAGAGCGATCTTTTCATTGTCCCAGCATGAATTAGGGGAGAATTGGCGAGGGTGTTTACCGCCACCAAAGACACAGGGAGACAGGGTGGCAAGACTGGACTGACGCAATGCCCACTATTAGAGAAGGGAGGGGGGTGACCTCAATATATACCATGGTAACAGATTGACAAGGATAAGTTGAGGTGTAAGTGGGTGACATGAAAAGCGTACCTTCGGCCATTCTTGGGGAGGTTGCCGATGATGTATGGGGGACGACAAAGACACCCTACAGTATATTCAGTCTATTCAAGAGAAATGGAGACTTGAGACACGGGAACCGTGGGACAAAACAGTGGGGTTGTTCTGTTATATATTATGTCAAGGGTTGCCTGAGTAGGTGCAAAAACAGCTTAAGATATTACTGGGGATGGAGGCTAAACCGTGGTCTGGAATTCAGCTCACTATAGTAAACTATTGTAGGCTAATGCAAGAGAGCATGAGGAAAGAAAGCAGGTGTAGGCAAAGATAGTGCAGAAGAAATTGTCAAAATATATGATGGAAGGGACGATGTTAACAAGCACAGAAGGACCAGGTACCCCAAATGCGTAGTACAGACCGCCACCCGCGGGAGGAGGTTTCATGAGGTGGTCGACATGTATTACTGTTTTAGAGGGAAAGGGAGACCACTTAGGGGTAGAGGGTATGGGAATCAGATGCAGCACGGCTAATAGGGATTCCCGGGGGGCTATCAGAGATCAATGGGAGGACCATCCCAGTGTTCATGAGTGTGTAGAAGTAGGGAAGGGATGCAACAAAATGGGGGAATGCAATACAAGCCCACATATCAGGGAGAACAGACTGATTACTATGTCAAGACCAAACACAGCGACAGGTGCATAACCCGGATGCACACACACAGGTATCTCCACCCATGACACAGACACCCTAGATGCAGGAGCCTGCACAATCATACAGGCACCACCTACACTGCAGAAACAAAAGAACATGCAGTCACCACAGCAGCACAGAAAAATGACGGGACACTGACACACTCTGATTCAATGACAATATCTCCCATTCAGAAGTTGGCAGGGGTGACTGTGGTGGGGGTAACCCATTCACAGGAAATGGAATGTCATTCTACTCACAATAGGACCACCCACAGACATACCTGATGTGTTCCATCCTATTGATTATACCCAACCCGGTAGAGGAACCACGTATAGGGGTGACTATAGGTGATAAGACGTATTCCTTTCTCGTAGACACAAGGGCGATTAGGTCCTGTATCGGGGAGGAAAGGTATCCAATGTCAGGCAATGCCATGAATGTGCTGGGATTTTCTGGGACGACAGACTTGGTTCCTTTCATTGATGATCTTATACTTTATATAGGGGAGCATGACTTAGCTCTACCCTTATTGTATTCCCGAAAGACAGCAGTAAACATAATGGGAAGAGACATGAGTAAACTCAACATGACCATCTCATTCACCGACCAAGAGATAGCGTGTTCCAAGCCTGGAATTCACCTCCTAAACGTAAGGGGGAATATTCAGGGTTATTGCGGGCACACAGTACAGAGAGGGGTGCCAGCAGATTAGAAGCTATTTCAATATGGAGTGGAAGTAATAATAGTATGGCTCCTGGGAATTTAGGAAAAATTATGCTTGCTTCCCAATGAGTACACATTCAGACTAGAACTATTAGGTAAGCCAGTAGGGATGGTGGTACCGTTAGAACTAGAGGCAGTAATAGCGGGGAAGACAGGATGACATTGCATGGGACAGATGACAACGGATGAGCATGGAGGACAATAATTGCAGTGGGAGAAGGTTACAGGTTGACTACCATGACCGATGAAGAATTTTTCAGGGACAACCGCTCGGATCATTATATGGTATTCAACATTAGCATTACATACTGGGTGAAAATAAATGATCAAGAGGTACCACAGAGAATGGCGATGATGCTGCAAGCACCACCATCATTCTAGACTTGGCCAAGGCCCCCAGTGTCTTATCAACCACAAGTCCGTATAACGTAAGGTTCTTGAAAAGGATAAGGGCAGTAAAGATCAAGCTCAAAGCAGGAACAATTTTACCAAGAGCAAAGCAATATCCCAAGGCAGATGAGGGTATTTAAAAGATCATTGCGGCCCTAGTTTAACAAGTCATTCTGATACCATCGTAATCACTGTGCAACACAGCAGTGTACCCTATGAAAAAGACAACAGTGGGGTTGTGTCATTTTATACAGGATGTACGCCCTTTGAACCAGATTGTCGAGGCAGAATTCCCTTTGTAGACAACATTTTGATCTGCAGCAAAACAGAGATGCAGTGTATAAATGACTCTGTGCACATGTTAATAGTACTGGCAGAAAAAGGGTACAAGGTAGACAAAGCAAAATTGCAGTACTGCCAGAAAGAAGTGTTATACGTTGGACAGTTGTTATCACAGGAGGGGGGAAATGTGACACCAGAGAGGGCAGAGGTAATTCGCAAGACACCAAAACCCATGACAATAAGACAAACGCAGCAGTTTTTAGGTCTCTGCAACTATTGCAGAGCCTGGGTGTATGATTACAGCACATACACAAGGCCTTTGCTTAGCACACTAAAGGAATCACAAAGAAGGGAGGGCATGTTACAGTGGACAGAAGGAATGACCGGGGCATTTGAAGAGCTGAAGACAGCAATATGCACACCTCCAGTGTTAGGAATCCCAGACTATCAGGGCGAGTTTTATTTGTTCTCGCACTCCAATGGAGTAGTAATGACCACAGAACTGACACAGAAAACAACTATGGGTCACAAACCATTAGCCTATTACAGTGGGAAACTAGACCCAGTTATGAGAGGACACTACTCGTGCGAGCAGATATTGGCTGCTGCCGCCTTTGCAGTGGAAAAATCAGCAAGTATTACCATGGGATGCAGCACCATTCTTTTTGTGGAGCATGCTCTCTTCGTAATACTAGAACGACCTATAAGCACACTGGAACCACAAAGGGCTTCAGGGTATGAGGTGATACTATCAAACCCATTCATAAAAGTAGTGAGATGTTGACTCTTGAACCCCGCGACGTTTGTCGCCGAACCTATTGAGGAGCGAGATTATGTACATGACTGTACCACAAACATAGAAAGCTGTGACAACCAAGAAAGTGTCTGCAGCTAGCTTGCCAAGCTGCAATTATAAACAAAAGATTTGGAAAATTCTCCATAAAACCCATGATCAACTTTTACAGTCAAAAGGCCATACCAGTTCTCATCTACGGTGCCGAAAACATGTTTGGTTGTTCACACGAGTTGTGGAGTACACTCGAAAACAATTTCTGGACTAGAGCACTACACCTCCCTAAAGGTGGCCCGACATGAAATATAAGATTTGAATTGGGCTCGACATCTATACAAGCGAGAGTGTGCTGGAACGCTCTATATACAGAAAGACGGAGCTCCTAAATCCAACCCCACAATTCAAAATCTTACATAAGCCGGACACCGATCCGGAATACACAATTCTCTCCAAATGGAACCAATCATGCACAGAAATCCTCGAGGCAAACAATATAAAAATTATAACTCTACTATAAAACCCAGACAAGGTGAAATCAAAATTATGGAGTTCGGATTGGCCTTATAAAAGATGCACCACCTGAAGCAAGAGAGCTGGACAAATTACAATCTTACCTGATACAATCTCCAGACCAGAACTCGAGACTACTATATCTACATTTTCGTCTAAACATTTTTTGACCAAAGATCGAACAAGCACCTGGGCATCCAAGGAAACCTCCGATCTTACCTGCCATTTCTGCGAACATCCTATAGAGAATTTAAAACATTTGATCTTGTTCTGTTCAAAGTTTCGCTCATTACGAACAAAATTGTTCGGACCTCTCTTCGAGGCCCGTCGAACTTACTCAGCTAATGATTGGTGGAAAGCCATGTTCGACAGCTCTGACCGTAAAGTCTTGTTTGGTCTGGTTCTGTTTTTGAAGGACCTGAAATCTTATTTGGTTGAATCGAATCCCACATCTACAAGGAATCCTTGAGAAGTGTACCAATGACAAGTGGTGTGGGTTCGTATGAAGCGACGTAACTGTGAATGTTTTTCTTTCTTTTACAGGTTTTCTTTTGTAAACCGTATAAAAAAAAAAGAAAGCTTTGACGACATCCCGAGAGTAAAGGAGAGCCCACTTGAGTGGGGGGAAGTACTTTACATCGATGGTTCATTGACAATAGATCAGACCACAGGGGAAAGACATACTGGGACACCAGTAGTAAGGCTAAAGGAGGATGGGACAAGCGAGTTGGTAGTGAGCGCACGCTTACCATCACATTTCTCAGCACAAGCTCCAGAGCTAGTGGCTCTCATACCGGCATTGGAACAGAGTAAGAACCAGGAAGTGACAGTGTATTTGGATTCAGCCTACGTGACGTCTACAGTCCAATCTGCACTGTCACGATGGCTGAAGAGGGGCTTCCAATGTGCTGACGGCTCACCAGTGCAGCATGCGCTCTTATTGTGTAGATTGATAGAGGCGCTCCGATTCCCAATAGGCATAGCGGTCGCGAAATGCCAGGCCCACACAAGGGGGGTGGATACCGTTTCCAGGGGCAACAAGGCAGCAGATGCGGAAGCAAAGTGCGCGGCATATCCCGGGGACATAAGGATACCCCATCCTGAGCATGTCAGTATGTACGAACAATTGTACTGAAGGAAGGGTAAAATGTATTACCATTGGTGCAAATAATGGAATTGCAAGGGAATGTGCCAAGAGAGGAAAAGGAGTTATGGGTGAAAAGGGGCTGTTGCATATCATCTTTAGACGCCTTATGGTGATAGGAAAACACTGGTAAAGTAGTGATGCCATTATCATTGTTACACACAACACTGACAACACTACACCATCCTACCCATATGGGGAATGATGTACTTGCTGCCCACATTGGAGAAGACTGGTTTGTCCCAACCTGGTGGAACATGTGGCAGTATTTATGACCAATTGTGTTACCTGCAAAAGCTTGACATTGAGGGTAGTGAGAGTAGCCATACCTCGCCCACTGGATCCCTTCCAACATAGTTGACATGCTCCAAGTATGCTAGGGCAACCGCTACATATTAGTGGTTGTGTGCCCGTTTTCTCAATGGATTGAATCCGGTCCCTGTTCCCATCCCAATGGCCCTACAGCAGCAACATTTCTGTTTAGGGAGGTTTTCCTAAAATGGGGCGGGTGCAAGGTTCTGCGGTCTGACAATGGCCCTCACTTCCACAACGAGATGTTCCAACACATAGCAACCCTGCTAGGAAGTCAACACAAATTCTCCTGTGAGTATCACCCTCAGGCGAACGGTTGTGCGAGCGCCTCAACAGGCTGCTCAAGGAACCATTGCCAAGATAAATGTAACCATGATTAGAAGTTGGCTCCACTGTTTGCCCTTAGCTTTGTTCGCATTGCGCAATAAACCAGGGTCCGACCACCATTTAACCCCACACAAGGTGGAAACCGGGCGGCACATGCAACTTCCCCTGGCTTCTCCCACTAGGGCTTTGACAGATGCAGAAGCAATGTCTAATGTATTGGGAAAGGAAATGTATGAGTACACTGCTGCCTCGATGGATAGTGCGTCTTTTATTTCTCGCTAGCTGGAGGCACAATGGGAGGGGTCCAAAGAGAGCGAGGAAGGCAACGGTACAGAAATCAATGAAAATCAGCTCAAGCCACCACAACTATACCCGTGTGATACAGTGCTCTTACAGAACTTTACCCATACCTGGTTTAAGCCCAGGTACACGGGACCGCATACTGTTGAAGAAGTGACTGATCGGGCCGTTAAAAGCAGAGGCAAAAAATCCTGGAATTTCCTTGGGGACGTCAAGCCCTGTTGAGCAGCAGCCTCTCCTAGCAATGACAGCGAAAGGGCCAACATTGTGCAAGAAGAGCAAAAGGATCAGCAGAGGCCTACGCATGGTTACATGCTCTAGAGCGAGAGAGATGGGAAAGAACTTTCTACACAACCAGAGTGAGGATACACTGTCTGTTTATATTTCTTCTCTTTTTTCCTTTTTCGCACTTAGGCATTGATTGTGAAAGTAGCGACTGTAATTTCTCCATTGTTCCATGCTTCCCCCAGACCCTCACCCCACAACCTTTTCAAGCCCAAGTTGTCCATTTGTTAGAAGGTCTGAATGAGTGAGGAAACACTGTCCCAGTTTATTCTTCCATGTTATCCTAATATATTTCACCCAAACATACCTATGACTTCGCCGAGGAAGTCCCTCAGTAATTGGGTCACTTCATGACCCTAGAATACGCATTGTGTAGGAACAATTATTCTTTATCGCACTCGCACAATATTACGACCGCTGCGCTTGAATTAATATGTATTAACAACATAATAACATATTTCGATAGCATTTTA
This sequence comes from Ambystoma mexicanum, assembly GCF_040938575.1. Taxonomy (NCBI): domain Eukaryota; kingdom Metazoa; phylum Chordata; class Amphibia; order Caudata; family Ambystomatidae; genus Ambystoma; species Ambystoma mexicanum. The sequence continues at coordinate 1,604,337,504 of NC_090932.1, forward strand.
GGCAGTTCATTACCATCATTAAAGATACACAAGATTCCGAAGCGGAGTAAGTTATGGGTGCCATTATTAAAAGTGTGATAATAAGGATTTTTATTCTTTTCTCACTCTCCATCTTTACCCTCATTGTGACTCCTACTAACGTAACCCCAATTTTCGGCAGAGTACGGCTACCAGGTCAGGAGATAAGCACTGCCAAATTAGTAAGAAGATGTAGGTGCAGTGCTAATATAGATATAGGAGGGGTTTATTCCTATCTAACTGATACTGCTCGAGTGTCTAATAACATGTGGTACAAGCGCATGACTAAAGTAGATAAACAAACTACTGGGGAGAGCTGCTATGTCTGCTCTCTCATCGCCTACGCCATGAGTGCCTCCAGAACGTGTGTGGCAATTGAAATTCCAGCAGCACGAGTATAGTGCCTTATGTACCTATCAATGTGTACCACCTGTAAGGAGCTCATGGTGACAACAGCAAACACAGACATAAGTGATCACAGTTCAAGAGTGTTTATTAAACTGTAAAGGTAGGGTGGGAAAACGCTTAATCTAAACCTAAATCTAAGATGGGAGCAAGCTTCGACCATCAAATAATAATAAGGCAGTCCTAGTGGCGTTGTGTCAAATAAAAAGGGCCTATATTAAGAAAAGCTTATTGCCAATCCCTATGCAAAATACAAAAAGAAGTGTGGGGTAATGTTCTCAAGAAAGAAGGAAGTGTTCACAAATAATAAGTCAGGATGCGGTACTTGAGGTCTCCCTTCCCCAAGTTTTCAGCACGGAACAAGGTGGGACTTTGGAGCACAGCACACGCTCGAGCTTTTCCAGCACAAGGTAATAGTTCCGCTTTCAGAAATCGGGGCACTCAGTGGTTAAGTCTAATTTCTATCAAAAAGTCTGTTGCCGCCGTGGGCCTGATGTATTCAAATAATAAACAAAGAGTTACTTTTCACAGATACATTGGGTAATGTCTTTCACCTCTGGATCCCCCTCTTCCGGGATCAGATCTGACTATTCTGTTCGCCTCCCTCAATCAGGTTCACTATAGCTTTCAATGCAACTTATCTGGTGACTTTTGTAAAATGTCTTTTTGTACAGTTCACTTTGGACATCCCTCTGCAGGGTTCACTTTTGTCAACACATTGTATTTTAGGACTTAGACTTTGCACCCTCTTTATCGGCATCTCTCGTTCAGGTTCATTCTTGCCAAACCTGTCTTTTTCCATTCAACTCTTATGATGCAGGATTCACTCCCCTTGGCTTCTCAATCGTCTGTTGGTCAAAGACTTTCGACTGTACAGAAGATTTTACAAGACTCCTGTATGACTACTTTGACCCCCCTTCTCACCTTTTCCAAGGCCTTCTGGTTCTGGTAGTTTCAATAATTGGGTAATCGCCCTGAGTTTCCTGAGTGAGCACCAATGTGGTACTGGGCTCCTCTGTTGCTGGTTTTCCTCCCTTTCACTACAGCTACTCTTTATGCTTTCAAAGTTCAATTAGCCATTTGCTACTTTTCGTTCAACAAAGTTTGGTTTCTTATCGACTTTCCCCTCAACTAACCGGCTATGCTGAACGGTTTGGCTTTCTTTCCCCTCAGAGACAAGGTTGGTACCACAGAGACAAGCGTCTCATTCCGGCTTGGTTATCAGCAGAGGGTCTTGTGTACCGTTGACATCTGCTGCAACACACGCTTGCTATTGTTCGCAGTCTTTCGATTTGTTCTGCGGAGGTCTCACAGGCCTTGGTCAGAAAGGGCAAGGTCGCTTGTCTCCTTGGCACCCTCTCGGTAGATGCCGTCTTTCTCCTCCTCTTGAACTGCCGTGCTGAGTTAGCTTTCTGGACGTGGGGTCTGCCTTGCACGTAGTGTGCTCTTGCACCTTTTATCCCTGTGGGGAAGGGCCGTCAGGTGTGTGTGATCCAGGTCAACTTCCTGACTTTGCCTGCCCTTGGTGTTGGGACATGTCAGGTAAATGGCTCTCAGAAAAGGGGCGAGAGGGTAGAGTGTTTGAATGTCCTATGGGGTTGGATGGAGAAAAGTTGTTATAGAAAGGGGGATACCGCGTCTCACCCGTCGACGTCCAACTTCCACTCCCTGAGGACCCCCCCATCCAGGTGATCCTCTCTCAATGGTCCACCCCCAGGAACTGGATCCAATAGCGATGGCCGTGTCCTGGCCACCTGGATGACAGATCCCCAGGGACTAGTAGGTAAACACCATCCGGTTTATCACATACCCTTCCTCTATGCGATGTAGCCACATTTGTTTCACAGGGAAACCGGGAAAGAAAATCTAAATTTCCCTACTCTTTTCCTTTTCGGTGTTCCTCAGTGAAACAATAGGGTTGTAGGTCTAGAAACCATCGCATGACCCGAGGGTTGGAGTCTTTGCATTGGCTTATCCAAACTAGGGGGGGGGTGATCTGTAATGAGTTTGAATTTCGATGGATTATGGGCCACTTCATGGCCAGGGCCTCTAGTTCCAACACACAGTAATTTTTTTCACGTGAGCTGCTGGTGAATAATATGGGGTGTTATAATCCATCGCAAACTTGGGACAGGACTGCTCCTAACCCTGTAAAAGAGGCATCCATTTGTAAGATGAATTCTTTAGAGAAGTTGACTACCTTTAGGATCTGGTTCTGGCACAATGTCTGTTTGAAAGTGTTATAGCATATCTCATCCTCGCCATTCCAATGAAGTTTCAGGGGTTCAACATTCTTAAATTTATCGGTTAGCCGGGCTGTTTTATCTGAAAGGTTGGGGATAAACCTACGGTAATAGCCTATTAAACTGAGAAAAGCTCTAAGGTCTCTTTTGATCTTGACGCTTGGTGTATCTAAGACAGCTTTTACCTTCTCATGTTGGGGTTGTATATTCCCATTCCCTATGAAGAGGCTTAGGTATTTTACGGCTGACTGGGCCAATCAGCACTAAGCTGGATTTGCAGTAAAGCCAGCTTTTCTGAGGACTTTCATGATGGTATGAAAATGGAAGAGATGGTCTTCCCAGGTTTTACTATAAATAACAACATCATCAATGTAAGCTCCACAGAAATCAGAGTAGGGTTGTAAAATTTGATCCATGAAGCGTTGGAAAGTGGCTGGCGCACTGTGTAAGCTAAAAGGCAGGACTTTAAATTGAAATATACCTAGAGGCGTTGAGAACGCGGGTTGTTCTTTATCTGGCGCATGTACAGGGACTTGCCAGTACCCTTTGGTTAAACCTACGGTAGAAAGAACAAGTTACTTACCAACTGGTAACGTTCTTTCGACTGGATGTTCCTCCAACATATTCCTCATTTTAGATGTATTCGCCCAGCTTTAGCTGCTCAGGAAAAAAATGTCGGCAGAGGGCACCGTGCGTCAATGTCGTTGAGTCGAAGTCCCTCGAAGGCCTCCGTCGAGGGTGACGTCATTGGGTATACAAGTAGCACGCGCACCGCCCGTTGGCCTCAGTTCTGTTTTTCCCCTCTTGCTCTTGCTGTATAGATAATGTAGGATTGATGGTTATGATTGCCCAAGTCTGCTACCAGTCACTGTGGGCAAACCAAATTCCTTGTGGTTAGATAGTGTAGGTAGCCAGGTGTCAGCCTTGCAAGAGTTGAAGTGGTAAAAACACCGGAAAATCTACAGAGGGGTAGGATGGGAGGGCGATGAGGAATACATTGGAGGAACATCCAGTCGAAAGAATGTTACCAGTTGTAACGTTCTTGTTCTTCGAATGGATTGTGTCCTCAAACGTATTCCTCATCTTAGATAGACTCCCAAAGCAGTGTAAAAAGATCTTTGGAGGAGGGAGTAGATTTCTAAAATTATATAGCTGAATACAGCACTGCTTTACCAAAAGCAAACTCTTTATAGTGGGAAGCATCCAGAATATAGAATTTAGTAAAAGTGTGCAGCGAAGACCAAGTTGCAGCTTCACAAATAGACTTCAAGGGAACACCTCTTTGAAGGGCCGTCGAAGAGACAATGCCTCTGGTTGAATGGGCCCTCAAGCCTTCTGGTGGATCTTTTCCCGCAAATCTGTAGCATTCTGAAATGCAAAGCACAATCCAACGTGATAGGGTTTGTTTTGACACCGATTGTCCCAACTTCTTTCCGGTGTAGCCAATGAAAAGTTGATTATACACTCTAAGCTTGGAGAGCCTAGAAATGTAAAAGCTTAGAGATCTTCTCGGGTACAGCCTGTGCAATCTTTCTTCCTCCTTACTGGGATGAGGTGGAGGATAGAACACGGGCAGAATGAGCTTCTGATTTAAATGGACATCAAACACAATTTTAGGTAAGAACAAGGTTTTAACCCTCAATACAAATTGGTCCTTGTGCAACACAGTATAGGGTGGCCCAGAAGACAGTGCCTGCAACTCGCTCACTCTTCGTGCTGATGTTAAAGCAACCAAGAAATGTTATCAATGTTAGTAGTCTTAAATGGCATGCGTGCAAAGATTCAAAAGGAGCACACATCAAAAACTTTAGAACCAAATTAAGGTCCCAAACTGGTACTTGAAAAGAAAAGGGAGGAAACACATTAGTGAGTCCCTTTAAGAATTGCACTATTAAAGGAATTTTAAAATAGGAACATTCTTCCGAAGAGCGCTTGAAGATGGAAAGCGCTGCAAGATAACATTTAATGGTTCCAACATTGAGACCTCTGTGTGCCAATGATAAGAGGAAAGATAATACTTCTGGAATAGGACACAAAAAAGGATCAACCTTCTTTTCCCTGCACCAGTTGCAAAACTTCTTCCAGCGTCAACGGTACAAAGATTTTCTTGCTGGCCTTTTCGCCGAAAGCAACACCTCCATGACGTCATCCGGAAGGTCCAAATCCTTGTATCTCAGCCTTTCAGATACCAAGCATGAAGTTTGAGAGTCCTGACCTATGGATGAAGAACCTGGTCCTCCTTTTGTGAGAGAAGGTCTTCTCTCTCTGAGGAAGACGTAACGGAGGGCAGATGGACATATCTAGAAGGTCCGGGTACCACGTCCTCCTGGCTCAACCCGGGGCAATTAGGATCATGCGGTTTCCGAACCGTCTCAGTCTCCTGATGACCTGAGGAATGACGGGAATCGGAGGGAACGCGTATAATAGTGGGAAGTTCTACTCCACCATGAAAGCATCCCAAAGGGCTCCTCTTGGGGGAAATTCCCTTGAGCAACACCTTTCGCACTTCCGGTTGATTCCAGTCGCAAATAGGTCTACTTGAGGGGTTCCACAAAGGGTAAAGATCTCTTGAATGACTTCCTGAGCCAGTTCCCACTTGTGGGACACCGCGCTCTGCCTACTCAGAGCGTCTGCCGTCATATTCTCCTCTCCTAGATGAACTGCCGTTAAGCAGATTCCTTCTTGAATTGCCCAATACCAGAGCCGCATTGTCTATCTGCACAGAGGTAGTGACCCTACACCTCCTCTTTTGTTTAGGTAATGCATGGCCACTGTGTTATTCGTCATTATCAGGACATTATTTCCTCTGACAGATGGCAGAAAAGCCTTCAGCGCTGGTCTGATTGCTCTCAGCTCTAAAAGGTTGATGTGTAGTTTGGACTCCAATGGAGACCAACGACCGCTGATTGTCAGATCGTTGGCATGAGCTCCCCACCCCATGAGTGAGGCGTCCTTCACTACTGTAATCTCTGGCCATGTTTGGCAAAAATGTTCTCCTTTTAGGATGTTCTCTGTGTAAGTCCACCACAGAAGATCCTGCCGAACCTTGTTCAGAATCTGAAGGAGACCCGTCATTTGTCCTGAGAACTAGGACCATGGAGTCTTTAGAGCCCATTGAAGGGATCTCATCCTCAGGCGTGCTTCTGGCACTAGGAAAATGCAGGATGCCATGAGGCCAAGCAACCTCAAAAAGTCGTAGGCCTGGAGATTTTGGGCATTTTGGAATTTGGAAACCATCGGAAGAATGTCTTGAGCCCTCGACTTGGGAGGCGAGCTCTTTCCCAAGGATGTGTCTAGTACAGCCCCTATGTACTGAAGTTGTTGGGAAGGTGTCATTTGTGACCTCCTGAAATTGAGGGAGAAGCCCAGTCTGTGGAGGAAATGGCAGGTGACTTTCAGATGATTCAGAGCTTGCTCGGCAGAACGCACCCCCATCAACCAATCGTCCAGGTAGGGGTAGACGTGAATCCCTCCTCTCCTGAGGTGCGCTACCACCACTACCATTAACTTGGTGAAGACCCTCGGGGCGTAGGTCAACCCAAATGGTAGGACTTGAAACTGATAATGCGAGACACCAACCACGAACCTCAGGTATTTTCTGTCCTTGAGATGGATTGGCAAATGAAAATAAGCATCATGAAGGTCCAATGACACCAACCAATCCTGAAGTTGAAGGGCCTGAAGGATCTGAGAAAGAGTAACCATCTTGAACTTGTACTTCCTGAGGAGCTTGTTCAAGCCTCTTAAATCCAAGATGGATCTCAGTCCACCGTCCTTTTTGGGGATCAAAAAATATGGGGAGTACCATCCCTTGTTCCTTTCCGCTACAGGTACTGGTTCTATAGTACCTTTCTCTAGCAGGGTTAAAACTTCCTGCTGTAGGAGCGGGTCTGGAAGCTTCAAAGAGAGTCTCCCTGGCCGATTGCTTTGAGGTTGCGCTAGAAAAGGAAGGCAGTAACCTTGGGCTATTATTTCTAGAGCCCAAACATCTGAAGTAATGGCTCGCCATTCTTGCAGATGCTGTGACAGCCTGCCTCCTACTTTAGGTGTCTTGTGATGCAAGTCCTCGAAGTGGTTTTGTGGCAGATGCTGCAGCTGCTGATGGCAAAGAGACTGCAGCTGGGGCAGGCTTAGCACGTTTACCTCATACACCACAAGTGGTTTTTCTCTGGCCTCTTTGACTGGCCATTCCTCTCGCCTTCCCATATGAGGAGTAATAATGATAGGATCGTCCCCTCCAAGATTGTCTTTATGTACGAAAAGGCTGAGGTTGCCTAATAGCAGCCCCTAAAGATTTGGCTGCTGCTTTTTGAGGTCTGCAACCTCTCAAGGCTCTCGTCAGCCTTGTTGCCGAAAAGGTGAGACCCGTCAAAAGGCATGTTCAAAAGATGGTTTTGCACGTCTGGTGCAAAATCCGATTTTTGCAACCACTCAAATCTGTTTATCACTGTGCTAGTAGCCATGGACCTGCTCACGCTATCTGCAGTGTCCAATCCAGACTGAAGGGATTCTTGCATAGCTTCCTTTCCATCTCTAACGATGGCTAGGAATCCTTCCCTTTCTTCCCCTTCTGGTATGTGCTCCGTCGCCATTGCAATGCACTTCCACAGAGTGTATGAAAATGTTACCAAGGCACATGTGGAGTTTGCCGATTTTAATGCCATACTCCTAGCTGAAAATACCTTGCGTGCCCAACCATCCTCGCGCTTGTCGTCCCTATCCGGAGGGATGGAAGGGTATGCCACCTTATCAGAAGCTGTGGCTGCCTGGACCACCAGACTCTCAGGAGTAGGGTGTTTGGAGAGATAGCCGGAGTCGCTACTGCAAGGGTGGTATTTTGAAGTGAGGGACTTATTCACAGGAGGAATTGAGTCTGGGGTCTCCCAATTTTTGGCCACCCTATTTTGTAAGGCCACATGGAAGGGTAAAATCAGATCTTCGGTGGGCCCATGATCCAATATATCAGTCAGGTCATCCTGGATGAACTGAATTGGTCGTCTAGCCCATCCTAAATAATCCACCACCTTTGTCATCAGTTGTCTGTATGAGGGACTGGCATGTTCCCCTGGTTATGGCCTGCCAAAATGTGTTTCAGGTGATGTGTCAATTCCACGCGTTATGCAAGGTTTCCACCAAATCCCTCATTCTGCCTTCCTCAGAAATCAGACATTCTGGGACATTAGGGGTGCCATACTCTAGGCCAAAAGGAACATCCTCCTCGTCTGACCTTTCTTGTTCTTCAATAATTGAAGTCAAGGATTTAAAATATTCCTTCCTTGGTAGAGGTTTATACATTTTTTCTGGAGGAGCTGCTACAGTGGAGGTTGAAGGTTTTATAGTCTCTACAGCTTTTTCTTTTGCTGTTTTGTCAGTTTTTTGCTGAACTCGAGCCTTTGAAACCTTTGGCACCAAAGGCACCGAAGGCTTCGGGGTCGACGTCGACAAAGACGTTGATGGTGCCGACGAGATAGCAGTCATCGACGGAGCTGGCTTTGAGGGCGTTGAGATGCTCTTCGAAGGCTCGTCCTTCGAGTTGTGTCGGATTCCGGACGGCATTGATGACCTCGAGCGGTCGACTCGATTCGAGCGATCTCTATCACTCGGGGTCCTGGAAGGTTCCCGATCCTTCCTCCTTCGATCACCCGGGCTCGAGAGCGCGCGAGTGTCGGAACTGTAACGCTCTTGGCCGGCTTCCAAGGAAGGCGCGGACCAAGGCTTAGCCTTTTCAAAAACCTCCATCATTTTGACTCTAAATGCTTCCCATTCTTCGGAGGAAGAATGTTTTGTGGGGCATTTCATTTTCTTGTGGGATTCGTCTGAAGACGAGGTGGAAGGGGACCGGTGGCCTCTCTTTTTGGACTTTTTCGTCAAAGACGAAGAGTGGTGTGAACCACTTCGGGACCTAGACCTGCGTTTTTGCCTTTCGCGTCGAGGAGATTTCTACTCATGGGATCTTGAATCGACGCTTGAGGCTTTTCAGTCGGGTTATCGACCTACCTGTAGTTTTCCCTTCCTCTCTCGCAAGGCCTTGCCCGTCATTGCCTGACACTTCGTACAGGCCTCCATGTCATGGTTTTCACCGAGGCACCACAGACATTCTCTGTGTGGATCCGTGATTGACATTTTGGAACCGCAGGTTTTACATTTTTTGAACCCTGAACGTGGGGTAGTCGGGGTCAATGATGAGGACATCTCGAATATCTTCTTTTGCAATAACTGCGTCACAGAACTATCGGGGCGCCGAGTCTCCGAAGCAACACGTACTGCGGAAAAACGGAACTGAGGCCAACGGGCGCTGCGCATGCTACTTGTATACCCGATGACGTCACCCTCGACGGAGGCCTTCGAGGGACTTCGACTCGATGACATCGATGCACGGCGTCCTCTGGCGAGAAAAAATGTCTGAAGCAGCTAAAGCTGGGCGAATACATCTAAGAGGAGGAATACATTGGAGGACACAATCCATTCAACTTGACGGAAATCTATACAGAATATCCAGGAATGGTCAGGTTTTGTGACCAACACGATAGGAGAGGACCAGGGGCTGGAAGATGGTTCAATAATATTGGCTTTCAATATTTTGTTGACGTCCTCGAACACTATCTGTTTACGAGCTTCTGGGAGTTGATATGGTTTTAAGTGAACCACTTTACCTTTAGGTGTTCTAATATAGTGGTATGTCTCTTTTATTCTTCCTGGTTTTTCTGAGAATACATTGGAAATGAGACTACTACATCTTTTAAATCTTCTTGTTGTTAGATCGGTAGCTCGGGAGGAATTAATTCAAAGTTATCTACCTGTTCGGGAACCAGACAGGCTAGTACTTTGGCATGGGTGGCTGGGGGTTCTCTTTCCACTCTTTCAAGAGATTGATGTGGTACAGGTGGATCTTCTGCTTTCGTTTGGTTGGTCTACTTTACAAGTGCAGGGTCCCACTTGTTCTACTATCTCAGACAGGTTTGTTTTCTGGGGTTGGTAAGAGGACCAGTACTTTTTTGTCGTATGGAGAATGATCTCAAATTTACCCTTTTATCATAAGCGTTGTTTTGTTGGCTCTGGGCCTTTTCCATATGCGTACAAACTAAGTCTCAAACCAATTTCATATGTTCTTGCATTCTGGTGGCGGTTTGCGAAATGGGAATGGGGGGCCTCTTCTTGTTCTTCTGAGGTTTCCCTGAGCATGTCCAGGACATCTCTGGGTTCTCTACCATAGAGCAGCTCGAACTGAGAGAAATCTGTGCAAGCTTGGGGGGTTTTCCTCACTGCAAATAGGGCCCAAGGTATCATTCGGTCCCAGTCTTTCCCATCCTTGTCTACCAATTTTCATAAAATTAGCTTCAGGGTTTTATTGAATTTCTCAACCAAGCCATTGGTTTGAGGATGATAGACTGAGGATCGCAGGGTTAATGTGGATTAGGTTTGTTTGTTTGTTTGTTTGTTTGTTTCTTTATTTGTAATGCGCTCCAGACCCAAAGGTTACCGCGCGCAGCAGAAGGTATATGCAAAGCTTACAATGTTACATAAAACGAATTTGCTATGAATAAAACATTTACAGTATTGAACACAAAATGTACAGTATTACATAATTATATAGTTACAAATTTACAGTGTGTTTAAGTCGTTACCGTGTGCACTCAGAAATGTGCAGGAACAATATATACAATATTAGACAGTTATAAGTATAATACAGGTAGCTAATAGTCTCTATATACAATTGAGAAAGGTTAGGCGTACAGTGGAGAGGAATCATATACAGTGTATAGGCATTGTTATCATTGATATGGTTAATGACGTTTCTTCTGAAGTGTGAGAAAGGTTGGTCTGCTCTTAGGTTAGGAGGCAAAGCGTTCCACAAATTGGCAGCTCTCACAGGGAACCTAGTACCGCCAATTTTGGCAAGTCTGAATCTAGGTACTACCAGGCAGTTGGAGTTAGCAGTTCTTGTAGGTCTGTTGGACGTTTTTCTTATTATTTTGTCCGTCAAGTAGCTAGGGGCAGCATTATTGAGAGCCTTATGAGTTAAGGATATCATTTTTAGATGGATTTTATTGTCAGTAGAGAGCCATTTATGTTGCCGTCTAATAGAGGAGATATGCTCCCCCTTCTTTATGCCTAATTCAGCTCTAAGAGCATTATTTTGTAGTGTTTGGAGTCCTTGGGTAGTGGCTTTGTTGGCACCACTATAGAGGGCATTGCAGTAATCGAGTCGGGAGAGTATTAAGGCTCTCGCCGGGGTTAGACAACTGTTGTTAGATAAGAAGGGCTTACCTGCTCTTATCAATTTACAGGTGTAGGCTGTGGTAGAGTCAAGGGAGTTAACCTGTTTAGTGAAAGACATGGTAGAATCGAGGTAAAAACCAAGTGTTTTTACTTCCCTCGAGACTTTGATCACATTTCCATCAATACTGAACGCAGAGTAGTCTGGGCCCAGTTTGTTGATGTTGGCTTGTGTGCCCAGAATAATCAGCTCTGTCTTGTCATCATTCAGGCAGAGACCATGGGTTGCCATCCATGCCTGAATGATGAGATACACTCTGTTCACCAACTCTCTGTCCTTGCTTTGATCCCCAGAAAGCGGGAGGAGAATCTGTGTATCATCTGCACAGTTAGTATAGGTGATACCTAGATTATCCAGATCGTCGAACAGAGGTTTGGTGAAAATATTGTATAGAGTTGGGGAGACACAGGATCCCTGAGGGACTCCACATGTGATGGGTGTGGGGTCTGCTGCTGCCGATGGGGAAAAAACTCTCATAGTTCTCTCACTCAGAAAGGATTCTATCCAACTGATGGCTTGTGTGGAGAAGGGAGCGGCAGTGTCCAGATGTTTACAAAGGACCTTGTGATCGACAAGATCAAAGGCTGCTGAGAGATCTAGCAGGAGGAGGAGAGCTGTTTTGCCTTGATCTCTCAGTTCGTCTAATTGGGTCTTTAAGTCGATAAGAGCAGTTTCTGTTACGTGTAATGGGCGGAAGCCAGATTGTCTAGCTGCTAGTAGCTTGTGCAGTTCAAGGTGTTTTTGAATCTGCGTGTAGGCCACTTTGTCCAGGATCTTCAGAAGAAATGGAACTGTGGTAATTGGACGGTAATTAGTAGGGATCAGAGGGTCTAGTGTCTGCTTTTTGAGCAGCGGGAGCACCCAGGATTGTTTTAAGTTAGCAGGGATGATACCTGTGGAGAAGGACGCGTTGACAAGTTTGGAGATAAAAGGTGATAGATCTCTGGCAGCGTCTTTTATTAGCTGTGCTGGGCAGATGTCGCCTTTGCAGTTGGATGGTTTAAGGGTGAGGATGATTTTCTCTACTTCTAATGTGGTGGTATTGGTAAAGGAGAATTTACTTGTTTGGGAATCGTGGGTGGCATTAGTTGGTGGCAAAGGGAGATTAGCGAAGTTGATCAAGTCTTTTTTTAGTTGGATTTTGTTTTGGAGGGTGTTTATTTTGTTGACTAGGGCATGTTGGATATCTGTACACCAGGTCTGGTCCTTGGTGCAGATGTCTGGTGTGGCGATGGGTGATTCAAGTTCCTTCAGTATGGAGAAGAGTTCCTTCATGCTTGAATTAGAATTGGCAATGCGATCGTTATAAGAGTTCTTCTTAGCCAGGCAAACTTCCTTTTTATAGAGGCGTGAGATGGATGTTAGGTTGGCCTTATTCTCATTGGTGGGTCATAGTTTCCAGTTAGATTCACATTTTCTCTTAGTAAGGCGTAGGACCTTGAGTTCAGGTGTAAACCATTTGTTTAGGTGGGCTTTAGGTTTACTTGTGCGCATTTTAAGTGGGGCAATTTTGTCCATAGTCTCAGTCATTATTTTGTTATACTCATGAACGAGAGTACTGGGGTCTGAATTGACAGGTAGTGCATTTAATGTGGGGAGGATGGCAGGTATGACATTGTCTATTGTCATGTTCTTCTTATTTCTGGTCAGGCATGGTGGTGCCGTAGGAGCAACTATGGGGGATGGTCGGGAAGTTAAGAGGTTGAAGGACACTAATGAGTGGTCGGTCCATGATAAAGGTGTGATAGACGAGATGGCTGCTGTACAGTTAGATTCAGCTACCCAGTCTAATATTCTACCTCTTTGAGTTCGGCCATAAGCTTACTCATAAAATTCGAACCCTGGTCTGTTAATATTTCATTGGGAAAGCCGACCCTGGAGAAGTATGCTAGAAGGTGTTTAAGGATCTGCTTTGTGGTATTATTTCGCATTTGGAATGCCTCTGGATATCGGGTTGCATAATCTCCAATCACAAGGACATATTTATTGTCTAAACTGGATGTTCCTAAAGGTCTGATTATGTCCATACTGAGTCTTGAAAAGGGGACTTCTATGATTGGCATGGATTCCGAGGAGCAGGTAAAGGGATGTGTGCGCTGTTTTTTTGGCAGATTTTGCACGTTTGGGTGTAGGTTTTTATATCAGTGTGGATACCTGGCCAATAAAACTTCCCACTAATACGCGCCTGGGTTTTAGATTGTCCTAAATGCTTCCCTTCCTCACCCCGTGAGATGGGAATGCGCGATCTCCAGTGCAACCTTTTCGATGACTTTTGGGTATTAGCAGCTGAGTTTTTATTAAACCTTACATAGTTGTTTCCCTTCTTTAAAGCAATCCTTGTTTTAAGAAGAAAAAGGGACTTCCCTTCTCTAAGCCCTCTCCTTCCGGAATTGCTTGTAGAAAAGCTTCCGCAGGAGCTGGGTCAATTCACTGGGCAGTGGCTAGGTCGGGATAGATGGTTGGTTCTTCTCCCTTCCTTTCTTCAATGTTCAGAGATGTATCAGCTTCCCCAAAGCCTAAGCTACCCCTGGATAGTAAAAGCCAAATGATGAGATGTCTTCCTAAGGCAGAGGTATAAAAGGTAAAGAGCAGAGGTCCAAGGACTGATCATTGGGGGATGCCGATAGGGAAAGGGGTGGGGACAGAGGTTTGCGAGTTCCAAGATATTTTATAGGATTGTCCTTCCAGGTAGGAGGCGATCTAGTCAAGAGCAATTTTGCAAAACCCAAGGTCCTGGAGATTGAGGAGCAGAAAGCAGTGGTCGACGTTGTCAAAAGCGGCAGTAAGATTTAAAAGCTTGAGTATATTAGATAGTTTGGATTGGTAAGCATTAGAGAGCAAGATGGAGCCCTGCATTAGTGTTTACTATGGAGGCTAGATTGAAGTGGATCTCTAGTGCCATTACCCTCAAGGTACTTAGGGTTGAAGACCACCCACTCTAGGCCTTTTGAATAATGGGGAAGGAGAGCAACTGGCCGATAGTTTGCTGGAACATTTGGTTCAGCAAAGAGTTTCTTCAAAAGCGGTAAGACAGTTGAAGATTTGAAGGGGGCAGAGAAGAGTCCAGCAGAGCGAGAGAGGTTAAAGAGCTCAGAGAGATAAGAGCAAGTGATGGAGAGCTGGTGGTTGGCGAGGTCTTCCAGTGGTAATGATTTGAAGATTGGTTCACTGGGATTCTGATGGGTGTGCTGGGGTTTTTAAGGGGGGTCCGACCAGTGAAGTGGAATTGAAGAGCTGTGATGGAGGGTGGGCAGGGCGGTGATTATGGGGTAGGATTACTTTGTTTATGTATTGTGTCTTTCATGTGTTGGGTGAGGTTCAGAGTGTTGAGAAGACAGTGGAGGACTTCCTTCATGGACTTTTTTTCTGGGTTGCTAGGAATGTTGATGTCGCTGAGGAAGATGATGTTCTTGGCATGTGTGAGAGACATGCCTGTGACTATGTCCATGAAGTATCAGATGAAGGAGGTGTTGGGCGTGACAAGCTGCCTGCACTAGGTCTGCTGCAACTGAGATACTGGCAACCAGGAGCCTGTTCACTGGAGTTGGCAGAACCCTACGAATATGTTCTCTAATATTGCTGCCTGGGATGTGCAGAAAGACGGAACACACCTGGCTGATGGGGATCCTGGATTGGGTCTTCCAGAAGCCAAGGAGCAGCCATATCCTGTTAACAGTTTTTTTTACGTTTTTGAGCAGGTTTGACCACTTTGAGATGCTTTTTGATGCTGCAAGGCAGGAGAGCTTCTTTTGGCACTTGCCACTTTCTGTCCTGATGGCAAGCAGTCATACTGCTGCATCAATCCATCGCCTGCCTGCACTGCAGCACATTCGAACGAAACGCCACTGAAGCACCACAACTCACCATTGGACCTCCTCAAACTGGCTCAATTAATACAAGACGCCCACTCAGTCCATCGCTTGCCTGCAATTTGCTCGATGGAGTCAATCATTGCTGCAGAGACCGCACTGCACTGTTGGACTGCTTTGAACAAGACCTGTATAGCTGCCCGGGATCTACTGGGACCACCAATGAAACGCCTTGGCGCAGACCCGACCCTGTAAAAGAGTCAAAAATCCTGGCTTGATGCTGTCGAGTTCCAAAGACAAGAGACTAAGGTATATAAAGAGGCCCTGTCCCCTTTGTCACCAATATTTTGCATTTTAAAAGATACATCTTCGAACATTTACATTTGCTGCTCGAATCAATTGCCTGCATGCCTGTCTTCACCCAGAGTGCCCCTTTATTCTCAGACTCTGCATTCCCTGTGTGTCCTTTAGAGGTGTCGGTCTATAGTGTTTTTAGATAACTGTGTGTATTGGTAGCTTTTATTAAAGACCTATTTTTATAGTAACTTGGTTGGACATTCTTTCATTTTGGTACTAATGTACTATTGTTGGTTGTATTATAATGGTAGCAGCTCACACCACTTGTAAGAGTTATGGCCTGCAATACCTAAAGAGGCAAAGAAATTTCCCCTTTTTCATTGGGATCATTGCTGGTTTAGTAGTAATGTGGGGCAGAGTAGGCGGTACTCTTGCAGAGCAGTAGTCATTTCATCACAAATACGGACCTATTTCAGCATGCATGATTTATTTACTGTATATATTTATCAATCAATATCTGCAAGCAGCAAAGCACAAAACAACAAACTGTTCATTTTTGTCTGTGCATGGCAATAAACTGTAGTCGGGTAGATCTGCAGGGTGAATGGAAAACATGTCTTGGTAAATGACATTGTTAAAGCAAGTTTGAAAACGCTACCTCAGAGTCTCGATATCTTTTGAACTACAACTCTCAGCGGCCCTCTTTGCAAATGACAAAGATCACACCCATTAGATTGGGTAATAATCACAGGTACAGTATCATAAAAGGCATGAATGACTCAGTTGTATTAATTGTATTGATTTCAGAAGGAGTTCTCCTTGCCCATATTAGATTCAGAGATCCACAGCGCATGCTCAAAACAGATGTCTGCAGTCTAACCCACTATAAAACAACTATAAAACAATTGAGCTATGTATAACATTGTAACACGTACACGATTATCTTAATAATATACTGCAAATCAGTTAATATCTTCCTTCCTAATCTTAGTCAAGGCAATTTATAAGGATACCGGACGTGATGCAGACATCTGCGTACAACCTGAAGAACCTTTACAAAGCACAAAATCTTGACAGCAGTGTTCAAAATGCATGCTGACCTTCGAGTGCACCTTGTCCCTCAGTTGCCAAAACCCTTTAACTGTACAGTTAAAAGAAAGGCTACACCCCTGCGTGATCAGGGCATTGGTTAACAGGAGTTCAGGCTTTCAGTTAACCAATGCCTGGAGTTTATGCCTCCAAACTCGGCAGGACTGACCTGCCTCCCATTGGTAGATCCACAATGTAAACATATTTCACGTAATGAAAGCCATTTTATCAAGTTAAACCTGTGGTGTAGGGCCTATCCTGCTAATGTTAAGTTGTCACCAAACAGCCTTTTCCACAGCCACATCACACATTGTGCATAACCTGTTGAATACTATCATGCACAAATCTCCCAAAAAGTGCTGATGTCAAAGGAACAAACGCTTAAAAGCAGATCCTTGTTGCAGCAGAATTCTAACCCTATTCAATAACGGTCATTCAATTGTATATTTATATTGTTTCCATTTATTTAATGTGCGTCGCAGTGAGGATAAGAGGCAAACAATTTTTAACTTTAAATAATATATATGGCCAAATGGGCTGTATTGCATACCAAGATGCTGGTTTTCATGATCTCAAAAATGTTTATGAATGGTAATTGGTCACATGCACAAGGCCTGCTTTTCACACAACAATGTTTCAAAGAAATTTAAGATCCACTTAACTTTGGCATTTCAAGAACTCAACCATAAAGAATCATCTGTCCAGATCTTGAATCCCCAATCATGAGCCAGCTCTAGTCACATTAATAATTAAGCTTAGATTGATACATAGTAGTTAATTTAAAACAACCATTCAAAATTGCAAATAAAAATAAAACTTATATCATCACAACACGTATGCCTTTTGAGAATGCAAAGACCATTCTGTACTTGGAGATCCATGAACCACTTTGAGTCTAAACATGGTATATTGATATATATCAATAATAAGTACATTTGAATAATTCAATAACTGTCACTTGTTATGCTACATGGACATGTTGCCATATTCCTGAATCTGGATTTATTTGCTGATTCTGTAATTCATATATCAATAGCAGGATATGGTCATATCCAAGGTTATGGAGGAAACATTTATTTGGGTCCACAATTGAACAGAAACACTCTTTGTCACATGGCTAAATATGTTGGACCTATACAATAATGGGATGTATTAACTGAGAGTGTCAGCTCCTGAAGGGAACCGATGGGAAGACTCAACCAATTAAATGTTATTATGTCAAATGACACACAGGAAGTAGTGAGAACTTTGGGATTCTGGGAAGACTGCAGACTGGGAAGCCCTCCCAGAGAGGATAAGTGCTCAAGTGGGATAATGCCATAAAATGGACTCCCTATGATGCAATTCTCCTCAGGAAATCTACTGCAGAACTTTGCCTAAATAGGACCTAATTACCTGAGAAGAATAAATAAGAGGTTGGAATGCATTGCTGACTGGGTGAAACTGCTTGGAACTGTCGGGTGTCATGTTGGTTCTGTGCCTTAAAAGACAACCCCAGAAGTGAGTACAAAACCCTGATAGTAATTGACAATAGGTTAGAGGAATGCCTTATTAGCTAAACCACCGAATAGGGTGGGTTGTGAGGGTAGGCATTGGGTAGTATTTTCAAACAGAATGCCGTAGCATTTTCTGTGCAAAAATGCAGGCAGTCTTTTGACAGTAGACCAGTGAATTAAACCGTATGTTTTCACAGGTGTATTTTGAGACTGGGTCTATGGAATGATGTACAACATATCCACTGTAGATCACTACACATTTCACCTGTGAATCCATAGTTATATAAAAAATGAGATATTCTCAGTACAGCCTCTAATGGGATGAGGGGGAGTTTAGTTCGGTCATTTCCAATCCCAGAAAATTATGCCGCTTTAAATAAATAGTGAAATCTTTCTGATGACATTACCCTGAAAAGAAAGGAGCCTGTATGACATTTATTTAATTAATTTATTGAACATTTGTATGGCGCCTATACAGCAGAAAGTGTTTCCGGGTGCCACAATTCAAAAGGAGTGCAGGGGGATAGGAAAGAAGCAACAATAACTGTCCTTCTAGGCCTCGTGACATTCAGATAGTGCAAGTGTGCAGTATCAAGAAGTACAGGGGGGCAGGTCAAGGAAGGATGAGAAGGGGGAGGGAGAAGTGCTAGCGGGAGTAGGGCCAAGGGGACTGTGGACATGGATTATGAAGGCCAATTAGGATTGGGAAGGGGTCCGATTCTATACCTTCAGTAAATGATATGCTCATGTTCATATTACTTTGGATGGGACAGATGTTTTGTGTACAATAAAAATGAAAGCGCGGTTTCCCAAAGCCAATCCTATAGATTACTAGAACAACCCACCACAGTTTGTATCCTGCATACATCCATACACTAGAAGCCAAAAACACAATATATTTATATGAGAACATCACATAATTGGGGAGGTTGACTTTCTCTGACACCAATACTTGGCAATGGCGTAACAGAAAATCCAATTAAATGTTCATCTCAAATCTTTCCATGATGCTAACATTTGTCGTTGATGTTGGATAAAATAAAATGCATTAAAATACATCTGTCATTTAACAAAATCAATATTGTTGATGGAAACGTTTAAGACACCTGAAAGCAAATAAGCATCAACGTTGAGAGTACATTGCCAACTGCTGTTTAGAACTATATTTACATATAGAATTGATTTGTATGAATGGATGTTTGTTTTGTGTACTAATGAGAAAAAGTAGGAAGGTATAATTCCTTTCTGTTGACAAGCTGCCTGTGATTGTACAGTATTGATGGTGACCTCCCCAGCAAAAGGTTAGGGAACGGCTTTTGGTTTTAGTTTTCCATTTATTAAGCCCAAATACAGCCTGTTTCTTGTCCTAGAATTTTCTGGTGGGATTGTTTAATAAGGGGTGTCCATTCTGCGGACACTGATTCGGTAGAATTAATCTTTGAAGCAACAATTCATCCGACAACAAGTAAAAGGGTTCGATATAGAGCATTGGCAGGCCTTGTAATGCACAGGCAGATTGAGAACGCATATCTATGAAACAAGGAGAACAAATCTGCAGTAGTTTTGTGTATTATGCTGAGACGTAATGCGTTGTAACCAAAAAATGTTCTTACACTGTATGGGTTTACTCAGCAGCTGAGAGGCATGACAGCAGTCTTCTAAAGTAGTTTAAATTCTAAAGTTAGTAAAAGGTCACCTTAATGCTATGGTACATATAGTGTTTCAAATGTACCAGGTCATTGTGCTTGGGTAAGCTACAAATATTCATCAAAGCTCCTTTCCCAGTTGTATCGCCTCAAACCCATAGATACAGTTGTGTGTACTGTTCTTATAGACTTTTCTCTGTTATCAATTAGATACTTGGTTATACAATAGAATGTTGGACCATGGTGCTCTGGAATCCCATATCTTCTCCTCAGTACTACAAAGCCATACAAGTGGCAGATGAGCACCATACAATTCCTGTAGCATCAAACACTGACATATGCATAGCACTGATAAATATTACTGCACTTAAGCTGGATGAAACACTATTGATTGCAACTTAAAGGTGAGGTATCATGCATTTTATTGATTTAAAAATGTCTATGTCCATTTCTTTGACAGAACCTGAGAGAGAGAAGTACCAAGACAGGAATGTCATTTTCAGTTATGTTATCTACTCTGTATGTAGGGAGGTATCATACATTTTATTTGATTTAAAAAAAGGTCTATGCCCATCTCTTTGACACAACCTGAGACGGATGTACCAAAACAGGAATGTCAATTTCAGTTATGTTATCTACTGTGTATGTCGTGTAGTGACACAATGCAGCCCTTTGTTTACTTTCAGACGGGAGTCACCCTTAACTGAACAACATTGGCTTCCAGTCAACAATCTGTTTTGTTACTTTGTAAAACTTGCTGCAGAGTGGCAAAGAATCATTCTGAACTGGCTCCATGCGAGTGAATTTGAGGGTTCATTTGGGAGCTAATTACCATGTGGTCTTATGCTATTTTTCAAAGTGCCACACATGATTCCTTAAACAATTTAAATAAAATACTAGCTGTACCCAGCATATCATTCACTGATCTAACTCTCTGCCGCTTGATAGAGCCTCCACAGTCATTGCTGACAACAGCACAGCAAGCGAAAAAACACAGGTATCCTGTATGGGGAGGGTTACTGTTTTTTATATTTAAAAGTAGAATAAGAGCTGCAGCAACAGAGGCATTCCCTGAGGTATGGAACAGACTGTTATTTTGATACTATTTTGTAATCTTATGTTCTGTGGGAATATCGCTATCACACTGAGAGTGCATTGTACAAGGGAGTTGATGGGGATGACGGAAAGGCTTTGCAGAAGCTGATGAGACCTTGTAAACGACCAGAAGATGAAGCTGCAGGGTCTGCAACTGCAATTGTTATTTTCTTTTTTTGTGTTTATTACTGTTTGTGCAGTCAGTTGTCACCATGCAAAATTAAACATTGTGTTGGTGTCCCCAAAGCACAGACATCTGTAGATAATTGTGTATATAAGACAGTGGTCTGCAACCTTTGGCTTTCCGGATGTTTTGGACTATATCTCCCAACAGCACAAGCCATTATAGGGACCATGGGTGTTTTAGTCTAAACCATCTGGACAGCCTCATGTTGCAGACATTTGATATAGGATAATGCATGATACCATTCTTTTAAGTCTTGGTAAACTGAATATCTTGTTATTACTTGGTCGCAGGATTCTGGTGATTTAGGCAAATGGCTCTTTGCAATAAATCTGAGTAAATATAAACATGGATCCCGAAAACTCTCAAATTAGAAGCTTTGGCTCTCATCGACTTGTAAGCACTGAGCTGCTAACACCAGCCAAAGGGCACTGCCTGCTGCTGATAGAAAATGAAAGGTACTGCCGATGAGTAAGCCAAACTTGCACATGATGGTACACATCCTACAGAACCAACTGAGAGGGGGCTGAACAAATCGGTACACGGGTGATCACCTTGAACCGTTCCTGAGGTAGTAAAAGACTGAACGAGAAAATGTCCAGAACAATGCACAGGCCCACCCGTTCTTCTAGGACACTGCAAAGAAACATGTAACTTGGGAATTAATTCCAAGCAGCTATGTAGCTATGAAGAATCACATTCTGATAAACTGTTTTGCCTAACACACCAAGACTAGGTGGTTGTTGTCCAGGGCCAAAGGGGCAGAAACAGAAAAGAGTACTTAGACCATTATTCCCACAGCTTAGCTGCTGCCACTACTGACCACTAAGCTTGTGGTTGTGTAGTAAGGCACATTTTCTCAGATGGGGTGGAGCAATAGTGTGCAGCAGTCCATTTTCTGAAACCACTTTTTTAGCCTCACCCAAAACATCTTTCTGCACATAATAATGTATTTCTTATATAGCATTACACATCCATAGGTCTCAGAGCACTGAAATAACAGAAGACATTACTATCCCATGGAGTGGTACTCAATTTATTGACTTCGGAAGGATGAAAGGCTGAGTTGCCCCAGCCAGGATTCAAACCTGCCACAGAAGGCTGTGCACAGATATCAGGAGCGAGCACTTAGCTTGGTGTGCTATTGACTGGCTATTGAATGCCAGCTTGTTTTCTCTTTCCTCTGAAACAACTGATTAAAGGAACACCTTCCACTGTCAAGGGGCCTTCAGGATTGAAAATGTCCAGGTCCTTCATGATGCCAAGCATCCTTTCATGAAATGAATTTTATCATTTCCATTGTTGTAACAATATATTTAGAGACTACCCTTAATATGGGGAGTTTGTCCCCCCGTTTAAAGTGTCACTCAATAAATCATTTATTTGAATCTGTCTAGCCCTGTCTATGACTCATATCGAGCCACTTAGATTCCTCCCCCTTTGCCACCAATAAGCTGAGAACCAGGCTGGGGTACAGAAATTATAATGATTATTATAATTGGTTATTTTTAACACGCTTAATACTGAAAAGGTTTCTAAACGCGGACCCGGGATTCGAACCTCTGTTGCTCTGCTTCGTCTTGCTTCCAAGATGAGTGCTTTGCCACTGAGCCATACTACCCGTACCAAAGAAAGAATATATATTTATTAAATAATAGCATCAATAACTATTGGCACCAGTTTATTGAACATGCCACCTTCTTGGTGGCACAAAATAAAGCTTCATTGAAAAAAACTCTTTGGGATTTTACTTTTCGTTCTCAAGTACATGGGACACATGATGAATAAACAGTTCAAAGATCTTGTCCCACAAACATGTCAGAATTAAACAATACCTTGAAACATTACCAGATCATGAGCATTAGCATTCTTTGATAAGTTTTAGATTAAATCAAAGTAAAATTTTTCTACTTTCAAAAGCAAATTGCACACATGCATCACATGCAGCACTTTGTATGTTTAATTTCCCTGTGCACTTGAAATGTTACCAGTTTTGAAAGCACTGCAGAATTTTGATAATATTTTGGAGTGATAAAACCCTTCTTCACCCTGAAGCATACAAAAATCTATCAGGGTCACTTTATCACTTTCAGGAAAGTGTGCATTTTTTAATTATGAATTACACTTTGATTCATTTAGCAAAGCACTTATCTTACCGAGCACCAAACCCAGACCCCCAGCTAAATTCAGCACCCCTCTGCTTCAAGGCCAGACGTGAGGAATAGTGGCAGCTAGGAATTTCATTTTTTGACACGGACAGCTGCTCCCTTTATGGAATTCTGGGGTTGACAAGGAAAGTAGGTATACCCAATTACATTAACAGATTATAGTTTTTATTCACACTGGGAATGAGTTTTGTGAAGGTTAGCAAAACCACCCAGTGTTGTTTAGCAAAAGGGGAATCAATTGAATTATTGTTTACCAAAATATACTACGGATCTACTTCCATATCACGACCCATTAACTAAGGGGAAGGTATTAGATCAAACAAATTCCCACACTTGGTTCTGTTGGACAAACTACTTACATTGAACATCTCTGTGTTTGGTGCTCAGGAAACTGCATGCTATGGGGAACACATGGGTCAGTTCAAACAGCCTCCCTAGGTGCTTGGCCTCTCCTTGGTCATAAGGCCCAGTCAGCTTTTAGTATTTCCCAATTACTGTCTCTGAGGCAAGGCTAATCATGGAACAATTTTTCAGTCATACCACCTGGATGGTTTCAGGTAACTTCCCCTCTCTGACTTGTACAGCCACTTTTTAACTTCAAAGCCACACCTGCAAAATATTGAAATAGGGAGGTGTTAGCTCATTAGACTTGAATTTGAATTTGACACTTACGGTCCTCTCCTCCACAAAGTTCCAGCCCCTCTCTATGGATAGGCCCCCAGATTATATGGTTAAAGTGATGGGAAGGAAGAGCACACCTACTAACATTTACATTTTTTTGCATGTCAGTTTTGCACTCAAAAAGTCCTAAGTAGCGAAACCATTTGTTGTACAGATAAACATAACAACATATATATTTTTGGGTTCCTCTAATTATAGCAGACTTATTAAAATTAATCCCGTCTCGGCAGGAGGTTGGAGGTCTGACTGGCGACTTTTCACGCTTTACTCACAAATAATAAAAGTCGTTATCACCACATTTTATACACATTTACATCATTCACTAATCTACTACCTCCCTGAGTGTCGGACTGGGACATTTTCTGGGGAGCTAGAAATACATTTGAGATTGTTCCAGGGTTTCCTAAAGTCAAACTTTAATAAGAATGACATCAATATGTGGGCACGTTAAGCAGCTTTTTATTGATATCTGAACAACTGCAGTGCTTGAGAAAATGCACAACTATGATAGTCCATTTAAACTAATGGGACTCTTCAAACATGTATGCAGATCCTGACTTTCATTTTACAGTATCAGTTTCCTTTATTCTCGGAGCATTTGTTCCAGTCTCTGCTGCTTCATTGTTGACTTTACGCCTGCAGTTATCCCATCATCCTTTCTTCTCCCAAAGCTAATGTTCATACAGTTACTTATCTCAGAGAACAGGCCCGAATAAAACTCTTTCCCGGTCCCTGTATGGATGTTCTGAAGAGAAACTGGGCCCTTCCCAGGAAATAGAAACTTAAAGTCATGCCTCTAACAACAGACACTCATATTTATGAAGGTGATTCTGTGTGTGCAAACGCCACGTTTTCCACATAGAATCAGCCTTTAATTTTTCTTGGCTTTATCAATCACATGCAAGGCCCAAGCACTACGTGCATTTCTCTTTAATTTGAAGCAGCCTTTTTAATGTGGCAGCTGACAATGAAATGCTGCCTTTTTGTCTGTCAGCCTTTCAAATTCCCCTCTGCAGCCTGGTTTCTTGTTTTGCTTATTGCAAGTTTCATCTGCAGAATTACATACATTGAATTCACTAGGCACATTAACAGTGTTGCCATTTTTTTATGCCGGCTTTCCAGTCCCCCAGTGTACCTTCCCATTACAAGAAGGCATTCCTGCACATTTTGGCCCTAAAATGACCTTTCAGTTCACGTGATCCTGGGACTGTCATTAAACCCCACATTGTCTCCTGTATCTGGATTAGCTGGGACACCTCCTAATGGGTCCACACTTGGGGCAGAAACTGAGGGATTGTGGGATGAGGTACAATCAGTACTGGTAAATGCGGAATTAAAGGGACCACAGGAAGAGTCCCAGATGGCTCAGCAAGAGCTGAAGGTGTAGTCATAGTAATGTTACTCTCCTTGATGAGGTCCATGAAGTAGCCTCTCATGTCCTGTGAGGTCATCAGCTGATTAAACTTAAAAAAGAACAAAACAAGTTACTCACCTTAATGGCTAAGGTACTCCTTGTCCTCATACGTGTGGCATTATTGCCACCTATGGGCACAGGGCTGGAGCATGTTGTGCAGCATCCTCAATTCAAAAGAAAAATAGAGACTTGGCGTATCTGGCCCCACCGGCGCACCTGTCCCTGGGACGACCTTTCAGTGCTTTTATCATAATGCATGAGGGTGCTATTAAAAAGGAGGATGGAGGGATGGCTGTATGGAAGAGAATTGACTATGGGCGGTGAGCAACTTGTACTTACTCCAGTATGCCATCCCTTTTCCATCATACTAATGGGAGATTACTAAGCACGCCAATAGAAGGGAAGATCTGACGATTGAAAGAGGAAGGTGGGCACAGCATCTAGCAGACAGCTCAAAATACATTGTGTGAAACTTCTTGTCCAAATAGGGCACTCAACCTGAAATCCACGAATAGTGTATGCAAAGGGTGTGCCCATGTCGCCACCTTTCAAATATCCTCTAATATATCCTCTCGGTCATGCATTGCTCGAAACAACTGAAGCTGATTGAGATCTAGCCAGATGAGCATGTATCGCATTTGGTGGATGGGTCTTACTGAGAGAATAGCACTGCATAATTGTGCCTACAACCCATCAGGAGATGAGGCTCTTGTCACCTCTAGAACCCAGAGAGTAACTAACCACCATATGTGATAAAATGGGGAGGGAACTATCTAGTAACCTTCATGTTTTCCAGATCAAATTTCAAGATTCTGCTGACCACAATATCATGAGGTATTCTGTCAACGTTTGAGATTTATCTCTGGATTCAGGTGAAATTCCATGACCACTTTAGGCAGGAATTCGGGATGGGTTGAAATAACCCCCTTATCCATGTGGGAAACTAGAAATGTGGATTCACAATACAGAGCCTGCAGTTCACCTATCCTTCATGCCAAAGTGACTGCCACTACTAAGGCCCTTTTCAAGGTCACACATTTTATTGGCAGAATCCATTGGTTCAAAGGGTGTGTGAGTCAGACACGAACGTTTGATGTTGAGATGCCATGAAGCATCGGTGTGGAGAGAGGCGGGCTGTTTCACCTTAGTGAACAGTTGTGCAAGTCCACTAAGATGTCTCTTCACCACAGGATTGGAAGTAAAAAAGGAAGAACCTTCCGAATTTCTTTAAACATTGAGGACAAAGAGATACGTACAGCATGAATCAAATTTGATGCCCTGAGCAAGGGAGGAGATGAATACGAGAACTTTCTCCAAAGTGCCTGTAGAGGGTGGATGCACCTTTCTAGGCATCAGTGTTTTCCCACGTTTGTTCTTAGTTGTTGCGTTGTTCCTGTGCAATTTGTGCACTTTTCCTCAAAGAAATGTTCACAATTTTGTTTTAATGGCGGATCCCGACCTTAAAGCCTCCTTCTATCCCACACTCCCATCACCTAACCCCTAATATCCTAACCCCCTATGCCTACACAAACATAACATATATTTTAAAAAGAAAATAGGTAAAATATATCATGCTAAAGTGCACACCAATAAAGCAACGGAAACAATTGCCCATTTACTAGAATGTTAAAATCTAGTTGATGGTTTTCTGAGAACCTTAATTATTGCGAGGATCTCCTGTGAAAGACAAATGTAAGCATGGATTAGGTCCACGGGTACAAGGCTGCTAAGCTAATTGATTGTTGAGCGTGATTGCAAACCATGCTGCCCTGTTGACAGGTCAGATTCCTCCGAAAAGGGAGTATCGAGCAATGGGCCTTGAACATTTCCCATAGGTGTGAGAACCAGTACCTGTTGCACCTGCTTAAGGTAATCAAAACAATTCTGCAACTGTTGCTGTGTTTGAGTGTGTATTATCACCTTCGGTGTGAGAAGGGGGCAGTAAAAAGGCATATATTGGCTGACCCCTGCCAAGGAATGAGAAAGATATCCCCCTGTGAGTTGTGTCCCTCCCACTTCCAGGAAGCAAAAAAATGGAAATTCGTGTTCACCTGTGTCACATACTGGTCCAGAGAGTGGAGCACCACCTGCTGAAAATAGTTCAAACAACCTCATTGTGGAGGTCCCACTTGTGGAGCTTCTGTTATTCGACTTTGAGAGCCTGTCATGAAGTTGAGAATCCTTGCAAGATGATTAGCCATTGGGGTAACTATCCTGGATAGCCCAATCCCACATCTGTAAAGCCATCACACAAAGTTATGAGTGCCTGGCCCCTTCTGCTTGCCCAATAGAACATAGCCATGGTGCTGTCTGGGAGGATCGGAATTGATGCTGCTAAACAACATGCCCCAGTCTCATCTTCATGAGGGACAAGAACTGCAGAAGTAAGGAGGAAATGGGACCACCCATAGGAGTAATGTCCTCTCCCTGAACGTTGTACTAACTGAACACCAGACAGGGTGATAGGTATGGAGAGCCATGAAGGGTCCCTTGTAGCCAAAGACCATGGATCAGAGTAACAAAGTTACTCACTGTAGTGACAACCTTACTCCTAGTCCATAGTCCCCTTTCCTCCATACTTTTGGGAGATTCACAAGCACTGACCAAAGAAATGGGAGGATGGAAATTTCCCTTATTGGAACAGGTTCTTAAGAATTGCCTGGCCAGGCTGGTCTTCAGTCTGGGAGCTCAGGTCAAGACAATAGTGTCTGCAAAAAGCCAAAGGGGAAGCTCACCTAGCAGCCTTGGCTATGGACTCCCAAGGGACATATTTCTGGAAGGCAACGGCAGCCGCTTGCCACGGACCAAATGTGCATGAACGACCTTTGGGGGCTGAAGGCCTTGAATTGTGAAATCCTCTGAGATGCATGAAGCGATCCACCACGAGATGGACGGTTTTGAAGCCAGTTTCCCTTTTGGGTCACCAAAAGTAACAGAGTTATGAAGAACTTATAACTTTGCTTGTTCTGTCGAGGTAAAGCTTCAGAGCTTGGTTGTGTAGAACCCTCTCTGTATCCGAGACCAGATATGGAAAGAAAACCGGTAAGGATATTGATTGATTCATGTGGAACTCCGAGACAATGTTTGTTAGGAAAGAAGGATGAGTGTGAAGCACATCCTTATCCTTGTGGAAACTTAGGAACGGATGTTCGACGGAGAGCTTGATGCTCGCTTATTCTTCTTGCAGATGTTACTGCAATTAAGAGGGCCATCTTCCAGGAAAGCAAAGCCTGAGCTAGTGGCCGTTGGTTCAAATGGCATGTGACACAAAGCTGTAAGGACCATGTTTTGATCCCATTTTAGGTGAGGAGGCCGGACCGGCAGAAAGCCAGCGAAATGCCTATTGATTACTGGGTTTGGCAGAGAAAAAGAGCAATTATCTGTAGAATGATAAGCTGCAATGGCTGATAAATATGTTCTGCACGATAAAATGTGGATGCCGGAGTCTGCAAGGTCCGATATAAAAGACAAATACACAGTTAACAGAAAGCCATTTACTTTTGTACTGCGCTCTTGTAGAAGGTGTACGCACCTCCTGCATTATGATAATGTGGATTGAATCGCCATTTTGTCACCTCCTGAAGTGATATGCATCACAGGTTTTAGTGAGGCCATTGTTACCAGAGGGATTGTAGGGGCTTTGTAATGAATTTTAGCCCTCTGACAGGGAACCTCGGCAGAGCCGGTACTAGCATACCCGGGGTGCTTTTTAGCCCCTTTAGTTTCTGCAGAAGAAATAGCCCTAAGCAACCAAACCTCTGCAGGGCCGGTGCTTGAAGACTTAGGGCCCTTGCCCTCCTTCTTTGCACCCTCACCAGGACCCGGTACAACCACAAGATTGTTTGTGGGAAAGCTTAGGGTCACATCTGGAAGCCAGAGCCCCTACATGGAGCCTTGCCATCCTGCTGGTTTTGATTATACCCCTGTTTGGGGATCCTCAGGATTAGTCCCTGTACCTTTAGCTACTTTAAAGGAAAACTCGACTAGGCTCGGTACGTTTAGACCCAGACAGAGAAACCATGGGAATAACCACGGTTGAAGCAGGCCCAGACATTGCATTGGAATGCCCAATTCCAAATCTGGATAGTTAGATACACCAGAGGATGGGCCCTGGTGCCCTGCTGTTTGTTGTTGAACAAGCTACAGAATTGTCAGTGTGAATTTGCACCACTCTGTTGATGATAGAAGGCTAGAATAAACTGCCAGGAGTACTAGGTAATTGATATGAGACATTCTGTGCTGGTGGGTTCACAGATCGTACACCTGGAGGTAACCAAACATCGCTCCTCACCCTAGGAGGAAGGAGTGTGTTGTAACCATAATCTGTGGGAAGGGCTCCTGGAAGGAGGTTCCCACTGAACGGTTGCTGGAAGTTGACCACCTTTGAAGATCCACCGCTATGAAGGATGGTATCGGAATCCTTTTGGAGTCTGGGTCCAAAGCTTGGGACCAGCAGCTCTGCAGCATGAGCTATGTGCACCTCATCTTCAGTCCTGCAAGAGGTAAGGCTAGGAAACATGAAGTCATCAGCCCTAGGAGACCCTGGAACCATCACGCTGACCTGAGGGAGGAGTTCAGGAAAAGAAGCATGTGGTTGATAAATCTGCAATTCTGTCCTTCGCTAGGAAGACTTTGGCATTGACCCCAAAGGTAGGCCCCTGTGTACCAGCCGTTGAAATGTTGGTGTAGAATAGCTTGTCAAAATGGCTGCTTCAGACCGTGTGGGTTGAAATGCCATTTTGTCGCTGCCTGAAGTGATCTGTATCACAGGTTTTAGTGAGGCCATGTCTCTACATGAGTTGTAGGGGCTTTTGGATCAGTGTTAGACCTCTAACAGGGAACCTCAGCAGAGCCGGTACTAGCAGACCTGGAGCACTTTTCAGCCCTTTTGGTTTCTGCAGAAGAATTAGCCCTCAGTGAGGGAACCTCAGCAGGGCTGGTGCTTGGAGACTTAGGGCCTTTGCCCTATTTCTTTGCTCCCTCAGCGGGACCTGTACGACCCAAAGATTATTTGTGGTAAAGTTTAGGGTCACGCCCGGTAGCCAGAGCTCCTAAAAGGAGTTCCTCGATTCCCGCTGGTCTTTGAAAAATCCCCTGATTGGGGATCCTCAGGGTTTTACCCTGGTACTTTTAGTCACTTGACAGGAGACCTCTAGACTAGGCTCAGTATGTTTAGTCCCAGACTGAGAAACTTTGGGAATCACCCAAGTTCAAGCAGCCCCAGAAGCGTTGGGCTTAGTCTTAGCCCCAGATGGGGAACCTTGGAGGAAAATATGGTTTGTGTGGTCCCATTTGATCTTCTGTGATGGTCTGCCATGCCTCCAGATGAGACGATATATACGTCCTCCCACCGGAGTCTCATGAGACCGATGGAAAATGTTATTTAGATGGTTTATCGGCGGTGAGACAGCTAGTTCCTGAAGAGGAGGCTGTTGACCAAGAGAAAAACCAGCCACCTTGCCTTTGCTGCTTGCAGCGAGGCCCACATCCTGGAGCCCTCTGAAACCAGAGAAGGTCCTCGTTTGAGACTCCGACCTCTGAGTATAAGCTGTTTTAGCAGGGGTTTTGTCAAGGACCGACAATGGCTTAGCGGTTTGCGTGATTGCCTTCGTTTTTGTGAGCTCCTCATGAGTGGAGGAGTGGAATAGTTCCTTACCTTTGATGGGAAGTTTAAGTACTTTGTCCTGAACCTCCTTCAAGAACTTCGTAGCATACAGCCATGCTTGGCGGGCGATGTCTACTCCAACCATAAGGCTCAGAGCGGAAGTGTCGACATGATGGGCCGCAGCCTCCAGCAGGTCCTAAGCCATGACTTTGGCATCGGATAAGCCGCCCTCAAAATCTTCGAGCCTGTCAGGAGGAATACACCCCTGAAACTCGGCAAGCTCCTTCTACAGCTTGACATTAGCAGCCGCCAGGATGACCTCGGTATTAGCCTGTCGCAGCTGAAGGGCCGACTTGGAAAATACTTTTTTCCCAATGGCGTCAAGAAGCTTGTCCTCCTTGGAAAGGACTTGGGACGCTGCCATGGAGGATGTAGAGGATGGCTTAGACTGGAGTGTAGCTGCTGCCACCAACGTCGATGAGGGGAGTTGACATGCAGTCAAGGATATGTCTTCAGATGCGTGTAGCTTGTAGCGAGCATCAATTTTCTTGTTTAGGTGCTGCCTGGAATGAGGTTTTTCCCCAGACCTTGCAGGCTTCGGCCAAGACATCCTTTTGAAGGAAAAGGCAGGTGCGCTCCTGTGACGACAGAGTAAAGGCTCTTATAGAGCTGGGCTGGTCATCGCTATCTAGGTGTGCATGATCTTCATCCAGTGCGGTGGGAACAGAATCCTGATCCACAGTACGTGGCACCTCAGGCCCCTTGGGCAGACCTGACTGCGCAATGGGAGTCTTTAGCACAGGTGAAATTGGAGATGGGGGCCCCATTGATAGTGGGGGAGGAGGTGGCACTACCGGGACCTGCAGAGGAATTGCCAGAGCAGGCTGCGGTTCAGGTGGCTTAGGATACATTTCCTTGATTAGATCCTTAAAGTATGCTTTCATAGGATCAGAGTGCATAAGCGTCTGAAACTTGCCAAAAAATGCATCCGCAGGCACTGGAGTGGGTAGAGGCCGCTCTGAAGGGGCATACCCCCAGGATTGCCAAGAGTATGGTTGCCAAGACAGCCCTCCACCAACTGGATCCACATATACCAAGGGAGCTGGCGTAGGAGGGAGCGTGACTGTGTGTGACAGCGGAACACACCAATACATTGGAGGGCGGAACGGATTCTTATTATCCACATGACGTGGAAAAGGCTGCTCAGCCCCAAAAATAGGCCCCTCTGTACCAGCTGTTGAGAATGTTGATGTGAGAGAGGTAGCCAAAATGGTCACCGCAGACCGCAGAGGTTGGACCGCCAGTTTGTTACTGCCTGAGGTGAACTGCGTCACAGGTGTCGGTGAGGGTGTTGTCACCACAGGGGTATCAGCAGACTTATGTTACATTTTAGCCCTGTGACAGGGAACCTCAGCAGAGCTGGTGCTAGGAAAATCTAGAGTGCTTTTGCAACTCCTTTGAGTCTGCTGGAGAATTAGCCCTCAGTGAGGAAGCCTCAGCAGAGCCGATACTTGAAGACTTAAGGTGTTTAACTGCCTTCTTTGCCCCTTCAGCAGGATGGGTTTGACCACAGCAGTGTGGGAAGGCCTAAGGTCACCCCCTTTCGCCAGAGGCCTCAGAGGGGGCCCTTCAATCTTGCCAGTTTTAGATATTGCCAAGTCGGGATCCTCAGGGGTAACCCCGTTCATTTAGTCACCTTAACGGAAACCTCGACACGAGTCTCACTACACTTAGTTCCAGATTTGGAAACCTCTGGAATTACCTTGGTGAAAACAGCCCCAGAAATACAGGGCTTAACTTTAGCCCCGAGAGGGGGAACTTCGGATGAAGATCCGGTCCTGGCAGCCCCCTTACAGGGAACGTTGGAGGAAACTCTGGAGTTCAGGTTAGATCCCTTTCGGGACACCTCAGGGAGATCCCTGGTACCAGAGCCACTTGGGCCCCTCCTGGAACCAGAAGACCCTGGGAAGGTGTTCCCTCGCTGGGCTGCCCTAAAAAAGAAGGAACTTACTGGTTGCTTCCTTTTTTCTTCAATGAACTGCTGTAAATGTGGAGGAGGAATCCCACCTGACAAGTCAACGCCGATGTGCCTGGACAGAGAGGGAGTCGCAGTAGAAGCAAGAGTCCCACCGGTGTTTCTGGGCCCAAATACTCCAGACAGAGAGTGTGGGGATTCGCCCTCGTGAAACTACGTTTGCACGAAGATCAGGACACGAATCCCAGATGCTACAGCATAGATAGAAGAAAGAAGACTGTGGAACCAGAGCTGGAATATGAAGGACACGAGAACAAAAGAAAAATATTCCCTAAGATGCAAGTATGTCCGGCCCCGACCGCGCAGAGAAAAGGACTGAAGGGTGATGCGCGGGGCAGAGCTCAGGAAGGTGGGGCTATGGTTAGGTGCGGTGGCACCACGTAAAAACAAAAGATGGACAAAAAGTTATTTTTGATGCTTCAAAAGTGCTCCGTTCCCGTCCAGATGACGGGACCGGAGTGTCCTAAAAGTATGGAGGAAAGGGGACGGACGTAGGAGTTTGAGTGATAAGAGGGAGGAGGTCTCTACTGAGCCCTTGTGAAGCCCCTGGAGAGACTGATATCAAGAACCTATTGTTGAACACTGCCAGGGAGTCAAAAGGCCCATTTGTAAGGTGCTCCCAGCTTTAGGCCCATTCTTACCCTGAGGGTGCACAAGCACCACTTTCAAGCAAAGCCTAACAGGAGGTCCTAAGTAGCCCTCAGCACAAGTGCTGAGCCAAGACGGAGAACTTCGGGTTGCCCCTTTTAGAAAAGTGGTTAATTGCCACAGAAAAAGATATGTCCCTCCTGGTGCCAGTGACAAAAGAGTACTAACCGGCCACCAGACTAGGCTAATTTGAAGAAAAGTGGAAAACTACTAACCTTTCCTTTCTTTGCTATCAGAAAGTCCTAAAAAGCGACAGGAGAAGGCTTGATCCAGAGCCACTCCCAATGCTTGATTTATTCACAAAGAGTGTGTACATTGTAATGATTTGTGGGATCTTGTCACTACTCCCCAGAGGGGAGGCCTTCCCTGGGAGGCTAGGGAAGTGAGACCGCTATGCAACATTACCCATCGGGTCGGCGGAAAAAGCGGAACCTCACAGGAACAGACTCCCCTCATAGAGACAAGGACTCCTGTTCCGTGATGGATCTCCATAACCCTCTTATCCTTGAGACCATGAAGTCTGCTGGGAAACAATCTGAAAGCTCGACTGTATGCTATTGCAAGTTTCCTTCCTTTCTTGTTGTAAGAATTGATACCACCAAAATAAGGAAGATTAAACTATACATACGGTCTGATCTCAAGTCATCTTCCAAGAATACTGTGACGAAGAAAATTGATGGAGTTATACAAACTACTTCTTTGCCAAGTACAGAAGGTACTGGGAAGAGGTGGCCCAGAAGAGGCATGAAGAATACACAATGGACACAAACAAAGGACTATAACATTCCGCTGGGGAGGACCCAGCTGTCTGACATAAAAGTGGAGAAAGAACTCGATTAGAGGCGAAACAGGCATGAAGCCTGGCAGACTCTGGAAGTTCGAACCTGGAAGCAAGACGCTATGCTGGAGAAGCAAACTTCCATTAAGGAGGAAGCCGACAACAGGGTGCAGAAATCCTTTGCAGACTGGCGCAGTGCGAGCATGACTGGAAGCTGCTAACTGACCGACAGCGGCGTGACCTCGAGGAGGTGGAGCGAGCGGTCCATTAACTGCACTGATACCGCCTGGCCAGATACCCTGCAACACCAGGGTACAGCACTGGGGAGCGGAAGGAGAAGCAAGGAGAATGTCCACCGGAACGCAGTGAGCCAAATCCAGAGAAAGAAACAGTGACGTGCTCTCACCAGAGAAGAGGTAACGGGAGTCAGGGGAGATGCAATAGGGGAAGAGTGCCACATGTAAAGAAGGCATTGGGAGTAATCTCCCTCGTCTCAGTAGTTCTGTCAAGAGTACCAGATGGGAAGAAGACATCGGGAGTAATCTCCCTCATCTCAGTAATAGTGTCAAGAGTACTGAACAGGAAGAACACATCAGGAGTAATCTCCCTCGTATCAATAGTTGTGTCAAAAGTACCAAATGTAAAGAAGGCATTGGGAGTAATCTCCCTCATCTCAGAAGTTCTGTCAAGAGTACCAGATGGGAAGAAGACATCGGGAGTAATCTCCCTCATCTCAGTGATAGTGTCAAGAGTACTGAATAGAAAGAACACATCAGGAGTAATCTCCCTCGTTTCAGTAGTTGTGTCAAAAGTACCAAATGTAAAGAAGGTATCGGGAGTAATCTCCCTCATCTCAGTAGTTGTCTCAAGAGTACCGAATGGGAAGGAGACATTGGGCGTAATCTACCTCATCTCAGTAATTGTGTCAAGAATATCGAATGGAAAGAAAGCCTCAGGAGTAATCTCCCTCGTCTCCAGAGTTGTGACAAAAGTACCAAGTGTGAAGATCATATCAAATGTGATATTCCTTATCTCAGTTGTTGTGTCAAAGAGAATAAAAGAGAAGAACCTATCAGGAGAAGTCTCCCTCAACACTCTATCCTCAAGACCAACAGTAAAGCTAAACAGTGCCACAAGAACAGTCTCCTTTATCAGAGAGTTAAAAAAAAACAAGGACGCTATGGGAACAGTTCCCCTTGTTCTCACCGACAAGAGGAAGGTAAATAACATCAAGGAACACCTGTGTATTGGAAACAAAAGGCGTGCATAATCTTCAAGCAAGTCCCGAGAGAAGCCTGGGAAGAATTGCGTAAATGGATTAAAACTGTTGCATAAAGTTATTCAATGATAACCAACGGATGAACCAAGAGAAGGGGTTAATTCTCCTGGTTTTCCACATAATTGTTGAATCAGCAACTAAGGCAAAAGGTCAGCAAACAAAAGCATGGAGATAGCAGTTGATAAAGTGTTGGACCAGGAGAAGGGTGTCATTCTCTTGGTATTGTCTACAAGTGCAGAAGTTGAACTATCATCAAAGACTAATAGAAAGAAGCCCATTGGTCTGATTCCACTGAATCAGGAGAAGGCAGTCATTCTCTTGGATTTATGCATGTTAATGTTTTTTGTTAGTGGTAGAGCTAGAGAAGGCTAGTTTGAGTTTGACAACCACCCAGGCAATGAACACCCAAGTTATTCTTTAGTTAGGTAGGGAAACCCCTTTAGGGATGGGGAAAGACAGGCCTTTTCATTATTACTTAAATAAAGATCATAGGGAAAATGTCATCCCTTTGTCTGACTCCTTACTGCAGCATGCCACAACATACAGAGGGTTGCAAGAGGCATACAAACGGCAAGGATGATTCCGACACAACTCCTACAAACTTCAAACAGAAAAAGTGTCTTATGTGATAAAGGCTGAAAGCAGGTTTGAGAAGAAGTGAGTGCTACAGAACTGTAAACAATAGCCAACGGAAATAAGGAATGAGGGAGAAGATGAAGGACGGGGCCTCGAGGGGCAAGATCATGAGCCCCACACGTGTGCCCTGAATTTGCTGCAACGTTTTATTTTTAGTATGTTTGAGGCTTCCATCCCATCCCTGTTGGACAGACTCCCCACAAGTATGGAAGGATGGGTGTAGGAACAAGTTAGTTTAGTATTCAAAATAGAATAAGGACTAAGATTCTGTTTGCAAACTGCTGTAAATTAGTGTGGAAAATGACAACAGTATTCAATGTTTATTCAAATGTTGTCGCTATAATTCGTCAAGAGCAGAGTCATCAATTATACTTCTCTTTCTTTATTCGTTACTACAACAACTTTCAAAGAACTTCTAAATAAACTAAATTAACTGCCATCAAACCCCAGGAAAAAGATAGTTTCAACAGACAAACACATGGACCTAGTTTCAGCCAATCCAGGATCATCCATAGATATAGAGTCCCATAGCAAATCTTCCTCTCTCTTTCGGCCAATCAGCAGAAGATATATTTACTTCATTTATTTTCATGTCTGACAGACTAATTGTTTGTTATATTGGTGTTAGGTTAGTTGTCACCATCGCGCCGGACAGAGGTTTTAGCGGAGCATGCACAAATCCATGTGCAGCCAAAGCAGCGGACACCCCACTTCATGGAACTCTGAGGTGAGAAGTGCATTCGAGAGGGTGAAAGGTGCGTTCTTGAGAGAAATATCATGACCATCCAACATTCTCGCCAAGGGGATAAAACTATCGGGCTGATTGAGGGCAGCTCAGAAGTGACCAAGCTGGACAAAGAGGATTGGTAAAGATCAGAGAAATAATTCCTGGTCAGTTCTCCAGTTGATTGGCCAGCAGACAATATGGTTGCTCCTCCCATTAAAGCAGAAGAGGAGGATGAGAGTATGTTTCAACCAAAGAACCTCATACATTGGAGATCAGCAGATTTGACCCACTCTCCAAGGATAGCTGATTATCCTATGTTTCTCCTGTGCAGGCCTCTAGATACAGAGGTCAGGGGAAAACTGAAGTCTGAGTGCCCTCACCCAGACATTGCAAGTAAAGATGCTTTGATTCCGGACATTGGGCCTCATTACGACCCGGGCGGTAAGTGAATAACGATGCTGGTAAAGGATTACCGACATCGCTTACCGCTCCGGCCGATTAGGACACGATAACCCGCTATTAGCGGCACCGTAATTAACGGTGCCATTAACCATTCATGCCGCCAATACCGGCATGGCGCAAACAGGGGATCATCACAAGTCAGGCGGACATGCAAATAACGCCCTACTGAAGCCCGAAAAGTACCTTACCGGCATGGATATAATTCCGGCATCGCGGACCACCCGTAAACGGCCATGTGCAGTGTTCCCAACTGCCACAGGTGCACACAATCAGCACAGGTGGAGGCAATACAGACTGGGCCAGCCCAAAAGGAGCACACCCTACCCATTCCCACACCCAGTCACACTCCACAATGATTCCAATACTACTAGCAATGCTGGGGCTGGAGGACATGATTGCAGTGGAACTGCTGCAACAACAACAACAACAACAACAGGCAGCACAGAGGAGACACAGGAGGAGAAGGAGGGCGAGGCAGGGCCAGCATGCCCCACCAGTGCAGCCAGTGGCACCACGCAGGCATCCCCCAATCCCTCGCATCAGAGCCAGTCCATTCAACCTAACCCCTGAGCAGATCCACACCCTGTACCGCCTGGACCGGGACACCACCACC
The DNA here is from genome assembly GCF_040938575.1 of Ambystoma mexicanum. NCBI lineage: Eukaryota > Metazoa > Chordata > Amphibia > Caudata > Ambystomatidae > Ambystoma > Ambystoma mexicanum. Next base: position 1,604,375,110 of record NC_090932.1, read on the forward strand.
ACCATTGTGGATATGATACATGACGACATTGTCAGCCTGATTGAATCACGCACCACCATCCCACCCCAACTGAAGGTAATGTCTGTGCTCCACTTCCTGGCCACAGGCACCTACCAGCACACAGTGGGGCACATGCATGGCATATCACAACCATTATTCTCACGTACGCTGAATCAAGTGCTTGATGCCCTCCTGAAGCACACAGGCGACCACATTTCCTTACCACGGTCTGTCCAGGAGACCTCAAACACCAAAGTTGGTTTCCATTCACTGGCCGGCATCCCTGGTTGCATTGGCGCCATCGACTGTACCCATGTGGAATTGGTGGTCTCACATGCCATGGAGGTAGCGTACTGCAACCGTAAACTATACCACTGAATCAACGTGCAAATGGCATGTGACTCAAACAAGATCATCACACATTGCTGTGCCCGATACCCCGGATCAAACCATGATTCAATGGTCCTGCGGAACTCCACGATACCACACTACATGGAGCGACATGCAGGGCAGAGATCCTGGCTTCTCGGTGAGTCGCATGTTCACCTGGCTGAGATGGGGGGGAGAGATGGATACTTCACCTGGCTGAGATGGGGGGGAGATGCATACTTCACCTGGCTGAGATGGGGAGGAGAGATGCATACTTCACCTGGCTGAGATGGGGGCGGGGGGAGATGCATACTTCACCTGGCTGAGATGGGGGGAGAGATACATAGTTCACCTGGCTGAGATGGGGGGGGATGCATACTTCACCTGCTGCGAGTGCCTGAGAGAATGGACCATGCTCATACCCCAAAGCAGCCCAGACTGGACCTGACCACATAATGCAAGATGAAACCTGCCCTACCATGTAAATGATGCCGTGTCACAACCATTCCATAGCCATCTACATGTGCACTGTACCTAATCAGACCGTATCCCCCTCAACACAATGCAGCTACAAGCAATTACTATGGCCAATACACAGCACCAAATGCCATCAACTGAAAGGACAGTCCCCCATTACTGCGTACAAAGCAGTCACATGAGGGCCAAATACATTAATACACCACTACACTGACAAAGAGGTCCAACAAAATTACATGTCCCCATTTGTTGTGCATAGTGAGATCATCATGAGGCTGACATCAACGGTGCCATGATGAAAGCATACAAATTACTGGACATCAGCCAGGTCATGGAAATAACCGGCGTGGACTAACACAGTGCATGAGCACTCACAAGGAACTGGACCCCCCTGCGCCCACTAGTTGATGGCACGCACACCAGTCCATAAGAGGAATACACACATAGCAGTCACATCGTGTGTCTCCATTCATGCATGGGAATGTGGTTGCAATCAGGAAATCAATGCATGCTATGGTGTCATTGATCGAGGTCCCATATGATGTGGTGACTTACACATATACATTGTTGCTCACACGATGCAGGTGATGCAGGCTATCCCTTGAAGAGGTGGCTCCTTACCCCAGTCCGGAACCCACCGAACAGGAACGAGGATGACTACAATCGTGCACATACACGTACCCGTGTGGTGATTGAGCAGACATTTGGCCTCTTGAAGGCACGGTTTCGCTGCCTCAGCAGGTCTGTTGGGGCACTCCTGTACCGCCATGAGAAGGTGGCCAAGATCGTCATGGCATGTGTCATGCTACACAATATGTGCATCATACGGAATGTGCCCCTGCCCCCTGACGCTGAACTGCAACCACCTGACGATGAGGATGAGGAGGGTTGGGATGGGGCAGCACCTCAGGGAGGCAGCGATGCACAGGAGGGACGTGCCATGCGTCAGACTCCGATCAACCAATGTTTCTAGCACACATGGACGGGAAGTGTGACATGGAGGTGACACTCGGGGCACTGGGTGTGTCAGGGACATGGACACTGTAGACTGTTCACCAATAAAGCACACGTACGCAATAAGTAATGTCCACACATGTGAATCATGAGTTACCAAAATGTGTATTAAAGAATTATAACAAAGTGAACAAGCCCTCCACCCCACACACCCTCTCTCCCCTCCCCCCTCAACTCCCCCAAACACCCTCTCCCCCCTCCCCCCTCAACTCCCCCAAACACCCTCTCCCCCTCTCCCCTCAACTCCCCCAAACACCCTCTTCCCCCTCCCCCTTGACTTCCCCACACATGGTGTGCAGTAGCGTGCACCAGTAGTCCACATGGCACCAGTATGCATGGCTGTGCCTACTGCCCTCCTCCTCTTCCAGCACCAGGTGCCCCCCTGTACGATCTGCGCAGGTTCCTGCCAGACCTACGCACGGGGCTGGTCCTGGTTGAACTAGCAGTCGAAGATGTTCCCGGTTGTTCTGGGAACTGTGGTGGACGCATGGCCTGCATTGCTGCCACCATTTCAGAGAGGACGTGCCGCACTGCTGCCATTTCGGCACAAATGTCCTTCGAGGATGACTCAATAGCTGATTTCAAGGATGCAGCACATTCCCGAATGTCATCCCTTGCCCTCCCACATTCCGTTATATGCTGCATCAACAGGCCTGTGAGCTCCTTCTGGTGCCTCTGAATATCCCGGATCCCATCTTGGGTGGTTGGGGCTGCGGTGGATGTTGGAGGGGTTTCCGACATGCTATGTTCCTCGGGCACAGTTGGCGTGGTGCTGGGAGTTGCAGGCCATGGATGAACCGGAGACAGCCCATGCATGCTGCTGTCGTGCATGCTGCATGGCGACAGTTGTGGGGAATGCAGGGGGCCTGTGGTGGGAGTTGCAACATGCAGCTGATCATCCTCCTCATCATCAGAAACTGCTGCTGTGGCAGCTGTCTCACCCACTGTGCTGCTGGCAGCCGATGCAGTCCCTTCTGCCGCTGCCACTTGGGTGCTGGTGGCTGTTGTGGGTATTGTAGTGGGGGGCGTAGAGCACATTGGTGTTGTGGCCTGTGGTGTTTTCTTGGCCTTCCGCTGTGGTGTCGGTTGGCCTATACCCCTTGAAGTGGAGGGGCGGTGTTCTCCCTCCTCGGCCCTGGCCCTCTTACGTGGAGTGGCATCTTCCGCCCTGGTGTCCTCGTCACCACTGTCTGAATGCGTGCATGTGGGGGACCAATAGAGGGAGAGGGTTAGTGATGGGTCTGCAGGCATCGGGCATGTATTGGGGTGGCTGCATTCATCTGGAATGGCAGATGATTGACATTGGGGGAGTGACATACGGGTTGCTTGGCTTTTGGGTGGGTGCTGCATGGAGGCGTCTGACCTGACACATATGGGGTGCATTCTGCATGTGGACAAGGTAATGCTCTGCACTGCCTGTAGGCAGTCTTGTACTCATGTGTCTGGTGGACCCTGCTCTACATCATTGCACTGTCAGTTCAGGTGAACATCATCGTGGTGGTATTAGCATTGTATCATTTGGGACACCTACCTGCATCGGCTGATGACGGGGCTCCTCGCTCCATGTCCCCGACTCCGTGAATTGCCTCTGCCCCTATGGTGGTGGCGCATATCTCCCCCCATTGTTGTAATTGGATGAGGGACTCGGCACCTATGCCTTTCGCCATCCCCAGGTTGCGGTTGGCGGAGAGGATGCTCTGCACGCGTACAAGCAGATCATCCCGGCGCTTACGGCAGTCTTTGGGAGTGTGGGGTGTGGTGCCAACGGCACTGACTTTCTGGGCGACCTCCACCCATATTTGTTTTTTGCGCTGCACTGCAGCACGGGTCAAGTCTGTGGAAAATACTACATCTGCATGTTTCTGCAGTGTCTCTGCCAGCATGGTTAACTCCTCTCGGGAGAAGCGCTCCTTGCACAGGCGATCAGTGGATTTCTTGACAGCTTTCGGCATGGTGAGATGCAGCAGGTGGTGTTGGAGGTGTGGCAGAGTTCTGGGGGTCAGATGGCTCCTGGTTGTGGTGGATGGCAATGGATTGTGTTTTTAAAGATGGCCGCCGTGCTCTTTCCTGTTCCCGTGCGATGACGCTACTTCCGGTTCCATTTATTTGCGGTCACCGCTAATAGCGGTAACCGCTATTAGAGGTGACCGCTATTAGCGGTTGCCGCTAATGCCGATGGCTTGGCTGCTTGAGGAGATATTTGCACTGCAGACAATGCCCGAAAGGGGGATTTTTCGCCCTTTTACGGCATGGCGTTGGGGTCATTACCGGCATGGTGCAAAGCTTGTGCCCGCGTACTCGTAATAGGGCGCTTTTAGCGGTCTATTGCCAGCACAGACACGGTAATTCCGCCATGCCGGTAGTGGCCGGTACTTACCTCCCGGGTCGTAATGAGGCCCATTGATACCAAAATGCTTACTTTCCTATCCAGGTCCGGCAGGGACCGGAAGAAAGGCATAGACAAGGCATGGAAGTCCTGCCAGGATAAACTGTTGAACCTCTCAGCACCACTAGTGAAGATTTTGGATTTGGCAGAAAGGCTAATTACACGGGCGAGCAGTGAACCCTCTTATACTGGCAGCCTGGTTCCAGAGAGTGATCTGTCGTCTGGGCAATGCTTACTACACCATCTCGACTGTGCGGCAGAAAGAAGTGTTGTTACACATAGACTCCAGATTGGGAGGCTTAGCACCTACAGAAACAGGTCCGGATGGCCAGGGCCTATTTTTGGGGGACAAATTTTGAAAAGGACTAGGCTAAGTTTGTGGGCACTTATACAGCCTTAGACAAAGCACAACCTTCCATCAAGAAGCTTTTTGCTACATAGGTTTTCCCAGGGGCCGGCAAAGGTAGGGATTGCCCTGTCAGGTGATTTCAGCTGGACAAGAGACCCTAGTAGGTTTGTGGGGTGCAACAGTACTGGCAAGAGCAGAAGCCGGACGACTTCCTTCCTTTGAGAGGATGAGGTTTCAGTAGATCCAGATGGCGGAGATCGAGCAAGCCCCCAACTCGGTCAGCAGGTATGTGCAGAGAAAAGCGCCAGAGTAGGAAGGCACACAGCATGTTTGCGCATGCTTGGGACAAGCTGTCAGTGGCCGCCTGGGTATGTCAGACAGTGAGGGATATCCGTTCAGAATTCTTTGCAACGCCAAGGCAGGAGACAGCGCCAGTGCACATCAGTTCTCAAGTACAGATTGCAATCGGCTTTCAGCAGAGGTGCTAGTGCTGGTGAGGAAGGGAGCTATAGTGCACATGGAGCATCACCCCAGAAGCTTTGTAAACCACATGTTCTTTGTTCACAGGAAGGCCAAAGTGTGGTTGGTCATAAATTTGCGAGAGCCATACACTTGGCTAGTATATCGCCACTTCAAGATGAGGGAATTAATATGCGCAGAGACACTTATCTGAGGGTCCCCATCTACACCCACATCGTTGATTCCTTCAGTTCCAGTAGGAATGTAAGTTCTTAGAGGTCAGTAGACTGCCGTTAGGGCTTTCATTGGCACCCTGGTGTTTTACCAAAGTGATGAGACCGGTGGTAGCAGCTCTAAGGGAGCACTGGACGTGTATGATCATCTTCCAGGACAATATGATTTTCATGTTGCAGGACAAAGAGGCATTGAAGGATCAAGTGCACAGGGCTACAGACCTCCAGAACTGGGTATTCGCATAATTTGGGAGCAGTCAGAGATGAAGCTGGCACGGAAGATGGAGTTCCTAAGATTCTCTGGTGGCCACAGTCGTTTTCTCAGAGCAAGGAGCACACAATAAAGAGTGAGATTTTGCTGCTTTTAGCAAGAGCAATTTTCTCTGAGGGATCAGGCAAGGGTGATCAGTCTGATGTCATCCTCTATTCAGGTGACATTCCCCCACCCGCCTTTCCATTAACAAGATTTTCAGAGACTCAAGAATTCTCATCTGTGCAAGGGTATCTCTTATATGCAGAAGGTTTCCTTGTCAGAAGAGGCCAGATGGAACTCCACTGGTGGCTGCAGCAGATGGAGGCTTAGAATGGGAGAGACATTTTCGGCTTGAAACTAGACCCAGTGATAGAATCTGATGTCAGCAGCAAGATCGGGAGGATTGCTCTGTCCAAATGAAGATGAACAACATCAAAGCAGTCCATTATAGAAAACATCTAGGAGGAACAAAAATCAGGGGTATTAGCAGATCTAGCGAAAGACTTTTAGCAATATTGCATGGACCTCCACTGGGCGGTGATGGGGGAGTACATTCCGGGACTATCCAATGTGGTGGCGGACTAGAATTCCAGGTACCTTTGAGACATTCCTGCGATTGGGGCTGGACAAGAGGAATTTTCACGTCTGCCACTTTGGTGGGTGATCTGTTTGCATCATGGCTGAATGCTCAGTTGCCCCGTTTTCTCGGTTGAAAGCTGGACCCAGCAGTGGGAGCAGATGCATTTCTGCAGACTTGGACCCCAGGGATAGCCTAAGCGTTTCCTCCATTTGCAACAATTGCGAGAGCTCTGACGAAACTAAGGAGGTGGAGTTGGTAATGATAAATCTGTTTTGAGTAACGCAAGTGTTGTTTCTAGTACTTTTGGAACCTTCCACAGATTCTCAGATCCTTCCTCACCAGGATCGGCTCCTGAAGGAGCAGGCAGGGCGCAGTCATTGGTGACACAGGTGCTCTCTGGTTTCTCACTGCTTGGAGGAGCTTCCTGGGTCTTGCGGTTAAGGCTCTGCAGCTTATCAGGGAGAGTTGGACCCCAGCGAAATGTAGGCAAAGGGTCTAGACAGCATCGGCTAGCTGGTGCAATGCACAGAGTTTAGATCCTGTTTCACTTCCTCTGTGTCAGGAATTGAACTTCCTGGCCGAGCGCGCAGAGGAGGGAAAAGCTTGCAGAACGGAGACCTCTTGTAGGTCTGTGATCATGAAGCTGAGGGTGGAGTTGTGGTCGGGGAATACCCCTTACTTTGTAGAATGCTGAAAGGCCTGTGGCACACTACGCAGTGTTATAGGGCGTGAATATAGTACTTCAGCTATTTTAGACCCGGGCAGATAACGAAGAGCTTTCGAGGATGACTCTTTACAGTAAAGTTACCATGTTGCTCTGCTTTGTATTTTTTGGTATTTTATTTGATTTATATAGTGCTTTCGCCAAACGGCTGAACAGTTTAAAAGGAAACAGTGCAACAATGTATAGTACATGAGGAGGTAATTAACAGACAATAAAGAACATTGAATCAGTTGTTGGAGAGGGCTGATAAAAGGGACGTTTTAAGATTTGTTTGAAAAACCCATAATGAAAAGGAGGACCGAACAGAAAGAGGAAGAAAGTTTCAGTGCTTAAGAGCAAGTAAAAGAAACGGAAACGTGGTGAAGCACATGGGTGATCGGGGGCATAGGAGGAACTAATTCTGGCAGGGGAGGGCACGAGATGGAGAGTACAGTGAAATAAGCAAGGAAAGGTAGAGGAGAGCAAAACAATGGATACACTAACGATCGGAAGAAAGTGAAAGAAATATGAGACTCAAAAGGAAGAAGAGGCATAGAGAGGGAGAAATAGAGGAACGAGGGGGAAGAGAAAAGAGAAGATGGGTAGATGAGACAGAACAGAGGGGAGCAAGATGAGAGGCTGAGCAACCAAAAGGGGAGCTGAGCAGTAGTCGATACAGGGTAACAACAGGTGGCTAAAAGGTTTGGTGTTGTGAAAAGAAAGTTAAAGGAGGGCACAACGACTGTTGTATAATGTTTTGCGGCAGGCTTCAGCAGTGTTAGAAATGTGAACTGAATAAGAGAGAGTGGGGTCAAAGATGACACCTAAGTTGCGAGCAGAATAAGAGAACGTGAGGGACGAAGGGGGAAAGGAGAGGGAAGGAGGAGGGGGGTGAGGGAACAGAAGTAGCAAAAAAAAGAGAACCATTGTTTTCGAGGGGTTAAGGGAGAGGAAACAGGAAGACATCCATAGTTGGATAGCCGGAAGACAGTTTGAGACCTTACAGTTAAGTGAGCCAGAGAAAAAGGAAAAGCAAATTTGAGTATCATCAGTGTAGAGATGGAATTAAAGATCATAGGAGGAAATAAGAATACAGAGAGGAATAGTATGGAGTGAAAAGAGTAGGGGCATAGAACAGAGACTTGAGGAACCCTGTAGAGAAGGGGAGTGGGGGGTGGAGTATTACCAGACCAGGTGACAGAGGATAAGCGGTTACAGAGATAGGACTGAAACTATTTGAGGACCGAGCCAGAGAAGCCGAGAGAGGTGAGGGTGGAAAGAAGAACTGAGTGTTCAACAATATTAAATGTGGCATAGATATTGAGCAGAGTAAGAACGGAGTAGAGTCTAGAGTGATGAGCAGTAGGAAAGCTGTTAGAGACGTGCAGGAGAGTGGGGTGGTTGGAGTGGGAAGGACGAAATCTAGATTGGGGAGATGGAACAAGTGAGTGAAGATTGAGATAGTAAGAGACTTGAGAATAAACAGCATGCTCCAAGATCTTAGAGAGAAAAGGAAGAGAAATAGAGGGGGAAATTAGCCGGAAAGATGGGTTGAGGGACGGTTTTTCAAGATGGGGAGAATGATAGTATGTTTAAACAAAGAAGAAAAACGAGCTAGTAAGATTTGGGAGAATAAGCAAAGACGGTTGGGGATCTAACAGAGAAGACGTGGGATGGGCCGGGGTGAGGTGGGCAGTGGAATCCAGATCAATAAGAGTGGATAATGAAGATAGTGGGAAGGGAGACTTGGCAGTGGGAGAGAGGAGATGGTGGTACAAGTTGAAAGGAAGAGTTAAAAGAAACAACCTTAAAAGTGAAATAGCAAAGTCGGGGGAAGAGAGAGACGATAGAAGAGAGGGATCAGGGGGACAAGGAGGGATGAGAGTTTGAAAAAGCTGGAAGAGATAACGAGGGTGATGAGAGTAAGTTCACAAAAGTATTGTTTTTTTTGCATAGAGCAGAGATTGATGGTAAGACGGGTGCAGATAGGATAAGACATAGAGGCCAATAAGAAGATGGGATTTCTTCCAACGCTGTTTGGCTTTACAAAGACTGGAGCGAAGACAAGAAAGAGCATGTGTGAACCAGGTTCGAGGGAGCCTACGAGAGGGAGTGAATGAGCGTGAAGGATAACTAGAATCAAGAGTAGAAACAAGAGAACAATGGAATGAGCTAGCAGCTTTGTCGGGAGAGAGAAGAGAAAAGGAGAAGATGAAGGGAGGAAAGACACAAAGGCGGATTAAAAGAATGAAGATTACGGTGAGTGAAAGTAAGGGTGGAGATTATGAAGATGGAGGTTGAAGGAAGGGGGAAAGAAAGAGAAGGAAGTGGTCTGAGGAATGGATACAATAGGCAGTAATGCTACCGGAGGAGGAGAGTGAAGAAAACATAAGATCAAGGGAAGAGCCGGATTGGTAGGATGGTGAGATGGGAGAAAACAAATGATAGGAGTCGATGAGCGATATGAAAGTATATTGAGTAGAAGAGATAAGAAGAGGGGGCTTGAAATTGCCGAGAAGAATACATGGGAAGGAAGAAGAGGAGTTAAGATGGTTGAGGAAATCAGTGGAAGGGCCGGGGGGCCATGCTCAGAAATGAAACAAGAAAGAGCTTCGAGAAGGAAGAGAGATGCTACTCAAATGAAGAGAAAAGGGGAAAACCAGGGGTGGAGGGGACAAGCGTCCATCAAGAATGATAGAGGATTCCCATACCACCACTGCGACCCGAAGTGTGCGGGTATGGGAAAAGTGGGTGACAGAAGTGTGAAGAAAAACAGGCATCTTGTCACAGAGACTTGGCTGTGAAGGCTCTGGATTTAGCAAAAAAGAGTTATGCCTCTTTACGGGGTGGTCTTCCATATTCCGTGACATATGAAATGTGACTCTAGACTAGTTTCGTATCTGGCATTTCCAGAATTTCCTAATCTATGTGTGATTCTATGTCTCAGACTTTATGAGCAGGCTACTTCAGCAGAGAGAAGATATGCTCAAGGGCAGCTCTTGATTTTGGAGTGGAGGTCTTTTAAGGCAGTTTTACCGCTAATGCAGGCGCATTGGAGTTTGCTACCGGCCTCTGCTGACATAACCCGTTTAGGGGATCACTCTGCCCACGATGCCATGAAATCTATGGCTTCCCAGGCTGTGACTCGCCTGGAGGGCACAATGAAAGCTACGGACTGAATGAGAGTTTCTGTTTTTAAGAATGTTCATCTCATGCCAAGAGAGCAGCCAGCTGCGTTGGGGGTAAACAAGCTTTGAAGAAGCGTACTGCTTGCCTCCAGTCTTGACATAGAATGAAGATTTTACAGGTTTGTTAGCGTAGGAAAGCCTTGATACTATTAAAGACACAGAGGAGAGAATGATCCCCCCCTTTTGGAAACAATATATCTACAAGTGGGGTGATGGAGCTGGTTAACTCGGAGAGGAACAATAGGGGGCTTGGTGCCTCCTTTTTAGGATTGTTTTGTAGGTATTTATGTTGGTCTAGTCTCACAGCCTAGTCTAGTGGCAGCTGTACCTGGATTTGGTGTATGTTTTGGATTATGTTTTGTGTTCCCTGGGGGTATTTATTTACGTATTTGCCTCCCGCCAGCACCCCTTTTTTGCAGTTCACTTCTTTATCAGGAGCGAAGAATAAATCTAAGTTGAGAAGAGCTCAGCGCTACCAGAAGGCAGAATGGTTCCCTAGGTGTCCGGAGTGAAGGAGTGAAGTTTGTTTTTGCAGAATTCTCGTCTCATGCAGAAGTGTTGCTATGTGACTATAGATGGTTCTGGATTGGCTGAAGTTAGGATCACGTGCTTGTTGGAAGTATATTTTTCCCTGGGCTTGACGGGGAAGCTAGTTCCATTGATGTAGTTTGTTGTGCTTTGAAAGGCTGTAGTTGTGAATAGAGAAAGAGAAGCATAATGTATAATGGTCACCTCTGTGTCTTTATTAGAAACAGGACTTTCCTATATCAACACATCGGAAAAATCTTAATTCTAAAAAGACAGTGGATAAGAATAGCTCAGGACCATAAGCAACTATTAAGAGAAAGACGTGTTTGGACTAATAAGAGAGGTGCTTCTACTCCTTTACTTTTATCCCCACTAAATCTCCTTCCACCAAGGGAAGGGAAGCAATCACAGTCACCTGGGTGCATGGTGAATGCGCATCTCAATGTCTGCAAGTATAATAAACCCAATCAAACCATAGGAATTGAGGAGTAAAGCAGTCTAATCATTTACCTATATATAACCACAATTTTTTTTTTTTTAAATGAGGTTTGAAATCCTGGGAAAGTAATGTCTTCACTTTCATCAAGCTTCAAGATATCCAAATACTAATTCCGCAAAAAGGTTTTGGGGCAAGTTTAAGCACACTGAATCTGTTTATGAATGAGCATGAACATTTGATTTGGAATATTTTGTGCATGAGCTTTATCAGGAACTATTGGACAATAATTTGCCATCACAAGAGACAACTCGAGTTACAGCATAAGGGCCAGTCTGCCTTTTTAGTTTGAGCTATTAGGTGACAGCATGACATATAACCCGAAACTATTGCATTAGTACTGATCGGAGACATGGCATATGAGGAGAAACACAAAGCTTGTGTGTGTTGTTTGATTGTTTGCCCATACCCATGCTAATCCTTGTGGCGATTCCCACTCTCTTCCTGCCCCTCCCCGACCAAAACGCCTCATCATGAAATGGCTTTAATCAAGCCTATCCAAACTGTGCACTTGAAGTGCCTGCCAGTGTTTATTCAAATCACTGTGGTGAATCCGATGATGTCATCGCTCCTTTCCCAGTGGTAGTCTCTCCTCATTTGGCCAGTGGACGGCAGCCGCTACCTGATCCTGACCCTGCGGGTGGCTGTGCAAGGGAAGATCACATGTGGGGAGGCGACCATCAGGGGGGGAGTGAGACATTGTCAGATGAGACATGGTATTCCCCTTTCCCTTTTAGGGATATCCCCTCCATTCCTCATGCCTTTGACATATTGTTATGCAGAAAATGAGAAAGCAAACACGACTGATTATTCCATACATGGTCACGTCTCAAGCTATACTACAGGGACAAGGAAGGGATAGAGGGATCAAAGCCTGAAAACCAACAACACACTCTAGTTGTTGGAAGGAGTGGCATTGTGGTGGATCTTGAAATCCCCATCCGCTGTTACAGGAGAGAGAGATGTACCTGACAGGGGCAAACAGCTTGCGTTGGAAGGAGCTCGAAGAGAGCTTGACGGCAGTAAAAGTCCAGTGAAGGGGGAGGAGCAGGCAAGCCGCTGCTTGATGCTGAAGGGTTGTTGGTGTCTCTGAAGAAAAGGCATGGAAGAGCCGGCGCTCTGCTGTAGCATGGCTGACATGCTGTAGCAGGAAGCTGGTTGTAAGCCTCGATGATGAGGCAGAGAGCGGGGAAGAGGATGAACGTTCTCCCGACCCACCAGCGAGCTGCAGCATCCACGGCACAGGGTGAGGAAGAACAAAGCAGCCAAACATAGCAAGTGAGCCCAACTTGGGGAGGTGGGACACCGGGGTGCTTCAAGGTGATTGCTGTGCACCGTGGGAAAGGCTGAAAAGCCGCTTGGGAAGGGTGAGAAGACCTGAAAGGAAGAAACTGTTGTAAGAGGGGTCACTGATCCATTGGATGCTGAATGTATGGAAGAGGCTGCGTCCTAAGAAACTCTGCGAGTCTAGGACCCGCACCCAAGCTGAGAAACATGTAAGAAGCCCTGGCAGGATAGTGAACCAGGCACTTGTGGAACTTGTAACATAAAGTCCTTGCAGTAGAGTATACCAGGTGAAGAGTGATCTGGAATCTGCACCCACAAAGAGTTGTGCAAAAGTCCTGGCAGGAGAGTATATTAGGCATTTGCGAGTCTGGGACCTGCACTCAAATTGTGTAAAGGGACTGTACACATTAACCTGGCTGGGGGGTATAGAATGGGGTGTGTGTGTTTGGGACCTGCACCCAAGTAGTGGCACTTAGAAAAGAGAATCCAAAGGAAGAGTCCTGCCCTCAGGATTTTAACTGCATTTGTGACATTTTGAAAAGAGAATCAAAAGGAAGATTCACACCCTTAGGATTTGTAACTGTATTGCATGTGGAAAGGACCTGGGGAAGGGAGGCATTCCCCCGGCAGTGAATTGAAACACCAAGAGGAGAGCGTTGTCCTCTTGGGCTACAAAGAACTTAGTTATTCTTTTGAAACGTTTGTTTTGGTGGTGAGAAACCTGGGGAAGGGAGCCATTCCGTGGAACTGTGAACACCATCCAATTGAAACCTCTGTTGGATTTATACCTTTTTGTTGAACTTGAACATTTGTGCACTTTTTCAGCCAAACACATTATCCTTGCCACCTCATAATTACTTTTAGAATGAGAGGGCTAGGATAGGATTTCAGACACATGAAATGTTTGCTTTGGACATCTTGACACAGGACAGAAGAACAAGTTACTTTCTAACCTTGTAACGTTCTTTCGATGGGATGCTCCTCCGACGTATTCCTTATCTTTGATGTTATCCATTCTAGCTTGCCGGGCCTCGGAAGTTTTTTCAGTAGAGGGCGCTGCGCGTCGACGTCCCTCGAATCGGTGTCACTCGACAGCCTCCGTATCGACGCCGACGTCATCGTGCGTATAAATAGACTTGTGCAGCGTCCGTTGCTCAGTTCCGTTTTGAAGCTTAAAATTTGCTTTGCCATAATTGGCTATTGACCTTGAAGGAGCGTAAGCTGCAACTACAAGGGAAATTTTACTGCGGGATGGATGGGAGGGGCGATAAGGAATACGTCGGAGGAACATCCCATTGAAAGAACAATACAAGGTAAGAAAGTAACTTGTTCTTCGAAGGGATTGTGTCCTCTGACGTATTCCTTACCTTTGATAGACTCCCATAGCAGTGATGTAAAAGGAGGTGGGAGTAAAAATTAAATATTTCCCTTTAAGAATGCAAGTACAGAAGTAAGTACAGAAAGCAACACAGCTTTTCCAAATCTTGTCTCCTGGCTAGAGGAAGAACCAGGATGTAAAATTTAGTAAAGGTATGTGCGGACAACCATGTGGCAGCCGCACATATGTCTCGGATTGGAACCCCTCTTTGGAGAGCCGAAGAGATTGCGATACCCCTGGTTGAATGAGCCTTAAGATGTTGAGGGGGTTCTTTTCCTGCCAATTTGTAGCATTCTAAAATGGTTAAAATAATCCACCCTGAAATGGTCTGTTTCATGATTGGCAATCCTAATTTGTGTCCTTTATAACCTACAAAGCATTGGTCTGCTTGCCTTATCCTAGCAAGTCTGCTGATATAAAAACTCAAGGCACGCCTTGAATCCAGCCTGTGTAATCTCTCTTCCTCTTTCCCTGTGTGGGGAGGAGGATAGAACGAAGGTAAGGTTATTTTCTGAGTAATGTGGAATTCAGAAACCATCTTTGGGAGAAAATTTGGCTTCACTTGTAAAACAACCTTGTCTTTATGAAAGATTGTATGAGGAGGTTTGCAAGATAGAGCTTGTAATTCGCTCACTCTTCTGGCAGATGTTAGAGCCACTAGGAAGACTGTTTTAAGAGTTAGAAATCTTAATGAACAAAAATGGAGCGGTTCAAAAGGAGTACCCATCAGAAAAAGTAAGACTAGATTTAGGTCCCACAATGGAACTTGGAAAGGTTTTGGGGGATAAACATTAGTTAACCCTTTCAGAAATTGGATTACCAGGGGTATTTTGAAATATGAAGGCTCCTCCGCAGTGCGCTTAAAGATTGACAGCGCTGCGAGGTAGCCCTTGATTGTACCAACTTGAAGACCTGAATTTGCTAAATACAGTAAGAAAGATAACACCATTGGTATACTGCATGAAAAGGATTCAGTATGCTTTTCTCTACACCAGCTGCAAAATGTATTCCAATTGCAGCGGTATAAAGTCTTTGTTGCTGGCTTTCTAGCTGAAAGCAACACCTCCATGACATCATCCAGGATATCCCAATCCTTGTATCTCAACCTTTCAGAAACCAAGCGTGAAGGTTGAGGGTTCTGATGTCTGGATGGAGAACCTGACCTCCCTTCTGCGAGAGAAGATCCTTTATTTGCGGAAGACGAATTGGAGGGCAGATGGACATGTCCAGAAGGTCCGGGTACCACGTTCTCCTGGCGCAAGCCGGGGCAATTAGGATCATGGTTTTCCGGAATCTTCTCAACCTCCTGATCATTTGAGGAATGACAGGGACTGGAGGAAAAGCGTATAGGAGTGGAAACTCCTAGTCCACTACGAACGCGTCTCCTAAAGCTCCTCTCGGGGGAAATTCCCTTGAACAAAACTGATCACACTTCATGTTGATGCTGGTGGCGAACAGATCCACTTGAGGGGTTCCCCAGAGGGTGAAGATCTCTTGAAGCACTTCCTGGGCTAGCTCCCACTCGTGGGAAACTGTATTCTGCCTGCTGATAGCGTCCGCCGTCAAGTTCTTCTCTCCGGCTAGGTGAACTGCCGATAGAGAGATTCCTTCTTGAATTGCCCAAAACCAGGGCTGCATTGCCTCTCTGCACAGTGGCAGTGACCCTACACCTCCTCTTTTGTTGAGGTAATGCATGGCCACTGTGTTGTCCGTCATTATCAGGACATTTTTCCCCTGTACTGATGGCAGAAAAGCTTTCAGAGCTAGTCTGATCGCTCTCAGCTCTAATAGGTTGATGTGTAGTCTGGACTCCGATGGAGACCGATGACCGCTGTTGGTCAAGTCGTTGGCATGGGCTCCCCACCCTGTTAGAGAGGCCTCCGTGACTACTGTTATCTCTGGCCATGGCTGCCAAAAGTGTTCTCCTTTCAAGATGTTCTCCCGACAGTCCCACCACTGAAGGTCTCGAGCTACTCTGTCCGGGACTTGAAGGAGATCTGACATTCTTCCTGAGAATTCCGACCATTGGGTTCTTAGTGCCCACTGGAGGGATCTCATTCTCAGGCGAGCCTCTGGCACTAGGAAGATGCAGGGTGCCATGAGGCCTAGCAACCTCAAAAAGTCGAAGGCTTGTAGACGTTGGGCATTTTGAAACTTGGTGACCATCCGCAGAATATCTTGAGCCCTCACCTCTGGTGGCGAGGCTTTCCCCAGGGAAGTGTCCAGGACTGCTCCAATGAACTGGAGTCTCTGTGATGGTATCATCTGTGACTTCTTTAAGTTGAGCGAGAAGCCCAGCTTGTGAAGGAAGTGGCAGACATAATCTAGCTGGATCTGAGCTTGTTCCGAAGCCATTGCTCTGATCAACCAATCGTCAAGGTAGGGGTAGACGTGGATCCCTTCCCTCCTTAGACTTGCAGCCACTACCAACATTAGCTTGGTGAAGACCCTCGGGCAGAGGTCAGCCCAAATGGCAGAACTCGAAATTGAAAGTGAGATTTGCCAATTGTGAACCTCAGGTATTTCCTGTGTTTGAGGTGGATTGGCACATGGAAATAAGCATCCTGAAGATCCAGAGATACCAACCAGTCCTGAAGCTGGAGGGCCTGGAGGATCTGGGAAAGGGTTACTATCTTGAACTTGTCTTTCCTGAGAAATTTGTTCAATTCCTGCAAGTCCAAGATGGGTCTCAGTCCTCCGTCCTTCTTTGGTACTAGGAAGTAGGGGGAATACCAACCCTTGTTCCTCTCCGCTAGAAGTACCGGGTCTATGGCACCTTTCTCTAGCAGGTCTACAATCTCCTACCTAAGGAGCGGGTCTGGAAACTTCAAAGAGTTGTTCCCCGGTGGATGACTCTGAGGGGTGTGTAGGAAGGGCAAGCAGTAACCTTGGGCAACTGTTTCCAGTGCCTAAGCATATGACGTAATAGCCTGCCATTCTGCCAGATGTTGAGTTAACCTGCCCCCTACTGGTGTCTTGTGAGGGGAGACCTCAGAGGGGTTTAGAAGCGGCTGAAGCAGATGCCGAGGGTAAAGTGGCACCTGCTGCTGCGGCTTTTGTACTTTTGACCCGCCCACCACGGGTGAATCGTTTCTGGCCCCTTTGAGCTGGCTGTCCTCTGCCTTTTCCGAATGCGGAGTAAAGGCGAAAGGACATACCCCTCCAGGAGGATCCTGAGGGGCGATTCGGAGTCTGTCGGATTGCAGCCCCAGGAGATTTCGCTACTGTCTTGGATGTTTGTAATTTCTCAAGGCTGTCTTCAGCCTTCTTA
Source organism: Ambystoma mexicanum (assembly GCF_040938575.1). Lineage (NCBI taxonomy): Eukaryota > Metazoa > Chordata > Amphibia > Caudata > Ambystomatidae > Ambystoma > Ambystoma mexicanum. The sequence goes on from NC_090932.1 coordinate 1,604,392,081, forward strand.
CCAAATAAAGAAGTACCATCAAAGGGCATGTTCAAAAGTCTGGCTTGTACATCTGGAGCAGATCCAGACTTCCGCAACCACGCAAATCTGCGGATTGTGGTACTAGCCGCCATGGCCCTGCTGATACTGTCATCAGAATCAATGCCTGTTTGAAGGGATTTGCACATTGCATCCTTTCCATTCCTGATGTTGTTTAAGAATGCTTCCCTTTCTTCTCCTTCTGGGAGACAGTCAGCCGCGGATGAAGCACACTCCCAAAGTGTATGGCTGAATCTTGCTAGCGTGCAAGTGGCGTTAATAGATTTAAGCGCCATGTTACATGCCGAAAAGACTTTCTTTGACATGGCATCAAATCTTTTATCATCCCTGTCCTGTGGAATAGTAGGGTATGCAGACCTACTGTTTGATGAACTTGCTGCTTGTACAACTAAACTCTCTGGAGTTGGATGCTTCCTCAAATATTCAGGATCTAAAGCAGATACCCTGTATTTAGCAGAATGTTTCTTGTTTACTGCCGGGATAACTTCAGGAGTTTCCCAATTTGCAGAAATATTTCTTTGTAAGGCCATATGAAAAGGAACAGCAGGATCCTCCTGTGGACCTTTATCTAAAATATCAGTAAGGTCATCCTGCTAAAAAGAAGGTGTAGGTGTAGACCACCCCATGAATTCAATTATTCTGGCCATCAGAATCCTATAAGGGGTCTCAGCATGCTCTCCAGGGTCTGGTTTAGCAAACTCTACTTTTGGAGAAGTATCTAAACCACTTGCCTCATGTAGAGAGTCTTGAAGGTCTTTTAACCTGTTCTGTTCAGAGACAAATTCCTCTGGCATAGGTGTAATAGTCCTTTGTAAACCAAAGGGTCTTTCATGGTCGGAATCCTCCCCTTCCTCATACATAGAGGACAAGGCTCTGAAATAATCAGACCTAGGATATGGTTTGAAACCCATGTCTAGAGCAGAAGGAGCCCAATTGGTTGTCACTGGTTGAGAAAACGTCGAGGTTGTCGACGTGGAAGACAAAGGCTTCGACAATCCCGAAAAAGGTGTTGAAAAAGTTTGAAAAGACCTCGATGTACTCGAGAGGCTCGGGATCCTACTCAGTGTCGTCGAGATTGTCGACGGCATCCTTAACGTCATGGTCAAAGTCCTAAACACCTCTACTGCCTGAGGCGTAGTGACAGTTGTAGGTCTGCCTTTTATCGGCGTCGACAGTGGCGTCGAAGACGGCGTCGATGCAACCGATTTATGCGTCGAAGGGCCCTTCGACAAAGGCGTCGATGACGCAGATTTGTGAGTCGAAGAAACCTTCGACGACGGCATCGATGACGCGGTTTTACTGCCTTTACTCGAGGGTTCATGACGCTCTCGGGTAGTTTCTCTCGCCGGGTTCACCGATTCACGGCGCTAAGATTTTTCGGGTCTTTCACCCAGGGTATCACCTTTAGACGTCTCCGAGGGGTTCGAGGCCGCTTTCTCGAAGACGCTAAGCATTTTCTTATGGAATTCCTCCCACTTAGCTGGAGAGCTGTGTTTCGTGGGGCGGTGACCCTTTCCGGGGAGGTAGAGGAAGAAAAAGAAGAGGGAGATCTACGACGCCTCTTCCTAGAGTGTTTTGATCTCGAAGACTGATGAGAACCGCTTCGAGACCTTGAACGGGAATGTTTCTTTTGTCGACGAGGAGATGAATGTCTCGACTCAGCCGAAGAAACTTTTGAGGGAGTAGAAGTTTTAAAACTCTTACCTCTTTCTAGCTTCCCCTTACGCTCCTTCAAGGCTTTCACCGTCATGGACATACAGTCCTCGCATTCCGAACAGTGATGCTCCGATCCCAGGTACCACAGACAGTTCCTGTGAGGATCCGTCAACGACATTTTCTTCCCACAGTCACGACACTTTTTGAAACCGGACCGTGGAGTCGATGGTTTGGATGAAGAAGCCATCGTATTTATATCTTCGAAGAATAAGTAGAATCTTCCTGAAGAAAGGAACTGAGCGTCACGTTTCCGAGGCCCCTACGAAGCGCGGAAAACAGAACTGAGCAACAGACGCTGCGCGAGTCTATTTATACGCACGATGACGTTGGCGCCGATACGCAGGCTGTCGGGGGACACTGATTCGAGGTGTGTCGACGCGCAGCGCCCTCTACTGAAAAAAATTCTGAGGCCCAGCAAGCTGGAATGGATAACATCAAAGATAAGGAATATGTCGGAGGACACAATCCCTTCGAAACTTTGTTTTTTGGTTGAGGTAGAGAATAACTCCTGGAGTACAGTGAGGCATTTCCTAACCCCCTTTATTATTTTAATAAAAGTTTATAACCTCAAAGATGAGTCCTCTGTGTCCGTGTCTCATTCCTAATTCCTCACAGCAGTCTTCTGAGAGTTAATGACTTAGTTGTAATTGTAAGCACGCTGTTGGTGTGATAAAAATGTCTTAACTAGGTCTGCATTCACCCACTCATTTATAAATACTATGCGTATCTTTCACTGAAGTCCTGCTAAAAACATGCATTGCCAAAGTCAAACGTTTTGGCTTGTGTTTGTGTATCAGGCATTTGCCAGCCAAATGAAATGCCCAAGTACTCACACCCTTTTGTACCTGCTATCATCAATGGACAATTAAAAACACTATCACAGTGCCTGGCACTACCAGAGCGCCTTTCTCATTGCCCCACAAAAGCCCAAACTGTTGGCATTGCCAATGTTTGTTTACATCATGTTTCTAGAAAAAAAAAATGTAGGAACCGTCTGCTTTTACATTGTTGTGCTAGATTTATTGATAAAAAGCCCAAAACGAGAGCACAGCACATCTCTTCCATGAAAGCACAGGCTGACGATGAACTGCTGTAATATTGGGAGATATAGGGGGTAGCCATGTTGGTATCTGAAATGAAGGAAGTTCACGGTTTATCTGGGGTCAGAATGAGTGAGTGATGGAGCCACTTGCATTCCACAGGCTGAGGCTGGGAACTAAAGGTGCTTTCATGTTTCCGTTTCAGAGCCTTCTCTCCTGTGTAGCATGTAGGTCATCGTAAGCTGTATATGTGAACGAACTAAGCATGTTGGAGAATTCCCCATTTTGAAGTTAATTTCCCTCTATAAAAAATGAAGTCTTAAATTTGGCAGTTGGAAAACTGAAAGCTTTGGGGACCTGCAACGTTAGCTGTACGCCCGGGCATTAATATGTGAAACACGCCTCTTGCTTCTATAGATAGATCAACGCATGGTTCAGTTGTCTTTGAGGGGCCGAAGTGCACCGAAAATTGAGTATTCTTTGCATGAGCGTAATCTTCAGACATTCCACTATTACTGCCGATTTTTCTAAGAGAAACAGACCTTTAAAATGCCACACTTAAGATCTTTTGATGGCTTTCTGCAAGGGCAGCGATTGCATTCTATTCATTTGTGAGCATTTCCCCGAGAAAGGGTGTGCACTGGATGCGTGGAGAACGTGTCGCTGGTGATGACTTAAACCATAAGAAGGTGTTGCAGAGGATAAAAGGCAGAGGTGGAACCAAACAGAGCTTTGACGCCATAAACTATGACAGGAGGCGCTATACAGATGCAAGACGAGGAGATTGGGATTGGCAGCGCTGCTTGTTGGTGTTGCTGTGGATGGGAGGCAGAGGAGTGGCTGCTGGGGACAGGCACACAGACATGTTTCTTAAGGCAGGGAGGGAGATGTCATGGAATCAAGTGTTCCAGTTGAAGGGGGCAAAGTGCTCGAATCGGGGAAAAGCATAACGAAGCGTTGGGGGGTGGACTCGGTGTTGGCTGAGAGTGGAGGTGCTACTGAGGTGCATAGGGGGTGGTTTTGCTTAGATAAGTGGCCTATAGGCGGTTGGCAAACAGCTTGAAGATGTTTGCAAACCATGTGTTGTACTAGGGACCAGCCTGGTGTGTGAGGGGGTAACTGACTAGGGTTCTACCAGCCAAACGGACGCCATCCCCTCAAATAAGCAGTAGTATTGTGGGGGGCTGCTTCAGCAGACTGGGGAGTAGGGCCGCCGAGGCTGTAAGGGTGATGCAGGCGGATAGACGTACGTGATGGCCCCACATAGTGCAGCTCAATGTGCTATCACAAGAGACAATATTAGGGCAGCGCTGGGCACTCATTGTGGGGCAGGGGAAGGGCACTTGTGTGAGGAGGGAGGGGCAGAATAGAGTCGCGTCGGCATCTCTTAATTGATGGCAGTGCCAGCGGTGGACTGGAGACGGAGTCATGGTGTGAAGAGGGCAATGACCACTGTCAGGGAAAGAAAGGGGTGGCGCAGAGTTAGACCAGCGGCGCCCTAGTACAGAGTGGTAGTGCCCCACAAGCAGGCAAGAGCAGCCCAGACCCAAACCGCCCCAAGAGGAAACATGGCTGGGAAGAGTGGGTGTTGATATCAGCCATGTTGACTGGAGTGGGGGACTAGGAGTGTGGGGTTTGCGGGGATCAGTATGAGGGAGTGAGGTGGGGAATGGAACTATTTGAAAAGGCTCAAGTAAGACACATGTGAGAAATGTGCTAGAGTGTGGGTGTTATGAAAGGTTGCGTTTTGGACATCACAGCCACTGACCATTGTGCACCTTCTTTTTAGAGTGTTAAGCAACAACCTTTTTCAGAATAAGCTTGCGAAAATGACAACCTGGACAATCTACGTGACGGAACTATATACTTGGGTGGGAATTATTTGTGTTACCATTTGAAAACACTCTGTTGCCTATCAACATATTGTGAAAAGCAAAGAATGCAAACTTGTCAAGGGTTCCTAAAAGGGAACATTGTGGCGAAAGGTATATCCATTCTGCACTTGGTGAAACGTGTGCCAGTCGGGTGTCACCAGCTTTACACTCGGGGGGGCAACAAAGAAAGCAGGTGCAAATCTATATCTCTAATTTAAACATATTGGGCATAGCCGAGGCCACATATTTTAACTGCTGTCCTGTTTCATAAAGTGCTGTGACTACCGTGTTAGCCAGAAAAATGTACAGCTTAAGTGTTTGCTGGGGGAAAAAAGCAAAAATAGACCTTATTTTGTAGAGATGATACGAATATTAGATTAACTAATAGGTGCGCCTCCTAGCTTTCAAGAGCACACGGGTCTGTTGCTTGCTCTGGCCGTCCAGCAGGAATAGGCATTTACCTGTTCAGGTCGGGTGCGTGTTTTTGACGTTGCTGAAGGTTCTGGTTAACTTACAAGTCAAGATTCCTTTAGTAAGTGAGGTGGCGTGATGCTGTTTGTCATCGTAGGCGGCTAATATGCCAGAATAGTCTTTTTCCGAGCATTACAATGCCTGCAAAGCATTCCTGCTGTAGCTATACCCTCACAGTTTTGAAAGAACAGGGTGCTAGGGCAGGGAAGTGTGGAAGAGTGTGTTGAACCCCCATTACATAGATGACTGTTCAACTATCTATGGCTAATATACAGACCCTCCCAGGGGCAGACAGGGCGTGGCTGGGGCCATATCTGAACACAGCTGTGCTCATTTGTGAAACTGTAAGAACGTACACTATGCATTTCTACTTTCGCCGAGAGTTCTAAATTCGGGTTTCATATCGTCAAAGCAGCCACGGAAATGGGGCCACTTGGCAGCACCCCGCTTTTAGGTCCTTAAGGGTGATGGGGTTGCTGAGCATTTGGCTGCACTCTAGAGCCACTCACAGGTCATCATCAATGGTTACCAAGCTGTGCTGCACATGCATGTCTTGTGAATGCTGTGCCATTATGCATGTAAACTGGTCACGCTGAGAGGTGGCTAAATAGATGCTGGAGATCACTACCCGAAAATAAAGGGCTGCTCTAGATTGTGGTGGATCCCAATTACTCAATCAAAAATGTAACTTTCTTGCAGGTGGGGGAATATAAACTCGATCCTGTTGTTTCGAATGTGGGACATATTTGAAACATCCTATGCTAACCGGATGTCGCCAGCATGATGGGATCGTCTGCCATCTTGGGGCAAATGCCATCAACCCACATGTCTCTTTCGTCTCGAAATCCTAGGCAGGGGAGTCTGGGGAGGGATGAAGAGGGCGGTGTTCTAACACCTTGAAGGACTAAGAGTCAGTGGGGTGGAATGGTGCTGTTTGTCATCAGAAAGAGTCACACTACTAAATCAGAAGTCTTAGTAATAGCACAGTGCCCACGGGCACTACTAGGAGCAGTTTATACTCCTGGCCGGATGCACCCATGGCTTGGCAAGACGCAGGGAAGGGGCGCAGGGTAGATCATGGCAAATGGAATGGCACCCATTCTCAAGTATGAGCTGTCCAGCTGCACAACAAACGCTGGCCCATAATTTGCAAATGATGAGTCAAACGAATCAGTCCCCCCTGCCCCCCTCTCTTAGGAAACCCGGGGATGGTGTGCAGCAAACGAAGCCATTGTTCTCTTGCCTTAGAAGTCATTTTACTTAAACTTAAATCTGCTTGCATGGGAGAGAATGCATAAAAAACTAAAATAAGAAAACACAGTGTTTGGTTTGTGTTCAACACATTTTAGATCTCGTGGCTGAGAGGTAATTCTGGGTAAAAATAAGGGTTGGCATTTTCATGTGTATGGTTTACAATGATGAGTTTCATGACAGGAGAAGCCATGTGCAGTTTCTTCAGGAACTTTAATGTAAGGGATCATGTTTAAATCACCACAGCTCAGGGTGATTTCTCTTCATCACCATATACACTTTGCACGAAATGTTGCCATGGAAAGGGACTTCTATGGGCTAAGACAATGCGGTACTGGTATGCATTGTGTACACATGTTTTCACAGACACCACGCATGTCAGGCCAAGGTTTAACCTAATGCTTTGTGACAACTCTGCCAGGATCTGTACTCGGTTAACAAACACTTATGTAAATCGGTCCCATCTCGTGTAAAATGTAATTAAAAATAAGACTTTGAATTTTGAAAGGAGGGGGGGCACACTTATTTGTTAGAAAAATAACACCTATATTTAGCAAACAGTCATAAACATGGAAATAGCATGACGCAATGTGGAAAATTAGAATGAACAGACCTGCACATACAAGATATGATTTTAAGGAATGACGGTGGCTCCTGTTAACAAAGCAAATTGTTTTGGCACACGCATTACCTTTATAAAAGATCATTATAATATTTTAGTTGTATAAAATTATGCTTAACCCGTCAGGTGTCCTAATGGAAGAAGAGATGGTATTAACAACAAGTTGTTGTTGAGGTAGCATGTCACTGGCCCATAGAGTAAAATGAAGGTTACCATTTAATTGGACCCAGATTGTTTTTAGCAGAAATGTCATGTTCTTTTTTCAAAATGTTGTAAAGTTGATTTATCAGCTATAACAACAATAAAAAATAAAAAAAATAAATGCTTGTCAACAGCTTGTCTTTGAAAGAGGTGTTAGAAAGTTCCCAGAATGCTTCCTGTCTGTGACTTGTTTACATGGCAAATGCAAACAGGTGTGAAAGGGGACCCTGTGGCAGAAAGAGCAGCTGGCAGGGGTGTCATTTCAGAAGGAATCGGTGCCATTCCAATCCTGATATTTCTAATGTATGGATACATTCCCCTGGCCAGCATCCCATACCTGGTCCTTTCGTTTCATTTCCTCCCAGCCCTCTCCCTCCAAGGAAGGGACACATGCTTTAAGGTGGAAAGGACATTTTGCTGTTTGTTTTTCCTAGGCGGTGATTCAGCCACAGCACAACCAGATAACATTGTGTGAAAACAAAAACGCACTGTTTGAAAACTATTCTCAGTGTTGTCCACATTTCCAGTGCAAGGGGCATAGATTAGTTCTCAGTGATGGGGGCTGCATGTGGTGTGACGGGGAAATCCCGTGTGTAGTTCAGCTGGAGCATCGTCTGTGCCTGAACAGGCAGAGTTGTTTTCACAAGTAGTATAGAGCTGTTAAACTAACCTGGGGGTGTTGGGATGAGTACTGAGTGATGAAAGTGTGGGTTTCATTGATATTAAAACTCGGATTTAAGTTGTAGCCTCACCAAATAAAAGACAGGAGTCGGTCCATATTTTCTGGGAGCCCTGAAATTTGTGAGTATTTTCAAAGCATTCGTTTTTGGAGAAAAAAAATAAAGCATTCCCATGGTTGCCTCATTGTGCACAATTGTTCAGGAGGGAAGTACACAATTAGGTTCACAATATAGAGGCGGGCTGTGTGCCTCTCGTAAAAGAATGTACTCCGATTTGGAAGAAATACATACTTGTGTGTAGGCTTAATCTACTAAAATAAAAGATACCCACACAAAGACAGTTATGGAAAAGCAACATTCCATAGCATCATCAGAAAAGTTCCAGCAACTCGAAATACTCAAGGAGGGTGGCTTCCAACATGCAGGTATGCTCCCCAGAGTTCAGTACACGGCAGACATTTTAACAAACTAAGTATTTAGAATGATTTTTTATTATTTCATTTGAATGTGTCCCTCTGTCTTTCTAGAATAGTAACGATCTGGAAACCATGTGTCTCAACTGGAAAACAAAATGAACTGGGTGGGAAGGACCGGTTGCAAACTGGGATTTTATTTTATTTTCTCTTTATTGCAGTTTCTTTTAAAAGTGCAATGCCTGGTTTTCTTTTGAAATTGCTCTGACGTTCAGGAAATGGAATGCTTTCACCGTCACCTGCCAGTGACATTCCCTGGGAGGCAAGAGATGAGCCCAGTCTGCGGAATGGCACAGACACCAGAATTCCTAGAGTTATCGTTGAGCCAAGTAATTGTTTTCATGTATTTATTTATTGTGTGATTTAGCTCTGTCCAACCAAACTTTACACAATTAATGTCAATAAATCCTCGCATGCTAAAACGCCGAAATCACACATTTAGGCATTAAATTGCAGGAAACCTGCACAGAAATAACGAACCAAAACACTTGATTGTTAAACATTTGCATGGGAATCAGATACGGGCTAAGAAAGGGGAGACTTCACTCTTAAGTGTGACAAAGAACGCGAATTCAGAGTATTAGTTGGTGGCGTGAATAATAGAGCAGGTACCTGCGCCAGGGTTGCATCTGTCCAAACGTTCTGAACTTTGTGGCAGCAACTCCATAACTTTTTATGGCAAATTGACTACTTATTTTACTAAACTCTCCCTTTCGTTTGTGGACCAAAACCTAATGAAGGCCCACCTAGCACTTGCATGGTATATCCCAGCCCCCTCCCCGACCCTCCCCGTGAGCTAACGTTGTTTAGATTCCCTGAGAAATAAAAAATAAAATAAGTCAAGGATGCAGTGCGCGCATCCGAGTGCTGGGTGCTGCAGCGTGCTCGCGCCCTAATTGGTTTAGCACACAGACAAGTCCTGGCTATTGATTTTGCTCGGACACATAAAAGGGATTTTTTTTTTTACAGGCCTTCCCTGTGGAAGGGGGGGGGCTGTAAAAGGTGATGCCACCCACGCAGAAGGAATGCCATGTATGCAATTAGGAGCAAACTCCCAGCCAGGGCTGGGGTGGGGGTAGAATTCAAAGAGAATGGATGGAGGCAGAAACTCCCCACCTCCCACAAACCAGAAATCCATTTCAACTACCGAAGCCATCAATAGCTATCAGTGCTGCCGGGGAGCATTAACTCTTTCAGCGCTCTGGGCATCAGATCCGGCCCCCTCCTAGGTTTGTGGGTGGAGGAGGAAGTGGCTATTGAAAACAACCCAACTGCCCTCCCGGAAGATGGTGTGTACAGGATACCCTTCCCCCATTTCTGACCACAATCCATCCCTCATCCGAAAGCATCGATTAGGAGGAAACCTACCACTTCTTTCAATCATTGGCGTTTAATCGTGGGGTGGGGGCGGTCTCCTCAGGCGACGGGCTCTTCTTTGCCACTGTGGCTGTGGCTTGAACTGAAGCCCCTGCTTGTGCCTTTCGAGTGGGACACGTTAGCACAACAACAATACCCCTTTGTTTTCCTCGTGTAGGGTAAACTCAATCTTTGTGGGCCATGGAACGGCCAGAGCAATCTTCAGCACGGAGGGGGTTAATCAATGGCATGGCACTTTAGCAGCCGGGGGGGAGGGAGGGTGAGGGAGAGGTGGGGATGTAAAAATGTGAAGGAAATTGGGGGAGCATTGCACTGACTGTTAAATAACACAGAAATGGCTGAGAGGGGGAAGCGGGGCTCCAACACACGATGGCTTCGCGGCAGCATGTGTAAATTGTAAAGTGCATTCACACACGGGGATGGCCGCAGTCTCCAAAGGGGTCCAGCACAGGATTCAAAAACACATTCTCACTGCCTACTTTTTACACGTGAGATGTCTCTGTGCAATAGAAAGGCCTTTTGCTTCAGCGCGGAAAAAATGATCAAACACGTTCAAAAGTTTGTATTTGCCGTCAGCAAATGGAGAAAGTGGCGCGCAGGCCGTTTGTAAAGAAAAAAACAGTTGTGAATACTTTCCCCGACTATTCTTGGCCTCGCTTTGCACATATTTTGAACTACTGGGAGACTCCTGCAGCAGTCACTGAACAAAAATGTGCCCCCACAACCCCAAGACCTTCGCCGACCACACTGCAGACAAATTAAATCATTTGCCAAAAATAAAAAAAACATCTCATTTTGTGAAGAGGGCTGTTTCTCTCTGAGGTTTTCCCAACTCGACTGTGACACCGAGTACATTACAAAAACACCTTGGTGGCCCTTTCTTGTGTGGTTGTGTTTACGTAGTTTGTTTTACAGGGGACCCCCTGCGGTGTTTTGCTGATTATTTTCTAAAACGGAGGCGTTCAAAAAGGGAGCCTTTGGTAGAACATGGATCCACATGCAAGAAAATACATCTTGGCAGCATGTGTGGCCGTCTACCGTGTTGTGTGCGACCGTTGGCGGGAAACGATGAGGGTGGAGTATGCACACGTGGAGTGCATACATTCAAGCAAACCTGTGCTCGAGGACACCCCCGTCTGTGAACTCAACCCCCCTAAATCGCAGGCATGTTTTCCACACACCCGCGCGGTGTGATCTCTTGCAGAATGCGATTGGAAAAGAGAAGCGCCGATTGCCCGCGTGAAAGGCTGCTCTGTGCAGTAAGCATGTAGTTAGTATGTTGTCATGGGGTGACCAGCACAAGCAGCGAAAGCGAGCACGCGCAGGCATCTTTTTCCCGAATGTCCCAACTGGCAAGTCACTGACCAGCTTCGAACTAAGCCACGATCAATCTATTTACCCATTTGGTTAATTAATGTTCCTTTGGCTTTACTCGCAAACACACGTTATCCATGCGTTGCTTTGACTGTGCCTGCGTCCTTTGCAGTATTAAAGTGTAGTTTGCCTTGGACTTTAAACATGCAACAGGGGAAAGGTTTTTCGAAGTTTTTTTTTTTTTTACATGTGTGTGTCATTCAAGGCGTGACTGGTGTTGACACTGCGAGTAATGACAACGTAAACAACACAGTTACAATGGGTCTGTGGCGCCGACCAATGCCGCAGCTTTAAAGGGACACGAAGCCCGCAAGGCCCTGGACTCTGGTCAAGATATAGTAGTTTAAGTAAAAACAGGTCAGGCCCCGCCCTCTATGACATCAGATGAACAGTTAAACCGAAAAACAGGACCCGTGGAAATCCGCCCTGCAACTGTTTGACATTTTTTACGTAAGTGTCTTTGCATTCAACTTTTTTTTTTTTATCGCTCAGTGCCTTTCTTTAAAAAAAAATCGTGGATCAGTTGAAGCACAAGTTCGTTTTGAAAGGAATAAAGACGGGACGAGGAAGGCAAGTGGGAGGGTTCTGTGTGTTGAGGGAGGCGGGTGAGAAGGGAGGGGGACGGGGAGAGAGGGGACAGGGGGAATACAAATTATTAAAGTGAGCGACTGAGGGGGGAGGGAATGAAGTTTAGGATCATAACAAGTTCCTGGAAGCTGAGAATTCCTGGGACCTGAGGAGCACTCCTCCCGAGGAAGGACCAGAGCAGCAAAGTGTGAAGATGGAGGTAGGAAGTGCAGCGCAAGAGTGGGACGCTGGGCGCTTCTGGGTGGGGGTCAACCGTGTCCATGCCCCTCTCCCCAGACGCTGCCCCCACCTGGAAGGTAAGCCGCCCGTGCCACCCGCCGCGCGATGCTACATGGGGCCCCCCCACTTCAGCGCAAGCCCATCCAGGTGCAGTTTGCCGCGGGTAGGCGAGCGCCGTCCGCTCATTGTACCTAGTGCCAGATCAGAGCCGGGAGTGGAATCTTGCCAGGGGAGAGTTTAAGAGGGGGGATGGCGGGGGGGGGGGGGGCCTGGAGGGTGGGTGTGCGTCGGTTTGGGGAATGCAGTGCTGATGTTTCTATACCATGGCCAAGATTGCAGTATACCCTCAGTTTGTAGCTGTTTCTTGATCCTGGCGAGACGTGACATGGGGGAATTTCCAGGGAGTGCGTGTAAATGTTGGTTTTAGGTAACCTTGATCTGGAATCCAGTTAAGTACGGCCTACAGAGCCGGCATTTCGCCCCCGATCCTACTTTCAGGGCGGTGAAACCAAAGTGCCACACCACCGGAGGGGATGCCGCAGTCTGAGAACCAGGACACTATACTGGCAGTTTCCCGGGGACCGCTGCAGCTTCACAAGGCTACCATTTTGAAACCAGACCAGTTTTCTAGTGGACAGAAGAGCCCCTTGTGAACCCCCCACGGCCCCTTTGAATTCACACCCTGCCCTACATCAAACGCTTTTTTTTTGCTGATTAACTGCACAATCGGGTCCCTGCAGATCAGGGGAAGAATGGGGGAGAGAAAGGCAACCTCTTTTCCGGAGAACAATGCTGTTATGTCAGCTCCACTGGACAGGAATGTCTGGTTTCACAGCTCGCTGCCTCTCTACACCCCGCTCTCTCTCTCTCTCTCTCTCTCTCTCTCACACACACACATCTCCCCTGACACTGCCCGGGCTCCACTGATGAAAATACCCCACCCACTTAAATATAATCGTATACATTATAGCTAGCCACCCATTGTATACACAATAATGCAGTGTCAGACGTAAATTCTAAAGTACACTTTGCATTTCTCCAGACAATAGATTTCACCGACGTATGGCCCATCTATAATCCTGGCAGCAAACACACGACATGTATGAAGTAGTTATAAAGTGCATGTAAGTATACTCATGGAGCTACAATGCAGGTTTTCTGACCTGTACACACGCATATGTACACCAGCTGCTCTACATGCCAAAGCTCTGATCGCCTTCCCTTTTCGGGTATTTGCATTAATCCTGCACGGTTACTACATACTACCGCCCCATGTTTTGCTTACATTGTTCCTCCAGCTTGTTTTAATTTAACATGTAAACGTGTCCGTCTGCAGTTTGCAGAACCACGGCTCGAGAAAGTACAGTTAAACTATAAACACGTCTGTTGCAGGTAAAAATGCCATTTTACGTGCATCGTCTGGAGTATAAATACATATTGTAATTTGATGTCGGATGAAAAGTCTGGCTCGATTTGTCATTTACGTTATATGTTGAGCTCTTTATGCACTTTTTAAATATCGCACTCCCCCACACACATGTAGGTTGACGGTCATGTACACTGTGTTTCTTTACCCAGTGAAAGGTCCGCACGGTTGTTTCAGCGTTACGTGGCTAGATGAATCATACACACACACACACACACACGGCATGTTTGTGAACCAGAGATCGAAGTGAGGGAACTATCGTGAGCAGAGTCTCACAACCTCTTTTTTATGTTCATAATTCTACTATGTTTTACAACCATTGTCACCATTACATCACGGTCCTTTTTGTAGTTAAATCATTATGAAGACTTGCTTGATATCTTTTAATATTCCCAACAGGTAAGCTGTTTTTTTTTTATCTCCTGTGTGGTTGTGAAGCGGGCCTTGGGTATAACCTGATGATTTTGGGTAGGACACCCTCCCGCATGTTTGCCACTTCCACCCTCCTCCCCTTTTTACTCCATAACACATTTTTGAGCCATGCACATAGCCCCCACACCACCCATACCATCTCCTACTACTGCTAGTGTCCAGTTCCACTCCTTTTGTAAATTAAATTACACTTCTTCCTATGATGGGGTCACACATGTGCATGTTAAATGTGGGAGGATGACAACTGTGCACATTAAGCTGCTTTAGCACGTGGCTGAAGTTCACGCACTTTATATATACAGCAAGGTTTGTGTTTTCTGAAAGGAAAATATTGACCAGCTCATCAGATAAGAGATTTCGTATAATTAGTTTCAGTACTCCAAGGGATATGCGTATGACCCCATGGTTCACGCATGTCGACTCATATCATTCTATGGCATATGCACATGTTTACGGCATCCTGCGTGCCAATGAAATGCGCATATGACCCATGTGCGCACCCACATTGCAGGGCACCTAGATTCCTTTCAACAATGTACATGTTCAGCCTTTGTGTACAACAGCACGTCAATGTATATCACTGTGCATGCGTATGGCCCACTATAGTCTACACAGATGTCGGGTTTCCACTGTAAACTACACACGTGCCCGTGACCCATTGTACATGCTGACGACTCGGTGCATGCTATTTCGATGTGTAGTTTGACCCGTGCACGGACTAATTTATAATGTAGTTTATCTTTATGCACAAATCCCTTTGTGCTACTCATGAAATTACATTCCCTGTGTGTGTGGCAGAGGTCCCAGTGCATAGCGTTTTATGCGCATATACAACCCCTGTTATACTGGCCATGTTTGCAGATCCCCCCTTTATAGCCTGTATGCCCATGTATAAAAAGCCCCTTCCTCCGCCCTCTTCAGGTGTCACAGGGGCAGTGTGCGCGGCGGCCTTCCCCAGGGCCACCCCAGGCTCCCCGTGAACAGACCCCCCTGAGCTACACGGGAGTCAATGGTCTGTGGCTGGGAAAAGGCGGGTAAAGCTCGCGGGAGGCCCCGGATTTGTGAATGGGGGCATGTGTGTGTGCATTCATTGTTAAAAGAGGCGGCCTCGCGTGACGTCACGACCAATCCATTGCCCGGTGAGATTTTCAAACCTCTCCCCGCGGAGCCAATTGGGAGGCGGGTGGCAAAGACTAGCGCAGGGGGCGGCCAATGGAAGCGGGCTATGCTAATGAGACGCTCGGCCGAGCAGGAGCTGAATGTCAACTAGTCAAAGATGGAGGCCGGAACGGGGAGGCCATGAGGTGTGCGCTTGGAGGCGGCGGAGGATGAGGTATTTGGCCAGGTAACGCTGCTACGGACGGAGGAGCATCGTGCGGAGCCCCCTCTCCCTGGCAAAGCTGGCGCTCAGGATCTCTCGCAGGTGCTCGCGCCGCCCTATCGCGTCTGCGGAGGGGGCTCGCGGTAAGCCCCTCCCTCCGTACGGCTTGTCTTTGCTGCTCGATATTGGCGCTCAGAGTACGCCTCGGCTGCACAGTGCCCCCACCCGCCCCCCAGTGTGCGCTCCCCAGCCTCGCTCTGAGGTGATACACGCAGCGCTTGTGCCATGCCTTCTTCCCAGGCGTGCGCGCAGCTCGTGGCCCCTCGCGCGCAGCCTCGCTCTGAGGCGGCGGCGCAGCCCCACGCGTGGCTCCTCTCGAGCAGCCTCGTTCTGGAGCAGCGCGCGGCCCCTCGCGCGCCGCCTCGCTCGCTCGCGGCGGTCTCGAGCAGCCTCGTTCCGGAGCAGCGCGTGGCCCCTCGCGCTCCGCGGCTGGGCGCCTGAGTTTTCGAGGTGGCTGGCTCGCTCCCTGCCGCCCCCTGCTGGCCCGGGCGCGGCCTAGCCACAGACGGCCGCAGCACCCCACTGGGGGAACGTGGCCCCTCGCGCGCAACCACCAACGCGCCGCCTTTCAGCTTCTTCCCGCTTTCCATGCCCGTGGGGGGCGTGCGGGGGATTGGGCGGGAGCCCGGGACGAAGGGAAGTGGCCGATGGCCGATAGCAGGGGGTCCACACCGTCCCCATAGAGCTGGTTGAAAGTTCTCTTGCCGCCAGGGGAGGGGCAGAGAGAAGTCACTTTTTATAAATTTGATATTTTCTGGCTATTTCCTAAGGTGTGAAGATAAAGCAGCAGGGAAAAGGATGTCGGTCGCACTACACTCCCCCTCGGGGGTGGGGCACCACAAGAAATGGTGAATTGGGGGAGGCAACTATAGCCAGTATGCCCAGGCCGTGCTGTATCCTGTCCATAAAAGTTAAGATCCTACTTGAGTGATCTGTTGCCCATAGGTTTTGATATGCCTCGCCTCTGCCTGCACTTTCAGGGCTCCAAGGGCCAGTGGAAAGAAGAGCAAGGCAAGCACCCCCCCCCCCCCCCATAGGGTGTCTTTGAGCCCCTTCCACCCAGCGATGTTCCGCAAGTGAACTTCGTACTCTGCAAGGCTGCCTCTATAAAGTGGAGGCATGCCCAGCACAGGGTGCACCCCCTGAGCCAGGCGCTTACAGTTGGACTGGCCAAGCAATGGTGCCCACTCAAGCATGTTCAGCTTGTCGGTGCCACTTACGTGGCGGCCTGCCCACCAAGTCAATCCTATGTACGTTAGGCGCGTTCCTTAAATGACTTGCACTACACGAAGACCAGTCCAGTGGCGAAGTCCTGTTACTTTAGGGTGTGTCCAATAGTTACTGCAATGACAGAGGTAGGTCCAGCTGCTGAGATCCACCCTCAAAGAGGCTAGTTCTACGAAAGAGCCTCACTTACAATGAATGGTCAGCAAGCGAGCCTCGTCACTTTTCAATGAGGCCATCTACAGTGAGGCGTATGTTCTGTGAGTTGGCCTGGTACCGCCGCTTCAGTGCATTACGTAGGGGCCGTCTGATGCAACTCTGGTTCTTAAAATGGACAGGCCTGGGATATATTGGAAATGGTAAATCACAGGGATCAGCTTTAACCCGTAGAATCAGTCGAGCCCTTCATAAGACTTGTTGAAAACTTGTCACATTTGTCTTCAGACTATTAAACCGTAGAAGTACCCTGGGCACACATATCATGAGGTACACGTGTAACGGACTAGACTGTTTTGTATAAGCAGTTGTACGTAAAAATGCATGTTGCCTTTAAAAAAAGTTAACATCTTTGGGGGGAAAATACACGTTTAATTCTTAAAAATGTTGGCTGGGATAGGGTGTACGTTTACGTTTCATTTAGTTGCAGTCATGTAAGTTTCCATGCATAACGTTTTCCTTAAAGGTGGTGTGATTTATTGCATTGAGAATACGAAATGTATGTGAACAACAGTGGTATTTGTGTGATCTGTGCACGCTGGGGTATGCATGCGGAAGCGTGCGTGCATTTTTTGCACTTTGTCCCAGTGGCTCCAGGCAACCTTTTAGTGTGGCATTTTGTTAGTTGGGGAAACTTCTGTTACCATGTTTCAAACTACTGCAAATGAATGTACCTTTTAAACAATCCTGATATATTCTGGAAGTGTACTACAGAGTTAAAAGGCCAAACATAAAATCGCATATACATGTTGTTCTCTTGCCTACGGGCGCCTCGAACTAAAGCCCCGAAATGAGCTCTAAAATAAAGATTTAAAGGGCACCCTAAAATGTTGCCATTTGCAGTTTCACTCATTACTTTACGATTTTAATTTGTAGCAAACACGTGAACTTGTTTGAAGGAAAGAATATTTAAAAAAACTTTTAAGTTGCTAATTATTCACTGCTAAACGAATTGAGCTCTTTAGCTTCACAGTTACACCGAGACAACTGTTTAATAGCCTTCCACGTTTAAATAGGATGTGAGATTAGATATTGCTAACGTTTCAATTTCAATAGCAGCAGATGTTTTTAGAATATATATGGTGGTATCGCTTGATATCTGGCGAAAAATCCCGCTGGGCGGTTGCGACAGCCAAAATATTGGAGGCTGCCTTCAACAAAATCAACGCGGCAATCTAGGCCGTTAAGACTAATACTGCACACGACACGCTCTGATCTCTTTGACGTTCTTGTAAAAATCTTTCTCTTTGATTACATACAAGTAAATAAAAAAAAAAAAAAAAAAAAAAAAAAAAAAAAAAAAAAATATATATAATGTTGTGTTTTTAGGATATCGCCCTGATGTAAATGCAGGTTGTCCCTTTGGGCTTTTACAGCATTTATAACACGTCATTCAACATTAAATCCATATTCTAATGGAGCTGATGTATGTAACTTGAATGCGTACAGCTCTTTGGAACTTAAAGCAGCAACTCCCCTCTCTTAGTACCCTCCGTCAACAATTTATGGAGGCAATCTTTAAAGCACATAATTAAGAAATATTTCGAATCCATGTTTTATTTTTGTTTACTTGATCTGGCGAGAAACTACAAAATCACTGCAGTGTGCGTTATTTTAAAGTGTGACTGTGTACATACCACAAAGCGTTCGTTATGCAACCAAACGGCGACACTGCGTTTAACAGAGTATGGCGTTGCACAGTATTAATGCCACATGTTAAATGAATTGTTTTAATGTAAAGGTCACGTGTGTCAATGGCTATACTTCCTTTTATGTCCTTCAGCTAAAAAAGCCTTTGTTGCAGCGAGCGAAACTGGTCATTTGTGTTAGTCTAAGGACGGATTACGTGGAATTTAAGACTTTTTGCGGAAAATCGGTGTGAAAATACTGTTAACCGGAGCCCTTTTTCTGTTGTACTACTGGTAATCATGGTCGAGCAGTGCAATATTAAAAGGGCATTGGCTGCCAGAATCGTGCCTCTGGACGCTGGATGGTGCCTCCTGGTGTTATGATACACATGTGCGATATGTTTTATCTGCAAAAGAAATATATATTGCCTGTGCTTTCGATTGGTACATGTATGTATTTTCCATTTGTGACGCAATCGTGATACTGGTATTCTATATAAATCGCCCACCCACAATGCGTATGTTCATGTGTCATCGCGTCAAGCTAACGCTGTAGGCCCTTTTTCATCCTAGCAAGTGAGCAACCTTGTAACTGTCTGGCAGTATTGGGAACGTTTATTTTACACTTTGGTGGCTGTGTTTCGTAAAATGTTGCGTGTACTTAAACCACGACAATCCAAAGCACCGATGCTCGCTATACCGTTGTACGAGTATCCTGTTTAGTTGAGATGCCTGCAATTGAGAAACCTGTTGTTTTTCTGAAAATGTATCGTGGGTTATCCCACCACAGAATGTTTCGTCCAATGCCCATGCTGTTCTGCTCTAACTTTTTCTCTCCCCTGTCCTGGCTCGCTGCGCATTTGGAGGCTGTAGTTGGCTTTAGAGGCTGCTTGGGAAGGTTGGCTGGCGTCAGTTGCTCTGACAGTGTTGCACTACTGCGTGCACAAGTAAGCAGTGCAATGATATTGTCAAAGCATTTGGTTCCAGTTCTGTCACACGGCGCGATCGTTTCCTGTCGCTGGAGGATTGACTTGACGAGCTAATTGAACTTTTCCCGGATGTGTTTGAATTGACATGCACTTTTACCCCTCCCCGCATGTCCTATGCAAGATGCCTGCTGTATGCCACCTTGGGCCACGTCCCTTCAGCATGTGTGTATGGTTTGGAGCCAGAGGGCCTGATTCTTAAAGCCTTTTTAATGCCCGAGGGTTAGGCGCGCTATACAAATGTAATAAATAAATGGGAAATCCCATTGGAAACGCCTTGTGAATCAGGCCCTCGGGTCCGCTTCTATGTTCATCTTGGAGAACGACAACATTTGCTGGGATGCCTTTGCAAGCTAAACAGGGTAGCGATACGCTGAGAATATGTGCATGGCTGGCATTTCACTGTCGTGTTTCGCATTGGTGCTTCGCAGGAGTGTGCGTTTTCTAGAATGTACATGCATTTTGCTACCCGGGGAGGGGGCCAGGGCTACTACGGCTCCACAGATTTGAATGTAAACAGTACGTAGTGTTGTACATTTTGATGTTGCCACGGTAAGATGTGCACACTCCTCGAGAGCCGTCGCGATTGTTGCCTCTTCGGCAGCTGTGACAGGCTGCATAATTCACGTTCTCTTCTCAGAAGGACGGCAAATAATGCACACATTGACGGTGCCAAAGCGTGTATTTTAGGCATGTTGGCATAGTGTTTGTGTGGGCCTCTTAAAAAAAACGGCCCTATATTGCATGCCATCGCCAGTAAATGTGGCGAGTGGGGGAGGAGGTGAAACGCTACACTGCTCTCAGCAGCGTCCTCGTGTTTATTGGGGAACTGAAAGCCTGCCATGGCAGTCCAGTCCGTTCATGCTATGGATGTCGGGACCAGGGTTCTAACTCTGGAGGGGGCGCTTGTTTACCCGGGTGATGTCAACAGAAGAGGGTACATGTTTCCGTGGTGGCGATTATGGGCCCTGCTGCCACCCCTCCCCAGGCATTCCCGTGCCAGACCCCGTACATTCCAATATGCATGGCCGCTCCATCTAATCTCATACCCTTTCCGAAAGCATCCTAAAATAAACTTGCTCATTCCTTGGCCCTGGGGATAGGGACATGTTTTTTAAATTCCGAGCAGTGGTCGTTTCAGGTGTTTAAAAAAATCAATTTTTTTAGGGAGTACTTCTGTCAAGCACTGTTCTAATTTAAAAGAAACGCAATCCTACACGCACACACATCTGGATCACCGTATTTGTAATGTGTTTCCTTACTTAAAAATGGTGTGTGGGTAAAAACAAGCAAGATCGCCTTGCAACAAAGAGAGAGAGTCTGTAGTCGCATGCCCAGGATGTACTGCACATTGTGTATGGTTTGTTAACGTAGTTGTGTTGTATGTGTATACCCTACCTGAAGGGTGTAATAGTGTAAATTAGATCAGAGCAAATTTCCAGGAAAAAAGGAGTCGGAGGCGCAAAGACTGGAGCATTCTGTATTTGTGCAAGGAAACCATTTGCATATATGTGTGTGAGCGTATGGAGATTCCAGTGTTTGTCTCTAGCTGCGGGGGAGGGGAGGTTTGCGAGGAATGCGGGGAAGCAGGTCGGGCTGAGGAGGGGGGAGGGGATTGCCTTGGGATAGCTTTCATCCTGTTGTTGTATAAACTTGTTAAAAGAGAAGCTCATGGGTGGTGGAAGCAGCCTTGAGATGTGTTTTCTGGAGGAGACCAGGGCTGACTTTTTCTCAAGAACTAATTGCAAAATAAAATAGAATCCGATGTGTGAAATGTGTAACGGTGCTCATTTCTTTACAAGAGGGTCTTGATTTTTAGGCCCCGTGTCCCAAGGTTCTTTTTGTTTCTGCGGGATGTGTCCTCCTGTGGTCAACGTTGCCAACACCAGCTCCTTGCTATGTCATGTCCACTTTCCCGTGGTTCCTTTGGCAGTTCCTTGCTGTAAGCTCATCTGTATAACTTAAGTCTCCACGCGAGGCCAACTCCAGGGGCCCTTAATAACGCGAATGTAACCCTAAACTAGTTTAGAATCGTCGGGTACTGCCTGGTCCAATGTGCTCCTATAGAGGTTTTTCCCTTGCTGCTCCACTGGCAGACAAGATACGGTAGTTGCAATTTGGCTGTGGCTGTTAGTAGTTTAATAATCTGACGTACACATTGCTGGTTAGAGGTGGTGGGAGGGATATACAGGCATGTTTTTAAGAAGGTCGCGGGTTTATTATGGCCTTTTGGTGTGTAGTTGCTGGGGGTTGCATCAACTTGACGTGGGCGCAAAGCTTACCATAACTTAACTTGTGCCCTAAAGCTTCTGTCGAGAAAGCTCGACTTTCCGGAAGAATTGCAGGGCAGGCTGGCTTTTTGCACACCTAGACAGGTTCGGTCCTGCATTGCACAGGAATCCCCTGTTACTCTTGGGGATTTGTACAAGCTTGCTGTGTAGGCTTAACCAGTCACATGTGGAATGCTAGGAATTAGACAGCTAAAAAGCGCGAGTGATGGGGGAAACTGTGGCCCCAAATGAGCTGCAGTGCAGTCACTGCTATTCCCTGCACTCTGCCTTGCTATAGCTTATTATTTGAGTAGCTCTATGGAACCCCAGGGTAGACGCCATCCCTGCCTGTCTTGAGAACAACATGGCACTTGGGGGAGGGTGGTCTTTATCTTCGAGCCCATGCTTTCAGATACATGTGGATTTAAGAAATGATCTGGCAACTATGGTCAACGTTGGGGGATAGGACTGGCAAGCATGCCACAACACTGCGAGTCCATACGTGCTCTGCCAACTGCATAATTCCCAGTGCTTTTCCATACCTCTCCTGAGCACATCAAGTTGCATTTTGTGCTCGGAAAGTATTCGCATATTATTCGACATGGTTGATTTACATACTGACTGACGCAAATATATTTTGTTTGTGTCACTGCAAAAGTATAGGTACAGCCAGAGTTCTCTAGTGTAGTATTCTGCTCTATTTTTTTCTTAATAGGAAACTTTTCTGGAATACTTTCTTGCATAATTGACCCTTGCGATCTTGCTTGCACCCCTCAGAGTCTCTAGAATGCCCTTCAGGCTGAGGCGCTACCTATAACTAGCCGATCATAGAATATCATTCTTGAAAAGTTTTTTTATTTCTAACATTGGTCAATGTGCATATCTTTTCAGAATTCTTGTGGAGACCAAACTGTTTTTAAACGGCTGCCGGTGCTAAAGCTGTAATATGTCTGTGTTAGTGCATTGCCCCACAGGAAATGACCAAGCAGCCATGTGTGGTATTCCAGACTTAACTGCTTGGAGCTGCTAAACTGGAGTAGCCTTTAAACTGTTTATTTTTCCTCGTGAATACAGCGCCATGCTGAGTATACAAGGTGTGCGTGCTTGCCCACAATTCATTACGTCCTTCAGAAATGCATTTGTGCTGAACTGACATATAATTGTAATAGAACACCCCAGTTGCCTCGCTCTTTTCTGGACCGGGAAGTGGATGTGTGCCATTATTAGTGTGTCAAATCTAACATTTGTGGACACTCGGGGGAGGGCTATTTCTGGAAAGCTATGTCCCATAAACAGGTGTTAAACACTTTTTCCGCTGCGGTGCTTTGTATGGATGCTAATCAAAGGCTTTCAAAATATGACCCAGCCTTCATTGTGTTGATGAAGCGAGTGTGTTACTGGATTCATTGAAAGTTAAGCTGTTTGGCAAATCGCGTTGGCCAGTTTTAACCGTTTTACCTGAGCAAAGGCTACTTGCACTCAATAAATAATGCTTAAAACTAGAAGTAAGCGCTTTTCACGAGGGGTGATCGTTTAGAACTCCAGCGTGGGGGTGAGCTGCAAGGTAAATGGCATTGTTTAGTGTGCCATTTAAAAACAATTAAAGCTGCATGTGCAGGTCTTCTGTTATTTTTAGCGTGGGGGTTGGTGAGCCAACTTCAAAGGGGCCCTGCCTGTCTCACACTGCCCTGTGGAACGGTAGGAATCTTTATGGCAGGGCCCAGATCAATGTGGAATGCATAAATTAGCCACGAATTCATGAATTAGCGGATTGTCTCTGGGCCCACTTCCATTTAATCCCGTCTCAAACCAGGCTGGTGGAAGGAGAACCTGAAAGTGTCGAGCAACTGTGCCGGTGTCGAGGGGCTGGCAGGCAGGCAGGCCTATCACTCTAAGCCTGCTTCTAGCTCATAATGGAACCTGAAAGTGTCGAGCAACTGTGCCGGTGTCGAGGGGCTGGCAGGCAGGCAGGCCTATCACTCTAAGCCTGCTTCTAGCTTATAATGATGACTGGCCGTTTGGAAGAGATGGTAACGTTTGATTTGTTTATTATGTGTTTGTGCATTTCTCTGGGTCTGGGAATGCTATTGTATACTCACATGCACACTATGAACGAGTCTGAGTAAGGGGCACCGTGTATGACGTCTACGGCCATTCATGCATGCCTTTATTGTCTAGTTGTAAACAACCCCGCTGCACAGCTCGTTCCAGAAGCCCAGCTTTGTTAACGTTAAGGTCGTGTTGCTTTTCAGTGACACAGCCCTAAACTGCAGTTGTTTGCTTTTTTCCCTTAAAGGTTTGCATCCCGGATCTTCGGATTTGTCTGCAAAAGTAACACTATCGTATGTGTAAAGCGCAGACACTGTGGGCATGTGAGGCTCGAGTACCAGCTGAAGAGAGCCATGCCCTTCTAAGCGCCATGCTGCCGTCAATCGCACGGATGGCATCAACAGGTATACTTACGGTTGTACGGATCCCAGCAATCTGGAAAACATCTAGCCCTCTAACAATATGAGCATTGAATTTTAACACGCCTTTCCTAAGAATCAGCTAAACGTATGTTTTTCGGATCATTGTTGTCTTATATGGTCTGCATATGCGTGTTTTTTATGTGAAGTGTGACAAGTTGCCTATCGTGTTGTGTGTGCAGTGTTAGGGTTTGCCTGGCCTGACACGGAAATCCGCCTGACTGCAGCATGGACCCTTAAGGACAAGACCCTATCAGTGTTGCCTCTGCTTTTGTACTCAGGGTAGTAGTGCAATATTGCTTATAGGGTCTCCACCTTGAGAGCACTCTTCCCCACAAGATAGAGGCGCCAGCAGAAGCGGAGCCGTGCACGTTGCTCTAATGTTTCCCAGCACATTTGAACACAGCTACAAATATGTGTTTTTGGTTCCTATTTATAACAGACTGACCTTCCTTCCTCCTTGGTGGGAATCCCAGTGAACTATGCTTTCCACTGGATCCAGTTGCCTTCCACTGGATCCAGTTGCAGCATACATGTTTTGGACCGTAGAACAAGATATGCCCCGAGTGAAAAACAGAAACTACTGTTTAAATTAACGGAAGCCAGTAGACACAATTGGATAATAATAGCGAACACTAAGGATTTTTCTATTTCAATATGTGGGCTTTCCAAAATCCATATGTCGGCAAGTAGATCCTTCAAAAATGATTTTAACAAGTGGTTTCACAAACAAACACACATGTTCAGATTGTAAAGCGTTCAAAGTAATCCTCTGGTTAGAAGTAAAAAACGTGTTTGTAACTTCCATTGGTGTTGCAATTGAGAAAATGATCAATATTTAAAGTTTTTAAAGTGAATCGCAAATCTTCTTCTTATTGAGTGTCCCTGTGAAGCTTTTGTTGTGAACGTGGTTACGGACACTATTAACATTTCACTTTTTATTGGGGGTGTGCAGTTGCCAACTTGCCACCAACTCTCAGTACTAAAGTTCACTTACGATGCACATTATAAAAAATAAAGACAAGTGAAATACCGATGCTAAACCGAATTTAATTTACCGTTATCCATGTGTGGCTATTTAGAGATGCATGCCTTGGTTTCGCAATGTTGCAGACATGTAGTGAGGGGTAACGCTGCAGTGTTATTTACAAGACACACTCATACAGTGATGTATCTGACAAGGTAAACCGCAGAATTGTGCATAAGAAAAGACTTCTGTATTATGTATGTCACTTAAACCAGCGATAGTAAGTGATACTAGTCCGTTTCCCCCTAGTTTACAGGTTTCTGTGACCAGCCTTGTATTTCTGCCATGGCTTCTGCTGCTTACCGCCCCGCCTATATGCATAAGACGTATATCTTTCCAGGGTGCTGCTTTGCTTATTTAACATGATGGTTTTTAAACCCACTATGTCATGAACTGACCAAGCGCTGCTGTATTAACGGCGCACGAAGAAACCCCCTGCTTCTCACGATTGGAAGCTAGAAGAAGAGTGGTAAAATGGTTGGCTCGGCGGCTCTGCTCCACCCTGGGCTCCGCTTTGGAAACCCTCTTGCTGGGGGAGGGGCTGAGAGAAAGGAGGAGTAGCTGGGTGGGTGGCCTCCAACTGCTGTTTTCAGGTGGTCCCAGTATCTCTATTGGGACCTGTGAGGCCCAGTAGAAGGGCAAAATGGGTGGGACTAAAGCAGGCTGGGCGCGAGCAGCTCTAATTACCTCCTGTCAGTGTCAGTACTGCCCTGCTTGCAATTGCTGTAGGCCCCATGCCTGCAGTCCTAAGGGATGAGCTCGTAAAGAAGGCGGGGTACAATTGTTATGAAAACACGTGAACACTGTGCCTTTCACGAAGGCACGGATTGTGAATGCTGCTTTCGTCTGTAAAGGGGCAATGGGCTTGTGCCTGTAGCCAGAGAACGAGGGGCGGTGCATTGCTGGTATGCCTTCTTGCTGCTGAGTGTGTCTGCCTGAGTATCCGGCGTTCAGATGTCAGCAGGCTGCCTGGCACTCTTTCTCTGTTGCACTACTGTCAGATGCGAGCCTAGCAGTGCAATAATGAAAGGGCGTCAGTCTGTCCTGGGTTCAGCAGCGTGTGAGGGGAGCGGAGGACCAGGAGACGGCCAATTAATCCTGCCACGGTGACAGCCTGCTGCAGGAAAAAAGCAATACAAACCACGAATGCACTGGGTGTTCAAACCTGTACTGTTTTTATTCCACAAACTGACTAAAATGTACATTTGTTTTGTAGGCCTGGATGAAAGTTAAGACGCGTTTCTTTTGGATACTGTTTTTATATCACATAATAAAAGGGTTACCCGAGGAAAACACGTTAGTCTCCCGTATTCCTTCCATTCATTAATGTAGGACGTATTCCATGTAATGAATATAATGTAGGATCCTTGAATTCCGACTCCCTCGTCTAGAATGTAACAAAGACACGGTGTAAACCATGGCATGTAAGTGTAACTGCAGTAACAGCATTTAACAACATCGGGCCTGATTTACAGAACGTGTTTCATTGGGATTGTCCCATTGAAAAACGGGTTTGTAAATCTGGCCGACTAGGCTCAAATTGTGTAGTTTATTATACATTACTAACATAAATCCCCACATTTAAACATAATTAATCCTAGTTGTTGGACGCTAAATATATCCGATCTTAAAACGTGACATCTTTGCCCTTCCCCCTTCAACATATTGATGATTGCAAATTTCGTCTCCCAGCAGGCCGATTGACCAGCTCCTGGAAATGGCTGATTTTGCATCACCGTGGTAAAATGTTGGTTTGTATGCGATTCAAATGTTTTGGGATGGGTGAGAGTTGAGTCTTGTCTGAAAAAGCTTTTGTTGCAGTGGGAGGCCCACCGCGCAGAGAGCAGGCGCCGAGGGGCTCCGCCCACCCGCCCTCCTGGAGTCCACCCCAGCAGCAAGGTCTGAGCAGGAGCCATTTTAAGACTTCCCTGCCGTTATCCCGGATTCCAGAAAGAAGTGGACAATGATGTCCAGCTTTTCGTGGCGTGCTTCTCTAATCCTCGCTGCCACATAGAGAAATGAAGGTGGACATTCCGGCTGGCATGTGCTTTGCCGTGACCCTTCCTGGCCGCTTTGATACCAGCCTTTACATACTCGTACAAAATGGCGTAGCCGATAGAGCGCCAGCCAATCACAAGGGTGGGCCTTACACTTGGGCCTGTTTCTACCTTTATCAAGCCGTCTTCATAAATGTTTGCTGCGTGGGTGGGCATTTTCGTGTATGTATATGATCTACGTTTTTTCGATCAGCATGTACATTATTTTGTTTTTGTGCAATGAGCCTGTACACCTTACAAATCAAGAACACATATTTGAATTACTGTTAGGATACAACATAATAGATGCTCCAGGGAGCAGATTATACATCGGGCGATATTAATAACCATAACCTAAAACCATGCCTTGATATACTCCTGGTGACTGGGCGCCGTGGTACTACCACGTACGTGTGCACTGAGCATCCCCACATTAGAAGGGGAGGAACTAAAAACAAATCTAATCAAGTATACACAATTGGCCTTATTCACTGAAGCATGAGCAAATATAAACTCCTGACATAAAAGTTTCAAAAGAAAGAAAGGCAGCAACGACACCCAACGTGTTTTAGGTTAAATAATTGTGATAGGTGATTTGCCGAGTAAGACATTGAATGGTGTTAACTTTCCACTTCATATTGTCCATAAAAAAAGAAGTTAAATACCGTACACATTGGCCGTGTGCACTTTAGATATATCTGCTGCAGGGTTACAACACCAACAAAATCGGAAAGTTACGTCATAGTTAAATGTAAAACCACTCAATTTTTTATTTTTTTATTTACTTGTGAACAATCAAAATACATGATTTTTACAAGGCTGACATCTTCCTAGAAAGTCTGGGATGCCGATCTTGTTTAAGAAAGTTCCACTCCATTTACAAATACAGTCCATTTCCGTGTGCCAGCGTTTACTCCAATGACGTATTGCGGACTGAGCGGAAAGGGGGCAGGGCACAAATGGTGAGGCCCAGAGCCCCCTTGTAGTGTGACGTTGGGTTTGCCAGAAAGGGCTATTTCCCTCACAATTAGTTGTCTCTAAATTACCGTTGTGCTGGGAAAAAGTGAACGTACAAGGGCTGTTTTCCACGGCAGAGGGTACTGGTTTTATCTATAGATTAAGTGCCCCAGATTAAAGTAATTAGGTAAACACTTTGTTTGAAAAATCGGAACGCGACACAGGGCCATGTCATGTTTGTAGTAGGCCCCAGTTTAGCACACATGATGTAGCTTGTTTGCTGGACTTCCACTGAATAGCTTTGGCTGAAACATTGGACCTAGCTAGGCACCACAGGAAGACATGCACAGGCCTGGCATCACATTTTCTGTGGTAAACAGCAGTTAAAGGCGCGCAGCCCAACCAGCTCCTGGTATCCTTCCCAGGGACAACCTTCCCGGAGGTTACACGCTACTGTCTATTGCATCTGTATGTATCATAGATAGGACTTCTGTGGAGTTTAACCGCACACGTCTAAAATGTCCATGAATTTACGACTGTGGGTGGGCATCTGTCGATCAGGAAGCAGTGCCTGCTCCCACCCTCTGCTGGCCAGGAGGGGTGCGCACTGTCGGGAACACGTTTCATGTTCCCTTCTGCTCTAAAGTGTAGCTCTCAAAAGGTCTCCAAAGTGTCAACTATGCCTGGAATGGGCTGTATGGGCGAGGTAAAGAAATCCCTTCTTTTTTTCAAAGGCCTGCTGTGCCCTCAACCCCCTCCCCTGTTTATTTTGTTGCCCGACCCTGTGGGGAGTTGGGACAGCTGCTGGAAGCGGCAGATCCTTTGCAGATTGCAGGGGTTGTGACCTGGAGGCCCCCTTTCCTCTGTCCCGAGAACTGACGAGTCCGTCACGTTGGAGGTGGGGGAGGGAGTGGGATGGGCTGTCCTTTCGACATCTTTCAATCCATGAATGAAACAGGAAAGGACAAATGCAAATGAAAAGGAGCGATTACTTCCAGTTTGGCGAGCTGCAGATGAGTGGATGTTGATGGCCAGAAAGCTGTCCTATGAAATAGCTCTCACGTGTACCTTCCCGCCCTTCCAGTGACATGTTGAAAGAGGTTTTAACGCCTGGTGTTTGTGTTTAAATTCCATAGGTGCACACAGATGGGTTTGAAATCGGCCGACTAGGGGTGCATTATGCTCTTTTAGTTATCTCGTCGAAGCACTTGCAGATATGACGGGAGAGTGGGTTCAGCTCTCTTGCTACCACAGGCTCCATCCGACCGGTTCCATGCTATCATTGTTGGACGACTGAGTATTCATGTTGGTTTAGGAACCGGGAGTTTTAATCTGCAGATGCATGGAAGCGGATTTCCCTGAAAAGCCCCCTGGACTGGGGTAACGTCAATGTCGAAGTTCACCCCAGCTCCTCTGACTTTTCAAATCGCATAGATACCCGTCTTGTTGTTTCAGATTAGGCAAGGGTGCACGTGGCTGGCTAAAGGGCCAGCAACCACGACAGCATTTTTTGTTTCTTGATGTCAACTGAACCCGACCCTTCTCGAACTTCATCACCTAGCGTCCTAGACGATCTAACTCCGGACACGGCTTTTCGACCGCAACTGCTCCCAGTTTTCCCTGTATTTCGTTTGCAATTAGGTTTAATTGTGAGAGCTGCATATTGTATCAATGTCACTCACTAGAAGGCTATAAAATGTAAGAAATCAAATGAAAACTTCGCGAAAAGGAGACTATGATTGAAGCCACAGGAAAATCTCAAACCCATTACATGTTCCCATGGGCCTTTTCTTGTCCGGTGCAGGGTACCACGCCACTGTGGTTCATAGAATATGCTGCCCTGTTTTACGAGGGATCCAGTGTGCTTTAAAATCACGTTTTGTCACTGCTGGCACGTGTCAGTTGTGAAGCACAGGTCGTTTCTTTTTTACTGCGTACCTTACTCCCAACTTCAAAAAAGTACATACATAGTTGGACTAACATTTTATCTGGAGCCCTGCATCGATGGCTCACAGACAAGCTGGTTTGGGGGACGAATGTCACTGAAATAAAAAGATGCTGCCCTTTCGAGACCCATGTGGATTTTCCGAATCTTCAATTGGACAAGACCACGCTATTTGACTTTCCTAAAGCCTGCAAAATAGTTCTTGCAGCTTTCTTGGTGGTAGCAGTAGCAGGCCCCCGATTCTCCAATCATTTCAGGAGGAGGTGCATCATGAAACAATTCCCCTACTGTGTGTCTTGGAACAGATAAAATACAATGTCAAAAGACAATCTTGCCTAGATTGTACTTCTCTGAGCCAGGTCCACCCCCACCGCCCCCACAGATGTCATCATAACATGATGTGGGTTGCATGTGGCTGGG
This sequence comes from Ambystoma mexicanum, assembly GCF_040938575.1. Lineage (NCBI taxonomy): Eukaryota > Metazoa > Chordata > Amphibia > Caudata > Ambystomatidae > Ambystoma > Ambystoma mexicanum. Next base: position 1,604,422,422 of record NC_090932.1, read on the forward strand.
CACATAATGGAGTGCTGGTGCCCGACTGGGTTGTGGCCTTGTGGACTTCCCGAAATAAATAGCCCCACGATGAATATGATCGAATTAAATGGATCTTTACAGAATTAACTGCAATGCCGCGCCATCGCTGTCGTGCTAAAAAAAACATTAGGTTACCTTTTTAGATTGTAGCCTTCAAGATCGCATGGGTCCCTTCTAAACTGCCAGAGGAAGAACCTATGTGGTCTTGAATGCAAAAAAACAAACATGTGACTTGACTTCATGATGTTATAATTACTTTTATCTGGCTTAAATGACACAGTGGATTCTGACAACATGTCTTAAAGGTGTCAACCTTGCAACAACAACAAAAAACCGCACAAATTGTATAGCAGCAATAATACCCGATCCGGTGGGCAGGTTCAGGTGGTAATGGCCTCGGGCCTTAACAATGGGCAATGGCACAGTTGCCACACATTCCAAGTTGCCGAATCGGTATTTCTGCAATTAGCACCCTGTGTTTTGAACCGGAAACCCGGGGTGCGGACAGCAATATATTTTGTTTGAATGGATGGGGCCAATATCTACCTAAGATGGCTACTATGGATCTAGAATGTGGGGCTCCATACGGAGCTCCTCTTCCATTTCCATGGTGGCGCTGGAAAAATAGGCTAAGTGGGGAAAGGGGTGCAGGGAGGGAAGGAAACGATGAGGGGGGGTGGAAGATGTTGGGGTGGGGAAGCAGCCCTCGGGTTGCTCTGAAAAACGGGCTGGCATAGTGGGATTCAGCCTGCGATCCGAGCAACCTGATGGGTTGGCTCCCCCACCTATTAAAACTGAGTATAGAGGTATGGGTTTCACCCGGTTGCAACTTCATTCATAGCAATGAAGCATTACTGTTTGACTAAAAGGTCATACAGGATAGGCAAACAGCAAAAAAAACATAATTTAAATAACCACAATGTCAGTTAAAAAAAAATATAGCATTATTCTGTGCACATACATTTATTTATTTACAACATCGGCATAATCTCTATTTGCACATCAGTGACAGATTTTGCAACAGATTTTTACAAATATCTTAATTCACCCCAAAAACGAGTTGATCAATCCCTTCAACTACGTTTTTCTGGCCTCGGTTCTACACTGCAAATACATTTATTAACGCGGAATGTATTAATTCCCTATAGCAAAGCCTAATTTAAAACCTTGTAAAAATAGAACCATCTAATCTGACAGGTCGTCCTAGTTGCAGAGAATCTTTGTAAAACGTCTTCATGGAAACACATCAGAGAACTCGCTCTGCCCCTACTTTAACCTCCACAACTGCACACTCGGCTACATGAAATCTCTGCATTGCTCAAACCTTAGCCATCACTAACCACTCTGTATGTTCATATACATTCTGAGCTAAGTTTAATCAAGCTCGGCAAACCCTGACCTGCTCTTAAGACACTTCACTCAATTTAAGCCATGTCTTACGCTTTTGAGCCATGTTAACATGCTCCTGTGATACAGACCTACAGCACGCAGACGCAGAGAAGGGAGTCGAGGGGTAGTGTGCAATGGGAGTAAAGAGTAGAGTTCCACAGGGAAAACAGAAAAGAACAGGGAAATATGCAGAGTGGTCCTGAGCAGAAAGAAAACGCCCTTTGTACTTCAGTTTCTGTGAGAACGACACCCCCAGAAATGTTCTTTCTGATAGATGAACAAGTTACTTACCAACTGTAATGTTCTTTCGACTGGATGTTCCTCCCACGTATTCCTCCTCGTATGATATTCGTATCTCGCCAGCTTTGCTGCTTTGGAAAAATTGTTCTCGGCAGAGGGCACTGTGCACAAGGTCGTGGTGTCGATGTCCCTCTACGGGCTCCGTACCGCATCACCATCAGTATAAGTAGCTCGTGCCTTGCCCGTTGGCTTCAGTTGTTTTTTTGAGGAAATTCAAGGAACACCGAGGCGTGCCTCATGACTGAAAACTCTTTGTGAGAGAGAAGTGTAAGTAACGTAAACTGTACTGCAGGGTAGGATGCGAGGGTCGATGAAGAATACGTGGGAGGAACATCCAGTCGAAAGAACGTTACAGTTGGTAAGTAACTTGTTCTTCGAATGAATTGCGTCCTCCCACGTATTCCTCATTTTATGATAGGCTCCCATAGCAGTGGACATTTTTGGAGGTGGGAGTACTAATTATTTTTTTATCATGGGCGGAATGTAGTACCGCCGTAGCAAATAATCCTTCATGGAAAGAGGAGGCATCTAAGCAGTAATGCTTAAGGAAGGTATGTATTGATGCCCATGTTGCAGCTGAACAAATATCCGGTACAGGGACTCCTCTCTTCAGAGCCGCAGAAGTAGCCAAACCCCTTGTGGAAAGGGCTCGAAGCCCATCCAGCTGGTCCTTTCCAGTCAATCTGTAGCATTCCACTATAGCCAAAAGGATCCAGCAGGATATGGTCTGTTTTGTCACCTCTAATCCCAATTTATGGCCAGCATAACCCACAAAAAGTTGGTCATCCTGACGTAATTTTGACATTCGTGATGAATAAAAACTGAGAGCCCTTTATGGGTCCAGTCCATGCAACCTCTCGTCTTCTTTGCCCAAATGAGGACGGTAGAACGTTGGTAGTTGATTTTTTTTTTGTGACAAGTGAAAGCCAGAAACTACTTTTGGTTTAACCTTAAGTACCTTGTAAAAAATAGTGTATGGAGGTTTGCATGAGAGAGCCTGCAAATCACTTACCCTGCAGGCAGAGGTTAAGGCTACAAGAAGGACAGTTTTTAATGTTAAAAGCCTCAAGGGACAAGAATGTAGAGGCTCAAAAGGTATACAAGTTAGAAACTTTAAAACAAGATTTAAATCCTAAGTCGGGACATGAAAAGGTACTGGAGGGTACACATTAGTGAGCCCTTTCAAGAATTGGATGATCAATGGAATTTTGAAGTAGGAAACCGAAGAGGACAGTGCAGCCAAATATCCTTTAACTGTCCCAATCTGCACCCCCAGATTGGCTAGATGTAGCACAAAAGAAAGCACCATAGGGGTGCTACATTGAAAAGGGTCCACATTCTTATCCCTGCACCAATTACTGAATTTATTCCAACAACACTGGTACAGAGATTTAGTTGCTAGCCTTCTGGCCGAAAGCCAAATCTCCATTACGTCATCCGGGAGGTCCCAATCATTATATCTCAACCTCTCAGAAACCATGCGTGAAGGTTGAGTGTCTTTACCTCTGGATGGAAAACCTGACCTTCCTCTTGTGAGAGAAGATCCTCTCTTTGAGGAAGACATATTGGAGGGCAGATGGACATGTCCAGAAGGTCCGGGTACCACGTCCTCCTGGCCCAATCCGGGGCAATTAGGATCATGGTTTTCCCTTCTTATTACGTGAATCACGGGGACCGGAGGATACACATATAGAAGTGGAAACTCCCAGTCCACCACAAACGCGTCTCCTAGAGCTCCTCTTGGGGGAAATTCCCTTGAGCAGTACTGTTGGCACTTCCGGTTGACCCTGGTCGCGAACAGATCCACCTGAGGGGTTCCCCAAAGGGTGAAGATCTCTTGAAGGACTTCTTGAGCTAGTTCCCACTCATGGGATACTGTGCTCTGCCTGCTCAGAGCGTCTGCCGCCGTGTTCTCTCCAGCTAGGTGAACTGCCGATAGAGAGATTCCTTCTTGACTTGCCCAGAACCAGAGCTGCATTGCTTCTCTGCACAGTGGTAGTGACCCTACGCCTCTTGTTGAGGTTGTATATTGCCACTGTGTTGTTATTCTTTCCCCGTACAGAGGGGAGAAAGGCCTTCATCTCTAGTATGATTGCCCTCAGCTCCAAAAGGTTGATGTGTAGTGTGGACTCCGATAAAGACCAACGACTGCTGATTGTCAGATCATTGGCATGGGCTCATCACCCTGTGAGTGAGGCATCCGTCAATACAGTTATCTCCACCCATGGCTGCCAAGAAGGTTCTCCTTTCAGAATGTTGTCCTTGCAGGCCCACCACAGAAGCTCCTGTGCGACTCTGCTCAGAACCTGAAGGAGGTCTGACATCCTGCCTGAGAATTGGGACCATTGAGTCCTGAGAACCCATTGAAGGGATCTCCTTCTCAGGCTGCCCTCTGGCACCAGAAAAATGCAGGTTGCCATGAGGCCGAGCAACCTCCTAAAGTCGAAGGCCAGAAAAAGCTGGGCACTCTGAAACTTGGTGACCATCTGCAAAATGTGTTGAGCCCTCACCTCGGGTGGCAAGGCTTTTCCTAAGGATCCATTCAGGACCGCTCCAGTGAACTGGAGTCTCATGAGATGGCATCATGTGGGACTTCTTTTAACTGAGGGAGAAGCCCAGTCTGTGAAGGGAGTAGCAGGTGATACTGAGATGTTCCTGGGCCTGTTCGGGTGAACGTGCCCTGATCGGCCAATTGTCCAGGTAGGGGTAGACGTGAATCCCCCCTCTCCTGAGACTTGCTGCAGCCACCACCATCAACTTGGTGAAAACCCTCGGGTGGAGGTCAGCCCGAATGGCTTAACTCGAAACTGATAATGAGAACCGCCAATGTTAAACCTGAGGTACTTCCTGTGCTTGTGATGGATTGGCACATGAAAGTAAGCATCCTGAAGGTCCAATGACACCATCCAATCCTGGAGCTTGAGGGCCTGAAGGTTCTTCGAAAGTGTGACCATCTTGACCATCCTCTGTTCCTCACCATCACAGGTACTGGCTCTATAGCACCTTTCTCTAGCAGTCAACATTTCCTGCAACAGCAATGGATCTGGAACATTTAGCAAATAGCTTCCCAGTGGATGATACTAAGGTCTCTGTATAAAGGGTTGGCAGAAACCCTGGGCTACTGTTTCCAGTGCCCATGAATCCGAAGAAATACCTGCCATTCTTTCAGATGCTGTGACAGTCTGCCTTGCACCGGGGTGTCGTGAGTCAAGATCTCGGAGTGGTTTTGAGGTGGGTGAAGCAACATCTGATGGTAAAGATGCAGCTGTTTGGGCAGGCTCTGCACCCCTCCCTCGTCCACCACAAGGGAATATTCCTTGACCAGCCTGTCCTCTCGCTCTTCCATCTGAGGGGTAGTAGCGAATAAACATACCCCTCCAAGATGATCCACTCAGGTGAAAAGGCTGTGGCTGCCTGACGGCAGCACCTAAAAACTTTGCTGACGCCTTTGAGGTCTGCAGCTTTTCAAGACTTTCATCAGCCTTATTACCACATAAATGTCAGCCGTCAAAGGGCATGTTGAGGAGTCTGGATCGTACGTCGGGTGCAAACCTCGACTTCCCCAACCACGCAAATATGCGTATGACAACGATTGCCATCATGGCCCTGTTGATGCTGTCAGCAGTGTCCAGACCCGATTGTAGAGACTTACACTCCATGCCATCCCTTATTAGGTTCATGAAGCCATCTCTTTCCTCTCCTTCAGGGATGTGATCAGTCACCTTCTATATGCAGTCCCACAGGGTGAATGGGAACTTTGCAAGGGCACGTGTAGAATTAGCAGACTTTAAAACCATGCTGCTAGCCGAAAAGACTTCCTTTTCCCAATGCGTCAATGCACTTATCATCCCTATCAGGGGGTATGGTTGGGTACGCAGCTTGCTTAGAGGCAGATGATTCTGCTGCTTGCACTACTAGACTTTCCAGAGTCGGATGTACTGGGTCGCTACTGGATGGCCTGTATTTTTTTGTCTGATTTTTATTCACTGCAGGACCGGACTCTGAACTCTGCCAGTTTGCTGCAACCCTTTTTTGGAGTGCCACATGAAAAAGTTGTATGGGGTCATATTGAGGACCTTTGTCCAACATGTCCGTAAAATCACCTTGCTCAAATGAAGGAGCTGGTCTACTCTATCCTAGGAATTCTACCACTCTTGACATTAGGCTTCTGTATGATGCATTTGCTTGATCAGCCGGGCCTGGTTTGCCAAAATTTAGCTCTGTGGAGGAGTCTTGCCCACTAGCTGTCTGCAGAGGCGTAGCCAGGACTGTCTAAAAGGTTGGGCCTGCACCTAGTGTAGTTAGGCCCGCCACAGTGACATTAACATCTACAAATGCCCACACAGTGCTGTTGATTGGGCATTTATATATTTTGGGTGGGTCTTGCCCGCTCAGGCCCTACCCTGTCTACACCTCTGGCTGTCTGTAAGGTGTCATGTAGCTCCCTAACCCTGGTCTCTTCTGTAATGAAGCATTCAGGGACATTAGTATTCCTATGAATACTAGGGGTATCCAATTGAAGACCACATGAAGGGGTTTCATTTTATGTTTCATAGCCCTCATATATTGATGTCAAGGATCTGAAAAAATCCTTCTTGGGTAGTGTTAGGGAGAATTCTCATTATATGGCTTAATTTCCCTCACCTAGTGAGTCCCCCAGCAGCTTTGCTGGATTTCTGGAGTTTATTATTTCCACTTGGGAAGAGTGTGCCTCTTTTTACCACTCTTACCTGTGTTTTGCTATGTGTATTTCATTATTTCATCTGTTTTTGTGATTGTGGACTCTGGAGTACACCACTTCAGTAGCCCCCTTCTTTTGTGTGTTACACAGCACTATCAGTGCAGTGACACAGGGTTGTCTTTTAGACTTCCCACCGACTCTATTTCTGAGGCTGACTACAGTCCCCCAGAAAAGGGTAAAGTTGCCATTTACTTTACTTAGTCAAATAACCACAGATCCAGTACACCCCATTTTACATGGAGTACTGGAAAGGGTTAATCTTTAGCCCTTTTTATCTGTACCTCGTAGAGCATTGTTTCACTCTTTTAACATTTAGACTTGGCTGGTGGCAGTGGTATCTACCCTAACCTTTCTACCGCGATTATACTACATAAACGTGGTATTGTTTTAGGCTATTATCATAGCCTCGAACATAAACCCGCTTGACCAAATACTCTTTCTTGGCTCTGATCGGGTTTATTCACCATTTCTTTTTGTTAAAGTCCTTCTTGTGTTTTACTTTGCGCGGCAAACCATGTTTGCCTTCTTTGTACACTGTCTTTTGGCGTGCTTATGTCAAGAAGCCCTCCTCCAGGCGCCTTGGTGTCTAGGTGGGCTGAATGTGAGGGAGGGGTGTAGTCAACCCCTGCACAGGGTATCCTAGGAAACCCAAGTCGCACTTTGCCATGATTGGCTGAGGTGGTTGTCCGGACCGGACAACCCCCCTGCTGCGTGATTGACAGCCAGGCTGTCTGAATGGGGGATTTTCACATAAAAGGCAGGACTGTTGGGCTATAAGTCAGAGTCGCCACTGGAACTACAAGGAACCGAAGAGAATCGGAGAAGACGGCTGCTGCAACTATCCCGTCCCGGTGAAGCCCTGCTGCAGTCCTGAGCTATCTACCCTTCGACGACCAGAGAAGATCCAGTCCGGAGTCTTCTTCCCTTGAGCCTGGTGGGGATAACCCACAGCCAGAGGATCCTCTTTGTGGTCGAAATCGCTGCACACTGCTGTAGTGGTCCGGATAGCCATTTGAAGAGACTCTCTTGTTTTTAAGGAGCGCACCTTTTATTCACCGTCGCTGCTGCTGGCTTCATCCCTGTGTGGTGCAGACCCTTCCAGACGTCCTCCTTCTTGCCGAAGCTCCAGGATCCGTGGGTCTGCAGGAAACTACCAGGAACAACTGCTGTAGCACCAGCTTCTCCATTGAATAAGGTACTGTGTTCTGCTTGAGGAAATAGGGTGAATCCCTTTTCTTCGCCTCCAAGGCTTGCCCTTGTCTTCCCTCCTTCTTATAACATTTGCTTCCTCTGTTGACAATATCTAAGTACTCCTGGCAACGTTGAATCTTGAACTGTCCGACTGTGTGACCCTTGACAACAGGGACCCGGTTCCACTTGACACTGGCTCTGGCCTATTGACTCTTGATTTTCTGTCAACGAGTGTTCTCTGATTCTGTCTGCCCTGACAAAAGTATTGCCTATGATTTTTACCCCCAACTCTCTCTGGTTAACTCAGGTGCTAAGTGTGTTTTTGCCCCGGTAACATTTCTTGCCGCGGATACGCATATCCTTAGTAAGACCGAACTGTCATTACTGTCAACAAATGATCGCATATGTATTCCCGGTAACGTCTTTTGTTTCACAACACCGGCCCGTTAAAACATAGGGTGCTTACCTTGAGTTATACTGTACTAAGTGAATTGGTTGGTTGTAGTGTATTTAACGTGTGGTTTTGCATTAATAGAAGTGTTGTGTTTATAACAAATGGTTTAAAAATAAATGTACTTATATTTTTTACCTGAGACCTTGAGTCAGTGTTTGCTTGAGTCATAGTAATTGTGGTCCCTTTGTGTAATCTCTGCTACTGTTCATATACTTTTGAGATAAGCCTAGCTGCTCCGCTACAGCTATCACTTTAACATAGTAGTACAGGCTTGTACTAAAGGTGAACTTGTATTACCACCTGTAGTCTTAATTGTGTGTAGTGGTCCCTAAGGGCACTGCACAGGATTCTGCCTAACAGGTAGAGGTTTAAAAACCTTTACTTGACTTTTGAGTCAAAGGCGTCGATGAATGTACAATCGGCGTCAATGTTTTTTGTATCATCACCGACGTCAATGGCGCCGATGAACTCGACGATTTAGCCTGCACTTGTGGTTCGAGTGACTCGGCCCACGACTCAACGGTTTCTACGCCGATTTCTTGTCTCGGCAAGTAGTCGAAGACTCTTGAAATCTTAGGCCTATGACCCGGGTTCGAGGGCATGCAGGGTTTTGCCTTGTCCTTATGTTTGTCATCAACTGTAGTATGGCCACATTTCTTATCTTTTGAGGGGGACAAGGCCTGTTCTTCGAAGATTTTAACCATTTTCTCCCTAAAGAGCTCCCACTCATCTTGAGAGGAGGATTTAGTTCAGCAGACTACTCCCCTTTCATTTGAGGAAGAAGAAGGTGATCCATGCGGTCCGATTTTTTGTTTTGTTTTGGATGACGATGAGGAGTCTCGACACCCAGGCACCAGATGCATATGTTTATGCGGGTCTATGATGGACATTTTGGCGCCGTATTTTAGGCACTTTTTAAAGCCGTATTCGGAGCTGGAGACAAGGCTATTTTCGAAAACATTTTTGAAGAAAACTGAAGCGGGCCGTAATTCTCGAACCAATCACATTAGTGGAAAAACAGAACTGAAGCCAACGGGCGCTGCGCATGGTCTATGTACTCGACGATGATGTCAGCTGAGATGGAAGCACTCGAGGAACACCGAGTCGACCGGCTTGACGTACAGTGCCCTCTGCCGAGGGAATTTCTTTTCGAAGCAGCTGAAGCTGGAAACAAAGATATCATATGACGAGGAATACATGGGAGGACACAATCATTCAAAAAAAGCGCTTGGTAACAATTTACAGTGCTTAAATAGGTGTAAAGCCCTTATTAGCCCATGTAAAGCATTCTGATCAAGACCAGTGTTGACATGATCTTGTTAAGCCTTTGCCAAATAAGGACCTGAAGGTCTTTTGGAAATGTTTAACCAACGCTTCAGGACATGAAAAGTCCATTCATGCGTGTCCAGTAGATGAATACGTGAGTGAAATACTTGTCCGATCTCTAGCAGTCCCATGATTACAATGCCAGCCATTTTAACATAAATACTCATTAGTGTCCCCAACTGTCAAGCAATTAATAGCTTAATATCGGAACATGCAATTCAGGGAGCAGGATCCTATGACCTTTCCAACTCCAACAAAATACCTATTGGTACCATGTGTTTAGTACCTGTTTTGGCCATGGTAAAGTGGAGGGGAAGCATCATTGTACCGATTTATATAATGGGGCAGATTATTCTGGGATTCTCTCAGTGAATAGCATTCCTGGATGCATGTGAAAAAATATTTGGTAACCATATTTGGATGCTTTAATGGTTTGGAGTACTTTATAAGGGATTATTCCATTAGAGTAAATTGGATTTAGAAAAAAATGATTTGAATATAGATAACAGATTGGCATCGAAATGAGCCACTGAAAAAGACTAAAATCCAACATGGAAAATTGTATATTTTCTTTGTTGAATTTTTGTGGCATTAGACTTGGTTGATCGGTTCCAACTATAGAATAAGATAAAAACTCTGGTAATTCCACCAGAGCTATTGAATATTTTAGTTGCAATTCACACACATACATAGATGTATATGGACTCACCCGGTCATTTGATAAGGAAAATACATACGAACAAAGACCGTAGGCAGCACTGCATTCATGTCCCTTAGTTAGTCTCATGTGCATTTTTGGGAGATGTGGTATTGTGTTTTCGTGATTCTGTGTTATTGTGAGATTATCTGCTCAGTGCTACTGGAACTGTGAATGTTGAGCTCTTGAGAGTTTAAGTTGATTTTATGATTGTTATTTACCACGTGTAAAGTTCTTTGTGATCTAATCATATAATAATAAATTGCAGTGAATGAAGCACAGAACCGCATTAAATGCATGATAAAAATCTCACATCAGTAAATCAACAAGTAGGGAGCATTGTTCCGAGTTTTATAAAACAATGTGGAGACAGTACTGACAGCCACAGCACCACTGAACCCTTTTCCTCTATGTTGGCATCAATAAGCACAAAAAATGGCGCATCAAGGTCTTATACTTATGGACTGGAGCGCTCGAATAAAGAGATGGGCAAGCGACAACATTGTGATAAGAATATATCGGTATCTAAGGAATTGCTACGTAAATTGATTGCCACAGTCATAAGCCTTGTGACACCTAATTGCAACTTAGGAATAACAGCTAAACATATTCGGGCATGCAAAAAAAAAAGTGTACCAGAAATGACTACAACATTGAAAAAAATTACAGGGGCTTGATCAGTGGAAAACAATCACGAACCTTGCCATAAAGCAGAATAATACAGCTATCTGGGAGATATTGCGTGGTGCAAAAAAGAGAATTGAACATCAATTGCATCTTTGAAGGCCAATGCATCGACCATATAAAGTCCACCTTAGGCCCAACTCTCGAATATGACCAACCCTTTTCTCTTCCCAAAGCAATAGTTGTGAAACAAGTGTACTAGATATAGGGCCTCATTACGACCCAGGCGTTAAGGGTTAACGCCGTCGTAAACCCTTAACGCCTGATTCCATTTTTAACGGCTGCTTTTAGCAGCCGTTAAAACCCATGGCGCTAACCCGCCTTGGTTCTAATTACGGCACCGTAATTTACGGTGCCGTAATTAGCGCCTTCCCCACTCCCATTATGCCCTATGGGACAAAAATGGGAATGGGGAAGGGTAAAATGGGAAATGGGGATTTACCGCCCCACTCACCTTGAATGGGGCGGTAAATCCGCCATCCACCATGGTGTAAACATAGTTTACACCATGGTGGTAAAGTTGGCGTACTTACCGCCTGGGTCGTAATGACCCCCATAGTCACAATAATTGAAAAGTTGAATAAGTCGAGGGCTGCTGGAACCGATGGGGTGTGCAATGCATTACTGAAATTTTCTCCAGAATTATGGGCACAGGTATTACACATACTTTTTAAAGAAATAGGACATAGCGGAAAGATCCCAGCTGCATGGCACACGGGTCACCTGCTTAATGTATATAAAAAAGGAGCATGGGACAACCCAACAAACTATCGAACTCTAGCAATGTTAGATATTTCATCAAAAATCTTTGCTAGAGTATTTTTAGCTGAGTTAAACTTATGGATAAAAGCAAAGAATATTTCCCTCCAAATCAGATAGGTTTTCGACCCAAAGCAAATACACTGCACAACATCTTGATTCCGACATCGGCAATTGAATACTTCTGGAAACAGTGCAAATCTTTTATTGACTTCAGTGCGGCATTCGATACTGTTGTTCGTAACAAACTGTGGAGGAAACTTAGTGCATGGGGTATTCCACAAGGACTGTTAAAAATGTTTGTGTTGTTGTATGCAGATGCCACTGCTCGCCTAGATAGTAGGGGCACACTCTCCACTTCGATGGGCACGTGTTGAGGGGTTAAGTAGGGATGTATTGTGGCAGCAACCCTCTTTAACCTGTACTTAGCCGACACGTATGACCATTTTATGATCCTGTCCAGTAGCCCAGTAAAGTTGGGAGCTGCAAAGATAAGCTAGCTTGCATATGCGGACGACTTGTTATTGCTAGACATCACCGCAAGTGGCCTAGAAAATTTGCTAAATGCCTTATCGGAATATGCAAAGTTAAATGGCCTAAAAGTAAACATAGGGAATTTGGTGTAACTGCAGCCACAAAACATTATTCTTGGGAAATGGAACACACAAAACTGGAACAAGTCAAAGCTTACGCCTATTTAGGTGTCACATTAGATGAGAAGTTGAAGTGGGATACACATTGGAACACCACTAAGGGAAAATGTATGAAGTCAGTTAATGAGTTAAGTACCTTTTATAGGTAAGAATGCTGGCATCTCCACGCAAGCGATTCTGATGTTTTACACAGTGAAAATATTGCCACTGTTGTTGTATGACAGTGAGATTTGGGGTCACCAATATCTGTACGACCCAAAGAAATTTGAAGCCTGTCTCCTTAGGAAACTTTTCAGAATGCCAAAGAATCTTACAATCAAGTATATCTATTTAGAATTTGACCTGAAAGGGGTAGTTCTAGAATGTGTGCGCAAAATGGTTATGTGTTTGGAAAACTTGATTTTGTTAGAGAATGATACCATCATAGTAACTTACATGCAAGCTTATCTAAAAACAGATAGAAATACTTCTTTTGGGACAATTGAAAAAATCATCAACCAACATAAGAAATGGTCAGTTGGTTATGATGGTTTATCTAATGGACTATCAAAGAATAAGTTCAAAATTTGTCTTAAACAACAAATGTCAGTGTATAGCAAAGAGTCCCATCTGGTTGAACAAGAGAAACAGTGGGTGGTATTGCCAATATTGGCTGGCACGGACTACTAGGCCCATATATATAACAGCATACCCAAACCAACACATTTTCAGAAATTACCTATTAATGAAATTCAACTCTTGTGAAACTTTGGAAGTTGTAGGGGTAAGATTGGGCCGATTATGCTCAGAACGATTGTGTCGTCTATGTGGGTGTAACGCAGTGGAGACATTAGAACACTTGCTTGTCCATTGTGAAAGCTTAATCAATATACACGCATCTTTTCTAAAATCATATAACACGGTTGATAGTAGTCAAACGTCTATAATATGGTCATATTTTATGTGTTTTATGGTGACATTTTACTTGAAAATACTGATGATTCTTAAAGTTCTGTCTTAATGTAGGTATTCTCCTGACTTGTGTTTTATAGATTATTAAGGTTTTAATATATGTATGAGGTGTTATTACTGGCCTATGTGCTAATTACTGTACAGTTACCACCACCGAACTAGGTCTATATGGTTTTATTGATTTTAAAGTGAACTATCCTATTATGTGTATATGTATGTAAATTTGGTGTTGTATATACAAAGTCGTCGGCTACTAGTACATTACTAAAGCATTAAATAAATAAAAAGGTGTCTCACTGTATTTAGAAGATTTTCCTGATACTTAAGACAACAAGAGCCTTTCCACATAAATTAGCTAATAAATTTGATTTCGCTACGCAAACAATACTATTATCTTGGGCCAAGCTTGTATGAGTACCAAGAACTTTAAATGGTTCAAGGAGTCCTGTATAATAAAATACTTAAAGATCAATTCTATAAAAGAAAGGAAGTCTTTTCAAGACAAAAACGTAATTCAAATGTATATTGGTATTTATCAACTACAAAACTAGAGCAAGTAGATGAATATAGAGACTTATGGGGAATATTTGATAGTAGGCTAAAAGAATACGCATATTTCTTCGGCTGGGAAACGAATAACTTCAATAGTGAATGTAATAAGACAATTTATGAAATCCCACGATGCCAGGGATTTTAAATGAATTCAAACAATTTGAGACAAATTTATGTAATTCCTTTATTTGGCTGTAAATGCCATTTCATTTATTTCTATGAATGTTTAAACAGAATGTAATGGGTTTTATGCCATGGCACACTCTGGTCATAGACTTCTGACACTGAAGATGGTGCACAATAAACACGGCCTTTTATTTTTATTTGAACCCTGCATTCTAGGTTTGAAGAAGCACCCAACCCGTCTCACATCCACCTTAACAAACACCCTGTGTCGCAGTGGACTGTGAACCAGGCCGGTGTTTAACAATGAAATATCTCTTAATTTTTTTAATTCACAGAAAAATCAGAGCAGAATAAATTAGGGCAGCAATCACCAGTGTGGTGACAATACGAATGCAAAATGTTATACTACAATTGATTCAAATTGCTGACATCTGCATCAACTACGCAGAAATGAAAACAATCACTCTTTTTCACAATCATGGAGGGCACTTATGTTATGCACTTCCCCTGCAGCACTTTCCCAAACACCTGCCAACTAAAGTCTGTGTGGATAGAAAGCAGTGGCAAGGAGTCAGCAAGAAGAGGGAAAATCTGTTTTAATTTCGACCCACCACTCCAAAATGGGAGGTCAAAGAAGAAAATGAAAACCTTAAAATTGAGCAAAATAGCATAGACGGATTGCACTGAGGTCAGTCTACATTTGTGGTAGGATAGATCAGACAGAAATTCGTGTGGCTGTACTAAAGAGACAAGGACGCTTACAAGCTAATGATCAGGGTACTAAAGCAACATGATCACAGGTAAGAAAACAATTTTGGGAGAGAAAACAATGCAGCAAAAATCACAAGAGGCAGAATTGCTATTTCTTATTTTTCGCAGACTTTAAACCACCAAACAGCTACGAAAATAGGCTGAACAGTCAAAATTGGAAATCGGTTCTAGTGATGGAGAACAAAGGACACATAACAGAGAGGATACTAATGGGCAAGGATGACTCTTATAGGATGATGATATGGGTTTTTATGGGAAAAGGGCAAATCGGTTTTTAGAGAAAAGCACAAGACGTGGGCAAATTCGGTTTTTGATGCAAACTGGCTTGTTTTACTAAGACTATATTTTAATGGCTATATTATGAAAGAAAGACACTGCACGCAAGGGGATTAATTTGCCATTTTAACAAGATCGTGCCGCGTACCTCCTTATAGGTGAATTAATTTATTTCAAATAATACTAAGGATTTACACAAATACTTGAAAGAAATGGAAAAACAAGATGCTAACAAATATGAACTAACTAATCCTTCTAGAGAAAAGGTAAACAGAACACTAACAGTTTGGGACATTACTAGGGTTTTTATTTTATAGGATTTGAACAAAATGCAAGGGAAAAGAGCAGGATATGCAGTTTTAGGGTGCAGGGTGATGTTGATACTTACAAAATACACTTGAGTTGGGTAATTTGGACAGCCAGCCGGGTCTATGGACAGCGGGATCAAGAGATCCGGTCACAGGGACAGCTGGGCTCCTGGAGGGGTACAGCTGGAGAAACTCTGATTACTGTGGACAGTGGGATGGATCAACTGGGCAAAAAAGTCTGGTCACTGGATTCTCCTAGATAGGGCAGCAGCCTTTCCTCCTTTCTCCCCATAATATTGGGATGAATAACCAGGTTACTCACCGTAGTAACCACCTTACTCCTAGTCCATAGTCCCCTTTCCTCCATGCTTATGGGACATCTCTCCATCCTGTGGGACGGGACCGGAGCACTTTGTAAAAAACATCCCAAAAATGTGTCCTTCCTCTCTTTCTTGCCTGGGGCTCGGCATGCGGCCGTAACCCCGCCCACCTTGGCTCTGCCCTGCGCATCGCCCATCAGTCCTTTTCTATCGCCAGGTCAGAGACCTATTAGCAATAACGGGAACCCTATTAGAGGGGACAGCGGGTGGGCGTATGGAGGAAAGGGGACTGTGGACTAGGAGTAAGGTGGTCACTACAGTGAGTAACCTGGTTATACTCCTACGTCCCGTCCCCTTTCCTCCATACTTATGGGAGATTCCCAAGCACTCCTAACAGGAACTACGGGTGGATGGAAATACCCCTTACTGAAAAAGGTTCTTCAGCACAGCCTGACCAAACAGAGCATCAGCTCTTGAGCTCATGTCAAGACAATAATCCTTACAAAAAGCAGATGGGGAGGCCAAGTAGCTGCCCTAGCGATGGACTCCCAGGGGACATATTTCTGAAAAGCAACCGCGGCTGCCTTGCCCCGCCCCAGGTGTGCATGAATACCCCTAGGAGACTTTCGCCCTTGGACGGTGAAAGACTCCGTAATGCAGGTGGTGATTCGCCGGGAAATAGTCGCCTTAGATGCCTGCTTAACCTGAGGGTTACCAAAAGTCACAAATAGTTGAGAAGAACTCCTAAGCTCGGATGTTCTGTCCAGATAGAACTTAAGAGCCCTCCTGACATCGAGACAATGCAGAACCCTTTCTGACTCTGAGGCAGTGTTCGGAAAAAAGACCGGCAGGGAGATCGACTGATTCAGATGGAACTCAGATACCACCTTCGGCAGGAAAGCAGGATTTGTCCTTAGGTCTACTTTATCCTTGTGAAAGACTAAAAATGGGTGCTCCACCGACAAGGCCTGGAGCTCACTCACCCGCCTCGCTGACTTAACGGCGACCAAAAAGGACACTTTCCAGGATAGGTACTTGAGGTCCACCGTGGCCATTGGTTCAAAAGACTTATGGCACAACGCCGTCAGGACTACATTTAGATCCCACGGCAGGTGCGGACTACGAATTGGAGGGTAGAGGCGTGTCAAGCCTGCAAAATGCCTCTTAACCACTGGATTACACAGAGAGTAAGAGCATTGGTCCGTAGAAAGGTAAGCGGAGACCGCTGAAAGGAAAGTTCTGCATGACAGAACATGAACACCTTACTCTGCTAAGAAGGATACAAAGGACAGCACTGTGTCAATCGTAGCCCCCCCTTGGGTCCAACTGTTATTCCAAACACCAATGACAGAACCTGAGCCATTTACTTATGTATTGGGATCTAGTCGAGGGTTTCCTGGCTGCTTGGATAATACGCATGTTATCCGCAGACAAGTTAAGGTGGTCTAAAGACTTGAACTCAGGCACCATGCCGCCAAGCTGAGCGATTGTGGGGAGGGGTGCCACTGCTGCTGTTCCCCCAGGTGAAGAAGATCGGGAGTCACTAGCAACCTGATCGGCGGAAACAACGACAGGTGTTGAAGTTCTGAGAACCAAAACCTGGCCAGCCACCACGGGGCTATGAGTAGAAGGAAACAGTTCACCGAGTTCTTCAGCTTGCAAATTGCTTGGTGAACCAGAGGCGGGAAGGCGTAAACTCTCATGTTTTGCCATGGGATCTCGAGAGCATCCCCCAGAGATAAGGTTCCCAGCCTCCCTCTGGAGGCATACTGAGGAAGCTTCTTGTTTACCGCCATAGCGAAGAGGTCCACCTCCGGTGTGCCCCAACGCAAGAAAATCCATGAGAGGACCTCCGCCTTCAACTCCCACTCGTAGCTGACCACTGTCCGCCGGCCAAGGGCATCCGCTATGACATTCAGCTGGCCCGGAATGTGCACTGCAAGCAGCCAAACACCATGAAGCACAGCCCACTCCCAAATCTGGATGGACAGATCCACGAGAGGGGGAGACTTGGTTCCCCCTTGCTTGTTGATGTAATACATCGACACCACATTGTCCGTGCGTATGTGGACCACCTTGATGGCTATGATCAGTCTTGAGCGCTAGGAAGATCGCCAGAAGCTCTAAATGATTTATGTGGAGGAGCCTGTCCTGAGGCGACCAGAGATCCGAGACCAGAAGAGGATCTAACGTCGCACCCCACGAGGGAGGAGTCCGTCGTGATCGTCACCGTAGGGCTGGGTCCTGAAACCTCGCACCCACAGAGAGGTTGCTGACAGATGACCACCATTCCAGGTCCACTCTTATGGAAGCCGGAATTATTATCAGCTTGGAGTCCGGGTCCACAGCCTGACGCCAAGAACTCTGAAGAGCCATCTGAGTCCGCCTCATCTTGAGACGAGCAAGAGGAAGAGCCGACATGCACAAGGCCATGAGGCCCAGAAGCCTCTGGAACAACCAGGCCGAAATGCTGTCCAACTGCACAAACATCTGACACGTGGCTAACAGATCCGCCATTCTGTCCCCGGTCAGGTACACTCTGCAGTCGATCGTGTTCCAGCGAGAACCCAGGAAAATCAAGTCCTGCGAGACTGTCCTGGAAGATTTACGCCAGTTCACTGACAGCCCAAGATGGAACAGGAGCTGAAGGAGAGACTGAAGACTGCCCGCTGCTTTCAACGGGCAAGGACTGCGTAAGAGCCAGTCGTCCAAATACGGATACACATGGATACCCTTCAGACGAAGATAGGCCGCAATCACCGACATCATCTTCGCGAACACAGGCGGCGCAAAGCTGAGACCAAAAGGAAGCACTCGAAACTGGAAGTGCTCCTCTCCCAAAGAGAAACAGAGATATCTCCTGTGTGGATTCCAAATCAGAATATGCATGTACGCATCCTGAAGAGCCACCACACTGAGCCAATCGCCCCTCTGCAAGGAGGACCGTATCTGGCTGGGCGTGATCATCTTTTCTCTTGGGGTAGGAAAAGATTGAACTGGGAAAGGTCTAGGATGGAGCGCAGGCCAGCCTGGTTGGGTTTGGGCACTGTAAACAGCCAGGAGTAGAAGCCTTTCCCTCGTTCCCCGAGGTGAATGGCTTCCACAGCTCTGAGGTCCAGAAGTTTCTGAACCTCGGCTTTGAGGGAGGGCGAGCCCGACAGCTGAAAAGGAGGGTTGAAGGATGGGTTAGTGGGTAGGGATAAGCGGAAGCCCGCCCGAGTGACTGACAAGACCCATCTGTCTTCGGTGATGGTTTGCCACGCCTCCCAATGAGACGCAGTGTGTCCTCCCACCGGGGTCTTGTGCGAGCGCGGAGAACCCTCATTTTGTAGGTTTTTCGGTGGTGTTGCCACCTGAACCTGAGGAGGAGGCTGAGGAGCGGGAGAAAAACCGAGTCCGTTGTTGCCTACGGTGGTTATTCCCCAAAGGGGTATCCATTCTGCAAGATTTCCGGTCTAGGAAGCCCCTAAAGCCAGAGGAGGGTCGGCTTTGCGACAACGGTCTCTGGGTTTTGAAAGGGGTCTTAACAAGGACTTAGCTGCCTGAGTGCTATCCTTCGTCTTGGTGAGCTTTACATCTGTTGTAGAATGAAAGAGCTCCTTACCATCGAACGGAAGGTCCAACACCTTGTCCTGCACTTCTTTTGAGAATTTAGTGGCATGCAGCCATGCCTGTCGTGAGGTATCAACCCCCAGCATAAGGCCCCGACCCGAGGTGTCTACGTGATGAGCCGCAGCCTCCAGGAGATCCTCGGCCAAGACCCAGGCGTCGGATAATCCCGCTTTAAAGTATTCCAGCTTCTCGACCGGGATGAACTCCTCAAACTCCGACAGACCTTTCCACATCCGCATATTAGCCCCCGCTAACACCAGTTCAGCATTGGCCTGCCTGAGCTGCAAGGCCGCGTTGGCGAAAATGTTTCTTCCAAGGGAGTCAAGGAGCTTACCCTCCTTTCCCAGAACCTGAGTAGCCGTTGTGGAAGAGGATGCTAGAGGCCTGGACTGCAAAGTGGCCGCAGCCATCACTATGGAGGAGGGGGGCAGACAAGACGACAGGGCCACCTCTTCCGAAGAATGCAGCCTGTATCGCGTGTCAATTTTCTTATTGACGAAAAGTCCAGAGTGTGGCTTTTCCCAGACCCTGTGGACCTCGGCTAGAACATCCTTCTGCAAGAACAGGCCGGTACGCTCCAAAGGAGACCGGGTGAAAGCCCCAGAAAGTGCGCCCTCCCGCGTAGCAGTAGCCTCGGGCACCAGAACATCTAAGAAGTACATCATGTCCAGTTCCCGGTCATGAAAAGCTCTAATAGAGCAGGGCAGGTCCTCGTTGTCCTGATCGCCTTGCGCGTCATCCGACAGGTCAGGATCCTGCTGAGCCATGTCGGGCGCTGCCTTGTCCACGGGGGACAATGGGGGCAAAGGTGGAAGAGTCGTGGAAGGCACCGTAGGCAAGGGAGGCGCCGACAGAACCACCGGAGGAACGGGTGGAGCTGGAGGCGCGGGCAGACATATCTCCCTAAAAAGCCCTTTGAAATATTCCCTCATGGGGTTGGTACGCATGAGCGTTTGAAATTTACCGAAAAAGGCATCCTCCGGGGATTGTTTTGGAACCAGAGGAGGCCTCTCATGAGGAGGATAATTCCAGGGACGTAACGGGGAAGGGTGCCACACCGGCCCCTCCACCTCCGTATCCACATAAATCAAAGGTGCCGACCCCGCAGGCAATGAAATATTGTGCGTAAGGGGCATCCGGGCGTTCCAATCATAAACTGGCCGATAAGGATGCGCACAAGGAACTTTATGTTCACCCACGGAACCAAGCCCTACACCTGAGGCCGATGGCGTAGTTGTAGGGGTAGCACCCAAATGGCTGCCGCGGTCGTGGCGGGAACGGGTGCCATTTCGTCACCACCTGAGGGGAACTGCGGCACGTGAGGAAGTGAGGCAGGGGTCCCCGTCGATGGATCAGGGGTCTTAACTTTAGCCTTAACATAAGGAACCTCGGCAGAGCCGGTACTATGAGGCCTGGAATATTTCTGCGACATACCAATCACCAAATTAGACTTTCCAGGAAGGACCTTGGCACTGCCGGTAAAATAAGAACTTTCCTTCTTTGCCCCCTCAACAGATCTGGTGTCGCTGCAAGAGCGGGAACGGTGAGAAACAACCTTCACCGATAAGGCCTTGTCAGGCCTCTCAGAAATTTTGGTAGCTTTAGCCTCTGTACGAGGGACCTCGGACCCAGGTCCGGTAACAGCCTTATTTGCGCGGGCCTCGAATGTCTGTTCGGTGACACCAAGCCCAACCAAGGCCTCGGGGCGCACCCCTGTCTTATTCTTGAGGGAAGCCGATACAGAGGCCTCAGAGCGAGCTCTGGTACCCCATGTCATGATGCCTGGCCAGGCCCAGCACCCCCGGAAGCAGGCATCATGCCCTCGGGTAAAAGTCCAGCAGCCCCTTATAGGGGCTCTTTGGACTCAGTCCTGGCGCCTTTGGCGCCAGGCTCATGTTGGACATCAGTCCTGGCGCCATAGGCGCCAGGCTCATAAAGGGAGGTGTTTTGTGCACTTACCTGATGCAGACCATGCTGCACGCTTCAGTCCTCCCTGAGACCTGAAAGGGACTATTTTTTCATAGGGACTATTTTTTCACTCGGGCGTGGCCAGGGAAGGATACATACATAGTTGTGGAAGGATACATACCTGGGACTTCTTTGGAGGCTATTTAAGCCACGCCCAGACAGCAGCTCATGCTTCGCGTTGTTCTGCTTCCTGCAGCTTAACGCTCACCGTGTCTGCTCCTGTGCAGCGCCACGCTTCACTCACCTGTCCTCGAGACATCTCCCGGCTCCATCGCGGCTGTCAGCATCGGACGCCACATCTCTGCACCTAGGGAAGAGAGGAAGAAACAAAAGGTGAGCAGGAGGAACACAGAAGGAAAGCCTGATTAACAGCCATAATACTTACCGGCTTTTCTTCCACATTTCAGGTTGCCGCCGCCCCGTTGGCAGGTACCGTACCCCAGCCCCTATGGGGAAAGGACAAGAGACATTTCTGGGGAATGATAAGGACATTTAGAGGGATCGCCCTCATCACTACTCACCTCGGCAGTTTAACCCCTCGACGCATCGCCTTCACTCTGCACCTGAAATAAAGGACAGATCACAGGTTAGAAAGACAACATAAAGGGGGCCTCACTTGAACTTTGAACTTTCATACTTACGGCGCATCGCTCAGGAAAGTCAAGTGGATTTTGCCAGCGCCATTCTGAAAACCAGTGAAGTAACTGGACGAACACGCGCCCCTGCACCAGAAGCAGGATGGAGAGTTCATCCTTCCAAACCATAAGGTGAGCTTAAACCGGGGTTTGGAGGAAGTTAGAGAGGAACGAAGGGGGAAAGTGGGGAGCTAGCACACTATTCTGCAGACTGTTAATCCCCTTTCTCATCTGCAGAAGGATATTCCTACGGGCCAGGCAAGCACGATTTGGAGGTCCTGTCCAATCGGTGTTCCGGGTCCTGCGCATCACGCTAGAAGAGGCCACAGCAATCCAGACTATACCAGCGCCCCCGTGGGAACCAGGTGAGCGTTACACCCCACGACTCAGTAGAACTGGGTCTACAAACAGCCCCCACAGGACGGGCCTCGGAGCGTGCTCTGGTATCCACAGGCCCCTTACGGAGACCCTCGGAGAAAACTCTGGTACAATTATCAGGCCCAACGGGCACCTCAGGGCAATCCCCGGTGACAGAGCGATCAATGCTCCTCCCAGCCCGGGAAGAACCTGGAAAGGTATCCTCTGGCCGGGGTGCTCTGAAAGGTAAAGAACTTACCGGGTGTTTTTTCTTTTCATTGATGAACGTCTGAAAATGCAAAGGAGGAGTTTGTCGGAACATCTCCTCCCACCGCTCCAACCGATGTTGAAGTGCCCGGACCGAAAGGGAGTCGCAGTAAAAACAGGAGTCCCAACGATGATCCGGACCCAAAAACTCTAAACAAAGAGGATGGGGTTCCGCCCTCGCGAAGCATCGGTGACACAATGAACAATCTGGAAAGTCTAGTTTGAACGACATAGACAGACTAGTACACGATCGCTAGCGAGAGCCAGAGCGGAAAAAGGGAAGAAATTCTTACGCGGATGCAAGTGCGTCCAGTCCCGAACGAGCGGAGAAAAAGACTGATGGGAGATGTGCGGGGCAGAGCCAAGGTGGGCGGGATTACAGCCGCCTGCCGGGACCCGCGCAAGAAAGAGAGGAAGGACACATTTTTGGAAATAAAAGGTGGATGCTTTTTACAAAGTGCTCCGGTCCCGTCCCACAGGACGGAGAGATGTCCCATAAGTATGGAGGAAAGGGGATGCGACGTAGGAGTATGAGGTTCTGGATAGGTGGTTCTGCCTGGATCTGGGTCAGCTACCTCTAGACCTGTTTCTGGAGTCTTGGAATCTTGCAGGGAGGATTTTGGATGTTGAATATCCTGTGCCTCCCTGTCTACCCTCTTAAGTAGGCAGCGTGACATCATAGGATTTTTACAATATGGGCGGAAGTACTCTGGACTTACCCCTTGCATGGGATAGGTCAGGCTACTGATGCCCCCACCTCCCTCAAAACTTTAGGGGTTTAGGGGAAGTGGACTTAGTTTATGAGTGTGTAATTTTATGACTCCCATTGTCTCACAAGCTTATTTTTTACCAAAATGAGTTATGAAACAACTCCATATTTACAATAGTCACCATCATAAAAATCAGATAGGTAAATCCCATATTTTACAAGGAATATGCTGGTTCGAACAACAATTGTGTGCTATGTTGCATCATCCTTCAGCACAATTTTGCAGTTTTCAGGAGACACATAACATCTACAATTCTGCAAATGGCTACATATATGCACACTATTATCCGACACGTTCTCCCCAAATTCTATGTCTATGCCATTTATGTTTCACTCAAAAGTGCCTTTTTACTGCCATTCCAGTCCGCCACATGCCAGGAAGACACACATGGTCTTATTTTACTTGTCTAAAAATCACGTAAAATACTGGCATACTATCGAATAGATGTGGGCGGTCCTCAACCCCCCACAGCCAAATGTCCCTGCCAGGCTTGGCTTGCTCAAGGGTTTCCATGACTACCATTTGAAGTCCTCCTGTGGATACTTGGAATGAATGGAGAGAAAATCACACCTATGAGGCAAAACCCAGGGCTTCACTCTCACCCTTTGTCCTTGGGGTAGTTCTGCCAGGCAGTAAGGGGACCTATAATTATCACACTATCAGGTCCCAGAGAACAGAGCACATGTCCTTTGCGGTATCTGTTCATGGGTAGGTGCGACATTGGCCCCTCTGCCAAACTGGTTTGACACAAACTCCTGGGCCTAGCTGGGATGATTTGTCTTTTGGGGGAAAAACAGCACAATATACATATTTCTTTAGCTCCTCTCCCCATATGTAAAATTGTGTTTCTGTGCGAGCTACGGTCATATTTCAGATTTAATTTTACAAATGTAATTTTCCTGCTTGGCAAAAGCAGGTTTACACTTGTTCTTTTTCTCTCCTGTTACTGTCATAAAATGCGTTTCTTTTGTATTCAATCTCTGAAAGGCTCTTCTCAGATCTGGTCAGTTTCTGGACACAGAGATGTGCTGAAAATAGTTTCTTGGTAACTGACACGATGTAAGAGAAAGAATCTTTCCTTGGAAGTACTTTGCATGTGTTGATTTATTTCAAAAAGTCAATCCAAGCCGTGCAGACTTAAAGCAGAATTCTTTTGTTTTTCATGGACTTTACTTTATGAAAACAATGCCGTTCAGTGTGGGATGGCCTTATTTGATAGTAACACATAAGAACGGTAAAGTATTTACAAACACACAAACAAACAGCTTGTCCCTTAAATAAAGGACTCCCTGTCCCTATCCAGAGGAATCTCTCCCTAGGAGTCGGATGATGCAACGCCTATCTAAAAGTGATAGCAAAAAAAGTAATATCCCTTTTCGACAATAATACGGTAAAATATCACAGAAATGCCTTACAAAAACATAACATCATATTCTTATGTCTTTAACCGAGTGTCATGGGCTATTCCTCTCTGCTGGAATTTCGAACTCTGTTTTAATCACCAGTTTTAGGGAAGTAGTGCTAGACTATCTGAGCTACTTGTGATACATTCTCTAAAATGTCCACAAGGAACTAAATGTGCCTAGAGGCTATGACAGCTTTCCGGCAATAAAAAGATATTTTCTTGGACATGTGCACATCTGTTGTGTTGGCCATCGTCTTCTGCATGAGGATGCTCATACCAAATTGGGTCACCGGTTTTGATGATTCAAATTATTGAGATCACCTTCTTAAGGACCTTTGATGTTGTTCATTCAGTTAACTCTTTATCAGGATCAGCTGAGTGACCAAGCAGTGTCATCTCCGCTTCCTGTGAGGAAACATAAGATGGAGAACAAAAAAGTAGGTATACCCCCTGTGGTAGCATTATATTATAACAATAGCCAAACACCCGAAACACGCTCGCTCTTTGTCTCCATCCATGATACCAAGAGACTGACCACGCAACTGTGTCTGTGCAGTATTTCACCTTATGATCCACATGAGCATTATAGGATGAATTAGCTGAGGTAAGCACATTCAAGCTCCATAGTTATATACCAAAACTGTAACTACATAGTAAGATATAACGAATGCTTTTGCACTTGGAGCATTATTACATGTTGAAGATGTTCCGAATAGCTAACAGATGACCGGAGCTGGCGCCTATGTAGCATTTTCTGTATGAGTGGCAGTGTTTAACATACAAACTCAGGGTATGAAATCCAGACGATTACAGACTGTGTGGCACAATCAAGGACTGCATGCGATTTCCCTTACAGCATCGGGTTGCATGTGGTACACTCCTGCCCATACAATAAGGGAACTTAGAGTTATTTAAACTCACGAGGTGGTTCACAATTGTTGGGACATAGTGGTAAATTAACCCCTCGCCAGCCCTCCCAACGTCCCCCCTCATTTATGTACTTGCATGGGGATACCACAAATAAGGGTCCTCTACAGTACAGTACCTGATTTAATCAGTAGATTATAAACAACTCACACAATTTGTAACACACTGACATGTCGAAGCGTGCTACCACAAGGGTATACTTGCCCTTCTGTTCTCTATCTTATGTTTCCTCACAGGAAGCAGAGATGATTCCCTTCTCTCTACAGCTCCATACTTCATCTATAAGCATTAAGTGGGCTTACTCATAAAACCTCACATGTAGGTTGTGCAAGCGCAGCAATCAGTCTGTCTAACAAAGCTGCATGATATACAGGGGATCCATCTGCTCTACAAAACCCTCTCATCATCCATCTTGACAACCCTGAAGGAACAGTTGTCATGACATACGCTGAGTTTCAATATATTGCTACTCGGCACCCCTGTTCTGCCTCAAGTGCTCCAATGAGGGCAATCACTTCTGCTGCTTGTGCTGAGTAATGTCCTGGCAAAAAAACTCATATTCTCCATCAACCACACATACCACTGCCACCCCAGTATGCCCCTGACCTGTCTCTTGGACAATAGTTGAAGACCTGTCAACAAAGTATACTTCTCCTTCATCTAGAGCATAGTCACGTGCCTTAGGAATATCATCCTGTGGACCTCCATATGTAGCAAAGTCATGCACCTCATCATCGTCAGTAATAGGTTCAGTCAAGAAGGTAGCTGGGTTTACTGTCTTACAACGAACAATGTGAATAGACAGGCTTGAAAATATTACTTCATATGCAGAAGCCCTTTGTGTGGTCAGGATGGATTTGGACCTCTCTAATATCGCGAAAACTGCATGCTCCACGTACAATGTTAACAAACATCCCATAACAATAGTCGCTGACTTCTCAATAGCAAAGGCAGCAGCAGCCAACACTTGATCACACAGGAACTGCCCTTGCATTATCTAACATGCCACTGTAATAAGCCAATGGTTTATGCCCCATTGAGCTGCGTTCTGCCAGCACAGCAGTCATCATCTGACCATCAGAATGTGAAAAGAGATACAACTCTTACATATAGTCAGGAGTAGCCAATAGGGGGCGGTAAAATAACATCTTTAAGCTCCTGGAACTTAGTGATCATTTCATCCGTTCAAATAATAGTATTTATTGTCTGCTGAGCTTCTTTGAGGACTTGAAGCAATGGGTTAGTGTATGACGTGTAATCAAAAATCGATGCTCTATAGTAATTACGCAATTCAAGAAATGTCTACATATCGTTGACTGTCACTGGCTGGGGTGTGGCGTGCACTGCTGCTGCTCATTCCGGAGTTACTCTTTTACCATTCACTAAAATCAACTGTCCCAATACAACACCTCCTGTTGACAATATTGTAATTTTGTTTGGTGCACCCTGTAAGCTTTGTCAGCCAACAATTGCGACAATGCTATAGAGTCTTCTCTGCATTGGTGTTCCGTGCTGCTACATACCAACAAGTCATCTACATATTGAATTATAGTACTAGAGACAGCAATGTTACCTAAATATTCATGTAGCACCCTATTAAAAATACTCAAAACTCACAGAACCCTTGAGGAAGCCTAGTATGTTGCAATGGGCTCCTGGCAAACGTAAACACAGTGAGATACTGCGAGTCAAGATTCAAGGGTACTGAGAAAAAAACATGTTTCAAATCCACTACAGTAAAATGGGTGGCCTCAACAGGTATATTGCACAATATTGTAGCAGGGTTTGAAACCACTGGGAACTCTGCCTGTACAAAGCGGGAGTTTGAGGGTACTAAGATGCCCCAATGTAAACGGTGAAGACAAATAAACCGCCTTTATACAAATTCAGGGGTCAGACCTAGTGTGGCCATAGCAGACCTCAGCAGTTTCACTGGGTCAGGATCACTTCAAAAACACTTTATTCAAAACATATATAAAAGTTCACGAAGTTGCAGAACGTTTATGTATGTTTTGAATTGGTATGAAAATGGGTATAAGGGTATATCTGTTGTTGGGGATATGCATATGTCTGTCTACTTCTGTATTCTCTTGAAAAATGGCCCATGCAACCAGACATCCAACACTGGCCTCCTCTTCCGAAACCCCCTTGCCCTCCCGGGGCACCTGAACATTTCCCTCTGAACAACAGCCCCATTTTTTGCCTCAATCCCTATTTTCTTGTCGAGTGCCTTCCTCACTTCTTTCAGAAGACCTAATTTAACCACAAAATAGAAAAATGGAATCACTCGATCCCATGAATCCTGTTTCCGCACGCCACATCTCTTGTACGTGCAAAATGTATTGGACAGGATCCTCGTCATCGTGCATTGTTCGTTGCAAAATTGACTGGAGATCAGGTGTATCCGGATACGCTCACTGTAACACCGCCCATACTTGGGGCCTAATGTCGTTAAAATGCGCTCCATCTTGACTATCATCACCCAACTTGACACCCGGATACCCTGCTTTAATGCATATGTCGTCAGCCTGATCGCCCTGTATCGACACAAACCACATTTTCAAAGCCCCCTACAACAAAAGCAGTCCCAACTGTGTGCTGCTCAAATGCATATATCCACTTACCTGCCCCAGCTGTGAGGGACAGGAGTATCTTCATAAGGTTACTTTTTTCAGTGTGTGCCCAAGGGATATACTGCGCTCTTCTTTGGCCCTTGTGTAACAACAGGAACTGTGCCCACACTGTCTTCCCAACTTTCTTCGTTTCAAAGCACTGATCTCTTAGCTGCTGCCATTCGTCCAAACCTGTTACATAACCTAGGTACCCACAATCTTTCTACTCATGGAGATATTACAATATTACAGGTGGCTGCTCTGCTCCTTCCAATTCGCCTAACACATCCCACTCCTCTTTTGTATTCCTCCTCTGACCTTGCCATCACATAATCCCTACCCACCTCACGCCTCCTATCTTCACGTTCCTATTCTATAAGCACATCTCTGATAGCTGTACTATCTACATGAAACAAAATATCCCCTGCCTTCCATTCATCCACCCCTATAGGTGTCCGCTGACCATCCCGTCGTTCTCATTTTAGTCGTGCTGTGGGATATATTTAACCACTCAGCAGTACTTCCCCCACATCACCAAGCTGCATTTCAGCAGAAACAGCAAAATGGCTGCGCTGGATCCTGTGAGCACCATTGCATCCAAACTGCGTTTTGCAGCGACAAAAGGATGGCTGCACTGTTTTGCTAAGCGCCATTAGGCAAGATGGAACAGGGAGCACCCCAAGAAAGGCTACTAGGGTGTGTTCGTCTTTGTCTTAAAGAAATTGAGTGAAAAAGCAGTGCTGTTTTGCTGCAAGCCCAAAATTCCCATTGAAAAAGGGAATATTTCACCTTTAAAATGATCCCGCTCTGATGATATTGGTACCTATTCTTCATCACACTACCTTTACCAAAAAGAACCTGTCATGCCCAGCCATATTCACATTGTGCTCCATCAGAAAAGAGCCTTATTCATGAAAGACAGGCTGTGCCAGCTAAACCTGAGAAAATCAACAAAAGCTTTCCTTCAGCTACACGGGAAACGCTTACATTTTGCTACAAAATGTCAAAAATCACTGCTTGAAAAGAAAATCATAGCTTTCTGTGCACATGTCAATTTCATGAAGACTTTTGCCTTGTACAGACTGTTGTGTAAAACAAGCTGACTACAGCTACAGAACAATATGGGGAAGTGGATGATAAATCCCAGCAGCATTGACCACATGTGTCAAAATGGGCTTTTGCAAACCAAAGCAGGAAATGTCTATTTTACAAGGACTATGTTGAACAAAAACATATCCTTGCCTAACAATGTAAAAAAGAAATTGTGCTGTGAAATACATGTATGAGATGTTTTATCCAACAGGTTTGTTTTGATTCAGGACAAAATAAAAATAAACTGCAGTGGCTGGATTTTTCAAGCTCCCAAAACAGGTTATTCCAGTTGGTCAGAGCTAAGGCTTCCCCCAAAATGGAGCCACCATAAATTTCCAGGACACGAAAGTGATAAATGCTAGGTTGGAAAACTTTGACTAATCAAGACAAAGAAACTTCACATACTAATCAGACTTGGGTCTGGGCTGAGCCATCTTACAAGGGAACTTCCAGGACACGGATGTGCGAAGTGAAACTCACACCTACTTCTACAGGAAGCTTCAAAGGAAATCTCTGTGACAACCCTGGATTTAGGGGGTAGCTTGGAAACTATGCCCATATATGGGAAACAATACTGAACATTTCTTTCCAAAGACAATTTTATAAATGAAACTTGTAAGACTTTTATCTTTGCCACAGGACTTAGCAAAAATTTGAAAAGTTAACAGTTTAATTGTGATTTTATGGGCTTTCATTTAAGACGTCATAGACTTCAATGTCACATGGGGAATAGAAATGGCAGATAATAGGTATTATAAGGAAGGTATCCATGATGCCATTGCGAATTTTAATACTTACATGCCTAATGATAATCCTCACCCATGTATAAAGTTATAGAATTTTAAGTAATTTAATTCTCACTGAAAAACTGGTAGAAGGGTGAAACAAGTTCCCACAACCGTGAGGATTGGACTGCTATGCTCTACTTACAATATGTAATCTGCCCATGTGACTGGTTAAAGTGCCACAAATGTATGAATTATGTTATGACAGATTTTTGGCAAAAAGGACTGTGGGCAACCCGCATTGATTGTCCTATCCGCTTCTTGGAGGTAGGCCTAGCTCAGTTCTGCCCACCAATAATTCTGTGATATCACCATGCTCTATAAATTAGAGTGGCTGACAGAGCTCCACACACACTCCCTCCTGAATTTCTAGGGCCTGCGTTCCTGATCTCCCACATTCATCCTGCCAGACTCCAGATTTCACTACAACGCGAAAGCAAAGCTGACCAGATTTCACTGCCAGGGCAAAGCATAGCTGACTCCACTCCAGCAAAGGCCTAAATTAAGAAAATCCCCCAAAAATCCCATTAAAAAGGGGAAAAGCTGTGGTACATTAGCATCCTGAGATCAGACTTGCTTGTCCACTACCTGTGCCATCGAGTGACCCGAATTGCTCAGCTGCACTTGCCATCCGGTGACCAGACTTTTGCCCAGCTGTCTTTTGCCAGGAGAGTCCGCTACCTGGTGACCCGAGCGGTGCAGTGACCAGAACCTCGTTGACTGTTCCAAAATTCCCTAACCCAAGCGTGGACTGTGAGTATCCCACATCCCATAACACATAGTCTACCCCATCTTGACCCGTGTGTCTTTGTGCCACTCTCTAAGCAATTCTATCCCTATCCTGGTAACTGGTTAAAATTAGAATTTTAGAATAAAATTGTTAGAATTCTCTGTGCACCCTGTCATTGAATTTCCCAGCGTTAGTGCCACTTTCCTATTTTCCTTTTGTTCTGCAAAGATCACAAGTCATTAGCGATATTTTGCTTAAATAAATTAATTTTCCCTAAAGAAAAGGGGTACACTGCATGAAGGGTTACAACTGCAGCGTAACTTTGATATTCACGGGTGACGTTCCTGTTTTCTTAGCCATTAAATCTAGTTTAAGTAAAATTTGTCTTTCATTTTAAAACCGATTTTCTCTTTTTCACTGCTATATTTTCCTAAAAACAAACCGCACTCTAGCTTCCAAATCTCTCTCAATTCACCAGCTGGAGACCTATTTTCACCTCTATATTGTCCCTGTGATATATATCTATCCCCCAGCCCACAAACCGCATTGAAAATTCAAGTATTTCACCCATTTATCCTCAAATTCGTTTGTGTCATTTTGAACAGGAATTTAGAAAATTGCAACTTTCCAACGTGTCATTCGGCTGCAGCATGTTCTAATTTTCCACGTGTTTTTGAATTGTATGCTCGTTGATCCCTTGCCTTGTGATTGCTAGGGTTTATGCATTACTGTTGTTGTGAGAAGTCATATCTGTCTCAAAGATTTAACCGCACACTATTTATTTGTCAATTTCCGAGTGTCATTTCATGCTAATGCAAAGAGTTTAAAATCCGTTCTTCCCTCTTATTTTGTGAGAGAAGGTCGGATTTTGATTCTGTTCACTGCCTCTTATCCCTATCTGCTGCTTCTTTCTATCCACTCAGAATGCGGTTATTTGTGGGTTAAGGGAACATTGCAGGGGGAAAACTTAACTTGGGTGCTATCTATCCAAATTCAAAAAGGGCTCCTATTAAATTGTGCTTTGGATATGTTCTACTAAAAGGTTAACCAAGTGCATTGCTTTCTATTTCCATTGTAATTATCACCCCAATGGTGATTGCTACCCAATATTAAAATGTGTGTGATGTTTGTGAATTGTAAGAATAAATAAATATTGTATTTCACCAACTGGCCTTGATCATGGTCCATTGTGACCCGGGATAGTTGTAAAAGGGGGTGTGGGACGGGTTGTGTATCGGCTCAATTTGAATTCATTGAAATTAAAGAAAAAGCATTCCTATTGACCACCACATCCGAGGTCAAGACCAAGTGTCCTGGTCCAGTGTGTGACGCCGATTGGAATCCTTAACAAATTGGGGGCTCGAGTCAGGGATTGAGTTTGTTTATTCACCCGTGACAGCCTAACACAGCAGACTAAGCTGCAAGGTAGTGATACTTTGTGTAGTTGGAATACTGGGTTACACTGTGGAAGCGCCTCCCAAAAAATGAAGTACCAGGTCTGTATAAAATAAAAGCTAAATCATCCCCAAAAATTGACAAAAAGCAATAGAATACAGATTACCCTTACATAAATAAATTAATAAAGAAAGAACACTTTCCAAAATGGCCACAGTAGAGATCAACATAACTAGGGAGCACCTTCTGCACAAACTATTTGTCAGGGGCGAATGGCCAGAACAAGATGGAAAAGTCTGGCTAGAAGAAATAACATGACAGGTCACCGCCACAGACATGGATACATGGCAGGACGGTGGCCTATTACACCAAGCCCTGAGTGAGTTATACATGACTCCGAAAATTAAAGAGGAACAGACTAAAATTGTCAGAATTACGGCCTCTATGTATCTTCATATGGGAGTGATGCAGGAAAAGCTTGAGGAAAATACAACTTGCAGAAACAAAAATTGCGGAAGAGCCAAGATTCTGAGGAAGAATCTGGAGATTACATTAAAAAGCTAAAAGAGAACTTGGCTCTCCAACAGCAGAATAATGTCGACCAAGAGGCCCAATTAAATGTCTTAAGAATGGAGTGTCAAGAAAAGGTTGACTCTTTGGAAGAGGGTCAACTGAAATTAAAACAACAAATAACATATAACAGAGCCTGTTCAGACCAGATAACCACTTTATTAAAACAGGTTGACAAATTGAAAGAGGAGAGCAAGGAATTAAAAAATAGAGAGCTTCACCTCCAGACTAACTTTGATCAAGAGCGCCAAAAATTAAAGGCCATCAAGCAGCAAAGGGATGACCTGGCTGAACAGAGGGGCATCCTAAATCAGGAGAAAGATGTCCTGTGTCAGGAAGTAATTTAAAAACAGAGATACATGAAAGTGAGTTAGGCCTCCAGAAACCAAATTAACTCAAAATAGAATATGGAAAGCTACTTGAGCATGCCAGACGGGTAGCAGGTGCTCTGGAAGAGAACACCCAAACCACAAATGCAAAAACTCAGGAGGTGAGTCTCCTGCAACAAAAATTGGCTCAGGTTGCCCAAACTATATAGGCAGCACAAAGAGAGAATGAGGCCCTCTGTGAAGAGAATGATGGGCTCCACAAACAAGTGGCTGCTCAGGAGCGGGTCATAGAGGCCAGTAAAATCATGATAGCCGAGCAAAAGGCTCAGACCTTCGCCTATTATCAAGAGATAGGGGCTGAGAAGGAAAACCTAGCAAGGTTGGAGAAAGAGTATTCTAGACCTAATATCAACTGGACTGACCGCGAACAGGTAGAGAGGGACAGGGCAACCCCTGATCATAGTATGATGACCTCTGTACTAAGGGACTCAAACCCATTTAACACTTTGTGCACTGCTGACTTCATGGCTACCGGTTCACATGAGCCGGAAACCATGAGGCCAACAGAATTAAATAGGCCGAGCATAATGGAGCTGACAGGTCAGCATCCCCCAGAAGTTGATAGGAGGGTGTCCCTGTACAGGTACAAAAATATAAAGGCTGATGCCTCTGACCAGGAAACCACCTCTGAGGAGAAGGTCAGGGAATCCGACCTTCGGAATCACTACCTCCAAAGGGACCAGTTGGTACAATTTGCACAGGAAGAACAGGTAAAGAGGCCCCAAAAGAGCATCCTGAAGACCTCCACCCAATCAGAGCAGGGGGGGATCCTCCGCCAACCCTGGAATCAGGGAGGAGTCAGTAGAAACTAGGCCACACCATTCTGCAAGCCTCTCCAAAGCTCAAAGAATCCGGGAGCGCCTAGATGATCATGAGGGTACTTCAAATAGCAGCGCCACTGATTCTGAGGGCGAGTGGACTCAGGTGACAAAGCCAAAGAAGGTAAATAGACTCGGGTGACAAAGCCAAAGAAGGCACATTAATTAAAGAGAGTCATGGCGGGGGCGTGGCTTAGCAGCAATGGAATAGGCTGCTCTTTTCGAGGGCTCCTGGATCCGAAATACGGATCTAGACTGGCGCATGCATTTAGACCATTCGTTATAAGAAGAAAAGCAGATGGCATAAACAAGAATAGAAGCGGAATCTGATGCGCGCCTCCGTGTGAAAATCGAACGGTATTGCTATGAGTTATGGGACTTTGAAGCTGCCAACTGAAGACGTAAGGCTGGCGGCAAGATGGCGGCGACCCCGGAACAAAGGACCCTTCAGATGAGCGGACTGAACAGGCTGTGAATACCGCTGCAGCCAGGGATCGGGCACATACTCTTTGGGCAGACAGCAGCTGAGCGAATCCAACAAGGAGACGTGCGTGTAGCTGGAATCAGCTGTCCGCGCTGAAGCACCCGCATGACTAGAGCGGCAACGGGTGGCCAGGTGGGGGACCAAGGACAGAAGATGCACCCCTGCAAGAGCACGGAGACAGCTGCGAACTGACGCCCAAGGGCCCCTCCCCCCCGAAGGTCGCATTCAAAGCACCCAGGTACTGGGTGAAGATCAGCGGCCAGACACGCTGAAACACCAGCCAGTAGGCGAACGGCTGCAACATTGGATAAGTAATATGAACAGAAACAAACTGCAGACGTGGCCACTACAGCTTCAGATATGCAATATATTGGACACGGAGAAGCTCTAGAAGAGAGCACCACGCAGTAAAAAGGCCGATGAATAAACACAGCCACTGCCCAACAGCACCATGGGAAAGTAGGCAATTATAAACGAATGTAGCCCTGATAAAGGAAGACATCATGCAGAAGGACAATACCACCCCCTAGAGCCGTTGGGCAGCACATGAACACGGCAGCTTGCCTACAACAAGGAACATATCAATAATAACAGGGCGCGGTGCACCCAGCAGATGATGCTCGAGGAGCGGCCTCCGATGGCAAACAAGAGACAACACACAGGCGCCAGGTAGGCAACAGAACAAGGGCATACCAGAGCACCGCGGTACACAGAAAAAGCGCATTGAAGGCGCCGATCAAGACTGGGCACCGAATAGCTGTCCAGCGATGGCCCCACGAGGACAGAGAAACTAAGCAGGAGCTAAAGGCATGCAGACAGTGAACCCTGGCATGGAAGAAGGTGCACTCCCTATAAATTAATAAAGGTGGAGACGAGCAAAAAAGGAGGGCACCCACGGTGAGGCGAAAAAGAAATACCGGCCGACTCATAAGGACAGCGCAACATTGAGGCAAGGCTAGCTCTGCAAAGTGCCATCACGCAAGCAGAACTAGAACCGGGCTCGCCCTCATTTAAAACAGCGCATTAGCCCTGGAAGGGCGCCTGGGCACGCTTGGAGAACCAGTGCACACACCATCGGGGCGTAGGAAGCGCGCAACATGTACGGGGAAGAGTGGACCAGATGTAACTGAGCAAAGTCATAAGCAAAGAATTGGTGCTGTGCCGAAGCCCACACGAAACAACTAATTGCACCGGAGCATGGGCGCCCTGCAGACAGAGGAATAAGCGTAAGCAGCAGATAAGGCCACAGAGAAGCCAGTACTCGAGAAACCAAGCTGAGGACCAACACAAACACTGAAACACAGTGAGAAAGGCATGAAACCTGAGCAGTAGAAGGGCGAGACCTGGGACGTTCAGTGCAATGGCGCTCAAGGGGAGCAAAGGTAAAGGCAAGCAGCCAACTATGGACATATTCGCCAAAACACAGTAAGCCCCGACCAGGCCTGCACAGTCCACGGACACCACTCCGGAAGAAAGGACCTTGCCGAGGGACGACCGCCAGAATCTGTCGGCCATAACGGAACTGAAGTCCTCTTGGGGAGCCGCAATGGCAGACCTCAAAGTGGCATTGGAAATCAAGATAGATGCTGTAGGGATAGAGGTCATCTTACTAAGACAAGACGTAAGAGCACTAGCGGACCGAACAAGTGGCTTAGAAAGCGCTGTTAAAACCAACACCGACGTTAGCACCACCAATGCCAAAGAAGTCCATATTTTAAAGGAACAAATGTCTAACCTGGAAACCGAGCTGAGGAGACCGAGGGGAGGGCGAGACGCAATAATATACGCGTGGTGGGCCTACCGGAAGGAGAAGAAGGCCAGGACCCCACGGACTGTGTGGAAAACATGTTCATCCAGGAAATAGGGCCAGGCAAGCTCTCCCAGGGGTTTGCGATTGAATGAGCGCACAGGGCCCTGATGAGAAGACCGCAACCTGGGGCCCCTCCCAGAGCCATAATAGCAAAGATATTAAACTACAGAGATAGGGAAAAGATCTTGGATTTTTTTCGGAAAGGAGGAACAATAACGCGAGCTGCAGCGACTATCACTGCATACCCGGATTATACCGTGCTGGTACAGAGACAACAGTACAGCTACGTTGCGGTGAAAAGAAGATTGAGGACAGCTGGATTCAAATACATGCTTTTGTATCCTGCGAAATTTAAGGTTTTACACAAAGGGAAAGCACACTTTTTGTGGCTGGATACCCAGGGATGTCCCGATACTGAAGACGACCAGGACCGAGATGGACAGGATAAGTGATACAGCGTTATGTTTGATATTGCAGGAGGTGGGAGATACTTTAATGATACTTTAATGAGGTGCTAGTAACAAGAGTAATTCGCGCGCCAGGACGCGCGGAAGCGGCCTAATTGATAAATCGTTGGGCGGACATGATGGACTAGAATATAGAATTGCATAATGAAGATAGGAGCCATATATATCCGCTGCGAACAATAGCCAAAAAGGGAGACACAGAATGAGGACGACCTACCCCCGATAGCTAAAGTAGTAAGGACGCCAATAGGGCGTTACTTCCCTGCTGTGCCTCGAGTACTGGCGACAGCCAAGAATCGGACAAGATGCGGGGGTGCCTGAGATCCAGGGATGGAGCTGGGCAACAGTTGGGTTGGGGGAGGGAAAACAGGGAGTTGGGGATTAAGTTGGGGCAGGGAAGGGAGGGGGGGAGGTTTGGGAAGTTGAAGTGTTAATAGTTAAGGGTAGTTTAGGTTGGACACGAGCCTACACGCGTTAGCACCTGCATATTGGACAATGGGCGGGAAGGCAAGAAGGGAGGTTGGGATAGGATAGAGCATGGGGGACCTTAAGGTAACTTCCTGGAATGTCAGGGGGCTTAATAACTACCTAAAAAGGAATAAGGTCATGATGTACCTCAGAAGGCAGAAAATAGATGTAACCCTACTAGAAGAGACCCACCTCACAAAAGAAAAAGTAGAGATAATTCAGAAAAAGTGGGGAGGTACCGTTATTGGAGCAGCATATTCGGCCTATGCCAGGGTAGTACTTACGTGGGTAGCACTGCATGTCCCATTTCAGCTACTATAATCCACAATCGATGAGGACGAGAGGTTGGTGATCATACGGGGCCTGGTGGAAAATAGAGAAATATGTATAATCAACACATACGCTCTAAACCAGGACACTGTGACATACTTTAAGACCCTATACAGCAAATTAAGTCCGCACATGGGGGTGGCGGCGATTGGGGAGGAGATTTAAATTGTACATTAAGCCTGAGGATGGACAGGTCGGATAATAAACAATATAGGCCGGCCCCAGCAGCTAAAGCCCTGCAGACCCTGCTTACGGATTTGCGACTAGAGGACATATGGAGGGTGCGCCACCCACAAGACAGGCAATATTCCCATTACTCAGCCCCACATAACCTGTACATGAGACTAGACTGTGGGCCTCATTACGAGGTGGGCAGTAAGGGTTAACGGGCACTGGTAAGGAGACCGGTGCCGGTAAACCCTTACCGCCCTATTCCGAGGTCCCTTAGCGGGTCCCGCTATGGTTGCCTGGTTTTACCAGGCGCCCTTAGCGGGAGCTGCTAAGGGACCAGGGAGCTATTAGCGGGCCCGTTATTAGCTCCATCCCCATTCCCATTGAGCCCCATGGGGGCTTGAATGGGAAAAGGGGAATGGTTCTTGGAATGGGGACTTACCGGGTCCTCCAAGGTTGGAATGACCCGGTAAATCCCTATTTCGATAATCCGGACCCGGAATGCGGTAAGGTGGTAGCCATGGTGCTAATAGTACCATGGCTACCTCCTACCTCGTAATGAGGCCCTATATGTTCATCACGCAAGAAGTACTACAGACAGAATTTCGGACCACTCGCCATTGATTTTAATATGGCAATATCGTCCCCCAAGGGCCAAAATACTGACCCGGCGACTCAGAGCTGAAGCACTCAAAGATGTAATGTTTAGAGAAGACCTAAGAGAAGAAATTGTAAAGTACTTTGAGACTAATACTGGGAGTGTGGAGTCTGCTGGTACGCTATGGGAAGCCTTCAAGGTTGTGGTGAGAGGGATAGCGATAGCTAAATCAAAGGGGCTGCAGGGGGGCATACTAAGAGAATTACAGAAAGCCGAAACCAAACTAGAGATAGCCCTAAGCAGAGGGGGCAGCACGAAAGAGAATGCTGAAACCATAAGGCGACTTCAACAGGAATGTGCAGAACACTGGGAGAGGCTATGTAACCTAAACTATAAAAAGTATATAGAGAGGCAGCATGCGGGAGGAGACAAACCCGGAAGGGTGTTAGCATGGCTGTACAAAAGAGAGACCCCCAGACCGATAACAAGGGCAATAACAGGAGAAGATAGGCAACTGGTAGACACCCAAGAGGGTATCAACAGGGAGTTCCTAGAATACTACAGGAAATTATATGGGGATGGAGAAGATTGTCCGGGATAGCATCGGTGACCAAGGACATTCCTGTCTGGTACCTTTGCTCAGTTGCCATCTTTCGGAGATGACAGCACCAGTTTTGACTCTGGCTAGCGGTGCACTATACAATAGTTTAACCCACTTGAGGTATTCTGGTCCTATCCCATATTATCTCCCAATAACCGGGAGGTAATGGACATGCTGGAGCATATAAGATTGCCACAAATTAGTGCAGCGGAGAGCGAGGTCCTAGATGCCGACATTAAACTAGAAGAGTTGGAAGAGGTTGTGGTACAACTACCCACTAGTAAGAACCTGGGGGCGGATGGGCTCCACAGTGAATTCTATAAAATGTACAGAAATGAGGTACTGCCCCCGCTACTGGCAATGCAAAATGAGGCATTTGAGATGGGGAGGCTGCCGGAATCCCTAAGAGAAGCAGTAATTATTCCCCTCCCAAAACCTAATAAGCTGGGCGGGGACTGTGGCTCGTTCAGACCACTATCGATGCTGTATCAAGATAGTAAAATACTCACAGTGATATTAGCAAACAGAATGAAATGAATTATCAACAAATTAATACACCCTGATCAAACATGGTATGTTCCGCGCAGGAACATATCTGATAACCTCAGACGACTTCATCGGGTTATAGAACACACAAAAGAAAATACGGAGGAGATGGCAATTATATCACTAGACGCGATTAAAGCATTTGATTCTGTCAGGTGGCCTTGGCTGAAGACTGCTCTGACTCATATGGGATAGGACCAGAATACCTCAAGTGGGTTAAACTATTGTATAGTGCACCGCTAGCCAGAGTCAAAACTGGTGCTGTCATCTCCGAAAGATGGCAACTGAGCAAAGGTACCAGACAGGAATGTCCTTGGTCACCGATGCTGTATATTTTAGCGTTGGAACCTCTGGCAATATACCTGAGACAGCAATACAAGGTAATAGGGATAGAAATAAACAGAGAGCCGCATCTAATCTCGCTATAGGCGGATGATATGCTGCTATACTTAAGATACCCCGAAGAAAATTTCCAATATATTCTGGAAGTGATGGATCGTTTTGCGTCACTGTCCGGGATAGCGGTGAATCCCAATAAATCATGCATATTCCCATTAGGGAGGTATATAGCGACCCTATGCGATCAACTACCGATCTTGCAAATACCATGGGAACCAAAAACATTTAGATACCTGGGGATAGACATCTATCACATCATGGAGGCGGAACACAAATACAACACTGAGAAAGCGGTGCAGAAAATAGAAAACAGCATGAGGTTCTGGCCCATGCTCCCCTTGGCAATAGTGGGAAGAGGGGCGCTGTTGAAGATGGTAGTATTGCCCAGACTATTACATTTCTTTTGGGAATATACCATACCTGATACCGAGACGGTTCTTCCATAAGCTACAGAGCATATGCAGAGGGTTTCTATGGCACAGGACAAGGAACAGAATTGCTCTCTGGAAGTTGCAGAATACACACAACAAAGGGGGTATAAAACTGCCGAACTATGAGATTTATTACTTAACAAGTCAACTGCAGTATGTGGCCAAGTGGCTGTCAGAAGACCATACCTCGGAATCTAGATTGCTCAGATTAGAATGTGCCCCATTCTTCCTAAAGGAAATAATATGGTTGCCTAAGGAAGAGATAAAAAAACGCCCAAAGATAGTTGGGAGATATGGCGGAAAGCTTGTCAGGCCATGGAGAACCCGACACTCCAAGGAGTTTGAGGGGTTGGTAGAGGAAACGGCATTGCATGAAGGGCAGTACATCACATATAATAGAATGGTACGGCGAATTAAAGAGACATGGTCAGAGACAACTTTAGAGGAGCAACCTGATGCTGTCATAGACACGACATATGATATTGACATGAGATATCTAGAATATACGAACTCTTGATGACCAAAGTGGGAAAAGAGGTGACACAACTGAGACAGGACTGGGAAGAAGAGGTGGAAATTCCAATGATGTGGGAGCGGGCACAAGGGTATCACAAAAATGTTTCTAGAAATGCGAGGCTACAGCAAATACAGCTGTATATAACCCATAGAGCATATATGACTTCCCAAAGAATAGCCAAATTCAAGAATGCGCAACGGCAGACATGCCCCAAGTGCGGAGAAGACAATGCGGGGATGCTGCATGCCCGGAAATTGGGACATTTTAGGGGGAAATAGTCCACCGGCTTGAAGAGAAAGGGATTAAATTAGATGTCGAATCAGCGGGGGCATGTCTGCTAGGAGGATTCCATAGGCCACGCCAACTAAAACATATGAGCAAACCAAATGATCTGGCATACATACTTGCCAAACGCAGAATAGCCATGGGATGGAAGGCATATAACAGACCTAGAATAGAAACCTGGTGGAGTGACCTACAAAAATGGACCGATGCTGAAACAGCAGTATGGCACAAAACGGGGAACAGAGGGGGGGAGGAAGAGGCAGAAACCCTGACAGCCTGGAAACACCTAGTGGCTACAATATGGGGACCTGCTCAAGACCGCTCAGACGACCAGGATTCGGAGGAGGATACGGAAAGGGGAAACCTCTTAGCAGAAGCAGGCCCAACGCAAGGAACGAAGTAGGCTCGGATGGGAGGGGGAGGGGTGGGCAGCAGACTTGAAAATGCAAAGTAGATCTTCAAATGTTACAATGTGAGCTTTATGTGGCATTTTGTTTTGGTTGTAATAACAAAAAAATGTTTAAAAAAAAAGAGTTATGGCAAAAGACCCCATTAGGCAGATTAAGGCTATTAGGAGTTTCATAACCCCATACCACAAAAATGCAAACTATTCTGTCTGGGAACAGTTAGAACTCTATGAGCAGATGATGGACACTTTCCACCTTAAAGACAACCAGAACTGCATAGAGTATGCTAAGTGGACGTTCTCTCCAGCTTCTTTGCTGGACTGGAGGACCAGAACCACTCAAGATGGTCCACCTACAGGGCAGCCATCTTGAAACACTTTTCCGCCCACAGAAACCCCCAAGAGGCGTGCAAGACGGCCTACAATTTGCAGTACGGGGAAGATCAGGCCCCATGTGAATTTGTGCAGGAGCTAAACCATACTTTTGCACAAACCACTAGGAGGGTGCGCAGGGAGTTTATAACTACCTTCTTTCATGCGCTCCCAAAGTATATCATGACCCAGCTAGTGAGGGGTTTCCACAATAAAAGATCTGTGGACTGGGTCATAGAGCAGGCGACCCGCATTTATGAAGTCCAAAAACCTGCAGAAAACTAAAATCAGACCGAAAACCCCAAGCCAGCCAACACTCCTGCTGCTGCTAAGGTAGCAGAGGTGAAGGTTGCCCCCCA
Organism: Ambystoma mexicanum; assembly: GCF_040938575.1. Lineage (NCBI taxonomy): Eukaryota > Metazoa > Chordata > Amphibia > Caudata > Ambystomatidae > Ambystoma > Ambystoma mexicanum. Next base: position 1,604,464,517 of record NC_090932.1, read on the forward strand.
TTTTAGACCTAGAGATGGGGAGACTAAAAATGCACTAATCCCAAACCAGCAAAATCAAAGACCCAGAAGGCCTTCTGCCAATCACAAACAGGTGGCGGTCTGAGCGGTAATCCCACCAAAGGGTCCCCTAACTCCCCTGATTATATAAGTCCCAGGTACAAGGGCAACCAATCTATCTTGGGGTATGTATGGACTAGGAGGGTCCCACCAGGTTAATACTTCCCTGGGAAACTTCCCTCCTAACCTCCCCCAGGTGGACAGTAATCCCCCAAATGCTGGGTTAAGTTTCTTTCCCCGGTACCCACAAAACCCCAACCTGTAGGACATCCCTCCTTTCTTTCCCTGCTTTCAGGAAACCAGACAACCCAATCCAGGAGAGGGGATCCAAGGGTGGATGGTTACCAAAATTCACAATATCCAGGGTACTACGGGAGAAGGGACAGTTACCCTTCCCGTGATCCACCTAGATTTGAACAGAGACCCCCATACCAGGTGTCCCAACTGGAGTGCCAAGTGCAGAACCTTACCCTGGATCTGGGTTGCATGTTGAGGGCTCAACAGAACCCTCAGATGAACATGGCGGCTCAGAACCCCACAAACTAAGGGTCTACCATCCCAGAACAATGAAGTTGAGAGAACCCTGACAACTCATTGGTTCCAGAGGAGGAGGCACGGGGGGATGAGGGATATAAAGCCCTAGAGGAAGCTTCCTTCCTCACTCGTGAAAAGCCCCTGGACACCCAGGAACCGGAACACAAATCTCCCGCCCCTAAAAATCTGTGAACCAGGGAACAGAGGGTGGGTAGGAGAAATAAAGACAGAAAAAAGGCCCATTTTGTGGAGGAAGTTGGTGTCCTCCAGTTTGAAGGGGAAGAATCCTCAGAGGATTCTGGGAAAACCATCTTCTACTTCAGGGACGGGGGAACTCCTTCCAAAGAAAAATGGGTCTCAAGAGATCGAAATGAAGACTGGGTGGATGTGGGGGCTGATTCAGAATCGCCCATCCTTGAACCCCAGAATGAGCATCTAGAGAATCAAATATTAAAAGAGGATTTCCAAACTTCCCGAATCAATTCTGGTAGCCCAGAATCAGAAAAGAAGGAGCCCGAAACTCCCAAAATATCAAAATGTCAAATTGTGCTTTCAGATTCCCAAACTGCAACACAGAATTATGCCCAAACTACCCCTGTGTCGGACTCCAAAATAAAGAAATTGACCACCCAGCTTGCCCAAAATGCACATCACCTTTGCCCACTTGAGGAGAAGGAGGGTAGATTTTATGCCCTGGTCCAAGTGCAAGGGCAATGTACATTTTCAGCGCTGGTGGACACTGGATCCCAAGCCACTCTTCTGTCAAAAAGGGCCTTTGAGCAGCTAAATTCAGGAAGAGGGGGAGAGATACCAGCTCCTTCTCACCCCTCTTCCTGGACAACTCCCGAACTTCGACTTGAATGAAATTCCTGTCGAGGGGAATGCAGATTTGGAAATAAAAATTGGACGACACAAAGTGAAACACCCGATCATAGTCATGACTCCAGAGGGAACACCCTGTCTACTAGGGAATGACATCCTGTGTAGGTTGTCCCCCCTAATAGAATGGGTGAATAAGGTCCTCTGGACTCAGACTAACAGGCCAATAAAATTAAAAAAGAGTGTCAACCATGTTAGTTTAAATGGCACATGCCACATGGTTGAACAAAAATGATCATATTGAGTTTCATTTCCAGAACAATCAAATACCTGACATGACAGTAATTGCTGTAGGACAACAAACAGGTCATGGGAACTCCTCTCCATTCCTGAAAATCAACCTTCCTTCTAGTTTCAGGTGGCATTCCACACTGGAAGGAAATACTCTGAAATTCTCTACCAATTCACAATCTGAAAATTCCAATTCTATATTAAAAAATGATGAGAAACCAGTTCACAGTTTAGCTGATATTCAGAAAATTAATGAACAGTTGTTCATCCCTATTCAGTTAAATGAGGGGAAGGAGTCTGTTCTCGCCCGAGTCTGCGTGAACAACAGTAAGAGCTTCATCAGCGAAGCCATGTTCCGAAAGCTCCCAAAATATCCAGCCACTCCCACATTTAAATTGATCGATAAGTGGAAAATGGGCCTGGAAACACCCAATTCCAAACATCTCCTGCCTAGCAGGTGTATGCTCAAAATTTCTATAGGAAATAAAAGCATGCTACATAATTGTTGGGTCGTGCGAGATGTCTCTGCTGCATTGTATTTAGGCAGTGACATTCTCAATCGTTTTGCCATTAATTTGGATCTGATAAATTACAAAGCATGGTCCCGACTAGGGGGCAATCCCATGGACTTTGATGATTCAGAAAAAGCATTTCAGTCAGCACAATTGCTGCCGTATGCAGTTGAAGTTCAGATTGGAGAGGAGATCACCATCCCAGGACGGACCCGACTATTCCAACTTGAATAAAAATTAAAAGAGGATAGAAACTGCACAATCCTGACGCATATGTAGACCTCAATGCCCATCTCCAACGGCAGGGGTGGGGTTAAACCCGACCCCATTAGTCAATACAGAACACAACACCATTCCAATATTGGTGGATAAGAGCGACCTCAGGAGTATCACTCTGGGCGCAGGCACCATTATTGGAATGGCGGTTGATGACCAACATTTTCCGAAGGATCTAGGAAATTAACTGATAGGACCAATCCCCAATGACGGTTTTGACAATGACAGTGACAGTGATTTACCACCAGACAGGATCTTTGTCATGATCTCTGCTTCCAAAGGGTCAGGACATACCCAACTCCCTTGGAAGCAGACCCATAACCCCGGTTCCGGGTGCCGGCCAGTCCCAATTGGGACCTTTTGGACCCTGTCCTGGCGCCAGTGGCACCAGGCTCATAAATATGCCCAGTCCCAGCGCTGGAAGCGCCGGGCTCATAATGCTTGGGTGGACTTACCTGCAGCAGACCATGCTGCTTAATTACCTGCCAGTTGAGCCCCTGATCCTCTTCTGTTTGGGACTACTTTTCCTGTTGGGTGGGGCAGGAGCCACTCCCTAGGTTCAGAACACTGGAACTCTTCTGGAAAGCAGGAACTCTTTTCTTACCTAGGCGAGGCCGTGGAAGGAGACACCTAAGCACTACAGGAGGATATTTAAACCACACCCGATGGATGAATCTTGCTTTGCGTTATTCTGCATTCTCTGCAGCAGAACGCTCACCGTGTCTTCTGATACTGTGCCTAAGGGAACAAAGGCTTACCATCCTGGAATCCAGTCTTCAACAGCACCTTTAAAGACAAAGAAAGAACAGGTTAGCACTACGGTCTTCAGTGGCAGCGCATCTCTTACCTGGTCCAGCGGCTGTCACCAACGCCTCGCGCTGCATACCTGCATCTGAAAGACAAAGGCTTACCGACTCTTCGCACGCTCCGGAGGTCTTCGCGCTGCATTCCCGCATCTGAAAGACAAAAGAAGGTGCGTTTAGAGACATTGGGCAACTTTACTACTCACGTGCCATCACTCCTTTCCACGCTGAAATCAGCGGGTATCCCAGCACTCTTCAGCTTCTCTAAAGCTCCGAACTTGTACCTGCAAGGTAAAAGAGACAGTTAGTGCGCATCGTGAAGCAGGCAACAAGCGCTCACTTACGTGCTTCCAAGCGCTTCTATTCCTCACGCGGGTTCGATCCTCAACTCTCTTCAGCCCGCCATCCGCCATCGCCGGAACCTTGCAAAACAAGAGGTATCATTACAAAAGAACTTTACATAAGTCAAAAGCCATACTCACGTGCTCCTCGGCACCGCTCCACAGCAGCTACGCCTTACGCACTTAAAGACTTTTAAGACATTTGAAGTGCCCAGAACTTACCGTTCGTGCAGTAAACGACGGACAGCAGTCCTCTGAGGTCAAGAGGCCTGCACCCTTATCCAGTGAAGAAACTGGTTACGGCACCCTGCCCCCGAGGCAGATGGAGAGCTCGGCGTTCACCTACCTAAGGTGAGATCGTTAACCTTTGGGGTCCTACAGGAGAAGAGAAAGGGAAGAGGAGAGAGGCACCCAATAACCCCAGTTCATTAATCCCATATTTTCTATCTGCAGACATCTTACTCTCCGAGTCAGACACACAGTGCACAGAGGTCCAGCCCGAGGAACCAACCGTGTGTTACACATCACCTTTGAAGACACGGCATTCACCCAGTCAAGACTGGTGCCTCTGCGGGAATCAGGTGAGCGTTACGATCTTCACCCGACAAGGGGGGAATTTCCTGGTGTATCTTCCTGCCCTTACAGTGAGGAAGAGGTGACTTGTGACATCAGGCCGGATGAGGTGATATTCCAGGTCCACAGGGACTGCCTCTCCTACCTGAAACCCTCTGTCCAGGTCAATACCCCCTTTGCCCCCCTGCACTGAAACTCCTTACCTCTCTCAACCCGCTCTATTCCTTCCTTCTCCTCATTCCGCACATCCCTTAAATCTCTCCTTCATTCCCCACCATGAAACCCCTCTCTTCTTGCTCCCCCTCCTTCCTTCATTTTTCCTCTTGATCATCTCCCTCCCCACTCCCTCCACCCCACTCTCACCCCTTTTCCCCTTCTGTTTCCCTCCCCCTTCTCCTCCTCACCCCTCCCTCTCCCTCTCAGTTCTACTGCACTGCTCTCCCTCTTCCCTCCAGTTTAATTGTTCTTCTTACTGTTTTGTTGGACTGATTAATAATTGTAATTTGCTTCTACTGTTATAATGTTTTATATATCAAGTTGTTTAAATGTTCAGCGCTTTGGAGTAAAGCGCTATATAAACAAAATAAATACAATACTCTAACCAGAGACCACTCCACCCAGCTGGAGGAGGCTGCTGAGATAGCAAAACCGGAAGTCTTTCCAGGCTTCAGGCAAATGGTTGAAGAGCGGGTCAACCTAGCTGATGCCTGTGAAACTCCGGAGCAAAAGCAAAAGTTGAAACAGGTGTTCTCAGATTTTCAAGATCTCTTTGCGGTGGACTCGTATGACTGTGGTCGCACCGAAATCCACACTACAACAATTCCTACGGACCCTGGAATGACTCCAGTGTTTGTGAAGCAATATCGCTTGCCTCTCGCATCCATGGAGTCCCTGACGGAAGTCATCAAAAACCTTGAGTCCGTGAGATAATTTGTCCAGTCAACAGCACCTTTAATAATCCGATGCTGGGGATTTTAAAGCCGAACGGCCAGTCAAGACTCTGGGCTGACCTTGGGGAGCTAAATAAAAAGGTCCACATGTCCCAATGGCCTCTCCCATACATTGACCAAGGACTAGCCCAGATCCAGGGGTCAAAGGTATACACTGCCATTGACCTGACCAATGGGTACTGGACCATGCCTGTCAGTAGGGAGGACCTTTACAAGCTGGCCTTTAACTTCTCGGGGCAGCAGTACACATGGACCCGGACTCCCTTCGGATACATAAACTCTGGCAACAAATCCAACATCTTCCTACATAGGGCCATGCCCGACTTCGGTAAAAGGGGTAACCTGGCATACGTGAATGATGTCTTGATAAAAAGTTCAACTGTGGAGGAACATGTAGCGGAAATCAGTTATGGTCTGACCCAGTTGAGGGTTGCCGGAGCAAAACTGTCCTTCCAAAATGCACAGTGGTGCAGGACTATTGTCAACTTCTTGGGACATGAAATAACTCCTGAGGGTCTCTGTCCCCAGGAGAAGAAAGTGGAAGCACTCCTAAAACTAAAAGACCCCACAACTCTGCAGGGGCTAAGAAGCCTCCTTGGGCTGACTAATTACAGTAGTAAGTTCATTGAGGATTACGCAGAGAACACAAGACCCCTGATCCATCTGTTGAAGGGGAGTGGGTCAAGTGGGAGTGGGGTCCAGAACAAGCCGAGGCAGTAAAGCATCTCAAAAGAAGCCTCTCACAAGCACCTTGTCTAGCTTACCCTGTCAAAAACAAGGAGTTCTTCTTGGAGACAGGGTTCTCGAATACATGCTCGACAGCAGTATTATATCAAAAGCATGACAAGGTCAATAAAGTCATCTCCTATGCAAGTAAGACTTTATCCTCTGTGGAGGAAAAAATCAACGATTGTGAGAAGGCACTCCTGGCAACGGTGTGGGCATTGAGAAATTACCGCCCGTTCATCCAGGGGGAACACATCACAGTGGAGACTCCACACCAGCCTTTGCAACACCTCCAAAGTGACAGAATCCGGGCCGGAAATGTGAGTAATTCCAGAATTACTTGCTGGATTCTGTCAATGCAAGGTTTTCCTGTGGAGGTCGGATATGGCCAAAACAAGAAGAGTCCCCTCACGCAAGGTCTGGCTGACTTGCATGATTGTGCCATAGATGACTGTCTTGAGGATGAAAGTCTTAAAATCCAGGACAACATGGAAGCGTACCTGAATTCCCTGCACAAAGTCTATGAAGAAGACAAGTGCGAGGGGATGCCCACAGTTTATGTGGATGGGTGCTCCTACCATGTTGACAACAACGGGGAAAAGGAACTGGTGGCCGGCGTTGGGAATGCCTAGGTGAATGATGCCCCGCAACTCTCCACTGGATACAAAATCGGTCCCTGCAGTAGTCAGGTGGCAGAGTTGATGGCAGTTCATCAGGCCATCCTCACTGCCGTCCAACACCAAATCCCAAATCCACAAACTGGTCATAATCACCGACTCAGATTATGTCCGGAACGGGTTCGTGGAGCACCTGGTTAATTGGAAAACCAAAGGCATGCTATGTGCTAATAATAAACCGCTGAAACATGGCAAGCTAATCCAAAATACTGATGACCTGGTCACCTCTACTGGGATGACCATCTATTGGAAGAAGATCAAGGGCCATTCCAGAATAGAGGGGCCAGACAAAACTGGAAATTACCTAGCTGATCAACTGGCCAAAACCGGAGCCATCCAGGGGGATCTCCTTGAGATCGAGTCCTTGTTGGGGGAAATGCAGGTCACTGCTATCACTAGGTCCCAGACAAATGCTCACAATGAACTCTCAACTGCCCAGTGGAGTAAGGAGACCCCAGATGCTGATTTAATCACGGCACAAAAAGGGGATCTGATTATTGGGAAACTTTATCAACACATTGAGCACCCTGAGAGCTTTACCCTGATGGATACCGATTACATTGGGACAGAGGACCTCAGAGTGTTGATGAAGTGCCCAAAAAATTTTCTGAATCCAAGACGGTTTGTTGGTAAGGAGATCCATATCTGTCTGTGATCAGTGGGTCCTTATTCCAAAGCCTGATGCTAAGTCATGCCCATGATGCGGCCTCAGCCGGTCATCAGGGGTTTCACACTACTTTAGAAATCTTGCGGGAAGTTGCATACGGGCCACACATGGGGCAGGACCTCGACCAATATTTGAAGGGGTGTCTTGGGTGTGCACAATGTCAGCCAACTTCACTCACACACCGAGCTCCCCTCCAGAAGAGGGGGATGACACTGCCTTGGTCAGATTTACAAGTAGATTTAATCGGACCCGTGATTCGCTCCTCTAGGGGGAACGAGTACATGTTAACCGTAACATGCTTGTTTACCAAATGGGTGGAATGTCTCCCGGCCCCAAATTGCAAGGCAGAAACAGCATCTGCCCTGATGATCAACCACATCCTCTCCCGTGTTGGCCTACCCCAAAGGATTGAGTCAGACCGAGGTAGTCACTTCACCAGCAAAGTGATGACAAAGATGTGAGAGATACTTGTGATAAAACGGAAACTTCACATTACATACCGCCGTCCTCTAGTGGCGGAGTTGAGAGGTACAATAAAACAATTGTGAGCATTCTAAAAAAGTTTGTGGCAGATTCTGGGCCGAGTTGGGACATCTGATTACCGCTTGTCTTGATGGCCATCAGATCTACACCTTCTTCTGCAATCCAGATGTCTCAATTTGAGCTGATGACGGGACGAAGGATGGTGCTACCTCAGCATCTGCTCTGTAGAACACAAGAGGAGACCCTGATAAACGCCTCCATAACTCATGAGTATGTTGAGAATCTAAGAAATAATCTTCAACATGCTTTTGCGTATGCTCAGGGGAATCTGGAAAAATCTGCAGAGGCTATGAAGACTCAATATGATTTAAAAACAACCAAAAAGGAATACCAAGTAGGAGACAGGGTCTACTTGTACAATTTCCAAAGGAACCAGACCAAAGAGTGTATATTTTTACCAGGCTGGCGGGGTCCTTTTGAAATTGTAGATAAAATTTCACCTGTCACCTACAGAATCAGCATCCCCAAAGGCAAATTGACAGAAAAGAAATGGGTCCATATTAATCAGCTAAAGAGTTTTCACCCTAGGAACACTTTGCAGCAAATTGAGGAGCCCAGAGAAAACCAAATAGGGGAGACATCTGAAGTATGAGAATAAGAAAAAGAAGAACCAGGCGGGAACAGAGAGATTTATAGGTATAATTATATAACAGGGAGTATTTTTCTTCATTATCAATTGTCATTATTGAATGCATGTGTGTCCCACTGCTGTCATACTTCTGGGGGAGGGTGGCCAGTTAATGGGAAAATGTAGTAACCGGTTTCTGTTTATTTCATAGACTCGTACTGGTTCCGCCCATTCATCAATAAGGAGGACCTGCCCAGGGACCTGGAAAGGAAAGATCCAAGGGAAAGCCGGGGTGTCGCTCCACACCATAAAGAAAAACCTAAGGGGAAACTGCGGGGGTCACTCCGCACTACAACGTGAGACAACAGGGAGGATCATGGAAGTACCGCTCCCTGATGATGGAAGGACTCCACCTGATGAGCCCCGTTTTGCCCATCTGATGAATCCCACTTTCCCCTACTCTCCCTCGACAAGGAATCTCAGAAGAGTCAGGAGTGGGGTCTGTGGGATATATTTACCCACTCAGCAGTACTTCCCCACATCACCAAGCTGCATTTCAGCAGAAACAGCAAAATGGCTGCGCTGGATCCTGTGAGCACCATTGTACCCAAATTGCGTTTTGCAGCGACAAAAGGATGGCTGCACTGTTTTGCCAAGCGCCATTGGGCAAGATGGAACAGGAAGCACCCCGAGAAAGGCTAATATGGTGTGTTCTTGATTGTTTTAAAGAAATGGAGTGAAAAAGCAGCTCTGTTTTGCTGTAAGCCCGAAATTCCCATCGAAAAAGGCAATATTTCACCTTTAAAATGATGCCGCTCTGATGCTATTTGTCCCTTTTTCATCACACTACCTTTATGAAAAAGAACCTGTCATGCCCCGCCATATTCACATTGTGCTCCATCAGAAAAGAGCCTTATTCCTGAAAGACAGCCTGTGCTGCCAAACCTGAGAAAATCAACAAAAGCTTTCCTTCAGCTACATGGGAAACGCTTACATTTTGCTACAAAATGTCAAAAATCACTGCTTGAAAAGAACATCATAGCTTTCTATCCACATGTCAATTTCATGAAGACTTTTGCCTTGTACAGACTGTTGTGTAAAACAAGCTGACTACAGATACAGAACCATATGGGGAAGTGGATGATAAATCCCAGCAGCATTGACCACATGTGTCAACATGGGCTTTTGCAAACCAAAGAAGGAAATGCCTGTTTTAAAAGTACTATGTTCAACAAAAACCTATCCTTGCCTAGCAATGTAAAAAGAGGATTGTGCTGTGAAATACATGTATGAGATGTTTTATCCAACAGGTTTGTTTTGATTCAGAAATTAATGGGTTGGAAAAACAATCTTACTAGGAAAACCTCCTCCCTTCTGTTTCATCCCAAAGCTTACAGCACGTACATGTGTAAAGAATCACATGGGAAATTTCAAAAAGTTTTGTATTTGAATATAGTTTTAAGTTTCTATGTTACACATTTTCTATATTATACATTTTGAACAAAATGTGAAAGAACACACACATGAGCAAACACAAATTGCATTATCAGAACAAAGCAGAAACAAGATACCATTCTTGCATACTGGTATGGTTGAACAAAAGTAATGCAATCACTGCTGTCGCTGTTGTAAGCAGATGACAGGCGTCGTACACAAAGTGAACAAATAGACAAAACAAATCAGTAGTGCACATCTACAAGGGAACAAACAGTTAACATTGGTAATGTTGTGAATTGGTGAAAAGCATCTACACCAGGTGTTTCAGCCCTATAGTCAGGCTTAGTGAGCCATTTCTTCCTAGGCCCTTCATCAGGACGAAGGGAAGATGGTGTGGTGTGTTCAGGATGTTCAAGGGGTGCTGAAACGGGAATGAATGACATTGATAAGGGGAGGCTCAATATAAATTAATTAACGTGAGTGAGATAAATCACTAAGTGTATTTCAAGGAATTGAATCGACATAGCTTACCTGTGGGGACGCGAGTCAAACCACAGGTGGAGGTGAATTACCTATAAGGGAAATGAACAATACCATGTGACTGAATCTGGTATTAAAGGCTCAAGGTTAAAAGAGATATATGGGTCTACATGACTATTTAGAAAATCTTACCTATACAGGGTAGCCAGGTGTCCAAAATCAATGTAATAGGACAACTGAATCTTCACATTTGAATGCTGTAGTTAAAGAAAAAAACACATGAGGCTCTAATCACTTCCAGGATGTGGATGTTGCATGTGATGTGCACTTAGGTTTACAGAAAGCAGCTTACCTAGTAGGGCGAAGTCTCTAAATGGCTTCAAAGTGCACCCAAAAATGTGTCCATCTGACTGTAATCAGGGAAAAGATCTAAAATGTGAATATAAAAGAATTGTCACATCTCTCGCCATACCGTGCGAGGAATGGTACGAACTAATGTGGGAGGTGAAAGAGTATGAGGTTTACCTGTGTCTGCGAGCGCTGATGGCTGCTGTAACGCAGCCCACTGCAGAGCGGGCGCGCCGAGGACGCATAGAATGTTAGGCTCTGCCTGCGGCGGAGGTCTCACAGGTATAACCTCTGCCGCGTCTATCCGATTCTGAAAAAAACGTGCATACGGCGAAGATGCCGTTGCTAGGAGCCGCGTACTGATATAGCGGATGCCATTTTGAATTGGGGAAAAACAATTGGCTGTGAGGGAATCCAAATGTACAAGATACCCACAGTCTTGGCACGTGTTATTAACGGGGCTGTTGAAGTGTAATGTCCCCAGAAAATAGGTAATTTAAAAACAATATGTTAGTGCACCATTGCCATGGCAATCGAATCGTATTGTGAAGAAATATTAAAACTGTACGGCCAGTGAGCCGGCAAGTTCTTAGTGTGTTAGAACCCCCCTCTGGCTAAAGTTACCGCGTCTAGCTGAATAGGTATGGATAAAGGACCAGGGGTGACCAGATAGGCATGAAGCTCAAACTAGAGCTGGATATCTTATTAGGACACAATGATAGTGAGCGTCCAGATACCTCGAATGGTTCCCTAATGTAGCATGCCGGGATCGTCATTTGGCATGCATAACTTGTGGCAAAAAGCATGACACCGGGCCATATAACCTGCTAGTGTGTGTGCAGTACCATGGTAAGTTAGTATCATGAAAAAGACATGTTGATTTATCAAAGCATGATAATACATAACAAGCACATTTGTAATAGCCACCTAAAGAACGATAGTGAAAGGACAGAAACAACAATTATGATCAAACAGTTTTGCTTGTTACATTGAGTTGTCAATGGAGGTGTCTGAATGGATGTGGTAAGATATATCTGAGTCCTACATGAAAGATTTCCATTCTACAGAAATGTTTAGACCTGTTTTAACCGTATCAAGTCTATGCACCGAACGCTGTTCCAATTGGGTGAGGGCTCTGTTGAGATCTGCTCCTCTCACAGTTAGTTCAAGTTTTTGAATAATGTACCATCTCAGGTCCACGTCCTTATGTTTGCAGAGGCAAAAGTGGTCTACAAGCGGTTTATCTGGGACTTTGTTCCAGATACAGGAGCGATGTTCAGAGATACACATTTTTATGGGGCGGATAGTCTTGCCCACATATAGAAGGCCACACGGGCACTCGATGATGTAAATGACTCCTTTTGAGTTACAATTCGTGTGTGTTTTCAGTGTCCATTTCACATTCTTATGCTCGAAGACTTTTTTCTGTAGAGTTAAAGGACATGCCACACAGTGGCCACATTTGTAGTGTCCCATTATAGCCGGTAAATTCCACAGTGTGTTTTCAGTTGGTCGTGTTGGTTCGACAAAAGTGTGGACAAGGGTGTCCCTTAAATTCTTATTCTTTTTGTATGCAAAACAAGGGACTTTGTTGAGCGTCCCTTCTTGTTTGACTAGATGCCAGTTTTTCTTGACTACTTTTTGGATAATGTCACTCAACGGGCTGAATGTGGTAACACAAATCAGTCTGTGTAGTTCTTTTTTAGGTTTGGTCTCGAGGCAGATTTCCCTGGGGGTGTATGTGGCTCTCTTTTTGGCATCCCTGATGGCTTTGCGTGGCTACCCTCTTTCAGTCAGTCTTTCATGTAAATCTTCTGCATGTTTTTTGAACTTATCAACCTCAGTACAGTTCCTTCGAATTCTCAAAAATTGTCCATAGGGCAAGTTGTATTTGAAAGCATGTGGGTGGTAGCTGTGGAAGTGGAGTAAACTATTCCGATCTGTCGGCTTGCGGAAAAGTTCCGTTTTAAGTTGGTCTCCAGTTCTGTAAATGTGTAAATATAAAACATGGATCTGGTGGTGGTCCCACTGGATAGTGAACTTGATGAATTGGTTACGTTGGTTGATCCAACGATGAAAGTCCAGAAGCAAGGCTGGTGTGCCATTCCAGATCAGGATCACGTCATCGATATAACGTTTCCAAAGGGCAATATGGTCAAGAAAAGGATTGTCCGCACAGTAGATGTTGTCCTTTTCGTACTGGGCCATATAAAGGCTTGAAACCAAAATCTACCTTCTACCTGCCTCCACATACCATCCCTTGTGAAATCGAGGCTTTTGAAAGAACAGTGTTGAAGACAGTGATGACTGGTTTCCAGAAACATAACTTTTACAGAGACAACCTGGAGAAAGAAGAAAGAAGAGCTTTAGAGACCCTACGCCGAGACACCAACATTACCATAAAACCGGCAGACAAGGGCGGGGGTATAGTCATTATGGATACCCTATGCGCACTTCGAAGAAGCCCCTGGAAACCAAACATACGTACGACAAGATGGTGGTGGAAAAAAGAAAAGCTGGGCGTTGTCTCCTGAGAATTGCTAAGAAATCAAACAGTGAGCCTGATTGGGAAAACTGGCGCATGGAAATTAAAATCTACAAGAATTGGCGAAAACAATATCGAGCCATACAATATCAAAATGACGCCGAAGCTATGATTCAAAATCTACAAACTAAAAAATCAAGCGAATTCTGGAAGCTGATCAAGGAGACAAATGGTACCCAGCTGGCTTCTATGTCCAATGCAGTAGCAGAAGAAACATAGGTTCAATATTTCACTGAAGAATTTCTGGGTCCCACCATCGATCCTCAATTGTCGAAGCAGAATCCGCTATCAGTGTGGGTGGATCTGTCCAATACTACGGACATCGAAGCAGCCATACGAAACTTGAAAAGATCAAGAGCACCAGGTCCCGATGGACTAACTAATACAGATTTAAAAATGTATCCCGAAAAGTGGGAAAAAACAACAAGTAAAATCTTCTTGGAATGTGGCAGAACGAATATGATCCCCGAATCATGGCAAAAAGCGGTGATTGTCCCAATTTATAAAAAGGGACCGAGACAAGAACCTATGAGCTACAGACCCATTGCTCTCCTGGACATTCTTGGCAAACTCTATTCAGCCAGTCTTCTGGTTCACTTTCGAACATGGTTAAAAGACAGTCCAGCGAATGACCTACTTCAAACAGGTTTTCAAAAAAACGGCTGTCCTACCATCAATCTCATAATCCTAAACATCTTGAAGGCTAAAGTCAAAGAGGGGGGGGCCAAAGGTCTATCTAGACTTTGTCTTTGCCTTTGAAAGGCGTTCGATAAAATCGATAGACAAAGGCTATGGAGAAAGCTGCAAGTTTGGAAATGCCCCATTAAAATACTGGAACCCATAAAAGCACTCCATGCAAATACAAAGATCAGAATTAAACTCAACCACCAAGGCGCGCTCTCCAAGGAGATCAATGTCAACCGAGGAGTAAAACAGGGATGCCCCTTCGCCCCCGTGCTGTTCACAGCCTTCCTGGGAGACTACCAACACTCCGAAGAACAAATCCGCTCTTTTCCCCCGAAAATCGGGAAAATGGTGATTCCTCGATTACTGTATGCGGATGACATTATTGTGATCGACCAAACGAAGGTCGGCTTACAAAGAAAACTAGCCAACTTGGAGTCCTATATATCTGAAAACAATCTCAAACTCAATAAATCGAAAACAAAGGTTATGGTTTTGGAGAAAGTCCCTACCAAAAACACGAAGAATCTAAAAATCTACCTAAAGAAAACCGAAATCAAAATTGTAACCAGCTTTAAATATCTAGGACAAATTGATAGCTCTGGAGTCGAAACGAGTCTCGTCAATCAAATATGGTAAAAGGTGAAAAGGTTAACAACCCAAACAAGAGCAGTGGATCGCAAATACGGCAAATTTTCCTTCATTCCAGCAATAACTTTCTACAATACTAAAGTAATTCCAGCTTTGATCTATGGAACGGAATCCGCCTTATATCTCAAACGTAATATCTGGAGCAAAATTGAAGGGCAGCTCTGGAAATCAGTACTAGGTCTTCCCAAATTCACTGCCATGTCGGCGATAAGGAGGGAGTTGGGGCTCATATCTTTGGCATCAAAGGTCGATCAGAGTGCCTTACGTCTCTATAGACGTATTATCATGTCAGACACCCTTCCTATCTACAACATCGTACGGGAAGAAATTGAGGCATGCAAATGTGAAGCCTTGAATAAATGGGTCAAAGCCAGAAAAGATGACTTGAACAACATCGAATGCTCCGAGAAAGAGCTGAAAGAAAATCCAGAAAGAATAAAAAAAAAATGGAACAATATGATTGGATCCTGACAATAGAACAAGCAACGGGGAACAAACTTTTGAAGCATCTCCCGCCTACTTTCAACAAAGGAAAAAAACCTTTGCAATGCTGCGCTAAGTTCCCCAACAAGAATTTGAGAAATAGTGTTATGAGAGCAATCAGAAGATCGGGTCCCGAGAAAAGCTGTCGCTTATGTAAGAATGAGCAAACGCTCGAGACTCTAAAGCAGGGGTGCACAACTGATTTTGACAGAGGGCCGAAAGTACCTTACATGAGGGCTATAGTGGGCCGAAAAGTAAATGTGGGCGGGGCGGTAGGCGGGGCGTGGCAGGAGGCTTTTTAAACCCCCAATTTCTACTAAACACATGGAAAAAGAATGTTTTTGAGGGGTAACGATTTTTATTTGCATTTCAAACTTACATTTTGTACTACACATTTTCCATTGTTATAATTTATTTCTATTTAGTTATTGTATCTCGCATGTTTAGTTAACTTATATATATTTTATTGACCCTAGATTGGACATGCCGTTATTTTGGACTGCTACAGTTTGCTATTTGGGTTGCCCAAGAGGAGTATGGCCTTCATTGAGTCAGGTTTCCTCAAAAAGCCAAAGATGAACATCTCCCAACTGTGCCTGTTTTAGCTTTATTATTGGGTTCACTCTTGGAGTGCAACACTATACCCCATGTCCCTCACCCCCAACCAAACACTATGTCCCTTGGCCCCCTCACCCCCAACCAAACATTATGCCCCATGGCTCCCTCACCCCCAACCAAACATTATGCCCCATGGCACCCTCACCCCCAACCAAACACTATGCCCCATGTCCCTCACCCCCAACCAAACACTATGCCCCATGGCCCCCTCACCCACAACCAAACATTATGCCCCATGTCCCTCACCCCCAACCATACACTATGCCCCATGGCACCCTCACCCCCAACCAAACACTAAGCCCCATGTCCCTCACCCCCAACCAAACACTATGCCCCATGTCCCTCACCCCCAACCAAACATTATGCCCCAAGGCCCCCTCACCCCCAACCAAACACTATGCCCCATGGCACCCTCACCCCCAACCAAACACTATGCCCCATGTCCCTCACCCCCAACCAAACACTATGCCCCATGGCCCCCTCACATCCAACCAAACATTATGCCCCATGGCCCCCTCACCCCCAACCAAACATTATGCCCCATGGCCCCCTCACATCCAACCAAACATTATGCCCCATGTCCCTCACCCCCAACCAAACATTATGCCCCATGTCCCTCACCCCCAACCAAACACTATGCCCCATGTCCCTCACCCCCAACCAAACACTATGCCCCATGGCCCCCTCACATCCAACCAAACACTATGCCCCATGGCCCCCTCACCCCCAACCAAACACTATGCCCCATGTCCCTCACCCCCAACCAAACACTATGCCCCATGGCCCCCTCACATCCAACCAAACATTATGCCCCATGGCCCCCTCACCCCCAACCAAACATTATGCCCCATGGCCCCCTCACATCCAACCAAACATTATGCCCCATGTCCCTCACCCCCAACCAAACATTATGCCCCATGTCCCTCACCCCCAACCAAACATTATGCCCCATGTCCCTCACCCCCAACCAAACATTATGCCCCATGGCCCCCTCACATCCAACCAAACACTATGCCCCATGGCCCCCTCACCCCCAACCAAACACTATGCCCCTTGTCCCTCACCCCCAACCAAACACTATGCCCCATGTCCCTCACCCCCAACCAAACACTATGCCCCATGGCCCCCTCACATCCAACCAAACACTATGCCCCATGGCCCCCTCACCCCCAACCAAACACTATGCCCCATGTCCCTCACCCCCAACCAAACACTATGCCCCATGTCCCTCACCCCCAACCAAACATTATGCCCCAAGGCCCCCTCACCCCCAACCAAACACTATGCCCCATGGCACCCTCACCCCCAACCAAACACTATGCCCCATGTCCCTCACCCCCAACCAAACACTATGCCCCATGGCCCCCTCACATCCAACCAAACATTATGCCCCATGGCCCCCTCACCCCCAACCAAACATTATGCCCCATGGCCCCCTCACATCCAACCAAACATTATGCCTCATGTCCCTCACCCCCAACCAAACATTATGCCCCATGTCCCTCACCCCCAACCAAACACTATGCCCCATGTCCCTCACCCCCAACCAAACACTTTGCCCCATGGCCCCCTCACATCCAACCAAACAATATGCCCCATGGCCCCCTCACCCCCAACCAAACAATATGCCCCATGTCCCTCACCCCCAACCAAACACTATGCCGCATGGCCCCCTCACATCCAACCAAACATTATGCCCCACCCCCCAACTCAGCACACACACAAACATGCACCCATACAGACCCGACCCCCCACCCCAAATCAGCACACACACAGACCCGAACCCCCACCCCCAACTCAGCACACACACAAACATGCACCCATACAGACCCGAACCCCCCACGCCCCCCAACTCCAAACCCCCACCCCCCAAATCAGCACACACACAAACATGAATCCATACAGACCCGACCCCCACCCCAAATCAGCACACACAGACCCGAACCCCCCACCCCCAACTCAGCACACACACAAGCATGCACCCATACAGACCCGAACCCCCACACCCCCAACTCCAAACCCCCACCCCCCAAATCAGCACACACACAAACATGAACCCATACAGACCCGACCCCCCACCCCAAATCAGCACACACAGACCCGAACCCCCCACCCCCAACTCAGCACACACACAAGCATGCACCCATACAGACCTGAACCCCCACCCCCCCAACTCCAAACCCCCACCCCCCAAATCAGCACACACACACAAGCACCCAACCAGACCCGAACCCCCACCCCCCAACTCAGCACACTCTCAAACATGCAAACATACAGACCCAAACCCCCACCCCCTAACTCAGTACACACACAGACCCGAACCCCCCACCCCCAACTCAGCACACACACAAACATGCACACATACAGACCCGAACCCCCCACCCCCCTAACTCCAAACCCCCACCCCCCAAATAGGAACACACACACAAGCACCCAACCAGACCCGAACCCCCACCCCCCAACTCAGCACACTCTCAAACATGCAAACATACAGACCCAAACCCCCACCCCCACACACATCCAACACCCCCCCACCCCCGCATCTCAACATACACACAAAATACATTCAAATCCAAACATCCGACACACATCCAACACCCCCCCACCCCCACATCTCAACATACACACAAAATACATTCAGATCCAAACATCCGACACACATTCAACACCCCCCCACCCCAACATACACACAAAAAACATTAAAATCCAAACATCCGACACACATCCAATACCCCCCCACCCCCGCATCTCAACATACACACAAAATACATTCAAATCCAAACATCCGACACACATCCAACACCCTCCCACCCCCACATCTCAACATACACACAAAATACATGCAGATCCAAACATTCATACACATCTGACACCCCCCCACCCCCGCATCTCAACATACACACAAAAAATATTACAATCCAAACATTCATACAGATCCGACACACATCCGGCACCCCCCCACCCCCGCATCTCAACATACACACAAAATACATTCAAATCCAAACATCCGACACACATCCAACACCCCCCCACCCCAACATACACACAAAAAACATTAAAATCCAAACATCCGACACACATCCAACACCCCCCACCCCCGCATCTCAACATACACACAAA
The DNA here is from genome assembly GCF_040938575.1 of Ambystoma mexicanum. Taxonomy (NCBI): domain Eukaryota; kingdom Metazoa; phylum Chordata; class Amphibia; order Caudata; family Ambystomatidae; genus Ambystoma; species Ambystoma mexicanum. The sequence goes on from NC_090932.1 coordinate 1,604,483,220, forward strand.
ATACATTCAAATCCAAACATCCGACACACATCCGATACCCCCCCACCCCCGCATCTCAACATACACACAAAAAACATTAAAATCCAAACATCCGACACACATCCGACACATCCGACACACATCCGACCCCCCCTCGCAACATACACACACAAACAAAGCAAAACAGACCCGGCACACAAACACAAACAGACCACTTACCGGAGACGTGCTGGAAGGCAGGCAGGTAAGCGGCAGGAAGCTGGAACGCTGGACTCGTACTACGGCTGGCGTGGTCCAAGGCTGAAATGCCTTCCGGCATCAAGCCTTATGGACCACGCCAGCCGTAGTGCTGGCCCTCCATTGGTGCAGCACACACGCATTACGTGGCTCGTAGGAGCGACGTGGTGCGTGTGTGTGCTGAGCCAATGAGGGCCAGTGTTTTGTCCGGCCCGGAAGACAACAAAGACAAGAGCATGGCGGGCCGCAACTGGCCCGCGGGCCGTATGTTGTGCACCCATGCTCTAAAGCACCTAGTGATAGACTGCCCAAACACGATTGAAAGCAGAAAGCTATACCTCCCCTCTTTGGCTGAAGACTTGTGGATCTTCAAAACGGATGATCTGTGGTACAGATTAATCTCCGGCGAAAATAGACGATGGTCCCAAGCTCTGACAAAACTGATAGAACTAGTGTTCGCACAGATTAACAGCACTTGGCGAGAGGGCGATAACATTATGAATTCAGAAGCACACTAGCTCTGACTACCCCTCCTCTGCCTTTTGGAACTAAGGTTCCCGCCCTTGACGGAGGCCTGGCCAGCCCCGACTGGGGAGGTATTTATTTATGTATTTATTTGGTAGCTCGACGCCGGAGCTGCAAAGGTTTTGACAAAACTTAGTTTTTACTGAGTAAAGTTAAAAAAATAAAAAAATTTAAAATAAAAAGCCTCACAATACATGCAGTTTAGGAAGGTTGGATCTGTGAGGATGAACAACGATTCCTCAATAAAACATTTCCTCGGACCCCAGCCTTCTATATCTTGCCCAAGATTCATAAGAACCCCACTCTACCACCTGGTAGACCCATCATGTCCGCATGTGACTCCCTCCAGGAACCTCTATCTCTATACACCGATTTCTTCCTTAAGCCTTTTGTTATCAAGATGCCATCCTACCTTAAGGATACGACCAGCACCATCAACTTACTTAATCATGTCCATTTAGAACAGGAGAGTCTCCTTGTCACCATGGATGTTGAGGCGCTCTACACCTCTATCCCCCAAGCCGAAGGCCTAAAGGCCATTCATTTGGTTCTAGACCAGAGAAATGATACTACCACAACTCCCACCAATTTCATCTTGGAGTGTACTAGGCTAGCAATGTCGGAAAATTACTTTCTCTTCCACAAACAGATTTATAAACAGATACAAGGAGTCAGCATGGGGGCTATTTTTGCCCCCGACATTGCTAACCTTTATATGGCCCAGTACGAAAAGGACAACATCTACTGTGCGGACAATCTTTTTCTTGACCATATTGCCCTTTGGAAACGTTATATCGATGACTTGAGCCTGATCTGGAATGGCACACCAGCCTTGCTTCTGGATTTTCATCGTTGGATCAACCAACGTAACCAATTCATCAAGTTCACTATCCAGTGGGACCACCACAAGATCGATTTTTTAGATTTACACATTTACAGAACTGGAGACCAACTTAAAACTGAACTTTTCCGCAAGCCAACAGATCAGAATAGTTTACTCCACTTCCACAGCTACCACCCACATGGCCTCAAATACAACTTGCCCTATGGACAATTTTTGAGAATTCGAAGGAACTGTACTGAGGTTGATAAGTTCAAAAAACATGCAGAAGATTTACATGAAAGACTGACTGAAAGAGGGTACCCCCGCAAAGCCATCAGGGATGCCAAAAAGAGAGCCACATATACCCCCAGGGAAATCTGCCTTGAGACCAAACCTAAAAAAGAACTAGACAGACTGATTTGTGTTACCACATTCAGCCCGTTGAGTGACATTATCCAAAAAGTAGTCAAGAAAAACTGGCATCTAGTCAAACAAGAAGGGACGCTCAACAAAGTCCCTTGTTTTGCATACAAAAAGAATAAGAATTTAAGGGACACCCTTGTCCACACTTTTGTCGAACCAACACGACCAACTGAAAACACACTGTGGAATTTACCGGCTATAATGGGACACTACAAATGTGGCCACTGTGTGGCATGCCCTTTAACTCTACAGAAAAAAGACTTCGAGCATAAGAATGTGAAATGGACACTGAAAACACACATGAATTGTAACTCAAAAGGAGTCATTTACATCATCGAGTGCTCGTGTGGCCTTCTATATGTGGGCAAGACTATCCGCCCCATAAAAATGCGTATCTCTGAACATTGCTCCTGTATCCGGAACAAAGTCCCAGATAAACCGCTTGTAGACCACTTTTGCCTCTGCAAACATAAGGACGTGGACCTGAGATGGTACATTATTCAAAAACTTGAACCAACTGTGAGAGGAGGAGATCTCAACAGAGCCCTCACCCAATTGGAACAACGTTGGGTGCATAGACTTGATACGGTTAAAACAGGTCTAAACATTTCCGTAGAATGGAAATCTTTCATGTAGGACTCAGATATATCTTACCACATCCATTCAGACACCTCCATTGACAGCTCAATGTAACAAGCAAAACTGTTTGATCATAATTGTTGTTTCTGTCCTTTCACTCTCGTTCTTTAGGCGGCTATTACAAATGTGATTGTTATGTATTATCATGCTTTGATAAATCAACATGTCTTTTTCATGATACTAACTTACCATAGTACTGCACACACACTAGCAGGTTATATGGCCCGGTGTCATGCTTTTTGCCACAAGTTATGCATGCCAAATGACGATTCCAGCATGCTACATTAGGGAACCATTCGAGGTATCTGGACGCTCAATATCATTGCGTCCTATTAAGATATCCAGCTCTAGTTTGAGCTTCATGCCTATCTGGTCACCCCAGGTCCTTTATCCATACCTATTCAGCTAGACGCGGTAACTTTAGCCAGAGGGTGGTTCTAACACACTAAGAACTTGCCGGCTCACTGGCCGTACAGTTTTAATATTTCTTCACAATACGATTCGGTTGCCATGGCAATGGTGCACTAACATATTGTTTTTAAATTACCTATTTTCTGGGGACATTACACTTCAACAGCCCTGTTAATAACACGTGCCAAGACTGTGGGTATCTTGTACATTCGGGTTCCCCCACAGTCAATTGTTTTTCCCCAATTCAAAATGGCATCCGCTATATCAGTACGCGGCTCCTAGCAACGGCGTCTTCGCCGTATGCGCGTTTTTTTCAGAATCGTATAGACGTGGCAGAGGTTATACCTGTGAGACCTCCGCCGCAGGCAGAGCCTAACATTCTATGCGTCCTCGGCGCACCCGCTCTGCAATGGACTGCGTTACAGCAGCTATCAGCACTCGCAGACACAGGTAACCCTCGTACTCTTTCACCTCCCACATTAGTTCGTACCATTCCTCGCACGGTATGGCGAGAGATGTGACAATTCTTTTATGTTCACATTTTAGATCTTTTCCCTGATTACAGTCAGATGGACACATTTATGGGTGCACTTTGAAGCCATTTAGAGACTTCGCCCTACTAGGTAAGTGGCTTTCTGTAAACCTAAGTGCACATCACATGCAACATCCACATCCTGGAAGTGATTAGAGCTTCATGTGTTTTGTTTTTAACTACAGCATTCAAATGTGAAGATTCAGTTGTCCTATTACATTGATTTTGGACACCTGGCTACCCTGTATAGGTGAGATTTTCTGAATAGCCATGTAGACCCATATATCTCTTTTAACCTCGAGCCTTTAGTACCAGATTCAGTCACATGGTATTGTTCATTTCCCTTGTAGGTAATTCAGCTCCACCTGTGGGTTGACTCGCGTCCCCACAGGTAAACTATGTCGATTCAATTCTTTGACATACACTTAGTGAATTATCTCACTCACGTTAATTAATTTATATTGAGCCTCCCCTTATCAATGTCCTTCATTCCCGTTTCAGCACCCCTTGAACATCCTGAACACACCATCTTCCCTTCGTCCTGATGAAGGCCCTAGGAAGAAATGGCTCACTAAGCCTGACTTTAGGGCTGAAACACCTGGTGTAGACGCTTTTTACCAATTCACAACATTACCAATGTTAACTGTTTGTTCCCTTGTAGATATGCACTACTGATTTGTTTTGTCTATTTGTTCACTTTGTGTACGATGCCTGTCATCCGCTTACAACAGCGACAGTAGTGATTGCATTACTTTTGTTCAACCATACCAGTATGCAAGAATAGTATCTTGTTTCTGCTTTGTTCTGATAATGCAATTTGTGTTTGCTCATGTGTGTGTTCTTTCACATTTTGTTCAAAATGTATAATATAGAAAATGTGTAACATAGAAACTTAAAACTATATTCAAATACAAAACTTTTTGAAATTTCCCATGTGATTCTTTACACATGTACGTGCTGTAAGCTTTGGGATGAAACAGAAGGGAGGAGGTTTTCCTAGTAAGATTGTTTTTCCAACCCATTCATTTTTGTTCTAGCAACTGAAACCTTCCTGGGCAGAATAGGGTTGTATCCACCAGGAGCCCTTTTTTGATATAATTGTTTTGATTCAGGACAAAATAAAATTAAAATAAAACTGTTAAACGGCACAGGCTGGATTTTGCAAGCTCTCAAAACCGGTTATTCCAGTTGGTCAGAGCTAATGCTTCCCTCAAAATGGAGCCACCATAAACTTCCAGGACACCAAAGTGATAATTGCTAGGTTGGAAAACTTTGACTGACCAAGACAAAGAAACTTCACATACTAATCAGACTTGGGTGAGGGCTGAGCCATCTTACAATGGAATTTCAAGGACATGGATGTGCGAAGTGAAAAATCACACCTACTCGTGACTTCTACAGGAAGCTTCAAAAGAAATCTCTGTGACAACCCTGGATTGAGGGGGTAGCTTAGAAGCTATGCCTGTATATGGGAAACAATACTGAACATTTGTTTCCAAAGACTATTTTATAAATGAAACTTGTAAGACTTTTATCTTTGCCACAGGACTTTGCAAAAATGTGAAAAGTTAACAGTTTAAATGTGCTTTTATTGGCTTTCATTTAAGACGTCATAGACTTCACTGTCACATGGAGAATAGAAATGGCAGAGAATTGGTATTATAAGGAAAGTATGCATGATGCCATTGCAAATCTTAATACTTACATGCCTAATGATAATCCACACCCATGTATAAAGTTACCGAATTTTAAGTAATATAATTCACGCTGAAAAGAGCAGAAAAACTAGTAGAAGGGCGAAACAAGGTCCCACAACCGTGAGGATTGGACTGCTATAATCTACCCACAATATGTAATCTGCTGGTGTGATTGGTTAAAGTGCCACAAATGCATAAATGTGTAAATTAGGTAATGACTGATTTTTGGCAAAAAGGACTGTGGGATGGCCTTTTACCTCATAAAATGCAACCTCATAAACTAGGACTCCTCCTCAAGGAGGCAACCCACATTGATTGTCCTATCTGCTTCTTGGAGGTAGGCCTAGCTCAGTTCTGCCCGCCAATAATTCTGTGATGTCACCATGCTCTATAAATAAGAATAGTTGACAGAGCTCCACACACACTCTCTCCTGAATTTCCAGCGCCTTTGTTCCTGATCTCCCACATTCATCCTACCAGACTCCAAATTCCACTACAAGGCCAAAGCAAAGCTGAGCAGATTTCACTGCCAGGCCAAAGCATAGCTGACTCTATTCCAGCAAAGGCCTAAATTAAGAAAATCTCCCTAAAATCCCATTAAAAAGGGGAAAGGTTGTGGTACTTTAGCATCCTGAGACCAGACCAGCTTTTCCATTACCTGTGCCATCCAGTCACCCGAATTGCCCAGTTGCACTTGACATCCGGTGACCAGACCTTTGCACAGCTGTCTTTTGCCAGGAGAGTCCGCTACCTGGTGACCCGAGCGGTGCAGTGACCAGAACCTCATGGACTGTTCCAAAATTCCCTAACCTAAGCATGGACTATGAGTATCCCACATCCCATAACATATAGTCTACCCCATCTTGACCCGTTTGTCTTTGTTCCACTCTCTAAGCAATCCTATCCCTACTCTGGTAACTGGTTAAAACTGTTAGAATTCTCTGTGCACCCTGTCATTGAATTTCCCAGCGTTAGCGCCACTTTCCTATTTTCCTTTTGTTCTGCATAGATCATAAGTCATTAGTGATATTTTGATTAAATAAATTCATTTTCCCTAAAGAAAAGTGGTACACTGCGTGAAGGGTTTCAACTGCAGCGTAACTTTGATATTCACGGTAGCGTTACTCTTTTCTTAGCCATTAAATCTAGTTAAAGTAAAATGTGTCTTTCATTTTAAAACCGATTTTCTCTTTTTCACTGCTATATTTTCCTAAAAACAAACCTCGCTCTACCCTCCAAATCTCTCTCAATTCACCAGCTAGAGACCAATTTTCACCTCTATATTGTCCCTGTGATATATATCTATCCCCCAGCCCAATAACCGTATTGAGAATTCAAGTATATCACCCGTTTTTCCTCAAATTCGTTTGTGTCATTTTAAACGGGAATTGAGAAAATTGCCACTTTCCAACGTGTCATTCGGCTGCAGCATGTTCTAATTTTCCACTTGTTTTTTAATTGTATGCTTCTTGTTGATCCGTTGCCTTGTTATTGCTAGGGTTTATGCATTACTGTTGTTGTGAGAAGTCATATTTGTCTCAAAGATTTAACCGCACTTTCATTATTTATTTGTCAATTTCCAAGTGTCATATCATGCTATTACAAAGGGTTTAAAATCCGTTCTTCCCTCTTTATTTGTGGGTTGATGGAACATTGCAGGGAGAAACCTTAACTTGGGTGCTATCTATCCGAATTCAAAAAGTTATCCTATTAAATTGTGCTGTGGATATGTTCTACTAGAAGGTTAACCAAGTGCATTGTAATTATCACCCCTGTGGTGATTGCTGCCCAATATTAACATTTTTGTGATTTTTGTGAATTCTAAGAATAAATAAATATTGTATTTCACCAACCGGCCTGGTTCATGGTCCATTGTGACCCGGGATATTTGTAAAAGGGGGTGAGAGACGGGTCGGGTATCGGCTCAATTTGAATTCATTGAAATTAAAGAAAAAGCATTCCTATTGAGCACCACATCCCAGGCCAAGACCAAGTGTCCTGGTCCAGTATGTGACGCTGATTGGAATCCTTAACAGTGCCAACTCGCTCTCCACCTTCCTTAATGCATCCACCAGCTTTTTATTTTGTGTCATCTGCCTCCAGCCCTCTACCCCTCCCTGCTACTGACGGTGTTTGGTTGGAAAGATTCTGGGAGGCAGGGGTGCCGTAGTAGGCAATGGGGCATACATGGGATTTGTATATCCTGATGCGGCACGTGTAGGGTAACATCCTAGAGGCAGACACCTGTCTGTTTCCATGGGGGTATAGAACAATGACCAACAATGACCAAGACCTATAGTAACTAGAGTTAACCACACACTAATTCTGGCCGTACACTTTCCAGTTGAGTTGAGAAAAGATGTCTTTTTTATTCAATTACTTAAAAAAAGGCAACAATTCTTCATATACATTCTAAAAAATGCATAAATACAGACACTTTTATCATTCTAATGAATATATACATACCATACCCATCATACACATTCATTCACTATCACACCAAGGAAGAAAACACATAACATCTAATACAACCCAGTCTCAGTGCAGGGGATACAGACTACGAACATGTATTTAGCACTTTAGAACACCTATAACTAATAACAATGGGCCTCATTACAGGTCCGGCAGTAGCTCTGCCGGTGCTACCGGCGGGTTGCGGCTGGACCCCTAATAATTTACCGCGCCTGACCTCCCGGTGCCTCCAGCTCATTACGAGTCCAGTGGCTGGGAAGTCAGGCACCGGTATATTTGTTCATCCCGGTTCCCATAGTGTCCTCTGGGACTCTATGGGAGAGGTGGCACGGAGCACCGGCACCGTTGCTAAAGGTGCAGGTGCTCCCATGAAGAGTTTGCCTACCATGGCCGCTGCGCCCGGCAGGGTCAGACCTGTCAGGCACAGCGGCCACGGCAGGCAGACTCGTAGTTTGCCGGTCCGGAAACAAGGGTGCCAGTGAGCCTACCGGCACCCTTGTTTCCAGACCAGCAAACTTATAATGAGGCCCAATGTGTGTCTATTTCTTCATCTATCCACCGACACGTGTTTCAGCCGGTTTGCGTTAGCCATTAGGTAAGGCTAAATGCTCCTCCGGCCGTCATCAGTACAGAAATGGAATATGAATAGAACACCACTCCTACTGCGGTCTTGCATTCATGGGTGTCGCTATCTGACGTATTAGCATCCTTTGTTTCTACTCTACCAGCCCTCTTGTTGATGTCTGACCCTAATAATATGGGATTACCTGTAGCCTATATGCTGGAATGTGCAACCTCTTCCTTAAGGTTGGAATTGGCATTCAATGTACTTGCCACCTCGCCCTTTCCGATTTGGCAGATGTGAGCCATAGTTAAGATTCCAATTCATTGGGGAGTACTTGCACCAAATGGGTTTCACCATTCTAGTCTGCAAGTGAAGTGCCATTAGTCACCCCTTTCTCAACCACAGCATTGGCTTCTGAGTCCATCACATACTGCCTTGGAAGAATCGGTTTAGCTTTCATCTAAATCTTCCATCATTTTCCACAATTCCAATGCTTCCTTTCTGAAAATGTATACATGGGAATTGGTATCTTTCTATTATTTTTGCCCTGGTCGCCCATCGCTTAAACATTCCTCCCTTTGTTTTCGCAGACCAATCCCTATGGTATTTAAGAATCTTTTCTCGATAACGGAAGGGCTTTGCACATGTAATCCAACAGGGTTGTTGACTCCATGATAGGTACCCCCCCCATCAGTATTTTTACAATATACCAATACACTTAATCCACCCCAACAACTTTTATCCCTTCCTGTACCCTCTTCTTATACCCCACATACCCCACACTTACCCCTCTTCTTTTACCCCACACTCACCCCTCTTCACCCACACACACAAATACACACGCATCTTACACCCTTCCTACATCACACCTCAATCAGCCTTACTTAGGCTACTACTAACCACATCACAATGAAGAAAATCGCCAACAATAAAATCACAATAAATTCTACTTTTTTTTTCCAACACCCCCACTATATTGGATGAGGAGATCCCAGGCCACTAATGGCCTCTACCACAACGACATTTTGGTTTTTAAAACCTCCCTTCATACCGGACGGAGAGATCCCAGACTCACTGAATATGCAGAGCCTCTATCCACATCCTCTTTTCTTTCATTATACATCGCTGTCTTCTCCCCTATTACCTAAAGAAAGGAGCCTGTTATTCCACAAACCATAATACAAAAACCTCAATAAAAATATATACACCACCACACCTTTTTTACTTCGTCAAACCAAGCTCCTCTTTTACACTTTCCAACACTCATACTCTCCCCTCATACCCCACATATTTTTCTCCAAAATGAGGCACCCTTAAATCTGCGTGTTCACCCGAAGTCCTACATCACAGGGTCTCGTCAACGGCCTGCACAATCCAGGGACAACACCCCGCTCTAAAGAAAATACAGGAATTCTGATAACACTGCTCTGTGAACCTCTCAAAGGTTGTTAACAAAGGGGCCTGGGTGCTGCAGCTGGGCATGGCCCCGCCGGATGTGCCACCAGGAATCCTCCGTCTTCTCGGGTGTCACAGCTGTGATTAGGAGATGCACTCACCTGAGGTTAGCGTGATTCTTTTTTTTATATTTCTTTTTTTCTTTTTTTTATATTTCTTTTTTATTAATTATAAAACAAATCACGATACACAATCCAAACATCAGACATTAATCAAGCATGGTCACATAGCAAAGATACAGTGCATTACGTTATTGAAGCAATAAGAGATGGCGGGGCCATATGTGGATGGCCTGAGGAGCAGGCCCAGGGGAGACGAAAGAGATAGGGGGAGGGCCTATGGTTGTGTCTTCACTCTCCAGGGCTCCATTTCACCCCAAACATACATGCCCACCAGGCTAGGCGGTTATATGCTCTCTGTCCATCTCCCCCAGTCTTTCAAGTGTTTCCCAGTGTAGCCCCTGGCATTGCATATCCGCTTCTCCAGTGAGGCGCATCAGTCCATCTCATTAACCTATCGGTTTAGGCACAGTCTGTCTGGGAATCCCCATGCGGAGGCTATGAGTCTTTTTCCTAGTCCGAATACCACCGAGAGTGGTATAATCCACTTCCCCCCAGATCCCGAGTATCACCATCTTTGGGTCCAGCGAGACAGGAGACCCCAGGCCACCATTAATCTTGCAGATGCATTGGCTCCAGAAGTCTTGAATTAAAAGTTCCCTGGGCCCTGCAGCATCATAGGCAGTCTCCATCCTCCACCACCCAACATTTCATCATTGAGGCCCTGGGGTAACAGGCCTGATGTAATATTTTGAACTGTATTAAGCAGAGTTTATTGTCTATGCCAATCTCTCATGGGAGCATTAGCGCCTCGACCAATTCCTTAGATTCTAGCGGGCCTACCACCCTCTCCCATTTCTCCCGGAGCCTAGAGAGTTCCTGGGCCCCAAAGACCGCGATCACCTGGTAGAGTGTTGACGTGACCTTTGCCGAGATCCCAGCTTGGAGCATTTTTGCTTCTAGGGGGGAGCATCTGCCAGGACTGGGAATTGGGCTCGGATAGCATGTGTAAGTTGCATGTGTCTGTATTGCTCTCCAGTGGGTAGTGCAAACCTGTCCTGCAGGGATGTAATCGCCCCTATACTTCTGATCTCCTAACCTATATGTGAAAGCCCAGGATCCCTGTGGAGCCAATCATTCACCGCTCCCAGTTGTGCAGCCCAGTAGTAAGCCTGGAGGCATGGTAGGCCTATTCCTCCTTCCCAGGATGTGAAGGGGCGCATTCTGGAGGACATACAGAAATCTTGGGAGAGAGAGCATTTTAAAGAGGGCCGCTCTGCCCATTAGCGTCAGTGGGAGTGATTACCAGTGGGTGACGTCTGCTTCAAATCTAACCACCACCGGTTGCGGGTTGAGGCGAATAAAATCCTCAGGGTTAGGGCTGACGGTCTGTGATGCTGGAAATGCATTGGAGGGACAGGGCCTCCCTGTCCTTGTCCTGTAGTCCTTTTTCATTTGTGTTCTGTATTGTTTTCTGCCCAGGAGTACATATGGGACTCCTGGCAGTGCAGCTCTTCCTGTTTTTGGTTTGGTGTACAGACCCATGGGATACCCTCATGGCACCCATGGCTGGGGGTGCATCCCTGTGCCACTAGTGTATGTTTTTGGGCACCTGTGTGTGGCCCACAGAGCAGGATATGGGCTGGTGGCAGCTCCATGCTGAATTTGACAGGTGCTCTGAGTATCCTCCATTTTGGGATATCCAGGCCCTGCCATTGGAATCAGTTGATTCCTGATAGGAAACAAGATGGCCCCTCTGGCCTCTTGCTTTCTATTGCCTGTTACCTTGTTTTCCCAAAGTCGTGGGAAGCCCTGACTCTGTCCCTTCCCCCTGACTGGTTGTTGGGTGGAAGTTCCATATATGGTGTTGTTGTGAAGTCCAGGCCAGACTGGCTGGAGCCTTCCCAATGACTATATGTTGTGGGTACACCCTGTGCGTGGGACCTGGATGAATGGATGTATGACCAATATGCACTTCTTGTTGTGGATGTCTAGTTTCTGGTGTATGACACAATGACTGAGACAGCTCTGCCCGAAACTGGCATGAATGCCGTGTGTAGTGTTGAATGGCTAGGTACTTGTCCCAATACACATTCCTTGTTGTGAGTGGCTGAGAGGGAGGAGTATGGCCTGAATGCACTGTATGCCTGATTGGCTGACTGACTGCATGAATGCCCTTCTGTATGATTGGCTGCTGAGTGTGACCCAGCAGTGTGGATGAGAGCAGTGTGGATGAGAGACAGAATAGTATATCTAGGGACCTCTCCCCACTGGAAATTGTTCGAAGCTGGAGTTGAAACTGACATTGACACTGAAGCTGAATCTCGAAGCCGAGCCTGAAGAAGGTTGACTGTGGTCTCCCTTTGCCGAAATCTGAAAGCTGAAAGCCTTTCGAGACTGGCCCGAGAGAGGGCCTGGTCTTCCCGTGCCCCGAGGGACCATCGAGCACCGCTAACCTTCGCCGAAGCTCCCTGGAAGTCAGACCCTCGAAAGGCTGCCGACCGGAGATGGGGACCGCCGAGGAGAACGAAGTAAAGCACCCGGACATCAACGCCGTCGAAGTCAATTGCCGTCGACCAGGGTTCGGAGTATCGCTGTAACCGCTGGAGGCCTGTCAAAGCCATGTTGCCCAGAAGAGGGGACGCTTGATGCCGTGCAGCCGACAACCAGAGCCGCACGCTCCTTTGCCTAAGACTTCTGATTCACGGATGCGCTCGTCCGCACCGCCGCCAGCCTTATCCCGCCGGAGAAGGCCAGGCCGTTGATGCGCCGAGGAGCATCCGCCGGTGGGTGTCCCGCCACCCAATGACCGTAGAGACGCCAGACGACTTGACGCCCTTGCTGGGCCACAGTTCTTCACAATCTCTTTGCGGTCCTGATCTATCGACATTGAGGTGCCCCACACGCCTCTTCCTCGCAGGACGCCTTCGCTTTGTCGATGACGAGCACCGCTGTGACCAAAGCTGCCGCCTCGACGCCGAGTTCACTTTCTTCGAGGGATTGCGACGATACGTGTCTCCTGCTTTAACCTGTTTAGTGCCAAGGACGAGCTATCTCGTCCTTGGGATTACCTCCCTGTTGCCAAGGACGAGATAGCTCGTCCTTTCAGGCACTCTGTTTTGTGCAATCCCTGCAAAGCAAAGCAGGGATCGCACAAAACTGTAATCCAACCCCTGGGCTATGTGAGGGGGAGGTTCCTCTTCATGGCCCGGGGGTTGGATTTCCTGCAAATTCACGTTGGCGTGCGTGATGCACGCCGACATGAAATTGAAAGTAAATTCACCGCGGCAGCCATTTTCGGCTGCCGCGGTGAAGAGAGAAGGTAAGAACCCCTCTCCCGCTGCCTCGATCTCCGGCTTTATTTCAAGCCGGAGATCGAGGCAGGTATCGTTGGAAAGGGGAGATCCTCCCCTTTCCAACGATACCTTGTGTGACAGCATTGCTGCCTGCGGATCGGGCGCAGAGCTCGATCGGCGGGCAGCAATGCCCACTAGACCACCAGGGATCTGTTTTGGGAGCGGGAGGAGGGGGGCTGCTTACTAGGTAAGCAGCCCCCTCTCCCCCAAGCCCCCAAAGCATGGCGCCATGGCTGTGGCGACCCCTGGGGCCAGAGATCATCATCTGCCCCCAGGGATGAAAATGAAAAAAAAAAGAAATGTATACTTTCGAAGGGAGGTGGGAGGGGTTTCGGGCCCTGGGGCCCACTAAACCACCAGAGATTCTGCAGCAAATGGTGTCTTTGGAAAGGGAGATTCTCCCCTTTCCAAAGACACCATTTTACAAGCATTGCTGGTCACGGATCGGCGCAGAGCGCTCGATCCGTGACCAGCAATGACCACTAGACACCAGGGATTCGTTTGTGACATGGGAAGGGGAGGGGGGCTGCTTACAAAGCCATGGGGGCACATATCTAATCAACCCTGGGGGCAGATGGCTGATCATCTGCCCCCAGGGAAGGGGAAATAAAAAAAAAAATTTAGGGAGGTGGGAGGGGGTTTAGGGCCCTGGGGCCCACTAGACCACCACAGATTCTAGAAAAAATGGTGTTGTTGGAAAGGGGAGATTCTCAGAGCGCTCGATCCGTGACCAGAAATGCCCACTGGATCACCAGTGGGCCCCCAAAAATGGTGGGACAGGCCCCCCAGTGGGTGGGGCAGTAAGGTTAGGGCACCCGAGCGCCAGTTTGGCACACCAATGTGCCCCTCTGCGCCAAGGCAGGTATAGTAAACAAAGAACACAATTCAAAATGGCAGGCTGCCCTTTAGCGGGGGCAGAGGGCCCCCCTACACCGCTGTGGAATTTTCTAATGTGAAGGGGGGTGCACCTCACCACCCCCACCCCAATTGGAGGGGCGAGCCATCTCATGTATCCCTCCCCAGGGGCAGATAAGGGGGGGGTGTCCTGCACTCCTCTCTGGGCTCAGGCATCCGTTCCTAGGAGCAGATATCTGGTCCCAGGGAGGGCTGCATGACATGGCACCCACTCCATTGCGGGTGGGGGGTAGGGGGTCAACGCCCCATCCCGTTAGAAAATTCCCCGACCCTTTGGGTTGCCCCACAGCCTCCCCTAAAAAGCATTCCACCATTTTCAATTTTTTCCTTTGGTAACCCAACTCCCCTTGGTGCAGAGAGGCACATTGATGTGCCAATCTGGCGCCGGGGTGACCAAACCTTACTGCCCCACCCATTGGGGGGGCCTGTCCCACCATTTTTGGGGGCCCTCTCCCCCCCACCCCAAATGGAGGGGGGGTGTACTTCATGCAGCCGTTTGTAGGAGGCCCAGGGAGGCCTGCATGAGGCCTCCCCCTGCCACCCATTTGGGGTGAGGGGGAGAGGACCCCCAGAAATGGTGGGCCAGGCCCCCCAGGGGGTGAGGCAGTAAGGTTTGGGCACTGCGGGGCCAGAATGGCACACCAATGTGCCCCCTGCGCCAAGGCAAGTTTAGTAAACAAAGAAAAAAATGGAAAATGGTGGAACGCTTTTTAGGGGGAGCTGTGGGGCACCCCAACGGGTCTGGTAATTTTCTAATTGGATGGGGCATTGACCCCCCCTCCCCCCAGCTGCAATGGAGTGGGTGCCATGTCATGCAGCCCTCCCTGGGACCAGATATCTGCTCCTAGGAACGGACGCCTGAGCCCAAAAGGAGGGGAGGACAGCCGCCCATTATCTGCCCCTGGGGAGGGCTACATGAGATGGGCCGCCCCTCCAATTTGGCCATGTGTGGATTCCCACCAAATATCACACTTTGTCAGGGATTGTGGCTAATAAAAAATGGGGCAATTTGCGCAAGAAAGACCTCTCTGGATTCCCACGTGTGTCCTCTTTTGGGAAATGCATGGGGTTCCCTGTTTTCCTTGGTGGCTTGGACACCCGAGGCCCAGATCTGTATGTTGTGCCGGTCGGCAGAGCGTCTCAAATTCAGGTGTGAAAACAGACTTACTTGTGTTATAGGCTTTCCCCTTGGCGGCCAGGTAGGTGCACACACACATGTGAGGTACCGTTTTCATCGGGACACCTGTGGAAACGCGGGATGGTAGGCCATGTGTTGTTGGGGGCGTGTTTCAATGGGTGAGCCGAGCGAAATGTGCGGAAAAAGCGTTTTATTTCCCACATTTTGGACTTTGCGGGGGTGTCTGGGTAATACATTCTGGGGCGATTTGGGCATATCATACCTCTGCGGATTCGCACGGGTGTCCTCTTTTCGGAAATGCATGGGGTTCCCTGTTTTCCTTGGTGGCTTGGACACCCGAGGCCCATATCTGTATGTTGTGCAGGTCGGCAGAGCGTCTCAAAATTCAGGTGTGAAAACAGACTTGGGGTTATGTTTTAGGCTTTCCCCTTGGCGGCCAGGTAGGTGCACCCACACATGTGAGGTATCGTTTTCAACGGGACTCCTGTGGGAACGCGGGACGGTAGGCCATGTGTTGTTGGGGGCGTGTTTCGATGGGTGAGCCGAGCGAAATGTGCAGAAAATGCGTTTTTTCCCCACATTTCGGACTTTGCGGGGGTGTCTGGGTAATAAATTCTCGGGTGATTTGGGCATATCATACCTCTGCGGATTCCCACAGGTGTCCTCTTTTCGGAAATACATGGGGTTCCCTGTTTTCCTTGGTGGCTTGGACACCCGAGGCCCATATCTGTATGATGTGAGAGTGTGACATTTTAGGTGTGAAAACAGACTTGGGGTTACTTGTGTTTTATGCTTTCCCCTTGGCGGCCAGGTAGGTGCACCCACACATGTGAGGTACCATTTTCATCGGGACACCTGTGGGAACGCGGGACGGTAGGCCATGTGTTGTTGGGGGCGTGTTTCGATGGGCGAGCCGAGCGAAATGTGCGGAAAATGCATTTTTTTTCCCACATTTCGGACTTTGCGGGGGTGTCTGGGTAATAAATTCTGGGGCGATTTAGGCATATCATACCTCTGTGGATTCCCATGGGTGTCCTCTTTTCGGAAATGCATGGGGTTCCCTGTTTTCCTTGGTGGCTTGGACACCCGAGGCCCATATCTATCTGTGTGCTGTGCCCGTCGGCAGAGCGTCTCAAAATTCAGGTGTGAAAACAGACTTGGGGTTACTTGTGTTTTAGGCTTTCCCCTTGGCAGCCAGGTAGGTGCACCCACACATGTGAGGTACCGTTTTCATCGGGACACCTGTGGGAACGCGGGACAGTAGGCCATGTGTTATTGGGGGCGTGTTTCAATGGGTGAGCCGAGCGAAATGTGCGGAAAATGCATTTTTTTCCCCACATTTTGGACTTTGCGGGGTGTAAGAGGATTCAATTCAACACTACAGCTAAATCAACGCCTAGTCTATAATACTGAATGAAAACCCTTATTGATATATCTTTATGTCCAGTTCATGCGTTCTGGATGACTACCCCTATATAACACCCCTCTCTTGGAATCCCCCTGACCCCACTGAGCCAAGAAGTAGTTCTGTTTTGCAAATTAAAAGGTTTATTTGAGAAGTAAAGCAATATATATCTATCACACTTTATAATAAATTAATAATTGAATATCACACTTAATCTGATATGATAAAGATTAACAACGGAGAATCTGGCACTAGCACACTTCTTTATGATCACTAAGGAGTTGACATGAAATGGATAAGATAGCACACTGGTAAATAGGAACAAAAGAAGAAGGTGGTACAGAATGCTTTATGTAAGCTCAGGGGGATGCAATATTCAATGAATGCAGTACAGAAAATACTCAATATGACTTCAACCAAACAATGTAATCACTTTTCTCTGGCTATTCACGCCCCCCCTCTTTATGAAATGCAAGGAAATGGAAGGAAAACACACAGTTCTCAGAAATGCAATCAATGTAATTCAGTTCAATCCCCCCCAAGCATGCTTAAAGAAAACAGATAGGAGTTTTGAAAACACAGGCCCAAATTGCTTTGATATGTGCTGGCAATGAATTAAAAAAAATATGCTAAAATGCTTTTAATTCCCTTTCAGAGGTTCAGGGGAATGGTATCTAGTCAATATTAGCTCAGGCTCACTCTTGCAATGATTCAGGGATGATTAGCAGGTTAAACAAATTTCTGGCAAATGGAAGGCAAGCAAACTGCTGTTTCACACGTTGAGAAATTTGCAAATCGTGGCAAAATTTGCGGATGCGTGTTCCGCGATCGTGGTAAAACTATAGGGGGTAGGAATGTGGTTCCTAGTGCGATTAAAAGCTTAGATTCTCAACTTTCAGATGAAAGTTACTGCAAGTCTCTAGCACAAACGGTTGCGGAGATATGAGCGATTGAATAAAGGTAGTTTTTCAGATTTGAAATTTTAAAAGCTCAAAATGACAAGTGACAGATTTTGCAGCTAGAATGACAGGTGACAGATTTGGAGCTATCAGGCAGTTCTACTTAGGTTAAATAGATTGACATAGATGAATTTAAACTAAGAGATTGGTTCTACACAGTTCTGCTGGGTACTCACACTATATTCTTGAATTAAATGGGCCTCATCACGGATCTGGTCAGGGTTTTAGACTGGGCTCTGGTCTCTCTCTGGGCACAGCGTCTGGTCTCTGGAACTGCTCGCTCTCTGGTCTGGTCTCTTAGTTCTGGATAGATTGAAGTCTCTAGTTTGGCTTTCTGGAGGTTGATGAATTTGAAGTCTGGATCTCTGGATGTTGTATGGTCCGGCAGAGCGCGTTGCAGCAAATGGAATTGAAGGTCCCTATCTGTCCTGTCTGTCTGCTTTTATGTGTTTTGAGAGTGGGTGGGTATGTTGGTCATAACTAAACTTGCCCCTCTCACTTGTCATTGGTCAAATTTCCATTCCTCACTTGATTGGCGAAGCTAAGTTGTGTCAGAGTGATGTCATTTTATGGCTTGCAGATAGGACACTCCTCTGTCAGATTGCACACATTCTATATTTGATAACAAAAGACATATTTCACAGTTACACAGTTGCTTGAACTTACATATACATGGTGTGGCTGAATGTAGCCATGTCTCTGTCCAAATCTGTTGTTTCTAAGAGCTTGCATTCAGAAATGGCACATAATTGACTTTTTAACTGATTTTTCAATTTCTGACATTGACCCAACTTTACATACATGTGCGTAGGGAGTATGGACATTAACTGATGAAGTTTCAGATTTTTAACATGCATACATTTAGAGTAATATCCACTTTTCCGCTGACACCCCCCTGAACATACCACCGGTTCTAAAAACCTCTTAAACTGTGGGCAGAAAAATCACAAGAATTATGGTATCATTTATAAAATTTTCCCATGTCCGCTCTATGAATGATCCATCTTTTTAAAGTTATGTTCTGGCTCCAAAGGGGTGTGGTTTCCTCTCAGCACAAGGTAGAAATACTGGTTTATCCAGTTCTGCCAAGCCAGCTTCTGTCTCCAGTTTCTCCCCCTCCCAGTTTCTGCCAAGAGTAAGCCACTTTTACGACCCCTGCAATATAAGATTTGCTTGGGTCCTGAAAGGCTCATTGTTCAAGAGGAAGCCATTTATGATCCTCTCAATAAACCCTCTGCCTGGGTGAAGGGAGTTGCATTGTTCACTCTCCTGCAGAGCACAGGTAATTCAATTATCAGATAGATGGTATATTCTTAGTGTGGCCAGCAAAAAGGCAGATAGTCCTGGGAACACAGCTGTGACTCAAGTTTCACTCCTGATGGGGGTAGTTGTCAAGCAAAATCAAATTCCATAAGCCAGACTTTCAGCTAACTGTCCTGTTTTTTGTTGCTTTTTAAATTAACTTGCAATTTTACACATGCAGCTAGAATGCTGATTCTAAGTGCAAAACTATGACATTTCAACAGTTACAAAGGCAGGTGACACCAAACATAGGTCACTCATTTAATCTAAACATTTTCGATTTTAGTGTCTTTAAATCCAGTGCAACTTAAACTGCTGACTCCATAGCTCAGCCAGTTTTGTTATAAGCATTGTTCTGGGCTCTTCATTTCCCAGATTTTGTAGGCACACAAAACTTCATTCTGCCAAATGTCTGCTGGTGTTCAGTGAATATTTTGCACATATTGTAATGTTTGAAAATAGGCATTTTGAGCCTGCCTTCAGGGAAACACAGGGTGGTTTTAAAACGCCGGCTTTTGGATAGTGGTGAGTACTGGTACTGCACCCATTTTTGGGATTTAACAAATGAATTCCCCACAATTCTAAGTTGCATTTGGCAATCAGCATTGCCATTCCCAATGGTTTCAGACTACTGTGCGGGTAGTCCAATGGTGGTTTTAAAGCGCTTTGAAGCTAACCGCCGCTACTGTTTTTCCTTTGGCAACCCATTTCCCTCATGGCAACCCGGCCTTTCATTCTCGCACTGGTGGGTGGCAAGTGAGGCAACCATTTTGGTGTGCGCACAAACTGCGCAGCTTTCCTGGATTTCGGCGCACATGTGGGTTTTCCGCCATCTTGAACTTTCTAAGCCCACAGCACCAAATGTTGTGGCATGATAGCTTAAACGTGGGTCAGGACACCCAACAAGCCCCCCCACGCGACTGCACTTTGAATTTGAGTCGATGGGGAGTCGCGTGCCCAAGGGTTTTGACCCACGCACCGGTCTGTCCGCATAATCTTCTTCCTACTCTGTAGATGGCACAGTTCAGCATCTCCTTCTCCATCCGGTACTGATCGATCGGTTCTCCTCGCCGGTCCTGATGGGAATATTGGGCGGTCCACTGGGCCCATTGGATCTTCGTTCCTGGTCTCCGGATCGCCCTCCTTGGCCCGTCTCCAGGTTTTCTTTCTCCTAGGACGACAAAGGAAGAGCGGCAATACCTACTCATAGACGTTTTTCCACCACTGTTGAGATAGTGGGGCAGCATATGCATTTCATCATAACGAAACATTACATTCTTATTTTGAAAAAAAAACAGTATAACTAAGAGACAGTTTCATGCAAATCACAATATTTTAGAGACTAGATGTGGTATGTTTTATAATTGGAACTGAATTAGTCCGAGACAGTACCCGCTAGGATTCCAGAGGATTCCTCCAGTTGTTGCAGAGCATGCCTGGGATGGCTACATTTCAACTGGTTTATGTGGACCCACTTGTCTTCCCCCTCTGCCGAACCGCCTTTGGGGATGTGGATTTTGTAGGCCACAGGGGAGATCTTGTCGATGATCTCAAAGGGTCCTTTCCATGTAGGCAAAAATTTGCGCTGCTTGGCCTGGTTCCTTTGGAAGTTGTATAGATAGACCCGGTCTCCCACCTGATATTCCTTCCTGGAAGTTTTCAGGTCATAATGGGTCTTCATGCTATCAGCTGATCTTTCTAGATTCCGCTGAGCATAAGCAAAAGCATGTTGGAGGTGTTTCCTTAAATTCTCTACATACTCATGAGTAGTGGAGGCATTTATCAGTGTCTGCTCTTGGGTCCTGTAGAGCAAATGCTGTGGAAGCACCATCTTGCGCCCAGTCATCAACTCAAATGGTGACATTTTGGTTGCAGATGAAGGGGTAGATCTGATGGCCATTAGGACCAGAGGTAATCGGATATCCCAACTTGGCCCAGAATCTGCCACAAACTTCTTTAATATGCTCACAATTGTCCGGTTGTAGCGTTCCACTGCTCCAGAAGAAGCTGGCCTGTAAGCAATATGTAACTTCCTTTTGACCCCCAGTATCTCCCACATCTTTGTCATTACTTCACTGGTGAAGTGGCTACCTCTGTCTGACTCAATCCTTTGAGGTAGGCCGAAACGGGAAAAGATGTGGTTAATCATCAAGGCAGCTGCGGTTTCTGCCTTGCAATTTGGGGCTGGGAGACATTCCACCCACTTGGTAAACAAGCATGTGACGGTCAACATGTACTTATTCCCCCTCGCGGAGCGAATCACAGGGCCTACAAAGTCGATTTGTAAATCTGACCATGGCAGTGTCATCCCCCTCTTTTGGAGAGGCGCGCGGTGCGTGAGGGATGATGGCTGAAATTGTGCACACACAAGACACCCCTTCAAGTATTGGTCGAGGTCCTGCCCCATGTGTGGCCAGTATGCAACCTCTCTTAAGATTTCCAATGTTGTGTGAAACCCCCTATGACCGGCAGTGGCCGCATCATGGGCGTGACTTAACATCAGGCTTCGGAATGAGGTAGGAACCACCCACTGATCGTGGCCAGCTTTGGATTTCCTTACCAACAAACCGTCTTGGATCCGGAACATTTTTGGACATTTCATCAACACTCTTAGGTCCTCTTTCCCAATGTAATCGGTATCCGTCAGGGGAAAGTTCTCAGGGTCCTCAAGGTGCTGGTAAAATTTACCAATAATTGGATCCCCCTTCTGAGCTGTAATCAAATCAGCATCAGGGGTCTCCTTACTCCATTGTGCAATTGAAAGGTCGTTGTGAGCATTTGTCTGGGACCTAGTGATAGCAGTGACCTGGATTTCCCCCAACAGGGACTCAATCTCAATTAGATCCCCTTGGATGGCCCCGGTTTTGGCCAGCTGATCAGCTAAGTCGTTTCCAGTTTTGTCTGGTCCCTCTACTTTGGAATGACCCTTGATCTTTTTCCAATAGATGGTCATCTCATTCGAGGTGACCAGATCATCAATGTTTTGGATCAACTTCCCATGTTTCAAGGGTTTGTTGTTAGCACATAACATGCCTCTGGTTTTCCAATTAACCAGGTGCTCCACGAACCCGTTCCGTACATAATCCGAATCTGTGATTATGACCAGTTCGCGGAGTTGATGCTGGACAGCAGTGAGGATGGCCTGATGCACAGCCATCAATTCTGCCACCTGACTACTTCGGGGACCAATTTTGTATCCAGCGGAGGGTTCTGGGAACTCATTCACCCATGCATTCCCTACGCCGGCCACCAGTTCTTTCTCCCCGTTGTTGTCAACATGGTAAGAGCATCCATCCACATAGACAGTGGGCATTCCCTCACACTTGTCCTCTTCAAAGACTTTGTGTGGGGAATTAAGGTATGCCTCCATGTTGTCCTTTATTTTTAGACTTTCGTCCTCGAGACAGTTTTCTCTGGCACAATCATGCAAGTCAGCCAGACCTTGCGCGAGGGGACTCTTCTTGTTTTGGCCATATCTGACCTCCACAGGAAAGCCTTGCATTGACAGAATCCAGGAAGTAATTCGGGAATTACTCACATTTCCGGCCCGGATTCGGTCACTTTGGAGATATTGCAGAGGCTGGTGTGGAGTCTCCACTATGATGTGTTCCCCCTGGATAAACGGGCGGTAATTCTTCAATGCCCACACCGTTGCCAGGAGTGCCTTCTCACAATCGTTGAATTTTTCCTCCACAGAGGATAAAGTTTTGCTCGCATAGGAGATTACTTTATTGACCTTGTCATGCTTTTGATATAATACTGCCGTCAAGCACGTATTAGAGAATCCCGTCTCCAGGAAGAACTCCTTGTTTCTGACAGGGTAAGCTAGGCAAGGCGCTTGTGAGAGGCTTCTCTTGAGTTGTTTTACCGCCTCGGCTTGTTCTGGACCCCATTCCCACTTGACCCCCCCCTTCAGGAGATGAATCAGGGATCTGGTGATCTCTGCGTAGCCCTCAATGAACTTTCTGCTGTAATTAGTCAGTCCAAGGAGGCTCCTTAGTTCCCGCAGAGTTGTGGGGTCTTTCAGTTTCTGAAGTGCTTCCACTTTCTTTTCCTGGGGACCGAGACCCTGAGGAGTAATCTCATGCCCCAAGAAATTAACACGGGTTCTACACCACTGTGCTTTCTGAAAGGAAAGTTTTGCTCCGGCGGCCCTCAACTGGGTCAGAACATAACGGATCTCCGCTATGTGTTCCTCCACAGATGAACTTTTGATGAGGACATCATCTACATAAGCCAAGTTACCCCTCGCACCCAGGTCGGGCATGGCCTTATGTAGGAAAATGTTGAATTCATTGCCGGAGTTGAGGTATCCGAAGGGAGTCCGGGTCCATGTGTACTGCTGGCCCCCAAAGGTAAAAGCCAGTTTGTATTGGTCCTCCCTGCTGACAGGCACGGTCCAGTATCCATTGGTCAGGTCTATTGCAGTGAATACATGTGACCCCTGGGTCTGGGCCAGCCCTTGGTCAATGTAGGGCAGAGGCCATCGGGAAGTATGGACCCGTTTGTTGAGCTCCCTAAGGTCAGCGCAGAGTCTCCACTGGCCGTTTGGCTTTAATATTCCCAGCACCGGATTATTGAAGGTGCTGTGGACGGGACGGATTATTCCCCGGGACTCAAGGTTCTTAATTATTTCAGTAAGGGACTCCATGGATGCGAGAGGCAAACGATATTGCTTCACAAACACAGGAGTCATGCCAGGGTCCGTGGGGATTGTTGTTGTGTGGATGTCAGTGCGACCACAGTCATACGAGTCTACCGCAAAGAGATCTTGGAAATCCAAGAAAACTTGTTTCAACTTTTGCTTTTGCTCCAGAGTCACACAGGCATCAGCTAGGTTGACTCTCTCTTCCACCATCTGCCTGAAGCCTGGAAAGACTTCTGGTTTGGCTATCTCAGCGGCCTCCTCCAGCTGGGTGGAGAAGTCCCTGGTCAGAGTGCTGATTTGGACTGGAGGCTTCAGGTGGAAAAGGCAGCCCTCATGGACTTGGAAAATCACCTCCTCCCTCCTGAAGTCACAAGTCACATCTTCCTTACCATAGGGGCAGGAAGTGTACACCAGGAAGTTCCCCCCATGCCGGGTAAAAATCCTGTCTGGTGTTGTATTGTCATCACTGTCACTGTCAAAACAGTCCTTGGGGATTGGTCCTAACAGTTCATTTACTAAGTCGATGGAAAAATGTCGGTCATCAACCGCCATTCCAATAATGGTGCCTGCGGCTAGAGTAATACTCTTTAAGTCGCTGTTATCCACCTCTATTAGAATGGTGTCATGTTCTATGTTGACTAATGGAGTTGGGTTTACCCCTAACCCTTGCAGTTGGAGAGAAGCATTTAGATGTATGTAAGCATCAGGGTTTTTCAAATATTGTCCTCTTTTAACTTTCACTTCCAGGGAGAATTGTCGGGTCCTTTCTGGGATGGTGATTTCCTCTTTGATCTGAATTTCAACTGCATAAGGTAGCAATTGAGCTGACCTAAATGCTTTTTCTGGATCATCAAAGCCCATGGGATTATCCGCTAATCGGGACCAAGCTTTGAAGTTTATTAGGTCCAAACTAATGGCAAAGCGATTGAGAATGTCACTGCCTAAGTAAAAGGCGGCAGGGACGTCTCGCACGACCCAACAATTGTGGACTATGCTCTTGTTGCCAATGGAGATTTTGAGCATACACCTGCTTGGCAGGAGATGTTTGGAATTAGGTGCTTCCAGGTCCATTTCCCATTTGTCTATCAGTTTGAAGGTGGGAATGGCTGGATCTTTTGGGAGTTGGCGGAACATGGCTTCGCTGATGAAGCTCTTACCGTTGTTCACACACACTCGAGCGAGAACAGAGTCCTTCCCATCATTTAACTGAACAGGGATGAACAACTGCTCTCCAATTTGCTGAATATCAGCCAGGCTCTGAGCTGATTTCACATCTTTCTGGACTATTGGAGTGGGAGTTTCTGATTGTGGATTAGTATAGAATCTCAGAGTGTTTCCTTCCAGCGTGGAGTACCACTTTAGACTGGAAGGAAGGTTGATTTTCAGAAATAGAGAGGACCCCCCATCACCAGTCTGTTGTCCTACTGCTATTACTGTCACATCTGGAATCTGGTTGTTCTGGAAGTGAAATTCTACTTGGTCAGATTTTTGTTCAACCATGTGGCATGTGCCGTTTAAACTAACATGGTTGACACTCTGTTTTAATTTTATTGGTCAGCTAGTCTGGGTCCAGAGGACCTTGTTTACACAATCTATTAGGGGTGACAACCTTCTCAGGAGGTCATTCCCTAGTAAACAAGGGGTGCCCTCTGGGGTCACAACTATGACCGGGTGTTTCAACTTATGTCGCCCAATTTTAATGTCCAAGTCTGCCGTCCCCTCAACGGGAATTTCCTTCCCGTCAAAGTTCTGGAGTTGTCCAGGAAGAGAGGTGAGAGGAATTTGGTAATTCTCTCCCCTTCCTGCATTCAGTTCGTCAAAGGCCCTTCTGGACAGAAGGGTAGCTTGAGATCCAGTGTCCACCAGTGCCGAGATTGTACCCTGCCCCTGTACTTGTACCGGGGCATAATATCTTCCCTCCTTCTCCTCAAGGGGGCACAGATAATGTACATTTTTGGACAACTGGTGGGCTAATTTTCTGGTTTTGGACATCGCGAGAGAAGAATTTTGGGCAGAATTCTGTGGAGAGCCTTGAGAATCTGAAAGAAAAAGTTGGCAACTGGAGATCAGAGCCATTGTGGGCTCCCCTGGTTCCGGTTCTGGGCCGCCCCCCCCTTTTTGGAGGCAGTCCCCAGGGTGGGTTTGAACCAGGGGATTTTCTTGATGTTGGTTCTGGGATGAGATGGTGGGCGGCGGTAGCTCAGTCTCCACATCTCCCCAGTCTGGATTTGCATCCCTAGGGACCCATTTTTCTTTGGGAGGAGTTCCCCCCTCTCTGAAGGAGAAGATCCTTTTCCCAGGATCCTCTGGGGATCCCTCTCCCTCAAATTGGAAGATCTGTACCTCCTCCTCAAACTGAGTCTGTTTGGGTCTTTTGTTTCTCCTACCCCCCCTCTGCTCCTTAGGAAGCAGACTTTCAGGGGCAAGAGATTTTGTTTCCGGTTCCTGGGTTTCCAGGGGCTGTTTACAAGTGAGGAAGGAAGCTTCCTCCAAGGCTTTACACCCCCCTTCCCTTTGTGCCTCCTCCCTGGGAACCGGTGAGTTATCGGGGTGCTGCCCCCGTCATTGTTCTGGGGCACCAGGACCAGAGTTGGGTGCGTTCTGCGCCGGCATGCCGGTCTGAGGGTTCTGCTGAGCCCTCAGTATGTGACCCAGATCCCGCGCCATGTTTTGAACCTGGCGCTCTAACTGGGAAACCCGCTCAGGCTGATACGGGGCCCTGTTTTCTCCCCTGGGCTGATCCCGGGAAGGGTAGCTGTCCCTCCTCTGGTAATACCCCGGGTTGGGAAGATTTGGGTACCCCTCCACCCTTGGCCTCCCCTCTCCCGGATTCAGTGGTCTGGGCTCAGGGAATTGGGGAAAGAAGGATGGATGGTTTTGGGGCTGAAAGTCAGGTGGATATCTGGGGAAAAAGTTCTGCCCAGGGTTTGGTAAATTTCTGCCCTCCTGTGGGAAGTTTGGAGGGAAGTTCCCTGGGTTAGGTGCTTGGCTGGATCCCCCCCCTTGGGCTGGAGGAGTCCACACATAACCCAGGATGGGTCGATTTCCCTTGTAACGGGGACTTACATAATCAGGAGAGCGAGGGACCCCATTTGTGGGGCTGCCTCCTTGGCTCCCTGTCTGTGACTGACCCGAGGACCTCCTGGGCCTAGCATTATTAGGTGCAGGTAGGTTTTTAGGCCCCCCCATCTCCAAATCCAAAACGGGGGTGACCTTTACCTCTGCCACCTTGGCAGCAGCAGGGGTGATGTTGGCTTTGGGGTTTTTCTGGGCATTACTTTTGCTATCCATCGGTTTCTGCACCTCATAGATCCGGGTAGCCTGTTCAAGGACCCAGTCTAAAGATCTTTTCTCGTGAAAATCCCTCACGAGCTAGGTCATGATATATTTGGGCAAGGCATGGAAAAACGTATTTATAAATTCTCTGCTATCCGTGCGCACCCTTCTTGTGGTCTGTGCAAAAGCATGCTTTAACTCCTGCACAAATTCTTGTGGGGCCTGATCCTCCCCACATTGCAAATTGTAGGCTGCCTTGCGAGCCTCTTGAGGATTTCTGTGAACAGAAAAATGTTTCAAGATGGCCGCCTTATAGGTGGACCATCTTAAATGATTTTGGTCCTCCAGCCCCGCAAAGAAACTGGAGTATTCCGGGGAGAAGGTCCACTTTACATATTGAATACAGCTTTGGCTGTCCTTCAAATGGAAAGTCTCCATCATTTGCTGAAACAATTCTAAGTGCTCCCAAACAGAATACTTAGCGTTCTTATGGTAAGGCGTGATGACGCTCCTGATCGCCTTAATCTGCTTTAAGGGGTCCTTAATCAAGGCCCTTTTTGCCTTATTGGCCTTTTTGGTTCGGGTAACCCTTGTCCATTCGTCCTCGGACTCAGAGGCACTGCTCCCAGAGGTTCCCGTCTGTTCTTCCAGGTTTTCCCGGATTCTGCGAGCCTGGGAATGGCGGGCAGACTGTGGGGACCTGGTCTCCTGTGTCCTGCGCAGTTCAGAGGAGTCTTCAGATTCCTCCTTGCTGCCAGGATTTGATGGGTACCCCCTCCACTGACCTAACTGGGCAGAGGTTTTCAGGATGCCCTTAATGGGCCTACTCTCCTGGGGTTCCCGACTGAACTGTACTATACTTGGGTGCCCATACCCGGATGCCCACCCCTCCATTCCTGGGTGGTACTGGCCTATGAGCCCCATACTCTTAGCTGGATAGTAATCTGCCATCCCTGTGGCCCTGTGCTCACGTGCGCCAGGGGACATGGGGGTGGCAGAGTCCAGGGACTGAGAGGTATGAGGGCCTCTGGTACTAGGGCTCCTGAGGTTATGCTCCGGAGTTTCCATTTCCCAGCGAACCTCATCTCTATCCGCCCCTGCTCCCTGTTGCAATGCAAGAGCCTGCATTTGTGCCTTCAGTTCCTCAGTTAAGGCCTTACTAGACTCTTATCAGTCTCTCCTGCATCGCTACCTGTTGTTGGAGCCTATCATTGTGTTGACAGAGGGCCTCATTTTCCCTCTGTGCTTCCTGGTTGGTCCTGGAGAACTGGGCCAGTCTTTGCTGCAGGAGGTTTACCTCCTGAGCTGTGTCCCTATTGGCCTGCTCCTTTCTTGCTAGAGCATCCTCCACCCTCCTGGTGTGCTCTAACAAGTTCTGGTTTTCTTTTTGGAGGTCACCCAGCCCCTGGAGGGCCAGGTGATTTTCTTCCATTTTCCTTTTTAAATGGCAGACTTCCTGGCCTATGGCGTCTCTTTCCTGACTAAGAGCCTGCATTTGTGCCGCCAGGTCGTCCCTCTGCCTTTGGAAGGCACCAGCTTTCTGGCGCTCCTGATCAAACTCTGCCTGGGTATCCAGGTCTTTCAGAATCAGTTTATTGCTCTCCTCTTTCTCTCTATCTAGCTGGCTTTGCAGGGTGACTACCTGCTCCGCGCATGCCCTGTTGAAATTGATCTGTTGCTCCAACTTTTTCTGGTTCTGCAGTAAGGAGTCCAAACTGTCTTGGTGCTCCTTCTGCAGGGCCAGAAATCTGGTATCCTGGTCTGTCTTTTCCTGTTGTAGGATGCCCATATCCTCTTTTACTTTAATGATGTACTGCCTGCTGTCATTTTCTGACTCCTGGCTCCCCTGCAGCCTCTGCTCAGAAGAGACCAGGTCAGATTGGATCTTCTCTAACACCATCTGTTGCCTATTTGCCAGATTTTGGCTTTCAGCACATCTATCCTGCATGTCTCCCATATATAGGTAGAGGTATGCTGCTATCCTGGCAATCTTATTGTCTTCCTCTTTGGCTTTAGGAGCCATATATAGTTCACTCAGGGCCACATGTAATGGACCCTGATCTCTCCATAAGTCTGACCCTGTTTCAGTGACCTGTCGCGTGATAGCCTGCAACCAGGCATCCTGGCCCTGCTCAGCCCATTCACCTCTCACAAATAGTTTATGTAAGAAGTGCTCTCTGGCTATTTTCATATCTACCAAGGTCGTCATTCTAGAGATTGGTCTCTGTCCTGACTTACAGAAGTTAGTATTTTATTTTTGCAGAACAGAACTTTTCTTGGAGTGTCCCTTTTGAGGAATGCTTCACAGCGTAATGCAGCGTGGTGATCCGACCGGATGTATGTATCCCGTCAGTTAGCACACTGTATTAAGCTGCACAAGTGGTATTCTAACCCAAACGTCCGGCCGAGCCCCCAATTTGTAAGAGGATTCAATTCAACACTACAGCTAAGTCAACGCCTAGTCTATAATACTGAATGAAAACCCTTATTGATATATCTTTATGTCCAGTTCATGCGTTCTGGATGACTACCCCTATATAACACCCCTCTCTTGGAATCCCCCTGACCCCACTGAGCCAAGAAGTAGTTCTGTTTTGCAAATTAAAAGGTTTATTTGAGAAGTAAAGCAATATATATCTATCACACTTTATAATAAATTAATAATTGAATATCACACTTAATCTGATATGATAAAGATTAACAATGGAGAATCTGGCACTAGCACACTTCTTTATGATCACTAAGGAGTTGACATGAAATGGATAAGATAGCACACTGGTAAATAGGAACAAAAGAAGAAGGTGGTACAGAATGCTTTATGTAAGCTCAGGGGGATGCAATATTAAATGAATGCAGTACAGAAAATACTCAATATGACTTCAACCAAACAATGTAATCACTTTTCTCTGGCTATTCACTCCCGCCCTCTTTATGAAATGCAAGGAAATGGAAGGAAAACACACAGTTCTCAGAAATGCAATCAATGTAATTCAGTTCAATCCCCCCCAAGCACGCTTAAAGAAAACAGATAGGAGTTTTGAAAACACAGGCCCAAATTGCTTTGATATGTGCTGGCAATGAATTAAAAAAAATATGCTAAAATGCTTTTAATTCCCTTTCAGAGGTTCAGGGGAATGGTATCTAGTCAATATTAGCTCAGGCTCACTCTTGCAATGATTCAGGGATGATTAGCAGGTTAAACGAATTTCTGGCAAATGGAAGGCAAGCAAACTGCTGTTTCACACGTTGAGAAATTTGCAAATCGTGGCAAAATTCGCGGATGCGTGTTCCGCGATCGCGGTAAAACTATAGGGGGTAGGAATGTGGTTCCTAGTGCGATTAAAAGCTTAGATTCTCAACTTTCAGATGAAAGTTACTGCAAGTCTCTAGCACAAACGGTTGCGGAGATATGAGCGATTGAATAAAGGCCGTTTTTCAGATTTGAAATTTTAAAAGCTCAAAATGACAAGTGACAGATTTTGCAGCTAGAATGACAGGTGACAGATTTGGAGCTATCAGGCAGTTCTACTTAGGTTAAATAGATTGAATTAGATGAATTTAAACTAAGAGATTGGTTCTACACAGTTCTGCTGGGTACTCACACTATATTCTTGAATTAAATGGGCCTCATCACGGATCTGGTCAGGGTTTTAGACTGGGCTCTGGTCTCTCTCTGGGCACAGCGTCTGGTCTCTGGAACTGCTCGCTCTCTGGTCTGGTCTCTTAGTTCTGGATAGATTGAAGTCTCTAGTTTGGCTTTCTGGAGGTTGATGAATTTGAAGTCTGGATCTCTGGATGTTGTATGGTCCGGCAGAGCGCGTTGCAGCAAATGGAATTGAAGGTCCCTATCTGTCCTGTCTGTCTGCTTTTATGTGTTTTAAGAGTGGGTGGGTATGTTGGTCATAACTAAACTTGCCCCTCTCACTTGTCATTGGTCAAATTTCCATTCCTCACTTGATTGGCGAAGCTAAGTTGTGTCAGAGTGATGTCATTTTATGGCTTGCAGATAGGACACTCCTCTGTCAGATTGCACACATTCTATATTTGATAACAAAAGACATATTTCACAGTTACACAGTTGCTTGAACTTACATATACATGGTGTGGCTGAATTTAGCCATGTCTCTGTCCAAATCTGTTGTTTCTAAGAGCTTGCATTCAGAAATGGCACATAATTGACTTTTTAACTGATTTTTCAATTTCTGACATTGACCCAACTTTACATACATGTGCGTAGGGAGTATGGACATTAACTGATGAAGTTTCAGATTTTTAACATGCATACATTTAGAGTAATATCCACTTTTCCGCTGACACCCCCCTGAACATACCACCGGTTCTAAAAACCTCTTAAACTGTGGGCAGAAAAATCACAAGAATTATGGTATCATTTATAAAATTTTCCCATGTCCGCTCTATGAATGATCCATCTTTTTAAAGTTATGTTCTGGCTCCAAAGGGGTGTGGTTTCCTCTCAGCACAAGGTAGAAATACTGGTTTATCCAGTTCTGCCAAGCCAGCTTCTGTCTCCAGTTTCTCCCCCTCCCAGTTTCTGCCAAGAGTAAGCCACTTTTACGACCCCTGCAATATAAGATTTGCTTGGGTCCTGAAAGGCTCATTGTTCAAGAGGAAGCCATTTATGATCCTCTCAATAAACCCTCTGCCTGGGTGAAGGGAGTTGCATTGTTCACTCTCCTGCAGAGCACAGGTAATTCAATTATCAGATAGATGGTATATTCTTAGTGTGGCCAGCAAAAAGGCAGATAGTCCTGGGAACACAGCTGTGACTCAAGTTTCACTCCTGATGGGGGTAGTTGTCAAGCAAAATCAAGTTCCTTAAGCCAGACTTTCAGCTAACTGTCCTGTTTTTTGTTGCTTTTTAAATTAACTTGCAATTTTACACATGCAGCTAGAATGCTGATTCTAAGTGCAAAACTATGACATTTCAACAGTTACAAAGGCATGTGACACCAAACATAGGTCACTCATTTAATCTAAACATTTTCGATTTTAGTGTCTTTAAATCCAGTGCAACTTAAACTGCTGACTCCATAGCTCAGCCAGTTTTGTTATAAGCATTGTTCTGGGCTCTTCATTTCCCAGATTTTGTAGGCACACAAAACTCCATTCTGCCAAATGTCTGCTGGTGTTCAGTGAATATTTTGCACATATTGTAATGTTTGAAAATAGGCATTTTGAGCCTGCCTTCAGGGAAACACAGGGTGGTTTAAAACACCGGCTTTTGGATAGTGGTGAGTACTGGTACTGCACCCATTTTTGGGATTTAACAAATGAATTCCCCACAATTCTAAGTTGCATTTGGCAATCAGCATTGCCATTCCCAATGGTTTCAGACTACTGTGCGGGTAGTCCAATGGTGGTTTTAAAGCGCTTTGAAGCTAACCGGCACTACTGTTTTTCCTTTGGCAACCCATTTCCCTCATGGCAACCCGGCCTTTCATTCTCGCACTGGTGGGTGGCAAGTGAGGCAACCATTTTGGTGTGCGCACAAACTGCGCAGCTTTCCTGGATTTCGGCGCACATGTGGGTTTTCCGCCATCTTGAACTTTCTAAGCCCACAGCACCAAATGTTGTGGCATGATAGCTTAAACGTGGGTCAGGACACCCAACAGGGGGTGTCTGGGTAATAAATTCTGAGGCGATTTGGGCATATCATACCACTGCGGATTCCCACAGGTGTCCTCTTTTCGGAAATGCATGGGGTTCCCTGTTTTCCTTGGTGGCTTGGACACCCGAGGCCCATATCTGTATGTTGTGCCGGTCGGCAGAGCGTCTCAAAATTCAGGTGTGAATACAGACTTGGGGTTATGTTTTATGCTTTCCCCTTGGCGGCCAGGTAGGTGCACCCACACATGTGAGGTACCGTTTTCAACGGGACTCCTGTGGGAACGCGGGACGGTAGGCCATGTGTTGTTGGGGGCGTGTTTCGATGGGTGAGCCGAGCGAAATGTGCAGAAAATGCGTTTTTTTCCCTACATTTCGGATTTTGCGGGGGTGTCTGGGTAATAAATTCTGGGGCGATTTGGGAATATCATATCTCTGCGGATTCCCACGGGTGTCCTCTTTTCGGAAATGCATGGGGTTCCCTGTTTTCCTTGGTGGCTTGGACACCCGAGGCCCATATCTGTATGATGTGAGAGTGTGACATTTTAGGTGTGAAAACAGACTTGGGGTTACTTGTGTTTTAGGCTTTCCCCTTGGCGGCCAGGTAGGTGCACCCACACATGTGAGGTACCATTTTCATTGGGGCACCTGTGGGAACACGGGACGGTAGGCCATGTGTTGTTGGGGGCGTGTTTCGATGGGCGAGCCGAGGGAAATGTGCGGAAAATGCATTTTTTCCCACATTTCGGACTTTGCGGGGGTGTCTGGGTAATAAATTCTGGGGCGATTTAGGTATATCATACCTCTGCGGATTCCCATGGGTGTCCTCTTTTCGGAAATGCATGGGGTTCCCTGTTTTCCTTGGTGGCTTGGACACCCGAGGCCCATATCTGTGTGCTGTGCCGGTCGGCAGAGCGTCTCAAAATTCAGGTGTGAAAACAGACTTGGGGTTACTTGTGTTTTAGGCTTTCCCCTTGGCGGCCAGGTAGGTGCACCCACACATGTGAGGTACCGTTTTCATCCGGACACCTGTGGGAATGCGGGACGGTAGGCCATGTGTTGTTGGTGGCGTTTTTTGATGGGTGAGCTGAGCGAACTGTGCAGAAAATGCGTTTTTTTCCCAAATTTCAGACTTTGTGGGGGTGTCTGGGCAATAAATTATGGGGCGATTTGGGCATATCATACCTCTGCGGATTCCCACGGGTGTCCTCTTTTCGGAAATGCATGGGGTTCCCTGTTTTCCTTGGTGGCTTGGACACCCGAGGCCCAAATCTGTATGTTGTGCCGGTCGGCAGAGCGTCTCAAATTCAGGTGTGAAAACAGACTTGGGGTTACTTGTGTTTTAGGCTTTCCCCTTGGCGGCCAGGTAGGTGCACCCACATATGTGAGGTACCGTTTTCATCGGGACACCTGTGGGAATGCGGGACGGTAGGCCTTGTGTTGTGTTTGTGTGGTTTTCATAACGTTTTGACCCATTTGCTGGTGCCCTTTGTCACACAACCCTTTCATTTCCCAAATGTGACCTACATTTAGTCGCTGCTTTAGGCACCATACTCTTTTGAAACCTGCACAAGTCACCTACCCTTGAAAAGGCCTGCCTCTGCTCTTTCAGAAAATGTATGCTTGCCGTTCCTCACCACATTGGTTTTCCCGATTTACACATGCTAAGTGCGTCTGTTCAGGCCGTGAGCGTAAAACTCTGTTGTACCATGGCTCAGTGTTTGGCTTGTGGTATTGCTTGTTTTGTAAAACACTACAAAAAATGTGTGCTCTCCTAACTGCAAGAATGGGGGGAATGTAGCGGAGCATTGCTTTTCTCAAAATTCATAGAACCCATTGCCGTACCAAGCCAACCATGTCCAACACATACCTTTTTTTTCGGTCATTTTCCCGCTTTTCCCCCAATCTATGGCAGTTTCCCCTACCTAGTTGTTGCCTGACCTACGCAAATCACCCCTTCCTAAACTTGGAATTTTGTCTACTTTTCAGAAATATATACCTTTCTGTCCTCCAATTCGGCTTTCCTACCCTTTTCTTCCATTCCGTCCATGCATGTCCAATTGGCAAAAATGGCCAAAATCGCCTACCTCTCACAAAACGGTTGATAACCACATCAAAATATTTTTTTTTCGTTTCCAACCTGTTCTTGAAAGCCAGGAAATTGGGGAACTCAGCACAGCAAACCATTTGTTCCTAGCTCTTACAAGGAAAAAACCACAGGCTTCTTTGTACATCATTTTATTGGCATTTTTTGAAAAAATCCAAAATGTTTGCGCTTTTTGCTTCTTTTCTCTCACCCCCCTACAGCAACCTAGGATTCCTGGGTGGCGTTACGACCGCCTACATGTGGGAAAAAAGGATCCAAATTTAGCCGAGATACCTAATGTAACAGAAAAGTTACAAGCCATTGAATGGCCACATACCGAAATCACCAAAAAAGGCCCTGGCACTGGGGGGAAATACCCATGGCAGTTAAAGTGTTAAAGGGAGTCGCTCAAGAAGGATCCGTCTACGACCCGATGTCTAACTCTGCTATTCCAGGTACATTGGGGTTGGAGAACTATCTTAGAAGGAAATAAGACTTCTAGAACAATATTTGGACTGGGCTTGTGATATATCTTTATTTTACAGGTTTGCCAGGTGGGGGGGTCTCCACACTGAACTGTGTCTAGTGGTAGGGGCCAGTATTCTGCCAATTGTTCTAACCAACTGCTTTCCTCCTACATCTATTGTTGGTTACCTTTATTAAGTGATCTGTGTGACATTTGACCAGAGTATACTTGATGCACTTTAATGAGATCTGATAATAATTGTGGTAGCACTTTAGAGCTATATATATTTACCATTGTAGATTTTCTGAGCACAAAGTGAGTTATTGTGATAGTGTACATAACCTTGAATATTAATTATATAAAGACTGTGTTTTAACTAATACAGTGTGTGGACATTCCTTTGTGGGGGCTTGGGGATTACACTGTACTTAAGAACCATCCTGCATCACCTCCTGAGAAGCTGGGCCTTACCAATAATAGAGAATCCTGGTTGGGGTCCTCTGTGCCACTTCTCTGCCATATAGAGAGCAGAAGTACAGACCCCCCCTCCGGTCCTTTACACTGGTGGCAGCGGTGGGATGCTTATGGTTTTAAGAATCAGTGTATAACCGTGCCACTTACAAAATATCTGCACTTTGTTAAATTGAGGTTTAGTTGTGTACAAGATAACTGCACTACAAGCAATGGAATCTATGGTGAATGGTAAATTGACTAGGATGAGCTTAGAGGGTCTCCAGGATGCTTGTGAAGCCAGGGAGTTAGACTTTGTGGATACGTCTAGGGCTGAGCTGATAGCTGCCCTGGTGAAACTCTTGAAGGGGGGGATGCAACCAATGAGGACTCTGCCCCGCGGGTTGTCACTGAATCTGTTTCTACGAATGTCACCATTCCTGCTGCCTCTGTTCCAAATCCCAGCAATTCCTTGGAGCTTGAGTTATTAAGGATGAAATTGGCCTTTTAATACCGCAAGTTGGAAATAGATCCTGAGCTTAAGAAAGAGGAGTTGGCACAACAAGTGGAGCTCAAGAATAGGGATCTTGAACTCAAAGATAAGGACCTCGAAGCAATCACAGTCGGGTATACCAAAACCTTCCTCTCCTAAACCCCAAAAATCTAGTGGGGATAAGTCATCTGTGGGTGGGAATAAGAGTAGTGGTCCACCTGCTGCAAAGCAGGCTCCCAGTGGTTCCAGTACTGTACCCCACATTCCTGGCACTTGTTGGGAATGTGGGGCTCTGGATCACAAGAAGGGTGACTCCAAGTGTAAAGGTAAGGCACTTGGCGTACAGGCTGTCAGCCTGAGCTACCCTTACTCCATGTCTGATGTGGAGGCCACCGCCCTCCCCTCCTCTACCAGAATCACCTTTGGTGTTCCTGTAGAGATTTCCTTAGTGTCCGTTGGGGCCTGGGACCAGCACGCGGAAGTACTGGTGACTATCCCACAGAACACCCGTAGGTTTTTGAGAAGTGTCCTCTTGAATGGCCAGCCTTCTACTGGCTTGAGAGACACTGGGGCAAGCATGACAGTGGTGGACAGGACGCTGCTAAAGCCAGAGGGCTATGTAGGTGCTCCTCTGAGAACCACCAGGTTTGTTGGTGGGCCTCCCAAATTATTGTCTGTAGCCTTAGTCACACTCATGATTGGAGACAAGACAGCAAAGCTTCCTGTCCTGGTTCAGGACATTGTCCCTGCCAACATTCGGTTACGAAATTATCTAGTGGATTTGGGGTTGATCTCGGATGGTCTCCCCATGGCTGCTGCTGTAGTCACTAGGTCACAGGTGACACAGGGCCTGGCTGTCATTCAGGTACCCGAGCCAAAGGAGAGGCCTAAGGCAAGAAGACGTAAGACCAAGAAGGCCAACTCTGTGAAGGGGGCTCCTTCTCTTCCTGCTGTTCCTACAGCACCCATTGGGATCCATGCCCCAAACGGGCTGGGTCCAGTGGAAAACCCAAACTCAAATCCAGAGGGAGAAGAGACAGAAGACTCTCCTGTGGGAGAGGTTCTCAACCCGGAGGACCACCCTGATCATCAATGCCTGCTGGCTGAAGGGGGACCCTCTGGGCGGACTTCTGTAAGGGACACAGAGAGTGCCACTCTCTCGAGGGTCTGAGGAAACAGGCCCTGTCCCAGGCACAAGGAGAAGTGCCTAGGACATTCCGGATCTATTGGGAGGGTGAGCTCTTTCTTAGTGAGCCCACTAAGCCTGAACCTGGTGCCCTATAGAGGTTGGTGGTACCCCAGGTTTACAGGCCCTTCCTGCTGCAGTTGGCGCATGAGGTGCCCTTAGCTGGTCATCTTGGTACCAAGATGACTAAGCAGAGGCTCTTTGCCCATTTCTACTGGCCCCGGATGGGAGTGGAAGTGGTGTCCCACTGCAAGACCTGCCCAACTTGTCAGTTGTCTGGCAAGACTGGAGGCAGTGTCATTTCCCCAGTGAGGCCATTGCCAGTGGTTGGCACACCGTTTGAGAGGGTGGGCATCGACATTGTCGGTCCCCTTGACCCTCCCACTTCAGGTGGACATCGGTTCATCCTGGTCTTGGTTGATCATGCCACCAGGTACCCTGAGGCTATAACCCTTCGGACTATTACTGCCAAGGTGGTTGCCAGGGCTCTCCTGGGAATTTTCACCCATGTTGGATTCCCTAAGGAGGTTGTCTCTGACATAGGATCCAACTTCATGTCTAGTTACAAGAAACCATGTTGAAAGAGTGCGGGGTAACCTACAAGTTCTCCACCTCTTACCATCCCCAGACCAATGGTCTGGTTGAGAGATTTAATAAAACTCTGAAAGGCATGCTAGGCGCTTTGGAAGAGCCCTTAAGAAGGAAATGGGATCTCCTCTTGCCATGCCTGCTGTTTGCTTACAGAGAGTTACCTCAAGAGGGTTTTGGCTTCAGCCCCTTTGAGTTACTCTTTGGACATGCCGTGAGGGGGCTCCTTGCCTTGATCAGAGAAGGTTTGAAAGCCACCCCTCCCGGTCCCGCCAAGGAAGTGGGGGACTATGTGTTAGGCCTCAGACAGAGGATGACACAGATGATGGGTCAGGCGACAGCGAATCTCAAGTCCAGCCAGGAATTGAATAAGTACTGGCATGACCTTAAATCCTCACAAGTGGATTGGACTCCGGGACAGGAAATCCTTGTGATGGAGCCTACCAAGCCTAGAGCTTTGGCAGACAAGTGGACTGGACCCTTCAGGATCATCTCCAAGATGGGCGAAGTCAATTATCTGGTTGACATGGGAGCCCTTGGGGTAGCCCCTCAGGTATTCCATGTTAACAGGCTCAAGCCTTTCCACAGGCGAGCAGAAGTCTCATGTCTCTTTCTAGCTTCAGAGCAAGAAGAGGATAAGAGTGAGCCCCTTCCTGATTTGCTGCATAGCAACTCTCAGGATGGCTGAGTGGAGGGAGTACATCTCTCTCCCGATCTGACGACAGAGCAGCAGAAGGCCTGCAGGCTTTGCTCCGGCAGTATGCCTCTCTGTTCCCACTGACACCAGACCTTACACCTTGGTGTAGGCACGAAATTGACGCTGGTGACAGTGTGCCTGTCAAAAGCAGCTGCTACGGATTCCAAGATGGCCGCCAACACTAGGTAGACGTGTGTCGGCGGCGCTCCGATAATCTCCGAGCCTGGGAGGCGTTCCACCAACCCCTTTCAGGCATCAGAGGATTAGGAGACTGCATTGTTTCTGCCCCCTATTGCCCCTTTGGGCAGCTGGTAGTTGGCGAGTGGTGAGCGGACTGCAATCCGTGGACCCGCCAGGAGCAGTGCCCAGGAGACTGACGAGCAAGCCCAGGAGGTGGGCAGGGAGCCCAGCCACGGTGCAGGACTGCAGGGAAGCCAGTGAGGTGGGGGGCCTGGCTGAGTCGCGGCCGGCTCTAGCATTGTAGAGCCACGGTCCGACGTGGCTCTTTTATCCTTGGAGTGAAGCGGTGATCCGGCGTGGGTCCCTTGGTCCCGGAGTGGCAGTGGCTCGAGAGGGCACTCGAGCACGGGGCCCAGGGCACCTCCCCCCTCGGACTGCGCTCAGCTCGGGAGTGCGCCAGAGTGTGGAGTTCGCCGCCATGCCTCCCCGGTGCCTTGGAGTGCGGAAACCCAGGCGGGCACCCAACAACAGAGACACCGGTGCCTCCCCCCAGGCGGGGCTGGCAGTGACCAACCACTGTGGGCTCCAGGAAGTCTCCGGCAATGTTGCAACAGCGGCCCAGGAGGGTGCCATGGAATGAGGGCCAGAGGAGAGGAGGGGTCTGTGGCGAGAGACACGTGCCACAGGGCTTATTTGTGAGACGGGGTGAGCCGCGTGGAATCAAAGCCCTGTAGCGCCATATTAACGAATCCCGGCCTGCTGCCAGGACTTCTACGGTGAGGAGACCCAGGGAGAACTTTGAGGCATAAAGAAGGCAGTACTGGTGACCGGGCTCTTGGCTTTGAGGGCCTGGGTGCGGGAGACAGCGCCTATCCCCCGGGGACAGGCTTGTAGCGGCATAGCCCCTCAGAGAACGACTAACATCCCAACAGGGGGGGGCGGCCTCCATTGTACTGGGGGTTCTGAGGGAGGCCCTCCCTTTGGAGGATCCAAGAGAAGCAGAACTGGGCAGCGGCGCCGGGCTGAGACGCTGACCCCTGCCTCTGCACACAGGACAGAGTGACCCCCCCCGGGCGACGAGAGACGAGATCCGAGGATCAGGTGGGCATGAATCGCGGCTCAACGAGAGGGGCGGCTGCATTTCGGATCTGTAGCAAGACAACGGTAGCATGGCAGCTTCAAAATAAAAGCAGATCTATCAAGAGTGGGTTCCTACAGGCAGAAACATCAGGCCCTCTCATATCTATGTGGGCAAGTAAGGATGCACAGGAGGGGAGGAGCGGCCAGCAGGATGAGACCTCTGAATTGACCCAGCCTGATGGGTCATAGCAAGCTCCCCACTTCTCCCGACAAGATCTACATGGAGAAATGCTCTCCCTGCAAAATTTGTTGGCAAATGTGGTCACCCTACCCATGTCGATCTCATTCATTTTTACTGCTGCTAACACGCCAGTTGCGTAGAATTGGATCAGAAGCGGCCTCTGAGACGTTACGGGACTGTGAGGTGCGGCTTGATCCTTTCTTTTGTCTCGTTCCCTATGCAGATGCACGTTTAGAGGTGCCCTCCTCTAACCTCGCTCTTCGGCCAGTGAGAGAAGTGTGCACTGCGCGCACCGAGTGTTTCCCTGCTGAGCCTCTAGCTGTGCCTTCCGGGCCGTGGGGGCTGGGAGCGCGAGTGACATGCAAAGCCGGCTTGCGGGGGAGCCCAGAAGGGCTTTGAAGCTTGGCCCGTAGGCTGCGGAGCCGTACCAGTGCCAGTTTCGGAATCTCAGAACTGAGCAGAGCTACGGTGCAACTGATTAAGGGTAAGCCTAACGTTTGCCCTGCTGAACGAGGCAAATTGGAAATATGCTATAGGGAGCGAACAGAACATACAACATTCTGCCAATGTTGTGAGAACCTATTTTCTCCTTAATATTGTTGAATGTTATCACACGCAGCACTTCAGCGATTACCGGCACCTACGTTTAGAGGTTACTGTGACCGGAATTACTGAGCACTGTTATATTTTTTTCTGCTTACTCTATTTTAACTTTGCTACAGCACTGCGAGCTTTGAAAGCTCTTGCTGCCTCGTCTTTCTTTGTTTTTAACTGTAATCAGGAGACTGCGGAGGTGATAATACCCTCTTTGATCCTGGTTACCTCTAATACTTTACCTTTCAAAAATGGCAAAATCCAAAACCACTAAAACCCGTTACAATTTAAGGAAGGGTAATATTACAAAGGAAAATCCCATGCCTGGCGTTAAAGACTCCAAACTTGCTCAGGAGGGGGAGCAATCTGATAAAGGGACCATACCTACACTTTTAAAAAAAATTCCACTTAAAACAAATATACCTACTACTGAACCTCTAGGAGACTCAAGCGATCCTAATCCCAATGGGACTCATATAATGGAGTTCTCTAACTACGAGGATATTGATAATAACTCCTTGCTGAACTTGTGCCTGTCTATCCAAAAATCAATGACCCCTCATCCGGGAGGTGATGGCACAGCTAATAATGGTGGTAAGCTAGTCGAAGCTCAGGTACTATGTCCTGTTGATGCTTTAGCAGCATCATTTACTACCTCCCAAGATCGGAAATTAACTGGAGGCACAATTTCCCCTCAAATTGGAGATCTATCACTACCTCCCTCTGACACCCAACCATCTGTCTCAGGAAGGTACTGTTTATCGGCTTCACCTAATTTGTATATTGACTTAGAGTGGTCAGCCACGGCAGACGAAATCAGAAGAAAAGATACTACTCATACCCAGGCAGCTTCAATTGCTGAACTTCAAGCTTCGATGGGCACTATGCAATTTGCATTCAAAATTTTACTCAAACTGTGTGGTAGAATTCATGTTAATAAGGTATTGCATCTTGGTCTCCCGGACCCTAGAATTGTACAAGACATCCCACACCCGGAATCTGCAGGCCCGAAGAAAACTCTATAACTGAGGCTCTCTCCATCAGCCATGAAGTTGAAGCTATTGAGAAAGAGGAGGTCCCAGTGTCTAGGAAGCAACGAAGACTGACCAAACGGTTAGTGAACCAAAAAGCTTCTGTGATTATAGCCTCCCCACTTCCAGCAACTGCATTAGGACCAATGAAATTCAGAAAAGCACGAAAAAGAGCGCGTAGATCAAATAAGCGTCGGAACACACAAGCAGGTACACTAACGAGTTGGATTCTTCGTGATAAACCTAATGATTTTTCGTATGTTAGCAGTAACGATCAAGATCCTGGATCTCCAACTTACTCAGAGGAAGAAGCAAATGTTTATTCCACTACCCAAAGGAAAGACAAACATACACCAACGTCTACATCAGCCTTGAAACAAAAGGATAAATTAAATAGCACTGAGTTGAAAATATGCATTATTAAAAATTTGAATCAAAAGACTGCAGATAAATGGCTGACTAGATCGCAAGTATTGGCTAAATTACATTTAATTCCACAATTGCGAGTTATCCATTTTGAAGACCAATCCTTTGTGCAACCTCTGAATGTGTCCAACCCCAACGTTACTGTACTACATTGTGAAGTCCAGGATACTATTGATTTGATCCGCGCTCATAAATATAGTCTATCACAAGTGGGCCTAGGGGTTGATGTAAATAAAGAAGATGAGGACCCATTGATCTCAAATGTAGATAAGCATAGGAAGTTCAGCCAGATTTCAATACCTAATCTTCCGATCGGTAACAAAGTATAACTAAGCGATATTCAGACCACCTTGAAATGGCTGGCAGACTAACTTCCCATGGTCTTACAGAAGCAATGGAGTTTGCTCCATCTTGTCTTGGAACACTCGAGGTTTTACTCACCTTCTTATCCCCCAGGGCTCTCTTTCGCTCATCGATGCACAAGATTTCTTCTTACTCCAGGAGACATGGCTTATGACACCAATGCTTATGGATGGCTATACTATATACCATAGTCTAGCTAAGAAATGTCCTAGGGGGCGCCCCTATGGTGGATTATTAACTGGAGTAAAGAACCGCATTTCCAGTGTAAGGATAAGTACCAACTATGAGGATTACATCTGTGCAATCGAAGCGGTAGTTGGGATGGATGCCTCATCGGTAAAAGTACTCATTATCAATGTTTATAAGCCCCCTGGTGCTAAACATCGAGAATTGATCCAAGAAGCACTGCATGATTTAATCAGTAAATGGAGAAGGGCCACAGGCTCTAATTTTGTCATTTGTACCGGTGATTTCAATTGTCATATTACTGGGGATGGGGGAACTGTAAACAATAATCGCTTATACCAATGCAGCAGAATGGAGGCTGTCAAAGAGGACGCTGAGAGCGAAAACTGGCGATTATTTTTCAAATGCTGGGACTTAGAAATTAGGAACGGTCGAACGCATAGTGATAGACCAGGAAAGAGTACCTGGCACCAGGGACTGCATGTCACAACCTAGGTATGGTATCCCAGTTGCCGCAGATACTACTCTC
Organism: Ambystoma mexicanum; assembly: GCF_040938575.1. Classification (NCBI taxonomy): domain Eukaryota; kingdom Metazoa; phylum Chordata; class Amphibia; order Caudata; family Ambystomatidae; genus Ambystoma; species Ambystoma mexicanum. The sequence goes on from NC_090932.1 coordinate 1,604,526,257, forward strand.
CCAGTTCCGGAAAAGTAACCTTCTGTCTTCGTACACGAAGTCTCTAACGTGATATGCCAAAGACTTCCCTCCCAAGAGCTCAGCCTACAATGAATCTATTCCACCTGTCAGGCTGAGGGCTTGAGTGAAAAGGCAGGAGCAGACTCAGCAGAGCTAAAGGAGGGAAGAACAGAGCAGACGTTCAGAATGCAGCCAGGTATTGCCGAATCAACAGCAAACAACACCCCCCAAGTATCCACTCTTACCTGTTCCGTAGCAAAATGTACCAGTAACCTACTAGTAATGGACACAAAGGGGGATTCTTATATCAACGGTGAAGGAGGAGTACACCAGTGTCTCAGGACTTCAGTGCTGCAAAGCGTCCCAAGAAGATAGCCACAGGGTTCCAAAGTAGAGTCAGCAAAGCGTTCCAAATCAAAATCCACAGTGTTCCGAAATAGACTCAGCAAAGCGTCCCAAAGAATATCCTAAAGTGATCCAAATCAAATTCAGCAAAGCGTCCCAAAATGTCCAAAGCAATCCAATTGTAGATTCAGCAAAGCGTCCAAATTAAACAGTGTCAAAAAAGAATGAATTGAAGTAAACAAAATGAAGGGCAAAGAAAATAAGCGTTACTTCACGCTAGTTCCTTTATTTTCGTGTTCGAGTATATTAAGCGTCACAGCCAAAGGACTTTAGCAAGTGGAGGTCGAGATGCAAGCCGAGTTCAAGGATTCCGGGGAAATCAGTCGAAGAGGGGCGGGTGTTGGAAAAGGGAAGAGAAGGCAGGGGCGAAGGTTTGGAGTTAGCACAGGATTCAGGATTAAACAGGAGTCAGGAAACAACGCTCGAAACTAACACAGTTTAGGAGCGCTGGGCACTCGAACAGACAGTACTAAATACGGTCTTCAGAAGACACGGCAACGTGGTGCGTGCGTGTCAGGTGACCAACGTAGCAGGAAGATGGGAATTGTAGTTTTTTAACGGGTTCTGTGTGTTGAAGAGCGCTCATATAAATGCCATGGCAATTTCCAACAAGAACGGGATGTGACAGTACCCCTCCACAAAGGGCGATTACTCCTGTGCCCACGCAAGCGATGTAACCAGAAAGCACGCAACAAACGGGGTGCACTCAGATTAGAGGCTGGCTCCCCGGACCTGTCCTCTGGGCCATACCCCACCCAGTCAACCAAATAGGACCGAACCCCACGACAGAGGCGGGTGTCCAGAATGGCACGCACCTCGTATTCCTCCTCACCACGGACGGTAAGTGGGGCCGGGATGGGAGGCAATCGGGTGCCAGGTACAAATGGCCGAAGCAAGGAAACATGAAAGATCGGGTGCACTCTCCAATGTGCTGGGATGTCCAGACGAACAGCAACGGGGTTGAGACACCGCAGGATCGTGTAAGGACCCACAAAACATGGTAAAAGCTTCAGTTTACCCCGAATGGCCAGGTGCTTTGTTGAGAGCCATACACGGTCCCCACAGGAATAAGGAGGAGCCGGAGCACGCCGCTTGTCCGCCTGTATCTTGGTGCGATGTTGTGCAGCTTGTAGATGTGCCAATACAGATTTACGGATGGCAACCAATGAATCCCTAACTGCATTGACTGCAGGAACTTGCCGTAGGGAAGGCAAAACAGGTGGAAGGGTCCTTGGATGCAACCCATATAATGCATAGAACGGAGAACAGCCAACCGATGAGTGCAGGGAGTTGTTATAGGCAAATTCCGCGGCACCTAAAACCGACAGCCAATTTGATTGATGCTGTAGACACAGACATCGAAGAAACTGTTCCATGGTGCCATTGGTACGTTCAGTCTGGCCGTCCGTTTGGGGGTGGTAGGCCGAGGACAAGCGGGCATCAACACCCAATGAGGAAGTGAGAACGCGCCAAAAGCGCGAGGTAAACTGAGACCCCCGGTCGGAAATTAGAATCGTAGGTAGGCCAAAAAAGCGTACCACATGGTCAAAGAATAAGTTAGCTAATGTGGGAGCAGTTGGTATTCCCGAACATGGTATGAACCGAGCCATCTTGGTAAAGACGTCCACTACCACAAGAATTGTGGACATACCCCCGATACAGGGGAGTTCTACCACAAAATCCAGGGTCACCGTGTGCCAGGGGTGCGGTGGTAAAGGCATACACATTAGAAGACCAACAGGTTTACCAGGTGGTCTTTTGCATTGTGTACAAACGGCACACCTACGGACGTATTGTTCGGTATCTTTCTTCATTCCAGGCCACCAGCACCAACGGTGCAAAAGATCGTAGGTTTTTGCCTGGCCAGGATGGGCTGCTAACGGGAGGTCATGGGACCATTCAAGGGCCTTCCGTCTGGTTTGGTTGTCAGGTAGGTATAGCAGACCTTTAACGTAAGGAAGTCCGGAGATCAGTTCAGCGTCCATTTCCTTCAGGACAGAAACATGATCCTTGGCCCATCTCCGTAAACTGACTACAATTGAGGGAGAGACCGAACAAACACATATAACAGCCCCTGATGGTAATACCGGGGTGGAATGTTTGACAGTTTCCGTGTCAGTACCAATGCGGGATAGGGCATCTGCCTTTCCATGTAATGGACCAGGGCGATATGTCACCGTGAAATCAAACATGGTAAAAAACAAATGCCAACGTATCTGTCTGGCGTTGGTGCATTTCACGTGCGACAAGGCCTGAAGGTTTCGATGATCTGTATGCACAGTTGTCGGGTGTCTTGCGCCTAAGAGATGATGCCTCCACTCCTTGAACGCCACCTTGATTGAAAGGAGTTCTCTTTCCATGATCGTATAATTACGTTCAGCTGGGGTAAATTTTCGAGAGTGGAAAGCTACTGGGTGTAGGCGTTGAGTAGCGAGGCAAACCTGCGAAAGGATGGCCCCTACTGCAATGGCTGAAGCATCCGCTTCCACGATGAATGGGAGAGCTGGATTGGGGTGCTGTAATATAGGAGCGGTGGTAAATGCGTCCTTCAGGTTCCGGAATGCCGTTTGCGCTTCTTCATCCCACAAAAAAGGAACATTAGGACTAGTCAATCGAGTTAATGGGGCTACTATTTCAGAAAATGAGGCAATGAAACGCCTATAAAAATTGGCAAAACCCAAGGAGGATTGAAGAGCTTTTACTGAGCTCGGAACGGGCCAATCCAAAACTGCCCGAACCTTGGAGGTACACATGAGTACTCCTTTTTGGGAAATCTGAAACCCCAAAAACTCTACAGATGATGCATGGAACACACACTTCTCCAGTTTTGCAAAGAGAGAGTATTCCCTTAGACGAAGTAAAACAGAGCGCACATGCTGTATATGTTGGGGCAAAGTGTCTGAAAAGATTAGAATGTCATCCAAATAGACAACAACATAGCAATCCAGCATATCCCTGAGGATGTCATTTACAAAATGCTGGAATGTCGCCGGGGCATTACAAAGCCCAAAGGGCATCACACAATATTCATAAAGCCCATATTTTGACTTAAAGGCAGTCTTCCACTCATCTCCCTTTCGCATCCTCACCAAATTGTATGCTCCCCGCAAGTCCAACTTGGTGAAGATAGTGGAGGAGGTCATTTTATCGAGGAGCTCAGTAATAAGTGGCAACGGATACTGGTTCTTCACCGTGACTTTATTAAGGGCGCGGTAGTCAACACAGGGGCGCAGATCCCCTTCTTTCTTTGGCACAAAAAATATTGGGGAGGCCGCTGGTGAACGGGACGGACGTATGTGTCCAAAACGTAAGGCGTTGTCAATGTAGCTCCGTAGATGTTCTTCCTCCTTCTGAGTAAGGGAGTAGATTCGACCATGAGGAATTGCTGCTCCAGGTATCAGGTCGATGGGGCAGTCATAGCATCTGTGTGGGGCAGTTTTTCCGAAAGACCTTTGTTAAACACATCAGAAAATTCCTGGTATTCCAAAGGGAGGACCGAAACGGGGTTAGATGACGTGGCATTGATAGAAGGGAGGCAATCTACCATCGCCAAACAAGGGGACAATACCGCTACATTACGGGACGTAAAGCACCTCTGTATACAAAAAGAGGAAGAGAACCGTACGGTTTGTTCAACCCAGTCAATTACAGGATTGTGACTTTGCAACCAAGAAAGCCCCATAATGATGCCGAATTGAGGGGCCGTGATAAGGTCGAAAGTGATGGATTCCGAATGTCCTTGTAATGTAGACATTTGTAGTGGTCCTGTTTGATCCGTCACATGTCCGGATTTTAAACGTGAACCATCTACCGCATGTATTTCCTCAGGTCTTTCTTTAGGTAATATATGTAGCCCGTAACGTTTGGCCAACTTAAGATCCATATAATTCCCGCTAGCCCCTGAGTCTATCATTACTGGATTGGAAAAGGTAATGACGCCGGGAGCCGCAAAGGACATGGCAAGGTAAACATGCGAAGACGGAAAACACTCACCCGGGCCTGGGATCATTTGACTCGTCCGGAAGGCCCGGTTCAAGGGCGAGTCCTGGCGTTTCCCGACGACTTAGCGGGTCTTTTAGGACACAGACGGATGTAATGGGCTGACTGTCCACAATAGAAACATAGATTATTCACCACCCGCCTTTCTCGTTCAGTTTTGGACAATGGACCCCTAATCGCCCCGATTTGCATAGGTTCAACTTCCCCCTGGGAAACAGGGGTACTTCCATCTGATCGAGGGGTGTTGCGAATATCGGGATAGCGACGTTCGCCTCGTCTTTGCCGGAGTCGAGCATCGACTTGTAAGACTAAGTCTAGCAATTCAGGGAAGCCAGAAGGAAGAGCAGGTACCACTGATAGGGCATCTTTCAGGTCATCTGACAGACCTTTATAAAACACAGCCGATTTCTTCTGTTCTGGCCATGTGGTTTCAGCCGCCAATTGATTAAAACGGGCAAGATAAGTCAAGAGATCCGATTTGCCTTGACTGATAGCCAAGAATTCCAGATCCGAGGACTGTGCTTTATATCTCATATCAAACACACTGTTCATGGCTTGGATCAATCTATCGAAATCATACAGAGCCGGGTCATCTGCTTCTAGCAATGGATTAGCCCATGCTGCAGCAGTGCCACCCAGATGGGAAAGAACAAATGCCGCCTTTGTAGTAGCATCTGGAAATGCCAAGGGACGACAAAGAAAATGAAGGCGACATTGGTTCACAAAGGTCCGGTACATTTTGGGATCACCCAAAAAGCGTTCTGGTGGGGCCAAAGGGAATGGCCCAGGGAGGACTACAGGAACTGGAGCCGGAGGTGGTACAGGAGGAGGCGCCGCAGCCGCGGCGTCACCGAATTCCTCGTCATGGGGTAAGGGCTGCACAAAGCTCTGTAAAACATCCATGCGTTGATGTAATGTTGCATGTGCTGATGCCATATCGGTACGAAGAGCAGAAAAAGCCTGCATGAGGGCTGCCAATGGGTCTGAGGCAGCCTCCATAACCGAGAGACGGTTTACAATTGAGGCTCCTAAATCTGTCACAACCTAGGTATGGTATCCCAGTTGCCGCAGATACTACTCTCCCAGTTCCGGAAAAGTAACCTTCTGTCTTCGAACACGAAGTCTGTAACGTGATATGCCAAAGACTTCCCTCCAAAGAGCTCAGCCTACAATGAATCTATTCCACCTGTCAGGCTGAGGGCTTGAGTGAAAAGGCAGGAGCAGACTCAGCAGAGCTAAAGGAGGGAAGAACAGAGCAGACGTTCAGAATGCAGCCAGGTATTGCCGAATCAACAGCAAACAACACCCCCCAAGTACCCACTCTTACCTGTTCCGTAGCAAAATGTACCAGTAACCTACTAGTAATGGACACAAAGGGGGATTCTTATATCAACGGTGAAGGAGGAGTACACCAGTGTCTCAGGACTTCAGTGCTGCAAAGCGTCCCAAGAAGATAGCCACAGGGTTCCAAAGTAGAGTCAGCAAAGCGTTCCAAATCAAAATCCACAGTGTTCCGAAATAGACTCAGCAAAGCGTCCCAAAGAATATCCTAAAGTGATCCAAATCAAATTCAGCAAAGCGTCCCAAAATGTCCAAAGCAATCCAATTGTAGATTCAGCAAAGCGTCCAAATTAAACAGTGTCAAAAAAGAATGAATTGAAGTAAACAAAATGAAGGGCAAAGAAAATAAGCTTTACTTCACGCTAGTTCCTTTATTTTCGTGTTCGAGTATGTTAAGCGTCACAGCCAAAGGACTTTAGCAAGTGGAGGTCGAGATGCAAGCCGAGTTCAAGGATTCCGGGGAAATCAGTCGAAGAGGGGCGGGCGTTGGAAAACGGAAGAGAAGGCAGGGGCGAAGGTTTGGAGTTAGCACAGGATTCAGGATTAAACAGGAGTCAGGAAACAACGCTCGAAACTAACACAGTTTAGGAGCGCTGGGCACTCGAACAGACAGTACTAAATACGGTCTTCAGAAGACACGGCAACGTGGTGCGTGCGTGTCAGGTGACCAACGTAGCAGGAAGATGGGAATTGTAGTTTTTTAACGGGTTCTGTGTGTTGAAGAGCGCTCATATAAATGCCATGGCAATTTCCAACAAGAATGGGATGTGACACTGCATCAGAGTACAATTGACTATATTTTCACCAGTGCCGAAGTTGCTTCTATGATCATTGATATGGCCGTTACTCAGAGCCCTTGGAGTGATCATAACCCACTCATTTTGACTTTCGATGCTTTATCCTCTATCCCTGAGAATGTCTACACTGGTGATCTAACTGTAAATTATCCTGCTAACCAAATTATTTGGTCCGACAATAATATACATAAGGCCCGCAGGGTAACGGGCTAGTGGAACACTGATATTGAATCAAAATTAGGTTCTATGTCGGCTGAAGAAATCGAAAATTGGACAGTTAACTTTTCGTGCAAGCATGCTGCGAGTAGACGCCCTCTGGCATTGAAGGATAAGCCCTCAGACTCCCCTTATGGTAAGATAATTTGCGATGCGAAACGAAAACTTAGGGCCGATATATACGGAAACTTAGGACTACTTATTATTCTCTGAATATTATTGCCCTAAACATTAGAAAATTGAAAAATAAATACCACACTTGGTTGAAACACTATAAAAAAAATCTTAAATTGGGCAATTGGTGTAAAACAGTGAGTGTACTTTGTTCCAGAAACTCCCGTAACATTTGGGCTATACTAGGTGGAGCAAAGAGTAAAGGTAGAGCCCCTATGCTGAACCCAATGGGTGGGCATGAATGGGTTACTTTCCTGGAAAATCGCAACAATAGCGATGTTGGATTTGTAGAGCCACCTGGCCACATCTCCCTTATACACTCTCCCTTCACAGTTACCACTGATGATCTACTAAGCAATATTAAGAATGTAAAAGCGTCCCGAGCACCGGGCCCGAATGGGCTTTCTAATGCAGTCATAAAGAGTAATCCTTCATTTTGGGCGAACCTAATGAAGATTCTGTTTGAAAAAGTGATAGCAGACGGTAAAATTCCGATTACATGGCAAAGGGCCATCCTGATACCAGTTTTTAAAAAGGGTAACAGACTGGACCCTTCTAATTACCGTCTCCTATCAATGCTCGACAGCACTGGAAAATTGTTCGCCTCTTTTTTACTAAAATATCTGCAGGCATGGGTAGAAAAAAATTGGGATTTTAGACCACTTTCAGAGTGGCTTTAGACCAGGCTACTCATCGGCTCATAACTTGCTAGTTATGGATTCTCTTCGGAATCAAGCACTGCTCCCCAATAATCCTCCTCTTTATGCCCTTTACGTCGATTTTAGGGCAGCTTTCGACACTGTTAATAGAGCCTTACTGTGGCAAAAGCTCAAAAGTTGGCCCTGCCCCCCTTCTCTTATCTATTATCTAGAACTACTCCATACAAATACCACCGTACAGTTACGACTTGACACCACGGTTTATTGAACACCTCCAGTGATACAGCGTAGGGGTGTTAAACAGGGCTGCGTCACTGCACCCCTGCTGTACCCCTGCTGTACAATCTCTTCGTCTCAGACATACCCGAATATTTCCGGGGTGTATGGAATTTCCCCCCCGAAAGTTGGTAAGACCCGGTGTATGATCTTGGCATATGCCGACAACGTCGTGATATTTGATCACACATTTAGTGGCCTTCAGAGGTCAGCTGTCAGGTTATGGCAGTATGCAGAGGCCAATGAACTGGCCATTAACCAGAATAAAACTGAAGTACTCTTGTTTACAGCTGGTAGAGTAGCACGTCCCTCTATGTGTGTAGGTATTCTTGAAATTAAATACACACACTCATGTAAATACCTAGGAGTAGAGTTTGATAGTAGGGGGAATTATACACTCTGCATCCAGGCACGAAAGGTTAAAGCTGCCCAGCTTACAGCTTTGATATGTAGATTTACCCAGGAGAAGAGTGGTTATTCTATTTGGGGTGCAAGACAACTCTATGTGCAGTGCTTTATACCTATGGTCATATATGGTCTCGAAACATTGATCAACATGAACTTAGACTGGCTTCATCTACTGGAAGGGACATTTTGGAGACGTATACTAGGCCTCCCTCAATGTATTCCGATGGCAATATTGCGACTCGAGCTGGGGCTGCTATCCCTCAAATCAATAGAGCCGAGTTATACATAAAGATCAAGAATAATCCTTCTAATCCCTCTTGAAATGTGTTAATGAGGCCATGAGTAGTGGTAAGCAATCCAAACTGGAGAAAGATATGTTAATGCTTAGTGAGGTAAGCGGTTGGTCCCCTAACTGGGACCAAGATAACCAAACGATGTTCCACCATCTCCAGAAGTCTATCTCGCTGTGGGACTGGCAGGAGAATTAAGGACATTTGGCTACATTAAGTAGCTATAGTTTTGTGAATTATGTCCTTTACACCTTTAAGAAGAGCCAACTGTATCTTAACCTCTGTCCTTCCCCTGCGTTGAGATGTTTTATTCTGTTGATGCGCATTAATTGCTTGCCCACTTTAGTAAATCGACCTTGTCTCGAGACTCTTTAAGAAACTGTAGAATATGTGGAATTGTATCTAATCTTGAAACCGCTAAACATGTGTTAACTCAGTGCCCATTAATGACCCATTGTTATTCTAAGCATCTTGGAATCTATGTACATAATATGGATTATATGAGATCTAATGAGATCTGGCACTATTGTATTAACACTCTTAACCCAAAGCTCCATATTGCACTTTTTAACATTTGGAACATTGCAAGAAAACAAATGAGCAGCAGTGTTTAGTAGGAGTTATAATGTTTATTTCTGAACCGACTGACCGGTTTTAGGTCCGGCTGGCTAAGCTGTGGTATTTTCTCTTGTCTTATGTATTTCTAGACAGGGCAATTTGCTGATGAATCTATTTTCTCTTTTTTACTCACTACTGTATTCATGAAGTATTATATTATTGCACTAGAAAGTTTGATGACCTGATTATTTGACATCTAATTAATTGATGTGTTAAATATTAAGTAAGAAGTGTAATTAATATCTTGTATCAAGATTTGTTAAATGTGTAAAGTTTTAAAAAAATATTTTTAAACTGTATCACATTACAATAAATAAATAAAATGTGTTGGCAAAGACGTTCAGGATCAGTTTCAGCTGATACGGTCTAATTTAAATCGGCCATGTCTGAAATTAAACAGGAAGTAGGCCAACTGGGTGAAAGAACAGATTTGGTGGAGAGAGGTCTGTAGGAAGTGAGCAGGGACGCAATGGAGAACAGTGAAGCGATAGATCGATTGGATGTAGCAACGCGGAACCTTGAGATTACAATGGAGGACTTGGAAAACAGATCCAGGCGGATCAACATCAACCTAAAGTTGTTGCCAGAGACGGTCCTGCACAGAGATTTGAAAGAGAAAGTCCAAAAAATGTTTGCTGATCTATTGGGGGAAGACACACCAGACAGGATTGAACTGGATAGAGTACATAGAGTGGGCCGCCTCAACACCACCCGAAACCAGAGATCAAGAGAAGTGCTAGCGGCCTTCTCGAGGTATGCAGAAAAGGAGGCGGTGTTGAGGGCCGCAAAACCTAAGGAGCAGATAATGTATAACGGACAGAAAATCAAGCTTTATCAGGATCTCGCTGGCAGCACTCTACTCAAGAGGAGACAGATGGGCCCTGTGTTGACGAAGCTTCAGGAGCAGGGAGTTAAATACAAATGGACTTTTCCTTTTGGGCTCTTGTTTTAGTGGGAGGGGGTCGCAAAGACGGATCACTTTGCCGCAGGAAGGGGCAGCTCTTCTACAGGTCGACCTAGATCAAGACCAGGGGATGCCTAGTCCGAGGAAGAACGCCGGACCGGAAGGATGGTCCCAGATCTCGGCCATGGGAATGGTCAACTGCGGGAGAAGGGAAATGTTGAAGGCGGACCAGACGGGGCCTCACCAGTAAAGAGGGAGAGAGGGGCTCTGGTATGGACGAGGGTGCAGAGGTGAATGTGGTCTAACACACAGTAAGTCCATATAATAGGGGGCGGTGGCTAAAATGGCTGACGAGAAGGGGAAGAGGAGTGAGGAGCAAACATCATGGGATCGATAAAGGCGTTGAAGCCTTTGAGAGGGGTTCGGGAAAGTTGGCTTGATGTGCGGGCCCCTGGGGGGGAGGGTGAAGGGCGCACAAGCCCTGGAGGGGGGAAGGAGGGGTAAGGGCATGGGAACAGGGGGGGGAGTTAAGGTTCAGCCACATAGTGTTCACTCTCCTAGAGGTAAGAGATATCAGGGGCGTAAACCCGAGTTCCGGGCGGGAGGAGAGGCTATGCGGGGATGCACAAAGGGGGAGGTCATCCATCTTTGACTTTCAAGGAGATCACGCATAATGTCAGGGGGCTTAATTCCCCATTAAAGAGAAAGAAGCTTGAGCTTTTCACGAAAAGATGCCGCCCGTATTTTTTAGGCTTGCAAGAAACCCATCTGTTACGAGGGGACCAGCATAGACTCAGACTAAGGGGCTTTGACCAAATAGTGCACGCCTCAGGAGAGACAAAATCCGGAGGGGTGGCCCTGGCAATGGGTAACATGATCAATTTCAAGATAGACTAGGCAATTAGAGACAAAGAAGGCAGATATCTAATAGTAATAGGATCCGTTGGAGATGGATTCTACACGATAGTTGTGGTCTACACCCCCAATTCAGGACAAGAAGCCTTTCTTCGGCAACTCTTGCGGAAGATTGAAGAACCCTCAAAGGGTCCAATAATTTTAATGGTGGACCTGAACATTGCGTGGGACAGAATAAGGGACAGGTCAGGTGGAAAATTCAGGGGAGGGGGAATAGTGGCTTCACCTGCTTTGCGGGACAGAATGTCAGGTGTAGGCTTACGGGACATTTGGAGGGAAGTGAAAGGGGATGAGGAGGGCTTCACCTTCTCGGAAGTTCCTGGGACACAGTCGAGAATAGATTATTTTTGGGTCTCAGCGAACCTGGTGGGGAAGGTCAAGGAGGTGGAAGTGGGCCCTATGGGCATAGCAGACCATAAAATACTCATAATGCAGCTTGAATTGGGCTACTCGAAGAAGAGGTTATGGGGCTGGAAATACCTGAATATTTGTTAATGGACCCTGTCATTATGGGAGAGATGGAGAGCAAGATAAAAGAATACTTTGAAAGGAATTAAAAGGGGAGAAACTGTTACACTCACCTGGTATCCACAGGGACGCCCCCCAGCCGGGTTACTCGCTGGTATGCTTCTCAGCTTTTCCCTGATGTGGTCTGCGGGGAAGGTTCTGCCTGAAAATACAGGAGGACTGTGTTCAAGACTGACCGACTGGGGTAAGTATCCTCCCTCCACCCCCGTATGATTTCAGTCCCTCTGGCGCCCTCTCCTCACCTTATGGTAGAATTAGGCGTGCTGTCCGTCCTGCCTTCTTTGCAGGGGCGCGTTGTCTTTCATGGGCGAGTGCGGTCTAGTTACTTCACTGACGCCGGCCCATTTGATATTGTTCAGGTAGGTCTTATTGCTGTTCTTTAGTTTTGTTGCTATCCTGCATGCCCTTCTTTGTTTAAAATGTCTCTTTTTTCTCCCTTAGGTATGCGGAGCTTCAGCGTGGCGAACTGGCTTGGTTGAGCCTCGCTGGTAAATGATGGCGCATTAAGAGCGCTATGATGCGGTAAGTAAGCACTATGCGCAGCGCTGCAAAGTCTTGCCTTTGCTAACCTGTGTTTTCCTTCCTTGTAGGTCACGGTATTCTTCAGCGTGAGTGGAATGTCCGGAGTGGTGCCAGCCGAGAGGCGACCAGCCAGGTAAGCCTTTTGAGCAGTATGTAATTTGTAAATGTCTCTACTGCTTTCTTTAATGTTGCCTCTATCTTCCTCTTTCAGGTTGTTCTGTCTGGGAGGCGTGCAGATTCGAAGAAAGCTGTTCTCAGTAGCTGCGAGTGTTTAAAGATGAAGACTGCAGGTAAGATGCTGCTGCTAATGATGTTCCTTTTGTCTCCTTGCAGGTTCTGCTTCTCCGAGGTTTGAGGGAATAGCTGGACACGGTGAGCGTCACGTTGCAAGCTGCAAAGTAAAGCAAAACATGTTGTCTTGCTTGGGTGTGGTTTAAATAGCCCCAACAAAATAGTCCAGGTAAAGTAGTCCCTAGGCTACCACACCCAAAACACTATACCGCATAGCATGGTTCTTAGGAACCAAGCTATGTGGATGCCTCCATGTTGGCTGACAATACAATAAAGTAGTTCCCAAGCACATTGTTTTTCATGGTGTATGAGCCTGGCGCCATAGGCGCCCGGACTGGCCCCATGAGGGCTTTTGAAGAGGATGCCAGGCTCTAGAGGCCCGAGTCCTGACTCCACCTGGCCAATGGGTTTGCCAGAGGGGGTTTTGGGCGAGGATCGTGACAGCACTCCCCCCAAAGGCCCCTCCCATGGTGTTCCTTCTGTCTGGCCCAAGTTTGGTTGGGAAGTTACGATGGAATTTCCTGATTAGACGTGGTGCGTGGATATTCTCACTGGGCTCCCAGGATCTATCTTGTGGTCCAAATCCTTTCCAAACAACAAGATAATATAGCTTTGTCCTAGAGTATCTAGAGTCCAAGATATCTTTGACTTCGAATTCTGGTTCTCCGTCAACAAGTATGGATTTAGGTGGTGTCCCAATCCGTGTGCCGGGTTGAATTGGTTTCAGGAGGGACACATGGAATACCGGGTGGATGTGTAGATTAGGTAGTAAATCCAGTTTCACGGCTGCTGGGTTGATAATTGCCTTAATGGTAAAGGGTCCTAAGAATCTGGGATGAAAGGTCCGGGTTCCCTTGATGGGTACGAATTTAGCGGCTAACCAAACTTTGTCTCCTACATGATAATCAGGGGCCTTTCTCCGGTGTTGGTCGGCAAATCTCTTTTGTTTTTCTTTGGCATGAATAAGGTGTTCCTTTGCCCTTTTGAAAGCCTGCGTAATGGTTGTGTGTAGAGTCTTTACCGCTGGCATTTCCAAGCTGGCTGGAAGGTCTAGTTCAGAGGTACGTGGATGTTTGCCATAAAGGGTATAGAAGGGCGTTTGTCCCGTGCTTGAATGCAAAGAATTGTTATATGCATATTCGGCTATCCATAGTAGGTCTTTCCAATTCCTTTGTTCGTGGTGGAGCATGCACCATAAATATTGCTCGAGTGTCTGATTGGTTCTCTCGGTTTGGCCGTCTGTTTGGGGATGGTGACTGGCAGATAGCCGAACGTCGATCTGCGCCATTGCACAACATTTTTGTCCAGAAGTTTGAAACAAACTGGCTGCCTCGATCAGAGACCAGAACCGAAGGGAAGCCATGTAGCTTAACCACGCCCTCCAGGAACACTTTTGCTAAAGTGGCTGCGTCGGGGAGGCCTTTGAGAGGAATAAAATGGGCCATCTTCGAGAATAAGTCCACAACTACAAGGATGGTGTTGAACCCTTGGCTTGGAAGTAGATCAGTGATGAAGTCAAGGGGAAGAGTGTACCATGGAACTGGAGGAATGTCCAATGGTTGTAGGAGACCAGATGGTTTTTGTTTCTGTGATTTATTTTGTGCGCAGACACCGCAGGCCTGAATATACTGAATGATGTCCTTACGTCAGGTAGACCACCAAAAGTTCTCTTTCACCTTAGCTAGGGTTTTGACGATCCCAGGATGCCCTTCGATCAGTGAATCGTGATAGTTTGAAATAATATGCTGTTGTAATTCCTTCTTGGGTACATATAGGCGATCCCTAAAAAAGGGTAGATGGTCCTTGATGGTATATTGTTCTCCTTGAGTTTGCCATGCGAGGTAGGCATCAGGATACATTGTCAGTTGGATTTCTTTTTGTAGTTCTGCTTGTGTTAAGGCTGTCGTGATACCCAAGAGTTTGTCTTCAGGTATAATAGGTACTGGGTCTGGAGTTGTATATACTATTTCATCTATGCCCATGCGAGATAAGGCATCCGCCTTTCCGTTTCTGACTCCTGGTCGAAATGTGATTACATAATTATATTCGGCGAAGAAAAGGGCCCACCGTAATTGGCACGAGGACTGGGCCTTGGCTGTTTTGAGATATTGCAGGTTTCGGTGGTCTGTGATGACTGTAATGGTGTGTCTGGCCCCCAGAAGGTAGTGCCTCCAGGCTTTAAAATGAGAGATTTGATGGCCAGGAGTTCCTTGTCCGTGATGGCATAATTAATCTCTGAAGGTGAGAACTTTTTCGACCAGAAGGCCACAGGATGTAGCTGGCCGGTTTCCGGGTCTCTCTGTGAAAGGACAGCCCCCATTGCGAGACTGGACGCATCAGTTTCAACGACATAAGGGAGGTCTGGACGAGGATGTCGCAGGATTGGAGCGGAGGTAAACCTTCGTTTAAGTTCCTGAAAGGTTTCTTCTGCTCCTTCGGTGCAAGCAAACTTTTTATTGTTTTTTCGTAATAGTACTTTGATTGGGTGCACAATCTGAGAGAAGTCTGGGATGAACCGGCGGTAGAAGTTTGCAAAGTCCAGCATGCTTTGTACCCCTTTCAGAGACGTCGGTGAAGGCCATTTCAGAATGGCACCTACCTTGTGCACGTCCATTCTGATGCCTCCTGGAGTAAGGATAAAACCAAGAAATTCTACTTCGGTGACGTGAAAAAAGCATTTTTCAAACTTTGCAAACAAGCGATGTTGACGGAGCTTGGTGAGGGCTGAACGAACGTGCCTGACATGATCTTGTTCCGAGGCTTAGTATACTAAAATGTCGTCTATGTACAATAAGGCACACACATCAATTAACTCCCTGAAGATGTCATTCATGAAATATTGGAATGCTGCAGGAGCGTTGCATAACCCGAAGGGCATGACTTGATATTCAAACAAGCCGTACTTAGTACGGAAGGCGGTTTTCCATTCATCTCCTTTTCTGACTCGGACCAGGTGGTACGCTCCTCGAAGGTCCAATTTGGTATAAATCTGGGCATCTTTTACTTGGTCTAGCATCTCAGGGATAAGTGGCAAGGGGTAGCGGTTCTTCACGGACATCTGGTTCAATGCGTGGTAGTCAATAGAGGTTCTCAAGTCTCCTTCCTTTTTCGGTACAAAGAACAAAGGACTGGCTGCGGGGGACTTCGAAGGACGGATAAATCCGTTTTCAAGGTACTGGTCTAAATAGGATTTCAAATGAAGGTTTTCTGGTTCTGTGAGAGCGTAGATCCTGCCGCAAGGGATTTGTGCACCAGGAACAAGGTCGATCTGACAGTCATAGGGCCTGTGCGGCGGAAATGTATTGGCTTGGTCCTTTCGGAAAACATCCTGGAAATCATGGTATTCACTTGGCAAGGTATTAGTTGCTCCCAGGGTTGATACTGTCGCTCCGGGAGTCATGGGGATACAGATGTCGGGTTTCTCCTTTTGGTAATAGCAGGCAGGGGAGCAGTCACTGGGGAAGGTTAATTTTCGTGCCCGTCAGTCTATCAAAGGGTTATGAGCAACCAACCATGGCATCCCTAGTATTAGCCTGAACTGAGGTGCCTTGATGGGATCGAATGAAATAGACTCCCGATGTCCGTCCTGGCACAGCAAGGTTACCCTGGCTGTGCACTGGGTTACTGGTCCGGAAGCGATTTCTGTCCCATCCACGGTGGTTATCTTGTCCATAGTTGGCTTAGAACACAAAGGAAGCCCCATCTCTGCTGCCAGTTCTTGATCTATATAATTTCCAACTGCTCCGCTATCGATGTATGCTTCAACGGCATGCATTCTTGACGACTGTTGGTGGTTAATTAAGATCACTGGTATTGCAAAGTGCGAGGTCAGCAACTCTTTCTTCTCACTCGACAAACTGACCTCTACGTTTGTGGAGCTTGGTAGTTTTGACGATTCCTTAGCTTCATCCTTCTCTGTGGCCCCGACTGTTCTTCTTGGGTGTTTTACTGGACAGTCCTTCAGGAAATGTCTGGTTTCCCACAATTCAAACAAAGCTGTTGTCTTCTTTTGTCCCGCTCTTGTTTTGTTAATGGAGGCCGTATCCCTCCAATCTGCATGGGTTCTACAGCATTTTCAGGTACACGGGGTGTGTTTTCCCTTGGTCGAACATACACGGTCCGAGGGTCCGTCTTAGACTGGTCTGCCTTTCGGTCCTGCAACCGGTGGTCTAGCGACACGACCAGATTTATGAATTCTGCACAGTCTCTGGGTGGATCAACCACCTGGGCTAAGATGTCCTTTAATTCGCCTCGTAAGCCTCGATGGAATAACGTGGTTCTTTTGTTTTCTGGCCACTTAGGTTTGGCAACCAGTCTGTTGAAGGTAGCAATGTAGGTTAACAAGTCCTGATTCCCCTGTCGGAGGGACAAGAGTTCATTGTCTACTGCTTGTTCCTGGGTATGGCGAGCAAAATGTTTTTCCATTTCTCTCTGGAACCCCCAAAGTCATGTAATAGAGGATCGTCATGGGTCACCAACGGCACCGACCAATCTGCTGCACTACCACTCAGATATGATAAAACAAAAGCTACCCGAGCTTGGTCGTTTGAAAATGCTGCAGGCCTACAAAGAAAATGAAGGCAGCACTGATTGATGAATGCCGCATACTTTTGTGGGTCGCGTGAGAACCTTTCTGGTGGTGCCATGGGCACTGTTCCAGGTAACATGATCTGTACCGGAGTGGGTGGTATGGCAGGGTTTTGCATTGTTGGATTGCTTCCAGGTAGAGGCGTCTGTCCTGCCTGTGATTGCAAGTATTGCCTGCTAATCTCTTCAGTGCATTCTTTGGTCACTATTAGGTCTCTCCGGAGGGCATTAGTCTCTTGTCGGGCAGAATGAACCTCAGCACAAAGCTCTCCTAGTAATTGGGCCAATTGGTCCATTTCTGATGTCTCCATGGCACCCAGGTTGATTTGTTATGGTAGGCTTCGCGTTCTGTTACGCTCACCTGGTATCCACAGGGATGCCACCCAGCCGGGTTACTCGTTAGTATGCTTCTCAGCTTTGCCCTGATGTAGTCTGCGGGGAAGGTTCTGCCTGAAAATACAGGAGGACTGTGTTCAAGACTGACCGACTGGGGTAACTATCCTCCCTCCAACCCCGTATGATTTCAGTCCCTCTGGCGCCCTCTCCTCACCTTATGGTAGAATTAGGCGTGCTGTCCGTCCTGCCTTCTTTGCAGGGGCGCGTAGTCTTCAATGGGCGAGTGCGGTCCAGTTACTTCACTGACGCCGGCCCGTTTGATATTGTTCAGGGAGGTCTTATTGCTGTTCTTTAGTTTTGTTGCTATCCTGCATGCCTTTCTTTGTTTAAAATGCCTCTTTTTTCTCCCTTAGGTATGTGGAGCTTCAGCGCGGCGAACTGGCTTGGTTGAGCTCCGCTGGTAAATGATGGCGCATCAAGAGCGCTATGATGCGGTAAGTAAGCGCTGTGCGCAGCATTGCGAAGTCTTGCCTTTGCTAACCTGTGTTTTCCTTCCTTGTCGGTTGCGGTGTTCCTCAGCACGAGTGGAATGTCCGGAGTGGTGCCAGCCGAGAGGCAACCAGCCAGGTAAGCCTTTTGAGCAGTTCGTAATTTGTAAATGTCTCTACTGCATTCTTTAATGTTGCCTCTATCTTCCTCTTTCAGGTCGTTCTGTCCGGGAGGCGTGCAGATTCAAGGAAGCTGTTCTCAGTAGCTGCGAGTGTTGAAAGATGAAGACTGCAGGTAAGATGCTGCTGCTAATGATGTTCCTTTTGTCTCCTTGCAGGTTCTGCTTCTCCGAGGTTCGAGGGAATAGCTGGACACGGTGAGCGTCACATTGCAAGCTGCAAAGTAACGCGAAGCGTGTTGTCTTGCTCGGGTGTGGTTTAAATAGCCCCAACAAAATAGTCCAGGTAAAGTAGTCCCTAGGCTACCACACCCAAAACACTAGACCGCATAGCTTGGTTCTTAGGAACCAAGCTATGTGGATGCATCCATGTTGGCTAACAATACAATAAAGTAGTTCCCAAGCACATTGTTTTTCATGGTGTATGAGCCTGGCGCCATAGGCGCCAGGACTGGCATCATGAGGGCTTTTGAAGAGGATGCCAGTCTCTAGAGGCCCGAGTCCTGACTCCACCTAGTCAATGGGTTTGCCAGAGGGGATTTTGGCCAACGTTCGTGACAGAAATAGGGGAGGATATCCGGTGGGATGCCTTCAAAGCTACAATACGAGGCGCAATTATGGCGGCCAAAGCACAAAAACATAAGCAGATGATAGCCCTGGAGAACCTGTTGGAAGTGGAGGTGGAGGAAGCGAGGGAAAAAGCTGTTGAGACCCCCAGCAGATGCAATCATAGGGATTATAGAAGGGCGGTGGGTCAACTGAACTTTCTAAGAACTTAAAAAGCAGAAGGAGCCCTCTTACCGGTGAGGCAGAAATTCTATGCCAAGGCCAATAGGACTGGCACCTTGTTGGCGCGACTCCTCTGGGGTGCGGAGTCAAGAAATACAATCACAGCTCTACTCACGGGGGAGGGGGCTAGAGTTACCCAACTCAAGGACCTTCAGGAAACCATGACTGAGTACTTTGAATCTCTATATAGGTCGCAAAACCCCCAGGGACAATACCAGGAGACGTTTTTAGATAAGGTTCAGTTGCCAGTGGTAGGGAGTGAGGCTCAAGAAATTCTGAATCAAGAAATCACGGAGGACGAGGTAAGGGGGGTGATAGGGAAGCTGCCCCGGGGTAAATCTCCTGGCCCTGACGGCTTCTCGGCCGCCTTCCATAAACAGTTTGCCGGGCTACTGGTGCCACATCTAACCTATCTTTTTAACACTTTCAAAACAACTGGAGGAATAACCCCTTCCATGAAGGAGGCCAAAATCTCCTTGATTCAGAAACCGGGGAAAAACCCTCTAGAAAGGTCCTCTTATAGACCGATAGCCCTTATCAATGTGGACGCGAACATTTTCACTAAGATATTGGTGAATAGACTAGAGGGGCTTCTTCCTGGTCTAATCCACCAGGACCAGTCGGGCTTCATTAAGGGTAGACAAATGGCAGACAATATCAGGAGGGTAGCACACTTGCTAGAAAAGGTGGAAAAAACGAACACTCCCGCTGCTCTTCTTTCACTTGACGCTGAAAAAGCGTTCGACCGGGTGAAGTGGTCGTTCCTTTTTAAGGTCAAAGCTAACTATAACGGACCACGGGCAAGGGTGATGGTTAATGGGGTGGCATCCAGACTGTTCCAGTTGCAAAGAGGTACGAAGCAGGGCTGCCCTCTGTCCCCTTTACTGTTCGCTATATATCTGGAGCCTCTACTTCAAGCCATTCGGGAATCAGGGGACATCCAGGGAATTCCATTTGGGGGGATCCAGCATAAAGTTGCTGCTTTCGCTGACAATATGCTGCTTACCCTTACTGATCCATCCCATTCCTGTAGGGCTAGTAGATTACTGCTTGAAAGTTTCGGGGAGGTATCAGGGCTGCGTACCAACATGGTCAAATCCAAATTAATGGACCTGAGCCTGAGGAAAGAGGTGCAGGAAGAGCTCAAAAGATCCTCTTCGTTCGCATGGTGCCCTGGGGGGATTGTGTATCTAGGGGTGAAGATAACTCTGAAGCAGCTAACTACCCTGGGTGGTTCGCAGCTAACTACCCTCTGCTAATAAAAAACATCAGAAAAGACCTCCACAGGTGGCGGAATCTCCGCTTTTCCTGGCTAGGGAGAATAGCGGCTATAAAGATGGTTATACTGCCGCGCCTCTTATATTTGTTCCAGGCTGTCCCTCAAACAGTCCCGGAGTGCTTTTTCAAGGAGCTCCGAACCATAACAAACACATTTATTTGGGAGGGTAAGAAAGCCAGGGTTAGTAGACAGTTACTCACAGCCCCAAGAAAAGAGGGCAGACAGGCCCTCCCTGATTTTTGGCAATACTATGAGGCTACGCAGTTGAGAGTCATTAGGGGAGTGGCTTCAATAAGGGGGAGAGAAGTACTGGGTGAAAATGGATAGGGCGGTAGCTAAACATGACCTGAACGTGGTGTTATGGCTCCCAAAATGCCACCGGCCAAAACATATGTGCATGAGCTCCATCACTAAAATGATGGCGGATAACTGGGATATGCTGGCCAGACAAAGAGGAATTACTACCTTACCATCCCCGTTTACAACAATATTCGAAAATGGGGATTTCACACCAGGGCTGGAGAGGGGGACTTTCAAAACATGGCAGGAAGGGGGATGTAGGAGGATGCGGGATATGTGTCAATGATACACAATACAATGGGAGAGAAATCGACACTCTCTCCCGAACCACAGAAGCCGAATGAAGTCGACCCTCCACCCGTGGTTGGCACAGGTACCTGATAGTATAAGCAGGACACCACGTGGCAGCCAATGGGGGGAAGAGGAGTTAGGGAGAGGTTGTAGATTGGGTAGGGGAGTATAGGAACACCGGAAAGAGGTTGAGGGAGCACCTAATTTGGATAGGATGAGGGGAAACAACAGGGAAAAAACCCTACCTATTTTTTCTGCTTGTAACACTCTATACTTGTAACATTCACACCATATCTTGCGTAGACATCCCTGTGCTTTGACACCTCTGTATGGAATTTTAGATGAGGCCAAAGGGAGGCAAAGCTGGGCCTTTATGGGCGAATGGAAAGGGTGCTGGGAAGAGAAATAGAGAAGAAAGAATGGTAGAGACTATGGAGGATAATCCCGAAATTAGCAAGAGCATCCCAGACCCAGGAGGCTTGGTATGGGATACATTACTCACCGTAATCGTATTTCTGATGCTTGTATCTGCTTAGATCCACATTCTGTGCATAGGCCGACATCTAGTGGAAGCTGCAGAGTATTACAGTTTGGTTTTTGAAACTCGAAAATGGGCATCGACACAGGGTGTGCCAGTAATACTATCCCTAGTGTGACGTCCACTGTACCCATGATCCCTTACCCGTCTAGGACCCTCAGATTGTATTTTTTCTGACAGGAGGTAGCATTAGGAGTAGCGTGAGTACAGATTATCCAAGCAGATAGATAGAAAGATAAGACTGCAAGCATCCATGCGCCTTCTCTCAGAGGGGAGGAAGGGCGGGTCGCATGTGAATCTAAGCAGATACAAGCATCAGAAATACGATTACGGTGAGTAATGTATCCCTTCTGAGGCTTGTGGAATCTGCTTAGATCACATGCTGTGCATAGATTAGCGAGCAATGTTAGAAGAAGGAGGTGGGATGTGAGAAGGGTCATGAGCAAATAAATGTCTTAGAACCGCCTGTCCCACTTGAGTATCTGTCTTGGAATGGGTGTCAATGCAGTAGTGCTGAGTAAAAGTGTGAATAGAGCTCCAGGTAGCTGCTTTGCAAATGGTGTCAAGGGGTAAATTTGCAATAAAAGCCAGAGTGGCCCCAATGCCTCTTGTAGAGTGGGCTCTTGGCGTGAAAGGCAGAGTTCTTTCAGAAAGGGAGTAACACAGCTGGATACAGTTTAAAGGTGCCATCTCTAAGTGGATTATAGAGATGCGATCTCCCTCTTTGCCTGTAGCTACGGAGACAAACAGTTGGTCTGTTTTCCTCAGCGGTCTGGTTTTGTTTACATAGTATAGGACCACCCTACGCACATCTAGGGTGTGTTGTTTCACCTCAGTCGAGCTTTGTGGGTCTTGGAAGAAAGCCGGAAGCTCGATGGACTGGTTCACGTGGAATTTGGAAATAAACTTAGGTGAGAACCTAGGGTGTGTTTGTAAAAAACCAGTTTATCTTTATGGACAGTAAAGAAAGGATCCTGCACTGACAGAGCCTGAATTTCACTGACCCTTCTTATAGACGTAATGGCTACCAAGAAGGCAGTTTTATATGTCAGGTGTTTGAGACTGCTCTTATGCATGGGCTCGAAGGGAGGGCCCATGAGTTTAGCAAGCACCACATTAAGGTCCCACCCTGGTGGTGGGTTAGAAATTGGAGGGTGAAGTCTCTTTACTCCTTCCATGAAGGCTTTAACCACTGGTACTTTCCACCAAGATACTTTGTTATGCAAGGTGGTGTATGCTGACAGAACTGCCAGGTGTACCTTCAGTGAATTAAATACCAACCCTGCGTCCAGCAGGTGGAGCATGTAGGTGACTATAGTGGAAGGAGTGCAATCAACTTGGTTGATTTGCTTATTCTGGCACCAGATAACGAATCTCTTCCATTTGTCAAAGTAGCAATACCTCGTGTTTGGCTTCCTAGATTCTTTTAGGATCTCCATACATCTCTGAGGTAAATTGAGATGTCCAAACTCTATGACCTCAGGAGCCATGCTGCCAGGTTCATTGAGTTAGGCTGAGGATGTACTGTCTGACCTTGGTGCTGGGACAGTAGGTTGTACCAGTACGGGAGCTTGATGGGTTCGCACACTGCTAGTCTGCGTAAGTGTGGGAACCACAGTTGCCTCGCCCACATGGGAACAACTAGGACGAGCGTCATCGATTCCCTGTGCATCTTGTTGACCACCTTCCTGATGAGGGGGGTTGGTGGGAAAGCGTACGCAAACATCCCTGACCAGTTCATCCACAGGGCGTTCCACTGGGTGTCTGGTTGGGGGAACCTGGAGGCGAATCCTGGGCGCTGTCTGTTTTCGCTTGTGGCGAATAGGTCTATAGTGGGGAAACCCACAGAGAGAAGAGATCTTCTACGATTTCTCTGTGAAGACACCATTCATATTCTTGTGGGAGGGGATCCCTGCTCAAAGCGTCCGCCAGAGAATTGAGATCCCCTGGAACATGTTGAGATGACAGGTAGATGTTCCGTCTGAGTGCCTATATCCAAATTTTCTGGGTAAGCTTGGACAGATTTGGCAAACGAGTCCCTCCTTGCTTGTTCAGGTAAAACATTGCTGTTGTGCTGTCTGTCAGGATCTGCACTGACAGGTTTAACAGGTAGGGCTCAAACGCCTGAAGAGCTCTGAATACTGCCAGAAGCTCTAGCAGATTGATATGATTCTTGGCCACTGAGTGAGACCAGAGACCCTGAGCTGTGTGGTGGAGAAGGTGTGCTCCCCACCCTGATAGGGATGCGTCTGTTGTGACTACAGCCTGAATCTCGGGATCGTAAAAGGGTTTCCGCTTTGACAGGTTTTCTCTTGTCCACCAGTGAAGACTTTGTACAAGTGTTGGTGAAACGACCACTAGATCGTCCCACTGACCACTTGCCTGAGATCACTGTTTCGCCAACCATTCTTGCATGGGACGCATGCGCAGGCGCGCGTGGGGGACCAGGTAAATACATGACGCCATCATGCCCAGAAAACGCATCGCTTTGCGCACCGTTATCTGGCGACCGGCCTGATATAGCGGAATTTGCAGCATTAGATTCCGAATTCTTTCCTCTGATGGAAAGGCCAACCCTTCTGGTGTGTTTAGGACAGCTCCTAAGAACTGTTTGGATGTGCTTGGCACCAGACTTGACTTTTTCTCGTTTATGGAGGAACCCAATTCGAAGAGGAGGTTGATAGTTCATTGAATATTTGATCTGCAAATTACTCGGGTCTCCCCCGTGATGAGCCAGTCGTCCAGGTAAGGGTACACTGGGATTGCCTCCCTGCGTAGGTGTGCCGCCGCCACCGCCAGTACCTTGGTGAATACTATTGGAGCCGAGGCTATACCGAAGGGCAGTACCTTGAACTGGTAGTGCTGACTGTCCAACTTGAAGCGCAAGAATCTTCTGTGCGCTGGGAACATGGAAATATGAAAATAGGCATCTTCCATGTCCAATGTTGCCATGTAATCCCCCATTTTTAGGAGGGGGATTACCTCTTGGAGAGTAGTCATGCAAAACCTTTGGGGCTTGACATACTTGTTTGCAGGCCGTAAGTCCAATACTGGGCGCATTATCAAATCTTTTTTTGGCACAAGGAAGTAAGTTGAATAAATACCCTTGTTTACCTGGTGTCCCGGGACAAGTTCTATCGCGTCCTTTGCTAGAAGATTGGCGATCTCTTCGAGGAGGATCTTCTGGTGGTCTAATGAATGTACTTTTTGACATGGAGGGTGATTTCGGGGACGCTCTAACAGTTCTATGCAGTATCCTGCGGACACTGTGGACAGCACCCATCTGTCTGATGTGATCCCTTCCCAAGCTTGGGTGAAGTAGGTAATGCGTCCCCCTACTGGGGATGCGTGAGAAGGGACCCTGAACGGAACGCCACTGTTTTGCGGGAGGCGTGCCGCCACCTCTATTGGGGTTGTATCCACCCTTACCACGTCCCCTCTTGTTACCCCTGCCATAACCTTGGGTAGACTTCTGTTTTTTGTTATTCCATGGTGTACCCTGCCCCTGGGAATAGTTGGAGCCTCTTTGTGAGTTTTGGCTGCATGGGCGATGGAAATCGCCATTCCTTCTTTGATTGGGGGGTTTGTTAGTTAACTGGCCCAGGGATCTGAGAGTCTCGTACTCATCTTTTGCATTTTTTAAGGCGTCCTCTACCGCCCTACCAAACAGTAGATCGTGATCCATCGGTTTGTCTACTAAAGATGCTTGTGTCTCGGGTTTAAACCCAGATTGTCTTAACCAAGCATGTCTTTTGATAACAGTGCTCTCTGCTATCAGTCTGCCGGCATTATCCGCGGCATCAAAGGTTGCCTTAAGGATGCAACCGGACACAGCTCTTCCCTCCGACGCAACCTGCACCAACTGGCTTTTTAAAGGTTCCGGGGCAGAGTCAATGAGCGCTGCAACTTCTTCCCACTGATGGCAGTTGTAACTCGCCAGTAGGGTGGTGGAGTTGGCAATCCTTGCCTGGTAGGCGGAAGTGGAGGCTACCTTCCTTCCCAAACCATAGATCTTCTTGCTCTCCTTGTCGGGGGGAGCTTCAGACGATGATAAGGGTGTTCCCGTCCTTTTTCGGGTATTAGTCACTACCAGGGAGTCCGGCTTCAGTTGCCCCCTTATGTAGAGTGGGTCTGATTGGGCTACCCTGAACAGTTTTTCAATCCTGGGGTTTACTGCCCTGGTGAGATTGGGATTGAGAAGGGAAGGGTCTATTTTCCTTTGTATAGATTTGAGAATAGGGATGGCCTGGGCAACAGGTCTCTTCTCTCCCACTAGTTCCTCGGCAAAGTCCCTCTCCTCCTGTGCTCCCTGCGTATCTATGCAGAAGTGTTCCGCCGCTCTAGATAAAACCTCATTTAAGAGAGGTTGGTTGTCGACAGGAGAGTCGGTAGCCAGAGGTTCCTTGTCTACTGGGGAGTCTACTCTGTAGACTTCTGTGTCATCTTCGTCCTCCTCTTGGCCCTCATCATCCCCATAGTAATCCATTCCAGTATGGACGTCCAATGTGGCCAATTCTGGATCCTCGTTAAATGATGGATCCTCATCATACTGAGAGTATGGCTGAACGTGGTAAAGGTCAGAAGACCTACTTTGCGTTGGCGCCTAAACTCTATGTTTTTTACCAGGGGGTTGCGGGTCCTTAGACCCTGAGGGGGTTGCCCCGTCAGGGGTATAGGCGAGGAAGTGTTGTGGATTGTTTGGCATAGAAGTCTGCTAGGGATGACATTCTAGACATAACTCTGTCTATATCCTCACTTGACCATTCTTTAGAGCTGTGGATTACCCTCTCCTGGGAGTGTTTCCCTGCTATATCCTGACTGGACCTAAGGTCTTGTGCAGGGATCTTGGATATCTTTTCTGATGATTGTGACTTATGTGTCTGTGGTGCAGATGAAGGGGGTTGCGGGTCCTTAGACCCTGAGGGGGTTGCCCCATCAGGGGTATAGGCGAGGAAGTGTTGTGGATTGTTTGGCATAGAAGTCTGCTAGGGATGACATTCTAGACATAACTCTGTCTATATCCTCACTTGACCATTCTTTAGAGCTGTGGATTACCCTCTCCTGGGAGTGTTTCCCTGCTATATCCTGACTGGACCTAAGGTCTTGTGCAGGGATCTTGGATATCTTTTCTGATGATTGTGACTTATGTGTCTGTGGTGCAGATGAAGGGGGTTGCGGGTCCTTAGACCCTGAGGGGGTTGCCCCGTCAGGGGTATAGGCGAGGAAGTGTTGTGGATTGTTTGGCATAGAAGTCTGCTAGGGATGACATTCTATACATAACTCTGTCTATATCCTCACTTGACCATTCTTTAGAGCTGTGGATTACCCTCTCCTGGGACCTAAGGTCTTGTGCAGGGATCTTGGATATCTTTTCTGATGATTGTGACTTATGTGTCTGTGGTGCAGATGAAGGCTGAGAATGCTTTTTCTGCTGTTTTCCCCCCTCCCGTGACTGGAAGAGTGCTTCCCTGGTGCTTCGGAGCTCTTCGACGTATGGCGTCGAGATTCGGGGGTAGTATCCCTTTAATTAGTGAGTGGAGGTCAGGGCACGGGAGCAGCCGTTACACGGTCTGCTGACGCCGACTCCTGGAGTGTGGCCTGGGGATGGTGGTTGTCTTCGTCTCCCGACGATCGAACCTCTGTTACTTTAGGGAGCGAGGCACTCTTGGCAACAGTGGATGGTTGCCTGGTGTCATGCGGCGATCTTGATCGAGAACGCCCAGAGGACACCGATTCGGTGGACCATTCTCTGTGTGCCTCTCTCCAAGAACTCGATGCACCCGCCGAGTCTCGGTTGGACTTCCAGTGCTTAGTGGATGTGTTGTGGGTAGCGCTTGTGTCACCGGGGGTGTTCCCCATAGCTGCCCTGCCGGACAACCTTCCGAGGTCGGGGACTTGCGCTTGGCTATCTCTCGATGCCGTGTTGCCCTCGCCGTCCGATAGGATGGCGTCGCTGCCATCACTGAAGGCGCCCTCTGCTTCCATGGCCTCTCGTTGCTTGGCATGGTGGGCCCAACGTTTGATCGAATGGTCCTTTAGAGTCTTCGGTTTAAACCGACTACATGCTCTGCAATTTGCCTCGGGTGGTCCCTTGGCAAGCAGAGGTTACAAGTAGCATGTCTGTCAACCCAAGGGTACTTACGGTTGCACTTAGGGCAAAATTGGAAAGGGGTACCCTCCATACACACCCTGTGGCAGCGGGCTAGTGTGTGTAGGAATATATAAGAAAATGTATCTATATATAATAGAGTGTTGAGTATGTATCACCCCCCACTCTCCCTACTTGTAGGGGCCGAGGCCAGAGGCCTTCCTAGGCCCAAGTCCGCCGTGCAGCTCTCGACAGTTGTTTTCTTCTCCGGTCGGCGTCGAGTGTCGAACTTCGGTGACTCGACATTGGGATGGAGAAAAAGGGGAAATATTATGAATTTTTGCAAAATTATGTCTAAGGCCAGGGAACTCTGCGGGATGCTTCCGACCAGTATGGTGGAAAAAAACAATCTGAGGGTCCTAGACGCGTGAGGGATCATGCACTCAGTGGGCCGGAGGCCTTTTGTGTGGCTTACTTAGACGACATTGCCGTCTACAGTTCCACCTGGGAAGAGCATTTGGCACATCTGGATAAGGTGTTGCAGGCCTTGAAAAGGGCTAACCTCACTATCAAGGCCACCAAGTGCCAGATAGCTCAGGGGAAAGTCACGTATCTTGGTCATGAGGGAGACTCCCACTACTCAAACCCTTGTGAGAGCGTTTTTGGGCGTCACTGGGTATTATCGCAATTTCATGGCAGACTATGGAGCATGCTGAACAGCCTAGGAAGGTTAATTGGACTGAAGACTGTTAGAGGGCCTTTGATGGCTTGAAAGAAAGTCTGTGTAGGGCACCTGTGTTGTGTGTACCTGATTACAGCAAGCCCTTTATCGTTCAATGGACGCCTGCGACACCGGAATTGGAGCTGTCTTGTCCTAGTTAGATGACAAAGAAAGAGAACATCCGATCATATTCATCAGTAGACAACTTAAGGGTTGAGAACTTAGGTGGGCTATGGTTGAAAATGAATGTTTTAGTATAGTTTAGAGCCTTAGACGTTTTAGACCCTACCTTACCGGGTCTACCTTCAAGGTCCAAACAGATCATAAGCCCCTGAAGTGGCTTATGCAGATGAAGGGTGAAAACCCAAAACTGCTCAGGTGGTCCATTAGCCTGCAAGGGCTAGACTTCACCATAGAGCATAGACCAGGGAAGAGTCACGATAATGCAGGTGGCCTTTCCAGAAGGTATGTTGTTAAAGCAACTAGGAAAGCAGTTTTCCATGTCAGTAATCTTAATGGACAAGTGTGCAAGGGTTCAAAAGGGGCACACATTAAGAATTTTAGAACCAGATTAAGATCCCAAATTGGAACTTGGAAAGGATAAGGAGGAAACACATTGGTGAGTCCTTTTAAGAATTGTACTACTAAAGGAATTTTGAAATATGAGCATTGCTCCGACGAGCGCTTGAAAATGGAAAGCGCTGCAAGATAACCTTTAATGGTCCCAACATTTAGAACTCTATGTGCTAGGGACAAGTGGAAGGATAGTACTTCCGGAATAGAACATAGAAAAGGATCAACATTCTTTTCTCTGCATCAGTTGCAAAACTTTTTCCAACGGCAACAGTATAGAGATTTTGTTGCTGGTCTTCTTGCCGAAAGCAACACCTCCATGACGTCATCTGGAAGGTCCCAATCCTTATATATCAGCCTTTCAGATACCAAGCGTGAAGGTTGAGAAACTTGACCTCTGGATGGAGAACCTGACCCTCCATTTGTGAGAGAAGGTCCTCTCCCTGAGGAAGACGTACCGGGGGACAGACGGACATGTCTAGAAGGTCCGGGTACCACGTTCTCCTGGCCCAATCCGAGGCAATTAGGATCATGCGGTTTCCAAACCGTCTCAGTCTCCTGATGACCTGAGGAATGACAGGAATCGGAGGGAACGCGTATAATAGTGGGAAGTTCTACTCCACCACGAACGCGTCCCAAAGGGCTCCTCTCGAGGGAAATTCCCTTGAGCAACACCTTTCGCACTTCTGGTTGATTCCGGTCGCAAATAGGTCTACTTGAGGGGTTCCCCAAAGGGCGAAGATCTCTTGAATGACTTCCTGAGCCAGTTCCCACTCGTGGGACACCGTGCCCTGCCTGCTCAGAGCGTCTGCCATCATATTCTCCTCCACGGCTAGATGAACTGCCGTTAAGGAGATTCCTTCTTGAATTTCCCAATACCAGAGCTGCATTGCCTCTCTGCACAGAGGTAGTGACCCTAAACCTCCTCGTTTGTTTAGATAATGCATGGCCACTATGTTGTCCGTCATTATCAAGACATTTTTTCCTCTGACAGATGGTAGAAAAGCCTTCAGCGCTAGTCTGATGGCTCCCAACTCTAAAAGGTTGATGTGTAGTTTGGACTCCAATGGAGACCAGCGACCGCTGATTGTCAGATCGTTGGCATGAGCTCCCCACCCCATGAGTGAGGCGTCCATCACTACTGTAATCTCCGGCCATGGTTGCCAAAAATGCTCTCCTTGTAGGATATTCTCTGTGCAAGTCCACCACAGAAGATCCTGCCGAACTTTGTTCGGAATCTGGAGAAAATCTGTCATTTGACCTGAGAACTGGGACCATTTAGTCTTTAGAGACCATTGAAGGGATCTCATCCTCAGGCGTGACTCTGGCACCAGGAAGATGTAGGATGCCATGAGGCCGAGTAACCTTAAGAAGTCGTAGGCCTGGAGATTTTGGCCATTTTGGAATTTGGAAACCATCTGAAGAATGTCTTGAGCCTTCGACTTGGGAGGCGAGCTCTTTCCCAAGGATGTGTCTAATACAGCCCCTATGTACTGGAGCTGTTGGGAAGACGTCATTTGTGACTTCTTGAAATTGAGGGAGAAGCCCAGTCTGTGGAGAAAGTGGCAGGTGACTTTCAGATGATCCAGTGCTTGTTCGGCAGAACGTGCTCTGATCAACCAATCATCCAGGTAGGGGTAGACATGAATCCCCCCCTCTCTTGAGGTGCGCTGCCACCACTACCATTAACCTGGTGAAGACCCTCGGGGTGGAGGTCAATCCGAATGGCAGGACTCAAAACTGATAGTGTGAGTCGCCAACTACGAACCTCAGCTATTTTCTGTGCTTGAGATGAATTGGCACATGAAAATAAGCATCCTGGAGGTCCAATGACACCAACCAATCCTGACGTTGAAGGGCCTGAAGGATCTGTGAAAGAGTGACCATCTTGAACTTGTCCTTCCTGAGGAGCTTGTTTAAGTTTCTTAAGTCCAAGATGGGTCTCAGTCCTCCGTCCTTTTTGGGAATCAAAAAATACGGGGAGTACCATCTCTTGTTCCTCTCTGCTACAGGTACTGGCTCTATAGTACCTTTCTCCAGCAGGGTTAGAACTTCCTGTTGTAGGAGCGGGTCTGAAAACTTCAAAGGGTGTCTCCCTGGTGGATTGTTTTGAGGTTGCGTTAGAAAAGGAAGGCAGTAACCTTGAGCTATTATTTCTAAAGCCTAAACATCTGAAGTAATGGCTCGCCATTCTTGCAGATGCTGTGACAGCCTGCCTCCCACAGGTGTCTTGTGATACAAGTCCTCAAAGTGGTTTTGTGGCGGTTGCTGCCGCCACTGATGGCAAAGAGGTGCAGCTGGAGCTGGCTTTGCACATTTTCCTCGTCCACCACGAGTGGCCTTTTTCTGGCCCCTTTGACTGGCCATTCCACTCACCTTTCCATATGAGGAGTAGTAACGATAGGATTGTCCCCTCCAAGATTGTCCTGATGCACGAAAAGGTTGAGGTTGCCTAATAGATGCTCCTAAAGACTTGGCAGCTGCTTTTGAGGTCTGCAACCTCTCAAGGCTCCCGTCAGCCTTGCTGCCAAAAAGGTGAGACCCGTCAAAGGGCATGTTCAGAAGGCGGTTCTGTACGTCTGGTGCGAAACCTGACTTCCATAACCACGCAAATCTGCGTATTACGTGCTAGTGCCCATGGACCTGCTCACACTATCTGCAGTGTCCAATCCAGATTGAAGGGATTCCTGCATGGCCTCCTTTCCATCCCTAACAATGACTAGAAATCCTTCCCTTTCATCCCCTTCTGGTATATGCTCTGCCGCCATTGCAATGCACTCCCACACAGTGTACGAAAACTTTGCCAAGGCACATGTGGAGTTGGCTGATTTTAACGCCATAGTCCCAGCTGAAAATACCTTGTGTGCGCAGCCATCCACATGCTTATCGTCCCTGTCTGGAGGGATAGAAGGGTATGCCATTTTACTTGAAGCTGTGGCTGCCTGCACCACCAGACTCTCGGGAGTGGGATGTTTAGACAGATAGCTAGGGTTGCTACTGGCAGGGCGGTATTTTGAAGTAAGGGATTTATTCACTGGAGGAATAGAATCCAGAGTCTCCAAATTCTTGGTCACCCTATTTTGCAAGGCTACATGGAAGGGTAGGATTGGATCTTCGGTGGGACTATGGTCCAATATATCGGTCAAATCATCCTGGATGAATTGGGTTGGTGGTCTAGCCCATCCTGAATAATGAACCACTTTTGCCATTAGTTGACGGTATGAGGGACTGGCATGCTCTCCTGGTTCTGGCCTGCCAAAATCTGTGTCAGGAGATGTGTCAATGCCACTTGCATTATGTAAGGATTCCACCAGGTCCCTCATCCTGCTTTCTTCAGAAGTCAGGCATTCTGGGACATTTGGGGTACCATATTCCAGTCCAAAGGGTACATTTCCCTCATCAGATTTCTCCTGTTCCTCAAAAACTGAGGTCAGGGACTTCAGAAATTCCTTCCTAGGAAGAGGTTTAAAAACATTTTCTGGGAGAGGTGTGTTAGGTGACCCTGAAGGCAATACATGCTTTGCAGCCTTCTCTTTCCCTTTTTCTGGCTGAGTTGGCTGAACTGGAGCCTTTGTAACCTTTGTCGCCAAGGGCTTCGGGGTCGATGTCGACAAAGGCATCGATGGCGTTAACGGGATAGTGGTCATCGACGGAGCCAGC
Organism: Ambystoma mexicanum; assembly: GCF_040938575.1. Taxonomy (NCBI): domain Eukaryota; kingdom Metazoa; phylum Chordata; class Amphibia; order Caudata; family Ambystomatidae; genus Ambystoma; species Ambystoma mexicanum. The sequence goes on from NC_090932.1 coordinate 1,604,558,429, forward strand.
TTCGAGGGCGTCGAGGCGCTCTTTGAAGATTTGCCCTTCGAGGGGCGTTGGGTTTCGGGCGGCGTCGATGACTTCGAGCTGTCGACTTGACTGGTCTTTCTCGCTCTGCGTCCTGGAAAGTTCTCGATCCTTCCTTCTTCGATCACCCGGGCTCGAGGGCGTGCGAGTGTCGGAGAGATGAGGCTCCCGGCCGGCTTCCGAAGAAGGCACGGACCGAGGCTTCGCTTTTTCGAACACCTCCATCATTTTAATTCTGAATACTTACCACTCTTCGGAGGAAGAATGTTTTGTGGGGCATTTCATTCTTTTTGGGGATTCGTCCAAGGACGAGGTGGAGGGGTACCTGTGGCGTCTTTTCTTCAATTTTTTCGTCAAAGACGGCGAGCGATGGGAATCGCTTCTGGACCTGGACCGATGCCTTTTGCATCGAGGAGACTTCTCCTCACAGGACCTCAACTTGACGCTAGAGGCTTTTCGGTCGGATTTATGACCTACCTGTAGTTTTCCCTTCCTCTCTCGCAAGGCCTTCCCCGTCATCGCCTGACACTTCATACAGGCCTCCATGTCGTGGCCTTCCCCGAGACACCACAGACATTCTCAGTGTGGGTCCGTGATAAACATTTTCGAACTGCAAGATTTACAAAACCTGATCGCAGGGTCGTAGTCGGCGTCGATGACGAAGACATATCGATATATATCAGTAATATTCACTGCGTCACAGAACTCAAGGCGCGCCGAATCTCCGAAGCAACGTGTACCACGGAAAAACGGAACTGATGCCAACGGGCGCCGCGCGTGCTACTTGTATACTCGATGACATCACCCTCGATGGAGGCCTTCGAGGGACCATCGACTCGACAACATCAACGCACGGCACCCTCTGCTGAATTGTTTTTCTGAAGAAGCTAAAGCTGGATGGAATACATCTAAGATGAAAAGCGCCGCCCCAAAACATAGACCCTAATTACCAGGCCTGTGTGTAGAACTAAAGCAAAATCAACCCAAAACTAGACAAAAAGCAACGGAATACAGGTTACCCTTATATAAATAAATTAATAAAGAAGGAACACTTTCCAAAATGACCACAGTAGAGATCAACATGGCTAGGCAGCACCTTCTGCACAAGTTACTTGTCAGAGGGGAATGGGCACAGCAAGATGAGGCGGTCTGGCTAGAAGAAATGTTGCAACAGGTCGCCGCCATGGACATGGATACGTGGCAGGGCGGTGGCCTATTACATCAAGCTTTGAGCGAGTTGTATATGATTCCGAAAATTAAAGAGGAGCAGATAAACATTGTCAGAATCACAGCCTACATGTATCTCCATATGGGAGTGATGCAGGCAAAACATGAAGAAATCAGAAGCCTTGCGCAAAACCAGTCTGGGCTCTTAAACCAAATCCAGACTAAATTAAAATTAGTGGAAGAAAAATTGCAAAAGAGCCAAGATGCTGAGGTAGGATTGGATAATTATATTAAACAGCTAAAAGAGGACTTCGCTCTACAACAATAGAATAAATCTGACCAAGAGGCCCAATTAGATGCATTAAAAGTAGTGCCAGGAAAAGGTTGACTCTGGAAGAGACTCTGGAAGGGAGTCAACAGAAGCTGAATCAACAAATAAAATATAACAGGCCCTGTTCAGAGCAGATAATTACTTTACAAAAACAGGTTGACAAATTGGAAGAGGAGAATAATGAATTAATAAGTAGAGAGCTTCACCTCCGGACAGACTTTGATCAAGAACGCCAGAAATTAAATGCTATCAAGCAACAAACGGATGACATGGCTGAACAGTGGGGCACTCTGAATCAGGAGAAAGATGCCCTATGTCCGGAAGTTAGCAGCATAAAAACAGATCTATAAGAAAGAGAGTTAGGCCTCCAGAAACAAAATTAACTAAAGTAGGATACAAAAAGTTATTGGAGCACACCAGCCGAGTAGAAGGTGCTCTGGAAGAGAACACCCAAACTAAAAATGCGCAAACTCAGGAGGTGAACCTTCTGCAACAAACATTGGCCCTCATTACGACCCAGGCGGTAAGTGAAAAACGATGCCGGTAAATGATTACCGGCATCGTTTTCCGCTAGGTCCGATCATGACCCGTGACCGTTAATTACGATGCCATTAGCGGCATCATAGTTAACGCTGCCGCTAACTGCACCAAGGACGCGCGCACGCGACCTGCCACACCGTAAATACCGGCATGGTGCAAAGCTACGCGAATGACGACCCAAGCGGACATGCACCTAACGCCATCACCCAGCCCGTTAAGTACCTTACCGCCATGGAGCTAATTACGCCATCGCGAACCAACCGTAAAGGGCCTTGTGCAGTGAATCCAGCTGCCGCAGGTGCACAGAATCAGCACAGGTGGAGGCAATACAGACTCAGGAAGTACAAAAAGAGCACACCCCGCCCCTTCCCTCACCCAGTCACACTCCACAATGATTCCATTAGAACTAGCAATGTTGGGGCTGGAGGACCTGATAGCAATGCAAGTGCTACAACTTCAACTACAACAACAACAACAACAGGCTGCACAGAGGAGACGCAGGAGGAGAAGGAGGGCAAGGCAGGGCCAGCAAGCCCCACCAGCACAGCCAGTGGCACCACACAGGCAGACCACAATCCCACGCATCAGAGCCAGTCCATTCAACCTCACCGCTGAGCAGACACACACCCTGTACCGTTTGGACCAGGACACCATCACCGCCATCGTAGACATGACACACAACGACATCGTCAGCATGATAGAAACACCAACCGCCATCCCACCCCTACTGAAGGTAGTGTCTGTACTCCACTTCCTGGCCACAGGCACCTACCAGCACACAGTGGGACACTTGCATGGCATTTCACAACCATTATTCTCACGTACACTGATCCAAGTGCTCGATGCCCTCCTCAAGCACACAGACGACTACATCTCATTACCACGGTCTGCCCAGGAGATTGCAAACACCAAGGTGGGTTTCCATGCACTAGCCGGCATACCTGGTTGCATTGGTGCCATCGACTGCACCCATGTGGAATTGGTGTTCCCACATGCCATGGAGGTACCGTACCGCAACCGTAAACTATTCCACTCAATCAACGTGCAAATGGTCTGTGACTCCAACAGGATCATCACACATTGCTGTGCCCGATTCCCCGGAGCAACCCATGATTCAATGGTCCTTCGGAACTCCACAATACCACGCTACATGGAGCGACATGCAGGTCCAAGATCCTGGCTACTCGGTGAGTCTCATGTCATGACCATGGAAATGTGAAGTGGGTAGGTGAACGACGTACTAATGCATACTCCACCTGGCTGAAAGGGGGGGGGGTGATGCATACTCCACCTGGCTGAAAGTGGGGGGGAATGATGCATACTCCACCTGGCTGAAAGGGGGGGGGGAATGATGCATACTCCACCTGGCCGAAAGGGGGCGGGGGAATGAAGCATACTTCACCTGGCTGTGAGTAGCAGAGACAACGGAGCCAGATCATACCCTAAAGCAGCACCAACTTCAGCTGACACCACTAAACCTAATGCCCGATGTATGCAGCCCTACCACGTGAATGAAGGTGTGTCCCAACCATGACACAACCATCTGCAAGTGCATTGTACCAATTCACACCACATTGACTTCAACGAAATGCACCTACATGCACGTCACCAAACACCATCAACTGAAAGGCCTGTCCCCCATAACTGCGCACGAAGGAGGCACATGACGGACAGAAACATCAACACACCATCACACAGACAGCGAGGCCCACAAAATGTCCCTATCAACATCAGTATTGCTCACTGGGGTCATGATGAGGCTGACAGCAATGTTCCAATGATGTGAGCGTTGACATCACAGGACACGTGCCAGGCCACCAAAACAAACGGCATGAACAAACACAGTGGATGGGCACTCACAAGGCACTTGACCCCCCTGCATACATTGGTTGATGGCATGCACAACAGTCCATAAGAGCCATGAGCATATACCGGTCGCATAGTGTGAATCAATTAGTGCATTTAAAAGAGGTCCGAAGAAACAGTTGGATGCAAGCCATGGTGGCACGTCATGTTTTGAAATAGACGTCATGACTGACACATACATTCTCGCCCACATACAGGTGATGCAGGCTAACCCCTGAAGAGGTGGCTCCTTACACCAGTCCGGAACCCACAGAACCAGCACGAGGAGGAATTCAACCGTGCACATACACGTACCCGTGTGGTGATTGAGCAGGCATTCGGCCTATTGAAGGCACGGTTTTGCTGCCTCAGCAGGTCTGGTGGGGCACTCCTGTACCGCCATGAGAAGGTGGCAAAGATCATCATGGCATGTGTCATGCTACACAATATGTGCGTCAGACGAAATGTGCCCCTGCCCCCTGACGCAGAACTGCAACCACCTGACGATGAGGATGATGAGGGTGGGGATGGGGCAGCACCTCATGGAGGCGGCGATGCACAGGAGGGGCGTGAAATGCGTAGTACTCTGATCAACCAATTATTCTAGCACACGCGGATGGGGGGGGTGTCACCTGGAGATGACGATTGTGGCACTGTGTGCGTCTGTCATATGGACACTGGGGACTGTTTACCAATAAATCACACATGCGCAATGAGCAATGTCCACACATGTGATTTGTGCAAATAGGAAAAGTGTATTGTAAAAGTGATTTTGTTGAACACACCCACTCCCCCCTCCCCCCTGAACTCCCCAACACACCCACTCCCCCTCACCCCTCCCCCCCGAACTCCCCAACACACCCACTCCCCCCTCACCCCTCCCCCCTGAACTCCCCAACACACCCACTCCCCCCTCACCCCTCCTCCCTCCCCCTTGAACTCCCCAACACACCCATTCCCCCCTCACCCCTCCCCCCTGGAATCCCTACAAAGGTGTGAGAAAGTCTGTGATGCAGTGTCTGATGTTGGATTTCTCCACTGTGCGGCCACTATTGGCAGCCCCCTCCCCTGGCTCCCGGGGCACCCCTGCCTGTGCTACGCAGGTTCCTGCCCGATCGGCAGATGGGGTTGCTTGGTGTCGAACTGGCACCCGAGGAGGTTCCTGCCTGATCATTTGGACGCATGTCCCGAATTGTCTGAACTAGTTCAGAGATGACGTGCCGCACTGTGGCGAGTTCTGCGCAGATGTCCTTTGTGGAGGACTCTATTGCACCCTTCACTGTCTCCGCGCATTTCTCCATTGCTGCCCTTGCCCCCCCACATTCGGCAACATGCTCAGTAAGGAGCGAGGAGAGTTGCTGCTGCCGGGTGACGATCTCCTCCAGCGTTTGTTGGTTTCTCTGGCCCATGGATAATGGCAGTGGTATTCCCATTGGGCTGCTCACCTCCTGCACCAAGCATGGAGAGCCTGGCCAATCCTCATCCTCTAACTGCCCCTCTGTGGCATCTGCATGCGGGCTGCTTTGGGACAGGTAGGGGGAATGAGGGTGGGCAGTGGGGCTTCCGACATCAATCTCCTCAATAATCCCTGCATCGCTGTCGGAGGAGGCTGCAATGGCAGCAGTTTCCCCAATAGTGCTGCTTGCAGCAGAGCCTGTCCCTTCTGTGGCCACCATTTGGGTAATGTCTGCTGCTGCTGCTGCTACTGTGCTGCCTGCTGGGGTGGCTGTCAGTGCCCTGTCCTGTTTTCTTGGCACGGATTTTGGCTACTGTGGGGTTTTCCTTGGTACGGCAGAGGTGGAGGGTTGTGGTATTGGCACTGTTGTCCTGGCCCTCTTGGCAGGTGTGGAGACAGTGGTGTCCTCATCCTCAAGGTCAGAATTTGAGCCTGTGGTGGAGCAAAGGAGGGAAAGTGTTATTGATGGGTCTGCGGACATTGGGCGGGCATTGTGACGACTGACATCTTATCAGTTAGTACATGCGGCGCATTTGAGGCAGGGGCATACAGGTTGTCTCCCTTTTGTGTGGAAGTAGCATGGAGGTATGTGGGTGCCTGCAGTTAGGGTGTGCATACTGCATGTGTACAGGGTGGAGATCGGATATGTCTGTGGGCATTCTCCTGCTGATGTGTTCCATTTACACTATAGGGCAACATTGTACTTCACATGAATGGACTTTGGTAACTTTTGCATTGCTTGATTTGAGTCACCTACCTGCATCGCCTGATGTTGGGGCTCCTCTCTCCATTCCTCCTACTCCTTCTATGCTCTCCATGCTGATTGTGGAGGCACAGATTTCCTCCCAGGGCTGCAATTTAATTGGGGACTCCGATCCTCCCCCGGTTGCCATGCCCAGGTTCCTGTTTGTCGATAGGATGCTCCTGACGCGGAGCCGGAGATCGTCCCACTGCTTGCGGCACTGTCTCACGTTGCGGGGTACTGTTCCCACAGCACTGACCCGCTGAGCTACTAGGGCCCATATGGCCTTCTTCTTTGCTATGGCCGGTCTGGTCATTTGGTTTGAGAATACCACTGCGGCGTTCTCCTGGAGGGTCTCCGCCAGCATGTTAAGCTCCTCCCTGGTGAAACGGTCTTGCCGCTGGCGGTCACAGGCTTTTTAACACCTTTAGGCATTTTGTTGCAGGACGAAGGTTGCTGATGGTATTTGGCGGGTCTCAGGCTCGCATGTCCACTGGTTGCGGAGGATGCCAATGGATTGTGTTTTTAAAGATGGCCGCCGTGCTCTTTCCCGTTCCGCCGCGATGACGCTACTTCCGGTTCCGTTTATTTACGGTCACCGCTAATTGCAGTCACCGCTAGCTACGGTCACCGCTATGAACGGTGGTCGGGGTGGCGGTAGTGCACCTTGTGCGGCATACGATGCCGGTAGGTGCCGTTTTGGGGGCATTAACGCCATGGCGCAGTTTACATTACCGGCATGGCGTAATGCTCGTGCACGATGGGTCGTAATGTCCCGCTTTTTACGGCTTTGACCCAGCACGTAAACGTTAGTTACGCCATGCCGGTAATGTAAACTTACCGCCTGGGTCGTAATGAGGGCCATTGTCTCAGTGTTTCCAAACCATACAGGCAGCACAGAAAGACAATGAGTCCTTCTGTGAGGAGAACAATGGATTCCACAAGCAGGTGGCATCCCAAAAATGGGTCATAGAGGCCAGTCAAGCCTTGATAGCATAGCAAAAGGCTCAGACCTTTGCCTACTGTGAAGAGATAGGGGCTGAGAAGGAGAGCTGTTAGAGAACGAGTGTGCTAGATTTAATCCAAACTGGGGGGACCCCGAACAAGTAGAGAGGGTCAGGGCAACCCATGATCACAGTGTGATGCCCTCTGTACTAAGGGCTTCAAACCCATTTAACAAATGATACGCTCAAGGTACTGCTGACTTCATGTCCACCAGTGCACAAGAACTGGGTGTCATGGGGCAGCCAGATTTAAATAGGCCTAGCATGATTGAACAGGTAGGCCACCGCCCATCAGAGATTGATGGACGGGCGTCCCTGTATAGATACAAAAATATTATGGCTGATGTCTCGGACTAGGAAGCCTCCTATGAGGAGAAAGTCAGGGAATTAGATCTGCAGAAGCATTATCTCCAAAGGAACCATTTGGTTTGCTTTGCAGAAAAACAGCATAAGATGAGGCCCCAAAAGAGCCTTCTGTAAACCTCCATTCAAACAGGGTAGTGGGGGGGGGGGGGACCTCCACTAACTCTGGTAGCAGAGAGGAGTCACAAGACCACTCTCCTTTGCGAAAGAGGGAGTCCAAGGGGAGTGACCCAGAGAGCCCTATTGTCATGATCACTGCTTCCAAGGAGCCAGGACCAGCCCAACGTCCTTGGAAGCAGGCCCCTAACCCTAATCCTAGGCACCAGCCGGTCCCCACAGGGACCTTTTGGACCTTGTCCTGGCGCCGGTGGCACCAGGCTCATCAGAATCATCGGTCCCGGCACTGGAAGCGCCGGGCTCATAATATGTGTGCAGATGTTTGGGTGGACTTACCTGCAGCAGACCATGCTGCTTACTTACCAGCCACTTAGACGTCCTCAGTAAACAGGAACTACTTTCTTACCTGGGTGGGGCAGCTCCATTCCCTGGATTCAGCATGAGGAAAGCTTCTGGAACCGGAACTCTTTTCTTACCTAGGCGGGGCCGTGGAGGGAGACGCCTCATCACTCCAAGGCTATTTAAACCACACCCGATGGATGAAACGTGCTTCGCGTTATTCTGCATCTGCAGCAGAACGCTCACCGAGTCTGTTCCAGCCTTTCTTCCTCAATCATACTCACCATTCCTGTATCCAGTCGACAGCAGCATCTACAGAGACAAGAAACAGCAGGTTAGCAAGGCAGTCTTAACTCGCAGTGCTTACTCACCTGATCCATCGGCTGCGGTCATTTCGGCACGCTGTACTTTCGCCTGTGAAGACAAAGGTATTGTCATTACTTACCGGCACTCCGTGAGCTCTGGAATTCTTCACGCTGCATCGCCACCTGTGGAGATCAAAGCATCGTATTTACTTACGGGCCTTCCGCGGACTCCGGCGCTGCAAACAAGCTTCTGAAAGACAAAAGAAGAGACATTAGACAGGTATTTACTTACGCCCATCGTGCTCTTCACAATAGAACGCCTGCAAATACTCTGGTGCCTCTTCAGCACGAACTACGCTGCAAGAGAAAAAACAGCCAGAGCGCTTGCATTTACTCACGCATTTCCAGGCGCTTTATTTCATATTCCTCAAGAGTCCTGCAAGCAAAAAGGGAGAAAAGCATCATACGAAGTCCTGTTCAATGCTAACGTGCCTTGCACCTAAAGACTCTAAAGAATATAAAGACTAAAAAGGTGTCTGGAAACTCACCGCTCGTGCGATTAACGACGGTAAAGGTCCTCTGAGTCCAAGAGGCCTATGTTTCACCAGTGAAGGAACTGGCAACAGCGCCCTGCATCAGACGCAGATGGAGAGTCCGGCATTCACCTATCTAAGGTGAGCACGTTGACCTGGGGGCTCTACGGAGAAGCTTGGGAGAGAGAGGAAGAGAGACATTAAACGACCCAGACCATTAACCCCTATATTCTTTCATCTGCAGAAACCTCACCCTACGAGTTCGTCACACAGTGCGAAGAGGTTCGACCCCAGAAGCCCATCGAGTCCTGCACATCACCTTTCGAGTCACAGACACCTTCCTGCCACGACCTGCGCCTCCGTGGGAATCAGGTGAGCGTTACACCTATGTACAACAGGGGAGAAGAAACTAGGCACCACCATTCTGTGAGCCCCTCACAAGCTCACAGAATCAAGGAGTGCCTAGAAGATCATGAGGGGACCTCAAAACAGTAGCGGGTCTCAGGGTGAGTGGACTCAGGTGACACGTCAAAAAAGGCAAATAAACTAAAAAGAGTTCTGGTGAAAGACCCCATTAGGCAGATCAAGGCTATTAGGAATTTCATAACACTGTACAATAAAAAAGCAAAATATTCGTTCTGGGAGCATCTGGAACTATATGAACAAATGATGGACACTTTTCACATTAAAGATAGCCAGAACTGCATAGATGATGCCAAATGGACGTTCTCTCCAGAGTACTCCAGCTTCTTTGCTGGACTGGGAGACCAAACCCATTCAAGATGGTCCACCTACAAGGCGGCCATCTTGAAGCACTTTTCCCACAGAAACCCCCAGGAGACTCGCAAAGAGGCCTACAATTTGCAATGCAGAGAAGATCAGGCCCCAAGAAAATGTGTGCAGGAAGTAAAACGTGCCTTTGCACAAACTACCAGGAGGGTGCACACGGATAGTAGAGAGTTTATAACTAGCTATTTTCATTCACTCCCAAAATACATAATGACCCCGTTGGTGAGGGATTTTTCATGATAAAAGCACCCTGGACTAGGTAATCGAGCAGGCTACCTGGATCTATGAGGTCAAAAAACCTGCAGAAAATAAAAACCAGATAAAAAACCGCAAACCAACCAACATCCTCGCTGCTGCTAAATTGGCAAAGGTGAAGGTTGCCCACATTTTAGACCTAGAAAAAGGGGGGCCTAAAAACCAACTGTCCCGAAATCAGCCAAATCAGAGTCAAAGAAGGCCATCTAATCAATCAGCAACAGGTGGCAGCCAGGGATATAACCCCACCAATGGGACCCCTAACTCTCCTGATTACATAAGTCCCAGATACAAGGGCAACCAACCTATCTTGGGGTATGTATGGACTCCCCAAGCCCAACGGGGGGAATTCAACCAGGTGAGTACTGCCCCAGGAAACTTCCCTTCTAACTTCCCTCAGGACGGCATTAATCCCCCAAATCCAGGGTTAAGCTTCTTTCCCCGGTTTCAGGAATCCAGACCACCCAATCTGGGAGAGGGGAGGCCAAGGGTGGAGCGTTACCAAAATCCCCAATACCTAGGGTACTCCGGGAGAAGGGATAGTTACCCTTCCCGAGAACCACTTAGGTATGAACAAAGACCCCCATACCAGCCGGAACAGGTGTCCCAACTGGAGCGCCAGGTCGACAACCTCACTCAGGATCTGAGCCGCAGCAGAACCCTCAGATGAACATGGCGGCTCAGAACCCCACAAACCAAGGGTCTGGCACCCCAGAACAAAGACGGGGAGAGAACCGTGACAACTCACCGGTTTCCTCCGAAAGAAAAATGGGTCCCAAGAGATCTGAATGAAGACTGGGTGGTTGTGGGGACTGATTCAGAGTCACCCATCCCTGAACCCCAGAATTGTCATCCTGAGAAAAAAAATAGTAATGGAGGGATCCTCCCCACAATTCTAATGACTGCCACCAGGTAAGAGGGGGCAACACAGAGCTAAGGGGCCCAGGGGATTCCAAAATCCCACCTATTTCAGGATGCCAAAATTTTGTTACAGATTCCCAGACTCCGGCACAGAAAAATGTCCAAAACCCCACCATGTCGGAGTCCAAAATAAAGAAATTGACCACCCTGCTTGCCCAAAATGCCCATTACCTTTGCCCGCTTGAGGCGAAGGAGGGGAGATTCTATGCCCCGTTCGAGTGCAAGGGCAATGTGCATTTTCAGCACTGGTGGTTACTGGATCCCAGGCACACTTTGCAGCTGCTTGAGGAGCCAAGGGAAAGTCAAATAGAGGAGACATCGGGAGAGTGAGAACAAGAAAAAGAAGAACCAGAAGGGAACAGGTAGGTCCATAGGTACATCTATCTAACAGAGAGTACTTTTCTTCACCATCATTGCAAAAGTGCCTCACATAACCATAGTGTAAAAATAACTATCTTTGCCTTGTTAAGGAATTATTTGTTGAAATGGTTCAAGTACAGTAATAAATGTAATGTATGTGTGTCCCACTGATGTCAACCTTCCGGGAAGACAATAAGTGGGAACATTTTGTAACCTGTCTTTATTTATTCACTAGTGAGTACTGATTCTGTTCATTCATAGACTGATGAGAACCTCCCCGGGGAGCCGGAAAAGGGAAGGAAGAAGAGGGGGTGTCGCTCCACACTCCAACGAAAGACAAAGGGAGGATCGTGGCGTACCGCTCCCTGATGGAAGAAGGACTCCACCCGATGAACGCCACTTTACCCTACTTTCCCACAACAAGTCTCGGGAAAGTCCGGGTGGGGGGATCTGTGGGATACATCTACCATCCAGCAGAACTCCCCTACATCACCAAACCACATGTCAGCAGTCACCGGCAGAATGGCTGCGCTGGCGCTGTTGAGCACTATCGTCTTGCCTTTAAAACTGTGTTTTGCAGTCCCCAAGATGATGCAAAGGCAGCGCTGCTAGGCTGCCAGCCCAAACTTTCACTGAAAATGACATTATTTTGCCTTTTAAAATGACTGCGCTCTGATGCTCTTTTTCATCTGTTCAACAGTACACAGTTCTGATCCAGTGAGACCCAGCTATGTCCATCCATATTCAGGTGGTGCTTTAGAAAAAGGGGGCATTTCTCACTGAATGACAGACTGTGTCAGGCCAGATCTGTGAAATAACAAAGAACTCCATACCAAGCTGTACGAAAAAAAACCGCTTTACTTTGCAACCAAATATCATAGCTAAATTATTTATTAAAAAACTCTCCGTCTCCTAGCTCATGTCTGTTTCAAGGGATCTTTATTTGGACAGATGCCTGTGCATTAGAAACATGACTGCCACCATGTTTGGGGAGCAGGTGCAAGTGGATCTAGGTCACCTGGCCTAAGCCCTGCCCACCTGCTGACTTCCTGCTTGCTGCTCTTTTTCACCACTTAGCAAGTCCCGCCCACCTGGTGCCTTCCTGCTTGCCGCTCTGTTTCCCTACTTAAGGAGCCCTCCAGCCCCTTTTCCTTTGCAGATGGGGAGCAGGTGCAAGTGGATCTAGGTCACCTGGCCTAAGCCCCACCCACCTGGTGCCTTTATGCCTGCTGCTCTTTTTAGCACTTAGCAAGCCCCGCCCACCTGGTGGCTTCCTGCTTGCCGCTCTTTTTCACCACTTAGCAAGCCCCGCCCACCTGGTACCTTCCTGCTTGCCGCTCTGTTTCCCTACTTAAGGAGCCCTCCAGCCTCTTTTCATTTGCAGATGGGGAGCAGGTGCAAGTGTATCTAGGCCACCTGGCATAAGCCCCACCCACCTGTTGCCTTCCTGCCTGCCGCTCTTTTTCAACACTTAGCAAGCTACGCCCATCTGGTGCCTTCCTGCTTGCCGCTCTGTTTCCCTACTTAAGGATCTCCTCCCCTTACCTTCTTCTATGCACTTACTCTATCAGAATTGTCCCTGGACCTAATATGATAGCAACCACGTCTGTTGTCTCCACCCTCCCATTACTGTTTTTTTCCTCCCCACAACCCCTCCAGCACTATCTGAAATGTCGTCAGGCCTAGTATGATAGTCGCTTGTTTTGTTCCTCCCCTCCCTTTCTGCACCCCTCTGCCTCACCTTTTGTTTTTCTCTGGCTCTACCAGAAATGTCATCAGGCCTAGTACGGTAGTCACATGTCTGTTTCCATTTCCTTCCCACTCTCCCCCCCCCCTTCCTTATCTATGTCTTGGCCTGACGACATTTCAGTGCAAGAGCTGAGTGTGATAGTTAATTTCACATCCTTACTGTTCATGGCCTGTAAGAATGTCATTGTATTTTCCCTTGTTCCCTCCCTTGCCTTGAAGCGCTTTGAAACACATTGTGTATAGGCGCTATATAAATAAACTATCATATAATAACATATCATATCATATCATGACTAGGGCTTTGGAAAGATTCAGAAAATGAATCTGAGAATGCCGCATTGTCAAGTGACAGTCAAAGAAAATTGACCACGTATCAAATGGTGCTTTTACAAACAAGAAAAATATCTGTTTAAAAGTGAAATGTTGAAGTAAGGCCCTGTCTTTGCATAGAATGGGATGGGGGTTTAGTTTGAAAACACATATAGGATGTTTTATTCCAATAGACTTGCTTCTTTTTTTTTTTTTGAACTTCTGTTTATAAGGTTTACAATACATCAGTTCCACATAGGCTTAAACAAACAATACAGCACTAATTTTCAAATGAAAACACGAACAAAGCAAATAAACCAAATCTTGCAATAAAATCAACTATGTAAAACTCAGCTAAATGAACCCCACCAATTGTCTAACACTACACACACAAAACACCATGAAGACAAAACACCACATCACAAGGAGAAGGGAAGTAAATGAAAAAAGAGAAAAGAACAAAAGAGATAAGAGAGAAAGCAAAAAAAAAAAAATCCTTATACCAATCTCCACTTGCCACCAAAATGTTCCATACATGAGCAAATCAATCATAGAGAGCATCAAACGAACCCCACAGCAACACATACTCGTCCTCCTTGCCTCTATTCTTCAACTAAACCTTATCATACCTAGACACCACCCTCAGGTCTATCAACCAATCCTCAATGCTTGGTTTCTTCCTAGTTTTCCAGATTCTGAGGATTAACCACCTAGGCTCCGCCCCGCGCATCGCCCATCAGTCCTTTTCTATCGCCAGGTCAGAGACCTATTAGCAATAACAGAGGAACCTTATTAGAGGGGACGGCGGGCGGGCGTATGGAGGAAAGGGGACTATGGACTAGGAGTAAGGTGGTCACTACGGTGAGTAACCTGGTTATACTCCTATGTCCCGTCCCCTTTCCTCCATACTTAAGGGAGATTCCCAAGCACTCCTAACTGGAACTACAGGTGGATGGAAATACCCCTTATTGAAAAAGGTTCTTAAGCACAGCCTGACCAAACTGAGCATCAGCTCTCGAGCTCATGTCAAGACAATAATGCTTACAAAAAGCAGATGGAGAGGCCCAAGTAGCTGCCCTAGCGATGGACTCCCAGGGGACATATTTCTGAAAAGCAACCGCAGCTGTCTTGCCCCGCACCAGGTGTGCATGAATACCTTTAGGAGGTTTCAGCCCTTGGACGGTGGAAGACTCTGTAATGCAGACGGCGATCCACCGAGAAATAGTCGCCTTAGACACCTGCTTACCCTGAGGGTTACCGAAAGTCACAAAAAGTTGAGAAGAACTTCTAAGCTCGGAAGTCCTGTCAAGGTAGAATTTAAGAGCCCTTCTGACATCAAGACATTGCAGAACCCTTTCTGCCTCTGAGGTAGGGTTCGGAAAAAAGACAGGCAGGGAGATCGACTGATTCAGATGGAATTCAGTTACCACCTTCGATAGAAAGGCTGGGTTTGTCCGTAGGACCACCTTGTCCTTGTGAAAGACCAAGAAGGGATGCTCCACTGACAAGGCCTGGAGCTCACTCACTCGCCTTGCTGAGGTAACGGCGACCAGAAAGGACACTTTCCAGGATAGGTACTTGAGGTCCACCGTGGCCATTGGTTCAAAAGGCTTATGGCACAGCACCGTCAGGACTACATTTAGGTCCCATGGCGGGTGCGGACTACGAACTGGAAGGTAGAGGCGTGTCAAGCCTGCAAAATGCCTCTTAACCACTGGGTTACTCAGAGTAGGAACATTGGTCTGTAGAAAGATAAGCAGAGACCGCTGAAAGGTAAGTTCTGCATGACAGAACGTGAATACCCAACTCTGCTAGGGAGGACACGAAGGACAGCACCGTGTCAGTCGTAGCCACCCTTGGATCCAACTGCTTTTCCAAACACCAGTGACGGAACCTGAGCCATTTACTCCTGTATTGGGATCTGGTCGAGGGTTTCCTGGCTGCCTGGATAATACGCATGTTATCTGTAGACAAGTTAAGATGCTCTAAAGACCTGAACTCAGGCACCATGCCGTTTAGCTGAGCGATTGTGGGGAGGGGTGCCACATCTGCTGTTCCCCTTGATGAAGAAGATCGGGGGTCACTGGTAACCTGATCGGCGGATACACCGACAGGTGATAAAGTTCAGAGAACCAAAACCTGGCCGGCCACCAGGGGGCTATGAGTAGAAAGGAGCAGTTCACCGAGTTCTTCAGCTTCCAAATTGCTCGATGGACTAGAGGCAGAGGCGGGAAGGCATAGCTCTCATGTTGTGCCATGGAATCTCGAGAGCATTCCCCAGAGAGGAGGCTCCCAGCCCCCCTCAGGAGGCATACAGAGGAAGCTTCTTGTTCACCGCCGTAGCGAAGAGATCTACCTCCGGTGTGCCCCAACGCAAGAAGATCCATGAGAGGACCTCCGCCTTCAACTCCCACTCGTAGCTGACCACTGTCCGCCGGCTGAGGGTATCCGCTGTGACATTCAGCTGGCCCGGGATGTGCACTGCAAGCAGCCAAACCCCATGAAGCACCGCCCACTCCCAAATCTGGATGGACAGGTCCACGAGGGGGGGGAGACTTCGTTCCCCCTTGCTTGTTGATGTAGTACATCGACAACACATTGTCCGTGCGTATGCGGACCACCTTGTTGGTAATAATCGGTATGAACGCCCTGAGCGCTAGGAAGATCGCTGGAAGCTCCAGATGATTTATGTGAAGGAGCTTGACCCGAGGCGACCAGAGGTCCGAGACCTGCAGAAGATCTAACGTCGCACCCCACCCCAGGAGGGAGGAATCCGTTGTGATAGTCACCATAGGAGCTGGGTCCTGAAACCCTGCACCCACCGACAGGTTGCTGAGAGATGACCACCATTCCAGGGCCGCTCTCATGGAAGCCGGAATCATAATCAGCTTGGATTACGGGTCCACAGCCTGACGCCAAGAACTCCGAAGGGCCATCTGGGTCCGTCTCATCTTGAGACGAGCAAGAGGAAGAGCCAGCACACACGAGGCCATGAGGCCTAGAAGCCTCTGGAACAACCAGGCCGACATGCTCTCCGACTGCGCAAACATCTGACACGTGGCTAACAGATCCGCCATTCTGTCACCGGTCAGGTACACTCTGCAGTCGATCGTGTTCCAGCGACAACCCAGGAAAATCAAGTCCTGCGAGAACGCCATGGAAGATTTCCGGCAGTTCACCGACAGCCCAAGATGGAACAGGAGCTGAAAGAGAGACTGGAGATTGCCCGCTGCTGCCCTCGGACAAGGGCTGCGTAAGAGCCAGTTGTCCAAATATGGATACACATGGATACCCTGGAGACGAAGATAGGCCACAATCACCGACATCATCTTCGTGAAGACACGCGGCGCCGAGCTGAGGCCGAAAGAAAGCACTCAAAACTGGAAGTGCTCCTCTCCCAAAGAGAAACAGAGATATCTCCTGTGTGGGTTCCAAATCAGAATATGCATGTACGCATCCTGAAGATCAACCACGCTGAGCCAATCGCCCATCTGCAAGGAGGATCGTATCTGGCTGGGCGTGATCATCTTGAATTTCTCTTGGTCTAGGAAAAGATTGAACTGGGAAAGGTCTAGGACGGTGCGCAGGCCAGCCTGGTTGGGTTTGGGCACCGTAAACAGCCGGGAGTAGAAGCCCTCCTCTTGCTCCCCCAGGGGAACGGGTTCCACAGCTCTGAGGTCCAGAAGTTTCTGAACTTCGGCTTTGAGGGAGGGCGAGCCCGACAGCTGAAAAGGAGTGTTGAGGGGTGGGGTAGGGGGTAAGGGTAAGCGGAAGCCCGCCCGAGCGACTGACAAGACCCATCTGTCTTCTGTGATGGTCTGCCATGCCTCCCAATGAGACGCAATGCGTCCTCCCACCGGGGTCTCGTGCGAGCGTGGAAAACCTTAATTTAGTAGGTTTATCGGTGGCGTTGCCACCTAAACCTGAGGAGGAGGCTGAGGAGCGGGAGAAAAAACGCGTTCTTTGCTGCCTACGTCGGTTGTTCCCCGCAGGGGTATCCACTCTGCAAGATTTTCTGTCGAGGAAGCCCCTAAAGCCAGAGGAAGGTCGGCTTTGCGACAACGGTCTCTGGGTTTTGAAAGGAGTCTCAACAAGGACCGACAAGGATTTAGCTGCCTGAGTGCTATCCTTCTTCTTGGTGAGCTCTACATCTGTTGTAGAATGAAAGAGCGCATTCCCATCAAACGGAAGGTCCAACACCTTGTCCTGCACTTCTTTTGAGAATTTAGTTGCATGCAACCACGCCTGCCGTGAGGTATCAACCCCCAGCATAAGGCCCCAAGCCGAGGTGTCTACGTGATGAGCCGCAGCCTCCAGGAGGTCCTGGGCCAAGACCCTGGCTTCGGATAGACCACCTTTAAAGACTTCCAGCTTCTCAACCGGGATGAACTCGTCAAACTCCGACAGACCTTGCAACATCCACATATTAGCCCCCGCTAACACCAGTTTGGCGTTGACCTGCCTGAGCTGCAAGGCTGAGTTGGCAAAGATTTTCCTCCCAAGTGAATCAAGGAGATTGTCCTCCTTTCCCAGAACCTGAGTAGCCGTCGTGGATGCTGCAGGCCTGGATTGCAAAGTGGCCGCGGCCACCACTGTGGAGGAAGGGAGCGGTCAAGGCGACAGGGCCACCTCTTCCGAAGAATGCAGCCTGTATCTCGCGTCAATTTTCTTATTGACAAAAAGTCCAGAGTGTGGCTTTTCCCAGACCCTGCGGACCTCGGCCAGAACGTCCTTCTGCAAGAACAGGCCGGTACGCTCCGAAGGAGACTGTGTGAACCCCCCAGAAAGCACGTCCTCTTGCGGAGCGGGTGCTTCGGGCACTGGAACATCTAAGAAGCACATCATGCCCAGTACCCGGTCATGAAAATCTCTAATAGAGCAGGGCAGGTCCTCGTCCTGATCGCCCTGCGCTTCATCCGACAGGTCAGGATCCTCCTGAACCGTGTCAGGCGCTGCCTTGTCCACAGGGATCAACGGGGGCAAAGGCGGAAGGGTTGGGGGAGGCACCGTAGGCAAGGGGGGGGCACCGGCGGAACCACCAGCGGAACCACCGGCGGAACGGGTGGAGCTAGAGGCGCAGGTGGACATATTTCCCTGAAAAGCCCTTTGAAATATTCCCTCATGGGGTCGGTATGCATTAATGTTTGAAATGTACCGAAAAAAGCCTCCTCCGGGGACTGCCTCGGAACCTGAGGAGACTTCTCACAAGGTGGACAAATCCAGGGACGTAATGGGGAAGGGTGCCACACAGGCCCCTCCACCGACGTATCCACATAAATCAAAGGTGCCGACCCCGCAGGCAACGAAACATTGTGCAGAAGAGACATCCGGGCGTTCCAATCGTAAACTGGCTGATAAGGATGCGCACAAGGGACTCTATGTTCACCCAAGGAACCAAGCCCTACACCTGAGGCCGATGGCGTAGTTGTAGGCGTAGCACCTAAAATGGCCGCCGTGGTCGTGGCGGGAACGGGCGCCATTTTGTCATCGCCTGAGGGGAACTGCGTCACGTGAGGAAGTGAGGCAGGGGTCCCCGTCAATGGATCAGGGCTCTTAACTTTAGCCTTAACATAAGGAACCTCGGCCGAGCTGGTACTATGAGGCCTGGAATGTTTCTGCGATATGCCAACCGCCAAATCAGCCTTCCCAGGAAGGACCTTGGCACTGCTGGTAAAAGAAGAGCTTTTCTTCTTTGCCCCCTCAACAGATCTGGTATCGCCACAAGAGCGGGAACGGTGAGCAACAGCCTTCACCGGTAAGGCCTTGTCAGGCCTCTCAGAAATGTTGGTAACTTTAGCCTCTGAAATAGGGACCTCTGACCCATGTCCGGTGACAGCCTTTTCCGCGCGGGCCTCAAACATCCGTTCGGTAACAGCAAACCCCACCAAGGCCTCGGGGCGCACCCCGGTCTTATTTTTGAGGGAAGCCGACAGAGAGGCCTCAGAGCAAGCTCCGGTATCCCACGATTCAGTAGAACTAGGTCTACAAACAGCCCCCACAGGAGGGGCCTCGGAGCGTGGTCCGGTATCCACAGGCCTCTTACAGAGACCCTCAGAGAAAACTCTGGTACAATTATTAGGCCCAACGGGCACCTCAGGGCGAACCCCGGTGACAGAGCAATCAACGCCCCTCCTGGTCCGAGAGGAACCTGGAAAGGTATCCCCCGGCCGGGGTGCTCTGAAAAGTAAAGAACTTACCAGGCGTTTTTTCTTTTTGTCGATGAATGCCTGAAAATGTGAACGAGGAGTTCTTTGGAACACCTCCTTCCACCGCTCCAACCAACGTTGAAGTGCCCGGACTGAAAGGGAGTCGCAGTAAAAACAGGAATCCCAACAGTGATCCGGACCCAAGCACCCTAAATAAAGAGGATGGGGATCTGCCCTCGCGATACGACGGTGACATGATGAACAATCTGGAAAGTCTAGTTTGAACGACATAGACAGACTAGTACACGATCGCTAGCGAGAGCCAGAGAGGAAAAAGGGAAGAAAATCTTCTGAGGATGCAAGTGCGTCCAGTCCCGAACGAGCTGAGAAAAGGACTGATGGGCGATGCGCGGGGCGGAGCCTAGGTGGGTGGGGTTACAGCCGCGTGTCGGGCCCCACGCAGAAAGAGAGGAAGGACACATTTTTGAAAAAATGTTGGGATGCTTTTTACAAAAGTGCTCCGGTCCCGTCCCACAGGACGGAGAGATGTCCCATATGTATGGAGGAAAGGGGATGGGACGCAGGAGTATAATCTAATCGCAACCATCACAGCTCTATCAATCCCAAAATTATGTTTTCTAATTTGAGCACCCATTTCAACATGCGAGAGCAAGATTATATTCTAGGTAAACGTTTTCCAAAAATGAAATCAATCCTATCTATCACCTCACACCAAAATGACAGTACTCTAGGGAATTCCCACAATAGATGTAAAAGAGTACCTCTATTCGCACCACAACTCCAACACAAATCATCCAATCTCAACCGCAACTTAAACATCCTCACAGATGTCCAATACAATCTTCCCACAATTTTCTGCCGAATTAAACGCAAGGTTAAATCTTTCCCTAGGTTCACACCCACTCTCAAAATATCTTTCCATTCAACATCAGAAATGACCCTGCTAATATCATTCGACCAAGCAATTCTCAACCCACCCCATGCCAACAGGTTTTTTGCATTCATGGGCATGAAATTCATGTAAGTTCATGCACCATACTCTTGACCATCCAATAATTTACTAATCTCCGGTCTCCTCCCAAGTGAGCCACCCGCCATAGCAATTCTTTGTTCAACCATCGGAACCAATCTCAAATACCTAGCCATTTCTCTTTGACCCAGATTAAATCTATCCACCAACTCCACAAAACTCAACATCTGAGTCCCATCCAAAACATCTCCCAGTTTCAAAATACCCATCGAGACCCAACTCTTCCAATGAAGACATTTATTATCAATCTTTATTGCTTCATTATGCCAAATGGAGGAATCTGCACTGAAACCATAAGTCTGTCCATTCTCATCAAACCAAGCGCCCAAAACCTGTCTGGTAACCCCAATTGGCTTCAAAACCAATTTCTTATTAGACAACTTTTCCATACAATAAAGAGTATCCAAATGAAACAGCGCGCACATCCCTCTCACCATTTGTAACCAGAATGGCTCCTTAACCGTCTCTACTCTAAAGTAATAGGAACTCTTTTTAAGTAAAAAGGACCGATAATAATTTACTAGATCGGGTAGCCAAAACCTCCTTCATCTACTTTCTGCATCAAAATGAACTTCGGAACACGAGGCCTTTTACCAACTCCCCACAAAGAAGTTTGAAAGAGATTCTCAATCTTTAAAAATAGTTTTTTATAAATCAACAATGGAATGGATTGAATAATATACAATATTTTGGGCAACAGAACCATCTTAATGGCATTTATTTTAGGTCATAGAGACAAGTTCAATCTTTCCCATTTCCTAACTATTGAGGCCATTTTAACCAACACCTCATCTAAATTGCATTGCACTATTTTATTCAAATCCCCAACAATACAAATTCCCAAATAAGTGACCCCCCCCCAGGCTACCAGCCACAATTCCAAATGTCCCTAATACCATTATCGCAAGTTCTAGGCAGCGGAAAAATCTAAATTTTTTCCCAATTAACTTCATGGCCAGACAATTTACCAACCTCCTCAAACATCTCCCTTACCACAACACCACATTTACGCCTTGGTGCGTACCTCTTGATAATTGAAATAACCTTGAGATAACTCCATTAACCAACAACCTAGCCCTAACACCATTATGAATACATCCTATCATCATATTCCATGAATTTCCAATTGACTCTGTCAAATGCTTTTTCAGCATCGAAAAAAACAATGATCTTGTCTGATTCTTTCCCATAATGTACTCCAATCACATCCAACACAGTCTGTATATTATCATACCCAAAACTCCCTGGTATAAAACCTACCTGAGATTCATCAAGCAAATCACCTATACATGACTTCAATCTATTGGCCCATATTTTTGTAAAAATGTTCAAGTCTACATTCAGTAGAGAAATTGGCCCATAATTTCCACATTGCTTAGTATCTTTATTCGGCTTCACAATGAGTAATGCCTCCTTCATTGAATCACACATCTCGCCCGAGTACATTATAGACCTCACACAAGATAGGAGCCAAGTCTGCTTCAAATTTCCTATAAATTTCTGAGACTATACCCTAGTATGTAGGGAACACAAACAGCAGGGAAATGTAAATTATGGGAAAAGTATATATGGAGGAACGTTAAAAATGAATGCAAACATGCTCTGTGATAATAGGTATACATATATAAAATTGTAGAATTTTAGGTGAAATATTTCCCACTGAAAATCACAAAAGATTATTAGGAGGGCGAAATGATACCGTACAAACCGGAGAGTTGGACTGCAATGCTCTGTATGAAATATGTCATTTGTCTTTGTAACAATTTGCAAATTATGTCATAACTGATTTTTGGCAAAATTAACTGTGGGAGGGCCATGGGCGTTTTAAGCACACACCATATAACTGATGTCATGTCCTTGAAGTCCAAGCGGTTGACACGAAGGTGGTAACAGTAAACCCTGACCAATCCAGTTGTTAGGGCATGTCAAGCCAAAGTTCTGCCCCCATCGTAAATCCTGTGATGTCACCTACCTTATAAAAGGTAGAGGCTCACAGAGACAGGGAACACTCTCTTCTGAATTTTCCAGCTCCTGTGTATCCAAATATTCCATATTCATCCTGCAAGATTCCAAATTCCACTGCCGGGCCAGAGCATAGCTGACCCTATTCAGGCAGGACCATTTATCCAGAAAACCCCCACTAAAAATTCCAATAACTCGGGGAGAAAAGGGAAAGGTGGCTGAACCCTTATTGGGATTGTCCATTAATGCCCGCTTGCCCTGCTACCCGATCCATCCAGCTGAGGTGCCACTGTGTCATGACCAGACCTTTGCCCAGCTGTTTTCTGCTAGGAGAATCTGCCGCTGTGACCAGTGACCAGATATTGCCTCGTTGTCCAGAAACTTGGTCCGCTGCTCAAAATACCCTATTCAAGTGCTTGTTTTGAGTATTTCCCTCCACCAACAACCACAAACTGCATCCTTTGCTCTGTTACCTTGTATGAGGTCCAATCCCAGAGAAATCCCATAACTGCCTTAGCAGAAGTCATTAAAACTGTCAGAATCCTCTCTGCATCCTGTCCTTGATCTCTAAGTGTTAGCGCCATTCTTCCACTCATTTCTGTCCTTGTGTAAGTCCTTAGTACTATTTTGATTAAATAAATTAATTCTTCCTAAAAAGAGGCACACTGCATGAAGGTGTTACAACTGCAGAGTAACCTTTCTTTTTTTTAAACTTGTTTATTTATAATTCAACACACAGGATAACAGAGCATTAAATATGATAACATCTCACAGGGCATATCAGACAACAGTGTCCCGTCCCCCAACCCCTAGTTCCCGGAAGGTGGTGATACATGCCTCATTCGGCCGGGGCAGGCAGCGAGTCCTCCCCCAAAGTAGGGAGTGTTCTCGCGATCAAGCGTGGTTTGAAGGTCAGGGCCGGGTAGTTCTGGTCATAGCCCAGGACCGAGGCCCAAATGTCAGTAAATCGGTAGAGCAGACCCGCTTTGGCTGCCGTGACCTTTTCTGCTATCAATATGTCCCATAATTTAAACCACCATAGGGTCATCAGTGGTCCGTCCGTGGACTTCCAGGTGCGAGCCACTGTGATTTTGGTAGCCAACAGGAGTTGGGATATCAGCACCGCCCTCCTCCCCGTTCTCGGGTATAAGCCCAGGAGTGGGATTCCCAGGAGGACCTGCTCGGGCATCAAGGGGATTTCGACCTGGCTGGTGTCCTGAATGGTGGCTAGACACTGGGTCCAAAATTCCTTCACTCTAGGGAAAGTCCACCACATGTGGAAGTAGGAGCCTGGGTTGCCACAGAGGCACCAGCAGTGGGGGTCCAAGGCGCTCTGAAAGTGGTGGAGGCGTAGAGGAGGGTAATACCAACGCAACAGGAGTTTGTGGGCTCATTCCTGGTTGGTGACGCACCGGGATGCTGTGCGTGTTCTAGTCCAGACATCCACCGATGTGTGGTCCTCGATCGCATGACCCAGGTGCGATTCCCAGTGGCCCATATAGGAGGGCCTGATGCAGAGGGGGTCTTCCAGCAATAGTTTGTAGAGGGCCGAGTTATTTCCCCGGGCTGGCAGGTCCTTCATTGTGAGCTCCAGCGGGGCCAGGGGTCTTGTTGTGGCTGCCCGAGTCTGGGGGTGGGAGCACCAATGCCTCAGTTGAGCATAGGTAAATCTGTCTGCCTCCGTTAGCTGGAAGAAAGATTTACAGCGTTCGAAGGTGAGGGGGCACCCCCTTCAAAGAGTTGCCCCAGAGTTTCGAGGCCTCCCGCCACCCAGTTCCTAAAGTTCCATGGGTGAGCTCCCGGGGCGAAGGCGGGGTTGAGGAAAATCGGGGAGGATGCGCTGAAGCCTCCTGGGATGCCTCCCCGTCTGCAGGCCCACTCCCATGCCTTTATCAATTGCTTCGTGGAGGTCAGCACATCTGGCCAGCTGCGGCGTAGCGCGGTAGGGATGAAAGGGAGGAAGCGGAGAGGGAGAGGGAGGCGGGATTGTTCGATCTCTACCCATTTCGGGCATCCGGAGGCAAGGTCCCATGTTTGAAAGTGGGCCAGCTGCGCTGCAATGTAGTATTTTCGAAGGTCCGGCACCCCGAGCCCCCCCAATCTCGTGCTGGCAATCAAAGTTCTCTGAGGGATCTGTGGTTTCTTGCCCTTCCAGATAAAGCCACTGATTTTCCTTTGAAGTTGTTGCAAAGGGGGGAGGGGAATTGCGGTTGGGAGGGCAGCGCACATGTAGAGAAAGCGAGGAAGGAGATTCATTTTGGTCGCCGTTATGCGCCCCAGCAGTGAGATTTCTTGTGTCTGCCAGCGGGCCAGGTCCTTTTCCAGTTCTGCAAAAAGTGGGGGGAAGTTGACCTGGTAGACCTTCGTTGGGTCGGCAGGGACTCGGACCCCTAGGTATGGGATCGCTTGGGTACTCCATTGAAAAGGGCTGTGGCTCTCTAGGGCTTCCCTTTCGCCTGGGGGCAGGCCCACTCCGAGTGCTATCGATTTGTGCAAATTAATAGCGAAACCTGAGACTCTCCCGAAGGCCCGGAATTCAGCCAGGGCCGCCCTCATGGAGTTTCCGATGTTTGTGATGGTCAGCAGCACATCATCCACATAGAGAGCAATTTTGTGGTGGGTCGTGCCGATCCTTGGGCCAGAGATCAGGGGATCCCGGTGAACTCGCTGGGCCAGTGGCTCCATGGCCAAGGCAAAAAGCAGGGCGGATAGAGGACACCCCTGTCGTGTTCCGCATGTGAGAGGGATTTGGGTCTGACAGGCGGCCATTGACTCTTAGTCGGGTCCTCAGGGCCTGGTAGTTCGCCAGAGTCATCCTCATAAGGTTCGGTCCAAAGCCGAAGGCCGCTAGGGCGAGGGACAGATAGGGCCAGTCCACCTTATCGAAGGCCTTAGTGGCATCTAGCGCGATCAGGGCTAGCTGCTGGGAGTCCTGACTGGCGATTTCAATTAAGTCTAGTGCCCTGCGAATGTTGTCCTTCGTTGATCTGTGGAAGATAAACCCCGTCTGATCCGGGTCTATAATGCTCGGGAGAACAGGGGCAAGGCGGTTGGCCAGGACCTTGTAGTAGATGTTGGCGTCCAAGTTCAACAGGGAGATGGGTCTGTATGAGCTATTCTCCTGGGGGTCCTTTCCAGGCTTGAGAATCAGCACAGTGATAGACTCCTGCATTGATGGGGTGACTGTGCCAGAGGCAGCAAACAAGTTGAATAGGCGGGTCAGAGTAGCCACCAGTTGAGGGCGGAAGAGTTTATAAAAGCATGTGGAGAACCCATCCGGGCCAGGGGCCCTCGGCTTTAGACTCTTAATGGCCTCCTCCACTTCCTCATTGGTGATAGGTGTCTCTAGTTCCTCTCTCACCTCTGGTTTCAGAAGGGGAAGCGATGCCTCCTGAATGTAGGAATGCTGCTCATCTGGGTCCCGCGGGACAGCCATCATTATTTCTGATTGGTGGGCGACCGCCAGCCGTAGGTTTTCGCCCTCCGTGTGGTGGATCTTCCCTTGTGCGTCGCGTAGACCCAGGATGAAGTTTCTGCTCTTTTCCTTGGCCAGCTTGCTGACCAGTAGTTTATTAGCTTTATTGTTATGGGCGTAATACCACTGTTTGATTCTGCTCAGCAGATTAGCTGTAGCATCGGCGTAATGCGCATCAAGTCTTTTCCTTGCCATTTGTAGGACCCTATAGGATTTCGGGGACCATCCCTTACATTTATGTGTGGCTTCGGCCTCATGGACCTCAGTTTCCAGAATGGCACTTGTTGCCCTCTTCTGTTTGTGGTACGCGGCGCCTTGGGCGATCAGCTCTCCTCTAAGCACCACCTTCATGACGTCCCAGGTATTAGCCGGGGAGGTGTCCTCGTCAGGGTTTTCCGCAAAGAAGTTTTTAATTGTTCTGGCGATCGTGTCTCTCGTTGCCATGTTCCCCAAGATAGGGTCATACACGGCCCATTGGTGGCGGGGAGGAGGATCTGGGTCATGCGCCCGCAGGGCAAGCGAGACCATAGCGTGGTCCGAGAGGATCCGGGAGCCAATCGTGACGTTGTCCGTAAAGGTCAGGATCTGAGGGGAAACCAGTAATAAGTCGATTCTGGAGAAGGAACGGTGGACGTACGAATAGAAGGTGAAGTCTTTCTCCTCTGGTGATAGCACTCTCCAGGAGTTAACGACGTTCAGGGTGTGGAATAAGCGGAGCAGAGCTGTTGCCAAGTTCAGGTCCCTGGCTGTTGGGGGGTGAGATCTATCCCTGAGGGCGTTCGGGACCCCGTTGAAGTCGCCGCCGATAACTACTTGCCCTTCAATGAATGGAAGGAGGGAGTCCTCCAAGTCTTGATAGAATCCCACCTGGTGCTCATTCGGGGCGTAGGCCGAGACGAGGGTGTAAAGTTGGCCGAAGACAGAGCATTTGACCGCTACAGAGCGGCCATCGGGGCAACTCAGCGAGTCCAGGATCTCGGGCTGTAAGTCCTTAGCGAAAAGAATAGCGGTGCCTCCCTTCTTGGTTCCGTTGGAGGCTAGGAATTGAAGGGGATAGAGTCTACTTCGTAAGCGAGAGAAGTCTGCTGGGAGTAGGTGTGTTTCTTGTAGGAAAGCGATTGAGGTCCCCTCATTGTGCAGTCTTTGGAGGATGGATTTCCTCTTCGGGGGGGAATTCAAGCCTCTGACGTTTAAGGTGGTGAACTTTAGTTTTAAGTGTGGGGGCTGGTGCTCCAAGTCCAGTTTCTGCAGGGGGGGGGGGATTGGGAACAGATTAGGTCAGCCATAGCTGTGAGGAATTCACTGCATTGGGGTCTCCTGTGGCTGAGGGTTTTTTAGAAATGGTCTCCAATGTGAGATAAGAACTTCTAACAGCGGCCTCCAACGGGAGGGCCAAACTGTGACCGGGGGGACCGATTTTGATCAGTCGGTGGCTCCCTCGGCCACCCCGGATGTCACAAAGTGACATCTCCAACATAGTTGAGAGTCTCTCCAGGGGTAAAAAAGGTGACATCCACCCTGGAGGAGGGTATGGACCGCATTGGGTCCGCGGCGAGCTTGTGGGTATTCTGGTGGTTCCTGCGCTATGTGTGCTTCGGAGCTATCAGCCCCTGTTATCTAGGTTTACGGTTTCTCTGCACTCTTGACCACGGGTTCTGCCTTGGCTTGGGCGAGGTGGCGTCTTGTCCAGAGCTTGTCTGGCCTGAGGAGTGCAGTCTGTAGTCCCGGGGGAGTCTGGGCGGAGGATGGATCTGCATCGTCCAGGTGGCTAATGGTGCGGGGAGGGCCCTTATACGAAAACTGTAGCGCCGTGGGGAACAACCAGCAGTAGCGGATCTGTTGGTCTCGCAGAAAGAGCGAGAGAGGGCGCAGAAACCTGCGCTTCTGAAGGGTCAAGGGGGAGAGATCCTGGAAAATCTGTAATGGAGAGCTCTGGAAAGAGAGTTCATCTTTTGAGCGGCCTATCGCTGAGATGGCTTCCTTGGTGGTGTAGAAGTGCACTCTTGTGATGACGTCCGGAGGGGGATCTGTATCCGATCCCCGGCGGGGGCGCAACCGGTGAGTACGGTCAAGCAGGAGCTGCGTCTCATCCAGGTCTGGCAGCAGGGATTGGAAAAAGAGGCTTATGTATCCGGGAAGCTCCTTATCAGAGATCGCGGAGGGCACCCCGCGAATGCGGAGGTTGTTGCGCCGGGAGCGATTCTCCAAATCCTCCTGCTTAAACTCGAGGATTTCGGTTCTGTCCATTCGTGCCATTAGTGCCTGGATAGCTGAACCTCTGTTAATGCATTAGAGTGATCTGTAGCCAGCTCCTTGGACTCATCCAACCTACGTTCGATGTTGTTCTGTTTCCTCCAGCTTGGTCGTTAGTTCGGCCATGCAGGACCTGAATTCCGACTTGATGTCGATCATGAAAGCCTGGAGGTCCTCTTTGGTTGCGAGCGACCCTTTATCTTCGGTGGATTTCTGGGGGGTGAGTTTAGGGGGGTCTGTCTTCTTCCCCCTCTCCGGGGCCAGCAGCATGGCCGAAATGTCATCAGAATTAGTGGTTTTTAAAACTTTAGACATGGCTCTAAGGTGAAGGACCGCTTCAGGGGGCTCAGCCCGGCAACCTCGCATCGGGACTCCAGGCGCCGGCTGCAGGTTCCAGGGATAGCAAGGGCTAGGGGAGTGGAGTGGGCCGGGGTGCCCCAGGAGGCTGTGCAGATAGTCAGTAGTTAAATCCCCTCAAGAGTGATCAAATACCTTGGTGGCGTCGCTCTAAGAGGCAGAGTGGTTGCAGGTCCACAGGTCACCCTCCGTAGATTAGGTCAGGCTGCAGGGGTTGTAGGTCTGCTCCCTTTGACTGTAACAATGGGGGTGGGCAGGGGTGCCCCAGGAAGTCAGCGGCATAGCTTAGGCTGCAGGAGAGGGGGGGGCGGCTCTCTGAGCCACAGAGAATCAAAATGCACCTGGCCAAGGGGCCCCCAGGAGGAGGCTTGAAGATTGAGCAGGGTGGGTTGCTTGCCCCAAAGGGCGATAAGCAGCGGGTGTCCAGGGATGAAATGTGTCTCATTATCAACTTGGGGGTGATGCCGGTCAGCACCAGGAGTGCAAGGGTCAGGAGAGCGGCTGCTAAGGGTATGGGGTGGCCCGCTCCTATCCGGATAGCTCTGGCGCTGGTGACATGGAGCCGGGGACAGCCGACGCCGTGTAGGCGCCTCCCCCATCCGGGGGGAGCCCAATAGCAGGTGATGTGTGGCCCCGAATCCAATGGGGGTTGTGTAGCGCTCCCGTAAGGTGGACCCAACAGGGCCCAGACCCAGGCAGATGGTAGGCTCCGGTGGAAGGAGGGGGGAGCAGCCCCGGCGAGTTCCCTCGGGACTGAGGCCCCAGCTAGAGAGGAGTCCACGGGCCGACTCCACGACCACAGGAAGAGCGAAGAGCAGGTCCACCACTGAAGGGCCGGGCAGCTAGGGGAGCGGGCGTCCCCACACGAGTGGTGAGTGAGTGCGGGCGGGCCCCGCGAGGCTGCTGGAGGGTGTTGTCAGGGGAGGCAGCCGGCAGAGAGAGGGAGATGGAGCCGGAGAGGCTCAAGTCCAGCAGGCGAGGAGTGCGGTCCGCCGCGCAGAAGTCCACCGCACCTCAGCCGGACCAGGAGACCCGGAGCAGCTGGCGGTGAAGGTGGCCCCCCACTCGGGTGCCGAGTCGTGCAGTCGGGTCCGTCACCGGACGGGCCGGGCAGTTGGGGGCGCGGGCGGCCCCGCGCAAATGTTGGGCACAGGCGGGCTTCGTGCAAACGCCAGGCAGCACTGCTGGAGGGAGGTAGCGGGCGAGGGCCAAGAGACAGAGGACCGCCGCGCCACCGCCGGGCCAAAAGTCCTGGGCCAGCCGATGATGCAGGGAGGGGCTGCTCAGCTAGGCAGCGCCCGTGTCGGCGTACCTTTGGTTGAAGCTGGAGGGGGTCCGGTCTCCGAAGCGGGCAACGAGCCGTTGGGGGGTGGGCACACAGGAGCAGTCGCCATCTTGGGGGATCATAACGCCGGCACCGGAGAGCTGCCCTCGCCGCGTTTCGCAAGCCCGGGTCCGTTATGCGCCCAGAATGCGGTCAGAGACGCAGGGGAGGCTCCGGCATCTCATAGTAGGTCGTGCAGGCGAGAGGCATGGCAGGAACCGGAGGGATTATGTCAAAGGCCGCAGACCCGTGCGGGCCATCAATGGAGCTGCCACATCGTTGGCTCTCCAGGCCACGCCCCGAGAATAACCTTTCTATTCATGGGTGGTGTTTCTCTTTTCTAGCCACTAAAATCTAGTTTAAGTGAAACTTGCCCTTTCCTTTCCAAACCGATTTTCTCTGTCAACTGTTTTGATTTTTAAAACCAAATTTCCTTTCCCATTGAGAATCTCATCCTGGCATTAATTTAGAGACACTCTTTCACTTGCATATTATCCCTGTCATGTGCATCTGTCATTCAGCATAACACCCCCATTCCTATTCTGTCTATTTCACCAGTTTTTTAAACGGTTTTGACATTTACACCTGTGTAAATTAGCAAATGCAATTTCTATGTGTGTGATTTGGCTGCACTGTGTTGTCACTTCAAAGTTGATTTTTGAACTGTATGCCGTTGTTGGTACCTTGCCTTGTAGTTGCTAGTGTTCTTACATCCCTGATACTGTTATAACTCATATTTACCTCATTCATTCAACCACGCATTTAAATTAAATATTTAGTCATTCCAATTGCCATTTTATGCAATTGCAAAGGTTTCAAAATCTGATTTGGCTCCCATTTCGGGGGGAAAGGTCGGATTGTAATTCTGTTTGCTGCCCAGTATACATGACTCCTTGCTGCTCCTTTCTATCCACTCACAATTCTATTAATAGGGGTTTGTGGGAGCATTGAAGGGGGAAATCGTAACTTAGGTGCTATTTACCCGAACAGTAAAATTGCTCCCATTAATTTGTGCTTTGGATATGTTATAGTAGAAGGTCAAACTAAGTGCATTCATTAATTCACCTTGTAACTATCAACGCATTGGTGATTGCTACCCAATATTCTTTGAATTATTTAAAATAAATAAATATTGTATTACCACCCACCGGCCTGGTAAATGGTCCATTGTGACCCGGGGTATTTGTAAAAGGGGGTGTGAGATGGGTTGAGTGGCAGCTCAATCCGAATTCTAGGAAATTAAGTAAAAGTGTTTTAACTGTGCGCTGCATCCTAGGCCAGTGGCAAGAGTCCTGGGCTGGTGTGTGACGCACGACTAGAATCCGTAACAGACGCCAGTTCCCTTTCACTTCTGTGATCGGGAACAGATGCAGCAGGGTCCTTTCCTTTTTTAAATGTTTTTTCTTTTTTACTTCATTCGGGATCGGCTGCGGGGGACGCACCTGCAACACCCATTCACTGTATAGTGAACAAGGATGCCGGGACACCCCCGCAGCCCGTACTGCCGAATGGGGGATTTGATCAAACTTTTCAGCCATTCGGAATTTTCAAATGACCGAAATGTGTCCAAATCCCCCATTCAGCCTTTTTTATTCAGGCTTTTTTGATCATACCCGATTCTTGACAGTATGCCCCCTCGTGCTGGAAAAGGGCTGGGTTTCCAGGGATGGGGCCGGTGGTATTGTCTGAGTAAAGCATGAGCATGAACTGAGGAAGCCGGTTCCCAGGTCCGGTCAGCTGGTCTGTATCCCTTCCAATAAAGAGGGTACTGTAATCGGCTCCAGTAATATCTGGAATCACCAATCCCAGAGATTTCATATTCTGGCCCGTCTTCCGTGTCGATTGGTGGAGGTTTGTTCTGTGGTTGTCTAAGAAATCTGTCCTGGACATGAGGTTTCAGTTGAGTCTTAAGATGGGTGGAGTGGTAAAGGGCTTTTTAAATTCCCGGAACACTGTCTGGGCCTTCTCATCCCATAGCAACATCTTTCCCTTCTTTAACAAAGAAGTAATGGGTAGGATGCGAAAGGAGACATTTTAGATGAATTTCCAACAAAAGTTTGAGAATCCGAGGGATCACTGAATGTCCCTAATGGTACTTGGGAGTGGCCAGTCGATTACTGCTTGCACTTTGGTCGGATCCATCATAGTTCCTTGAGAGGAAAGAATATAACCTAGATCTGAGTTTTATGGAAGGCACTTTCATTTAGCTTAGCATACAAGTGATTTTTGCATAGCCGAAGAAGAACTTTCTGGCCATGGTTTATGTGATCCTTCATGGTCCTAGAAAACACAAGCATGTCATCTAGGTGAACAAATTACTTACTCCTGGTAACGTTCTTTTGACTGGATGTTCCACCCAGTATTCCTCAACGTTATCTTTGACATGTAATGTCCAGCTTCAGAAATATTTTTCGGCAGAGGGCGCTGTGCGTCGATGGCATCGATGGCGATGACATCAAAAGGATATATATAGCTTGCGCAGCGCCCGTTGGCCTCAGTTCTTTTTTTCCTCCTCCTCTTGCAGCAGAGCTACCTGTAAATACTGGCGTGAGCGTACTCAGCCTTGATGTAACGGAAGCTGTAATAGCACAGGAAATTCTACTGAAGGGTAGGTTGGGAGGGCGATGAGGAATACGTGGGAGGAACATCCAGTCGAAAGAACGTTACCAGGGGTAAGTAACTGGTTCTTCAAATGGATTGTGTTCTCCCACGTATTCATCCTTGACAGACTCCCAAATCAGTATTATGATTGGAGGAAGGTGTAGAATTACAGTTTATACGTTTTCATGAGCAGAGCAAAGAACTGCCTTTGCAAAAACCCCATCCTGACCTTGGAATGAATCTAGGCAATAATGTTTTCTAAACGTGTGGATGGAAGACCATGTTGCCGCTTCACAGATGTTTCTAATAAGAACACCCCTTTGAAGGGCTGTTGATGTAGCCATGCCCCTGGTGGAATGAGGGCCTTTCCCTGCCACCCTGTAGCACTCAGAAAGTGCCACATTTATACACCTAGATAAGGTCTGTTTGGTAACAGCCTGACCTAGTTTGTGTCCTGTATACCCTATGAAAAGCTGATCATCAATCCGTATTTTGGACGTCCTCGAAATGTAAAAGCTTAGCGCTCTTCTAGGATCTAACCTAATAAGTCTTTCCTCCCCCTTACTGGGGTGAGGTGGAGGGTAGAAGGAAGGCAGAACAATTCTCTGGCTCAAATAAAAATCTGAAATGATTTTGGGCAAAAAAGAAGGTTTGAGCTTCAGGACAACTTTGTCCTTGTGGAAGATGGTAAAGGGTGGCTTTGATGACAGTGCCTGGAACTCGATCACTCTGCGGGCTGATGTGAGAGCTACCAGTAAAATGGTTTTAAATGTTAATAACGTTAGAGGGCATGTGTACAAGGGCTCAAAAGGTACACACATTAGGAATTTTAAAACCAGATTTAGGTCCCAAACCGGAAACCGGAACCTGAAAAGGAGACGGAGGGAACACATTAGTGAACCCTTTTAGAAATGGAGTCAACAGTGGGATTTTGAAATAGGAACATTCCTCTGACGAGCGCTTAAAAATGGACAGTGCCACAAAATAGCCTTTAATACTACCAATCTGGAGCCCCAGATTGGCTAAGGATGGAAGGAAGGATAGAACATCCGGTGTTTTACACAGAAAATGATCTACATTCTTTTCCTTTCACCAGTTGCAGAACTTGTTCCAATGGCAACGGTACAAAGATTTTGTTGCTGGTCTTCTAGCCGAAAGCAACACCTCCATAACGTCACCCTGGAGGTCCCAATACTAATATCTCAGCCTTTCCGAAACCAAGCTTGAAGGTTGAGAGTGTTAACCTCTGGATGGAGAACCTGACCCCCCTCTTGCGAGAGAAGGTCCTCTCTTTGTGGAAGACGTATTGGAGGACAGATGACATGTCCAGAAAGTTTGGGTACCATGTCCTCCTGGCCCAATCCGGGGCAATTAGGATCATGTATTTCCTGAACTTTCTCAACCTCCTGATTGCATGAGGAATGACTGGGACTGGAGGAAACGTACAGGAGTGGAAACTTCCAGTCCACCACAAACGCGTCTCCTAGAGCTCCTCTTGGAGGAAATTCCCTGGCGCAGTCCATTTTGCACTTCCGGTTGAGCTTGGTCACAAACAGATCCACTTGAGGGGTTCTCCAAACGGTGAAGAGCTTGTGAAGGACTTCCTGAGCTAGTTCCCATTCATGGTAGACTGTGCTCTGCCTGCTTAGAGCATCCGGTGCCGTGTTCTCCTCTCCGGCTAGATGAACTGTCGATAGGGACATTCCAACTTGAATTGCCCAGTACCAGAACTGCATTGCCTCTCTGCACAGTGGTTGTGACCATACACCCCCTCTCTTGTTGAGGTAGTACATAGCAACTGTGTTGTCTGTCAGTATGAGGACATTCTTTCCCCTCACAGAGGGCAGAAAGCCTTCAGCGCAGGTCTGATTGCTCGGAGACCAACAACCACTGATTGTTAGATCGTTGGCGTGGGCTCTCCACCCTGTGAGTGAGGTGTCTGTCACTACCATAATCTCCAGCCATGATTGCCAAAAAGGTTCTCCCTTCAGAATATTTTCCTCGCAGGCCCATCACAGAAGATCCTGTAAGACTCTGGTTGGAATCTGAAGTCGGTCTGATATCTTTCCCAAGAATCGGAACCATTGTGTTCTTAGAGCCCTTTGAAGGGATCTCATTCTGAGGCGGGCCTCTGGCACCAGAAAAATGCAAGATGCCATGAGGCCGAGCAACCTCAAAAAATTGAAGGGTGGAAGACTCTGGGCACGCTGAAATTTGGTAACAATCTGAAGAATGTCTTGAGCTCTCACCTCGGGTGACAAGCTCTTTCCCAAGGATGTGTCTAGTACAGCTCCAATAGACTGGAGCTTTTGAGAAGGTGTCATGTGCGACTGCTTGTAATTGAGGGAGAAGCCCAGTCTATCAATCGTCCAGGAAGGGGTAGACATGAATCCCCCCTCTCCTGAGATTCGCTGCCACTACCACCCTCAGTTTATTGAAAAACTTCAGGACGGAGGTCAGCCCGAAAGGCAGAACTCAAAACTGATGATGAGAACCGTCAACTGCAAACCACAGGTATTTTCTGTGTTTGAGATGGATTGGCACAAGAAAATAAGCATCTTGAAGGTCCAATGACACCAACCAATCCTGGAATTGGAGGGCCTGAAGGGTCTGAGAAAGTGTGACCATCTTGAACTTGTCCTTCCTGAAGAACTTGTTCAAGTATCTCAAGTCCAAGATGGGTCTCAGTCCTTCGTCCTTTTTGGGGATCCAAAAAAATGGGGAGTACCATCCCTTGTTCCTCTCCGCTACAAGTACTGGTTCTAGAGCACCTTTCTCTAGCAGGGTTAAAGTTTCCTGTGCAACGAGTGGTTCCGGAATCCTCAAAAAGCAGTTCACTGGTTAATTGTTTTGAGGTCTTCTTATAAAAGGAAGGCAATAACCGTGGGCTACGGTTTCCAAAGCCCAAGCATCGGAAGTAATGTCTTGCCATTCTTCCAGATGCAGAGACAGTCTGCCCCCCCCACTGGTGAACTGTGACTCAAGACCTCAGAGTGGTTTTGTGGCGGCTGCTACAGGGGCCGAGGGTAAGGAGGCTGCTGCTGAGCTGGCTTAGCACCTCTACCTTGTCCACCACGAGGAAATCTTCTCTGGCCTCTTTGACTGGCCTTCCTCTCGCCCTTCCAACTGAGGAGTAGTAGCGAAAAGATCTACCCCTCCAAGGTTTTCCACTAGGATGAAAAGGCTGAGTTTGCCTAACAGCGGTACCTAAAGATTTGGCTGCCGCCTCTGAGGTATGCAACTTCTCAAGGCTCTCATCAGCCTTGTTGCTAAAAAGATGAGACCCGTCAAAAGGCATGTTGAGAAGCCTAGATTGCACATCCGGTGCAAAACCTGACTTCTTCAACCACGCAAATCTGCGCATAACAGTGCTGGTAGCCATGGATCTGCTGATGCTATCTGCAGTATCCAATCCTGATTGAAGGGATTCACAAATAGCCTCTTTGCCGTCCTTAACAATAGCTAATAAGCTATCCCTTTCTTCCCCTTCGGGAATGTGCTCTGCCGCCATAGAAATGCAATCCCACAGAGTATACGAAAACTTTGCAACGGCACAAGCAGAGTTGGCAGATTTCAGTGCCATGCTCCCTGCAGAAAATACCTTTTTCGCCCATCCATCTACACACTTGTTGTCCCTATCAGGAGGGATGGTAGGGTACGCTGCTTGTTTTGAAATAGCTGTAGCCGTCTGCACCACCAGACTCTTCAGAGTGGGGTGTTATGACAGGTAGTTGGGGTCACTACTGGAAGGGCAGTAGTTTTTTGTCAGATTCTTATTAACTGCCGGATTGACTTCCTGAGTCTCCCAGTTCCTAGCCATCCTTTTTTGAAATGCCATATGAAAAGGCAAAACAGGGTCAGTCTGTGGACCCTTATCCAAACATTGGTGAGATCATCTTGCTCATAAGGGAGTGGTGGCCTACTCCATCCTAGTGTTCTACTACTTTCGACATGAGTTGCCATTATGATGTGTCAGCATGTTCCCCAGGCTCAGGTCTTCCAAACTCCAGTTCGGGTGTAGTATATACTCCACTTGCAGATTGTAAGTTATCATACAAGTCCTTTATTCTGGACTCCTCCAATATGAAACACTCTGGTTCATTGGGTGTACCGTATTGTAACTCAAAAGGAACATCTTCCTCATCAGAATGTTCCTCTTCTTCAAAAATTTAAGTGAGTGATTTAGGAAAAACTATTTCTTGAGAAGTGGAGTATAATTTTTTTCAGATTTGGAAGTTGTAGGCTTCGATGACGTCGAAGGTTTCTTTATCGGCAACGACTGAGGAGGGGCGCTTGGCTTTGATGGTACAGCCGGCATATGTGGCGCAGCTGATATCGAAAGCTTTGGCTTCGACATCAGCATTGAGGGCCAGGCGGGCGTCGAAGGCACCGCCTGGGCTCGAGGGTGCATGGGATTTCGGGCGAGACCTATCCTTACCGGCTTCCTTCGAAGGCTTGGTAGGAGCATGGCTTAGCTTCTCAAAAATGATTCAACTTTTAAGACCTAAAAGCTTCCAATTCAGCAGGGGTAGATTTTTTCGTAGGGCAAGCTACACTTTTGGGGGAAACGTCAGATGAAGAAGTCAACGAAGGCCACCTCCGGTGCCTTCTCTTCGACTTCTTCGAAGCCAAAGAAGAGTGGTGGGAGTCCCTCCTTGAACTAGAACGCTTCCTCCGAGGAGAGTCACCCTTCAACTCGTCAGTCGAAGGCCTAGCGGGTCGGAACTTAGGAAATTTGGGTATTTTCCCTACCCGAAGTTTCCCCTTCCGTTCCCTCAAGGCCTTTCCTGTCATAGATTGACACTTGGAACAAGTGTATGTATCATGGTCCTCCCCGAGGCACCACAAGCAGATACGGTGCAGGTCAATAAGAGAAATCTTTGACCGGCAGTCCCGGCATTTTTTGAAGCCAGACTTCAGTGTCGATGGAGTCGTAGATGGAGAAATTTTTGAAGAATTTGTAACAAACCGGCACAAAATGAGCCACGCCGAATTCCGTATCGAAGCAAATGCTGGAAAAACAGAACTGAGGCCAAGGGGCGCTGCGCGAGCTATATAACCCTTCGATGACATCACCCTCGACGGAGGCCCTCAAGGGACATTGACTCGACACCATATACGCACAGCGCCCTCTGCCGAAAAGGCTTTCCGAAGCAGCTCTAGCTGGACATTACATGTCAAAGATAAAGCTGAGGAATACGTGGGAGGACACAATCCATTTGAAAAACTATTACTATGTGCAACATAATTTCTGAAAAGACATTGTCCATAAAATGCTGGAATACAGCTGGGGCATTAGAAAGGCCAAAGGGCATTCGCCGGTATTCAGAATGGCCAAAGGGAGTATGGAACCTGATCTTCCACTCGTCGCCTTTCCGTACTCGGATGAGGTGATAATCCCATCTAAGGTCAAGTTTGGTGAAATAGACGGATCCCTTGACAGCTTCTAATATATCTGAGATCAGGGGCATAGGGTACATGTCGGGAATCGTGATCTGGTTAAACCCCCTATAGTCGATAGAAGGGTGTAGTGTCCTTTTTTGGTATAAAGAAAAGTGACGCTCCGGACAGGGATTTTGACTCCGTAATGAGGCCGTGGTGAAGATTCATCTGCAAGTACTCATGAAGGGCTTTGTTTTCAGGGTTAGATAAGGAGTACATTCTACCAAAGGGTAGGGGTTTGTCTGTCTCTACGTCAAAGCAGTAACCGTCTTGCCTGTGGGCTGGTAATGTCTCATACTCGTTTCCTCAAACACATCTTGGAAGGATGAATACTGTTCCGGCAGGACTAAATCTACCGACAAGGCCTGGAATTCGGTTCTGGGGAGGAACGTCCCTGAGTGAGACAATGAGAGATGCAATGTTCTGATCCCGAAAAAAGAGAACCTGCTGTCCAGTTTATACACAGGTTATGTAACCGTAGCCAGGTTAAGCCCAAAAGGATGAGCTAATGGGCGGCACGGATGACATCGAACCTAAGCATTTTCTGGTGGGAAGCTATTGTCATCACTAAGGGCCTCATCACGAATTTGGCATTAATCAGACCTTAAATCTGCTGAGCGATATTAGCATTACCGCCGGGTACTGTGGCAGTAATCCTGCTGCATCATGAGTATGCAGGTACGTGTTCACGGCTCTGAGGGTAACGCTAATAACGCTCGACCTATACATCGCCTGTAAAAAAGCAGCAAAAATAGTGCTACCGCTGTGAGTGGTATCCCACTGTGTGTCACTGGCAGAACGGGAAAGACTGCGGCGGCCATTCCATCAAAAATCAGAGTCCATGGCAGCCATCCACACAATCTGAGCAGCAAATATGTCACAGGAGAGGGCAAGGGTTAAGGTAGCCCAAGATTGCCTCAAGAAGCCAAAGTTCACAGAGGGAGAATTGATGTGCCTGGTGGGAGAAGTGGTAGCACATCATGCAGAGCTCTATGGGGACAAACAAAAAAAGACCTCCTCACAACAGCGCAACCAGATCTTGCTGGCAATCAGCCAGAAGGTCTCAGCAGTCGGCTACATCCCCCCGGGCTGGGGAGGACTGCAGAAAGCGGTGGAATGACCTGTGGGTCTGGTCAATACTTTAGCAGCACTGCACAGATTGCCAGGCCACAGGGGGAGGCTCACCACCAACACTGGAACTGACACCATGCGAGAAGTGCTACAGTACGATGATCGATATGGAGGGGATAGAGGGAGTAGGAGGAACCAAGGCTGGTGCTGGCACCCAGGAGGTAGAACGTGAGTGTCCCCCTCCCCCAATGGAAACGTGACTGTGACAACCTGAATGCTAATGCTGGGGAGGGGCCATGACAACCCTAGAACCCACGTGGTGGGGTACGGACCTCAATAGTGACAATATCATGCTAAAAGATCTGCATCAAGAACAACAGATGCCGACAAGGAATGGTAGCCCACAAAGTAAGGAGGAAATCATGCGAGCCGACAGAAATATTATCGTGGCTGCAACCAAGCCGCTAAAACAACTTGAAAGCAAACCGCGTGTTAACTTCGCCCAGCAGAGCGCGGCTGCCATCAGGCCAATAAACAATCATGAAAGCCACTTGCCCCAGCGAAATGAAGAAGGGACAGGCGTGGGACGAACAGAACGCCGCCGCACGGCCAAGTCGTGGGGTAAGTGTAAGAGTCCTTATGAGATGCCGCTCGAATGGCAGCTGACAAAATGTAAAAAAAATACTCCCGAACAGTTTTGTAGCTTACCTAGCGTTACGGTCTCTGAAGGCAGCAGTCCCAGTCCTCTCCTCGAGGCTCACGTGTTAATTGCATCATGGCGGACGGCATCCCAGAAGGAAGGGGGCGGGGCTTGTGGGGGGTTTTCAAGCCTAAACTGGGTGGAGGGCCCTGATGGTCCAAGGGGGTCCAGCCCCTATTTAAGTCAGACAGAAAGGAGGGACTAATGTTGAATTCTCATCTTTGCAGAAGCGAGTTGGAAGCGAAGAGACAGCAGCCCCATACCGTTGGGCATATGAGGATTAAACCCAGGTTTCTACCTTACACTACAAGGAAACCTCACAGGACTTCAAGCCTGCAATTGATTAAGGAGAAATGGAGAGCCTGATTGGGAAGCATACATTTTTTTCCCCCTTACTCTCATTACTATTTAAAAAGTCAATAAAGACTATATATTTTTGTTGAACCAACCTACCTTGCCTGAGTGGTTCATCACAGTGTCACCAAATTCCAACCACAGCAACCCCCAGTGGAAATACCCATGAGCCGGGCATTGTGACTGGGGGCAGTGTGTGTGGTGACTGGGGGCAGTGTGTGTGAGCCAACAGAGGCACCTACGGCAGCAGCCATGTGCCAGTGCACCTAGGCCACCCCGGTGAGGCTGAGCAGTTGGGAAGGAAGCCAAGTGACACATCCAAGTGCCATGCTCCACTCACCCATGTTAGGGGCACAGCAGTGCACCATTGGCAGCTGGCCATGTGAAGTATCAGCCCCCCCGATCACCAAGTGCAACAGTCCCGCTGGTCCTGTGCATCAGATGCATGCGAGCCAAGAAATGTCTAGGCCACGAATGCACCCATGCCATGCCACCACAGCAAATCCACATGCCCAATTCCCCCCGCCCCAGCACCAGGTCCCATTGTTCCCAATCCACTATCAGACGCAAGCATGCCAGGCCTGTGCATCAGTCCAAATACCCCGTGACACCTCCTCTCCCAGTAACTAGTGCCATACATGCCAATACACGTGAAATAATGTGTCCTACAGGCACATAGGCATCACCTGAGGCATCAGGGGAAGATGAAGAAGCAGGGTTGTCCACCCATGCACCCACAGCCCCACCCTGCATAGGGGCCGTCAGGTCATGGCAAGGCACAAGACACTCCCCACATCTCCATGCCGCAGCAGGGACACACCCAGTGCAGGAGCACAGCCCACCAGCGGCACATCAAGTGCAGGAGGACAGCCCACCAGGGGCACACCTGTTCCTAGTGTCCAGACCACCGTGGCGGACCTGAAGGAGGCTGAGCACACAACCCTTATTACCACCACCCTGGAGGATGGAGGGGCAAGCAGCCCAGCAGCAATGACCAGCATGCGGTCTTAGCCCCAACACAAGTTGACAGCCAGCTGCAGCAATCGCAAACACCACCCGAGAGCCCAGTTCATGATGACAAGGGCAGCCCAAGCCCACAGGGCCAGGCACAGCGGCGACGTGCCCACATCCCTGAGCCAGATGTGGGCACCAGTGCCAATGGGATCCCAGGCACAAGGCAACGTGCACCCTCCCCAACACAGCCGAATGCTGCCTTGGCATTGTGTTGGAGCGCCTTAATGCGATGGAGGCACAACAGCGTCACATGGAGGGCTTTGCAACTGCCCACAACCACCATGTGAAGGACATCATCCGGGCGATCATAGGGGCCACAAAGACAATGGCGCGGGACAATGCATGTACCCGGAAAGTAGTTGAAGCATGCACTGCATCCATGACTGGGTTTGGCCAGAGGGGCTCTCTGCCTTCGTGGAGCAGATGCGCAAGTCGAATGCGCTCCACCGACAGCTGCTACACATGGCAGCATCAATTCCATCAGCCCCCACAACCCCCATGGAGGAATCCCAACAGGGAACGCCTAGGCAGAGGGCCCAGTGCCAGCGTTCCCCATATGCCGGGGATCATGGGAAGAGGGCACGGCCATCTTGAATGGATTGTGTACTGTTGGCCTCTGTGCAGGACACATGGACACATCGCTGAGTGGGGCAGGAGGAAATGTGTGCTGTGGTGTTGGTGGTGGGTGGGGCTCGGGGGCACTGTGTGCTGGGGTGTTGGCGGTGGGTGGTGGCACTGTGTGCTGGGGTGTTAGTTGTTGGTGGTTGTTGGGGGGAGGAGCGATTGCGTGCTGGGGTGTTGGTAGTGAGTGGGGTTATGGGGTTAAAACAAGTCACATTAAAGCCTGTTGAACTGCTAGGACAATCATGATTGTGTACTTTATTCTATATGTGCAGGTCATGTGATGGGTCAGGTAACTGTGCTAAAAGTAATTGTCTATCAGTGCCTGTCGGGCCAGTCTCCCTTCCCTCACCTCTTCCCCGTGTGTGTCAGCACTGGCTCCGGCCACATGGTCATCTTCCTCATCTTCCCCTGGTTGTTGCTTGTTAGCATCGAGGGGTAGGGGCACATTCCACCTGAGATAAATGTTGTGGAGCATTGCACATCCCAGAAGAATTGTGCCTACTTTGTCTGGGGCATACATCATGGCCCCTCCAGTGCCATCTAGGCACCAGAATCGTGCCTTCAGGAGTCCGAAGGTGCGTTCTATGCAGATGTGTGTCCGGCTGTTGGCATGGTGGTAGGCGTTGTCATGTGGTGTTCGTGGGTCACACACAGGGGCATCATCCACGTCAGCTGCAGGTATCTGGAGTCACCTGCATGGGGTGGAATACCGACTTCAGTCATTTGCCTCATGCATGGGTCTGCATCTCAATATATTTGGCGATTATGTGAACGTGGGCATTCTTGTGTGCATCAGGGCCATGCAATGTCTATGTGTGACTGTTGTACATTCTTTGTATATCATGCAATGCATTGCTTGTCCTGTGCATGCACCTTGTGTTGTTGTGGTGGCTGTTCTGTAGCAGGTGACGGTTGACTGCACATGAGGTGTCAGCTGTGGCACAGGACGAGATGCTGTTGGGTGCTGCTGATCGGTCTGCGCTGCAGCACATTTAAGGTGTATTGTGGTTGATGTGGTCTGATGTGTTAGTGTGCTGGCAGCGGTGTGTCCATCACCATGTGTGGGTCCAGGTGAGGTAGATGTGTGCCTGCACCCTTGGATGCCCCCCTCAATGGTGCTGCACGGGGGCTGCCAGTGCCTCCTCTTCACATGCAATGCTTCCTGCGCCTATCCCCCCTTTTTAGTTCTGTGATTCAACGTGCATATTTGGTAGGGTTTCTACTCACCATCATCAAGGTCTGTTGCCCTCTGTGCCTCTCCATGTATCCCGGCAGTGTGCTGTTGCAGAGGACCATGGAGTCACGGGTGGATCCAGGGTTGCGGGGACAGCAGTGGGATATGATGAGGTCAGGGACACAGGTCATCTGCACGTTCATGGAGTGTTAGTGCTTTGGATTCCTGTGTACGGCCTTATGGGCCTGGGGCGCAACCGGTACCATATGGGTGCACTCAATGGCTCCAATAACATTGGTCAGTTGTGCAGTGGCATAAAAACGTGCCTTCATGTCATTGACCTGGGCCTGGGTGGTGGGCAGTGCAATGTGTTCATTTACATGGCGCATGCATCATGGCCATTGAGTGCTGAAAGCTGCCTGTCCCCAGGAACTGCAGGACTGCCACCAGCTTGACCAGTGGAGGCAGGCTGTACAGATGTTAATCCTGCTTCCAATTTGCTCATGTATTGTGGCAAGCAGCTGAGTGATGGTCTCCCTGTCCAGGCGGTACTCAGTTATCAACTGGGTGTCAGTAAGGGCCCAGGGTGATGGCCTGACCATGAAGATGGGCGCTTGCCTTGCTGGGGCTTCTCTCCTCCTCCTCACCGCCCTCCCCCAGTGCTCGCTGTGCCCTGGACTGGTTGTCCTGCATCTGTTGCTCCAGGTGCAGCATGAGTAACTGCATGTCACAGCTTCCAGCAAAGAATAGGAGCATGGTGTTGGAAAGTGTGTTTGTTGCCTGGGTGGGTCTTATGTACCCCTCTGGTGTGCATTGTTTGGACCTGTGGTTTAATTCTTGACACCTGGATTACTTTACCTCCAGCTGGAAGCTGGGGGTAATTCCAGCTGTATTAGCGCCTGTTTTCCGGTGTTAATACCGCTGGCCATGGAGTTGTGATACGTCTGTAATACTGCTGTATGTTATTGGCTCTATTACCACCGTCTGTAATTGCGCTGGCTGTAATAACGCTGGCTGTATTGACGCCAGTCCGTTTTGGGTCAGCTCAGGGTCCTGATCGGGCAGAGCAGTATTTGCGGCGCTAATACCGTTAACGTCAAATTTGAGGGTGACCGCCCAACTGGTGATGAGGCCCTAAGTTCTGGGTCTGCTCCTTGATGGGTCCTGTAGTCAACTGGGAACTAT
This sequence comes from Ambystoma mexicanum, assembly GCF_040938575.1. Lineage (NCBI taxonomy): Eukaryota > Metazoa > Chordata > Amphibia > Caudata > Ambystomatidae > Ambystoma > Ambystoma mexicanum. The sequence continues at coordinate 1,604,602,305 of NC_090932.1, forward strand.
TGACTCCCTCCACTGGGACACACATGGGTTTTGGTTCTCTAGGAACAAGATGGGTTTGGGCCCATTGATCATCCAGGAAGTTCCCTGCTGCTCTGCAGTCAATCAAAGCTAGTAAGTGTTCCAGCAATATGTCTTTAAGACGTAAGGTCATTCGTATGACCACCATGGAGGTGTCTTGAGTATGGCTCGTATCCACTTGGGAACTCTCCTCTCCTTCCTGTATCCAGGTTCGCTCTATGACCGGGAGGCTGCGTTTCCCTGGTACCTCGAGGGTGCCACAGGGCTTTCACAAACCATGTGCTCTTTGGACCCACAGTACATGCATAGTCCTAAAGACAGACAGCGGTTGCGTTCCGTGGTGGTTAGGGCACCACGTGCAGCCCCTTTCTGCATGGGCTTGTCGATTATAGTGGATTTTGGGCTGGGTTAAGAGGGTTTGGAAAAGGCTCAAGGATTCTGGTTCTTTCTTCTTTCGGCCAGCCTTTCCTGTAGTCGGTAGTCAACTTGCATATCAGCGTAATCATGTCTGCTACATTGGCTGGTCATGCTACCCGGGCTACCTCATCCTTAAGGTCTTCATGGATACCTCGTCGAAAAATGGTTAGCAGCGCATCATCAGGCAAGGCCATTCCGGCAGCTAATTGTTTAAATTGGATAATATATGTAAGGAGGTCCAAAGATCCTTGGCACGAAGTACAGGGGGGAAAGCAGGGAGAGCAGTGAGTTACCAGGATCGGTAATAAAGGGTCTTGGAGATCTGGCAGCTTGAATCCCGTAGGGCAGTACAGCAGGAATTGTAAGTGCATACTATGAGTGCCACAGGAGAGTAGCAACGTCACGCTCTCTGGGTCCTAATGTATAAATACGGGTGGTCTTTTCCTGCAGGCCGCACTAGACTTCAGGGTTGTGCTGAATTGCTGAATACTTCAGGGAAACGGGAAATAGTGATTTGAATTGCAATCATGTATGATGATAATGCCTGTCGGCATGCTGTGGACGAGCAGTTACATATATTTATTACTGTGAGAAGTTAGCTGTTAGGCTCACCCATTTTGTGTTACTGCGATCGGTCCACCATATGACCCACCTTAGCTTAGGGCAAGTTAGGCTTTCAACCATCCCGACATTGAAGTCAATAAACCATTTTATTTGAACTTTGAATCTGTTGTCTGTATCTTGCTCCATGATGTCTTCACATGACCTACCTAATACAAAGATCTTCAGTATAAAGGACCAACAGAATAGCCCCAGATAATCCCTGTGTGTCCATCGTTTTGCATGACAAGGGAAACTCACTTCCTGAATGCAAAATTTTGTAGCCCATGTGTCGATCATGAATGAGAACGTTCTGTCAACTACCTGGACACCTATCTGGGGTTCCTCTCCCAGATTGGTGTTAATGGACAGGACTCGACACATCAGAGTCCCCTGTGGGTTGTCCTACTCTTGGTACATATTACCACCGGGGAGCAAAAAATGACTCCCTCCAAAAACATTTGCTCCAGTGTAGCGAGTACATGTTCCTTGGGGTAAATGATTTTTCTCTCATGTCTGCACCAATGCTTGTGCTGGCATGTTTGGTGGAATCCCAAAGGTCTGTGCAGCCACAGTTGCTGGGTTCTGTTCAACCTGTGCCTGCTGTGATTGCACATAGCCCGGGGCAAATGGCAGGGTTGGGAATTGCATCTGCTGAGCACCCATGTTAAAATACTGTGGCCTAACACGACAATCTCGTGACACATGCCCAAACCTTCCACATGACCAACACTGAATCCCATAGAACCCTCCATAATTATTTCCCATTTGTCTATTAAACCGGGGACCCATTCCTCCGAGCCCGCCAAATGACCCACTTCCCTGTGGAAGTCCTCCCCTGCCCCTCAGAAACCCTCAAGTTTGCCTTGGACCGGGAGCACACCTGTCCATCCACACCTGTGTCATACCCTATTCACCCTGTCCCTGTTGTCCCAATTGCACCTGCTGATCCTCCCTAGAGCTAGTAATTACTTCCCCTTCCAAAACAATCTTCGCCGACGTCTTCTGAACAAGCTTAGCCTCTGATTTTTAGCCTCTGATTTTTGCACTTGTTCTATACTTGCTTTTTCTTTTTCTTGCCTCCTTTTACAAAAGTGCAGAATGTGGGCTTAAATTTCCGACCAACTCTTGGCCCTCTGTTACGGTTCCACCTCGATATAGGAGTTCTGTGTTTCTGTTTTTGCCCCGTCTGGGACGCGCGACTCGGTGTCTGCATGCGGGAACCTCCCCCTTCCTACAACTTTGGAGGTTTTACTGGCAACAGCGTCAGCACGCTTTGCGGAGACACTGCTCTACTGTGCGTCCCTCATCACGTGAGCAACGGCTCGGCATGGTCACCTGACCAGCCTTGTCGCATCATCAGATCTGGATTTGCCCGCCTACTGCAAACTATAAACCAGACCCGAACGCCGGCTGGAGCGATTCTGATTAAAGTTGGTTCCCTGCGTTTATCCTTTGTGCGGAAACTTTATCCTGTTACTTTGTGTCATGGCGGATCCTCACGGCTGAAGTTCCTGCTCTTGTTTGATAACAGTATTTAATCTTGCTACTGAATTACAGACTGCCTCTGCTCACGCCCTTGTCCATTGTACTGCCCTCATGGTAACGACTTTAAGTGCTTCATTTCTGCATTGATGTTGGATTACCCTTGGCTTGTCTGCCTAGGTATCACTGGTCCCTCAGACAGAGAATTCTTAATTTTCAAACTGGGAGAATTATAGTGCACTAGACTAAGGACGCCCTGCGGTTTACACTGTGCACCACCCCATCTTTAGTGCATCCTCGTGCCGCCTGGGGTTTAGGTCTTCACTAAAACCACTAACCTACCCCTCCCATCCGCTTTTGCTTTCCTTGTGGATTACAAACTGAATTATCTCCTGAGACTGCATCTTCATCTTCTGCTCTTCCCCTTCCACTAGGTAAGGAGTCTCTTTGGCCACTAATTACGTCCTGTTTGCTGAGCAACTTGTTAGGATCTTACTCTCTACCCTTCTTGTCCTTATTGTAGCGGAGTCCAGACTGAGGGCTTAATACGCGCCACCAAAAATAACTCACCAAAACTGTTGTGCCCTACATTAAAGGTCAGTAATCCTCACATTCTGGCTTTGGTTGTCTAATATCTATGTTTCCATTCTAAGACCTTTCCTTTCCTTTACAGTTGGCGCACATTGGATGGTTTTGGTCCAACCACTCCTGTGTTTTGGTTTTCCACTCTTTCAGTTAATCTACTCCTCTGTTCAGATAGTTACACGAATAGAGGAGCACATCAACAGGAAGGTCTCCCTCACTGAGGAGACTCAGACCAATCTGATCTGAGTTACTTAGCAGTCGTGCTTCTTCAATCTCCAGTGGCCGATCGGGTGCTGAGCACAAAAAAAAACCCACTCCTACCACTTTTTGTAGATCGTGCTCCTTCATTAGCATATGGTAAAATATCGCCACATTCCTGTCCCACACTTCTCGCCTTTCTCCCCTCCACATCTCCTGAATTAACTGGATATGTTCATGTGATCATCATCCAATTTCGTTTTAGCTACAATCAAATTTATATCAGGCGTATCAGGATACATAATCCGCAGTGCCCCCCCCCATACTTGCGCCCAACAAATTTCTACAAGCTGCTTTGGCGTGGCCATTTGTATCCAACTGAACTCCTGGATTCCCTGATCTCCTCCAAAGCTCATCTGACCTCTCCCCCATTAGGGCTGTGACTAAGCTCTTCATGGCCCCTATGGCCAACAGGACACAGGCAGTATGTTTCTCTAATGCATAAATCCACTTCTTTGCACTGAGCTAAGTGTGGGTCTTCATCAAGTTATTCCGGTCCATGTGTGACCACTGGACACAATACGCCTTTCCCAGACCCTTCTAAAGTAACAGAAACTGAGTTGCACTGGTTTTAGTGGGGCTTCTTCCATCTCTCCCCTACTACTTGCTACAGCCATGCGAGTACCCTGGCGCGTCCTACAACTCCATTGTGTGCTCTCTATCGCTGCTACTGCAGTGGGAGGTAGGGTGAATATGCCCTGCTCTCCCTGCTAAACATCCCATTCCTCCCCTTCTTCATCGTCTAGTCCAGTTGCTGCATCCCCTGACCCTTCTACAGGTACAAAAGCATAATCAGCACTACCATATGCTGCTGTCTCCCTGCTCAAACCCTGTACCTGTGGCCGCATCCCTGTTCTCCATATCTACCTCAACCGGTCTGATAACCGATTTGTCCAACCTAACTAGAGAACCTGCCCATGTCTCCACCTTCCTTCTGCTACATCCCTTACCTGTCTTCTCACTTCCTCCCGCTCTTGAGCTCTTTGCTCCCATAGCAACACTGCCTTTTCTCCACTAGCCTTAGCGCTTCTTTCATTTTTTCCTGCTTGTGTATATATACCACTTGCCACAACCTATCCTCTATCCTAGCAAGAAAAGGCCTGTCCTCCTCTTTCTCCCTCATTCTTGATCCTTCACCCATGCTTTTAACTGACGGCCTTACTCTCTCTCGTTCCTCCACCCTTAGTCTATCTGCTAATCTAGCAGTCGAAGGAGCTGTTCCCTTTGCGCTCTCCCTTCGCAACCTCTCTGCATCCCTAACCATTGAAGCAGTTATATTTCCACTTCCCGCGAGATCTCACTTCATATGCCTCGCAGCTGATGGAGGCATTACCTATGTCTGCCTTGCAACCACTAGAATGGCTGCTGGGGAAAATGGAGGTTCGAACTCAGGGTCTGTGTACCTCTCTGTGGGCGATAAAGGATCCATATGGGGGCGATGCAGAAGGAAGTCCTGCACCCTCCTTTTTTGGTCCATCCTCCATGATTTCAACATTATGGCCCTTCCTGCCTTTTTCCTACATCTTTCATAGCTCTAAGATATTTAACAATTTCTCTAGTTTTGAGCCCTTGTGCCTTGTAGTTAAGAAAGTGTGCAGGTTCTCGAATATCCCCATATCATAGGTTCCCTCAACTGGCCAAGAATACAGCATTTTACCCTTGTTTGCAGCAGCCACTCACTATGGTATTTTAAAACGTTTGCCTTATATCCAGGAAGTACCTGACACAAATGATTCAACAGAGTCTCCATACTCCACCCCAATTTATCCAAGACAATTTCACAAAACAATACCAAGTCTAGGCCATGGCACAAAAAATGTTCACCCAATGGACCCCCTTTTTAACGTCTACCCAGTTTCAATTCTACTTCTCACTCTTATACAAAAGACAGCATCTTATCAAAAACACTTGTCGGACAATATTTCCAAGATATCCCCACCACTCGAGTATTGGAGGGCGCAATGCTTTTCAATACAGCTCTGCTGCTCTCGCTCTCTCTTCTTTTACTAGTACAGCCTTCTCTACTACAAAACCGTCTTTTCCTGTGTACAGGAAGTTTCCCCTCACTACTTTGACTAACCAAGAAAATCGAGACGAAGGCTCCACCTGCACGGATAATATAAAAGAATGTCAAAGGTACACCGCAGAAAGGTATCTACGGTTGGACTTACCCCAAGATGCTACCTCAGATGTAGGTGACGGCTCCCACCAACCAGACAAGCTAACTGAAGAGTATCAGGACAAACCTCACAATGGCCGTGCTGGGTGGGATACCACCTCAAACCTCTAAAATAACATACTAGGTAAAAAATATATACAAGGGTCTAACAACGCAGAATAGTTCAATCACTCGAAAACATCCACTTTTCGAATACCTGCAGCCTCAACTAATTTCACACACACAGACACTCCGAGTCTACCCTTAACAAACCTCTTAAATCAAAGAAACAACCCTCTTTTACCCCTATTTCCCTTCTTACTTTACCTCCAAAAGTCCACTGATGTGAACCTGAGGCGCTACGATGTGGTGCTCCGTCAAGTCGTCCTGTACAGCTGGGCCAAAGCACCACGCCTCCGGGAAGCAGACAGACCTTTAACCAATATAGCGTCCGCAAACCTCTCTTTTTCACTGTGCACCAAAGACTGGTCCTCGAAGTGAGGTGCCGCAGCTGAGTGGTGAAGACAGAAGAACCCCATGTCTCGGAAAGCTTGGACTCTTAGCTGGCTTGCCAAATTTGTGGGGGCGGGCCCCTTAATCACCTTCACCCCAGCGGGCCCACCACCTGAGGAACAAGTGCTCATTTTGTACGTAAAGCAAGTTTATTGTACAACTATCCGGGGAGCAGTTAGATGGTGCTGTAGAACAAAACTAACCCAAGTCTCAATAATTCACATCAGTTGAGATCTTATGTACATTTTTGCAACAGTTAAAACACTTGCAGATACTTTATTACAATCCACCCCCCACATGTGATTGGACAAAAACCTCTTCAAAGAAATCCCATCTTTCTCCAATGCCTACATCCTCATTGGTATCCTTTATCTTAAGTACCATCTTCAGCTCATATGTGGAACAAACCTCCTTCTAGGATTTGTCTATGAAAGGTCATGACTTCATCATTCAGTTAAACATTTGTATGCAGCCATAATTCATTACTAGCAATAACTGACCTAAGCCCTTTTAACCTTAACTCTTGATTGCACATGGTTCGCATAAATATTCAGAGCGATATGGAGAAACTGGGTAAATAAGTTCTCTTTGAATTAGCATTTCTATCTCATTCCCCAGGTCACTGGTTTCATTGAAACACACGCTGGAGACCAAGTAATAATACTGGGTCACACAACTGCTCTCATATGGGGCCCAAGATGGGCACGTATTTATATCTGATTCACGACAATATGTTCAAGTATCCATAATATACCATACTTCTTAGAGAAAGGAAGATGAGTCTTTCTGATTCATATCAAAAATGATTTATCCATAGTAGTTCAAACAAAAAGCTATCACTAATAATCCTTAGTGAGGAAGCAGTTGCCACAATCCACATGTATTAGACTAAAAAAGCCAATGCATTTCGGAAATTATTTCCTTCATCAGGGCGAGTCTAATTATATAAGTCCAGCAAGCAAGTATATAACATAACAAATGCAAGTATGTGACATAAATTCATATAATGGTGACAATTCAAACGAAACATACATTGAAAAAAATGAATGAAAGGAACCAAACCAATCAGTAGATGTTACATCATGGGTAAATATCAATAGCAAAAAAGAAAAAAGAAAAAAGAAAAAGAAAAATGCCGTAAGTGGTTTATAAGGTAGATAAATGAAACCAAAGAATAATAGGTGTGGATTTACCTCATTGGTGTGGTCAGTGGTGAAAAACAGAACGTCCTGCGTTCATGCCCACTCAGCAGTGGGTTGTAAATGACATTATGCACAAAGGCATGGAGAAAATCCACTCGTGCTTACAAGGAAACCAATCTGTGGATCATAAAAGATCCAATCAGATACTGTGTTTTACACTCATACTTGATCAAAGAGAAGGATTGTGATCAGATTCTTACCTTGTAATACACAGAGAGAAACGATCCTCCACTGTGCAGCTGCAGGGCAGTGACACAGACTGCAGTGTGAAGCCGTTGTCTAGGCAACGGTTCTTTTGTTTAGCATGTGACCACCTCGTTTCTGTGAGATGCAGGTGGTCACAATTAATGATGTAAAATTGGCCAGGGCCCATAAAAATGACAAACCAAATATTTATGGGGCATCATCAATAGGTGCCCATAATTGTAATGATAAAATCCGAAAAAAAATTAAACATTAGAGTAATGAAGATAGAAAAAATACTGTCACAGGTCTGGTCACAAATACTGCTGTACATTCGACCAGGGCCCCCAAAAAATAAAAAATGAGGTATTTATAGGGCATCACAAATGGGTGCCCATAATTGTAATAACAAATTCCCAAATTAAAAAAATTATGAAAAAACAAAGTAGTAGTGATGGATTTATGTAGGTGGTCACAAATAATGATCTAAAATAGGCCAGGGCCCACAAAGATGTCAAACCAAGTATTTATGGGGCATCATAAATAGGTGCCCATAACTGTGATAGTAAAATCCAAAAAAAAATTAAACCAGAGAATAATGAAGATAGAAAAAATACTGTCACAGGTCCTATGGCTATCTGGTCACGAATACTGTTGTAAAGTCGGCCAGGGCCCACAAAAATTAAAAATGAAGTATTTATGGAGCATCACCAATGGGTGCCCATAATTGTAATGACAAAATTCCTAATAAATATATTAAGTAAAATAGTAGTAAAGATAGAAAAAATACTGTCACAGGTCTTTAAGCTGTCTGGACAGCAAGACATAACAAAATTAAGCTAAGGTAATAGTAAGACTATTCAAACGTAGATGAGCAGTTGAAGCACAGTCACAGTGCGTAAGGTGTCACCCAGGGGCGGCACCTTGGGTCCCAGACATACGTCCGGGACATGCACTAGCATAGCTCTCAACTCACCCGCTTTTGTCGGGTGTCACCCGCCTTGCAAAGGGCTGACTCACCCGCCAAGCCTCCTGCACGCCTATTCATTCCAATGGGCGTCTCACCCGCCAAAAACAAAATCGGGTGATTTCACCCGCCTTTGTGACACAAATGGTTGAGGGCTATGCACTAGGGCTGTTACTAGAATGCTCAAAACATGATTAGACAACAGGCAACATATGCCAGACAATAATTAAGAAAATAAAGCAAAAAAGGCTACATGAGGTAGAGTGATTCGAACTAGTTAAGCTCAACGGCCGTCAACATGTGGAAATGTAAAAAAACAGTATCCAAATGTTCAGAACATCTTTCACAAATTACTCTGAGCATCATATAGAGTAACCAATGCAATCAAAAAGTAATAATTAGAGCACAGGGCAAAGAGACCCCTATGTATGAAAACATGTTAAAGTATACAACTCAAGCACAGAAAGAACAGTAGAAACAGTAAAGTCACAAGAGGAACAGTAGAGACCCTTATGTGTGAAAACATGGCAAAGCATACACCTTTAACACAAGCAAAACAGTAGTATCACAATCAAATATAACAGTGGTAATTGATCTCCTCATTCAGACCGCTCGGGACCAGACTACGGAGTTTATCAATCCAAAATGTCTCTCTGCGATTGAGGCGCAGACCTAAATCTTCATGAGGATTATTTCTTGTGAGTACCTCCAGAATCAGAAACTTAATCTGTGAAAGATTGTGATTGTTCAAGGCCCAGTGGCGAGCTACAGCCGAATTAGGGTTGGAATTACGGATACATGACCGGTGTTCGTTCCATCTGATTTTGGCTGCTCTAGTTGACTGGCCGACATAGTATTTTCCGCAAGGACATTTAATGCCATATATGATGTTGGCAGTGTCGCATGTGCCAAATGTCTTGAGGATGATCTTCTTACCTGTACGTGGATGGAAGATTACATTGCCTTTAATGACGGAATTGCAATTAATGCAGTGTAGGCAGGGAAACGTACCAGTGCGTTGTGTGATCATTTTTTTCAATGGAGGTCTTGTATGTACAAGTTCGTCCCTGAGATTCCTACTTCTCTGGTATGCAAACACAGGTAATTCAGAAAACAAGTTTTGTACTCTTATGTCGTTTTTGAAAATGTTCCAGTGTTTCTTAATTGTTTGTTTGATTTTATTGCTCTGGGTAGAGAATTTTGATACATATACTGGTGATTTAAGGTCCCTTGTTGGTTTCTTAGGAGCGGATAGTAAGGTTTTACGGTCAAGACTGTTGACCCTTTCAACTGCAGAATCCAGTTCTTCTTGATGGTAACCTCTTGCAAGAAATTTCTCTTTCATAGCCAGTTGCTGTGAAATACAATCCTCGGGGTCACTTACAATCTTTCTGACTCGAAGAAGTTGACTAAGTGGCAGGTTCCTTAGTAGGCTGGGCTGATGGAAACTAAGGCGGTGTAACAGATTATTGCGATCAGTTGGCTTCCGGAAAAGGGTGGTACTATAACCATTGTCTTTCTTTATTATTTGTACATCTAGAAACGTAATCTTGTCCCGTGATGATTCCCTAGTGAATTGAACTCGTTGGTCAATGTTACTAAGGTGCTCAAAGAAGTCATCAAATGCTGTATCTGTGCCTGTCCAAATGCCAAAAATGTCATCTATGTATCGAGTCCACATGTAGATATCCTTATTCCATTCCGGTTTGTTCAAAATGTGGTCCGACTCGAATTTGTACATAAAGCAGTTGGCGTAAGTCGGCGCCATAGTTGCGCCCATGGATGTGCCAGAGACTTGAAGGAAAAACTGGTTATGGTATTGAAAATAAGAATTTTCAGCAATAAATTGCAGAAGGGTTAGAATAAATTCCTTTTGGGCTCGAACATCCGGTGATTGAAGTAAAAGCCATTCTACTGCTTCAATTCCAAGGTCGTGTGGTATAGAAGTGTATAGACTTTTGACATCTATAGTAAACATCAGATGATCCTGTTGGAAAGTAATATTGTTAAGCTTCTGTAAAAAATGAGTTGTGTCTCGAGTATAAGTAGGGGTTTCTTGAATTAGGGGTTGTAGGAAAAAATCAATGTAAACACCAAGTGGCTGGTTTATACTGTCAATTCCTGCGACAATGGGTCTGCCAGGGGGTTTGATAGGGTCCTTATGAATCTTTGGCAGAGTGTAGAAATTCGGAATTCTCGGATGTTCATTGAGCAGGAACTTATGTGTATGTTCATTTACCCAATTTAGTTCGAGTGCTTTGTCCAGCAGAATAACTAAGTTCTGTTTGATTGAGATAGTTGGATCATGATCTAGAGTGGCATATGTGGTCTGATCTTGAAGTTGTCTACTACACTCAGAATCATAGTCTGTAGTGTTAAGGATGCCAAGGGCACCTCCTTTGCCTGCGGGCGAATAGTGATTTTGGTGTCGCTGTAGAGATCTCTAATAAGTCTCATTTCGTGAGGTTTCAAGTTCTTGTGTGGCGGGGTTCGATAATTGATCCGTTCAAGATCTCGAGTGACCAGTTTCTGAAAAATATCGATAGAGGGGACACTGATGGGAGGTATGAACCCACTTTTAGCCCTGAACTCTTGGAAATCAGGCATGTTGGGAGGTTTATCGTATGTTTCCAATTCTTCAAAGAACACTTTCAATTTAAGCTTCCTTACAAATTTATAGAGTTCGATCTTACTGTTGAACAATGTTGTACTATAGGTCGGAACAAAACTGAGACCTTTTTGTAATGTGTCTTCTTCCTGTTTAGTAAGAGTTCTGTCTGAGATATTAATAACTAAGTTTTCCTTAATTGTAGACGTGTTTGAGGTTTGGGTCTTAGGCTTCCTCCTCCCCCTGCGGGTTCTTTTGGCCGTGCGCCTAAAAAAACAGCGGTGGATGTTTGTGCTGAGGAGCTCACTGTGTGGTTGAGGTTGTCAAGTGCTTGTTCAATTGGTGTTTCTGAATCTCTCTGTACTTCTGAGTCTGAACTAGAGGTGTTATCAGATGATTGTTTGTCGGATGGGTTATTTATAGAGCTTTTTTGGTGCTACTGGGCCATATTTCTCCATCCATGTGTACACTTCATCATTTATATAGTCGTATGTGTCGCGCTTAAATTTCTTAACTTTCTTTTGTTCAAGCTCAGTTTTGTATTCTTCAAGTTTTGTATTAATATCCAGAAGAATTGAATCGTATTCCTCTTTACCCAATGTAGCCACTAGTTCCTTTTCAATCTCTTGAATTTCTGTACCCAAAGTAACCAAGTTTTTTGCGAGTTCCTGGATGGTAAGTAGGATCAGGTCTAATGAACATTTGTTTAGGATAGCCTCCCACTTGCGAACAAACTCCTTGCTTTCTTTACAAAGGGTCGGGCGTAATTGTACTCGGAGTCCCCTTGGAATTCGCTGGTTTATGATCCACAGATTGGTTTCCTTGTAAGCACGAGTGGATTTTCTCCATGCCTTTGTGCATAATGTCATTTACAACCCACTGCTGAGTGGGCATGAACGCAGGACGTTCTGTTTTTCACCACTGACCACACCAATGAGGTAAATCCACACCTATTATTCTTTGGTTTCATTTATTTACCTTATAAATCACTTACGGCATTTTTCTTTTTCTTTTTTCTTTTTTCTTTTTTGCTATTGATATTTACCCATGATGTAACATCTACTGATTGGTATGTTTCCTTTCATTCATTTTTTTCAATGTATGTTTCGTTTGAATTGTCACCATTATATGAATTTATGTCACATACTTGCATTTGTTATGTTATATACTTGCTTGCTGGACTTATATAATTAGACTCGCCCTGATGAAGGAAATAATTTCCGAAATGCATTGGCTTTTTTAGTCTAATACATGTGGATTGTGGCAACTGCTTCCTCACTAAGGATTATTAGTGATAGCTTTTTGTTTGAACTACTATGGATAAATCATTTTTGATATGAATCAGAAAGACTCATCTTCCTTTCTCTAAGAAGTATGGTATATTATGGATACTTGAACATATTGTCGTGAATCAGATATAAATACGTGCCCATCTTGGGCCCCATATGAGAGCGGTTGTGTGACCCAGTATTATTACTTGGTCTCCAGCGTGTGTTGCAATTATAAGTCCGGGTGTCTCCAGACTTGTCACAGCCAGCTCCTTTTCAATTGGATGTATATTCTTTTTTGAAATATTTGATTTTTACTTGAATATTCAGAACATTTTTGAATACATGGTGGTGCCCACTCTCTTCTCTGTTTGTTCCACTGGTTTCATTGAAACAGTCTAATCTAAATACTGCCACTTCACAGCACAGCAAAGCGTCCAGATACCTCCAGGTTCAGTGCGCTATACAAGCAAATAAAACAAACAAACAAAACAAACCTCCTTACAAGGTAAAGTCTGCACCCCTGCTGACACGACCGACACCCTAGATAGCCCAGGCACTTGAATGCCTATGCTAGGTAAGAGATGAGCAATAGGGGGTGCCTGAACCTTCTGCTCATGAACTCAAGCTCGAGATTGATAATTATACACAGAGACATCACCAGAAACATGGGCATGCTCACAACTCCCCAAACTTGCTGGACCAGATTGTACACTGCCAACAGTGACCCTCAGAATAGAATCATTATTTTGTTTAAATAGGATATCTTTAGCAGCGGCATGCATTTTTTATACTGTCAAACTTAAACAACAATTCCAACAAAACTGTGTTGGACTTGGTTTCACTCTGAAGACCCTCAAATAAGGAAAGCAATATTCAAAGTACTTGGCCTTCACTGATACAGTTGTCCATTCTACTCAATACTGCAGATAACCTTCTAGGAGAAGGACTCAGCAGTGAGTTCGAAGAGGATGATATGCACTCTACTTGGGTAAATTTGACAATAGACTCAGGTTTTATGGAATATAAGCCGAGCTTAAGTCAATGGAACGCAGTTGTGCAGTTAGGAAATACGAGGGGGCGTTCAACATTGGGGAGTGCCCTCTGCCTACACGAGTGTCCAGAGAGAAGAGTTCAGACAAATCCACAAAATTAGAATCAGATCTCAGAAAAAAGGTCCTCAGCGTTCACAGATGGTGTTGCCACCGTGGCGGTAGTAAAATAGAAAGAATTAATTTTCTTACGTTTATGCTTTTTCCTCTGTTGTTCTTTATTAGGCACAGGATCCAACCGGCACTCCAAGAGCACAACAGCTTGACTCTACTACGGCGACCATGGAAGAGGAATGTTTACAGCAGCAAGCATGTCAGCGTCGGAAATAGAGATTGAAGTGTTCGTCATTGTGCCCCCACTCCGCAGATTGTACATCAACAATGCAGGTGACTTCTTAAGGATCACTTACCTAGTTTATTTATTTATTTTTTAAATGGTTTATTGCAAACCTTATACATCTTACTCCATAAAACAATTCATACAACCTGAATAATTCATTAAGAGCTGCCCGTTCCTAAAATTGCTACTAAGATTACTAATTATTATAAACCAATGCCACTTACTCCATGGCGAAAAAACACTTTGTGCCAAATTAAATAATTCATTAAGGATTATACCTTCTTAAAATCATTACTTTCAATCTCGTAGATAAATACACTTTACTTAACGTATACTAATAAAGCAATTTCCATTAGCGTCCTGCTAAAATTCCACATTTTTCATTCTGTGTCTCTCGTAGAGGTCACCCATTAATTCTTTCAATCAATAATGTTAATCATTTTCAAAAAGGTAACTAACCTGATCACCAAGGAGCAGGTAGAATCCATAGAGTAAACAAATTCAGAAAAGAGTTCTACTCTCAGCTTCTGAAGAGCCCCACACTCAATCATTAAGTGCTTGAGGGTTTCTAATGCTGTTCCACAGAACCGACACTGCATTTTTCTGGATACCTCGTGTTAGTTTGAACTCTCTGGTCCGGAAGAGGTTAAATCAAAACCTTAAAAAGGTGTCTCTATATCAACTGTCAGGGGACTGTGTTAAATATTTCTGAAGTGTTCCTTTCTTTTTACATTCAGTATTCATTTTTCTACTTAGGCTACATTGAGCCCTTTCTTCTCAGGTCACAATCCAGTCTTTTCTATCATTTTCTGTTTTGCCTCACCTGGGTTTTCACACAGTAGTTCTACGGGCAACTCATACAACTCCATTATGAGCTCACATTGTCGCTTAAAGTCTATACGTGAGCCTCCCCCGCACCCAATTACCATTTGGCTCGCCAATACGGTGTACATTGAATTTGTCCTGCCCACCAGTAACTTGCGAAATAGCAAAATAGTTCTCAACTGTACAATGTACAGAAAAGAATTCAACCCTAACTCAAAATGAATCAGTGTTATTGTGATACGGTTAGGCAATCTTACTACTTTTTTCCATATCAAGCCTTCAAGTTTATCGAGTTTGAGACTCTCCATCCTGGAGAAAATGTCTAAACCATACACCAGAACAGGGATAATCTTGCACGAGCGGTTTGATTGAGAAACAACAATACGTTTTTGCAATGTAAGACATGTGTGCCACTAATTGCCGGCCCTTAGACCACAGAGCCTCCTTGTAGACCTTAATTTCCATTGGTCTCACTAATAGAAAACCCAGATATTTGGCATTCATCACTACTGGAATATGTTGCCCATCCAAGGACCATCAAAATGTGTTCAATGTGTGTCTGTTTCCTTTATAGCACATAGTGCAGGACTTCTTTGGATTAATTGTCAGCCTATTTAATTTAGCATATTCGTCAAATCGCAAGAGCAGCCTATGTAGACCCACCTGAGTTCTATCTAATAACAATATATTGTCGGCATAGGTAACACAGAAACATCTCTCACCCTTTAATTTGGGTGAGATAAAAACGTCTCCTTGCAGGAATTCCCACAAGTCGGCCAGATACAAATTGAAGAGGCACGCTACCAGCACACACCCCTGTCTCAGACCACAATAAGTACTTATTGAAACCGAAACATTGCCCCTCTGGTTCAGTCTTACTTGAGTCAACGTACGCGTGTGCAGTTGGATGAGCATGTCCAGGTTGTGTGCTGGGGTACCCCAATCTGAGAGCTTCTTCCACAGCGTTGCTCTATCAATAGAATCAAATGCCAAGTTCAGATCAATACTAGCCACGTATAACGGGTCCCCCTGACCTTGGATGCCTGGTCGATAAGGATTGAATGAGTAACCCACTTGCATCTGACCCCATATCTCGGCGAAAGCCTGTCTGAAATTTTGAAAGAATTCCCTTGTCTCTAGACCATGCTTCCATTTCTTTTAAGAGACATCTAGAGAAGATCTTACTTTCAATATCCATCGGGGCTATTGGTCGGTAATTTACTGGATCACTACGGTTTCCCTTTTTATGCATGGGGAAATTACTGACAAAGACCAAGCCATGGGGTTGGTTTTGCATTGAATGATATTACGAGACAAGATATGAAGCACCATTGCCCATGCTGTCGCTTCCTGTTTCAGGATGACATTACACAGGCCATTCGGACCTGGTGCCTGGAATTAGACACAGCTTTTATAATAGCTTCAAGGGTCTCTACCAAGATGTCTAAGTCCCATCCTGTATTACGTTGTTCCTTCTGTTTTAGGGGAGTTCCTCCATACAACTTAGAAAAGTGCCTCACCCAACTCTCTTCCGAAACAAAGTTTAGCACTACCTAGTTCTGTTTCCCCTTATTTTGATTTACGGGAGTCCCGAAGCTTTTGCTGTTTTTACACAGCACTGCTTAAAGCATCACTTCACCATCTCTCTGTAATAAGAGGCACGTGTACATTTAAGCCATTTTTTAAATGCCTGCTTACCTTTTTTTAATCATGCCCCTTTTTATTGGCTCTTCTCATCTCCCTTTTCGTCACTTGAATCTCGTCAAGATACACATGCGGGTGATTAGAGTATGAACCCCCTCTCTTGGACTGGGCACATAAAGCGTTTTTTTCTGCCACAAATTTCGGGAAGGTATCTACTCCCAATTCCTTCGTTTTCATCTCCAGGGTTGTTGTGACGCAGAACTCCCTTATCAGATTATTAATCTGATCCATGCCTTTCTGGCTCCAACCTAACCTGTTCTTTTGGTTATTCACGGACAGATTTTTTAAATTAGTTGTATGCGGCCCAGAGATCACAAGGTTGATTTTTAGGGTTACTTTATTATGGTCACTTACCAGGCTGCTGACTACTTCAAGCCTTGTTACTGCATGGGCTAAACCTTCAGAGGCTACAGCATAATCCAACCAAGTTTTAAATGTGTTTCTTTGCCATGTAGTTTTTGCCGGAATATCCCCGTTATGTGACCATTTAGAATTGGCAAGCCCCAACCTTCCCAGTAATCCCTCCGCCTTGCACCTTGGGCGACTTGTAATACTGCAGGAGGAATTTCACCCCTCAACCCAATTCTAGAGTCTGGGGCACACAGTGAGAATGGAAGTCACCAACCATTAAAAGTTCAGAATCTATATATTTCATTTGAAAGGTTCCTATGATGTCGTCCAAGGCAGCCATCATAACCGTAATATCAAAATGGGTATTGATCCAATATATATTTACGAACAGGATATGTTTGAACACCAGGTTCAGGTCCAATTCCACCAAAATTTCCAGTATACCTCTCTGTTCATTGGATATCAAAGTACCTTTAATGCCCACCTCCTGCTTGATGAACACACATAAACCCCCAGATGGGTGACCCGCACTGGCTCTATTGCCCATTTGATGGAAACATGAGTGCCCATCCCACAGTAAATCATCCATCGCACAATAAATCATCCTGGAGGCACACTATTGAGAACTCTTTTAACTGGTCTGCCACCTTCGTGTCAAATGTCAAGTTACCGAATCCCTAATATTCCATGTTACCAGTGAGAGCCTCTGCTGGTGAACCTCGAGTTCAAACTCTTTGGGCTATGGAGTCTGATTCACTCGTGAGGACTTATATCCACTCGATGGCCCCTGATGAAGGGCTTCAATAATTCTTATCCAGTCAATTTGACCTGCCTCCCTCGCTCTCTCCCTCCCCTAGAAGGACACTTATTTTCCTTTACCTCACCTCCTACTGCCTCCCATTTTTGGATCTTCTCGATGTCAGCTAAAGTCAACACAAACCCTTGGTTCCGCAGCCTCTCACTTTCAGAAATAACTAACTCTTGGACCAAATTTGATTTAAATTGCACAATTGAGCAATTGAAATCCCCTTTATCAGGAAATTCTACTCTCACAATGCCTCTTGTGCAAATTGTTCTCAAATTTGGTATCTGTTCTAGAACAAGCAGGGCACTACCTCTATTTAAGCAAATAATGTTTCCCCTTCCAAACGTGTGCGTAAACATCAATTGCAAGCTCTTTCTTGGATTACTCTCACTTATACCCCGTCTGCAGTGGATTCATTACTTGTGATGTAAAGTTATTTTTTTCATTCCCCCTCCTCCCCTGACAACTCTCTTCCCTTCAATGGTCCCGTTGTTGCATTGATTGTATATCAAAACCCTGTCCTTTATTATAAACCACCTCCATTGGTTTGTACATGTGATTTAACAGGTCACCTATATTTGATGTTTCACTTGTGATCAGGGTTCCCTGCATTTGGGGATTTCTTTCTATTCTTTCAACACAATTTCGCCCTCTTGACAGACCCTCTCATCTCTTTTATGGGTTGCGCTTCAATTCGCCCCACCCACTTTCCATTATCTCTTTCCGTTGAACCCTCCCAACTCATTGGCCAACTTTCCTTTTTCTAGGATTCCACTCTCACCTCTCTTCCATCCCACAGGCACTGGTTGTCCCTGTAGCTGTTTCCATCTCTCAACCCTGCCACCTGGGGCAGGTGTCTTTGATCATGCCACTCCTCCCCACTCCCATCCTTTACCTCCTTCCTCGCCCTTTGTACTCCCAACCCTCGTTCATCCAACTCTTGACCCCATGTACTAGCTTTATTTGAAGCATCAAGCTTTGTATTCAGGCTACCCTTTTCTGCCCGTCGTCCCACTCCATCCTGTCCATGGATGAACTGGTCCTTGGATGGCATAATAGGAGAACGACTTCTTGGACCGTTCAGACCCCAAAGATCTAAATCCGTTTCGGTTGACATAGATACAGTGGTGCATTTATTTATTTATTTATTTATTTACATTTATATAGCGCACAAGCAGCCCAGGGGCATTGAGGCGCTGTTACTTGCAATGAACTTAGTTACATGGTACAGGCAAGATAGCGGATGTTGACACATTGTAAATGTTGCAGGATGACGTACTGTTGTTACAAGTATTGCTTTTGATCATATGATACAATATACATGGGGTAATCGTGCTAGTATGTTTAGCCTTAAGTGAACAGGGTAGTCTTCAGCGTTTTGCGGAAGGTGGTGAGGGAGGCCTCTCCACGGATAGTGTGTGGTAGGGCATTCCAGTGCGAGGGCGCAAGGTAAGGGAAGCTGGATCCGCCCGCTTTTATTTTTTTTACTAGAGGCACTGAGAGCATGTTGGTGTAGGGTGATCTGGTTGGCCTGGTGGAGGGGACAGGGTGTATCCTTTGTGAGAGGTATGCAGGCGCAGTGAGGTGGATGCACTTGTGGGTCAATGTCAGGGCTTTGAATAATATCCTTTCTTTTATTGGGAGCCAGTGGGCTTGTTTTCTGGCCTCAGAGATGTGTTCTCTTTTTGCAATACCTTGGGCTGCCCAGAGCGCGTTGTTCTGTATTACTTGTAGTCTCTCTAGGTTTTTTTTAGAGGTTCCTAGAAAGAGTACGTTACAGTAGTCTAGCCTAGAGCCGGTGATGGCTCTGGCTATGTTAGTGCAGTTCTCTTTGGAGAGAAATGGTCTGATTGCATTGATAAGTTTGGCATGATATGCCGCTGCAGAGGCAATTGCATTGATTTGTCTGTCCATGGATAGGCTAGAATCCAGATAAACCCCCAGGGTTTTGACAGATTCGGAGACTGGAATTTTAATGGAATCAATGGTGAAGTGACTGAATTGGGCATCTAGATTCGTTAGGGTGTCGGGAGAGCCTACCAGTAGGAGTTCCGTCTTGTCAGAGTTGAGGCATAGACCGTTGTCTGCCATCCAGGCTTGGATGGTATTGTACAGGTTGTTGAGGGCCAGGGAGTCAGTGTTGTAGTTGCCTGTGAGAGTGATGAGGATTTGTGTGTCGTCGGCGTAGTTGGTGTATGAGATGCCCATGGTGTCGAGGATGAGGAAGAGGGGGCGTGTAAAAATGTTGTATAGCGTGGGGGAGAGGCAGGAGCCTTGGGGCACCCCACAGAGTATAATGGTTGGTGATGCGGCGGCTAAGTCGGAGAATACTTGCATGGTTCTGTCTTGTAGGAAGGAGGTGATCCATGCTGTAGCCTCTGGGGAGAATTTGGCCGTGGTGGTGAGGTGGTGGCATAGGACGCCATGATCCACAAGATCGAAGGCCGCTGAGAGGTCTAGGAGTAGGAGGAGTGCAGGTTTGCCCAAGTCTCTCGCATCGTCCATCTGGTTTTTCAAGTCAAGTAGGGCATGTTTGCGAAATAACAATCTTGTATTGATCTGGCCCCCCAAGCGTGTCTACAAGTTGTACACTCTTCATGCATTGCTTCGGCATGGGATCTACCAGTATCGCATCTTCCCTCTACTGCTTCTTGCCGTTGGACATTAAGCTGCCAGCCATACTCAGATCCATCAGGGACAACGCCCCAGTCACTATCTGTTCCAATATGACTGGGAGCCTCACTTCTTCCCGAGAATCCTTACTTTCCAGTCCCCTTAAAAGCCATCAATGATAATTTCCTAAAAAAGGATTGTGTCAACGCATTTTTTGTTTTTGAACTTCTCAAGTTTATAGATTTATTTGCTCCACCCCATGCTGTGTGTAGGTCACCTGTTCCTTTTGCATGTCACATTAGGGAGGTTCATTTCCACTGATTGTGGTGCAGCGTTGGACGCTGGGCACTGCTCTGACCTCAAAGATTTGCTGATGGTTAATTCTCGCCTACTAAGCGATTCATCTTCGCAGCCGTCTTCCACAGTACTAGGGATCGTGGGAGGGACTGTTTTTTCCGTAGACACCCAAACACAGGATTCCTCTACTGTTTCCTGTGTGGTGCCCTATAGGGGATACTGCAGCATGGTTAGTACGTCTACCCTCACGCTAAGATTTGCCATCATTATGGAATGTACCCGCACCTCATCCCGAATGTTGTCATACAGTGCACAAATTAGCTCAATACCATGTTTAAAGCAGACAAAGTTGGGGACGTAAGTCGAATGCGCTCATCATCGTCTCGCAAGGTATGATGAATATTGCTGGTATCTTCTGTGTCAGGGCACCGTTGTTCCTTCATACTTGCGGCCACCCCCCACTGTTTTCAGGAAGTCAAAGATGTCTAATGGTGAGCCTTGAATCGAAGGGTCACAGGGCTGATTTACTATGGTGATCCCCAAGCCTTTAGGCACTTCACATGGTAAAGATTCCATATGTTCGATTAGACTCAAGTCATGCACCACATTCATGTGGGTCCTATCTAGGCATAGTAGTTCTGACCCCCACCACCTTTTTTTATCACGAGGACAACATTGAAGAATTTGCGGATGGTCAGACCTGCAATCGGGCCTGTGGACGGGTGCGAAGAAGAACTATGCCCCGGAAGCTTCCTGAAGTCATCAATTGCCCTTTTCTGTGTTTAGGGCGGGCACCCAGCCGTGCACCTTCTGCTTGGACTGCTGCCATCCTAGTCATTGATTTAAAGGACCCTCCTCCAGGTAACATCTGTGTCTGGCAAATGGTTACTTGCTTCTGTATATCTATGGGAGGAACAACTGTCAGTTTATTGGTGGACTCTTTATTAGATAGAGTCTAATTCGGACTGGCTTTCTTGTCGGGGTGAAGTTATATCCCCACTCCATCCTGGTTCACTGCGGAATCCAGTGCGCAATGCCATTATGCCCGACAAACAACAAAGTCAATCAAGGATGCACAGGCCAGCTATGAGTACATCACCGTTCCAATCACATGGGCGGGTATCTCCAATTAGCCGACACAGTGACAAAACTGCCCTTTTCACTTCCTCACAAGGGAAAGTTTGTCACAATTTATAAACCTCTCAGAGACAGTCTTCAAAAACAGGATTAAGGAAGCTTCAGTGAGCACTGGCCCATTGACCCCTCCCGGAAAGATATTTCGAAACAGTAGGACTCTCGCTAGACTCTTGCTGAACCTGTTTGTGGTGCAGTAATGTCTGCTAGTTCCTGGACCGGAGCGATTGGTGCGGGCGCAGATTGATCGGTTCCGCTGATGAGAGGGTAAGGAGGTCAGAGTGCTAAAACTGTCTCCGCCACACAGGGGCCACTAATATCAGTTTGCACTGATACAGTCTGAAAGTGTGTAAGGCTCGAGGCACCAGAGGAATTGGGGGGAATGCATACAGAATACATCCCCTCCCACGGAAACACAAATGCATCGTCCAAGCTCTTTGGGTGGAGGAAGCGACTGGCAAAGGTCTTGCAGTGACTGCTGTCGTAGGTGGCGAAAAGGTTGATCTCAGAGGTTCCCATGGTTGGAAACAACAGGTGAAGCTGGTCTTAGTGCAAGTCCCACTCATGACCAGAGCGCAACTGCCTGCTGAGGGAGTCCGCCATAGTGTTCTGAATTGTTCTGAAGTTGCAGGGTCCTTGTTTTCACCTGCTTGCGGACATATAAAATAGGCGCTGTGTTGTCAGTATAAATTTGAACCACCTTTCCTGTGAGGAGGGGGAGGAAAGACTTCAGGGTCCAAAATATTACCTGTAGTTCCATCAGGTTGATGTGCTGGGTCTTGTTTTCTCCAAGCAAAGGCCTTTGGTATGTTGGTCTTGACAGTGGGCGCCCCAGCCCTTCAGTGAAGCATCCATTGTGACGGTGGCCTGATGGTCCCGCAATCTGAAGGGGGTGCCCTGCAGTAGATGCTCCCACACTGACCACTAGCGAAGGCTCATTCTGAAAGAGCAATTCAGTCGTCCCAGGACCACAAGGCTTGGATCCAGCGGACATCCAGTAATTCCTGCACCGGTCTCATGTGTAACCGGCAATTGGTGACCAATGGGATGCATGATGACATCATCCCCAGCAGGGATTTGTAGCTGCGAACAGTTGTTGTCTGCGCACCGTTGAGTCAGCGCACTTTGTGCAGAAGAGCTGCTACCCTTTCGTCTGAGGGACTGGAGTTGTAGGTGCTGATGTCTAGATTTTGCTCCCAGAGAGAGTTCCTGTTGAGATGGAACCAGGCAAGACTTTGGGAAGTTGATTGAGAACCCCAGTTGCTGCAGACACTGGATGGTGATGGAGGTGTTGGCTTCTGCAAGCAGACAAGAGGAGGCCCTTACTAACCAGTCATCTAAATATGGGTATTCGTGAACGCTGTTCTGCCGCAGGTGAGCCATCACTGGTGCAAGGCATTTGGTGAACACCCGCGGAGCAGACCTTAGGCCGAATGGAAGAGCCTTGAACCGATAATGTACCCCGGCCCCAAGAAAGCATAGGTAGCACCGGTGTGAGAGGCGAACAGAGATGTGAAAATAGGCATCCTCGAGGTCAAGGGACGCCAGGAAATCTCCTTTTTGTAGCTGGGACAACACCTCCTGTAGCGTGACCATGCAGAACGTGCTTTATTCTGCAGTGATTTTTCCTTACCAGGAAGTAGCGGGAGTATAGTCCTGTGCCCAGCTCTTCCTCATGGATTCAGTCGCCATGAGGTAGGCCCAACAGCGCCGACAAAACTTCGTCGAAGATTACTTGCGGTGGGAACGGTTCATGCAGGTAGCACTGTCGTCGCGAATGCTGGTTGTTGAGTAGCTATCGAAAAATATATATTTTTAATAGAAAAGATGTTCATTTTAATATATATTCATAGATGTTTTGAAGAGATGATTTTTGAGGACTCCTAACACTAACATGCGGTAGAAAATCTGAAGATGGCTGGCAGGGGAGGAGTTGAGGGAGTTGATCCTATTGGTTGTGGGCAGTATGACCCAAAATCACTATGATGGAGCACTAAAGTTACTGAAAGTTTCAGTTTAAGTTTAAACTGCTCTATTTTACCGAGGATTCCCAGCCTGACAATGGGGAATATTCGCAGCATGTGAATCTATGAAAGATCCAATGCTGGAGAAATTGCAAGAATTCCAAAAGAGAGACCAAGTCTCTCAGTATTGACAGACTTAGGGACTATTCAGGTTCCCCATGAGAATGAGCAAACCAGGCAAAGGAAACAAAAGCAGATGGCTTTACTGGCCTCCAAAAATCAGGAGTGGGTTAAAAAATAATCAAAAAGACTGGGGGTCCAATAGGAATATATGGAGCGAAAGTTGAAAAGAGAAAATCTACATTATCAATCGCACATCAGTACCTGAGTACAGTCACCAGCAGAGGAAGATCTTGAGTCTCCTGAACCTCTGTACATACAGAACATGCTTGTAAGAAGGGATCCCTGAGCATATTCCCATGGAGACTCCAAATGATTAATGGGAATCAAACTCTCTTCAACAAGGAGACAGCAATATAGCCTTGTGCCCCTTCTCCTACTGCAAGTCCACCACACTGAAAACAATCCGATTCAGACTTCCTTGTTGAGGACTTGGCAGATCCATTTTTCCACCCATTAAATGAATCCGGAGCACAAAAGTATTGAAACCGAAAGAGTGTGTTGTGTCAGAACAACTTTGGAGAAACTCCTAAAACAACCAACCTTGGGTCAACTGAAAATAATTCAATAGTTAAAGACGGCAGTGACACAACTCAACTGAATGACCCAGCAATCCCCCACCGTGCTCCAGAAATCTTTGAACGGAGAAGACCAGGGAGCATTCTTTATCATGTCAAAAAATGGAGCAGAGACTGTGGGATGGGAACAACAGAATTGTGAATAAATTAATTTCTCTATTGTTGCCATGTGGGCTGCACGTCCCCATCTAGATATTAAGCCTTGAAGGAACCACCCGCTATGGGAACTCAAAGGAGGTATCCTAGAAGGATTAGGGAAGGCTTCTGAATATCATTATCAAAAGATGTGAGCCCTATGGTTAAGACACTCAGCGACACCCACACACCTCTCTTTTAATATCCAGAACAGACTCAACAAATTGCTGGACAGCCTGGCTCTTTAGCAAGTGAAGACTGTTCTGATACAATAACAGTTTAGAGACTCAGCATCACCTATCACAAACCCCAGTGAGAGCAACTGTGGGATACATTTATCCACTCAGCAGAAATTCCCCTCCATCTCCAAGCTGGATTTCAGCAGTTACCAGCAGAATGGCTGCACTGGCTCCTTTGAGCACCATTGCCTCACATAAAAACTGCATTTTGCATCAACAAAATGAGGGCTGCAGTTTCTTGCCAAACACCTATTCGGCAAGATGAAACAGGGAGCACACTGAGAAAGGCTGCCAGTGTGTTGTCTTACATTCACCAAGGAAGAGAATGGAAAAGCATTGCTGCTTTGCTGCTTGCTCAAAATTTCCCAGAGGAAAAGGAAATATTTTACATTTAAAATACCCCGTTTACCTGATACCCCGTTCTGATGCTCTTTTCATTTGTTCAACATTACACTGCTTTTATCGGTGAGACCCTGCTATGCCCATCCATATTCAGATTGTGCTCCAGCAGAAGAGAGCATTATCACTGAATGACAGGCTGTGGCAGGCACGATCTGGGAAATCACCTGAAACTTTGTTCTCAGCCGTACGGAAACACGCTTGACTTTTGCTCAACGTGTCAAAATAAACCCTTCAAAAGAAACCCTAGCGCTCTGCGCACATGTCAATTTCAGTGGACATTTGCCTTGCACATACTGCTGTGTAAGACAAACTGATTAGGGCTGCAAACAATGTTTGGAATCCAGATGGGAGAGAAAACTGAATTTGAAGGGGACATCCCAGCAGAATTCACCACGTGTACAAATGTGCTTTTGCAAAAGATAAAAATGTCTGTTTTAAAAGTACAATGTGATTAAGGCCCTGTCCTTGCCTAAGAAGTGTAAGGGGTTTTGGGTAAAACATAGATGTTGGGCCTCATTACGAATCCGGCAGTAACCAAGGCGGTAACACCACCTGGTTACCGCCGGACTGGTATTACCATTCCGCCTCCGTGATTCCCGGAATTACCGGGGCATTACAACCCCCCGGGAATCACGGAGGCGGAATGGTGTTAATCCCCATTCCCATTGAGTCCTATTGGACTCAATGGGAATGGGGATCATGGAAACACTGGCAGCATCTCGTAATGCTGCCAGTGTTTCCTCGTCCGCCTGCAGGCGGGCGGTGTTAAACCCGCCAGGTCAAACCTGGCGGGAACATCACCTCCCGCCTGCAGGAGTCGGGATCAGGCGGTCCGGAAACAATGGTGGCGGTGGGTTTACCGCCACTGTTATTTCCGGACCGCCTGATTTGTAATGAGGCCCAATGTTTTAATTTTTAACAGACTTGCTTCTGATTCCGAACAAAATAAAATAAAATAAATAATTAAATTCATTGGGGAACCAGTCAAACAGGTTTCCTGCTCAGTTTACATGGACATTTGTGTGCTGACATCAGGAGTGGCCTCCCCCCAAAAGGAGCCACAAAGGGATTTCTGGGACACATACGTGTTACTTTCTGCCCTTGAAAACTTTGAATGCCCAAGAGGAAGCATATCACACCCCCATCAGACTTCTGTATGGGCTTCAGCTTGAGACAATAGATTCTGGGACACCTACGTGTTACTTTTGGAAGTAACACCTACGGGTCACTCAAACTGAGAAACTCCATGGCATCCATGGGCTAAACTGACATTTGGTGGTAGCCTGGAAAAAAATTGTCCCGGTTGGAGGACAAAGGCCAGCCCATTTTGGCTCAAAGACTATTTAATGAATAAACTTTAAAGACTGTTAATTCTATAACCGGACAATGCCGTAATGTAAAAGCTTTACAGTTTAAAGGTAATTTTCGTGGCTTTCAAATAGGATATCGTGACTGTCCATAGCATGTATGGGTCGTAAACGCCAGCAGAATGTGAATCATGGGAAAAGTACATATGGTGGAACGTAAAAAATGAATGGAAATGTGCCCTATGACAATATGTATATATGCTTACAATTGGGGGAAATTGGGTGAAGCGGTTCCCACTAAAAACCGCACAAAATTATTAGAAGGTCGAAATAATCTCGTACAGACCTGGGAGTGGGAACACCATGCTCTGTATAAATATGCCACCTGCCTATATAATTTGCAAAAGTGCCACAACTGTATAAATGTGTGATTTATGTCATAATTGATTTTGTGCAAAAAGGACTGTGGGATGGCTTTGCACCTCATAAAAACACAACCCCATAAATGGAGTCCCCTCCTGGAGGAGGCGACCAACATTGGCTGACCAATCCGGTTCTTTGGGGTAGGTCTAGCTTAGTCCTGTTCGACAATAAATCCTGTGAGTCACCCGCCTTATAAAAAGGGGAAGCTGACAGAGACGGGGACACTCTTCTGAATTTTCCAGTGCCTGCGTATCCAGACATTCCAGATCCACCCTGCAGATTCCAGACTCCACTGCCAGAAAAGGGATATTTGGTTCAGGCCCTCCTATCCAGGCAGAACCATCCTTCATAACTAAACCCCATAACAAAATCCCACTAACTCAGGGAGAAGGGAGAAAAGCTGTGGCACCCTTTTGGGAGTAACCTGTGACCTGACCGGCCTTTTGCCCACTACCTACATGCCAGCTGTGCCCTTGTGATCCAGTGACAAGACAGGCCCAGCTGTTGTTCTGCTAGGAGAGTCAGCCGCCTTGCTGTGACCAGAGCCTTTGAGTCCAGAACCTGGTTGACTGTCCCAAATCCCAAACGCAAGTGCAGATTGTGAGTATTTCCCCATCCCATAGCACCATATAGCATACCCTATCTAGATACTTTATCTTTGTCCTACTCTCTGAGTAATCCTATCCACACACTGATAACTTGTTTAAAACTGTCAGAAATCAAGGACAGGATGCACAAATAATTCTAAGCGTTAGCACCATTCTTTCATTCACTCCTGTCTTGTTGGTCCTTAGCAATATTTTGATTAAATAAATTAATTGTCCCTAAAGAAAAGGGGCACACTGCGTGAAGGGTTACAACTGCAGCGTAACTTTTCCATTCATGGGTGGTGTTCCTCTTTTCTAGCCCTCACATTTAGTGTAAGTGAAATTAGTCTTTTTCTGTCCAAACTGATTTTCTTTCCTAACTGCTTTATTTTACCAAAACAGAATCTCTTTCCACATCATTGAAAATCTCATCCAGGTATTCAGCTATAGTCGTTCTTTCACTTCTATATTGTCCCTGTGATGTGCATCTATTACCCAGCCTAAAAACTGCATTCCGATTCTGTCTATTTCACCCGTTTAAAAAAAAAAAAGTTTTGACATTTAAAACTGAAAAAAGTGTAACATGCAACTTTTCAACGTGTGATTTGGCTGCACTGTGGTCTTACTTTCAAGTTGCTTTCTGAACTGTATGCCCTTTGTTGATACCTTGCCCTGTAGTTGCTAGTTGCTAGTGATGTTACATCCCTGATACTGTGATAAATCATATTTACCTCCTTGATTCAACCGCACATTAATTTAATTATTTGTCAATTCCAGTTGTCATTTTATGCAATTGCAAGGGGGTGTGATATGGGTTGGGTGCCAGCTCAATTTGAATTCGTTGAACCTTGTGTGATTGGAACACTGTGTTACGCTGTAAAAAGCGCCTCCCAAAAACAAAGACCCTAAGTATCAAGCCTGTGTACAAATTTAAAGCTAAATCAACCCCAAACTAGACAAAAAGCAACAGAATACAGGTTACCCATATAGAAATAAATGAATAAAGAAAGAACACTTTCCAAAATGGCCACAGTAGAGATCAGCATGGGTAGGGAGCACCTTCTGCACAAATTATTTGTCGGGGGGAATGGGCAGACCAAGATTAGAAAGTCTGGCTAGAAGAAATTATGCAACAGCTCACCGCCATGGACACGTGGCAGGACGGTGGCCTATTACATCAAGTTTTGAGCGAGTTGTACATGACTCTGAAAATTAAAGAGGCGCAGATCAAAATTCTCAGAATCACGGCCTACATATATATCCATATGGGAGTGATGTGGGTAAAGCATGAAGAAAATAGAACTCTTGCGCAAAATCAATCTAAACTCTTAACTCAAAGTCAGACTGAGCTAAAATTAGTGGAAGAAACATTTAAAAAGAGCCAAGATTCTGAGGTAGAATCTGGAAATTACATTAAACAGCTAAAAGACGACTTGGCCCTACAACAACAGAATAATTCAGACCAAGAGTCCAAATTAGATGCATTGAAAGAAAAGTGTAGGGAAAAGGTTGACTCTCTGGAAGAGAGTAAACAGAAGCTGAATCAACAATTAACATATAACATTGTCTGCTCAGGACAAATAACCATGCTGCAAGATAAGGTCAAAAAGTTGAAAGAGGAGAATAGCAAATTCATTATTAAAAAACTCCACTTGCAAGCAGAATTTGATCAAGAATGGCAGAAATTAAATGCTATCAAGCAACAAAGGGATGACCTGGCTGAACAGAGGGGCACCCTAAATCAGGAGAAAGATGCCCTATGTCAGGAAGTAAGCAACCTAAACACAGATTTACAGGAAAGAGAGTTGGGCCTCCAGAAACTAAATGAACTCAAAATAGAATACGGAAAGTTATTGGAGCACACCAGACGGGTAGAAGGTGCTCTGGAAGAAAACACCAAAACTAAAAATGTGCAAACTCAGGAGGTGAATCTCCTGCAACACAAATTGTCTCAGTATTCCCAAACTATCCAGGCAGCACAAAAAGATAATGAGGCCCTCTGTGAAGAGAAATATGGGCTCCACCAGCAGGTGGCAGCTCAAGAGCGGGTCATAGAGGCCAATAAAGCCCTGATAGCTGAGCAAAAGGGTTGGCATGTTACATTATTTGTAATATAAAAAATGTTTTTGTATAATTTTGTCTATTGACATTTCTTTTTATGAAGTATTACTCCTTAAACATTCTGTTGATGTATAAAAATAACAGTAATGGACTTGGTCCAAACATTCAAAAGTGTGCAGGGGACGGGAGGATTCCTAGGTTGAATCCTTTTCTTTTTTCGTCAGCTGAGCAAAAGGCTCAGACCTTTGCCTATTATCAAGAGGTAGGTGCTGAGAAGGAGAAACTAGCAAGGTTGGAGAAAGAGTATGCTAGATTTAATCCAAATGGGAGGGACCCCGAACAAGTAGAGAGGGACAGGGCAACCCCTGATCATAGTATGATGACCTACGTTCTAAGGTACTCAAACCCATTTAATACTTTGTACACTGCTGATTTCATGTCTACTGGTTCACATGTGCCACACACCATGAGGCCGTCAGAATTAAATAGGCCTAGCATAATGGAGTTGATAGGTCAGCGCCCCCCAGAAATTGATGGACGGCGTCCCTGTATATATACCAAAATATCATGGCTGATGTCTCTGAGAAGGAAGCCTCCTATGAGGAAAAAGTCAGGGAATTAGATCTGCAGAAATACTACCTCCAAAGGAACCAGTTGGTTCGAGTTGCAGAAAAACAGCATGAAATGAGGCCCCAAAAGAGCATTCTGAAGGCCTCCAACCAATCAGGGCAGTGGGGGGGGAATCCTTTGCCAACCCTGGAAGCAGAGTGAAGTCAGAAGACCACTCTCCTGTGCACCACGGGGGAGAAGAAACTAGGCCCCACCATTCTGCGAGCCCCTCTCAAGCTCACAGAATCAGGGAGCACCTAGAAGATCAGGAGGGGACCTAAAACAGTAGGTCTTCTGAGTCAGACGGCGAGTGGACCAAGGTGAAGTGGCAAAAGAAGGCAAATAAACTAAAGAGAGTTCTGGTGAAAGACCCCATTAGGCAGATCATGGAATTTCATAACACCGTACCACAAAAACTCAAAATATTCTGTTTGGGAGCATTCGGAACTCTATGAACAAATGATGGACAAATGACGGAATTGCATAGGTTATGCCAAATGGACGTTCTCCCAGGAGTACTCCAGCTTCATTGCTGGACTGGAAGACCAAAACCATTCAAGATGGTCCACCTACAGGGTGGTCATCTTGAAACACTTTTCCGCCCACAGAAACCGCCAAGAGGCTCGCAAAGCGGCCTACAATTTGCAATGCAGAGAAGACCAGGCCCCACGAGAATTTGTGCAGGAGTTAAAACGCGCCTTTGCACAAACCACCAGGAGGGTGTGCATGGATAGCAGAGAGTTTATAACTACCTACTTTCATGCACTTCCAAATATCATGACCCAACTGGTGAGGGAATTTCATGATAAAAGGACCCTGGACTGGGTAATAGAGCAGGCTACCCGCATCTATGAGGTCAAATACCTGCAGAAAATAAAAACCAGGTAAAAAAACCCAAACCAACCAACACCCCTGGTGCTGCTAAAGTGGTGGAGGTGAAGGTTGCCCCCATTTTAGACCTAGTAATGGGGGGTCTAAAAATCCCAAAACTAGCAAAATCAGAGGCCAAGAAGGCCACTCAGAAACGGGTGACAGTCAGGCAGGTAATCCCACCAATGGGACCCCTAACTCTCCTGATTACATAAGTCCCAGATATAAGGGCAACCAACCTATCTTGGGGTATGTATGGAAGGGCAGTAATCCCCCAAATCCTGGGTTAAGTTTCTTTCCCCGGTATCCACAAAACCCCAACCTGCATGACCACCCTCCTTTCGTTCCCCGTTTTCATGAGCCCAGACTACCCAATCCAGGAGAGGGGAGGCCAAGGGTGGAGGGTTACCAAAATTTCCAGTACCCAGGGTACTCCAGAAGATGGGATAGTTACCCTTCGTGTGAAACCCCTAGGTATGAACAAAGACCCCCGTACCAGCCGGGACAGGTGTCCCAACTGGAGCGCCAGGTCCAGAATCTCACACAGGATCTGGGTCACATGTTGAGGGCTCAGCAGAACCCTCAGATGAACATGGCGGCTCAGAACCTCTCAAACCCAGGGTCTGGCACCCTAGAACAATGACGGGGAGAGAACCCCGATAACTCACCGGTTCCAGAGGAGGAGGCACGGGTAGAGGGGGGTAAATCCCTAGGAGAAGCTTCCTTCCTCACCCGTGAAAAGCCCCTAGACCAGAGGTCGCCAAACGGTCGATCGCGGGTGACTAGTAGCTCGCCTGAGCCTCTTCAGTCGCCCGCGCTGGAAATACTGAAAAAGAAACACTTTAAGTTAAATTATTCAATGCTGTGTTTTTGTGGTTATTTACTTGATCAGGATCCGAACCCTGGTCGTCTCAATTGCGGGCAGGGAGCTTGGCTGCTGTGCCACATGGAGCTGCTTGCAATTTCCCTGGCAGATGTCAATATCACGTTCTGCTTCTGCAGGCTGCCTGTAGTACCAGAGTTGGCCTTGTGCGCCCCCGACACTGTCTTGCTTAAGCAAGTTGCTCTTTGCCAGAGAAGTCAGAGGGGTTGGGGCAGGATCAGGATCATTGTGACCACGCAATGAAAATATCACAGTAGCACTGCTGCTCGCCTGGAAATGTTCAAAATAATATTTAAAAAATGGTGCAATTTCTTTCATGTGCATCTTTCCAAACACCACACTGTCAATTTCCACTTTAAATCACTTCCATGACACAGGTACACCCACTTTTAGTACATTAAGCGATCCATAGACACGCTGTACAGTAGGAGCCTACCAGGGTAGCTCAGCAGGTTGACAGACCGATGCTGAGATGTTATATATTCAAAACAAAATGCCGTATCATATCATGTCATAAGTGTTTCAAGGCGCGACGAGGCAAGAGAGGGGGAACAGAGAGAAGACAGACAATGATCCTACTAGGCCAGGTGTCATTCAGATTGTGCAAGTGCATTGGAAGGGGGAAGGAGGAAAGTGCAGTGGCAAGGGGAAGGGGACAGTGCAGTACATGGGATAATAAATAACAATCAGTAGTGTCCGGCCAGCTGGTGGGAAGTGCAAGGGTAGTGCAGACATCAGGTGTCAAGTGCTAGTGGTGGAACTGTAGGGGTAGATAACAGTCCCTAAGTGTGGGGGGTTGGCAGGAAGGCAGTGCAGGTGTGCGACTGGGGGGGGGCTGGTCTTGAGAGCAGGGGGGTTGCCAGGTGACCAGTGCAGTTTCAGTATCGGCCAGGAAGTCAGCAGGGGAGAGGAGACAGGGTAGAAGCAAAGAGAAAGGTTTTGAGGTGCTTCCGGAACCGGAGATGATTCTCCAAGTTTCAGGGAGATGGGGAGGCTATTCCAGAGGTAGGCCCCAGCCGAGGAAAGCGATCTACCACTAAATCGTTGCTCGGAGAAGCGACTGACCGTGAGGGAGTTGGAGGTGGATGAGCGAAAAGCTCGAGAAGGAAGATATTTTGGAAGAGAGAGCTGAAGGTATTGAAGCTCCAGGGCTCAGGCCCCAGAAGGCTTTGTGGACCATACAGAGGGTTTTGAACTTAATCCTTGCAGCCACTGGGAGCCAGTGCAGAGATTTCAGTCCTGGAGAGATACGATCCGTGGGCTTGAGGCCAAGGACTAGTCTCGCAGCCCTGTTCTGAATGAGATGCAGAGGGCGGAGAGTAGAAGCAGGCAGATTTAGAAAGAGGCTGTTGCAATAGTCCAGCCTAGAGAGAACCAGAGCTCTGGAGACATTGAGCACCTGGAGGGAAGGAGAGGAAAGGAAGAATGCCTCTGAGGAGGTGCAGCTGGTAATGTGACTTCTTAGAGATGTCAGAAGTGTGAGGAGAGAATGAGAGTGTGGAGTCGAAGATGACCCCAAGGTTTTTAGCCTCACAGGTGGGAGCAGGAGGAGGGCCAAGGGAGGCCGGCCAGAGAGTGACAGGAAAGGAGGGAGTAGGTGTTCCAATGAGGAGAATCTCGGTCTTACTGGCATTAAGGCAGAGATCATTGGCAGCACACCACTCCTGGTTGGCGGACAGGCAGTCAGGGATGAGGGAGGGAGAAGAGGTGGCTAAGGGTAGCCTGAAAATGAGCTGAGTGTCGTCCGCATAGCACTGGAATCATAGAAAAAGTGCTATAAAATGTGGTTGGCCAGGGTATGGGTTGAGCTGGTTGCTTTCTTATATTCAGGATGGAGGTGGGGATATGTCTGCCCCTGCAGTGAAAATCAAAGGTTGGCACCCATGAACCCACAGTTTAATTTCCTAAAAACTGCACACCAGAAGCATTTATTTGTGATTAACCAGTGTGACAAGCGTATAACATCTTTATAAATATAACCTGTGCTAAAACACAGAGGGGCACACAAATAACAGAGTATGTGTGGTGTCTGACAAAAAAAAAAATTTCAACCAAAACTAGTGAAAGCAAGCAGCATTTTCCAATTTGGAAATTATTATATTTTTTTGTATGGAAGTGTGAAATGCGCATTTGGAAAACAATAGTGTGCTAGCATGTAGAAAGCCTGCATAAAACGCAAAGGAAGGGCACAAAAATTACAGGATATTTGTGTGGTAGTCCAACAAATATCTGTATTTTTGAGACAGCTACTAATAAATAATAATGCAACAAAGAGGTTTTTGAAGTTCTTAATATAATCGTGAAGGCATATGTTATTCCATCTGTTTATAGAGAGGAAATAATTGGGCCAAAAAAATATTGGTAAAAATTCAGAGGTTTATAAATATCCCCACCCGGATATCGCCTGCTAGTAGCTCTCCACTGTTGGCCTCCACTACAAGTAGCTCTAGCTAACGTAAAGGTTGGAGACCCCTGCCCTAGACACACTAGAACTGGAACTAAAATCTCCTGCCCCTGAAAATCTGCAACCCAGGGAACAGACGGTGGGTAGGAGAAATAAAGACATCAAAAAGGCCCATTTTGTGGAGGAAGTTAGTGTCCTCCAAATTGAAGGGGAAGAATCCTTAGAGGATTCTGGGGAAAAAATCTTCTCCTTCAGGGATGGGGGAATTCCTCCCAAAGAAAAATGGGTCCCAAGAGATTTGAATGAAGACTAGGTGGGTATGGGGACTGATTCAGAGTCACCCATCCCTGAATCCCAGAATTGCCATTCTGAGAAAAAAATAGTAAAGGAGGGATCCTCCCCACAATTCTAATGACTGGTCCTAGTGACTGCCTCCAGGTAAAAAAGGGGGCAGCACAGAGCTAGGGGAAAAGGGGATTCCCAAATCCCATCTATTTCAGGATGTCAAATTTTGATTACAGATTCCCAGACTCCGGCACAGAAGATTGTCCAAAACTCCCCCGTGTCGGAGTCCAAAATAAAGAAATTGACCACCCAGCTTGCCCAAAATGGCCATTACCCTGGCCCACTTGAGGAGAAGGAGGGGAGATTTTATGGGGAGATTTCATGCCCCCGTTCAAGTGCAATGTACAATTTCAGCATTGGGGGACACTGGATCCCAAGCCACTCTTCTGTTAAAAAGGGCCTTTGAGCAGATAAATTCAGGAAGGGGGGAGAGACACCAGATCCCTCTCACCCCTCTTCCGGGACAACTCCAGAACTTCGACAGGAATTAAATTCCTGTCAAGGGGACTGCAGATTTGGAAATAAAAATTGGGCGACATAAGGTGAACACCCGGTCATAGTCGTGACTCCAGAGGGAACACTCTGTCTACTAGGGAATGACATCCTTCGCAGGTTGTCTCCCCTAATAGACTGTGTGAACAAGGTACTCTGGGTACAGGCCAATAAAATTAAAACCATGTTAGTTTAAATGGCACATGCCACATGGTTGAACAAAAATCTAATCATATTGAGTTTGATTTCCAGAATAATCAAATACATTACGTGACAGTAATTGCTGTAGGACAACAAACTGGTGATGGGAACTCTTCTCCATTCCTGAAAATCAACCTCCTTCCAGTTTTAAATGGCATTCCACACTGGAAGGGAATGCTTTGAATTTGAAATTTTATACTGATTTACAATC
The DNA here is from genome assembly GCF_040938575.1 of Ambystoma mexicanum. Taxonomy (NCBI): domain Eukaryota; kingdom Metazoa; phylum Chordata; class Amphibia; order Caudata; family Ambystomatidae; genus Ambystoma; species Ambystoma mexicanum. The sequence goes on from NC_090932.1 coordinate 1,604,637,579, forward strand.
TGGAAATCCCAATTCTATAGTCAAAAGTGACGAGAAACCAGCTCAAAGTTTCTGACATTCAGAAAATTAGTGAACAGTTGTTCCTCCCTATTTAGTTAAATGAGGGGAAGGAATCTGTTCTCGCCCGAGTGTGCGTGAAGAACAGAAAGAGCTTCATCAGCGACGCGATGTTCAGAAAGCTCCCAAAAGATCCAGCCACTCCCACATTTAAGACAACTCAAAAGAAGCCTCTCACAAGCGCCTTGCCTAGCTTACCCTGTCAGAAACAAGGAGTTCTTCCTGGAGACGGGGTTCTCTAATACGTGCTTGACGGCAGTATTATACCAAAAGCATGACAAGGTCAATAAAGTAATCTCCTATGCGAGCAAAACTTTATCCTCTGTGGAGGAAAAATTCAACGATTGTGAGAAGGCACTCCTGGCAATGGTGCGGGCATTGAAGAATTACCGGCCGTTTATCCATGGGGAACACATCATAGTGGAGACTCCACACCAGCCTCTGCAATATCTCCAAAGTGACAGAATCCGGGCCGGAAATGTGAGTAATTCCCGAATTACTTCCTGGATTCTGTCAATGCAAGGCTTTCCTGTGGAGGTCAGATATTGCCAAAACAAGAAGAGTCCCCTCGCGCAAGGTCTGGCTGACTTGCCTGATTGTGCCAGAGAAAACTGTCTCGAGGACGAAAGTCTAAAAATCAAGGACAACATGGAGGCATACCGTAATTCCCCACACAAAGTCTTTGAAGAGGACAAGTGTGAGGGAATGCCCACTGTCTATGTGGATGGATGCTCTTACCATGTTGACAACAACGGGGAGAAAGAACTGGTGGCCGGCGTAGGGAATGCATGGGTGAATGAGTCCCCAGAACCCTCCGCTGGATACAAAATTGGTCCCTGCAGTAGTCAGGTGGCAGAGTTGATGGCAGTTCATCAGGCCATTCTCACTGCCGTCTAACACCAACTCCACAAACTGGTCATAATCACCAATTCAGATTATGTCTGGAACGGATTTGTGGAGCACCTGGTAAATTGGAATATCAGAGGCATGCTGTGTGCTAATAACAAACCACACAAACATGGCAAGCTAATGCAACATATTGATGATCTGGTCACCTCTAGTGGGATGACCATCTATTGGAAGAAGATCAAGGGTCATTCCAGAACAGAAGGGCCAGACAAAACTGGAAACAACCTAGTTGATCAGCTGGCCAAAACCAAAGCCATCCAGAGGGATCTCCTTGAGATAGAGTCCCTGTTGGGGGAAATCCAGGTCACTGCTGTCACTAGGTCCCAGACAAATGCTCACAATGAACTCTCAAATGCCCAGTGGAGTAAGGAGACCCCAGATGCTAATTTAATCACAGCACAAAAAGGGGATCCAATTATTGGGAAATTTTATCAACACATTGTGGACCCTGAGAACCTTTCTCTGAGGGACACTGATTACATTGGGAAAGAGGAGCTCAGAGTGTTGATGAAGTGTCCCAAAATGTTCCGAATCCAAGACGGTTTGTTGGTAAGGAAATCCATCTCTGGCTGTGAACAGTGGGTGGTACCTACCTCATTCCAAAGTCTGATGCTTAGTCACACCCATGACGTGGCCACAGCCGGTCATCGGGGGTTTCACACAACTGTAGAAATCTTGCAGGAGGTTGCCTACTGGCCACACATGGGGCAGGATCTCGACCAATATTTGAAGGGGTGTCTTGTGTGTGGACAATTTCAGCCAATTTCACTCACACACCGAGCTCCCCTCCAGAAGAGGGGGATGACACCACCTTGGTCAGATTTCATCGGGCCTGTGATTCGCTCCTCTACGGGGAACAAGTACATGTTAACAGTAACATGCTTGTTTACCAAATGGGTGGAATGTCTCCCGGCCCCAAATTGCAAGGCAGAAACAGCAGCTGCCCTGATGATCAACCACATCTTCTCACGTTTTGGCCTACCCCAGAGGATTAAGTCAGACCGAGGTAGTCACTTCACCAGCACAGTTATGACAAAGATGTGGAAGATACTTGGGGTAAAAAGGAAACTTCACATTGCATACCGCCATCCTCTAGTGGGGGAGTTAAGAGGTACAATAAAACAATTGTGAGCATTCTAAAAAAGTTTGTGGCAGACTCTGGGCCAAGTTGGGAAATCCCATTACTGCTTGTCCTGATGGCCATCCAATCTACACTTTCTTCTGCGACCAAGATGTCTCCATTTGAGCTGATGACTGGACGAACGATGGTGCTACCTCAGTATCTGCTCTATAGAACACAAGAGGAGACACTGATAAAGGCCTCCACAACACATGAGTATGTTGATAATCTAAGAAAACACCTTCCACATGTTTTTGCGTACGCTCAGCGGAATCTGGAAAAATGAGCAGAGGGGATGAAGACTTAATATGACTTAAAAAAAAACAAAAAGGAATACCAAGTAGGGGACAAGGTACAATTTCCAAAGGAACCAGACCAAGGAGCAGAAATGTCTCCCCAGCTGGCGCAGACCTTTTGAAATTGTAGATAGAATTTCACCTGTCGCCTACAGAATCCAAATCCCCAAAGGATAACTGACAGAAGAGAAATGGGTCCAGATTAATCAGTTAAAGAGTTGTCACCATAGGCACACCTTGCAGCTAATTGAGGGGCCGCCAAGAGAAAATCAAATAGAGGAGACATCTGGAGAGTGAGAAAAAGAAACAGAAGAACCAGAAGGGAACATGTAAGTTAATAGGTATATCTGTCTAACAGGGAGTACTTTTCTTCATTATCAGTGCAAAAAGGGCATCACCAGAAATTCTAGTAAACATCAAGGATTATTTGTGTCTTGTGAAGGATTATGTGTTGTTATTGTTTCCGTACTATAATGATCGTAATGCATGTGTGCCCCACTGCTGTCAACCTTCCGGGAAGGCAGTCAGTGGGAAAATGTTGGAACCAGGTATATTTATTCACTCGATTTGTACTGGTTCCACCCCTTCATAGACCAAGAAGGGCTTCCTCTGGGACCTGGAAAGGAAAGACCGAAAGAAAACTTGGGGGTGTCGCTCCACACCACAAAAAAGGATCGAAGGAAAAGTTGGGGGTGTCGCGCCACACCACAAAGAAAGACCGAAGGAAAAGCTGAGGGTGTCGCTCCACATTCCAATGAAAGATAACGGGAGGATTGTGATGTATCGCTCCCTGATGAACCCCACTTTGCCCTACTCTCCCTCAACAAGAAGTCTCAGAAGAGTTGGGCGGGGGGATTTGTGGGATACAATTACCCATTCAGCAGAAATTCTTCTCCATCTCTAAGCTGCATTTCAGCAGTTACCAGCAGAATGGCTGCGTTGGCCCCTTTGAGCACCATTGCCTCACATCAAACTGCATTTTACAGCTACAAAATTAGGGCTGCACTGTCTTGCCAAACACCTATTGGGCAAGATGGAACAGGGAGCACACTAAGAAAGGCTGCCAGTGTGTTGCGTTACATGTACAAAGGAAGCGAATGGAAAAGCAGCGCTGCTTTGCTGCTTGCTCAAAATTTCCCAATGGAAAAGGAAATATTTTACATTTAAAATGATGCTGTTCTGATGCTCTTTTCATTTGTTCAACATTACACTGCTTTTATCAGTGAGACCCTGCTATGCCCATCCATATTCAGATTGTGCTCCAGCAGAATAGAGCATTATCACTGAATGACAGGCTTAGGCAGGCAAGATCTGGGAAATCACCTGAAACTTTGCTCTCAACCATACGGAAAAACTCTTGACTTTTGCTATAGAGTGTCAAAAATAAACCCTTCAAAAGAAACCCTAGCTCTCTGTGCACATGTCAATTTCAATGGCCATTTGCCTTGCACATACTGCTGTGTAAGAGAAACTGACTAGGGCTGCAAACAATGTTTGGAATCCAGATGGGAGAGAAAAACGAATTTGAAGGGGACATCCCAGAAGAATTCACCACGTGTAAAAATGTGCTTTTGCAAAAGAGAAAAATGCCTGTTTTAAATGTACAATGTGATTAAGGCCCTGTCCTTGCCTAAGAAGTGTAAGGGGGCTGGGTAAAATCAAGATAATGTTTTTTTTAACAGACTTGCTTCTGATTCAGAACAAAGTAAAATAAAATAAATAATTAAATGCATTGGCTCTTACTGGGGAACCAGTCAAACAGGTTACCTGCTCAGTTTACGTGGACATTTGTGCACTTACAACAGGACTGGCCTCCTCCAAAAGGAGCCACAAAGGGATTTCTGGGACACATAGGTGTTACTTTCTGCCCTTGACAACTTTGAATGGTCAGGAGGAAGAATATTGTGAATTGATTAGGGTGAGTGAGCACAACCAATAATTAATAACTTTTTCTTATGGAATTTGACTTAAATTTCAAAAGTTCAGGGTGCAAACCCGCTGTAAATAGTTCCTCCGTGGAATGGCACTGCGAGTAACAATGTTCAAAGACCTTGGCTGTGAGGCCAGCGGTGCGGGCTGCACTCCTATATCCACTAATATGTGGTTTCTTTAGATCGGAAAAATATTTGTATCTCAGATGTAAAGATTCTCAAACTCAGTGCTTGTCTCAAATACAGTTGAGTTTTATTCAAACAATTCTGCACTTTGTGTACTTTCCCAATGCAGGTGCTTATTGGGATGTCCAATGTATTTCTGAATACATTTCCTTCATCAGGGCCTAATAGAAGTTGTTACAGACACAAATTCAAATACCAACGTTACCAAAAACGCCATGTTCAAAAAACCACCAAGTTCAAAACAACAGTATCATGACCATGTTTCACAAGTCCATTATGCACATTAATAATGTCAACCACATTCATTCCATCAAATTATCATATGCATTTGTCCAATACGTGCCACCATTTTAAAACCAGTAGTGAAGTGAACATTCGTAAAAAATGGAATACATACGGATTTGATGTGTATTAAGTAACGTAGAGCGCGTAGCAATAGAGACAGGAACAGAAAAGAAAAATGAAGATAAATAATCGTTCTGCAGTGTGAAAATACTGGTGAACTAAAAGGATGGAATTGAAACCGACCTTTTTTTCTGTAGCGAGGTGGTGCCCAGTAAAATGGCTGGGTAATCTCTTCACAAGATCTAATGCGATCGTGCAGTCAAGTATGGGTTCCCCACGAGAATCTGTAACTATATATACAGGCAAAGTTAGTGTCTGTATTGAAAATTCTGATGACCAACTGGATAGAACCAAAGGTCCTGGCTTACATGATCTGATGCGAGGGATAGCCACAGCTCTCTGTGAAACCACGAAGACGCGCGTTGCACTCCGAGCTGTTCTGTTGTAATGCGTCACCATGGGAACGCCATGGAGCTAGGTAGTGCAAAACACTGCGCGAATGTGGCGCCCATATTAAGATGTTAGTAGAACTTATACCCAGACTATGCTGCATGTGAGTAGACCTGTCTGTCGCTAGCACTGTATACCAAAAGTAAAAAATACCACACTAGTAATGAAAAATACAAATAATAGTAACAAAAAAAGGAAAAACATACGGCATGAGCAAAACATGTATTATTGATACTGGTAATGCGACCTGTAATACTTATCGTATTGTACTAATGTGCAAATTAAAAAAAGGGGGTACACGCTAATTTCACGTTATAACGCTTCCTTATGAACGACCATAAACAGTGCACAAATATCTCATTCCATTTCGTGATTGAAAATACATCACGGCCCGGATACGCCGGGTATCAATGTTGCAGACAGAGCGTTCTGAGCAAACAGCAAGGGAGATGTTTCTAGTAATAAATATAACCATATTTCATAAACTCAAGTAAAATCCGCTGCAGAAGAGTAATACTCAGTATTCTAATGCTTTTGCATCAAAGTGCGACAATAGTTGTTGGAGACTGTTAGATCCAATATAACTAAAAGTAAAAGATAAAACCATCAATCATATTATTGATAACACCGGACCCATGGGCTACTCAAATCTGTTACTAAAGACATTGATGTGTTATCCGTACTTGTCCCACTCGTATCATTACGACCAGTGTACTGTTGTAGACTCAAGTGTATGGTGGCATTATGTTTTGAACCAATTCTATTTGCCAACTAAAACTTATCTATATATATTTAACGTATCACATGGGCATTTGTCATCATGTTTAAACCTGTTATATCCGTATGCCTGTGTTCATCGAAATTGCTGTTGTTGTTGGAACATCACATTAAAAATAACCTTTACTACATAAGTAACAGTGATAAATAGAGCAGTTTTGTGCCATACATACAAACACCAATCCCACTTGTTACAATGACTATTAGGACAGTAGTGCATACATCCATTAAATAGAGGCCTGAACTTGGACCAACATACTAAAAATATCTTAACATGGCACCAAAATTGGCGTAGTCACGAATGGATATATTCAGGGTCTGAATGCGAGAAACTGTGGTTGATACATTATCTTGTGCAATCACATGGACTTTCTATGCAGCAAAAATAATGCCATCTCAGAAGAGAACGTCATCATAAGAAACAACTCAAATCACACTCCTCATTGATCCCATCGGGAGCTAATGCATCCAATTTATCAATCCAAAAGGCCTCCTGTTGGGCCCTCCATTTCATCATGTCTTTGCTGTGTTTTCGGATAGATTGTCCTTCAAGTACTGCAAATCTCAGTTGTGTCAGAGAGTGTCCATTCGCCTTGAAATGTCTGGCTACAGCTGAGGTCATATTGTTATTGCGAATGTAGGATTTATGTTAATTTATTCTTACCCGTATTTTACGTGCTGTTTCTCCTACATAGTAGATGCCACATAGGCACCTAATCGCATAGACAACATTTTCTGACAAGCAGGTCGCATGGTACCTAAGCTTAATTTTTGCTCCAGTTTTGGGGTGCATTATGGTGTTGCCCTTCATCACATTATTGCAATTGCTGAAACTCATACAAGGGTAGGTGCCCGGGTGCTTATCTGGTTTCCTATTAGAACTCTTGCCTCTTGTGTTCACCAACATATTGCGTAAGTTATTACTTCTTTTGTAAGCAAAAGTGGGTGGATGTGGGAACAAATCTTTAATCCGGGCATCACTCGTCAATATAGTCCATCTGTCCCGAATGATCTCCTTTATTTTATTGCTTTGTATGGAATATGTAGTAATGAAGACTAGTTCAGGATTTGTGCGTTCTGTTCTTCTAGTAAGCAATTGGTCTCTTGTAAGTAATTCCGTATTTTCTCGTGCTGTTTGCAAATCAGTTTCAGTGTAACCTCTTTCCTTTAATGGTTCTTGTAGTTGCTCCAATTGTCTCCTACAATCCTCTGGGTCACTGACAATCCGTTTTATTCTTAACATTTGTCCGAACGGCAAATTGTGTAGCATATTTGGAGGGTGGAAACTCATACGATGAAGCAAGTTATTGCGATCTGATTTTTCATATAAAGTGTCGTATCGATCTTGTTCCCATTGATCACCGTTTGTACATCCAAATAATGTATATTAGGGTCTCCAACCACCAGAGTGAATTGTAAACGTGAGTCTATGCTGTTGAGATACCTCAAAAAAACATCCAATTCTTCCTTTTCTCCTGACCATATCCCAAAAATATCATCGATATATCGAATCCAGGTTTTCAAGTAAGGTTTCCATCTTGCATTCTCAAGGATATTTCGTCTTTCAAATATATACATAAAACAGTTGGCGTAAACTGGTGCCATGGTTGCACCCATCGCGGTTCCAGATATTTGTCTGTAAGATTTATGATCATACTCAAAGCAGGAATGTGTGGATATAAACTTGAGTAAGATCATTAAGAACTCTTTATTAGCTCCAATCTGATCCGTTTGGAGTAGAAGAGTTTGTACTGCTTCTTGGCCTTGGTCATGGGGTATGCTTGTGTATAGACTGACAGCATCAATAGTAAACAGAATATCTTGTTCCTCTAGTTGTATCTGGTTGAGTATTTTCACAAAATGAGTAGCATCTTTAACAAAAGTTGGCGTCTTTTGTACAATGGGTTGCAAAAAATAATCTATGTAGGTTCCGGGAGGCTGTAAAATACTCTCTGTCGAGGAAGAAAATCACACCCCCATCAGACTTCTGTCTGGGCTTCAGCCTGAGACAATAGATTCTGGGACACCTAAGTGTTACTTTTGGAAGTGACACCTACCAGTCACTCAAACTGAGAAACTCCAAGGCATCCCTGGGCTAAACTGACATTTGTTGGTAGCCTGGAAAACAATTGTCCCAGTTGGAGGACAAAGGCCAGCCCATTTTGGCTCAAAGACTATTTAATGAATAAATTTTAAAGACTGTTAATTCTACAACCGGACAATGCAGTAATGTAAAAGTTTTACAGTTTAAAGGTCATTTTTTGTGGCTTTCAAACAAGATATCATGGCTGTCCATAGCATGTATTTATTTGTATTTATTATTTATTTGTTTATATAGCGCTGCAGTCCACGGGCATCCGAGCGCGTTACATGTAGACAGGGACAGATTTAGTCAGGACAACATGGATACATTTGGTGTCAGCCAAGTGCAGGATGTCAGTATGGCTAAGTGAGTGCAGGCAGCTTGTGTGCGAAGAGGAATCTCATTTGACCAGTAGTGTTTTGAGTTCTTTCCTGAAGCGGAGATAGTTTGTTTCTAATCTCAGTGTTGGTGGCAATTCGTTCCATATTAGAACTGCTTTTCTCGTGAACGCCCGACTTAGTCCTTTTGCTTTTTTAATGTTGGTATGGCTTGGATAAGGACTTTGTTAGTCGATCTGATATTGCGGCTTGAGACATACCATTTGAGTTGTTACTTCAGGTATGTGGGAGCATTTCCGAATATACAGCGTTGGACCAGAGTAAGTGATTTAAAAGTGATACGGTCCTCGATGGCAAGCCAATGTCTTCTGTCACTTGTGATATGCTCTCTTTTTGGTCTGCCGGTAATAGTTCTTATTGCGTTGTTTTGAATCACCTGGCATTGTTTTAAGCATTTTCTGTTTGCTCCCAGAAGTAGAGAGTTACCATAATCTAGTTGGGAAAGAATTGTGGCCCTGGCTATAGTTGTACTATTTTGCTGATTTAGCAGAGGTCAGATTTTTTTCAGTAGTTTTTGGTGATATTGACAGTTTCTTTTGAGATAGGCTGTGCAAGCTTTTGCTCCCAATGTTGTCTTTAAGTAGATGCCTAGTGTCTTAACTTTTTCTGATATTGTGATTTGTGTCTCTTTGATGTTAAACAAGGAGTATGCTGGGCACCAGTTGGGTGTCATCGTCAAAGTTAGTAAAAAAATATGCCGAGCTGGACAGTGTACATAGGCAGCGCAGATAGATTGAACAATAATGGGGAGAAACTAGCTCCCTGTGGGACTCAACAATGGACTGGTTTGATTGATGAGTCGTACTCACCCCAGATGATCTTGGAACGTCACTCCTGTAGGAAAGATGACACCCAGTTTATGGCCTCTTGTGAGCAGTTTCTGGATAGGTCCAGAGCCTCACGGAGTCTTCGGTGATCCAGCAGATCGAAAGCTGCCGAGAGGTCTAATAGGATCAGCAAACCTGTTTTTCCTTAATCAAGGATGCCCAGCATTTCTGTCTGAAAAGTCAAGTAGGGCAGATTCTGTGCTAGGGGCTGTCCTAAAACCCGATTGCTGTGGGTGAAGGAGATTGTTTTGATCCACATAGGCTTGGAGCTGTTCTGTGGCGATCTTATCTAGTATTTTCAGTAGAAAATTACAATTGGTAATGAGTCTGAGGTTTGCAGGGTCTTGTTGATCAAGTTCTGTTTTTTTTGGCAATGGTGTTACCGTTACTGTTTTAATTGTAGCGGGGACAATACGGTCCCTGAAGGAGGCATTGACCATTCTTCTGAGAAATCGAATAAAGATTTCAGCGTTGTCTAGAATTAGTTTGGGTGGAAGCACGTTTTCCGTACAGGCAGTGCATCCGATATTGAAAAGTGTTTTCCTCATGTCTTCCAATGTTATTGGTGTGAATTGGTATTTGGGACTTTGTGGTTTAGAGGTTGCTTTGTGTGGTTGATCTGAGGAAGGGAAACTGGTAGTCTAACAGTTTATGATTGTTTCTCTTGCTTTTATAATTTTATTGTGGAAAGCTATTTGGACTTTTTCACAGTCATTTCCTGTTGGTTGAAAAAGCAGAGAAAGAGCTTTTGGTTTTTCTATGGCATTTAGGATCTGAAAGAGTTTTCCAGGAGAATGTGAATCATGGGAAAAGTACATATGGTGGAACGTTAAAAATGAATGGAAATGTGCCCTATGATAATATGTATATATGCTTACAATTGTGTGATTTTGGGTGAATCAGTTCCCACAAACAAACGTGAAAAACTATTAGAAGGACGAAATAATGTTGTACAGAACTGGGAGTGGGAGAACCATGCTCTGTATGAAATATGCAATAGGCCTATATAATTTGCAAAATTGCCACAACTGTATAAATGTGTGATTTAAGTCATAATTGATTTTGTGCAAAAAGGACTGTGGGATAGCTTTGCACCTCATAAAAACACAACCCTATAAACTGAGTCCCCTCGTGGAGGAGGCGACCAACATAGGCTGACCTATCCGGTTCTTCAGGGTAGGTCTAGCTTAGTCCTGCCCAACAATAAATCCTGTGAGTCAGCCGCCTTATAAAAAGGGGAAGCTGACAGAGACGGGGAGAATTTTACAGCGCCTGCGTATCCAGACATTCCAGATCCACCCTGCAGATTCCAGACTCCGCTGCCAGAAAAGGGATAGTTGGTTCAGGCCCTCCTATCCAGGCAGCACCACCATTCATAACTAAACCCCATAACAAAATCCCACTAACTCAGGGAGAAGGGGAAAAAGCTGTGGCACCCTTTTGGGAGTATCCTGTGACCAGACCAGCTTTTTGCCCACTACCTGCATGTCAGCTGTACCCTTGTGATCCAGTGACCAGACAGGCCCAGCTGTTGTTCTGCTAGGAGAGTCCGCCGCCTTGCTTTGACCAGACCCTTTGAGTCCAGAACCCGGTTGATTGTCCTAAATCCCAAACTCAAGTGCTGATTGTGAGTATTTCCCCATCCCATAGCACCACATACCATACCCCATCGTGATACTTTGTCTTTGTCCTACTCTCTAAGTAATCCTATCCATACCCTGATAACTTGTTTAAAACTGTCAGAATTCTTTGTGCATCCGGTCCTTGATTTCTAAGCGTTAGCGTCATTCTTCCATTCACTCCTGTCTTGTAGGTCCTTAGCAATATGTTGATTGAATACATTAATTCTCCCTAAAGAAAAGGGGCTCACTGCGTGAAGGGTTACAACTGCAGTGTAACTTTTCTATTAACGGGTGGCGTTCCTCTTTTCTAGCAATTAAATTTAGTGTAAGGGAAATTTGTCTTTTTCTTTCCAAACCAATTTGCTTTCCTAGCTGCTTCATTTTACAAAGCCGAATCTCTTTCCACATTGAAAATCTCATCCAGGTATTCAGCTATAGTCGCTCTTTCACTTCTATATTGTCCCTGTGATGTGCATCTATCACCCAGCCTAAAAACCGCATTCCGATTCTGTCTATTTCACCCGTTTAAAAAAAAAAAAAAACGTTTTGACATTTAAAACTGAAAAAAGTGTAAAATGCAACTTTTCAACGTGTGATTTGGCTGCACTGTGGTCTTATTTTCAAGTTGCTTTCTGAACTGTATGCCCTTTGTTGATAACTTGCCTTGTAGTTGTGTCATGATCTCTGCTTCCAAAAGGTCAGGGTTTTCCCAACTCCCTTGGAAGCAGATCCATAACCCAGGTTCCGAGTGCCAACCAGTCCCAATTGGGACCTTTTGGACCCAGTCCTGGCGCCAGTGGCACCAGGCTCATAAATATGCCCAGTCCCAGCGCTGGAAGCGCCGGGCTCATAATGCTTGGGTGGACTTACCTTCAGCAGACCATGCTGCTTACTTGCCTGCCAGTTGAGCCTCTGATCCTCTTCTGTTTGGAACTACTTTTCCTGTTGGGTGGGGCTGGAGCCACTCCCTAGATTCAGAACACTGGAACTCTTCTGGAAGGCAGGAACTCTTTTCTTACCAGGAACTCTTTTCTTACTTAGGCGTGGCTGTGGAAGGAGACACCTAAGCACTACAGGAGGCTATTTAAACCACACCCGGTGGATGAATCTTGCTTTGCGTTATTCTGCAACCTCTGCAGCAGAACGCTCATCGTGTCTTCTGCATCCGGTCCTGGGCCTAAGGAAAAAGGCTTACCATCCTGAATCCAGTCTTCAGCAACACCTATAAAGACAAGAAAGAACAGGTTAGCATTCCGGCATCTGAAAGGCAAAGGCTTACCATCCTGAATCCAGTCTTCAGCAACACCTATAAAGACAAGAAAGAACAGGTTAGCATTCCGGCATCTGAAAGGCAAAGGCTTACCTACTCTTCGTGCGCTCCGGAGGTCTTCACACGGCATTCCGGCATCTGAAAGACAAAAGTTTACCAACTCTTTGCACGCTCCGGAGGCCTTCGGCGCTGCATCCCGCATCTGAAAGACAAAACAAGGTGTGTTTAAAGACATTGGGGAACTTTAATACTCACGTGCCATTACTCCTTTCCACATCTAATCCAGTGGGTATTCCGGCACCCTGCAGCCGCTCCGAACGCGTACCTGCAAAATAAAAAGACAGTTAGAGCGCATAGTGAAGCAGGCAACAAGCGCTTACTTACGTGCTTCCAGGCGCTTCTATTCATCACACGGGCTCCATCTTCAACTCACTTCAGCCCGTCATCCGCCATCGCCGGAACCCTGCAAAACAAGAGACATCATTACTAAAGACTTTAAAGACATTTGAATGACTCGAAACTTACCGTTCGTGCAGTAAACGACGGACAGCAGTCCTCTGAAGTCAAGAGGCCTGCGCTACCTATCCAGTGAAGAAACTGGTTACAGCACCCTGCCCCGAGGCAGATGGAGAGCTCGGCATTCACTTACCTAAGGTGAGAGCGTTAACCTTTGGGGGTCTACAGGAGAGGAGAAGAGGAAAGAGATAGGGACACCCCAATAACCCCAGTTCATTAACCCCATATTTTCTATCTGCAGACATCTTACTCTACACGTCAGGCATACAGTGCACAGAGGTCCAGCCCAAAGAGCCAACCGGGTGCTACACATCACCTTTGAAGATACGGTAGTCGCTCAGTCAAGACCGGCGCCTCTGCGAGAATCAGGTGAGCGTTACAGAACGCAAAGCCTACCGCAAAACTCTCACCCAGGCGCTATGGAAACCTCGGATACTGACCCCCTAGCCCGGTTACTTGGGGAACTAAGGGCCGAAGTGCATGCAGCTCGTCAGGAAACGAATGCTCTAAGAAGGGAACTAATTATTTCCAAGGAGAGAACAGACAATCTTGCTAGACAAGTGCTACAGTCACAAGCCGGACAGACCCCGTTACCCGCATCAGGGGCAAATCTTCCTTCAACATCCTCTATGAATCCAGTGCAGATCAACCTACCTGGGAATGTACCTCTGGCTCCACCCGAACGATTTTCTGGTGACCCAAAGAGGTTTGCAGTATTTATCAATCAGTGCCGGTTGCACTTCTTATGCCGGCCAGCAGCCTTTCCAACTGATCAAGCAAAAGTAGCTTTTGTACTTTCGTACCTTAGTGGCAATGCGGCAGACTGGTCGATCCCTCTAGTTAATCAAGATGATCCGGTTCTCCATGATTTTCAAGCCTTTCAGCTTAGTATGGAAAAACTGTTCGCAAGACATTCACAGGGGCAGGCCTTGGACAATGAGCTTCTTTCGTTGCGACAGGGTAATCAAGACCTTTTGGCTTATATTGCATCTTTCAATAGACTAATAGTGGAAACTCAATGACCTGAGGACAAAAGGATTACGCTGTTTTATAGAGGTCTACGTGGAGAGCTCAAAGACGTTTTAGCCCAAGTAGTGAATCCCCCACAAGACTGTTCGGATTATATAGACTTGGTCGTTCAAATAGATCACAGGCTGCAGAACAGGAAGGCCGATCGTTCCAAGTTTGATGCTCGAGTATTTTCCAAACCGCCAACTCCTTCCAAAGGAGTAGACTCCGGGGAACCCATGCAAATAGGGGGTCTGAAAGGTCCTCTAACACAAAGGGAGCGGGAAAGGAGGAAACAGTTGCAATTATGCCTATATTGCGGAAACTCAGGGCACTTTCTTCGAGACTGTCCGGTGAAACCTGCCAAGAAGGCAGTAGGAGCTGCAGTTACCAAAGTTACAAACACTGAGCAGGGAAACGACCTCGCCCGACAAGAATAGAGGTCCTCTTGCCGAGCGTGAAAACCAGTTCCGTGACCTCGCATTTCGTGATACCTATGGTCCTCATTAGCCCTGATAATCCGGATCGATTACATGCAATTGAAGCTTACGTCGACAGCGGTGCCATCGGCAATTATGTGGATCATGAAATGGTTTTGAGGATGAATCTAACTCTTTGTCCCAAGGCTGTAAAGGACGTCATTACTACGGTGGATGGTACGGAGATAGCCTCCGGGCCAGTAACGCATACCACTCAAGAGGTGACGCTAGTAAGTCAAGATGGACACCATGAGAAGATCGTGTTCGATGTGATCAAGGCCCCTCAGTTTCAGATTATTCTAGGAATACCTTGGTTAGAGAAACACAATCCTCTGATCTATTGGCGAGCAAGAACGGTCCAGTTTCCAGAATGTGTCTCTACTTGTCACCCTCCACCTGGTGTTGCACTGGCCGCAATTTCTTCAGAGACTCCCCAGTTACCTCCCGAATACCTAGAATACCAAGATGTTTTCCGGAAGGATCAGGCTAACTCTCTACCTCCTCATAGGTCTTATGACTGCCAGATAGACCTGATACCTGGATCTACTCCTCCTTGTAGTAGAATTTATGCCCTCACCGAGCCTGAGAACCTTCACCTTCGACAATACCTGGATCAATACCTGGCAAATGGGTTTATTCGTCCTTCCAAGTCCCCTGCTTCTTCAGCTTTGTTCTTCGTTCCAAAAAAGGAAGGAGACCTTAGAACTTGTATCGATTATCGCTCCCTGAACCAGATCACCGTTAAGAATAGATATCCGTTACCTTTGATCCCTGAACTCCTGGACCAAGTCAGAAAAGCATGCATATATACAAAGCTGGATCTTAGAGGAGCTTACCACTTGGTACGAGTAAAAGAGGGCGATGAATGGAAGACGGCCTTCCGCACCAAGTATGGGCTATTTGAATATCAGGTCATGCCCTTCGGACTTTGCAATGCCCCGGCCGCCTTTCAATATTTTATGAACGATGTCCTCAGAGAGCTCATAGATGTATGTGTTGTTGTTTACATTGACGACATCCTCGTTTATTCTTCATCGGAATCTGAACATCGGAAACACGTGAAAATGGTCCTCGAAAGATTGCGTCAACACAAACTTTTCGCTAAGTTGGAAAAATGTGTTTTCAACGTGACTGAAGTTGAATTCTTGGGATTCATATTATCACCTGGCGGAGTGCGTATGGATTCAAAGAAGGTCGATGCAGTTCTCAAATGGCCATCACCATCCTCCGTAAAAGGTGTGCAAAGCATGTTAGGCTTCGCTAACTTTTACCGCAGGTTTATCCCCGAATTCTCTCGAATAGTCCAGCCCATCACTGCCTTGTTAAAGAAAAACAAACGTTTTGAATGGTCTACCGAGGCGGAACAAGCTTTCCAGGATTTGAAGACTAAATTTATCTCTGCACCAATCTTAAAACACCCTCGCCCCGAACTCCCCTCCATCGTGGAAACTGATGCTTCAAGCCTTGCCATGGGGGCAGTTCTATCACAAAAGGACCCGGTAACCAATCAGTTGCATCCCGTGGCATTTTGGTCCCGCAAATTCTCGCCTCCTGAAATCAATTACACGATTACTGACAAGGAACTTCTGGCTATCAAGTCTGCCTTTAAGGCTTGGCGGCATTATCTGCTGGGGGCCCGACACACCGTTACTGTGATTACGGATCACCGAAACCTGCAATATTTGAAGACCGCAAAAGCCCAATCCTCTAGACAACTCCGTTGGGCATTATTCTTTGCTGAGTTTGACTTCATAATTACCTATCGACCTGGTACAAAGAACGGTAAAGCCGATGCCCTTTCTCGGATGGGAGTGGAAGAACACTTGGTCAACCCTAAACCTGTACCAATCATTCCCGAACAAAGAATTCTGGGTGTAATCGCCACAGAATCCATAGAGGAAGTTAAGGATAAAGCCAGGCAACTTGTAACTCCAGCAGACATACAGAATTGGCATCTGCAGGGAAAGGACTTTGCAGTAAAGGACAACTTATTGTATTTCCAAGAACGATTATACCTACCCAGCACAGATTTACAGAAAAAAGTAATCTCTTGTTATCACGACTCTTTAATGGAAGGTCATCCCGGTATAGCCAAGACCTCAGAAAAGATCAAGCGCTACTTCTGGTGGCCGTCTTGGAAAAAAGATATCAGAGACTTTATAATGTCCTGTGGAGTATGCGCCCAAAACAAGAGTCAAAAGGAAAGACCAGCAGGCCTCTTACGCCCTATTGACATCCCACCTCGCCCTTGGCATACGCTTTCTATGGACTTCATCACCGATCTACCTCCATGCTCCGGATACAATACGATTCTAGTAATCGTGGACTTATTCTCCAAGATGGCGCATTTCATTCCGCTCAAAGGCTTGCCAACAGCAGCAACTCTGGCCCGAGAATTTCTCGAAAACATCGTCCGACTGCACGGTTTTCCTTCGGTTCTAATTTCGGATCGAGGTAGTCAATTTATTTCTCATTTTTGGCAAAGTTGCTGTCGGTCGGCTCAAATTGATGTGAGACTATCGACCAGTCACCACCCTCAGACCGACGGACAAACCGAGAGGACCAATCAAACTCTGGAACAGTATTTACGCTGCATGCTGCAACAAACTGAAAAAACTTGGAAAGATATCCTTTGGATAGCCGAGTATGCCTACAATAACTCTGTCCATTCGGGAACTGGGAAAACCCCGTTTTTTCTTTTGTACGGCAGTCACCCTCGAACCTCGGAGTTGGATCCCCTCCAAGATCTTGAAACACCAGCAGTAGACTACCTGCATTCTACAATCACCCAAGCCTTTAAGGAAGCTGTTTCTCACCTTCAAAGGGCTAAAGAACAATACAAGAAAGGAGCAGATCAACATCGGAAGGAAGCCCCTCACTATCAAGTAGGGGATCAAGTCTGGTTATCCACCAAATATCTATCTCTAAAAGGGCCACGCACATTCAACCCAAGATACCTTGGTCCCTATTCCATCACTACCATAGTAAACCCAGTAGCGGTCAAGTTGGACTTGCCCCCGCACATGAAGATACATCCGGTCTTCCACGTCTCTCTATTAAAACCCGTGCAATCTCAAACCCGACTAACCAAATCTCCAAAACCTATCCTAGTGGATGGAGAACTCGAGTTTGAAGTCAAAAGCATTCTGGACTCCAAGATCTCCAAATCTAAACTATTCTACCTAATTGACTGGAAAGGCTACGGCCCCCAAGAGAGATCCTGGGAACCTGCTGAATATGTCCACGCTCCTCGCCTAATCAAAAGATTTCACCGAACATTTCCTGACAAGCCAAAACCCCCGGAGAAGCCCGGTTTGGGAGGGGCCTTGAGGGGGGGTACTGTCATGATCTCTGCTTCCAAAAGGTCAGGGTTTTCCCAACTCCCTTGGAAGCAGATCCATAACCCAGGTTCCGAGTGCCAACCAGTCCCAATTGGGACCTTTTGGACCCAGTCCTGGCGCCAGTGGCACCAGGCTCATAAATATGCCCAGTCCCAGCGCTGGAAGCGCCGGGCTCATAATGCTTGGGTGGACTTACCTTCAGCAGACCATGCTGCTTACTTGCCTGCCAGTTGAGCCTCTGATCCTCTTCTGTTTGGAACTACTTTTCCTGTTGGGTGGGGCTGGAGCCACTCCCTAGATTCAGAACACTGGAACTCTTCTGGAAGGCAGGAACTCTTTTCTTACCAGGAACTCTTTTCTTACTTAGGCGTGGCTGTGGAAGGAGACACCTAAGCACTACAGGAGGCTATTTAAACCACACCCGGTGGATGAATCTTGCTTTGCGTTATTCTGCAACCTCTGCAGCAGAACGCTCATCGTGTCTTCTGCATCCGGTCCTGGGCCTAAGGAAAAAGGCTTACCATCCTGAATCCAGTCTTCAGCAACACCTATAAAGACAAGAAAGAACAGGTTAGCATTCCGGCATCTGAAAGGCAAAGGCTTACCTACTCTTCGTGCGCTCCGGAGGTCTTCACACTGCATTCCGGCATCTGAAAGACAAAAGTTTACCAACTCTTCGCACGCTCCGGAGGCCTTCAGCGCTGCATCCCGCATCTGAAAGACAAAACAAGGTGCGTTTAAAGACATTGGGGAACTTTAATACTCACGTGCCATTACTCCTTTCCACATCTAATCCAGTGGGTATTCCGGCACCCTGCAGCCGCTCCGAACGCGTACCTGCAAAATAAAAAGACAGTTAGAGCGCATAGTGAAGCAGGCAACAAGCGCTTACTTACGTGCTTCCAGGCGCTTCTATTCATCACACGGGCTCCATCTTCAACTCACTTCAGCCCGTCATCCGCCATCGCCGGAACCCTGCAAAACAAGAGACATCCTTACTAAAGACTTTAAAGACATTTGAATGACTCGAAACTTACCGTTCGTGCAGTAAACGACGGACAGCAGTCCTCTGAAGTCAAGAGGCCTGCGCTACCTATCCAGTGAAGAAACTGGTTACAGCACCCTGCCCCAAGGCAGATGGAGAGCTCGGCATTCACTTACCTAAGGTGAGAGCGTTAACCTTTGGGGGTCTACAGGAGAGGAGAAGAGGAAAGAGATAGGGACACCCCAATAACCCCAGTTCATTAACCCCATATTTTCTATCTGCAGACATCTTACTCTACACGTCAGGCATACAGTGCACAGAGGTCCAGCCCAAAGAGCTAACCGGGTGCTACACATCACCTTTGAAGATACGGTAGTCGCCCAGTCAAGACCGGCGCCTCTGCGAGAATCAGGTGAGCGTTACAAGTTGCTAGTGATATCACATCCCTGCTACTGTGATAATTCATATTTACCTCTTTGATTCAACCGCACATTAATTCAATTATTTGTCAATTCTAAGTGTCATTTTATGCAAGTGCAAAGGACTTTTGCCTCTTATTTTGTGAGGGGAGGTTGGATTTTAATTTCTTGAGGTTTGAGGGAACATTACAAGGGGAAATCTTAACTCGGTGCTATCTACCCGAATAGAAATGGTGCTCCCATTCATTTGTGCTTTGGATATGTTCTTGTAGGAGGTCAACCAAGTGTATTTCATTAGTTTACATTGTAATTATCACCCCATTGGTGATTGCTGCCTAATATTCAAACTGTGATTTTATTTGAACTTCAAATAAATAAATATTTTATTCCCACCAACCGGCCTGGTTCATGGTCCATTGTGACCCGGGGTATTTGTAAAAGGGGGTGTGATACGGGTTGGGTGCCAGCTCAATTCAAATGTGTTGAAAATTGTTACGCTCACCTGGTATCCACAGGGATGCCACCCAGCCGGGTTACTCGCTGGTATGCTTCTCAGCTTTGCCCTGATGTGGTCTGCGGGGAAGGTTCTGCCTGAAAATACAGGAGGACTGTGTTCAAGACTGACCGACTGGGGTAAGTATCCTCCTTCCACCCCGTATGATTTCAGTCCCTCTGGCGCCCTCGCCTCACCTTGTGGTAGAATTAGGCGTGCTCTCCGCCCTGCCTTCTTTGCCAGGGCGCGTTGTCTTTCATGGGCGAGTGCGGTCCTGTAACTTCACTGACGCTGGCTCCGTTTGATATTGTTCAGGTAGGTCTTATTGCTGTTCTTTAGTTTTGTTGCTATCCTGCATGCCTTTCTTTGTTTAAAATGTCTCTTTTTTCTCCCTTAGGTATGCGGAGCTTCAGCGCCGCGAACTGGCTTGGTTGAGCCCCGCTGGAAAATGATGGCGCATCAAGAGTGCTATGATGCGGTAAGTAAGTGCTATGCGCAGGGCTGCAAAGTCTTTGCTTTGCTAACCTGTGTTTTCCTTCCTTGTAGGTCGCATTGTTCTTCAGCACGAGTGGAATATCCAGAGTGGTGCCAGCCGAGAGGCGACCAGCCAGGTAAGCCTTTTGAGCAGTTCGTAATTTGTAAATGTCTCTACTGCTTCCTTTAATGTTGCCTCTATCTTCCTCTTTCAGGTCGTTCTGTCCGGGAGGCGTGCAGATTCGAGGAAGCTGTTCTCAGTAGCTGCGAGTGTTTAAAGATGAAGACTGCAGGTAAGATGCTGCTGCTAATGATGTTCCTTTGTCTCCTTGCAGGTTCTGCTTCTCCGAGGTTCGAGGGAATAGCTGGACACTGTGAGCGTCATGTTGCAAGCTGCAAAGTAACGCAAAGCGTGTTGTCTTGCTCGGGTGTGATTTAAATAGTCCCAACAAAATAGTCCAGGTAAAGTAGTCCCTAGGCTACCACACCCAAAACACTAGACCGCATAGCTTGGTTCTTAGAAACCAAGCTATGTGGATGCCTCCATGTTGGCTGACAATACAATAAAGTAGTTCCCAAGCACGTTGTTTTTCATGGTGTATGAGCCTGGTGCCATAGGCGCCAGGACTGGCCCCATGAGGGCTTTTGAAGAGGATGCCAGGTTCTAGAGGCCCGAGTACTGACTCCACCTGGCCAATGGGTTTGCCAGAGGGGGTTTTGGGCGAGGGTCGTGACAAAAATAAATAAAGAGAAAGTATTCTAATTGAGCGCTGCATCTTAGGCTAAGGGCAAGAGTCCTGGTCCGGTGTGACGCCTGATTGGAATCCTTTACACAACACACACCTAGATGGCAGCTTAGGGTCTTAATTTTTTAATGAAGGATGGTCCTTAAAGGCTCTGCGAATAATGTACTCAAAGTGTTCACAACATTTCTCTGTAGCCTCGACCTATCATGCCCTTGTATAAAAGTCTGTAGAGTTTCTCAGGTATTTTAAGAGGCGGTCTAAGGCTTGGGTCCGAAGATGTATTCATTAAAATTTTGAAAACATACAATTTCAACAATCCAACAAAAAAAAGTGAAGTCTCTTGAAATGGCAAAAACGCTTTTTAAAGATTATTTTCTGGATACAGGGTTATATGGGAAAAGAACAAGTTATTTACCCCTTATAATGTTCTTTCGACTGGATGATCCTCCAACATATTCCTCATCTTTGACATGTTAATGTCCAGCTTCAGCTGCTTCAGAAACCTTTTTTCGGCAGAGGGCGGCCTATGTCGATGGCATCGAGTCGATGTCCCTCGAGGGCCTCAGTCGAGGGTGACATCATCAGAGAACATATATAGCACGCACAGCGCCTGTTGGCCTCAGTTCTGTTTTTTCTCCTCCTCATGCAGCAGAGATGCCCATAAATACTGGCATGACAGTACTCAATCTTGGAGCGAAAGCTGTAATAGCATGGGAAAGTCTACAGAGGGGTAGGATGGAAGGGCATTGAGGAATACGTTGGGGCAACACCTAGTCGAAAAGAACGTTACCAGGGGTAAATAACTTGTTCTTCGAATGGATTGTGTCCTCCAAAGTATTCCTCATCTTTGACAGACTCCCAAAGCAGTGTTAGAATTTGGAGGAGGGTGTAGAATTTATATATATTTCAAGGGCAGAACAAAGTACTGCCTTGCCAAAAGCAGGATCGTCAGAATGGGAATTATCCAGAGCATAATGCTTTGTAAACGTGTGTACTGATGAACACGTTGCAGCATCACAGATATTTTTTCTAAGAACTCCCCTTTGAAGGGCTGTAGGTGTGGCCATGCCCCTGGTGGAATGAGCCTGCAGACCATCAGGAGGGTCTTTTCCGGCCAGACTGTAGCCCTCTGAAATAGCCAAAATTATCCACCTAGATAAGCTTTGCTTGGTAATAGCTTGACCCAGTTTGTGTCCTGTGTACCCTATGAATAGTTGATCATCAAACCGTAATTTGGATGTTCTCAAAATGTAAAAACTTAGAGCTCTGCTAGGATCTAACCTATGAAGTCTTTGTTCCTCCTTACCAGGGTTAGGAGGAGAGTAGACGGAGAGAAGGACAATTTTATTGGTTCAAATGAAAATTCGAAATGATTTTGTGTAAAAATTAAGGTTTGACCTTCAAGACAACTTTGTCATTGTAGAAGACTGAAAGGTGGCTTTTGTAACTGGCTCATTCTGTGGACTTCAATACCCATGATTCCCCAGTGAGATTCACCTTATAACACATCATCACGTAGGATGTGATGGTGTGTGGTTATAAACAGGAAATAGGCTGTTGCAGCGTTTCGTTACCATTGGCAACGCGGCAGCCGCAATCTACGAAGATCCAGCTTGCACGTAAAGCGGTCTCCAGCACCACAAGTAAGTGCAGATTTAGCTGGGCGTTGGATGCCCAATTTAGATTAATTGATAGTTGCCTCTTAGCTATTTATTCACTGTTTTGTCACTAGATCCACGGACTTGTTTCGAAATGGAAACTTGAGCCAGTATATGAATTCGTAGGCATGCCACGCGTACACATTTGAGCCGTTTGAGGGCACCACGACTCAATGGCAATGAGGTACAATCCACAATGAATTATGTTATTCTCAGTACTATCAGTCCAGATACTGTCCCTGTTCATTGTTATTAAGCACAGTCTACATGAGAGGCATTCTTTTATTGTTTTCAGTTAAATGTTCCCAAGCAGAGTGACATTGATATGTTTTGCCAGCAACCAATACTTGAGAAGTGTGGTATAGGATTTGCTAGTCAAATTAACGTGATATGATTTGGCGTTTGATGGATAGTTATACAAGGCCGCGGAAGTCAGCAGACTCAGACTCTATTTAAGCAGGTATGCATATTGCTAATGAATGGTTTAAATACGGAATTGTTGGATTTTTGTTTTCTGTTTGTGTATATACATTAGGAGTAACACTAACATTATGGACCTCATTACGACCCTGGCGGTAGGGGATTAACGAGGCCGGTGGAGCTACCGGCCCCATTAACCCCCTACCGCCTCATTACGAGGTTTGCTCGTGGACCCGGTAAGGACGCCTGGTAAAACCAGGCGTCCTTAGTGGGTCCCGCGAGCAGACCAGGATGCAAACAACGGGCCTGTTATTAACTGGACCGTTGTTTGCATCCTCCCCATTCCCATTGAGCCCTATGGGGGCTTGTATGGGAATGGGGATGTACTGGGTCCGGGTTCCCTGAATGGGGAAATACTGGGCCCTCCAAGGTCAGAATGGCCCGGTATTTCCCCATTCAGGGAACCCAGACCCGGAATGGGGGTAGCCATGCTGCAAGTAGCGGCATGGCTACCTCTGATGTCGTAATGAGGCCCTATGTCTGTTGATATGTTTTAGAGCATGCCCTAAGGATGGACTTAATGTCCGAAATGCATCGGCTTGTACCACTGCCACAATAAAGAATAAAAAACATTGTATTCCAGCACAACCGCATAAAAAAAGAAGTAATATTGGAATTTTTAACAGCCCTCACCAGCTGAACCCACAAAAAATGTTGAGAATTTAAAACAATGTACCTCTAATATTGCAGTAGTATTGACTACAATAAGGGCGTCTCCAAAGCTCAGTGGGAGTCCCACTGAGCATACTTTGTTTTCCTGATGTGAGAGCAATCAATAAAATGGTTTTAAAGGATAACAACCTTAGAGGACACATGTGCAGAGGTTCAAAGGGAGCACACATTAGGAACTTTAAGACCAGATTTAGGTCCCAAACCGGAACCTGGAAAGGCGATGGAGAATACACATTAGTGAGTCCTTTCAGGAATTAAGTTACCAGTGGGATTTTGAAATAAGCGCATTCCTCTGATAAGCGCTTATAAATGGACAGCGCTGCTAGATAGCCTTAAATAGTACCAACCTGGAGTCCCGAATTGGCTAAAGATAGAAGGAAGGACAATGCATCCAGCATTTTACACAGAAAAGGATCCACATTATTTTCCTTGCACCACTTGCAAAACTTGTTCCAATGGCAATGGTACAAGGATTTTGTTGCTGGTCTTCTAGCCGAAAGCAACACCTCCATAACGTCATCTTGGAGGTCCTAATCCTTATATCTCAACCTTTCAGAGACCAAGCGTGAAGGTTGAGAATGTTGACCTCTGGATGGAGAACCTGATCCTCCTCTTATGAGAGAAGATCATCTCTCTGTGGAAGATGTATCGGAGGACAGATGGACATGTCTAGAAGGTCCGGGTACCAGGTCCTCCTGGCCCAATCTGGGCCAATTAGGATCATGCGCTTCCTGAATTTCTCAACCTCCTGATCACATGAGGAATGACGGGGACTGGAGGAAATGCGTACAGGAGTGGAAACTCCCAGTTCACTACAAACTCATCTCCCAGAGCTCCTCTTGTGGGAAATTTCCTTGAGCAATATCTTTCACACTTCCGGTTGAACTCTGCCATGAACAGAGCTACTTGAGGGGTTCCCCAAAGGCTAAAGATCTCTTGAAGGACTTCCTGAGCTAGTTCCACTTGTGGGAGACTGTTCTGCCTTCTCAGAACGTCTGCTGCCGTGTTCTCCTCTCCAGCCAGGTGAACTGCCGATAGAGAGATTCCTTCTTGAATTGCCCAGTACCAGAGCTGCATTGCCTCTCTACACAGTGGTATTGACCCTTTCCTGTTGAAGTAATACATAGCCACTGTGTTGTCCATCATTATCAGGACATGTATTCCCCAGACAGGAAGGCCTTCAGCTCTAATCTGATTGCCCTCAGATGCAGAAGAATGATGTGTAGTTTGGACTCCGATAGAGACCATCGACTGCTGAATGTCAGATCGTTGGCATGGGCTTCCCACCCTGTGAGTGAGGCGTCCGTCACTACTTTAATCTCCGGCCATGGGTGCCAAAAGGGTTCTCCCTTCAGAATATTTTCTCAGCAGGCCCACCATAGAAGATCCTGTGAGACCATGTCTGCAATCTGAAGTCAGTCCGACATTTTTTCTGAGAATTGGGACCATTGTGTTCTTAGAGCCCTTTATCTCATTCTCAGACGGGCTTCTGGCACCAGAAAAATGCAGGATGCCATGAGGCTGAGCAACCTCACGAAATCGAAGGCCGGAAGATCTTGGGCATTCTGAAATTTGGTAACCGTCTGAAGAATGTCTTGAGCCCTCAACTCGGGTGGCTAGCTCTTTCTCAAGGATGTGTCTAAAACATCCCGATGTACTGGAGCTTTTCAGAAGGTGTCATATGGGACTTCTTGTAATTGAGGGAGAAGCCCCATCTGTGGAGAGAATGGCAGGTGACTTTGAAATGATCCAGGGCTTGTTCGGGAGAACGCGCTCTGATCAGCCAATGGTCCAGGTAGGGGTAGACGTGAATCCACCCTCTCCTGAGATTCGCTGCCACCACTGCCATCAGCGTGGTGAAAACCCTTGGGCGGAGTTCAGCCCGAAAGGCAGAACTCGAAACTGATAGTGAGAACTGCCAACTGCGAACCTCCGGTATTTTCTGTGCTTGAGATGGATTGGCCCATGAAAATAAGCATCCTTAAGGTCCAATGACACTAACCAATCCTGGAGTTGGAGGGTCTGAAGGATCTGAGAAAGTGTGACCATCTTGAACTTGTCCTTCCTGAGGAACTTGTTCAAGTATCTCAAGTCCAAGAAGGGTCTCAGTCCTCCGTCCTTTTGGGGATCAAAAAATATGGGGAGTAGCATCCCTTGTTCCTTTCCGCTACAGGTAGCCGTTCTATGGCACCTTTCTTCAGCAGGGTTAAAACGTTCTGCACATCAACCATCAAAGAGCGGCTCCCCGGTGGATCATTCTGAGGTCTTCTTATGAAAGGAAGGCAGTAACCATGGGCTACTGTTTCCAGAGCCCAAGCATCTGAAGTAATGTCTCGCCATTCTGTATCACAGTGCTGGTAGCCATGGATCTGCTTATACTATCCCAGTATCCAATACTGACTAAAGGGCTTCACAATTAGCTTATTTGCCGTCCTTAACAAAAGCCAAGAAGCCATCCCCTTCTTCCCTCTGGTAATATGCTCTGCCACCATAGATATGAAATCTCACAGAGTATATGAACGTTTTGCTAGGGCACAGGTGGAGTTGGTCAATTTCAGTGCCATGCTTCCTGCTCAAAATACCTTTCTTGCCCATCCATCTACACGCTTGTCGTCCCTATCAGGAGGGATGGTAGGGTACGCCGCCTGTTTGGAAGTGGTGTAGCCGCCTGCAACACAAGACTCTCCGGAGTGGGGTGTTTCGACAGGTAGTCGGGGTCACTACTGGAGGGGTGGTATTCTTTTGTCAGATTCTTATTGACTGCTGATAATTCTCCGGAGTTTCCCCAATTTGAAGCCACCCTCTTTTGTAATGCCATATGGAAGAGCAAAACAGGATCTTTCTGAGGACCTTTATCCAAAATATCGCTTATATCGTCCTGTTCGTAAGGGAGTGGTGGTCTGCTCCATCCCAGGTACTCTACAACTCTGGACATGAGTTGTCTGTCTGGTGTGTCGGCATGTTTGCCAGATTCACGCCTACTGAACTCCAGTTCGGGTGAAATATCAACTCCACTCGCAGACTGTAAATTGTCATATAGATCTTTAATGATGAGATCCTCAAAGACAAGGCATGGTGCACAGGCATACAATCAGCCATGCTAGAAAAATAAACCTTCTCCAAAATAAGATATCCCACCACTACAACACCCCACCCAAGCAAAGTACACACGCACAGATGAAACCTAGTGTTAAAGCTAGCAACCTACCCAAATTCACATTCACTGAAATTTCCGAAACCGAGTTCATTAACATCCTCAGACATCTCAAACCCTCACAATGTAAGGGTGATGTATGCCCCCCTAAAATCATCAAAGATTGTGCTGAGCATCTCGCCCCTCTCCTCACAGCATTCATCAACACTTCATTCAAGTCGGGCATAGTCCCAGACAGCCTCAAAAAGGCCTGGGTGCGCCCCCTCCTAAAAAAGCCTACACTAGACCCCACTAACCCCAACAACTACCGACCCGTAACCACAGTTCCATTCCTTCTAAAACTACTTGACAAGGCCGCCAACATACAGATCCAACTCTACCTTGAATCAAACGCAATCTTAGGTAAAAGACAATCTCGGTTCCGTAAGGGACACGGAACTGAAACCACCCTTCTAGACCTAAAAAACAAAATCACAAACATTTTGGACAAAGGTAAGCCCGCACTCCTCCTTCTTCTCGACCTCTCAGTGGCATTTGATCTAGTAGATCACACCACACTCACCAGCCACCTAACGCATGCAGCACACTTCTCCATGGACGCTGCATCCTGGGTAACCTCCTTCCTACAAGGCAGAGCTATGAAAGTGTTCTCCAACACAGCTCATGCAGCACCATCCATCATTCACTGTGGGGTTCCACAAGGTTCTCGTACGGCCCCCACTCTATATAACTTTTTTACCAAGCCCTTATTTGACAAGCTAGATGCTATGGGGATCACCTACACTAATTACGCTGACGACACGCAGATACTCCTTCCCTTGACAGGAAAGTATCATCAAGACTCCACTTCCCTTCAACTAATCTACTCCACCATACAAGCTTGGATGGCTACTAACGGCCTTTGCTTGAATGGGGACAAAACTGAAATCCTCATCCTAGGTCAGAAACCCACCCTCTCCAACCTCAAACCACTATACATCAACTTCAACATAGATAACTGCATCATCCCAGTCTTATCCTCAGTCAAAACACTAGGAGTACACATAGACGCCACCCTATCCATGGATAAACAAGTTAGCGCCATAGTCTCGGCTTCGGCGCTAAGCACTAGACTCATCAACGCAATAAAACCTTTCCTAACGAAAGATAACTGCCTGTCCATCGCGAGATCCACCATAGGTGCTAAACTGGATTATTGTAATGCGCTCCTAGCCGGAACCTCCAAGAATAACCTATCCAGGCTCCAAACCACTCAAAACAACGCTCTCAGAGCAGCCCTCAGCATACCATTCAGATGGTGTAGATTCTTTTGTGGGACATGCGACCCTTTCGGGTGAGTCCTCGGACGAAGACGTCGATGAAGGCGACCTGCAGGGCCTCCTTTTTGATTTTTCGCTGATGACGAAGAGTGGTGATAGCCACTCCTAGACCTAGAGCGCTTCGCCTTCTTCCTCCGAGGAGAGTCTCCTCTCGACTTGTTGATCAAAGGCTTAGCATGTCGGGGCTTAGGGGATTTGGGTATTCTTCCTACCTGGCGTTTCCCCTTCCGCTACCTCAAGGCCTTTCCTGTCATGGACTGACACCTTGAACAACTGGCCGTGTCATGGTCCTCCCCTAGGCACCACAAGAAGACACGGTGCGGGTCGGTAAAGGACATCTTGGATCCGCAGTCCTGCCATTTTTTAAAACCGGTCTTCGGTGTTGATGGTGTCGAGGATGAACACATATGGAAGGATTTTTCGAAAAATGTCTTGAAAACAAGTCGATGAGGCGCGCCGATTCTCATTAGAGGAAGCAAATGCTGTCACGGGAAAACAGAACTGAGGCCAACGGGCGCTGCGCGTGCTATTTATGTTCTCTGATGACATCACCCTCGACGGAGGCCTTCGAGGGACATCGGCTCGACGCCATCGATGTAGGGCGCCCTCTGCCGAAAAGTGTTAAGCAGCTGAATCTAGACATTAACATGTAAAAGATGAGGAATATTTCGGAGGACTCAATCTATTCAAATGAATGTTATGTTGTTTGATAAGTGTATAGCGCCTACTGCCATTAGTATGGCTTCAAAGCACTGCAGTGGATGAGCACCCTTAGAGAAGACCAAAGAGTGTGCAGACATGCGACTAAAAAGAGCCATACAACACAAGTGAACAGTAATTGATATTCCATGATAAGCAGCAATGACTAGGTTGAAGCATTTTGCATCATAAGGCATAAGGAAAAATGCTATGCTATGTCAGTGACTTTGTGACAGCTGAACTGAATTGTTTGTGGGACTCAGCTGCATTCTACGCGTTGCAGCGCAAAAGGTGGTAAGGGTATTGTAAATAGTCTATCAATCCCTAGGGCAACTGTCTGCAGTTGAGGGCTCTACTATATTTTACATGCAGAACCCATACATCAATGGCTAACATACAGTCCACAGTTGTCAGATGCAAGACAGATATCACCAGATATCTTGTCTATACCATCTCGTTATTGCAGTAAAATGTAGTATAATGGATTCAAACATGGCAGCGATAATGCATAGTCACTGATAGAAAAATGCTGAACTGGTCGTCCATGTCATTTCCAGTCTCCAGGCCACCCGGTCCTGTAGAGAGAAACCACTTGCTAACCCACCTCGTTGAGCCACCTCGTTGAGCCACCCACCCGATTCTCCTGCATGTCCATTTACCAATGGGATGTTCGGATTGCCTGATCCTTTCCACTTAGCGTGGTAGGGGAGCCTAAAGGAGAGGCTGACTTCCTACGGGTGGGGATTTGGGAGTAAAGGTCGCAGAAGGCTTCAGTATCTGGTGGAGCCTTGGAATGGGATAGAGAGGCTTATGTTAGGAGAGTCTAATTTATAAAGTGAGAGGCAAGTGGGCTCTCTGAGGTATGTGGCGGGTCGGAAGAACGAGTCGGACACTTTAAGGGTTCTTTTATTTAAACTATAAGGAAAAGCCTATCTTTAACCATTGCTAAAGGGATTACCCTGCCTATTTAAATAACTAAAGGTGCTTGTCTGCCATCATGATGTCCAAAATAAATGTCGTTGGTCCAAACCTAAATCTACCTGACCCTACCACTAATATGAACAACTCAAAGGGGGCCAAAAGTAACTTCTCCTTGTAACCTCGTATTTTCTTTATAGAAATGTCTCTCTTTCAAACATATGTTTCTTAAGACAACCTTCTTGGATATTCTCTTGATATCTCCTTTACGAGCTCTTGTAGCTCTTCAAAACATTCCTGGATCTTGTACTCTCTTCAGTCATAAGCTTAGGACAGCTTTCCATGAGACACACTCTCACTTTCTTGTCTTATCTCCTAATATCCCATGAATTAATGACTTGTCCCCAAAAAGGAACCATGGCTTTCACTACATCATCCAGTACCTGGAGGGGGGTATCATCGTCTATTCCCCTCCTAGAGTGATGTTTCAGTATGTCCGCAGTGGATGTGACATAAACTCCTGCCAACAATATCCCTAGATAACAAGTCCCCTTCCAATCTTTAGACAACCACGGATAGGCCTTTTTTCCACAAACAAAGTAAATGGGTCCCCCAATGTATAAAGGCCTAATCTCATTTACCAACGCAGCACTGTTTAAACATTTATCATTTGTGACAATATACCAGGAACCTTCTTTTTTCAAACAAAATGGTACTATATCCAGATCATGATTAATGGTGTAAGATGGAGAAATTGCTTCCCTGTTTCCTACTGGTGCCATTCTAAATGAGATCATGGATTGATAGGGTCTAGCATGTTTATCAGTGTTTCTAGTGGTGGCAATATTTGTCGTACTCTTATTTGCAAAGACAGAACATCCTAGAGGTAGCAAAACCAACCGATCGAATTCATTGATGTTTGTCCCATCGAAGTTACCAGTGGCACTATAAAATAGGGCTCTAAACGATGCATAGCAAGAAGTCGATAGTGGAAGCAGATATATGTACCATCCCAAGCCTTTCTCACCGTGTTGTGGTAGGTAAGAACATACCCAGCAGTTAGTTCTGTTCAATATTGTGTGTGTGGCATTCATAATTTGTATGAGAGTTATTATTATGATATCCTTCTCTGTGCTTCTGGTCAAGTGGACTAAGAGTGTGAGAGTGTACATAGAGAGGATAAAAAGTGGTGCTGGCAGTAGGCAGTAGTATACTATGTGGATGTGAACACTCCAAGTACCATAATACAGGTATTAATATGATCACAACACAAGCTGCAAGTGTGATTATTATAAATGTTTCTTTTGTGGACCATAGCCCTCTAGATTTGGGCTTTCCAGTAGCAATGTTTTCCATATCATTGTTTCTTCGTGCCCCAGAGATAGGCATAGTTTTCAGTGTCCGTTAGAAGCCTCACTGAAACAGGCTTCATAAGTTCATCCGTAGGTGGCACTTGACCACGTGGCCGATCTTGCTTGTAGTCTTCTTCTTGTGCTGCCGCCCCCTGGAACTCCTCAAACTGTTTTTAGGGGGATTGGAGAGAAAGCTGTTGGTTTCTTGTGAATGCAGTATACAAACTACACTTTCCTAATCTATCAAAAATGTCATTCCCTAACTATTTCTGTGTTCGAAGGTTGTACCTCATAACTCCAAGTGCAGTGTGGTCGGTGAACAAAGGAATAGGATCTGAAGAAAGTGAAGAATTCTTTAGTTGTTTGGGCTCAGAATTTTGCTCAGGATCAGAATGGGTGCCCTTTTACAAAGGTACATTTTTGCAATCAGGATCATCAATCCCCTCCTTAACCCATTTGTCGCAGGGTAAAGGCGAAGCCACTCGTTTCAGGTGCACTGCTGTCACACTCACCTGGTCTGTCTTGAGGATCGGGGCAGCTTATATAGCTGAGATCGTGGGCACGCCCATTACGGCCGGCTTACCAGCCACACCCTGCCACTCCTAGCGAGTGAGCACGTGCAAAGGCAATCCATTAGCAGCCACACCCAAGAATACACTTGGGGCTGCTTAATGGATGGAATGTTCAAGGTTAATGCATCTGAAGTGCTATGTCCATAATAAAAGCTTTTTGGTGTTAAATGGATGTTCTTGTTTACTTTTGTTCATGAGCCTGGTGCCAAAGGCGCCAGGACAGTGTCCACCCAGGTCTCCCGTGCATGCAACCCCTGCATGCCTGTGCCCCTGACGTCATGACCATGACAGCACTCCCCCTCAATGCCCCTCTCAAAGGTGGTTCTCCTCCCGGTCCTGGTTTGGTGGGATTATTTTGATGGAACTATCTGATTAAACGCAGAGCATGGACGTGTTCATTGGGTTTCCAAGTTCGGTCTTAAGGCCCGTAACCTTTCCAATCAATTAGGTAATACAATTTTGATCGAATCACCTTGGAGTCCAGGATGGATTTGACTTCATAGTCTGGTTCTCCATCTATTACTTCGGGCTCTTTCGGAGAACTAAGCCGTGTATTGGACTTCATTGGTTTGAGGAGAGAGACATGAAATACGGGGTGAAATTTCATGTGAGATGGTAACTCCAATTTCATGGCGACAGGATTGATTATGGACTTTATAGTATAGGGGCCCCAGGTATCTTGGTCGGAAAGCTCTTGGCTCCTTCAGGGGAATATATTTGGATGCTAACCACACCTTTTCTCCAATCTGGTAGGCGGGAGCTTCCTTCCGATGTCGATCAGCAAACAGTTTTTGTCTTTCCTTAGCCTTGGTCAGATGCTCTGTCGCCTCCTTAAGAACCTGAGTGATGGTTTTATGCAAGTTTTTTTATGGCTGGCATTTCCAGGGTATCAGGTGGATCAAATACTGATGCCCTCGGATGTCTTCCGTGCACAATGTAGAATGGAGTTTGCCCTGTGCTTGTGTGAACTGAGTTGTTGTATGCATACTCAGCTATCCAGAGTATATTTTCCCAAGAATTCTCTGACTGTTGCTACATACACCTGAGATATTGCTCTAAAGTTTGGCTGGTTCATTCAGTTTGCCCATCAGTTTGAGGGTGATGGCTTGTGGACAACCGGAGATCGATTTTGGCAATCGTACAACACTTTCTCCAAAAGGCAGAAACAAATTGCGTTCCGCGAGCAGATACTAATATTGATGGAAATCCGTGCAATCAAAGAATTTGCTCTAGGAACACAGAAGTGAGATTTGTTGCAGTTGGGAGTCCCTTCAGAGGGAAAGAAATGGGCCATTTTGGAGAATAAATCCACAAAGACTAATATGGTGTTGTATCCATTGCAGGGTGGAAGATCTGTGATGAAGTCCATCGACAGGGTATGCCAAGGTGCTGGCGGTACTGTTAGGGGATGTAGTAAGCCAGTGGGGTTCTGTTTCTGAGACTTGTGTTGTGCACAGACACCGCAGGCTTCAATAAATTGGGCGATGTCTTTTCGCCAGGTTGGCCACCAGTAGTTTTGTTTTACCTTAGCCTGAGTTTTGGCTATTCCTGGGTGTCCTTCTACTAATGAATCGTGGTAATTTGTGATGATTTGCTTTTGCAGTTCTTGGTCTTGAACATATAATCGTCCTTGGAAATACGGTAGATTGTCTTCGATGGTGTACTGGTCACCTTTTAACAGCCATTCATGTTGTGTTGATTGATCCACCGGGGATTGCAAACTGGTTCTTTGGTCATCCACACACGTGATGGCAGCTATTCTGGTTTGAATCCTTTCCTCAGTAATTATGGCCACAGGGTCGGATGCTATAAAAGCCTCTTTTTCTTCCCTCATGCGTGATAGAGAGTCTGCTTTCCCATTGCGTACTCCAGGTTTATAAGTGATAATAAAATCGTATTCTGTGAAAAAGAGACCCCAACAAAGTTGAAGCGAGGATTGTGCTTTGGCGGTTTTCAAGTATTGCAAGTTACGGTGGTCCGTGATGACAGTGACCGTATGTCTCGCCCCAAGAAGGTAATGTCTCCGAGCCTTGAATGCTGCTTTAATTGACAGTAATTCCTTATCTGTGATTGCATAGTTCAACTCGGGGGCTGAAAATATGCGGGACCAGAATGCAACGGGGTGTAGTTGTCCTGTTTCAGGCTCTCGTTGTCACAATACTGCTCCCATGGCTATTTTTGAAGCATCTGTCTCAACTATGTAAGGTAGGTCTGGTCGTGGGTGTCGAAGGACTGGTACTGTAGCGAATGCTTGTTTCAACTTATGGAAGGCTTCTTCAGCTTTTGTCGACCAATGGAACTTTTGATTTTTCTTTAACAAGGAGGTAATTGGATGTACAATTTGTGAAAACCCAGGTATAAACCGACGATAACATTTGCCGAATCCGAGCATGCTTTGCACTCCTTTCGTGGATGTTGGTGAGGGCCATTGGAGGATTGCATCCACCTTTCGTGTATCCATATGTACGCCTTGTGGTGTGAGCATGAAACCGAGAAAGCCGACCCCGGTTACATGGAAAAAACATTTTTCCAACTGGGCACACAATTGGTGTTGTCGAAGCTTCTCTAAGACTCTCCGGACATGGCATACATGTTCTTACATGGAATTTGAGTAGATAAGAATGTCTTCAATGTAAACAAGAGCACAAACGTCCAGTAGTTCATGGAGTACATCATTCATAAAGAATTGGAACGCTGCAGGGGCATTGTGTAGCCCGGAGGGCATGAGCTGGTATTCAAAGAGGCCATACTTCGTCCGGAAGGCCGTTTTCCACTCGTCTCCCTCTTTTACAAGATGGTATGCTCCTCTTAAATCCAGTTTTGTGTAGATTTGAGCATGTTTCACTTGGTCCAGGAGCTCTGGTATAAGTGGTAAAGGATATCAATTTTTTACTGTGATCTGATTGATGGCTCTATAGTCGATGCAAGTTCTTAAGTCCCCCTCCTTTTTAGGCATGAAGAATAAGGGCGAGGAGGCACGTGACTTGGACGGGATAATGAAACCTTTCGCCAGGTACTGATCCAGGTAAGTTCTAAGATGCTGATTTTCCTGTTCTGTCAGAGCGTAAATTCGTCTGCAAGGGATCTGGGCTCCGGATACAAGATCTATTTGACAATCGTAGGGTCTGTGCGGGGGCAGAACATTGGCATGCTCTTTTTTGAAGACATCCTGGTAATCTTGTATTCAAGTGGTAAGGAGCCGATGAGGCCCAACACGATTCCTTTCTTCGGTTTTAAACTGGTGTCATATTTTTTGTAACATGTGTCGGCACAATCATGAGGAAATGTCAGAACTCGTTTTCGCCAATCGATTCTAGGATTGTGGGTCTCCAGCCAGGGCATTCCCAATATCATCTGGAACTGAGGAGCACCGATGAGATCAAAAGTAATGTCCTCTTGATACACGTCCTGACACAGAAGCTTGACTTTCTCTGTGTATTTTGCCACCGGGCCGGATGATAGCTGATGACCATCCACAGCAGTGACGTTTTCTGATTTCTGCTTCTGTCAGAGAAGAAGGCCTATTTGGAGAGCCAAATCTTGGTCAATGTAGTTACCCACAGCTCCACAATTAATACATGCCTCCAAAGCTTGTATTTTTGATGGTTGCTTGTGATTCACCAAAAGCACTGGAAGGACTAGATGTGAGGTCTGTACAGATTCCTTTTTCATGCTCGACAAGCGGACCCCTGCACTTGCCAGACATTGGCGTTTCCCGAGTTCTGTGCTTATTCAGTTTGGTCTGTTACCCCAACTGTTTACTTGGGTGGTTTTACCGGGCAGTCACAGAGGAAGTGACCTGCTTGTCCACAATATAAGCAAAGCTGTTCCTGACGTCTTTTTTCCCCTTTCTGCTTTGGTAAGGGGACTTCGTAATCCACCAATTTGCATTGACTCAGACTGTTCATGTGGTTTAGTCTGATTCTCACGAGGTCGTACATAAACTGACCATCCCTATGATCTAGCTCGAGCCATTTTCCGATTCTGCAATATGATCGAGTTGCACCGTCAGGTCTATGTAGTCTGCACACCTCTCAGGGGGATTCACCACTTGCACCAACACATCCTTAATTTCTCCACATAACCCTCAGTAAAAGAGTGTATTCCTCTTCTCTTCTGGCCAGTTGGTCTGGGCTATGAGACGATTGAAGGTGTCTGAGTAACAACAACTCGTTGTCCAGAGCTTGTCCTTGAGTATGATGGGCAAACAATATCTCCATCTCATGTTGGAAAATTCCAAAGTTCCGGAGTAAAGGGTCATCTTGATTTACCAAAGGTATAGACCAGTCCGCCGCACTACCTCCTAAATACGAGAGTACAAATGCCACTTTGGCTTGGTCATTAGGAAAGGCTTCTGGTCTGCACAAGAAATGAAGGCGACATTGGTTCATAAATACATCGAACTTGTTTGGGTTGCCGATGAAGCGCTCGGGAGGGACTAGAGACACTGCTCCTGGAAGAACCACCTGAACCGGTGTTGATTGTTGTGGTGTGGAAGAATGAGAAGAATGGGTCACTCCAGGCAGTGGAACCTGTCCGGCTTGTGCTTGTAGCATTTGTCTTGCCAATTCGTCAGTTCTTTCTCGAGTTACAATAAGATCCCTCTGTAATGCATTGGTTTCCTGTCTTGAAGCATGTACTTCAGCCCATAATTCCCCTAGTAAGAGGGCTAACTGATCTGTTTCTGAAGTTACCATAATGCCCAGGCAGAGAGTATTAGAGGCTTTGCATTCTGTTACGCTCACCTGATCTCTGCTGAGGTGTTGGGGCACGGTTCCAGCCCTCCATGAACTTGAATCACCCCCTTCAGGCCTCTCCCTCAGTAGAAACATTGTGAGCGGTGATACATGGTGATACTGCTCCTGCGTGGAGATAAGAGTGTGTGAGTGCGCCAATCTGTGATTGTTGTACTTCTCGAACCCTTCACCCCAAAGTATGGTTTCTGTGAGCATACGCCGGCCCATAAAGCTCACCTGTGAATTATGGAAGATAAGCTCTCCATCCTGCTACTTCTAGTAGGGGGGCATCGGATAGGATCTAGTTCCTTCACTGATCCCTGATAAGGATTAGTCCAGTCCAGCTGCGACTGTGCTTCTCCTTATGATTGGTAAGTCTTTCTTGAGCTCTTGTGATGCTGTTCGTTCTGTTTAATGTCTTTAAATGTTGCTCCTATTTATGCCCATAATAATGTCTCTCTTCTGTTTTCTTCCCTTAGATGGAAATGCGGCCTCAATGCAGCTGTGAGACGCGAGACGCGGCCGGATGGAAGATGGATGCTACCGCAATGTTCGACAGCAGGTAATTGATGGTTTAAGGAAAAGCGCGAAGTATGGCGAAGCGCAACCTTAAACTGACTGTTTTTTTTATATCTATCCTTGTCTTCTGTTTTTCCTTGCACGCGCTGCTGTCGACGATGGAGCGTGTCGTGCTGTAGTGCTAGGATGAAGATCGACGTTCCGGAAAAAGTGTAAAGATGAATATTTGGTTCGCTGAAGAGATGTACAGGTAAGAACAGCTTCCCCCAGTTGGTAAGTATGCGTGCAGGAAGCAGGATGTCCAGAAAGCAGAATCTTCAAAGGTAAGTCTGATCTCAGGCGACTGTGAGCGTTACGCTGCTTTCAAGTGCAGAATAACGCAAAGCGTCTGTCTTGAGGATCGGGGCAGCTTATATAGCTGAGATCGTGGGCACGCCCATTACGGCCGGCTTACCAGCCACACCCTGCCACTCCTAGCGAGTGAGCACGTGCAAAGGCAATCCATTAGCAGCCACACCCAAGAATACACTTGGGGCTTCTTAATGGATGGAATGTTCAAGGTTAATGCATCTGAAGTGCTATGTCCATAATAAAAGCTTTTTGGTGTTAAATGGATGTTCTTGTTTACTTTTATTCATGAGCCTGGTGCCAAAGGCGCCAGGACAGTGTCCACCCAGGTCTCCTGTGCATGCGACCCCTGCATGCCTGTGCCCCTGACTTCATGACCATGACAGCTGCATGAATCTAGTGGCGTTTTCCTTCAACTCGAACAGCGCCTGAGTAGCCAGTAGCACCTGGTATGGTCCTTTCCAAAGAGCTGCAAGGCAGGACTTCCTCTCGAAATCCTTCACCAAAATGAAGTCCCTCATGTCGAATGCGGTCATCAGGTCCTTTATATTTCTCAGGCAAAGCAGCTTGAACCTGTTGGTGGATCAAACGCAGGTTTTGAGTCAATTGGTCAAAGTAATCGGTTAATAGTAAGTACTCTATCTCACATCATTTCTTAGGACTGGGTGCATTCCATATATTAGCAGGTCTCCCTATAACGATCTCGTAGGGAGAAATTCCCGTTCCAGACTGAGCTGCTGTCCTCATTGACAGTAAGGCTAATGGTAAGGTGTCAGGCCATTTCAGTTTACTATGTGCACACACCTTTGCTAGTTTATTCTTAAGGATAACGTTATGACATTCCACTAAACCGGCACTCTGTGGATGCCTCGCTGAATGGAATCTCTTATCTATTTGTAGCGCCTCGCATACCTGTAGTATGCTAGCCGCTATAAAGTGTGGTCCATTATCGGACCAAAGTACTCTGGGTAATCCAAATCTAAGGAAATACTCTTTTAGCATTACTTTTGCAGTTGACATGGCAGTGTTATCCTTCAGAGGGAAAGATTCAACCCATTTACTAAAGGCACATAATACTACTAACACATACTTGTAGTTTTGGTATCGCTCCATCTCAATGAAGTCAAAGTGTATCACTTCAAATAGCATAGCGGGAGGTCCAAAACTACCTCTGGGAGCTGGTGTACCCTTTCCAGTGTTATGTTGTGGACAAATCATACAGTTCTGAACTAATTGTTCTGCAGCTTTGGGAATGTCATTGTTGTACCAAACTGCGTCTAAGTGTTTACAAATGCTTTTCGCACTAATGTGTGCTGGTCCATGTTGCATCTCTGTTCTTCTCGATCAACCCAACATCCCTCCTTATCCAACACTGCCGGTCCTGAAGCGCAAGATTCAATCTCTTCCTTTGTGGCTTCAGCCTGAATCTCTTTCACACTACTAATGTCCTCCTCCATCATCTCAGTCTCAGCAACCCATTTGGCAGAATCTAACCCATACATTTGTGAGTGTGGGTCAGTGGCAGTTTGTTTAGCTATTTAATCTGCAAAGGCATTTCCTTTTCCAATGTCGTCAGACACCTTCTGGCGTGCTGTGCATTTCATTATAGCTAATTGTTTGGGAAGGGCTAATGCAGATAACAGTTGCACTATCAAGGGACCATGCTGAATTTTTGTATCATGAGATGTTAAAAATCCCCTCTCAACGCACAATCTACCAAAGTTGAGAGCGACTCCAAAGGCATACTGACTATCAATATAGATGTTAACGCTAAGCCCCTGGGATATCTCACAAGTTCTAATCAAGGCAATTATCTCTGCAGCCTGGGCGGAGTTGTGTAGAATTCTCTTGCTCTCAATAATGTTGTCTAAAGTGGTGAATGCATAGGCAGAAGTAGAAGTGCCACCAGGTAATTTAAAACAAGAACCATCGCAGAATAACTCTCCATCTGGTGATGTCAATGGTTTATCATTCAAATCGATTCTGCCTTTTGTATCCTGTTCAGTAACATACAGGCAGTCATGGGATGCATTATTAGTGTAATCCTCGTTCTAAGGAGGAAATAGTTCAGCCGGATTCAAAGAACAGCATCTCTTAATTTTGATGTGAGGTGCAAATATAATCAATTCATACCTTGTGAGTCTAGCAGATGTGAGATGCTGAGTCTGTGTTCTATTTAACAGAACATCCACTGAGTGAGGTACCATTACGGTTAAGGAGTGACCCAGAACCATACCCTCACTTTGTTTCACTAAGTCGGCAGCAGCAGCTGCAGCCCTAAGACATTTTGGCAAAGCGCATGCAATAGGGTCTAATGTGGAGGAAAAATAACTGCACAGTCTGCTTCTTCCCCCATGTTCCTGTGTCCAAACACCCAAGGCGCATCCATCCTGCTCATGCACAAATAAAATGAACTCCTTTCTGTAATCTGGTGTGCCCAGAACCGGCGCCGAACATAACGCGGTATTGAGCAGATCAAAAGCTTCTTGACAATCCGTATCCCAAGGTAAAGGTAAAGCTACATCCTTCCTAGTTAATGCCAACATTGGCTTGATCAAAAGTGAGAAATTTGGAATCCATTGTCTACAATATGAAGCCATGCCGATAAAGGCCCTGACATCTTTCTAGGTCATCAATGTACTGTATCAATGTGCAAGTAGAAGGTAATTCAAGCATATCGAGCTGTTCCTGAAGGGCTCTGCTGTAAATGCATCTCAGTGTATTTTTGTGATATGCATGTGAAATTGAAAGACCGTCCTCGCAGAGAAAATGCAAAGAATGATCTACTGTCGGATGTATAGGTATGCTAAAGAATGCGATCTTCAAATCGATTACAGAAAAATATGTAGCCGTAGCAGGAATCATAGTCAGAATGGTAGCAATGTCAGGGACAGTGGGAAACTGTGGTGCAACTACCTTGTTTATTGCGCAGAGATCAATAACAAAACAGTAGGGTAAAGCATTATCACCTTTCTTATAAACTGGCAAAACCGAACTATTACATGTGCTATCAGAAATCTCATCAATAACACCTTGATGCACTAAATCAGAAACAATACTTTTAAGTGCTTGTCCACCTTCAACAGATACTTTATACTGTGGCATGCGTGGCAATGTAATACCACATTTTAATACTATTCGTACAGGTTCAACATTCAATATCCCTACATCAATGTCGTTTACTGGCCATAAATGCGTAGGCACTTGTTGTAATTCACTCGATAATGGCAAAAGCCATAAATTGTGAAGTGGAATTCAGCTGGGGTGAAATGGTCAAATACACTCTGTCTGGCAAACAGTAAATCACTGCATTCAGTTTCTTCAACAAATTTAATCCCAGCAGATTCTCACCACAATTTGTAGTCAATAAAAATTGGCATGAGTCAGTGAACCCAAAGCTATTGGTACCGGTCGAGAAACCGGACTTACTACTGGAGTACCAGCGACCCCTACGGAAACATTATTCTGCCCTGACAGTGGGATATTTGGAACCCGCAGATGGTTAATGGAGCACTTCTCTGCTCCAGTGTCCACTAGAAAACATGCGCTTTATTCCCAACTTTTATTTCTATGTAGGGTCCTTTCTGATCTACCGGAATAAGAAAAGGTTCCAGATTCTGCTTTGGGCTGTCTAACAGAACAAAACATCATCAGATGTAAAATCTTCAGTGAAATACTAGTGCGAAATGGTGTCAAAAGTGTTTGTGTTACCAGTATTCTGTTGCTGATCTCCCTGATTGCCTGCATTATTATCCTGTGGCTGGTTATGTTGATTCTGAGCAAACTGATTCCTACTTAGACCGGGGATGCCATTGCATGCTCTCGATATTCTACCAATCGTCCCATTCGCTGCTCTCTGCTCGAGGGTCAGACACTGTGCCCTCCAGTGGCCCTCTTGCCTACAATAGCCACATTGGCTCATATGCACAGGCCCTGTTTGCGGCATAAACTGGATTCTCAGTTGTGTATTCCCATTATTCCCACTCTGTGCTCCTCTCGCAATCTGTTGCAAAAGTTCCATAGTCTTTAAATATCCTTTCTTCTTTTCTCATTATTTACTCTATTTTCGTAATACTGGGCCATATGTAAAACTTCTGATTGTGATTTTTCCTGCCATGTACTTCAGAAGCAGTGATCTGTGACTGAATGTCTGGCAGTAATCCTCGCACAAACTTGTCAACAAACAATCTTTTCCCATGTTCCATACTTAAGTCTTGGCCACTAAAATCTGAAAACACTTGTTCAAACCTATTGAAAAATTCAGTTGCTCCCTCTGTCTTTCCTTGCATACAGACGGTTAATTTATCCCAAATAATTCTCTTTTCAGGCACTAATGTTTTAACTTTAGTTACTATGTGGTTCGGTAACATTAATATGCTTTGCAGCGGTTTTTCTCCAGCTTTCCTAAATCTTTCAACTAATTCCAGAGATGCCCAAGTTGATGTCACCTAAAGTGAAAACCGACAAATTCAGAACTGACTCTATTTCTTTGTAGAGGAGTTACCCCTGCCACGAGCTGGGGATCTACGTGGTCCTCTAGGATAGTTTTGGGAGGACTGAACTTGATTATTTCCCCATGGCGCCCCTTGGCTTGATTGTAATTGGACCGCCATTGTGAACTTTGACTGTGAAAACAGCGAAAATTGCTATTACCCCTCTGGCCCGGTGGCTTGTTGTTGAGTTGCCGCAAATATTTAAGTGTGTCATACTCTTCTTTGGCTGTCTTAAGGGTGTCCTCGATGGCCTTGCCGAAGAGCACATTGGGTTCGATAGGCATGTTAATCAGGGTGGCCTGAGTCTCCGGTTTAAAACCTGATTGCCTCAGCCACGCGTGACGTTTCATAACGGTCCCCTGAGCAATAAGCCTTCTGGCGTTGTCCACCGCATCAAGGTTGTTTTTAAGTAAGCAGCTTGACACTGCTCTGCCGTCTACCATCTGCGGCCACCTGAGCTAACTGGGACTTCAATGGTTCCTGGGCAGAGGACAGTAAGGCCGACACTTCCTCCCATTTGTGGAAGTTGCAACTGGCCAAGAGGGCTGTGTTGTTTGCAATTCTGGTTTGGTAAGCCGTGGAGGAGGCAACCTTTCTGCCCATAGTATAAAGCTTCTTGCTTTCCTTGTCAGGCAGAGCCTCAGAGGAAGCAAGGGGGGTGCCTGCTCTTTTCCTAGTTGTAGCTACAACTAGTGAGTCGGGCTTTAGTTGACCTCTAATATACAGAGGGTCCAAAGATGCGGGTTTACACAGCTTCTCTATACGGGGGATTACAGCCCGGGTGAGGTTAGGGGTCTATAATGACGACTGTATTTTGCGCTGTATTGACTTGAGAAGAGGAATAAATTGCGCCACAGTGTTTTTGTCCCCAAGGATTTGTTCTACAAAATCCTTATCCTCTTGTACCTCCTGGATCTCTATTTGAAAGTGCTCTGCCGCTTTGGCTAGCACCTCATTTAGAAGGGGCTGGTTGTCAATTGGGGAATCAGTGATAGGGGTGTCATGATCAATAGGTGAGTCCATAATATACATACTGGCGTCTGGGTCAGCCTCTTGGTCTTCATCGTCCCCACAATAAGGGTCTGCTGCATCCTCATCATACTGAGGGTCTGCTACCTCAAAAATAGAGAGGTCTTCCTGTTCGGAGTCCGGGTCATAGAGTTCTATGACTGTGCTACGCACTGGAATTTTGAAACGAGACCTTTTAGTAGGGAGTTGAGAATGTTGAGCAGAGTCTTGTGACCCGGAGGGAGCAGTAGCGGGGGTGGGGGGGTGGAGTGGAAACTCTCGAAATAGACAGGGTCCTTTTCGAAGAAATTGGCCATAAAGGACATTCTCCTCATGACTGTGTCTTGTGATGACCACTGTTCCGAACTTGGGATGACCAAGGGCTGGGAAGGAAGTCCCAAATCTTCATCTATCGGAGGAATTACCCCAGACGGTTTAGGCCTAGCCGCTAGAGGTTTATCCTTATGGGGATGACCCAGATTCTTGTGTTTTTTCTTTATGAGGGGTTTTATCCCTACGAGGGCTCTTATCCCTATGAGGGGTCTTTGAGGACTTTTTCTTGTGCTCTGTATCCCCCCCCCAGTGCCCAGAGCAGTGTTTATACGACTGTTTGGGGCCTGATACTTGACCTGACGCAGCATGTCGACTTTCAGGTGCAGGTAGGGCCGAGGCCTCGTCTGCGGATGATGGTCCCTCTGTGGGAGTTTTACGCACGACAACCGCGCCGTCTTTCAACTGTAGGGTGCTGTCATGCAGTGATCTCAAGCAGAGTGCCCAGAGGACAGTGACTCAACAGACCTTTCCCTGGGCGTTGTGCGTTGTTGACCGCTCGACCCATGTGCCGATTCTCGACCTGGGGGTATGTGTTTAGTGGTGGATGAAATTGTAGCGCTTCTGCCACCGGGTGCTGTCCCGACAACAGGGCCGCCGGCCTGTCCTCCGGGGTCGGGGGCCTGCGCTTGTGTAGCCGAAGCTACCCGTCGCCCTCGCCGTCCGAAACAGCAGCGTTGCTGCCATCACTGAAATCACCTTCTACCTCCATGGCCTCGAGTTGCCTGGCGTAGTGGGCCCAGCATTTTGTCGATCTGTCCTTTTAAGTCTTGGGCTTGAAGAGCCTACACGCTCAAGAAGAAGCTTCAACGTGGTCTATTGGGAGACATAAGTCACAGACTAAATGCTTATCGATCCACGTAAATGTTCTATTGCACTTGGGGCAGAATTTAAAGGGGGTCTTGTCCATAACTACAAAATATGGCAGCTGGGCGAAAGTAGTGTAAGAAAAGGGGCATATACATCCTAGAATGACCTCCCCACTCTCTCCCTACTGTATGGTCCTAGGCCCGGGGCGGCCTTCCAAGGCCGAACGGTCCGTCGCGGTAGTCCTTCGACAGGCAGTTTCTTTGTTGTCACTGATGCAATATTTCGATGGTCGATGAAATAAAGGATAGAAAAAATGAACTATCAGTAATTGAAATAAATCAATGGCTTTACACTGAAAGATTAACTCTGCTACACGCGTCCGTCTAGAATGGCGGAAAAAAACAATCTGAGGGACCTCGACGCGTGAGGGATCATGGGTACAGTGGATATCACACTAGGTATAGTATTACTGGCACGCACTGTCAACGTCCCTTTTCGAGATTCGAAAACAACTAATACTCTGCAGCTTCCACTAGATGTTGGCCTATGCACAGCATGTGATCTAAGCAGATTCCACAAGCCTCAGAAATACTGTTATTGTTCTTGGATTAGGGAGTTCCTCATGGGAACAAGAGACCTGTCCCCTAAGGGGATGTCACTCCCAGTGAGGTCCCACTTGCCCAAGACCCTAGGAAGGGGTTTACAGAGCAGTCACGTCCCAAGACTGAAAGGGGGTGGCTCACCCTTGTGGAAAAGGGACAAATAGCCTAAATTTGTCACAGGTGCTAGAACTGCTTACGTTAAGAGGGTCTAGATTCATTGAATTTCAAGTAGCAGGTGGGCTGTGAGGAGTGAGAAGGCTGGAATAGCTTATGTTAGTAGAGTATGATTCCTTTCAATGACATTCCCTGACTCTTGTCAAAGGGGACAGATCTGAATTGATTAAATAAGAAAGCTTATGGATGTGTTTTGTAGGTCTTGGGAGGGGAGCGGGTGCAGGGTTTTTTTGGTGGGTGGATTGAGGTAAATGAGGGGGTTGTTTGTCGTGCTAGGGCAAGTAGGTCAGATTAGGTATGAAAGGGGGTGGCAGAACCTTGTTTTGAGTGCTTCCCTGAAGAGGAGGTGGTCCTCTATGTGGCAGAT
The DNA here is from genome assembly GCF_040938575.1 of Ambystoma mexicanum. Lineage (NCBI taxonomy): Eukaryota > Metazoa > Chordata > Amphibia > Caudata > Ambystomatidae > Ambystoma > Ambystoma mexicanum. Next base: position 1,604,682,522 of record NC_090932.1, read on the forward strand.
GTTTAAATGGAGAGAACTCCAAATTGTGGGTGTTTGTACTGAGAAGGATGTGCCTCCAGTACGAGATGATCTGGTCACTGGAATTACAAGTAGAAGTTCTGAGCCAGATCTAAGGCTTCTGATTGGTCTGTAGCAAGTCATTTTGTTGCAGGTATTCAGGTATTTAGGTATTTTACTGTAGAAGGCATTATGAGTGAAACACATCGCTTTGAAGGTAGCCGCTAACCAATCGGAAGCCTGTTGGGGCCTCAGAGGGCAGGAGAGATGTGTTCTCTAGGACCTAAGGCTAAAAGGAATCTTGAAGCAGTATTTTGCACTTGTGTGTGTTTTCTCTGATGTGAGGCGGCAACTCAGTGTCAAAAGGTCAGAAAAGGAAAAATGTGGCGAAGGAGATGGATCTGGAAGAAACAACTTTTTACCACTGAGTTGATGTGAGGTGACAGTCAGGTCAGAGTCCATAAGGCACCCAAGATTTTGGAGATTGATGGGCCCAGAGAGGGGGGGGCAAACGATGGGTTGAGGGAAGAGAGTAGTTTTTCCACATAGCATGAGTTTGTTTTTGCCTGGGTTTAGAAGCAGGTGATTGGCGGTCATCCCCTGTTCGATCACGGATAGGCAGGTTGCGAGGTCGGGAGAGACAGAGGAAGAGTTATTTGAGATTTTGAAGATGAGTTAGGTGTCTTCAGCGTAGTTGTAGCATAATAGAATGTGAGGTTGTATGAGGGCAGGAAGCAGGCTCAGGTAGAGGTTAAAGAACAGAGGGGAGAGAGAGGCACCTGGTGGTACCTCGTGAAGGACTGGGTGAGTACACTAGGAGAATGGAGGTAAGTATACCATTTTTGATTTGTTGGAGAGGAATGATGCAATCCAGAGCTCTAGATCACTAATGTCTAGGGTGTGTAGTCTCTCGGTAAGCATGGAGTGGTCTATCAAACGTTGCTGAGTGTTAGAGCAGGATTAGGGCGGCGCATCCATCTGAGTTGGCGTATCTTTTTAGATCGTCCCAAATAGAACCGTAGCAAGATTCTGTTCCCCGTAGAGATCTGAAGCCAGTGGGATGGGCTGGAGTAAGGAGACAGACACAGTTTGGTTTGTTCCACAACACTTTTATTAAAATCATAAAGGGGTTGGGAGAAATGCCTCACTATCCCTGACTCTATGAGGTGTCAGGATGTCCAAAATAAATGCCCACAGTCCTGTGTCCAAAACCTATTATGCCCCTCACACTCAAATACTACAAACAAACCACTAGAAGGGGAAAGCAATATGTGATTGGCTGCTTTCCGGCAGCCTCTCTTCTCTTTGCATGCCCCACCATCTACTTGGTAAAAAGGGCCAATTTAATGCCAACGGGAAAAGCCTCGTCCCTGGTCTTACTGTCGGACCTTTGCAATACCAGGGGGAAATCGCCTTCCCTGGTCTTTCCTGTTTAGTATGCCATGGGCAAAATCCTTCTTCCTGGTCTTTCCTTCCCTTTCTGATTAACGTTTACTCTCTTCCCACCGATGTCTTTACCAGTTACTTTATCCTAAGCTGTTTGGGATGCCGACTCCTCCCTTGATATGGTTGACCCACGGTCTTGTTGTACATAAACGAGTGGGTTACTTTTGTACACTCAACCGGGTATACTGATCTGCCAAGCGCAACCTACTTTCCGCCACTACTGGTACCAAACACAATACGGTTATAATCACTAGGCTTTGTTTGTTTGACTACTTTTCAGTCACCCAAAGGTTAATTTCATCCTCAGGGTTTAACATATACTTTGATGGGTGCATTCTCACAGACCAGCTCACACTTCCTTTTACCACCTCCCCGTATTTCCCAAGCCACTTCTCCCCCACCTTGTACCTGTGTGATGGCTGTAGTATGTGGCTTCTCTGGTTGTGGTTTGGGGCTTAGGTTTACTGGTTCACCCACATTGCGGTTCTGCTTGATCTCACAGATGGCCCCAATCCGGACGGTATTCACTCATCATACCCCTTTCGCAGTTGTCTGGGGTCCTTAGTTCAATCTGCTGCTTGTCAGAATTGTTGTGACAGCGTTTCACAGACACTGTTATTCTCCATTCTCCTTAGCATCGCCTGCACCATCCAAGGAATTCTCAGTTTCGGGGAAGTTGTTCCTTTTTATCTCGCAACGCGGTTTTGCTGCAAAGTGGAATCCACTGCAGGGAGTCTTGTGTTCTCTGCTAGGAGGGACTGTGACTCCCTCCGTATGCTTTCAGCATCTCCATAGTGTTCTCCTTTGGTTCCGTAGTTCGGCTGTGCACTCTGCATGGCCACACCACCGACGTCCAGGTGTTCACTCTCCAGCGCCTATAACAATTATGGGATTTTTGTTCTTCTTGTCTCAATTGACCTGTATGGATAACTAGCCTTATGGGTTTTTGGTCCCCACTTTTTCCAACTCCTTCTCATCATGCCATCATTGGTTCCACTTCTCTCCCATCCACTGGTATGACTACTGCAACCACTACAAGCCCCTCCTTCTAGTCCTTCCTTTATTTAATTTTTAGCCATGTCATGAGACTTAGAGAGAGTACTAGAGTGTTTGATTTCCCTGATCCTCTTTCAACTAGTTGTGGTTTCTTCGTTGTAGTATTTGTAAGTGTTGCAATGGGAGCCAAGTTGCAGACATAAATTTAGGTATGTGGTATTTCATAACTATTCAAAACAAAGGGGGGTCTGGGAATCTCTCTACCAGCACAAACACAGCCCAATGACCTGTTCTTGGGTGAATAACCCCTGGGAGAGACTCTACCAAGTCTTTAGCTCACTGTCCGTTTCACAGAGAAGAAATTTCCCCGCATATCAGCCTTTGTCCTGCCCAGGGGCAGTCCAGCGCCGAAATGCTAGGCAATTCTCCTCTGAACAAGAGTACCATCAGTAACCCCATACACGTGTTTCAGCCTTGTTGGGCATCATCAGTGAGGTGAAACTGGTGCCTCTCTAAGAACAGTGAGCAAGGGGTCCACGTCTGGATCGCCCTGTTAATTTAGGGTGAAACCCAAAGTTAATTTATTCAAAACAAAGGGGGGTCTGGGAATCTCTCTACCAGCACGAACACAGCCCAATGACCTGTTCTTGGGTGAATAACCCCTGGGAGAGACTCTACCAAGTCTTTAGCTCACTGTCCCTTTCACAGAGAAGAAATTTCCCCGCATATCAGCCTTTGTCCTGCCCAGGGGCAGTCCAGTGCCGAAATGCTAGGCAATTCTCCTCTGAACAAGAGTACCATCAGTAACCCCATACTCGTGTTTCAGCCTTGTTGGGCATCATCAGTGAGGTGAAACTGGTGCCTCTCTAAGAACAGTGAGCAAGGGGTCCACGTCTGGATCACCCTGTTAACTTAGGGTGAAACCCAAAGTTAATTTATTCAAAACAAAGGGGGGTCTGGGAATCTCTCCACCAGCACGAACACAGCCCAATGACCTGTTCTTGGGTGAATAACCCCTGGGAGAGACTCTACCAAGTCTTTAGCTCACTGTCCCTTTCACAGAGAAGAAACTTCCCCGCATATCAGCCTTTGTCCTGCCCAGGGGCAGTCCAGCGCCAAAATGCTAGGCAATTCTCCTCTGAACAAGAGTACCATCAGTAACCCCATACACGTGTTTCAGCCTTGTTGGGCATTATCAGTGAGGTGAAACTGGTGCCTCTCTAAGAACAGTGAGCAAGGGGTCCACGTCTGGATCGCCCTGTTAACTTAGGGTGAAACCCAAAGTTAATTTATTCAAAACAAAGGGGGGTCTGGGAATCTCTCTACCAGCACGAACACAGCCCAATGACCTGTTCTTGGGTGAATAACCCCTGGGAGAGACTCTACCAAGTCTTTAGCTCACTGTCCCTTTCACAGAGAAGAAATTTCCCCGCATATCAGCCTTTGTCCTGCCCAGGGGCAGTCCAGCGCCGAAATGCTAGGCAATTCTCCTCTGAACAAGAGTACCATCAGTAACCCCATACACGTGTTTCAGCCTTGTTGGGCATCATCAGTGAGGTGAAACTGGTGCCTCTCTAAGAACAGTGAGCAAGGGGTCCACGTCTGGAACGCCCTGTTAACTTAGGGTGAAACCCAAAGTTAATTTATTCAAAACAAAGGGGGGTCTGGGAATCTCTCTACCAGCACGAACATAGCCCAATGACCTGTTCTTGGGTGAATAACCCCTGGGAGAGACTCTACCAAGTCTTTAGCTCACTGTCCCTTTCACAGAGAAGAAATTTCCCCGCATATCAGCCTTTGTCCTGCCCAGGGGCAGTCCAGCGCCGAAATGCTAGGCAATTCTCCTCTGAACAAGAGTACCATCAGTAACCCCATATACGTGTTTCAGCCTTGTTGGGCATCATCAGTGAGGTGAAACTGGTGCCTCTCTAAGAACAGAGAGCAAGGGTTCCACGTCTGGATCGCCCTGTTAACTTAGGGTGAAACCCAAAGTTAATTTATTCAAAACAAAAGGGGGGTCTGGGAATCTCTCTACCAGCACGAACACAGCCCAATGACCTGTTCTTGGGTGAATAACCCCTGGGAGAGCTAAAGACTTGGTAGAGTCTCTCCCAGGGGTTATTCACACAAGAACAGGTCATTAGGCTGTGTTCGTGCTGGTAGAGAGATTCCCAGACCCCCCTTTGTTTGCATACATTAACTTTGGGTTTCACCCTAAGTTAACAGGGCAATCCAGACGTGGACCCCTTGCTCACTGTTCTTAGAGAGGCTACAGTTTCACCTCACTGATGATGCCCAACAAGGCTGAAACACGTGTATGGGGTTACTGATGGTACTCTTGTTCAGAGGAGAATTGCCTAGCATTTCGGCACTGTGCTGCCCCTGGGCAGAACAAAGACTGATATGCGGGGAAATTTCTTCTCTGTGAAAAGGACAGTGAGCTAAAGACTTGGTAGAGTCTCTCCCAGGGGTTATTCACCCAAGAACAGGTCATTAGGCTGTGTTCGTGCTGGTAGAGAGATTCCCAGACCCCCCTTTGTTTGCATACATTAACTTTGGGTTTCACCCTAAGTTAACAGGGCAATCCAGACGTGGACCTCTTGCTCACTGTTCTTAGAGAGGCAACAGTTTCACCTCACTGATGATGCCCAACAAGGCTGAAACACGTGTATTGGGTTACTGATGGTACTCTTGTTCAGAGGAGAATTGCCTAGTATTTCGGCACTGCGCTGCCCCTGGGCAGAACAAAGGCTGATATGCGGGGAAATTTCTTCTCTGTGAAAAGGACAGTGAGCTAAAGACTTGGTAGAGTCTCTCCCAGGGGTTATTCACCCAAGAACAGGTCATTAGGCTGTGTTCGTGCTGGTAGAGAGATTCCCAGACCCCCCTTTGTTTGCATACATTAACTTTGGGTTTCACCCTAAGTTAACAGGGCAATCCAGACGTGGACCCCTTGCTCACTGTTCTTAGAGAGGCAACAGTTTCACCTCACTGATGATGCCCAACAAGGCTGAAACACGTGTATGGGGTTACTGATGGTAATCTTGTTCAGAGGAGAATTGCCTAGCATTTCGGCACTGTGCTGCCCCTGGGCAGAACAAAGGCTGATATGCGGGGAAATTTCTTCTCTGTGAAAAGGACAGTGAGCTAAAGACTTGGTAGAGTCTCTCCCAGGGGTTATTCACCCAAGAACAGGTCATTAGGCTGTGTTCGTGCTGGTAGAGAGATTCCCAGACCCCCCTTTGTTTGCATACATTAACTTTGGGTTTCACCCTAAGTTAACAGGGCAATCCAGACGTGGACCCCTTGCTCACTGTTCTTAGAGAGGCAACAGGTTCACCTCACTGATGATGCCCAACAAGGCTGAAACACTTGTATGGGGTTACTGATGGTACTCTTGTTCAGAGGAGAATTGCCTAGCATTTCGGCACTGTGCTGCCCCTGGGCAGAACAAAGGCTGATATGCGGGGAAATTTCTTCTCTGTGAAAAGGACAGTGAGCTGAGCTAAAGACTTGGTAGAGTCTCTCCCAGGGGTTATTCACCCAAGAACAGGTCATTAGGCTGTGTTCGTGCTGGTAGAGAGATTCCCAGACCCCCCTTTGTTTGTATTTCATAACTAGTCATAGTGCTGAACAAGGGACTTTTTAGGAACGGCCTTGGTTTGGGCATGGGAGTAGTGTTTGTTATGGGATTGTTAGGGGTCACAAGATCGTCTGATTCATCATACCTGATTGAGCAGCGTCTAGGATCTTGCTAAATTTTGAGAAAAGGTTCTGTTATTAATATGCCGCTCGGTCAGATAGTTTGACTATAGAGCGGGTATTCGAGATGGGTCTGTAATTGGGCAGGTCAAGGGAGGCCTTTTTAAGGAGGGGCTTCATAAAGGAGATTTTACATTCTGCTGGGAAGGTGCCAGAAGTAAGTGAATCGTGAAAGATTGTCAGCATAAGTGGAGGACATGGTTTCCTTTAGCGGGGTGGTCTGCTGGGGAACGTGATGGATGGCTGTGTGATAGAAGATTGAGCAATTCTGAGGGGGAGGGTGGTGAGGAGGAGAAAAAGTGGAAGGGTAGTTATTGGTTCTGTTAGAGGGGGTGAGATAGCTTGGGAGAGATATACGATTTTAGACAGGATAGACGAGTGTCTCTCTACTGATTCATTGTGGAAGAGGTCTTATAGAGAGTAACATAGGGATTGCGTGTGGCAGTATGAGTTGGTGGAGCATGCAGGGGTGTTGAATTTGGCAATGAGCTTAAGGAGTTCCCTGGATGGGTGTCAGGTTTTGGAGATTCTGTTTCGATAGCAGGATTGTTTGGCTTTGCGGATTTCTGCACAGTAGTGTTTGAGCTGGGAGGCGTAGGCAAGTCCGATTGGGTGTAGATTGGTCTGAAAGTCATCTACGTCCCAGGATGTGGGTCAAGGTTTTCAGTTTTTTAAGAGCTGGTGGAAACACCATGGCATTTACTGTTTGAGAATGATCTAAGGGGTGAGAAGAAGTGGAGTGCTTGGGTGAGCCAGTTATCTAAGTAAGAGATTGTGATCTGTGCCGGGAAAAGAGAAAAGGGTGGTCTGAGAGACATGCAGTATCTCTGCCAGGTCAGGGATCACATTGATTTCTTTCCAGATCCAGGATTGCAAATCCAGAGGTCACCAACGGGGAGGGTGCATCCACTAAGGATAGGATCAAGAAGATGGCAGAATGGTCTGATCATATGAGCGGGTATGGTGGTAAGGTGGTGAGGAAGGGAATTCGAAGATTGCATTTATGGTGTTACCAGCGCTGTGGGTCAGGGCTGAGATTAGCTGTGTTAGCTGCAAGTTATGCAGATCCAGTAGAGAGCAGGTCATTGGATTAAGGGGCATATCAAACCAAATGTTTAAGTCATCTAATACTGTTAGATATGGGTGGGAGACCATGATGGCTGCGATGAAGTCGCTCAGGGATTCAGAAAAGGTTCTATTGTATCCCAGGGGTTGGTATATATTCAAGAAGGAGTGTGTAGAGATGAGAGAGAGCAGGACTGTGTCTAGGAGGCATTCACACTCTGGGTTTGAGGACAAGTTGTCAATATGAGAAGCAGAGAGAGAGAGAGACTTTTTGCAGGATTTGATTGATTGATATTTATTTCTATTTCTAGGATGGCAATGCCACTTGCCCTGCTGGCCTGGTTTTGGATGATTAGGTTGTATCCCAGTGGGAAGGCGCCATGTGCGATTGGGTGGAAATCTTGGGAAAACCAGGTTTCACTGATGTAAAAGATGTCAGGGCACTCTGCTATGAATAGATCATATATATTATGATGATTTCTTTAGACAGATCGGATATTGATGAGGATGCATTTGAAGAGAGTTTTTATTTGTTTGTTTACGACTGGGGGCTTTAGGTGCGGGGTGGAAACTTGGTTTGGTGGAAGGTTGTCTACAGAGGGTTGGGGTTGGCTTGAAGTGGAATGGAAGGAGATTAATGTGATGGCAGATATGGTTTTTGAGGTTATGTGGAGAAGGCTAAGGTGGTTGGAGTGGTCTGGAGTTTGTTTGGTAAGGTGGCTTGGAGAGTTGATGGGAGTATGCGAAGGAGCTAGTGAGTTAGTGTTCAGGTATATGAGAGACAATTGGTCTTGGAGAGTCTGTGGTGTTATTGGGAGTGGTAGAGGCGTTCCATCTCTGTTCTCGATCCAGGTCTGGTGTGGGGAATCAGTAGGCAGCCTCGTATTGGTGTGGGTGGTAAACTGCTTGGCTTGCAAGCTTTGTGGGATGTTTAGCAGGTTGAAGAGGGATTTCACTGGATGTGGGGATGTAGGAGAAAGGGAGTGCATGTAGATGTGTGTTTTTATTTTGTCTTAGGGGATGTAGGGGCAGTTAAGGTAGGACGGTATTGCAAGGGAGGCCAGGTGTCTATTTCTTCTATTTTTTTAGGGCGCTGGCGATGTGTGAGTAAGCGTAGGTGAAACAGAAGTGTGGGTGTTGGAGGAAAGAATTGCTTACAAGGTGCTTAGTGAGGCAAGGCGAGGGTCTGTGTGAGTTGGGTGAGAAACAGCTGGAAGGGTAATACTAGTTAGAATGTGGGGGTGGTTTATGATAGGACGGACAAGGTGAATGGGAGAGGGATGGACTGATGAGCTACACAGGAGATGGTTGTTGGTCAGTGTGGTGCTGTTTGTGGAGTCATATGGGATGGCGAGACAGAGTGGGCAGAGGTGGTTCCTTCAGGTGTGCTAGGTGCCTGGAGTGAGCAAAAGGAGTAACAGGTTTACTGAGAGGTAATAGTAGGAGTAGCAGCTGTATGGATGGGAGGTGGTTTATGCAGTTAGAAGAGGTAGCGGGTTCAGAGTGGAAGGTGAGACTGGTGTTATGTGGATTGAAGGTTTGAGATGGGGAAGGAGTGGCAGTGATGGTAGGTTTGATGAAAGGAAGAGGGCCAGGTGGTGCAGGAAGGGATAAGTGTTAGGGTGGGAGGTGGAGCATGCCCGATGGGCGATGGAAGATAGTGAGGACGATGGAGCGGGTTGGATAGGAGCCGGGGGTGCTCTGGGAAGGCAGCGAGTAGAGATGGGGAAGGTGGAGTTGTGAGGTGTTAGCAGGGTATAGAGTATTGAGTGTGAGTGGAGAGGTTAGATGGGAATGTCAAATTGTATAGAATTGGTGGGTTATTGGTGGAATGTGTTAGAAGTATTTGACATGCGAAGGAGCTTAAATTCTGGAGGTCGGTGAGAGGAGGTTTGATGAAAGAGAGGTGTGTGTTGGGAGTCCATTGAACACAGATGAGGTGTGAGATGAAGGAGGTTGTGTGTTTATCAAGGAAGGGCAAATAGGAGTGTTAACAATTGTAAGTGGGTTGGGTCTGTGTTAAGGATGTTGTGGAGGGTGATGCATGGGTGAGAGTAGGGGTGGCAGTTAAGGGAGAAGGCAAGGTGCTATTAGTTGCAACTCTTGAATGCTTGTGTAGGTGGGTAGGATGGAAGAGTATGGACGGTGTCTGACCAAGTAATCAGTGTAATTCCTGCTGCACCATTTGTAGACTCTTATTTTGGAGCAATTGGCCACTTTTGGAGGCCAGAGATAGATACTAGCTTATTGTGGAATGGATGAAAGTCTATATATGTAATTTGCATTATTATTATTAGATTGAGACCAGTGCTGCCTTAGTGTGGCCTAATTCAGGGGTAGAAGAGCAGTTACAGTGGGCTAAGGATTAGTACAGTATACATTGACTCAGCATGGCTTTAGTGTGGCCAGGTTCGAAGCAGAAGAATTCAAAATGATACAAACATCATGGCAGCAGAATTCAAATGTGGTAAAGCCTTACAGTAACACATTCAAATGTGGTGGAACCTCACAATAGCAACACTCAAAGCAGCAAAGTTCGAAAGCAGCAGAACAAAAGAAACGCATAACGGAAGTAAATTCAAAACAGCAGGGTTAAAAAAGCAGCAGAACTTATATTCAGAATGGTGAAACCTGATAGTAGAAATTTCACAGGTGGTGAAATCTCACAGTAGCAAGACAATGTATTAATGTGTGACCCGACCTACACCGCGAGGTTGAGCCCAGCTGACCCACGTGGATCTAAACCGACGGGAAAGAACTAACCAATTACTGCCTGGCATCCCCTATGGAGCAGGCTCATGTGTAGGGTGCCTCCAATCAGTGGCACCCATTTGTACTGTATATTATGACACGTGTGGGGTTTTTAAGCCCCTGTTTGTGCATGTAAGAGTTGGAGCGCTCTCAAGCAGCAGAGTCCTTTGCTGATATTTGTATTCTTTATAATTAAACCTTGTTATCCTTGCAACGCCATTTCCTGGCCTATTTCCCTAGCGGGTTGTCTTTATTCTGGAGTGTGCATAGAAAGGGACTTTGCTTCATTTGGTGACCCTTATGATGTGATTCCATCGCTCCAGTACTTGCGGGGGTATACAGGTGGCCTCTCCGGAAGTGCCATGCCCACCTATGGTGACCAGTCCCAAAACGCATACGCTGAGTGGCCGTGGCGTGAGCCGGCTTTGCAGAATTCCCACCTGTTTGTTGAAGCGGGGTACGGCTCCAGGGGGAGGCCCAGGCCTGTTGTGGATTCCCCGTGAACAGAGGCTTTCAGAAAAACTTGAACACGTTAGTATAGCTTGCAAGGGATAACAACGTTTGGGTGGGGATGTATAGCAGTGTGAAACGGGTGAACACGCAGTGAATGGAAGTGAAAGCATGTTTTGACTTGTTGATTGTTGATTCTGGATTTTTTGATGGCCATTTGTATTCATTTTATTTTTTAAGCTATATTAAGGATAAGGAAAAAGGAATAGGGGAGCCTCCCCGAGTAATATAATTAGAGAGCTTGGGAAGAGTATTGGTTGTTGTTTTAGCTTGTTATTTTAGTTTATTTTTTTAGTGTATTTTTATATGTATGAGGAGGCCCACGAGGGGCGTGGGAGTGGGGGGTTTGTGGGGGGGGGGTGTGTGGGTGTGTGTGTGTGTGTGTGTGTGTGTGTCTGTGTGTGTGTGTGTGTGTGTGTGTGTGTGTGTGTGTGTGTGTGCGCGCACGCATCAGGGGAGCTTGAAGGGGGTGAATGAAGATGCTCCAGGGGAAACAATTGAGAGGGGGGAAGGTGAAATTGATGTTTTTGTTATAAAAAGTTTGAAGGAATTCACTGATAGTACTGACATGATTATAATACATAAGTTTTAAAGTGATATTGGATGAAGTGTATTTTTGGGTTAAGTGGGAGACAATTGTACAAGCACATTTTTAACACACAATACTGACTGGACATATCCATGGGGTCGGACACACCCCTAGACCATACATGTAAAGCACTGCCCATGTACTGTGAGAAAATCAAGAAGTACCACAACCAATGGGTAACTGAGACTAAAGGAGAAGAGATGCCCCACTCCTGTCCAGAGTGGGGGTCATTTGACAGGTGTGCCTTGGACCATATGTCCACGTGCTTAACTGCAAGGTATAAAGGGAGACCATTACAAAATAGGAGGGAAATACTGGACCTCTGGAGAATAACCAGGTTACTCACCGTAGTGACCGCCTTACTCCTAGTCCATAGTCCCCTTTCCTCCATACTTATGGACATCTCTCGTCCTGTGGGACCGGACCGGAGCGCTTTGTAAAAGCATCCAAAAATTTAAATTTTGTTTTAGTCCTTCCACTCTTTCTACGCAGGGCCCGGCACGGGGCCGTAACCCAACCCATCTCAGCTCCACCCCGCGCATCGCCCATCAGTCCTTTTCTATCGCCAGGTCAGAGACCTTTGAGCAATAACAGAGGAACCTTATTAGAGGGGACGGCGGGCGGGCGTATTGAGAAAAGGGGACTATGGACTAGGAGTAAGGTGGTCACTCTGGTGAGTAACCTGGTTATACTCCTACGTCCCGTACCCTTTCCTCCATACTTATGGGAGATTCCCAAGCACTCCTCACAGGAACTATGGGTGGATGGAAAAAAAACCTTACTGAAACAGGTTCTTCAGCACAGCCTGACCAAACTGGGCATCAGCTCTTGAACTGAAAGGCAACTGCGGCTGCCTTGCCCCGCACCAGGTGTGCATGAATACCTTTAGGAGGCTTTAGCCCTTGAACGGTGTAAGACTCCGTAATGCAGGCCGCGATCCATCAGGAGATGGTCGCCTTAGAGGCCTGCTTACCTTGTGGATTACCAAAGGTGACATACACTGACAGGTGTTGAAGTTCTGAGAACCAAAACTTGGCCGGCCAACACGGGGCAATGAGCAGAAGAGAATAGTTCACCAAGTTCTTCAATTTGCAAATCATCCGATGAACTAGAGGCAGAGGCGGGAAGGTGTAAGCCCTCATGTTGCACCAGGGAATTTCGAGAGCATCCCCAGAGAGGAGGCTCCCAGTCTGTTTCTGGAGGCATACAGAGGAAGCTTCTTGTTTGCCGCCGTAGCGAAGAGGTCCACTTCCGGAGTGCCCCAGCACAGGAAAATCCCTGAGAGGACCTCCGCCTTCAGTTCCCACTCGTAGCTGACTTTCGTCCGCCGACTGAGGGCATCTGCTATGACATTCAGCAGGCCCAGAATGTGTACTGCAAGTCGCCAAACACCATGCTGAACCGCCCACTCCCAAATCTGGATGGACAGTTCCACGAGTGGGGGAGACTTGGTACCCCCTTGCTTGTTGATGTAAAACATCGACACTGCATTGTCCGTGCGAATCCAGACCACCTTGTTGGCTATGATCGGTCTGAATGCCTTGAGCGCTAGGAAGATCACCAGGAGCTCCAGATGATTTATGTGGAGGAGCTTGTCCTGAGGTGACCAAAGATCCGAGACCTGAAGAAGATCCAACGTCGCACCCCACCCCAGAAGGGAGGAGTCCGTTGTGACTGTTACTGTCGGAGCTGGGTCCTCAAACCCCGCCCCCACCGACAGGTTGCTGAGAGACGACCACCAGTCCAGGTCCGCTCTCATGGAAGCCGGAATCGTTATCAACTTGGAGTCCGGATCCACAGCCTGAAGCCAAGAACTCTGAAGAGCATCAGGAAGCGCCAACACGCACGAGGCCATGAGGCCCAGAAGCCTTTGGAACCACCAGGCTGACATGCTCTCCGACTGCGCAAACATCTGACACGTGGCCAACAGATCCAACATTCTGTCCCCGGTCAGGTACACTCTGCAGTCGATCGTGTTCCAGTGAAAACCCAGGAGGATCAAGTCCTGAGAGACCGTCATGGAAGATTTCCACCAGTTCACCGACAGCCCGAGGTGGGACAGGAGCTGGAGGAGAGACTGAAGATTGCAGGCAGCTTTCAGCGGACAAGGGCTGCGCAAGAGCCAGTCGTCCAAATACGGATATACTTGGATACCCTGCAGACGAATATTAGGCCGCGATCACCGACGTCATCTTCGTAAAGACACGCGGTGCCGAACTTAGGCCAAAAGCAAGCACTCGAAACTGGAAATGCTCCTCTCCCACAGAGAAATGGAGATATCTCCTGTGTGGACCTCAGATCAGGATATGTATGTAGGCATCCTGAAGATCCACCAAGCTGAGCCAATCGCCCATCTGCAGGGCTGACCGTATCTGGCCGGGCGTGATCATCTTGAATTTCTCTTGGGGTAGGTAGGAAAAGATTGGACTGGGAAAGGTCTAGGATGGTGCACAGGCCAGCCTGGTTGGGTTTGGGCACCGTAAACAACTGGGAGTATAAGCCCTCCCCTCGCTCCCCAAGAGGAATGGGTTTCACAGCTCTGAGGTCCTACAGTTTCTGAACCTCGGCTCTTAGGGAGGGCAATCCTGACTGCTGGAAAGGAGGGTTGAAGGGTGGGGTAGGGGGTAGGGGTAAGCGGAAGCCCGCCCGAGCGACTGACAAGACCCACCTGTCCTCGGTGATGGTCTGCCACGCCTCCCAATGAGACGCAATGCGTCCTCCCACCGGGGTCTCGCGCGAGCGAGTAAAACCCTCATTTGGCAGGCTTTTCAGTGGTGTTACCTGTTGTGCCAATGACCACGCCAGCTCAGTTTCTATGTTGGTTTTATTGGCATTTATAAAGACATGTATTTAAGACCCCAACCTGTAAAGCAGCCCTCACCAACTGATTAACTTTCAGCAACAACAACAGTATTAAGGTTCTAACACCAGAATGCTCTGACCTAATAAAGTCAGCCCATCACATAACATTCTACCATATGAAATACATAGAACTGCAAATAGAATAGCTTTCACATAACATTACTACCTGACCCTGAGGAGGAGGCTGAGGAGCGGGAAAAAAACCAAGTCCGTTGCTGCCTCCGGCGGTTATTGCCCGAAGGAGTATCCACTCTGCGGGATTTCCGGTCTAGGAAGCCCCTGAAACCAGAGGAGGGCTGGCTCTGCGACAGCAGTCTCTGGGTCCTGAAAGGGGTTTTAACCAGGACTGACAAGGACTTAGCTGTCTGGGTGCTGTCCTTCATTTTGGTGAGCTCCACATCCGTTGTGGAATGAAAAAGCTCCTTACCGTCAAATGGCAGGTCCAACACCTTGTCCTGTACCTCCTTCGAGAACTTGGTGGCATGCAACAATGCCTGTCGAGAGGTGTCAACACTCAGCTTAAGGCCCCGAGCCGACGTGTCGAAGTGATGAGCCGCGGCCAAGACTCTGGCATCAGATAAACCCGCCCTAAAGTCTTCCAGCTTCTCTACCGGAATGAACTCCTCGAACTCTGACAGACCTTTCCACATCTTCATGTTCGGCCCCGCTAACACCAGTTCTGCGTTGGCCTGCCGGAGCGGTAAGGCCGAATTATCGAAAATCTTCCTCCCAAGGGAGTCCAGGAGTTTGTCCTCTTTCCCCAGAACCTAAGTCATCGTCGTAGAAGAAGAGGACGCTGCAGGCCTGGACTGCAAAGTGGCCGCAGACACCACTGTTGAGGAGGGGGCGGGCAAGATGACAGGGCCACCTCTTCCGAAGAATGCAGCCTGTAACGCGCGTCACATTTCTTATTGACTAACAGTCCAGAGTGTGGCTTTTCCAAGACCCTGCGGACCTCGGCCAAAACGTCCTTCTGTAAGAACAGGCCGGTACGCTCCGATGGAGACAAGGCAAACGCCCCCGAAAGCACCCCCTCCTGTGGAGCGGGTGCCTTGGGCACTGGAACATCGAACAGGCCCATCATGTCCAGTACCCGGTCGTGAAAAGCTCTAATCGATCGGGGCTGGTCTTCGCTGTCCTGCTCGCCCTGCACATCATCCGACAGGTCAGGATCCTGCTGAACCGTGTCAGGCACTGTCTTGTCCACGGGGGACAATGGGGGAAAGGGCGTAAGGGTCGGTGGAGGCACCGTAGGCAAGGGCCGCGCCGGTGGAACCACTGGTGGAACGGGACGAGCCAAAGGCGCAGGCGGGCATATCTCCCTAAAAAGATCCTTGAAATACTCTCTGATGGGGTCGGTATGCATGAGCGTCTGAAATTTGCCGAAAAAGGCATCCTCCGGAGATGGTTTTGGAACCGCCGGAGAAGGCCTCTCATGAGGAGGATAATTTCAGGGACGCAGAGGGTAGGGTTGGAAATCAAAGGTGCCGAACCCACAGGCAACGAGACATTGTGCGGAAGGGGCATCTGGGTGTTCCAATCGTAAACTGGACAAAACGGATGCACACAAGGAATTTTATGTTCACCCGCGGAACCAACTCCTACACCTGAGGCCGATGGCGTAGTTGTAGGGTGAGCGCCCAAAATGGCCTCCGCGGTTGTGGCGGGAACGGCCGCCATTTTTCCATCACCTGAGAGGAACTGCGGCACGTGTGGAAATGAGGCAGGGGTCCCCCTCAGTGGGTCTGGGGTCTTAATTTTAGCCTTTTCATAAGGAACCTCGGCTGAGCCGGTACTATGTGGCCTGGAATGTTTCTGCAACATACCAGTGGCCGAACTAGCCTTCACAGGAAG
Source organism: Ambystoma mexicanum (assembly GCF_040938575.1). Lineage (NCBI taxonomy): Eukaryota > Metazoa > Chordata > Amphibia > Caudata > Ambystomatidae > Ambystoma > Ambystoma mexicanum. The sequence continues at coordinate 1,604,698,354 of NC_090932.1, forward strand.
GACTTCGGCACTGCCGGTAAAGGAGGAACTTTTACTCCTTGCCCCCTCAACAGTTCTGGCGTCGCCACAAGAGCACGAACGGTGAGGAACAGCTTTCACTGATAAGGCCTGGGCAGGCCTCTCAAAAATGTTGGTCGCTTTGGCCTCTGCATGAGGAACCTCGGACCCAGGCCCGGTAACAGCCTTACTAGCGCGGGCCTCGAACATCCGTTCGGTAACACCAAGCCCAACCGAGGCCACGGGGCGCACCCTGGTACTTTTGAGGGAAGCAGATAACAAGGCCTCAGAGCAAGCTCCGGTACCCCACGACTCAGTAGAACAGGGTCTACAGGCAGCCACCACAGGAAGGGCCTCGGAGCGTGCTCCAGTATCCACAGGCCCCTTACGGAGACCCTCTGGTACAATTATTAGGCCCCGAAGGCACCTCGGGGCAATCCCCGGTGACAGAGCGATCAAAGCTCCTCCCAGCGCGGGAAGAGCCTGGAAAGCTATATCCTGGCCCGGTGCTCTGAAAAGTAAAGAACTTATCGGGCGTTTCTTCTTTTCATCGATAAAAGCCTGAAAATGCGAAGGAGGAGTACGTCGAAACACCTCCTTCCACCACTCCAACCGACGTTGAAGTGCCCGGACCGAAAGGGAGTCAAAATAAAAACAGGAGTCCCAACAGTGATCCGGACCCAAACACTCTAAACAAAGAGGATGGGGGTTCACCCTCGCGAAGCGTCGGTGACACGATGAACAATCTGGAAAGTCTAGTTTGAACGACATAGACAGACTAGTAAACGATCGCTATCGAGAGCCAGAGAGGAGGAAAAAGGAAGAAGATCTTCCGAGGATGCAAGCGCGCCCAGTCCCGATCGAGCGGAGAAAAGGACTGATGGGCGATGCGCGGGGCGGAGGCGAGATGGGTGGGGTTACGGCTGCGTGCCGGGCCCATGTAGAAAGAGAGGAAGTATTAAAAAATAAATTTACATTTTTGGATGCTTTTACAAAGCGCTCCGGTCCCGTCCCACAGGACGGAGAGATGTCCATAAGTATGGAGGAAAGTACACGGGACGTAGGAGTATGTTTGAGGAAACAGAGGTCCCTGAGGAGAATGGGGCGACATCTGACCATAGTAAGAAAACGAATACCGAGGAGACTGGGAAGAGTGAGGAGACAAAGAAGTGGATTTAACCACTCGCCACACAGCCAGCAGAAGGATACACTAACCCGACCTACGTGGCTGAGGGTACAATGGTGGCCTGTCCAAGCACGGCCCGTGCCCACCGTATATTGCACCCTCTGAGGTGTCCACCCATACAGGGGTAAGCATGAGAGACCTCGAGGTGGCACTGGCTACCACATGTACAGAATTGGCAAGGTGGAGGGCAGCCTGTGAAACAACAGGGGCGTCAGAGGTTCTGATGATGCCCCCAGGAACACCCCCACAGCTGCCCGGGGATGAATGGAAGTCGGGTGACTTCCTGTTCAGGATTGACAGTGCACCCATAAGAGCTGTTCATGTAGAGCGGAAGGGAGAAACAGACAGCCTGGGCTATGAGAATGTGGGGGGGGGGTCCCGACGAGGGAACAAGGAATATTGGAGTGATTTCAATGACATAGAGGGAGGTGCAGAGCAAGTGCCCGTGACTACACTGAGAGTAGAAAGCCTATGGGACGGAAGATAAAGGGCAAGGTTTGGTAGGATAGCATTGGCAAAGAAGAAGGGAAGTGTTGTCAAGGGTGGGAAAGGAAAGGTGAAACTACAAATGCCCTTAATCCATAAGGGCGCAGGGTGACCCCATTATGTCCCTTGGACACAAATGGACAAAAACAATCCTCTCAAAGCCCTCACACAACTTACTGCAAGAGCGGGGAAATGGATTTATGCATTTGAGAAAAACACTTCAGGGGTGCCCCTAGCTATAGGGGACATTAAGAGCTTGCTAGTAGCTGCAGTAGGAGATCAGGCAGAGATAGTGTGGATTAAAGTGGGTTATGCAGGAGTAACACTAAGAAACAATGCCCATGATGGGGCATCATTCAATAAAACCTCGAGCGGCATGAGTGGCATGCACTGTGGCGACTTTCCCATACACCCCAGTTTTAAATCAATAATGCAGTGTACAATGGGGGACGAGGAAGATGCTGTGCAGTACATTCTTAGGGTTCAAGAGATGTGGAGAGCATAAATGGGCACCGCCTGGGATCAATCCATGTCCTTGTTTTACTTTATTGTAAATAGAGGACTGCCTTAGGAGGTGCAGCAGGTGCTCAATAAGATAGCTGGGGGTGGAGGCAAAGGGATGGCCTGAGATTCAAAGCATCATAGTGCACCATTGTAGGGGGATCAAAGAGTGTGAGAAAGAAACTATTCATAGGAGGCAGGCAGAGGAAGCAAAACTAGTTCAAAATAAACCAGTGAAGGTAGCAGCAGTGTCGGCAGTGCCTCCCCCAGAACAGATGGGAGAGGAAGGGTGTGCCTCTGTTGCAAGACAAGTGAGGATGGCAGCGGTATGGGCAGACAATGGTCAAGGACAGTGGGGAGGAAAGCAACACTTTTCTGGGCCCCAGTGGCAAAGAGCAATGCAACGAGGACGAGGTGGGTCCCGAGGACAGAGAGGAGGGGGATTCGGTGGACAAGGACCAAGGGTTGGCGGGCCAGGCCAGTGCTGGCCGTGTGGGAGGTCGGGAAACTTTTCCAGAGAATGCCGCAGCAACCAGGGAGGGAAGTATAATTACAATCAACAACCCATCAACAACCCTATGGATACGCCCACAAGGGCCTGTTCAGGGGACGTACTTAATCCTGTATGAAATCCATCATGCATATACGCAGTTGCCTACCCTAATCCCCTGACCTTACAACCCACCACACCAGCATCTTACTGTGCAGCCACACCAACCTCACCCTAAACAACAAGCCACAGAAAGCAGACACCCATTTGCTACTGCGCCCAACAGAGCAGCAGCCCCATACCAGGGAGCAACAGTGGTAGGGGGGGAACCCCTTCTTGTTCATGGGGACAGACACCTACCCCGACTAGGACAGCCCACAGAGATCACTTGCGTGTCCAATTCTGTCAATGACCTTACATCCAGACAGGAACCACTGATGGGGGCAGAGGTAGGAAATAAGCAAATCCTCTTTATGGTGGACTCGGGAGCGTAGAAGTCATGCATTAGTGAAGGAAACTTCCTGCTTTCAGGAAAGGCTTTTGACACGCATGGATTCTCTGGGTCTGTTTTAACGGTTCCATACACAAAGGATTTAGACGTAAAGGTGGGAGGAAAGGTTGTACGAGCACCCTCCTCTACTCCGGGAGTTCCCCCGTTAACTTGCTGGGTAGGGATCTGCTTAGCAAATTGAACATGACAATATCCTTCACAGACAGGGGGACTGTCTGTGCCACCCCTGGCATGTGCTCCCTCCGCGCGATGCTGATACGTGTATCTGTTGTGGAAATTAAACAAATACGTCCGCAAAAAGACAACGCTACTGTGTGAGGCTCAGGACGAGGCCTTATGGAAACAAATTCAGAGGCTCTGAGCCATAATTATAGTTGGTAAGTCCTAGACAGCTTCTCTTTCCTCTTGACATTGTGTTTTATAACATTGGAAATCAGAGAAGTATCCCCTTCATAACCAGCTGATGTTGAGATAGAAACGATCTAACTACACCATAGCCTTAGTTAACTCTATGGCAAGGTTTTGAAAAACCTCCCGTGAAGAGATAACTAGTTGATGTTGTCATGAAACCCCTTAAAACAACATATACAAATATCTTATTTGTAAAAGATTCCCCCCAATGTGCAAAGAAGTCCGCCTATACACTTAAGTAGACAGGACATTACAATGACCAGGACTAATTATGGCACTGTAAAATCTATCATTAACTATTGGGTAATTATATTGCCCCTTGCTGTTTCAGAGGTTCTTCCCCAATCAATACTCTGGAAAAGTCCAGTTTTGTGACGAATCATGAGAGATCATACAATACTATGAATAATACCAGGTAAACGAATAATAACTAGCATGATATGTCTTAAAATCAAAAGGAATCCAACTATTTGTTCTGGCAAATTGTATAGGGTACCAACATCGCATCCTTCTTCTTTTTTGAAAAGTAATATTCAAAAGCTTATCAGTTTGGTGTAAAGAAAAAACCAAAAGCTCACGCCTTGGCTCTGTGTAATACCACACCATTTACCATTCTCTCTATTGATTAATATGGTTGGGATAGAGTATCCATATACCACCCTTATAAAAACGTCAATTTATGACCTATGTCACTATCAGTAATTATTCATCCCCGCCACGGGACAAAATGATTTTTATTGAAACATTGTTTGTATTGTTTTTGTAGTGTTATCACGTACTTGTACCGGGGGCGGGGGGTAGTCAAGACAAATGCTCCAGCTAAAGAAATGACCCTGTCCTGAAGAAAGCCATCAAATCAATTTTGAAAAGATACTAGAGATAGTATCTAATGTAAACATTTGACCGAAACATGTCGACTAACTATGTGACTGATTATTTTGAAAGTCAGGTTCTCTTTTTTTGATCAGAGATTAAGTTAAGTTGCTCTGTGTAAAAAAAAGTCTGTATGTTATGTGATTGGACGCTATTATCCAAATACAATTTAGTCCTCAGCATTTCTTATGGAAAAAATCCTAAGTAGCTCTTGTGATTGTATTTTGAGAGCACAACAACTTAACAGCCTTGCTACCGCCCCATTTGTGTTGAAACATTTATGTGTTTTGTTGAATGTTTATTGTGTGTTAAAATTCTATTGACTATTTTGTTTTAAGTATATATGTAAAAGTATGAATAAAATGTATTTTTCTACATACATGACCCTATATCTGTCTCGTGGCAGAGATATATGAAAAATCACCCCAAACTTTAAAAGGTGGTTTAAGAGAGTGGTCACAAGTGAGAGCAATTAAGGCAGAGAGAGGGGTAATCAGTTTCCCATTTATGCTTTTTGGCTCCTTAAAAGAAGACTATGCAACAACCTGAAAAATAATTGGGTGTATTGCCTGCCCCTAGCATTGTTCCATTTGCGCACACAGCCCAGTAAGGACCACCACCTGTCCCCCTGTGAAATAGTGACTGGCCAACACATGCAAACTCCCCTGTCACCAGTAAGAAGAGCATCAGATGCTCATAGAGCAGCTACAATTCTGGATGAAGAGTTCAAACAGTACCTAACCTAACTCCCACGTGCAATCAGATGCATCTCAAAACAAATGGCACCGGCCCACACGGAATACAGAGACGACAACTACCCCACTGGCAGTCACCGCCCCGCCCAACCATTGTTGCCTGGGGAATGGGTCTATGTCAGAACCTTTGTCTGAAAATGGAACACCACTAGGTTCCATGGACCCTGTGAAGTGGTGTTTTCCACCACACTTGCAGTGAAGTGAAGGGGCCTAGATATTGGATACAACTCACTGATGTTTGTAGGGCACCACAGGACACCACACCGGGCGGCCAGACAGAAAACAACAACACTACCTCAAAACAGTAGCTCTAGGCTGACCATATTTGTGCATGTGAAAATCATTACAGTACATGCATTGCTGCTAGAATCTGAGTTACAGAAACTAAAACACTCTCTTTCTCTCTCTCCCTCTCTTTCTCTTTTGCTCTTCCTCTTCTGCCCATCTCCTACCTTCCCCATTTTTCCAATTTCTGCAGGTGCAACGATGATGGAGATGACACCACAAATAGATTCTTCAAATGTATATATTAATAGAAGTAGAATTAGTGTTACTAAGGCCCACAGCTATGACTGTGGCCTCCATTTTACAGCAATTTTGCTCACAATATGTATGTTGGTTTTGGGTATTTATTGGAGGCTGGCCATCTAAAAGAAGGAGGGAGGGGTTTAAATGGACCTGGATGGGAGTACACCCTTGAACATTTCAAGCCTAGATTTAAATTAAACAAAAATGCTTTCAAATGTTACTGCATCTTTTTCAAGTGAAACTGCAATGCCACCTAGTGTCACTGTTTCTATTTTTATGTACTCCACAGAAGCTAAAATCGATCGTACCCCCTTTCCTGATTTGAATGAAAGAATGAATGTATGTCAGCAGCAACAGCTGAGGTTCTCATAATACCAACAAATGATACAGGTTATAATAATAATAGCCTTGTGAATCATAGCAGCTCCCAAACCACAATATGCAATAGTACAATGTTCAAACTATTGATGCCAGGAGTAAAACAAACCTTATGTAAGGTTAACAGTACTAAAGAAACACTAGCAGTAAAAAAAAGGCTCACATTGCAAAGTGACAGAAAGAGAAGGCAAGCGTGCCAACCTAAATATGATGCATATCATGGCTTAACAATAGATGTGGTGGGAGACATTTGCCGTCCTAAGCACTCAAACAGTTGGTAATCCGACGTGAGTGTGATGGAAAGGCGAACGACTAATGGGAGTTGCTGCGTTTGCTCCTTAATACTGCATGCATATGGGGCACCCAAGGTCTTAGTACCACAAGAAGTACCTATGATAGAAACACAATGGCCCTCATTACGACCCTGGCGGAAATCGAAAAACGATGGCGGAAATGCAATACCGCCATCGAATAGCGCTCGGTGCGACTATGACCCGTCACCACAAAGTACGATGCCATTAGCGACACCGTAGTGAACGCCAACTCTAACTGCACCAAGTACGCGCGCGCGCGCCATGCCAAACCGTAAATACCACCATGGCGCAACGGTACGCGAATTCCGACCCTAGTGGACATGTACCTAACGCCATCAAGCACGGCGGAAAGTACCATTCCGCCATGGTGAGAAGTACGGCATCACGAATCAACCGTAAACGGCCCCACTGAGTGCCTGTACACCGCTCCCTGCCACATAGTACAACTCCCCGTAGGTGCAATGAAGTCACAATGCAACCAGTGAAATGTACAAGTCACCCATGCATGCCAACGAACAAAAGAATCTCAAGAGGGGCCAATGGGAGCTGCAGGGCACAGATGGCACGAATACAGAAGCCATTCCAATGGACATGACCTCAGTCCCCCACCAAGAAACGCACGCAAACACAGGCACCTGTGACCAGCAATATTCCGAAAATCACATCATTCCACCAGTCCACCTGGCTGACCGGCATCTGTCACACAAAACCTAATCCCCCGCCCCTGAGCATGACATCATTCAAACAGTCATATTGGCAGCCCTCATCCCTGACCTCACTGGGCTTCGTAGGCAAACACGCCCAGCACAGTACCACGCAACTATACTCCGAAGCTGGAACCCAATGCAGATCTCCTCACAATACATCGCTCCCCAAATAGGAATATGCCACATCACTTGCAAAGAAGAACGCTACACGGCCCATATCAGAATAGAAATTTAATGCACAACAAATTCACCAAGCCCATACAGCCATTAGGCCATTAACTCCAAAACACATTTCACCATTGTGGGCTGCATCCGCAAGAAATGACCAGCTACTTCTTGTGTGACGCCCTGTTCCTTCATGGTACACAGGGCCACATTCTCGTACGAAAAGGCAACATGGAAGCGCACAGAACCGCAGGGCCGTCCCAATGGGGAGGCACTAGTCCAGCTGAAAGGCTGAAATGTTGCTCCGAGCCACTAGTACTGCGTAAGGGCATGTGGCCCATTGGCGATCGTCCCATAAGATCGTAATGCTGCTCCACTGATTAACACGAAGCAGCAGGTGTCGGGAGTAAAAGCCATCTGCAGGAGTGGCATATAGATGGCAGTGGCAAAAGGGGAGGAGATACGTGTCAACCAAAAGAAAAGAAAAAGAATAGAATGGCCATCAGAACTACATCCGAACAACTCACTTCAATGATCACACTAAATCCACAGCCATATGCATGCTAGCCCACTCCAAAGGATCATCACCACCCCAAAACCACTTGCGACTCATAACTATCTATATCGAGGTGAAAACACCATCACAAACGAGTGTACCTGTGCATGCGTCTGTGAAAACAGAATCCATCAGATGGGATTGGTAACGTGCATGCACACAAGTGTCTGAAGGCGCGTCGAGACAGGGAGGGCTCAACAAGGCCAGATAGACGATGGACCCACTATGGCAGCCCTGCATCACATAGCGCAGGGGAGGCGGACAGATTCCAAGAAGCCCTGTACATGGCAAACACTGTATCAAATCATCTGCCCATGCATCCATTCATCATTCCCTCATCCCGTAATGATAACGCCTGTTTCCATACTCACATAACATGTGAGAATTCCATTGAGTCTGTGCGTTATGCAGCCTGCAAAATCCACTGTGCCCCAGCCCGTAATTCCAGTGTTGTGAAGTAACATGTATATGGGAACGTCCGGCCTCATCGTCCACTTCGCTATTGCGCATCCCAAACTATTCATATCAATCATTGCATCCTCGCCATGGCCCCTGTCCCAAGGACATTGAACAATAGAACGTTATATTTGCAGTCAGACCTGTGGGCATCTCCTCGCCGCTAGCTGATAACCGAAAGCGCCGCCCTTCAAATTCCTCATTTGCAACATCACGTCGAAAAGGCATCTGTGGCCGCTTGAAATCACAAATTAATCCATCTAGTGCGGCTGTGTGTGAAAATGGCAACTGCCTTCACTCACAAATGGGACGCCCCGCCCGTCGTTGCAACTCGGTACAGTGATGCATGAGGGTCCACCGTTACTCGAGTACTACGTTCCACTGACCCTTCACAAGTCTGTTCGCGACTGCAAAGATTGTATGTGAAACAATGGGACCATAGCCGAATGAACATATCAACCAATGGTACACGGCCATCGGGTACAAATACATGATTGTAATAGCAAGATGCCATTCCTCGAATTGCAGCGTTGTGTGCGGGACGTGCTCGGCCAAAGGGGAGAGCAGCTTGCACAGGTGGAATGAATCACCACAGGTGGAGGCCATACAGCCTGAAAACACATAAATTGCACACCCAGTCTCCTCCCACAACCACACCCACTCCGAAATGCTACCGGCAGGACTCGCGATGTTGGCCCTGGGGGACCTGATAGCACTGCAAGTACTCCAACTCCAAGAAGAAGACGAACACCAACTACAACCGGCCGCACGGAGGAGACGCAGGAGGAGGAGGAGGGCAAGGCAGGGCCAGCAAGGGCCGCCAGCACAGCCACTACCACCACGCAGGCAGCCCGCAATCCCACGCCTCCGAGCACATCCGTTCAACCTCACTGATGAGCAGATCCACACCCTCTACCGTTTGGACCGGGACACCATAGCCGCCATTGTGGACATGACACAGGCTGACCTTGTCAGCATGATAGATAGCCCAACCGCCATCCCACCCCTACTGAAGGTGGTGTCTGTACTCCACTTCCTGGCCACAGGCACCTACCAGCACACAGTCGGACAGTTGCATGGCATTTCTCAGCCACTGTTCTCACGGACACAATTGCAAGTGCTCGATGCCCTCCTGCAGCACGCAGACGACTTCATCTCTCTACCACGCTCGGAGCAGGAAATTACCAACACAAAAGTGGGATTCCATGCACTTGGCGGCATACCGGGTTGCCTTGGTGCCATCGACTGCACCCATGTGGAATTGGTCGTCCCACATGCCATGGAGGCCCAGTACCGCAACCGAAAACAATTTCATTCTCTGAATGTACAAATGGTGTGTGACTCCAACAGGATCATTACACATTGTTGTGCCCGATTCCCTGGATCAACCCATGATTCTATGGTCTTGAGGAACTCAACAATACCACGCTACATGGAGCGACACGCAGGGTACAGATCCTGGCTACTCGGTGAGTCTCATTTCATGCATGATGATGTGGGGTATGTGATGCGGCAATGACCTGGCAGGAAGGGGGGGGGGGTGCGTACGTAGCAATGGCATTCCACATAATTCGTTTATCGTCCACATACAGGTGATGCCGGATATCCACTGAAGAGATGGCTCCTCACACCAGTCCGGAACCCACGGGACCAGCATGAGGAGGACTACAACCATGCCCACTCACGTACCCGTGTAGTCATAGAACAGGCATTCGGCCTACTGAAGACTCGTTTCCGGTGCCTCAGCAGGTCTGGCGGGGCACTCCTGTACCGCCATGAGAAGGTTGCAAAGATGGTGATGGCATGTGTCATGCTACACAACATGTGCGTACGTAGAAATGTGCCCATGCCCCCTGACGCAGAACTGCAAGCACCTGAAGATGGTCATGATGAGGGTGGGGATGTGGCAGCACCTCAAGGAGTCCGCGAGGCACAGGAGGGACGTGACATTCGTCAGCATCTCATTGATGCATGCTTCTAGCACTCACGCCTGGTGGCTGATACATGGACACGGGACTCGTGGCACTGTGTGTGTCTGGTACATGCACAATATGGACTGTACGCCTATGATGGCCTAGTACACAAAGATCATTGTCCACACATCTCATTGGTTGATCGTGCATTGTTTATGGCATATGTGATATCATGTTGAACACCCTATCGACCCGCCACCCAAGTGAGCCCAACACACCCCCTCCACCCTCCTACCTCCCCCCCGAACACCAGTGTCCAAAGATGCTCATTGTCAGTGGGCAGTCGCTATTGCAAGCCCCCTCTGCGGGTATCAGGGGCACCCCTGCCTGTGGAGCGCAGGTTCCTCCCAGATCTACGTTGGGGGCTGCCCTGGACGGAACTTGCAACGGATGATGTCTCTGCCTGCTCACGTCCATGCATGTCCCTAAGGGTTTGTCAGAGCTCAGTGAGCACACGGCGCACTGCGGCAAGTTCGGCACATACGTCTTTGGACGTCGCATGTAGTTCCCCCCTCAGGCTCTCGGTGCTTCTCTCCATTTGGACTCTCAGGCTCTCGGTGCTACTCTCCATTTGTACTCTCAGGCACTCGGTGCTACTCTCCATTTGTGCCCTTAGTGTCTCTGTACTTCTCTCCATTTCTGCCCTAAGTGTCTCAGTTGATGGTTCTATGTCTGCCTTAGTGCCCCCACATTCATCGGCATGGTCCTTGAGGAGCGTGGCCAGTTGCTGCTGTTGCACGATTAACTGGTCGAGGGACTGTTGCCTCTGCTGGGCCATGGCCATTTGCGGTGGTGTCACAGAGTGGCTGTTCGCCTCATGTTGCCCTGCCACAGGGCTTGTGGGGGATGGCCAGTCGTCGTCTTGTGGGTGCCCCTGCGTGGTATCCTCATGGTGTACGGGATGGAACAGACAGGGGGATTGGGACAGGTCATGGATGGATCTGACTTCGACATCCCCGTCTTCTGTGTCGGAGCATGCTGCCATTAATGGGGTGTCACCTATGGTGCTGCTGCCACCAGAGGCAGTGCCTTCTGTGGCATCCATTGGGGGGACCTGTGGTGGTGGTGTTGTGGGCATGCTGGCTGCTGGGGTGCCTGTTGATGTTCCCTCCTCTGTGCTGCCACTTGATTTGTGCTGCTGCCGTGTCTTGATGCGTGCAGCTGAGGTGGAGGGTCTTTGGCCGTTGGTCTTGGCCCTCTTTGCAGGTGTGCTGATAGGGGTGTCCTGAAGCTCGTCGTTTGGATCGGACCCTGTGGTGGAGTAAAGGAGGGCGAGCGTTATTAATGGGTCTGTGGGAATTGGAATGGCAATGTATCACATGCATTGGGGTGGTACCTGAGGGTGATTTGGGTCGGGACCTTGGAGGTGCTTTCATTTGTGTGTGGAGTGAGGGTGCAGTTGTTTGGCAGCCTGCAGTTAGGGTGTGCCTGCTGCACGTGTAGTGGGTGTGTTTGGGGTTTTTAATTATTTATGTATTTATTGTGAGTTTTAAAGTGCGCTATCAGGCCAATGTGTGTGGACGTTCTCCTGGCCATGTGTTGCTGTTGCGCTATGTGGACACATGTGATTCACATTATTGGACATTGTGGATTTGGCATGGTTTTATTTGGGCCACCTACCGGATTCTCCGGTTGTCTGCACTCCTTTCTCCATCCCTCCGACTCCCTCTATGCTCTCCATTCCAATGGTGGAGGCACAGATTTCTTCCCAGGGGGTCAACTTGATGGGTGATTCCGATCCTCCCCCGGTGGCTGTGGCAATGTTGCGGTTGGCAGAAAGTATGCTACGGACGCGTATCCGCAGGTCGTCCCATCGCTTTCTGCATTGCTGTGGGTTGCGGGGTGCGGTCCCCACCGCACTTACCCGCTGTGCCACCAGGGCCCATATGGCCTTCTTGTTCGCAAGTGCCGTCCTGGTCATTTGCGTGGAGAAGACGGTGGCGACATTCTCCTGGAGGGTCTCTGTAAGCACGGTGAGTTCCTCACGGGAGAAGTGGACCTGCCGCTTGCGGTCGCACGCTTTCTTCGCTACTTTTCCCATTTTTCTTGGTTTCACTAGGGTGGATGACGGGTTGGGATGTGTCTCAGGGTAGTGTTTTTAGTGGTTTTGTGGATTTTGTGGTTTTATAGGTGTACGGCGTGTTGTTTCCCGTTCCGGGCCCATGTTTTTACTTCCGTTTCCGTATATTTACGGTCACCGTACTTTCCGGTTGGCGCTCACTGCGGTGTCCGCTAAGATGGGTGGCGGTATTGCACCTAGGGCGCCGTACGGCGGCGGTGTGGGCCGTTTTGGGGTCATTTCCGCCATCGCGGACTTTGCACTTCCGCCATGCCGTGGTGCTCGTGCCCGATGGGTCGGAATGGGCCGCACTTTGCTCCATCGTGCAATGGCAGAAACGCTATTTACGCTGTGGCGGTCCGGTCAGTCACTTTCCGCCAGGGTCGTAATGAGGGCCAATGTCTGATTCACCATGCACTATGTAGGATCAAAGGTACTTTCCAGGCACGCAACGTCTATCTAGAACTTATTGCTGCTGATCCCCGGAAGTGAAAAACGAGTTCGAGCAACCCTAACTGTCTCAAAGAATCACATCTGGTGATCGAAGGAGCAAGGTATGTCTACAACGAATGGCAAGAAACAACGCATGCATGCAGGGCCAAACGACTTCTGGGGCTGTGTGAGAAAATTGCAATTCTAGTGGAGCAGACATGCGAGCAAACATGGACAGAACATATCAGAAAGTTGGATTGCAGCCCTCAAGAAACCAGTGAAAGTACAACCTCAAAAATGATACGAACTTTGTTTTTTCAGCAAAGTGACAGTGGCTGTCGGGTCAAAGAAACAATGCTACAGAAATGTCATAGTGCCCGACCTCAAAAAAGGCACTGCTGCACTGATGGATTATTACTGATCTGCGGCTGCAAGCGTACTTGCACCTCCCACCTTCTTGGAGGGGCTACTGTTCACTAGAAATGCTGCATTCCGCCGTGCTGATCATGCTAGAGGAGCACCTAAAGGGGGAACTCTTGCTCGAAGCTCCCACTGTGCCCCCGACCCAAGAAGCTTGATGCACAGAGCCACCACCAAACTGTCACATGCCCCCTGCAAGAGAGCCCACTGACCGACTACACAGAAGAAAAAGAGCATCAAATTACATTTCCAATGACTCGCCCGAGCTGCTGGCACAAATAGCTGAAGAATATAAGTTCTACAATTCGGCAGACATTTTTTGCGTCCTTAGTACCCAGCATCCAGACAAGGGCCAATGCCAAGTGGCTCCAGATAGTTTGGTGGGAATTAATCCAGCTAGCAAACGACACTGGACAAGGGTTCAATGTCATTAAGGTGGAGTTCAGGGCCCTAAGACTGATGACAATACAAAACAGATACGTATTGGACCTCCTGACAGCTATGGAAGGAGGTGTTTGCAAAAAGATCGGGAGTTCATGTTGCACATTCGCACCTTCTGAAGACGCTGAAAACGGGACATTGACACACGTCATCACTGCTGTACACGAGCTAGGGGTGAAAACAAAGAAAGAAGCTGGGGTCATGGAAGACGACTGGTTATCCATGGCCTTCAGCTGGGTCCCATCATGGCTTGGAACATTGGTGAAAATGCGGGCCCCTATCATCGTGGTTGTCCTGGTGGTCTTTTGCACATGCCAATTAGGTCTCCGGTGTTGTGCCAAAGCTGTGCCTAATAGCGCAATGATGATGGTGACTATTGCGAATAGTAAAGTACCGCGTGATACAAAAAAGGTGGAGATCCAAACTGAGCAAAATGATGTCCCCACACACCACATGGTGCCATCCCTCCTGGCGATATAGTTGATAACTTGTACTACACAACCACTGCACCACCCGCTGATCCCGAAAACTATACAGAATGGTGGATGGAGTTGGCGGGCAATGGGGGATGCATATACATGACCTGCACACCTGAACAGTATGCGCAGTGTGAGGAGAGTTTAAGGCATGGGTGCAGGGCATGTATGCCCATAAAGGGAATGTCAGTGTCGGACGAAGCAGAAAGGTGTGCAAACGAATGTAAATATGGGGCTGGGGGATTTGTTACTGTAGAAGTAATGAAAGGGGGGAATGTTGGGATGCAAATTAGCCTATCCCACCCCTCTTGGCGCGTCCAGGTAAGGCGAACACCATATGAAGTGATATAACGTACAAGGGGGAGTAATCCACACTATCAGGCAATGTGTAGAAGCATTGTAGTGCTTAGAGGTAAATGTGCAGCACTAGAAACCCCTAGCCCATGACTCTTTTATATTAGGCTCAAAAAGGGATAAGATGATTCACACTCTCTGCTCACTAGGCCTAAGTCCAGCAAGACAGACTGACTCCACAGAGCCCCGTTCCCAGAGAAGTCCGCTTCCCCCTCGGTCCTCCTGTGTTGCAAATATTTAGTATCTTCCAAAGGAATGGGTACTACAAGAGCGTGAGGCAACAAAAGGCTCTGCGTTGTGCCCCTTCATCTCCACCAAACTGTCATTAGGCCTTTAATCCCCACCCAGCCAGGCCGGAGCCAGCCCCACACCACTGACCCAACCTCCACACCTTTGCATTCCTGATAAGCAAGTGACCCCCCTGTCCCAACACAAATCAAGTGTGCCCAGAAGAGCTAAGCATGCACAGCTTTATTGAATACATATTTGAAGCATGAAAACATATCCCTTGTAACACGAGGTACAGGGAGGGATAAATTAAAGATCAAAACCCCGGGTGGAGACCTTGAGTGCAGGGATTGCAGTATCAATGAAGACATGTGTGGGTCAGTGTGACTGTATTTTATCCTCCCTTCTCCCTGGCATAATTTAATGTGCCGCTCAGGTGCCTGCCACAATGAGTTAATATTCAGGCTTCACATGTTTAGTTTGGAGAGGATCAATGTATTCATGTGTGACCCGACCTTCACCACGAGGATGAGCCCAGCTAACCCGCGTGGATCCAGACAGAGGAGAAAGAACTAACCAATTAGTGCCTGGCATACCCTATGGAGCAGGCTCATGTATAGGGTGCATCCAATCAGTGTCACCAATTTCTACTGTATATTATGATGCATGTGGGGTTTTTAAGTCCCTGGTTGTGACTGTAAGAGTTGAAGTGCTCCCGAGCAGCAGAGTCCTTTGCTGTTATTTGTATTCTGCATAATTAAAACTTGTTAACCTTGTAACGCTATCTCCTGGCTTATTTCCCTGGTGGGTTGTCTATGTTATGTTATGTTACTTGGCATTTATATAGCGCTCTATATATCATTGGTATGACCTCAAAGCGCTGGTAGGTTGAATGCCCTCGGGAACCGTAGTTCAGGTCAGTGGAGATAGATGGTGTCATAGGGTATGTGGGTGCACCAGTTATGTGTGCATCTGGTGTAGTTGTCGGATGGTAGCTGCATCCTAGCGTTAGGTGTGGTGTTAAAGATAATAGTTGGATGTGTTTGCAATCTGGTGGTTGGATATCCAGACTGGGTTTGGATGTGTTAGGCCTTAAGGACGTGTATCGGAGCAGCTAGGCCCGAGTGTCATGGGATAGCTGCGGTTTATTAGGGTGATGCGGTGTTCATAGGGTAGTGTCTGTATGTGAACAGCTAAGCCGAATTAATCAGTGGTATAGCATTGTGTGATGGTGTATAGAGGAGTAACCAGGTTACTCACCGTAGTGACCACCTTACTTCTAGTCCATAGTCCCCTTTCCTCCATACGTATGGGACATTCCTCCGTCCTATGGGACGGGACCGGAGCACTTTGTAAAAGCATCAAAAAAAATGTTGCACATTTATTTCGTCCTTTCTTTCTTTCTACGCGTGGTACGACACGCGGCCGTAACCCCGCCCATTTTAGCTCTGCCCCGCGCATCGCCCATCAGTCCTTTTCCATCGCCAGGTCACAGACCTTTAAGCAATAATAAAGGAACCTTATTAGAGGGGACGGCGGGCGGGCATATGGAGGAAAGGGGACTATGGACTAGGAGTAAGGTGGTCACTACGGTGAATAACCTGGTTATAATCCTATGTCCCGTCCCCTTTCCTCCATCCTTATAGGAGATTCCCAAGCACTCCTTACAGGAACTACGGGTGGATGGAAAAAACCCTATTGAAAAAGGTTCTTCAGCACAGCCTGGCCAAACTGAGCATCAGATCTGGAGCTCAAGTCTAGACAATAATGTTTACAAAAAGCCGATGGGGAGGCCCAAGTAGCTGCTTTTGCGATGGTCTCCCAGGAGACATATTTTTGAAAGGAAACTGCGGCTGCCTTGCCCCGCACCAGGTGTGCATGAATACCTTTAGGAGGCTGCAGTCCTTGGACAGTGTAAGACTCTGTAATACAGGCAGCGATCCATCTGGAGATAGTCGCCTTAGAGGCCTGTTTACCTTGTGGATTACTAAAGGTCACCAACAGTTGAGAAGAGTTCCTAAATTCAGATGTTCTGTCTAGATAGACCTTAAGAGCCCTTCTCACATCCAAACAATGCAGAACCCTTTCCACTTCTGAAGCAGGGTTCGGAAAGAAGATCGGTAGGGAGATCGATTGGTTCAGATGGAAATCAGAGACCACCTTCGGCAGGAAAGAAGGATTTGTCCGTAGGACCACCTTATCCTTGTGGAAAACCAAGAAAGGATGCTCCACCGATAAAGCTTGGAGTTCACTCACACGCCTTGCTGAAGTAACGGCAACCAAAAAGGACACCTTCCACGAAAGGTGCTTGAGGTCCACCGTGGCCATTGGTTCGAAAGGTTTCTGGCACAACTCCATAGGGACCACATTCAGATCCCCCGCCGGGTGTGGTTTGCGAACCGTGGGATAAAAGCGCATCAAACCCGCAAAATGTCTCCTAACCACTGGATTAGACAGAGAGTAAGAGCATTGGTCTGTGGATAGGTAGGCGGATACCGCCGAAAGATAAGTTCTGCAAGACAGAACGTGAATGCCCCACTCTGCTAGGTGAGACACGAAAGACAGCACAGTGTCAATCGTAGCCGCCCTTGGGTCCAGCTGTTTGTCTAAGCATCAATGACAGAACCTAAGCCATTTGCTTCTATACTGAGACCTTGTCAAGGGTTTCCTGGCTGCCTTAATAATGCACATGTTATCAGCAAACAGGTTGAGATGTTCTAATGACTTGAACTCAGGCACCATGCCGCCAAGCTGAACGATTGTGGGGAGGGATGCCACAGCTGTTGATCCTGGTGAAGCAGGTCGGGACTCACCGTTGGCCTGATCGGTGGATACACCAACAGGTGTTGAAGTTCTGTGAACCAAAACCTGGCCGGGCACCACAGGGCTATGAGCAGAAGAGAACAGTTCACTGTGTTCTTCAGCTTGCAAATCGTCCGATGAATAAGAGGCAGAGGCGGAAAAGCATAGGCCCTCATGTTGTGCCAAGGATTCCCGAGAGCATTCCCCAGAGAGGAGGCTCCCAGCCTGTTTCTGGAGGCATACAGATGAAGTATCTTGTTTGCCGCAGTCGCGAAGAGGTCCACTTCCGGAGTGCCCCAACGCAGGAAAATACATGAGACGATCTCCGCCTTCAATTCCCACTCAAAGCTGACCATCATCCACCGACTGAGGGCATCTGCCATGACATTCAGATGGCCCGGAATGTGTACTGCAACTAGCCAGACACCATGACGAACCGCCCACTCCCAAATCTGGATGGACAGGTCCACGAAAGGGGGAGACTTGGTGCCCCCTTGCTTGTGATTTAAAACATTGACACCACATTGTCCGTGCGGATACGGACCACTTTGTTGGCAATGATCGGTCTGAACACCTTGAGCGCTAGGAAGATCACCAGAAGCTCCAGATGATTTATGTGGAGGAACGTGTCCTGATGCGACCAAAGATCCGAGACCTGAAGAAGATCCAACGTCGCACCCCACCCCAAAAGGGAGGAGTCCGTCGTGACCGTTACCATAGGAGCTGGGTCCCGAAAACCCACACCCACCGACAGGTTGCTGAGAGACAACCACCACTCCAGGTCCGCTCTCATGGAAGTCGGAATCAATATCAACTTGGAGTCTGGATCCACAGCCTGACGCCAAGAACTCCGAAGAGCCATCTGAGTGCGCCTCATCTTGAGACGAGCAAGAGGAAGAGCCAATACGCACGAGGCCATGAGGCCCAGATGCCTCTGGAACCACCAGGCCAACATGCTCATCCGACTGCGCAAACATCTGACACGTGGCCAACAGATCTGCCATTCAGTCCCCAGTCAGGTACACTCTGCAGTCGATCGTGTTCCAGCGAAAACCCAGGAAAATCATATCCGACGAGACCGTCATGGAAGATTTCCGCCAGTTCACAGACAGCCCAAGATGGAACAGGAACTGAAGGAGAGACTGAAGATTGCATGCGGCTTTCAACGGGCAAGAGCTGCGTAAGAGCCAGTCGTCCAAATACGGATACACGTGGATACCTTGCAGACGAAGATAGGCCGCAGTCACCAACATCATCTTTGTGAAGACACGTGGCGCCGAGCTGAGGCCAAAAGGAAGCACTCGAAACTGGAAGTGCTCCTCTCCCACAGAGAAACAGAGATATCTCCTGTGTGGATTCCAGATCAGAATATGCATGTACGCATCCTGAAGGTCCACCACGCTGAGCCAATCGCTCATTTGCAAAGAGGACCGTATCTGGCCGGGCATGATCATCTTGAATTTCTCTTGGGGTAAGAAATGATTGAACTGGGAAAGCTCTAGAATGGTGCGCAGGCCAGCCTGGTTGGGTTTGGGCACGTGCTCTGAGGTCCAGCAGTTTCTGAACCTCGGCTTTTAGGGCGGACGACCCCAACTGCTGGAAAGGAGGGTTGAATGGTGGGGTAGGGGGTAAGGGTAAGCGGAAGCCTGCCCGAGAGACTGACAAGACCCACCGGTCCTCAGTGATGGTCTGCCACACCTCCCAATGAGACGCAATGTGTCCTCCCACCGGGCTCTTGTGCGAGCACGCAAAACCCTCATTTGGCAAGCTTTTCAATGGTGTTACCACCTGAACCTGAGGAAGAGGCTGAGGAGCGGGAGAAAAACCGAGTCTGTTGCTGCCTCTGGTGGTTATTACCCGAAGGGTTATCCGCTCTGCGGGTTTTCCGTTGTTGAAACCCTCTGAATCCAGAGGAGGGCCGGCTTTGCGACAATGGTCTCTGGGTTCTAAAAGGAGTTTTAACCAGGACGGACAAGGATTTAGCTGTCTGGGTGCTGTCCTTCGTTTTGGTGAGCTCCACATCCGTTGTGGAATGGAAAAGCTCCTTACCATCAAACGGCAGATCCAACACCTTGTCCTACACCTCCTTTGAGAACTTGGTGGCATGCAACCACAGCTGTCGAGAGGTATCAACTCCCAGCATAAAGCCCCGAGCCGAAGTGTCGACGTGATGTGCCGCGGCCTCTGTTAGGGAGAATTCTCTGTTTAGGCTGAATTTTCTAACCTAGTGAGTCCCCCAGCAGCTTTTCTGGATTTCTGGAGTTTTTTTTTTTTCATCCTGCCAAGAGTGAGACTCTTATTCTCCCACTCTTGGACATGATTGGTGGTATTTCTTTGAATGTTAATGTGTTCTATGGGCTATGGGGTATTTTACTCCATAGGGTCTCATGTGTTTTGCTTTGTGTGTTACACAGCACCCTCCGTGCCGTAACACTGGGGTGTCCTATTTGACCCCACCATAGACTCCATACCCTGGGACTGACTACTGTCTCCCAGGGCATGTAAAGTCACCATTGGCTTTACTAGACCTAAATTTACTAACAGAACCAGTACAAACCATCCTATTGTGGACGTACTGGTAGGGGTAATTCGATTACCCCTGGGTCTGTTGTTCGAGGGGGCACTGTCCCATCCCCCCTCGTCGAGTTTTGGCTGGTGGCAGTGGATACTACTTTTTATATTCGACCGCGAATATATTCCTATGGGATTTTCCCATTGTTCGAGGCTAATAGTTTTTCTATATAGCCTCGATCATACCGCCGGTTTATTAAATTAAAATAAATTCACCGGTTGGTATTTTCTGCCAGAACTCATTTTTTTAAATGGCGTATGTGTTCGCCTCTGTAACTCCAAACCAAAGGTTGAGCCCTTTGTTCCACTTTTGGCGGGCTTCTGCACAGAAGCGCCCTCCAGAGTGGTGCAGTTTTGTCTGGGTACCACAGGGATTGTGTGGGAGGGGGTTTAGGCCTTGCCAACTCAAGTCGCACTCTGAGGTGATTGGCCTAAGTGGTGAGCCACCCCGCTCACCACTTAGCATGTTTGATTGGCAGCTAGGCTGAATGAATGGGGGTTTTCTGCATAAAAGCAGGGCTTTGGGGACTGGAACTTCAGACGTCGCCACAGGACCTAAGAATCTGACGAGGGAGAAGCTGAGCCGACCTGCAACGACGACACCACCGGTGGAGCCCTGCTGAACCGACTCACCACTTCCCAATGACAGAGGAGATCTCCCTGCTGGAGAGTCTTCTTCCCTTTGACTGGTGGGAACAACCAGTCCCTTGCTTTTTCTTCGCTTCCAGGATGTCTAGTGGTCGAATTGCCCGTGCTGAGCACCCCGGCAACCGGATAGCCACTAACCACTGTACCGCGACCAAAAGGTGGTGCCTTGTGACCGAGCACTCCGCGGCTGGTCTCTTCCCTGGTGGTGCAACGATCTTCAACTTTCCTCTACGACGAGATCATCTCTTCTTCTGGCAAAGCCCCGACTTGCATCCACCACCAGGAACAACTGCCCCCGCCGGAGCTGTCTCTCCACTTTCAAGGTACTGTGTCCGCCTGGCTTCCCTCGTCCCGGTTAGCGTGAGGTGTCTTAAATCCTTACCTTTCCACTGGGTCGCCTCCAGACCTTCTTAACTTTTGTTCTAAAACTGGTCCAACCTTTCGGTGACATTTTGCTACCAAGACTCGAAGTGCGTTTCCACTGTGGTATTTCTGGGACATATCCCCTTGCCTCTCTCCGAGTGGGCCTGGCCTCTGAACTTTGTAATCTACAGTAGACCCTGCCTTGCTTGCCTTGCATTTGCTTCGTAAAAGAGTTGGTACTGAGTTGGTTTCATACCCTGCCTTTTTTTCTCTCCCTTCCTAATGAATACTAGAGTGCCATCTAGGTTAAGCACTCACCTCTGTCTGCAAATAAGTGGTGCCTTTGAACCTAGACTTGTCGAAATATTGAAATGGGATTGATATATACTTACAGTAACTGTGATTGAAGTTGTTTGCCATATTAGTGCCAGTGTGTTTTTCATAGATGTGTTTTTAAATAAATAATTATATATCTTAACACCCAAGCTCTGATCCGTGTCTGCTTGTTCTACTGTGTAAATTGCCCTATCTTGTATACTCTATATACTGCCTAACTCATCTTGAGAGAAGTCTGACTGCTCAGCCACAGCTACCAGGTAAATCTGGGTGGTGCAGACTGCTACCAATTGGGTTTACTGCTAACTCCTGTAGTCTTAAACTTTTTGCAGTGGTCCCAGAGGGAACTGCACAGGTTTCTGCCTAACAGCCTCCAGCAGATCCAGGGCCAAAACCCTGGCATCGGACAATCCCGCCCTAAAGTCCTCCAGCTTCTCGACTGGAATGAATTCCTCGAACTCCGACAGACCTTTCCACATTTTCATATTCGCCCCCGCTAACACCAGTTCTTCATTGGCCTGCAGGGCTGAGTTAGCAAAAACCTTCCTCCCAAAGGAGTCGAGGAGCTTGTCCTTTTTCCCCAGGACCTGAGTAGCCGTCGTAGAAGAGGATGCTGCAGGCCTGGACTGTAAAGTGGCCACAGCCACCACCGTGGAGGAGGGGGGCGGACAAAATGCTAAGGCCACCTCTTCCGAAGAATGCAGCCTGTATCGCGCGTCAATTTTCTTGTTGATGAAAAGTCCAGAGTGTGGCTTCTCCCAGACTCTACGGACCTTGGCCAAAAAGTCTTTCTGCAAGAACAGGCCGGTACGCTCTGAAGGAGATAAGGTGAACGCCCCCAAAAGCACACCCTCCTGCGGAGCGGGTGCCTTGGGCACTGGAACATCCAATAGACACATCATGTCCAACACCCGGCCGTGGAAAGCTCGAATAGAGCGGGGCTGGTCTTCACTGTCCTGATCGCCCTGCACATCATCCGACAGGTCAGGGTCTTGCTGAACTATGTCGTGCACCTCCTTGTCCACCGGGGACAACGGGGGCAAGGGCGGAAGGGTAGGGGAAGGCACTGCAGGGAAAGGCAGCGCCGGCAGAACCACCGGAGGCGCGGGTGGAACCGGAGGCGCAGGCCGGCATATTTCCCTAAAAAGACCCTTGAAATACTCCCTCATGGGGTTGGTACGCATGAGTGTCTGAAACTTGCTGAAAAAGGCGTCCTCGGAGAAGGCATTGGAGCTGCCGGAGGAGGCCTCTCATGAGGAGAATAGTTCCAGGGACACAGAGGGGATGGTTGCCAAACAGGCCCATCCCCAGAGGTGTCCACATAAATCAAGGGTGCCAAACCCACAGGCAGCGAGATGTTGTGCGGAAGAGGCATCTGAGCGTTCCAGTCGTAAACTGGACAAAAGGGATGCGCACAAGGAACCTTATGTTCACCCACAGAACCGATCCCTACACCTGAGACCGATGGCGTAGTTGTAGGGGAAGCACCCAAAATGGCCACCGTGGTTGTGGCGGGAACGGCTGTCATTTTGCCATCACCTGAGGGGAACTACGGCACGTGTGGAAGTGAAGCAGGGGTCCCCGCTGATGGATCAGGGGTCTTCATTTTAGCCTTTACACAAGGAACCTCGGCCGAGCCAGTACTATGCGGCCTGGAATGTTTCTGCGGCATACCAATAGCCAAACTAGCCTTCACAGGAAGGAACTCGGCACTGCCGGTAAAGGAGGAACTTCGATTCAAAAGCTCACCCCTTGTGAGAAAAACCTTTCACCTATAAGGCCTTCTCAGGCCTCTCAGAACTGCTGATTACCTTGGCCTCTGTACGAGGGACCTCAGACCTGAGTCCGGTAGAAGCCTCTTCACAGCGGGCCTCGAACCTATGTTCGGCCTTACCAAGACCAGCTGAGGCCTTGGGGCACACCCCTGTACTTTTGAGAGAAGCCGATAAGGAGGCCTCGGAGCGAGCTCCGGTACCCCACGATTCAGTAGAACTAGGTCTACACGCAGCCCCCAAAGAAGGGGCCTCGGATTGTAACTCGGTGTCCACAGTCCCCTTACGGAGACCCTCGGAGAACACTTTTTAGGCCCAGAAGGCACCTCAGGGCAAGCCCTTGTGACAGAGCGGTTGATGCTCCGCCTGGACCGGAAGACCCCGGGAAGGAGTCCCCCGGCCGGGGTGCTCTGAAAAGTGAATTACTCACCAGGCGTTTCTTCTTTTCATCGATGAAGGATTGAAAATGCGTAGGAGGAGTGCGCTGAAAAACCTCCTCCGACCGCTCTAACCGACGTTGAAGGGCCCGGACTGAAAGGGAATCACAATAGAAACAGGAGTCCCAACGGTGATCGGGACCCAAGCACTCTAAACAAAGAGGATGGGGGTCCGCCCTCGCGAAACGCCGCTGACACTAGTTACAATTTCAAAAGTCTAGTTTAAACGACATAGACAGACTACTACGCGATCGCTAGTGAGAGCAAGAGAGGAGGAAAAAAGGAAGAAATTCTTCTGCAGATGCAAGTGCGTCCAGTCCCGAACGAGAGGAGAAAAGGACTGATGGGCGATGCGCGGGGCGGATCTAAGATGGCCAAGGTTACGGCCGCATGCCATACCCTGCGTAGAAAGAGAGGAAGGACTAAATAATGTTGCAAACATTTTTTGGATGCTTTTACAAAGTGCTCCCGTCCCGTCCCACAGGACGTAGGAATGTCCCATAAGTATGGAGGAAAGGGGACGGGACGTAGGAGTAAGTAGGCCTAGTGATGTGATAAGAGTGATGGTTCATCTTTAACGCGCCTGAGACCAGGCACGTGAACAGGATGGCAAGGAGCACATCGACACACGGACACACAGTGACAGTGGGTTGGATTATGGTGACAGGAGGGGGCATACGGATATATAACAGCGTGGTGGACAAGAAAGCAGAGTACAACAGTGACACATGGGCACGGTGGGCACATATGATGATGAGAGGGTTGGGTGATACATTAGGATACATGGCGATATCATGGGAACAGGATGGCAGGGAGTGCATCGATACATGGACACACAGTGACAGGGGGATGAGATTACAGTGACAGGGGGCTGGGATTACAGCGATAGGGTAGAACATAGGGATGTACAACAACCGCATGGGGAATAGGAAAGCAGGTTGCACAGAGACGCGTGCGTGGGGCACACAGGAGCTAGGGAGTAGGGTCATCTATTTCATCCATCAGTCCATCCATCTATTCCATCACTGCATCTATCCATTTCTTCTATTTATTCATCAATTAATTCCAGCAACTATCCATTCCCTCGATGCATTAATCAATTTCTTCCTTTTCTTCTTTTATTCATTCAATTTATCGATTCAGTCAGTGCATCCACTCATTCCATCCATTTGTTCCATCCATTCGATACCTTCCATCACTTCCATTCATTCTATCTCTTCCATTCTATCGGTCCTGTCCATCTATTCTATCCGTTCCGTTTGTTTTGTGCATTCATTCCATTTCATCAATCAATGCCATATAAATACATTCCAATCATTCCATCCATTTCATCAATCAATTCCGTATACATAAATTCCAATAATTCTGCATGCATCCATGCCACCATTCCATCCATTTATTCTACATGTGTCCATCCATTCCATCCTTTCCATCGATTCTGTCCATTTCATCCATCCATTCCATCCATCAATCTTTTCCATCTCCTCCTTCCATTTCATCTGTTCCATCCATCCGTTCCATCCATCCATCCGTTCCATCTGTCCATTCCATCCGTCCGTTGCATCCGTCCGTTCCATCCATTCGTTCCATCTGTCTGTTTTATCCATCCACATCCACCCATCCATACATCCATCCATTCCATCCAATTCCATCTACACAATCCATTCCATCCATTCTATCTATACATTTTACACATATTCCGTCCATTCCATCCATTGCATTCATCAGTTCCCTATGCATACCTTCCAATCATTCCACATGCCTCCACGCCATCTATTCCATCCATTCGTTCCACATGTGTCCATCCATTTCATCTATCCCTTCTATCCATCCGTCTTTTTGATCTATTCCGTCCATTTATTTCATCCATCATCCATTCCATTTATCCCTTCCATACATCTGTCTTTTCCATCTATTCCATCTATCCATTCCCTTCCATCTATTCCATCCATCCATTCATCCATCATTCTATTCATCCATTCCATCTATCCATTCCATCCACCCATCCATTCCATCCATCCATTCTATGAATTTCATCTATTCTCTCTATTTCATCCATTCTATCCATTCCATATACATACCTTCCATTCATTCCACATGCATCCGTGCCAATCATTCAATCAGTTCAATTCACATGTGTCCATCTGTTCCATCCTTTCCATCTATGCCGTCCGTTCAATCCATCTGTCGTTCCATACATCCATCCCTTCCATCCATCCATTCACACCATTCATTCCATCCATCCATTTCATCAATCCATTCCCTCCATCATTCTATCCATCCATTCTATCCTGTGGGAAGGAGCAGAGGTCATTGAAGACATGGTAGAGAGTCCCATTGTGTATTTAGTCATCGGGTTGTTGGGAGTTCGGACATATATTTAGGGTTGTTGTTGGTGTTATGGAAAGAGGCATGTTTCTAGTAAATTGGGAAATGTCTTATAGTCTTGGGTGTGTCGGATGTGAGGTGAAAGCGAGTTCCACAGAGTCGGGGCCAGTGCTGAGAAAGAGGATCATCCGATCCTGACGGAGTTAGTGGTTGGGATCACTAAAAGGAGGGCAGAGCTTGATCTGAGGGTGCGGGGTGGGAGGTAAAGTTTTAACTTATCTTGCAGGTACAGAGGGCCGGTCTTGTGCACTGCACGATGAGTGATGCACACAGTCTTGAAAGTGGCCCTTCGTCTGACTGGGAGCCAGTGGAGGGTTCTGAGAGCTGGAGAGATGTGGTCTCTTGGACCCAGGGCTAGGAGCATTTTAGCAGCAGCGTTTTCTTGCGCTCTTTGGAGTTTATTAAGGTGGTATGCTGGGACTCCTAGGTAAAGGGAGTTGTCATAGTCCAGTCTCGACATTACAATAGACATAACAGAGGCAAGTCTGTTTGGGAAGGAGAGGTAGGGAAAAATGCACCTGAGAATTTTGAGATGGTAGTGACAAGATTTAGATACGTTGTTGATCTGTCGGGAGAGCGTTAGGCCAGAGTCCATAGTCCATTCAAGGTTTTTTACAGTGACGGAGGGGGTGGGCGGATGGCCCATGGAAGGGGGCCAAGGAAGTGGGCGAGGTATAAGTGCAGTGTTGCCGCACACAATGATTTCGGTATTAGTGGGGTTTAAGAGGAGGTGGTGGTTTATAGTCATCCAACTGTCAATATCTAGGAGGCAGGCTTCGAGGTCGGGCTGAGAGTTGGAGTTGTGGAGTTTGAGGAGGATTTGGGTATTGTCGGCGAAGTTGTAGCACAGGATATTGTGCAGGCGGATGATTCCAGGGAGGGTGGACATATAGAGGTTGAATAGGAGAGCTGATAGACATGCGCCTTGTGGTACTCCAGAATTAACTGGACGAGTAGCCGAGACAAAAGGGGAGAGGAGGGTTATTTGTCTCCTGTTGTTGAGGAAGAGCGATCCATTTAAGAGGCAGTCAAGGAGGATTGAATGGTTGATTGTGCCGAGGCTGCGGACAGGTTGAGGAGAATTAGTGCAGCGCATCCTGCAGAGTCTGCAGTAATCTTAAAATCATCACAGATTGAGGCCAGAGTGATTTCGGTTCCATGTCGCAGTCTGAAGCCTGATTGGGCGGGGTTAAGGAGGTTGTTGGATTCGACAGGTTGTTGGATTCGACAAAGGAGTTTAGTTGGGAGTATGTTGTTCGGTCGATGGGTTTTTCAAGGAATCTGGTTTTCGAGATGGGACGGTAACCTTTGGTGTCAAGGGATGTTTTTTTAAGAAGAGGCTTTACATTTGCAATTTTGAAAGCATCTGGAAAGATTCCAGAGCTGAGGGAGTCATTTAGGATGGTTCTTGCATGCTCTCCTGCACAGGTGGACGAGAATATTTCTTTGAGGACTGAGGCGGGGCCAGGGTCTAGGGGGGAACCAGAAGGTTTGTGAGCAGATAGAAGGTCAAGAAATTCTTCTCTGGAGATGGGTTTGAAGGAGTCAAAGGTGGGTACGGTGGGGGTTGTGGCGGCGGGGGGGAGGTGGGGTGGGTGATTGTTGGATTGGTCGGTATTTGGGCCGGGCAGAGGAGGGACAGTTTGTTGTTAAGGGAAGTCGTTCTGTCGAGAGCAGTGGTGTAGAAGTGGAGGGAGAGAGAGTCACAGAGCGATTGTGATGGGGTACATTGGGTAGAGATGCAAGTTGGTTTGACGTTTCAGATATGATTCTGTGGAGTTCTTTGCTGTGGTTTCCACAGTTGAGAATCCGATTGTTGTAGTGGTTTTATTTGGCTTTCCGGATTTCTGCTTTGTAGTTGCAATGGTGCAAGGCAAAGGTGGATCTGCTGAGACTGTTTTTTTCTGCACGCCATTTGCGTTCCAAGGAAGTTTTTTGGCATTCCTCAGTTCAGGAGTAAACCATTTGAGAAATGGTCTTAAGTGTGAGGAAGAGGGACGCGAGAGGGTGCGCGGAATTAGTGCGTCATTGAGCCATGAGTCGACGGTTAAAGATCTGTCGGGGGGGTGTGTTGTGGGGGGTCTGAGAAGCAGGGCTTCGGCTAGGTCAGGGATGATCTTTAGTTTGTTCCAGCATTTGCGGTGAAGGGGGAGGCAAAGTAGGGGCAGGGGTGAGGATGGACTGTTCATGTGAAGGGAGAGGTTGAGCGCATCAAGACTATCGACCAGTGAATGGGTCATGGGGTTAGTGGGGATGTCCAACCAGATATTGAAGTCTCCTAGGAGAGTCAAAGAGGGGTGATTTACTTGAATGGTGGCTACAGAGTCACAGAGGTTGGTAGTGAAATGTCTGTCGTAACCAGGAGGTCTGTAAATGATTAGGAGGCTGTTGGAGAAAGTTGGAGGTAGTGAGAGTTTAACAAGGAGTGATTCGCATGATGGAATGCATGTCTGAGAATCAACGAGTGAGACGGAGAAGTGAGATTTTGTCATGCACCCGGTCACATGTACCTCGCTGCGGCAGCACGCTGTGGGCTCGACCCGGCGCCGGCGGGGGTTGCACCTGCCTTCAGTTTCCACCACGCCTAGCCTCAGGCCGTGATTGCCCTCGCCGGCTCGGCGCCCTGCTGGCCCTCCGCCGTTGCGGTGCCTGTGGCGCTGCTGGTCCCGACCTGGTTGGGGGCAGCCATAGCGCTTGTTGTCACGATGGACCTCCCCATGGCACCGTGCGCGTGATGCTTCACACAAACCGTGTTCACACATCGGCCACGTGATGCGAGCCCAGCATGTTATACGAACCCAGCAATCAGGGGACAAGCAATGAGGAATCACGTGACCAGGAAGTCACGGCATAAAAGAAACTCGTTTCTTCCATTCAAACGCTTCTCAGCTGTCCTGACGGCGTGTGGCAACTCTTGCATTCTGTGCGTGCTATATTGAACTCTGGACTTCTGGACCACGTTTTTTTAGCTTTTGGATTGCTATTGGATTACCCTTGTTGGATTTGGTAATTTAGGACTGCTTACCTGAACTGCTACTACCCTCTGGACCTCGTGGTTTTTGGATTGCTATTGGATTGCCCTTGTTGGATTTGGTAATTTAGGACTGCCTACCTGAACTGCTGCTACTCTTTGGAACTCGCTCTATGGATTGTGTTTTCTCTTTGATCTTTTTGGCATTTGCTAAACCAGGAATCAAGAACCAAGAACCCTGCCTTGCCCCAAGTGCATCATCAAGTGTGCTCTTCGGGTGGACCCTGTTAGAGGTACTACCATCTCCTCTCACTCTCAGGGGGAACAGTTAGGTGTAGAGTCATCCTCAGTCATCCCACGGGTAAGTGCCTTTCTATATCATACACTATCATAGGCACTGTACATTGCATACCTAACCCAGTGCTTTTCTTTCAGTCACATGGGATCCAGTGTTCTCTGTTCCTGCCACCTGTGGCCTCAATAACCGGTTAGCAAGTTAATTGTACTTCTCTGACTGGTGTTTGGGGACAGAGGTATCCTAATCTACGTGGAACTCAGATCTTGACAGACTGAGAAGCCATATTCCACTGGATTATGGATACCTGCACCGGGGACCCGTGGCTACTCTGGTACAGGCTATCACAGTCCTTAGGGCAGATATGACGGCCACCACAGCGGCAATACATCGACGTTTAGATGCCATACAGAGCGAGAGACATGCACTGCCCCCGACGCAGAGTTTGGGGACGTTCCTGTTGAACCAGAACCCTCTGCCGCGGTGGTAGCTCCAGCCCCGGTATATGTGCCTACTCCTTTCCCTTTGGCGGCACCAGAGAAATTCCCGAGTGACCCACGCAAATTCCGCACCTTTTTGAATCAATGTAAGTTGCATTTCTTATGCCGTCCTCAGACCTTCCCTGACTCCACAACAAAAGCTGCCTTTACGTTGTCCCATCTAAGCAGTATCGCCGCCACCTGGGCGAACCCGTTATTGGAAGGTGACAGTCCCGTTCTCTATGACTTTGACTGACTGGTAGCCGAAAATGACCCGAGTGTTTGATACACGTCACAAAGCCCAAACATGTGACCTAGAGCTACTCGAGTTAACACAAGGGAAAACCCCATTAATTGAGTACATCACATGCTTTAATCAGCTGTCAATTGAAACTGCTTGGCCAGAGGACAAGAAATCAATGGTGTTCTACAGGGGTCTTAATGATCAAATGAAAGACGCCCTTGTGGTAGTACCAGCACTACCTACCCAGTAGGCCGATTTAGTGGATCTTGCCCTCCAAGTTGACGCCAGACACACGGAATGAAAGACCAAAATCAGGAAATCAACCCCATTGTTCACAACAGCACCAACATCCACGGAAACCAGCAAACCCATGCAGATCGGGGGTATCCGCAGTCCAATTTCACCCACAGAGCGAGAACGCCGTAGACAAGCCAACGCTTGTTTTTACTGCAGAACCATTGGTCATTTTGTTAAGGAATGTCCCAGAAGGCCCAAATTTAAGGCAGCAGGTTTTCAGAAGGCTCGTCCCTAGGACAGGGGGCGTGGATGAGCCGCTCTGAACATTCCCATGGTCCCCCTTCACCACCTGATACCACCAGGCCTTTGCATTTACAGGCATATCTGTGTTCTACGGACAACATCAAACACCAAGTACATCTAGTCATTGACTCCAGAGCCACAGGGAATTATGTAGACATATCCCTGGCCGCTTCCCTGAATCTACCCTTACAAAATAAAAGACATCCCGAACCGGTACAGGCAGTGGATGGGTCTCCTCTGGTTTCCGGCCCCATCAGACAACAAATCGCTCCCTTAACCATAATTCTACAAGACACACACCAAGAGACCATCACTTTTGACTTGATCACCACCCCGTAATATGGCCTAATTCTCGGTATCCCATGGTTGCGGACTCACAATCCTGTCATCAATTGGGTTCTGGGGTCCATCGTCTTTGATTCCTTGTTTTGTCATGAGCATTGTCTTCTAGCCCCGAAAGTAGCAACCACTCCTGCTCAGGCTCTGGGGGCCCTGGCACACTTATCAATACACGAACCACAAGCAATGGATGTCGATGCCCCAGGACATGTGGTGGGTCTCGTTACTACCAAGTTACGACCCGAATATCACGACTTTACAGAAGTATTTGACAAAAAATCAGTAGACCATTTGCCTCCACATCGCCCATATGATTGCCCGATTGATTTAGTCCCAGGGGCTTCGATCCCATTTGGACTCATTGGGCCTCATTACGACCCAGGCGGTAAGTTACCGCCTGGGCCGTGACTTTACCACCATGGCGTAAACTACGTTTACGCCATGGTGGTTGGCGGACTTACCGCCCCATTCCGACCTTGGCGGGGCGGTAAGTCCCCAATCCCCATTTACCCTTTCCCATTCCCATTTTTGCCCCATAGGGTATAATGGGAGTGGGGAAGGCGTTAATTACGCCACCGTAAATTACGGTGGCGTAATTAACTCCATGGTCCCTTAGCGCCATGGATTTTAACACCTGCTAAAAGCAGGTGTTAAATGCGCCATGGCGCTAAGGGACCTCGTACTCAGGCGGTAAGGGTCGGCGCTGTTAACGCTGCCGTTAACCCCTTACCGCCTGGGTCGTAATGAGGCCCATTTACTCATTGTCCCCGTCGGAGGATGCAATCTTGAAGGAGTATTTGCAATATTCACTTCGGTTGGGTCACATAAAAACATCCCAACCCCTCGCTGCCAGTCCTATATTCTTTGTACCAAAGAGGGAAGGTGACCTTCGGCCTTGTATTGATTAACGACAGCTTAATCAGGTCACTATCAAGAATTGATACACTATTCCCCTCATCACGTCTCTGATGGACCGATTGACACATGTCATGATCTTTACCAAACTGGATCTAAGGGGTGCGTATAATCTTATACGCATCCGAAAGGGTGATGAGTGGAAAACGGTTTTCTGTACCCGATATGGCTTATTCAGATATACTGTCATGCCGTTCGGATTGTGTAACGCCCCAGCTACCTTTCAACGGTTCATGAATGAGATATTCCATGACATCATTGATGCTTATATGGTGGTATATCTCGATGATATACTTGTTTTTTTCACAGTCACTACAAGAACAAATGATGCATGTACGGGAAGTCCTTAGTCAGCTTCGTTCCCATTGTATCTACGCCAAACCCGAAAAATGTCTGTTCCACATATCACTCCTGGAGGGCTAACTATGTACACCACTAAGGTCTGTGCCATTCTCGATTGGGCTGTTCCCAACACTATCTGAGAATTACAGTCCTTTCTTGGATTCGCCAACTTTTATAGGTGATTCATCGCAGGTTTTTTGGCCATCGCTGCACCATTGACGACACTCACAAGCCCTCATGTCCCGTTTGTATGGACGCTGCTACAACGGGATGCATTTAGGGCCCTCAAAATGACATTTACCACTGCTCCTATCCTGCAGCACCCCAACCCTGACCTTCACTATGTTCTCGAAGCAGATGCCTCTTCCTATGCTTTAGGAGCCGTACTATCTCAATCTTGTCCGTCCACTGGTTTGTTACACCCTGTGGCCTTCCACTCTCAGAAATTCACACCGGCAGAAAGCCATTATACCGTCACCGAAAAGGAGCTCATGGGGGTAAAAGACGCCTTTCAGGTCTGGAGACACCACTAACTCGGGGCCAAACACCAGGTTGCTGTGTACACTGATCACCGTAACCACCAGGACCTGGCCACGTTCAAGTGTAACAACAGCCGGCAAGTCCGATGGCATTTGTTTTTCTCTGCCTATGATTTCACGATAAAATATCGTCCGGACACCGCTCATGGTAAAGCGGGCGCTCTCTCCCGCATTCCTGGGGGTGACTCCCTTCCCGTCTTTCCTGAGACACTACTGGAAAACAAGCACGTAATATGTCTATGCACACCCCCCATCGACCTCTTATCCATGATCCGCCAATGGGTTAGCACACATCCCGAACAGTTAAGGGGATGGGATATAGTCATGCTTGATGGTTTACCGTTTATTCAGAACAAGCTATATCTACCCCCACCTGACACACAATCAATTGCTCTTGAATGGTCCCACGATGCAGTCATTAACGGACATCCGGGTCAGACTCGTACAGTGGCCATGCTCCGCCGATGGTGTTGGTGGCCATCCATGTACAATGATACAGTGTCTAATGTGGCCTCTTGCTCAGTGTGTGCTCAATGCAAAAACAAGAAGAGTCGGCCAACTGGATTGTTGCAACCTTTACCACCCCCGACCAAACCATGACACACCATCACCATGGATTTCATTACTGACATGCCCAAGGTGGGAGGGTTTGACACCATATGGGTTATGGTCGATTTGTTCACAAAGATGGCACATTTCGTCCCATGTACCGGTATCCCCACAGCAGCAGTCTTAGCTGACATATTCTTTCGCCATGTCTTTTGTCTTTTTG
Source organism: Ambystoma mexicanum (assembly GCF_040938575.1). Taxonomy (NCBI): domain Eukaryota; kingdom Metazoa; phylum Chordata; class Amphibia; order Caudata; family Ambystomatidae; genus Ambystoma; species Ambystoma mexicanum. The sequence goes on from NC_090932.1 coordinate 1,604,731,804, forward strand.
GTCTGCCTTCAATTGTTATTTCAGATCGGGGTTAGCAATTTACTTCCCGTTTCTGGCGATCCCTCACAAAGCTGCTAGGCATAGATTCCTGCTACTCCTCATCATATCATCTTGAAACAGACAGGCAGACCGAACGGGTCAACCAGACTATGGAGCAGTATCTCTGTTGTCTATCCTTACAACATCAACATTCCTGGCATCAGGCCCGGCACATAACCGAGTTTGCCTATAATAACGCACCACACTCATCCACTGGTTCTTCGCCCTTCTACTGTCTGTATGGCCAACACCCTCGAGTCCTGCCCTTCCCAGAACTCTCCACCACTCATCTGCCTGTCATTACCACTTGTATGAGGGACATGAAGTCAATGCACAATCAGATATTGATGCACCTTAGGGAGGCACAATACTCCATGTGGCAGACAGCCGATAAAAAGCGTACAGTGGCTCCTGTATACACTGTGGGGGACAGAGTGTGGCTCTCTACAAGACATCTGCCTATACCGGGTTGTCGGAAGCTGCTGCCCCGTTTTGTTGGCCCTTATCGAATGACGAAAGTCATCAATCCTGTGGCCTATGGTGTTTCTCTGCCTAGTACATGGCGTATTCATCCGGTTTTCCACACGTCCCTCCTTAAACCTTGCCCTGCTTCTGTGCGCATCGTCTTGCCCCGTCTCCTGTTTTGAAGGGTTCATCTGTGGAATAAGAGGTTAGTGGTATCCTTGGTTCTCGTGTTTGCAGGGGGCTCCTTTACTGTTTAGTGGATTGGTTGGGGTATGGTCCGGAAGAAAGGTCCTGGGAACCCGCTAGCGAGGTCCATACTCCACTCCTAGTATCCCGTTTTCACAGGGCTAATCCTCTTAGCCCACGGCGACGCAGGCCCTTAGGGGGGACTCTGTCATGCACCCAGTCACATGTACCTCACTGCGGCAGCACGCTGGGAGCCCAACCCTGCGCCGGCGGGGGTTGCACCTGCCTTCAGTTTCCACCATGCCTAGCCGCATGCCGCGATTGCCCTCGGTGGCTTGGCACCCTGCATGCCTCCCTGCGTTGCGGCATCCGTGGTGGCGCTGGTCCTGACCCGGTTGGGGGCGGCCATGGAGTTTGTTGTCACGATGGACCTCCCCACTTCCCGGCCGCTCACGTGACCGCGCGCGTGACGCTTCACACAAACCGTGTTCACGTGTTGGCCACGTGACGCGAGCCCAGCACGTGACACAAACCCAGCAATTGGGGGACAAGCAATGAGGAATCACGTGACCAGGAAGTCATGGCATAAAAGAAACTCGTTTCTTCCATTCAAACGTTTCTCAGCTGTCCTGACAGCGTGCGGCAACTCTTGCATTCTGTGCGTGCTATATTGAACTCTGGACTTCTGGACCTCGTTTGTTGACCTTTTGGATTGCTATTGGATTACCCTTGTTGGATTTGGTAATTTAGGACTGCTTACCTGAACTGCTACTACCCTCTGTACCTCGTGGTTTTTGGATTGCTATTGGATTGCCCTTGTTGGATTTGGTAATTTAGGACTGCCTACCTGAACTGCTGCTACCCTTTGGAACTCGCTCTACGGATTGTGTTTTCTCTTTGTTCTTCTTTGCATTTGCTAAACCAGGAATCAAGAACCAAGAACCCTGCCTTTCACCAAGTGCATTATCAAGTGTGCTCTTCGGGTGGACCCTGTTAGAGGTACTACCATCTCCTCTCGCTCTCAGGGGGAACAGTTAGGTGTAGAGTCCTCCTCGGTCATCCCACGGGTAGGTGCCTTTGACTTCTATATCATACACTATCATAGTCACTGTAGATTGCATACCTAACCCAGCGCTTTTCTTTCAGCCACCTGGGATCCGGTGTTCTCTGTTCCTGTCACCTGTGGCCTCAATAACCTGTCAGCGAGTTAATTGTACTTCTCTGACTCGTGCTTGGGGACGGAGGGTGACGAATATGCAGCTAGCCAGTAGAGAGGGGAAGGGACATGGTGGGGGGGTTGTTGGCAGGTTTTGAGGAGAGTTTAACGGGGGGCGCAGGTGGAGGGAGGGGGTTGAGGGCGGCGGGCTGCGCATTTATGTGATTAGATAGGGGAAAGGGACTCTGAGGTATGGGGAGATGGGAGGGGAGGAATGATTGCTTTTGGGTGAGAGGTAGGGGTTGACGAGGTGAGGGTTTGAGGTGTTTGGCACTCCAGCAGGCTCCTCTCGCTTGGGAGTTCGATAGGGGGCGGGGTGTCATGGCAAGGGGTATTAGGGTGTTCTCAATAGTGGTCAGAGAGAGGGTGGGGAGTGATGTGTTTGGGTGGGAATGGAGGGGCTGAGTGGGGTTCTGGTTTTCGAGTTTGATAGGGGGCAGGATGTCGTGTCATGGTGTATTGGGGAGTTCTCAGAAGCGGTCAGAGGGAGGGTTGGGAGCGATGAGTTTGGGTGGGAAGGGGGAGGGTGGAGTGGGCTCCCAAGGAGGGAGGAGGGTGGCGTGCCTGAGTGTCGCTCTGATTTTAGAGTTGGATGTGGGGTCGTGGTAGGAGATTGGGCGAGTGGCGTTATGCTGAAGTGAGGTGGGGGCTCGAGAAGGTGGGAGCTAGTTTGTGTGTGGCAACATGGTGGGACTGAGTGTCACGATCCTACTCGCCTGCCACCCAGCACCGCTACATGCATCTCTGCCTTTATTTTCCTTGTTTTACCGCTGCAGTTTTGGACTAATCTAATTGCATGTTCCATTCGGCTTTTGGGTTTTTGACCTTTCCTGGAAATCCTCTTTTAGCTTTTTGATTCCTGTTGCTGTTGATGCTTGCAGCTCTCGCTCCAGTCTGCTGCAGCCTTCTTCCCTGCTCCTCTGAGCTCCCACCTGACGGCTCTGCCGCACTCCGCTTCCTTCCGCCCTGCTCCTCTGGGCTCCCACCTGGCAGCTCTGCCACAGTCTGCTGCCTTCCGCCCTGCTCCTCTGGGCTTCCACCTAGCGGCTTGTAAGAGGATTCAATTCAACACTACAGCTAAGTCAATGCCTAGTCTGAGATACTGAATGGAAACCCTTATTAATATATCTTTATGTCCAGTTCATGCGTTCTGGGTGACTACCCCTATATAACACCATCTCTCTTGGAATCCCCCTGACCCCACTGAGCCAAGAAGTAGTTATGTTTTGCAAGTTTAAAGGTTTATTTGATAATTTAAACAATATATATATATATCACACTTTATAATAAATTAATAATTGAATATCACACTGAATCTGAGCAGTAATCAATAATGGATAGTCTGGCACTAGCACACTTGTGAATAGGAACAGAAGAATAAGGTGGTAGAGAATGCTTTATATAAGTTCAGATGGATGTAATGTTGAATGAAAATGCAATACAGAAAATACTCAATATGATTTCAACAAAACAATGTAATCACTTTTCTCTGGCAATCCCCTCCCCCCTTTTATGCAATGCAAGGAAATGGAAGGAAAGCACACAGTTCTCAGAAATGCAATCAAATGTAATTCAGTTCACCCCAGCAAGCTTAGACCACAGAAGTTGGAACACAGGCCCAAAATGCTTTTACATGTGCTGGCAATGAAGTGAAAAATATGCTAAAATGCTTTTAATTCCCTCTTGAGGTTCAGGGTGAGTGGTATCAAATTAATATTAGTCCAGGCTCACTCTAGCAATGATTCAGGGATGGTTCTTAAGAGGCAAACGAAATTTTAGCAAGGAAAGCAAGAACTGCTGTTTTCACACGTGGAGAAATTTGCAAATCGCGGCAAATTCGCGAGTGCATTTTTCGCGATTGCGGCAAAAGTGTATGGAATAGGAATGTGGTTCTAGGTGTGTTGAAAAGCCAAGATTCTAAGCTTTCAGAGGAAAGTTACTGCAAGTCTCTAAGACAAACGGTCACGGAGATATGAGCGATATGGTGAAGGTTGTTTTTTGGATTTTAAATTTTAAAAGTTCATAGTGACAAGTGACAACTAGCAACTAGAAATGACAGGTGACAGCTTTACAAATGACAGGTGACAGTTAGGAGGCAGTTCTACTTAGATTAAAATAGATTGAATTATATTATTTTAACTAAGAGATTGGTTCTGCACAGTCTGCTAGGTACTCACAATATATTTTTGAAATAAATGGGCCTCTCCACGGATCTGGTCAGGTTTTAGACTGGACTCTGGTCTGGTCTCTGCACTTCACAGTGATCTGGGTCAGCTCTCTGGTTCTGCTAACAGTGGTCTGGGTCAGCTCTGCTCTCTCTGGTCTAGCCTCTCTGGATTCTGGAGATTGATGGATTTGAAGTCTGGATCTCTGGATGTTGTATGGTCCGGCAGAGCGCGTTGCAGCAAATGGAATTGAATGTCCCTATCTGTCCTGACTGTCTGCTTTTATGTGTTTTGAAAATGGGTGTGTGTGCAGCATCACTAGGCCCTACCCCTCTCCACTTGTCATTGGCCACTTCCTCCTCTTCCCCTTGATTGGGGGAATGAAATGAAGTGTCATCATGATGAGGTCTGTTTATGGTACAGAGAACCCACCCCTGTCAAATTACACACAATCTATATTTTGACCCAAAAGACATATTTGCACAGGTGCACATTTGTTTAAAATTACATGCACCCATCACATATCACAGGAGGTATACCCTGTCCAAATCTGCTCTTCCTGGGAGCTTGCATTGAGAATTGGCAACATATTTCACTTTTTGGTCAGGTTACCAATATCAGATTCTTACTCAAATTTACCCAAATGTGTGCAAGGCATGCAGGCATTAATTGATGAAGTATCAGACTTTTAACATGCATACATTTTAAGTAATACCCTCTTAACTGCTAGCTTGCCCCCAGATCATGCCACCGGTTCTAAAAACCTCTTAAAATGTGGGCAGAAAAATCACAAGAATTATGGTATCATTTAAATAATTATGACAAGTCCGTACTATGAGTTATTCATCTTTTTCTAAGACCATATTCTGGCTACAGGGGTGTGTCTTTTCAGGTCACATGGTACAGAAACCAGTTTTTCCACTTTCTTCAAGCTCAGCCTCTGTCTCCAGTTTCTCCCCCTCCCAGTTTCTGCCAAGAGGAAGCCATTTTTATTACCCCTGCAATAAACCATCTGCCTGGGCTCTGGAAGGCCCATTGTTCAAGAAGAAGCTATCCATGGCCACTTCCATAAACCCTCTGCCTGGGTCCTATGTTTAGTCTCTAGCAGTCCCTTGATAATCCAATCAGAGAAGTGTCAGATCCCTTTTGGTGGGAGCAGCAAAAAGGCAGCTAGGTCTGGGAACACAGCTGTTGTGCAAGTCTCATCTCCTGTCGGGGGTAGCTGGTGGGCAGAATTCAGTTCCTTAAGCCAGGCCCCAGCTAATGCCACTTTTAGTTACCCAGTTTTCTGCATTCAAATAAAATGAACCATTTTTACATATGCAGCTAGAATGCTGATTCTAAGTTTAAAACTATGATATTTAAACAATTGCAACCTATGTGACACTCAAAAGTAGGTCACTCATTTCTTTTAAACATTTAGATTTTTAGTGTCTTTCAGTCCAAATATACTTAAACTGCTGAAATCCACAACTCAGCCAGTCTTGTTATAAACCTTCAAGTCACTTCAGAATATAACTTTAGATTGTATCCACCTCTCAGTAAGTCTTTCTTTGGCCTGCCTTGGGTTCATTTATTCAGTTTTACACAAAAAAGAAAAAAGTCTGGTGTTGTTTTAAACCGCCGGCTTTCTGATAGTGGTGAGTACTGGTAATGCAACCATTTTTGGGATTTAAGAAAATGAATTCCCCACAATTCTAGGTTGCTTTTGGCAATCAGCATTGCCATTCCCAATGGTTTCAGGCTACTGTGTGGGTAGTCCAATGGTGGTTTTAGGCAGTGCCCTTCTGTGCCCATAACATCAGCAAAATGGGTGGCGGCCTATTCTTCATGCACTTCCCTGGGCATTTTCTGGGAATCTCTGGCCATCATGATGTTTTCCATGTCAGTACTGCACAGTTTTGAGGTAGGGCTTGGATGCGTGGATAAAAACATCCCACAAGCCCCCCTCTTGCGATGGCCATTCTGTTTCACTGATGGGACTCGCAAGACCTGGGATGTTTCCTCATCTTCTTCCAATAGATGGCACAGTTCAGCATCTAGTCCTCCATCCAGTCGGATCGATCGGTTCTCCTCGCCGGTCCTGATGGGAGTATTGGGCGGTACACTGGGCCCCTTGCGTCTCTGCTCCCGGTCTCCGGATCGTCCTCCTTGGCCCGTCTCCAGGTTTTCTTTCTCCTAGGACGGCAAAGGAAGAGCGGCAATACCTATTCATAGACATTTTTCCCCCACCATTGATATAGTGGGGTGGCATATAAATTTATAGTCAAAACATATGGACATGCACATTTCTTTTTGCATTCAAAAACCAAAACACCCACATTGAGAAACTCAGAATTTGATAGGCGATATGTAGGATATTTTAAGTTAGAACTGAATTAATCTGAGACAGTACCCTCTAGGATTCCAGAGGATTCCTCCAGTTGTTGCAGAGTGTGCCTGGGATGGCAACACTTCAACTGGTTTATGTGGACCCACTTGTCTTCCCCCTCTGCCAAACCGCCTTTGGGGATGCGGATCTTGTAGGCCACAGGGGAGATTTTGTCTATAATCTCAAAGGGTCCCTTCCATGTAGGCAAAAATTTTCGCTGTTTGGCCTGGTTCCTTTGGAAATTGTATAGATAGACCCGGTCCCCCACCTGATATTCCTTCCTGGAAGTTTTCAGGCATAGTGGGTCTTCATGCTATCAGCTGATCTTTCTAGATTCCGCTGAGCATAAGCAAAAGCATGTTGAAGGTGTTTACTTAAATTCTCCACATACTCATGAGTTGTGGAGGCATTTATCAGTGTCTGCTCTTGGGTCCTGTAGAGCAAATGCTGAGGAAGCACCATCTTGCGCCCAGTCATCAACTCAAATGGTGACATTTTGGTTGCAAATGAAGGGGTAGATCTGATGGCCATTAGGACCAGAGGTAATCGGATATCCCAACTTGGCCCAGAATCTGCCACAAACTTCTTTAATATGCTCACAATGGTTCGGTTATATCTCTCTACTGCCCCAGAAGAAGCTGGCCAGTAAGCAATATGCAACTTCCTTTTCACCCCCAGTATCTCCCACATCTTTGTCATTACTTCACTGGTGAAGTGGCTACCTCTGTCTGACTCAATCCTTTGAGGTAGACCAAAACGGGAAAAGATGTGGTTAATCATCAGGGCAGCTGCTGTTTCTGCCTTGCAATTTGGGGCTGGGAGACATTCCACCCACTTGGTAAACAAGCATGTAACGGTCAACATGTACTTGTTCCCCCTAGCAGAGCGAATCACGGGGCCTACAAAGTCGATTTGTAAATCTGACCATGGCAGTGTCATCCCCCTCTTTTGGAGAGGCGCGCGGTGTGTGAGGGACGTCGGCTGAAATTGTGCACACACAAGACACCCCTTCAAGTATTGGTCGAGGTCCTGCCCCATGTGTGGCCAGTATGCAACCTCTCTTCAGATTTCCAATGTTGTGTGAAACCCCCTATGACCGGCGGTGGCCGCATCATGGGCGTGACTTAACATCAGGCTTCGGAATGAGGTAGGAACCACCCACTGATCGTGGCCAGCTTTGGATTTCCTTACCAGCAAACCGTCTTGGATTCGGAACATTTTTGGACATTTCATCAACACCCTTAGGTCCTCTTTCCCAATGTAATCGGTATCCGTCAGGGGAAAGTTCTCAGGGTCCTCAAGGTGCTTGTAAAATTTACCAATTATTGGATCCCCCTTCTGAGCGGTAATCAAATCAGCATCAGGGGTCTCCTTACTCCATTGTGCAATTGAAAGGTCGTTGTGAGCATTTGTCTGGGACCTAGTGATAGCAGTGACCAGGATTTCCCCCAACAGGGACTCAATCTCAATTAGATCCCCTTGGATGGCCCCGGTTTTGGCCAGCTGATCAGCTAAGTCATTTCCAGTTTTGTCTGGTCCCTCTACTTTGGAATGACCCTTGATCTTTTTCCAATAGATGGTCATCTCATTCGAGGTGACCAGATCGTCAATGTTTTGGATCAACTTCCCATGTTTCAAGGGTTTGTTGTTAGCACATAACATGCCTCTGGTTTTCCAATTAACCAGGTGCTCCACGAATCCGTTCCGTACATAATCCGAATCTGTGATTATGACCAGTTCGCGGAGTTGATGCTGGACAGCAGTGAGGATGGCCTGATGCACCGCCATCAATTCTGCCACCTGACTACTTCGGGGACCAATTTTGTATCCAGCGGAGGGTTCTGGAAACTCCTTCACCCATGCATTCCCTACGCCGGCCACCAGTTCTTTCTCCCCGTTGTTGTCAACATGGTAAGAGCATCCATCCACATATACAGTGGGCATTCCCTCACACTTGTCTTCTTCAAAGACTTTGTGGGGGGAATTAAGGTATGCCTCCATGTTGTCCTTTATTTTTAGACTTTCGTCCTCGAGACAGTTTTCTCTGGCACAATCATGCAAGTCAGCCAGACCTTGCGCAAGGGGACTCTTCTTGTTTTGGCCATATCTGACCTCCACAGGAAAGCCTTGCATTGACAGAATCCAGGAAGTAATTCGGGAATTACTCACATTTCCAGCCCGGATTCTATCACTTTGGAGATATTGCAGAGGCTGGTGTGGAGTCTCCACTATGATGTGTTCCCCCTGGATAAACGGGCGGTAATTCTTCAATGCCCACACCGTTGCCAGGAGTGCCTTCTCACAATCGTTGAATTTTTCCTCCACAGAGGATAAAGTTTTGCTCGCATAGGAGATTACTTTATTGACCTTGTCATGCTTTTGGTATAATACTGCTGTCAAGCACGTATTAGAGAACCCCGTCTCCAGGAAGAACTCCTTGTTTCTGACAGGGTAAGCTAGGCAGGGCGCTTGTGAGAGGCTTCTTTTGAGTTGTCTTACTGCCTCGGATTGTTCTGGACCCCATTCCCACTTGACCCCCCCTTCAGGAGATGAATCAGGGGTCTGGTGATCTCTGCGTAGCCCTCAATGAACTTTCTGCTGTAATTAGTCAGTCCAAGGAGGCTCCTTAGTTCCCGCAGAGTTGTGGGGTCTTTCAGTTTCTGAAGTGCTTCCACTTTCTTTTCCTGGGGACAGAGACCCTGAGGAGTAATCTCATGCCCCAAGAAATTAACACGGGTTCTACACCACTGTGCTTTCTGAAAGGAAAGTTTTTGCTCCGGCAGCCCTCAACTGCGTCAGAACATAACGGATCTCCGCTATGTGTTCCTCCACAGATGAACTTTTGATGAGAACATCATCTACATAAGCCAGGTTACCCCTCGCACCCAGGTCGGGCATGGCCTTATGTAGGAAAATATTGAACTCATTACCGGAGTTAAGGTATCCGAAGGGAGTCCGGGTCCATGTATACTGCTGGCCCCCAAAGGTAAAAGCCAGTTTGTATTGGTCCTCCCTGCTGACAGGCACAGTCCAGTATCCATTGGTCAGGTCTATTGCAGTGAATACCTGTGACCCCTGGATCTGGGCCAGCCCTTGGTCAATGTAGGGCAGAGGCCATCGGGAAGTATGGACCCGTTTGTTGAGCTCCCTGAGGTCGGCGCAGAGTCTCCACTGGCCGTTTGGCTTCAATATTCCCAGCACCGGATTATTGAAGGTGCTGTGGACTGGACGGATTATTCCCCGGGACTCAAGGTTCTTAATTATTTCAGTAAGGGACTCCATTGATGCGAGAGGCAAGCGATATTGCTTCACAAACACAGGAGTCATGCCAGGGTCCGTGGGGATTGTTGTTGTGTGGATGTCAGTGCGAGCACAGTCATATGAGTCTACCGCAAAGAGATCTTGGAAATCCAAGAAAACTTGTTTCAACTTTCGCTTTTGTTCCAGAGTCACACAGGCATCAGCTAGGTTGACTCTCTCTTCCACCATCTGCCTGAAGCCTGGAAAGACTTCTGGTTTGGCTATTTCAGCGGCCTCCTCCAGCTGGGTGGAGAAGTCCCTGGTCAGAGTGCTGATTTGGACTGGAGGCTTCAGGTGGGAAAGGCAGCCCTCATGGACCTGGAAAATCACCTCATCCCTCCTGAAGTCACAAGTCACATCTTCCTTACCATAAGGGCAAGAAGTGTACACCAGGAAGTTCCCCCCATGCCGGGTAAAAATCCTGTCTGGTGTCGTATTGTCATCACTGTCACTGTCAAAGCAGTCCTTGGGGATTGGCCCTAACAGTTCATTACCTAAATCGATGGAAAAATGACGGTCATCAACCGCCATTCCAATAATGGTGCCTGCGGCTAGAGTAATACTCTTTAAGTCGCTGTTATCCACCTCTATTGGAATGGTGTCATGTTCTATGTTGACTAATGGTGTTGGGTTTACCCCCAACCCTTGCTGTTGGAGAGAAGCGTTTAGATGTATGTAAGCATCAGGGTTTTGCAAATATTGTCCTCTTTTAACTTTCACTTCCAGGGAGAATTGTCGGATCCTTTCTGGGATGGTGACTTCCTCTTTGATCTGAATTTCAACTGCATAAGGTAGCAATTGAGCTGACCTAAATGCTTTTTCTGGATCATCAAAGCCCATGGGATTATCCGCTAATCGGGACCAAGCTTTGAAGTTTATTAGGTCCAAACTAATGGCAAAGCGATTGAGAATGTCACTGCCTAAGTAAAAGGCGGCAGGGACGTCTCGCACGACCCAACAATTATGGACTATGCTCTTGTTGCCAATAGAGATTTTGAGCATACACCTGCTTGGCAGGAGATGTTTGGAATTAGGCGCTTCCAGGTCCATTTCCCATTTGTCTATCAGTTTGAATGTGGGAATGGCTGGATCTTTTGGGAGTTGGCGAAACATGGCTTCGCTGATGAAGCTCTTACCATTGTTCACGCACACTCGAGCGAGAACAGAGTCCTTCCCATCATTTAACTGAACAGGGATGAACAACTGCTCTCCAATTTGCTGAATATCAGCCAGGCTCTGAGCTGATTTCACATCTTTCTGGACTATAGGAGTGGGAGTTTCTGATTGTGGATTGGTAAAGAATTTCAGGGTGTTTCCTTCCAGTGTGGAGTACCACTTTAGACTGGAAGGAAGGTTGATTTTCAGAAATAGAGAGGACCCTCCATCACCAGTCTGTTGTCCTACTGCTATTACTGTCACGTCTGGAATTTGGCTATTCTGGAAGTGGAATTCTACTTGGTCAGATTTTTGTTCAACCATGTGGCAGGTGCCGTTTAAACTAACATGGTTGACACTCTGTTTTAATTTGAATGGTCGGCTAGTCTGGGTCCAGAGGACCTTGTTTACGCAATCTATTAGGGGTGACAACCTTCTCAGGAGGTCATTCCCTAGTAAACAAGGGGTGCCCTCTGGAGTCACAACTATGACTGGGTGTTTCAACTTGTGTCGCCCAATTTTAATGTCCAAGTCTGCCGTCCCCTCGACGGGAATTTCCTACCCGTCAAAGTTCTGGAGTTGTCCAGGAAGTGAGGTGAGAGGAATTTGGTAATTCCCTCCCCTTCCTGCATTCATTTCATCAAAGGCCCTTCTGGACAGAAGGGTAGCTTGAGATCCAGTGTCCACCAGTGCCAAAATTGTACCCTGCCCCTGTACTTGTACCGGGGCATAGTATCTTCCCTCCTTCTCCTCAAGGGGGCACAGATAATGCACATTTTTGGACAACTGGTGGGCTAACTTTCTGGTTTTGGACATCGCTAGCGAAGAGATTTGGGCAGAATTCTGTGGAGAGCCTTGGGAATCTGAAAGAAAAAGTTGGCAACTGGAGATCAGAGCCATTGTGGGTTCCCCTGGCTCCGGTTCCGGGCCGCCCCCCCCTTTTTGGAGGCAGTCACCAGGATGGGTTTGAACCAGGGGATTTTCTTGCTGTTGGTTCTGGGATGAGATGGTGGGCGGCGGTAGCTCAGTCTCCACATCTCCCCAGTCTGGATTTGCATCCCTAGGGACCCATTTTTCTTTGGGAGGAGTTCCCCCCTCTCTGAAGGAGAAGATCCTTTTCCCAGGATCTTCTGAGGATCCCTCTCCCTCAAATTGGAAGATCTGTACCTCCTCCTCAAACTGAGTCTGTTTGGGTCTTTTGTTTCTCCTACCCCCCCTCTGCTCCTTAGGAGGCAGACTTTCAGGGGCAAGAGATTTTGTTTCCGGTTCCTGGGTTTCCAGGGGCTGTTTACAAGTGAGGAAGGAAGCTTCCTCCCAGGCTTTACACCCCCTTCCCTTTGTGCCTCCTCCCTGGGAACCGGTGAGTTATCGGGGTGCTGCCCCCGTCATTGTTCTGGAGCACCAGGTCCAGAGTTGGGTGCGTTCTGCGCTGGCATGCCGATCTGAGGGTTCTGCTGAGCCCTCAGTATGTGACCCAGATTCCGTGCCATGTTTTGAACCTGGCGCTCTAACTGGGAAACCCGCTCAGGCTGATACGGGGCCCTGTTTTCTCCCCTGGGCTGATTCCGGGAAGGGTAGCTATCCCTTCTTTGGTATTACTCCTGGTTGGGAAGATTTGGATACCCCTCCACCCTTGGCCTCCCCTCTCCCGGATTCGGTTGTCTGGGCTCAGGGAATTGGGGAAAGAAGGATGGATGATTTTGGGGCTGGAAATTGGGTGGATACCTGGGGAAGAAGTTCTGCCCAGGATTTGGAGAATTTCTGCCCTCCGGTGGGAAGTTAGGAGGGAAGTTCCCTGGGTTAGGTGCTTGGCTGGATCCCCCCCCCCTTGGGCTGGAGGAGTCCACACATAACCCAGGATGGGTCGATTACCCTTGTAACGGGGACTTACATAGTCAGGAGAGCGAGGGACCCCATTTGTGGGACTACCTCCTTGACTCCCTGTTTGTGACTGGCCCGAGGACCTTCTGGGCCTAGCATTATTAGGTGCAGGTAGGTTTTTAGGCCCCCCCATCTCCAAATCCAAAACGGGGGTGACCTTTACCTCTGCCACCTTGGCAGCAGCAGGGGTGCTGTTGGTTTTGGGATTTTTTGGCTGGTTTTTGTTTTCCACCGGTTTCTGCACCTCATAGATCCGGGTCGCCTGTTCAATGACCCAGTCTAAAGATCTTTTCTCGTGAAAATCCCTCACGAGCTGGGTCATTATATATTTGGGCAAGGCATGGAAAAATGTATTGACAACTTCTCTGCTGTCTGTGCGCACCCTTCTGGTGGTCTGCGCAAAGGCCCGTTTCAGTTCTTGCACGAATTCTTGTGGGGCCTGATCCTCCCCACATTGCAAATTGTAGGCTGCCTTGCGAGCCTCTTGAGGATTTCGGTGCACAGAGAAATGTTTCAAGATGGCCGCCTTATAGGTGGACCATCTTAAATGATTTTGGTCCTCCAGCCCCGCAAAGAAACTGGAGTATTCTGGGGAGAATGTCCATTTGACGTACTGGATGCAGCTACTGCTGTCCTTCAGATGGAAAGTCTCCATCATTTGCTCATAGAGCTCCAAGTGTTCCCAAACAGAGTACTTGGCGTTCTTATGATAAGGCGTGATGACACTCCTGATTGCCTTAATCTGCTTCAATGGGTCCTTAAGCAAGGCCCTTTTTGCCTTATTGGCCTTTTTGGTCTGGGTAACCCTGGTCCATTCATCCTCTGACTCAGAGGCACTGCTCCCAGAGGTTCCTGTCTGATCTTCCAGGTTTTCCCGGATTCTGCGAGCCTGGGAATGGCTGGCAGAATGTGGGGACCTGGTCTCCTGTGTCCTGTACCGTTCAGAGGAGTCTTCAGATTCCTCTTTGCTGCCAGGATTTGATGGGTACCCCCCCACTGACCTAACTGGGCAGAGGTTTTCAGGATGCCCTTAATGGGCCTACTCTCCTGGGGTTCCCCACTAAATTGCACTGTGCTTGGGTGCCCATACCCGGATGCCCGCCCCTCCATTCCTGGGTGGTACTGGCCTATGAGCCCCATGCTTCTGGCTGGATAGTAATCTGCCATCCCTGTGGCCCTGTGCTCATGTGCGCCAGGGGACATGGGGGTGGCAGAGTCCAGGGACTGAGAGAAATAAAGGCCTCTGGTACTAGGGCTCCTGGGGTTATGCTCAGGAGTTTCTCTTTCCCAGCGAACCTCATCTCTATCCGCCCCTGCTCCCTGTTGCAATGCAAGAGCCTGCGCCTTCAGTTCCTCAGTTAAGGCCTTACTAGACTCTATCAGTCTCTCCTACATCACTACCTGTTGTTGGAGTCTATCATTGTGCTGGCAGAGAGCCTCATTCTCTCTCTGCGTTTCCTGATTGGTCCTGGAGCACTGGGCCAGTCTTTGCTGCAGGAGGGTTACCTCCTAAGCTGTGTCCCTATTGGCCTGCTCCTGTCTTGCCAGAGCCTCCTCCACCCTCCTGGTGTGCTCTAGCAAGTCCTGGTGTTCTTTTTGGAAGTCACCCAGTCCCTGGTGGGCCAGGTGATTTTCTTCCATTTTTCTCCTTAAGTGGCAGACTTCCTGGCCTAAGGTGTCCCTTTCCTGACCAAGAGCTTGAATTTGTGACGCCAAGTCGTCCCTTTGCCTTTGGAAGGCACCAGCTTTCTGGCGCTCCTGATCAAACTCTGCCTGGGTATCCAGGTCTTTCAGGATCAGTTTATTGCTCTCCTCTTTCTCTCTGTCTAGTTGGATTTGCAGGGTGGCTACCTGCTCTGTGCATGCCCTGTTGAAATTGATCTGTTGCTCCAGCTTTTTCTGCCTCTGCAGCAGGGAGTCCAAACTGTCTTGGCGTTCCTTCTGCAAAGCCAGAATTCTGGTATCCTGGTCTGTCTTTTCCTGTTGCAGTATATCAATGTCCTCTTTTATTTTAATGATATACTACCTACTATCATTTTCTGACTCCTGGCTCCCCTGCAGCCTCTGCTCAGAAGAGACCAGGTCAGATTGGACCTTCTCTAACGCCATCTGTCGCTTGTTCGCCAGATCTTGGCTTTCCGTACATTTATCCTGCATGTCTCCCATATATAGGTACAGGTATGCGGCTATCCTAACCATCTTGTCTTGTTCATCCTTAGCTTTAGGAGCCATGTATAGTTCACTCAGGGCCACATGTAGGGGACCCTGATCTCCCCATATATCTGACCCTGTTTCCGTGATCTGGGGTGCGATTGCTTGCAACCAGACCGTCTGGTCCTGATGAGTCCACTCACCTCTCACAAATAGCTTATGTAAGAAGTGCTCTCTGGCTATTTTCATATCTACCAAGATCGTCATTCTGGAATTTGAGTTCCTTCCTGACTTACAGAAGTTTATATTATATTTTTGCAAAACAGACCTTTTCCTTAGAGCGTTCCTTTGAGGAGTGCTTTACAGCGTAACACAGCGTGGTGATCCGACCGGATACGTGTATCTGGTCAGCTGGCACACTGTATTAATCTGCACAAGTGATAGATCTAACCCAAACGTCCCGGACGAGCCAATTTGTAAGAGGATTCAATTCAACACTACAGCTAAGTCAATGCCTAGTCTGGGTTACTGAATGGAAACCCTTATTAATATATCTTTATGTCCAGTTCATGCGTTCTGGATGACTACCCCTATATAACACCCCTCTCTTGGAATCCCCCTGACCCCACTGAGCCAAGAAGTAGTTCTGTTTTGCAAGTTTAAAGGTTTATTTGATAATTTAAACAATATATATATATATATATATATATATCACACTTTATAATAAATTAATAATTGAATATCACACTGAATCTGAGCAGTAATCAATAATGGAAAGTCTGGCACTAGCACACTTGTGAATAGGAACAGAAGAATAAGGTGGTAGAGAATGCTTTATATAAGTTCAGATGGATGTAATGTTGAATGAAAATGCAATACAGAAAATACTCAATATGATTTCAACAAAACAATGTAATCACTTTTCTCTGGCAATCCCCTCCCCCCTTTTATGCAATGCAAGGAAATGGAAGGAAAGCACACAGTTCTCAGAAATGCAATCAAATGTAATTCAGTTCACCCCAGCAAGCTTAGGCCACATAAGTTGGAACACAGGCCCAAAATGCTTTTACATGTGCTGGCAATGAAGTGAAAAATATGCTAAAATGCTTTTAATTCCCTCTTGAGGTTCAGGGTGAGTGGTATCAAATTAATATTAGTCCAGGCTCACTCTAGCAATGATTCAGGGATGGTTCTTAAGAGGCAAACAAAATTTTAGCAAGGAAAGCAAGAACTGCTGTTTTCACACGTGGAGAAATTTGCAAATGGCGGCAAATTCGCGAGTGCGTTTTACGCGATTGCGGCAAAAGTGTATGGAATAGGAATGCGGTTTTAGGTTCGTTGAAAAGCCAAGATTCTAAGCTTTCAGAGGAAAGTTACTGCAAGTCTCTAAGACAAACGGTCACGAAGATATGAGCGATATGGTGAAGGTTGTTTTTCGGATTTTAAATTTTAAAAGTGACAAGTGACAGCTAGCAACTAGAAATGACAGGTGACAGCTTTACAAATGACAGGTGACAGTTAGGAGGCAGTTCTACTTAGATTAAAATAGATTGAATTATATTATTTTAACTAAGAGATTGGTTCTGCACAGTCTGCTAGGTACTCACAATATATTTTTGAAATAAATGGGCCTCGCCACGGATCTGGTCAGGTTTTAGACTGGACTCTGGTCTGGTCTCTGCACTTCACAGTGATCTGGGTCAGCTCTCTGGTTCTGCTAACAGTGGTCTGGGTCAGCTCTGCTCTCTCTGGTCTAGCCTCTCTGGATTCTGGAGATTGATGGATTTGAAGTCTGGATCTCTGGATGTTGTATGGTCCGGCAGAGCGCGTTGCAGCAAATGGAATTGAATGTCCCTATCTGTCCTGACTGTCTGCTTTTATGTGTTTTGAAAATGGGTGTGTGTGCAGCATCACTAGGCCCTACCCCTCTCCACTTGTCATTGGCCACTTCCTCCTCTTCCCCTTGATTGGGGGAATGAAATGAAGTGTCATCATGATGAGGTCTGTTTATGGTACAGAGAACCCACCCCTGTCAAATTACACACAATCTATATTTTGACCCAAAAGACATATTTGCACAGGTGCACATTTGTTTAAAATTACATGCATCCATCACATATCACAGGAGGTATACCCTGTCCAAATCTGCTCTTCCTGGGAGCTTGCATTGAGAAATGGCAACATATTTCACTTTTTGGTCAGGTTACCAATATCAGATTCTTACTCAAATTTACCCAAATGTGTGCAAGGCATGCAGGCATTAATTGATGACGTATCAGACTTTTAACATGCATACATTTTAAGTAATACCCTCTTAACTGCTAGCTTGCCCCCAGATCATGCCACCGGTTCTAAAAACCTCTTAAAATGTGGGCAGAAAAATCACAAGAATTATGGTATCATTTAAATAATTATGACAAGTCCGTACTATGAGTTATTCATCTTTTTCTAAGACCATATTCTGGCTACAGGGGTGTGTCTTTTCAGGTCACATGGTACAGAAACCAGTTTTTCCACTTTCTTCAAGCTCAGCCTCTGTCTCCAGTTTCTCCCCCTCCCAGTTTCTGCCAAGAGGAAGCCATTTTTATTACCCCTGCAATAAACCATCTGCCTGGGCCCTGGAAGGCCCATTGTTCAAGAGGAAGCCATTTATGGCCACTTCCATAAACCCTCTGCCTGGGTCCTATGTTTAGTCTCTAGCAGTCCCTTGATAATCCAATCAGAGAAGTATCAGATCCCTTTTGGTGGGAGCAGCAAAAAGGCAGCTAGGCCTGGGAACACAGCTGTTGTGCAAGTCTCATCTACTGTCGGGGGTAGCTGGTGGGCAGAATTCAGTTCCTTAAGCCAGGCCCCAGCTAATGTCACTTTTAGTTACCCAGTTTTCTGCATTCAAATAAAATGAACCATTTTTACATATGCAGCTAGAATGCTGATTCTAAGTTTAAAACTATGATATTTAAACAATTGCAACCTATGTGACACTCAAAAGTAGGTCACTCATTTCTTTTAAACATTTAGATTTTTAGTGTCTTTCAGTCCAAATTTACTTAAACTGCTGAAATCCACAACTCAGCCAGTCTTGTTATAAACCTTCAAGTCACTTTAGAATATAACTTTAGATTGTATCCACCTCTCAGTAAGTCTTTATTTGGCCTGCCTTGGGTTCATTTATTCAGTTTTACACAAAAAAGAAAAAAGTCTGGTGTTGTTTTAAACCGCCGGCTTTCTGATAGTGGTGAGTACTGGTAATGCAACCATTTTTGGGATTTAAGAAAATGAATTCCCCACAATTCTAGGTTGCTTTTGGCAATCAGCATTGCCATTCCCAATGGTTTCAGGCTACTGTGTGGGTAGTCCAATGGTGGTTTTAGGCAGTGCCCTTCTGTGCCCATAACATCGGCAAAATGGGTGGTGGCCTATTCTTCATGCACTTCCCTGGGCATTTTCTGGGAATCTCTGGCCATCATGATGTTTTCCATGTCAGTACTGCACAGTTTTGAGGTAGGGCTTGGATGCGTGGACAAAAACATCCCACAGGCTCTGCCACACTCTGCTGCCTTACGCCCTCCTCCTTTGGGCTCCCACCTGTACCTTCTGCCCTGCTCCTGTGGGCTCTCACCTGACGGCGCTGCTGCACTCCGTTGCCTTCCGCCGTGCTCCTCTGGGCTGCCGCCTGACGGCTCTTCCGCACTCCGCTACCTTCCGCCCTGTTCCTCTGGGCTCCCGTCTGACAGCTTTGCTGCACTCCACTGCCTTCTGCTCTTCTCCTCTGGGCTTACCTGCCTGGCAGCCTTGCCACACACCTCTGCCTTCTGCCCTGTTCCTCTGGGCTCCTTGACTTGCTTCCTGCCTGTTCCAACGTCTGATATTCTATCCTGTCGTGTACCTGGTTATTTCTTTCAACACTGCTTTCTACTTGTATACATCTTGGTCCACTGTGGTGTCCCCACTTGAATCCGTTTTACAGTGTGACCCTGGGTTGGTCTCCGTTCAGATCAGATAAGGGAAGACTTCTGTTGCCTTCACCTAGTCCGTTGAAGTCGTACCGGCCTCAATATATGGTCTTTCAGTTTTACCCTTGTACAGAGTACAACAGTTTCCTCGGCACGCCTAAGTCATAACGTTGCTGTATGACTGTTGTTAAGAGTAATCTGCTGGTGCCTATCCCAAGGGCTTACCTTAATCCCTGGAGACCCCTTATCATATTCCAGTACACCCTTATTTTTGATCAATCCAAGTTGCCCAGCGTACTTGCTTGTCTTCGCCTTTTCTCTGTCTCTTTGTTTACAGCCTGCTCCTGCAGTTCCTGTGAATACCTGTTTCAACTAACAGCTTGGTATGTACCTTTAATCTGTTATATTCTAGCATTATCTCCGGAATCTCCCTTAATCTGCTTGCATACAGTGAGAGATAGCCTCTGCCCTGTACTCTCCGCCTAGACTTGTGATAGATTGACTGACCAAAAAGAACATTTTGATTCTTGGGCCAATGCTTGTTCGATCCAAGATGCCTCTGAAGAAAAACAGAAACCCTTGGCGAACCCCTACATCCTCCAAGCAAACTGCCAGCACCCAGTTACTTGAGACTTTTACCCATAATGAAGCTACCGTCCTTAGAAAGAATGGGCATCTCCGTGCCAAGTTCTTTTCACATTTTTCTGCCAAACCAAGTACTCCAGGATGGGACTCTGTGTTTTCTGCTAATCCCGACTTGATGACCGCAGAACAGTTACAGGAAGAAAATAGGTATTTGACTCAGTCCTTGGCATGCCCCTCCAAAACAAGGGCTGGTTGGGAGGCTTCAACGTATACCTCTGTAAAAAGTCGTCCTACTGTGCACTGTTCCAGTGAACCTGTAAAGTATTGCCCTGTCACTATTCAGTGTGTTAGGGCTGACATCATGAAGCAAGATTCCAAGACACTTTATGATGGTGCTATGCATTATCCTGACAAACAAGCCTGTAGTCGCAACAATGCCACTCATGCCTCTAGACTGTTCCACAGATCTACTCTGAAGCCTCAGAGTCTTATGCTAAGATACCACCAGATTCTGAGCCTTCTACCAATAAACAGTATGTTAAAGAAAGACCAGCTAAGTCCCCCGAGGATGTCTTTGATTTGGAAAATATCCACAAACAGCTATTTACTCTAAAGAGGTAATCTATGGATTTAAATGACGACTATGCCATACTGTACGAGCTAAACGTAAGAGAGGGATACATTTCATCTTTAGATAACCCATGTCACCCTGAACCAGACATGCTCTCTCTAATTATTGATGACATTTGGGTTCCTAATGAGTTGCGTAAGTTAAAAGAAAGAACGTTGGAGCAAATAGAAAGATAGAAGCAGGAATATGCTTACCAGTTGCAGGTTAACTTGGAGTGCTCTTCTCCTTCTGCTCAAGATGCCAGCCAGGTTTTCCCACACTACGATCTATTTGGTGAAGACCTGTCCTCCTGTACCTCACTGGGTGACTCCTTTGAAAGACCTCTTCCGTCTCCTGCTGAGTCTACCTCTGCTATCTTTTCTGACACCTCTGCAGACTCGGTACACAACCTTTTCCAGGAGCCTAACCCTAGTCTAACTCCAGTGCTGTCCTCTGCCCAAACCCCTTCCTTTGTCCCAACACCAGTATCCAGCACTGCCTTTCACACAGACAGCAATGCAATTGACCTTTCTAGTGTTTACAACCCCACTATTACTGCAGTATCCGAAACAATTGCCAGTCCAACAACCCTCTGTTTCAAAGACTGTGTTTCAACGTTTGCTCATGCCTGTAACCTGAATCAAGACTGTGCATCCATTCTTATCCCGGTGTCCACTTCATCACCCGAAGTAATCCAAATGCCCATAACTGAAATGAAACCACAAGAAATGAATGAGGATTACCTTGAATGCAAAAGCATATCCTTCAGTGAAAAGGAAGATTCAGTAATGGATTTAGTGTTTCAAGACCTTATGATCAGTACCATTGTTTGGGTTATGCTGCTTGAACATTTAAACCAGTGGAACGAGATACCTGCACTCCCTGTCAGTGAAAGGATTTTGAACAAGCCTCTGCTAGCCTTGCAGTCAGCGGTATCTCCTTCCCAAGTACTTGAACACTCCGAGCCTGTAACCAATTACATGAGTGTGCTATCCATGGCTCAATGCCAAAGTCCACCTATTGGATTAGTAATGCCATCAGAATATCAATTCTCTGTGACAAAGAATAAACTTACCCTTTCTGAAAGTCACCAAGATAGTTCAGTCATGCCACAGCCATCTGAAGGTAAAACTGTTTCTTTGCATTCTGAGTCACATTCACAACCGCTGCATCCAAAGAACAACCTGAAACCAGCAATTCCTGTGTCTGTGCCAGTCTCTATTGCTGTATCCTCTAAAGGTCTTCAGTCTACAATTCTGTTTTCCTGCACACCCACCTTACGTACTGATGTACCTTGCGAGTCGTTTGGTAGGGTTGTGAAGAACAATCACCCCTTTGCATTTTCTGATCGAAGTACTACACTGAAGGAATATAAAACCTTTACCTGGGCATTGATTTTGACTTTAGTGCTTCAACCCTTACTCTTCCTACTGCTTGAAAGACACAATGGACTATGTCTTCTTTTGGGGCACCAGGTGGGGCCCTGTGAGGGGGGCATACTGTCACGATTCTCCTCGCCTGCCTCCCAGCACCTTTACATGCACCTATTCCTTTATTTCCTTGTTTTACCGCTGCAGTTTTGGACTAATCTAATTGCATGTTCCATTCCAGATTTTGGATTAAACCAGCAGATGCTTTCTGGGACATGTAGGCTGTCCAAAAGGCAAAGGGCTGGAGGAGGCATATTAAATACATTTGTTTGCAGCAAGCTACTAAGAGCTGCAGAGAGCCTGATTGCATTGACCTGTTCCAACCTACTGCAGGCTAGGCTGCAGAGAGCTGGAGAGCACTTGATTAGAATCCACTGCTGCTACTGCTGCAGGCTACTGAAGCCAGGGCTCGACTTAATTGAACACAGCTGCCAGAGTCTGCAATCAGCTCTACCCTGCTGGCCTGCTGGCTGGGAGAGCCTTTATAAGCTCTGTCTGAACACAAGCAGTTGTCAGTCAACTGCTTTCTCTGGGAGTTCGTGCTGGTGCTCCTGTTACCAGTTTTTGACCTTTCCTGGATTTCCTCATTTGGCCTTTTGATTCCTGTTGCTGTTGCTGTTGATGCTTGCAGCTCCCTCTCCATTCTGCTGCAGCCTTTTATCCTGTTCCTTTGGGCTTCCACCTGACGGCTCTGCCGCACTCCGCTGCCTTCCGCCCTGCTCCTCTGGGCTCCCGCCTGGTGGCTCTGCCACACTCTGCTGCCTTCCACCCTGCTCCTCTGGGATCCCGCTTGACGGCTCTGCTGCACTCTGCTGCCTTCTCCCCTGCTCCTCTGGGCTCCCACCTGGCGGCTCTGCCATACTCTGCTGCCTTCTGCCCTGCTCCTCTGGGGTCCCGCCTGACGGCTCTGCCGCACTCTGCTGCCTTCCGCCCTGCTCCTCTGGCTCCCACCTGATGGCTCTGCCGTACTCCGCTGCCTTCCGCCCTGCTCCTCTGGCTCCCACCTGATGGCTCTGCCGTACTCCGCTGCCTTCCACCCTGCTCCTCTGGGGTCCCGCCTGACGGCTCTGCCGCACTCTGCTGCCTTCCACCCTGCTCCTCTGGGCTCCCACCTGGCGGATCTGTCACACTCCGCTGCCTTACGCCCTGCTCCTTTGGGCTCCCGCCTGACGGCTCTACCGCACTCCACTACCTTCTGCCATTCTCCTCTGGGCTTCCTTGCCTGGCAGCCTTGCCACACTCCTCTGCCTTCTGCTCTGCTCCTCTGGGCTCCTTGCCTTGCTTCCTGCCTGTTCCAACTTCTGATATCCTATCCTGTCCTGACCCTGGTTATTTCTTTCAACACTGCTTTCTACTTGAATACTTCTTGGTCCATTGTGGTGTCTCCACTTGAATCCGTTTTACAGTGTGACCCTGGGTTGGTCTCCGTTCAGATCAGATAAGGGAAGACTACTGTTGCCTTCAAGTAGTCCGTTGAAGTCGTACCTGCCTCAGTATATGGTCTTTCAGTTTTACCCTTGCACTGAGTACAACAGTTTCCTCGCCACGCCCAAGTCATGACGTTGCTGTATGATTGTTGTTAAGAGTAATCTGCTGGTACCTATCCCAAGGGTTTTCCGTAATCCCTGGAGACCCCTTATCATATTCCAGTATACCCTTATTTCTGATCAATCCAAGTTGCCCAGCTTGTCTTTGCCTTTTCTCTGTCTCTTTGTTTACAGCCTGCTCCTGCAGTTCCTGTGAATTCCTGTTTCAAATAACAGCTTGGTATGTACCTTTAATCTGCTATCTGCTAGCATTGTCTCCGGAATCTCCCTTAAATCTACTTGCATACAGGGAGAGATAGCCTCTGCCCTGTGCTCTCCGCCTAGACTTCTGAGAATAGTGTGCTCAAAGAATACTGTGTTGTACTCTGTCTCTTAAGATTGTCACGTCCAGATAGTGCGCTGACATTTTATTGTGTTGTACTCTGACTCTTAAGATGTTACATCTAGATAGTGTGCTCAAAGATTGTCACATCCAATAGTGCAATCAAAATTACTGTGTTGTACTCTGCCTCTTAAGACTGTGTCACATCTAGATAGTGCGCTCAAAGATTGTCACATCCAGATCTTGCATTGACATTTTATTGCGTTGTACTCTTCTTCTTATGATTGTCACATCTATATAGTGCGCTCAAAGATTACTCTGTTTTACTCTGCCTCTTCAAACTGTGCCACATCTAGATAGTGCGCTCAAAGATTACTGTGTTGTACTCTGCCTCTTAAGACTTGTCACATCCAGATAGTGCCCCGAAATGTCATTGTGTTGTACTCTGCCTCTTAAGATTGTCACATCTAGATAGTGCGCTCAAAGATTGTCACATCAGACAGTGATCTCAAAGATTACTGTGTTGTACTCTGCCTCTTAAGACTGTGTCACATATAGTACACTGAAAGATTGTCCCATCCAGATAGTGCGCTCAAAGATTACTGTGTTGTACTCTGCCTCTTAAGACTTGTCACATCCAGATAGTGCCCCGAAATGTCATTGGGCCTCATTAGGACCCTGGCGGAGAGGGTTTTACGCCAGCGTAGTGCATGGCGTACCTCTCCGCCATACTACGAGTTCCCGTAGCGCCATGGAGGTTTTCTCCGCCTGGTTTTACCAGCCGGAGAAATCCATGGCGCTACGGGACCTCGTTGTTAATTACGCCACCGTATTTTACGGTGGCGTAATTAACTCCTTCCCCACTCCCATTATACCCTATGGGGCAAGAATGGGAATGGGGAAGGGCAGAATGGGGATTGGGGATTTACCGCTCCGCCGAGGTCGGAATGGGGCGGTAAATCCGCCAACCCCCATGGCGCTATCGGCGGCTTTCCGCCATGCTTCGCGGTGCATTTAGCACCGCGAAATCCGCCTGGGTCCTAATGAGGCCCATTGTGTTGTACTCTGCCTCTTAAGATTGTCACATCTAGATAGTGCGCTCAAAGATTGTCACATCAGACAGTGATCTCAAAGATTACTTTGTTGTACTCTGCCTCTTAAGACTGTGTCACAACCAGATAGTGCCCTGAAATGTTATTGTGTTGTACTCTGCCTCTTACGATTGTCACATCCAGATCATGCGCTGACATTTTTTTGTGCTGTACTCTGCCTCTTAAGATGTTACATCTAGATAGTGCGATCAAAATTACTGTGTTGTACTCTGCCTCTTAAGACTGTGTCACATATAGTACACTGAAAGATTGTCCCATCCAGATAGTGCGATCAAAGATAACTGTGTTTTACTCTGCCTCTTAAGACTGTGTCACATCCAGATAGTGCCCCGAAATGTCATTGTGTTGTACTCTGCCTCTTAAGATTGTCACATCCAGATAATGCGCTCAAAGATTGTCACATCCAGATTGTGCGCTCAAAGATTACTTTGTTGTACTCTGCCTCTTAAGACTGTGTCACATCCAGATAGTGCCCTGAAATGTTATTGTGTTGTACTCTGCCTCTTAAGATTGTCACATCTAGATAGTGTGCTCAAAGATTACTGTGTTGTTCTCTACCTCTTAAAACTGTGTCACATCCAGATAGTGCCCTGAAATTTTATTGTGTTGTACTCTGCCTCTTAAGATTGTCACATCCAGATAGTGCGATCAAAGATTGTCCCATCCAGATAGTGCGATCAAAGATTACTCTGTTTTACTCTGCCTCTTAAGACTGTGCCACTTCTAGATATTGCACTCAAAGATTACTGTGTTGTACTCTGCCTCTTAAGATTGTCACATCCAGATAATGCACTCAAAGATTGTCACATCCAGATTGTGCGTTGAAATTGTATTGTGTTGTACTCTTCCTCTTAAGATTGTCACATCTAGATAGTGCGCTCAAAGATTGTCACATCTAGATAGTGCGCTCAAAGATTACTTTGTTGTACTCTGCCTCTTAAGACTGTGTCACATCCAGATAGTGCCCTGAAATTTTATTGTGTTGTACTCTGCCTCTTAAGATTGTCACATCCAGATAATGCGCTCAAAGATTGTCACATCCAGATCGTTTGTTGACATTTTATTGCGTTGTACTCTTCTTCTTAAGATTGTCACATCTAGATAGTGCGCTCAAAGATTACTGTGTTGTTCTCTACCTCTTTAGACTGTATCACATCCAGATAGTGCCCTGAAATGTTATTGTGTTGTACTCTGCCTCTTAAGATTGTCACATCCAGATAATGCGCTCAAAGATTGTCACATCCAGATCGTTCATTGACATTTTATTGCATTGTACTCTTCTTCTTAAGATTGTCCCATCTAGATAGTGCGCTCAAAGATTGTCACATCCAGATCTTGCATTGACATCTTATTGCGTTGTACTCTTCTTCTTATGATTGTCACATCTAGATAGTGCGCTCAAAGATTGTCACATCTAGATAGTGCGCTCAAAGATTACTTTGTTGTACTCTGCCTCTTAAGACTGTGTCATATCCAGATAGTGCCCTGAAATTTTATTGTGTTGTACTCTGCCTCTTAAGATTGTCACATCCAGATAATGCGCTCAAAGATTGTCACATCCAGATCGTTTGTTGACATTTTATTGCGTTGTACTTTTCTTCTTAAGATTGTCACATCTAGATAGTGCGCTCAAAGATTACTTTGTTGTACTCTGCCTCTTAAGACTGTGTCACATCCAGATAGTGCCCTGAAATTTTATTGTGTTGTACTCTGCCTCTTAAGATTGTCACATCCAGATAATGCGCTCAAAGATTGTCACATCCAGATCGTGCATTGACATTTTATTGTGTTTTACTCTTCCTCTTAAGATTGTCACATCTAGATAGTGCGCTCAAAGATTGTCACATCTAGATAGTGCGCTCAAAGATTACTTTGTTGTACTCTGCCTCTTAAGACTGTGTCATATCCAGATAGTGCCCTGAAATTTTATTGTGTTGTACTCTGCCTCTTAAGATTGTCACATCCAGATAATGCGCTCAAAGATTGTCACATCCAGATCGTTTGTTGACATTTTATTGCGTTGTACTCTTCTTCTTAAGATTGTCACATCTAGATAGTGCGCTCAAAGATTACTGTGTTGTTCTCTACCTC
This sequence comes from Ambystoma mexicanum, assembly GCF_040938575.1. Classification (NCBI taxonomy): domain Eukaryota; kingdom Metazoa; phylum Chordata; class Amphibia; order Caudata; family Ambystomatidae; genus Ambystoma; species Ambystoma mexicanum. Next base: position 1,604,758,383 of record NC_090932.1, read on the forward strand.
TTTAGACTGTATCAAATCCAGATAGTGCCCTGAAATGTTATTGTGTTGTACTCTGCCTCTTAAGATTGTCACATCCAGATAATGCGCTCAAAGATTGTCACATCCAGATCGTTCATTGACATTTTATTGCATTGTACTCTTCTTCTTAAGATTGTCCCATCTAGATAGTGCGCTCAAAGATTGTCACATCCAGATCTTGCATTGACATCTTATTGCGTTGTACTCTTCTTCTTATGATTGTCACATCTATATAGTGCGCTCAAAGATTACTCTGTTTTACTCTGCCTCTTCACACTGTGCCACATCTAGATAGTGCGCTCAAAGATTACCGTGTTGTACTCTGCCTCTTAAGACTTGTCACATCCAGATAGTGCCCCGAAATGTCATTGTGTTGTACTCTGCCTCTTAAGATTGTCACATCTAGATAGTGCGCTCAAAGATTGTCACATCAGACAGTGATCTCAAAGATTACTGTGTTGTACTCTGCCTCTTAAGACTGTGTCACATATAGTACACTGAAAGATTGTCCCATCCAGATAGTGCGATCAAAGATAACTGTGTTGTACTCTGCCTCTTAAGACTGTGTCACATCCAGATAGTGCCCCGAAATGTCATTGTGTTGTACTCTGCCTCTTAAGATTGTCACATCCAGATAATGCGCTCAAAGATTGTCACATCCAGATCGTGCGCTCAAAGATTACTTTGTTGTACTCTGCCTCTTAAGACTGTGTCACATCCAGATAGTGCCCTGAAATGTTATTGTGTTGTACTCTGCCTCTTAAGATTGTCACATCCAGATAATGCGCTCAAAGATTGTCACATCCAGATCGTTCGTTGACATTTTATTGCGTTGTACTCTTCTTCTTAAGATTGTCACATCTAGATAGTGCGCTCAAAGATTGTCACATCCAGATAGTGCGCTCAAAGATTACTGTGTTGTACTCCGCCTCGTAAGACTTGTTACATCCAGATAGTGTGCGCAAAGATTACTTTGTTGTACTCCGCCTCCTAAGACTGTGTCACATCCATATAGTGCCCTGAAATTTTATTGTGTTGTGCTCTGCCTCTTAAGATTGTCACATCTAGATAGTGCGCTCAAAGAGTGTCACATCCAGATAGTGCGCTCAAAGAATAATGTGTTGTACTCTGCCTCTTAAGATTGTCACATTCAGATAGTGTGCTGACATTTTATTGTGTTTTATCTGCCTCTTAAGATGTTACATCAAGATAGTGTGCGCAAACATTGTCACATCCAATAGTGCGATCAAAATTACTGTGTTGTACTCTGCCTCTTAAGACTGTGTCACATCCAGATAGTGCCCCAAAATGTCGTGTTGTACTCTGCCTCTTAAGACTGTGTCACATCCAGATAGTGCACTCAAAGATTACTGTGTTGTACTCTGCCTCTTAAGATTGTCACATCCAGATAATGCGCTCAAAGATTGTCACATCCAGATCGTACGTTGAAATTTTATTGTGTTGTACTCTTCCTCTTAAGATTGTCACATCTAGATAGTGCCCCAAAATGTCATTGTGTTGTACTCTGCCTCTTAGGATTGTCACATCTAGATAGTGCACTCAAAGATTGTCACATCTAGACAGTGCGCTCAAAGATTACTGTGTTGTACTCTGCCTCTTAAGATTGTCACATCGAGATAATGCGCTCAAAGATTGTCACATTCAGATCGTGCGTTGAAATTTTTTTGTGTTGTACTCTTCCTCTTAAGATTGTCACATCTAGATAGTGCGCTCAAAGATTGTCCCATACAAGTAGTGCGATCAAAGATTACTGTGTTTTACTCTGCCTCTTAAGACTGTGTCACATCTAGATATTGCACTCAAAGATTACTGTGTTGTACTCTACCTCTTTAGACTGTGTCACATCCAGATAGTGCCCTGAAATTCTATTGTGTTGTACTCTGCCTCTTAAGATTGTGACATCTAAATAGTGCGCTCAAAGATTGTCACATCCAGATAGTGTGCTCAAAGATTACTGTGTTGTACTCTGACTCTTAAGATTGTAACATCCAGATCGTGCGTTGACATTTCATTGCGTTGTACGATCTTCTTAAGATTGCAACATCTAGATAGTGCGCTCAAAGATTGTCACATCCAGATAGTGCGCTCAAAGATTACTGTGTTGTACTCCGCCTCTTAAGACTTGTTACATCCAGATAGTGCGCGCAAAGATTACTTTGTTGTACTCCGCCTCTTAAGACTGTGTCACATCCAGATAGTGCCCTGAAATTTTATTGTGTTGTACTCTGCCTCTTAAGATTGTCACATCTAGATAGTGCGCTCAAAGAGTGTCACATCCAGATAGTGCGCTCAAAGAATAATGTGTTGTACTCTGCCTCTTAAGATTGTCACATTCAGATAGTGTGCTGACATTTTATTGTGTTGTATCTGCCTCTTAAGATGTTACATCAAGATAGTGTGCGCAAACATTGTCACATCGAATAGTGCGATCAAAATTTCTGTGTTGTACTCTGACTCTTAAGACTGTGTCACATCCAGATAGTGCCCCAAAATGTCATTGTGTTGTACTCTGCATCTTAACACTGTGTCAAATCCAGATAGTGCACTCAAAGATTACTGTGTTGTACTCTGCCTCTTAAGATTGTCACATCCAGATAATGCGCTCAAAGATTGTCACATCCAGATCGTGCGTTGAAATTTTATTGTGTTGTACTCTTCCTCTTAAGATTGTCACATCTAGATAGGGCGCTCAAAAATTATCCCATACAAGTAGTGCGATCAAAGATTACTGTGTTTTACTCTGCCTCTTTAGACTGTGTCACATCCAGATAGTGCCCTGAAATTCTATTGTGTTGTACTCTGCCTCTTAAGATTGTGACATCTAAATAGTGCGCTCAAAGATTGTCACATCCAGATCGTTCGTTGACATTTTATTGCATTGTACTCTTCTTCTTAAGATTGTCACATCTAGATAGTGCGCTCAAAGATTGTCACATCCAGATCTTGCATTGACATTTTATTGCGTTGTACTCTTCTTCTTAAGATTGTCACATCTATATAGTGCGCTCAAAGATTACTCTGTTTTACTCTACCTCTTCACACTGTGCCACATCTAGATAGTGCGCTCAAAGATTACTGTGTTGTACTCTGCCTCTTAAGACTTGTCACATCCAGATAGTGCCCCGAAATGTCATTGTGTTGTACTCTGCCTCTTAAGATTGTCACATCTAGATAGTGCGCTCAAAGATTGTCACATCAGACAGTGATCTCAAAGATTACTGTGTTGTACTCTGCCTCTTAAGACTGTGTCACATCCAGATAGTGCCCCGAAATGTCATTGTGTTGTACTCTGCCTCTTAAGATTGTCACATCTAGATAATGCGCTCAAAGATTGTCACATCCAGATCGTGCGCTCAAAGATTACTTTGTTGTACTCTGCCTCTTAAGACTGTGTCACATCCAGATAGTGCCCTGAAATGTTATTGTGTTGTACCCTGCCTCTTAAGATTGTCACATCCAGATAATGCGCTCAAAGATTGCCACATCCAGATCGTGCGCTCAAAGATTACTTTGTTGTACTCTGCCTCTTAAGACTGTGTCACATCCAGATAGTGCCCTGAAATGTTATTGTGTTGTACTCTGCCTCTTAAGATTGTCACATCCAGATAATGCGCTCAAAGATTGTCACATCCAGATCGTTCGTTGACATTTTATTGCGTTGTACTCTTCTTCTTAAGATTGTCAAATCTAGATAGTGCGCTCAAAGATTACTGTGTTGTTCTCTACCTCTTTAAACTGTGTCACATCCAGATAGTGCCCTGAAATTTTATTGTGTTGTACTCTGCCTCTTAAGATTGTCCCATCCAGATAGTGCGATCAAAGATTGTCCCATCCAGATAGTGCGATCAAAGATTACTCTGTTTTACTCTGCCTCTTAAGATTGTGTCACATTTAGATTGTGCGCTCAAAGATTACTGTGTTTTACTCTGCCTCTTAAGGCTGTGTCACATCTCGGTATTGCACTCAAAGATTACTCTGTTTTACTCTACCTCTTTAGACTGTGTCACATCCGGATAGTGTCCTGAAATTCTATAGTGTTGTACTCTGCCTCTTAAGATTGTGACATCTAAATAGTGCGCTCAAAGATTGTCACATCCAGATCTTGCATTGACATTTTATTGTGTTGTACTCTTCTTCTTAAGATTGTCACATCTAGATAGTGCGCTCAAAGATTACTGTGTTGTTCTCTACCTCTTTAGACTGTGTCACATCCAGATAGTGCCCTGAAATGTTATTGTGTTGTACTCTGCCTCTTAAGATTGTCACATCCAGATAATGCGCTCAAAGATTGTCACATCCAGATCTTGCATTGACATTTTATTGTGTTATACTCTTCTTCTTAAGATTGTCTCATCTATATAGTGCGCTCAAAGATTACTCTGTTTTACTCTGCCTCTTCACACTGTGCCACATCTAGATAGTGCGCTCAAAGATTACTGTGTTGTACTCTACCTCTTAAGACTTGTCACATCCAGATAGTGCCTCGAAATGTCATTGTGTTGTACTCTGCCTCTTAAGATTGTCACATCTAGATAGTGCGCTCAAAGATTGTCACATCAGACAGTGATCTCAAAGATTACTGTATTGTACTCTGCCTCTTAAGATTGTGTCACATTTAGATTGTGCGCTCAAAGATTACTGTGTTGTTCTCTACCTCTTTAGACTGTGCCACATCTAGATAGTGCGCTCAAAGATTACTGTGTTGTACTCTGCCTTTTAAGACTGTGTCACATCCAGATAGTGCCCCGAAATGTCATTGTGTTTTACTCTGCCTCTTAAGATTGTCACATCCAGATAATGCGCTCAAAGATTGTCACATCCAGATTGTGCGCCCAAAGATTACTTTGTTGTACTCTGCCTCTTAAGACTGTGTCACATCCAGATAGTGCCCTGAAATGTTATTGTGTTGTACTCTGCCTCTTAAGATTGTCACATCCAGATAATGCGCTCAAAGATTGTCACATCCAGATCGTTCGTTGACATTTTATTGCGTGGTACTCTTCTTCTTAAGATTGTCACATCTAGATAGTGCGCTCAAAGATTACTGTGTTGTACTCTGCCTCTTAAGACTGTGTCACATATAGTACATTGAAAGATTGTCCCATCCAGATAGTGCGATCAAAGATAACTGTGTTGTACTCTGCCTCTTAAGACTGTGTCACATCCAGATAGTGCCCCGAAATGTCATTGTGTTGTACTACGCCTCTTAAGATTGTCACATCCAGATAATGCGCTCAAAGATTGTCACATCCAGATAGTGCGCTCAAAGATTACTTTGTTGTACTCTGCCTCTTAAGATTGTCACATTCAGATAGTGTGCTGACATTTTATTGTGTTGTATCTGCCTCTTAAGATGTTACATCAAGATAGTGTGCGCAAACATTGTCACATCCAATAGTGCGATCAAAATTACTGTGTTGTACTCTGCCTCTTAAAACTGTGTCACATCCAGATAGTGCCCCAAAATGTCGTTGTGTTGTACTCTGCCTCTTAAGACTGTGTCACATCCAGATAGTGCACTCAAAGATTACTGTGTTGTACTCTGCCTCTTAAGATTGTCACATCCAGATAATGCGCTCAAAGATTGTCACATCCAGATCGTACGTTGAAATTTTATTGTGTTGTACTCTTCCTCTTAAGATTGTCACATCTAGATAGTGCCCCAAAATGTCATTGTGTTGTACTCTGCCTCTTAGGATTGTCACATCTAGATAGTGCACTCAAAGATTGTCACATCCAGATAGTGCGATCAAAGATTACTCTGTTTTACTCTGCCTCTTAAGATTGTGTCACATTTAGATTGTGCGCTCAAAGATTACTGTGTTTTACTCTGCCTCTTAAGGCTGTGTCACATCTCGGTATTGCACTCAAAGATTACTCTGTTTTACTCTACCTCTTTAGACTGTGTCACATCCGGATAGTGTCCTGAAATTCTATAGTGTTGTACTCTGCCTCTTAAGATTGTGACATCTAAATAGTGCGCTCAAAGATTGTCACATCCAGATCTTGCATTGACATTTTATTGTGTTGTACTCTTCTTCTTAAGATTGTCACATCTAGATAGTGCGCTCAAAGATTACTGTGTTGTTCTCTACCTCTTTAGACTGTGTCACATCCAGATAGTGCCCTGAAATGTTATTGTGTTGTACTCTGCCTCTTAAGATTGTCACATCCAGATAATGCGCTCAAAGATTGTCACATCCAGATCTTGCATTGACATTTTATTGTGTTATACTCTTCTTCTTAAGATTGTCACATCTATATAGTGCGCTCAAAGATTACTCTGTTTTACTCTGCCTCTTCACACTGTGCCACATCTAGATAGTGCGCTCAAAGATTACTGTGTTGTACTCTGCCTCTTAAGACTTGTCACATCCAGATAGTGCCTCGAAATGTCATTGTGTTGTACTCTGCCTCTTAAGATTGTCACATCTAGATAGTGCGCTCAAAGATTGTCACATCAGACAGTGATCTCAAAGATTACTGTATTGTACTCTGCCTCTTAAGATTGTGTCACATTTAGATTGTGCGCTCAAAGATTACTGTGTTGTTCTCTACCTCTTTAGACTGTGCCACATCTAGATAGTGCGCTCAAAGATTACTGTGTTGTACTCTGCCTTTTAAGACTGTGTCACATCCAGATAGTGCCCCGAAATGTCATTGTGTTTTACTCTGCCTCTTAAGATTGTCACATCCAGATAATGCGCTCAAAGATTGTCACATCCAGATTGTGCGCCCAAAGATTACTTTGTTGTACTCTGCCTCTTAAGACTGTGTCACATCCAGATAGTGCCCTGAAATGTTATTGTGTTGTACTCTGCCTCTTAAGATTGTCACATCCAGATAATGCGCTCAAAGATTGTCACATCCAGATCGTTCGTTGACATTTTATTGCGTCGTACTCTTCTTCTTAAGATTGTCACATCTAGATAGTGCGCTCAAAGATTACTGTGTTGTACTCTGCCTCTTAAGACTGTGTCACATATAGTACATTGAAAGATTGTCCCATCCAGATAGTGCGATCAAAGATAACTGTGTTGTACTCTGCCTCTTAAGACTGTGTCACATCCAGATAGTGCCCCGAAATGTCATTGTGTTGTACTCTGCCTCTTAAGATTGTCACATCCAGATAATGCGCTCAAAGATTGTCACATCCAGATAGTGCGCTCAAAGATTACTTTGTTGTACTCTGCCTCTTAAGACTGTGTCGCATCCAGATAGTGCCCTGAAATGTTATTGTGTTGTACTCTGCCTCTTAAGATTGTGACATCTAAATAGTGCGCTCAAAGATTGTCACATCCAGATCGTTCGTTGACATTTTATTGCATTGTACTCTTCTTCTTAAGATTGTCACATCTAGATAGTGCGCTCAAAGAGTGTCACATCCAGATCTTGCATTGACATTTTATTGCGTTGTACTCTTCTTCTTAAGATTGTCACATCTATATGGTGCGCTCAAAGATTACTCTGCCTCTTCACACTGTGCCACATCTAGATAGTGCGCTCAAAGATTACTGTGTTGTACTCTGCCTCTTAAGACTTGTCACATCCAGATAGTGCCCCGAAATGTCATTGTGTTGTACTCTTCTTCTTAAGATTGTCACATCTAGATAGTGCGCTCAAAGATTACTGTCTTGTTCTCTACCTCTTTAAACTGTGTCACATCAAGATAGTGCCCTGAAATTTTATTGTGTTGTACTCTGCCTCTTAAGATTGTCACATCCAGATAGTGCGATCAAAGATTGTCCCATCCAGATAGTGCGATCAAAGATTACTCTGTTTTACTCTGCCTCTTAAGACTGTGTCACATCTAGATATTGCACTCAAAGAGTACTGTGTTGTACTCTGCCTCTTAAGATTGTCACATCCAGATAATGCACTCAAAGATTGTCACATCCAGATTGTGCGTTGAAATTTTATTGTGTTGTACTCTTCCTCTTAAGATTGTCACATCTAGATAGTGCGCTCAAAGATTGTCACATCTAGATAGTGCGCTCAAAGATTACTTTGTTGTACTCTGCCTCTTTAGACTGTGTCACATCCAGATAGTGCCCTGACATTTTATTGTGTTGTACTCTGCCTCTTAAGATTGTCACATCCAGATAATGCGCTCACAGATTGTCACATCCAGATTGTGCGTTGACATTTTATTGTGTTGTACTCTTCCTCTTAAGATTGTCACATCTAGATAGTGCGCTCAAAGATTGTCACATCTAGATTGTGCGTTGACATTTTATTGCGTTGTACTCTTCTTCTTAAGATTGTCACATCTAGATAGTGCGCTCAAAGATTACTGTGTTGTACTCTGCCTCTTAAGACTGTGTCACATATAGTACACTGAAAGATTGTCCCATCCAGATAGTGCGATCAAAGATAACTGTGTTGTACTCTGCCTCTTAAGACTGTGTCACATCCAGATAGTGCCCCGAAATGTCATTGTGTTGTACTCTGCCTTTTAAGATTGTCACATCCAGATAATGCGCTCAAAGATTGTCACATCCAGATCGTTCGTTGACATTTTATTGCGTGGTACTCTTCTTCTTAAGATTGTCACATCTAGATAGTGCGCTCAAAGATTGCTTTGTTGTACTCTGCCTCTTAAGACTGTGTCACATCCAGATAGTGCCCTGAAATGTTATTGTGTTGTACTCTGCCTCTTAAGATTGTCACATCCAGATAATGCGCTCAAAGATTGTCACATCCAGATCGTTCGTTGACATTTTATTGCATTGTACTCTTCTACTTAAGATTGTCACATCTAGATAGTGCGCTCAAAGATTGTCGCATCCAGATCTTGCATTGACATTTTATTGCGTTGTACTCTTCTTCTTAAGATTGTCACATCTATATAGTGCGCTCAAAGATTACTCTGTTTTACTCTGCTTCTTCACACTGTGCCACATTTAGATAGTGCGCTCAAAGATTACTGTGTTGTACCTCTTAAGACTTGTCAAATCCAGATAGTGCCCCGAAATGTCATTGTGTTGTACTCTGCCTCTTAAGATTGTCACATCTAGATAGTGCGCTCAAAGATTGTCACATCAGACAGTGCGCTCAAAGATTACTGTGTTGTACTCTGCCTCTTAAGACTGTGTCACATATAGTACACTGAAAGATTGTCCCATCCAGATAGTGCGATCAAAGATAACTGTGTTGTACTCTGCCTCTTAAGACTGTGTCACATCCAGATAGTGCCCCGAAATGTCATTGTGTTGTACTCTGCCTTTTAAGATTGTCACATCCAGATAATGCGCTCAAAGATTGTCACATCCAGATTGTGCGCTCAAAGATTACTTTGTTGTACTCTGCCTCTTAAGACTGTGTCACATCCAGATAGTGCCCTGAAATGTTATTGTGTTGTACTCTGCCTCTTAAGATTGTCACATCCAGATAATGCGCTCAAAGATTGTCACATCCAGATCGTTCGTTGACATTTTATTGCGTTGTACTCTTCTTCTTAAGATTGTCAAATCTAGATAGTGCGCTCAAAGATTACTGTGTTGTTCTCTACCTCTTTAAACTGTGTCACATCCAGATAGTGCCCTGAAATTTTATTGTGTTGTACTCTGCCTCTTAAGATTGTCCCATCCAGATAGTGCGATCAAAGATTGTCCCATCCAGATAGTGCGATCAAAGATTACTCTGTTTTACTCTGCCTCTTAAGATTGTGTCACATTTAGATTGTGCGCTCAAAGATTACTGTGTTTTACTCTGCCTCTTAAGGCTGTGTCACATCTCGGTATTGCACTCAAAGATTACTCTGTTTTACTCTACCTCTTTAGACTGTGTCACATCCGGATAGTGTCCTGAAATTCTATAGTGTTGTACTCTGCCTCTTAAGATTGTGACATCTAAATAGTGCGCTCAAAGATTGTCACATCCAGATCTTGCATTGACATTTTATTGTGTTGTACTCTTCTTCTTAAGATTGTCACATCTAGATAGTGCGCTCAAAGATTACTGTGTTGTTCTCTACCTCTTTAGACTGTGTCACATCCAGATAGTGCCCTGAAATGTTATTGTGTTGTACTCTGCCTCTTAAGATTGTCACATCCAGATAATGCGCTCAAAGATTGTCACATCCAGATCTTGCATTGACATTTTATTGTGTTATACTCTTCTTCTTAAGATTGTCTCATCTATATAGTGCGCTCAAAGATTACTCTGTTTTACTCTGCCTCTTCACACTGTGCCACATCTAGATAGTGCGCTCAAAGATTACTGTGTTGTACTCTACCTCTTAAGACTTGTCACATCCAGATAGTGCCTCGAAATGTCATTGTGTTGTACTCTGCCTCTTAAGATTGTCACATCTAGATAGTGCGCTCAAAGATTGTCACATCAGACAGTGATCTCAAAGATTACTGTATTGTACTCTGCCTCTTAAGATTGTGTCACATTTAGATTGTGCGCTCAAAGATTACTGTGTTGTTCTCTACCTCTTTAGACTGTGCCACATCTAGATAGTGCGCTCAAAGATTACTGTGTTGTACTCTGCCTTTTAAGACTGTGTCACATCCAGATAGTGCCCCGAAATGTCATTGTGTTTTACTCTGCCTCTTAAGATTGTCACATCCAGATAATGCGCTCAAAGATTGTCACATCCAGATTGTGCGCCCAAAGATTACTTTGTTGTACTCTGCCTCTTAAGACTGTGTCACATCCAGATAGTGCCCTGAAATGTTATTGTGTTGTACTCTGCCTCTTAAGATTGTCACATCCAGATAATGCGCTCAAAGATTGTCACATCCAGATCGTTCGTTGACATTTTATTGCGTGGTACTCTTCTTCTTAAGATTGTCACATCTAGATAGTGCGCTCAAAGATTACTGTGTTGTACTCTGCCTCTTAAGACTGTGTCACATATAGTACATTGAAAGATTGTCCCATCCAGATAGTGCGATCAAAGATAACTGTGTTGTACTCTGCCTCTTAAGACTGTGTCACATCCAGATAGTGCCCCGAAATGTCATTGTGTTGTACTACGCCTCTTAAGATTGTCACATCCAGATAATGCGCTCAAAGATTGTCACATCCAGATAGTGCGCTCAAAGATTACTTTGTTGTACTCTGCCTCTTAAGATTGTCACATTCAGATAGTGTGCTGACATTTTATTGTGTTGTATCTGCCTCTTAAGATGTTACATCAAGATAGTGTGCGCAAACATTGTCACATCCAATAGTGCGATCAAAATTACTGTGTTGTACTCTGCCTCTTAAAACTGTGTCACATCCAGATAGTGCCCCAAAATGTCGTTGTGTTGTACTCTGCCTCTTAAGACTGTGTCACATCCAGATAGTGCACTCAAAGATTACTGTGTTGTACTCTGCCTCTTAAGATTGTCACATCCAGATAATGCGCTCAAAGATTGTCACATCCAGATCGTACGTTGAAATTTTATTGTGTTGTACTCTTCCTCTTAAGATTGTCACATCTAGATAGTGCCCCAAAATGTCATTGTGTTGTACTCTGCCTCTTAGGATTGTCACATCTAGATAGTGCACTCAAAGATTGTCACATCCAGATAGTGCGATCAAAGATTACTCTGTTTTACTCTGCCTCTTAAGATTGTGTCACATTTAGATTGTGCGCTCAAAGATTACTGTGTTTTACTCTGCCTCTTAAGGCTGTGTCACATCTCGGTATTGCACTCAAAGATTACTCTGTTTTACTCTACCTCTTTAGACTGTGTCACATCCGGATAGTGTCCTGAAATTCTATAGTGTTGTACTCTGCCTCTTAAGATTGTGACATCTAAATAGTGCGCTCAAAGATTGTCACATCCAGATCTTGCATTGACATTTTATTGTGTTGTACTCTTCTTCTTAAGATTGTCACATCTAGATAGTGCGCTCAAAGATTACTGTGTTGTTCTCTACCTCTTTAGACTGTGTCACATCCAGATAGTGCCCTGAAATGTTATTGTGTTGTACTCTGCCTCTTAAGATTGTCACATCCAGATAATGCGCTCAAAGATTGTCACATCCAGATCTTGCATTGACATTTTATTGTGTTATACTCTTCTTCTTAAGATTGTCACATCTATATAGTGCGCTCAAAGATTACTCTGTTTTACTCTGCCTCTTCACACTGTGCCACATCTAGATAGTGCGCTCAAAGATTACTGTGTTGTACTCTGCCTCTTAAGACTTGTCACATCCAGATAGTGCCTCGAAATGTCATTGTGTTGTACTCTGCCTCTTAAGATTGTCACATCTAGATAGTGCGCTCAAAGATTGTCACATCAGACAGTGATCTCAAAGATTACTGTATTGTACTCTGCCTCTTAAGATTGTGTCACATTTAGATTGTGCGCTCAAAGATTACTGTGTTGTTCTCTACCTCTTTAGACTGTGCCACATCTAGATAGTGCGCTCAAAGATTACTGTGTTGTACTCTGCCTTTTAAGACTGTGTCACATCCAGATAGTGCCCCGAAATGTCATTGTGTTTTACTCTGCCTCTTAAGATTGTCACATCCAGATAATGCGCTCAAAGATTGTCACATCCAGATTGTGCGCCCAAAGATTACTTTGTTGTACTCTGCCTCTTAAGACTGTGTCACATCCAGATAGTGCCCTGAAATGTTATTGTGTTGTACTCTGCCTCTTAAGATTGTCACATCCAGATAATGCGCTCAAAGATTGTCACATCCAGATCGTTCGTTGACATTTTATTGCGTCGTACTCTTCTTCTTAAGATTGTCACATCTAGATAGTGCGCTCAAAGATTACTGTGTTGTACTCTGCCTCTTAAGACTGTGTCACATATAGTACATTGAAAGATTGTCCCATCCAGATAGTGCGATCAAAGATAACTGTGTTGTACTCTGCCTCTTAAGACTGTGTCACATCCAGATAGTGCCCCGAAATGTCATTGTGTTGTACTCTGCCTCTTAAGATTGTCACATCCAGATAATGCGCTCAAAGATTGTCACATCCAGATAGTGCACTCAAAGATTACTTTGTTGTACTCTGCCTCTTAAGACTGTGTCGCATCCAGATAGTGCCCTGAAATGTTATTGTGTTGTACTCTGCCTCTTAAGATTGTGACATCTAAATAGTGCGCTCAAAGATTGTCACATCCAGATCGTTCGTTGACATTTTATTGCATTGTACTCTTCTTCTTAAGATTGTCACATCTAGATAGTGCGCTCAAAGAGTGTCACATCCAGATCTTGCATTGACATTTTATTGCGTTGTACTCTTCTTCTTAAGATTGTCACATCTATATGGTGCGCTCAAAGATTACTCTGCCTCTTCACACTGTGCCACATCTAGATAGTGCGCTCAAAGATTACTGTGTTGTACTCTGCCTCTTAAGACTTGTCACATCCAGATAGTGCCCCGAAATGTCATTGTGTTGTACTCTGCCTCTTAAGATTGTCACATCTAGATAGTGCGCTCAAAGATTGCCACATCAGACAGTGATCTCAAAGATTACTGTGTTGTACTCTGCCTCTTAAGACTGTGTCACATATAGTACACTGAAAGATTGTCCCATCCAGATAGTGCGATCAAAGATAACTGTGTTGTACTCTGCCTCTTAAGACTGTGTCACATCCAGATAGTGCCCCGAAATGTCATTGTGTTGTACTCTGCCTCTTAAGATTGTCACATCCAGATAATGCGCTCAAAGATTGTCACATCCAGATTGTGCGCTCAAAGATTACTGTGTTGTACTCTGCCTCTTAAGACTGTGTCACATCCAGATAGTGCCCTGAAATGTTATTGTGTTGTACTCTGCCTCTTAAGATTGTCACATCCAGATAATGCGCTCAAAGATTGTCACATCCAGATCGTTCGTTGACATTTTATTGCGTTGTACTCTTCTTCTTAAGATTGTCACATCTAGATAGTGCGCTCAAAGATTACTGTCTTGTTCTCTACCTCTTTAAACTGTGTCACATCCAGATAGTGCCCTGAAATTTTATTGTGTTGTACTCTGCCTCTTAAGATTGTCACATCCAGATAGTGCGATCAAAGATTGTCCCATCCAGATAGTGCGATCAAAGATTACTCTGTTTTACTCTGCCTCTTAAGACTGTGTCACATCTAGATATTGCACTCAAAGAGTACTGTGTTGTACTCTGCCTCTTAAGATTGTCACATCCAGATAATGCACTCAAAGATTGTCACATCCAGATTGTGCGTTGAAATTTTATTGTGTTGTACTCTTCCTCTTAAGATTGTCACATCTAGATAGTGCGCTCAAAGATTGTCACATCTAGATAGTGCGCTCAAAGATTACTTTGTTGTACTCTGCCTCTTTAGACTGTGTCACATCCAGATAGTGCCCTGACATTTTATTGTGTTGTACTCTGCCTCTTAAGATTGTCACATCCAGATAATGCGCTCACAGATTGTCACATCCAGATTGTGCGTTGACATTTTATTGTGTTGTACTCTTCCTCTTAAGATTGTCACATCTAGATAGTGCGCTCAAAGATTGTCACATCTAGATTGTGCGTTGACATTTTATTGCGTTGTACTCTTCTTCTTAAGATTGTCACATCTAGATAGTGCGCTCAAAGATTACTGTGTTGTACTCTGCCTCTTAAGACTGTGTCACATATAGTACACTGAAAGATTGTCCCATCCAGATAGTGCGATCAAAGATAACTGTGTTGTACTCTGCCTCTTAAGACTGTGTCACATCCAGATAGTGCCCCGAAATGTCATTGTGTTGTACTCTGCCTTTTAAGATTGTCACATCCAGATAATGCGCTCAAAGATTGTCACATCCAGATCGTTCGTTGACATTTTATTGCGTGGTACTCTTCTTCTTAAGATTGTCACATCTAGATAGTGCGCTCAAAGATTGCTTTGTTGTACTCTGCCTCTTAAGACTGTGTCACATCCAGATAGTGCCCTGAAATGTTATTGTGTTGTACTCTGCCTCTTAAGATTGTCACATCCAGATAATGCGCTCAAAGATTGTCACATCCAGATCGTTCGTTGACATTTTATTGCATTGTACTCTTCTACTTAAGATTGTCACATCTAGATAGTGCGCTCAAAGATTGTCGCATCCAGATCTTGCATTGACATTTTATTGCGTTGTACTCTTCTTCTTAAGATTGTCACATCTATATAGTGCGCTCAAAGATTACTCTGTTTTACTCTGCTTCTTCACACTGTGCCACATTTAGATAGTGCGCTCAAAGATTACTGTGTTGTACCTCTTAAGACTTGTCAAATCCAGATAGTGCCCCGAAATGTCATTGTGTTGTACTCTGCCTCTTAAGATTGTCACATCTAGATAGTGCGCTCAAAGATTGTCACATCAGACAGTGCGCTCAAAGATTACTGTGTTGTACTCTGCCTCTTAAGACTGTGTCACATATAGTACACTGAAAGATTGTCCCATCCAGATAGTGCGATCAAAGATAACTGTGTTGTACTCTGCCTCTTAAGACTGTGTCACATCCAGATAGTGCCCCGAAATGTCATTGTGTTGTACTCTGCCTTTTAAGATTGTCACATCCAGATAATGCGCTCAAAGATTGTCACATCCAGATTGTGCGCTCAAAGATTACTTTGTTGTACTCTGCCTCTTAAGACTGTGTCACATCCAGATAGTGCCCTGAAATGTTATTGTGTTGTACTCTGCCTCTTAAGATTGTCACATCCAGATAATGCGCTCAAAGATTGTCACATCCAGATCGTTCGTTGACATTTTATTGCATTGTACTCTTCTACTTAAGATTGTCACATCTAGATAGTGCGCTCAAAGATTGTCGCATCCAGATCTTGCATTGACATTTTATTGCGTTGTACTCTTCTTCTTAAGATTGTCACATCTATATAGTGCGCTCAAAGATTACTCTGTTTTACTCTGCTTCTTCACACTGTGCCACATCTAGATAGTGCGCTCAAAGATTACTGTGTTGTACCTCTTAAGACTTGCCACATCCAGATAGTGCCCCGAAATGTCATTGTGTTGTACTCTGCCTCTTAAGATTGTCACATCTAGATAGTGCGCTCAAAGATTGTCACATCAGACAGTGCGCTCAAAGATTACTGTGTTGTACTCTGCCTCTTAAGACTGTGTCACATATAGTACACTGAAAGATTGTCCCATCCAGATAGTGCGATCAAAGATAACTGTGTTGTACTCTGCCTCTTAAGACTGTGTCACATCCAGATAGTGCCCCGAAATGTCATTGTGTTGTACTCTGCCTTTTAAGATTGTCACATCCAGATAATGCGCTCAAAGATTGTCACATCCAGATTGTGCGCTCAAAGATTACTTTGTTGTACTCTGCCTCTTAAGACTGTGTCACATCCAGATAGTGCCCTGAAATGTTATTGTGTTGTACTCTGCCTCTTAAGATTGTCACATCCAGATAATGCGCTCAAAGATTGTCACATCCAGATCGTTCGTTGACATTTTATTGCATTGTACTCTTCTACTTAAGATTGTCACATCTAGATAGTGCGCTCAAAGATTGTCGCATCCAGATCTTGCATTGACATTTTATTGCGTTGTACTCTTCTTCTTAAGATTGTCACATCTATATAGTGCGCTCAAAGATTACTCTGTTTTACTCTGCTTCTTCACACTGTGCCACATCTAGATAGTGCGCTCAAAGATTACTGTGTTGTACCTCTTAAGACTTGTCACATCCAGATAGTGCCCCGAAATGTCATTGTGTTGTACTCTGCCTCTTAAGATTGTCACATCTAGATAGTGCGCTCAAAGATTGTCACATCAGACAGTGATCTCAAAGATTACTGTGTTGTACTCTGCCTCTTAAGACTGTGTCACATATAGTACACTGAAAGATTGTCCCATCCAGATAGTGTGATCAAAGATAACTGTGTTGTACTCTGCCTCTTAAGACTGTGTCACATCCAGATAGTGCCCCGAAATGTCATTGTGTTGTACTCTGCCTCTTAAGATTGTCACATCCAGATAATGCGCTCAAAGATTGTCACATCCAGATCGTGCGCTCAAAGATTACATTGTTGTACTCTGCCTCTTAAGACTGTGTCACATCCAGATAGTGCCCTGAAATGTTATTGTGTTGTACTCTGCCTCTTAAGATTGTCACATCCAGATAATGCGCTCAAAGATTGTCACATCCAGATCGTGCGTTGAAATTTTATTGTGTTGTACTCTTCCTCTTAAGATTGTCACATCTAGATAGGGCGCTCAAAAATTATCCCATACAAGTAGTGCGATCAAAGATTACTGTGTTTTACTCTGCCTCTTTAGACTGTGTCACATCCAGATAGTGCCCTGAAATTCTATTGTGTTGTACTCTGCCTCTTAAGATTGTGACATCTAAATAGTGCGCTCAAAGATTGTCACATCCAGATCGTTCGTTGACATTTTATTGCATTGTACTCTTCTTCTTAAGATTGTCACATCTAGATAGTGCGCTCAAAGATTGTCACATCCAGATCTTGCATTGACATTTTATTGCGTTGTACTCTTCTTCTTAAGATTGTCACATCTATATAGTGCGCTCAAAGATTACTCTGTTTTACTCTACCTCTTCACACTGTGCCACATCTAGATAGTGCGCTCAAAGATTACTGTGTTGTACTCTGCCTCTTAAGACTTGTCACATCCAGATAGTGCCCCGAAATGTCATTGTGTTGTACTCTGCCTCTTAAGATTGTCACATCTAGATAGTGCGCTCAAAGATTGTCACATCAGACAGTGATCTCAAAGATTACTGTGTTGTACTCTGCCTCTTAAGACTGTGTCACATCCAGATAGTGCCCCGAAATGTCATTGTGTTGTACTCTGCCTCTTAAGATTGTCACATCTAGATAATGCGCTCAAAGATTGTCACATCCAGATCGTGCGCTCAAAGATTACTTTGTTGTACTCTGCCTCTTAAGACTGTGTCACATCCAGATAGTGCCCTGAAATGTTATTGTGTTGTACCCTGCCTCTTAAGATTGTCACATCCAGATAATGCGCTCAAAGATTGCCACATCCAGATCGTGCGCTCAAAGATTACTTTGTTGTACTCTGCCTCTTAAGACTGTGTCACATCCAGATAGTGCCCTGAAATGTTATTGTGTTGTACTCTGCCTCTTAAGATTGTCACATCCAGATAATGCGCTCAAAGATTGTCACATCCAGATCGTTCGTTGACATTTTATTGCGTTGTACTCTTCTTCTTAAGATTGTCAAATCTAGATAGTGCGCTCAAAGATTACTGTGTTGTTCTCTACCTCTTTAAACTGTGTCACATCCAGATAGTGCCCTGAAATTTTATTGTGTTGTACTCTGCCTCTTAAGATTGTCCCATCCAGATAGTGCGATCAAAGATTGTCCCATCCAGATAGTGCGATCAAAGATTACTCTGTTTTACTCTGCCTCTTAAGATTGTGTCACATTTAGATTGTGCGCTCAAAGATTACTGTGTTTTACTCTGCCTCTTAAGGCTGTGTCACATCTCGGTATTGCACTCAAAGATTACTCTGTTTTACTCTACCTCTTTAGACTGTGTCACATCCGGATAGTGTCCTGAAATTCTATAGTGTTGTACTCTGCCTCTTAAGATTGTGACATCTAAATAGTGCGCTCAAAGATTGTCACATCCAGATCTTGCATTGACATTTTATTGTGTTGTACTCTTCTTCTTAAGATTGTCACATCTAGATAGTGCGCTCAAAGATTACTGTGTTGTTCTCTACCTCTTTAGACTGTGTCACATCCAGATAGTGCCCTGAAATGTTATTGTGTTGTACTCTGCCTCTTAAGATTGTCACATCCAGATAATGCGCTCAAAGATTGTCACATCCAGATCTTGCATTGACATTTTATTGTGTTATACTCTTCTTCTTAAGATTGTCTCATCTATATAGTGCGCTCAAAGATTACTCTGTTTTACTCTGCCTCTTCACACTGTGCCACATCTAGATAGTGCGCTCAAAGATTACTGTGTTGTACTCTACCTCTTAAGACTTGTCACATCCAGATAGTGCCTCGAAATGTCATTGTGTTGTACTCTGCCTCTTAAGATTGTCACATCTAGATAGTGCGCTCAAAGATTGTCACATCAGACAGTGATCTCAAAGATTACTGTATTGTACTCTGCCTCTTAAGATTGTGTCACATTTAGATTGTGCGCTCAAAGATTACTGTGTTGTTCTCTACCTCTTTAGACTGTGCCACATCTAGATAGTGCGCTCAAAGATTACTGTGTTGTACTCTGCCTTTTAAGACTGTGTCACATCCAGATAGTGCCCCGAAATGTCATTGTGTTTTACTCTGCCTCTTAAGATTGTCACATCCAGATAATGCGCTCAAAGATTGTCACATCCAGATTGTGCGCCCAAAGATTACTTTGTTGTACTCTGCCTCTTAAGACTGTGTCACATCCAGATAGTGCCCTGAAATGTTATTGTGTTGTACTCTGCCTCTTAAGATTGTCACATCCAGATAATGCGCTCAAAGATTGTCACATCCAGATCGTTCGTTGACATTTTATTGCGTGGTACTCTTCTTCTTAAGATTGTCACATCTAGATAGTGCGCTCAAAGATTACTGTGTTGTACTCTGCCTCTTAAGACTGTGTCACATATAGTACATTGAAAGATTGTCCCATCCAGATAGTGCGATCAAAGATAACTGTGTTGTACTCTGCCTCTTAAGACTGTGTCACATCCAGATAGTGCCCCGAAATGTCATTGTGTTGTACTACGCCTCTTAAGATTGTCACATCCAGATAATGCGCTCAAAGATTGTCACATCCAGATAGTGCGCTCAAAGATTACTTTGTTGTACTCTGCCTCTTAAGATTGTCACATTCAGATAGTGTGCTGACATTTTATTGTGTTGTATCTGCCTCTTAAGATGTTACATCAAGATAGTGTGCGCAAACATTGTCACATCCAATAGTGCGATCAAAATTACTGTGTTGTACTCTGCCTCTTAAAACTGTGTCACATCCAGATAGTGCCCCAAAATGTCGTTGTGTTGTACTCTGCCTCTTAAGACTGTGTCACATCCAGATAGTGCACTCAAAGATTACTGTGTTGTAGTCTGCCTCTTAAGATTGTCACATCCAGATAATGCGCTCAAAGATTGTCACATCCAGATCGTACGTTGAAATTTTATTGTGTTGTACTCTTCCTCTTAAGATTGTCACATCTAGATAGTGCCCCAAAATGTCATTGTGTTGTACTCTGCCTCTTAGGATTGTCACATCTAGATAGTGCACTCAAAGATTGTCACATCCAGATAGTGCGATCAAAGATTACTCTGTTTTACTCTGCCTCTTAAGATTGTGTCACATTTAGATTGTGCGCTCAAAGATTACTGTGTTTTACTCTGCCTCTTAAGGCTGTGTCACATCTCGGTATTGCACTCAAAGATTACTCTGTTTTACTCTACCTCTTTAGACTGTGTCACATCCGGATAGTGTCCTGAAATTCTATAGTGTTGTACTCTGCCTCTTAAGATTGTGACATCTAAATAGTGCGCTCAAAGATTGTCACATCCAGATCTTGCATTGACATTTTATTGTGTTGTACTCTTCTTCTTAAGATTGTCACATCTAGATAGTGCGCTCAAAGATTACTGTGTTGTTCTCTACCTCTTTAGACTGTGTCACATCCAGATAGTGCCCTGAAATGTTATTGTGTTGTACTCTGCCTCTTAAGATTGTCACATCCAGATAATGCGCTCAAAGATTGTCACATCCAGATCTTGCATTGACATTTTATTGTGTTATACTCTTCTTCTTAAGATTGTCACATCTATATAGTGCGCTCAAAGATTACTCTGTTTTACTCTGCCTCTTCACACTGTGCCACATCTAGATAGTGCGCTCAAAGATTACTGTGTTGTACTCTGCCTCTTAAGACTTGTCACATCCAGATAGTGCCTCGAAATGTCATTGTGTTGTACTCTGCCTCTTAAGATTGTCACATCTAGATAGTGCGCTCAAAGATTGTCACATCAGACAGTGATCTCAAAGATTACTGTATTGTACTCTGCCTCTTAAGATTGTGTCACATTTAGATTGTGCGCTCAAAGATTACTGTGTTGTTCTCTACCTCTTTAGACTGTGCCACATCTAGATAGTGCGCTCAAAGATTACTGTGTTGTACTCTGCCTTTTAAGACTGTGTCACATCCAGATAGTGCCCCGAAATGTCATTGTGTTTTACTCTGCCTCTTAAGATTGTCACATCCAGATAATGCGCTCAAAGATTGTCACATCCAGATTGTGCGCCCAAAGATTACTTTGTTGTACTCTGCCTCTTAAGACTGTGTCACATCCAGATAGTGCCCTGAAATGTTATTGTGTTGTACTCTGCCTCTTAAGATTGTCACATCCAGATAATGCGCTCAAAGATTGTCACATCCAGATCGTTCGTTGACATTTTATTGCGTCGTACTCTTCTTCTTAAGATTGTCACATCTAGATAGTGCGCTCAAAGATTACTGTGTTGTACTCTGCCTCTTAAGACTGTGTCACATATAGTACATTGAAAGATTGTCCCATCCAGATAGTGCGATCAAAGATAACTGTGTTGTACTCTGCCTCTTAAGACTGTGTCACATCCAGATAGTGCCCCGAAATGTCATTGTGTTGTACTCTGCCTCTTAAGATTGTCACATCCAGATAATGCGCTCAAAGATTGTCACATCCAGATAGTGCGCTCAAAGATTACTTTGTTGTACTCTGCCTCTTAAGACTGTGTCACATCCAGATAGTGCCCTGAAATGTTATTGTGTTGTACTCTGCCTCTTAAGATTGTCACATCCAGATAATGCGCTCAAAGATTGTCACATCCAGATCGTTCGTTGACATTTTATTGCGTCGTACTCTTCTTCTTAAGATTGTCACATCTAGATAGTGCGCTCAAAGATTACTGTGTTGTACTCTGCCTCTTAAGACTGTGTCACATATAGTACATAGAAAGATTGAACCATCCAGATAGTGCGATCAAAGATAACTGTGTTGTACTCTGCCTCTTAAGACTGTGTCACATCCAGATAGTGCCCCGAAATGTCATTGTGTTGTACTCTGCCTCTTAAGATTGTCACATCCAGATAATGCGCTCAAAGATTGTCACATCCAGATAGTGCGCTCAAAGATTACTTTGTTGTACTCTGCCTCTTAAGACTGTGTCACATCCAGATAGTGCCCTGAAATGTTATTGTGTTGTACTCTGCCTCTTAAGATTGTGACATCTAAATAGTGCGCTCAAAGATTGTCACATCCAGATCGTTCGTTGACATTTTATTGCATTGTACTCTTCTTCTTAAGATTGTCACATCTAGATAGTGCGCTCAAAGAGTGTCACATCCAGATCTTGCATTGACATTTTATTGCGTTGTACTCTTCTTCTTAAGATTGTCACATCTATATGGTGCGCTCAAAGATTACTCTGCCTCTTCACACTGTGCCACATCTAGATAGTGCGCTCAAAGATTACTGTGTTGTACTCTGCCTCTTAAGACTTGTCACATCCAGATAGTGCCCCGAAATGTCATTGTGTTGTACTCTGCCTCTTAAGATTGTCACATCTAGATAGTGCGCTCAAAGATTGCCACATCAGACAGTGATCTCAAAGATTACTGTGTTGTACTCTGCCTCTTAAGACTGTGTCACATATAGTACACTGAAAGATTGTCCCATCCAGATAGTGCGATCAAAGATAACTGTGTTGTACTCTGCCTCTTAAGACTGTGTCACATCCAGATAGTGCCCCGAAATGTCATTGTGTTGTACTCTGCCTCTTAAGATTGTCACATCCAGATAATGCGCTCAAAGATTGTCACATCCAGATTGTGCGCTCAAAGATTACTGTGTTGTACTCTGCCTCTTAAGACTGTGTCACATCCAGATAGTGCCCTGAAATGTTATTGTGTTGTACTCTGCCTCTTAAGATTGTCACATCCAGATAATGCGCTCAAAGATTGTCACATCCAGATCGTTCGTTGACATTTTATTGCGTTGTACTCTTCTTCTTAAGATTGTCACATCTAGATAGTGCGCTCAAAGATTACTGTCTTGTTCTCTACCTCTTTAAACTGTGTCACATCCAGATAGTGCCCTGAAATTTTATTGTGTTGTACTCTGCCTCTTAAGATTGTCACATCCAGATAGTGCGATCAAAGATTGTCCCATCCAGATAGTGCGATCAAAGATTACTCTGTTTTACTCTGCCTCTTAAGACTGTGGGCCTCATTACGACCCAGGCGGACTTCGCGGTGCTAAATGCACCGCGAAGCATGGCGGAAAGCCGCCGATAGCGCCATGGGGGTTGGCGGATTTACCGCCCCATTCCGACCTCGGCGGAGCGGTAAATCCCCAATCCCCATTCTGCCCTTCCCCATTCCCATTTTCGCCCCATAGGGTATAATGGGAGTGGGGAAGGAGTTAATTACGCCACCGTAAAATACGGTGGCGTAATTAACAACGAGGTCCCGTAGCGCCATGGTTTTCTCCGGCTGGTAAAACCAGGCGGAGAAAACCTCCATGGCGCTACGGGAACTCGTAGTATGGCGGAGAGGTACGCCATGCACTACGCTGGCGTAATACCCTCTCCGCCAGGGTCCTAATGAGGCCCCGTGTCACATCTAGATATTGCACTCAAAGAGTACTGTGTTGTACTCTGCCTCTTAAGATTGTCACATCCAGATAATGCACTCAAAGATTGTCACATCCAGATTGTGCGTTGAAATTTTATTGTGTTGTACTCTTCCTCTTAAGATTGTCACATCTAGATAGTGCGCTCAAAGATTGTCACATCTAGATAGTGCGCTCAAAGATTACTTTGTTGTACTCTGCCTCTTTAGACTGTGTCACATCCAGATAGTGCCCTGACATTTTATTGTGTTGTACTCTGCCTCTTAAGATTGTCACATCCAGATAATGCGCTCACAGATTGTCACATCCAGATTGTGCGTTGACATTTTATTGTGTTGTACTCTTCCTCTTAAGATTGTCACATCTAGATAGTGCGCTCAAAGATTGTCACATCTAGATTGTGCGTTGACATTTTATTGCGTTGTACTCTTCTTCTTAAGATTGTCACATCTAGATAGTGCGCTCAAAGATTACTGTGTTGTACTCTGCCTCTTAAGACTGTGTCACATATAGTACACTGAAAGATTGTCCCATCCAGATAGTGCGATCAAAGATAACTGTGTTGTACTCTGCCTCTTAAGACTGTGTCACATCCAGATAGTGCCCCGAAATGTCATTGTGTTGTACTCTGCCTTTTAAGATTGTCACATCCAGATAATGCGCTCAAAGATTGTCACATCCAGATCGTTCGTTGACATTTTATTGCGTGGTACTCTTCTTCTTAAGATTGTCACATCTAGATAGTGCGCTCAAAGATTACTTTGTTGTACTCTGCCTCTTAAGACTGTGTCACATCCAGATAGTGCCCTGAAATGTTATTGTGTTGTACTCTGCCTCTTAAGATTGTCACATCCAGATAATGCGCTCAAAGATTGTCACATCCAGATAGTGCGCTCAAAGATTACTTTGTTGTACTCTGCCTCTTAAGACTGTGTCACATCCAGATAGTGCCCTGAAATGTTATTGTGTTGTACTCTGCCTCTTAAGATTGTCACATCCAGATAATGCGCTCAAAGATTGTCACATCCAGATCGTTCGTTGACATTTTATTGCGTCGTACTCTTCTTCTTAAGATTGTCACATCTAGATAGTGCGCTCAAAGATTACTGTGTTGTACTCTGCCTCTTAAGACTGTGTCACATATAGTACATTGAAAGATTGTCCCATCCAGATAGTGCGATCAAAGATAACTGTGTTGTACTCTGCCTCTTAAGACTGTGTCACATCCAGATAGTGCCCCGAAATGTCATTGTGTTGTACTCTGCCTCTTAAGATTGTCACATCCAGATAATGCGCTCAAAGATTGTCACATCCAGATAGTGCGCTCAAAGATTACTTTGTTGTACTCTGCCTCTTAAGACTGTGTCACATCCAGATAGTGCCCTGAAATGTTATTGTGTTGTACTCTGCCTCTTAAGATTGTGACATCTAAATAGTGCGCTCAAAGATTGTCACATCCAGATCGTTCGTTGACATTTTATTGCATTGTACTCTTCTTCTTAAGATTGTCACATCTAGATAGTGCGCTCAAAGAGTGTCACATCCAGATCTTGCATTGACATTTTATTGCGTTGTACTCTTCTTCTTAAGATTGTCACATCTATATGGTGCGCTCAAAGATTACTCTGCCTCTTCACACTGTGCCACATCTAGATAGTGCGCTCAAAGATTACTGTGTTGTACTCTGCCTCTTAAGACTTGTCACATCCAGATAGTGCCCCGAAATGTCATTGTGTTGTACTCTGCCTCTTAAGATTGTCACATCTAGATAGTGCGCTCAAAGATTGCCACATCAGACAGTGATCTCAAAGATTACTGTGTTGTACTCTGCCTCTTAAGACTGTGTCACATATAGTACACTGAAAGATTGTCCCATCCAGATAGTGCGATCAAAGATAACTGTGTTGTACTCTGCCTCTTAAGACTGTGTCACATCCAGATAGTGCCCCGAAATGTCATTGTGTTGTACTCTGCCTCTTAAGATTGTCACATCCAGATAATGCGCTCAAAGATTGTCACATCCAGATTGTGCGCTCAAAGATTACTGTGTTGTACTCTGCCTCTTAAGACTGTGTCACATCCAGATAGTGCCCTGAAATGTTATTGTGTTGTACTCTGCCTCTTAAGATTGTCACATCCAGATAATGCGCTCAAAGATTGTCACATCCAGATCGTTCGTTGACATTTTATTGCGTTGTACTCTTCTTCTTAAGATTGTCACATCTAGATAGTGCGCTCAAAGATTACTGTCTTGTTCTCTACCTCTTTAAACTGTGTCACATCCAGATAGTGCCCTGAAATTTTATTGTGTTGTACTCTGCCTCTTAAGATTGTCACATCCAGATAGTGCGATCAAAGATTGTCCCATCCAGATAGTGCGATCAAAGATTACTCTGTTTTACTCTGCCTCTTAAGACTGTGGGCCTCATTACGACCCAGGCGGACTTCGCGGTGCTAAATGCACCGCGAAGCATGGCGGAAAGCCGCCGATAGCGCCATGGGGGTTGGCGGATTTACCGCCCCATTCCGACCTCGGCGGAGCGGTAAATCCCCAATCCCCATTCTGCCCTTCCCCATTCCCATTTTCGCCCCATAGGGTATAATGGGAGTGGGGAAGGAGTTAATTACGCCACCGTAAAATACGGTGGCGTAATTAACAACGAGGTCCCGTAGCGCCATGGTTTTCTCCGGCTGGTAAAACCAGGCGGAGAAAACCTCCATGGCGCTACGGGAACTCGTAGTATGGCGGAGAGGTACGCCATGCACTACGCTGGCGTAATACCCTCTCCGCCAGGGTCCTAATGAGGCCCCGTGTCACATCTAGATATTGCACTCAAAGAGTACTGTGTTGTACTCTGCCTCTTAAGATTGTCACATCCAGATAATGCACTCAAAGATTGTCACATCCAGATTGTGCGTTGAAATTTTATTGTGTTGTACTCTTCCTCTTAAGATTGTCACATCTAGATAGTGCGCTCAAAGATTGTCACATCTAGATAGTGCGCTCAAAGATTACTTTGTTGTACTCTGCCTCTTTAGACTGTGTCACATCCAGATAGTGCCCTGACATTTTATTGTGTTGTACTCTGCCTCTTAAGATTGTCACATCCAGATAATGCGCTCACAGATTGTCACATCCAGATTGTGCGTTGACATTTTATTGTGTTGTACTCTTCCTCTTAAGATTGTCACATCTAGATAGTGCGCTCAAAGATTGTCACATCTAGATTGTGCGTTGACATTTTATTGCGTTGTACTCTTCTTCTTAAGATTGTCACATCTAGATAGTGCGCTCAAAGATTACTGTGTTGTACTCTGCCTCTTAAGACTGTGTCACATATAGTACACTGAAAGATTGTCCCATCCAGATAGTGCGATCAAAGATAACTGTGTTGTACTCTGCCTCTTAAGACTGTGTCACATCCAGATAGTGCCCCGAAATGTCATTGTGTTGTACTCTGCCTTTTAAGATTGTCACATCCAGATAATGCGCTCAAAGATTGTCACATCCAGATCGTTCGTTGACATTTTATTGCGTGGTACTCTTCTTCTTAAGATTGTCACATCTAGATAGTGCGCTCAAAGATTACTTTGTTGTACTCTGCCTCTTAAGACTGTGTCACATCCAGATAGTGCCCTGAAATGTTATTGTGTTGTACTCTGCCTCTTAAGATTGTCACATCCAGATAATGCGCTCAAAGATTGTCACATCCAGATCGTTCGTTGACATTTTATTGCATTGTACTCTTCTACTTAAGATTGTCACATCTAGATAGTGCGCTCAAAGATTGTCGCATCCAGATCTTGCATTGACATTTTATTGCGTTGTACTCTTCTTCTTAAGATTGTCACATCTATATAGTGCGCTCAAAGATTACTCTGTTTTACTCTGCTTCTTCACACTGTGCCACATTTAGATAGTGCGCTCAAAGATTACTGTGTTGTACCTCTTAAGACTTGTCAAATCCAGATAGTGCCCCGAAATGTCATTGTGTTGTACTCTGCCTCTTAAGATTGTCACATCTAGATAGTGCGCTCAAAGATTGTCACATCAGACAGTGCGCTCAAAGATTACTGTGTTGTACTCTGCCTCTTAAGACTGTGTCACATATAGTACACTGAAAGATTGTCCCATCCAGATAGTGCGATCAAAGATAACTGTGTTGTACTCTGCCTCTTAAGACTGTGTCACATCCAGATAGTGCCCCGAAATGTCATTGTGTTGTACTCTGCCTTTTAAGATTGTCACATCCAGATAATGCGCTCAAAGATTGTCACATCCAGATTGTGCGCTCAAAGATTACTTTGTTGTACTCTGCCTCTTAAGACTGTGTCACATCCAGATAGTGCCCTGAAATGTTATTGTGTTGTACTCTGCCTCTTAAGATTGTCACATCCAGATAATGCGCTCAAAGATTGTCACATCCAGATCGTTCGTTGACATTTTATTGCATTGTACTCTTCTACTTAAGATTGTCACATCTAGATAGTGCGCTCAAAGATTGTCGCATCCAGATCTTGCATTGACATTTTATTGCGTTGTACTCTTCTTCTTAAGATTGTCACATCTATATAGTGCGCTCAAAGATTACTCTGTTTTACTCTGCTTCTTCACACTGTGCCACATCTAGATAGTGCGCTCAAAGATTACTGTGTTGTACCTCTTAAGACTTGCCACATCCAGATAGTGCCCCGAAATGTCATTGTGTTGTACTCTGCCTCTTAAGATTGTCACATCTAGATAGTGCGCTCAAAGATTGTCACATCAGACAGTGCGCTCAAAGATTACTGTGTTGTACTCTGCCTCTTAAGACTGTGTCACATATAGTACACTGAAAGATTGTCCCATCCAGATAGTGCGATCAAAGATAACTGTGTTGTACTCTGCCTCTTAAGACTGTGTCACATCCAGATAGTGCCCCGAAATGTCATTGTGTTGTACTCTGCCTTTTAAGATTGTCACATCCAGATAATGCGCTCAAAGATTGTCACATCCAGATTGTGCGCTCAAAGATTACTTTGTTGTACTCTGCCTCTTAAGACTGTGTCACATCCAGATAGTGCCCTGAAATGTTATTGTGTTGTACTCTGCCTCTTAAGATTGTCACATCCAGATAATGCGCTCAAAGATTGTCACATCCAGATCGTTCGTTGACATTTTATTGCATTGTACTCTTCTACTTAAGATTGTCACATCTAGATAGTGCGCTCAAAGATTGTCGCATCCAGATCTTGCATTGACATTTTATTGCGTTGTACTCTTCTTCTTAAGATTGTCACATCTATATAGTGCGCTCAAAGATTACTCTGTTTTACTCTGCTTCTTCACACTGTGCCACATCTAGATAGTGCGCTCAAAGATTACTGTGTTGTACCTCTTAAGACTTGTCACATCCAGATAGTGCCCCGAAATGTCATTGTGTTGTACTCTGCCTCTTAAGATTGTCACATCTAGATAGTGCGCTCAAAGATTGTCACATCAGACAGTGATCTCAAAGATTACTGTGTTGTACTCTGCCTCTTAAGACTGTGTCACATATAGTACACTGAAAGATTGTCCCATCCAGATAGTGTGATCAAAGATAACTGTGTTGTACTCTGCCTCTTAAGACTGTGTCACATCCAGATAGTGCCCCGAAATGTCATTGTGTTGTACTCTGCCTCTTAAGATTGTCACATCCAGATAATGCGCTCAAAGATTGTCACATCCAGATCGTGCGCTCAAAGATTACATTGTTGTACTCTGCCTCTTAAGACTGTGTCACATCCAGATAGTGCCCTGAAATGTTATTGTGTTGTACTCTGCCTCTTAAGATTGTCACATCCAGATAATGCGCTCAAAGATTGTCACATCCAGATCGTTCGTTGACATTTTATTGCGTTGTACTCTTCTTCTTAAGATTGTCACATCTAGATAGTGCGATCAAAGATTACTCTGTTTTACTCTGCCTCTTACGGCTGTGTCACATCTCGGTATTGCACTCAAAGATTACTCTGTTTTACTCTACCTCTTTAGACTGTGTCACATCCGGATAGTGTCCTGAAATTCTATAGTGTTGTACTCTGCCTCTTAAGATTGTGACATCTAAATAGTGCGATCAAAGATTGTCCCATCCAGATAGTGCGATCAAAGATTACTCTGTTTTACTCTGCCTCTTACGGCTGTGTCACATCTCGGTATTGCACTCAAAGATTACTCTGTTTTACTCTACCTCTTTAGACTGTGTCACATCCGGATAGTGTCCTGAAATTCTATAGTGTTGTACTCTGCCTCTTAAGATTGTGACATCTAAATAGTGCGCTCAAAGATTGTCACATCCAGATAGTGTGCTCAAAGATTACTGTGTTGTTCTCTACCTCTTTAGACTGTGTCACATCCAGATAGTGCCCTGAAATGTTATTGTGTTGTACTCTGCCTCTTAAGATTGTCACATCCAGATAATGCGCTCAAAGATTGTCACATCCAGATCGTTCCTTGACATTTTATTGCGTTGTACTCTTCTTCTTAAGATTGTCACATCTAGATAGTGCGCTCAAAGATTACTGTGTTGTTCTCTACCTCTTTAAACTGTGTTACATCCAGATAGTGCCCTGAAATTTTATTGTGTTGTACTCTGCCTCTTAAGATTGTCACATCCAGATAGTGCGATCAAAGATTGTCCCATCCAGATAGTGCGATCAAAGATTACTCTGTTTTACTCTGCCTCTTAAGACTGTGTCACATCTAGATATTGCACTCAAAGAGTACTGTGTTGTACTCTGCCTCTTAAGATTGTCACATCCAGATAATGCACTCAAAGATTGTCACATCCAGATTGTGCGTTGAAATTTTATTGTGTTGTACTCTTCCTCTTAAGATTGTCACATCTAGATAGTGCGCTCAAAGATTGTCACATCTAGATAGTGCGCTCAAAGATTACTTTGTTGTACTCTGCCTCTTTAGACTGTGTCACATCCAGATAGTGCCCTGACATTTTATTGTGTTGTACTCTGCCTCTTAAGATTGTCACATCCAGATAATGCGCTCAAAGATTGTCACATCCAGATTGTGCGTTGACATTTTATTGTGTTGTACTCTTCCTCTTAAGATTGTCACATCTAGATAGTGCGCTCAAAGATTGTCACATCTAGATAGTGCGCTCAAAGATTACTTTGTTGTACTCTGCCTCTTAAGACTGTGTCACATCCAGATAGTGCCCTGAAATGTTATTGTGTTGTACTCTGCCTCTTAAGATTGTCACATCCAGATAATGCGCTCAAAGATTGTCACATCCAGATCGTTCGTTGACATTTTATTGCATTGTACTCTTCTTCTTAAGATTGTCACATCTAGATAGTGCGCTCAAAGATTACTGTGTTGTTCTCTACCTCT
This sequence comes from Ambystoma mexicanum, assembly GCF_040938575.1. Lineage (NCBI taxonomy): Eukaryota > Metazoa > Chordata > Amphibia > Caudata > Ambystomatidae > Ambystoma > Ambystoma mexicanum. The sequence continues at coordinate 1,604,789,365 of NC_090932.1, forward strand.
TTAGACTGTGCCACATCTAGATAGTGCGCTCAAAGATTACTGTGTTGTACTCTGCCTCTTAAGACTTGTCACATCCAGATAGTGCCCCGAAATGTCATTGTGTTGTACTCTGCCTCTTAAGATTGTCACATCAGACAGTGATCTCAAAGATTACTGTGTTGTACTCTGCCTCTTAAGACTGTGTCACATATAGTACACTGAAAGATTGTCCCATCCAAATAGTGTGATCAAAGATAACTGTGTTGTACTCTGCCTCTTAAGACTGTGTCACATCCAGATAGTGCCCCGAAATGTCATTGTGTTGTACTCTGCCTCTTAAGATTGTCACATCCAGATAATGCGCTCAAAGATTGTCACATCCAGATCTTGCATTGACATTTTATTGCGTTGTACTCTTCTTCTTAAGATTGTCACATCCAATAGTGCGCTCAAAGATTACTGTGTTGTACTCTGCCTCTTAAGACTTGTCACATCCAGATAGTGCCCTGAAATGTTATTGTGTTGTACTCTGCCTCTTAAGATTGTCACATCCAGATAATGCGCTCAAAGATTGTCACATCCAGATCGTTCGTTGACATTTTATTGCATTGTACTCTTCTACTTAAGATTGTCACATCTAGATAGTGCGCTCAAAGATTGTCGCATCCAGATCTTGCATTGACATTTTATTGCGTTGTACTCTTCTTCTTAAGATTGTCACATCTATATAGTGTGCTCAAAGATTACTCTGTTTTACTCTGCTTCTTCACACTGTGCCACATCTAGATAGTGCGCTCAAAGATTACTGTGTTGTACCTCTTAAGACTTGTCACATCCAGATAGTGCCCCGAAATGTCATTGTGTTGTACTCTGCCTCTTAAGATTGTCACATCTAGATAGTGCGCTCAAAGATTGTCACATCAGACAGTGCGCTCAAAGATTACTGTGTTGTACTCTGCCTCTTAAGACTGTGTCACATATAGTACACTGAAAGATTGTCCCATCCAGATAGTGCGATCAAAGATAACTGTGTTGTACTCTGCCTCTTAAGACTGTGTCACATCCAGATAGTGCCCCGAAAAGTCATTGTGTTGTACTCTGCCTTTTAAGATTGTCACATCCAGATAATGCGCTCAAAGATTGTCACATCCAGATTGTGCGCTCAAAGATTACTTTGTTGTACTCTGCCTCTTAAGACTGTGTCACATCCAGATAGTGCCCTGAAATGTTATTGTGTTGTACTCTGCCTCTTAAGATTGTCACATCCAGATAATGCGCTCAAAGATTGTCACATCCAGATCGTTCGTTGACATTTTATTGCATTGTACTCTTCTACTTAAGATTGTCACATCTAGATAGTGCGCTCAAAGATTGTCGCATCCAGATCTTGCATTGACATTTTATTGCGTTGTACTCTTCTTCTTAAGATTGTCACATCTATATAGTGCGCTCAAAGATTACTCTGTTTTACTCTGCTTCTTCACACTGTGCCACATCTAGATAGTGCGCTCAAAGATTACTGTGTTGTACCTCTTAAGACTTGTCACATCCAGATAGTGCCCCAAAATGTCATTGTGTTGTACTCTGCCTCTTAAGATTGTCACATCTAGATAGTGCGCTCAAAGATTGTCACATCAGACAGTGATCTCAAAGATTACTGTGTTGTACTCTGCCTCTTAAGACTGTGTCACATATAGTACACTGAAAGATTGTCCCATCCAGATAGTGTGATCAAAGATAACTGTGTTGTACTCTGCCTCTTAAGACTGTGTCACATCCAGATAGTGCCCCGAAATGTCATTGTGTTGTACTCTGCCTCTTAAGATTGTCACATCCAGATAATGCGCTCAAAGATTGTCACATCCAGATCGTGCGCTCAAAGATTACATTGTTGTACTCTGCCTCTTAAGACTGTGTCACATCCAGATAGTGCCCTGAAATGTTATTGTGTTGTACTCTGCCTCTTAAGATTGTCACATCCAGATAATGCGCTCAAAGATTGTCACATCCAGATCGTTCGTTGACATTTTATTGCGTTGTACTCTTCTTCTTAAGATTGTCACATCTAGATAGTGCGCTCAAAGATTACTGTGTTGTTCTCTACCTCTTTAAACTGTGTCACATCCAGATAGTGCCCTGAAATTTTATTGTGTTGTACTCTGCCTCTTAAGATTGTCCCATCCAGATAGTGCGATCAAAGATTGTCCCATCCAGATAGTGCGATCAAAGATTACTCTGTTTTACTCTGCCTCTTACGGCTGTGTCACATCTCGGTATTGCACTCAAAGATTACTCTGTTTTACTCTACCTCTTTAGACTGTGTCACATCCGGATAGTGTCCTGAAATTCTATAGTGTTGTACTCTGCCTCTTAAGATTGTGACATCTAAATAGTGCGCTCAAAGATTGTCACATCCAGATAGTGTGCTCAAAGATTACTGTGTTGTTCTCTACCTCTTTAGACTGTGTCACATCCAGATAGTGCCCTGAAATGTTATTTTGTTGTACTCTGCCTCTTAAGATTGTCACATCCAGATAATGCGCTCAAAGATTGTCACATCCAGATCGTTCGTTGACATTTTATTGCGTTGTACTCTTCTTCTTAAGATTGTCACATCTAGATAGTGCGCTCAAAGATTACTGTGTTGTTCTCTACCTCTTTAAACTGTGTCACATCCAGATAGTGCCCTGAAATTTTATTGTGTTGTACTCTGCCTCTTAAGATTGTCACATCCAGATAGTGCGATCAAAGATTGTCCCATCCAGATAGTGCGATCAAAGATTACTCTGTTTTACTCTGCCTCTTAAGACTGTGTCACATCTAGATATTGCACTCAAAGAGTACTGTGTTGTACTCTGCCTCTTAAGATTGTCACATCCAGATAATGCACTCAAAGATTGTCACATCCAGATTGTGCGTTGAAATTTTATTGTGTTGTACTCTTCCTCTTAAGATTGTCACATCTAGATAGTGCGCTCAAAGATTGTCACATCTAGATAGTGCGCTCAAAGATTACTTTGTTGTACTCTGCCTCTTTAGACTGTGTCACATCCAGATAGTGCCCTGACATTTTATTGTGTTGTACTCTGCCTCTTAAGATTGTCACATCCAGATAATGCGCTCAAAGATTGTCACATCCAGATCGTTCGTTGACATTTTATTGCGTTGTACTCTTCTTCTTAAGATTGTCACATCTAGATAGTGCGCTCAAAGATTACTGTGTTGTTCTCTACCTCTTTAGACTGTGCCACATCTAGATAGTGCGCTCAAAGATTACTGTGTTGGACTCTGCCTCTTAAGACTTGTCACATCCAGATAGTGCCCCGAAATGTCATTGTGTTGTACTCTGCCTCTTAAGATTGTCACATCCAGATAATGCGCTCAAAGATTGTCACATCCAGATCGTTCGTTGACATTTTATTGCGTTGTACTCTTCTTCTTAAGATTGTCACATCTAGATAGTGCGCTCAAAGATTACTGTGTTGTTCTCTACCTCTTTAGACTGTGCCACATCTAGATAGTGCGCTCAAAGATTACTGTGTTGTACTCTGCCTCTTAAGACTTGTCACATCCAGATAGTGCCCCGAAATGTCATTGTGTTGTACTCTGCCTCTTAAGATTGTCACATCAGACAGTGATCTCAAAGATTACTGTGTTGTACTCTGCCTCTTAAGACTGTGTCACATATAGTACGCTGAAAGATTGTCCCATCCAAATAGTGTGATCAAAGATAACTGTGTTGTACTCTGCCTCTTAAGACTGTGTCACATCCAGATAGTGCCCCGAAATGTCATTGTGTTGTACTCTGCCTCTTAAGATTGTCACATCCAGATAATGCGCTCAAAGATTGTCACATCCAGATCTTGCATTGACATTTTATTGCGTTGTACTCTTCTTCTTAAGATTGTCACATCCAATAGTGCGCTCAAAGATTACTGTGTTGTACTCTGCCTCTTAAGACTTGTCACATCCAGATAGTGCCCCGAAATGTCATTGTGTTGTACTCTGCCTCTTAAGATTGTCACATCTAGATAGTGCGCTCAAAGATTGTCACATCAGACAGTGATCTCAAAGATTACTGTGTTGTACGCTGCCTCTTAAGACTGTGTCACATATAGTACACTGAAAGATTGTCCCATCCAGATAGTGTGATCAAAGATAACTGTGTTGTACTCTGCCTCTTAAGACTGTGTCACATCCAGATAGTGCCCCGAAATGTCATTGTGTTGTACTCTGCCTCTTAAGATTGTCACATCCAGATAATGCGCTCAAAGATTGTCACATCCAGATCGTGCGCTCAAAGATTACTCTGTTTTACTCTGCCTCTTAAGACTGTGTCACATCTAGATATTGCACTCAAAGAGTACTGTGTTGTACTCTGCCTCTTAAGATTGTCACATCCAGATAATGCACTCAAAGATTGTCACATCCAGATCGTTCGTTGACATTTTATTGCGTTGTACTCTTCTTCTTAAGATTGTCACATCTAGATAGTGCGCTCAAAGATTACTGTGTTGTTCTCTACCTCTTTAAACTGTGTCACATCCAGATAGTGCCCTGAAATTTTATTGTGTTGTACTCTGCCTCTTAAGATTGTCACATCCAGATAGTGCGATCAAAGATTGTCCCATCCAGATAGTGCGATCAAAGATTACTCTGTTTTACTCTGCCTCTTAAGACTGTGTCACATCTAGATATTGCACTCAAAGAGTACTGTGTTGTACTCTGCCTCTTAAGATTGTCACATCCAGATAATGCACTCAAAGATTGTCACATCCAGATTGTGCATTGAAATTTTATTGTGTTGTACTCTTCCTCTTAAGATTGTCACATCTAGATAGTGCGCTCAAAGATTGTCACATCTAGATAGTGCGCTCAAAGAGTACTTTGTTGTACTCTGCCTCTTAAGACTGTGTCACATCCAGATAGTGCCCTGAAATTTGATTGTGTTGTACTCTGCCTCTTAAGATTGTCACATCCAGATAATGCACTCAAAGATTGTCACATCCAGATTGTGCGTTGACATTTTATTGTGTTGTACTCTTCCTCTTAAGATTGTCACATCTAGATAGTGCGCTCAAAGATTGTCACATCTAGATTGTGCGTTGACATTTTATTGCGTTGTACTCTTCTTCTTAAGATTGTCACATCTAGATAGTGCGCTCAAAGATTACTGTGTTGTACTCTGCCTCTTAAGACTGTGTCACATATAGTACACTGAAAGATTGTCCCATCCAGATAGTGCGATCAAAGATAACTGTGTTGTACTCTGCCTCTTAAGACTGTGTCACATCCAGATAGTGCCCCGAAATGTCATTGTGTTGTACTCTGCCTTTTAAGATTGTCACATCCAGATAATGCGCTCAAAGATTGTCACATCCAGATTGTGCGCTCAAAGATTACTTTGTTGTACTCTGCCTCTTAAGACTGTGTCACATCCAGATAGTGCCCTGAAATGTTATTGTGTTGTACTCTGCCTCTTAAGATTGTCACATCCAGATAATGCGCTCAAAGATTGTTACATCCAGATCGTTCGTTGACATTTTATTGCATTGTACTCTTCTACTTAAGATTGTCACATCTAGATATTGCGCTCAAAGATTGTCGCATCCAGATCTTGCATTGACATTTTATTGCGTTGTACTCTTCTTCTTAAGATTGTCACATCTATATAGTGCGCTCAAAGATTACTCTGTTTTACTCTGCTTCTTCACACTGTGCCACATCTAGATAGTGCGCTCAAAGATTACTGTGTTGTACCTCTTAAGACTTGTCACATCCAGATAGTGCCCCGAAATGTCATTGTGTTGTACTCTGCCTCTTAAGATTGTCACATCTAGATAGTGCGCTCAAAGATTGTCACATCAGACAGTGCGCTCAAAGATTACTGTGTTGTACTCTGCCACTTAAGACTGTGTCACATATAGTACACTGAAAGATTGTCCCATCCAGATAGTGCGATCAAAGATAACTGTGTTGTACTCTGCCTCTTAAGACTGTGTCACATCCAGATAGTGCCCCGAAATGTCATTGTGTTGTACTCTGCCTTTTAAGATTGTCACATCCAGATAATGCGCTCAAAGATTGTCACATCCAGATTGTGCGCTCAAAGATTACTTTGTTGTACTCTGCCTCTTAAGACTGTGTCACATCCAGATAGTGCCCTGAAATGTTATTGTGTTGTACTCTGCCTCTTAAGATTGTCACATCCAGATAATGCGCTCAAAGATTGTCACATCCAGATCGTTCGTTGACATTTTATTGCATTGTACTCTTCTACTTAAGATTGTCACATCTAGATAGTGCGCTCAAAGATTGTCGCATCCAGATCTTGCATTGACATTTTATTGCGTTGTACTCTTCTTCTTAAGATTGTCACATCTATATAGTGCGCTCAAAGATTACTCTGTTTTACTCTGCTTCTTCACACTGTGCCACATCTAGATAGTGCGCTCAAAGATTACTGTGTTGTACCTCTTAAGACTTGTCACATCCAGATAGTGCCCCGAAATGTCATTGTGTTGTACTCTGCCTCTTAAGATTGTCACATCTAGATAGTGCGCTCAAAGATTGTCACATCAGACAGTGATCTCAAAGATTACTGTGTTGTACTCTGCCTCTTAAGACTGTGTCACATATAGTACACTGAAAGATTGTCCCATCCAGATAGTGTGATCAAAGATAACTGTGTTGTACTCTGCCTCTTAAGACTGTGTCACATCCAGATAGTGCCCCGAAATGTCATTGTGTTGTACTCTGCCTCTTAAGATTGTCACATCCAGATAATGCGCTCAAAGATTGTCACATCCAGATCGTGCGCTCAAAGATTACATTGTTGTACTCTGCCTCTTAAGACTGTGTCACATCCAGATAGTGCCCTGAAATGTTATTGTGTTGTACTCTGCCTCTTAAGATTGTCACATCCAGATAATGCGCTCAAAGATTGTCACATCCAGATCGTTCGTTGACATTTTATTGCGTTGTACTCTTCTTCTTAAGATTGTCACATCTAGATAGTGCGCTCAAAGATTACTGTGTTGTTCTCTACCTCTTTAAACTGTGTCACATCCAGATAGTGCCCTGAAATTTTATTGTGTTGTACTCTGCCTCTTACGATTGTCCCATCCAGATAGTGCGATCAAAGATTGTCCCATCCAGATAGTGCGATCAAAGATTACTCTGTTTTACTCTGCCTCTTACGGCTGTGTCACATCTCGGTATTGCACTCAAAGATTACTCTGTTTTACTCTACCTCTTTAGACTGTGTCACATCCGGATAGTGTCCTGAAATTCTATAGTGTTGTACTCTGCCTCTTAAGATTGTGACATCTAAATAGTGCACTCAAAGATTGTCACATCCAGATAGTGTGCTCAAAGATTACTGTGTTGTTCTCTACCTCTTTAGACTGTGTCACATCCAGATAGTGCCCTGAAATGTTATTGTGTTGTACTCTGCCTCTTAAGATTGTCACATCCAGATAATGCGCTCATAGATTGTCACATCCAGATCGTTCATTGACATTTTATTGCGTTGTACTCTTCTTCTTAAGATTGTCACATCTAGATAGTGCGCTCAAAGATTACTGTGTTGTTCTCTACCTCTTTAGACTGTGTCACATCCAGATAGTGCCCTGAAATGTTATTATGTTGTACTCTGCCTCTTAAGATTGTCACATCCAGATAATGCGCTCAAAGATTGTCACATCCAGATCTTGCATTGACATTTTATTGTGTTGTACTCTTCTTCTTAAGATTGTCACATCTATATAGTGCGCTCAAAGATTACTCTGTTTTACTCTGCCTCTTCACACTGTGCCACATCTAGATAGTGCGCTCAAAGATTACTGTGTTGTACTCTGCCTCTTAAGACTTGTCACATCCAGATAGTGCCCCGAAATGTCATTGTGTTGTACTCTGCCTCTTAAGATTGTCACATCTAGATAGTGCGCTCAAAGATTGTCACATCAGACAGTGATCTCAAAGATTACTGTATTGTACTCTGCCTCTTAAGATTGTGTCACATTTAGATTGTGCGCGCAAAGATTACTTTGTGGTACTCAGCCTCTTAAGATTGTGTCACATCCAGATAGTGCCCCGAAATGTCATTGTGTTGTACTCTGCCTCTTAAGATTGTCACATCTAAATAGTGCGCGCAAAGATTACTTTGTTGTACTCTGCCTCTTAAGACTGTGTCACATCTAAATAGTGCGCGCAAAGATTACCTTGTTGTACTCTGCCTCTTAAGACTGTGTCACAACCAGATAGTGCCCTGAAATTTTATTGTGTTGTACTCTGCCTCTTACGATTGTCACATCCAGATCATGCGCTGACATTTTTTTGTGCTGTACTCTGCCTCTTAAGATGTTACATCTAGATAGTGTGCTCAAAGACTGTCACATCCAATAGTGCGATCAAAATTACTGTGTTGTACTCTGCATCTAAAGACTGTGTCACATATAGTACACTGAAAGATTGTCCCATCCAGATAGTGCGATCAAAGATTACTTTGTTGTACTCTGCCTCTTAAGACTGTCACATCCAGATAGTGCCCCGAAATGTCATTGTGTTGTACTCTGCCTCTTAAGATTGTCACATCCAGATAATGCGCTCAAAGATTGTCACATCCAGATCGTGCGCTCAAAGATCACTTTGTTGTACTCTGCCTCTTAAGACTGGGTCACATCCAGATAGTGCCCTGAAATGTTATTGTGTTGTACTATGCCTCTTAAGATTGTCACATCCAGATAATGTGCTCAAAGATTGTCACATCCAGATCGTTCGTTGACATTTTATTGCGTTGTACTCTTCTTCTTAAGATTGTCACATCTAGATAGTGCGCTCAAAGATTGTCACATCCAGATAGTGTGCTCAAAGATTACTGTGTTGTTCTCTACCTCTTTAGACTGTGTCACATCCAGATAGTGCCCTGAAATGTTATTGTGTTGTACTATGCCTCTTAAGATTGTCACATCCAGATAATGTGCTCAAAGATTGTCACATCCAGATCGTGTGTTGAAATTTTATTGTGTTGTACTCTTCCTCTTAAGATTGTCACATCTAGATAGGGCGCTCAAAGATTGTCACATCTAGATAGGGCGCTCAAAGATTACTTTGTTGTACTCTGCCTCTTAAGACTGTGTCCCATCCAGATAGTGCCCTGAAATTTGATTGTGTTGTACTATGCCTCTTAAGATTGTGACATCTAGATAGTGCGCTCAAAGATTGCCCCATCCATATAGTGCGATCAAAGAATACTGTGTGTTACTCTGCCTCTTAAGACTGTGTCACATCTAGATATTGCACTCAAACATTACTGTGTTGTACTCTACCTCTTTAGACTGTGTCACATCCAGATAGTGCCCTGAAATTTTATTGTATTGTACTCTGCCTTTTAAGATTGTCACATCCAGATAGTGCAATCAAAGATTACTCTGTTTTACTCTGCCTCTTAAGATTTTCACATCTAGATAGTGCGCTCAAAGATTGTCACATCTAGATAGTGCGCTCAAAGATTACTGTGTTGTACGCTGCCTCTTAAGATTTTCACATCTAGATAGTGCGCTCAAAGATTGTCACATCCAGATAATGCGCTCAAGGATTGTCATATCCAGTTCTTGCGTTGACATTTTATTGCATTGTACTCTTCTTCTTAAGATTGTCACATCTAGATAGTGCGCTCAAAGATTGTCACATCCAGATAGTGTGCTCAAAGATTACTTTGTTGTACTCTAACTCTTAAGACTGTGTCGCATTCAGAGAGTGCGCTGAAATGTTATTGTGTTGTACTCTGACTCTTAAGATTGTCACATCTAGATAGTGCGCTGACATTTTATTGTGTTGTACTCTGCCTCTTAAGATGTTACATCTAGATAGTGTGCTCAAAGATTGTCACATCTAGATAGTGCGCTGAAAGAATACTCTGTTGTACTCTGTCTCTTAAGATTGTCACACCCAGATAGTGCGCTGACATTTGATTGTGTTGTACTCTGCCTCTTAAGATGTTACATCTAGATAGTGTGCTGAAAGATTGTCACATCTAGATAGTGCACTCAAAGATTACTGTGTTGTACTCTGTGTCTTAAGACTGTGTCACATTTAGATTGTGCGCTCAAAGATTAATATGTTGTACTCTGCCTCTTAACACTTTGTCACATCTAAATAATGCACTCAAAGATTACTGTGTTGTACTCTGCCTCTTAATACTTTGTCATATTTAGATAGGGAGCTCAAAGATTAATGTGTTGTACTCTGCCTCTTAACACTGTGCCACATCTAGATAGTGCGCTCAAAGAGTGTCACATGTAGATAGTGCGCTCAAACATTACTGTGTTGTACTCTGCCTCTTAAGACTGTGTCACATCTAAATAGTGCGCGCAAAGATTACTTTGTTGTACTCTGCCTCTTAAGACTGTGTCACATCTAAATAGTGCGCGCAAAGATTACTTTGTTGTACTCTGCCTCTTAAGACTGTGTCACAACCAGATAGTGCCCTGTAATGTTATTGTGTTGTACTCTGCCTCTTACGATTGTCACATCCAGATCATGCGCTGACATTTTTTTGTGCTGTACTCTGCCTCTTAAGATGTTACATCTAGATAGTGTGCTCAAAGACTGTCACATCCAATAGTGCGATCAAAGATAACTGTGTTTTACTCTGCCTCTTAAGACTGTGTCACATCCAGATAGTGCCCCGAAATGTCATTGTGTTGTACTCTGCCTCTTAAGATTGTCACATCCAGATAGTGCGATCAAAGATTGTCACATCCAGATCGTGCGTTGACATTTTATTGTGTTGTACTCTTCCTCTTAAGATTGTCACATCTAGATAGTGTGCTCAAAGATTGTCACATCTAGATAGTGCGCTCAAAGATTACTGTGTTGTTCTCTACCTCTTTAGACTGTGTCACATCCAGATAGTGCCCTGAAATGTTATTGTGTTGTACTCTGCCTCTTAAGATTGTCACATCCAGATAATGCGCTCAAAGATTGTAACATCCAGATCGTTCGTTGACATTTTATTGCATTGTACTCTTCTTCTTAAGATTGTCACATCTATATAGTGCGCTCAAAGATAACTCTGTTTTTCTCTGCCTCTTCACACTGTGCCACATCTAGATAGTGCGCTCAAAGATTACTGTGTTGTACTCTGCCTCTTAAGACTTGTCACATCCAGATAGTGCCCGAAATGTCATTGTGTTGTACTCTGCCTCTTAAGATTGTCACATCTAGATAGTGCGCTCAAAGATTGTCACATCAGACAGTGATCTCAAAGATTACTGTGTTGTACTCTGCCTCTTAAGACTGTGTCACATATAGTACACTGAAAGATTGTCCCATCCAGATAGTGCGATCAAAGATAACTGTGTTGTACTCTGCCTCTAAAGACTGTGTCACATCCAGATAGTGCCCCGAAATGTCATTGTGTTGTACTCTGCCTCTTAAGATTGTCACATCCAGATAATGCGCTCAAAGATTGTCACATCCAGATCGTGCGCTCAAAGATTACTTTGTTGTACTCTGCCTCTTAAGACTGTGTCACATCCAGATAGTGCACTGAAATGTTATTGTGTTGTACTCTGCCTCTTAAGATTGTCACATCCAGATAATGCGCTCAAAGATTGTCACATCCAAATCGTTCGTTGACATTTTATTGCGTTGTACTCTTCTTATTAAGATTGTCACATCCAGATTGTGCGTTGAAATTTTATTGTGTTGTACTCTTCCTCTTAAGATTGTCCCATCCAGATAGTGCGATCAAAGATTGTCCCATCCAGATAGTGCGATCAAAGATTACTCTGTTTTACTCTGCCTCTTAAGATTGTGTCACATTTAGATTGTGCGCTCAAAGATTACTGTGTTGTACTCTGCCTCTTAAGGCTGTGTCATATCTCGGTATTGCACTCGAAGATTACTGTGTTTTACTCTACCTCTTTAGACTGTGTCACATCCGGATAGTGTCCTGAAATTCTATTGTGTTGTAGTCTGCCTCTTAAGATTGTGACATCTAAATAGTGCGCTCAAAGATTGTCACATCCAGATAGTGTGCTCAAAGATTACTGTGTTGTACTCTGACTCTAAAGATTGTAACATCCAGATCGTGCGTTGACATTTTATTGCGTTGTACTCTTCTTCTTAAGATTGTCACATCCAGATTGTGCGTTGAAATTTTATTGTGTTGTACTCTTCCTCTTAACATTGTTACATCTAGATAGTGCGCTCAAAGATTACTGTGTTGTTCTCTACCTCTTTAAACTGTGTCACATCCAGATAGTGCCCTGAAATTTTATTGTTTTGTACTCTGCCTCTTAAGATTGTCACATCCAGATAGTGTGCTCAAAGATTACTGTGTTGAACTCTGACTCTAAAGATTGTAACATCCAGATTGTGCGTTGACATTTTATTGCGTTGTACTCTTCTTCTTAAGATGTTACATCTAGATAGTGTGCTCAAAGACTGTCACATCCAATAGTGCGATCAAAGATAACTGTGTTTTACTCTGCCTCTTCAGACTGTGTCACATCCAGATAGTGCCCCGAAATGTCATTGTGTTGTACTCTGCCTCTTAAGATTGTCACATCCAGATAGTGCGATCAAAGATTGTCCCATCCAGATCGTGCGATCAAAGATTACTCTGTTTTACTCTGCCTCTTAAGACTGTGTCACATCTAGATATTGCACTCAAAGATTACTGTGTTGTACTCTGCCTCTTAAGATTGTCACATCCAGATAAGGCACTCAAAGATTGTCACATCCAGATTGTGCTTTGAAATTTTATTGTGTTGTACTCTTCCTCTTAAGATTGTCACATCTAGATAGTGCGCTCAAAGATTGTCACATCTAGAAAGTGCGCTCAAAGATTACTTTGTTGTTCTCTGCCTCTTAAGACTGTGTCACATCCAGATAGTGCCCTGAAATTTTATTGTGTTGTACTCTGCCTCTTAAGATTGTCACATCCAGATAATGCGCTCAAAGATTGTCACATCCAGATCGTGCGTTGACATTTTATTGTGTTGTACTCTTCCTCTTAAGATTGTCACATCTAGATAGTGTGCTCAAAGATTGTCACATCTAGATAGTGCGCTCAAAGATTACTGTGTTGTTCTCTACCTCTTTAGACTGGGTCACATCCAGATAGTGCCCTGAAATGTTATTGTGTTGTACTCTGCCTCTTAAGATTGTCACATCCAGATAATGCGCTCAAAGATTGTCACATCCAGATCGTTCGTTGACATTTTATTGCATTGTACTCTTCTTCTTAAGATTGTCGCATCTATATAGTGCGCTCAAAGATTACTCTGTTTTACTCTGCCTCTTCACACTGTGCCACATCTAGATAGTGCGCTCAAAGATTACTGTGTTGTACTCTGCCTCTTAAGACTTGTCACATCCAGTTAGTGCCCGAAATGTCATTGTGTTGTACTCTGCCTCTTAAGATTGTCACATCTAGATAGTGATCTCAAAGATTACTGTGTTGTACTCTGCCTCTTAAGACTGTGTCACATATAGTACACTGAAAGATTGTCCCATCCAGATAGTGCGATCAAAGATAACTGTGTTGTACTCTGCCTCTAAAGACTGTGTCACATCCAGATAGTGCCCCGAAATGTCATTGTGTTGTACTCTGCCTCTTAAGATTGTCACATCCAGATAATGCGCTCAAAGATTGTCACATCCAGATCGTGCGCTCAAAGATTACTTTGTTGTACTCTGCCTCTAAAGACTGTGTCACATCCAGATAGTGCCCCGAAATGTCATTGTGTTGTACTCTGCCTCTTAAGATTGTCACATCCAGATAATGCGATCAAAGATTGTCCCATCCAGATCGTGCGATCAAAGATTACTCTGTTTTACTCTGCCTCTTAAGACTGTGTCACATCTAGATATTGCACTCAAAGATTACTGTGTTGTACTCTGCCTCTTAAGATTGTCACATCCAGATAATGCGCTCAAAGATTGTCACATCCAGATCGTGCGTTGACATTTTATTGTGTTGTACTCTTCCTCTTAAGATTGTCACATCTAGATAGTGTGCTCAAAGATTGTCACATCTAGATAGTGCGCTCAAAGATTACTGTGTTGTTCTCTACTTCTTTAGACTGTGTCACATCCAGATAGTGCCCTGAAATGTTATTGTGTTGTACTCTGCCTCTTAAGATTGTCACATCCAGATAATGCGCTCAAAGATTGTCACATCCAGATCGTTCGTTGACATTTTATTGCATTGTACTCTTCTTCTTAAGATTGTCACATCTAGATAGTGCGCTCAAAGATTGTCACATCCAGATCTTGCATTGACATTTTATTGCGTTGTACTCTTCTTCTTAAGATTGTCACATCTATATAGTGCGCTCAAAGATTACTCTGTTTTTCCTCTGCCTCTTCACACTGTGCCACATCTAGATAGTGCGCTCAAAGATTACTGTGTTGTACTCTGCCTCTTAAGACTTGTCACATCCAGATAGTGCCCGAAATGTCATTGTGTTGTACTCTGCCTCTTAAGATTGTCACATCTAGATAGTGCGCTCAAAGATTGTCACATCAGACAGTGATCTCAAAGATTACTGTGTTGTACTCTGCCTCTTAAGACTGTGTCACATATAGTACACTGAAAGATTGTCCCATCCAGATAGTGCGATCAAAGATAACTGTGTTGTACTCTGCCTCTAAAGACTGTGTCACATCCAGATAGTGCCCCGAAATGTCATTGTGTTGTACTCTGCCTCTTAAGATTGTCACATCCAGATAATGCGCTCAAAGATTGTCACATCCAGATCGTGCGCTCAAAGATTACTTTGTTGTACTCTGCCTCTTAAGACTGTGTCACATCCAGATAGTGCACTGAAATGTTATTGTGTTGTACTCTGCCTCTTAAGATTGTCACATCCAGATAATGCGCTCAAAGATTGTCACATCCAAATCGTTCGTTGACATTTTATTGCGTTGTACTCTTCTTATTAAGATTGTCACATCCAGATTGTGCGTTGACATTTTATTGTGTTGTACTCTTCCTCTTAAGATTGTCCCATCCAGATAGTGCGATCAAAGATTGTCCCATCCAGATAGTGCGATCAAAGATTACTCTGTTTTACTCTGCCTCTTAAGATTGTGTCACATTTAGATTGTGCACTCAAAGATTACTGTGTTGTACTCTGCCTCTTAAGGCTGTGTCACATCTCGGTATTGCACTCGAAGATTACTGTGTTTTACTCTACCTCTTTAGACTGTGTCACATCCGGATAGTGTCCTGAAATTCTATTGTGTTGTAGTCTGCCTCTTAAGATTGTGACATCTAAATAGTGCGCTCAAAGATTGTCACATCCAGATAGTGTGCTCAAAGATTACTGTGTTGTACTCTGACTCTAAAGATTGTAACATCCAGATCGTGCGTTGACATTTTATTGCGTTGTACTCTTCTTCTTAAGATTGTCACATCCAGATTGTGCGTTGAAATTTTATTGTGTTGTACTCTTCCTCTTAACATTGTTACATCTAGATAGTGCGCTCAAAGATTACTGTGTTGTTCTCTACCTCTTTAAACTGTGTCACATCCAGATAGTGCCCTGAAATTTTATTGTGTTGTACTCTGCCTCTTAAGATTGTCACATCCAGATAGTGTGCTCAAAGATTACTGTGTTGAACTCTGACTCTAAAGATTGTAACATCCAGATCGTGCGTTGACATTTTATTGCGTTGTACTCTTCTTCTTAAGATGTTACATCTAGATAGTGTGCTCAAAGACTGTCACATCCAATAGTGCGATCAAAGATAACTGTGTTTTACTCTGCCTCTTAAGACTGTGTCACATCCAGATAGTGCCCCGAAATGTCATTGGCCCTCATTACGACCCTGGCGGATTTTTTCCGCCATCGGCGGACTTTTCCGCCATGGCGCAAAGTCCCTTTACGCCATGGCGGATGGCGGACTTACCGCCCCATTCCGAGGTCGGCGGGGCGGTAAGTCCCCATTGACCCATTTACCCTTCCCCATTCCCATTTCGGCCCCATAGGGCTCAATGGGAGTGGGGAAGGTGTTAATTACGCCACCGTACAATACGGTGGCGTAATTAACACCGAGGTCCCATAGCGCCATGGATTTTTACGCCCGCAAAAAGCGGGCGGAAAAGTGACCATGGCGCTCTGGGAACTCGTAGTTGGCGGTAAGGGGTCGGCGCAGCTAACGCTGGCGTAAACCCCTTACCGCCAGGGTCGTAATGAGGGCCATTGTGTTGTACTCTGCCTCTTAAGATTGTCACATCCAGATAGTGCGATCAAAGATTGTCCCATCCAGATCGTGCGATCAAAGATTACTCTGTTTTACTCTGCCTCTTAAGACTGTGTCACATCTAGATATTGCACTCAAAGATTACTGTGTTGTACTCTGCCTCTTAAGATTGTCACATCCAGATAAGGCACTCAAAGATTGTCAGATCCAGATTGTGCTTTGAAATGTTATTGTGTTGTACTCTTCCTCTTAAGATTGTCACATCTAGATAGTGCGCTCAAAGATTGTCACATCTAGAAAGTGCGCTCAAAGATTACTTTGTTGTTCTCTGCCTCTTAAGACTGTGTCACATCCAGATAGTGCCCTGAAATTTTATTGTGTTGTACTCTGCCTCTTAAGATTGTCACATCCAGATAATGCGCTCAAAGATTGTCACATCCAGATCGTGCGTTGACATTTTATTGTGTTGTACTCTTCCTCTTAAGATTGTCACATCTAGATAGTGTGCTCAAAGATTGTCACATCTAGATAGTGCGCTCAAAGATTACTGTGTTGTTCTCTACCTCTTTAGACTGTGTCACATCCAGATAGTGCCCTGAAATGTTATTGTGTTGTACTCTGCCTCTTAAGATTGTCACATCCAGATAATGCGCTCAAAGATTGTCACATCCAGATCGTTCGTTGACATTTTATTGCATTGTACTCTTCTTCTTAAGATTGTCACATCTATATAGTGCGCTCAAAGATTACTCTGTTTTACTCTGCCTCTTCACACTGTGCCACATCTAGATAGTGCGCTCAAAGATTACTGTGTTGTACTCTGCCTCTTAAGACTTGTCACATCCAGTTAGTGCCCGAAATGTCATTGTGTTGTACTCTGCCTCTTAAGATTGTCACATCTAGATAGTGATCTCAAAGATTACTGTGTTGTACTCTGCCTCTTAAGACTGTGTCACATATAGTACACTGAAACATTGTCCCATCCAGATAGTGCGATCAAAGATAACTGTGTTGTACTCTGCCTCTAAAGACTGTGTCACATCCAGATAGTGCCCCGAAATGTCATTGTGTTGTACTCTGCCTCTTAAGATTGTCACATCCAGATAATGCGCTCAAAGATTGTCACATCCAGATCGTGCGCTCAAAGATTACTTTGTTGTACTTTGCCTCTAAAGACTGTGTCATATCCAGATAGTGCCCCGAAATGTCATTGTGTTGTACTCTGCCTCTTAAGATTGTCACATCCAGATAATGCGATCAAAGATTGTCCCATCCAGATCGTGCGATCAAAGATTACTCTGTTTTACTGTGCCTCTTAAGACTGTGTCACATCTAGATATTGCACTCAAAGATTACTGTGTTGTACTCTGCCTCTTAAGATTGTCACATCCAGATAATGCGCTCAAAGATTGTCACATCCAGATCGTGCGTTGACATTTTATTGTGTTGTACTCTTCCTCTTAAGATTGTCACATCTAGATAGTGTGCTCAAAGATTGTCACATCTAGATAGTGCGCTCAAAGATTACTGTGTTGTTCTCTACCTCTTTAGACTGTGTCACATCCAGATAGTGCCCTGAAATGTTATTGTGTTGTACTCTGCCTCTTAAGATTGTCACATCCAGATAATGCGCTCAAAGATTGTCACATCCAGATCGTTCGTTGACATTTTATTGCATTGTACTCTTCTTCTTAAGATTGTCACATCTAGATAGTGCGCTCAAAGATTGTCACATCCAGATCTTGCATTGACATTTTATTGCGTTGTACTCTTCTTCTTAAGATTGTCACATCTATATAGTGCGCTCAAAGATTACTCTGTTTTTCTCTGCCTCTTCACACTGTGCCACATCTAGATAGTGCGCTCAAAGATTACTGTGTTGTACTCTGCCTCTTAAGACTTGTCACATCCAGATAGTGCCCGAAATGTCATTGTGTTGTACTCTGCCTCTTAAGATTGTCACATCTAGATAGTGCGCTCAAAGATTGTCACATCAGACAGTGATCTCAAAGATTACTGTGTTGTACTCTGCCTCTTAAGACTGTGTCACATATAGTACACTGAAAGATTGTCCCATCCAGATAGTGCGATCAAAGATAACTGTGTTGTACTCTGCCTCTAAAGACTGTGTCACATCCAGATAGTGCCCCGAAATGTCATTGTGTTGTACTCTGCCTCTTAAGATTGTCACATCCAGATAATGCGCTCAAAGATTGTCACATCCAGATCGTGCGCTCAAAGATTACTTTGTTGTACTCTGCCTCTTAAGACTGTGTCACATCCAGATAGTGCACTGAAATGTTATTGTGTTGTACTATGCCTCTTAAGATTGTCACATCCAGATAATGTGCTCAAAGATTGTCACATCCAGATCGTTCGTTGACATTTTATTGCGTTGTACTCTTCTTCTTAAGATTGTCACATCTAGATAGTGCGCTCAAAGATTGTCACATCCAGATAGTGTGCTCAAAGATTACTGTGTTGTTCTCTACCTCTTTAGACTGTGTCACATCCAGATAGTGCCCTGAAATGTTATTGTGTTGTACTATGCCTCTTAAGATTGTCACATCCAGATAATGTGCTCAAAGATTGTCACATCCAGATCGTTCGTTGACATTTTATTGCGTTGTACTCTTCTTCTTAAGATTGTCACATCTAGATAGTGCGCTCAAAGATTGTCACATCCAGATCGTGTGTTGAAATTTTATTGTGTTGTACTCTTCCTCTTAAGATTGTCACATCTAGATAGGGCGCTCAAAGATTGTCACATCTAGATAGGGCGCTCAAAGATTACTTTGTTGTACTCTGCCTCTTAAGACTGTGTCCCATCCAGATAGTGCCCTGAAATTTGATTGTGTTGTACTATGCCTCTTAAGATTGTGACATCTAGATAGTGCGCTCAAAGATTGCCCCATCCATATAGTGCGATCAAAGATTACTGTGTGTTACTCTGCCTCTTAAGACTGTGTCACATCTAGATATTGCACTCAAACATTACTGTGTTGTACTCTACCTCTTTAGACTGTGTCACATCCAGATAGTGCCCTGAAATTTTATTGTATTGTACTCTGCCTTTTAAGATTGTCACATCCAGATAGTGCAATCAAAGATTACTCTGTTTTACTCTGCCTCTTAAGATTTTCACATCTAGATAGTGCGCTCAAAGATTGTCACATCTAGATAGTGCGCTCAAAGATTACTGTGTTGTACGCTGCCTCTTAAGATTTTCACATCTAGATAGTGCGCTCAAAGATTGTCACATCCAGATAATGCGCTCAAGGATTGTCATATCCAGTTCTTGCGTTGACATTTTATTGCATTGTACTCTTCTTCTTAAGATTGTCACATCTAGATAGTGCGCTCAAAGATTGTCACATCCAGATAGTGTGCTCAAAGATTACTTTGTTGTACTCTAACTCTTAAGACTGTGTCGCATTCAGAGAGTGCGCTGAAATGTTATTGTGTTGTACTCTGACTCTTAAGATTGTCACATCTAGATAGTGCGCTGACATTTTATTGTGTTGTACTCTGCCTCTTAAGATGTTACATCTAGATAGTGTGCTCAAAGATTGTCACATCTAGATAGTGCGCTGAAAGAATACTCTGTTGTACTCTGTCTCTTAAGATTGTCACATCCAGATAGTGCGCTGACATTTGATTGTGTTGTACTCTGCCTCTTAAGATGTTACATCTAGATAGTGTGCTGAAAGATTGTCACATCTAGATAGTGCACTCAAAGATTACTGTGTTGTACTCTGTGTCTTAAGACTGTGTCACATTTAGATTGTGCGCTCAAAGATTAATATGTTGTACTCTGCCTCTTAACACTTTGTCACATCTAAATAATGCACTCAAAGATTACTGTGTTGTACTCTGCCTCTTAATACTTTGTCATATTTAGATAGGGAGCTCAAAGATTAATGTGTTGTACTCTGCCTCTTAACACTGTGCCACATCTAGATAGTGCGCTCAACGAGTGTCACATGTAGATAGTGCGCTCAAACATTACTGTGTTGTACTCTGCCTCTTAAGACTGTGTCACATCTAAATAGTGCGCGCAAAGATTACTTTGTTGTACTCTGCCTCTTAAGACTGTGTCACATCTAAATAGTGCGCGCAAAGATTACTTTGTTGTACTCTGCCTCTTAAGACTGTGTCACAACCAGATAGTGCCCTGTAATGTTATTGTGTTGTACTCTGCCTCTTACGATTGTCACATCCAGATCATGCGCTGACATTTTTTTGTGCTGTACTCTGCCTCTTAAGATGTTACATCTAGATAGTGTGCTCAAAGACTGTCACATCCAATAGTGCGATCAAAGATAACTGTGTTTTACTCTGCCTCTTAAGACTGTGTCACATCCAGATAGTGCCCCGAAATGTCATTGTGTTGTACTCTGCCTCTTAAGATTGTCACATCCAGATAGTGCGATCAAAGATTGTCACATCCAGATCGTGCGTTGACATTTTATTGTGTTGTACTCTTCCTCTTAAGATTGTCACATCTAGATAGTGTGCTCAAAGATTGTCACATCTAGATAGTGCGCTCAAAGATTACTGTGTTGTTCTCTACCTCTTTAGACTGTGTCACATCCAGATAGTGCCCTGAAATGTTATTGTGTTGTACTCTGCCTCTTAAGATTGTCACATCCAGATAATGCGCTCAAAGATTGTCACATCCAGATCGTTCGTTGACATTTTATTGCATTGTACTCTTCTTCTTAAGATTGTCACATCTATATAGTGCGCTCAAAGATTACTCTGTTTTTCTCTGCCTCTTCACACTGTGCCACATCTAGATAGTGCGCTCAAAGATTACTGTGTTGTACTCTGCCTCTTAAGACTTGTCACATCCAGATAGTGCCCGAAATGTCATTGTGTTGTACTCTGCCTCTTAAGATTGTCACATCTAGATAGTGCGCTCAAAGATTGTCACATCAGACAGTGATCTCAAAGATTACAGTGTTGTACTCTGCCTCTTAAGACTGTGTCACATATAGTACACTGAAAGATTGTCCCATCCAGATAGTGCGATCAAAGATAACTGTGTTGTACTCTGCCTCTAAAGACTGTGTCACATCCAGATAGTGCCCCGAAATGTCATTGTGTTGTACTCTGCCTCTTAAGATTGTCACATCCAGATAATGCGCTCAAAGATTGTCACATCCAGATCGTGCGCTCAAAGATTACTTTGTTGTACTCTGCCTCTTAAGACTGTGTCACATCCAGATAGTGCACTGAAATGTTATTGTGTTGTACTCTGCCTCTTAAGATTGTCACATCCAGATAATGCGCTCAAAGATTGTCACATCCAAATCGTTCGTTGACATTTTATTGCGTTGTACTCTTCTTATTAAGATTGTCACATCCAGATTGTGCGTTGAAATTTTATTGTGTTGTACTCTTCCTCTTAAGATTGTCCCATCCAGATAGTGCGATCAAAGATTGTCCCATCCAGATAGTGCGATCAAAGATTACTCTGTTTTACTCTGCCTCTTAAGATTGTGTCACATTTAGATTGTGCGCTCAAAGATTACTGTGTTGTACTCTGCCTCTTAAGCTGTGTCACATCTCGGTATTGCACTCGAAGATTACTGTGTTTTACTCTACCTCTTTAGACTGTGTCACATCCGGATAGTGTCCTGAAATTCTATTGTGTTGTAGTCTGCCTCTTAAGATTGTGACATCTAAATAGTGCGCTCAAAGATTGTCACATCCAGATAGTGTGCTCAAAGATTACTGTGTTGTACTCTGACTCTAAAGATTGTAACATCCAGATCGTGCGTTGATATTTTATCGCGTTGTACTCTTCTTCTTAAGATTGTCACATCCAGATTGTGCGTTGAAATTTTATTGTGTTGTACTCTTCCTCTTAACATTGTTACATCTAGATAGTGCGCTCAAAGATTACTGTGTTGTTCTCTACCTCTTTAAACTGTGTCACATCCAGATAGTGCCCTGAAATTTTATTGTGTTGTACTCTGCCTCTTAAGATTGTCACATCCAGATAGTGTGCTCAAAGATTACTGTGTTGAACTCTGACTCTAAAGATTGTAACATCCAGATTGTGCGTTGACATTTTATTGCGTTGTACTCTTCTTCTTAAGATGTTACATCTAGATAGTGTGCTCAAAGACTGTCACATCCAATAGTGCGATCAAAGATAACTGTGTTTTACTCTGCCTCTTCAGACTGTGTCACATCCAGATAGTGCCCCGAAATGTCATTGTGTTGTACTCTGCCTCTTAAGATTGTCACATCCAGATAGTGCGATCAAAGATTGTCCCATCCAGATCGTGCGATCAAAGATTACTCTGTTTTACTCTGCCTCTTAAGACTGTGTCACATCTAGATATTGCACTCAAAGATTACTGTGTTGTACTCTGCCTCTTAAGATTGTCACATCCAGATAAGGCACTCAAAGATTGTCACATCCAGATTGTGCTTTGAAATTTTATTGTGTTGTACTCTTCCTCTTAAGATTGTCACATCTAGATAGTGCGCTCAAAGATTGTCACATCTAGAAAGTGCGCTCAAAGATTACTTTGTTGTTCTCTGCCTCTTAAGACTGTGTCACATCCAGATAGTGCCCTGAAATTTTATTGTGTTGTACTCTGCCTCTTAAGATTGTCACATCCAGATAATGCGCTCAAAGATTGTCACATCCAGATCGTGCGTTGACATTTTATTGTGTTGTACTCTTCCTCTTAAGATTGTCACATCTAGATAGTGTGCTCAAAGATTGTCACATCTAGATAGTGCGCTCAAAGATTACTGTGTTGTTCTCTACCTCTTTAGACTGGGTCACATCCAGATAGTGCCCTGAAATGTTATTGTGTTGTACTCTGCCTCTTAAGATTGTCACATCCAGATAATGCGCTCAAAGATTGTCACATCCAGATCGTTCGTTGACATTTTATTGCATTGTACTCTTCTTCTTAAGATTGTCGCATCTATATAGTGCGCTCAAAGATTACTCTGTTTTACTCTGCCTCTTCACACTGTGCCACATCTAGATAGTGCGCTCAAAGATTACTGTGTTGTACTCTGCCTCTTAAGACTTGTCACATCCAGTTAGTGCCCGAAATGTCATTGTGTTGTACTCTGCCTCTTAAGATTGTCACATCTAGATAGTGATCTCAAAGATTACTGTGTTGTACTCTGCCTCTTAAGACTGTGTCACATATAGTACACTGAAAGATTGTCCCATCCAGATAGTGCGATCAAAGATAACTGTGTTGTACTCTGCCTCTAAAGACTGTGTCACATCCAGATAGTGCCCCGAAATGTCATTGTGTTGTACTCTGCCTCTTAAGATTGTCACATCCAGATAATGCGCTCAAAGATTGTCACATCCAGATCGTGCGCTCAAAGATTACTTTGTTGTACTCTGCCTCTAAAGACTGTGTCACATCCAGATAGTGCCCCGAAATGTCATTGTGTTGTACTCTGCCTCTTAAGATTGTCACATCCAGATAATGCGATCAAAGATTGTCCCATCCAGATCGTGCGATCAAAGATTACTCTGTTTTACTCTGCCTCTTAAGACTGTGTCACATCTAGATATTGCACTCAAAGATTACTGTGTTGTACTCTGCCTCTTAAGATTGTCACATCCAGATAATGCGCTCAAAGATTGTCACATCCAGATCGTGCGTTGACATTTTATTGTGTTGTACTCTTCCTCTTAAGATTGTCACATCTAGATAGTGTGCTCAAAGATTGTCACATCTAGATAGTGCGCTCAAAGATTACTGTGTTGTTCTCTACTTCTTTAGACTGTGTCACATCCAGATAGTGCCCTGAAATGTTATTGTGTTGTACTCTGCCTCTTAAGATTGTCACATCCAGATAATGCGCTCAAAGATTGTCACATCCAGATCGTTCGTTGACATTTTATTGCATTGTACTCTTCTTCTTAAGATTGTCACATCTAGATAGTGCGCTCAAAGATTGTCACATCCAGATCTTGCATTGACATTTTATTGCGTTGTACTCTTCTTCTTAAGATTGTCACATCTATATAGTGCGCTCAAAGATTACTCTGTTTTTCTCTGCCTCTTCACACTGTGCCACATCTAGATAGTGCGCTCAAAGATTACTGTGTTGTACTCTGCCTCTTAAGACTTGTCACATCCAGATAGTGCCCGAAATGTCATTGTGTTGTACTCTGCCTCTTAAGATTGTCACATCTAGATAGTGCGCTCAAAGATTGTCACATCAGACAGTGATCTCAAAGATTACTGTGTTGTACTCTGCCTCTTAAGACTGTGTCACATATAGTACACTGAAAGATTGTCCCATCCAGATAGTGCGATCAAAGATAACTGTGTTGTACTCTGCCTCTAAAGACTGTGTCACATCCAGATAGTGCCCCGAAATGTCATTGTGTTGTACTCTGCTTCTTAAGATTGTCACATCCAGATAATGCGCTCAAAGATTGTCACATCCAGGTCGTGCGCTCAAAGATTACTTTGTTGTACTCTGCCTCTTAAGACTGTGTCACATCCAGATAGTGCACTGAAATGTTATTGTGTTGTACTCTGCCTCTTAAGATTGTCACATCCAGATAATGCGCTCAAAGATTGTCACATCCAAATCGTTCGTTGACATTTTATTGCGTTGTACTCTTCTTATTAAGATTGTCACATCCAGATTGTGTGTTGACATTTTATTGTGTTGTACTCTTCCTCTTAAGATTGTCCCATCCAGATAGTGCGATCAAAGATTGTCCCATCCAGATAGTGCGATCAAAGATTACTCTGTTTTACTCTGCCTCTTAAGATTGTGTCACATTTAGATTGTGCACTCAAAGATTACTGTGTTGTACTCTGCCTCTTAAGGCTGTGTCACATCTCGGTATTGCACTCGAAGATTACTGTGTTTTACTCTACCTCTTTAGACTGTGTCACATCCGGATAGTGTCCTGAAATTCTATTGTGTTGTAGTCTGCCTCTTAAGATTGTGACATCTAAATAGTGCGCTCAAAGATTGTCACATCCAGATAGTGTGCTCAAAGATTACTGTGTTGTACTCTGACTCTAAAGATTGTAACATCCAGATCGTGCGTTGACATTTTATTGCGTTGTACTCTTCTTCTTAAGATTGTCACATCCAGATTGTGCGTTGAAATTTTATTGTGTTGTACTCTTCCTCTTAACATTGTTACATCTAGATAGTGCGCTCAAAGATTACTGTGTTGTTCTCTACCTCTTTAAACTGTGTCACATCCAGATAGTGCCCTGAAATTTTATTGTGTTGTACTCTGCCTCTTAAGATTGTCACATCCAGATAGTGTGCTCAAAGATTACTGTGTTGAACTCTGACTCTAAAGATTGTAACATCCAGATCGTGCGTTGACATTTTATTGCGTTGTACTCTTCTTCTTAAGATGTTACATCTAGATAGTGTGCTCAAAGACTGTCACATCCAATAGTGCGATCAAAGATAACTGTGTTTTACTCTGCCTCTTAAGACTGTGTCACATCCAGATAGTGCCCCGAAATGTCATTGGCCCTCATTACGACCCTGGCGGATTTTTTCCGCCATCGGCGGACTTTTCCGCCATGGCGCAAAGTCCCTTTACGCCATGGCGGATGGCGGACTTACCGCCCCATTCCGAGGTCGGCGGGGCGGTAAGTCCCCATTGACCCATTTACCCTTCCCCATTCCCATTTCGGCCCCATAGGGCTCAATGGGAGTGGGGAAGGTGTTAATTACGCCACCGTACACTACGGTAGCGTAATTAACACCGAGGTCCCATAGCGCCATGGATTTTTACGCCCGCAAAAAGCGGGCGGAAAAGTGACCATGGCGCTCTGGGAACTCGTAGTTGGCGGTAAGGGGTCGGCGCAGCTAACGCTGGCGTAAACCCCTTACCGCCAGGGTCGTAATGAGGGCCATTGTGTTGTACTCTGCCTCTTAAGATTGTCACATCCAGATAGTGCGATCAAAGATTGTCCCATCCAGATCGTGCGATCAAAGATTACTCTGTTTTACTCTGCCTCTTAAGACTGTGTCACATCTAGATATTGCACTCAAAGATTACTGTGTTGTACTCTGCCTCTTAAGATTGTCACATCCAGATAAGGCACTCAAAGATTGTCACATCCAGATTGTGCTTTGAAATTTTATTGTGTTGTACTCTTCCTCTTAAGATTGTCACATCTAGATAGTGCGCTCAAAGATTGTCACATCTAGAAAGTGCGCTCAAAGATTACTTTGTTGTTCTCTGCCTCTTAAGACTGTGTCACATCCAGATAGTGCCCTGAAATTTTATTGTGTTGTACTCTGCCTCTTAAGATTGTCACATCCAGATAATGCGCTCAAAGATTGTCACATCCAGATCGTGCGTTGACATTTTATTGTGTTGTACTCTTCCTCTTAAGATTGTCACATCTAGATAGTGTGCTCAAAGATTGTCACATCTAGATAGTGCGCTCAAAGATTACTGTGTTGTTCTCTACCTCTTTAGACTGTGTCACATCCAGATAGTGCCCTGAAATGTTATTGTGTTGTACTCTGCCTCTTAAGATTGTCACATCCAGATAATGCGCTCAAAGATTGTCACATCCAGATCGTTCGTTGACATTTTATTGCATTGTACTCTTCTTCTTAAGATTGTCACATCTATATAGTGCGCTCAAAGATTACTCTGTTTTACTCTGCCTCTTCACACTGTGCCACATCTAGATAGTGCGCTCAAAGATTACTGTGTTGTACTCTGCCTCTTAAGACTTGTCACATCCAGTTAGTGCCCGAAATGTCATTGTGTTGTACTCTGCCTCTTAAGATTGTCACATCTAGATAGTGATCTCAAAGATTACTGTGTTGTACTCTGCCTCTTAAGACTGTGTCACATATAGTACACTGAAAGATTGTCCCATCCAGATAGTGCGATCAAAGATAACTGTGTTGTACTCTGCCTCTAAAGACTGTGTCACATCCAGATAGTGCCCCGAAATGTCATTGTGTTGTACTCTGCCTCTTAAGATTGTCACATCCAGATAATGCGCTCAAAGATTGTCACATCCAGATTGTGCGCTCAAAGATTACTTTGTTGTACTCTGCCTCTAAAGACTGTGACATATCCAGATAGTGCCCCGAAATGTCATTGTGTTGTACTCTGCCTCTTAAGATTGTCACATCCAGATAATGCGATCAAAGATTGTCCCATCCAGATCGTGCGATCAAAGATTACTCTGTTTTACTCTGCCTCTTAAGACTGTGTCACATCTAGATATTGCACTCAAAGATTACTGTGTTGTACTCTGCCTCTTAAGATTGTCACATCCAGATAATGCGCTCAAAGATTGTCACATCCAGATCGTGCGTTGACATTTTATTGTGTTGTACTCTTCCTCTTAAGATTGTCACATCTAGATAGTGTGCTCAAAGATTGTCACATCTAGATAGTGCGCTCAAAGATTACTGTGTTGTTCTCTACCTCTTTAGACTGTGTCACATCCAGATAGTGCCCTGAAATGTTATTGTGTTGTACTCTGCCTCTTAAGATTGTCACATCCAGATAATGCGCTCAAAGATTGTCACATCCAGATCGTTCGTTGACATTTTATTGCATTGTACTCTTCTTCTTAAGATTGTCACATCTAGATAGTGCGCTCAAAGATTGTCACATCCAGATCTTGCATTGACATTTTATTGCATTGTACTCTTCTTCTTAAGATTGTCACATCTATATAGTGCGCTCAAAGATTACTCTGTTTTTCTCTGCCTCTTCACACTGTGCCACATCTAGATAGTGCGCTCAAAGATTACTGTGTTGTACTCTGCCTCTTAAGACTTGTCACATCCAGATAGTGCCCGAAATGTCATTGTGTTGTACTCTGCCTCTTAAGATTGTCACATCTAGATAGTGCGCTCAAAGATTGTCACATCAGACAGTGATCTCAAAGATTACTGTGTTGTACTCTGCCTCTTAAGACTGTGTCACATATAGTACACTGAAAGATTGTCCCATCCAGATAGTGCGATCAAAGATAACTGTGTTGTACTCTGCCTCTAAAGACTGTGTCACATCCAGATAGTGCCCCGAAATGTCATTGTGTTGTACTCTGCCTCTTAAGATTGTCACATCCAGATAATGCGCTCAAAGATTGTCACATCCAGATCGTGCGCTCAAAGATTACTTTGTTGTACTCTGCCTCTTAAGACTGTGTCACATCCAGATAGTGCACTGAAATGTTATTGTGTTGTACTCTGCCTCTTAAGATTGTCACATCCAGATAATGCGCTCAAAGATTGTCACATCCAAATCGTTCGTTGACATTTTATTGCGTTGTACTCTTCTTATTAAGATTGTCGCATCCAGATTGTGCGTTGAAATTTTATTGTGTTGTACTCTTCCTCTTAAGATTGTCCCATCCAGCTAGTGCGATCAAAGATTGTCCCATCCAGATAGTGCGATCAAAGATTACTCTATTTTACTCTGCCTCTTAAGATTGTGTCACATTTAGATTGTGCGCTCAAAGATTACTGTGTTGTACTCTGCCTCTTAAGGCTGTGTCACATCTCGGTATTGCACTCGAAGATTACTGTGTTTTACTCTACCTCTTTAGACTGTGTCACATCCGGATAGTGTCCTGAAATTCTATTGTGTTGTAGTCTGCCTCTTAAGATTGTGACATCTAAATAGTGCGCTCAAAGATTGTCACATCCAGATAGTGTGCTCAAAGATTACTGTGTTGTACTCTGACTCTAAAGATTGTAACATCCAGATCGTGCGTTGACATTTTATTGCGTTGTACTCTTCTTCTTAAGATTGTCACATCCAGATTGTGCATTGAAATTTTATTGTGTTGTACTCTTCCTCTTAACATTGTTACATCTAGATAGTGCGCTCAAAGATTACTGTGTTGTTCTCTACCTCTTTAAACTGTGTCACATCCAGATAGTGCCCTGAAATTTTATTGTGTTGTACTCTGCCTCTTAAGATTGTCACATCCAGATAGTGTGCTCAAAGATTACTGTGTTGAACTCTGACTCTAAAGATTGTAACATCCAGATCGTGCGTTGACATTTTATTGCGTTGTACTCTTCTTCTTAAGATGTTACATCTAGATAGTGTGCTCAAAGACTGTCACATCCAATAGTGCGATCAAAGATAACTGTGTTTTACTCTGCCTCTTAAGACTGTGTCACATCCAGATAGTGCCCCGAAATGTCATTGTGTTGTACTCTGCCTCTTAAGATTGTCACATCCAGATAGTGCGATCAAAGATTGTCCCATCCAGATCGTGCGATCAAAGATTACTCTGTTTTACTCTGCCTCTTAAGACTGTGTCACATCTAGATATTGCACTCAAAGATTACTGTGTTGTACTCTGCCTCTTAAGATTGTCACATCCAGATAAGGCACTCAAAGATTGTCACATCCAGATTGTGCTTTGAAATTTTATTGTGTTGTACTCTTCCTCTTAAGATTGTCACATCTAGATAGTGCGCTCAAAGATTGTCACATCTAGAAAGTGCGCTCAAAGATTACTTTGTTGTTCTCTGCCTCTTAAGACTGTGTCACATCCAGATAGTGCCCTGAAATTTTATTGTGTTGTACTCTGCCTCTTAAGATTGTCACATCCAGATAATGCGCTCAAAGATTGTCACATCCAGATCGTGCGTTGACATTTTATTGTGTTGTACTCTTCCTCTTAAGATTGTCACATCTAGATAGTGTGCTCAAAGATTGTCACATCTAGATAGTGCGCTCAAAGATTACTGTGTTGTTCTCTACCTCTTTAGACTGTGTCACATCCAGATAGTGCCCTGAAATGTTATTGTGTTGTACTCTGCCTCTTAAGATTGTCACATCCAGATAATGCGCTCAAAGATTGTCACATCCAGATCGTTCGTTGACATTTTATTGCATTGTACTCTTCTTCTTAAGATTGTCACATCTATATAGTGCGCTCAAAGATTACTCTGTTTTACTCTGCCTCTTCACACTGTGCCACATCTAGATAGTGCGCTCAAAGATTACTGTGTTGTACTCTGCCTCTTAAGACTTGTCACATCCAGTTAGTGCCCGAAATGTCATTGTGTTGTACTCTGCCTCTTAAGATTGTCACATCTAGATAGTGATCTCAGAGATTACTGTGTTGTACTCTGCCTCTTAAGACTGTGTCACATATAGTACACTGAAAGATTGTCCCATCCAGATAGTGCGATCAAAGATAACTGTGTTGTACTCTGCCTCTAAAGACTGTGTCACATCCAGATAGTGCCCCGAAATGTCATTGTGTTGTACTCTGCCTCTTAAGATTGTCACATCCAGATAATGCGCTCAAAGATTGTCACATCCAGATCGTGCGCTCAAAGATTACTTTGTTGTACTCTGCCTCTAAAGACTGTGTCACATCCAGATAGTGCCCCGAAATGTCATTGTGTTGTACTCTGCCTCTTAAGATTGTCACATCCAGATAATGCGATCAAAGATTGTCCCATCCAGATCGTGCGATCAAAGATTACTCTGTTTTACTCTGCCTCTTAAGACTGTGTCACATCTAGATATTGCACTCAAAGATTACTGTGTTGTACTCTGCCTCTTAAGATTGTCACATCCAGATAATGCGCTCAAAGATTGTCACATCCAGATCGTGCGTTGACATTTTATTGTGTTGTACTCTTCCTCTTAAGATTGTCACATCTAGATAGTGTGCTCAAAGATTGTCACATCTAGATAGTGCGCTCAAAGATTACTGTGTTGTTCTCTACCTCTTTAGACTGTGTCACATCCAGATAGTGCCCTGAAATGTTATTGTGTTGTACTCTGCCTCTTAAGATTGTCACATCCAGATAATGCGCTCAAAGATTGTCACATCCAGATCGTTCGTTGACATTTTATTGCATTGCACTCTTCTTCTTAAGATTGTCACATCTAGATAGTGCGCTCAAAGATTGTCACATCCAGATCTTGCATTGACATTTTATTGCGTTGTACTCTTCTTCTTAAGATTGTCACATCTATATAGTGCGCTCAAAGATTACTCTGTTTTTCTCTGCCTCTTCACACTGTGCCACATCTAGATAGTGCGCTCAAAGATTACTGTGTTGTACTCTGCCTCTTAAGACTTGTCACATCCAGATAGTGCCCGAAATGTCATTGTGTTGTACTCTGCCTCTTAAGATTGTCACATCTAGATAGTGCGCTCAAAGATTGTCACATCAGACAGTGATCTCAAAGATTACTGTGTTGTACTCTGCCTCTTAAGACTGTGTCACATATAGTACACTGAAAGATTGTCCCATCCAGATAGTGCGATCAAAGATAACTGTGTTGTACTCTGCCTCTAAAGACTGTGTCACATCCAGATAGTGCCCCGAAATGTCATTGTGTTGTACTCTGCCTCTTAAGATTGTCACATCCAGATAATGCGCTCAAAGATTGTCACATCCAGATCGTGCGCTCAAAGATTACTTTGTTGTACTCTGCCTCTTAAGACTGTGTCACATCCAGATAGTGCACTGAAATGTTATTGTGTTGTACTCTGCCTCTTAAGATTGTCACATCCAGATAATGCGCTCAAAGATTGTCACATCCAAATCGTTCGTTGACATTTTATTGCGTTGTACTCTTCTTATTAAGATTGTCACATCCAGATTGTGCGTTGAAATTTTATTGTGTTGTACTCTTCCTCTTAAGATTGTCCCATCCAGATAGTGCGATCAAAGATTGTCCCATCCAGATAGTGCGATCAAAGATTATTCTGCCTCTTAAGATTGTGTCACATTTAGATTGTGCGCTCGAAGATTACTGTGTTGTACTCTGCCTCTTAAGGCTGTGTCACATCTCGGTATTGCACTCGAAGATTACTGTGTTTTACTCTACCTCTTTAGACTGTGTCACATCCGGATAGTGTCCTGAAATTCTATTGTGTTGTAGTCTGCCTCTTAAGATTGTGACATCTAAATAGTGCGCTCAAAGATTGTCACATCCAGATAGTGTGCTCAAAGATTACTGTGTTGCACTCTGACTCTAAAGATTGTAACATCCAGATCGTGCGTTGACATTTTATTGCGTTGTACTCTTCTTCTTAAGATTGTCACATCCAGATTGTGCGTTGAAATTTTATTGTGTTGTACTCTTCCTCTTAACATTGTTACATCTAGATAGTGCGCTCAAAGATTACTGTGTTGTTCTCTACCTCTTTAAACTGTGTCACATCCAGATAGTGCCCTGAAATTTTATTGTGTTGTACTCTGCCTCTTAAGATTGTCACATCCAGATAGTGTGCTCAAAGATTACTGTGTTGAACTCTGACTCTAAAGATTGTAACATCCAGATCGTGCGTTGACATTTTATTGCGTTGTACTCTTCTTCTTAAGATGTTACATCTAGATAGTGTGCTCAAAGACTGTCACATCCAATAGTGCGATCAAAGATAACTCTGTTTTACTCTGCCTCTTAAGACTGTGTCACATCTAGATATTGCACTCAAAGATTACTGTGTTGTACTCTGCCTCTTAAGATTGTCACATCCAGATAAGGCACTCAAAGATTGTCACATCCAGATTGTGCTTTGAAATTTTATTGTGTTGTACTCTTCCTCTTAAGATTGTCACATCTAGATAGTGCGCTCAAAGATTGTCACATCTAGAAAGTGCGCTCAAAGATTACTTTGTTGTTCTCTGCCTCTTAAGACTGTGTCACATCCAGATAGTGCCCTGAAATTTTATTGTGTTGTACTCTGCCTCTTAAGATTGTCACATCCAGATAATGCGCTCAAAGATTGTCACATCCAGATCGTGCGTTGACATTTTATTGTGTTGTACTCTTCCTCTTAAGATTGTCACATCTAGATAGTGTGCTCAAAGATTGTCACATCTAGATAGTGCGCTCAAAGATTACTGTGTTGTTCTCTACCTCTTTAGACTGTGTCACATCCAGATAGTGCCCTGAAATGTTATTGTGTTGTACTCTGCCTCTTAAGATTGTCACATCCAGATAATGCGCTCAAAGATTGTCACATCCAGATCGTTCGTTGACATTTTATTGCATTGTACTCTTCTCCTTAAGATTGTCACATCTATATAGTGCGCTCAAAGATTACTCTGTTTTACTCTGCCTCTTCACACTGTGCCACATCTAGATAGTGCGCTCAAAGATTACTGTGTTGTACTCTGCCTCTTAAGACTTGTCACATCCAGATAGTGCCCGAAATGTCATTGTGTTGTACTCTGCCTCTTAAGATTGTCACATCTAGATAGTGATCTCAAAGATTACTGTGTTGTACTCTGCCTCTTAAGACTGTGTCACATATAGTACACTGAAAGATTGTCCCATCCAGATAGTGCGATCAAAGATAACTGTGTTGTACTCTGCCTCTAAAGACTGTGTCACATCCAGATAGTGCCCCGAAATGTCATTGTGTTGTACTCTGCCTCTTAAGATTGTCACATCCAGATAATGCGCTCAAAGATTGTCACATCCAAATCGTTCGTTGACATTTTATTGCGTTGTACTCTTCTTCTTAAGATTGTCACATCCAGATTGTGCGTTGAAATTTTATTGTGTTGTACTCTTCCTCTTAAGATTGTCACATCCAGATAGTGCGATCAAAGATTGTCCCATCCAGATAGTGCGATCCAAGATTATTCTGTTTTACTCTGCCTCTTAAGATTGTGTCACATTTAGATTGTGCGCTCAAAGATTACTGTGTTGTACCCTGCCTCTTAAGGCTGTGTCACATCTCGGTATTGCACTCGAAGATTACTCTGTTTTACTCTACCTCTTTAGACTGTGTCACATCCGGATAGTGTCCTGAAATTCTATTGTGTTGTAGTCTGCCTCTTAAGATTGTGACATCTAAATAGTGCGCTCAAAGATTGTCACATCCAGATAGTGTGCTCAAAGATTACTGTGTTGTACTCTGACTCTAAAGATTGTAACATCCAGATCGTGCGTTGACATTTTATTGCGTTGTACTCTTCTTCTTAAGATTGTCACATCCAGATTGTGCGTTGAAATTTTATTGTGTTGTACTCTTCCTCTTAACATTGTTACATCTAGATAGTGCGCTCAAAGATTACTGTGTTGTTCTCTACCTCTTTAAACTGTGTCACATCCAGATAGTGCCCTGAAATTTTATTGTGTTGTACTCTGCCTCTTAAGATTGTCACATCCAGATAGTGCGATGAAAGATTGTCCCATCCAGATAGTGCGATCAAAGATTACTCTGTTTTACTCTGCCTCTTAAGATTGTGTCACATTTAGATTGTGCGATCAAAGATTACTGTGTTGTACTCTGCCTCTTAAGGCTGTGTCACATCTCGGTATTGCACTCAAAGATTACTCTGTTTTACTCTACCTCTTTAGACTGTGTCACATCCGGATAGTGTCCTGAAATTCTATTGTGTTGTACTCTGCCTCTTAAGATTGTGACATCTAAATAGTGCGCTCAAAGATTGTCACATCCAGATAGTGTGCTCAAAGATTACTGTGTTGAACTCTGACTCTAAAGATTGTAACATCCAGATCGTGCGTTGACATTTTATTGCGTTGTACTCTTCTTCTTAAGATTGTCACATCTAGATAGTGCGCTCAAAGATTGTCACATCAGACAGTGATCTCAAAGATTACTGTGTTGTACTCTGCCTCTTAAGACTGTGTCACATATAGTACACTGAAAGATTGTCCCATCCAGATAGTGCGATCAAAGATAACTGTGTTGTACTCTGCTTCTTAAGACTGTGTCACTTCCAGATAGTGCCCCGAAATGTCATTGTGTTGTACTCTGCCTCTTAAGATTGTCACACCCAGATAATGCGCTCAAAGATTGTCACATCCAGATCGTGCGCTCAAAGATTACTTTGTTGTACTCTGCCTCTTAAGACTGTGTCACATCCAGATAGTGCACTGAAATGTTATTGTGTTGTACTCTGCCTCTTAAGATTGTCACATCCAGATAATGCGCTCAAAGATTGTCACATCCAGATCGTTCGTTGACATTTTATTGCGTTGTACTCTTCTTCTTAAATTGTCACATCCAGATTGTGCGTTGAAATTTTATTGTGTTGTACTCTTCCTCTTAACATTGTTACATCTAGATAGTGCGCTCAAAGATTACTGTGTTGTTCTCTACCTCTTTAAACTGTGTCACATCCAGATAGTGCCCTGAAATGTTATTGTGTTGTACTCTGCCTCTTAAGATTGTCACATCCAGATAATGCGCTCAAAGATTGTCACATCCAGATCTTGCATTGACATTTTATTGTGTTGTACTCTTCTTCTTAAGATTGTCACATCTATATAGTGCGCTCAAAGATTACTCTGTTTTACTCTGCCTCTTCACACTGTGCCACATCTAGATAGTGCGCTCAAAGATTACTGTGTTGTACTCTGCCTCTTAAGACTTGTCACATCCAGATAGTGCCCCGAAATGTCATTGTGTTGTACTCTGCCTCTTAAGATTGTCACATCTAGATAGTGCGCTCAAAGATTGTCACATCAGACAGTGATCTCAAAGATTACTGTATTGTACTCTGCCTCTTAAGATTGTGTCACATTTAGATTGTGCGCGCAAAGATTACTTTGTGGTACTCAGCCTCTTAAGCCTGTGTCACATCCAGATAGTGCCCTGAAATTTTATTGTGTTGTACTCTGCCTCTTAAGATTCTCACATCTAGATAGTGCGCTCAAAGATTGTCACATGCAGATAGTGCGCTCAAAGATTACTCTGTTTTACTCTGCCTCTTAAGACTGTGTCACATCTAAATAGTGCGCGCAAAGATTACTTTGTTGTACTCTGCCTCTTAAGACTTGTCACATCCAGATAGTGCCCCGAAATGTCATTGTGTTGTACTCTGCCTCTTAAGATTGTCACATCTAGATAGTGCGCTCAAAGATTGTCACATCAGACAGTGATCTCAAAGATTACTGTATTGTACTCTGCCTCTTAAGATTGTGTCACATTTAGATTGTGCGCGCAAAGATTACTTTGTGGTACTCAGCCTCTTAAGACTGTGTCACATCCAGATAGTGCCCCGAAATGTCATTGTGTTGTACTCTGCCTCTTAAGATTGTCACATCTAAATAGTGCGCGCAAAGATTACTTTGTTGTACTCTGCCTCTTAAGACTGTGTCACATCTAAATAGTGCGCGCAAAGATTACCTTGTTGTACTCTGCCTCTTAAGACTGTGTCACAACCAGATAGTGCCCTGAAATTTTATTGTGTTGTACTCTGCCTCTTACGATTGTCACATCCAGATCATGCGCTGACATTTTTTTGTGCTGTACTCTGCCTCTTAAGATGTTACATCTAGATAGTGTGCTCAAAGACTGTCACATCCAATAGTGCGATCAAAATTACTGTGTTGTACTCTGCATCTAAAGACTGTGTCACATATAGTACACTGAAAGATTGTCCCATCCAGATAGTGCGATCAAAGATTACTTTGTTGTACTCTGCCTCTTAAGACTGTCACATCCAGATAGTGCCCCGAAATGTCATTGTGTTGTACTCTGCCTCTTAAGATTGTCACATCCAGATAATGCGCTCAAAGATTGTCACATCCAGATCGTGCGCTCAAAGATCACTTTGTTGTACTCTGCCTCTTAAGACTGGGTCACATCCAGATAGTGCCCTGAAATGTTATTGTGTTGTACTATGCCTCTTAAGATTGTCACATCCAGATAATGTGCTCAAAGATTGTCACATCCAGATCGTTCGTTGACATTTTATTGCGTTGTACTCTTCTTCTTAAGATTGTCACATCTAGATAGTGCGCTCAAAGATTGTCACATCCAGATAGTGTGCTCAAAGATTACTGTGTTGTTCTCTACCTCTTTAGACTGTGTCACATCCAGATAGTGCCCTGAAATGTTATTGTGTTGTACTATGCCTCTTAAGATTGTCACATCCAGATAATGTGCTCAAAGATTGTCACATCCAGATCGTTCGTTGACATTTTATTGCGTTGTACTCTTCTTCTTAAGATTGTCACATCTAGATAGTGCGCTCAAAGATTGTCACATCCAGATCGTGTGTTGAAATTTTATTGTGTTGTACTCTTCCTCTTAAGATTGTCACATCTAGATAGGGCGCTCAAAGATTGTCACATCTAGATAGGGCGCTCAAAGATTACTTTGTTGTACTCTGCCTCTTAAGACTGTGTCCCATCCAGATAGTGCCCTGAAATTTGATTGTGTTGTACTATGCCTCTTAAGATTGTGACATCTAGATAGTGCGCTCAAAGATTGCCCCATCCATATAGTGCGATCAAAGATTACTGTGTGTTACTCTGCCTCTTAAGACTGTGTCACATCTAGATATTGCACTCAAACATTACTGTGTTGTACTCTACCTCTTTAGACTGTGTCACATCCAGATAGTGCCCTGAAATTTTATTGTATTGTACTCTGCCTTTTAAGATTGTCACATCCAGATAGTGCAATCAAAGATTACTCTGTTTTACTCTGCCTCTTAAGATTTTCACATCTAGATAGTGCGCTCAAAGATTGTCACATCTAGATAGT
Organism: Ambystoma mexicanum; assembly: GCF_040938575.1. Classification (NCBI taxonomy): domain Eukaryota; kingdom Metazoa; phylum Chordata; class Amphibia; order Caudata; family Ambystomatidae; genus Ambystoma; species Ambystoma mexicanum. Next base: position 1,604,827,056 of record NC_090932.1, read on the forward strand.
GCGCTCAAAGATTACTGTGTTGTACGCTGCCTCTTAAGATTTTCACATCTAGATAGTGCGCTCAAAGATTGTCACATCCAGATAATGCGCTCAAGGATTGTCATATCCAGTTCTTGCGTTGACATTTTATTGCATTGTACTCTTCTTCTTAAGATTGTCACATCTAGATAGTGCGCTCAAAGATTGTCACATCCAGATAGTGTGCTCAAAGATTACTTTGTTGTACTCTAACTCTTAAGACTGTGTCGCATTCAGAGAGTGCGCTGAAATGTTATTGTGTTGTACTCTGACTCTTAAGATTGTCACATCTAGATAGTGCGCTGACATTTTATTGTGTTGTACTCTGCCTCTTAAGATGTTACATCTAGATAGTGTGCTCCAAGATTGTCACATCTAGATAGTGCACTCAAAGATTACTGTGTTGTACTCTGTGTCTTAAGACTGTGTCACATTTAGATTGTGCGCTCAAAGATTAATATGTTGTACTCTGCCTCTTAACACTTTGTCACATCTAAATAATGCACTCAAAGATTACTGTGTTGTACTCTGCCTCTTAATACTTTGTCATATTTAGATAGGGAGCTCAAAGATTAATGTGTTGTACTCTGCCTCTTAACACTGTGCCACATCTAGATAGTGCGCTCAAAGAGTGTCACATGTAGATAGTGCGCTCAAACATTACTGTGTTGTACTCTGCCTCTTAAGACTGTGTCACATCTAAATAGTGCGCGCAAAGATTACTTTGTTGTACTCTGCCTCTTAAGACTGTGTCACATCTAAATAGTGCGCGCAAAGATTACTTTGTTGTACTCTGCCTCTTAAGACTGTGTCACAACCAGATAGTGCCCTGTAATGTTATTGTGTTGTACTCTGCCTCTTACGATTGTCACATCCAGATCATGCGCTGACATTTTTTTGTGCTGTACTCTGCCTCTTAAGATGTTACATCTAGATAGTGTGCTCAAAGACTGTCACATCCAATAGTGCGATCAAAGATAACTGTGTTTTACTCTGCCTCTTAAGACTGTGTCACATCCAGATAGTGCCCCGAAATGTCATTGTGTTGTACTCTGCCTCTTAAGATTGTCACATCCAGATAGTGCGATCAAAGATTGTCACATCCAGATCGTGCGTTGACATTTTATTGTGTTGTACTCTTCCTCTTAAGATTGTCACATCTAGATAGTGTGCTCAAAGATTGTCACATCTAGATAGTGCGCTCAAAGATTACTGTGTTGTTCTCTACCTCTTTAGACTGTGTCACATCCAGATAGTGCCCTGAAATGTTATTGTGTTGTACTCTGCCTCTTAAGATTGTCACATCCAGATAATGCGCTCAAAGATTGTCACATCCAGATCGTTCGTTGACATTTTATTGCATTGTACTCTTCTTCTTAAGATTGTCACATCTATATAGTGCGCTCAAAGATTACTCTGTTTTTCTCTGCCTCTTCACACTGTGCCACATCTAGATAGTGCGCTCAAAGATTACTGTGTTGTACTCTGCCTCTTAAGACTTGTCACATCCAGATAGTGCCCGAAATGTCATTGTGTTGTACTCTGCCTCTTAAGATTGTCACATCTAGATAGTGCGCTCAAAGATTGTCACATCAGACAGTGATCTCAAAGATTACTGTGTTGTACTCTGCCTCTTAAGACTGTGTCACATATAGTACACTGAAAGATTGTCCCATCCAGATAGTGCGATCAAAGATAACTGTGTTGTACTCTGCCTCTAAAGACTGTGTCACATCCAGATAGTGCACTGAAATGTTATTGTGTTGTACTCTGCCTCTTAAGATTGTCACATCCAGATAATGCGCTCAAAGATTGTCACATCCAAATCGTTCGTTGACATTTTATTGCGTTGTACTCTTCTTATTAAGATTGTCACATCCAGATTGTGCGTTGAAATTTTATTGTGTTGTACTCTTCCTCTTAAGATTGTCCCATCCAGATAGTGCGATCAAAGATTGTCCCATCCAGATAGTGCGATCAAAGATTACTCTGTTTTACTCTGCCTCTTAAGATTGTGTCACATTTAGATTGTGCGCTCAAAGATTACTGTGTTGTACTCTGCCTCTTAAGGCTGTGTCACATCTCGGTATTGCACTCGAAGATTACTGTGTTTTACTCTACCTCTTTAGACTGTGTCACATCCGGATAGTGTCCTGAAATTCTATTGTGTTGTAGTCTGCCTCTTAAGATTGTGACATCTAAATAGTGCGCTCAAAGATTGTCACATCCAGATAGTGTGCTCAAAGATTACTGTGTTGTACTCTGACTCTAAAGATTGTAACATCCAGATCGTGCGTTGACATTTTATTGCGTTGTACTCTTCTTCTTAAGATTGTCACATCCAGATTGTGCGTTGAAATTTTATTGTGTTGTACTCTTCCTCTTAACATTGTTACATCTAGATAGTGCGCTCAAAGATTACTGTGTTGTTCTCTACCTCTTTAAACTGTGTCACATCCAGATAGTGCCCTGAAATTTTATTGTGTTGTACTCTGCCTCTTAAGATTGTCACATCCAGATAGTGTGCTCAAAGATTACTGTGTTGAACTCTGACTCTAAAGATTGTAACATCCAGATTGTGCGTTGACATTTTATTGCGTTGTACTCTTCTTCTTAAGATGTTACATCTAGATAGTGTGCTCAAAGACTGTCACATCCAATAGTGCGATCAAAGATAACTGTGTTTTACTCTGCCTCTTCAGACTGTGTCACATCCAGATAGTGCCCCGAAATGTCATTGTGTTGTACTCTGCCTCTTAAGATTGTCACATCCAGATAGTGCGATCAAAGATTGTCCCATCCAGATCGTGCGATCAAAGATTACTCTGTTTTACTCTGCCTATTAAGACTGTGTCACATCTAGATATTGCACTCAAAGATTACTGTGTTGTACTCTGCCTCTTAAGATTGTCACATCCAGATAAGGCACTCAAAGATTGTCACATCCAGATTGTGCTTTGAAATTTTATTGTGTTGTACTCTTCCTCTTAAGATTGTCACATCTAGATAGTGCGCTCAAAGATTGTCACATCTAGAAAGTGCGCTCAAAGATTACTTTGTTGTTCTCTGCCTCTTAAGACTGTGTCACATCCAGATAGTGCCCTGAAATTTTATTGTGTTGTACTCTGCCTCTTAAGATTGTCACATCCAGATAATGCGCTCAAAGATTGTCACATCCAGATCGTGCGCTCAAAGATCACTTTGTTGTACTCTGCCTCTTAAGACTGGGTCACATCCAGATAGTGCCCTGAAATGTTATTGTGTTGTACTATGCCTCTTAAGATTGTCACATCCAGATAATGTGCTCAAAGATTGTCACATCCAGATCGTTCGTTGACATTTTATTGCGTTGTACTCTTCTTCTTAAGATTGTCACATCTAGATAGTGCGCTCAAAGATTGTCACATCCAGATAGTGTGCTCAAAGATTACTGTGTTGTTCTCTACCTCTTTAGACTGTGTCACATCCAGATAGTGCCCTGAAATGTTATTGTGTTGTCCTATGCCTCTTAAGATTGTCACATCCAGATAATGTGCTCAAAGATTGTCACATCCAGATCGTTCGTTGACATTTTATTGCGTTGTACTCTTCTTCTTAAGATTGTCACATCTAGATAGTGCGCTCAAAGATTGTCACATCCAGATCGTGTGTTGAAATTTTATTGTGTTGTACTCTTCCTCTTAAGATTGTCACATCTAGATAGGGCGCTCAAAGATTGTCACATCTAGATAGGGCGCTCAAAGATTACTTTGTTGTACTCTGCCTCTTAAGACTGTGTCCCATCCAGATAGTGCCCTGAAATTTGATTGTGTTGTACTATGCCTCTTAAGATTGTGACATCTAGATAGTGCGCTCAAAGATTGCCCCATCCATATAGTGCGATCAAAGATTACTGTGTGTTACTCTGCCTCTTAAGACTGTGTCACATCTAGATATTGCACTCAAACATTACTGTGTTGTACTCTACCTCTTTAGACTGTGTCACATCCAGATAGTGCCCTGAAATTTTATTGTATTGTACTCTGCCTTTTAAGATTGTCACATCCAGATAGTGCAATCAAAGATTACTCTGTTTTACTCTGCCTCTTAAGATTTTCACATCTAGATAGTGCGCTCAAAGATTGTCACATCTAGATAGTGCGCTCAAAGATTACTGTGTTGTACGCTGCCTCTTAAGATTTTCACATCTAGATAGTGCGCTCAAAGATTGTCACATCCAGATAATGCGCTCAAGGATTGTCATATCCAGTTCTTGCGTTGACATTTTATTGCATTGTACTCTTCTTCTTAAGATTGTCACATCTAGATAGTGCGCTCAAAGATTGTCACATCCAGATAGTGTGCTCAAAGATTACTTTGTTGTACTCTAACTCTTAAGACTGTGTCGCATTCAGAGAGTGCGCTGAAATGTTATTGTGTTGTACTCTGACTCTTAAGATTGTCACATCTAGATAGTGCGCTGACATTTTATTGTGTTGTACTCTGCCTCTTAAGATGTTACATCTAGATAGTGTGCTCCAAGATTGTCACATCTAGATAGTGCACTCAAAGATTACTGTGTTGTACTCTGTGTCTTAAGACTGTGTCACATTTAGATTGTGCGCTCAAAGATTAATATGTTGTACTCTGCCTCTTAACACTTTGTCACATCTAAATAATGCACTCAAAGATTACTGTGTTGTACTCTGCCTCTTAATACTTTGTCATATTTAGATAGGGAGCTCAAAGATTAATGTGTTGTACTCTGCCTCTTAACACTGTGCCACATCTAGATAGTGCGCTCAAAGAGTGTCACATGTAGATAGTGCGCTCAAACATTACTGTGTTGTACTCTGCCTCTTAAGACTGTGTCACATCTAAATAGTGCGCGCAAAGATTACTTTGTTGTACTCTGCCTCTTAAGACTGTGTCACATCTAAATAGTGCGCGCAAAGATTACTTTGTTGTACTCTGCCTCTTAAGACTGTGTCACAACCAGATAGTGCCCTGTAATGTTATTGTGTTGTACTCTGCCTCTTACGATTGTCACATCCAGATCATGCGCTGACATTTTTTTGTGCTGTACTCTGCCTCTTAAGATGTTACATCTAGATAGTGTGCTCAAAGACTGTCACATCCAATAGTGCGATCAAAGATAACTGTGTTTTACTCTGCCTCTTAAGACTGTGTCACATCCAGATAGTGCCCCGAAATGTCATTGTGTTGTACTCTGCCTCTTAAGATTGTCACATCCAGATAGTGCGATCAAAGATTGTCACATCCAGATCGTGCGTTGACATTTTATTGTGTTGTACTCTTCCTCTTAAGATTGTCACATCTAGATAGTGTGCTCAAAGATTGTCACATCTAGATAGTGCGCTCAAAGATTACTGTGTTGTTCTCTACCTCTTTAGACTGTGTCACATCCAGATAGTGCCCTGAAATGTTATTGTGTTGTACTCTGCCTCTTAAGATTGTCACATCCAGATAATGCGCTCAAAGATTGTCACATCCAGATCGTTCGTTGACATTTTATTGCATTGTACTCTTCTTCTTAAGATTGTCACATCTATATAGTGCGCTCAAAGATTACTCTGTTTTTCTCTGCCTCTTCACACTGTGCCACATCTAGATAGTGCGCTCAAAGATTACTGTGTTGTACTCTGCCTCTTAAGACTTGTCACATCCAGATAGTGCCCGAAATGTCATTGTGTTGTACTCTGCCTCTTAAGATTGTCACATCTAGATAGTGCGCTCAAAGATTGTCACATCAGACAGTGATCTCAAAGATTACTGTGTTGTACTCTGCCTCTTAAGACTGTGTCACATATAGTACACTGAAAGATTGTCCCATCCAGATAGTGCGATCAAAGATAACTGTGTTGTACTCTGCCTCTAAAGACTGTGTCACATCCAGATAGTGCACTGAAATGTTATTGTGTTGTACTCTGCCTCTTAAGATTGTCACATCCAGATAATGCGCTCAAAGATTGTCACATCCAAATCGTTCGTTGACATTTTATTGCGTTGTACTCTTCTTATTAAGATTGTCACATCCAGATTGTGCGTTGAAATTTTATTGTGTTGTACTCTTCCTCTTAAGATTGTCCCATCCAGATAGTGCGATCAAAGATTGTCCCATCCAGATAGTGCGATCAAAGATTACTCTGTTTTACTCTGCCTCTTAAGATTGTGTCACATTTAGATTGTGCGCTCAAAGATTACTGTGTTGTACTCTGCCTCTTAAGGCTGTGTCACATCTCGGTATTGCACTCGAAGATTACTGTGTTTTACTCTACCTCTTTAGACTGTGTCACATCCGGATAGTGTCCTGAAATTCTATTGTGTTGTAGTCTGCCTCTTAAGATTGTGACATCTAAATAGTGCGCTCAAAGATTGTCACATCCAGATAGTGTGCTCAAAGATTACTGTGTTGTACTCTGACTCTAAAGATTGTAACATCCAGATCGTGCGTTGACATTTTATTGCGTTGTACTCTTCTTCTTAAGATTGTCACATCCAGATTGTGCGTTGAAATTTTATTGTGTTGTACTCTTCCTCTTAACATTGTTACATCTAGATAGTGCGCTCAAAGATTACTGTGTTGTTCTCTACCTCTTTAAACTGTGTCACATCCAGATAGTGCCCTGAAATTTTATTGTGTTGTACTCTGCCTCTTAAGATTGTCACATCCAGATAGTGTGCTCAAAGATTACTGTGTTGAACTCTGACTCTAAAGATTGTAACATCCAGATTGTGCGTTGACATTTTATTGCGTTGTACTCTTCTTCTTAAGATGTTACATCTAGATAGTGTGCTCAAAGACTGTCACATCCAATAGTGCGATCAAAGATAACTGTGTTTTACTCTGCCTCTTCAGACTGTGTCACATCCAGATAGTGCCCCGAAATGTCATTGTGTTGTACTCTGCCTCTTAAGATTGTCACATCCAGATAGTGCGATCAAAGATTGTCCCATCCAGATCGTGCGATCAAAGATTACTCTGTTTTACTCTGCCTATTAAGACTGTGTCACATCTAGATATTGCACTCAAAGATTACTGTGTTGTACTCTGCCTCTTAAGATTGTCACATCCAGATAAGGCACTCAAAGATTGTCACATCCAGATTGTGCTTTGAAATTTTATTGTGTTGTACTCTTCCTCTTAAGATTGTCACATCTAGATAGTGCGCTCAAAGATTGTCACATCTAGAAAGTGCGCTCAAAGATTACTTTGTTGTTCTCTGCCTCTTAAGACTGTGTCACATCCAGATAGTGCCCTGAAATTTTATTGTGTTGTACTCTGCCTCTTAAGATTGTCACATCCAGATAATGCGCTCAAAGATTGTCACATCCAGATCGTGCGTTGACATTTTATTGTGTTGTACTCTTCCTCTTAAGATTGTCACATCTAGATAGTGTGCTCAAAGATTGTCACATCTAGATAGTGCGCTCAAAGATTACTGTGTTGTTCTCTACCTCTTTAGACTGGGTCACATCCAGATAGTGCCCTGAAATGTTATTGTGTTGTACTCTGCCTCTTAAGATTGTCACATCCAGATAATGCGCTCAAAGATTGTCACATCCAGATCGTTCGTTGACATTTTATTGCATTGTACTCTTCTTCTTAAGATTGTCGCATCTATATAGTGCGCTCAAAGATTACTCTGTTTTACTCTGCCTCTTCACACTGTGCCACATCTAGATAGTGCGCTCAAAGATTACTGTGTTGTACTCTGCCTCTTAAGACTTGTCACATCCAGTTAGTGCCCGAAATGTCATTGTGTTGTACTCTGCCTCTTAAGATTGTCACATCTAGATAGTGATCTCAAAGATTACTGTGTTGTACTCTGCCTCTTAAGACTGTGTCACATATAGTACACTGAAAGATTGTCCCATCCAGATAGTGCGATCAAAGATAACTGTGTTGTACTTTGCCTCTAAAGACTGTGTCACATCCAGATAGTGCCCCGAAATGTCATTGTGTTGTACTCTGCCTCTTAAGATTGTCACATCCAGATAATGCGCTCAAAGATTGTCACATCCAGATCGTGCGCTCAAAGATTACTTTGTTGTACTCTGCCTCTAAAGACTGTGTCACATCCAGATAGTGCCCCGAAATGTCATTGTGTTGTACTCTGCCTCTTAAGATTGTCACATCCAGATAATGCGATCAAAGATTGTCCCATCCAGATTGTGCGATCAAAGATTACTCTGTTTTACTCTGCCTCTTAAGACTGTGTCACATCTAGATATTGCACTCAAAGATTACTGTGTTGTACTCTGCCTCTTAAGATTGTCACATCCAGATAATGCGCTCAAAGATTGTCACATCCAGATCGTGCGTTGACATTTTATTGTGTTGTACTCTTCCTCTTAAGATTGTCACATCTAGATAGTGTGCTCAAAAATTGTCACTTCTAGATAGTGCGCTCAAAGATTACTGTGTTGTTCTCTACTTCTTTAGACTGTGTCACTTCCAGATAGTGCCCTGAAATGTTATTGTGTTGTACTCTGCCTCTTAAGATTGTCACATCCAGATAATGCGCTCAAAGATTGTCACATCCAGATCGTTCGTTGACATTTTATTGCATTGTACTCTTCTTCTTAAGATTGTCACATCTAGATAGTGCGCTCAAAGATTGTCACATCCAGATCTTGCATTGACATTTTATTGCGTTGTACTCTTCTTCTTAAGATTGTCACATCTATATAGTGCGCTCAAAGATTACTCTGTTTTTCTCTGCCTCTTCACACTGTGCCACATCTAGATAGTGCGCTCAAAGATTACTGTGTTGTACTCTGCCTCTTAAGACTTGTCACATCCAGATAGTGCCCGAAATGTCATTGTGTTGTACTCTGCCTCTTAAGATTGTCACATCTAGATAGTGCGCTCAAAGATTGTCACATCAGACAGTGATCTCAAAGATTACTGTGTTGTACTCTGCCTCTTAAGACTGTGTCACATATAGTACACTGAAAGATTGTCCCATCCAGATAGTGCGATCAAAGATAACTGTGTTGTACTCTGCCTCTAAAGACTGTGTCACATCCAGATAGTGCCCCGAAATGTCATTGTGTTGTACTCTGCCTCTTAAGATTGTCACATCCAGATAATGCGCTCAAAGATTGTCACATCCAGATCGTGCGCTCAAAGATTACTTTGTTGTACTCTGCCTCTTAAGACTGTGTCACATCCAGATAGTGCACTGAAATGTTATTGTGTTGTACTCTGCCTCTTAAGATTGTCACATCCAGATAATGCGCTCAAAGATTGTCACATCCAAATCGTTCGTTGACATTTTATTGCGTTGTACTCTTCTTATTAAGATTGTCACATCCAGATTGTGCGTTGACATTTTATTGTGTTGTACTCTTCCTCTTAAGATTGTCCCATCCAGATAGTGCGATCAAAGATTGTCCCATCCAGATAGTGCGATCAAAGATTACTCTGTTTTACTCTGCCTCTTAAGATTGTGTCACATTTAGATTGTGCACTCAAAGATTACTGTGTTGTACTCTGCCTCTTAAGGCTGTGTCACATCTCGGTATTGCACTCGAAGATTACTGTGTTTTACTCTACCTCTTTAGACTGTGTCACATCCGGATATTGTCCTGAAATTCTATTGTGTTGTAGTCTGCCTCTTAAGATTGTGACATCTAAATAGTGCGCTCAAAGATTGTCACATCCAGATAGTGTGCTCAAAGATTACTGTGTTGTACTCTGACTCTAAAGATTGTAACATCCAGATCGTGCGTTGACATTTTATTGCGTTGTACTCTTCTTCTTAAGATTGTCACATCCAGATTGTGCGTTGAAATTTTATTGTGTTGTACTCTTCCTCTTAACATTGTTACATCTAGATAGTGCGCTCAAAGATTACTGTGTTGTTCTCTACCTCTTTAAACTGTGTCACATCCAGATAGTGCCCTGAAATTTTATTGTGTTGTACTCTGCCTCTTAAGATTGTCACATCCAGATAGTGTGCTCAAAGATTACTGTGTTGAACTCTGACTCTAAAGATTGTAACATCCAGATCGTGCGTTGACATTTTATTGCGTTGTACTCTTCTTCTTAAGATGTTACATCTAGATAGTGTGCTCAAAGACTGTCACATCCAATAGTGCGATCAAAGATAACTGTGTTTTACTCTGCCTCTTAAGACTGTGTCACATCCAGATAGTGCCCCGAAATGTCATTGGCCCTCATTACGACCCTGGCGGATTTTTTCCGCCATCGGCGGACTTTTCCGCCATGGCGCAAAGTCCCTTTACGCCATGGCGGATGGCGGACTTACCGCCCCATTCCGAGGTCGGCGGGGCGGTAAGTCCCCATTGACCCATTTACCCTTCCCCATTCCCATTTCGGCCCATAGGGCTCAATGGGAGTGGGGAAGGTGTTAATTACGCCACCGTACAATACGGTGGCGTAATTAACACCGAGGTCCCATAGCGCCATGGATTTTTACGCCCGCAAAAAGCGGGCGGAAAAGTGACCATGGCGCTCTGGGAACTCGTAGTTGGCGGTAAGGGGTCGGCGCAGCTAACGCTGGCGTAAACCCCTTACCGCCAGGGTCGTAATGAGGGCCATTGTGTTGTACTCTGCCTCTTAAGATTGTCACATCCAGATAGTGCGATCAAAGATTGTCCCATCCAGATCGTGCGATCAAAGATTACTCTGTTTTACTCTGCCTCTTAAGACTGTGTCACATCTAGATATTGCACTCAAAGATTACTGTGTTGTACTCTGCCTCTTAAGATTGTCACATCCAGATAAGGCACTCAAAGATTGTCACATCCAGATTGTGCTTTGAAATTTTATTGTGTTGTACTCTTCCTCTTAAGATTGTCACATCTAGATAGTGCGCTCAAAGATTGTCACATCTAGAAAGTGCGCTCAAAGATTACTTTGTTGTTCTCTGCCTCTTAAGACTGTGTCACATCCAGATAGTGCCCTGAAATTTTATTGTGTTGTACTCTGCCTCTTAAGATTGTCACATCCAGATAATGCGCTCAAAGATTGTCACATCCAGATCGTGCGTTGACATTTTATTGTGTTGTACTCTTCCTCTTAAGATTGTCACATCTAGATAGTGTGCTCAAAGATTGTCACATCTAGATAGTGCGCTCAAAGATTACTGTGTTGTTCTCTACCTCTTTAGACTGTGTCACATCCAGATAGTGCCCTGAAATGTTATTGTGTTGTACTCTGCCTCTTAAGATTGTCACATCCAGATAATGCGCTCAAAGATTGTCACATCCAGATCATTTGTTGACATTTTATTGCATTGTACTCTTCTTCTTAAGATTGTCACATCTATATAGTGCGCTCAAAGATTACTCTGTTTTACTCTGCCTCTTCACACTGTGCCACATCTAGATAGTGCGCTCAAAGATTACTGTGTTGTACTCTGCCTCTTAAGACTTGTCACATCCAGTTAGTGCCCGAAATGTCATTGTGTTGTACTCTGCCTCTTAAGATTGTCACATCTAGATAGTGATCTCAAAGATTACTGTGTTGTACTCTGCCTCTTAAGACTGTGTCACATATAGTACACTGAAAGATTGTCCCATCCAGATAGTGCGATCAAAGATAACTGTGTTGTACTCTGCCTCTAAAGACTGTGTCACATCCAGATAGTGCCCCGAAATGTCATTGTGTTGTACTCTGCCTCTTAAGATTGTCACATCCAGATAATGCGCTCAAAGATTGTCACATCCAGATCGTGCGCTCAAAGATTACTTTGTTGTACTCTGCCTCTAAAGACTGTGTCATATCCAGATACTGCCCCGAAATGTCATTGTGTTGTACTCTGCCTCTTAAGATTGTCACATCCAGATAATGCGATCAAAGATTGTCCCATCCAGATTGTGCGATCAAAGATTACTCTGTTTTACTCTGCCTCTTAAGACTGTGTCACATCTAGATATTGCACTCAAAGATTACTGTGTTGTACTCTGCCTCTTAAGATTGTCACATCCAGATAATGCGCTCAAAGATTGTCACATCCAGATCGTGCGTTGACATTTTATTGTGTTGTACTCTTCCTCTTAAGATTGTCACATCTAGATAGTGTGCTCAAAGATTGTCACATCTAGATAGTGCGCTCAAAGATTACTGTGTTGTTCTCTACCTCTTTAGACTGTGTCACATCCAGATAGTGCCCTGAAATGTTATTGTGTTGTACTCTGCCTCTTAAGATTGTCACATCCAGATAATGCGCTCAAAGATTGTCACATCCAGATCGTTCGTTGACATTTTATTGCATTGTACTCTTCTTCTTAAGATTGTCACATCTAGATAGTGCGCTCAAAGATTGTCACATCCAGATCTTGCATTGACATTTTATTGCGTTGTACTCTTCTTCTTAAGATTGTCACATCTATATAGTGCGCTCAAAGATTACTCTGTTTTTCTCTGCCTCTTCACACTGTGCCACATCTAGATAGTGCGCTCAAAGATTACTGTGTTGTACTCTGCCTCTTAAGACTTGTCACATCCAGATAGTGCCCGAAATGTCATTGTGTTGTACTCTGCCTCTTAAGATTGTCACATCTAGATAGTGCGCTCAAAGATTGTCACATCCAGATCTTGCATTGACATTTTATTGCGTTGTACTCTTCTTCTTAAGATTGTCACATCTATATAGTGCGCTCAAAGATTACTCTGTTTTTCTCTGCCTCTTCACACTGTGCCACATCTAGATAGTGCGCTCAAAGATTACTGTGTTGTACTCTGCCTCTAAAGACTGTGTCACATCCAGATAGTGCCCCGAAATGTCATTGTGTTGTACTCTGCCTCTTAAGATTGTCACATCCAGATAATGCGCTCAAAGATTGTCACATCCAGATCGTGCGCTCAAAGATTACTTTGTTGTACTCTGCCTCTTAAGACTGTGTCACATCCAGATAGTGCACTGAAATGTTATTGTGTTGTACTATGCCTCTTAAGATTGTCACATCCAGATAATGTGCTCAAAGATTGTCACATCCAGATCGTTCGTTGACATTTTATTGCGTTGTACTCTTCTTCTTAAGATTGTCACATCTAGATAGTGCGCTCAAAGATTGTCACATCCAGATAGTGTGCTCAAAGATTACTGTGTTGTTCTCTACCTCTTTAGACTGTGTCACATCCAGATAGTGCCCTGAAATGTTATTGTGTTGTACTATGCCTCTTAAGATTGTCACATCCAGATAATGTGCTCAAAGATTGTCACATCCAGATCGTTCGTTGACATTTTATTGCGTTGTACTCTTCTTCTTAAGATTGTCACATCTAGATAGTGCGCTCAAAGATTGTCACATCCAGATCGTGTGTTGAAATTTTATTGTGTTGTACTCTTCCTCTTAAGATTGTCACATCTAGATAGGGCGCTCAAAGATTGTCACATCTAGATAGGGCGCTCAAAGATTACTTTGTTGTACTCTGCCTCTTAAGACTGTGTCCCATCCAGATAGTGCCCTGAAATTTGATTGTGTTGTACTATGCCTCTTAAGATTGTGACATCTAGATAGTGCGCTCAAAGATTGCCCCATCCATATAGTGCGATCAAAGATTACTGTGTGTTACTCTGCCTCTTAAGACTGTGTCACATCTAGATATTGCACTCAAACATTACTGTGTTGTACTCTACCTCTTTAGACTGTGTCACATCCAGATAGTGCCCTGAAATTTTATTGTATTGTACTCTGCCTTTTAAGATTGTCACATCCAGATAGTGCAATCAAAGATTACTCTGTTTTACTCTGCCTCTTAAGATTTTCACATCTAGATAGTGCGCTCAAAGATTGTCACATCTAGATAGTGCGCTCAAAGATTACTGTGTTGTACGCTGCCTCTTAAGATTTTCACATCTAGATAGTGCGCTCAAAGATTGTCACATCCAGATAATGCGCTCAAGGATTGTCATATCCAGTTCTTGCGTTGACATTTTATTGCATTGTACTCTTCTTCTTAAGATTGTCACATCTAGATAGTGCGCTCAAAGATTGTCACATCCAGATAGTGTGCTCAAAGATTACTTTGTTGTACTCTAACTCTTAAGACTGTGTCGCATTCAGAGAGTGCGCTGAAATGTTATTGTGTTGTACTCTGACTCTTAAGATTGTCACATCTAGATAGTGCGCTGACATTTTATTGTGTTGTACTCTGCCTCTTAAGATGTTACATCTAGATAGTGTGCTCAAAGATTGTCACATCTAGATAGTGCGCTGAAAGAATACTCTGTTGTACTCTGTCTCTTAAGATTGTCACATCCAGATAGTGCGCTGACATTTGATTGTGTTGTACTCTGCCTCTTAAGATGTTACATCTAGATAGTGTGCTGAAAGATTGTCACATCTAGATAGTGCACTCAAAGATTACTGTGTTGTACTCTGTGTCTTAAGACTGTGTCACATTTAGATTGTGCGCTCAAAGATTAATATGTTGTACTCTGCCTCTTAACACTTTGTCACATCTAAATAATGCACTCAAAGATTACTGTGTTGTACTCTGCCTCTTAATACTTTGTCATATTTAGATAGGGAGCTCAAAGATTAATGTGTTGTACTCTGCCTCTTAACACTGTGCCACATCTAGATAGTGCGCTCAAAGAGTGTCACATGTAGATAGTGCGCTCAAACATTACTGTGTTGTACTCTGCCTCTTAAGACTGTGTCACATCTAAATAGTGCGCGCAAAGATTACTTTGTTGTACTCTGCCTCTTAAGACTGTGTCACATCTAAATAGTGCGCGCAAAGATTACTTTGTTGTACTCTGCCTCTTAAGACTGTGTCACAACCAGATAGTGCCCTGTAATGTTATTGTGTTGTACTCTGCCTCTTACGATTGTCACATCCAGATCATGCGCTGACATTTTTTTGTGCTGTACTCTGCCTCTTAAGATGTTACATCTAGATAGTGTGCTCAAAGACTGTCACATCCAATAGTGCGATCAAAGATAACTGTGTTTTACTCTGCCTCTTAAGACTGTGTCACATCCAGATAGTGCCCCGAAATGTCATTGTGTTGTACTCTGCCTCTTAAGATTGTCACATCCAGATAGTGCGATCAAAGATTGTCACATCCAGATCGTGCGTTGACATTTTATTGTGTTGTACTCTTCCTCTTAAGATTGTCACATCTAGATAGTGTGCTCAAAGATTGTCACATCTAGATAGTGCGCTCAAAGATTACTGTGTTGTTCTCTACCTCTTTAGACTGTGTCACATCCAGATAGTGCCCTGAAATGTTATTGTGTTGTACTCTGCCTCTTAAGATTGTCACATCCAGATAATGCGCTCAAAGATTGTCACATCCAGATCGTTCGTTGACATTTTATTGCATTGTACTCTTCTTCTTAAGATTGTCACATCTATATAGTGCGCTCAAAGATTACTCTGTTTTTCTCTGCCTCTTCACACTGTGCCACATCTAGATAGTGCGCTCAAAGATTACTGTGTTGTACTCTGCCTCTTAAGACTTGTCACATCCAGATAGTGCCCGAAATGTCATTGTGTTGTACTCTGCCTCTTAAGATTGTCACATCTAGATAGTGCGCTCAAAGATTGTCACATCAGACAGTGATCTCAAAGATTACTGTGTTGTACTCTGCCTCTTAAGACTGTGTCACATATAGTACACTGAAAGATTGTCCCATCCAGATAGTGCGATCAAAGATAACTGTGTTGTACTCTGCCTCTAAAGACTGTGTCACATCCAGATAGTGCCCCGAAATGTCATTGTGTTGTACTCTGCCTCTTAAGATTGTCACATCCAGATAATGCGCTCAAAGATTGTCACATCCAGATCGTGCGCTCAAAGATTACTTTGTTGTACTCTGCCTCTTAAGACTGTGTCACATCCAGATAGTGCACTGAAATGTTATTGTGTTGTACTCTGCCTCTTAAGATTGTCACATCCAGATAATGCGCTCAAAGATTGTCACATCCAAATCGTTCGTTGACATTTTATTGCGTTGTACTCTTCTTATTAAGATTGTCACATCCAGATTGTGCGTTGAAATTTTATTGTGTTGTACTCTTCCTCTTAAGATTGTCCCATCCAGATAGTGCGATCAAAGATTGTCCCATCCAGATAGTGCGATCAAAGATTACTCTGTTTTACTCTGCCTCTTAAGATTGTGTCACATTTAGATTGTGCGCTCAAAGATTACTGTGTTGTACTCTGCCTCTTAAGGCTGTGTCACATCTCGGTATTGCACTCGAAGATTACTGTGTTTTACTCTACCTCTTTAGACTGTGTCACATCCGGATAGTGTCCTGAAATTCTATTGTGTTGTAGTCTGCCTCTTAAGATTGTGACATCTAAATAGTGCGCTCAAAGATTGTCACATCCAGATAGTGTGCTCAAAGATTACTGTGTTGTACTCTGACTCTAAAGATTGTAACATCCAGATCGTGCGTTGACATTTTATTGCGTTGTACTCTTCTTCTTAAGATTGTCACATCCAGATTGTGCGTTGAAATTTTATTGTGTTGTACTCTTCCTCTTAACATTGTTACATCTAGATAGTGCGCTCAAAGATTACTGTGTTGTTCTCTACCTCTTTAAACTGTGTCACATCCAGATAGTGCCCTGAAATTTTATTGTGTTGTACTCTGCCTCTTAAGATTGTCACATCCAGATAGTGTGCTCAAAGATTACTGTGTTGAACTCTGACTCTAAAGATTGTAACATCCAGATTGTGCGTTGACATTTTATTGCGTTGTACTCTTCTTCTTAAGATGTTACATCTAGATAGTGTGCTCAAAGACTGTCACATCCAATAGTGCGATCAAAGATAACTGTGTTTTACTCTGCCTCTTCAGACTGTGTCACATCCAGATAGTGCCCCGAAATGTCATTGTGTTGTACTCTGCCTCTTAAGATTGTCACATCCAGATAGTGCGATCAAAGATTGTCCCATCCAGATCGTGCGATCAAAGATTACTCTGTTTTACTCTGCCTCTTAAGACTGTGTCACATCTGGATATTGCACTCAAAGATTACTGTGTTGTACTCTGCCTCTTAAGATTGTCACATCCAGATAAGGCACTCAAAGATTGTCACATCCAGATTGTGCTTTGAAATTTTATTGTGTTGTACTCTTCCTCTTAAGATTGTCACATCTAGATAGTGCGCTCAAAGATTGTCACATCTAGAAAGTGCGCTCAAAGATTACTTTGTTGTTCTCTGCCTCTTAAGACTGTGTCACATCCAGATAGTGCCCTGAAATTTTATTGTGTTGTACTCTGCCTCTTAAGATTGTCACATCCAGATAATGCGCTCAAAGATTGTCACATCCAGATCGTGCGTTGACATTTTATTGTGTTGTACTCTTCCTCTTAAGATTGTCACATCTAGATAGTGTGCTCAAAGATTGTCACATCTAGATAGTGCGCTCAAAGATTACTGTGTTGTTCTCTACCTCTTTAGACTGTGTCACATCCAGATAGTGCCCTGAAATGTTATTGTGTTGTACTCTGCCTCTTAAGATTGTCACATCCAGATAATGCGCTCAAAGATTGTCACATCCAGATCGTTCGTTGACATTTTATTGCATTGTACTCTTCTTCTTAAGATTGTCACATCTATATAGTGCGCTCAAAGATTACTCTGTTTTACTCTGCCTCTTCACACTGTGCCACATCTAGATAGTGCGCTCAAAGATTACTGTGTTGTACTCTGCCTCTTAAGACTTGTCACATCCAGTTAGTGCCCGAAATGTCATTGTGTTGTACTCTGCCTCTTAAGATTGTCACATCTAGATAGTGATCTCAAAGATTACTGTGTTGTACTCTGCCTCTTAAGACTGTGTCACATATAGTACACTGAAAGATTGTCCCATCCAGATAGTGCGATCAAAGATAACTGTGTTGTACTCTGCCTCTAAAGACTGTGTCACATCCAGATAGTGCCCCGAAATGTCATTGTGTTGTACTCTGCCTCTTAAGATTGTCACATCCAGATAATGCGCTCAAAGATTGTCACATCCAGATCGTGCGCTCAAAGATTACTTTGTTGTACTCTGCCTCTAAAGACTGTGTCATATCCAGATAGTGCCCCGAAATGTCATTGTGTTGTACTCTGCCTCTTAAGATTGTCACATCCAGATAATGCGATCAAAGATTGTCCCATCCAGATCGTGCGATCAAAGATTACTCTGTTTTACTCTGCCTCTTAAGACTGTGTCACATCTAGATATTGCACTCAAAGATTACTGTGTTGTACTCTGCCTCTTAAGATTGTCACATCCAGATAATGCGCTCAAAGATTGTCACATCCAGATCGTGCGTTGACATTTTATTGTGTTGTACTCTTCCTCTTAAGATTGTCACATCTAGATAGTGTGCTCAAAGATTGTCACATCTAGATAGTGCGCTCAAAGATTACTGTGTTGTTCTCTACCTCTTTAGACTGTGTCACATCCAGATAGTGCCCTGAAATGTTATTGTGTTGTACTCTGCCTCTTAAGATTGTCACATCCAGATAATGCGCTCAAAGATTGTCACATCCAGATCGTTCGTTGACATTTTATTGCATTGTACTCTTCTTCTTAAGATTGTCACATCTAGATAGTGCGCTCAAAGATTGTCACATCCAGATCTTGCATTGACATTTTATTGCGTTGTACTCTTCTTCTTAAGATTGTCACATCTATATAGTGCGCTCAAAGATTACTCTGTTTTTCTCTGCCTCTTCACACTGTGCCACATCTAGATAGTGCGCTCAAAGATTACTGTGTTGTACTCTGCCTCTTAAGACTTGTCACATCCAGATAGTGCCCGAAATGTCATTGTGTTGTACTCTGCCTCTTAAGATTGTCACATCTAGATAGTGCGCTCAAAGATTGTCACATCAGACAGTGATCTCAAAGATTACTGTGTTGTACTCTGCCTCTTAAGACTGTGTCACATATAGTACACTGAAAGATTGTCCCATCCAGATAGTGCGATCAAAGATAACTGTGTTGTACTCTGCCTCTAAAGACTGTGTCACATCCAGATAGTGCCCCGAAATGTCATTGTGTTGTACTCTGCCTCTTAAGATTGTCACATCCAGATAATGCGCTCAAAGATTGTCGCATCCAGATCGTGCGCTCAAAGATTACTTTGTTGTACTCTGCCTCTTAAGACTGTGTCACATCCAGATAGTGCACTGAAATGTTATTGTGTTGTACTCTGCCTCTTAAGATTGTCACATCCAGATAATGCGCTCAAAGATTGTCACATCCAAATCGTTCGTTGACATTTTATTGCGTTGTACTCTTCTTATTAAGATTGTCACATCCAGATTGTGCGTTGACATTTTATTGTGTTGTACTCTTCCTCTTAAGATTGTCCCATCCAGCTAGTGCGATCAAAGATTGTCCCATCCAGATAGTGCGATCAAAGATTACTCTGTTTTACTCTGCCTCTTAAGATTGTGTCACATTTAGATTGTGCGCTCAAAGATTACTGTGTTGTACTCTGCCTCTTAAGGCTGTGTCACATCTCGGTATTGCACTCGAAGATTACTGTGTTTTACTCTACCTCTTTAGACTGTGTCACATCCGGATAGTGTCCTGAAATTCTATTGTGTTGTAGTCTGCCTCTTAAGATTGTGACATCTAAATAGTGCGCTCAAAGATTGTCACATCCAGATAGTGTGCTCAAAGATTACTGTGTTGTACTCTGACTCTAAAGATTGTAACATCCAGATCGTGCGTTGACATTTTATTGCGTTGTACTCTTCTTCTTAAGATTGTCACATCCAGATTGTGCATTGAAATTTTATTGTGTTGTACTCTTCCTCTTAACATTGTTACATCTAGATAGTGCGCTCAAAGATTACTGTGTTGTTCTCTACCTCTTTAAACTGTGTCACATCCAGATAGTGCCCTGAAATTTTATTGTGTTGTACTCTGCCTCTTAAGATTGTCACATCCAGATAGTGTGCTCAAAGATTACTGTGTTGAACTCTGACTCTAAAGATTGTAACATCCAGATCGTGCGTTGACATTTTATTGCGTTGTACTCTTCTTCTTAAGATGTTACATCTAGATAGTGTGCTCAAAGACTGTCACATCCAATAGTGCGATCAAAGATAACTGTGTTTTACTCTGCCTCTTAAGACTGTGTCACATCCAGATAGTGCCCCGAAATGTCATTGTGTTGTACTCTGCCTCTTAAGATTGTCACATCCAGATAGTGCGATCAAAGATTGTCCCATCCAGATCGTGCGATCAAAGATTACTCTGTTTTACTCTGCCTCTTAAGACTGTGTCACATCTAGATATTGCACTCAAAGATTACTGTGTTGTACTCTGCCTCTTAAGATTGTCACATCCAGATAAGGCACTCAAAGATTGTCACATCCAGATTGTGCTTTGAAATTTTATTGTGTTGTACTCTTCCTCTTAAGATTGTCACATCTAGATAGTGCGCTCAAAGATTGTCACATCTAGAAAGTGCGCTCAAAGATTACTTTGTTGTTCTCTGCCTCTTAAGACTGTGTCACATCCAGATAGTGCCCTGAAATTTTATTGTGTTGTACTCTGCCTCTTAAGATTGTCACATCCAGATAATGCGCTCAAAGATTGTCACATCCAGATCGTGCGTTGACATTTTATTGTGTTGTACTCTTCCTCTTAAGATTGTCACATCTAGATAGTGTGCTCAAAGATTGTCACATCTAGATAGTGCGCTCAAAGATTACTGTGTTGTTCTCTACCTCTTTAGACTGTGTCACATCCAGATAGTGCCCTGAAATGTTATTGTGTTGTACTCTGCCTCTTAAGATTGTCACATCCAGATAATGCGCTCAAAGATTGTCACATCCAGATCGTTCGTTGACATTTTATTGCATTGTACTCTTCTTCTTAAGATTGTCACATCTATATAGTGCGCTCAAAGATTACTCTGTTTTACTCTGCCTCTTCACACTGTGCCACATCTAGATAGTGCGCTCAAAGATTACTGTGTTGTACTCTGCCTCTTAAGACTTGTCACATCCAGTTAGTGCCCGAAATGTCATTGTGTTGTACTCTGCCTCTTAAGATTGTCACATCTAGATAGTGATCTCAAAGATTACTGTGTTGTACTCTGCCTCTTAAGACTGTGTCACATATAGTACACTGAAAGATTGTCCCATCCAGATAGTGCGATCAAAGATAACTGTGTTGTACTCTGCCTCTAAAGACTGTGTCACATCCAGATAGTGCCCCGAAATGTCATTGTGTTGTACTCTGCCTCTTAAGATTGTCACATCCAGATAATGCGCTCAAAGATTGTCACATCCAGATCGTGCGCTCAAAGATTACTTTGTTGTACTCTGCCTCTAAAGACTGTGTCACATCCAGATAGTGCCCCGAAATGTCATTGTGTTGTACTCTGCCTCTTAAGATTGTCACATCCAGATAATGCGATCAAAGATTGTCCCATCCAGATCGTGCGATCAAAGATTACTCTGTTTTACTCTGCCTCTTAAGACTGTGTCACATCTAGATATTGCACTCAAAGATTACTGTGTTGTTCTCTACCTCTTTAGACTGTGTCACATCCAGATAGTGCCCTGAAATGTTATTGTGTTGTACTCTGCCTCTTAAGATTGTCACATCCAGATAATGCGCTCAAAGATTGTCACATCCAGATCGTTCGTTGACATTTTATTGCATTGTACTCTTCTTCTTAAGATTGTCACATCTAGATAGTGCGCTCAAAGATTGTCACATCCAGATCTTGCATTGACATTTTATTGCGTTGTACTCTTCTTCTTAAGATTGTCACATCTATATAGTGCGCTCAAAGATTACTCTGTTTTTCTCTGCCTCTTCACACTGTGCCACATCTAGATAGTGCGCTCAAAGATTACTGTGTTGTACTCTGCCTCTTAAGACTTGTCACATCCAGATAGTGCCCGAAATGTCATTGTGTTGTACTCTGCCTCTTAAGATTGTCACATCTAGATAGTGCGCTCAAAGATTGTCACATCAGACAGTGATCTCAAAGATTACTGTGTTGTACTCTGCCTCTTAAGACTGTGTCACATATAGTACACTGAAAGATTGTCCCATCCAGATAGTGCGATCAAAGATAACTGTGTTGTACTCTGCCTCTAAAGACTGTGTCACATCCAGATAGTGCCCCGAAATGTCATTGTGTTGTACTCTGCCTCTTAAGATTGTCACATCCAGATAATGCGCTCAAAGATTGTCACATCCAGATCGTGCGCTCAAAGATTACTTTGTTGTACTCTGCCTCTTAAGACTGTGTCACATCCAGATAGTGCACTGAAATGTTATTGTGTTGTACTCTGCCTCTTAAGATTGTCACATCCAGATAATGCGCTCAAAGATTGTCACATCCAAATCGTTCGTTGACATTTTATTGCGTTGTACTCTTCTTATTAAGATTGTCACATCCAGATTGTGCGTTGACATTTTATTGTGTTGTACTCTTCCTCTTAAGATTGTCCCATCCAGATAGTGCGATCAAAGATTGTCCCATCCAGATAGTGCGATCAAAGATTACTCTGTTTTACTCTGCCTCTTAAGATTGTGTCACATTTAGATTGTGCACTCAAAGATTACTGTGTTGTACTCTGCCTCTTAAGGCTGTGTCACATCTCGGTATTGCACTCGAAGATTACTGTGTTTTACTCTACCTCTTTAGACTGTGTCACATCCGGATAGTGTCCTGAAATTCTATTGTGTTGTAGTCTGCCTCTTAAGATTGTGACATCTAAATAGTGCGCTCAAAGATTGTCACATCCAGATAGTGTGCTCAAAGATTACTGTGTTGTACTCTGACTCTAAAGATTGTAACATCCAGATCGTGCGTTGACATTTTATTGCGTTGTACTCTTCTTCTTAAGATTGTCACATCCAGATTGTGCGTTGAAATTTTATTGTGTTGTACTCTTCCTCTTAACATTGTTACATCTAGATAGTGCGCTCAAAGATTACTGTGTTGTTCTCTACCTCTTTAAACTGTGTCACATCCAGATAGTGCCCTGAAATTTTATTGTGTTGTACTCTGCCTCTTAAGATTGTCACATCCAGATAGTGTGCTCAAAGATTACTGTGTTGAACTCTGACTCTAAAGATTGTAACATCCAGATCGTGCGTTGACATTTTATTGCGTTGTACTCTTCTTCTTAAGATGTTACATCTAGATAGTGTGCTCAAAGACTGTCACATCCAATAGTGCGATCAAAGATAACTGTGTTTTACTCTGCCTCTTAAGACTGTGTCACATCCAGATAGTGCCCCGAAATGTCATTGTGTTGTACTCTGCCTCTTAAGATTGTCTCATCCAGATAGTGCGATCAAAGATTGTCCCATCCAGATCGTGCGATCAAAGATTACTCTGTTTTACTCTGCCTCTTAAGACTGTGTCACATCTAGATATTGCACTCAAAGATTACTGTGTTGTACTCTGCCTCTTAAGATTGTCACATCCAGATAAGGCACTCAAAGATTGTCACATCCAGATTGTGCTTTGAAATTTTATTGTGTTGTACTCTTCCTCTTAAGATTGTCACATCTAGATAGTGCGCTCAAAGATTGTCACATCTAGAAAGTGCGCTCAAAGATTACTTTGTTGTTCTCTGCCTCTTAAGACTGTGTCACATCCAGATAGTGCCCTGAAATTTTATTGTGTTGTACTCTGCCTCTTAAGATTGTCACATCCAGATAATGCGCTCAAAGATTGTCACATCCAGATCGTGCGTTGACATTTTATTGTGTTGTACTCTTCCTCTTAAGATTGTCACATCTAGATAGTGTGCTCAAAGATTGTCACATCTAGATAGTGCGCTCAAAGATTACTGTGTTGTTCTCTACCTCTTTAGACTGTGTCACATCCAGATAGTGCCCTGAAATGTTATTGTGTTGTACTCTGCCTCTTAAGATTGTCACATCCAGATAATGCGCTCAAAGATTGTCACATCCAGATCGTTCGTTGACATTTTATTGCATTGTACTCTTCTCCTTAAGATTGTCACATCTATATAGTGCGCTCAAAGATTACTCTGTTTTACTCTGCCTCTTCACACTGTGCCACATCTAGATAGTGCTCTCAAAGATTACTGTGTTGTACTCTGCCTCTTAAGACTTGTCACATCCAGATAGTGCCCGAAATGTCATTGTGTTGTACTCTGCCTCTTAAGATTGTCACATCTAGATAGTGATCTCAAAGATTACTGTGTTGTACTCTGCCTCTTAAGACTGTGTCACATATAGTACACTGAAAGATTGTCCCATCCAGATAGTGCGATCAAAGATAACTGTGTTGTACTCTGCCTCTAAAGACTGTGTCACATCCAGATAGTGCCCCGAAATGTCATTGTGTTGTACTCTGCCTCTTAAGATTGTCACATCCAGATAATGCGCTCAAAGATTGTCACATCCAAATCGTTTGTTGACATTTTATTGCGTTGTACTCTTCTTCTTAAGATTGTCACATCCAGATTGTGCGTTGAAATTTTATTGTGTTGTACTCTTCCTCTTAAGATTGTCACATCCAGATAGTGCGATCAAAGATTGTCCCATCCAGATAGTGCGATCAAAGATTACTCTGTTTTACTCTGCCTCTTAAGATTGTGTCACATTTAGATTGTGCGCTCAAAGATTACTGTGTTGTACCCTGCCTCTTAAGGCTGTGTCACATCTCGGTATTGCACTCGAAGATTACTCTGTTTTACTCTACCTCTTTAGACTGTGTCACATCCGGATAGTGTCCTGAAATTCTATTGTGTTGTAGTCTGCCTCTTAAGATTGTGACATCTAAATAGTGCGCTCAAAGATTGTCACATCCAGATAGTGTGCTCAAAGATTACTGTGTTGTACTCTGACTCTAAAGATTGTAACATCCAGATCGTGCGTTGACATTTTATTGCGTTGTACTCTTCTTCTTAAGATTGTCACATCCAGATTGTGCGTTGAAATTTTATTGTGTTGTACTCTTCCTCTTAACATTGTTACATCTAGATAGTGCGCTCAAAGATTACTGTGTTGTTCTCTACCTCTTTAAACTGTGTCACATCCAGATAGTGCCCTGAAATTTTATTGTGTTGTACTCTGCCTCTTAAGATTGTCACATCCAGATAGTGCGATGAAAGATTGTCCCATCCAGATAGTGCGATCAAAGATTACTCTGTTTTACTCTGCCTCTTAAGATTGTGTCACATTTAGATTGTGCGATCAAAGATTACTGTGTTGTACTCTGCCTCTTAAGGCTGTGTCACATCTCGGTATTGCACTCAAAGATTACTCTGTTTTACTCTACCTCTTTAGACTGTGTCACATCCGGATAGTGTCCTGAAATTCTATTGTGTTGTACTCTGCCTCTTAAGATTGTGACATCTAAATAGTGCGCTCAAAGATTGTCACATCCAGATAGTGTGCTCAAAGATTACTGTGTTGAACTCTGACTCTAAAGATTGTAACATCCAGATCGTGCGTTGACATTTTATTGCGTTGTACTCTTCTTCTTAAGATTGTCACATCTAGATAGTGCGCTCAAAGATTGTCACATCAGACAGTGATCTCAAAGATTACTGTGTTGTACTCTGCCTCTTAAGACTGTGTCACATATAGTACACTGAAAGATTGTCCCATCCAGATAGTGCGATCAAAGATAACTGTGTTGTACTCTGCCTCTTAAGACTGTGTCACTTCCAGATAGTGCCCCGAAATGTCATTGTGTTGTACTCTGCCTCTTAAGATTGTCACACCCAGATAATGCGCTCAAAGATTGTCACATCTAGATCGTGCGCTCAAAGATTACTTTGTTGTACTCTGCCTCTTAAGACTGTGTCACATCCAGATAGTGCACTGAAATGTTATTGTGTTGTACTCTGCCTCTTAAGATTGTCACATCCAGATAATGCGCTCAAAGATTGTCACATCCAGATCGTTCGTTGACATTTTATTGCGTTGTACTCTTCTTCTTAAATTGTCACATCCAGATTGTGCGTTGAAATTTTATTGTGTTGTACTCTTCCTCTTAACATTGTTACATCTAGATAGTGCGCTCAAAGATTACTGTGTTGTTCTCTACCTCTTTAAACTGTGTCACATCCAGATAGTGCCCTGAAATGTTATTGTGTTGTACTCTGCCTCTTAAGATTGTCACATCCAGATAATGCGCTCAAAGATTGTCACATCCAGATCTTGCATTGACATTTTATTGTGTTGTACTCTTCTTCTTAAGATTGTCACATCTATATAGTGCGCTCAAAGATTACTCTGTTTTACTCTGCCTCTTCACACTGTGCCACATCTAGATAGTGCGCTCAAAGATTACTGTGTTGTACTCTGCCTCTTAAGACTTGTCACATCCAGATAGTGCCCCGAAATGTCATTGTGTTGTACTCTGCCTCTTAAGATTGTCACATCTAGATAGTGCGCTCAAAGATTGTCACATCAGACAGTGATCTCAAAGATTACTGTATTGTACTCTGCCTCTTAAGATTGTGTCACATTTAGATTGTGCGCGCAAAGATTACTTTGTGGTACTCAGCCTCTTAAGCCTGTGTCACATCCAGATAGTGCCCTGAAATTTTATTGTGTTGTACTCTGCCTCTTAAGATTCTCACATCTAGATAGTGCGCTCAAAGATTGTCACATGCAGATAGTGCGCTCAAAGATTACTCTGTTTTACTCTGCCTCTTAAGACTGTGTCACATCTAAATAGTGCGCGCAAAGATTACTTTGTTGTACTCTGCCTCTTAAGACTGTGTCACATCTAAATAGTGCGCGCAAAGATTACCTTGTTGTACTCTGCCTCTTAAGACTGTGTCACAACCAGATAGTGCCCTGAAATTTTATTGTGTTGTACTCTGCCTCTTACGATTGTCACATCCAGATCATGCGCTGACATTTTTTTGTGCTGTACTCTGCCTCTTAAGATGTTACATCTAGATAGTGTGCTCAAAGACTGTTACATCCAATAGTGCGATCAAAGATAACTGTGTTTTACTCTGCCTCTTAAGACTGTGTCACATCCAGATAGTGCCCCGAAATGTCATTGTGTTGTACTCTGCCTCTTAAGATTGTCACATCCAGATAATGCGCTCAAAGATTGTCACATCCAGATCGTGCGCTCAAAGATCACTTTGTTGTACTCTGCCTCTTAAGACTGTGTCACATCCAGATAGTGCCCCGAAATGTCATTGTGTTGTACTCTGCCTCTTAAGATTGTCACATCCAGATAATGTGCTCAAAGATTGTCACATCCAGATCGTGTGTTGAAATTTTATTGTGTTGTACTCTTCCTCTTAAGATTGTCACATCTAGGTAGGGCGCTCAAAGATTGCCCCATCCATATAGTGCGATCAAAGATTACTGTGTGTTACTCTGCCTCTTAAGACTGTGTCACATCTAGATATTGCACTCAAACATTACTGTGTTGTACTCTACCTCTTTAGACTGTGTCACATCCAGATAGTGCCCTGAAATTTTATTGTATTGTACTCTGCCTTTTAAGATTGTCACATCCAGATAGTGCAATCAAAGATTACTCTGTTTTACTCTGCCTCTTAAGATTTTCACATCTAGATAGTGCGCTCAAAGATTGTCACATCTAGATAGTGCGCTCAAAGATTACTGTGTTGTACGCTGCCTCTTAAGATTTTCACATCTAGATAGTGCGCTCAAAGATTGTCACATCCAGATCGTGTGTTGAAATTTTATTGTGTTGTACTCTTCCTCTTAAGATTGTCACATCTAGGTAGGGCGCTCAAAGATTGTCACATCTAGATAGGGCGCTCAAAGATTACTGTGTTGTTCTCTACCTCTTTAAACTGTGTCACATCCAGATAGTGCCCTGAAATTTTATTGTGTTGTACTCTGCCTCTTAAGATTGTCACATCCAGATAGTGTGCTCAAAGATTACTGTGTTGAACTCTGACTCTAAAGATTGTAACATCCAGATCGTGCGTTGACATTTTATTGCGTTGTACTCTTCTTCTTAAGATGTTACATCTAGATAGTGTGCTCAAAATCTGTCACATCCAATAGTGCGATCAAAGATAACTGTGTTCTACTCTGCCTCTTAAGACTGTGTCACATCCAGATAGTGCCCCGAAATGTCATTGTGTTGTACTCTGCCTCTTAAGATTGTCACATCCAGATAGTGCGATCAAAGATTGTCCCATCCAGATCGTGCGATCAAAGATTACTCTGTTTTACTCTGCCTCTTAAGACTGTGTCACATCTAGATATTGCACTCAAAGATTACGGTGTTGTACTCTGCCTCTTAAGATTGTCACATCCAGATAAGGCACTCAAAGATTGTCACATTCAGATTGTGCTTTGAAATTTTATTGTGTTGTACTCTTCCTCTTAAGATTGTCACATCTAGATAGTGCGCTCAAAGATTGTCACATCTAGAAAGTGCGCTCAAAGATTACTTTGTTGTTCTCTGCCTCTTAAGACTGTGTCACATCCAGATAGTGCCCTGAAATTTTATTGTGTTGTACTCTGCCTCTTAAGATTGTCACATCCAGATAATGCGCTCAAAGATTGTCACATCCAGATCGTGCGTTGACATTTTATTGTGTTGTACTCTTCCTCTTAAGATTGTCACATCTAGATAGTGTGCTCAAAGATTGTCACATCTAGATAGTGCGCTCAAAGATTACTGTGTTGTTCTCTACCTCTTTAGACTGTGTCACATCCAGATAGTGCCCTGAAATGTTATTGTATTGTACTCTGCCTCTTAAGATTGTCACATCCAGATAATGCGCTCAAAGATTGTCACATCCAGATCGTTCGTTGACATTTTATTGCATTGTACTCTTCTCCTTAAGATTGTCACATCTATATAGTGCGCTCAAAGATTACTCTGTTTTACTCTGCCTCTTCACACTGTGCCACATCTAGATAGTGCGCTCAAAGATTACTGTGTTGTACTCTGCCTCTTAAGACTTGTCACATCCAGATAGTGCCCGAAATGTCATTGTGTTGTACTCTGCCTCTTAAGATTGTCACATCTAGATAGTGATCTCAAAGATTACTGTGTTGTACTCTGCCTCTTAAGACTGTGTCACATATAGTACACTGAAAGATTGTCCCATCCAGATAGTGCGATCAAAGATAACTGTGTTGTACTCTGCCTCTAAAGACTGTGTCACATCCAGATAGTGCCCCGAAATGTCATTGTGTTGTACTCTGCCTCTTAAGATTGTCACATCCAGATAATGCGCTCAAAGATTGTCACATCCAAATCGTTCGTTGACATTTTATTGCGTTGTACTCTTCTTCTTAAAATTGTCACATCCAGATTGTGCGTTGAAATTTTATTGTGTTGTACTCTTCCTCTTAAGATTGTCACATCCAGATAGTGCGATCAAAGATTGTCCCATCCAGATAGTGCGATCAAAGATTACTCTGTTTTACTCTGCCTCTTAAGATTGTGTCACATTTAGATTGTGCGCTCAAAGATTACTGTGTTGTACCCTGCCTCTTAAGGCTGTGTCACATCTCGGTATTGCACTCGAAGATTACTCTGTTTTACTCTACCTCTTTAGACTGTGTCACATCCGGATAGTGTCCTGAAATTCTATTGTGTTGTAGTCTGCCTCTTAAGATTGTGACATCTAAATAGTGCGCTCAAAGATTGTCACATCCAGATAGTGTGCTCAAAGATTACTGTGTTGTACTCTGACTCTAAAGATTGTAACATCCAGATCGTGCGTTGACATTTTATTGCGTTGTACTCTTCTTCTTAAGATTGTCACATCCAGATTGTGCGTTGAAATTTTATTGTGTTGTACTCTTCCTCTTAACATTGTTACATCTAGATAGTGCGCTCAAAGATTACTGTGTTGTTCTCTACCTCTTTAAACTGTGTCACATCCAGATAGTGCCCTGAAATTTTATTGTGTTGTACTCTGCCTCTTAAGATTGTCACATCCAGATAGTGCGATGAAAGATTGTCCCATCCAGATAGTGCGATCAAAGATTACTCTGTTTTACTCTGCCTCTTAAGATTGTGTCACATTTAGATTGTGCGATCAAAGATTACTGTGTTGTACTCTGCCTCTTAAGGCTGTGTCACATCTCGGTATTGCACTCAAAGATTACTCTGTTTTACTCTACCTCTTTAGACTGTGTCACATCCGGATAGTGTCCTGAAATTCTATTGTGTTGTACTCTGCCTCTTAAGATTGTGACATCTAAATAGTGCGCTCAAAGATTGTCACATCCAGATAGTGTGCTCAAAGATTACTGTGTTGAACTCTGACTCTAAAGATTGTAACATCCAGATCGTGCGTTGACATTTTATTGCGTTGTACTCTTCTTCTTAAGATTGTCACATCTAGATAGTGCGCTCAAAGATTGTCACATCAGACAGTGATCTCAAAGATTACTGTGTTGTACTCTGCCTCTTAAGACTGTGTCACATATAGTACACTGAAAGATTGTCCCATCCAGATAGTGCGATCAAAGATAACTGTGTTGTACTCTGCCTCTTAAGACTGTGTCACTTCCAGATAGTGCCCCGAAATGTCATTGTGTTGTACTCTGCCTCTTAAGATTGTCACACCCAGATAATGCGCTCAAAGATTGTCACATCCAGATCGTGCGCTCAAAGATTACTTTGTTGTACTCTGCCTCTTAAGACTGTGTCACATCCAGATAGTGCACTGAAATGTTATTGTGTTGTACTCTGCCTCTTAAGATTGTCACATCCAGATAATGCGCTCAAAGATTGTCACATCCAGATCGTTTGTTGACATTTTATTGCGTTGTACTCTTCTTCTTAAATTGTCACATCCAGATTGTGCGTTGAAATTTTATTGTGTTGTACTCTTCCTCTTAACATTGTTACATCTAGATAGTGCGCTCAAAGATTACTGTGTTGTTCTCTACCTCTTTAAACTGTGTCACATCCAGATAGTGCCCTGAAATGTTATTGTGTTGTACTCTGCCTCTTAAGATTGTCACATCCAGATAATGCGCTCAAAGATTGTCACATCCAGATCTTGCATTGACATTTTATTGTGTTGTACTCTTCTTCTTAAGATTGTCACATCTATATAGTGCGCTCAAAGATTACTCTGTTTTACTCTGCTTCTTCACACTGTGCCACATCTAGATAGTGCGCTCAAAGATTACTGTGTTGTACTCTGCCTCTTAAGACTTGTCACATCCAGATAGTGCCCCGAAATGTCATTGTGTTGTACTCTGCCTCTTAAGATTGTCACATCTAGATAGTGCGCTCAAAGATTGTCACATCAGACAGTGATCTCAAAGATTACTGTATTGTACTCTGCCTCTTAAGATTGTGTCACATTTAGATTGTGCGCGCAAAGATTACTTTGTGGTACTCAGCCTCTTAAGCCTGTGTCACATCCAGATAGTGCCCTGAAATTTTATTGTGTTGTACTCTGCCTCTTAAGATTCTCACATCTAGATAGTGCGCTCAAAGATTGTCACATGCAGATAGTGCGCTCAAAGATTACTCTGTTTTACTCTGCCTCTTAAGACTGTGTCACATCTAAATAGTGCGCGCAAAGATTACTTTGTTGTACTCTGCCTCTTAAGACTGTGTCACATCTAAATAGTGCGCGCAAAGATTACCTTGTTGTACTCTGCCTCTTAAGACTGTGTCACAACCAGATAGTGCCCTGAAATTTTATTGTGTTGTACTCTGCCTCTTACGATTGTCACATCCAGATCATGCGCTGACATTTTTTTGTGCTGTACTCTGCCTCTTAAGATGTTACATCTAGATAGTGTGCTCAAAGACTGTTACATCCAATAGTGCGATCAAAATTACTGTGTTGTACTCTGCATCTAAAGACTGTGTCACATATAGTACACTGAAAGATTGTCCCATCCAGATAGTGCGATCAAAGATAACTGTGTTTTACTCTGCCTCTTAAGACTGTGTCACATCCAGATAGTGCCCCGAAATGTCATTGTGTTGTACTCTGCCTCTTAAGATTGTCACAATCAGATAATGCGCTCAAAGATTGTCACATCCAGATCGTGCGCTCAAAGATCACTTTGTTGTACTCTGCCTCTTAAGACTGTGTCACATCCAGATAGTGCCCTGAAATGTTATTGTGTTATACTATGCCTCTTAAGATTGTCACATCCAGATAATGTGCTCAAAGATTGTCACATCCAGATCGTTCGTTGACATTTTATTGCGTTGTACTCTTCTTCTTAAGATTGTCACATCTAGATAGTGCGCTCAAAGATTGTCACATCCAGATCGTGTGTTGAAATTTTATTGTGTTGTACTCTTCCTCTTAAGATTGTCACATCTAGGTAGGGCGCTCAAAGATTGTCACATCTAGATAGGGCGCTCAAATATTACTTTGTTGTACTCTGCCTCTTAAGACTGTGTCCCATCCAGATAGTGCCCTGAAATTTGATTGTGTTGTACTATGCCTCTTAAGATTGTGACATCTAGATAGTGCGCTCAAAGATTGCCCCATCCATATAGTGCGATCAAAGATTACTGTGTGTTACTCTGCCTCTTAAGACTGTGTCACATCTAGATATTGCACTCACACATTACTGTGTTGTACTCTACCTCTTTAGACTGTGTCACATCCAGATAGTGCCCTGAAATTTTATTGTATTGTACTCTGCCTTTTAAGATTGTCACATCCAGATAGTGCAATCAAAGATTACTCTGTTTTACTCTGCCTCTTAAGATTTTCACATCTAGATAGTGCGCTCAAAGATTGTCACATCTAGATAGTGCGCTCAAAGATTACTGTGTTGTACGCTGCCTCTTAAGATTTTCACATCTAGATAGTGCGCTCAAAGATTGTCACATCCAGATCGTGTGTTGAAATTTTATTGTGTTGTACTCTTCCTCTTAAGATTGTTACATCTAGGTAGGGCGCTCAAAGATTGTCACATCTAGATAGGGCGCTCAAATATTACTTTGTTGTACTCTGCCTCTTAAGACTGTGTCCCATCCAGATAGTGCCCTGAAATTTGATTGTGTTGTACTATGCCTCTTAAGATTGTGACATCTAGATAGTGCGCTCAAAGATTGCCCCATCCATATAGTGCGATCAAAGATTACTGTGTGTTACTCTGCCTCTTAAGACTGTGTCACATCTAGATATTGCACTCAAACATTACTGTGTTGTACTCTACCTCTTTAGACTGTGTCACATCCAGATAGTGCCCTGAAATTTTATGGTATTGTACTCTGCCTTTTAAGATTGTCACATCCAGATAGTGCAATCAAAGATTACTCTGTTTTACTCTGCCTCTTAAGATTTTCACATCTAGATAGTGCGCTCAAAGATTGTCACATCCAGATAATGCGCTCAAGGATTGTCATATCCAGTTCTTGCGTTGACATTTTATTGCATTGTACTCTTCTTCTTAAGATTGTCACATCTAGATAGTGCGCTCAAAGATTGTCACATCCAGATAGTGTGCTCAAAGATTACTTTGTTGTACTCTAACTCTTAAAACTGTGTCGCATTCAGAGAGTGCGCTGAAATTTTATTGTGTTGTACTCTGACTCTTAAGATTGTCACATCTAGATAGTGCGCTGACATTTTAATGTGTTGTACTCTGCCTCTTAAGATGTTACATCTAGATAGTGTGCTCAAAGATTGTCACATCTAGATAGTGCGCTGAAAGAATACTCTGTTGTACTCTGTCTCTTAAGATTGTCACATCCAGATAGTGCGCTGACATTTGATTGTGTTGTACTCTGCCTCTTAAGATGTTACATCTAGATAGTGTGCTGAAAGATTGTCACATCTAGATAGTGCACTCAAAGATTACTGTGTTGTACTCTGTGTCTTAAGACTGTGTCACATTTAGATTGTGCGCTCAAAGATTAATATGTTGTACTCTGCATCTTAACACTTTGTCACATCTAAATAATGCACTCAAAGATTACTGTGTTGTACTCTGCCTCTTAATACTTTGTCATATTTAGATATGGAGCTCAAAGATTAATGTGTTGTACTCTGCCTCTTAACACAGTGCCACATCTAGATAGTGCGCTCAAAGAGTGTCACATGTAGATTGTGCGCTCAAACATTACTGTGTTGTACTCTGCCTCTTAAGACTGTGTCACATCTAAATAGTGCGCGCAAAGATTACTTTGTTGTACTCTGCCTCTTAAGACTGTGTCACATCTAAATAGTGCGCGCAAAGATTACTTTGTTGTACTCTGCCTCTTAAGACTGTGTCACATCCAGATAGTGCCCCGAAATGTCATTGTGTTGTACTCTGCCTCTTAAGATTGTCACATCCAGATAGTGCGATCAAAGATTGTCCCATCCAGATCGTGCGATCAAAGATTACTCTGTTTTACTCTGCCTCTTAAGACTGTGTCACATCTAGATATTGCACTCAAAGATTACTGTGTTGTACTCTGCCTCTTAAGATTGTCACATCCAGATAATGCACTCAAAGATTGTCACATCCAGATTATGCTTTGAAATTTTATTGTGTTGTACTCTTCCTCTTAAGATTGTCACATCTAGATAGTGCGCTCAAAGATTGTCACATCTAGAAAGTGCGCTCAAAGATTACTTTGTTGTACTCTGCCTCTTAAGACTGTGTCACATTCAGATAGTGCCCTGAAATTTTATTGTGTTGTACTCTGCCTCTTAAGATTGTCACATCCAGATAATGCGCTCAAAGATTGTCACATCCAGATCGTGCGTTGACATTTTATTGTATTGTACTCTTCCTCTTAAGATTGTCACATCTAGATAGTGTGCTCAAAGATTGTCACATCTAGATAGTGCGCTCAAAGATTACTGTGTTGTTCTCTACCTCTTTAGACTGTGTCACATCCAGATAGTGCCCTGAAATGTTATTGTGTTGTACTCTGCCTCTTAAGATTGTCACATCCAGATAATGCGCTCAAAGATTGTCACATCCAGATCGTTCGTTGACATTTTATTGCATTGTACTCTTCTTCTTAAGATTGTCACATCTAGATAGTGCGCTCAAAGATTGTCACATCCAGATCTTGCATTGACATTTTATTGCGTTGTACTCTTCTTCTTAAGATTGTCACATCTATATAGTGCGCTCAAAGATTACTCTGTTTTACTCTGCCTCTTCACACTGTGCCACATCTAGATAGTGCGCTCAAAGATTACTGTGTTGTACTCTGCCTCTTAAGACTTGTCACATCCAGATAGTGCCCGAAATGTCATTGTGTTGTACTCTGCCTCTTAAGATTGTCACATCTAGATAGTGCGCTCAAAGATTGTCACATCAGACACTGATCTCAAAGATTACTGTGTTGTACTCTGCCTCTTAAGACTGTGTCACATATAGTACACTGAAAGATTGTCCCATCCAGATAGTGCGATCAAAGATAACTGTGTTGTACTCTGCCTCTAAAGACTGTGTCACATCCAGATAGTGCCCCGAAATGTCATTGTGTTGTACTCTGCCTCTTAAGATTGTCACATCCAGATAATGCGCTCAAAGATTGTCACATCCAGATCGTGCGCTCAAAGATTACTTTGTTGTACTCTGCCTCTTAAGACTGTGTCACATCCAGATAGTGCACTGAAATGTTATTGTGTTGTACTCTGCCTCTTAAGATTGTCACATCCAGATAATGCGCTCAAAGATTGTCACATCCAAATCGTTCGTTGACATTTTATTGCGTTGTACTCTTCTTCTTAAGATTGTCACATCCAGATTGTGCGTTGAAATTTTATTGTGTTGTACTCTTCCTCTTAAGATTGTCACATCCAGATAGTGCGATCAAAGATTGTCACATCCAGATAGTGCGATCAAAGATTACTCTGTTTTACTCTGCCTCTTAAGATTGTGTCACATTTAGATTGTGCGCTCAAAGATTACTGTGTTGTACTCTGCCTCTTAAGGCTGTGTCACATCTCGGTATTGCACTCGAAGATTACTCTGTTTTACTCTACCTCTTTAGACTGTGTCACATCCGGATAGTGTCCTGAAATTCTATTGTGTTGTAGTCTGCCTCTTAAGATTGTGACATCTAAATAGTGCGCTCAAAGATTGTCACATCCAGATAGTGTGCTCAAAGATTACTGTGTTGTACTCTGACTCTAAAGATGTAACATCCAGATCGTGCGTTGACATTTTATTGCGTTGTACTCTTCTTCTTAAGATTGTCACATCCAGATTTTGCGTTGAAATTTTATTGTGTTGTACTCTTCCTCTTAACATTGTTACATCTAGATAGTGCGCTCAAAGATTACTGTGTTGTTCTCTACCTCTTTAAACTGTGTCACATCCAGATAGTGCCCTGAAATTTTATTGTGTTGTACTCTGCCTCTTAAGATTGTCACATCCAGATAGTGCGATGAAAGATTGTCCCATCCAGATAGTGCGATCAAAGATAACTCTGTTTTACTCTGCCTCTTAAGATTGTGTCACATTTAGATTGTGCGCTCAAAGATTACTGTGTTGTACTCTGCCTCTTAAGGCTGTGTCACATCTCGGTATTGCACTCAAAGATTACTCTGTTTTACTCTACCTCTTTAGACTGTGTCACATCCGGATAGTGTCCTGAAATTCTATTGTGTTGTACTCTGCCTCTTAAGATTGTGACATCTAAATAGTGCGCTCAAAGATTGTCACATCCAGATAGTGTGCTCAAAGATTACTGTGTTGTACTCTGACTCTAAAGATTGTAACATCCAGATCGTGCGTTGACATTTTATTGCGTTGTACTCTTCTTCTTAAGATTGTCACATCTAGATAGTGCGCTCAAAGATTGTCACATCAGACAGTGATCTCAAAGATTACTGTGTTGTACTCTGCCTCTTAAGACTGTGTCACATATAGTACACTGAAAGATTGTCCCATCCAGATAGTGCGATCAAAGATAACTGTGTTGTACTCTGCCTCTTAAGACTGTGTCACATCCAGATAGTGCCCCGAAATGTCATTGTGTTGTACTCTGCCTCTTAAGATTGTCACATCCAGATAATGCGCTCAAAGATTGTCACATCCAGATCGTGCGCTCAAAGATTACTTTGTTGTACTCTGCCTCTTAAGACGGTGTCACATCCAGATAGTGCACTGAAATGTTATTGTGTTGTACTCTGCCTCTTTAGATTGTCACATCCAGATAATGCGCTCAAAGATTGTCACATCCAGATCGTTCGTTGACATTTTATTGCGTTGTACTCTTCTTCTTAAGATTGTCACATCCAGATTGTGCGTTGAAATTTTATTGTGTTGTACTCTTCCTCTGAACATTGTTACATCTAGATAGTGCGCTCAAAGATTACTGTGTTGTTCTCTACCTCTTTAAACTGTGTCACATCCAGATAGTGCCCTGAAATGTTATTGTGTTGTACTCTGCCTCTTAAGATTGTCACATCCAGATAGTGCGATCAAAGATTGTAACATCCAGATCGTGCGTTGACATTTTATTGCGTTGTACTCTTCTTCTTAAGATTGTCACATCTAGATAGTGCGCTCAAAGATTGTCACATCCAGATAGTGCGCTCAAAGATTACTGTGTTGTACTCCGCCTCTTAAGACTTGTTACATCCAGATAGTGTGCGAAAAGATTACTTTGTTGTACTCCGCCTCTTAAGACTGTGTCACATCCAGATAGTGCACTCAAAGATTACTGTCTTGTACTCTGCCTCTTAAGATTGTCACATCCAGATAATGCGCTCAATGATTTTCACATCCAGATCGTACGTTGAAATTTTATTGTGTTGTACTCTTCCTCTTAAGATTGTCACATCTAGATAGTGCCCCAAAATGTCATTGTGTTGTACTCTGCCTCTTAGGATTGTCACATCTAGATAGTGCACTCAAAGATTGTCACATCTAGACACTGCGCTCAAAGATTACCGTGTTGTACTCTGCCTCTTAAGATTGTCACATCGAGATAATGCGCTCAAAGATTGTCACATTCAGATTGTGCGTTGAAATTTTATTGTGTTGTGCTCTTCCTCTTACGATTGTCACATCTAGATAGTGTGCTCAAAGATTGTCCCATACAAGTAGTGCGATCAAAGATTACTGTGTTGTACTCCGCCTCTTAAGACTGTGTCACATCTAGATAGTGCGCGCAAAGATTACTTTGTTGTACTCCGCCTCTTAAGACTGTGTCACATCCAGATAGTGCCCTGAAATTTTATTGTGTTGTACTCTGCCTCTTAAGACTGTGTCACATCCAGATAGTGCCCTGAAATTTGATTGTGTTGTACTCTGCCTCTTAAGATTGTCACATCTAGATAGGGCGCACAAAGATTGTCGCATCCAGATAGTGCGCTCAAAGATTACTCTGTTTTACTCTGCCTCTTATGACTGTGTCACACCCAGATAGTGCCCCGAAATGTCATTGTGTTGTACTCTGCCTCTTAAGATTGTCACATGCAGATAGTGCGCTCAAAGAATACTGTGTTGTACTCTGCCTCTTACGATTGTCACATCCAGATCGTGCGCTGACATTTTTTTGTGCTGTACTCTGCCTCTTAAGATGTTACATCTAGATTGTGTGCTCAAAGACTGTCACATCCAATAGTGCGATCAAAATTACTGTGTTGTACTCTGCATCTAAATACTGTGTCACATATAGTGCACTGAAAGATTGTCCCATCCAGATAGTGCGATCAAAGATAACTGTGTTGTACTCTGCCTCTTAAGACTGTGTCACATCCAGATAGTGCCCCGAAATGTTATTGTGGTGTACTCTGCCTCTTAAGATTGTCACATCCAGATAATGCGCTCAAAGATTGTCACATCCAGATAATGCGCTCAAAGATTGTCACATCCAGATCGTTCGTTGACATTTTATTGCATTGTACTCTTCTTCTTAAGATTGTCACATCTATATAGTGCGCTCAAAGATTACTCTGTTTTACTCTGCCTCTTAAGACTTGTCACATCCAGATAGTGCCCCGAAATGTCATTGTGTTGTACTCTGCCTCTTAAGATTGTCACATCCAGATAATGCGCTCAAAGATTGTCACATCCAGATTGTGCGTTGAAATGTTATTGTGTTGTACTCTTCCTCTTAACGTTGTTACATCTAGATAGTGCGCTCAAAGATTGTCACATCCAGATAGTGCGCTCAAAGATTACTGTGTTGTACTCTGCCTCTTAAGATTGTGTCACATTTAGATTGTGCGCTCAAAGATTACTGTGTTGTACTCTGCCTCTTAAGACTGTGTCACATCT
Source organism: Ambystoma mexicanum (assembly GCF_040938575.1). Lineage (NCBI taxonomy): Eukaryota > Metazoa > Chordata > Amphibia > Caudata > Ambystomatidae > Ambystoma > Ambystoma mexicanum. The sequence continues at coordinate 1,604,866,173 of NC_090932.1, forward strand.
AAATAGTGCGCGCAAAGATTACTTTGTTGTGCCCTGCCTCTTAAGACTGTGCCACATCTAGATTGTGCGCTCAAAGATTAATGTGTTGTACTCTGCCTCTTAACACGTTGTCACATCTAAATAGTGCCCTCAAAGATTACTGTGTTGTACTCTGCCTCTTAAGATTTTGTCATATTTAGATCGGGAGCTCAAAGATTAATGTGTTGTACTCTGCCTCTTAAGATTGTGTCACATTTAGATTGTGCGCTCAAAGATTACTGTGTTGTACTCTGCCTCTTAAGACTGTGTCACATCTAAATAGTGCGCGCAAAGATTAATGTGTTGTACTCTGCGTTTTAAGACTGTCACATTTAGATTGTGCGCTCAAAGATTAATGTGTTGTACTCTGCCTCTTAACACTTTGTCACATCTAAATAGTGCACTCAAAGATTACTGTGTTGTACTCTGCCTCTTAAGATTTTGTCATATTTAGATTGGGAGCTCAAAGATTAATGTGTTGTACTCTGCCTCTTAACACTGTGCCACATCTAGATAGTGCGCTCAAAGATTACTGTGATGTACTCTGCCTCTTAAGACTGTGTCACATCCAGATAGTGCCCTGAAATTTTATTGTTTTGTACTCTGCCTCTTAAGATTGTCACATCTAGATAATGCGCTCAAAGATTGTCACATTCAGATCGTGCGTTGAAATTTTATTGTGTTATACTCTTCCTCTTAAGATTGTCACATCTAGCTAGTGCTCTCAAAGACTGTCCCATCCAGATAGTGCGATCAAAGATTACTCTGTTTTACTCTGCCTCTTAAGACTGTGTCACATCTAGATATTGCACTCAAAGATTACTGTGTTGTACTCTGCCTCTTAAGATTGTCACATCCAGATAATGCACTCAAAGATTGTCACATCCAGATTGTGCGTTGAAATTTGATTGTGTTGTACTCTTTCTCTTAAGACTGTCACATCTAGTCAGTGCACTCAAAGATTGTCACATCTAGATAGTGCGATCAAAGATAACTGTGTTGTACTCTGCCTCTTAAGACTGTGTTACATCCAGATAGTGCCCTGAAATGTCATTGTGTTGTACTCTGCCTCTTAAGATTGTCACATCCAGATAATGCGCTTAAAGATTGTCACATCCAGATCGTGCGTTGACATTTTATTGTGTTGTACTCTTCCTCTTAAGATTGTCACATCTAGATAGTGCGCTCAAAGATTGTCACATCTAGATAGTGCGATCAAAGATAACTGTGTTGTACTCTGCCTCATAAGACTGTGTTACATCCAGATAGTGCCCTGAAATGTCATTGTGTTGTACTCTGCCTCTTAAGATTGTCACATCCAGATAATGCGCTCAAAGATTGTCACATCCAGATCGTGCGTTGACATTTTATTGTGTTGTACTCTTCCTCTTAAGATTGTCACATCTAGATAGTGCGCTCAAAGATTGTCACATCTAGATAGTGCGCTCAAAGATTACTTTGTTGTACTCTGCCTCTTAAGACTGTGTCACATCCAGATAGTGCCCTGAAATTTTATTGTGTTGTACTCTGCCTCTTAAGATTGTCACATCCAGATAATGCGCTCAAAGATTGTCACATCCAGATCGTTCGTTGACATTTTATTGCGTTGTACTCTTCTTCTTAAGATTGTCACATCTAGATAGTGCGCTCAAAGATTACTGTGTTGTTCTCTATCTCTTTAGACTGTGTCACATCCAGATAGTGCCCTGAAATTTTATTGTGTTGTACTCTTCCTCTTAAGATTGTCACATCTAGATAGTGCGCTCAAAGATTGTCACATCTAGATAGTGTGCTCAAAGATTACTTTGTTGTACTCTGCCACTTAAGACTATTTCACATCCAGACAGTGCCCTGAAATGTTATTGTCTTGTACTCTGCCTCTTAAGATTGTGACATCTAGATAGTGCCCTGAAATTTTATTGTTTTGTACTCTGCCTCTTAAGATTGTCACATCTAGATAATGCGCTCAAAGATTGTCACATTCAGATCGTGCGTTGAAATTTTATTGTGTTATACTCTTCCTCTTAAGATTGTCACATCTAGCTAGTGCTCTCAAAGACTGTCCCATCCAGATAGTGCGATCAAAGATTACTCTGTTTTACTCTGCCTCTTAAGACTGTGTCACATCTAGATATTGCACTCAAAGATTACTGTGTTGTACTCTGCCTCTTAAGATTGTGACAACAAGATAGTGCGCTTAAAGATTGTCACATCCAGATAGTGTGCTCAAAGATTACTGTGTTGTACTCTGCCTCTTAAGATTGTCACATCCAGATAATGCACTCAAAGATTGTCACATCCAGATTGTGCGTTGAAATTTGATTGTGTTGTACTCTTTCTCTTAAGAGTGTCACATCTAGATAGTGCGCTCAAAGATTGTCACATCTAGATAGTGCGATCAAAGATAACTGTGTTGTACTCTGCCTCTTAAGACTGTGTTACATCCAGATAGTGCCCTGAAATGTCATTGTGTTGTACTCTGCCTCTTAAGATTGTCACATCCAGATAATGCGCTCAAAGATTGTCACATCCAGATCGTTCGTTGACATTTTATTGTGTTGTACTCTTCCTCTTAAGATTGTCACATCTAGATAGTGCGCTCAAAGATTGTCACATCTAGATAGTGCGATCAAAGATAACTGTGTTGTACTCTGCCTCATAAGACTGTGTTACATCCAGATAGTGCCCTGAAATGTCATTGTGTTGTACTCTGCCTCTTAAGATTGTCACATCCAGATAATGCGCTCAAAGATTGTCACATCCAGATCGTGCGTTGACATTTTATTGTGTTGTACTCTTCCTCTTAAGATTGTCACATCTAGATAGTGCGCTCAAAGATTGTCACATCTAGATAGTGCGCTCAAAGATTACTTTGTTGTACTCTGCCTCTTAAGACTGTGTCACATCCAGATAGTGCCCTGAAATTTTATTGTGTTGTACTCTGCCTCTTAAGATTGTCACATCCAGATAATGCGCTCAAAGATTGTCACATCCAGATCGTTCGTTGACATTTTATTGCGTTGTACTCTTCTTCTTAAGATTGTCACATCTAGATAGTGCGCTCAAAGATTACTGTGTTGTTCTCTATCTCTTTAGACTGTGTCACATCCAGATAGTGCCCTGAAATTTTATTGTGTTGTACTCTTCCTCTTAAGATTGTCACATCTAGATAGTGCGCTCAAAGATTGTCACATCTAGATAGTGTGCTCAAAGATTACTTTGTTGTACTCTGCCACTTAAGACTATTTCACATCCAGACAGTGCCCTGAAATGTTATTGTCTTGTACTCTGCCTCTTAAGATTGTGGCATCTAGATAGTGTGCTCAAAGATTACTGTGTTGTACGCTGCCTCTTAAGATTGTCACATCCAGGGATTTCCAAGATGGCCGCCGGCAGTGGAGGTCGCGTCTAGATCGTGCTCCCGCAGGGCCTAAACAAAAAAGCACTTCAAACGAGCTTTTCCGATGGTTCCCGCACTGGAATCAGAGCCGCAACACTCAAGAGACAGTGGACACGGTGGCGATCGGAGACAGCCCCGGCAACACAGCCCCCGGCGATCCCGCCGCTGAAAGAAGCAACCGCCCCTCCCCCACCGAGGGCGCCCTAGGCGGCCTAGTGGAGGAGGCCGCGCAGCGGCGGACCCGTGAAAGAACAGAGTCCCGGGGAGAGGGCCGCCTACTATCCCGACACAGAGAAAAGAGGAACGGGACCCGGCCCGGCACCAAGAAGAATCCCTGCAACACCGCCGGGTGCGGTGGGCGGCACGGCGCAGACGGGGGGAGAAGAGCACAAGCAGCTGGATCGGCAGCAGCGAGGCACACAGGCACACAGGGATCGACACTCCGGCGGCGAAGAACGAGAGGAGGAGGAGGTACCATCCGGGCACTCACGGACACGGCACGACGGGATCGAGAGGTGAGCGAGCCCGCACAAGTCCCCCCCCTCCTTACACTATCCCCGGCACATGAGACCACGATCAGGCTGGGGCACATACACAAGACGCCGGCCCGGGCGCGGAGGAGTGCCCCGCCCCATAACGACACAAGAGGGGGAATAAGACCCCAATATAACTCAGGGCAACCCCGCACTCAAGGAGGTCGTAGGGGAGGCGGCAACAACCCCCCCGATAAGATAAATCCGGCAGCCCTGTGGGGGACCACACCACCACCAGTCACCCCCTTACAATCAAGGAGGATGTCACGAGCAAACGGGAAAGGGGCCCCCTCTCAACCCACAACGCAATCTCACAAACAGGACACAACTCTGCTACAAATGTAGTCCTCAGAAGCCCAGGCAGTCCCAAGAGACAGGTCAGGAGAAGAACTCCCTTCCGACACGTATCTCCCAAACCAGAGCGCTCTCCCCCCGACAAAGGATGATATGAAGGCCTGGTTTGCGGAGCTCCAGGACAAGTTTATGTCCACAGTCCAGGACCAATTCGCCTCCATGAAAAACGAGATGAAGCAGGCGGTACAGGACTTGAAAATAGATGTGGCCAAGCTGGAGGAAAGGACAGACACAGAAGAGAGAATCGTACAAAATATAGAAGAGGAAACGAAACAGAACAGCGAAACACAAGAACACTTGATCCCGCTAACCCATAACCTGGAAATCCAGTGTGAAGATCTGGAGAACCGTTCCCGCAGATCCAACATCCGTATAAAGAATGTGCCCGAATCGGTGACGGACAAAGACCTTAAAACAGCGATACAAGAGGTGTTCAGAGATATAATCGAAGAACAAGAATCAGAGAACATTAGGATAGACAGAGTCCACAGGGTGGGTCCGAGAAGAACAGGCACCCCAGGGGAGAGACCCAGGGACGTATTAGCAGCACTCGCTTCTTACCCACAAAAGGAACTGATCCTAAGGAAAGCAAGGCACCTTGACCACATCAGGATGAATGGAGTGGAAATACAGTTGTACCAAGATCTCGCCTCCGCAACACTCCTAAAAAGAAGGGAAATGGCCCCATTGGTGAAGGAATTGGTGGCGAAAGAAATCAGATACAAATGGACGTTCCCATTCGGCCTAGTATTCGAGTGGGAGGGCAAGCAGAGAAGGGTGACTACTTGCGAGGAGGGGCTCAACATAATGGACAAGCAGATGGAAGAGACGGACACAGGGGATAGCAGGACGAAAAGGGAGACCCACAAAAGGTTGAGAGGATGGGAGGTAGTGAGACAAAAGAAGAAACCAAATGGCTGGGGGAAAACAGGGAAACCAGCAGGAGACCACTAGAGATGATCAACAGGGCCACCGGCTCATCCCCCCTTGAAGGGAGAGGGTGGAAAAAGATTAACTAGAAAACCTCGGATTACCAAGTAGAAGAGGCCCGGCGGGGGAATGGGAGGGAAGTACCCTAGTAGAGGATGAAACGGGGTTTAGGACCCCCCGCACAGTTAATCCCGAGCTATGTGAGGGCAGGGAGCGATAGGCGCAACGCCCTAGCAACCTTAGGTGCCTGGGATCGAAGTTGAATTCATGTTAATAGTTGGGGGGGAGTTGGGAAGTTGGGGGGGAAGCAGGGTGGGGGACAATCTGGAAGAGGGAAGGGATCACAGTATACGGGAACGATAATTGTACAAGCAGAGTAGAAGAGATGGGGAAGCTCAGAATCTTTTCACAAAATATAAGGGGGCTGAACTCACCGGTGAAAAGGAAAAAAATGGAGGCCCTGCTGAGAAGGGAAAAGGCGGACATTTTGTTCCTCCAGTAGACACACATTAAGGCACAGGACAAAAAGAAAGTACACCTCAGAGGATATACGATCTGGGCGCAGGTGAATGCTGGGGAAAAAGAGCAGGAGTACTGATTGCTGCGAAAGGGGGTCTGATGGCAAACCTCATAGACACTCGAGTAGACAGGGAAGGGAGGTTTGCATTTGTTAATATCTCCTTAGAAGGCTATAGACTCACCCTAGCGGCAATATACTCGCCAAACACTGGGCAGGATGGATTTCTCCGGGATACTCTGGGGAAACTGGAGGAATTTGCAAAGGGAGAGATAATACTGGGAGGAGACTTGAACTTGGCCTGGCAACCTCACATAGATAGGAGTGCAGGGGGAACGCAGACACATGGGACCCCTTCCAAACAATTAAAGCAAAGGATGGAACAGATGGCACTACAAGACGCATGGAGGGAAATAAGGGGACAAGATGCAGGATTCACCTACTACTCGCACGTGCACAACACGATGTCGAGGATTGACTATTTCTGGGTGTCGGTGGGACGGATGGGTAGGATCCAGGATATCGAAAAGGGAGCGATAACGTTGTCAGATCACGCCCCGCTATGGCTCGACGTACAGGCCCCTGGAAGGGGAAGAGGTCTCTGGAGATGGAGAATGCCGTCCGACATTCTAACGGACCAGATGCAGGGAGAGGATCTAAGGGACAAAATCAAGGAATACTTTGACCTAAACGACAATGGAGAAGTTCCATTGGGAACAGTATGGGAAGCCTTTAAGGCAGTAACCCGGTGTAACGCTCACCTGATTCTCGCAGAGGCGCCGGTCTTGACTGGGCGACTACCGTATCTTCAAAGGTGATGTGTAGCACCCGGTTGGCTCTTTGGGCTGGACCTCTGTGCACTGTATGCCTGACGTGTAGAGTAAGATGTCTGCAGATAGAAAATATGGGGTTAATGAACTGGGGTTATTGGGGTGTCCCTATCTCTTTCCTCTTCTCCTCTCCTGTAGACCCCCAAAGGTTAACGCTCTCACCTTAGGTAAGTGAATGCCGAGCTCTCCATCTGCCTCGGGGCAGGGTGCTGTAACCAGTTTCTTCACTGGATAGGTAGCGCAGGCCTCTTGACTTCAGAGGACTGCTGTCCGTCGTTTACTGCACGAACGGTAAGTTTCGAGTCATTCAAATGTCTTTAAAGTCTTTAGTAATGATGTCTCTTGTTTTGCAGGGTTCCGGCGATGGCGGATGACGGGCTGAAGTGAGTTGAAGATGGAGCCCGTGTGATGAATAGAAGCGCCTGGAAGCACGTAAGTAAGCGCTTGTTGCCTGCTTCACTATGCGCTCTAACTGTCTTTTTATTTTGCAGGTACGAGTTCGGAGCGGCTGCAGGGTGCCGGAATACCCACTGGATTAGATGTGGAAAGGAGTAATGGCACGTGAGTATTAAAGTTCCCCAATGTCTTTAAACGCACCTTGTTTTGTCTTTCAGATGCGGGATGCAGCGCCGAAGGCCTCCGGAGCGTGCGAAGAGTTGGTAAACTTTTGTCTTTCAGATGCCGGAATGCAGTGTGAAGACCTCCGGAGCGCACGAAGAGTAGGTAAGCCTTTGCCTTTCAGATGCCGGAATGCTAACCTGTTCTTTCTTGTCTTTATGGGTGTTGCTGAAGACTGGAATCAGGATGGTAAGCCTTTGCCTTTCAGATGCCGGAATGCTAACCTGTTCTTTCTTGTCTTTGTAGGTGTTGCTGAAGACTGGATTCAGGATGGTAAGCCTTTTTCCTTAGGCCCAGGACCGGATGCAGAAGACACGATGAGCGTTCTGCTGCAGAGGTTGCAGAGTAACGCAAAGCAAGATTCATCCACCGGGTGTGGTTTAAATAGCCTCCTGTAGTGCTTAGGTGTCTCCTTCCACAGCCACGCCTAAGTAAGAAAAGAGTTCCTGGTAAGAAAAGAGTTCCTGCCTTCCAGAAGAGTTCCAGTGTTCTGAATCTAGGGAGTGGCTCCAGCCCCACCCAACAGGAAAAGTAGTTCCAAACAGAAGAGGATCAGAGGCTCAACTGGCAGGCAAGTAAGCAGCATGGTCTGCTGAAGGTAAGTCCACCCAAGCATTATGAGCCCGGCGCTTCCAGCGCTGGGACTGGGCATATTTATGAGCCTGGTGCCACTGGCGCCAGGACTGGGTCCAAAAGGTCCCAATTGGGACTGGTTGGCACTCGGAACCTGGGTTATGGATCTGCTTCCAAGGGAGTTGGGAAAACCCTGACCTTTTGGAAGCAGAGATCATGACAGTACCCCCCCTCAAGGCCCCTCCCAAACCGGGCTTCTCCGGGGGTTTTGGCTTGTCAGGAAATGTTCGGTGAAATCTTTTGATTAGGCGAGGAGCGTGGACATATTCAGCAGGTTCCCAGGATCTCTCTTGGGGGCCGTAGCCTTTCCAGTCAATTAGGTAGAATAGTTTAGATTTGGAGATCTTGGAGTCCAGAATGCTTTTGACTTCAAACTCGAGTTCTCCATCCACTAGGATAGGTTTTGGAGATTTGGTTAGTCGGGTTTGAGGTTGCACGGGTTTTAATAGAGAGACGTGGAAGACCGGATGTATCTTCATGTGCGGGGGCAAGTCCAACTTGACCGCTACTGGGTTTACTATGGTAGTGATGGAATAGGGACCAAGGTATCTTGGGTTGAATGTGCGTGGCCCTTTTAGAGATAGATATTTGGTGGATAACCAGACTTGATCCCCTACTTGATAGTGAGGGGCTTCCTTCCGATGTTGATCTGCTCCTTTCTTGTATTGTTCTTTAGCCCTTTGAAGGTGAGAAACAGCTTCCTTAAAGGCTTGGGTGATTGTAGAATGCAGGTAGTCTACTGCTGGTGTTTCAAGATCTTGGAGGGGATCCAACTCCGAGGTTCGAGGGTGACTGCCGTACAAAAGAAAAAACGGGGTTTTCCCAGTTCCCGAATGGACAGAGTTATTGTAGGCATACTCGGCTATCCAAAGGATATCTTTCCAAGTTTTTTCAGTTTGTTGCAGCATGCAGCGTAAATACTGTTCCAGAGTTTGATTGGTCCTCTCAGTTTGTCCGTCGGTCTGAGGGTGGTGACTGGTCGATAGTCTCACATCAATTTGAGCCGACCGACAGCAACTTCGCCAAAAATGAGAAATAAATTGACTACCTCGATCCGAAATTAGAACCGAAGGAAAACCGTGCAGTCGGACGATGTTTTTTCGAGAAATTCTCGGGCCAGAGTTGCTGCTGTTGGCAAGCCTTTGAGCGGAATGAAATGCGCCATCTTGGAGAATAAGTCCACGATTACTAGAATCGTATTGTATCCGGAGCATGGAGGTAGATCGGTGATGAAGTCCATAGAAAGCGTATGCCAAGGGCGAGGTGGGATGTCAATAGGGCGTAAGAGGCCTGCTGGTCTTTCCTTTTGACTCTTGTTTTGGGCGCATACTCCACAGGACATTATAAAGTCTCTGATATCTTTTTTCCAAGACGGCCACCAGAAGTAGCGCTTGATCTTTTCTGAGGTCTTGGCTATACCGGGATGACCTTCCATTAAAGAGTCGTGATAACAAGAGATTACTTTTTTCTGTAAATCTGTGCTGGGTAGGTATAATCGTTCTTGGAAATACAATAAGTTGTCCTTTACTGCAAAGTCCTTTCCCTGCAGATGCCAATTCTGTATGTCTGCTGGAGTTACAAGTTGCCTGGCTTTATCCTTAACTTCCTCTATGGATTCTGTGGCTATTACACCCAGAATTCTTTGTTCGGGAATGATTGGTACAGGTTTAGGGTTGACCAAGTGTTCTTCCACTCCCATCCGAGAAAGGGCATCGGCTTTACCGTTCTTTGTACCAGGTCGATAGGTAATTATGAAGTCAAACTCGGCAAAGAATAATGCCCAACGGAGTTGTCTAGAGGATTGGGCTTTTGCGGTCTTCAAATATTGCAGGTTTCGGTGATCCGTAATCACAGTAACGGTGTGTCGGGCCCCCAGCAGATAATGCCGCCAAGCCTTAAAGGCAGACTTGATAGCCAGAAGTTCCTTGTCAGTAATCGTGTAATTGATTTCAGGAGGCGAGAATTTGCGGGACCAAAATGCCACCGGATGCAACTGATTGGTTACCGGGTCCTTTTGTGATAGAACTGCCCCCATGGCAAGGCTTGAAGCATCAGTTTCCACGATGTAGGGGAGTTCGGGGCGAGGGTGTTTTAAGATTGGTGCAGAGATAAATTTAGTCTTCAAATCCTGGAAAGCTTGTTCTGCCTCGGTAGACCATTCAAAACGTTTGTTTTTCTTTAACAAGGCAGTGATGGGCTGGACTATTCGAGAGAATTCGGGGATAAACCTGCGGTAAAAGTTAGCGAAGCCTAACATGCTTTGAGCACCTTTTACGGAGGATGGTGATGGCCATTTGAGAACTGCATCGACCTTCTTTGAATCCATACGCACTCCGCCAGGTGATAATATGAATCCCAAGAATTCAACTTCAGTCACGTTGAAAACACATTTTTCCAACTTAGCGAAAAGTTTGTGTTGACGCAATCTTTCGAGGACCATTTTCACGTGTTTCCGATGTTCAGATTCCGATGAAGAATAAACGAGGATGTCGTCAATGTAAACAACAACACATACATCTATGAGCTCTCTGAGGACATCGTTCATAAAATATTGAAAGGCGGCCGGGGCATTGCAAAGTCCGAAGGGCATGACCTGATATTCAAATAGCCCATACTTGGTGCGGAAGGCCGTCTTCCATTCATCGCCCTCTTTTACTCGTACCAAGTGGTAAGCTCCTCTAAGATCCAGCTTTGTATATATGCATGCTTTTCTGACTTGGTCCAGGAGTTCAGGGATCAAAGGTAACGGATATCTATTCTTAACGGTGATCTGGTTCAGGGAGCGATAATCGATACAAGTTCTAAGGTCTCCTTCCTTTTTTGGAACGAAGAACAAAGCTGAAGAAGCAGGGGACTTGGAAGGACGAATAAACCCATTTGCCAGGTATTCATCCAGGTATTGTCGAAGGTGAAGGTTCTCAGGCTCGGTGAGGGCATAAATTCTACTACAAGGAGGAGTAGATCCAGGTATCAGGTCTATCTGGCAGTCATAAGACCTATGAGGAGGTAGAGAGTTAGCCTGATCCTTCCGGAAAACATCTTGGTATTCTAGGTATTCGGGAGGTAACTGGGGAGTCTCTGAAGAAATTGCGGCCAGTGCAACACCAGGTGGAGGGTGACAAGTAGAGACACATTCTGGAAACTGGACCGTTCTTGCTCGCCAATCGATCAGAGGATTGTGTTTCTCTAACCAAGGTATTCCTAGAATAATCTGAAACTGAGGGGCCTTGATCACATCGAACACGATCTTCTCATGGTGTCCATCTTGACTTACTAGCGTCACCTCTTGAGTGGTATGCGTTACTGGCCCGGAGGCTATCTCCGTACCATCCACCGTAGTAATGACGTCCTTTACAGCCTTGGGACAAAGAGTTAGATTCATCCTCAAAACCATTTCATGATCCACATAATTGCCGATGGCACCGCTGTCGACGTAAGCTTCAATTGCATGTAATCGATCCGGATTATCAGGGCTAATGAGGACCATAGGTATCACGAAATGCGAGGTCACGGAACTGGTTTTCACGCTCGGCAAGAGGACCTCTATTCTTGTCGGGCGAGGTCGTTTCCCTGCTCAGAGTTTGTAACTTTGGTAACTGCAGCTCCTACTGCCTTCTTGGCAGGTTTCACCGGACAGTCTCGAAGAAAGTGCCCTGAGTTTCCGCAATATAGGCATAATTGCAACTGTTTCCTCCTTTCCCGCTCCCTTTGTGTTAGAGGACCTTTCAGACCCCCTATTTGCATGGGTTCCCCGGAGTCTACTCCTTTGGAAGGAGTTGGCGGTTTGGAAAATACTCGAGCATCAAACTTGGAACGATCGGCCTTCCTGTTCTGCAGCCTGTGATCTATTTGAACGACCAAGTCTATATAATCCGAACAGTCTTGTGGGGGATTCACTACTTGGGCTAAAACGTCTTTGAGCTCTCCACGTAGACCTCTATAAAACAGCGTAATCCTTTTGTCCTCAGGCCATTGAGTTTCCACTATTAGTCTATTGAAAGATGCAATATAAACCAAAAGGTCTTGATTACCCTGTCGCAACGAAAGAAGCTCATTGTCCAAGGCCTGCCCCTGTGAATGTCTTGCGAACAGTTTTTCCATACTAAGCTGAAAGGCTTGAAAATCATGGAGAACCGGATCATCTTGATTAACTAGAGGGATCGACCAGTCTGCCGCATTGCCACTAAGGTACGAAAGTACAAACGCTACTTTTGCTTGATCAGTTGGAAAGGCTGCTGGCCGGCATAAGAAGTGCAACCGGCACTGATTGATAAATACTGCAAACCTCTTTGGGTCACCAGAAAATCGTTCGGGCGGAGCCAGAGGTACATTCCCAGGTAGGTTGATCTGCACTGGATTCATAGAGGATGTTGAAGGAAGATTTGCCCCTGATGCGGGTAACGGGGTCTGTCCGGCTTGTGACTGTAGCACTTGTCTAGCAAGATTGTCTGTTCTCTCCTTGGAAATAATTAGTTCCCTTCTTAGAGCATTCGTTTCCTGACGAGCTGCATGCACTTCTGCCCTTAGTTCCCCAAGTAACCGGGCTAGGGGGTCAGTATCCGAGGTTTCCATAGCGCCTGGGCGAGAGTTTTGCGGTAGGCTTTGCGTTCTGTAACGCTCACCTGATTCTCGCAGAGGCGCCGGTCTTGACTGGGCGACTACCGTATCTTCAAAGGTGATGTGTAGCACCCGGTTGGCTCTTTGGGCTGGACCTCTGTGCACTGTATGCCTGACGTGTAGAGTAAGATGTCTGCAGATAGAAAATATGGGGTTAATGAACTGGGGTTATTGGGGTGTCCCTATCTCTTTCCTCTTCTCCTCTCCTGTAGACCCCCAAAGGTTAACGCTCTCACCTTAGGTAAGTGAATGCCGAGCTCTCCATCTGCCTCGGGGCAGGGTGCTGTAACCAGTTTCTTCACTGGATAGGTAGCGCAGGCCTCTTGACTTCAGAGGACTGCTGTCCGTCGTTTACTGCACGAACGGTAAGTTTCGAGTCATTCAAATGTCTTTAAAGTCTTTAGTAATGATGTCTCTTGTTTTGCAGGGTTCCGGCGATGGCGGATGACGGGCTGAAGTGAGTTGAAGATGGAGCCAGTGTGATGAATAGAAGCGCCTGGAAGCACGTAAGTAAGCGCTTGTTGCCTGCTTCACTATGCGCTCTAACTGTCTTTTTATTTTGCAGGTACGAGTTCGGAGCGGCTGCAGGGTGCCGGAATACCCACTGGATTAGATGTGGAAAGGAGTAATGGCACGTGAGTATTAAAGTTCCCCAATGTCTTTAAACGCACCTTGTTTTGTCTTTCAGATGCGGGATGCAGCGCCGAAGGCCTCCGGAGCGTGCGAAGAGTTGGTAAACTTTTGTCTTTCAGATGCCGGAATGCAGTGTGAAGACCTCCGGAGCGCACGAAGAGTAGGTAAGCCTTTGCCTTTCAGATGCCGGAATGCTAACCTGTTCTTTCTTGTCTTTATGGGTGTTGCTGAAGACTGGAATCAGGATGGTAAGCCTTTGCCTTTCAGATGCCGGAATGCTAACCTGTTCTTTCTTGTCTTTGTAGGTGTTGCTGAAGACTGGATTCAGGATGGTAAGCCTTTTTCCTTAGGCCCAGGACCGGATGCAGAAGACACGATGAGCGTTCTGCTGCAGAGGTTGCAGAATAACGCAACGCAAGATTCATCCACCGGGTGTGGTTTAAATAGCCTCCTGTAGTGCTTAGGTGTCTCCTTCCACAGCCACGCCTAAGTAAGAAAAGAGTTCCTGGTAAGAAAAGAGTTCCTGCCTTCCAGAAGAGTTCCAGTGTTCTGAATCTAGGGAGTGGCTCCAGCCCCACCCAACAGGAAAAGTAGTTCCAAACAGAAGAGGATCAGAGGCTCAACTGGCAGGCAAGTAAGCAGCATGGTCTGCTGAAGGTAAGTCCACCCAAGCATTATGAGCCCGGCGCTTCCAGCGCTGGGACTGGGCATATTTATGAGCCTGGTGCCACTGGAGCCAGGACTGGGTCCAAAAGGTCCCAATTGGGACTGGTTGGCACTCGGAACCTGGGTTATGGATCTGCTTCCAAGGGAGTTGGGAAAACCCTGACCTTTTGGAAGCAGAGATCATGACACCCGGGGACATGTCATAGCACAAAAGGCAGCCAAAGACAAACAACATCAAGAATGGGAAAGAACGCTCGAAAAGAAACTAACAGACATACAGGAGGAGCTAACACTCCATCCCACAAGAACTCTCAAGAAAGCAATGAAACACGTACATGGTCAACTAGAGATGCTCCGCAACAAAAAAGCAGAGAGCTCCCTACTATATTTAAAACAGCGACACTACATCAAGGCCAAGAAAGCGGACAAATATCTAGCAAGACAACTTAGAGAAAAACAGAAAGCAATGACGATCTTGAACATCAAGGATGCGCAAGGCATACCTCATACAAACTCAAAGGACATAGGGGGGGCCTTTAAGGCGTTCTACCAAGATCTATATGCAACGGAACACCCGGACGAAAAGAAACAAGACAAGTTCCTGCAATCTATTCCCATTCAGACAATACCAGAAGAAGACAAACAGGCTTTAGAATCAAGGATTACAGAGGAAGAGGTCCACAGGGCAATAGCGGGCCTCCCCATGTCAAAGGCACCAGGCCCGGATGGCTTCACGGCCCAATTTTACAAAAAATATGCGGACACTTTAGTTCCATTCCTGACGAGGCTGCTAAACACATTCAAGGACAGTGGGAACGTCACTTTCTCCATGAATGAGGCAAAAGTCCTTGTGTTCCACAAAAAAGGTAAAGATCCCACTCTCCCGGCCTCATACCGCCCGATAGCCCTAATAAACCTAGATGCCAAAATCTACACTAGAGTACTGACTGCCAGACTATCACCACTCCTCCCGACCCTAATAAACACAGATCAATCAGGCTTCATCCCAGGTAGGCAAACACACGACAATCTAAGAACACCTTATAGAAAAATAGGCATCACCCACACACCAGCAATCCTACTTTCACTAGACGCCGAGAAGGCCTTTGACCGGGTTGAATGGTCCTTCCTCCTTAAAACGTTAGCATATGGGGTTCGGAGAGCAGTTTATAAATATGGTTAAGGCCAACTACAACTCCCCATCGATAAGAATAGCAATAAACGGAGAGGTCACTGGGAGGGTGGAGATCACGAGGGGTACGAAACAGGGATGCCCCCTATCACCTCTGCTATATGTCATATTTTTGGAGCCTCTCTTAATCAAGATAAGGGAAACGGTGGGGATAAGAGGGATCGAGATGGCAGGCAACATAAAGTTATTGCATATGCAGACGACATGCTATTGGCCCTGGAAGACCCAGTGAACTCCCTGACAAGAGCCATAGAAATATTGGAGGAATTTGGGGCGATCTCAGGCATGAAGATTAACAAGAATAAATCAGAGATTATGCTCCTTGCCGGAGACAAGGAGACAACAGAAACAGTTGCAGGCATGCTAAGTCTAAAAATAGTGGAAGAGGGTATCAAATACCTGGGGGTGACGCTAACACACAGAGTAGACATGATTTATAAGAACAACTACACACATCTCCTGGCTAAAGTCAGAGAGTATCTAGAAAGATGGTCCCCGCTTAGGATTTTGAGTTGGGGCAGAATCCAAGCAGTAAAAATGAATATACTCCCCAGGGTGCTATACCACTTCCATGCCCTCCCAGTGACAGTCCCTAACTCCTTCTTCAAAGCACTCTCCAAAGTCATATCCCAATACGTGTGGAACAGGAAACCACCAAGGATCTCCAGAGCCATTCTCACGGCACCTACCAAGGCAGGCGGTATGTCCCTCCCCCACTTCAAAAAATATTATCAGGCAGCCCAACTCTGGATCCTTAAGGAATGGTTGGGGGGGGGGACCTAACAGACGATCTGGGCAACACAAGACAGGGCAGTGGCCAGGACCCCCCTGGAGGACCTACTATGGAAACATAAACAACATAGACACCAGAACCTCAGAGTTAGTGAGGTCATGAAAGCCACCCTCAACGCATGGGACGAACAAACCAGGAAAGGAATCATGACCACCCCACTGGCCCCCTTCACGCCAATCTGCCGAAACCCTCAGTTCCCCCCGGGACAGGAATTCAGCGCCTTTGAAAAATGGGAAACAGAGGGATGCAGGAAAATAGGCGAAATGATCCAGGATAATGAAATACGATCGTTCGAGGAATGCAAAAACATGTGGAAACTAACAGAGACCGACCGCTATAAATACGAGCAATTAAAACACTGGCTAAGTACACCAGAGATCTTCCAGGCGGCCACAAGGGACGTTACACCATTTGAACAGTACATCATTTCCAACCCAGGAGACAAAAAACTGGTGTCAACCCTATATACCCACATAAACACACAAGGAGAGGAAATAAAATGGGCATACATGAGGAGATGGGAAGCCACGCTGGGGGAAGAAATAACCAGGCAGCAATGGGAAGAACTCTGGGCGGGCATCCCAAAACTCACCAGGGCAGTCCAAACAAGAGAAATGTGGTTGAAAATAACCACACAATGGCACTACACCCCAGAGAGGCTCAAATCAATGTACCCGGCAACGTCAGATCGCTGCTGGAGGGGGTGCCCGGACGCAGGAACTTGGAGGCATATCTGGTGGGACTGCCAGGGGGTACAGGGCTTCTGGAAGGAAGTGCGACTGGAAATCCAGAAAATGTTCCCAGAGGCAGACCAAATGGGGGAAAGAGTGTGGATATGCGGATTTAAAGACCACAGGCCAAGAGACTCCACAAAGCACAATGGAGGAGCTTCATGGGTTTAGTCATTGCAGCCTGGGCAACGATAGCCCAATGCTGGAAGAAACGAGACCCGCCGCTGGTATTCACCTGGCTACAAAAGGTGTGGTCCCAAATGACCATGGAAAAGATCACGCACCATCTCCAGGACCAAAACAACACGTTCATGAAGGAATGGGGACAAGTCCTAGAATATTTGAAATCAGACTACATGGACCAATGGTGTCCACATAACATTAAAATATCAGACATGTTCAGTACGTAAATGTTCCAGAACCGAAAACTGATGAGGACCCACTCTTCCGGGGAGGGGGGGGAGTTGGGAGAAATAATTGTGTTAATGTTTATTTTTGCATCAGAAAACAATAAAAATATGTTTAAAAAAAAAAAAGATTGTCACATCTAGATAATGCGTTGACATTTTATTGCATTGTACTCTTCTTCTTAAGATTGTCACATCTAGATAGTGCGCTCAAAGAGTGTCACATCTAGATAGTGCTATCAAAGATTACTGTGTTGTACTCTGCCTCTTAAGACTGTGTCACATCCAGATAGTGCACTGACATGTTTTTGTGCTGTACTGTGCCTCTTAAGATGTTACATCTAGATAGTGTGCTCAAAGATTGTCACATCCAATAGTGCGATCAAAATTACTGTGTTGTACTCTGCCTCTAAAGACTGTGTCACATCCAGATAGTGCACTGACATGTTTTTGTGCTGTACTGTGCCTCTTAAGATGTTACATCTAGATGGTGTGCTCAAAGATTGTCACATCCAATAGTGCGATCAAAATTACTATGTTGTACTCTGCCTCTAAAGACTGTGGCCCTCATTACGACCCTGGCGGAAAGGGGTTTACGCCGGCGTAAACCATGGCGTACCTTACCGCCTGAGTACGAGTTCCCTTAGCGCCATGGTGATTTTAACGCCTGCTTTTAGCAGGCGTTAAAATCCATGGCGCTAAGGGACCTTGTTGTTAATTACGCCACCGTAATTTACGGTGGCGTAATTAACGCCTTCCCCACTCCCATTATGCCCTATGGGGCCAGGAATGGGGAAGGGTAAATGGGGATTGGGGACTTACCGCCCCGCCAACCTCGGAATGGGGCGGTAAGTCCGCCAACCCCCATGGCGGAGTTGGCAGCTTAGCGCCATGGACCATGGTGCAAATTGCACCATGGTTCTCCGCCAAGGTCGTAATGAGGGCCTGTGTCACATCTAGATAGTGCACTCAAAGATTGTCACATCCACATAGTGCGCTCAAAGATTACTGTGTTGTGTTCTGCCTCTTAAGATTGTCACATCCAGATAATGCACTCAAAGATGGTCACATCTAGATAGTGCGCTCAATGATTACTGTGTTGTACTCTGTGTCTTAAGACTGTGTCACATTTAGATTGGCCGCTCAAAGATTAATGTGTTGTACTCTGCCTCTTAACACTTTGTCACATCTAAATAGTGCACTCAAAGATGACTTTGTTGTACTCTGCCTCTTAAGACTGTGTCACATCCAGATAGTGCCCCGAAATGTCATTGTGTTGTACTCTGCCTCTTAAGATTGTCACATCCAGATCTTGCGTTGACATTTTATTGCGTTGTACTCTTATTCTTAAGATTGTCACATCTAGATAGTGCGCTCAAAGATTGTCACATTCAGATAGTGCGATAAAAGATTACGCTGTTTTACTCTGCCTCTTAAGATTGTCACATCTAGATAGTGCGCTCAAAGATTGTCACATCCAGATTGTGCATTGACATTTTATTGCGTTGTACTCTTCTTCTTAAGATTGTGACATCTAGATAGTGTGCTCAAAGATTGACACATCCAGATAGTGCGCTCAAAGATGACTTTGTTGTACTCTGCCTCTTAAGACTGTGTCACATCCAGACAGTGCCCTGAAATGTTATTGTGTTGTACTGTGCCTCTTAAGATTGTGACATCTAGATAGTGTGCTCAAAGATTGTCACATCCAGATAGTGCGATCAAAGATTACTGTGTTTTACTCGGCCTCTTAAGACTGTTTCACATCTAGATATTGCACTTAAAAATTACTGTGTTGTACTCTAACTCTTAAGACTGTGTCGCATCCAGATAGTGCTCTGAAATTTTATTGTGTTGTACTCTGACTCCTAAGATTGTCACATCCAGATAGTGTGCTGACATTTTATTGTGTTGTACTCTGCCTCTTAACACTTTGTCACATCTAAATAGTGCCCTCAAAGATTACTGTGTGGTACTCTGCCTCTTAAGACTTTGTCATATTTAGATTGGGAGTTCAAAGATGAATGTGTTGTACTCTGCCTCTTAACACTGTGCCACATCTAGATAGTGCGCTCAAAGAGTGTCACATCTAGATAGTGCGCTCAAAGATTACTTTGTTGTACTCTGCCTCTTAAGACTGTGTCACATCTAGATAGTGCACTCAAAGATTACTGTGATGTACTCTGCCTCCTAATACTGTGTCACATCCAGATAGTTCCCCGAAATGTCATTGTGTTGTACTCTGCCTCTTTAAAGGGTCACATCTAGATAGTGCGCTCAAAGATTGTCACATCTAGATAGTGCGCTCAAAGATGAATGTGTTGTACTCTGCCTCTTAACACTTTGTCACATGTAAATAGTGCACTCAAAGATTACTGTGTTGTACTCTGCCTCTTAGGACTTTGTCATATTTAGATTGCGAGCTCAAAGATGAATGTGTTGTACTCTGCCTCTTAACACTGTGCCACATCTATATAGTGTGCTCAAACATTGTCACATCCAATAGTGCGATCAAAATTACTGTGTTGTACTCTGCCTCTTAAGACTGTATCACATCTAGATAGTGCCCCAAAATGTCATTGTGTTGTACTCTGCCTCTTAGGATTGTCACATCTAGATAGTGCACTGAAAGATTGCCACATCCAGATAGTGTGCTCAAAGATTACTGTGATGTACTCTGCCTCTAAAGACTGTGTCACATCCAGATAGTGCCCCGAAATGTCATTGTGTTGCACTCTGTCTCTTAAAATGGTCACATCTACATAGTGCGCTCAAAGATTGTCACATCTAGACAGTGCGCTCAAAGATTGTCACATTCAGATCGTGCGTTGAAATTTATTGTGTTGTATTCTTCCTCTTAAGATTGTCACATCTAAATAGTGCGCTCAAAGATTGTCCCATACAAGTAGTGCGATCAAAGATTACTGTGTTGTACTCTGCCTCTTAAGACTGTGTCACATCCAGATAGTGCCCCGAAATGTTACTGTGTTGTACTCTGCCTCTTAAGATGTTACATCTAGATAGTGTGCTCAAAGATTGTCACATCAAATAGTGCGATCAAAATTACTCTGTTTTACTCTGCCTCTTAAGACTGTGTCACATCTAGATATTGCGCTCAAAGAATAATGTGTTGTACTCTGCCTCTTATGATTGTCACATCTAGATAGTGTGCTCAAACAATGTCACATCAAATAGTGCGATCAAAATTACTCTGTTTTACTCTGCCTCTTAAGACTGTGTCACATCTAGATATTGCGCTCAAAGAATAATGTGTTGTACTCTGCCTCTTATGATTGTCACATCTAGATAGTGTGCTCAAACATTGTCACATCCAATAGTGCGATCAAAATTACTGTGTTGTACTCTGCCTCTTAAGACTGTATCACATCCAGATAGTGCACTCAAAGATTGTCACATCCAGATAGTGCGCTCAAAGATTACTGTGTTGTACTCTGCCTCTTAAGATTGTCACATCCAGATAATGCGCTCAAAGATTGTCACATCCAGATTGTGCATTGACATTTTATTGTGTTGTATTCTTCCTCTTAAGATTGTCACGTCTAGATATTGCACTTCAAGATTACTGTATTGTACTCTGCCTCTTTAGACTGTGTCACTTCATGATAGTGCCCCAAAATGTCATTGGGCCTCATTAGGACCCAGGCGGATTTCGCGGTGCTAAATGCACCGCGAAGCATGGCGGAAAGCCGCCGATAGCGCCATGGGGGTTGGCGGATTTACCGCCCCATTCCGACCTCGGCGGAGCGGTAAATCCCCAATCCCCATTCTGCCCTTCCCCATTCCCATTCTTGCCCCATAGGGTATAATGGGAGTGGGGAAGGAGTTAATTACGCCACCGTAAAATACGGTGGCGTAATTAACAACGAGGTCCCGTAGCGCCATGGTTTTCTCCGGCTGGTAAAACCAGGCGGAGAAAACCTCCATGGCGCTACGGGAACTCGTAGTATGGCGGAGAGGTACGCCATGCACTACGCTGGCGTAATACCCTCTCCGCCAGGGTCCTAATGAGGCCCATTGTGTTGTACTCTGCCTCTTAGGATTGTCACATCTAGATAGTGCACTCAAAGATTGTCACATCCAGATAGTGTGCTCAAAGATTACTGTGTTGTACTCTGCCTCTTAAGATTGTCACATCCAAATAATGCGCTCAGATTGTCACATTCAGATCGTGCGTTGAAATGTTATTGTGTTGTACGCTTCCTCTTAAGATTGTCACATCTAGATAGTGCGCTCAAAGAGTGTCACATCTAGATAGTGTGGTCAAAGATGACTGTGTTGTACTCTGCCTCTTAAGATTGTCACATCCAGATAATGCGCTCAGATTGTCACATTCAGATCGTGCGTTGAAATTTTATTGTGTTGTACTCTGCTTCTTAGAACTTTGTCACATCTAAATAGTGCACTCAAAGATTACTGTATTGTACTCTACCTCTTTAGACTGTGTCACATCCAGATAGTGCCCCGAAATGTCATTGTGTTGCACTCTGCCTCTTAAAATGGTCACATCTACATAGTGCGCTCAAAGATTGTCACATCTAGACAGTGCGCTCAAAGATTACTGTGTTGTACTCTGCCTCTTAAGATTGTCACATCTAGATAGTGCGCTCAAAGATTGTCCCATACAAGTAGTTCGATCAAAGATTACTGTGTTTTACTCTACCTCTTTAGACTGTGTCACATCCAGATAGTGCCCTGTTGTACTCTGCCTCTTAAGATTGTCACATCTAGATAGTGTGCTCAAACATTGTCACATCCAATAGTGCGATCAAAATTACTGTGTTGTACTCTGCCTCTTAAGACTGTATCACATCTAGATAGTGCACTCAAAGATTGTCAAATCCAGATAGTGCGCTCATAGATTACTGTGTTGTACTCTGCCTCTTAAGACTGTGTCACATCCTGATAATGCCCCAAAATGCCATTGTGTTGTACTCTCCCTCTTAAGATTGTCACATCCAGATAGAGCGCTCAAAGATTGTCACATCGAGATAATGCGTTCAAAGATTGTCACATTCAGATAGTGCGTTGAAATTTTATCGTGTTGTACTCTTCCTCTTAAGATTGTCATATCTAGATAGTGCGCTCAAAGATTGTCACATCTAGATAGTGCACTCAAAGATTACTGTGTTGTACGCTGCCTCTTAAGATTGTCACATCCAGATAATGTGCTCAACGTTTGTCACATCCAGATAGTGCGATCAAAGATAACTGTGTTTTACTCTGCCTCTTAAGATTGTCACATCCAGATAGTGCGCTGACATTTTATTGTGTTGTACTCTGCCTCTTAAGATGTTACATCTAGATAGTGTACTCAAACATTGTCACATCCAATAGTGCAGTGTAAATTACTGTGTTGTACTCTGCCTCTTAAGACTGTATCACATCTAGATAGTGCACTCAAAGATTGTCACATCCAGATCGTGCATTGAAATTTTATTGTGTTGTACTCTTCCTCTTAAAATTGTCACATCAAGATAGTGCGCTCAAAGATTGTCCCATCCAGATAGTGTAATCAAAAATTACTGTGTTGTACTCTACCTCTTAAGACTGTGTCATATCCAGATAGTGCCCTGAAATTTTATTGTGTTGTACTCTGCCTCTTAATAAAGTGACATCTAGATAGTGCACTCAAAGATTGTCACATCCAGATAGTGTGCTCAAAGATTACTGTGTTGTACTCTGCCTCTTAAGATTGTCACATCCAAATAATGCGCTCAGATTGTCACATTCAGATTGTGCGTTGAAATGTTATTGTGTTGTACGCTTCCTCTTAAGATTGTCACATCTAGATAGTGCGCTCAAAGAGTGTCACATCTAGATAGTGTGGTCAAAGATGACTGTGTTGTACTCTGCCTCTTAAGATTGTCACATCCAGATAATGCGCTCAGATTGTCACATTCAGATCGTGCGTTGAAATTGTATTGTGTTGTACTCTGCTTCTTAGCACTTTGTCACATCTAAATAGTGCACTCAAAGATTACTGTATTGTACTCTACCTCTTTAGACTGTGTCACATCCAGATAGTGGCCCGAAATGTCATTGTGTTGCACTCTGCCTCTTAAAATGGTCACATCTACATAGTGCGCTCAAAGATTGTCACATCTAGACAGTGCGCTCAAAGATTACTGTGTTGTACTCTGCCTCTTAAGATTGTCACATCTAGATAGTGCGCTCAAAGATTGTCCCATACAAGTAGTTCGATCAAAGATTACTGTATTTTACTCTACCTCTTTAGACTGTGTCACATCCAGATAGTGCCCTGTTGTACTCTGCCTCTTAAGATTGTCACATCTAGATAGTGTGCTCAAACATTGTCACATCCAATAGTGCGATCAAAATTACTGTGTTGTACTCTGCCTCTTAAGACTGTATCACATCTAGATAGTGCACTCAAAGATTGTCACATCCAGATAGTGCGCTCATAGATTACTGTGTTGTACTCTGCCTCTTAAGACTGTGTCACATCCAGATAATGCCCCAAAATGCCATTGTGTTGTACTCTCCCTCTTAAGATTGTCACATCCAGATAGAGCGCTCAAAGATTGTCACATCGAGATAATGCGCTCAAAGATTGTCACATTCAGATAGTGCGTTGAAATTTTATCGTGTTGTACTCTTCCTCTTAAGATTGTCATATCTAGATAGTGCGCTCAAAGATTGTCACATCTAGATAGTGGACTCAAAGATTACTGTGTTGTACGCTGCCTCTTAAGATTGTCACATCCAGATAATGTGCTCAACGATTGTCACATCCAGATAGTGCGATCAAAGATAACTGTGTTTTACTCTGCCTCTTAAGATTGTCACATCCAGATAGTGCGCTGACATTTTATTGTGTTGTACTCTGCCTCTTAAGATGTTACATCTAGATAGTGTACTCAAACATTGTCACATCCAATAGTGCGGTGTAAATTACTGTGTTGTACTCTGCCTCTTAAGACTGTATCACATCTACATAGTGCACTCAAAGATTGTCACATCCAGATCGTGCATTGAAATTTTATTGTGTTGTACTCTTCCTCTTAAAATTGTCACATCTAGATAGTGCGCTCAAAGATTGTCCCATCCAGATAGTGTAATCAAAAATTACTGTGTTGTACTCTACCTCTTAAGACTGTGTCATATCCAGATAGTGCCCTGAAATTTTATTGTGTTGTACTCTGCCTCTTAATATTGTGACATCTAGATAGTGCACTCAAAGATTATCACATCCAGATAGTGTGATCAAAGATTACTCTGTTTTACTCTGCCTCTTAAGACTGTGCCACACCTAGATATTGCACTCAAAGATGACTGTGTTGTACTCTACCTCTTAAGACTGTGTCGCATCCAGATAGTGCCCTGAAATTTTATTGTGTTGTGCTCTGCCTTTTAAGATTGTCACATCTAGATAGTGCGCTAAAAGATTGTCACATTCAATAGTGCGATCAAAATTACTGTGTTGTACTCTGCCTCTAAAGACTGTGTCACATCTAGATATTGCACTCAAAGATTGTCACAGCCAGATAGTGTGCTCAATGATTACTGTGTTGTACTCTGCCTCTTAAGATTGTCACATCCAGATAATGCGCTCAAAGATTGTCACATCCAGATTGTGCATTGACATTTTATTGTGTTGTATTCTTCCTCTTAAGATTGCCACATCCAGATAGTGTGCTCAAAGATTACTGTGATGTACTCTGCCTCTAAAGACTGTGTCACATCCAGATAGTGCCCCGAAATGTCATTGTGTTGCACTCTGTCTCTTAAAATGGTCACATCTACATAGTGCGCTCAAAGATTGTCACATCTAGACAGTGCGCTCAAAGATTGTCACATTCAGATCGTGCGTTGAAATTTTATTGTGTTGTATTCTTCCTCTTAAGATTGTCACATCTAAATAGTGCGCTCAAAGATTGTCCCATACAAGTAGTGCGATCAAAGATTACTGTGTTGTACTCTGACTCTTAAGACTGTGTCACATCCAGATAGTGCCCCGAAATGTTACTGTGTTGTACTCTGCCTCTTAAGATGTTACATCTAGATAGTGTGCTCAAAGATTGTCACATCAAATAGTGCGATCAAAATTACTCTGTTTTACTCTGCCTCTTAAGACTGTGTCACATCTAGATATTGCGCTCAAAGAATAATGTGTTGTACTCTGCCTCTTATGATTGTCACATCTAGATAGTGTGCTCAAACAATGTCACATCAAATAGTGCGATCAAAATTACTCTGTTTTACTCTGCCTCTTAAGACTGTGTCACATCTAGATATTGCGCTCAAAGAATAATGTGTTGTACTCTGCCTCTTATGATTGTCATATCTAGATAGTGTGCTCAAACATTGTCACATCCAATAGTGCGATCAAAATTACTGTGTTGTACTCTGCCTCTTAAGACTGTATCACATCTAGATAGTGCACTCAAAGATTGTCACATCCAGATAGTGCGCTCAAAGATTACTGTGTTGTACTCTGCCTCTTAAGATTGTCACATCCAGATAATGCGCTCAAAGATTGTCACATCCAGATTGTGCATTGACATTTTATTGTGTTGTATTCTTCCTCTTAAGATTGTCACGTCTAGATATTGCACTTCAAGATTACTGTATTGTACTCTGCCTCTTTAGACTGTGTCACTTCATGATAGTGCCCCAAAATGTCATTGTGTTGTACTCTGCCTCTTAGGATTGTCACATCTAGATAGTGCACTCAAGGATTGTCACATCCAGATAGTGTGCTCAAAGATTACTGTGTTGTACTCTGCCTCTTAAGATTGTCACATCCAAATAATGCGCTCAGATTGTCACATTCAGATCGTGCGTTGAAATGTTATTGTGTTGTACGCTTCCTCTTAAGATTGTCACATCTAGATAGTGCGCTCAAAGAGTGTCACATCTAGATAGTGTGGTCAAAGATGAATGTGTTGTACTCTGCCTCTTAAGATTGTCACATCCAGATAATGCGCTCAGATTGTCACATTCAGATCGTGCGTTGAAATTTTATTGTGTTGTACTCTGCTTCTTAGCACTTTGTCACATCTAAATAGTGCACTCAAAGATTACTGTATTGTACTCTACCTCTTTAGACTGTGTCACATCCAGATAGTGCCCCGAAATGTCATTGTGTTGCACTCTGCCTCTTAAAATGGTCACATCTACATAGTGCGCTCAAAGATTGTCACATCTAGACAGTGCGCTCAAAGATTACTGTGTTGTACTCTGCCTCTTAAGATTGTCACATCTAGATAGTGCGCTCAAAGATTGTCCCATACAAGTAGTTCGATCAAAGATTACTGTGTTTTACTCTACCTCTTTAGACTGTGTCACATCCAGATAGTGCCCTGTTGTACTCTGCCTCTTAAGATTGTCACATCTAGATAGTGTGCTCAAACATTGTCACATCCAATAGTGCGATCAAAATTACTGTGTTGTACTCTGCCTCTTAAGACTGTATCACATCTAGATAGTGCACTCAAAGATTGTCAAATCCAGATAGTGCGCTCATAGATTACTGTGTTGTACTCTGCCTCTTAAGACTGTGTCACATCCAGATAATGCCCCAAAATGCCATTGTGTTGTACTCTCCCTCTTAAGATTGTCACATCCAGATAGAGCGCTCAAAGATTGTCACATCGAGATAATGCGCTCAAAGATTGTCACATTCAGATAGTGCGTTGAAATTTTATCGTGTTGTACTCTTCCTCTTAAGATTGTCATATCTAGATAGTGCGCTCAAAGATTGTCACATCTAGATAGTGCACTCAAAGATTACTGTGTTGTACGCTGCCTCTTAAGATTGTCACATCCAGATAATGTGCTCAACGATTGTCACATCCAGATAGTGCGATCAAAGATAACTGTGTTTTACTCTGCCTCTTAAGATTGTCACATCCAGATAGTGCGCTGACATTTTATTGTGTTGTACTCTGCCTCTTAAGATGTTACATCTAGATAGTGTACTCAAACATTGTCACATCCAATAGTGCAGTGTAAATTACTGTTTTGTACTCTGCCTCTTAAGACTGTATCACATCTAGATAGTGCACTCAAAGATTGTCACATCCAGATCGTGCATTGAAATTTTATTGTGTTGTACTCTTCCTCTTAAAATTGTCACATCAAGATAGTGCGCTCAAAGATTGTCCCATCCAGATAGTGTAATCAAAAATTACTGTGTTGTACTCTACCTCTTAAGACTGTGTCATATCCAGATAGTGCCCTGAAATTTTATTGTGTTGTACTCTGCCTCTTAATAAAGTGACATCTAGATAGTGCACTCAAAGATTGTCACATCCAGATAGTGTGCTCAAAGATTACTGTGTTGTACTCTGCCTCTTAAGATTGTCACATCCAAATAATGCGCTCAGATTGTCACATTCAGATTGTGCGTTGAAATGTTATTGTGTTGTACGCTTCCTCTTAAGATTGTCACATCTAGATAGTGCGCTCAAAGAGTGTCACATCTAGATAGTGTGGTCAAAGATGACTGTGTTGTACTCTGCCTCTTAAGATTGTCACATCCAGATAATGCGCTCAGATTGTCACATTCAGATCGTGCGTTGAAATTTTATTGTGTTGTACTCTTCTTCTTAGCACTTTGTCACATCTAAATAGTGCACTCAAAGATTACTGTATTGTACTCTACCTCTTTAGACTGTGTCACATCCAGATAGTGGCCCGAAATGTCATTGTGTTGCACTCTGCCTCTTAAAATGGTCACATCTACATAGAGCGCTCAAAGATTGTCACATCTAGACAGTGCGCTCAAAGATTACTGTGTTGTACTCTGCCTCTTAAGATTGTCACATCTAGATAGTGCGCTCAAAGATTGTCCCATACAAGTAGTTCGATCAAAGATTACTGTATTTTACTCTACCTCTTTAGACTGTGTCACATCCAGATAGTGCCCTGTTGTACCCTGCCTCTTAAGATTGTCACATCTAGATAGTGTGCTCAAACATTGTCACATCCAATAGTGCGATCAAAATTACTGTGTTGTACTCTGCCTCTTAAGACTGTATCACATCTAGATAGTGCACTCAAAGATTGTCACATCCAGATAGTGCGCTCATAGATTACTGTGTTGTACTCTGCCTCTTAAGACTGTGTCACATCCAGATAATGCCCCAAAATGCCATTGTGTTGTACTCTCCCTCTTAAGATTGTCACATCCAGATAGAGCGCTCAAAGATTGTCACATCGAGATAATGCGCTCAAAGATTGTCACATTCAGATAGTGCGTTGAAATTTTATCGTGTTGTACTCTTCCTCTTAAGATTGTCATATCTAGATAGTGCGCTCAAAGATTGTCACATCTAGATAGTGCACTCAAAGATTACTGTGTTGTACGCTGCCTCTTAAGATTGTCACATCCAGATAATGTGCTCAACGATTGTCACATCCAGATAGTGCGATCAAAGATAACTGTGTTTTACTCTGCCTCTTAAGATTGTCACATCCAGATAGTGCGCTGACATTTTATTGTGTTGTACTCTGCCTCTTAAGATGTTACATCTAGATAGTGTACTCAAACATTGTCACATCCAATAGTGCGGTGTAAATTACTGTGTTGTACTCTGCCTCTTAAGACTGTATCACATCTAGATAGTGCACTCAAAGATTGTCACATCCAGATCGTGCATTGAAATTTTATTGTGTTGTACTCTTCCTCTTAAAATTGTCACATCTAGATAGTGCGCTCAAAGATTGTCCCATCCAGATAGTGTAATCAAAAATTACTGTGTTGTACTCTACCTCTTAAGACTGTGTCATATCCAGATAGTGCCCTGAAATTTTATTGTGTTGTACTCTGCCTCTTAATATTGTGACATCTAGATAGTGCACTCAAAGATTATCACATCCAGATAGTGTGATCAAAGATTACTCTGTTTTACTCTGCCTCTTAAGACTGTGCCACACCTAGATATTGCACTCAAAGATGACTGTGTTGTACTCTACCTCTTAAGACTGTGTCGCATCCAGATAGTGCCCTGAAATTTTATTGTGTTGTGCTCTGCCTTTTAAGATTGTCACATCTAGATAGTGCGCTAAAAGATTGTCACATTCAATAGTGCGATCAAAATTACTGTGTTGTACTCTGCCTCTAAAGACTGTGTCACATCTAGATATTGCACTCAAAGATTGTCACAGCCAGATAGTGTGCTCAATGATTACTGTGTTGTACTCTGCCTCTTAAGATTGTCACATCCAGATAATGCGCTCAAAGATTGTCACATCCAGATTGTGCATTGACATTTTATTGTGTTGTATTCTTCCTCTTAAGATTGTCACATCTAGATATTGCACTTCAAGATTACTGTGTTGTATTCTACCTCTTAAGACTGTGTCGCATTCAGAGAGTGCGCTGACATTTTATTGTGTTGTACTCTGCGTCTTAAGACTGTGTCACATTTAGATTGTGCGCTCAAAGATTAATGTGTTGTACTCTGCCTCTTCAAACTGTGCCACATATAGATAGTGCGCTCAAAGATTACTGTGTTGTATCCTGCCTCTTAAGACGGTGTCACATCTAGATATTGCACTTAAAGATTACTCTGTTGTACTCTAACTCTAAAGACTGTGTCGCATCCTGATTGCGTGTTGAATTTATTTAGTGTTGCACTCTTCCTCTTAAGATTGTCACATCCAGATAGTGTGCTCAAATATTACTGTGTTGTACTCTGCCTCTTAAGACTGTGTCACATCCAGATAGTGCCCTGAA
The DNA here is from genome assembly GCF_040938575.1 of Ambystoma mexicanum. NCBI lineage: Eukaryota > Metazoa > Chordata > Amphibia > Caudata > Ambystomatidae > Ambystoma > Ambystoma mexicanum. Next base: position 1,604,895,769 of record NC_090932.1, read on the forward strand.
ATGTTATTGTGTTGTACTCTTCTTCTTAGGATTGTGACATCTAGATCATGTGCTCAAAGATTACTGTGTTTTACTCTGCCTCTTCACACTGTTCCACATCTAGATAGTGCGCTCAAAGATTACTGTGTTGTACTCTGCCTCTTAAGACTTGTCACATCCAGATAGTGCCCCGAAATGTCATTGTGTTGTACTCTGCCTCTTAAGATTGTCACATCTAGCTAGTGCGCTCAAAGATTGTCACATCAGACAGTGATCTCAAAGATGACTGTGTTGTACTCTGCCTCTTAAGATTGTGTCACATTTAGATTGTGCGCACAAAGATTACTTTGTGGTACTCTGCCACTTAAGACTGTTTCACATGCAGACAGTGCCCTGAAATGTTATTGTTTTGTACTCTGCCTCTTAAGATTGTGACATCTAGATAGTGCGCTCAAAGATTGTCACATCCAGATAGTGTGATCAAAGATTACTCTGTTTTACTCTGCCTCTTAAGATTGTCACATCTAGATAGTGCGCTCAAAGATTGTCACATCTAGATAGTGCGCTCAAAGATTACTGTGTTGTATGCTGCCTCTTAAGATTGCCACATCCAGATAATGCGCTCAAAGATTGTCACATCCAGATCTTGCATTGACATTTTATTGCATTGTACTCTTCTTCTTAAGATTGTCACATACAGATAGTGCGCTCAAAGATTACTGTGTTGTACTCTGCCTCTTAAGACTGTGTCACATCTAAATAGTGCGCGCAAAAATTACTTTGTTGTACTCTGCCTCTTAAGACTGTGTCACAACTAGATAGTGCCCTGAAATGTTATTGTCTTGTACTCTGCCTCTTAAGATTGTCACATCTAGATAGTGCGCTCAAAGAGTGTCACATCTAGATAGTGCGCTCAAAGATTACTGTGTTGTACTCTGCCTCTTAAGACTGTGTCACATCCAGATAGTGTGTTGACATTTTATTGTGTTGTACTGTGCCTCTTACGATGTTACATCTAGATAGTGTGCTCAAAGATTGTCACATCCAATAGTGCAATCAAAATGACTGTGTTGTACTTTGCGTCTTAAGACTGTGTCACGTTTAGATTGTGCGCTCAAAGATTAATGTGTTGTACTCTGCCTCTTAAGACTGTTTCACATCCAGATAGTGCCGTGAAATGTTATTGTGTTGTATGCTGCCTCTTAAGATTGTGACATCTAGATAGTGCACTAAAAGATGACTGTGTTGTACTCTACCTCTTAAGACTGTGTCACATCCAGATAGTGCCCCAAAATGTCATAGTGTTGTACTCTGCCTCTTAAGATTGTCACATCCAGATAGTGTGCTCAAAGATTACTGTGTTGTACTCTGCCTCTTAAGATTGTGACAACTAGATAGTGCGCTTAAAGATTGTCACATCCAGATAGGGCGCTCAAAGATTACTTTATTGTACTCAGCCTCTTAAGATTGTCACATCCAGATAATGCACTCAAAGATTGTCACATCCAGATCTTGCGTTGACATTTTATTGCGTTGTACTCTTCTTCTTAAGATTGTCACATCCAGATAGTGCGCTGACATTTTATTGTGTTGTACTCTGCCTCTTAAGATGTTACATCTAGATAGTGTGCTCAAACATTGTCACATCCAATAGTGCGCTCAAAGATTACTGTGTTGTACTCTGCCTCTTAAGACTGTGTCACTTCCAGATAGTTCCCCAAAATGTCATTGTGTTGTTCTCTGCCTCTTACGATTGTCACATCTAGATAGTGCGCTCAAAGATTATTGTGTTGTACTCTGCGTCTTAAGACTGTGTCACATTTAGATTGTGCGCTCAAAGATTAATGTGTTGTAATCTGCCTCTTAACACTTTGTCACATATAAATAGTGCACTCAAAGATTACTGTGTTGTACTCTGCCTCTTAAGACTTTGTCATATTTAGATTGGGAGCTCAAAGATTAATGTGTTGTACTCTGCCTCTTAACACTGTGCCACATCTAGATAGTGTGCTCAAAGATTACTGTGTTGTACTCTTCCTCTTAAGATTGTCACATCCAGATAATGCGCTCAAAGATTGTCACATTCAGATCGTGCATTGACATTTTATTGTGTTGTACTCTTCCTCTTAAGACTATGTCACATCCAGATAGTGCCCCGAAATGTCATTGTGTTGTACTCTGCCTCTTAAAATGGTCACATCTAGATAGTGCGCTCAAAGATTGTCACATCTAGATAGTGCACGCAAAGAACAGTGTGTTGTACTCTGCCTCTTAAGACTGTGTCACATCTAGATAGTGCGCTCAAAGATTACTGTGGTGTACTCTGCGTCTTAAGACTGTGTCACATCCAGATAGTGCCCTGAAATTTTATTGTGTTGTACTCTGACTCTTAAGATGTTACATCTAGATAGTGTGCTCAAAGAATGTCACATCCAATAGTGCGATCAAAATTGCTGTGTTGTACTCTGCCTCTTAAGACTGTGTCACATCTAGATATTGTGCTCAAAGAATAATGTGTTGTACTCTGCCTCTTAAGATTGTCACATCCAGATAGTGCACTCAAAGAACACTGTGTTGTACTCTGCTTCTTAAGATTGTCATATCTAGATAGTGCGCTCAAAGATTACTGTGTTGTACTCTGCGTTTTAAGACTGTGTCACATCCAGATAGTGCGCTGACATTTTATTGTGTTGTACTCTGCCTCTTAAGATTGTCACTCCAGATAATGCGCTCAAAGATTGTCACATCCAGATTGTGCCCTCAAAGATTAGTTTGTTGTACTCTGCCTCTTAAGACTGTGTCACATCCAGATAGTGCCCTGAAATTTTATTGTGTTGTTCTCTGCCTCTTAAGATTGTGACATCTAGATAGTGCGCTCAAACATTACTGTGTTGTTCTCTACCTCTTTAGACTGTGTCACATCCAGACAGTGCCCTGAAATTTTATTGTGTTGTACTCTGCCTCTTAAGATTGTGACATCTAGATAGTGCGCTCAAAGATTACTGTGTTGTACGCTGCCTCTTAAGATTGTCACATCCAGATAATGCGCTCAAAGATTGTCACATCTAGATAGTGCGCTCAAAGATTACTGTGTTGTACGCTGCCTCTTAAGACTTGTCACATCCAGATAGTGCCCCGAAATGTCATTGTGTTGTACTCTGCCTCTTAAGATTGTCACATCTAGATAGTGCGCTCAAAGATTGTCACATCCAGAATGTGCGTTGAAATTTTATTGTGTTGTACTCTTCCTCTTAACATTGTCACATCTAGATAGTGCTCTCAAAGATTGTCACATCCAGATAGTGCGCTAAAAGATTACTGTGTTGTACTCTGCCTCTTAAGATTGCGTCACATTTAGATTGTGCGCTCAAAGATTACTGTGTTGTACTCTGCCTCTTAAGACTGTGTCACATCTAAACAGTGTGCGCAAAGATTACTTTGTTGTACCCTGCCTCTTAAGATTGTGTCACATCCAGAGAGTGCCCTGAAATTATATTGTGTTGTACTCTGCCTCTTAAGATTGTCACATCTAGATAGCGTGCTCAAAGATTGTCACATGCAGATAGTGCGCTCAAAGATTACTCTGTTTTACTCTGCCTCTTAAGATTATCACATCTAGATAGTGCGCTCAAAGATTACTGTGTTGTACTCTGCCTCTTAAGACTGTGTCGCATCCTGATTGTGTGTTGACATTTTTTTGTGTTGCACTCTTCCTCTTAAGATTGTCACATCTAGATGGTGCGCTCAAAGATTGTCAAATCTAGATAGTGCACTCAAAGATTACTGTGTTGTACGCTGCCTCTTAAGATTGTCACATCCAGATAATGCGCTCAAAGATTGTCACATCCAGATAATGCGCTCAAAGATTGTCACATCCAGATCGTGCATTGACATATTATTGCGTTGTACTCTTCTTCTTAAGATTGTGACATCTAGATAGTGCGCTCAAAGATTGTCCCACCCAGATAGTGCGCTCAAAGATTACTGTGTTTTACTCTGCCTCTTAAGACTGTGTCACATCTAGGTATTGCACTCAAAGATTACTGTGTTTTACTCTGCCTCTTACGACTGTGTCACATCTAGATATTGCACTTCAAGATTACTGTGCTGTACTCTACCTCTTAAGATTGTCACATCCAGATAATGCGCTCAAAGATTGTCACATCCAGATCGTGCGCTCAAAGATCACTTTGTTGTACTCTGCCTCTTAAGAATGTGTCACATCCAGATAGTGCACTGAAATGTTATTGTGTTGTACTCTGCCTCTTAAGATTGTCACATCCAGATAATGCGCTCAAAGATTGTCACATCCAAATCGTTCGTTGACATTTTATTGCGTTGTACTCTTCTTATTAAGATTGTCACATCCAGATTGTGCGTTGAAATTTTATTGTGTTGTACTCTTCCTCTTAAGATTGTCCCATCCAGCTAGTGCGATCAAAGATTGTCCCATCCAGATAGTGCGATCAAAGATTACTCTGTTTTACTCTGCCTCTTAAGATTGTGTCACATTTAGATTGTGCACTCAAAGATTACTGTGTTGTACTCTGCCTCTTAAGGCTGTGTCACATCTCGGTATTGCACTCGAAGATTACTGTGTTTTACTCTACCTCTTTAGACTGTGTCACATCCGGATAGTGTCCTGAAATTCTATTGTGTTGTAGTCTGCCTCTTAAGATTGTGACATCTAAATAGTGCGCTCAAAGATTGTCACATCTAGACAGTGCGCTCAAAGATTACTGTGTTGTACTCTGCCTCTTAAGATTGTCACATCTAGATAGTGCGCTCAAAGATTGTCCCATACAAGTAGTTCGATCAAAGATTACTGTGTTTTACTCTACCTCTTTAGACTGTGTCACATCCAGATAGTGCCCTGTTGTACTCTGCCTCTTAAGATTGTCACATCTAGATAGTGTGCTCAAACATTGTCACATCCAATAGTGCGATCAAAATTACTGTGTTGTACTCTGCCTCTTAAGACTGTATCACATCTAGATAGTGCACTCAAAGATTGTCAAATCCAGATAGTGCGCTCATAGATTACTGTGTTGTACTCTGCCTCTTAAGACTGTGTCACATCCAGATAATGCCCCAAAATGCCATTGTGTTGTACTCTCCCTCTTAAGATTGTCACATCCAGATAGAGCGCTCAAAGATTGTCACATCGAGATAATGCGCTCAAAGATTGTCACATTCAGATAGTGCGTTGAAATTTTATCGTGTTGTACTCTTCCTCTTAAGATTGTCATATCTAGATAGTGCGCTCAAAGATTGTCACATCTAGATAGTGCACTCAAAGATTACTGTGTTGTACGCTGCCTCTTAAGATTGTCACATCCAGATAATGTGCTCAACGATTGTCACATCCAGATAGTGCGATCAAAGATAACTGTGTTTTACTCTGCCTCTTAAGATTGTCACATCCAGATAGTGCGCTGACATTTTATTGTGTTGTACTCTGCCTCTTAAGATGTTACATCTAGATAGTGTACTCAAACATTGTCACATCCAATAGTGCAGTGTAAATTACTGTTTTGTACTCTGCCTCTTAAGACTGTATCACATCTAGATAGTGCACTCAAAGATTGTCACATCCAGATCGTGCATTGAAATTTTATTGTGTTGTACTCTTCCTCTTAAAATTGTCACATCAAGATAGTGCGCTCAAAGATTGTCCCATCCAGATAGTGTAATCAAAAATTACTGTGTTGTACTCTACCTCTTAAGACTGTGTCATATCCAGATAGTGCCCTGAAATTTTATTGTGTTGTACTCTGCCTCTTAATAAAGTGACATCTAGATAGTGCACTCAAAGATTGTCACATCCAGATAGTGTGCTCAAAGATTACTGTGTTGTACTCTGCCTCTTAAGATTGTCACATCCAAATAATGCGCTCAGATTGTCACATTCAGATTGTGCGTTGAAATGTTATTGTGTTGTACGCTTCCTCTTAAGATTGTCACATCTAGATAGTGCGCTCAAAGAGTGTCACATCTAGATAGTGTGGTCAAAGATGACTGTGTTGTACTCTGCCTCTTAAGATTGTCACATCCAGATAATGCGCTCAGATTGTCACATTCAGATCGTGCGTTGAAATTTTATTGTGTTGTACTCTTCTTCTTAGCACTTTGTCACATCTAAATAGTGCACTCAAAGATTACTGTATTGTACTCTACCTCTTTAGACTGTGTCACATCCAGATAGTGGCCCGAAATGTCATTGTGTTGCACTCTGCCTCTTAAAATGGTCACATCTACATAGTGCGCTCAAAGATTGTGACATCTAGACAGTGCGCTCAAAGATTACTGTGTTGTACTCTGCCTCTTAAGATTGTCACATCTAGATAGTGCGCTCAAAGATTGTCCCATACAAGTAGTTCGATCAAAGATTACTGTATTTTACTCTACCTCTTTAGACTGTGTCACATCCAGATAGTGCCCTGTTGTACCCTGCCTCTTAAGATTGTCACATCTAGATAGTGTGCTCAAACATTGTCACATCCAATAGTGCGATCAAAATTACTGTGTTGTACTCTGCCTCTTAAGACTGTATCACATCTAGATAGTGCACTCAAAGATTGTCACATCCAGATAGTGCGCTCATAGATTACTGTGTTGTACTCTGCCTCTTAAGACTGTGTCACATCCAGATAATGCCCCAAAATGCCATTGTGTTGTACTCTCCCTCTTAAGATTGTCACATCCAGATAGAGCGCTCAAAGATTGTCACATCGAGATAATGCGCTCAAAGATTGTCACATTCAGATAGTGCGTTGAAATTTTATCGTGTTGTACTCTTCCTCTTAAGATTGTCATATCTAGATAGTGCGTTCAAAGATTGTCACATCTAGATAGTGCACTCAAAGATTACTGTGTTGTACGCTGCCTCTTAAGATTGTCACATCCAGATAATGTGCTCAACGATTGTCACATCCAGATAGTGCGATCAAAGATAACTGTGTTTTACTCTGCCTCTTAAGATTGTCACATCCAGATAGTGCGCTGACATTTTATTGTGTTGTACTCTGCCTCTTAAGATGTTACATCTAGATAGTGTACTCAAACATTGTCACATCCAATAGTGCAGTGTAAATTACTGTTTTGTACTCTGCCTCTTAAGACTGTATCACATCTAGATAGTGCACTCAAAGATTGTCACATCCAGATCGTGCATTGAAATTTTATTGTGTTGTACTCTTCCTCTTAAAATTGTCACATCAAGATAGTGCGCTCAAAGATTGTCCCATCCAGATAGTGTAATCAAAAATTACTGTGTTGTACTCTACCTCTTAAGACTGTGTCATATCCAGATAGTGCCCTGAAATTTTATTGTGTTGTACTCTGCCTCTTAATAAAGTGACATCTAGATAGTGCACTCAAAGATTGTCACATCCAGATAGTGTGCTCAAAGATTACTGTGTTGTACTCTGCCTCTTAAGATTGTCACATCCAAATAATGCGCTCAGATTGTCACATTCAAATTGTGCGTTGAAATGTTATTGTGTTGTACGCTTCCTCTTAAGATTGTCACATCTAGATAGTGCGCTCAAAGAGTGTCACATCTAGATAGTGTGGTCAAAGATGACTGTGTTGTACTCTGCCTCTTAAGATTGTCACATCCAGATAATGCGCTCAGATTGTCACATTCAGATCGTGCGTTGAAATTTTATTGTGTTGTACTCTTCTTCTTAGCACTTTGTCACATCTAAATAGTGCACTCAAAGATTACTGTATTGTACTCTACCTCTTTAGACTGTGTCACATCCAGATAGTGGCCCGAAATGTCATTGTGTTGCACTCTGCCTCTTAAAATGGTCACATCTACATAGAGCGCTCAAAGATTGTCACATCTAGACAGTGCGCTCAAAGATTACTGTGTTGTACTCTGCCTCTTAAGATTGTCACATCTAGATAGTGCGCTCAAAGATTGTCCCATACAAGTAGTTCGATCAAAGATTACTGTATTTTACTCTACCTCTTTAGACTGTGTCACATCCAGATAGTGCCCTGTTGTACCCTGCCTCTTAAGATTGTCACATCTAGATAGTGCGCTCAAAGAGTGTCACATCTAGATAGTGTGGTCAAAGATGACTGTGTTGTACTCTGCCTCTTAAGATTGTCACATCCAGATAATGCGCTCAGATTGTCACATTCAGATCGTGCGTTGAAATTTTATTGTGTTGTACTCTTCTTCTTAGCACTTTGTCACATCTAAATAGTGCACTCAAAGATTACTGTATTGTACTCTACCTCTTTAGACTGTGTCACATCCAGATAGTGGCCCGAAATGTCATTGTGTTGCACTCTGCCTCTTAAAATGGTCACATCTACATAGAGCGCTCAAAGATTGTCACATCTAGACAGTGCGCTCAAAGATTACTGTGTTGTACTCTGCCTCTTAAGATTGTCACATCTAGATAGTGCGCTCAAAGATTGTCCCATACAAGTAGTTCGATCAAAGATTACTGTATTTTACTCTACCTCTTTAGACTGTGTCACATCCAGATAGTGCCCTGTTGTACCCTGCCTCTTAAGATTGTCACATCTAGATAGTGTGCTCAAACATTGTCACATCCAATAGTGCGATCAAAATTACTGTGTTGTACTCTGCCTCTTAAGACTGTATCACATCTAGATAGTGCACTCAAAGATTGTCACATCCAGATAGTGCGCTCATAGATTACTGTGTTGTACTCTGCCTCTTAAGACTGTGTCACATCCAGATAATGCCCCAAAATGCCATTGTGTTGTACTCTCCCTCTTAAGATTGTCACATCCAGATAGAGCGCTCAAAGATTGTCACATCGAGATAATGCGCTCAAAGATTGTCACATTCAGATAGTGCGTTGAAATTTTATCGTGTTGTACTCTTCCTCTTAAGATTGTCATATCTAGATAGTGCGCTCAAAGATTGTCACATCTAGATAGTGGACTCAAAGATTACTGTGTTGTACGCTGCCTCTTAAGATTGTCACATCCAGATAATGTGCTCAACGATTGTCACATCCAGATAGTGCGATCAAAGATAACTGTGTTTTACTCTGCCTCTTAAGATTGTCACATCCAGATAGTGCGCTGACATTTTATTGTGTTGTACTCTGCCTCTTAAGATGTTACATCTAGATAGTGTACTCAAACATTGTCACATCCAATAGTGCGGTGTAAATTACTGTGTTGTACTCTGCCTCTTAAGACTGTATCACATCTAGATAGTGCACTCAAAGATTGTCACATCCAGATCGTGCATTGAAATTTTATTGTGTTGTACTCTTCCTCTTAAAATTGTCACATCTAGATAGTGCGCTCAAAGATTGTCCCATCCAGATAGTGTAATCAAAAATTACTGTGTTGTACTCTACCTCTTAAGACTGTGTCATATCCAGATAGTGCCCTGAAATTTTATTGTGTTGTACTCTGCCTCTTAATATTGTGACATCTAGATAGTGCACTCAAAGATTATCACATCCAGATAGTGTGATCAAAGATTACTCTGTTTTACTCTGCCTCTTAAGACTGTGCCACACCTAGATATTGCACTCAAAGATGACTGTGTTGTACTCTACCTCTTAAGACTGTGTCGCATCCAGATAGTGCCCTGAAATTTTATTGTGTTGTGCTCTGCCTTTTAAGATTGTCACATCTAGATAGTGCGCTAAAAGATTGTCACATTCAATAGTGCGATCAAAATTACTGTGTTGTACTCTGCCTCTAAAGACTGTGTCACATCTAGATATTGCACTCAAAGATTGTCACAGCCAGATAGTGTGCTCAATGATTACTGTGTTGTACTCTGCCTCTTAAGATTGTCACATCCAGATAATGCGCTCAAAGATTGTCACATCCAGATTGTGCATTGACATTTTATTGTGTTGTATTCTTCCTCTTAAGATTGTCACATCTAGATATTGCACTTCAAGATTACTGTGCTGTATTCTACCTCTTAAGACTGTGTCGCATTCAGAGAGTGCGCTGACATTTTATTGTGTTGTACTCTGCGTCTTAAGACTGTGTCACATTTAGATTGTGCGCTCAAAGATTAATGTGTTGTACTCTGCCTCTTCAAACTGTGCCACATATAGATAGTGCGCTCAAAGATTACTGTGTTGTATCCTGCCTCTTAAGACGGTGTCACATCTAGATATTGCACTTAAAGATTACTCTGTTGTACTCTAACTCTAAAGACTGTGTCGCATCCTGATTGCGTGTTGAATTTATTTAGTGTTGCACTCTTCCTCTTAAGATTGTCACATCCAGATAGTGTGCTCAAATATTACTGTGTTGTACTCTGCCTCTTAAGACTGTGTCACATCCAGATAGTGCCCTGAAATGTTATTGTGTTGTACTCTTCTTCTTAGGATTGTGACATCTAGATCATGTGCTCAAAGATTACTGTGTTTTACTCTGCCTCTTCACACTGTTCCACATCTAGATAGTGCGCTCAAAGATTACTGTGTTGTACTCTGCCTCTTAAGACTTGTCACATCCAGATAGTGCCCCGAAATGTCATTGTGTTGTACTCTGCCTCTTAAGATTGTCACATCTAGCTAGTGCGCTCAAAGATTGTCACATCAGACAGTGATCTCAAAGATGACTGTGTTGTACTCTGCCTCTTAAGATTGTGTCACATTTAGATTGTGCGCACAAAGATTACTTTGTGGTACTCTGCCACTTAAGACTGTTTCACATGCAGACAGTGCCCTGAAATGTTATTGTTTTGTACTCTGCCTCTTAAGATTGTGACATCTAGATAGTGCGCTCAAAGATTGTCACATCCAGATAGTGTGATCAAAGATTACTCTGTTTTACTCTGCCTCTTAAGATTGTCACATCTAGATAGTGCGCTCAAAGATTGTCACATCTAGATAGTGCGCTCAAAGATTACTGTGTTGTATGCTGCCTCTTAAGATTGCCACATCCAGATAATGCGCTCAAAGATTGTCACATCCAGATCTTGCATTGACATTTTATTGCATTGTACTCTTCTTCTTAAGATTGTCACATCCAGATAGTGCGCTCAAAGATTACTGTGTTGTACTCTGCCTCTTAAGACTGTGTCACATCTAAATAGTGCGCGCAAAAATTACTTTGTTGTACTCTGCCTCTTAAGACTGTGTCACAACTAGATAGTGCCCTGAAATGTTATTGTCTTGTACTCTGCCTCTTAAGATTGTCACATCTAGATAGTGCGCTCAAAGAGTGTCACATCTAGATAGTGCGCTCAAAGATTACTGTGTTGTACTCTGCCTCTTAAGACTGTGTCACATCCAGATAGTGTGTTGACATTTTATTGTGTTGTACTGTGCCTCTTACGATGTTACATCTAGATAGTGTGCTCAAAGATTGTCACATCCAATAGTGCAATCAAAATGACTGTGTTGTACTTTGCGTCTTAAGACTGTGTCACGTTTAGATTGTGCGCTCAAAGATTAATGTGTTGTACTCTGCCTCTTAAGACTGTTTCACATCCAGATAGTGCCCTGAAATGTTATTGTGTTGTATGCTGCCTCTTAAGATTGTGACATCTAGATAGTGCACTAAAAGATGACTGTGTTGTACTCTACCTCTTAAGACTGTGTCACATCCAGATAGTGCCCCAAAATGTCATAGTGTTGTACTCTGCCTCTTAAGATTGTCACATCCAGATAGTGTGCTCAAAGATTACTGTGTTGTACTCTGCCTCTTAAGATTGTGACAACTAGATAGTGCGCTTAAAGATTGTCACATCCAGATAGGGCGCTCAAAGATTACTTTATTGTACTCAGCCTCTTAAGATTGTCACATCCAGATAATGCACTCAAAGATTGTCACATCCAGATCTTGCGTTGACATTTTATTGCGTTGTACTCTTCTTCTTAAGATTGTCACATCCAGATAGTGCGCTGACATTTTATTGTGTTGTACTCTGCCTCTTAAGATGTTACATCTAGATAGTGTGCTCAAACATTGTCACATCCAATAGTGCGCTCAAAGATTACTGTGTTGTACTCTGCCTCTTAAGACTGTGTCACTTCCAGATAGTTCCCCAAAATGTCATTGTGTTGTTCTCTGCCTCTTACGATTGTCACATCTAGATAGTGCGCTCAAAGATTATTGTGTTGTACTCTGCGTCTTAAGACTGTGTCACATTTAGATTGTGCGCTCAAAGATTAATGTGTTGTAATCTGCCTCTTAACACTTTGTCACATATAAATAGTGCACTCAAAGATTACTGTGTTGTACTCTGCCTCTTAAGACTTTGTCATATTTAGATTGGGAGCTCAAAGATTAATGTGTTGTACTCTGCCTCTTAACACTGTGCCACATCTAGATAGTGTGCTCAAAGATTACTGTGTTGTACTCTTCCTCTTAAGATTGTCACATCCAGATAATGCGCTCAAAGATTGTCACATTCAGATCGTGCATTGACATTTTATTGTGTTGTACTCTTCCTCTTAAGACTATGTCACATCCAGATAGTGCCCCGAAATGTCATTGTGTTGTACTCTGCCTCTTAAAATGGTCACATCTAGATAGTGCGCTCAAAGATTGTCACATCTAGATAGTGCACGCAAAGAACAGTGTGTTGTACTCTGCCTCTTAAGACTGTGTCACATCTAGATAGTGCGCTCAAAGATTACTGTGGTGTAACTCTGCGTCTTAAGACTGTGTCACATCCAGATAGTGCCCTGAAATTTTATTGTGTTGTACTCTGACTCTTAAGATGTTACATCTAGATAGTGTGCTCAAAGAATGTCACATCCAATAGTGCGATCAAAATTGCTGTGTTGTACTCTGCCTCTTAAGACTGTGTCACATCTAGATATTGTGCTCAAAGAATAATGTGTTGTACTCTGCCTCTTAAGATTGTCACATCCAGTAGTGCGATCAAAATTGCTGTGTTGTACTCTGCCTCTTAAGACTGTGTCACATCTAGATATTGTGCTCAAAGAACACTGTGTTGTACTCTGCTTCTTAAGATTGTCATATCTAGATAGTGCGCTCAAAGATTACTGTGTTGTACTCTGCGTTTTAAGACTGTGTCACATCCAGATAGTGCGCTGACATTTTATTGTGTTGTACTCTGCCTCTTAAGATTGTCACTCCAGATAATGCGCTCAAAGATTGTCACATCCAGATTGTGCCCTCAAAGATTAGTTTGTTGTACTCTGCCTCTTAAGACTGTGTCACATCCAGATAGTGCCCTGAAATTTTATTGTGTTGTTCTCTGCCTCTTAAGATTGTGACATCTAGATAGTGCGCTCAAACATTACTGTGTTGTTCTCTACCTCTTTAGACTGTGTCACATCCAGACAGTGCCCTGAAATTTTATTGTGTTGTACTCTGCCTCTTAAGATTGTGACATCTAGATAGTGCGCTCAAAGATTACTGTGTTGTACGCTGCCTCTTAAGATTGTCACATCCAGATAATGCGCTCAAAGATTGTCACATCTAGATAGTGCGCTCAAAGATTACTGTGTTGTACGCTGCCTCTTAAGACTTGTCACATCCAGATAGTGCCCCGAAATGTCATTGTGTTGTACTCTGCCTCTTAAGATTGTCACATCTAGATAGTGCGCTCAAAGATTGTCACATCCAGAATGTGCGTTGAAATTTTATTGTGTTGTACTCTTCCTCTTAACATTGTCACATCTAGATAGTGCTCTCAAAGATTGTCACATCCAGATAGTGCGCTAAAAGATTACTGTGTTGTACTCTGCCTCTTAAGATTGCGTCACATTTAGATTGTGCGCTCAAAGATTACTGTGTTGTACTCTGCCTCTTAAGACTGTGTCACATCTAAACAGTGTGCGCAAAGATTACTTTGTTGTACCCTGCCTCTTAAGATTGTGTCACATCCAGAGAGTGCCCTGAAATTATATTGTGTTGTACTCTGCCTCTTAAGATTGTCACATCTAGATAGCGTGCTCAAAGATTGTCACATGCAGATAGTGCGCTCAAAGATTACTCTGTTTTACTCTGCCTCTTAAGATTATCACATCTAGATAGTGCGCTCAAAGATTACTGTGTTGTACTCTGCCTCTTAAGACTGTGTCGCATCCTGATTGTGTGTTGACATTTTTTTGTGTTGCACTCTTCCTCTTAAGATTGTCACATCTAGATGGTGCGCTCAAAGATTGTCAAATCTAGATAGTGCACTCAAAGATTACTGTGTTGTACGCTGCCTCTTAAGATTGTCACATCCAGATAATGCGCTCAAAGATTGTCACATCCAGATAATGCGCTCAAAGATTGTCACATCCAGATCGTGCATTGACATATTATTGCGTTGTACTCTTCTTCTTAAGATTGTGACATCTAGATAGTGCGCTCAAAGATTGTCCCACCCAGATAGTGCGCTCAAAGATTACTGTGTTTTACTCTGCCTCTTAAGACTGTGTCACATCTAGGTATTGCACTCAAAGATTACTGTGTTTTACTCTGCCTCTTACGACTGTGTCACATCTAGATATTGCACTTCAAGATTACTGTGCTGTACTCTACCTCTTAAGATTGTCACATCCAGATAATGCGCTCAAAGATTGTCACATCCAGATCGTGCGCTCAAAGATCACTTTGTTGTACTCTGCCTCTTAAGAATGTGTCACATCCAGATAGTGCACTGAAATGTTATTGTGTTGTACTCTGCCTCTTAAGATTGTCACATCCAGATAATGCGCTCAAAGATTGTCACATCCAAATCGTTCGTTGACATTTTATTGCGTTGTACTCTTCTTATTAAGATTGTCACATCCAGATTGTGCGTTGAAATTTTATTGTGTTGTACTCTTCCTCTTAAGATTGTCCCATCCAGCTAGTGCGATCAAAGATTGTCCCATCCAGATAGTGCGATCAAAGATTACTCTGTTTTACTCTGCCTCTTAAGATTGTGTCACATTTAGATTGTGCACTCAAAGATTACTGTGTTGTACTCTGCCTCTTAAGGCTGTGTCACATCTCGGTATTGCACTCGAAGATTACTGTGTTTTACTCTACCTCTTTAGACTGTGTCACATCCGGATAGTGTCCTGAAATTCTATTGTGTTGTAGTCTGCCTCTTAAGATTGTGACATCTAAATAGTGCGCTCAAAGATTGTCACATCTAGACAGTGCGCTCAAAGATTACTGTGTTGTACTCTGCCTCTTAAGATTGTCACATCTAGATAGTGCGCTCAAAGATTGTCCCATACAAGTAGTTCGATCAAAGATTACTGTGTTTTACTCTACCTCTTTAGACTGTGTCACATCCAGATAGTGCCCTGTTGTACTCTGCCTCTTAAGATTGTCACATCTAGATAGTGTGCTCAAACATTGTCACATCCAATAGTGCGATCAAAATTACTGTGTTGTACTCTGCCTCTTAAGACTGTATCACATCTAGATAGTGCACTCAAAGATTGTCAAATCCAGATAGTGCGCTCATAGATTACTGTGTTGTACTCTGCCTCTTAAGACTGTGTCACATCCAGATAATGCCCCAAAATGCCATTGTGTTGTACTCTCCCTCTTAAGATTGTCACATCCAGATAGAGCGCTCAAAGATTGTCACATCGAGATAATGCGCTCAAAGATTGTCACATTCAGATAGTGCATTGAAATTTTATCGTGTTGTACTCTTCCTCTTAAGATTGTCATATCTAGATAGTGCGCTCAAAGATTGTCACATCTAGATAGTGCACTCAAAGATTACTGTGTTGTACGCTGCCTCTTAAGATTGTCACATCCAGATAATGTGCTCAACGATTGTCACATCCAGATAGTGCGATCAAAGATAACTGTGTTTTACTCTGCCTCTTAAGATTGTCACATCCAGATAGTGCGCTGACATTTTATTGTGTTGTACTCTGCCTCTTAAGATGTTACATCTAGATAGTGTACTCAAACATTGTCACATCCAATAGTGCAGTGTAAATTACTGTTTTGTACTCTGCCTCTTAAGACTGTATCACATCTAGATAGTGCACTCAAAGATTGTCACATCCAGATCGTGCATTGAAATTTTATTGTGTTGTACTCTTCCTCTTAAAATTGTCACATCAAGATAGTGCGCTCAAAGATTGTCCCATCCAGATAGTGTAATCAAAAATTACTGTGTTGTACTCTACCTCTTAAGACTGTGTCATATCCAGATAGTGCCCTGAAATTTTATTGTGTTGTACTCTGCCTCTTAATAAAGTGACATCTAGATAGTGCACTCAAAGATTGTCACATCCAGATAGTGTGCTCAAAGATTACTGTGTTGTACTCTGCCTCTTAAGATTGTCACATCCAAATAATGCGCTCAGATTGTCACATTCAGATTGTGCGTTGAAATGTTATTGTGTTGTACGCTTCCTCTTAAGATTGTCACATCTAGATAGTGCGCTCAAAGAGTGTCACATCTAGATAGTGTGGTCAAAGATGACTGTGTTGTACTCTGCCTCTTAAGATTGTCACATCCAGATAATGCGCTCAGATTGTCACATTCAGATCGTGCGTTGAAATTTTATTGTGTTGTACTCTTCTTCTTAGCACTTTGTCACATCTAAATAGTGCACTCAAAGATTACTGTATTGTACTCTACCTCTTTAGACTGTGTCACATCCAGATAGTGGCCCGAAATGTCATTGTGTTGCACTCTGCCTCTTAAAATGGTCACATCTACATAGTGCGCTCAAAGATTGTGACATCTAGACAGTGCGCTCAAAGATTACTGTGTTGTACTCTGCCTCTTAAGATTGTCACATCTAGATAGTGCGCTCAAAGATTGTCCCATACAAGTAGTTCGATCAAAGATTACTGTATTTTACTCTACCTCTTTAGACTGTGTCACATCCAGATAGTGCCCTGTTGTACCCTGCCTCTTAAGATTGTCACATCTAGATAGTGTGCTCAAACATTGTCACATCCAATAGTGCGATCAAAATTACTGTGTTGTACTCTGCCTCTTAAGACTGTATCACATCTAGATAGTGCACTCAAAGATTGTCACATCCAGATAGTGCGCTCATAGATTACTGTGTTGTACTCTGCCTCTTAAGACTGTGTCACATCCAGATAATGCCCCAAAATGCCATTGTGTTGTACTCTCCCTCTTAAGATTGTCACATCCAGATAGAGCGCTCAAAGATTGTCACATCGAGATAATGCGCTCAAAGATTGTCACATTCAGATAGTGCGTTGAAATTTTATCGTGTTGTACTCTTCCTCTTAAGATTGTCATATGTAGATAGTGCGCTCAAAGATTGTCACATCTAGATAGTGGACTCAAAGATTACTGTGTTGTACGCTGCCTCTTAAGATTGTCACATCCAGATAATGTGCTCAACGATTGTCACATCCAGATAGTGCGATCAAAGATAACTGTGTTTTACTCTGCCTCTTAAGATTGTCACATCCAGATAGTGCGCTGACATTTTATTGTGTTGTACTCTGCCTCTTAAGATGTTACATCTAGATAGTGTACTCAAACATTGTCACATCCAATAGTGCGGTGTAAATTACTGTGTTGTACTCTGCCTCTTAAGACTGTATCACATCTAGATAGTGCACTCAAAGATTGTCACATCCAGATCGTGCATTGAAATTTTATTGTGTTGTACTCTTCCTCTTAAAATTGTCACATCTAGATAGTGCGCTCAAAGATTGTCCCATCCAGATAGTGTAATCAAAAATTACTGTGTTGTACTCTACCTCTTAAGACTGTGTCATATCCAGATAGTGCCCTGAAATTTTATTGTGTTGTACTCTGCCTCTTAATATTGTGACATCTAGATAGTGCACTCAAAGATTATCACATCCAGATAGTGTGATCAAAGATTACTCTGTTTTACTCTGCCTCTTAAGACTGTGCCACACCTAGATATTGCACTCAAAGATGACTGTGTTGTACTCTACCTCTTAAGACTGTGTCGCATCCAGATAGTGCCCTGAAATTTTATTGTGTTGTGCTCTGCCTTTTAAGATTGTCACATCTAGATAGTGCGCTAAAAGATTGTCACATTCAATAGTGCGATCAAAATTACTGTGTTGTACTCTGCCTCTAAAGACTGTGTCACATCTAGATATTGCACTCAAAGATTGTCACAGCCAGATAGTGTGCTCAATGATTACTGTGTTGTACTCTGCCTCTTAAGATTGTCACATCCAGATAATGCGCTCAAAGATTGTCACATCCAGATTGTGCATTGACATTTTATTGTGTTGTATTCTTCCTCTTAAGATTGTCACATCTAGATATTGCACTTCAAGATTACTGTGTTGTATTCTACCTCTTAAGACTGTGTCGCATTCAGAGAGTGCGCTGACATTTTATTGTGTTGTACTCTGCGTCTTAAGACTGTGTCACATTTAGATTGTGCGCTCAAAGATTAATGTGTTGTACTCTGCCTCTTCAAACTGTGCCACATATAGATAGTGCGCTCAAAGATTACTGTGTTGTATCCTGCCTCTTAAGACGGTGTCACATCTAGATATTGCACTTAAAGATTACTCTGTTGTACTCTAACTCTAAAGACTGTGTCGCATCCTGATTGCGTGTTGAATTTATTTAGTGTTGCACTCTTCCTCTTAAGATTGTCACATCCAGATAGTGTGCTCAAATATTACTGTGTTGTACTCTGCCTCTTAAGACTGTGTCACATCCAGATAGTGCCCTGAAATGTTATTGTGTTGTACTCTTCTTCTTAGGATTGTGACATCTAGATCATGTGCTCAAAGATTACTGTGTTTTACTCTGCCTCTTCACACTGTTCCACATCTAGATAGTGCGCTCAAAGATTACTGTGTTGTACTCTGCCTCTTAAGACTTGTCACATCCAGATAGTGCCCCGAAATGTCATTGTGTTGTACTCTGCCTCTTAAGATTGTCACATCTAGCTAGTGCGCTCAAAGATTGTCACATCAGACAGTGATCTCAAAGATGACTGTGTTGTACTCTGCCTCTTAAGATTGTGTCACATTTAGATTGTGCGCACAAAGATTACTTTGTGGTACTCTGCCACTTAAGACTGTTTCACATGCAGACAGTGCCCTGAAATGTTATTGTTTTGTACTCTGCCTCTTAAGATTGTGACATCTAGATAGTGCGCTCAAAGATTGTCACATCCAGATAGTGTGATCAAAGATTACTCTGTTTTACTCTGCCTCTTAAGATTGTCACATCTAGATAGTGCGCTCAAAGATTGTCACATCTAGATAGTGCGCTCAAAGATTACTGTGTTGTATGCTGCCTCTTAAGATTGCCACATCCAGATAATGCGCTCAAAGATTGTCACATCCAGATCTTGCATTGACATTTTATTGCATTGTACTCTTCTTCTTAAGATTGTCACATCCAGATAGTGCGCTCAAAGATTACTGTGTTGTACTCTGCCTCTTAAGACTGTGTCACATCTAAATAGTGCGCGCAAAAATTACTTTGTTGTACTCTGCCTCTTAAGACTGTGTCACAACTAGATAGTGCCCTGAAATGTTATTGTCTTGTACTCTGCCTCTTAAGATTGTCACATCTAGATAGTGCGCTCAAAGAGTGTCACATCTAGATAGTGCGCTCAAAGATTACTGTGTTGTACTCTGCCTCTTAAGACTGTGTCACATCCAGATAGTGTGTTGACATTTTATTGTGTTGTACTGTGCCTCTTACGATGTTACATCTAGATAGTGTGCTCAAAGATTGTCACATCCAATAGTGCAATCAAAATGACTGTGTTGTACTTTGCGTCTTAAGACTGTGTCACGTTTAGATTGTGCGCTCAAAGATTAATGTGTTGTACTCTGCCTCTTAAGACTGTTTCACATCCAGATAGTGCCCTGAAATGTTATTGTGTTGTATGCTGCCTCTTAAGATTGTGACATCTAGATAGTGCACTAAAAGATGACTGTGTTGTACTCTACCTCTTAAGACTGTGTCACATCCAGATAGTGCCCCAAAATGTCATAGTGTTGTACTCTGCCTCTTAAGATTGTCACATCCAGATAGTGTGCTCAAAGATTACTGTGTTGTACTCTGCCTCTTAAGATTGTGACAACTAGATAGTGCGCTTAAAGATTGTCACATCCAGATAGGGCGCTCAAAGATTACTTTATTGTACTCAGCCTCTTAAGATTGTCACATCCAGATAATGCACTCAAAGATTGTCACATCCAGATCTTGCGTTGACATTTTATTGCGTTGTACTCTTCTTCTTAAGATTGTCACATCCAGATAGTGCGCTGACATTTTATTGTGTTGTACTCTGCCTCTTAAGATGTTACATCTAGATAGTGTGCTCAAACATTGTCACATCCAATAGTGCGCTCAAAGATTACTGTGTTGTACTCTGCCTCTTAAGACTGTGTCACTTCCAGATAGTTCCCCAAAATGTCATTGTGTTGTTCTCTGCCTCTTACGATTGTCACATCTAGATAGTGCGCTCAAAGATTATTGTGTTGTACTCTGCGTCTTAAGACTGTGTCACATTTAGATTGTGCGCTCAAAGATTAATGTGTTGTAATCTGCCTCTTAACACTTTGTCACATATAAATAGTGCACTCAAAGATTACTGTGTTGTACTCTGCCTCTTAAGACTTTGTCATATTTAGATTGGGAGCTCAAAGATTAATGTGTTGTACTCTGCCTCTTAACACTGTGCCACATCTAGATAGTGTGCTCAAAGATTACTGTGTTGTACTCTTCCTCTTAAGATTGTCACATCCAGATAATGCGCTCAAAGATTGTCACATTCAGATCGTGCATTGACATTTTATTGTGTTGTACTCTTCCTCTTAAGACTATGTCACATCCAGATAGTGCCCCGAAATGTCATTGTGTTGTACTCTGCCTCTTAAAATGGTCACATCTAGATAGTGTGCTCAAAGATTGTCACATCTAGATAGTGCACGCAAAGAACAGTGTGTTGTACTCTGCCTCTTAAGACTGTGTCACATCTAGATAGTGCGCTCAAAGATTACTGTGGTGTACTCTGCGTCTTAAGACTGTGTCACATCCAGATAGTGCCCTGAAATTTTATTGTGTTGTACTCTGACTCTTAAGATGTTACATCTAGATAGTGTGCTCAAAGAATGTCACATCCAATAGTGCGATCAAAATTGCTGTGTTGTACTCTGCCTCTTAAGACTGTGTCACATCTAGATATTGTGCTCAAAGAATAATGTGTTGTACTCTGCCTCTTAAGATTGTCACATCCAGATAGTGCACTCAAAGAACACTGTGTTGTACTCTGCTTCTTAAGATTGTCATATCTAGATAGTGCGCTCAAAGATTACTGTGTTGTACTCTGCGTTTTAAGACTGTGTCACATCCAGATAGTGCGCTGACATTTTATTGTGTTGTACTCTGCCTCTTAAGATTGTCACTCCAGATAATGCGCTCAAAGATTGTCACATCCAGATTGTGCCCTCAAAGATTAGTTTGTTGTACTCTGCCTCTTAAGACTGTGTCACATCCAGATAGTGCCCTGAAATTTTATTGTGTTGTTCTCTGCCTCTTAAGATTGTGACATCTAGATAGTGCGCTCAAACATTACTGTGATGTTCTCTACCTCTTTAGACTGTGTCACATCCAGACAGTGCCCTGAAATTTTATTGTGTTGTACTCTGCCTCTTAAGATTGTGACATCTAGATAGTGCGCTCAAAGATTACTGTGTTGTACGCTGCCTCTTAAGATTGTCACATCCAGATAATGCGCTCAAAGATTGTCACATCTAGATAGTGCGCTCAAAGATTACTGTGTTGTACGCTGCCTCTTAAGACTTGTCACATCCAGATAGTGCCCCGAAATGTCATTGTGTTGTACTCTGCCTCTTAAGATTGTCACATCTAGATAGTGCGCTCAAAGATTGTCACATCCAGAATGTGCGTTGAAATTTTATTGTGTTGTACTCTTCCTCTTAACATTGTCACATCTAGATAGTGCTCTCAAAGATTGTCACATCCAGATAGTGCGCTAAAAGATTACTGTGTTGTACTCTGCCTCTTAAGATTGCGTCACATTTAGATTGTGCGCTCAAAGATTACTGTGTTGTACTCTGCCTCTTAAGACTGTGTCACATCTAAACAGTGTGCGCAAAGATTACTTTGTTGTACCCTGCCTCTTAAGATTGTGTCACATCCAGAGAGTGCCCTGAAATTATATTGTGTTGTACTCTGCCTCTTAAGATTGTCACATCTAGATAGCGTGCTCAAAGATTGTCACATGCAGATAGTGCGCTCAAAGATTACTCTGTTTTACTCTGCCTCTTAAGATTATCACATCTAGATAGTGCGCTCAAAGATTACTGTGTTGTACTCTGCCTCTTAAGACTGTGTCGCATCCTGATTGTGTGTTGACATTTTTTTGTGTTGCACTCTTCCTCTTAAGATTGTCACATCTAGATGGTGCGCTCAAAGATTGTCAAATCTAGATAGTGCACTCAAAGATTACTGTGTTGTACGCTGCCTCTTAAGATTGTCACATCCAGATAATGCGCTCAAAGATTGTCACATCCAGATAATGCGCTCAAAGATTGTCACATCCAGATCGTGCATTGACATATTATTGCGTTGTACTCTTCTTCTTAAGATTGTGACATCTAGATAGTGCGCTCAAAGATTGTCCCACCCAGATAGTGCGCTCAAAGATTACTGTGTTTTACTCTGCCTCTTAAGACTGTGTCACATCTAGGTATTGCACTCAAAGATTACTGTGTTTTACTCTGCCTCTTACGACTGTGTCACATCTAGATATTGCACTTCAAGATTACTGTGCTGTACTCTACCTCTTAAGATTGTCACATCCAGATAATGCGCTCAAAGATTGTCACATCCAGATCGTGCGCTCAAAGATCACTTTGTTGTACTCTGCCTCTTAAGAATGTGTCACATCCAGATAGTGCACTGAAATGTTATTGTGTTGTACTCTGCCTCTTAAGATTGTCACATCCAGATAATGCGCTCAAAGATTGTCACATCCAAATCGTTCGTTGACATTTTATTGCGTTGTACTCTTCTTATTAAGATTGTCACATCCAGATTGTGCGTTGAAATTTTATTGTGTTGTACTCTTCCTCTTAAGATTGTCCCATCCAGCTAGTGCGATCAAAGATTGT
Source organism: Ambystoma mexicanum (assembly GCF_040938575.1). Classification (NCBI taxonomy): domain Eukaryota; kingdom Metazoa; phylum Chordata; class Amphibia; order Caudata; family Ambystomatidae; genus Ambystoma; species Ambystoma mexicanum. The sequence goes on from NC_090932.1 coordinate 1,604,918,791, forward strand.
CCCATCCAGATAGTGCGATCAAAGATTACTCTGTTTTACTCTGCCTCTTAAGATTGTGTCACATTTAGATTGTGCACTCAAAGATTACTGTGTTGTACTCTGCCTCTTAAGGCTGTGTCACATCTCGGTATTGCACTCGAAGATTACTGTGTTTTACTCTACCTCTTTAGACTGTGTCACATCCGGATAGTGTCCTGAAATTCTATTGTGTTGTAGTCTGCCTCTTAAGATTGTGACATCTAAATAGTGCGCTCAAAGATTGTCACATCCAGATAGTGTGCTCAAAGATTGTCACATCCAGATCTTGCATTGACATTTTATTGCGTTGTACTCTTCTTCTTAAGATTGTGACATCTAGATAGTGTGCTCAAAGATTGACACATCCAGATAGTGCGCTCAAAGATGACTTTGTTGTACTCTGCCTCTTAAGACTGTGTCGCATCCAGAGAGTGCACTGAAATTTTATTGTATTGTACTCTGCGTCTTAAGACTCTGTCACATTTAGATTTTGCGCTCAAAGATTAATGTATTGTACTCTGCCTCTTAAGATTGTGACATCCAGATAATGCGCTCAAAGATTGTCACATCCAGATAGTGTGCTCAAAGATTACTGTGTTGTACTCTGACTCTCAAGATTGTAACATCCAGATAACGCGCTCAAAGATTGTCACATCCAGATAGTGCGATCAAAGATTACTCTGTTTTACTCTGCCTCTTAAGATTGTCACATCCAGATAATGCACTCAAAGATTGTCACATCCAGATAGTGTGCTCGAAGATTACTGTGTTGTACTCTGCCTCTTAAGATTGTCACATCCAGATAATGCACTCAAAGATTGTCACATCCAGATTGTGCGTTGAAATTTTATTGTGTTGTACTCTTCCTCTTAAGATTGTCACATCTAGATAGTGCACTCAAAGATTGTCACATCCAGATAGTGCGATCAAAGATTACTGTGTTGTACTCTAACTCTTAAGACTGTGTCGCATCCAGATATTGCACTTAAAGATTACTGTGTTGTACTCTGCCTCTTAAGATTGTGACATCTAGATAGTGCGCTCAAAGATTACTGTGTTGTACGCTGCCTCTTAAGATTGTCACATCCAGATAATGCGCTCAAAGATTATCAAATCTAGATAATGCGCTCAAAGATTGTCACATCCAGATCGTGCGCTCAAAGATTACTGTGTTGTACGCTGCCTCTTAAGATTGTCACATCCAGATAATGCGCTCAAAGATTATCAAATCTAGATAGTGCGCTCAAAGATTGTTCCATCCAGATAGTGCGCTCAAAGATTACTGTGTTGTACTCTGCCTCTTAAGACCTGTCACATCCAGATAGTGCCCCGAAATGTCATTGTGTTGTACTCTGCCTCTTAAGATTGTCACATCTAGATAGTGTGCTCAAAGATTGTCACATGCAGATAGTGCGCTCAAAGATTACTGTGTTGTACTCTGCCTCTTAAGACTTGTCACATCCAGATAGTGCCCCGAAATGTCATTGTGTTGTACTCTGCCTCTTAAGACTGTGTCACATCTAAATAGTGCGCTCAAAGATTACTGTGTTGTACTCTGCCTCTTAAGACTTGTCACATCCAGATAGTGCCCCGAAATGTCATTGTGTTGTACTCTGCCTCTTAAGACTGTGTCACATCTAGATAGTGTGCTCAAAGATTGTCACATCCAGATAATGCGCTCAAAGATTGTCACATCCAGATCGTGCATTGACATATTATTGCGTTGTACTCTTCTTCTTAAGATTGTGACATCTAGATAGTGCGCTCAAAGATTACTGTGTTTTACTCTGCCTCTTACGACTGTGTCACATCTAGATATTGCACTTCAAGATTACTGTGTTGTACTCTACCTCTTAAGACTGTGTCGCATCCAGAGAGTGCACTGAAATTTTATTATATTGTACTCTGCGTCTTAAGACTCTGTCACATTTAGATTTTGCGCTCAAAGATTAATGTATTGTACTCTGCCTCTTCACACTGTGCCACATCTAGATAGTGTGCTCAAAGTTTACTTTGTTGGACTGTGTCTCTTAAGACTGTGTCACATCCAGATAGTGCCCTGAAATTTTATTGTGTTGTACTCTGCCTCTTAAGATTGTGACATCCAGATAATGCGCTCAAGGATTGTCACATCCAGATAGTGTGCTCAAAGATTACTGTGTTGTACTCTGACTCTCAAGATTGTAACATCCAGATAACGCGCTCAAAGATTGTCACATCCAGATAGTGCGATCAAAGATTACTCTGTTTTACTCTGCCTCTTTAGACTGTGTCACATCTAGATAGTGTCCTGAAATTTGATTGTGTTGTACTCTGCCTCTTAGGATTGTGACAACAAGATAGTGCGCTTAAAGATTGTCACATCCAGATAGTGTGCTCGAAGATTACTGTGTTGTACTCTGCCTCTTAAGATTGTCACATCCAGATAATGCACTCAAAGATTGTCACATCCAGATTGTGCGTTGAAATTTTATTGTGTTGTACTCTTCCTCTTAAGATTGTCACATCTAGATAGTGCACTCAAAGATTGTCACATCCAGATAGTGCGATCAAAGATTACTGTGTTGTACTCTAACTCTTAAGACTGTGTCGCATCCAGATATTGCACTTAAAGATTACTGTGTTGTACTCTGCCTCTTAAGATTGTGACATCTAGATAGTGCGCTCAAAGATGGTCAAATCTAGATAGTGCGCTCAAAGATTACTGTGTTGTACTCTACCTCTTAAGACTTGTCACATCCAGATAGTGCCCCGAAATGTCATTGTGTTGTACTCTGCCTCTTAAGATTGTCACATCTAGATAGTGTGCTCAAAGAATGTCACATGCAGATAGTGCGCTCAAAGATTACTGTGTTGTACTCTGCCTCTTAAGACTTGTCACATCCAGATAGTGCCCCGAAATGTCATTGTGTTGTACTCTGCCTCTTACGATTGTCACATCTAGATAGTGTGCTCAAAGATTGTCACATGCAGATAGTGCGCTCAAAGATTACTCTGTTTTACTCTGCCTCTTAAGACTGTGTCACATCTAAATAGTGCGCTCAAAGATTACTGTGTTGTACTCTGCCTCTTAAGACTTGTCACATCCAGATAGTGCCCCGAAATGTCATTGTGTTGTACTCTGCCTCTTAAGATTGTCACATCTAGATAGTGTGCTCAAAGATTGTCACATCCAGATAATGCCCTCAAAGATTGTCACATCCAGATCGTGCATTGACATATTATTGAGTTGTACTCTTCTTCTTAAGATTGTGACATCTAGATAGTGCGCTCAAAGATTGTCCCATCCAGATAGTGCGCTCAAAGATTACTGTGTTTTACTCTGCCTCTTAGGACTGTGTCACATCTAGATATTGCACTTCAAGATTACTGTGTTGTACTCTGCCTCTTAAGACTTGTCACATCCAGATAGTGCCCCGAAATGTCATTGTGTTGTACTCTGCCTCTTAAGATTGTCACATCTAGATAGTGCGCTCAAAGAACACTGTGTTGTCCTCTGCCTCTTACGATTGTCACATCCAGATAGTGCGCTCAAAGATTGTCACATCCATATAGTGCGATCAAAGATTGTCACATCCAGATAGTGATCTCAAAGATTATTGTGTTGTACTCTGCCTCTTAAGATTGTGTCACATTTAGATTGTGCGCTCAAAGATTACTGTGTTGTACTCTGCCTCTTAAGACTTGTCACATCCAGATAATGCCCCGAAATGTCATTGTGTTGTACTCTGACTCTTAAGATGTTACATCTAGATAGTGTGCTCAAAGAATGTCACATCCAATAGTGCGATCAAAATTGCTGTGTTGTACTCTGCCTCTTAAGACTGTGTCACATCTAGATATTGTGCTCAAAGAATAATGTGTTGTACTCTGCCTCTTAAGATTGTCACATCTAGATAGTGCGCTCAAAGATTACTGTGGTGTACTCTGCGTCTTAAGACTGTGTCACATCCAGATAGTGCCCTGAAATTTTATTGTGTTGTACTCTGACTCTTAAGATGTTACATCTAGATAGTGTGCTCAAAGAATGTCACATCCAATAGTGCGATCAAAATTGCTGTGTTGTACTCTGCCTCTTAAGACTGTGTCACATCTAGATATTGTGCTCAAAGAATAATGTGTTGTACTCTGCCTCTTAAGATTGTCACATCCAGATAGTGCACTCAAAGAACACTGTGTTGTACTCTGCCTCTTAAGATTGTCATATCTAGATAGTGCGCTCAAAGATTACTGTGTTGTACTCTGCGTCTTAAGACTGTGTCACATCCAGATAGTGCGCTGACATTTTATTGTGTTGTACTCTGCCTCTTAAGATTGTCACTCCAGATAATGCGCTCAAAGATTGTCACATCCAGATTGTGCCCTCAAAGATTAGTTTGTTGTACTCTGCCTCTTAAGACTGTGTCACATCCAGATAGTGCCCTGAAATTTTATTGTGTTGTTCTCTGCCTCTTAAGATTGTGACATCTAGATAGTGCGCTCAAACATTACTGTGTTGTTCTCTACCTCTTTAGACTGTGTCACATCCAGACAGTGCCCTGAAATTTTATTGTGTTGTACTCTGCCTCTTAAGATTGTGACATCTAGATAGTGCGCTCAAAGATTACTGTGTTGTACGCTGCCTCTTAAGATTGTCACATCCAGATAATGCGCTCAAAGATTGTCACATCTAGATAGTGCGCTCAAAGATTACTGTGTTGTACGCTGCCTCTTAAGACTTGTCACATCCAGATAGTGCCCCGAAATGTCATTGTGTTGTACTCTGCCTCTTAAGATTGTCACATCTAGATAGTGCGCTCAAAGATTGTCACATCCAGAATGTGCGTTGAAATTTTATTGTGTTGTACTCTTCCTCTTAACATTGTCACATCTAGATAGTGCTCTCAAAGATTGTCACATCCAGATAGTGCGCTAAAAGATTACTGTGTTGTACTCTGCCTCTTAAGATTGCGTCACATTTAGATTGTGCGCTCAAAGATTACTGTGTTGTACTCTGCCTCTTAAGACTGTGTCACATCTAAACAGTGTGCGCAAAGATTACTTTGTTGTACCCTGCCTCTTAAGATTGTGTCACATCCAGAGAGTGCCCTGAAATTATATTGTGTTGTACTCTGCCTCTTAAGATTGTCACATCTAGATAGCGTGCTCAAAGATTGTCACATGCAGATAGTGCGCTCAAAGATTACTCTGTTTTACTCTGCCTCTTAAGATTATCACATCTAGATAGTGCGCTCAAAGATTACTGTGTTGTACTCTGCCTCTTAAGACTGTGTCGCATCCTGATTGTGTGTTGACATTTTTTTGTGTTGCACTCTTCCTCTTAAGATTGTCACATCTAGATGGTGCGCTCAAAGATTGTCAAATCTAGATAGTGCACTCAAAGATTACTGTGTTGTACGCTGCCTCTTAAGATTGTCACATCCAGATAATGCGCTCAAAGATTGTCACATCCAGATAATGCGCTCAAAGATTGTCACATCCAGATCGTGCATTGACATATTATTGCGTTGTACTCTTCTTCTTAAGATTGTGACATCTAGATAGTGCGCTCAAAGATTGTCCCACCCAGATAGTGCGCTCAAAGATTACTGTGTTTTACTCTGCCTCTTAAGACTGTGTCACATCTAGGTATTGCACTCAAAGATTACTGTGTTTTACTCTGCCTCTTACGACTGTGTCACATCTAGATATTGCACTTCAAGATTACTGTGCTGTACTCTACCTCTTAAGATTGTCACATCCAGATAATGCGCTCAAAGATTGTCACATCCAGATCGTGCGCTCAAAGATCACTTTGTTGTACTCTGCCTCTTAAGACTGTGTCACATCCAGATAGTGCACTGAAATGTTATTGTGTTGTACTCTGCCTCTTAAGATTGTCACATCCAGATAATGCGCTCAAAGATTGTCACATCCAAATCGTTCGTTGACATTTTATTGCGTTGTACTCTTCTTATTAAGATTGTCACATCCAGATTGTGCGTTGAAATTTTATTGTGTTGTACTCTTCCTCTTAAGATTGTCCCATCCAGCTAGTGCGATCAAAGATTGTCCCATCCAGATAGTGCGATCAAAGATTACTCTGTTTTACTCTGCCTCTTAAGATTGTGTCACATTTAGATTGTGCACTCAAAGATTACTGTGTTGTACTCTGCCTCTTAAGGCTGTGTCACATCTCGGTATTGCACTCGAAGATTACTGTGTTTTACTCTACCTCTTTAGACTGTGTCACATCCGGATAGTGTCCTGAAATTCTATTGTGTTGTAGTCTGCCTCTTAAGATTGTGACATCTAAATAGTGCGCTCAAAGATTGTCACATCCAGATAGTGTGCTCAAAGATTGTCACATCCAGATCTTGCATTGACATTTTATTGCGTTGTACTCTTCTTCTTAAGATTGTGACATCTAGATAGTGTGCTCAAAGATTGACACATCCAGATAGTGCGCTCAAAGATGACTTTGTTGTACTCTGCCTCTTAAGACTGTGTCGCATCCAGAGAGTGCACTGAAATTTTATTGTATTGTACTCTGCGTCTTAAGACTCTGTCACATTTAGATTTTGCGCTCAAAGATTAATGTATTGTACTCTGCCTCTTAAGATTGTGACATCCAGATAATGCGCTCAAAGATTGTCACATCCAGATAGTGTGCTCAAAGATTACTGTGTTGTACTCTGACTCTCAAGATTGTAACATCCAGATAACGCGCTCAAAGATTGTCACATCCAGATAGTGCGATCAAAGATTACTCTGTTTTACTCTGCCTCTTAAGATTGTCACATCCAGATAATGCACTCAAAGATTGTCACATCCAGATAGTGTGCTCGAAGATTACTGTGTTGTACTCTGCCTCTTAAGATTGTCACATCCAGATAATGCACTCAAAGATTGTCACATCCAGATTGTGCGTTGAAATTTTATTGTGTTGTACTCTTCCTCTTAAGATTGTCACATCTAGATAGTGCACTCAAAGATTGTCACATCCAGATAGTGCGATCAAAGATTACTGTGTTGTACTCTAACTCTTAAGACTGTGTCGCATCCAGATATTGCACTTAAAGATTACTGTGTTGTACTCTGCCTCTTAAGATTGTGACATCTAGATAGTGCGCTCAAAGATTACTGTGTTGTACGCTGCCTCTTAAGATTGTCACATCCAGATAATGCGCTCAAAGATTATCAAATCTAGATAATGCGCTCAAAGATTGTCACATCCAGATCGTGCGCTCAAAGATTACTGTGTTGTACGCTGCCTCTTAAGATTGTCACATCCAGATAATGCGCTCAAAGATTATCAAATCTAGATAGTGCGCTCAAAGATTGTTCCATCCAGATAGTGCGCTCAAAGATTACTGTGTTGTACTCTGCCTCTTAAGACCTGTCACATCCAGATAGTGCCCCGAAATGTCATTGTGTTGTACTCTGCCTCTTAAGATTGTCACATCTAGATAGTGTGCTCAAAGATTGTCACATGCAGATAGTGCGCTCAAAGATTACTGTGTTGTACTCTGCCTCTTAAGACTTGTCACATCCAGATAGTGCCCCGAAATGTCATTGTGTTGTACTCTGCCTCTTAAGACTGTGTCACATCTAAATAGTGCGCTCAAAGATTATTGTGTTGTACTCTGCCTCTTAAGACTTGTCACATCCAGATAGTGCCCCGAAATGTCATTGTGTTGTACTCTGCCTCTTAAGATTGTCACATCTAGATAGTGTGCTCAAAGATTGTCACATCCAGATAATGCGCTCAAAGATTGTCACATCCAGATCGTGCATTGACATATTATTGCGTTGTACTCTTCTTCTTAAGATTGTGACATCTAGATAGTGCGCTCAAAGATTACTGTGTTTTACTCTGCCTCTTACGACTGTGTCACATCTAGATATTGCACTTCAAGATTACTGTGTTGTACTCTACCTCTTAAGACTGTGTCGCATCCAGAGAGTGCACTGAAATTTTATTATATTGTACTCTGCGTCTTAAGACTCTGTCACATTTAGATTTTGCGCTCAAAGATTAATGTATTGTACTCTGCCTCTTCACACTGTGCCACATCTAGATAGTGTGCTCAAAGTTTACTTTGTTGGACTGTGTCTCTTAAGACTGTGTCACATCCAGATAGTGCCCTGAAATTTTATTGTGTTGTACTCTGCCTCTTAAGATTGTGACATCCAGATAATGCGCTCAAGGATTGTCACATCCAGATAGTGTGCTCAAAGATTACTGTGTTGTACTCTGACTCTCAAGATTGTAACATCCAGATAACGCGCTCAAAGATTGTCACATCCAGATAGTGCGATCAAAGATTACTCTGTTTTACTCTGCCTCTTTAGACTGTGTCACATCTAGATAGTGTCCTGAAATTTGATTGTGTTGTACTCTGCCTCTTAGGATTGTGACAACAAGATAGTGCGCTTAAAGATTGTCACATCCAGATAGTGTGCTCGAAGATTACTGTGTTGTACTCTTCCTCTTAAGATTGTCACATCTAGATAGTGCACTCAAAGATTGTCACATCCAGATAGTGCGATCAAAGATTGTCACATCCAGATTGTGCGTTGAAATTTTATTGTGTTGTACTCTTCCTCTTAAGATTGTCACATCTAGATAGTGCACTCAAAGATTGTCACATCCAGATAGTGCGATCAAAGATTACTGTGTTGTACTCTGCCTCTTAAGATTGTGACATCTAGATAGTGCGCTCAAAGATGGTCAAATCTAGATAGTGCGCTCAAAGATTACTGTGTTGTACTCTACCTCTTAAGACTTGTCACATCCAGATAGTGCCCCGAAATGTCATTGTGTTGTACTCTGCCTCTTAAGATTGTCACATCTAGATAGTGTGCTCAAAGAATGTCACATGCAGATAGTGCGCTCAAAGATTACTGTGTTGTACTCTGCCTCTTAAGACTTGTCACATCCAGATAGTGCCCCGAAATGTCATTGTGTTGTACTCTGCCTCTTACGATTGTCACATCTAGATAGTGTGCTCAAAGATTGTCACATGCAGATAGTGCGCTCAAAGATTACTCTGTTTTACTCTGCCTCTTAAGACTGTGTCACATCTAAATAGTGCGCTCAAAGATTACTGTGTTGTACTCTGCCTCTTAAGACTTGTCACATCCAGATAGTGCCCCGAAATGTCATTGTGTTGTACTCTGCCTCTTAAGATTGTCACATCCAGATAATGCCCTCAAAGATTGTCACATCCAGATCGTGCATTGACATATTATTGCGTTGTACTCTTCTTCTTAAGATTGTGACATCTAGATAGTGCGCTCAAAGATTGTCCCATCCAGATAGTGCGCTCAAAGATTACTGTGTTTTACTCTGCCTCTTACGACTGTGTCACATCTAGATATTGCACTTCAAGATTACTGTGTTGTACTCTGCCTCTTAAGACTTGTCACATCCAGATAGTGCCCCGAAATGTCATTGTGTTGTACTCTGCCTCTTAAGATTGTCACATCTAGATAGTGCGCTCAAAGAACACTGTGTTGTCCTCTGCCTCTTATGATTGTCACATCCAGATAGTGCGCTCAAAGATTGTCACCTCCATATAGTGCGATCAAAGATTGTCACATCCAGATAGTGATCTCAAAGATTATTGTGTTGTACTCTGCCTCTTAAGATTGTGTCACATTTAGATTGTGCGCTCAAAGATTACTGTGTTGTACTCTGCCTCTTAAGACTTGTCACATCCAGATAATGCCCCGAAATGTCATTGTGTTGTACTCTGCCTCTTAAGATTGTCACATCCAGATAGTTTGCTGACATTTTATTGTGTTGTACTCTGCCTCTTAAGATGTTACATCAAGATAGTGTGCTCAAACATTGTCACATCCAATAGTGCGATCAAAATTACTGTGTTGTACTCTGCCTCTTAAGACTGTATCACATCTAGATAGTGCACTCAAAGATTCCCACATCCAGATAGTGCGCTCAAAGATTACTGTGTTGTACGCTGCCTCTTAAGATTGTCACATCCAGATAATGTGCTCAAAGATTGTCACATCCAGATAGTGTGCTCAAAGATTACTTTGTTGTACTCTGCCTTTTAAGACTGTGTCACATTTAGATTGTGTGCTCAACGGTTAATGTGTTGTACTCTGCCTCTTAAGACTGTGTCACATCCAGACAGTGCCCTGATGTTTTATTGTGTTGTACTCTGCCTCTTAAAATTGTTACATCTAGCTAGTGCGCTCAAAGATTGTCACATCCAGATTATGCGATCAAAGATTACTCTGTTGTACTCTGCCTCTTAAGATTGTCACATCCAGATAGTGCGCTCAAAGATTACTCGGTTTTACTCTGCCTCTTACGATTGTCACATGCAGATAGTGCACTCAAAGATTGTCACATGCAGATAGTGCGCTCAAAGAATACTGTGTTGTACTCTGCCTCTTACGATTGTCACATCCAGATCATGCGCTAACATTTTTTTGTGCTGTACTCTGTCTCTTAAGATGTTACATCTAGATAGTGCGCTCAAAGATTGTCACATCCATTAGTGCGCTCAAAGATTACTGTGTTGTACTCTGCCTCTTAAGACTGTGTCACATCTAAATAGTGCACGCAAAGATTACTTTGTGGTACTCTGCCTCTTAAGATTGTCACATCTAGATAGTGCATTCAAAGATTACTCTGTTTTACTCTGCCTCTTACGATTGTCACATGCAGATAGTGCGCTCAAAGATTGTCACATCCACATAGTGCGATCAAAGATCACTCTGTTTTACTCTGCCTCTTAAGATTGTCACATCTAGATAGTACACTCAAAGATTGTCACATCTAGATAGTGTCCTCAAAGATTACTGTGTTGTACTCTGCCTCTTAAGATTGTCACATCCAGATCGTGCGTTGACATTTTATTGTGTTGTACTCTTCTTCTTAAGATTCTTACATTTAGATTGTGCGCTCAAAGATTAATGTGTTGTACTCTGCCTCTTTAGACTGTGTCGCATCCAGAGAGTGCGCTGAACTTTTATCTTTGAGCGCACTATCTAGATGTGACAATCTTAAGAGGCAGAGTACAACACAATGACATTTCGGGGCACTATCTGGATCAAGCCACACCTCACTGATGATGCCCAGTGAAGCAGAAACCTGTCTGCTCTGCTGTTGCATGTGGTCCCTTGCAGAAGAAATGTGACCTAGCAGTTCCAATTCGCGCATGGTCTTTCCCAATCTGTAATGGCATGGCAGGCTGAACAATGATCACCAAGAGGGTTACCAGAGCAATGCCAGTAGTTATGAATCTTTCTAAACCTTCCAGCCATCACTCCTCAGTTTTGATGCAGACTTAATCTCTCATCAGCCATAGCAAGCAACTGTGAGGGATCATGGGAGTTGTGATCTGAAACAGCTGGAGAGCCAGTGGTTGCAGACCCCTTACTACCAATTATCTCCCCAAACAAAGCAGAAATGCAGGGAACACAGAAAAACATTTGGGAAATTATTTTTAAGAACCAAGATTAAAAGTATCCCCAAATAAATATCCTACATTGGCTTTAGGTGGAGAAGATTAACATTCAAAGTCATCTGTACCATTCAGGCAGCCTTTCAGAGCAATGACCCAGACTCCTTAAAGACAAGGGTCATTCGTTAGGCCTCTAAGAGAAAGCTCAGGTGAGGGCAGACCTTGACATCCAGCTGGTTAAACCATCCAGCAGGCAGAGCCATGAGGGTGTCTGACCATCCAGCAGGCAGAGCCATGAGGGTGTCTGTCTTCACAATTCTGGAACACAGCGCTCAAGTCTAGGGTAGACACGGGGTGGACGGAGTACCCCACTTTTTTCAGAAGTCCCCCCACTATCTTCAGCGGGCACCTTGATATGCTAATTTCTGGTGGCACCACATAGAATTGGCATGTTAATGAGTCCTCCCACTATTTATTTTTAGGACTTGACCCCTGCTGGCACAGGTTGGACCACCAACACCTGCTCTTCGGAAAAGCAGCCCTTCGGCAGCCATTAAGAGAGGACAGGCTGCGATTCCTCAAGACATCCTACTCAGGGACCCACCCTGGTCCCCATGAGACGTACCTCTGTCTTAACCCAGATCTGTTTGCATCCAGGACCCACAGCAGTGGAGTAGCTTTGCTGAAAATGTTGGGGAGGGACGTGCCATGTAAATGAAAGGAGCCCCTGCCAAATGAGTGGGACAAAATGGTGTGCCGCAAAGGTTGGGGGCACAGACAGCCTTGGCCTCCCTACAATTATGCCCGCAGTGCCACCACGAATGCATCCCTGTATGTGTATGCCACAGACGGCTCTTAAGTGGCCTGAAGGCGACACAGTGTTTTATTTTCTTTTTATTAAATAGATATGTCACCTTTTGGCCACGTCACAGCTTTCAGACACTACAACATACACATTTAATTAAAGCATTAGTGGATATCAGAAAATAAACGAAAATTGGGAAGAATCATAAGGTCAGACAAAAAGATTAATACGGACAATTTTTTTAAACAATGTGTTTGTTCTATTAGCCAATACGCAGATGCGACCCCTTAAGCCAAGCGCGCACCCGCAAACACAAACACTGTCAACATTTAGAGACAAGGTCTAAATGGGGCCATGTACACACATGAAATCGGCCAGCACATACCAGTGGCTTGTGTGTAGGGGAAGCACGTCTGTAGTTTGCAAACCACAAGCTGGCTTTCCTCAATGGTGATTGCCTTTTAATTTCAGCCCACCACTGAAAGTGCTCTAAGGTGGAGCCCCTTAACGAGGCAGCTCGTGAATCAAGGGAGGCTGCTGCGTTTACAGCGTCTATTTCCAGCAGCAGAATATCAGAACAAAAAGAAAAATGGCCCCCTTTCTGGGCTCGCTGCGCCACGCGGCTACCGCTCTCATTTTCACTGGGCCCAGCCCTACTTCGTCAATGGGTGCCTTTTATTCGCCACAAAATTACAAGTATTTGATAAATGCCTCCTTTTAAGGTGAGGCTGTTCATCAGATGTTGGTGTGCTGTTGTTACCACTGATAATTGCTCTGTTATGCATCTGTACTGTTGTATAGAGGGGTCAAAGTGGTGGGGAACTAAAGGGTACAACGTCCCCTTACTTCTCGTGGCAATCAGTCATCGATCCCTTTATGCTGACCCACAATACGTTCCAGAACAGCAACTTTAAGAAAATGTTTTTTTATTTCATCCCCATTGGGGTCTCAACTTGAGCCCTGCTGATATCAAGTCAGTGCACCATTTCTCTGCGCTATCTCTCAGGTGCTGGAAGAAGATTATTTATTTCAATAGGTTGCTTGGGATTCAAAACCCATCCCCAGGCAGCCAAAACACCCAGCGTGATCACGATCTCCGTATGAGTGGCTGTAGGCTCAGACTTGTTAGCAGCCAATGGGAGGGGTGTGTCTGTGGCTGTCCAGTTTCTTTAAGCAATGCCAACGAGCATGGTGACGGGGAGGCTGCATGAAGGTGCATGCTGAGTGAAGGTGCATGCTGAGTGGGACAATGACACACTAAAGGATGTCATTTAAATGCATTTTCTTTCATTGGCCCTCATTACGACCCTGGCGGAAAGTGACTGACCGGACCGCCACAGCGTAAATAGCGTTTCCGCCATTGCACGATGGAGCAAAGTGCGGCCCATTCCGACCCATCGGGCACGAGCACCACGGCATGGCGGAAGTGCAAAGTCCGCGATGGCGGAAATGACCCCAAAACGGCCCACACCGCCGCCGTACGGCGCCCTAGGTGCAATACCGCCACCCATCTTAGCGGACACCGCAGTGAGCGCCAACCGGAAAGTACGGTGACCGTAAATATACGGAAACGGAAGTAAAAACATGGGCCCGGTACGGGAAACATCCCGCCGTACACCTATAAAACCACAAAATCCACACAACCACTAAAAACACTACCCTGAAACACACCCCAACTCGTCATCCACCCTAGCGAAACCAAGAAAAATGGGAAAAGTAGCGAAGAAAGCGTGCGACCGCAAGCGGCAGGTCCACTTCTCCCGTGAGGAACTCACCGTGCTAACAGAGACCCTCCAGGAGAATGCTGCCGTCGTCTTCTCCACGCAAATGACCAGGACGGCACCTGCGAACAAGAAGGCCATATGGGCTCTGGTGGCACAGCGGGTAAGTGCGGTGGGGACCGCACCCCGCAACCCACAGCAATGCAGAAAGCGATGGGACGACCTGCGGATACGCGTCCGTAGCATACTTTCTGCCAACCGCAACATTGCCACAGCCACCGGGGGAGGATCGGAATCACCCATCAAGTTGACCCCCTGGGAAGAAATCTGTGCCTCCACCATTGGAATGGAGAGCATAGAGGGAGTCGGAGGGATGGAGAAAGGAGTGCAGACATCCGAAGAATCAGGTAGGTGGCCCAAATGAAACAAAGCTAAATCCACAATGTCCAATCATGTGAAGTACCATGTGTCCACATAGTGCAACAGAAACACATGTCCAGGAGAACGTCCACACACATTGGCCTGATAGCGCACTTTAAAACTCACAATAAATACATAAATAATTAAAAACCCCTAAAACACCCACTACACGTGCAGCAGGCACACCCTAACTGCAGGCTGCCAAACAACTGCACCCTCACTCCACACACAAATGAAAGCACCTCCAAGGCCCCGACCCAAATCACCCTCAGGTACCACCCCAATGCATGTGATACAATGCCATTCCAATTCCCACAGACCCATTAATAACCCTCGCCCTCCTTTACTCCACCACAGGGTCCGATCCAAACGACGAGCATCAGGACACCCCTACCAGCACACCTGCAAAGAGGGCCAAGACCAACGGCCAAAGACCCTCCACCTCAGCTGCACGCATCAAGACACGGCAGCAGCACAAATCAGGTGGCAGCACAGAGGAGGGAACATCAACAGGCACCCCAGCAGCCAGCATGCCCACAACAGCAGCACCACAGGTCCCCCCAATGGATGCCACAGAAGGCACTGCCTCTGGTGGCAGCAGCACCATAGGTGACACCCCATTGATGGCAGCATGCTCCGACACAGAAGACGGGGATGTCGAAGTCAGATCCATCCATGACCTGTCCCAATCCCCCTGTCTGTCCCATCCCGTACAACATGAGGATACCACGCAGGGGCACCCACAAGACGACGACTGGCCATCCCCCACAAGCCCTGTGGCAAGGCAACATGAGGTCACCAGCCCCTCTGTGACACCACCGCAAATGGCCATGGCCCAGCAGAGGCAACAGTCCCTCGACCAGTTAATCGTGCAACAGCAGCAACTGGCCACGCTCCTCAAGGACCATGCCGATGAATGTGGGGGCACTAAGGCAGACATAGAAACATCAACTGAGACACTTAGGGCAGAAATGGAGAGAAGTACAGAGACACTAAGGGCACAAATGGAGAGTAGCACCGAGTGCCTGAGAGTCCAAATGGAGAGTAGCACCGAGAGCCCAAATGGAGAGAAGCACCGAGAGCCTGAGGGGGGAACTGCATGCGACGTCCAAAGACGTATGTGCCGAACTTTCCGCAGTGCGCCGTGTGCTCACTGAGCTCTCACAAACCCTTAGGGACATGCATGGACGTGAGCAGGCAGAGACATCATCCGTTGCAAGTTCCGTCCAGGGCAGCCCCCAACGTAGATCTGGGAGGAACCTGCGCTCCACAGGCAGGGGTGCCCCTGATACCCGCAGAGGGGGCTTGCAATAGCGACTGCCCACTGACAATGAGCATCTTTGGACACTGGTGTTCGGGGGGGAGGTAGGAGGGTGGAGGGGGTGTGTTGGGCTCACTTGGGTGGCGGGTCGATAGGGTGTTCAACATGATATCACATATGCCATAAACAATGCACGATCAACCAATGAGATGTGTGGACATTGATCTTTGTGTACTAGGCCATCATAGGCGTACAGTCCATATTGTGCATGTACCAGACACACACAGTGCCACGAGTACCGTGTCCATGTATCAGCCACCAGGCGTGAGTGCTAGAAGCATGCATCAATGAGATGCTGACGAATGTCACGGCCCTCCGGTGCCTCGCAGACTCCTTGAGGTGCTGCCACATCCCCACCCTCATCATGACCATCTTCAGGTGCTTGCAGTTCTGCGTCAGGGGGCATGGGCACATTTCTACGTACGCACATGTTGTGGAGCATGACACATGCCATGACCATCTTTGCAACCTTCTCATGGCGGTACAGGAGTGCCCCGCCAGACCTGCTGAGGCAGCGGAAACGAGTCTTCAGTAGGCCGAATGCCTGTTCAATGACTACACGGGTACGTGAGTGGGCATGGTTGTAGTCCTCCTCATGCTGGTCCCGTGGGTTCCAGACTGGTGTGAGGAGCCATCTCTTCAGTGGATATCCAGCATCACCTGTATGTGGACGATAAACGTATGATGTGGAATGCCATTGCTACGTAAGCACACCCCCCCCCTTCCTGCCAGGTCATTGCCGAATCACATACCCCACATCATCATGCATGAAATGAGACTCACCGAGTAGCCAGGATCTGTTCCCTGCGTGTCGCTCCATGTAGCGTGGTATTGTAGAGTTCCTCAAGACCATAGAATCATGGGTTGATCCAGGGAATCGGGCACAACAATGTGTAATGATCCTGTTGGAGTCACACACCATTTGTACATTCAGGGAATGAAATTGTTTTCGGTTGCGGTACTGGGCCTCCATGGCATGTGGGACGACCAATTCCACATGGGTGCAGTCGATGGCACCAATGCAACCCGGTATGCCGGCAAGTGCATGGAATCCCACTTTTGTGTTGGTAATTTCCTGCTCCGAGCGTGGTAGAGAGATGTAGTCGTCTGCGTGCTGCAGGAGGGCATCGAGCACTTGCAATAGTGTCCGTGAGAACAGTGGCTGAGAAATGCCATGCAACTGTCCGACTGTGTGCTGGTAGGTGCCTGTGGCCAGGAAGTGGAGTACAGACACCACCTTCAGTAGGGGTGGGATGGCGGTTGGGCTATCTATCATGCTGACAAGGTCAGCCTGTGTCATGTCCACAATGGCGGCTATGGTGTCCCGGTCCAAACGGTAGAGGGTGTGGATCTGCTCATCAGTGAGGTTGAACGGATGTGCTCGGAGGCGTGGGATTGCGGGCTGCCTGCGTGGTGGTAGTGGCTGTGCTGGCGGCCCTTGCTGGCCCTGCCTTGGCCTCCTCCTCCTCCTGCGTCTCCTCCGTGCGGCCGGTTGTAGTTGGTGTTCGTCTTCAGCTTGGAGTTGGAGTACTTGCAGTGCTATCAGGTCCCCCAGGGCCAACATCGCGAGTCCTGCCGGTAGCATTTCGGAGTGGTTGTGGGAGGAGACTGGGTGTGCAATTTATGTGTTTTCAGGCTGTATGGCCTCCACCTGTGGTGATTCATTCCACCTGTGCAAGCTGCTCTCCCCTTTGGCCGAGCACGTCCCGCACACAACGCTGCAATTCGAGTAATGGCATCTTGCTATTGCAATCATGTATTTGTACCCGATGGCCGTGTAACATTGGTTGATATGTACATTCGGCTATGGTCCCATTGTTTCACATACAATCTTTGCAGTCGCGAACAGACTTGTGAAGGGTTAGTGGAACGTAGTACTCGAGTAACGGTGGGCCCTCATGCATCACTGTACCGAGTTGCACCGACGGGCGGGGCGTCCCATTTGTGGGTGAAGGCAGTTGCCATTTTCACGCACAGCCGCACTAGATGGATTAATTTGTAATTTCAAACGGCCACAGATGCCTTTTCGACGTGATGTTGCAAATGAGGAATTCGAAGGGCGGCGCTTTCGGTTTTCAGCTAGCGGCGAGGAGATGCCCACAGGTCTGACTGCAAATATAACGTTCTATTGTTCAATGTCCTTGAGCCAGGGGCCATGGCGAGGATGCAATGATTGATATGAATAGTTTGGGATGCGCAATAGCGACGTGGGCGATGAGGCCGGACGTTCCCAAATACATGTTACTTCACAACACTGGAATTACGGGCTGGGGCACTGTGGATTTTGCAGGCTGCATAACGCACAGACTCAATGGATATTTCTAATGTTATGTGAGTAAATATTCAGGCGTTTTTATACCGGGATGAGGGAATGATGAATGGATGCATGGGCAGATGATTTGATACAGAGTTTGCCATGTACAGGGCTTCTTGGAATCTGTCCGCCTCCCCTGCGCTATGTGATGCAGGGCTGCCATAGTGGGACCATCGTCTATCTGGCCTTGTTGAGCCCTCCCTGTCTCGACGCGCCTTCAGACACTTGTGTCCATGCACGTTAACATTCCCATCAGATGGATTCTGTTTTCACAGACGCATGCACAGGTACACTCGTTTGTGATGGTGTTTACACCTCGATATAGATGGTTATGAGTCGCAAGTGGTTTTGGGGTGGTGATGATCCTTTGGAGTGGGCTAGCATGCATATGGCTGTGGATTTAGTGTGATCATTGAAGTGAGTTGTTCGAATGTAGTTCTGATGGCCATTCTGTTCTTTTTCTTTTCTTTTGGTTGACAGGTATCTCCTCCCCTTTTGCCACTGCCATCTGTATGCCACTCCTGCAGATGGCTTTTACTCCCGACACCTGCTGCTTCGTGTTAATCAGTGGAGCAGCATTACGATCTTATGGGACGATCGC
The DNA here is from genome assembly GCF_040938575.1 of Ambystoma mexicanum. Taxonomy (NCBI): domain Eukaryota; kingdom Metazoa; phylum Chordata; class Amphibia; order Caudata; family Ambystomatidae; genus Ambystoma; species Ambystoma mexicanum. The sequence continues at coordinate 1,604,937,411 of NC_090932.1, forward strand.
CAATGGGCCACATGCCCTTACGCAGTACTAGTGGCTCGGAGCAACATTTCGGCCTTTCAGCTGGACTAGTGCCTCCCCATTGGGACGGCCCTGCGGTTCTGTGCGCTTCCATGTTGCCTTTTCGTACGTGAATGTGGCTCTGTGTACCATGATGGAACAGGGCGTCACACAAGTAGTAGCTGGTCATTTCTTGCGGATGCAGCCCACAATGGTGAAATGTGTTTTGGAGTTCATGGCCTAATGGCTGTATGGGCTTGGTGATTTTGTTGTGCATTAAATTTCTATTCTGATATGGGCCGTGTAGCGTTTTTCTTTGCAAGTGATGTGGCATATTCCTATTTGGGGAGCGATGTATTGTGAGGAGATCTGCATTGGGTTCCAGCTTCGGAGTTTAGTTGCGTGGTACTGTGCTGGGCGCGTTTGCCTACGAAGCCCAGTGAGGTCAGGGATGGGGGCTGCCAATATGACTGCTTGAATGTTGTCATGCTCAGGGGCGGGGGATTGGGTTTTGTGTAACAGATGCCGGTCAGCCAGGTGGACTGGTGGAATGATGTGATTTTCGGAATATTGCTGGTCACAGGTGCCTGTGGTTGCGTGCGTTTCTTGGTGGGGGACTGTGGTCATGTCCATTGGAATGGCTTCTGTATTCGTGCCATCTGTGCCCTGCAGCTCCCATTGGTCCCTCTTGTGATTCTTTTGTTCGTTGGCATGCATGGGTGACTTGTACATTTCACTGGTTGCATTGTGACTTCATTGCACCTACGGGGAGTTGTACTTTGTGGGCAGGGAGCGGTGTACAGGCACTCAGTGGGGCCGTTTACGGTTGATTCGCGATGCCGTACTTCTCACCATGGCGGAATGGTACTTTCCGCCGTGCTTGATGGCGTTAGGTACATGTCCGCTAGGGTCGGAATTCGCGTACCCTTGCGCCATGGTGGTATTTACGGTTTGGCATGGCGCGCGCGCGCGTACTTGGTGCAGTTAGCGTTGGCGTTCACTACGGTGTCGCTAATGGCATCGTACTTTGCGGTGACGGGTCATAGTCGCACCGAGCGCTATTCGATGGCGGTATTGCATTTCCGCCATCGTTTTTCGATTTCCGCCAGGGTCGTAATGAGGCCCAATGTTGCAGGATGGAGTGTTGGAAAGTAAGGACCCAGGTATGGGGTTTTAATGGGTGAAGGGGGTGACGGTGAGTATGGGGCAGTGGCCAGAAAAGGGGGTGGGCAGAAAAGGGGGTACACTGTTGTACACCTCTGTAAAGCGCTCTGTTATGTATCTGTACTGTTGTACACTTCTGTAAAGCGCTCTGTTATTCTACTGTACTGTTGTACACATCTGTAAAGTGCTCTGTTATTCATCTGTACTGTTCTATACCTCTGTAAAGCGCTCCAATATGCATCTGGGACATCTCCACCAGATCTATGATCTCTGTGCTCTGTCCTATCTCCTCCTCCTCCATTAATGGTGGCACTCGCTGGGAAGTCCTCATGGCTTCCTTCGACTTCTCTGAAGTCGTCATTAATGTCTACCTAAATGGCACTGTCATGGTCCAAGGCCCTCAGGCCAATCTCCTCCTCTTTGATAGGCGCTTTCCTCGCCTAATCAATTTCCTCTCATCTCCTGCTGTCCCCCCCCCTTGGCTACCTTGCCCTCTCTCTCCTCGTCCTCCTCTGCCCCTCCTAGGGCTCTTTCTCCTCCGCAGGGCGTACCTCTGATCTGTACCCCTCCCCGGAAGGTCTTTAAGGCTGGCAACCTTCTTCATATTGCCACTCTCAACTCTCGCTCTGCTTTCAAACACTCCTCTGACATCTGCCACCTCCTTGAAGAACTAGACCTTAAGTAAGATCACTGTTTTGACCTTCCCTGTTCCTCTCACTCGCCTTGTCGTGCTCTGAAACACTAGTGTACAAGCTCGATAGAAACAAAATATCAATCAATCAATCTGTACTGTTGTACACCTCTGTAAAGCACTCCGTTATTCATCTGTACTGGTCTATACATCTATAAAGCACACCCGTGGAGTCCCGGAGAGTCCCGCTTTGCCGCTGTCGGCTGTTCGAACGTTGGTTACTGTGTCTTCACTACATCTTCACTACGTTTCCCACAAGGTGAAGAAAAACAAGATCAACAGAAGGACTGATCAGTGAACTATATTTATAGTACAGTTTTTGTTCACTCAAATTCTTTTCTATTTGTGTAGGCTTTGCTACGCTCCTGTGGGCGTTACTATAAAATTGAGCACACGTGCACCCGTGGAGTCCCGGAGAGCCCCGCTTTGCCGCTTCACCGAGGCGCAGCAGTGGCGTGGCCTGCCTGGGAGGACTACTAGGGATCCTTGTGAAGACTGTGGCCTATGAAGGTAGGCAGTCATGACCAGATTAACGTTAAAATCAGGGAGGCCTGCGCACAGTCCCTTAAAAAGCTCGAAAGAGGGGCAAGAAGATAAGCCAGCAGAAACTGCGCCCTTATGCTCCACCCCTAGATGTGGTGGAGTGAAGAAGCAGTGGGTGGTGGGTAATGTCGATATCCGCAAATTCTGTAACGGCTGGTTATCTGCATTTAGAGCACAATGTGGAAGTACTCCTCAACCCAATAGCACATCAGGTGAAACTGGGGTAGAAGTCCGCTCTGATGCAAGATGTGGCCCTAGCAAATCTAAGTGCAGTGGCCCCACTCAAAGCCCCACCTGCAGGCGGTCTGAGAAGTGAATCCTCAATTTCAGATACGGCTTTATTGAATTTGGTGCCGGCCTTAGATCCTCTTTGCCCAAATCCAATAGTGCCCCCTGTTCGTGGTGTGGATCGTGGGGATCCTGTATGTAATTGACTTAGATGCCAATGATACAGTGTTTTCAGACTCAACCTGCTGCCTGAGAACTTATCAGCCTCCCCAGTTATGTTTTCAGAGAGCTGTATAAGTCATTCGACCTCGATTTCTGTTGTGGAAACCCCTGGTGCGAGAAAAGCTATAATGTATAACCATAGCACAAATACATCATTGGTCACCCATTTGCCGGATTCTGTTTGGGTTAATACCTTGCAGTCAATGAACCAGGCGCTGGTGGATATGTCACGAGCGAACAGATGCAAACAGAAACTGGCTGCACAGAGTGAATGTTTGGGAAAAATGTTGTCATGGCAAGAGACAAACTCATGTCAAACTGTGAAAGTGTGGGATAAGAGAGTGTCAACAGACGATTTACTGCCTAAGAAGTTAGCGGTAGCTTCTCAAACGGAAAGTCAGGTTGACCCTAGTCAAATCCTCCAAAAAATAAATCTCTGTATCCAGTACAAACCTTATCTGATTAAGTCTGTCATCCCGTGCTTTGATGAGATTGTCTTTGAATCCCCTAGGGGCGGTCCTGGTTTGGCACTGGTAGGAGGGGAGGGATTGAATCCATTGCCTTTGGTAAAGATTGTGGTTCAAGGTGATGGTGATAAGAGCGTGATCGAAGGAACTGATAATTTGCCAGTGAGTCATGCTAATAAGAAGGGAAAGCCTGTGGTCAATAAAACATGGAAAAAATTACCAAAGCATCAACAAACACCAAAAAATATGGGGAAATCCTCTGTAAAACATTTTTTTAAAACAATCACCGTCCCTAAACTTACTTCTGTAGTAGCCTCCAAGGCAATAAAGCAAAAATATCAATTGCTTGCAATGGAGAGGAGAAGTGAATCACGGAAGCTCATGCCGGCTCCTGTTATGGAATACCGGCCTCTGGATGAGTTGATGGAGGTTTTGGTAAATAAAGAGTCCCTTGAGAGAAAAATAACAGAAGTAGATGCACCTCTAACTTTAAAGGGTAAGGGGACACCGAGGCTCGAGCAAGTCGCATCGGACCCTGCCCTTGCTGCCCAACGTGCCGAAATTCGGAAGGCGGTTGATGCCTATATGGAGGGGCTGACCCCAGCTGTGCTAATCCCTCCGTCATTAAAGAGCGATATGGGTGAGCAAAAGAAACTCCAAAGTCCCGCTATTGTTCATCAAATAATGGGTACGGAAGCTCCAGTAGGTGTGGGTCCGGGTAAGAATACCTCTGGAAAAATAACATTAGGAAGTGGATTGTGCTTAGAAGCGAACCAGAAACGGGTGATACCTGAACCCTTAAATAGTGGCACCCATAGCATACTTAAGAAATCTGAAGGGCAAGGTGTAAATAATGGTGATCTATCACAGATGTCGGGGGCTATTATGTTACTAATTGAGAGCGCCTTGAATAAAATGCACGGTCATAATCAACTACCTGAGGTATCTAGTCATCCTCCTCAAAATTGCGGCAGAAATTTGTAGTTTGCTCCACGGAGTGGACCAGCGCCGCATGCCTTGGGCCTGTCTTGTAGGAAACCACCGTGCACACAATAGGACTTAAATAGGCGAGCGGTGCTGGCCATCTTCTCGGAGATCCCGTAACTTGATGATGTTGGCTCCTCTGATATGGTATTGGTGGAATTCTCTGTGAAGGGCCAGTTAAATTCAGTTAACTTGTGGTTCAAATCTCGTGTTGTACAAAATGTAATCTGGCAGGCGAAAGAGGAATTGTACGCACTGGGATTTGTTCTTTCAACTATGCCGGATCAGACAGCTAGGCTGAATGCTCCCAGTCATGTAAGAAGCTTGCAAACAGGTGATGTGGGTGGTTTCTGGAATGCACAGAGATCTCTCCCTCGTACCAATGTTGCTTCGACCACCCGGTTGGGTAATCAGAAGTAATGTGCGGAATGGGTAGGGGGAAAACAGCTATCAATGGTTAGCTGGAACATCAGGGGGTTTAGCCATCTGATAAATAATGACTATAGTGAACTAAGAAATTGTGATATTGTTTTGTTCCAAGAGACTTGGCTCACCACTGTCCCGATCTGGGAAAATCATTAAGTCTATTTGAACCCTGCAATTAAACCAGCGGTAGGTAGGCCCAGTTCTGGGATCTTAACAGCGATAAAAATGGGCCGTGGAATGACTTCTGAATTGTGGGCTATGCCCAATAAATACATGATGTTGGTGAAAGTTCTTGCTGGGGAATACGGATATGCAATCTTAAATATCTACTGGAACCCGATTGCCATGTCGGATGACAACTTCTTTAATGATCTGAACACAATCCTGGACCTAGTAGTACTAGAGCATAAAGTAAGAGCACTGGTTGTGGATGGCGATCTAAAGTTAAACTGCCTGTGTGAGCACGGCAATAAAAATAAAACAAGATTTCAAAAATGGGATTCTTTAGTGAAAGCAAGAGGGCTGATAGCCCTTAATGGGGCATTCAAGTCTGACATTCCCCCTGCAACGACCTGGCAAAAGGGCAAAAGTAGATCAACGATTGATTATATCTATGTAAATGAGGTTTTATGGCCAACAGTAGTGAACTTTTCTGTGTCTAGAACCGAGGCAAGTGACCACAATATCCTCAAGGTTCAATGGGCTGATGGCACATTAAGTTCTCGACCAGATCATAATCTAATTGATGGAGTTTGTGTAGTGAGTGCTGGAGGTAACCAACTCTGATGGTCGGAGAAAGATGTCTCAAACCTAGAACGTCTGTTGAGATTAGGTATTCCGGAGTATGGGCTCTCGGGTGAGGATGTTAATAATGTCCAAGCCGGCCTATTCTTGGTGTTTAGCGGTCAAACTGGTAAAAGAAAACAATTGTCACCACATTTCCACTCGTTTGATAAGGAGGTGAAAGTAAGAAAGGTGGAAGTACGCGCCCAACTGCGTGCGGCCCAAAAAGAACCAGGGCATTTGAGGGAATCCTTAATCGCCAAGATAAGAACGACTTATATGAATTGGGTGAAAGGCCATCAAGCGGCATTGTTTCAAGCGGATGGTACCAATATGCTAAAGATCTTAGCAAGTAAAAACATTGCAAAGATGTGGTCAGCTATAAAAATTCTGTTGTGGCCCCGCAAGTAGCCCTACAAGAGAGTGCGGTCCAGACACACGTATGGGTCGATCATTTTACTAAACTGTACGCCCTCCCGGCTCAAAAAAGTTCCTCGGTGTTAGTTATTCCTCCTCTGTACTTTTGTTTGAAGTTTGAGATATCAGACATTATAGCGCTGATTAACTCAGCTAGTAACTCAAAGGTGAGGGGGCCTGACGGCATGTCGAATTTTGACCTTAGAAAATATCCCGAGTTACTGGCGTCCACATTACTCAAAATCTTCCAGCTAATAAATAAAACCCAGAGCCTCACTAGTTCATGGACCCAGGCGATTACAATTCCCATATATAAAAAGGGCGACAGACAAGACCCGAGTAGTTATAGGCCCATCTCCCTCCTCAATGTCTCTGGGAAATTGTTTAGCCGGCTATTATTGGGCAAATTGCAGGAATGGGTAAAAGAAAAAAATCTAACTGATCCATTACAAACAGGATTTATAAAAGGCCTAGGAACCATCCCAAACATAATAACATTGAGAATGATTATAGCCCAACAGGCAGAACATAGGCAACCGCTGTATATGGGGTTTATCGACTTCAGAGACGCGTCAGTTTCAAAAGCTGGCTAAGTACAATTGCCCTCACTCTCTCTTGTCATTAATCATTATGTTCCATTCAAAAACATCAATGAGGGTGCGAACTTCCCTTAAAGGGAGACTATCGCCTGAAATAGAGACCCTACGTGGGCTAAAACTTCTATTTAATTTTTTCATTCTAGATTTGGGTTTGGAATTTGTAAATTTTAACAGTGATGCCCCGAGAATTGCTCCTCAGCAAATCCTGTATTTTCTATATGCGGATGAACTAGTGTTGCTCTCTAAAACACCAAAAGGTCTGCAACGTATGTTGTCCCGGTTGGGTGAGTATGTTAAGGCTAATAATCTAATGATTAATGTCTCCAAATCCCAAATCCTAAATTGTGTACCATCTGGGGACCGGAAGAGACGTGCCCCACCTCTGTCCTGGAAGCTTCAAAACAGTGAACTATTGAGAGTGTTGAACTATAAATATCTCGGGACCGACATTACCTTCAAGCAAAATAAATCTGCTGAAGTGGCAGTTGTCGGGAACAAATTACAGCACCTAATTTCACAGTCCAGAATCCTAATTAAAAGAGTTGGGAAATTTTCCAGAAAGCATGTGGTGACCTTCTATAAAATGAAGGTATTACCAATTATGCTATATGGCATAGAGGGAAGAATACTTGATAATGAGCATGAGTGGGAAACGCTGGAAGCTAAGTATTGGAGACAGATACTAAATTTACCGAATACAGTACCAATTGCCTTGATTCGTTATGAACTGGGCTTACTATCTATCCATGTTCAGGCGGTTTGGCGTCAGTGTGCCTTCTTACGCAAATACCCGAACGGGGTAAACAGTAGAACCATCCGAGAAATAGTAGCCCATAATTTGTTAAAATCTGGTTATGTGTTCCCGAAGACATGGAGTGAGAATGTGCTAGATCATCTAGCAGAAGCAGATGTTTCCATTGACTTGTTGACTTCAAACCCCGACCGTGCGAAAGTGAAACTCTTTCAAACGGCCTGGGCAAGAAATTTAACAAAATGCACTAAGTATAAATATTTTAATATCTGGCTATTTGGAATTAAGAACTATGGTTCGATAGCCCCATATTTGGTGAAATGCCCCTCACACAGGGTCCGGGCTGATTTCCTGAGGTTTAGATTAAACCTTTGGAACACTCGGGACGTCTTGTGTAGGCGAAAACTGATATCTATGGAGTGTAACTACTCTAGATACTGTTTATCAATAGGAAAAAGGGAAACTCTCCAACATATGTTAGTTGAATGTGGTGCCTTGCGGAATATATGGGCAAGATGTTTTAACAATGTGTTTGTTATCCACTCTGAGCTCACGGATGCCAAAATATGGCAAATGCTGTTCTCTAACCCGAGAGAAAGGGTACAATTAGCTATTGTTCAGTTCTTAAACGTGGTACTACCGAAGGACAAGGACACCTCTAGAGGCGTGGGGCAATAAACTAGAAACCATTCCTAGCGGCTCATTAGTATATGTAATGCCTGGAGCTATGTAACCTATGTGGAAAAGGGTAATAATGTGATGGGTGTGGTAATTGCAATTGTAATTGTATTCTGTAAATGGATTTGGCGTCGTTCCTCTGTGCAGGCGATGAGGGCGATGAAGGAATCCTGCGCCCAATCATCATTATTATAATTATAATTGTTATAATCATTATTATTGTTTATGATTATTGTATGTATATTAATCAAATTTCGTATTTTTGTGCCTGTTTTAATATTGTCATATGTGAATTTGTGTTTATTGAGGATACTTGTTAATATATTTGAAAAGTTGCTTGCAACTAAACCAAATAAAAAAAATAAAAGCGCTCTGTTATGCATCTGTACTGGTCTATACGGTTTATAGTAATAATTTCGAAACCAATAATGTCGAAAGTCATTTTTTCGAGAAAAAAAAATGTTGAATTTTTTTTAATGCTTTTTTTTTTAATGGGGGGGTTCCCCCCCAACCCCCCTTTTTTTAAAAAAATGTTTTGTTTTACCCATTTTTTTTATCCAGAACCCCAAAATAAATATATAATTTTAAAAAACGGAATTCGACATTTTTTTTTTCCGACATTATTTTTTCGAAAAAATTGTCCTTCGACATTATTTTTTCAAAAAAATGACTGACCACCGGTCTATACCTCTGTAAAGCGCTTTGTTATGCATCTGTACTGTTGTATAGCGCTATAAGGTGACGTTATGCATCTGTACTGTTCTACACCTCTGTAAAGCGCTCCGTTATGCATCTGTACTGTTCTATACCTCTGTAAATCGCTCCATTATGCATCTTTACTGGTCTATACCTCTGTAAAGCACTCCATTATGCATCTGTACTGTTCTATACCTCTGTAAAACGCTCCATTATGCATCTGTACTGTTCTATACCTCCTGTAAATCGCTCCATTATGCATCTGTACTGTTCTATACCTCTGTAAAGCGCTCCGTTATGCATCTTTACTGGTCTATACCTCTGTAAAGCGCTTTGTTATGCATCTGTACTGTTGTATAGCTCTATAAGGTGACGTTATGCATCTGTACTGTTCTATACCTCTGTAAAGCGCTCCGTTATGCATCTGTACTGTTCTATACCTCTGTAAAGCGCTCTGTTATGCATCTTTACTGGTCTATACCTCTGTAAAGCGCTCCATTATGCATCTGTACTGTTCTATACCTCTGTAAAGCGCTCCATTATGCATCTGTACTGTTCTATACCTCTGTAAAGCGCTCTGTTATGCATCTTTACTGGTCTATACCTCTGTAAAGCGCTCCATTATGCATCTGTACTGTTCTATACCTCTGTAAAGCGCTCCATTATGCATCTGTACTGTTCTATACCTCTGTAAAGCGCTCCATTATGCATCTTTACTGGTCTATACCTCTGTAAAGCGCTCCATTATGCATCTTTACTGGTCTATACCTCTGTAAAGCGCTCCATTATGCATCTGTACTGTTCTATACCTCTGTAAAGCGCTCCATTATGCATCTGTACTGTTCTATACCTCTGTAAAGCACTCCATTGCTTCCTGAAGCTAGGTCCACTCTCAATAAATACCACAATAACGATAATAATAATAATACTCCTACATTGAATGAAACGGACTGGCACTGAGGAAGATTTTTTATAGGAAGCCGGCACCTGGCTGGGAATCCAGGGAGCGCTGTAAATTAGGTCATTACACATAAGGGTGCAGGGTAGCAAAGGTACCTGGATGTATATGGAGGGCGGGGGTGCGAGGGCAAGCTCCAGAGAGTGAGAATTACAGCCTTCTGTTAAAAGGAATGTTAATTGCATGCTGGGGACCACTAGCGTTAGCACGTGCGCACTGTGGGGAGGCGGGGAGGGGGGGGGGAGGGTTCTGGTTGCATGGTTATTCATTCACTGGACGGAAGGGAGATGGAAAGAGTTAAGAGAGGAAAACTCACTTTTACGCTTTCATTCTCCTCCTCGACTTATGAAAAAATAAATAAACGCGGCCTGCAAATTACGCGTTGCAGGCAGCGCTAACTAACGCATTCCTATCGAGTCTGCCTGGTTTACGCGTTGCAGGCAGCGCTAACTAACGCATTCCTATAGAATCTGCCTGGTTCTGAGCAGGTGGACATGCGAGGCGGAGTCCACTTGTTTTGCCCCTGCATGAAAACGCATTTAAAAGACGGATGGAGCAATGCACTGCAGAGATCTTAACTGCGCGTCCGTCTTGGCACTGCATCAAAACGGGACAGAGCGTTGCGCCTAGTGTGACCAGATGTGAAAAGTAAAGAAACGGGACAGGGCAACTAACATAAAAGTAGGACTAACTCTTGAAAGGGGCTGTGAAGTCACTACACTTCAGTAGCGGTTGGAGGAGGAGCGGTGTAAGTGTTACTGGTGGAATAAAAACATATTATAATTAATATATCACATACTACCACTACCTTAATCCGTAATATCCAGCATTTCTTCTGAGTGAGATTGTGCGTTTCTTGAGAGAGCGGGACAGAGCACCCAATTCCGGTGCAGTGCTGGCAAAACCGGGACGTCTGGTCACCCTAGAACTTACTCCTCCATTTAAAGCACCCCTTCGCCCCCATTCAAAAGAAGGCCTTAGCGTTGACTCCAGCCAGACCTGGTTGAATTGTTTGCATTCTAGAACTTATTGTTTTGTTTTTAAAATAGAAGTGCAGGGTTGCAAATTTATGAATACAAAGAAATAAGAGGCATTGGTGGGCTAGTCATTACTGACATGGGGCAACTTCAGATTGGCCTGCTTTGATCATGAGTGCTTGCTTAACAGAGTGCTATATCAGGGGCGTTCCATTTTCATATCCAGAAGCAAAACAGAATTGCGAGAAAAGACAGTCTCTTGCATTTGTTTTCAATATTGGCGTCGTTTTCGAGACTGTTGGGGGTCTGTCAGCACCCCCGTGCGTGCCCGTGAGCCCCTCAACCCACAGACCTCACTCGGCACACGTCTGTGTAGTTCGGGCTCCCCGGTCGCTCTGTTGCGGCCGGGAACGCCCAGTTTATTTAAGCCGCACGCGGCGACGTGCAACGTCACGCCGCCGCGTGCGCAGACCCTCACGGGGCAACGCCACACTCCTCCTTTTTCGGGAGGGACAACAATACCACACATTTCTAAATGTTACACCGCACACAAAACAACAACTAAAACTCAGAGCCCATGCCCCTTTAATATCAGCCACCCGGGTCCCCTCACTCTGGGAGGCACTCAACCGGTCCTAGTACATAGTCACCGAGGTAGGCAGGTTTCCCTCGCCCAGCCCTCTGGGGGTACCTCCCGCCTACCTCCACCGCAGGACTCCCCATCGTCCCAGTCCCTCGATGTGGCGACACCAGGATTTCCCCCCGGGGTGTGTCTTCATCCGGGAGGTCCACCTCATCGGGGTCCGGCGGGAGCTCCGCTCGAGAGTCACCCAGCTTCTTGAAGAAACTCACATTTCGAGTGACGGCCGATTTCCCATCCGAGGCCGTCACCATTGACCCTTTTACGGCTACCACGTCCAGTGGCTCCGGTTCGTACGGGAGCGAGAGCTTGCCATGAGGATGTCGATTCCGGATCAGTACCTCGTCACCCGGCTCTAGCCGCTGCGGACGGAGGCCCCGCCGCAGATTCTCCTGATTTGTCCGTGTCTGTCGCTCAGCCTCCACCCGTTGATCGTCTATCACGCCGGGCTCCTTTTCTTGTACCTCCGGGAGGAGGCCTCGGGGGAATCGTCGGAATAGGACCTCAGCTGGGGCAACCCCAGTCGAGGCATGTGGGGTGGTGCGGTATACCCTCAGGAATTGATACAATGCCCGCTGGAGGGGCTGGCCCTGCCCTTGGGCTATCCGGAATGTTTTATTCAGTGTTCTCATCAGCCGTTCCGCGTCCCCGTTTGCACGGGGCCACAACGGGGAGACCTTCCTGTGTATCACTCCGCAGCTCTCCAGGAACTCCGAGAACCGCGCACTCTGGAACGGGGACCCATTGTCCGAGCACAGAGTCACCGGAAAACCATGGGTGGCAAAGATCTTCTCCACTGCTCCCACCACGTGCTCAAACGCCACTGACTCAACGAACTCTACTTCGGGGTACCGGGAGTACTCGTCCACTATGGCCAGGAAGTGGGTGCCCACTGCCGTGGACCCAAAGTCCGCATGTACGATCTCCCATGGCTGGGTCCCTCGTGGCATCATCTCGATTTCAGGTTCACGCTGCACCGGGGAGGCCGCCTGGCACCACACGCAGGCCGCCACGAAGTCGTCCACCTTCCGCTCTAGCTCGGGGAACCACACCTTCAGCCTCAGCCTCGCCTTTGTCTTGGCGGCTCCCTGGTGCCCCTGGTGTGCCAGATTGATGACCTCATTGATTTTGGAACCAGGCACCCCCAGGCGATCGCCCCGCAGCAGAAGGCCTGACTCCGAGAAGGACAACTCGTCCTTCACTTTCCAGAGCTGTTCTAGGGTCACTTTGGCCTCTTGATTGCGCCCCGCCACCATCTCCAGCACGGACTTCCAGGATCCCGACCGCATCGAGCTCCTCAATATTCGGAAGCACTCGTCGTCGGCCGCAGCTGCCTCCAGTTCTGGTAGCGGCATCGCGTTGGGGGTGGCACCCTCTACCAACATTCTGATGTGATCATCGGCCTCCTCGGCGCAGGTGTCCTGCACTGGACCTCCACGCCCTCCCGGGTGTCGGGACAGGTAGTCAGCCGCGTTGTTGGCACCCGGCCGGTATATCAGGGTGACTCCATATTCCAAAAGAGCAAGCATCCACCTCTTGATTCTGGCCGGAGGCTTCGATGATGATCCAGCCATGATCGGGAGCAGCGGCTTATGGTCAGTCACCACCGTTACAGGTCTTCCCAGCACATACAGACGAAAATGCCTACAGCCCCAAAGGACAGCCAGGGCTTTGCGTTCTATTTGGGAATACCTCTGTTCTGTTTCTGAGAGGGCTTTGCTAGCGTAGGCCACTGGTCTGATCCTTCCATCTCGGCCCACCTGAGTAAGCACTGCTCCCAGACCGAATGGGCTTGCGTCCACAACAATTTCCGACTCGAGAGCCGGGTCGAAGAAAGCCATGGTGTCCTCTGCCGTCAGGGCACCCTTAATGTCCTCAAACTCCGACTGCTCCAACGGACCCCACTGCCAAGCTGTTTCCTTCTTCGTCAGGGCCCTGAGCGGCTCCGACCTCGAGGCCAGGTTCTGGATGAAGCGCCCGCAGTATGTCACCATACCCAGGAAGCTTCGCACGTCCGATGCCGATTCAGGCGGTTGTGCCGTCTTGATGTCACGGACTTTCCTCGGGTCCGGCGACACACCGCCCTCCTTAAACACGAACCCAAAGAACTCAATGGTCGGGCGCAGGAACTCGCATTTGTCCTTGTGGAGGGTGAGTCCCAGGACTGCAGCCTCTCGAGGGTCCTGGCAAGGCGTTTCAGATGGTCCAGCTCAGTCTTAGCGAAGACCAGAATATCGTCACTAATGTTGAGGACACCCTCCAGATCTGCGAGGGCGCCTCGAATTATGTTCTGAAACACTTCGGCTGCTGACGATACTCCGAAGCTCAGCCGCTTGTACCGATAGAGTCCCCTGTGAGTGGTGAAGGTCGTGATGTAGCGGGACTCTGGGTGGAGGACAACTTGATGGTATCCTGCTCGTAGGTCCAATTTGGAGAAGAACCTTGCCCCTTGAACTTCTGCAATTATGTCGTCAATGGTTGGGGTCAGGTGCCGCTCCCTCCTGATGGCCTTGTTGGGCAACCTCATGTCCACACAGATCCGGACAGAGTCTGGCTGTTTCGGTTTCCTCGCAACCACGATGGGGGACACCCAGGGTGTTGGGCCCTCCACCTTCTCGATTATGTCCAGGTTCACCAGGTTGTCTAGTTCCTTGTCAACCTGGTCCCTCAGGTGGAAAGGGACCCTTCTGTGCTTCAAAGCCACCGGCTGCACCGACTCATCAATGTGAAGCCTCACCGGGTCGCCATTCATTCTTCCAATGCCCTTAAAGATGGCAGCGTACTTATCCAACAGGTCGTTTATGTCTTCTAAGTAAACTGAGTACGCGAAACTCACGATGCCAAGAGCCTCCGCCGCCGCACAACTCAAGAGGGTGTTGCTGCTCACTGGAGTCACGTAGAAACGGGCCTTGATCATGGACCCGTCATGCTCTACCTTTGCAACGAATGCGCCGTCCAGTGGCAAGGGCTCCCGCCCACCAAACGCAAAGATGCGGGCCCTCGGCATCGCCAGACTCGGTGGTGGTTTGAGCGCGGCATAGTGTCCCCTCGCCATTACGTTGACTGATGCCCCAGTGTCGACCAGCACCGGGACAGGCGAGCAGTTCACTTCCACCACGCATCTCGGCTGTCTCCTGCTCTTCCCCTTGAGGACTTCCATGCTGGAGACAAAGAAGATGTTCTCCTCGTCCTCCTCCTCAGTGTCCTCCGCCGGAGCATCTTCTTCCGCGTGGTCTACTTGAGCCACATTGGGCGGCCGATTCTGGCGAGGAGCCCAAAGCCGGGGTTGTCCTCTCGGAGTCAGTACGGGTAGGGCCGCCCTACATACCCTCGAGAAATGGTCAGGTACCCCACATCGGCCACAGATCTTCCCTATTGCCATGCATTCAGATGAGTGGGGGAGGTCATAGCCGCACTTCTGTCAGGACTCCACAGGCTTTCCCGCTCTGTCCCTGGCTGTTCCACCGGGCCTTCGCACCCCTCTACCGCCCCGCCAGACAGCGCACACCTCTTCAGGCCGCGCGGTGCGGGATCCGGCTTCCATTTTGTTGGCTCGGGCCTTGGCTACCTCATGACATCGCCCCAGCTCAAGAATGCGGGGTAGAGTGAGGCCGGGCTCTCTCAGGACCTGTCGCCTCAACTTGCCAGATGAACAAGCCTGGATTAGCATGGTCCGCATCATGTCCTCAGCATCTCCCCACGCACACCCTTGGGAGAGGCGGCGCAGGCGACCATAGAAGGTGTCAAGAGTCTCATCGTCCTTCTGCCTGGCCGACAGCATAACGAATCTCTCGTAGTCTACGTTGGCAAGGGGAAGGAAGTGTGCGAGGAGAGCGGCTTTGGCCTGGTCGTAGGAGTTATCCACTGGAGTCAATGATTCAAATATCTCCTGGACAGAGGCTCCCGCTGAATATAACATAGTGGCTATCTTACTGTCATTGTCCGTCACTTGGGCGGCCCTGAAGTACATGTCCAGGCGTCCAATCCATCTTCTCCACCGGGGGCCCAGGCTGGACGGGGGACCCGTGGTCTCAAATTCTGGAATGGGCTGCAGGGCTGCTTGCGCCCTGGCTTGGGCCATGGCCGGAGGAGTTGGCTGAGCGCCCTGCAAAACCCCAGGTCCTGGCTGATTCGGGGGAGCGGTGGCACCTACCGCGGGACTCGGCAGTCCAGATGTTGCAGGTAGTGGTGGCTGCTGGGGAGTTTGCCGAAATAGATCTGCCAAGCCTTCGTCCTTCGAATCCTCCGAGGTCGTGGCAGACGCACCCTCCAGGGCGCCGATGTCACTCATAAGACCGAGCGCACAGGCACCCTCCTTCCAGTTCTGAGGGCCGCAACTCAGTCCCCTCCCCACACCAAGACTTGTCAGCAGACCGTGCCACGTGGGCCCACCAGACCCCTTACTGCCACCACCCTCGTGATGATGAAGGGGTTGAAGAAGATGCGACAGACGAAGGCCGCCGCAGACCTCCTTGATGTGGATGTCCCAAAAATTGAGCTCGAAATATTGGAGTGGGCTGAGAAGGCCCAGCCACCTCAGTCCTTCTCCGAGCTATCACACGACATAGGGGACCCAAAACAGGTCAAAACGTCAAAACCCAGGCATGGGCCTGCAGGTTCAGCATGTCCAAAAAATTGGCTCGGATCACCTTCCGACTCCAAACCGGAGCTCCTGGAAGTTCCGCAACCACGTGTGCAAAATGGCCGCCAGCCGTGTGTATGGTCCGCGGCCACGGCGTGAGACGAAACATCCGCGGATGTTCCGACACAGGAAGAAAAATTCCGGGATGGCTCTCACCGCCGGGCCCGGGCATCCAATACCTTCGTCGCCACTGTTGGGGGTCTGTCAGCACCCCCGTGCGTGCCCGTGAGCCCCTCAACCCACAGACCTCACTCGGCACACGTCTGTGTAGTTCGGGCTCCCCGGTCGCTCTGTTGCGGCCGGGAACGCCCCGTTTATTTAAGCCGCACGCGGCGACGTGCAACGTCACGCCGCCGCCTGCGCAGACCCTCACGGGGCAACGCCACAGAGACGTAGCTGTGGATAATACTGTGGCTTTAAATACTTAAACCTAAACGACTTACGTGTTTCAATATTACAAATACAATTTAAACCGAAAATCCCAAATTGGCAGAAAATCTCGAGAAAGGGTTTCAGCCGCTGGATCACATTTTGCATTTATAGTTCATTGGAAAAGGCAGGCTAGCGCCTAAAACAGAAGCTGTACAAGAAAGCCTGAGTTGATAGGTTATTTATATCGCGCTTAATTGGCAGAGCTTTCTAAGCGCGGACCTGGGGATCGAACCTGTGTTGCTATGGGTCTTCTTCCTTCCAAGGTGAGCACGTTGTCCCTGAGCTATCCTCCCGCAAGAACTGAAGCCATCCAAAGGCTGCTTTACATAAGTGCCTGGTGGCTCGAGGGTAGGCTGAGGGCAGGCCTCGCTGTGGGAGAAGAGAGGGAAGAGTGGTGGTAATATTTATTAAATATGGACAGCATGATATTATTATTACTATTATTATTATGTGCAGGAAATATAATCTGTCAGTTATATAAAAACAGTAAGAACATACAGTCTGCACAGCAGGGGAGCGGAATACGCTTGGGGGCTAAGAATATATGCTGGGTGGGGGTACATTTCCAAAAGTCCTACCGAAATGTAATTGATTTTGTGAAGTGTATCACACCCAGGGTGATCAAAGCTATGACACAATAATTGTACGTGTTTATAGCATGCCTTGTGCTATGTTCCTACAGCTGTTTTTATTACCCAATGCAATGGCTCTCAGTGCATCGACTTCAGAAGGGTGAAGGGCTGAGTCAGGCCTGCAGCTGCTGAGATTTGAACTTGTGAAGTGCAGGTTTGCCCCATGTCAGAAGTGAGCGCTTAACCCATGTGCTATCGACCCTGAAACATGGGCTGCATAGACGCCTTCCGGCTACAGGGAGCAGCTGCTGTTTAAGCTAATACGGGTGCTTGCTCTGCTAGCCTGTCCTTTATGAAAGCCATGTCCCTATTATCAACAGCCGCAAAAAGGTTCGTGGAATATCCCTTGGCGGGCCAATAAGCGAACGTAGGAAGGAATAGTCAGATGTGGAGGATGTTGCATATCTTGCTGTAATGTAGCAGGGGGATCAACTTTACTTCCCTACTAAAAATGCCATTTCTTATTATTGTAATTAAAAAAAAAATGTATTCTACTGCCTGAATATTTCAGTCACATATTTAATTGTAAATAAGTCAGACCTAAGTAGTGTCTTGGCAAATACATTTTTTGGGGGCACACCACAAAAGGGGTTAATTGCCTCACACCAAATTGGGAAAAATATCCCAGCAAAGTTCGAATTGCCGTGGGGAAATCACTGTTATTTTTAGCGTAGAAGTGCATTTGAAGTGTGCAGTCTGCCTTAAGCCATGAGCTGCAAGGATGTCTTTCTTCCATTTCGTTGGGAGAGCTGTGGACACACCTGTTGGAGTAATTGCATACTCCCATTACAAAAAACAAATGCAGGACGTAGAGCGTGCGCATATATGTGTGCAGTCTCCAGTCCGAGGGTTGCAGCGAGGGCGCATGGCATGGGATTGGGAAGAGCTGGTAAGACATTGCATTGTATACTAGAAATCCAGCATACTGAGCATAATTTATCTAATTACTGATAAATGTAATACAGCCTGCGCAGTAAGGCTCAGGCTGGGCGTGGAGCTGTTCTTAATGACTGCGCTATGGAGACTAGTGACATAAATCCTCGGACAAGGGGCAATATCACTGCTTTTTTGGAACCAGCTTAGATTGCTGTGGCACAAGGGCAAAATGCGATCAGTGAAGGAAAGGACCGAAAGGCTCAGGATCCAACCAACTGTGGACTATGCAATTGACAACAACTCCCTCTTGGACCTATGTCTTAGTCTCCAAAGAGAAAATAACAACCACACTCAAATGGCCAAGGAGAGGTCTAGTATAAGCCAGTGTACAAACTGTTTAAAATGGTGCCCAGCACTAACTCTAAGTCCTCTAGTGATCTGAGTAGATCTCCGGTGCTGCACCCGTTATCTCCAGACATCTACGGATCAGTTAGTATAAGCACATCAACCCATCCACACTGGGCCTTAAGAGACAGGAAGGGCTGGCCATTTTTATTCAAACCCCTCAATTAAAGAGCTAGTTATGGTTTTCCTGGGAATGTTGGGTATCCAGAAGGACCCATACATTCTTCTAAGAAGTATCGATGGTATACTTCAGAGTATTACGAGTCATTAGAGGCCAGAAATAAGGTGCAGACAACTAGCCCAATTAAGCAGTCTAATCCTCCTTTAGAAGTATCGATTAAGGAGCCGGATCAAGTAACAGCGGACGGACAAGCGGAGCAGAGTATAGGAGCAGAAGATTGCTAAAAAGTTATAGCAGTAATGGGCACAGACGCAAACTGCTCCAGCTTGAAATCAGTCAACCTTTTGTCAAACATAATGCTAACAGCTCTCAAAGTAGTTACGGTGACAGTGGTCAGCATAAGAGGAAAAGGAAAGGTCGTCATAAAAGTCACGAAAACAAAACAACTACTAGGAGAAGTTGAACCATTGGACCAATTAATAGCAGAGATTGAACTGTCCACTTTAGAGACCATGCTTAAATGCCCTAAACGTAGCAACAAATGGGAATGAATATCAATAGTAAAAAAGGAAGCACAAACATAACTTAGATGACTGTCTAATACAAACGAAATTGGATACTATTATTAAAAGCAGAGATCAAGATCTTGAGAAGGAGAAAACCATACTTTCAATAGCGTCCGAATATGCTGCAGAGAGGGAGGATGATCTAGAACCTCCCCCTTATTCCCCAATGGATGAGGACGTGCAAAAGGAAGCTGCCTTAGCACCAGCGTAGGTGGAGGTTGCATTGGTTACGTCACCGATGAATATTGGGAAGACACGCAAGGATATCCAGTTCAGCTGATCCAAATGTCTTACTATAGAGAATATATTTGATTCCCGTGAAGTTGGTGCAATTAACAGTACTACTATGATTCTCTGTTTGCCACGTACCCGTCTTGAATTCTCAGGATATTGACAAAAAACAGTCTTGAATTCTCAGGATATTGACTATGTGGAGATCTGTGAAACCAGTTATCCTAGAGTATCACGCATACACTGTCAATCAACGCAGATCACTGCTTTTATTCTGACATATGTTGAAACCTTTAAAAACATGGGGTATGCTGTGTTCATAGGGAAAGGTGATCCTGTAATAAATTAGATTAAGTGACCTGAGATTGGAGTGACATACACTGGCGAAGGGAGGACAACTAAATAAGAGAATTTGCGAATGGTGAGGCTTAAGCAGCTGACGGATAGCAATTGGGCATGGCTCTCCACAGCTCTTGCCCACAAGAAAAAGAACAATGCCTAGTTTAGGGCACAGTGCTTTCCACATTTTATCATGGAACACAAGAGGATTCAGACATTTAAAAAATTCCATGACCTCCGGTCAAAAATTACAGGACGCAGACGTATTCCTCTTACAGGACACCTGGTTTAGAAACAAGTTCCACCTGGAGGGGTTTAGTTTGATCATTAATGGGGCCACACAAGGGGATAAAGGACTTCCAAAGGGGGGGGGCTGACTATCGGTATAAGGAACACACTAAAATATAATGAACTAAATACTCACAGACCCAATTCCTATATAATTAGGGCCGTGATTAAACTTAGAACAAGAAAACAAATTCTGCTGATACATGTTTATAATCCTCCAGGTGGATCTTGTTTGGAGGAAATATTAGACTCTATTGAGGAGATATTGGTATTAAATAACCATGGTAGCCCAAACGTTACTCCAGTTATTGAGGACAACTTCAACGTACATTGTGGTAAGCCGTATCACAATATCTATTACAATTATAGGCAGGAGGAGATCCTGTTGACTTCCTTGAAATGTGGAAAAGGAGATAAAATGTGTATGCAATAGTTTTAACAGTGCATAATATATTGATCCTCAGGGTGCTTGTGGATAGGGCAAAGCATAGGAAAGGCCTGTCGCTATTCGTTGCCTTTATACATTACAGCAGAGCATTTACCTGCGTAAAGAGATCCAAATTGCGGGCTTAAATGGCAACCTGGGGTGGTTAACTGGGGACTCTTGAACATGCTCTGCCAGCTTCACACCGGCACATCAGCAAGGGTTCGCTGGGATGGTGGTGGAAAATTCACTAAACTGATCAACACTGATAAGGGGTTAAAGCAGGTATGCATTCTTGCCCCCTTGCTATTTATCAATTTCATTGATCAATTGCCTGAGGTACTGTTTATGACCCCAAATTTCAAACCTAAATGGGGAAATGTGCACCTTAACATGCTTGCGCATGCAGACGATATAATCATACTCGATCATACACAGATTGGTCTGTATAGATTGTATTTCTTTTGAAATGGTTCTTGTATTGTTTGCGATCCCAGAAAATCACTAACAGTCGTTAATCCGGTTAGCGATAGACTGATGTATTTACTAATATTCTTCATACAGATGTGTCTTTCATGTATTGGTTTCATACATTTTGGTCATACATATTTATATTTTTCATGATCTCCCAACACGTGTTTCCCCACAGTGTTAGCCGTGGTTCTTCAGGAGAGATACCTCTGTTCCAAGTGGTTTCTTAAAGGTGGTTAAACGATTCGTCTGAATCTCTCTTTCTTGATCTAGAGTCGGGTTGCCAAAGCTCATGAATCTCCTTCGGTCGTTCTTAGCAACAAGCTCCGATTGCCTTGTAGTCACCGTCAGGATCCGCGTCTGTATAGATGGTTACATGTGATTTTAACAAATCACAAAACAGCTAATTCATTTTTAATTGACCAAAAATAAAATAGAAAAATAACATATTCTTTCTTTGTTTTTTGGGGGGTTACTGCCCAATCCCCCCTTTTTTTTAATTCATACTTCCCCCCCACCCACATAACTACTATTCCTATTCCCAACTACATAGATTTAGTTTTTCAAAAATGTGTTCTTTTTTTATAGATGTTTTGGGTTTGTCACAAATTCCATTCGTTGTTTTGTATTCGTTAAAATCACTGCATACCATATAGATCACTAAAAGCATTGTTAAGATATTTCAATGAGAATGATTTATCAATACATTTCAACAGAACACGCACTGCGCACTTCCAGGCTCAGAAGTGTGGCCAATTGATCGATATGCAGCTTGAGAAAAACATTATTGAAACAGCAGCTGAATATAAATATTTGGGTGTACTCCTTTCAAATAGGCGTTCAGAGGAGGACTTTATGGCAAGTATCGAGCTTGAAGCCAGTAGGAAGTTGGGTGCCATTAAGTCATTTATTTATTGTACATTTGTATGGCACCTATACAGCGAAGGTGAAGGGGTCGGTTAATGTGAGTAGGGTGGACCAGACTGTGTAGGCTAGTCGGGGAAGGGTGCCCGAGGGCAAGTGCTGGTTAAAGGGGATATGGGGGTGACTGGACGTGGAGGGCTCATAAGGGACCAGGAGCAAGTCGCAAGGGCAGGGGGAATTAAGAAGGGAGGGGGAAGAAGGAGGAGAAAAGGAAGGTCTTGAGGAGCTTCCAGAACTTAAGAAGATACAGCTCAAGTCTGAGGGGGCTGGGAGGCCATTCCAGAGGGAGGCCCCTGCCGAAAGAAAGAGATATACCCCCACTCTCTGCTTG
This sequence comes from Ambystoma mexicanum, assembly GCF_040938575.1. Lineage (NCBI taxonomy): Eukaryota > Metazoa > Chordata > Amphibia > Caudata > Ambystomatidae > Ambystoma > Ambystoma mexicanum. The sequence continues at coordinate 1,604,959,314 of NC_090932.1, forward strand.
GAGACATGTCGGACCTGCAGAGAGTTGTAACTAGAGGACTGAAGGACTCTAGCAGGGTGGTATTTAGACAGAAAAAGTTTGATGTAGCAGGGTTCCAGGCCACAGAAAGTCTTGTGGGTGATGCAGAGGGTCTTGAGCTTGATCCTTGCAGCAACCAGGAGCCAGTGGAGAGACCTTAGGGCTGGAGAGATGCAGTCCCTGGGCTTGAGGCCAAGGATAAATCTTGCAGTCCTATTCTGGATTAGTTGGACAGGGAGGAAAGAGGCAGGTTGAGGAAGAGGCTGTTGCAATGGTCCAGCTCTAGAGACGTTGAGTTTCTGGGGAAGGTGAGGAAAGGGAGAATGCCTCTGAGAAGGTGAAGCTGATAGTGGGACTCTCTGAGGAGAGAAGGGGAGAGAGGAATTGAAGATGACACCCTGTTTTTTTGCCTCACACAATGGTGAGGGGAAAGGGCCCAAGGAGGACGGCCAAAGAGTAGGAGGAAAGGTGGGGGCAGGAGTCCCAATGAGAAGGATTTAATTGGCATTAAGGCAAAGATCATTAGCAGCCCACCATGCCTGAATAGCAGTCAGACAGTCGGGAATGAGAGAGGAAGGAGAGAAGGAGGAGGGAGCTTAAAGGATGGCTGTGTGTCATCAACATAACACTGGAAATGAGGAGAGAAGGTGGAGATCGAGTGGGCAAGAGGGGCAAGGTAGATGTTGAAAAGCCAGGGCCAGAGGATAGAGCCCTGAGGGACGCCACAAATAGAGAGTGAGATGGAGGAGAGAAAGGGGCCCGGTTGGACCTGGGAGGATCAGTCAGAAAGGAAAGAGATCATCCAGTCCAGTGCCCGATCCGTAATGCCAAGGGTGTCGCAGAGCCGATTTATGAGGATGGTATGATTGACAGTGTCGCCATGGTCACCATACATATGGTCGCTCGGGAAAAGGCTGTGGTGACTTTATATATGGTGACCATAAATATGGGGTCAAGGGGAGTGGGGGTTGCAGGGGTGTCTCCCGGTCCCCTTGGAAAAAAAGGTTTTGGAGGGAGCGGGGGAGTTGCCCGCATGTTCAATGTGATAATGTCCCTGCAAACCACAGCCATTTTTTGGTGACATTTTTGTCAGACGACATTTTTGCAGGGACATTATCACATGGAGCCAGGGAGAGTTGCAATCGAGGTTTGAGAGCAGGTCTTCATGGGTTTTCAGGAGAGCAGTTTCCGTGCCTCTGGCTGCTCTAAAGCCAGATGGATGGTTGTGGAGACAGCCAACAGAGTCAGTGTGAAGGATTAGTTGATAGATGACCAATTTCTCCAATAGTTTATCCAGGAAAGAGGTAGTGGAAATAGGGCGGTAGTTAGCTGGGCAGGAAGAGTCCGCAGATGACTCTTTTAGGAGGGTAGTGGGAAGGAGCCAGTGGCAAAGAGTGATTGCAGAACTCAGCCAAGGAGGCAGTGAGGGAGGCAATTGTCCTTGATAGTTCTGAAGGAGCAGGGGAGCACCTGTTTGTAGGAGACTTTCATAGAGCAGACTATCTTGGTGACCTTCTCAGGTGCTATGACGGGAAGGCAGAGAGAAAGGAGGAAGGAGGGATGGGGGCCAATGGAGGCCTGAGAGTAGGAGGGGACGAGGGTGGGAGTGGAGGAGAGTGAGGACAACGGCCCTCATTCTGAGTTGGGCACAAAGGGATACCAGGCACCGTTAAGGACATCGGTGCCGGTAATCCCTTTGCGCCCTATTCCGAAGTCCTTTAGCGGGTCCCTTCCTTAACGCCTGGTTTTACCAGGCATTATGGACGGGGCCATTAAGGGACTTCAGAGCTAATAACGGTACCGCAATTTGCAGTACCGTTATTAGCGCCTTCCCCCTTCCCATTGAGCCCTATGGGGGCTGAAATGGGAATGGGGAATGGCTTTTTCAATGGGGACTTACTGGTCCTGCAAAGGTCAGAATAGACCGGTAAGTCCCCATTGAACCAGGGCGGACTTGGTACCGGTATTGGAGGTAGTCATGGCGCAAATAGCACCATGATTACCTCCAAACTCGGAATGAGGGCCAACATGTCCTGGGTTTTGGATATGAAATGGGAGGCCAAGACTGTGCAGACGGCCTGCGAAGGAAGAAGAAAGGTGGAGACTGCAGAAGGACTGGCAAGTTCCTTACAGATTTTAAAGAGTTCCGCTGTGATTTGGTGGCCCCAGAGATGCAGGCTTGAATATGGGCCCATTTTTTTAGAACCGATGGAGAATCTGTATTGCTTTTGGAGTAGGTGACAGGCTAGTTTGTCAGAGGATGTGCTAGAAGCCAGCCACTTCTGTTCCGCGACTTTGTACTTGCTTTTCAGCAAGGCATGGTCAGAATCATAGCAGCTGTTGCACTTGGAAGCAGGCTTCATACGCATCCTCATGGCAGGGGAAAGGGTGTCAAGGGTATTGGAGATGGAGAGGTGAAGGTTAGCAAGGATTGAGTCAGTGGGAGAGTCAGTAGCAGGGGTGGGAGGGAGAATGAAAGTGGTGGCAAAGGAAGTTGCTGACACTCGCTTCAATGGTCGAATGACAGAGAAGGAGACTGGCAGTGCGGGAGAAGGCTTAGCCGGGGAGCATTCATCAAGAACTATAACAGTTTTAGCTGCAGTGGGTTCATATTGACCTACAAGCAAAGCATGATGCCAACAATCCTATATGGACTGGAAGCCTGTGACGGAATCAGGAATGAGTAGCTTTATAGACTAGAAGGGTTGATGGTAAAATGCCATTTTGGGATACCCAATTGTATACCTGTTCGTGTTTTGAGAATAGAGCTGGGGTTAACTTCTTTGCACACAATACTAAACATTAGAAGATCTGTTTTGTGGCTTAAAATCCGCAAAAATGTGACGATTCCAATCTATGCACTATTGGGCAAAGAGGTTGGCAACCATCACTGTAAAACTTTCAGTAGATTCAGGAAGTCACGTTATCTATTTACTGAGGAATTAGATTGGACCATAGATTGGTCAGTAGACGTACCTATTCCACACAAGTTATTTATTAAAAAAAAGAGAAAAATTGGGACTTTTGGCAAAATATTAAGCAATTAAAAGGTTACAAGACTATACATGATTGTGTGGAAGAAACATATACTATTGATAAAAACCCTTCCCCAACCCTAGTCTTAGGAGGCAATTCATGCTGGCATCTTTTAATCAATTACCTTGCTTGTCTGTATTGGGTGCTCGTTTAAAGCTGGCCCCTGATGCCCGGCACTGTTGGTTATGCTTAGTTAAGACCATAAGGCACTTACCTACCCAGTGCCCGACACTTGAAAACAGGAGGAATGAATATCTGGGTCGCTTTATCTGTAACAGTGACCTGTTGGCGACCAATACATTTTGGGGCAGGTGCAGGTTGGAACAATTCCTACACTTAGGATAACTTAATTGTAACCCTGATATCCAAACTTGACTAAGAATACAATTGATGTAATGTTACATTTTAAGGTTTAGCTTTTGGAAATAATGGCTTGGCAAGCTTTTATTTATTTGATCTAACTATCTATGGTTCTGTGAACTGAGGCATTGGTTATGTAGACACTGTGATTATTTGACCTGGTACACGTTCCATCTTTTAACTATGTATGAATGTATTCTTTTAATTTTATTTTTTGCTAATTTTGTGGTATGAAACGTTTTTGAGCTATAACACGCCTAATAGAAAGATATATATATATATATATATTTAGCATTTGAAAAGTATTTGTAGCAAACATTTTTGTTTTTAATAAGAATCAATCGGTTTTTGCCCTCATTTTATTTTCTCAAAGATCTGTTCTTTTTTTAAAAAATGGCTTCTTTATCAAGTCTTTTTTCTTTTTAATACAAGTCAGTTTGTCTTCACCACTTTCAGAGGACGAACATGTTGGGAGAAATGTCAGTGATGCGAAATGCAACACATCGAATTTACTGCTAAAATCTTATCCCTAGAAATTAGGCAACTCTCATGTCTGCATGAGTATTTGCTCCGATAATTCTTCATGGCGATCATCAATCAGTCGGCAGGAATGGGTGTTCGAACACCTGCGTGTCTGAAGCGCGATGTAGAGAGGCGGTAGCAACAAAACGCTTTTAATTGCATTGTGAAAAAACTAAAACATTGTTCCTCTTCGCTTCTAACTCAAAAGGTTATCAACCTGAATATCAACAGGTTGGGAAAAATCAGGGATAAGCAAAAGTGCATTTTCGTACAAATTCAGATTAACCAATAATGGCACACTCCATGATCTTGAATACATTTAATTATAGTAATCTGTTACTTGTATGGCGCTTTCACCAAAGTGCTCTGCAGAGAACATTTTATATGCTGGCATTATTACCCAACCACAATTGGGTAATAATAATTGTTACAACCTCACAAGGATGAAAGGCTGAGTTGGCCTTGGAATTCAAACCTGCAAATCTCAACAGCGAGCACTTAACCGGCTCAGCTATTTTACTGTCGATTCTGCACTCATATTTACGAATCAGACCAAAGCTTTACTGTACAGAGAAAGACCTCTGGGACCAAACACAATTGCTCATTTTGGTTTTCCATAAAAGTATGGTGACCGTGCAGCATTTGGAGAGGCCTCGTATATATTACATCGTTGTAAACATACCAGCTAAAGTTGGGAAACTGACTAATGAGTGTTTACCCTTTAAAAGGCACAACAGTCATTATTACTGCGCTGCCTGATCTGTGGGGTTATTGTGTTTTGAGACTCACCCTTATGCATCTGTCTGTATCTATATGCAAAGATAACACCTATTCTACAATGTCCTGCATATTCCAGGTCTGTACATATTTTTTAATGGTGATACCAGCAAGGGAAAAGAGAAAAGCTTGTATTATTTTATTTACGTGTTCGCTATAGAGCCGAACGTCGTCTTCAGAGGTATGGATTTCACTTTTTTATTTTATTTATTTATTTTAATTTTTGTAACACGCCACATGCCTGTAGGCCTCAGGGGCGCATGTTTGAAAAAAGGCCATGTTTTGCTACAAGTGTTTAGGGACCTTAAAGCATTTGTTCTGGATCATATTTGAAGATGGTGCAGGACCAGGTCATTATTAACCCTCCTGCATCGTGGAGGTCCACTCAATGGATGGGTTCACAAAGATTTTCATTTAGCAAATGAGTTGCTCGTGACTGTTGGGAATCTCTTACTTACACCTGGGGAGACACGAAGCCAGCTATGAGTCTTTTTGTGTGCCAACTCATGATTGGCTCGGAGAAAGAAGCCAGACTCCTGGTTCAGGGGTCTCATTTCCAACGTAACACGCGGCATAACGACCTGTAGCATTTTTGGTTCCGCGGCCGCCTTCAATATCATTTCTTCTTTTTTCTTTTTTGACGGTGCTCGGCCACGATTACAAACCGCAAGTGCACATACTATTGATGTTAAAGACCACTTTGTGTAAAAAACATGATTTCTTCAGGGTTCTACGTTTTCCGCTGGCAATTACTTTCATTCTTTGTGCCTTTAAGCGTGCCGAGCGCCCACATACAAGACTTAAGCAGCAAACATCACTTTTCCAACTCCATAATGCGTAAAAGAATCACTGCAGAAAGAGCAGTTGTGTTTGGTACCTTACTCTACGTGGCACGCGCTACACTCCCGAGGTTACCTACAGCTATATACCCAGAGATTGTGCTCCCAATCTGGGGTCCAGGGATTGTGCTCCCAATCTGGGGTCCAGAGATTGTGCTCCCAATCTGGGGTCTAGTTGTTCCTTTCTGCCCTGAGGAAGGCATCCATTAGAATTTATTGCCTAGCAGGTGGCTCCCCCGCCGAAACGTGTTCAAGATGTCTGTTCAACATTTGAACTGTTCATGAATTATCTCCCTTGACACAAACACATTGGCAGACCTGCTTTTTGATCAACAAAGTTTTTTTCAACAAAATCAACAAAATTGCTCAATAATAGATTAAGTGGCACATTAAGAATTATTATATGTGTCCGTTTTTTCTTTTTTCCTCTTGATTAAAGCAAAGCTGGTTTGGTTGACTTTTCTTTCAAAATCATATTTACCTTTCTGATTCATTTACCTTCATGATTTGTTTCTCAATGTTCTATTTCTATTGTAATTTTTTTTTATTGTTTTTTTTCACTTTTGGATTATACTGTTAATTCACATATGTATCTTCATTTTAAACATTTCTTCTATATTCTCCTCTTCTTTAATAGCACCATGGTTGGTGCCGGTATTGTACCGAGTCCGCCAATGTTCAATGGGGAATTACCACCCCATTCCAAGGTTGGCGGGGCGGTAATTCCCCATTGAACATTGGCCCTTCCCCATTCCCATTTTTGCCCCATAGGGCTCAATGGGACTAGGGAAGGCGGTAAGTACGATACCGCAAATTGCAGTACCGTACTTACCTCGAGAGTCCCTTTGCGGGTCCCTACTTTAACGGCTGGTCTAGACCAGCCGTTCAGGTCGGGTCCCGCAAAGGGACCTCGTAGTAAGGCGCTAAGTGGTTAACGGCGCTGCAGCCTTTTACGGCGCCGTTAACCACTTAGCGCCAAGGTCGTAATGAGGCCCATTATCTTTTTTGATTGTTTTCAGCATTGAAGAGGCTTTAATAATTTGTGATACCCTAGTAGATACACACCATTTAGAAGTAATTTAAATAATTAATGTACTTTTACAGCATAGTGGACCTTAGTGTTTTTCTTATCTTGATGTGCCAATCCACTGTTGTTTATGGGACCCTCCCTACTTTTTGTGTATGAATCCTGGTTCAGCTACGGCTCGCCTCTACCAATGAATTCCAGCGCTTTGCCACATCTTAGCAGTGGTCTAAAACCAAAGATGGGATCGGATGGAATTGGTGGAGATGTAGTCTGCTGTCAAATTGTAAAATGGGTCTTGGGGAAATCTGGGCTCAAAGTACGAGCTTTACCATTTCACCAATTATGTGAACCTGGTGAAATAATTTGACTATGTTGGGAGAATTTCCAGGGATCAACATTACTGAAATATATGCTGCATAAAAGGAAATGAATGAGAATAATGCATGTAATATGCTTGAGAGTGTGTGGGAGGGGGAGAGCTTGTTCTGGAAGTTGGGACTGCTGCATTGTTGGCTTAGGCCACTGCAGTGTGGGTCAAAGAATTATACTTGCCCTGCAGGCCAAAGTTTGCCAATCCCCCCCTGCCTGCTACCTTCACACACCTTAAAACTGGAGCAAATCGGGAGATTACCATAGCATTTTTGAGATGGCCATGTGCAAAAAAAGATGTTATGTATTTATTTGAATTTATAACGCACTTTCGCTGAACCGATACACAAAAACACAAAATGGATACAAAATATAGAGCAGCATTAACAAACGATCAATCATAAATTTAATTGAGGAAGAGCTAAGAAATTGGCTTTTCGGAGAGGAGCGAAAGCTATATTATATGGAAGAGGAGCATATAGGAAAGGGGGAATTCCAGGAGTTTGGGAGCATAAGAACAAACAAGAGATGCACACACAGGAGTTCTGGGGGGAGTGAGGAAGAAGAGCAAAGTGTCAGAGAAGGAAGATAGACAGATGCCAAAGAGGAGAGATGGAGGGGGTAAGACTATGGATACGCTTGAAAACAATGCAGAGAAACTAAACCGAAGTGGAGCTGGAAAAGTAAGCCAAGGAGGTGCGGCTAATATGAAAATGAAAAGGACATACACAGATAGCAGAATTAATGATAGACAGCAAGGGAGCAAGGCCACAAGCTGGCAAGCTGACAAAAAGAGATGATCAGTAATCAAGGCAGGAGAACAACAAGGCCAGAATTAAGTGTCTTGGCTGCAGAACGTGTAAGAAATGCTTGGAATTTATAACATACAGCTGAAAAGGACAGGAGCGGGCGAGAACAGGTCTATGATGAGAGTAGGAAAGAGAAGAGTCAGAGGTAACCCCTAAATTTAAGAAGAAGATAAGGGAAGAGAATCAGGGTAGTGAGGAACAAATGATAGATGAGAACTGTCATAAGATAAGGGAAGGGGGCAGGAAAGAGCAGGATCTTAGTTTTAGAGGGGCTCAGGTGAAGGGACTGAGAAAGCCTCCAAAGGTTAACAGCAGGCAGACAATCTGGGCTAGGCGAATGAAGTGAATAAGAAAAAGAGGAAAGTGAGAAAAAGATCTGTGAATTTTCAGCGTAAAAGTGACAAGGAAAATCGAATGACTAGATGATAGCAGAAAGAGCCTTAGAGTACAAAGAAAAAGGAATGGCCTCAGCGGAACACCATAGTGAAGCAGTGCACAAAGCTTTGCCATCAAAGAGATGCTACAAGTGTCTCCCAGATTCGCTCCACTTTTAGGCTCCATGAATGGGCCTCATTATGAGTTTGGCAGGGGGATAACAGAGTTACCACTGCATTACCACACCGTCGAACTATGGGTTGGGAGGTAAGGTGGAGGAAAAACCTCCAGCAAATGCTGGAGGTAATTCTGGACTCCTTACTGCCAAAAAAACAGCCAATTTGGTGGAATTACCGCTAGTGGTAATTCTGCCAAAATCCCCATGGAAGGACTCCATAAATGGGGACTAACACGCCATGCCGCCACTTGGAATCTTGTGGTAATTCCACCGGACCAAGTGGCGCTAATGGCAAATCCGTTTGGTGGTACCTCGGCAGATTTACCGCTGAGTTACCACTAAACTTGTAATGAGGTGTGGACTACGTTATGTGTTTTAGGACAGCATAATGCTAATTATGAACCAAGTACAATATTTAAAGGAAAAAACATGGTTGCCTCCATATGGAAGCGACCCCATTTGATTATCACTTGGCTGCAGTGCACACCCAGGCACCGAGCGAAAAGCGCATCGAGCCTTTGTACTCATCTGCACATTCACACTTGGCATGCCAATATTTACTTTTTTCCCAGGCCTGGTGACCTTCTTGTTTGCAATTATTTTCACACGTGGTGGAAAAACCAAAAGCTATGTGCTCGATTGCATGATAATTGGTGTGTCCTTTAATAGTGTTGCAGTGATCTAGATTTGTGTGAAACATTTAAATAGACTGCACCGTCTTTTGGGGTGGTCAGGGAGGGTCCCCATCATTACGAGGGATTCATGTTGCGCGTACCGTGATGAGGAGGGCGGCGGCGATCTGAGCGCACTGTGGCAAATCTATATATGTATCGAGTGCAGTTAATTATGGATGGAATATGTTAGTTTTAATGTTACAGTTGTTTAGAATGTATACATATTAGATCTTCACGCATGTAGAAAGATACAACACTAAAACTACAAATACAACATGAGCACAATCTACCTGGGGTGTTTTGTAAAAAGCATGAGAGTTTGACTCTCTTGCAAAATGCATGTTGACTTTTAAACTGACTTTCTCAGGTTTTCAGCCGACAGAAAAATCTGTAAAGCAGTCATTTTTATCTCTGTGGTTAGCTGCGGCACATGAATTTTAAGTAGCAGGGACATTTGTGATGGAAAGAAGATGGGTCATCTAGTAAGAAGGTCATTTTACAAACAGGGCAGTTTTATGGTTTAACAGTCCTGAAATGAAAATGTAAGAATTGGGAAAAGATGGGATTTATTTGAATAGGTTTTTGTCCACTCATATTTAGGGGTGGATTGTAATAGAGTATCTGGAGTGTTTTAATTGTTGCAAAAACTATATAAGATGCAAACTGATGTTGTATTGTTGAGACTTGTGTATAGGAGCAGCCGAGTACCTCTACAGGAAGTCCTGCCCCTATTTTGCCTATATGCTGGAAACCGGAAATTGTGACATGTGCAACGTCAGTAATGGTACCTATACCACAAAGAATCTTTGAGATGAGGTATCCACTAAGAAAGCCCTATGTGAAGTATCCCCGAAAGACTGATGATCTCCTGAGAGAAGCGCCTGAAGAAATGTGAAAAGGAGAAGCAGGTGACATAACCAGAAACTAGTGTCACGCACTGAGAAGGATGACCAAAGAAGAGAACGTATAGGTGATATAGAATTTTGGAGGTGTGTCGGCCCATGGTCATCTGAACTGAAAAACCTTTTTTACTACAGCTACCAGAATCCTTTGAGTCTAGTCACTAACACCTGTTAAAGAAACAGTCTCCCTGATGATTATTTGAGATAAGAAAGCGCTTGGAGGAGAACAACCTCAGACAACAGAACTGCAGCTAATGGTATCTAACCCTGTTAATACTGAGCAGCTGAATTGCAGCAGAAGGGATCTAACCCTGTTAATACTTGTTCATCTTTGGGATTTGCAGAAGATGGGATTTAACCTTGGTGAATACTTGTCCATTTTGGGATTTAACCCAGATATATATTTTTTGCAACAGGTTTCATTGACCAGGACCTGGAGTGCTCGCCTCGCCCTCCTTCATTTGTTCACTTAGTGATATAGAATCTGATGGTGAAGTAAAGAATTGAGAAGGCTTTAATGTGCAGAATGAAGATTGCATGTGTGAAGAGCACTGCAGAAAACACAAGCCGTTTTATTATTGAATAGATGCTGCAACGCAAGTAGACAAAGTATTCTTAAGGCTGGCTATACGTAGTATATAGACTGCAGGCGGTGCCACCAACATATATGTATATAGAATTCTGGACATTCGATGATGCATTTTAGTAAGCAAGTTTTCAAGAAGAAAGACGGACTGGAAGCTATGTGTGTTGCAGCAAAGAATAGGCTCGAATTCAAAGCAAGACCAAAGTGGCTGTCTGGCTTGATGTCAAAGCCTGGAAACAACCAAGAACTGGTTATCAGCTGTGAAGAACAGTAAAACGTGAGAAGCTGAGGCATCCCTTGATAAGTTTCAAAGAGAGAACACCATGGGTGCAGAGTTTCTTCATTGAAGACTATTTAATGCGATAATATGAGCAAATTCACGGTCTTTGATCACGAGAGCTGAGGGTGAAAATGGACGATGGGCATGGTGCACCAGATTGCAGATGGCGAGTACTCATACTCCCTTATATTCCAGAAGCGAGAAGCTACTACAAAGCCAAGGTCAAAGACAATGTGCATGGCAGACGGCAGTAGTGATGAGAGATGTTGGGCTAATTGGGTGGGGAGACACAGTCAAGTTCACCCACCAGCACCTGGGGTACCAGCTTATGTGCTGCTAGAGCATCGAATGTTCCAGAAGGGTACAAACCAGCCAACCAATTATAGAAGGCCATATAATGAAGAGCCTTATAGTTTGAGAGCCAATGAAGTGTTGTGTTTCTAATTACTGTGGAAGATGACTTGCACTATGACTTGCACTAGGGGAGCGCGTAAGTGCCCACCTGACTACAGAGACCCAATCACAATCCTATCCCATATAGAAAGTATACTTAGACGTTCCCCTTGAGCCAACCACAATCTCCTGTAGTTTATCTTAGTTTGCCACGTATTATGATGTCACGTATGACAAACTTTCAGTATAAATGTGTTGTTCTTCATGAAATGCTTCGGTATCATGCTGTGTGACATCCGTTGATGTCCGTGATACTCCCTGTTTAAACAATTGATATTAAAACAGAGTTATTTGCCAAGTTCCTGAGTCGATCTTATTATTTAGTTTGATAAGTTATTCTCCGTCCCATCCATAGTATGACATGCTACCTTGAGTAAAATGGCCTCTAGGGTTCACTTGGGTTAGTTTGATCCTGCAACACCATCTAACTGCTCCCCAGAGCTTTTTACAATAAACTTGCTTTATGTACAACCGTGTGCTCACTTCTTAAGTGGTGGGCCTGTTTGGATTAAAGGCCCATCTGCACATTAGGCCAGCCAGGGTAGGACCCCAGGCATTCCGAGATTTTGGGGGTCTCCTGTCCACACCTCTCAGCTGTGTCACCTCACACCGGGGACCAGTCTTCCGTGCATGGTGAAAACGAGGTCTGTGGATGCCATCTTGGTTAAAGGTCCATCTGCCTCCCGGAGACGTGGTGCCACAGCCTATCAGTGTGAAGCGACTTGACAAAGCACCGCATTGGAGCACCTCAGGTTGACGTGAGTACACATTTTGGGGGTGTCAAGCAAGAGTAAGTAGGGGTAAGAAAAGGGGTTGTTTCTTTGATACAAGTTTTCTTTTGGTAAGGGTAGACGAAGTGTGGGTGTGAAATTAGATGAGGTTGCAGGGTTTGGAAAAGTAGATGTTTCTGACAGAGTGGTTGAACTGTTTGGTGTGTATATCTTTTACCTAGTTTGTTATTTCAGATGTGTGCGGGGGTACCTTACTCTGCACGCCCAGTGTGAAGCTTGTTCGGACACCCTTTAGTTTGCTGGTCTGGTTGGCTGGAGCCCTCACCTGAAGGTGGGGTGGTATTTTAGGGTAAATCCAACCGTAGATAGCTTTCTGAAGTATACGTTGACATTCTTTTCTATTTGTCATACGGGCGGAGCACCTCACCTCGATTTTCTTGGTTAGTCAAAGTAGTCAAGGGACACCTGCAGCAGTGCTGTAGTGGAAAGCATTGCTCCCCTCCTATTCTCAAGTGGTGGGTATATCTCGGAAATATTGGAGTGTTTTTGATGCGATGCTGTCTTCTGTGTATGAGTGAGAAGTAGAATTGGAGTAGATAGTGAAGTGAGGTAATTGTGCTATAGATGAGTACGGTGAATGAATGTTAAGTGTGACTAAGGAATTGAGTACGGGCAGTGGCGGCTGCTGACTCTGTAAAGTGGTGGGACGTAAATGCTTGCCCCCAAATTTCCCTTTGAGCGCACGCAGCGAGCAAGCCCAAAACCTAAAGAGGGACTCTGACTTATGCCATGATATATTTCAAAGCAACTTGTACCAAGAATAGCTGGTATTGAAATGTACCCTAATGGGCCTCATTACACGTTGTGCGGTAAGGGAATAACGGTACCGGTAAGGGATTACCGGTAACGCTAAATTCCCTAGCCAATTACGACCCGGACTTGCCGCTATTAGCGGAACCGGTAAGTACGGTGCCACTAATAGCGGCAAGTCCGTGGGCACGCGATCCCCAGGTCGGAAAAAGCGGCATGGCGCTAATAGCACGCCATTAGAAGCCATGCAGACATGGCAATAGCGGCATGGTAAAGACCCAAAAACCCCTTACCGGCATGGCGCTAATACCGGCATCGCAAACCACCCGTTAAGAGACCTGAGCAGTGTTCCCACCTGCCACAGGTGGACACAATCAGCACCGGTGGAGGCAACGGAGACTGGCAGCACAAAACAGCACACCACACCCCTTCCCGCACCAAGATGGTTCCAATACTAGTAGCATTAAATGTGCTGGAGGACATGATTGCAGTGCAGCACCAACAACAACAGGCAGCACAGAGGAGACGCAGGAGGAGGAGTAGGAGGAGGGCAAGACAGGCGCAGCAAGCACCACCAGGGCACCCAGAAATACCACAGAGGCAGCCAACAATCCCCAGGATCCAAGCCAGTCCATTTAACCTAACACCTGAGCAGATACATACCCTGTACCTTCTGGACCGGGACATCATCACCAGCATCGTGGATAAGATACATGACGACATTGTGAGCCTCATAGACATCAGAACTGCAATCCCCCCTCTACTGAAGGTGGCGACTGTGCTCCACTTCCTGGCCACAGGCTCCTAGCAGCATACTGTGGAGCAGATGCATGGCATCTCACAACCAGTAATCTCACGCACGCTGAACCAGGTACTCGATGCCCTCCTGAAGCTTGCACATGAACACATATTCCTGCCACGGACTGCCCAGGAGATCGCAAACACCAAAGTTGCCTTCTATTCACTGGCAGGCATCCCAAGTAGCATTGGGGCCATCGACTGTACCCATGTGGAATTGGTGGTCCCACATCACAATGAAGTAGTCTACTGAAACAGAAAACAATTCCACTCCATCATTGTCAAAATGGCATGTGACACAAACAAGATAATCACACATTGTTGTGCCAGATATCCCGGATCAACCCATGAATCAATGGTCCTGCAGAACTCAACCATACCACGCAACATGGAGCGACAAGCCGGACAACGATCGTGGCAACTTGGTGAGTAGCAGGGCATGCACATGGCGGTGTGATTGGGGGGGGAGAGATACATACTCCAACTGGGAGTTGACTGTCGTGCGTAGGACAAATGGACATACAAATGTACGCCAATGTCCATCAGGGAAGGCCACAATGTACTTGAGAAGACCCCACATGCAATTTGAAGCTGCACAACATTGAAAACAATCCATGTTTCAAAGGTTTACACATCCATCCACACCCACATTGCACATCATGCCACACCACATAATACACAAATCAGCAACATGCCGTGAAGACAGTCATACAGAATTAGGGCAGCACAACATCAATACAGAAATGTGCCCTTGAATGCATGCAAAGGGATCACCCCTAGCCATAGCATCGAACCACACACCTATAGCACCACTGAAGTGATGCTTCACAGCATGGCAACATGGATGTCGGAATGGCAGTACACTGGCAGTGTGGTACTATATTTGCCTGAGCCCAGGGACACCTGAGACCTGGCCTCACCCAGGAGATTTCTATTACTGTCGGAGGCATGATTCGGGCATGTCCACTTGCATGGTCGAGCTCAGCTTTGCACATTGCAGTGACGCAGATCGTCTGCATGCATGCTGGTAGTTGTGATTTTCAATCACAATGCAAAGACGATTTGTGTGACATGTACAGGCCGCACCAAAGGTGACTGGTAACAGGTACCCATTCTTCACCCCATACAGGCGTCGCCGGCTATCCCCTGAAGAGGTGGCTCCTAACCCCTGTTTGGAACCCACAGAACCAGCAGGAAGAGGACTACAATATTGCACATAACCTTACCCGCATCGTGATAGAGCAGGCATTTGGCCTTTCGAAGACACAGCTCTGGTGCCTAAGCGGGCCGGGTGAGGCTCTCCTTTACGGCCATGACAAAGTGCCGAAGATAACCATGGCATGTGTAATGCAGCACAAAATGTGCATCAGACGGAATGTGCCTATGCTACCTGACATTGACATGCAACCACCAGATGAGGATGATGTTTATGGGGATGAGGATGGGTGAAATGGTCCGCCAGGACATGCAAGAGGCGATGGTCAGGGGGGACACGATGTGCGTCAGCATCTGATGTATCACATTTTATGAGATACAAGGGAGAACTATTATGGATGGAGATGGGTATTGTTGCCCTGATGCTGGTGAGGCCCACAAAGGACCCTCTCCCCAATAAAGTACACATACACAATGATGAAGACCAAGCCTGTGTTTCAACTTTTCAACAGTGTATTGTGATCAGAATGTGAACAAAAAGTGCATGCCCCAACTGTGCAAACAACCTTTTCCCCCACCCCCCCACCACACTCCCAAAAACACCCGTTCCCCCCTCCCCCACCACACTCCCAAAAACACCCTTTCCACCCTCCCCCCACAACACTCCCAAAAACACCCTTTCCCCCTCCCCCCACAACACTCCCAAAAACACTCTTTCCCCTCCTCCCCCCACAACACCCCCATGTGAGCCTTATAGTGTGTACGTATCCTGCTCCACATGTGCCACCTAGTCCTTGCTGGCCCTAATCCTCAGTGCCTCCTCCGCCATTGGGTGGTTGGAATGTCGTGCGCCTCAAGTTGCGCAGAGAGCGGCGCAGGGGGCTTGTTTGCCGGGAGCTTGCAGAGGAGGAGGTGCCCGGTTGATCCTGTGTTGGGGGTGGGTATTGGCGCTCAATGGCGTCCGCAATACGTGTCATGGCCTGCCTGAGTTGGGCCATTTCCTCGCAAATCCTGTTCGTGCAGGCCTCCATGCCCTCCCTTGTCTGGCTTGCATACATACTGAGGTCATCCCTCAGACGGGCTGCCTCGGCCACATGCTGCGCAGTGATTTCTACCTGCCTCTGGCTGATGGTTGCAAGGTCACGTTGCGTGCTACGAGCTGTTGGGGTGGCTGCTGCGCCCTGGTCCATGCCTCTGGCATCACGTGAGGACACCTGAGGGCTCCATGCCTCTTCCACGGTGTGGGTGGCTGATCCTCCATGGCTACCTGATCCTGATGATGGCCTTGGGCTTGGCTCAATGGACCATGTTGGGCTGGGGGTCTGGCTTCGATCCAGAACGTCAATTGCCTCCTCCTCGTCCGAAGGCGGTGCGGTGGCTGCTGCCTCACCAGTTGAACTGGTGGCAGCAGAGTACGTGCCCTCCATGCTGGTTTCACATTTAATGGGACACACTGCCGTGGGTGCAACAATAGCAGCAGCCGTGGCCTCAGGCTGCGTGGAACTGGTGCTCTTGCTGCCTTTGGCCCTCTGCTGCTGAACACTCCTCCCAGTTCCCCTTGAGGTGGTGGCGGTGTCCCCTGTCTCATCTCTCCTGGGCTTTTTCGTTGCTGAGGGAGCAGGTGTCGCAGTGCGTGGGTCTTCAGTGTCTGTCTGTGATCCTGTAGGGGTCAAAAATAGGGAATATCATCGTTTATGGTTCAACGTGCCTTATGCAGAATGTTAACATCATGTCGCTCTATGCATTGGGGTCTTTATTTTGGATTCCGGTAATGGGATGTCGGGTGGGTCATGCATGAATGGGTCTGTGTTGCGCGTGTATGTGGTGATGCATGCATGTATGTTTGTAGCTGGATCCATGGCCTGAATATGGACACATATTTGGGGGGCCCCTCACCCTGTGCATTGTTTGATGTATACACTCACCTCCATCGGATGAAGTGGCCACACCATGCTCCATATCTCCAACACCCTCTACCGATTCCACACCAATTGTGGAGGCGCAGGTCTCCTCCCACTCCCGGAGTTTCAGAGGGGAATCGGCGCCACCTCCTGTGCCCATTGCCAGCTTGCGATTCACTGACAGTATGTTTCTGACACGGACCCGGAGGCCTACCTCTTACGGCAGGTGGTGCCCAACGCACTGACTTTGTGGGCAACCTCTGCCCAGATGGCCTTTTTCTTGAGGAGGGTCTCTCGCCGCATTTCTTTGCTGAAGACTACATTGGCATTTGCTGCAAGTGTCTCAGTGAGCATGATCAGCTCCTCATTGCTGAATTTTTCTTTTCGCTGGCGATCAGCAGCTTTTTTGACGGCCTTGGGCAACTTTGGGCTATCTGGGATTAATTTGTGTTCGAGTTTCCTGGAAAGAGGTCCTGGATGCAGAGAATAGCAATGGATTGTGTTTTTAAAGATGGCCGCTGTGCTCTTTCCGGTTCCTGTGCGATGACGCTATTTCCGGTTCCGCATTTTAACGGTGACGCTAATAGCAGTGACAGCACCTCCGCCCTCACGCTACATGCAAATTGCGATCAGAACTTTAGTCGAAGCCGGTAAGGGACTTTTTGGGGACTTTTACGGCATGGCGGTAGGGTCATTACCGGCATGGCGCTATGCTCGTGTCCGTGTACTCGTAATGGTACGCAATTAGCGCCCTCTTGCGAGGGCGGAAACGCTAATAGCGCCATGCCGGTAAATGCTGTTATTTACCGCACAACGTGTAATGAGGCCCATAGTCATGAAACTCTATTGTTGGGAATGTAAAACATGGGTGCATATAATGGGCATTTAGGAATCATTATATCTATTGTTCAGCAATGACTTAGTCAGAAAACCTTTGTATGGCACCAAAGTGATGCTCAATGCATGCAATACACTACTACTAAACCAGGGAGAACCTCATTTACCAGTCAAGTAATCCAATCACAAAAATAATAACTATCAAAGTAAGAAGTGTGTGATTTGTGCCACCTGCCCCATGATCAGGATTCAGATACATGGAAATGTAATCCATATTGTCTTCAAACGACATGTCTCAACAAGCAAAGCATGTTTGTGGAAATCTGCCAATAGAGGTTTGAATTCCAACAGAACTATGCTTCGAGATTAATATAGTTGAGCACCATAAATTGGGTAATATTAATGCCCCTGGAGAATAATGGAATGTATGTGGTACCTCATGGTCTAACTTAAGACTGCTACATAGATTGTGCTGCTCTGACTGACCCTCCAGCCATTGCATTGGTCTAAATCTTGTAAACCAATGTGGGTGGGGCTAAGACACTAGAAGATGAGCAATCTATTATCCATGATCTGCTATGTAGAGAGTCCCTTCTGAAGGATTAAAGGCTGAGTGAGACTTGCACGGAGTCAAACATGCTACCTGAAGGTTACACGCAGATCCCCTTAAAAGGCACTCATATCACTAGGGCCATGCTAGGCCCTTTCATCTTATTTTAAATGGCCCCCCTGTGACATTGACAACATAAGCTTAATAGCGTCTCTTAAGTTGTTCATTCGTTTTCAGCTAGCCTATTGGTACCTTTCTTTGTTCTGCCTTGCAGAGGCTACCAGAGCTGTTCCTTGATCATTCACAGTCCCACCTCCCTCCTCCATTACTTTATATAGGACGTTACCAAGTCATATAGTGGGGATGAAAGCATGCACATATTCCATAATGAACCATCAGTCTCACAAACTAAAAACTCTGTCACTTTAAGTGTGCATTTGCTGACCAAAGACAACCCTCTACAAAAAGTGTTCAAGAATCCCAGATATGATTTATACTGCTTCACCTCTTACCTTGGGGCAGTGAATCTAATGGGAGATTAATGAAGTGCAAGGTGGGACTGATGTTACACAACCTGAATGATAACATCATCTGCCAGCACAACATGTCACAGAACCAACATCATATTTTACAATGCTTGCTGTACGATCCTTCCAGGCACCATTAAATACATCTCTAAATGAAGAACAAGTTAACGCCAAACATATTCCAGTTTAACAGATATATTATCAGATGAAAAGCACACACGCTTTCCTGTGCAGAGCCTGCACAGACAAAACTGCAGTGTATGGCCCATCCAATCTGGGACTCCAGCAAGTCCCATGACCCTTCCAACCTCTTCTCGGGTCCCATCACAATAGGATCTGTGGCAGTGCAAAAAAATTATCCTTTTCATTAACATTTATGCTTCATACAAGACAGCATCTGATCTGCCTTTGTCTTACCAAAACATGAATTTTAAAACATAATATCGCCCAGAAAGGGTGAGGTGCAGAAATTTCATAGCAATACCTCTCTAGTGGAGCAGATTCTTAGAAGAGAAGCTACTACTCGCCTGTGCGCAGATCTAAGGGACTTCACTAGATGGCGAGAGGCACGAAAAAACAAGTAAACAATGAGCATATTGTGCACAATGCTGACCCTGCTTCTAAAACGCGTCAAATCACGCTGCCACCACAAAGCAAACATAAAGAGCAAACCAGAGACCAACGAGTGAGTCCTGGGGGAACCAAACCTACCTGCATATCATGGTCTGAAAAGAAGTAAACAGACAGGCAAAGCAAGTTTTCCCTCTGGAGTTGGGTGAGGCTGAATCAGTAGGTCAGCTGACTACATACCTCGGTGGCCAGACAGATGTTGAATCGAGTCGTCTTCTTGCCACACGTGCAGTCAGATGATGTAAAAAGGCCCAGGCCGGATGCTTGTGTCAGCCCCACCCCTATACAGCACACATTCAAATTTCAGTGGCTCAAAATAACAGCCAATGGACTTTTGAATGTGACCTGCCCTCAGATTGGCCATGGGTGCTGTCAGTCACAGTCTCAGGCACAAGTTACGCTATCTGCGTATTATCAGAGGCTGCAGGGCCAGACCTTCTACGCCCCGCCGCACTCCAATGTTATAGGACAACGGCATTTGCGTGGAGCACTTTGTGCTCTATGGAGAAATAGAAGGAAAGTCTGCTTGATGAGGGAGGCGCCCCTGCACACACAGAAGCTGTATACGTTCCATGCTGTTCCGTTACTCCACCTCCAATGGTCTTTTAGTATAATGAAGTTCATTGCCACTGCCTGACACACGGGAATAAATAGAATGCTGGAAAAAAATGCTAGGTGAAAGATGTAAGTTCGTTTTCATTCTAAAAGTACATCTTTCACCTACAATGCAAAAAAGGGGGGTGTGGCCCCTACGCCCATCCATAGGAGCCGCCACTGAGTACGGGTAAAATGGGAGCTCTTGGGTGAACACATTTTCATGCCACAGGTTCGGCTCGGTATCATATTTTGGTGAAACAATTTTTGGATAAATTGGGTTGGAGTATGGAGACTCAATTGAATCATTTGTGCTATGTGTTACCTGGCTATAAGGCAAACATTTTAAAATATCAAAGAGAATGGTTGCGGGAGAGTAAGGGGAAAATGATAAACTATTTGCCTATTGAGGGATCCTATGATGTGGGGATATTGGAGAACCTGCATACCTTTTTAACTACAAAGCACAAGGGCTCGGAGTTAGAGAAGCAGTTAAATATCTTGGAATTATGTACGATGTATGAAAAAAGCAAAAAGAGCCATAAAGATATGATATGGCATTTATAACGCGCCTATATACAAGTGTTTGAAAGCGCGATGAGGCAACGGAGGGGGAACAGAGGGGAGACAGACAACGATCCTACTAGGCCAGGTGTCATTCAGATCGCGCAAGTGCATTGGAAGGGGGAAAGTGCAGAGGGGGGCAAAGGGGAGGTGATAATGTAATGCATGGCATAGTAGAATAAATAAAAATAAGTAAAAAAGTATGGCCCTCAGGTGGCAAGTGCAAGGGTAAGTGCAGACATTGGTGTCCAGTGAAAGTTACGAATACAAAGTTTCAAAATGCAATATGTTCGAAACAAAAGGATCGAGAAAAAAATGTTGGAATGCCCTTTTTTTGTTTATGTATTTTTTTTTTTGGTTTCGTATAGGAAAAATTGGTGGTATTTCCCCCAAAAAACAGGGGTTTGGGCCCCCCCCCAAAAAAAAACGGCATTCAACATTTTTTTTTATATTATTTTGGTTCGAAAATATTGCATTCCATCCTTTTGTATTCAAACCTTTGACTATAAACCGCAGACATCAGGTGTCAAGTGCTGGTAGTGGGACTGTAGGGATAAAGAAAACAGTCCCCAAGTGTGGGGGTTTTCCAGGAAGGCAGTGCAGGTGTGTGTGACTGGCGGGGGAGGGACCTGGGCCAGAGAACAGAGGGTGGCCAGGTAACCAGTGCAGTTTCAGTTTCAGCCAGGAGGTCCGCAGGGGAGAGTAGCAGAAAAATGATGAAATTGTGGGGGGAGGGCCGAAAAAGAAGGGTGCAGGAATTCTTGTGCACCACCACCATATGGGTACTATCCTTTATCACCGCAGAGGGGTGAGTTCATACCACCAATTTCCCCAGAAGCTACTCCAGTGGTTGCAACACAGACACAGGTAATGCCTCCATCAGTAACGATTTCTAAGAACTGGGATTTTGAGGAAAGTGGAAGGGTAACACCTTCAATGGTTAGGGCTACAGAGAGGTTGAAAACAGAGAGCGGGAAGGGGATAACTAGGTTAGCAGATAGATTAAGGGTGAATGAGTGAGAAAGAGTAAGGCCGATACTTAGAAGGATTGAAAGAGGAAGGACTGAAAATGAGGGAGAAAGAAGAGGTTAGGCCTCTTTCTGAGAGGTTAGAGGATAGGCTGCAAAAAGTTATAGACACGCAAGAATGGGAAAAGATGAAGGAGGTGCTAAGGCTAGCTGAGGAAGAGGTAGTGCTGCTACGGCGGCAAATAGATTAAGAGCGGGAGGAAGTGAGAAGACAAGTAAGGGATGTAGAAGGAGAAAGAGGGAGAGAGGGGCAGGTTCTTGTGAGGCTCAATAAATCAGTTATTAGTAAGGTCACAGTGGACATGTAGAACAGGGAAGCTGCCATGGGTACAAAGGCTAGGCAGGGAGTATGGGAGAAGGCACCCTCCTGTAGTGCTGTCTATGCTTGCTTGACTGTAGAAGGGTCAGGAGATTTAGTAGTCAGAGTAGACAATGAAGAAGTAGAGGAATGAGATGTTGAGCAAGGAGAGCTAGGTGTAATCACCTTACCTCCCACTCTAGTAGCAGTGATAGAAAGCACACCATGGAGCCATAGGATCCGTCAGTGTAATCGAACGGCCTTTGGAGGAGATCGGGGTATCCGGGAGTTCTGTTGGATACAAATACCCATGATGAAGCAGTTTTTAATAATCTATAATCTTAGGGCACAGATATTGGGGGCCTTGCAGATTATGTATCCCGATGCGCCTCATAGCAATTCAATTGTAGCTAAGCTAATTAAATTGGTTGACACATCCAGTTAATTTTGGAAATGTGTAGGGCAGAAACGGGAGAAGCATGTGACAAGAATGTGGCAATCTTTTACCACATGCTAAAAAAAGGGACTTCCTGAAGAATTCCAGCACGATGTAGATAAAGTAGATGGGATGGAGACCAAACGTTGGCCAGAAATTAAGGAACACATTGTGCATTTTTGCAAGAGAAGACAGGAAAAAGAGAGGGAGAATGTAGAGCAGGAACAAAAAGCAGAGGCTAAGTTTCTTCAAAAGAAATTGGCAAAGATTTGTTTAGAAGGTGAAGTAGTTATGAATTCTATGGAGGGACAACAAGGGTAACCGGGACAACAGGGGCACAGTGAACCAGCTATGATGCAGGATTGGGTGCACTGGTATGTTCCTGCTCCAAGGCCAATGAGAGGGTTTCTGAGGGGCAGAGGAGGATTTCCACAGGGAATTGGGACATTTGGCAGGGTCGGAGGAATGGGTCCCTGGTTTAATGGGTCAACAACAAATAATTATGGAGGATTTTATGGGATTCATTGTTGGTCATGTAGAAGGTTGAGACGCATGTCACAGGAATTTTGTGAATGGCACAGTACTTTAACATGGGAGCTCAACAGGTACAGCGGGCATGGGTTAAACACAACCTAGCGACTGGGGCCGATCTGGAAGAGGAACCCCGGATAGGTGTGCAGGTAGGTGACAAAACGTTTTCATTTATGGTTGATACAGGAGCTACCAAGTCTTGTATCAAGGAAGGTGAGCTCCCCTTGTCAGGCAAAGCAATGGACACACAGGGATTCTCTGGGGCTGTCCTGTCAGTTCCTTATACTGAAGATCTTTATATCAAGGTGGGTAATCAAAATGTATTACCCCCTTTGTTATATTGTATGGATACCCCAGCAAATCTTTTGGGAAGGGACATCCTGGGAAAATTGCGGATGTCGATTTCCTTCACAGAGGAAGGTATTGTATGCTCAAGCCCATGGTTGTATCCGGTAAGGGAAGCAGCACGTTTTAAGACCTATTGTAGTGACTCCGCGATTAGTGGGCTTCCCGTGCATACAGCATTTTTTCTCTATGGGGTGATGGTTTTGCTGAGTTGGGTGCCGGGGATCACAAATCGGACCTGGCAAGTACCGTTTGAGTTTTTATTTCAGCCTGATGTGCCGCAGGAAGTAATGTCAGGTGCCATTGTTACAATTCTCTTAGAGGCCGTAGTGAAGAACAACAGGGTGCTCCTCTCAGGCACAGATAAGGAAGGCAGAGAGTGGTGCACAGTTCAGGAAGGAAGGTAATGCCAGACACAGTCACTGCAGTTCCAAATATGCCTCACCAATCAAAGTGAAACAAATGCAGCAGTTCCTGGGCCTCGGTATCTATTGTAGATCATGGAGTTTTGGTTACTTTAGTTATGTGAGCCCCTTATCCCAGTGACTGAAGGAAGCACAGAAGTCAAAAGGTCCGATAGAGGGGTCTGAGGAAATGGGGGCTATTGGGAACTCAAGGCTGCGATCACCAATGCTCCAGTCCTGGCAAACCCACATTACAAGAAGCCATTCTTTCTGTTTTCCCATTCAAACAGGCAGGTGATGACAGTGGTCCTGCCCCAGCAGACATTGCAAGGCCACAAACCTTTTGTGTATTACAGCAGACTCTCAAATCCAGTGGCAGCTGATTTTTCAATTGAAAAGTCTTCTACCATTACTATGGGTTGCCCGGTGGCATTGTACATAGAGCCTACAATCTTTGCAATTCTAGAAAAATCGAAATCCACATTGATGACTCAGAGAGTGTCAGGGTATGAGGTCATTTTATCAAATTCATTAATTCATCCCGTGCAATGTCACCTTGTAAAATTTGAAGCAGAGCCAGTGCAGCCTGAGGATATTGTTCACAATTGTACCACGTAAGAGGGAGAGAGTAAGAGAGGGTGAATGTGAAAGAGGATGCCTTTGTGGGTGGTGAGGGGATTTTTGTTAATGGGTCTTTGATCATCAACCAAGAGACAGGTGAGAGGCCTACTGGTGCAGCTGTCGTGGGTCTTGTGAATGGGGAGTACCGGGTCAAACTGAAGAGATGGTTGCTTTCTCATTACTCTGCACAAGCGGCTTATAGAGGCGTTAGAAATGTGTAAGGAGAAGGCAGCCACTGTTTATTCTGACTCTGTGTACATCTCCTTCACTGTCCATTATGGATTATCAAGATGGCAGAGAAGAGGGTTTAGGAGGTCTGATGGGTCCCCTGTTCAGCATGCTACGCTGCTATCCTGGCTGATTGAAGCATTAACCTTGCCAGCAGAGATAGGTCCAGTGAAGTGTGCTACCAATACTAACTCACTAGTTCAATAGCTCTCAGAAATGATGCCACAGACAAGGCAGCAAAGGAAGCAGCGTATTTTCCTTTCACTGATTCCCAGAAAAAGGAAACCGTGTCCCAACAGGTACAGTTACCAGCCCCGTAGACCACAGTCTCGGTGCTCAAGATAATAGAAATACAAGGGAAAGCCCCTAGAGAAGATCAGGATCTCTGGAAAAAGAGAGGATGTGTTCTCTCGCCCACAGATTTGCTTTGGAGACAGGAAGTGATGGAGATGGTAGTAATGCTGTCAGAGTTGCTTCTTTTGGCTCTAGAGCAACTACATTACCCGCCAAATACTTCTCAATGACAAATCACAGCGGAGCTCAAGGAGGATTAGTCCATCCCCAACCTACAAGAAAAGGTAAGTATATTCGTAGGGAATCGTGTAGTATGTGAGGAGTTGAATCTCGGAAATACCATGAGATCAAGTGAGGGGGTCTTGTGCAAGCCCTCTGGTCCATTCAAGAAGCTCCACATCAATGATGTGGATGTAATAACGAGGAGCAGTAACTTCAGATATCTAATAATTATCATGGCTTGTCCTTTTTCCCAGTGGCTTGAAGTTGGTCCCTGTGTACGAAAACTGTTAAGATTATATCTTCTCAGTTGTGTCTTCTCAAATACAGACAACAGGGGAAAACAGCGAGACTACTGATGATCAGCACAAAACACAGCTTCTCCCTGGGGACAGCGTCTACATTCACACCTTTGAGTGTCACTGGAACAAGCAGCGTTTCCATGGGCTGCATAAAGTGATCTACGTGACTCCGACTACCATGAAGGTGGAGGACAACAAGAGTTGAATCCACCTGAAAGACACTCCAAGGGATACCGGCAGCCCTCCACCTGCACAGGACAGGAGGCGGCATAGAAGTTAAGTACGTCCTAAGGATTCACTGTTCGTTTCAGTGCAAAGGGGCGTGCAAATGAACATCTGGAGTTTATTTGAAATTATTTTTGTATAGGAAAAGGAATGTTTAAGATTGTAAATTACGTAACAATTAATGTTTTTGTGTTTTTTATGTCTTTGGGTTATCATGTCTGAAGATGACAGTCAGCATGAATAGTGAAACCTCAAAATTGTCTTATCTTCTGAAGTCTGAGGATAAAATGTAAAGAGGAAGAAGAAATGTTGACAATGATTTTCTCGATAATGATAATGATAAATGAAATCCTATAATGAATGCACATGGGTTCACAGTTCACAAAGTATGGTATAGCCATATGAGGGAGGTGGGGAGAGAGAGAGCCATAGGATATTGCTACATCTACTCTCTCATCACCCATGCTTCTGAAATTCTTAGGGTGTTCATCCCGAGTGAAGTAGAGGTAGCTCCTTGGGAAATCCCCTTTTGATTACAAAATAGAAAAGAGGAACTGGCCGGTTCCACTCTTCCCTTGTCTCTGCCATCCACATCTCCTGCACTTTCAAAATGTACTGAGCAGGATCTTCATCATCCCCCATAGTATATATTGCATTATGGACTGCAAGGCCGGTGTATCGGTGTATGCCCTCTGCAATGCATCCCACACCTGCATTCTTAAAAGGTCCCCCAACATGTGTATCATGATCTATTCTCGCTCCTGGGTATCTAGCTTTTACTCAAACATCTCCTGCCTGATCTGCCACAATTGCTACAAGTAGACTTTTTATGTCCCCCTACTGCTAAAGGGATCCAAGCTGTTTGTTTTTCGAAAGCATATATCCATTTCCCAGCCCCCAGTGAGGGGCAGGAGCGCTTTAATCATATTATTTTTTGTCCTTCTGGGTCTAGGGCACATACTGTACCCACCGGGTCCTTTATGCACCAATGGCAACTGCGTACCCATCCCCTGTCTTGCCTTCCTTCCATCACTTCCTTTTTTCCTGGCCACTGCTGCCCGGCCAAACCTATTCCTTAACTGTGGACCCCACAAGCTCTCTACCCGTGGGGTAACTGCCGGTGCCTCCACTTCATCTTCTAATTCATCCATTGTGTCCCACTCATCCTCCTGCAACTCCCTTCTTGTAACTACACCCAACCTCACTGTCCGTAACCTACACTCCCCGACCCTCGTTCATCACTGTTACCCTTCTCAATATGAACAGCCTTGATTGCAGTGCTGTTAAACTAAACAAAATGTCTCGAGCCCGCCATTCATCCATGCCGCACCACGATTTGCTCCCTTCTTCTCTGAGGGCCCTCAACCGTGCGAATTCTGCTTGTGCTGCCTCTAAAGCCTCCTCTAACTCTTTCTGGGGTTTGCTATCCTGTGGTACTGCAGTGTTAGTATTCGTGTTGTATGAGGGTGGTGCTGTGGTAGGTGAAGGCACATGTGTTGGATTAGTATATCCTGCAGGGAGGGTTGGGTAAAGCTCTACTTGAGGTGGGAGGGGGTTTGTGTTCCTTCAGGCGCTACTGTTTTAACACTCGGAATTGAGCTACTGTCACATTGAGATGTGCCATTGTTGTCTTCTATGTCCTCTATAATCTTCCATAATTTGAATATCTCTTTTCTCCTTCGAAGCTTTTTACCTTTGTATTTAGCAGCTAAAAATGTGTACACGTGTTCCATTATCCCCCTATTATTCGTACCCTGCTATGGCCACGGGCAAAACATTCCCCCTTGTGCCCCTGCCACCCACTGCTTATGGTATTTCTCAATTCTATCTTTATACAACGGCACTGCACTGCACATGTACTCTAATGGAGTCATTGGCCCCATGTTGATAATCTTTATATTCGAAAAAGATCAAACCATATACACAATGCAATGTGTCATAAATGTTCCTACCAGTCCTTCGTTCCGCTGTCACCCCCTACCCACACTCCCTCCACGCACCCACACTCTCACTCCTCACACTCAACACCCATACTTCTTTTTCTACAGGCCCTCCCTTGGCCCCCGCTTGCAACACAATATGCATTTAAAACACAAACAACAGACCAAAACATAAAACTACTAAAATAACAACCACTATTTAATCTTATTCGCCCACCCGGGATATATTGGGCACAAGAATCCGAGCTCACTAATTATACTGTCAAAACCGTAAGGGATGATAGGGGATTGACCCCCTCTCCCGAACCACAGAAGCCGAATAGATCGACCCTCCCACCGTAGTTGGCACGGGCGTCTGAATAGTAATATAACAGATAACCACGTGGCAGCCAATGGGGGGATACTGAGTTAGGGAAAGAGGGTGGATGGACAAAGGAAAGGAGGGGAGACAACATACAATTCACAATTCCTACGTACACCTTCTCACCAGTCTGTATCCCTAATCCTGAACACCACCTACTACAGACTCACAGGAACTCTACCTGAATATGCATATAAACATAATTGCTTAACATAGTACATCAGCTTTGGCATGAACACATATAAGCAGTAAGCGGGATGACACAAACAAGGGAACTGCTCCCATATGAAATAGACATGAACACATGGCCCGAAGGGCAGGCAAGCAACATAACAACCTAAAGCGCAGCCAACTGAGGACAGAACTCTGCACTGTGAATTCAGAGAATGGTACCCATGGTCCGGGCTATTTGTACAGTCATTTAGGTACTCCGAGCATGAAAACCTGATGTCCCTGGTAATTGTATATATATGGATACAATCACACTTAAGGCAAAGGGCTATTGCCAATCATAGACCCAAGAGTGAGCGTAGCGTTCATGTACTACGTCCACTCTAAACTTAAACACTTCCAACAAGGAATGGAATTGGACACCCTCGTGGAATAAACATGTAACAGAAAACAGAAGCACTTATCTTGTCCGGGTGCCTCGTGAGCGCACCCGGACTTCCAGTAGTAGTGCCTTCAACCTCCGTTAACGAGACGTCCACTGCCGAGGAAACCACCGGTGCATGAATCTTCACACCGTGTCGAAAGGGTTCAGCGTGTTCGGCGCCAACGAGTAATGGAGCTAGCGCACCACTTACACACTGTGTCTCCACTCGAACTGCTACCGCTGGCCGCAGCATGATTCCAAGCAAAATGACGATCTCTCCTGCATCCTTCCTCCGAGAGCGAAACGCTGTGACCGCCTGTGCTGTATAATCAACAATTATCAGCACCCGTGCACGGGCGGCCGGCGGTTTATTAAATGCCCCAATTACATGCAGCTGGCTAGTGGCGGGAGTCTGGAACTACATTCGCCCCCAAAGCCTACTGGGTACTGTAGTTTTATACTAATTTCCTCTGATATAGCCGTCTGGGCTTGCCCCAGTTCGTATTTCTGACATATACTAATTATCCCTATATAAATATATAGAACCCCCTATTTCTGTTTCCTCGTTTTCACAATTCAAAATATGGTGCCATCTTCTTCCCTACCTCAGAACGGATCCCACTTCTCTATTTCCCACTTTTCTATTTCTCTTTTCATATGCTTATAATAATATTAACAAAATGAAAACCCCCACCTGATCTTTACACACTACACAATTCAATTACACAGCAATTTATCATACACTCTCACTCCCTCCTCTTTAACACACACAAACCCATACATCATTGTCCCCGCTCTCTCAACTTCACTCTCAACGTCAACCTCCATTGCTGTCCCCTATAAGAGGTGTACTTACATCTGCGTGGCACCCGAGTTCCTTAGTCACGGGGTCCCCAATAACAGCCTGCAGCTTCATAGGAGCCGCATCCGCTCCTAAGTTCCAACAGGAATTCTGTGAAAATGGCTCTTGTATACCACTACGGGTTTTGCGCTTGGGTCTGGTCACTGCAGGTGGGCACGTCCCCTTCAGATGTGTGGCCTGGAAGCCTCTGTCTTTGCAGGAAAACCTGGGATCACATCGGGGTCACCAAAAATGTAGAGAAACCCCTCAACGCTCACACCAGAAAAAATAGAGCCCGCTAGGGAAAAAGGCCCAGCACACCTCTTGCACAGAGAATAAGGTTTAATCTTACAAAACTACAAGTACGTGCCCACAAAAAACTATGCTGCCACAGAGTGCTCTGATGAAAAACAGCATAAGCAGTAGCTTTTAAGGATGCACAGTGTCACGAATGACATACATCACATAGGTTACAAATCCAGGTAGCTGGTTGGTGTGACCCTATACACATATAGCTTGCCCATACAGGATGCCAGTCAATTGGTCCCAGCATCTTCTGTTCATCTTCTTCCACCAGTGAAATATAAAACATTAATGGGTTACATAAACAACAAATTATTTCACAGTTATACAGTGCACCTGGTACCAAGGACATGAGGGAGGCGGCTACTTTAGCTGTCGCGATAACTCCTCAGAACTACATGTATCCCCACTCCTTTCTCAGATACTTCGGGGCCTCCCCAAATATCCCACCCGAGGCATACATTATTAACTTCTCCCCTGGCACCTCGCAGCACAAATCACATGAACTGATGGTGGGGGCAGCCAGCCCCTGTTCTATGATCTTCCTGATTGATTGGTCACTGTACAGCTTCATGGCCAGGGGTCTTGAGTTGGTCAGTGTACTTGAATGTTGATATCTTTGGCTTGGGGGTCTGGGGCTGCTATAACCAATCTGGACTGGGGCGGCCTAATGCCCTTGCCCCCCTTCTCGTGGGATAGCTTCCTCAAAGATCCATTCCAGCCCTCTCTTGACATTGCAGGGCACATTCCTTCTGGGTAACATGCACTACTGATAAGATACAACTCCTAAAATGGGATTTCACTACACACGTGATTCCACGGTTAAAATCTGCTACGTTTCCATTACAATCTAACTTCTGTGAGTGTGTCCCCCTGACCCCTTCGATCTTCTAATTCTCCTGCACTGTTTCCTTCTACAATCGCTTTGTCCTGAATCGCTGCAGGGGCTGGGACTTTCCCCTCTGATTCCCAACAATTATAAAGCAAGGAAGATGTCTCAGTGGGAGGTGTGCCTGAGGCAGAGGTGTGCATGTAATAATGAGACATGGGTTTCAATTCCTGCCCTGCAACTTTCTCATGCTGCCAAAATGAGTCCCTTTGAATTGAGTAAAGGTGACAGATGTTACTAAAGACTGTGGCTATAGTTTTTAACCAAAAGGCCCTAGTATCTAGCAGTAGAAATATTCCTCCCAACATTAGAGTTAAAAAGAGGGATAATTGTGTAATAAAGACAAGGAGATAAAAGTTTAAATTTAATATTTAGAAACATTGGACCAAATGGATGTACAAGTGAAACAAATAAGTACAATAAACGTGCACATTCCAATTAAAGATCTGAAAATCAGCACTGTCCCGTCCCTATAGGTCAGCCGAGAAACATAGAGCACTCGGCATTCCCTATATATTTTAGTCAGTCTTTGACCATGCTCCAAAACACCACAAACATAGCCCACCCGAAAAAGAAAGAAAAATACTATTAGTGAAACGAAATGTTTCAAATGCCTCATCCCCGCTCAGCACCACAGGTAGAAGCATGGCTTTAGCATCCCAAAGGTTTGCATTCAGTAGCATTTCAGCAGTCAGCAGGGTGCTAATTGATGTAGGCACTTCGTATGTGTTTCAGTACCTTGCTGGAGTGAGAAGGCTAAAGATGGACAGGCCCAAAAGGAACATTTGAAAGTACAAGTAGACACATCCCAGTCTCCCATCACAGTGATTGCATACATGCATACTGTACTTTTGTACTATTTCTAGTTAGTTTGGCCCTGCCCAACAAGCAACACTTTTGAATGTCCACAAATACAAACTGTGCTGTTATTGAACAGTTTATTTTTGTAATAATGTATTCTTTTCAGGGTTCACAAACATTTGCCATAGACAAAGAAAAGAAATGCAGAATTAAGAATGGATATACGTATTGTAAAGTGTGCTTTTAAATTACAAAGTGATTTTCTTGTCTACATAACTTTATTTATTAAAAAGGCAACTTTCAGCTCTGTATTCTGCTCCGGCCGAATACTTGTCCAACTATTCAGTATTCGGCCGAATATTTAAATCTACTATTCAGTACACCCTCTGAAGGCACCACGAAGTAAGACACAAACAACAGACTTAAAGTTCAAACAAAAGATATTTATTAACTCAAATATCAGGATGGTTGAAGGCCTAACCTGCTCTATACTAAAGTGGGATTTCCCTACCTGAATAAAACTAAGGAATGTTTGAGTCAAAGAGTTCAATTTAAAAGTCCATCTGTATGCAAAACCTATCCTTGCCCTCAAAACTTCAGCTAAACAATGTGTAGAGCTATCAAAGTCAAAAGAAATAGTGTTCAACTCAAATTTCGGAGCTCCTGCCAGCTCCCAGCTTTCTTTCAGCTCCCCCTTCCTCAAACACTAGAAAGTTCCATGAAAAAGTCTCACGATTACCTTTCTCCTATTCAGGGTATTACTATCAGACTCGGAAGAACCTTCCCTCCCTTCCTCCTCACTGTGTTCTTCAGTAGAGCTGTCTTCTGGATCTGTCTTCTTTCTTCTCCTGCTCTTCTTCTTGTCACCTCCTTTTTTGTACTTCTTCATCTCATGCAAATAAGGGTGAGTTCCCCTGGAGGCCACCTTGTCGGGTTGTAAGACACATGACAATGAGGATTCCCGGGGAGCAAGCCCAAAAAACAGGGAAAATAACCCCTGGCTGAAAAAACCCTATGTAGTTCCAGTAGCTTGAAGAGTGGGATGACTGGAATAGAGAGAAGCTTCCTAGGATTGCGGAGTAGAGATGATCCAAGAATCAGCAATCTGATATCTGTAGCAAAATTCAGAACCATGGAAACCAGAAGCACAAGAACTTGGAAATATGTTGCTGGAGCGTCTCAAGAAACCAGGGAAATTAGTCACACAGAAAATATTGTTTCAATTTAAGATAAGAGTATTCTCGACTCGGGTGGGTGGAAAAGAGGATAAGTTTGATCAGTAGTAATAATGATATGGTCATATTTTATTAATATAGTAAACACAGTTTATAAAAGAATGGCAAAATGTAAGTCATAAAATGCATAGTAAACACAGTTTATAAAAGAATGGCAAAATGTAAGTCATAAAATGCATACACACATTCTAAAAACATTTCAATCTAATACTGCATGAGTCAACAATGTATAGAGAATTTGTATATGCAAAGATGCCCCTAACGCAATGGGTACTCTATAATTCATAGAGCTCTATTTCTCTCAAATTGTAAATCCAATGCTGCCCCAATTAGGTAAATGTTGACGACAGAAAGTGCAAGGTCTCATCAAAGTGCTAAAACAGTGCACAAATGCTGACAAAAAAGTGCTAAGTGTCGACTACAAGTATCTTGCATGAGCTTGCATAATGCATGTCCCAAAATATCTTAATTTTTTGTAGTTTCAACGAACACTTATATCTAGTTCGACTCAAAAAAAAATTTGGAACAGATATTCGTCTTCCTCAGGACACAAACGCACACAGCAAACCAATGTTCAACAATCAATGTACAAGAACATATGTAAAGTTTGACTCATATCGAGGATTGCTCTTGTTTAAATATTCAGTTGACTTTCGTCTTGGGTCATTCTCAAACCACCTTTTCTTGTTACATCCAATTGAAGTGTGGAGAACATGAACTGTATACATCTGCCACGACAACAGACAGATAATATCAAAATGTATCTCCAGTGATATATTGGAAAGGCATCATCTCCATGAATAAACACCCATCTATTGTGTCTGCTAATGGGATTCAGTGGTGGAAAGTCAATGTTCTATTTTGTGGAAAACCTGAAGTAAGTAAACCACAGTCAAACCTGTTAATTCCACTGTGGCAACTATGTGGTCTGAAGTTTTCTGACGGAGCGTCTCAAGGCAAGCGAGAGTGAGAGAGAAACGAGGTAAGCAGCAGCGAGAATATGGGGAGAGAGCAAATCCGTGCACCGGTGGACTGAACACCGTGACAGGCGGTCGGAGAGAGAACAGTGGCAAAAGGGGAATGCCAAGGGAGCCGGGAGGAGAACCGAAGGCAGCGAGAACAGATAAGAGGAGATAAAGGGGGCACCCAAAAGATGGGGTGACAGGAGAGGACCAGAAACGAGAGACAGGAGCGGGGAGCAGCGATCAAGGGGAACGCTGTGGAAGGCAAAACAGCCTCGAGAAGGCTGAGAGTACACAGCTTCGGCTCCAAAGGAGGAAAATAACACACTAGCATCTGATCTACGAGGAATGAAGGTTGCAATGCACCAGGACGTTGCACAGGAGGCAGGAAATACATGCAGCAGTCATCTTGAAAAAACACTAGTCCGTTCAATGAAGAACGCGAGAGACGAACCCGGCAAATTCAATGTAGCCTCCAGCGGTTCCATAATTTCCAGGGGGAAGCATGACAGTTACAGTTCAAAATCACTCCTTGGGGTTCCCCTCCCCAAGTTTCAAATAACACAGTTCAAAACAAAAGAGTGTCTTGTGCCTGTGTTCTCAAGACAATGAATGTGGTCCTTTTAAGTTTTAGGGTTCCCTTTCCCTAGACTTCAATGTTGCCACTTATACCTGTTTTAATCTCTTCCAAAAAGTCTTAACAAAACTCCAGGTCAACCTGACACTCCTTCTGGCTTGCCTGGCCAGTTCATTGGCATTGGTTTCATTGGGCTTTTCACAGTGTCCTTATTTTTCACCATTCAGGGCTCTCTGGTTTAGGCGCAGTTGTTAGACCTCATGGTCCACCCATCACAGGTCGCATAACCAGGATCCCTGGACTACTCAGCCCACACAGGTTCCTTGGCACTTGCTCCTGTGCACCAAGTCACCTTCACCTTTTGGTGGCTTCTTGGGTTTATGTGTAGTCTGGCACTCAGTTGGCTTCTCTTTGTTAGCTGTGTGGCTCTGCCACCACGTGTCACTCAGCTCTTGCTAAATCTGTGGCCTTGCTGTACTGCAGTCACTTATCAAAGGTCACTGTTTGGCTTCCTTTAGCCTATGATGCCCTTAACTTCAGGATTTAAGGTAATTTGTTGTGCAACATACATTTAATATTGTTTGCTTTCAGTTCAGTGTTCAATGTGCCCTTATGTTGCTTAATTGTAACATCTCACTCAGTTCGGTATTTCATATGCACTGATTTACTTCAAAGGTTAAGTTTCCATTTAGTTCTGTATTCGATATGCATATATTGGCATTCAAAGTTAAGTTTCCATTTAGTTTGGTATTCAATATGCATGTTTTGGCTGATATGCACGGACCGTTGTTCACTTGCGGTCCCACAGGAGCGCCCCAGTACTTACACAGCCTCCCGACACTCACCGGCCTTTTGTTCATCTTCCTAGCGGTTCCCGTGACTTCCTCTTGGGTTCTGAAGTCGGGAAACCCATTGGCATGAGCCCCGCTCGCCTGCTGTGTGTTTCTCTCTACACGCCAGCTCGAAGGCTGCTTCCTGGATGCGGGTGGTGTCCTCTATGCACCTGGCTTCTCCACACCAGCTTCTGCTGCTCACACTTGGAGATGGAGGCTTCCAGACCTGGGGAAAACACACAGCCCACTCGTTTGGAGTTCCACAATCCACCGGGATGTTTGCCGGCGTCCTGGCTACGTCTCCGTTCCCAAGGCGGCTGCCTCCTCACAAGCATCTCCTGCTGCTCCTTCACAAGGGTCTCCTGCTGTTTTTCCTCAAGGGTCTCCTGCTGCTATCCCTCAGTTGCTCTCTCCGTCTCCTTTCATACACCTGCAGCCCCTTGACAGGCTGCAGGTGTGGATGCTCAATCAGCCCCGACTGACCATATTTAAAGGGACATGCCTGACCCTCACAGCTCTTGACCGGCATCTTCCTTGTCCCAGTACTGAAGCGGTAAAAGGGTATAGTCTTCATTACTCTCAGTCTCCTCTTCCTCGTCTCAGAATAGTGTCACATGTGGGAAAATTACAGGAGCTGGCTTAAAACAGCCAATAAAAGTCAGGGGAGGGTTAGGTTGGTTGTACATAGGAAAAGGGGGATACCATGGCTCGCCCAAGGGCACCCCAGTCCCAATCCTCAAGAACCCTCCACCCAAGTGATCCTCCCTCGCTTCTCCGCCCCAAGGGTCCGGATCCAAGAGCAAAGGACTTTCCCTGGCCACCCTGTGCAGAGGAGGTCGGAGTGTTAATACCCACAGGTTTCTCACAACCCCTAATACTGATCTCCAGATATCTAGCTCTCTCTCATATCCGTGTGATGTGCATGTGACTGAAACAACCACACTGGTGACAATTCGGGATTGCAGGTGATGACAAAAAAGCACTTCAAACTTCAATTTAAAAACTTGTGGAAGCTACGGGTGTCGCAACATTTAAACAATCTAGAAAGAAAGTGATGCTGCTAATCAACCTGAGAATTGTTGGAAACAGAATTTTTGGTAGTCTTCCAAATGGAGCAAAGGGGAGGACTTTATTTCATAAGAAGATGCTGTTAATAGGCTAGAAAAATAGTGTTGGCAGATATGACAACATAATGTACCGCAGAGTGAAACGGTTGTATACTAATTGACCTTTTCACAATTGACCTCGGGAGAATTGACATTGGGAGAATTGACCTAATTTAAAAGGTCAATTAGGACATATATGCAGGGGGAAACCCCCCACAATCTCCCACCCAATCCAAAAACCGATGCAACCACCCACCCAATCCCCTTATATTATTTATAATCCAAAACCAACCCAATACATATATAAAATAACTAAAATAATATAAAGGGCAATTGTGCAGAAGGTCAATTAGGACCACTATAATTAGGTCAATTGTGCAAAAGGTCAATTGTAAAAGCTCAATTTGGGTAATACCTTTATACCAGGAAGCAAGCCGCAAATGACTATCTACAATTTCGTCACACAGCCCTTACATAGGCCCGGCTGAATTTGTGTGGTGGGCCATTTCAACAAGATGGCTGGGGCCCCCTGCTGAGAGCAAAAACAGTCTGAAGCACCCCTGGGGTGCACACATTACAATGGCAACAAAGATATGGTTAATAGCCGCTGATTACCAAGAGACGGCCAGCCAGCAGGGAGCTTAAACACTAAGGGCCTAATTCACAGCAGCATTTTATAATGGCAACGCCCCGTTGGAAAATGCTCTGTGAATTAGGCTCTAAATGCATACCTAAGAGCTATAAACCCTTCTTTGTCAGCAAGGGTCTGATGTGGAGGAACCAGGGCTAGAAGGCAATGAGATGATAACCCTTCTGTACATTCCGTGGGTAGAGAAAACGCAGCTTGTAACAAGAGCTCTCAAAGCGCAACATTTTATGCCCCAGAATGAAAATAGAGAAATGAATATTTTGCTGTGTTACAAGACTGCTGATTGGCAACACCAGTTGCTGGCGGTCCTCGTGAGGCTCGAGGCCCCTTTCAGGTGAAGAGGTTGAAAGGCCCTGATGCCGTCCCTGCCCTTAGGGAATTGTAAGCCACATGCAAGTTTGCTGCCTTCTGATATGTTGATAAAACATATAATTGGCAATTGTCAGTGGTGTGGGAGGACTGGGGGTCGGGGGAAGCTAACTGTTGAATGATGTGTGTGCCCTGAATATAGGATGCTGACCACTTTGCATGAAAACAAAGTGCATTTTGGGAACATAAGAATGACCACCAATTTATAAAACATGTCTGTGCTGGCAATTCAAACGTTCATTCCTTCTGAGCATGCAATGCACACTAGGTATGGTGCTCGTTTCCTGGAAATGTGTGCAGAGCATTAGACATACATACAGCTTTGGATGCTTTCATTGTTTGAGTTTGGGCTGTTGAGCAAAGGACGACTTTCAGATGCAGTCTGTGAAGTCGTTGGATATCGCAGCATAGAAACACAGTGGTAGCACTGTCTCTCTATACGTGCAGTAGAGCAGCGATATGCAAAGAGCACAGTAACCCCCCCACCCCCCAAACTGAGGAAGCTCTCTGCAGCTCCCTGCTTCTGAATGCCGCTCGCTCGCAGCAGACACAGCGAGACTTGCAGCTGTTTCTGGAGACTCACAGCAGTCAGGGTCAGAGAGCTTCCTCAACTTTGGGGTTTTGTGCCTCGTGTCTACATGGAACTGTGCTCCGGCAAGACAGTTTTTGCAGTAGTGCAGTTCCGTCTTATTCTGGCCCAATTCCTTCCCTGCTTCCAAGGACAAAACAATTTCCAGGTGTAATAGGAAGGTCCGTGATACCAAGGCCTGCAAAACACAACAGAACAAAGTAGTAAGAATGGTGCAGATATCCTCAGACAGCGAAGAGTCAGAAGATCAATTAGTGCCGGCAGCACAGTGGCTGAAGGTACCAGAAAGAAAACGCCATAATGCAAGATACATGTAAATGGACATAAAGGTGTGACAAAGTGCCATCCTTGAACACTGCCCACTGTCTGTCTGAGTGGATGGGGGAGAGTCCAGCTTCTGTAAGACTGAAAGGACCCTGGCACACACACTTGAAAGCGATCAGTTAAGCACCCTAAATGTTATCCTGCGCACCAGGGAAGAATTCATGCAACAGAAGGGGGAGAGGCCCTTGCAGACTAATCACACAGGATTCTCCCCAAAGACCCTACCAGGGAGACTCTCTAAATCCGACCCTGGATATTAGGTGGACCATGCCTGAACTATAACTGAAGCCCCTGAGAGAACAACTAGTTTGAAACTATTTGGTCCCAAAGATACAGGAGATTCGGAACAGCATTGGATTCCGGAGCGTCTACCCGTCTACCCGGGATTCAGAGAAAGATGCCCCATGGGGAAAGACTAGCATCTCCAGAGAGACCCATTAGACAGCAGGTAATGATCTGTGAAGGGAGGGCGTGTGAAGAGAACACCTTTCTCTCTCTGCTGCAGCTGTAGCATTTAAGGAGATAAATGCGTACTTCCCTTTCCCAAAGGAGAAGAACTTTGCAGGGGGGAACCTATTTGAGTTTTCTTTTTACCTTATGATGACCTTTCAAATACCAGAAACCCACACAGCGCACTTATTTGTTGGGGGACAGACAGAAGGCATAGAGGAACAGTGCAGCAGGCAAACAGCAACTCCTGCACTGGAAACCAACTGAAAGAATTTCAAAATGGTGGAAAGCCCTTTAAAGACTACCTTCCCCATGTTTGGATGTTACTGCGAGAAAATAACAAAAAACAAATGTAAGTAGGGAGCGACGGGTTACGGGTAGAGGAAAGTGGTACGGTGTGATCTATGGGATCACTGAGCGCCTCTGATTTTGGATTCAGCATTTTCGTATTCGAAATATCGGGGTGCACAATGATCACGTAGATCCTGTTTGAACTATGAAACAATTACCCAATCAATTTGAAAGTTTGCATCAGCCAATGAGAGAGTGGTGGTGTTTAAAACTAAGGCTAAGTCTCACGTACATTGTTTCTGGGCTGGGAGGTGAGGAGAGGAGATTGCTGAGGAAGCTGGTGAGCACCGGGAAGGGACTACCCTTGAAATCAGAAAAGGGGATGTTCTCCAGTGAGTGGGAGAATAGCCCCTTTTACCCCGGAAAAGGGGTGCGCTCCAGTAAGGGGGAAAATAGCACCTTAAATCCCAGAAGATGGGTGTATTCATAAGGAAGAGGTGAGCCTCTGGAATGCCAGAAGAGGAGTGTGCTCCAGTGAAGGGAGAGCCCCATGAGCCCAGAAGAGGGAGGGATGTACTCCAGTGAGAGGGAGAGCCCCTGAAGAACAGAAGAAAGAGACCCTAGACTCTGACCCAAGAGAGGGGTATGAAGAGTAGTAAGAGAGAGAGGGACTTGGCTTCCCAGAAAAGGTGATGTGTAACTGAAGCATAGACCTCCCCTTAAATCCCAGAGTGGCTCGGTGCCGTGGTCATGATACGAACATGGGACGGTAAGGATCCACATTGCCCTTTGCCGCCTCAATAAGAAGATTGTTAGGAATAACAACGCACATTATCTGCAGTTACACTAATGCTGAGCAGAGCAAACGGTATCCACTGTTTTCAGTAAAATCACATAGACCCGAGAAAACTACTTTACAAACCCCAATAGGCGCATTGAAGGGGGTAATTCATGGATTATTTGTGCTGAAAAAAACGGGATTTGTGCGCCATTCTGCCCTCAAATCCCCATTTGTTAAACAGGGATTTGCGGGCAGAATGGCGCACAAATCCCTTTTTTTCGGCGCAAATAATCCATGAATTACCCCCTGAGTATCATCAGATTTGGTTGCACCCCAACTCTAAACATCTGACTGCTTTTGTAGCTCTTAGGGGAGTTTTTCATTTTACCAGAAGATTTGAGTGGTCCTCAGGTCGCAAAATATTTCTAACCATGGAAGTATTAAAAATGTTGAACCGTCTATGTTTTATTACTTTATTTTATATTCGAAAATAAGAAATATATTAATTGCTTTTTCGGAAAGCGCTGTTCGATAAGGGCTGTCAGCGGCTGTCCCGAATCCTGGTTGGACCTGGTTGGAGTTTGGATCACGTTTCTTAGCCCCGCCTCCATTTACCCACAAGCCCTATATTTTTGGGGAATCCGCGCTTTTGCGCACGCGCTTTTTCGGAAAGCGCTGTTCGATAAGGGCTGTCAGCGGCTGTCCCGAATCCTGGTTGGACCTGGTTGGAGTTTGGATCACGGTACGATCTTGCAAACTACATTAGAGGATAAGAAAAAGACTTGAACCTTGAACCTTGAACACTCGAACTGATATTTTTTATTTTTTTTTTTTCCCTAGTTTCTTAGCCCCGCCTCCATTTACCCACAAGCCCTATATTTTTGGGGAATCCGCGCTTTTGCGCGCGCGCTTTTTCGGAAAGCGCTGTTCGATAAGGGCTGTCAGCGGCTGTCTGAGGGCTGATGAGGGTAGTGGGTGATAATTGGACGTACAGGGAAATTGCTGCACTAGCTCACACGAAGGTGTAAAGGTGTAAGTACTAAGCCCTATCAGCAAGCATTTAATTCACAGCAGAAGACATTAATACACTGTGTAAAGTCACTTACATTCTTTAGAACTGTTTCTGTAGTGATAAACTATTACACCTGTTAACATCTATATAAGTGTTCTTCTATTGCTCACCTTAACGCTTGATTATACCCCTAGTGTGAAGCTTGACGTATGACACTTAAGAAATACACATTAAAAACAGGCATGCCTGAAATAACGGCCATTGATCTGCCTCAGTCAAGAGTACAAACTGCAGCAACGAAACGCTTCGTGGCAAAAACAGCCTCCCCACGTCTGGGGACAGCGTTGCTCCGTCGTACTGCATCTTCTTCAGCCGATATTCGCTCCTTTTACACAGTGGAGCCGCCAACAAGTGAACGATTAGATACTGATCCAGCACAAAACATCAATGCGGTAGAACCAGCCAGAACAGAACAACAAGCAGCTGACCAATTAACCAAAATCTCGAAACAACCCAGAGAACTAGCGATGCCTGATAATAATGCACATCTGTGTAAAAACAGCCATAACGTTCACTTGAATAATAATATACCTAGCAACCTGGCTCAAGACAATAACCAAGACAATAATCGCGTGCTATCTGACAAAAGGATATCACCAAACTTTATGTCGACCGAGCTAACTAAGAACTCTATCGACCCAACGCCTAGACTGGAAGCACCTGTGTCTCCAACAAAATCAAGCATGCCCTCCTCTACTCAAACTGTCAATCAAAAGTCGATTCCAACACCTATTTCACCTTTACATGAGGAAGTGACGGATATTACATTAGAACTGGCAGTAACGTCAGGTGATCTACCAATGAGAGACACTGAGCAGAGTGTTTCTTCGGTAAATCAGTGTGGAAACGGACTACAAAGTGAGGAATTGCAGCATAGTAAGGAGAATGTCATTGAACCTACTCTCCCGCATCCTCATGCGTTGGAACCAGTATCCTGTTCCGTAGAAGCTCAAATAAAGCTACGAAAAGCCTATGAACACTTAACCGTAGTGGGTGAAATCGACCAGGAAACGCTTGATTTCTTAGATGCTTCATCAAGTTCAAAAAACATAGAATCTGATGTTCTATACATCTGCTCAAATACGGGAGATTTAATACAGCTGCATGATAATCGGACTAGAAGCATCACAGATGAATCAGGAACAGTGATATCAACTGCACAAGACAATGCACAGAGTGATCTTGATGAGTCCAGCAAATCGCGCTTACCAAATATATCACATCAAGATGTCCAAATAGAAGACGAATCACCTTCATTCATCGCCCCCACCCCAAGGCGCACAAGATTTCAGAACAAAGCCCGAGACTTAGATTATTTTGTCCAAAGAACACAAGTAAATCGATCTTCGTTTCCTGAAGCTCCGGCGCTGAATAACACACTGAGCGCCATGAACACTGCATTACTGGCTATTGCAAAACTATACGAATCTTTAGAAAGCAAAGTAATCCATCAAACGACGTTATTGGAAAAACTGATGGATAATAGTTGCATAATAAAGAAGATATCATCAGATCAAATAGCTGTTAGACCATCAATAAATTCTAACAATGAGCACCTGGACAATATGGACCCATCACAATGTACACCCTGTGAAATTAAGATGGCCACAGTTAAAGTAGTCGACATAATGTCATGCGATTCTTCGACATTGGCGAAAAAAGAAACATCAAAATCTGTAACATTGGATTCATCCCTAGTGCTCTTGTCGACAAATAACAAAGACCCAACTATACAATCGCTCCCAGCTCAACAAGTGACTAATGATATTCAAATAAATGTCAATTCAAATCCGATGACAGATAGGGCCTCATTACGACCCAGGCGGTAAGGGGTTTACGGCGCCGTAAACAGCGCCGACCCTTACCGCCTGAGTACGAGGTCCCTTAGCGCCATGGCGAATTTAACACCTGCTTTTAGCAGGTGTTAAAATCCATGGCGCTAAGGGACCATGGAGTTAATTACGCCACCGTAATTTACGGTGGCGTAATTAACGCCTTCCCCACTCCCATTATGCCCTATGGGGCAAAAATGGGAATGGGGAAGGGTAAATGGGGATTGGGGACTTACCGCCCCGCCAAGGTCCGAATGGGGCGGTAAGTCCGCCAACCACCATGGCGTAAACGTAGTTTACGCCCTGGTGGTAAAGTCACGGCCCAGGCGGTAACTTACCGCCTGGGTCGTGATGAGGCCCATAGACTTAATCAATCCAAGTCAAAGAAAAACATATTTGATGCGTTTGAATCAAATGACATAGCTCACTTAAGAAATCTCAACAATTCAAATCAAGATAAGAATATGAAGCAACCGCAAGTTAAATCCAATGCACAATGCCTCCAAACAAAAATTCGAAAAGTAAATAAACGAAAATATGTAAAGATATCACACAAAAGACAAGATCAAATTAAGATAGCACAAGAATCAAGCTGCTCAGTTCAAGAACCAATTCCATATGAGCCGTTGAACAAACTAATAGCCTTGGCTGATCAGATCAACAATGAGTTGCCTTATAGAGATGTGCACAAAACGATTGCTCCGGCACCAAATACAACTATGTTTAAAGACATTACCGCAACCAAATCATCGGACACACAGCCCCCTGCAAATAATAATCCGCCGCAGCAAAAAATAACCATAGAAACGTTGCGAGATGAAATTAGAGAATCAATAAAAGCCTATCAGACTCAACATCCCGAAACCATCCAACAAGTCAAAACTAATGTAAACTCTGAAACCAGGATGGGTGCCTTGATACAAGCTCCAACAGATTCCAACGTTATGAAACCATCTACTCTAAAGAATCAGAGAACAGAAGAAGCAAAAGAATACAGATCAACTGTTTCAAAAAGCATCTCGGAGAACGTAAGTCTATCAACCGACTTATGTACACAACTCCAATCCTCATTGGAAACAACGAAATTACATACATCCACTACAGGAGGCCCTGCCCCAAACATGGCAACACAACAAGACCTCCGGGAGCTAATTAAAACCTCAATTGAATCTTATCTAAAAGACACGCAACCTCAACCCATTATCCAGCAAAGTGGATCGTTCCCTGACGTTGGGCGATTATTACAAGGACCAAGGTCTGAGACCAAATCTCACAATGTTCAGACAGATGTATATTTAAAGCCCTTCACCCAGACTCAACAGACTTTACAAGCACTAGCCAAATCTGAA
Organism: Ambystoma mexicanum; assembly: GCF_040938575.1. Taxonomy (NCBI): domain Eukaryota; kingdom Metazoa; phylum Chordata; class Amphibia; order Caudata; family Ambystomatidae; genus Ambystoma; species Ambystoma mexicanum. Next base: position 1,605,002,696 of record NC_090932.1, read on the forward strand.
TGGTCGAATTCGAACAAACGTATAAGTTTACCTTGTTTGAAGTTGAAATGCCGGGATCATCCTTTTGAAACATACGTGATTAATCGCACGAGCATATTAAATATATGCACAGAATTACCAATGCTGAAAGAACTTACATCAGCAGATCTTGATCAGGTCGAATTTGTCAATTATAACGATACATCGGAAGCTAACATCTACCTCAAATCCGCCCTAGTATATAACCTAATATGGCAGGCGAGAATGACCCTATTTGATATGGGATTCTTGCTTACACAAGTTAACCTGATTCCTGATAATCAAGAGGATAAACCATATGTGAATATTTATCAAACAAACAATGGAAAACAAAGTCAAGTAGCTCAACATATAATCAATGGAAAAAGATCATAACAATTCAATGCTCAATCCATTATTAAACTAATATCATGGAATACAAGAGGCAATAGCCATTTCATCAATTCAAAACAAAGTGCCTTGGAGGAATATGATATTGTAGCGTTACAAGAAACGTGGCTAGTAAACTCTCCAATATGGGATTCGCATATCATCTTTGATACCCTAGCCACGAAAAAAGCAACAGGTAGACCATCAGGAGGTCTTTTACTAGCAATCAAAAAAACAAGTAGCATTATGGGCAGAATACATCCTTCTCCATCCCCATATTTTCAGGTAGTAACTTTAATAGCGGTGCACATACACCTAACCATCATAAATATCTATTGGAGCAAACTCAACCTGACGTCTGAAGACTTCTTTGCCACTCTCTTATGGCATTTAGATAATATTGCATCAAACCAACACTCTGGATATACTATTATAATGGGTGACTTAAACCTACATCTATTATCATCTCAGAAATCATCACCCACGAGCGATGAAAATATGTGGAAAACCATCATGGAGGAACGAGGTTTAATAATGCTGAATGATGCCTACAATCAAGGCACTACATTGTCAAACACGTGGCAAAGAGGTTCATCTGGAGCTATTTTGGACTATATATATGTAAATAAGGAATTTCTACCACAAGTAGACTCTCTAACAATAATACCTACACATCTGAGTGATCATAATCAATTAGAATTACAGTTTCATCTAGCTACACCAAATTTTGCACAAGAAATCAATCGAAACATCACAGATATCGCCATTAATACTCAGGGCAATCGGCTGAAATGGACCAGCCAGAGCTTGAGGCACTTTGAGGGTTTGCTCTGTGAAATGTGTAATGGAAAATTGGTTAATCATGATGATTGTTACGTAACTAAAATGCAATTGTTTAAACAATCCAAGTCTAATGAATCGCAGGTGAGAATCACCCATCGTTACCCTTTTAATGCCCAAATCCAACAAGCTAAGACTAGTCTAAGGAAAGCTATACGAGACCTAATATATCATCCTATTGGTCTCAGAAATGCGATGAAAAAACATCTCAAAAAATCATATTCTCAATGGTTAAAAGGTATAAAGATTAGTCAATATCAGCAAAACAGTGAATACATACTGAAGCAAATGATGGAAAAATCAACGAGTGGTATTTGGTCTTGCATGAATAGTACATCTGGCAGACCACAGCCTGCGGTCATGATTAACTCTGTGTCAAAAGAAACTTGGCAAATTTATTTTGAAAACTTGTATCGATCACCATTCCAGAACTCAGAGAGCTGGTTTCAATTGTAATTTGTTGTAGGGAACTTTTTTGGGTAAATCACTCTTAGACCTCCGCGACTTGAGATCTATACACCAAATTCGGTGGTGTCGCAATGGTGTGTGCAGAAAAACCGGAGACAAAGAGTTCCCCTACACCGGTTGTAAAAAAGACTCGGGGACTACACACATCTCTTAATTGCGCCACAATTGAATTTCACAGTTTTGGACACTTGGTCGTAAAATAGAAAAAAAAAAATTTTTAATTTTATTGTTTGTTGATGGCCCTTATTGATTACACGTGTTTCGGCACACTCCTAGTGCCTTCCTCAGATCAGGGCAATGTCTATTTACTAGATATTAATGATACAACATAGAATTAGAAATTTAGCAAATAGAAAATTATAAACGTTACAATTACAGAGAAACACAAAGCATATTGGATTCATATGTTTCGCAAATTCCCCAAAACAAAAATTAAAAAATAAAAATATAAAATAAAGGTGCATGACAAATTGAGACATTAATTTATAGCCATGAGCAACATTAATTAAATGCACAGACCCATTTGTAAACAAAACCAAAAATGGTTGACACATACCAGTCAGAAGTCGAAAAATCAATTGGAGGAGTGTGGAGGTGGGAGTGAGGGGTAGTTGAAAATATAGGGAAAAAAAGAAAAGAAGAAATGAGAGTATTTGAGTCCATGGTCGAAATCACGAAGTTGCATTGATTCACTTATTCGAAAAATCCCAAATGGGTAAATCTAGCTTACCCATCCACTGATTTAACAGCTACAAATAACGTGATAGGTGGCTGAGTCCCATCAGACTCCAAACGATTTCTAAGGGAACCGAAGTAAAACATCCGAGTCACTGCGCTGTATTCATACATTATTATTCTATTCAAACATGCATTCATGTGTACAAATTCCTCTAGTACGTATTTCGCCTAACATTAACATAGGTTTCCCTTCAAGATATCTAAACTGGCTCCCATTCAACGTAGCGTTTCCGCTAACGATAAAGAGCTTATACGGGTGAAAATATCAACCGAAGTTTGAACGCGGACCCTTTGTTGATTGGTGCGTTATTGTGTGGGCTGAGCAGACCCCTAGGGCTTACCTTACAAGTTCAATTTTACTGCATCACGCGTCGGGTTCCTAAGATGGCGGACGCCATTCTATGTTATTTATATATTAGATGTTACCATAGTAATGGTATTTGGTCCTACTTCTGTTTCCGTACTATGACAGCTGTCGGCCATATTTTAGTGGTAAGGACCTAATTATCTATGGCAGGTTTGTACGTGTTCTTATACCATTTTGAATTAGAATGAACACAGTCCTAAACTGGAGTATAGGCCCCATTGTTTATGATCTCTCTCAAAACTTATTTACATATGGATCTAGTCCGATATCACATCTCGAGGAGTGTTATCTCCTCCAGGTGCATGCTGGGAGAAGTAGTCCCTCTGAATTTCTACGGCAGAGCGGGCCTGGGGATAACAACCGCAAACCTTTTTATTTTGCTGTATTCTGGCCTGCTTCTCAGGCGCTTATCTCTGATCTATACAATACCGAACACAAATTTTCAAAATTCTCCCAAAGAACATTTTTTACAAACATTATTTATAGAACGTATGACATTTCTTTATCTGTGTTGAGGCCGTTTTCTACACTTCTGAAGAAATTGATAAGTTTGGCCTCCTCTTGACGTAACATTAGTTCCTGGTTGCCTCCTCTGCATCCCAATGTCACTTTTTTGAGCCCGATGAATTTGATGTGTTGTTTGTTGTCCATCTGATGGACGCGCTGCCAGTGGTCCGCTAGAGGTAAATTCTTGTCCTGGCTTCCAATCACTGCCAGGTGTTCCCTGATCCTGAAGCGGAGTTCACGAATCGTACTGCCAATATAGATTTTCTCGCAAGTGCAGATGATGGCATATATAACATGCTTACTTTTGCAGTTTATCTGTTCTCGTATCTTGATTTGAGGTCCATTGCCTGCCTTAAAGATGTTTGTCATGGGTGTGGCATATTTGCACATGGTACATGTGCCACACTTTCTAAAGCCTGGGCTGGATTCTTTTAGCCAGGTCCCAGTTGTCTCCTCCCTTTCTTCTGGTAGTAATGACGGACTGAGGCTCTGTTTCAGGGTTTTGGCTCGTCTATAGATCAATTACGGGTGGTCATGTATATAAGACTCGATGTGAGGGTCCAATTTAAGTAAGTGCCAGTATTTTCTAAGAGATCTCTTGATAACATAGTTGTTTGCGCAGTATGTAGTAATGAATCGCACCTTATCTGACGGATTAGGTTTCACCTGTTGCGTTAGGGTTTGTGTCCTTGGAATTTTTTGTGCTTTGTTATAGGCAGTTTCAATACACTTCCTTGGATAGCCCCTGGCTTGAAATCTCCTGGATAAAGTTTCACATTCTTCATTGAAGTAAGATAGTTCATTACAGTTCCTCTTGGCCCTAATGTACTCCCCTTTAGGGATATTCCTGATTACCGGTTCATAGTGGCAACTCGTTGCATATAATGTGGAGTTTATTTCTGTCTCTTTCCGATATGTTCTGGTTTTGAGGCGTTCTCCCGAAACATAAACATTCAGATCCAAGAAATTGATCTCTGTCTTACTGCTAATTCCTGTGAACTCGATGCCTAGCTGGTTATTGTTGATTTGGAGTCTGAACGTTTCCAGCTCCTGTGGTGTGCCATTCCATATTAACAAGACGTCATCAATGTACCGGGTCCATTTGATGACGTGTCTGTTATACGCCTCTGTAGTGTAAATTAATAAGTCCTCAAACATGCCCATTACTAGATTTGCTAGTGCTGGTGCATATTTGACCCCCATGGCAACCCCCCGTTTCTGTTTGTATATAGTGTTGTTGAAGGTAAAGATGCTATTATCTAGGGTGGCCATGAGCATTTCTTTTAGCATACAAACGAATGAAAAGTGTGATGCCGATTCATTCTTAAAAATATAGTCAACAGTATAAAGTGCCAAATCATGTCCAATTGACGTATATAAGGCCTTAACATCCCACGTGGCGAGATGGTATGTAGGCTGCCATTGGATGTTCTCAACAATATGTAATGCAGAAGTTGTGTCTTTTAGGTAGGCTTTTACCAGTTTAACTTTAGGCCTTAGTATATGATCTATGTATTCCGATAGTGGTTCTGTGGCCCAACCTATTCCACTCAAAATTGGCCTTCCTTCCGGGATAGTAGAAAAGTCTTTGTGCACCTTGGGAAGGAAATAGATAGTTGGTAATGTCGGTTTCGGGATGAACAGAAATCTTTTCTCCTCGTCTGTGATGAGGCCCTGTCGGTGCCACCCCTCAATTGAGTCCTTAAGTTCTTGTACTATTCTGTTCGTCGGATTACTTGACCGAATTTGGTAACAGTTGGGTGTGTCGAGGTGGTTTTGTGCCATTTTTATGTAGTCCATACGGTTCAAGACAACTATGTTACCCCCCTTATCAGCTTCTTTGATGACCAACTGATGATTAGTTTTGAGTTTCCAAAGTGCATTCTTCTCTTGTAGTGTAAGGTTCTCTCGTTCCGTCTGTCTGCGGTTGTGCCTCATTTTGTCTTGGGTATTATACAGGTCTTTTGTAACTGATTTGTAGAAAGCATCTATCATGTTGTCAGGAGGTAATTGTGGCAAGAATTTAGATGTAGGTCTAAGTTCCTTACTGATTAAACCAATGGGTGTGATTGTTAATTCTTGCATGGTTTGATGAATAGGAAAGTTGTCTGATTCTTGTAATGATCTTAATAGATGAATATTGCCCAATTGAAACTGCCTATAACAAAGCACAAAAAATTCCAAGGACACAAACCCTAACGCAACAGGTGAAACCTAATCCGTCAGATAAGGTGCGATTCATTACTACATACTGCGCAAACAACTATGTTATCAAGAGATCTCTTAGAAAATACTGGCACTTACTTAAATTGGACCCTCACATCGAGTCTTATATACATGACCACCCGTCATTGATCTATAGACGAGCCAAAACCCTGAAACAGAGCCTCAGTCCGTCATTACTACCAGAAGAAAGGGAGGAGACAACTGGGACCTGGCTAAAAGAATCCAGCCCAGGCTTTAGAAAGTGTGGCACATGTACCATGTGCAAATATGCCACACCCATGACAAACATCTTTAAGGCAGGCAATGGACCTCAAATCAAGATACGAGAACAGATAAACTGCAAAAGTAAGCATGTTATATATGCCATCATCTGCACTTGCGAGAAAATCTATATTGGCAGTACGATTCGTGAACTCCGCTTCAGGATCAGGGAACACCTGGCAGTGATTGGAAGCCAGGACAAGAATTTACCTCTAGCGGACCACTGGCAGCGCGTCCATCAGATGGACAACAAACAACACATCAAATTCATCGGGCTCAAAAAATTGACATTGGGATGCAGAGGAGGCAACCAGGAACTAATGTTACGTCAAGAGGAGGCCAAACTTATCAATTTCTTCAGAAGTGTAGAAAACGGCCTCAACACAGATAAAGAAATGTCATACTTTCTATAAATAATGTTTGTAAAAAATGTTCTTTGGGAGAATTTTGAAAATTTGTGTTCGGTATTGTATAGATCAGAGATAAGCGCCTGAGAAGCAGGCCAGAATACAGCAAAATAAAAGGGTTTGCGGGTGTTATCCCCAGGCCCGCTCTGCCGTAGAAATTCAGAGGGACTACTTCTCCCAGCATGCACCTGGAGGAGATAACACTCCTCGAGATGTGATATCGGACTAGATCCATATGTAAATAAGTTTTGAGAGAGATCATAAACAATGGGGCCTATACTCCAGTTTAGGACTGTGTTCATTCTAATTCAAAATGGTATAAGAACACGTACAAACCTGCCATAGATAATTAGGTCCTTACCACTAAAATATGGCCGACAGCTGTCATAGTACGGAAACAGAAGTAGGACCAAATACCATTACTATGGTAACATCTAATATATAAATAACATAGAATGGCGTCCGCCATCTTAGGAACCCGACGCGTGATGCAGTAAAATTGAACTTGTAAGGTAAGCCCTAGGGGTCTGCTCAGCCCACACAATAACGCACCAATCAACAAAGGGTCCGCGTTCAAACTTCGGTTGATATTTTCACCCGTATAAGCTCTTTATCGTTAGCGGAAACGCTACGTTGAATGGGAGCCAGTTTAGATATCTTGAAGGGAAACCTATGTTAATGTTAGGCGAAATACGTACTAGAGGAATTTGTACACATGAATGCATGTTTGAATAGAATAATAATGTATGAATACAGCGCAGTGACTCGGATGTTTTACTTCGGTTCCCTTAGAAATCGTTTGGAGTCTGATGGGACTCAGCCACCTATCACGTTATTTGTAGCTGTTAAATCAGTGGATGGGTAAGCTAGATTTACCCATTTGGGATTTTTCGAATAAGTGAATCAATGCAACTTCGTGATTTCGACCATGGACTCAAATACTCTCATTTCTTCTTTTCTTTTTTTCCCTATATTTTCAACTACCCCTCACTCCCACCTCCACACTCCTCCAATTGATTTTTCGACTTCTGACTGGTATGTGTACACCATTTTTGGTTTTGTTTACAAATGGGTCTGTGCATTTAATTAATGTTGCTCATGGCTATAAATTAATGTCTCAATTTGTCATGCACCTTTATTTTATATTTTTATTTTTTAATTTTTGTTTTGGGGAATTTGCGAAACATATGAATCCAATATGCTTTGTGTTTCTCTGTAATTGTAACGTTTATAATTTTCTATTTGCTAAATTTCTAATTCTATGTTGTATCATTAATATCTAGTAAATAGACATTGCCCTGATCTGAGGAAGGCACTAGGAGTGTGCCGAAACACGTGTAATCAATAAGGGCCATCAACAAACAATAAAATATATATTTTTTTTTTTTCTATTTTACGACCAAGTGTCCAAAACTGTGAAATTCAATTGTGGCGCAATTAAGAGATGTGTGTAGTCCCCGAGTGGTTTCAATTGTACATTCCAGATTGTTCCTTTGCAATCAATTTATCTGACATCCTCAATTGCATAAAAACTCTGAGTAATTCCAGAGCTAGTGGACCTGACGGTATTCATAATGGAATGCTAATAGCACATCCTCATCAATGGGCTGCCATTCTCATGCAAATTTATCAAAATGTATTCTCCACTATGCAAATTCCACCTTCATGGCAACAATCTGTAATAGTGCCGATCTTTAAAAAAGGAAACAGAACAGACCCTAAAGCTTACAGGCCAATAGCTCTTTTAGATTGTCCGGGTAAAATCTTTGGGCGACTGATTCTTAAACATTTCAATGCATGGCTAGATAAGTACATCCTACGTGATCCTTTTCAAACAGGTTTTATTCCTGAAGTAGGAACTGGAATTAATATCATTACTCTGAATAGTATTATTTATAGATCCCAAGAGAAGCATGAACCACTTTATATTGCCTTCATTGACTTTCGTACGGCATTTGATGCCGTGCCCAGGGAATTGCTATATCTAAAACTAATGAACAAAGGCTGCCCTTGGTACATTCTTAAATGGATCATAGAATTCCACTCTAACACCACTATCCAGATTAGACTGGATAGCAAAGGTCTTTTATCTGAGCCAGTTAAAACAACACGTGGGTTAAAACAGGGGTGCCTTTTGGCCTCGGCTCTGTTTAACTTTTTCATTGCAGATATTCATGACAGATTTAGTCCACTCATATCAGATTCACCAAAAATAAACAATAGTGCTATCAAGCACCTATTATATGCAGATGACATGGTTCTACTTTCTAAAACGCCCAATGGGTTGCGTGCCTTACTCAAGACACTGGGATCATACTGTGAACAAAATCACATCTCTATAAATCTAGAAAAAACAAAAGTGATTCAATTTGGTACATCTAAGCAAAAACACCACCATTGGCCTTTGCAACTGAAAGATTTAGAATCAGTACATTCCTATGTATATCTAGGAATTATAATAACTCATCAGTCTAGCCTCCTAGATCAAGACAATCAGGTTAGAAAAAAAGCAATGATGACCCTGTCCCAAGCCAAATTAATCAAGTTCAAATTTTGTAAATTTTCGTTAAAACCACTCATAATATATTACAAGCAAAAATTTGTGCCAGTTGTCACATATAGTAGTGAAACTTTAAAAACAAAATCCTATGCATATTGGACCGTGTTAGAGGGTAGCTTCTGGAAGCGACTTTTACATTTACCCATGTCTACTCCTATGGTGATACTGAGACATGAATTGGGCCTACTATCCTTGTACGCAATTTATAAATGGAAACTTTGCACACTATATAGGAAATGCTTAATAGCGAGTACTCGAGCCTACAAAGGGATGATGTATATTATATCTATCTATTTGCTACAATCAGATCATGGTTTTCCAACATTATGGAGAAGGAAGGCGCAGAAAGTCTTATATCACCTAAATATCTTTGATGCTACCCTGATTGCAAATCCAAATTTGGTTAAAAAACAACTTTGGAAATTGGATTGGATAAAATCAAGAGAGTCGTGCCTTAAGTACAAATCCTTTGAAATAAATCCCTTCAAATTAAAGCGCTATGGTATAATTGAACCATACCTGATTCTCTTTCCAAACGCGCGGCAAAGAGACGACTTTCTGCGTTTTGGTCTAAATATATGGCCAACTCACGAGATTCTATGTAAGAGAAAAATGTTATTGCCGGAGGCGGTGAAATGTAGATTCTGTTCCACGGAAAGAGAAACTTTATTCCACCTATGTACCGAATGCACTCATTTGCTACCACGAAGAATTGTTTATTTTAAACATTTATTTGAGGGGTCAACTATCGATTCATCACTAGAATTGTGGAACTTATTATTTCACACAACCAGGAAATCAGTCAGATACGCTATTTTAAATTTTTTATATAGCCTAAAACTAAGTATAAATGGAGATATAGGGGAAAGAAAATGAAATTTAATCTCAACCTGATTTTACGAAATGCAAGAATGAAATTGTTTTGATGTTTTAAATCTTTCTTTCCTTTTAAACAAATAAGACTAAAATACACAGAATTAACGAATAGCCTTTTATAGGCTTTCGCATTCTAGTTACATTTTTTTTTTTTCTTTCCTTTTCCCTCTTATGAAATCAATTGCTTTTGTATATTGCATACTTGTATTATGTTGTTACTATAGAAAAATTGTATACATTTTATGAATTATGAAATTTTGTATAATTTACTGTTGAAAAATTCAAGTATTTATACTTGAATAAAACAATAAAAAAAAAAAATTAAAAAAATAAATAAATTAATTGTTAATCAGCAAAATTGAGATGTTTCGTACTTGAGGATTGCCTATGTAAATGTATAATATTTTAATTTTGACACCTGTATTTGTTTACTATGTATACACGTGAAAAGTCATATCTTTGACTGTATCACATTAGAAATCAAAAAGAACAAGCTTTTACCAGAATGCCCTTTGGACTGTGGTCAGCAGCCTCTGTTTTCCAGAGAATGCAGCATCATCTACTTCTGGAAATTAAGACTGCTGCATACTTTGTAGACAGTTTGCTCACTCACTTATGGAGAAATACCACAGGACCACAACCGTGCTTAGAACCAAATTTTAATGCTTCATATTATACAATAGAAATGTCAGTTCTTCGAAGCGAATGTGGACTGTCTGGGGTGCAGTATGTCAGGACAAAGGCAGGAGAGGATGATTTGGTGAAAGCCATTAATTTCTCCCCCAAGCAAAGCCAACAAGAACCAGCTGGAGTCATTCTTAGGATTCACAGTGGGAGGATAGCTCAGGGGCAACGTACTCGCTTTGGAAGCAAGACGACGTGGAGCAACACAGGTTTGAGCCCCGGGTCTGCGCTTAAAATAACCAGTTACAATAACTACGCCGAATCCGCCCTGAAGACATGAGAAACCTTCTGAAGCAAGGAGAGAAATTGGAGAGATCTGATAAAGTATGTCAAGCATTTGAAGACATTAAGGGCCCGATTCAAGTGAATTTGCACTGCTGAAAAGTGACTTTGCCTTGCCGACACAAACCCTGATTCATGGAACCATGCAAAGTGTATTTTTGCTGTGCAAAGTCAGCTGAGCCGGGCAAATATTCCATAAATCAGGCCCTAAATCTGCCATAGCAAGTACCCCATGCTTCCAGCCCTGTAACTCTGAAATGTTGCCCTTGGTCTCCATGGATACCAGTGCAAATGAATTGGGGGCCACCCATATGCAGTTCAACCTTGCAGAAAAACAAACAGTATCGTATGCGTCCAACACCTGAACTAGCATAAAACGACTCTGCAATCCAGAAAGATGCATGTGGCTACAGCATATCTTTGCTCTGACCTATGGGGCAGGAGCTTCAAGCTCAAGCAGATAACAAGCCCCTGATTCGCGTATCGGGTCCAGGTGATACCTACATCGCCACACTTCAGCCTGCAAGATTTGATGCAAATGTGCAAGACTTCAGCTTCAATATCTGATGCATTCTTGGAAGAGGCAATAGATAAACTGTCTGCCTTTCTTAACCCATGCCAAGACATCAAGAAGAGGATTTCATGCATGATGCATGTTTAGTCGTTTCTATCGAGAATCTCAAACAAAAAACAGAGGCCCAAGTAACAACAGCAAACCCGTCGAGTAACAGAGGAACGAGTCCCCCGCTGACACTATACAAAACCCGAGAGTGAGCAACATAGCCGGAAGTGAAGAAAGATTGCCGCTTGCGTTCCGGAGAGGACACCCAGGAGCTGAGGAGAACGCCAGCGTACCAGGTCGAAGCCACCTCACTAGAGCAGGACATACTACGGAGAAGGTACGTGGGTTGCTCACAGTGGAGGAGGCGGGGCACAGAGAACAAACCGTGAGTAGGAACAAAGCGTCTAGATCTCTACGAGGAGTTACCAGGTCCAGAGAGGGAGATAGATTTAAATGATAAGAGTGTTTATGGAAGCCCTAAAAACCCAAGCCTCGGAATTAGCCAAATGGCTCCAAGCCATAACAAAAAACCAAGAGAAAGATATACTAGGAGGGCACACACATACCCCTACAAATCAAGTGAGAAACTAGGAACAAGCGAACAAAGGGTTTCAGGAGGACCCTATAAAGCAAGTAAGGAATCATCCCAAGGGGAAATCAGAATCAAGCAAGCCTGGAATCTCATGCAGAGAGACCCATGTAGTTGGTGGAGGAGGGTTAAGGAAATATCCCTGCATGTACGATCACTGAGAGAATTTACATTTTTTTGGAACTTGAGAGTTTATGTTTCATACCTGAAGAAAAACTTTTCTTTATTTGAAACTCTGACAAGATGTACATAAACTAATAAAATCAGGCGTCCTGTGTGCTATTGAATAATTATGGAAACTGAAACTAGTAGAGATTCCTGGAAATAATGAGAGACGACTGCAGAGTGAAGAACACTGAGGGCAGCCTATATTGCCCACTTTCCTTTAAAGTATTTTTTCTAAGTGGTAGGGCCAGTATAGAAGTTAGATTTGGAAAGAGATGTATTATTTTGACTTATTTTGACGAGCCCCCTTAGTTGAGTTTGCTAGGTAGGGAACCTCACTATTAGCAAGGTGGCCAGTAAGGCATTTTCTTTAATTCAAATAAAACCGCGGTAGTAAAAGTATGTCTTCTGGCCCGAGTCTTTCTTCTGGTACGCCACGGTGGACTTCAGAGAGGAGTCCGCCTGCATATAAGCAGCCATATTGGAAAATCGCAGATGAGCTGACAGTAGAATAGAATTAGGTCCCGAGAAATGATGCATTTGTTCCTCCTGTAAGTTTAAGAAATCACCTAATTAAGAGAGAACATCAGACACTCGCCAAAAGAAGGCAGCGAGAAACCTACCAGTGGCTGGGTATGGATGCTATAGTAAAATGAAAGTGATAGACCGCTCAGCGTGCTTATGGAGTGATAAGCAACACCGGAGAAGCAGCAATTGCAGGAATAGGTCCACCTGACCAGGTATGACCGAAGCTCTGATTAGCTTTCATATGTCCTCCAGCCCACATGAATGACAATGAAAAATACGGAGCAAGCCTATTGGATTATTGAGCTGTGTTTCGAAGGCAGCATAACTACTACCACCACTGTTGAAGCCTTACAGTCTGTGTCCCAAAGGCAAGAATATACAGCAAAACTAGATAATGGAATCCAGTTGACATTGCAGAACATATCCAACTATCTAAAAGGGAAAGGGATTCAACACCACTGCACAGCCCTCTATCACCCCTAGGCCAATGGGCAGACAGAGCGTGCCAATAGATTTGTGAAGTAAAGTTTGCCGCTCGCAACAGATATTGGACTGGAAGGCAAAACGGACAAACTATTTCCACTATGGATGCCAACAACTGTTGACTCCAATGACGTTGACATACAAATAATCAGATTCAAAATGAATTACAAACACGTTTACATGATGATAAAATATGATACTGAACATGCAGTGAAAACAACTAACATCCAGGTGCGTGACTGGGTCAAAATCAGAATGCTGGTGAAGGACAGAGGCATCTTATCTAAGTGTAGTGAAGCACAAGTGGTGACAAAGAGTGGCAACAATGATGTGCTTTGGAGAATGGTTAATACTGGAGCATGGAAAGAGTGTTCTTGTATGAAAAAGACAACGAAAGAAATGTTCAAATTGGAGGCAAACTCGGACTAGAACGTAAAGCACAGACAACCGAACTGAGAAGCAAGCATTCCGAGACAAGGGAAATTGGTGATGAGAATTCCACTATTGAAGTCAACACGTCCATGAGAGATCTGAACAGTACAATTGATTTTAATGAGGTTGCACAGAATGAAAGCCTCTGAGAAAGCGCTGGGAGGCATCACAGGTGGAGAACAGAGAGGAAATTGCCAAAAAGACTTAAGGACAGCGAGTTGTGCCAATGTCGCCTTTCTCCCTTCTCTTCCTCCTTCTGTCTCTCGCCCTCTCTAGATGAAAAGAACGGAAGAAGGAGGAAAAAGAAAGGGAGAAGCGTGGGGGAGAAGCCTTTCTTCTGCACCCTTACTCCCCTGCTGATGACATCACTGTGGGATTGGGCAAGGCTACAGCGAGTGTGACTCACTCAAGGCTGAGAGAAGCATGCGAACAGACACTCGTACTTCAGCGCTGCATCCTTGGTGGGAAAGTGTGCAATACTTGTCGCCGGAGGATAGTTCAGGGTCAACGTGCGCGCCTTGGAAGCAAGACAACACTGCGCAAAACGAGTTCGATCCCCAGGTTGGCGCTTAGAAACCTCTGGGTATTAAGCGCGTTATAAATAACCTATCATATCATATCATAAGAGAGAGTCTGTACAACATGCTTGTGAGAGTTATTTTGGTATTCGCGATCAGAGCTCCAGCTCTCTCCATGTACCTCTGATTGAACCATTGAACCATCACACACGGTCAATGGTGAAGAACAGACTGTTTGCCCATCTGATGGAGTGCGCGGGGGTGGGGAGTACTTGTTGAAAAAGTCAAGATGCATTCTCTCAGGACATGGCGGTTCTCCAAGTGATGGGGGGGCGGGGTTTAGCTTAAATCAAGTTTGAGCAAAGCCCAGCATTTATTTCCATGAAGGAGAGTGTGAGTGGCGGCTCCACCTGGCAAATGTTGTCTACAGAGGATGATTCAGTTATCAGTCGTTCACATCAAGAACTGCAAAATGAAGGAGCGGATAACAGCCTCATTACAAGTTTGCCGGTATTCTGGCTGTAAATCCACAGGAATACTGGCAAATGGAATGCCCGTTACTGGCACTGGCACTTGGTCTGATTAGAAGTGCTGATACGGGCGGTAAATCCCCATTCGATGGAGTACCATAGGACTCCATGCGGGATGTTACTGCAATTACCAGCCGTGCCGGTAACAAAGGCAATATTTTGCCGGTACGGGTCAGATTTACCTCCAGCTCTTAGCTGGAGGTCAATCCTTAACACCTGCCAGCAAAGTTGTACTTAGATGGTCCGGTGAAAGTACCAGTAAATGTTATTACCGCCACTTTTACCGTGTACCAGCCAACTCGAAAAGTCTGGAGAAGGTGGACATAGATGTGTCAGAGAAGAGAAGAGCTATGCGAGGCTCGTGGAACATTAAGTGTGATGAAAAAAGTAACAAAGGGAAGGGCTTCCGTTGAAGAAGGTGAGACGGTGAGATGTCAACACCCTTGGTGAATGCAACTAGAACAGATTGAGAGCCTTACCCGGGACAGTAGCTAGAGTAAGAAGACCAAGGATGGAATCATGCCTGGAGTTGTTTAGCTGTTGCTTGGTCCAGATGTTCAGCCAGAATGGGAAGACCTGAAAATCTCCTCTGTCTCAGCGGTCGATATTGGTCTTTTTAAGAATGAGGATTCCTGTGGCATCTTTGTGGGAATTTGAACAAATCCTATAGACAAGGAGTGGTGGACAATGTTCACGCGTCAAGCCCACTGGCTAGAGGGCGTGAAAGATTTTGGCCGGACAAAGGTCAAGAGAGGTACCTTAGGCTTTGCATTCAGAGTGTACAACCTTTAATGAATTAGAGAGGACAGGCTGGAGAAGATGGGGTTGGGAGTGAGGACTGTATTCTGAGGTGATGTGGTACAGCTGTGAGGGTGTCAGGGAGTTGGCTGCTGGATATGTTGAGACCAATGGTGGAGATTACCGTTTTGAAAAAGGAAATGCCATTTTAAGGGATTTGGGGGCCTGAGGGACAGACTTTCCCTGTGAAGCCAAAAAATGCAGGGGTCCAAAAACCTCTGACTACTCCCCTCCTCCACTCTCGTCACAACCCACAGCTTCATATGCTGCACTGGCAGTGCTTAAATAAGCATGGGGACCCCCATGACGATCCCCTGGCCCTTTCATCCATGCTAAAATCAGAATAAGAAACAAGAGGCATTTCAAGTTCAAGGGAAACATTAGCAGTCAACAATGGGGGTACTTGGTTTTTTAAAGGAGGCATGCATAGAATGGCTGGAGAATACGGCCTAGATGTTAACAGGCAGGTAGGTTCGTTCATCTGAACATAGACCGAAATTAGAAGAGAGACTTGCTGCCCGATTCATGGAATAAATTGTGCGTAAAAAGGGGGACTTGTGCGTGAAAACGCACTCAAGCGCCCGTTTCCCGATTCATGGAACAAAATGCGCGGGGCTTACCGGACACTTGCGAGGAATCCGCGTGGGTCCAACATGTCACTGCAACACTACGAACGCCTTGTGCGAGACTCCCAGCGAAGGGGCGTACGGTCTTGCGCGGTCACCTAAAAAGGGGAATGGGGAACAACAAGCGTAAATGTGGGCTTTACGTGGGAAGTACCACAGTAAAATACTTGCAACGCCCATACGCGCGCTGACAACACGTATTCATGTAATCAAACAGGGCTCACCGACGCGCAGGAAAAGACACACTAATCCAGAAACACGTCTGCCAAGAGAAAGTTGGCTTAAGCGTCAGCGCGCACAAGTACAATGCATAAATGGACACGCAAAACACAAACGCGCGTTTACAGCTACGATGAATGTGCCATTTATCACAGCAGTGATTGTGGGACACCGCAGGAGGAGGAGGATAGCCAGAGCACACATTTTTTTACCCAGGGCCAGTCTTTTTGGGATGCCTGATGACCTGGTCAATGGCAGGTATAGGTTCCCACCTCATATCATTCTAGAGCTGTTCAGGCAGTGGGAAGATGACCTCACATCACCCATATTGTGCTCCCAAGCACTGAGCCCCTTGGAAAACTAAGGGTGTATAGAGGTAGACCATGTATAGCCCTGGTCTGTTCCTTCATGGCAGCGGCCATGCGGGTCTGAGATGTTCACATCTGCAACATGATGGCACGGATGTCTGCATGCAACACCTCATGGGATGCACGCAGTTCCGCTTGTACCACGTCACGGGATGCACGCAGTTCTGCTTGCAACACCTCACATTTGGCTCACTGTTCCACAGATATGGTGTGTGTCAACTGTCGCATCTGCTCTTCTGAGCGTCTACTGCGTGCTGCCTTGAGTGCAGTCAATGTAAGTCGCAGTGGCCTAGCCTCTTCCTTCAGGGCAGCCCTGTGGGCCCGACCCTCTGCAGCCATGGCTTTGCGCAGAGACCACAGTTCTGCCCGTCGGCACCTGCTGCTGGCCTGCATGTGGAACATGTGTGAGTGGCATGTGGACCACACTGCCTGCTGCTGGAGTTCAATCTGTCTTTCTGGGGGGAGAATGGAATTGGCCAACCTATCTATGCCCTGAGCCACCATTTCATGACGCTCCCTGTTGCTGTTCAACTGAATACATGGATTGCTCCCACACATTATCGCCTGTTGGCACACGGCATTGGCGGGCCCCACGCCTGCTGGGCCCAGGGAAACCTGGCCCTTGATGTGCTGGCGCAGTCTGTGGCTGCAGGACTGCATCCCTCCCTTGAACAGCTGTCCCAGGAACAGGAGCCAACACTGAGGAGCGTGGCCTTGCACCTGTAACCACCACAGACCGATGTTCCAACACTGACTGGCCCCGTGAGGGGTCTTCCCCCACTACAGAGGTTTGGGATAGGCCAGCACCCACAGTTGATTCACTCACCTGCGACAGTTCCAAGGAATCCATGTCTGATTCACCACCAGAGCCATAGGCTTTCTCAGAGGCGGAGTCAGAGTGAGTTATGGCCAGGATGGACTGTAGCGCCATTGGATCTTCATGGGCTACCACATCACATCCTCCACTGGTGCCTGGTTGCAGCCCACTCTCCTGCACCTCCTCCACCTCATCCTCTGCATCCAGTGCCTCATCACCTGCACATGGACAGAAAAACATATGAAGAAACTTGTAAATGGCATAGCCCACACACATAGGTATCACAATGTAGTCATGCAACACATCAACCTGCCATGCAAATGAGGTCACATACTCTGCCACGTACGCATTGTGAATGGAAGTCAAGGGTAACATGAAAGCAGACATGGATGTGTGTCAAAGGGCACAACATCACATGTAGTGCATGGTGCATAGCACCTGCTTCACACACAAGCACCAGACAGGGAGAGTTCAGTTACCAGCATCACTGATGCCAATACACAGATGCCAGTAGCATATCCATGCCTTAACTGTCAAACAGCATGCGATGTAAATTGATGCCTATTGTCCCTGATCCATGTACAAAGCTTGTGACATAACATGATATGGAAATAACAATTACCAAAAACACAAGTGTCACACAGTGCTGCGATGCTAGGGTGGTGGAACAGAGTGAAGGCAGGCACACCGATTCCATGAGTCCAGGTCACACTTACATAAAGCAAGTGAATAGGCATGTAGAAGTGGATACCTGAGTTTGGAAGTGGGAGGGGATATTGCAGTACATGGGAATGTGTTCAACGTACAATAGAACTACATAACCCAGAAATGCAAAGTTGCGGGCTGACGGCAGTGTAAGGGCAAGTGCATGAATCAGGTGTAAAGTGTTGTCAGTGGGTTGGAGGGATATAGCAAATACCCCCCAAGTGCGGGTGGTGCCTGGGAACCAGTGCCATCATCATAGTCCTAGGGAGATACCTGGCCCCAAAACAAAAGGACCATTCACACATTCCAGTCCTGGGTGAGTTGCAGCGGGAAGAGAGTAGAAGCACAGCTATTTCTGTATAGTCTGTCACTGTAGGCCAGCATAGGAATGACCAGTCCCCTGGAGACAGTGTGCACTGGGGGAAGGAGCTGAAAGGGAGACTACCTCTGAGGAGGTACATCTGGCAGGGTGACCTGTCAGAGACGTCAAGAGATGTGACAAGAGAACACAAGTGTGCATAAGAAGATCATCACGGGCAATACTAAATAACAGGTTGTAGCTGGAAGAGGGCCAAGAGAGGGTGGACAGATGGAGAGAGAGTGACATGGAATGAGTGAGCAGGAGTGGTGATGAGGTTTGGCTCGGTGTGAAGCACATAGTCCGTATGACGTCTGCATGACAACAAGCACATGCCAGTCCAAAATGACATGGTCAACCCATGGCAGTCAGGTAAATGTAGGCATTACTGCAAAACAATCATCCAAGCATCGTAAATATGTCCCCAACACACACTCATCACCACTCACCGGACATGTCATCATAAATTGGCAGGTCTCCCATGCCTTGGATCTGCTCCACATCAATGAGATCGCTGACAATCTCCTCATGTGGAATGAGTTCCTTGTTCTCTGGCTATGTCCCACGTCCAGTCACCAGAATAGAGGAGTAGGCGGAACCCAGCTTATCCTGGGCTCTGTGTCGGAGGTCATTCCAACGCTTGTCTACCTCCCGAGCTGTGCGCCTCTCATGGCCCATGGCGTTAATACGATCCATGACACGCTGCCAGTGGCCCATACGCTGAGCAGGCGTAGGTGTGCTCCCTGCCCGCACAAGCATGTCACGTTCGTGCTCCAACATGTAGTCCACGAGGATGTCAAGCTCGTCATTACAGAAGCTCTTCTTCCTCGACATGTGGGGCTCATGTGCCGTGCCTGCAGTTGGAGCCTGTCCAGCTACTGCACACTTTTGCTTCTTGCAAGGTCATGCAGACCCGGATTGGCTGGGACCACTTGGGTCAGTAGGGGCTGGAGTACTGATGGGACGACAGTAGGCTGGCTTGCAGGTATCCGTACCAGGGTGCTGGTGCCAGTACCTTGCACTGCACGTCTCTTGCCCTTACGGACAAGGACATTTGCCCCTGAGTCACTCTGAGTCTGGGCTGGGACCACTGCAGTCCTGGCTGGGTGGCCCTGAGCCTGGGGGTGGTAGCCACAGCTGCCCCTGCAGCTTCCACACCCTGGCTGCTCCGGACAGCAGATGACACCGCTGGTCTGTGACCTTGGGTGCTGGTGCCAGTAGCCTGGACTGCACATCCCTTGGCCTTAGGGAGATGGAAATCAGCCACAGAGTCACTCTGGGCCTGGACCGGGACCACTGCAACCTGGCTGCTCCAGACAGCCGATGACACTGCTGGTCCGGCACGCACAGTGCTGGGGACGTCAGCATCAGATGCATCTCCCTGACCCTGTTGGGTGGGGGCATAGCTCTCCCTGCATGGGCCTGGACACCTTGGACACCTTGCTGACCTTGCCCACCTTGGCCACGTAAGCCACCTCAGCAACCTCGGCCAGGTCGCCCACCTACACCTCCCTTCCCACTTGTTGCCCTCCCAGCCATGGCACTGATGGAGTGCAATGGGTGGTGCAGATATCAATTGTCCTGGGCAATTTGAGTGAGGGGGCAGGGTACGTGATGTATATCGTACCACTGTGCACGAGCAAGGCTCAATGTAACCATTTGGGGAAAAATAGCGAGTCGCGTAATGCACAGGCACCCCAAAAACAAAAATAAATGTGCATGCGACCCCTCAGTAGCCCACGTGTGATTTAAACATGTTACGCAGTTTGCTGTGGCACCCAGTAACACAACAAATGCGTACGTGACGAACACGCAGGGTACTATGACCTCGAAAATGGGGGTACACGACAAACAGGGGCAACCACAGTATGGAAAATGCGTATGCGACTCACTGTTTGACTCGTACAAAACAAAAAAAGAAAGAAATCACATGCGCGTGTGCACGGAGGCAACTCCCCTGCCAAACCAAGAGGTGCGCACTGTCACAGTAGTGAACAATTCGCGTGGGACCACAAAATAATCCGAAGTCCACGCATCCGTTCGCCACGAAATGCACGTACAATGTAATGCTGTCCTACGCACAACTTTAACCCGATACTGAACGGCAATGCCCAACGTTCAGCACGTGTCACGTAATTTACACGCTTAGGGCCTTTTTGTCTGATTCCACGCTAACACGCTGTTTCCGCACGTGCAGAGTCACTCTGTTTCCGGCTGGCCACGTGAGTAACATGGAAAACCCACATTCCTGCCTAACAGCCAATTTACTTGCCTCCAACTGCCCCGAGCTGCCTCCATTGAGCCATCTGTTGCCGCCTGTCCACTCTGTGTGCCTGCTGCCCACGTGCCCTGCATTTCAGGGCCTGCTCATCAGCCACTGTCGTCGTGACCACCTCTGCTGATCCTGAAGACTCCCGACTGCCATACCACCGCTCCACAGCCCAGCCCCAGGACCACCTTGACCACCCACACCTGCCTCGGGTGTTGCCATGTCTGACACAGCACCATCTGAGGCAAGTGGCAACCCTCGGCAGAGAGGCAGAGGGCTGTCAGCTTCTCAGCCAGGGAAGTTGGCATCCTGGTGGAGCAAGTCCTGGGGCATTATGATGCCCTCTTCCCCGGACCATCGCAAGTCGGCAATGAAGGACGGATGAATATCTGGGTGGACATCGTGTGTGCCATCAACGCGGAGGGGGTAGCACCCCGCGACTACCAAAATGTCCATAAGCGCTGGGAAGACTTCAAGTCCAGGACCCTCAACAAGGCCCAGTGCCTCGTCAGGGCTGGTGATGACCGAAGGGGGCGCCGGGCCGGTTGACCACCGACAAGATGCGGGTCCTGGACAGCTTCTACCCAGCGCTGCACGCCCAGGTCTTGGAGTTGGTGCTCCATCTGGAGTTGACTGGTAACTGTCCATGTGTACTTGTCCACCATAGTGCATTTGCATGTTGATGTGTGGTTGGAGTGTGCACCTTGGCCTCATGTCTGGCATGCCTCCTGTACAGATGTCTGTGTGCATGTACCAGTCACAGCTGCATGTGAGTCCATTGAAGCATGTGCCACATCAATGGTGTCTGTATTGAAATGCATGATGTGCGCCAGCATGTAACGACGTGCACTTGTTTGCATCCCTGTGTCTGGACTGGGGCATGCCAGAGGTGTGACACATGGGTGCTTTGGGCGACATCATGGACATGCATGGTGTACATGTGCATGTGTCTGAGTAGTGTGTGTGTGACTGGACAACACTCTGTGATGTATGTTACTTGAGCTTTTAATTGTGTGATTGCTTCACGCTGCCAATTTGACCTCGAGTGCACTCTGACGTGATAGCTCCATGGCCTGCCTCATGACTGTCAGGTGATGTGTATGAATGAGATGTGTATTTTCCATGATGCGTATGAGCTTAATTCACAATTCTGATTAGCTGGCAGTGCCTTGTCCAAGGATGTGAATGTCTGTTGTGAATGACAGACATGATTGTGCATGTGTGTGAAGGGCACTTCCCTGTGTGTAGTGGACGATGATGAAGGTTGTGACCTTTGACAGTGCCACTGATGTACATTTGCATTGTGACAAACACACAAATGTTCACTAACCTGATGTATGTGTTCTATGTTTCCCTATCCACAGTGACGATGAAAGAAGAAGGCGGAGATGGCGCTGTAGAGCACGGCAGCAGGGATGCCTCCACCAGGCGTAGACGCAAGGCCCAGTCTACCGCCCAGGTACTGTCATCTTCTGGGAGCAAGGAGACTGGTGCCGCGTCCGACTCAATGGCCGCAGCTGCTGAGGGTCCGTCCAAGAGGCTGAAGGTGGTGGAGGACTCCTCAGCAGTGGGAGGGACAGTTGAGCCCGCACAGGGGCAAGACACTGCAGAAGAAAGTGGGGAGGCATCCAGGTTGGCTGGGGAGGGAGAGGAGGAGGAGGCCACATCAGCCGAGCCCATCCGGCCCGGTGGGGGTGATGACATAGGTGTGACTGGTGCAGTCCATGATCAGGGACCAGAGGCAGTGCAGGCCGTTGTGGAGGTGCCTGTGCCTAATCCTGTCCCTGGCACTGCGACTTCACCAGTATGCACCTGCGGACATGCCCCAGGCCGGACCCATTCGCAGGCAGCGGATGTTTCCACCCAGATGGAAACACCAATGCCTGTGGATTTTGCCATTCGGTACTGGGTGGAACCTGTGCTAGCCAGTATCATGAGGTGGGAAGACTCCATTCATGATGATGTGCAGGCTTCCAATATGGGGCTTGCACGTCATCACGAGGAGGTCTGCTGTCTCGTTAACTGGCTAGCACAGTTCCTGGTATCGTAATGGGTGCGTGGGATGGCCACTAATGGGACCCTTTCCTCATCTGCCTCCTCTGTGAGCCAGTCATACTCCCTGCCGTCTTCTGGCCCAGATACCACCATGGCCCCCTGTGCACCTGTCCCAACCCCAGTGGCCAGTCTGGTGGAGACCACATCCCTGCCAGAGTCGGGAGTCGAAGGAGGATCAGCAGAGGTGGTCATCACAGAGATCCAGCCGGCGACAGGACAAGTGGCAATGGTGGAAGACCGGCTCCAAGCAGCAGGGCACATGCACGACAGGGGTTTGGGTGTCATCATCCCAGAGGCTGTCACGGAGGCGCAGGCACAGGGTTATTCGGCGGCAACAGGCTCAGCATAGGAGGCAACAGGACTCAGGGCTTCCAATGGAGGAAAGGCAGGTATCGGCCATCGGGCAGGAGGCACAAGTGGACCTTTCAACAAGGATGTCTTCCGTATTGGGACGATTTGGCCAGCACAGCGGCAGCGGGCATGGGGGGTACGACTCACCATGGCCAGGGCAGAGAATACCCTGCGTCGGGCAGAGAGGCAGGCCGAGTTCCTCGAGGAGT
The DNA here is from genome assembly GCF_040938575.1 of Ambystoma mexicanum. Lineage (NCBI taxonomy): Eukaryota > Metazoa > Chordata > Amphibia > Caudata > Ambystomatidae > Ambystoma > Ambystoma mexicanum. The sequence goes on from NC_090932.1 coordinate 1,605,025,881, forward strand.
CTTGCAAGGAGTTTGAGAGGAGCACGTTGGAGTCCCTGCAAGCCCTCAAGGGGAGAGTACAGGCCTGCCTATTGGAAATTGACGCAGAGTTCGATGATGCCCTGGCCGAGACCTTGGGGGGAAATGGTGAGTCACAGGACTAGCTCGCTGCCATTGTTCATAGTTCTTTAGGTGCAAGTTTCCTTTCTTTTTTTCTTTCTTTGGAGTTTTTGGACTTTACTCCATGTTTAGCATATAGTTCTTTGTTGTTTTTATTTGTCATAATTTTTGGACATGGTTTGGGACAATGGAACCTTGTTTTTTGGACATAGTTCTCTTTTCCAAGGATCATCTTCAGTTCTCCATGGAGTAATGGTTTTCTTTTATTTGTGTTTTCATTTTGAACTACTTTATGGACATGGACCACATCTTTGCTTTCATCTTAATTTGTTTGACTTTTTTTCTTTTGGATGATATTTTATTTATTGTTTCATTTGATGCTGGTTTTATTTATTTGTGTTATATTAGTATGACTTCAATACTGTTTTTAAAATATATTTTGGGATTGAAAATCAAAGTGGTGTCTGTTCTCGATGGTTCCGTCCAAAATTCACTCTTGCTTACTCTGTTCTATGTCCATGATGCTGGCCTATGTTGTTCATGTTTGTGCACACTTGCATGCATGTGTCATGTTTGACTTCCAATGGCATGTGTCATGTTGTGGTGTGCATGACCAATGGATGTGTGTTAAGGTGCACTTTGAGTGTGCAGCGTGTGATGGCATTTCATTTCACATTTGCTGCATTTATGTCTATCGGTCCACAGTTCGTTAGGGGCTGGGGGTGCGAACATGAGGCGGGGGCCTGCCTGCAGGTTGCCGTCACAGGTGGGGGGGGACAACATGAGACGGGGCCTGCCTGCAGGTTGCCGTCACAGGTGGGGAGGACAACATGAGATGGGGTCTGCCTGCAGGTTGCCGTCACAGGTGGGGGGGGACTACATGAGGCGGGGCCTGCCTGCAGGGTATGGACATGGATGATGGTGGGGGTCCCATGTGGTGTGGGCTGCCTGCGGTGTATGGTTACGGGCGATGGGGGGGTCCCATGTGTTGTGGGCTGCCTATCGGTATGGAGACGGCTGATGGTGGGGGTCCCATGTGGTGTGGGCTGCCTGCAGGGTATGGACACGGGTGATGGTGGGGGTCCCATGTGGTGTGGGCTGCATGCGGGATATGGAGACGGGTGATGGCGGTCCCATGTGGTGTGGGCTGCCTGTGGGGTATGGTCACAGATGATGGGGAGGCCATGTGGTGTGGGCTGCCTGCGGGGTATAGTTACTGGTGATGGGAGGGACCCATGTGGTGTGGGCTGCCTGCGGGGTATGGAAACGGGTGATGGTGGAGGTTCCATGTGGTGTGGGCTGACTGCAGGGTTTGGACACGGGTGATGGTGGGGGTCACATGTGGTGTGGGATGCCTGCGTGGTGTGGTTATGGGTGATGGGGGGTTCCATGTGGTGTGGGCTCTCTGGGGGGTATGGTTACGGGTGATGGGGTCCCATGTAGTGTGGGCTGCCTGCAGGGTATGGACACGGGTGATGGTGGGGTGCCATGTGGTGTGGGATGCATGCGGGTTATGGACATACGTGATGGTGGGGTCCCGTGTGGTGAGGGCTGCCTGCGGGATATGGACACGGGTGATGGTGGGGGACCCATGTGGTGTGGGCTGTCTGCGGGGTATGGTCACAGGTGATGGCTGCTGAGGTCTGGCTGTCCCGTGAGGGGGCGTCTGCTTCCAGGGGTGTACACGCGGGCCTTTCCACGAGATTTGGCTGGTGCGAGCAGGGTACGCTCTGATTTTAAACGTGATTACGTTGGGTGGGCTGTGCTGGGCTACGGATGGCGCTGGGCCTTGCGCCTTATTGGGCATTTCACTCGCTTTTTCCTGCACACGGGGGCGTGTTGGGGCGTTACTGGCGCTCCTTGGTGTTCATTGCACCACAGCTACTGATGCTTCGGAATATCCATGAATACATGTGCCGCGTAATTGCTGGTTTGCGCGACGACTGGCACACGCGTTGCGCACGCTCCTTATCAGCGCGTTGTGCTTACGCTACTTCTGCGCTGGATTCTATGAATTGGGGCCTTGGTGTTGAAGTAGTATGGCCATCAGAGAGCCCAGGAATGTATAGCTGTGGCTGCAATATATGAGTGCTCATTATTATTCTATATGAAACAAAAGCATGGTCAGTTAAACCATAAGTGATACTTTATTGGAGTAAATACTCTGACAACTAAATCACTCTTTGGGCTGACACTATAGAGTATGCCCTTAAGAATGCCAATCGATTGTACATTCCCACAAGATTACGCATATTGGCCATTTTTCCAGATGAAGAAGAGTCAATAACGGACAGAATATTGATGAACAATGTAAGCTAACATAGTTGGTGAAAACCTGAGGAGGGCTGAGGGGGGAATTATAGTTAATTAGGAAGTTGAAATAATAGGCTGCGGATGTTTGTTATTAGCATCTGGTTGATATACAAATTGTTGCAACTGCACAACTGAGATCATTATCAAGAGTGAGAGTTATATATCTTAACATTGATAGACAACTGCTTTTTCTTTTGTTCTACTCATTGTCAAGATCATGTTGAAAAAAACTACTTAGGGATTGGCAAATTTGACAAGTGACACATTTCGAGATAAAACAAGACGTTCAAGAGCACACAGTTAGTGCAGCTTTGTTTTTAGACAATTCTGCAATTTCAGCATTTTACCACATTGATTTCCAGGTCTTGTCATACACCAAGGTACATGTTACGCTCACCTGGCTCCCACAGGGGCGTCGATCTGAACTGGACAGCTGCGGTCTCCACCAATGTGACGCGTAGTGCCGAGATGACAGACTGGACAGGCCCACCTAGCTTCATTTGCTTGACCCGTAGGAGTATTCTTCTGCAAATGGAGAAAGGGAATTAACCACCCGTGGAGTTGAGTGTTAACCCCCACCCCCGCTGTTCTCCCCACTGATCACCTTGGATGTCCCCTCTTATAGTCTCACCTGATGGTTTGGAAAGATGAGCTCTCCATCCAGCATTGAGTGCAGGGACGCATAGATAACCAGTTGCTTCACTGGTTCGAAGGAATTGGTGAGTTCCAGAACAATATTGACTCTGAGATTTCCGGCGAGATGCCGTAAGTATATAGTTTGTAAGAGTTCAAATGTCTGACTTTCACTCTTGTCCGATTCCTTGCAGGTTGCAGCTTGACCCTAGTAAAGAATTCCTTGTGGAAACCGGTAACATTCAGTTAAGGATTTGTATTATCCAACACAGTTCGATAAAATAATGTCAGTATGTAACCTGTTGCTTTCTCCCTTATTCAGGTGCTGAGAGAAATTATGAAGTCTCGGGGAATAATGCCTCCGGCGGTAAAATTAGGTAAGTCTATTGTGGTGAGAAGGATTCCCCTTATTTGTCCCTTTGTTTCACCTTGCTGTCCTTTTGTTCCCCTTAGGAGCCAGGGTACGGCGAAGATGCGTTGGAGGCTACGCCGACCCGTGAAGAGGAATAGTACCCCCGGTGGTAAAATCAGGTAAGTCTATGGGGGGTAACTAATATTGCCTTCTGTTTATTCCTTTGGCTCACCTTGCTGTTCTTGTGTTCCCCTTAGGTGCTGGAGTGCGGCGGGAACATGCAGAAGGATGCGATGGATAGTGAAGATGCTGCGAAGGCCGGTGAGATCAGCGCGGCGCTGCAGCAGGCGAGGCGACGCGCATAAAATAACTTCTTTCTTCCAGCTCGAAGGCGCAGTGGATCGGGAATTCAGGTAAAGATCAAAGGTATTGCTCTTGTTCTAACCTTTTCTCCTTCTTTCTCCCTTTTTCTAGGAGCTCCAGACTCGAGGCAGGCGTGGCAGAAGACTGGATGCAGACTTGCAGGCACGGGGAGCGTTACGCTGCTGGATGCAGAATAACGCAAAGCGTGTGCTTCTCTTCGGGCGTGGTTTAAATAGCCTTCAAAGTAGTCCCAGGTAAGTATTCCTCCCCGACCCCACCCGAGTAAAAAATAGTCCCTAGGTAAAGTACTCCCATCCAAGCCTCTTTTGGCTTGGAGCTCTTGCAGCATGGTCTGCATCAGGTAAGTTTTAATCAATGAGCCTGGCGCCTATGGCTCCAGGGCTGACTCTCCATATGAGCCTGGCGCCATAGACGCCAGGACTGCACCCAAATAGCCCCTAGCAGGGGTTGTTGGGCTTGCTTGGAATAACTTGATGCCTGCTTCCGGGGTTGCTGGACTTGATCTGGATCCCCGGGGGTAGGCATCATGACAGTACAACAATTTCTGATTGCTTGATTTTCAAGAAATAAAATAATACACTGAGAGACCTGACCTGTAAACAAACCATATGTAAATCAACATGACACTATTTTTAATATTTAATGTGATTTAGTTGACATAGTAAACTTTACACATATTATACAAATACATATATAAAACAAATTACTATCATAGTTTCCATAACATCATAAGAGGCACAAAGAGTTACTTTCCATTATCTATCTAGAAGGAATCAACTTAGTATATTTGCCCATGTGGGGTATATTTTCAGTTGATCACCACCAAAAGAGCCCATCATTTATTCAACGTATGGCATTTCCTGGCATCACTTCCTGTAGTTTTTATCTTAATGCCCAACTTTGTTTCGATCTTTAGCCATATGTTATAGAGGGCAGTCAGCAGACGCATACTATTAGAATTAGTGCAGTAATGCCAAAATGACAATTCCCCAATCGCTTCCTGATTATGAGCATATCTGCCAATGTAATACTGAATTACACTGGCCATAGTATAACATTGGGTCAGCAAGTGCTTAGCTGTCTCCAATATATCCGGTTCTTTGCATAACCGGCATAATCGTTGTTCAGTTGGGATCTGCTCTCTACTCCCCATGACCATCATACTTGGAAGCTGCTCTATTCTGAATAATAGAATGAACCGTCTAAGTCTTTTAGATGGACATAGGTTCAAGTAAGCCTGGGGTTAAAGGAATATAATCTATAATGAACAAAATGGTAACTTTTTAACGTGTTGAGGTGGGCATAGTTCTCCAACCAGTCCCAGAGGTCAACACGTTTCGCAAGAGCATTCTGTACTTTCTCTGAAAAACGAACTCCTTGGCAGGTCCAGCCTATTTCCGCCAGAAATGTTGTCATTGAAATGTTGTCATTGAACCGTGCAGTGAACAGGTGGTGTACTTTTTGAGTAGTTGCTGATATACTACTATTAAGAATGGGTTTTTTGTTCCACTAGTCATCTTCAAGAATAACCCTGCCCTCTTTTTCAGGACTGTAGCTTTTAGAGAAGGCAGTCCTAGCTCTAGCATTATCATAGCCATTGGTACACTGGGAGGTAAACCAAGGATCCGTCACCAAAATTTCCCTTCGATGGCCTGTAGCCATTTCAAATCCAGCTCTAGGAGGGCTTCAAGGCAATATGTAACCGTCGGAATGAAGACTTGGATACACGGTTGGCGCGTGCCCCATAATGTAAAACCACCCTGCTTGATAGTAAAGCTAGAGAACAAAACAGACACTTGTGCTGCTCTAATGGTGTGGGTTAGTTTGCATGCAACATAGTCACCGCTGGGTTCGAAATCAATTCCCAGATAGCGATATTGAGGAGCATATAAGATCTTCGCTGTACCTACCATAAGGCTGATACGAGTAGCTCTTTTGCTGGTATATCTCAAAAACTTGGTCTTCTCCAAATTAATGGTAAGACCATTATCATCAGCATACTCCCATAATTCTATCGCAGATCGTCGTAACCCACTGATAGTGTTATCAACGATGACTAAATCATCTGCGTATGCTAACACAGAACAGGGGGCCTCACCAATTTTTGGGGGACAGTTTTTAGCTACAGTTATTGCCACTGGTATATCATGGACGTAGAAAGTATATGCAAGTGGAGCAGTGAGACATCCCTGCTTTACCCCCCTGTTCTGGAGGACCTTTTCTGTCAGATGCCCTTCCTGGTCCAGTTTGAGGCTCACTGAGTTATTTTGTTGTAATAATCTGAGGTAATACAGAATACCAGTGGGACAGCCCATAGCTTCTAGTTTTAACCATAGTCGACCTCTGGGAACTGAGTCAAACGCAGCTTTAAAATCTATAAACAATGCATATAACAGGGGCTTTCCCCCACTACGTGTCCTAGTACGTAGGATATCTATCACCATGAGATTGTAGGTGGTAGAATAACCCTTTCGGAACCCACTTTGAAATTTGCATAAAATGTCTGCTTCATCCACCCATGGCTGCAGCTCTTGACACTATTTAAAAAACATTGTGTGCAAAATAAGAATGGTTGTGTTGTATTTTCTCCATCATAAAAGGAAGTCCGGGAATCCAAATTAGTCCCTAGTATAAACAAAATCTCTGTTGGGTTCTGTATTTTACAGACTGAAATACACCCAACAAAAGAAACTGTGTGATAAGGTCACCTGGTTATAGTCATTGCTTGAAATCGACTTTCAGATTGCTATTCATGATGTCAAGAACATTTGAAATATTAGACTAAAACAAACAAAACACCTGCTGAAGGCAGGGGGATTGCACTCTGGATCAGGGAATGCCCCGGGAGGATAGCTCAGCAGCAACGTGCTCACCTTGGAAACAAGACGACACGAAGCAACACAGGTTCGATCCCTGGGTCCGCGCTTAGAAACCTCTGGATATTAAGTGCATTATAAATACGCAACTAAGACATATTCCGGTAACAGCGCCTCGAAGCCCAAAGGCTGTGTGAGGGCTTTATAAACGCTAATAAATTCAAAATAAATATGCCGTAATAATTAAAAAATTGACTGAGCAAGGATCGCTGGGAATTTTTTTGGGCAAAAACAAAGCACAGCAAATGGAGAGCAGACAGGGCAAAGAGGTAACGCGTTTCATGCTCAGAGGGCTTGGTCACATACTGGCTGCGGGGTAAAGTGTACAATAAATAAGTGTGAGTCCTTCTACCATGTATCAGGTGTATCAGACTGCATAGGTAAGTTTTCCAATATCTCAGTTATGTCTTCCTCTTCACTCAAACACAGAGTGTCTCCAAATTCCCCCTCCTCCTCACCTGATGTAGAGGAGTAGTCCAGTCTCTTCCGACGAGTAAGATTCCCATGAGTCTTGCCCTTCTTAAGTAGGTAAGGCCGGCCTCGGAAGGAAGCCACTGTGACCTCGGAAACGGGTCAGCAGAGACTCCCCTCCGCGATAGACAAACGGAGCAGGGGAAAAGCCTTGCAGCAAAAAAAAAACCTCTTGATGACGATCCCAGCGATCCGAAGCAGAGAAGGGGAGCGAGCGTACAAACGTAGCAGTCCAATGTCCAGACACAGACAGAGCCAGGAGATGCAGGTAGAGAGCGGAGGGAACCCGGAAGGAAGAGAAAGCTAAGCTGGAACAGGAATCAATGGCAAAGGGGCCAAGGCGAGTCTGGAGGGAAGCAGAGAGAGAGAGAGAGAGAAAAAGGGAGGAAGCCAAGATACAAGGCGAGGAATGGGCGGAACGCCACCAAGGGAAATAACAAGGAGCGTGACAACGAAAGGGTAGTAAGAAAGTTGCAACGCACCGAGCCGCCGAAAGTGGAAAGGATAAATACACTTGGCGGCGGCCATCTTGGAAAGAACTAGACGTCAAAAGACAACTAGGGAGGAGACGTGACGGCACAAGACGTTGGCGGCCATGTTTCCACCTGTTCCACAACCGCCAGGAACCCGCGGTTGTGACAGTATGCCCCCTTCCAAGGTGGCTCCCTCCCGGCTTGCTGGGATGGAGCCTATGAAACTGTTGCAACAAACGGGAAGCATGTACATGAGGCCGGGGTTCCCAGGTATCCTCAGATGAAGGATATCCTTTCCAATGGATGAGATATTCAAAGCGTCCTCTGTGGTACCGGGAGTCTCAGATGCGGGAGACTTCATACTCATCCGAGATGGGATCCGGTAGGATGTGTAGTTTGGGAGTATTCTGCTTCCGATCGTCCGACACAAAGGGGCGCAATTGGGAGGCATGAAACGTCGGATGAATCCAACTAAGGGTTCCTGGTAATTTGAGGCGATAGGCTACTGGGTTGATCTTATTTAGTATCTCAAAGGGTCCGATGTACCGAGGAGACAACTTAGAAGGACGGACCCAACGAGGCAGGAACTTAGTAGACAACATAACTTTGGACCCTTTCTCCCATGCCGGTACTTGGTTTCGATGTCTGTCAGCTTGTTGTTTGTTCCATATATTGGCCTTTAGGAGGCTTTGTTTAGCTGTGTTATGAGCTTCCTTTATTTCGGCCAGGTAGGTTTCAATGGAGGGTATAAGAGTCTCAGGCCAAAAGACAGGTACAATAGATTGAGGGTTGAAACCGTAAGTACAATAGAAAGGGCTAAACCCGAGGGCATCATGAACTGAGTTATTGTAAGTAAACTCTGCGGTGGGGAGTAGGGATACCCAGTTGTCTTGAAGCTGGTTGACAAAACACCTTAGGTATTGTTCCAGGATACCATTTAGCCTTTCCGTCTGTCCGTTAGTTTGCGGGTGGAAACCTGAAGACAGAGCCCTCTCGAAGCCTAGCAGTTGACATAATGCAGTCCAGAACTTAGAGGTGTATTGGCTACCACGGTCGGACACAATCTTTTTGGGAAGCCTGTGTAGCCTGAATATATCTTTGAGAAAAATCTCTGCCATGACTGAAGCCGAAGATATTTTTGACAGGGGTGAGAAATGAGCTAACTTGGAGAAAGAGTCCACTGTCACCATGATACACGTACACCCTTGAGAACTGGGTAGGTCCACAATGAAATCGGTCGAGATGTGCTTCCAAGGACCCGGAGGGATCTGGTCCTGTTGAAGCAGGCCGATGGGTCTTTGTGTGGAGTGTTTGCTTTGCATGCAGATCAAGCAGGTCCGGAGGTATGTCTGAGTGTCCGCTCTCATGTTGGGCCAATAGAATGACCTTCTGAGAAGATCTAGGGTGCCCCGCAGGCCTCGATGACCTGCTACCTTAGAGTCGTGGCACCACCGAAGAGCTTGCTGATGGAGGGCTTGTGAGGGAAGGATTAATTTACCTTGCGTGAAGTATAGACCGTCTTTCTTGTCAACCGGCAGCTTGCCCACGGACAAGGTCGATCCTTCCGGAGAAAGCGATGCTTCTCTGACTTCTTCCAGGAATGAGGATACCGTGGAGATGATCTTGGTATGGGGAAACATTAATTCCTTTCGGTACGTTGGAGATATCTCCTCTCTACGAGACAGGGCGTCAGCAATCTGATTTTGAGAGCCGGGAATATAGGTGATGGAAAAATGAAACTGAGCAAAGAAATGTGCCCATCTGGCTTGACGAGTGTTATAGCATTCTTGTTGTCACAGTATCTGAAGATTCTTATGGTCTGTACGAATCAAAAAAGGATGCAAACTTCCCTGGTGCAGATGTCTCCATTCCAAACAAGCCAATTTCATGACCAAGAGTTCCTTCTCGATAACAGAATAGTTCTGTTGGCTCGGACTTAATGTCTTAGAATAGTATGCTATAGGATGTTCCCGGCCCTGATTGGTTTGGAGGAGAACAGCTCCCACTGCTGCAGGCGAGGCATCAGTTTCCAAAACAAAGGGTAAACGTTGGTCAGGCTGCCTTAGATTGGGTGCGGTACAGAACCTGTTCTTTAAGCGGGTGAAGCTATCTTCGGCTTCGGTAGACCACTGGAAAGGTGTGGAGGACTTCTTTAACAATGCGGTGATTGGGTGAGTGAGTCTGGAAAATTCAGGGATAAATTTCCGATAGAAATTTGCCAGACCTAAGAACCTCTGAATATCCTTGACCGATGAAGGAGAGGGCCAGTCAAGTATGGCTTCAACCTTCCTAGGATCCATGGTGATTCCTTCTTTAGACAGGATAAACCCCAGATAGGATACGGAGGATTGGGCGAAAGAGCATTTTTCCGGTTTGACCAAAAGGTGGTGTTGCTGTAGCCTTCATAGTACTTCCCTTACCTAGAGGGTATGCTCTTCGGTCTGGTGGGAGAAAACCAGGATGTCATCAAGATAGACCACAGTATTCAGACCCAACAGATCCGAGAATATGCGGTCCATAAACCTCTGGAAAATAGAGGGAGCATTCACTAGTCCAAAAGGCATTACCTGGTATTCAAACAAGCCAAAGGGAGTGCGAAAGGCTGTCTTCCATTTATCTCCGGTCCTGATTCTGAGCAGATGATAGGCATTTCGTAAATCAAGCTTAGTGAATATCACTGAGCCCTGGATTGTCTCCAAGATCTCTGAGATGATGGGCATGGGATACCTGTCCTTGATGGTCAACTGGTTTAGGCCTCTGTAGTCGATGCATGGCCTTAGTTCTTTGGAGCCTCTCTTAGGTATAAAAAAACAAAGAGGCCCCTGCAGGTGATCTGGATGGTCGGACAAGACCATTGGCTAGATTTTCATCCAGATAACGTTGGAGGACTTCTTTTTCAGAAATAGAGAGGGGATACATCCTGCCAAAGGGAACCAAGGCCTGAGGAACGAGATCAATCCTACAGTCCTCCGGACGGTGGGGCGGTAGCTCTATGGGTTGCTGTTCTTCAAAGACAGAAACAAATTCCTTAAAACAGCCCGGAATACAATGAATGGAGCTCTTTTCTGTGGCACATACAGTCTTGACACTCAAACAAAGGTCCCGGTAGGCACTTATCTTGATAGTAGGTGGAATGGAAGCTCAAGAGGTTCCTCGTCCAGTCTGTGGTGGGATTATGCCTTCGGAGCCAGCCAATCCCCAATATAATCGGAAAATGGGCAGCGCGGATGATGTCGAACTTCAATGTTTCCTAATGTTGCTGGATAGAAACAAGCACGTCCTCCGTGGTGTGAGTGATAAGACCGGAGCATAGAGGGGTACCATCTACTCCCTCTACCTTCTGGTCTTCTTCTTTGGCGATTCTATGTAGGTCCACCTTATCGGCCCATAGGGTGTCGAAGAAATTCCCAGCAGCACCACAATCTAGCAGAGCCTGGGTCTTGATCTCCTTTCCTCGGAACTGGAGCAGGACCGATATCACCATTAAACGGTGATCTTCAGAGGACTTGGCGGTGGTTACAGAAAGTGTAGTGTAGGAACTGGAAAAAAGCCCCTCGGTAGTCTGTCCTGTCGGCTACCGAGGGCGTTCGTTTCCCGACCGTCTGGGGGGTACGTTGGGACAGTCCCTCCGGAGGTGAGTGGCAGAGCCACAATACAGGCAGAGGTTTCCCTCCCTTCTCCTCTTCTTTTCTTCAGCAGTCAGGGGTGCTCTGGTAGTTCCGATTTGCATAGGTTCTTCTCTGGTAAGAGGACGGGTAGCAGGTGAGGAGGTAGAAGGATGCGTTTCCAGGGAAGGACCAAGAATGCGGGTCTTCCTTCTTTCATTCTTCCGTTCAGTCAAACGGAAATCAATTCACACCACAGCCTTTAGGAGGTCAGAGAACGAGTCAGGGCGAGGCATCCGGGCTAGCTCATCTTTTAGCTCCTCTCTCAGACCCCTCCGAAATATGGTGTACTGTGCCTCCTCTTGCCAGCCTGCCTCAGCCGCTAACCTCTTGAAAGAGGAGAAGTAGGAGAGCAGGTCTGAACTTCCTTGACGCACATCCAGTAGGTCTTCACTCGCTATGTGAGCACTTTCGGTGCGGAGGAAGGTCTGCTTTAATAGATCCTTGAATGCCACATAGTTTTGAAGAACTGGGTCAGATTGAGAGACTAAGGGAGTGGCCCATGCCAAGGCATTCCCTGTCATGTGTGTAATCATGAAACCCACTTAAGTATGGTCTGTGGAAAAGGCGTGCTGTCTGAAGGCGAAATTAATGTTGCAGGCTTCTAAAAATTCTTTAACCTTCCTTTCAGTACCGTCAAACTTGCCTGATACCAAGGGCAGAGCGGGAAGATCTGTGGCTTGATGTTCTCGGGCGTCTACCCTTTGCTTAAGAGGGCGTTGTCTGTCTTAAGGGTTAGCATTTCTTGGTTGAGGGTCTGTACCGCTGCTACGAGTTCCTGTAGCTGTTGGAGAGTTGCCATGTCGGTATTTTGGCGTTGCAAGCTATCAGGTGTATCAGACTGCTTAGGTAAGTTTTCCAATATCTCAGTTATGTCTTCCTCTTCACTCAAACACAGTGTGTCTCCAAATTCCCCCTCCTCCTCACCTCATGTAGAGGAGCAGTCCAGTCTCTTCCGACGAGTACGATGCCCGTGAGTCTTGCCCTTCTTAAGTAGGTAAGGCCGGCCTCGGAAGGAAGCCACTGTGACCTCGGAAATGGGTCAGCAGAGACTCCCCTCTGCGACAGACAAACAGAGTAGGGGAAAAGCCTTGCGGCACAAAAACCCCTCTGGATGACGATCCCAGCGATCCAAAGCAGAGAAGGGGAGCGAGCGTACAAACGTAGCAGTCCAATGTCCAGACACAGACAGAGCCGGGAGATGCAGGTAGAGAGCGGAGGGAATCCGGAAGGAAGAGAAAGCTAAGCTGGAACAGGAGTCAATGGCAAAGGGGCCAAGGAGAGTCCGGATGGAAGCAGAGAGAGAGTGAAAAAGGGAGGAAGCCAAGATACAAGGCGAGGAATGGGCGGAACACCGCCAAGGGAAATAACAAGGAGCGTGACAACGAAAGGGTAGTAAGAAAGTTGCAACGCGCCGAGCCGCCCGAAAGTGGAAAGGATAAATACACTTGGCGGCGGCCATCTTGGAAAGAACTAGACCGTCAAAAGACGACTAGGGAGGAGACGTGACGGCACAACACGTTGGCGTCCATGTTTCCACCTGTTCCACAACCGCCAGGAACCCGCGGTTGTGACACCATGTCATTAATTAAAGAGAAAAGGTAAGGTAAAAACAGTGAATCACCATGGCAGACATCTTTGAATGTAGTCAAACATGCATCAGAGATGCAAAAATAAATGAACACCATTATGCCCAGTTGCTGCTGACCTAATAAAATACATAAATGTAAATGACATGATAGTGATAGTCAGCGATTCAAACGTGTGGAAAAGGTAAGATTATGCAGATGGAACATGTTGAATAAATGTCCACACGGTTTTGAAAATGTAAAATACAAATACACACAGCAGGATAAAACATCATTCAATATAAATACAAATACAGGCAGCGAGGTTATCCCGTTGGAGAGAACAGTCATGAAATGCACATGCAGTAATTAATGAGGGCCAAAATGGCATTATGCAAAAAAGCATATGTGCATAATATGCCACCCACTGCAAAACAGTAATGACACTCAGGATGAACACGCCACAAGTAACGACCAAAGTGGCGGTTAAAGTGCATAGTGCCAGCAAAATTGCAAAAAATAAAGTGCAAATGTTAGCAGCAAGATGGAACATGATAAAGTGCAAATGCAGTAGGGTAAGACTCCGTAAGAATAAGCGGACATAAAGTGCAAACGCAAACAACAACGAAAGCCAAGGTGGCATTGTACAAAGGAGCATATGAGCACAAACTAGAAAGCCACTACAAAAAACAGTAATAACACTAAACATGCAAATGCCGCCATTGGCAACCAGCCTGGTTGCTACGAGTGTCAAATGCCGCAGTGGAACAAAATGAACTAGCAGGCAAACTTCATGAAAGCTGCATGTGTGGAACATGTTAAGCCAATAATGCCAAAGAGAGGCCACGTGCACAGAAACCCTCCTCCCCCTCATACCGAAGGTACAACAGCCCAATGGGATGTCAGAAATGGACATAATGGCAACCTGAGCCCCAGTGACCGAACCATCTAATGAACACTGGGTCCACATTTAGTAAAATGTAAAATAGATAGAAGAAACCAATGTAAAACTAACCCCAGCCCCCAGAAAAGGCAACCAAATGGCAAGCAAAAGAATTAGAATGATATACAAAAAACAGATAAACTCAGCAGTCAAGAATAACCCATTATGACAAAATCTTAATTATCCAAATGGATTTACATTGCAAAATGGCCGAACAGCAGAAGAAAAAACACTAGGATGTTCATAAATAAATCAGCACAGAACAATGGAAGCAAAGGTGCGGAATTAGGAACACACACCTTGTAACAGCAACATCGAGGACACACCAGAAACCCCAATGCAATGCAAACGTGATAGAACACGCAGAGCCGAAATTGCGTATTTTTTTGTTGTTGTTATTACGGCATGCCCCGACCAGGAGTGCAACCCCCCTGCCTCCCGCAGTTGTTTAGTGAGATGTAAGATTGGCCGCTTCTTAGATTTGTAATGGCGAGTGATAATGGCTTTAATGAGGATTTCAATGCTACACGTGTTTGCCTATGTTATGCACAGCAGCGGTGTTTTCTGAAAGTGTCATTGACAGATTGCCATGGCCTTCGACGTCTAGTGAGGGGACTCCGAACAGAGCAGCACAGACTGGGGAGGGGTCTATTGGTATGCAGTGTAGTTAAGTTGAAGATTCAGAGGCGGAGGGTAAATGGCCGTTGGCGTTGATTTTGATGAAGGCTGCTTCAATTAATTTAGACATGGCTACCGCCCAACAGGATTTTTCTCCCGAGATGAGGCGGCACCACCATGTGTCTTCTTCTATCAATACAGAGTCCACCCATAGAGGGGCCAGAAAATCTGTGCGTTCTAGATTTAACGATGGACAGTTTAACAGAAGGTGACAAACTGTCTCAATAGAGTCTGGGATTTTGCAGAGTCTGCAGGTTGTTATAGTGGATTGATTTCTTAACCCCAGGATTTCTCTGGTGTGGAGCAGATTAAGTCGTGTTCTTAAGAATATGCTGCGTAGTTTTTTATCCAGAAATTTGGTGCAGTACGCCAACAGGGTTTTCAGCTTGTTGTACGTGGGAGGCAAGTGCTTCAGATACTTTATCGCTGCTGATTGCTCGATGGTGGTTATCCAATCTTGGATTTTCAGTTTTTCAGTGACTCTTTGCGGATTGGTGATTAGGTCGTCTGTTGAACATAGTAGGTCTTGCAATTTGTTTTTTTGATGGTGCATCCAGGTCTACAGGACCTTACAGGTCGTTGAAGCCATCTCCTGACCAATGATGTTAAAGATTGGAAGGCCATCTCGGATGAGTGTCTTCCTGAAGAGGGCCAATGAGGCCGCACTGACAGTGGCGTTCAGCGACAGAAATCCCAGCTCTCTTCTGACGGCCACCATGGGGATGGAGTTTGGAAGGCCGAGGAGGGATTTCCAAATGTATCTCTCCAGTTTCTGCCAGAACCCAAGTGGCATGGGGATCATAGCGTCCATGCCATAGGGTAGAGCAGGGACCATTTTGCCCTTGTAGAAATTGATGGCAGGAATCAGCGAAAATGTTCCAAACTTTCGATCGATCGTTCTCAGTTGGGCATTCAGGTGTTTGGCTTTGACCCAAAGGTGTTGTTGCATTTTAGACTCTCGAGGCGTCCCGTCGATGATAACTCCAAGATATTTAAAGTGTGGAACAACTTCAATTCTAACATTGTTCACTGACCAATAGCTGGTGTTTTTCAGTGGCGGACGATTTTTGGAAAAAATCATGATTTTAGTTTTGGACTTGTTAATGCTTAAGCTGTTGAAGTCCATGTACTCAGCCAAATTGTCCAGCTGCCGCTGTAGACCAATGGGAGTCTGGTCAAGAAGGATCATATCGTCGGCATAAAGAAGGTGGGAGAGCGCAGTGTTTCCAAACTTCGGGGGAAAGCTACGAATGGAAGCTTCGGATTCTTTAAAGTCCCCGGAAGGCGACGAAGAGTGCTGGGGCCAGCGGGCAGCCATGCTTGATGCCTCTGTGTGCTTGGATTTCCGCTGAAAGGGACCCTTGCCTGTTCAACCGAACACTGAGCGTGGTGTTGGTGTGGAGTGCGATTTTGGGGTTTAAAATAGCGTCCGGGCAGCTCCAGTGTTTCAGCTTTCCCCATAGTAGCATTCTGTCAACTTTGTCGAATGCCTGCGAAAGATCAATGAACGCGGCGTAGACTGTCAGGGCACCTTGTTTTATTTTTGCCTTTATGATGCTAAGAATAAAGATATTCACCGTAGTGCTGCCGTTTTTCTTAAAGCCCAGCTGGAAAGGGTCGCTGCAGGGGGCCAATTTCGCCCAGCGTTGGAAGTGATCCAAGAGGAGAGATGCAAACAATTTGCCCATAATGTCCAACAGGGCTATTGGGCGATAGTTGCCCGGTCTTCCCTGCTTCCTTTCTTGAAGATTGGGATCACTGTGGCTTTAGACCATGAAAGTGGGATCTGTCTGCTGGCTCGACAGTGTTCAAACAGAAAGCTGATAAAGGTTGTCCATTCGTTGAGGTGTTTTTTTGAGTCGATGTTGATAAGGCCGTCGGGGCCTGGAGCTCTTGATGGTTTTAGCTTCTAAATGGCCACACTGATTTCTGCTTTTGCCGAGAGGTCGACCCAAGGTGCATGCGTAGTCTCCCAAGAGAGGCGTCGTACTGACGAAGAGATCGGTGAAGAAATCGACCCAGGCCAATTCCGTGACTGAGTTGATCATATTTGTAGCTGTGGTACCTTGAGAGTTATTTATCAGAGATCAGAAGTCAGCTGTTTTTTTAGTCGTGAGTGCTGTCAACATGGCTTCTGCGTCGCGTTGGTATAGAGCCGCCCTGCGTGATCTGATCCACGATTGTAGATTTGGTGTTCTTTTTTCCACAGTTCCCACGCTGCCGGGGTGTTTTCCGCTTTTGCGCTGCGTTTTTGTTTTCTTAGTGCCTTTTTCTTATCTGCTATCCATGTGTCGTAAGTATGGTTATTAGTATTCGGATTGACCTTTGCAGTTGTCTGATGTTTCTCGTACTTCATCAACAGAGGCAGGTAGTTCGGTCTTGAGGTTGTGCCTGGAGCCGGCTGAGCATCAGCTTCTGCTGCATACTCCTGAGTTAGAGTTCTAACACTGGCTGCTGTCAGACTGAGCCGAGTTTGTTGGGGGTTGGACTCGACCTGGGATAAATTGTAGTTTGATGTCCGAGCGGCAGAGGACCATGCTAATGTGAGCATGTTGTGGTCACTCGCTGTTGTTTTAACCCCCTGGAAGTGTTCGATTTCTGAGCACATAGCTTGCGAGGCCAAGATGTAGTCGAGGGTGGCAGCAGACTGGCCTCTTTCCCAGGTCGGGATGTGTTGATGCCCGTCCAGAATCCATGCTGTGTTGTGTAGGTTTCTTGTTGACATTAGATTCATCCAGGCTTGTCCTCTGAGTTCAGAATTCATGGACAGGACAGGATCTGGAGGGTGGTCTTTCGCATGAATGCACTTTGCATTGAGATCTCCGCAGATTATAACGAACAGGGTATTCCATTCGATAAGGATGGTGTCAATGGTTTCGGCTATGGTTTGGCAGAAGTTTGTTGTCGTCGTTCTTTGGAGGTTCCAGTAAGTGGTGATCAGCGCCAGAGAGGTCATTGAGCAAAGCTTGGTAGATTACTTTGTAGTTTCAACAGAGCGGTTCCACTCGATAAGAACAGCTAGCACCCCGTAGGATCTTGCCGTAGTCTTGATGATTTTTAGATTCTGACCAGAACGAACAGCGATGAGGAGGCCAGCAGAGGGTCGGCCTAACAGCCCTTTAGCGGCTGGTGAAATCACAATTTCATAACCGTCCATTGACGGTTTCTCCTGAAGCAATGTCTCTTGAAGACAAAAAATGTCGAACTGACCCAAGTCCACACTGCTGGGGTCAGCTAGATGTGCATGTCCTCTAGTGTTCCATGAGGCCAACGTGAGAGTTTTATGATGATAAAGTTCGTCGGCTTCAGTTGGTAGTTGCTATCTGGATTGGTTTGAGCTAAGGGCTTCTTTTATCCAGTGCCAGGGTCCACCTGATGTCGTGATTTTTTTTGATGTAGCCACTGAATCTAAAGGTGTCGTACAAGGCGAGACGTGCCGATAGGCTCTGTAGTTGTGTGGTCTTCTCTGAGGAGAGTAGTCTCTCAGACTTTGTCTTCTTTGATATGGCCGGTGCCTGTCCATAGTGCGCTTAGCCGGACTGTGCCTGCTTGTTTCTTGTCGGCCTCGAGTACGGAGTGCGTCCGATGAGTCGGCTGCATTAGGGCGGTCGGGTTTGTCTGATGGACGTCCCGGATCAAGATCGCATACTGCAGTTCGAGTGGGGAACTTGTCTGGTTCACGGCGTTCCTTAGTCTTCTCTGGTAAGTCTATCAAGTGGGCCTTCAGTTCTTCTCTTCGAGTGATATGGTGGTATGGGGAGCCGCGATCGTGGTTTCTGCTATGTGTGGGAGGGGCTCCTCGAGTATGACTTTTTTGTTCTGGAAGTTTTAGTTCAAAGAGATGGAGACCTGATCATTTTAGCTCTTCACCAGCTTGCTGGGGCAGGTCATGAATTGCGGATGCGTAGATGTGTAAGTAGGCTTTGGCCTTGCTGTCGCTGTCGTATGGCTCAATCCGCTTCAAATCGTCCAATTTCAATCTCTTTAGGCCGGTTATAGAAGATGTTATTTTCAACACTGTTCTTCGGTTCAAACTCATGTATTTGTCTTTGCTGGAGATCTGTTCAATTTTGAAAAGGCGGGTGGGTTTGTCTCTGTCAGAATCTGTCTGTCTGATTTCTGAGACTGGAGATCTGTGTGAGTGAGATCTAGTGGTAGGTCTGCGGCGTGGATCGGGCGAAGCGGTTGGGGAAACTTTCGGGCGTAAATCCAGCCGATGTCTTTGTGAAGTTAGTTCCGCCGTAAGATTGGATGGGACGCGGGGTGTGGCCTCTGAATTTTTTGAGGAGGTTGATGTTTTCTGCGGAGCGTTGGAAGGCTACCTTTAACAGGTGACTCTTGTTCAAGGTGAAGCGACATGGAAGATAGAAGGCTTGAATCCATGAACTCGGCCTTTGATTTAGGTGACTGGGTTAAGTCAGTCACGGAGA
The DNA here is from genome assembly GCF_040938575.1 of Ambystoma mexicanum. Classification (NCBI taxonomy): domain Eukaryota; kingdom Metazoa; phylum Chordata; class Amphibia; order Caudata; family Ambystomatidae; genus Ambystoma; species Ambystoma mexicanum. Next base: position 1,605,044,766 of record NC_090932.1, read on the forward strand.
CCGCCAGATTGATGGGTGGATCTGGGTTGCCTGTAGATGTTTGCGACTGAGCGCCCCGCCTGGTCAAATCGGGTTTACAGAGGGTGGACTGGAGAGTGGACACCCCAGGTGTGTCCTTCAGGGCCGGTGTTAGGACCTTTTTACCCTGGCCCAGGTGTTGGATCTGTCCGGAACTGAGTGAGAGTAGGGGGGTAGAAGTCACTTTTGTTATGCTTCCTGATGTGGCTGGTTTAGGTTTGTTGAGAAAAAAAGGAGCAATTTCGTTTGTCTGTTTGGACAGAGGAGTCTGTGTTGATTTATTCTCCGCTGTCTTTGGTGGTGTGACTTTACGAAAGAGACTGGCCAAGGGCATATCCACAGTTAGATCCAACACGTCCCTTTTCCTTTGAGTGATGTCGTACTTCAGATCAATGGCGGTTATGTAGACAAAAGGTTAGCTTAGACTGAATGATTGCTAATGTTGACGTATTGTCTCTTGAGGCGTCCCCTAGTGTTTTGTAGAGTTTGCAGAAAGGAGCCATTGCTATAGTTATTGCTGACATGATCGTGGTCATGTCTTTTCTGTTTGGCGAAATAGGATTTATGGATAGGTGAAGGAAAGTCGTTAGGTCTTCCGTTCTTCAGGGGAGTGTCCATGTACTCTAAGAGCAAGGGGTTCGCAACTGAGTGCTTACACCTGTAGCTGAGGCCATCCGTCTCCAAAGGATTTATTGGCCTTTGCGAGGAATTGTGTGCATCAGAGTCGGGACCTCAGGGAGTGTATTGAGGGCTCTTGCAAAGAGGTGGGGGGTTTCGTGGTATTTAAGTGGACCTTAGCCCATGGTTGAGGGCTCATTCCAGTTTCTGGAGGATAAGCTTTGGACTGCAGTAGGTCCAGAATGTCCGAGACTCCTTGAGCGGTCGGGGGAGCGACAATAGATGGGGGAAGCGATGTGCTGGCCCCTAGCCTTGGTTCCGGTGATGGCACTTTCCCTACGTGCCGGTCTGTTGGATGATTTATGATGGTGGCGTCTGAACACTGAGGTTCTGGTTGGAGAGGGCCCACTTTGTCTGGGGGCGATCCGTGCTTAGACGGCACCTGAGTGGCATCTTTCCTCACTTCGGGTGGTTGAGAGTCTTGGGCACCGATAGTTTTTCTACATTTAGGTGCAGGTGGGGTGTCATCCACTGCTTCCAGGATTTCTGCATCCGAAAGTTCAGATACATTTGATAGTTTCCTTTTGCCTTGGGTCTTAAAAAAGTTCAACAGGGCGTTTGACAGCATGGGGTAGGTGGGAAGATTTTCCCAGGGCCCTGCTTTATGGGACGTGGTCGGCTACCAGTCTTTTTATTCTGTCTGTTGTCATTTGGATTAAAATCTTCTTGATTTTGTTGTTGTTGTTTTTTTTTGTGGTGAGAGGTTTACTGTTTGACCCTTGAGGCAGTGGGATTTTAGGTTGCGGTTTGCCTTTTGTTTTTGTAGATTGTTCTTTTCTTGCATGTCTGGAAATTTGGTTTATGGTTGCTGTTGTTCGGCGTTATGCGGCAATGGTCAGGAGCTGACTCAGAGTCTAACTCTGAGCTGGGTTTGGAGGGCAAAGTTTGATTTTGAGGAACCATTTAGAGGTCAGGGCCCGTGTTTTCCCCCCTGGCTGTCTCTGAATGAAGAGACGGCCGTGAGGCATCCACAGCAGGGTGTGGTGTTGTCCGCGAAGTGATGTCACTGGGTGTAGGAGCCGCTGCAGGAGAAGCTGATTGGTTGGCTGGGAGAGCGGTGCGACCAGCACGGGCGGATTCAGCAAATGCAACCCCCGGGACGGAGTCTAACATGGCCTTAACCGTCCATTGAGCGGAGCTCTCCTCAAGGTCTTGGTGCAATTCACAGGGGATTGGCAGGTTGCCACACTGAGCAGGGCACAGATGCTCCAAGTGGGGATGTGTCACGGAGGTCGTCTCCAGCAAAGTTAATGGTGCTGGGTGAATCCGGAGGGCATCAGAGTCGTGCGTGTAAACAAGTGATGAAAGTTGCTGAGGCTGCTGGCCGACTCCGGTCGCCCGCGCCTCCGCCCTCAGACCACCTGTCGGGGACCCTCTGATCTACGCGCAGGATGGGCCTTCTTAGAAGTCGTTGGTCGGGATCTTCCTCCATGAGACCTGGGGCACAGGCAAAATGCGGGGGAGAGGAAAAGAGGGAGTGAGGGAGGGAAGGGAGGGTGGTGGGGGAGCAGGCTCGGATTGGTCGCTCAACTGAGGGTGGGCAGGGGGAAGGGTGGGGACCAAATGTTCGACAAAGTCGCAGAGTTCGCAGTGGTCGCAGAGTTCATAGAAAGACACAGAGTTCGGGCGAGAAGTAGCAGTGAGGGCTTGCCGCCTACCTCTTAGACGGGAGGTGAATGGCCTCCGCCCCCCACAAACCTGCCGCGGACTGGTGCAGACAGGTACTCTGCTCGGTACTCCGTGTGCGCTCCGCTCTGAAAAGGAGTTTTTAAAGGTGGTGGAGCTTGAATTTCTTAACACAGCAATAGCAGGAAGCAGGAAGCAGAGAGGCAGTGAAACACGTCTTTCTCGCAGCAGGACTGGTGCAGACTGGTACTCTGCTCGGTAAACCTCTTTGAATGCATGTACATTTTATCAAACATTGCATGTTTCATATGTACTTTCATGAAGCTTTGTTTCCAAAATGATGTGCATGCAATTAATATGTGTAGACCAATTTAAAATGTTTTTTTAATGTTCATTTATTTATTTATTTATTTTCTTTTAAACACTTTATTTAAACACGAAACTAGAATATTTGTTTCTAGCAATTCAACCCGATTCTAGACAGATTTGGTCTACATGTAACAACTACCTACAAAAAGGTTATAAAATGGTCCTTATATAGACTGAATCAAACGGTTTCGTGTCAAAGAAGCTAAACTGAAAATAATCACTCAAGTGTATCAATACGCATTTTAACGTTTGTTATTGCACATGATCAATAATGTCCCCAAAGGTGAAAGTGCTATATTGAACATGGAAGCCGCAGTTGGTACTACAGAAAGCACAGAATGCCTTATAGGAGGCTTACGTGTTCCTGTCCGAAATTAGTTGTCAACAACAGGCAGGCATCAGTCCGGGAACCTGTATTTGAACCCCCTCAAAACATGCAACATTTTGCAGCATGCAGACTTTTTGTGGAAAACAATTTCATTTTTGTGCTGTTTTGTAGCACTTTCACTTATATAAATGTATTACTTTTGAATTTTTTAAGTAGAAAAATGTGACGTCCTTTGATTTCAGTGGGATAATAGAGGCAGGCTGCCTGACTTTAAGAGCACGCGCCATATGAAAGGTGTGGCAGAGCGGCGCTTCGATGGCGTCAGAGGAGCGTGGCGTCAGAGGAACACCCGTGGCAATGGCTACATACCGGATGTAACCTTGCTGGTTGGCTAAAGAAGGGTGCTGTTTGATGAGATATGTTCCGCTGTTTGGGCTAGGCGCACTGAGTGGCCGCTGGCATTGAAGCAGCACTAGAGTGCTGAGCCAGAGGCGTCGCTGTGGGGGGAGGGGAGGCTGGAGGGCTATACCCCGGGTTTTGAGGTTGTAGCCCCAGATAGAAGCTCAGCAGCTACAACCAAAAGGCTAACTAGCCCTGACAGTCGCGACATTAGCGTCAGTCCTCAGTCTCTAAGGATTCTGGGAGCTATTGGGGGTGTCATTGGACTGGTGGCATTGCAAGGACACTCAGAAAAAACGGTTTGAAGGATTGTGGGTAAGCGATGGGATGACCCAGCTAAACATGAAGGGGCTGAGAGGGGGGTGGTGCTAGAGAATGTAGGTGGTTTCAGCAGAAGCACCTAGGTGGCTGCATAATGGGAGTTTCGGGTGGCCCGCTGTCCTCTACTTTCACCCACCAAAGATATTAATACGGGCTCTGGGGGTGGCCTGTGCCGATTGGACTTCATCATCCTGGTGAACCCGGCCCTTCTATTTGGGTTTTGAGAATGGGTTGTGCCTTCCATGGATGCATACCCTTGTGGTGTCTCCTCCCTTTCTGTGTCTGATCTGGCTGCCCTGTCCTGCTTGCACAACACTTGACCACAATCCACACTCTGGAGCTATTCATCAGCTTGGCCTTATCGTCTATTGCCCACCCATTTCTTTCCCACTGACCGACCGCCCACCCTTGCTCCACTCCAGCCATGGATGACGTTGGTATTTCTAGGTCTTCCCTCACTTTATGCTCTCAACCCACACAGGGGTTACCCTAAAGTAACCTGATGGCCACTGGGACATGGCTTCTGTGACTTTGACTGGGGCCCAGAGTATTCCAATGTGCTCCCTTTCCTCGCTGCTTTGGTGGTTTTTTCTTCGGTGGGACCTTGGGTATACCCAGACCGACCTACAGTCTTGGCTGGTCTACATGGGTACCCCAACTGTTGTGATCTGGATCTCGACAGACCACTTTGGACTTCTTTTTGTATTTTCTTCATTATGGTTTTCATACTGGTCCTGAGGCTTCCATTTTCGTTCTTACTGGTTCTTATCCGGAGCTTACATTATGGGGGTGTTGGCCAGGGCTGATTATTTTCAAATCAGGGCAAATTTAAGTAGCTCAGAGTAATTATCTATTTTCCTTCAATGTCTTGACGGCTGATGGGAAGAGAGTGAGTTAACACTTTTCAGGAGGGATTGAACCCAATGACTTTTTTGAACAAGACATTGAAGAAAAATAGACCATTAATCTCTGAGTTACTGAGTTACTTAAATGTACCCTGATTTGAAAAAGGCACACCACGACATAGGTGTTCAACTTCTGTGTGTTATGATTAAAAACCGAGACCAAGGTTTTGAAACAAAATGAAGCAGTGTCGCACATTTTTCTTTGTGTGAGGAAACACTTTACTTGTTTTCAAAATAGAGGTAGGGGTCTTTGCCTCTTTATTTTCCCTCACACCTGTGCGACACCTGGGTATTTAGAATTTGAAATTTGGCGAAGGACCTAAGAAAGTTGGCACAACAAAACCCCAACCATTCTATTTCAGTTAAGCTCACATATGGTGACAGCATGGTGAGCAGCCATGGATGGGGGCAACAGTGGGTGGGGAGCTGCCTATGCTGACATGTCATGGGCGTGTTAGAAAATATTTGAGCCCCTGCTCTTATTACACATTAAGCCGTGCTCTTATCGAATGCTTTCTGGTGTAAATGTGCACACCCTTTTTATCTTCCTTCCAATGGAGCAATTCCTCCCTGGTGGTGCTCCAAATGCTCTTTAAAACAATAAAACAAATCACCCTCCTAGTAAAACTTCAAAAACGTTAATCTCCACTGACTTCAATGGGATCACCAGCCAACCACATCAGAATTCTCCCTCTTTGGATCCTCGTACCCGTTAAGAGATACGAGATACGCACCACCATCTATGGCATCGTTTCCTCTCCATGCCCCCTGCCCCCACAAACACAGCCAAAGCTGGCACCATACCTCCCTGCCCCAACCCAAGGGGGCATACCTGTGTCATGGGGTGCACCTCTAACTGCCCTCAGGTTTCCCAGTCCCATGCTTGAGTAGGTCACCTGGTCCTGATTTGTATTCCTTGGATTCCTTGGATTGTGGCACTTGTAGTTTTATTTTTCTAATTGTAAACGTTGGACTACAATTTCCAGAATACATTGAAAAACAGGACCGGATTACCTCCTCATCTATGGAAAGTTTCGCAGCCATGAATGAGCTGAGGTTTGAGAAGATGAAACCAAAAACAATGACAATCTCCTCTGAATGGTCCCTGCGGTACACAGTCATTTTACTGAAAATAAAACAGAGTGGTAAGTTTTACCGAAACCCAAAATAACGAAAATGTTAATTAAATATATATATGGTAGTGGGGTACGGGGTAAAAATGGGTTGGGGTGAGGTTAAAAGGATAGAAAAATAACGTGCTTGGGAGCAAGGCCCAAATAAAAATAAAAAACAATTAATAATATTTTAAACCCCCATAATATTTTAAAGGGAGCGGGGGACACCCCGCAACCCCCGCTCCTATTTACCCCAAAAATTATCCCTACTAACAATATCATCTATGGCCGTTCCCGACGACCATATATATGGCGATATTACTGGTGAGAATAATATTACCTGATATCAGCAGAAGATAGTCTTTTCACCGGTTTATAGACATAATTTCGAAATCAAAAATTTCGAAAGTCAAAAAGTCGAAAAAAAAATGTCGAAAAAAATAATGTCGAATTTATTTTTTATGACGTTTTTTTTTCGAAATGGGGGGGTTCCCCCCCCAACCCCCGTTTTTTTTTTTTTTTTTTGTTTTTACCTTTTTTTTAACTATAAACTAGAGCCCAAACAAAAATATCGAAAAAAAAAATAATTCGACATTTTTTTTTTCGACATTTTTGATTCGACTTTTTTGACATTCGAAATTTTTTTTTCGATATTATGACTGGACACCCTTTTCACCCTGCCTGGACTGTATGGTGTTGAGGTTACAGGAGGTGTACCCAGAAACACTTGCAAAAGAGAAACAGACAGTGTGGAAATCCTAAGTCGGGTGCGGTACATAAGTGAGGCAAATCGTGATCAGCTGACCAGAGGGCGCTAGGGAAAACAGGGACCGGGAACAGGGCAGATACAATACATTAGTCATAGGAACTAAATACATACAGTTGAGTTAGTTCGTGTAGGGTTCTCTTTCTTGATAGCTCAGCAGCAACGTGCTCGCCTTGGAAGCAAGATGACACGGAGCACCACAGGTTTGATCCCAGGGTCCGCGCTTAGAAACCTCTGGGTATTAAGCGCGTTATAAATAACATATCATTAAGGAGGCATGGCGTTAGTGCAGATTTAAATGTGTGCATGGTCGTTTTTTATCATCATGAAGAGGAAGGGGGTTCAGTTGTTCAAGGCGAGCAGGGAGGAGTGGAAGCAAAAGGGGGTGCAAGGTGGTCAGGGAACGAAGAGATGGGGGGAGTGTACTAGAACGGAACGTTTGGGAGGAGCGGAGCGAGAGTTGGTCTTACGTAAGCAGGGAGGAGGGAAGCTCGCGCAGGGATTGGATAACAAGGATTTGAACGTTAGGGACCGATATTCATTGGATGGCCATCTGGCACGTAAGCCATTTTGGGAGGTGAGAGAAAAGGGAAGAAGCTTGTAGAGGGTCGGCAAAGCTCAGTATTTTGTCAAGTAGGGAAAATAAACAGAGATGGGGAGCAAATAGAAGGCTGGCACAGTAGCCAGGCACCTGAATACCGGGGTGTGGATGAGGATTTTGGTAAAGTGCCAGGTTAGTACAGGGCGGATTTTCTGATATTGACCAGGTTTCATTTCTGCCACAGTCGATGTAAAGGTAATGAAGTGCTGGAGGTTAAGGTGGCTATCAAAAGGACCCTAAGGTTGCGTGACCTAGGGGTGTGAGGAGAGGCAGTCATGCGGGAATGCGATGGGTGGTGGAAGGAGTGAGGGGTTGGAGGCAGGACAGTAGGTTACTTCAGTTTAAGAGGAGTTAAGCAAAGTGCAACGCAGTGCCATCCAATGGCGAATAGAAGAGAAACAGGCAGAAAAGCAGGCAGAGAGGCCAGGAGTAAATGTAGGCAAGGAGAAGATTTGTGTGTGGTACGTAAGAGCTGGTAGGAGAACCCAAAGGAGGAGATAGTTGGTATAGGGAGAAAGTGTAGACAGTGAATATTAGGGGGCCAAAGACGGAACCTTGAGGAACACACCCATCGAGGGAGGTTTGGCCAATAGTGGCAAAGATCCAAGAGTTGGAGGAGGACCAATGAGAAAGTTAGGAGCCAATACAGTCAAGGGCAATTCCAACTTCAGCGAGGATGCGGAGAAGAGACGCGAGTGAGGGTGGATTCAGCAGATAGCTGACTGTGACTCAGACTGTAGAGGATCCTGAGGTAAAGGTCGGAGGTGATTCTGTTAAAGATGAGAGGTTGGAGGATTTTAGGTTAGTGATGGAGGAGAAACGCAGGTTGATATTTGGCAGAATTGTTGTGGTCTGCCGAGGGCTTCTTTAAGATGCATAGAGGATTTGCTGCCTTTAAGCAGTCCGTAAAGTTTCCTAGGGAGAGCGAGAAGTTGAAGAGAGACGAGGGATGAGAGCGGGCGAGTGGTGCCAGCTCCTCAACAGCCTGTGGAGCAAATAAGCCAGCGAGGCCAAAGGAGGGTTTGGCATCCATTAGGATAGATGCCATTGCAAGGGGGAGGTTGGAAGGAGCCAGAGTGTGAGGTGGTGGAGCTAGGTGTTAGAGGAGAAGAAAGTAGGTGGAGAGAGGGATAGGAGGGAGGTGAGTGCAAGGGAATGTCAATTTCACAGGGGTCGAGACACTGCACGCTTTTATTTGATGTGGAAATACTGTAAACGAGGGGATCTGAATACCCTGATCTATCTTTTGTGTTTTGTAGATAACGGGCTTCATTACAAGCATGTCGGGCCGGAAATAAGGTGTTGGTAACAACGTGTACCAGCACCTTCTCCAGACCGGCCTACTCAGAGTCTGCCGGTAAGGGTAGTGAACTACTGGCAGGCCAGACCTGCCGGTAGTTCAGGCACCTACCAGCAGAGAATTCACCGAATCACTGTCACCGGTAACTGGGATGCAGGTGATTCAGTCCTATGTGACTCCATGGAATGGGAACTTACCGCTGTTGCCATTGCCTGTAATAGCCTGGTAACAACGGCATGCAGCAGGTTACCGGCAATCTCGTAATGAGCCCCAGCGTGTTCTGACTTTGCGTCAGACAGCCAGCTCGGTTCCCTTTCGCCACCCTCCCCGAACCCCCAATGGGACTCCTGGGCAAGTGCTCCATTTGCCCACCTAGAAAGATATCTCTGAACAAAGTCAATGGAACACAATTTAGGGTGTCCAGGTGAAACATTTTTGTTTTATTGTACAAATGGGAAATGTTTAGAAACGCAAGGAATCTGGTACGAAGCACTATATAAATCATCAAACCGTTATTATTATCATTATTGTTATATGTAACAAAATAGTGCATTCTGGGAGTTGTAGTCTTTTTTTAATGTAGCTTAAATTTCACAAATTTGACTTCACAAATAAGAACGCTCAGTGAGTTAAGCACCTGCTTCTTAGATCTGTGTTCAACTGCATGCCACCGGTTAAAATGCCAGCATGGCTGACTCTGCATTTCATCAAATCAAATATAAATCAATCACAATTCATTTAATTCAACCAAATAACAAATTACGTTCCCCTAGATTAACATGCAAAGTAAAATGCAATTTCCGTTGAAATAACAATTAAATCAACCCATAATACAAATACAATCCTAAAATATTAAACATGCTTGCATAGTAGTAACTCTGTCCTATCAGTACTAAAATGCATACTCTCAAGAGACTCAGCATTTCATTCTTCTGGAATAATTTGAACGCTATTTAATTAATGGTTGGAATATTAATTGTATTTCATGATTATTTAACCTTTAGAAAGTTAAAGTGGGAATTGTTGTGTTTAGTAACGTTTTAATTGTCTGGATGTTTTATTGAAATATGATGTGTGTTTCCTAGAAAATATTTAGAATGATGGTTTGACAGAATATTATGCAACAATTGAAATTAATGTTTTATTGATTTTTAGTATGTCTGTAAAATTGTTAAGAAGGTTTTGTATCCATATGTGAAAAGTTCAATTTGAACTAAAACGCATTAAATTTTAAAAAATTGTTTATTTGGAGCCCTCTAAATTGTAATCAAACCACAATGTGTCAATAACTTTGTTATTGCACTGGTTGGGAAAAGTGGCATTGCTGGAATTCAATTTTGATGATAGATTTGCTCAACACTGCACATTTAATTAAATGTTTTGGGGTGTTTTAGAAAGTGCCAATATATATAACAGGATCCTTTGTAGCGCTATTGTACTATCAGCATGTTTTATTCCCTCCTTATTCTTCAGAAGCAGCTGCAGCTGCAGCTCACTGGGGGATGTCCTGCATCCGAGAGCTATTCATCACTCCGGCATTTTAACCTTTTTTTATTTTTACAATCCCCGGGGTTTGATGATGACATAACGGAGGGTGATTGGCTGAACAGCTTTAGCTGTGAACCTGGGAGAAGTCTGAGCATAGCAATGAGATTTGTTAAAGATGACAACATGCCGAGGTGGGCGAGCTAGGCTTTGAAGTCACAGTTTCTAAATCAACATTAACCAGCTTTTATTAATTAAAAAAATAATGTTTCTATTATGCTTTTTCTCCACACCAGTTGTAGCAAAATGTATATGTACAAGTGTAGATACAATGTACACATCAGTGCCCAGAGATGTTTCGGGGGTATCGTTTATTTATTTATTTATTTATAGGGTGCCTTGGGGCCGGAGGCAAACATGCGCAAAACGGAAGACAACAGACATCAAACAAAAAAAGCAGCATAAAACACAGGTAAAAGAGCAAAAGCCCCATAAAAACATCATACAACACCATAAAATGCAAGGATCAGGTCTATGACCGAACCCATGAAAAAGCACACGCAGTAGAAGTTAGCAAATAAAGAGGCAGTCGTTCCAGAGACCAGAGGCCAGGGAGCTAAAAACCTGTTTACCAGTTCCCTCAGCACCTTACTCTGGCTGGATCTTAACACCCGGGCATGTTGGTTTAAACTCAATCTCTGTGTAAAATAGACTGCGCTGTTACCCTGAATAAGCATTTGTGAGCAATAGTGAGCAGCCTATATTATAGACTCTCTTTCACTGGTGGCCAACGCAAGGCCCTCGGGCAGCAGTGGCATGAGCTCGGCGCTTGAGGCGGGCAACAATCCGGACGGCATGGTTGCACTAACTGGAGCTTGGCCAGATTGCCCTGAGAGGAACCCAGCAGCAGCAGCAGGCTACCACAATAATCTATTCTGGCTCCGATTATTGCACGAGCCAGTGTGGCACAATTGCTCTCTGAGATATAAAGCGGGACCCGCCTTAACAGCCTCCGATAGTGAGCCAGGCGGAAGGCACAGGATTCACATGAGCTCGCATGGGTGGGCTCGAATCCAGGCACACGCCAAGGGTGTTCACCTTCGGGATAACCACAATAGGACAGCCCGCAATGGTGAAACTCTTATACTAATGGAGGAAGTTTAGTTACGCGTTATGGGTGTAATCAATTTATTGATTATGGGGGTCTTTATTAATGCACTAAGTTCTTCTGAACAAAAGATGTTTACCCGCATGTTACAAGGTTATGATATGATGGGTTAATTATAACGCGCCACCCAGAGGTTTCTAAGTGCGGACCCGGGGATCTAACCCGTGAGCACGTTGCCCCTGAGTTATCCCCCCGAGAGGTTCTGAAAGTAATGAGGGCATTTCAGTAGCAGTAGTGGAGTAATAACCCATCATGCAATATTTTCTATGACATGTTCATCAGCTTGAAAGGGAGCCCAGTGCCCGAGAGTACTGCAGAAGTCTTCAAAAATCCATCATATCCTGGGTTCAAATCTAAGCAACTCTGCCTTTTATCCACCCTGGAGCGACAAACTATCGTCACCTTGTGGCAGCGCTATGTCACGGAGCCCGCCTTTTCCAGTCTCTATAGTATGTATATAATGTAATGGGTTATTTATAACGTACTTAATACCCAGAGGTTTCTACGCGCAGACCCGGGATCGAACCTGTGTTGCTCTGCGAGGGTGTTGCCCCTGAGCTATCCTCCCGAGACAAAGTCTGGCAGCCAGTGACGTGCACAGTGTCAAGTACTCTTTCCCTGTAAGTTGTGGGGCGCAAACCCTGCCCAGACATACCACCTAGCCAGGTGTCCCAGACCACTCAACGGGCCCTTGCCACCTTGCTAGAATTTGCTGCCTAGTAAGTAGCCCATCGTTAATTCATTTCGCTCATTGAGATCCTAGATTAATCGTTGTCCCACTGTCTGCATTGCTTGCCATGGATTAACTGTTGCACCCGCTGCGCCTAACTGTTGCCCTGAACTCATTGTTGTCCTACTGTAGGAAATGCTTGCTCTATGAATTGCGGCCCCCCTCTATATGTTGCTCCCTGGCATTTTAGATTAACCGTTGCCGTTGATTAATTGTTCTCCCCACCATATTTAACGGCTGCTCTCCACTAATTTCTGCTCCCTAGCATCCTATATATATTGTTATATTGTTACTACCTATTTTTAAATGTTGCCCTTGAGGTATCAGGTGATAATGTCTCCATGCCTAATGTCCCCATACATAATGTTTTCCAAAAAACAAAGTGTATCCACTTTATTAGGAAAGGCGCTTCTCAGTTAGCCCCAATCTAGGTTGCTGTGTCTAAGTTCAATGCTCATGGTATCAAAAATACTAATTCAATGGGTTTAGGCAGACAATGTTTAATGCACATTTCTGTAATGTTAAATAATAAAAATCTTCTTAATAGGTAACACAGAGTATCCATCCAAAATTGCCCATAATACTCAGGTGTCAGTGCCAATGCATTTCGGTAAAAAAACCTTCATCAGGGCAGTATTACAGCACAACCTGAAATTTCATGTCTTAATTCAATCAAAGAACGCCTGGGTAGCCTCGTCATATACGAGCACAGTGAAAATCCGGCGACTTGTAGAACGTTATAACCGACGTTCTACAAGTCGCCGGATTTTCACTGTGCTCGTATATGACGAGGCTACCCAGGCGTTCTTTGATTGAATTAAGACATGAAATTTCAGGTTGTGCTGTAATACTGCCCTGATGAAGGTTTTTTTACCGAAATGCATTGGCACTGACACCTGAGTATTATGGGCAATTTTGGATGGATACTCTATGTGTTACCTATTAAGAAGATTTTTATTATTTAACATTACAGAAATGTGCATTAAACATTGTCTGCCTAAAACCGCTACTCGCGGTTATAACGTTCTACAAGTCGCCGGATTTTCACTGTGCTCGTATATGACGAGGCTACCCAGGCGTTCTTTGATTGAATTAAGACATGAAATTTCAGGTTGTGCTGTAATACTGCCCTGATGAAGGTTTTTTTACCGAAATGCATTGGCACTGACACCTGAGTATTATGGGCAATTTTGGATGGATACTCTATGTGTTACCTATTAAGAAGATTTTTATTATTTAACATTACAGAAATGTGCATTAAACATTGTCTGCCTAAAACCGCTTCTCGCGGTTATAACGTTCTACAAGTCGCCGGTTTTTCACTGTGCTCGTATATGACGAGGCTACCCAGGCGTTCTTTGATTGAATTAAGACATGAAATTTCAGGTTGTGCTGTAATACTGCCCTGATGAAGGTTTTTTTACCGAAATGCATTGGCACTGACACCTGAGTATTATGGGCAATTTTGGATGGATACTCTATGTGTTACCTATTAAGAAGATTTTTATTATTTAACATTACAGAAATGTGCATTAAACATTGTCTGCCTAAACCCATTGAATTAGTATTTTTGATACCATGAGCATTGAACTTAGACACAGCAAGCTAGATTGGGGCTAACTGAGAAGCGCCTTTCCTAATAAAGTGGATACACTTTGTTTTTTGGAAATTATTGGTTTGAATAGATCCCAGTGCTAAGGGGTCTCTTATGGACTGGCAGCTCCAGGCAAAAATATTCCAAATACCTACTTTTTTGAACGATAGAACCTTTCTCGCTACTTTCCAAATTACCAAGTGGTGCCCTCCTCGCTCTCTTCATTTGTTTGTTCCCATACATAATGTTCCCATACATAATGTCCCCATGCATAATGTCCCCATGCATAATGTCCCCATGCATAATGTCCTCATACATAATGTCCCCATGCATAATGTCGACGGGTTGCAGGGATGTCCCCTGCTCCCATTGTTAAAAAAAAAATAATCGGGGTTGGGGGTGTCCCCCGCATGTTCAATGTAATAATGTCCCTGCAAAAAACTGTGACTTTTTTGTCTGGGGACATTATTACATGGAACCGCCCTTGATTGGTTACTTTTCACTGTGTACTCCCTGCAGTTGGAGGGAAGGGAAGGGGTGGGGCTCCCCAATATTATGCTGCATGCTATCAAAAGCTAATTTATGCCCCATTATGTTTTGCTCCCTGACACATCCAATGGACGCTCTGAGTTGCGATTAACAAACGCCTGCACTGTCTCATCGTCCACGCTCAACCACACTATGCATAGACCATCGAAGCCACACACATGGTTATTTAAAGTCCCTCCCTACAGGCATCAAACAAAACTCTATGCACCTTTACAACCAACTCACATACTCCACCCTGCCCCATGCACCCTAGGACCAGGTCACACTATGCTTCCACGTGGCGTGCACACGACACCTTGAAAAAGACTGAACAGCAACGCTATCTTTCCTCCTCCCTCTCACCCTAACCCACCCGGTTTAAGGTGAAAGGATCGAATACAAAGGGTCGAAATGCAATTGTTTTGAATCAAAAGGACTGGGCAAAAAAAAAAAATCGCATGCACTTTTTTTTGCCCCCTCCCCCAAAACCCCACATTTAACCTATACCAAGGCCCAAAAAAAAAATTTTTTAAAAAGTCATTTGATCATTTTTTTCCGGTCCTTTTGAGTCAAATGTATTGTATTTTGAATTCGACCCTTTGACTGGACAGCAACCCACCCAGGTTGTTTCCAGATCTGCCAGAGCGCCTGATGACCAAACACATGGCAACAGTGTGCTGTACAAATCCCTGTAACACAACACAACACATCATTGCCATAAGGTCTTCAGTATGTTTTACATGGTGCTCACAAGCACATTTTGCTGTTTTGTAAATGTAATGCTACTTCTTTTAACACTCTGTTTTAAATAGTATTTTATGCATCATGTATATTAATGTACTATGTTTTATTTTCTGCATCATTTTCTTTTTTTTCTAACCTGGTTTGTTTGTTAAGGTTAACTTTGTTTAGCCATAAACACAATAAAAATGTTTTTTTTTTAAATAATTCCCACTTTAACTTTCTAAAGGTTAAAATATCATGTAATACAATTAATATTCCAAACATTAATTAAATACCGTTCAAATTTCCTAACTAGCATAAAACACCCCTGACACCTTGCATAATCTTCCAACAGTATCGCACAATATTATACTAACAAATGTTCCGTTAAATCATGAATATCTCATTTGGATGTCATCAGTCGCCATCGCGCCCATCATTCCAATCCTGTTAAACAATGAACTCATTTAAAAATGGAAGGAAATCTTTCTAATACTCTCTTAGAATTATGTATCCACTTATCAATTGAAAGATAAACTACCTAGAATCAAACCAAGAACGACCACAGATCAACCGGGAAGGAAGGCAAAGATGACCTATCAATAGCACCTTGGCCCACAGTGTAATGACAGGCAGCAATGGACCACCCACAGTAAATAGACAGGAAGGAGCGGGTGAATGATAATATAGCGCCGCTATCTGAGTTGGGGATAATGCTCGCCAAACGAGTGTACTAAGCTCAGATCACTTAGCTGGGATCCAGCCACGCCATCGCCCTAGAAACTAGACAGTCAGGAAAGGAAAGAGAAAGAATAGACCTACCTGTATGACAACCGGACCCATAAACAAGAACTACAAGGATTAAGAGAAATATAACCCACTAACCAAAAGCTCAAATGTCTGCATACCTAACTCACACAAAAACCCACGCAACCACTTCTCTCACAGCAAACCGCACACACTTCACCACAGCGCAACAACAAACAACACATAAATCGCACCAACAGCACACACGGACTTGCATTCTAGTTGCCTCTGCTCCTGTACCCATTCCCTTCTTGCTGTTCCTCGTCCTCCCTGTGCTCAGTCTCGTTTTCCCTCATTTTCGCTTCGTGCCCCGTTACACTGGAATGCTCTCCCTCTTTTTCTTCGTTCTTTTTCTCTCTATTCTACTTTCTGGGTCTCTTTGAGATCTTATCTTCTTTCTTCGGGTTAAGAAGGTTACTGTAAATACAGATTTCCTCAGTGTTTCCTATTTTATCTGCATTTTATTGTACTGTGTTGTTCTCATGTACAGCGCTGTGGTGTAAAGCGCTATATAAAAATCAAATAAATACAAATACAAACAGGACACCACCTTCTCACTTTCCTACGCCCTCTTCACCCCCACTAACCCAACCCCACCTCTTTGTTTGCAGATCCACCTGAGCACCTGGAGACCAATTCCGTTGGTGACGGTGCGCTATATAAATACCTTTGACGTTAACATTAACATCTACGTCAAAAACAACAGATTTAATGGAAAATATGCAATCGCAAGCTAGGGTAGCATCTGCCCAATTACGGCTTTTAGATAAACAGTTTGGGAAATGTTCGATTCTCCCACTTGTGCAGTGCTACCAGCAGAATATTCTCCCAAAGATGACTTATGGAGTTGAAACTTTTGGGTGTGAGCTGGACTGGGCTAAGACTGAGGCAACGTGTGGAGAAAAACCCTGGCACTCCCTCAGGGGGTACCGATTAGTCGAATCAGACTCGAAACGGGTGTGATTTCGATACAGGCGCAGATTGAGTGGCAATTATTACAGTTATACTCGAAACTTCTGTTGCCTCCATCTTGCTCATTACAAGAAAGGTTTAAGATAGAACTTGGATCTGGCCATTGCAGAGTGTTGTCTCGCTGGGTGAAAAAGTGTTTGCTTATTCTAGAGGTTTTGGGGGGGGCATCTCCATGCAGTTGGTGGTTTCATCTGGTAAGGGGAAACATAAATTATATGAACAGCCAGGGTCTCAGAATACCATCTGTTTTCATGGCCAATTTTTGATAACGGGCCTTTTAACGTACTACTGTTGCATTTATATAAACACCCTTCTCGTGCTTTTAGAGAGAACTCTTTAAGATTTAAACAAAAAAAATGTCTAACAACAGAAGTGTCTGGCGCACGATTGGGTGTTCCGAGACATGAAAGATTGTCCAGCTTTTGCCAGGCAGAGATGAAGACATTAGAACACCTGGTGGTGCCATGCCCAAAACTTACACCTCTGAGAAAGCAAATGTTTGCAAGATCTATTGACTATGACATGCTGCTCTCTGGAGATCACTCATGGAACCGGGTCTTAAACTCTAATGAAATGTCTGTATGCAATACAGCTTTAAACTATATTGATACTGTTTTAAAAATGGTGTAAAATGTCTGAAATGTTTTTATCGATATTTCTGCATTGTTTTGATGATGTGTTTGTATAATTGTTTGTTTGCTGAAGGTTATTTATTAACCACAATGCAAATATGGGAAGAAAAAAAAGGGAGTAAATGGGTGTTTGCTCTGTAGCGTGCCTATGGGCGGCACCTGGCTTTGAGGTATTTTAATTTCCACAAGGCACACACAGGACTCCTTT
Source organism: Ambystoma mexicanum (assembly GCF_040938575.1). Taxonomy (NCBI): domain Eukaryota; kingdom Metazoa; phylum Chordata; class Amphibia; order Caudata; family Ambystomatidae; genus Ambystoma; species Ambystoma mexicanum. The sequence continues at coordinate 1,605,062,039 of NC_090932.1, forward strand.
TGTAAAAAGAAATGCTAATTGCATGCAGGGAACATTCAACTTGAGCACATATGTGGCCAGGGGTGTTGCTAGCTCTGGAAAGGATCAGGGGATAGGCTAATGTCGGCGCTGTCGGGACTCGGGGCTAGCTAGTCTTTTGGTTGTATCCCCTGAACCTCTATCCGGCTACAACCAAAAGAGCCGGGGCTATAGCCCTCTCAGCCCCCCCTATCAACGCCTCTGTATGTGGATCCCCTGTGTGCACTTTTCAACGTTCACAAACCGAGCACTAAAGGAAGCAGTTTATACAGGTGGAGACGCCTTTACTCTTCCCTTTTTTGTTATGTTATGTTATGTATGCTTATATCGCGCCGGTAGCCCACAGGCATCAATTACTGATATGTGAACAATGGTTCTATGTTGTTTCATCCACAGTTTGTTTTCGATTACATTTTTGCCGAAACTTTTTTACTGAAAAAACTAATTGAAAAAATCTGTTCTTTTTGGGGGGTTCCCCCACGTCACCCTCCCCGTTATATACTCCCTATTCCCCACTACCCTCTACCCCTTAGGTCCCGTTAGATCTTCCTCACCTTATATTTTTCAATGAGTGTTTCGTTTAAACATTCTCAGCAAAAAACGAATTGGAAAATATATCATGGAGATGAAACAACAGTGAACAATATACAATCCACCTACAAATGACGCTTTGCAGACATCATTTATGGCATGCAGTGATTTTAACGAAAATAAAATAACAATGGTATGGTACTGTTTATTTATAAAGCGCCTATACACAGGCAAGTGTTTCAAAGTGCCCACGGAGGGTGGGAACATGAGGAAAAATACAAGTCGCTCAGAGCCCTTGAAATTCTGAGACGATAATAGTCTGCACGGGCAGAGTAAGTGCGTAAAGTACATATAACAGTTGAGATACAGCAAATAGGCCTGACAGCGATTCTGCAGTTTTACCAGTGCAATTAAGGGGTGAAGACAGATGATCTTCAGGCATGTGGTGCGTAATGCAATGAAAAGGAAAATATTTCTAAATATATATATATATATGGGGATGGGGTATGATATGATAGGTTATTTATAACACGCTTAATACCCACAGGTTTCTAAGCGCGGGCCTGGGGATCGAACCTGTGTTGCTCCATGTCGTCTTGCTTCCAAGCCGAGCATGTTGCCCCTGAGCTATCCTCCTGGGTAAAGGGTTAAAATTGGGGGGTTCGGGTGGGGTTGGAAGCGTGGGGAAAGGGGGGCAAGGAGGGCAGGCCTCGCCCAATTAAAAAAATCTACATTTTTCTTTCTTCGTTATTATTTCAATTGTTATTTTCATATTCGTTTAAATCACATGTAACCAACATTTAGTATGGATTACTGAATACAGGCGGCCTCCAGAGAGATCCATGGAAATCTCATGCTGGCGTCAACAAGGAAGGTTTAGCAGGTGCAGCGGCAAAGTGGAGAAAGACACGTATTTCTCCTCTTTTTCACTCCACCTGCAATACATGAATAAAATTAAAATGCCCCTGTAGCAGTAAAGATAATTGTGAACACGTGTTAATCTTTTTGCATAATGTGGCTTGCTTTAATAAAATCCCAATTATATTTATATGCCTAGAAATCCTAAATGGTCAACATAGGTCTACAGTCACAGGCATGTATTTAATTGGTACCGGTTGTCTATAAAAAACAAAGTACCTATGATAACCACGCTCCATTAAACTTCAAGCAGGAAAAAATAGCTCCCAGTGCCCAGTTATTTCGATCCCTGGACCCACCACCTTAAGGGAATGTTGCCCTTTCAAATGTTCAGAAAAACTGCGCAAAAAGTACACATTTCTGCATTTTTCTTTTAAATCTTACCATAGGTTTTTCCAGCCTGGTGAATAATGGATTGGCAGTGGTGTATATCTAACGGCCAAAACAGTAGATTCATAAGTTAGCCGGGGAAACTGATTTCCCTTCTAGTGCTTCAGACATTTTTAAGCACTATATAAATAACCCAGTCTTCATTTAAGCCATATCTGGGTGCCAGCGCCGGAAGGATCCACCTCTTGCATCAGAGCTTGTACATTAAAGGGTGGAGAGCTCACCCATTCCTGTTTTTTTTCTTTGCATTCTGGGAATTGTAGCCTTGCTAATAGCACTACATTAAAATCTAAATAATTTGTAATGAGGAAAAAATAAAACGACTTCCTAGATTTTAAGGGGCAAACTCTGCTGCTTGAAGCAACTTTTTAGACAAACTGGGACAGGTGCGCACAAGAATTCTACAACTCGTGAACTCCCATTGAAGCACGCTTTGTAAATCAGGCCCTATATGTTAAGCAATGTACCTGTACATTACTGAGTGATTGCCTTTATTTTACAATAATGGGAGAGCAAACATCCGGAAACTATATGTCACGTATTGAAGGAATGTCCAGCGACGCTAACCCTCCGACAGATCTACCTCTCGCCAGTGTTCTTGGGAGGAGGCGCTTTGGTGGACTCGCCTTCTGACAGGTGACAATACCAAATGGACAATTGCAGCGGCCAAAATTCTAAAATTGGCAATGGTCACAATTGCAGATCCTTAACATGTGACTGCAAGTTACATAAACACATAACCGTACAAACACTCTTCTTCTAGATTCCTCTCTCTTCTGACCAACCTGGCAACTTTTTTTCAAACTTTTTTACTTTACCAGTTCGGATTCAGTTTCAGCTCATTTGCCCTTCTGCATTTTGTTGGCACAGAATAAGTCATGTACATTAAGACTGTGTCTTCTACCTTCTTCTATGTCTTGTAAAAGCCTTAATTGTCTGTAAAACAAGTAAAATAAAATAAACATTTTAAATTGTTTTTTGAATGAAATGACTTCCGAAATAAAGTAAATCTATCCCCGGCCATATTCGGGGGGCTAGATGAACACTCTCTGAAGATCAGTCTGGGAATATTATGGGATAGGAGGTGTTTGCCTCAGAGCCTGGGCACAATGGCCTCCACCAGCCTATGTATCTTTCCAAACAAACAAAGAAACGTTTTGGAAAGTGTGTACAAAATGTGAACGTTCATTCCCTTGATGGGATTTCACACAAATACTTTTCATGCGGAATTCTTTTCTTTTCTCGAATTTAATTTAAAGCTTTGTCTGTGTCCACTGAATGATTCAAAAACAAAGGCATCACACTGGAGTGGAGTTCTGTTTTTTTTTTTGTTAGTTCAATAGGTACAGAAGGCTATTTGTCTTGTCAATGTCAATGTAACCATACCAGGTGTCTGGTATCAGATTCAATGTAACCAAGAACCACGGACAGGCGTTCCTGTTTTTCTCATGTAACTAAGTAAGCATCGCTGTAACAGCGCCACAATGCCTCAGGGATGCTTTGTGCGCTTTATAAATGTAATAAATAAATACATGAAATGTATGATAGTTTATTTGATGCAAAGTGTCCCATTGTGTTCCCCTGTGTTGTATTTGACATATTTTGAAACATGTTTCCAAACATTCAAAGTTTTTTTTTTTTTTCTAACCATGTAAACTGTTGTTAGTTTTAAGGAGGGGATGGTTAGGTCGCCATTTTATTTATAATAACATTAGAACTATTTCAGAGGCCATGACGTTCATCTTGTCTTGTACTGATGGCCACTTTGTTTCCCACTTATGTGAATATCATCATCAGGTTTATTTCGGATATGCATAGAAAATCTATAAAAACAGTGCATAATAAAAAAAATATCCAAATTTTGAAAATCAGTAAAAATACATCCATAAAAACAGTGTTAAAACAACCTTTTATTTGAACATGTGAATATATTAATGAACGCTTTTGGGTGCCTCGGTAGGACATCATTGGTTGTGCGTTTCTGAGGTCAATATTTAAACTGAAATTGTAATGTACGATTGTATTTTATTATTAAAAGTATTTTGTGTAATATTGTAACGGTGAAAGCTGCATAAAGTCTTACTAGTAAAAAGTTGTCTTAGAATAATTTGTGAACACACATGATCACACAGTTCAACAACCAGCTCGCCTGATTTTTATCTCAAAATGTTGATATTTGACATGATTTTTTAAACTTTCTGCTGCCTAAAATGCACTTTCCTCCAATGCAAATCAATGGAGGTGTGGGGGGAGCAAACATGTCTGTCCTTGGTGAAAAACCTCCCACCGAATTGTTCCCAAATGTTAAACAGTGTGGTGCTGCACAAGCTGCAAGCATTCAATATTAATATGAAAGTCAATTAAAATGTGTATAAATATATGGAACGGCTGGGGGCGATGGGGTGTGTGATGTAAAACTATTTTGGATTGAGGGTACAAAGTTTTTAGTTAAGTTTATTGTTTAAGTGTATTGTAGAAAAGGCACAATTCCTGGCAATTAACTGATGCCCTGGCTTTGGAAAGCACCCCTCTGATCCTGCGTGCAGGACTGGCATAACGAGATCAGTGGCACCTCTTATCGAAAAAGGCAGCTCCCTGTGGGCTCTGAGGCCCTCTGGCAAGTGGCACGGTATATACACACATTTTAAATAAATAAATAAAATTGCTATAAAGTGGTGAGACAGGTTGGAGGGAATGTGGTCACTGTATGGTAACCACCTCAGAATAGATGAATGTTGCCTTTTCTGTGGGTCCTGGGGCAGGGCTGTCATGTCTTACTCCATGGCTACCCTGGCTTTGTTTTGCCAGGTGCGTTTTGTTAAAGCTTCAGGTCTGTGGTAGTGCTTTAAAGAAACCCTCTTCTGAGTTGGCACACTGCAAAACTTTCAAACAAAACAAAGATGTTGCAATGTCCATTTCTTGTTTGTTTACCCTCTTTTTTTTGTTGCTCTTAGAATAAATTTTTTAATACAAAGCAACCCACCACCCCCTCGCCCACGCATACGGTCATACCATATCATACTCGACACAGGGGAGTCATTTTTGGTAATCCAGTCAATCCTACATATTTTTTCGAACAGTAGAGGCAGTTCAAATCTTCCAGGCAGATTTCTTTTCTGTAGAAAATGCAGATTTCTTATGAGCACAGACTTTCGAAATTCATTGCAGATTTTAGAAGTCACCTGCACATTTTCCCCTCACTATGGAATTTCTAATGCCGCTGAAGTACAAAAAATATTTCTGCAGATTTTCACAAACTTTTCTGTAGATTTGGACAGTAGGAAATCACTCTAGGGGGGGGGAGATTATCAAACATTTGCAGAAAATGCTTTGATGATGTAGAATGGAGCAAACAGGTTGTTTCTCAGTCCCTACGATCTAAAAACATTTGCACTGGGGCGAAAATAAATCGTTTGAATTTTGAAGGATTCAGATTGCGCCCACAACGAACTGAATCGAATCCTGGCGCAGATGGAACATTTAACGATCACAAGCAGAGGATCAGTCACTTACCTATAACCAACCGCAGCAATTGCCAGTAAGACACGGGAAGGGCCATAAGATCATACTGAATTTTTGTACTATATTTGCTGCAGAACAGAAAAAGAAACATGTTGTCTGTTTCTTTTCATGTTACTGATCAAACATATTAAATAAAACGATCTGTTTCCTTTTTGCCCTTGTGAAAACATGTGTAGATAATACAAATTGGGGCTAAAGCTGTTGGCTCTATTCCCAATTATCCAAACAGTACAATCAGTGCTGAATTCATTTGCCTCACTTGTGTTTTTTTTTTTTTTTTTTTTTTTTTTTTTTTGCACCAGTGCAAAGCTTTGGTAATCCAGCCCAGCAGGTTATTTGTGAATAACACCGGCTGCTGGTTGCTTTTTTTTATTAACCAGCCGCTGAACGCTTACAAGACGCAGCCCAGAGGCAGGAGGGCCACGAGTACTGGCAGGGGTAGAGGTTGCTCCCCTGTGCGTCCTTGTGATCTTGGGCAAACGCTCGCTTTTCCATAGATGTGCTCTAAAAGCAACCATTCGTATATCGATGTATATTGAAATGTATTTTCCTGAAATCAGCCCGTTTTCTGCCCTGCCGGCCTCCCCGTCTTCGAATTCTTTTCAGGACTGACCCCACCCGTCACTCTGTGAGCCTGGCACGCATTTCCTGCGCTCACTGAAGAAGGACCCCGGCCTATGTAACAGCTGTTCGCTGGGATGGGGGGAGGAGGGTGTTGGCCTGTGCGTGCGTGTCCTGAAACGCTCTCTTGGTGGAGCAGCCCAGTCCAGTCCCTGCTTCCAGAAGCATCTGCGCGAGGCTTATAAGAAAACACTTTTTGAAAACCAACAAAAATATGCATTAACGTGGGCCAAGCGAGCCCCAAATAAATAAGTATTGCATTTGGAGTTCGGGTTTCCTCGGTCCAACTCAGCGAGGAAGCCACGAAGGGTAAAAGAAACGGTTCGGGAGTCCTCTCTTCTTTCAAGCGCTTTTAAAAGCGTGGCGGAAATTCGACTCTTTTTTTTCTTTTTTGCACGGCAGTGTAAATACCACTAGTTATGGTAAACCAGTTCAATGATGGTCAGCTTTTCAGCGGCGGAAAGATGAAAGGATGAGTCCTTGTTATAATCGTGTTTGTTGCATGGTAGTGTAAATACTATTAGGTATGGTAAACCCGCTCAATGATGGTCAGCTTTTCACCTGCGGAAAGATAAAAGGGTGAGTCGTCCTAGGTTTGACAGTGTACATCAGCGCTGCTCATTGGACCGGATTTAAAACATCTCTCTAGGTCTCGTGTCCATTATGGCAATTGTTCTATTTTTACTCCATAGACTGGGGTTCGAACTCGGGTCAACGGGACTAAATCCGACTGACTTACCCTGTACACCACAGGAGCGTATGTGGGGACAAGGACTTGTACAATGGTGCTGATTGAACGCGGCAGAAAATATTTCAGTACAACTTTGTAAAGATGTGCACCTTGTCTCATTAGCGGCCCTCCCCCTTGAAACCTGCACGCGCGAAGCGAATCCCTGCAGCAGGCGCAGTAACCAGCTGAGCAATGCCCCCAGCGTAGAGGTGGTTTCCGGAAATAAAGTGTGGAGGAAACGCGAGCACCCCGTGATTACGCGTGGGCACTTCCGAACTCCGCCACATTCAACGTGAACGATATACACGTGTTCGGGGTTCACGCGAGATATTTTTAAACACACATATTCGAATCACGCTTGTATTCAACGAAAAAGAAAGAGTTTGAAGTCCGAGGTCCAAGCCACACGAATCCACGGAGAGAAACAGTTCACACGTGTCGCTGCCTCTTGAATGGGAACGATAGAACTGCAAGTACCAGAATTCCGCTGGGCTTTAACCCCAGGCTTGATTGACTGCCTTATGCTTGACACGGGAGGACCCGAGGGCTCTTGCACCTCCGCTTGGAGCTGCATCCTCAATCTCAAAGAGAGGGGAATTAAAATGACAACTTGCATGGGGAGAAGCGCCCAACCCACCGAGCTAGAGTCTAACATCTGGGCAGGTGGGCATCACGGCAGACGCAAACACAATACTCCGGTGCGGAGAAAATACTGCATTCTGGGAGCTGTCATCTTGCTGCACGCTCAGTTGACAAAGGCACCGACCACGGAAAGCACCAGCATCTGTTTATGAGGCTATGTTGAATGAAAACCCAGGACTGGAACAATTCTGTGCTGGGGACGCGGATTCATTATTTGGTACACCCCATGAGACACTGACGGATGCTGTTCCCACGCTCCTCCCACCAAAACGGGACATTTACTGTAGTTAAATGAAACACATATGTCTGCGGTCTCTACGGTTTACCTAAAGATATATTAGCCAGAAACCACGTTAGGTTTGTATTGCAAACCCTGGCTGCCCAGGTGTGATGGACTACAACTCCCATGGCCCCCACAATTGACTAGGCTGGTTAGTGCTGATGGGAGTTGTAGTCCAGAACACCTGGAGCCGGGGGTACACACTCTTGGTTTAGAAAACGTGGCGGGTACATTTTGAATATCAATGCTGCATTTTCTCTTGTCTGGGAGAACATTTTTTATTTAAACCTGTTTTTAAGATCACATTTAGGTCTTGCCGTGGCCATAACTTAAGGAATACACTGTTCTCTATCCCTTGGACACGGGGAGAGTAGCAATCCCAGGGTGCTCGAGCATATCCAGAGCGTGCAAGTTGCCCCAAAGGTCAGGCACAAGGCGCCCGTCCAGTTCTTAGCCCATTCTTTGCATGGCGGGGCGCCCCTTGCCATTATAAATGCAGAACTGCACACCCCAGCATGCAACAGAAAACCCAGGCCTGGCTGTGCTGCAAGAATTGATGTCACTCGGCGTTGCTCGCTGTGTGCCAGCATGCCCCCATTGCACTCGGGAGGTGCCAGTCCAGAACAGGGTAGGTACGTGTGTTGCCACAGGGGAAGGCCAGGTGGGGTGAGCATCGGGTTGGGAGGGGTTCGGTACTGTGAAGGGGTGGGGAGTGTCTAACTGGAGCCGTGGAGGAGACAGCCATAGGCCTGGGGAGGGGCTAAAGCACTCCCATCGGGAGTGTCGGACACTCATTAACAGGCAGCAGAAACTAACTCGGCAAAGGACAAAAGCCTGCCCTGTCCTTATCAATATACCCTCCCCCACCCCTCTATGCAGCCAATACATTTACTGCTCTTTGCATTTACATTTCCCCCCCCCCTGCTCTCCCACCGTAAATCAGCATCTCAGTGTGACACTACGTGCCCTCACCACCTCTCCAGTTGCCCCATAGAGACACTGACCTAAAATCATTGAGTGCTGGGTGCTCGGGGAGGGGGGGGGGGGGTGATTAAAGGGAAAGGGAGGTCGCGCATGGGGAGGTAAATAACAGAAACAACAAACATTGGCAATGCCAAGATTTTGGGCTTTTGTGCAAGCAGGGGAAAGGCACCTGCCAGGCACTGCCATAGTGATATTAATTGGCTATTGATGGTAGCAGGTGCACAACGGTGTGAGATCCTGAGCCTGGCAAATGCCCAATACGTATACACAAGCCAAAACTATAGGATTTTTGTCAATTTTATTTTTTTAATAGGACTTCAGTGAAGGACACGTATATTGCTTATAAATCGAGTGGCTGAAGGCACACCCGGTTCATGTTTATTGCACCAGTAGTGCTTTAACTGCTCTAATTAAGTCATTACACTCAGAAGAAGGCTTTGAAAAAACACTGGCAGGCGCTCCAAGTGCACCGTTTGATGGTAAGGCTTGATTAAAGCACGCTCAAAGAGTTCGCAGGAGGAGGTGTTTTGGGCACGAAGGGGCATGAACTGGATGGGAATGGCAATAGGGATTAGCATGGCCAGGGGCAGTCAATGGGTGGGAAAATAACCAAACAATACCCACAGGCTGTGTGCCCCTCCTCATATGCAATTTCACCCTATCTGTACTCAATACAATAGTTTTGGCTTATAGGTGTGACACCTAATAGACCCAACTAAAAATGAATGCAAGAAGAGAAAGGCAGCCAGCCAAGGCAAGGAGGTGGGCTGGGGAGGGGAGGGTTGCGAGGGAAGCAGGAGGGCAATATGCACATACAAAACTAAATGCTATGCCTTTTAATGCCAGATGGAACAGAGACTGCATGGAGGAGAAGGGGTTAAGGGATAGGGCTTGCAGAGGGAAGGGGTCAAAGGAGGGCATGACACAGGAAGGGACTCATTTTCATTCATTCATGGACTTGGAGCAGATGTGTTTCTTGTCGTTCCAGGGTGATCTGAAGTGTGACTCTGTTCTATCCAGAGGTCAGTCCCTGCCACTACAAAAGCACAACATAAATCGAACAAACACATACTTTGGGCCATTGCCCAAACAAAGGAGCAGTGGCTGGTCTCTGACTCCCACCCTGGTGTCTCTGTACCATAGGCTTCTCGCAGAGATGCACAGTGTGAGACAGGCGTGCTATCAAGAGAGCCACGGACACTAAGGAGCAGTGGCTGGTCTCTGACTCCCCACCCTGGTGTCTCTGTACCATAGACTTCTCGCAGAGATGCACAGTGTGAGACATGCGTGCTATGAGAGAGACACGGACACAAAGGAGCAGTGGCTGGTCTCTGACTCCCCACCCTGGTGTCTCTGTACCATAGGCTTCTCGCAGAGATGCACAGTGTGAGACAGACATGCTGTCAAGAGAGACACAGACACAAAGGAGCAGTGGCTGGTCTCTGACTCCCCAACCTGGTGTCTCTGTACCATAGGCTTCTCGCCGAGATGCACAGTGTGAGACAGGCATGCTGTCAAGAGAGACACAGACTCAAATCTGATAGTTTTCAAAGCCTTTATTTACTAAGGTTACTGGGTTGGTCTAATGCCTACCTGGCACTAACACTAAAGGGATGGTTCCCTCAACTGATGTTTGATGGCCGTCACTGTCTAATAGTCCAAAATGAAAGTCTGTCTGTGTCTAAACATATGCTTGCCCTCACTCGTTACAAAAAAGTAATGGGATGTCGTCTTAAAAAGGAAAACAGTGATTCAACAAAAAAATGGGAAACCAAGGTTGGTTTCAGGTGGTCTTCTCACCAGGTGCAATTTGGTCAATGGCACAAAAACGGGCCTTACACACGGCCCAAGGGAACGAGCAATTGCATCGACACCGCCAGCAGGGTCCCAGCTGCGTCGCTCCGGCTCTCAGGAGACATGGCTCCCCAGCCACGCTGCTGCCCCTCTCAAGCGCTGAGCTTTTGCGTGTGTGTGTGAGTGTTTGTGTATGTGTGTCTGTCTGTACATATGTGTGGGGAGTGAGTGTGTGTTTGGCTGGAAAGGGGTGGTGGGTGGGGGAATGCAGTGTTTGGGGGGGTTAAACCCCCCTGATTATCAAGACAACCGGCGGGAGTGGGTGGGGTGGGGAAGGAATTACCTGGCAGGGGACTATGGGGGGTGGGCTAGTATAGGATATTTAGGTGTTTTATAACCGACACAAAAATGACTGAAAAAAATCGGTCTTTATTGTGTGAAGGCTTTCAAATGCAGAAATATGACATTCAAACGGCTTCTCTGGTCCAGTATGCTTCCCGTGCTCGCTCATTCATCTGTGCAAGACCACAACGTTTGTAGTGAAAAACCCAGTCAAGTAGAGTCAGGTGTGAATGGCCACTACTAAATGCCTGACCCTGCCTGACTCTATTAGTGGGGCAACATGAGTTCTTTCTAGGGTAGGCTGCCCTTATTTTCCCCCTGTCATCCTTAAGGGTAATCTTTCCTGATCTTAGTTTCCTCCGGCTTGTCTCAGAATTTGTTGTCAATGGGGAGGGGGAGATGGGGTGAGTGTGAAAATACCCCATAAAGGCTGAGGGAGAGTAGGTTGGGGTATTTTGAGATTGGGGGAATACCATGTCTTGCCCCTTGGGTATCCTCCTGCCAATCCCTTGTGATCCTCCACTCTGGTGACCCTCCCTCGTTTGTCCACCCCCATGGTAGGATTCCAAAAGCGATGGACCTTCACCGGCCACCTGATTGGAAGATCCAGAGGGAGTGGGCAGGCGAATACCAGCAGGTTTCTCACAACAGTCCCAACCATGAAATGACTGTCTTTCCAAACTCTTTCTTTCTCAACTTGAGTTTCTCAAGAGGACGTTCTCCCTTCTAGTTCAAGAATCTTTCGGTCTTGCTCTCCCATCCAGTTCTTTTCCCAGGCTTAGAAGTTTTTTTTGGGTTTTGTTTGTCTCCCTCCTCCCTCTCTCCCCTTCCCCCCCCTCTCCCTGGACATGTTGATTTGAGTAATGTCCCACTTCCCGCCCCCTGTAATGAAGAGAGATGTTTGTAATATGTGTATTCATTTCTTTAAAAACAATAACAAAAATTTGATTAAAAAAAACACAGGCTGAAAGACAGAAATACAAAATGTATGGAAGACCAATAGACGAGTGCAGGAAACTGAATACCCTACCAAAATATCTGCTGATCTTCCCACATTTCTTCTTTAGAGATCAGTTTTTTCGATTTCGTTTGAACCTGTTTGGGAACAAGACGATAAAAAACTGGGGTAAATTAGATGGTAAACCATTAATCTGTCAATTGCGTAAGGCTGAAGACTCGCAGGAAACAACTGAACACCTAGTAATGGACTGTAAGACCTTGGACCAACAAAGAAGAAAATTAATGCAGGAGGTGATCACCAAATTTGGTCATAGAACCAGAGATGCTTGGTGGAAAATCCTGCTAGCGGGAGAGAAGACAACCATAATTTTGGCCCTGGTTAAATTTTTTATGCTAATAAAAAAAAAACTTGAAGAGTAAGAGAGGAACTGGGAAAGCGGTATATTAATACAGGTTTGGTGTATACACGGTACACGAGATATGATGATTTGCCTGTTTTTTATATCATTTTGTTTTACTTCTTTTAATCATAGTTCTTTTCTTTTTTTTTTTACGCTTCATTTTGAAAGTTGAAACTTGCCTCTATTTGTTTGTTTAATGATGGAGACCCTGGTGGTCAAAGGTTGTCAAAAATGTATAACCAACATGACTCACCTAAATACATTTTTTTTTTAAAAAAGTTTGTATTTCAGTCAATTTCAATATTTCAAAAACACAGATGTTCATAAAACGGCATTCCATTTATTTCACACATGCCAGTATTTCCTGTGATGGTCATTAAGTTAAATTCATATACCATAAGAAAAGAAGTCAATGATGTTTGCAAATCCAAAGAAAAGTATCACTGCACTACGCCTTTACACGAAGTACTACTTGCTTATATACAGTCCACTCAAACGCAGCATGAGAATAGCCGACACGTTTCGGATAAAATTTATTCATCTTCAGGACTTTGAGTTGTCTTTCTTCCTACATTTATTTTCCCAGAATTCATGAATTCACCTAAAATAAGCAATGAGTAATAAATTATAGTGTTGCACGTCTATTATTCTTCACTATAACATGAGGAAGTGACAAAGACTGACCTCAAATAGTTGTATTTGTACTCGAGGTGTATGCAACCCCGCCCATTTTCTTGTATAATGCTTCCTAGTTCTGACCCCGCACGTATGCCTACGTCATTTGACTGACAGCGCCCCCATTTGTCAGGTGCTAGCATTATATGCCCAACGACACACCATTACACAGCTATTGCCATCATTAATCTAGGTATGCATGCCCTTTTCCAGATATTGGTCCTCATTACGACCCAGGCGGTAACCATGGCGCTATTAGCCCCAATGTTTGCCGCCGGAACCTTACCGATTCCGCCATGGTGAATGGAGCAATTACCGCCCCATTCCAAGGTTGGCGGGGGCGGTAATTCCCCATTCACCATGGCCCTTCCCCATTCCTATTTTTGCCCCCATAGGGCTCAATGGGAATGGGGAAGGCGGTAATAACGGTACGGCAAATTGCGGTACCGTTATTACATCCAAAGTCCCTTTGCGGGTTCTGTCCTTAACGCCTGGTAAAACCAGGCGTTAAGGGAGGACCCACAAAGGGACCTCGGAATAGGGCGGTAAGGGATTACCGGCACCAGTGCCCTTACCGGTACTGGTAATCCCTTACCGCCCGGTTCGTAATGAGGCCCATTGGCATCAAATACTCATGCACTCTTATCATATGCCAGCTTTTGCGGTTATATGCCCATGCACACACACCATTTGGCAGATGCTGCTATAATTTGCCTACGTACTCGCTTGTATCTTTGTACATTTGGAATTTCTAAAGAGCCAACCCCTCTGGGAAGCAACACTGTGCTGTAAATAGTGGACACACCTATGGGGACAGTTAGCAGAGCTAAGGCAAATTTATTTATTGCCCCTAACAGTTAAGCATATTAGGGCTGGGGCGCAGCCAATCGGGTTCCTTCGTTCGCGGGCTGATATTGCTGATCTCAGCCCGCATTCCATGTAACCCGATGGCTGCTTCCAACGCCCTGCTCTGCCATCTTCTCCACACCCACCCACCCTTTCCCCTTCCATTTCTTTTACTAATTCCAACCCCCCTCCGAAGCCCCACTTACCTGATTGTGGTGGAAGGTTCCCTCGGGCATTTAACTCAGGCTGCCGGGCTGTTACCTCCCGGTATAGTCCGTGGAACGGGTTACTAATGCTACATTAAAATACAGAGAATGGCCCTCATTATGAGTTCGGCGGTAACCATGCCGCTATTGGCGGGATGGCTGCTGCCGAAATCGCGTCCGGGTCCTCGGAATGAGGACTTACCGGGCCATTCCGAGGTCGGAAGGCCCGGTAATTCCTCCCTCCGAGGACCCGGACCGGTTCTTCCCCATTCCCATTTCAGCCACCATAGGGCTGAATGGGAATGGGAGAGGGAGCAAACAACGGGCCATTACGAGTTGACTCGTTGTTTGCTCCCTCTTCCCCTCGCAGGACCCGCTCTGCACGTCTGGTGAGACCAGACGTGCAGAGCGGGTCCCGCGAGGGGAACTCGGAATCGGGCGGTATGGGGTAGACGGCACCGGCACCTTTACCGGTGCCGTTAACCCTGTACCGCCCAACTCATAATGAGGGCCAATATATTGTGGAACTTCCCTTTAGAACTGCAAATGAAACCTACTTTTTAAAAATTCTGCAGTAAAATGCAGTGTCTTACCCCAATTTTGCCTAAGTATTTTCAGCAAAGGAGGCTTGTAGGGTGGTGTTAATGTGGAGAATTCTTGCAGGCTCATTACAAGGAAGTGTCTACTTTATGCTACGCCTACAATTTCCCCAGTCATCACTGTACTAATAGTAGCTCTAAAAGCCATTGCTGACAGTGCTCCGTCCCTTCAACTGTTCCCCGCTCCCCAATCGCTTGAGCAAGGATAAGGGCTACACAAAGAAATCAAGAAAACATTCACCCTCCTTCTGTCAGAGGAAGTCCAGTATTTCTTTGAGTAACCTGTAGGTCACAAGTTTGAAACCCGATAAAACTGCCCAGTGTGATAATGCACCTGGTGCAGACATCATATGTAGCCTGCTGGTCAAAGAGTGCTCAGGATAAGATACCCATCCATTTTTGTTCCCTACACTGAGCCTGTAGTCACCTTCAGAAGGTGTCCTGTTTGATTCCCAACATAAATGACTTATCAACATGGACGACCCCTAAACTTCAATTCTTCCTAATGTTTCTCAGGTCAGTTGGGAGCAGAGGCACTGCAGAGGAATATCGCGGGTAATCGAGGCCGGAGTGCCGAAACTGATGCAAATCTGTGCACATTTTAATCAAAGCCACACCAATTAATGTGACTACAGATGAGTACAGGGAGTGGGTATTTGTAAAGTACAGTCTTTAGTATCATTAGTCAGTGATCTGTTTTTGCTCTGCTGACCCCTATTCTTGCCACTTACCCTCCCGGGATAGCCACTACTACAGTCTGACTGTGGCCTTCCATTGGGGAGCTAGAAGGAAGACACCTATGGCTCCTCCCACATGCCGTCAACATGATTATTATTTGCTCGTGCCGGAGGATTCTTCAAACTGTTTCTTACATGGGGACCATTTATCAATCCGAGAAATAGACTCCATCTGAGGTTACCACTGCCAAGATCCTGATATCCATAAGACTACATTTGAGGTTTGCACGCCCCATGATGATATCCATGAAAATCCATCTGAGACTCCCATTCCCCAGGAGAAGGATATCCACGCGACTTCATCTGAGGTTTCCACGACCTACGATCATGATATCCATGAATTCATGAGACTCCATCTAAGACTACCACGCCCCATAATCATGATATCCTTAAGACTCCATTTGAGGCTAACACGCCCCACGATCATGATATCCTTAAGACTCCATTTGAGGCTAACACGCCCCATGATCATGATATCCGTGAGACACCACCTGAGAATAACACGCCCCACGATCATGATACCCATAAGACTCCATCTGAGGCTCTTGTGCCCCAGGAGAAGGATATCCACGTGACTCCATCTGAGGTTTCCACGACCTACGATCATGATATCCATGAATTCATGAGACTCCATCTAAGACTACCACGCCCCATAATCATGATATCCTTAAGACTCCATTTGAGGCTAATACGCCCCACGATCATGATACCCATAAGACTCCATCTGAGGCTCTTGTGCCCCAGGAGAAGGATATCCACGTGACTCCATCTGAGGTTTGCACGACCTACGATCATGATATCCATGAATTCATGAGACTCCATCTAAGACTACCACGCCCCATAATCATGATATCCTTAAGACTCCATTTGAGGCTAACACGCCCCACGATCATGATATCCATGAGACACCATCTGAGGCTAACACGCCCCACGATCATAATACCCATAAGACTCCATCTGATGGTCGTGCCCCAGGAGCAGGATATCCAGTGAGACTACACCTGAGGTTTCCTCATGATATCCATGCTACATCCATCCATATTCATATCTATATTCACGCCTAGAAACACTTGTGTACAGGCACGTTATAAATGCCATATCATATTATATCCATGATACTCCATCTAAGACCACCATGCCCCACAATCATGATATGATTGAAACTTAATCTAAGGCTACCACGATCATGATATTCATGAGACTCCATCTGAGTCTATCACGCCCCATGATCATGATAGCCATGTGACCTCATCTGGGGTTACCATGCCTCATGATCATGACATCCATGAGACTCCATCCGAGGCTAACACGCCCCATGACCATGATACCCATGAGACTCCATCTGAGGCTACCACGCCCCAAGATCATTATACCCATGAGTCTCCCTCTGAGGCTATCATGCCCCACCATTATGAGACTCCACCTGAGGCTACCACACCCATGATCATGATATCCATGTGACTCCATCTGAGGCTACCACGCCGCCCAATCATGATATCCATGAGACTCCACCTGAGGCTACAACGTCCCATGATAATGATATCCATGAGACTCCCTCTGAGGCTAACACACCCCATGATCATGAGACTCCATCTGAGGCAACCACCCCCATGACCATGATATCAATGTGACTCCATCTGGGGTTACCATTCCCCACGATTATAATATCCATGAGAGTCCGTCTGAGGCTACCACGCCGCACGTTCATAACATCCATGAGACTCCAGCTAGGGTTACCATGCCACATGTTCATGATATCCATGTGACTTCATATGGGGTTACCATGCCCCATGATCATGATATCCATGAAACTCCATCTGAGGCTAACATGCCCCACCGTCACGATATCGATGAGGCTCCATTTCAGACTTCTATGCTCCACGATTATGATATTCATGAGACTCCATCTGGGTTGCCATGCCCGCAGTCATGATATCCATTAGACTCCATCTGAGGCTAACACACCCCACAATCATGATATCACATGAGAAGACGTCCAAGGCTAACACGCCCCACGATCATCAGACTCCATCTGAGGGTACCACTCCCACGATCATGATATCCAGGAGACACCATCTGAGGCTAACATGCCACACATTCCTGATATCCATGCGACTCCACCTGATGTTACCATGCCCCACCATGATGAAGTGCACAACGCTCCATCTAAGGCTGCCACACCTAGCCTTGTGATGAACCTAAGAGACTATACTAGGCGACAACACCATGCTATCAGGATGCACATGAGACTGTGATCTAGGCTACTTTGAGAGTCTTGACTTGGTATATACAAGACTCATCATGAGGCTGAAGCATCCTTTGTTCATGATGTACACAGAACTCCATATGAGGCTTCAAGACCTGACCCTGTTGTAATTACTGGGCTCAGTATGTATGTGTGTCCCCAGACGACCCCTCAAACAGCACCTTATGCCTCATGGACAACTCTAATTAATGATCGCTATGCTGAAACAAAGGACACACTCCAAAAGGCCACACGCAATGTCTTACAGAGAACTGATCTCCTCACCACATCACCTGAAATCATTATGTTGACTGCAAGTCAAATAGGAGGGGACTATACGGAAGAATCTACGCCTGCTTTATCAAGCCCTATATAATATTCCTGTGCTCCTGCTCATCTATGGAACTTGTGACATCCTTACCACCTATGGTGCCCTATGTTGGCCTACCAAAACAGACTGCATCACATTCAATAAGATATAAACACTTTGATGCGGGAACCCTTCCCCGGCAAGCTTGATCAATACTGGCTCAGACACTCCACTTCGAGAATGAGTTCAGCAGCTCTGGAAAGTTCTGACGACTCACCTCAAGGATACAGGTACATTTGCAGCTAAGTCTTCCTGGTGGGCTATCCTGCCCTCTCTCCCAACTGCCCACTGGAAGTACTCATAAATAGCCATAAGGCAACATGAGTGCTTTACAAAAGCGATATATAAGTATACTAAATCTGGCATTCTCCTATGAGCCAGTCTGGCAGGTCTGCATGGTGCCTCCTTCGGTTTTCAACTGTGTGGCTATCTATTGTACCATGCTGCCCCCTTCTGGTGCAAGTACCTTCTTGCAGCCATTTCCCAGAGACATTCTAAACCTTTTATACAGGTAGATTAACAAAAGTGCTGCTCTATATCATTGTTAATTAAGGGCCCCTAAAAGTGAAATAAGGTGTACAGAATTCCAGCTGCATGCTTTTTATCCCATGCAGGAAACAAATAAACAATGCTCCTTAGGGAAATGTTCAGGAGATAGCAGAACTTGCCAAGCACCTAGTGACAGAACCTGGGCCACTTGCACCTGCACTTGCGTGGAGTGCAGCTCTTCTGCTGGCATGAAAGATGTCAGCACTGTCTTTAGAAAGCTTATCATAGCAAAACATTGTCAAGAAGGTTATGTGATGAATCCGATGGAGTCATCACTGTTTACCCGGCGGTGACCTCCTCCCATGTGGCCAGGAGACAGCAGCCGCTACCTGATCCTGACCCTGGAGGCAGCTATATGAGGGAGGATCCCAATGGGCAAACAACCTCCAGGGACATATCATGGATTCATCGGATGAGACATGGTATCCACCTTTCCCCTTGCAGACTGAATCCCCCATTTTCAACACTCTAATGGCCTGTTGTGACTATTCCCCTGCTCTCTCAAAGGAGAGTGCAGAATCTCTCTCATTTCGATCTCCAGACCAACTTTCAAACATTGACTTGTCCCCAGAATCTCTTGGAAACATTCCTCCAATGCTTTTGTGTAAGTTAACTAAAAGGAACTACTATTCCCAGGAACACCTTGACACTGCGACAAAGAAGAAGAGTGGAGGAATACAGAGCAGGAAAAGCCCCGAGCCAAGGCAACTTTCTAGTTGTTGGGATTGTGCATCTGTGCCCGGAACATTTAGAACAGGACCAGCAGAAACTATAGTAGACCGTCGATGGGAGCGGGTTGCTCCTGTGTGTGTGACCGACGGGTGGAGAGAAAGACGGTGGAGCCAACCGGCTCAGGTGTTGCGAAGAGGACAGCTGTGTGAGGAAAACTACCCACGGTGAGAATGCCAGAAGCCAGAGCAGAGCCCCTCCGCATTCGGCAGTAGAAGGAAGCAGTGAGATAGTTACCAGAGACCCGTGCGAAGCAGAGAAGCCCATCTGGAACCGCGGGAAGCAGTGACGCAGGAAGCCGAGCTGCGCAATGAGGAAATCACCCAAAGACGGTTATCAGGAGGCTGCAAGAAGGTCCAAGAACGCCACGAAGAGCCAGTGAGTCCACGCGGGAACATAGGGGAACACCAGGGCATATTGGCCAGCACGCTGTATGCAAGTAATTAAACAAAGTAGAACGGAGAAAGAAAAACATTTGTTAAGTCTGAAAGCAAGAAAGTGGAAATGCGCCATTGAAAGAAGGGAAGGTTTTTCCATATGTACGAACTATACGTATAAGAAACAGTAACCAGTCAGCAAATAACTGACACCGTGGTCTAGTAAACAAGGCTAAAGTGGTAGATTACCAAAAGTGCAAGTGTGAGCAAAACACTAATGGGGCAATATGCCACAGACAGAACAAACTAGCCAGAAGGGCTAATGTAGTGAATTTTCAAAAGTGGAAGTAGAAACAAGTGTGTAAATACAAGAAGCTCTGGCAGGAGAGTTTAAAAGGCAATTACAAGTGTGTGAGTACAAGATGCCCTGGCAGGAGAGTCTACAATGCAATTACAGGTGTGTAAACAACAAAAGCTTTGGCAGGAGAGTATACCAGGCAACTACAAGTGTATGAATAGAATATGTCCTGCCAACAAAACATAGCAGGCAATTAGAAGTGAATGACTATAAATACAAGAGGCCCTATAAATACAAGAGGCTCTGGCAGAGAAGAATACCAGGCAGGCCCAAGAAAAGTTGAAAAGCTGAATAGGTCCTGAGAAGAAATATATGGATCAGAATTGTATTAACTAAGAATAAAGAGGTCCAGAAGAGAAATATCAGGACTAGAAAAGGGACTATATTAAATTGAATCCAAGAGAACAAAGAAACCCTGCCAGGAGAGTACACCAGCTACCCTGACAACTCAAAGGACCTTTTATAAGAGATTTTGTATTGATTAAAGAAAAAGACAAGAACTGATATCGGTAAGAATACATGAAGAAGAATCTAGGGAAAGGGAGACATCTTCGTGAATAAGCAACCGTATCCTTAAGAGACCTTTTGTTGTAGTTACTTATTCCTTTGCCCATTTTAACATCTCTAAAACACTGAAGGCCAAAGACATTATCCTTTTCACTTTAGAATTCATTTCCATAGAATGTGATGCTCAGAATAGTACTTTGGGCACAGGCCGGTTTTGTTTTGCACATTCTGACGCTGACAGATCCTTTGTTTTGAGTTTAGGTAGGGGAACATCTCCAGTGCAGGGACAGCAAGGTATTTTACCAACCCCTTTTTATTTATCAATTGAGATCTTTAGCCAAAACTATGTCCAATGTGTGTCCAAATTTCATTCCTAACTGCTCACAGTTAGTATTATAGGTTTATTAATGGGTGCTCGGTATGATGCAGGATATCCAGCCTTGCGAGAGGGGGGGCATGAAAAAGTCCTGCTACTTTCCCCCCAAAAGCATCTTGGAAAATTAATGCTAAACTGACACACAGTCGTTCCTGCACCCATATGATGACTTGACGCCATATCTTCTCCCTGCAACATTCAGACAAGAGTGGGACATGGGGCTCTGGCTCTGCCCCTTATTTGGCCAGCAGTGCCATCAACGGGTCTGGAGTGCGACACACAGTGTGTTCCTGCTATGTCCCCCTTTGTGCATGGAGGGTGCGCAGCAGGAGCACACAGGCACACTGCTGTCCGTGTCCTGCTCCACACTGCTGTTCTGCAGGCAGCCAGGCCAAGCAGGAGCACACAGCAACACTGCTGTTCTTGGTAGGATGCCCAGAAAAAAGGGTTGCCACAGCAAGAAAGGGCTAGACTGGCTGCCCCCAAATGCCAGTCTAGCCAAGTAATAACACATACCATACATGCAAACTTCCTAATTTGCATATGGATCGCATCAACAAAAGGGACTTCACAGAAAAGGACATTGCAAGGAGCATTGTCAGTATTTGGTACTTGGAGGCCCCATGGAGGTGACTTTAGAATAAGTTGCCATGGGGGGCGCTATTGCGCGGGATCAAGTATGGCGGCTATCTGTTAGAGCTCTGTACACTTTCCTCCTTCCATGTTGAGCTGCTCCACAAGTGCCTTGCACAGGGGTCCTCTGAATACGTTGGCGGCGCATCTGGCCTGAAACTGTGCTGCTTGCCGGCCGGGAGGTGTCTGACGAGCGGCTGCAGCTGTGGCACCGGGGAAACAGCAGAGCAGGGCAGTGGCATCGCTAGGGCGGCCTGTGCCCCCCCTCTGAAATCCTGCAACCCCCCTTGTGCCTCCCTACCTAAGGCGAGCAGTGATCTCTGTGCGTGTTGTTATTTGTGACACTCACTGAAGCAAATATCAGCAGATCACTCCTTTTGTCTCAAACCAAGCAGTGATGGAGCAGCTTGCAGCCCCTCCCATCAGAATGCAGCCCTCCATAGTGTGCAGAGCAGCTTGCAGCCCCTCCAATCAGAATGTAGTCCAAGAAAGTGCTAATGATGGGCCATTAGTCAGTGAAAGGTTTTGTGCCTGCATTCTGATGGGAGGGGAGGTACAGTGGGGTGTGGATAGTTGGTGTGCACAAAAGCCTCTCTGCAGGAGTGCTTGTGACATCACACATTACCTTTCATAGGTGTCCCCCCCCCCCCACTTTTGTCTGTGCCCCACCTACTGTTGTCTTTGGCCCCCTCTTTGCTCCTCCTAAATTTGATTCCTGGCGACACCACTGGAGCAGGGCCGTCTGTGCAGTCGCAGGTGCGTGGCCGCCGCCGCCTCTGTAATTCATTGATTGGGCGCACGCAGCAGCCGTATTGGCACAGCAGACTGGGAGTGCCTAGACGCTGCTAAAGGGAGACGGCAATCGCGCCCTGAGGCTTTTCTTTCCACTTCTGGGTGTGTGCGTGCTGCACCGTCTGCACCGGGGAGATCATCTGGAGCAAGACTTGCTGTGGCAAGGTGTTGGAGGCGCTGGGCCGGTGTCACAGCTGCAAGCCCCCACCAACACTGGGCCTTCACACAGCATGTACGTTTTGGCGAGGCTGGCCCTGGAAATCACAGGGAGGGCTGGAACCCCCTCCAGAGCTCCTGTGGCAGGAGGTCATTTTATGCATGTAATTTGGGGGCAGCTCGGTCTGGCGAGAGCATGCTAGCAATCGTTGGGAGTGGATAGTGCAAGCACCATTTCATGTATGGGACCCTGATGCCCCTCCCTCATTAATGGAAAGTCTGGTTCTGATACCCCCTCACAGCAGGGTGCAACTATTGTGCTGTGTACCAGAGTGGGAGGCCTGACTTCCCAGTGGACCTACTTTCTCTGAGGCTGAGGGCTACCATAAATCACAGCTATGATAAAGGGGGACGCAAAGAAACAATGCTCCATGAATTCATTTGCTGAAACCACCCCAGGACCCCCAGAAACTGCTGAGGTAAAAGGGACCATGGATCCTGCTACAGCACCTGTGGCGCTAACTGAGACCCAGCACATGATGGCTTGTATGCAGGAGGGATTCTCGGCGGTGCACAGTAAATTGGATGATATACCTAGCCCAGTCAGATGTGTCAAGGCTCACTTGGAGAAAACAGATCAGAGGCTACCGGAGGCTGAGACGAGGGTGGGTGCAGTGGAGGACAACGTGTCCACTCTGTAGACGGAGGTGGTGACACTTTCCAAGCAGGTAAATATGGTGGCAAAGATGAATGATGAACTAGAGTCGCGATCTCAGCGCAATAATATTTGCATCATTGGAATGCCCAAGAGTAGCACAGAAGCCTCTCTAGAGACATTCATAGAAGATGTACTACTCCCGTTGTTGGGTAACCTCACGGTCTCACCACAATTTGCATTGGAACATGCCGCAGATCACTGGCGCCCAAGCCTAAGCCAGGAGCTCTGCCGCGCCCGCTAATTTCCCGCATCCTCAACTATCGGGACCATGACCCCATCCTCCGTGCAGCTCAAGAGCAGGGAGGCATTATGTTGGGGTCCAGCAGAGTACACATCTACCCTAACTTCTCGGTGGTTGTGCAGCAGGAGAGGAAGATATTCTTTGCGGTTAAGAAGCGGCTACGCGACAGAGGCTTGAAATACTCGATGCTCTATCCCGCCAACTTGAGAGTCGAATGGAACAGCAAGACCTACTTTTTACATTACCCGGAGAAGCGATACAGTTCCTGGATGAGAACTTGCTGCCATCATGAACCCTGGAATCGTCAGCCTGTGGCGTGCATAACCTGTTGTATCCCTTTAGGTTTCTAACTACCCCCTTTTTTTTGCTGATAGCCTTCAGTGGTTCACCCATGCTTGTTCAACACCATACAGGGGGTTTGCTGAGTGCAGCGGCGGGTGCCGCGTGATACCATTGGGGGTTATGACCCCATAGATATGTGATATACTAGGAAGTTTTTGAATATCTGTACTTTTAATTTTCAAAGACCGTTGACCGGACTCCCCATGCAAAGTTGCGTTGAAGATAGGGTATGTTGTTGCAGCTATCGCCCCAGTTTTGAGGGGGATGTGGGTGGGGGTGGTGAGGGGAAGTTGGGGTTTAGAAAAAAGCACTTAGCAAGTATTTATATGACATACGGGGGTACCAGGTGTCCTGTGAGTGGGTTGGAACAGTACACTGTGTGTATACTTCACTTGATGGTATTTGATGTGCTACCACTGGTACCAAGATGGGTGACGTGACATGTCTTAGTTGGAATATGCGTGGGTTGGGGAACAGGGTGAAGCGGCATAATATTGAAAGGCATAATGCTAAAATCTTGTATTTGCAACAAACGCATGCCCTGGCTGCAGGTTGGGAGGGATTCACCAAATACTGGGGTAGAAACAGATTATATACCACATACTACACACAATCCTGGGAGGGGGGTTATGATTTTAATACACAAGTCAGTTCAATTCCAACATAATAAAGTTGATGTCGACCTCTTAGGAAAGTATGTTTTGTTCTACGCGTCCTGAGCGGGGAGGAAGCTGGTGCTCCTAAATGTTTATGGTCCCAATATCGATGACTGCTGGGGACTACTAAGCTTAAGTCTTGGACAAAGCTACCAATCACCACTGCTGGCAAAATAGCACTACTTAAGTTGACAGTGTTCCCCAAATTCCTGTACCTCTTTCTCAAAATCCCATTATGCCTGGGCAAGCTTTCTTTCAGGATCTGGAAGCGTAGGTCTGCAGGTTTGTGTGGCACTCTGGGGCGGTGCAGCTGAAGTGGGCCTTTGAGAAAGGGAGCTTTACGGCCCCAGATTTTCATCTGTACTGGGTTGCGGCACAGGCACAATTTGCAGCATCTTTGTTCTCGGAGGACCCTCCACGTTAGGCTGGAAAGACGCTCAGCGGGAGACAGAGACCTGAGGTCATTGATTTTTCTGAACCCGATTTACAGATAGCTGTGAGTTTGACCCGGCTAGTACAACTGCTATGGCCTGCGCAAAATATGGAAAGTGATGGGGGTATCCACTCCTTACCACAGAGACCTCCCCCTTTGTAACTGTGTGCCCTCCTTGACTCAATTACATATCGGCTGTTGGCGAACCTGGGCGCAACATGGGTTCCAGGCGATAGGTGCCACGTGCGTGGAGGGAAACTTTATGCTTGCTTGCAACATACCTATGCTTACACAACGCAAATCCTCACTGTGGCTGCAGCAGGCGGGCTTGCGTAAGGCCTGTAGGGAGCAGTGGGAGGGTTTCGTGGTGGAGCCCTAGAGTCATGTGGGAGCCGCGGTCTGGTGTCTTCCCTATATCGCTTGGTCCAGAGCCCCATGGTACTTCCACAACCCAATGCTCGTTCTAAGTGGGCAAGAGACATGCACCTGGACATCACAGATGACCTCTGGGCAGACGTGTGCACAAACGAGTACTGTGTCGTACAACTCGCGATTCAAACTTATACAACTGAAGGTGTTGCACCGTTATCATTATACAACAGGCAGGCGGCACCTATTCTCACAGGAGGGAGAGGGTGCATGCCAAATACTTCCATATGATGTGGGACTGCCCGCTGCTTCTTCCGTTTTGGAATGATGTATGTCAGATGATGTCGGTTGGTTGACAGGTGTGAACATGGTCCCTACCCCCATGCAATGTTTGTTTCATATCTTTGAACCTGGTATAGGGCGCATAAGTAAGTGTGTGAATCTGTGCTTTCTCCTTGCTAGGCGCTGCAGTTGACCGATGGATGTGGGCAGTTGCTTGGGCTAATGAGATGGAGGAACAATGGGCCCTCACGCAGCCTGCCCGATCCCGTCCAAGAGACATATGGGGCCCGCTCAGAGCATACCTCCTGCACACGGCTCCTCTACAGGATGATTCTGCAAACTCATAGCTGGTTTACCCTCAGACTCTTACAGGTGCCATGGCTGAACTGTTGTTGAAGGAGGTAATCCCCTAAACAAAACTGGGGTATAATGCCCCTATGGCGCCCGCCTTCCCTCGATCGTTGTAGTGTGCCTGCCTCTTACCGTCTGTATGTTCAGTCATACTGGCTTTTGATATATGAAGGCAAGTGTGCTAATAAAGAAAGTTTATTGCAGAATAAGTTGCCATAAGTAAGCCACGTAGCAAATAACGTAGCACAAAATACTTACATTGCAATATTATTATATATGGTGCAACTCTATAGTCATTGGGCTTTTTTGAACTAGCATGATATATCAACAAAAGCTATCAAGTGAATCACTTGCGGAGCTGCAGATAAGACACAGTGTGATTAAATGATCTGCCCAGGATCACACACGTTGATTAAATGGTGAAACAGGGATGTGGACAATTTAAGCAACTGAGCACATCTTCACAGGTTTAGTTGATATAGATATTTATTAAGGTTGTGCTTTGCATTTCATGTGCTTAAATAGTACTTTGTTCATAGCAATGCCTTGGAGGCAAACCACATTTACACAAAACTGCACCTACAATGTATCTACAATGCTTCCAAGTAATGATTATGAATGTGTCTGCACCTACTATGCTCAATCAATGGCGCCCTGTAACCAACGCCTAGCTGCTTTCACCCATGAACTCGCTACTTTAACTGTTCCAAGATCAGCTGTGACCATGTATTTCTCTGTAACCAGCGCCCAGTTGCCCCAGGGTTTTGTGCGCTTTACAAATGACAATATAAACCAGCCTTTCATGATAAACTAGTTTTACATTATATACATTGTCATAGAAATATGTTGAGCAATAAGAGTATGGTTTTAGTTTTATTCTCCCCATCCTGCATGCAAAGTCACAATAGCATCATGCAGATTAATGTGAGCCTAACAAATCCCCCTTGGGTAAAGCCATAGCCATTATTTCATGAAGCCTGCAGCATTATGCACCCTTCTCACTTCTGATCACCCCATTCACATTTCCTAAGGGACAAAGCCCCTGCTAATAGCCCCCCTCCGTCCCATCAGTGCCTAATGGCTCCCATTGCAATGCTCTGTTGACACAGAGGCTGAGCAACGTGTCAGTTCCGTAGGAGGGACCTCTGCTGTCTCGTCTTCCAAAGGAAAATTGTCCTGCTGTCAGGACAATGAGGGCGCTGAGCAGGAACATCGTGCTCCTGGTCGGCACCCTCATTGTCCCACTCTTAAAACAGGCACTTCGGGGGTGGCGGGGTTTGCCCCCGTACCCTCTGCTGGGCACGCCACTGCCCCAATAGCTCAACCTTTTTTGAAAATCACGTTTGAAAGCCTTTATGAAGAAGAAAAGTATTTGTGCAACTGTGGAGTGCTGCATCCAGTCTGGCACATAGACTGGCACAGCACAGAACTTCCCCTACTCACAGCCGAACGTATGAAAAGAAAAAAAAAAAGTTAAAGCAATGCAGCGTGAAAATCTGCAAAAACAGAATGGCCATGCAGAGCCAGGGGAGCGGACTTATGAATTTCCCGGGGGAGTGCCCAAATATAGGAAGTGACATCACTGGCAGTTATGACAGCATTTGCACGTAGTTGCCAACTTGGTGCAAGGCGGGGGTAGAAACATTGGCTTGCATGTACTGCATATACTTAAGTCAAGTAAGAAGGAGGTTTAAGCCTTCCAGTTGCATTCTAGTAGGCCAACACTGCCCCTCCTCCACCCCTCTATAATCATCCAGCTTATAGCAGCCCTCAAAAGGCACAGCAACACAGCTAGGATGAGAGAATGAGATGTTTGCTAAACAGAAGGTACAGCTGCAAGGTGGAGCACCACCACCACCACCACCAACACCAAAAAGAAGTACCCAATTCAAGGCAAAACAAGTAAAAAAGTTTCAACATCCCTCGACAGACAGCTCTGGCATTGTTGCCAGTTGGGGTACACTGCATGTAAGTGTAATGCTTCTGGGACACCAAAAACTAGCCGATTTCTTTGAAACAGTACCCTATTTCTAACTGAGTGCTTGTTTAATACTTGATTAAGCTTATGGAATCCATTGTTACCTCGTACCTTTCATGTTACCTCGAGTCAAACACTCTAGGCAGGAATCTATGGTGATTTCTGTTCTTGATGTCATGGCCTTGCTCCAGTACCGCGGTGAGTTCTCATTTTACTTGACCTCTCTACAGCTTTCGATACAACCAACCATGCCATCCTGTTTTGACTGTGAAGATGTGGTATGGTCTCCCACCTCAACTTCGAGAGCTGTCTGACCACCTCCATTTTCTTAAGGCCTTAAAAACTTTCCTTAATGTTTAAATCTCTCGGTTTGAGGATCTTTGGCAGTCCTGCTCCTCAGCGCCCCGATGTCTTCGACCCTTGGTTTCAGGCTTTATAAAGCAAAATACAATACAATATCATCTCAAAGCTCTCTAATGAAGTTAGGTAACGATATTGCTCCCAAAGGAAAATAAGCAAGATAGCTAAATGGAACAATGCACCACCTACAGATAGTTATCTGCATGAAGGTTTTTCTATGTGAAGGAGTGGACCTGAAAACTAATGTATATTTACCTCTGCATTTTTGCATAGGGTAATAAAATGGCTTTCCCTCACCCGGATGAATATTATTGTATTAATAAACCAGGGGAAAGAACTTCAAGTGACAAGTTACTAGCCAGGCATAAAAAGCCACCTGCCCCCACACATACCCACACACCATTTCTTACTCAGCACTAGCAAATTACCATTAGATAATAGATAGTGGGAAGTGTGAATTTTGAGGCGCAAATAAACTCACAGTTAAAGGGTGCTTCTTGGTTGATGGTTGTTCTCATGTTTATACAGTGCTCGTATACGCCAAAGTGGTCACCTAGCGCTGTCCACTACAGTCACACGGATGGAGATTTAAAACACTGTACCCTACTCTAAAAGGACTACTTCTAATGGCAGTGTGGGCATCTGTAGACTCTCATAAAGCTATCAAGAGGGTTGTTCACACGGAAACACGTTTCGTAAGCTGTCTCGAAAAACTCAGGATTTGACCTCTATGCCCAATATTTTCAGTAGAACATGCTCCGCATTTGTGTTATTTTCTATGCCCACATGTGCACCCCAATACTCGCTTCCTTTTGCACTCCCACATTCCCCTCATTTGAATCATTAGATTTTAAAATGCTTCCTCATCTTTTGTGTCATCACATGTGCCCTCATTAGCTCTTTTACATCCTAAAATGAAACTCTATTCACCAAACTGTATGCATGCTATCTGTTCCTAGGAGGCAGTACAAATGTTTGCACTTAACAGGAATTCAGTGCAAGAAGCAGATGAAAGGACATACCAATTGAAAGCACAATTGGTTAACACATTTTTATTTCACCACGATATTTAGAAATTGAGGGACAGAGGCAAAGCAAGAGCCTCTTGCTCTGCATCTGTGCCTCCATTTTAAAAAATCGTTTTGGGTTAAGTGTACCTCTGGGGTGCATAGATGTAGAAGTACACCCAACCCAAAACGGATGGAGGCACATATGCAATGCAAGAGGGGTGCACAGATGTACAAATACATCTTGCTCTGCATCTGTGCCTCCATTTTATAAAATCGTTTTGGGTTGAGTGTACCTCTGGGGTGCACAGATGTAGAAGTACACGCAACCCAAAATGGATGGAGGCACATATGCAATGCAAGAGGGGTGCACAGATGTACAAATACATCTTGCTCTGCATCTGTGCCTCCATTTTAAAAAATCGTTTTGGGTTGAGTGTACCTCTGGGGTGCACAGATGTAGAAGTACACGCAACCCAAAACGGATGGAGGCACATATGCAATGCAAGAGGGGTGCACAGATGTACAAATACATCTTGCTGTGCATCTGTGCCTCCATTTCTAAAATCGTTTTGGGTTGGATGTACCTCTACATCTGTGCACCAAGGGTGCATAGAATTAGAAGTAAACCCAACCCAAAACGATTTTTAGACATTGAGGGACAGATGCAAACAAGAGCCTCTTGCTTTGCATCTGTCCCCCAATTTCTAAAAATCATTTTTTACCCAACTTTTACCCGAGCGAGCGAGAGAGACACAGTATGGATGGAACAAAGGGCCATCCATACTGCGTCTCTTCTCTACGGCCTGGGGGGGCTCAGCTCTGACTTCATTCTCCCAGTCGGTGCCCGGGCCCCAGAGCACCCGCGTACTCGGCGCGCCTGCTCGGAGCCAAGTATGGACACCGGTGAGCTCCGACATGGAGCCGTTCTAAATGCTGATTTCCCACTGGAACTAAGATGGCCGCCGGGCTTTTTATCATCTCAGGGGTCTGCAGACCTGCAGTGAAAGGAGCACGATTGTCAATCAGTTAGGATCGGGATTAGGGGCAGTATCAAAAGCCCGAGTGCTGCCCTTGTGTTGGTTTAGGGCTTCCTGTGAGTACTAACCTTCCCTTCTCTCTGAAGCCAAAGCATTCATGCTAATGGGCCACATTCCTTTCAGGAGATTCTGGTCCGGTCGTGCTTTTAACGTTGCATGTGGAGACTTGTAGCCCTGCATGCCCCCCTTGTAAGCCCAGGACTACATGTCACAGAATGCAAAGTTGAGACAGGGGGCCTCATTACGAGGCTGGCGGTAGCCGTGCCCTTGCTGCCGCCGGTAATGATTTTTTACCAGGCCCATGGAATGGGCAATTACCGGGTCCTATTGACCTTGGTGGACCCTATAGGGCTCAATGGGAATGGGGAGGGAGCTAACAACGGGCCCGTTAATAACGGGCCCGTTGTTAGCTCCCTGGTCCTCTCGCGGGACCCGGAAAGGATGTCTGGTTCTACCAGACGTCCTTTCCGGGTCCCGCGAGGGAACCTAGTAATAGGACGGAGTGGGTTTAACGGCACCGGCACCATTACCGGTGCCGTTAAAGCCATTCCGCCAGCCTCGTAATGAGGCCGAAGGGCTCAGCTAGCATCTACCGAATGGAATGGGGCATGTTGTCATGTATGCCAAGGCTTCAACGGAGACAAAATAATTACAAATAGCAGATTAGCATGACTACAGGACTAGCAGACTTCTTGTAGCAACTCCATCTTCAGTCATCAGAGTAAACAGTGATAATCTGCATCTACATGGCTGATGTTGGAAGACCGATAGCTCACTATGTTACATGTTTTTCAGAGACGTAATTTGACCAAAATGCCAGGGATAGCGGAAGTGACATCACATGACCCTTGACCTCTGATGACATTACAGGAAGTGATGTTGTTTGACCCCACCCGAAGTGACAACATGGGAAGCAATGGAACACAACCTTTTACTCCTTGACAAAACAGGAATTGGCATCAGATAGCTTTGTTCCTAAGTACACTGAAAAATATGGTTACAACATCGCTGTAACGTGATAAACATTTCATACAAGAATGAATCACCGTATGTATCGGCAGAAAAAAAACATGCTATAACTGCAACTTGCGAAAAGCAAAATACCTAGTCCGAAATGGCTGCTTATTCTACTCTAAATGCTTTTTGGAGTATTTCGTCTGCATTGTGAATTTGAGGTGTTTACGAACAGACTAAATCAGCGACTCACCCCCCTGAAGTGTGCCTGAAATAAACTTTTAATGAGGCAAGCAATTATTGTATAGAATTCCAGAAAGTCAAATTATTTGTTATGTCTATTCTTTCTTGTTTAGGGTCACTGCTCAAAGTGTGGAACCCCCTGTTTTTTTAAGATGCCTGATAAAGAAAGCCAGACACTCTAGAAACTGAGCCACTTGGCATTGGCCACTGCCCAGGAGCTTAAATTTTTAGGAAAACAAAACAAACAAAAAAACACTCCCCTCCCTCCCTTTTATTAGGGGTAGCAAGGGAGACCACAGGGGTAGCAAGGGGGATGACGTCCCTGTGCTTCTTCCAGAGTTTGATGCTTACACTCCAGATAACATGTTCGAGAGTCCAAATAACATTTCCTTTCTAGGGTTGAGAAAATGTGTGTCATTCAAAGGACTAATAATATTAACACTGGTGCTGTGGAGCCGGTAAGTACTAATAAGCACTATATAAAACAAACTATTAGCAGTTATGTGGTCATATATATATTTTACTATGAAACCGTAAACACTGCAGAGAACCTACGGTTCCCGAGGCCATGAGTGAAGGCAACTGTTTTTGCTTGGAATTTTGGGACTTACCGTTTTCCTTTCTTTCGATTGAGGGGTAGAAAAAAAACACTAGTCACAGAATCCAAAGGGAAAAACATGACTGCGTGGCCTTCTCATGCATGACATGGGAAACATGGGAGCTGTGACAATGCTTTGTGTCCATGTACTACCAACGCATACATGCCATTTGTCCAAATTTAGGCAGGAGACTCAGGCTTTATCAGTTAAAAATATTGCTAATTTTCACTTACTCCCACCTAAAATAATTCTAACCCTAATGCAATCCTATGAGAGAATTAATTTCTCCTGCTTTCTGTAACGAAATCTCCCACCCAGGGGCTTCCAAATGTTGGCATTAGCGCAGAAGTGTTCACAAATGTATGTTTGAAGGGGAATGGTTGAATATGTTTCGAACCGGGCTGCAGTTTTTTACTGCCCGGCAGATCTGCCAACATTTGAAAATCAAAAACCAAGAAATTTCTGCGTCATCGCCGGAAGTTCACATCCAGTTCGGAGACACAACAGCAAGGCATTGTGGGTATACACAATGGCTCAAATGCAAACCTTTTTCTCCAGGAAATTGTCTTTGTCTAAAAGGGCAGTGCTACTTTATACACCGCCGCCGAGGACTACAGAGAAGCACTCAGGGCCCAACAGGAGCCTGGACTGACGTAAGGACAGTCCACATTCTAACAGAGCCCCACAGAGGGCACACACCAGAATTAAATGCCTTGAGAAAGACCGTACGGGTCGAAACACGTGTCGGCTGACCTAACTTGCTTATCTAGGTTGAAACAGTGTTTCTCAAAAACAACTATGAGTATGTAATAACTCAATGCAAGTACAACCACCACTAATAAAAACGAACCAATTCGTATGGAACAAAGTGTCACAGTAATTACTTCACTAACTTCCAAAGCAGGATAACCAGGAGACCACCATTTTTTCCTACTTTATACATAGCTTAATCTGCCCAAGACAGGCATTTCCATGGCTGCCAGGGCAATTACATACCTAGTTTCACCCTTATTATGGGTCATCAGTGCAGTATACTCCCGACAGCCTTGTGGTGGAAGCATTTGGCCATGTTTTAACAACAAGAAAATTATGATGGGTTTAAAAAGGTTTGGAAAAAAAACTTTCACCTGAAATGCAAAAGTAGGACAGTTCATTAGAGCCAAGTCACACATTCCACAACGCCACCTATCGTTGGAAGTTCACCTCAGTTCTGAGCCACAACAGCAAGTCTTTGTGGGTATGCAAATTAGCTCAAATGCAAACCTTTTTCTCCAGGGAATTGTTTTTGTCTAAGGTTAATCAGCCCAAGACGGACATTTGCAAGGCTGCCAGGACAACTACATACCTGGTTTCACCCTTATTAGGGATCATCAGTGCAGTATACTCCCGACAGCCTTGTGGTGGGAGCATTTGGCCACGTTTTCACAACACCAAGAAAGTTATGGTGGGTTTAAAAAGGTTTGAAAAAACCCTTTCACCTGAAATGTGAAAGTAGGAAAGTCCATTAGAGCCAAGTCATACATTCCACAGCGCCACCTAATTGCCATAGCTGGAAGTTCACCTCCAGTTCTGAATCGAGCGTCCGAATAGTCCATCAGGCCCTCAGTCGGCTGGTTCACAATGGCCTTGCTAGATTATAATAAGGGCCTGCATCATACTCTTAGAGAGTTAGATAATCATGCTAGGCTAAATGCACCTGAGATCTCGGCCCTTAACATGGTGCCTAGTGCCTTCTCTACTCTGTATGATAACATTAAGCCACAGCTTCAGACACATACGCCGCAGCTGAGTGACATGAAAATCTATCTAGAGCCCAACATTGCAGAGGCATAACTGAGTCCCGAGCAATGGGGGCTGACCATCAGGGGGCCGCATTATAGCAGTACGAAGCTCAATGCTTAATAAGTTTGAGGTAGTCTTGGAAAAAAGTCACTGCTTGTTGGCAGTAAAGTCTGGGTAAATATTCCTAGAATGGTAGGACCGATTCTTATTGTATGCATCTACTAGCATCAGTGGGTAGTTGGCCTGGATGGTTTTTGTGTACAGCTTAAATGATAAGGGGCTGTGCATATGATTTTGGCAGGAGACCCAAACTCAGATTGTTTAGCAGGTGTTCGTGGAAATAGGGTAGGTGAGGGTGGTAGGAATAAGATCAAGGAAAAGATATGGGAAAAACAGAAAAAATGGTCTGCCTTTTTTAATAGATGGAATTTGAGATATATCAATGGTGTAGTCACTGGCGATATCCCGCTTAGAGTTACATGGAGGAGTAGAGGGTCTACATCCCTCATTGATTATATAGTTCTGTCAGAGTCCCTTTTTGCCTTCTGAAGTGAAATTGTTGGCAAGTGACAGCTTACAGAAGTTTCAAACTGGTTTTCGCAGGGGGCTATCTACTAGACTTAATGGTTTCATCATCAGATGCCTTCAAGAATCTTTTCGGACTAAAGGGGCCCCCCTATTTTTGTTGCAATGATCAATTACTCCCAGGCTTTCGACTCCGTAAACCACTCTTCATTGTGTAAGAAACTGCAGGATTGGAAAATCCTATTGCCACTGCATTCTAAACTAACTGGGCTCCATGTGAACCGTTTGCTGCAGGTACGATTGAACAAGCATGGAGCTTTGACTAGGACTATCCCTACTATGCGAGGTTTGAGACATGGTTTGTCCTCGTTCTGTGCCTCTTCAATCTATACCTGGCAAACCTGGGAAAACACCTGGAAAGCATCTGGGGAAGTCCAGCTTTACCCCACCAAAAATTGGCAGTCTGGCAATACCCTTTTTAACATACGCAGATGATGTGATTTTGATGGATAAAGCCCAGATAGGGTTGCAGAGGCAACTGGTATAAATCCAGTACTACTCTAAAAAAAAAAAATTGTGACAAATGAGACAAAAACTAACACCATCCGCTTTGTGGGCAATGCCGGAAAAATGTTGGGGTTAGATGGAAAGTTGGGCTCCAGGTGTTGGTCCTAGAAGCCTCGATTTCGTTACTGGAGTTATTTATCAACTCTACTGCATCACAAAAAATCGTGTTTGCACGATCAGTGGAGAAGGTTAATCAACATCCCGTCCCGGGAGGATAGCTCAGCGGCAACGTGCTCGCGTTGGAAACAAGAGGACGATCCCTGGGTCCGCGCTTAGAAACCGCTGGGTATTAAGCGCGTTATAAATACGCAACTAAGAGACATATTCCTGTAACAGCCCCTCGATGCCCACAGGTGCAAATAAATTAAAAAAACATGTGTCACAGATGAAAAAAATAAATATCTATTTTAAATATTGTCGATTTTCCATAACACCCGTGATTGATTTTTACACAATAAAGATGCTACCAGCATTATTATATGGTATGGAGACAGCCAGGCCCGTATTACACGATCTATAGATTGGGGATTGTTGGAAGCTAGATAGTGGCGTACAGTTTTGAGGCTCCCCGATTGTGTACCAGTAGATACTTTACGTTTTGAACTTGGTCTAATATCGGTAAAGTGCTATTTATACTGGAACATTCAATCCCTATACAGCAATGTAATTGTCCCAGTGGATGGCTTATTGTTCGCTGACCTTTCTGAGGGAATGTGTACTGGCAGGTCAGTGCCACTAAAAAACCTTGAGGAGGGAATTGTGACAATATTAGCTCAATGTAATCTCCAGGTAGTGGAGCTATTTTGTGATCCAATGAGGGTAAAAAGGAAACTGCTTGACTACGATTGGATCGCCACAACTGATAGAGTGAATTTGTAAAGATTATTTAAAAACCTGTTATCGGTAGACAAGAGAAGAGGCACACTGGCACTTTATTTGAAGAAGTTCCCAAATTCTTATTGGAGTACTCCGTTTCTGAGATTTCGATTAAATGTTTTACATACAGGTGAAGTATTGCAAAAGTGCTTCACTGATAATGGGGGTCATTACGAGTATGGCGGTAGGGGCTTAACGGCACCGTTAAGGATGTTGGTGCTGTTAAACCCCTACCGCCATATTCTGAGGTCCCTTAGCGGGTCCCAGCAGGAACGGCTGGTCTGACCAGCCGTTCTTAGCGGGACCCGTTAAGGGACCTTGGAGCAAATAACGGGCCCGCTATGAGCGGGCCCGTTATTTGCTCCTTCCTCATTCCCATTGAGCCCTATGGGGGCTCAAATAAGAATGGGGAATGGTTTACTGAATGGGGACTTACCGGGTCCTCCAAGGTTGGAATGACCCGGTAAGTCTCCATTCAGTGAGACCAGACCTGGACCCAGGTTTGGAGGCAGCCATGGCGCAACTAGCGCCATGGCTACCTCCAAACTCGTAATGACCCCAATGTCTCTGCAGGGGAATGTGGCTGCTGTAAGAGACAAGGGGAGTGGGGGGGGGGTCATTACGAGTTTGGAGGTAGCCATAGCGCTATTAGCATCATGGCTGCCTCCAAACCCGGGTCCGGGTCCGGTCTCACTGAATGGGGACTTACCGGGCCATTCCGACCTATGCGGACCCGGCAAGTTCCCATTCAGTGAACCACTCCCATTTGATCACCTATAGGGCTCAATGGGAATGGGGAAGGCGCTAATTACGGGCCCGCAAATTGCGGGCCCGTTACTAGCTCCAAGGTCCCTTAACGGGTCCTGCAAAGAACGGCTGGTCAGACCAGCCATTCCTGCTGGGACCCGCTAAGGGACCTCGGAATATGGCGGTAGGGGCTTAACGGCACCGCCATCCTTAACGGTGCCGTTAAGCCCCTACCGACATACTCGTAATGACCCCCAAGGTGTTCTTCAAAGAAGCTTTCATGTAATCATTGAATGTGAACCCCTGCGACGATTGCGAAAAGAGCTGTGGGCTACGTTCCTGCAGGACTTCCAGTATATCTCTGTCTTAGAATTGTATAATAGAGTCACGAGCGGGGAGGTGACTGGTTTGAAATGCAACGTGATTAAACTGCTTAAATCAGCAGGGCTTATTAAATTACATATCTAAATGACAGGGACTGCAGGGTTGGAACCATAATTGCACCTGACTCTAAGCACTTTATTCTAAACTTAGGCACTTTAAATCTGAGAAGGATTTTAAGTAGTGTATAAAAATGCATTTTAGTCATGCAAGTGCACAGTCAAATGAAAATGGTATGGGGTGTGGGTTAAGATCAATGATTGCACTTTATCTTAGGAATTTGTTTTTAAACTTAGGAAGGATCTGGGTGCCAAACTTATGAAAATTGTATTTAAGATTTGTATTCACTTTGTAAGGCTATAAAGGATGACTGGACCTCGATATGAGCATTTGTACTCTGAACCCTTAAAAAATTGGATGTTTGGTACTGTATAGGACTGCACTTAATCTTTTTACACTTCCAAGCAAATACAAATATAAAGATTTTTGAATTGAAGTTTTAATTAATTTTAAGTTTGATATAAGAAGATTGAGTGGAGGGCCATGGAGAAAACAGGATAGTTTAGGTTTTTAATAACTCTTGGGAATGTGTTTTTAACAATTTTGCGTGCTCAAATGTGTATTTATGTCTCCATGGCTCATTTACCTGTTATTCACATTACCAATGTAAATGAGGTGATTTGTATAAGGTTGTTTTACACACCTTGTATTACAGTAAAACAATAAAAAAAGAAAATCACAGAATAGAAAGAGACAGTTTAAAGGTTTTTCTCTTGAAGTAATGCACAGACCTGGATATTTAGCTGGAACTTTTTGGGTCTTGCTGATGCAAACAGCTAATGCCCTTCT
The DNA here is from genome assembly GCF_040938575.1 of Ambystoma mexicanum. Classification (NCBI taxonomy): domain Eukaryota; kingdom Metazoa; phylum Chordata; class Amphibia; order Caudata; family Ambystomatidae; genus Ambystoma; species Ambystoma mexicanum. The sequence continues at coordinate 1,605,099,627 of NC_090932.1, forward strand.
CAGTTCTTATCACTGACCAGTGACAAAGAGGGGTTCATTGTTTAAATGTGCCAGTGGGAGCCCTGTGGACTCTGCTGCCTGAGCAGCAATGTGTACTCTTGCAAGCAATTACAAAGGGAAGGCAGCTGCTGCATTTTGTTGCAGCCTTGAAAAACCCAGAGGTTTCATGCTCTTCGCTGGGGATATGATATGATAGGTTATTTATAACGTGCTTAATACCCAGTGGTTTCTAAGCGCGGAACCGGGGATCGAACCTGTGGTGCTCTGTGTCGTCTTGCTTCTAAGGCGAGCCGTTGCCCCTGAGTTACCGGAGGAGAGCACGAAAACCCAGAGGCTCCGGGACAAATCTGGACGTTAGGAAGTGTTGAGGTACAGGTGTGGGCCTGCCCAAATGATTGAATTTCTGTTTTGCTCAATTAATTACCTTTTCTATGGGAAGGTACCCACTCGGTAGGGTCTACAACTGTGTTTTAGCTCACTGTGCCTAAAAAGTTTGTTGTAGCCCCTCCCGAGTGGGTACCTTCCCATAGAACGGGTTATTTGACCATGTTCATTCTCGGTAGAGAGGCAACCAGACCTATTTGGGAATTATTAAGGACTAGTGTTTTACCATAAATTACCCAGGGTAATCCAGACTTGGACCCCTTGCTCACTGTGCTTAGAGACACAAAGCTTCACTTCACTGATGGGCCCAACATGGCTGAAACATGTGTCTGAGTTTGCTGATGGTACTCTTGTTCCGAAGAGAATTGCCAAGCATTTTGGGGCTGGACTGCCCAAGTTGGTGGGACCAGACTGATCTGCAAATGGATATTTCTCCTCTTTGAAAGGTACAGTGAGCTAAAACGTGCTTACCTTCCCATAGAACAGGCTATCGGGCCATGTTAGTTCTCCGTAGGCGCGCTCCCAGACCTAGTTATGATGTAAAAATATAAAATGTATATTAAGGCATCACCTGTCTTGGATTGACATCATGTACTGTGCATGTTGGAAAATGTTGTTTGTACCTATTAATAGTGTTTAGGGTACTATGCAGTTCTAAATTAATTTTAATTTTTAAATTTAATGAGCATTTTAATATGTTTAAGCTATGTTTGTAATTGTGTTTTTTTTATTAAATGTGAATGGGAACACTAATAAACATGCTCATAAATTGCAAACATGCTCTTAAATAGTATCTTATTTAATGTGCATGGCCATTTAGATCAAAGATTTCTATGTATTAATATATTGTTTAGATGTTTCTATGGAGAATTAATCTAGTGCTATTATTCCAGCTATTGTCTTATCAAGCCCCAATACAGCAAGAGCCAATAATGATTGCAATACAAGACCCCTACCTCATCTCTCCCACTACGCTACTCCCTCCTGTATGGATGCAGCCAGAGTACCCAACACCAGTTCATTTCCTCCACTCCCATCAATGCATACTATGGCTAGAACTGCCTTTCTTATCTACGTGGAAAGGGTTTTTTGCTCCCGGTTATCTTGGTTGTAAAGATTTAGAAATGATATCCATGAAACTTTGGTTAGTACAAAGTGATTCGTTTATTTGCGGTCAGCCGACACGTGTTTCGACCCGTACGGTCTTTCTCAAGGCTGAACAGTGTTCAATGGTGACAAGTGTTAATGTGATTTGTGACAATTGTGTGACAGATTATATTATGTTCCATTGTGGTGTAGGGGTGATGTGCAGTAAGTGACAAAAAATAGTAAAAAGTAGCATCACGTCAAAAAACATTGACGTTTTAATTTGTAAAAAGCATTGTTGCATACAAACAAGTAGATTCATAGATGACATTATCCTAATTTGGAAAGGAACAGAAGTAGAGCTCACTGAATATATGGATTATCTCAACACCAATGACTTTGGCATTGAACTAATCAGCCACACCAGCAAGACTAGAATTGACTTCCTGGACTTAACAATTGAGATAGAAGAAAACGAAATCACTACCAGAACCTACCGGAAGCCAACGGAAGTAAACTCCACCTTGCATGCCAAAAGTTGCCATAGAAAGAGCGTTATACGCAACATACCCAAAGGGGAATACATTAGGGCAAGAAGAAACTGTAGCACAGAGAGATCCTTCACAGATGAGTGCAACCTACTAGATCGAAGATACAAAAGTCGGGGATATCCCCAAGAAAACCTGACACAAGCAAGAAAACAGGCCTGTCAATTAGAAAGACCAGCTCTACTCCAGCCCAAACCCGGAAGACAAAATAACAATCCTATGATCAGATTCGTAACCAGATACAATAAGGACAGCTACGCATTCCAAAAAATCTTGACAAAGCACTGGGGATTACTCCGCATGGATGAACATATTAGGTCACAACTGGAAACATATCCCAGTATGTCCTACAGAAGAGAACCAACTCTAAGAACTTTATTAAGCCCCTCTTTCCTGTCAGACAAAAACATTACAGCACAAGATTGGCTCAGTAAACGCACACAAATGGGTTTCACGAAATGCGGGACTTGCGCCATGTGTAAGTATGCAACCCAGACCAAATGTGCAAAATTCTCAGGCTGCCCAATCTTCAATATCAAAGAGCACATCAACTGCAAAAGCAAATATGTGCTATATGCAATAATCTGTGTTTGCAACAAGATATATATATAGGCAGCACTATTCGTGAAACACGGTTTAGGATTAGAGAGCACATCAACAGCATACAGTCACAAGATCCGAAACTACCACTGGCAAACCACTGGCAAAAGTATCATCAAATGGACAATAAGAGTGACATCAGGTTCATCGGACTCAAGATAGTACGGCTGGGACCAAGAGGAGGAGACAGAATTCAGAAATTAAGACAAGAAGAAGCACGGCTAATCTGTCACTTTAGATGTGTTAAAAATGGCCTGAACAAAGATCACGATCTAAATGTCTTCCTGTAAACATTTCCTCTCCTCTCCCTATTTTTCTAATCTTTAGGCAATTCTATGCCCAACCCATGTCCTTGACACAAATACCAATTGTATCTATCCCCACATTACATAGGATCCTTATGTGGCCCGGGGTCCAACTAACTCCCATGCACACACAAACTGGAACATGAATTTTCCACTAAGCTCAAGTATCCTCACGGCTCTTCTCATAAGGAACACTTTCTGGTTTATGCGCCTCCCAACGCTAATTCCCCTCTCCCTGGCAACCAACCAAATGCCATGGGCCAATGGCCCCATACAACCTCTTCTTAGATCTCACCATTCCGAACACTACAGTGCCAGCAATGCTCCACGGAGCATGCGCAGACACGACAGGACACGCGCATGCTCAGTGACACTCGCAATAGCTATGCCACTGAGCATGCGCAATCGACACATAACGCGACACAGCTAGCTCACAAGCGCCTTATAATGGCGGCCGCCAGAGCGGTGGAGTAAAGGAGCGGACCGCTGCCCTGGAACACAGACAGAATACAAAGGTAAGCCTCCCCGCCCGCCCTCATGGTTAGCAGACTTCTAACCAGCAGGGACATTCCCATAGACTAGCTCCTCACTTGAGCGACCCGGAACAACACCAACCCTTCGAGTGGCTGGCCATACACAAGAGCGTCTATCAAAGAGCTCTTGATGTCAATCCAGACCAGCTCACAACACCCACACAGGGGGCCCCATAATGGACCAAAGAAATCGCTAGGGACGACCCACACGGCCAAGAAACACACACGAGCTGGAATTCGCACGTGATGTGATTTCGACGCCGCCAAGTACACTCGCTAGCTGGGAACCAACTAGAAATCAATCAGGCAAATCGTACCACAATGCGTTTTCATCCACCGTCATTGTGCCTCCTTATCACAGGGCCCAATAGGAGCCAGGACTGCCGTAAGGACGGTTCCATATTGAACAGAACCCCACTGAGGACAATCAACAAACAGACTAGGTAAGAGGTTTTTACCTCATTAAGAAAAGAACAACCAATTCCTCCCCTTCTGCCCACTTGCTAACCTTCTCCCTTTTCTTTTCCTCCCCTTCTACTTGTTTGTATGCAACAATGCTTTTTACAAATTAAAACGTCAATGTTTTTTGACGTGATGCTACTTTTTACTATTTTTTGTCACTTACTGCACATCACCCCTACACCACAATGGAACATAATATAATCTGTCACACAATTGTCACAAATCACATTAACACTTGTCACCATTGAACACTGTTCAGCCTTGAGAAAGACCGTACGGGTCGAAACACGTGTCGGCTGACCGCAAATAAACGAATCACTTTGTACTAACCAAAGTTTCATGGATATCATTTCTAAATCTTTACAACCAAGATAACCGGGAGCAAAAAACCCTTTCCACGTACCAAATTGGGGCTCAGGCTTAACCCCAAACCGGCTCCTGTGATCTTGCTTAACTCACAATCTAAATATAACTGTTGCACAGCACAGGCAGGTTCCATTCCTAGAAGCCTCAACCCACAGTGCCTTTCTTATCTATGTGCTGTAATTCCTACAATCCTAAGTAAAGTGTCCCCAAAAAAGGAGTTAACTCCTTGTTTGGTTTATTTGTGTGCCTTATCTTTTCCTAAATAATGTGGTTAAAAACAAAAAGTGGTTGCAATTCCGTTACCTCCAATTTTACCACACCACCGAATTGTGAGTTTGGAGGTAAAGTGGAGGATTCGCCTACAGCAAAATGCTAGAGGTGACACCTCTACAGTATCTGCCAAAACTGTGGATTTACCACTCAGAATTACCACTCGTGGTAAATCTGCCAAACATCACCATTTCCTATAAATTCACCAAAATGGTGATTTACACTGCCATATCCCTCCCCCCACCCCCAATTTGCAATCCCATGGTAATGCCACAGACCCAAGTGAAATTCGCACTGTGGTATGTATAGTGGGGCGTTTTGCAATATGTATAAAAATCACAGGAGGGCCATCATTTTGAAAAGCACTGTCCTTCCAAGCAGAGTTAATGGCAGGGCGGTCCAGTGGCGAACATCGTCCCAGAATCTAGCTATAACCGGCTGCAGATTCTTAGGTATGTAGTCGCCAAGATCGCTTGTAATTTGTATACGCAGGTATCTGAACGGCCTTGTTTCTATACGGTAAGGACAGTCAGTTGGTACTGTGTCCTCCACCTTTCCTATCGGGAAGAGTATAGATTTAGCCCAGTTGACACGTAGGCCACTGAATGCTCCATACCGCTCCAACAGTTGTACAGGAGTTAATCGGGTCTTCTAAATATATCAGCAGGTCATCCGCATACAATGAGACCTTGTCTTCCCAATTCTCTGACCACTGGAAGCCGTTCCATGTCTCTGTGGTTTTTAAAAGTACTGCAAGGGGTTCAATTGCAAGTGCAAAGATCATGGTTGACAGGGGACAATCTTGCCTCGTTCCCTTCCCTAGTTTGAAGGGGCGTGACAACCATCCATTCACTCTCGTTACTGCCTCAGGGGAGCTGTAAAGGAGTTTTACCCAGTTCATAAATTGTGTACCAAATCCCATGTGATGCATAATTGCCCATATTGCCTCCCAATATAGTGAATCAAAAGCTTTGGTCCGGTGTATTAGGGATGTTATCACCTGCTGTAGTCTATTTGCTAGTACTTTCACTAGAAGCTTGGTCTCGCTATTTATGAGGGAGATGGGCCTGTACGAACAACACTTGTCAGGAGGTTTATCTGCCTTGGGTATCACTATTATGGTGGCTTTCCTAGGGTCTGGGGGTAAGCGTCCCTGTTCTCGCCAGTCTTGAAACATACGTAACAGATGTGGGGCAATCTCATTCGCTCCTATTTTCTTCCACAGTTCTATCGGGAAACCATTAGATCCCAGAGTTTTCCCAAATTGAAGTTCCGACATAGCTGCAACTAATTCCTCCTCCGTAATATCTTTTTCAAGGAGATGTTGGGGCCAACACTTAGCGTGGGGAGGGTAATATCTTCTAAAATTGAAATATCAATGAGGGCGGATGGTGCCTTGTATAGTTCGGCATAGTAGGCGGCAAAGCCTTCTGCTATGTCCTTATCCGCCAACAGTGGGACACTGTCCTCTGATCTGATTATTCTAACCTGAGCTTGGCCCTCATCTCTACGCTCCAACTATGCCAACAACTTCCCGGCTTTGTCCCCAGTTTCATACACCCTGGCTCACATCGCCCTGTGTGCTTGTCTGGCACTATCAAGAGCCAGGTTTTGTAAACATTTCTGCGCTAGTAATAGTGTGCAGTGTGTTTTGGGTTGGTCCAGGGCTACGTGCATCTCTTCCGCCTGTACTACCTGCCTTTCGGCTTCACACAGTGTGCTTTGCTGTTTCTTTTTATGAGCTGCAGTCCAAGAGATGATTTCACCTCTAAGCACTGTTTTGTATGCTTCTCATAGCACCCCCGGGTTATCAACAGACCGTGTATTCAGTTTGAAGTACGTTTTTGTGGTATTTTGGATCTGGTCTACCAGATCTGCAAAACCTAATTAGTAGTTATTCAGCTGCCACAGGGACGGGGGGACAGGTCTGGAGGTTCTGAACTCTGTTATCAGGGGGAATGGTCCGATATGCCCATGGGTAGCAAATATGCCGTGCAAGCTTTGTGTATATCGACTGATGGAAGGAAGAAATAATCTAGCCTTGAAAGCGAGGCGTGTGCTCCAGAGTGATATGAATATTCCATTATTTTAGGGTGTAAGTCACGCCATACATCCCGTATTCCAAGGGCATCGGTGAAATCAGCAAGTTTGGTGTGAGTGTTGGGGTTTCTACCGTGTAGGTGAGTTTGGTCTAATTGTATGTTCATAACTTCATTAAAGTCTCCTCATATGACCATGATATCCGAGGAGTCCCTGGTGATTATGGGCATAATGTCGTTAATTAGGGTGGTCAGCAGCACCCGTGGTGCATAGATCGCTAACATTGCAATGTTACGCTCCCAGAGTGTCCCCGTTATGTATACAAATCTGCACCCCATATCCTGAGTGACACTGGAGAGATTGAAGGGGAGTTTTTTGTGTATTAGGATGATCACCCCCTGAGAGCCCATGGTGAAGCCAGCGTGTATCGCTATGGGGTAATTAGTGTGCTTGAACAGGTTTCAATTCGTGCCTGACAGGTGTGTCTCAGTTAGGAACACAGCGTCCGGTGCATGGCGATTCATAGCTGCATGACTAAGCGCCTTTTGAGCCCATTGCCCAGCCCATTAACATTCCATGCCATGAACCGAAGGGTTCTGGGGTCATTTGTTTGCGTTGCCATCACGACCTGAAGAAGAAACTTTCTGCGCCATGTTCTGTGTTAGATAAGAGACAGTGGCATTGTGATACTATATTGCGTTGTGCAGACGAGAGGGAAAATAAGTCATGATGTTTGACTTATATAACATGGGAAGACATTGGGGGTAATTCCGACACTGGCGGTAAGGGGTTCACAGTGCTGGTAAAGGTGCCGGAGCCGTCAACCCCTTACTGCCTCATTACGAGTTCTTCTCATGGGACCCGCTAAGGACGCCTGGTAAAACCAGGCGTCCTTAGCGGGTCCCGCGAGCAGACCAGGGCGCTAACAACTGGCCCGTTATTAATGGGACCGTTGTTAGCACCCTCCCCATTCCCATTGAGCCCTATGGGGGCTCAAAAGGGAATGGGGATGGGTTCCTTGAATGACGAATTACCGGGCCCTCCAAGGTCGGAATGGCCCGGTAATTCCTCATTCAATGGACCCGGACCCGGTAAGGGGGTAGCCATGCCGCTAATATAGGCATGGTTACCTCCTACCTCGTAATGACCCTTATTGGCTATATAGTGCCGCTGTAAATGTTGTTAGCGAAGGGAAGAGTGTGCTATGGTTACCAGACCCATTATCAACCAAACTAATAAAACTTTGTACCCCCACCCTATACTCCATCCAACTTGAAGCGTCTGTCACCCGAACAACAAAAGGCAGCTGTCAAGAAAATGCAACTGACATAAATCAAACACAAATTAGTACTAATTATCCCAATAACCTGATACTACTCAGACCGGAATGTCTAAGCCAGTGTCCTCTTCGTTTTCAGCCTTCCCCGTGGTCGCACAATTGTATGACATTCTAGGTTCACCTGGATTTCTGGCTGACCAAACTATTCCTTGTGTACTAATTCAAATCTACTTCTCTTGCAGCGGTAAAGTGAGGAGGAGGCAGTTTACATTGAGCATCATTCCCCTTCTTCCTCCGGGCAATCCTGTACCGGTGGTTGATGTGGTGGTGCCATCCGGTCCGGAGGAACCCAGGAATTTCTGTTCCCATTGTTCCGGCGTGCTGTCAGTCCCCCTCTATATGCTGTTCGGCCCATCGCCATGCCGCTTTAGGATCATTAAAGTGGACTGTTGTGCCATTGTGATATATTTTGAGCTGGGTGGGGAAGAGCAGTCCATACTTGACATTCAGCGCTTGCAGTTGCTTCTTGAGCTGATCAAATGACTGCCTGGCTTTCTGCACCTCCATCATGTAGTCCGGAAAAAGGGCTATCTTGGAGCCCTTGTATCTTATTGTGCCTTTAGCTCATGTTCTCTGGAGTAAAGCATTGCAGTCTCTGTAATTTAGGAGCTTGGCTATTACCATACGTGGCAGGGCGCCGGCACCGGTATGCCATTTGGCATGCAGTGCGCTCTCTCTATTGAGAAAAATTTGGAGAAGGAGTCTGGTTCACACATATCCATTAGCCATTGTTCCAGAAAGATTTCCATGCTGGGGCCCTACACTTTCTCAGGTAGGCTGAGTATCCTAATGTTGTTGCACCTCGATCTCCCCTCTCTTTCATCTACTCTGTCTTCCATCATTTTGAGTCTGTTTTTGACACTGGTCAATTGGAGTTGCAGATCGCGTACACCGTCTTCTGTGCTGGACGCGCTGTTCAGCCTCCTCTGTGCGCGAGGTCAGCTTTTGCAGGTCATGACGGAGGAGACACATCCATGCTCATGCCGTCCATTTTTTGTTCCATGGATGCTCGTGAGTCTGCAATGGCAGCCATGACATCCTTTAGGAATATTGTGCTCTCGATCTCAGCCGCTGCGCCAGGTGGACATTGGTTGTTGTGCGCGTGCATTGTTGCAGTTGTATATTGATCAATTCTGTTCTGCATGGACTGCTTTCTTGGTTTGTGTTTTCCCATGTCTGTTGGCAGTTTCCCTCTCTGCCAGGCCGGTTATGCTAGGGTCAATGACGTCACATGCAGCTGTGCGGTGACACTGATAGCCGATTGTGCTGTGCTCGATCCGGCGCATCACGGGTGTGGAGTCGCCACGCCAGTGGTTTATCACTGGTTGTTAGACCTCCCAGTTGTTTCTGTGTGGATCTCTTTCCCACTCTCGACTGCTGTATAACGTGACCGATGCGGGTGTCACTGCTGGCTTGACTCTGTCCAACGGAGCCCAATTTCCACCTTCCACTTGTTGCCATGCACCGTACCGATTATTTGCCTGTGTTTTCGCAGCACCCAGATCTCACGTAGACGCTTGTCCCTTCCTGTCTGCTCGGGTCTCAGTATTAATGCTTGCAGATGTACATTCTGGTTCCCCACAGCAGTCACGAGTTGCCTCTGAGGCTTCCGGGGGGCGCTATCTCTGATGTCCTTGATGCATGTGTGAATATTTGTTTGGAAGCACTGGTACAAATGCACCCTGTGTCTAAGGGTTGTCAATATAGTTCCCACGTTGTGAAGCCCAACCTCCAGGTAGCAGGTTTGAACACTCCTTTCTGTTCGACTCGCTGGGGTGTGTATAGGAGCATGCACTCTTTGCGGTTACAAGGGGTGTGGGTCCATATTGTTGCAGTGCGTTTCGGGCGATCCTCACTTTATATTAAACACAGAACACAGCGCCAAGGGCGCTCACCGAGTGATTCCTCAGCCGTGGGATCCCTCTGCCTGAACTGAGCTGCGCTTCACTTGCCGGTCAATGGAGGCCTCACCTGGTTGTCTTCAGCGCCTGTGCATCATCCTGCTCCGCACTGCTGTATGTCGGCTCTGGTCTAGCACTGATCAAAATTAGCTTTGGGGTGGTAGGGCACGTGTGTATGGCCTGGACTCGTAATGTACATTTATTATTCACTGTGGCTACGTGAACGTTGTCCAGAGCTCTGCGTCTCCTGATGCCCTGCCAATTGTGAATGGATGATACAATTGCAAACACCAGTAGTACAGCTCTACAATCTGTATGGGAGCATGTGGGTATGGGTTTCCTGCTTCATTTCTGGAGTTGTGCGAGGGCTGTGCACACCCAACCCTGATGTCGGGAGTCAGCCCCAAGGCTTAGACTGTCCACAGCCCGCTGTGTGTGTGCGTTTGCAGGTTGGGTTTGGGCTTCTCCCCTCTGTGCTCTGCTTCTCCCCACAAGAATGCTTGGGGCATCAACTGTCGGTGAGGGGCCACCAGGGAGACAGGAACGAGCCCCAATACCTGTGTTGCCGTGTCCCAGGGCAGCGGTCAAGGATGCCTCTCAGCGCCGCGTGGTAAAGCGGAGCAGCCCCTCGCGAAGTGGGGTGCCCGACGCGCACTGCCACGCTTCCCCCTCCGGATTCGTAATTCCAATAGTCTGTCCAAGTAGTGCTCTGCCAGCACCGCCTCACCGCCAGGTGTCCCACCAGCAGCTCTCAGTCCAGGATCACGTAGTGTTCAGTGGTCTCCAGGTCACCGGCATCTCGGATGCGCCGTCTCAATGTCGCAGACATGCTCCGCTCCGTCAGTGGATCGTCACAAGGCTCGGGAATGCGGTTTGCCGTACAGCCGAGGGTGTCCTGTGCAGGCGGTGTGAGCCCTCTTGTCACTTTACATCGTTCCCCGCTCGGTCGACCGCTGGATCCCTACTGTTTGCTACGCAGCTGCTCTGGATGTCGAGCCGCGGTGGTGAGCCTCACCCCGTGACAATCTTGGATTTCTTTTTTCGAGCGTGTAGCTGAGTTTCAAGAGCCGTTTTCTTTGTATATCTGGTGCAGTTTTTCCCAAATATCCAACCACAGATGCCACAGATTGCGTAGCACCAGTTATGATCTTTGGGTGCTGGTGAGAGTCAAATATCAGGCTGGAAGAGCAGGATCTAAGCTGCGGCCACGAGAGCGAAGAGCGCCACAGACCCAAGTGGCTGTAACAGTACCGATTTGCCAGTAAATGAGCAGATTTCCCATCAGACTCATAATGGGGCCCAAAGTACTTTAACTCAGCACATTATTTTGAGACCCCAGTTCCCGATATTACCACAATTAGAGTGTACAGGCAATCCACAGACACCTCGCAGAGTTGTTCACAAGAGAACCAAAGAGAGACTTAGAGAACAAGGGAGAACTAGGGTCTATAATCAGCTGACCCAGAAGAAGGTAGCGAGGAAGAGGAAGGCAACGGTAGTGAACAAGGCAGCAGCAGAAGAGGCAACCCCCGCCTGAGCTCCAAGGGAGCTGCTGAGGCCTAAGAAGACCCAAGCACTGAAGGTCCAGAGTTACATGGAAAGACTGGCCTCGGTTGCGACTGAGACTGGGTAGAGCTATCCAAAGATGGGCCTTCTTGGCTTGTTGAGCCGCAGGTCCTGCTTACCAATGTAAAGGGCGCCATATCACGTGGTTGCGAGAAGGACTCCCCATCCCTTAGTGACCTAGGCACTCTAACTCTATATCAGGAAAAACTGAAACAACCACCAACCTCATGGGGAGGATTGCAGGTAGCCAAATAGTGAGAAGAGCACTAGTCCCCAGTGAAGACGATTTTGTGGCAAAGAAACGACCGGGCATTATCTGCCTGGAACTGCAACCTGAATCAAAAAGCAGATGGGAACTATAACCCTTAGACTGTTAGGGTTGAGGGAAGAAGGGGCTCGGTGCTATATACCTGAGACTTGATGTACTTTACAGGAACTTGCGGGAGGCCCATCTCCCCACAATAGAGATAAGCTAGATAGTTTATTGCTTGTAGGCAAATCAGAAGGTTAATGACTGGAAGTCTTTGAATTGATCCTACAAATTACTGAAAAGAGCAGGAAAATTCTAGCCTCTGGACCAGAGTATTATAATAACATGAAAAAACAGAAAGGATATGTCCAAAGAAAAATATATTTGAAATAATGTATCAAAAATGTATTAGAAATGATACAAACAATTTGCAAACTGGTGAATAAATCACAAATAATTAAACACTGGTCACTTTAATATAGCAAATCAGCAGCAGCAATATGCCTAGATTCGGCTAAAACATCGTCACACATACTTGCCATTCATGGTGCAATCATTCAAACACAACTCTTCATACCGTGACATACATCCAACATACTAAAAAACAACGGAATCATGCTAAAAACCTATGGGGAAAGGGAATTCATGACTAATCCCCACAATAACAGACATTATTGTTATGTTCACAGACAATAGAATTAATTCACAGACAATCTATTGTCAGGGTGGATCGGAAAGAAAAGTGCAAAAGATCACACCCCTGTAGGGTTTATCTCTCGACCGGTTTCGACGTGTAGTGGTATTTAACACAACATCTTCCTCAGGAGGTAGATGTTACCATTCTGGAGAATACCAAGTTGCTGTAACGACCATAGCGATGTAGTCAGTCACACTGGAGATTTCAAAACGGAATCCTGACCTGGAGGGGGGCCCTATAAAATTATTTGGAGGCATCCAGGGCTACATGTGTTGGAAAGTAAAGAAGCAGCACGACTTAACCTGACAGGTCAACACCGTCTGCAAATTACTGCATCAAACGGTTGCCATATTTGTTGGTAGGCAAGCACAGAACGAGAAAGGTGGCTGTCTCTTTGTCCCGAAATAGATTTGAAATCGAAACCGTACGCATGCGTGTAGGAAGACTATACAAAAAAGGCTGGCTGAATTCATCCTAACCACTAGAATTGCGCTGGGCAACCTTTCAGACCATCACTAGTCATCCCGATTGGGACAGATGTGTCCAGACGTGGCTGCAGAGTTTGCCATTCCTAGAGACCCAAGCCACTTCTCACTGATGATGTCCCAAACATGCCTGGAGTTGCTTGTGGTCTCGTGCAGAAGGAATGTTACTAAGCTGTTCAAGATGGACTGACCATTTTGTGGTGGGACGAGGCCCGATTTGCACATGGCCTTTCCCTTCTGTAATGTTGTGGCAGCTGAAAAACGATGGTCTGGAGGGTTGCCCAGAGCAATTGCTGGTAGTTAAGTTGTGTTTGGTTTGGCATTCGTTTATTCCGTCCTGACACTGCTGAGTTAGTCCAGCCACAAGAAGGTCGCCCTTGTTTTATTTTATATAAACCCCCTTATCACAACTACATCTCGTGTACAAATAAAAGCAAGTTTAGATTAACTACTTGAGTCAAGGTTTTGTCGATCTGCTGCAGGTGGGAAGGAGAATGGGGAAGAGGAGGGAACTCTGGCCAGAAGACAAACATTTACGCTTTGTCTGAGGACCACAACTTCATTCGGAGGTGTCTGAGGTTGGGGTTCTCCGATGCTAGAAATGCTCGTTTCCTCTGAACACCACAGAAAGTTCTCTTGAGCTTCAACCAAGCTGTAGATTTAGGCCGACTGAAGTTCAAACATTTCTCTGATAAGAGGCAAGCTCCTCCATTCCTAGCCCAATTTCTGGTACGCCAAAGGAATGTGTGTGCATGCAAGAGGTAATCATTCCTGGTGCCTCTGTAGACGACCAAGCAATGCATTCATGCACCAAAAAGAGGATGAGTCTCCTAGGCCCGAGCACCCGCTGCCGTGGGGAATACAGTGCAGTATAACGCAGATAATACAGAGAAGTTAAGACTAGAATAGAGAGAATTTTGAGGGTTGACCAAAAAGGCTATATTAAATAGATGCTAGGTAATGATAACGGTTTGTTATTTATATAGTGCTTTCGCCAAAGCGCTGTACATAGAACATATTTCCATACAATTATCACCCAACGGAAGCTGGTACTCATTTATCGACCTGGGAAGGATGATTGGCTGAGTTGGCCTAGCCGGAACCTGCGACCTGCGGATCACATCACACCACCAAGCGCTCAACCCGCTGAGCTATCTTATCAGTTGCGTAGAGTGAATCTGAAGATGTACGAGTGTAGTACCCTCTCACCACCAGTTGCCTAAGAAAAAGCAGGTGCAACCCAATGGGTATCTGTGGTCGAGCCGCCACTGAGACGATGACCTTGGTGAACATGATTTGCTGTACAACTTGCAGTCCTGAGCAAAGAGAAGCCTACGGTACACACCCAACAAGCCCCTTGGGACCTTGGTTTCCATCAGAGATTAGCAAAGGCTGGGAGCCACTGCCATGGGTTATACAAGATGAATTACTTTATGATTTAAACGATAGCGCTCTCATGCATCTGGGTTTAGGTAAATATCTCAAGCTGTTTAATGTAATGCATGAGCCTTGCTTCTGTTTGCACTTGAAGTTTATCTTTTTCCAGTATAGCGGAATGGTGGTTATAGTTCCAAAGTGTCCCTCCTGCCAGGCGCAACCTCTTCACCCAGATAGTACCTACTTTTAAGCGCTGTAATAACATATATTAGTATTGCCTAACCCAGGGCTCTGCAGGTGACGTGTTCTGTACTACAAATCACATGATCCTTCCCCATTGACTATATTGGCTAAGGCGAGCTCATAGCTCAGTGTTTTTATTGTAATTAAGCATAATACGGTTACCAACTTAGTGTTTTTATTTTTAATTAGGCATAATGCAGAAGAATCACAGTTTAATTTCACATTTTTCATGTTAACGTTTTAAAAAAAACTTTATTTATGATTTTCAAAAAAAGCAAGCTACACTTAAAAAAATCAACCTCCAACAAAACCAAATCATGTTAACGTTATGCAGAGCAGCCCCCTGTTTTGGGAGGTTGTTTAATAAGCCCATGCGTGTGCGTGTGTGTGCCGCCCGGATGGGCCGTGCAGTGATATCATCGGTCGTGCTGTGCTCGGGTGGGTGCCATCCGAGCTCAGGCAGCAGCCACTTAGGCGGAACCAGAGGCTGCTGGTGTCCGGCGGGCCCCAGGCCTGAGTGCTCCTGTCGCGGTCAGGGCGGAAGCGCCGAGCGCGCGCATCCCGGAAAGACACCTCCTCGCAGTCCCTGGATGTGCATAATGAATCGAGAGGGAGGGGGGCGGGGGCGGGATGCGAGAAAGGCGCCCCCTCCCACAGGACACGTTTCTCTTTCTCCCACACAGGAAGTGGGCCAGAGTGCTTCATGACACGTGTATAATGGAACGATGCCCCAGGAGGGCTCCCGGGCTTTCTGCCGTGACAGCGCATGCGTGGAGGCCAGCGCCTTGATATGTCTTCAGGGAACTTGATTTTGAATTTTTGAGTCAAATGCAGCGCCTTCTAGGAGCTTTGGAGGGGGATGGCGCTAAGCGGTCTAGCTCGCCAACCACCCAATTGAATGGACAGCGTTGGTTGCACTGTCCTCATAGTAGAGTATGCAAAAGCATCATGGAAACCAGTCACATACCAGCTGCAAGCAGGCCTGGCTGAAGATGGCGTGCAAACACCCCCCCTTGCCTACAACTGGGAAAATGTGCATGCATATATCATCAAATATGCACTGACGCAGTGTATGATATTTTCTGCTGTGGTGTGTGATAAAACCAAATGTCCACTAATGTACAATTTAAGGTTTTCAAATGCAAAAGGCCTATGGAAAAACGATAAATAACATTTAAATCGGCACCAGGGCCAGCCTTAGGGCAGGGCCCACCAACCCCTCAGGGGACTGCCTGGGTTGCCATTAGCACCCCATGCCAGGCCAGCTTGGGAGAGTCTTTCAAGGTTTCCACCGAGCTGGCATAGTGGGATGAGGCGTGACAAGTGACCTAATGAAATTAAATAGACCGGGGCGCATTTAATAATAGGGCGCAGATGCTTTTGCATTGGTGCCTATTGAAAAATATGGCTCCTCCCCTCCCGCATGACCAGGGATACAGGGGGTAGGTGGGGCCACATTTGTGTTGCGCTGCCCAGGCCCCTGGCGCCGCTAATGCCAGCCCTGAGTGGCACATCCTTCAGTTTGTGAAGACTGAGGCTGCCTTGAATATGTGCATAGAATCAGCCCCACCGCATGGCTCCTTTTTATGGAAAAGTCCCTGAAAAAGCAATGCAGTCAGTGGGTGATTGGGTGCACATTATCAAGGGGGGCATTTATTGGCCTTTTTTAGTGGAGCTGGAACCTTAAATGACCACATAAAGTCGCAGTGGGCAGGAGCCCATTTCATTTAAACATTTTGAAATGGCCTGACACTGGCCCTGGCAAAAACACACATTTTGCTAATCAGTATTTTAAAAAAAAACAGACTTTATCAGTACATACATGCACATAGATGCTAGTCCAGGCTTGGTTTTAACTTTGCATTCTGGTACATGTAGTCCTGGGTCTCCCATTATAAACCCAAGACTACAAATATCAAGGTATTCCGTGATAGCGCATGACAGTGTCAAGTACTGGCGTCTGCTACTTTTGTAAAATGCACATATATATTTTCTATTTACATGTATTACACGTTAGTTGAACTCCCCGTATGCAGAGCCCATTTTGAGATGCTTATAATGTTGGTGTCTTTTGAAAATATATAACATATTTATGGGGAGTTTTGTGAGTTTCTGTCAAAAGAAGGCTTCTAAACTTGCATATACCATCCTAGTTCCGAAATAGCAAAATGTCCTCTCGCATGTAGCCTGAACCATTAGATGTGGTTTGCGCCAAACATATGCACGGAATGGGTATCTGGCTACATGTTTGGAGCCACAGGGCCATCCCAGAGGGCCCGATTGGCCAATTGGTGTTCACGTACCTGCAAAAAGTCAGAAAATGTTAGTAAAAGGTAACCACATTGACTAGTTGAAAAACAGCCAATCGGATAGCTCTGTGAGTTAAGCGCTCACTTCAGATATCTGTGTGCATTCTCAAGCCACAGTTTCGAACCCCAACTTGGTGTAATTGGATGTAGCTGAATGTATTGGCTAATAGCAGCACTCACCGTGGGACGATTCTGGCATCAACGCTCTATATGAAAACATGTTTAGTATTGCCAGTGGGGTAAGGCTTTCCCCAGAAAAGATGCCCAATGTGTTGTGACTGATGGGAGAGGGGTGGGCAGTCTCCATTTCCCACAGTGTTGGACCGGCGTCTGTTGAGGAGGCCCTAAAATCCCACACAGGGATAGAAGTATCAAACTCAGTCCAAACAAGACTCAACAATGGAGTAGACAAAGTGCACGGCAAAACCCAGCTTTATTCACATCAGGACAAAGCCGGGATAGCATACAAGCATTCACATCTCGCTACTCTCAACATGTTAATCAAAAACAATTGCTTAAGTATTGAAAACACATCATTAATGACGTGAGAACATGATATCAGTTCACAAAACCTATGGGGGCTAGGGGATAGGTTAGTGGGTTTTGCTACTTTTGCTACATATAGATTCCATAGGGATTAAACATTTAATTGGGTTGCAATTATCTGATGGCTCCACCTTGAACCACCCCTATATTGATAAAGGTGAAAATACATCGCTACGACAAGTAGTTGGTTGACATACTATTTCATGCGACAGCAAGGATTTTGATAGGTTGCTCCTTGCTAACCAACCTTGGACACTTGACAGGCCGTCAAAATATGAGCCAGACTTAAGAGTGGGGAGAGAGGCCCATGGACTGCTCTTCTTCCAATTAAAAGTTACCATCCCTCATTCTCAGGTCATGAGACCGGGCTTACTTTTGAATTTGGTCATGTGCAGCAATTCCATGTCAAGACTGGTGGTGAGCATTATGCTTCAACGTCTTTATTACTCTTCACAGCAGTTTCAACAACACAATAAAGAAAACTGAAAAGGTGTCCCCCTCATCCCTTTACTTTTCTTTCCAAAAACTACAAATCCCACTGTCCTTGTAGTCCTTCTAGTGTCAGTCCAGCCTATGATCCACTTCCTGTTCCTGGATTCCTCCTCTTCTTTTCCTGCTCTTCAAGCAGATAAGTACCCTTTCACATCTATTCCAGAAATTATCAGTTTTGCATGCGTAAGGATTACATTTTAGAAAGGAGATTGATGACAAGTTATACACTGGTGGTAATTGATTGACTCTGTGGGAGCAGTAATGCTTTAATGATAGATGCATAGCGAATGACAAGCACATTTACAGTACCGAGCAGCGCGATCATAACGCAGCACGATGTAAAAGATAGGAATGATAGGAATATCAGGAGCCCCTCGATCGGGTGAGCATACGTAGGCCAGAGGGAGGCGAGCCCTGTGCCACATTCTCGGCATGCCCGTGGGCTCGCCCTCCCTTGCAGCCGACAAGAGCTCCACAGCCCCAACCCTCGCAGGGGCGAAGTCATAGTGAGAGCGATGCGGCAGCCCCCTCCAGCAGAGAGGTGGAACTGAGGCGCTGCGCTCGCGCATTGATTGTACGATGAGCTAGAGAATACCGCAGCAGTCAGAAAGCCGGGCCCGGCGGTGACGATTTATATATTGAATACACAACAGAACATTGCGGATTAAGAGCCGGAGTGTCACCGGCAGAGCCTCAAAATTCTCAGAAATATCAGCAGTATCCACACATGGAGGACAGGTGCCAATACACGTGCAAGAGGCACATAACTATAGCAGATAGTTCCTGCTACACCACAGCTCATAGAGGCTGAAGACAGTGCAACCAGGCACACAAAACAAGCAAAGAAGACATACGGGTGCTGGCCACAGAACAAAAAAAGAAAGGGAAAACCGAGCTTAGTACATCAAAGTACTAGACATAGGAGATTAGTGTCCGTTACTATGGCATCAGCACCAACGCAGCAGTGGGCATGTGAAAGACACCATAAAGGTACCAGGCACACAGCACTCTGGCGCCATGTCCGAATTTGAATGGAGCGAGGAGGAGCAGTCCATAGACCGCGCCTCCTGCTTCAGAGAAGTGCTGGGAAGCTCATTAGTAGATGCTGTGGTGAAAGGGTTGAAACCCTTACAGGAGAGGCTGGAGACACTAGAGTCCATATTAAACTAGCCCCGAGAGAGCACCGTAGAAAAAGACAGCATGCCCATGGAGCCCCCAGCAAGAGGCTCGAAGGGGAGTAACCAGACCTGCAAGAGGGAATCTTCTAATGACCCCCTGGGTCGACCATACAGGGTACCTGACAAGGCTTCAGAAGCCGCCGATGCATTGCAAAGCAAAGAGAAGCATACATGCAACGATCGGCTGTGCCAAGCCTCATGACCCCCTTCACAAGGGAGTAAAATATGGGCAAGGATGACCCAGGCTCAGAAGAAGAGCCAGTAGAAGACAAGCAATCCTCCCAAGGGGGTGAAGAGAAGGATGCGGAGGAATGGGAGAAATCCAGGAGAGGCAAGAACGCCCGCAAAGAGAAACATCTGGACCAAGAGCCAGAAGAAGTGTTGGACATGTTTGATCCAGACAGCATTAGGAATCCAAGATCCTCTGATTGGCAGCTCTCCCCCAGAGTGACAAAGTACATGGCGCTCAGACTGAGGAAGGCACTGGAAAAGGAAGTGAGACACCGCCTCAGGGCGGAAAGTCCCTGACCGGACCTGCCGGGCAAAGTGGCAGAGACACCGAAGTTGGACCCGAAAATGCAAGCGTTCGTTTCGAAGACCAGCAAAGACCCGGGCAAGGGGATAGATAGATTCTGGCAGAGCTGCGAAGAGAAGGTCCTGGATATTTCAGGACCTCTGGCCAAGATAATGGACCTGGCCGAGAGTGCCAGAAACACCGGTGAGCAGATCGATCCCGAAGCCCTCGCAAATTGGACACAGAGAGCAGTATGCCTGATAGGCAGCGCGAACTGTGCCATTTCCTCAGAGAGGAGGAGAGGCCTCCTACTCAAGATAGATGCCAAGTTGAGCAAACTAGCGTCCTACGAAGCCGGAGAAGCAGCTGAAGGCCTCCTTTTCGGAGAGACCTTAGGCAAAGTGATGGGCAGATTCATGGGCACCTATACCTCTCAGGAAAAAGCCCAAGCATTGAAACGCAAGATCTTCCCAGGCAGAGTTTTTTCCGGGACCTGCCGCTATAGGGGGCGAGCAGCCGGTCGATTTCACGGAGGCAGAAAGCCCCAGAATTCCAGAGCCCCCGTACTGGGAATCCAAGCAGGGGGACACATTCTTCCAGACAAGGGCGATTCCCGACCGGACACAGAGGCAGAGGAGCAGGCCGAGGCCAGAGCTTCACCCTAGGTGAGAGAATCAGACCATCCTTCAGTGGGGGAGAGAACACAGCTCTTTTGGGAAAATTGGTGCGAGCTCTCCAGCAATGCATGGGTCTTGCAAACAGTCAGAGGGCTGCAGATAGAGTTTATACAGGAGCCAGTCTAAGAGAACTGGCTCTGCGTGATAACGCTAGCGCTTGCAGAACGAGAGAGTTTATACCTCGAGCTCTGACAACTAGAGTTGAAAGGAGCCATAGAGAGGTGCAGTTCGACCCCGAGGTTCGTGAGCTCTATGTTTCTGGTGCACAGAAAAGAAAAAGTGTGGCCAGTCATAAACCAGAAAGAACTGAACAGCTGGGTCAGATACCATAATTTCAAGATGGAAAGTATACACTAGCCGAGGGACACCTTGAGAGAAAGGGCCTGACTAATGAGAATAGACTTGAAGGACACTTACCTTACAGTGCCAGTGCAGACTGAGATCAGGACTTTCCTGGCATTCCACTGGAGCGGCCAACTATGGCATTTCATTACAATGCCCTTCGGGCTAGCCTCAACCCCCTGGGATTTCACCAAGCTGATGAAGCTAGTAGCAGCAGCTATCAGGAGAAAGGAATCCGGATGATCATATACCTGGACGACCTACTGCTCCTAGCAGAAGATCGTCAAATGCTAGTCTACCAGACCGCATGGGTCCAGAATCTACTGTACAGGGAGAAGTCAGAGACCACACCAGCACAGAGGGTAGACTTCATGGGCATTGTGTTAGACACCAGGAAAGCGACGTTAAATTTGCCAGCCTGGAAGAACAAGGATATCAAGAAAGAGATCAGAAGCTGCCTGAGCAAGCAGGACATTTCAATCAGGGGACTAGCAAGGATAGTGGGGAGCAGCATCGATTCAAGCTATATTCATAGTGTCCCTAGATTATCGACCCCAACAAAGGCTAAAACTCAGGCACCTACACCAGGGTTTGAGATATAATCATATGGTACCTCTGGACCAAGATTCTATCACGGAACTAGAGTGGTGGTTGAAAAATATGGACACCTGAAATGGTTGTGCCCTATTCGGGGACAAACCAGAACTAAATGATAGAATCAGATGCAAGCCGAGTAGGCTGGGGAGCGAGATGCAGATCCTTGGAGAACGGAGGGAAGTGGAGCGAAGACGGGCTCCGTCTTCACATAAATTGTCTATAACTGCTGGCAGGCTCCTTCGCCATCAAGTCGTTTACAAAAGGGAAAGTGAGCACATGTGTCCTTCTCAAAATGGACAACATATCGGCAGTTAGGTATATAAACCACTTAGGCAGAACAAGATCCGAATTGCTGGCAGAACTGGCGAAAGACTTCTGGCATTTCTGCCTTCAGTCAGGAACAGCAGTCACGGCAGAGTACCTACCGGGAGAGCTCAATGTAGTAGCCGACTGGAACTCTCGATATCTGACAGACCCCAGCAACTGGAAGCTAGACTCAGCAACATTCCGGCAGCTGAACCAGAGGTGGGGACCAGTGCACACCAACTTATTTGCTTCCCGTCTCAACGCACAGACGACCAGCTTCTTCAGCTGAAGTCCGGCCCCGTCTGCCCAGGGCTAAGATGCTTTTCTCCACTCGTGGGCAGGGGAGATTCATGATGCATTTCCCTCCTGATGTTGAGCAGAGTGCTAGTAAAGTGCCGGCGAGACAAGGCAGAGCTGATTCTGATAGCGTCGATATGGAAATCTCAGGTATGGTTTCTGACGCTGATGGAGATGACAGCGGATGTCCCGTGGGTGCTTTGGAAGGGGAGCACTTGCTCACGGACCCAGCTGGGTTATTTCACCCTCTGTGAGTGAGGCGGACACTCCTGCTGATAGCGTGCAGGATATCAGGAGACGCTGGGCATTTCGGCACAAGCTGCTGAGCTCATCGTGGAATCATGGGCTCCATCCACTAGGAGGAGCTACAACGCGGCTTGGGCCATGAGGTCGAGCTGGTGCAGAGGGAGACATTTTCATCCCGTTTCAGCGCCTATAGTGGCGATTCTAAACTTTCAAGTGCATCTCCTACAAGATGGGAAAGCCTACAGGATGATTGGAGTTTACAGGTCGGCTATATCAGCAGGACACCTGCAAGTCGAGGGTGCGCCAGTGGGAGAACACCTGGCAGTGACCAGGCTCATAAAAGGAGCCCGATACAAAGTATCCCTGGAGCTGAGATACGGCAATTATGGGACGTTACAGTAGTGCTATGGCTACTAGATAGTTGGCCGTCAGACAACTATCTGTCACAGGAGCAGTTATCAGGCAAACTAGCAATGCTTCTATGTCTGGTGTCTTGAAAACAAGTAGCAGACGTTAAAGCCCTAGAGATACACAGAAAGTCTCAATAGTAAGGAGAACAAAATCAGGGTCTACCTCAGTACATTTCCCCTATTTCCCAAATAACTCTAAATGGTGTGTAGCAAGATGCATTAAAGAATACGAGAGCAGAACGGCAGAGCGCCAGGCACTACGCAATTACTGATAGCGCGTAGGAAACCATTCCAAGCGGTAGCGACCCCCACCATAGCTAGGTGGGTGCGCGAGGTGATGTTTGTTTGTTGTTTGTTTATTTATTTGGTAATGCGCGCCAAACCCTTGGGTAGCCGGGCGCAACAGTGTACATGAAAACGTAAGCTTGTTACAGTATTTGGCATGGCAAAATAAGACACAAAGGCAAAAAAAGAGCAAATATGTACAGTAATATATACAAACATATGTACAAGATGCAATTAGCAGCCATTAATCTAAGGGAATAAGGAGCGCATTCAGTGAGAGAAGCTATGGCATCTAAAGCGTTTACAGCAGGAGTAACTGCACAATATCATGCAAGCAGCGGACTGGGCTAGGGATTCTACTTTTAAAGAGTTCTATAAGAAGTAAATTGAGGGGGTGGCAACATCTGTTTTAGGGAAGCTTTGAACAAGCATAACGCTTGCCTCCAGTCTTGACATATAATGAAGATTACCCCTGCTAACTGCGCAGGGAGTTTTGATTCTATTAAAGACTAGGAGGCCAGCATTAATTTCCCACCCTTCAAGTACTGTGCAAACTTATCAATGTTATATTGGCTGAGAGACAGTATACAGACTCCACCCTGATATCGTCCATTTCTATAGTCCCTAGGGGAAGACCAGAAGAATAATTGAGTGCAAAAGTCCATAGGCAGCGAGGCCTGGAAGGAACGGAGCGCCGTATCCACCAAGCAGAGGAGTGGATTGAGCACCATTTGATATGTTTCACCCCGCTGGATGGACATAGTTGTGTAAGTTAAAGGATGTGGTGCAGAGCATCAAAGAAAAGGAGGAGTCCAGGAACAGGAATCATAGACTGGCCTGACACTAGAAGGACTACAATGACAGTGGGATTTGTAGTTTTTGGAAAGAAAGGAAAAGGGACGAGGGAGACACTGTTTTAGTTTTCTTCATTGTGTTGTTGAAACTACTGTGAAGAGTAATAAAGAGGTTGAAGCATAATGCTCGCCTCCTAGTCTTTAATAGAATCAAGACTCACTGCGCAATTAGCAGTCGTAATCTTCTTTCATGTCTATGTGTGATTTTAGGGAGTATCGCAGGTGCCATATCTGTCTTCGCTTCTAATGAATGGCCAATGTTTTCCATGTCTAGGTCACGTGCGAAAAGACAGTGTATGAAACTGAATTACCTTCTATTTATTAAGGTTTTAGCAAATATTAATGTGTGTGTCATGTTTTCTCTTACTGCTGGGGACACTCTTGGGTTATTCTTCATGGAGTCATTTGACTTACTGTTATACTGCATCTGGCTATCAAAGGCTGTTTGTGCCTTTCTGATACCTTAATTAATCTAGGAGTATGCTGCTTGCGTCTTGGGAACTGTTATCTCATGCCTTTGTTCCGCCGTCCCCATCCTCCCTTATTTCCGCTAACCTTGGTATTTGTCCCCACTACTGCCTGAGCACTGCGCGGATATGTGTTTTTGTGGATTCAGCCTTTTGAGCTTTTCGGCAAAGCCTTGAGTTTGTTGCCAATTCTGAGACATGCTGTGGCTTTTATGTTTAAGAAGATGGCTGCCCAATTGTACTCTTGTTTCCATGTTAGCAAGCTATATCCGCGTGTCGGTCATGTTGTATTTACCTTATACACTGGGTCATGTTAATTGTCTTCATGTCTTATGGAGACTATGTTAGTATTCTTCATGCCTAAATGCATATCCTACATATTGTACATGTTCTTTCTACTGTTACAATGTTAGTTTGAATGTTTTTGTCATCTTCAGCTCACGTTGTCCCCAAGCCCTGCTGTTTCAGTGGCGTATAAGGGAGGAGAGGCTGTCTTAAGGAATAATGTCTCTCACCTTTGGGATATTGGTGTGGGGGAGGTGCAGAAGCTATGAATGACATTTTCATCTGCCTCCTAACACCTCCCCCCCTCTGGTTGAGTCCTCGACCACACTCATTCTTCTGCTTACCCCCAGATAAGGTACTTGGAGTATCCATATTTTGCTCTCCCCTCAAGCTATCTCCACATTTTAATTGTTCATCTGGACTCCAGGTCATGTAACAACATTCCCCATCAGAATCACAGTTCACTCAGTGCTCTGTATAATTGTGGGGTCTTAAGGATATGTGAAATTTGACCCAGGAGATGCAATAGGATTCTCCATTGGTTGTGTATGGGAGAAGTCATCCGTTTGTGTATACCCATGCATGTGAGTATCCAGGTTTTTCACTATTTTCATTCACCCTGCCTTTTTGGCAGTCTTTTTGCATTGGTTTATTGTTATTCTTAGGACACAGAAAGCTAATGATACCAGTATGGCCACCAGTATTTTGAATGTGTTAGCCAACTAGGTGGGTATCCATGAGAACAGGTAGGAGAACCAGTCATCATCCTCAATTTCGTCCACCATTTTTGTATGCAATTCTTTCAAGGTGGCTATTGTCTCTGTGAGGGTTCAATTTTCCTCATCATGGGCGATGTGTACGTGCAGCAAGATGGGCCAATGTGTGCACACACTCTACCGTCCATGCCCAAAATAAGGTGATGGACATACCTATTTTGGAGAGTCATGAGCCTGACTGCCCTCAGCTCTTCCCTTATTACATTGAATCATTTCACAGTTGCATTTATTGTCTGCAACAGCTCCCATCTGGTTATTTACAACCATCTGGCATTGGTACCTGCCTGTAACCCTGAAGCGACAAAGGATGTTAACAACATAATCACTCCACCAAACAATTTGTGTTCGTCTGATATGTCATCATACGCGTTTGCTCATTTTGTCGAGAAATAGTGGTCTCTTTATGAGCGTTGCTTTGCAAGAGACATTTATTTCTTATGTGTGTGTTCATCCGGGGAAAACACCAATCTGCACCTCACTCTAGGGCACTACTAGGGCTGGTGCACTTATTACCACTAGGTAGCAAAGGCCTCCCCAATTCAGAGGGAGCTGCATTAAAGCTCTTGGACCACAAGCCCAATAATGGTCCATTAATATCACTGTTCCTACGTTTAGTCATGGCACATCGAACATGGGTTTGCACCCTTTGTTTTCTCCTACTTTTACATTGTTCCCATTGTGTGGCCAGCAGTGAACTTCTGACATAGTAGACAATTAATAAGGAAATGTGCAATATGCTCAGTCAAATTAGGGACAACCCACTCCCCCGAAATCAGTTGAAATCAGTACTGCAAGACATTCCCTTGTTATGTGTGCTGAATAGTGCAGTTGTTCTAATGCTACTTTAAGCAGCAGTAGGGGCATAATAGGCTTCCTGTTTCTGTCCTGCTGCCACATTGCTCCTGTGGGGGACAATGAGCATCCCTCTTCCACAATTCCTGCTCTTCTGGTGGTGCCTGTTCCTGCAATTCTGTCGTAGGCTCTTGATCCAGCGCAGAAGTAGCACAAACTCCTTCCTCCCCTTAGCAGTTTTTGTGCCTGGGACTTAATGCACACAGGGCACCGCAACCACCACAGGGAAAGAGGGTTAGGGTCCACGTATTGGATGGGTACGGGGTTGTAGGATCACCGAGTAGAGGTTGAGGTAGACGTTATGGATAGGTAGGGGGCTTGGGGGAAGACATGCTCCTGATCTCTTGATGCTTGGTTGGTCACACTAACCACCTTTAGAGCAACACATTCATGCATGCACACAGAAAAACCCTTAGAGAATCATACTCAGTTTTGCTGCACTGAGTTAAAAGAGCCTACTTAGCTTCTTGACACCGATTCAAAAGCTAGCACCAAATATTGCTTACTTCAGCAATATCATCATTAGTTGACACTTACTTCAGTGTCAATTACACTGAATAACATGGATTTCCACTGCAATGTTTCTGCTTAACTCACAGCGTAGAGCTTACTACACATTGGGCATGGGTGCTGACTTGAAAGCCCCATGCACACTACATGGCATGTGCTAGTAATAGGGAACACATGCGCAACAAAGTCTGGTTTTGTACTGGTCCAGCACCAGGCAGTCAGTGACACAATACAGAATGTATTTTCAAGAAAAAACTGTAAAAGATTTAGCTTCGGTGCTTGTCTGGAGTCCGGTTTTGTCTGTGGCCCCCAGCGGTGCCTTGGAAACCGAGAGCTGCGTCTGCCAAATTAAAAAGGTATTAGTTCGCGTGTTTCCACCAATGATTAACACGCACACAGTTCTACATGCGGTTAGTAACATGCATCTGATGCCCAAAATGCGCCTTGAGTCTCCTTCAGTGAACGGGTGCCTCCTGGGTCTCAATCCCCGTGCCTTCATGCAGTTAGTAGTTCGGGAACTGCGCACACTAGTCTACGTTCCATTCAGAGAACGTAGATAAATATACTTAGCTTTTGTGCCGCGGGCCGCGGTGAACAGATCTGGGTGAGGGATCGCCCCGCGTAGGATTTTTGCCTTCTAGGAGCTCTGCAGAATGCGTCCGCCAGTGAGGAAGTCGAGCGCGAGCAGAGTTTCAGCGTTTGCGCGATCCCATTTCACGCATGCGCGATAGCTGGGGCCTTGTCCGCGTGGGTTGCAGGCCCCGTGTGTCTGTTTCTGGATGCGCTGCTCCCGGGGCTGCTGGGAATTGTAGTCTTTGGAGCTTTGTTTGCTCCTGATGCCGTTTTGGTCCAGCAGATGCACTCTTCCACATCTGATGTTTCTACAAGAGGGACAGAGATGGCATCTGCTGGATAAATACGTCTCCATTCTGGTGGCTGCCACACTAGGCCCCTGCTGGGCTCTGACAAATTCTATAATCTGTGCTTTGGGTATTGCATTGAACCCCTCCTTCATCACCATATTCTGTTTGGGGCCATTGCAATGTCAGATACTTCTGGGAAATATGCTGCCCTCTTTGCTTCTAATTCAGCGGCCTCATTGCCACAGGAAATCATGTCTGCCCCTCTGGTGTGCACTGCACACTTCACTATGGCGATAGCATATGGAAGTTCAGGTTCCCCTATGAGCCTTTCTAGTAATGATACATGCTGCACTGGTGTGCCATCTGCACGCTGGAAGCCCCTCCTTTTCCAATGTGACAGTCCTGCATGTACCGTCGAAGTCACATAGGCAGAGTCAGAATACACCGTTACCTCCTCGTCCTCAAGCATTTCACACGCCAAAATAAAAGCGACCAACTCTGCGGCTTGTACTGAGAAATGTGATGGCAATCCTGCACTTGTTACTATTTCAAAATTGTCATTCTCTCCTGCCTTCACTGCTGCTGTTCCACTGTGCCTCTCTCCAGAGCTCTGACCGATCGTCGAAGACCCATCAACAATCCCTCCTCCTAGGGTATTTTCCTTGACGTGAGGTACATCATCATAATAATCAGTGTAGGTAGTCCAATCATGTACATGGTCAGCCTCCTTTACCTCTTCTGCTATGAATCTAGCTGGGCTCACTACTTGACACCTGACAATTTTGATCACTGGATTTGATATAATCACTTCATAACATGAGGTTCTTTGTGTCATCACTGTACTTTTGGGGTTTTCAAGGATGGCAAAAAGAGCATGTTCAACATATAATGTAACTGAAGAACCCATAGTTATGCTGGCTGATTTTTCAATTGCAAAATCTGCTGCAGCCAATACTTGCTTACATGGGCAATGGCCTCACATTACTGGATCTAAAAACTCACTGTAGAATGCCAATGGTTTATATCCATAGATGTGTTCTGGGCAAGGGCAACCATCATCACTACTCTTGAATGGGAAAATAGAAAAAAGTCTTCATTATAATCAGGAATCCCCAACACTGGAGCTGTGCCAATTGCTAGCTTCAACTCATCAAAGGCATCTATCACCTCACCTGTCCAGGCTATGTCACATTTGACTTTCTGTGCTTCTTTCAGTTCTCTTAAAAGTGGCCTGACATATGTACTGTAGTTAAAGACCTATGCCCTACAATAATTGTAAAGGCATAGATATTGCTGTAATTCTTTCACTGTCTCTGGCCGGCTGGTTTTGGGTATTGCTTCTGCTCTTTCAGGTATCACCTTTCCCCCTTCTTTTGATATTAGCTGGCCTGTGTATAGGACCTCCTCCGGACAATTGTGCAGTCTTTCCTGCACTCCTCCTCTGTGGTGCTGCAGACTAAGGTGTCATCCACATATTGGATGACCGCACTGTCAAGTTGTACATTTCCTAAGTCCATCTGAAATATCCTGTTGAAGACCAAGGGTGATTCACAGTACACCTGGCACAAATGGGAATGTTGTAATCGGATTCCGCAATAGTTGAACACTGTTCAATATTGCAAATCAATATTGCAAATCTTCATGCAAGGAAGGCATTATGTAAATCAATCACTGTAAAATATTTGGCTGTAGACGGTATATTACATAATATCATGGCTGGATTTGGCACTTATGGAAACTGCTTAAACAATATTCTTCAGGGGGCATAACTCCTGTATAAATCTCCACGACCCCACTTCGCCTTTTTAATCGGATATACCACTGTGTTGCATGGCAATTCTGAAGGCACTAATATCCCCTGTCCCACTAAGGTGGAGATCGTTTCACGAATACCCTCTTCAGCTTCCTTTGACATGGGATACTGTTTTACTTGTGGTAAAATAGCTCCCTTCTTCAGTTTAATTTTGACTGCTCCTACTTCTCTTAATAGATCATCATATGGACTGCTGGTCCATAGTGAGCTTGGCTTGTGTGCCAAATCTTCTTAAAGAATGGGTGGTATTTTCCTTACTAATAACATTCCCTGGGGAATCTCCCTGTCCTTTATGTGCAACTGATATGTGAGAAAGATGCTAAACATCACTTCATCATCCGAGTCCTCATCTATAAAAAAAAATCTTCATCTGTTAAATTAGTCTATGTACCAAGTCAAGCACTATTCACTATACTGTGTGCCATTTATCCCTTCGTCGTCTACTCCATGTAAGATTACCCCTTCTTCTCTTACTAATACGGCTTTTAGCTCAACTGTAATTATCTGCCCTTCTGCTACGTCCGTTGGTACTTCTAGTCAAAACAAAAACTCAGCACGTAACCTCAATAATCTGTCCTTTATTCTTGGGAGCCATGTACTCCATAAAGGAATATACTGGGGTTATTAGCACCCCTCTTAGTACCTTTTGGCCATAGAATGCCGTTTTGAATTCAAGTGCATTCACATGATGTATCCCTGGTGTAGAGCATATCCGATTTTCAATAAACTAGATTGTCATGCTGAATTTGCTCATTAAATCTCTGCCCAATATATTGGGCCTCATCACGACTTTGGCGGTAACCCTTAAATCCGGCGGTAGCGCTATTACCGCCGGATTTAAGGGTCCACCAAATGAGGGCTTTGGCGGATTTCGCCCCATCTCTGAGCTGGGGGGAAATCCGCCGAAAATTCACGCTCATACCGCCGGCGGGAAATCTGCCGGTGGTATGAGCGCAAAATTCCCCTGGGGCATTCCCGAATGGGCTCAATGGGGAATACCATTACCGCCAAACTCGTGATCCGGCGCTAATAGCGCCGGGGGGTTCGGCGGTAGGGCAGATAGCGCTGGTGCTAATAGTGCCAGCGTTACCGCCCAAGTCGTGATGAGGTCCATTGACTGGTGTCTTGCGGGAATATAATACCCATAACTTTAGGAGAACACGATATGATTATGCCGTTAAGTTATCTGTAAAAGGAACAATTGTCCTTGCCCCAGAAAATCCTTGTGTCTCCATGGACATACCTGACATTGTTCCCTCTCTAACACATGATCGAGTCGCCCCCATATCTACCAAGAAGGAAAATGTTTTGGCACTGCAACTGTTGGATCCTCTTGTGGGTCTGGTGTAATTAATAGGATGGAACACGTCAAGTCTTTCTGTGGCCGGTCCTATTGTGGGTACATATTCAGTCCCACGCCAGTGAAAGGATACGCTCGGACTACTGTCACACTGCCTTTTCTAGTTGTAGGTGCCTGCAGCAATTTATTCGCGTTCCATGGCGTTACTGCATTCTGTTGTGTTGGTGCCTGTGCCTGTATTGGTGCTTACTGTGTCTGAGGCTGTATCTCCTGTTGGGTCTATTATATTTGTGGTGCTTGTGTCTGATACTGTGTGCGATCTTGGGCATAATATTCTTGTGGTTCTGCCGTATATGGTGGGGGGGTGATGACCCCCCCTCTTGGGCCAAGTGATTGCCAACTTTGTCATATTCCTCACCCACTTCTACATACAATTGCAATGTGTCTGATCTTTCCACATATACAACATTGTGGTGTAGGCCCTCCAAACCATGGCTGTCTCCCATTAAGCCCCCCTCCATGTGGGGCTTGAAATCAAATCCCTCTACCTCTGGGCACAACCCCTCTATCCTGGGGGTAATCATTATACTCCTCTCTTCCCGCAAAGCTCCCGTAAAACCCTGGCTGCATCGGTTGTATTTCCTGCACGTTGCGGTTTTCCCTACTATTTGTTAACACTGCTCCTTCTACTGCCAATTTTTATCATTTCTTTTGGACCAACTTGGCTTCATCTATCTTCCTGTCCTCAACCTTCTTTCAATCCTTTTCTTGTTTTAATCTACAATGATGGACAGTAGTTAATTGTATCTCAGGCCATGGTTTATTCAATTCCCACAATTATCTTTAACTGTCTCTGTACATCTTCAGAAAGGCCCTGACATAAAATGTGATCAAAATGTCTTCTGAATCGTCTGATCCAATTATTTGTGTCATTATGGAACTCATATCTGATGTGTCTGGGAATTATATTCTAAGTGTCTTCCACACATCTGCTCAACAATTATTGAAAGGTGCCCCGTCATGGCTTGTATTTTGGGATGTCACCCAAGGGTACCCTGCTTGTTTCCAAATGTTGTCTGACTGTCTGCCCAATATTGCAGCAAACAAGCTTTTCATGGAACCCACAGCTAATGTCATGCCAGCCAGCTCTCCCCTAACTCATAGATCCAATTTCCTGCTCCTTCTGTAAGCAACGGTAACTTGTAAATCAAATTATGTGTATATCTGTATACTGTGCAAGTCCTCGGCCTTTCTGTAATAAAGGAAATGGTGTCAATCCAGTGTTACGCAAGGGTGCTGGCGTGCACGTCTTTCCTTTTGGTACTTCCATGAGGTTAGCTTTCTTTCAATCTGGTAAATCGTGTAGTCTTATTTATGTATGCAGTCTTCCTTTCTGCCCCCTCTGGCTCATCTCTGGAAACCACAGATAATTGATAGGTTTTGGCCTTATTGCGGACTCCTCTAATTTTGACCAGGCCATCTCTACCTACACCTGTGCCCATAGATAGGGCTTGTGTAGCCCTCCTCTTCCCCACTCTCCTCATCTGCTTCGTCTTCCAACATTGTGTCTTCATCCTCTCTATCCGCAGAATCTGGTATTCAAAGGGGATCTATCATATATGTTCCACTCCTTACCTCCTCCAATAATACATCTTTGCTACACTCTTGCTGATACATCCCCTCTGTTCTAGGGTAGACTATTACTGTTTCTTCTCCTAATGTCTTCCTCTCCTTTGTCTACTCCTGTGTGTTTCCTCATGATTTCATCAAATTCCCTGGGACTTCTCTTTTTCCCTTTCATAATTTTGTCTCCTTTTCTTTGCTCTCCCTTTCTTCCCGTCCTTCTCTTTCCTTTTCCTCCTCTCCTCTGTTCATCTTTCCACTTCTCTCTCCCTCCACTGTCTCCTTTTTCCTTTACCTTGTCTTGCCTTCTTGTTAGAATCGTTGTTGCCCTGTCCATTGATATATATATATATATATATATATCTCTCTCTCTCTCTCTCTCTCTCTCTCTCTCTCTCTCTCTCTCTCTCTCTCTCTCTCTCTCTCTCTCTCTCTCTCTCTCTCTCTCTCTCTCTCTCTCTCTCTCTCTCTCTCTCTCTCTCTCTCTCTCTCTCTCTCTCTCTCTCTCTCTCTCTCTCTCTCTCTCTCTCTCTCTCTCTCTCTCTCTCTCTCTCTCTCTCTCTCTCTCTCTCTCTCTCTCTCTCTCTCTCTCTCTCTCTCTCTCTCTCTCTCTCTCTCTCTCTCTCGATATAGATATATATTCTGCATGCGAGGACAATGGTCTTTGTTTGCTTATTTTTTCTTCACTTATGTCTTCATCACTATAGGGGGGTCGCATATGTGGGTTTAATATACCCTGCTGCTGCTTTTAATGTTTTTAATGAGTATAACCCCTGTACTGTCCAGACTGGATCACTGCCCTGAGTAGGAGCCATGGGCATCATACACCCCTCATCATGCTGGTTAAGCATCCATTCCTTTGTACTTTGCTCTGCCTCTGGTTCCTCCATTTTCCACAGCGCGAGTATGCCTAGACTCTTTCCCTTATGAGTGGAATGTAAATATGTGCACATGTGTTGCAATCATTTTTTTTTTAAGGAATGACTTCCTGTGGCCAGGGTATAAACATCTTGCCTTCTGTACCTTTAACCCATTCTGTATGGTATTTAATAATTGTATCCTTGTATCAGGGAAATGTCTTACACAAATGAATGATGGGTGTGTCTCCCATGATGACAATTTAAAACACAACTGATCAATAAACACTGCTACAATACAATTCTGCCTCACCTTTTTTCCTCCTTTACACACCCCTCCCCAACTGTTACTCACCAACTAGGATGAGGATAAGGAGGTGACCAGGACGGTTATTCACAGGGTTTGATTGAAGAGCTCGGATGGGGCCTCCAACCGAGCCTCCCCTCTGTGAGGGTATAGATCTTTAAAATGATATGACCCTCTACTGATTAAAACAGTACAAGAGCCCGATCACCCAAAAGAGCGTGGAGAGCACACCCCCACAATTTTACCAGCTGTAAAAATAAAGAAGAAGAGATGAGTTTTATGATTGCAGACCGGGGATGGATTGTCCTACCTAAAGACAATATCACTGTCAAGACTATTCAAGGAACTATGACAATGGGTTGGAATAGGAAAGAAACACTCCTTACCACTAGTAGAGTTGGGATCAATCCAAGGTGAACAAAAACGGCAGTATAAAATAATAAACGGGAATGTTAGTGAGGGTTCTAACCCGAACGGCACGAGGAGCGCACTAGGTCCGGGTTGGTGCACACTCTGCACAGCGTCCCCCTGTGCACTTGTTGAAGATGGGTAAACGGAATCCCCAATGTCCAATATATCCGAAGTGATAGAAATGTCAATGAATCCCAGATGGTAAATTCCCAGATGGTAAGTTCCACAAAGGTACTTTGAGATCCTGTTAGATGTGCTGTTCGGGGTTAGTAGCAAGGGCCAGTGTAATGACAGAAGGCAGGTGTGGTGTGAATGGAAAACTTATAAAGCAACCGCAGTAACAAGGCTTGCAAAAGGGAGAGCAATCCGAAATGCACGGGCACGTTCCTTCTTTTTTACAGGCTAAAAATAGCAGTGATAAATGTTAGGTGAATCACTCAAAGAAGGCTGGAAAGGGTCCTGTTAACGTGCGGGCGGCAGAAGTACAGAATCGTGAGGCAAGGCAGTCCGTGAAAACAAGATATAGGTCCTGGTACACTAACCTGGCAGTAAAGTACAAAGCAGTAGACAAGACGGTCCGTTAGGCAGGCAAAGGTCAAGAAATCCAGATTTTCAAGAAAGGACGAAGACGAAACTTCAAAAGGCGCCAGCAACTTCAATCAGAAGCAGCGAGCCGAATGAAAAGACTGCTTTTACCCGAAAGTGAAAGCAAAACGTCAGAGCATGGTGAATGGAGGCGCAGGACACATGATAGTGCAGTGGAGCATCATGGTACTCGTAGTTTGTTCGATCCCTGCCGCAATCTCCATTGTAAAAGGAACGGGGGAATGAAGCGCCGCACACCATAAGGAAGAAAAACAGGTTTGCGCGTACCTTTTAAAAAACAAGCCCGTCTTCTGGAATGATGTGCACGGCGGGATGTAACACCAACAATATTTCCCCACAAATTGACACCTCCTGTGTCACTCAACCCTTCTGAGTGGCACCACAAAAGCCACTCCCACGCCACCTTGCTGCTCTCACACCGGCCCACCCTTCTTGGTCCACACTACCACTACCACTTGACGTCCTTCACACATTTAAAGAAACCCCCATTTAAAAGCCTAAGCCATCTCAGAACATAAAGTGGTGCCAGAAATCCCTACACCAATAAAATACAGCTGTTTTCTCACTCTCTGTGAGGGATTTGTCACTTTATTACTGCCCCGTAACTGACCCTTGTCGGAATCTCTCTCTTATTCTCAATCTCTTATTTCTTCACAACCCCCCCGATATACAAAAAACTCCTGCCCCAGTTTCGCCATGCCTAGGAATCTGCTGCTGATCCAGTTTGGGTGAGTGCTGCCTCCATTCCTAGCGCTCCCCGGCC
Organism: Ambystoma mexicanum; assembly: GCF_040938575.1. NCBI lineage: Eukaryota > Metazoa > Chordata > Amphibia > Caudata > Ambystomatidae > Ambystoma > Ambystoma mexicanum. Next base: position 1,605,134,565 of record NC_090932.1, read on the forward strand.
CATTGTAAGTAACTTTATTTGTTTGTCAGGTCCTTGCCGCTATGCGGCACCTTATGATTCCATTCCCTTTCTCCTTCCTTGTTCCCGCCACCCCCCAGCCCGCCCGAACCGTGATTGGGTGCTGTGAGTGCTTGTTTTTCCTGGGTGTATACTGCCTACCATCACTCGGCGTGGCAATCTGCTGCCGATCCCACTTGAGGGAGTGCTGCCTCCATCACTTGCGCTCCCCCGCCCATTGTAAGTAACTTTATTTTTTGTCAGGGCCTTGCCACATCACAGTTCATTTCATTTCCCTTCTCCTTCCTTGCCCCCCTGACACCTGATTGGGTTCTTTGCCCTCTTATGTTAGTCCACTAAGGCAGCCCCTTGCAGATAAAGACCCTGAGGCAAACAACAGCTCCCTCAGACGCAGCTCCAGATGGTTCCTGCCAGTGTCAGCTGGGGAAGTAAAAAACCTGCAGCCGTCAACCTGACGCGCCTGCTAAAGTAAGTGTCCAAATCTGGGTGTTATTGCATTGATGTTTTCCCTCTTTTTAGGAAAGTCAAATCTAGGTGTTTTGCATTGCTATTTATTTTCCCTCTTTTTAGGAATGTCAAATCTAGGTGATTTGCATTGCTGTTTTCCCTCTTTTAGGAAAGTCAATTCTGTTTTTTGTTGTTTTTTTGCAGTGTGGTGTCCCCCCCTGTCTTCCGTCCACATTGCTCCAGCATTCCCTTATAGTGCGTTGCCTCCTGTGTCGTCCTCCTGTGTGAATCCTCCCCCTCTGGTGCTTCCTGTGGTTCTCAGCGTTGGCTGAGCTTCTTTTCTTCCCCGACTCTCCCTTCTTGCCTCCTTGCATCCTCTATGGTGCTCTCAATCTATCACATCTTCTCAAACTGCTTCGCTATCTGCTATCCCATCCCTCTGACTAAGTCTGGAAGGAAACAGTTCAAGAAGGATATCCTGGTCTCCAACCCTGACCTCCCTATTGCTGATACCCACATCTAATACCCACATCAGATGCAAAAGACCACCACACCATTAGGCAAGTACCTTGAACAATAACTGCGACATACTCTCGCTCAAATGGGCCACCTCCTCCACCAACACGATCACCATTCACCTCATCTATCACCCGCCGCGGCCCACCCTCACTTTCAAAGAGGATCTACTCCTCATTCTGACAAATAATCTCAAGCCTAGATCCCAAGTAATCTTCTTGGGGGATATCAACCTGGGCCTCAACGACCCCTTTGAACCTTCGGCTACTTCACTAGCCACTGCCCTGTCTGATCTTGGTTTTGACTAACGTATCTGCGGCCCCACACATCAAAAGTTGCACGCTAGACTGGCTCGCTGACGCAAATTGCCACATCTCCATTAAAAGTAACTCTCCCTGCCCATGGTGAGACCACCATGTGATCTCCTACTCACTACCAGCATGCCCACGCATTCAAACCTCAACAAGCTCTTCCCCCTCCAGTCTTGCCCGAAGCTCCTGTAGACTCACTAAGGAGAAACTTACCCCATTTCTCAGCACACTCAACCCTGACCTATTGGAGACTAGTACATTATTACGCCACCACCCTCACTAAGACCATTGACACCATTGCCCCCTTGGTTGCTAAAAGAGTCAAACCAACCATCCGTATCAACAACTAGTACACCCTAGAACTCTCTATCCTCAGAGCGGAAAAAAGAATGGCAGAGTCAAGTTGGAATTTCAACCTCTCCATATCTTCTAAGCAGGCCTTCTCTACCCAATCCAAGATATAAAGAAATACCATTTTACACACCAAGGCCACCTCCCTCAACACTAGAATTGCCAATGCCAACTCTGATTCAAAAGAACTATTCGCCATTCTCAAAGAACTAGAAACTCCTATCTCCAAAGTCTCGATGTTCCTCAAGGACTCAACCTGGTGCAATTCCATATAGACCGCCCTACTGCACAAAATCAATAAGCTAAAAGTGAAAATCTGTGAAGAAAAGCATGCATTTTGTAACAGTCTTTGCCCACTCATGAGCCTATCGAAATCAGTACTGATGCCCCACTGTTTAACTTTAAGAAGGTTACCATGCAAGAAACGTGCTGCATCCTTCTGAGCCTTAAGCCTTCTAGATGCAAAGGGGATATCTGCCCGGCAACACTAATCAAAGATTGTTCCTATGAACTTGCCCCATTCATCACAGTATTTATTAATGCCTACTTCAACTCGAGCTTAGTACCTACATGCCTCAAGGAAGAATGGGCCATACTCTATTGAAGAAACCCACACTTGACCCCACCTCTCCTGTTCCCTCCTAGGCCTTCTGTACAGCTCTGGCCTCTCATTTCACCACTAAAACTCAGGACATCCCGTCCTCGCTTTCCTCTTCCTCTCTCTCTCTCTCTCTCTCCCCCTCTCTTTGGCCTGCTGTGGTTGCCTCTCCCTCTCCTCTTCCTTTTTCCTCTTTCGCTCTGACAACACCTGGCAATGTCTCTAGACAAGTCCGATCTATGAAGGTGTTGTCCAAACAGGTGCCACCCTGCTCCTCCAGACCACCAAAGACCTCATTGCCACCCTTGCTCCAGCCTTGGCTGATTGCTGCGATTACTCTTTTGCCACTGGATCCTTCCCCCTCTCACCTCAAGCACTCCCTTGTGCACACCCTCCTAAAAAAGCTTTCTGCTGATCCTACATGTCCGGCAAACTATTGTCAGATTCGGGCAAACTCCTGGAATAGCAGGCCATCTCCCAATTTACCCTCCAGACTGAATCTGTTGGCTGCCTCCATGACCATCAGTCTGGCTTCAGAGCATCCAGAGGCACAGAAACGGATCTCCTGAACACCCGTGAAGATCTGGTCTCCTCGGCTCCAGCTCTCCCTCTGTCCTCATCCTTCTCAACCTTTTTTCTGCTTTTGAAACCGTCAATCATGACCACCCTGATAAACAGACTCCATGCAAACCTGGGCATCACAGATCAGGTCCTGGCGTGGCTGACTCCCTTCCTCCTGGACTGTCCCTCCCAGGTCCAACTTGGGTCTTTTCTCCCCACCAACTCTCACTCCACATGTGGTGTCCCCCAGGGCTTTATCCTCTCACCCTGGCTTTTCAATGTCTATCTGACCCCTTTGGCCCAACTGATCTCCACCTTCTCCTCTCACTTTCAGTGTTATGCAGATGACACTCGGCTCTCTTTCAGGCTTCCCTCAGCCTCTTCTTCTCCCTCACTTATTCTGTCTGTCTATCCATGATTGGTGCACCTCCAACGATCTTTGCCTTAATGCCAGTAAGACAGAGATCCTTCTCATTGGGACCCCTTCCCCGCACTTTCCTTCGCTCACTCTGGCCGCCCTCCTTGGGCCCTCTGCCCTCTACTTTTCATAACAGACCTTGCCAAAAAAGGCGCACTTCCAGCTGCACCTCCTCAGAGGTATTCTACCATTCCTCACTTTCCCCTAGAAGCTCACTGTCTCCAGAGCCCTGGTTCTCTCCAGGCTGGACTACTGCCAACAGCCTCTTTCTCAATCTGCCTACATCTACTCTTTGCCCCCTGCAATTAATCCAGAACAGGTCTGCAAGACTAATCCTTGGCCTTAAGCCCACGAACCGTATCTCTCCAGCCTTGAAACATCTCCACTGGCTCCCGGTGGCTGGAAGGACCAAGTTCAAGACCCTCTGCATCGTACATAAGGCTTTCTGGGGCCGGGGCCCGTACTACATCCAACTCTCACTTTCAAAATACCTTCCTTCCAGAGCCCTTCGCTCAGCTACCTCCAACTCTCTGAGTGTCAGATGCTTCTCCAGGCAGGGAGTGGGGGGGGGGGGTAGATCTCTCTCCTATGCAGGTGCCTCCCTCTGGAATGACCTCCCTGTCCCTCTCAGGCTTGAGCCAGACCACCTGAAGTTCCAGAAGCAGCTCAAGACCCTCCTTTTCTCCTCTGCCTTCTTTCTCTCGCTTCCTTGCTAACTTACCTGTCTGCCGCACCGACTGGTTGTTCAGTTCCCTCAGAGTCTCACTGGGTACCAGGCTCCTCCACATCTAGTCTTCCATGCACTGCCTCCTGGCCATTCGTACCCTTACGGGCTGTAACTATAACCCCTACAGCCCCCGTGCCTCCTGCACTTAGCTAGAGCCACGCTTTCCTTGCTGAACTTACAGCCATGCTGCCCTGTTCGCACTTCCCCCTCTCCTTCCCCTTGCACTTCTATTGTCGCACTTGCACGATCCGAATGGCACAAGGCCTGGTAGGATCGTTTCGTCTTAGCCCCCCTATGTTTTCCTACCCTTGTCTTGTGGCATCTAGAAACACTTGTCTACAAGCACGTTATAAATGCCATATCATATCATATGTCATACATCCATGGTTCGGCTGAATGCCTCTGGCGCCGAGACTCCACTATCAGCCTGATATTCTCCACGCCCTACGGGGCGGCCTGTGAGGACGAGACAGGAATTCTTTTCAAAGGTGTGCATTTCGACCTCTATCTTTTGCACATGATCTGCTCTCCATAGGTCGCTTCTGCAGTCCTCTGGGAAATGGATGGGTCCCCTCAACAGTCTGACGACAATTAGTGTACCATCCTCTGCTACCATATGTTGAGGAGGCCATAAAATCCCAGAAAAGCCCCAGAGGTATTGAACTCAGTCCAAACAAGACTCAATGACGGAGTAGACGAAGTGCACAGCAAAACCCAGCTTTATTCACAACAAGACAAAGCCTGGACAGCATACAAGTGTTCAGATCTCACTGCTCTCAGCATGTTTATCAAATACAATTGCTTAAGTATTAAAAACATGTCATTAATGAGGTATCAACACGATATCAGTTCACAAGACTTAGGTTGTAACATATCTTTATTCGGCTTAAAACCATAAAAGCATTTTAACGTCACAATCATATTAGCACCAATAATCCTTTAAATACATTTCAGTGAAGCACTGAGCTCATTTCATATACTAATACAAATAGAGATGTTTAAAACTTAAGATTTTTAAAAGCAACACTATTTCACACTATAGTTCATTAATGAGAACATGATTTCTGATCATACTCTAGCTTTGCACTTTTATTCTTTGTAGCCAGGCTCTATGTAAGTACCTAGAGACAAGATAAACTGAATTCAGCTCTGGGGTACTTTTACAAAATGTATCTTCTAATTCAGTCCTTCAGGTGGAATAGTGGCAGCAAATAGTATTTCCTCAGTCTACTGTACCCTGGGCAGAGTAACAAAAAAAGTTTATAGATTCCTGCAGGTTCCTGCACACTTTACATTGTACATCTGTTGTGTTTGACCATCTTGCTGTAAAAACTGCCACCTTCAGGGTATTATTGCACAGTTGGACAAATAGGGCTTGTGTATACGCGAGTGCCACACAATCCAAATAAGGTTCAAAGCCTTCAAATTGCTTAGACACGATATATAGGGCATGAGTTCTTAATTCAACACACACCCTCTTCATTTTCCTAGTGGTGGCTTCATGGCACTTTGTCTTAGCCAACATCTTTGAGCTAGGTGGTAACCCCTCTGGGTTAGCCCATATGGTAATCAAGTTCAGTTCCTTTTGAATGAACCTAAACCATAGGAGCGAGCCAGAACCAGTAACGCTCTGTATGTTTGTAAGCACTTCTCGGCACTTAACTACTTCTGGCATACTCCACAGTCTGATCCAGTATTGTAGTGGCTTATTGACTGTTACTTCACTGATGGGCTTCAAATCGCATTTCCAGCGCAGTCTGGCCATAGGGGCGCCCTTGGATTGCATGAGTAAATCCCGTAAAAAATTGTTGTCAACTACATTTAGTGCAGTAGTTTTGCAATATCCGGACAGCTCAGCCCCGTATGAGGCAGCTGCCCAACCATGGGTTTTGTACAATTTTAGCGCTGGGGAGATAGCACCCCTGCCATGCCCATTATAGAAACTGCAAATTCCACAGCTATACTTTCCCCAGGTTGCCGCAGCCTTTGCAAAATGGGCCCTCCAGGTAAGGTCGTTTGAAAACCTGATCCCTATGTAATCGTAGGAACGTACTTGCTCTAATTTGTACTCATCTACCAAAACCCACAATTTGGTATTTTTATGACTTTTCCATTCAAATACTGACACCTTTGTTTATTCCAGGTTGCGCCTCATTGAAAAGTCTTTACATTTCTTGATGAAAACTCTCAAATTATGCCTCAACCCCATCGAGGTGGTGGACATAAGAATAGCATCATCTGCATAAAACAATGCTGGGAATGTGTGGTTACCAAGCCTGGAGACCAACAGTTCCTCTATTATAGCATTAATATACAAACAAGACTTATGGGTTCTGGGGATAGGTTAGTGGATTTGGCATCATATAGATCACATAGGGGTTAAACATTTCATTGAGTTACAAGTATCTGATGGCTCCACCTCGAACCACCCCTATATTGATAAAGGTTCAAATGCATCATCTCTACAAGTAGTTGGTTATGATATGATATGGCATTTATAACGCGCCTATACACAAGTGTTTCAAGGCGCGACGAAGCAAGGGAGGGGGAACAGGGGCAGAAGATAACAATCCTACTAGGCCAGGTGTCTTTCAGATCGCGCAAGTGCATGGGAAGGGGGAAAGGGAAAAGTGTGAGGGTGCAGGGAGAGGGGAAAGTGCAATACATGGGATAGGATATGAATACAAAATGGCCAGCTAGTGGTAAGTGCAGGCATGAGTGCAGGTAGGGGGACTGTAGGGATACAGAAACAGTCTCCAAGTGCAGGGTTGCCAGGGAGGCAGTGCAGTGAGCAACTGGCAGGGCCGGGCCTGTGAGCAGAGAGGGAGGCGATGTAACCAGTGCAGTTTCAGCCAGGAATCAACAGGGGAGAGGAAGAGAGAAAGCAGAAGCAAAGAGGAAGGTTTTGAGGTGCTTCCAGAACCGGAGATGGTTCTCCTCAAGTTTCAGGGAGGCAGGAAGGCTGTTCCAGAGGGAGGCCCCTGCCGAAGAGAGAGATCTACCACCAACTCGTTGCTTGGAGAAGCGACTGACCCTGAGGGAGTTGGAGGCGGATGAGCGAAGGGCTCGGGAAGGAAGATATTTAGGAAGAGAGAGTTGAAGGTATTTCGGCCCCAGCCCCCAGAAGGCCTTGTGGACAAAGCAAAGGGTTTTGAATTTAATCCTCGCAGCCACTGAGAGCCAGTGCAGAGATTTCAGTCCTGGAGAGATACAATCCTTGGGCATGAGGCCAAGGACAAGTCTCGCAGTCCTGTTCTGGATAAGTTGCAGAGGGCAGAGAGTAGAGGCAGGCAGATTTAGATAGAGGCTGTTACAGTAGTCCAACAGAGAGAACCAGGGCTCTGGAGACAGTGAGCTTCTGGGGGAAGGTGAGAAAAGGAAGAATACCTCTGAGGAGGTGCAGGTGGTATTGGAACTTCTTAGAGACGTCAGAGATGTGAGGACAGAAGGAGAGTGTGGAGTCGAAGTTGACCCCAAGGTTTTTTGCCTTACAGGTGGGAGCAGGAAGAGGGCCAAGAGAGACAGGCCAGAGAGCTGCAGGGAAGGCATACTATTTCATGGGTGGGGTGACAGCAATGCTTTTGATAGGTTGTCTCCTTACTTACCAACCCTGGACACTTGACAGGTCGTCAAGATATAAGCCAGACCTAGAGCGGGAGGAGAGCGGCCCATGAGCTGCTCTTCATCCAATTAAAAGTTACAATTCCACATTCCCAGGCCATGAGACCAGGCAATCCCTTTGTACTTGGCTTGGTGCAGCAATTTGTGTCTATGTGTGACTTTAGGGTGTATCACAGGTGCCATATCTGTGTTCGCTTCTCAGATGAATGGCCAGTGTTGTCCATGTCTAGGTCACATGCAAAGAGACTGTATGAAATTGAATTACACTCGGTTTATTAAGGTTTAAGCAAATATTAATGTAGGTGTCATGTTTTCTCTTGCCGCTGGAGATACTCTTGGGTTATTCTTCATGGAGTCTTTTGGCTTTCTGTTAATACTACACGTGTCTATCAAAGGCTTTTTGTGCCTTTCTGAAACCTTACTTAATCTAGGAGTATGCTGCTTGCGTTGTGGCAAGCGTTCTCATGCCTTTGTTCCGCCATCCCCATCCTCCGTTATTTCCTCTAACCTTGGTACTTGTTTCCAGCTACTGTCTGAGCACTGCACGGATATATGTTTGTGTGGATTCTTCCTTATGTGCTTTTTTAGGAAGGCTTGAGGCCATTGCTAATTCTGGGACATGCTGTGGCTTCCATCGTTAAGCAGATGGCTGCCCAATTATGCTCTTGTTTCCATGTTAGCGTGCAATATTTGTGTATCGTTCATGTTTCATTTACCTTATACACTGGCCCTGTTAATATTCTTCATGTCTTATGGATGCTATGTAAGTATTCTTCATGTCTAAATGCAACGTATTTTAGGTCTTCAAGTACAGTGCATGTTTACTTTGTGTCTAATGCATGAGCGTTTTACTGTTATGTTAGTTTGAATGCTTTTGTCATCTTTAGCTCACATTGTCCCCAAGCCCTACTTTACCGGTGGGAGATAAGGTAGGAAAGGTTGTTTCAGGGATTAACGTCTCTCACCTTTGCCATATTGGTGAGGGCGGGGGGGGGGCAGATGCTATGAATGACCTATTCATCTGCCTCCCAACAGAAAAAAACACCTGTGAGATATATTTTGATTAGTGTATTAAGTTTGCATTAGGTGGTCATCGCTAATATCATGCCCCATCATATAAAATCTCATCTCACAATTGTGGGTAATAGACAGTATTCACAAGATTCAAACTTATTTAAAGGACAATTAAAGTCAAATCCAGACAAAGGTGGTCTCCAGCTTTATGCAGGTGAAGTCACCACAATGTTACACAATCACAGACATCTGATCTACAAAAACGACATTGACCTGCCTACATTCATCCATTTCTCACACACAGACACTTATTTCTATGATCAATTCTTTGTATATTAAGTTCGGAATAACACTAAACATTCTAATTACACTTCTGCACTTAAACTCAGGTGTTTGTTCAGTTCAATCGATAAGCTCTTTACCACACTGTAAGAAGTCTTTTCAGCTTATTTTTGTAAAACTGTCCCTAGGAAGGATTCTAAGGCAAGAGGGAATCTGCTCCGAGTTGAAATAGAGGTGAACTCTGAAATAAACTCTTTCAAATGTCTGTGGTACAAGTGATTTTTAAACCAATGTTATTCAATGATATTACAGAAATATCACATTGTATCCTGTACATTATAAGATATTGATTATTTGAAATAAATTCTCTACTCAATAAGGCAGGTTACATTTGAAAGCAAGTAGTGTGTTAATTTAGTGAATAACATTTGTGTTTTTTGCTTTAAATGACATCTGAAAACATGATAATTTCCTAACGAATCACACTATTATTTATTTCCATCATCTCACTTTTCCAGTTAATTTCTTAGAAAACAGGAGGTTATTTAGTTAGCTGAATATCCTTCTTACCCATTCAGGCCTCTCTGCATTTTTTAAGGATAAAATCCTGTGCTAAACTGATGTTTTCCGCCTGTCCTGTTTTCCTTGGCCTAAATAAGACCCAGTCTCTGGATAAAAGGGACGTAAAGGCCCTTGGAATGGTTATAGTTTTGGTGTTTTTCCCACTTATATACAATAATGTCTAATAGCCGCGCAGGTGATTACCCACATCTCATTGTTGCCCCCTTTGTCATGGTAGCGAGTAAGAAGCAGAAATCTTGTAAAAATGCAATATTTCTATAGTGCCTTTTACACATAAACCTTAATTTTCTCAACACTGAGTCATCTGCCTCACACTTGCAAGGAGCAGCCTCGTTCCCAATTTTTCTAGGAAAACAATCTTGGGTTCCATTTAATCTACAAAATCCCTTTGACCGCCCGGGATAAATGTCACCAAGGGAGAATATTGGCTACTTCTAGTAATTAGGGCTCATTCTGCCGCTATACGGTTTACATCAGCCCTCAACAAATACGATCAGTCGAAAGGTTTTTGGGTTCACCCACATCGAGGCTCGGTGGCTCCATTATTTCTTTGTGTAGGGATCCTCAGACCCTCACACCTTTTCCTTGGTCGGGGGTGCATGATTGACACCCTTTCCTCTGAGCTCCTTCCCTTGGCCCATATTTAGCCTCAAAGAAATGTACAATTAGTCACTAGAAGGGAGGTGTAGAAAGGCTGGTTTAGTATAACCTAATCGAGATTTATGTTTTGTGTATTCCTTCCTAATTCCTTCTCTAATCTCTGCATACATTTCTACAAACACCACTAAACAATCATTTTTACTTTAAACATTACACAGGCATTCTTCCTTTTGTTTAAACATTCGTACTTGCCACTTTTAGGCAGATTCCTTCTCTTAGTCAGAATTCATCTCAACAGGAGGAGGAATTGATCCCTCAATCTGATGAAGGGCAATCTGGGGATGACATGTCTTCAAACTGGTTAACATGGAATCAAAATGCCTCTGTCTGGAATCTTGATCCTGTAAACTACGAGGAGATCTTGTCGATGATCACATACACCCTCACCACGATGGGATGAACTTTCACTCCTTCGCTTGATTCATCTGGAAATTATAGAAGTAAACTCAATCACCTACCTCATAATCCTCTTTAGATGTCCACAGGTCATAGTAGGTCCTTGTTGCAGACTTGTCCAGATTCTTCTGGGCATATGCAAAAGCATGTTGGTAATGCTTCCTTAGGTTTTCTAGATATTCATGAGTGGTAGAGGCGTTGTCCGGGTCCTCCAGCTTTCCAGTGCAGCAAGTGTCCTTAGGAACCATGGAGTAGTATCTACCACCGCCACTACGGAATTCTCCCCTGTGCTGCTGTAATTGACAGGGAGGAGAAGAATGACACAGGGCAGGGGTTACTTAATTGCTGTGTCCCTTTTCTTATTCCCTAATCCGGATCACCAACACAGGAGCTAGACAGGATGACAACAGAGAGTCAATTAGTGATGTCAGGGACCCCTTCCTTAAACTAACCAGAAATAGGCAAAGGGATAGAAAAAGGGAGAAGCTATATCTTATCTCGTGTTCTGTTTAGCTCGCGCCATCTTGAGGGGAAGGTCCTATTAAGATCACAGGACAGAATCTTTCATGGCTGAAGAACGAAGTGAGCAAGAATCCATACATAAGGAGTAGGGTCAATAACTCTTATGCACCCTGTGTATTAAAAAACCCAAAAAATAAAAGAAGGGAGAGAATTCAATCCGACTTGTGTACTAAAGCAGAATACCTTGTATAACGACTGACAGATGCAGTAGAGGCATACCGTGAATCAGAGACCATGGGGAATACTGCACCCCGAACATAGACAGTAATATACAAAATACACAAGGAAGAATTCCCCCCTCGTCTTCCTTACCTGGCTAGGTGCCTAAGGTTTACTTGGGAAAGGTGAAGAGAGGGCTCCCCAGACCAAAAGCAGTTGCAAGACATCGTCATCCCCTCTCACCTTCTGCTTTATGCTTTCTGGTCTGCCACCTGCACCAACTTGCAAGACCGTTTCATGGCGGCCATCTTGAGAGACACTAGACCATTGGTCTTGGATGACAACTGTGTATTCTCAGCAGCCATTTCTAAGACATTATGCAACACACCAGGGATATAGAGAAGGTATGGATATGTCTGTTCTAGGATCAGAGTGGCATAGAGTTAGTAGCATACACAAATATTCTGTATTATTAGTCATACCATTATTTGACATCCGATGGCACCCTGATATCGACGGGTTCATGTAGGCAGCCAGAGTCTCCCAAGCAGTAAGGGGGGAAGTCCTTGTGTGAAACCTAACAGGTATTGATCGACATGTGTTCCTGTGTTTGGTATAAAAGGTATTGAGGCAAGACGATTTCTCTACTGGTCATGAGTTCAAAAGGAGACATGTTAGTAGCAGAAGTAGGGATAGACCAAAGAGCCATCAGGACTAGTGGTAATCCCAAATGGGTCCAAAAAAACTTCTTTAATATTCCCACAATTGGTTTTTTATATTGCTCCACTGGATGTGGGTTGTAGTCGATATGTAACTTTCTTTTGACATCTAACATTCCCCCGTTGGGGAAATGTCTACCCTGGTTAGAAAAGATGTGGATAATCAATAACAAAGCTGCTTTCTCCACCTGGCAATTTGTGGCAGGAGATATTCAACACACTTGGTGAAGAGATATCTAACAGTCCACATACATTTGTTGCTGCATGTAGAGCGAGTCATTGGACCAATTAAATCGATCTGAAGATCTAACCATGCTAAGGTAATTCCTCTCTTTTCTAGAGGAGCCGGGTGAGTGGGAGGGCTCGGCTGGAACTGAGCACCCACCAGACACTCTTAAATAAATATTCAGGCCTCACCCATGTGTGGCCAATAAACTACTTCACGTAGGATCTCCATTGTCTTTTGAAATCCCAGATGACCAGCTGTTGCTATGACATGGGCAGGATTTAACATTATGCTTTAGAATGAATTAGGTACCACACACACATCTTAACCAGATTGCGGTTTCCTAATCAACGGTCCAGCTTGAATTTTGAACATCTTCTGCAATTTCATTAAAACTCAAAGATCTTCCTTTCCCAACTAGTCTGTTTCAGACAAGGGAAGGTTTTCAGGATCTTCTAAATATTTGTAGAATGTTCCTATGATGGGGGGCTTCCTTCTGTGTGGTAATTAAATCTCGGTCTGGAGCATCTTCATTGCAGTAGAAAGCTCACCATTAGCTTGAGATTGTGTGCTGCTGTTATTTGTATGTCTCCAAGGAGATGGTCCCTATCAATGTATTCACTTTTGGTTGCTCGGGTTTTGGGTAATTGATCAGCCAAATAATGTTCTGTTTTATCGTGACCTTTAACTTGTGAGTGACCGTTATTTTCTTCCAAAACAAAGCCATGTCATTTGATGTCACTAAATAATCTATTTTTTGGATTAACTTCCCGTGTTTCAGGGGTGTATTGTTTACACAAAGTTCTCAAAAAATCAATTTCAGACATATTCTCAATCAGTTATGATTACTAGTTCCTGTAGCTGGTGATTTACAGCAGTATCAACAGCTTTATATACGGCCATCAGTTCCACCACCTGGTTATTCGGAGGACTTATTTTTACAACCTGCTGTAGATTCAGGGATGTCATTCACCCAAGTATTCCTGACACCAGCTACTAGATTTTTTCTAATCATTTTCTTTAATATTGAAGGAACATCCATCCACATAAATAATGGCCATTTCCAGACATGTATTCTTATCATTCACCTTATGAGAAGCCAGATATGCCTCCATATTATTGGTTGTTTTGAGCTCTTCCTCATCTAGAGAGATGTCTTGGGAACAATCATGTAAATCAGCCAGTCTTTGCGTCATAGGGCTCTTTATTTCACAATGCCTGATTTCTCCAGGGTAATCTTGTACTGAGAAATCCCTGAAATAATTCATGAATAAGCGACATTTCCAGTAATCATATTTGGTCACTCTGCAGGTAGTGTAGAGGCAGGCGGGATGTCTCGAATATTATGTGTTCCTGATGGACCAACAGACAGTAGTTTTTTAACACTGATACTGTTGCCCGGAGTGATTTCTCACATTCATTAAATTTGATCTCAACAGGCAATAATATTTTGCTTATGAAATAAATCACTTTATTAACATGGTCATGCTTGAGACATAAGAACACGGTTATACAGGTGGTGGAAAATGCTGTTTCCAGGAAAAATGAAACATTTTTTTACGGGATAAACCAAACACGGAGCTTGGGATAGACTTCTTTTCTGTTGTTTCCCATCCTCTGTCTGAGAGCGCCCTTCTTTGCAATTGACCCCTGCCTTCAAAGGATAGGCATGGGATTGAGAGATCTCTGCGTAATTGTCTATACATTTATGGTTTTAGTTTGTCAATCTTAAGAGACGTCATAGCTCACGTAGAGCTGTCGCATTCTTCAATTCCAGTAGAGCTTCCACTTTATTCTTCTGAGGATTAAGACCCTCCACTGTGTTTTAATGGCCTAGAAAGGTTACTTAAGGTCTGCACCAATGTGCTTTCTGAAGTGATAATTTTGCACCTCCATTTTTCATTTCAGGCAGCACAGGGCAGATCTCCTCCAAGAGTTCCTCAACAGTTATATTTTATTTTATTTCAATTTTTATTGAGTTTAGACGTAAAGAAGGAAATTCAAGGAACTACTTCAGATCAAAATTATCGCAAACCACGTCAATTGCCCTTCATTCCCCCCACCTCACCTCACTCCCTGCGGCACCCTTCTCAACGATGCCCCATGGCGACCATATCCGACATACAGAATTACAAAAATCCCAAACAATTGTTTTTACCATATGTGGCAAGTTTCTGTATTCTCCATCACACTAGACCAAATAAAGCAAGTGTGGGGGGTCCAAGGCATATGGCAGCCCCTCCCCAACCTTTATCCATCCCAAGACTTCATCCCCGTATATCTGCACTTTATCACATGCCTACCATATGTCCCAATACTTGGTGTGCTCTCCTCACCCATGCCAGCAATACGGACACCCCCCACAAACATTCTGGAAAGATGGACTAGGTCATATTGCTAACCAGCAAGCAAGGTAATACTGTGGAGTTTGTACTGCCATGATATTGAAGTCTTGAAAGTACCCCGGCCCATCTTACACCAGAGCCCCTCTTCAATGTCCCTGCCCAAATCCCTCTCCCATCTGGCCTGGAGACCCTCTCTTCCAACCTCTATTCCACAGCCAGACACCTCCATCAACACCCCGTGCGTTTACGGAGATCAAGCCCTTCATCTCAGTATGCATATAGAGAATTTTCTCCACCTGCGTGAGCGCTCTCTGTATCTGTGGTTTCCATTTTTCTGCAGTTAGGTCACATTTGATCGGTAAGTAGGGGAATATTGACAGTTTCCTTATGTGCAAAGCCTCCTCCAGTTCCTAAATAGAGATGCATTTTTCATTTCGCCACAACTGACCCACTCTAACAAGCTCTCCCTCGAACCAGGCCTGGTATCTAGCCAGGTCAGGAAGCTCTTCCCTTATACCCAGTGCCCACAAATGGCTCATAGGTAAGGGCCATGAAGTAATCCCCTGCATCCCCACTCCAGGGGGCCAAATGTTTCAAAGAACTCCTAAAATGGGAAGCTGCAAAATCCTGCGGGCGATTTTCTTTCTAGGGGCCCACAGCCACTCCCACACCCTAGCTGGCCTCAAGTGGATGTTCTCCAAAAACACCCACTGCATACCCTTGTTCTCACTTAAGTGAGGGGCCAGCACGCTCAACTGTGCTGCCCTATAGTACGTGTAAAGGTCCAGAAACCCCTCATCCCTTCTCACCTTGGGCAGTACTAGAGTATTGTAGGCCCCACAAGGTTTCTTCCCCTGTCACAAGAAATGGAGCATACATCCCATAGCTTCCCTAAGTATCACATCGGGTATCAATATCGGGAGCATCTGAAAGAAATACAAGATCCTCCGCAGGAGGTTCAATTTTAAACACATTAAGGTGCCCCATCCAGGATATTGTAAGCTTTTCCTAGTTTGCCATATCACCATATAATGCTTCCAGCAAAGGTAGATAGTTTGCCTCACAAAGGTCACGCAGGCTGCGTGTGATGTCAACCCCAAGGTACCAAAGCATCTCCAGCCTCACCTGCATGCCTAACTGATAGAGTATCAGTACCTCTCTAGCACCCTCCTCATTGAACAGAAACAGAATCAACTTCAGCCCGTTTACTTTGAACCCAGAAAACTCTCTGTATTGGCAGATCACCTCCATATATTATTATTATGTATTATTATTGTTGCAGGGACAGTATGTGGGTTCTACATTTGTAAGAGCACATTGCCGGCATACATCCCAAGCTTAAAGTCAAGAGTCCCCCACACAAATCCCTTCCACCTGAGGGGCATTCCTCAGCATCTCAGCCAATGGCGCCATTGATAATGCAAACAACAGAGACGAGAGCGGACAACCCTATCTAGTATCCCTATGTAACAAAAATGATCTGGAGAACCTTCTGTTAACTGCCACCCATGCAGAGGGGCCCAAATACAAGTGAGAGTGTTCCTTCCAAACTCCTATTTCCCCAGAACCGCATACAGGAACCCCCAAACAACCATATCAAAGGCCTTCTCTCCATCTAAGGCCAGAAGCGTCAGATTATCCACTTCCCCTGAGACATGTCCATTAGGTGCACATTTTTCCACAGGGTGTCTGCCCCCTGCCTTCCCTTAATAAAACACACTTGATCCACATGAACCAAGTGTGACATCAAGTTCTCCACTCTAGAGGCCAACTCCCTTGTAAAGATCTTAGCGTTCATATTAAGATAAGACCCACACTGTCTACGATCCCTTCCACCCTTTGGAATCACAGAAATCAAGGCACAGTGAAAAGTCTCTGGAGCTCTTCCAGTCTCTGAAACATGATTGAACAATTTAACAAGATGTGTTGAAAGAAGTCCTGCAAAAGACTTGTATAACCCGGCCGTAAAACCATCCTCCATGGGTGCCATCCCAGCCTGCGTCCATGTCATACCCTGCAAATACAAGTCAATCTGTACCTTATCCACATGCTTCTCTGGGCTATTGAGCCACTCATAAAATTTGGCGAAGTGCTCCGCTATCCCCTCTGAGGATGTGTCAACCTGACTATCCCCTCCTTCAATCTCATCCACCCACCTTTTGGCCCTTTGCCTCTTATAAGGAACTCATGGTGGCAACAGTAAAGACAGACACAAGTGATCACAATTCAAGGGTGTTTATTAAACTGTAAATGCAGGGTGGAAAAATGCATAATCTGAACCAAAATCTAAGATGGGAGCAAGCGTCGACCATCAAAAGAAAGATAAGGCAGTCATTGTGGTGTTGTGTCAAAATGAAAGGGCCTATACTAAGAAAAACCTATTGCCAATTACTTACAACTGATTACTCAAATGGTGTGGGATAAGGGTTCAATAAAGAGAGAAGTGTTCACAAATAATAAGTCAGGATATGATTGCCAGGGGTCTCCCTTCCCCACGTTTTCAGCATGGGATAAGGTGGGGCCTTGGAGCACGGTACACGCTTGTGCTTTTTCAGCACAAGCTAACAGTTCCGTTCCAGCTATCAGGTTCTTTGATGGATAAGTCTCTTTTCAATATAAGTCTCTTGCCTTCGAGGGGCTGATGTATTCAATAAACAAACAAAAAGCTCTGTTCCACGTATGGCTTTGGGCGACGGCTTCAACCCTGGGTACACCTCATCCGGGCACAAACCCTTCACAAAATCGTATTCAACAAATCAACTAAACAGTTCCTTTTTCAATGAACTTTGGGTGATAACTTGCCAGCCCCAGATCTCCCTCTTTCGGGTCTGGACCCCTTTCAGATGTCAGCCTCCCTCCTTCAGGTTCACCATGGCCTTTCTTACTTTCACGAGCCTTCATGTCTTTTTAAACAGTTCTTTTGGCTTCGCCTCAGATAGTCGGCTTCCCTCTGCCGGGTTCACTCTCGCCAACTTTTAAACAAACAGTTCACGTACCAGTTCTCACCATGCAGGATTCATTTCCCTTTCTTTCACAATCATCAGTCGGTCAAAGACTTTTGGCGGTAGAGAGGATTTTACAAGACCCTAAATTACCACTTTGACATCTCTTCGTCTCGTCCCAAGGCCTTCTGGTAGCGTCCTATCATCAGGTAATCGGCCAGAGTTTGTGTGAGCACTCACTTGGTGCCGATCGCCTCTGTTACAGGTTTCCCCCTCTTTTCTCAATAGTTCAAAGTTCAAATTAGCTATACTACTTTTTGTTCAACACAGTTCAGTTTCTTAAACGACTCTCCCCTTGACACACCGGATGTGATGAACCGCTTGGCTTTCTTCTCCTTCGAGTCAAGGTTGGTACCACTGAGACAAGTCTCTCTCCCCGGCTTGGTTATCAGCGAGGAGGGTCTCATGCACCATAGACATTTGCTGCAACATACACTGGCCTTTGTTTGCAGTCTTATGTTTCATTGCAGAGGTTTCACTGACTTGGATCGGAAAGGGCAAGGTCACGTCTCTCCTTGTCACCCTCTCTGTATTTGCCGTCTTTCACCGTCTCTTGAACTGCCGTGCTGAGTTAGCCCTCACATTGTGCGCTCTGCCTTGCTCGTCCTGTGCTCCACCTTTAATCCCAGTGGGGAATGGAAAGGGCCGTCAGAGGTGTGTGTGGGTCTGGCCAATTGCCTGACTTTGCCTGACCCTTGTATTGGGACATGTCAGGTAAACGGCTATGGTGTTAGTCCATTATCTTTCATGTTGTGCGAAAGTGTTCATGTCGGAAAGGGGGGGCAGTATTTTGGAATATACTACGTGGTAGGATGGGGAAAGTTTTGAAAGAGGGAGACAACGCGTCTCAATCATCGGTGTCCCACTCCCAAAGTACACCCCATCCAGGTGATCCTCCCTCACTGGTCCAACCCCCAGGAACTGGATCCAATAGCGATTGCTGTGTCCTGGTCACCTGGATGACAGATGCCCAGGGACTATCTAGGGCAGAGGTCTTCAATCTGAGGGCGCGCCACCATGCCTGGGGGGGCGCGTGATGCCTTCCAGAAGAAAAGAAAAGAGTAACGCTTTTTTTTCTTTTTCTGCCGCACTGAACTGAGCATGTGCAATGGGGAGCCACTGGCTCCCATGCACATGCTCAGCCAGTGCGATGTGGTGGGGGCGTGGCCATGGAAACAGGAAATAAACGCAGCCTGGACGCGCGCTTTCCTGCATTTGGATCGCGCGTCCAGGCTGCGTTGTGGTGTCCTGTGTTCCCTGTTGTTGCTGCTGCTGCCGACGTGTGCGAGGTAAGTCACCCGTTCCGGCTTTATTTTTAACACGGCTCCCCCGTAGAAATCTGCCACGGGGGAGCCACGTTATTAATGCAGAACCGGTCCCCCTGCACCCCTCTCTCCCTGCATCCCCCACATTGGGGGGCATGCATGGAGGAGAGGAAGCGAGCGGGGGACCGGAACTGCTCTGCCGGAGTTTTTTTACAACGCGGCTCCCCCATGGCATACTGCTGGAGCCCAGCAATCTGCCATGGGGGAGCTGCGTTATTAATGCAGCACCAGTCCCCCTGCGCCCCTCTCTCCCTGCATCCCCCACATGCATGGAGGAGAGGAGGCGAGCAGGGGACCGGAACTGCTCTGCCGGTGTTTTTTTACAACGCGGCTCCCCCATGGCAGATTGCTGGAGCCCAGCAATCTGCCATGGGGGAGCTGCGTTATTAATGCAGCACCGGTCCCCCTGCTTCCCCCAATAGCGATAACCCCACATTCAGGGGGAACCGGGATGCAAAGCTCCTGCTCCCCCGAGAGAATTGAGGGCCTCTGCCAGTGGAGTAACTTTGCTTAAAATGTTGGGGGGGACATGACATCTGAAGAAAAGGTGCCCCAGCTAAATGAATGAGGACAAAATGGTATGCCATGAAAGTTGGGAGGACAAACATCCCCGCCCCCCCTAAAATTACACCCATGGCCTCTGCCACCAGGTCTGCCAGGGGCATCACTACTGGCACACCAGAGCTGCCCCCCAGAGTCTTTGCCAGAGCCGCTGAAATAATGTAAAATTGTAGTAACACCAGGGCACTAAACCCACAATTAGCAAGAGTGCTTCGGGGCACCCCAGCAAAACAGGAAATAGCATTGTTCCCAAGTACTTTAATTTTCCACATACATTTGCTGGACTTCCAGTCCCCCTTATGCCCATCCGTCCATTCCATGCACCCCCAGTCCCCTCGCCAGATCTTGTAGTCCGAAGCGTTCTAATCTTGTGGCTGTGCAGTAGACAAGGAAACCACAAGCAGAAGTTATTAAACTATCGAGTGATGAAAACATTAAGGATCAGGTGGGCTCATGAATTTTTTTGCATGGGGTGTTTCCCACCAACCCCAACATTTTCACATGGCTCAGTTCAACATGGTGTTTGCCATGTTTATGTTTTTTTTGGGGTGCAGTTTTACTTTTTTAAAACCGTTTGCAATGTTTCGACAGGTTCAGGCTCCTTTTCTCAATCGATAGTTTTCTAGTGCCCAAAGATGGTAGGGATCTGAAACGTAAAGCGGAAGGAGAGGTGGGAACAGACAAAAGAAATGCAAAAACACGGAAATATGATCACTCTTATTTGGACTTTGGGTTCACATGCATCACAGTCGCTGGGGAAGTGAAGCCGCAGTGTGTGATTTGTGGTGCTACATTAGCAAATGACAGCCTGAAGCCAACAAAATTAAGGCGGCATTTGGAAACCAAACATGCCGATTTAGCAAAAAAGACCAGGGATTTCTTTGTACGGCAGCTGCAAGGCATGAAAAAGCAAAAGGAGACTGTTAAAAGTGTGGCATCTGTACCTGCAAATGCTTTGAAAGCATCTTACCACATTGCATACTTTCTTGGCAAAAACAAGAAGCCCTTTACAGATGCTGAGAAAGTGATTCTCCCAACCATTCTCGCTGTCAACCGGGTAATGCTTGGTGAAAGTGCAGCAGAGAAATGCAAAAGTATCCCTATGTCAGACACAATTTGCCGCCGTATTGCTGACCTGTCCTCTGATATCAGTACAGAATTGATATCGCGCTTGAAAGACAGCCAGTTCGCCCTACAATTGGATGAGGCCACTGACATATCAAAAGAAGCTCACTTGATTGCCTATGTGAGGTACTGCCATGGAAAGGAGATGTTGGAGGACTTCTTGTTTTGTAAGCAAATTAAGGGCAGAGCAACTGCACCTGAACTCTTTGAAATTTTAAACAACTTCCTAAGTTCCAACTGCCTAAAGTGGGAGGCGTGTGTTGGTATTTGCACAGATGGTGCTCCTTCAATGTGTGGTGCTAGAGCTGGGCTAAAAGCAAAAGTATTGGTAGTAGCTCCACATATTGTGTGGACACACTGCAAGATACACCGAGAAGCTTTGGCTGTGCGCAATATGGGGCATGAACTGACACAGGTTTTGACCTCTGTTGTAAAGATCGTAAATTTTATTAGGATGCACCCCCACAAGAGCCCGTCTGTTTGCCACCTTATGTGCAGAAATGGGAGCGGACCATGATGCTTTGCTGTTTCACACAGAGGTCAGGTGGCTATCCAGGGGAAAGGTTTTAAATCGCATCTATGAACTCAGAAACGAAGTGAGACACTTTCTCCTGGAGTTAGACCAGACAAAAGCAGAGCCTCTGTGTGATCCACGCTGGCTTATACTGTTGGCTTACCTTGGCGACATCTTTGAAAAGCTAAATTTTCTAAACCTCTCCCTGCAAGGCACAGAAACCACATCATTTGCCATGAATGCAAAAATATCGGCATTCAAGAAGAAGCTGGAGTTTTGGAGGAGGGTTGATATTGGCATAGCCGATGCGTTCCCATTAGAAGATGCTCTTGAGGAGACAGAGTATGATCTTTCATGTGTTTCTGAAGTAATTGGAAACCATTTAAATGCTCTCAGAACCAGTCTCGAAAAGTACTTTCCTGAACACAATTGCAACATGAATGACTGGGTGGTTCAGCCTTTCCTAGCTGACTTAGGAGCCCATCTCCCAATACAACTCCAGGAGGAACGAATGGAGGTCCAAAGTGACCGCCTACTAGAGAGCCAATTCACAAAATTGTCTTTGGGTGCATTTTGGCAACATGTGTCTGCAGAGTATCCAACTTTATCGAAATGTGCAGTCAATGTACTTTTACCTTTCAGCACCTCATACCTGTGCGAAATTGGGTTCTCTGCACTTGCAGCCCTAAAGACAAAATATTGGTCAAAGCTGGAGGTGGAAGAAAGCCTGCGGTTGGCTATTGGAAAAATTGAACCCAATATTGACAGGCTGGCTGGTGAAAGGCAGGCCCACCCTTCACACTAGTTCTCCAGTATGCCACTGTCCAACTTGCAAGTGACAGCATTGACAGTACGCTGTTGTACTTCAGAAACAAATTGTTACAGCACTTGCATAGCAAATGTTACTACAGGACAGCAATATTGGGTGTTTTTGTTTGTGTGAAATAAATATCCAACACTATTTTTAGTCGAGTCCTCTGTATTATAGCAAAATAATCGGAATGCTTTGTTCACAAATATTTGTCCTCATCTGATTTGAATCATTGCAAGCAATGATTTTGAAACAACGTGGTATTTGACAAGCACTCCTTCGTTGGGGGCACCATTGTACTCCAGCGCGCGATAACCGTTTGCAACCGAGTACAATTTTGGAGTACATGTGTATAGGGGGAGGGGGGGGGGCCTGGGCCGGAGAAATTTTTCTTAGGGGTGGTGGGGGGGGGGGTGGGGGGCTCAGGGTCAAAAAGTTTGAAGACCACTGATCTAGGGTGACACCTGCAGGTTTCTCACACTCCGCAGGCATGCCGCCAAACTCCCATCCGCGCTATCCCCCCTTTCATAGTATTTTTGTCTCAAGAATTGTAACTGTCGCACAACCTTACCCAAATCGACAGATTTCAGCACCTCCCTTTTACCCCTTAACTCTGGTATTAACCTCTCCCTGCCTTCCCCACCCGCTTGTATTCTTTGCTCCAGGGAGACAATCTCGCACCTCAATTTCCCCTCAAGAAGATTCCTTTCCCTTTTCTTATTTGCACCTTTCCTGATCAACAATCCTCGCAAGGTAGCCTTAGCCGCCTCCCAAAAAATATTGTAATCCACTTCCCCATATCATTCAGATCAAAAGAACCATTGACATAATTGTTAAAAAGCACATGCATTTCAAGATAACGTGAAATCACCCACTGGTACTGTTTCCTCTCCCTGACAAGTTATTAAGCAGCACAAACAATATGCCTGAAGAAAGTGAAAGCCTTATATAGAACTTCCCAAAACAAGACTTTTGCCAACCGACACCTTGTTTGAACCTGTGACAAGTCCACAACTACCTTGCGCTTTCACTAATGTTTGAGGACTATCTTGGCAAACAGTCGGCTCCCACGCATAGACACTCAAATTGAGCAGGTGAAATGTATCAATGAATGGGTGTGCTTATTCCTCCCTACCTCAAGGACAAAGGGTAGACAGTGAAAAGAACCCAGTAGGGAGAAAAGACCACACAAAGAAGGGAATGCTATAGGCTGATTCTGACACCCAAAGTAACCTAACTATTTGTGGTAGTGGTGTATGGATAAACAATTAAAGATGCCTATGAGGAATACGGTTTAGTGAACTCCAGTAGTATAAATAACAGTAATCATGGTGTATGCATGGTAAACCACAGAGAGCAGTAAATTAATCTAGACAATTAAGGGAATCAACTTTTCAACTCGGTCATCAATTCTAGAGGCAGATCTGGATGACAGGTTTATGCCATACCATCAGTCATTTTCAGCCTAGCCCCAAAGGCTGGGGTGGCAATCATGTCTTGTCTGGTGATGTGCGCTTCATGATACTTTCTGAAATATCAGGGCTGCAGATCAAGGATCTATAGTCAATGGGGGTGGGAGGAATCACTATTGCGCAGCCTCACCAGCACGACTGCTCTACAAGGTGATCTTTGGCTATTCTGAGTTGGTCAGATCTCAGTCTCGAACCAGTTCACACCAGTGGGGATCTTAAAGAAGTAGACTCTCGACTATTGTGCAATATCTTAATCTCTACTGGGAAAATGAGAATGTATAACACGGTCTTGAACACCACCGTAACCCGTTGGAATTAATTTTATGCTTTCTGTACAGCCTGTTTGTATACAGGATTTGAAAGATTAAGGTGGCCACTTAATCTTGCCATTTTGAAACACAGAATCACTTCCCAGTCTCTAAAGTTCAATACCGTTGAAATGTGGGTTCCTCACCAGAACCCCGAGTGCTTGATGGAATAAGAAAGCAGAGATGGGGCATAGCCTAAAGCAGAAGCTTCTCAAGGTAGGAAGTGGAATCTGTGCTCACATCACCTTCTGAATGTTGCATCTTTGTGTCTCTCATGGGCCACGGGAGCCACAGAGACAGTCCTTACACTTATCTCGGGCCCCCAAGAATAGAAGACTTCAGAAATGGTGGGAGAAAACAGGACTGAATAGTGCCCTAACCAAGACACATGTAGACCACAGCAGGAGGTGAGAATTATAAACACTGCTCAACACCCCCTGATCTCTAGCAAGGCCTACATGCAAGTTCTTCTGCTGTAGGACGATGCAAAGGCAGTAAACAGAGCTGGTAATTGAGGATCCACACTGCCTGCTGATCCAATGGCATGCAGACAAGGAAAGCTAGAGGTCAATATGGTCTGCTGAACAGACAACACGTGGTAGCGGACTCAGGCCAAGACCATCACTCAGTCTACCCAGATCCAGCTGTATCTCCATGACTAGACAAAACGCCAATTGGCTGCCTATCCGTGACAGAATCACACTACGTACCTTGGCTATCACACACAAATGCCTCATGAACTCAGCCCCCAAATATCTGTCTGATAATATCTGCAAAAACCAACCCACACGTAGCACCATATCAGCCCACTCGCAGAGCCTTGTGGTTCCAAGATTCAGCCTTAAAACGGCTGGAGGAGCCAGTTTCCCAATCCAAGCTGCCAAACGATGGAACTCCTTACCCATTCCCCTCAGACAAGAACCCTCCCTCCTCACTTTCAAAGCTGAAAGAAAAGAATGGCCGAGTAACAAACCCTTACTGAACCATCGTCTAGTTGGCCTCTGTTTGTTTGTTTGTTTATTTGTATAGCGCTCCAGACCCGGGGGTAGAAGGGCACTTAAGGAAGAAGGTTACATTTTGAAGTATACAATTGCAAAATAAAACAAATTGAGAAAATCAGGATACAGCAGTTACATATTGTGATATATACAATTGTGAAGTAAACAATTTGCAGAGCAAATTTTGCAGACATGGTTAGGTAAAGGGATGTGTGCCTTCCTAACTGGGTATTATCCTTTGTTCAGGAGCCAACCGATAACATAAAAACCATTGAGTCCTTCCAGGTTTTTGGGAAAAATGTTAAGGGGTAGGGTGTTCCATAGTTGGGAGGCAAGTACTGTGAAACTGGTTCCTCCCGCTCTTTTTAATGAGAATCTGGGTACTGTTAAGCATAGGGTGTTGGATGATCTGGTGGTTCTTGTGGCAGGTTTTAAGGTAAATTTGTTGGAGAGATAGGGGGGGGCTAGGTGGTTTAGGGCCTTATATGTAAGGCAGATGGTTTTCAGGTCTATTTTTTGTCGAATGGAGAGCCATTTGCACGATTTCCTAGTATTGGAAATGTGCTCTTGTCTAAGAATGTTGAGTGCTACGCGAAGGGCGTCGTTCGTTTTGTAGTACCTGTAGTTTGTTAATTATGGTTTGGTTAGCACCTAGGTACAGACTATTGTAGTAGTCTAGTTTAGACTGTATGAGGGCTCTGGCAAGCGTGAGGCAGCTGTTGGTGGAAAGGAAGGGTCTACTGGACCTAATAAGCTTGCCGGTGTAGGCGGAGGCAGAGGCAATCATGTTGGTTTGTTTATGAAGGTTAGAGTTGGTATCGAGATAAAAGCCAAGGGTTTCCACATTTTTGGCGATTGGGATGGTGTGACCATCGATCGTGATATTGTTATAGTTGGGGTTAAGTTTGGACAGGTTGCTGGGAGAGCCGACAAGGAGGAGCTCCGTCTTCTCATCATTCAGGCAGAGGCCATCCATGCCTGAATGATGGAGAATATTTCGTTAATCCGGGTGACGTCTGTGTGGTAGTTGCCTGTGATGGTGAGGAGTATCTGGGTGTCATCTGCGTAATTTGTGTAGGTGACACCCAGATGGTCCAGTTGATCAAAGAGTGGCTTTGTAAATATGTTGTACAAAGTGGGGGAGACACAGGAGCCTTGTGGGACCATGCATGAGATAGGTATAGGGTTTGCTGCAGCTGTTGTGGAGAAGACTCGCATGGTTCTGTTCAGCAGAAATGATTGTATCCAAGCGATTGCGGGGGAGGAGAAGTGAGCTGCGGTGGCCAGGTGATTGCAGAGGATATTGTGGTCGACCAGGTCAAAGGCCGCTGAGAGGTCTAAGAGGAGAAGGAGAGCAGTCTTGCCTTTGTCTTTGATTTAATCAATCTGGCTTTTAAGATCAACAAGGGCAGTTTCTGTACCATGTTGAGGTCTAAAGTCAGATTGACGCAATCCTAGCAGTTGATTGGATTCCAGGTATTCTTGAATTTGGAGGTAGGCGACTGTCCAGTATTTTTAAGAGGAATGGGACTGTGGTGATGGGTCTGTAGTTGGTGGGTTTGGTTGGGTCTAATGATTGTTTTTTCAAGAGTGGGAGAACCCAGGATTGTTTAAGGTTGCTGGGGACAGAATTGTTAGTGAATGATAGGTTGATTAGTTTGGTGATGAAGGGGGATAGATCTCTGGCTGCGTCTTTTATGATCTGGGCGGGGCAGCTGTCCCCTTTGCAGTTAGAGGGTTTTAAGGAGGGGATGATTTTTTGAACTTCAACCGTGGTTACTTTCTTGAAGGTGAAGCTAGGTATGGTGTCAGAGAGTGTTGGTAGTGTGTTAGTTAGGGTTAGTAGGCTTGTTGTTGGAAAGCTGTTGGCGTTTGTCCTTGATTTTGGTTTGGAGTCCTATGATTTTATTGTTACAGGCGTTTTGGATGCCAGTGCACCAAGGTTTGTCTTTCAGACATGTGTCTGTGGGTGGATTGGGGTTTGAGTTCTTTTAGAATTTTGAACAATTCTTTAGTGGAGGATCCTGCCTGATCGATTCTGACGTTAAAAAAATCTTTTTTCCTGCAAATAATTTCGTTTTTATAAAGAGCGATTATATTTGTGAGGTTTACTTTATTTTCTGCAGAGGGATTGGCTTTCCAAGTGAGTTGAGCCTTAGCTTTCTTTTTTCTGAGTGCCTTAAGTTCGGGGGTGTACCATGTGTTAAAGGTGCGCTCTTGGTTTATCTTTCCGCAATTTTAGGGGGACAATGGTGTCCACTGCTTTGGCCATGGAATTGTTGAAGGTGTCGATTAGTAGGTTTAAATCAGCGTTAGCTGGGAGTGCGTTAAGGGTGGGCAGGACCAGGGGTAGTAAGGCCTCAGCAGTGATGTTGCGTTTGCTTCTGGTGGGGCATGCTGGTGCTATAGGGCATTTTTCAGGTGTGGTGTGGGTGATATCAATCTCAAGAGGTATGAGGTAGTGATCTGTCCAGACTAGAGGTCCTTACAGGTTGTGTCGCAGTTGTAGGTCGCTACCCAGTCGATAGTTCGACCTTTCTGGTGGGTGGGAAGGGCAATGAGTTGTGCAAAGCCCTGTTCTGTTAGTGCATTGGCTAACGATGCAGTAGGTGCATTGTTGGGGTCACTGTAACCAAGGTTATGGTCACCTAGGATAATTTGTGCTGAAGGCTTAGAGTTTTCATCAATGAGATGTGATGTCTTCTTCAAAGGCCCATGGGGGGGCCTGGAGGTCTATATATGAGGTGAACGGTGATAGTGCTTGTGGGGGAGGTTTGTAACTTGGCTGTAAATAGCTCACAGGAAGAGATTGACACAAGGGGGGCTGATCTGAAGCCTAAGGAGGATTTTGAGATAATTGCTACACCTCCTCCCCTGGTGTTAGGTCTGTCGGCTCCGAGTATGGAGTATTTGTCAGGGATGGCTAGTGCTAGATGGGGTCCGGATCCTTCGTGGAGCCAAGTTTCTGTTAGGGTTAGGAAGTCAAGATCATTGGTTAGAATGATGTCAGCAATTTCTGTGGGATGGGCAGCAAGGGATCCGACATTGAGTAGGGCTCCTTTTAGTGGGGGTGGGGTAGGCTTGTTGGGTGCCTTCTGCTTCTTGTTGGTTTTAGAGTTGGATTTGGTAGTGGGCTTGTTGTGAGAAGAAGGGAGCCTATTGCCTAGTATGTAATTGCAGGCTGTGAGGTTGGGGGTGGAGGAGGGGGTCAGTCCAGGGGGCTTGGGTGGGGGGTTTGGTGTTCAGGTCGCTGTGGATGGGCTTTGTAGATGGCGAGGAGGAGCCTGAAGCGCTGGGTCCGGGGGTGTTGAGGGTAGATTCAAAGCTGGCTGGGACGTTGATGGTTACAGGGGGTGTAGAAGGCAGGTATTAGGGGGGTGGGAAGGGAGGCAGGGACAGTAGGAAGGGAGTAGGGCAGGGGATAGGGTAGTGTCCCAGGTATCCAAGTTTGGCTAGATCATCTTTGTGGGCTATGTAGCTATTGCTGCTGCATGGTACGTTGTCCAGCGTAAAGCAGAAGGGGAACATGGTAAAAAAACAAGCCAGGTGACCATGGTCTGGCAGCGAAGCCTGAGTAGTGCAGTTGGTTGGAAGAGTGCTGCTGACTGTGGCTGGTAGTTGCTGGTTAGAGCGGGGCCTCTAGTCTCTAGTTTCAGAGTGATATATATGGGCTGGAGTGCCGTGGGGCGGTACCTAGGTTCAAGATAGCACAGTTGGACTAAGGTGCAGGGGCAGTACTAGATTCAAGGTGGCAAAGGCTAAATTGCAGTATCCAAGTTCCGCGTGCAGAATGTGCAGTACCTAGATTCTAAATTACAGGTGGGGCTACATGTGAGGCTAAGGTGCAGATAAGATGCAGTGCCTAGAATCCAAATTTACACATGGGGCTACAGTGCAGTTAGAATGCAGTGCCTAGATACAGACTTACATGTGAGGCTAAGGTGCAGATATGATGCAGTGCCTAGAATCCAAATTGCACATGGGCTAAAATGCAGTGCCTAGATACAGATTTACATGTGTGGCTAAGACGCCGATAAAATGCAGTACCTAGATTCCAAATTACAAATGCAGCAAAAATGCAGTGTCTGGATTCAAAATGACACGTTTAGGCTAGAGTGCGACATGGGCAGTACCGGGATTCCAAGTTACACGTGCCTATTTTACACAGATGGGCAAGAGGCTGCTGAAATGCCGTGTGTAGATTCCAGATTACATGTGAGGCTAGGATGCAGTAGCTAGTTGACAATATTAGGCCAAGATGCAGGGGCAGTGCCTAGAATCCGAATGGCGCCTCAGGCTACAAGGCAACGTCTGGCGTAGCAGTTAGATGCACATTTAAGCAGGATTTCAGTGGAGCGCATGCAGGTTACGAGTTTGTGCAGAGTGTATGTTTATTTAAATTGCTGTACAAACATTTCCTGCTCATTGACCCACCTGTAACCAGGGTCCTTCTCTGCTATATCTTGTACGTCTATGTATATTGTAAATGTATACTGCCTCACCATTTATCAGTGGAGTAACTTTGCTGAAAATGTTGGGGGGGGGGGGACATGACATCTGATGAAAAGGTGCCCCAGCGAAATGAATGGGGACAAAATGGTGTGCCATGAATGTTGGGGGGGGGGACAAACACCCTCGTCCCCCCCTAAATTTACACCCATGCCATGTATGTAACTCCTAAGACTTTCAAGCGCCCATTTACCTTAGGGTTTGTTGCACGATATAAATAATAAACAAATACAAATATTCAAAGGGGCCGATTGTCCAACAGAATGATCCAGAAACTGTCCACGGTCAAATACCAACCAAATACACAGACCATCAAGGCAATCCAGGAGGGGTCCAGGGATAGGATTCCATTAGATATGGAGGGCAAGGAAATACTGACTAACTTAATTTGCGGAACAAGTGTGCAAGGCATAGAATAGTTACATATAGAGCCCCACCCCAAGATGTCCACCAAAAAGGGTCAGGTAAGGATTGCTTTAAGTCGCCCCACAAGATGGATGCCACACATGACCGTAAGCAGGATTTCTTGGCAACTCTCCTTGCCAAACTCCCCTCCTTTGTCCAAAGGCCTGACACAAGAGTCCCCAGGGTGACAACGCAGATGTGTCCCAATGAGTTTTTGAGTGGGCTTTCACAGCGGTGCAGTGACTTCACCGAAGGATTAGTGCCCCTGGGGCAAAGATGGAGCTTCAGCACAGTGGTAATAGCTCAAATCTCACCTGCGCCTGACAGCGAGTGACCTTCTGCGACACTTGCACAGTAAGATTTTCAAAGTTGACCCTGGCCCATAAGCATCACCCCTTTCTTGTGCAGACAGAAGGCTTTCTTAATGTCTCTGTGAGAGCACAGTGACAGTTATGTTCATAAAGGGATCATTGATGCCAAGGGCACCATGGGCACAGAGATTAATGTTCAGGTTTATACAGTAAGGGCTGATCATGTCTTGTGGGGGTAAATACCCTATTCAACAATCCGTTCTGGGAAAGGTACCATCTTGACAATGCAGATCAGCCACAGGAATAAAACATATCTGCAATGGGGCTACAGCATCCATAGCAAGCATTGGCAATGCCAACGGTTTTGGCTTTTGTGCAGGCATAGAAAATGCATTTGACAGGCACTACATCCCATGTCCAACGGAACTGGGTACAGTGTCGACTCCATCAACGATAGTAAAAAAAAATTCTGGGAGTCTTGATGGACAACAAACTAACACTTGAACCACAGGTAAACGCCATAATCAAGCAAAGAACGCTGCAGCAAGACTCTCTCTCAGACTACCACGAAGAGAACACATTACCCCAGCGCTGAAAATGCTACACTGCTGCCAATAAAAGAGAGAATAAAGTTCAAAACGATGTGCATAATGCACAGAGCAGTACACGGCCAGGGAGCGGAGTTCCTAAAGAAAAAAATAACCATCTACCACCCGCCAAGATCTCCCAGATCAAGCAACGACTTTCGCCTAGTCCCAAAAGAAAACTCAGAGGATCATCTTTAACTCACCTGGCAACGTCAACCTAGTATAACCTACCAAAAAACACATGCAACACAAGAGGCCATTTGGAGTTCAGAAAACTACTCAAAACCTGGCTCTTTGCTCCAGATTCAGGAAGAATCAACTATGATGAAAGGACCAATACAAAATCGTGAATAGCCCGGTAGGAAACGATAATCCCCAAGCTTCCCCCCCATTATAAAAATCCGGGATGGGCTGTACTGCCCACCCAGTCTCACATGCCACCACTCCTAAAGGTTACTTGGATAGGTGGGGACAACCAACAAGATGGACAATAAGTGACAAGTCCTGTGACCAAAACTACACCTGCCGCAGAGCAGGTAAAGTAGTGGAAATGAGCTAGATATACAAGTCACTAGAGCCAAAGAGCTCCGACTAGGCAGCATGCCTGCCAACTAGACGGTCAAGTCGGAGTCCCAAACACAAAGGATGTCAGTGGAGGTTAGGATAAGAAATGCAAAGACAAAGTGGTAAGCAAACGACACATACTTGAAAACCATTGTAACCATGCCTTAAACATTTCTACATACTCAAAATACAGAAACTCACACAACCACCTCTGCATAGCAATCCACACGCACTTCACCACATTGCAACAACAAACTGACAACACATAACCCGCCACAACAGCACATGGGATTCCCGGCACTGATCAAAAAAGCGCACTTAAGCTCAGCAAACGGTCCAAACCGAATGAAGCGGCCAACAGGACATCACAACTCACTTTCCTACTACCACTACACCCTACTAATCCCCCCTTTTCCCTCCTGACAACCTCCTTTTCAGATCAACCCAAGCGCCTTGGGACCACAGCTGTGCTGGCGGTGCGCGGTACAAATACCCTTAACATTAACATAGTGGATCAGACATTATGTGAAAAATGTTAAATTGTGCCTCTCACGTGGAAGTTAGAGGTGTGGGTACTCACTCCTGGTTCCCTAGATGTATCTCCTGCCTATAGAGTGATGCTGACACCCAAGAGATGGTTTGAGCTCCTGCTCATCAAATGCTATTTTCTAAATCTGTATATACTGGTTATCGATGGTAGCAGCTGAAAAGTGTTATGTTACTCAGCATTTATATATAGCGCTCTATATATCATTGGTATTACCTCAAAGCGCTGGTTGGTTGAACGCCCTCAGGAAGCGTAGTTATGGTCAGTAGAGAGAGTGTCGTAAGGGTGCGTGGGTGCACCAGATATGTGTGCAGCTGATGTAATTGCTGGATGGTAGCTGCATCCTAGTGTTAGGTGTGGTGCTCAAGATATCAGTTGGATGTGTGCAGTCTGGTGGGTGGACACCCAGACTGGGCGCTGGGTGCGTTAGGCCTGAGGGACGCATATGGGAGCAACTAGGCTGGAATGTGCTCGGGTAGCTGCATATTATGAGGGTGATGAGGTGTTCATGGGGTCGTATTCGTATGTGAACAGCTAGGCCGAATTTATCAGGGGTATAGCTGTGTTCTAGTTGTAGGATGGTGTCTAGTAGAGAGTAAGCATAGTGATGTGATATGGTGGTTATCTTTAAAGCGCCCGAGACCAGGCA
Organism: Ambystoma mexicanum; assembly: GCF_040938575.1. Lineage (NCBI taxonomy): Eukaryota > Metazoa > Chordata > Amphibia > Caudata > Ambystomatidae > Ambystoma > Ambystoma mexicanum. Next base: position 1,605,166,726 of record NC_090932.1, read on the forward strand.
CGTGACAGGATGAGGATGGCTGGGGACACACAGAGAGACAGGGGCTGGGTTTACAGCTACAGGAGGGGGGGGATACGGATATATATCAACAGCATGGGGAACAGGAAAACACGGTACACAGACATACACGTGTGGGGCATGTTAACATTAACATTTCTGTCTAGATGCGATTCAGGTTAATTTTCACAACTCCACCCAAGTGTGGGACAAGCAAACATTTGTGTTTCAGGCTAATATTCGCGATTCCATCTAGGTGTGGCACATGCTGACACACACAATTCCGTCTAGTTGTGGGACATTCTATCCAGATGTGACTCATGCTAATGCTCATGATTTCATCTAAGTGTGAATGAAGTGCAATGGATCAAGCACCTGAGAAGGAAGATATTAGATCAGATGCAGACTGAGTCACAAAGTAGTAGAAGCATGACTCAGGAAGCTCATTTCAGTATTGATGACAAAATATATAGTGAATGTATGGGTCTGGCGCGGGCTAATGTTCGCGATTCTAACTAAGTGTGGCTTTGCTAACACAATCCCGATAGGGTCCGTCTCTGGCTAATGTTCAATTCTAGCTAAGTGTGGCATTGATAACATTCACAATCTAGTATGGGTTTGGGGCAGGCTAATATTCGCAATTCTAAACCAAGTGCGGCACTGTTAACATTCACAATTCTGAGTTAGGGTAATGTTGAGTGGTAGGGTATTCCAGAGTAGAGTAATTACTCTACTCCCCACCCATGCCATACTAACTTTTGGTGGTTGCTGCTGGTTGACGGCTTGTCGCTGGCTTCTCCTGCGGACACCTGCTGACACTTTCAATGGTCTGAGTACCTGGTCATATAATAGCAATGAAAGCCTGTTTTTAACAGGACTTCATTGAAGGCCAGGCATAGTGCTTATAAATAGAGTGACTGAAGGCAGACATGGTTATGTAAGAGGATTCAATTCAACACTACAGCTAAGTCAACGCCTAGTCTATAATACTGAATGAAAACCCTTATTGATATAACTTTATGTCCAGTTCATGCGTTCTGGATGACTACCCCTATATAACACCCCTCTCTTGGAATCCCCCTGACCCCACTGAGCCAAGAAGTAGTTCTGTTTTGCAAGTTTAAAAGGTTTATTTGATAATTTACAATATATATTATATCACGCTTTATAATAAATTAATAATTGAATAGCACACTGAATCTGATATGATAAAGATCAACAACGGAGAATCTGGCACTAGCACACTTCTTATAATCAATAAGGAGTTGACATGAATGGATAAGGTAGCACACTGGTAAATAGGTACAGAAGTATAATGTGGTAGAGAATGCTTTATAGGGTTCAAGTGGATGCAATATTCAATGAATGCAGTACAGAAAATACTCAATATGATTTCAACCCAACAATGTAATCACTCTTCTCTGGCTATTCACTCCCCCCCTCTTTATGCAATGCAAGGAAATGGGAGGAAACACACAGTTCTCAGAAATGCAATCAATGTAATCAGTTCAATCCCAGCAAGCTTACAGAAAACAGATAGGAGTTTTGAAAACACAGGCCCAAATGCTTTGATATGTGCTAGCAATGGATGAGAAATATGCTGGAAATGCTTTTTAATTCCCTTTCAGAGGTTCAGGGTGAGTGGTATCTAGTTAATATTAGTCCAGGCTCACACTAGCAATGATGCAGGGATAGTTAGCAGGTCAAACGAATTTCTGGCAAATGGAAAGCAAACAGCAGCAGTTTTTACATGTGAAGAAATTGCAAATCGCGGTAAAATTCGCGGATGCGTGTTCCGCGATTGCGGTAAAACTATAAGGGGTAGGAATGCGGTTCTTGGTGCGATTCAAAGCTACGATTCTAAGCTATCAGAGGAAAGTTACTGCAAGTCTCTAGCCCAAACGGTTGCGGAGATATGACCGATTTACTAGAGGTCGTTTTTGGTTTTTGCAAATTTCAAAAGCTCAAAATGACAAGTGCAGCTTGCAACTAGAAATGACAGGTGACAGCTAGGAGGCAGTTCTACTTAGGTTAAATAGATTGAATTAGATGAATTTAAACTAAGAGATTGGTTCTACACAGTTCTGCTGGGTACTCACACTATATTCTTGAATTAAATGGGCCTCATCACGGATCTGGTCAGGGTTTTAGACTGGGCTCTGGTCACTCTCTCTGCTGGTCTGGGTCTCTCTGGTCTGGTCTCTTAGTACAGCACTGCTTTCTCTCTGGTCTGGTCTCTTAGTACAGCATAGATTGATGAATTTGAAGTCTGGATCTCTGGATGTTGTATGGAGGTAAGTATGGATTTTTCCGGCAGAGCGTCCCGCTGCAGATGGATTTGGAAGGTCCCTATCTGTCCTGTCTGTCTGCTTTTATGTGTTTAGAATGTGGGTGTGTTCTAGCATCACTGACCCTACCTCTCTCTCAGCTTCTAATTGGTCAAACTTCCATTTATCATTTGATTGGGGAATGAACTGTGAGTCAGAGTGATGTCATTTTACAGCCTGCAGAAAGTCCACTCCTCCTGTCAACTTACACACAAATCTAGATTTGAAACAAATACATATTTGCAGAGGTACATATTGTTTTAAAATCATATGCACCCATCATGCATTACAGGAGGTATCCCCTGTTCAAACTCTGCTCTTCCTGGGAGCTTGCATTCAGAACTGGCACATATTTCACTTTTTAACTGATTTTGCAATTTCTGACATGGACCCAACTTTACATACATGTGTGCAGGGAGTAGGGACATTAACTGATGAAGTTTCAGATTTTTAACATGCATACATTTAGAGTTATATCCACTTTTCCGCTAAAACCCCCCTGAACATGCCACCGGGTCGAAAAACCTCTTAAAATGTGGGCAGAAAAATCACAAGAATTATGGTGTCATTTATAAAATTTTCACATGTCCGCTCTATGAGTTATTCATCTTTTTAAAGTTATGTTCTGGCTCCAAAGGGGTGTGGTTTCCCAGGTCACATGGTATAGAAACCAGTCTTTCCAGTTTCTGCCAAGCCAGCTTGCTCTCACAGGCAGTGCCCCTCCCAGCTCTTGCCAAGAGGAAGCTACATTTTACGACTGCGGTAATAAAAACCTTTGCCTGAGTGAAGAGGGCTTTGTTCACTCTCCTGCAGAGCCCAGGTAATTCAATTATCAGATAGATGGCATATCCTTAGCTTGGGCAGCAAAAGGAAGGTTGGCCTGGGAACACAGTTGTGACTCAAATTTCACTCCTGATGGGGGTAGTGGCCAGGCAGAATTAAGTTCCTTAAGCCAGACTTTCAGCTACTGTCATGTTATTTGTTGCTTTTTAAATTAACTTGCAATTTTACACATGCAGCTAGAATGCTGATTCTAAGTGCAAAACTATGACATTTAAACAATTGCAACCTATGTGACACTCAAAAGTAGGTCACTCAGTCAATTTAAACATTTAGATTTTAGTGTCTTTAAATCCAGTGCAACTTAAACTGCTGACTCCATAGCTCAGCCAGTTTGTTATAAGCATTGTTCTGGGCTCTTCATTTCCCAGATTTTGTAGGCACACAAAACTCCATTCTACCAAATGTCTGCTGGTGTTCAGTGAATATTTTGCACATATTGCAATGTTTGAAAATAGGCATTTTGACTTGCCTTCAGGGAAACAGAGTGGTTTTAAAACGCCGGCTTTTGGATAGTGGTGAGTACTGGTACTGCACCCATTTTTGGGATTTAAGAAATGAATTCCCCACAATTCTAGGTTGCATTTGGCAATCAGCATTGCCAATCCCAATGGTTTCAGACTACTGTGCGGGTAGTCCAATGGTGGTTTTAGGCAGTGTCCTTCTGTGCCCATAACATCGGCAAAAATGGGTGGCAGCCTATTCTTCCTGCATTTCCCTGTGCATTTTCTGGGAAGCTCTGGCCATCATGATGTTTTCCATGTCAGTACTGCACAGTTTTGAGGTAGGGCTAGGATGCATGGGTAAATACATCCCACAAGCCCCCCTCTTGCGATGGCCATTCTATTTCACGAATGGGACTTGCAAGATCTGGGATGTTTCCTCATCTTCTTCCAATAGATGGCACAGTTCAGCATCTTTTCCTCCATCCGGTCGGATCCATCGGTTCTCCTCGCCGGTCCTGATGGGAATATTGGGCGGTACCCCGAGCCCGTTGCGTCTCAGCTCCCGGTCTCCGGATCGTCCTCCTTGGCCCGTCTCAAGGTTTTCTTTCTCCTAGGACGACAAAGGAAGAGCGGCAATACCTATTCATAGACGTTTTTTTCCACCACCGTTGAGATAGTGGGGCAGCATATGCATTTCATCATCACGAAACATTACATTCTTATTTTGAAAAAAAACAGTATAACTAAGAGACAGTTTCATACAAATCACAGTATGTTAGAGACTAGATGTGGTACGTTTTATGATTGGAACTGAATTAGTCTGATACAGTACCCGCTAGGATTCCAGAGGATTCCTCCAGTTGTTGCAGAGTGTGCCTGGGATGGCAACATTTCAACTGGTTTATGTGGACCCACTTGTCTTCCCCCTCTGCCGAACCGCCTTTGGGGATGCGGATCTTGTAGGCCACAGGGGAGATCTTATCGACGATCTCAAAGGGTCCTTTCCATGTAGGCAAAAATTTGCGCTGCTTGGCCTGGTTCCTTTGGAAGTTGTATAGATAGACCCGGTCCCCCACCTGATATTCCTTCCTGGAAGTTTTCAGGTCATAGTGGGTCTTCATGCTATCAGCTGATCTTTCTAGATTCCGCTGAGCATAAGCAAAAGCATGTTGGAGGTGTTTCCTTAAATTCTCTACATACTCATGAGTAGTGGAGGCATTTATCAGTGTCTGCTCTTGGGTCCTGTAGAGCAAATGCTGAGGAAGCACCATCTTGCGCCCAGTCATCAACTCAAATGGTGACATTTTGGTTGCAGATGAAGGGGTAGATCTGATAGCCATTAGGACCAGAGGTAATCGGATATCCCAACTTGGCCCAGAATCTGCCACAAACTTCTTTAATATGCTCACAATTGTCCGGTTATATCTCTCTACTGCCCCAGAAGAAGCTGGCCGATAAGCAATATGCAACTTCCTTTTGACCCCCAGTATCTCCCACATCTTTGTCATTACTTCACTGGTGAAGTGGCTACCTCTGTCTGACTCAATCCTTTGAGGTAGACCAAAACGGGAAAAGATGTGGTTAATCATCAAGGCAGCTGCAGTTTCTGCCTTGCAATTTGGGGCTGGGAGACATTCCACCCACTTGGTAAACAAGCATGTCACAGTCAACATGTACTTATTCCCCCTAGCCGAGCGAATCACAGGGCCTACAAAGTCGATTTGTAAATCTGACCATGGCAGTGTCATCCCCCGCTTTTGTAAAGGCGCCCGGTGTGTGAGGGATGTCGGCTGAAATTGTGCACACACAAGACAACCCTTCAAATATTGGTTGAGGTCCTGGCCCATGTGTGGCCAGTATGCAACCTCTCTTAAGATTTCCAATGTTGTGTGAAACCCCCTATGACCGGCGGTGGCCGCATCATGGGCGTGACTTAACATCAGGCTTCGGAATGAGGTAGGAACCACCCACTGATCGTGGCCAGCTTTGGATTTCCTTACCAGCAAACCGTCTTGGATCCGGAACATTTTTGGACATTTCATCAACACTCTTAGGTCCTCTTTCCCAATGTAATCGGTATCCGTCAGGGGAAAGTTCTCAGGGTCTTCAAGGTGCTGGTAAAATTTACCAATAATTGGATCCCCCTTCTGAGCAGTAATCAAATCAGCATCAGGGGTCTCCTTACTCCATTGTGCAATTGAAAGGTCGTTGTGAGCATTTGTCTGGGACCTAGTGATGGCAGTGACCTGGATTTCCCCCAATAGGGACTCAATCTCAATTAGATCCCCTTGGATGGCCCCGGTTTTGGCCAGCTGATCAGCTAAGTCATTTCCAGTTTTGTCTGGTCCCTCTACTTTGGAATGACCCTTAATCTTTTTCCAGTAGATGGTCATCCCATTCGAGGTGACCAGATAATCAATGTTTTGGATCAACTTCCCATGTTTCAAGGGTTTGTTGTTAGCACATAACATGCCTCTGGTTTTCCAATTAACCAGGTGCTCCACGAAACCGTTCCGTACATAATCCGAATCTGTGATTATGACCAGTTCGTGGAGTTGATGCTGGACAGCAGTGAGGATGGCCTGATGCACAGCCATCAATTCTGCCACCTGACTACTTCGGGGACCAATTTTGTATCCAGCGGAGGGTTCTGGGGACTCATTCACCCATGCATTCCCTACGCCAGCCACCAGTTCTTTCTCCCCGTTGTTGTCAACATGGTAAGAGCATCCATCCACATAGACAGTGGGCATTCCCTCACACTTGTCTTCTTCAAAGACCTTGTGTGGGGAATTAAGGTATGCCTCCATGTTGTCCTTGATTTTTAGACTTTCGTCCTCGAGACAGTTTTCTCTGGCACAATCATGCAAGTCAGCCAGACCTTGCGCGAGGGGACTCTTCTTGTTTTGGCCATATCTGACCTCCACAGGAAAGCCTTGCATTGACAGAATCCAGGAAGTAATTCGGGAATTACTCACATTTCCGGCCCGGATTCTGTCACTTTGGAGATATTGCAGAGGCTGGTGTGGAGTCTCCACTATGATGTGTTCCCCCTGGATAAACGGGCGGTAATTCTTCAATGCCCACACCGTTGCCAGGAGTGCCTTCTCACAATCGTTGAATTTTTCCTCCACAGAGGATAAAGTTTTGCTCGCATAGGAGATTACTTTATTGACCTTGTCATGCTTTTGGTATAATACTGCCGTCAAGCACGTATTAGAGAACCCCGTCTCCAGGAAGAACTCCTTGTTTCTGACAGGGTAAGCTAGGCAAGGCGCTTGTGAGAGGCTTCTTTTGAGTTGTTTTACTGCCTCGGATTGTTCTGGACCCCATTCCCACTTGACCCCCCCCTTCAGGAGATGAATCAGGGGTTTGGTGATCTCTGCGTAGCCCTCAATGAACTTTCTGCTGTAATTAGTCAGTCCAAGGAGGCTCCTTAGTTCCCGCAGAGTTGTGGGGTCTTTCAGTTTCTGAAGTGCTTCCACTTTCTTTTCCTGGGGACAAAGACCCTGAGGAGTAATCTCATGCCCCAAGAAGTTAACACGGGTTTTACACCACTGTGCTTTCTGAAAGGAAAGTTTTGCTCCGGCGGCCCTCAACTGTGTCAGAACATAACGGATCTCCGCTATGTGTTCCTCAACAGTTGAGCTTTTGATGAGGACATCATCTACATAAGCCAGGTTACCCCTTGCACCCAAGTCGGGCATGGCCTTGTGTAGGAAAATATTGAACTCATTACCGGAGTTAAGGTATCCGAAGGGAGTCCGGGTCCATGTGTATTGCTGGCCCCCAAAGGTAAAAGCCAGTTTGTATTGGTCCTCCCTACTGACAGGCACAGTCCAGTATCCATTGGTCAGGTCTATTGCAGTGAATACCTGTGACCCCTGGATCTGGGCCAGCCCTTGGTCAATGTAGGGCAGAGGCCATCGGGAAGTATGGACCCGTTTGTTGAGCTCCCTTGATGCGAGAGGCAAGCGATATTGCTTCACAAACACTGGAGTCATGCCAGGGTCCGTGGGGATTGTTGTTGTGTGGATGTCAGTGCGACCACAGTCATATGAGTCTACCGCAAAGAGATCTTGGAAATCCAAGAAAACTTGTTTCAACTTTCGCTTTTGTTCCAGAGTCACACAGGCATAAGCTAGGTTGACTCTCTCTTCCACCATCTGCCTGAAGCCTGGAAAGACTTCTGGTTTGGCTATTTCAGCGCCCTCCTCCAGCTGGGTGGAGAAGTCCCTGGTTAGAGTGCTGATTTGGACCGGAGGCTTCAGGTGGGAAAGGCAGCCCTCATGGACCTGGAAAATCACCTCATCCCTCCTGAAGTCACAAGTCACATCTTCCTTACCATAGGGGCAGGAAGTGTACACCAGGAAGTTCCCCCCATGCCGGGTAAAAATCCTGTCTGGTGTTGTGTTGTCATCACTGTCACTGTCAAAACAGTCCTTGGGGATTGGTCCTAACAGTTCGTTACCTAAATCCATGGAAAAATGTCGGTCATCAACCGCCATTCCAATAATGGTGCCTGCGGCTAGAGTAATACTCTTTAAGTCGCTGTTATCCACCTCTATTGGAATGGTGTCATGTTCTAGGTTGACTAATGGAGTTGGGTTTACCCCCAACCCTTGCTGTTGGAGAGAAGCATTTAGATGTATGTAAGCATCAGGGTTTTTCAACTCTTGTCCCCTTTTAACTTTCACTTCCAGGGAGAATTGTCGGGTCCTTTCTGGGATGGTGACTTCCTCTTTGATCTGAATTTCAACTGCATAAGGTAGCAATTGAGCTGACCTAAATGCTTTTTCTGGATCATCAAAGCCCATGGGATTATCCGCTAATCGGGACCAAGCTTTGAAGTTTATTAGGTCCAAACTAATGGCAAAGCGATTGAGAATGTCACTGCCTAAGTAAAAGGCGGCAGTGACGTCTCGCACGACCCAACAATTGTGGACTATGCTCTTGTTGCCAATGGAGATTTTGAGCATACACCTGCTTGGCAGGAGATGTTTGGAATTAGGTACTTCCAGGTCCATTTCCCATTTGTCTATCAGTTTGAAGGTGGGAATGGCTGGATCTTTTGGGAGTTGGCGGAACATGGCTTCGCTGATGAAGCTCTTACCGTTGTTCACACACACTCGAGCGAGAACAGAGTCCTTCCCATCATTTAACTGAACAGGGATGAACAACTGCTCTCCTATTTGCTGAATATCAGCCAGACTTTGAGCTGATTTCACATCTTTCTGGACTATAGGAGTGGGAGTTTCAGATTGTGGATTAGTATAGAATTTCAGAGTGTTTCCTTCCAGCGTGGAATACCACTTTAGACTGGAAGGAAGGTTGATTTTCAGAAATAGAGAGGACCCCCCATCACCAGTCTGTTGTCCTACTGCTATTACTGTCACGTCTGGAATCTGGTTGTTCTGGAAGTGAAATTCTACTTGGTCAGATTTTTGTTCAACCATGTGGCATGTGCCGTTTAAACTAACATGGTTGACACTCTGTTTCAATTTTATTGGTCGGCTAGTCTGGGTCCAGAGGACCTTGTTTACACAATCTATTAGGGGTGACAACCTTCTCAGGAGGTCATTCCCTAGTAAACAAGGGGTGCCCTCCGGGGTCACAACTATGACCGGGTGTTTCAACTTGTGTCGCCCGATCTTAATGTCCAAGTCTGCAGTCCCCTCAACGGGAATTTCCTTCCCGTCAAAGTTCTGCAGTTGTCCAGGAAGAGAGGTGAGAGGAATTTGGTAATTCTCTCCCCTTCCTGCATTCAGTTCGTCAAAGGCCCTTCTGGACAGAAGGGTAGCTTGAGATCCAGTGTCCACCAGTGCCGAGATTGTACCCTGCCCCTGTACTTGTACCGGTGCATAATATCTTCCCTCCTTCTCCTCAAGGGGGCACAGATAATGTACATTTTTGGACAACTGGTGGGCTAACTTTCTGGTTTTGGACATCGCTAGCGAAGAGATTTGGGCAGAATTCTGTGGAGAGTCTTGGGAATCTGAAAGAAAAAGTTGGCAACTGGAGATCAGAGCCATTGTGGGTTCCCCTGGTTCCGGTTCTGGGCTGCCCCCCCCCTTTTTGGAGGCAGTCCCCAGGATGGGGTTGAACCAGGGGATTTTCTTGCGGTTGGTTCTGGGATGAGATGGTGGGCGGCGGTAGCTCAGTCTCCACATCTCCCCAGTCTGGATTTGCATCCCTAGGGACCCATTTTTCTTTGGGAGGAGTTCCCCCCTCTCTGAAGGAGAAGATCCTTTTCCCAGGATCCTCTGAGGATCCCTCTCCCTCAAATTGGAAGATCTGTACCTCCTCCTCAAACTGAGTCTGTTTGGGTCTTTTGTTTCTCCTACCCCCCCTCTGCTCCTTAGGAGGCAGACTTTCAGGGGCAAGAGATTTCGTTTCCGGTTCCTGGGTTTCCAGGGGCTGTTTACAAGTGAGGAAGGAAGCTTCCTCCAAGGCTTTACACCCCCCTTCCCTTTGTGCCTCCTCCCTGGGAACCGGTGAGTTATCGGGGTGCTGCCCCCGTCATTGTTCTGGAGCACCAGGTCCAGAGTTGGGTGCGTTCTGCGCCGGCACGCCCATCTGAGGGTTCTGCTGAGCCCTCAGTATGTGACCCAGATCCCGCGCCATGTTTTGAACCTGGCGCTCTAACTGGGAAACCCGCTCAGGCTGATACGGGGCCCTGTTTTCTCCCCTGGGCTGATCCCGGGAAGGGTAGCTGTCCCTTCTTTGGTAGTACCCCTGGTTGGGAAGAGTTGGGTACCCCTCCACCCTTGGCCTCCCCTCTCCCGGATTCAGTGGTCTGGGCTCAGGGAATTGGGGAAAGAAGGATGGATGGTTTTGGGGCTGAAAGTCGGGAGGATATCTGGGGAAAAAGTTCTGCCCAGGGTTTGGTAAATTTCTGCCCTCCTGTGGGAAGTTTGGAGGGAAGTTCCCTGGGTTAGGTGCTTGGCTGGATCCCCTCCCTTGGGCTGGAGGAGTCCACACATAACCCAGGATGGGTCGATTTCCCTTGTAACGTGGACTTACATAATCAGGAGAGCGAGGGACCCCATTTGTGGGGCTGCCTCCCTGTCTGTGACTGGCCCGAGGACCTTCTGGGCCTAGCATTATTAGGTGCAGGTAGGTTTTTAGGCCCCCCCATCTCCAAATCCAAAACGGGGGTGACCTTTACCTCTGCCACCTTGGCAGCAGCAGGGGTGCTGTTGGCTTTGGGGTTTTTCTGGGCATTGCTTTTATTTTCTATGGGCTTCTGCACCTCATAGATCCGGGTAGCCTGTTCAATGACCCAGTCTAAAGATCTTTTCTCATGAAAATCCCTCACAAGCTGGGTCATGATATATTTGGGCAAGGCATGGAAAAATGTATTGACAAACTCTCTACTATCTGTGCGCACCCTTCTGGTGGTTTGCGCAAAAGCACGCTTTAACTCCTGCACAAATTCTCGTGGGGCCTGATCCTCCCCACATTGCAAATTGTAGGCCGCCTTGCGAGCCTCTTGAGGACTTCTGTGAACAGAAAAATGTTTCAGGATGGCCGCCTTATATGTGGACCATCTTAAATGATTTTGGTCCTCCAGCCCCGCAAAGAAACTGGAGTATTCCGGGGAGAATGTCCACTTTACATATTGAATACAGCTTTGGCTGTCCTTCAAATGGAAAGTCTCCATCATTTGTTCAAACAACTCTAAGTGCTCCCAAACAGAATACTTAGCGTTCTTATGGTAAGGCGTGATGACGCTCCTGATCGCCTTAATCTGCTTTAAGGGGTCCTTAAGCAAGGCCCTTTTTGCCTTATTGGCCTTTTTGGTTCGGGTAACCCTTGTCCATTCTTCCTCGGACTCAGAGGCACTGCTCCCAGAGGTTCCCGTCTGTTCTTCCAGGTTTTCCCGGATTCTGCGAGCCTGGGAATGGCTGGCAGAATGTGGGGACCTGGTCTCCTGTGTCCTGCGCAGTTCAGAGGAGTCTTCAGATTCCTCCTTGCTGCCAGGATTTGATGGGTACCCCCTCCACTGACCTAACTGGGCAGAGGTTTTCAGGATGCCCTTAATGGGCCTACTCTCCTGGGGTTCCCCATTGAACTGTACTGTACTTGGGTGCCCATACCCGGATGCCCACCCCTCCATTCCTGAGTGGTACTGGCCTATGAGCCCCATACTCTTAGCTGGATAGTGATCTGCCATCCCTGCGGCCCTGTGCTCATGTGCGCCAGGGGACATGGGGGTGGTAGAGTCCAGGGACTGGGGGAGATGAAGGCCCCTGGTGTTAGGGCTCCTGCGGTTATGGTCAGGAATCTCTCTTTCCCAGCGGACCTCATCTCTATCCGCCCCTGCTCCCTGTTGCAATGCAAGAGCCTGCATTTGTGCTTTCAGTTCCTCTGTTAAGGCCTTACTCGACTCTATCAGTTTCTCCTGCATCGCTACCTGTTGCTGGAGCCTATCATTGTGTTGACAGAGGGCCTCATTCTCCCTCTGTGCTTCCTGGTTGGTCCTGGAGAACTGGGCCAGTCTTTGCTGCAGGAGGTTTACCTCCTGGGCAATGTCCCTATTGGCCTGCTCCTTTCTTGCTAGAGCATCTTCCACCCTTCTGGTGTGCTCTACCAAGTTCTGGTTTTCTTTTTGGAGATCACCCAGCCCCTGGTGGGCCAGGTGATTTTCTTCCATTTTTCTTTTTAAATGGCAGACTTCCTGGCCTAAGGCGTCTCTTTCCTGACTAAGAGCCTGCATTTGTGCCGCCAGGTCGTCCCTTTGCCTTTGGAAGGCACCAGCTTTCTGGCGCTCCTGATCAAACTCTGCCTGGGTATCCAGGTCTTTCAGAATCAGTTTATTGCTCTCCTCCTTCACTCTATCTAGGTGACCTTGCAGGGTGACTACCTGCTCAGCACATGCCCTATTGAAGTCTAGCTGTTGCTCCAGCTTTTTCTGGCTTTGCAGTAGGGAGTCCAAACCTTCTTGGTGTTCCTTCTGCAAGGCCAGAAATCTGGTATCCTGTTCTGACTTTTCCTTTTGCAGCACATCCATATCCTCCTTCATTTTAGTGATGTACAGTCTGCTGTCATTTTCTGACTCCTGGCTCCTCTGCAGCCTCTGCTCAGAAGAGACCAGGTCAGATTGGACCTTCTCTAACACCATCTGTTGCCTATTTGCCAGATGTTGGCTTTCAGCACATCTATCCTGCATGTCTCCCATATATAGGTACAGGTATGCCGCTATCCTAACAATCTTGTCGTGTTCCTCTTTGGCCTTCGGGGCCATGTATAGTTCACTCAGGGCCACATGTAGGGGACCCTGATCTCTATATATATCTGACCCTGTTTCAGTGACCTGTTGTGTGATTGCCTGCAACCACGCATCCTGGCCCTGTTCGGTCCATTCACCTCTCACAAATAGCTTATGCAAGAGGTGCTCTCTGGCCATTTTCATGTCTACTAAGGTCGTCATTCTAGAGATTGGTCTCTGTCCTGACTTACAGAAGTTTGTGTTTTATTTTTGCAGAACAGAACTTTTCTTGGAGTGTCCCTTTTGAGGAGTGCTTCACAGCGTAAGGCAGCGTGGTGATCCGACCGGATGTATGTATCCCGTCAGTTAGCACACTGTATTAAGCTGCACAAGTGGTAAATCTAACCCAACGTCTCGGCTCGAGCCCCCAATTTGTAAGAGGATTCAATTCAACACTACAGCTAAGTCAACGCCTAGTCTATAATACTGAATGAAAACCCTTATTGATATAACTTTATGTCCAGTTCATGCGTTCTGGATGACTACCCCTATATAACACCCCTCTCTTGGAATCCCCCTGACCCCACTGAGCCAAGAAGTAGTTCTGTTTTGCAAGTTTAAAAGGTTTATTTGATAATTTACAATATATATTATATCACGCTTTATAATAAATTAATAATTGAATAGCACACAATCTGATATGATAAAGATCAACAACGGAGAATCTGGCACTAGCACACTTCTTATAATCAATAAGGAGTTGACATGAATGGATAAGGTAGCACACTGGTAAATAGGTACAGAAGTATAATGTGGTAGAGAATGCTTTATAGGGTTCAAGTGGATGCAATATTCAATGAATGCAGTACAGAAAATACTCAATATGATTTCAACCCAACAATGTAATCACTCTTCTCTGGCTATTCACTCCCCCCCTCTTTATGCAATGCAAGGAAATGGGAGGAACCACACAGTTCTCAGAAATGCAATCAATGTAATCAGTTCAATCCCAGCAAGCTTACAGAAAACAGATAGGAGTTTTGAAAACACAGGCCCAAATGCTTTGATATGTGCTAGCAATGGATGAGAAATATGCTGGAAATGCTTTTTAATTCCCTTTCAGAGGTTCAGGGTGAGTGGTATCTAGTTAATATTAGTCCAGGCTCACACTAGCAATGATGCAGGGATAGTTAGCAGGTCAAACGAATTTCTGGCAAATGGAAAGCAAACAGCAGCAGTTTTTACATGTGAAGAAATTGCAAATCGCGGTAAAATTCGCGGATGCGTGTTCCGCGATTGTGGTAAAACTATAAGGGGTAGGAATGCGGTTCTTGGTGCAATTCAAAGCTACGATTCTAAGCTATCAGAGGAAAGTTACTGCAAGTCTCTAGCCCAAACGGTTGCGGAGATATGACCGATTTACTAGAGGTCGTTTTTGGTTTTTGCAAATTTCAAAAGCTCAAAATGACAAGTGCAGCTTGCAACTAGAAATGACAGGTGACAGCTAGGAGGCAGTTCTACTTAGGTTAAATAGATTGAATTAGATGAATTTAAACTAAGAGATTGGTTCTACACAGTTCTGCTGGGTACTCACACTATATTCTTGAATTAAATGGGCCTCATCACGGATCTGGTCAGGGTTTTAGACTGGGCTCTGGTCACTCTCTCTGCTGGTCTGGGTCTCTCTGGTCTGGTCTCTTAGTACAGCACTGCTTTCTCTCTGGTCTGGTCTCTTAGTACAGCATAGATTGATGAATTTGAAGTCTGGATCTCTGGATGTTGTATGGAGGTAAGTATGGATTTTTCCGGCAGAGCGTCCCGCTGCAGATGGATTTGGAAGGTCCCTATCTGTCCTGTCTGTCTGCTTTTATGTGTTTAGAATGTGGGTGTGTTCTAGCATCACTGACCCTACCTCTCTCTCAGCTTCTAATTGGTCAAACTTCCATTTATCATTTGATTGGGGAATGAACTGTGAGTCAGAGTGATGTCATTTTACAGCCTGCAGAAAGTCCACTCCTCCTGTCAACTTACACACAAATCTAGATTTGAAACAAATACATATTTGCAGAGGTACATATTGTTTTAAAATCATATGCACCCATCATGCATTACAGGAGGTATCCCCTGTTCAAACTCTGCTCTTCCTGGTAGCTTGCATTCAGAACTGGCACATATTTCACTTTTTAACTGATTTTGCAATTTCTGACATGGACCCAACTTTACATACATGTGTGCAGGGAGTAGGGACATTAACTGATGAAGTTTCAGATTTTTAACATGCATACATTTAGAGTTATATCCACTTTTCCGCTAAAACCCCCCTGAACATGCCACCGGGTCGAAAAACCTCTTAAAATGTGGGCAGAAAAATCACAAGAATTATGGTGTCATTTATAAAATTTTCACATGTCCGCTCTATGAGTTATTCATCTTTTTAAAGTTATGTTCTGGCTCCAAAGGGGTGTGGTTTCCCAGGTCACATGGTATAGAAACCAGTTTTTCCAGTTTCTGCCAAGCCAGCTTGCTCTCACAGGCAGTGCCCCTCCCAGCTCTTGCCAAGAGGAAGCTACATTTTACGACTGCGGTAATAAAAACCTTTGCCTGAGTGAAGAGGGCTTTGTTCACTCTCCTGCAGAGCCCAGGTAATTCAATTATCAGATAGATGGCATATCCTTAGCTTGGGCAGCAAAAGGAAGGTTGGCCTGGGAACACAGTTGTGACTCAAATTTCACTCCTGATGGGGGTAGTGGCCAGGCAGAATTAAGTTCCTTAAGCCAGACTTTCAGCTACTGTCATGTTATTTGTTGCTTTTTAAATTAACTTGCAATTTTACACATGCAGCTAGAATGCTGATTCTAAGTGCAAAACTATGACATTTAAACAATTGCAACCTATGTGACACTCAAAAGTAGGTCACTCAGTCAATTTAAACATTTAGATTTTAGTGTCTTTAAATCCAGTGCAACTTAAACTGCTGACTCCATAGCTCAGCCAGTTTGTTATAAGCATTGTTCTGGGCTCTTCATTTCCCAGATTTTGTAGGCACACAAAATTCCATTCTACCAAATGTCTGCTGGTGTTCAGTGAATATTTTGCACATATTGCAATGATTGAAAATAGGCATTTTGACTTGCCTTCAGGGAAACAGAGTGGTTTTAAAACGCCGGCTTTTGGATAGTGGTGAGTACTGGTACTGCACCCATTTTTGGGATTTAAGAAATGAATTCCCCACAATTCTAGGTTGCATTTGGCAATCAGCATTGCCAATCCCAATGGTTTCAGACTACTGTGCGGGTAGTCCAATGGTGGTTTTAGGCAGTGTCCTTCTGTGCCCATAACATAGGCAAAAATGGGTGGCAGCCTATTCTTCCTGCATTTCCCTGTGCATTTTCTGGGAAGCTCTGGCCATCATGATGTTTTCCATGTCAGTACTGCACAGTTTTGAGGTAGGGCTAGGATGCATGGGTAAATACATCCCACAGTTAAGACATTTTTATTACACCAGTAGCCATTTGCAGCTCCAGTTAAGTCATTCATTTATAGAAGACTGCTTTGAAAAAACACTGGCAGGCACTCTGAACACAAAGGTTGATGGAGAGTCTTGATAAAGTTATCTTAAGGAGAACCAAGGAGGATGAGCTTTGGTCAGGGAGTGAGTGGGAATGGCTATGGGCATTAGCATGGCTATGGGCAGTCAATGGGTGGGTAAATAAAACAACGTCTACAGGATTTGCATCTCTCCTCCTATTCCATTTCTCCTTAGCTGTAATCGGAATGGGGTGTGAAGATGGAGGAGTTTGAAGTAGCTGCTATGTTCCTATTGACATTATTCATGGGGCAATAAACAGTATGTTGATCTCCCGCCGTTATCCATGTGTTCATTAGCTCCCCACCATCAGACACACCACATGTCTAATAGATTCCCCTGTATCCATTTGAATTCCCCCCCCCCCCCCCATGTCCATTAAAACCTGTCGCATGGGTTCCATGTGATAATGTCCCCGGAAAAATGTTGTCATGCAAAACATTTGCGGAAAAATAGTTTTTTGTGGAGAGATTATTACATGGAACATGTGGGGGACACCTCTGATCCCCACCACCTTTTTTTTCTTAAAGCGGACCGGGGGACACCCCTGCAATCCCCGCTCTCCCTGTCCCTATATATATGGTCACCTATATAACATCACCACAAACCTTTCCCGGCGACATTATGTATAGGGACAACATTACCCGATACCGTTGCATGGTTACCATGGCGTGTTCCACATGCACATATAGAATATTGAAGATTGCATATTTCACAGTTGTAACGTTAACCAGGACTAAACATGGCTGGAAGACACTTGTATCTTGGCATAAATGTTTACTGGACCACACACGGCAACATTGGTAAGGGGGCGACTGCAGCGGATGAAGAGTGGCATCGTGTGGAGCAGTGGCATCAGTGTGACTTAATGAACCAGGCGTGCCGAGCGAAGAAGCAGGCAGGCATTCGGGTGAATCCGTGTGTGGAACACATCCTTGATGAGAAGGGACAGCGCGTTGCCAAGCGACGGGTGTGATTTACACAGCGACTGAGGTGGGGCCTGGTTGGGTCCGACAGCGACATTAAGGTATACCCGAATTTGGTATACCTGTTATGCAGTACACAACTACACACCGCATTGGGAAGGAAGTCAGACCATATACTTTTATTGCATTCCTTTGGCTATTGGCAAACTTTGTGGTGTAGTACAATATTACTCCTCAGCTCCATTGGGTACTTTTTCGTGAATGCGGTTATACATTTGGAGGGCGGCAAAATACTTATTAACATTGTCAGTCTGTATCTCGACCAGCAATGTTTTTACCTACACCTGGATAACCACAGGGCTCCTTCATGTGTGTATAGAGACTCAGGATGGTGGTGGATTCTGTGCAACTAAAACATTGGCCCTGCTTAAAAACTAGGTCCAAAAGGCATGAGGTTGTTAACACTTCACATAAGGGGTAAATTAAAAACATCTGGATGTTTTTGATGCACGCATGGCACGTTGGGAGACCAGATTTAAGGAAAAGACAAATGTACTGGAAAGGTTTACATTTTATTCCAGGAAAAAATACCCAAGATGAGTATGTGGCCGATTTAGGATGTCTTGTTGCAACATGCGAATTTGAGAACATTACTGCAGAACACTTTCTAAGGGACCAGGTTTTAATGCATGCGTACAATAGGAAGATTCAAGAACGCCTGTGGACTGGGAGAAACGTGGATTTAACAGGAAGGATTGACACAGCACGAAGTATCTGAGATTAATACCAAGAAACTTCAAAATGAGCAAGGGGGAGCAGTGTATAGGGTGATAAATAAAGACAGAAAACAAGTATGCGAGAAAACCTGCCCATGTAGATGTAGGCCTGCGCAACAGCGAAAACGCTGACAAAGCAAAAATAACATGTTTCAGATCTGGCGACGAAGGCCGTATAATGATTGACAAATCGTGTCCAGCTCTTCACTGTGTGTGACATTTTGCAAACATGTGCAGAAGAGATGCTATTAGAGTGGTTGAAGACACTAGTGATGCTATGTGTGAAAATAGTGATGTTGCTTGTTGTTGGTTTTAAGGAATGTGAGCAAGGCTTGCCTTCGCCAGCCATGGTGTAAGGTGGATTTTGATGACAAAGTTGTTGATATCATGGCCGGCTACGGGTCAAAGCACATTCTACCTAGGAAAACATTGGAGTAAATTGTAGCCACCTGCAAAGTTACATTAACCAGACACTGCGCCTGAAGTTTATAGGTAAAAGATATATTCACTAACAAAAACATTGTTAAAGGGACATTATGGTTAAGTTGCACTAGCAAAAAAACGTTAAAGGGACGTTATGGTTACAGGTAAAACCAGAAGAAAAACGAAATTCAACAGTTATGGTATGTGACCTACATTTACTCACGGCTTTAGGCACTAATCACTTTTGTAACCTGCACAAGTCACCTACCCTTCAAAAGGTCTGCCTGTGCTCTTTCAAAAAAAAATGTATGCTTGCTCTTCCTCACCACATTTGTTTTCCTTATTTACACATGCTAAGTACGTCCGTTTAGGCCGTAGGCATAAAACTCCTGTGTACCATGGCTCTGTTTCTGGCTTGTGGCATGGCTTGTTTTGTGAAACATTACAAAAAATGAGTCGTTTCCTAACTTGAAGAGTCGGGGGAATATAGCAGAGCATTGTTGTTCTCAAAATTCACAGAAGCCATTGTCTTACCAGACCAACCATGTCCACCTTTTTTTCTGTCATTTTCCAGATTTTCCACCAAACTATGGACTTTTTCCCTACATAGTTTGTTGCCTGACCTGTGCAAATCACTGCTTCCTAAACTTGGAATTCTGTCTACTTTTCAGAAATGTATACGTTTCTTTCCTCCAATTCAGCTTTCCTACCCTTTTCTTCCATTCCGTCCATGCAGGTCCTATTTAAAAAAAAAAAAGGGCAAAATCGCGTACCTCTCACAAAACGGTTGGTAACCATATCAAAATATGTTTTTCTGGTTTCCACTGAACCTGTTCTTAAAAGCCTGGAAATGGGGAATTCAGCACAGCAAACCATTTGTTCCTAGTTCTTACAAGGAAGGAAAAAACGACAGGCTTCTTTTTACATCAGTTTCAAAAAATCATTTTCGCCCTTTTTGGTTATTTTCTCTCACTCTTCCCCCCTACAGCAAACTAGGAATTCTGGGTGGCGTTACGACCACCTACACGTGGGGAAAAAAAGGGGCCAAATTTGGCCGAGATATCTTATGTAACCAAAATGTTACAAGGCATTGAATGGCGATGTATCGAAACCACCAAAAAAGGCCTTGGCACTGGGGGGGGAACCCATGGCAGTTAAGGGGTTAAGAAAGGATCAACCAGTTGTTTGGGATGGAAATGCTGATAAACGTGTTGTAGAGGTTAAGAAAAAGTTAATGCCCCAGCATTGAAACAGTGTACCATAAGCGTAGATGCTATTGCCTATGGCTTGGGGCGGTGTTGCATTGTCCAGTCAAAGGGTCGCATACATTGATTAGAATTACAATAGTTTAGAGTCAAAAGGACCAAAAAAAAAAAAAAAGGTTTAATGCCTTTTTTTAAATGCATTTTTTTTTGGCTTCCATACAGGAAAAAAAAGTTTTTTTTTTACACCAAAAACAGGGGTTTGGAGGGGACCCCCCCCAAAAGACAAAATACTAAAAAAAATGACCTTTTCGGTCCTTTTGCATTCAAATCAATTGCAGTCAACGCTTTCACCTAGAACCCAGTGTTACTACACAGACATCAAGAGAAGCTATGTGCGGCAACCTTTGCATCACATACTTCAACCAAAGCTAAAAGGTTTTATTTGGTTATCAAGCATGAGGTACTGTCATGCGGGTGGGGAAATCAATCATTTTCACATGTTTGTGGAACCCCATTTATTCTCACTGTTGATCATAAGCGATTAGTGTACTGTGCAAAGTTTACATTATATATATATATATATATATATATATATATATAAAAGAAACACTCCCAGGTTAGAAAGACTAGGTGCAAAGTCATGCAGAAACTCCAACGTAAAGGCTGATGTTTTTTGTCACACCATCCCCTTGGAAGTGTGCTGGAATCGAGTTATTCCTGAACTTTGTTAGCAGAACAGGAGAATGAGGACATAATTTCCAAAGAAGAGAACTATTGTTCTGATAGCTGGCCCTCAAGTATAATCGCCAGAATGACAAGTGTTTTTAGAAAGTGAGGGATGGCTTATTTGTAAGAAATCCAAATATGCTTAGAAATTATAAATTTGTACTGCCAGGCAAATTGAGGAGTGCAGTCTTAAATCTGAGTATTCATTGTGGTCTGCCATGAAAAAGAAATTACATGAAAACGTCGGATGGCCCACAATGTTGTTGTGCAGAGTATACAAAGGAAGTGATATGGTATTGCATATCACTGTCCCATTCTCTAACAACTGATAAGGTCACAGAATGCTGTGGGTGAACCTGTCCGGCTCCACATAGAACCCTCGATTCGCCCAGTAGCCCTCAAACACAGGAGAATCCAATTCCATCTGAGGGAACAGGTGGACAAGGAGCTGGATAAGTTGGTTCAGCTGGACATCATTGAGAAGGTAGAGGGCTGAACACCATGACTGTCTTCAATTGTGGTGGCAAGGAAACCCAGCAGACTGTCCGGATGTGTGTTGACATGCGTTTGCCAAACAGAGCAATCAAAAGGAAATGACACCTAACACCCACCATCAATGACATTGTTGCAGATCTTCATGGAGACACATTTTTCTCGGAACTTGTCTTATGGGCAGGATATCATTAGGTTGCGCTCCATCCTGAGTCGAGGTACATTACCACCTTCACCACGCACAGGGCAATATATTAATAGGACCTTCCTCTACATCGCTTAGTTTTTCCCATGCCAGTAGTATGCTGCTCCACCAGGTGTGCGTTTACTTTGAATACATGAATGTCTGGTATTTGCACTGGGTGTGGGGCAGTGAAGGACCATCTTAAAAAGTGGGTACTAAGTGGGGTCACAAGTGATTACCGAGTGCCTCTCAAAGGCCCCCATTGCCACCCTCAATTGTGCCTTTGCTTTAAAATGCATAGGTTTGAATAGGTTTATGCACTCTGGCATGGGCATAGATAGCTGCTGTCTAGCGTTATTATTAGGGTATTTATTGAGAGTGTAGCTAGCTTCGGGAAGCAAGTGAGATCTTTACAATCATAGGATGAAGACCAAGGTTAGGGAGCAAAGAAACAAGGGGCTGGGGAATCTAATAACAGTGAAGTGAGGGCAATCATCAGCACTTCTCCAGCCCCAACGGGGCACCCCATGCCTGCACTTCTCACTCTACCTCTTACCCCTTGCACTTACCACCTTTGTCACGCACTTGCACTAGGATTGTCAAAACCCAAATCAAAAAGGAAGATTTTACTGGAGTCATCCATGTCTAGCTCATGGAATTCATCCAAAACCATCCTGAAGTATATTTATGGGCTGGAATATTTAAATGGGACTAGAGTTACCACGGAAACGGTTCCATGTCATTTCATCGTGGGATGTTTTTTCATGGGTTTTTTTGCAGATTTTTGTTTTTTTACAAGAAAACTCAAATATTTAATTTTTTTAATTTTGGGGGGTCCTCCCCAATCCCATTTAATTTTTTATATTATCCCAAACACCCACACCCAATTTAGATATTTTTCTGACCCCCCCAGAAAAAGTCGAGTTTTTTTCTGCAAAAAGAATTAAGGTAAAAAAAAAAATCCATGAAAAAACATCCCGCGATGAAAGGACGTCATACCCACAGAAACTACTTCTCCAGGAGGCGTTCCAATTACTTCCAGTGATTATCCTGTATTACTCCAGGATGACCAAATGAAAACTTTAGGATGGGTGGGGGGGGGGATTACTCCAGGGTGACCCCACAACAACTTCAGGATGGGTGGGGGATTACTCCAGGATGCCCCATGACAAATTCATGATGGGTCATGGACTACTGCAGACAACTCCAGGAGGAGTTATTTCATGATGCTTCCAAAAGATTTAGGAAATGGGTTTTTGATTATCCCAGGAAGTATCCCTTGTAAGTAAGACAGGTGGCATTACTATAGGGTAGTGTTCTTCAAACTGTGGGGCACAGCACCCTGCCTGGGGTGGGCGTGAATCCCATAGCTTGAATAACAATAAAATGCTGATAAGCAAGCGGTGGCCGGCAAGTGCTGCCTTGCAGTCTGCCCTTCAGTAAGATGTCACTTTCAAGAAGTAAACACATCAGGACTCTTCCTTCCATCCTGTGTTTTCTTGAAAGGAGCACCTGATAAAAGGCAGAATGCAAAAGTCTCTGCTTGCCGCAACACAGCCACTTGGCTGTGTCTGGCAAGCGCTGCCTTTGCATTTTGCCTTTCAGCAAGATGCTACTTTCAAGAAGCAAACTCGGCGTGGAATTTTCCATGCTGTCGTCACTTCTTGAAAGAAGCACTTGATTGAAAGGCAGAATGCAAAGATAGTGCTTGCCACGACACAGCAGTTTTTGCATGGATTTACTTTCAGGGATGAGAGGGTGATCTGCAACAGGAATAGAAGGCAGAGCCAGCAGAGGAGACCACATAGGAAGGAGAGGTTGAGACATAATAGGAATAGGAGGTCAACAGCATTGATGGCGAGTGAGACAGAGCAGGAGTGAGGCAGTGAGACAGAACAGGGGGCAGGAAAGACAGAATAGGAGAGGGTGCAGGACCAAGTGCTGAAATGGGAAAGGAAAGAATGTAGATTGAGGGGGAAACATTGTGAAATATGAACGGGGGAGGGCGACAGAGAGAGAGAGCAGTTAAAAAGGGATATTCGAAGGTAGACAATTGAAAGATAAGAGAATATGGAAATGAGAACCTAACATAGAACAGTCAGAACTGTAAGAGAACAGAGAACAGGAAAAGAGACAGCAAGGGGGAAAAGATAAAATTGTAGGGAGCCGAGAGAATGCAGAAACTGCAGGAGGGAGAGAAAGAGAAGACACAAATCAAGAATGAAATCAAGACAAGAGAGTGATTGAGGGGTTTAAAGAGGCAACGGACCAAATGGGTGCAGGTCTAGAAAAAAGACAGACCTAGAGGTTCCTAGAGGAAAGAGGGTTGAAGGGGTGCTAGATGGGAAGTGTGTAAGGTGGAGCAATAAGAGACAGAATTTGAGGGGATGAAAAGGAAATGGACATTGCAAGTGCTTAGTGGACAGAACAAGACAATGGCAGTAAAGCCCTTAAAGGGGGGAAGGGAGACAGAGCAGGAACAATAAAGAAAGAAAACAGCACAGAGTTAGGGATGGCAGAGACTGTAAGGAAGAAGCGTGATACAGAAGGGATTAACAGAGAAGGAGACAGTGACAAAGAATTTAATAAAGTGAATAATACGATGCAAGGGAGTCTGCTGCTAAAACAAACTGTGCAAATCCCAATAGCAGCTAAAATTATTATGCTGCCAACAATCTCAATGTCCTGGCGGAGGGGGCAGGGCGACCCAATTCGAAAACATTTCTGCAAGGGGGGGCTTGGGATAGAAACATTTTAAGACCCCTGTTATAGGGCGAGTCTGTTACGCCTGTGCCACTGGCGCAAACATTGGCAACCACCATGGACGATATGGTACTCGTTTATCTTCATAAAACTTTTTGAACAACCCCAATCCACATTTTGGTCATCAATTTCCATTTGTACGACATTGGTACTTTCCAATTTAATTCAGCAAACTACATGTACCATAATGCACCTTGCTTCAGCTATCAATTCCTGGCCATTCACATTCGTCTGTATTGGAACCACAATCCCCAGAAGCCGTAGCAATCAGTGCTGCTTCCACCATCTCAGGACCAGAGAGGGAGGAGGCAGATTATCTTCAGGTGTGCTGCTCCAGGTGCTGCCAATTAGCCTGCCTCAGCACAGGGAAGGGCAGGGCTGTATTTAAGCAGCTGCCTGCAGGAGCTCAGTCTCTAGCATCAAGAGTCCTCCCAGCCCCTTTTTGCCTTGTGATTCTAATTTGTATGCTGTTCCTGCTGCTGCATTTTCCTGCTTTTGATCCAGTGCTCTTTCTGGGCTCCCTGCCTTGCAGCCTGCTACACCCTACAGCCCTAGCCTTCTGGGCTCCCTGCCTCACAGCCCTGCTCCTCTGGGTTCCCTGCCTTGCAGCCTGGTACACTCTGCTGCCTACAGCCATAGCCTTCTGGGCTCCTTGCCTCACAGCCCTGCTCCTCTGGGTTCCCGGCCTTGCAGCCTGTTACACTCTGCTGCCTACAGCCATAGCCCTCCGGGCATCCTGCCTCGCTGCCCTACTCCTTTGGGTTGGGCGCCCTGCCTTGCAGCCTGCAATCCTCCGCTGCCTATAGCCCGGGTCCTCTGGGCTCCCTGCCTTGCAGCCTGCTACTCTCTTCTGCTTTCAGCCCTGACCCTCTGGTCTCTCTGCCTCGACGCCCTGTTCCTTTGGGTTCACTCCTTGCTGCCCTACTCCTCTGGGCTCTCTGTCCCCTACTACAGCTCTCAGTCCTTCTTCTCTAGACTCTCTGCTTTGCAGCCTGCTACAGCCCTCTGCAATCCACTACAGTTTTTCTGCACCTTGTGCCATCCGGTGCTGCAGCCCTCCCCCCCCCCCATTTCCTGGCTGCTGCTCCCTTGCTCTCTTCCTTGTTTTGCAACCCCTTGTTCTTGATCCCTGTCCTTCTCTTCCTTGAGTCCTCTGTCCTCCCTTTTAGTTTAGCCATTTCTATTGTACTGTTTTTACTTCATTCCCTTCTGCTAGATTTCTCTTAGACTTCCTTTTCCCTTGTTATTTCTGTTCTTGTCTCTCTTGTGTCTTATGTTGATCCTTTGTACAGAGCTTGACTGTTGGTTTTCGGCAGGCAACCTCTACCCCTTGTCGCGTTTTCTGTGCTACAGACACCCACAGCTGTTGTTCTCAGTCATGAGCAGACAGAGTGGGCCCCTGTAATAGTAATCTGTGCAGAAGGCTGGAGTTTCCAAAGGTCCGTGGAACACCCCTTTCCATTTCTGCATACACTCCAAGAGGGAATCCAGTTTGTTTGCATCTTTGTATTTTCCTGCCCCTTTCTGTTCACAACTACAGTTGCCTACTTTTCTCTCTTGTTGAGTTTCCTGCTGTGTGTGTACTTATCTGTCACCTTACATCAGCACAGCCACCCAAACCCTACCTGGGGGGCCCTGTGCCACTCTTGACTGAGTGCCATCCTTGACAGAGTCTAGTTGGACTTATGGATAGTGTACTGGAAAACCTCAAGGGAATTTTCAGCTATCACTTTCCATCTGTGCCTTCTATGCTAGAGGATTCAAATGTCCTTAATTAATTTTGCTGATTTTGTATACAAAACTACAAACCAACCTGTAAACTCCCTCATTTAGTTCTCATGTCTAGTTAACATGACATCACACCCAATAAACTCCTAAAAATCACTTCACTAAAATACACACTTTGTGACCTAAACAGAATCTGTTAAAAGTCTACCTGCATGACAGACTGCCGACAGTCAATTCAGCCAATATCACTATGAGCAGCTAACAATTGGTATGACCATTCACCACACCCAAGAAAACACTCGCTGACCCCACCAGAAATCAGACAATACTCAATAGCACAAACATGTACCATTTACAAGTTGGCACCAAGCTATAAATTCACCAGAGCAACTACACACAAGAGCACTTTCACACCGCCCACCCGCAAACAATCTGGTTCCATAAACACTGAATCTATACATGTATGTTTTAGCACAGTAATCAGTGGCTGTAAGGCAATCTATTAAAGATGGACATTGTTGTACATTACATTGTCAATTAGTAGCTGATATAGCAACCAAACTCAGTTGTGGGGATGATCCAAATCCATTGTTTATAAAGACCATACTCCGAATGATCGAGCAGGTGTGTAGGCGTCACTTCACTGTGTAAACAGGCATGACCATCGTACTGTAACAAGGACACACTGTTGAGAAGACGTGGTGATACGAGTTGCGCTTGTCAAATTAGATCCATCTGAAAACCTTTGACTTGATAGTCCAATATTTTGGAATTGTTGCGCAGCTACATCTTTGGGAACTGCATTATTACACAAACATCTGCCAATGTATTGCTGTGTCATGCATGGTCCAGGTGAAATAACAGAGGCAGGTTCTGAGGAAGGAATGTATGAGGAATGAAGAACACTAGCCATCCGTGCCAAAAGACTTGGCCCCAACTGTGAACAGCCATTACTAAATTTAGGAATAGTCGAGTCCCACCCATCGGCTTTTACAATTATCTTTGTTTCCTTCTGTTTTTTTCAACGCATCCTTTTCTTGTAGTTCCCAAAAGTTTTCCAGCACCCCCCCCCCAATTGCCAGATTCCAACAGTAGTTGCTTTTCCTCCTCTGCCTTTCTTTCTAAAGCCTGAATCTGTTCCTCTGCATCACAACAGGTTTTAATTATTTCTTCAAATGTTCTCTGTGCCATAATGTAGAGTTTCTTAGCTGCAGGTATGAAAATATCAATACAACAGACTTTTTGCTTGAGGTGTACACTGGGGTGACTCCCATTAAGCGCAATCCCATCCGTCCACTTGGTTTCATTTTTATTTATTCTTGCGCTACTTGGCGCTTTCCCTCCCTCCCCATATAGCTACCCACAACTGTATCTAGCTGCACACATACTCTGACCTGGTCAACGATCCCCAAGGACGTTCAACCCATAGCACCTTGAGATCATACCAAAGGTAAAAAGCGCTCTACAAATGCCCAATAACATAAGAGAAATTGTGTAGGCCATCTATATTTTAAAGTGTGGGCTTGCTATGGATGTTCCTGCCTGAAGTGTCCCAATTTGTGAGTGAAGTGCCTCTTGGTAACTTCCTCCAAGACTTTCACCCATTGTAGCCTAAAATCGTTCCATCTGTTCGGTAATGAAATTAGAGGTGGGTGTTCTGGAGAGGCAATACATTCTTAACTGCAGAGCTCTTGTACCTAGAATGCTGCAGAGTAATCGTGTGTCCATCCTCTAAAAGATAAGCACCCATTTCCATTTCTTAAATGAAAATATCAACTTTAGAGTGCCTGCTTGCATACAGGAAATTACAGAGACCAGAAATAGGAGGGTATGCAGGGACAGAACCCATAACCAAATTGATGTTTACTGGGGGAACAAAAAGTAAATATTACACCTTTAGTAGGCAAGCCTTTGCTAATATGAGCCAGGCACTCTCCTCCAGAAGGATCAACAGAAGCACCCACCCCCTCCATATGCATTGCTACTGTTCCATAAATTATGCAGTTCAGCTGAAATAGTGCAGCACTCATAAACAGTGGAAATGTCCTGCAAAAGTGTAAACCAAGCTGTGGATAAATGTTGCAGGGGGATGGTTTCTCACACATGCGCCAAGGCCTGATCAGCCAAATTATTACTTAGGGGGTCGGGTGCACCTATTGGAGGAAGGCATGACCTATTCATGTTGAACATTGTGGGGCCATTGGAGGAGCAGCAATGGCGTTAAAGCCAGAGAGGAGCAGCCAGTAGTAGTGTGTATCCTCTACTTGGCAACCGTTTGAAAGCGACCAGACTGATCAGTAGAATAGTCAATCGCCCCGTCCACGAAAAGGGGGCCTCTGTATGTTGAACGGCTAAGGTGCCTTAGGGCAGTGGTCTTCAAACATGAGGGGGTTGCGTCCCCTCCACCCCGAGGGGGGCCAGAAGGATGGGGAGGGGGTTGTTGAAGCTGTTTAAAACAGGATTATGGTGACTATATTTTTAAATCAAGGGGGCTCTGCATAAAAAGGTTTGAAGACCACTGCCTTAAGGGAGTAAAGTGATCTCCCACTTTCAAATAGCAAAGCAATTAACAGCACTCCTTTCACGCCCAGGTCAGAAAACTCCCACTACCGCACCAGTCCTCTGTTACACAAGGCAGCTGAAAAATCTGGAAAGGCAAGAAAATAGCTCCAAGCTCCACAACATCAAAAGAGAATGAACTGGTCCCATCATTAGAGACAAAAAAAAAATGCTGTCAAAATGGCTCCCAACCATCATAAAAAGCATTCACACCAGATCATTATGAACAATGATTAAAAAAAGATATTTTCAAATTAATTACAGTTATTACAACTAGCTCTAGCAAGCATTTACAGATAAACTATCTTCAAACTGCTGAGGTGCAACGGTTGGAAAAAAGAAACCCCATTGAAGGGGCAATAAAAACCTCCCAACCTTTTTAGAGAATGGGGAATAAGTATAACTAGAACATGCAATAATCTGCCCGAGTCCTTGAAACTTCTTGTAGCGATTGCCCCAAAGTGTTGAACATACACTAAATGCAGATGGAGGACAGCACGAGTCAGGGGGGGAATTAGAACACTATCCCCCGTGCCCAAAGGCTGGCACAATGTCGCCCTGCTGTGAATTGAAAAGGCAATGGAAAATCAACTGGGCTCCCTAGATGTTTAAAATAAATAGCGTAAAAGCAATACAACAGTTCTGCCTCAAGGGTACAGCATCCATAACTTCCAGCAGTGATAAAATACTATTCAAAAGCATTGTAATACAAAATTACAGTTTTGAATGCCAGACCATTTGCTTTTTATGGGGGGCAGCTTTACAGAACCTCTTTAGGGGTGCTTTGACCTTGAACTTTACAACAGAGTACCAGTCCTGTATGTAGAACCTGATAGAATGGAGAGGCCTGGATTGTTATCATTATGGCATCATTACTCTGTTATAGAATCATTAGACTCACTGTTAGAGAATCATTACTCTTTGTTACAGAACCATTATCCATTATTACCCCTTTAGGAATACAGTTATCCATGCATCCTCTTTAGTTATCCATCATTTGATTAGTACCAATTATGAATACATGAAATAGTAACATTATACTATTCACATTATTACCATGCATTTGAAGAGAGAAATAGGCCCTGTTATATGAAGGGTTTGCTTAGTTATGTTATTGCCATATATGTCAAATGAGATGCTTTTAGAATTATGTATTATGTCATTTATGTAGCGCCTATGCTGAGAGAAACGTGCTAGGCACTATAGAGAATGAATGAGGCCTGGTATATTCGCAGAGACATGCAGTGCCATTTAGAGACATGTTATATGTAGAGACATATGTTATGTAGTTACATGTACACATGTATGCATTGTAGAGACACGCATTGAGTGTGCACTTAGAATGAGTTTGCATTATGTAGTGCTTGGACTTGCGAGAGAAAGCGTAAACGCTAGAAAGCATGTAACTGGCTCATAAAGCCATTTCTGGATGGAGACATAAGAGCGCCGCAGCACTGCGAGGATGTTATGGTACAATGTAAACAGTTTCTTGGCAGGCACAGATGAACCTTGTCAGAGAAGGCGAAGGAGCCTTATCAGCATGGCTCTGAGCTTTGCAGAGGCAGAAAAGGTGGGAGGCAGCGCCATGGGCTCTACAGGGAGATAGTTTGCTCTCTGAGAGAGAGAGGGAGGGATAGTGAATGGAGAAATAGATGGATAGATGGTGTTTTGCACTGCAGGCAGACAGAAGAAGGCCATGACAGAGATATGCTTTGAAATGTCACATTGACAAAGAACACAACCAGAACACGGAGTGATTGCAAGTGAAAGAACATGCAAACACAGACTTTCAGGCATTGCTCATATTTAGAAATGCTGACAAAGAAAGAGACATTCTTAGTAGAGAACGAATGTAACCATAGGGATTTGAATACGTCATTGGACAGTATAATGGAGAGAGGAGTTTACTAGTTGGTGGAGATGGTGCTAGATGGAGTTTTTGGATGGAGCTGCTCTCTTTGATGACAGAGAGAGGCGTTTTGGTGTGGCAGTGATGCAGCCCTGGCAGACCAGCTTGGGAAGAGATCGAGAGCTTGGCAAAGGCTTGAGGCAGTTTGATTGACCCGACTGGCTGGTTGCAGAGTAGCAGTAGATGAGAGGGACAGAGTTTGGAAGAGGGGAATATTGCTGAAAAAGACATGGGTGCATCGGGGAATTAGAACAGACTCGCACAAAGAGCTTTGGGTTTGGGAAAGGGGAAATCAGACAGGGATTGTCTTAGAGAGAGAAGTATGGTGTGGAATGGAGAGGAATGCTGGCACTTGCCATATGTATATTGCATTAGACACCGATAGCTTGTATTCGAAGCCTGTAAGGCTTATATTTCACTGCTTGGTAGATTTGCACCAGAAGCATAAAAAGGTGCAAATTCGAGATTTGCATGGTTTTAGTAATGCTTGCATCATGCCTTGTTATGTATGAATAAATGTATTCTATAGTTATAATTGACTAGATTCTTGCGTTTTCTTTGTGTCTTATGTTATTGTGTCCATAGGAGTACGTTGCATAGCATAGGAGTAAGTAATCTAGGAGTAAGACAGTGCACATAAGCCCTGAGATACGAAAGCAGGGGGGGGTATAGTGATCCACACCCCCTTAGGAGATTGTCTAAGACCAGTGCATGGTTGCCCAAAGGGGGGGGCTAAATAATGATAGGATTTGTTTTAGGACTCACATGTACACTTTTCACAATATGCAAATCTCAACCTGATGCTTATACTGTAAACAATCTTCCCCAGCTTCCATGAGGTTGAAAAGTGTGTGTTTGTGTGTGAGAGAGAGAGGGAGGAGATCGAGGGGAGTGGGGGATGCTTGAGGCTCTCCTTTAATGTAAATCTCTTTCAGTTGCTGGGCAATTAATGGATGCTCCTTAAAAAGAGTGGCGTTCTGCGTTTTTACTTTTTTTGTTGGCTGGTGTTCAATGACTTAAGTGAAAGCAATGATCAGGCCACGAATAATGCTTAAGAGAAATAAATGGGGTGCGGGGACCGGTTTACTGTTGGTTAGAGAAGCCTTTTTCCCCTCCCTTTCTAATGAGAGCTTGGATGGCCAATATCTGCAACCATCCCTGTGCACAGAAACACAACAGCAAATCTAATTTGGAGCTTTTGTAAAGTAAAAGCAAATTCATTGCGATTGTGCCTCCAAGCCCAAAGCGTGCTGGGCCACCAGAACCAGGAAGGTGGGAATCAAAGAGCGCATTCATCAGGGCATTTCAACTATCCCGATCTGAGACTACACCTGGTGGTGTGTGCAGCACACACCATACCACACAGTGGCTCAAAGAGTCTGCCACACACTTCAAAATATGGCCAGCCTTCTTACCAGCCAAACAAAATCGTGCCCCTCGACACCCTGCTTCAGAATTAAACAATATTGTAAATACTGCGAAGGTCGCACACGCTTCCCATGTGCCACACATCAACAATCCTCACATAAGGGACATCTGTGGACCGGCATGCAGTTGTCTGTGCAGCTTATTGAAAATTATAAGCATAGTACCAGTGCCCTTTATATATGATAGACACATTCTCACTCACTGCAATGTCCTTAAGCAGACGACTAAGTGAAATCTTGGGTATCGCCAGGCCAGTCTGACTTTTGTTCACAGTAAAGCACTTGAATGAGTCGCTCATACCCACCGAGTGCAGTCATGTGTACGAGTTGTATATGCACGGTACACACAGCAGCATTGCACACAAGGGCACAGCAGGCACATGGATATTGGACCACTAAAAAAGTAAAAAGCAACCAGGGATTTTGCAAAGAAGGTTATTTAGTAATTAAGCTTCTGTCATTCAAGCCTGCACGTGCACCGTCCCCTAGGGACCGGGGAGAGTCTAAGTGCCTTTCCAAACTAGCAATCAAACAATACGATGCCAGCAAGATAGCAAATCAGGTTTTTTTCACCTTTTTTCTTTAAAGCATGTTCTTTATAACAAGATAGTCACTCTACAGCAGTGGTCTTCAAACGTTTGAGCCCGAGCCCGCCCTAAGAAAAATGTACCCGACTTGGGGCCCCACGTATACACATGGACTCCAAAATGTTAATCGGTTGTGAACGGTTATCACGTACCGTAGTAGAATGGTGCCTCATATGGAGGTGTGGGTGCCGAACACTGAAATCTTTCAAAATCATTGCTTGCAAATTAGATCAGAGGACAAACGTTTCTGAACACAGCCTTCAGAATTTTTTGCTACAATACAGGGAACATGACAAAAAAGTAGTGTTGGGTATTTATTTCCCACAAAAGAAAACAGCCAATATTGTGGTCTTACGATAATGTTTGACATGCAACTGATGTAACAATTTGTTTAAGTACAACTTTGAGATTACCATCAATGTTGTCACTTGCAAGTTCGACAGTGGCATATTGAAGAACTAGTGTGAAGGGTGGGCCTGTCTTTCAGGAGCCAGCCTGTCAATATTGGTTCACTTTTTTGCAACAAAAAAACACAGGATCTCTTCCAGCTCCAGCTTTTACCGATAATTAGTCTTCAGGGTTGCAAATGCTGAGAATCCAATCTTGCTAAGGTACATTGACTGCACATTTGGATAAAGTTGGAAACTCTGCAGACACATTTTGCCAAAATCCACCCAAAGAATTTTTTTGATTGGCTCTCCAGTAGGCGGTCACTTTGATGCTCCACTAGTTCCTCCTGGGGGTGTATTGGGAGGTGGGCCCCAATGTCTGCTAGGAAAGGCTGAACCATACAGTCATTGACGTTACAATTGTCCCCTGGAAAGTACTTTGAGACTGGTTCCGAGAGCATTTAAATGGTTTCCTATTTGTTCAGCATATGAAAGATCATATTCCGTCTCCTCAAGAGCACCTGCTAATAATAGAAATGCATCGGTAATGCCGGCATTAACACCCCTCCAAAGCTCCAGCTACTTCCTGAATGCTAATATTTTTGCATTCATAGCAAATTATGTGGTTTCTGTGCCTTGCAGGGAGAGGTTTCTAAAATGTAGCCATTGGAAGATGTCGTCACGGTAAGCTAACAGCACAAGCCAGTTTGAACCAAACAGAGGCTCTGCTTTCATGTGGTCTAAAAAGTGTTGTACTTTTGTTCCTGAATTCATAAATGCGATTTAAAACCTTTCCGCTGTATAGCCAACTGACCTCCATGTGAAACAACAAAAAATCATGTTCAGCTCCCATTTCCGTACATAATGTGGCAAACAGACAGACTCCTGTGGGGTGCATTTTAATAAAATGTACAATCTTTACAACAGAAGTCTGCACCTCTGCAAGTTGATTCTCCATATTGCACACAGCCAAAGCTTCCTGGTGTATCATTCAGTGTGTCCACACAATATGTGGCGCTACAGCACCACAGAATGAAGGAGCACCATCCATGCAAATATCAACACCTCCTCTTTAGGCAGGAAGAACTTAGAAAGTTGTTAACAATGTCAAAGAGTTCACATGCAGTTGCTCTTCCCTGAATTGGTTAACAAAATAGGAAATCATCAAATATTTATTTTCCATGCGAGTACCTCAGATAAGCAATCAAATGAGCTTCTTTTGAAATGTCAGTGGCCTCATCCAATTGTAGTGCAAACTGTGATTAAAGCGCAGTATCAATTCTGTACTGATATCAGAGGACAGGCCAGTGATGCTGCAGCAAATTGTGGCGTCAGACATAAGGATACTTTTGCATTTCTCTGCTGCACTGTCACCAAGCATTATCCGGTTGACAGCGAGAATTGTTGGCATAATCACTTTCTCAGCATCTGTAAAAGGCTTTTCGTTTTTGCCCAGATCTTACCACATTGCATACTAAGCTTTCAAAGCATTTGCAGGTATTGAGGCCACATTTTAAACAGTGGCTTTTTGGTTTTTCATGCCTTGCAGCTGCCGTGCAAAGAAATCCCTAGTCTTTTTTTCTAAAATAGCATGTTTTGTTTCCAAATGCAACCTTAATTTTGTCAGCTTGAGGCTGTTATTTGCTAATGTAGCACCACAAACCACACACTGCGGCTCAACCTCTCCAGCAACTGCGATCCATGTTAACCCAAAGTCCAAATAAGAGTCATCGTATTTCCATGTTTCTGCATTTCTTTTGTCTGTTTCCACCTCTCCTCCGGCTTTTCGTTTGAGATTCCTACCATCTTTGGCCACTAGGAAACGATCCATCGTAAAAGGAGACTGAATCTGTAAAAACATTGCAAACCCCCACTTAAGTGTATGTCACGTTAGTTTTAAAAAAATAATTTCAAGAATTTAAAAATGCCTCCAAAAAGAGTTAAACAAGCAAACACCACATGCAAAGATTTAAAATGAACCATGTGAAATGATTTTGGGGGGGGTGCAAGAAATGGGTCAGAAATACAGGGTGGGGAGGGAAAAACAAAAACACACATTGATACAAGTCTTAGAATACTCCCTGTTCAGATTGCGATGTCCTAGCCCGAATTTTTTTTGACGTGTGGTCTCGGAGTAGGCCACAGATTTGCAGCGAAAACCACACCTGGATTCACATTGCACAGGGCTGATTTAACCTGGTTTCCAACCCCTGAAAACCCACCCTGACCCTTTCCCATAAATATTTAACCCTTTACTGCATCTAAATGCAGTCACTATAAAGTTTTTCAATATAAAAAAAATTAGATATATGGGCATTCAAAATTAAAAAAAAGTTTAAATAAACCCTGTATACTTATCTTTTCTCCCTGGATCACGCGCCCCCCAGATTAAAGACCTCTGCTCTACAGTAAGGCTAGTTGAAATACTTAATTGTTATCTTGCTGTTAAAGACTGTATGCTAGCATAGCATACATGAACATGCAGGCATCTAGTCAGTGAGGCAACAAAGAGAAATGAAGGAACTTTGTCCTATACAGACAGAGCAGAAGAAATGTTAGGGGGAAATCAAGAAAAACATCTTGCCGGTATAATTAAATGCACTGGCAGTACTGAGCGGTAAAGTTAGGCACATCTCCCTGCAATCTTCAAATCAGAACCCCTCACCTTGTAAAGGCAGAAAAAGTTACAGAAATAATGGCAAGGGGACATGCCATAGCGCTCAGCCCCTGCCGCTGCAGCCGCTGTTCTTCATCCAGAGCCCCAGTCTGGCGCCGAACTTGTCCCACGCTACCGTGGCAGCATATATATCCCTCCGGGGAGGCGGACTGGGCAGTCCCTGAGGCATCTTCTAGGCCTCCTCCGTGTGTTCAGGTATCCCTCCTGGTTTTGCGTTTTCTTCGGTCAGCTCCCGTTAACCCAATCGGCCTTGTGGATCTTAAACACCTTCCGCTCAAGACAACCTTTCTGGTTGCCATCACCTCTGCATGTCGACTGGGGGGGGGATCGGGGCTCTCCTGTGCGGTCCTCCTTGTGCTGTGTGAGCCTCTGCGGCAAAAGGAGCAAGCATGCGTCTGTGGTAAAAAGAGGAACGACATTGGGCTTAATTTCCAACTGGGCGAGCTCATTGCTGTTCAAACAGTGAAAGCCGTAGTGCGCAAGGGTGAAGAAAAATAGCGTATACACTAATCAGTTTTGTAGAAAGCCTGAGAGGCAAGCAGGGTCGGACTGGCCTACAGAGCAATAGGTCCAGGGCCGAATCAAAAACATCAAATGCTGGTGTGGCCCAGTTTTTTTGGTCAAAGTGGCCACATATTTGGCCAATTTGATGAGCAAATTCACTATGCGGCTAGTATTTTTGGTCCAGTGTTGCTAAATAAATATTCTTAAAAATGCACAATTTGCACACACAAAAAACCTTGATTAATATTCAAACCGTGTCCCAAAAGGAATAAAGAGCCGTTTGCAAATGTGGGCCACTTTTTTGCATTGGTGCCCGAGACAATTTTATGACGCAGTCCGACCCTGGATGCAAGCCCGTGAATACAGCAAAAAGCCGCTGTCCTTGGGGGTGGAAAACATGCGCAAACAATAAATCCGACTTGTTGGCAGTCGAATTTGCAAAAACACCTGCTCTGAAATGCGAAATTCCCTCGGCGGGCACTTCTATCTAGTGGACGGGGATACTACTTACCAGCCAAGAAGACCTGCTGTTGTTGCAACCGAAATAAAAAAAAAAGAGCCCATCGTCACCTAAATATACCTGGCGCTTGGAAACACTTCCGAGATGTAGAAGCGCGTTATAAATACCCAATAAAATAGAAATTCCTGCCGGTACACTGCATGAAGTCCTCCTTCCTCCATGATTCTCTTCCTAAGCGCGTAAACGTCGTACGTGTAAAACGTTCATACGTCACGACGCCTTAAAGGCATTTCAGCTACGGTCGGCAAACTGATAAATAAAGCCACTATGCCACCGGGTCTCATAGGGACTTTAAATGTGTGTTTCAATAGATAATGAAAGCAGCACAACCCCCCCCCCCCTTTACCAAACGCTCCTTTTCAGTTTCCAGGCAGCATCGGGTGAGTGCATGCGATCCAGCTCTTGTAGTGAATTATATATATATATATATGCATTTCTTTTAGCATCCATTAAGTTGGATCGTTCTCACCCCTTTGTTGTTATATTGGTAAAAGGAGCCCTTTTTGAAACTCTGGAAATGCACGTTGAAGTCCGAGGCTGCAGCTGAAGCTGTCACTCGTTGTATTGCACTCCACACAAGTTGAACTTAAACATTGTAGGTGCGTGACTTTGTTGTTGGGCTTGTAGACACAGTAGCTGCCCCCAAGCTCATTTGCGGTACAGTGCAGGCCCTGGAATGCTCGCAGGCGCAGTAACTGCTGAACAGCTGCTGCACAGCCCGTGGTCTGGTGTCAGTGACTGTATCTGCGCCGCGGCTTGTGAGTGCAGACGTGTACTGTCTCCAGTTCCTACTCTGAAAGTAATGCTTCCCCAGGGCTAATGGCTGCAAATCCGGTACTTCTTCTGGGGATAATGACCCTTGTGTGGATAGCAACTGCAGGCACAGAGTCTGTTCTAGGTCTAATGGTTGCAGACACAGAAACAACTCCCTGATGAATAGCAGCAGACACAATACCTGCTCTGGGGCTAATGACCCTTGTGTGGATAGCAACTGCAGGCTCAGTGTCTGTTCTAGGTCTTATGGGTGCAGACACAGAAACAACTCCCCGGTGAATAGCAGCAGACACAATACCTGCTCTGGGGCTAATGACCCTTGTGTGGATAGCAACTGCAGGCACAGTGTCTGTTCTAGGTCTAATGGCTGCAGACAGAGAAACAACTCCCCGATGAATAGCAGCAGACACAATGCCTGCTCTGGGGCTAATGACCCTTGTGTGGATAGCAACTGCAGGCACTGTGTCTGTTCTAGGTCTAATGGTTGCAGACACAGAAACAACACCCTGATGAATAGCTGCAGACACAATACCTGCTCTGGAGCTAATGACTTCCATACAGTAAGACCTGTTCACCAGCTACTGCTGACAATATATCCCGTGTACCAAATAATTACAGAACAGCACAGGATCGGGGATACTGATAACAGACCCAGTACCTGTCCTGTAACTAATGCCTGGATTATTTACCAGTAATCTCCATTACACCTAGTCCTACTGTTCCTCTTCACGGTACTCATCAATGAGGACCCGCCTCCCGTACAGGAACTCCACCCCCCTGCCTCCCGGAGGTATAACCTTCCACTACCCACAATACACCAGTACATGATATGATGATATAATAGGCCATTTATAATGCGCTTAATACCTAGAGGTTTCTAAGCGCGGACCCGGGGATCGAACCTGTGTTGCTCCATGTCGTCTTGCTTCCAAGGCAACCACGTTGCCACTGAGCTATCCTCCAGAGACATAGCAAGCCTGTACAGATACCGGTCCCTTCCACACCACCAGACGGTCGGTAGTACTGTGAAAAGGATGAGTAGGACTAGGAGTGATGAAGATGTCCAGGAAGTAATCTGAGTCTTTCCTCCACGTCCCTCTTCCTTGTCCCAGTACTGGCCAATGAGGCATACCAAGGCCAAACCAAGTGGAAGGGCCCAAAGGAAATTAGGACACAAGAGGATACCCAGGATCAATGCAAACACACCAAGTTTAACAAGCAATTGAACAACAGAACACCACATCTGGGCCACGTCAGCACCCCGTCACCAAAGGAACCACCCCTAGAACTACCCACATTAAGCCTGTAATGTTTAATAAAAGTATTGGTGTCCGCCCAGGTAGCGGCCCGGCAAATCTTATGCAAAGGAACACCCTGAGCATCCGCCCAAGAAGCAGCCATACCCCTGGTAGAACGGCCCTGCACACCCAAAGGGACAGAAAGACCAGCAGCCAAATAAGACATAGAAATGACCAACTTGATCCAGCGTCTAATGGAAAAACCAAAGCCTTCCTCTCTGCCCCAGCCGCACCAAAGGTAACCGGAAGACTGTCAGATTGCCAAACGGTTTCTGTCCTGGCCTGGTACTCCAGGACCGCACAAAGCACATCAAGGGAGTGCTAAGACCCCTCCGGGGACAGAGGGTCAGGAAAAAAGGCCGGGAGGACCACTTCCTGAGTCAGATGAAACTTGGAGGCCACTTTAGGCAAGAACCAGGGATCACACCTCAACACTAAGCAGTCAGGCAAGACCCGAAGAAAAGGAGGACAGCACAGGAGAGCCCCAATCTCCCCCAGTCGACACACAGAGGTAATGGCAACCAGAAAGGCCGGCTTGATCGTAAGGTGTTAGATCCACGAGGCCAATTGGGTCAAATGGAGCTGAACGAAGAAAATGCAAAACCAGAGGCAGATCCCAAGGAGGGGAACTCGAACACACAGGAGGGCTAGAAGATGCCAGACTCCTTAGGAACTGGCCCACCTGACCCAAATCCATTTGAGGGACACCGAAACCTCCCCAACAAGTTCTTCAACGCAGTCCACTGAGCCTGCAAAGCGGCCACTGCCAACCCTTCATCAAAGCCATGCTGCAAAAACCAGAACACCCCGGGACATCACAACCTCGGGGGGACGGGGGAAACACCAGCCACACCAACTGAGAAAATGGGCCCAATGCCTATACTAGGCCACCTGGAATGGAAAATGGTCACCACCACCGAGTCGACAAACCCAGTCAACAACCTTGTCCTCTCAGGCGGCAAACTGACCAGCACAGGTAACCCTGCCCCCAGAACCCCTCTTAGAGGGCGCGGCCAACTGGGAATCCTGCAGACCTCCAACACCTGGAGATCCATGAGCAATGGAAACCACCCCCTGCGGGGCCAAAAGGTAACCAGCAAGATCACCAGAGAAGAACACACACAGATTTTCTGAAATAACCAAGAAATGAGAGCAAGAGGAGGGAAAGCATATAGGAGACCCCAGTTACATTCGAGATTCAAGGCATCCATCCCGACCCCCACAACGACAGGAGCCAAGAGCAAACCTGAGAGCGTTGGCCGAGGGGGGGGGGAGCAAACGGACCCAACACCTGGTTTCCGAGCCAGCCTCAAGCGCCGCAAATGCGTGATCGGACAACACCAACTCCAGGCAGACTGGGAACATCGACTGAGACGATCGGCAACCACATTGTCCACCTCCAGGGAAAGCAAATGCTGTTCTTCCCAAACCCTGATGCAACCTGCCAGAGAATTCAGGGCCCTGGACCACGAACCCCCTTGATTGTTGACGTAGGCCATGGCAGAGGAATTGTCAGTATGAACCAACACAGCCGGGCTCCGCAAAAGGGGAGAAAACCACAGGGCAGCCTGGTGAATGGCCACCAACTCCCTCCAATTCGAGGAACGAAAGAGACCCTCCCTGCCCCACCGCTCTTGAGTAGAAAGGGACCCCAGGGAGACACCCCTCACCCCAAGCCGTTGGTGTCGATGGTCGGAACCACTAGAGGAGGACGATCCAAATCCACCCCCCTCAGAAGGGAGGAACTTCTCAACCACCAATACAGAGAAACACACAGATCACACAAAATCGGGATCCACAGCTTGAGAGACTGCAAGGAGGGGGGGCCAGTGAAGCAGAAGATGAACCACCAGAGGACGACGATGGAGGCAAGCTGAGGGAACCAGGAAAACACAACAGGCCGTGTGCCCCTGAATCACCAGAAGCTCCCAAGCGGAAGCCCAGGGCTTGTGAAGGACCTTGCGAAGGAGCAACTGTAGCCAGAGAGCCCTTGCCCTGGACAGAAGAACTTTCCCACTCCTAGTGCAGAATCGCACCCCTATGAACACCAGGTCCTGGGAAGGGGCCAACTGAGATTTCCCCCAGTTGATCAGGAAAACCTACTGTATGTGTTAGGTCTGTCAGGGTTGATTAAGGCTTCCCTCCCTTCCTCCTCACCTGAATAGTCCGTAGAGTTATCCTGTAGCTCCGACTTCCTTCCTGGACGTCTTCGGGTCTGTTCTTTGCCGTTCTTCTTGGCTTCCTTCTTTTGGCATAAGTAGGGGCGAGCTCCCTGGGATGCCACTCTGCCGGGGGATTGGAGACCCGAACAGCGGGGACTCCGGGAGCCAGCTCCTGAGCAGGGAAAAAGCCCAAAAGGCAGAAAAAACCCTGCAATGGATGTTCTGGCAAGATGGTCTCTGATGGCGATGTGGCCGAGCGTAGAGGCCGGTAAGAGAAATACCGGAAGGCAAGCAACACAGCAAGGAAACAGGGAAGGACGAACACAGGATCCAAACGGAGGAAACACGGATAGGGAAAACACTGCGTTACCTTCGAGCCAGGGGAGCAGTGAAGGTGCAACGCGAGGAACACTGCACTGAGCTGGCACTAAAGGACGTCGGCGGCCATCTTGGAAAAACACTAGAACGGTAATTCCAGACGGCCGTCGAACGTAGTGGAACCTGTCAATGGCGTCTCCACAAATCAAAGAAGCGCCGCCCGACAGAAGTCATGACATTATGTCCCCTTCTACTTGGGGGGCCTCCTGGTTTGCCCAGATACAATCTGTGAAACTTCCTAATGAGTCGAGGGGCATGAATGTGACTAACGGGCTCCCATGTACGTTCTTCGATGGGATAACCTTTCCAATGAACCAAGTATTGTAGAATTCCATGATGGTAATGGGAATCTACAAGATGTGGCACCTCATATTCTGCTGGTTCAGACAGAAAGTCACTAGACAGCCTTTTAGATCTTCTCTTATAGGGATCCGGTAGATAAGGTTTCAAAAGAGAGGAATGGAATACGGGATGTACATGTTTAAGAGAGGATGGTAACTGGAGACGAAATGCAACAGGGTTCACTTTCTTAGTGATCCGAAAGGGTCCAATATATCTTGGTGCGAATTTCCCTATGTGTGTCCAGCGGGGTAAGAATTTCGTGGCTAACCAAACCTTATTACCTTCCGTCCAAGAGGGTGCTGCTTTCCTATTCTTGTCGGCCCATGCCTTATAGGAATGTCGGCTAGCGTTCAAGGTCTCATTGGCTAACACATGGGTGTCTTTAAGTTCTTTCAGGAGATGTTCAATCGCGGGCAATTTCGACGGACGAATCTCTGCCAACGGCAAATGTTTTGGATGGTAGCCAAATGTCCAAAAAAAGGGAGACCTATTGATGGCTGTATGTCTGGTGTTATTGTAAGTGAACTCAGCCATAGGGAGAAAAGCGTTCCAGTCATCTTGCTTTCTGCTACAGAAACATCGGAGATATTGCTCTAGCGTGTGATTGAACTTTTCCGTCTGTCCGTTGCTCTGTGGCTGAAACCCAGACGAAAGGGCTTGTTGAATCCCTAATTGTTTGCAAAGATAACCCCAAAACTGGGAAGTGAATTGAGGGCCTCGATCGGACACCATGGTTTTTGGAAGGCCATGAAGTTGCACTATTTCTTTCAGGAATATCTTGGCCATCTCGGGAGCCGTAGGTAATCCCCTCAAAGGCGTGAAGTGAGCCAATTTGCTTAGAGAATCCACAGTTACCATGATGACCGTGTTCCCTTCAGAGTTAGGCAGTTCCACAATAAAGTCTGTAGAGAAGTGGGTCCACAGTTTTTTGGGAGCTGGTTCCTGCTGCAGTAAGCCTATGGGCTTGGAGGAATGGTACTTATTGGCTGCGCAGATGGAACAGGTAGATACATAAGAATGCACATCTCGATTCCAACCTGGCCACCAGAACATTCTGGACAAAAGGTCTTTGGTGGCTCGTATGCCCTTATGTCCGGCCATGGGTGAATCATGACACCATGAAAGGGCTAATCTTTGGTGTTTTTTGTCGGATAAGTACAAAGCTCGACCCTTAAAGAAGATCCCCTCTCTTCTAATTCAGCTCCTAAATCTGTCCTAATCGGTGAGCTGTGTTGTTTGATCCAGACTTCGCGTAGGAAAGTATTGGCCACAGTCCGGATCTCTTTATCCGCTAACAATAAATCATGGCTAAAGTCTGCTTCACCGTCCGAACCATGATTGCGTGACAGTGAATCGGCTAAGATATTCTGTTTCCCAGGTAGGTAGGTAACCTCAAAATCAAACTGAGAAAAAAAATACACCCAACGGGCGTGCCTAGCATTGCGACATTCCATCTGTTGGAGGATGCGAAGATTACTGTGGTCGGTGAGTACAGTAAACCTATGCATAGCTCCCTGAAGGAGATGACGCCATTCTTCACAGGCATGTTTGATAGCCAACAGTTCCCTTTCGATGACGGAATAATTCCTTTCACTAGGGTACAAGGTTTTTGAATAATACGCCACAGGATGTTCAAGACCATCTTTGCCTTTCAGCAGGAGGGCTGCACCAATAGCTCCTCCTGAGGCATCCGTCTCTACTATGAAGGGAAAGGTTTGATCAAGCTGCACAAGGATGGGAGCCATGGTGAATGCCCTTTTCAGAGCTTGGAAGGCAGAATTCGCTTCTTGTGTCCAAGAGAAGGTAACACCTTTCTTCAATAGCGAGGTGATAGGAAGGACCATATTGGAGAACCCCGGAATAAATTGGCGGTAGAATTTGCCAGTCCGAGAAAGCGTTGTTGTACTTTGACGTTTCCAGGAGCGGGCCAGTGGGTGACTGCTTGTATCGTACAGGGATCCATGCGGATACCTCCTTGGGAAAGGATAAACCCTAAATAGGATACCGAAGGTGCTTCGCAAAAACATTTTTCAGGCTTTCCAAAAGCTTGTTTTCCAGCAGGCATTCCAGCACCAGCCGAACATGTCTTCTGTGTTCAGGAAGAGACGAAGAGTAAATCAAGATGTCGTCTAAATACACCACCACTGTAGAGAATAGAAGGTCAGCAAACAACTTATCAATAAAGCGTTGGAAAATAGCGGGTGCATTAACTAAGCCAAAGGGCATAACTCGGTATTCGAAGTGCCCTAGCGGGGTCCTAAACGCTGTCTTCCATTCATCCCCCTGTCTTATACGGAGCAGGTGGTACGCACCCCTGAGATCCAATTTCGTGAAGATAGATTCACCTTGTACAGCCTCCAGTATCTCTTTGATTAGAGGCATGGGATAACGGTCTTTAATCGTAAGGCAATTTAATCCTCGGTAATTGATACAAGGACAGAGTTCAGATGATCCCTTCTTTGGTATGAAGAATAGCGATGCTCCAGCAGGTAATTTGGATACTTGGATGAGTCAATTTTGTAGATTACAATCCAGGTAGTCCTTGAGAGCTTTACGCTCTGGTAACGATAGAGGAAACATCCTTCCAAAAGGGATAGACGCATTAGGTTGGATCTCAATGGCGCAGTCTTCTCTTCTGTGAGGAGGCAGGGAATGTGGCTGCTTGTCCATGAAGACTTCCAAATAGTCTTGATAGTGTTCTGGTACCATATGAAGTGATGCTGTCAACACAGTATCTCTCTTGTTCAGGGAGCCAAAGGGGTGACCAATGTTCAGACATTCATTGAGACAAAGAGACGACCGAAACTGTATGGTATTGTTCTACCAGTCAATCATTGGGTTGTGTCTGCACAACCAAGGGATCCCGAGAATCACAGGAAAATGTGCTGCCTTAATGATGTCAAATACCATTTCTTCCTGGTGCTGAAATAATTGGACTTGAATAGGCAGAGTCTCTTGGGTAATGGGTCCTGAGGACAGAGGTTGGCCATCCACTCCTTCCACAGGAATGGGCAGATTCTTTGGTAGAATAGGCACATCGTTCTCTTGGGGAGATGTTCTCATACATCGATGAAGTTCCCTGCTGCACCACAGTCCAGCATGGCTAACGCTTCCCAGACGCTAGAGGAATCCCGGCACAGCTTAACCTGAAACACCATCAAACAATTGTCTTCTCTGGGTAGAGGAGTCAAAGTGTTGGTACAGGGATTTTTTCCAACTCCCCCGGACCTACCCCTGATTAGGTTTGGGGAGATTTGTTTCCCTGGCGGCGCGGAAGAACCTCTGGGCAGTTACGGAGTAGGTGTTTGCTAGAACCACAGTACATGCACAGACCCAGCTCCCTTCTTCTCTTCTTTTCTTCGGCTGTTAAAGGTCCTCTTGTGGTACCGATTTGCATAGGTTCCTCCCCAGCAGATGAAGCTGAATGTTCCCTAGAAGGATTTGGGGAGATAGGTATGGGAGAGGGTCGAGGACGCCTTCTTTCTTGTCTTCTTTATCCCAGCCTAAATTCGATCTGTAGTGCGAGAGAAACAAGTTCCTGAAACGTCTGAGGTCGTGCAATGCGTGCCAGTTCGTCTTTTATGTCCTCATGCAAGCTGCGACGAAACAAAGTCTGTTGGGCAGAATCTGGCCATCCGGCGTTTGTGGCAAGCTGCATGAAGGATGTAACATAAGTTTGTACATCATGGGGGCCCTGTCTATTGTCGAGGATTGCTTCATATGAGGCATACTGTACCTCGGGTCGGTCAAAGCGGGTCTTTAGGAGTTGTGCGAACTGATC
The DNA here is from genome assembly GCF_040938575.1 of Ambystoma mexicanum. Classification (NCBI taxonomy): domain Eukaryota; kingdom Metazoa; phylum Chordata; class Amphibia; order Caudata; family Ambystomatidae; genus Ambystoma; species Ambystoma mexicanum. The sequence continues at coordinate 1,605,211,663 of NC_090932.1, forward strand.
ATAATCAGTAGTAACTGGATCAGACTGCAGAACTAGAGGTGAAGCCCATGCCAAGGCGTTCCCCGTTAAATTAGAAACGAAGAAACCCGCCCTGGTGGTCTCATAAGTGCGAGGGCGGAAAGTGAAATATAACCGGCAAGCATCCAAAAATTCTTTCAATGTCTTCGGATTTCCATCATATTTCCCGCAGGGTAAGGGCTGCTACCTGGTGTCGCAGGGACTGATTCTCGGATCGAAGTGATTGCACCTCTACAGTAAGCCCCTGAATGGTAGCCACCAATTCTTGATACTGTTCGAGAGAAGCCATTGGGGTCTTCTGGCGTTGCACTCTATCAGGTCTGTCAGTGTTGATTAAGGCTTCCCTCCCTTCCTCCTCACCTGAATAGTCCGTAGAGTTATCCTGTAGCTCCGACTTCCTTCCTGGACGTCTTCGGGTCTGTTCTTTGCCGTTCTTCTTGGCTTCCTTCTTTTGGCGTAAGTAGGGGCGAGCTCCCTGTGATGCCACTCTGTCGGGGGATTGGAGACCCGAACAGCGGGGCTCCCGGGAGCTGGCCCCTGAGGAGGAAAAAACCCAAAAGGCAGAAAAAAACCCTGCGATGGATGTTCTGGCACGATGGTCTGTGATAGCGATGTGGGCTGAATACGATCCTCCTAGGCGGAGTAGTTCTGAAAATTCAGTGGTAGGTACAGTGGAAGCCTTCCAGTAGTAGAATGAAGGTTCGCCGGAGTCAGCAAAATAAGGAGCACAAACGCAGAGGATGTCAACAAGGGGCTCCCAAGTAAGAAAAGAGGCGCGGAAGGGCTCCAGTGGAAAAGGGACTAAGGCGCCTATGAGGAAGAGAGGCAGTAAGCAGGGAACGAAAGAAGGCTAGGCAGGGCAGCCAAGCGAGCAGAGCATAAGCGAGAGAGCCGTGCGTAGATGCCGGTAAGAGAAATACCGGAAGGCAAGCAACACAGCAAGGAAATGGGGAAGGACGAACACGGGATCCAAACGGAGGAAACACGGATAGGGAAAACACAGCGTTACCTTCGAGCCGGGGGAGCAGTGAAGGACGTTGGCGGCCATCTTGGAAAAACACTAGAACGGTGATTCCAGACGCCCGTCGAACGTAGTGGAACCTGTCAATGTCGTCTCCACAAATCAAAGAAGCGCCGCCTGACAGAAGTCATGACAGTAGGAGCGACTGACAGACAAGGAGAAAGTGAGATTGGACAGGGCAACGGAGATCCACCTTGAAAAGCTAGTCATCCAAGTATGGGAACTGCTGGATCCCCTGCAGATGTAAATGAGCCACCAATAGAGCCACCAACTTCGTAAACACTTGTGGCACAGATTTCAACCCAAAGGTAAGGACCCAGAACTGATGATGCCCACAATCCCCCCCCCCCACCCCAAAGAGCACCTGAGGAACTGCTGATGCGACGGGTTAATGGGCACATGATAATGAGCTTCCTGCAGATCCAAGGAGACCACCTAGACCTCCGCTTGACGAGGGGAATAATCTTCTGGAAAGACTCCATCTGAAAACTACCCCCCCGACTAAGACATTCAGCAGTTTCAAATCCAGAATAAGACAAAACCTCCCGCCAGGTTTCGGAACCAAGAACACCCCAGAATAAAACCCCAGACCCTACTGGAGCCGGGGCATGGTCACTATGGCTCTCTTGCTTAAAAGCTTGGCAACGGCTGAGGACATGGCCACTTTCTTGGCAGGGTCCCTGGGCAGCGTAGTCATGATTCAAGACTCTTGAAGAGGAGGAGACAGAAAGTCCACCTGATAACCTTTCCGGACAATCTGCAGGACCCAAGCATCGGAGGACCACCGCTCCCACATTGGACAATAATGCAGGAGATGCCCCTCCCCCCCACAGGCCCACAATGATTGTCAGGACTTCTTTCTTCTCTGATCGACCCTCGCAGGTTCAACTTGGGTCATTCCTCTCCTCTATCTCTACCTGTGGTGTCCCCTAGGGGTCTAACATCTCTCCCTTGCTGTTCAACCAATACCTGCCCTTCTTGCCCACCGCATCGCTGCACTCTGCCTCAACTTCCAGTGCTATGCGGATGACACCCAGTTCATCTTCAGGCTACCCTCAGCCACCTCTTCACCCTCTCTCATCTGACTGTCTGGCCGCCATCCAGGTGTGGTGTGCCGCCAATGATCTCTGCCTTAATGCCAGTAAGACTGAGATTCTCCTCGTCGGCCACACCTGCTCCCTCCTTTCCTGTCACTCTCTGGCCGGCCTCTCTTGGCCCTCCCCCTGCTCCCACCTGTGAGGCTAAAAACCTTGGGATCATCTTTGACTCCTCACATCGCTGACGTCTCTAAGAAGTCACACTACCAGCTGCACCTCCTCAGAGGTATTCTCCCTTTCCTCTCCTTCCCCCAGAAGCTCACCGTCTCCAGAGCTCTGGTTCTCTCCAGGCTGGACAACTGCAACAGGCTCTTTCTAAATCTACCTGCCTCTACTCTCTGCCCTCTGCAACTTATCCAAAACAGGACTGCGAGACTTGTCCTTGGCCTCAAGCCCAGGGATCGTATCCCTCCAGGACTGAAATCTCTGCACTGGCTGCGAGGATTAAGTTCAAAACCCTCTGCATTGTCCACAAGGCCTTCTGGGGCCTGGGGCCTCAAAACCTTCAACTATCGCTTCCTAAATATCTTCCTTCTCGAGCCCTTCGGTCAGCCGCCTCCAACTCCCTCAGGGTCAGTCACTTCTCCAAGCAATGAGTTGGTGGTAGATCTCTTTCCTCTGCTGGGGCCTCCCTTTGGAACAGCCTCCCTTAAACTCGAGGAAAACCATCTCCGGTTCCAGAGTCACCTCAAAACCTTTCTCTTAGCCTCTGCTTTTTCTCCTCTGCTCCCCTGCTGACTTCCTGGCTGAAGCTGACACTGCACCGGTTACCTGGCCACCTTCTGATCGATGGCCCAGGTCCACTCCCCTGCCAGCTGCACACCTGCACTGCCTTCCAGGCAACCCCCCGCACTTGGGACTGTTTCTGTATCCCTACAAGTCCCAGTACCTGCACTTGACACTTGTTGTCTGCACGTACCCTTGCACTTGCCACCCGCTGGCCGTACTTTACTTATTGCAATTTATTTATCCCATTTACTGCACTGTTCCCCCTCCCCGCACTTTCCCACTTCCCCCTCCCATGCACTTGCGCAATCTGAATAACACCTGGCCTAGTAGGATCGTTGTCCGTCTTCTCTATGTTCCTCCCCTCTTGCCTTGTCGCGCCTTGAAACACTTGTGTATAGGCGCATTACAAATGCCATATCATATCATGGCTGTCTGCCTTCTTAGGAGCCTCAGGCCTGGGACGCAAGCCCCTGGAACGATGAAATGGGCCACGCCTGCCCCAAATCCTGGCTCCAAGGCACAGTTCCCAAAGACCACCGAACCGAAGGAGCAGTCTTACGCCACAACCTGTCAGCGTGCTTGTCGACCCGGGACACCTGATGAACCTTGTCCCAGAGAGTCCCTGAGAAGCTTACTGTCCATACACAGAATCCGATGAGAAGCAGCTTTATGGGAGTTGTCGAATGTCCAGTCCTGCAGAGGAAGCCGATTAGCAGAAATGCAAGCACCGATGGCCATGGTGGTGCACCCCAACGCCGTCATGAGAAGGATCAGAAAGAAGTTGGAACTGGCACTGCATATAATCAAGCACAGGAGTGCAGACCAATCCTTCTTTCCTTCTTCCATAGCCTTACGGAGAAGCCGGGATTCCCCCAGAACTGTCTCAGCCGTATAAGAACCATAGAGATTGATATGATATGGCATTTATAACGCGCCTATACACGTGTTTCAAGGCGGGGACAAGGCAAGGGAGGGGGTACAGAGGGAAGACGGAGAAAGCGTTCTTACTGGGCCAGGTGAAATTGAGATCGGGCAAGTGCAGGGGAGGGGGATGGGGAGAACTGCGGGGGGAAATGGGGTGGGGGCAGTGCAGTACATATGATAACTGTAAAAAACATTGGTCCGCAGTGCAAGATGAGAATACACGTGAGCCTTCTTCAGAGTGGCATTAGATTTATGGTCCACTAAGTCCCGAAGGGCAGCGTCCTAAACAGCCATGGAGGAACAGCCCACCAAACTGGACAGGATATCATCCACCGCCACTGTGTCTGGGAGAAAATCCTCAGCACCTTTCAGAGGATAAAGGCGTGCCATGAAGCACGGCATGGAGACGTGCCTTTCCACTCGCAGAGAACTTTTGCCTTAATATCGGAGATCAGGGGGAGCCCCAGCTACGGGGTATGCTTATATTGTCTTATCTTGGGTTCAGGGGAGCACTCCCCTTCCCCTGAGACAGTGAACGCCATGGAGCCCCAAACCTGGGGAATCGGAGTCTCAACCTCATTCTGGGAGAGATATTTGCTTTAGGCCTCATCATTGAAGTCTGACACAATCGAAGAACGGGCAGAGGCAGTGGAGGCTGAGCAGGAAGAAGCCAAAAAGGAGGGGCTGGACCTGCGCCTACCCCCAAACCTTTATGCTCCTCAATGGCCTGTTACATAAGGACTTTTATCTCTTCTGTGACAAGGAAAACTTCAAAGCCACATGTTTCTTATGCTTCTTTCTAGCATTTCGGAAGGAGTCCACATGTCTCCTCTTTTCAGAATGCTTGCACATACTGGCCCATACAGAACAGAAAATGCTGAAAGCCAAAGCAGAATGCAGCTGACTGGCAGCAAAAGACGTTACTAAGCAACCGAGCCTCACAGGAAGCAGAAACACAAAGATGCGGCAATCCGCACAGGAGAGGAGAGCAGCCCGCCCAGTCAGGTCAACGACTGCTGCAGCCTGAACAAGGAGAGTAAACTCCGCCCGCACTCAGGCATCCACAGGAAGAGGGGAGAGGGCTGTGGGACTCTAAACATGGCAACTGGCAAAGCTGTAGGAAAAGGCAGCCGAGCTGGTACACCAAAGAAACCAACAAGCAGAAGGACCCTAAGCCCCAGAGGAGGTCCCCGCCAGGTAGAACAGCTCAACCGGGCCCCAAGTCCCGCAGGGAGTCTGCATCTTACCGGGTTCACGCTGCCGCCACCCAGGAGAACACCACCATGGAAGAATCTGCAACGACATTCCCCAGTCCCCGCTCCGGGAATAACCAGTCTCTGTTGGACACAGGAGAAAATTACAGGTATATTGTGGGTGTGAGGTTATACCTACCTGTGTCTATTTGGAACAGGGGGATATAAAATGTATGGGCAGGTCACCTCTGATCCTCTCCTGCAAGTGAGTGAATGCTGTGTGTGAATAAGCGGGTGAATGTTGAGAATCCCCCCCCGTCCTATAGTCCTCACATCCCCTAGAAACTTCAGCCATATCGCCTTTGAGCTTCCTGTGAAGGTGTCCTCCCCAAGTGAAGCGAGTACTCGCACCAGCCGCAGCAATCTCATTTTCCTCGGGCACCATGCGGCCAGCGAGTCAAGCTGCAGGACAATGTCCCAGTCCTGAGAAACCTTTGGTGATCCTCATGAATTGAATAGGTCACCGACTCAGTGCCACAAAGTTCCAGATTTTACTAACCCATTTGTGTTCTGTGGGGGCACATTTTTGTTACCATTTGTGTGCCACCACAAGTGTTGCCGCCACTATCAGGATGACTCGTGTCTTTCTTTGAGCTTTCGAGTGGTAGATTTTCCAGAACACTGCCCATTCCCAGGATGGCCATCCCTATGTTGTCCGACATCTGACTCCCAAAAATACCATTCATTGGTGCACGGACTATGTTGCAATAAGGCTGTATGACTGGGTGTCCCCACCAGATATGCTTCCAAAATCCCAGTTTCCCACATCCCCTCCAGCAGAGCGCTGATGCAGTTGGGTAGACTGTATGTAGTTTTTCTGGGGTGAGATGCCATTGGACCATTATCGTAACCCACATCTCCTGAACCTGGATGATCTGCGTGAGCTTGGGGCCATCTGCCCATAACTGAGTCCGAAGTTCCCCCTCCAGCGGCTGCCCCAATGCAGTTTCCCACTGCTCCATATAGTGCCATGCCTGGCTCCTTGCCCCTTCTGCTACAAACCCATATAACCCTCCTTCCAAATGCCTGTCCCCTGTGTCTGTTGTTGCAAACCGTTTCATGGGAGTGAGATCCCTGGTGGCCACTGACCTTACTATTGGATTTGTAAGCCAGTGCCTTAGTTCATAGTAGCGATACCTCTTCCCCCTGATCTAGCCCAACGTCCTGCTTGCACTGTGCAAACGATTTAATGTCCTGACTCAAGAACATGTCAAGTAGTTTGCCGCACCCTGCTGCTCCCTCCCATTGAAAGCACCCCTTTCCATACCTGACGTGAACTGGGGATTCCTAAACTGTGACGTTAGTGAGGAGGGGAAGGTGGTCAAGTTCACCCTCCGCACCAGCTCATCACATGAGTCCCCCACCAGGGCCCCTATCCTGCTACGGTACATGGTTGCAGGTCTATGCCCCTTGGGTCACCACAACAGCTCGTCCAGCAGCGAGCCCACCACCTCTTTGTCCATTCGACACCAGACCCTTGCGCAGTCACCCCAGAACCAATCCCGGATCACTCTGATTTGAGCCGCAAGGAAATGGAGGCGGAAGTGTGGCGCTCCCAGCCCTCCCTTGCTTCTGTGAGACATTGGCATCTACATAGCTTCTCTGGGTCTCTTGTGCTTCCAAATAACTGACCACACATGTTTAGAAGGATCCTGAAGAAACTTGGGCAAACCCCTACTGGCAGGGCTGTGAAATAGTACAGGATCTTTGGCAAAATCACAATTTAAGGGCATTATTGTTTATCCTCCCTAGCCATGATATTGATAAGGGCACCTATTCCGTCGGCAGCTGGTGCAGCTTTTCTGCTAAAGGCAAGTTGTTAGCCTGGTAAAGAGCACCCAGAAAACCAGTAATCTGATGCACCAAATATCTGATGCTGGTTTCCACCCATCTATAGGGTACTATGCACTGCAATTACTGAACCTTTTTTGAAGGGACGGCCAAGTTTGTCTCTGACTTGTGTGCATTTATTTTTAACCCTGCCACCTCCCCAAAGTAAAGTTCTTGTGAGATCCCTGGGAATTACATTTCTGATTCTGTGATCAAGAGTAGCATGTCATCAGCATTCGCTATGACTCTATGCTCCCCCCACCCAAAGGGAGTACCCCTAATATCCAGGGAGGCCCTAATGCTGGCCATGAGCGTCTCCAGGTGGATGGTGTACAAGAGCAGGGAAAGCGGGCAATCCTGCATAGTGCCTAGTGAGACCATGATTCTCTGGGAAAGTTGAAAGTTGATTGCCAGGCACAAGGAGGACGTTCGGTAGTTAGCTCTTTTCAATGAAAGGAATTTAGAACTGAATACCATCACCGCCATGCTATGGATTAGGTATGGCCGTTCACCCGGTCGAAGGCCTTCTCGGCTTCCAACGCTAGTATAAGTGCAGGGGTTCTAGATTTATTTACTTTTTCAATCAGATAACACACCCACCAAATGTTATCCGAGGTCTGCCTATGCCTAATAAATCCTGACTAGTCGGGATCAGTCAGTTTGGGGTGGAGCTTATTTAGGTGTGACGCCAGAACCTTGGTGTAGATCTTTGTGTCTAGATAAATAAGGGCAATCGACCGGTACGAACCGCATAGAGTGACATCCTTACTCCGCTTTGGGAACAGCACAACCTTGGCTTCTTCCATTGCCGTGGTGATGCACCCTGCCCCCCCATCTCCCAAAAGAGTTGAAGATCTGGACTAAGCACAGTATCCGTGCTTCTCTAAAGGTTTTGTAGAAACACACTGGGAAGCCGTCCGGACCCGGGCCTTTCCTGATGGCAAGGCAGCTACAGCCGCGCTTACTTCTTCGGGAGTGATGTCTCCCTCAAGTTCTTTCCGATCTTGAGTGATCTTCGGGAGAGGGCACTGGGACAGGTATTCCCTTTGGGCTCCCTCTTCAGGGGAATCTGATGTGTACAGGGATGAATAATATTCCATGAACACAGAAATTATGTCAGGAAGAGCAGTGCTTTCTTGCCCCCACTGTCTATATTTTGAAGATTGTCCTTGATGCTTCTTTTTTCCTAAACCACCTCGCTAGCAGGCGACGCACCTTATTGGCTTTGACATAATACCTTTGTTGGAGGTAGAGCAATGAACGCTTAGCAGCTCTAGTCGGCAAAACATCTAATTTCCCCCTAATCAGCCGATTCCCTACGCAGCATACTCCCCGTGTTAATTGACATTTGAGCTATTATTTGTTTACGTTTCGCTTGAAATTCCTCCTGTAAGAGACCTAGTTGTTTGTCCCTCTGGCACTTCATCACAGTGAGCTCCCCCCTCAATGTAGCCTTAAACTCGTCCCACACCACCTGGTCTTGGGCGCCCTCTGTTGCTTTAAGTGCAAAGTAATCCAAGATGTTATTCTTTATGTCCTCACATAGGACTGCATCCTAAAGGATGTGGCTAGGGAACCTCCACCGCCGTAGGCCTGGTCCGTTCTGCCGCATATAAGGTAATCTTTATTGGCGCATGATCTGACAGTGTGATCACTCCTAGCTCTATTCTTGTGACCCTACCCAATAGTGACCTCGAAAACCAGGTATAATCTATCCTTGAGAAGGATCTATGAACGTGGGAATACAATGTGTAGCCTTCCCCACCCCCTCAGTTCCCTCCAGCCATCTACCAACGGCAATTGGGCCATGTGTTCCTTCAAGCAGGCAGATGGCGCCCCCTGGTTGTGGAACACTCTTGCGCTCCTGCCTTCTCTTGTGTCCCACGCCACGTTAAAGTTGCCTACCAATATTATCTGTCCTTTGGCAAAAGTATCCAATTTGGTCTGTGTCGCACGCAAGAACCCATCTTGCCCTGTATTGGGGGAGTAGTTTGCTGCCACTGTATATGCCCCCCTCTCCCATTGGAAAGAGACTGCCAGATACCTACCCCCTGTCTGTGTCCCCTCTGTAGCTATGACCTGGAAGCCTGGGATGCCCCGAATAGCGATTAACACCCCCCTGTCTTCCATGGGGCATTGGATTGGAATAGATGGTTGTTCCCCTTGATTTTAGGCTTATACCTGTCTCACCTTCGAACATGCATCTCTTGGAGGGTTATAGTTCCTGGCTTCCCCCTGTCCCAACAACTGTTACACCTTCCTTCTCTCAACCAGGGAATTAAGACCCTGCATGTTTAGAGAGGGCGCCCGAAACACTTCCCTCTTTCCCATGGATGTCTTACCGTGGTGTAGCTCGCACTAATGATGATTGGCTGCCATTGGGATCTCTCCCTACACCCCCTCACACTCCTCCCTCCTTGGGCGGGCTCAACCAGCCTCTAGCACCACCCCGACCCTCCATCTCTGGAATTGAGTCCTTGTAACAACCCAAAGTAAACCTGTGCAGGCCCCCTAGACCCATGTTGATAAACCAAGACATCTGTACCCCCCCCGCTCCCTCCCAGGGTACCTTTTCCCTAACTTCTTCCCCCAGGTGGGATGCAACTTTCCTTCCTGTAACCCCCCCTTTTCCCTCAGCATGGCGCTCCTGTGTCGATGGGCGTGTGGGCACTTTCCACTCTTGCCCCCTTGTTGGGAGTTTAACCAGGCCCCTTGGGCCCTGTTTTTTTAGTCACTTGTTGAAAACTTCGTCCACTCCCACATTTTCCTCTCAAGGGGTTCTCTTGCCTGTCTTTGTTCTTGCCTCGGTAAGCCTTTGTCCTTAATCTTCAGGAGCCTCTTACCTTCCTCGCAGGCAGTGACTCGATGCTGTTTCCCTTCCCAATCGAACAGTAGTCCAAAGGGAAAGGTCCATTTATCGACAAACTCCAATATGACCAGTCATCCAGATAGAGGGGCAGGGAGGCAATAGTCTATTGCCTGTTTACCAGAAAATTTGGTAAGCAATAACTTAACTATGGGTCAGTCAAACCAAAAGGCACCTCTTGGGGGGGTCAATCTTTTCGTCCATTCGCCATACCATTATTGTTGCTGAAATCAATTAAGCAAAAGAAGGCCCAGCGAGCGTTGAATTGTAGCTCAATTTTGTCAATCTTTAAAAGAATTTCCTACCTTTATCTCCTATTAAGTGAAGACATTGAATTTGTCCATTTTCTAGATGTAGAGGATGTCTTTGGCGGAAATAGGTGTAAAATATAAAATAGCTGCAGAGGCTATTTTGACTGTTAGGGAAAATTTGGGAAGTATCAACTATGAAGTACTGACTACATGTCCAAGAAAAGATCTGGCATCCCCCAAAGATAACCATCTAGGAAGATAGACATCCGTAGGGGGATTACTGAATCCACATCCATGGTGGACCGGGGAATAAAATCAGCAAAGAGGGATCAGCTGCAAAATGATACTAAGACAAAGGTCTGGTCCATGCTGCCCGAAATATTAAACCAGATCTTTGAGAAATTGGGTGTTGATCATGATTCTCTCTAACCCCGGGGGTGTGGAGACTGGTAGACTGGAACAGCCATGGACCTAACTCTTAGGACAAAAGCCATGAAGAATATAACCTTTGGCCAAAATGATCTATTTTTGCTACAAGAGACAAGTTTGATTGACAATTTTCAAATAGATGGCTTCACTACCTTCCATCAACCAACCACAATAAAGCAATGTGGTCGTCCATCGGGTGGTTTAACAGTAGCGGTGTGCAACTCGTCCGTATTCAGTATGGAGGAGATTCCTTCCACGGTGAAGGGTTTTCAAGCCATCATGTTGAAAACATATCAGAAGTTTGTTGTAAAATGGGTGGCTGTGGTCAATATCTATTGGAATGCTACATGGGGTGACTTGACTTTTCTGGGAAATGTGTCTGAAGTTCTCTTGTTGGTGGGGTCATGGAGTGAAACATCTAAGATTGTAATGGCGGGTTATTTAAAAGCTCAATATATAGCAGCAAATGATTTGAATGGGTCAAAGCCTTTGAAAAAGGTTTTAGCGAAAGGCCATTGGCTGACTTGTCTATCTGACTGGAATTTAAGTCCAGCGAATGGTGTTATTGAGGCGGATGCTCCACCGGTTATAACTTGAGTTGGGTGCTTCTTCTTCAATATTGGGCTATTTCTTTTATTTTTTTTTCACAGGAGTTTTTTTCATTGTGCAGGAGTTTCCAAGTACGGGAAAGAGACAATAGTGACCATCATAGTATCTCATGTGACATTCAATGGGATTCCCCTCTTTGCTTTATGGCCAATGTCCACAAGTGAGAGTAATGACTTTTTAAATGTGTTGTGGTCCGTAAAAGCTGCTGACTTATAATTGTCCTGTATAGACACCCTGTGGACCTCATCTCATGAAGCCCAAATTCCTCTTGTGGACCCTCCCTGGATTGACGAAAGTCAGAGGATCCCTAAGCCAGTTTAGTGGCCCGTTGAATCCTTTTTTCCCCCAGTATGCTCCGCCTACCCCCTCAAAAGTCACAAACGATTACATTTTTGAATCGGTGCAGTATTGTATATGGTGTGTTTTAACATCCAAAGTATGTTGTTGCACCTCCTCTGTCAACAACACAGGAGTCTAAACAATGTGGGCAATACTATTTCTTGTGACAGGTGAAGTTTGACACAATGTACAGTAGCTGGGTCTCACCCTAGATAAGTGTCTGACTGCACCAACAAGTATTGTACTTTGCACAGTAAGCCTCAATTTCCCCTAGCAGTCTAGCTGATTTAATGGCCCCCTGAAACACAGTTAGATAAACTGTGCCAATTTGCTCAATTGAGTACTGCGTTAAATCACTGTATTAGTGTCAGAATGCGTAAGCCTGTCCGTAGAGTGGCATACTGTGCTCCAGCCTGAGTATCCAAACCTTGGTTATCTTTGGCTCTAAAAGTGGTCAGTCTGTTAAGCCTTCCACAGTGCAAGAGGATGATTGTGAGCCTGGGCAACTTGAAACCATGCCCAAGAAAAAGGGATGGACAAATCCCTTCTACTTACCCCGGATGGCCTCCCCGACCAGCTAAGTTGTATAGATCGGAGAGCTGGAAGGAAATATGGGTACTTATTTTTTTTATTTATGAAGCTTTCAAACCTAGGATGAACAAAAAGGAGATGAGGTCAAACCAAAAATACAGAGCTGCATATTTAGCCATTCAGTGTACCCTTCATAATTATGCTCCATATTGATGTGAAAGGCTCTCGTAGAGGATTGGGGTCCTAATACCGACAAAGTGCAATTTTGATCATTTTCGCTTTGTGTACAATTCGATTTCGTTGTCGCCACCCCCTCCAAATCTTGTGCCACATTGTCTCTGCAATTGGGTGTTCCAATTGCTTTTTCCACGTAGACATATAGTTTAGTACTAGGACAAACTACCTAGGACTACTTCATGCAGAAGCTTCTCGAAAGATGTCCAATTCCTTCCTCTTTCCCTTTCCTAATATTGGGTTGAGTAATCGAATGTTGAATTTGTATGTAGGTGAACCTGTAGAACTATGATATGCTGGGTATGTTGGTTCAGCCGATGCCAGCGTTTTAATTTGAGTTTCGACTCTTTAAGAACTGGGGTCATTTCCTCGATATCCTTCGACTCTAATTCTAGCGCCTGTACAGGTGCAACAGCAAGTTACCCATTTGTAACCTGGCCCACAGAGCGAGAAACAGACATGTGCCCCTGAATCTGCAGCAAAAACCTTTTGTCGCCTGCAGTAAATCCATAAGCTTCTCGTCTATGCTTCTTGACCCAGATCTCTAGCCTAGCCACCCTTTCCTCTGGTTTTGGGACCATCACATTGGATGTCCAGAATATTGCTCCTATGAACTTCTGGTCTTGTGGTTACCCCCCCCCCCTTTACCCCAGTACAGTGCGAATCCTACGGCCTCAATTGTATTGCATGTGGCTTCCACATATCTTTGCAACTTCTCTTGTATTAGTACTCTGCGTAGGCATGGGTCTCTAGCCTGTGATTCTCCAGATGTTTTGTATTGCGACTCCCATGATCCCTTACCATTGACTATGCTGGCTAGCACTGGTGGGATTTGTAATGAAACAAGGGAATGTCTTGATCCCCTTCGAATGCAGGAACACCATTCTTGGGCCCCAGCAAATTTTGTGAATATGATATGATATGGTATGATGGGTTATTTATAACGCGCTTAATACCTAGAGGTTTCTAAGCACGGACCTAGGGATCGAACCTGTGGTGCTCCGTATCGTCTTGCTTCCAAGGCGAGCACGTTGCCTACTGAGCTATCCTTCCGAGACTTTCAGTGCCATCGTAAACGCACAAAGCATAGCCCCGATTTTAAAATGCTGCTTGTCTTTTGGAAATCTCAAGTTTCTGGTGTGCTTTCCAAATTGGCACATGATGATCTCCATCCTGCTGGTCTAGAGGTGCTGGTAAGTAATCTTCCCTGGTCCTCGGTATCGCCTTCTACATGCTCTTCATCTTGAATCTGCAAGTGCACGCATGCTGCTTCAGCGGTTTCAAGTCCAGGACCAACCTTAACTCCCTTCATGGTTTCAGGTCTAGAAAAATGATTCTGTCTGGGTACCCTTATGGAGCTCCTAAATGTTCTTTCATTGCAGCCCTCTTGGCATATTCCCTGAAAAGGATGGTACAGATGTTTCCTGTGCGAACAGGCACAGTTAAACTCTTATATTATATCCCTATTTCATCTCCCTTTTCAACCTGGTATCTGATGAAATGTTGTTCCAGAATTTAAATGACGGTACCTAGCACCTACTGGATTTGCTTCAGGACCTCTGTGTGCTTAACTGTTTACCAAACATTTTTGGGACATGCTGTTTCCCCTTGCCCCAGCTTCTCCTGAATCCTTTGTTGGATGGCTCTTGACTTGCTAGATCTCTTTGCACATTGTTTAGTTTAGTTTATTATTTATATACCGCGCCATACCCTGGGGCATCAGGGCGCAAGCAGACAAGGATATGCTGAACTTAGTTACAAGTACATGAAAGTAGGAAGAAGGTACAGAGATATGCTGAGCTTAGTTACAGATATGCTCGGCTAGTTGCAAGTTGTTACTGTGTCTTACCCAGTTTTGCTGGTTTCCTGCCGGTTTGCCAGGATATTTGTCAGCCGTAAAGACTTCATACCAGTCTCTTTTATAAGCAACTGCCTCTGGCCTGCAATGGTTGCACCAATCACCACTGCTACAGATCTTACCCCATCAAATGCCAAATCCAACAGGAATTCAGTTTGGCCTCTTGACTCCTGAAGCGCAGAGGTGCACAGCCTGCTCCTTTTTTAAGACTTTGGATAGCTTCTTGACCTCCAGCCAGTGCTGTTTCTGTCGTGTGTAAGGGGCGTATGTAATAGATTGCTTTCATTGACGAGTGTGAGACCTCGTATACCCTCTTCAAATTCCAGTCCACCTTTTTTGTCTACACTGGGCCTCATCACAAGTTGGGCAGTATCCCGGCGCTATTGCACCCGGAGGCCGCCCAATGCTATTTGCGTTACCGCAACTCGGTCCAGCGCAATTTGTGCCGGATTCTGAGTTGCACGGGAGAGGGGGTGTAAGTCCCCATTGGAATCAATGGGGGTTGGGGAGGCGCTATTAGCGCCGGCGTAATTAGCTCCGAAAACTGGCAGAAAGCTGAGGTTTTTAACTCCAGCAAAAAGCTAGAGGTAAAACTCCAAACTTTCTACCCAAATCGTGATTAGACCAACCCTTCAATACAGCGGTTATAGCGTTACCGCCACATTAAAGGGATCTGGACCAACTCTTGATGAGGCCCACTGTCTTGAAATGCTCAGTCTGGAGCCAATGATTATCTTCCCATCTGGCTAAGTACATTATATGGGGTAGTGAATTGAATTCCCCCATCCAGAGGGGACAGCTTTGCTATAAACCTGGGGACGTTTTATTCTGTCTCGGTCTCTTCACTCTGTAAAATATTTCCTCTTAACTTCTTGCAAGAGAGGATGGCAGGCTTTCAGTGTGGGCTTGAATTGCCGGGTAGAAGAGGCATGGACTTAGCTGTTTCTCTTCTGTGAATGCATGCTCCTGCTCCTTAAACCACATGTATCATGGTACTTGTAGCACAACCCTGGACAAAAGATGGAGTGCCCTAGTATTATTAATTGGGATCCTTATTTTCCATATCTGCATCACCATTCCATAGCCCTTTTCGGGCTAGTTAACCACCTTTCTGGTAGACCAGGGACAGCAATGAACCCTCCATGATATTACTGAGTGATGGTGAGAATAAACTCCAGCAGACCACACAACCGAATCAACGCCCCGAATCAACGCCCCATCTACGAATCCAAGAAAACAGCAAGATCACACGGTTACATATCCTACTCCATGCTTATGAAAGATAGCCGAAGGCAAGGCCACCTACCCACACCCATCTGCAATCGTACACCATTTTCATGACACATCGCATAACACCTCTGCCATTAAAATGCAGCTATCCCACACAGTCTAGCTGGGCATATGAGTCTCCTGCACTCGCATACTCTCCAGAGGACTTCAAAGCACCCATCGACATGCCAGCTCGATATGGATAGCTAGTAGGGACTTGGCCACCACCTCTGCCCACCTTTGCATTGGCTAAAATGCACACACGCATTCTAAACTCCTACCACACCTTGGTCTTTGGTCCCCGAGGACGTTCATTTACAGTGCTTTGAGACCATACCAATGGGATAAGGCGCTATACAAATGACAACATGCCTTACAAATTACATTACATGTACTTCATATTATAAAGCAGTAATGTGCAAGAGGAGTACATTACATTTTCAATTCCCAATATTTCCCCCACAATAACTAGCCTTTTAATGACATTACCACTTTGATTTATTTGTATTATGTGACTGAAATCCTGTTTTGAAATGGAAGTAAAAGTGTACGTAACACAATGCAAAGACTAAAAACGGGACCACAGGGGCGTCACACACCTGACATAAGAAATGAAGTCACTGACTGATTTTGACCAAGCAACACTTGTGACTTGGAGGGCCATAAATAATGTCTTGAAGGGCAGCATTTAGCACACGGGCCGCATGTTGTGCACCACTGCCCTATGGGGAGCTCTGGGAGAAATTGTGACCATTTAAATCTACTGGATCATAAACAGCATGCCACAATAAGCATGAGGCGGAAAGGGCTTGCCTACCCCAACAAAGAACACTTCTACAAGTAAGCAGCAGAAACCCTTACAACAGTAGGCCAGTGGGTGCTTATTTTATTTTAATCTGATTTAGTGAACATTTGTATTGCGCCTATACACAGGTGTTTCCAGGCGCCACAAGACAAGATGAGGGAGGGAGGGAGACATGGGGAAATTATGAAAGCACAACAACAAAGGACGGTTATATTAGCAATGTGGCAATCCCACCGTGCATGAAGTGCAGGGGGCAAGGGGGAGAAGTGCAGGAGTGGTGTACCCACACGTGTGGCGGGCAAGTGCTGGACGGGCCAGGCGACAAGTGCCACGGAAAAGAGGCAGTGGAGTGTGGTGGACAGGGAGGACCAAGTAGGCATAGTCCGGGGAAAGGGGCCCCAAGGGCAAGTGCTGGCAAAGGATAATGGGGGGGGGGGATTCTGTCTGGCCCCTGTAAGACTCTGAAGGGACCAGGCCCCAGTCGCAGCAGCAGATGGAGAGTTTAGCATGGGAGGGGGAGAGGGAAGGAAGAGGAGAAAAGGAAGGTCTTGAGAAGTTTCTGGAATTTAAGAAGATCCGGCTCAAGTCTGAGGGGGAGGGAGGAGCCAGCCGAGGAAAGGGATCTACCTTCCACTCTCTGCTTGGAGAATCGTTTGACATGCAGAGAGTTGGAGCCAGAAGACTGAAGTGCTCTGCCCGGGAGGTATTTCGGGAGAGAAAGCTGAATGTAGAGGTCCCAGTCACCAGACAGCCTTGTGGATGATGCAAAGGGTTTTGACTTTGATCCTTGCATTCACCGGGAGCCAGTGGAGAGTTTGAGGCTGGAGGGATGCGGTCCTTGGGCTTGAGGCCAAGGATAAGTCTTGCAGTCCTATTCTGGATTAGTTGAGGGTATGAAAGGAGAAAAGAGGCAGTTATTGCAATAGTCAAGCCTAGAGAGAACCTGGGCTCTGGAAACAGTGAGCATCTGGGGGAAGGTGAGGAAAGATAGAAAGCCCCTGAGGAGGTGATCCCAAGATTTATTTCCTCACAAGTGGGTGAGGGGAGAGTACCCAAGGAGTCTTGCCAGGGAGTGGAGGGCAAACAAGGAGCAGGTGTCCCAATGAGAAGGATCTGTTGTTTTAGTGGCATTAAGGCAGAGATCATTGGCAGTGCATCATGCCTGCATAGCAGTCGGGTTTGAGAGAGGGGCAGGTGGAGATAGTGAGATGTGTGTTGTCTACGTAACACTGGAAATGAGGGCAGAAAGTGGAGACAAGGTGTGCCAGAGTGGCGAGGTAGATGTTGAAAAGCCATGGCGATAGGATAGAGCCCCAATGGACACCACAGGTAGAGATTGAGGTGGAGGAGAGAAAAGGACCCATTTGCACTTGGGAGGCACTGTTGGAGAGGAGGAAGGTCAGCCATGCCAGTGCCCTGTCCATGATGCCTAGGGTATCATGGAGACATTTTGTGAGGCTGGAGTGGTTGGCGTGTCAAAAGCAGAAGAAAGATTGAGGAGGATCAGAACAGAGGGAGTGTTAAGAGTCCAAGTTAGAGAGTAGGTCTTAACGGGTGTTCAGGAGAGCAGTTTCCATGCCTCATTTCAGTGTGGAGGGTGTGAGAAACCTGAAGGTGTCCCACACACTAGTCCCCAGGGATCTGTCATCCCGGTAGCCAGGACACAGCCATCGCTATTGGATCCAGTTCCTGTGGGTGGACCAGTGCGGGAGGAATACCTGGGTGGAGGGTGTGGTCTTCGGGGAGTGGAAATGGGACACTGAAGGGTGAGACACAGTATCCCCTCCGTATGACACCTTTTCCCCATCCTGCCCAGTAGGATACTTAGAACCCCCGCCCTTTTTCCAACACAAACACTTTCTCACATTGTGAGTGACAACGGAAAAATACCTGACCTGTCCCAACATAAGGGTCAGGCAAAGTCAGGCAATTACCGACAACTACACACACCTGACTGCCTTTTCCCTTCCGTGCTGGGATAAAAGGCGGAGCACAGGAGCATATTTAGAGCAAGGCCGAAAGCACAAGGAATCGGTTATTCCAGGACCGCAGTTCAAACTGAGCAGAAAGGCGGCAAGACCTGAAAGGATGTCGAGGAGGGAGTTTTCCCTTGCCCTTTTCAAACCAGACCCGCGAAGCCTCCGACGAAAGAAACATAAGACTGGGAATCACAACTGGCAAATGGTGTGACAGATGTCAGCGGTACATGGAACCCTCCCGCACTGAATGCCAGGGTGGCGAGATGCACAGCTGGTGAGTTGGAAGAACCTGATGGTGGACCGGACTGTGTTAGGCTCAAGGTTGCAGTGGCAACATTAAGAAGATTAGGATACAGAGGTCTTTTGTGAACAAACTTTGTACCAGAGACAGAGTAGTCCGGTGCCACATGGGCGCTCATACAAAGGTCTCTTGCTGGTACCCCTCTCCTGAACAAGGAAAGTATTGAAGTGAAAGAAAGTGAAACTGCAAGTACCAAGAGGCCATAGGTAAGGCCAGCGTGATGTGTCAAGGTGGTCCTACAAGGATCACGCCAAACCCCTTGTACAATCGAAAGTCCTTGACACATTGTGGAAATTGTGAATTGTGAACTGTGGAAAGTGTGAACCTGACTGAGGGATTTGTGATTTGCACCCGGCTGAGGGGAACGCTGTGCAAACTGTGGTTTTGTGAAGCCCGCACTATAGCTATAGGCTAACAGTGACCTAGCAAGACGAGATCGCCCTTCGGAAGTCTGTTTAAATTGGCAAGTGCTTTGGGAGGCTGACGCTGAAAGAAGGATCGGAGCCCAGCTGAGAGGGATCCTAAGGTGAAGAGTAATCGCCGATGTGAAGATTTACAGAAAACTTTTGTTTTGTTGATTTTATTTGGCATATTCGGGCCCTCTGGAGCAAGAGACTCTACATGAGTAGAGACTTGGGCACAGAAGGCCATGATCTAGAGAAAATTAACTGTAAGCTTGTGTCGGAGAAGTCCAGGAGTGTGCTGTGCTCAAGAGTCCTGCCTTGTCCCATGCTAAAACCGTGGGGAAGGGGGACCCCGGCCATAACGTCCTGACTTATAATTTTGTGAACACTTCTTTCTTTGCTTGTGAATAATATCCCACTCTTTTATAGCATAGGGGTAAGGATTGGCAATCGGTTTTCTTAGTATAGGCCCTTTTTATTTGACTAGACTCCATTAGGACTGTGTTATTATTATTTGATGGTCGTAGCTTGCTCCCATCTTAGATGTAGGTTTAGATTGGGCATTTATCTCACCCATTTTACAGTTTAATAAACACCCTTGAACTGTGATCACTTGTTTGTCTTACTTTGATACCATACCTTCCTTAGAAAGGATAATTTGAGGGATGATCAGCTTCTCCATGAGTTTGCCCACAAAAGGGGTGACTGAGATGGAGTGATAATTAGCCGGGCAAGAAGGGTCAGCGGACAGCTTTTTTAGGAGAGGGTGCACACTTAAGGGGTTGAGGGAAGGACACTGTGGCAAGAGTGGTTGCATAGGTCAGATGAGGGTGGCAATGTTGTGCTTTTTGGAGGAAAAGTGCAGAGCCAGTGCAGAGAAGAGGGCCTGGGAGGGAGGAGGAGAAGAGAAGAGGAGACTGTGGTAGGATTGGCAAGTTCCTTGCAGATTTTAAAGAGTTCAGCCGTGCTATTGGTGACTCCAGAGATGCGGGCTTGGACATGATCCCTCTTTTTAGAGCAGATGGATAGACGGTATTGCCTTTGGAGTAGGCAACAGGCCAGTTTGACGGGGGATGAGCTAGATGTCTGACACTTCCACTCTGTCGCTTTGCACTTTCGTTTCAAAGTGGCTAAATCGGAGTCATACCAAGAGTTGCATTTGGAGGCTGGCTTCATGCGGATCCTCATGACCGGGGCAAGGATGTCCAAAGTGTTGGAGGTAGAGAGATGGAGGTTAGTTAGAACAGAGTCGGAAGAATAGTCCAATAAAGGAGGTGAGGTGGGATGAAGGAGGAAGCAAAAGCAGCGACTGACGCACACTTCGTCGATTGACCGAGAAGGAAACTGGCAGTGCGGGGGGGGTGGAGTCTTGGGGCAAGGGAGGTCAAGGAGGTAAGAGGAGAGTGGTCTGACCAGGAGAGAGGGGGGTAGTGAGAGGGTTGGAGAGGGGGCTGTCTGTTGAGTTGAGAACATCGAAGGTGTGCCCGGCAGAGTGTTTTGGGCCAGAGGGAAGGATAGTGAGGGTGAGAGTGCTGCAGAGGTCACAGAAGAGAACAGTGGCCACATCAGTTGAGTTGAGATGGATGTCCCAAAGGAAGATGCGTTTGGGGGAGAAGGCAAGAAGAGCGAAGGAGAGATAGGGCCATTCTGAGAGGAAGACAGAGGTAGGTCTGGGGGGTCTGTAGATGGTAGCGAGAGTCACAGAGCAAGTAGGAGAGATACCGCCTGCAGACTAGGCTTTCAAAGGATGAGTAGGTGTAAAGACTGGAGGGGGTGTCTGTACTTCTGCTCTCTATATGGTAGAGGAGAGGCACAGAGGACCCCGGCCAAGATTCTCTATTATTAGTACGTGGTTGAGCAGTCAAGGCCTAGCTTCTCAGGAGGTGATGCAGGCTGGTTCTTAAGTACAGTGTAGTCCCCAAGCCCCCACAAAGGAATGTCCACACACTGTATTACTGAAAACACAATATTCAAGGTTATGTACACTATCACAATAACTCAACTTTGTGCTCAGAAAATCTACAATGGCAAATATATACAGTTCTAAAGTGGTACCACAATTATTATCAGATCTCATTAAAGTGCATCAACTATACTCTGGTTAAATGTCACACAGAGCACTTAATAAAGGCAACCAACAATAGACATAGGAGGAAAGCAGTGGGTTAGAACAATTGGCAGAATACTGGCCCCTACCCCTGGACACAGTTCTGTGTGGAGATCCCCTCCACCTGGGCAACTTGTAAAATAAAGAGATATAACAAACCCAGTCCATATAATATTCTACTAGTCTTATTTCCTTCTATAATGTTTCTACCCGCCAATGTACCTGGTAGAGCAGAACATCTTCGAAAAGGCGTATATGGATCCTTCTTGAGTGACTCCCTTTAAAGCAGGAGCCACGGATCGTCGAGAGGCGTCGAAGAAGGTGATCTTGGCGTCAACGGTGTCGATGAAAAGTTCGAGGGTGCCGAGACCACAGTGTCGATCTAGGCGGTGCTCTCCGCCGACGTCCTGCGAGGATGAGGTGTGCGGGGCACCTCAGCGTTGGATAGTTCAGGACCGCAAAGAGTTTCTAAAGAACTTTGGTCGTCAAAGTTTTTGTGGTCTTTGGGTGGCAGGAAACCCACCGGCGGATTCTCGTCGGCATCCTCGACTTTCTCCGGCGGGATAAAGCGGTCGACAGTGCAGACAAGGGAGTCCTTCAATTCAACAGTCTTGGGCAAAGGAGTGGGCGGCTGCGGTCGTCGGCGGCACGGCGTCAAGTGGTCCCCTCTTCTGATCAAAACTGCTTCGATGGGCCTCCAGCAGTTACAGCGATACTCCGAACCCTGGTCGACGGCAATGAACTTCAACGGCATCGATGTCCGGGTGCTTCACTTCATTCTCCTCGGCAGTCCCCGTCTCCGGTCGGCAGCCTTTTCAGGGTCTGACTTCCAGGAAGCTTTGGCGAAGGTTGGCGGTGCTCGATGGTCCCTCGAAGCACGGGAAGAGGGCGCCTAGCCAAGTCCTCTCTTGGATCAGTCCTCAACGAACTCGGAGCTTTCGGATCGTGTCGAAGCAAATGCAGCAGCAGTTCTTCTTCTTCCAGCTGGGCATTGAGGATAAGCAGTTCAGCTACTCTTCAAGTGTTGAGTCAGCTTCTGAACAATTTCCAGTGGTGCCTCTCATCCACACTGCTGGGCCACACTCAGCAGCCAATCATACAGAACGGCATTCAGGCAGTCAGTCAGCCAATCGGCATACAGTGCATTCAGGCCATACTCCTTCCTCTCAGACATTCACCACAAGGAATGTGTATTGGGACAAGTACCCAGCCATTCAACACTACACACTGCATTCATACCAGTTTTGGGCAGGGCTGTCTCAGTCTATGTCTCTCATACCAGAAACCAGACATCCACAACCAGAAGTGCATATTGGTCACACACTCCATTCACCCAGATCCCACCCACAGGGTGTACCCACAACATACAGTCACTGGGAAGGCTCCAGCCAGTCTGGCCTGGACTTCCCAACAACACCACATATGGAACGTCCACCCAACAGCCAGTCAGGGGGAAGGGACAGAGCCAGGGCTTCCCAGGACTTTGGGAAAACACGGTAACAGCCAATAGAAAGCAAGAGGCCACAAGGGCCATCTTGTTTACTATCAGGAATCAACTGATTTCAATGGCAGGGCCTGGGTATCCCAAAATGGAGGATACTCGGAGCACCTGTCAATTTCAGCATGGAGCTGCCACCAGCCCATACCCTGCTTTGTGGGCCACACACAGGTGCCCAAAAACATACACTAGGGGCACAGGATTGCAACCCCACCCATGGGTGCCATAAGGGTATCCCATGGGTTTGTACACCAAACCAAAAACGGGAAGAGCTGCACTGCCAAGAGTCTCACATGGACTCATGGGCAGAAAACAATACAGAACACAAATGAAAAAGGACTACAAGACAAGGACAGGGAGGCCCTGTCCCTCCAATGCATTTCCAGCATCACAGTAGGTTTGAGTGGCAATGATGGAAGCAGGAACCCACTCGGGGAAGTTCCAAGCCTCTCCACCACCAGACCAGGAGGATAGGATCTTGTAGCCCTCAGGAAAAAGAGTGTCAAAAGCAGTGACAGAGCTGGCCTTGAACCATGTATCAGTGAGGGCAAGGATATCAAGGTCAAGATCTTCAAGGAGGTGACAGATATCAGAGGAGTGTTTGATAGCAGAGCGAGATTGGAGGGTAGCTAAGTGAAGCTGGTTGCCCCCTTTTAAAAGATTTGTGAGGCGTGGCACAGGGGTGCCACCACTTGGGGGGATGAGGGAAGGAGGGGTGGAAGGAGAAGGTGGGAAGTTGAAGAGAGAAGGAAGACGCTTGTCAAGAATGAGATGGTAGGGCTGAGAGCCCTGGGCCAAGACAGTTCCCTTATGATGTACATTAATGGTGCATTCGGAAGATGCGAAGTGAGCTGAGAGCACTTCCCATTTAGTGTCACCAGTAATGGTGAGGAGGAGAATGGAGAGAGGACAGAGACCATATGGGGTGTCCATAGGTTAGACGAGGGGACAGCGATAAGAATGTCAGTAATAGTCTGTCCGGAGGAAGCTCTGATGTAAGTGTCTGCGATGGGCAGACCAGGGTTGGATCTCAGGCGTGCCTTTTTTAGTTTCTTCCTTCCAGACTTTGTGAGACCGGGAGGATAGGAGATGGAGGTGCAGTGAGAAAAGATATGGGAGACTGAGGGCACCATGGGGGGAAGAGGTCAGAGGATAGCAGGGGAGAGGGTCAGGAGCACTATGCAACAGTAGAATCTCACCAGGCGTCCAAGCAGACAAATCAGTGGGTACGCTGGAAATGGCCAGATTTACAGATCATAAATGCCCTTAAATGCAAGTTTAGCAGAAAGAAGTCAAAAGCAGCACATAATGATGGGTGCACAGTTGGAGACAGAGAGAATAGAAAGAGGTAATTTATTGGATTTTCATTTTCCTTTGGAGCAGGGAGTTTAGAGAGCAGCAGAGGAGCAATCATTACGAGGTACATCAATATAATACTGTTGGTGCTGAGATTAGAGGTTACAGATAGTCGGGTAGGGAAAGGAGCAGGCAGCAGTTTGAGTAGTTATAGTGTCAAGGAAGGTAGGTGGAGCAGTGCGATGCATAGACTGCTTACTGGGGCAAGTGGAGTCAAAGAAATGTGTTCATGGTAAGAACGTATGGGGGACCAAGTCCATATAAATCCTTTAGGATTGATGCAGAAAAGTAGTTGCAGGGAGAGATGCTCCATCCAGCTTCAGACAGGGGCTTTTGGGTGGGCCTTGGTGCTGGGGCCCGGCTCTTGTCTTTTGCAGTGAAGAGGAGCCAAGTGACACTGGACCTGTGGGTCCTTGGAATAGCAAGATGGGGTTACAGATTTGAGTTTCAGGATCTCGCTGCCCTCACCCTTGCCCCCAATTGGGCACCTGGTTCATAACGTACCCCCAGAGACAGGGACAAGAAGTAAGCAATAGTGAGTTGCTGATAAGATATATATATATATTTTTTAAACATGTAATTTTTATTGAGGTTCCGATCAACACATTACAGAATGGGAGTTTCTCCATCCCCAACAACTCCCATACCTTCACCCATCAGTAGGATATGTGCGGGCCCTCTGCTGCCTTCCAAAAGCGAGCCAGAGTGATATCGGCAGCCATAAGTAATTGGGAGGTCAGTTCGGCTCTAGCTCCTGACATGGGAAACGAGCCGTCATCCGGGACGTCACCCAATAGTAAGACCAGCGGGTTCATAGGGGGCAGGCTGCCTGTGATCTCTTTGATTTTGGAACTAACCTCTAACCAGAAAGTCTGAATTAGGGGGCAGATCCACCATATATGGGCTAGGTCACCCAGTAGCCTGCATCCGGGCCAGCATCTGTCGGAGTAGGAGGTGTTCATTGCATGCAGATGTGCAGGGACAGATACCAGCGGAAACACAGCTTGAGCGCTCCCTCCTTCACTAGGGTGCAGCGCAAGCTTTTATGAACTCTCGTCCATATTTTCACCCAGGACTCGCTCTGTATTTCCAGGCCCAGCTCCTTTTGCCATGCAATCATGTAGGAGAACTTCTGCTCTCGGGTGGCACTTTCCAGGAGCCTATAACATGAGTCTGTGTTTTTTTGCCATTCTAGTATCTTGAGTTCTATCCCTGTTTGGGGGTTTGATCCCGCATGCCGTACCGCAGCGTTGGACAGCCAGTGGCATAGCTGGCCATAGCGAAAACACTCTGATTCAGGCAGGTTGAACTTCTTCGCACACTCCATGAAGGCGAGGGGCTGCATGTTGCCATATAAATCTCGTAGTCTCAAGGGTTCTCCGGAGGTCCAGAGCTGGAAGGCTCTTGCTTGTAGACCTGGGGTGAATACCAGATTTTGGGTAATGGGTGAGTGTGGACGCAGGCCTGACTTAAACCGCTTTTGTGCACAGGCTTTGTCCCAGCTCTGGAGTGTTGCTAGGCTAATAGAGAACAGCGTATTGCTCTGCTGACGTGCCTCTTTGGGGAGGAATGGCAGGTGTCCCAGGGGCTAGGGGGCATTCAGATTGTTCTATTCCTTTCCATTTGGGGCCTTCTCCTGTCCCCTCCACCCCCCACACCCAGATCAGCACGGCAACCACCTGGTCGCCCGTTAATATCGTGGGATCGAAGGTAAGCCTAGGCTTCCCAGAAATGTCCCTCTTGTGAGAATTTTGCGGGGGATATGTGTTTATGTTGTGCTGCCGGATGAATTGTCACACCGCCTTCTATAGGTCGAGTAATTCTCATTCTGGGATGAGGACTGGCAGGGCCTGAAATGTATATAGCAATTTTGGGAGGATCGTAATCTTGACGGCGCAAATCCTGCCTAGCCAAGAGATTTCCTGAGAATCCCATCTTAGAAGCGATTCCTTGTCCTCTTTCCATAAGTCCGGGATGTTCGTCCTCAACATCCCAGTGTAGGTAGGGATTAGGCGTACTCCTAGGTAGGAGATAATCAAAATGGGTACCTTTCTTTCAGGACTGCCATGGCTGCCCGAGATTTACTCAGACCCATGCCCATGGATTTCTTGTAATTTTTTGCAAATCCTGATACTGCAGTGAACTGGGCCAGCAGATCTGGGAGAGCCCGGAGGGAGGTAAGGGAGTCTTTTAGAAAGCATAGTACATCGTCGGCGTATAGAGCCAGTTTGTCGCTTTCCCCTCCATAATTAAAACCCTGGATATCGGGATGAAGGCTAATCCTTTGGGCCATGGGCTCCATAGCTAGGGCGAACACCAGGGCGGAAAAAGGTCATCCCTGTCTTGTCTCCTTGTCTAGATATTAGGGAGGACCATTGCGCATTAGCCCTAACGCGAGTGGTTGGAACCGAAAAGTTTGCAAATATTAGTTTGGTAAAATGCAGATAGAAGCTGAATCCTCGAAGGACCAGTTTCCTCTATCGGCATTTAGGGATAGCAGCAATAACTTTCCTGGGATTTGAGGAGCCAGGGCGATGAGGTCGATCGCTCGCCGGATGTTATCATGACAAGCTGTTTTGTATGAAGCCTGTCTGGTCATTATTAATCAATACCAGGAGGGCTTCCCCAAGTCGTCGCACATGGATTTTACTAAAGAGCTTTGCGTCATTGTTAAGTAGGGCAATTGGGCAGTAAAATGTGCACTCTGCCTTGTTCTTTCCTGGCTACAAGAATAACATGGTGGCAGATTCTGCCATAGTGTGCGTGACCGCTCCGGAGGAGAGAAAGGAATTGGAACAGCGTAGTCCGATATGGAATCCATTCCATCGCAAATATTTTATAGAATTTGTTATTATAGCTGTCTGGCCTGGGGCCTTCCCTGGGGGAAGAGAGAGAATTTCCTGTGACACCTTGATCAGTGATGGGTCCCTCTAAAAGATCTCGAAGGGGCTGAGTGAGTTGGGGAAGGTGGGAGTTGTGTATGAAATCCTGCACGGTCTGTTGGTCCTCCTGGTGTGTGGCTGAGTGTACCCGGAAGAAGTCGTCCATGATTCGAAGTTTACCGTCCTCTGGCGTTTTACGCTTCCCACTCCCATCCCGCAGGGCTTCTATTTAGTTGTTTGTCTCTCTTTTTCAGTTCTGCTGCTAGCAGCTTCTTGGCCATGTTCCCTTCCGTATTGTTGTTTTGTAAACATCAGGGAATGAGCTGCATGCCCCATGTGGTGTGCCTCCAGGGCTGTCCGTGCTACACGCAAGTCCCGAAGTGAGCACCTAGACCCCTTCTCCCTGTGTGTTCTCTTTATCCCAGAGTTCCCCCCTCTAAGTGGGCTTGCAGAAGTGTCCTAGCCTTTCCCCGAGCCGTGCTTTGATCTATAATATGGCCCTGAATAACTGCCTTCCCGGCGCCCCTTATCGTGGCCGCTGCCAACTCTGGTGTCATTTTCCAGGGACCAGTTCTTTATTGCTTAGGAAACATAGGCTCGGACCAGTGTGTTTTCCAACAGGAAATCATTAATGCACCATGATGGCCTGGACAGAGGGTCTGTGTAGGGCGGGGACATAGCGAGCATTAATGGGGCGTGGTCTGATAGGCTTTTGGGAGAATCTCTGTTGGTTACCTGGGGGATTAGAGTATTAGAGAGGAAGAACATGTCCAACCTAGAGAACCCCTTGTGGACTGCAGAGAAAAAAGGTAGTCGCGCTCCTCCTAGTGGAAGAAGCTCCAGGCCTCGATTAACGAGTGCTCCCGCAATAACGTGGTGAGGCCAAAGAAGTTTTTCTTATCGTTGGTCGTAGGAGGTAAAGATTTGTCAAGCAAGGGATTAACCACTGCATTAAAGTCTCCCCCAGGATAACCTCCCCCTCAGCAAACTCTCCCATGGTCAAAAAAAGAGGTCTAGAATATTTCCTATTGGGCGTTAGGGCCGTAAATCGATATCACTGTGACTTTCCTACCATATAACATTACCAGTACCATGATTTATCTTGCGTCCTTGTCTCGCAATACCCTCAGCATCTTCGATGGGGTACCCTTACGAATCAAGATGGCGACTCCTCGTTTCTTCAAGCCTCTAGAGGCACAGAATATGGTTGGGTACATTTTATTGTTGAGGCGAAATTCGTCTGAGGGCAAGAGATGGTTCTCTTGGAGGAAAAGGAATGAGGTTTTAAGGGTAGCCATTCTGTGGAAAAGTGCTTTGCGTTTCAAATGGGAGTTGAGGCCCTGAACGTTCAGGGTTAGACAATTAAGGTAAGGAGTTGCCATCGTGATCTCGCTCAGGCGTGTTGAAAGTGCATTGAGTATTCGAGCACCCCCACAGGGGAAGGCCTAAGGGCATGCTTATCCACAAACCCATTTTCCTAAGCAGTGTGTTACCATACAAATAAAGGGGCATCAAAGTTAATCATATGAGAACTTGCCAACATTTCTCAAACAATGACATATAGTCAATCATGGGGGGCGTCATCCGCTTGGGATGCCCGATCCTCAACTATGTCCCGCTTCTGCCTTTTCTCGTGGCAGGGGAGAGGCGAAAGAGGAAAAGGGTTCATGGGATGGTAGGCCTCTCAGACCCCACCATACCGCGGATGAGGTGTTCTCCCGCTGCTCCGCTCCAAGCGGCCGTTCTCCTCCCTACTGATATTGTTATTGCCACCAAGAAGGCTAAGTGTAGGGGAATCAGTCCAGGGGTCCCGGGCTCCCAGGTCTGCTTTCGATGCCACACGTAGAGAAACTGATGTGTGTCGGCCTCCTGGTTTCCTCCTCTTATCTCTGGGGGTGGGTTCGAACTAGGGAGTCTCCGACTCAGTGGCTCATGAGGTGTTTGCCTCTTCAGTGCCATAGCTTCATCTTCTGGTTGTGATAATCAAAGATCAATTTACAGGGAAATCCCCACCGGTAGCACATATTTGGGCTTGTAGCCATGTGGTAATCTTTTGCAGGCGTCAGCGGTTGGCCAAGGTGTAGGGCGAGAGATCCTGAAACAGGGTGAGGGAGGCCCCCTGGAAGACTACTGGTTCCGATCTTCGGACTGCCGCCATAATCGCCTCTTTTTGAATGCTACCTGGGAAAGGACGTCCGGCACTAGATTACATGCTGTTGTGCTGATGGGGCCCAGTGGGCCCTGTCCAAGTCTAGGTTCTCCAATTCCTGGCGATCAAGCAGGGCCCTGAAGAGGGCACTTACATATGCCGCGAGTTCTTGATCTGGGACATGCCGGGGTATCCCTCGTAGGCGAACGTTGTTCCTTCTGGAACGGTTTTTCAAATCCACTTGTTTCACTCTAATGTCCTCCAGCTACTCCTCAAGCCCCTCCACCCTCCTAGTCAGCTCGGCACGATCGTGCGCCTGTTCACAAGCTGTGCTTTCTAGGTTGCTCACCCGAGATTCGAGGCCCAGCAGTTTAGTGTTCAGGTCTGCAATTGTTCTGTCTAGGGAGTCTTTAGATGTTTTTATATCCTGTTTAATCTCTTGCGTAATGTCCTGCATAAGAGCCTTTAACATGTCCTCCAGATCCATCTTGAAAGTACAGTCTCGGAGGGGGACACCTCCAGGGGGGCGGGGTGAATGGACCTCAGCCCGCACTGCGTGCCAGCCTGACTTCCCAGTGTCTTGTGGGGCCAGGAATGCAGGGATGGCTTTGCTTTCCCACCTACTGTAGGCATTGCCAACGAGCCCGGTTGTGATGTAGAGACAGAGGGGGTATTCCTGTGAGCCGATGCTGAGCTGAGACCCAGCGTGGCCCCAAGGTGACCCCTCCTCCACCCCTCGTTCAGTAGGGCCTCACACATGAAGAAAAAGAGGAGTACTATTAACGCAGAAAGGGGGGGGGGTTAGGGCCCCTTACACTGTTGGTGCACGTCGTCAGCTCCTCAGCGAGGATGAGGCTGCAAGGGGACTGCCGCCCCATTACCTGCTTGGAGTTCCAAGGCTAATACGTTGCTGCTGTATGTGCCGAGGGTGCAGCCCGCGTATTGCTTGGGTAAAAAATGATTCGAAGTCAGGGAAGAGAGGAGTGGTACCTGAACATGTCGTGCCGTTCGTGAGGAGTATATAGGCCAGGAGAGGCGCAGAAACCGGAATCATAGCTCTCTTCGGGGTTTGCAGATCAGGCGCACCGGTACGGAGCTCATGGTAAACGCAACCTCATGGCGTGCTACCTAGCCATGCCCCCTGAGTTGCTTATAAGATTTAATCAACAAGGGACTTTCTGGCCTTCCTAGCTCTGTAAGTCTCATATCCCTATCAGCTGGTCCAATCAAATATATGAGCCTTACAGTAGGGGCGGGCCATTTTCAGTTTAGAGCTCTTTTTCGTACTGAAAAGCACACAAAAAGTCTTCATGAAGGTTCTGGCTCCCATAATAACAGCCCTTCACTTAGAAGGGATACAGGCCTTTGCTAATTTGGATGACTGGCTAGTGTCGGCTTCATCTAGAATCCACATGGTGGCACATATGAAGAGAACATGCAGATAGGTGGAGTCAATCGGCTTTAGGACCAACCAAGAAAAATCACACTTGGAGCCTACTCTGGAGCTGCTCTGCATCAAGACTCATTTTGTAACCACCAAAAAACTGGATCATATTTCAGAATGTCTCGGATATCAGTTGAATCGTATTCTCCAAGACACATGGGGAGATGTTTACAAGCTGTCTCGTGGGCAAGACTGCACCTGCAAGTGTGGGTAACATACTCCACACTCCAAACTCACTGAGCCGCCTCACCTCAGAACAAATTTCAAGGCTATTGTTCCACTGACCCCAAACATTCGATCAGTGATGCACTGGTGTCTCAGAGAGGACAATCCTCTAAGGGGGTTTCCTGTGAATGGTGGCTGTCCTATCATACTTACCCCAGGAACCAGAGGCAGTGGTTGTGGTGCAGCCTCAAGTGATCTGACGAGCGAGGACAAATGGACACTGGAGGCCCTTCCCCCATTCCTCCAACTGGAAGGTGCTAGTGCCGGCATTCACAGCACTGGCATGTTTTTTTTAAACTAAATTCAGGGCAGTGATTCTAAGGACTGGCAGTGTCGCTGCTTTGCCTTGTATTAACATGCTAGGAAGTTCCAGATCCTGGCAGTATGCAGGTCTGGTGTATTAACTGGGAGCATTGGCAAATAAGAACGTTGCCTCTCCAAGAGCTGTTTATATGAACGGAGTAAACAACTTGGCAACAGACCTCAGTTTAGATTTTTCCCCCCTCTCAGAAATTGACTTGGGGTATTCAGGAGATTCAGACCCCCAATTCTGAGTCTGTTTACTTCACAGGAGTACACAGTACTGCCCCACTTCTGTTCCAGGTTTCAGGCAAAAGAGGCACGGGGTAGACCTGATGCCCTAGATTGACCAGAGGGCCTTCTCGCTGAATTTCCTCTTAGCACACTGATCCCCAGGTGTCTGTTCAATATCTGGAATTGAAGGGTATCCGTGACACTGGTGGTAACTTTGGCCAAGGAGGTCCTGGTTTCCCTATTGCAGGATCTAGCAATAGGGAAGGATTTGAAGATTCCCCTCAGGCGGAGCTCAGTGTTGGGCCCCTCTCTAAGCACTCTAATAGATGTGTTTGGCTGTCTGGCAGTTCAGGCAGAATCTCTTGCAAAGGGGTCTCTCGGATCTAGTCGAAGTTCCTCACATCCGGCTACCCTACAATCAAACAGCTGTCACTCGAAAAATCATATTGTTTGGGGTTGAGGAGGGACATTGGACATCTTCACTGTGATTTGCCAGTGGTCATGCAGTTTCTGCAGGATGGGTTCTGAAGGGGTTTGGTATCCTCTACCCTAAGAGCACAGAAGACCGCCATTGGGGCTTTTCGGGAACCATGGCTGAGTTTTGCTGAATGAGAGACTCAAGTGAACTGGCTTATAAAATGCTTAATTCTGGATAGACCGGTGGCCTGCACTGGCGTTTGCCATCAGGATCTGCTCCTGATACTGGAACTTCACTTCCCTCGATTTGAGCCCCTGAATGAAATGATTCACAAATTCCTCTCTTAAGACTGTGTTCCTGGTACCAATCCCATCAGCTAGGGAACTGGGTGAGATCAAGGTTCTACTTGCTATTTCTCCTTTTTGAACAGTTTGTGCATAAGCCATTGTTTAAAAATGTGTCCTCTCTTACCTTTCTAACGTGGTATCAATGTTTCATTGCTCCCAGGAACGTGGCACTGCCAGGCTTCTATGCAGAATCATTTTGAAATTCTGGGAGCTCTAGTAGATGGATTCTGCCATGAAAGTCATATTGATAAAATGACCCCCCCCCCGTTTGAGATAGCGCTCTGTGTTTTAAAATCTGGTGTCTGTGAGTTGGTACCTAGGTAAGCGTGCTGGCATTTGGGTGCTGTAAGGAACTCATGGTGGCAACAGTAAAGACCGACACAAGTGATCACAGTTCAAGGGTGTTTATTAAACTGTAAATGCAGGGTGGAAAAACGCCTAATCGAAACCTAAATCTAAGATGGAAGCAAGCTTTGATCATCAAAAGAAAAATAAGACCGTCCTTGTGGTGTCATATCAGAACAAAAAAGGGCCTATACTAAGAAAACCTTATTGACAATTCCTTACAACTAATTACACAAAGGGTGTGGGATAAGGGTTCAATAAAGAAAGAAGTATTCACAAAAAATAATTCAGGATGTGATTGCCAGGGGTCTCCCATCCCCGACTTTTACCAACAATTCCTCACAGGACTTTTAGACTTTGCCACTTTTCGTTAGCATCCCTCTGCCGGGTTCACTCTTCCTAATCTTCACCTTGCGGGATTTACTTCCCCTTCTTCACAATCATCTGTGTCGGGCAAAGACGTTGGACGGTACAGAGGATTTTGTAAGACCCTTTTATGTCTAAAATGACCTCCGCCTCTTCCCAAGGCCTTCCGGTTATGGTAGTCTCTACCTTCGGGTAATTGCCCAGAGGTTTCTGCGTGAGCACCCATGTGGTGCTGGACGCCTCTGTTGCAGGCTTTTCCCTCTCTTTCCTAATAGTTCTTTTACGCTTTCCAAAGTTCAAATGATCGGTTTGCTTCTTTTCGTTCAACACAGCCCAGTTTCTTATCGACTCCCCCCTCGACTCATCAGCTGTGATGACGTACTTGGCTTTCTTCTCCTTCGAGTCAAGGTTGGTACCACTGACACCAGCGTCTCTCCCCGGCTTGGTTATCAGCGGAGCAGGGTCTTGTGTACCATTGACATCTGGGTCAACACACGCTGGCCTTTGTTCGCAGTCTTATGTTTCTGATTGCAGAGGTTTCACAGGCTTGGATTGGAGAGGGCAAGGCCACGTCTCTCCTCATCACCCTCTCGGTATTCACCGTCTTTCGCCTCCTCTTGAACTGCTCTGCTTAAGTTAGCCCTCATATTGTGTGGCCTGTCTTGCTCGTTCTGTGCTCTCATGCTCCACCTTTTATCCCTAAGGGAAAGGGACGTCGGGTGTGAGTGATTCAGGTCAACTGGCTGACCCTTGTATTGGGACATGTCAGGTAAACGGCTCTGTTTTAGTCCGTTGTCTTTCGTGTTGTGCGAAAGTGTTCGTGTCGGAAAAGGGGAGGGGCAGTGTTTTGGAATATCCTACGTTGAAAGATGGGGGGGTGGGGGGTACTGCGTCTCGCCCGTTAGTGTCCCACTCCCGAAGGACCCCCCAGCCAGGTGATCCTCCCTCACTGATCCACCCCCAGGAACTGGATCCAATAGACATTTGGCCGTGTCCTGGCCACCTGGATGACAGATCCCCGGGGACTAGCCAGGGAGACACCGTCAGTTTTCTTATAGTCCATAACTTGACTTGCCAATATCCATGTTAGACATGTATACTTTCTGCTGGACATCAGTAATTGGCACGCCAGCAGCTGCTTGGGCCACAGAGTACCTGGCATGAAAGTATGCACAGCCAGAAATGGGCACATGCAGCAGAAAATTGGCTTATGTTTGTTTTCTTTTAAACACACAATTGGCACTACGGAAACCCTTTCACATCATACTGATGTTTGACACATCCCCTTTATATTAATCCAGTATTCTAGGGTTTGGGAAAGTGTGGTGTGGAATTCCAAACAGCCTCCCTTTTAATGAGTTAAGGCCACCCCTTTAGTGGAATCCTGTTTTGTCTACAGAAGGACTTCATCTGGAACTTTATTCGGGTACAATCTGACCCAAAGTCCTCTTCGGTAGAGCTGAAGATAAAGTCCTCCAAGAAGCGGGAACAACTACTTTCCTACCGATCCCAGAGAACATTTGGCGTGAACTGCTGTTGGACAAGGCCTGTCAGCAAACTGAACACTGGTACCCATGATCCTGTTAACTGGAGGTGGCAGCCCCTGCAAGTACTCATTGGAAAACGTCCTGGCTGGGTGGTGCAGACAAAGCACTTTGTGTATCCTTTGCTAGTCTTGATTGGGTCTCACAGCAGCCGAGTGACCAAGAACTGCTCTGTGCTCTGGTTGCTGCTTCAAACCACTTGTGAGCTATGACGACCCAGGCCTTGCATGCCTGTCGCAAGCTATTTCAGGCCAAGCGCTGTTGACACTTGTTGAAATGCACCATTTATGGCCCAGCCAACCCGCTCGCCAGGCCAATGCTGAATCACCCACTCAGAAAGCTCCCAGGCTCACATATCAACACGGTCAAGTCTCAGGAACAAGCTTAACAGGTATTTGAAGTGGTTATGTTCTTCTGGTCAGTTTAAAAGGCAGTTGTGAACATTAAGACCCCTCTCTCTACCATTTTTCATTCTTTTAAATTTTTTAAGACCTTTTCATTGAACTCTAATTTTACTACTGAATTTGTTGCCTGGCCATCCCTGCCTTGAGATCCAAAGTGCCCCATTTATTCCAAAATCTGCATGTCTGTGCCTTCTTTTACAGGGGTGGGTTACTAGTGTTTGTGGTGTTTGTGTGTATTTTTAGTTTAAAAGCTATTGCTTTAATAGACTCTGGGTTACACATTTTCATTTTTGGTATCACAGTGCTATCATTCTTTGGATGCTTTTATGTTAGTTTACAATCTTCTCGAAGAGAATGGTCTGCCCTCAGCCCATGCTACCTTAACGAGGCAAAGGAGGTGTGCCATATGTTGTTCCTGTTTTGGGATCACTGCTGGTTTAGTATAGGAGTTTCAGTCTCTACTCATCTCTATTCTCCATGCAAAGCAGTGGTAGTTCCGTTAAAACGTACTGGGGCCAGGCACTCGTTAAGCTTGGTTCTCAGCGGTGTGCAACAAAGGTGCAGTGTGGTGTGCAGCCTTCCTAGTGGTCTGTGTAGTGTATCGTAGGCCCCCCAAAAGCAATGCTTTAGCATTCATCAACAGTACTCGAGCAAGGAAAAGGGAAGTTACAGTAGTGATTTGATTACTTACTGGTAATCTTCATTACTCTAGTCCTACTCTTCCTCATCCCAGTGCATGAATCCCATCTCGGGAGAGGACCCCATGATGTAAGTGGACAATGGTAACTACAGGGTACGGAGGTGGATACAATTTATATACTCCACCAGTAAGTAGAGCGCGGCGCGGCCAGGGATACATGAAAATATATATCTGATATATATATATATATATATATATTTTTAATAATCCATTTTATTGGTGTTTTGTAACGGAAGAAAACAAACATTAAAGAAACCATATAGTACCGTCCTGTGGCAATCCCTCCTCTATCACTTCTTTGGCCCCTTGCTCCTCTTCCACCTGCTCTCCCTGTGTCCCATCAAATCACCTATGTCTCCCCTTCTTGACCCATGCAAGGACATGTCATTCAAGTCTATTGATCAGGCCTCGTCACCTCCTGCCTTCCTGGATCATTCGGCTTCCAACCATCGATTTCGTGTTTCTGAGTGCATCTCAGATGCTTTTTATACCATTCTTCCCAAGTCACAACAGTAGACCACCCCTGTATACTTCGTGTGTTGGGACTGCCCAAGCCCGCTAGCAGGTCCCTTTTATCAGTCATCAGGGCTGTGTTATTTTCCCTAGAATTAAAGCCTGCATTGCCCCAAATGTGAAGGAGTGTTAGTTTGGAGCAGTCACGTACCAGGGAACCATTGTTCTGATGTTTGTTAATCTGCTTAGAATCACATGCTGTGCATAGGTCCGACATCCAGTGGTCACTGCAGAGTACTGCATTTTGTTTTTCGTAGTCGAAAAGGGGACGTCGACAAGGCGTGTCTGTAACACTATCCCTATAGTGACGTGCGTTGTACCCATAATCCCTCACGTGTCGAGGTCCCTCAGATTGTTTTTTTCCGCCCAGCTTCTGGTCGCCTTACGCGGAGCTCCTAGAGAGACATTGCAAATACTTATTATCGGACCTCAGTCCTTAATTATACTTATTATATTGTTAAAGATCCCTCCCCTCGACGTTAGCGGTGGAGCTGTTTCTCCGCCTAGCAAGTTTTCGACGGAGGGGAAGAGACGGAGGAGATCCTTCGGCGCTGCCGAACACGTGGCCTGGCCTCGCCGGCCAACATACAGTAGGGAGAGTGGGGGTTCGAACTTTTATCTTCTCTTTGAGAATGTCTTTCTTTCTCCCCTATCTTTCCCTTGGGGTTGTTATCACCAGTTATTATTGCCTCAGCTATGGAGAGGACACCTTTTAAGTTTTGCCCACGCTGTAGGGGCAAATACACTTGGAAGGACAAACACAAGCTCTGTAATCGTTGCTTGCCCCTCGATCATAAGGAGGACAGCTGTGCGGCCTGTAAGCTCTTGAAACCAAGAACTCTTAAAGAACGCAAAGTTAAGAGGTGGGCGGACTACGCTATGTCGAAGTCAGAACAACGCGTAACGCAGGCAACGTCGACACCAGAGTCCTCTACTGACAAATTCGTTGTCGAGAGCCTGGCGAGAATTGTTTCCGAAGACACACGTAAGCGGACGACGAAACAAACGTCGAATACCGCACAAAAAGCTATAGAAACACCGAAAAAGCATAAGAGTAGCCAGGAACTGCCCCTTTCATCTAAGGGCACTTCGGAACTACCGGAGGGCTTTTCAGATGGCGACGGAAACCTTTCTTCGCCGTTGTGGGAGCGTCCTAAGCGTTTTGAAGGTGAAAACACTGATGTCCCCCCTCTAGACTATTCAGGGGTCCCCCATGAGACCCTTGAAAGACTGCATTCTTGTATGGAGAAAATGGAAAGGTTTTTGGGAAACCAAAACCCACCCACACCCAAAAGACTAAGAGAATGGCCCCAGGATGACCCTAGGGTCAAAATTCCTAGGCTGTTTCCCCCTTCTACAGACGTATCTGACCTCACAGAAGAGGAGCAATACCTCCAGGAAGATGATGAGTGTTTGGGTGGAGAGGAAGAACATGAGGAAGAGGGGTTTGAAGAAGATCCTTACACTAGTGCAGGAATTTTCGAAGAAGATACAGCTACCTCGCAGCCTTGGCAATCCCCATCAGTGCACTCAGACCCTGATGTCTTTCACCCTTCTCCTCCCAAGGATTCACCTATTGGAAACACCTCTCCCATAGATGACCAACCTTCACTTAATGCACTATTGCGCAAGGCAGTAGTGCATTTTGAAATAGACACAGGGGAGACTCTTCCTGACATAGTCTTTGTAGAGAAAGTTATTAAAGAAAAAGCCCCTGTTAGTCAGTCTATTCCGCTCCTGGCTTCTATAAAGAGAAGAATAACTCCTTCCCTTTCCAATCCTGCCTTAGTCAGAGGGGTCAACCCTCGGATAGAAAAGCTCTTCAGCCCTTCGCCCTCTGACCCGTTGTACATCAGAGGCCATTCTATTCCGGACTCCCTCGTAGTTACTAATACAAGTAAAAGAGCAGGGGTACCACTATCCACTAGTGAGGCACCACCTGACAAAGAGGGCAAAAAGCTCTATGCACTTGGTAAGAGAATCACGACGTCCGCCGCCTTTTCAACTAGGATTGCAAATAACAATTCCCTACTAGCTAGCTACGCAGATGCACAGTGGAGCAAGCCAAGAGAATATCGTCAGACCGCTGGGTATTATCCACCATAGCCCACGGATACTGCATCGAATTCAACGGTTCCCCGAAGTACAGACCCCCACGGAACCGACGCATGACACCGGAACACCTCACCATTCTTCTACAAGAAGTAGAAGAGCTACTGAAAAAAGAAGCTATAGAGGCTGTCCCCCTATCTTAGGTAACAGAAGGTATTTATTCATTGTACTTCCTTGTACCCAAAAAGGACTTAACCATGCGCCCTGTATTAGTTCTGCGCCCAGCGAACAAGTTTGTCAAACCCCAAAAGTTTCTTATGGTGACCTTGCAGGATGTAATCCCACTGTTATCACAGGGGGATTACATGACAACACTGGACATGAAAGATGCATACTTTCATATTTTAATGTTGCCAGCGCACAGAAAATACCTCAGGTTCAAGATAGAGAACAAACACTACCAGTTCAGAGTACTACCCTTCGGGATAGCATCTGCACCAAGGGTATTCACGAAAGTACTGGCAGTGGCAGCGGCCCACCTGCGCAGGTTATCCATCCCGGTATACCCTTACCTCGACGACTGGCTCATAACAGGGGATTGTTACGAAACATGCTTCTCCAATACCCAAAAGACTGTAGACCTTTTGTTCCAACTGGGCTTCTCCATCAACGAAAAGAAGTCCATCTTAGACCCCAGCCAAATCAAACAATTCCTAGGGGCTCTAATTCGAACAAAGGACGGCCTCGTCTTCCCCTCCAACGAGAGGGTCCAAAACATGCTGTTTCAGATCCCCCATTATGTGGCAGGTCGAGAGCTGACGGTACGCAAAGCAATGCGCTTGCTAGGAATGATGGCGTCATGTATTTATTTGGTACCTCACGCGCGCCTGCGCATGCGCCCAATGCAAGAGTGGCTCAACAGCCAGTGGTGTCAGGCCAGCGGACAATGGGACGATCTAGTGGTGGTCTCGCAGGCCTTGGTTCTCTCGCTAAGGTGGTGGACAAAAGAAAACCTGTTATTAGGGAAAACTTTTGCCACACCCGCAGTGGAAGCCACTCTAACCACAAACACATCCCTTACAGGATGGGGGGCTCACCTATCCCATCACACTGCTCACGGAGCGTGGACTCCGAGCTTAGCATCCAAGCATATAAACCTGCTGGAACTACTAGCGGTGTTCAAAGCACTGAAAGCCTTTCAGGAACACCTACAAGGAAAGACAGTGATGGTCCTCACAGACAGCACCACAGCCATGTACTACCTCAACAAGCAAGGGGGCACTCACTCGCCAGGACTGTCCAAGCTGTCCCAGAACATCTGGAAGTGGGCTCTCAAACACAACATGTTCCTACTATCACAACATGTACCAGGGGAACTCAATCTTCTAGCAGACAAACTCAGCAGAGACTTCCCCCTGCCCGTAGAGTACGAATGGCGGTTACAAGAAGACATCGTCTTCGACGTCTTCACACAGTGGGGTTTCCCAGAAATAGACCTGTTCGCAACTCTGGAAAACTCTCAATGCCAAGATTACGCCTCCAGGTACCCCCAGAACCAGTCCAAGGGGAACGGTCTATCGATTCCATGGTCAGGGAAATTTGTTTACGCTTTTCCCCCGACTCCCCTTCTCAACAAGATAGTGCACAAGATGCACCAGGAACAAGTTACCATGATACTGGTGGCCCCTATGTGGCCCCGACAGCCATGGTTCGCTCACTTGTTGGAGATGTCTCTATCTCCTCCAGTGAAACTGCCCTGCCCGTACAACATGCTGTCACAAGACAGAGGCAGGACACTGCAACCATGCCCTCAGACCATGAACTTAGCAGCCTGGCTCCTGAGTTCATAGAATTTGGACATTTACAACTTCCACAGAGGTGCATGGACATCCTCAGAGAGGCCAGAAAGCCCAACACTCGTCACTGCTATTCTAGCAAATGGAAAAGATTTGTCATCTGGTGTAGAGGGAAGAGTATCAACCCCGTTGACTGCTCTCCCACACAAATTATTCTGTACCTGACCCATTTACTGGACTCGGGTCTAGTATTCAATTCTATTAAAGTCCACCTGGCAACGCTTTCTGCTTACACCACTTCACAACTCAAAGTATTGTGGTGGAAGATCCCAGTAATCAAAGCCTTCATGGAAGGAGTAAAGAGAATACACCCTCCAATAGCAAACCCAGCTCCCGGCTGGGATCTAAATGTGGTACTTGCCTGGTTCATGGGGTCACCCTTTGAACCCATGCACAAGGCAACTCTTAAAGATCTCACTCTTAAGACTGCTCTCCTAATAGCTATTACCTCCATTAGGAGAGTAAGTGAACTACAGGCCCTTTCGGTTTTAGACCCCTTTGTAACAGTTCACAAGGATAAAGTGTTTCTACGCACACACCCAAGGTTCGCACCGAAATTCATCTCCAAATTCCATGTTAACCAGTCTATAGAACTACCAACGTTCTTTCAAAATCCTTCAAATCTAGGAGAAAAAAGCCTGCATACACTTGATGTGCGCAGAGCTGTCATGTTTTACATGGAAAGAACTAGTCCACTGAGGAAGACTAATCAGTTCTTTGTCTCGGTGGCAGCAGGAAGAGAAGGGGATGCAGTTTCAAAATCCACTATATCTAGATGGATTGTACAATGCATCACTCTCTGTTACACTCTTGCTAAGAGAGAACTACCCTTCAAGCCAAGAGCACACTCTACTCGAGGCACTGGGGCATCCATAGCATTCATTGCAAATGTTCCCCTTGAGTCCATCTGCAAAGCGGCAACCTGGAGTTCTGTACACACCTTTACAAAACACTACTGTCTAGATGCCCACTCTAGATCTGATTCCCAGGTGGGACAGGCAGTTCTAAGACATCTTTTCTCTACTGTTCCTTCTCACAAGCCACCTCCAACTCCGGGTACTGCTCGCTAGTCTATGCACAGCATGTGATTCTAAGCAGATTAACAAACATCTGAAGACAATGCATTACTTACCGTAAAAGCATTTCTGATGGTTGTATCTGCTTAGATTCACGTGCGCCCACCCTTCCTCCCTGCTCGGATGGAAGGAGCATAGACATCCTTTTCTATATCTCTCTTTTCAGGGCAGAAAAATACAAACAGAGGGACCTCGACGCGTGAGGGATTATGGGTACAACACACGTCACTATAGGGATAGTGTTACAGACACGCCTTGTCGACGTCCCCTTTTAGACTACGAAAAACAAAATGCAATACTCCGCAGTGACCACTGGATGTCGGACCTATGCACAGCATGTGAATCTAAGCAGATACAACCATCAGAAATGCTTTTACGGTAAGTAATGCATTGTCATTCTGGCCGTTGTATCTCTAATAAACTGTTAGAACCCCTGTATAGCATTGCATTCCCAGATTGTGTGGAAAAAGGTGCCGACCGCAGTCTTGCATCGCAAACAAAAAGAATCTGCCGCCCATACCATGCTGTGTAGCCTCTCTCGGGTGTAGTACATATGGTGCAATATTTTGTACTGAACTAGGCACAACCTGCATGTTATGCTCGCTTCTCTGGGGGAGACCAGGGCTTCTATCCAGTCTTACTCTTCCAATGCTCCTATGTTTGCCTCCCACTTTAGGATTGTTAGGGGTTTTGAGATGAAATTGGTTATCATCTAGCAT
This sequence comes from Ambystoma mexicanum, assembly GCF_040938575.1. Taxonomy (NCBI): domain Eukaryota; kingdom Metazoa; phylum Chordata; class Amphibia; order Caudata; family Ambystomatidae; genus Ambystoma; species Ambystoma mexicanum. The sequence continues at coordinate 1,605,252,945 of NC_090932.1, forward strand.
AGCCCTGTTATTGCTTTTCCCATAATTTCCCCCTCCAAGATATTGGCTTCTGTGGGAGATCATTTAGGGACGTTCCAGCTGTCTGTTTTTCCTGTTCGAGGGCATGCTGCAACCATATATAAGTCTATTCATCTCTATTTGTTAAGGAAAAATGTGCTCGGTAAGGTTTGGAAGGAGGACAGTTGACCCTGTACTATGACATGCTATAGTTTCCTGATTCCCGTGTGCCTGCCATCCGGTTTGGAGACCTAGCTTTTTGACTTCTGGAAAGTCTGTATTACCCCCCACAGTGGTGCGTCCAATGTAACTATAACCCCCACAATGAATTGCTTTCAATGTATCCCTTCAGGCTTCTAATGTACGCAACCCCCGTTTGAGGTGGTTTGTGGCTGAGGGTAATCGTATATCACTTGCAAAGGGGGGGGGGTAATTCCCATGCATTCCATGTCGAGCCTGATACGCGCCAGTACCCCATCGCCAGCCATACATCTATTCATGTATTGCTGTAAAATGTGAAGCCCAATAGTATTTCTGGACATTTGGGAATCCTAGTACCCCCCTCCCACACCTTTCTGGTCAGTGTACTGAATGTGATTCTTGGGGCAGACTTGCCCCAAATAATCTCCCTTTGGATATTTGCTATGTCCCGAAACACTTACTGAGGGGTTTGGACTGGGGTGTTCTGGACATACAGGATTCTAGATAGCACCATCATTTAAACAGATTTGTGAGGGTCGCCCAGTTCTTATCGTCCCCCTGCAGCTTCTCAATCACTGGATCCAAATTGTCCCTTTGAAAAGTACTTAATCGAATCATTAGCTATCTTCAGAGGGCAATTGTCTGGTATGGCTTTGCCTTCTTCCTTCACCGTCATGATTTCTGTCTTATCCCAATTAATTTGGAGTCCACTAAAGTCTCTGAACCTCCAGACCACCTCCACCACCGGGCACGTGAACCTAGGGTGGTCCCCTAAATAAATGCATAATGCAATACGGTCTTTACTCTCCACTCACCCTCTCGGCCATGAGAATCCTCCTGTGATTCGGGGATCCGATCTCGCCCTCACGCCAACAGTTCCATGGCCAGCAGGAACACAAGTGACGATAAGGACCACCCTGGGAAGGATTTGGAAGTGTACTCAAGCCTACTCCATCCCCGGTCCCCTGCAATCTGGTTTCCGCTCTACTCACGGAACAGAAACTGCACTCCTTGACATAAAGAATCAATTGGATGACGCAGGTAAACTCTCTCTCTTGCTTCTACTTGATCTCTCAGCAGCATTTGATCTCGTGGACCATAAATCCTTATGCCACCATTTGGCATCAGTAGCATGTTTTTCACCGCAAGCTGCCTGTTGGTCGCCTGCTTCCTTCAACAGTGGAACATCAAGAATTTTCGCAGGCGAGGCTTCAGTCCCCCCCAATGCCCACTACATGTTGGGTCCCGCAAGGTTCATGTGTATACCCCACCTTCTACAATATTTATACAAAACCCTGATTCAACAACTTGGGTATCTCCTTCACAAACTACGCTGTTGAAACGCACATTATCATTCCCCTAACCAGGACTGCTCTACTGTAACCACTATTTCTGAGACAATCCAAACCTGGAAGGCTCAGCGTAGCCTTTGCCTGAAAGACTGAGCTTCTAGTCGGGCCCCCCAACTAGTCTTGCAAACCTTGACCCTGCATACCATCATTTCACCATAGATGGTACAAGACCCCTGTGTCTACTTCAGTAAAAACTTTGGGCATTTACTTGGAAGCCTCGCTCAACATGACCCACCAAATTAACAATATCACTTTCACAACTGCCAATTTGACAAAACTCATACGAGCAAGTAGACCATTCCTCTCTACTTCCAACTGACTCAAAACGGCCTGCGCCCTTGTGGGGTCTGAGCTGGATTACTGTAACGCCTTACTCTGCTGCACTACTGAAAAGAACTTGAATAGGCTCCAAAGCATCCAAAATAATGCTCCACGTGCTGCACTGGACCTGAGCAAATCCATCCATATACCTGAAGCCAGGAGATTGATTCACTGGCTCCCCATCCGGAATTCAAAACTCTTTCCATTTCCCATCGCTGCCTGACCAACAAGGCCCCCCCCTCCTACCTTGTCTAGAGGATCAAGAAATACCTGCTAGCCAGACATCTCGGATCCTCCGCAGTCCCCTTCTCCTGTCCCTCAGGATTTAGATGGAAACCAGACAGTGGCGCTAGCTTTCCAGTGGTGGTGGCGGCTAACCTCTGGAACAATCTGCCACTTCACCTACGTTCTGAAACCTCCTACCATCTTTTCAGAAAACACCTAAAGACACACCTGTTCATCTAACCCTGGATATTTACCCACCTACTATATCTGCTAGTCTTCATCTTGTTTGTAACCAGCGCCTGGGTGCCTGAGGGCTTTGGGCGCCTATACAAATGTAGTAATAAAAATAAACACAATTAAATGAAAATACCCATTGACTCACTGTGGGTTCACATAAATCCATTTTGTTTCCATTACCACCCATAGGTATTACCATCGTAAAGAAGCCTTTTCCGAGTCTAGGGCCACCAGAGCATGCAGACCAGTCAATTGTGAGGACTCGCTTAAGGCATTATGAAGCCAGCTGAGCTTCATTCTGGTGGCCCTTCCCTGGCAAAAACCCACATTGATAGCTATTATCAAGTCGCTGATAAATTTCTCCAGCCTAGTTGCCAACAGCTCTGCCACAATCTTAGTCTCCCTACTGAGTAACGATATCGGCCGGTAAACACTACAATTATCCACAAGTTTACCCGCCTTGTGAATAACCACTATCCTCGCCTGTTGCAAGTCAGCCAGAAGCGTGGCTTTCCAAAAACATTGCCCCCATTGCCTCCAATACCTCTGACCCTATTATTTTCAAGAATTGCGTCTGAATCCCATTCGATCCCGGTGTTTTCCCGGATTGAGCTGACTCACTGCAGACTGGATCACCTCAAATGTCGGCTCAATTTCCAGCCTCTGTTGGGTTTCCAAACTCAGGTTGATCATTGAGGTATTCCACTTTGTCATCCGTCGCAGCCCTCACCTTTTCCCTGTAAAGCTCTCGATAATAATTAGCGAAAGCTTCAGCAACGTCTTCCCCTTTTTACACCATCAGGCCCCCTTCCATCAGTATTTCCCTCACCCGTCTGGTTCCCTCCTTCTTTTCTAGCCAGGCCAACATCCCTCCGCATTTATCCCAGTCCTTGTATATCCTTGCCCTTTTATCCCAGTATGCTGCTTTAGCTTCCTCGAGCGTAACTGTATGATAACAACCTGTTCCCCTAACAAGGTCTCTCCTTGTCTCCTCAGTATGTTATTCCAGGTGTTCCCTCTCTGCCATATCCACCGCCCCCTCCAACCAGATCAGCTGTGCGTGCTGATCCCGTTTCAAATTCCCAGTCGCACAAATGACTTGTCCCTTTGCTATGGCCTTCTATGTGTTATGCACCGCAGCGTGCTGATGCTTCGTGCCTGAAATCCAATCTTGGTAAGCTGATCATTAGACCAGGTTTTCCAAGGGTCCGGGCTTGAGGTGAAATGGACAGATCAACCACACGAGACCCACTCGTGCTGTTATTCGTACACAGAGGACCCCATGCTAGTCTCCCTGCACCGGCTAGAGGTGCCCTGGTAGTAGGTGGTGCGGGGTAATGCATAGAATCACTAAGAACAGGGCACCGGAGAAGGAAGGAACCCTAAGGGAAGGGGTCCAATTAGAAGAGGAGAAAAGGAGAGCGTAGACAAGGTGAGTCAGACAGAAGGAGTAAGGTTGCACAGTGCTGTGTAACCAGAAACCCACAGGTCCGGGAACTGAGAAAAGTGGAAAGGAGCGAGGCAACCAGGAAATTTGAGACGTGAGGAGCGCAGTCTCAGCCACTACTTTTTACTTCGGCAGTGGCATTCATGTGATGGCATTCATGTGATTGGCTGTGGTTGCTAGGTGACCTCGTCCTGCAGCCCTCGGCGCATGTGCAGAACGGCACCTGGGAATCCAGCGCATGTGGTCCAAGAGCAAGATGCGCTCCCTGCCACCCTTCCCCCGCACCATCGTGGGAACAAATTCCATTCCATCCACAAAGGTAAGGAGCGTCGGCGATCATGGTCTCTACCAGGGCGACCGAGGTGCGTGCATGATACTATGCCTCCCATGTGACATGACTATTGACCATCCCTGTTTTACTGCCAAAGTATTCCTCGGTTCCCTTACAAAGTTGGTCCACTATCTCAGGCTTATTGAGATAGAATGTTTTGAGTCTCCAAGCCCCGGATTGCCTACCCCCTTGCCCGCTATGCAAATGATCAAGGGCGTGTGGTTGGAGATGCCTCTGGGAAGGAAGCTGACTGACTCTACCCTGCCTACCAACCTTCCAGGCAGGAGAAAATAGTGCACTCGTGAAAAAGATGCGTGCGCGTTTGAGTTAAAGGAGAAGCCCTGATCCTCGAGTGCAGGACCTACCATATGTCAAGCCCTTTTGCCTCAATTTAGTTGCACAGCTTTGTATCTGGGCCGCTGACTCTACTGCTTTGAGATGACTTATCTAATGCCGGCTGGGCCGTGTCGTTAAAATCACTGCCCACCATCGTTGCATCTTCCCCATATTTTACTTACAACGCTTGTACCATGTTAAGTGTCTCAGTCTGCACCGTCGGTGGGGCGTAGAGATTTATTATGCATAGGGATTTCCTCCCACAAATTGCTGTGATTAGCAAGTATCTACCATATCGGCCTCTCGCCACCCGCGTTACTTCAAGTGGCAGTGATTTTCATACTAGAATTGCTGATCGGCTATTGAACCCTGAATGTTCCACTACCGAATATTTTGTCCTCCAGAAGGAAGGTGCAGGTGGTCCCCAGCATCTGGGTCTCTTGTAATAGCACAACATCACCATTTATGAGCATTAAGGAAACTGGTTACCAGGTCTCTTCATTTTATCTAGGAGCCTGTTAACGTTCCAAGTCATACATCGCAACGATGTGAGAATGTATCCATTTGTCTCTATCAGTCTGTTCACCTATCCTTTTGTATAATACCTTCAGACACACCCAGGCACACTGATTCTAGTAGACCTACTGTAAATTATTGAACTATAAACATCCCCAACTGTGGACCACCTCTATCCCACGCTCCCCGCCTCCCCAACCTGAAGCATATGTCGCCCTCAAACAAGAAAATAACTACCACCACGACCAAGGGCGGGTAACCGAGTGTGTGTGCAAACATCTGTCCTCCGCTCCGACTACTCGGTGCTCATTTTCTCCATTCATCTTCTCAATATCTTCCTCTATGTACGTAACCTTATGAATAGGTTGTGCAACACGTCCGTGTCAGGCTGACACATGGGTGGGTTGTTCAAGGTGTACTGAGCATCTCGTCCTGTGCATTTTGCGAACCTCTCCCGGTATTGTCCAACCAGTCCCATGCTTCCACAGGAGCCGTGAAAAACCTTACCACGTTGGGGTCCCACTACCTTAATAGTGGCCAGGAAAAGTATAGCATACTTGTATTCTTTGTCCCTCAGATGCTTTTTCACAGCCTCAAACGACTGCCTGGCTTTCTGTACTGCTTGTCTGGGTACAATTCTGCTCGTGCTGCATTGACTTGTAAAGGTCCCTTTCGAGCTGCTTGCGGTTTGACGTCCCGATCCCTGTACTTGCAACAGGCCAGGATAGTGGTTATTCACAAGGCGGGTAAACCTGTGGATAATTATAGTGCTTACCGGCTGATATCGTTACTCAGTAGGGAGTCTAAGATTTTGGCAGAGCTGTTGGCAACTAGGTTGGAGAAATTTATCAGCGACTTGATAATGGCGATCAATGTGGGTTTTTGCCAGGGAAGTGCCACCAGAATGATGCTAAAATGGGTTCATAATGCCCTAAGCGAGTCCTCACAATTGACGGGTCCGCATGCTCTTGTGGCCCTCGACTCGGAAAAGGCTTTGACTCTGTATGGAGGTAATACCTATGGGCGGTAATGGAAAAAAATTTGATTTGGTACCAAATATAGATTATTTGAGTAAAGCTGACCTTTCTGGTCTCTGTATCGTCTTTGGATGTCCTAGGAGGAAGCAAAATGGTCCACCTTGGCCTGTAACTGCCTTTTTTTTGCTTTTCTTTAGCCATGACCCTTCTTGTTCTCTGGCCGGGACTGGTCTGTCTGCCTGCCTCCTGGGAGTATGTAATCCCACTCACACTTGGAGTGAATCAGAAGCAGTGCTTGTGGATCCAATGCCACTGTTGCATGTCCCTAAAAGGAATGGGGGGGGCATCACACCAGCGGTTGTGCTATGTGGAACCTGGGATTGGACTCACTCCACCCTGCTCTTGATCATGAGGTCGGCCTGCCCAGTGTGAAGAATCCCTTATGGGATCTCCTCAGAAACCTGGTCTGGGACCCTCTCGTGGCCAGGGAAAGGCAGGAACCTTCTGATCCTGACCCCAGGGCTGGTGTTCTGCCTGTGGGAGGATCACATTGAGGTAGGACCATTGGGGGAGAACCAGGCCAGGAAGACTGGGAGGAACCCCTTTTTAACTTCCCTGTAATGCCTCCCTTTTAATGTTTTTTTCCCAAATTAAAGAAGTGGTAAAACCTGACTTAGTTTATGAGGACTTTGACGAAGAAAACGGAAGACGCATGTAGCTGTCGAAGTCCGGCAATTAAGCCTAACAGATCTTCCTGAAAGAGTGCTTGCGTATGCCTAAAGCTTTTTTTCCTTTGAAGACTGAACGTTGTACTATTGAGAACAATTATTCTTTAAACCCAGAAGAAGTTGTACTTACGAGAAGAACAATTAATTACCCAAGCCAAGAGGCGAACCCCTTCTATAGTGAAGCACGCCATGTTTAGAACTATGCACCTGATCTGCAAAGCTGTTAAAGGTCCAGCATCCTCCGATACAAGTGTGACATTGTTATCGAAGTTGAAAGCTTGGCAATAAAGCTTCAAGGTAACTGCTGTAACCAAGAAGGTGTGAATAAAGCTGGGTAAGAGAGCTGGGTGCTTGTAAAGAAGATTGAACAAATAATCCGTAATGTTGAGACTGCTGAAGTTGGAAGAAAATCGGTCTTCATGCAGAAGCAGGTTATAGTTGTGACCTTAAGACAGACACAAGAGGCAAAGAGGCAGTCCTTTTCTTGGAGCATAGGAAAGAGTGCCTTACCTACCTGTAGAGGTTGAGGATACCTGTCTTTATATGCCTAATAATCCTGAAGTACAAAGTTGAAGTAGAAATATCTGAACTGCGGTTGTGTATAATACTGTCAGTGGATGTTAAATTTACGTTGGTTGAAGTAGTGCAACAAAGGAGTCTGTTCCCACGGTAACCGTAGTAGACTGGTGGTTGTCAATAGCAAAGCAACTACCAAAAAAGAAGCATGCTGACAATTATATCAGATCACTGCAGAGGTCATAACCATTTGTAAAGTTATCGAAGGAGATGTTGTTCATATATTCTTTGAACTGTGGCAAAACAATCTTGCAAAGAGGATATCCAGGATCACCATTGATGCTATTTTCTTGGCTGGAACTGAAAGGGGATCTTTTCAATGGAAAGCTGAGGAACGCATACCAATGGACTTTTGTTTGAACTTTTGGTTTTACTTGGAATTTATAAGAAGTGGTTCAAGACTTTCCTTTTGAACATTTGGGAAATTGACTTTGAACAATCCTAGGGAAGGGATTTTACCCAGGACTGGTTAAGGTAATCCAAAATACTGGTTGTATATTGTCCCCTTTTTATGTTTACGTTTTTCTTTGAATGTTTTTATTGTTTAGTGTGTGGGCCAGTTTGTTTATGTAGGTAGTTATTCCCTAAGTTTTTAGTCTAGGTAGTGAATTCCCTGATAGAGTAAGATTAGAGCGGATTCATTTGAAACCTTTTTCTTTAATAAAAGTATAATTTCGAGAGAAACACATAAGTGGTTGTCTGCCTCACATTACTGAGCCATCTCACCAGTCACTCCTTCTCTGTATTTCCACAGTGCCTCCCTTGCCTGCCCGGCACCAGAAAAATCTGTCCTTCACTGGCGCTGCCCCCGCGGGCCCACTCTCCCCTCTCAGTGACGAAACACCTGCATCCTCCTCTCCTGGGTGTTGGGCCTTGATAAAACACCCGTCCTCTGTGGGGAAGTTGGGTGTCCGCTGGGAGATTCCTGACGTGCGTTTGCCTTGGAGGCAGCCCCCTCCCTTCACTGTCGCTCCCGAGCTGCTCCTCTTGAGATGGACTGCTGCCTTCCCCCATCTTGCCAGCTGCACGGCACTGTCTGCCTGGGGCTTCATTTGCACACCAATCGAGCCGCCTACTGATTCCTGTTAGGATCCGCCTGTTGCCGCAAAGTTTTGCCACTGGACAGTAGTGATGATGATGATTCAATTTCCAAAGTTTGGAGGCTTAATATTCCTCGCAACCATGCAGCAGGAGCTGAGCAAGACAGTGACTCAATGCTGCTGCAAAACAACGCCCCCATGAAAATCGTTGGCTACCTCAAAAGTAAGTACTGATCAGGAAGAGCAGGGCTAGGTGTAATGGAGACTACTGGTAATTAATCTGCCCATGAACAAACCATTCTGTGCTACCTTAGAACATATACTTCGAAAATGGAGCACGTTCACTGAGCATCTGCGACATTGGTAGGCTTAGTAGATGGTTGAATTGAGTGGAACAGAGCATCTGTGAATTCATGTGGGAAGACATCTTTTAGGAGGTGCTGTATGAATAAATCTGGGATCAAACTGTGTTACGAGGAGTGGACTGACTGATATACGGTGTGAGGGTCTCATTTCGCTGTTTTTCTGAGATGTCCCAGCCCTCTTCTGTCTGATTGGATTATCACGTAGATTGGACTCTCCTTACTTTTTTTCCTCTCCCATATACTAACTGGTAAGGAATGAGATTAACGCCTACCAGGATCCAAGAACTCATTAGGGACCTCTGCTAACGCAGTATGAGGAGGACGTGCTTGAAAGTTACAAGTGCCTTTCTAAAAGGACATCCCATCCATTTCAGTTTTCCATTATCTGATGAGTCTCAGGGTTGTAGCACCCAACTTGCTTCTTGTCTTGGGGATACAGTGCCATGCTTACTTCTTGATTTCACAATCCAACTATTGGGTCTTTGGTGCAGTTATCCTCACCCGGGGGCTGTGGATGACTTTCCTAAGCTTCTTGATATTAGTTCAAATGTACTCCTATTGCCAAGTATTACATCTTCTCCTTGCTTTGGTGAATCAGTGAAGCATTACTACCAGTAAATATTTCTTCCCCCGTCATCTTGCAGTCGCTGCCAGGCTCTTTTGCCAGGCTCTGTTTAACTCATTAGCCTGGGGCAGCCCTCCTGATCCAAGGCTTTCATCCTCAAAAGGCTCTAGGCTTCTTTCTTGGTTGATTAATTCCTTGGTTGGTTTTTTTCCTTGGTTCTGTGATCCCCTCTCCAACCCCACAAGAAGTCTCTCAATAGCTTGTTCTCCTTTTTATGCTGGTCTTGGCCAGTGTCTGAAATCTAGCATCAATAGGCTTGTTTCCTCTCCTGCTCCTTGTTTGCTCATTTTCCCTTCAGGATCACATGCAAGTATGTAGGGTATGGCGGAACACTGTGAGATTTCCCTTGTATATTCTCCAGGTAGCATCTCATTACTTGTGATCACCCCCTGCCCTTGGAGTCCCTTTCTCTGCTGAAGATGGTGTACTTAATGTGACTTCATCACAGCAAGATCATCTCGGAGAAGTCCCTTAACAATCTCTAATGCCAATAGAGATTACAGTTAGTAATTCACTTTAGAAACCTGTAAACCTATGTACATGCTTCTGCCATGACAACACCTGATAAATAGGTCTCCAATGTGCTTTTAGCTGTGTCATAGCTCGCATTTAATGATATCTTGACGGTCTCCTCCATTGATGGAGGAAAAAGGTCTGGATTGCGCGGCACAGGATTAAGATCTTTTATTCAAAGTACATACCTGATACAAAAAATGTGGTTTTGGTGCTTTTTTTCTTCTTCTTCTGGGAGTTGTAGGGGTATGCATTTATACCAGCAACTTAGGCAGTCGCCCCCTTCAATGTAGTATCTACGGTCTTGTCATATTAAGGTGATTTAATAACCATGCCCACCTGGAAGGAAAATGGCTGTCAGAAATTAGGGGGTTACTCTTCTCTACTAAGCAGCTCCTGGGGTGCGTGACCTATCTAGCAAAGTCATCACTGGTTCCCCAATGAAAATCTCCCCTCATGTGGCCAGGGAAAGGCAGAAGCTACTTGACTCTGACTCTGTGGCTGACTATCTGCTGGAGGACCACATGGGTGGAGACCAACCTGGTTGGGGTGAAGATGGCTCACTAGAAGAAGACCCGTCATACCCCCCATATAAGGGATAATGGTCACCAGTCATTGCCTTCCCAGCTATGTATGGCATATTGGAATCTGGCACTTCCTGTTAAAACCATACACCAACACGTGGTTGTTCCTATGGGCCTACTATGGCGAGGAAGAAGGCCTGAGTAATGAAGTTCATGAATGCCATAAACTACACAGTACAGGCTAGTTGTTCCGACCAGCTGACCAATGCCTGGAACTTTACAAAGTCTGACAAGCTGGGAGTATGGAGACGCACCATACACAAGGGCAGTTTGGAAACCAGAGGACCACCGAGCAGACTGGAGCGCACGAAAGACAGTGGCAGTGTGGGTAGAAGAGGCTCTGAGACCAGAGGTCCACTGCGTGGCAGTATGGAGCAAGGGACTATTGGGAGAGCTATTGCAGTGCGAGGAATGGGGAGCCTATGCGATGCTGGCCAGAAGACAAATTATACCGCTGGGCAATGCTCAGACCGTGGAGAATGCTGTAGCAGCCATGAGAGACCGGTGAGCCCACACAAGGAGGCTGGGGCACTGGGGTGCTTAGAGGTGTATACAGCATGCCTATTGAAAGTAATTAGAAAGCCTAGAAGACCCAGAGCAAGGGGAGCTGTGGGAACCTGGCAAGCACATGAAGTTGTGAATGAAAGGCAGGCAAAAGCCCAATATTCGAATGGAAAATAATATGAAAATAGGACAGTGTTACAACATTGGCAAAGTCCTGGCATGAGAGACTGCCCGATTTGAATGCAAATCTGGGAACTACACCCAAAATACAAGTAGTCCAGCCTTAACCAAGACCCGGCAGGAGAGTACACCATGCCCTTTTTGTTTGAACTGTGCTGAATCCAAACCAGGAATGAAAGCAGGTCTTGTGAAGGATTGAAAAGAGAGCAGAGACAGAGACAGACAGAGAGAGAGGAGAGGAAGAGAGACCAAGACCTACCCTGACCTTTTGGGTTAAACTTTTAAACCACTGTTCTGACAGCAAGCAAGAGGAGAAAGTAAAGAAACCTTGATAATACAAAGCCTTATCATATATTTGAAAGTGGTGGAAAGGCTGAGTGGAGGAATGACACTGTGAAAGAACTAAGAAACATAGGGGCAGGGAACCCCCTTCTAATGATGCTGGAACCTTTGGTGTTTATTTCTTTGACACCCTTTTCGAACTTGTAGTTTAACTTGTGAACAACAGCTGCAAGTGGCAGCTAGAGAACATTAAGCCATTTTGCACTTTGATAGGTTTAGCGTGTGAGGGTCTGCCTAGGGTTTTGGACATAGGACGGAAGACTTTTTCTTGGGACATCTTGATGGGGACCGTAATTAGTTTTGTTGAGGCAGAGAAACCCCCCGCACCCCCTCTAGAGTTAGGGAAAGATGGGCTTTTCTCCAACCTATTTCTTTTAATAAATGTTTATAGCAATTAACACTATGCCTCTGTGTCTGAGTCTTACTCACGATTCCTCACAGGTTATAAAAAAATCTTAACCAAGCGCAAGTTACCAGCTTGTTGCAGACATAATGCTAACCTGTGATGAAAAAAACAACCAAAAAAAAAGTAATATTGTAGGTAGCAAAGCTGTTGCTGGTTGGCCCCTTAAATTGTGTCTGCCCAATGGTCAAAATCTGTTTATGGTAGAAAACCGAGTCAAATACCTGCGCCAGTTTACAAAATTGCCTGCATGGGTGTGTGGTTTGTAGATTGGAACAATAATGCTTCAGATTGTAATAAGTTATTCAAAAATAACACTTTATTGATTCTTGATCTTCTATTCAGGGTAAGATGCAATTCTAATTGATTATCCTCTGTGATCTATATTGTAATCCTCATATAGTAATCCTCCTATTGTAATCCTTCATCATAAGGTACAATTCCAATTGATTGTACTCTGTGATTTATACAGTAATCCACATTGTAATCCTCATTGTTATCCTCTACACGTGTTTCACCACTATTTTTGATGTGGCTCACCAAGAGGAAATGTAAGATGCTGCTAAAGTTTAAGTAGCTCTTATGTTTGTAGGTTCTACTGGACGGGAGTTCTTGGTCAGAAACACTGATCGTAAATGTGGGAAATCCCCTTGTCAGGTAATGACCCCTTATATTGAAGATAGAAGGGATTCCAATTCTCCATCACTATTCTCCACGTATGCCCATCTTAACCAAGTGCACCTTCAGCCCCTTGCTTTCTAAACCATAGCACATCCAAGCACATAGCTATACATTAATGCAAACTGGTCTCATTGTTTGATTTTGCATAGAACAGGTAAAGACAGTTGGACATTTTTTATTTTGTGCTTGTTTTGTAGTCTCAAAGGTAGTTATTAATTAACATTTTGATAACTTTCTTTGGGATGATTTGTAGAAAATTGTAATATATAACAGTTGTAATGTTTCAGAATGTATTATGGGGAAAATGTATGTCTATAGAAAAGCCAGAACTATTGGCTTTGCCATTTCTTGTTCATAATCGAGATTTCTATCCGGACACCTGAAAAGTGCACAAATTCCACAACACGTGGTCCACTGCATGCTGCAGATTCATCATGCGATTAAAACTGAAAACTGGGCGTTGTTCGTTCGTGATGCAAGCTTCCAGATAAATGAGCACCCCTTTGAAGAAAATGAATGTTAATAAAACCTCCTGATTAAGCAGCTGAACAAGTAGTGAAAATGCTTCTTTGTTATGTGTCCAGGAGTTTGTGGGATATTTTTCTACAGCTCTCAACTGATTGTAAGAAAAGAGGTGTTAACATTATTTTCAGGATTTTGAATAATACATCTTAACTTCTATAAGGGCAACCCAAAAGCTCCTCTTTCTCATCTGTCTGAATACTTAACACAGAGAAATGGGACAAAAGGAGGTTTTGATTGAGGAATTTCTTGCTTAGTGGTCCTTTAGTTGTTGCTGCCCTTTTCTCCTACACTAATTATTGCTGTTTCAGCTATTAAGAGCCAAAGCTGCTTCCGTGTATTTTTTTGTGCCATTTCTCCATTTATGTAATCTGCAAATTAGCCACGAGTGCTACTGCAAAAGAATCCCAGTTTGAGCAGGTCATCCTGCAAAATGTTGTTCATTGGGCTGCTTCACCTTTTTCTTGTATTCTTTCTTGTAACTAGTGCTGATTTAGTGCATTTAAATGGTTCCTAATAGTAGGGATTAGTGTGTTCCCGTGTGCGCTCTCAACCTTTGATAGAACGACAAAAAGACACTGTAGTTTGCCGATAGAGATGTAGCTTGTTAATGCGGGCAAGCTAGGAGTAGGGATCAGATGGCCAAACGGCAATTTAAATGCTTCACCATATTAATTCCCTTGATGTGTGTAATAAACCAAGTGAGGAGTATTGAGACTGTGGTGAAATGTTTACTGCTCTGCAGGAGGACAAGGATGAGTAGACGTTTCTAATTCCTACTCACCCACTCCACTACTTAACCTGTAGTGATCCCAGTCCTAAAGATGAAAAGGGCACAACATGAAGGGTTTACCTCCTTTGTCTCAAAGGGTAGCCTGGGCTGATAGCATGAGGAATGTGAACCAACCAAAAAGCCTCCAAACGACAGTAGTATTATAGTACCCAAATACGTATAAGAAAAGTCTTTAAAAATACCAACTCCCTATTAAAAAGGAATGCAATCCTCCAGAAATGCACAGAATATGCAGATGTTTGGATGTGTCACTCTGAATGAACACAGGGATGTGTAGGAAATTGTCTTTGTAGCAAAGTTCAAGTTCAAATGTATGTTTCCTAAAAAGGTATGGAATCGGGGTCTTATTTGTCACTAGGGCCCTTATGTCAGACCAAGGGGACAGAATCACTGTGGTACACCTTTAAATCTTCTTCTAGGGTCTTGATGGCATCAAGCTGGGTTTCAGAGTGCTTACCGTGGGGTCAAGTCGATTTTGAGACAGTCTAGTCGGTACAACGGGAGGCAAACGCGGTGCACTTCACAAGTGTCAATAAGTTTGAGACCTGAAGGAAGCTTGGGAACCTGGCAATGTGTAGATCTTTGCGACTCGAGGGTGTCTCGACGTGTGGATTCTGCCATAGTGGTGAGCTAGTTTGACTTGGTGAAATGACACCGAGCGGTTTCTCAGTGGTGATCGGATAGAAGGCATTGGTGAACAGGCTGGTGAGGTCATCCACTGTTGATCAAAGCATGTCTAAAAGCGCAAAAATGTCAAAAGAAGCTCTGTTAGGTTTTGTAGCGACTCAAAAAATAAACTCAAGTGGTTTAGTCTGCTCAGAACAGGCATAAGGAAGCTTAAAGCAGGAAATCGCCCAAGTCTACTCCTTTTGATCCTGGCTTGCAGTGGGACCCTGCCAATGGTCTCTGAGGAAAGCCAAATCTGTCCTATCTGGGAAGGTTGCCAGAGAGCTGTTGGGTGTGCCACTTGAATGGGCAGTGTTTCAGCAGCAGGTGGTCACTTCACCCCCTGAAGTGTGTTGGGAACATTTTTGCTCCTTGCTTTGAAATCCTTCTCTTCACCCAGTGGGAGGGGATCCTGCGTAAACAGATGACCCAATACGGTTGCTGTGAAATCCTCCTCCTTGAGTTGAGTCCAAAGGCGATTCATTTAAATGGGTGGGTGGGGTCTTACCCCATATATAGTAATTATGCCACAGCAGGTAGGTCTAACTTAACTTAAGCCTTCCTCAAGAGGCCAATCTTAGCTGCTGTATCTAGTGCCTTGCCCTCTGATGCCACCTCTCGGAATGCCTTATCTGCAAGGTGCTGGGAGGGGGACAGGAAGGAATTGTAGCTGACGATGTTGGAACCCCTTTCCTGAATGCAATGCCTCTTCTGAGCTACACTATGCTTTTCCCCCACCCCTGTCTGCCTGAGATCAGAAAGACTCCAGCCGTTGTCTTTTTTTTTTGTGACCACCGTTCCCTTTTTGAAGTACTAGCTCCCACCCTCCTCTGCTTGGACATGTCCTGTTACTCTGAGGGGATGTCAAGGCTTTCCAACGGAGCAGCTGGGAGAGAGAAGACCCCACCCCAGATTACTATATGCACAAAAGCTCTGATGGCGTCACAGGAAACCAGTTTATGAGTAAAAGACATCAGATGGGTTTTGGCAGTTTTGTATACGATTTCCCCATAGGCCACTACATCTAACAAGATATTTATTTATTTTTACATTTACCCAAACTGCGATCTGACTACTTATACACACATCACACCATTTCGTACTCACCAAGAGTCAAATATGTTAATGGCGAGTGCAAATTTTGCACCCTGTAATATAAGCATTTAGAAAGTGAGGCGTGATTAGCAGAGCTCACCTTCTCGTAGACAAAAAATAGCATCCTTTTAAAAAATAAAACTGAACATGCTTGGGCTGGCACATGGCTTTTCCTCACAGAGCCCTGGGGAATTATGAGATGTGAAAATAATATACTTCAATCCTAAGAAACTTACTAGCCAGGCACTGAGTCGGTCACTATGGGCAGATTAGAGCAAGAGTAGGCCCTGTGCACCTGTATCTTTCTTTCAACCCTCATCTCATGCCTGAAAGCATAAATGCATCTGCCAGGCCATCAAGGGCTGATTGTGACGAATCTATGCATTACTGCGCCGACGAAAATGTTGACGCCAATTGCGGCGCAGTGATCAGATATCACTTTGCCCGCATCCCCTGGCCCGCATTCCCCGACCTGCTCCCCCCAACTTACTTTTACGGCGGCACACTTCTGTGTGCGGCGCCGACTCCCTGCTATCCCTGCGGCGTCGGTTCCTCACACTTACGAGGGTTGGAGCTAACGCTGCAGGGGCCTTTTTTTAAAAAGGAAAAAAAAAAAAACTTCTTGTCCCCTGCTTATCTTGGGCGCAGTAATGGGAGTCGGCAAAGGGAAATGTACCAAGTCACCGTAACTGCTTAGTAGTAGTTATGTGGTCGACATTTTGGTACATTTCCATTGTGACTTGCACAGTGCCAACCATATCATAAAACACTTTTTACATTCAAGAGCTACATTATTTTTCGTAAAGCATTTTATAATTTTATTAGAAATGGTTCAGCATTGTGTAGGTGATTTTGAGAATCCCAGAATCCCTCTGATCTTCTGACAGCTCTAAGCTGCTTGGCAATTGGGCATTTGTTTTTTAAAATAAGTATAGTCTCTTTCATAAATTTGGGGGGGGGATGGCTTATTTAAGATGGATAATCTAAGCTTCACCCAAGTTTGACCCTAGTACACTCACAGTTTACACAATTCCAGCATATTACCAATTTCATAATTCCAGGAAGGCACTGACCGGATACCCTCATTTGCACAATCCATTATGCGCCCCATTTTAATATCCAGCAGAATTCCAGTATACTGTTAAACAATTACTGTATACTCACTGCTTGCAAAATCTCAGTACAATACCAGTTTGCACAATCCAGATATACACACATTTTTACAATTCCATTTTATCTTAATAAATTAACATTCGGCATAAAATGTGGGAGCCCAGTTACTGAGGAAAAACATGTTTTAAATAGCCTGTCCTGTGGAAGATGCCTACTCGGGAGGATCTACAACCGCGCTGTAGCTCTTTGCGCCCTACCAGTCTGGTCCTGCTCTCACGATTATGGCAAATCTGATCAATGAATTAACACTCTGACCATCCAAGTACGTTATGCAATATGGGCATCCCCAGTTTAGTCAGTTTTGATTATGCCGATGTACTGGTTTGTCCAAATGCGGCATACATCTGATATTCAAAATCGAAGGTAGCAAAATCCAAGTCTAAGATTGTAATGGTACCCTCCCTCACACCCTGATGTCTTTGAACTCCAGGAAGCCCCAATACCACAAGGAAATGAAAGGCATGCAGCAGGCAGCTTCCCTACTCTCTCTTCATCTAATGAGCATTAGCTCTTGTCTATACAGAGGCTTTTCTGAAGCAACTGATGGAGGAGGTTGAGAGAACTGCCTAAGCACCCAACAGGCTGTTGAACTGTTCATTTTCACTGTGGCCTATCCATCAACCTTTCTCTTCCAGCTACATCCCTGCTCCTGGCCCTCCTCCCTCCCTACTTTGAAACTATCTGAAGGCAGTCTTGGCGGTGGGGGATGTACTATTGACCGACATGCATACATTATCCTCTGGGATGTACAATTATTGGACCTTTCCAAGGACATTCTTTTGAGTGTTCTTTTTATTTCTTAGTAAGTTGAAACGGCTTCCACTTAAAACGAAAGCAGAATGTAATGTAGGCATGCCAAAAACTTGTTCTGCTGCAAACAAGCCCTCGTAGCAGCAAGCTTTATTATTATTATTATTATTATTATTGTATTCATTGAGCGTGGACTTAGCTTTCAGAAGTAATGGAGCGCTTTAAGGAGGTATACAACAATACAGATACACAATGAAGCTCTTTACAGAGATATGCAACAGTACAGATGCATAACAGACTGCTTTTCAGAGGGAACAGCAGAACAGATATACAGCCTGGGTAGAATACAAATGGGCACAAAGGAGGGGTACAGCTGTACAGGGTGGTGGGGAGGAGAGGGGCGGACGGAGTCTAGTGAGTCAGGTGGCGCTCAGGGTGATGTGATGGCCTAGGTTTTGAGGGGGAGCGACTCCTTGAAGAGGTGGATCTTGAGTTCTTCTCTGAATTGTGGGGGTGAGTCTGATGCTGATGGGGAGGAGGTTCCATAGTCTTGAGGTGTAGGCAGATAAGGCTTGTTTTTTGGTTCTTTCCTCTTTGCAGCAACGGATTCCAAGTGTGCATGTGGCCTGCTTCTGTCGGTGTGCTGTCCACCGGAGATGCTGAGTTTCTCCACAAGGTAGCTGGGTGGCTTGAGGGTGACTGCCTTATAGAAGATGCAGCAAGACTTGAAGGCGATTCGTGCATGCAGTGGGAGCCAGTGAAGGTTGATGAGGACCGGGGTGATGTGGTCATATCTGCGTAGACCCTTGATGAGGCATACAGCCACGTGTAGGACACTTCTCAAGGGAGGACGACTGGCAGCCCCCATCCAGGTGGGATAGGACCATTGCTTAAATGGTGGCTCTTAAGCAGTCTGGAGGGAGGGCTTGACTTTCCACAGTCGGGAGAGCTGATGCCAAGCTGTCAGTTTTTGTAGCTACGTGTGTCTTGAAGGGAAGGTGTTTGTCGATGTGGAACATGAGGGAGTTGGCTCAGGAGGGGAGCTCGGGTGTGAAGCCGTCAAGGTTCATGGTTGATAGCCGGGTCTGTGTGTCTGGGTGTTCAGTGTTGTTGGTGAGGAGTAGGAATTCGGTGTTGAAGGAGTTGAGCTTCAAGTGTGCACTGGTCATCCAAGACTGGATCAGCGAGAGGCAGGTTTTGACCCTGTGAATGTCCTTGATGGAGTCGATCTTGAAGCATATTTGTGTGTCGTCTGTGTTTTGGTGGATGTGAATGTTGTGTGTGGCGAGGAGGGCTCGAAGCAGCTCCATGTATAGATTGAAGATCACTGGAGAGAGGATGGAACACTGCAGGACACCACAGGTGACTGGTAGTATGGGCGATCTAGAGAAGTCCATCTGAACAAGCTGCTGGCGGTTGGCGAGGTAGTAATTGAACCAGCATCGGACAAGGTCTCTGATTTCCCCCCATGCAGAGATGTAGTGGGTCTGTGGGCGTCTGGTGGTCTACTGTGTTGAAAGTGGCTGAGAGGTCGAGTAGAAGAACCAGAAGGCAGGGGTGGCTGTCGTCAAGGATGTTGAGAGCGTCTTTGACCACCTTTATGCTTGCCGTCTTTGTGCTGCATCTGGGTCTTAACCTGGATTGTTAGGGTTGGAGGAGCTTGTTGGTGTCTCGGTTGCTGCAGCTGTGCGGCTACCGCTTTCTCAATGATCTTACCTTGGATGGGAAGAGGTGGGTGATGGTTACCTAGGTTGTCGGGATCCAGAGTGGGCGGTACATGGATGAAGGCAGTAAAATCGGGAATAGATGAGCATTGTGCTTCATTTATTTTGTCATTACGCTCACATTGTCACATATGGAGGAGCAAGTGATTCTACAATCTGTCTCTCTCTGCTTCACATCAGAATAGTGCTGAAAAGCCACACTGTATCCCTGCATCTTTTAACCCTATTCAGATGGAACTTTTATGGACTTCCATAGACCGCACCCCTCTCTCTCGTCTTTCATTGTCGCCTTACACTTCATTTTCTCCCCTTCCTATCTCTCGGCTGCCTTTTCCCTCCCACTCCTCCCAGTTTTCCATGTTTTTGTACAACGTTTAGTTCAGAAAGCCCATTTTGGCTCTCCTTTTTCTTACTCTGGTAGTTCCCTTGTCTTTTTGCTGACATGATATCATCATAGACTGTGACTATACCTGCATAGGGCTGTGGAGGTTTGGGGACAGAGAATAGTGCTGTACTGTAAGACTTTACATTGATCTTCTGGCAGTCACTCAGATGGGACGCTGCCTGTGGAGTATTTTGGCAATTCCCCACTGTAATCACCTGAGCGGAAGGTAAAAATCACAGATGGCTAAAGGAGAATTGGTGTCAAGCAGTGATGAAGTGTGCTTCCTTACACGCCTACCTGTGTGTCCCTTCTTTGGGTATCTATTATGACAGGAAATTATGTTTATTCCTTTTCTAAGTAGATCCCTGTTACTAATTCATCCTTCCCCTCAGGAGTGGCAGCTCTGGGAAGCTTCAAATGGTGGATGACTGGGTTGGTTGTTGCTGGTTTGATAGCACTGTTGTCTTCAGAGAGCCCATCACTGTATCAGTTGATCTGGGAAACGGTGTTGTATGTGCACTGTGTAAGTGAACTTTTAAGGTCCAATATCCCAACTGGCATGCATGATTCCGAAGGTCTGTATTTCGATTGCAGTATACATGTGAGTTCAAGCATTTGTTCCTATAGATTTACATCACTCATTGTTCCATTCGATATCCCCTTTGGTTAAATTCTAACATTCCTTTATGTAGATTAGAGCTTCTTTTCCCTTTGCATGTTCTAGCATTTCCTTGTGCTGTGTAATTAATCTTGATGTGTTGTCATGCATGTGCTTACTTGCATTGCTGCAATGATTTTCTCTTTGCTTACCTTACAGGTCTGTGCTACCGTGGCTGCTGTTGCATTGGAAACGCGAGGTTGTGGAGGAGGTGGAATCCAGGTAAGGTTCACAGAGATGCAGAACGCAAGCACGTGCCTACAAGGCTGCTGGGATTACCAAAGTTTTGCCTCACTGGATCGTTATCCGGTAATAATGTCCCCATCCATAATGCCGCCGGGAAAAGACATTGGCGACATTATGTATGGTGACATTTGTAATAATGTCTCAAGAAAAAAACTGCGACCTTTTTTGTCGGGAGACATTTTTGCAGGGACATTATTGCATGGAACCACTGGATTTTAGGGCATGTTTAGAAATATGATCCATTCCTCCTCTTGCTCACCTTTGATGTATTAGAAGAGCTCAGTTCCTCCCTAATCTGCTCTTTGTGCCGGGTTTAATGTCCCATTGGTAGAAGGGCATGGGGGTCAGTGGAAGAGTGCCAGGATAGGTAGGGGGGTAGGGATGGTGTACACTTGGAACAGCATCCAGGTGCAGCTCTATTCGCTTCCACTAACAAGGCGGGCTTGTGTTAACCCTTTGGAACCTTTTATGGACCAATGTATCATCCATATGAAAGAGATTTGGACAAAATAGTATGGCAGAACGCACTGCCCTGAACTCGGTTGGAATGGTGTCTATACACAAGGTTAACCGAAGTATATCAGCCATGGGAAATGCCACACACAGGAAGGGAATAAATATGGAGTAAGCTCATGAATAAAACTAGGCAGGAGTAAGCATATGAAATTGTTTCATGCAACGTATGGGGTTTCATTTTTTGTATTTATTTGTTATTTATATAGCGCCTTACGCCAAGGCACTCTACAAAACCAATTTTACAATAAAAATGAGCAGGTAGATACAATAAAATCTAGATCGCCGTAGAACTTGCAGGTGTTGGTGGATGTTTCTATTCATCTCCACAAGAGTTTCCGATGTGTGCTTATGCCCCCGTGAAGTGCATATCTATCCCTCTTCTTTGAAGCCTGCTCCTGATGAAAGTTCTGAAGCTTCAGTTTAGGAAATGAAACCTGTGAAGCCCATGTATGATGTAATGTATATGACGTATAACTTGTACTGAACACTTTTTACAGTGCAATAATAAGAATATATACCAGTGATCAGTATTCTGTTGATGTATTGAAGATAATGATCTTTGATGAATTTTTGTCATTCCATGTGGATGGTGTTATATTAAATTGGATCACATTTTTATTTTTTGTAAAATGATTACATATAACTAATAAATTGGTATATAATCCCTTGTACTATTTTATACACTGGACAATATTAATACATTGATTTTGAGTGTTGTGGACGCTGCGATAACTTGCATATGTCAGGTTAATGTACAAGAGAAATGTACACTTGAAGCCTGTAAAACGTTCAAGATCCTGCTACGTTGATGCACAGGCCCTTCACACATACCCGCTACAGGGATTCAGAGAAATGTGGATCTTAATGGCAAGCGAACCCTCTACTCTAAGCACCTGACAGATTTGCTATTTGTTAGCAAAACTGTTAATGGACTACAACGAGAACGCCAAGGAACCAATTCGTATTACACTTGTGCAAACCATGCACATTAAATTACACCAAATGTCCCTGCACAATTTTATCACTAAAATGTACACTTTGCAATACAGTGCCGGTTATACTCGTACATAGAACCAGATTGCTCTCACATTTCTGGTTAGCATTTATTTTCTTTCCAAAATAATAAATGAGCATTAGAATCATGTAGTCCAACAATTGGAAATTCCCAATCTAAGCAATCATGTGCCTTAATATAATCCTAGCCTCTTTTTCTTTTCCTATTTACTATTTTTCCACTAGGGCCTACAACTAATTCTCAATCTACTGCCACAGTTGGCAGCACAAACTCAGACTCTCTAAAGGATGGTTCAAGGTTCTTTCTTTCAAAAATAGAGAAATGTATAGCTTTTTATTCTGGTTCGGTAGTGGGCCAGGTTCACTACTGTTTGCCTCTCTCAACCTATATGGTCTACCACCTGACCTAGCGATTGGAACATGTACTATCTAAGGCCAGCTATAGGTGAGGGCTAAAGGCAAAAGGCAGATCTAACTGGCTCTCCTTCGGGGTTCTCTTAGGGGTACCCTAACTTTACCTTACACACACTTTTCAACAGGAATGATGTTTCTATTTTGCCAATTGCCTACACTCTGGTTCGTGCTCTCCTCTCCTTGGTCTTTCTACTCCCTCTATTCTGCTCACACTTTCCCCCCTCTACCGTTCCTCCTCATGCCCTCTGGCTGTCTTCAGCTCTTTCTTCTTCTGTCTCTCTGTTCTGTTCACACACTCGCTCCACTCTTCTCTGACCCAATGGTTGAAGTATACGAAAAGAAGTAGTGGAACTATATTTCCTGGTGGCCAGCCCCTGCTCCCCTCAAACCCTATCACCATGCCTCCACCCATGCGCAAAACAAATCCCCAAACAAACATGCTTACTTTTTAAGGGAATGTTCAGTTCAGTACACTGAAGTGCAACTTTCAACTTCTTCCTATACTTTTATTTTAAAATGAAATCATTGCTGAACGGTATCTTTTTTTAAATAAAAGTATAGGGACGGTAAAAAAAAGTAGAGGACCGCTCCCAACCACTCCAGCCCACTTTGACAACTGCTCTGAGCCCACTCCTGTCCTGCTACTCCACTCCTATTCCCCTCTATCTCCACATTATTCTCTGCATGCCCAACGCCCTCTCCTCTTTCTCGCTACAATTGCTCTCACGCATTCACAGCCTCAAGCTCATAAACGGTACCACCCTCACAGCTAACCCCGCACCTGCACACCACACCAACTGTCACCAACTCCTCTGCACTTTTCTCTACTCTCTTTCCTCCACTTGATCTACCTCCACACCCTCTGAACTCATCCGTACGATCCAAATTTAGGTTTTCCCTCATTTGCCTTGTGCTGCAGCCAGGTGCTATATATACAAGTTAAATAAGAACAGAGCCAGGAGACAGCCTTGTTTCAATCCCTGATGAGTTATCTATCGCCCCAGAAAGTTGGCCCTGCAGATTTAATCTTCCTCTTTTGACTGTATCAGTGTGCAAGTAAATTATAATATTAAAAGTCTGCTTCGAATAACCTCGGCATTCAATGTGTGCCAAACGCGGGCACGATTAACTCGGTTGAAAGCAAGTGACAGATCGATGCTTGCCATATGTACCGCTGGGTCATCTTCTTTTCCCAAGCGGATTGGGGAATCTGATCAATGATAGAGCCATTAAGAGATGTACCCACGCCCCTGCGAAACTCGGATTGATTTTTCTTCAAAGTGCCCTAACTGCTTGCCTTTAGTTCCTGTTCCTTTAAAAGAAATTCCAAGAATATCTTTGAATCTGTATCTGAAATGGCAATTGGTCTATAGATTGGGGCTCTAATGTATTCCCTTTTTAAAAAAATGAGAACCACATGGGAAGATTTCAATGTGTGTGACATAGACTTGAGATTGGGCCAAATAATATGTTAAGAATATTGGCCCACATGATTGGGCTATTTTAAAAAAAACGTGATTACAGATCCTAGTGGCCCAACGGGTTGTAATCGTAGCAGTTCTGACATCCAGATCAAAATTCAATGACCATATGCCATTCTCAGGTTTTCCAGCTAACATATTTGTCTGGACCAATATACATGTTAGTAAAGTATTTCACTCAAGCGGATTCAAGCATAGGATTTTCTTGCAATAAACATTGGTTATTTTCGTCGTTATTGACTAATTTCCACTAATGGACATCCGACTTTGATAGAATACACCTCAACATAGATTCCCCATCGTTTTGATAAAGTGTACTGCGCAGAAATGTAATTTGAATTCTTATATTGTTGGTGAATTAACAGAATAGATTCTGATTCAGAATCATGATCGTGATCACCTTTCAATATCTCTTTAATTCGTTTTCTCATCAACCTGTTACTTTCTTGAATCTCGAAGGTAAATATGAGGTTGATAAGAATCATTTTTTGAGAGCAATTCACACTGGAATTAATGGTTTTTCTGGCAAATGTGACTTTAGAAAATTCCTCACTTTTCCGTTCAAATATGGAGGAGTCGCAAATCGCAGCCACTTTAAGTGTCATAATTGCGAAAAGCTACTAAACCAAATGATTACATTCATGTAGACGTGTACCTCTGTAGGACCACCCATATTCGTTATCTTGCGTCAATCTTGAAATACTGCCCTCAGCATGTTATAGTTGCTATAGGTTGAGACTAAGATGGAAAACGTATGGCATATATGGAAAAGGGGTTCTGAGACGATAACGTAATCAATGCAAGAGCCCCACAAACCTCTATACCAGGTATGCATTGCAGCTTAAATCCCCCTGGATGTTTCCCTTAAGTCTATGGAGGTTTCAATCTAAAAAAGAAAATTGCAGTCAAAGGCATCCTTTCGTTAGCTACCTAACTTGGTCGGGCGTCAATACTGCTTCTTGATTAAAAAGTGATTCAAGGTCCAATAGGCAATTGAAATTCAGATCTCTTGCTACCATAATGAGACCATTTGGAAATCGTTCTTTTCATCTAGTCAACATTTTTGTGAGTTCATGAAGGAGACTGTACATTTCCAAGTGCATATTAGACCAATATATATTAATAAGTAGTAACTCACAACTTCTAGGTGAACAACTAACCTGCAGAGCTATGTCTCCAAAAACGAAATCATCCAAAATGATCACTTTCCAGCCCAACTTGAATTAATTGCTATGAACCGCCCTCCATATGGTATACCTCTTGAGCCTACCTTTTACGTACTGAAGATTAGTCAAATAGCAAGGAAACAGCTTGGAGCAGCCATGTTTCTTGAATCCTAATGATTTCATATATACTCGGGAGTTTACACAGCCATTTTTGCCACAATTGTAACACATGGTACCAGTTTTTGGTAGCAAGCTGAGCAGCCAGCCTTATCTCAAGAGGGAATGTGAGCTTGTAAGGTTGTTACACAGAGGTCTACAATGACCAGTATTTAGATAGACATTTATACTCAAGGTTACTTGGTAAAACACTTCTTAATTTATTACACAATCATTTATAAAGCATTCACTAAATAAGGCAATCAATATCACACATAAATGATATTACAATACTAAATACTAAGCAGTTGAGCTCCCTTGAAGTAGGAGCCAAATAGCATTGAAGTAGGAGCAAAAAGGCATAAGTTAATAGAAAAAATATTACAGTTACTCTAAAACAGTGCAAATAGTTGAGTTCACCAGAGGAGTTGATTCAATGCAATAGGTAGGCCAAAGTCAATGGGCTAATGTCTTGTATAAGTAAAAACGGTCTGGTATTTAAAACGGAAAAGTCTTTGCCACGGTTCTTAGAAGGAGTTCACGGAAGAAAGGTTTGTATGTCGGGTCACAAGCTGACGTGGCCTGCAAGTTGCCAAAGTTCCACAAACTCTCGCGGTCAGAGGTAAGTTCTCTCGGTCGGGTTCCTGTTCCTGCAGATCTCGCTGTTCCTGAGCCTCAGTCGTGGGGACAAGAGGGAGGACGTCGGGGGGACACCTGCACTGCACGGGGACGGATCACAAAGCTGGCAAATCTTCGATTCCGGTTGCTGTTCTTCAAGCGCACAAGCTGGTGTCCTCCCTGGTTAATTCTAACCAGCTCCGAGAATGGTATCCAGGTGGCTTACGAGTTGATTGGTCCCACCAACTCAAAGGAAGAAGTCGTCCTTGAAGGGGCTTCTCTGTCGAGATGATTGTGGCGATTCGGACCTGCAGCAGGGCTCCACCGGGCAAACCAATGGTCCAGTAGTTGCAGCAGCCGCCAGCTTGTCTTTGGCTCTTTTGTTCCAGTGGTCGACTCTGCCTTTTAAACAGTTTTTCCCATTCATTCCAGCCTAGCTGCCACTCACCCAGCAGGGTGGCTGTCCTTGCCGGACAGTCAGCCAGCCAATCATGCCAGAGTGCATTTGGGTCTCCTAGGAGGCTAAGCAGAGGGAATTCCGGGCACCTTCCTCACTTCCTGCCCACCCTAGACACTCGGACGTCAGAGGCAGTCTTCAGTCCTGAAGCCCGCCAAAGGCATAGAAACAAAGGGACCAAACCTAGTTTGGCTCACAGAGAAAAACACCGCAAGGACCTTTCCAAAAAGAAATGGTGAAAAAAGAAGACTGGGACCTGTTTAAACAAAGGGGCTTAAGGCGCCATCTTGAAAAACATGGCTCCTGCGATTTTTAGCTACCGGTGTTCACGGTCGGGAAAACCATGGTAGTTTGTTGTAAAACCACTGCCACCAGCCATTTCGTTAGGAAAGGGTAGCATTTGTGTGCTACATGAGTTTCTAGACATAGAGGATACTAGGTAACCCCTCCGGCCCACTATGGGCTGGGTCTAGGAATTTTTAAAAAGTCTAGTAAAGTCAATTTAACTTTACATTCTCTGGGAAACAGTAGTTTATCCCAGAGAAGGTATTTAAACCTTGGGACAGCCTATAAAGGCTCCCCTGTGTCACTGCACTGAGGGTGCTGTGTAACACACATGCAAAGATGATGCCTATGGAGTTATCTAAAACTCCATAATCAAAGAACACAAGAGTAAAACGCACACCAAAATACACGAGAGAGTGGGTAAAAAGGCTCACACTTTCTCTGGGGTCTGTAAGTTGAAGGGAATTAGCACATTTATGAGAATTCTTCCTAACAATCGTCCCCCCAGATTAAGGGTCAGGAGGATTTAATCCACCCCTGGATGATTCTCCTTACTCCAGTCGGACATACATTCTGGAGAGACCATCAGCATTTTTGTGATTACAACCTGACCTGTGTTCAGTGGTAAAATCAAACCCCTGTAAGCTGATTGACCATCTTAACAATTTAGGATTTTCCCCTTTCGTCTGCATTAACCATCTCAAGGGTTGGTGGTCTGTCTGAATCACAAAAGTAGATCCATACAAGTATGGGCTAAACTTCTTCAGAAACCACACAATGGTAAAACACTCACGTTCTATGGTTGCCCACCTTGTCTCAGGTTCCTTCAGCTTCCTGCTGATGAAGCAGATTGGGTGTTCCCTACCTTTCTCATCCAGCTGACTCAGAACTGCACATATACCTGTATTTGAAGCATCTGTCTGCACAATGAAGGTTTGGCTGTAGTCGGAAGCTCTTAAGACTGGAGCTTGACAAAGGGCTTTCTTAAATCCCTCAAATGCCTTAGTGCACTCCTCATTCCACCTGACCTTCTTGGGGAATTTGGGTGAGGAGACCACATTCAAGGGAGAAGCTATGGACCCATAGTTCTCCATGAAGTTCCTATAATAACCAGTGAGACCTAAGAAGGCTCTCACTTGAGTTTGAGTAGTAGGGGTGGCCCATTCTTGTACGGCTTGTACTTTACTAGGCAATGGCCTTATTTCACCCCCTGCTACCTCATGTCCAAGGTAGACCACTTTGCTCTGACCAATTTGACATTTACTTGCCTTTATGGTCAGATGGGCCTGCTCAAGAGCCTGCAAAACATATCCTAAGTGGTCAATGTGTTCTTTCCAAGTAGGGCTGAACACTGCAATGTCATCCAAGTATGCCATGCAGAAGTCCTCCATCCCATTCAGAATGTGATTAACCATCCTTTGGAATGTTGCCGGTGCATTCTTTAATCCAAAAGGTATTACCTTAAACTGGTAGAGGCCTGCTGGGGTTGAAAATGCAGTTTTCTCATTGGCATGGTCTGTCAGAGCTATTTGCTAATAGCCTGACGTTAGGTCAAATGTACTGAGGTACTTGGCTGAACCAGGTTTGTCCACCAGCTCATCTGTCCTAGGTAAAGGATGGGCATCAGTCTTTGTGACTGCATTTAGAGCTATATAGTCCACACAGAATCTCAACTCCTTGGATCCTGCCTTTGGCACTATTACAACTGGACTAGACAATGGACTTGTAGATGGCTCTATTACCCTGAGATCAAGCATCTTCTTGACCTCTTCCTTTATGTGGGTTCTTACATGATCTGACATCCTGTAACCTCTGCTTTTGACAGGTAAACAGTCACCAGTGAGAATATCATGCTGGCCCCAAGGGGTCAAGCCTGGTGATGGTGAAAACAGGGAGGCCGGCTGATTTAACAGTAACTTGCACTCCTCCTGTTGTTCCAGTATCAGATTAGAAGAGAGATTAACTCCTATGTTCTCATCTAAGGTTTTCCTCTGAGGAGATCAGGTATAGGTTCACTCTCCCCCTCCTGAGCAGAAGCTAGAAGACAAGTTCCCAGTTCTGGTCTTGAGACATAGGCTTTTAGATGGTTGGTGTGAAAGACCCTGCGGACCTCTTTAGGATTGCCTAAATCCAACAGATAATTGACGTCTCCAAGTTTTCCCACATCCTTGACGGGTCCAATACATTTGTCCTGTAAGGCCCTCTGCCTTGTAGGTACCATAACTAGAACTTGCTGATCTTGAGTACACTCAACCATGTCGATGCTTCACCAGAGCCTGACCTGCTTTCAAGTTATCTGCTGCTTCTGTCATCATGTGTGTCATTCTCCTTCGGAGACCAAGCACATAGTCAGTGACTCGCACTAGATTGGGGGAAGGAACATTCTCCAACCCCTCCTTAATTAGGGCCAAGGGGCCTCTAACTGGATGACCATAGAGAAGCTCAAAGGGACTAAATCCAACTCCCTCCTGATGGACTTCTCTATAAGCAAATAGAAGGCATGGCAGTAGAAGGTCCCATTTTCTTCTAAGGGGTTCCTCTAAAGCACTGATCATGCTCTTCATACTTCCATTAAACCTCTCTACCAATCCATTCGTCTGGGGATGGTAGGCAGTTGAGAACTTGTCACTCCACCGTTTCCCACATGGTCTGCATGTAGTGGGACATAAAATTTGATCCCCTGTCAGAGATGACTTCCTTAGAAAAACCTACCCTGGTAGAAATACCAAGTAGGGCCTTAGCGCAACCGCCTGAGCTGTAACAGACCTCATAGGTATTGCTTCAGGATACCTAGTAGCATGGTCTACTACAACCAAAATAAATCGGTTGCCTGAAGAGGTTTAGGGTCGAAGGGACCAACCATGTCGATTCCTACCCTCTCAAAAGGGACTCCCACCACTGGGAGAGGCACTAAAGGTGCCACATTCTTGGCTGCACTCTTGCCAGATGTCTGACAAGTGTGACAGCTCCAACAGAATTTATCTACATCAGACCTCAATTTAGGCCAGTAGAAATATAGAGAAAGCCTTTCCTTGGTCTTCTTGAAACTCAAGTGACCAGCCAAAGGAATCTCATGGGCTAACTGTAGGAACTGTTGTCCGATTTCTAGAGGCACTACATGTCTCCTGTAGTCCCCTGGGATAGACTCAGTGGGTTCACTGTAGAAGAGGCCATCTACCCAGTACAACCTGTGCTTCCCTGGCTCTTGCCAGTCCAGCTGGGAAGCTGCCTGTTGGCGAAGTCCTTCAAGAGTGGGGCACTCTCTTTGACCTCTGCTGAAGTCTGCCCTACAGGGGCCACCTTCTGCCAGTAAAGACTGCAGCTGGGATGGTCTTTAAGATTCAGATCTCCAACAGGGGGGAAGGTCTTCTTCCAGCTCTGACTCCTCAGCAGCTGATTCAACCTTTCCTGGTTGTTCCTCACACTCATCCTCAGCTGGCGGAGTAGTCAGAGGTGTGACTTTGGACAGTCCTCTCGGGGATGTCCTTGTTGGAAGCACAGGAGCGCTTTCTTGCTTTTTCTTTGAGACCTTGGGTTTCCCCTTTGTCTCCTTCTTCTTAGAAATAGCCGTTAGTAGCTCCTGTGGGCTGGGTGTTACAGATTCATCTGTGACATCCTCTGGAGAGTCAGTTAAGGTACTCTCCCTGGCCTTCCTGGTTTGTTCCTGTTTCCTCTTACTGGGAGGCCTGGGGTTGCTTGATACAACTCCAAGAGTTTTTAAGTCATTCCCCAACAAGACTCTCCCAGGGACCTCACTCTGCACACAACAGGTATCCTGACAGTCATGGTGTTGCACTGGATGAGAGCTGGTAATCATATAAGCATTGGAATAGGACCTCCAGCAACCTTAGTGAGGCCTTTAGGTGCCTTAGCAACATCCTCAGGTTTAAAAAAAAGATTAATCCACCACTGTAATGCTGGCCCCAGTGTCTCTAATGGCAGGGGTCTCCTGACCATTTGCAAGTGCACTGTCCTTATAATATTCTGGTGTGTTATCTGGAATCGAATTATAGACATCTAAATTCTGCTGTTCCCACAGACCCAGGGACACTAGAAACACTTGCAGAGACACCAACGGGGGCCTCAGCCAATAGTTGAAAGTTTCCACTTGACATTTCTACTTTTCCCTCTTGGGAAAGACTAATGAGGCAGTGTGGACCCCTGAAGGTTTACCCTTGCATCTGGGATCCCCTTTCACATGGTCAGTAGACCCACAAGCATAACACTTTCCAAATGTTTTAACAAATGGGGACTTCTGCTGACCTCCCTCTGGTTTAGCACCAGAGGTTTCACTAGCCTGATTCGGTTTCCCTTGTGGCTTACCCTTTTTCTGTTTGGGGACCTCTTTTGGATTGGAGGTATCAGAATTCTCTTTGCCATCTTTCTTTTGCTGCTTCCCATCATCCATCTTCTGAGTTGCCCCAGAATCCTTGTGAGCAGCCCTGTTGGCAACCCACAAGTCAGCAGCTTTTGCGAACATCTTTGGATCAATTTCCTTAGTCATCCAAGTGCTGTCTCAGCTCAGGAGAGCAGGCAACAAAAATAGATTTCTCATTCCTTTAAAAGTGTTAACTCTATAACCCTTTACCAAACATCATCATGTTCTACAAACATTCACACACCCAAGTAGCCTAACGGGTACCATCATGCTTTTTGAGGGTCCTAAACCTCTTAAGGTACCGGGAAGGAGTTTTCCCAAATCTAGCTATCAAAGCTAGCTTCACATTTTCGTACTCCAATCTTTCAAGTTCCCCCACCTCCATTACAGCATCAGTTGCATCCTGGGGGAGCCTAGACAAAAGCAAAGGATTAGGCTGATTCCCTGAAAACCCCTGAATCCCATAGTTGTATTAAAAAGCAGCCAACCAATCCAAAATATCAAACCTCACCTCATACATACTTACAGCTTCCTTAGGCATGCGAGGACTGGAAGACCTAGAAGACTCTGGGAGAGAACCATTTTCAAGAGACAATTTATTCATTTCAAGAGCATGATGCATTTCCATTTCTCTGAGTTTCATTTCTTGATGTTTACTTTCAGTTTGCATTTGGAGACTTTTAAACTCTAACTCAAGTCTCATGTTTTCAAGAGAGACACATTCTGGACTCAGTACTGGACCTGGTAGGGTCCCTGTGGCTAAAGGTTGAGGCCCAAGAGCAAGTAGAGGGGCAGTGGGGCTCACATCCTGAGACTCCTCTGACTCATCTGGCTCTTCAATAACATTACAGTTGGACTCTACATCATCATTTTCCTCATCAATATTATCCACATTTTCTGAGATATTGGGGTTACAGCCCAATTTCTCATGCTTTGATGTTCCAACAATCTTTCAACCAATTAATGTTTCTTTCCTTTAACATGGAGGTTGCTGTCTTTACACATTTCCTTCAGTTGATCTACTGTTTAAATGATCACGGTCTCCTGTTTGTAGTTATCCATATTAGGCATGATAACATTGCTTTTCTAGTGGTGCTTAGCCTTCTGAAGGTTACTATCTGAACAAAAGTAAAGCAGAACTATCTATGTAACAACTATACAATTTATCCTCACCACCTGCCACCAGTGTTAGGCAAAGGTTGTATGCAGTACACTACACACAACTAGAACTGCAGGTGTAAGGAAAACCAACCTTTGGTATAAGTCTGTACCACCCAGTATTTGGTAGTGAGCTGAGTAGCTAGGCTTATCTCAAGAGGGAATGTGAGTTTGTAAGGGTGTAAAACAGAGGTCTACAATGACAAGTATTCAGATAGACACTTATACTCAAGGCTTGATGGTAAAACACTTCTTAATTTATTACACAATCATTTATAAAGCATTCACTAAATAAGGCAACCAATATCACACAAAAATTATACTACACTACTGAATACTAAGCAGTTGAGCTCCCTTGAAATAAGAGCCAAATAGCATTGAAGTAGGAGCTGTTAGGCAGAATCCTGTGCAGTTTCCTTGGGGAACACTGCAAAAAGATTAAGACTACATGAGTAAGCAGTAAACCCAATTGGTAGCAGTCTGTGCCACCCGGATTTACCTGGTAGCTGTGGCTGAGCAGTCAGACCTCTCTCAAGAAGAGTAGGGCACTATACAGAAGATACACAATAGGGCTAAAAACACAGTAGAGCAAGCAAACACTGACCAGAGTTTGTTACCAAAAGGATATAATTATTTATTTAACAGACACTTTAGAAAATACACTAGCACTTTAAATCAAAGCAAGTTCAAACACAATCAGAAAAGTATACACACCTCCCTTAAGAATTATTAGACAAGTCTAAGTCAAAACACCACTTTTTGTCAAAACAGAGGTGAGCGCGTAACTTAGATGGCACTCCAATAATTAAGTAAAAGGGAGAGAAAAAGGCAGGTCATGAAAATAAAACAGTTCCCAACACTTTTAAAAGACCAAAACAAGTTAAAGAAGGTAGAGTCTACTGTAGAGCCAAAGTTCATAGGCCAGTCCCACTTTAAATGGAGCAAGGTGAAATGTGCCCAAGATCACACAGTTGAGAAATGCATTCAAGTCTTTGTAGAAATGTTCAAAAGAGGTTGGGTTGGTTCAGAAGGTAAAGTTAGAAGGTCTGGGGGCCAACCCAGTTGGAAAGCCAAGGATTTAAGGGTCACCTTCAGCAAACCGTAGAAAGGGAGGCCAGGTGGCACACAGTAACTTTTAAAGTTGAGGAAGCTCCAGCGGTGGCAGTTGTTCCTGGCAGCGGGTGCAGTTTGTGGTTTCGACCAGGGGAAGAGAGGATCTCG
The DNA here is from genome assembly GCF_040938575.1 of Ambystoma mexicanum. Classification (NCBI taxonomy): domain Eukaryota; kingdom Metazoa; phylum Chordata; class Amphibia; order Caudata; family Ambystomatidae; genus Ambystoma; species Ambystoma mexicanum. Next base: position 1,605,286,302 of record NC_090932.1, read on the forward strand.
TCGAGGAGGAAACCTGCAGTCGTTGCACTGCCCAGGGAAGAAACCAGCCGCAGAGTTTGTCGGTTAAAAGGTGCGTTCCTGGTATTCGCGGTCACAGTGGTGAAGCTTGGCTATCCGGCCACTGGGGTGCTTGGCACGGGCGATTCGACCAAGAGACGTCCTGGAAGGCGAAATGGCGAACTGGTTGATCCCACCAGCTCAGAGGAAGTAGACTCTTTCAGCAGAAGATCGTCTCTTGTCGTCGGGAAAGTGGTGAGGTTGATGCAGCAGGGCTCCACCTGTGGTGTCGTCGTTGCAGATGGCTCAGCTTCTCCCCTCTTCGGATTTCTTAGGTCCTGTGGCGACTTCTCAAGTTCCAGTCCCAAAAGCCCTGCTTTTATGCAGAAAAACCATTCAACAGCCTAGCTGTCAGACATACATGCTAAGTGGTGATCCGGGCAGCTCACTACTGGGCCAATCAGAACAGAGTGGGACTTGAGTTGCAAAGGCAACGCAGTCCAGGGTGCCAATTCCCCCACCCACACATCCTGTGGAACCCATACAGAGTGGCACCAGTTGGAGGGCTTCTGTGCAGAAGCCCGCCAAAAAGTGGAACAAAGGGCCCGAACTTGGTTGGAGTTACAGAGACGGACACGAACGCCATTTTAGGAAAGAGTTCTGGCAAAAAGACCCAACCGGTGATTTTATATTAAATAAAGAAACCAGCGGTATCTTTAACATTGCACCAAAAAGTGGTGCGTTTAAAATCAATGGGAAAATCCCATAGGAAATATTCCGGTGGAATATTTTGCGTGGTAACCACTGCCACCAGCCAGAAACTCGACATGGGGGGGACTGGACAATGCCCCCTTGGGAACAGACCCAGGGGCAATCTAATTAACCCCTTCCAGTACTTCCACAATATGATGGTTTGTACTGGTTCTGTTCACAATTCTGGACTAGTAAAGCCAATGGTGACTTTACATGCCGTGGGAGACAGTAGTCAGTCCCAGGGTATGGAGTCTATGTTTGGGGGTCACTATAACACCCCTATGTTACTACACTTAGGGTGCTGTGTAACACATACACTAAGACAGATGATACTCTATGGAGTAAAAGACCCCATAGCCCATAAGCACACAAGTCAAAGACATACATCAAATCATGCCTAAGAGTGATAGTAAAAGAGTCTCACTCTTAGCAGGAGAAAAAAACAACCCCCAAAAATCCAGCAAAGCTGCTGGGGGACTCACTAGGTTTGGGAAATTAGCCTTATAAGAGAATTCTCCCTAACAGGAGCAAAAAGGCATAAGTTAATAAAAACGAATATTAGTTACTCTAAAACAGTGCAAATAGTTTGAGTTCACCAGAGGAGTTGATTCAATGCAGTAGGTAGGCCAAAGTCAATGGGCTAGTGTCTTGTATAAATCAAAACGGTTCTCGTATTTAAAACCGTAAAGTCTTTGCCATGGTTCTTAGAAGTAGTTCACGGAAGGGTTGCACACGACTGTGATGGCTGCCTGATATGAGCGCCCCATCCCGATCGACATCCGTTTGACAATTAATCCTACTTTTGGAGCCACCGGCCGGGTGCCAAGCAGAGGACGGAGTGCAATAGGGCATGGTGCACCCACATGGAAAATCCTGGCAGCGGAGGGGCTGTGCTTCCCGAGTTGCACCGTGCGATTGATTGACCGAGACCAGGCTGAAGTGCAGGCCGTGCTGGGCAACCAGAAACCTCGGGCCTTGCGCCGCGGACACTCTAGGCTGTCAGAGCATAGAGAGGAGGAACCCCCGGTGCCGAGGCGTGCAGCACTGGCGGCTGAGAGGGTTGTACTTGGCGGGGACGGATTCCTCTCGGTGCCTTACACCTAGGACCGAGGCACAGTGGAGCGCGCTGACCGCGGCGGTCGTCTGACCGGCTGACTGGGGCTGTCCCGCGTGAGGTCCGCGAGATACACCCGGACAGTCGCAGCTGCCGAGGGGGCCCTGCGGGGCCGAGCAATCGTTGCGTGCCCCGAGTGAGGCGGGTGCTCGCGGCACATCGCGGGGGGCACTGGGCTGATTGCTCCCCCCTCCCCTGTGGTGGGAGCCCCCCCACCCCGAGTGAAAGCACGTAATAACAGTGAACAGAGGAACGCCTAGCTTGATCAAATCCAGACTTCAGAAATGCAGTGTAATGGAGCGAATGAGAAATCCATATACCCTGAAGACCGTGCGACAACCGGCACCGAACTACCCTACACAAGTGTGGTGAGCGAACAATGCGGAACGACTATAAGAATACGCGAGCACACTAAATTGTGAGTCATGCATATCTAAACAGTCTAGTGGCCACATGCTGGAACCTTTGAGACACCGTTAAATCAAGCCATATGCTGGCTGGAATTCATTAAATTTATAAAGTGCATACGTTGGAGAGCACAGTCCATTGCCCCATCACACAGGGATCTCGGAGACTGGGCCTAATAGCACTGCAAACAACGTGGAACAACTACAAGAATACGCGCGCACACTAAAACGTGAGTCATGCATATGTAAACGGCGTGGTGGCCGCATGCTGGAACCATTGGTACGCCGTTAAACTGAGCCATATACTGGCTAGAATTCATTAAATTTATTGAGTGCATACGTTGGAGGGCACAGTCCATTGCCCCCATCACACAGGGATCTCGGAGACTGGGCCTGCTCGCACTGGGAACCAACTATTCAGGCGAGAGGTGCAAGGGCCAGCGTGTCAGGATCCAAGTGATCCCCTGCGCAGCAATTGCCCAATGGCTCCCTTGCGGTGCGCATTGGCCGGACAACACCTGTGTGTCCTGTAAAGGTGTGAGACCCATTTCACTGAATTTCTGATTCACAGACGCCATAACCCCCAGGCAGGTTGCGGTGGGGTACCTGCTGCTACGGTTGCCATGGGGAACACACAGAAACAAGAAAAAATGGCAGAAGGAACAGGTGCCAGGAAGAAGGGGCCAATGGACTCGTTCACCAACAGTCAAGCAGCAAATTATGAGCATGAGCCACCAAAAGCATCCGGCTCCAACCCGGACGCAGATGGAGGTGATAGGGTGGAGCGCCTGACCACCATAGTGCAAAATGTCTTCCTATCAATTAATGTTAAACTGGATGACATTGTTACCACCATTGGGGCATTGAAAACCAGAGTGGACAAGGAAAGATTGAGACTCACTGAGGCATAAAACAGGCTTGGCGTTAATAAAGACACCATCACACAACATGACCGAGACATGGCCCAGCTCAGAGAAGGCTTGTCCAAGATGCAGAATAAATGTGAGGATCTTGAATCGCGTTCCTGAAGAAACAATGTTCGTATTGTGGGGGTATCTGAACAATTTGGCAAGGGTGCAATGGAGCAGCAAGTGGAGTCGCTCCTTAAAACTCTTTTTGGTGCAAACTCCTTTTCGGATCACTTCCTGGTAGAGCGAGCTCACCGCACTCTAGCTCCTGTACCGAAGCCCGGGGCTCCGCCATGCACGATCATTGCACGGCTCCTCAATTATAGAGACAGAGACATAATCCTTAGGATGCCGAGAGAACTTGGGACACTACAGTACGAAGAAAGCTGCATTCATATCTACCCGGATTTTGCTGCAGGAGTGCAGGCAAGCCGAAGATCGTATGAACCGGTCAAGAGATTGCTGAGAGCACGACAGGTCCCATTCGCACTAGTATTTCCGGCCAAGATGCGAATTCAATATGGAGGTAGGGCGCATTTTTTTTTAAACCCCAGCTGCTGCCTTGGCCTATGTTGAGGCCACTATACCTCTGCCCCCCAGAGGCCATGGGCCGGACCAGAACGGAGGACCCTCACCAGCGGCGGGGGGCCAAGATCCTGCTGAATGATCCAAGATGCACCTATATCCTTTTTTGTTTTGCAACAGTGCTCGGGTCCCATAAGGGGCTCCATGTAACATTAAAGGCGGGCCGTGAGACCGATTTGGTGGCCTCGTGATGGCAACGTGGCACCCTCAGGAAAGTTCCTACAGGTTATAAGGGTCCATCGTCAAGTTGGGGCAGATGATGTGGATGGAGGGTGGGTTTCTGGGGTTGGGAACGTTGTAGATTGTTGTTATTCAGACAAGTTGGTGTCTTGGAGGGAAGGTTGGGTGAATAAATGTTCTAGGTTGGTAGAAATGTGGTCTTGCAGATGCTGATGCTGCTCGCACCATGTAGGTACAAGGACTACTGGAAACAATGGTCTGTTGCAATTCATATACATGAAGGGCTGGTGACGGATTAAAGATAAACTTACTATCCTGGAATGTCCTGGGGTTAAACAACCCGATGAAAGCTACAAAGGTAGGGAACTATGTCACCAGGCATGGACCGCAGATTCTAATGCTACAAGAAACGCACACACAAGGCTCTGTCAACACAAACATATTGGTCAAATGGGGCAAGCTGCGTTATTACACAACCCCCCTGGACTGAGAAGAATAGTTTATTACACTCATACACCCCACGCTCGGGTTTCACACCAAGGGACACAAGATGGACCCAATGGGGAGATACGTTCTGGTCTGGGGGGAAATAGCCGGCAAACATGTAACCTTGGTCAATACCTATGGTCCCAATATAGATGATCCAGATTTTTACCAAGTATATTTGAGGCCCTCAACAAACTAGATACGACCAACATAATATGGGGAGGGGATTTCAACGTGGCGCTTGACCCCGCACTGGACAGATCCACTACTGTGACGAGGGCCCCCACTAGGACGGCACTAACTTTGGGTCAACTTCTCTCACAATTGTCATTGATAGATGCATGGCGTGTGCTGCACCCTGATAGTAGGCGATATACATATTACTCCTCTGTGCATGATAGCGAGTCGCGCATAGATTATTGGTTCATATCCTCAAACATTTCAAATACACTAAAGTATTGTGAAATCTTGCCCCATACGCTATCTGATCACTCACCGGTGCTGCTGGAACTCGGACTGAAACAGATCCCCAGACTGGCGAGGAGATGGAGAATGCCCAGGGGAATACTAGGAGATCCAAATGTGGTTGAGGCCTTGCATGTTGAGATAACCAACTTTTTCACAGACAATGTGGGGACAGTGGATCTAATTTCCACAGTATGGGAAACCTTCAAGGTTTGGGTCAGAGGAGTCCTGATGTCGAAAGCCACGGGCCTCCTGAAATGTGTTCGACGAGATCTCGAAGGGTTGGAGAGGGAATTAAATCATTTAGAAGACACCTACAGCTGCACTCATAGTGGGGACACTCTTGCCGAAATACGCAAACTCCTTAGAGACTTTGATAATCTAGCCATAAGAGAGAAACGATATATAGCGGCCCCTACCAGGGCACGCAGATACGGAGAGGGGAATAAAGCGGGGAGTACATTGGCCAATCTGATAAAACACGAAAGGCAAATGAACCCAATTACTAATATCCAAACGGCACAAAATGAAGGAGTCACGAGTGAGGAAGGCATAAAAGACGAATTTGTTAAATTCTATAAGGCACTCTATGTGAATAAAGATAGAAACCCCCCACTGAGATAAAAGCTTATCTAGCCATGCTCAATCTCCCAACGCTCCCAGATGAAAATAAAATGGTTCTCAATCAGTCTGTCACTGCGGAGGAAATCATTGAAGCAATCGAGGATCTTTCATCTGATAAGGCACCGGGTTCGGACGGACTGGGTGCCGAATTCTATAAAGAGTTGCATGAAGAACTAGTTTCTATAATGCTGAAAATGTGGGAGGAAGCCCTAGAGAAAAACCTACTGCCCCCGACAATGAGAGAAGCTATAATTACCGTATTGCTCAAGCCCTGGCATCTGCCACATGATATGTCATCTTACAGACCCCTTTCGCTCATAAACGTTGACGCGAAGATATTTGCGAAGGTGCTGATGAATCGAATGCTACCCATAGTATCCACATTGGTCCACCCGGATCAGAGTGGATTTATCCCTCAGAGGTCCACTGCCTTAAACCTATGCAGGCTGTTTGGTATAATGGCACAGATAGACCCGGGCAGACACGCGGTCGCTGTGTCCCTTGATGCCGAAAAAGCGTTCGATTCGGTTTCATGGGTATACCTTTTTTCAGTACTAGAGGCATTTGGAGCGGGACCCAATTTCATCAGATATGTCATGCTGCTGTATACCACCCCTGGGGCAAGAGTATGTACCAATAGGACCATGTTCGAATTGGGCAGGGGCACCAGGCAGGGCTTCCCGTTCTCACCCATTCTATTAGCCTTAACGATAGAACCCATGGCAGCTGCTGTTAGATTGCGACACAGGGATAAAGGGATCACAGTGAAAGGCTCCACCCAATTAATTCCACTATATGCAGACGATACACTATTATATATCCGGGAGCCCGATTAAAAACATTGCACCTATAATGGCAGGCATACACGAGTTCGCTGAATACTCTGGATACACCTTAAATAATGCTTGTTAGGCAGAAACCTGTGCAGTTCCCTCTGGGACCACTGCAGAAGATTTAAGACTACAGGTGTTTGGCAGTAAACCCACTTGGTAGCAGTCTGTACCACACAGATTCACTTGGTAGCTGTGGCTGAGCAGTCAGACTTCCCTCAAGAAGAGTTAGGCAGTATACAGAGTATTCACAATAGGTCAAAAGAACACAGTAGAACAAGTAAACACTGACCAGAGCTTGGTGTAAAAGAGATATAATTATTTATTTAAAACCACATCTAGAAAAACACACAGGCACTAATAGTAAGCAATTCAAAAACACGGTCACTAAAAGATATACACTCCCTTAAAAGAATATTAGACAATTCTTTAGTAAAGCCCCACTTATTTTCAGACGGCGTTGAGCGCTTAACGCAGATGGCAATAATTCGTTTTAAAAGGGAGAGAAAAGCAGAGTATAAATTGAAACAGATCCCAACACTTTTTTTAAGAACACAACAAGAGAGGAAGTCAAAGTAAAACCGTGAGTTTAGAGTTCAGAAGGCCGAATCCACTTTAAGAGGATCAAAACGAAATGTGTCCAAGGTCACATGGTTGCAGTGCACAAGGGTCTTACAAAGGTTCAAAAAGAGTTGGACCAAAAGAAAGGGACCAGTTAGAGGGTCAAGGCGGCCAGCCCAGTTAAGGGGTTATTATTACCTTGTAGCAATCTTTATAAAGGGAGGCCTGGCGGACACGGTACCTTAAAGTGGTGAGAATACTCCAGCGGGGGCAGTTGTTCCTGGCAGCGGATGCAAGTCGGTGCTTCGTCCGGGGCAAGAGAGGATCTCGTCGGGGAGGAAGACAGGAGTCCGTTGCACTGCCAGGGAAGAAACCAGCCGCAGAGTTCTCAGGTAAAAGGAGCAGTCCTTTTATTCGCGGTCCAGTGGTAAGTGGCTATCCGGTTGCCGGGGTGCTTGGCACGGGAAATTCGACCACAAGACGGCCTGGGATGCGAAGAGAAGAAGGTAAACTGGTTGTGCCCACCAGTCAGGGGAAGAAGCCTCTCCAGCCGGGAGATCTTCTCTGTCGTCGGGAAGTGGTGAGTTGGTTCCGCAGGGCTCCACCGGTGGTGTCATCGTGGTAGGTCAGCTCAGCTTCTCCCTCGTCGGATTCTCAGGTCCTGTGGTGACTTCTGAAGTTCCAGTCCCCAAAGCCCTGCTTTTATGCAGCACACCCCCATTCACTCAGCCTAGCTGTCAATCAAACATGCTAAGTGGAGCCGGCCGGCTCACCACTTGGGCCAATCACACAAGAGTGCGACTTGAGTTACCAAGGTAACTCAGTCCAGGCTGCCTAAACCCCCTCCCACACCACCTGTGGTACCCAGACAGAGAAGCTTGGAGAAGCCCGCCAAAAAGTGGAACAAAGGGCTCGACTTAGGTTGGAGTCACAGAAGAGAACACAAACGCCATTTTAGAATCGAGTCCTGGCAAAAAATACCAACCGGCGAATTAATATTAAATAAATAAACCGGCGGTATGTTCGAGGCTATGAAAATTAAATATTTAAAGTTGGTAGCCTCGAACAATGGTAAAATCCCATAGGGATATATTCGCGGTCGAATATAAAAAGTAGTATCCATTGCCACCAGCCAAAACTCGATCAGGGGGGACGGAGACGTGCCCCCTCGACTAACAGACACCGGGTCAATCGAATTGCCCCGACCAGTACGTCCACAATATGATGGTTTGTACTGGTTTCTGTTAATAATTTGGGACTAGTAAAGCCAATGGTGACTTTACATGCCCTGGGAGACAGTAGTCAGTCCCAGGGTATGGAGTCTATGGTGGGGTGTCACTATGACACCCCTGTGTTACTGCACGGAGGGTGCTGTGTAACACACATAGTAAAAACACATGAGACCCTATGGAGTAAAGGACCCCATAGTCCATAATACACATTAACAGTCAAAGGAACACCATAAATCATGTCCAAGAGTGGGAGAAAAAGAGTCTCATTCTTGGCAGGAGAAAAAACAAACTCCAGAAATCCAGCAAAGCTGCTGGGGGACTCACTAGGTTAGGAAATTCAGCCTAAAGAGAGAATTCTCCCTAACAATGCTAAATCAGAAATATTCTCGCTTACCCCCTCTACAGAATGTCCAGATATGACGTGTGGACTTAAGTGGTCGGAACAACGTATTAGATACTTGGGGGTGCTGGTCTCCAGGAGCAGACATACCCTCTATATTGATAACCATGACCAGGCACTACAATCAATACAAAATTGCAGGTTTGGAGACACCTCCCTATTTCGCTTCATGGCAGGATTGCAGTTCTCAAAATAATCGCTCTCCCCAAGCTATTATATTTATTTGTGAATGTGCCCATATGGCCTGGCAGGGATTTCTTTGCCAAACTACGATCAATGGCAGTAACATTTCTTTGGAATGGGAAAACGGCCAGAATAAGGTGGGGAAAGATGACGGAACCATACTGCACCGGAGGCATAGCCGCCCCGGACTTTGAGCTCTACTACTTGGTTGCTCAGGCACAATTCACGAAATATTGGTATGACAAAACAGATAGCTTGCCCCATACATGGATAGAAACACACACCACTTCGCCCACGGACATACGATCAGTCATTTTCGACTCACGGCACAGATACATGTGAATACGACCCAGTGAGCTGTACTGTTCGGGCCTAGCGGGGGCGATATGTAAGAGACTGAAGCTAGAGACACCCTACAACCCGGAGATTCCCCAGTGGAACTTCCCAAACATCTCCCCTACATTCGATGCAGGTATGCAGGAAACCTGGGACCCTAATGGAGAAATGAAGGTGGGTGACCTGTTTATAGATGGGAAGTTTGCGACTCTGGCAGACTTTACGAGAGCTATGGGTGGAGGACCGCTCCAGACACTCCAATACTATCGGATGAGATCTGTATTCCAGGTGCGATGGCCACTCTTCCCTGATGAGCCCCTCCCACACCCATGCCTACAACTGGTTACGACTAAAGGAGGGCTGGAAATTTCCAAATTGTATGTATCAGTGCAGACCCACACCCCCACAGCAAATCGGGTTAAAGAAAAATGGGAATCAGACATGCAAACGCTTTTACCTGATGAGAAATGGGACAGATATTGCACGCTTACGAAAAAGGTATCACTCTATGCTGGCCTGCGTCTGATCCAGTTCAAAATCCTGAATAGATTGCACTATACGCCGGCTAAGATAGCCAAATTTGCACTAGATTGCTCAATCGACTGCCCCAAATGTGGCTCTCCGCAGGCGGGACCTTTTCATATGTACTGGGAGTGCCCCGCTTTGGTGCGGTTCTGGGGGATGGTGGCTGGAATGCTTGCGGACATTTTTGTAACAAAGGGAACAGCCTATGGTCGGGCAGGATGGAAAGGCTGAGATAGTACTTTGTACGAGGGGGTGGTCCTGACCTCAAACGTTTTCACACTACAATAATTTGTTGCAGTAATTATTCAAAAACCTCCACATTAATAGTAATACATCCTGACAAGGATGCGTTACTAGAAAAAAGGTACTGATCCAATTATTGGAGAAAAACTATGGTGTCCTTTATTTTAATTAGGCCACACATGTAGGTATTAAAATTTGCTTCCAAAAACGTGATTCTAGTTTATCTCTGGATCCCAAACGCCATTACCCCTAATTCGGTTTGAACTAGGGGTGATATCATTGCATTCGCAAACAGTGTGGAAGATGTGTGCCTTATTAAGAAAGTCTCTCATGGGACTTTCTACATGCAACTTTCTGGGAGTAATAGCGCAATATTTACTTTCTGCAAATCATACATTTTCCAAAACTTGGTGTTAATATACTCTAAATGCATTGGCAGATGCCTCGGTTAATTTGAAGCTACTTTTGCAAAATCTGGCACGCTCCAAAATAAAAATGTTTCAGTACGATTAGTAATCCAATCTGCTCTGTGTGGTGTAAGGGGTCAGAAATGTGACATGGACAAGTAGATAGTTTTCTCACAATTAGTCATTTTATTGAACAGTAAAGGTGGGACAAACTCCTAACCCTCCCTAACCTAAGAAACCTAAAAGGTAAAGAAAATTGACCTAATGTCCAAACATCTCTGTCCCTCACACTCATACATACAACAAAATCATAAAAGGGTTATCTGGCTCTTCAAACTTCACAACGTAACATTTAAGTGCACATAGTGAATCTATAAACATAACTCCTTGTATCCAGGGTTGAATCACCTTTCTGCTGGATCATTTCAGAATATTTCCAACTAAAAATCAAAAGTAAAAGTTCTTTTCACTAGCCAAGTTCCACTCAAAGTATGGCAAAGAGTCCTGTTCCTTCCACAGGTTCTTCCATTGGCAGCGCTATTTTATTGCCCCATAGGTTTTCTCACTCGTCAAATGTTCAAAGTGTCTATAAACTGCTGATTGATAAATTAATGACTTCTTCATATGCAAACACAATTTAGTCAGGATGGTTTCACAACAACAGTTCATGCACTGACAATATATTTCACACTGGTTTGCTTGCCCCCAGCAACGCAGATTATATTTCTCTCCCCCTTGATAATCATCACAAGGCAGGATTCTGTTCTGCCAACTTTGTTTTCCTTTGCTCTCCTTTTTTTGGCTTGGGCAACACCATCTCCTAATTCAAATCTTCTTTTATGTACATCACCTTCACCTCGCTTCAATATTGTCCCCTTTTCGCTTTGCTATTGGTAGTTAGAATATTCTCTGTCACTTTGTTTAAACCAATGTTTATTTTCACCTTTATTGTCCCCTCTGGTCTTTGATAATGGTAGTTACAAGCTATTGCTCCCTTTTGGCTGGACAATGATGATTAGAATGCTTCTCTTAAAGTGAGAATTGCGCCCAAATCGCCTTAATTTATTAACTCAGTATTCAAAATCTTTCTTGTCATCAGTTTGGTATTCAAAATCATTATGCGGTAACAGCGCTTGGATTAGGAGCTCCCCGGGGTCACCTTGGCAAGGTCAACTAATCGGTCTGCTCACACGTCTGCTCTGGACCTGCTGACTGTATTCCTGCTTTCGGTGGAGAAACCCATGCACTTGACGGCTCCGGTCAGGTTTCCTTCTTTCACGCCTTCCGCAGATGGAGCTTCTTTCGCTCTGGTGAACGCCACACACTGGAGCAGCATGCAGAATGGGGAGAGCGTCTCTCTCCCTCTGGGCAGCAAGTTTATTTACCTCTTCACGCTGCGCATTCTCTACACTTAACAGGTTTCTGTACTTCTGCTACAGCTTTACCACGTCGTCCTGCTTTCACATCAGCTGTGGCCTCGTCTGTTGCACAGCATTCAAACGACTGCTTCCACTGCTTCTCACGACTCCTGCTTCTCCTCCTCATGGCCTACACCTGGAGGGGCTTTAAACATTTGAAAGTCCCACTCAGATGTGGGCCATCAGAAACACTAGACTGCATATTGCAGTTCTGCACCTCTGAGCCACTCTTCCTCATCCCAGTACTAATTGCATTATGGTGCCTGATGTTCTTAGTTCGTTTAATTCCAGGATTTTCAACTTAACAATAGGCCAGCAGTAGGGTATGATCACTAGGGAAGTTATTTATGGTATTCTTCCATTCTTCCTGACCTGAGCCCCCCCTTGCCCTCCCCATGTGATCCTCCCACATAATACCACCCCCAGGGTCAGGATTAGGTAGCGGCTGCCTTTCCCTGGCAACATGAGAAAGGGTCCAGGCCAGTGTTTCCGGGATGATCTCCTTCGATTCATCACAATGGCTGCTGATGTATAAGTACTAATCCATGTGCTGCAGTAATCCAAGCCCACAGAGTAATACTCACAAATAGAGAAATGTTCCTCGCCGGCAGCGACAATCTCCAGCACCTTAGATTTAGCCCTTGGGTGGTCAGAGCTAAGTGCTTTTCATCCTGTACTGTTCTTTCAACACAGGTCCCAAAGGAAATGTGTATCTTTTGTGTCCGTTTGTCGGGATGTGTTTCCAGGTACTGGAACTTAATTTGTGTCAATTGTGTATCTGATATAATGTAATTGAGTTTAGATACCAACTCTTGTTTTGTAATTGTTTTTTATTTTGCAGCATACACCCTTGTTTTTATAAATATCCAGACTACATTCCCATTTCTGGTTTTGATCTGTAAAGATCCTCGAACTCTGAGAAAGCTTTTTCCTCAGAATACCACTGATTTACTCTCGGAAGGGGCTGCTCGTGGCATGGCTGGGCAACTACCCAAAAGCTCTGCATAACAGGTAATGAAAGAAGACCACTTGATCTATTTCTGATGCTGTGTTATCCCTCCACTGCTGGCCACCATGGTGATTTTTTTCTTTTTTCTTTTTTTAAACGCTCAATTTATGGGTCTCTAGGGCTGCTTCACCCAGGAAGGGCTAGAGAGAGACATTGATAGTTAAAGTACCTGATCATGGTAAACAGTTTGGTCACTGGTGTATGCCTAAAACCGGAGCCAACAGCGCAGCCAGGTATGGTGTCAGTACTTGAGGATTTGATAAAGCTCTGCAAATATAACTGACAGAAAATATATTCCCTAAGAGGTTAATGGAGAGCTGTAAGTAGATGTCAACAAATTCTGGTTTTATTTGCGCTTGGTAGCCCCCATATGTCCATTAGGCTGTATACGACTCAGCTTATCCCCTGGACCATCATTTTTGTCAGTTGCTGTTTAAGTTAGCTCAGGTGGAACACATGTTTTCCTCTTGACTATCCCTTCACTCTATAGATTTTCTCCCTGACTTCTTATACGTTTTGCTCTGTACCTGTTGCTTTATGTATAGTATTACTTGATTGTTGTTTCTTGTAACATTGCCCCTCCCCCTTTCCCTAGCTCAAAGAGGGGGGTTCCTCCCTGCTGCCTGTTTTCTCTCCACTTGGCCTTCTGCAATTATCTTTTGATGGGAAAACACCCTTCACTCCCCACTCGGATTACTTCTATTTCTCTCCACACTCAACTGCCTCCCGCCCTGCCCCACTCGCTTGATGCCCAGTTCTGTCCTTCCTGGGCCATGATGATCTCCTCACTGTTCATTCTGTGCCCCGTTCCAATGCCCTCCCCCTCCTTTCCAGACTTGCGTGACCGCAATGCCACTTACAGCTCGGTTATGAATCTGCGCGGAAAAGCTGTTGAAGTAAATGCCTGTGCTGGAATGACAGCATAAGCAAGACGGGGTTGTATATCCAAGATTCAAAGAAGACAATCTCTCTGTAGTACCGCCAGTCTCTATTTGGTACATTTGTTTATTAAACCTTTGCTTCGCAGGTGCCTTTCTTACAAATGCATAAGACAATGTAAATTTATAAGTCAACAATATGCTACTTGCAAACACTTACAATGCATAGACTAGATGCTTGATTGTTTGCGAAGCAACATACACGTTAACTTGCCATGAAGCCCTGCACTATTGAAGAACTCTTGAGATGTGACCCACTCCGTAGGTGTGGCATTTCTTTCAATTCACTGCTTTTTTCAGATGCATATTATGTTTGGTTTCCCTTGTTAGGATGTACCTTGTTAACGAGGAGCTGATGCGAGTGACCTTTTGCACTGTTCAAGTTACGTGACAGGATTTTGACGAAGTGCTTGGTGTGGTCCACCTAAAGATGAAGACTGTTTTCATGGTGGCAGAGAAGCCATCTCTCGCCCAGTCAATTGCCAAAATCCTTTCTAAAGGTAGGTGTATCCATCTAAATATCTTCTGTAAGGTGCAGTGCTACATTTCCCACAGTGTGCAGTGTGAGGAGTCAGAGACATGGGAGACAGACACAGATGGAGTTTTCTCACAATTTGCCATTTATTAAATAAGGGGTGAGACAAACGCCTATCTTTCCCTAAAGTAACAAAACCCAAAATTACCTAGTGTCCAAAAATGTCTGTCCCTCACACTATTACATAAAACAAAATCATACAGGAATCTTTTGACAGTTTCAACTTTATATTCAAATATAAGAAACAGTTTTATGGTCAGGGGTCGGGTCCCACTTTCCCTGGATCAATTCAGAGTAAACCAAAGTTCATTTCAAGAAAGTTTATTTTCTTTCACCTAATTCCACTCCAGGTGGAATGCACAGATTGGCAACATTTGTTAGGGCATCCACTTAACAGTTCAAAGTCTTTTCTTCATACATTGTTAGGTAAGATTTTCATAGCAAAGATAAATCTTCCTTCACTGTGTCAACCGAAGAACTTTTTGCTGTACTGGTGGATTACTTTTCCTTATACCTCTGTGAGTGGGAATCTTTTTCCACACTCACAGAATCTTTTACTCTTTTTATTGGTGTCATTTTTAAGACTCTCCATATTGTCTCTTTATCTTCTTTGACAACATTTTGGCGATAAGTGCTTGTTATTGCTGGGTTGCGCTAGGAGCTCCCCTTTTAACTTTCTCTGGCTAACCTTCAGAGAACTACAGTTCCCAAGGGTAGAAATGATCTTTGGATCCCTTTTACATTTTATTAGGTGAGACCAGCACCCCACACCTTATGTGGAGTGCTGGGGAGATGCCGAGTATCCCATTCTCATTTTAAATGTAACATTTATGTTACAGGGACATACTTACCTTTAATGGCTGGTGGCAGTGAACCTTTTTATTAATTCGGTGCACCTTTACTGCAGGCTATTTGCACAGCCCCGGTAAAGGCACCCATGGGTGGTCATTTTACCAAAATGGTCCCCGTCTTTCTTTTTTTTGACATTTTAGTGTTCTTTGTCCTTTCTTGTTTCTTCACCTGACACCCACGGCCGGAAATTCCTTTTTGTGATTTGTATCTTCGGCGGGAGTCCTGTGGACTCCCCGCCCAGGCTCCAGAGTGTCTGTGAAAGCAGGAAGCGAGGGAGTAGTCCCAAACTCTGCAGCCCTTTGTCTTCCAGCCTGCCTGTTGGAATCCAGTTAAAACTGGCTGGCTGGCTGTTCTAAAAGGCCTGCCAACCCCCCCAAGTTTGAAAGTTGCTTGGCTGTTTGATTGGCTGGTTTCCTGGATAAAAGCCTGATCCTGGAAGCTGAAGAGGTAGTCGGCCACTGGAACCAAAACCGAAGAGAAAGATGAAGAATTTGCAGCTGAAACGATTTCCAGCGACCGGAGAGCCTGCTGTGTAATTGGAGCCTGCTGTTACCCTTCCTTCCAATCGACCTGGGGAAAACGCCGACCCTGACCCTGACCCAGAGCCTGGTAAGACCCACTAGACTCAAGATGGCCTTCATTTTGAGCCATCCCATACCATGCTGCGAATTCGTGGGGCTGCAATACCCCAATACCCTGGGACCTCGAGCCATTGTGCAGTCTTTCGAATTCTGAATCTTGCTGAAACTTTGTGGGCATCCTGCTGGGCCTCCAGAGACATGAATTTAGTCTGAAAAGTCCCCTCACCAGAGTGCTGGACCTTGCAAACTACGAACTGCAAATTCTGTCTGCTTCTGTGCTCCTGAAAAAGGTGCCAAATCCACAGAGCCGCATCCAGCCGTTTGGGAAAACCTTGTCTAGAGCCTTCCCCGTGATCCTTGCTGCAAATGTCCTTCCAGTGTCCTGTCTTCTTTCTTCTTGATGAAGGAATTGAACGACTGGGTTTTTGGCTGCAGATGTCGAGGAGTTCCCCCCCCCCCCTTCTCACCTGAGTTCGATCTTTGCTGGATTTCTTGATCGATGCCTTCTTGTGGACGGATCGAGTCTTGAATAAGGCTGCACGAGTCTCTTCCGACTCCAGCCTGCGTTCAAAGTTCCGGGATGCAAAGATCCAGGAATCCGGGAAATTTACATAGTGCGCTACTAGCAAACGAGTCCAGGAATCAAGAAAGGAAGGAAAGGGACTAGGAATGGGGTTGGATGGAAAGAAGCAAGGAAAACAATACCGCGAGCTACGGAGCACACGCCTGGTCGCTACTTCGCAATAGCATTGAGACGCGCGGAGCCGTGGGAGGCGTGGTCTATAAATAGAACACGCTACGTCCAAGGTGTAGAGCGAGGAAGGTGTTTCACAGTGGACGGCCATGTTGGGAGTACAAGGGAGTGTAAGCCCCGTTGAGACAAGAACCAGGAAGTCCAAAAGGGGCGCGTTCTGTAGTTCATGACAGCATGCCACCTCCGAAGACCCGTTCCTCCGGGTTTGCTCTGGTGTATAAGGTGAAATCTTCTGAGCAGTCGAGGGGCCTTGAGATTAGAAAGTGGTTCCCAGGTTCTTTCACTAGGAGGATATCCTTTCCAATCAACCAGGTATTGAAGCTGACCCCGTTTATACCTGGAGTCACATATTCGGGATACTTCGTTTTTCAATTGGTTGTCGACCAGCAGAGGAGGAGGTCGGCAGGATTTCCGGGAGGATTGGGTGTAGGGTTCTAATAAGGATGTGTGAAATACTGGGTGAATTTTCTTCCAGGAGTCTGGTAGTCTGATCCGGTATGAAACTGGATTGATAATTTCCTTGGTGGGAAATGGACCATAGTACCGAGGGGCCAACTTGTTTGGCCGTAGATGTCGGGGTAGTAATTTCGAGGACAACCAGACTTGATCACCAATTGCATAAGAAGGACCTGGTCTTCTTTTGGAATCCGCATACCTCTTAGTCTGGGTTCTGGCCCTTTCTAAGTTTTCTTTGGCCTCCTGGTGTACGTTGATGAGGGTTTCTATCCAGGAGTCGACAGTAGGTACTGGTGTAGGATGAGGGAGAACAGTGGGTAGAACCGATGGATGGAAACCTTGGCTACAATAAAAGGGACTGGTCTTAAGTGCTGAATGATCGGAATTGTTGTAGGCGAATTCAGCCACGGATATCAGGAGTGACCAGTCCTCCTGAACCTTGGTGGCGAAACGTCGAAGATACTGATCCAGGGTCTGATTAGCTTGTTCTGTGGTCCCGTTGGTTTGGGGATGATAACCAGATGAGAGGGCGCATTGTCTTCCCAAAATGCGACAGAGATGTTTCCAGAATTGGGAGACGTATTGGGGTCCTCGATCAGATATGATCTTGGAAGGAAGTCCATGTAAACGGAATATGTGTTCCAGGAAGATTTCAGCAAGCTCGGACGAGGATAGTAGCTTACATAGGGGTGTGAAATGAGCCATATGAGTGAACAAGTCTATGGTAACCATGATGGTTGTGTATCCTCGGGAAGGGGGTAATTCCATAATGAAGTCTGTAGCAATGAATTCCCATGGCCTTGTTGGCAGTGTAGGTTGCAGTAGAAGACCCGCCGGTCTCTTGTTATCATGTTTATTTTGACTGCAGATAGTACAAGCTTTGATGTACTGCTGTACGTTGGTCTTCATTCCAGGCCACCAAAACTGTCTTTGTATGAGACGGAGGGGGTTGGTTATGCCACGATGTCCGGAGTGAAGGGTATCATGACAGAGGTTTATAATTGTTTGTTGTAATTTCTGTGTAGGAATGACCAGTGCATTGTCCTTGAATAAATATCCTTCCTTAACTCTTGGGTTCCATGGATTCTTCCTTGAAATATCCTTCCAGAGGTCAGAGGATTGGGTTTGCATTCGAATTTCTTCCAGGAGGTTGACTGCTTGAGCTACAAAGATCGTGTGGGGAAACATTTTAGGATAGGCCCTGTCTTCAGTAGTTACATAGTCAGGACGTCGAGATAAGGCGTCTGCAATCAGGTTTTGTGATCCGGTAACATGAGTGATATGGAATTGATACTGGGCAAAGAAGTAGGCCCAACGCGCTTGACGACTGTTCCTGCACTCCAACGACTGTAGAATTTGAAGATTCCGATGGTCTGTGCGGACCTGAACTGGATATCTAGTACCCAGAAGTAGATGTCGCCATTCAGTGAAGGCTTGGCGGATGGCTAACAGTTTCTTTTCCAGGACGGAGTAATGTGTCTCACTGGGAGTCAGGGTTCGTGAGAGGTAAGCAATGGGGTGTTCCAGTTTATCCTCAAGTTCCTGCTTCAAGACCGCTCCTATGGCGTAGTTAGAGGTATCTGTTTCCACTAGGAATGGCCGATTTATGTCAGGTTGGGCCAAGACGGGGGCTTGCGTGAACTCTGTCTTTAAACGTTCGAATGCCTTATCTTGCGGTGTAGACCAGATACAGGGGGTGTCTTTCTTCAAGAGGGCAACGATCGGCTGAACGATCTCGGAAAAGGTAGAAATGAACTTCCGGTAGAAGTTGGCAAGCCCCAGGAAGGATTGAACTTGTTTCACGGACATGGGAGCGGGCCATGCCAGTTCCTTCTGGGCTAAGGATGAATCCAAGGTAGTGAACAGAAGTAACGTGAAACAAGCATTTTTTTCGGGTTTGGCTAAAAGTTTGTGTTCACAGAGTCGTTGTAATACTACCTTTACATGTTCTTCATGCTTTAGAGGATCCTTGGAAAAGATCAATATGTCATCCAGATAGAAATTGGCGAAGAGGAATAACATGTCAGAAAACACTCTATCCATAAAACGATGAAAAACTGCGGGGGCATTAGCTAGTCCAAAGGGCATGACTAGATATTCATAGTGGCCAAAGGGTGTTCTAAAGGCTGTTTTCCATTCGTCTCCTTCCCGGACACGGATCAAATGATAGCACCCCGGAGATCCAACTTTGTGAATATTGCGGCGCCTCTCACAGCTTCCAGGATATCCGAGATCAGGGGCAGTGGGTACCGATCTTTGAGGGTGCATTTATTTAAGCCACGATAGTCGAGGCAAGGTCTGCGTTCCTTGGTGTCCTTCTTGGGAACAAAGCACAACAAAGCACCCACTGGAGATTTTGAGGGTCTTATGGTGCCGTTTTCAAGGTTGGTATCCAGGTATTCTCGAAGGGCCTTTTTCTCTGGTTCCGAAAGGATGAACATTCTGCCGAAAGGAATCACTGCTGAGGGATCTGTATCTATGGCACAGTCTTCAGGTCTGTGAGGGGGTTAGGCCTGGACTATGGCAGTTGAAAATACATCAGCATATCCCTGATAGGCCTCTGGGACTTGTATGATATTGGAAACCATGAGTGGTGTTTGCTGGTCTCTTAGTGGTTCTTTAGGGGGTGTCGAGGAGGGATCCAGGATTAGACAGTGGGACATACAAAACTCTGAGCCTAGGAATAGTGATCCTGCTGTCCAATTGATATACGGATTGTGCTTCTGTAACCAGGGCATACCCAATACCATGGGGTAATGAGCTGACTTAATGATGTTGAATGTAATCCGCTCTTGGTGATGGTTTATGGAAAGCTAGATCTCTTTTGTCTGCAGGCTTATGGGTCCTGAAGTGAGGGGTCTTCCGTCGATTGCTTCCACCGGCTGCATGGTGCTTCGTGTCTCGTACAAAATATGATGACTAACGACCCAGTCTTGATCAATGAAAATTCCCATAGCTCCGCAGTCTACCAAGGCCAGAATGGGATAGGTCTTATTCTTGGAGGGCGACAGGATGGCCTGTAGTATCACCAAATTATTTTGTCCAGGAGAGTTCAAGGATGGAATTGATGTGGAGCAAACATCTCTCTCCCAAAGCTCTGCTCCATCTAGGATCGGGAGCTGGCGTTTCCCGAACGCCGAGGAGGGGCTAGAGGACACTCCCTAACAAAGTGTTTGTCTGAGGCACAATACATGCACAACCCCGTATGAATCCTTCTCATCCTTTCTTGTGGGGATATAGGTACACGGAAGGCTCCTATCTGCATGGGTTCTGGTTCAGAGACTGAGCCTGGGTTTGTGTCCGTCTTGGTGGTACTCTCAAAGGACAGCTTCGGAGGATTACCTCTGGATTTATTGTTCTCTGCCTTCCTTTCCTGGATACGGAAATATATTTGCATGGCAAGGTCCATTAGTGCCTGGAATGAGTTTGGGCGAGCCACTCTGGCCAACTCATCCTTAATCTCCTCATTCAGTCCTCTCCTGAAAAGGGTAAAACTCGCCTCAGGGGAACAATTGGCTTCCTTGACTAATTGCTTGAATCGGGTAACATAGGTGAGCATATCCTGGGATCCTTGCTGAAAGTCTAACAGGAGTTCCTGGGCAATATAGCCCTGCTCTGGACGCTCAAACATGCTCTTAAGGGCTTGTATGAAGCCATCATAGTCATCTAGGAGAGCATCGCCGGAATTAACGAGGGGCGTAGCCCAGGTTAAGGCGTTTCCTGAAAGGTGGGAAATTATGAACCCCCACCTTAGCCCTGGGAGTTGAAAAGTAGTAGGGCTTAAAAGTAAAGTGAACCAAACATGAATCCAGGAATCCGCGAAGGGTTTTTGCCGACCCATCGTATTTGTCCACTATGCCGCCCATCAACACACTTTCTTTTATGGCAGAATCACAGGATAGAACTAATTGTTTGAGAGCGGCGTTTTCCGCCTTTAGATTCTGCACCTCGGTTGATAGCTCTTGCATGCCACGCATCAGGTCCTGGACGGCCGCTTCCATGTCCATATCGAGTTTGGTCGGGTGGCGTCTCAAACTGTCAAGGAGTTCCCTCCCCCCTTCTCACCTGAGTTCGATCTTTGCAGGATTTCTTGATCGATGCCTTCTTGCGGACGGATCGAGTCTTGAATAAGGCTGCACAAGTCTCTTCCGACTCCAGCCTGCGTTCAAAGTTCCGGGATGCAAAGATCCAGGAATCCGGGAAATTTACAGAGTGCGCTACTAGCACACGAGTCCAGGAATCAAGAAAGGAAGGAAAGGGACTAGGAATGGGGTTGGATGGAAAGAAGCAAGGAAAACAATACCGCGAGCTACGGAGCACACATCTGGTCGCTACTTCGCAATAGCATTGAGACGCGCGGAGCCACGGGAGGCGTGGTCTATAAATAGAACACGCTACGTCCAAGGTGTAGAGCGAGGAAGGTGTTTCTCAGTGGACGGCCATGTTGGGAGTACAAGGGTGTGTAAGCCCCGTTGAGACAAGGACCAGGAAGTCCAAAAGGGGCGTGTTCTGTAGTTCATAACGACAGATCCTGAAGTCCTCCTGCTGCAAAACCTCCTTCTTTGCTGGCTTGGGTATTTACTTACCTTAAGCCTCTTGTGATTCCTGTGTAATTTTGCAGTGTTTCTGTGATAGCAGTCTCTCGTCTAGGTCACCCAGGCCCACTGCTGGAATCCTCCTAGGGTGTCTTATCTGAAGTCCCTGGACCCTAACTAACTTTCAAAGTGAACTACTTACTTGTTTAGCCAGTCTTCCTCAGGAACTCTGACTTTGCCTGCAACTGAGCCTTATCTCACCCTGCCTAATGCTGGCTTCTAGACCACTAGGGTCCCTCTTCTGCCTCTGAGAGAACTCATGTACTAGAATTGGGTAGGGCTGGATACTTTAAGGGCTCTGTCTTGAAAAGTAAACCAGTGTTGAAAAGTGTACTTACTTGTAAATTAGTTTGTTGTTAACTTTAAACTCTGAGTGAATAGTTACAAAAAGTTATTACCAACCTTAGATATGTTCCGCCATTCTGAAAAGTATATATAGGATTTATTTACCTTGAATAAGCTGTGTGCCTTCTTAAATAAGTATTCTCAAAGTCCAAGGCAGTTTCAGATTCAAAACTAAATCTGAAACTGCACTGGTTACCTGGCTACCCTTCGATCTCAGGCCCAGTTCCCCTGCCCGCCAGTTGCACACCTGCACTGCCCCCTGGCAACCCTTGCTCTCTGGTACTGTTCTGTATCCCTGCAGCCCTGACTAGCACTTGACACCTGATGGCTGCACTTACCCTTGCACTTGCCACTTGCTGACAGCACTTTTATTTATTGTCTTTATTTATCTTACTGTTATCCTATGTACTGCACTATCCCCTCCCCTTTCCCTCTGCACTTTTTGCTTCCCCCCCTCTCCCCTGCACTTGCGCGATCTCAGTGTCACCTGGCCTTGTAGGATCGTTGTCTTTGTCTTCCTTCTGTTTCCCCTCCCAGGCTTCATCGCGCCTTGAAACCCTTGTGTATAGTCGCGTTATAAATGCCATATCATATATCATATCTTACTTTCCTTAGAAACTCTCTCGCCATTCTAACAAAGTAGGTAAAGGGTTAACTTACTCACCTGTGAATTGGGTTCCCCTCTTTTCAAAAGTAATGTTGTTGGTTTCACTTTATTATTCTAGTTGGGATAGTTGTACGAGTGTCCCCAATATGGTCTTGCGTCCCCTGAGTTGTTACTTCCTTTAGTCCGTGAACCAAAAAGCAATTGTAATTGAATATTACACCCAAAGGTCCAACTCCCCTAGAATAACTGTTAGCCTGAATAGGAGTTATAGGTTTATACTGGAATAAGTGTTCCACTATTCTGAAAAGTATATTGTCCAGTTGATTTACTATGTGATTTCTTGCTGAGCGTCATGGTACCACTGCTAGGGTCCACTACGCTTTTATTACTGTAAGTAATCCAAAACTAACTATATCTTTTGACTTCCCTAGAACTACTGTTAGGTTTGCACCTTCAAGCATAGTGTTATGATTTTATAATTGTGTTTTATATATAATGTGTAAGTACTTATTCCCCCCCAATATTTATCTGGGCCTACTTGTATTTAAATAAACCATTATTTTTTTTTATAATTCATATTGTTAATTTTTTCTTTTGGCCATATGTGTATTTCAATTTCATTGTACTGATTCTACAGCCTTCTCTCCCTCCTAAAATGAGCCTGGCTGCTTTGTCCATGCTACCCTGAACTCAGGTGGTACAGCCTTGTACTAAGAGTGGAATCTTGTACTGTCTCAGTTGAATGGTTTTACTAAGTCGAACATAGGGCCTCATTACACGGACGGCGGTGGACCAAGGTGTTATTAGCACCTTTTTCCAGGCCGGTAAAATACCGGCACCGCCTGTCATGATGCCTACCTCCAAGGAGCCAGGTCCGACCCAGCAACCCCAGAGGCAGGCATCATTTCCCCCAGGGGAGTGCCAGCGGGCCCAAGCTGGGGCCCTTTGGACGCAGTCCTGGCGCCTTAGGCACCAGGCTCATGTTGGACCTCTGTCCTGGCGCCTTAGGCGCCAGGCTCATAAAGCTAGACATGTGTTCAAGTGTTTTTATGTGCCCTTACCTGATGCAGACCATGCTGCCACATCCAGGCCCTCTTGATGCCTGAATGGAACTACTTTACCTGTGGGACTACTTTCCACCCGGGTGTGTTCGGGGAAGGATACATACCTGATCGGAGGAAGGATACACACTTGGAACTTCTTCCAAAGCTATTTAAACCACACCCGATCAGCAACTCACGCTTCGCGTTGTTCTGCTCCTCGCAGCTGGACGCTCACCGTGTCAGCTCCTGCATCTGGACTTCAGCCACGTCTGTCAGCATCCTGGGTCACCTGCAAAGGGAGACAAGAGACCTTACCAGCTAAATCTGCTCCACGGAGACATCACCGACGATCCTGAAAGGGAAGACATTATTTTTAAAAGCATTTCGTTACGATCGCTGCAGCGCTGCATTTCACTCACCTTTCCTGGGTTCCTCCATCTTCAGCAGCGATCATCCGGATACACAGCCACTTCCCAGAGCCTAGAGAAAAAGACAAGAATAAGAGGTGAAAGAAGGAAGGGAATAAGACTTACCTGTTGGGTCATTCCCATTTCATTTCGGGTCTTGCCGCTTCCAGGCATTTTCCGGACCCCGGCCCCTATGGGGAAAAAAGACAAAGACATTGAATGAGCGTATGCAAAGACAGTTCCCGAGCGCTCATCCAGAACTAACCTGCCATTTACTAGAACTGGAACTGCACGTTTCACTTCGGGTCGGCGCCATATCTCCGGCATTCCGAACCCCGGCCCCTAAGGGGAAAAAAGACATAAGCATTAGCGCTTGCTGCAAAAAGACAATGGCCCTCATTACGACCCTGGCGGAAAGTAACTGACCTGACCGCCATAGTGTAAATAGCGTTTCCGCCATTGCACGATGGAGGAAAGTGCGGCTAATTCCGACCCATCGGGCACGAGCATTACGCCATGGCGGAAGTGCAAAGTCCGCGATGGCGGAAATGTCCCCAAAACGCCCCTCACCGCCGTCGTATGGCGCCCTAGGTGCAATTCCGCCACCCATCATAGCGGTCACCGTAATGAGCGCTAATCGCAAAATACGGTGACCGTAAATATACGGAAACGGAAGTAAAAACATGGGGCCGGAACGGGAAACAGCACGCCGTACACCTATAAAATCAGAATCCCAACACAACCATTAAAAATCCGACCCTGAGACACATCCCAACCCGTTAGCCACCCTAGTTAAAACAATCGAAATGGGAAAAGTTGCCAAAAAAGCGTGCGACCGCAAGCGGCAGGTCCACTTCTCCCATGAGGAACTCACCGTGCTCACAGAGACCCTCCAGGAGAATGCTGCCGTCGTCTTCTCGACGCAAATGACCAGGACGGCACTTGCGAACAAGAAGGCCATATGGGCCCTGGTGGCACAGCGGGTAAGTGCGGTGGGGACCGCACCCCGCAACCCACAGCAATGCAGAAAGCGATGGGACGACTTGCTGATACGCATACGGAGCATACTATCTGCCAACCGTAACATTGCCACAGCTACCGGGGGAGGATCGGAATCACCCATCAAGTTGACCCCCTGGGAAGAAATCTGTGCCTCCACCATTGGAATGGAGAGTATAGAGGGAGTCGGAGGGATGGAGAAAGGAGTGCAGACATCCGAAGAATCAGGTAGGTGGGCCAAATAAAACAATGCTAAATCCACAATGTCCAATCATGTGAAGTACCATGTGTCCACATAGTGCAACAGAAACACATGTCCAGGAGAACGTCCACATACATTGGCCTGATAGCGCACTTTAAAACTCACATTAAATACATAAATAATTAAAAATCCTAAAAATACTCTCTACACGTGCAGCATGCACACCCTAACTGCAGGCTGCAAAACAACTGCATCCTCAATCCACACAAAAATGAAACCACCTCCAAGGCCCTGACCCAAATCACCCTCAGGTACCACCCCAATGCATGTGATACATTGCCATTCCAATTTCCACAGACCCATAAATAACGCTCGCCCTCCTTTACTCCACCACAGGGTCCGATTCAAACGACGAGCTCCAGGACACCCCTACCAGCACACCTGCAAAGAGGGCCAAGACCAACGGCCAAAGACCCTCCACCTCAGCTGCACGGATCAAGACACGGCAGCAGCACAAATCAAGTGGCAGCACACAGGAGGGGACTCCAACAGGCACCCCAGCAGCCAGCATGCCCACAACAGCAGCACCACAGGTCCCCCCAATGGATGCCACAGAAGGCACTGCTTCTGGTGGCAGCAGCACCATAGGTGACACTGCATTAATGGCAGCATGCTCCGACACAGAAAACGGTGCTGTCGATGTAGGACCCATCCATGACCTGTCTCAATCCCCCTGTTTGTTTCATCCCGTACACCATGAGGATACCACGCAGGGGCACCCACAAGACGACGACTGGCCATCCCCCACAAGCCCTGTGGCAAGGCAACATGAGCCCCTCTGTGACACCACCGCAAATGGCCATGGCCCAGCAGAGGCAACAGTCCCTCGACCAGGTGATCGTGCAACAGCAGCAACTGGCCACGCTCCTCAAGGAGCATGCTGATGAATGTGGGGGTACTAAGGCAGTCATAGAAACATCTACTGAGACACTTAGGGCACAAATGGAGAGAAGTACAGAGACACTAAGGGTACAAATGGAGAGAAGCACCGAGAGCCTGAGGGGGGAACTGCATGCGACGTCCAAAGACGTATGTGGTGAACTTGCCGCTGTGCGCCGTGTGCTCACTGAGCTCTCACAAACCCTTAGGGACATGCATGGACGTGAGCAGACAGAGACATCATCCGTTGCAAGTTCCGTCCAGGGCAGCCCCCAACGTACATCTGGGAGGAACCTGCGCTCCACAGGCAGGGAGGGGTGCCCCTGATACCCGGAGAGGGGGCTTGCAATAGCGTCTGCCCACTGACAATGAGCATCTTTGGACACTGGTGTTCGGGGGGGAGGTAGGAGGGTGGAGGGGGGGTGTTGGGCTTTCTTGGGTGGCGGGTCGATGGGGTGTGTAATATAATTTCACATATGCTATAAACATTACATAATCACCCAATGAGATGTGTGGACATTGATCTTTGTGTACGAGGCCTTTATAGGCGTACATTCCACATTGTGCATGTTCCAGACACACACAGTGCCACAAGTCCAGTGTCCATGTATCAGCCACCAGGCGTGAGTGCTAGAAGCATGAATCTATGATATTCTGACGAATTTCACGGCCCTCCTGTGCCTCGCGGACTCCTTGAGGTGCTGCCACATCCCCACCCTCATCATGACCATCTTCAGGTGCTTGTAGTTCTGCGTCAGGGGGCATGGGCACATTTCTACGTACGCACATGTTGTGTAGCATGACACATGCCATGACCATCTTTGCAACCTTCTCATGGCGGTACAGGAGTGCCCCGCCAGACCTGCTGAGGCAGCGGAAACGAGCCTTCAGTAGGCCGAATGCCTGTTCAATGACTACACGGGTACGTGAGTGGGCATGGTTGTAGTCCTCCTCATGCTGGTTCTGTGGGTTCCGGAGTGGTGTAAGGAGCCATCTCTTCAGTGGATACCCGGCATCACCTGTATGTGGACAATAAAGGATGTTTGTGGAATGACATTGCTACGTACGCATCCCCCCCCCTACCTGCCAGGTCATTTCCGCATCACATACCCCACATTATCATGCATGAAATGAGACTCACCGAGTAGCCAGGATCTGTTCCCTGCGTGTCGCTCCATGTAGCGTGGTATTGTAGAGTTCCTCAAGACCATAGAATCATGGGTTGATCCAGGAAATCGGGCACAACAATGTGTAAAGATCCTGTTGGAGTCACACACCATCTGTACATTAAGAGAATGATATTGTTTCCGGTTGCGGTACTGGGCCTCCATGGCATGTGGGACAACCAATTCCACATGGGTGCAGTCGATGGCACCAATGCAACCCGGTATGCCGGCCAGTGCATGAAATCCAACTTTTGTGTTAGTAATGTCATGCTCCGAGCGTGGTACAGAGATGTAGTCGTCTGCGTGCTTCAGGAGGGCATCGAGCACTTGCGATAGTGTCCGTGAGAACAGTGGCTGTGAAATGCCATGCAACTGTCCGACTGTGTGCTGGTAGGTGCCTGTGGCCAGGAAGTGGAGTACAGACACCACCTTCAGTAGGGGTGGGATGGCGGTTGGGCTATCTATCATGCTGACAAGGTCAGCGTGTGTCATGTTCACAATGGCGGTTATGGTGTCCCGGTCCAAACGGTAGAGGGTGTGGATCTGCTCAGCAGTGAGGTTGAACGGATGAGCTCGGAGGCGTGGGATTGCGGGCTGCCTGCGTGGTGGTAGTGGCTGTGCTGGTGGGCCTTGCTGGCCCTGCCTTGCCCTCCTCCTCCTCCTGCGTCTCCTCTGTGCGGCCGGTTGTTGTAGTAGTTGGTGTTCGTCTTCTTCTTGAAGTTGGAGTACTTGCAGTGCTATCAGGTCCCCCAGGGCCAACATCGCTAGTCCTGCCGGTAGCATTTTGGAGTGGGTGTGGTTGTGGGAGGGGGTTGGGTGTGCAACTTATGTGTTTTCAGGCTGTATAGCCTCCACCTGTGGTGATTCATTCCACCTGTGCCAGCTGCAATCCCCTTTGGGCGAGCACTGTACCGAGGTTCACCGACGGGCGGGGCGTCCCATTTGTGAGTGAAGCGAGTTGCCATTTTCACACACTGCCGCACTACATGGATGAATTTGTGATTTCAAGCGGTCACAGATGCCTTATCGACGTGATGTTGCAAATGAGGAATTCGAAGGACAGCGCTTTCGGTTTTCAGCTAGCGGCGAGGAGACGCCCACAGGTCTGACTGCAAATATAACGTTCTATTGTTTAATGTCCTTGGGACAGGGGCCATGGCGAGAATGCAATGATTGATATGAATAGTATGGGATGCGCAATAGCGTAGTGGACGATAAGGCAGGACGTTCCCAAATACATGTTACTTCACAACACTAGGATTCCGGGCTGGAGCACAGTGGATTTTGCAGACTGCATTACGCACAGACTCAATGGAAGTTTCAAATGTGATGTGAGTAAATAATCAGGCGTTTTCATACCGGGATGAGGGAATGATGTATGGATGCATGGACAGATGATTTAATTGAGAGTTTGCCATGTACATGGCTTTTCGGGATCTATCCCCTTCCCCTGCGCTATGTGATGCAGAGCTGCCATAGTGGGACCAGCGTCTATCTGCCCTTGTTGTACCCTCCCTGTCTCGAGACGCCTTCAAACACTTGTGTCTATGCACGTTACGAATCCCATCTAATGGATTCTGTCTTAACAGACGCATGCACACAAACACTCGTTTGTAATAGTGTTTTCACCTCGATTTATATAGTTATGATTCGCAAGTGATTTTTGGGTGGAAATAATCCTTTTGAGTGGGCTAGCATGCATATGGCTGTGGATTTAGTGTGATCATTGAAGTGAGTAATACAAATGAAGTTCTGATGCCCATGCTATTCTTTTTCATTTCATTTGGGTGACAGGTATCTCCTCCCCTTTTGCCGCTGCCATCTGTATGCCACTCCTGCAGATGGCTTTTACTCCCGACACCTGCTGCTTCGAGTTAATCAGTGGAGCACCATTACGATCTTATGGGACGATCGCCAATGGGCCACATGCCCTTACGCAGTACTAGTGGCTAGGAGCTATATATCAGCCTTTCAGCTGGACTAGTGCCTACCTAATGGGACGGCCCTGCGGTTCTCGGCGCTTCCATGTTGCCTTTTTGAACGTGAATGTAGCCCCTGTGTACCATGAAGGAACAGGGCGTCACACAAGGAGAAGCTGGTCATTTATT
This sequence comes from Ambystoma mexicanum, assembly GCF_040938575.1. Classification (NCBI taxonomy): domain Eukaryota; kingdom Metazoa; phylum Chordata; class Amphibia; order Caudata; family Ambystomatidae; genus Ambystoma; species Ambystoma mexicanum. The sequence continues at coordinate 1,605,315,492 of NC_090932.1, forward strand.
GCGGATGCAGCCCACAGTAATGAAAAATATTTTGGAGTTTATGACCTAATAGCTGTATGGGCTTGGTGAATTTGATGTGCATTAAAATTTGAATCTGATTTCAACCGTGTAGCGTTATTCTTTGCAAGTAATGTAGCATATTCCTATTTGTGGAGCGGTGTATTGTGAGGAGATCTGCATTGGGTTCCGGCTTCTGAGTATAGTTGCGTGGTACTGTACTGGCCGCGTTTGCCTACGAAGCCCAGTAAGGTCAGGGATGGGGCCTGCCATTATGACTGTTTTAATGATGTCATGCTCAGGGGCGGGGGATTGGCTTTTGTGTAACAGATGCCGGTCAGCCAGGTGGATTGGTGGAATGATGTGATTATCAGAAAATGGCTGGTCACAGGTGCCTGTGTTTGCGTGCGTTTCTTGGAGGGAGACTGAGGTCATGTCCATTGGAATAGCTTCTGTATTCGTGCCATCTGTGCCCTGCAGCTCCCATTGGCCCCTCTTGAGATGAGCCTGGCTGCTCAGTCACTCTGCCAACTTGTGTGGTACATGCTTATGCTGATGGTTGGTTTGTTTACTGGCATGAGTACAGGGCTGGTGCAGTCTCCCTCAGGATACTGCTTTGAATGTTGCCTTACACTGGTGTCAAGCGATGGGGGCCTGTTGTTGTTTTGTCTCATGTTTCAGTTCATATTGCTGTACTTGAACCTTCACGTGCCTGTGCTGCATCAGTACGGCAATGGTGCCATGCCAAATATGGATGGCCACTCACAAGGCACTTGGAGCCCCTACATTCATTTGTTCGTTGGCATGCATGGGTGACTTGTGCATTTCACTGGTTGCATTGTGTAACTTCATTGCACCTACGAGGTGTTGTGCAATGTGGGCAGGGAGTGGTGTACAGGCACTCAGTAGGGCCATTTACGGTTGGTTCGCGATGCCGTAATTCTCAACATGGCGGAATGGTACTTTCCGCCATGCTTGATGGCGTTAAGTGAATGTCCGCTAGGGTCAGCATTCGCGTACCGTTGCGCCATGGTGGTAATTACGGTTTTGCATGGCGCGCGTGCGCGTACTTGGTGCAGTTTGCGTTGGCGTTCACTACGGTGTCGCTGATGGCATTGTACTTTACGGTGACGGGTCATAATCGCACCGAGCGGTATTCGATGGCGGTGTTGCATTTCCGCCATCGTTTTTCGATTTCCGCCAGGGTCGTAATGAGGGCCAATGAACATTATTATTAAGCTTGGACTTTTGAACGTGCAACAGAACTTTTACAGAGCCTTACCTGAATAGTCAAGCTTACCTGAACTCCCATCAATCCTCAATCCAGTGAAGTAACTGGGTTTCAACGCGCCCCTGCATCAGAAGCAGGATGGAGAGCTCATCCTTCCTGATCCTAAGGTGAGACTTCACGGGGAATCGTGGAAGGGTATCGTGGAGGGTTGGAAGAGAGTGGGAGGCTTGAGCATAACTCAGTCAGTAGGTAATACTCCCTTTTCACGCACAGGGGAATATTCCTGCGAGCCGGAGAAGCCAGAGTAGAGGGCCCTTCCTGTCCATCTACAGAGTCCTGCGCTTCACCATTGAAGAAGCATCAGAACTCGAAGCCAGACCTGCGCCTCCGTGGGAATCAGGTGAGCGTTACACTGCCTTGGTGGAAAGGGGAATTACCGCCCTATTCCAAGGTTGGTGGGGCGGTAATTCCCCTTTCCCCCATTGCCCTTCCCCATTCCCATTTTTGCCCCATAGGGCATAATGGGAATGGGGAAGGGGCTAATTACGGCACTGCAAATTGCGGTACCGTAATTAGCTCCCTGGTCCCTTTGCGGGTTGGTTTTTAACACCTGCAAAAAGCAGGCATTAAATTCTCCAACCCGCAAAGGGACCTCGTAGTAAGGCGGTAAGGGTTTACCGGTACCAGTAAACCCTTACCGCCTACCGTGTAATGAGGCCCATACACTTATTTGAAAAAGTTGAAAAAGTTAATACAGGAGTTCTACTTCAGTCAGGATGGCTACACAATAGTTAATCAAAAGCAGAAGTTGAATTACCAAATCTTTTCCACCATAATCACGTCCAACCTTCCACCACATTTGACGTACTTAAACTTCTTTTCTTCCTGGTCCACTCGCCTGCCAGAACTAACCACTATTTGTCCCTTTCCTGGTATACTCTCAAGCCAGGACAAAAACGCCTACTACTACTCGTACTCAGTGGCAAGGTTTGTTCCTTATTTTCCTCACTTGTCTCCTCAATAAATCAACAACAACTTGTTAATCAAACACATGCAGCAAAGAAGGACAATGGTTCTCGTATGCATTTCTTTGCCATTGGCAATGCAGGTTACAATTCTCTCCCCCTTGGTCCCTTTCACAAGGAAGGCATTTCCCCTGCTGTCTCTGATCTCCTTCCCCACAACTATTGGCTGTTGACAATGTGATTCACAACTCTCATGACTGCGACTTTCAATCTGCCTTGATATCTCCTGGGCTTTGACAAGGCAGGTAACAATGTCTCTTGTTTAGATATCTTTCTCTGATAAAACTGTATCCCCTTGTGTTATATTTGCACTTCTTTGGCTTGGGAAAAGGTGGTTCCAACATTCTCTACTCGTGTCTTCTCAGGCAAATCGCGTTCACCTTTTTTAACAAATTGCCCCCTTTTGGTGTGAGTAATATGGGTTATCATATCCTCCTGTTCGCCCTCTTCGTTTAGGTAATTATATTCAATCTGCTTTCTTTTAAATGCTTTCAATAACTGGTTTCTTTTGAAGTGGTCTGGGATGGAGCGCCCCTTGGTCACCTAGTTCAGGACAAATTTCCGGTTTCTCTTGGCATCTCCTCCGGACCCGCTTACTGCGGTTTGCTGCTCATTGGGTCTTCCCTCACATTGGACAGTCACCATTGGCCTCTTGCTGTATGTTCTGTCTCTTGCTGGAGTAACTACAGCATCACACGCGCTCCAGGACAATGCTCTACTTTCTCCTCTGCTTCAGAAACTCCTGCTGCCACAGCATTCTCTTGACCTGCACTGGACATGCATTTAAATATTTAAATATGCCTCTCAGGTGTGGGTCATTCGAACAACTAGACCGCTCATGCTGGTCTAGTGCCTCTGTGATGCTCTTCATCACAGTACTAAGAGCATTATGGGTCTTGAAGTCCCTAATGCTCTTAGTTACATTAACAGGAACATCTTCAATTTGATGAAAAGCTATTCTTACAGTGGAATCATTAGGGAAATTATTCAGAGGATACTCCCATTCTTCCTGGCCCAAGTCCCCTCCCATGTGATCATCCAGCAGAACACCACCCCCAGGGTCAGGATGAGGTAGCGTATTCCTTTCCCTAGCCACATGAGAAGGGTTCCAGGCCAGATTCCTTGGATGATTGCCTCAGATTCATCACAACCCTCTACCTTCACCTCTAACTTTGTGTTATGTGGATGACACGCAGCTCTTTCAGGCTTCCCTCAACCTCTTCCTCGCTCATTCCTGACTGTCTTTCCACAATTCACTATTGGGTTGCTCCTTATTATGTCTGCCTCATCGCAATAAGACAGATATTGTCCTCATTGGGACCCCTACTCCCGCTTTTCCGATTTCTCACTGGCCGGCCTTCCTTGGCCCTGCGACTCCACCCAACTAGTGAGGCAAAGAATCCGGGGTCCAATTTGACTCCACTTTCTCCTCATCTCAGACCTCTCCAAAAAGTCCCACTACCAGCTGCACCTCCTCAGAGGTATTCTACCTTTTCTCACTTCCCCCAGAGACTCACTGTATCCAGAGCCCTGGTTCTCTCTAGGCTAGACTACTGCAACAGCCTCTTTCTCAATATTCCTACTGCTACTCTCCGCTACAACTCATCCAGAACAGAGATGCAAGACTATCCTTGGCCTCAAGCCCAGGGACTGCATCTCTCTGGCTCTGAAATCCCTTCACTGGCTGCTATGACCAAGTTCAATACCCTCTGCATAGTCAACAAGTGTTTCTGGGACCAAAGCCTGCACTATCTACAATGGTCTCTTCCTAAATACTCTCCTTCTAGAGCCCTCTGCTCGTCTTCCTCCAACTCTTTGAGGTGAGCTGTTTTTCTAAGCAGAGATTTGCCTCCCTCTAGAACAGCCTCCCTGCCTTGTGCCGCAGCTCCTTAAGTTCCGGAAACTCCTTGAGACCTTCCTTTTCCATTCCTCCGTCTCTCTCCCTCTCCCCTGCTAACCTCTTTCTCTTCTCTCCTGCTTCCCATTCCTAACTCTGTTCAATTTTTTACTGACCTGGTTGCCTGCTTCACCTTCAGAGCCTCACATGTCCCAGGCTCCCCCGACAGTCTTTGCACTTGCCACTGGGCATCTGCACTATGTTCAGACTACTGCACTTTCAGCATACGCTCCATGAGCGGTGTTGCCTCTCTGCACTTAACCCAGGGCCCTGCTGGACTGGGTGCACTTACCCCCCTGGCCCCTCCTCGCACATCCGTATGGACACTTGCATGACCCCTGTTAGGACAGTTTTTCTGAAGTCCAACTAAGGGCTTAGTAAAACCATTCAACTGAGGCAGTACAAAACTCCACTCTTACTATAGGGCTGTACCACCCAAGTACATGGTAGCGTAGACCGAGCAGCCAGGCTTATCTTAGGAGGGAGAGAGTGCTGTAGAATCAGTACAAATGACATTATAATACTAATGATCCAAAGAAACACTGAAACACTTTGTATTGTAAAAATAAAGGATTTATTTAAATACAGGTAGGCCCAGATAAATCTAGGTGTAAGTAAGTACTAACACATTATATGAAATCACAAGTATAAAAACACAACACTATACTTGAAGGTACACAGACCAAAGTATAAACCTTATTTGGGACACCGAACAGTAGTTCCAGCAAAGTCAAAACCTTTTCATACACATTCAGTATAGGTCACACCTATTCTTGCAGAGTAAATACCAACTGTTACTTTCAGATTACATTCAGTAATACTAGGTCAGTAGACCTTACCAGTTGTACAATGACTCTCAGTAACAAATCACCTAATCAGTCAACTGGACAATGTACTTTTTGCGAATAGTGGAACACTTATTCCAGGTGCAGTAAAAACCTAGAACTAGTTTTGTGATAACACACAGTTATACTAGGTGAGTAAAACCTAAGGATGTAATCTTCAATTACCCGTGGTTTTGAGATCAGTGAAACACAGATAGAGATAAGCAGTAACTCTTGTAACTTATTTTTGGATGGCACACAGCTAGCACAAGGTAAGTAAAACCCACATACTTGTTTCAATCTCACAAGGAAGTCCAGGTTAGATAGCACAGGGAAAGTAAAACCCTAATTTTTATTTATTGCATTTAAATTGTAAAACAATTTTTTAGCAATTTGCTTTAAGTTAATATATAAAACAGCATTTAGAGCAATTAAAACATTTCCTAATGTTTTAAAACAAACCCTAATGTTACACTTTACTGAATGACTCAGTTATTCTAGGTAGTGAGCAACCTAATGCAGACTTATTCTGGACAGGCAAACAGCAAGTCTGGGGAAGCAAGACCCAGTCACCACTCATACAATTATTCTAACAGGACAAATCTGGTGATACCAACAGTTGGAGGACACTCCTACAATTACCCTGCAAAAATAATCTGGTGACACCAACACATTACTTTTGGGAAGAGGCACAGCCTAATCACAGGAGAGTAATATACTTTCACATCTACTTTCTATAAAATGGCAAAATGGTTTCTAAGAAAGAAAGATGTTAACCATACTTTTGAGAATAGTGTATCACACATCCAGGATAAGTAAGAACTTTTGTAACTGTTCACTCTTAGAGTTACAGTTACCAACCAACTCTTTACAAGTAAGTCACTTTTAAAACCTAATTTTCTTTTCTAGGCAGAAGTCCTAATCCCTTCAAAAGTCTTTCCCTGGTTCTTGAGCATGAGTGTTCAGTGGCAGAAGGTGGGGGGAGGGGTCACTAGGCACTAATGACCAACAGACAGTGTAAGAATAGGTTCTTAAGTAGCAAAAGTCAGAGTTCCTTAGGAAAACTGGGCAAACAAGTGAGTACTTACTTCTAGGGTTAGAAGAGGGTCCAGGGGCTTCGCTGAAAACACCCTAGCAGGATTATAGCAGTGGGACTGGGTGCACTGGATGAGAGCCCCCCCCCATCACAGAAAACGCCACACAGCTACACAGAAATCCTAACCGGTTTAAGGTAAGTACATACTGAAGCCAACACAGTACCTCAGCATTGAGGAAGATATTGCAGCTGGAGGACTTCAGGATCTGCAGCCAAATACCCGGTCAGTGGATTCCTTGTCGTGGTGACTGAAAACAGGACCTCAGAATGAACTTTGCAGCAGGGATGGATGAAGGAGGCTGTAGATAAGGTTTTCCTCGCAGTGTGGCTGAATGCGGTTCTGCTGATTTGGCACCTTTTTACAGGAGCACAGGTGAAGACAGAAAATTGCGGTTGAATTCTCATTTTTACAAAGGTCCAGCACTCTGTTGAGGGGACTTTTTGGACTCGATTAGTGTCTCTGGAGATCCACCAGAATGCCCACGAAGTTTTAGCGAGATTCGGAAGACCGTGCACTGCACGATGGCTCGAGGTCCAAGGGTATTGGGGTATTAGAGCAACGCAAGGTCGCAGTAATGCGTGGGATGTCTCAAAATGCAGGCCTTCTTGAGTGTAGTGGGTCTCGCCAGGCTCTAGGTCGGGGTCGCCATTTTCAGAGTCCACAGGTTGATTGGGAGGAAGGGCTGAAGTAGGCTCGGGCTACACAGCAGGCTCTCCGGTCACTGGAAATCCTCTCCGCCACTTTTCCTTCGCCATCTGCTTCAGTTTAAGTCCAGTGGTCGACTACTGTTCAGCTTCCAGGTTCGCATGATTTATCAGGAATTACAACTTCTGCATTCTCTCCCTGCATTTTACAAGAAGGGGTGGTCTGGTTGTCCTCCCTCGCTTCCCTCCCTCACAGACAGACTGGAGCCTGGGCGGGGAGTCCAAAGGACTCACGCCGAAGTTAAAAATCACACAAAGGAATTTCCCAACCTGGATGTCACGGGAAGGAACAAGAAACAACAAGAAACACTAAAATGGTTAAAAAAGAAGAAGAGTACCATTCCGGTACAATGAGCACCCTTAGGTGCCTTTACTGCAGCTGTGAACACAGCTCGCGGTAAAGGTGCACCAAATGAATACAAGGTATCACCAGCCATTGAAGGTAAGCTTGTCACTAACAGAATTGTTACAGTTTTAATGTGAAAGGGGATACATTGTATCTCCCCAGCACTCCACATAAGGTGGGGTGTGCTGGTTTCACTTAACAAAATGTAAAAGGGATCCAAAAATCCTTTCTACCCTTGTGAACTGTAGTTCTCTGAAGGTTAGCAAAAGAAAGTTTAAAAGGGGAGCCCCTAGCGCAACCCAGAAACAGGCACTTATTGCCAATAAGTTGTTAAAGAGGTTGACTTTAAAAAAAAAAAAAAAAAAAAAATCCCACTAGTAAAGCAAAACGTTTACCAGTTCTATGAAAATCTTACCAACAACCCGAATTTACTAGGACTAGTAAGTTATGTCTTGTCCCCCCCTTTGTCTCCCTTCCTAGTGATGGCGTCTGAAACACTTCCTGCACTTCCACTAGGAGAAATGTTTTCCGGCCTAGTGTGTGTGTGTGTGTGTGTGTGTGTGTGTGTGTGTGTGTGTGTGTGTGTGTGTGTGTGTGTGTGTGTGTGTGTGTGTGTGTGTTCGTTCGTGTTCGATCCTGAGATGTCGTCACGTCTCCCAAGGGGGAGCCCCTTCCCATGAAGTCAGGGAGGTGAGGCCGCTACCCAATAGTCCCCCTGGGGGTGGTGCTCAGTGGGAGGGACAAGGGGAATGTCTCATGAGAACTCTGAATGCCACCCCTCCACTGTGACAAACTCATGGTCACAGTACAGATAGACCCAAGTGATCACAGTTCAAGGGTGTTTATCGAACAATTAATGGTGTATGCAGGGTGGGAAAATGCCTAATCTAACCTAAATCTAAGATGGGAACAAGCTTTGACCATCAAATGAAAAATAAGGCAGTCCTGGTGGTGTTGTGTCAAAACAAAAAGACCTATACTATGAAACCTATTGCCAAACCTCACAACTAATACAAAAAAGGATGTGGGATAGTTTTCAAGGAAAGAAAAGTGTTCGTAAATATGTCGGGGTGCAGTAAACCTGGACTCCCTTCCCCACAGGGTAAGATGGGAGTCTGGAGCTCAGCACACACTCAAGCTTTCCCACCACAAGTTAACAGTTCCAATGGCAGCAATCGGAACCGTTGATGGCCAAATCTTGTTTCTCCTGAAAGCCTCTTGCCTTCGAGAGCCTGATGTATCCAATAACAAATCGAACACAAAGTTCTCTTTCACAGTTCACATTGGGTGACAACTTCACCCTTTGGTCCCCTCTTCTGGGTGCCAGCCCTTCGCTCACAAATATCAATGTCTTTTCAAACAGTTCTGGTGCACATCCCTTGTTCGGATTTACCTTTGTCAACACCCTTTTTTTCGTGACTTTAGACTTTGTCGCCTTTTTTGGTAGCAACCCTCTTCTGGGTTCAGTCTCTACAATTTCACATTCACCTGACACATGGGATTCACTTCACTTTTACTTTCACCATGCAGGATTCACTTCCCTTACTTTCTCAACTTTGTAGATCAAAATCCTTCGATTTATATGAGGGTTTTACTAGACCTCCAGTATGACCACTTTGACCTCTTCTGGTGGCACTCCTACGGCTTTCTGCTCACGGTACGGCGGCAAACTCATGCCAGTCCCCTTCATTGTTTCGCCTCCCCCAGGAACATGCTTGGTCCGCCATTGAAAGGGAGAAGGTACTACATGTAGTCCCTTCTCCCTGTTTCCTGGTGGCTATTTTTCTTATTTACCTTTTTCCCCGACATGGAAAGGGAGAAGGGACTAAGTGTAGTGCGTTCTCCCATTCCTTGGCCGCCATTTTCTCTGTTTAAAATGGCCACCATGGAAGAGAAAACAGACTGTTTTCCTGTCGGCATCGGCCATTTTGTAACTTTTTTTCCGGCTGCGAAACGCAACGTGTTTTGCAAACCCACCATTAGTATCCCGGTCTAAAGGGCCAGGGTACTAATGGCAATAAGCCCCCCGACTGCAGGCCATTATCACATAAGGTAATTCCCCCGGGGCCTTTCTAACTATGGGCCCCCGGGGACATTACCTTATCCGGTAATGGCCTGCAGTTTTGGGACTTATTGCCTTATTATTCCATTAGCATAACACAATTTGCTAATGGAAATGTTGAATAATCTTATTGAGTCTAACTACTTTGCTGAGAAATGTAAAGTAGATAGAAATAAAAAAAATAATCTTATAGACTATTTAACTGTGAAGGGTGGTTCCTAAAGGAACCATTTTGTTATTTTATTTTTATTTGCAGGAGAGGTCAGAAAGTAAGGTGGGGAGGGAAATGAGGGAAGAGGCACCAACTACAAATATGGAGTTGCAGGTGGACAGGGGAAGATGTTGGGCGTGTATTACATCTTATGTAGGGGTCAGTGTTTCTAATGCTCCTTGATTACAGCTCCAAGAGGACTTCAAAATTGCTCCCCCTGCAGAGTGGTGTATTTTAGTATAAACAGAGTACTGTTATTTTCGAAAGATATGGATCACATGCCCCTTTTATCACTTGCAAGGTTGCTGTTGGGATTGTGTGTCCCACAGAAGTAGGCGGTGTGGTTACAGTATTGATTGAGGAAGATTAGGTGGAGGAAGACGGCATACTACTTCCTAAGAAAGGAACAACCTTTCTGAGAGCATTGCAGTGGTTGGATTTGGTGTGGTGGCGCATGGAGGTGTTCTCGTAGGAGTACTGTTCAGGTAGTCTGCTACTGAGTACAACGTACTGAGTACAGGTCGTTTTCAAGGTCTAAATCTTGATTACAGTAACCTTAGGTGTTCTAATGGTGCAACACTCCTGACAACAGCGAGTAACGCTGGGATTAGGCCCACATATACGTTGTATCACCGATTTGTGGAAATTCTAATGATGCCTGACATTGATTCTTCGCTAAACCCACTGTAGGGTTTTCTCTATTCCACACGTATCTTCATCCACGCATTTGTGCCGATAACAGCTAGCAACTCAAGAGGACCCATTATACTCTGTTCAATAACAGTAATTGGTTACCTGTAATCAATATCTAGGCCTCGAAAACAACCTGTCGGTCGGAACACGTGTCGGCTGTCCAACTTTGGGCCGGGAGGATAGCTGAGAGGCAACGCGCTCGCCTTAGAAGCAAGATGATGCAGAATGACACAGGTTCGATCCCCGGGTCCGCGCTTAGAAACCTCTGGGTATTAAGTGCGTTAAAAATGACCAATTACAAATTGACCAATTACAACTCTGAGAATAAACTTCTTTAACACTAACACTACCTTTGCTTTCGGACATATTTTGCATTGGAGTCAGTAATTCGAACATACTTTTGACTTTTCTTCAATTTGAGCACCATTCACATTCCCATCTCGTCATTTCTGAGATTAAGAAACCTGTTCAGTTTATAGAAACGGATTCAGTGAAAAATGTTGCTAAGAAGACAGTATGGTTAAGTTCCGTTTGGAAAAATATGCTTTTTTAATATGTGACGTTCAGTAACTTTATAAAACTCAAACAATTTCAAAGGCTTTATTAACTCACTGAAACACTTTAAGGGGAATTATGAGAAGCTTGCAAATCCAGTGAAAAAACCTTAACGGTGCACCATCTAAAGACTACAGAAATGTGACCGTTATGGTAAGTTACACACATATATCTCACATCCCCATTGTGTACTGCACTTGCCAGTGCACACGCTATCATAAATGACATTGCAAACAGCATCTTTTATGCCTTAACCGTAACTTCCTCTTCAGTCTTTTTTTCAGAAAATATGAGCGAGCAGGATGTGTCTCATTCCCCTAGCACTCTTGAGCATATTTTAGTGGCAGAGGGCAATGATGAATGGAAGTTTCCTGTCACAACATTCCCATGTTTCTTTTTAAACTGAACATGCTTCCCTTGGCCCTCCTCCTACCCCCACCTGCGAGGCTAAGAACCTCAGGGTCATCTTTGACTCCACCCTTTCCTTCTACGCCCACAGCTCTGAGGTCTCTAAAAAGTCACATTTCCGACTGCACCTCCTCAGAGGTACTCTGCCTTTCCTCTCCTTCCCCCAGAATCTCATGGTATCTCAAACTCTGGTTCTCTCTAGCTTGGACTATTGTAACAGCCTCTTTCTAAATCTACCTGCCTCTACTCTCCGCCCTCTGCAACTAATCCAGAACAGGACTGCGAGACTTGTCCTTGGCCTCAAGCCCTGGGATCGTATCTCTCCAGCTCTGAAATCTCTTCACTGGCTCCCAGTGGATGCAAGGATTAAATTCAAAACCCTCTGCATTGTCCACAAGGCTTTTTTGGGGCCTGGGTCCAAAATACCTTCAGCTATCCCTCCGCAAATACCTCCCCTCTCGAGCTCTTCGCTCCTCTACCTCCAATTCACTCAGGGTCAGTCGTTTTTCTAAGAAACGAGCTGGGGGTAGATCTGTGTCTTCGGCTGGGGCCTCCCTCTGGAACAGCCTCCCTGCCACTCTAAAACTTGAGGAGAACCATCTCCGATTCCGGAAGCACCTCAAGACCTTCCTCTTTTCTTCTGCCTTCGCTCCCCCTCTCCCCTGCTGATCTGTTCTCTCTTGGCACCGTGCACCTGGCCATCCTCTGTCTTTTGGGCCCAGGTACCTGCTCATCCTGTCACCCTCCCGCACTGCCTCTGGGCCACCCCTTGCACTGGGGTCTGTATCTGTACCCATACAGCCCCCCCCTTTTTCTTCCTGCACTTATCGGACCTACCCTGACTGTTGCCTTAAACCTAGCAGTTGCAAATCGCTGGCTGCATTACCACTGTTCGTTGCCTTTATTATTTATTTTTTGTTATTTATCTGTTTCTCCTGTGCTTCGCACTTTCCACCTCTCCCCCTTCCATGCACTTTTCCCCTCCCCCTCTCCCATACACTTGCGCGTTGTCAATGTCACTGGGCCTAGTAAGATCACTGTTTTGTTCTCCCCTGTTCCCCTCCCTTCCCTTGCCTTGTCGCGCTCTGAAACACTTGTGTACGAGCGCAATAGAAATAAAATATCAATCAATCAATCATTGTGTAACTGATGGCGATAATTACCCCTTGCTCAGCAATTACCAACTGCTAAGGCCCTCCCTTTGCTCTGGCCTATTAGCTTTAAAGGAGAAACAATGTGTTAGGGAGAATTTTCAGAAATGTGTTAATTCCTCACTACCTCAGCACTTTTGCTGGACTCTAGGACTTTTTAATTTTGAACCTGGAGAGAGTGAGACCTTTTTCCCACTCTCTCATGTTAATTTTCTGTGATTTGAACACTGTTTCTTTTGGTTTTTGGAGTCTGACAAACTCCATAGGCATCATCTTTGCATTGTGTCACACAGCACCTTCAGTGCAGTGACACAAGGAAGTCTTTCAGATTTCCCAAAGGTTTAATTACCTTTCTCTTGGGTAACTACTGTTTCCAAGAGCATTGAAGAGAAATTAACTTTATTTACATTTGTAAACTTTCTAGACCCAGCACACACTATCTTACAATAGGGTGCTGGAGGAGTTACTTAGTATCCCCTTTGTCTAGTTTCTTCTGTAACATTTTGATGTTACCCTCTCCACAATTAATGGCTGATGGCAGCGGTTTACTTTTAACTACCATTGTGTGTTTTTACCGCGGCTGCGTTCTCAGCTGCAGTACAACACCCATGGTTGCCATTTTTGTCAAAATGGCCCCAGTCTTCTTTTTTCACCATTTCTTGCTGGAACGGTCCTTCTTGAGATTTTCTCTGTGCGCCAAACCAGGTTTGGTCCCTTTGTTAGTTTTATCTTTGGCGGGATTCACAAGTGAAGCTCGCCTCTGGCTCTGGTATGTCTGGCAGGAAGTGAAGGAGATGCCTGCAACACCCTTTGCTTAATCCCCTTGGTTACAGGAATGCCCCCAAAGGTGATTGGCCGACTGGCTGTCTGGCAAGGACAGCCACCGTGCTGTGTGATTGACAGCTAGGCTGGAATGAATGGGAGAAATCTGCATAAAAGGCGAGGCCTTTTGGCTTGGAAGGCAGAGTCGGCCACTGGGCAAACGAATCCGAAGAAGAACTTGGAAGAGATGCCTGCTGCAACTCCTGGACCGTTGGTTTGCCCAGTGAAGCCCTGCTGCTGTACTGAAACTCCGAATTCGCCTCGACAAGAGAAGCCCTGCAACAACGACTTCTCCCCTTGAGTTGGTGGGACCAATCAACTCCAAAGTAAGCCCGTCTGGACATCCTCTCGAAGCTGGCTGTACTTCCACTGCTGCTGCTGCTGGAACCTGAAGTGCCAGAGAGAGGAACACCAGAACTAGTGAGTTGCTTTTAAGTCAGACCCGAGCTCCAGGAAGATCCTCCGGACTCCCAGGAAGCAGGACTGACCAAGCCTGAGCCACCTCAAGAGTGCTGGACCCCAGATGCATGGAAGTGGTATCCGAGAACTGCAGTGTTGCTATTTGTGTGAGTCGCGAGGAGCTGAAACCGCAAAGTGCCACTGAATTGAAGTTTGACCAGTGCTGCCGCTGACTGTCCCATTGCAGAGCAGGAGTCCCCAGAAGTCCTCCCTCTTGTCCCCATGATTGAGGCCCAGGAACAACAGGATCTGCAGAGCTTCACAGGAACAGAAGCCAGCTGGACCCATTTCTTCTAACCAAAGGTACTGTACAGTCTAAGAGAACTTGCCTCTTGTCTTGTTACCTTACTTGTTCTCAGTTGAGACTTGTCTTGGTTGCTCCTGTAGAGTTACTTGCATCTTCTACCCCTCACAAGCCTAACAGCTTGTGGCCCTTCATCGATTCTACTTTTTCTACCAAGACTTCTAAAACATTGTGCAAGACTTTTACTTACCTGCAAGAAGTGTGTCAGCTCCCCTTGACTTTTGCCCAATTAACTTTGGCTGGACGGGCTCCCTGAATGACTTTTCTCTCCTCTGCTTGGTGTCTTACCTTCCTTCCTGGAAAGGGTTAACTTACTTTGCATTGGGGGGGTTCAAAAGTACTTACCTGCTTCAGAATATTTGTGTGATCTCTTGTTTTATTCTGAAACCTCTTTACTTTATCACTTGTCTAAGTATTGCTCTAAATGTACCAGTGCTATATTAATGTCTACAGTGTCCTATTATTTTGCCCCATCTGAAGGCGGTTTATTCAAACTGACTGTTAAATAAAATAATGATTGTTTAATCAAGAAACCTTGAGTGTAAGTGTTTATTCGTATACTTTTCACTTTGAATCTCTGTGTAACTCCCCTACAGCTCACATTGACCCCTCTTGAGATAAGCCTGGCTGCTCAGCCACACTACTAACTTGTGTATTACAGACTTATACCAAAGGTGGGTTCCTGTTGCCGGGGGGTCAAGGTTGTTGTAGTGCACCCTAAAGGGTTCTGCTCCAAATCTTGCCTAACACAAGGCCTGTTGGTAATGGCCCTCGGAATGTGGCATTATTGCCTAATTTTAAACTGTGCTCTAGTGTTTACCCCATCCACATTCTATGATTCAGAATACTATGGAGGTGTGCAGTTCTAGACCGGATCAGATGGAATTGCAATGTGGATAAGGATCCATAGGATAATGAACATCCAACCTTTGACAGATGTCCGCCTTTGTCTTCTGGCTTCATATTTAACATGCACCTGCTTCCGGATTACTGTTTTGATTTAATGCTGTAAATGTTGAAGCTAAAAGGTAGATGTTTTGTGTTGAAAATATGCATAGCCTTAACCGATGCCTCAACTACTTGATAATAGGCTGTGGTGGAGCAGTGTGGGCTTGGCTGATCACTGTGAGAACAAATGTGTTCTTTAAATCACAGTTCATGTAGGATTTCACACACTATTTTCTATTTGCCCCATCTTTAAAAATAAGTGATGTTATTATTTTATGTGGTGCCTCATAATTGTGGAGTATAGCCTTCTTTCCCCTGCTATCTTGTGACGGCTACCCCTTTGGGGTCAGGCAGCATCGTTTCCCTTGTTAGTAGAGCGAAAAAGAGAAGAATCTGCCTTTACTGCAGCAGCCTTTACTCAACAGTGATTTGTCTCATGCAGGGTCCACGTCCTCTCGGAAGGGCTTGAACGGAGCATGCTCTGTGCACGAGTACAATGGATCCTTCATGGGACAGAGCGTCCGCTTCAAGATGACGTCGGTGTGCGGTCACGTAATGACGCTGGACTTCATAGGTAATTTCCAATTCATTCAGTAAAGTGGCCCTTATCCTCTGGTCTGCCGTGCAGCATCTCTGTGAACTGCACAATGTTCGAAACGTACCCAGAATATGTATCCCAAGAGCATGATGTTTCAGCTGAGCTTCAAAGCAGATGTAATGTTCTCTACATGTGAAGAACATAAAAAGCAGTAATTCATTAACCATGCATACAATTGTGGATTGTTTCTAATTATACTGGTTAAAAATGTTATTGTAAACTATTAGAGCGATCAGAAATGGTCTACCATATCACTTGGAATGTTTTATTTTTAATTCTTTATTTATAATCGTTTACATAGTATACACAAAAAAAACAATCCAATTCAAATATTAAATGAACAGAGCAACACTAGGATCAAATCCCCCCAGCTAGAAATACATTTTCAACTAATCTGCATAACAGTTCCCAAACAGCTATAAACATGGTTCAAAATCAAATCTAAGACACAGTATAAGCCATCCCTAAACAAAGCATTACTAGATGTGACTCAAAACAAATACAAAACACTTTGACACAGCACAAACAGTCAAGCACAACTGTAAACACACAATTCACCCAAAATGCTCACTACAAATCCAAATACTGTATATTTACAAAACGAGCCCCTAAGTACCATACAAATCATTAAATGGTGACCAGAGTTCCAAGTAAATGTCTTCTTGTTCCTGCTTACGAAAAATAACTCTCAAAAGTCTGATAAAACTTGCATGTCATTTAGCCAATCCTCCACCAATGTGTTTTCCTGGTTTTCCACAACCTCAGAATCTGTTTCGCTCCCATCATTAGCACTTACCAGCCCATTGCCCATATTGTCTGGCAATCTCACATCTTACTTAGCTAGATAATAGAAGAGTCTGAAAAGGTAAGAATGTATGTGGACAACACCGTATCCACCCTGTCCAATAAATTCCCCAAAGGGTCATGCACTCTAGGGCAACTCCACAACATGTGGAACAAAGAGCCACTTTCTCTTCCACAGCCACAACCTGTGTCGGCTAGTAAACCCAAGTCGTGCATATGTACCGGAGTACAAGTCCTTTCTACTCCTAAAACATTTTTTTGCACCTGTTCCCATTCCTTCTTTGAAATACTGCATCCTAAATCGCTCTCCCAGGTCCTTCGCAACTTCTCCCAAGAATCAATAAATAAGGGGTCCATAGGCATCATCGCAGGTTTATGTGGATACCATACGAGGTGATAATGTGAATATATCACACCCACTTGGTTCAGTCCAAATGGGTTAGATAACATATCAAGTCTTTGAATTAACAGGGTTTCTAATTCCCCAGGCCAAAAACACTTTGCAGTTCTGTAAATGGCACCATCTGTCCATCCCGAAGCACAACACTATCTTAAAAATTCCTCTTGATATCCAACTCCACCAACATAATGTTTTATTCGCAATTTTCAGATCCGCATAATGCCAAGTGTGGCCCCGTAGTACAACCACACATTTTTATCAGTAGAAGTTAGCCATACTGAAAGATCCTCTCTAGTCGCATCAGTGGAATGGAACTTCTTTTTGATATTCAGCATTCTCACCATAGAGTAAATGTTAGTCAAACCAAACGGTGAAAACCTATCTTTCTCTATTGTCAACCAAAGCGGTTACAATACATTCTCAGGTGCAAAGTAATGGGCCACTTTTTTTACAGAAATCCTCTGTGATATTTAACGAAATCAGGATAGCCAAAACCACCCTCTCGAACAATCTGTATCACAATGAATCTTTGTATTTTCGGTTTCCTCCTCCCACCCCATAAAAAGGTCTGAAAAATCTTATCAATTCTCTTCACCAGTTTATTTTCGAGTATCTCAAGGGAAGTGATTGAAAGACATTAAAGAACTTTCGATAAAGGGGACATTTTAATAGCAATGATCTTTGCTAAGATCCCCAATGGTAATCTTTTCCATTTCTTCACATCTTTCATCAATATCCCTATTAACCAATCCACATTATAATTTGCTATCCTTTTTAAATCCCAAATTGTATAAACGCCCAAATATTTTACCCAGGATCCGACCATTTACAATTACATGTCACAATGTCTCCCCCGCCTACAAGTCGCAGAGAGTGGAAAGACCTCTGTTTTATTCCAGTTAATCTTATGACCTGAGAGCCTACCCACCCTTTCAAATGATCTCTTTAAGGCCACACTTCCTTCTTCCAGATTAGAAAGAATCACTACCATATCATTTTATTTAATTAATTTTTGATAACTCGTCTAATATTATACCAGAGTTCGGTTTCTAAGCGCGGATCCGGGATTCAAACCTATGTTGCTCTGCGTGGTCTTGTTTCCAAAACCAGGGCGTTGCCCCTGTGCTATCCTCCTTATGCATATCATCCGCATAAGATAACACCTTAATCTCTTTTTCCCCCAATAATTAAACCTCTGATCTCTTCTTTCTGTAATATTCTTTGGTATTATCTGGAATAGTTTTATTCACATCTACATTAAAATGGATTGTGTCCTGCCATGTATTCCTTATCTTAGATATTCGTAGCTTCAGCTTTGCTGCTTCGGCAAAGAAATAAATGCACACTAGGGGGGGCTGTGCTCGAGGTGTTGATGTCCATCGAGGGCTGCCATCGCGTCAATGTTATCCGCTGTATGAAAGTCTCGAGCCACGCCCGTTGGCTTCCGTTCCGTTTTTCCGATAGCTTTTGCTCATGTTACGAAAACAGCGCTTCAGTTCTTTGAACTATGTCTTCTTCTTCGAATCCTTGCACGCCCAAAACGGTCTTTAAAAAATTTCAGAAATGCGGGAAGACAATGTCAATCACCGACCCCCATCGAAAATGCCACTGGTGTTTGGGTCCGGACCATCGGGTCGACAAGTGTGGTTCCTGTCAGGCAATGACCAACAAAGCTCTTAAGGAACGAAGAGGTAAACTGGCGGTGGGGGAGGAATCCGCGAAGTCTTCTTCGAGAAGAAAGAAAGACTCAGGAGAGTCGAGTGATAAATCTTGACACAGGTCGAGGAAATAGATATCGAGATGTCGCTCGAGGAATTCTTCCTCTTCGTCAAAATAATTGAAGAAAAGGTGACACAGATCTTCCTCTTACTCTTCTTCATTGTCTGATACAAGGGTTGTCACCTGCCCTTCAAAACATGATTCCCCCAAAAAAATGGGAGCCCTTCAGAGCCTCGATGATGAGAATTTTCAAGAATGTGGCACAGACTCCCTCGAAAAAGTCGCGTGAAGACCATGCCCCAGCTCACTCTAGGAGTGACAGAGGGAGGTCGGAGACCAAACATGTAAAATCCGGCGATAAGTCGTCGAGGGTGTCGTCGCAAGAAATTTCTCTGACACCTTAGAAAAAAAAGCTAAATAAGCCTACTGGTGCATAAATCGGAGATAACACCTGACTAAATGGCACCGAGTGTCCATCCACCATCAAAGTCGGTGTCGAAGGTGGCCTCGACGCCCCTATCGAAGGCTCACTCAACACCGATATCGAAGGTGGTGTCGACGGCCTACTCGATGACGACTACATCAAAGGCTCCTTCGACTGCGTCAAACCCTGCGTCAACGACATTGACACCTTTGTCGAGGCCAACATTAATTTCGGCATCCAAATCGACTCCCTTGCCGAAGCCGAGATCGATGCCCATTACATCATCGAGTAAAAGTTACCATCCAGAGCCTAGACCAGATTTTGTCAAATCTATGGCTTCCATTTATGAGGAACAATCCTCTGAAAGAGGATTTCCCCTAGGGGAGTAAAATTTGAAGCGAGAGAAGTTCCTGAAGAATTAATAGATCCTCATTCTAAGATGGCTGACCTATATGAATGCCTGCAAACTGCCAGTGGCCTGGATACTTCTCCTGAAGTTGATTTTTGACAGACCGGACCCTGCTGACCATGAAGACTCTGGGTATAGAACTCTTATGAATAGAGTGATAGAATTTATGGGGTGGAACAGAAACTCCCCTAATTACAAGCAGGTTTGCATGACAGACATTCTCATTGAAGGCCCTCAAAAGGACCCTGTCCTTCCCTTTCACACAGCACTGCAAAATAAGGGTTATGGCCACATGGGAAACACCAGATTCTGGGCCAGCCGGGAATAAAAAATGTATAGGGAAATACAGGCCTTCCTCGTCTGATCCAGAGTACTTATCAAAACATCCTTCGCCTGAGAGCTTAGTGGTCCAGGCGGCCACATCCACTAGGCATTCGGCTTACCCTTCAATTCCCCCAGATGGGGACGACAAAATAATTGATGCATGGTCTCACAAGATTTCTTCTTCGGGTAGCATGGCCTTAAAATCTACAAATGTGACTTGCACCCTTGCAAGATTCACATACACCCTGTGGTATTGTATGACTGCAGCAGCTGAACACATTCCTGAGGGCGAGGAACGGGAAGGTTTCCTTGCAATTGTAAGAGATGGAAAGGAGGCCATGGGGGAATGCCTTCAATCAGGATTGGACACTGCTGACGGCATAAGCAGGTCCATGGCATCTAGCACAGTGCTACGCAGATTTGTGTGGCAGGCAGAGAAAGTCGAGCTTTGCACCAGATGTGCAAGCCACGCTACTCAATATGCCATTTGACGGCTTGAGGTTGTTTGGCAGCAAGGCGGACGAAAGTTCAGAGAAGCTGCAGACCTCAAAGGCGACAGCTAAGTCACTTAGCGCCTCCTATAAGACAATCTCAACGACACTCCCACTCAGGGTCATCTTCCTGGAGGAGTCGTCCTTTTCGATTCTACTACTCATTTGGGAGAGGGAAGGGACAGGTCAGTCAAAAAGGACAGCAAAGAAAATGTCATCGTGGTGGAAGGGGAAAAAGTTCTAAATCAGCCCCTGCAGCGACAACTGTCCCTTCACCCACTGCAGCCGCTGCAAAGCCACTCTGAGGCCTTGACACACAAAACCCTGGTGGGAGGCAGGATCACTCAGTATCTGAACGAATGGCGGGGCATTACTTCAGATGCTTGGGCACTGAAGACAGTAGCCCAGGGTTACTGCCTTCCCTTTCGACAAAGGCCTCGGGACTGTCAGAACACTGAACCTAAACAGGGTAAAGCGCCTGGTGACCGAAGAGAAGCTGTTGAACCCGTAGTGCAGTAGTATATTCTTCCCACCAATGTAACACTCAGTTGTGTATAAAAACAGTCTGAGCGGTCAATTGGTTGAAAGATGTTTGAAGAATGAACAGGACCCTCTGGAACTCCTGATGACTGCAAGTTCCTTCCCGATGACTGGTAAGTTCACAAGATAGACTGACAACTCACTGATTGTCAGTAGGGTAAGGTACGGTACATTCCGACAAGAAAACGACAACAGATTGAAAGTAGAATGCCTCTGTAAAGATACAAGAACTATATAAGACAAGGAAAGGCAAAAGAACCAATAACTGGAAAATGAACAGGAAATAAGGACTCTTACTTGTATATCCGTGAGACGGGAAGCAACGAGGAAAGTAGGATGAAGCCCAGACTCACGGTGTTGAAGAAATCCTCAGTCCGGTACAAGTCCTATTCCCGCCGGCACGCGTACGCCTGGACAGTTTAGGAAATCCCAGAAGTGCTATAGGCAGTCTCTAGTCCAGCACTCATATCCTATTCCCGCCGGCACGCGTACGCCTAGAGTGAAGAATCCCAGAAGTGCTACAGGCAGTCTCTAGTCCAGCACTTGTCTCCTATTCCCGCCGGCACGCGTACGCCTAGGATGAAGGATCCAAGAGTTCCGGGTCAGAATCAGGTAATCAGACAAAACAAAGCATGAGACAAGAATCCAAGTCAAAAGGAAGTCTGGGTCGTAGCAGGAGTTCGTAGCCGAAGTTCGAAGCAGAAGTACCGAGGGCAAGACAAGAGCAAAATCCAATAGACAGGCCAGAGGTCAAGAAGGGACAAGATCCAAAAGTATCAAGCGCCACTGTAGTAATCCAAGGAAAACAATCAGAAGCACCGAAACAGCGAACTGGGCGGACTTAAATTTGCGTGACCACAACGCGGGAGTCACGTGACCGGGAAACCGGAGCAACACGTGACTGCAGACGTAGTAGTGGCCATCGTCGCCATGGCAACCCCCAATGCCTTCGAAACAAGCCTTTAGTGGAATGGAAGCGCTTGTTGCTGTTCCTAGCTATTTTGACTCCCGTAAGTCTGTGGGGGACGCGGGAACGTGTAGTAGGAAATGGCGTTCTGACAGTATCCTCCCCCAAAGGTCCCCCGAGACCTTGAGATGCTAGAAACTGGGATAATAGCACGGGTGCATGGATGTTGGACTCAGGTTCCCAAGTGCGATCCTCCAGACCGTAACCCTTCCAATCTACCAAAAACAAACGTACACCACGTGATAGTTTAGTATCCAAAATAGCATTAACCTCATATTCTTCCACCCCTTGTACCAACAGGGGGGGGGGACGGATAGGTAACCTCACCTGCTCAGAACATGGTTTAACCAAAGACACGTGGAAAACGGGATGTATTTTCCAAGTAGGAGGCAATTCCAACTTGACCACAAGGGGATTGATCACCTCCTTAACAACATAAGGACCCACAAAGCGAGGTAACAGGGTTTTACGTCCTGGAATACTGAGATTCTTGGTAGAAAGCCAAACACGCATACCTGTAGTATACTGCGGTGCTGGCTGGCGATGGCGATCGGCATACTTCTTAGCCTGTTCCTGCGCATGTATTAAGTGTTCCATAACGCTCTTACGCAACGATGTCAGGTCTCTAAGACAAGATTGGACCGCTGGACAATCCGAGGATATACAAAAATCCAAGGGTAGAGAGCGTGGGTGTTGTCCATACATGGCATAGAAAGGAGAGACCCCCGTAGAAGAATGCGCAGAATTATTATAAGCGAACTCTGCCATAGGCAATACGGAGAGCCAGGTTTCTTGGTGTTGTAGAATAAGACATCTCAAGTATTGTTCCATGGTGGCATTGAGTCGCTCGGTTTGGCCATCAGTTTGTGGATGGTAAGCCGTAGAATAACTCTCGTCAATACCCATGGACTGTGTAAGATGTTTCCAAAAACGAGAGGCAAATTGCGCACCCCTGTCAGTTATTATGATCTCAGGAAGACCAAAGAAGCGGAAGACATTGCGTAAAAACAGGTCCGCCAGAGTAGTAGCGGATGGAAGACCCCGACAAGGCACAAAAAGGGCCAACTTAGTAAAACTGTCGACTACCACCCAAATAGTATCAAATCCACCAATCAAAGGTAGTTCCACTACGAAGTCCATGGAAAGCATGGCCCAGGGTTTAGCAGGTACTGGCAGGGGTTGTAGAAGACCCATTGGTTTGGCCGGGACGGTTTTACATTGAGCGCAAACTGCGCAGTTTGCGATGTACAGCACAATGTCTTTTGACATGAAAGGCCACCAGCACCAGCGCTTGAGTAACTCCAAAGTCTTACGATGACCGGGGTGTGCGGCCAACATGGAGTCATGACACCAAGACATGGCAATCCTGCGGGTATGAGAGTCAGGTATATAGATTTTACCTTGAACGTATGGCAAGGACTGAATAACATCCAGATTAAGATCCTCCAATTCAGGATGTTTTTCTGAGACCCATTGCTGAATGGCTGTCTTCAGGGATGGTTGCAATGTGCAGCCACACACGACCTGGTTGGGCAAGAGTAGTCGACCCTCCTGTGGCCGATGCACTGGGTTTTCAAAAAGTCTTGACAGGGCGTCTGCCTTGGAGTGCAACGTCCCCGGACGGTAAGTCAATACAAAGTTGTACATAGAGAAGAACTCATGCCAACGTGCATGGCGCGCTGTGGTGCATTTCAATGATTGAAGGGCCAGTAGGTTTCTGTGATCAGTGAACACTTGAATCGGAGTCTCTGCTCCCAAGAGATGATGTCTCCAAACTGTAAAAGCCTCCCAGACAGATAGCAGTTCACGTTCGGTAATGGTGTAGTTTACCTCATACGGAGTAAGCTTGCGTGAATTATACGCGACAGGATGGAGGATCCCTGTGTCAGGACAAAACTGGGAGAGAACTGCCCCTACTGCCACGTCAGACGCATCGGCCTCTACAACAAACGGTTGTTTGACATTAGGATGTTGAAGTACCGGAGCTGAAGTAAAGGCTTCCTTGAGAGTCTCAAATGATTTCTGTGCTTCGGGATTCCATTGAAACGGATGCTTATTGCTTGTTAAAGCAGTAAGTGGAGCCACAATGCTAGAGAAGTGCCTGATGAACCGCCGATAAAAGTTTGCGAACCCCAAAAAAGACTGCAAAGCTTTTAGTGTACCTGGGACGGGCCATTCCAATACAGCCTTGACCTTGGTTTGGCTCATCAGAACACCCTGGTTAGTAATGTCATAGCCCAGGAATTCAACTGAAGTAGTATGAAAAATACACTTCTCTAGTTTTGCGTATAGTTTATTCTTACGCAGACGTTGTAGTATTTCAGTAACATGTTGACGGTGTAGTACAAGAGAAGGGGAATATATCAAGATATCGTCTAAATAGACGATCACAAACCGATCAATCATGTCCTGAAAAACGTCATTGATGAAATGTTGAAATGTGGCAGGGGCATTACATAGTCCAAACGGCATGACCAAATATTCAAAGAGGCCATATCTGGTTTTGAATGCCGTCTTCCATTCGTCCCCCTCTCTTATCCTCACTAGATTATACGCACCCCGGAGGTCCAATTTGGTGTATATCACTGAAGAGTCTAGCTGATCCAAAAGTACTGAAATCAGTGGTATGGGATACTGATTCCGTATTGTGACTGCATTCAGGTCCCGATAATCTATACATGGTCTCAGGTCCCCCTCTTTTTTCGGAACAAAGAACAGGGGAGATGCAGCAGGAGCACGGGAGGGGCGAAGGAAACCAGAAGCCAAAGCCTTGTCCAAATACTCCTTCAAAACTGCATCTTCCTTTAAAGTAAGAGAGTAAATCCTCCCAGAGGGGATCCTAGCTCCCTCCTTAAGGTCTATGGGACAGTCATAAATACGATGAGGCGGTAACCTTTCTGCCTCACCTTTGTCAAAGACATCTGCGAAAGACTTGTATTCTGGGGGTAAAATAGTATTGACAATACCCCCTACCATCGAAACAGATTCCAATAAGGCTTGACAGGGGTTGTTTTTCTCTTGAGTCGTTAGGCCACAATGTCCTGAACAATAAGTTGAGGTAAACGAGACAGACCCTGCAACCCAATCTACCAAGGGGCTATGGAGCCGAAGCCATGGTAGACCCAGAATTAGTCGAAATTGAGGTGCAGTAATGACATCGAATGAAATGACTTCGCTATGACAGCCGTCTATGAGTAACTTCAGGGGCACTGTCGACTCCGTTACCAACCCTGAGAGTAGTGTGGTACCATCAACTGCGTTGACCACCTCGGGTTGTTCCTTTGGTACCAGGGGAATGTTCCAGTCTTTCACATACTGGAGATCAACATAATTTCCAGTAGCCCCAGAATCCAAAACCGCTTCAGAGGACCAGGTTTCGCCGTCCGGAGAAGCAACAACGACCTTAATAGTGAAAGGAACTGAGAATTTGGAGCCCGGAAGATCAATGCTCGACATAGGGGCTCCCTCTATTGTCGGGCTTTGGAGTTTCCCGTCTTCGCGGGTTTCTTGGGACATAGACTCAAAAAATGACCAGAAGAACCACAATAAAAGCATAACTTGTTCCTTTTACGCTTCTCTCTTTCTTCGCTACATAATGGTCCTCTTATCGCCCCTATTTGCATGGGTTCCCCATTACCTGAAGCCAAACTTGTCAGACTAACAGGGACCGGGGGCAAAATCCTCTTTTCCCCCTTCCTTTCCGCTTTACGGGCATCGATCTGAAGAACTAGATCCAAAAAGTCAGGAAAGGAGACGGGGACCACAGGTACCGTAGCAATGACATCTTTGAGGGAATCTGACAAACCCCTATAAAACAAGGCTGCCTTCTTCTCGTCTGGCCAGTTGGTTTCAGCAACCAATTGGTTAAACTTAGCCAGATACGTCAAGAGAGTAGAATCGCCTTGCTGTAAATTCAATAACTCCAAATCAGTTGCCTGAGATTTGTATCGGGAGTCAAAAACTCTGGTAAGCGCCTCTATGAGAGCGTCACAGTCAAATAACAAATGACTACCTTGCTCCAAGAGAGGATTCGCCCAGACTGCAGCAGTACCCCCTAGGTTAGATAATATAAAAGCGGCCTTAGTGGTTGAATCGGGAAATGATGTTGGTCTACAAAGAAAATGCAGTCTGCATTGATTGATGAACGTTCTGAAGGTTTTTGGATCGCCCAAGAAACGTTCAGGAGGAGCCAACGGGAATTGTGTCATAACTACCGGAACCGGGTCTGCCCTGGCCTGAGCACCGGCCGTACTAGACCCGGAAGCCACTGCAACTGATGGAGGTTCAATGGCGCTAACCCTTAATCCCGCTTGAATATCATCAATACGGCGATGAGTGGCATCATGGGCAGTTTGCATGTCAGCACGTAAATCAGCCACTAATTGCACCAAGGTAGCCAAAGGATCATTGGCTGTGTCCATTTTATTGGCTTCTGATTCTGTCAGAACACTGAACCTAAACAGGGTAAAGCGCCTGGTGACCGAAGAGAAGCTGTTGAACCCGTAGTGCAGTAGTATATTCTTCCCACCAATGTAACACTCAGTTGTGTATAAAAACAGTCTGAGCGGTCAATTGGTTGAAAGATGTTTGAAGAATGAACAGGACCCTCTGGAACTCCTGATGACTGCAAGTTCCTTCCCGATGACTGGTAAGTTCACAAGATAGACTGACAACTCACTGATTGTCAGTAGGGTAAGGTACGGTACATTCCGACAAGAAAACGACAACAGATTGGAAGTAGGATGCCTCTGTAAAGATACAAGAACTATATAAGACAAGGAAAGGCAAAAGAACCAATAACTGAAAAATGAACAGGAAATAAGGACTCTTACTTGTATATCCGTGAGACGGGAAGCAACGAGGAAAGTAGGATGAAGCCCAGACTCACGGTGTTGAAGAAATCCTCAGTCCGGTACAAGTCCTATTCCCGCCGGCACGCGTACGCCTGGACAGTTTAGGAAATCCCAGAAGTGCTATAGGCAGTCTCTAGTCCAGCACTCATATCCTATTCCCGCCGGCACGCGTACGCCTAGAGTGAAGAATCCCAGAAGTGCTACAGGCAGTCTCTAGTCCAGCACTTGTCTCCTATTCCCGCCGGCACGCGTACGCCTAGGATGAAGGATCCAAGAGTTCCGGGTCAGAATCAGGTAATCAGACAAAACAAAGCATGAGACAAGAATCCAAGTCAAAAGGAAGTCCGGGTCGTAGCAGGAGTTCGTAGCCGAAGTTCGATGCAGAAGTACCGAGGGCAAGACAAGAGCAAAATCCAATAGACAGGCCAGAGGTCAAGAAGGGACAAGATCCAAAAGTATCAAGCGCCACTGTAGTAATCCAAGGAAAACAATCAGAAGCACCGAAACAGCGAACTGGGCGGACTTAAATTTGCGTGACCACAACGCGGGAGTCACGTGACCGGGAAACCGGAGCAACACGTGACTGCAGACGTAGTAGTGGCCATCGTCGCCATGGCAACCCCCAATGCCTTCGAAACAAGCCTTTAGAGGAATGGAAGCGCTTGTTGCTGTTCCTAGCTATTTTGACTCCCGTAAGTCTGTCGGGTACGCGGGAACGTGTAGTAGGAAATGGCGTTCTGACAGGGACCATCCACCGGGTTCCAGCTCTGCCAAAATTCCAGACCCACTCCTTGTGCAGGAGAGTTTAACCCTGCTAGAGAAAGGTGCAATAGAAGATGTACCTGTAGTGGAGAGGAACAAGGGTTGGTACTCCCCTTACTTTCTCATCCCAAAGAAGGACGGAGGACTGAGACCCATCTTGGGCTTAAGAAACTTGAACATGCTCCTCAGGAAGGACATGTTCAAGATGGTAATCCTCTCTCAGATCCTTCAGGCTCTCCAACTCCAAGATTGGTTGGTATCATTGGACCTCCAGGATGCTTACTTTCATGTGCCGATCCATCTCGAGCACAAAAAGTACCTGAGGTTCGTGATTGGCAGTTCTCACTTTCAGTTTCGAGTTCTGCCATTTGGGTTGACCTCCACCCAGTGTTTTCACCAAGCTGATGGCTGTGGTGGCAGCGAGTCTCAGGAGAGGGGGGATTCACTTCTACCCCTACCTGCACGACTGGTTAATTAGGGGCGAGTTCCCGAATGAGCCCAGGAACCTCTGACCATGGCCTGCCCCTTCTTACACAGCTTGGGTTTCTCCCTCAATTACAAGAAGTCCCAAATGATACCACTCCAAAAGCTCCAATTCATCAGAGCAATCCTGGATACTTCCTCGGGCAAAGCCTCGTTCACCGAGGAGAGGGCTTATCACATTCTGCAGATGGTAACAGAGTTTCAGAATGCCCAGCATCTGACGGCCTTCAATTTTCTCAGGTTGCTCAGCCTTATGGCATCCTGTATTTTTCTGGTGCCAGAGGCCAGATTGAGAATTAGATCCTTTCAATGGGCCCTCAGAACTCAATGGTCCCAATTTTCGTGGGATATGTCAGATCTTTTGCAGGTTCAGGCCAGAGTGACTCAAGACCTGCTAGGGTGGGCCTGCAAGGACAATATTCTCAAAGGAAAACCTTTTTGGCAACCATGGCCTGGGATAACGGTAGTGACGGACGCCTCACTCACTGGGTGGGGAACCCACACCAACGATCTGTCAATCAGCGGACATTGGTCTCCATCGGAGTCCAAATTACACATCAACCTTTTTATATCTCAGGACGATCAGACAAGCGCTTAAGGCCTTCTGCCCTCTGTAAAGGGAAATAATGTCCTGATAATGACGGATAACACAGTGGCCATGTACTACCTCAACAAAATAGGTGGTGTAGGGTCACTACCACTATGCAGAGAGGCAATGCAGCTCTGTCTCTGGGCAATACAAGAAGGAATCTCTCTATCGGCAGTTCACCTAGCCGGAGAGAAGAACACGGTGGCGGACGCTCTGAGCAGGCAGAGCAGTCTCCCATGAGTGGGAGCTAGATCAGGAAGTCCTTCAAGAGATCTTTGCCCTTTGGGGATCTGTTCGCGACCAGTGTCGACCGGAAGTGCGACCAGTTCTGCTCAAGGGAATTTCCTCCAAGAGGAGCTCTAGGGGATGCGTTCGTGGTGGACTGGGAATTTTCGCTTCTCTATGCGTTCCCTCCAGTCCCCGTGATTCCTCACGTAATCAGGAGGTTGAGAAAGTTCAGGAAAACCATGATCTAGATTGCCACAGACTGGGCCAGGAGAACGTGGTACCCAGACCTTCTGGACATGTTCATGCCCTCCAATACGTCTTCCACAAAGAGAGGATCTCCCCTCGCATGAGTTAGGCCGGGTTCTCCATCGAGATGTCAAGACACCCAGCCTTCACGCATGGTTTCTGAGAGGCTTAGATATAAGGATTGGGACCTCCCGGATGACGTAATGGAGATTTTGTTTTCGGCCAGAAGGCCAGCAACAAAGTACTTGTATCGGTGTCGTTGGAACAAGTTCAGTAACTGCTGCAGGGGCTCCAAGTTGGCACAATAAAAGGATACTTGGCAGCGCTATCTATTTTTAAGCGCTCATCAGAAGTGTCTTACTTCAAAATGCCCTTGGTTATTCAGTTCCTGAAAGGGCTCACAAATGTGTACCCTCCAACCCCTTTTCAGGTACCCGTCTGGGATTTTAATTTAGTTTTAAAATTCCTTACATGTATGCCTTTTGAGACCTTACACTCCTGCCCACTAAGGCTCCTTACCTTTAGACAATACAACTAGTGGCAATTACATGAGCCCGCAGGGTGAGTGAGTTGCATGCGCTCTCTTGTAAGCATCCGCACACCGTTATTCATAAGGACAAGGTTACACTTAAAGGCAAACCCTCTTTTTTGCAAAAAAACGTCTCTTATTTTCACCCGTCACAAAAAATCACTTTACCATCCTTCTATCCTCCTCCTCATGCAAGTAAGGAGGAAGAAATGTTACGCAGACTGGACCTTAAAAGGGCTCTCAGTTTCCATATATCCAGATTGGCTAAATTTAGACAAAGTGATAAACTTTTTGTAGGATATACTGGACACAAATTTGGATTAGCGGTAGCCAAACAGACATTGTCCAGATGGATAATTCTGGTAATTTCTGAATGCTATAGGCTAGATGGAAAAGACCCTCCAGATGTGCTAAGGGCCCATTCAAACAGGGGCATGGTGACTTCAACGGTCCTGCAGAGGGGTGTCCCGGTGCAAGACATTTGTGCAGCGGCAACCTGGTCCTCTATGCATACTTTTGTGAAGCACTATTCTCTAGATTCTACATAATCACAAGGAGGCCTCTTTACCAAAGCCGTCCTTCATACAGTTCACGATTAAGATTTCTGCTACTCCCTCCTCCAAATTCATACTACTTTGGGAGCCTAAGTAAGATGAGGAATACGTGGGAGGACACAATCCATCTGAAGAAAAAGTTACTTACCAACTGTAACGTTCTTTCGATTGGATGTTCCTGCTACATATTCCTCATCGACCCTCCCAGCCTACCCCGCCATGTAGTTTACGCCAGTTGCACTCCAAATTCCTTGAGAGCTGAAGGTCTAAGAATGCCTGGTCAATTACTCAGATGGTTAAATCGTAAAAAGAGAACTGAAGCCAACAGGCACGGCTCGAGCCTTTTATACAACGGATGACTTCGGCGCCCGATGGCAGCCCTCGAGGGACATCGACGCCGTGACCTCGGGCACAGCGCCCTCCTGTGTGAAAAAACTTTTTCCGAAGCAGCAAAGCTGAAGATAGAAATATCTCAGATGAGAAATACGTGGGAGGAACATCCAATCGAAAGAAAGTTACAGTTTGTATTTGTATTTTTTTTAATTTATTTTATTTATAAAGCGCACCAGGCCCAAGGGCATACGGGCGCATAGCATGGGTTACAGACATAATAAGGGCGCATCGCTGAGGTGCTCGGTATAGTACAAATTACACACCACAGAGTACACGCAATACAATAAATAGGTAACTTAGGCTAACAAACAGATACTATACATAATAACGAACAGTAAGGAGAGATATCTAACAGGGTGGCGCTAGTGTAGCGAGTCTGAGTGAGCAGTTGGTGCAAGGAATCATGGCTGATCTTGGGAAGACAACCAGGCTTTGGCTTTGCAATTGAAGGCCAAGAAGGATGGTTCTGCTCTGAGTGGGATAGGTAATGTGTTCCATAGTTTTCCAGCCAGGACTGGGAAGCTGCTCCCGCCTGATCTCTGGAGGTTGAAGCGGGGGATGGAGAGACAGTTAACTTGAGCACTTCTAAGTGGTCTTGAGGAGGTATGTAGAGAAAATCTATTGGCAAGATAACTAGGTGCTTGATTCGTGATGCTTTTGTGATTTAGCGCTAACGCTTTGAGTGAGACTCTTTGGGAGACTGAGAGCCAGCGGAGACTCCATCTAGAGTCTGAGATGTGGGAGTTCCTGGGGATGTTTAATGCCGCTCTAATGGCATTATTTTGAATGATCTGTAATGTATTGATGGTACATTGGTTGGTGCTGAGATAGAGAGCGTTGCAATAGTCTATCTTAGAAAGAACTAGGGTCCTGGCTAGAGTAGTGCAGTTGGCTGGTGATAGGAATGGACGGCATGCCGTGATGAGTATGCGGGTATATGATGTGGCCGAGGATACTGCATTGATTTGCCTGGAGAGTGAGAGAGAGGAGTCGATATAGATTCCAAGCGTTTTTGTGTCTTTGGCTACTTTGATGGGATTGCCATCAATTGTGAAGCCTTTGAAGGACGGATCTAGCTTACTAAGTCTTTGGTGAGAGTCTAAGATAAGAATCTCCGTCTTTTCATCGTTCAGGCACAATTCATGTTACGCCATCCAGGCCTGAATGTCTTGGTAAATGGAGTAGATAGCTAGAGTGTCAGTTTTGTGATCACCAGAGATGGCGATGAGTATCTGGGTGTCATCAGCGTAGTTGGTATATGTGACACCCAGATAGTGCAGTATGTCAGAGTGGTTTCGTGAATACATTATAGAGTGTTGGGGAAAACACACGATCCTTGTGGAGCCCCGCAGGGTTGGCGGTAGCAGAAGGGGAGAAGACTCTCATGGATCTATTTTCCAGGAAGGAAGTGATCCATGTCGTGGCTTTGTCCGAGAAGTGGGTGGCGGTTTTAAGGTGACGGCAAAGGATTTGGTGGTTTACTAGTTTGAAGGCTGCAGAGAGATCTAATGGGAGTAGGAGGGCTAACTTGCCCTTATCTTTTAGGTCTTCAGTCTATGTTTTAAGATCTAGGAGGGCGGTTTCCGTGCCGTGTCGGTGGCGGAAGCCTGATTGCCTAAGGTCCAGGAGATTATTAGTTGCCAAGTAATCTTGGATCTGCAGGTAAGCCGCACGATCAAGAATCTTCAGAAGGAACGGGACCGTGGTGATGGGCCTTTAGTTAGTGGGTATGTTGGCGTCCAGAGTAGGTTTTCCTAATGAGGGGAATGACCCAGGCATCCTTTAGGTTGTCCGGGACAGTCCCAGAGCTGAAGGAGGAGTTTATGAGGATGGTGATGAAGGGTGCTAGACTATGTGAAGCCTCCTTAATGATGGAGGCTGGGCAGGGGTCGCCCTGACAGTTAGAGGGTTTGAGGTTGTTGATAATGTGCTCAACTTCAGGGATAGATAGGGGTGCAAAGCTGAAAGGCTTGATGTTATCAGGATTGGTATTGGTGTTGACCTGGAAGATTTTTTGCTGCAAGCTGGACTGCAAGCATTTTTCTTTGTCGTTCATTTTGATTTGGAGGGTGGGGATTTTGCCGAGGATGGCCTTTTGAATGTTAGTATACCAAGTGCTGTCTTTGGAGCAGGTGGCATGGGGGTGGCGGGCGATTCAAGTTCCTTAAGGATTTTGAATAGTTCATTGGTGTTGGATTGGGCATGTTCAATGCGTTTGTTGTACTCGTCTCTTTTGGCCTGTAGTATGGCCTCTTTGTAATTAAGAGTAGCTATCGTAACACTGGCTTTATTTGTTTCAGTTGGATGGCTTTTCCAACGTAATTCGCAGACCCTTTTTTCCTTGCGAAGGGATCTCAATTGTGGCATGAACCAGGAGTTGAGGTGGGCCCGAGGTTTGGGTTTTTTAGGTTTGGTGGGCGCAATGAGGTCTAGTGCTTGAAGCATGGTCTGATTGTACGCGTCTAACAAGACGGTGGGGTCAGAGCATGAGGATGAGAGATCATTGAGTGCAGGGAGGATGAGTGGGAATAATTTAGCTCAAGTTATGTTACGCTTATTTCTTGTGGCAGTGGCAGGTGCGATATCCAGTGCGGTGTGGATGATTTTAGTGGGGATACTAAAGGTGATGAGGTGGTGGTCTGTCCAGGTACAAGGTTGGTTAGATACAATGTTAGTGTCGCAGTTTAAGGTAGCTAACCAGTCGAGTGCTGCCCTTGGAATGTGTTGGCGAATTGCCTTGTTGTGAGAAGCCTAGGTTGAGTAGCAGGTTGTTGTCATGTGCAGGGGCATCATTGGGGTCTAGGTAGCCTAGATTGAAGTCACAAAGTACTATGATTTGGTACTTCGTCTTGGTGTTGTCAGTAAGGATGTGGGAGAGATCTTCAGCGAATGAGGATAAGGGACCAGGGGGTCGATAGATAAGGTGGAGTGTAATAGTTTGATTGGGGGTGATTGCTAGCTTCACTGAGAGTAATTCAGCAGAGCTGATTTGGGGAGCACTGGCGAGGCGAAGATCGATGGTGTTTTTGTGTATGAAGGCAATGCCGCCTCCTTTAGATTGACCAGAGTTGCGGTCACTTATAGTCGTATAGCCATCGGGGATTGCTAGTGATAGGAGTGGACCTGAGGCTGCATGGAGCCCAGGTCTCAGTAACAGCTATGAAATCAAGGTCATGAGTGGTGATGAGGTCAGCCACATCAAGTGCGTATGCTGTGAGTGATCTGGAATTAATCGGGGCAGCCTTGAGAGGTACTGGTTGGGTCTGAGGTTGGATGCTCACGTTAAGATTTATGCCTGCTGTGGGTGAGAGAGAGTGGCGAAGGGTGGGGGCTAATGACTCCAGTTGGTAAGTAACTTGTTCTTCTGCTGTTCCCACAGACCCAGGGATACTAAAGAAACACTGGCTGAGACTCCAATGGGGTCTTCAGCCAATAGATAAAGTTTCCACTTGCCATATGAACTTCTCCCTCAGCAATGAAGGCTAAGGAGGCAGCGTGGACTCTGAAGGTTTACCCTTGCATCTGGGATCCCCTTTCACATGACCAGTTGACCCGCAAGCATAACACTTACCAAATGTTCTGACAAATGGGGGTTTTCTGCTGACCTCCCTCTGGTTTAGCACCGGAGGTTTCACTAGACTGACCTGGTTTCCCATGTGGCTTACCCTACTTATGTTTGTGGCCCTCTTTTCGATGCAAGGTTTTATAATTCTCTGTCATCTTTCCTGTGCTATTTCCCCTCATCCTTCTTGTGAATGTACCCAGAATCCTTATGAGTAGCCCTTTTGGCAACCCACAAGTCAGCAGCCTTTGCTAACTTCTTGGGATCAATCTATTTAGAGTCAGCCAAGTGCTGTCTCAGCTCAGGAGAGCATTCATCAAAAATAGATTTCAACAAAAATAGATTTCTCATTCCCTCAAAGGAGTTCACTCTTTAACCCTTAATCCAACCATCTAAGTTTTTCAAACATTCGCACACCCAGGTACCCCAAGGGGTACCAGCAGTCATTTTGAGGGTCCTAACCCTCTTAAGGTACTGGAAGGAGTTTTCCCAAATCTAGCTATCAAAGCCAGCTTCACATTCTCATACTCCCATCTTTGAAGTTCCCCCACCTCCATTACAACCTCTCTTCACCCAAATTCCCCAAGAAGGTCAGGTAGAATGAGGAGTGCATGAAGGCATTTGAAGGACTTAAGAAATCCCTTTGTCAAGCTCCACTCTTGAGAGCTCAACCAATCCTTTATTGTACAAACTGATGCTTCCAATACAGGTATAGGTGCAGTTCTGAGTCAGCCGGATGAGAAAGGCAGGGCACACCCAATCTGCTTCATCAGTAGGAAACTGAAGGACCCTGAAACAAGGTGGGCAACCATAGAACGTTATTCTTTTGCCATTGTGTGGCCTTTGAAGAAGTTTAGACCATACTGGTATGGATCTACTCTTGTAATTCAAACATACCACCAACCTTTGAGATAGTTAATGTAGATGAAGGGGTAAATCCTAAGATGGTCAGTCAGACTTCAGGGGTTTCATATTATCATAGAACACAGATCAGGGTGTAATCACCAAAATATTGATGGTCTCTCCAGAAAGTATGACCGACTGGAGTAAAGAGATTCATCAAGGGGTGGATTAAATCCTCCTGTCCCTTAGTCTGGGGGGACGAGTGTTAGGGAGAATTCTCAGAAATGTGCTAATTCCTATCTACCTTAGAGCCCCCCAGCACTTTTGTGACAGCTCCAGAGGCTGGTGGGGTCCACTAGTCTCACTTTTGCTGGACTGTAGGACTTTTACATTTTTACCTGCAGAGAGTGAGACCTTTTTTCCCACTCTCATGTATTTTTGGTATGACTTTGTGTTTCTTTTGGTTGTGGAGTCTGACAAACTCCATAGGCATAATCTTTTACATTGTCACACAGCACCTTCAGTGCAGTGGCACAGGAATGTCTTTCAGATTTCCCAAAGGTTTAAATACCTTCTCTTGGATAAACTACTGTTTCCAAGAGCAGTAAAGTTAAATTGACATTACTTACATTTGTAACTTTCTAGATCCAGCACACCCTATCTTAAAATAGGGTGCTGGAGGGGTTACTTAGTATCCTCTCTGTCTAGCTTCTCATGTAACATTTTTATGTTACCCTTTTCACAATTAATGGCTGGTGGCAGTAGTTTACTTTTTACTACCGTGAGGTGTTTTTACCGCGGGCTGCTGTCGCAGCTGCAGTGAAGCACCCAAGGGTGCCCTTTCTGTCAAAATGGCCCTGGTCTTCTTTTTTCGGTCCTTCTTGAGATTTACTCTGCGCGTCAAACCAGGTTTGGTCCCTTTGTCCGTTTTGTCTTTGGCAGGCTTCACGAGTGAAACCCACCTCTGGCTCAGGGTGTCTGGAAGATGCGGGAAGTGAAGTAGGTGCCCAAACTTCCTGTGCCTAGTCTCCTAGGAGACAGCAACGCACTCTTAGGTGATTGGCAGCTCAGCTGGAATGAATGGGAGAAACCTGCATAAAAGGTAAGGCTTTTTAGCTTGGAAGGCAGAGTCGATCACTGGACGAAGGAATCCAAAGAAGAACTTGGAAGAGACGCCTGCTGTAATTCCTGGACCGTTGGTTTGCCCGGTGAAACCCTGCTGCGATGCTGCAGCTCCGAATTTTCCTCGACTATAGAAGCCCTGCAAGGTCGACTTCTCCCTTTTAAGTTGGTGGGACCAATCGACTCCAAAGTAAGCCCGTCTGGACACCCTCTCAGAACTGGCTGTACTACCACTGCTGCGGCTGTTGGAACTGAAGTGCCAAGGAGAGGGACACCAGATTGTGTGTGTTGCTTTTAAGTTGGACCCAAGCTCCAGAAAGATCCTCTGGACTCCCAGGAAGCAGGACTGACCAAGCCTGAGCCACCTCAACAGAGTACTGGACCCCAGATGCGAAGGTCCGAAGTGGTATCCGAGAACCGCAGTGGTGCTATTTGCTTGAGACGCAAGGAGCTGAAGTACCACTGATTTGAAGATTGCTGGTTGCTGTCGCTGACCTTCCCATTGCAGTGCAGGAGTCCACAGAAGTCCTCCCAATTGTGCCCACGACTGAGGCACAGGAACAACAGGATCTGCAGAGCAGCACAGGAACCGAAGCCAGCTGACACCATTTCTTCTAAACAAAAATACTGTACAGGCTTGGAGAACTTAACTCTTGTTGTGTATCCTTACCTGTTCTCAGTTGAGAGTTGTCTTGGTTGCTTTGTAGAGTTGCTTGCATCTTCTACTTTTACGAGCCTAAACAGCTTGTGGCCTTACATTGATTCTTCTTTTCTGTAAAGACTTCTAAAACTTTTTACAAGACTTTACCTACCTGCAAGATGTGCCACAGCAAAAACAAAATGAACAAAGGGACCAAACCTGGTTTGGCGTGCAGAGTAAATCTCAAAAAAGAACTTTCTTCAAAGAAATGGCGAAAGAAGAAGACCGGGGACATTTTGACAAAAATGGCACTCGAGGGTGCTTTACTGCAGCTGCGAACGCAGCCCGGGGTAAAGACACACAACGGTAGTAAAAAGTAAGCCACTGCCACCAGCCATTAATCATAGAAAAGGTAGCATAAAATGTTACATGAGAAACTAGACAAAGGGGATACTAAGTAACCCCTCCAGCACCCTATTGTAAGATAGTGTGTGTTGGGTCTAGAAAGTTACGGATGTAAGTAAAGTTAATTTCACTTTTCTGCTCTTGGAAATAGTAGTTTATCCAGGAGAAGGTATTTAAACCTATGGGAAGTTTGAAAGACTTCTGTGTCACTGCGCTGAAGGTTCTGTGTCACAAAGTAAAAAGATGCCTATGGAGATTGTCGGACTCCAAAAACCAAAAGTCCAAATCACTGAAAAATACATGAAAGAGTAGTAAAAAGGTCTCGCTCTCTCCAGGTTAAAAATTGGAAAGTCCTAGAGTCCAGCCAAAGTGCTGGGGGTCTCTAAGGTACAGAGGAATTGGCACATTTGAGAATTCTCCCTAACACACTGGCTAATCTTTCAGGCAGGGTTCTGTAAAGATGAAAGCGAGGCAGAGAAAGTAAGTTTACATTAAGTTTATTAGGCGAGCCCGCCAACTACAACCGCTCCTCCAGCTGTCTTCACCAACTGTCAATGCCGTCACGCGAGCCCCCCTCAACAGAGCAAGCCAGGTGACAGAAGCTCGCGCAACGGCACGCTCAACACAGCACTTCTATTCCAAACACATCTCCCCCCTTTAAAAGGACAAATAAATTTCACATTCAAAGAGTAATGCATAACCTTGAAAAATAATATGTTACTTTTACAACGTATTATAGAACTATATGAAGTATTATTATTCATATCATAAAATATCAATACAAAACATTAACACTTTACTACATATAATCTTTCATCCAAACTGGTTTGAGCCTCAATCTCAGTCTTCCAACAACTCCACATGTATTCACTGTGCTCATTTCCTCATTTTCCTTTCCCTTTCTGTTGTGTTGTCTCACAACCTCCAGTCCATCATTCACTCCAGTCGCTTTCGAAATTCTTCCTTTTGACCACACTTGACCTCCTTCCAATATCACCACTGACTTTTTTACTGCTGATATTTTCCTTGGGCCTAAATATTTACTTTCACAACATTTATTAACTAATCTGGGGTTCTTTACATACACCTTTTCACCCACCTTCCACTCACGAGCATTAAAATTCGCTGCACTCTTTTCTGTCAGGTCCAAGTATGAGTCTCATTATCTGTTCCCTATATACATGAACTACTTTGGCTACTCCCATCCAACCCAGACATAATTTAGACCCTGGTTCTCTACTCTTCAGAGACACAAAAGGTGACACTCCTGCCACAGAATATGGAGTCGTTACATAACTCCACGTCATTACATTCAAACCTTCTCTCCATGGTTGCCCCCCTCTCATAGCTAATTGCAACCCTTCTTTCAGCCAACGGTTGACCCTCTGCACAAGACCATTCGCTCTTGGGTGATACAACGCCGTTTTGATGTGTCTTATACCATAACTCCTAAGAAATGTTTTCATAGCTTCAGACACAAACTGAACCCCATTGTCTGAGACAATTTCCACTGGCACCCCTTCTCTAAAGAACACTCTCCAAAAATGTTATCAGTGCTCTAGCTGTGACATCCTTAACTGCTTCCCATTCCACCCACTTTGAATGATAATCAATGAGTACAAACAAAAACCTCAAACCTCCACCCAAATCATTTATTGGACCCAGTATGTCCACAGCAACATTGGTCCACGGTTCACTGGGAACAGGATTTGGACTCATTGGAGTCTCTCGCACAACTTTAGTTTTGTCACTCGTCTGGCAAATCATACAGTCTTTCACCCATTTCTCCACCATATTATCAATCCGTGGCCACCAATAATTTTGACGAAGTCTCCTTTTCATAGCTCCTTCCCCCCGGGTGACCCTCATAAGCAAGTTTAAGTAACTTGGACCTGACAGATTCAGGTGGAATAATACACCTCCCTCTTCTTAGTTTATCATCAAACATGTACAAGTCTTCCTTAAGCTCCCACCATACATCAAATTTCTTTTCCAATGTTTTCTTTTGGGGCCATGCCTTCACTGTCCACTCCTTGATTAACTTAAGTTCAAGATCAGATTCTTCTCCCTGCAACCATACTTCCTTACTGACTGCTTCCATAACCTCTGCCACTACTGACTCTTCCATAATACTATCATCAACCTCAAATTCAGCTTCATCAATCAGCAACCGAGATAAACAGTCTGCAACTATATTTTTCTTTCCTGGAATAAAACTCACCTTAAAATTATATGCATGTAGTCCTAAACCCCATCTACTTATCCTGGGTGAACCTAAAGCCCACCTCCCACTTTCAAATAATTGTGCTAAGGGTTTGTGGTCTGATCTAACAACAAACTGCCCCACAAAAAATACTTAATGTGCTTTATGGCCCAATACATAGCTAAAGTCTCTTTTTCTATAACGGAGTACTTAGATTCCGCTCCTTTTAAAGCCCTTGATGCAAATGCAATGACTCTCTCTCTCTTATCCTTGTCATATTGTACTAACGTAGCTCCAAGCCCCAGTATACTTGCATCCACTACTAAAACCGTCTAATCATATGGGTCAAACCATCCAATTGAAGGAGCTTCACTTATCCCTTCCTTAATATCATTAAATGCTGCAACACACTCTGGAGACCATTCAAACTTGGCACCCTTTTTGAGTATCATTCTTATGGGCGATGAAACCGTTGCAAAATCTTTGACAAATCTATGATAATATTCAGCAAGCCCCAGAAAAGCTCTCACTTGATCTTTCCTGGTTGGTTCTGGCGCATTCTTAACTGCCTCCACCAAGTTTCTCTTTGGTTTCACTCCAGACTCATCAATTTCATGCCCAAGGTATTCCACTTTACAAACTGCAATCTTGCACTTATCTCTCCTCACTGTCGTCAACCCAGCTTCTGACAGTTTACTCAATACATTGGCTAAAATTACATCATGATCAGCTACACTACTTGCATACAGCACCTCATCTTGAAATATTAGAATATTCTTTATCCCTTCAAGGACAGTGTCCATCACTCTCTGAAATACTGATGCCGCTGAGGCAAGTCCAAAAGGCATTCTGCAATATTTATAAGTACCAAAGGGCGTTACAAACGCAGTTAGATGCTGACAATCCTCCTTCAACGGAATCTGATGGTATGCTTGAGAAAGGTCTATCACAGAAAACACACTAGCTCCTCTGAGAGTAGATAAGATATCTCCAATTATCGGTAATGGGTGTCTGTCCACTAGTATGTTATGATTTACATCCCTCATGTCTACACACAGCCTTATTTGTCCATTTGGTTTTGCAGCTACCACAATTGGGGACAACCATTCCAAACTCTTACATTGTTCTATGATCCCCTTCTGCATCAAAGTCTCAATCTCCAATTTCAGTTTTTCCCTCAAATCGTGAGGTATTTGCCTCACTTTATGCACTTTTGGTATTGCTCCTGAATTCAGTCGTATTTCATGTTCAAACCCTCTGAGAATCCCTAAATCTTCCTGAAATACCTTGGTAAAGTCTCTTTCCCACTTGTCCTTCACCTCTGCAACTGTAATTGGTTCTTCTGCACTTGCTTGAATCCGAATACCTAGTTTACGTTGCTCACTCCAACCTAAAAGAGAAGAACCTTCTTGTGTTACATATACTTCCGCTTCACAACTTCTCCCTTTATACTTTATAGCTGCTTGAAACTTCCCCAACACCTCGATCCTCACGTTGCCATAAGCATTTGGTTCAATGCCATGCTCCTTCTGTTCAGAGAGTTAACCTTCCAAACAGCTTTCATAAGTTTTTTTAGACACTAAAGTCCACGGTGAACAACTATCCACTTTTAGTGTAACAACTCTTCCATTCATTAAAAACACATCCGTTGGAGAATTGCTCTTATTGGAGACTTCCGCTATCTCCAACACATGTTTGGTTTGTATGTTTTGAACTGCGTTCACTCCATCCCTTGCTCAGGAAATCTAGATCCAGATTCAATGTCATGAACTTGACTTGTCTCTCTGCAAACCCTTGCAAAATGTCCTCTCTTTTTACACTTTAAGCAGTTAATATTCCTCGCTGGGCAAAATGCACTAGTTGAAATGTGGCGATTGCTGACACACTTGTAACACTTGATTTCTCTATTCATGTTCATTCTTCGAATTCCTTTCACCAACGCCACTTCTCCCTCCTGCTTGTCCCCTTTCATAGTCGACATGTACTTATGCGTCTGTTCCATGCTTCTGGCAGTTTCCACCGCTACTTCTAAAGATGCATCTTTGGTCAGAAGTCTTTCCTGAATCTTCATGTTGTTGGTACAACGTACCAACTGATCTCTTATCAGCGAATCTGTCAATTGCCCAAACTCACATGTGTGGCTGAGAGATCTTAATGCTGCTATGAAGTTTTCTACTGGTTCACTTTGATCCTGTACTGAAAAAATGTATGCCTTTCAAATGTTATGTTTTCCTAGCCTCAAAATGAATTTCCAGCTTCCTCTCTGCTAGGGTGTACTGGTCTACTTCTCCTTGCCCCTCTTGTGGAGGCTGTCGCAAACCTTGACACACACTTCTTCCTTCTGTGCCTAAATTGTGCAGTAAAATTGCTTCTTTTCTTGACGCAGCAAATTTATCACTTCCAATTACCACAAGATATGTATCGAAAAGCTTCTTCCACCTATCCCATCTTATATGTGGGTCTCCTGGTTCCATCAGGAAAGGAGGGGGTGGGGCCATACTACCTGCTGTCATTATGAGGATTCCAGAGGCCACAAACTTATTCAGCGATAATTTAAAATATTATCTTCACTCCTGCTCACTTTGACTCTGAATAGATTATCTGCTTTTCTCTTTCTTTGCCATCAACCTTTGTCTATACGTCTTTTATAACCTTCCTTGTTTTCTCTGCACTTCGTGTTATTTAGATCGGTCTCATTAAGAATTCTCTTCTCTGACTCAAAGTTCCTGACAAAATTGGGCACATTTCTCCCTATTCATCGTGGCTGTGAACTTGTTTATTTACATACAAGTCCGTGTGGCGGCGGAGCTTGTTTTCCACTTTCTTCCTGATTAGTAGGCGGACCTGGGTCGTGGGCCGCACTGCCACTTAGCCGTAAGAATCGGTGCTAAGCGGTGAAGAGAAACGCCCCTGTGGCCTGACTCCTCCCCGCTCTCCCCGAGCCCCTCCTCACCTGGACATCTGAAAGCAGAGAGTGGGGCCGGAGCGTTCACGTCTCACACCCGTCGGCTTCACGGGATGTTGTGCTGGGGAGGCTGGCAGCAGGCTCCAGTGGCGCCTCACACTACTTTCTCCCGAGAACACTGGGAGAGTAGGGGTGCCGGAGCACACCATTGGTCTCCTGACCCTGGGGGTGTCCCGCTGCAGCGTTGCCTTCCGCCGCGGGCTCGCTACGGAGTTCGTCCTCGTCGCCAATTGTAAAGATGAACGCTCTGCAGAGAAGGTAAGTTTACATTACGTTTATTAGGGGAGCCCGCCGACTACAACCGCTCCTCCAGCTGTCTTCACCAACTGTCAATGCCGTCACGCGAGCCCCCCCCCAACAGAGCAAGCCAGGTGACAGAAGCTCGCGCAACGGCATGCTCAACACAGCACTGCTATTCCCAACAGTTCCCCATTCAAAATGTTCAGAGCAGTTTTCTTATTTGTCCCCATTTCATCAAGCAACTTCTTTGCCCCAATATTTTCAAAAACCAGTCAAACTTCTTAAGAGATGTCTATGCGCATCTTGACGTCTTTGTACGTCATGTGGAGGTATTGACTGTACGCATATCACTTGCTCTTGTAGTTTTAATTAGCTTTCCCCACGTTCCTCGAGTAGCTTCTCTATGGTGTTTCTTTAAAATAATATCTGTGTCTAGGAACACACCTATAAAACTGGAATTATTGAAATGATTACATTCTCTTATTTGCCTTCTTTCAGGAAAATATAATAACTGGGATAAGGTGGATCCTGCTGAGCTTTTCAGCAAAGCCCCCACAGAGAAGAAAGAGGCCAATCCCAAGCTCAACATGGTGAAGTTTCTGCAGGTAAACACTTGAGTTTGAGTAACATTTATTTGTATTGATATTAAATTACTAACCTTGGTTAAATTGCCCAGTAGGCATTGGATCCCAGTACTGGCTGTGGCCAGCTTCAAATAACCTTGCATCCTGTTCTCAAAAAACATAAACGTGTTTTCATTCTCTCTCTCTTTCTCTCCCATTCTCTTTATCTCTCTCCCTCCCATTCTTTTTCTTTCTCTCTCTCTTGCTCACTTTATCTTTTCTCGCTCTCCCTCCCTTGCTCCATACCCTCATTCGCTCTATCCCTCACTCACTATCTCTCCTGTCAGTCACTACTCCTCCCATCGCCCCACCCCTCTCTCGCTCATTTGCCACCCCGCCGTCCCCAGGCACTGACTTACTCTACAAAGCTATGTAGCCCCACAGTGACCAAGACTGCTGACATCCTTTGGGCAAAGAGTCTCAGGACAGCAGTTGGTGGGCACCCACTCTTCATCTCAAAGACCAAACTCTTACGCCTTAAAGAAAAAAGACGTCCACAGCCATCATATCACTTCCTCTCATTCTCTAATCCATGTCATGGACAATGTATCTTTGAAGAGGAAGAGATATCTACAAAGGTCCCCGGGGTTGTTTTGTTGATGGGAACAGATGAGGTGGGAGCTATTAGGTAAGGTTTTCATATGAGTGATGCGTCTTCCTGACCTGTGTCAACCCCAGAACATATTGCTGGACTTGGTGATTATTTTCCCTTGCCCCCAGGTGAGTGGGAATCTTTTCCCCCTCTCACCTAGCCTTTTACTCTTTTCATGGGTGACCTTTTCATGTCTCTCCATAGTGAATGGTTGAAGTTATCGTTTCCTACAACTTTTGGGTTTAGGCTGGATTGCCCCTTTGGGCTCCCCTGTTAATTTCACTTTCATGTACTTGGGTGAACTGGTCCCAAGTAAGGTACTTGGGTGAACTGTTCCCAAGTAGTAAAGGGGGACTTTCATCCTCTTTACATTTTGTCTAAGTGAGCCAGCACATCCCACCTTTGTGGAGTGCTAGGGGGATACAATGTATTCCCTTTCTTACTTACCTGGTAACATTTTGTTACAATTGCGAGTTTATATGAATGGCTGGTGGCAGTGGTTTTACCTTTTGACTTTTCATTTTTACTCGCAGAATGTTAATTAAGCCTCAGTAATGCACTGGAGGGTAATACCCCAATACCATGGGCCCTCAAGCCATTACGCAGTGCATGGTCTTCCAAATCGCGCTTAAACGTTGGTGGCATCCTTCTGGGCCTCCAGAGATTTGA
The DNA here is from genome assembly GCF_040938575.1 of Ambystoma mexicanum. Lineage (NCBI taxonomy): Eukaryota > Metazoa > Chordata > Amphibia > Caudata > Ambystomatidae > Ambystoma > Ambystoma mexicanum. Next base: position 1,605,359,403 of record NC_090932.1, read on the forward strand.
TTTGAATACTTGAAGTCCCCTCACCAGAGTGCTGAACCAGATTAGTGATGAGAATCCGACCAGCGATATTCAGGCTTCTCCTGTCTCCTAAAAAAGGGCGCCTAAACCACAGAACCACATTCAGCCACAAAGAAACCCTTGCTTGGAGTCTTACCCGTTGATCCCTGCTGCAAATTCCCTTCCAGTGTCATGTCTTCCGTCTTCACGACAAGTAATTCATCGACCATGTTTTTGGCTGCAGATCCTTAAGACGTCCTGCTGCAAACTCTTCTTCTGTTTTGATGTACTGTGTTGGCTGGGGTATTAATTGCCTTAAGCCTTTTGCGATTCCTTTGCAGCTTTGGGGGCAATTCATGTGATTGGTAGTTCTCTAAACAAGTTCACCCAGGCCTATTGATGGAATCCTTCTAGGTTGTCTTCTGTGAAGTCCCTGGACCCTAACTTACTCTGAAGTGAACTACTGTTTTGAAGAGACTTCCTCAGGAACTTTGACTTTTCCTGCAACTGAATCCTATCTCGCCCTGTCTACAGCTGGCACCTAGACCACCAGGGTCCCTCTTCTGCCTCTGAGAGAAATCATTCAATAGGCTAAGGAAGGACTGGATAAGAAAAGGATTCTGCCTTGAAAAGTATAACAAGTGTCTAGAAGTTACTTGTGAAAGAGTTGGTTGGTAACTGCCCCTCTGAAATATGAGCAGAAAAGGTCTTACTATCCTTTGAATGTGTCTTGCCATTCCAACAAGTGTATATACAAGTTTATCTTACTCACCTGTGAATTGGTTCCCCCCACTTCCCAAAAGTAATCTGCTAGGATATAACTGTATAAGTTCACCAGCTGGGTTTTGCTTCCCCTGACCTGCTATTTATCCTGTCTAGAATGAGTCTGCCTTGGGTTTTACCTACCTTGAATAGCTGTGTGCCATTCTGAATAAGTGTATGGTGGGTTTAGCTGACCTTGGTCTGCCTGGTGCAATCCTAAAACAGTGTACAGTATTGCTTATCTTGGTCAGTGTTCCACTGATCTGAAAAGCACAATTACACTATTAGGTCTTACCTAGTATAGCTGAATGTTATCCTGAATGTAGTTGGGGTTTTACTAACCTTGGGACTGCCTTGTGCCATCCTAAAATAAGGAGAGCTATTACTTACCTCAGTCTGTTTTCCACTGATCTGGAAAATCCACTGGAATAGTTTATTACTCGCCTAGCGTAACAGAGGGATATCCAGAATGTAGTTATAGGTTTATACTGTTTAATTTATGTTCCACTATTCAGAAAAGTAGCCTGGTAACAGGGATGGTTTACTATGTGATTTCTTAACTGAGTATCACTGCATGACTGACAAGTTCTACTGCCCTTGAATTACTGTAAGTAATCTAAAAGTAGCCTGGGGTGTTACAAATTTAGAATATAACACACCTATTCAGGCAGAGTATGATTAGGTCGGGCTTGCCTAGAAATACTGTTAATGATTCTGAACAAGTTCAGTGCTTTGGTATGTGTACCTTTTAGCATTGTGCTGAGTTTTTATGTTGTGTTGGATTCTATGACAAGTACTTACCCACCAAGATTTGCCTTGACCTATTTGTATTTATAATAAACCTTTATTTTTAGAATACTTTTAGGTGTAAGTGTTTCTGTTGAACCATTTGTATGCTAAAGCTTTATTGTACTTTCCTACAGCCCTCTCTCCCTCCTAAGATAAGCCTGGCTGCTCTGTCTACGCTACCAAATACTGAGGTGGTACCGCCTTCTACTAAGAGTGTAGTATTTTTACCGTCTCAGTTGTATGGTTTTACTACGCCCTTAGTTGGACGTCAGAAAAACTGTCCCAACAGGAGCATAATCTCAAGTTTTCCCTTGCAACTATTGTAGACTTCTGATTTGATTTTAAAGACTCTGTAGCCATATATATTACTAGAAACCCCTCCCACTGTGAGATTGTTCACAATGTCTTTGATTAGACTGTGGAAAAACTAACCTTGTGTATGTGCAGATTTTCCACTAGGCTAGTCCTAGCTTTCTCGATGGTTTTGTTGCAGACTGTTTGTCTTCCCTCTTAGGAGGGGTGTGAGACTAAGGTACAGCCAGGCACACATTATTATGCAATAAAGGAAGGGCTACTCTGTGTAGTTACTGAAAAATATACAGTTTTACAGGTCAGCAGAATGTTTAAGCAATTTAGGTAGGCTGAAAAATATGTGTAAAAAGTAAAGTAGATGGTAAGGTCATTAGTGTTTCTAATAGCAATGCTTACTAAATAAATTTATATTATGTGTGCTGTATTTTGGGGTATCTGCGCCTGGAACTTATTGCAATTTGGTACCAGCACATCTCCCTCCTAAGAGTAAGCCTGACTGCTCAGGTGCAGTAGCAATCGTGAAAGTTGGAAGTAACTTGATGAACATCTTGCTAGTTCACCAATGATGTCGTCGTGCACCCCTCGCCAGAGGACGTTAGGAAATGTTCCTATCAAATCAGGGCAAATTGTGGAATGGACTGTTCAAAGACTCAGTGACCAGTCAGATGTGCATAAAGTAACTACCTGCTGTATGTATTAGGCAGAACCCAAAATAAGTTGCTTCCCTTTTGCAAATGACTCTGAAGCTGTTTTACTTTCCTGTGGTAGGCTGTTTTACTGAGTAACGCTTCTTTTTCCTTTTTTCGATTGCTACCTGTTTGCATTGATTTACTTTTCCTTTCCATAAGCTATTCTTTAGAAGCGGACTTTATGCACTTGGCATGGACTTATCCCATAGTGGCCACATTCTGGAACTTGGTGTTGGAGAAAACGTCAGCGATAATCGGAAGGCAACTGAACTCCGACCTTTCTTTTAACGCTGCTAGGTCTAACCAAACACCTTCCAAGTACAGTCCGGAAATTGACAAACCTGCTGCTCATCTTAGCACGTAAAAGAGTCAGATGCAACTGGGGGAGAGGACCGCCACCAAGTCTGCAACGCTGGCTAAAAGACATCACGTATTGCCAGGATGTAGAATCCAATTTCATTAAGGCACTGCCATTACATGCTCGCCCCCCAGACATCTGGGGTCTGTACATAGCTTACCTGATGTCAACCACTGATAGTCTAGATTCACAGATGTCATCCCGGGCGCACAGCCAGCTGTCCTCTCCGCAGTGTGCCACCAGACTCTCCGAAAACACGTAACATTGACTTTTGTTTCAAGCTTCAATCTTTCTCCACTAGTGGGGCGGGAGAGTGGAAGGAAATGGGAGAGGGATAGGGATTGTGGGGGAATTTTGTTAAAGAAGGCCGGTGCATGAACTTTGTTTTTTTGGTTTGTGAAAATTCAATAAAGAAAGTAAAAAAAAATGGATGCTTCCTACACACTTTCTACACCCTGAGGTGACTTGACTAACTAGGACAGCAATGGGATTTATATATCTCTTGTATGCTTTGCAAGTTCTGAGGTTTGTATAAAGAAAAGGTTAAAGGAAGGACAACGGTTGAGCAGTTTCTCAGAGCATGTGAGCAATTTAAATCTTCCAATGAAGTCTAGATAAAAACCTTTCCCAGCAATATTAGTTAAAAACCAAGCTATCACCTATGAGGGACAGTAAGAGTCACAAAGTCAATGGACTAGAAGTGTCTGCAGGAGCTGAGGCACTTCTTAGAAAGTAAAGGTCTTGCACAAAGTTAGAGAGTTTGTTGTAGGAAAATCACTGTAGGGTCACAAGCTGTTACACTTGTGAAAGTTAGAGTGGATATCAACTCTAGAAAAAGCAGCTACTGCAAGTCTCAACTGAGAAGAGCAATCTACAGACAATGAGGTAAGTACCCCAAAGTCAGAACAGTACCTTTTGGTTAGAAGAAGAGGGTACAGCTAGCTCCTGTCTGGTTGCAGTGATGCAGATCCTCTGTCCCTGGGCTTCAGTCGTGGGGACAAGACGGAGGACATCTAAGGACTCCTGTAGCAGCAAAATCATCTGCAGCAGCTATGGGCTCTTATCAGATCAGCAGCACTTTGCGGTTTCAGCGCCTGGTAAATAGCACCACTGCAGATCTTGGACACCGTCTGGTTGTTCTTCCCAGTGGTCAACTCTGTCTTCAGTACAAGAAGCCCCGCCTTTTAAGCGGGTTCCTACCATTCATGCACAGTCTAGCTGTCACTCAGCCAGCCAGTCAGCACTGGGTTCATTCAGGTTTCCCTGGAGACTAAGGACAGGGGATTTTCGGGCAGCTCCCTCACATCCTGCCAGCCAGAGACACTGGAGCCAGAGGCGGGTTTCAGTACTGAAGCCCGCCAAAGGCAAAACAAGCCGGCCTGGTTTGGCGTGCAGAGTAAAACCCCAAAAAGCTCTCACAAACAAGAAATGGCGAAAAAAGACCACCAGTGCCATTTTGACACAATGGTCACCCATGTGTGCTATACTGAAGCTGAAGATTCAGCCTGCGGTAGGAAAGCACAATGGTAGGAAATTGCCACCAGCTATTTAAAGTAGTGAGGGTAACATAAACATTTTTACATGAGAAAGTAGGGAGAGGGGCTACTAAGTCACCCCCCAGGACTCCACATAAGACGGGGTGTGCTGAACCTACAAAGAGAAAAGGTAATTAAAGTCAATTTCACTTTCCCATTCTTGGGAACTGTAGTTCACCCAAGACAAGGTATTTAAACCTCATGAGAAATTTAAAGAATTTCTCTGTGACACTGCACTGAAGGTGCTGTGTGTCACCATACAAAAAGTAGATGCCTATGGAGTTTGTCAGACTCCAAAAACAAAGGAAACGCATAATCCAAATCAGATCAAAATACATGAGAGATTGAGAAAATGGGCTCAACCACTTCAGGATTGAAATTAAAAAGTCCTGACGTCCAGCAAAAGAGCTGGGGGTCTCTTAGGTTGAAGGGAATTGGCACAACAATGAGAATTCTCCCTAACAGGGACATCTGCATGGAGAGAGCAGCAGCAGAGTGTCTGTATTTGAGGATATGGAGCAGGAACAATCATTCAGGTAGGAGATGCTCCACTCCAGGACGGTGTCTTTGAGACACAGGTTTGAGAGTTTAAATAATAGAGGGGGTGATCAACTGTATTCATGGCAGCTAATAGATGAAAGGGAATTAGGATAGCAGGGAGGTGCTAGTTATATACATTATATCCTTGAACAGGGAAACAGCAGAAAATTATTGCAAAGAAGAGGGAACCATAAACATTATATTTAGAGGTATCTTATTTGTGTCAGGGGTGTCAAATCAGGATTGTGGAGGAGAGTAGTTTAGGTGAGGGCATTCTCTGACCACAGTGGAGATAGTGGCTTATCAAAAGTGTTAGGGAGAATTCTCAGAAATGTGCTAATTCCCTTCTACCTTAGAGACCACCAGCTCTTTTGCTGGATTTAAGGACTTTGAATTTTTATCCTGGAGCGAGTGAGACCTTTTTCCCACTCTCTCATGCATTTTTATTTGATTTGAACTATTTGGTTTTTAGAGTCTTACACACTCCATAGGCATCATCTTTCTATATTGTGACACAGAGAAGTTCTTTGGATTTTTAATAAGGTTTATATAACTTCTCCTGGTTAACTACTGATTCCAAGAGCAGTAAAGTGAAATTTACTTTACTTACATTTGTATCTTTCTAGACCCAGCACACACTATCTTACAATAGGGTGCTGGAGGGGTTACTTGATATACCCTTTGTCTAGTTTCTCATGTAACATTTTTATGTTACCCTTTCTACAATTATTGGCTGGTGGCAGTGGTTTACTTTTTCCTACCGTTGTGTGTTTCTACTGTGGGCTGCGTTCGCAGCTCGCAGCTGCAGTAAAGCACCCATGGGTGCCCATTTTGTCAAAATGGCCCCGGTCTTCTTTTTTTTGCCATTTCTTGTTGGAAATGTCCTTCTTATTTTAGAGGGCCTTGGTTTGGTCCCTTTGTTTGTTTTGTCTTAGGTGGGATTCACCGGTGAATCCTGCCTCTGGCTCAAGCGTGTCTGGCAGGGCAGGAAGCAAGAGAGGATCCTGAAACTCCCTGTGCTTAATCTCTTGGTTACAGGAATGCACCCAAAGTTGATTGGCTGGCTGGCTGTCTTTGGAGGACAGTCACCCTGCTGTGTGAGTGACAGCTACGCTGCAAATGAATGGGAGAGAATTGCATAAAATTGCAAGGAAGGCAGTCGACCACTGGACAACGGAATCTGAAGAAGAACTTGGAAGAGATGCTTACTGCAATCCCCTGGACTGTTGGTTTGCCCGGTGAAGCCCTGCTACAGTGCTGAAGCTCCGAATTCGCCTCGACTAGAGAAGTTGGTAGAGTGACTGAGCAGCCAGGCTTATCTCAAGACGGGTCAATGTGAGCTGTAGAGGTGTAACATAGAGATTCACAGTGACAAGTATTCAAATAGCACTTATACTCAAGGTTTCTTATTAAAATAACGATGTATTTCACAGTCCGTTTTAAAATAAGCCTTCATTAGAAAGGGCAGTCTGCAACAATAAAATACACATAAAAAATACACTCCTTCAGTTTCAGTTAAGTACGTAGATGCCCTTTTGGGATGTCACACCAGCACTTCCTACACCCTGAGGTGACTTCAATAGCTAGGGTGCTGTGGACATTAATATATTAATGTACACTTTGCAATACTGAGGTTGTGGAAAAAGGAAAAGGGAAGGAAACAATGGTTGAAAAGTACTTGCCTGTTCATCTCCCAATGAAGTATAGATTAACCCTTTCCCAGCTATACAAGTAACTTGTGTATGACTTTTTGAGGGACTGATAAACACTAAGTCAGAGGGTCAGAAGAGTCTACAGGGAGCGAGGACAGCCAATGTCAATTGAGCGAAGTCTAGGTGAGCTGAGGCACTTCTTGAAGGTAGAACAAAAGTCTTGCACAATGTTAAAGAGAGTTTTTGTAGAAAAGAATCACTGTTGGGCCACAAGCTGGGAGCCTTGTGAAAAGCAAAGATGCAAGCAACTCTGTGAAAGGTCAGCCAGTGCAAGTCTCCAGTGAGAGCAAGCAAGCTACACACAAGAGGTAGGTACCCCTAGTTAGACAGTACCTTAGGTTTGAAGAAGGATCCAGGTGGCTTCTGTTCCTGGTGTCCTGCAGATTCTGTTGTTCCTTGGCCTCAGTCGTGGGGGCAAGAGGGAGGACACCTGGGGATTCCTGCACTACGGTTTGAAGGTCGGCGGCAGCAATGGGCTTATTCCAGATCAGCGGCACTTCTAGGTTTCAGCTACTCGTAAATAGCACCACCGCGCTTCTTAGACACCTTGTGGGCTCCCCTTGCTTCTGGGGTCCAGCAATCTGTTGAGGTGGCTCAGGCTTGGGTGGTCCTGCTTTGAGGGAGTCCGGAGGATCTTCCTGGAGCTTGTGTCCGGCTTAAAGGTGATGCACTCCATTCTGGTGTTCCTGATCCTGGCACTCTGTTCCAGCCACAGCGAAGCAGTACAGAGGGGTTCCATTCAAGTTCGTCTTGGGGTTAGTTGGTCCCACCAATCCAAGGGAAGAAGTTGTCTGTTCGGGGGTTCTCTAGTCGATAGTGAAATTGGAGTTTAAGCACTGCAGCAGGGCTTCACCGGGCAAACCAACGTTCCAGGAGGTGCAGCAAGCTTCTCTTCCAGTTTCTTTCTTCGGTTCCTTCATCCAGTGGTCGACTCTGCCTTCCTTGCAAAAGACCTTGCCTTTTATGCAGGTCTCTCCCATTTATTCGCAGCCTAGCTGTCCCTCTAAGGCAGTGGTCTTCAAACTTTTTTGGCCTGGGCCCCCCCTGAGCAATGTTTGGGCAGGCCGGGCCCCACCAAAAGTGCCAGATTAACAGTATGTCGGTATGAACTTTTGCGTGCTGTCACCGCACCATACTCCCAGTACAGACCCTGGGCTCTCCCCACCCTACTCCCACCACTATCCCAGTGCTGCCGCCCATCCTGCTCCCACCACAGTCCCATAACACAAGCATACACACATCCATATACATTTAAATAAAACATAAATCGCCATAAACGTACCTTCTGCAGGGGCCTGCAGGTGGTTGCTAAAATGCCCCGCTCCAGGTTGCTCTGCCCGTATGTGCGAGGAGGCGCAGGAGCACCCCCTCGCACATACATACGTACATGCAGTGCCACAGCCAGCATTTCCAATGAGCTATGCAAGGCTGGCAAAGCAAAACACCCCCAGCGTTGCAGGGCTCAGTGATCATGTGCGGCTGGGGAAATGAACTGTCAAAGGCAAACAGTGTTTCCCTTTGACAGTTCAGCCAGCCCAGGAGCACTCCCTCAGCTGCAAAAAGCAGCTGAGGGATGTTTAGTGTTTCACTGGGCTGGCTCCTCGGCTCCTCCATAATGGGTGAGGTGGCCAGTGGGTGGACGCCCCCTCACCCATTATGGATGAGCCGGCAGGCTTGGACTGGCCTACAGGGAAAAAGGGCGATGATCGTACCAAAAATGCAAAATGCTAGTGTAGGTCAGTCAAAATGTGCCACTTTTTTGGCCAATGTGGGCCAGTTTGAGGAGTTACTTCACTATGCGGCTAGTAGTTTTGGCCAGTGTTGCTGAATAAATATTCTTTAAATATCAAAATTTGTTTACATTTGAACAAAACACAACCCCTTGGGTACTATTCAAACAGTCAGTGACTGAAGGACTGAATATCCATTTGCAACTGCTGGCCATTTTTTCATTGGTGCCTAAGACCGTTTTATGGTCCAGTCTGACCATGTGAGATGCCCCTTCCCTTTTCCTCCAATCAACATTTTTTTTTACATTTCATGCTGGGCTCTGGCGCCCCCCCCCCCCTGGGATGTGGTCGGGCCCCCCTGGGGGGGCACGCCCCACAGTTTGAAGATCTCTGCTCTAAGGGCAGCCAGCCGGCCAATCACCTTTGGGTGCATTCCTGTAACCAAGGAGACTAAGCGCAGGGAGTTTCAGGATCCTCCCTTGCTTCCTGCCCTGCAAGACACGCTGGAGTCAAAGGCGGGCTTCACCTGTGAATCCTGCCAAAGACAAAACAAACAGTGACATCACAAGCAAGATTCCAAATTGGATCAAAATACATGAGTGAGAAAAAGGTCTCACTCACTCCAGGGTAGAAATTAAATGTCCTAAAGTCCAGCAAAAGAGCTGGGGGTCTCTAAGGTGGAAGGGGATTAGCACAGAAATTAGAATTCTCCCTGACAGGCTCACTCAAGCGTATCACACTCTCTGGCTTCTCTAGCACGAGGATGCAGTTCAAAACTTCATCAGGGCCTTCTGTGCCAAAGTCTCTTTGCCATTCAAAGTCTTATTTTAGAGGGCCTAATGCAACATGACAAAACATTAAAGTACCTTTCTTCTCAGGATTTTCACTTCTCCAGCATGGGGTCTGGCATGGATTCACATGCTCATGAATTGTCCCCGTCATCGGGCTGGGTATCCTCGGTAAAAGAAAATACAGTTTCACTTTTGTTTCTAAACTGTCTTTCTCTCCTAAACCAATCACTGGTCTCTGGGTCATACTGCCCCCTGCCAATGACTGCCCTCACCCTAAGCCCGCCTCAGACAGCTATCTTTTTTACTACACGTTCAAGTGTTGTGAGTCCTCGCTTTTTGCCCTTCGAGCTTTCTGCATTTTCTGCACTTTTTTTTCAGTAGGAAATCTCAACTTTCTGTCAATCGAGCCTGTGTGCTCCATCGTCTATCCATCTGAATAGCGGGGACCTGTTTTTCAGCTTCATTCTGAGGAAGATTGTGATATTTGCCGTGGCTTCTCCAAGTGCATGTTGAAGGAACACCACGCTTGACTGGCGACGTGGCTCAAGGCCCGGGACTCTACCCCGGGTGGTTCTCTGGGGCATGCCTCATCCGGATCCAGCCAACCTAAGTGGGCTTCTAAGTCCTTTGAGGGCGCTCCATCCGTTGGCGTCCCAAGACGAGGCCAAGCACTGCGAGTCTGCTTCCGCCGGGGTTGCTGCACAAGTGGGTCCCGCAACGTTCTGGGCGCGTTCGTCCTCTCCATCTGCTTCCATCACCAGTTTTTTGTCGAGGAGAAAATCGGCTACCCCAGGGAAGCTGTGGGAAAAGCCGTAAAAGGCCAAACAGGACAAGGGATCCATCCTTTCGCCGCAAGCCAAGCCAGACAAGGCTAAACACGACAATGGAGCCACCCTTCCGACGCAGGCCAAGATGAGCCAGGCCAAGTCGTCGTCCATAGAGTTGCTTGCTGCTGCCCTCTCAGCGGGCGCCCTGGTGGCGGCCAGAGTGGGCCTACCTCCCAGGCGGGAGGCTTCGGCCAAACCGGTGGAGAAAACTCTGGAGAAGAGGATGCCGGAACTCGGGCCGAATTCGACCCCCATATGACCCAAAGCAGGGGGCGGGGAGGAAATGGGATGGAGGAGCTTCAGGGCACAGACATTTTATCGTCCGATGAGGAAGACGTTTGTACCATCCACACCAGATGGACGAAGACGAGAACGTTGCAGACACAGGCGCTGGTCCTAGCGACCCTGTTCCCCAGATACCCCCAAGAGACCTGTCACAGGATATTCTGTCGACCCTCTTAACACTAGTGGAGACTGTTGACGGCACCACCCGCCGCTCCAACGGCGGGGACACTGTTGACAACGGGGCCACCTCCGCCGAAGAAAAGGAAGAGGCATCCCACGCCTCCTTTCCAGCCATCGCTGCCTTCCCCCCGCAGGGACACAGGGACGGAGATGGGTATGACTGACACCGACGGCGACAGTGGCCTCTGAGGCTTCTCCCCTGGATGAGGTGAGATCCTTTTATTCCATGATAGCCTGGGCGTCAGAACTTTTTCAATTCACCCCAGAAGAGAAGAAAAAGAAAGGTTTCCTGTACCAATTCCGGGAGGCGAAGAGGAAAACAATTCTATAGGTGCCGCTCCTGGACGACGTCTGGGATGAGGGGCTGGCGCTCCTGAAGAACCCTTCGTCGGTGCCCGACCGGCTAGAGAAAAAGTATGAGGTGCCTGAGTCTGCACCGAAGTGTCTGAGGTTGCAACCATCGCCGGACTTGGTGGTCTCGGCTGTGCCACGAAAGAAATCATCAAACCCGTTGTCTACGTCCATCTCCCCGGACGGCGAGGGGAAGAAACGGGATGCCGTGGGACGGAAAGTCATCTATTCGGCAGCGACGGTGAAGGCGGCCAACGCCTTAGCGATCCTGGCCCGGTACCATCGGGAACTTTGGTACAAGATGGCCCCGATCCTGGACTTTCTCCCTGAGGACAAGTGGGTAGAGGCAATGGAGATCCTTCAGGAGAGTGAGGTGGCGTCGGATCACGCCATCACTATGGCCCTGGACATTGCAGACACAGGGTTCCACCAGATGGGGAACAGTGTTTGCTCCGTCGTCACCGTGGGCTGAAGGCCAACAACTTCGGGCAAGAGGTCCAGACGAGGGTCCTGGACATGCCATTCGACGGGGACGACCTTTTCTGCAAGGCAGTCGACGATTCGCTTCAGGCTATCAAAACAACACGTAGACAGCAGCAGCACCGTCATTCCTTTTGTCCGTCAGGAGGGAAGTCGGGCAGGTCTTCGGTGGTGGATCATCCTCTTACCACCAACCCTCCTGTTCCACAACCCAGGAAGCTTCCAGGGGTCGCTCTGAGGCCTTCGGAGGTGGGCGCCGCCGCCGTCAAGGCTCCCAGGGCTGTGCGACGGCCTCCAAGCAGGACTGAACCGGCCGGGACGTTGGGCCCCCACCCCTGCACCACAGTGGGTCCCCAGCTGGTGAACTTAGTCAGCGTGTGGGAGAACATCTCCACCGATCAATGGGTGCTGGACGCTCTCGCCCACAGACACACCTTAGAGTTTCAATGAAAGTGTCAGCGAATACCACTGCTGGCCCGGCAGGAACCGCACATTCCCCATGCTTGAGGTTCGGGCCATGTTATGAAAAGGGGCGATAGAGCTGGTTCCCAAGCGACTCCAGAGCTCTGGGGTCTACTCAAGATACTTTCTCGTAAAAAAAGAAGACCGGGGGCTGGAGGCCCATTCTCGATCTGCGATGACTCAACAAGTTCATCAAGTCCCATAAGTTCAGGAAGGTCACGTTCCAACACATGCTCGGCCAACTGGAAGAGGGAGACTTTCTGTCGTCATTGGATCTGGAGGACATGTACTTCCACGTCCCCATTCATGTAAAACACTGCAAGTTCCTGCGTTTCGTTGTGCAGGGGAGACACCACCAGTTGAAGGCCCTCTTCTTCGGACAGATGTTGGCTCCCAGAGTCTTCACAAAGTGCCTGGCTCTGGTGGCGGCCCATCTACGGCTACAAGGAATCCACGTGTATCCTTACCTCGATGATTGGCTCATCCGGGCCAAGTTGAAGGAGATCGCCGTCGATCACACAGAGTAGACTGTCCGGCTGCTAACGGAGCTGGAGTTCTCTGTGAACTATGCAAAATCATGCTTGACTCCATCACAGGACGCGCTGTTCCTAGGATCCAGGCTCAACACAGTGTCATGTCTGGCAACTCAGTTGGAGTAGCGGATAGTGGCCATTTTGGGCAAGGTATAACGGCTGTTAGCACTGATGGTCGCCACGGTGAGGACCATCAAGTCGCTGCTCGGCATGATATCGTCATGCATCTACCTGGTCCGGCTCCTCAGGTTACGGATGCGCCCACTCCAGTAGTTCCTAGGCGCCAGTGTGATCCAGGTGTCCAGAAGTTTCAACGACAGGATTGTGCTCGACGAGGGGTTCCGTCAAGCGACAAGGTGGTGGGGGGTGCGCTCCAACATCTCTGGGGGCACAGACTTCCAGAGTCCCCCGTACCAGGAAACGGTCATGACGGATGCTTCTCTGGAAGGGTGAGGAGCACACACCGGATGTTTTCACGCCAGAGGCTTGGGGCTACCGGAGGAGAAGACGTTCCACATCACCATTCTGGAACTGCAGGCTGTGTTTTGGGCCTCTCAAGTCTTTTCTTCCGTCCCTCAAAGGCAAAGTGGTGAGGGTCCTCACGGACAATACCACCACAATGTTTTACATCCGGAAACCAGGGGGCACCAGGTCCCGGGCGCTCTCCAGAGAGATACAGGAGTTGTGGAGCTGGGCTGTTGCCCAAGCGATGTTCCTCATTCCTTTTCACCTGGCAGGAGTAAAAAACACAGTTGTCGACTCCCTCAGCCGGGAGCTGCACTCTTGCCACGAGTGGGAGCTTCAGCAGGATCAAGTGGACTATCTCTTTCTCAAGTGGGGCCACCCTCAGATGGATCTGTTCGTGACGGCGACGAACACCAAGTGACGGGGGACAGATTCTCATTCCCCGGGTAAGGCCTCTTTCTGTACACGTTCCCTCCGTTGCCGCTGCTGCTACGAGTCATCAGTCGAGACGGTGCCAGTGCAGTAGGATCCTCATCGCACCAGCGTGGCCGAGGCAGAGCTGGTACCCGGACCGTCTCAGCTTGTCGGGGTCCCCACTAGTCAAGCTGGCAATGGTTGCAGATCTTCTCACCTGGGAAGCAGTCCTTGCCAACACCAGAGCGTCATTGACTCTGAAGCGTTTCGTGACCTGGTGCCGGTCGCAGAAGATAAACCCTCTGCGGATCACTTCCCCCCCAAGTTCTGCTGTACTTAATGTTGTCAGGGCTGTTTTACGCCTCCATCAAGGTGCATCTGGCGGCTGTTTCCCGCTACAACAGATCTCCGGGACGGTCTACTCTGGTGGCACCATCTAGTCAAGGAATTCATCAAGGGACTGTTTCTGTTTGTTCTCGCCGGTGAATGCTACTGCCCCAGCGTGGGAGCTCAACGTGGTGCTGACTAGGCTCATAGGGGCCCCATTCCAGCCAATACATTCAGCTCCACTGAAGTTCTGGTCTTGGATACAACTTTTCTCGTGGCCATCACCCCTGCCAGGAGAGTAGGTGAGATCCAGGCACTCTCCTGTAAACCACCTTACTTGACTTTCCACGAGACGAGGGTGGTGCTGCGGAGGGACCCCTCCTTCATGCCCAAGGTTCCTTCATAATTTCATCTTGACGAACCCTTGGCATTACCTGCGTTTTTTTTTTTTTCCGACGCCTTCGTCTCGAAAGGACTTTGCACTCGCTGGATGTGGCTTGAGTGCTGAAGATTTATGTGGCCTGCACAAGGAGTTTCCGGAAGACTTCCTGTGAACCATGGGAATGCTTTATCCAAGGCTTCCATCTCCAGGTGGCTCACCGGCTGCATCACTCATTGTCACTGGTTGGCAAACAGACCGCTACCTGGCCGTCCGAGAGCCCATTCTACGACAGCGTTCCCCCTAGGTGTTCCCCCTAATGGACATCTGCAGGGCTGCTACGTGGAGGTCGACGCACACCTTCATGAAATTCTACTGCGTCGACAGGGATTCCAGGGAGGAGTCCAGAGTCAGCCAAGCAGTACTACGCAACCTGTTCGCTTGAAGGTGAGCCTGGTGAGGAGGTAAGAGAATTGCTTCTGTTGAGCCTTGCCACCTCCCGTGGTTGTGTATGTATGTACTGCTATGTATTCTTTGTTCATGAGCATGTGAAACCATGTCAGACCCTATGATGGAGATAAGTTACTTATCTGTAACTGTTCGCCAGCATGGGTCTGGCCTGGATTCACATGCAAACCCTCCCTTCTGCCCCTCTGTGGCTCTTCTTGGTCATAATGCCATTTTACATGCTACCAAATCTGAAGATGGCTGCCTGAGGAGGGGCTTGTGGAGAGGGCAGTCATTGGCTGGGGGCCGTATGACCCAGAGACCAGTGATTGGTTTAGGAGAGAAAGACAGTTTAGAAACGAAAGTGAAACTTTCTTTTTTCTTTTACTGAGGATTCCCAGCCTGATGACAGGAATATTCATGAGCATGTGAATCCATGCCAGACCCATGCTAGAGAACAACAGTTACTTGTTCCTTATACAAGCTTCTCGGGTGATTCTGGGCTCCCCCTCTACCCGGCTCAGACCCACTGTAACACAAAACCTTCAATTGGCCTCCCTGTGAAGGGCTAAGGGCTCGGACCAAATTCATGTACTTTTTCAAAACCACCTCCATTTCATCAAAATCGGAGACTTTCAACTGTGCGCAGAATTTTGCTTGACCTGTCACAGGACCACTTCGATTCACATATATTCGTTCTTTTCAAATTGGTCTCCCTCAGCTGGACTCGGACCAGATTTATCTACTGTTATCACTTCTCAGCTGGATACTTTACTGAGACCTTTGATTGAGCACCCACTGGGTGCCGGATAACTCTGTCGAAGGTGTTGTAGCTTGCTTTAAAGTTCAATCACTCATCAGCAGTTCAACTTCACTTGCGTTTCTTATTGCACGCGTTCTACAATGTTCGTTCCAGCACTCGCCATACAATGTTGCTGCTTGCAACCTTGGGTTCAACACAGACTGGTCCTGTATCAGTCTCCCTGTATTGAAGCAGCTCCCAGCTTTCTTAGGTTGACATGCTAAGTTTATTACCAGCTTCATAGGCATCTTTATAGCAGTCAATCATGTTACTGTTTAGTTACATATAGGACAATAAAACACTGGCAGCCCATCACCCAGGCAGAGGGCTCACCAACTGACCAGGTTAGAACATTCACGCATGCATTCCATCACTCAGGCATAAACACTCCAAGTGACATCACAACATTCCTTCTGCAAAGCCAAGCCATACACAGCACATCTCCTCCCCTTACATTGCACATCACACACAGCAAAGCATTACACAACACTCCCCAACTCACCTGCTCTGTTGACTTCACAGAAGCAGCTTTATTCTTGGAGCCAAGGACGGTACCACAGTAGCTGGTGATTCTCCCTGCCTTGATTATTGATGGTTTCCTGGTCTTATGCTTTCTATTCCTGAGGTTTCGGGAAAGTAACGGTTCCTTGTCGAAAAGGTCAAGGGAATTTCCCTCCTTGTGATCCCTTTCTGTTTTGCCGTCTTTCCTCTCTCATTTAGCTGCCGTCTTGAAACTGCTGTTTCCGCGTGTGCTTTGTTTCGCTCAGAGGGTGCTCTCATGCTCTGCCTTTTATCCGTGTGGGGAAGTGTAATGGAAATCAGGTGTGTGTGATGGTCAGAATTGCCTGACAATTGTATTGGGACACGTCGGGTATTGGTCTGTTTTCTCTCATAGCAGGCTGTTCATGAGAAAGTGTTTGTGTTGTAAAAGGAGGAGGGGGGGGGTACAGTTCCTAAATATTTTTACCTGGTAGTATGGGGTAAAGGTGTTACAAGGAAGGTGATATTGTGTCTCACCATCCGGTGTCCCTCTCCCACTCCCCGAAGACCCCTCACATAGGTGATCCTCCTGCACTGGTCCACCCCCAGGAACGGCATCCAAAAGCGATGGCCGTGTCCTGGCCACCAGGATGACAGATCCCCGGGACTAGTGGGCGAGACACCATTTGGTTTCTCACAGTACTGACTCCTGTCCTAAACCCATATTGTTCCTGTTACAGAATACTGTTTTCTTTTGCCTATTTGACTATGCAAGTATAGATCACCCTGCCCCGTCTTTCTGCACTGGCATCAATTCGGGATATTGGCTGATAACCACTAGGGTCCTTCGTGTCTCCTTTTTTGAAAATCGGAATTATTATGGATTCCTTCCAGCCATCTGGAAATGTGCTTCTAACCAGAAACTCATTGAAAATGTTGGTAAACACAGGGACACATACTTGATTTTCCTGCCTAAATATATCCGTCACCACCTGATCGGGCCCTGGGGCTTTATAGATGGAAAACAGGGCTTCCTTTACTTTGTCAACCTGAAGCTCAAAGGGGAGGTTGGTTAGTTGTAATAGGATCTTGGTATAGAATACTAGATGTATCCATGTCAATACTGTCTCCCCCAGAGCTGAACAGCCTTGAGAAATGATCAGTCCAGGTTGAAGCAGGAAACCCTCTCAATTTGCCTTTGGGTGGCCGGTTGCCCTTGTGACACTGTCTTCCAAAAGTCACTTTTATTAGATCTATTTTTTTCTTTTTTTTTTTAGCTGCCTCTTCCAGTTGCTGCCATCGTTTGTCCTTGCATACCTCGTTGGCATTTTCAATGCAATTTTATAGAGGATCCTCGCTTGTACCATTTCTGTTCCATCCCTTTGATGTTCTCAGGAGCTCAGTCTTCATATTTCTCCAGTCCTTGTTGTAGCACACTGGCTGTCGGATGGTTTGGTTACTCGGCCGATAGGCAGTAGTCATGTTAGATCTGCAGGTATTAATAATGCTATTGTGATATTCTCATTAAACTTGACATGAACATTGTTATGGATTAACTGTTTAAAAAACTGAGTAAGACAGTTGAACTGTTAAATTGGAGTTGTAACGTGTACGTTTAGCTGGGGAGCTATTCAGAATGCTGGGGGTTGGACCTTTATGGTAAATGATGAAAGAGGTGATTGTAAACTGTTATTTCTTTTGTTATGCAATTTCACATTAATTGATTTAAAGATACAGCAACAAATGCTGATAAAATATGGTTCTATGAATAACGCACAGCAAAACACTTGTAAGAGTAAAGGCTTATGCTTCTTTTTTCTTCTTTTTTTAGGGCCTTTTGCACATGTTAACTATTTAGGGTTTATATTAACTTGATGCAACACTTTTATTATGTTAATCCTATGCTGAATTTCCATAATATCCCCTTTTTTAACCAACTTCATAAAATGCATATTTACTGAAACCAGTTTGCCCAGTTGATCCTAGTTTGCTGTACCACCAATCCCCCCATGTTCTGTTTGTGCCTCTTTATTCCCCCCCCCCCAAGATTGATTTCTAGAGACATCAGTCATGCACCGTTTCACTATCTACTGCGACCTGTATTGCGCGACCCACATTGTGTCTCTTGCTCCTGAAAAAGATTAAGGTGGAGGTAGTGCAGCAGTGAGCTTGACCGGCCAGGGTGGCCAGTTACTGCTGCAGATGACGTACAAGTGTTTTTGCCATTTAAAAAGTTTCATTTTAATATGTTTGAATTTTGAATATCTTTTTGCCTGTGCAAACAGTTTTATTATTGCCATTTGTATATTTTACTGTTCCATAAATGTTTAGTTTATTCTTGTTTTATGTCTGATTCCTTGACAAATGTGTAGTGTCTGCTGTTCATTTTAGGTATTGTTTGCCTTTTAATGTGCAGCAATTGCTGCATGGGTCTTTGCTGTGCAATAAAAAGCATGACCAAGTTATGTGTGCATGTTTGTCTGCGTGCCTGTAATTGGGTGGGTCTTGTTTTTGCACAGGAGCCCCACCTCTCACAGACAACCTAGAAGCCTTTAACCTGACGCAACACATCTTTATGCCCACCCACACTGGGGGCCACGCCCTTAATGCAGACTTTAGCGACACAAACATATCCACACTGCCTCCACGCCCCCTAGCATGGACAGATCATTCAGCAATCTTCTTCTCCGTACCACTCTGAACCGCGGCCCGCGCCTAAGATCATGCCCGGCCACCACCAACCTCCACACCTCTCACCCCACTCTTTCACTCCCAGCACTCTTCCTCCAGGAAGTCACCCTCCCTCCCCCTATCAAACTCTTCGACCACTAGCTCTCTAATGCCCTTGCATCCCACACCCCAACAAAACGGCCCTCTCAGCGATCAGGCCACACACCCAGGTGATACACCGCCAACCTCAAATAGCTAAAACCCCCAGGGCACTGTGTGGAACGGACCTGAAGAACCAATTTAACCGTTCAAAACAAAACTGCGTTAGCAAGACTAACTAGGGCCTACAGATTGGAAATCGTAAAAACCAAGAAAGCATTCTATGGGAACAGAATTCTGAACTCTCGCAACCCAAGCAAGGACCTGCATAGAATAATTTCTGAATTCAATTCTCCGGACTTCTCTACCCCCTCCACCCAACTCTCAATCCCTATGCGATTCCCTTATCAGAACACTTCCACAACATTACTATCAAAAGACACTCTGCCATAATCTCTAAATTAAAAATAATGCCCCTCACATCGCCCATTCCCCATCCAAATTCCCTCTGCATACAAACCTTTGACTCTTTCTCTCTGATCTCACACCAACAGTTCTTCTCGCTCATAGCACAAAGCTGCCCATCATGTTCCCCTGAAGACCCTGCCTTGCCCACCCTCCTCAAAAACATACTAGCCTCAACCTGTACCGATTGTATCGCACGCTCAATCCTTAACCACTCCCTAATATTGGGAACCTTCCCGGAATCCTTAAACACCTCCTGATCAAGCCCCTCCTCAGAAAACCTACATTCAACCCACTCATCCTCAGAAATACCGACTCATTTCCAACACCTGCTTCATGGCCAAACTCATGGACTGCACAACATACAAGCAACTCGGCCGTTTCACTGAAGCCAACAACCTCCTTCACCCTGACCAATCTGACTTCAGACCGCTCAGAGGAACGGAGTCCTCCTTAGAGACCGTTTGGGGAACCTAAAAAGAATAGCGGACGCAGAAGGATGCACTGTCCTCATTCTCCTTAACCTCTCTGCTGCCTTCGATACCATTGACCACACCATTCTCCTAACACAGGCTGCACTCGTTAGGAATCAAAGACACTGCCCTCATTTGGATCTCCTCTTTCATCTCTAATTGCTCGCAAATCATGCCACTCCACCCTTTCGCCTCTACATCCCACCCAGTACTGAAAGTGATCTCATAGGGAGCATCCCTATCTCCCCTCCAAACCCACTCCTCACACTCACCCGCTCCCATAATCTCACCTGCTGCAACTACGCAGACGATAACTAGATCATCATTAAAATCCCCAAATGACCAGGCTCCAACTGTCCAGATCTGTCATCATGCCTCTCTGATATTGATTACTGCATGCCGACCAACTGCCTCATCCTTAATCCTGAGAAAACGGAAATCCTAGTCTGTGGGAAAACAGCGCGCCTCCCACAACCCATTCCCTGGCCTCACTTCTAGGTCCACCACCCCCTGGAAACCTCCACCTCGGTGAGAAACCTTGGATGCACACTGGACACAGATTTATCACTCTGCCAACACATCAACTCTGTATCCAGAACATGTTTCTTCCACCTAAGCATCCTCAGGTGTATCTTCCCATACCTCACTTATCCTCACAGTTTCTTTGCCATCTTCTCCATCATCCTCTTGTGCTTAAATTATGTAAGCTGCCTTTATTTAGGCGTTTCAGCTAAGGAAACGGCAAAGAATCCAAAACCCTGCACGGATGCCGGCGGCATTCGCAGAGGCACACCGTGATAAATTGTCCCCCCTCACCCTCACCAACAGACGATCGTTCACTCCCCCGTCCCTCCGGGCCCCTCTCTCCCACTGCTCAAGCTCTCAATCCAGGGAGACCACAACTGGCAAGACCATCCAATCATGTTGGACCTAGAAAAACGACCTTGAAGAGGAACTCCATCCGAGTTTGTTATGTATACCTTCCACCACATCTGCGAACACAAGCTGCAGGCACGGCCGCCCATCCATGCGCTTTAGAAGGCAGCTGTGAACCTGCAATTCCGGTCTAGCAGTGCACATAGCCGTCTACACTGAAACCCCTGACGTACCTCAACACCTCTGCCATTAGCATACAGAAAATGTCAGTCTAGATGGGCACACATTGAATCGCCAGCACCAGCACTCTATCCTAAACCACCAACGGCACCCACCCACATGCCTGACCTCCAAGCTGCTTACTGGAGCTTAGCCAGCGCACCGAAATCCTAACCTGGCAAAATGCACACACGTATCTTAAAAAATCACTCTTCGAATCTCCCACACATAGACTACGGTCGCCAAGGGCATTCCAACCACATAGCGCATTGAGGCCATACATATGGGGAAAGGGCGATACATAAATGACAGATACAATAAACAGTAAAGTACTGCGCCGTACCTGCAACAGTTTAGTAATAATTTGTTTTTCTCCCAAATCAACTGTGTTCAATGCAGTGGCTTGTCTTTTTGTGCATATGGTCTCAACATGTCATTTAAAATTTGTTGCGTTGAGATAGTTGCTTCAAGTTATGAAAACCTGGTGAGGCTCTTTTTCAACCAATTATGTGAGTCTGCCGCTGTAAAAATGCATTGTTCTTTGAGTGCAGTGTGGAGTGAAGCACAGCGTCCTGAGTTTCATGAATGAATGAATGAATGCTTCTTAGTGAGACTCGTCTCTCCTTCATGCCACCAGTATGATGTCGGCATCCCTGATGCACCGTTTTGTGCTCTAGGTGGAGGGCAGAGGCTGTGACCACATTGTCCTGTGGCTGGACTGCGACAAAGAAGGGGAGAACATTTGTTTTGAGGTAAGATTTGTAACCAGTCCTCATTGGGGGACTGCTGTCCCATCTCCTGTTTCTGCCACTTTATTCCTTCCCATCCAAGTGGAGATCCCTGGATAATCTTACTTCACAGCATTCATGCTCAATCACGTGTATGTTTAAATAGTTTTAATGTTAAAATAACAGTTAAAGTTAAAAATGCTTTAACCCCTCCCATCCGCTGCACCCACCTCATTTTGCACCTACCAGAACCCTCCTGGCGGCATCTGTCCACGTCCCCATTGATGCAATGGTTCTCTGTTTTCCATTAATTGTTTATTAAAAAGTTGATGTAGTGCTAAGATAATGAAGTCGAGCTGTAGGATTTCTTCTTTCTTGGAGTCTGCAGTTTGTTCAGCTATTTCCGTGTGTTCTCCTGGACTTCTAACCCGCCGCCGGTGTCGCTTCATTGGTGTTTTCCACAGTCTTGTCCAGCTTCCCCATCCATACGCGTGACTCAAAGTCCATCTCAAACTGCATGACGAGTGCTCAGAACACAGCCGTCTTTCAGCCGGCACCGAAGGACAAGGAGATAATGGATGTAGCTTAATGGGTCACACTCTCTTCACAATAAACACAAGTTTGTGATTAGTTTAATCCTGGCTTCATGAGTGGTAAAAAAGACCCAGCAGCAGGAATCCCCTCTCAGCTGAAACAGTAGCACGCGTTCTTTTACGTATTTAAATGGTTCTCTTTAATACGCTCCTTGTCTGAGAACCATAATGAGAAGTATTTCTTTTATTCCATTCGCTGAGTCGTCAGAAAACGCAGTTGTCAAATACAGACCAATCCATTCATTAAGGTTATAGGTCATGTATTATTGAGCAACGCTTACATATTTCAGAGCATAAAAAAAGACACAAGCACAAATAAGTTAAACCGAGCAAGCTCCTAAGTGATTTTTCTATAAAGGCCGTGAAGTTATATTACCAGAGCAAGTTGTTCTAAACATTAACGGTCTGATTCACAGAAGCATTTTATAATGGCACAATCCCATTGGGAAATGATGTGTGAATCAGGCCCTAAATCTATGTTGCATGTTGACTATTGTTGTATTTTTGTAATGGGTTTGAACATAACAATTATTTCTGACATAAATCCTGACAATCTTGGCCCAGGATATGGCAGCCAAAACTGGCACCTTCACCACTGTTGACTGACCGCCTTCCATCTTGGGCCAGGATCCTGTCAGCCAAAACTGACGCCTTCACCTCTGTTAACTGGCAGCCTTCCATCTTGGGGCAGGATCCTGACAGCCAAAATTGGCGCCTTCACCACTATTGACTGGCCGCCTTCCATCTTGGGCCAGGATCGTGGCAGCCAAAACTGGCACCTTCACCTCTGTTAACTGGCTGCACTGAAGATGGAATCCCGGTCAACACTAAACTAACACATGTTAGGAGTGTCAACTCTATCTACGCCCGGGGTGGGTAGACAATATTTATAGAGAAGATAGAGTTTGGGGTAACTGGTAGCGCTGAGCAAAGTAGCAGTTAATAGTACACTTACATAAAAATCAGCAATATTTTACCATGATTAAAACTGAATTAAATCCCTAGACATATATTAGCACTAAGGCTCTTGACACAAAAACAACTTTTCTAAAAACATTTATCATAGGAAAACGTCAAAACCAGTGAATGATTTGTTACAGAAAAACAATTTTAAGTGTATCTATACATTCAGTCATTGTATACATTTATCAATTCATTGACACATATGGTATTTGTTGACTCTGTTACAATACAGAGCAAAGGGGTCTCAACATGTTCCTGTTCCAAAAAAATCAATATTGAACATTCATCAGGAGGGTACTTTTAGAGCAGAATCCTATTCAGAGAATCCAAATGGAGGAAAGGGGGAGTCAGTGCAACATGTAAGATTAAAAGAAAAATACAAATAAAGGGTACGCTAACTAATAGCTAGAGTTCCTTCACAGTTCTCATAGTGGAGCTTAGAACCTAAACTACAAGGGGTAAAAAATACCTTTGTATGGTTCTCGTGGGGGCAAACAACTTCAAGAGTACTTTGGTGGGACTTCTTAGTAGGTCCTTTGTTGCCAAAGCTGCAAAGAAAAGCGACAACTTAGCTTTTCTGGATTGCTAAAGCAATGATATCAAAATCTATCATTAGGGTGACTAGCCTGACACTCACCTGTATGGTGAGAGAGGTTAAGGGAGCCGAACCAACAGGTGGGGAGTTGGAAGCTGCATCAAAAGTGCAGATCGCACTGGAAATGAAAGTTCCTTCCTGGAACTTATCAGAAAGTCCCGAGCTGGACTGGAGAATCCAATCTACCGGAGAGTAAAGACAACCTGCAAGTTATAAAGTTAAAATGCCCAGTGTCAAAATGGGAGGCAGAGCCTAGACTTCTCGCACTGCATACTAGGATCCAGGTAAATTGATTCATAAAAAATGGTAAGAATTATGTAAAAATGTCCTCCAGTTTAGGGCTGTAAAACTCGTTATGAGTGTTCAAGTAGTTGAAGGATGTATACCCCAGAAGTGAAGGTTCGGCTGGTGAGGGTTCTCTCTCTCACCAGTATTCAGTAATATTCAGTAATATTGCTGGAAAAGGTTGTATCTAGACTTCATCAGGAGATTTAAAAGTGCTCACATGCTCTAAGAATATGTTACCTTTTTTTCCTTCCATTAATCTTTCCTGTTTTACCAACCTCAGAATTTTTGTGCAAAAGTGATATATAAATGCCAATTCTGTCCTAGTTAGTTAAGTCATCTCGGTGTAGGAAGTGTGTATGAAGCATCCCTAAAGAGTATCTACTTGCTTGACTTGATTCTGAGAAAGTATTTTGAAGTGTATTTTTATTGTTGAACATTGCCCTTTTTAAAGAATGCTTATTTAAAACTGAACGTTAAATACATAATTATTTTACTAGAAAATCTTGAGTGTAAGTGTTATTTGGGTACTTGATTTTGTGGATTTCAATGCTACAGCTCACATTTACCCCTCTTGTCACTCTACCAATTTGTTTAGTGCAGACCTATACCAATAGTTGGGATACCTAATATCAAGCGGACAAGACTGGTTTAGTCTCCTACAGCATTACTGTGTACAATCTTGCTAACCCAGCCACTGATTGCTGTCCGGTATCTGTAACTGTATCCGGTAGAGGGCGCAGGTGGAAGGAGGGTCCTCCCACACTTTTGCTGTGTCCCTAGCTTGGCTATCCACTCAGGCCTTTGACCAACAATAACCCATCACGGTGGCATTAATTGAGTAACTACAGCTATTGTGTCTGTCTCGCCATTCTTAGCTGTGCCGCCACTAATTGCAGTGGGATGGGGCTACAAACGTGTACTTTCTTTGCACTGTTCTGCCCCAGGGCAACTGCTCATAGAGAACTGCTCGCTTTGCAAGTTTGGGTGTTGCAGCTGGATAAATTAACAGATGACCCCAAAGATAGATTTTACATCAATTTCCCTTGGTGCCAATCCACCGCCCAGTGTGCATTTGTAATGTCTTCTTGTGATGTTCGGTGAACTAAATCACTACCATTCACTCCCAGTAAGCCTACACGGTTAGTGTTTTACTTTATGCTACTTGCATTATTCCACGGGTTTGAATTGTCGTGAATTGGCTCTTCACCCACAGAATCTGAAGCGGCTGAGCTTTCAGTGCGGCTTGATTCTGGGTGTTTCTGTGTGCTTATACGTGCATTCGTACGCAGACTATGGGTGCTTTACTCTAGTCGGGATCAGGAACAGGAACTGGAGACTGGAGACAAGATGAGAGACAAGCCAAGTAATACATGTTGTTGCGGGTGTTTCTGCACTCTGCACTTGGTTCGTCTTCGCCCCTGCTCAGCCCTGTGACCTGCAGCCTGTGGACCTGCAACCTGAGGAGCAGTCTCCAAGCAGCCACTAAGCGGTAATTGAGGTCATGGAGCGCCACGGTGACCGCTCTGTGATCAGTGGTCCTTCGTCGGTGGGTTTTGTTTCGGTTGGTGCCCAGGGCTTGAGATATCTTGATTGATTGGGGGCGACTGTGGGTACTAAACTAAGAGTTTACGAGCCACCTGTAACAAAGATGAATAAAGTTTGCTCTTGCTCATTTATTTTGGCTGCGTCCTGACTTCCCATAGCAGCTTTGCAGAGTGTGGGTGCTAAGTGCCAAGTTAGGCTAAGTGGGTTTGTCGGTGTCTCCTGAGCATTTGCTTCTGCATTTATTTTGGTAGAAAAGTGAGCCTGTAGAGAGCTTGTGAGCAGCCGAGAGTTGAATTGTGGGGGAGACTGCGGAGCTGTGACTCGTTGATCCCGCACAAGTGATTTTTCTTGCACACTTTTTTGGCACAAAGTGGATAGTAACTGTCCTGAGAGCCTTTTTTGCTCATATTGCCTGCTGTAGGGGAATAAAGGGAATAATAGCCAAACGCAAGTTATTGCAGAACTGTGCTGAAACCAGCAGCTGGCTATTCAAAGTACAACATTAAGCATTTAAAAAGAAAACAAGAAAAAGTGGTTGGGGGAGCCTTTTTCTCATTTTTTTCCCCCTTCTGTGCCCACTCCCTTTTCATTGCTCACCCTCCTCAATTCAGCCTCCAGCCACTGGGCCATGGGGAAGGCCTAGATCTCGGTTGGTATCACTGTGTGGGAGTCGGATAGCTGCCTGAGGCGTGGCTAACAGCACTTGTCTTAAAAGTGACAGAAATTGCAGACAAAACAAATTTTTCAATCCAGTCAGAGCTCTATTCCCATCGGCTTTGTTGCGTGAACAACATTTATTCCACAACAGTGATGAAACTTCGCAGTACTTCATTGGTAGATGATCTTAGAGCCCCGTAACAAGATGGTACCATATCTGTCAACGGAGTGCACTGCTTGGTAGCGCCACTTAGTGAGCCTGCAAAGAGCGTGGCGATACCCAATGGAGACCTAGTTGAGGGCTCCACGCAACAAGTTATCCATGCCCAAGTACATTCTCAGGCTCCATATCAAGCCGGAATGGAGTTTCATACTCCGGCGCCAAGATCTGGACAAATTGCGGGAAAGGAGAGTATAGTCCACGCTTGGAAGCGTGGCTTAGAATACGCAATAACTAAAAAAAAATCCCCCAAAAATGGATAGCCATTTCGAAAAAAAGAGAAGCATGAGTGTTGATGACGAAGATCTCTTCCTAACGGATCAATATCCAACATCTCAGCAAATCGAGAAAGATAAAAGGAAGGAGGACGTGCATGAGGTCACTAAGCCAATCTCCCAACGAAGATGAAAGAGAGACTCGCCTGTCAAACAAGGGTCCTCAGAATAAGGATCAATATGTATTCTTTCATCAGTGGACAGCTCCAGGGATGAATTAGAGGACTGTTTAACAGCACCAGAATCTTCATCACCATTGAACAATTTGCAAGTAAGGGATAATAATACCCCGGCATCCCTCAATTTTGTGCTAAATTCCGTGGTCTCTGTCTTTGAACTTTTAAGGACCGAGGTCCAGGGGCAAGCAGGGCTCCTCCTTGAACTCACAAGGGAGGTGGCTAACTTGGACTCAAATTTAGTAGGATGCAATAATATCATCAATACCTCTTTGGGAATGAACAGAATAATCCAATCCTCATTGGCAAAAAAAAGAGGATGAAGGTAATATAACGCTCCTTATCCAAGATCTTTTGACAAAAATCAAATCAACTAATAATGGGCCCCTACAGGGGAAAACAGAAGATCGAGAGGAGAGAAATTCCTCCATTCTTAATGACACCCCTCTGTCAGAATCCGTTCTCGAAGAATTCTTGCGAATGGCCAATGCAGTGGATGCATCCCTACAGATGGGGGATCAAGTGTCTAACCAGGGGGAAGATATCTCTCTCACAACTCCCGAATTGATAAATCAGCCCAGTATAGAGACAGGACAATGCCTATCCAAAAATAAAAAGAGACAAAGGAAAAGATTGGCTAGAAGGAAGAGGAAGAGCAAAGGCACGATGCTGGCACGAGAAGGTGAAAAGAAAACTAAAAACCAAGGAAAGGAAAAAATAAAGAAAACGAAGACAACGTCCTTCTTGAAAAGACTGCCCAAAATAAAGATAGTTCACGTAATTGACGGGAGTGAAGTCGTCGATACTGTATTGGATCCTAAAAGGGCCTCGGTATCAGAAAGTCAAAGGCGAAGGCATCCCACTTTCAAGGATAAGAAAGAAGAATCGAAAGAAATGATCCATGAGGAAATCAGGGTGATTAATGTTAGTGTGGGATTGCAAACAGATTGGAAGGAAGTGGAGAAGGTGGACCTGAAAAATGATCTGTGTTATAGAAAGCAGGGGCAGCGATAAATCATTGGGCCCTAATTTTTGCTGGGGCAGTAACAAGAAACTCCCAGTGGCACCAATCTTCTTATTAAATAAACAGCATGCAGCATTGAAAGCAACTGGAGAAAACGGTAAAGTACAGCCAGCCGTCGAACCCAACTGGAGGATAGCGCCCATTTTTCTGTAGGGGCAACCAAAAATACAAAATGCTGTGAAATGCGCGATGATTGAAGTGAAAATGGGGCCAGGCAAACAATGTTCCTTGAATACCGACCCAAACCCAAAAACCCAAAAAGTAAAAGGGAGACCATCGGGTGGGTTGCTTGTAGCAATTAGAAACTCCATATTGAGAGAACCGGTCTCAGTCCTGAAAAATGAAGGCGGGATCCAAATTTGTAGGGTATCTTTTGAAATCTCACATCATTATGTCAGATATAGTATTTGTGAATGTTTGTTGGAACACTGCACGTTCTAGCCAGGATGCCTTTTTTAGGGATCTGGCGGTCTTACTGGAGAAAATCGTGCTCTGCCATGGGGGTGCTCAAATCATACTGGGGGGTGACCTGAACTCGCACTGCCTGCGCCCGTCAAAGGAGGGAGAGGCTAGGCGAGGGGGGAAACCCTCAGAGAGGGTTAAATTGTGGGTTGAGTTCCTCGAAGGATGGGGTTTGAAAATGGGTAATGGATCTCTCCCGGGGGACCTTCCTGCCAACCCAACAAAATCCCAGGGTAAAACCACCTCAATCATCGACTATTTTTTCCCTGTCTTTTGACCTTTTTGCCCAGAATGTCTCATTGATAATTGATAAAGCGGGGGGCCGTGATCACTCCAGGTTGGCCATGACTTTTTCAGATACAGGGCCTCATTACAACCCAGGCGGTAAGTTCCCTACTTTACCACCATGGTGTAAACTCTGTTTACACCATGGTGGATGGCGGATTTACCGCCCCATTCCAAGGTGAGTGGGGCGGTAAATCCCCATTCCCCATTTACCCTTCCCCATTCCCATTTTAGCCCCATAGGGCATAATGGGAGTGGGGAAGGCGCTAATTACGGCACTGTAAATTACGGTGCCGTAATTAGCACCAAGGCGGGTTAGGGCCTTGCATTTTAATGCCTGCTAAAAGCAGATGCTAAAATGGTAATCAGGCGTTAAGGGTTAACGGCGCCGACGGCGCCGTTAAACCCTTAACGCCTGGGTTGTAATGAGGCCCACAGTCTTCTAAGAACAATGCAGGCAAAGTCAAATGGTCAATAGTCGGAAAGGGAGAATACGCCTTCAAAAATATAAGCGGGACGGGCAGATTCTGAATAAGTGTCTCAGCCGAAACTCCTGATTATATTCTAAGGTCCAACTGTACTTCGGACAGTTTCACCAAATTTATTTGGTCTACTTGTCCGCCTAGTGTGGGAAGTAGGGGCAAAAGGCAAGTACCTCATCATGCTTTTGACGAAGCATCTATGTTGAAGAAAAAACGTCTGAATCAAGAGCTAAGGACGCTAACAAATCTGAATATTGGAAAGGCAGGATTGGAAAAAAAATCTAAAGCCCTTTGTCTGTCCAAGTGATCGGTGGGAAGGAAGGCCACGCGTCTTCAGCAAGACATTGAACTTATGCTGAAGTTGGTGGCAAAACGGGATTCTGGTAATTTTTAGAAGGTAATAAGCTCACTTTGTAACTTGGTCTCCGAACAGGTCTCGGTGGATTATCTCTATCACCTTTGGCAGCAGCAGTAGAACACCCGCCCCTTTAACTTTGGAGGATGCGAGATGGGAGCTACCGCTAGATACACAGACTCTGGAAGAAATTATTAGGAAGAGTTTGTCTTCCAAAGCAGCTGGTCCGAACGGGCTAACGTACTTGGTGCTAAAAGACAATCCAACAATTTGGGCCAAATTACTAGTCTGGTTATTTGGGGAAATTCTCCATAAGAAAGTATTGCCTCCCACCTGGAAGTCGGCTATAGTAATTCCACTTTTCAAGGGGGGGGGGGGGGGGTCGGACATCACCAATAAATTACCGTCCGATCGCCCTCCTGGATATTGATGGAAAGCTATTCATGAAAATCCTTCTGGGTGAGGTGGAGAAATGGTTAAAGGAACACAAGATCCTCTCCAAGTACCAAACCGGCTTTCGAAAGGGCCTCTCAACAGCCTTAAATGGGGTTGTGCTCAATGTCATGTCAGAGAAGACGGGTAAGCCTGGAGGAAATTTGTTATATGGGGCTTGGGTAGACTTCTCCAGAGCTTTCGATCAGGTGGACAGGAGTAGATTGTGGGCAAAGTTGAGAGCCTGAGGGATTCCCGAGGGGCTGCTTGTCATGTTGATCGAATTCCACAAAGATAATACTATAAGAATTTGTTTGGACGAGGAAGGGAACTTGTCTGAGTCTTATCAGAGTGGAAAAGGGGGTCCGTCGGGGATGTTTGGGTACCCCATTGTTTTTCAATTTGTACCTGGCAGATGCAGGAGAATGCCTGAAACCCTTTGCGTTGGCTAGTCCAGTGATCGGGAGTTCAAGGGTTCACTGGCTGGCGTACGCTAATGATGTGGTTCTCTTGGACTTCTCTCCTGTGGGATTGCAGAGACTGCTCAATAGCCTGGATAGTTACGCTAGAGAGAATGGTTTAGCCCTTAACCCAAAAAAATCAAAGATTCTGGTGTTCAGACAAAGTCTAAAAAAAAGTTCCCTATAGTCATTGGGAGATAGGAGGTCAACCAATTGAGAGAGTGGAAGAGTTGCTTTATCTGGGCTTCAAAATATGTGTCACCTGCCATTTGTGAGGTGGAGAAGGACTTGCAGAATAAAATCTTATAACTACTAGTCCAGATGAAAAAAATCTTGCTAAAATATTGCAAATTCTCATTACTCCCATTGATTACATTTTATAAGGCTAAAGTCATCCGGGTACTACTTTACGGGCTGGAAACCAAACCCCTGTTGTGGCATACCGATTGGCAGAAATGGGAGGGTCTGGTCTGGAAGAAAGTCCTCAATCTTCCCTGTTTCAATGGGTATTCTCAGATTTGAATTAGGGTTAAGCTCTTTAAAAACCATTGCAGGCTGGAAACTAATGTCTCTCTTTAGGCTCATCTTGGTCGCACAGGAGGACTTTATATGGGGACATTAAAGTGCATTTTCAGAGGGGTGGTTCTGAGAGATTAAGAAAATAGGAAGAGTGGGCCCTTAGTGAACTATCTAAGGCCAATACTGACCTGGACACCTTGATTAACAATCCCTGTAAGGCAAAAAAGAATCTGGCGGAAATGGACTGATAACAACAATTGATATTATGAATGCCAGAGCAAAAACCAACCAATTCAAGGTAGTAGAAAATACTGTAGGCTTAGTCCCAATCTATTTAGTCAAATTTGCGGATTGGAAAATAAGAAATAATTTCCTGAGAATCCGGTTAAATGTTGTACTGGTGAGGTTTTGGCACCAAGAGTACAAGGTGATTTAGCAACAAAATTATGTGATTGTTGCTCCAACCCGAGCGTCCAAACTCTGAAACATCTTTTAATGGACTGTCAAGGAACCAGGCAAATCAGGTCTCCACTGTTCTCCGGATTTGGTTTGAACAGTGCTAACATGATACCAGAAATGTTTTGGGACCGTCTAATTGCTGGTGTTGATAATCCTCTTACAATTGCCATGGTGCAGGTTCTCGCAAGCTGCAATATTGTTGACTAACCACTGTTGAAGTGTATTGAAAGGTCACGCAGGTCTTTCCTCCTTTTTTCTTTTTCTTCAAACTGTGTAAATATGTTTATGATCCTTGTGTGGAAATGAAGAAGAACATTATAGTTAGCTATAGAAGTGCCTAGGTTCTGGGAATTTCCTTTTAATTTTTTTTAGATTTTTTCTGTTTTATACTCCCGTTATGGACATGAATTGACTTTTATGTGGTAATTTGAAGAATTTTTGTATTATGTGTTTGTTGATAGAAGTATATTGTGTTCTTATTTTCAAAATGTCTTCGTTTGCTTTTTGCTTTGAAAAAGTATGAAATTGGTGTTCCTTTTTTTGTAAAAGGTTGTTTCAACCAAACACAAATAAAACATTTGAAAAGAATTGGCTCTTGGTTCGACACTGTTTTTTTTCATATGCTGTCTTGAGTTCTAAATTACTTTTTGTCAGGTACAAGGACATTAGGGTTCACATGGACAGAGTGAAGGTTATACGAGAAATTAAAACATGGCAAAGGAATAGGTAGCTACTGGTGCAATACCAGAAGAATCCAGGGAAACCAACACCAGTCCAAAATGGCTACTGGAGTGACAAGAAAGGAACAACGTTTTCACAAATATAGGACACTGAGTAACACTCCACAATCACAATTGGAAACAAATTGAGTCTGTGGGGTTTATGAGAGTAGGGTGGGAATTGTTCTCCAGAACCTACATTCAAGCTTCTCTCATTTTGGATTTTGCAGTAGTACCCCAAACCTGTCTAAGGCGTTCACAGATAACCTTTTTTTAAAATTATTTAATTTATACTTGATTTAACTGTGTTTTACCGCTCATCAGATGGTTCCACCAGTGTTCTTCGTCCAGGCACTGCGAGTCCCTGAACCGATGTCCCATGTGGATCCTTCTTTTTGTTGACAGTCTTGGACAAGTGAGGAGCAAGTGCCTGATTGTTTCCACTATGTTATCCTGATCACAGAACCGACAGGTGTTATTGCTAGAGCTGCCTCTTATTGCCAATACTCTGTTGGTTTTTAGTAGGTTAAGCCATGCCCTCAAGAAGGTAGATCTCAGTTTCTTATTTGGAAATTTCATCAAGTAGTCCATTGGTTCGTTTATTTTTTTAGTGTTGATCGGCAGGTGAGTGGTAAGTTTGTTTTTTCGCCGCTGTGTCAAGAGTTTTGGACCAGTCTGATTCTTTCAGTCTTCTTGCAGTGCTCTTTGGATTATTATCGATTTCCAGCACTGAGCTTCCTATCTCTTTTAGCAGTGAGCAGTTTTTGTGTGCCCATGTGGACAGCATTTTGTTGGATCCTCTGTTCATTTCCTCCAGGATAAGCTGATGTATTCTTTGTTTTGACACTCAAATATTTCTGAAAATCATCAGGCCATTCAGGTCTACTGTGCCTTTCAAAGACTTCAAGCTGAGTGCTCTCCAAATTGAAGCCACTGGCGTAGACAAAGGGAGTGTTAATGTTTTCCTCCAAAGGTATCCTTCGAGTTTGTACCAGGTATCTGTCGGAATTGCCGGCATGGCTTCGGCCCCATAAACAATTGCTGGTACCACCTTGACATTTTCTATCAAGAGTCCTCGTCTGTGTTGTTAGACTTTTGATTTTTGTAAAGAGAGTTTCTTGCATTGATGACTCTTGTTGGTTTACATTGTTACCCCCAAATACCTGAAAAACTTGGCCCTCATTACAAGTCAGGCGGTGGACCATGGTGCTATTAGCACCATGGTCCATGCCGGATTCCGCCATGGTGGAATGGCGGAATTACTGCCCCATTCCAAGGTGAGTGGGGCGGTAATTCCCCATTCACCATTTGCCCTTCCCCATTCCCATTTTTGCCCCATAGGGCATAATGGGGATGGGGAAGGCGCTAATTACGGCACCGTAAATTACGGTGCCGTAATTAGCACCAAGGTCGTTTAGCGCCTTGGACTTTAACGCCTGCAAAAAGCAGGCGTTAAAGTGTGAATCAGGCGTTAAGGGTTAACGGCGCCAACGGCGCCGTTAACCCTTAACGCCTGACTTGTAATTAGGGCCCTTGACTTTTTCAAGGCGTTGACATGCTAAATGCCAAGAAGATGTTTCTTTACTCTTAGGATTTTTCTCTAGAATCATAACTTTGGTTTTGCTAGTGTTGATTTCTAGGTCATTTGATTGCAAGTAGGCATGGAGACCGTCCAATTTTCGTTGAAGGCCTGCTGCAGTTTGGTCGATCAGGATGAGATCGTCCGCATACAGCATTCTGCTTATTTTTTCTTTTCCCACACTTGGCGGGAGGGCTCTGGTTGTTTTTTCCGAGAGCTTGTAGTCTCCAATGTATGCGTGTACAAGGCTGGTGCCAGTGGGCAGCCTTGTTTGACTCCTCTGAATGTGGCTATTTTTTCAGAGAGTTGGCTCGCGCCACTGATGCGCACTCTCATGGATGTGCCGGTATATAGCTCTTTGATGAGACCTAGAATTGCAGAGGGGCATTTCCAGTTTTTTAGCTTCGCCCATAATTTCTCCCGGTTGACCTTGTCAAAAGCTTGGGAGAGATCGATGCAAGCCAGAAATATTTTAGGGCTTCCCTCCATAACTTTTGCTTTCAGTATGCTCAAGAGCATTACGTTAGCCAATGTGCCCATGTTCTTAGTGGATCCAGTTTGGAATGGATCTTATCCTTCAGAAAATGTCACTCAGGTTTTGAATTTGTCTAGAAGATAAGACCCAAAGATTTTTCCAATGGTGTCCAAGAGGGCTATTGGGCGGTATTTGTTCTGATCCCTTTTGTCCTCCTTTTTGTGGATTGGGACCACATTGGCTGTTTTCCAACAGTTGTGGATCGAATAGGAGGTGGCGCAAGTCTTGAATATTTCTGCAATCAGAGTAGCCCAGGCTTCAGAGTTGTTCTTTAGGTTGAAGTTCGAAATCCCATGAGGGCCCGGGGCTCGGGACTTTTTTAATTTGGCGATTTTAAGCCGATCAACGTTTTGTCATGCTCAACGTCCCAATATTCTGGAGAGGTTGGATGGGTGGGATTTGTAGTTGTTGGTGGTCCAAACAAGTTGGAAAAGTAAATCACCCATTGTTTCTCCCCAACGCTATTCAACAGTGCATCTGGTGTGGCACTCCCACCCGCGGCTATTAGCGATCAAAATGCTTTTGCTTGTTTCTCACACAAATTTTTAGCATTTTTTTCCGAGTCTTATTGGTAAAGAATAATTTTTGTTGATTTTAGCCAGTTTCTGTAATTCTTTGAGGATTTTTTGGCCACCTCTATGTTTTCCACTGTGGGCAATATTTTGTCTCTCCTTATTTTCTTACGCATTTCTTTCCTTTTTGCAATCAGGAGCCGGTTTTGTGAATCTTGTTAAATTTGCTGTTGTTCCTTAATTGCTGGTAAGGAACCAGCAAAGGACAGTAATCTGTCTTGGCCATTCCTGTATTATCCAGATCGTTTGCTTTTGTTTTTAGGTATTGTTTTGTAATTTCTCTTATAGAAGCGGAGTTGAGTCTCAGACGCGTGCCTCCGTTGTTTATTTCCAGCTTTGATGACATGCTTTTTCTTCCGACAAGTTCCTTGTTTGGTTGAGTTGCCCAGACAGCCCTCAGGAGATTGTGGTCACTGTTTGTTGTTCTAGTTACCTCAAAAGATGTTACCTTAGCCAACAGGTCTCTGGAAACGTATATGTGATCCAGGGTGGTTTTGCGGCCTTCTTGTTCTGAAGTTGGGATATCGGGCAAGTTGGAGGATTTTAAGTAGTGCAGGTTGTGCAAGTCTTTGGCATCCATACAAGATGACCACATTTTCCCTCTAAGAGTAGAATCGGAAGGGATCGACCCTGTTCCTCCAGACTTGGTTTTGAATAATCGCTGGCTTACGTGCTTCCTCTCATCTGAATTTACTACGGTGGCGTTCAGATCACCACATATAATGATGTAATACATTTTTTCTTGCATGGCGTCGTCTATTAGTGTTTCAATCTTGGTCACAAAGAGTTCATCCGTTAGCGCCTCAGTGTTCCAATATGCGTTGATCGCTAAGTAGAGCTTACATTTCGTTAAGTCCTTATGGAATGGACTTGGTTTCCATTCGATCAGAGTTGCTAGTATGAAAGCATCGTTCAATAGGGTTTTTTTCCATATGAAGGCCACTACCTGCACGAATAGCTCAAAGCAGGCCTGCGCGGGTTCTCCCTAGTGAGCCTTGTAGTGCCGGTGAGAAGGCGACGTCAAAACAGTCTATTGAAGGTTTTTTTGTGAGCAAGGTCTCCTGAAGACACAGCAAGTCAAAAAATCTAAGATTGACGTTGGTTATGGTCGTTAGATGAATGAAGCCTATTGGTCACAAAGAGTTCATCCGTTAGCGCCTCAGTGTTCCAATATGCGTTGATCGCTAAGTAGAGCTTACATTTAGTTAAGTCCTTATGGAATGGACTTGGTTTCCATTCGATCAGAGTTGCTAGTATGAAAGCATCGTTCAATAGGGTTTTTTTCCATATGAAGGCCACTACCTGCACGAATAGCTCAAAGCAGGCCTGCGCGGGGTTTCCCTAGTGAGCCTTGTAGTGCCGGTGAGAAGGCGATGTCAAAACAATCTATTGAAGGTTTTTTTTGAGCAAGGTCTCCTGAAGACACAGCAAGTCAAAAAATCTAAGATTGACGTTGGTTATGGTCGTTAGATGAATGAAGCCTCGCGTATTCCACGATCCCATGATCACTTGATTTATTACTGGGATTACTTAGATCTTTCATCAGACTTGTCGACGATATTGGTGGCTAAGATCTGTGGTGGCTTGCCAGTGATTCCGGTAGCCAAGCCCATCTCCTTTGCTCTTTTTATTTTAGGCTTAAACGTAGTGCATTGTTTGCCTCCAGATGTCTTGATCTTGGCTTGTCTTGGTCTATGGCAATTGTCCAATTTGGCAAGGGACCGTGTGGCACTCCTTCAACATCAAGAGGTCTCAAGATCCTCATATTCAAAGCGTATGGGTGAGTGGTCCCCTCTGTCTTGTCTTTTAGGGAGGGGGGGCAGTTCTCGCCTATTCAATATTTTCTGTTCATTCTTAACTTGTCTGGAACTGCTGGACCCAAGGGCGGTTTGCTTCTGTTGAAGTTTGGCGTCCCCTTGGGTCGTGAACTTCCGACCCTACTCTAGCAGTATTGGCCTGATTCTCTGTGTGCTGTAAGCTCGATGCGTCAGCCATCCTTGAGCGTTTGGTATGTGATGCTCTCCTTCTCTCCACGATGGATTTTGACCGTTGGCGGGGGCTAGGGTTTCGGAGGAGATTCGGGATAGTTTTCGACCTCGCCCTCTCTGTCAGTTTCAGAGTGGTTGATTTCTCTTAGATCATAGCCTAATGATCTTAGTTTGTTTTCTGCTTTCCTTGGTGTTTTCATGTACAAACTCAAAGATATCGGTCATCAGATTCAAGTGACCTCAGCGTCGGAATATGGTGCAGTAGAGTCATTATTGTGTTCCGATTCAAAATGATACGGTCCCCTTGAGCGCGTCTTCGTTGATTTTTCTGCTCTTGTAAGGCGTGCTCTTTTCACTTGCCTGTCCGTCTGATCACCCGATGTTGTCCATTTGTTGTGATCTTTCAGACCTGTTGACGATTGCTTTCGCTCTTGTTTAGTGTGCACCTTTGATTTCAGATTCGGAGTCCAGTGCCTATTCTTGTGGTGACAGCGTTGTCCTTATTATTGTCGGGTGCATTTGACCGTTCTTTGGTGGACCAACTTATTGATTTCTTTTTTCATCATTCTTTGTCTTTAAATTGTGTTTTTCCACCTCCTTTGCTAAGGCCAGATCTTTTTTTGCCTCTAGTGTGAGGAAAGCTGGTGATTCCGGATCTAGGATTATGAGCTTTTTTTTCCGGTTCATCAGAGGAGACACAGCTTTTCTTTTCCCTTGTTGTTTACCCATTAATTCGCTTTCAGAATCCTCTATAGAATATTGAGTGAGGTCCATTATACAGTCCATGAGGTTGCTTTCTGTTGGCGAAATCATGTTCTTAGAGGGTTCAGACGTGTCTGGTTTGGGACAGGTTACCGTAGGTGCTGTTTTTCTGATTCCCTTTTGAATTGTTCTTTTTTCAAATATAGGAGCAGTCAATTTAGTTGGGTCAGTTTTTTGGCCAGACTGTAGAAAGTCAAATTTTTGTATGCCTTGATTGCCACTCTCCTTAGTGATTGGCTGTGCACGACCCTCATTAGGTTGTTCTTTTGTAATTTGTAGTAGTGAGCCGTGGCTCCCGTGGACCGTGCAACCATTTTGTCTGGACACTCTTGAGTAGGTCTTAATTTTAGGTCTAGTTTTCCGGTCTTGGACTAAAACAGGACACTTAGGTGTGTTTTGGAGGGTGAGCAGTCTGCGCTTGTAAGATTTCATTTCTTTAGTTTGCTTTTTGAAGCAAAGTTCCAGCGGGTCGCTGTCCTTATGAGGTGGGAATGGTTTCTGCAACGTCTAAGCCACCAACGTAGAAGTTGCAGTGTTAGTTGGAGCCAGAAAGTTGAATATTTTAACTTCGGATGCTTCAGTTTGTGTGTGTACGGATTCTTGATACGTCTTAACAGGGGCCTGAGTTAAAGTGCCTTTCTCCTTTATAGTTGCCCTTTGATGTTCCTTCAAAGTTATGTAGCCTTCTAGAAATGGTGTGTTGTGTACGAGAGGGCCACCATAGTCAGATGATCTTTCAGGGTATCATTTAGAGATTTGTACAGTTTTGTGAAGAGTGCCAGGGCTTTAGTTAGTGTCAACATTATGGAGTAGAGGTCTGTCTTTTTGTTGGGCATTTCTCTCCCCACTTCCCCTGGAATCTCGCCTAATCTTTTATTTCTCAATGGAGTCCTTGGGAGCAGAGGCGACGTTTGTGTGTCATGCGATGCTGTCTCAGTGAGAGCTTTGGAGCGATTGGCCTGGATGGTAGGGGTAATAGCAAAACATGGTTGAGAGCTGGGATCTCCCTTATTTGTATTTGCTCCTGTATGCCACTTCAGGGGGCACAAGTTGAATTTGAAGCGGTCTCCACTGGTCTGCACTGGAAAGATATTTCCTTCATCTCTCTGGTCAATTATCACTCCTGGTATTTGCCTTCTTTGCCCCCTTGTCTCAGAGATTGCTTCTTGTGTTAGTGTGGAGTTGATACATGGAGAGTTCAATGGGGGTTGTGGGGTGCTCAAGAGTATGTCTTTCCCATGCCTGCCATTGGAGTGGGCTTTCCCAAAATGCCACCTTTTGGGGGTGGGAGTGTTAGTCGTATGCTCAATGTTCATTTCCACTTTTTGTTTAGGGCTGATTGGGTATGGTTTGTGGTGACTGGTGGAGTATCTGTCACTTCCAATGTCCCCTCCAATAATTCTGCATCAGAGATCTCATTTCTCTGTTAATGTTGATTTAGGACCTTTGTAGATGAATTTGTCCAAAGCTACCACCGTAAACTGTGGCGTTGAGTTTGTTTTTGGCATCTTGTATCCGCTTTTGGTACCAGGATTTTTGTCAAAGGGTAAACTCCTGTAGGTGCCATGCCTTTCGGGCTTGGTAACCAGTGTCTTATCGATTTTTGTCCACTCGTTCTTTAGATCGTGTGGTGCTTTAGTCAGGCGTTTTGCTCTTTTCTGTATTTGTCACCCTTTTAGAGTGGTCATCTTCTTATCCATCAGCGAGGCTCTGCTCATCGCCTCAGTATAGGGTGGATCTTTTGATTGTGTAGGGCTTGTCAATGTCAACCCATTCGCCTCCATTGCCATATCTTACTCTGACTCTTCTATCGTAGAATACGAGAGGTCTTTCCTCCATTCTATTTCCTCAGAAACATGTAAGGTGTTTGGGGGGCTCACCAAGTCTGCTCTCGCAATAACTGGGTGGATCTCAATAGCAATTTTTTGCTTTTTCGTCAGCTCAATGGGCAGAACCTTGTTTCTGATTTTTGTTTCAGCCTCCCTGAACGAAACCGGCAGAGGATGAGATTGGGGTAACAATTGAGGACAGACTCCTCGGTTTCAGAATTGGGGCCATTCAGTATTTTGTTCAAAGGCTTTTCCGGCAGGGAGCTTTTATGTAAAACATTTCTTTTTTCAATTTGAATGATAGCGGCATTGTTCCCAGTGGTCAAGCTTGCTGCAGTTTCCATAAGGCGAGCCAAACCACTTTCCTCGCTTGCTCCCGCTCTGGCCCTGCCCTCTCATGTTGCCTTGCTGGGCTCTGTGGATCGGAGTTCCCCTCTGTACCTCCCGATCCCCTCTGCGGTGTTGAAACCTATGCAGACCCTGAAGCACATGCGAACGCCGCGACCGAGTCCTGCGCACCCGTGGGACTCGCAGGATCAGGGTCAGGGACGGGGAGCCTATTCGGCGCAGCACCAGCAAAACCAAGGTAGGCTTGTGTTAAATGTGGGGGGCTATCACTTGTCTCTGAGGCAGGGGTGGCCGCTCCTTCAAGTGTCGCTGCTTCATCCGCTGCCCGTGGTTGTTCCACCAACATTGGTGATCACAGAGTCGACAAGCAGTCTACCTTCGTTCATGCTGATGACATCTTCACTCCTTTGCTGTTTGCCCACACTTCTCGTATGTGCTGGATCTGTCTCCTGAAAAGCATTTTTTCCAGAGCAGGTTTCTTCCGACGTGAAGAAGCTTTCAGCGGGCTTTGGTGCTCCAGCCTGCTGTCTTCACTAAGCGTCCGCTGGCTTCAAAGCAAGCGTCCCTCTTCTTCTCGAGGTTGGATAGACATCGAAAAGTCACTGCCACGGGCCACAGGCTGCCGCGGACTGCCACAGACTGCAAGCACCTCGGCGAGAAGCTCTGCAGCTGTTCCGTGACAAACGTGCTTTTAAGCACAATCTCCTCCTTCTTGGAATAGGGTAGTAAACAGACTACCCCAGCCAAGGCTTCCAAGTACCACAGACTGCAAGCACCTCAGCGAGCAGCTCCGCGGCCGCTCTGCATCAAAAAGGTGCTTTTAAGCACAATCTCCTTTTTGGAATAGGGTAATAAACAGACTACCACAGCCACGGCTTCCAGGTACCACAGACTGCGAGCACCTCAGCGAGGTAACCTTTGTTGTACAAAGTGGCGTCAAAGGAATTAAAGAGCCGCCCCTTTTCCCCAGTGTTTGTTGACTTGAAACAAAATCTGAAGTGGGGTTTAGAGCTGTTTGTTTAATGAAAAGATTTGGTGCAGTACTCGTTGGGCAATAGTAACCCAACCTTTGGTAGAAGTCTGTACTACACAGGTCGGTAGTGTGGCTGAGCAGCCAGGCTTATCTCCTGAGGGGTCAATGTGATAAGTATGGTGGTTACACAGAGATTCACAGTGACGAGTATCCAAATAAACGCACTCAAGGTTTCTTGATTAAACGATTATTAATTTATTTAACAGTCAGTTTGAATAAGCCTTCTTCATAAGGGGCAATATAACAGTAAGACACAAATACACTTGAAAATGCACACTCTTAGTTTCTCTAAATCAGCAAGTACCCATTTGGGATGGCACACAGACACTTCCTACACCCTCAGGTGACTTAAATAGCTAGGACAATGTGGACATTAATATAGCAATGGTAGATTTTGAGCAATACTGAGATGAGTGTCAAAGAAAAGGTTATCAGAATAAAACAAGAGATCACACAAATATTCTGAAGCAGGTAAGTACTTTTTGAAACCCCAAATGCAAAGTAAGTTAACCCTTTCCTGGAAGGAAGGCAAAACACACAGACAGAGGGAAGAAGAGTCATTCAGGTAGCCAGGACAGCTGATGTCAATTGAACAAGAGTCTAGGTGAGATGAAGCACTTCTTGCAGGTAGGTAAGTCTTGCACATTGTTTTAGAAGCCTTTGTAGAAAAAGCAATCACTGTAGGGCCACAAGCTGTTAAGGCTTGTGAAAAGTAAAGCTGTAAGCAACTCTACAGACGCAACCAAGACAAGTCTCAACTGATAACAAGTAAGGCTACAAAACAAGAGGCAACTCCCCTTAGTTTACAGTACCTTTGGTTAGAAGAAATGGTTCCAGCTGGCTTCTGTTCCTGTGCAGCTCTGCAGATCCTGTTGTTCCTGGGCCTCAGTCGTGGGGACAAGAAGGAGGACTTCTTGGGACTCCTGCACTGCAATGGGACGGTCAGCAGCAGCAAAGGGCAAACTTCAATGCAGCAGCACTTTGCGGTTTCAGCTCCTCGTGTCTCAGCAATTAGCACCGCCGCGGTTCTCGGCTACCACTTCAGACTTTCCTCGCATCTGGGGTCCAGCACTCTGTTGAGGTGGCTCAGGCTTGGTCAGTCCTGCTTCATGGGATTCCGGAGGATCTTCCTGAAGCTTGTGTGCGACTTATAAAAGAGATGCACTCAATTTGGTGTTCCTCTCCCTGACACTTCGGTTCCAGCAGCAGGGGAAGTACAGCCAGCTTCGAGAGGATATCCCAGCGAGTTCACTTTTGAGTTAATTGGTCCCACCAACTCAAGGAGGGAAGTAATCTTTGCAGGGCTTCTTTAGTCGAGGCAAATTCAGAGCTTCAGCAAAACAGCAGGGCATCACCAGGCAAACCAATGGTCCAGGAGTTGCAACAGGCGTCTCTTCCAAGTTCTTCTTCGGATTCCTTCGTCCAGTGGTCGACTCTGCCTGCCAAGCAAAAAAGCCTTGCCTTTTATGCAAGTTTCTCCCATTCATTCCAGCCTAGCTGTCAATCACACAGCTGGCCAATCACCTATGGGTGCATTCCTGCAACCAAGGGGATTAAGCACATGGAGTTTCGGGCACCTCCCTCACTTTCTGCCCCTGCCAGACACTCTGGAGCCAGAGGCGGGCTTCACTTGTGAATCCCGCCAAAGACAAAACAAAGGGACCAAACCTGGTGTTAATCTCAAGAAGGACCTTTACAACAAGAAATGGCGAAAAAAGAACACTGGGCCTGTTTTGACAAAATGGGAACCTATGGGTGCTTTACTGCAGCTGCGAACGCAGCCCGAGATAAAAACACACTACAGTAGTTAAAAGTAAACCACTGCCACCAGCCATTAATTGTAGAAAGGGTAACATAAAAATGTTACATGAGAAACTAGACAAAGGGGATACGAAGTACCCCTTCCAGCCCCCTATTGTAAAATGGTGTGTGCTGGGTCTAGAAAGTTAAAAATGTAAGTAAAGTCAATTTCACTTCACTGCTCTTGGAAACAGTAGTTTATACAAGAAAAGGTATTTAAACCTTTGGGAAATCTGAAAAACTTCCCTGTGCCACTGCATTGAATGTGCTGTGTTTCACAATGTAAAAAGATGATGCCTATGGAGTTCGTCAGACTCCAAAACCAAAAGAAACGGTGTTCAAATCACAGAAAAATACATGAGTGGGAAAAAGGTCTCAAGTCTTAGAGTCCAGAAAAAAGGGCTGGGGGTCTCTAAGGTAGAGAGGAATGAGCACTTTTCTGAGAATTCTCCCTAACAAACATTGATTTGCCTCTGTAATACTTCATGCACAGTCTCCACCTCATATTTTATTAATCCAATGATCGATTATTTCATCTAAGTTGGAAGGGCAAAAGACTGAATTGTTGCTCCACTCCTGGGATTGGAATCGATACCCTCTACGTTACACAATTATTGCAACAGGTGCTCCACTAGAAAGTATTAACAGCAGTTCATAGCAAGAGATTGTTGAATCTCGTAGCGGCTTGACCTGCCTCTGAAGGAGTTGATTTAGGTAATTAGGAAGTGTTGTGTGCCACCATGTGCATATGTTGGTTAGACTTCAATGTCCTCATTAGGCTTTCTTTCTTCCTATTAGGTCCTGGATGCCGTCCTCCCGGTAATGAACACATCCCATACTTCAGAACGGACAATACACCGGGCCAAGTTCAGCTCCATCACTGACCAGGATATCTACAATGCTATGAACTGCCTGGGAGAGCCAAACCAGAACGAGGCCTTCTCTGTGGATGCCCGGCAAGAACTGGACCTCAGGATAGGCTGTGCCTTTACCAGGTGAGTTTACTTTTCACATGTGGGCACTTTGAATGGAATTCTGTCACCAGTGCTAGGAAAGATTTCTCTTCTAAGCAACTTTCCCTCCATATTCTATGAACCCCCATTTGTTTTGCTTTTGCATTACACCGTGTTCTGACTTTTTAGAGGGAAAACTGGCCTTTTGCTCATTTGTTCTGGGGAAACTGACTAGTCCTTCAGAAAGTCAGTACTTGGAACCTATGTTTCCCTTTTGTCTTTTGACATGCTACCTACTTGGATGACCTTTTCATATTGCACACATCATCTTCCAATGCAGTGCAA
Organism: Ambystoma mexicanum; assembly: GCF_040938575.1. Classification (NCBI taxonomy): domain Eukaryota; kingdom Metazoa; phylum Chordata; class Amphibia; order Caudata; family Ambystomatidae; genus Ambystoma; species Ambystoma mexicanum. The sequence continues at coordinate 1,605,402,834 of NC_090932.1, forward strand.
CGGGGATACTTTTGTATCACCCTAGAAACACTTTGTGTATAGGCACATTATGAAAACTCAATAAATAAACCAAAGGGATTTTTGGTTACTTTTAAATGTGCCTAAAGACATGCTGGTGGCAGCAGTTACATTTTGTATTATTTTTGCTATGTTTCTAGTTGGCACATTCGTGTTTGGCTACTAACTGTGGCTAGTGTCCATAAAATGACCATGCCACAAGATTTTTTACTTGTTCTTTGACCATTGTGTTCTTTAGCCTTCTTCCTGCCTTCTCTGGTTTGGAATATCCTTTTATGGTCATGCCTTTGCCTGGGAAAGCTGCTTTTTTTCATGGGCTACTACATGCATCTTCTTGACTTCTTCCTTTATGTGGGATCTTACATGGTCTAACATCCTGTAACCCCTGCTTTTGACTGGAAAACTATCACCAGTGAGGATATCATGCTGGCCTCAAGGGGTCAAGCCTGGTGTTAATGAAAACAGGGAGGCAAACTGATGTAATAGAGCCTTGCACTCCTCCTGCTGTTGCAGAGTCAGATTTGAAGAGAATTTTACTCCTTCAGTGTTCTCATCTCAAGGTTCTCCCCTGAAGAGATCAGGGACACGTTCAATCGCCTCCTCCTCTTCCTGGTCAGAGGCTAGAAGCAGAGCTCCTAGTTCTGGTCTGTAAACAAAAGCCTTGAGACGGTTAGTGCGACAGACCCTAGGGGCCTTCTTGGGGATTGTCCAAGTCCACCAAGTAATTGACCTCTCCAAGTTTGTCCACAACCTTGAAGGGTCCAATCCATTTGCCATGTAAGGCTCTGTGCCTTGCAGGTATCATAACAAGAACTAGCTGGTCTGGAGTAAACTCCTCCATGTTGGCCTTCTGATCATGCCAATGTTTAACCAGAGCCTGACCTACTTTCAAGTTATCAGAAGCTTCTTTTATCATTTGTCTTATTCTTCTTTGCATACCTAACACATAGTCAGTGACTCTCACTGGCTTGAGGGAAGTAGCACTCTCCAAGCCTTCATCGATTAGGGCCAGTGGACCTCTAACCGGATGACCATAGAGGAGCTCAAAGGGGCTGAAACAAACCCCTTCCGGAGGGACTTCTCTGTAAGCAAAGTGAAGGCATGGCAGTAGAAGGTCCCAATTTCTTCTAAGGGGTTCCTCTAAAGCACCAATCATGCTTTTCATAGTTCTGTTAAACCTCTCCACCAAACCATTGGTTTGGGGATGGTAGCATGTTAAGAATGTGTAGGTCACTCCACAGTTTTTCCACATGGCTTGCATGTAGTGGGACATAAAATTGGTCCCCCTGTCTGAGATGACCTCCTTAGGAAATACCAGCAGTAACAGTCCTCATAGGTATGTCTTCAGGATACCTGGTAGCATGGTCTTCCACAACCAATATAAATCAGTTGCCTGAAGATGTGGGACGGTCTAGGGGAGCAACAATTTCAATCCCTACCCTCTCAAAAGGAACTCCCACCACTGGGTGAGGCACCAAGGGTGCCACGTTCTTGGCTCCACTCTTGCCAGAAGTCTGACAAGTGTGACGTCTTCTACAGAATTTATCTACATCAGTCCCCATCTTGGGCCAGTAGAAATATAGAAAAATCCTTTCCTTGGTCTTCTTAAAACCTGAGTGACCAGCTAAAGGAATGTCATGGGCTAATTGTAGAAACTGGGGTCTTACCTCCTGAGGCACTACAATTCTTCTGTAGTCCCCTGGGGTAGACTCAATAGGCTCACTGTAAAGGAGGCCATCCTCCCAGTGCAGCCTGTGCTTCCCTGGCTCTTGCCCTTCCAGCTGGGAAGCTGCCTGTTGGCAAAGTCCTTCAAGAGTAGGACACTCTCGTTGACCTCTGCTGAAGTCTGCCCTACAGGGTTCACCTTCTGCAAGTAACGTCTGCAGCTCAGGATGGTCTTTAGGATCCAGATCCAGATCTTCTTCCAGCTCTGTTTCGCCATTAGCTGGTTCACCATCCTCTGGTCTTCCCACTTAGCCTCAGCTGGTGGAGGGGTCACAGGTGAGATTTTGGACTGTCCTCTTGGGGATGTCCTTGTCCTATGTACAGGTGTTATACCTTTCTCTTTCCTGAGACCTTGGATTTCTCCTTTATCTGCTTCTGTGTCCTGGAATTAGAAGGGTGTCCTTCCTGTGGACTTGGAGTGATAGGTGCTTCTGTACCTAGCCACAGAGTCATCTAAAGTTGCCTCTCTGGCCAGTTTAGTCTGCTCCTGCTTCCTTTTACTGGGAGGCCTGGGGGTGCTTGATAACAGCTCCAAGAGCTTTAAGTCATTCCCCAACAGGACTCTCCCAGGCACCTCATTTTGTACACTGACAGGTATTCTTACAGTCATATTGCTGCACTGGATGAGAGCTGGTAGTATTGAACCATCTGGACAGGGCCTCCAGCCAGTTTAGTGGGGCCTTTGGGTGCCTTAGCAACATCCTCAGGTTTGAAAAGGGTTTTATCCACCACTGTAATGCTGGCACCAATTTCTCTAATTGCATGGGTTTCCTGTCCATTCACAAGTACACTGTCCCTATTCTTTTGTGATATCTGGAATAGAGTTCCACATCTACATTCTGCTGTTCCCACAGACCCGGGGACACTAAAGAAACACTGTCTGAGACTCCCATGGGGGTATTCAGCCAATAGATGAAAGTTTCCACTTGCCATATGCACTCCTCCCTCAGGGATGAAGGCTAAAGAGGCAGTGTGGACCCCTGAAGGTTTACCCTTGCATCTGGGATCCCCTTTCACAAGGTCAGTTGACCCACAAGCATAACATTTACCAAATGTTCTTTGGAAATTGGCCTTCTGCTGACCTCCCTCTGGTTTAGCACCAGATGTTTCACTACACTAACCTGTTTTCACGTGGTGTTTACTTTGTGGCCCTCTTTTAGAAGGTTGGAATTAAAATTCTCTTTTTCATCTTTCTTGTGCTGCTTCCCCTCATCCTTTTTGTGAGTGGCCCCAGAATCCTTGTGAGTGGCCCAGTTGGCAACCCACAAGTCAGCAGCCTTTGCTAACATTTTGGGATCAATCTCATTTGAGTAGGCCAAGTGCTGTCTCAGCTCACAAAAATAGATTTCTCATTCCTTCAAAGGAGTTCACTCTGTAACCCTTAACCCAACCATTTAAGTTTTTCAAACATTCACACACCCAGGTAGCCCAAGGGGTACCATCAGTCTTTTTGAGGGTCCTAAACCTCTTAAGGTACTGGAAAGGACTTTTCCCAAATCTGGCTATCAAAGCCAGCTTCACATTCTCATACTCCTGTCTTTCAAGCCACGGCAGCCTTTGCGAGGAACGCCACTACCCCTTCGATGGAAGGCTGGGCCTTCGTCGGATGCACTTGGGCTTTCACGGACAGGACCGTTCGCTTGTCCTACTTGGCCTTGGACGGCCAGAGGCCTTTTCCTTCGGGGGAGGGTCAGAGCCCCGCTCCCTGTGGCCTTCTCTGACAGGGACTTGGGCTTCTCCTGGAGTTTGCCCGGATGGTCCGATTCCCTCTTGGATGAGGATCCCAGGCGTTGGCTGGTGGTGGAAGATGCTGGAGACTCCAAACTCGCCCTGGCCGCCGCAGAGCCCATCACAACAGTGCTCCCGGTGGCAGCGGACTCGTGGTGCTTAGCCTTCTGTTGGGCCCCCGCAGGAGGGGCGCCGTTAAAGGGCTTAGAAGACCGCTCAACTTTCTTGGAAGCAGGGGAGGCATGCTCACGGGACTCGCCGGGTGCAGCGGCTTTGGCCTGCAGCCACTCCTTGAGCCGCCTGTGCCGGTCGTTCAGCGTGCGGCCCGTCATCTCCTGACAAAAAGCACAATCTTCCTCCTTGGGTGTCGAGTACAGGCAGTAAAGGCATTGAGAATGCCTATCGTCCGAGAAGACATTCCGTAATCCACAGTCGGATCAAATCTTGAACAAGGGAGCAGAATCCTTCTTCTCCTCCGACATGGTGTAGGCCTGAAGAATCTCCCGGAAGCCTCCAAGAAGAAACTCGATGAAATCTGCCCTTGAGGGGCACTGAAAAGTCAGAAAAACGGGTCCCCGTTAATCGGAAGGTTGATTGATGGAGCACAATGCTCGATTGACCGACAAATAGAGTAAACTCTTCCAAAAAGCGCAAAAACGCAGAAAAAGCACAAGGACTCCCAACACTTGAACGTGCGGTAAAAATCTGAAGATGGCTGCCAGAGGAGGGGCTTAGGTAGAGGGCAGTCATTGGCTGGGGGCAGTATGACCCAGAGCTCAGTGATTGGTTGTTAGGAGAAAGACAGTTAAGAAATGAAACTGATTTTTTCTTTACTGAGGATTCCCAGCCTGACGACAGGGAATATTCATGAGCATGTGAATCCATGCTAGACCCATGCTGGAGAACAACGGTTACAGGTAAGTAACTTGTTCCTTAGTTTACAGTACCTTTTGGTTTGAAGAAATTGGTTCCAGCTGGCTTCTATTCCTGTGTAGATCTGCAGATCCTGTTGTTCCTGGGCCTCAGCCATGGTGACAAGAGGGAGAACGTCTGGGGACTCCGGCACTACGAATGGGAGGTCGGTGGCAGCAATGGGCAAACTTCAGATCAGCTGCACTTCGTGGTTTCAGCTTCTTGCGCGTCTCGCAAATAGCACGACAGCGGTTCTCGGATACCACTGTGGACTTCCCTTGCATCTGGGGTCCAGCACTCTGTTGAGGTGGCTCTGGCTTGGCCAGTCCTGCTTCCTGGGAGTTCGGAGGATCTTCTGGAAGCTCGGGTCCGACTAAAAGACACTCGCTCGATTCCGATTCTGGTGTTCCTCTCACTGGCAATCGGTTCCTGTAGCAGCAATGGAAGTACAGCCAGCTCCGAGAGGATTGCCAAATGATCTTGTCTGGGGTCGATTGGTCCCACCAATCCAAGGGGAGAAGTTGTCCTTTGCAGGGCTTCTCTAGTCGAGGCGAATTTGAAGCTTCATCACTGCAGCAGGGCTTCACTGGGCAAACCAATGGTCTAGGAGTTGCAGCAGGCATCTCTTCCAAGTTCTTCTTCGGATTCCTTCGTCCAGTGGTAGACTGTGGCTTCCAAGTCAAAGTCCTTTCGTTTTATGCAGGTTTCTCCCATTCATTTGCAGTGTAGCTGTCAAATCACACAGCAGGATGGCTGTCCTGGAAGGACAGCCAGCCTGCCAATCACCTTTGGGTGTATTCCTGTAACCAAGGGGATTAAGCACAGGAAGTTTCGGGCACCTCCCTCACTTCATGCCCCTGCCAGACACCCTGGGTCCAGAGGCGGGCTTCATCAGTGATTCCCGCCAAAGACAAAACGAACAAAGGAACCAAACCTGGTTTGGCGAGCAGAGTAAATCTCAAGAAAGACCTTTCCAACAAGAAATGGCGAAAAAAGAAGACCCGGGCCATTTTGACAAAATGGGTGCCTTACTGCAGCTGCGAACGCAGCCCGCGGTAAAAGCACATTTGGTAGTAAAAAGTAAACCACTGCCACCAGCCATTAATTGTAGAAAGGGTATCCTAAAATGTTACATGAGAAACTAGACAAAGGGGATACTAAGTGACCGTTCTAGCACCCTATTGTAAGATAGTGTGTGCTGGGTCTAGAAAGTTACAAATGTAAGTAAAGTCCATTTCACTTCACTGCTCTTGGAAGGAGTAGTTATCCAAGAGAAGCTATGTAAATCTTGGGGAAATCTGAAAGACCTCCCTGTGCCACTGCACTGAAGGTGCTGTGTGTCACAATGTAAAAAGATGATGCCTTTGGAGTTTGTCAGACTCCAAAACCAAAAGAAACACAGTGTTCAAATTAAAAGTCCTAAAGTCCCGCAAAAGTGCTGCAGGTCTCTAAGGTAGAAGGGAATTAGCACATTTATGAGACACAGGTCTTCTTGAGTCTAGTGGGTCTCACCAGGCTCTGGGTCAGGGTTGCCGTTTTCGGGGTCCCCAGGTAGATTGGAAGGAAGGGCTACAGCAGGCTCCGGTTACACAGCAGGCTCTCCGGTCGCTGGATATTCTATTCTCTGCTGCTTTTCCTTCATCATCCTCTTCAGTTTCAGTTCCAGTGATCGATTTGTCTTCAGCATCCAGGTTCGCAGTAGTTAGCAGGAACTACAACACAATCTCTGCATTCATTCTCTCCCTGCATTTTACAACAAGGGGTGTGGGGCGTTCTGGTTTTCCAATCCGGACAGGCAGACCTCCCCCCCACTGGGATTTGTCTCCATGCAGGCAAGGAGGAAGACAAAGGGCTGTGGAGTTTTGGACTCCTCCCTCGCTTCCTGCCTTCACAGACAGACTGGAGCCTGGGCGGAAAGTACAGGTGACTCCCGCCAAAGATAAAAATCACACAAAGGAATTTCCTGCCCTGGATGTCAGGAAGGAACACGAAAGGACAAGAAACACTAAAATGGTGAAAAAAGAAGACAGGTGCCATTTTGGTAAAATGAGCACCCTTGAGTGCCTTTTAATGCGGCTGTGAACACAGCCCACAGTAAAGGTGCACCAAATTAGTAAAAGGTATCACTGCCACCAGCCATTGAAAGTTAGCTTGTCCCTGTAACAGATTTGTTACAGTTTTAGTGTGAAAGGGGATACATTATATCTATCCAGCACTCCACATAAGGTGGGGTGTGCTGGTTTCACCAAATAAAATGTAAAAGGGATCCAAAGATCCTTTCTACCCTTGGGAACTGTAGTTCTCTCAAGGTTAGCCAGAGAAAGTTTAAAGGGGAGCTCCTAGGGCAACCCAGCAACAACAGGCACTTATTGTCAAAATGTTGTTAAAGAGGATAATTTCAAACAGACACTATGAAGAGTCAAAACAATGACACCCATAAAAAGACTAAAAGATTCTGTGAGTGTGGAAAAAGGTTCCCACTCACAGAGGTATTAAGAAAAAATAACCCACCAGTTAAGCAAAACGTTCTGGGGTTGACACATGGCAGGAAGATTTACCATTTCTATGAAACTCTTACCTAATAGTAGTGGCATCTGAATCATATATACATTTATAACCAGGGAATTTTGTTGATAATTAATCCTGGGCAATGATTTAATTTTCAGTCCTTGCTCCTGCTGCATTTTTCTCCTGGTTAAACAGCAGTGCATGCCTCCTAAGATCAGTTCTTTTTTTGGCTAGTTTAACAGAGCAATGCCACAGATAATATATATTTTTGTGTACATTGTGCTATCAGTTTCATAAACTAGCTGTAGCCTGCGTTACAGATTTCGGTTACCCTGTTAGAAATACTGCATTATGTACGTTTTGCCCTGCAAAGTTAATCAAAGACTGCGCAGAAGCACTCGCTCCATTCCGCAAGTCTTTTATTAACGCCTTGTTTAATTCAAACACTGTCTCGGACAGCCTCAAAGAAGCCTGGGTACGCCCTCTTCTAAAAAAACTTACGCTGGACCCGGAAATAGCCAATAACTACAGACCCATCATCACTGTCCCTTTCCTGCTTAAGATACTGGACAAAGTTGCGTACACGCAAATCCAGCAATGCCTAGAAGAGAATCATATCTTAGGCTAAAGACAATCCGGCTTCTGCCCAAGACATGGAACTGAGTCCGCCCTACTCAACCTTAAAATACAACTTGGCGACATCATGGACAAAGGCAAGCTGGCACTTCTCCTCCTAGATCTGTCTTTGACCTTGTTGACCACGACATACTAAGCATGCACCTAAAAAACGAGGCCCACTTCTCACCAGAAGCAATCGCCTAGGCAGCATCCTACTTAAACGCTAGGCTCACAAAAGTCTTCTCCGACTCCGCATGCGCCTCTCCCACTACCATCCACTGCAGCGTCCAACAGGGCTTGTGCACTGCCCCCACGCTGTACAACATCTTCACCCTCTCACTCTTCAACGACCTGGACTGCCACAACATAGCGTATACCAACTACGCCGACGACACTCAGGTACTACTCCCTCTAACAGGCGAATACGAAAGGCAGCCCTAACCAAAATATATTCTGCCATTCAGACATGGATGACGGCCAACGGTCTCTGCCTAAACGAAGACAAAACAGAAATCCTCCTAGTAGGCTTAACAGACACACTCGGCAAGCTCCCACCACAATACAAATCCTTCCTCATCGGCAACTTTACTATCACCGTCTCAGCAGCGATGAAGACCCTAGGAGTATACCTTGATTCATCCCTATCCATGTCACCCCAGGTCAATGCCCTATCGTCATCGGCAGCACTCACCACCAAGATGATTAATGCTGTCAAGCCCTTCCTCTCAACCAAGAACTGTCTATCCATAGCTAGAGCCACAGTAGGCACAAAATTAGACTACTGCAATGCCTTACTCCTGGGCACCTCTGCAAAACAACATCAACAAACTTCAAGTCACACAAAACGCCCTCAGGGCAGCCCTGAGTATTCCCAAAAGGCAACATATCTGACAGGCCAGAAAAGATGCACACTGGTTGCCAGTAAAAGAACGCATACTTTTAAAAACACTGGTCATAACACACAGATGCCTCTCCTCCGATGCCCCACCATACCTCTCAGAAAGAATCCCCTGTAACCTCTCCAACAGACCGACTAGATCTCACCTGACCAACCATATCCACGTACCAGCTTTTAAGAGGACCAAAGCTGGAGGCTCCAGTTTCCAACACCTAGCGCCCAAAAATTGGAACACCCTGCACACAGCCTTAAGGAACAAGACTTCATACCATCTTCCGCAACATGCTTAAAACTGTTAAAACATTACTTGTTTATATGTTAACCACATGTCGCTAAAAGTAACTTGAACAGCATTATGTCCCAAATGTCTCATTGTCATAATTGTTATCCGGTCAAGCTCAGATCTGCTGTAACAGCGCAACAATGCCCCCGGGCCATTGCTGTACTTTATAAATGCAAATAAATCTGTTTTACATATAGACCCCACGTCGACTCTGGAAAATGGCATTCCCCAAATGTGTAATTGTGGACAAATCATGCCTCCCTCTGTGCATCGGTTCTTATATCTGGCTGAAATGAGAGTACCTGGAAACACAGGTGCTAGATGCATCTAAAAAATCTGAAGGTCGTTTGCCATCACTTACTGTAATGTCATTGAGGGGTCAAGGGTCGTGTGATGTCACTTCCGCTACCCATGGCATTTTGGTGAATGACGTCAGTGTTAGTGATTGGGTGTTTGTTTGCGTCATTTAATTTCATGGTGCATGGATGGGTTGTTCGTTTCAGTGGCGGGGTATGCTGGAGAGGAGTAGGTAGCGGGAGGTTAGTCGTTTTTTTCATTTCGGTCCCTGTTGTGCCGTTGGGCGTGCCCACTTCGTGCTGGTCATTGAAGAGCCAAGTTTTCAGTAATTTCTGAAGGCAAGATGGTCTTCTATTGTCCTGATTTCCTTAGGCATTGTGTTCTATAGATTGGGAATTAGACATGAGAATGCTGTTCCTCCGAATTTCCCTTTTTTACATGGTTTCCTTTCGATTTGGGGGTCGTCGCTGGATCGTAGGTCTCTTCCTGGATGGTAGCGGTTTATTTTGGTCTGGAGGAACTTGGCTCCTTGTCTGTGTAGTGATTTGTAGGCAATGCAGTGGGCTTTGAATTTCATGTTTACAAGGAGCCAGTGTAGGCTTCTTAGGGCTGGTGTGATGTGGTATCTTCCGTTTAGTCTTAGGAGTATCCTTGCTGCTGTGTTTTGGATGCGCTGGAGTTTTATGGTGAGCAGTTTAGGCTTCCCAAGTTAGAGGCTGTTACCATAGTCGATTCTTGATAAAACTAGGGAGATGATTGTTAGGGTAGATTTTCAGTCCTATGCTAAATCTTACTCACCTGTGAAACCCCCCCAGACGTTTTTGCTGGACTTGGTGATTATTTTTCCATGTTCCTGGGTGAGTGGGCATCTTTTTTCCCCTCTCACCCTTTCTTTTACTCTTTTTATGGGTGAACTTTGTATGTCTCTCCATAGTGTATGGTTGGATTTCTAGTTCCCTAATACATTTGGGCTTAATGCATTTTCCTATGGCAGCACACAGCACTTTATGTGCAGTGTTGCTGGGTTGCCCTTGGGGCGTCTTTGTAGTTTCTCATGATGTACCTTGTGTGAACTACTGTTCCCAAAGGTAGGGAGATGTTCATGCCCTTTCCATTTTTATATGCGAGACCAGCACACACACTGCAACGTAGGTGGAGTGCTGGGTAGATACATGGGAGATACATAGTATCCACTTTCTCACTGACCCAGTAACATTTCTGTTAATGTGACAAGCTAACTGTTATGGCTGGTGGCAGTGGATATACTTTAATGATTTTTAAGTTAATATTACACGCAGGCTGTCAATCCAGCTTCAATAATGCACGGAGGGGTCACCAGTCTAGTAGAATGGTGGCTTCTTTCTTTTTTCGCCATTTGTTATGTGCTTGTCCTTTCTTGGGTGTTCTTCTGCCGTCCTAGGTGGGGGAGGTCCTGGTTGAGGTTTTGTCTGTGAGGCAGGATGTGAGGGAGCAGTCTGAAACTGCAGAGCCCTTGGTCTTCTGGCATACTGATTGGACAGCCACCCGCCAATTCCTGTAAACTGCAGGGAGAGTTTGCAGAAGCTGTGTGTGGCTTCCTGTATAAATGTCTGCTTCTGGAAGCTGAAGGAAAGTCGACCACTGGATCTGAATCCGAAGAGGAAGATGTAGAAAAGACAGCTGTAACTGATTCCAGTGACCGAGAGATGCCTGCTGTCTAACCAGAGCCTGTTCTGACCCTGCCTTCCATGCGACCTGTGGGTCCCGAAGACGATGACCCCTACCCAGAGTCTGATGAGACTCACTAGTCTTGAAATGACCTGCAAAACGAGCCATCCCACGACGTACTGTGACCTTTCTGGGCTGCAAACCGCCAAAACCATGGCACCTCGCGCCTTCCGAAGTCCGATTCCCGCTGACACTTTGGATTCCTGCAGGACCTCCAGAGACGATTCGAATCCTAACGTCCCCTCACCAGAGTGCTGGACCGAGAGAGTGAAGAGAATCTAACCGGCGACATCTGTTGTTCTTCTGGTACCTGTAAAAGAAGGCCAAATCCAAAGAGCCGTGAGAAGTGTTAGGGAGAATTCTAATTTCTGTGCTAATTCCCTTCAACCTAAGAGACCCCCAGCTCTTTTGCTGGAATTTAGGACTTTTTCATTTTAACCCTGGAGGCAGTGAAACCTTTTACTCACTCTCATGTATTTTGACCGGATTTGGATTATATGTTTCCTCTGTTTTTGCAGTCTGACAAACTCCATAGGCATCTACTTTTTGTATGGTGACACACAGCACCTTCAGTGCAGTGTCACAGAGAAATCCTTTAGATTTCTCATAAGGTTTAAATACCTTTTCTTGTGTGAACTAATGTTCGCAAGAATAGTAACGTGAAATTGACTGTACTTACCTTTTCTCTTTGTTGGTCCAGAACACACCATCTTATGTGGAGTGCTGGGGGGGCCACCTAGTAGCCCCTTACCCTACATTCTCATGTAACATTTTTTATGTTACCCTCACTACTTTAAATAGCTGGTGGCAGTGGTTTTAAATGTATTACCATTGTGCTTTCCTACCGCAGGCTGAATCCTCAGCTGCAGTATAGCACCCATGGCTGACCATTTTGTCAAAATGGCCCTGGTCTTCTTTTTTCAACATTTTCTGTTTGTGAGGTCTTTCTTGGGTTTTACTCTGCGCTTTGAGCCAGGTTTGAGCCCCTTGTTCGTTTTGCCTTTGGCAGGCCTCAGCCCTGAAGCCCGCCTCTGGCTCCAGTGTGTCTGGAAAGGCAGGATGTAAGGGAGGTTCCCGAAACTCCCCGGTCCTTTTTCTCTAGGAATGCCTAAATGCAACCAGTCCTGATTGGCTGGCTGGCTGGCTGTCCTTTCGGGACAACCACCCTGCTGTGTGATTGACAGCCTATGCTGTGCATGAATGGGAGAAACCTGCTTAAAAGGTGACGGTTTTGGGACTAGAGACAGTCGACCACTGGGAGAAAGACCCAACGAAACTGTGAACGGAGCTTGCTCCATCCTCCTGGACCTTTGAATTGCCTGGTGAAGACCTGCTGCAGGGCTTTTTTTTTTTTTTCTTTTCTGATCAACAAGAGAAGCTCCAGAAGGGATGACTTCTTCCCTTGGGTTAGTGGGACCAACTAAGACGAACTCCACCGGACCATCCTCCCTGATTGGCTGTATTACCTTTCTGCTGCCAGTGCCAGGGATTGAGAAATCCGTAGTCGATTGAAACGTCTGAAATCCAGCCAGAAGGTCCAGGAGTCTCCTAAGGACCCTCCAGAAGCAGGACGACCAGAGCTCCAGTCCCCTCACAAGAGTGCAACAGTGAAGGAAGCCCAACCGGTATCCGAGGTCCGCAATGGTGCTGTTTACTGAGAGCTGAAACCACAAATTGCCACTAATCCAAAAAGAGCCATAGCTGCCGACGACCTCCTAATTGTTGACGCAGGAGCCCTCCAGAAATATTCCCTCTTGTCCTCATGACTGAGGCTCAGGAACCCAGTGTCAGCACTGATGTAACAGGACCGAATCCAGCTGGACCACAGAGGTACTGTTTAGACTTGGGGTACTTACCTAATTGTCTTTTTGGTTGTGATCTTCTTAGTTGAGATTTGCATTGCTCCTTTTGAGAGTTGATTCCAGTTCTCCAATCAAAGGCTTAACAGCTTGTGACCCTACAAGTGATTTCTACAAAACTCTCTTCTTTGTGCAAGACTTTTTAGCTAATAAGGGCCACAGCTCCATATACTTTGTTCCAATTAACCTTGGCTGTCCTGGCTCCCTGCAGACTCTTCTAGTCCATTGACTTTGATATTTTTAACCCTCATAGGTGCTAACTTGTTTTAGTCTGTTATTGCTGGGAAAGGCTTCTCTAGACTTCATTGGAAGATTTAAGTATACTCACATGCCCTGAGAACCTGTTTAACCTTTTTCCTTCCTCTAACCTTTCCTTTCTGCAACCTCACAATCTGCAAAGTATAGCTAGTGATATAATTATAAATGCCATTTCTGTCCTTGCGAATGAAGTCACCTCCGGGTGTAGGAAGTGTGTAAAAGCATATCCAAAGAGTATCCACCAACTTGTGCTGATTCTGGAAAAGTATTTTAAAGTATATTTGATTGTTGCATATCTTGCCCTTTTTATAGAACACCTATTTAAAAATTGATGTTAAATAAATAACTATTTACAACTGAAACCTTGAGTGCAAGTGTTACTTGGCTACCTGTAGTTGCGAATTTCATTGCTACAGCTCTTCAGCTCAGATTTACCCCTCTTGAGATGGGGCTGGCTGCTCAGTCACACTACCAACTTGTGTAGTACAGACCTATAAGCATAAGTTTAACTTGTATTGCTGGGAAAGGTCGCACCTAGACTTCATTGGGAAATTGCAAAGTATTCACATGCTCTGAGAACCTGTTAACCTTTTTCCTTCCCTAACCTTTTCCTTTTCCACAACCTCAGTATTGCATTAAGTGTCAAAAGTGATATATAATTGTACACAGTGTTCGAGCAATTGAAGTCACCCCAGGGTGTAGGAAGTGTGTGACATCCCAAAAGAGTATCTACTTGCTTAACTACAATCCGAGGAAGTGTTATGAAGTTTATTTTTTATTGTTGCATATTGCCCTTTCTAAAGAAGGCTTATTTAAAACTGACTTAAATAATAATTCTACTAGAAACCCTTGAGTATGAGTGTTATTTGGATACTTGTAATTGTGAATCTCAGTGTTACCTCTCTCCAGCTCACATTTACCCCTCTTGAGATAAGTGTGGCTGCTCACTCTAAAAACTTGTCTAGTACAGACCTATACCAATAAGTGGGTTACCTATTACCAAGAGGATAAGGCTGGTGTAGTCTCCCACAGGGTTGATTGCATCCAATCTTGCCTAAAACCCCTCTGTCTTTGGAACACACCTATCATCGCACTCAGAGGATCGTGATCGGACAGTGCTATAGCTCCCAGGGAAAGTTCCCGAACTTGCCCTGCTAGCTGGGCCGACACCCAAATGTAGTCTATGCGACGTAGTGCCCTATGGACATGTGAATAGTATGTGTCCCGCTTCTGAACCCCAAAATGTGCGCCAGACATCTACCAGCTCCATCCCCTTGAACCTCTTTCAATTTTTGTGATAGTGCACCGGGTTCTGCCGCCCGTTGTCAATGTAAGAAACCCATCCTTTCTGGTGTTCGGCGCATTTATCGTTGCTCAAGTTAATGTGTCCGCTTTCATGCAGAATTTAGCAAAGATATATCGCCCTTATTTATCCCCCTTTGATTTTAGGACCAGATTGGGCATGTGCTTGCAGGCTATCAGGATCCCCCGCTGTCTTATCCTTCGCATTTGCCTGATAGATGTGGGGATATATCTGCATCCAAACCTAGATTTGTCTTTCTTACCAATGTTGTGGGTCTGTTGGAGTGCGAGAGTCCTGTTTCTCGCACCTCGGTAAATGGTCCACCTTGCGCCGCTTTCCCGGCCCCTCCCCTTGACCTCCTTTCACTGCCACCTCTCGAGACCCTTCATAGTTTGCCTGGCCACCTACTAGGTTGCGGCCATTGCTGGAATGCTGGTCCCCTTCGCTCCTTTCCACCCCTCTTGTCCTCCCCTTTTTGCCACTTAATGCCAAACCATTTGTACTGCAGCTCCCCCTCTGTCCCCCTAGTAAACACCCAGGCCAGTCCATGGGTCCCAGAGACATCCTCGGGACATATCCCGACCATGTGCCGGTAAACTGCCTGGGCTCGTGAACTGCAGAGAGATCACACTAAGCCTCTCCATGAGATTCCAAGAAAGCAAACTCCCCCAACTGTATCCCGACAATGCCCGCGACATCTGTCATGGCCAAGAGGAAGACCATCTTGGCATGCCTCACCCAGGACTGGCCGGTCCGAAGAGCGGGCTTCTAAGTCTTTTGAGGGTGCTCCATCCGTGGGGGCGTAAGACAAGGCCAAGCACTGGGAGTCCATTTCCGTCAGGGGCACCACGCAAGTGGTCCCGCGGCGGGCAGGGCGCGCTCATCTTCACCCTCTGCCTCCATCTCCAGCCATCGCTCCAACTCCTCCTCGAAGAGGAAATCGGCTTACCCAGTGACGCTGCGGGAAAAGCCAGAGAAGACTAAGGCGCAGGAAAAGACTTCCAACCTGCCCCATAAGGACCAGGCGGCCCAGGCGAAGTCGTCGACAATCGAGTTGGTGGCGGCCACCCTCTCGATGGCCAAGCGGGTGACCCAGTCAAGGTAGCCCCGGCAGTGCCCAGAGTATCCCTGCCCCCAAGACAGGAGGCATCGGCCAAGACGGTGTAGAGGACACCGGAGGAAGAGGATATCATCCCTGAGGCCGGACCCAACTCCCCGGGATGCAAAAAAGAAGGCATATACCATACTCCAGGGCACGGATATTTCTTCCTCGTACACACGATCCTGGAGGACGTGGCTGACTGACGGCGAAAATCCCGATGAGGATGACCGTGATGGAGGTGACAACGGCGGACATGCCGACGGTACGGAGCCCAGTAAGCCTACTGCCCCGACCCCTCCGAGCAATGTATCACTGGACATCGTTTCCACCCTGCACACACTGGTGTTGGAGATTCAGAAACGGATGCCAACGACACTGCCTGTCCCGGTGGCCCTGGACCAACATCCAGCGAAAAAGAAATGGTACCTTACGCCACCACATCAACCTCCACACATGCACTTCCGCCCCCTTCCTCACCCCGGCCCCCCGAGACACGGGGACAGACACGACGACGGACACAGATGATGACATGGCCACGGCGGGCAGTTTGCCGCAGCCAAGGGCTTCTCCCCTGGACGAGGTGGGGTTGTTCCATGCCATGGAAGCCAGAGCGTTGGAACTCTTTGGACACCAGAGGAGACCAGGAAGGAAGGTTTCCTATATGAACGACGCAAGGCAAAGAGGAAGACCATCTTGGCAGTGCCTCTCCTGGACGACGTTTGGGAGGAAGGCCTGGCTTTGATGAGAAACCTGTCCACGGACCCTACCAAGAGGGATCGGCTAGAGAAAAAATACTGGGTGCCTGAGTCCGCACCCAAGTGCATCCATTCACAGCCTTCCCCGGACTCAGTGGTCTCGGCGGCAGCAAGGAAGAAGTTGTCTTACCCCTTGTCTTCATACTCCGACCTTCTGGATAGCGAGGGGAAGAAGTTGGATGCCATGGGAAGAAAAGTAAACTACTCTGCGGCGTCAGCAGTCACGGCAGCCAACGCCCTTGCAATCCTGGCCAGGTATGACAGGGAGCTGTGGTATAAGATGGCCCCACTGCTGTGCTGGAGTCCCTACCCAACGACAAGCGGGTCGAGGTATTTTCCATCCTCCAGGAGGGGGAGGTGGCATCAGACCATGCCACCACGGTGTGCCCGGCCGTCACGGACACAGGGTTCCGACAGATGGGGAATGGTGTCTGCCTCCGTCATCGTGGCTGGCTGAAAGCCACCAACTTTCGTCAAGAAGTCCAGACGAGGGTTCTGGACATGCCCTTCGATGGGGACAACCTCTTTGGGAAGGCTGTCAACGAATCGTTGCAGGCCATTAAGACTGACACTGAGACGGCCCATGCCTTGGGCACTCTTCAACACTGCCCATCCTTTCATGCCTCCGGCAGGAAGTCTGGCAGATCGTCAAAGGGTTTCGGCGAGGGTCTTCTTCGTACCATCAACCCTCCTGGTCAACGACCCAGGAGGCCTACAGAGGCTGTTCCAAGGCTTTTGGTGGAGTTGGCTGATGTTGTCGTCGTTCCCAAGGCAACACGCAGGCCCCTAAACAAGATTAAACCGGCCAGGACTTTGGGCCGCCACCCATGCACCCGGGTGGGAGGCCGGCTGGCGGGCTTCATCAGCGAGTGGAAGAAAATCTCCACCGACCGATGGGTGCTGGACAGTCTCGCCCATGGATACACTCTAGAGTTCCAGCAGAAGTGCCTGCGGATACCCCCGGTGGCCCGGCAGGAGCAGCACATCCCTCAACTCCTGCAGGAAGTATGGGCCATGATGAGAAAAGGGGCGATAGAGCTGGTTCCAAAGCGACTCCGGAGTCTACTCCAGATACTTCTTTCTTGGTAAAGAAGACAGGGGGCTGGAGACCGATTCTAGACCTGCGGCATCTCAACAAGTACCTAAAGTCCCAAAAATTCAGGATGGTCACTTTGCAGCATGTGCTCAGCCAACTGGAGGAAGGAGACTTCTTGCAGTCGCTGTATCTGGAGGACGCATACTTCCACGTTTCCATTCACGAGAAGCATCGGATGTTCCTGTGCTTCGTAATACAGGGAAGGTACTACCAATTTAAGGCCCTCCCTTTTGGACTGAAGTCGGCGCCCATGGTGTTTACGAAGTGCCTGGCACCAGTGGTGGCCCATCTGCGTCTACAGGGGATACATGTGTACCCGTACCTTGACAACTGGCTCATCCAGGCCAAATCAAGGGAAGTAGCTGTCACGCGGCTGCTGACGGATTTGGGGTTCTCTGTCAACTATCCAAAGTCCTGCTTGATACCATCGCAGAACGCACTGTTGCAGGGTGTCAGGCTCAACACGGTTTCCTGCCTGGCATCTCACTCGGAGGAGAGGATAGCGACCTTGCTGGCCACTGTGCAACAGCTGTTGGCACTGAAGACCGCCACGGTACGGACCGTTAAGTCGCTGCTCGACATGATGTCATTGTGCATCTACCTGATCCGGCTCTGCAGGTTGCGGATGCAACCTCCTTCAGGAATTCCTGCATGCTCGGTGGATCCAGGTGTCCGGAACCTTCGCCAACAAGATTGTGCTCGATGAGGAGTTCCCACGTGCAATAAGGTGGGGGGGCGTGCGCTCCAATATCGCCGGGTTTCCAGAGCCCCTCGTACCAGGATACAGTCACCATGGACGCTTCCCTGGAGGGCTGGGGAGCCCACACTGGCACCGGATGTCTCCACGCCAGAGGCTTGTGGCTGGCGGAAGAGAGGAATCTCCACATCACGTCCTGGAACTGCGAGCAGTGTTTTGGGCCCTCAAGTCTTATCTTCCGTCCCTCAAGGGCAAGGTGGTGAGGGTCTTCACAGACAATACCACCACAATGTTCTCCATCAGGAAGCAGGGGGGCACCAGATATCCCGCGCTCTCCAGAGAGGCGCAGGACTTGTGGCACTGTGCCGTCACCCAAGAGATGTTCCTCATCCCTTTTCACCTGGCAGGAGTCAAGAACACCATTGTCGACTCCCGCAGCAGGGAGCTGTGCTCCTGCCACGAATGGGAACTTCGACAGGATTAAGTGGACTGCCTCTTCCTCAAGTAGGGCAGATCCCAGATCAATCTGTTTGCAACAGCAACGAATTTCAAATGCCAGATATTCACCAGCAGGTTTCACCAGCCGAGGAGCATGGGGGACGCATTTTCCTTCCAGTGGGAAGGCCTGTTCCTGTACGCATTCCCTCCGTTGCCTCTCCTGCTGCGAGTCATCAATCAGCTCAAACAGGGCCGATGCAGGATGATCCTGGTCGCCCCAGCATGGCCGAGGCAGATTTGGTACCCGGATCTCAGCCTGTCAACGTCGCCCCCGGTCAATCTGCCAGTAGGCGCAGATCTGCTCGCCAGAGGAGGCAGCGCAATCCTACATCACAACCCAGGGTCGCCGAACCTGAAGGCTTGGCCCCTGCAGCCTTAGAATTCAGGGGGTACGAGTTGCCAACGGACTGCAGGAAGGTTGTTGCTATGGCCACAGCATCTTCGACTCTTAAGTGCAATGGGCACAAGTGGAATGGTTTCGTGACATGGCGCCGGACGCAGAAGATTAATCCTCTGAGGGTCACGGCCCCGCAGATTCTTACGTACTTGTTGTCCTTGGTCAAGGCAGGGGTTGGCACACGCCTCTATCAAGGGGTATCTGGCGGCTATCTCCTGCTACACCAGGTCTCCAGGACGGTCTTCTCTTTGGTCCCACGTGCTAGGCAGAATTGCATGCAGTACCCTCTGGGACCACCACATACAATTAGGACTACAGGTGTAAGCAAAAAACCAACCTTTGGTATAAGTCTGTACTACACAGTTTGTGGTAGCGAGCTGAGCAGCCAGGCTTATCCCAAGAGGGAATGTCAGCAGTAAAAGAGGTTACACAGAGGTCTTACAATCCCAGTGGTTCAAGTAGACACTTACACTCAAGGTTTCTTGGTAAAACACTTATTCATTTATTACACAGTCATTTAGAAAACATTCAATAGAAGGAGGCAACTTAATATCATACTCAAATACCCTTCAGTACCGAACCAATGCGTTTCTATGTAAATTAGGCTTCCCTGAAATAGGAGCAAAATAGCATTTCAGTCACTTTAAATAGGACAAAGGCACAAGTTAATAGAATAGATCAAATACTTTCTTAGGCAGTGCAAATAATAGTTTCAGTTCATTAGAGGACTCGATTCAGTTCAATAGGCCTAGGCCAAAGTAAATGGGCTAGTGTCTTGGATAGGAAAGAGCAGTTCTTGTAGTAAACGGTAAAGTCTTTGCCAAAGTACTCGGAGGTAGGTTGTACGAAAAAGAATCATATGTTGGGTCACAAGCTGATTAGGCCTGCAAGTTGAGAAAGGTCCACAAACTTTCACTGCGAGAGGTAAGTTCTCTCAATCGGGTTGGCACAGTACCTTAATATGAAGAACAAGATGCAGCAGAAGTCGTCGGTTCCTGCAGATCTCAGTGTTCCTGAGCCTCAGTCGTGGGGACAAGAGGGAGGATGTCTGGGGACTCTGCACTGCACGGGATCGTCGAAAAACGCTGACAAAATGGAGTCACTTCAGTTCCAGTAGCTGTAATTCAAGCACACAAGCTGGTGTCCTTCCCCCTGGGTAATCCTAACCAGCTCCGAGAATGGTATCCAGGTGGTTTACGAGTTGATTGGTCCCACCAACTCAAAGAAAGATGTCATCCTTGAAGGGGCTTTTCTGTCGAGATGAACTTGGCAATTCGGACCAACAGCAGGGCTTCACCGGGCAAACTAATGGTCCAGGAGTTGGAGCAGCCGTCCTCTTCCAGCTCGTCTTCGGTTCTTTTGTTTCAGTGGTCGACTCTGCTTTCCAGTCCAAGAGACTGGCCTTTTAAACCGTTTTCTCCCTTTCTTTCCAGCCTAGCTGCCACTAACCCAGAAGGGTGGCTGTCCTTGCCGGACAGTCAGCCAGCCAATCGCGTCGGATTGCATTTGGGTCTCCTAGTAGACTAAGCACAGGGGGTTTCGGGCACCTGCCTCACTTCCTGCCCACCCCAGACACTCAGACGCCAGAGGCGGTCTTCAGCCCTGAAGCCTGCCAAAGGCATAGAAACAAAGGGACCAAACCTAGTTTGGCGCGCAGATACAAACACTATAAGGACCTTTCCAAAAGGAAATGACAAAAAAAGAAGACCGGGACCTAGTTAAACAAAGGGGCTTAAGGTGACACCTTGAAAAACATTGCTCCCGCGATTTTTGTTCGCGGTCGTGAAAAATCATGGCAGTTAATTGTAAAACCACTGCCACCAGCCATTTCGATAGAAAAGGGTAGCATTTCACTGCTACATGAGTTTCTAGACTCGGGATACTAGGTAACCCCTCCAGCACTCTATAGGACGAAAGTGTGTGCTGGGTCTAGGAATATAAAAAGACTAGCAAAGTCAATTTAACCTTACATTTTCTGGGAAACAGTAGTTTATCCCAGAGAAGATATTTAAACCTTTGGGAAGTCTAAAACGACATCCCTGCATCACTGCACTGAGGGTGCTGTGTAACACACATGAAAAGATGCCTATGGAGTTATCTTAAAACTCCACAATCAAAGAATCCAAGAGTAAAACACACATCAAAATACCTGAGCGTGGGGGAAAAAAGGCTAACACTCTTTGCAGGTAAAAAAAATCAAGTCCTCAAAATCCAGTAAAGTTGCTGGGGGTCTCTAAATTGAGGGGAATCAGCACATTTATGAGAATTCTCCCTAACACCATGTCTCGTCAACAAATTCCTCAAATGACTGTTTCGATCATTCCCACTGGTGAAGGTGCCTGCTCCAGCGTGGGAACTCAGCGTGGTACTGACAAGGCTCATGGGGTCCCCTCCGAGTCTATGCATCAGACCACTCTCAAGTTCCTCTCATGGAAAACGGCTTTCTATGCAGCCATCACTTCTGCCAGGAGGGTGGGTGAGATCCAGGCCCTGTCCTGCAAACTGCCTTATTTGGCTTTTCACACCACAAGGGTGGTGCTACGACGCACCCCTCCTTCATGCCAAAGGTTTAGTGGGATTCCACCTCAACAGGCCTTTGGTGTTGCCTGTGTGCTTTCCGAAATAATTGTCACCAGCGGAAAGGACTTTTGCAGTCAATGGATGTGACTGTTGTGCTTAAGGTCAATGTGGCACGCACAAAGTGTTTCTAGAAGATGTCTCAACTATTCGTGAACTTTGGTCCTGTGAACTATGGGAAGGCCTTGTCCAAGGCTTGCATCTCCAAGTGGGTCTCCGGCTGTATCACACACTTACCGGTTGGCAAATATACTGCTGCATGGCCATCCGAGAGCCCATTCCAACAGAGCGATCGCTGTGACGACGGCGTTCCTGTCTGATGTACCCCTGCTGGACATCTGCAGGGCTGCTACGTGGCCAGAGAGGAGTCCAAGGTCGGCCAAGCAGTGCAACGCAACCTGTTAGCTTGAAGGTGAGCCTGTTCGGAGGTAAGAGTTATTGCTACTGTTGAGCCTTGCCACTTCCTGTGGCTGTGTAATGTTGTATTGCTATGTATTCTTTAATCATGAGCATGTGAATCCATGCCAGACCCCATGCTGGAGAAGGAACAAGTAACTTACCTGTAACTATTGTTCTCCTGCATGGGACCGGCATGGATTCAAATGCGAACCCTCCCATCGTCCCCTCTGCGGCTCTTCTTGGTCATACTGCCCCTTTACCTGCTTACCAAATTTGAAGATGGCTGCCAGAGAAGGGGCTTAGGGAGAGGGCAGTCATTGGCTGGGGGCAATATGCCCCGGAGCTCATTGATTGGTTTAGAGGAGAAATACAGTTTGTAACTGAAAGTGAAACTGTTTTTTTTCTTTTACCAAGTATTTCCGGCCTGACAATAGATAATATTCATTAGCATGTGAATCTATGCCAGACCCATGCTGGAGAACAATAGACAGGTAAGTAACTTGTTCCTTCAGCTAAAAGCTGGAACTCACTGCCTCAGGAGCTGAGAGCAGACCAACCCTACCTAAAGTTCAGAAAAAATTTAATAAAACATATCACTGCCATGGATCCTTAGTCTCCCATCACCCTTAGAGGACCTGCCCACCTCCTTAGTGACTTGGTCATCCTGCAGTAACTGTGGACCACTGTACTAATTTTGACTTTTGCACTAGGTTCTGAAGACCTTGCGCACTGTGACCTACGTGGGAGCCTAGTATTCTACAAAGGGTCCCACGTGGCACAATTATCCTCTGTATAGTGCCTACTGTTTATTTATCTAATCTCACTGGCTATTCATTTCTTCGTCCTTTTCTGTACATTGTATATATCCTGTAATCATGTAAAAAAAAAAATGTATATCTTGCTATTATGTAAATATTGTAACATGTGTATACTCAACTATGAAAGTCTTGCATTTCCATATTACGGCACCCTTTTACTCACGAGTCTGGTGCGCTTAACAAATGAATAAACAAACAAACAAACAAACAATTGACTTGTATATCATAACTGGCCGCTTCGTGAGCTTGAGCTACTTGAATAACTATTTCAAATGTAGGTTTGTGCTGTTGTATTAACCCAAGTTGTAAAAACAGTGGTAGTCCATTGACAAACTGTTCTAAGGCCACAGTTTCTAGTACCTCGGGGAGAGTTTTCTTTCCCAAGTACTGCAAAAGGGTATTGTGTATCCTAGCTTCTAGTTCTTATGGAGTTTCGTTGGGTAATAGATGGATTTCCCTAAACTTGTGCCGCTAGAACCACCCTCTCTAGCAATGCTCTTTTTATTTCCACAAAGGCGGTGGCTCCCTGGGGGCTAACTGTTTCATATGGCAACAATATACTTTTCGTTGTCTGTATTGCTAGAATTGCTAGAATCTTTGAATTGCTAGAATCTTTGAATTGTTAGAATTGTACTTACTAGATTTAGACTGTTGTGTAGATCAGCAGCAGTTGCTGACCTGTTTTCTTTATATTAGACCAGAATACAACCTAGTGTAAGGGTGCAGAAGTCTGACTCGAACACAATGGTGACATGGTTTTAAGCAAAGACTTTTATTAAACAAGAAAGGGGTGGACAAATGGCTCTCTATCCCCAAATCTAGGAGGGGTTTCCCTGCCTCAAAAGGACCTAATGAAATTGTCAGGAAGTCTGAAACTAAAGTCAGTCCCTGTTGTGTCGGAAGGAAAACCTACTTCTGTGCCTAACACTAATATTCTACTAAAACTGTGCAAGGCATGTCTTTTCTTCAAATAAAAAGTGTGCTTGTTGTCCCAGGTTCTCTGGCCATAACGTGATGCAAAATAATGTTAAAAAACGGCAAGCTGGTAATGTTACGGTTGAACTATTTTAAAAAAATGTGATTTATTTAATTATTTTTCCCCTATGCTTCTTGGTATTCTTATAATATTGGATGATTCCATGAACTGCCTTTTGATCTTAAAGTCTTTTTTTATGCTACCAACATGGCATAATCCTCTGCCAAGTATAGGATTCAGGATATAAATTCCAGGGTCCATGATCCTATTGTTCTCAAGCTCTTGTGTGGGTGTGAGTCCCAGACTTGCAAAGACGACTTGGCTTTCTCTCTTGCAAAGCCAGGACTTCTTATGAAGTGTGTCTCTTTTCTTTCACAGGGTCCCAGGCCCTTTTGGCTTAAAACATTGCTTTCTTATGAAGGGTGCGGGTCCCAGACTTGCACAAGTGCATTGTATTAGTTTGGTTCACTCTCCTGCTAAATATACAACAGTTTTTCTCCACTTCTCTCTTGGGTTCTTGTGCCCAGCCCTTCATTTCCCCAGGACCTCTCATAGCTCCCGGGCAGCCTGCGTACCTGTTTTTCTCCTTCTCAATAGGAGCCACAGTGTCCCTGCAGCTGTAGCATGGGCGTAATTTTAGGGGGGGACAGGGTGTTTGTCCCCCCCCAACTTTCATGGCACGCCATTTTGTCCCCATTTATTTGGCTGGGGGACGTTTTGTTCAGATATCATGTCCCCCCCAACATTTTAAGCAAAGTTACTCCACTGAGCTGTAGTCCTTCTAACATCTCCAGTAACTTTCGGGCATCAGCGGGGTCTGCAGTGTCTCTGCGGGCTGGATTCCTCCTCCAGCAGTGCAGTTCAGCTCTTCCATGCTTCACAGCTCTCCTGTAGCTTTGAGCAGCAGCTTCCGCTTCTCACTTCTGCTTGTCCTGTTCAGGGGATGGCTCTCTCCCTCTAGTGTCTCTCTCATGGTCATCTCAGAGCGTAACCCAGCTGCTCGCCTTCGAAACTCCCGCGTGGTCTAGATTTATCGATTTGAGCCAATCACTGGCATTAAGAAACTAGACTGATCGCTCTGCTTCCGACAAGTTATCTTTGGACTCACTGTTTTCTTTGTTCTCAGTATTGGTCTCAAAGCTATATGCGTCATCTTCTAAGTTCTCTGGGTTTTCAGTGTTGTGATTGGAACCGAGTTTACAATAAAACACGTCAGTTCTATCTAGCAAAGGGTAGAAGGATTTAAGGATTATAGGTTTTAAAGCGGGGTATTACTACGTTCTCCAATGATGGTGGTCCTTGGTTTCGCAAGGGGACCCCTTCCCCATGGGATGATCCCTTGGTGAACCACTCGGAGTACGACTATTGTACTGTAGACGCACTGCCATGGCCCCATGGGAAATGTCTCCCCCCAGGGAAGAAGGGACGACCTCCTCCGATTTGTCACACTACCCCATTTACCATTTTGCAGTCCGAGTGGAGTGCTTTCTGGTTAAACATCTGGGTAAACTACATTTCCCAGCTACATTAGCGCCCCTTTCTCAAGCATGGGGTCTGGCATGGATTCACATGCTCATGAATATTCCCCGTCAGGCCGGGAACCCTCTGTTAAAGAAAAAACTGTTTCACTTTAGCCTGAAAACTGTATTTTACTGTATAATCAAATCACTGTCCTTTGGGGTCATACTGCCCCCATCCAATGACAGTCGTCCCCCTAAGTTACAGATCTGGTTGCCATCTTCAGATTATTACTGCACGTTTCAATGTTGGCAGTCATCTCATATCGCTCTACGAGCCTTTTTTGATATTTCAATATTTTTCGACTAAATTGTTCGTTTTTGACTGCCATTGCTCCATCTTCAACCGTCACTCGACTACCGACAGCAGGGACCCGTTGTCGGCGAAGCTCACCTTCCTTCGCGGATCTTCTCTTTGAAGTTTTCTTGGCAGGCCCAGGCTTGGGCCTAGTTCGTGCTTCAATGATCGGGAGAAGAGGCGGCTCTTCAAGCTCTGTGCCAAGTGCAGACTGCGGAACATCTAGGTTGAGGATCGACACCTCAGTTACCTCTATTGCCTGCATCTGGACCATGATAAGGAGGGATGCAAAGTTTGCCGTGGGTTTCCGTCAAAGACCAGGAAGGACCGTTACCGCAGGTTGGCGAGGGACCGTTACCGCAGGTTGGCGACGTGGCTCAAGTTGGGGAAGGCCCCTGACTCTGCCTCCGGGCCCAGCCATGACATGTCTAGGCCCGGCCGGCCCCACAAGAGTGCTCCCTCTGCAAAGAGGTTGAGATACTTAGAGGATGCCTCTGGTCAGAGGATCCAAAAGCAGGCCAAGCAACACGCTAAGGACGCCAGTCCCGTCAACGTCATAGACGACTGTTGTGACTTCGCAATGGGTGTTGCCATTTTGACCGTGGTAAAGATGATGGCTATGCCAAGAGTGTCGATACCTGCACGCCTGACGACGACTGCACCCGCAGGTCCTGAGGAAACGCATGTGCATGAACAGGTTCCCATTGTTGCCGCTTTCCCAAAGGATTTGGGGAGGTTGAAGGAGCTGCTGCCTGCAAGAGATTTCCTTTCCAAGGTGGGGAAGGTGTCCCAAGCAAACCTGCTGGGACCCCCACATATATATACTAGCTCCGACGAGCACCTGACAAAAGATTACTATTTGGATCATGAGGGAGTGGGAGTGCTCTGAAGTTTCCCATGAAAGATCACTGAGAAGGGGGCCCGCTGTGCTCTTGGATCTGTGCTTCAGCCTGAGCCAACACCTGAAAGCCCAGTCACACCCCAACCTGCGCGTAGGGACATGACGTTGGACATCTTGTTGACCCTCCACACCTTGGTGGCAGAACTACAGCCGAGATTGCCTGCTGCCCCGGTCAATAGCCCACTGAGATCCCCAGTGAGGAGTCCTCCCAGGTTGAGTTCTAGAAGACAGCAACCCAGCCCCTTGGGCCAAATCGCCAGGCGAGAACACTGCTCCCGTGGAGACCATTGACCCCAGTAAAGGAGGTGCACATGCATACCAACACCGACATGGACACAGCCTCGACCCATACAGATGAGTATGACGACTATGTACCTGCGGATAGGGAACCTCGGGGCACGGATGAGCCCATCAGGGCTTTGCCCCCGGACAAGGTGGGCTCCTTTCATGGAATGCTGTTAAGGGCCTCTACCATGTTCAACAAAGGTTTTGGTTCCACTAATGAATTGCGCTGCTAGATTCAAATGGTTACGCAAGTCTATCAAATTAAATGATGTAATTCAAGTTCATGAATCAGCTGATGCAACACAGGTTAATGTTGTCGTCGTATAAATCTTGTATTCAGATTTTTCTGTTAACAGTAGCCAAAGTAATTTGCCGACACGTGTTTCGACCTTCAACGGTCTTTCTCAAGTCAAAATACTGAAATTGCAAGCAGAACATATAAAGTAAACCATGACCAAATGCAAGAAAATTATGTCATGGTCACATACATCACATAACACATCAAATACATTGCCATAAATTAATACAAATTGGTGCAAAGGCATGAATAACCAGGGTAACAACAAACACATTTCAAAAGGGAGGAGAAAATCAATACATTACCGGAAAAAGCCCGCAACAGATTCGGAATGTATGTTCATAACCATGTCATCATGTTGGAACTGGAAAGAAAACACAACAGCCAATGGCCTGATCAGCCACATTGTTTGTCATTACATATTGTGTGAATACTATAACTCCAATATGTGCTTCCAAATTACTAATACGAGTGTGCTGAGTCAAATCAAAATCTGCATATTGGCGTGTGCTACCAAAGAGATATGCGGGCTCTGATTTAAAGTATGCTTCCAGAGAACCCAGGGCCAGAACCCCCAGTGGCTATACAGACTAACTGTGCCCGTTCGTAAACCCAGAAAAAGAATAACTTCTAACATGCTGTGGTGTCACTTACGCTCCATAATTCAAAATAACCCATTGTGTGCAACATACATGTCTCAAAAAGCCAATGCTAAATTCAAGGTGCATTACCAATTGAAAATGCCCTTCATCTGGTGCTGATGCTGTGCTGCTATTATTGGAAATGCATTATGATGTCCAATCCAAAAAGCCTGTGTCAAATATCAAAAATGCGGATGTTTAATCAGCCAATCAAGTTAACATCTAATCATGTGTGCCTGATGCCCGAAGGTCTAGATTTACCTGTGAACTATGTCCTGATGTGCCTATCAATCAAGTAGGCGTTTCTTCAGGTCACCGTGAGGCTATTACGATGTGCATGAGTGGAAAAATCTGGGTGTAAAACAAACCAACATGGAAACCCCCACTTACAACGTATACATAAATTTCTGATGTTTGTTAATCTGCTTAGAATCACATGCTGTGCATAGGTCCGACATCCAGTGGTCACTGCGGAGTATTGCATTTTGTTTTTCGTAGTCGAAAAGGGGACGTCGACAAGGCGTGTCTGTAACACTATCCCTATAGTGACGTGCGTTGTACCCACAATCCCTCACGCGTCGAGGTCCCTCAGATTGTTTTTTTCCGCCCAGCTACTGGTCGCCTTTATGCAGAGCTCCTCGAGAGACATTGCCAAATAGTTTCTTCGACCTTTGGTCGTTTGTTATTAATATCAATAACGTACATCCCTCCCTCGACGCAGAGCTGTTTCTCCGCCGAGCAAGATCTTCGACGGAAGGACGAGCGGAGGGGATCCTTCGGCGCTGCCGAACACGTGGCCTGGCCTCGCCGGCCATACACAGTAGGGAGAGTGGGGTTGTGTGGTCTTTCTTTCTCTTTAAGAATGCCTTTCTCTTTCCCCTCCCTCTCTTTCGAGGTCGTAGTCACACTTCTTGCCCTCAGCTATGGAGAGGACGCCATTTAGGTTTTGCCCGCTTTGCAAGGGTAAATATACCTGGAAGGATAAGCACAAACGGTGCAACCGTTGCTTACCTCTCGATCGCCAGGACGACGGCTGTGCGGCCTGTAAATTACTAAAGCCCAAAACTCTAAAAGACCGCAAGGTCAAAAGGTGGGCGGCCTACGCCATGTCTAGGCCTGATTCCTCGCCCGCTGCCGCCGCTGCCGAATGTGACGAGGACAGTCCCCCGTAACAGAGGTTGAAGACCTCTCAAAGGAGCGTTCACGCTCCTCGTCGTCCGTCCCCGGCCCCGACAAGCCCGGCTCACGCCCAGCTTATGGGGATGAACACCCCGGCGACAAGGATGCACACGGAAAAACACCAAAGCACATACCCCCCCGGCACGCATTTGTCAAAGACGAAGGCAGCCATAGCGCCAACGGGGGCGCCGGGCCCACCGGCGTCTTCCGCCGACCGGAAGGGTCGTCAGCCCTCCCCGCCTCCGCGACAGGCGACTGGGCATTCTAAAAATAAGGGCGCTAACACCAAAACCTCTGGCGACGCGCATCGTAAGAGTGCTCACGTTGCCAGCAAGGACTTGACGAGCAGGGACTTGACGAGCAAGGACTCGACGAGCAAGGACTCGACGAGCAAAGACTCGACATTTCATAGCGCGTCGACGACCGATCCCTCGGAAGAGAGAATGATCGCCGAAAGCCTCGCGCGCATAGCATCTAAGGACGGCCAGAGACGTACGGCGAGTGAGACGCCGAAAACCGCGCACAAGGCCAAAGATAAGCCGAAAGCGCCGGAAAACAGATCAGGCCAGTTCCCGACGCCGACGGAAGGCCCTAGCCAGTGAGAAGGCTACTCAGAAGGCGAAGGCTCACTTTCTTCGACGTTATGGGACAGAACCAGACAACTACAGGAGGAAGAAACTCCTTTTTCATTCCCAGACCGTCCTGGCCGACCTCAGTGGACCTTTGAAAGGTTCCAGACCTGTATGGATAAACTAGACAGGTTCATGTCCATCCCAGAAGACAGGGCACCCAAGAGACCAAGGGAGGCACCCCTGGAGAGTCCAAGGGCTAAATACCAGAAGTTTTATAGCCCCATACAGGAGGACATATACGCTTACAATCTCACTGAGGTAGACACCTTCTTCCAGGAGGAAGATGAGTTCACCTATGTTGAAGACCAACAAGAAGAGGAAGGTTTTCACGAGGAGACTACCCTAGGTGAGGAGGGATTTCAGGAGGACACAGGCAAGGGTGACCCAAATCCCTGGCAGTCACCAGCTAGGTCTACAGACACAGGCAGTAGCAGTATAGTCATCAGGTCTACTGAAACTACACCAGTCAGAAACCCTTTGCCTGTTGATGATCAACCCACCTTCAGTGCACTGCTGAAGAAGGCAGCAGCACATTTTGAAATTGAAACTGGGGAGGTCACCCCAGACTCCGATTTTGTGGAGAGGATTATCAAGGAAAAACCCCCCACTAGCCAAATTATCCCCATCCTCGCCTCAGTTAAGAGACGTATTACCCCTTCTCTTTCCACTCCTGCACTGGTGAGAGGGGTCAATCCGAGGATTGAGAAACTGTTTTCTCCCTCTCAATCAGACCCATTATATATTAAGGGTCACTCAATCCCGGACTCCCTGGTCGTCACCAACACCAGCAAAAGGGCCGGAGTCCCACTATCTACCAGCGAGGCACCCCCAGATAAAGAGGGGAAGACATTTTATGCCCTAGCCAAGAGAATCACCACCTCTGCAGCATTCTCTACCAGAATTGGCAATAATAACACACTATTGGCAAGCTACGCTGATGCTCAATGGGGAAAGCTTAAACAGGACATTGAAGAAGCTCCCGAACCCCTAAGAACTCGTTTGCTGGCTACAGTTCACGAGGGCTCTCTGGTCAACCAAAGCATCATCAAGAATACCCTCGATGCAGCAGAGACGGCTGGCCGCACTTTGGTGCAAGGAATTTTGCGGAAGCGTCACGTCTGGCTTTGCAATTCCGGGTTTAAGGCAGAAACACAAGCGTCCCTTATTAATAAGCCCATAGAGGAGTCCAACCTCTTTGGGAAAGCAGTGGATGACGCGCTGGAGAACGCGAAGAAAGAATTTGACACAATAAAGACCTTAGACCAAATTTCTAAACCCCCTAACAGGCGGGGATTTGGTAGTAAGCGCTTTTTTCGTGGCCAACGCCAGCAACAAAATCAACAACAGTATTCTGCCAGCAACTACCAAGGAAATAGTGGCCAGTACAATCAGAGGGGTCAACGCTGTGGCAAAGGGAGAGGCCGGGGTTCCACCCCCAAAGGCTCCCAAGCCACCAACACCACCAAGTGACGCGAAGATTCGCGTCCCCTCCCATGCAACGCCGGTCGGGGGCCGGATAACATCCTTTCTTCCAGCATGGGAGGGAATAACATCGGACCGCTGGGTACTTTCCACCGTAGCCCGCGGCTACTGTATAGAGTTCAACAGTTCCCCAACATACAGACCCCCGAGGGGACGCCGCATGACACCAGAACACCTCGCCATCCTTCTCCAAGAAGTGGACCAACTGCTGGAAAAAGGAGCCATAGAGGTTGTGCCTCTATCTCAGGTAACGGAAGGTATTTATTCAGTGTACTTCCTTGTACCCAAAAAGGATCTAACCATGCGCCCTGTATTAGATCTGCGCCCAGCAAACAAGTTTGTCAAACCACAAAAGTTTCGTATGGTGACCTTACAGGAAGTGATCCCACTGCTATCACAGGGAGATTACATGACAACACTGGACATGAAAGATGCATACTTTCATATTTTAATGTTGCCAGCGCACAGAAAATACCTCAGGTTCATGATAGAGGGCAAACACTACCAGTTCAAAGTGCTACCCTTCGGCATAGCATCTGCACCAAGGGTATTCACGAAAGTACTGGCAGTGGCAGTGGCCCATCTGCGCAGGTTATCCATCCCAGTATACCCTTACCTCGACGACTGGCTCGTAACAGGGGATTCTTACGAGACATGTTTCTCAAACACCCAAAAGACTGTAGACCTTTTGTTCCAACTGGGCTTCTCCATCAACGAGAAGAAGTCCAGCTTAGACCCCAGCCAAGTCAAACAATTCCTAGGGGCTCTAATTGGAACAAAGGACGTCCTCCTCTTCCCCTCCAACGAGAGGGTCCAAAACATGCTGTTTCAGATCCCCCAATATATGTGGCAGGTCAAGAGGTGACGGTGCGCAAAGCAAAGCGCTTGCTAGGAATGATGGCGTTGTGTATTTATTTGGTACCTCACGCGCGCCTGCGCATGCGTCCAATGCAAGAGTGGCTCAACAGCCAGTGGTGTCAGGCCAGCAGACAATGGGACGATCTAGTGGTGGTCTCGCAGGCCTTGGTTCTCTCGCTACGGTGGTGGACAAAGGAAAACCTGATAATAGGGAGACCCTTTGCCACACCCGCGGTGGAGGCCACTCTAACCACGGACGCATCCCTCACAGGATGGGGGCTCACCTATCCCATCAGACTGCTCACGGAGTGTGGACTCCGAGCATAGCATCCAAGCACATAAACCTACTGGAGCTACTGGCGGTGTTCAAAGCACTAAAAGCCTTCCAAGAACACCTACAAGGGAAGACAGTGATGGTCCTTACAGACAGCACCACAGCCATGTAATACATCAACAAGCAGGGGGGCACACACTCTCTAGGACTGTCCAAGTTGTCCCAGAATATATGGAAGTGGGCTCTCAGACACAACATTTTCCTACTGTCACAACACGTACCAGGGGAACTCAATCTGCTAGCAGACAAACTCAGCAGAGACTTCCCCCTGCCCGAAGAGTACGAATGGCAATTGCACGAAGACATTGTCTTAGACGTCTTCACGCAATGGGGATTCCCCGAAATAGACCTCTTCGCAACTCTGGAGAACTCACAATGCCAAAGTTACGCTTCCAGGTACCCCTAGAACTAGTCCAAGGGGAAAGGTCTGTCGATTCAATGGTCAGGGAAATTTGTTTACGCTTTTCCCCCCCCGACTCCCCTTCTCAACAGAGTTGTGCACAAGATGCACCAGGAACAAGTCACCATGATACTAGTGGTCCCGTTGTGGGCCCGGCAGCCATGGTTCGCTCACTTGATGGAGATGTCTCTATACCCCCAGTGAAACTTCCCTGCCCACACAACATGCTGTCACAGGACAAGGGCAGGACACTGCATCCATGCCCTCAGAACATGAACTTAGCAGCCTGGCTCCTGAGATCATAGAATTTGGACATCTACAACACCCGCAGAGATGTATGGACATCCTCAGGGAAGCCAGAAAACCTAATACTCGACACTGCTATTCTAGCAAGTGGAGAAGATTTGTCATCTGGTGTAGAGGAAAGAGCATCAACCCGGTTGACTGCTCTCCCACACAAATTGTTCTGTACCTGACCCATTTATTGGATTCAGGTCTAGTGTTCAATTCCATTAAAGTCCACCTGGCGGCACTTTCTGCATACACCACTTCCCAACTTAAAGTGTCGTGGTGGAAGATCCCAGTTATCAAGGCCTTCATGGAAGGGGTAAAGAGAATACACCCTCCGATAGCTAACCCAGCTCCCGGATGGGACTTAAATGTGGTACTTACCAAACTCATGGGCTCGCCATTTGAACACATGCACAAGGCAACACTTAAGGACCTCACTCTTAAGACTGCTTTTCTAATAGCTATCACCTCCATTAGGAGAGTAAGTGAACTGCAGGCTCTTTCTGTTCTAGACCCCTTCGTAACAGTTCACAAGGGTAAGGTGGTTCTACGCACACACCCAAGGTTTGCACCGAAATTCATCTCGAAATTCCACGTAAACCAGTCAATAGAACTACCAACGTTCTTTCAAAACCCTTCCAACTTGGAGAAAATAGTCTGCATACATTGGATGTGCGCAGAGCTGTCATGTTCTACATGGAAAGAACCAGGCCACTGAGAAAGACTAATCAGTTCTTTTTTTCGGTGGCAGCAGGAAGAGAAGGAGATGCAGTCTCAAAGTCCACTATATCTAGATGGATTGTTCAATGCATCACTCTCTATTACACTCTTGCTAAGAGAGAACTACCCTTCAAGCCAAGAGCACATTCTACTCGAGGCATTGGGGCATCCATAGCATTCATTGCAAATGTTCCCCTTGAGTCCATCTGCAAAGCGGCTACCTGGAGTTCTGTGCACACCTTTACAAAACACTACTGTCTAGATGCACACTCTAGATCTGACTCCCAGGTGGGACAGGCAGTTCTAAGACATCTTTTCTCTACTGTTCCTTCTCATAACCCACCGCCAACTCCGGGTACTGCTCGCTAGTCTATGCACAGCATGTGATTCTAAGCAGATTAACAAACATCAGAAGACAACGCATTACTTACTGTAAAAGCATTTCTGATGGTTGTATCTGCTTAGATTCACATGCGCCCACCCTTCCTCCCCGCTCGGATGGAAGGAACATAGACATCTTTCTACATCTCTGTCTCTTTTCTGTACTCATTCACTTATAGAAGGCTCCCTCAGGGCAGAAAAAATACAAACAGAGGGACCTCGACGCGTGAGGGATTGTGGGTACAACGCACGTCACTATAGGGATAGTATTACAGACACGCCTTGTCGACGTCCCCTTTTCGACTACGAAAAACAAAATGCAATACTCCGCAGTGACCACTGGATGTCGGACCTATGCACAGCATGTGAATCTAAGCAGATACAACCATCAGAAATGCTTTTACGGTAAGTAATGCATTGTCATACTGATGTCAAAGTCCAATACCTCTGTTATAAGTGCTTGCAGGAGCAACTGCACTTGAATAATGCACCACACGCCAGCACGTCAATGCCACATACCTCAATATCTTATCGTCGTGGCTGCGGCATCCAGTCCTTATCCCTACATTCGGCCGATCGAGTCTTTTGCCGTTAGAGGAAGGCACCTTATGCATGCCTGATTCCGTGGCTAGTCACTGTTAGTTAGCGCTCACGTGACTATTACCTTCAAACACGTGTCCATTCCCGTTAGAAAAGGTACCTCATGTGTGCCTGAATGTGTGTCTGGTAATATATTTGTATGCGCTCACGTTACTATTGTTATAGTCAAATTGCCCAATAACAAATAATCGATTGCATGTTGTGAACCAATCCGTGCCCATATGTATTTGTGCCCTAATATCAAGGGCAAGTATGATTAATGTTGTCTCGCAACAAGAAGCTCTCTCCAGTACTAGATGCAAAAATATACAATAAAGGAGAACAACTATTGTGAAACGTGCTCCTATGGCATGCTTGCAGTAGTATTTATATTGTGTGTGTAGTGCGACACCTAAACATGTGTGATGGTGCCGCAAATCAAGAAGGCAAAATTGCTTTGACAATATCAAAAATGCCATATACTGAAGTGCAGTTCGATTAATTCAATGATACAAAGGAAGGTACAACTATTACCATACGTGCTTCTGTGGAGTCAATGGATTGATGTGTTTATGAGTCAATGGATTTACGAACAGGCACAGTACCGACAGCCCAGCTGGATCCGGGCTCCAACATTAACCTACCCCATGGTGTGAGAATAGTAACAAAACATACAGTGTATGACACCAATAAACTACACACCATTTCACATTGAGTCAATGGCTCACACCCATCAGCCATTTATAAAAAAACATGTAGTTCCGTGTCTTTATTGAGACCCATCGTGGTACATCTAAGGCGGCAGATGGTGCGTGCTTCCAACTGGCGCAATAATGCTTGACGGTCACCTCCCCTGGGGTGAACACGTGCTTGCATTAGCCCTATGAAGCGTAGATTCAGAACATCATCCATCTGGTGATGTTCCTGCCAATGCATGGCAATAGGCAGTTTAGGATCAGAGCTGTTTAAGTGAGAAAAATGTTCTCTGATGCGGATCCGGAGTTCCCTAATTGTGGAACCCACATATACCTTACCACATACACATAGTATCGCATAAACCACAAACTTCGATTTACAATTTATAAAGTCCTGTATTTGGATGGTGAAACCATTATGACATGTGAAAGAATCCGTGCACATGGAAAACTTGCAAAAATTACACATTCCACATTTAAAGAAACCGTTGGGTTTGGGTGGTAACCAAGAAAGTTGTTCAACCTGTTCAAACTTTGGATCAAGAAATGAGGGACAAAGCTGTCCTCCGAGTGTCTGATTGCACGTGAAAATGAACGTTGGTTGTTCGGTGATATATGAACGTAAATCTGCATCCAACGTCAAAATATGCCAGCGTTTGTCAAGCAATTGGAACAACATGTGTGAATTTTTAACATATTTAGTAATGATTTGGACTTCTGGAAATTCAGTGGATTTTACAGTATCTGAGACTGCAAGAATTCTTTTACGTGATATGTCATTAGCACGCTGCATACCTTTCTGTATACAATGACTGGAATAGCCTTGTTTTAGAAACCGCTCCTTAATCTGTACACATTCATTTTCATAGGCTGTTTGGGTACTACAATTCCTACACGCTCGATAAAATTCACCAAACTGAATGTTATTGATAACAGCGCGTTTGTGACAACTCACGGCGTTCAAAATAGAATTAACCGCTGTCGATTTTCTGAAAGTCTGCGTCTGGATCATCTGATTCACAATACTGATGGTTAAATCCAAAAATTCTATTTGTGTAGGACTACAATGTCCAGAAAATTCAATTCCAAATGTGTTAGCATTCAAATACTCAGAAAATTCTTGAAAAGATTCCATCGTGCCATTCCTAATCAATAAAACATCACCTTTTCCATTCAACAATATTCTCATTAAATTTGTGTGCTGTAAAAATGTGAATGTGTTAAAAAAAATCCCATGAAGAGGTTGGCCAACGAAGGCGCATACTTCACCCCCATGGCCACACCTCTAGTTTGCACGAAATATTGACTGTTAAACAAGAACTGGTTGTGATCTAAAGTGAATGCTAGAAAATCTTTGATCGTTGCTACGTGCTCTGTGCATGAGGAGGAGTAGTTCCTAAACGTAAAATCTATGGTGGCGAGCGCCAAATTGTGCTCAATCGAGGTGTATAAGGCTTTAACTTGGTACCAGAGGAGAAGAAGAGGTTCCTTTTTCAGCGCTGGGCGTCTTCACGGAAGACGGTTATGTCTATTTAACTGCTGGATGATGTTTGGGAGGAAGTCTTGGAGCTGTTGAAGACACTGAATACAGCCCCTCCCAAGAGGGATCGACTCGAGAAGAAATACAGGGTACCGTATTCGTCCCCCAGAGGCCTGAGATCGCAGCCTTCTCCTGGCTCTCTGGTGTCTGCTGTCGCCAGGAAGAGCTCTGCAAATCCATCGTCCTTCAGGATGGTCACATTGCAGCACGTGCGCGGCCAGCTGGAGGGGTTCTGGGGGGGGTTTCCCTGGCAACCTTGGACATGGAGGACACCTACTTTCACGTCCCCATCCACACCAAGCACCGGCCTATGCACAGCATGTGATCTAAGCAGATACAAGCATCAGAAATACGGTTACGGTGAGTAATGTATCCCATATGGGGGCTAGTCCTCTCATTGGCTAGTGAGAGCAGCAGCTCTTACTCTGGCTTTTAGGATACGAAGAGGATCCCTGCACCCATTCTTCAGAGATCCTGGAGAAACCTGAAGGAGCCAAGAATCTTATTCAGCTGCGAGACCTGCGAAGAAACCGGAGACCTGTCGGAAGAAGGCTTGGCTAACAACTTTTGCTGCTGAAGATCTTTAGCAGTCCTGCAAAGGAGCTGCGATCCTGGAGTGGAGGGAATATCCATTCCTGACGTCTGCTCGGTATCCTGCATCGAAGAACCTTCTGAAGTGTCCCAGAACCGTCCAGTGGCTGACCAGCTCAAAATTTGGGCTATCATGCTGCCGGCGTCACCATTCTGACTTTCGATCCGGAGCTTGGGGGATCCTCGGCTGGCCCTACGAGACTCACCTCTATGTAATTTCGGTGTCCTAGCACCAAGGGGAACCAAGATAGGAGGGAAAGTTCGACCGCGGCAGTTGAGTCTGTTTGCGCCACCTTGCTCTGTCTGAAATCGCTTACCTGACCCGCGTCCAATCCTGAGAGGGGTGCTGCAGCAAGTTCTTCTGCATTCTCCAATCGAGAGTCTTTGCAAAAGTGAAAGACGCCAACCGGAGATCAGCCAGAACCTGCAATCCCTGCAAATCGAGGACTGCGACCTGCAACCTCGGACCCTCTTTCTTTGCCCTCTCAAGTGTGGGGAAGAATCGTAGTATGGGGGATAAGTTACAGAGCTTCTTACCTACCCCTGTACTCCCATTATAAGTCAATGGACTTTTAATAAACCTTTATTCTAATACTTTCGGCTTTGCCATTACTTGGTTGTGCAAGACTTCTGAAAGTTGGGGCTACTACTATTAGCTAGTTTAACTTGTATTCCAACCATAAGAACCCTTCACTGGACCCCAGAGACCCTACCTGTATTATTTCCTGCTTCAACGATTCTGTGGAACTTTTACCTGAACTATTGGGCAAAAGGCCCCAGACAACTTGGGGCTGGACAATTTTAGTTGGGGATCATTCTCTGTGGACCTTGAGTGCATAATACAAATCTTACCTTTCCTTTGCAGGAGTTTGTGATATGTATTATGCCCTATAATAAGTGAATGTATATAGGTATCTAGTTTATTCAGTGTTGTGTGATAACCCTACTTGCTAGTAGTCATTTTCATATAGTGTGTTTTGGCCAATAAATAATAACTGTATTTTTATACATCCTGTGTAATTGTAATTTGTGATTCCCATTGTGTGACCTCATTGTGGAGCCTTTACAGGCTCCCCACCTCTGAAGAATTTAGCCTAGACCGCTTGTCACTGCTACCCTAACTGGTTTGGCTACAGCTCCCCAGAATTGTCCCTGTCACAATATAGATTGGCCTTCTATATATATATGTATCTGTCGACCAGTCCAGAGTATAGAAAATCAGTCTTAACAGCCATCACAGCACGCTCTGTTCCTTGGCGCCCAGCTCAACACAGTCGCATGCTTGGCGACTCCCTCAGAGGAGAGGGTGACGGCCATCCTGGACAAGGTGCAGCGCCTGCCGTTGATGCAGAACGTGACAGTGCAATCCATCAAGTTATTGCTGGTCATGATGTCTTCCTGCATCCATCTCGTTACACTGTGCAGATGCATATGAGATCTCTTCAGAAGTTTCTGGATGCTCGGTGGCTGCAGGTCACTGGCACGTGGATGGACAAGATCGTCCTCATCCGGGAGTACCGACAAGCTCTTCGATGTAAGGGGTTGGGGGGGTCACACCCACATCTCACGAAAGGGGCTTCGTTACAGACTCTCCATTCGAGGCCACGTTTACCACAGACGCCTCCATGGAAGGGTGGGGGCCCGCACCGGACAGTCACACGTCAGGGGACTCTGGCTCCTGGAAGAAAAGTACCTGCACATCAATGTCCTGGAAATTCGGGCGGTCTTCTGGGCTCTCAAGTGATTCCTGCCGAATGACAGTCTCTCGTATACTTGGGCATACCAGCACTTCGGATTTGATCCCTTCTGGGACACTGCTCTAATAAATATTAACTTGTCCTTCATGTTTTATTCCAGCAGGTTTTATTAGCATTTAGCTATTGGAGGACTGGTTATGGAGTGCCCCATAACAGGAGTCCTTGTCCCCAAGAGCGGAGTCTCTCCTGGGGAGGTTCCGCTTGCCTCTACCCCTAGGGAGAGTATCGCGTAGCAGGCTCACCTCCCTAGCCTCACAGGGAAAGGCTGCCCTGTGGGCAGTGGCTTAACACAAAATGTGGGGCCCCCCTGCGAGCCATGCTGCCCCCCTCACCCAACTCGGCAACAAATCACAGGTCGTGACACACTCTGGGCCGGCTTGGATTCTCACGCTTGCACAATACCACAAACGTGCTGCTGAAGGGGTATGCTGCACACTGTACTAGAAGAAAGATATAAATATATGTTTTAATGCAATATACAGCACACTTTCTGAGAAAAACAGGCTAAAAAGCCAGAGTGTTTGCAATTGTTTTGTAGTGTAACACCAATCCAATACATACAAGTCACCAACAGTGCACATGCACATTAATGCTTTGCTATTAAAAATGCCAGAACCACATTGAAAACATGTCCCACTGGCTGCACAATGTAGACCAGTGTAGCTACGTAATAACATTACAGTAAAGCATGCCAGGCCACATTTAGACATACCTAGACTGATTGCACCAAAATGCCAGTCGAAGCAATAACACTCATCAAAAACAGAGCACACATTCAAGCCCGGGTCTCTGCGACCTCTTAACAACTCAACCAAACTCTTTAAAATCTTCAAGGAACTGGTCAATCCTGTTGCAGTCTCTACCTCTTCTGTTCCCTCCCAGGCCCTGTGTATGGCTTTGGCCTCTCACCTCTCCGCTAAAATGCAGGACATCCTGCATTTCTCCTCTTCCTCTCCCTCTCTCAGCCTCCGTTTGGCTATCTCTACCACACCTCCTCCTTTCTCTCTGACAACAACTGACAAGTTTTCTAGACAAGTCCGATCTAGGAGTGTTGTCCAAACAGGTGCTGCCCTGCTCCTCCAGAACCATCAAGGACCATATTGACACCCTCGTTCCAGCCTGGGCCGATTTCTGTCATCTTTCGCCACTGGAACTTTCACCTCTCCCCTTAAGCACTTGCCCTGAAATCTCTCCACTGGCTCCCGGTGGCAGCAAGGATCAAGTTCAAGACCCTTTGCATTGTCCACAAGGCTTTTTGGGGTCGGGGCCCACACTACATCCAACGCTCTCTTCCAAAATACCTTCCTTCTCGAGCCCTTCCCCCAGCTACCTCCAACTCTCTAAGGGTTAGACACTTCTCCAGGCAGAGAGTGGAGGGTAGATCTCGCTCTTCTGAAGGTGCCTCCCTCTGGAATGGCCTCCCTGGCCCTCTCAAACTTAAGAAGACCAACTGAAGTTCCGTAAGCAGCTCAAAACATTCCTCTTCTCCTCTGCTTTCTTTTCTCTCTCCCTCCCCTTCTGACCTACCTGCCTGCTCTACTGACTGGTTGCTTGGCTACCCTCAGCTTGTCACTGAGTCCAGGCTCTTTCTTGATCAGTCACCCTTGCACTGCCTCTGGGCCTACCACACACTTAGGGGCTGTAACCGTAGCCCTACTGTCCCTTGTTCTCCTTGCATTACCCAGAGCCGTGCTCCCCTGGCTGCACTTAGAGCATTACTGCCCTGTTTTCCCCTCCCCTCTTCCTTGCACTTCCCCCTTCCCTTTCCCCTTGCATTTCTCATCCTCGCAGTTTCACAATCTGAATGACACAAGGCCTAGTAAGATTGTTTGTCTTGTCCTCCCTCTAGCTTCCCTCCCTTGTCTTGTCACGTCTAGAAACACTTGTGTACCGGCATATTATAAATTACTTTTATCGTATCATAGCATATTATTTTATCACAGATGCCCAGAAAAATATACAATGCTGCAGTAAGAAATGGCTAGACTGGCAGCATCCAAATGCCAGTCTAGCCAGGTAATTGCTTAGCAGGACTGCTTTATCAGAAATGACTTAGCAGGACTGCTGTATCAGAAATGTGCAGTTAAAAAAAAATGTCACACCAAACTGAGGAATGACTAGACTGGCTGCACCAAAATGGCTCTCTACCACTAAAACCACATATTATGCCTGCTTAGCCTGGCCATGGACAACCATTATGATTTACCGCACAATCCCCCCCCCCCCACACACATCCCCTCTCCCTCCCCCGCCCCCACCCCAACCTCCAAAATCAGCTCTTTGGCCCAGAATTGCCTTCACGCCCCTCTTCCTTGTCCCAGGGCTTACGTATGAGACGCCATGTCTCATAGGTAAGTACTGGGATGAGGAAGAGTGGGACTAGGCATAATAAAGATTACAGGTTGCCAAGTCAGGCATTACCTCCATGTACCTCTACCTCATCTCAGTACTTGTGTATGAGGCAGTGTGCCTCATACACAAGTACTGCCTCATACACAAGTACAGGGACAAGGAAGAATAGGGCTAGGAGTAAAGACGATTACCAATAAGTAATCAAGACATTAAACACAAGTCGTGGCGTAACACCATTGAGTTTACTGGGCTTCAGCACTCCCCCACCCCCTGAAATTTTGGGCGATGGTGACTCAACCTGGCTGACCTTCAGAGAAGTTGCCGGACAGAACAGGACACATGTTAAACAGCACCTGGGTTCCGCTGTTAACAAGGGCCCAGCAACTACTAACGTAAAGCATTTCATTGTTAGTACCTGCATTCAAATGCCACATTTTTTAGGCAATTTAAATCGTGATGTGGGTTTAGTGCAGGCCAGGGGAGTGATTGGAAGGGTAGAGAGGGAACAGGAGACACAGCAGTCCATAAGTGGGTGCTTTCAGACTTGGAGGAGAGAGTTAACTGCTTGTAACATTGAAGCTGCACTAGAATAGTCTCATTAAAATGTGTAAAGACGTTAGATGCCCCCACACAAATAAGTTTGCCCCTCTCCCACCGACTGTGAAGTTAGCGCCTCTCCCAACATTTCAAGGATTAGCCCCCTCCCAGGTTTTGTTGCGCCCCTGAACACAAGCACACACACCATTCACCATATACACATGCACACCCATCCATCCATGCACTTGTGTGCACCCTTTCACCATACACTCACACCTGCATCCACCTACACATTTAAGTGAACACCCTTTCAAAATACACTCACACACGCACACGTTATGGGGTTAAGGGGAACCCTATTACTTCAAAAAGAAATGGTTTCTTTTTGAAGTCACCCTGACTTCATAAAGAAATTATTTCCATTAAGGACCGAACTATAACGGAAATAATTTCTTTATCAAGGCAGAGTGACTTCAAAAATAAACTATTTCTTTTTGAAGTCATAGGGCTCTCCCCAACACATGACATGGAGGCCTCCAGCCTGGGGTCTTCCATGTAATGGGGTGGTGGAACCCTCCGACTTATTTATTTATTAACATTTATAAAGTGCCCAACAGCCCGGAGGCATCGTGCCACTGTTATAAGACAGCATGCTTAGTTACATAATATATTCTTGGTTACATAATGAATACACGAAGGAGGGGGAGAAAGAGGGAGGGGGCAAGAGAAGAGAGGGGATGATTGGCTTGGTTATTTAAAAAGTATTGTTTTTAGCACTTTCCGGAAGGCTGTGAGGGACGTCTCTGCTCTGACTGAGTTGGATAGGGCATTCCATTGTTTGGGTGCTATGTGGGGGATGCCAATCCCACCTGCTTTGGCTCTTTTGATCAGAGGGAATCTCAATTGGTTGGCGTGGCAGGTTCTTTTGGGACGGGAGGAGTTGTGCGTAAGGGTGAGCATCTTGAAGGTGATCCGTTTCTTAACGGGGAGCCAGTGAGCAGCTCGCCTGGCCTGAGCGATGTGGTCTCTTTTAGGAATGTTTAGTGCTGCTATAAGGGCATTATTTTGTATGACTTGAAGTCTGTTTAGATTTTTAGGCGAGGTGCCTTCAAAAACTCTGTTACAGAAATTATTTCTTTATGAACGCAGAGTGAATTAAAAAAGAAACCTTTAAAAATTAAACATCTTTAAAAAAAATGTTTACATTGTTTTTCTCCTAATGGGGCCCCCTCCCAGGACATGTGCTAGGGTGGTCCCACGCACCGTGGGAGTTCCGGGGGCACCTGTTATGCCAGTGCCTCTGGGGAGGAGTGAATCCTGCGATTTGTCACATAAGCCAATACTCTATCGTTTTATTCCTGGCACACCTAGTTTATTGGCAACCACAATGTAGCATTTGCAATGAAAGCAAAAGCAGTCTAGGAGAAACTACATGCAGATTTGTGATTGAATGCATGACATGTTTTCTCAAAATACTTCATATTGTAAGGATTTATCATGAG
This sequence comes from Ambystoma mexicanum, assembly GCF_040938575.1. Lineage (NCBI taxonomy): Eukaryota > Metazoa > Chordata > Amphibia > Caudata > Ambystomatidae > Ambystoma > Ambystoma mexicanum. The sequence goes on from NC_090932.1 coordinate 1,605,446,033, forward strand.
TTTTTGTCATAAGGCTGCAAGGTTCTTGATCATATTTGGCCCAGGGCATAATGTCTCAAAAAGTTATATTTGAAATACGTCCAACAAACAATATTTTGTGTTGGTTTAAGTATTCCTTGTACTGGGCCATTTTGTCAGGGTGATATGTCTGGTACCTTGTTTTAGGGTTATTTTCTTGGGGAGGGGGACCTGCCTTCTCTTATCCTGTGTCCATTCTTTAGGAGTGGATTGCTCCAATTCATTCTTTAGGATGGCCTGCAGTGCCTTATACTGAGCCCTTTTGATGGTCTACTTTGTAATGGACCAGTTAAATTGAGATTGCCTCCAATGCCTAGTACCGAGCCCCATCCTCTAAGGGTCTTCTGCTTTGCCTTCTCAATGTCCTGGCTGTTAAGGCTAGTATGCTTTGTCAATTCTAAGCAATTTTCTTTTGGATGTTCATCTGCGTCTTGTTCTAGACCTGTTGTCTTGTGGGTACTGTCATGCCTTGCCACATCCTGTGATAATGCGCAATAGAGGTTTACTTGATATATTGCATGCTTTTCTTAATAAGACAGCAATTCTTCTTTTAATTGTTCTTGTTCTTCCAGGTTCCAAACCAAATATTTTCAAGGAAAGTACGGCAACCTGGACAGCTCTTTGATTTCCTTCGGCCCGTGTCAGACACCCACTCTTGGGTTCTGTGTGGAGAGACATGATAAGATCCAGTCTTTCAAACCTGAGGCATACTGGGTTCTGCAGGCCAAGGTTTGTCAGCAATGCTGTTTACCTGTGCTCAATGCCTCTGTTCATGCTATGTGTGCACAAGCCCTATTGGTTGGCTGAAACCCCTCTGCACAGTTGTCTGCCTTGGGCAGCACTGCTTCCTGGCTGTCTGCATGTGCCTGTGCTTCTGTACAAATGTATCAGTGCTGATGTCTAAGTATCTTCAGGGTATCTGTCATACCTTGGCTTGGATGGCCCAACATGACCTCTGTCTCAATGATGAGAAGACAGAGCTCCTCACCTTGGGCTTCCACCACAAACTCAGCCGACTTGACCCTTCCTTCAAATCATTCATCATTAATGGCAACACCATCAAGGTATCTAATGACACCAAAACACTTGGAATGTATCACGACTCAACCCTCTCACTCTCTAGGCAAGTTAATGCTGTAACTTCTGCTTCAGCCTATATTTGCAACCTCATCACAGCCTGCCGCCCCTTCCTCACCACTGCTAACTGAACCACCCTGGCTCGCACCTTGGTTATGTCCAAAATTGCCTACTGCAGTGCTCTCTACGTAGGAACTAGCCAACGAAACCTGAGCAAGCTCCAGGTCACTCAGAACAACACCATCAGAGCTGCATTAAATATTCCTAGGAATCAGCACATATCCGACACCAGAAGGAACCTACGCTGGCTCTCTGTTGCCCAAAGGGTTTCCCTTAAAGCGCTTGCCTTGACCCACAAATGCTTGACCAACCAGGCTCCCAGCTACCTAGCTAACCGCCTCCTGCCTAGCTGTCTGCCTGTGTTTATTTGTGATCATCTTGTTTTTGTATTGATGTTTCTGGCTGTCTGCATCGGCACTGCTGTTTGGCTGTCTGCATCGGCACTGCTGCTTGGCTGGCTGTCTGCGTCGGCACTGCTGCTTGGCTGGCTGTCTGCGTCGGTACTGCTGCTTGGCTGGCTGCCTGCGTTGGCACTGCTGCTTGGCTGTCTGCATCAGCACTGCTCTTTGGCTGCCTTCCTGTAGCTGTACTGCTGACTGCCTATCTGCCTCTGATGGCACAGATATCTAGCGTTATGCTTGTGCCAAGACTGCTGTATGTTTATTCAGTGTCTATGCTATTGGATATCTGCCTGTGCCAAAAGACGTTTTGCCAGTTTCACTTCAATGCTTTGAGCTTCTTAATAGGATTTTCATAATTTTAGTGCATATTGTGGTTTAAAATAACTTTTAGTGCACATTACCTCAAACTATTGTCTTAAAATGTTTTTTAGCCTTTAATTTAATTGGTTAACTGTTTAGTGTGTGTCAGTGTTAGGGAGATTTAGCATTTGTATGCTATCCAAAGGAGTAGAGTCTTTTTCAACTCATTCATTCGTATATGCTCTATCTTTTTGGAACTCTGTTCTGTGTTTTAACTTTCTTATGGAGTTTACTTTCCTCCAGCTCTTTTAAGGCATTTGTATTTTACTTTTGCAGCCCACAGCACCCTATGTGCAGTGTTGCTGGTGACCCCTTGGGTCCTCCCTTGAGATGCTTTTTGCTATCCTTGAGTAACTACTGTTCTCAAAGACAGAGATGCATTGTATCCTTCCTGAAACTTTATACTATGAGAGATTAGCACACACTACCCTATGTGGAGTGCTGAGGGGATAGCTAGTGTATACCCCTTCTCTCTGCTCCTGTGACTTTGGAGTCACAGATAAAACCTCCTAGTTATGGCTGGTAGCAGTGGACGTCTTCTACCAACTATTGTGCTATTTATTTTACAGCAGACTGTATTCACAGTCCTGGTTGTGCACAATAGGGTCACCTAAGTACTAACTTGGTGGCTCCTTTTTTTTTTTTTCGCCATTTCTAAGCGTGGTTATCCTTTGTTAGCCCTTCTACCATTCTGGGAGTGGCAGGTCTGTGGGTGTCTTGCCTTTGGCGGGAACCCTTGGGTGTCCCCGCCTAGGCTCCAATGTGTCTGGGCAGGCAGCAAGTGGGGGATAAGTTTTTCACTCCCTTGCCCTTTGTCTGCCTGAGTGCCTGAATGGAACCAGTGCCCAATGGGAGGGCTGGCTGTCCGATTGGTCAGCCACCCGCCCCTTTCTGTAAACTGCTGAGAGAGATTGCAGAGGAGTGTGTGCTGAAACTGAATAAAAGTTGAGGTTCCTGAGGTCAAAGGCAAGTCGACCACTGCAAACTGAAGTAACCGAAGAAGAAGATGACCAGAGACGCCTGCAGACATTTTCCAACACTGTAAAGCAACCACTGCTGTCCTGACTCCGAGGAGCTCGGAGAGGACGACTCCTTTCCTTTGGCTGGTGAGACCAACCAGCCCCGAGACTAACTACAATCTGAGCCATCTCCAGAGGTGCTTTGCGTTAACAGAGCTGCAAACCACGAATACCAGGAGATCTCTGACCAATTGGTAGTGCAATGTCTTGCCGATGCTGTATCCTTCCAATCTTTTCTGAGCTCCAAGTGAACCTCCAGAGACACAATCTGACTCATCCATGTCTCCTCAACAGATTGTAGGACTCCAGGAATTGAAGAAGATTGACCGGGCGAATGGCGTCCTTCAAAGAAGTTGAAGAAATCCATGCGATAGGTCCTCTCTCGAGACTGCAACCAAGACATCCCCTTCGGAGTCCACCATCTCGTCACCAGACGGAGGGAATCCGGAGAACAGTACCACTGCTGCTGTCCAGAGGAGAATCCAGCCACAAACATTTCCTCTAACCTAAGGTACTATGGGATGAAAAGGTATTGCTTACCTTTAACCAAGAAGTTGCTCCAGAGCATTGGAGTACATAAAGAGGTGTCCAGCGTGTCCACTCTTACCTCCGACCCAAGCTGCCAACTTGTGTCTCCTTTAACATGGTCTCCACCGTTGTGTTGAGTCTTCAAGTATCCTTTCGTAGAGAATAGAAGTATCCTCAGGAACTTTTGCTGTTTCCCTGCTTCGTAAGACTTTAAGCCCTCTCGGAACTGACTTTTGCTGCTAGTTAGGAAATGGACTTTAAAACAGTTAGTTTGCTCCGAAACTGTCTCTGCAAACCTTAAGCTATGCTACTGTTTGCCTAACCAACTGTTTTTCTTCCCAAAAGACTTTATGTGGTTTTGCTAACTAAATACAATTACCGTATTTCTTGTATCTTTTGGAGTGCGCGTTAATACCGATAATAAGGTAGAACTGTCATTAATGTCAAAAGCTGCAACAGCTGTAACTGCGAGTAACTACCAACTAAGCAGTGGCCTTTTAAAAGTAATTCTAAGTTATCCTATGTATATTGGTTTAATGTTGTAAGTATTTTAAAGCATCTCTTGGTTAAATATATATTGTGTATACATTTATCTGTGTAAGTGTTTATTTGATCTGCTTTAGTAATTGTGTTCAGTGTACTTACCTACAGCTCGCATCTTTCTCTTACGATAAACCTGACTGCTCTGCCACCAAGATTCCATGAGTAGTACAGACTGATACGAAGAGTTTGGGACCTGTGCACCATTGGGATAGTTTTATGAAGTCTCACCTCAAGTGGACTTTAGGAAAACCTTCCCAACAGGCAGTTACAAGTGAGTATCCCTAACAAAAAGCAAATGGCAGGACTGGTGACTAGGTATCCAAAACTGGCTGCTTCTCGTTTCTTCCTGAACTTGAAGGCTGACATTTTCAGAACTAAAAAGGCTTCAAGCAAACCATGTTGACAAAATATGCCTGTCCCAGTGATCCAGATTTGTGGGAAATTTCACATAACCTGGGATATGTTTCATGCTAGTTAAATCTTAGATTACAGGGTTCACGTAAGCGTTAGCCACACGTGTATAATCACACATCACGTAATCCTTCTTCTGAAGGCTCTCCTTTGCAGGGTACCTATCAGACGTCAGAAATGGATGTTCCCTCCTCTCCACGGGTCGCAGCTCCCTCGCAGGACTGCTGAAGATGGTAATGGCCCAAAATGTCGTGCAACATTTTTTTTTTTAACACCTATATTTGAGGGGGTGTGGGATATTATAATAATATGGGGGGATTGCAGGGGTCTCCCCCCCGCATATCTATGTGGTGTAAAGGGGGTTTAATAAAAAAAATGTAGGCATTTTCGGCTGACGCAATTATGGGGGTTGCAGTGATCACATAGATCCCTGAGATCGACAGCAAGACAGGGCTATTCCAGGACAGCAGCAGAAGCTGGTCACCAGGCCTCCTTCAGACGGATCTCCGGTCTCTCCACGGGTCTCACAGATGGACAGGAGTCTTGGCTCCTTCAGGTTACTCCAGGATCTCCAGAGTGGATGCAGGGGTCCTCTTCTTATCCCAAAAGTTAGGTAAGAGCAGAAACTCCCACTAGCCAATAGTAGAACTAGCCCTACACACACCCCAGCAGTGGTCTAATTAGGACCACTGGCGGGAACACTCATGCATAGCACTCGGACACACTGAAACCAGTTTGTGGATTGGGACCAGACAGTCCCAGCCAACATCCTGCCAGCAAACACACATAGCCCTGCAGTAGCCCGCCTAAAGCCCCTGCTTTCCCGGGCACTGGAAGTGCATATAAGGATTTTCTTGGCCTCACATGCATTATAGAAGGCTAAAGACAAGATGGCCAAAGGACAAGTGAAAAACCTTGTGGCATGGCCATGTTTGGTCACTAGCCACACTTAGTAGCCAAACGTGGTAAACACAGTAAGGCTAAAACGAAAAGCACCTAAAAATTGTAAAAAGTCACTGCAGCCACCAGCTTGTCCATTTAGAACACCTAGAGTAACCAAAAATCCTCGGAGTGTTAGTCTAGTGCAAAAACAACAGCGTGCCCATTGTCCTGCATTGTAAGATGCATTGTACAAGGATAGAAAAGTAGTAACTAAGTAACAAGACTAAGGGAAACGATGTTTCCCAGTACTGATAGCCTGAAAGACATGTCAGTCTCCACATGACAGATGAGCAAAAGAAAGTGTGGTCTGCACTGTAAAAGGTACAGATCAGGATCAAAAATAAAAGCAGAACGTTTGGAGGTCCATTAAAATGGAAGGAAAGGTGCCTTAAAGAGAAATCTTCCTTAACATATAGCACCCTTGATTTCCAAATTTGGCGGAAAGAAATGGGAAATATGTTGGCAGTCTTGCTTAATTTAAATAGTATTTGTTAGGTAAGAATTGTTGCAGTCACAGTGTGTGAGACTACACCACATTTATCTGCTTGGTATTAGGTAACCCACCTTTTGGTTTCGCTCTGTACTACACAAGTTGGTAGTGTGACTGAGCAGCCAGGCCTATCTCAAGAGCTGTAGAGCTGTAGCAATGCAATTCGTCAATGCAAGTTATCAAGTAACACTTACACTCAAGGTTTCACTTATAAATAATTACTTATTTAACATCAATGTTTAAATAAGCATTCTTTAAAAAGGCAATTAATGTACTCATGTAAATATTCTTTAAAAAAAAACTTTCAGAATCGGAACAAGTTAGTGGATAATCTTTGGATATGCTTCATACACAATTCCTACACCCTGAGGTGACTTCAATCACAAGGACAGTAATGGCATTTATGCATCACACTGTTTATACTAAGCAGATTCTATGGTTGCAGAAAGGAAATGTTTAAGGAAGGAAAAAGGTTAAACAGGTTCTCAGTATATGTGAGGACAACTAAATATTCCAATGAAATCTAGACCAGCCTTTCCCAGCAATAAGTCTAAAACAAGTTACCACCTATCGGGGACAGCAATATCAAAGTCAATGGGTTAGAAGAGTCTTCACGAAGCCAGGATAGCCAAAGTCAATTTGAAGCAGTCTATGGAGCTGAGACACTTCTTCAAATCAAAGTCTTGCACACAGTTAGAGAGTTTGTAGAAAAATCCCTTGCAGGGTCACAAGCTTTTTATTTGTATTTGTTTTATTTGTATAGTGCAGCCAGGCCCAGAGGCAACCGGGCGCATATCTTGAACAGTAGGTTACATGCATACAATCATAATTACAGGAATGTCACATAATTAGACGAATAGTTACACTTAGGCAAGGTTACAGTTAACGTAACAAATAATGTATACAGGAGTGCAATATCAGTTGGATCAGTACTGGATCCTATGGGCCCATAGTCATGTTGGGATTTAGGCTGTAATCGATGGTTCATGCACGGTGCTAAACCAGAGCTTTGCTTTGTGTTTGAATGTGTTGAATGATGGTAAATTTCTAATGGTGAGTGGCAGGGTGTTCCAGAGTTTGGCTGCCTGGACTGGGAAGCTTACACCTCCAGCTGCCTGCAGCTTAGATCTGGGGATCGAAAGCCCTTGATTTTGGACAGATCTCAGAGTCCGTGTGGGAATGTATTGGGTGAAGCGAGAGGCTAGGTAAATGGAGGCCAAGTTATTTACACATTTGTAAGTGAGTGCCAATGCCAGTGCCCAGATCCTTTGGGAGACTGATGGCCAGTAGAGGTTCTTCCTAGTTTCTGAGATATGTGCTGATCTGGGAAGGTTGAGTGCCGTTCTGATGGCACTATTTTGGGTGATCTGGAGTTTAAGGTTCCGTTGATTGGTGCCTTGATATAAGGCATTACAGTAATACAATTTGGACATAACCAGTGTCCTGGCAACGGTGATGCAATTTTGTGTGGTGAGGAAGGGTCGGCAGGCTGTAATCAATTTACAGGTGTAGGCTGATGCAGCTACAACTGTATTGGTTTGTCGAGTGAGGGAGAGTGTGGCGTCGAGGTAGATTCCTAAGGTTTTCGTGTCTTTAGATACTTTGATGGAATTACCGTCGATATTGAAGGAACTAAACAATGGGTTCAGTTTGTTGAGCCTCTGTTGAGTTCCCAGGATGAGGAGCTCAGTCTTGTCATCATTGAGACACAACTCATGTTGGGCCATCCACGCTTGAATGACTTGGTAGATGTCATTCAGAGCTTTGGAGTCGACATTGTAATCACCGGTAATGGGAATGAGTATCTGGGTGTCATCAGCATAGTTGGTATAGGTGACACCCAGATAGTCAAGCACATCAAACAATGGTTTGGTGAATACGTTGTAGAGTGTGGGGGAGACACAGGATCCCTGGGGGGACTCCACAAAGGACTGATGCAGGATCTGCAGAGGAGGTGGGTGAGAAAACTCATTTGTCTGTTGTCAAGGAAAGACCTGATCCAATTGGTGGCCTTGTCCGAGAAATGGGCGGCAGATTTTAGGTTCTGACAGAGGATTGGTGATTAACCAGGTCGAAGGCAGCGGATAGGTCCAGTAAGAGAAGGGGGGCAAGTTTGCAGTTATCTTTTACACCCTCAATTTGAGTTTTCAAGTCTAGGAGGGCTGTTTCTGTCCCATGTTTGGGTCTTAAACCAGATTGTCTGGTGCCGTGAAGATTGTTGTTTTCTAAGTAATTCTGAATCTGAAGGTATGCTGCTCTGTCTAATATTTTTAGGAGGAAAGGGATGGTGGTGATGGGTCTGTAGTTTGTGGGAACCTCAGGGTCTAGAGTTGTTTTTTTAGGCGAGGGATAACCCAGGCATCCTTCAGGTTGTTGGGTACCATTCCAGATTGGAACGAGGAATTGATGAACGTTATTATAAAGGGTGCCAGGTTGTGTGCAGATTCCTTAATGATAGGTGCTGGGCATAAGTCGCCTTGGCAATTGGATGGTTTCAAGTTGCAGATAATGTTTTCTACCTCTGCGATGGTAAGTGGGGTGAAGCTGAAAGGAGTGTGGGTAAAGGAGGCTGTAGGGAGCGACACTAGTTTGGAAAGGGGAGAGGTAATGAGGGTGGTTTGTTTGGCATTGATTTTAGATTGTAGGGTGGAGATTTTGTTAAGAAGAGCACTTTGAATATTATTAAACCACGTGCTATCCTTGATGCAGGTATCCGGTGCAGGGGAAGGGGATTCTCTTTCTTTGAGGATAGTGAAGAGTTCTCTTGTGTTGGATTCCGCTTGGGATATCCGCTGATTGTAGGTTTCTTTTTTGGCATGCAGGACCGCTTCCTTGTAATTAAGGGACGTGATAGCAAGACGGTCTTTATTGGATTCGCAAGGGTGGCTTTTCCAGAGCAACTCAGCTTTGCGCATTTCTAAGCACAGGGTTCTGAGCTGTGGGGTGAACCAAGAATTTAGATGGGCTCCTTGTTTGGCTTTACGGAGTTTAAGCGGCGCTATGGTGTCAATAGCTCTGCGCAGAGTTTGATTGAAGGTGTCTACAAGGACAGTGGGGTCTTTGTGCTGGGAAGCACAGTTGTTGAGGATGGGGAGGATGAGGGGGAGAAGTTTGTCCCTGGTAATGTCTTTCTTGTTCCTAGTAGGAATGGTAGGGGCAATGATAGGTTTGGTGTGAGGGTTGGTGGCTGGTAATTGGAAGATAATATTGTTATGGTCTGACCAGGCACAAGCTTGGTTAGCGCTTATCGTAATGTTGTGGTTAAGATCGGCAATCCAGTCAAGCGTTCTACCCTTGTTGTGAGTGGGTTCAAGAATGCGCTGCTGAAAGCCTAGGTTGTCCAGAATCCAGGCAACCTCGGTGGCCAGGTGGTCCTTAGTGTCGGTTAAACCGAGGTTGAAATCGCCAATTATTATCACCTGAGAGTTAGGTTTAGTATTGTTCGTCAGGATGGAAGTAATGTCATCGGTGAAGGATCCAAGTGGTCCTGGGTCAGTAGATGAGGTGTATGATTGCGGTGTTAGTCGGGGAGAGAGTGAGCTTAACCGATAACAACTCGGCTGAGTTGATTTGAGTGTTGGGGATGGTTCTCATGGAGATGTTATCCCTGTGAATGAATGCGACTCCGCCTCCTTTGGTGGAGGAAGGTCGGTCTATTCTGTTGATGGTATAGCCATTCGGGATGGCCAAGGCAAGGAGTGGGCCGGAGGCTGCATGGAGCCAGGTTTCGGTAATGGCGATGAAATCGAGGTTATGGACTGTAATTAGATTAGTAATATCTAGAGCATGGGCTGTGATAGGCCTAGCATTAATGAGGGCGCCTTTGAGTTTGTTGGTAGAGGTGGGGGGGTGGGGTGTCCTCTGTATTGGGGACTGTGGGGTTTTGGTATGGTTGCGCTGGGCAGATGGGGCATTAGGTAGTCTTGATTTGAGTCTGAAATTCCTAAGCTGAAGAGTGCATGGTATATTGGGTGTGGGTTTGGTAGCAAAGTGTTGTAACCACAAGGCTGGGTCATTGTAGTATGGGTTGGCTGTAATGCTGGAGCTGTGTGACACGGTGCGATGATATGAGGATATGGAGTAGTCAGTAGTGTTAGGGGGTTTGGTACTTTGGCTAATAATTAGGTACACCAGGGTGCCCCAATAGTAGGAGATGTGATGGCAAGCAGATGGCAGTAGCCACATGACTTATTCTGAATGTTTCAATGTCTACCAGTGTGATGTATGATAAACAAATTCATATAGGTAGAGGGCGCATAGCATAGCATAGCAAAGGGCAAGTCCAGTTTAGCTAGTGCCGGGTAGGCAGAATGGAATTTTGCTCAAATGGTACAAAATAGCAGAAGGTGCATAACATAGCAGTGGGCAGAATCAGAATCGAATTTTGCTCAAATAGTACAATATGACAGGGGTGCATAGCATAGCAGTAGGCACAATCTCATTAACTAGTGCCGGGTAGGCAGATACGAATTTGCACAAATAAAACAAGATGGGCGGGTACAGTATGGGTGTGATAGCCGAATGAGCAGCGCTGCGTATGGGTGATCGGTGCTGATGTAATATTTTAGCAAAAGACGAGAGTTCTACACTGTCTTAGTGTTGGCGGTTCATTTCTAGTCAAATAAAGAGGTCTTGAAATCACAGTCGGCCAGAAGGAGCAGTTTTACCAGCATTAGTTGGTGTGATGGAGTTCCTGGAGGGGCTGTACCTGGGGGGGCAGCATTTCTGACCCAGGCTCCAATTGCTCACAAACAGGCACAGAAACAGGCCTTTACCCGTCAGGTCTTAACCCGGATAGGCCGGCTTCCACCTCGCCGGCAGATGCTGGCTGTTGATAAACAAAAGCGTCTCCTAGCAACGGAGAGACGCTTATGGTGCGGCGGCCATTTTGGGAAGGCCGTCGTACGTGCAGAGCTTCGTAAGCGGATCCAGTGATAGTCGGTGAGGATGACGCTTCGTTGCTGCCGCAGGCAAGGAGATTGTGCTTAGAGATGCACACGCAGAACGCAGAGGTCAAGTGGCCATCAGGATAGGTAACTGGTGGGCTCCACATCGAGAGGGGGAGGCTCAGTGTATCCGTGCTGATGCACGTGGAGAGCCTCAAGCAGGGACTGCAGGGGCTCCTGCCCGCGCCGCAGTTGAAGAAAGCCTGTGAAAGGCAGAGTTGGAATCAACTCTAAAGGTAATCCACTGCAAATCTCAAATGAGAAAAGCACAGCTAAAAGACAATGAGGTAAGTACCCCAAGTTTAAACAGTACCTCTGGTTTGAAGAAGAGTGGTCCAGCTTGATTCTGCCCTGTTGCAGCGATGCAGACCCTGGGTTCCTAAGCTTCAGTCGTGGGGACAAGAGGAAGGACATCTGGATGGCTCCTGCGGCGGCATTTTGAGGTCGTCGGCAGCTACAGGCTTTTTTTCGGTTCAGTGGCACTTGGCGGTTTCAGCGATTGGTAATCTGGGATCGTGGATACCGGTTGGGCTTCCTTCACACCTTGGGTCCTGTACTCCAGTGAGGAGACACATTTGTCATTCCTCTGGAGGGTCCTTAGGAGACTCCTTGAGCTTCTGGCCGGATTTCAGACGTTGCACTCGACTACGGATTTCTCGACCCATGGCACTCTGTTCTTGCAGCAGCGAAGAAGCACAGCCAGTCGAGGAAGGTAGTCCAGAGGAATTTGTCTCAGGGTTAGTTGGTCCCACTAACCCAAGGTAAGAAGTCCCTTCCGGGGCTTCTCTCTCTAATTGAAAAATGAGTTTCAGCACAGCAGCAGGGCTTAAAAGGTCCAGGAGGATGCAGCAAGCTTCGTTCATGGTTTCTTCATCTGGTATTTCTCCCAGTGGTCGATTTTGCCCCTAGTCCCAAAACCCTTGCCTTTTAAGCTGGTTTCTCCCATTCATGCACAGCCTAGGCTTTCAATGACACAGCAGAGTGGCTGACAGCCTGCCAGCCAATCAGGACTGGTTGCATTCAGGCATTCCTAGAGACAAAGGACAGAGGAGTTTCTGGAACCTTCCTCATATCTTCCCTTTCCAGACACACTGGAGCCAGAGGCAGGCTTCAGGTCTGAAGGCCGCCAAAGGCAAAACGAACAGAGGAGTCAGACCTGGCTCAACGCATATAGTAAATCCTAAGAAAGACCTCACAAACGGAAAATGGCGAAAAAAGAAGCGCAGTGCCATTTTGATGAAATGGTCACTCATGGGTGCTATACTGCAGCTGAGGATTCAGCCTGCGGTAAAAAAAGCACAAAGGTAGGAAAATTAAATCACTGCCACCAGCCATTTAAAGTAGTGAGGGTAATATACAAAATGTTACATGAGGATGTAGGATAAGGGGCCACTAGGTAACCCCCCAGCACTCCACATAAGATGGCGTATGCTGGACTTAAAAAGAGAAAAGGTAAGTATAGTCAATTTCTCTTTACTATTCTTGGAAACAGTAGTTCACACAAGAAAAAGGTATTTAAACCTTATGAGAAATCTAAAGGATTTCTCTGACACTGCACTGAAGGTGCTGTGTGTCACCATACAAAAAGTAGATGTCTATGGAGTTTGTCAGACTCCAAAAACAGAGGAAACACAAAATCCAAATCAGGTCAAAACACATGAGGAAGAAAGAGAGAAAAGGGTCTCACTCATTCCAGGTTAAAGGTAAACGGTCCTAAAGATCCTACAAAAGAGCTGGGGGTCTCTAGGGTGGGAGGAATTATGCACCAAAATGAGAATTCTCCCTAAGGATATTGTAGCTCTAAACCTACAAAAATCCTTTTCTACTTTCCTTATTGTGCCTCCAGATTAAAAACTCTCTCGCAAAGGGAGTTCCTTCATATAAATATCAATGAGGTGGGCTTGGGGCCCCTAGTGCAGAGGCCACTGGATGTCAGACATTGATGCGGATTGGTCGAACAAACTGATTTAATAAGTGGCAGATAGGCAAAACACTATACTTTGTCCGTTTAAAGTGTATTTAAAAAATGTTGCAACACATTGAACATTGACTATGTAGAGCTTCAGAATTGAAAAATTTAGTGATCTATTTTCTTGATCTAAGGTATACCACTTTTCCATTTTTGTGTTTCCAGACCCTCTGAAATAGAAGCGTATTGTTGCTCAGTTATACCATACCATACAGTACTGGTACTTGCAGATCATTCACTCGTTTATTAGTGGGCACAGACTAGAATTTCAGTGAATGTATGTAAAAACTACTTTTTTGAAGATATCACACACTGGCTGGATTATGAAAACTCTGGCAGGACAATATTGTTAAAAAAAAAACCTCTGTTATCCTATGAGTCAGCAGGTCTCCCTATCAATAATCCCACATGATTCTGAATAGGAGGGCTTTAGTTTGGTTACCTGCATGCTAAATAAATTATCGATACTTCCTCCAGCCAACAGAGTGAATCCGAAAACTGTCCTCTTTTCAGGTGCGATACATTCGGATGGCAGGGTCCAATTCTTTTTTTTTTGTTTTTTGTTTTAAATTTATTTTATTATTTCAACAAACAACATACAAACATTACAACTTTTTAGGACGTTCTTGATCAATTTTCAAACATATTATTACTCTCCTCTGTCCTTCCCCTCCCACCCCACGAACTTGAGCCGTCATATCTGTGCCACCATCTTGGGCATCTACAGGTGATTCGGTTATTGCCAACACCTCCCGATTTTCTGCATCCTGATCCACCTGGTGGGGATTTGCCATTGAGACCACCAGCTGTCTCCAGGCTATCAGGGGGCCTTCCTCTTCCTCTCCTCCACTCGTGACTGCTTCGTACCAGACTGTGGTATATGCTTCGGGCCATTTCAGGAGGTCTGCCCACCACATCTCCACTCTAGGCCAGTGGGCAGCTTTCCAGCTCATCACAATTCTGCGTTTGGCCAAAATATAAGCCAGGTCTTTCATTTTACTGATATGTTTTAAGTTACGTGTCCTAGGAAAACTCCCCAGCATGCATGCCCAAGCAGACCCCACGTCCAGCTCCACCCCCCGGCTGGCCAATCTCGTTTGCAGTTCTACCCAGAATGTCCCCACCTCCGGGCAAGCCCAGAACATGTGTAACAACCCAGCCTCTTCCTCTCCACACCTGGGGCATTTCTGTATGGTCGAGCCACCAAACCTGGCTATTCTGCCGGGGGTCAACTAAGCTCTGTGGGTGACATACAGCTGGATCTGCTGATGTCTTGCGTTCCGGGACACCTTCTTATGGTACCTTTTGGGCTCTGTCCCACTGTCCCTCTGTCATGGGTTCTCCCACCTCCTCCTCCCAGTCAAGTCTCAATTGAAGCAACTCTTTCCCCGCTTTTGCGCTCAAGAGCTCATATATCCGAGATATTTCGTGCCCACCCTCCGAAACATCATACATCATTTCTACAGAGGCGTCAGGTTCTTCCGCCAGCACCGTCACAGGCCACCTCCCCCTCACCCGTTTCATGATCCTGGTGTAGGTGATGTATTGGCCTCTATGTACCCCTGTCTCCTCCACCAGCCTCTCGAATTCCACCGCCTCCGCCTCCTGCCATATGTCCCCCAGAGTGGCCAGGCCTACCGGCTCCCAGTATTTGCGGACCCCTTTGATCAGCTGGGAGTCTTCCCCACATAATGCCACCAACGGGACCTGCTGTGAGAGCGGGTCCGGGTCACCCACCGTTCTCCATGCTCTAAGCCAGACCTCCCAGCACCAACAGTCTCCCATCCCTGCCACTTTCGTCTTATGCAACCATACCGTTTCTTTTAGAAAGTATGGGGCGGGGACGCCCTGTAGGAGCATGTTCTCCGCCGATTCTTCTTCTGACAGCCATCTCACCACATATGATAACTGTTCCGCCAAGTAATATAATTCAAAATTCGGCAGGTTTATGCCCCCCTTGTCACACGAGTTTTGTAATTTCCACAGGGCCGCCCTATTTCTGGAATTGTGCCATATGAAGCCCCTGCATAGGCTATGGAGCTTGGAAAAAAAGCGTTTGGGGAGCAGATACGGTATGTTTGTGAAGAAATGCAGCAGTCTGGGCAAGATCACCATTTTGAGCAGCGCTGCCGTTCCCATCATAGCCAGGGGTAATCTGGCCCAAAATACCATCCTATTTCTTATGCCTGCAACCGCCTCCTCTGTATTATGTTTGTGTTCCGCTTCTAACTTGTGGTATATGTTTATGCCTAAGTATCTGAACGTCTCTGTCTGCCAGGGTATTTGTAAAATGGGCAAGTTTTTTAGTGGAACATTTTTGTACCATCCCAGGGGGAATACGCTGGACTTCCCGGGGTTCACCAATATGCCCGGGCAGCATAGTGGTCCATCACCTCCAACACATATTGCAGGTTCTTCTCTGGGAAGCGCAGATAGAGGAGCATGTCATCTGCATACAGTGATATTAGATGTGTGTTCCCTGTAGTGCGCACCCCCACCTCCCCATATTGTTACCTGAGGCAACAAGCTAATGGTTCCAATGCAAGTATAAATAACACAGGCGACCAGGGACATTCCTGCCTAGTCCCTCTACTAAGTTGACATTTATCCAAAATCATAGCGCCTGTCCTGACTCTTGCAATTGGGGAGCTATAGAACATCTTGACCCATCTAATATATCCCGGTCCTATCCCGTATCCTTTCAGGGTCGCTATCAACCATGGCCACCTCACCAAATCAAACGCCTTGACCGCATCCAATGACACTATGGCCAACTCGCCCGGGTCATTCTCTGTTTGGTCCATGATATGGTGCAGCCTCCTGTGATTGTCAGTGATATTCCTGCCTGGAACATAGCCTGTCTGATCTTGATGTATTAATTTACCAATTACCCGCTTTAATCTATTTGCCAGCACCGCCGTGAGTATTTTGCTATCTTGGTTAAGCATTGATAGCGGCCTATATGACCCGCAGTCCATATTCGGCTTCCTCGGTTTCAAGAGTGGGATGATCACTGCCTCTCGGAGAGACTTCGGCAGCTCCCCCTGTTCGTAAGCCTCATTGAACGTGGCCAGGAGCGGTTGGAGTAACTCTTGCTTCAACGCTTTGTAAAATTCGCTAGGTAATCCATTTGACCCAGGCGCTTTGCGCGTGGGCAAGTGCTGGATCACCACATCCAGTTCGTCTAAGGTAATTGGGGCTTCCAGGTCCGCCCTCTCTAAGTCGTCTAAGGTGGGTAGCCCAATATCTTCAATAGTTTCCAGAATCTCCTGGCCCATGTCTTCTCCCACGTCCTCATACAAACGTTTATAGTATTTGTGGAACTCCTCATTTACCCCCTCTTGGGTATTGCAGATCTGGCCATCCGCATCCCTAACTTCTCTAATCACCTGCCGGGGGTGTCTCATTTTTGTATAACCAGGCCAGTGGTCTACCGGGTTTGTCTCCTCCCGCATGTTGCCTCTCACTATATTTCTTATAATTTAGCTTACATAATCTATCCCAGAGTTCGTTGCTAGCCTTTTGCAAATCTCTCATCTTGGCACTGTCCTCTCGGGTGGTTTCCCCTTTTCGCATCAGGTCCTCCAGTTCCCTTTCAGTATCCCGTAATTTTTGTTCTATCCCCCTTGGAGCCCTTTAGATTTTGATATGGCTACCCCTCGCACTACCACCTTAAATACCTCCCATACTGTTCCCATAGATCTTATGCTTCCTGTATTTATATCGAAATATTCCTCTATGGCCTCCCTCAGGTCTTCCCGGAATCCCGGATCCTGCAAGGCCTCCGCTCTGAGTCTCCACGTCGGGATACGCGCTCTGGGGGGGGGGGGCGGTGTCGCCATTCCAGGACCAAAGGTGAATGGTCCGACAGTACTCTAGCTTTATATTCTGCACCTACCATTTCTCCCGCTATCTCGGCAGAGGCGAACACGTAATCTAGCCTAGTATGTAGATCATGTGGCACGGCATAGTGCGAGTATTGCCTGTCCTGAGGGTGTAGCCGCCTCCACACATCCTCCAAACCAAGCTCTACCAACAGTGTCCCCAATGCTGGTTTTCAATGTCTTGCTGTCTGACCTGTCCCTCCCGGGGTGCAGTTAAAGTCACCTCCCCACAGTATTGCACCACCCAGCAGCGGGCTACCCCTGCTATACAGGGACTGAAAATAGGCTGCAGTATCATGGTTGGGGGCGTACAAGTTTATGATGCTCACTTCTCTGTTTTCGAGGAGTCCCACCACCACCACCATTCTGCCCTCCGGGTCTGTTGTCGACCGAAGCAACTGAAACGGCACGTGCAGTGCCACCCATGTCACCACCCCCTCGCATATGCCGAATATGTGGCTCCTGTAACGCTACCCTTCCATTTCCTCTTCACTACCTCTAGTTTCTCTTTTGTGAGGTGGGTTTCCTGTAGCAATGCTACATCCACCCTCATCCTCTTCAGATACATCATTATTTTGTTGCGCTTCAAATAACTGTTAAGGCCCCGCACATTCCAGGTCACTACTCTGAGGTTACCCAATGCCATTGTTGCACTGTGCGCTCACTTCCCCCCCCCTTCCTGTATCCTCTTCGGTGGCTCATGATCCTGCTCGTTCCCCTCCCGCCCCCGCCCTCCCAACTTCCCCAACTTTGCCCCACTGCACAGATCTCTCCCCCAACCCCCTTCCTAACCAACCCCAACAATTGCCCAGCTCCATCCCTGGATCTCAGGCCCACCCGCGTCTGGTCCTGTCTCGTGACACCGAGTGCAAGGACCCTGCGGGGCGTCACCAAACTAATAGTGACCTAACTAAGCGGAACGCTATGGGGGTTCAAGGGTCGTTTCCCCAGAGCTCCCACTCATATGATTGGGATTATTCAGTTCAGCCGGATCTTACAAAAAATATACTGTCTAAGCAGCACCATCCCAGAGTCTCATTCAGTGCTATATTCTAGTCTCAGTGTCTTGCGCTCTGTCACTGAGGGTGCCACAGCCACATGTTACTTATCTTCGTCAGCTGCCGTCTGGATATCCGATTCCTGGGGGCGACTCTGCATGTCTAGCCAGTCCATAGTGACCTCTGGCGTTTCGAAAAACAAAGTTTTGTTCTTGTGGAACACCTTCAGCTTGGCCGGGTAAAGCAGCATGTATCTCTGACCTGTTTCTCTCAGTCTTCTTTTCACCGCTCCGAAGTTCATTCTGCTGCGCTGTACCTGCAGGGTATAGTCCGGGTATGCATTGATTTTGGCGGGCCCCCTCTCAATCGTTCCGCCCTTCCGGAAGAATTTGAGTATCTTTTCCCTATCTCAGTAATTCAAAATTTTAGCCATCACTGGCCTGGGAGGGGCTCCTGGGGGTGTTCTTCTTGTCAAAGCCCTGTGCGCTCTTTCCACAGCAAACCCCTGGGTCTGGGCCCCCCCAGTTATCTCCTGCAGCAACATGGTTTCCACGAATTCTGTTCGGTTCGGCCCTTCCATTCCTTCTGGCCGGCCAACTATACAGATGTTGTTGCGTCTAGCACGTCCTTCCGCTTCCTCCGCTTTATTATCCAGGTTGCCTACTCGCTGCACCAGGGCATGTATTTCTGATCTGTGGGTAGCGCAGTCTGCAGTGTTTGTGGCCATATCCTTCTCCAGATTTCCAGTGCGATCCGCAAGCGATCTCACATCTTGTCTAAGCAAATTCACATCCTCCTGGACCGCCCCAACCTTAAGATCTAATGCCACTTTCAGTTCGTTCATAGCCAGGCCCAGTTTGGTCTCCCAGGCGACTTTAAGGTCCGCAATTGCCGCCAGCACCTCGTGGATAGTACCCGGGGCCTCTTCCGTCACAGTGGTGGTTTTGTCCTTGCTCCGGGCTCCCTCCGCCCCGGGTGATGTCTTTGCATAAGCCTCCAACGTGGGCTGCTTGCTCTTCAGTCTTAATATTTTGTTCGACATTATGCCGTATCGCCCGTGTATGTGTTGGCGCAGCCGCCTCTATTGCGAGGGTCCACTTGGTGTAGTGCTGTTCTGGAGGCTAGGGCTTGGTAACCTTGTTGGGGGACCTCCCCTGCTGCCCGCTGCACGCTAGGAATGGGCTGTGTCCTCTCATGTATGTGCACCCACTTGTTACCATTCAGCTGGCCCTCTGGTGGCCGGAAGCTTCTGCTCTTCCTGCCCCTTACTGCGCCGGGGTCTGTCCGGGCCTTGCGGCCTTCAGGCTCACCGCCATGTCTCTGGCTTCATTGTGTAGCCCGGTATCTGTATTAGCACTATCTCGCCCCACTCATAGGTAGTGGGGCCTCCCCAGGCTCGCTCCCATGCAGGCAGTTTGTGTGTTGTGCACCATGCGCACGGCTCCTGAGATGCAGTGTCTTTATTCCTACTATTGTTAGTTTTAATGATTAAGTTTCATTTCTTTTTTTCCCCCTTTTCTTTTTTTTTAAATTAAGCTTTCCCTTCCCAAAGGGTCCCTCAGAGAGTCATGCCACCAGAAGTACAGCCGCAGCCCCGAGCGAGGTGAATCCTGTGCGGCGGCCCTCTTTGGAGTCACCTCTGCCGCTTCTTTTCACTGCCCTGCGCCTCCGAGAGGCCCGGCTGGACACCACCCTCAGGGTGCACTCTCCGTTCGGCCGGGCCGCTGCGTCTGTGGAAACTATCCCCTTCGTTCTTTCAGCACCTCGCGTTGGTGCGCTCCAGTCAGGCACTGTTCTGTAAGGTCCCCGCAGGCGGGCTCTCCTGCTTGTATCTGCCTTCACAGGGGCTGGCACCCCTGACTTGCACGGCCCACCTGGCTCACACCCCGCGCAAGCTCTTTATAACGGAGCATCCCGCTGGCAGCCGCCCGAGCCCGGCAGGCACCACCACAGCTGCTGTATCTTCAAAGCACCCGCCGCCTGCGACACTGTCCAGCGCGCGCTGCCTCCAGATACCGGCCTCTGACCGCCGCCGCACCTCGGCCAGGGCCAGCGCTCCACTGCTCATGCGGCCTCTTCACCTTTATCCCAGCGGGGGCTCCACAATCTGGGGTGAATACGTTCAGGGCCGCCTCCAACCCCGCTCGCGGTGTGGGCTATGTAGCACAGGATGATTCACCACCTCCTTCTACTGTGTGTCCCCGGCGGTGAAGTCCGGGGTCCTCTACCATCCGGCTGCAGCTTCCAACGTCGGCGCTTACCTCCTCAGTCCGACCGGCCGCTTCCAGCCGGGCTCAGCGCTGGTCATTCGCTGCTGAGGTATATACATGCAGCAAAGCCACAGCGGATGCCCCTGCATTGCCAGCCATCTCTATCTGCGGCACTGATGTTCCGGTCAGTTTATGATCCTTTGTGTGCTGCCGCCATTTTTGGTAGCCCACAGTTTCGGGCGCTCGGCTTACTCCTTTCGGCCGCAGCTCCCCTTAATCACTGCCGATCCGCCTCGCACTGCACACGGTGTGTGCCCTGGATCTTCATGCGTCTCCGAGTCTGCTACATCGCCCGCATTCTCCCTTAATTCCAAGGATCAGTAAAGGATCTGCGGGAGCCCCGAAGAGATGCGTCCCCTCACGTAGCCATCAAGCCTCGCCCCCCCCCCCCCCCGCGGGGTCCAATTCTCTTGCCTCTACAGCTGTTCCTTTTTAGGAAGATCCCTCATTCTTATGTACGGTCTCATTCCAGTGCCTCTATTGCTCTTCAATTTTAGGCTGATTCGAGGTGCATAGCACCTTTTCAAGAGATGAAGAACAAAATAGAAACACTAAATATACAAATGGGATCCCAAGCTCTCCCAGACACCCAATAAGGATCGGGGAAGAATTGCTCCCATCAATATTAAATGTCATAGATCAAGCAGAATTATAAATTCTACACTGGCTTCTCGGGTTGCCATTGTTTACTGAATATTGCAACATAACCAGAGATGCAGCTTACATTTAGTAATCAGAGAAAATGTACTTAATCAACATGCAGCTATTGCTATGTAAACCCATGCACGTTTGTCAGATTTGGGACAGGCGAAACAAAATCCTCTAGGACTGTGGCTGTATGCTTATCGGTCCAAAAAACAATGTTTAACTTTGTGTGAAAAAAAATAATTTTGTATTATTATTAGGGTATTTATTGAGTGCCGACCTATCCTCGGGAAGCAATTGAGTGCTTTACAATCATATGGGGAAGGATATGGTTAGGGAAGCACAGACACGGGAGGGGGGTGGGGGATTTTGGAGTTATAACCGGGGAAGGCAGGAAAATTGTCAGGCAACACGGGAACGAAACAGTGGGGATTAGATCACTGAGTCTCAGGAAGGTAGGAAAAGCAAAGAAGAAGTCTTCTTTCCATGTACATCTGCATTGGTTGCCCTACTGAGAGGTCTGCGACCTTCGACCTAGACTACAACTTCCGTCTGCCGTAGCCAGGACACTAATTTGGTGATGGACCATGGGAATTGCAGTCCAAGCCATCTGGAGATTGGTGTGTTGCAGACCCCTGCACTAGTGTCAAAAGCATAATATACGTGCCTCTAGAAAGATCCTAAGGAATCTACCTCCACTAACTTTTCCATAAAAACGGAGATGCCCCAATAACCGCTTCTATAACAACCCCTCAAAATGGGGATGAGTCACAGGACATATACTGGATGCATATAATTGCAGAATAGGTTGCCAATCTAAGTGTTACTGAGGCAGCAATTGGGAGGGTAGAATGCCTCAGGCTTGGACATGGGTAATAGCAATGGTTTTACATATGCTGAGGTCCTGAAAGGTGTGGCCGCTAAAACACACATGCTGGATGAAAGCAAATTGGATGTGTCTAAATGGCTCTAAATCCGATATTCGGTTCCACACAGGCCAGAAGAAAATTGAGTCCACTCTACTCCTCATTTTCCATTAAAAACACCCAAATACCGATCTCTGAAAAAGTGAAGACCTTAGGAGTATACCTTCAAGCTTCATTAGGTGCTGAAGCCCACACAGCTTACCTAAAGAAAAACTGTCAATATCACCAGATATTACTTAAAAAAATCAGACCTCTATTAGACCAAAAGAATAGCACGACCATCGCTAGGGCCACAATACTATCCAGATTGGATTATGGTAATGCCCTACTTCTAGGAGCAAACAGCAACTGCGTGAAGAAATGTCAAGTGATTCAAAATAACGCCATCAGGACCATCACAGGAAGAACTTGGAGGGAGCATATCACTGGCGAAAGGAAGGCCCTCCACTGGTTGGCCATGAAAGAAAGAATCACGTTTAAATCTCTCACGATGGTTCACCGTTGCCTATACGGTAATGCGCCAGCCTACCTTAAGAAACATTTCAACTGGTATGCCCCAACTAGGCGGCTCAGATCCTCTAATACAGGCCAACTACAAACATACACAACAAAAAAGCAGCATGGACTTGGAAAAGCCTTTCCGGCTCTAAGTATAAAAAAATGAAACAAACTTCCCACCTCACTGGAGCTCGAGTCCAACTACATTTCATTCCGTAAAAAATTGAAAACATTACTTTTCAATTAACTCCGCAGAACAGGCTAAATCGGTCAATCTACTTTTGTCCTGTTTATCACTATTCGTTGTCCTGTTTTCTTGTCAGCGCTCTGATGCCTGAGGGCTTTCAGCGCTTTACAAATAAATAAATAAAATAAATAAAATAAAATAAGAGTTGGTTGAAGATATGGAGGAAAAGGCTGCAGAATGACTTCGCTCTCATCCTTCAACATCAACACAAGGAACAACAAATGGTGCTGCAGTCAGTGCTACAAAGTTCATTGGGCCAACAAGACAACAAGAGCACATGATCAAGATGTGCAATTGGAGCAGATACAAAAAGTGGACGCTAGTCAAGAATTGGGGAATAATATCTGAAGTTGCTTAGGTGGACCATCGGTAACCCTTTCAAGGAAAGCCACTATCCCTCAGGATCAATTTGAGTCTGTTGGGGCTCTCCGACTAAGCCCATTAAACCAGTACATAGTATCCTGAGGGGCGCTGCATCAATGGATAAACAGAGCAGCAGACGCTCTTTTGGTAATCAAAGGTTGGTGGATCATCATGAAAGGACACTGTCAAGGAAACCATCTCTGAAGCCTATAAGGAAGAATAGACTATGTCTTTAATGCATTTTCCAAGAAGAACAACCAGTTGAGATAAAGCAACACAATATTCAACTACTGTTTGCCGAGATACCAAACTTGAGGGCGTTTTCTACAAAAGATATCTCAAAAGTAGAATTCATAGATAACAGGGTCGGTCTGGTGAGGGAAGCGACCCTCATGAGGCAACTGCCCTATGATGTCACTCTATTTAAACCTTTACCAATGATGGATGACCAGTTCCTGACAGTCCATAATTCCTGCCCCAAAAGAGATTTCAATAGCTGTACTTAAGGGGCAAGAGTCAGGTCGTGCAATTTGTGTGATCCCCAATGAAATGGCCACTAAATCAACAGTGCAGGATTGGTCCTGGATCTCGCATGTCCTTTGTTCAAGAGCTCCTGGAGATACCCCAACGAACAGGCCCTTAAGCATCCCATTGAGAATGGTTTTATGGAACTCGCGTGGGTCCCAGCAACTATATGGGAATGATCTGCTGGGCCAATGTCTTAGGACATATGATATCGTACTTCTCCAGGAATCATGGTTTACTAATTTTCCGTTGATGGATGGTTATTCTGTGGCATTTCAATCAGCGAGACTAAGTATTGGGGGGAGGGCGGTCTGATAACGTCCCACCATTAGTATGAAAGAGTCGCATGACATAGAACACGGTGCATTGGGTATAGACATGGAAATAGGTTCTTATCGGGCTGCTAGCTTAGCAGGGCTTAGCAAGCCCCACCCACCTTGTGCCTTCCTGGTTGCTGCTCTTTTTCCCTTCTTACGGAGCCCTCCAGCCTCTTTTCCTTTGCAGATGGGTGTTAGGGAGAGTTCTCAGAAATGTGCCAATTCCCTCCACCTTAGCGACCCCCAGCACCGTTGCTGGATTTTGAGGACTTTCTTAACCTGGAGAGAGTGTGACCCTTTTTCCCACTCTCTCATGTATTTTATTGGGATTTTGACGCATTGTTTCTTTTGATTTTTGGAGTCTGACAAACTCCATAGGCATCTTCTTACATTGTGTCACACAGCACCTTCAGTGCAGTGCTACAGGGAAGTCTTTCACGTTTCCCCAAAGCTTTGAATACCTTTCTCTTGGATAACTACTGTTTACAAGAGCAGTAAAATGAAATTGACTTTACTTTACCATTGTAACTTTGTAGACCCAGCACACCCTATCTTACAATAGGGTGCTGGATGGCTTACTTAGTATCCCCTTTTGTCTAACTTCTCATGTAAAAATGTTATGGTGTGTCTTTACCGCGGGCTGCGTTCGCAGCTGCAGTGAAGCACCTTTAGGTGCCATTTTTGTCAAAATGGCCCGGTCTTCTTTTTTTGCCATTTCTCGGTAGAAAGGTCCTTCTTGAGATTTACTGTGCGCCAAGCCAGGTTTGGTCCCTTTGTACGGTTTGTCTTTGGTGGGATTCATGAGTGAAGCCTACCTCTGTCTCCAGGGTGTTTGGTGGGGGCAGGAAGTGAGGGAGGTGCCCGTAACTCCCTGTGCTTAATCTCCTAGGAGGTAGGAATGCACTCTTGGGTGATTGGCCGGCTGGCAGTCCGGCAAGAACCACCACACTGCTGGGTGACAAACATCCAGGCTAGAATGAATGGGAAAAACCTGCATGATAGGCATGGATTTTTGGCATTGAAGGCAGAGTCGACCACTGGACGAAGGAACCCGAAGAAGAACTTGAAGAGGACGCCTGCTGCAACTCCTGGACCGTTGGTTTGCCCGGAGAAGCCCTGCTGCTGTGCTGAAACTCCACTTTCGTATTGACAGAGAAGCCCTGCGAAGACGACCGGGACGAAACCACTCCAAAGTAAGCCACCTGGACATCCTTCTCGGAGCTGGTTGAATTTCCATTGCATTCGCTGCTGGAACCGAATAGCCAGGGAGAGGAACACCAGTTTGTGTGCGTTGCTTTTAAGTTGGACAAGAGCTCCAAGAAGATCCTCCGGACTGCCAGGAAGCAGGACTGACTGAGCCAGAGCCCCCTCAGTGCGGGACCCCAGAAGCTCGGGAGGTCCATCTCGACCGCTAAGAACCGCAGTGTTGCTGTGTGCGGTAGACGCGAGGAGCTGAAACACCGAATTGCCACTTGTTTGAAGTGTGCCGGTTGCTGTCGGTAACCGTCCCGTGCAGTCCCCAGAAGTCCTCCCTCTTGTCCCCATGACTGAGGCCCATGAACACAGGATCTGCAGAGCTGCACAGGAACAGAAGTCATCTGCTACCTTTTCTTCTAACTAAAGGTACTGTGAAAGTCAAAGAGAATTTACCTCTTGTTGTAGATTTGCTTCTACTGCTCACTGTCTAACAGCTTGTGGCCCTACACTGATTCTTCTTTTTCTTCAAAGACTTCTAAAAACATTGTGCAAAGACTTTTCTTACTGACCTGCAAGAAGTGCTTCAGCCACATAGACTTTTGCCCATTGACTTTGGCTTAGCCTGTTTCCCTGAAAGACTCTTCTCTCCTCTAAATTGAGGGGTATCTAAAAGTATTTTCTTGCTTAAGAATATTTGAGATCTCATTTTTGTTCTGGTAACCTTTTCTTTGACACTCATCTCAGTACTATTTCAAATGGTAACAGCAATATTTCGAGGGGATTGGGTCCTCCGACGTATTCCATATCTATGACAGTAATCACCACAGCTGTGCTGTGCTGAAATTGTAGTTGCTCTCCCCTCTTGCTTCTCCACTCTTTTTGACTGCTTACTCTCTGTTCTCTCCGCCTCTCCCTTTTCCTATCTCCTCCACTTGCTTTCTTCTATGCACTTACTCTATCAGAATTGTCCCTGGACCTAGTATGATAGCAACCTCGGCTGTTCCCTCCCCCCTTGCCTTATTTGTTTTTTTCCTCACCCAGCCCCCTCCAGCACTATCTGAAATGTCGTCAGGCCTAGTACGACAGTTGCATGTTTTGTTCCTCCCCTCCCTTTCTGCACCCCTCTCCCTCACCTTTTGTTTTTCTCCAGCTCTACCAGAAATGTTGTCAGGCCTACTACGTTAGTCGCCTGTCTGTTTCCATTTCCTTCCCATTATTCATCTCCTTTACCTATCTATATCTTGGCCCTTGCACTATCTGAAATGTCGTCAGACCGAGTACGATAGTTAATTTCACATCCTTACCGTTCATGGCCTGTAAGAATGTCATTGTATTTTCCCTTGTTTCCTCCCTTGCCTTGAAGCGCTTTGAAACACATAGTTTATTTATGTAGCGCCTATATACAATCATTTCATATTGATTAACATCTATTGGCATGATAGGGGGTATCAGGTAATATTATCCTATAAATATCGCTGTACATATGGTCGTCGGGAACGGCCATAGGTGATATTTTTGGTAGGGATAATTTATGGGGTAAATAGGTGCAGGGTTTGCGGTGGTGTCCCCTGCTCCCTTTAAAAATATATGGGGGTTGCGGGGGTGTCCCCCTCAGGTTCCATGAAGTAATATCGCTGCAAAAATATGGCAACATTTTGTATGGCAATATTTTTGCGGGGATATTATCACATGGAACCTGATAGGGTAGCAACCCTGCAAAGCTTCCTTGAGAGACTCCAAAGCATTGTTGAGGAATGGGATGACAAGCATAAGAAGGGCCATATCACTATTGAGGGACGGGGGGGGGGGGCTTTAACTCTACATGCATTTTTTCTTGGATAATGAAATGGATGATTTAGGATCCTGGCGTTTAATGAATAATGCTTGGCAGAAATTGGTGAATGGTAGGATGTGGGTGGCTAGTAGGTCGTCGTCGGGCTTAAAACTGCTGAATGGGACTACACAGGGTGATATACTGGCTAATTCAACATTGCATAATGGTGCATTATAATCTGTAATTGACTGTTTATGTAGACCATTATGGTACCCAGCGATTATAACAAAATTACTTTCAGAGAAGTTTCACTGAACCGAATATAACAAAAAAAGGGGTTAAACCGGGTGGGGCTGGGGTGGGTTTATAGTCATAGGCGAACGTGGGACTTGGGGGTGGGGGGGGTTGGACACCCAATGGAAAAAACAATTGGTGATTTTTTTTTTCTGTTTTCATTTTTGGTAGAACCTCAATCTTTGTAATGTTTTCGTTTAAAATCAGTTGGAACCGACCATTATTTGTATCTGCATTGTAGGCATCCTAGATTGGCAGAAACTGTACTGAGTGATCATAATCTTTTGACAATATAATTTTCTATTCCGATTGCTACTTATCAATGTATGCGGGGGGAAGTTTTGGTAACCCTTGGAAGGAACAGGATCTGGTGGAATGAGCAGAAGATGATGGGCTTTAATCATAAACTACAGGAAGTTATATGTAATACCAGCTATGAATGTAAACAGTGGGTGTTCACACCCCGATACCTACATTTCACTGAACACCATTTCATCGAATGAGAAATCTTTGAAGTTTTATTTCTTTGAATTTGGTTGGGTAAGTGGTTAAATTCTAAAACCTAGATGGTGGTGGTATAAGGGTATAGGATAAAGTAAGGAGAATTGTAGGGGGCTCCCCCCACATAATACAAAAATAATTCAAATAAAAAATATTCGAAGATTTCACCATTAGGAGAAATGGATTAGGTGAATTCACATACACCCGTTCACACCAGAGTCCTTCCATGGGTTTATTGAGGAAACTCTGGCTGACCCATTCTGTCGGAGGCAGGGTGGGAATCTGAATATTAGCCAGGCGAAGATTCATGTGCACGACCATGATCAGCTCATAAAAGATAAGAAAACAGCAATGAGAGAGAACATAAGGGAACTAATGAAGGGACAGCTGGATGTACTGGCCCGTTACTCAGACTATAAAAAGAGTTAGACAAACCTATCATAATTGATTTATACATTACAGGTGGAAATTAATGCAAAATGACAGGGAAAATGTGTTGAATATATTGAGGAACAAGGCCATTATTAATTTCTGGAAAATCAATAATATAGGGTCAAGCCAAGCCCCGGTCCCGTCGAATATGATTTTGTAATCTGAGTGGGGCCATTATTTTGAGGGTAAATGCAGCTCCTGGATGATGGGTAATAGTGTTATAGATCAGTTAAGTGAAGTGATACATGTTATATGGATTATGATAGTGATGATGATGGGGACAAAATACTTGAGTGCCAGCTCGTCCAGAGCCATGGGCACAAATATGCTTTCGAATTTGCTGTTTAAAGTGACACCGGAAGTGTGGGCTGTGGTGCTGGATGTATTATTTAAGCAGATCCTTACAACTACCTACTTTCCTCTGTCTTGGAGCTCTTTATATGTAATTCATATCCATAAAAAAGGCTCCTACATAGACCCAGAGAAGTATAGGCCCATGATGCTAATGGATGCTGTTAGGTAAGAATTGGTGCAGTCACATGTATAAGACTACATAACCCTTGCCCTCTTGGTATTTGGTAACCCACCTTTTGGGATAGGTCTGTACTACACACGTTGGTAGTGTGACTGAGCAGCCAGACCCATCTCAAGAGGGGTAAATGTGAGCTGTAGAGCTGTACAAATAAAATCCGTAAATACAAGTAACCAAGTCACACTTACACTCAAGGTTTCAGTTATAAATAGTTATTTATTTAACATAACTTTTTAAATAAGCATTGTTACAACAAAAGGCAATTTGTTGTAACAATGTAAATATACTTTAAAATCACTTTTCAGAATCAGAACAAGTTAGTGGATAATCTTTGCATATGCTTTTTACACAATTACTACACTCTGAGGTAACTTCAATCACAAGGACAGTAATGATATCATATGGCATTTATAACGCGCCTATACACATGTGTTTCAAGGCGCGACTAAATGGCATTTATAGATCGCACTAGTATACTTTGCAGATTCTGAGGTTGCAGAAAGGAAAGGTTAGGGAAGGAAAAAAAGACAATTTCTCTGTATATGCGAGGACAACTAAATCTTCCTATGAAAACTAGATAAGCCTTTCCCAGCAGTAACAGTATACAACAAGCTACCACCCATGAGGGACAAACAGTATCAAAGTCAGTGGACTAGAAGAGTATTCAGGGAGCCAGGACAGCCAAAGGCATTGGGGACACAGTCTACGGATCTGATGCACTTCATAGATCAAAGTTTTGCACAAAGTTAGACAGTTTGTTAGAAAAATCACTTGTAGGGTCACATGCTGTTAAGCCTGTGAAAAGAGAGTTGGAATCAACTCTAAAAGGTAAGCACAGCAATTCCCAACTGAGAAGAGTGTGGCTAAAAGGCAATAAGGTAAGTACCCCAGGCCGAAACAGTACCTCTGGGTTGTAGAACCATGGTCCAGCTTGATTATGTCTTGCTACAGCGGTGCAGACCCTTCTTCATGTGCCTCACTCGTGGGGACAAGAGGGAGGATGTCTGGAGGGCTCCTGCAACAGTACTTGGGGAGGTCGTCGGCAGCTACAGGCTCTTTTCGGTTCAGCTGCACTTAGCGGTTGAAGCGTTTAGCTAACAGCAATGTTGTGGATCTTGGACACCGGATGGACTCTCTTCACTCCCTCGGTCCTGCACTCTGGTGAGGGGACTCTAGATCTGAGGGGCATTGGGCTCTCACAGCAATGAAGAAACAGCCATTTGGGGATGGTGGTTCAGTGGAGTTCGTCTCAGGGTAAGTTGGTCGCAACTAACCCAAGGGGAGAAGTCGTTATGGAGGACCTTCTCTGTCGAGATGAAAAAGGAGTTCAGCACAGCACCAGGGCTTCACCGTGCAATTCAAAGGTCCAGGAGGTTAAAGCAAGCTTCGTTTCACAGTTCTTCATCGGGTGTTTCTCCCAGTGGTCGACTCTGCCTGTGTCCCAAAACCCTCACCTTTTAAGCAGGTATCCTCCATTCATGCACAGTCCAGGCTGTCAATCACACAGCAGGGTGGCTGTCCTGAAAGGACGGACGGACAGACAGACAGACAGCCAGCTAATCAGGACTAGTTGCATTCAGGCATTCCTAGAGACAAAGGACAGGGGAGTTTTATGGACCCTCCCTCAGATCCTGTCCTTCAGACACACTGGAGCCAGAGGCAGGCTTCAGGGCTGAAGCCCGTCAAAGGCAAGACAAACAAAGGGCTGAAACCTGTTGCAATGCACAGAGTAAAACCCAAGAAAGACCTTGCAAACAGAAAATGGCGAAAAAAGAAAACGGGGCCATTTTGACAAAATGGTCACCCATGGGTGCTGCGGTAGAGAAGCACAATGGTAGGGAAAAGTAACCAACTGCCACCAGCCCTTTAAAGTAGTGAGGGTAACATAGAAATGTTACATGAGAGAGTAGGATAAGGGGCTACTAGGTAACTCCTAAGCACTCCACATTAAGATAGTGTGTGCTGGACCTACTAAGAGAAAAGGTAAGTGAAGCCAATTTCACGTTACTATTCTTGGTAACTGTAGTTCACACAAGAAAAGGTACTTAAACCTTATGCGAAATCTAAAAGATTTCTCAGTGACCCTGCACTGAAGGTGCTGTGTGTCACCATACAAAAAGCAGATGCCTATGGAGTTTGTCAGAATCCAAAAACAGTGAAAACACAGGATCCAAAT
Organism: Ambystoma mexicanum; assembly: GCF_040938575.1. Taxonomy (NCBI): domain Eukaryota; kingdom Metazoa; phylum Chordata; class Amphibia; order Caudata; family Ambystomatidae; genus Ambystoma; species Ambystoma mexicanum. The sequence goes on from NC_090932.1 coordinate 1,605,476,376, forward strand.
CAGGTAAAAACACATGAGAGAGTGAGAAAAAGTTCTCTCACTCCAGGGTTAAAATTAAAAAGTCTGAAGTCCAGCAAAAAAGCTAGGGGGTCTGTAAGGTTGAATTCTCCCTAACAAACACTGACAGTAAGATCTTTGCGTACTCGGCACTAAAACATCTAGAATCTTGGGCCATGGAAAAGGTATCCTTAGAAAATACCATACTGTGTTTCATGGAACTTCCCTAAATGGCTTTTTTTTGTCTGTCTACAAGAGCTTGCTTGGGCTAAAAAGTATGAGTCTGTGTTCAGTGTCAGTAGATCTCACATCAGCCTTTGATTTGGTGGATTGGGGTCAGCTTTGGCGGAAGTTAACCAGATGGGCTATTTCCAACTGGCTCATGAGGATTTTGATAAAATTGCTGGACAACTCCAACATTCAGATACAATTAAACGGGGAAGAACACCTATCTAGGCTGGCCTAAGACAGGAGTGTGTTGGTGTTAGGCAAGATGTGTATGTAGTAACCCTGTGGGGACTACACCAACCTTGTCCTCTTGGCAATAGGTAACCCAACCTTTGGTATAAGTCTGTACTACACAAATTGGTAGAGTGTCTGAGCAGCCAGGCTTATCTCGAGACGGGTCAATGTGAGCTATAGGGTTGTAACATGAAGTTTCACAGTGACATGTATTCAAATAATTATTTATTAATTTAACAGTTTTAAAATAAGCCTTCTTTAGAAGGGAGCAATTGGCAACAATAGAAATACACTTCAAAATTCACTCATTCAGTTCAGTAAAGTAAGTAGATACCCTTTTGGGATGGAACACATAATTTCCTACACCCTCAGGTGACTTCAATTGCTAGGACACTGTGGACAGTGCTGCCACACACTGGAACACCTTACCTACGCACCTCAGGAGAATCGATTCTCACCTAGCCGTCCGCAAAGCCATCAAAACCAGGCTATTTGTTTGACCGGTTTAACCTTAGCACACAGTGAATTTCACCTAACTGTATTGTGGATTTTGTAACTGAGCACCTCTGACCCTCCACATTGTAACCAAGTAACTACATATTGTAACCGCAATCTTCACTATATACACTTCCTCATTGCAACTAAGTAACTATAAGCTGTAACCGTAATCTTGACTATGCACACTTTCTTGTAAAAGCGCCGCAATGCCTTTGGGCTGTAGTGCGCTATACAAATGTAAAAATAAATAAATTACACATATTACTTATTATATCCTTTAACTGTAATACTGAGTTTGTGGCAAAAAGGAAAAAGCTGGGGAAGGAAACAATGGTTAACGCGTTTCTCAAACAGGTAAGCATTTCTGAACCCCCTCTCTGCCCCCAATGCAATGTAAATTAACCCTTTCCCAGCTATCCAAGTAAGCATGGCATTTTGAAGGGATAGTTAAAACACAAAGGCAGAGGTTAGAAGAGTCTTCAGGGAGCCAGGACAGCCAATGTCACTTGAGCAATGTCTAGGGGAGCTGAGGCACTTCTTGAAGGTAAGTAAAAAGTCTTGCACAATGTTAGAGAGTTTGTTGAAAAAGAAATCACTGTTGGGCCACAATCTGGGAGGCTTGTGGAGGGCAAAGATGCAAGCAACTCTGCAAAGGGCAGCCAATGCAAGTCTCAACTGAGAGCAAGCAAGCTACACAGCTACCCCATAGTTCACAGTACTTTGGGTCTGAAGAAATGCTTCCAGCTGGCCGCTGTTCCCTTTTGTAGGTCTTATCCTGCTGTTCCTGGGCCTCAGTCATGGGGACAAAGAAGTAGGACATCTGGGGACTCCTGCACTACGATTCGAAGGTCGGCGGCAGTAGTGGGCAAAGTTCAGATCAGCTGCACTTCACAGTTTCAGCTACTCGCATATAGCACCACCGCATTTCTGTGACACTTTGTGGAGTTTCCTTGCTTCTGGGGTCCAGTAATAATCTGTTGAGGTGGCTCAGGCTCGGTCAGCCCTGCTTCGAGGGAGTCTGAAGATCTTCCTGGAGCTCGGGTCCTGCTTAAAAACAATGCACTCGATTCTGGTGTTCCTCTCTGTGGCACTCGGTTGCTGCAGCAGCAAGTGGAAGTACAGCCAGCTCCGAGAGGGGTTCCAGTCAAGTTCGTCTTGTAGTCGATTGGTCCCACCATCCCAAGGGGAGAAGTCATCCTTGCAGGGCTTCTCTAGTCGAGGTGAATTCGGAGATTCAGCACTGCAGCAGGGCTTCACCGGGCAAAACCAACGGTCCGGGAGTTGCAGCAAGCGTCTCTTCCAAGTTCTTCTTCGGATTCCTTCGTCCAGTGGCCGACTCTGCCTTCCTTGCAAAAGACTTCGCCTTTTATGCAGGTTTCTCCCATTAATTTGCAGCCCAGTTGTCAATCACACAGCAGGGTGGCTATCCTCCAAGAACAGCCAGCCAGCCAATCACCTTTTTGGTGCATTCCTATAACCAAGGGGATTAAGCACAGGGAGTTTCGGGAAACTCCCTTGCTTCCTGCCCTTCCAGACACGCTGGAGCCCGAGGCGGGGTTCACCAGTGAATCCTGCCAAAGACAAAATGAACAAGGGGACCAAACCTGGTTTGGCGTGCAGAATAAATCTCAAGAAGGACCTGTCCAACAAGAAATGGCGAAAAAAGAAGCCCTGGGCCATTTTGACAAAATGGGCACCCATGGGTACCTTACTGCAGCTGCAAACGCAGCACGTGATAGAAACACACAATGCTTGTAAAAAGTAGACGGCTGCCACCAGCCATTATTGTGTAAAGGGTAAAATAAAAATATTGCATGAGAAACTAGACAAAGGGGATACTAAGTAACTTATCCAGCACCCTATTGTAAAATAGTGTGTGCTGGGTCTAGAAAGTTACAAATGTAAGTAAAGTCAATTTCACTTCACTGCTCTTGGAAACAGTAGTTATCCAAGAGAAGGTACTTAAACCTTAGCAGAAATCCAAAGGACTTCCCCGTGCCACCGCACTGAAGGTGCTGTGTGCCACAATGTAAAAAGATGATGCCTATTGAGTTTGTCAGGCTCCTAAATCAAAGGAAACAGAGTTCAAATCACAGTAAATACATGAGAGAGTGAGAAAAAGGTTTTACTCTCTCCAGGATAAAAATTTAAATTCCTAAAGTCCAGCAAAAGGGGGTCTCTAAGGTAGAAGGGAATTAGCATATTTCTGATCATTCTCCCTAACAGTTGGCACTCTGCATTTTTAATCTTTTTATGGCTGATCTTGATGAAATGTTGGTGGTGGCAACTTTAGTTTCCTCAAAATTGGGCGAGTTTAGATATAACTGGATCTCTTATTCTAGTCTGCATAGGACTCCAGCTAGTCATAGGTGCATGTGCCTTACATGCCTCAGGTAAGGGCTTACAAATCAATCTGGCAAAAACAGAAATCTTACTTTTTACTGTGGGTAAAATGACCTAACCGCTTTAGTTGGCTAGTGGACAAAGAAAGCGTGTCCATTGTGGAGAACGTTATGTATTTGGATTTCCCGATATCGGGTAAACCAGTGAAGCGTCATCTATGGGATTTTCTAGTGAACAAAGCTATTGCGTTGGCCGTCCAAATGCGGAAGACTAGTAATAAATGTAGTAGGTTCTTGCTGATTCCCATAGTTGAGGTTAAAGTGGTGCCAACATTGTTGTATGGGGCAGATATGATGCAACCTGGAGGACTGGGGAAAATGTATGCATTTGAAGGTATAATTTGGACGAGTGAATTGAGGCTTCCGGCCTGTGTTCCGATTTGCATTGTTGAGATAATAACTGGGCTTGAAAGCCTTAGTTTTTTACACCTTTTTTTATTGTGCTTCTGGTTACACAGAAAAAAACCTTGTGCACAAGTAAATACCAAAGACTAAAATATAATAATAAAATAATTGCAAACAAAATGGGCAATTATTAATAAACATATGACACAGTTGTCAATTAAAATCCATTAAAAACAAGTAAATAAAATACACATGTAAACCATCAGATATTATCAAGAAGCAATATACAATCATATATGTTAAACTTAGTCGCCACTCGGCCCTCCTACTAAAATTATCAATGTAACCACCTCTTTCCATACATAATATGCAGATGCCGAATTCACAATTGATTGTACACCATAAATCGAGCTCCAAAACCGGTCTGGTTGAACCAATCCATGCTAGTAGCCAGTGACCTGTAACTTTTCACATATAGAGAATCCTTAGTGGTGAGGGTAAACGGGATGCTCCTGTTGTTTCAAAAGGTGGTTAATCCTTCTCCCAAGTCCCTCTATGAAGATATAGCAATGTTAATGAATTTAAGTAGGGTGGGCACTGTGAAGCAGTTTGGGGCGTATTGCATGTATCTATCACATGGCTTGGTTTTATGAAGGAAGATCTAGTGATAAGGCCATCATGCATTAAATTGGCATTATTTATAGCAGATTGGTATACCGTGATTGATACAATGCATGGATATAGCTCAGTGGTATATCTGAGGGAATGAGTTCAAGAACTTGGGTATGTTAGCACCTCACTTAGAATGTTTTCATAATGATTACGCTTGTAACACTTAGAGTTTTGCTTCAATTTGCTACCAACAAAAGAGATTCTAGGACGTTGTTGCTTTTGTAATAATGTGAATGAGATGGAATCTTGGGATCATTTGATGCTGCACTCTCGTGCTCTTAACATTTTTAGATTATTGCATTTTAGAAAACGTTTCCTTTAGCTGAATGATATAGATATTTACTACCAGTGGCAGAGATTGCGGAGTTTGGAAACTACATTTGTAGCAATTGCAGTATGGGGTTTCATTAACAATTTGAAACTCGGTGATCTAGATAGATCTTAGAACCTCATGCCATATGTTAAGGAATTTATGAATTACTGCAATTGATTGGGGATTTCTTTAGATGCATCTTTATGGATTTGACATTTAAATGTTGACCATGAGTTTTTAATATGTTTGCCTAATATGGTATGTAGCACGCTCTGGCACTTTGTTCTGATAGTTTTCAATTCTGCTTAATTCTTCTTATTTATTATTGAATATTACTGTGTTTTCTATTTTGTCTGGAAAGGTTGAAATGTTTTTTTTTTTTTAACCATATTCAATAAAACAAATTAAAAAATGCTCACCAGGATGTAAACTGTTGGGAAAGATTTCTCTTTTTGTAACTTTCCTCCATGGTTTCTAGAAACCCCCTTTCCTTTTGCTCTGTTTTTAACCTGGTCGACCTTTTTGAAGGGAAGTAAAGCCTACAGCTTCATTTACCTTGCCTTTTGCTCATTTTCTTGGGGAAACTGATCAGCCCTTCCGCCTATTGGTATTGGGAAACTGTTTCCCTTTTGAATACTTGTACTTTTTAACATTGCACATAGTACCTTAAGGTTCAGTGCAATGGTGACAATTTTGTATCGCCCTAGCTTTTTACACTCAGGATTTTTGTTTACTCTTATGTCGTGTGGCGGAGCGCAGGTTTTTGTCCCTTCTCCCCAACCCCCTTTGAGGCTAAGTAAGTGAGCCCGCTCCGCAAGACCCTCCCTAGTAGTCGGGGCAAGTGGGACCTCAATGGGAGTGATTCTCCTTCAGACTCTCCCATTCTGAGGAGGAATTTCCTAGACCAAATACCCTTCTGAATATATGGGACTACCTGCTATGAAGACTAATCTGTCATCCTTATGTTTGGCTTCAGGCAATGAGGGAACAAAACAGCCATACCAAGGAAAAAGATGTCTCTCTTTAAAAAGAGATGTCTATATAATTGGGACGAGTAGCTCGGGTGAGTAGAGATAGTATGGTGTGCAGGGGAAGCCCCCTTACATGATTACTTACGCCTTGGTGCGGTGAAGCAGAATGAAGTTGCGGAGCCAGCAACTTTTGTAAAGACTAGGAACGCCAAAGGGAGTGTGACGAATCAACTTCCGTGGCACGGGTGCTCCAGAGATGAACATCTATTTCTAAACCTCATTCAGCCCCACGCCTCATGGACACCAGAAGGAATCCAACAAGATTGGAAACACAAGCAAATGATAAAACTCCTTGTCCAATTTTGGTAATGTGGACGGAACAGCAGGCTTATCTCTGCAAGGTTGTGGATCGTGGCTTAGTTGTGACACAGCGAAAATACAACTATTACCCAATGATAAAAGACATTGGGCCTCATTACGAGTCCGGCGGTAACTGCAGTGATAAAACTGCCTGGTTACCGCCGGACTCGTATTACCATTCCGCCTCCGTGATTCCTGGAATTACCGGGGCATTACAACCCCGGTTTCCCGGGAATCACAGAGGCGGAATGTTGTTAATCCCCATTCCCACTGAGTCCTATGGGACTCAGTGGGAATAGGGATTATGGAAACACCGGCAGCATCTCGTAATTCTGCCGGTGTTTCCTCGTCCGCCTGCAGGCGAGCGGTGTTAAACCCGCCAGGTCAGACCTGGTGGGAACATCACCTCCCGCCTGCAGGAGTTGTGATCGCCCGGCATGGAAACAACAGAGGCAGCGGGTTTTCCAGCACCATTGTTTCCATACTGGGCGATTGTAATGAGGTGCAAAGTCCAGTCAAGGTTTTATAAAAAATAACTACTTTATTATTATTCAAAACACAGTTCTAGCACACTACAAAATACAAGGAATACAGAGGACAGACCGGTTTCAAGAAGGAAAAGGGATGCCCTCTGGATACTGATAGGAGGGTAGTCGGTAAAGTAATTAACTGCAATAGTTCAAGGATACTTGGTTTCAGCACAAAGGGAGCAATGGGTCATAAAATGTCACTCTGGGCCTTAGGAGAGGGACCGGAGAGCAGAACCACAATGTACCTAGTGCTTGTAGAAGTTATTGGTGCCCGCCCGTGTAGAATCGCTTTAAGGGTACTTTGTAGCTTCTGCAGAGTTCAAGATGGGAGGCAGCCGTGGATATCAGGTGGCAGGCAGTTCGGTGAGCGAGGCTGAACGGACAGTTGCAGGCTGGTCTACACAGCGGCTTGGGGTCAGGAGTCGATTCAGTGTTGGTTGATGGGTCTGAAGCACTGATCGAGGCGTCTCAGACGGCGTTAGAGACTGCGGCGTAACAACTGTCAGAGGTGCAATCAGTTGCAGCTCAAGGGCCTCGACTGGCTTGAAAATGTCCTTTAAGGCGGACGCTGGTTGATGCTTATCGATGCACTCCTTCTAGCTTCCTCACTGGGCTGGTGTCGTCCTTTAAGGCGGACGGCCCAAAGCTGAGGAGAGTGTTGCAGGCAACAGCCTTGTCCTTGGTTTGGTTCTGAGACTCTCTGGCACTTCCCAACTAGGAAGCTTGCTGCAGATCCTAGCAGGGCACGCTCTGTGCTGGCTGGCTACTGGTTCTGGAGCTGCTGACCGGTCCTTTGGATTCAGTTTCTCGATCTGTTCTCTGGGAGATGTTTAGGGGAGGGATCTTGCTTCACTGCCAGACGCTGTAAGGCAGACTGTACCTTCAGTAAGGGTCCATATGAGTTCTTCTTGTTACTCCTTGCAAAGTCCTCAGATGATCTACACAAACGAGGGGCTTGGCCCATGGGCCACATTGTTTGGTGTAGGCTAAGCCTACCTTAATTAACCATTCCTGGGTCCTCACCAACAAGTCTTCTGTTTGTATGAAGTCATTACCAGAGTGCATTACAAAGCAGGACTTTGTAGAAGATATTCTTAAGGAAAAATCCCCCTCTAGCCAGGCCATTCCCCTCCTTAATTCTATTAAGAGAAGATTGGCCTCCTCCCTGGTGTCACCAGCTCAAACCCGGGCAGTGAACCCAAGAGTAGAAAAGTTATTTCGGCCAGCTCCTTCGGACCTTCAATAAATTAAAGGACATGCCACCCCCGATTCCCTGGTAGTGACTACGACCCGGAAACGGACAGGAACACCCATTGCTACAGGGGTGGCGCCTCCAGATAGAGAATCTAAGAGGTTATCAGCCTTAGTTAAGCAGGTCAATAAACCCATTGAAGAGCCTAACCTCTTCAGAAAGGCGGTCGATGAGGCCCTAGAAACAGCCAAAAAAAGAGCATGAGACTCTTAAGTCCCTGCAACAAATTACTCAAAGACCTGCCCACCAGAGAGGAGGTAATGCTAGTCGGTCTTTTTGAGGGCAGTCCCGTGCAAGGCAGAAGAACTATGGCACGGGAAACTTTAATGCTGGACAAACATCTGGAAGCCCCGCATACTACCCACCAAAGGGTCAGCGACGTGGCAAAGCCAGAGGTAGAGGCCCCAATCCTAGAGGAGCCGCAGCCTTTGGTCAAAAATGACCATCAGATCCAGGTCCCCTCCGATGTCACCCCGGTCGGGGGTGCTTAACATCTTTCCTCACGGCATGGGAGGGGATAACTTCAGACCAGTGGGTCATAAAGACGATCGCCCACGGGTACTGCGTGGAATTTGCCGACCACCCGAATTCAGACCACCGAGCTCATGGTGCCTCTCACTGGACCATTTGGAGATCCTGAATCAAGAGGTGGAAGCGTTGCTGGGAAAGGACGCCATAGAAGCTGTCCCTATTCTTCAGGTAAACAAGGGTATTTATTCAGTGTACTTCCTTGTACCCAAAAATGACCTCACCATATGCCCTGTTCTAGACCTGCGCCCAGCAAACATGTTCATAAAACCTCAAAAGTTTTGCATGGTAACGCTATAGGAGGAGATCCCACTGTTGAAACACGGGGACTACATGGCAACATTGGACATGAAAGATGCATACTTTCATATGTCAATGTTGCCAGCACACAGGAAATATCTAAGGTTCATGATCGAGGACCGGCATTACTAATTCAAAGTACTCCCCTTCGACATCACCTCGGCACCAAGGGTGTTTACCAAGGTACTGGCAGTAGCAGCAGCACACCTGCGCCGATATCCGTCCTGGTTTACCCTTGCCTAGAAGACTGGCTCATAACAGGGGACTAGTACGACACATGTTTTTTTAACACCCAAAGGACCGTAGACCTTTTGTTCAGTCTGGGAATCTCCATCAACGAGAAAAAATCCAGTCTAGTCCCCAGTCAAGTAAATCAATTTCTGGGGGCTCTAATCCGGACGAAAGACTGCCTCGTCTTCCCCTCCAACGAGAGGGTTCAGAACATGCATTTTTAGATCCCTCAATATGTAGCCAATCGGGAGGTGACGGTGCGCAAAGCCATGCGTTTGCTAGGGATGATGGCGTCATGCTTATACTTGGTTCCCCACGCGCGGCTGCCAGCGGACAATGGGAAGATCTGGTAGTTGTCTCGCCAGCTCTCGTTCTCTCTCTGCAGTGGTGGTCAAGGGAAAACCTTCTGAAGGGGAATACCTTCAACACCCCTGCAGTGGAAGCCACTCTCATGACAGACACATCTCTCACGGGGTGGGGGGCTCACCTGCTTCAGCAGACAGCCCATGGAGTGTGGTCCCCACAAGTAGCGTCCAACCATATAAATTTACTGGAACTATTAGCAGTGTTCAAGGCATTAAAGGCTTTTCTGATGCAACTCCAAGGGAAGACAGTACTGATTCTAACAGACAGCACTAGAGCCATGTATTACAAACAGGGGGGCACTCACTCTACAGGGCTATGCAAGCTGTCCCGAAACATTTGGATATGGGCTCTCAAACGCAAGATGTTTCTGTTGTCCCAACATGTTCCAGGGGAACTCAATCTTCTGGCAGACGTGCTCAGCAGAGATTTCCCTCTTCCCATAGAATACGAATGGCGTCTGCACGAAAACATCGTGTCCAACGTCTTCACAGAATGGGGCTTCCCAGAGATCGATCTGTTCGCAACTCAGCAGAACACCCAATGCCAAGACTACGTCTCCAGGTACCCGCAGAACCGCTCCAAGGGGAACGGTCTCTGGATAACATGGTCAGCGAAATCTGTCTACGTTTCCCCCCCCCCCCCCCCGATTCCCCTTCTCAACAAGATAGTGCACAAGATGTTACCATGATATTGGTGGCCCCCATGTGGGCCCGCCAACCCTGGTTGGCTCATCTGATGGAAATGTCCCTCTCCCCACCTGTAAAACTACCCTGCCCATACAACATGTTGTCCCAGGACAGGGGGGAGATCCTACACCCATGCCCACAAACTCTGAATTTAGCAGCCTGGCTCCTGAGGTCATAGAGTTTGGACACCTGCAGCTCCCTCAGAGGTGCATGGACATACTCGGGGAAGCTAGGAAACCTAACACCTGTTATTGCTATGCCAGCAAATGGAAACATTTTGTTATTTGGTGTAATACCAAGGGCGTCAATCCCATCAATTACTCACCCACACACATTGTACTTTACCTAACTCATTTGTTGGACACAGGGTTGGTCTTCAGTTCCCTGAAGGTTCATCTGGCTGCTCTTTCAGCCTACACCACGTCACAACAAAAGGTGTTGTGGTGGAAGATACCGGTGATTAAGGCCTTTATGGAAGGGGTTAAAAGAATGTATCCTCCCATTTCTCACCCAGCTCCTGGATGGGATCTAAATGTGGTTTTAACCAGGCTCATGTGGTCCCCCTTTGAGCCAATGCATAAAGCAGGTCTAAAATACCTTACTTATAAGATGGCCTTCCTGGTGGATATCGCTTCTATCGGAAAGGTTAGTTAACTACAGGCCCTTTCTGTTCTAGACCCCTTTGTTAGAGTCCACAGGGATAAAGTAGTTCTGCGCACGCATCCCAGAATCACACCTAAATTCATCTCGAAGTTCCATGTGAACCAATCGGTTGAACCACCTATCTTTTTCCAAAATCCCACTAGCATGGCCGAAAGAAGCCTACACACACTAGATGTGCGCAGGGCAGTTATGTTCTAACTGGAAAGTATGAAACCACTGAGGAAAACAAACCAATTTTTCGTTTGTGGCAGCTGGTAGAGAAGGGGATCCTGTCTCTAAATCGGCTATCTCAAGGTGGATTGTCAAATGCATCATACTATGTTACGCTCTTGCTAAGAGTGAACTGCCCTTAAAGCCTAGAGCATACTCATCTCAGGCTTCCATAGCATTCATTGCAAATGTTCCCCTAGAGTCCATTTGCAAAGCAGCAACCTGGAGTTCTGTACACAGCGTTACAAAACACTTGCCTAGACACTCATTCTAGGTCTGATTCTCAGGTGGGACAAGCAGTACTAAGACATCTTTTCTCTACTGTTCATTATCGCAACCCACCTCCAACCCCGGTTACTGCTCGCTAGTCTATGCACCTCATGTGATTCTACGCAGATTAACAAGCATCAGAAGACATGCATTACTTACCGTAATAGCATTTCGGATGATTGTATCTGCTTAGATTCACATGCGCCCTCACTACCTCCCCGCTCGGGGTGGAATGAACATAGACGTCTTACTACTTCTCTCTTCTTCATGTGCTCACTCACAATAGCCTTGGGCTTCCTCATGGCAGAAAAAATACAATCGTAGGGACCTCGGCGCGTGAGGGATTTTGGGTACACTACACGTCACGCCGATGTCCCCTTTCGGTCCCCTAAAGACGAGATGCAATACTCCGCGGTTACCACTGGATGTTGGACCATATACCCAGCATGTGAATCTAAGCAGATGCAATCATCAGAAATGCTATTATAGTAAGTAATGCATCTCATACTAACTCCCACCCATCTTCCTGTCTGTTGTGGATCAAAGGGTCTCTCTAGTTAATGGAGCTCTCTGTGGTTCCTGATTAAAGCGGCAGGTCTCCCTTGAAGTTGCAGCGAGAACATACTGTCAGTCCACATACTCGTACCTTCTGAATGGGGTCCTCCTGCCTACTGTAAACACATAGTCCCAGACATGACGAGTCACTGCTCTTGATACTGAGAGGCGGGAGCTGGCTTCAGGTTGTCACAGTAAATATCAAAGGTTGTTTTGTTTCTGGTCTCCTTTAACCTCTAGCAGCCAGGCCTTTGTGTGGGCCTGTTTGAAGTATACTCTATTAGTATGTTAATTATGTTAATTGCTGCCACCTTCTGCAGAGGGTAAACAGACAGGGCGATCCATTGAGCCTTTGATAGTTAATTAGGCTGGCCATGGCAGGAGTAAGGTTTTGGCACTCCACCTTCTGCGATGCATCATGTACTCCACCTGTTAGATCCCAACTAAATATGACCGGGAGATCTGCGCATGTAGCTCTGTCTACCCAGAGTACACATGTCTGTGTATGTCGTGCGGTGAGCATAGGAAAATGTGTGCGGATTAGCCCCACATATTTTCCATCATACAATTTGATATAAAATGTAAAAAAAAGCCCAGGTGAGCGCACACCCACTGTGCCCGAATGGGGGCCTAAGACCTGTGCAAGGTGTTAGTGCGACTGTGGCTGCATCGTGGTGGGTGAGTTGCCCAAGGAACAATGCCATAAATGGCATCCTAAGTCAGAGGAGCTGAGAAAACTATGCCGGTGAAGCCATGCACCCTGAAGAGCAACCAAGAAGCCAAATACCAGAGTGCGCGCGAAGCCCCGTGAGGTTCCCCTGTGTTGTAAAAGGTACCGGGGAGAGGTGGGAGGCCGCCGGGGCATCGTATTGGGAGAAGAGAAAACTCTTACTCATAAGTATAAAAGGCAGGCATTAAGTGAGCAGAATTGGAGATATCAGACTGTCAAGGGAACAGATTTGTGACGAACATTCCTGTTTGGGAAATTGACAAAAAGTGGAAGCGAATACCCTAGGAGGAAGGGAGAAGCCCCCAGATACTGAGACTTGAATGGAGCCCACTGGAAATAAGTGTAACGCGTGTTGTGAAATTGGACTGTCAAGAGAATGGAATCATACAAGAGAGATTCCAATACCAAGAACCAAGGAGAGGGGGACTCATCGTTTGGATAAGGTGATACAAAATCTAGGGTTTGTGAACCCTGAAGAAAATAAGAGACATAATACAAGTAAAGACTAGGGGTGTAACGGTATTAGTCTTATGACGGTACAATATCCTTCTTGCCAAATGACGTTATATCATGGTTATCGCGGTATAGCAGGTGGAGTTAACTAATCTTAACAAATATTTTCTAAAAGGTCATAAATTGTCAGATTTATCATCACAAACAAAACCAGGAACCCAGGGCCAGAATTGGGCTTTTCAAAATACTTTCCACTGAAATGCCACCCCTTGCTTCCACCAAACACACGTGTGGAGAGGAGGAGGGGCGGGGGGAGCCCTGCTGCGACTGGCAAAGCAAACTGAATAGCTTTTCTTAAGTGGTCATTTCGGCTTTTAGCCCCCCCACTGGCTACTGGTGAAGATGAACATGTTGCCATCTTGATAACCTGCATGCCACAGATCAATGGAGTCTGATGGTAGTATACGCTTGTGCGCATACACACACACGACCACACGCACTCTCTTTACTTTACAGCCTTTAGTTTACTTGCAGGCCAAAAGGTGTTCAGTAATCACAGACATGTTACACTTTGGTATGGCAGCAGGGAATACCCACAGAGATGAGTAAATTTCGCACTGTGACTTATTATATGTAAATTCAATGATGGAACCAGGGAAATCCCCCATTGTCATATGTTTAGAAAACATTATCCATTATAAATATATAAACCCCAAACCGCCAACCCAAAGTAAACCCTTTTCCTTCTTGGCACTGTGTTTATTCTTCCTATTGCTAACATATTGATTTTGTGTCAGGCACGTGTGGTTTATGGAATGGCATTAAAAACTGCTCCAACTGAAACTACTTGGCAGACGGCACATCCAACAGTGCAAGACCAAGACTGCGCAGCACTTGCTTACTGCAGCCTTTCTAAATCAGATTGAAAAGCAAACTTAACTGTATGAACGGTATACCGGTATAAACAATGTGACGGTTATTATTGTTCAATTAAGTGGTTCACGGTATCTTTAACGGTATACCGTAATACCGTTACATCCCTAGTAAAGACCACATACTGAGAAACAATTTCAAGGAAAAGTGTCGTAAAACAGGCATTAAAGAAAATGCAATGCCCACAAGTATATTACAAGAGCTACATGACTCATGAAGGAAACATCAAGAGACTATCAAGGAAGATAACTCAAAGAATCCTATATTCTAAACAGAGATATTTGTGTATCAATAACCAAAGGAGATAAGATACACCCTTAAAGACAAAGCCGCTGAGAACAAGCAAGAAGAGAGATGACCAAGAGAAAATAGGCCTCTTGGCCTATTTTGAGTTATTGGTATTACTGGTAGGGTCAGGTAGAGTCCGGTTTGGAACTGAGGCCAAATTATACTTTCGAACTTCCTGACGACAGACTATCACATTGAGTTAATTTAGATAGGCCGGGAAATCCTTTTAGTAATACGGAAAGATAGGTAACGTGTCCTCCATGCGTCTAAAGGCAAGATGGTGGTAGCAGATATATTTTTACCAGTTTTGCATTATTATTACTGTGCACATTTGCGTTCACCGTGTATGGCTACTAAATGTGGTAAGTGGCCTAAAATGGCCCTGCTACGAGATCTTTGCTTTCCTGCTGCACCATATTGTTGTTTGGCCTCCTCCTTGTTTTACCAGGTCAGGTATTCCCTTATAAGGTCACGCATTTGCCCTGGAAATCTGCAGCTTTTGCAGGATAGTGATTCCTTTGTGTGTGAACCACGGAAGGAGGTGGGACTGTCTAATCCCCCTCCACATCTCTGGTGCCATAAAGTCTGTGTGGTGGGCAAACGTTAAACCCGTAGTTGTCCTTGATTGGATAGCTACTGGTTGTTTGAATGGTGCAGATCCTTACCATTGGTGGGCTTGGACTTGCTTCCAGTTCTGATTCTGCATAAGAAGAGGACCTCTGCAGTCATTTCTTTAGATCACAGTTGGAACCAAGAATCCTCTGAGAAGCACAGCCTGCTGAAGATTCAAAGATGACTCCTGAAGTGGGCCATCATTCTTTCCTGCATCTGGCCCCGTGAAGCCATGTGCGCCTACCCTGTTAGGCAAAGTTTGTATGCACTACCATCTGGGAACACTACAAACAACTGACTACAGGTATAGGCAACCCAACCTTTGGTGTAAGCTTGTACTACACGGTTTTGGTAGTGTGTTGAGCAGCCAGGCTTATCTCAAGAGGGGAAATGTGAGCTGTAGTGGAGTTACACAAAAGTTCACAGTTACAGGTATTCAAATAATCTCTTACACTCAAGGTTTCTTGCATAAACAATTAATTTATTTATCAGTCAGTTATAAAGCCTTCTTCAGAAGGAACCAAATAGAATAGTAACACACAAATATATTTTAATACTGTACACTTTGAGTTTCTGAATCAGACAAGGCCCTTTTGGGATGGCCCACAGACACACCCTACACCCACAGATGACTTCAGTAACAAGGGTGCTGGGGACATTAATACCTTACTGTTGGCATTCAGAATACTCTTTAAAAGTTGGTAAAAGGCAAAGGTTATTAGAACACAACAGACCACAAATATTCTTAAGCAGTGCAGATACTTTCAGAGTTCACTAGAAGAGTCATTCAATTCAATAGGCTAAGCCAAAGTCAATGGGCAAACGTCTTGGATAGGATAAAGCACTTCTGGTAAGTAATGGAAAAGTCTTTGCACAAGTTCTTAGGAGTCTTTGAAGAAAAGAATCAAATGTAGGGCCACAAGCTGATTAGACTTGTGAGTTGTGGAAGTTACAAGCACGTCCACAGTAAGAGGTAAGTTCTCTTAGACTTGTTTTACAGTACCTTGCTAAAGAAGAAAAGATACAGCTGATGACTCCTCTTCCTGTGCAGCTCAAAAATTCTCACTGTTACTGGGCCTCAGTCGTGGGTACAAGAGGGAGGACGTCGGGGGGCTCCTGCACTACACCAGTACTGTCAAACTTGGCAACCGGCAAACTTTACTTTGAGTGGCTGTTTTGCATTTCAACACCTTGCGGTGCAGCAATAAGCACTGTTCCTGGCTGTCAAAGAGGACTTTCCTCACATCTGAGGTCCCACACTCAACTGGGTGGGGGGGGGGGGTCAGGCTTGGTCAGTCCGGCTTCCTGGGAGTCTGGAGGATCTTCCAAAAGCTTTAGGCTAGCTTACAAGCAACGCACACAATCTGGTGTACCTCTCCCTGGCTCTACGGTTTCCTGCAGCAACTCTGAGGAAATTAAACCAGCTCCGAGATGGGTGTCCAGGTTGTTTACTTGGGAGTTGATTGGTCCCACCACCTCAAAGGGAGAAGTCGTCCTTGCAGGGCTTCTCTGTCGATGCAAACTTGGCAAGTAGGCACTGCAGCAGGGCTTCACTGGGCAAACCAACAGTCCAGGAGCTGCTGCCGACGTCCTCTTCAAACTCTTCTTCGGTTCCTTCGTCCAGTGGTTGACTTTGCCTTCCAAGCCAAAAGAATCGCCTTTTATTTAGTTTTCTCCCATTCATTCTAGCCTAACTGTCACTCACCCAAGAGTGTGGCTATCCTTGCTGGACAGTCAGCCAGCCATCCACCACAGAGTGCATTTGGGTCTCCTAGGAGACACTAAGCACAGGGAGTTTCGGGCACCTCCCTCACTTCCTGCCTACCCCAGACACTCTGGTGCCAGAGGCAGGTTTCTCTCAGAAACCCTGCCAAAGGTGAAATGAACAAAGAGACCAAACCTGGTTTGGCACTCAAAGAAACTCTCTAGAAGGACCTTTCCACATAGACCTGGTGAAAAAAGACCATGCACCATTTTAGCAAGAATGGCTGGATGCCATTTT
The DNA here is from genome assembly GCF_040938575.1 of Ambystoma mexicanum. NCBI lineage: Eukaryota > Metazoa > Chordata > Amphibia > Caudata > Ambystomatidae > Ambystoma > Ambystoma mexicanum. Next base: position 1,605,493,005 of record NC_090932.1, read on the forward strand.
GAAAAGAATCGCTCCCGCAGTTAACGTCACCGGGTCCGCGAACAGACGCGGTAAATGCAAACCTAGGTAGTTCAAAACTAAACCACTACCACCAGCCAGTCAATTGAGGAAAGAGTACCATAAAAAATGTTATATGAGCATTTAGACAGGGGGGATACTAAGTAACCCCTCCAGCACTCTATTGTAAGATAGGGTGTGCTGGTCTAGCAAGTACAATGCTAAGTAAAGTCATTTTCACTTTACTGCTCTGGGAAACAGTAGTTGATCCCAGAGAAGGTATTTGAACCTTGGGAAATCTGGAAGACTTCCCTGTGGCACTGCACTGAAGATGCTTTGTGACACAATTGTAAAAGACAATGCCTATGGAGTTGGATAGACTACATAACCAAAAAGAAACAGTGTATAAAATCACATTAAAATACATGAGAGAGTGGGGGAAAAGTGTCTCACTCTCTCCAAGTAAAAAAAAATCAAGTCCGCAAAATCCAGCAAAGTTTCTGGGGGTCTCTAAGGTGGAGGGAATTACCAAATTGTTGAGAATTCTCCCTAACATACCCGATAATCAAAGACCCTGAATGGTGCTTTAGCCCTTGCACTAGTGGGACCAACTAGTCTCGACACCTTTTTGCAGTTCCTGCCCTTCTGAGCCTTCGGAAAGTATCCCTGGACTGACCGGTGGACTGACAAGCTTTCCCGTGGTCTGTCTCATCAGAAGCGTAGCGTTGCTGTTCAAGCCTGAAATTTTGGTGGTCGCCAGCTTGTGGTACAAGTCGCCTCCTCCCAAATTTTAGCATCGCAGTATGAAGGGATGCTAAAGGGGTCCTAGAGCAGCTTCTGTGACTGGACGGATGCCTGTCCTTGACTGTGTGCGGAGACTGTTGCTGGAACTCGCCTTTCTTCAACCTGTGAAGTGTCCTGAGGCGACCTGCATCGCTGTGTTTCTTGCATTTCTTCATTGCCAGAGGTTGCATCTTGCAGTTGCACCCCACCGGAGCATTCCACAAACTCGCAACCCCTGGGCACCACTCACGAGAACCAACAGCGGAAGAACGAGCCCCTAACAACCCGGGACGAATCAAGACATCTTGAAAAATCTGAATCGGGTGGGGGGTGGGGAGGAGGGATTAAAGTAAGCACAGTGCATCTGACCCACCCTCAAAACAAAAAAACTGTCCTCCATAGGATAACATCAGGAATAAGTACCTTTGTCTCCTGCATTCCATTCCACTCACTTTTTTGTTGTGGAGCATGTGCAGAGCAACCTGAAATATAAGAATACATTTAATTACCTTATTACAATTGTTGAAGAACTTCTTTGATCTATCACCAACACAAGTACATTTCAAACGTACTGGCAGCGACTCCTTCAGGCGAAAAACACTGTGGCTCCTGTGACTTTTTGGCACAAGGAGCCATTCTTAAGAAGGGTAATTATCTTGTGACTTGGTTCTATCACTTACCGCTTTGGGATTACTTGCAGGTTTGCTTAATAAGTGATTTTTAATGCATTTATGAACCTGTGATGAATGTATATATTTGTATCAGAACTGTGCGATAATACTACCGGTTAGATTCATTTTTGAGTGTGTCCAGAGGCCTATTATAATTGTTTGTTTTATACTTAGAGTAGAATCACATGCTGTGCATAAGATCCACATTTAGTGTTATGTGCAGAGTAATGCATTCTTGTTTTTGAGGGATGTCGACGGCGTGATTGTAGAACTATCCCTGTGTGACGTGCATTATACCCATGATCCTTCACGCGTCGAGGTACCTTAGATTGTTTTTATCCGCCGTTGTGGCCTGTCGCATATGCAAAGCTCGTAGCCTAGCTACACAGATTGCAGTTGGGACTATTATTTATATTTAGTCAGTCGCCTCGACAATCAATCATCCAATGTCTGGCGACAACCGTCTGAAACGTTGCTGTCTCCTTCTTGACAGCCGGCTGCAGTCTTCACGAGGCTTCAGCCTTGCAGTAGGGAGAGCGTCTCTACATTTATATTTCTTAATAGAATGCCTCTTTCCGCATTCGTACCTACTGATTGCTGTCTAGCTTAAATGTTGTCCTTCCTGCAATAAAAAATGTCCCTGGAAAGATACACACCAAGTGGTGTAACCGTTGTCTTCCACGCGATCACTGTAAGTTTTTTTTAAGCCGAAAACGCTTAAGGACAAGCACACCAAATAGTGGGCAGTCTTCGCCATGGAGGCCGAATCCCTTTCCCCCACCGGCACTGTTGGGTCAGAAGAAGAAGAGCTTGGCAGCTACAGCACTGTTTCAGAAGCTAAAGACTTATTAGAGTTGTCGGCAGACTCCTGTGTGCCGGTCTCCAGCTACACTAGGCGGGCCAAAGGGTCTGCGATGGAGAAGTCACTGGCAACAAAAGCAAACACGTGCACTCACAAAAAACGTACAACCTCAAGCCAGCCTTTTAAAGAGGATATAAAGGCAACCCAATATTCTTTGAAGGTTTTGTCGAAAGAGATCGCACATGACTCTGAATCTACGGATAAATCAGTTGCCGATCATAAAAGCATTGAAAGAGACTTAGTATACGTCCCTGCAAGATAAAATGTCCCCTTCCAGAAGTTCTAAGAACAGGAACGTAGACAGAAAAAAGAAACATTTTAAAAGGCTATGGCCAGGGCATCTGAATTTGTAACCATTATGGAAAAGTATCCTATTAAGCCAAAGACCCTGACTTTGTCGAGGACATCCTAAATGAGAAAAAAGGCTATTAGCCATTCTATCCCCCGCTTGAACTCCATTAAAAAGAGAATTGTGTCTTCTCTTCTTACACCATCACTCACACAGGTAGTAATCAGTCGGGTGGAGAAAATGTTCAAGCTGGAATCAACTGACCCCCTATATATTTGGGGTCATGCAACATCATACTCCATAGTGGTCACTACCACTAGGAAGTGTGCTGGAGTGCCGCTGTCAAATACTGAGGCACCACCTAACAAAGAATGCAAGAAGCTTTAGGCAAGAGGGTCTCAGCAGCCTATTTGCCACGTATTGATGACAAGTTACAGCGATGTCCAGTGGGGGTTGCACCAAAGTAACTTGACTGACCTCCCTGAGCCAACCAAGTCCCAATTACTCCACATGATTAAAGATGGTAGACCGGTCATCCATAACCTTTTAAACCACACCTTAGACTCAGCTGAAACAGGGTTTATAGACATAATTTCGAAATCAAAAATTTAGAAAGTCAAAAAGTCGGAAAATAAATGTCGAAAAATAATTCGACATTTTTTTTTTCGACATTTTTGATTCAACTTTTTTGACATTGGAAATTTTGTATTTGATATTATGACTGGACACCCTGAAACAGCGGGCAGTCCTTTGACTCGGGCCACTTTAATAAACAAACCTATTGAGGAATCCGTCCTGTTTGGCAGAGCTGTTGATAAAGCTTAAGAGACAGTGAAAAAGGAACACGACACTCTTAAGACTCTAAGTCAAATTTCTAACAAGCAATTTATCCAACGCAGAGTTTTTAACGCGCGCTGTTCCTTTTGCTCCAGACCCACACATTCAGGGTTCTCATCTGGGTCCTCTTCCTGGTATACACCCCAGGGTACACAATCTACGTACCAAACCTTTCAACACTGTGGTTTCAGACAAAGCAAAGGTAGGAGTGCAGCCTCTAGCGGCTCCCCTGCCAGCAAGTGACTTTTCCATCCAGGGACCCTCCCATGTATCTCGAGTAGGAGGTTGAAATCATTCACTCGCGCATGGGAGGGGATAACCTCAGACCAGTGGATCCTGACTACTGCTGCAGACTGATATGCCATAGAATGACTACTAATGATCAAACAGAAAATACAAAAGCTGTAAAACAATGAGTTAGTAGACTATAGTCTTAATTTGCATGGTTGGTGATCATGGTATCAAAGATATCCTAAAGTTCTTTCTTGAAACGACTCAAGATAATCTAAGGGAATCAGAAATAGTATAAAGCTAATGTTAGAAAAAACAAGTTTATTTGACAAAAAAGAAAACATGATTTTTCATAAAATCATAATCACAAATTGACATTCAGTTACGATGAAAGCAAGGTGCATGTAAAAATTGGAGCACCTGAATTTAAATTGTTGAATGAAACACAAACGGAATGTTCAGTACATATAAGCAAAGGTATAAATTAACAAATTTGCCGAAATTGAACAATAAATGAAACGCAAGTCAAATGAAAAATAAATAAATACATTTGTACAAAAGTGTGAATTCACTTGAACAGGTCTGCAAAGGTAAGGGTTCCAACAAAGAGAGACCAAATTACGTTTCGGCGGGCAACCTTTAAGGCTGTTGATGTCAGAAAAACGCCTTCCTCGGGGCAAAGTAAGAAGTAATAATCCCTGCAGAGAAGCAGACAAACGAAAAAATACAAAATATTAAATAACATAAAGCTTCCTATATGATTCTCAGTTGACTATCTTAAGTTGTCAGGGTACCTAAACAATTTCCTCAAAGGATTTTAACATGACTACTGAATAGATCTGTCCAGAAAAGGAACCTTACCCAAATAAATGTGGGGGGAAATCTTCTAGGCAGAGTTTCAAGACGCAAAAATCACCTCTGTGCCAGTCATGAGCACAGGTGTCTAGTGAGAGACAAAGGACCAGCACTCATCTGTGAAACCTATAAATCAAAGTATATAGGTATGAGTTTGGACTCAGGGTTGCAGCTAAGATAAATGTATAAGAAGGTGACAGGCATATGTCTACCTTGGTAGAAATGCTGCCATGGTATCCATAAAAGGATGGGATCCTAAAGCATTGGGTTCGCCATCTGAAGTCAGTCTTGAAAGGTGGTGATTACAGAGTTCAAGCTGGTAAAATAATAATGAAAATGTATTGGGGCTATATACTTAAAGGCATCAGTAATTGCAGAACATGGAAGAACAGTGCTTACATATCCAACTCGGCTTTGTGAATGAAGTCAGGTGTACTAGATGCCTGTCAGATATGAGGTACCCGGTGAATGAACATGGGCACGTTCCATATGGGATTTAGGAGACCTGCCGGGAAAGTGAGTAAAGCCCCTTAAGTATGAAACTAATGGTAATAGAACTCATGGTGGTAGAAATAGTTATGTACAAAATTGCGAGTACATAAAATGGAATGAAGCAAATATGACGGAGTGCGACAGGGGGCCCCAAGCATAGTGTGTGCATGAACGTGCAGAAGTCAAAATGGGGAGTGAAAGCACTTGCCCTCGGCAATGGAGGAGTAAAGCTACGCGGAGAGCGCTGTAGCCGTAGAGGACAGGTTCGCACGGAAGCCTTGCACCGAATGTGTGCTCCAGCCGCTTCTGCGAATGTAATAGGTGGGCAGTGGCAACGACCCACCCAGGAAGCAAGGTGCTGGTAACATGACGTGGCTCGCCCTGATCGGCCGCAGGCTGGGTGCTGCAAACCTAATTGGTTATGGGCAGCGCACCCACCCTGTGTGAGCTGCCATGACATGGCCGGCCCTGATAGGTCGCTGGCAATACACCCTTGCAAGGGCGAGTGTCCAGTACCCGTAAATACAGTCTTGCGTAGACTGAATAGTATGTCTGGCTGCGAGGATGTGGTAAAGAAATGAAACGGGGGGGCTGTCAAGGAGACATTGAGAGCAGCCTCCATAAAGAACACGGTTGGAGGAAGGCGCCATGCATGAAACAAGTGATGTGTAAAGGACATAAATAAGTCCATGGCCGGTACGCCCCCTGGCGTAAGCTGTCGTGTATGCCAAAGTGTTGCTCAATAGTGAAAGAGCCTGAATGAGTGCTGGAAAGGATTCCGAGTTCAAGTCAAGGTGTTCCCACCATCATCGAGTGGTAATTCCAAGATGATGTGTAAAAAGTGCAATGCTGCTGAGGTAGTATTGAAGAAAATATTTGCATAATTGAAGCGAAGGAGTTGGAAGGTGCTGCCATCTTCCTGCAATGGGGATGCCATTATGAGAGAACAGAGGTCAAGAAGCAAAGATATGGCAAAGATGATATAGCCAGGCTGAATGAATCCCTAATGGAGTGCATAAGGAGTCACTGGGGTCTTATGATATTATAATGGTGGGATAAATTCCTCATTTAATCCATGGGTGTGAGTGCCTAATGGAAAATTCCAACGTTGATGAAGTCTTTTACTGTTTCCAGTATCCACCATAGCATGTCGTTGGGAGAATGTTTCAAAGTCATGTAGGGATTTACACAGGGTGCCGTGGTGGTTTTGCATCTAATGCGCGAGCGATGTTCTAAAAATTGTAATGTGTGCTGCTCTGCTTGTTTGCCCAACATACCTTAATCCGCAAGGACATTCAATGCAATATACCACATTTTTAGTTTTGCAGTTTGTCAGGTGATGTAAAGTCTACACCCGTTCGCCAATTTTAAAGTCCTTCATCTTTTTGGTAAAGGTGCATGCCATGCAGGAACCGCATGGGTAATGCCCTTTAACTGACCGCAAATCCCGTTTTGGGTGGTTGTTTGCGAAAGCTCGAGTGTACCAGCTTCTCTCGAATATTCGAGGCCCTTTTGAGAGCGAAGCGAGGTGGGGGTTCCTCGGGTAAATCCAATTTAACAATATCCCAGTGTTTCAGAATTAATTTTTTGATTTGATAAGCTTTGATGCCGTGTGTAAGAACACAGGTCATTTGGTGGGTGGCTGACTGCTGGGTTTTGGTGATCAGTAAGGAATCGTGGTCCATAAAGCGTGCCCACTTACGTGACCGTTTGATGAGTTTTTTGGGTAACCTCTCTCTTTCAGTCAGGTATCCAGCTAGTCCGCTTTCTTATAGAAGTCTTGAATGTCGGTGCAGTTTCTCCTTATGCGCAAATATTGCCCATAAGGAAGATTCTCCCTGAGATGACGAGGGTGATCACTAGTGTAGTGCAGTAATGTGTTCCTAGCACTGGTATTGCGGTGAAGACAGCATTTAAGTGTACCATAATTATGCTTAATGATAAGATCCAAGAAGATTACTTGATTCTTCGAGTGTTCAAGAGTAAATTGGATGTTGGTGTCAAGCTGGTTAAGCCAGGAAAGGAACGCTGAAAGTTCAGTTTCCAGTGCTTACCAAATAAAAATGTCATCTATGTACCGCTTCCAGTTCAAAATGGATTTGAAGAAAGGATTGGACTCACAAAGGATGTACTCGGTTTCGAATTTGGCCATAAATAGAATGGCCAAGCTCGGCGCGAAGGTGGCTCCCATCGCGGTGCCTTTAGTCTGAAGAAAAAAGGTTCCATTAAACTCAAAGTAGTTTTTGCCTAGTGCCAGTTCCATCAATTCCATAATGAAGTTAATTGGCACCCATTGTTGTGAGTTAGATTCGGTCAGGTATTCCATCATGCAGTCTAGGGCTTGTGTCTGAGGAATGCTTGTGTATAAAGAAGTTATGTCCATAGTCACTAACATTTATGAACCTTAGGTAGCGCATATAAAGTGGGAGTGCGCCTTTGGCTGGTTGTCAAAATTCGTATTCATTGTCAGTCACCCAATTACGGTCAAATGCATATTTGACTGTCTAATCGATCTCTGCTTTCATTTCTTTGGTAGGATCCCTTTTCAGTTTTTTTTAACTCGCTGGATCAGCTAGCAAGTTGTTTACCATTTCCAAGTATTGGGTATTAGGCATCACGACTATTCCCCCACCCCTGTCCGCTGGTTTAATCACTATGGCTGCATTGGAGACAGTTCTTTGAGAGCTTTATTTTCATCAATAGTTAAATTGTGCTTGACATAGGGTCTGTTATTTTTAGTTTTTAAATTATGCAGGTCCCTAAAAACACTCTTCTCAAATGTCAAAATTTCTTTGGACACCTGGTTGTCCTGAGGTGTGAATGTAGATGGACAACGGAGTCCAGAATCCTGTTCTGGTGTTCTCTCAGGGGTGTCTTGAAAGAACGATTTAAGTCTCACAGTTCGTAAAAATCTGCGAACTTGCATTTCTGTGGAGAACCAGTCGATCCCTGTGGTGGGGACTAAAGACGGGCCTTTTGATAAAACAGATATTTGTGATGGATTCAAATTTAGATTTGCTAAGTTAAAGATGGGAATTTGTCAGGGGGCGCTGTTGCGGACGACGATGATGGCCGCCTGACTTTGTTGCTCCCGCTCTGTACATAAATCCTTTCATTGAAAATCCTCTTGGAAGCCGCCTCAGACGCTAAGAACTTCGAGAAAGGTGTCCTAACTACCGGTCCACAGCTGCCGAAAATCCTGGGACGCAACGACCTGACAAACTAACAAATCCTCTCTGTGTCTGGACCGGCTTGTGCTACGAGCACGACCCGCCTGAGGGCTCCGCGAGGATTTTGCCTGGGGCTGTGGATTCAAGGAGGCGCAATGCTGCGAGTGGGCGGAGCCTGGGTTGCGGACCGCGCTGAGCCCTCGCGTTCTGCTGGAGGCCTGAACGCGGGACCCGAGCTAGCTGTTGGGACGGGGAGGCAGCGTCAGACTAACACTCGCCAGCGGCTGGGCTTGGTTTCGCCCCCCGTCTCCGGAGGACCCTGTCGGAGGGATCGAGTGGAGGCACGGCGCTGCTGCGAAGAGGGGGGACAAACGGCGGTAAGGAGTCCGGGGCCGTGGCGGTGGGGGGGGGGTCGGGAGCCCATTTAGCTCAAACGGCATTCCCGAGGCTGGCCTGGGCCCACCCCCTGCCGTCCAGCAGCTGCGTGATTCCCGGTGTGGTGTGCCGGACTGGCCCGCTGCTGACTGTGGGCTGCGGTTCAGAGCCGCATTGACACCGGATCTAAGGCCACGCACATCCTCAATTGAGTGGATATTGGAGTCGGGCTTTGACGGAGAGGAGAGGGGCCTCCTTCACGCTGCCTGCTCGCTGCAGCCGGCATGGCATTCTCCCCCCTCGCCGTTATGATGGCTGCTGGGGGGAGATCCGGGCTCAACCTGCCCTGTTACATACATGCGGCCTCTGCCTCGGAGACGAATTGGTGGACAGGTGAACTCCGGACACGCCATCCTGTGGGTCAGACCCATAAATAGCCCACAGCGGTCACTCTGATCACTCCTGCAGAACTAAAACACTCATAACTGTCCTTCACTCCTAGTCCTGCTACACAAAACGTGGGAGAACACAATCCATTGATAGCGGACAATCCCCCCCGGAACCTTCTTTTGGCTCCCTCCACGAGAGCCTGGAGCACCTCACAGCTTGTCAGAAAAGGGACAAAAATGGTGGAAAGTAGGGCTAGGCAACAGCATCTATCTGTAAACATCATGAGTGAGCCACAAAAAGCAGGGAAAGGAGGCAAGACTCCTGGCAACGAGAAGGGCCCAATGGTTGCCTACACAGGTGGCCAAGCGCAGACTACCACTGCAAATGTACATACCAATGGCAAGGAATCCCTGGGTGGGGAGGGTGAAGAGCAGGAAGACAGGCTTAACGACGATAGTTCAAAATGGTTGAACATTAAACTAGACGACATCGTTTCCACCATAGGCTCCCTCAAGGCAAGTGTCGAGAAAGAGAGTGCACGTGTCACGGAAACAGAGAGCAGGATAAGCGTCAACGAAGACGCTATAGCACACCATAACCGAGACATTACATAACTCAAGGAGGCCATGTCAAAGATGCAGAACAAGTGTGAAGACCTTGAATCGCGTTCAAGACGGAACAACATCCAGGTGGTAGGAGTGGCAGAAACATTCGGCAAGGGGCAGATGGGAAAACAACTTGAAGTATTATTTAAATCTGTACTAGGTCCGGATGCGTTCTCGGAACATTTTTTGTTTGAGAGAGCGCATCGCACTCTGGCCCCGGCCCCCAAGCCAGGTGCACCACCACGCACGATAATCGCTAGACTCCTCAACTATAGGGTCAGAGACACAATCCTACGGTTGCAAAGGGAGGCAGGAATGCTCCACTATGAAGGAAACTGTATACATATATACCCGGATTTCGCCGCCGGGCTGCAAGCCAGTAGAAGATCCTATGAACCAGTAAAGGGACTCCTCAGGGAACGTCAAGTTCCGTATGCCTTGATGTTTCCAGCCAAGATGAGGATTCAGTACGCGGGACGGGCGTATTTCTTTGAGTCCCCGGCCGAGGCCACACAGTACATTGAGACTTCCATACCTCTTCCCCCCTAGAGGGGAGAGACCGGCACAAAACAGGCCTAGGCCGGAGGATTAGGACACACCCGAAGCTCGAACATCCGATAGGCCGCGGTGCCACTCAGAATGCAAATTCAAAAAAAGAGCAGGGCTAGACGGCTTCACCTCAAGATGATGATGGAGTGCTGGGGCCAAGTCAGTGGTCATGTGAAGCAACATGTCCACCCCGGGAATGTTCCAAGAGTTAATGGGGATACGTCATCAAGTTGGGGGTGATGATGTGGGATTGAAATGGGAACAACGTCAAGTTGGGGGTGACGGTGAGGGAGGGGGGCTGATTACAAAGTATAGAACAAGCTGTTGCTGTTGCACAGCCTTATGGTTTGAAGTTTGTTGGTTAATGGTTAAACAAGTGGTCTCTGAGATTCTGGCGTGATGCAAGTTCCACGAGAGGTACATTATTGAGATGTGTGAAGTCATCTGTACATTCCTGTGTAAACATTGGTTGCAGACTGAAGGTGGAGCTATTGTCCTGGAATGTTAGGGGTCTGAATAATCGGTCTAAAACCAGAAAGGTGGGGAACTACATTGCCAGACATGGTGCCCAGATTGTCATGTTGCAGGAAACGCATGCTATGGATACTAATAATGAATGCATATTGCCTGGTTGGGGCAGGTCGAGGTTTTACACAAATTATTCATCCCAGTCCAGAGTGGTCATCACTCTTATACACCCAAGTTTGGGATTCAAGCTGCAAGGTCAAATAATTGACCCCCTTGGTAGGTATGTTCTTGTGTGGGACGAGGTCACAGGTCAACAAATGCTGCTGGTTAACACGTATGGTCCTAATATTGATGACCCAGCCTTCTATACCAGTGTATACCAGCTCATCACTTCCATTGATGTATCCACTATATTATGGGGGGGCGATTTCAATGTTGCTCTCGATCCCGGTTTGGACAGGTTCAGTACGATCACAAGGTCGCCCAGTAGAGCTGTTCTTACTCTTCAGCACATCCTACTCCAGCTCTCCCTTGAGGACGCCTGGCGGGTGCTCCACCCAAACTGTAGGGGATACACATATTACTCTTCTGTGCATGATTCGGAGTTTAGAATTGACTATTGGTTTGTCTCCCCTGCTGTAATTACTGCGATGCAGTCATGCGAGATACTGCCCCGCAGACGGTCTGACCATTCCCTGGTTGTGACTGAGATCGATTTTCATAGCTGTCCCAGACCTGTCAAAAGATGGAGAATGCCTGGAGGATTGCTGGGCGATGCTGGGGTTGTAGAGGGGCTACATATTGAAACTGCAGAGTTCATGCACCAGAACATAGGCTCTGTTGACAGATACTCCACAGTATGGGAGACCATTAAGGTTTGGACTAGGGGAACCGTGCTGTCGAAATCAGTGGGACTCCTGAAAGGGGTCCGAGCTGACCTAACCCAAACTGAATTGAAACTGGGGAAACTAGAGGAGGCTTATACTCGTACACATGATGGGGCAACATTGGCTGAGATACAGACACATCTTCAAGAATTTGGCTGGCTGGCTGCTAGGGAAATACAATATATGGCGGCCCCGATCCGTGCCCGTAGATACAGCGAGGGTAACAAGGCTGGTAGGACGCTGTCCAATTTATTTTAAACAAGATAGATACCCTATCCGGATCACGAGCATACAAACGCCACATGGGGAGGTCCTGCTGGGGTAACAGGAGATCAATAATGAATTTGGTAAATTCTATCAGCAATTATATAGTAACAGGGATATCAAAACAACCACTGAAATTAAAACATATTTAGGGACACTGAAGTTACCTACACTCCCCGAGGTGACCCGACTGGCAATGGACCAGCCTGTCACGACTGAGGAAATCGCCGAAGCGATTAGAGACTTGGCATCCAGTAAGGCTCCAGGATCCGATGGGTTAGGAGCAGAATTTTACAAGGAATTCCACGAGGAGCTAGTCCCAGTGCTTTTACAAGTATGGGAGGAATCCCTCCAGAGCCAAACATTGCCCCCCACAATGAGGGAGGCCATAATAACGGTACTCCCCAAGCCTCGTCGCCCACCGCAAGACATATCATCCTATAGGCCTCTCTCCCTGATCAACACGGATGCCAAGATATTTGCAAAAGTGTTGCCCAACAGGGGGCGTGGCTTGCGCGCAAAGCAAATGGCCGCCTGAAGGGAGAGCTCCGGCTCGGCCAGAAAATCCTTTGAATAAATATCCTTCCTGAACCGTTCTACACACGAAGAAGTTGAAGTTTCCAGTGGCGAGAGATCTCCTGCAGACACCCTCCAAAAATTGGACAAAATCGCAGCTGTTCGGCCGAGAAATCCTGAATCGAAAGAAGCACCGGCTGGGAAGAGGCGGCGTCGCCGGCCGACGGCTCCGCGGCAGAACCACTAGAGGCCGCAGGAGGGACAGGCCGCAGTGGGGGAGGGGCACGGCGGAGAGGGAAGAGAGGCGTGGAACCTCCTGGAAGAACCAACGACGGCCCGGTTTTGCTGATCGGTGCTCAAGAGAGGAGGGGGGCACGACTGGGGGCACGCCGTTGGAGTGCTGGTGAGCACAGCAGCACGAGACCCGGACCTTCTGCCTAGCGGCCTCTTCTGGAGTCGTGAGGAGCGCGGCCGATAATACCGCCGTTCCGGCGACGTAAGTGAGTACGGGCCCCCATCGCCTCCCTCATCCTCTACAGGCACATTACGTGGCTCAAAATACACGGAAGTAGCCACGCGTCGCAGAAAACAACTCGTAGTGCAACTGGCCTCCAGGGGAGGACATAACCCACTTTAGGGTCGCTCACCATCCTATATGGGCCGCACTGAAAGGAAGGGGGCAGGAGGCAAAAAGGTGGGCCCAATGGACTCCTTCGCTAATTCTCAAGCATGCGGGGTGTCTGGTGGGTCGCAGCACCCCCCGGACAGGCAGGAAGAGGACCCCTTGGAACGCCTGGCGACGATGGTCCAGAACGGGTTCATGGCCGTCAATGTCAAGCTGGATGACATAGTGGCAACGATCGGATCCTTGAAGGCCAGAGTAGAGAAGGAGAGTGCGCGAATAACGGATACAGAAAACAGAATCAGTGCAAGCGAAGATACGATATCCCAACATGGCCGAGATATAGCCCTACTCCAATCTGAACTGCGGAGAACCCAGAGTAAGTGCGACGATTTGGAATCCAGATCCCGCAGGAACAACATACGAATCGTCGGAGTAGCGGAGACCTTCGGCAAAGGGGACATGGAGCGGCAGGTGGAACACCTTTTGAAAACTATCCTTGGTTCTGACTCTCTCTCGGAACATTTTCTGGTCGAAAGGGCCCACCGCATCCTGGCGCCACCGCCGAAGCCCGGAGCACCACCGCGTACCATTATAGCACGCATCCTCAACTATCGAGATAGAGACGCAATCCTCCGGCTCTCCAGGGAGAAAGGCACGTTGCACTTCGAGCATGACAGGATCCACATTTACCCTGACTTCTCCGCTGGAGTGCAGGCTCAACGCAGATCCTATGAGCCGGTAAAAAGACAACTCCGGATGCGGAATGTGCCCTATGCCCTGATTTTTCCCGCGAAGATCAGAATTCAACATGGAGGTAGGGCCCATTTCTTCGAAAACCCCAAAGAAGCCATGGCATACGTGGAGGCCTCTATCCCTCTCCCTCCCAGGGACAGAACACACGATAAAAACGCCGGAAACCAGCCAGGGGCAGAGGGACTGGATGCGGCAGACTGAAAGGCCTGCACTGTCGTACTATGCCGCCGGGAAACATGTCTCAACACAAAGAATGGCCTGGACATAAACTTAAGGTAGGACCGGGCCGTGAGCCCCCGACAGGGTGGTCGGACAGCGACGGCAGCTACCCTCAGGAAAGTTCCAAGGTTATTTCAGGGGTATGCCCATCGGGGAAGTCCCGAATGTTATTGGGCAACATCGTCAAGTTGGGGTGGATGATGTGGGGAGGGATCCAACAGGGTGGGATAAAACCATTTATGTTGGGATATACGGGACTCATGTAAGGAGCTTGGGGAGTTGGGGGAGCTCAGTTGGGAGGGTGTTTCAAGTTAAAAGTGGTGGACACAACGCTACACAGGACATCCGTTCTGGGACGATCGGAATGAATATGATGAGTCTAACACACAGAGATGGCATGTAACGGAGTAAAAGATAAGAGATTGAAGTTGAGGCTACTTACTTGGAACGTTAGGGGCCTGAACAATCTAGCTAAATCAAGAAAGTTGGGAGCCTATATTACTAGACACTGCCCACAAGTGATCATGCTGCAAGAAACTCATGCACTTCGCAAAGTTAACACGGCCTTCTTGAAGAACTGGGGTCATAACCGATACTATACGGAATACTCCACACAGGCGAGAGGGGTCCTAACCCTCATACATCCCTCGGTTGGGTTTCGATGTGGGAAAAGTAAAGTGGACATGTTGGGTCGTTTTGTCATAGTATGGGGGAGTATAGCGGGAAGGGAGGTGGTGCTGGTGAACACGTATGGGCCAAATCTGGACGATCCCGACTTCTATGTAACTGTGGCACTTGAAATAGGATGCACGGGTAATGAACACATTTTGTGGGGGGGAGACTTCAACACCATCCTTGACACCACGCTGGATCGCTCCAGCACAAAACGCCGGACACCCTCCAGAGCGGCAGAGATGCTGTCGCAGATCTTGTCACAAATGGCACTGGTTGACTCCTGGAGAACACTGCATCCATGTAGGAGACAATACACATTTTATTCGTCGGTACATGATTCAGAGTCCAGGATAGATTATTGGCTGGTTTCTCTAAGCCTCATACACCAGTTAGACAGCTGCGAAATACTTCCCCGTACTTTTTCAGACCACTCCCCTGTTATGATGACAATCACGCTAGAAAACATAACACCCCCCGCCAGAAGATGGAGGATGCCACCAAATATCCTCAGCGACCCAGAGGTAGTGGAGTCTTTACATATAGAGGTGGGGCATTTCCTCGACACCAACAGGGGTTCAGTGAATAGCTGCCACACTCTATGGGAGGCCTTTAAGGCTTGGGTGAGAGGTATACTGCTTTCTAAGTCCTCGGGTATGTTGAAGGCGGTTCGGATAGAGCTCGAGGAAGTGGAGAAACGCCTGACGAACCTGGAGGCTAGATACACTAAAAAACACGATAGAGAAACCCTTTCGGACATCAATCGTAACCTGCTAGAATTCAACAAACTGGCTAACAGAGAATTATTGTACATGTCAACCCCCAGCAGAGCACGCAGATATGGTGAGGGCAACAGAGCGGGACGCACTCTAGCCAACTTGTTGAAAGCTGAGAGGCAACACACACCGATTTCCAGCATACTGTTGGAGGACGGTTCAGTGGTCACCAGTGAGGAGGGGATAAATAGGGAATTCACCCGGTTCTACTCTAATCTATATTCTAATCACGACTCGAAAACGCCCGAGGAGGTGGAGGCATACCTCCGTGGCATCACCCTCCCGTCGCTACCCTCCGAATACAAGCTGGCAATGGACCAACCCTTGACCACTGAGGAAATCGCCGATGCGATAAAATCTTTGGCCAACGGGAAGGCGCCGGGCTCGGACGGGCTTGGTGCAGAATTCTACAAGGAGCTTAGTGAGGAACTAACCCCGGTGTTGCTGTCGGTGTGGGAGGAGGCTGTGGAGGTGGGTACTCTCCCGCCATCAATGAGAGAAGCCATAATCACAGTATTGCTGAAACCCAGGCGACCATCCAGTGAGATGTCCTCTTACCGCCCCCTTTCTTTACTTAATTGTGATGCAAAAATTTTTGCTAAAATCCTGGCCACTAGACTTCTCCCACACATGCCCACGTTGATACACCCTGATCAGTGCGGCTTCATCCCTACCAGATCGACGGCCCTCAACCTTAGGAGGCTGTTCGGTATAATGGCCCAGATAAAACCGGAGGCCCAGGCAGTGGCAGTCTCACTAGACGCTGAAAAGGCGTTTGACACGGTGTCATGGCTTTACCTGTTCAAGGTGCTAAATAAATTTGGTATAGGTCCCTACTTTCTAAGATGTGTTGGGCTGTTATACTCGGACCCGGGCGCCAGAGTGCTAACCAACCGCGTGCTGTCTGACTGGTTTAAGCTGGGCAGGGGCACGCGACAGGGATGTCCATTTTCCCCTATATTGTTCGCCCTCACGATGGAACCGGTTGCAGCAGCAATCAGGGAGCATCAGGGGGAGAGGGGCATAAAAATGGCAGGTCTGACTCAATCCATATCCTTATATGCAGACGACACACTGTTATATATTAGAGAACCAGATGTACATTTAGGCCCTGCGATAGAGACAATACATGAGTTTACCGAGTACTCGGGCTACAGAACCAACAGGTCTAAATCCGAGATATTCCCCTTAACCCCCGCCACGAGATGCCCAACCAACACATATGGTTTGCAATGGTCCCCCGCCAAGCTGAGATATCTGGGAATAGTGGTGTCCACTGGAGCAGCCTCTCTTTATGCTGACAACCATGATCAGCTATTAGACAACATATCTACTAAACTTAAGTTGTGGACACGGCTCCCCATTTCTCTCGTTGGTCGAGTGGCCATACTAAAAATGGTAATACTCCCGAAATTGCTATACATATTCACCAACATTCCGCTGTGGCCGGGGGCACAGTTTTTTGCAACCCTCCGATCACTGGCGGTGGAATTTGTCTGGGGAGGGAACACGGCCAGGATGAAATGGGAAAAGATGGTGGAACCTTATGACAAGGGGGGAATAGCTGCCCCGGATTTCGAATTATATTACCTTGTAGCACAGGCCCAATTTATCAAATACTGGTACGACGACCTGGACACCTCCCCACATGTTGTTATCGAAAAGCACGCCGCTCTCCCTACCGATATAAGGTCCATAATCTTTAATAAGAAACATAAGGATGACTGCCCATTCCACCCGGTTAGCGTTACAGTACACGCGTGGTCTAGACTCTTCGGCAGGCTTGGAATAGTAGCCCCTTACTGCCCGGAAGCACCCTTCTGGAACTTTCCCGGTATAGCACCGTCCTACGATCCGGGTATCCGCACAAACTGGGACCCAGATGGTGAGTTTAAACTCCGGGACATATACCCTAATGGCAAGTTCATAACTTTAGAGGAATTTAAAGTAGGGATGGGAAGAGATCCGCTGAAAATATTGCAATACCATCGCATGCGACTATCTTTTAAAGCTAGATGGCCTCTGTTCCCGGAGGAACCACCCACCCATCCATGCCTGGATGTGTTGACTGCCCAAGGGGGAGTTAGTGTCTCGGGGCTATATGCAGTTATGCAGGCAAACACACCCACAACAAACAGGATCAGACTGACATGGGAATCTGACCTGGGGATCACGATCCCGAACGAGAAATGGGAGAAATATTGTGCTCTGACAAAAGGAGTCTCCATCAACGCGGGTCTCCGCCAAATCCAATTTAAGGTGTTAAATAAGTTACATTATACCCCTCAGAAGGTAGCGAAATTTATACGAGATAGATCGAGCAGGTGCCTGAAATGTGGAGACGAACAGGCCGACTCATTCCACATGTATTGGAGGTGCCCACTCATATACAAGTTCTGGGGTGAAGTGGCATCCATCCTAGAAGATATTACACAGATTCCAGCGGACCTAGCTCCTCAGAAATATATATTTGGTGACATTGGTAAGATCTCAGTAGTGGCCCGGCGATTATTCAACGTTGCGTGCGCAGTGGCCAAAAAATGTATATTGCAACAATGGAAAAGCACGAACGCCCCGAGTGCAAACCACTTCCTTAAAGAGCTGGCCTATGTCAACGAATGTGAAGAACATTACATAATGTCCTTGCCAGGTACATGCAAACCCAAGGACATATGGGGCCCATTCAGGGTATACTTGTGTGAATTGGGGTCGGCTGGAAACAGCCCCGGGGGAACTGTTACTGTGCCAAGTGTGTAAAATCGTTCCACTGTAACCAAGTTCCGATATTGGAGAAACGTAATGTGAAATGCTATGGTATGTTATGTTGTGTAGTAAGTGTACCACCACGATTGTTAAATAAAGTTTAAAAAAAAAAAAAAAGTGTTGCCCAACAGGCTGCTACCAGAGGTCCCGAAACTTGTACACCCCGACCAAAACGGGTTTATCCCTGCTAGGTCCACGGCTCTCAACCTTCGGATCTAGACTAAACTAGACTTTTTGGTATCATGGCCCAAATAAACCCGGGGAGGAAAGCCGTGGCCATTTCCCTGGATGCCGAAAAGGCCTTTGATTCAGTGTCATGGGCCTACTTACTAGCTGTACTGGAGGCGTTTGGTGTCGGCCCTAACCACTGGAAGAGAAGGGGATCCTTTCCCAAAGTCAGCTATTTCAAAATGGATTGTAAAATGCACCCAGATGTGTTATTTTCTTTCAAAGAGAATTTTACCCTTTACACCCAGCGCGGATACTACTCGAGTCACAGGAGCGGCTTTAGATTTCATTGCAAATGTACCTTTAGACGCCATTTGCAAGTAGCTACCTGGAGTTGAATTCACACCTTTGTACAGCATTACTGCATAGATAAACATTCTAAGAATAATTCACAGGTGGGTCAGGCGGTGTTAAAACATAATTTTGCCACATGATCACCCCACCATCTCCCGGTTCTATGTCTATGCAAAGCATGTAATTCTAAGCAGATCCACAAGTCTTAAAAGGCACGCATTACTTAGACTACCACGAAGAGAACACATTACCCCAGTGCTGAAAATGCTACACTGGCTGCCAATAAAACAGAGAATAAAGTTCAAAACAATGTGCATAATGCACAGAGCAGTACATGGCCAAGGAGCAGAGTTCCTAAAGAAAAAAATAACCATCTACCATCCGACAAGACCACTCCGATCTAGCAACGACATTCGCTTAGAACCAAAACCATTCAATAAAAGAAAATTCGCAGGATCATCTTTCTCTCACCTGGCATGTGTAACCTGGAATGACCTACCAAAAAAACAAACTCAACACAAGGGATCATCTGGAGGTCAGAAACTATTCAAAACGTGGCTCTTTGCTCCATAAACAGGAGGAAACGTCTAGGAAACATAGACCCAAAGGGAAACATGACACCCGTGGAGGATACCAGGACCCCTAACTTAGTCCTTAGTTATCAAAGGCGGGCAGGGTGGGGGGGGCAGGCTTCAACCACCAATCTATATCCACATACCACTAATCCTCAAAGGAAAGTTAGATGAGTAAGGACCCCAACCAGATGGGCAGAGAGGGACCAGAATCATCTAACTAAAACATTTGCAACCACAGGGCAGGGGAACCAGCGTAAACCAGCTAGGTACACACAACACTAGACTCACACAGAGGAAAACTCCCACTTCTCACATGCTTGCCAACTAGGCGGACAAACTACAATACCAAACATAAGAGACAACCATAGAAGTTGAGCACAGAAACACAAAGACAAAGGGGTACGAAACCAATCAAAACTTAAAAACCTGCTATCCCAACCCTACAACCTCAATTCTCTACATACACATCTCATACAGAAACTCAGACAACCACTTCTCTACCCAGCAATCCGCACGCACTTCACTACACTGCAACAACAGACCAACAACACATAGTCTGGCACAACAGAACATGGGAATTTGGCACCAACCCGAAAACAGCACTTGAGCTCAGCGAACGGTGCAAACCGAACTGAAGCGGCCAATAGGGATATAACGGTATACCGTTAAAGATGCTGTGAACCACTTAATTGAACAATAATAACCGTCACATTTTTTATACCGGTATACCGTTTATAACGTTAAGTGTGCTTTTCAACTGATTTGTAAAGGCTGCAGTAAGCAAGTGCTGCGCAGTCTTGGTCTTGCACTGTTGGATGTGCTGTCTGCAAAGTAGTTTCAGTTGGAGCAGTTTTTAATGCCATTCGATAAACCACAAGTGCCTGACACAAAATCAATATGTTAGCAATAGGAAGAATAAATACAGTGCCAAGAAGGAAAAAGGTTTACTTTGGGTTGGCGGCTTTCGGGTTTATGTATTCATAATGGATAATGTTTGCTAAACATATGACAATGGGGGATTTCCCTGGCTCTATCATTGAATTTACATATAAGTCACACTGCGAAATTCACTAATCTCTGTGGGTATTCTCTGCTGCCATACCAAAGGGTAACATGTCCGTGTTACTGAACACCTTTTGGCCCGCAAGTAAGCTAAAGGCTGTAACATAAAGAGAGAGTGCGTGTATGTGTGTGTGTATGCGCACAAGCGTATACTAACATCAGATTCCATTGATCTGTGGCAGGTTATCAAGATGGCAACATGTTCATCTTCACCCGTAGCCAGTGGGGGAGCTAAAAGCCTAAATGACCACTTAAGAAAAGCTATTCAGTTTGCTTTGCCAGTCGCAGCAGGGCTCCCCTCCCCCCCATCCTCCTCTCCACACGTGTGTTTGTGTTTGGTGGAAGCAAGGGGTGGCATTTCAGTGGAAATTATGTTGAAAAGCCCAATTCTGGCCCTGGGTGCCTGGTTTTGTTTGTGTTGATAAATCTGACAATTTATGACCTTTTAGAAAATATTTGTTAAGATTAGTTAACTCCACCTGCTATATCACGATACCATGATATACCGTCATTTGTCAAAAAGGTTATCGTACCGTCATAAAACTAATACAGTGACACCCCAAGCGGCCAACAGGACATCACAACTCTCACTTTCCTATTCCCACTACACCCTACTAATCCATTTTCCCTTCCCTTTCCTTTTTTCACAATCTCCTTTTCAGATCCGCCAGAGCGCCTGGGGCCACTGCAGTAGTGATGGTTCGCGGTACAAATACTTTTTAACATTAACTTACAGTAATTGTATTTCTGATGCTTGTATCTGCTTAGATGCCCTCTTGGGGTGGAAGGCCCATAGACGGCTAACACCTACTTTATATTTTATACTCGTGCATACTTCATGCTCCCTCTTGTCAGAAACAAAACTATCAAAGGGACCTTGACGCGTGAAGGATCTTGGATACAATCCACACCACACAGGGATAGTATTACAAGCACACCCCGTCAACGTCCCTTTTCAAAACTCGAAAACAAGAATGCAATACTCAGCACTTACCACTAGATGTCAGTTTGTGCACAGTATGTGAATCTAAGCAGATACAAGCATCAGAAATACAATTCCGTTAATGCTATATAAGGAAAATGTAAGGTCCACGAACATGAGAAATAACATTAAGGTTACAACGCACTTTACTGCTTATGCCAACTCTAAAGTATATTCAGCATAAATCACTTATCATGGTAAGCAGGATTATATCCAAAAAGACTAGCCTCTCAAACTGCCATCGCCCCAATCCCGCTCCAGTGAAATGTCAGCCACACTGCGCACCTTTTGAGTTCTCCCAAGTAACTCCAAAAGAGGTGGAAGACGACATAAATAGTCTGAAACCGTCCCATTGTCAAGGTGACGTATGCCCAGCCTCCATTATCGAGAAAGGAGCCAAAGAGTTAGCCCCATTCATCACCACGCTGATAAATTCCTCCTTCAACTACAATCAAATACCTAACGATCTTAAGGAAGCCTGGGTCATGCCATTACTGAAAAAACCCAACCTAGACCCACGCATTCCAACAAACTATAGACCCATCACCACCGTCCCCTTCCTTTTAAAAATTCTAGACCGAGTGGCATATTTGCAAATACAGAAGCACCTTGTGGACAACAACCTTTTAGGCCTCAGACAATCTGGCTTTAGGCCAATGCATAGAACTGAGACAGCCATCCTAGACCTGAAGATCCAAATGGACGAGACAAAGAACAAAGGAAAGCTAGCGATCCTCCTGCTCTTGGACCTGTCAGCGGCCTTCGACCTTGTTGACCACCAAATTCTAACCGGGCACCTCACTACAGGTGCAGCATTCTCCACCAATGCTTCAGACTGGATCAACTCCTTCCTTTCTAATAGGACCATCAGAGTCTTCTCCCCATCAGCCTCTGCAGACCCGAGCTCCACTATTTGTCCCCCAAGGCTTGTGCGTGTCACCCACGCTATATATTTTCACAAAGCTCCTTTTCGATCGCCTGGACAACTTGGGTGTCATCTACACCAACTATGCAGATGACACCCAAGTCCTCATCCCCCTCTCAGGGTGCTACGATCAATATTCAAAACTTGTTAATGACAGCTATCTAGAAATCCAGGCTTGGGTGGCTAACAATAGCCTATGCCTTAACGACGATAAGACTGAGCTGCTGATTGTCGACACTCAGGCATGTCTAAACAAGCTGGACCATAGGTATGCAACCTTCAACATTGACGGCAACCCAATCAAGGTCTCAAAGGAAATAATACACTTGGAGTCTATCTTGAGTCTACTCTGTTCGTCAAGAAACAAGTCAGCTCGGTAGCATCCTCCACAGGCTATACCAATAAGCTAATCTACAGTTTCAAATCCTACCTGTCCACCAACAGCTGCCTAACGCTAGCCAGAGCACCAGCACTGTCAATAATTCACTATTGTAACACACTCTTTCTGGGCTCCTCCGAAACTAGCCCAAACAGGCTCCAGGTCCTGCAAAATAACTCATTAAGAGCAGCACTTAGTTTACCCAGATCCAGCCACATTTCACTCTCAGGCACAATGCCAACTGGCTTTCAGTTTTTGACAGAATCACTCTCCGCACCCTAGTAATCACACAGAAGTGCCTTGCAAACACAGCACCCAAATATCTTTTTTTTTTAATTTTTATTTTATTTGTAACATCTAGTTTCTTTCAAACTTTTATTACAATTCATTTCATCCCTTCACTGTTTACGATTTCCAATGTTAGATTAAGTTCTTTGTCCTTTCAGTTTATGGCTTTATCTAGGAAATGTATCACTGAACAGGTTAAGTGTACCAAGCTTCCACTCAGGATCCGAGTCCACAGATCCTCCATCATATCATTTGCTGGCTTAAATTTACTCAGATGGGTGGATCTCAATTCACTTATTGCCACACATTCGATTAACAGATGTTTTAAGGACTCCGGATGTAATTGTAAATGCCGGCAAGCTTCATCTATGCCAATCTGCAATTTTCTCATCACCAACATTTGATTTGTTTTATATAGATTCATTCTTAGTCTGAGAAAATTGTCTCGATGGTATCTCGAAGGAAATTGCCATAAGTATGTTAGCATGTTGTTAACTTTATTCTTTGTTGGTCCTAAATCTAAAGCTGTCGGCATCTTCTCATACTTGTCCAGTTTGTCAATCCATAGCCACTCTTTCAACTTCCTTCTAAGCAATTCGTCAAAATGTGCAAGCATCATTCAGCCCGCACCACCAGATTTGCCCCATCTCACTGCCTTACAGTACCTAGCTTCAACCTGAAAACTGCCGGAGGAGCAAGCTTCCCAGTTCAAGCAGCAAAACGCTGGAACTCCATACTCATTGCCTTCAGACAAGAGCCCTCCTTCCTGGCTTTCAAATCGGGAATTAAGGAATGGCTGAACAACAAGCCCCTCCAATAACGCCCAGCTCCCACCCTCTATGCTCATGTGATTGCACTTCTGTCTATGTTATGTTATAAATGCTTCATGTCTCCAGACCAGCTGTAACCACAGGTCTGGCTAACTTCAACTGTAATGCCATTGATGTCCTTGTATGTAACTCACAAGTCTGTTCTAGCGCCCAGTTACCTCAGGGTTCGGTGCACAATATAAATAATAAAGAAATACAAAAAATTCAAACTTGAACACAACCTTGTTTTGTTTTTTATACTGAGGTAATTGTTTATAGTTTTGGTTCACACATTTTGTTCTAGTGAGTGTGATGTATTTCTTGTATTTTATAAGTGGTCATATTTTGGTTATGAGAAGTTTTAAATGTTTTGTATTCAATTTGATGGTGTATTGTATTGGTATTTTCAGATTATTATTTATACAGTTTCATCTTTTCTATGCATTCATATGCATATATGAATATCTCTTGTTAGGTACCTGTTTATTTTTTCTGTTTAAAAGTTTGTAATTAATGCTTTGTATTCCTTTTCACTTTATTAATTCTGCTGTTCTTTTTAAATTGGTGTTCTTTTTTATATTTGTGTGTATATTACATTTATGTATATACATCGCTGCAAGTATTTTTTAATTGCAACTTTTAAATGTACATTTCTTTGTTTTGATTGTTTTATTTATAATGGTAACTATAGAATCATGGCCTTTACACTTAGTATGTGCTGGTTTGTAATTTAATTGATAAATGTTTGACGGTTACCCTGAGGTTTGATTTATGAATAATATATTTTAAATTTTGCATAAACATTAAGTTGCGTATAACCATAAAGTTATTTATAATGTTTGTTGCCTTTAAGTTTTTGTTGGTTTACCTGTAGCTTTTTATAAAAAGAATTTTGTCGCAATATCTTTTTTTGTATTCATTTTATTTTTTCTGTGCATATGAATGTTTTGTTTGTGTTATGGTACAAGTTATTGGAACAGATTACACCATTAGACATGTAGCTACATTTGTGGGCATGCAATGTACTTTTTAGGTAAATATGTGTACGGTTGGATGTGTATGTCTGTGCGTGTGCGTATCCGGTGTTGAATGTGTTCGATATTTTGCTCTGGATGTGTGGGCGTTTACTGTTGTGTTTTTTGTGTTATGTGCGCCTTAATGGCATGCACTTGTGTGTACTCTGAACATGCTTGTAAGTTTGAATCATGATCGTTGCTGTGGGTGCATGTGTGTTTGTGTATGTGCCTGTAGGTAGGCGTGACAGTCCTGGAAGTGAAGCATGACTTTAATGCAAGTTTTTTTTAATTCTAGCAGGCATATAGATTAACATTTCATGTATGTACCAAATGAGCATTTCCAATAAGTCTCCTAAATGATATTCACATCAGACAATCCAGGAATGTACATGCACATTTTGATGTACATTTATTCTGAGCATTTGTGAAGTATAAATAAATCTTTTAATTTGGAATATGATTTTTTAAAAGCAATCCCTTCACAAAACGCTCACAGTTGCTGTTTATAATTCCTTATTTTAAGAGGCTTGTCTCGAAGTTGGTTGATCCTGCTTGAAACTTACTGCTGTGCATCTAGTTTGTATTTTTGCACCAAGATGCTCGAGGGCATATTTATAAAACCACACACATAGCATAACCTAAATATCAGCTGCCACCTACTCCGCAAAAAACGCTCAAATCACCCTGTGACAAAAAAGGCATGCCTAAAAAGCACCCTTTCCCGCTTAGCCTTATGGGCTTCTAGGAACAGCACACAAGAAAAGGGTTACAGTGTCATGGGGACTTGAGTAGAATTCCCTCTAGCCACAAATGAAAAGTCAAAAAGCAATGGAAGACAGCAAAAAATTAAGGGTACCCAGAAAGTTGGTGAGCCAACATTGTATTAATTACTGTCCTTGGGCGTGTAGCCACACCAAGTGTGTTGTGGGTCTGGCTGGTAGCAATGTTAAATTATGTCATGGCTGCAGCCTGTGTGGCATTGTACCTTACAGGCAGCCTTTTTCGCTCCATTGTTGTTTTAGGTCCAATAACCAGGCATCTGTATTTCTGTATTTTACTGTCCTTTCTGTGTAGTTATTGCTGGTGTTAGCTCTAACTTGGAGTGCACAAAAAGGCTTAGTGTGTGTGTGTACCAGTGATTGGATGTCAGAAAGACTGCTGGAATGCACAGGTCTGTCTTTACCCGTGAAAAGGCACTGGAAAGTTTGAATGGCCACCAGCACCGATAGGCTGATGTGACGAATCATGGCATGTCGTCACTTCTCCCCAGAGGGGAGACCTTCTTTGTGAAGCTAGGGAGGTGAGGCCACTAACAGTCCCCCTATGGGCGGTTAAATTCGGAAGGGCTTAATGAGGAGGGGCTGGGGATAAGGACGACCATCTGGGGTGCCACCCTGTTAGTATCTCATCCCCATATTCATTAGTCCCCACTGCCATCACTAACCAGTATGTTGATAGTAGACCGATGTGTTACTGCAGTACATGGAGGACTGACAAAATTAAAAATACTTCACAAGCATGAGGGATACTACGCATCCATTGACAACAAGGGCTGATGTTATGCAAGGGCGGGGCAAGCCCTATAATAAGGAAACTGAAGAAGCGAGGAGCCTGCGAACACTACCCGGGAGATTCGAACCTAGGAAAGAAAAAACAGACAGAGCGATGTTCCTGGGAATGGCATGCCGAAGGAAGGGCAAACACTTGCCCGTGGGGATCAACCGGTCCAAACTGTTCCCGGGAATGTGAGGCGAGACACCGCCGCAGCAGCCTAGGAGCTGGCAGAGAGAACGGCATTCACTTACCTGTGTTTCAGGCGAATGTCAGATTCAGGGACGGTGTCCAGACCGTCAAAGTTTAGAGAATCGAGTGGCCAATGGAGGAAGCCGGTCAACGTGGAAAAGGACCGGCGAGACTGGCATGAAGTACCACGCACCCTGGACAGCCGGTGATGTGCCTATTTGGAAAACTGGTAACTGGGAATGCGAGAGACACAGTGGCACGGAGATGAGAGCCATGGTTGGCCTCACAGATATTTTCCCTTGTCCCAGTAGTAATCAAATAACTGCGCGAGGTAAGAGGCATAGAGAGTGGTGGAAGGGAAAAGGTCCTCATCAGAGTGAGAACAAGGATACCACTGACCACCAGAGAAGGATCTGGGACCCGCACACAAACCCAGCGAGAATCTGAGAAAATCGTCCTCGTCACAGTGGGAACAGAGATACCACTGACTACCGGAGAAAGGTCTGGGACCCTTGTGCAAACACAGAGAAAGGAAGAGGAAATCTTCTTCATCCCAGTGGGAAGAAAAGGGTTTGGGACCTACATGAAGATACCAAGAGGGTAAGAGGAGGTCTTCCTAGTCACAGTGGGAACAAGAGAACCACTGACCGTCAGAGAAGGGTCTGGGACCCCAACAATCTGTGGGACTTTGCTAACAATAGATTAGCCAGGGAATTAGCCAGGGGAAGGGAGCATCACCCCCTGGCATCAAGCTGACAAGGAAGCTTTATTTTGGACAACTATACCAGGGGAAGGGAGTCATTCCCACTGGTGATTTATCTCAAGAAGGAACTTTCTTTTTTTAACTATATCCAGATCCCAGGAGAAGGGAGTCATTCTTCTTTAGGCCTAAAAGCTGAAACACTGCACCAGTACCATGTCTATCACTGGGATTGGCACTTGAAACGCCTGGACGGTTGACTCGGCCAACAATGTGGGAAGATCTGCTGCTGCATCTCCTTGGATTTCCCACAGGGAAGTTCTACTCGTCTAGCGACTATAGGGGAAGCAACTTCAGCACTCGCTCTCCTTAATCTGACCCCTACTTGGCCATTGTATGCACATGAAGTTCCTGGAAGTGGTGGCTGTCGCTTTCTCTATCGTGTAGATTTATCAAGGAGGCCTGGCCCCTTGTACTGTTCTTCTCACGTAAAGATACCAAAGGGCTTGCCCTGCAGCCTTTGTCTCGACAATCTTTTGCCAGCTAATATTTCCTCTCCCTTGCTTAGGGTTTTTGTCGATGTGATGTTAGCACCGCCAGCCAAGAGTCACACTCGTAGGCTCTTGACTTCTCTCTCCTACTATGGTCTCAGCCAGTGCCTGATGTATAGCTCTGAGCAAGTTCTTTTGATCAGCTGTTCCTCCACTATCTACCTTAGCTTGTCCAACTCGGAGTCTGTTCTTGTGTGCGGGACGGTGTGCCTGTCCTGTTATCTGGGCCCTGAGTGAAGTGCACTGCTCTTTTTGTAGAGGGTCCGATTGAGAAATTGTGCCCTTGGATTGGTTATTTCTCTTTGATTCCCTTAGCTTGTGTCTGTATAGTCTCTTTGTTCGCCTACCTATTTCAGTGGTTTGGCTTCCTTTTTATTATCTGCCTTGGGGTTAATTTTGGGCTTCCTGGTGGTAATTAAGTAATTGGTAGTTATTTGACAGCAGCCAAGCGCTTCAGGGCCACTTCTATGCTACCATTTTGCAGTTGGGCAGGATTGGTGGGTATACCCCGCTGCTCTGCAACGTGGGCAGTATATCTTTGCCTGTCACGTATCGGTCTGTTCTGATCACGGGTGGCTTTTGTGGCCGCAGATGATAGCTGTGGCGTCCCTCACAGGTGTCCCAAAGAGCCCCTCCTCACCTAGAGGAAGTGGCAACCAATGTGACTTTTCACAACAACCGGTGCAAATGTTTTGGTTTTGATATGCATTTGGAGAACTATGGATGCACACAGCTAAATAAAAATGCATTTTGAAATTGCCTTTGTTTTATGTAACTCTTCATAAACGGAAAAAGTACTCGACTGTAACAGTATTTCTCTGGTATGGGCAGTCTGAGTAGAATCGCAACCTGTAGAAAATCTATACATTTCTCTCTTTATACTGATTTCACTTCACATGGCTTTATATTTGGCTGGGATTAACCTGCGCCACCTCTTTGCATCTGTTCAGCCCTGAAGAGGTGGTTTCTGGTAGGACGGCTCTACATTTGCATCACGTGTGAGAATAAGTAGGCACTGGGAAGTGAAGCAAACGTCTTCTCTGAGGTGGGATGGGGGACTATGGCTCAACCGATATCCTGATATTTATTTTCACAAATCCTATTTGGAAATGTGGCGGTTCCTGCTGTAGCAGCTGACCTCCTTGCTCTCCTTCTCGTTTTGCGTGCCAATGAGCTAGCTTTAATAGCCTCCATCACCTGTTCACCAGGACTCTGTGATGGATGTATGCGAGATCCATCCATGCCCTTACAGGGACAGATAATAAGATGACAAATGTGAATTGGGTTTTGTTTAAACTCCTCTTAATCTTTCTTGTGCAGCTGGTATATTTTACGCAAAGTCTTTGAAATATTCTTTCCTTTTGGTTCATGTAGGTGAGCCGCGACCAAGACCATTCTCTGACACTAGACTGGGACCGAGTCAGAGTGTTCGACAGGGAGATAGCACAGATGTTTTTAAACATCACGAAGATGACAAAAGAATCCAAGGTAAGGAGAGAATGGATGGTATTTGATTTTTGTTTTTTTTTCTCAAAAACCTCTACCTTATCATGGAATGACGTCTGGTATTGCTCTCCCCTTCACCCTGCTAGAGAGTTTTACACAAGTTGCTGCCTGTGGCAGATCTTGGAAGAGCCCACCTTAGGTGAACATGGTAACACCTCTTAGTTTAGGCCTGAACCACCCAAAGGTTTGGTAGCAATGGCTTAGCAGCCAGGTTTGGTCTAGGGAGGGAGGAGGGCTGCGATAAGGTACAAAAGCCTCAGAGCATACACTTAGTCCAAGAAAGATATATAAAAAATAGAGACCTGTTTATATACACTAGGCGCACTTGAAATTCGTCAAGTAAGTGCTATTAACAGAGTAGGACAATAAAAGAACACTGGCAATGTGCTTTAGATAGTAAACCACAAGTGTAGTAACAGTAGAATAGCTTTTCAAATAACATAGTGAGAACCGTAGATGCAAAGCTTTTGAAATTCTTATAAATGTTAGTAACTTTGTTCCAGCCTATCTTAAAGAATCCAAATCTATCTTATGGGAGTCCCACAATGTTCAGAGGTGGCACTGGGTCACCAGTGGTCAGGAGTTAGCAGAAAAGTTGGTAACTCGAGTGAAATGATATTGTTAAAATGATATTTTATTTATATTGTGCTCATACACAAGGGTTTCAGAGCGCAACCAAGTAAAGGGAGGGGAACGGGGGAGAACAAAAAGCACGATCTTACCATGCCCAGTGACATTGAGAACACGCAAGTACATGGGAAAGGGAAAAGGGGGGAAAGTGCATGGAAGGGGGGTAAAGGTGGAAAGTGTGGAACATAGGAGAGAACAGAATAAATACTTAAGTACAAGTAAATAAATAAATAAAGGTGGTAGTGCAGCCAGCCTGTGGCAAGTGCTAGGTTAGGCAGGTAGGGTATATCTGATGAGTGCAGAAGAGAAGTGGGTGGGGGACTGTATGGGTACAGATACAGACCCCAGTGCAAGGGGTGGCCTGGAGGCAGTGCAGGAAGGTGGCAGGGTGAGCAGGTACCTGAGCCCGAAGGACAGAGGGTGGCCACGGTGCAAAGAGAGAAAACAGATTAGCAGGGGAGAAGTGGGGAAAAGGCAGAAGCGAAGGGGAAGGTGTTGAGGTGCTTCCGGAACCGGAGATGGTTCTCCTCAAGTTTCAAGGTGGCAGGGAGGCTGTTCCAAAGGAGGCCCCAGCCAAAGACCGAGATCTACCTCCAGCTTGTTTCTTTGGGAGTTAGAAGTAGAGGAGCGAAGAGCTCAAGAGGGGAGGTATTTACAGAGGGACAGTTGAAGGTATTTCGGACCCAGGCCCCAGAAAGCCTTGTGGACAAGGCAGATGGTTTTAAATTTAATGAAGGGATTTCAGTGCTGCAGAGATACGATCCCGGGGCTTGAGGCCAAGGACAAGTCTTGCAGTCCTATTCTGGATTAGTTGCAAAGGGCGGAGAGTAGAGGCAGGTAGATTTAGAAACAGGCTGTTACAGTAATCCAACCTAGAGAGAAGGAGAGGAAAGACAGAGTACCTCTGAGGAGATGCAGTAAGGGGTTTGACTTTTTAGAGATGTCAGAGATGTGTGAGGAGAAGGAAAGAGAGGAGTCAAAGATGACCCCAGGGTTCTTGGCCTCGCAGGTAGGGGTAGAGTGTATTAGGGAGAATTCTCATAAATGTGATAATTCCCTCCACCTTAGAGACCCCCAGCAAATTTGCTGTATTTTGAGGACTTGATTTTTTTAACCTGGAGAGAGTGAGACCGTTTTTCCCACTCTCTCATGTATTTTAATGTAATTTTATGCACTGTTTCTTTTTGTTATGGAGTTTAACCAACTCCATAGGCATCATATTTTACAATTGTGCCACAAAGCACCTTTAGTGCAGAGCCACAGGGAAGTCTTTCAGATTTCCCAAGGTTTAAATACCTTCTCTGGGATCAACTGTTTGCTAGAGCAGTAAAGTGAAAATGACTTTACTTAGCATTGTACTTGCTAGACCCAGGACACCCTATTTTACAATAGAGTGCTGGAGGTGTTACTTAGTATCCCGTGTCTAAATGCTCATGTAACATTTTTTATGTTACCCTTTCCTCATTTGACTGGCTGGTGGCAGTGGTTTAGTTTTGAAGTACCTTGGTTTGCATTTACCGCGACCGTTTGCGGCTCCGGTAAAGTAACCGCTGGAGCCATCTTTTTCAAATGGCGTCCAGCCATCTTTGCTAAAATGGTGCCCGGTCTTCTTTTTTCACAAGGTCTTTGTAGAAAGGTCCTTGTAGAGAGTTGATCTGCGCGTCAAACCAGGTTTTGTCTCTTTGTTCATTTCGCCTTTAGCAGGGTTTCTGAGAGAAACCCGCCTCTGGCTCCAGAGTGTCTGGGGTAGGCAGGAAGTGAGGGCGGTGCCCGAAAGTCCGTGCTTAGTCTCCTAGGAGATGCAAATACACTCTGTGGTGATTGGCTGGCTGACTGTCCGGCAAGGTGATTGACAGCTAGGCTGGAATGCATGGGAGAGAACTGAATAAAAGGCGAGTCTTTTGGCTTGGAAGGCAGAGTCGACCACTGGACAAAGGATCCGAAGAAGAGCTTGAAGAGGACGCCTGCTGCAACTAATGGACCGTTGGTTTGCCCGGTGAAGCCTTGCTGCAGTGACTACTTGCCAAGTTCGCATCGACGGAGATGCCCCTGCAAGAACGACTTCTCCCTTTTTGAGTTGGTGGGACCAATCAACTCCAAAGTAAGCCACCTGCACACCCATCTCGGAGCTGGTTGAATTTTTCCTCAGAGTGCTGCAGGAGCCATATAGCCAGGGAGAGGGACATCAGATTGTGTGCGTTACTTTTAAGCTGGCCTAAAGTTTTTGGAAGATCCTCTGGACTCACACGAAGCAGGACTGACCAAGTCTGAGCCCCCTCAGCAGAGTGCGGGACCCCAGAAGAAAAGACAGTCCACCTTGACAGCCAGGAACCGTGCTTATTGCTATTTGCTGTACCACAAGAATCTGAAACGCGAAACAGCCACTGAAAGTAAAGTTTGCCGGCTGCCAGTTTTGACAGTGCCAGTGCAGTGCCCCCAACGTCCTCCCACTTGTCCCCACAACTGAGGCCCATGAACAGCGAGATCTGCGGAGCTGCACAGGAACAGAAGTCATCAGCTGCATCTTTTCTACTTGACCAAGGTACTGTAAAACAAGTCTAAGAGAACTTGCCTCTTACTGTAGAAGTGCTTGTAACTTCCCACCAACAACAGACCCACCACCACAATACCCTTTCTCCTTAAAATAATTGACAGAGTAGCATACCTGCAAATTCAGGACTACCTTGAAGCTAATCGCCTACTAGGATCTGTTCAATCTGGATTCAGAGCACAACATGGTACTGAAACGGCGTTAATTGACCTAAAGACCCAAATAGACGAGCTCAAGGACAAAGGCAAAACTGCCATGCTACTCCTCCTCGACTTATCGGCGGCCTTCGACTTGGTGGACCATGCAATCTTGTGTAAACACCTGGCATCAGCGGCCCATTTCTCGAGCGACGCAATAGCCTGGGTCCAGTCCTTCCTAGCAAACAGAACTATGAGAGTTTTCTCCCCATCAGCATGGGCTGACCCGATTCAAACCTCCTGTGGTGTCCCTCAAGGATCTTGTGTCTCACCCACTATGTATAATACATTCACCAAGCCTCTATTTAATATATTGGACAGACTGGGTGTCACCTACACTAACTATGCAGATGACGCCCAGATCCTCATTCCCCTTTTGGGTAATTTTGATAAGGATACGGCCTTGGTGAATGAAATATACCTCCTCATTCAGGCATGGATGGCATCCCATGGCCTCTGGCTGAATGACGACAAAACAGAGATCCTGATGCTTGGCTCTACAGCCAACCTAAAAAAACTAAATCCCAACTATGCCTCATTCAGTATAGATGGCAATATAATTAAAGTAGTAAACGAGCTAAAAACACTAGATTTCTACCTCAACTCCACCTTATCACTAAGAAAACAGGTAATTTCCTTGGCTTCCTCTACTGCCTACACAGGCACACTTACCAGGGCATGCCGACCCTATCTAACTGAAGCAGCCTGTATCACACTTGCCAATGCTCTAATACTATCCAAAATAGATTATTGCAATGCCCTAAATCTAGGAGCTAACAAACATATCCTTAACAAATTACAAATACTTCAAAATAATGCCTTGAGAACTGCCCTAAATCTAACTAACAGAGAACACATTTCCAAGTTCAGAAGAGACCACCACTGGCTAAAAATAAGTGATAGAATCCTACTTAAAACCGTATCACTCACCTTCAAATGCCTCAATAATGTTGCTCCCGCATATCTCACAGAAAGAATGATCAGAAAAACTTCAACCCACCCGTCCAGAACAGCCAACTCCCACTGTCTAGAGATACCCAGATA
Organism: Ambystoma mexicanum; assembly: GCF_040938575.1. Classification (NCBI taxonomy): domain Eukaryota; kingdom Metazoa; phylum Chordata; class Amphibia; order Caudata; family Ambystomatidae; genus Ambystoma; species Ambystoma mexicanum. The sequence continues at coordinate 1,605,526,534 of NC_090932.1, forward strand.
GATTCAAGTTAACCAAATCAGGAAGAGGTAGCTTCCCAGTGAAAGCTGCACAATATTGGAACGCACTACCTCTGAACCTAACAACTGATAAGTCCTATCTTAGCTTCAGACGTAACTCCTTAAATTGGTTATGGTCCAATGGCATATGAATCTCGGACATCTGTAAGATCTACTCCTATATCTGACTATGAAAATGCCTAATCTATTGTACCATCCCTACATGTTCCATGCAACCTACCGTATCCTTGATTGTAACCTAATTGTATCTTCCTTGTTTGCACTGTGTTGATTCCATGTTGTAACTAAGCTGTAAGTATTCGTTTCTACTATGTCCGGTAACCTACGGGTTTGGTGCACATTACCAAATAAATAAATAAGCAAACAAACAACTCACAAGTCTAATCAGCTTGTGGCCCCATGTTTGATTCTTCTTTTCACCAAAGACTCCTAAGAACTTGTGCAAAGGCTTTTCTATACCAGAAGTGCTTTATCCTAGCCAAGACTTTTGCCCATTGACTTTGGCTTAGCCTATCGAATTGAATGACTCTTCTAGTGAACTCTGAAAGTATCTGCACTGCTTAAGAATATTTGTGGTCTCTTGTGTTCTAACAACCTTTGCCTTTTACCAACTTTTAAAGAGTCTTCTGAATGCCAACAGTAAGGTATTAATGTCCCCAGCACCCTTGCTACTGAAGTCACCTGTGGGTGTAGGTTGTGTCTGTGGGCCTTGTCTGATTCAGAAACTCAGTGTACAGTATTCAAGTATATTTGTGTGTTACTATTCTATTGCTCCCTTCTGAAGAAGGCTTTATAACTGACTGATAAATAAATGATCAATTGTTTATGCAAGAAACCTTGAGTGTAAGAGTTTATTTGAATACCTGTAATTGTGAATTTTTGTGTAACTCCACTACAGCTCACATTTCCCATCTTGAGATAAGCCTGGCGGCTCAACACGCTACCAAAACTGTGTAGTACAAGCTTATACCAAAGGTCGGGTTGCCTATACCTGTAGTCATAGTTGTTTGTAGTATTCCCACAGGGTACGGCATTCAAACTTAGCCTAACAGAGTGCAAGGTACAGAAGGGCAGATTTCAGCTGGATCGCTCTTCAGGTTTGCAGGTAAGTACAGTTAGGCTTTCTCAAGTCAAGGAAACTTGGAGGTCCCATGGACCAATGTTCTAAGGCAGGCGGTTTCTAACACTTGGGGTGCAATGGGTTGTCCACCCCAATGTAGCCCTTTGGGTATCTGGAAGGGTGTTAGATTCAGGCAATCTGCTGCCCCCAGGATCTCTGGATCAAGCAAGCAGCCCCCAGGTAAGTTATACATTGGCAGGACAGTACCTGCAAGTGATGAAGTAGTTGCTGCAGGACAGTTCCAGCGGTGAATCGACAGCAGACCCAGTCACAGGTTTCTCTGTCTTGGTGACAGAAGAAGGGTGTTGGGTAAGAATGAGTGCAGTCCAAATGGACTGCACAAGATTTCTCTTGGTATTAGGTAACTGTGAGAAACCTGAAGGTGTCTCCTTGACTAGTCCCCGGGGATCTGTCATCCAGGTTGGCAGGACACGGCCATCACTATTGGATCCAGTTCCTGGGGGTGGACCAGTGCGGGCGGATCACCTGGATGAGCGTTCTTCAGGGAGTGGAAGTGGGACACCGAAGGTTGAGACGCGGTACCTACTACTTTGTAACACCTTTTCCCTGCATTACCCTGCAGGATATTCAGAAGCTCTACCCCCCTTTCCGACACAAACTCTTTCCTATGCTGTAACAGACAACGGACTAACACCAGAGCCATTTACCTGACATGTGCCAATACAAGGGTCAGGCAGAGTCAGGCAATTGACAATAATCATGCACGCCTGACGCCCCTTTACCTTCCCCACAGGGATAAAAGGTGGAGCATGAAAGCACGCTACGAGCAAGGCCGAACACTTGAGGAAACAGCTACACCGCAACCAGCAGTTTAAATGGAGAATAAAGGCTGCGAGATGTGGAGGGACGACGAAGGGGGAACTACCCTGGCCTTTTTCACCTCAGACCTGCGAAACCGCCGATAAGGGAATTACAAGACCGGGAAATACAGCTGACTTGCGGAGTGGCAAATGTCAATGGTGCATGGGGGGGCTCCCGCATTGATAACACAGGTGTGGAGGCACTCTGGCTACAGTGGTACCTCCTTCACTCCAGAAGCAAGGCAAGAAAGCAGACATGACAAAATCGGTGAGTCCCAGAAAACTGATAGCGAGCTGAATCATATTAAGCCCAAGGTTGCAAGTGGCAACATTGGATGAACGCAAGAACCTGAGAACAAAGAACTTGTGTATGTTTGAACTTTTGGGGAAAGCCCAGAGAAGGGACAGCTACAGAGTGGTCAGGTGCTGTAGAAGTGCTCATTTGAAGGCCTCTAGCTGGCCCCTTTTGGGTCTTGAAACTGCAAGTACCAGAAGGCCCTAGGAAAGGGCGGCATGTGGTGTCCGAGTGGTCCTACAAGGGTCTCTTCAAATCCCTTGTACACTTGAAAGTCTCTGACTCATTTAGTTTTAGTTTAGTTTATTATTTGTATAGCGCCGCCTGGCCCTAGGGCATCCGGGCGCTTGCGATGAATACAGCAAGAATAATGAATACAACAAGAATAATGCCAAGAGAAAGCTAAGGGAAGTGAGTCCTTAATCGTGAGAACGTAAAGTGAACTGTATATTTGGCAAACATGAAACTCGGTTTGAGGGATGCCTGTGAGTTGCGTGTAAGAGTAATACACCCGTGAACACTGTGTAGACAAGAGTGAACCAGGCCGAGGGTTGTCTGCAGTAGGAAGTTGCAAGCTGCATTTGAGAGGCTATAGTGAACCCGACGGAGGGAGGTCCAAGTTGCAAGAGAGATCTGAGCAAAGGGGCGAAGAGCAATCGCCCAAGGTACAACATTACAGAAGGAACTTTTTGTTCGTTGTTTTGAGAAACTTGGCCCCTGAAGGTTCTGGTATCATTGAACTGGAATTGTGAGCCTCGTGCTGGAGAGGCCCAGGAGCGTGCTGTGCTCAAGAAGGTCCTGCCTTGTCCCGTGCTAAAAACATTGGGAAGGGAGACCCAGCCATACCATCCTGACTTATTTTGTGAACACTTCTTTTCTTATCCCACGCTCTTTTTGTAACTTGGTGGTAAGGATTGGCAATAGTTTTTTTTTCCTTTTTAGTATAGGCCCTTTTTATTTGACAAGACGCCACTAGGACTGCATTATTATTATTTGATGGTCGTAGCTTGCTCCCATCTTGGGTTTAGATTAAGTGTTTATCTCACCCAGTATAAAGTTCAATAAACACTGTTGCCACCCTGAGTTCCTTACGTCACCCACCTTTTAATATAGGCCTGTACTGCAAAAGTCGGTAGTGTGTCTGAGCAGCCAGGCTTATCTTAAGAGGGATAATGTAAGCTGTAGAGATATACAATGAAATCAGTAAATACACGTATCCAAGTAAACACTTAAACACTTAAAGGAATATAATAAATATGTATTCATTTATACACAAAGATATTTAAAGCATTCTTTAAAACACAGTAACTAGCAGTAAATTAATCCCAAGTTAGGATTCAATTAAAGTGAAGCATAAAGTAGGCGAGTAATTCATTCATATGTTACACATTTTCCAGCACCAAGAGGGACGTCATTTGAGGTCAGTTTAACACTTATTTTGTATCACCTTTGCAGTATTGAGTTATTAAGGAGGGAAAGGTTAGGGTTAGATCAGTGCATACTGGTATTCTACAAAAACAGTTAGATTCTCCCAAAGGGATACAGGCAGTCTTATATCCCAGCATTAAGCGTGTTCAACAATTAAAACCTGTAAGGGAACAAGCAGTGCCAAAGCCAATAGGTTCAAAAGGGGGCCTAAAGGGAGCTAGGACATGCAAAGTTAATGGGCAAAGTGAAAGATCTGATGCTCTTCTTAGAAAAATGTGTTTAAATAGTCAGTAGTTCAAATAGAAATTGCAGTAACTCAAGAGGAGCACAAGCTGAAAGGCCAGTGCAAGTATTTGTATTTGTATTTATTGTGTTTATATAGCGCTTTCATCCAAAGCGCTTTACATTATTTTATTTTTTTATTTTTTTTGTAACATCTACTTTTATTTCAAACTTTTATTACAACTTTTATTTCATTACTTTTGTTAGCGTTTTCTTCAACTGTCTTTAGAGTGTCTTTAATCATCAATCTGTGACTTTGTCTAGGAAATTGATTACCGAACAAGTTAAGTGAACCGAGCTTCCACCCAAGATGCGGGTCCAAAAGTCAGCCAGCGTGCCTGTTTCGGGCTGGAATTTGCTCAAATGTACCATTCTTGCATCCATTAGTGCTGTGCATTCGGTTACTAGATGTTTTGTTGTCTCTGGGTACGATGTACAGTGCCTGCAGCTGTCTTCCTTTACATTATCTATGTGGCGCATTGCCATCATGTGTTTTGATTTATATACATTAGTTTGGAGACGCAGAAAGCTGCTCTCTGTGGTATCTTGAATGAAATTGTTGAAGATACTTTGGCATGTTGTCAACTTTATTCATCGTTAGTCCCAGATCAAGAGCTGTGGGGAGATTGCCGTACTTGTCAAGATTTTTTATCCAAAGCCACTCTTTTAGCTTCTTTCTTGCGATTTGCGGGAGTTCTAGCAGCGTTTCCATTGAAATCTTAGCAATTTGCATGATTGCTTTCACTTTTTCTGACCATTCCAGAAGTAAACCTTTATGCGATTGGTCTCTTCTTGGTGCCAATATTTGCAGCGCAGGTTCAGGGTTGGAGATGACCATCTTTCTTAATAATGACATAGATTTCCATATCACTGTTCCATGTAAGCTCTCCAGGGCTAACTCGTGACGTAGTATTGTCATTGACAGGTATTTGGGCAGTCTCAAAACTCGCCGCCAGAAGAGGCCTTCCAGTTGTGGCCATATCTTTTGGTCAATGTTCCATCCTGATTCTGCCCCAAATGTAATTCCAGGAATTACTTTCTGCACATAATGTTCATCAGTGTTAGGGAAAATTTTCCTGTAGAGCGTCTGGATTCTTGCACCTCGTAGAGAGAGAGTTTGAGTTTGGCGATAAATGTCTTCTACCCAACTCCGTTCACATATTGAGGTAGTCACTATTATTCCCAAATAGCGGATTTCTGTGACTTCTTCGAGCTGATCTTTATATACTTGCCACTTAATTATTTTGTTTTTTGGTCCTGTTGCGTGTCCAAATTTCATTATTTTTGTTTTTATTACATTTATTAGTAGATCATTTCCAGCCATGTAGCTTTCTACTTTCGCCAGTAGCCGCTGTAAACCTATCTGGGTCCGGTCAAACAATACCAGGTCATCAGCATAGACTGCATGGCTTATATGTTGCCCGATGACGTTTGGTGGAAAACATTTCACAGTTGCTAAATCAAATTAAAACTCGCCAATGTATAACTTAAACAAGGTAGCAGCCAGTGGACATCCTTGCTTGACCCCTTTGCTGGTGACGATTTCTTTTGACAAGGCCCCTCTTTCATTTAGTCTGATTCTAATAGATGTTTTTTCATACAGTGCTTTTATAGGTTGCAGCAAAGTCTCTGGGCATTTCAATTTTTTCAGTTTCAACCATAATTTTTCTCGATTTATAGTGTCAAAAGCCTGTTGCATGTCAATAAAGGCTACAAATAAGTTGTCCTTCTGTAGGGCTTCCAACTTTAATAGGTTCACCAGGGCTAGGGGATGTCCGTGCCCACGCCCTTGGTGAAACCTGTTTGTCTTTTATCCAATTTGTCCATCGTCATAGCCCAGACTGATAATTTTTTTTGAAGGAACATTGCAAATACCTTGCCAATTGTGTCCAGGAGGGCAATCGGTCGATAGTTGGCAGGATCGTTCCGACTGCCCTTCTTATGGATTGGTACGATTATTGCCGTTGTCCAAGATGCCAGCACTTTTCGTCTTTCTGCTATTATCCAGAACAAGTGTTCGATAAGTATAGACCACGCGTGCTTGTGTTTCTTCAGCATTACATTGGTGATGCCGTCTGGGCCTGCCGCTCTTGAATTCTTCAACTTTACAATTGCATTACAAATATCTTCACTGGTCTCCTTTCTATCCCAGTTAGTTTGAGGTTGTTCTTTTTCTATCTTCGATGTCATCTCAAACCCTGAGAACACTTTGTGAAAATGTAGCAGCCAATCGCTTTCAGCTACCCCATTTGCCAAGGTGGCACCTTGATTAATGGAACCTCTATTCAGGATATTCCATATTTCTCTTGTGGTGTTTGATTTAATTAGACTCCGCATCTCTTCCCCACGCTCTTGGTCTCTCTGATATGAGAAGCTTTTGAGCCAGTTACGATATTTTTGTTTCCTCCGTTTTATCAGGCTATGATCTTGTGTGCGCAAGCGTGATTTTAATTCAGCTAGATCTTTCTTTAGCTGCTTCTTTTCTTTACTTAGATTCATACTCCAATTATGTTTGTGGACTGTGTCCATATTCTGTTTTTGGACAAACCCCACTTTTAAGGATGGAAGCAGCGCCACATAATCTATCAGGTCGGCGACTTTTTTATTTGCCTCCTCTATAGCCTTGGTCAATGCACAAATTTGATTTTCTTTTATTCGCAGTCTGTTTCGGCCAGTATTTACCTCTAGTGCTTGACCTTTCGTTTCTACCTCACTTTTACAATCTAATGGCCATGTCATCACGAGTTTTACATTATAGAGGGAAGGGGAGAGGATGAGAGGTGGGGAAGGTTTCAAGGCAGGGAATGAAGAAGGAGAGATTTCAGGGAAGTGTGCAAGGAGGAAAAGGTAGGTATAGAGCGGATTGAGAGAGGTAAGGAGTTCCAGTGCAGGGGGGCTAGGAACTGAAAGGAGCAGAAACGGGAGGAGGCACATGGGGAAGGGGGAACGGTGAGAAGGAAGTGGTCGGCTGAATGGAGGGAGCGGAAGGGATTATAGAAAGAGAGGAGAGAGGAGAGATAAGGGGGAGCCAGATCATGGAGAGATTTAAAGACTAGACAGAGGAAATTAAATTTAAGTTGGGAGTGAAAGGGAAGCCAGCCAAGGGAGGAGAGTGAAGAATAAATGGAGTCATGCGGTGCAAGGAGACAGAGGGTACGGATAGCCGAGTGGTAGATAGATTTGAGGGGAGCAAGATGGGAGGCAGGTAGTCCAAAGAGTAGGGAGGAGCAATAGAAGAGGCGAGAGAAGATAAGGGAGGAGATTAAAAGTTTTGTTGCATGGAAGGTAAGAGAGGAGCGGACTTTGCGAATATTAAAGAGGTGGTAGCGACAGGTGCAAGAGGTAAGAGAAATATGGTGGGAAAAGGAGAGGGAAGAGTCAAAGTTAATGCCTAGATTGCGAGCGTGGGCAGAGATAGGGAGATTAGAGAGGGTAAAGTGAATGAAAGGTGGGGGAGGGGGAAGAGTATTGGAGGGAAAGAACAAGACTTTAGTCTTATCAGTATTGAGAGAAAGAAAACGGGATGGCATCCTGTTTTTAATGGCAGTAAAACAGGAAGAGAGTTTAAGGTGGTTAGAGGAGAAGGAAGAGTTGGGTGTCAGCAGCACAGAAATGCCGAGAAATGCAGAGATAACGGGGGCAAGGAGAGAGGTGTAGAGAGAGAATAGGAAAGGGCCAAGAACCGAACCTTGTGGTACACCGTATTCCAAGGGGAGAGGGGAGGCGAGGAACGGCTGCCCCAGGAGACAGCGAATGAGTGGGATGAGAGGTAAGAGGAGAGCCAGTTAAGAACAGAGCCTTTTAAACCAAAGGAAGAAAGAGTGTTGAGAAGTAGGGGGTGATCAACAGTATCGAAAGCAGCAGATAGGTCAAGGAGAATAAGGACAGAGGACTGCTTAGAGTATCGAGCGAAGAGAAGGGAGTTAAGGATATAAGTGGGGGCAGTTTCGGGAGAGTGTTAAGGTCGGAAACCAAATTGAGAGGGGGGGTAGGAGAGAAAGATTAGCGACAAAGGCTGAGAGCTGCGAATAAGCAAGGCGTTCAAGTAGTTTAGAGAGGAATGGGAGAAGAGAGATTGGACGGAAGTTAGAGGTAAGAAGGGGATCAGCAGAAGGTTTCTTCAGAATAGGGATGATGGTGGCATGCTTAAATGCAGAGAGGAAGGTGGCCGAGGAAAGGCAGGAGTTGAAGAAGGAAGTTAAGTAAGAAATAAGAAGAGGTTAGATCTTGGGGATAAGAAGGGAAGGGAGAGGATCAGTAGGGGCAGACGTAGGATGGGCTTTGGACAGGAGGAGAGAGACAGAATGGGAGACAGGCGAGAAGTCAGACATGCATGTTGAATAGGGAGGTGGAACGGGGGAGTAGGAAGAGCAGTTAATTTTTTGACGAAGAGTAAGAATCTTGGGTGTCTAGTCAAATGGTCGAATCTAAAAGGTCGACAGGTCAAATGGTCGACTCAATTTGGTCGACAGGTCAAATGATCGAATTTTTTTTTAAATTTTTTTTTTTTTTGGTTTTCGCTTAGGGAAAAAAAGTGGGTTTTAGCAAAAAAAAGGTGTTGGGGAGGGGACCCCTCTCCACCCCCCGCAAAATAAAAAAAAGTGAAAAAACAAAAAAAATTAAATTTGATCATTTGACCTGGTAGAAATGGTAGAAGAAGCTGAAGGGCCAGAAGTAGGTGGGGAGAGAAGACGAGAAAGGGTTTGGATAAGACGGCGAGGGTGAGAGGCTTGAGTGTGGAGAAGGTTAGAGTAGTATGAACGTTTAGCAGAGGCAAGGAATGAGTCATAAAGAAAGAAAATGGTAGGAGAAATATGAGGTTTGGTTGGATAGTGAGGGAAATTTGAGTCGCTCAAGACGTCGAAGGAGACGACGCATGGAGAGAAGTTGAGGAGAGAGCCAAGGTTGAGAGGGTTTACGGGTAGGACGGAAAGAGGAGAGGGGGTAGAGTAAATCAAGAGTGTAGGAGATAGAAGAGGAGAGAGTGGATAGTGCTTCACTGGGCGGAAAGGACGAGAAATCCGGGAGTGGGGGAAGAGAGGAAGAACAAGTGTCGAAAAAGATAGAGGGATTAAAGTCGCGAAGGTCACGTCGAGAAAAGATAGTAGGGGAGGGTAAAGGAGAAGGTGAAAGGGGACGGGGAGCAAGGGAGAATGAGAGTAAAGCATGGTCAGAGAGATAGGTAGTGTAGAGACGGTAGAAGAGGGGTAGGTTGAGTTGAAGATAAGGTCAAGAGTGGAGCCAGAAGACTGAGTAGGAGAGGAAGGGAGAAGAGGAAAGGAGATGGGAATCAAGGATAGAGTAAAGGGGGGGAGGATTAGGGAGGTGCAGATCAAAGTCGCCTAGTACAGTTAGAGGAGTGGGGGAGGGGTAAATAAGTGAGAGGAGGTGATCAAGGTCGTCGAAGAAGGAGGAAAGGGGGCCAGGAGGCCGATATATGATCAGAAAGGAGATAGGGTGAGGGGACGAAAAAGATTTGTATAGATATTCAAAGGAAGGGAAAATAGGAAGGGGGGTGAGGAGGCAGAGGAAAGATATTTAGAGTGGATGAGCAGGCTAATCCACCGCCACGACCAGAAGGGCGAGAGATATGAGAGAAGGATGAAGAGGAGGTGGTGAGGGAAGCTGGGACAGTAGAGTTGAGAAGGGGGGATCCAGTTTTCGGTTAGACAAAGTAAATGAAGGTTGAGACGAAAGAACATGTCCAGGACAGCAGCGGTCTCGTTGCAGAGGGATCTGGCGTTCCAGAGAGCAATATTGATGAGGCTGGAGGGAGATGAACAATGGGGGGGTAGATAAGATTGGGATGGTGAGGGGGGGTAGGTGTGGAGTGGGAGGAGTGCGGAAGGGGATTAAAGAGGGGAATGGACATGAGGAAGAGGGAGATGGACAGTAGGAGAGGAAGGGGGTAGAGGAGAAGGAGTAGAAGGGGGGGAGCGATGAGTACCGGGAGGGAGGACTTTGGTAATACGCATAACAGAGAGGAGGAGAGTGGTTTGAAGAAGATGGAATAAAAGGTGGAAAAGGTGAAAGCAGGAGCTTGAGAAAGCACAGCAGAGATCTTAGAAGGAGTAAGGGGCTAGGCAGATGAGGAAGTGTAGCTGTCTTGGGTTGTGTCTTTAGGGCGTTAGGTGTGCAGAGGCACTGTATACAGAGGATGAAACCTCTGGTCAACTCAGAGTAGGGTAAAATAGCACTCGTCAAGGTAGGAAGCACCCGAAATGGCAAAAGGATAGTGTACACCACGCCCCATAGTACCTGTGAACTGAAGAATATGTTCCAGCTGGATGCCTTCTGGTTGCAGTGCAGCAGACCCTTGTTCCTGGTCCTTGGTCGTGGTGACGAAAGGGAGGGTGCCTGGCGGGCTCCTGCGGCTGCACTCGAGAGAGAGTGACTCGGCAGCAAAAGATTGCCTTCGATTCAGCGACTCTTTGTGTGTTTTGGCACCTTTTCCTAGCACCAAAGAAGAACAACAAGCTCTGGTTAGGATTTCCTTGATCCCTCTGTCCTGGACACTGGTGAGGGGACTCTGGACATGGATTTCTTGCTTCTGTAGTGTCCCCTGGATGCCCGCAGAGAATCTGGCTGTATCGGACTTCGGAAGACAATGCACTCACAAGTGGTCGAGGTACCCCCGTGTATTGGGCTTCTGCGTCCTTGGAAAGTCACAGCTAGTAGCAGCAAGTCAAGGGTTGCGCCAAAATTGTTTGTCTCGAGGCTAGTTGGTCACACCAGCATAAGGGAGGAAGTCGTCCTTTACGGGTCTTTCCTGTTGATTGAAAAACTGGGCACTTCGCGGTGCAGGAGCATGCTGCTGGCGTCTTCTCTTGTCTTCTGCTTCAGATGTTGTCCTCCAGTGGTCAACTCTGCTCTTAGTGCCGAAAACCTCGCTTTTTTTGCAAGTTCCGATTCATTCACAGCCCAAGGCTGTCAATCACACAGCAGGGATGCCACTCAGGCACACCTAGAGACAAAGGACAGGGAAGTTTCTGGACCCTCCCTCACTTCCTACGTTTCCAGACACACTGGAGCAAGGGTGGGCTTCAGGGCTGAAGCTTGCCAAAGGCAAAACAGACAAAGGACTCAAACATGATGAAACCAGAGCAAAGGCCCAGAAGAAACTAACAAGAAATGGCGAAAAAAGAAGACGGCAGCCATTTTGAGAAAATGAACACCCTTGGGTGCAGTATTGCAGCGGAGGTATCAGCCTGCAGAGACATGTCACTAGGTAGTAAAAAAATAAACCACTGCCACCAGCCATTCAAGTGAGTTAGTCTAACAAAATGTTGCATGAGGGTGGGGTGTGCTGGACCCATAAAGTAAAGGTAAGTAAGACAGGGGTCATCTTACTTTTCTTGGGAACAGTAGGTCACCCAAGAAAATGTAGTTAAAGATCAAGAGAAGTCCAAGGGACTTCTCAGTGGCACTGCACAAACGGTGCTGTGCGTCACTATGCAAAAGCAGATGCCTATGGAGTTTACCAGACTCCACAAAACGTTAAGGAACAAAGAAAAAACCTAGTCAGGGAAACACTTGAATGAGTGCAAAAAAGGCCCTGCTCACCCAAGAGTAAAAATATTAAAAAGCTATGGGTCTTTCACCTTAAAGGGAATCGGCACAGAACTGAAAATTCTTCCTAACACTGCCTCAATTTCAAAATGACATCCCTCCAGTTGGTCCTCCCATGTGTTAAGAAGGGTGACTTTCTGGCCACCTTGGACCTGGAGAATGCCTACTTTTATGTTCCCATCCACTCCTCCCACAGGCAATTCTCAGTGAGCAAACCCCATTTCCAGTTCATGGTGCTTCCATTGAGGCACAAGTCAGCACCAAGAGTATTCATCAGTAGCCTCCCATCTCAGACGGTCAGGAATACAAGTCTTTCCATACCTAGATGACTACCTAATTAAGGGCGTGTCCCTGAGAGCAGCGTCAGAAGCAGTGGAGACGATGTTGTTCCTACTTCAGGATGTAGGTTTTTTCATCACCAATGACATGTCCTCTCCCATGCCAGCACAGACATCAGTCTTCGTGGGGGCAGAACTGGATATTCGAGTCCCAAGGGTATGTCCATCTCCAGACAGGATGGCAGCAATACAAAGTCTTGTTGCATGGTTTCAAAGGAAAACAAATTCCAGTGTACAACAATATAAGTCCCTCCTGTGCATGATGTCCTCCTATGTCTATCGCTGGAGACCTCCATAGGTCTACAACCGCATCCGCTCCTGCTGTTGGAGCATTGGGGCCATTTGCTCCACCACGACCCCGGCAGTCTATCCCTCAGGGGCTGGTTCCTCAGCAGTGAAAGTTCCACAACCTCACACTAGACGCTGACTGCTGGAGCATACTCAGAGCGGCAAGGGCTTGGTCCATGCAGCAGACATGCGCCAAGAAGTGGAAACGTTCCAAGATGTGGTGTCTAGGAGTGAACAAAGACCCATTCTTAGCATCTATCGAGCAGATCTTGCCCTATGTTCTTCAGCTGGCGAGGGGTGGGTTAATACTTTCATCCATCGGGGTACACATTTTCGGCCATCACTGCTTTCACCGCAAAGCCTCATCAAGAGTCTCTAGTCTCAGACCCAGCATTCAAAGCCTTCCTGAAGGGCTCAATGCGTATCTTCCCCAAGGAACGGAAGCCCATCCCTTCCTGGAGCCTTAACACTGTCCTGTCAGTGCTGATGAGAGCACCCTACAAACCCATTCATAGGTACAACCTAAAATTCTTGTCTTGGGAAAACAGCCTTTCTGGTGGCCATCATGTCTGCCAGACGCATTGGGGAACTACAGGTGCTTCTGTTGATCCACCATTTACCATCTTTCAGAAAGATGGTCATTCTCTGACCTCATCCGAGATTCATCCCTAGGGTTCTGTTTGAGTCTACATTGTCGGAGCAAATTGTATTACCTACCTTCTTAGGCACCCATACAACGGTGGCTGAGCAAACCATGCATTCACTGGACACGGCTAGAACACTCAAGTTCTATATACAAAGTACAAAGGACTTCAGGTCCTCCAAAAAACTTTTTCTTGCGTTTGCTGGACACACCAAAAGACGATGTATCTCTAAACGGTATTACCGAAATTGATTGTTTACAAACGATCGTATGGTAAATCTGGCCGAATTTGGCCAGCACCATTCAATCCTTTGTAAACGATCAGTTTGGGTAATCACTACCATATATGGGAAGCAGGGATTACAGTGGTGTCCCCCGATCCCCTTGTTTGGTAGTGATGGCCTATGGGGGGCATTGGTGATGTCCCCCGCTTCCGGAGGTTTGGAGGCAGGGGATGGGGGAAAAGAAAAGCGGACCCTGCCGTGTCGGATCTGACCCACATTGGAGGGACGGATCCGACGCCACAGGGTCAGAAACAAAACATGTGCCAAAAAGGTAAGTAGGGAGTGGGGGGGGGGTGTTTTGGGTGCGGTGGGGGTGTTCAGATGTGGCCCGATTTGAAACGGCAAAATTGTCTTGGCGGCCAAATTGACCACAGACAATTCGGTCGCGAACAATTGTGCCATGGCCAAATCGTGTACATCCCTCTAAACAGGGTCTGGCACGAAGGTAGGAGCAGCCTTAAATGCTTATACTATTGATCTGTATCCCTCTGTCCTGTTACTTTGTGTCTATATTGCTGTGCATGGCTCACTTCCACAATGAGTCTCATACAGTTATGGTTAAATTGCTAATCCCAAAGAAGAGCACTTTTTGGGCGGCTTATAACTTCGCTCTCCCTGGACAAATCCTCACCAAACTTTGCAAAAAGAGTATATGGCCAACTCTGAATGTTTTTGCAAAGTTTGTTGAGGTTTGGTCCAGTGGGGACAAAGTTATAGGGGGGGTCCCAATTTTTTTTTTCCCATAGACTGAATGGGGAAAAAACTTTGCTCACGCCTACAGCCCAAACCGCTGGACGGACTTTCACCAAATTTGCGGCAGGAGCAGCGGCTTGGTCCCGAAAGCGTGCTTTTGTACATTTGGTGAAAATCCGTCCAGTAGTTTTTTTTTAAAAATGACCAAAAAGTAGGTCACAAAAAATGAGTGCTATGTCCGGTGCGCGGATACACTTCCCTGTTCGCTCTGTGGACAGTGTCCTGATTGGCTAATCGGCTTGCGTCATGTTCGCAGACATGCAACGTGTTCGCTGATTGGATGGTGAGGAGCGTGAAGTGCGTCAGATTTTTGGAAACACCCGCCATCTTGGATTCGTGGACAGCGGCCGATGTCCACGGACATCGCGGTAAAAACATATTAAAAAACACAGCATTCTACTTGTCAAACTTATCAAATAATCTCTGGGGAGGTGAGGGGTGATGAGGATGGGATGGGATATGGCTGCAAGAAGCAAAAAAAACAGGTGTTTTTTGCCGCAAAAGTCCGCGAACAATCCTGATGTTACCGAACAGTCCTGTGAAAGTTTGAAAGGGTTGGTGAAATGCAGTTCTTTAGTTCTTTGATGGCTTATAACTTTGGCGCCACTTAATTTTGCATGTATATTCCTGGCCTGATTCCGAGTGAGTATGCAAAGTTTGGTGGGATTCTGTCATGAGGGGGCAAAATTAGAGGGGGGGGTCCCAAAATAATGTAAAGGCTTATATAAATGAGGTGCCATTTGACGAATTCTCACTTAATTTGGGAAACTGATAGTACATTTAGCGATGAATGTTTTTCCAAAGTTTGGTAGGATTTTATGAAGAGGGGGCAAAATTAGAGGGGGGGTCCCAAAATATTGTAAAGGCTTATACATGTGGTGCCATTTGACAAATCTACACAAAGGTTTGCAAAAAGATTATAGATCTAGATTTAGATGTTTTCGTAAAGTCTGAATGGATTTTGTCAAGTGGGGGCTAGGTGATATGACTGTTGTATGTGCATACATTTGACACTTTTGAAAAAATAAAACATGGGTGGATTTCCAGCAAACTTGAGTAAGGAGCATTGGCAAGGACCTACAAGCACAGTTTTGCAAATGTGCCAGTGTTTTATTATTTGACAAGTGTCATAATGTAGCTACAAAAAATAGCAGTATACCTTTAGTGACTGAGGGGTAGCCTGTGGCCATGCGCAGTGGCCAGATTGTCCGGGTCATGGAATAAGGTCATGATCTGGACAATCTGGCTACTGGCCATGACCACAAGGGACAAAACATAGGATTAAAGTGGCCATGTCCATCTGGGACTGGCTTTGTGGTAAAGTTATTCGAAATTAGGATAGATTTGAAAGGGAAGAAAAATGTGCGTGTGGTAATATGGCCATAGGGTTCTCTTTTTGGCTTCTGCAGGCTGCTATGGAAACCGAAGAGAGGCCCTGAATGGAACCCTCACCTTCCCTTTCCATGGTGGGCATCCTGGAAAAGGATTTTCCATCCTTTGGAAGAAAAATCCTATTTTATAGCACCCCAGGTTCCCGCTTTGGGAACCTAGGGTGCTGATGCCCTTCATCCCCCATTTCAGGGGCAGGAATGGGGGGATAATGGTCCAGAGACCTCGTTATCCACCCTTGCTTCGATTGGGCTGATAACGTGGGCTGCTGGGCCGGTATCCACCGTTCCAGTCCCTGGAGCAGAGGATGAACGCCACAATATTCCCATTAGCATAACACAAAATGCAAATGGAAAAGTTGTAAAATCTTATTTAGTCCATGTACTTTACTGAGAAATATAAAGTAGATGGAGTATACATTTTTTTTTGTTCTATTTTTAACTGTGAAAGGTGGTTCCTAAAGGAATATGTCGTTTGTTGTTTGAAATGCAAAGAAAAAACTTAGTTAAACGGACGTTATGGTTCCAAGTAAAACCGAAAAACCCCTGAAATTCGCCAGATATGGTAAGCTAAGCAACCATAACTCGCGCCACCACCATGCACTGCTAAGACTAACACCCAGGACATCAAAGATGACATCACAAATGTCATTGATGACATCACACATGAAATACATTTTGATGAAGTCTCTACAAGGAGTTGTGTTTATATTGTTGATAACAAGATGTCAGGAGTGATCGGGAGACCCATCATGAACTACTTAATCTATTAACGAATGTACTCATCTAATATCATTGTATTGGAGTGTTGTTGTTAATACAGAAACCTAATCATATATAAACATAGGCAATGACTGCATGAGAGAGTGGGAAAAAGGTCTCACTCTCTCCAGGTTAAGAATAAAAAATTCCTAGAGTCCAGAAAAAGGGCTGGGGGTCTCTAAGGTAGAGAGCAATAAGCACATGTGTTGGAATTCTCCCCAACACTCCCCTAGGCAGTGGCTGCTCCGTTAATTCCAGTCAGTCATAACCTGTCAGTCCACACGGTTCAAAATCTGAAGATGGCTCACAAGGTTGGAGCTTAAGCCCTGCCACCTCATTGGTTAGGGTCTAAATGGGCCAAATGGGCCAAAGGAGGTGGTGAGGCTACTGTTTGGTAAAGATTTGGGGTAGTACCCTTTGGGTGCACTACAACAACCTTAGCCTCCTGGTAATAGGAACCCAACCTTTGGTATAAGTCTGTACTACACAGGTTGGTAGTGTGCTTGAGCAGCCAGGCTTATCTCAAGAGGTGTCAATATGAGCAGTAGGGTAGTAACGAAGAGATTCACAGTGACAAGTATCCAAATAAACACTTATACTGAAAGTTTGTTGATTAAACAATTAGTAATTTATTTAACAGTCAGTTTGAAAGGCTTCTTCAGACGGGAGCAATATAATAGCAACACACAAATACACTTCAAAATACACACTCTTCCTTTCTCTATATCAGCAAGTACCCATTGGGGATGGCACACAGACTTGAATAACTAGGACACTGTGGACATTAATATATTACTGGTACATTTAGAATAATACGGAGATGATTGTCAAAGAAAAGGTTATCAGAATAAAACAAGAGATCACACAAATATTCTGAAGCAGGTAAGTACTTTTTGAACCCCTCCCCCTCCCCAATGCAAAGTAAGTGAACCCTTTCCTGGAAGGAAGGCAAAACACACAATCAGAGAGGAGAAGAGTCATTCAGAGAGCCAGGCGAGGCCAATGTCAATTGGGCAAAAGTCTAGGTGAGCTAAAGCACTTCTTGCAGGTTAGTAAAAGTCTTGCACAATGTTTTAGAAGTCTTTGTAGAAAATAAGAATCAATGTAGGGCCTCAAGCTGTTAGGCTTGTTGTTAGGCAAAGTTACAACTATGACTACAGGTATAGGCAACCCAACCTTTGGTATAAGCTTGTACTACACAGTTCTGGTAGCGTGTTGAGCAGCCAGGCTTATCTCAAGAGGGAAAAAGTGAGCTTTAGTGGAGTTACTCAAAGATTCACAGTTACAGGTATTCGTATAAACTCTTATACTCACGGTTTCTTGCATAAACAATAATTAATGTATCAGTCAGTTATAAAGCCTTCTTCAGAAGGGAGCAATAGAATAGTAACACACAAATAAACTTCAATACTGTACACTTTGAGTTTCTGAATCAGGCAAGACCCTTTTGGGATGGCCCAAAGCCACAAATTACACCCACAGGTGACTTCAGTAACAAGAGTGCTGGGGACATTAATATCTTACTGTTGGCATTCAGAACTCTCTTTAAAAGTTGGTAAAAGGCAAAGGTTATTAGAACACAAGAGACCACAAATATTCTTAAGCAATGCAGATACTTGGAAGAGTCATTCAATTCAATAGGCTAAGCCAAAGTCAATGGGGGCTCAGGCTTGGTCAGTCCTGCTTCTTCGGAGTCCAGAGGATCTTCCAAAAGCTCTAAACCAGCTTAAAAGCAACGCACACAATCTGGTGTTCCTCTCCCTGGCTATACGGTTTCCAGCAGCAACTCTGTGGAAATTCAACCGGCTCTGAGATGGATGTCCAGGTGGCTTACTTTGGAGTTGATTGGTCCCACCAACTCAAGGGGAGAAGGTGTCCTTGTTAGGGAGAATTCTCAGAAATGTGCTAATTCCCTTCACCTGAGGGACCCCCAGCCAGTTTGCTGGATTTTGAGGACTTGATTTCTTTTACCTGGAAGGATTGAGAGCCTTTTTTCCCACTCATGTGTTTTGATGTGTGTTTTACATTTGTGTTCTCTGATTATGGAGTTTTAGATAACTCCCTAGACATCATCTTTTCATGTGTGTTACAGAGCACCCTCAGTTCAGTGACACAGGGATGTCTTTTATACTTCCCAAAGGTTTACATACATTCTCTGGAATAAACTACTGTTTCCCAGAGAATGTAAAGTGAAATTAACTTCACTAGTCTTTTACAAATTCATAGACCAAGCACACACCATCTTACAATGGAGTGCTGGAGGGGTTACATAGTATCCCCTGTGTCTAAACACTCATGTAGCAGACAAATGCTACCCTTTCCTGTTGAAAAGGCTGGTGGCAGTGGTTTTGCAACGAACTACCATGATTTTTCCCGACCGCGAACACCGGTAGCTAAAAATCACAGGAGCCATGTTTTTCAAGATGGCGCCTTAAACCCCTTTGTTTAGATGGGGCCCGGTCTTCTTTTTTCGCCATTTCTTTTTGGAAAGGTCCTTCTAGTGTTTGTCTCTGCGTGCCAAACCAGGTTTGGTCCCTTTGTTCGAGTGCCTTTGGCGAGCTTCAGGACTGAAGTCCGCCCTTGACGCCTGATTGTCTGGGGTGGGCAGGAAGTGAGGGAGATGCCAGAAACTCCCTGTGCTTAGTCTCCTAGGAGACCCAAATGCACTCTGGCTTGATTGACTGGCTGACTGTCTGGCAAGGACAGCCAGCCTGCTGGTTGAGTGGTAGCTAGGCTGGAATGAAAGAGAAAACTGTTTAAAAGGCGAGTCTCGTGGACTGGAAGGCAGAGTCGCCCACTGGAATGATAAAACCGAAGACGAGCTGGAAGAGGACTGCTGCAACCACTGGACTGTTGGTTTGCCCGGTGAAGCCCTGCTGCAGGTCTGAATTGCCAAACTCCATTCGACAGAGAAGCTCCTTCAAGGACGGCTTCTTCCTTTGAGTTCATGGGACCAATCAACTCATAAGGCACCTGGATACCATTCTCAAGGCTGGTTA
This sequence comes from Ambystoma mexicanum, assembly GCF_040938575.1. Classification (NCBI taxonomy): domain Eukaryota; kingdom Metazoa; phylum Chordata; class Amphibia; order Caudata; family Ambystomatidae; genus Ambystoma; species Ambystoma mexicanum. The sequence continues at coordinate 1,605,545,522 of NC_090932.1, forward strand.
GGTTTAACCAGGGAGAGGGACACCAGTTTGTGTTATTGAATCTACAGCTACTGCAACTGAAGTGACTCCATTTTGTTTGCTTTCTTCAACGATCCAGTGCAGGGCAGGAGTCCCCCGATGCCCTCCCTCTTGTCACCACGGCTGAGGCTCAGGAACAGCGAGATCGGCAGGAACTGCCGGGAACCATGACTTCAGCAACATTTGTTTTCTTCATACAAAGGTACTGTGGCAACCCGATTGAGAGAATGCCACTCTCGCTGAGAAAGTTCGTGAAACTTTCCCAACTTCCAGACCTAATCCGCTTGCGACCCCACAAATGATTCTTTTTCGCCTAAACTACTTCTGAGAACTTTTGCAAAGACTTTACCATTTGATACCAGAACTGCTCTTTCCTATCCAGAATACTAGCCCATTGACTTTTGCCTGGCCCATTGACTAGAATTGAACTCTTCTGGTGAACTGAAACTATTTGCACTGCCTAGAAAGTATATATAATCTATTCTACTTACTTTTGTCCTTTTTGCTCACTGCTAAGTAACTGAACTGCCATTTGGCCCACTTTTCAGGGGAGCTCAAACTGTCGCAAAAACCTATTTTTTATTGAAGTGTATTGGTCTATAATATTAAGTTGTCTTCTTCTAGTGAAATGTTTTCTAAATGATTGTGTAAATAAATTTAATAAGTGTTTTACCAAGAAATCACTGTGATTGAAAGTCCTTTGTGTAATTACTTGTACTGCTCACATTCACTCTTGAGATAAGCCTGGCTGCTCAGCTCACTACCAACAAATTGTGTTGTACAGACTTATACCATAGGTTGGTCTTGCTTACACCTGTAGTCCTAATTGTGTGTTGTGGTCCCAGAGGGTACTGCATGCAATTCTGCCTAACAGTTCCTACAGGGGCTTCCCTGTCGATGTGAACTTGGCGTTTCAGCACTGCAGCAGGGCTTCCCTGGGCAAACCAATTGTCCAGGAGTTGCAGCAGGTGTCCTCTTCAAGTTCTTCTTCGGTTCCTTAGTCCAGTGATCGACTCTGCCTTCCAAGCCAAAGGACTCGCCTTTTATTCAGTTCTCTCCCATTCATTCCAGACTGGCTGTCAATCACCCAGCAGGGTGGCTGTCCTTGCCAGACAGTCAGCCAGCCAAACATCACAGAGTGCATTTGGGTCTCCTAGGAGACTAAGCACAGGGAGTTTCGGGCACCTCCCTCACTTCCTGCCCTGCCAGACACTCTGGAGCCAAAGGCGGGCTTCACTCGTGAATCCCGCCAAAGACAAAACGAACAAAGGGACCAAACCTGGTTTGGCGCGCAGAGTAAATCTCAAGAAGGACCTTTCCAGAAAGAAATGGTGAAAAAGGAAGACCGAGGCCATTTTGACAAGAGAAGCTAGACAAAGGGGATACTAAGTAACCCCTCAAGCACCCTATTGTAAGATAGTGTGTGCTGGGTCTAGAAAGTCACAAATGTAAGTAAAGTCAATTTCACTTTACTGCTCTTGGAAACGGTAGTTTATCCAAGAGAAGTTATTTAACCTTTGGGAAATCTGAAATACTTCCATGTGCCACTCCACGGAAGTTGCCATATGTCACAATGTAAAACGATGCCTATGGAGTTTGTCAGTCTCCAAAAACCAAAAGAAACAGAGTTCAAATCACAGAAAAATACATGAGAGAGTTGGAAAAAGGGTCTCTCCAGGTAAAAATGAAAAAGTCCTAGAGTCCAGCAAAAGGGCTGGGGGTCTCCAAGGTAGAGAGGAATTAGCACATTTATGAGAATTCTCCCTAACAGCTACACAAGTGAGAGATACACAGGTCCTATGGGGCTTGCTGTATAGCGTTTTTCCTATTGGGGAAAAAGGCGTAATTAAGTATAAAATTGTTTAAATTACTGAGGATTCCCAGTCTGATGGGGAATATTCAAGCATGTGTATCTATGAAAGATACTAATGTTGGAAAAATACAGTTACAGGTAAGTAACTAAGACATCTTCACCGACATGGGTTACATCTTGCATTACCATCCGAGCGAAGGACTCCCCAAACTGCTGGGCACCTCTCACTGGAACAAAGGGTGGAAAATCGAGCCTCCAGATGACCCACAAAGACATCTGGGAACATCAGAGTCGGGGGGGGGGGGCTGTAAGTAAGGCAACGCCTCCCCCACCCCATCCTCCATAGGATAACCTAGGATGCAAAGACACGTGTTCCCAATCTCCATTCCACTCAGCTTTGGTCGTCAAGCCTGGGGTGGGTATCGTGCCACTCGCCCTTGGATCTGGAAGAAAGAACACTTTTTCCTTGGGTAAATTGTTGTAGAACTTTTAAATAGTTTGAAACTGATCGTCACCACAAGCCCATTGCATCCTTTTTACAAGAAGAAGTCTTACCTGTGATGTTTGGGCATTGGACTTCTAAAGTTAGGCTATTGAACTTGTGACTGATTCCAATAACTGTATTGCATCTACAGTACAATCTGCTTTGCTTGATAAGTTATTTGGTTGTCTTTTTAGTGAATCCAATGGTGATTGTATATATTTGTCTTATAGAGTAATGTGTGATGGTACTGGCTGTTAGTTTTATATTTATGTTATTTGTGTTCTAAAGGCTTAAAATAAATGACTGTATGTTTATAACTGACTTTCTAAATTGAATTATTGTGTGCTATTCTTTGTGGGGTTATTGAGGGTCCCTGACCCCACTCACACTGTCCTGAGACAAAACCTCGAATGCTCATCCACCTTCCTTGACTATGTTTTGGCTAACCTCTCAGAGCTTTGTCTTTATCTGAACCAGGGTGACCTCTTAAGATCTGTCTACCAGGCCAGATTATAGAAATCCATTTTGAACGCTATCACTAAGGAATTTACCACTTTCTAATTAGTGAAAAATGTGAAGAGATGTATCTTTGATATCCTTGGCACCACATGAACTAGGCAAGGAAAGAATTGTACATAGAAAGGAGGGCGGTCGTAACGACAAAGCATTGCCTCCCAATAAGTACACTCCTCAACTGAAGTCACTGTATGTGTGAGAACAAGCATTGCGCTTCTGGAAACTCCAAATGTTGTTAAATGATGCCTGTGCAGTAATCGCGCTGCAGAATTCAAGTGTGTACACTGAAATACTTTTGCATAGCGCAGATTAGAGAGAGATCCTTGCAGGAGGGTGAAAGTGCAGCTTATATGGGCTAGTGGCAACATTATCAACTCTGAAACCTGGAGACCTGGATAGTGATCCACTGTTCGCAGTTTGAACAGATTGGCTAACCCTGAGTGAGTTACAATCTTCCCTTCTTTAAGGAGCATTGGGAGCACTGAGAAATAAGCTAAGAACTAGATATTAAGTTTTGTCTGAATAAATAGTAATTTTACATTCCGGTTGTCTATAAAGATAGCGGGATGCTCCCTAATGTTTGTCAAATATGAGGTTAAATAAGGGAACGCATTTCAGTGTGGTCTGCTTATAAGGTGCGTCTCATAATCCACATGTGGCTGTTCATGACAGTGTTGTAGTGGCCATAGGAAACTGTGGGCTAGCGGGTGGTTATCGGTATAACATTTTTGGTATATGAAAGTTATGCTGTATTTCTAATGTACAATATTCACAATTTGTATGGCTTCATTGCACAGGCAAGTGCCATGGAGCCAAGGGGTTGTTTTACCAGGGGTGGTATGACCTCAGGGAAGACTTCTTATGTGGGGGAAGCATCTGTGTTACATACCCAATTCCCGAGTGTATGATGCAAGTACATCTTTGGATCTGAAGTGGTCAGTCTTCCATGATACCTTGCTGTCAGGGTGTATATGCTGATAGGTCCTTCTACTCACTCCATAGGCCCTAACCTCCATGTTCCATAAGCCAGGAAGCTGTGTGGTACTGTGTGCACTCTTTAATGTGCAAGACCTTTTGAACTATGGCTCCTCTGGGAGTAATCTCTTAGAGTAGGTTTTCTGGTAGTTCTTGAGCCTTGGTTGGGGCTTGATAGGGATTCTCACTATTGAGTATGTGTGCCACTTAAAGCGAGTCTCCCTCTTCTTTCCCTGTTCTTACTGACTATGCATGAACTGAATGAGAGCTTTTGTCCTCATTGTTCTCTCTGAGAGTCATATAGAAACTAGAAACTGGTAATGAGTACAAATATATGTAGGTGTTCTGATTCAGGCTTAGTATCCTGGTCAAGAGTTTGTTCCTAGCTCTACATAATTGTAGAATATATCCCCATGAAATGCATCCTTGTGCTGCCACCTCATCAGCTAAGAGGAGAGGTCGATTGAGTGGTCTGTATGGAGACAAATTAGTGGGGGCAGGTGAACTCCAATGCACTGAACAGGAAAACACTTTGTGTTACAGGTGGAGTCTGTAAGTAAAAAGGAGAAGGCCAAGCAAAGACCTATGGCTCTGAACACAGTGGAGATGCTTCGGGTGGCCAGCTCTTCTCTTGGTATGTAATATCTCTTTGTTACAATATTTGGGGTTCAGAGTGTTTGGTCTGCTTGTGGCTGGTGCCATTTGGAACTTGTTTTTGTGAGAGTCGTTTCATCAGACTCTTAGAGAGTCACTTTTCCTCTGAGGATAATGAGATGAATTCAACAAAGTTGCAATTGATCCCTCTTTGTACCCACGAGAAATGTTGAGGTTACTTCAGTTTTTCTTTTTTTCTGGCAGGTCTGCAGATGCTAAAATAAACCAAAGGATGATGTAAGAATTTACATCCAGAAAGGTTACAGAATCTGCAATGACACTAAACTCATTCTTTGCTCCTTGGCGGAATGTGAACCTGTATTACTGTTGTTTCAGCTGTAGCTCTCCACTAAGGTTTGGGGGATAGTGAAAGATCTGGGGAGAAGTGCATGTCAGAACAGCCTTTGATAATTTGCCTGAAGGGAACCAACTCCCTGTTGGGGGCTGGCTGTCCTGATTGGACAGCCAGACTGCGACTTTCTGTAAAATGCAGTGGGAGATTGCAGACGACGTGCTGTAGTTCCTGATAAATACTCCTAACCTGGAATCTGCTGATAAGTCGACCACTGGAGCTGAAACCGAAGAGGAAGATGAAGAAAATACGGCTGAAGCGATTCAGAGCGACCTGAGACCCTGCTGTGTAATCGGAGCCTGCTTAATCCTTCCAATTGACCTGGGGGTCCCGAACGCGACGCCTCCTGCTCAGAGGCTGGTAGGATCCACTAGTCTCAAGAAGATGTGCATTTTGAACCACCCTACAACATGGTGTGACCTTGCTGGGCCGCAATCCCCCAATATCCTGGTGCCTCGAGCCATTGTGCGGTGTACTGTCTTCCGAATTCCAAATCTCGCTGGAACTTTGGTGGCATCCTGCTGGACCTCCAGAGACTTGATTTGAATCCTTGAAGTCCCCTCACCAGAATGTTGGACTAGATTAGGGACGAGAATCCGACTGGCGATATTCAGTCTTCTCCTGGCTCCTGAAAAATTGTGTCAAAACCACAAATCCGCTTCCAGCCTCGAAGAAACTCTTCTCTGAAGTCTTCCCTGTTGATCCCTGCTGCTAATTCCTTTCCAGTGTCCTATCTTCAGTCATCACGACAAGGAATTCAACTACTGGGTTTTTGGCTGCAGATCCTGAAGACAAGCTACAAACTGCTTTTCTCTGCTGAGGTATTGTGTTGGCTGGTGTATTACTTACATTAAGCCTTGTGTGATTCCTGTGAAGCATTTGGGGTTATTTGTGTGATTTGGAATTTCCTCATCCAGTTGGAATCCTTCTATGGTCTCTTCTCTGAAGTCCCTGGACCCTCTCTGCAGCTATAAAGTAAAATACTGAATTGTTTGAACACCTTTTTTCCAGAACTCTGAATTTTCCTATATCTGTGCCTATCCTGACCTGTCTGTTGGCCACTAGAGCACCGGTGACCCCCCCAAAACCCTCCAGTCACTGAGAAGCATCCTCATGCTTCAAGATAAGGGAAGGACTTCGAAGGTTTGGGCCTTTTGCCTCGAAAATGAAGTGTTGAAAAGTTACTTACTTGTGTATGAATTGTATTGGTAACTGTCCCCCAAAAATAGGAACAATTACAAACGTTCTTACTTACCTTAGAATGTGTTCTGACATTCCTAAAAATATATAGGGTTATTTTACTTACCTGTGAATTGGATCCTCCTCCCAAAATTAATGCTGTTGGCTTCACCTAACTATTTCTTTCAGATAATAAGTGTAAAAGTTCTTCACCAACTGGGTTTTGCTTCCCCTGACCTGCAATTTAGCTTGTCTAGAATGAGTCTGCCTTGGGTTTTACCTACCTTGAATAGCTGTGTGCCATTCTGAATAATTGTGCTGTGGGTGTTACTGAACTTGGTCTGCTGTATGTAATCCTAAAATAATGTAAAGAGTTATTGCTTACCTTAATCTGTGTTTCACTGATCTGAAAAGCAACTGTAATAGTTTATTACAACATTAGGTCTTACTCACCTGGTATAACTGAAGGTTATCATAAATGTAGTTATAGGTTGATATTATTGCATGACTTTGTGTTCCACTATTAAGAAAAGTATCCGGGTAACAGGGTTGATATACTATGTGATTTCTTAACGGAGTGTCACTGCATGACTGACAGGGTCTACTACCCTTGAAGTACCGGCTGTTTTCTAAAAGTATATGTTAGCTGGTTTTACTTCCCAAGAATACCTGATTGCATTCTGAATGTGTTATAGGTTTGCCTAACCTTGAACTGCTGACTGCTATTCTTAATAAGGCAATACTGTGGGTTGTATCCCTTGTATTGAGTTGGTTTTTATAATTGTGTTAATTATTTTGTATTATTTATTTGTATATAGTTCAAATAACTTTTACAAACACAACATCTTAAATCGCAGATAAGTAGTACAGTATGAAATTTAAATCAAGATCAAATTCAAATCCTGTAGACAAATACAAATTCAAATACAGATACAGGCACAGACACAAATACGAGCCCAGCGAGCAGGTCATAGCATACTGCAGGATCTAGCGAACATTTATACATTTACACCTTTACACTTTCAAAAATTCCAAGAGTTTTACCGTTTAAAGCCAGGGATCTTTACTCTAGGCTGCTTTGTCCAAAATTATCTGACCTAAGCGTGCCCCCGTTACAGTACATACCATAATTACATTGGCAAGAGTGGGAACCAGCCTCTTGGGTACCCACAATTAAAACAGCTAAAATCAGATCTCAACCAATCATTGAGATATGCAATAAGAACAGCGAGGGTCCCACCTAAGTGGACTCTCAATAAATACATGAATATTAATCTAATAGGGGACATCAAGTGCAGTAACCACTCTTCATCAATTAGCCCAAATAGGCTAGGTAACCACCAGCCCATTGGTACTTAAGTATACGTTTAGGACACCCGTTCTAAGTTTCATTAGAGGACCTTTCACTGTCTGTTGTCTGCTTTTTCAAGGCATTTAGCCACCACAGGCGAAATAAAGCAAACGTGACTCTTTCAGATTCAGAGTTTACACAATAATTGAAGAAGTCCTCGTCTTTTATTGCTTTGTACTTGTTCACAAAGCTCCCCAGAATGGTCACATATGTATCGTCCAGCTTTTTAATTGTGTCAATATATAATGTGATAGTACTTATTTACTTACCCAAGATTCCTCTTGGCCTACTTGTATTTAAATAAACCATTTATTTGTACAATAGATAGTGTTTCAGTGTTTGTTTGAACCATATGTATTCTACAGTTTCTTTGTACCAAGTTACAGGCCTCTCTCCCTCCTAAGATAAGCCGGGCTGCTCTGTCCATACTACCTTATTCTCAGTTGGGTACAGCCTTTGTTAGTTAAGATTTTCATAGTAATGATCATTCGAGGGGATTGGGTCCTCCGACGTATTCCATATCTATGACAGGTAATGTCCACAGCTGTGCTGCTTCGGAAAATCTTTGGCGTCTGCGTCGATGACGTTGTTGCGCCGCCCCCGAGGACCTCCTCCGACGGCCGACGTCACCCGATGTGATAAGTAGGACGCACGACGGCCATAGCCTCAGTTCCGTTTTTTCCGCGAATGTGTTCGCTTCGTGAATCTCAGTACGCCTCGACTCGTTGGAGTTTGCTGTTTTCAATTCTCGGTTCGTTGAACCTGTTCGGTTTTTTGTGAAGACCTGTTCGTGGCGATGTCTACTTCGTCTTCAACCCCGCGTCCGGGCTTCAAGAAATGCGGGGACTGTGGGTCCAAGATGTCGGTCACAGACTCGCACAACGTCTGCCTCTGTTGCCTCGGGGAGGCCCACGATACGGACGACTGTGTCGACTGCCAATCACTCACGGCAAAGGCCTTGCGGGAACGCAAGAAGAAGCTGTCGGTAGGCCGGGTGTCTAAGCCCCAGAAGTTGAGGTCTGCGGGGCTTTCCATGGATGACTCGAGGGGCGACTCTCCGTGTCATCGTCGGACGTCCAGTGGGTCTCCTTCCAGGAGTCGATCTCGCCACTCCTCTGCCTCTTCGAGGCATTTCCGGGAGCGCCGGCATCGGTCGCCTTCCCCGTCCTCTTCCGAGGATTCCGCCGATTGGCGGGTCGCTTATCCCTCCATGCAAGCGACACCGGAGGAATGGGCTTCCTTCGGGAAGCACATGCTAGCGATTCTTGAATCGCAGGGCACCAGTCCGTCTGCGCCTCCGAGTGGGGTCGGTCGGCACCGGTCGAGAGACACCGCTCGTACGCCTTTGGGCTCGGTTGGTCGGCATGGCTCGCGGGCGACGTCCCGCTCGGACAAGGGTAGCCGTTCTCGCCATGGCCATTCCAGGTCCCGGTCCTCAACGCGCTCGAGACCGCGTGATCCTGATCTTCGAAGTGGCGCCGAGGTCCTCGACGATTTCTTTCGAGGCTCTGCCTCCGAGGGGGGTCGTCGGCGCCTAGGTCGTCGAGGGACACGCTCGGAGCTCCGGCTTCGAGGCCGGTGTCGATGCCGCTGATGCTGGCGGCGCTGCAGCTGACGTCGACGCCGTTTCGCTCGACGTCGATGCCTTTTCTGTCAATGCCGGTGCCGACTCGTTCGGCGCCCTCGACGCCTTTCGAGGCGGTGGTGTCGGAGGGGCCCCGTGGCACGGGATTCGCCCCCTAGGAAGGCTCTGGCTAAGGTCAGGCACTGCTTTGGTCTACAGGGGTCTTCCTCTCCCCGCCTGGAGTACATTTCAGAGAGTGATGAAGGCTCTGATGACGGCTTGGTTCCGGTTCCGGTTCCAGATGAGCTTATCTCAGGCCATAGCCAGTTTGATGGCCTGAGGCAGTCGCTGCATGATGCCAGTGGACTGGACACCTCTCCGGAGGTGGAGTTTTGTAGACCAGAGCCTGGCACTCATGCTGATTCTTCATATCAGCGCCTTATGTCTCGGGTCACCGAGTACTTGGGTTGGTTAGCTCCCCCACGGACATCCTTGATCCCGGTCCCCCCACTGACCCGGTTTTGCCGTTTCATATGGCTCTGCAGAGAAGGGTGGCGGCGGCTTTGACTGCTCCGGAGAGTATCCCGGCAGTGGGTAAGTCTTTGTCGCGCAAATACTGTCCAGCGACTAGCGACCCCCTGCTACTTGTCTAGGCACCCCACTCCGGAGAATTTGGTGGTGCAGGCGGCTACGGCCCCGGCAAAGCAGGCGTCGTATCCTACCATCCCTCCGGATCGGGATGACAAACGTTTTGACGGCTGGGCGAAGAAAGTGTTTTCTTCAGAGGGTATGGCGCTTCAGGCGGCCAACTCCATATGTGCCTTGTCTTGTTTCACACACACTCTGTGGAACTGTGTTGCATTAGCGGCTGAACATATTCCCGAAGGAGACGAACGGGATGGTTTCCTTGCTATGGTTCAGGATGGCAAGGATGCCATGTGTGAGGCCGTTCAGTCGGGTTTGGACTTGGCAGATTGTGTCAGCCGGTCCATGGCGGCGAGCACCGTAATGCGCAGGTTTGCGTGGTTGCGGAAGTCTGGGTTCACTCCTGATGTGCAGTCCCGGCTCCTCAACATGCCCTTTGACGGTGAACACCTTTTTGGCAGCAAGGCTGACGAGAGCCTTGAGAGGTTGCAGACCTCCAAAGCTGCAGTGAAGTCGTTGGGCGCTGCAGTTCGCCAACCTCCGCCTTTTCGTCCTAGGGGACAGCAATGGAGGGGAGGTTCCTTTCGTTATTACTCGTCCTTCAGTAAAGTGAGGGGAGCTAGCAGTTAAAGAGGCCATCGTAAGAGTGCCAGAGGTGGAAACAAAGGTACTCGAGGTGCCAAGGCCGCTCGAGCAGTTGCCTCTGTGCCCTCGGGCAATGCCGCAGCCACTACCACTCAGTCATGAGGCCAGGTCCCATGGTTCACGGTTGGGGGAAGGCTGGCGTAGTAGCTTGTAGAGTGGCAAGCCATTACTTCGGATGTGTGGGTTCTGGAGATCATAACCCACGGCTACTGTCTTCCTTTTTGGCAGAGGCCTCACGACAATCCACCAGGGGAACCTCCCTTTGAAGAGTCCGGATCCGCTCCTTGCGCAGGAAATTCAAGCCCTGCTGGAGAAAGGCGCCATAGAACTGGTGCCTGTAGCGGAGAGGAACAAGGGATGGTATTCCCCTTATTTTCTGATTTCGAAGAAAGACTGGGGATTGAGACCCATCATGTACTTGCGCGGTTTGAACAAACTCCTCAGGAAGGACAAGTTCAAGATGGTGACTCTTTCTCAAGTCCTCCAGGCCCTTCAACTTCAGGACTGGTTGGTGTCTCTCGACCTCATGGATGCTTACTTCCATGTGCCGATTCATCCCAGGCACAAGAAGTACCTGAGGTTCGCGGTTGGCGACTCGCACTTTCAGTTTCGGGTCCTGCCGTTCGGATTGTCCTCCGCCCCGAGGGTTTTCACCAAGCTCATGGTGGTGGTGGCAGCGCATCTCAGGAAAGGGGGGATTCATGTCTACCCCGACCTGGACGATTGGTTGATCAGGGGGAGCTCTCCCGAGCAAGTCCTGGATCATCTGTCCGTCACCTGCCACTCCCTTCACAGGCTGGGCTTCTCCCTCAATTTAAAGAAGTCCCATTTGACACCAACGCAGCGGCTCCAGTACATCGGAGCAGTGCTCGACACGTCCCTGGGGCAGTGTTTTCCTCCTCAGGTGCGGGCTCTTCACATTCAGCAGATGGTGAACAAGTTTCAATTTGCCCAGGATCTCCCAGCGTCTGAGTTCTTGAGACTGCTCGGCCTCATGGCATCCTGCATTCTGCTGGTGCCAGAGGCTCGTCTGCGGATGAGATCTTTGCAGTGGGCACTCAAGCTCCAGTGGTCTCAGTCCTCCGGCAGGCTGTCGGACCCTGTTCAGGTGCCGCCCTCGGTAGCCGGTACCTTCTGTGGTGGGCCGTCGAAGGCAATCTGATGAAGGGGGCCCCATTTTGGCTGCCCTGGCCAGAGGTGACGATCGTGACGGACGCATCCCTCAGGAGATGGGGAGCTCATGCCAACGAGTTGACAGTCAGCGGTCGTTGGTCTCTGTCGGAGTCCAGACTCCATTTCAATCTGTTGGAGCTGAGGGCCGTCAGGCTAGCCCTGAAGGCTTTTCTGCTGACTGTGCGTGGAAAGAGTGTCCTGATTCTAACGAACAACAACAGTGGCCATGCACTACCTCAACAAAAAGGGGGGGGGCAGGGTCACTTCCGCTGTGCAGGGAGGCGATGCAGCTCGAGTTCTGGGTCATCCAGCAGGAAGTTTCGATCTCGGCTGTTCATCTGGCCAGAGACACAACGAGACGGCGAATGCTCTGAGCAGGCAGAGCACGATTTCTCACGAGTGGGAGCTGGCTCAGGAGATTCTCCTGGAGATCTTCGCCCTTTGGGGGACCCCTCAAGTGGATCTTTTCGCCTCCCGTGTCAACCGTAAGTGCGAAAGGTTTTGCTCGTGGGAATTTCCTCCAAAAGGTCTTTAGGAGACGCGTTCGTGGTGGAGTGGTCATTCCCACTGCTGTACGCATTTCCTCCAGTCCCCGTCATCCCGCAAGTACTGCGGAGGTTACGGAGGTTCGGGTCCCGGATGATCCTCATTGCTCCGGCGTGGGCCCGGAGGACGTGGTACCCGGACCTTCTAGACTTGTCCATCTGCCCTCCACGTCGTCTTCCCTACCGAGACGATCTGCTCTCACGGGAGGGGGGGGTCAGGTTCTCCATCCAGAGGTCAGATCCCTCAATCTTCACGCTTGGCTTCTGAAAGGTTGAGGTACAAGGATTGGGACCTCCCTGAAGACGTGATGGAGGTGTTGCTCTCGGCCAGGCGGCCGGCAACAAAGTCTCTGTACTGTTGCCATTGGAGAAAGTTCTGCGACTGGTGCAGAGTTCAGAATGTGGATTCTTTTGAATGTGACATAACCATGGTTCTGTCTTTTTTGCTTTCTTTGGCCCACAGGGGCTTGCAAGTCGGGACCATTAAAGGTTACCTGGCTGCGCTGTCCATATTTAAGCGCTCGTCTGAAGAGTGTTCCTATTTTAAGATTCCTTTAATTTCGCAGTTTTTGAAAGGGCTCACTAATGTGTTCCCTCTGTCACCTTTTCTGGTGCCAGGTTGGGATTTGAACCTTGTTCTTAAGTTTCTTATGGGTGCTCCGTTTGAGCCTTTACATTCTTGCCCTTTGAGGCTGTTAACTCTGAAAACTGTGTTTTTGGTTGCGGTTACTTCCGCTCGCAGAGTGAGTGAGTTACAGGCACTTTCAGTTAAGCCACCCTTCACTGTGTTTCATAAGGACAGGGTTGTCCTTAGAGTTCGTCCTTCTTTTCTTCCGAAGGTGGTTTCAGAATTTCATTTGAGCCAGAAGGTTGTTCTTCCGGCGTTCTATCCTCCTCCACATCGTGGTAAGGAAGAGGAGAGGTTCCATAGGCTTGATCCTAGGAGAGCGTTGAGCTTTTATATTTCGCGCATGTCCCAGGTCAGAGTGGACAATCAACTTTTCATTGGTTACGCTGGAAAGCGTTTGGGACAAGCTGTGACGAAACAGACTTTGTCTCGTTGGATTATTTTAGCTCTGAGTGTTACCGCTTGGCGGGTAAGGATCTTCCGGCTGGCTTGCGGGCCCATTCTACCAGGGGAGTGGCTGCGTCTACTGCACTGCAGAGGGGAGTTCCTATTCGTCACATCTGTGATGCAGCCACCTGGGCTTCAGTACATACTTTTGTATGTCACTACTCCCTCGATTCCATCAGAGGGCAGGATCTGGCCTTTGGCAAGGCAGTCCTCTATTCCACATTCTGATTGGGCATGCTAAATTTGTGTTCTAAATTCTTTCCCACCTCCTTGCTTGGTACTGCTTTGGGAGTCTGTCATAGATATGGAATACGCCGGAGGACCCAATCCCCTCGAAGAACAAGTTACTTTCTTACCTGGTAACGTTCTTTCGATGGGATGGTCCGACGACGTATTCCATATTGCTCCCTCCCTGCCTTCCCTGCTGCAGAATTTCTTTTGCGATTGCAGCTTGCGTTCCGCAAGGCCTTTGGTGTCTGACTGGCAGAAAACTGGTGGCACACGTTCTGGGAAAAAACTATAACTGAGGCTATGGGCGTCATGCGTCCTACTTATCACATCGGGTCACGTCGGCCGTCGGAGGAGGTCCTCTGGCACGGCGCATCGATGTCATCGACGCAGGACGCAGACGCCAAAGATTTTCCGAAGCAGCACAGCGGTGTGGACGTTACCTGTCATAGATATGGAATACGTCGTCGGACCATCCCATCGAAAGAACGTTACCAGGTAAGAAAGTAACTTGTTCATCTTCCTGACCTGTGTGAACCCCAGAACGTTTTTTATTTTACTGGTGATTATTGTTCCATATACCTCTGTGAGTGGGAACCTTGTTCCACACTCACAGAATCTTTCTCATTTTATGGGTGTCATTTTTTACTCTCCATAGTGTCTTTTAAAAGTAATCCTCTGACAACATTTTGGCAATAAGTGCCTATTGTTGCTGGGTTGCCCAAGGGGCTCCCCCAACTTTCTCTGGCTAATCTTGAGAGAACTACAGTTCCCAAGGGTAGAAAGGATCTTTGGACCCCTTTTACATGTTATTTGGTGAAACCAGCACACCCCACCTTATGCATCCCCTTTGACACTAAAACTGTAACAATTGTGTTACAAGGACCAACCTACCTTCAATGGCTGGTGGCAGTGATACCTTTTATTAATTCAGTGCACCTTTACCGCAGGCTGTTTGCACAGCCCTGGTAAAGGCACCAATGTTGGTCATTTGACCAAAATGGCCCCTGTCTTGTTTTTTTGCCATTTTAGTGTTCCTTGACCTTTCTTGTTCCTTCCCCGGACATGCAGGGTGGGAAATTCCTTTATGATGGTTATCTTCTGCGGGAGTCTTCTGGACTCCACACCCAGGCTCCAGAGTGTCTGTTGTTAGGTAAGAATCGATGCAGTCACACTGTGTGACACTACACAACACTTATCTGCTTGGTATTAGGTAACCCACCTTTTGGTACAGGTCTGTTGGTAGTGTGACTGAGCAGCCAGGCCTATCTCAAGAGGGGTAAATGTGAGCTGTAGATCTGGAGCAATGTAATTCGTAAATACAAGTAGCCAAGTAACACAATCAAGGTTTCATTTATAAATAGTTATTTAACATCAGATTTTTTAAATCGGCATTCTTTAAAAAAGCAATTTGTGTAACAATGTAAATATACTTTTAAAAGACCTTTCAGAATCAGAACAAGTTAGTGGATAATCTTTGGATATGCTTCTTACACAATTGCGACACACTCAGGTGACTTCAATCACAAGGACAGCAATGGCATTTATGTATCACACTAGTTATACTTGGCAGATTCTGAGTTTGCAGAAAGGAAAGGGTTAAGAAAGGAAAAAGGTTAAGCAGGTCTCATTATATGTGAGGACACTTAAATCTTCCAATGAAATCTAGACAAGCCTTTCCCAGCAATAACAGTCTAAAACAAGTTCCCAACTATGGGGGACAAACAATATCAAAGTCAATGGGCTAGAAGAGTTTGCAGGGAGCCAGGACAGCCAGAGTCAATTTTAAACAGTCTATGGAGCTGAGGCACATCTTAGATAAAAGTATTGCACAAAGTTAGAGAGTTTGTAGAAATCGCTTGTAGGGTCACAAGCTGTTAAGCCTGTGCAAAGAGAGTTGGAATCAACTCTAAAGGTAAGCTAGTGCGATTCCCAGCTCAGAAAAGCACAGCTAAAACACAGTCAGGTAAGTACCCCAAGTCTAAACAGTACCTCTGGTTTGAAGAAGAGTGGTCCAGCTGAATTCTGTCCTGTTGCAGTGATACAGACCCTGGGTTCCTGGGCCTCAGTCGTGGGGACAAGAGAGAGGACATTTGGAGGGCTCCTACAGCAGCGGTTTGGAGGTAGTCGGCAGCTACGGGCTCTTTTCGATTCAGCAGCACTTTGCAGTTTCAGCACTTAGTAAACAGCACCGTCGCAGATCTCGGATACCGGTTGGGCTTACTTCACTCATTGGGTCATGCACTCTGGTGACGGGACTCGGGTCCTCCTACTTCTGGAGGATCCTTGGGAGACTCCTGGAGCTTCTGGACGGATTTCAGACGTTGCACTCGACTACGGATTTCTCGACCCAGGGCACTGAGTTCTTGTAGCAGCGAAGAAGTACAGCCAGTCAGGGAAGATGGTCCAGTGGAGTTTGTCTCAGGTTTATTTGGTCCCACTGTCACAAGGGAAGAAGTAGGCCCTTCCGGAGCTTCTCTTGTCGATCAGAAAAAGGAGTTTCAGCACAGCAGCAGGGCATCACCGGGCAATTCAAAGGTCCAGGACGATGCAACAAGCTTCGTTCACGGTTTCTTCGTCAGATGTTCTTCTCAGTGGTCGACTTTGCCTCTAGTCCCAAAACTCTCACCTTTTAAGCAGGTTTCTCCCATTCATGCACAGCCTAGGCTGTCACTCAAACAGCAATGTGGCTGTTCTGGAAGGACAGCCAGCCGCCAATCAGGACTGGTTGCATTCATGCATGCCTAAAGACAAAGGACAGGGGGGTTTCAGGAACCTCCATCACTTCCTGCCCTTCCAGAAACACTGGAGCTAGAGGCGGGTTTCAGGACTGAAGCACGCCAAAAGCAAAAGGAAGAAAGAGCACAAACCTGGCTTGGCGCGCAGAGTAAAACCCAACAAAGACCTCACAAACAGAAAATGGTGAAAAAAGACGATCAGGGTCATTTTGACACAATGCTCACCCATCAGTGCTATACTACAGCTGAGGATTCAGCCTGCGGTCGAAAAGCACAATGGTAGGAAAATTAAACCACTGCCACCAGCCATTTAAAGTAGTGAGGGTAACACATAAAACATGTTACATGAGAATGTAGGATAAGGGGCTACTATGTAACCCCCCACTACCCACCAGCACTCCACATAAGATGGTGTGTGCTGGACCCACAAAAAAAAGCCAAATAAAGTCAATTTCACTTCACTATTCTTGGGAACAGTAGTTCACACAAGAAAAGGTACTGAAACCTTATGAGAAATCTAAACGATTTCTCTGTGACATTGCACTGAAGGTGTTGTGTGTCACCATACAAAAAGTAGATGCCTATGGAATTTGTCAGACTCCAAAAACAAAGGAAACACATAATTCACATCAGGTCAAAACACTTGAGAGAGTGAGAAAAGGGTCCCACTCACTCCAGGGTGGAAATTAAAAAGTCCTAAAGTCCAGCAAAAGAGCTCAGGGTCCCTAAATGTTAGGGGTAATTTTCAGTTTGGTGCTAACTTCCTTCCACCTTAGGGACCCCAAGCTCTTTTGCTGAACTTTGGGACTTTGTACTTTTAATTCTATGTGTTTTCTGTGTTTCCTTTGGTTATGTAGTCTGACAAACTCCATACCCATCATCTTTTTACATTGTGACACATAGCACCTTCAGTGCAGTGTCACATGGAAGTCTTAAACATTTCCGCAAGGTTTAAATACCTTCTCTTGGATAAACTACTGTTTCTTAGCACAGTAAAGTGAAATTCACTTTACTTACATGTGTAACTTTCTAGACTCAGTACACACTATCTATGGTGCTGGAGGGGTTACTTAGTATCCCCTTCATCTAGTTTCTCATGTACTATTTTTATGTTACCCTTTCTACAATTAATGGCTGGTGGCAGTGATTTACTTTTAACTACCATTGGGAGTTTGTACCGCAGGCTGCGTTTATAGCTGCAGTAAAGCACCCATGGGTGCCCATTTTGTCAAAATGGCCCCGGTCTTCTTTTTCACCATTTCTTGCTGGAATGGTCCTTCTTGAGATTTACTCTGCGTACCAAACCAGGTTTGGTCCCTTTGTTCGCTTTGTCTTTGGCGGAATTCACAAATGAAGCCCGCCTCTGGCTCTAGTATGTCTGGCAGGGACAGGAAGTGGGGGAGGTTCCCGAAACTCCCTGTGCTGAATTCCATTGGTTACAGGAATGTATCCAAAGGTGAATGGCTGGCTGGCTGGCTGTCCGGCAAGGACAGCCACCCTGCTGTGTGATTGAGAGCAAGGCTGGAATGAATGGGAGAAACCTGCATAAAAGGCGAAGCTTTTTGGCTTGGAAGGTAGGGTCGACCTATGGACGAAGGAATCCAAAGACGAACTTGGAAGAGACGTCTGCTGCAACTCCTGGGCCTTTGGTTTGCCCGGTGAAGCCCTGCTGCTGTGCTGAAGCTCCGAATTCATCTCGACTAGAGAGGCCCTGCAAGGACTCCAAAGTGAACTCGTTTGGACATACACTGCTGCTGGAACCAAGTGCCAGGGAGAGGAACACCAAACGAAGTGCATCACTTTTAAGTTGGACCCGAGCTTGTGGAAGATCCTCCGGACTCCCAGTAAGCAGGACTGACCAAGCCTGAGCCACCTCAACAGAGTGCTGGACCCCAGATGCAAGGAAAGTCCAGAGTGGTATCCGAGAGTCCACGGTGGTGCTATTTGCTGAGACGCGAGGAGCTGAAAGCGTGAAGTGCCGCTGAATATAAGTTTGTCTTTTTCTGTTCTGGACCGTCCCATTCCAGTTCAGGAGTCCCCAGAAGTCCTCCCGCTTGTCCCCTCGACTGAGACCCAGGAACAAAAGGATCTGCAGAGCTGCACAGGAATAAAAGCCAGCTGGAACCATTTCTTCTAACCAAAGGTACTGTAATGTTTGAGAGGACTTACCTCTTGTTATAGCAGCCTTACTGGATCTCAGTTGAGACTTGTCTTGGTTGCTTCTGTAGAGTTGCTTGCATCTTCTACCTCTCACAAGCCTCCAAGCTTGTGACCCTACATTGATTCTACTTTTTCTACAAAGACTTCTAAAACATTGTGCAAGACTTTTACTTACCTGCAAGAAGTGCTCTTCTAGACTTTTTCCCCAATTGACATTGGCTGGCCTGGTACCCTGAATGACTCTTCTCCTCTGCTTGTGTCTTACCTTCCTTCCAGGAAAGTTAATTTACATTGCATTGGGGGGTTCAAAAGTACTTAACTGCTTTATAATATGTGTGTGATATTTTGAAATCTCTTTACTTTAACACTCATTTCAGTATTGCACTAAATGTACCAGTAATATATTAATGTCCACAGTGTCCTAGCTATTTGTCACCTGAGGGTGTAGGAAGTGTCTGTGTGCCATCCACAAGGGTACTTGCTGATTTAGAGAAACTAAGAGTGTGTATTTTGGAGTGTATTTGTGTGTAACCTTTATATTGCCCCTTTTAAAGTAGGCTTATTCAAACTGACTGTTAAATTAATGAATAACTATTTAACAAGAAAGTGTTTATTTGGATACTTCACTGTGAATCTCTGTGTAACTCCCCTACTGTTCACATTGGCCCCTCTTGAGATAAGCCTAGCTGCTCAGCCACACTACCAACATGTGTAGTTCAAAGGTTGGGTTACTATTGCCAGGAGGTCAAGATTGTAGTGCACCCAAAGGGTACTGCTCCAAATCTTGCCTAACACTAAGGTTGAAGTGAGTTAGCACAAAATGAGAATTCTCCCTGACACTGGCATCCGTGAAACACAATGTAGGCTTCTTCTTGTCTGGGATTTGGCTTTCTCTGCGTATCCTTCATGGCTTCTCAGAGGCACCAACCTCCTGCAGGGACCTTCAGGGTTTCCCTACCCCTCGCTCTGGTCCCTCGATCGGTCGTCCTGCTCCAGTGGGTTCACCTTCGTCCCAGAAGATCTGCTCCTTCTCGTGTTCCACCTTGTTCAGTGTGTGTCTCCATGTTCTGCCTTTTATCCGTGTGGGGGGAGCTAATGGGTATCCAATGTATGTGATTAAGGTCCAGTGTCTGACTTTGCCTGACCTTATTAACGGCACATGTCCAATGGGATATGCAAGGGGTAGCCTCTTTACTCTCAGTCCTCCTCTTCCTCGGTCCAGTGTTTGTGTAGAAAGTGGGGAGTTGGAGCTGTTACGGAGAGTTGTCATTTCTGTGCTAATTCCCTTCAACCTTAGAGACCCCCAGCTTTTTGCTGGACTTTAGGACTTTGTAATTTTAACTCTGGGGTGAGTGAGGCCTTTTGCTCTCTCTCATGTGTTTTGACCTGATTCAGATTGTATGTTTCCTCTGTTTTTGGAGTCTGAAAAACTCCATAGGCATCTACCTTTTGTATGGTGACACACAGCACCTTCAGTGCAGTGTCACAGAGAAATCCTTTAGATGTCTCATAAGGTTTAAGTACTTTTTCTTGTGTGAACTGTTGTTCCCAAGAATAGTAACGTGAAATCGACTTTACTTACCTTGTCTCTTTGTAGGTCCAGCTCACCCCATTTTATATGGAGTGCTGGGGGGTACCCAGTAGACCCTTTTCCTACTTACTCATGTAAAAAAAAATGTATGTTACCCTCACTACTTTAAATGGTTGGTGGCAGTGGTTTAATTTTCCTACCAATCCTCAGCTGCACTATAGCACGCATGGGTGACCATTTTTGTCAAAATGACACCGGTATTCTTTTTTTCGCCATTTTCTGTTTGTGAGGTCTTTCTTGGGTTTACTCTGTGCGCCAAATCAAGCTTGACCCCTTTGTTTGTTTTGACTTTGGCGGGCTTCAGTGCTGAAACCCGCCTCTACCTCCAGTGTGTCTGGAAGGGCAGGAAGTCAGGGAGGTGCCCGAAATTCCCCTGTCCTTTGTCTCCATGGTTACCTGAATGCACCCAGCCCTGATTGGCTGGCTGACTGTCCTTGCAGTACAGCCACTCTGCTGTGTGAGTGACAGATAGGCTGTGCATGAATGGGAGAAACCTGCTCAAAAGGCGAGGCTTCTTGGACTGAAGACAGACGACCACTGGGATGGACATCCCGACGAAGAAACCGTGACCGAAGCTTGCTGCATCCTCCTTGTCCATTGAACTGCCCGGAGAAGCCCTGCTGCTGTGCTGAAACCCCTTTTTCTAATCAACAAGAGAAGCTCCAGGAACGGACGACTTCTTCCCTTGGGTTAGTGGGACCAACTAACCCCGAGAGGAACTTTGCTGGAAGACGTTCCCTAACTGGCTGCACTTCTGTGCTGCTGCTGGAACCGAGTGTGACAAACCAAAACACCAAACAATACCTCGGCTCGCAAGCACTTTCAGCAGTGCTCATCCACGTCCCTCTCCACCTAAGAGTCCATGTTACCAGAATCCACTTATGAAACCCACTTACAGGCATTTGTAACTCGCCCTGCATCGTCGCTCAATGCCCTCCATTGTCACACTGTCTAGGCGATCAGTAATCTTACCCCAATGCATAAGTGATCAAATTCGCTATGCGCTCGCCTCTAATATTTCCAGAAACACCTTGTTTAGCGTTCGAGGCACTGGAGTTGGTGCCAAACTGCCATCCGGAGTTTCGTTCGTGTAGTGTTTTCCTTTAATGAACCCGTCTATTTACTCGCGATCACGTGTCAAGTCAAGTGTGAATCGCAGCAGAGAGTCATCGACAGCGAAAAGGGGGAATTGTATGTATCCGTAGTAAACTGTGGGCGCCCATGTTGGCGTAGAGTAGATATGCAAATGCATATTGATGTTATCAAATGGGGCATCCAAGTATGTCCCACTAGTTTATAAGCATCTACTAATTCATTGATATGCCGTTCTACAAATAGACTGTATTGCCATTAGTTCTGGGGAAATCTGTAAAGCCGGAGCACCAGGCAGTTTTGGAAAACGATGTTAATTAGACAGTACAGTAGTGCAAATGTACTATTTATGACACCTAGTGCTGGAAAAAGGTGACTGCCATAGGGGAAAAACAGCTCATTTACTCAAGGGATTAGGAATTGCCAGAAATTCTGGAGTCAATCCTGAAGTTATTAACATTCAGGGTGGTGATGAAAAACTATTAGTTGGCAATTTTTCTGGTAAATGGAACAGTCAGCAGTGAACATACTTAAGCATGCTGTGATACAAAACATGTAACAACTACATTCAAACAAAAACATGTCTGTGATACATTGAAGATGTAACAAGATTGTGACTAATACATTTACAGGGTTGCGAGGGTTTGCCAACACATGGGTTCATTCATGCCTTTGACATCTGTTTTGAGTCTGTATATCCACAATTGTTCACGTCTGAATAGTACATTTTGGAGATTCCCTCCTCTTGCTGGAATCTTCACCTTCTCGATGATGGTCAACTGGAATTCTGTCGGGTTGTGTTTCTTTGCTATGAAATGTTCAACCATAGGTGCTGAAACTTTTTTGGTGCGTATACTTGAGCAATGTTCTGCTAACCTTGTTCTGATGGGGCGGCTGGTCGACCCCACTTATCTTAAAGCACATGGACACGTGATAAGATGGATTACATTCCAGTTGTTAGTTAGTCATGTCTTTTTGTGTCCATGGGTAACTAACATTCACCTGGTATCCACGGGGACGTCACTCAGCCTGTTCTGACCTCTCACGACCTCGAACCCTTCCCTGGAGTCTACTCGACTGGAGACTGGGCCTGAAACACAGTATTGGTAGAGTTTAACTCCCTATTGTCTCTGTGTGCTTGAATCCCTTCTTCCCTGGGGTCCAACCCTTCCCTTTGATCCACAGCTCACCTTGTTTTCTTGGAAAGTGTGCTCTCCGTCCAGCTTTCATTGCAGGGGCGCGTTGATTGATGCGGGCTCGTTGCTGCCTAGTTACTTTACTGGCAAGAGTCCGACAGGTAAGTATGAGTCTTTTGAACAGTTCTCTAACTTCGTTCCTTTCCGTCCTTAGATGATGGCCGGCGTCCAGGGATGGCGACGTGCTGCTGAGAGGAGTAGCGCTGAAGGTGAGTGAGAGCTCGATGCGCGATGCGACCCTTTCGTATTTGTATTGAACTGAGTTATTTTTCTGTGTCTTTTAGGTGCCGCAACGTTTTCAGCGTAGATGCCGGTTATGAAGAAGAAAGGCGGTGAGTAAGCGCGGTATGCGGCGCCTCTAGATGTTTCCATGCTAACCTGGAGTGCTTTTCCCTCTTGCAGATGGTTGAGAAGTTCCGGAGAAAGAGTTCCCACCCCAGAGCGGCTGGGATTCAGGTAAGCGTTAGAAGCTCGTACAGTCTTTAAAAATAAGCGAAGATTTTCTGAATGCTTACTAATGCCTTTTTTCTGTTCTTTTCCCTTTTCCTTAGGAAGCAGCGTGCCGGGATGGGAATGACACCGCCGAAGATGCCCGCAGAACAGAAGGAGCAATGAATGATGGGCAGAAGCGTCGCAAGGTAAGGCTGTTCCTAACGGTGTTCTTGTTCTTGCAGGAGCTGGGCGCAGAAGAAAGATGCAGGCCTACTGGAGACCGATCCGAAAACAGTGAGTGTCACGCTGCAGGTGCAGAAAACACAAAGCATGTTTCTCAGCCTGGCCGTGGCTTAAATAGTCTTTGGGTATCCCAGGTGTCTCTGGGCTGAACCACACCCAAAAGACTAGACTGCACATGCAGTTCTGGGAACTGAAATATGTGGGGGCATCCATCTTTTTCCCATCAATGCACTACAAGTCCAATCCCCAATGTTATCCTATGGGAGTGAGTGAGTCTGGTGCCACAAGCCCCAAGTCTGACTCCAAGTGGGTCTTTGGAGGGATGGAGAGGCCCTTGAGGGCCATGTTGGTGATCGTGGCCTGTCTCCAGCCTGACATCTTGGAGGGCTGGGGACATGAGGGGCAGGAATCATGACAGTAACGCCATCCAATGTCTATGGTTTTAGTTCTTGTAGTTTCAGCGCAGGCACTGCATGACCCACATTGGGCATGTCCTTTTGGTTTTGCCTGACTCCACAATGTTTCAGGCGGAGGGTCTTTCTGTGACTTATAGGTATGGACAAGGGAATCCTTGACATTTTTGCCCCTCTCCATCGCGAATCTCGGGGTGGCCAGATTAGTTTCCCCTACATTCAAAATTGGCCAGAGTTTAAGAACTTCTTTTTTATTTTATTGGTGAGGGGAGAGTAGTTGAAGACTGCTATTATCTTGTCTTCTTGTTTATCATGTTGTTCCAGTGTGTTTTCGCGTGGGCTATTGCATGCTCTCTTTCTTGCATGCTGGATGGTCCGTCTTGGGTACCCTCTCTTTTTGAGTTTATTGGCAAGCTGTTCTGACTGTCTTTCGTAGTCCAATGTGTTTGAACAGTTTCTCCTATACCTCAAGAATTGTCCAAAGGGTAGATTATTCTTCAGGCTCGCAGGATGGAAACTCGAAAAGGTCAACAGTGAGTTCCTGTCCGTTGGTTTATTGAATACGAGTGTTGTTATCATATTGTTTCATATTTCAAGTTGGAGATCTAAGAAGTGTAACTGTGATGTACTATAGGTTTCAGTGAAGGTCAGGTGATTGTTCTGTCCGTTCAGCCAGACCATGAAAGTTGCCAATTCTAACTCTGTTCCTTTGAAGATCAAAAGTACATTGTCTATGTATTGTGTCCAGAGTTCCATCTGGAGTTTCCAGGAGTTTGTACCAGGATATGTGGTATCTTCCTCAAAAGCAGCTACATATAAATTAGCCAAACTGGGTGCGAATGTCGCACCCATGGCGGTGCCTGATGTTTGCTCAAAATATGTTTGACCGTACAAAAAATCATTTTTGGTCAGGGCTATCTCTGCTGCTGCATGATTAAGTTGACTGGAGTTTCTAAAGGTAGATCTAGGTTCCTCAAAATCTTCTTCACTAATTGCAGAGTCGTCATCTGAGGAATTTGTGTGTACAGCGATTCAATGTCCAAGGTTACTAGTTGATGGATTTCTGGATTGAAAGGCCGGTCCTTCAGGAGTAGGAGTGCTGCAGTCGTATCTTGTGAATAGGATCGCATTTGGCCTACTCTTGGTTTTGAGAAGTAGTCTACAAACTCAGAAAGAGGTTCCAGGACAGATCCTATGCCTGATACGATTGGTCTTCCCGGGATAGGTGCTCTCCCTTTATGGACTTTGGGCAATGCATAAAAAGCCGGTCTTCTCTGTGTTTTAGGGGTTAGGAACTTGTATTCCTTCAGACTAATGTGGCCTTCAGATATTGCTTCTTCCAGGACTGGTAAGATCAACTTCTGGATTTCTTCAGTAGGGTCTTTCCCCAGCTGTTTATAGCTGGTTCGGTCCTCAAAGGGAGTCAGGGTCATTCTGTTGTAGTCTTCAATGTCTTGTATAAAAGTTGCTCCACCCTTATCTGCTGGTTTGATGATCATTTGGTCATTGTCTGCCAGGGTCCTTAGGGCTATTTTTTATTTTTTCTCTTTTCAAAAAATTGTGGAAGGAATGTTGTTGCTCTTTTTCGAGTTTGTCAATACTTTT
Organism: Ambystoma mexicanum; assembly: GCF_040938575.1. Lineage (NCBI taxonomy): Eukaryota > Metazoa > Chordata > Amphibia > Caudata > Ambystomatidae > Ambystoma > Ambystoma mexicanum. The sequence goes on from NC_090932.1 coordinate 1,605,570,209, forward strand.
GAATAGAGCTTTTTCAAATGTAATTAATTCAGGGAGTATCCCATTGGGAGGTGGGTAAAAAGTTGATTTGTTTCTCAGATTCGTTGCACTTTTCTCAATTTCCGAAGGTGCAAGGGTACCGAAGTACTGTTTTAGTCTTATTTTTCGGATTAATTGGGCTGCCTCGATCCGCGTTTGAAAAGGTTTGTGTTGTAAAGTCGGTACAAAGGAAAGTCCTTTTTCCAAAAGTGCCTGCTGTTCCTGTGTTAAGACATATTTTGCGAGATTCATCACTAATGAGTTATCACTAGGGGAGGGTCTGTGCAGTTTGTGGTTATTACACGATCACGCCTGCATCCAGGAGTATTCCTATGTGGTTGTCTACTACTTGGTGTATTGCTATCAACATGCCAGGTCAGTTTTTCGTATGGAGGTGCACCTGACCACCCCCACCTCCTGTGACTCGCGGTGACTGGTTCTGCCATTGGGTATTCCATTGCCCTCTTCCCTTGTTTCTTGTTTTTCCTTGCCCCCGATGAAAAAAACCATGGGGCTGTGGGGGGCTTACTATTCGGCATGTTGCTCGAAGGGCCACCAGGAGTTGTCAAGCTTTGATTGCTTCCACTTGAGCTGCCACTCGAAAAGGTCCAATTTGATGGTCTTGGGCGGGACTGGATTTGTTTCCTGTTACATTGATTGTACTGTACTGTTGGCCAGTTAATGTAGATGTTTGGCTCTGGTCCTCATAGTAGGCACCTGTTATGTAGGGGTATGTTTTCTCTTGTGTGAAATTTGCAAGATCCTTCCTTAGTTTTCCCACTTTTTTGTTGAGGTTAAACTCTTTGAAATCTCTCATTGTGGCATACAGTTCTTCAATGCTCTTTTTATAGCTAGCAATGGCAGGCGATGCTTTTAGGGTATCCTGTTTTTCTTGGATTTCCTTCATCATTTTTTCTGATACTGTCTTTGCTGTGCTTATAATGAGCACAAGCCAGTCTCTCATGCACTTGTTTGATCTATATGACCAGTTGTTCCTAAATTGTACCTATTCCAAAAAGATTAGAGGTTCGATTCTGATGATTAATCCTATAGGGGCCGCCTGTGCGTGAAGGTATTTGGACATTATTGTCCCTTGTAGCTCCGTTCCAATCAGTTGTTGCTTCAAAATCTCGAGTTCATTCAACTTGTTGCCACTGCTTCTGGCTTCAGGTATGCCCTCTGTACCTAAAATCGAGGGGTTTGCCAAAATGTTTTCCACTAGATCCTCTGCAAACGCCAGGTATCTAGCCTCTGCCATCTCTGTAGGTATTAGTGGATGTTCGTGGTTCCAACCCGTTCTCGGGATGTGTTTAGAAAGTCCCAAATGTCTGATGTGTTGTCATTAGCTATCGAGAAAAAGTGTTATATTTAGCTTAGGTTCACAGCCACTGGCGGTTCGAGGGACAGGTATCCACAAATAGAACCAGGTTAAGGGATCTAATACTCGAATCTTCCCTTATTAGTCATCATATCACATGGAGTTTTCTTTGATCAACTTTGGTCCAATTACTCCAGTTTTCTTATTATAAAAAACGTTTTAAACATATACCTGTATAGAGATACACGTGAACTTTGTTTCTTGACCTATTTTTTCCAGCCGAGAAACATTCCTTTTAAAATTAGTTGCATTCCATGGAAACCAAATAAAACTGATACACACTTGGAAAACAACAAAAAATCCTCTTTCAGAAGATAATTTAAGGAAAAGGACAACAGGAATACTATAATATTGATTGGTCTCTAAAGACAAAGCAATATTTGAATAGAATTTACTTAAATCAAGATGTGGTATGATTTTAGATATGAGGGTTCCTCTGGGTTCCTGCTGAGAGTCTCAGCATTGTCACAGTCCATGACGCATAGAGCTCCGGGGTTGCCGGTGTGATGTGCGGCTCGCTTCTCTTTTCTACATTTCCTTGCTGGCTCTGTCCCGGTTCAGTTGCTCATTCTCTCTTCCACCACCAGGCGTTCTGGGTGATGTAGTTCAATGGGACAAATAGATGGAAACTGCCCTGCTTTGTGCATTAAAGGTAAGGGGCAAGAAAAGGTGGTACTTATTTGTCATAATGGCACAAGTAGAAGGGGCAGAGGCTGGGGCCATCTGAACTCTCACTTGCCTGCCTCTGTGGTAGGACTGGCTCTGCTAAAAACCCTGGTTGGTCTCTCACCCAGTGTTGAGAGGGGCTCCTATGCCCTCTTGACAAGGTCAGGTCCATGACCCTGTGTTAGGAAAGATTTTCTCTCCATAGTTTCCTATGGAACCCTATTCTTGCTCTGTTTTTTATCCTGTCCTGACTTCTTGAAGGGAAGTGAAGCCGTCTGCTTCATTTCGTTTGCCCTTTGCTTATTTGTTATGGGGAAACTATCTGTACTGGGAAATTATGTTTCCCTTTTAAATTCTTGTAGTTTTAACGTTGCACACAGCACCTTACATACTTTTGCATCACCTAGCTTTTTACACAGAAGATGTATTGTTACTTTTATATGTGCCTAAAGACAAGATGGTGGCAACCGTTTTTACAGTTTTTGCATTATTTTTGGGTGTGCACATTCGCATTTAGCGTGTATGGCTTCTGGACGTGGAAAGTGCCCTAAAATGGCTATACCACAAGAGCTTTGCTTGTTCTTTGCCTATTGTGGTTTGGTCTTCCATGTGTCTTCTCAGGTCAGGAAAGTCCTTAAAATATCAAGCACTTGCAGGGGAAAGCTGCGACTTCAGTGAGTGAGTGAGTGTGTGTGTGTATGTGTGGCGCGTGTGGCACCCAGGAAAGGGCTAAGGCTGTCTAATCCCAGTCATCATCCTTGGTGCCAGAAAGTCTGCTTCGGAGGTGTATGTGAAACCAATAGTTGTCTCTGATTGGCTGTGTTGACCCAAATGCTGGCTGTTTTTGGTGCAGATCCTTACCATTGGTGGGTTTGGACTTGCTTCGAGCTCGAATCTTGGATAAAAGGAGGACCTCTCACTCTAGTAGCTGAAATTTTGTTCCTGTAGTTTCTAACCCAGAACCGTTTGGAGGATCGTGGAAGGTTGCTGTTCCAATAGAGCTTACGTTATTCCCTTCATTCTGGTCTCTCAAAGCATATACATTTCTAGAGCCCCTATTGGCTCCACTAAACTGAAATTTCAGATGGGATCACCCAAAAGCATTTTGAAATGTATGCTTTCATAAAAAGCAAACTAAAGTATGTTCCCAGCTTTTGACTCTGAAAACGGGCCGTATTTCACATAAAAGAATAACTTGAGGGAGGAATACCTACCATCTCTCCAATTAAGTGGCTGATTGCCGGCTAAACTTGTTCCTAATAGTAGCTAATTGCATCACTTGGTTGTGCACATGACTAATAAAAGAGCACCCACAAGCATTCTAATCCCACACGCAGCCAAAAATATTTAGAGGGAATATTGTGATTCAGAATAGTTTCAAACATTTTTAAAGTTCAACATTTTAACTGAAGACAGGTAAACACTTCTCTCTCTTCCAGACCTAAGGTTAACCCAGGGGCACGATCCTTGACCAAGGTTCAACAACCAAAAATAAGTAAGATGGGAGACAAAGGGATTTGATCCCAATATCATTGTACGTATTGCAATTGGGGTGAGGGGCAACAGGCACAGCTATGCTTCCTACGCCACGCCCGACTCAGGTTTTCCCTGGGATCACGATGGGTCACCTGGGCATCGCTGGGAGCGCAGTCTTCTATCCTTTGTTTCCGTGAGAGGTGCCCAGGGGTTATATTTTCGAGGATTCTTCCGGTTGGGTGCAACTGTAAGATACAATCCCTGTTGATGGAATGCAGATTCCTACAGTGCAGACCTCTCCAGGACACTTCACAGGATGGATGAAGGCAAGTTCTAGTGACAATCACCGTTTGTAGGGCACAACAGAAGTCCTTCAGTCACGGTCACAGAAGCTGCTCTGGGAAAGGTTCCCTTGAAGATGTGAAGCTGGAATTTTGGAAGAAGGCGACTTGTGGTTCAAGCAAGCGATCACCAAAGTGCAGAGCTGAATAGAGACGGTTCTGGTGAGGTGGACACGAGGGAGCTGGTCAGTACACCAGGCTGTTCAGGGACACTCCCGAAGGCTGTGAAGGTCTAGATCTTCCAGAAGGAGTTGCACCGACAATGGTCTTTACTGCGCCGGTCATTGGAGGATAGGTTGCTGGGCCACTGCAAAAGCTGTCCTCTGGTCAACTGGCTGCTCTTCTTTGAAGGATTCTTTGCTCCAATGTACATCTGAAGAATGCTTGCAGGAGTCTAACTTTTTTCCAAAATCCGAACTGGAAGCAAGTCCAATCCCCCAATGGTAAGGATGTGCACCGTCCAGCCAGTAGTTGTCCAATGAGCGCAACTACTGGTTTCACATCCACCCCAGTAGCAAACTTTCTGGCACTAGAGATGTGGACTGGGGCTAGACGGTCTCACACCGCTTCCTGGCCCACAAACACACAAAGGCTCCCAAGCCTGTGAAACCAGCAGCTTTCCCAGAGAGGTGCATGACTTTGTATGTTCTTTTCTGGCCTGACAAGGTAACAACAAAGCCAAACTACGATATTTCAAAAAAAGCAGTGAAAGTCTTGCGGCAGAGCCATTTTGGGGCACTAGCGCCGTTTATTGCAGCCGTACACGGTAGACGCAAATGTCCTCACTAAAAATAATGCATAAAATGTAACTGCTCCCGCCAAATTGTCTTTAGGCACATACAAAAATAACCATAAATTCCCATGCCTAAAATGCAAGGGTGAAGCAAAAGTACGCCCCATTGCACTGCGCTCTAAGGTGCTGTGTGCAATGTAAAAATACAAGGATTCTAAAGGGAAGCCTAGTTTCCCAGGACAGATTGTCTGAAGGACTGATCAGTTTCCCCATGACATGTGGGCAAAAGGCAAGAGAAGTGAAGCTTGAAGGCGTCACTTCCCTTCGCAAAGTCGGGACAGCAGGGTGGTTCCATAGGAAACGATGGAGGGAAAAGTGCAAAAAGAAAACCTTTACTAACCGCTGGAATCCTGGCCTTGCCAGTAGGTTAGATGGGTTTAGCCCCACCAGAAGGCTATGGGACACTCTCCCTAACAGTACTGCAGTCAAAGATATTGGGCCTCATTACGACTTTGCCGGTCTGGAAACAAGCTCACCAGTACCCTTGTTTCGGGACCTGTAAATAAAAAGTTTGCCTGCCGGAGCCCCTGCGCCCGACGGTCTGACCCTGCTGGGTGCAGCGGCCACGGTAGGCAGACTCTTCGGCAACGGTGCCGGCGCTTCCGTGAACCCATTACTGTGGAGTCCTATGGGAGAACCCAGAATCCGTCCTGTGGGACTCCACAGGAATGGGGAACAATATTTAACGGCACTTAGCTTGCCAGTCCGATGGGACTTATAATGAGCCGGTGGCACCGGGAAGTCAGGTGCCGGTAAAATGTCCCGAGCCCGGCGGCAACCCGCCGGTAGCACCTGCAGGTTTACCGCCGGACTCGTGATAAGACCCAGTAATCTACATCTGCCATCAACAACCTCTCAACACACATTTTGAGCAAGAACACACTATCTGGTTCAAAATGGGGTGCTCAAGGCATACCCCCACCCTGCTAGCTATAGTCTAGTAAGGGGGCACTATTAAGGAGTTGCAGCAGGAAGGGGACTTCAGTGAAGACGCTCTGACAGCAAAAGAAAGGTCCTAGAAGCCAAACAAGCAAGTCCAAAGGTCAAGGGTACGAATAGCGTTGGATGAAGGAGGACAGAAAATATCTAATTGCCGATATCGCCAAGAAGCGCCGGACCACAATAAAGAAACCATACGTCATCTGCTGTTAACATGCTCAGGAACTTATCAGATTAGAGTTTGATGTTTAAACAACTTGATTGGGAACAACTTACTACTGAATGAAGAGACATGGTGGTCACAGACTGATTGGAGGTGATAGAACTAGTTGGCAAATTGCAACGGCTCAAATTCTTGAACATATCGTGATCAACATGTTCCCTCGGAAATAGCACCCGCACACATTGCAGACTTTCACACTGAAGAACTAGAGGTAATTGTTGTGAACAACTCACTTCGTTTTTGTAAAAATCTAATTTTTGATTAAACAAAATAAAAAAAATAAAAAAAGATATTCTGATCAAACAGAAAACCCTCCCCTGCACAACACTGGCCTTGTGGGCCTTGCGACAGTAGGATCGGAAAGGCCTTCTACCTGCATGCAACCTGATGATTTTTCCAGACTGTATTCTGTGTATAGCCTTGGGACGTGAGTGATAGTGTGTATTCTGTTACTTAAATGAGTAATTAATAAATAATACATTTAATGATCAGTCAAGCACGTGTGATGTATTGTGTGCCATGACTGAAGGAGAATTCCCAACTTAAATAATGGGGTGAAAACAGTTCCTGCCTCCAAAACATAACCTTCACCGCAACTCTGCATAACCCCAGTCTGTGTTTTTCCAGTCACCTGTCCTCATGTTTTGAGCAGTTCGTGAAGGACGCATTGCAGATGTCTGATGGAAGCTGTCTTGGGCGAACGTAGGCCTTCCGGCATCTGTGCCACGCTCACCGAGTGCCATGTATTGGCGATGAAGCAGGAGTGCCAGCAGGCAGACGAGGGACGCCCATGTTCTAAAGCAGCGAGGGCGCCCTTGCACTGAGCCTCTTCTAGGAAAGTCCAGGAAGCTTAGAAAACCTATGTACAGTTTTGCCGGGTTCCTATTACCCTTGTGGTACGTAAGAGAGACCACCCACTGGGCAGGCTCATTCCCTCCAGCTCATGCTCCCAACTGACACGTCCAGAACACTCGCTCACTCACTCACTCACTCACTCGCTCAGCATCCTGCAACATGTTCCTGAGATGGCGGCTATACGCGTTCAGTTCATCGACCCCCATTAACATACATTGGTGGTCAGCAGCAGAAGAAGGCATATAATATGGCATTTGTAACGCGCCTATACACAAGTGTTTCAAGATGCTCTGTCATTATGGCTCTGCCTGTTCTAGTCGACCTGGCCTATAGATCTTCTACGAGATCTTCAAAAACATTCGTTCAAAATGAATTACAGTGCAGTATTGTCTTGGAAGAAACCGAAGAATACATTTTGCAGGCGTTCCTTCTCGGTTGCGCCTCTGGCCCAAACAGCTGGGCCGCCCCTCCCCACCCCTTTGGGGTAAGCTCAGAGGCTGGAGGTGCTGCTGGGTGGGTAGACGTCCTCTTCACCCCTGCAATATCTGCGATGATCGTCTCTGAAGCGACTGTTTTCTTTGTGTCGTGCCAGTGTTTGGATGTTTCAGTTTGAAGATGTTTCCGCTGTTAGTGTCACAGGACCGTGTCTTTCGGCACCTGGGCACTACGTTTGCGAGTTGTTTTGCGACGTTGCCACGGGCAACCTCTGAGCAGTGCTTCTGGCATTCCGGGAGGATCAGGGCGCACACTGCCCTGGAAGGAGGAAGCTGCATTCCTCAGACATGTTCCCCCTGCCCTGATCTGCCAGTGTGCCGCCCTGGATACCAGGGGCCCGTCTGTATGTTTACGCGCGCAGGCGGCACCTTTGACAACCAGTTAAAGTTAGGACTGCATAAACATGACTGGTGGCAGGTTGTCAAGGAAGCCATGGCGGCACCAAAACCGCAAACACATTCTGAAAGTGTATAATGTATTCTTTTACAATGGCTCCATGTGAACAGGGCCTTGTATGTGGGGGTGTAGTGTGGTATCCCCACTTCAGCAGTAGCGTTCACTCCACACCTCTGGGATGGAAGGCATGTTTCATAGGAAAACCACTCCCTGAATCCTCTATTGCTGCCCTGTGGCACTGCAGCACCGATAGGCAGGAATCCGGACAGCAGAGGCTGCGATACACAGGCCTATGCCAAGTTACGTGTCGTTTCTACTTTCCGAAGGTAGTGGCTGCAAGGACAGACTTGTAGGGGATACACAGGCCTATGCCAAGTTATGCTTCGCTCCTACTTCCAGACGGTAGTGGCCGCAAGGACAGGCTTGTGGGGATACACAGGCCTATGCCAAGTTATGCTTCGCTGCTACTTCCAGAAGGTAGTGGCCGCAAGGACAGGCTTGTGGGGATACACAGGCCTATGCCAAGTTATGCTTCGCTCCTACTTCCAGACGGTAGTGGCCGCAAGGACAGGCTTGTGGGGATACACAGGCCTATGCCAAGTTATGCTTTGCTCCTACTTCCAGAAGGTAGTGGCCGCAAGGACAGGCTTGTGGGGATACACAGGCCTATGCCAAGTTATGCTTTGCTCCTACTTCCAGAAGGTAGTGGCCTCAAGGACAGGCTTGTGGGGATACACAGGCCTATGCCAAGTTATGCTTTGCTCCTACTTCCAGACGGTAGTGGCCGCAAGGACAGGCTTGTGGGGATACACAGGCCTATGCCAAGTTATGCTTTGCTCCTACTTCCAGACGGTAGTGGCCGCAAGGACAGGCTTGAGGGGACAGGCCTATGCCAAGTTACGCTTCGCTCCTACTTCCAGAAGGTAGTGGCCTCAAGGACAGGCGTGTGGGGATACAATGGCCTATGCCAAGTTATGCTTAACTTCTATTTCCAGAAGGTAGTGGCCGCAAGGACAGGCTTGAGGGGACAGGCCTATGCCAAGTTACGCTTCGCTCCTACTTCCAGAAGGTAGTGGCCTCAAGGACAGGCGTGTGGGGATACAATGGCCTATGCCAAGTTATGCTTTGCTCCTACTTCCAGAAGGTAGTGGCCGCAAGGACAGGCTTGTGGGGATACATAGGCCTATGCCAAGTTATGCTTTGCTCCTACTTCCAGAAGGTAGTGGCTTCAAGGACAGGCTTGTGGGGATGCATAGGCCTATGCCAAGTTATGCTTTGCTCCTACTTCCAGAAGGTAGTGGCCGCAAGGACACGCTTGTGGGGATACACAGGCCTATGCCAAGTTATGCATCATTCCTACTTCCAGAAGGTAATGGCCGCAAGGATAGGCTTGTGGGGATACACAGGCCTATGCCAAGTTATGCTTCGCTTTTACTTCCAGAAGGTAGTGGCCGCAAGGACAGGCTTGTGGGGATACACAGGCCTATGCCAAGTTATGCTTCGTTCCTACTTCCAGAAGGTAGTGGCCGCAAGGACAGGCTTGTGGGGATACACAGGCCTATGCCAAGTTATGCATCATTCCTACTTCCAGAAGGTAATGGCCGCAAGGACAGGCTTGTGGGGATACACAGGCCTATGCTAAGTTATGCATCATTCCTACTTCCAGAAGGTAGTGGCCGCAAGGACAGGCTTGTGGGGATACACAGGCCTATGCCAAGTTATGCTTTGCTTCTACTTCCAGAAGGTAGTGGCCGCAAGGATAGGCTTGTGGGGATACACAGGCCTATGCTAAGTTATGCATCATTCCTACTTCCAGAAGGTAGTGGCCGCAAGGACAGGCTTGTGGGGATACACAGGCCTATGCCAAGTTATGCATCATTCCTACTTCCAGAAGGTAGTGGCCGCAAGGACAGGCTTGTGGGGATACACAGGCCTATGCCAAGTTATGCTTTGCTTCTACTTCCAGCAGAAGGTAGTGGCCGCAAGGATAGGCTTGTGGGGATACACAGGCCTATGCTAAGTTATGCATCATTCCTACTTCCAGAAGGTAGTGGCCGCAAGGACAGGCTTGTGGGGATACACAGGCCTATGCCAAGTTATGCATCATTCCTACTTCCAGAAGGTAATGGCCGCAAGGACAGGCTTGTGGGGCGATAGTGGTATGCAACGAGGGATGGCAGATGGTGCAGTCTGTGTGGGAGCCTGGTCTCCACACCCTCACTCCTCCTTCCCATGAATAGGAATGTGTAGGGCAGTGAGTAGTGAGTAGAGCGGTGGGCAGAGCATATGGGCACATGGGAGGGAGGGTCCATAATGAGCATAGTCTCCCTAGCAGGGGCCCTTCGTTCAATGCTCATGCGTTTATTCCACTGTACAAATATTGTATGTTGACTCAAGTATTTCGGCAAACATCCCTGTACTACCGCGGTTGGCATCGCACTGCCGACACAAAACATAAAAAATAGAAAATCCTTCTTTAAACCGCTGAATTTGATAGAAAGATACAACAGTCAAAATGCGTGAGGTGGATGTGTTTTTTCCTGAACAAAATGGCAAATGAGAAATTGACAAGAAATGATTTGAGCAAAATGTTGATGCTGCGGCATGACCCATGGCTGTGAGGGAGAAGCAAGCTTTGGCATACAGGAGAGTAGTGTCCTCATTGGAAATCCAGGGGCCCTGCATCCTTGTGAAATATTTGCAGTGCCCAGGCCCTGGACAAGCAAAAGGGGATCACCGCTCTTCTGAGGAATCCAATGCTTTCATTTACAATAGTTAGGTTGCAAGATGACCAGATCAGTTTTAGCCCCCAAAGTCCTGATACTTCTTACCACTTGCTGGTTTCTACTGAGTTGGGCCTGCGTAGACACGCATCGCTTTGTACAAAATTATGAATTACAGAGAGCAGAAAGTGTGCAGAGCCCATTGTTTAAATGGGATAGAAGTGCCAAGTGCAATCTTTGCTGCGAAAATAAGAGATATACTGTTCCCGCTGGCCAGCACCATCATACCTGATTCTAGACTTAACAAGTGGTCTAGCATACCATACCATACCATACCAGACATAGGATTATTTTACATTTACAAGCAGACTTCGACAAAGTCACTCCCTCTCTGCCTGCTCACTTTCTCTGGTACTTGATTTGTAATAATTTTGCAGGCAGGGAAAGAAGATGTTAACTTTTTAGAAGTGATAACAAAGACCATATTGGATCTGAATTGAGCAAAAAGCGAGGTTTTCATCCGGAACACTCTACGCGAGGGTGATCACAGTAAGCCAAACAGTTCCTATCCAGGGTGTTTGACCAAAGGACACTGTGATTATAAAACAGGGCACCAGTTGTGAAAGTGACCCGCACATTATTTTACAATGGGGCTGGCAAGTCTACAGGACTTGGCGGTATGGCTTTTTGGCGAGGCACTGTGGTACAGAAAATCTAGGAGAGGCCGTGCTCTGGACTCCTCTCCAGCAGTGCCGTAACTCCGGGTAGTCGTCCTTGCTGGCGGGTGCACACACTCAGGGTTTCTGTGTGTACAAAGGCTGGCCCCAAAACCGGGAAGTAAAAAAAGCAAGGAAATTCTGACGATGGTTGTTGGGTAAGATTTTCATATCCATGATTAATCTTCCTGACATGTGTCAACCCCAGAACTTTTTGCTTTGACTGGGTGACTATTTTGCTGTGTCCCTAGTATTTGTTTCCCCCCTCACCTAGTCTTTTACTCTTTTTATGGGTGACATTTTTATGGCTCTCCATAGAGTATGGTTGAAGTTATAGTTTCCTTCAACTTTTGGGCTTAGGCTGGTTTGCCCCTATGGGCTCCCCTGTGAATTGTGAGTTTTACATGAATAGCTGCTGGCAGTGGTTTTACCTTTATGACTTTTAGTTTTTATTACTCACATGCTGTTAATTCAGCCTCAGTAATGCACAGGAGGGCCACCATTTTTCCAAGGTGGGCTCCTTCTTTTTTTGTATATTTCTTGTGTGCTTGCTGTTTCTGCCATTCTAGGCGGGGACTGTTAGGGAGAATTTTCATTTCTGTGCCAATTCCATGTGACCTTAGAGACCCCCAGCTCTTTTGCTGGATTTAGGGCTTTTTAATGTTTAATCCTGAGTGAGTTGGACCTTTTTCTCACTCATTTGTTTTCCCGACTATGATTTTCTATGTTCCTTACTGTTTTATATGATATGGTTTTTATAACGTGCCTATACACGCGCGATGAGGCAAGGGAGGGGAAGACAGACAACGATCCTACTAGGCCAGGTGTCATTCAGATCGCGCAAGTGCGAGGGTAGGGAGAAAGGGAAGAGTGCCAGGGGGGGAGGGAAAGGGGAAAGTGCAGTACACGAGAAAGAAGAATAAATACGATAAAACGGCCTGATGGTGGCAAGTGCAAGGTAAGAGCAGACATAAGTGCTGGTAAGGGGACTGAAGGGATACAGAACCAGGCCCAAAGTGCAGGGGGTTGCCAGGGAGGCAGGGCAGGTGTGCAAAAGGCGGGACCTGGCCCCAAGATCACAAAGGGTGGCCAGGTAACCAGTGCAGAATCGGCAGGAATTTCAGCAGGGGAGAGAGGCAGAGAAAGCAGAAGCAAAGAGGAAGGTTTTGAGGTGTTTCCGGAACCAGAGATGGTTCTCCTCAAGTTTCAGGGAGGCAGGAAGGCTGTTCCAGAGGGAGGCCCCAGCCGAGGAGAGAGATCGACCACCAACTCGTTGCTTGGAGAAGCGGCTAACCCTGAGGGAGTTGGAGGCAGATGAGCGAAGAGCCCGAGAAGGAAGGTATTTAGGAAGAGAGAGTTGACGGTAATGCGGCCCCAGAAGGCCTTGTGGATAATGCAGAGGGTTTTGAACTTAATCCTTGCAGCCACTGGGAGCCAGTGCAGAGATTTCAGTCCTGGAGAGATACGATCCCTGGGCTTGAGGCCAAGGTCAAGTCTCGTACAGTGTGGTAAACTCCGTAGGCATCTGCCTTTGCATTGCGACACACAGCACCATTTGTGCAGTGCCACTGAGAAGTCCCTTGGACTTCTCATAATGTTGAACTACATTTTCTTAGGTGAACTACTGTTACCAAGAATAGTAAGATGACCCCTGTCTTACTTACCTTTACTTTATGGGTCCGGCACACACCACCCTATGTGGAGTGCTGGGGGTTTACATAGTAATTCCTTTCAACCCATTCCTCATGTAACATTGTGTTGCACTAACTCACTTGAATGGCTGGTGGCAGTGGTTTCTTTTTGTGTTTGTACTAGCTAGTGACATGTATCTGCAGGCTGATACCTCAGCTGTAGTGCTGCACGCAAGGGTGACCATTTTCCCAAAATGGCCAGAGTCTTCTTTTTTTGCCATTTCTTGTTAGCGAGTTTCATCTAGGCTTTTACTCTGTTTGCTCCAGTTTGTCTGGAAAGGCAAGAGGTGAGGGAGGGTCCTGAAGCTTCCCTGCCCTTTGTCTCTAGGTGTGCCTGAGTGAAACCAGTTCCAATTGGCCAGCTGGCTGTCCTGGAGGACAGACACCCTGCTGTGTGATTGACAGTCAAGGACTGTGAATTAATGGGAACTTGATTAAAAAGCGAGGTTTTGGGGATTAGAAGCAGAGTCGACCACTGGAGGACAACATCCGAAGCAGAAGACTAGAGTAGATGCCAGCAACACCCTACAGGATCGCGAAGTGCCAGGTGAAGCCCTGCAGCTGTGCTGACCCAGTTTTCGAATCGACTGGGAAGACCCGTAAAGCCTCCCTTAGGCTGGTGGGACCAACTCGCCCCAAGACAAACTCTATTTTGCACAGCCCCCGACTTGCTGCGACTTTCCAAGTCTACAGAAGCCCAATACTCAGGGTATCTCGGCCACCTGTGAGTGCATTGTCTCTCGAAGTGCAAATCCGGCCAAATCTTTGTGGGCATCCGGAGGACCCTACAGAAGCAAGAAATCCGCATCCAGAGTCCCCTCACCAGAGTCCAGGACCGAGGGATTAAAAAACTTCTAACCTGAACTTTTCGTTCTTAAATGGCGCTGAGAAAAAGGCGCCAAAACCACAAAGACCCGCTGAATCGATAGAACTCCATGGCTGTGGAGTCCCTTTCTCGAGTGCTGCCGGAGAATCCCGCCAGATGGCCTCCCTTTCGTCACCACTACCATGGACCATGAACAAGGGTCTACTGCATTGCAACTTCTTCGTTTCTAAGGTACTGTGTGGCTTGGGGTACATCATCCTTTTGCCATTGGGGGCGCTTCCTATCTTGAGTTGCTGTGATTTCTCTATTGAACACTTGACTATTTAAGAACATTTTTCTAAGAACAAGAGCATCAGAACTTTGCCCATTGACTTTGTTTGTCCTGGCTCCCTAAAGGCCTCCCTCTAAACCTATTGGCTTTGGCAGTGCGTGTTCCCTTGTAGGTTTTAAATGTTGAACACTTTAATGCTGGGATAAGAGACTGCCCGCATCCCTTTGGGAGAATCTAACTATTCTTATAACCCATCAGTCTGTTCTGATCTAAACCTAGCCTTTCCTTCCTTAAATAACTCAATACTGCAAAGGTGATACCAATATAAATGTTATACTGACCTCAACTGACGTCACCTCTGGAGCCGGAACATGTGTAACATATGAATGAATTACCTGCTTTATTGTTCACTTTTTGAATTGAATCCTAACTTGCGATTAATGTTACATCTAATTACTGCTTTTTAAAGAATGCTTTAAATATCTTTGTGTATAAATAATGTATTATATAACTAAGTGTATAAGTGTTTAATTGGATACTTTTTTTTTTGTTGATTGATATTTTATTTCTATCGCGCTCATACACAAGTGTTTCAGAGCGCGACAAGGCAAGGGAGGGGAACAGGGGAGAACAAAACGGCGATCTTACTAGGCCCAGTGACATTGAGAATGCGCAAGTGCATGGGAGAGGGGGAGGGGGAAAGTGCACGGAAGGGGGGAGAGGTGGAAAGTGTGAACCAGAGGAGAAACAGATAAATAAGAATAAATAAATAATAAAGGCAACAAACAGTGGTAATGCAGCCAGCAATTTGCAAGTGCTAGGTTTAAGGCAGCAGACAGGGTAGGTCTGATAAGTGCAGGAAGAAAAAGGGGGGGGGCTGTATGGGTACAGATAATACACTTGTATTTACTGATTTCATTGTACAACTCTACTGCTCACATTACCCCTCTTAAGATGAGCCTGGCTGCTCGGTCACACCACGAACTTATGTAGTAAAGGCATATATTAAAAGGTGGGTTACCTAATACCAAGAGATACATTTTGTGTAGTCCCACACCAGTTGGACTGCACTAATTCTTACCTGACGGGAACAACCTCAGTTTTGTATTTGGCGGTAATCCTGTGAATTCCCTGCCCAAGCTCCAAAGTGTCTGGAAAGTCAGGAAGTGAGGGAGGAGTCCAAAACGCGGCAGCTCTTCGTCTTCCACCTTGCCTGAAAGGGAACAACTCCTAGTGGGGGGCTGGCTGTCCTGATTGGACAGCCAGACCGCCCCTTTCCATAAAATGCGGGGAGAGAATGCAGAGGTTGTGCTGTAGATCCTGATAAAAACTCTGAACCTGGAAGCTGCAGACAAGTCGACCACTGGAACCAAAACCAAAAAGGATGATAACGCGGCTGAAACGATTTCCGGCTACCAGAGAGCCTGCTGTGTAACCAGACCCTGCTGTTAACCTTCCTTCCAATCGACCTGGGGACTCCGAAAACGACGACCCCTAACCAGAACCTGCTGAAACCCACTAGCCTCCAGAAGACCTGCAAGGAAAATCTTGCCTGGAGCCTTCTTCTGTGATCCCTGCTGCAAAAGTCCTTCCAAAGTCCTGTCTTTCATCTTCTAGACAAAGGAATCCACCAAACGGGTTTTTGGCTGCATATCCTGAAGTCTCCCTGCAGCAACACTTCTTTTGTACTGAGTTACTGTGTTGGCTAGAGTTTTTACTTACCTTCAGTCTCTTATGATTCCTGTGTATCCTTTGTGTACTACTGTGATTGGGAGGTCTCTCGTCCAGGTCATCCAGACCCACTGCTGGGATCCTTCTAGGGTGTCTTCTCCGAAGTCCCTGGACCCTAACTAACTTTCAAAGTGAACTACTTACTTGTTTAGCCAGTCTTCCTCAGGAACTCTGACTTTGCCTGCAACTGAGCCTCATCTCACCCTGCCTACGCTGGCTCCTACACCACTACGGTGCCTCTTCTGCCTCTGAGAGAACTCAGAACGGCTAGATAATTTAAAGGGTCTGCCTTGAAAATTAAACAAGTATTCAAAAGTGTACTTGCTTGTACTCCGACTGAATAGTTACAAAATGTTATTACTTACCTTAGATATGTTCTGCCATTCTGAAAGGTGTATATATAGGATTTACTTACCTTGAATAAGCTGTGTTCCATGTAAAGAATGCATGGCATCAACAGTAAGACTGACACAAGTGACCACAGTTCAAGGTTGTTTATTGAACTTCAACAAGGTTATGATAAACGCCTATCTAATCCTAAATCTACAGATGGGAGCAAGCTACGACCATCAAATAACCCAGTCCTAGTGGTGGCTTGTCAAAATAAAGGGGCCTATACTAAAAAACCTATTGCCAATCCTTACCTCTAAATACAACCAGTGTGGGGAGTAGTGTTTATGAAAAAGAAAAGTGTTCACAAAAATTATATGTCAGCATGTTGAGGCCGATGGCCTCCCTTCCCCACGGTTTCAGCATGGGACAAGGTCGTTCACTCGAGCGTAGCACAGTCGCTGGCTTCTTCGGCACGAGGATACAGTTCAATCACTAGCATCAGGGCCTTCTGTGCCCAAGTCTCTTTACTTATCAAAGTCTCTTGATTCAGAGGGCCTGATGTACGAAAACAAACAGTTATTTTCTTCCTACAAGTACTCGAATTCAGGTGATTCACTCTTCACCCTGGCGCCCCCTCTGCCAGCCTCAGATCTCTTTAATACAACAATTGTTACTTTGGATCCCCGTCTTCCCGGCTCAGATACACTTTTACATTGTTCACAGAATATTCGCTCTCGGGTGACTCACGGTTCACCCCAGATCCCCTCAGCCATGCTCAGATCCCTCATTTTACACAATTAGTCTCCCTCAGCCGAGTTCGGACCAATTTCAGTTAGTATCATTTATCGAAGACTTTCGAATGTGAAATGGGTTTAGCTTGACCCATTGCAGGACTACTTCGATTTCATAATTCCTTTTTACATTTGCCACCTCTCAGTTGAATACCTAACAGAGATCTTCGAATGAGCACCCACGTGGTGCCGGACCCCTCTGTTTACGGTATTTATCTTGGCTTCAAAAGTTCAGTCACTCATCTGCTGTTTAATTATTTGCGTTGCTCGTCACATACGATTCACACACGGTTCTCTTCAGATTTCTCTATACAATGTTACTGCTTGCAACCTTAGCTCTAACATAGACCGGTCTGGTATCAGTCTCCCCAACTCACCCGATGAGCTGACTTTAATGGTGCTGATTTGTTTTAGGTGCCAAGGACAGTACCACAGCAGTGAACGCTCCACCCCGCCTTGGCTATCAATGCGGGAGAGCCTCGGGTACCTCCGACACACACTGCAGGTTTCTTTAGCTTTAATTCCAGGTCTTATGTTTATTATTCTCGAAGGCTCATGAAAATAATTGTCTTTCTCTGAAAAAGGTCAAGGGCACTTACCTCCTTCTACCCCTATCCGGTCTTGCCGTCTTTCTCCTCCTTTTAAACTGCCATCTTGGAACTGTTGCTTCCTCGTGTGCTTTGCCTTGCTCAGAGTGTGCTTTCATGCTCGCCTTTTATCCATGTGTGGAAGTGTGATGGAACATGTCAGGTATACAGCTTGGGTGTTAGTCAGTTTTCTCTCACAGTGAGCTGTCTGTGAGAAAGTGTTCATGTCGGGAAAGGGGGTGGTGGTTGAGTTCTTAAGTATCCTACATGGTCGGATGGTGAAAAGATGTTATAGGGAAGGGGATACTGCGTCTCGCCGTCCGGTGTCCCACTTCCACTCCCCGAAGATCCCTCATCCAGGTTATCCTCCCACACTGGACCACCCCCAGGAACTGGATCCAGAAGCGATGGCTGTGTCCTGGCCACCTGGATGACAGATCCCCGGACACTAGCGGGCAAGACACCTTCAGGTTTCTCACAGCCTTCTTAAATAAGTATTCTCAAAGTCTTACTTTACTTAGAAACTGTCTTTCCATTCTAACAGAAAATAGGTAGGTTATCTGTTAATTGGGTTCCCCTCGTCCCAAAAGTAATGCTGTTGGTTTCACTTTATTATTCCTGTTAGGATAATTGTATGAGTGTCCCCAATTGGGTGTTGCTTCTCCTGAATTGCTATTAGCCTGTCCAGAAGAAGTCTGCCTAGGTCATACTTACCTTTTAGGTTGCTGGTAGCTTCTTACAAAAGTATATAGAGGTTTTACTTACTTGCATAGCTGTGTGCCATCCAAAAATAAATTAACAAGTTATTACTTCCCTTAGTCTGTGAATGGAAAAGCAACTGTAATTGAATATTACACCCCAAGGTCCAACTCATCTAGAATAACTTATCCTGAATCAGAGCTATAGGTTTTTACTGTTCCTTGAATAAGTGTTCCACTATTCAGAAAAAGTATATTGTCCGGTTGATTTACTAAGTGATTTCTTGCTGAGCGTCACAGTATTACTTTAAGGGTCTACTACCCTTGTATTACTGTAAGTAATCCAAAAGGAACTATTGGTTTTAACTTCCCTAGAACTAAGCATAGTGTTGTGTTTTTATAATTGTGGTTACATACAATGTGATAGTACTTATCCCCCCCCCAAGATTTGTATGGTCCTATTTGTATGTAAATAAACCATTTATTTTACAATAGATAGTGTTTCCATGTTTCTTTAGGCCATATGTATATTACAATTATGTAAATGTACTGATTCTACAGCCCCCTCTCCCTCCTAAGATAAGCCTGGATGCTCCTTCTACGCTACCATGTACTCCGGTGGTATAGCCTTATACTAAGAGTTGAAGTCTTGTACTGTCTGTTGAATGGTTTTACTAAGCCCCGTAGTTGGACTTCAGAAAAACTGTCCTAACAGTCTTACTCCTGGGTATTTACCTAGGAAGCGTGTGTTGCTGTTTACTCCTCCTGAGCTTTGAGTCACGTTGGGGTGGACGACCCAACACTTTTCTCCCAGGTCTTATGATATCAGTCCAAGACGCCAAAATCCTTCAGGTGGCCTACCTAGCCCCCTGAACCCTTTGAATCCAATTCCATTACTTCCCTGCTACGAAACAGCATCTTCTATGAACCTACAACTTTGACAGCATCTGCCCTCTTTTGTTCTGCTGCCTATGTGTCACTGACTCCCCAGTACCCCCATCTGACTTTTGAGACATTAATTCCCCAGGGAGGGTTGGACTTCTAAAGAATAGTTACTAGCCTACCAGTATTGCTATTTAGTAAATGTTGGTTGATGAATGATTTGCTAACCTGGAGCTAATGTACGGATGCAGAAGTAAGGCTCGGACACAAATGTGGCATGTTTTTGGTTAGAAACTTTTATTAACCAGGAAAGAGTTGGAAAAATGCCTCTCTATACCCAACGCTAAGAGGGGTTTCCCTGCCTCAAACAAAACTAGTGAATTAGTCAGGATGTCCAAATTAAAAAGTCTGTCACTCAAAAGGCCTACTTCTGTCCCTAGCACTAACAACCTAAATCAACTTCGCAAGGATGATCTCTTTCCCAAGTAAAATGTTCATGGTAACTCTTGCCAACAGAAAAGTTCCCAATACCTCGGGTAATCAAAATTATGAAAGAAAAATGTTCCACAATGCATCACTCCAAAGATTTGGGTTGTGCTCCTCTCCCCTGGATTCTTTCGGGTTCTACTTTCCTTTCTTTGAACTACAGAGCCCCATATCATTTTAGTTAAGTGTCACTTTATATTTTCACAAGGGTGCAAGTCCCAGACTCAGCTCTTTAAAATACTAGCTTGGTGCACTTCCCTACCAAGCACAGGTTTCCTGCTAACAGTCCTTTTTACTTCCAGTGTTCCTGGCCCTCTTGTTCTCAAACTCATGTGGGTGCGAGTCCCAGACTGGTGATATTTGATTGTAATAGCTTGGTTTAATCTCCTGCCAAGCAAGTGTCCTCTCGTGGACACGTTCTCTCTGGGTCCAAGACCCTCTTATTCTTTGATTCTAATATGGGTGCGGGTCCCAGACTCGCAATATTCTGCTGCAATAACTTGGTTCACTCTCCTGACAAGTATATGTTCTCTTTTCGGTATTGTCTCTGCTTTATTCAGGGTCCCAGACCCTCTTATTTGCTTGTTCTCATGTGGGTGCCGGTCCCAGACTTGTACTGTGTCTTTGCAATAACTTGGTACACTTCCCTGCCAAGCATATCCTCACTTTTACACTCTTTCTTTCAAGGTCCCAGACCCGCTTATCCTCGTCTTTTCATTTGGGTGCGGGTTCCAGACTCGCACTGTGCCAGTGTGATTGCTTGGTTCACTTCCCTGCCAAGCAAATGTCCTCGAATGCACTCTATCGGATTCTTTAAGGGTCCCAGACCCTCATATCCTCGTTGTATGGTTGTTCCTTGAAACCTTCAAAATCTCCAGCACCTTTCTTTCTGTCTGAATACCTGCTTCTTCGGTGCGTGACTCCCGGGCGGCAGTGCTTCCCTCCTGAGGATCCATCATCGTTCGGCTGTCCTTTGCAGTTGACGGCGTCTCCGCCGATCACTCTTCGTTCGGTTGTGCTTTCTCGTTGGAGGCCGGTCCGCCAATCCTTTTTCCCTTCTGGGGTTAGGGATTTTGCTCTTCGGCAGCATGCTGGACTTTGAGAAGCGCAGTTGTTTGATCGGCCCGTGTGTCAAAGAGCCCCTCCTCTAACTGCTTTCCTGCTCCCATTTGCCTGTGTGTTCAGCATCCTAAGCCGTGGTTCCCTGCACGCCTGTTTAGTGTCTACCGCTCTTCCGGGCTGGAAGAGGGCTCTCTTCTTTGGTTTTCCTCTGCACTCTTGTATTTCCTGGGGCAAATTGAAGATGATAAAAGACTGGACCGTTCACTCCGGTTCTGGGGAGTGATCATCATAACTTTAGCCGTCTTCTTGACAGTAGTTCTAGTAGAGCTATAAGGGAAGCATTTGGTATTGCTTGGGTCGTTGATCAGCTCTAACGGATGAGATTGCTTAGCCTCACAACAGCTGATATTAATACTGACTAGTAATAGGGAAGGAGACTTTGGTTTGGGGAAGGAGGGAGGGTCTGCTAAGGCGGTAGACTGCTGCTTTCTCTGGGAATGGTCATCCCTAATCCCATAAGGTACTTCCTTTCCCATGTAATCCTCCCTCAGCACACCACCCCCAGGAGGACTATTGTACTGTGGATGCACCACCCTGGACCCATGGGAATGGTCTCCCCCTTAGGGGAGAACTCAGATTTGTCACACTGCTCTTAATACTTACCTATTTCTCATCTAAAGGTGTACTATTGTATTGAGTATTGCAACAGCAAATGTCCTACTGTGTATATATGTGTGCAACTATCTTTACTTACCTGAATTTAGAGGTGATTTTCAACATTGCCTTTGTTTATATAATGACCATATTTTTTATATAACTACAGTGTGCGTTTTCTTGACTAGAAGTGTGCTCAAACGTCTTTGAACTCTCCTACAGCCCCCCTAGACTAAGCCTGACTGCTCGACCATATCTACCAAGCCTTTTGGGTATTTCAGGCCAAACCTAACAGTCGGAGCTCTGTGTATCTAAGAGAGGGTGTTCTTCAGTCCTACCACAAGTGGGTTTTAGTAAAACTCCCTAACAGTCACCATTAGTTATTCTTGGAACAGCAGGTGCACTTTGGCTATCCCGGCAGCGATATATAAATATTTAACTGGAATATGACAACCGCTGCAAAACATATCACCATTGTTAGTTACTGGGGTAGCATATCTCATTTGTAATATTTGCATGGTAGCTAACTATTTTGGTGAACATGGTGTGAGAAACCTGAGGATGTTCTCACATCTACTCCCCTTGGATCCTCTATGCAGGTGGCCAGGGAAGGGCCATCGCTTTTGGATCCTGCCCCTGGGAGTCGATAAGGGAGGGAGGATCACATGGTTAGAGGCTCCTTGGGGATTGGATGTGGAATGCGGTATTCCACATTTTCCTCTAAGGAACAAAACCCGATCCCAGAGGTAGTTATGGGATATTGTTCCCCATGCTCCCTTGTCCAGGAGAAGAACAGGAGATATTATTCACCTTGACATATGAGAAAGAGGAGAAGAGGAATTGGGAATGAGTTATCTTGAGATAGAACACAATTCTATCTCATAACAACTCTTCTAACATTCCCCCTGTCCTTTTTGGGTTATTATGAGGCTCATTCTTCAAACTCCATTACTGATCTGAGGAAGAAACACTTGAGATTTAGGAACATTCAACAATGTCCCCACTTTAGTACTGAGAAGAGGAAAAAGCAACTCGGCGTAATAGACATCATTTACTCTCACCACCCTGGTACCGGGACGAAGAAGATTAAGGAAGGTCAGGCATGGGCCTATAATCGGAACCATGCAGCCTTAATTAATGAGGGACACCTCCAGCCCATTACAGAACTGCAGGTGAATAAGAAGTGGACCTCAGTGGCACAGAGAGAGAGAGAGAGAGAAACAGGGTAACAGGAAGACACAGCAGAAGGAGCAGTATGAGATGCCGAAACGCCACTACAGAGTCTGGCCACTCCAGAGTCCGGTAGTCCTGCTGGTGGGACTCTGCAGGGAGGAGGTTCACCGAACGGCAAGGCTGGCAGCAGAAGCTGCCGGGAAGTAGAGGCGAAGCTGCACACGACAACCGAAGGGGGCTGGAAAAAGCACCTGGCGAACAGGCTCTCCCGTTAGGGGGAAAGCCACACAGAAAGGAGCTGCTGACACGGTTAAGTGTCAGTGACACAGAAAACTGCCAATGAATATTGAAATGAACAAAACCAGCAAAGTCGTACTATTGAATACCGAGTTGAATGAAACTTGCACAGTTGCCCCTATTGAATACTAAATTAACTGAAACCGGCAAAGTTGCATTTATCGGACACTGACTTGAATGCGAACTGAGTGAAACCAGCAAGCCCAGGTTTATTGAATATTGAACGGAATGAAACAGACTAAGTTGCCTTTATTGAATGCCGAATTGCATGAGACAATCCAAGTTGCACTTACCAAATACTGATCTGAATGAAACAATTGAAGTTGCCCTTATGGAATATCAAATTGAATGAAACAAGCAACGTTACACTTATTGAACACTGAATTGACTGAAACCTAGTAACGATACATTTAGTGAATAACGAACTGAATGAGAAATGTAAAATGTGCACCTATTGAATGTCAAAGTGAAAGGAAAGACAAACAACTTTCATTTTGAACATTGAGTGATAATGAAACAGCACGACGACTAGTATTACATAATGAACTGAAAGCAAACGGTAAAACTGCATTGAATAACAAAAACTGAGTCGAGGTATGCCGGTTGTGTGAGGCGCTTAGGCTACAAAGTAGGAAGAACAGGCAGATATTGGACTGAATATATACTATCGATTGTAGGCCGCTGCACCTTCGGGGGACTAGTAGTTACCTCGCTACCACAAGAGTTAGTGAAACAGAGACAAAGGGAGAAGCCCCTCATTCACGGTGCGCTGCGCCACCTGTAAGTGGAAGGATATCCGAATAGGACAACTGGATGACCATACGTTTTACAAAAGATATGGTTTGAGTGGACAAAGTTAAAGTCACAAGGCCATTGTGTTCCGTAGAAAATAAAGTTTATGCTAGAATATAGAACAGGTCTGCCGACACGTGTTTCGACCCATGTACCGGGTCCTTTTCAAGGCAAAGCTGTGTTAGATATTAGTCAAATAAAGTACAGATGTGACATGGCCATTCAAAAGTGCAAGATAAACAATATGAAACACAAATCGTAAGTGTCCCCATGCACAAGGAGGGGGACTGTGGGGACACAGGTGGATAAGAACAGAAATGAATAGACCATGTATTAACGTCATACATGGTTCAAGAGGGCAGGGTCAGATACAAAGGGTAAACACAAACCAAAGGTAAACGTACAATTGTTATGTCAATTTCCCGGGATCAGATATGTTCACACAAAATATAAAGCAACGTTACCAGTTATGGTGAAGGTTGCAGTATCCATGGTGGAGTGGTGGCACCAAACAGACCAAGAAGGTGAAAGGACGAAGAGAACACAGTGAAAAGGAGTCCTAATTGAACAATTTTAGGTAAATGCAGTAAAGGCTGGTGTTGTGCTAGTTAAGAGCATGACCTCAGTATGGGTTACACTTCTGGGAAACATAGGGTAGATCCTCTTCTGGGTAATTAATCTGGTGCCACATGTGAATGATTGAGTCCTCTTGGTGACGTGCATGCGGGCATCGTGCCAGACATATACAGAACAAATATTTTGTTTTATTTAATTGGCAAGGTGGTCTGGTTCCAGGTACAACCAACCCATCCCAAATAGTGGATTAACAACTGAACCGGAAAAGATACTGGGGGGAGAGAGAAGTAACACCCCGTGGTATTTAAATATGAAAAGAAAAGGAGCGATCTAATTGCGTGCTACGACATGTGCAAATGGATCGGACACGCGGTGATATTGGTGTAGAATGCATAGTGGATTACCCTAGTCGTGGTGGAAGAATGGGCACTTGGAGACCTGGTCGTGGTTAGAAATTCGTAGCGAAAACGCTACCAGTAAAAAGGCAAATCTGTGAGTGAGAGTACAAAAAAATATGAATATATAAGAAAACGGGGTCAGAATTGTATGCATTTGCACTCTAATGTTAGTGAGAACATTGTGAACGATGTAGGGAAAAAAGCATAAAGTATTTAACTTAGCAAACATGTTTTAGTGGTCACGGTCGTTAGGTGCTGTTAACAGCACGAAAAGCAAATAAGTCATACGGTGGGTCCAAAAGCTCATGGCGCCATGCCGAAACCTGCAAGCAAATATACAACCACTGGGTGTGCATCAGTAGATTGTACTGGTGAACGAAATGACGAGAGTGTGTGTATAATAGGGGAGCACGTCTGTAAGAACAGAGGCTTCTTACCTGGGGTCACGGGGCTCAATCCCCTGTGAGGAAGTAGCTCATGAAAGAAAAGCAGACTACAATATTCTAACGGGAGGCGCCTTCTCAAAGTGTATTTTGATACCATCTGATGCCATTATGTGATGTGGTCACGTGTGTAGTTACAATCATGTGATACAATGTCGTGGTTATACGTGCGTAAGTCATCTTAACAGGTGACCAGAGTAACTAGTGCGCATTGGCTGAGAAAAACTGTCATGACAGATCAAGAAATGCTAGTGGGCACGTGCAAGTGAAGGACACTAATAAAATGCTGTGCAAGATTGTTAAGAAAACCCTCGGCATGCGTGTGAACACTAGGTCGGACCGTGGGGGTCAGAGTTCGTGGTACCTAAATCGGGATATGTGATGCTAAGAAAAAGAAGAAATAGTGGGAAAAGTAAAAGCATGCGGCTTGTCATCATGTTGAGTCTGATGGTAAGGGTGGAAAAAAATTAGGTGGGCGAGTAGTTATTGGAGAGATAAGTGCGAGCCTGTGACAGTGTGTGTTGGAATAGAAACATGAGCTAGAAATAGGCAAAGCTCAAGTAGGGGTCTGAATGTTGATGTTCTCAGATGAGGGATGGGTTGGTGTAAAAAATGGGCACCGAGGTAAATGATGGGCTGGGGTAAAGAATGGGCATCTAGGTGTATGATAGCTAATAGTAGGGACATATGCAGAGTGGGTGACAGAGCGACAAAGGATAAAA
The DNA here is from genome assembly GCF_040938575.1 of Ambystoma mexicanum. Classification (NCBI taxonomy): domain Eukaryota; kingdom Metazoa; phylum Chordata; class Amphibia; order Caudata; family Ambystomatidae; genus Ambystoma; species Ambystoma mexicanum. The sequence continues at coordinate 1,605,595,641 of NC_090932.1, forward strand.
TGTACCACCCCATATACATAATAAATCAGAATGTGCCATTAGAGAAAAACACTTAGTTCCGTATCCTTGGCATCTACTCTATCTTGACCCGGATCTCCACCCTTATATTTCCAAGAGACCTCATTTAGTGTTCACCAGGAACAAAACCCTGAGAAATCAGCTCTGCCCCCTCTTTCGTTCAACCAAAGCTTGTTCTTGCACATTCACATACATGGCTTAAACCGACACCATGCTGCTTTTTCAAATGCGGCTCATGCAACTTTTGCCAATTCACTCTCAACCAGAATGTGTTCACCTGTCACCAAGGTCTTCAAATTCAGATTTGTGACTTTATTAATTGCAAATCCAAGTACATAGTTTATGCCATCCTATGTATATGCCAAAAGGTATATGTTGGCTCTACAATCAGAGAATTACGGGTTCGGACCCGCAAACATTTCGCCCATCTGAAAAGCCAGGACCCTAAACTGCCTCTTGCCAATCATTGGCAAAACCACCATCAATTGTACTCAGTCAAAGACCTCAGGTTTATTGGACTCCTACAAGCCCATGCCCACCCCAAAGGGGGCAACCGTCAACTTCTACTGCGGCAACTCGAGGCACGGACCATCGTCAAACTTAGATGCACCAGCCTTGGACTCAACTAGGATACGGAGCTAAGTGTTTTTCTCTAATGGCACATTCTGATTTATTATGTATTTGGGGTGGTACATTTTATCCTTTGTTGCTCTGTCACCCACTCTGCATATGTCCCTACTATCAGCTATCATACACCTAGATGCCCATTCTTTACCCAAGCCCATCATTCACCTTGGTGCCCATTTTTTACACCAACCCATCCCTCATCTGACGACGTCAACATTCAGACCCCTACTTCAGCTTTGCCTATAGTTCATGTTTCTATTCCAACATACACTGTCACAGGCTCGCACTTATCTCTCCAATAATCTCTTCCGGCCTTACTGCCATAAAGAACTGGATGTCTTTCCGCTTTCTCTCTTAACACTGACAAGACTGAGGTCGTATTCTTTCCCTCTAACTCTCTTCCCCCTCCCTGTCCTCCCCCTTTCATTCACTTTCCTGCCTCTAATCTCCCTATCTCTCTCCATGCTCGTAATTTAGGCATTCACTTTGACTCCTCTCTCTCCTTCTCCCACCATATCTCTCTCACTTCCCGCACCTGTCGATACCACCTCTTCAATATTCGCAAAATGTGTCTCTCACCTTCCATGCTACCAAACTCTTAATCTCCTCCCTCATCTTCTCCCGCCTCTTCTACTGCTCATCCTTATTCTTTGGACTACCTACTTCTCATCTTGCCCCCCTCAAATCTATCTACCACTCTGCTGTTCGTACCCTCTGTCTCCTTACCTCCCGCAACTCCATCTCTACTTCCCTCTCTTCCCTTGGCTGGCTTCCATTTCACTCCCAACTTAAATTTCACTTTCTCTGCCTTGTCTTCAAATCTCTCTATGGTCTTGCTCCCCCATATCTCTCCTCCCTCCTCTCTTTCTACTCGCCCTCCCGTTCCCTTTGGTCTGCTGACCATTTGCTTCTCACTACCTCCGTCCCCCTGTGCCCCCGCCCGTTTCCGCTCCTCCCAACTCATAGGCCCCCTGCACTGGAACTCCTTCCTCTTGCAATCCGCTCTACCCCACCTTCTCCTCATTCCGCACCTCCCTTAAATCTCTCCTTCTCCATTCTCCTCCTTGAAACCTCTTCCCCTTCCTGCCTCCCCTCCCTCCTTTATCTTTCCCCTTGACTATCTCCCTCCCCTCCCCTACCTCCGCACTCTCACCTTTCCCCTTCCCTCCTTCTACTCATCACCCTTTCCCCCCACCCAGTCCTACTTCACTATTCTCCCTATTTCCTTCAGTTAATTGCTCTTCTCACTGTTTTGTTGACTGATTCATATTGTAATTTGCTTCTACCGTTATATTGTTTGTTTTTATATATTAAGTTGTTCAATTGTACAGCGCTTTGGTGTAAAGCGCTCTATGAATCAATAAATACAAAATTCAAATAACTACTCGCTGACCTAATTTTTTTCCACCCTTACCATCAGACTCAACATGATGACAAGCCTTATGCTTTCACTTTTCCCACCATTTCTTCTTTTTCTTAGCATCACATATCCCGATTTAGGTACCATGAACTTTGACCCCCACGGTCCGACCTAGTGTTCACACGTATGCCGAGGATTTTCTTAACAATCTTACACAGCATTTTATTAGTGTCCTTCACTTGCACGTGCCCACTAGCATTTCTTGATCTGTTATGATGGTTTGTCTCAGCCAATGCGCACTAGTTATTCTGGTCGCCTGTTAAGATGACTTACGCACGTATAACCACGACATCGTATCACGTGATTGTAACTACACACGTGACCACAGCACGTAATGGCATCAGTCGGTATCTAAAATACGCTTTGAGAAGGTGCCTCCCGTTAGAATATTGTAGTCTGCTTTTCTTTCATGAGCTACTTCCTCACAGGGGATTGAGCCCCGCGACCCCAGGTAAGAAGCCTCTGTTCTTACAGACATGCTCCCCTATTATACACACACTCGTGATTTCGTTCACCAGTACAATCTACTGATGCACACCCGGTGGTTGTATATTTGCTTGCATGTTTCGGCATGGCGCCATGAGCTTTTGGACCCACCGTATGACTTATTTGCTTTTCGTGCTAGTAACGGCACCTAACGACCGTGACCACTAAAACATGTTTGCTAAGGTAAATACTTTATGCTTTTTGCCCTACATCGTTCACAATGTTCTCGCTAACACTAGAGTGCAAATGCATACAATTCTGACCCTTTTTCTTATATATTCATATTTTTTTGTACTCTCACTCACAGATTTGCCTTTTTACTGGTAGCGTTTTCGCTACGTATTTCTAACCACGACCAGGTCTCCATGTGCCCATTCTTCCACCACGACTACGATAATCCTCTATACATTCTACAACAATATCATTGCGTGTCCTATCCATTTGCACATATCCTAGCACGCAATTGATCGCTCCTTTTCCCTTCATATTTAAATACCACAGGGTGTTACTTCTCTCTCCCCCAGTATCTTTTCCGGTTCAGTTGTTAATCCACTATTTGGGATGGGTTGGTTGTAACTGGACACCACCACACCTTGCCAATTAAATAAAACAAAATATTTGTTCTGTATATGTCTGGCACGATGCCCGCATGCATGTCACCAAGAGGACTCAATCATTCATGTGTGGCACCAGATTAATTACCCAGAAGAGGATCTACCCTATGTTTCCCAGAAATGTAACCCATACTGAGGTCATGCTCTTAACTAGCGCAACACCAGCCTTTGCTGCATTTGCCTAAAATTGTTCAATTAGGACTCCTTTTCACTGTGTTCTCTTCGTGCTTTCTCCTTCTTGGTCTGTTTAGTGCCACCACTCCACCATGGATACTGCAACCTTCAACATAACTGGTAACGTTGCTTTATATTTTGTGTGAACATATCTGATCCCGGGAAATTGACATACCCATTGTACGTTTACCTTTTGTTTGTGTTTACCCTTTGTATCTGACCCTGCCCTCTTGAACTATGTATGACGTTAATACATGGTCTGTTCATTTCTGTTCTTATCCACCTGTGTCCCCACATTCCCCCTCATTTTTGCATGGGGACACTTATGATTTGTGTTTCATATTGTTTATCTTGCACTTTTGAATTGCCATGTCACATCTGTACTTTATTTGACCAATTTCTAACACAGCTTTACCTTGAAAAGGACCCTGTACATGGGTCGAAACACGTGTCGGCAGACCTGTTCTATATTCTAGCATAAACTTTATTTTCTACGGAACACAATGGCCTTGTGACTTTGACTTTGTCCACTCGAACCATATCTTTTGTAAAACGTATGGTCATCCAGTTGTCCTATTTGGATATCCTTCGACTTACAGGTGACGCAGCGCACCGTGAATGAGGGCTTCTCCCTTTGTCTACATTGGATAACAGACTCTGAGTGCAAAGTTGGAGTCTAAGTCGACAAATCACTTGTTTGGCTGAATATTGAAATATTCAAGGAAACATGGAAGTTCATGGTTGTGTGACCTGTAATGGGTGGATTGTGCGATCCAACAACTGCACCTAGACCAGACAACTACTACCTGTTGAATCAACACCTGCTGATATTGAATGCAAGATTCCTGGTTGCGTGACCTCTAAGCGGTGGACTGTGTGGTCTAACAACTGCGCAAGACCACGGTACCCTATATATGCCAACAAGGAAGTTTGCTGTTGTGTTGAAAAGGAAAGTTCTCAGTGGTGCATAGACTGTTTGGTGAAGAGAACCGTGAACTGTAAAGACTACAAAGTCTGAGGCTTGCCTAGATCAGGGGTGTGTTCGGGTTGTGGTCAATTGACTAAAATATGAAAGCAGCATAGCTGCAGTCTGTGGGTGTCGGGGATTGTGCCCCTGTCCTCTAAGTCACCAAAAGTAAGTAATATTGGGTGCCTCCCAAAAGTACTCTGCGCTTTTCCCAAAATGTATATCTAAATACAAATTCAATTTAACATCTTTTGATTGTGTAATATTATTCTCTTTAATAGCGCGAAGCAGACACGTGTTTCGACCACTGGCCTCATGATAAATGGAACTTTAACATTTTTTGTGTATAAAAACATTTCACTATTCATTTCACTATTTCACTATTTCAATATAAACCCAATAATAACATGTTTGTATACACAGAAAATGTTTACCGTTCCATTTATCATGAGGTAATTCACACAAGTGTTAAGCACAGTCCAATTATTGTTATGCCCAATATTGGTGTTAATCACAATTATGTTCCCATCATGTCAGGTTAATATTAAATTAATTCGGCAACTTAAACAAAGAGAACATGTAAAGATATAATCGTATATACCTAAAATGTCATTTGTGAATGTATAATAAGGTAATAAAAGGAGAGAAAAATCAAATTCCTTTATGTTAGAAGGAAAAGGAGAGAAAAGAAAGTATGAACATCATTGCTCCACTGTACATTTGTGGTGACATTGTCTAGCCTTATTCACTTTACGCCCCATCACCAGTGTCTTGTTACATTAAGTACACTAATCGAATCAGCAAAATAAGCATAGCTGTGCGACCGCACCTCCATGTAAGAATAAAATGTGATTCTTATGTGCACACTTTTATCACCAATTATGGCTATATATTTGGATTCGCTGTGGCCGCCAAAAGGTGTTGTAATGGATAAACATATAGGTCAATTGACTCACCCTGGGTCTTCACATCAAACAATTCATATTATGACCATTATAGCTTGTGCTATGATAGTTGGTGGTTCTTAGAACCTGTGTGAAAATAAGCATTATATTAGTGTGCAGTTTAAATACAGTTTGAGTGATAAATATTGGATCTTTACTGGCCCATGTTAAATTTGAAGACTCACCCATTAAGATTGGGCTGCTTCTACGTATTTCCTATACTTAGATTCCCTTGTAGTGTTTGAGTTGGCAAAATAAATGTCTGCTGCTGTATTATCTGTAACAAACATGTACAAAATTGCTGAAAACGGGGTGAATCCTTACCAGACATTGTACGAAGGAGCGATGCACGAGTGGATTTAGCCATACTCTAATAAGTGAGAGCTAGGAGATATATATCAGAACTAGTCAGACAGTGTTGATGAGCGAATCACCCAATTATTTTTTTTTACATGTTTGTTACAGATGATATAGCAGCAGACAATCTATTATTTTGCCAACACAAACATTACAAGGGAATCTTAAGTATTGGAAACGTGGAAGCAGCACAATCTTAAGGGATGCGAGTCTTTCAAATTTAACGCAGACCTGTATAAAAGTATGGAACTTTTGTATCTTAAGTCCACAAGAAGGTAAAGTGAACATTATAACGAACCTGTTGACATTTGGGGAAAAGAAGTTGAAGAATAAGCTTGAGCTCGAAATATCTCAGAACTTACTTTAGTTTATCGTTGGCATCCCTACACATTGTTTTGCTATTAGTTGTGAGAGCCAGCATAGGTTTTGGACACAGACAGACTTTTCAATTGAACTCTGACACAGACTTTCCTTAGTTTCTTTAGGTAGGGAAATCCCACCTTACTATAGGGCAAGTTAGGCCTTAATACATCCTGACCCTTTCTTTAATAAAACATTTGTTATACATTAAATCTGTTGTCTGTGTCTCCTTCCATGATGCCAATCCCACACAGAGCACAGGATATTGTTTGTTTCTGGCTCTGCATGTTACCAATGTGATGTTTTTTTCGAGCACAGCAGATCAACATAGTTCATCCCTGGCACAACATATCGCCATTCCTAGGTCCTGGTCAAAAGAGACTTATTTTTATGTCTTGTGCATGGTTTGTTTTGTTTACAGTTTAAGATTTGGAAATATATGATTTCTGTATTCTGTTATGGGTTGGGCTGGGTTCCTGGGTCTCTCTTCTCTCTCCTTTGACTTCCATCGGAATCTAGGTGTTCTGGACTGTGGGATATCTGCACTGATGTTTTGGTGTCTGTTTGAAAATATATTTTCATGCCCATTATGTTGCATGAGGTTGATTGCCTAATTCCTTCATTGGCAGGAATGGGTCCACAGCACACTATGCAGATTGCAGAACGACTATACACCCAGGGATACATCAGCTACCCTCGAACAGAGACCACTCACTATCCAGAGAACTTTGACCTGAAGGGGTGTCTGAGGCAACAGGCCAACAATCCATATTGGTCAGATACGGTATGTACTTTGTAGAAAAGTGTACTTCTACTGGGATGATGTGCTTCTTTACTCTTTTTTCCATGTAAGTTGAAACCTTGCAGTAGCGACTGTTCTAGATGTAAATGTGCCGCGTTGCCCTGCCACCTAGTTGTTGGGTTTAAAGTTGGGTTGCTGTGTTTAATAATGGTAATATATGTGTACAATTGTGGGTCGTCAGCCATAAGCATGTATCCTGTTTTGGCCAGTTTCGAGGTTAACAGAATGTTATGGAGCTTGGGATCTGGAAAGACACTAGATTAAAGTTTTGCCCTGCATATGGAAAGCGTTTTTAAGAAGGCATTTTATTTGCAGTATTTAAGTGCAATCCTTGCTTCGAGAAGTAGCACTCCACCGTACAGATCCTCTTCTTCGACAGTCCATAATAAGTATTTCACACAGAAAAATCAGGCTGTGTATTGTACAGTTCCCAAACATTCCTACCTGTGACCTTAGTAATTTGAGGCTTGTAATCAAAGCCAGCACTGACGATTTAGGCAGTGTGCTGTGTATGGATAATAAAATCAATGACAAATGCTAGTTTTCATTTCTGTAAACCACATGGGTAGAGACTTTAACGTGCAAATCCCCTTTTCTCATTTTTATGAGCCTGTTTGTATTGTTACAGGCTTTCTTGACCCTTTGTCTACGACAAGGCTTATTTTTGAAAGCCTCATTGGCTTGCAAAAACCGGCAACAAAATGTTGATGTGCTACCCTCAGTAGCCCGTAGGACTTCTCAAGCAGGAATACTGTAAATTGCCAATGTCTTCCTCTGGCCGAGTTGCCTCATCCATAAAGTGTTGGATACAGGCTGGTGGCGCCTGCGCGTTTGTTAGCAGGGGAGGAGTTGAGGAGGTGGGTTTGTCCAGGGGGGCAATGCGCATCACCCTGGATGACCCGGATGGGTTTGAGCATCCACAGGGAGGCCCTGCCCAGGTGCCCCTGCATGGGTCAGTCCGACTCTTGTCATGGAATGTTGTGGGGATTATGCTCGAATGTCAACGACCCAGATTGGCTCAATTTTGTGAGGAAATGCAACATTTGCAATTTCCAGTCTCCTGTAATTGATGGTTACACTCTGTTAGAAAACAAAGTTGAGGCCAATTTGAGTGGCCGTCCATCAGAAGGGTCGGTACTGTACGCTTCCACAGCTTTTAGGATGACGCATGTGGAAGCCCTAATGCCATGTAAAGATATCATTACTTTACCATTCTCTGATCCGGATACAGGCTATTTGGTATTGGTGCAATTGTACAGTGTGCCAAAAGGAGATATTGGGGGTCAAATGATGATCTTTGAAAACCATGCTTTTTACTTTAAATGATAAACGTAGAACCCTATTAATTAAAGCAGGGGATTTTATTATTAAAGTTGGTAAAGGATTTTCCCTAGAAGAAGACACAGCTTGGGGCTTTCCACTCCTAGATACCCTGTAACTGTCCCAAGGGGCATTTATTCAATATTTTTCCTGTGGAACAAGGGCTGCGGGTGGTAAATGGGAGGGTATCCTCTGGCTCCCCAGCAAGAGAAATATGTATAGGTACTTCTATAATAGATTACTTTCTAGTAACTCTCCACCATTGATATAGAATAGTTGATATGCAAGTTGTAGATTGATGTGTGACAAGGCGCCAGAAGTAGGAGTGGGATACAGAGGTGGCATAATTCAAAAATATTTTATTAGAATGAATGAGAAACCTAACTAGCCCTAATTATTGAAGGATTCCCTTACTTAACAAACGATAATCCTGTGTCACAAGGTTGGTCTAAATCATAACTCGGTCCTCTGTCTGAACTCCTAATCTAGCCCTGTCACTACAAACAAAATATAATCCAATACTACTCAGGAGGCTGTCTCGCTCTTCCTCATGACCAAAAAGGGGTTACTTCTTCAGTTTACAGCAGTCCAAGTCCAAACGGAGTCGAAGAAAATGACACCCTTCTCCTGGTTCAGTTCCAACCAAGGTTTCATCGGTTTGTTAGGGTGCGATTGGCCAATTAGTAGACTATCTCCCTTCTCGTGATCTATACAGTTACTTGGTACCATCATTAAACACATTGTATCAGATGTTGTAGTTTCTGCGACAATTCCCCCGAGGGGAGTTGTACTTCCCTTCTTTGCCTCTGAGAAAAGGTTCAAGTGTCCTCTCTTTGGAAGCCCTCATGATTCTTCAACAGTTTCCACCTGTGAGTAGTAACCTTTGTAATAGTGTGAGGTATTTTACTCTTGGTACATAATACACAGTTAGTCTCCACCATTAACTTTTAGGGATGTTACTGTGACGAGGGAGGTTACTCCTGATGCACTTTGCACTGACTTTTGCTACTCCCACTCCCTTACTGGGTTGCCCCGTGCTTTCCTTTGCCTGCTTTTGGGCTGTTGCACAACACCGGTTCTTCCAAGGTCTGTCGCTTTGACGTCTTGACTTCTCCCCCCAGTCTCTGCTGTTCTGCGTCAGCTTTGCGAAACCCTGTGAGCAACGATGTTGGCGCCGTTATCGGCCCTATCGGTCCACCTCAGAGAGGTCACACTACGGTCTTCTTTCTCACTGCTTGATCTTGGGTCTGTTTGTGTCTGGCCTGATAACAACACTCTTGACCCTCTGCGAGAGTCCAGAGTTTGGCTGATCCGCTCTCTCCATGACCATTCTCTCCCGGTTTGGAACTCCCAGGCTTCACACCTGATTTCCTCTTCTATAAGTTCTTTGTCCCTTTTTATCTTTCCAAGCTGGGTCCTCACCAACCTAGTAGGATAGTCTTTTCTCTGACAATGAAAAGTAATTCAAGTCTTTCCTTACTACCAAAGGAGTGATCTTCATGCTTCTTCTGTCTTAGTACTCGGAGTTAACAGCTTATAATATACAAATTTGGTTCTGGGAAGTGAGCAGTCTAGGGGTTTAGATGAGAGGGGATCAGGGAAGTGGACCGCATGATGAACGTCCCTATCCCCAAGAGGGAAGTCCTTCCCTGGAAGATCCTCCCACATATAACCACCCCTAGGGAGACAATTGGTTAGCTGCCGCACCACCCTTGCCTTACAGGGAATGTGTCCCCCTTGGGGAGTAGTGACACTATTACACGATTTGTCACATATGAGAGTGACTACAGACTGTGAAAACTGGAAGGTTGCTTAGTAATTAAAGACAATGTATCCATTATGTGTCTGGAAGGACCTCTCACTTCAAATCGTAGAATGATTCGCTGGTATAAGGTGCACATAAAATTCTACTACGGGTACGGACTAAGGCGTACGTCTCATTTTGGATTGCCTAAAAGAAGGTAATCGAGCAAATACACTTATTTCAGCATATGAGAAACAGGCAAGGATCAAAACCCACAGATTGGCAAAAGGCTCTCTCAGAAAGAGAACCATTGGGTTAAATGTTGATTTCATAAGAATACCAAAGAAGCAGCTTTGAGCCCAACCTAGAAACCGTATGTATGAATAAAGCAGAGACTATAAGAGGGTGTGTTTTCTCAAAAGCAAAAACTAGCATCTAAGGCTTGGGAGAAGCACTTGGAGTTTGTGCAAAGAAACCCACTTTTAACTGTTTTTGGATGATTGTGGAGAAAGTTGCCAATCCCCAAAAAAACATTTTCTATTGAGATTGTTGTACAAACCTTGCAGTGGGTGTCACATTTTACTAATAGTTTTCAAAAGATAAAATAGTTTGCCCCAAGCAGGAGTCTTTATTGGCCCGGGTGGGGAATTCGCCGTCCACGTTGCCTGCGTAGTTATATATGCACAGTAAAAATATATATATATATTTTAGATATCGATATTCAAGAAGGGTTGCTAAAACTCGGTCCTATTACACAAAGATGTAGAATGCGTAATGATAAACAATGGTGGGGGTGTAGGAGGGGATGCACACCTCCATTTGGAACATACAGAGGACTGTGTCTGGGTTGTGTTTTGGCTCCCATTTGTGATGAATCCAGTGATGCCATCACTTCCTCCCTGGGGTCCGGGAAAGGCCAGACGCTACGTGGTCCTGACCCTGGGGGTGGCTGTCCAACGGGGGGCCACTTGGAGGGGAGGGGCACCCTCGTGGGAGGGAAGGAGGCTCACTGGTAGGAACATGGCTGCAGCCTTTCCACTCAAGGTATGGCATTCCACTAAGTTCACCAACCTTTATAGCCTATTGTGGTGCATATCCGTCCAACCCCTCTATACTGAGTACTACGGGCTCCTTGTGACAACTTCTACCAAAACACTGAGGCACAGTGAGTTAAAGAGTAATGCAGAGCGCAAAAGCCTTGGAACTAGAGATGCGCTTTGGTTGTTGGAGGCATCCGATTCGTGCCGGGACATTTAAAACCTGGCACCACAAGGAAGATGGAGATCCACGTTAACCGACACAAGCCTGGAAGTGAGAAACAGACCTGCTATAGCAGTGAGCACAAGGGCTCCTATTGGCATCCTCATGAGAGGTTCAGAGGGGAAGAGTTTGCTGCACGCAGACCTGTATCAAGTGAGGCTGATGAGTGGAGGTCCAGGTACGGCAAACAGGCGGGACACTAGCAGAAGGAGGAGGTGCCCCGCTGGAGAATCGGAGAGCTGTGGAGAACGCCAAAGCAGCCAGGGAACACCGGTGAGCCCAGTGAGAGTAAGTGCGACACCAGGGCGCTTCAAGGCATATTCTGCTTGCTGAGGGAAGGCGGAGCCACTCACAGGGCGAACCCTGGCGAGGGAGCTCGGACACAGACCACATTTAGAAGGGAGACAAATGAAAGGGGGTCAAAGACCTAGTACCTGAACGAACTGAATTGTAACATAAGGAAGAAGTCCTGGCAGATGAGTAAACTAGGCAGCCATTTGCGAGTCTGGGACCCGCACCCAAAGTGAATAAGACCTGCCAGGAGAGCATACCGGACAATGTGATTGTGAGTCAGGAGACCCGCACTAAAAGAGAACATTAAGAAAGCCCTGGCAGGGGAGTGTACCAGGCAGTGTGACTGTGTACGGAGACCCGCACCCAAAAGGGAAAGAGAACATTGGGAAAGCCCTGGCAGGAGAAGATAGCAGGTGGTGTGGTTGTGAGTCTGGGACCTGTACCCAATTTCAAATAAGAGGTTTACAAGAAAGAGGTGCCAGAAGAGAAAAAGGCAGCCTCTTGAAAGTGTATGAAACCCAGGGGAAGGAACCATAGACCTTGGGCTGAAAAGGTGATTGAACTGTGAAGAGCCAAGTGAGTCAAGGGGAGGAAAAGAACTCTTGCGGGTGTGAAGTCTAGGGGATGGGAGACCCCCGCACACCCCTCGATTGGATAATAGCACGTTTCTGGGAAAGAGAATTGTGGTTAAAATCAGAGAGTCTCTGGGGAAGGGGACCCCCCATCGCCCCCATAGGATTTTGAAACCATGGGGACACAGGACGGAGAACTCTTTATTTTTGGACATTCTGACACTGACACCCTTTAGTTTTGCTGAGGCTGGGGAATCCCCTCAAAGTCATAGGGCGAGAGGTCTTTCTCCAAACCTACTTTTAATTTAATAATAGTCTATAGCAATCCTAACAATGCCACACGTAATAGTCTTACTCCTAATTCATTACACATTCTATTTAATTTACATGCAAACGCACTACAAACAACTCTGGAGCAGTCAAGGCCTTTTGCACCAAGGATGGGGAAAAGAACGCTGCCGTTGTTGGCATATGCCAATGATGTCTAGCTTTTGCTTGCACTCCCAGAGCCCTTTGGAAATGGCTGGACATTTATGATAGGTTTATGGCTTCCAGGAAATTAAAATTAAATGTGTCAGTCATCTGTAATGATAATGGACAAAGGTAGCCATCATGCCAAAGTGTTTTTGCTAATCTGATCCCCGTTAGAAAAAGTGCAGCATTTTGACAAGGCATGACCTGGGCGATATTGGGGATTTCTCGCTGTTAGGACTGATTTTCTATACTCTGGCCTGGTGGACAGATGTTGGGACTGATTTTCTATACTCTGGCCTAGTGGACAGATATATAGAAGACAAAAACTCTAATTTTACTGGCAAAACACACATGCACGCAGTCCCTATACAGAAGAACACCCTGACCCTATTCAGAGTGTCTCTCCCTGGGTGCTCGGTGGTGCACCGCCGATCTAAAAGGGATAGCGAGGAGACTCTCCCTGATCAGCAGATATACACATAAACCTAACAAATATGTTAAAGCCAGACAAAAGTATACAGATTCTGTGACGAGACGGTGTGCATTAGATCTTGTCTCCTCCGTGTGGACAAGGGGTATGTACTGCCTGGAATTTCGCTATGTTTTAATCACCAACTAGGCAGTTACCCCTGTTGCATTGGAACTTGTTCTGAACTGTTAAAACAAGAAAGCCCTTAGAGAGGGGAGAATCTAGTGGCACAGAAGCCAGTCTAGTATAAAAAGCAATTTTATAGCGTGTTCAAATTTCATGAGTTGGACATCTTAGTGCTCATGGGCATATGGGTCAACCGATTTCGATGACCACGGTTATTTTGGTCATCTTCAGGACTGAGCAGTTCTCCATTCAGTGTATGTAGCTGTTGCAAGGTCTTTCGAATGAAGGATGCAGCAAAACATGATGCAGGACCCCTCTCAGGACTGGGCTAGACTCAGGTAAGCTGTTTCGGACAGTGGTCACCGCAGCATGGTGACGCAAAGGGACATTCTTGTCGCAGTTGGACTTTCCCTCCTATCTTGGGTACCCTTGATGCTAGGACTCCGAAATGTCGCTGACATAAGTGTTGTAGGACAAGCTGATGATCCCCCAAGTTCCAGGTCTCAATGCGGAACAGTGACAGCACAGTAGCCCAAACTCAGAGCTGATCAGCCACAGGCCAGTCCCGGGGCACTTCCGAAGGCTCTTCGCAGGGTACCGAGCAGACGTCGGGAATGGATGTTCTGTCCACTCCAAGAGTCGCAGCTCACTCACAGGACTGCTGAAGATCGAAAGCAAGACAGGGCACTTCCTGGACAGCAGCAGAAATGGGTTGCCAAGCTTCCTTCAGGCGGGTCAGCGGTCTCCTAACAAGTCTTAACAGCTGGACAAAAGTCTTGGCTTCTTCATGTTTCTCCAGGATCTCTCCAGAGTGGGTGCATGGGTCCTCTTCTTACGCCAAAAGCCAGTTAAGAGCCGATACGCCCAATAGCAGAACTAGCACCACACAAACAACCCAGCAGTGGTCCAACCAGGACAACTGGCGGTAATACTCCTGTATAACAATGAAACCAGTTTGTGGATTGGGACCAGACAGTCCCACCCCACATTCTCCCAGCATACACACATAGCCCTCCAGTAACCTGCCAAAACCCTCTGCTTTCTCTGGCACTGGAAGTCAATATAAGGATTTTCCTGGTCTCACAGGCCAGGAAGAAGGCTAAATGACAAGATGGCCAAAGGACAAGTGGAAAACCTTGTAGCATGGCCATGTTTGGTCACTAGCCACAGTTGGTAGACAACGCAGCGAGGCTAAAACGAAAAGCAGCAAAAAATTGTAAGAAGTCTCTGCTGCCACCAGCTTGTCCACTTAACACACCTAGAGTAACCAAAAATCCTTTGAGTGTTAGTCTAGGGCAAAAATAAAAGTGTACCCTATTGTACTGCATTGTAAGATGCTTTGTACAATGATAAACAGTTACCACAAGTGATAAGTTACTAAAAGTAGTAACAAAGTAACTAGACTAAGGGAAACAATATTTCCCAGTACTGACTGCCTGAAGGACATGTCACTTCCCAATAAACGTTGAGCAAAAAACAGTGTAGTGATGCTTAAGTCTTCACTGCGAAAAGTACAGGTCAGGGTCAAAAATTAAAGCAAAACGTTTGGGGGTCCATAAAAATGGAAGTAAAGTTGCGGTAAAGAGAAATCTTTCCTAACACTCGCTTTTCGAAGTTGATACAATTATAACCATTGGCCATGATAATCAAGGGTTATTACATAAAAGCATGTGCCAATGGGTTAATTGGGGCTGACAACTGGGGAGGACAGGTCCTGCTGGCAAATTGCAAGACTCGGAGAATGAATTCTGCACAGCTCTGTTGACCTGCCCACAAATGCGCCATCAAATTTTACTTGCAATGAGTTGGGTTTGGGGTATATTGAAGATCATTATTTTATAGCCCCTGTAGCGATGGTGCTTGCAACGTGAGCAAACCCAAACACTTCTCTATCGGGAGATTTACTTGCTGACATTAAATATCACCAGTCCGTGCTTCAAAAGGTAGATGGGTTAGTCCTGTAAAAGCAATTTTTGCCGCTACAAATGGTAGCCAATAGTTTGACCAGCCATATTTGATGGAAAACTTTACCAAGGGGAAGGTCAAGATATTCGTACTTAACGTACTCCAGGCACGCAGAGAAAGAACAGAGCATGGGAAACTATTGGATGAAGCTAATTTTGCAATGACATCAACAAGGATCCTCAAGCCATACTAGGAATGGTGCATGCAGTCTTCTCATCGTATACGTTTAGTCAGTTTCCAATTTAAATTCCTTCCTTTTGAATAATGCGAAGGGGAAATGGTTGGGGTTAGAGACTGAGTTTCATACCTGCCCCTTTTTCCCTGATGATTTGGAATCATTGTGCCATTTAATTTCCTTTTGTCCAGCCTATACTTTAATTCCCATATTAAATCACAGCGTGTTGTAGCAATTTAGGCCCGCACTCTTGAAATGTTTACAGATGCAGGGCAAGTGCTTATCTGGGGCACTCAATTATTCTATTAGCCAGCCACTGCGACTTACGAAAATTGCTGGTTCAAAAGTAGGTGGAGTGAAAATTCAGGAATTATTGTTTTAATGATGGGTTATGCAATGATTGTATTTTATTATAAAAATGTATCTGTATTGTAATTTTGCTCTATGAAGGTTTTATGTGATTTATCGACAAGACTGGGATGTTCTTTTTGTAAACATGTTTTATGATTTTATAATCAAAAATATACTATTTTGACAGACACCGAAACAGGACTTTGTAACTCATGTCGGTATCTTGAACACACTGCAACTGCATGGAAGACATTTAGGGGAAGCGTGGCCTTCTACCAAAACAATCACTGGTGACAGTCTTCTATGCTTGCTATGCTATGCTATGCTTTGCCTTGAGGCTTTTCTCCTTCTTCCTCTAGGCTAATCTGCAGTCCTCCTCTCCAACACCTTTGGTTGTCATACCTGGGACTAGATCGCCTCCGATTGGCTCATCCATAATCACTAGGCGAATTGTGCCTCTATTGCAGCTTTTACTTTGGTCTGGTCACACCTACTTGACTTTTACTTCTACCCAACAGCTTACTTTGGACTTGGTCCCATTATAGCCTATGGTAAAAAAACATTTAAAACTGTAATAAGGGTAATGTGAAGTTTTTGTACAGAGCCTTTTTTGCCAATGATCTTGACCTTGCTGGGCTAATTACACTTAAAGGTTACTTCCCTTTAAAATGTATTACATCATTGTTTTAAATTGTTACTATGTGTCTTCCTTGCACACTATCTTTGATTTGTATTACTTCCATGTATTGTAGATTTTTCCTTAAAAACTTTATATTTTTCATTAAATGTACTTTGTGAGTAATCCTTTGTGTGCTGAAGTATGTATAAATTGTACTTCATAACCACCTAAGACTGCGGCCAGACTGCCCAGTCACACTACTGTTGTGAGAATCAGGGCTAATTTTAGGGAAACTTAAAGATTCCTCCACACGTTTAGTGCAATAAAGAGATCTTTATTGTATGTCTTCTGGATACATTGTACACCCCACCGGTCCAGTAAACAACCTTCATCCAACACACAAAGATTCATCACATGAAGGCTTGTTGACATTCTGCATTCCATATTCCCATTCCACATTCTACCCACAGGAATGCATAGAAAGAAGATGTAACAGGAACACGTCACTGTCACAATTGGTTGGTTTACTCACGCTCCTGCCAGAGGAGTTGTTGAAAACCTTCCTACCAAGACTTTTTGTTAGAAGGGCTTTTCTCTGCCCTGTGTTTGGATAGTAAGAAAGAAATAATGGTGTTGTACTCGCTAGGAGTTACAGATATTATCCATGGTCTTAGGCCACTTTAAAGCTGATCATCAGTTTGCACCTTCAGGTAGGGTCTAAAAAGCAAAATCCTCTTTTTGAAGCCGTTGACTGCTGAAAAGTACTAGGAGTTTTGTGCCCTTTTCATCCAGTTGTGACAGACTAAACTTTTGCATGCCTCCGATGTGTCGGTCTGGTAATGAATAGTTGGCTGTGAGACAGTGCTTTTATAACTGGTGAAGGGAAGTGTGGAGAAGTGTACTCACAGTTTGGCAGTGTTTTTTGGCTGACGTCTGGTGAATTGCTTTATGTGCCACTACTATGTCTGGGAGCTCTGTGCTCGACCAAACTCGTCTGAACTAACAAAACCCACCACGCTGCGTGAAGGGAAGTGTGGAGAAGTGTACTTGCGCAGTTTGCCGGGCATGTGGTATCAGTTCCCGTGAAGTTCAACTGTTTGGTTATTCTTCAGGTAACTACCTTTGAGCCATTGTGAGTAATTGAGTATTCACTGGCGTGATTATCTATGGCAGGGAAAAGCAATTGTCGTCTTTGTATCCGCTCTGTCGTTTTAGCAGGAAATAAAGATAGGTCTACTGAGAAGACACATAAAGAGTCACTGATGTAGGTTGTGGTGGGTGAAGGCTCTCCTACTGGTGCTCAAGGACCTGGTTTTACTGAGAATTATATGGTTTCTGAACTATTAGTTCATTTGTGTGGCCCTACAATACTAGCGCCTTCAAACACAGGCGAGGGACCAAAATCCTGGGAGAAACTTAACCAGGATCCTCTAATAATGACTCCAATTGCGGGTCAAAAGATTACTGACCTTTTCCTGTGTTCTGGCACCAGCACTGAGATTTGGCTGTTGGTCACACTCTGTGCCTTAGCCATTGTGAAACATTCCAGTATCAACTACCAGTGCATGATTGAAGCAGCCGAAGAAATTCTTTGTTCAGCTATGGCTTCAGAAGGCGTGGGGAATCAGATGGGGAATGGAAACTTTATGGAGGTACGACTTTTCCCCATACAGGGAGAGTCCCGCTTTGAACCTCATGAGCGGAATGGAAATCTCATGGAGCAATTGGTCTTCTCTGAACATGGTGATCTCCGTTCAAGGATTCCTACCCTGTTAACAGAGTTTGCTTTTTGAGGAAATTAAGACTCTGCACAGTTGAGTGATAATAGGAGAGGCAGTGTACCTCTACGTCATACCCTTAGAGATGTAGAGGAAAGGATCAGGCTCACATCTCCCGCAATCTCTGCACTTAATTCAGTCTTAAGTACATTTGTGGAGTGTCGAGGCGATTCCTGGTCCAGCGGGGAGACAGCACAAACTCCTACCTGCCCTTGAAGGTCTTGGTGCCTGTTGTAGTGAAAACATAGGCCTCCGCGACCCTCAGGGGGAAAGAGGGTTAGGGTCCATGGGTTGGATGCAAAGGGGGAAGTAGGTACACTGGTAAGAGGATTAGGGAGAGGTTATAGATAGGTAAGGGGTGTTGGGGAAAACAAAAACATGCTCCTTGGCCCTTGGCTTACGGGCCTGCTCCAGCTGGCTTCTTGCCAGAGCGCACTCTGGTACTCGCTGCACCTGCACACACACACACACACACACATGCATGCACTTGGAATGGGGTTTCGCCACTCAGTTGTTCCATCACTTGAGTTTTTCCCACGTACACTCACTTTATTGACGATAGAGATTGCCCCTCCAGTTAGGGAAGCTTGTCTTAGCCCCTTGACACTGATTCAGGGGCTCAGTCCCTTAACTCAGAACTTAATTCTGGAGCACCTGACTTTAGCGCTTAACCTTTGCTTGAAAGCACTACCGAAAACATGAGAGATTTAGAACACAGGGTACATAAACTGAGCTACCTTGCTTCGCTGTAATGACACTGTAAAACAAAATACATTGCACACTTTGTCGTTCTAATGTCATTAAAGTAAGCTGCCCTTAGCTTTGGATGTTCAGGTTATCTGGAGCTTGTCCCGGTTATCAGCTATCTCCCATATACCCACGAGCTGCGTATGTGGTCTGGCAAAGAGGGTACAGTTAAAACGTGCCGCGTAACTTTTATGGCACATCCAAAGGCACATGCATCACAAGAAGTGCCCTCCAAACACTTGTCATGCGTGTTAATGGTTCTGCATTAATGTCTGTGTTAGTGGCAACCCCCCTAGCGCCCGTTCCCAACTGCATGCTGTTTTATTCCTACGCCGTCAGGTTTTAGCTCCCTGCACCAAGCGCTCGATTCCCTTCACTTATCTTTATAGCCTGCGGGGCCTGCTGCGGGCGAGGTAGTGGCCCCGCGATGAGTATTGCCGGGAGCGTCTCTGAAAGCATCCATACTGGTGAAGCTTTTAGCGCGAACAAGCATTTGTTGCTCACGCATGCGCGCAAGCCTGGGCATTGGTCTGGGCTTTGTCCAGCAAGTTTACGTGCCTCCTGTGCGTTGGAGCCGCTGGGGCTGCTGGGGATTGTTGTCCTCCCCCCGCCCCCAGTTGACCTTGTTCTATGTTTTCTGCTGGCATGTGCTGGCTGAAAGCGTCTTATGCACCTGCAGAAGGGACAAACATGGCACCTACTGTGATTTTGGACCCCCATTCTGCCCGCTACTCTGTGCTTCCTGATCTGTCTGTTTAGCCTCATGACAGTACATCCCCTCTCCGAAGAAGGACCTGGTTTATCTGGAAAGTTACGATGGAAAATGCGTAAGAGCCGTGGAGCATGTATATTGGTGGATGGTTCACATTAACGTTCCTCTGGGTCTAAACCGACCCAATCAATGAGGTAGTATAACTGACCCCCTCTCATAGGTGAGTTCAGAATTGTCTGTACTTCATACTCTGGGTTCCCATCAATCAGGATAGGGGGAGGCCTTATCATTCGTATATGTTGTGCAGCTGGCTTTAGAAGTGCAATGTGGAATACAGGGTGTATTTTCATGTGGGGAGGCAACTGTAGTCGTACAGCAACAGGTTTTATGACCTCTGATATTTGAAAAGGGCAGATGAATCTGGGCTTCAGCTTCTGGGACCCAGGGAGGTATATGTGCCGTGTTGATAGCCAAGCTTTATCTCCCACTTTATACTTGGGGCTTTCCCGGCGTTTCTTGTCTGCGTATGTCTTGTATGTAGTTTTGGCTGTATCCAAATTTTTATGTGCATTTGCCCATACCTGTGTCAAAATTTCTATTCAAGCTTGTACTGATGGTAATGTGCCAGGGGTCTGGGTGACTGAGGGTTGCACATGCGGGTGGTACACATATGTGGAGTACAAAGGGGAGTATCGAGTGGATGCATGTTGAGAATTATTGTAAGCCAGTTCAGATAGCCTGAGGACTTCTAGTCATGCCCCTCTGTGATGTGTGTGAAACAACGTAAATATTGCTCCAATGTTTGATTCAGATTCCTTGTCTGACCATCTGTTTCTGCGTGGTAACTGATTGACATTTGCAGGGTGACTCGTACTTGTTTGCAGAATAAGCGCCAGAACCGTGAGGTAAACTGTGTTCCACGGTCCGAGATGATTTGTTGCGCTATCCCCTGTAGATGAACTATCTGTTGCTAGAACAAGTCGACCAGACCGCTAGCCGATGGTAAACCCTCGCAGGGAACAAAATGAGCGAGCTTGGAGAGTGAATCGACTACCACTAGGATGATGGTATATCCGTGATCAGATGGTAATTACACAATAAAGTCCATTGATGGGGTATGCCATGGTTGTTTAGGTGTGGATAGGGGGTTTTTGATGATCTGTCCTGTTGCGTGTGCATTCCTCACATTCTTGGTTAGATTGTTGAATGTGCTGCCCTGGCCACCAGTAATGACGGCCAACTAATTCCTGAGATTTGTTGATTCCAGGATGTCCTGCTATAGGTGAATCATGACACCACTTTAATGCTAGCTTTCGCAGGGCAGTAGTAGGAAGGTATAATGCTGCTTCCTGATAGGGTAGGCCATCCTTGAGATAATGCCTCTTTTTGGGGTCCTCCCATTTTGCAGACATAGCTTTCCCTATTTGCTCAAACAGTTTGTTGGTGGTTCCCCCTATGATTTTGGTCTGAGGGATAATGGGTAACAATGTTTCCTTAGAGGGCTCCAACTGGAGCTTCCGGATACCTGGATAGTATGTCCGCTTTCTTGTTTTCTTGTCCAGGGCGGTATATAACCACAAAGACAAAGCCCGCAAGTACATGGCCCATCGAAACTGATGTGGCTTCAGAGTTCTTGCAGATTTTAGGAACTGAACTTTACGGTTATCCGTTAGAACAGTTACCGTATGCTGTGCCTCAAGTAGGTAGTGCTTCCATTCAGCAAAAGCTGTCTTGATGGCGAGTAACTTATGATACGCTATGGTATAATTCTGTTCCGCTGGATTTAGTTTTCTGGACTAATATGCCACTGAGTGACGATGACCTGATGGGTCCCGTTGAGATAAGATGGCTCCCAACGCGTATCTTTTATGGCACATCAAAAGCACATGCATCACAAGAATTGCCCTCCAAACACTTGTCATTCGTGTTAATGGTTCCGCATTAATGTCTCTGTGTTAGTGGCTCCCCCCAGGCGCCCGTTCCGAACTGCATGCTATTTTATTCCTAAACCTCAGGTTTTTAGCTCCCTGCACCAAGCGCCTGATTCCCTTACTTATCTTTATGGCCTGCGGGGCCTGCGAGGGTTGCCCCGCGATTAGTTTTGCCTGCCGGGAGCTACTCTGAAAGCGTCCGTACTGGTGAAGCTTTTAGCGCAAAGAAGCGGTCGTTGCTCACGCATGCGTGCAAGCCTGGGCGTTGCCCAGCAAGTTTACATGCTCCGTGGACTGTGTCTCCTTTGTGTTGAAGCCACTGGGGATTGTAGTCCTCCCCCCCCCCCCCCCCCAGTTGGCCTGGTTTCATATTTTCTGCTGGCATGTGCTGGCTGAAAGCATCTGATGCACCTGCAGGAGGGACAAACATGGCACCTACTGTGATTTTGGCCCCCCTTTGTGCCTGCTACTCTGTGCTTCCTGATTTGTCTGTTTGGCCTTATGACATGGAGTTATACAACAACATTCCGGATGAAGTCAGGGCGCATACTCTCGTCCTGAGTGATGTTAATCTAAAATTCGGAACTCATGGGCAGTGTAACAGTCTGCTCCTCCTATACCTAGACCTGGGGCTGGCCTGTGTCATGCATCTGAGATAGTCAGTTATTGTAGCATCCAACTCCCTTGATGGGGAAATCATTGATCTTACCAAACCTCCCAAAATCGTAAAGAAAGCCGGAAAACTAAAGGCTTATTTGTAAAAAAAAAAATAAAAAACTCATGGAAATGTCTTTGCTCCTTACACACTAGGAAGGCTTTCAGATCATAGTCGCTATCTACAAGAAGGGAGATCGCTTCTGCCCCATTAGTTAACGTTAGATCACTCTCCTGGTCGCCGACAGTAAAATCATTTCTGCACTTCTTTTAAAGGAAATTGAACAGTTGATGGAAAAAACAAATCGCTGTACAAATTTCAAACCGGGTTCAGTAAGGGAATGGGGACAGAAGCGAATGGGCCAGTGATTAATGTATTCATTGAATGGGCTGGAAGGAAGGATGCTGATCCCCTACGTGTAGCTATGTAGCCTGTGTGGATCTGATCCTGGCATTCAACATCAGGGATCGAAATTAAGATTAGAATATCAGGATCTACTACTGGAGCTAGGACATAACGTTCCGCACATCTAACTGCAACTTAAGATGCAAATGTAAATTGTGCTCATTTATGGACCCCTTATGCTTTAAATGTCCTATAGATTTTACTTTACTTTAATATATTTGTAATGCACACCTGGGTACCTGGAGGCTTAAGGGCGCAACATGCAGACAAAGAAAAACTGAAAATAAATACAAACAGCCAGGCCGCCCATGGAAAGGGAATGTGAATCATCTGAACAACAGAGTCTTCAGCTTTTTCCTAAACAAGGTTGTGGAGCTGAGTCCTCTAAGGTCAGGAGCAATAGCATCCCAGGCCATGGGAGCTGCCACAAAGAATACACATTTGGTGGTCTGAGTAAGAGTGCAATTAGGGATCTTAAGTTGTTTCGTATTATTTGATCAAAGATTCCTCATGTTAGATTTGTTGACCAAGGCATCCTTCAGGTATAGTGGACTTGAGCACACCATGCATTTATGTGTAATCAGCGGGAGGGGAATTCTATCCTAGCCTCGATAGGGAGCCAGTGTAGGTCGCTTCTAGCATTCGAAACATGGTCTCTCCTACCGAGACTAGTGATGACCCTAATAGCGCTATTCTGTATGATTTGCAACCTTGCACATTCTGATTTATTGAGCCCTACGAAGAGGCTACGACAATAGTCAATTGTAGAACAAATAATTGTGCTACCCACAGTCTCGCAATTGGCTCAGGAAATATAAGGGCAAAGTTGGACTAGCAACTTCATATAGTAGACTGTGGAAGACACCAGGCTGCTCACTTGGGCATGCATATTCAGATTTTGATTTAAAAAGATCCTAAGTGTTATACCTTTTGTTCTTGGTTTCAATTTCAGAGTCTGCTAGCCGAAAAGAGCTGTATTCAGGTCCACGTTTTAACACACTTTTCCGTGCCTACCGCCATCAATTCAGTTTGTTCCTTATTAAGCACTAGGCCATTCTCAACCATCCACACTTGAACTTGAATCAAATCATGTATTTTATTTATGTTCTTAACATCTGCCTCATAATTACCAGAAAGTGGGATAATACACTACATATCATCTGCATAGTTGGTAAATCAAATACCAAGATTGATTTTTCCTAATGCTTCATAGATAGTCCCAAATGCATAGAGTTAAATTCACATAGGTGTGTTTGTTTGGCATCAGTGTAACGCTCACCTGATTCCCACGGAGGCGCAGGTCTGGCTTCGAGTGCTGATGCTT
Organism: Ambystoma mexicanum; assembly: GCF_040938575.1. Taxonomy (NCBI): domain Eukaryota; kingdom Metazoa; phylum Chordata; class Amphibia; order Caudata; family Ambystomatidae; genus Ambystoma; species Ambystoma mexicanum. Next base: position 1,605,619,331 of record NC_090932.1, read on the forward strand.
CTTCAATGGTGAAGCGCAGGACTCTGAAGATGGACAGGAAGGGCCCTCTACTCTGGCTTCTCCGGCTCGCAGGAATATTCCCCTGTGCGTGAAAAGGGAGTATTACCTACTGACTGAGTTATGCTCAAGCCTCCCACTCTCTTCCAACCCTCCACGATACCCTTCCACGATTCCCCGTGAAGTCTCACCTTAGGGTCTGAAAGGACGAGCTCTCCATCCTGCTTCTGACGCAGGGGCGCGTTGAACCCAGTTACTTCACTGGATTGAGGTTGGATGGGAGTTCAGGTAAGCTTGATTATACTGGTAAGGCGCTGTAAAAGTTCTGTTGCAAGTTCAAAAGTTCAAGCTTTAAATAATAATGTTCATTGTCTTTTTTCAGGTGATGAATGAAGATTCCTTTGGAGACTTCTTGCAACAAAGCGCTGATGTTGATGTCTTTTCCCCATAGGGGCCGGGGTTCGGAATGCCGGAGATATGGCGCCGACCCGAAGTGAAACGTGCAGTTCCAGTAAAGATCTGGTAAGTCCTAGATGAGCGCTCATGTTTTTGCATTCGCTCATCTAATGTCTTTGTCTTTTTTCCCCATAGGGGCGGGGGTCCTGCTTGGAAGCAGCAAGACCCGGAATGAAATGGGAATGACCCAACAGGTAAGTCTTAGAAGGAAACTGAGCTTTTCCTATTCCCTTCCTTCTCTCACCTCTTATTCTTGTCTTTTTCTCTAGGCTCTGGGAAGTGGCTGTGTATACGGATGATCGCTGCTGAAGATGGAGGAACCCAGGAAAGGTGAGTGAAATGCAGCGCTGCAGCGATCGTAACGAAATGCTTTTAAAAATGATGTCTTCCCTTTCAGGATCGTCGGAGATGTCTCTGTGGTGCAGATTAGCTGGTAGGTCTCTTGTCTCCCTTTGCAGGTGACCCAGGATGCTGATAGGCGTGGCTGAAGTCCAGATGCAGGAGCTGACACGGTGAGCGTCCAGCTGCGAGGAGCAGAACAACGCGAAGCGTGAGTTGCTGATCGGGTGTGGTTTAAATAGCTTTGGAAGAAGTTCCAATTGTGTATCCTTCCTCCGATCAGGTATGTATCCTTCCCCGACCACACCCGGGTGGAAAGTAGTCCCACAGGTAAAGTAGTTCCTATTCAGGCCTCAAGAGGGCCTGGATGTGGCAGCATGGTCTGCATCAGGTAAGTGCACATTAAAACACTTGAACACATGTCTAGCTTTATGAGCCTGGCGCCTAAGGCGCCAGGACAGAGGTCCAACATGAGCGGCGCCAGGTCTGGTCCAAAGGGCCCCAGCTTGGGCCCGCTGGCACTCCCCTGGGGGAAATGATGCCTGCCTCTGGGGTTGCTGGGTCGGACCTGGCTCCTTGGAGGTAGGCATCATGACAGTACTCCCCCTCAAGGCCCCTCCCAAGGTTCTTCCCTCCGGGGGTTTGGGCTTGTTCGGAAATCTCCGGTGAAACCTTTGTACTAATCGAGGTGCGTGGACATGGTTACTAGGCTCCCACGATCTCTCCTGAGGTCCATATCCCTTCCAGTCAACAAGATAGAAGAGTTTCGACTTTACCACCTTGGAGTCTAAAATGTCTTTAACTTCGAATTATAATTCCCCTTCAATTTCAACTGGATCTGGAGGCTTGGACAATCGGGTTCCTGGTTGTACTGGCTTCAAAAGTGATGCATGAAAAACTGGATGAATACGCATGTTGGACGGTAGATCCAGTTTAAAGGCCACTGGGTTGATTATAGCTTTGATGGGATAAGGTCCTATGAATCTGGGATTGAAGGTTCGTGGGCCCTGGAGGGGTAAATGTTTAGTTGCTAGCCATACCTGGTCTCCTACTTGCTAAGGAGGAGTTTTACTTCGGTGCAAATCAGCGTTTTCTTTATACTTTTTCTTGGCTTGCTGTAAATGAGTTGCAGCTTCTTTGAAGGCTCGGGTTATTGTGGAATGCAGATGATTTACTGCGGGCATTTCCAGGGTCAGAGGTGGATCTAGATCAGAGGTCCGAGGATGGTGACCATACAAAGTATAAAAGGGGGTTTGTCCGGTTCCAGAATGCACTGAATTGTTGTATGCATATTCTGCGATCCAAAGGATGTCTTTCCAATTTAACTCGGATTGGTGTAACATGCACCGAAGATATTGCTCGAGAGTCTGATTGGTTCTCTCGGTTTGTCCGTCGGTCTGGGGGTGGTTGCTGGTGGATAACCGCACATCTATTTGTGCTAGTTGGCAACACTTCTTCCAAAAATGTGAGATAAATTGACTTCCACGATCCGAGACTAAAATGGAAGGGAAACCATGTATGCGAACTATATTCTCCAGGAATTCCTTAGCCAAGGTGGAAGCTGAAGGCAAACCCTTTAAAGGGATAAAGTGGGCCATTTTGGAGAATAGGTCCACAATTACAAGGATTGTGTTATAACCAGCACAAGGAGGCAGATCTGTTATAAAGTCCATTGACAGGGTGTGCCATGGTGCCGGTGGAATATCCAAGGGTTGAAGTAGGCCGGCTGGCCTTTTCTTTTGAGCCTTGTTTTGGGCGCAAATTCCACAAGACAGTACAAAAGACTTTGTCTTTTCTCCAAGAAGGCCACCAGAAGTGGCGTTTGATTTTTTCCTCCGTTTTAGCGGTACCAGGGTGTCCTTCCATTAAAGATTCATGATGATGGGCAATAACAAGTTCTTGCAATTCTTTACTTGGCAGAAACAACCGCTCCTGGAAGTAGGGTAAGTCATCCTTAACGGTGTAATGAGGACCATTTTGACTCCATTCCAGTAAGGTTGAAGAGTCTAGAAGTTGTTTTGCTTGCGTTTGGATATCCTCAATAGATTGCAATGAAGTTAAGCCTAAGATTCTTTGCTCAGGTATGATGGGCACAGGTTCTAAGCTCGAATTAGGTTCTTCCATGCCAATCCGGGATAAGGCGTCTGCTTTTCCATTCTTGCAGCCAGGGCGATAGGTAATTACAAAATCAAATTCTGCAAAGAATAGAGCCCATCGGAGTTGTCGTGAAGATTGAGCTTTGACCGTCTTTAAATACTTTAAGTTTCTATGGTCCGTAATTACGGTGATGGTGTGTCTTGCCCCGAGAAGGTAGTGACGCCAAGCCTTGAAAGCAGATTTGATGGCCAGTAACTCTTTATCGGTAATTGCGTAGTTGATTTCAGGAGGAGAAAATTTTCTGGACCAAAAGGCCACTGGGTGTAGTTGGTTAGTTTTTGTGTCTCTTTGCGACAGGACAGCTCCCATGGCCGAACTGGAAGCATCGGTTTCCACTATGTATGGGAGATCTGGGTGCGGGTGCTTCAATACAGGTGCAGAGGTGAATTTGGTTTCCAGGTCCTGGAAGGCTTGTTCGGCCTCAAGAGTCCATTCGAAGCGTTTGTTTTTCTTTAGGAGAGCGGTGATGGGTTGGACTGTTCGGGAAAATTCCGGGATGAATCTTCAATAGAAATTGGCAAAGCCGAGCATGCTCTGAACTCCCTTCACCAAGCTTGGAGATGGCCATTTGAGGATGGCGTCCACCTTTCGCGAGTCCATTCCGACTCCTTGAGGTGTCAGGATGAATCCGAGAAACTCAACTTCTGTGGTATGAAAAACGCATTTTTCGAGTTTTGCAAATAGTCTGTGCTGGCGCAGTTTCTCAAGAACTGCCCTAACATGTTTTCTGTGATCAGATTCTGAAGAAAAGTACACCAGGATGTTGTCAATGTAAACAATGACGCAGACATCGATAAGTTCCCGAAGAACATCATTCATAAAGTACTGAAAGGCGGCAGGTGCATTGCACAAACCGAAGGGCATCACCTGATATTCGAAGAGCCCAAATTTGGTGCGGAATGCAGTCTTACATTCGTCGCCTTCTTTTATGCGCACCATGTGATAAGCTCCTCGGAGATCTAACTTGGTGTACACACAAGCGTCTTTCACCTGGTCGATAAGCTCAGGGATCAAGGGCAGAGGATAACGATTCTTAATAGTTACTTGATTTAGGGCGCGATAGTCTATACACGTTCTAAGGTCGCCTTCTTTTTTTGGCACGAAGAACAGAGCTGAAGAGACAGGAGACTTGGACGGGTGAATAAAACCATTGGCTAGGTACTGATCTAAATACTGACGCAAATGCAGGTTCTCAGGTTCCGTAAGAGTATAAATCCTACTACAAGGTAGTTGAGCATTGGGTACCAGATCGATCTGGCAATCATAAGACCGATGGGGAGGTAACGTGTTAGCCTGCTCTTTCTGAAAAACGTCTTGGAATTCTTGGTATTCTGACGGTAGCTGTACAGGGGTGGAAGTTGCTGTGGCTAGACCCATAGCTGGATTTCTTGGATAACAAGTTGGTTCACAATCAGGAAAACATATCTTCTTTGCTCGCCAGTCAATTCTGGGATTATGTGTTTCTAACCAAGGAATTCCAAGAATTACTTGAAATTGTGGGGCCTTGATCACATCAAACACGATTGCTTCCCGATGTCCATCCTGACCCACCAGTGTCACTTCAACAGTGGAATGCGTTACAGGCCCTGAGGCTATTTCGGTTCCATCTACTGTAGTAATAACATCTTGGGTTACTTTCGGGCAGAGAGGAAGCTTAATCCTGGAAGCCAATTCACGGTCTATGTAATTTCCAATAGCTCCACTGTCGATGTATGCTTTTATAGCATGCAACCTCTGAGGCTGTTTTGGGTCCACGAGCACCATTGGCATGACGAAATGCAAGGTCAAAGAGTTAGTTTTCAAGCATGGCAAGCGGAACCCTACGCTTGCCGGGCTAGGTCGTTTCCCGAATCAGGTGTCTCTAATTCATTATCAGTAGCTCCAACCACCTTCTTAAGTGGTTTAACTGGATAATTTCGAAGAAAGTGACCGGAAGTCCTGCAATACAGACAAAGTTGCATTTGCTGCCTTCTCTCTCGTTCTTTCTGCGTTAATGGTCCTTTAACACCACCGATTTGCATAGGTTCAGATACGTCGGTACTCTTGGAGGTAGCGTGGGTTTTGATCGGTGCTCGGTTTTCATACTTGAACCAATCTGCTTTTCTATTTTTAAGTCTGTGATCAAGTTGAACCACCAAGTCAATGTAGTCTGCGCAGACCTGGGGTGGGTTTACTATCTGATCTAGAACATCCTTAAGCTCTCCGCGCAGGACTCGATGAAACAATGTGATCCTTTTGCTTTCTGGCCATCCAGTTTCCACAACCAGTCTGTTAAAGGTGGCTATGTAGGACAGAAGATCCTGAATACCTTGTCGTAAGGATAGCAGTTCGTTATCAAGGGCCTGTCCTTGAGAGTGTCGAGCAAACAATCTTTCCATGCTCGCCTGGAAGCCCTGAAAATTCTGGAGAATGGGATCATCCTGATTTACCAATGGAATAGACCAATCGGCAGCACTGCCACTGAGGTAAGTTAGTATAAAGGCTACCTTGGTCTGGTCGTTAGGGAAGGCTCCGGGTCTGCATAGAAAGTGTAAACGACATTGGTTCATAAAGACGGCATATTTCTTGGGATCCCCCGCAAAACGTTCAGGCGGGGCCAAAGGCATGTGTCCAGGTAGATTAATTTATACCGGGTTACTCAAACCCATTGATGTGGAAATGTCTCCGGAATTAGGTAAAGGAGTGTGCCCTGCCTGGGCCTGTAATAACCTTTTGACTAGGTCATCAGTTCTTTCCTTAGATAAGATCAGTTCTCTTTTGAGAGCGTTAGTCTCCTGGCGGGCTGAGTGCACCTCTGCCCGTAATTCCCCCAAAAGCTGGGCCAGCTGGTCAGTCTCGGAAGTCTCCATAGCGCCCGGGTGGGAAATTGTGGGTAGGCTTTGCGTTCTGTAACGCTCACCTGATTCCCACAGAGGCGCAGGTCTGGCTTCGAGTGCTGATGCTTCTTTAATGGTGAAGCGCAGGACTCTGAAGATGGACAGGAAGGGCCCTCTACTCTGGCTTCTCCGGCTCGCAGGAATATTCCCTGAGTATTACCTACTGACTGAGTTATGCTCAAGCCTCCCACTCTCTTCCAACCCTCCACGATACCCTTCCACGATTCCCCGTGAAGTCTCACCTTAGGGTCTGAAAGGACGAGCTCTCCATCCTGCTTCTGACGCAGGGGCACGTTGAACCCAGTTACTTCACTGGATTGAGGTTGGATGGGAGTTCAGGTAAGCTTGATTATACAGGTAAGGCGCTGTAAAAGTTCTGTTGCAAGTTCAAAAGTTCAAGCTTTAAATAATAATGTTCATTGTCTTTTTTCAGGTGATGAATGAAGATTCCTTTGGAGACTTCTTGCAACAAAGCGCTGATGTTGATGTCTTTTCCCCATAGGGGCTGGGGTTCGGAATGCCGGAGATATGGCGCCGACCCGAAGTGAAACGTGCAGTTCCAGTAAAGATCTGGTAAGTCCTAGATGAGCGCTCAGGTAATGTTTTTGCATTCGCTCATCTAATGTCTTTGTCTTTTTTCCCCATAGGGGCCGGAGTCCTGCTTGGAAGCAGCAAGACCCGAAATGAAATGGGAATGACCCAACAGGTAAGTCTTAGAAGGAAACTGAGCTTTTCCTATTCCCTTCCTTCTCTCACCTCTTATTCTTGTCTTTTTCTCTAGGCTCTGGGAAGTGGCTGTGTATCCGGATGATCGCTGCTGAAGATGGAGGAACCCAGGAAAGGTGAGTGAAATGCAGCGCTGCAGCGATCTTAACGAAATGATTTTAAAAATTATGTCTTCCCTTTCAGGATCGTCGGTGATGTCTCCGTGGTGCAGATTAGCTGGTAGGTCTCTTGTCTCCCTTTGCAGGTGACCCAGGATGCTGACAGGCGTGGCTGAAGTCCAGATGCAGGAGCTGACACGGTGAGCGTCCAGCTGCGAGGAGCAGAACAACGCGAAGCGTGAGTTGCTCATCGGGTGTGGTTTAAATAGCTTTGGAAGAAGTTCCAAGTGTGTATCCTTCCTCCGATCAGGTATGTATCCTTCCCCGACCACACCCGGGTGGAAAGTAGTCCCACAGGTAAAGTAGTTCCTATTCAGGCCTCAAGAGGGCCTGGATGTGGCAGCATGGTTTGCATCAGGTAAGTGCACATTAAAACACTTGAACACATGTCTAGCTTTATGAGCCTGGCGCCTAAGGCGCCAGGACAGAGGTCCAACATGAGCCTGGCGCCTCAGGCGCCAGGACTGAGTCCAAAGGGCCCCAGCTTGGGCCTGCTGGCACTCCCCTGGGGGAAATGATGCCTGCCTCTGGGGTTGCTGGGTCGGACCTGGCTCCTTGGAGGTAGGCATCATGACAATCAGTTGGCCTTTGGAGCCAAAAATAGCTCCTTGTTGCTGCTGGTGTCAAGCTAACCAGGCTCTTCTAGGCTTCAAGCACGAGCTAAATAGCTCCCAGCTCCCCTCAATTATGAACCTTGCACATGGTGGACAGGTCTAGGCTCTGGACTAAATTAAGGAATTGGATTTTTCCAGACCCACTCCTGTCCATCTCGTTGCATTTACATTCTGACACCAAGCTTAAGGTCAGGCTCGATAAGTGGGGTTCAGTTTCTGAGATAATTCCCACTGCCAGGGCTCTCAGACATGGCTGCCCTTTAGCCCACCGCCTCTTCAATGTATACGTGTCTGATTTGGGTGACCCAAGATAGGTCATGAGAGTTGCTCCTGGCTCAGCTATGCTATACTACTCCTGGATAGAACCCAAGTGAGGTTGCAACTCCTTTTATCTTGTTTATATGATTACACTTGCAAGAATAAGCTAAAAGTTAATTCAAAAAAGACAAGTGTTTTGTGTTTTAATGTCGTTCCATCAAGACCCCCTGATATATAGTTTTTAGTGCAAACAAATTTCTTATTATAACAGACTATTAGGTACGTGGGTTTCATCTTAATGCAAGTTTCAACAAATTGTTTTTCTCCCGCAGATTCCTCCTCATGATAGATATCCCTCATCCAGCTCTGCTGTTTGGAAACTTTTTGGCAGAGGGCGTAGTGGACCTCGACTTGGCTGTTGATCCGTCTTGAGCGGCTCTCGATCGTCGGCTTCCTGAAGTGACATCAGGCGTTGTGTGTGTGTGTATATATATATACACACACACACACAACTCCTGTGATTAGAGACTGGTTTTTATTGCCAGTCTCTAATCTATGGTTGTCCAGTCTAAAAGTTGAATTAAGAGGTTAACTTTTAAACATAGTTATTTCCCCTATATTGCATAATTGTTCTATATCCTATTCTACTATAATGGTGCACATATTTGTATTGATTTTATTGCTTTTTGTACTGAGTGGTTTGTTTTAAATATCTATGTTTGCAGACCTAATAGCAGAAATTAGTTTTAACTAAATTAGGCACTTTATGCATTGGCACTTTATTCTTATTGCTTTATATAGCAATAAATGCACTTTAGCACATAACACTTTTGAGCACTTAGCACTTTATTATTCTGCTTATATTCAACCAGCTGCAAACATTCAAATCGAATCATAGCCTGTCAATTGAATTTTCAGGCATGTGCACTGTGCAAGTAAAAGTAAAAGCAAAAATGAAAAATGAAGAATTTTAGGATTATATGTTTTCTATTCAGAATTAATAATCTCTTGATCAATGTGCATTTTTGAAGGGGACATTGGTTGCAACTCTGGCAGATTTATAAAAGAGTTGACCCACTTGGGTTATACTTGCCAGTAATAAACATCCTGTTAACATGGTTTAGGCTATAATACATCTACTATACAAGGCAAATTTGCCACTTACAAAATGGCCGCTGTGTTTTACTCTCGACTCACTGAAGCTATACATTTAGCTAGTACTAGAAAGTGACAAAGGACAAACGGCACAAAGAACCATAGAGGCTGGTTAATTGTTTGTAAACTTATATTAACACAGATGGTTGTGGGTTTCACTTGTACGTGAACAAACTGCGAGTAGGCAGCGAAACGCGTTATACTATGCGCTTTTAAATCTGGCAGATGCCCAATAAAACTGGATAATGAATTCAACTCTACACTGCATTGGTTTTGATTTGAGGAAGTGACTGTCACTAGTGTTTTTTGTATTGCCGCGAGTGCCATCCCTCCCTGGGAGAACTGGAAATTCTTTTTCCCTGTTTGCAAATTATATATATATAATTACGTCACTATGCCCCATGCTTCAGTTCCTTTTCCTGCACGCTTACATGCGTCATCAGGAACACGACTCGAGTTACTCATTGTCCTTTTTGTACTATTTGTACGTTTTTCTTTGAAAACCGTGATGCAATGTCATCTCTCAGGGTTTCGGGCTTCAAGCGATGCCGTGATTGCGAGGCCAAAATTATGACCTACCCCCACGACATCTGTCTATGGTGTCTAAGTGTTAGTCATGACACAGAGGCCTGCACGTCGTGTGCAAAGATGCAGCTGAAATCCCTACATGAGAGGGCCGGAAAACAAGCCTTGGGCTGACGTGCACCAAGTCTCCGGCGCAGTCACGTGTCTGATCTTCGGAGGCCAAGACTGAGGAGCCCACTCGCGACAAGGGGAAGGAACGACATTGCAAGAAGACCAAGAATTTAGCTCATTCCTCATCGCCTTCCTTGTGGAAGAAGAAGAAGAAGAAGCAGCAGCACCACCGCTAGACGCAAGTCCAGCTCGTTATTGGAACGAGGTAAGCCCTCGCCGGGGGCAGACCACTCGGGATGAGTGGGAACGTTTTAAAACTTCAATGCTTGAAATGTTTGAGAGAAGCTACTGTAGGTGCAGCTGCGGCCCTGACACGCAAACATTGGCAACAAAAGCGGCACTTGGTGCACCGTCGGGCGTCACACCTGCCAGACATAGGTCGCTGGAGGGCCATAAGGCCGAGGCCCATGACACCATCGGTTATCTGAGCGTCCCTCAGTGACGAAAGAACCTTCAGCATCGAAAGCTTTGGCTTTGAAACCTATTCTCAAGCCCTTGGCACTAACAGTCAGCAACGGTTCATTTGCGCCACTGTCAAGATCGGGTCGATTCGATGCAATCCATATTTGGCGTCGATGACCCCGAGGACTCAGACGACCCATGTACACGGTAGCCCGCGGCATTGATTTTTTTCAACAACCAGGCCGATTTATTGGCCCTAGCTCAGGGTCTACAAGACTCTGGTGATCTGGATACTGCTCCAGACCTTGAGTTACAGCAAAACAAGCCCTATACCTATACCCATGCTAACATTAAGTTCAGGGATCTGGTTCACAGGGTTGTTAACACCCTTAGGTTAAAGGCGTTCACTACACCTCTTCAGGGGTATGAGCTCACTGACAAAATGGACGAGGGTCCTACAGTCGAGCATAATATGCCATTCAAACCAGCCATCGCGGATCCTTTAGCCTCCTTAATGCAGCACCCTTGTACCATTCCCCCTGTAAATGCCAATTTTACAGGGAAGTATAGGCCAGCACGAGGAAACCCTTCTTTCCTCGCCACACACCCTTTACTGTGAGAAACCTGAAGGTGCCTCAAACGCTAGTCCCCAGGGATCTGTCATACAGGTGGTAAGTACACGGCCATCGATTTTGGATCCAGTTCCGGGGGGAGGACCAGTGCGGGAGGATTACCTGGGTGAGGGGTCTCTGGGAAGTGGGTGTTGGACAAGAATTGAGGTAGTAGCCCTGTGGCAGCCAGACCTATCTCAAGAAGGGTAAATGTGAGCTGTAGAGCTGTAGCATCGAAATTCACAAATACAAGTATCCAAATAACACTTGCATTCAAGGTTTTCTAGTAAAATAATGATTTATTTAACGGTCAGTTTTAAATAAGCATTCTTTAAAAAGGGCAATGTGCAACAATAAAAATACACTTCAAAATGCATTCTCAGAATCAAGTCCAGCAAGTAGATACTCTTTAGAGATGCTTCATTCACACTGCTTCATCCTGAGGTGACTTCACTAATGAGGACAGTATTGGCATTTATATATCACTTTTGTACTTGTCAAATTCTGAGGTTGGCAGAAAGGAACGGTTAATGGAAAGAAACTGGTTAAACTGCTTCTCAGAGCATGTGAGCACTTTGAAATCTTACAATGAAGTCTAGATAAAAATCTTTCCCAACAATATTAGTTAAAAACCAATGCATCATTTATGAGGGACAGTAAGATTCAAAGTCAAACGAATAGAAGCGTCTGCAGGGAGCCAGGACAGCCAAAGTCAATTGGTGCAAAGTCTATGGAGCTGAGGCACTTCTTAGAGAACAAAAAGTCTTGCACAAAGTTAGAGGGTTTGTTTTAGAAAATCACTGTTGGGCCACAAGCTGTTACACTTGTGAAAGTTAGAGCTACAATCAACTCTAGACAACGCACCTACTGCAAGTCTCAACTGAGAAGAGCGAGCTACAGACAATGAGGTAAGTATACCAAAGTTAGAACAGTACCTTGCTTCTGTCTGGTTGCAGTGATCAAGATCCTTTGTTCCTGGGCCTCAGTCGTGGGGACAAGAGGTAGGGATGTCTTGGGGACTCCAGCACAGCAATTCAAAGGTCGGCGGCAGCTACTGGCATTCTTCGGTTCAGCAGCACTTTGCGGTGTCAGCGCCTGGTAAACCGCACCACTCCGGATCTTGGACACCATTTGGGCTTCCTTTACTCCTTGAGTCCAGCACTTTGGTGAGGTGACTCGCGCTTGGGTCGTCCTGCTTCGGGAGGGTCCTCGGGAGACTCCTGGAGCTTTTGGCCGGTTTACAGACGTTGCACTAGACTACAGATTTTTCGACCCCTGGCACTCGGTTCCATCAGCAGCAAAGAAGTACGGCCAGTTGGGGAAGGCCTTCCAGCAAAGTTTGCCTCGGGGTTAGTTGGTCCCACTAACCCAAGGTGAGAAGTCCTTCAGTCCAGAGCTTCTCTTGTTGATCAGAAAAAGGAGTTTCAGCACAGCAGCAGGGCTTCACCGGGCAGTTCAACGGTCCAGGAGGATGCAGCAAGCTTTGTTCACGGTTTCTTCGTTGGGTTGTTATTCCCAGTGGTCGACTCGGTCTTCAGTCCAAGAAGCCTCGCCTTTTAAGCGGGTTTCTCCTATTCATGCACAGCCTAGCTGTCACTCAGACAACAGGGTGGCTGCTTTGCAAGCACAGCCAGCCAGCCAATCAGGACTGGGTGCATTCAGGTAACCATGGAGACAAAGGACGGGAGTTTCGGGCACCTCCCTGACTTCCTGCGCTTTCAGACCCACTGGAGCCAGAGGCGGGTTTCAGTATTGAAGCCCGCCAAAGGCAAAAACAAACAAAGCGCTCAAACCTGGTTTGGCTCACAGAGTAGAACCTAAGAAGGATCTCACAAACAAGAAATGGCGAAACAAGAAGACTGGGTCCATTTTGACAAAATGGGCACCCATGGGTGCTATACTGCAGCTGAGTATTCAGCCTGTGGTAGAAAAGCACAATGGTAGACACATTAAACCACTGCCACCAGCCATTTAAAGCAGTGAGGGTAACATAAAAATGTTACATGAGTAAGTACGACAAAGGGGCTACTAAGTATCCCCCCAGCACTCCACATAAAATGGAGTGTGCTGGACCTACAAAGAGAAAAGGTAAGTAAAGTCAATTTGGCTTTTCTATTCTTGCGAACGGTATTTCACCCAAGAAAAGGTATTTAAACCTTGTGTGAAATCTCCAAGGATTTCTCTGTGACAGTGTACTGAAGGTGCTGTGTGTCACCATACAAACGTAGATGCCTATGGAGCTAGTCAGACACCAAAAACAAAGAAAACACATAATCCAAATCAGATAAAAATACATGAGAGAGTGAGAAAAAGGTCTCGTTCTCTTCAGGGTCAAAATGAAAAGGTCCTAAAATCCAGCAAAAGAGCTGGGGTCTCTAAGGTTGAAGGGAATTAGAATTCTCCCTAACAGGCAGTAGGCACCCTCTTTTTTTTTTTTTTTGCTAGTGTGGCAATTCATTCATAGGAGGCGGAGCAGAGGGCAAGGTTCTACAGTTTTCTTTATTGAGGAAATTAAAGAAAAACTTCTCTAACCCTGTTTCCATGAAGGGGTCTCTGCACTAGACAATAACAAGTGGGGGCTTGTCAGGACGTCTCACTAATAAATACTGTCCTCGGTCCAAGCCTGTTCTAACCTACTATATGCCCTACCACTATACAAAGACAGAAAAGGAAATCCTAAGCTTGCGGTTAGGATCTGGTAACTTTCCCCTTGTGAGTTTTCTTGGTGGCTGGTTTTCTGGCCCCCCACGAAAGAGTTTTTCTGATAACTTTCAGTTCTTGGTTAAATATCCAAGTTCAAAAACAAAAGTGTGGTTGCAAATAAGTCTTTGTCAAATAGTGCAAATTGTCTTTTCTTTATCCCTTCTCCTGGGAAATGTCCTCTGGACTTGGATAGATTGGTATTCACACTTGCAACAAGGTTTATGGGTTATTATGTCTGAATTGTTCACCTCTTGCAGGCTACGAGCTTTGCCAGCCCTGGTTGTCATTTCGCTCATCCCCTTGTATGGTAACCAATCTCTTCGCCCCATGTGGACTACGGGCTTGGTCGGCCTTACTGTAGTAGTTGCTTCGCTCACCCCCTTCTGGGGTACTCCTCCTTTTAGTCCTCTCTGGACTATGGGCCTCTCCAGTCCTATTTGGTAGATTGTTTCTCACTAGTACTGGGATATTTGGACATTCAGCCTAGCATGGGCTAATGCCTTTCTCCCCCTTTCGTCACACTGCTTTTCCACTCCTTGGTGGGAGGTGTTTGTTCGTGCAACCCAGCATGTGCTTGTGGCCTGCTCACCCTTAGCATTTGTATTTGTATTTTATTAAATTTATACAGTGCCTTTCGGCAGAGCTGCTGAACAATAAAACATATTTTTTTTAAAGTACAATCAAATGATACAAATAAATACAGGTGACATCAGCAGAGAAAAAGACGAGGAAAGAATTTTACTTCTAGGAAGCAAGAGAAGAAAGAAGATTGAGTTTAAGATTTATTTGAAAAATGCAAAGAGATGAAGAGGAGAGAAGTGAAAGAGGAAGGGCATTCCAAGGCTTAGGAGCCAACGGGGGAAAAAGAACGGAAACGAGACGAGGTACAGGGAGGCTTAGGAACAGTTAGAAGAAATAGATTCTTAGATCATGAAGGACGTGAAGGGACATAAAAAGAAAATGGGGAGGAAAGATAGGGCAGGCCAAGCCATGGGTGCATTTAAAGACAATCGAAGTGATACAAGAGACGAGATTCTAAGGGAAATGGTGAAATTGAGAGAAGGGAAGATGAAATGGAAGATCTAGGGGGTAAAGAGAAAAGAAGACGAGCAGAAGAATTATAGATGGAACGAAGAGGGAAAAGAGGACGAGCAGTAAAGATGAACAGTAATCAATACAGGAATAGACGAGAGGGAGAGGGAGAAAAGAAGTTTAGCGTCAAAAGAAAGAGAAGGGTGGGCGCAGCGAATGTTAAACAAAGCATAGCGACAGGAGCGAGAAATAGAGGAAATATGAAGAGAGAAGGATCAAAGATAACGCAGAGGTTGCCCGGTGAGGGTGAGAAGGAGAGAGAGAGGATGGAGAAAAAGAGAGGGGGAGGGTGTAACGCTCACCTGATTCTCGCAGAGGCGCCGGTCTTGACTGGGCGACTACCGTATCTTCAAAGGTGATGTGTAGCACCCGGTTGGCTCTTTGGGCTGGACCTCTGTGCACTGTATGCCTGACTTCAAGAGTAAGATGTCTGCAGACAGAAAATATGGGATTAATGAACTGGGGTTATTGGGGTGTCCCTATCTCTTCCCTTTTTTGCTCTCCTGTAGACCCCCAAAGGTTAACGCTCTCACCTTAGGTAAGTGAATGCCGAGCTCTCCATCTGCCTCGGGGCAGGGTGCTGTAACCAGTTTCTTCACTGGATCGGTAGCGCAGGCCTCTTGACTTCAGAGGACTGCTGTCCGTCGTTTACTGCACGAACGGTAAGTTTCGAGTAATTCTATTGTCTTTAAAGTCTTTAGCAATGATGTCTCTTGTTTTGCAGGTTCCGGCGATGGCGGATGACGGGCTGAAGTGAGTTGAAGATGGAGTCCGTATGATGAATAGAAGCGCTTGGAAGCACGTAAGTAAGCGCTTGTTGCCTGCTTCACGATGCGCTCTAACTGTCTTTTATTTTGCAGGTACGAGTTCGGAGCGGCTGCAGGGTGCCGGAATACCCACTGGGGTTGATGTGGAAAGGAGTAATGGCACATGAGTATCAAAGTTCCCCAATGTCTTTAAACGCACCTTGTTTTGTCTTTCAGATGCAGGATGCAGCGCCGAAGGCCTCCGGAGCGTGCGAAGAGTCGGTAAGCTTTTGTCTTTCAGATGCCGGAATGCAGTGTGAAGACCTCCGGAGCGCACGAAGAGTAGGTAAGCCTTTGTCTTTCAGATGCCGGAATGCTAACCTGTTCTTTCTTGTCTTTATAGGTGTTGCTGAAGACTGGATTCAGGATGGTAAGCCTTTTTCCTTAGGCCCAGGATCCGATGCAGAAGACACGATGAGCGTTCTGCTGCAGAGGATGCAGAATAACGCAAAGCAAGATTCATCCACCGGGTGTGGTTTAAATAGCCTCCTGTAGTGCTTAGGTGTCTCCTTCCACAGCCACGCCTAGGTAAGAAAAGAGTTCCTGCTTTCCAGAAGAGTTCCAGTGTTCTGAATCTAGGGAGTGGCTCCTGCCCCACCCAACAGGAAAAGTAGTTCCAAACAGAAGAGGATCAGAGGCTCAGCTGGCAGGCAAGTAAGCAGCATGGTCTGCTGCAGGTAAGTCCACCCAAGCATCATGAGCCCGGCGCTTCCAGCGCTGGGACTGGGCACATTTATGAGCCTGGTGCCACTGGTGCCAGGACTGGGTCCAAAAGGTCCCAATTGGGACTGGTTGGCCCTCGGAACCTTGGTTATGGATCTGCTTCCAAGGGAGTTGGGAAAACCCTGACCTTTTGGAAGCAGAGATCATGACAGTGGGTGTAAAGGGCATCGCGGGATGTTTTTTCACAGGTTTTTTTAGGGGGGTAAGAAAAATATATATGTGGTGTGGGTGTTCGGGAATATATAAAACATTAAAGGGTATGGGGGATTTGGAGGGAGGACTAGCCCAAAAATACAAAATTTGATTTGTTTTTTCATTAAAAAATCCAGTGTGAAAAACCCTGCGAAAAAACATCCCACTATGAAATGACATGGAACTGGGTAAAGTAGGAGAAATTGTAGACAAGGGGAAAAACAGAACCTCCGTTTTTGAGGGATTAAGTTGCAGAAAGTGGGGGACATCAAGTTCTGAACAGCCGAGAGACAGAAACAGTAGAGTGCAACGCTGAATCAAAAGAAGAGAAAGATAAAAAGATCTGGGTGTCATCGGTATAAAGGGGGAAAGACAAGTACTGAGTAGCGTGCCTTCGGGCACACCATAGAGAAGAAGGAGTGAGGAAGAAGAGTGTCCAGCCCAGGTGACAGAGTAGGTTTGTTGCAAAAGATATGAACAAAACCATTCAAGAACAGAACCAGAAATACCTAAAGTGGAAAGGGAAGAAATGAGAAGATATTGATCCACAGTGTCAAAAGCATTCTCTGTTTCTTCACTCCTTCGTGGGAGGTTGGGTATTGCAGCCCCATGTGGGTTTTGCGCTGGCCTCACTACCCCCAGCCGCTTTTGCTACCTCTCATTCAGCGGCACGGTTGGTCTGGGTCTTTGGCCGATGTGGCACTGCCCTTGAGACCACGCATCGGTCTGCCTGGTTTTCTTCCTCTTTTGTCGGCTTCTCTGCTTCAGGGCAGTAGGGCTCCATACGGTGCTTCGGCTGGACACTCCCCACTGTTCCTGGTGTAGCTTTGCTGTCTCCCGCTTCGGTGGCCCTGGGCTCTCTGAGATCTCTGCCACTTCACCAAGTGGCAGCGTTCTGCAGGCTTTCCTAAATCTTCACCCACCAGATTAACAAAGTGTTTTTGCGTTCTGCTCCTTCCTGTGCGGGAGGGACTCCCTCGTCAGCCCGCACACGCAGACTGGCGTTTCTGGTTATTCAGCAGCCTCTCTCTCTCTCTCTTCGGCGGCCTCTCTCTCTTCGGCGGTCTCTCTTCTGCTGGTGTCCAGGTGTATTTGGGTTCCTTCTTGGGATAAAATGGACAATAACATTGTTCCTGGTGTTTGCAAGAAGGCGGTTGCAAATACAGGTCTGAAACCAAGCCATCCACTTTGAAGCTTCTGAAGTAAAGAGAGGTGGGATTGAATCTTTACGTGAGCATTCTGTGTCCCCACAGTGAGTGAGGGTTATCCCCAGTGGAATCCCGTTTGCTTGGTCACCTAAAGAGGGAATTGTATAGCAAGCTCTCCTCCCTAGTGCCAAAGGGGGTGGCTCCCCCTGGGGGCAAAAGGGACACATTCCCTGGATTAGTCACACTAGGGAAGGTTTGTATACAGTGTAGTGCCTTATTTTTTTTTGAGGATGTCAATTGTATTTCTAACTACTTTCTGATCTACATATTAGTTCTCTAATATGGCTACATGCCTTGTTCATTAGTCACTGACATTGCTATATTACAGTTCTTGCTATGGTTTTATTTGTGTTTAAATAAACCCAAGCAACTACTACACCTACAACACCCCAACTATGCCCACGCTCTGACTGTCTCCTCGCAAGCCTGCACAACTGTACAATTAATATTAATTATGCAATCCTTTGTCACTGCTACTGCCTGCTCAGAACCCACAGCACCTGGCTGCCGGGAGTTCGTCTGCACTTCCTATTGTACAAAGTATTCAAAAAACTACGTCGCTCGTACGTAACCAGTGACATGAATATCTTAAGCAACTCTCATGTAACCACTTTAAGTCAAGCGCCCAGATGCCTGAGGGTTAGGCACACTAAACAAATGCAATAGTAAATAAAATAAATAAATAAAAGTGTTACTGCTCATAGCAGAGCACATCAAAAGTGAATGTGTAGTATGCTACTTGCCAGTGATTTTTTTATTGCTAATTGTTTGTCTAAGGCCTAATGACTGTATTTTTTTACATTCGGCCTAACTTATATTATTAAGAGTGCTCTGTGTGTGCTTAACTGAACCCTTTACAACTCTAACACACTCTTGGTGTAAGTCTTGCAGCTCAATTACACAACCAAGATACAGTTTGGTTAGACAGTAGTGTCTTTCCATGTTCACCAGAATAGAATGGCCTCTCAGTCCACAAGGCTGACTCTGAAAATCCAACTTAACAGTAATAAATACCTCACAGATACAAAACGGGGTGCTCTTGGATCACATCTGCCTGGTAGCCATATCGGCTTTGGAGAGTAGCACACAAAAGAATGAGTTGCAGCTGTAGGGGACCTCAGGAAAATTGTCCGACAGTAAAAAAGCCTAAAACGCCAAAAAGCAAGGGACAAGTTTGGGGACTAATCAAGTTAGGAAAATCAACAAACGAAATTGAATTCTAGTATAAGGGTCAGGGGCGACTCCCAGTTTAAAAGTGGAGATAATTTATCTTTACGTTTTAAGCGCACACCTTGTGAGGGAGCACGGGATAGCTGTACAAAGTTGAGGCTAATTGTACACTAATCATTCTCTAACCCTGCTAACAGATCAGAATAAAGTTGAGGTAAGGCAGGGCCAGGGTAAGCCGTGAGGTTGCAGGTTGCTGTGTAGTTTATCCATGGTCAATTACGGTGTTAATTGGAGGTGGGGTCTTGTTAATACTGGATTTCTACACTACAGTCTGGTGGACAGATGTGTAGAAGGCCACCATACTTAAAGTGAACAGGGGGCAACTTCTGAGAGTTTAGCCAAACCAATCAACGAAGCATGGAGAGTGGCCAAGGCTAAGTCTCATGAGTTAGTGAGTGTGGTAAGGGGTCCACAATGCGTTCCCAAGGGAAGCAAGCAATAATTACACTTCTTGGACAATCAGTCATAAAAATATAATATTTATTTATGGCCAAAGAACACTATGAAACGGACTACGAACAAGTAGTATCACACAACACAAAAGAGTAAAATGCATAGATACAATCACAGTAGCCAGTGCCAAATAATCAATGAACTCCCCCTCTCCCTCACACAATGCTTGCAAGGTAAGGTAAGTAATTATTTGCATTGGCAGTCCACAGGAATAACAATCCTCACTTAAACCGTCCAACCCTACGTTGCAAGGGGCCTTGTGCCCAAAAGTTGACCGTTTCCAAGAGTTTTAGTAACTGGGAGACAAATGAGGGAGAGGGGTCCTGTGGATGTGAGGAAGGTTCCAAAAGTCAGAAGTATTATACTGGTGAGTCAGACTGTTTCTAGCTTTCGGTGTGCCTTCGGCAACAAGTTGCGCCCAAGCCAAACTGTTAAAAAGCTTTCAGAAGTTATCAAAACCTTTTAAAGGGGGATATAGGTGTGCAGGCAAGTACCGCTGTAACGCACCACCCGCTGTAACTTACCCCGTACTCTTATTTCTCCTCAGACTAGGCAAGTCACTAGAGAGTCGCCGGATGTCAGCCTTCCCGTCATCTCTTCCAGTCCCAGGTGCCTAGGAGCTGTGTGTTGAAGAGATGTCCCGGTTGGGCACAGAATGCAACTCACACCAAGGCATTCCTCCTCTATGCAAACGACCAGACACGGGAAAGCCAGTTCCAGCGTTTGTCACCAATGCACGCCGACAGCAGGGGACACAGATGTTGCGGACGGTATCAGCCTTCTGTCTCTGGCCCGTTGAAGCTGGAACGCCAACATTTCACTGAAGGGACTCGTGCAAGACAAGCTGCAGATCCTCCCAGTATCGAGCTGACACTCAGGACGATGCCTCCAAAGTGTTATCCCAAATGGGAGCTGGTCAGTCCACTGGATGGTCCAGGAACACTTCAGAAGGCTCCCAATTGCAGGACACCAAGCATATGTTTGAAATATGGTTGGTTCCAAGGGTCGAAGCTCCACCAAAGGATTTCTAAAGATCACTAGCCAGACAGGGCTCCACCGGGGCTGCAGCAAAACTTGATTGCCAGGCCTTCTCCGGATGTGTCCCCAGTTTCTTCACAAGTCTTCTTGGCACGGCAGCACTTTTGACTCCTCGCTGAATCTCTGGAGAATGGCTGCAGGGGGTGTGCTGTCATAATATCGAAAAAAAATGTCGAATTACAATAATGTCGAAAAAATAATGTCGAAAACAAAAATGCCGAATTTTTTATTTTTTTATTTACATGTTTTTTTGGGTTCCGGGGGTAAAAAAAATGGGGTTTGGGGGGAACCCCCCCATCCCATTTCGAATAAAAAGCAACCAAAAAAAGAAATTCGATTTTTCTTTTTTTTTTTGACATTATTTTTTAGACATTATGACTTTAGACATTTTTACATTCGATTTAATGACTATAAATCGCTGCAGGGCTCCTCTTCTTATCCAAAACTCAGGTGAGCATCGAAACTTGACGCACACTCGCACACACCCTCATGCCCATAAATGTATTTACCTGGCAAGGCAGGAAGAAGACAATTGGCCAAAGAACAAATGATATACCTGGTGGCACAGCCATGTTAGGACACTAGCCACTGTTAGTAGCTAAGCGTGGTAAATGTGAGAAGGCTAACAAAATGTACTGTAAAAACCATGAAAATGAAACAGCTGACATCAGTTTGTCTATCGGCACATGTAAAGTAACCAAAACATTCCTTTGAGTGTAATCTAGGGCTATAAAAAAGAAACCCCATTGCACTGCATTGGAAGACGTATTGTGCAATGTTAAAAATTTACCCAAAATGGATAACAAGTCAAAAGACTAAGGGAAACAGTTTCCCAGTACTGACAGTCTGAGGACTAGTCAGCTTCCCGATAACGCGAGCCAAAGGCCTGTGAAGTGAAGCTGAAGGCTTCTCTTCACTGTAAAAAGTCAAGACAGGATTAAAAAACAAAAATGTTTGGGGTCCATAGAATATGGAGGAAAAGTTGCTCCAAGAGCAAACTTTCCTAACACGTCTTCAAATCCTTTCAGAATTTATAGGACAACTCAGCTATACTAAGGGAAATTCTTCAAGATAATTGGAGCCAAATGGAAAATACTTGTCTTGTACCCTGTTACTGCTGCTTACAGAAAGCAAAAGGTTTGTTTCCTATTTCTGGTGAGTACCTTGTTTTGTTAATACTGCACTCCCAGGAAAAGCATTTCAAAGCAGCACTGATTTTCAAATTACAAATGTCTAGAGTTAAAGGATACTGCATGCTTATCAATTTTGTCACGTCGTCACCTAAACCTCTACCTCCTCTTGTCATATGCCACAGGTCAAGGCGTTGCTGTCAGAAGGCCTCAACCGACCAAGGAAAGGCAGTGATGCAGGGGACCACCCGCCAATCACACCCATGAGGTCTGCCACTGAGCCAGAACTAGGTATGTGTATGCATTAACTTGTAGAGCTGGCCTGGATGCTCAGTGATAGTGCTGTAGACAGTTGGCCTAAGGGCTCAGATGTAGCTCTGTGGTTAACTTTTTCCCAGGTCTCAGTGAGAGTGTGCTGTGCACATTTGGCCCAGGGGCGCAGTGATGGTGCTGTGCAGAGCTTTTTCTGTGGCTCAGTGAAAGTGCTGTTTGCAGTTGTCCTAGTGGTTGAGAGATGGTGCTGTATGCTGCTTCCCTCAACTCAGTAATAGTGTTGTAGGCTACTGGCCAGCTGATTCAGTGATGATGCTGTACTGTACTATGCTGTGTTGTAGGCTCAGTGGTACGGCTGTGCTCATATGGCCCGGGGGCTCACTAATAGTGCTGTGATCTTATAACTCATCCTTTCTGTGATGGTGCTATACACATCTGGTTTGTGCGCTCAGTGATAACCCAGATATTAGCAGAGCATGGTGCTCAGTGGAGCAGGCCTATGGATTTCATGATAGTGCTGTGTCCAGTTATCCCGATTATTATCATTATTATGGTATTTATTGAGCGTGGACTTAGGTTTGAGAAGCAACGGAGTGCTTTACTAAGGTACATAACAGTACAGATGCATAAGGGAGCGCTTTTCAGATGTAACAGAACAGATATACAGCAGGGGTAAGATACAGAGGGGGACAGAGGAGGGGTACAGCTGCACAGGGTAGTGGTGAGGAGAGGGGCAGGCAGTGTTCAGCGAGTCTGGTAGCGCGGGGGGGGGGGCGATGTGACGGCCTATGTGTTGAGGAGAAGAGGCTCCTTGAATAGGTGGGTTTTGAGTTATTTTCTGAATTGTAGGAGTGTGGGGGTGAGTCTGATGCTGACAGGGAGGAGGTTGCATAGTCTTGGGGCGTAGGCAGAGAAGGCTTGTTTTCTGGTCCTTTCCTTTTTTCAACAGCGGATTTCAAGTCTGCTTGTGTCCTGGCTTCTGGTAATGCGCTGTCTGCTGGAGATGTTGTGTTTCTCTGTGATGTAGCTGCATTGCAGCAGGACTTAAAGGTGATTTGTGCGTGCAGTGGGAGCCAGTGAAGGTCGATGAGGGCCGACGTGATGTGGTCATATCTGCGTAGACCCTTGATGAGGCGTGCGGCCGCGTGTAGGACACTTCTAAGGGGCATAAGGGAGGACGACGGATGGCCTTCACAGAGGGCATTGGCCCCATCCAGGTGGGATAGGACCAGTGCTTGAACAGTGGATCTAAAGCTGTCAAGAGGGAGAAAGGGATTGACTTTCTGCAGGAGGGAGAGCGGATACCAAGGTGTCTTGAGTATTCTTAGCTATGTGTGTCGTGAGGGATAGGTGTTTGTCGATGTGGAACCCCAGGACTTGGCACAGGAGCTGAGCTCGGGTGTGAAGCCCTCAGGGTTCAGGTTGATTGCCAGGTCTGTATGTCTGGGTGTTCAGCAGTGTTTGGGAGGAGTAGGGATTCGGTCTTGGAGGGGTTGAGCTTCAAGTATGCACTGGACATCCAAGACTGGATCAGCGAGAGGCAGGTTTGAACCTGCGGATGTCCTAAATGGAGTCGATCTTGAGGTATAACTGTGTATCGTTGGCATTTTGGTGGATGTGTATGTTGTGTGTGGCTAGGGGGGCTCCCAGCGGCTCCATGTATAGATTGAAGATCAAAGGGGAAAGGATGGAACCATGCAGGACTCCATAGTTGACGGTAACATTGGTGATCTATAGTAGTCCATTTGAACAAACTGCTGGCGAGGTAGGACTTGGACCAGCATAGCATAAGGTCGCTGATCCCCACGCGCTGATGTAGGGTGTCTGTAGTGCCTGGTGGTCTAATATGTCGAAAGCCGCTGCAACGTCGTGTAGAAGCAGGAGGAAGGGGTGGCTGTCATCAAGGATGTTGAGGGTGTCGTCGACCACCTGTATGGTTGCCGTCTCTGTGCTGTATCACAGTCTGAACCTGGATTGGTAGGTTTGGAGGAGATGGTTAGTGTCTATGCGTTGCTGCAGTTGCGCTGCTACCGCCTTCTCGATCTTGCAGAGGAAGGGAAGATGGGTGATGGGGTGATAGTTGCCTAGGTTGTCGTGATACAGATTGGGTGTCTTTAGTAGAGGGTGGATTTGTCTTGTCTTTAGTGCCGATGGGAAGGTGCCTTGAGTTCGGGAGATGTTGATGATCTCCAGGTCGGGAAGGAGAGCTTCTGCGGTGAGGGTCTTGAGGATGGATGCTGCAAGGCATAAAATAAGCAGTGTCGCATAGCAATTTGCTATGCAATTCTGTAGGTTTGCTAATCAAATTGGCACTTGTGTAGCAAAGCTAGCTATTTAAGTTGCCATGTTCAATGAAGCACAGCTTGCCCTGCATTCCTCTCTTGCTGTCTGTGTTCCCTTCACCCTCTTATCTCTGTTCACTTCAAGTGCTGATGGAGGGAAAGTGCAGCAGTAATCATCTCCTCCAATCTTAGGTGCCAAGGACCTGCGTGGGATTGCTAGGCAAACATTTATTTTTCAAATAATTGCAAACCAGAAGAAAAAGGGATGATACTTTTAGTTCTACTTTTATTACGCTTTCTATATCCTGTCTGGCAAAGACATGTGTTAACTTTATATTTTCTTTTAAAAAGACAGTCATGTAATTCCATTACTAAAATGTTAGTTGCTACATATTGCATAATTACAGTATTGATACTGTAAAACACTGCATCTCCATGCTTTACAGTAAAGTTTAAGATAGTGTATCTAAATCTCATAGCATCACACTGACAAGTGAACACTTTTGAAAATTTACATAACACGTTCAAATGCTTTTGATGGCAAACCTAGTTCTGTAACTTGCTGGTTGCATACATTTGTGCAACAGGTGCTCAACCCATGAGCGATCCCATACTCCCTGGCATTATATATTATCACCCTATTGGTTTATACCAGCTACCCTGAACGTGAGATGACCACAAACTACAATATTCCACCTAGTTTGCCAAGTTCTCCGCTTAGTCTCTTTCTTTCCTTTTGCATAATGAATACACAAAGCTAACAATATGTTTATAGTGATCAATAGTTCCATGTAGTCTGTTCTACAGATCTACAGCACTACCATACACTGTAGTTAGCCCCCAGAGCTCACTTTGCTTTAGAATTATGATTGAATTATATATTGGCACCTGGAGGAGACAGTTGGCCAAACAGTTTTCAGAGCGTTTTTTATCATATCTATTTATTTGTGTCCATTAATGCAGCTGGCCTTTTACATTTTACAAACACTCATCCAGGGCTCGCAAAATCTTTGCGCCCACTCGCATAGTCGAGTAGATTTTATGAAGGAGAGTACCATTTGCAAGGCATGTTTGAAACTTTTATTTAACATTTACTTTTTTGCAGTGTCAAATAAAAATGTCACGGTGCATGGCTGGCCTCTGGGTGGCAGCAGTGTGCCAAACATAAAGAGTGTTTTTAGTGACATGCACCATTTTACAGAAATCGCATTTAAATTTGTTGTCATCCGTTGCTATGGGTCGAGTGCATTTATCTCGAATGGATAAACTAAGTTGCCTGACTTGCAGTTCTAGCTGAATTTTAAGGAATTTGCAAGGCCTCACACCTCTTACTAATGCCTTAATTCGGCAGTATGCAAAACTGCTGTATCGTTGCTCTTTTCATGTCTTAAATTACTTCTGGTGACATTAACAATATTAGTACAACATTACTAATCAAATGGGTCTGTTTGCTAATTAAGAAGATTTTAATGAGCAAACTTTGCTAATCAATTTTTTAAAACTAATTTATGCCTTGATGCTTGGAGGATGTTGTCTATATACGATGTGGCTTTGAGGGCAGCCAAGGTTTCTATCCGGTCCTGTGTAGAGTGTGTGTTGAATGTTATACACAGTGTGGAGATTTCGCAAGGAGGGACATGTGAGGTGCGTCTGTGGATGAAAAGCTGTTGTCTATGTGATGGCGAATCTTGCTGATTTTGTTGATGAAGAAAGTGTTGATGTCGGTGGATTTCCCGATGGTATGGCAGGGTCGGGTAGCGGGTTGACGCTGTGCTTGACCACTTTGATGAGGGCTCTGCTTTTATGGTCTGCTTCTACAATGCTATCCTGATAGTAGGAGGCCTTGAATCTGTTGATTAGTTGTTGTCTGGTTGCTCAGATTTCCAGGTCAGTTGCGGTCCAAGCCTAGCACCAGGTTTTCTCGTTTCCTGATGACTCTTTTGCTGAGGTTGAGCTCTTGCTTGTACCAGGGTGCTGACAGTTTTGGTTTGCAGGTGTGTCGTTTCAGAGGCGCGTTTCGGTCGATGGAGGCTAGCATTGAGTGCTTCCAGTTGTCTCGCAGTACGGTCCATGTGAGCTGGAGGTTGGCGAGGCCTTCCAACTGGAAGTTCTTGAAGGACCTGAAGTTTTGTCTTCTGGGTTTCTTCTGGGGGTGCTTGACTGGTGTGGTGTGCAGATCGTTGAAAGTAACAGCCAGGTGGTCAGACCAGTCAAACGGGAGAGGAGAGCTGTAGTGAAGGGAATGTCAGTCCAGAAAAAGTAGCTACCCCTCTATAACAGAGGCAATGTATTTTGTTGGCCGAAGACCAACCACCTCATGTGTTCGGTATTAGTAGTACAAACTCATAAGCTTGACTAAAGTGCGTCCATTTTGAAGTGATAGAAATCGCCGTTTTGTTTTTAACTTTCGCTTCTTGCCTTCTGTTGAAACTGCTTTGCTGAAAGCCTATTCTGTTCCACTATTATATTATTGTTCATGCAAAGAGCAAGGCCGCGAGATACTTGTTGAAACATAACGCAGCCGACCCAGACAGAAATGCCCGGTCTCCTCCCTCACAAATCCTTGGAAGTAAGCAACAAGGCATTTAATCAATACACAGGTGCCAGCTAGTGTCGTTCATGCGGTAGAAATGTTAGAAACGAACAATTAATGGCTTGAATTATGCTCTCCTTTGTGGCCCCCCTTCCATGAGCCCTGTAGAGCGAGTTGACCCCTAGCACACGAATATAAACTAGAAGATAGCGAGGCCTGGAAAGTGTCTCTCCCCTGCACGCAGCTTGCTTGCAGGAACATGAGCAATGTGTTCTCTAAATCAAAGAATTGTGTCTGCAGGCTCACGAAATTGCAAACTGTTGCTAAATAAATGTCTGAAGGTGTCCTACTCGTCACAATTGTCAATCATCGAACCCAATTCAAAGGAAATAGATTATGGGCGGTATTGAATGTGTCACCGCTGATTGTAAGATGCCTGTTTTGTATATATGTAAATGTTGTGCAATGCTCGCTCTCTTGCGTCCCTCGGGGTCTGGAGACACACGTCGCGGGGCGTGAGACCCAGTTGGCCAACAGACTATTTGCTTTGCAATAAACCCTAGCTTTTGGGAATACAACCTCGTGTCTGGTGTATCAGTTTGTGTGTGGAGATTGTGCCTTGTTTCCATACGCGAGGGTCCCCTAGGGGCCACTTCAAAATGGCACCCGAATAGGGACCCACCCCCACTTGTTCCATTGTGTACGTTGTAATATAAGGAAGGCGAGGAAAACGGCGAGGACGAGACGGTCGAGCCGGGATCAAGAGGTGTTCGGGGCACCCCTATGAAAGTGATGAGACTCCTTTGCCTATCTGTACACAGCTGATCCCTGATCGACGTGTCCGGCCAGAGAACAAGGAGGTGAGGGTCCCGAAACGAGGCAGAGTGATCCAAGATACGCAGACGCAACGATTATTGGTTGCGTCAGTATACGTACGACTTGCGTCTTGAAAAGGCAAATTGATTGATCAGGTGAGTCGTGCCCCGATTCGAAGTAACCCTGATATTGGTTGAGAGTTGATTTTGCAAAATCAAATGCCCAGCGTAAGGTTAATTAGCCAAGGGTAAGGTTAAAACATGCCTGGGGTATTGTCCACCTGCTTAGTGGGATTTTTCCACTGCCGTAGGCAATCTTTGGAAACTGGCCAGGTCGCGCCACCCGTGAGGTCGCCGGTGTATGAGATGTATATGAAGTATGGTGTAGGGGCGATAATGTTTTGTGAAATTTGGCATAGGCAAACCAGACACGAAGAAGATTTACAATGGCCGAATCACAGGAGTTTTGAGATTTTGAGGATAGATTACTTAGAAAAAATGCTGTTGAAAAAGAAAACGCGCCCTGCGGCATTTGATGTCCTTAGAGACTGGAGAAAGGAAGCTATGCTTTGTTGGAAAAGCAGAGAGAAGAATGTGCACAGGCATAAGTCAAAAACAGAAAGAGTGAAAGAGAGGCAGGAGGAGGAGTGGGATGAAAATTTGAGAAGATCAGACAGATGTGGTCAGTTGAGTATAGACAAGATATATCCACAACAAGAGTTGCATTCATCAGATGAGTTAATAAGCAAAATATTAACTGAAACAAGGCAAGAGCGCCCAACGAGAGAGACTAAAAAGACCGCACCAGTGTCTATTGCTCAGCCCCCTTCAATTGCTCAGCCCCTCCCTATTGTTCAGATCCCAGCACAGCCACAGATCATACCATCAGCACCTCCCATTAGCCAGCCAGCAGCGCTGCGGCCCGCAACTCCAGCGCTGCAGCAGTCACTTCCCGTTCCCGTTGTTCCATCCGCACCTCCCTCCCAAGATATTGCTTCTGTCCCAACCGCACCTCCACCTATTGAACTAGAACTCACTGAAAGAAGAGAAGATAATGCGAGAGGAGAGGGGGCGGGACAAAGAGAATTCACTAGAGTGACCCGTAGTGCGATTAGTAAGGAGAGAAAACGGGAGTTGCAAGAACAGGTAGCGATGTATATAGACTGGAATGATGAAACGTCGACGCTGGATTCGATGTCTGATTTTAGGAGGAACAATGAAAGACGGGTATTGTTGGAATGCATGGGGGAATATTTAATGGAGAGATGGAAGCAGTTAATTGGGATGGTACCGCCACAGAAGTTGTTGGATTTCAATGCTTTAGCACGATGTAGAGAGAGAGATGAAGAAATAAAGGAACATGTAGATAGACTTTTTGAATTTAAGAATGAACTTGATGATGCATATGCTGAAATGTTTACCATGCCAGGGTATAGGAATAGAGATAT
This sequence comes from Ambystoma mexicanum, assembly GCF_040938575.1. NCBI lineage: Eukaryota > Metazoa > Chordata > Amphibia > Caudata > Ambystomatidae > Ambystoma > Ambystoma mexicanum. The sequence goes on from NC_090932.1 coordinate 1,605,647,702, forward strand.
AAGGAGGGATAGAAAGGAGGCGGTACCATATGTGCAGCAGCGATTTCTTCTGCCGTCAAGGATGACGAGTGAAAAACTAAAAATATGTATACGAGAGGCGTTTAAATGGATTACAGATCCTAGTATTCCCACGATGGAAATACATGAAATATTTGATGAATACCCCTTGCCAATGAAAAGAAAAGCACTGCAGACAATGGTTGAGTATTTAGAGGACAAATATATAGATGATAAGAAAGCTAGTCCCCCAGAATTGATGGCGATATACAAGAGAGCATTAGAACGTGGAACAGGAGAAACAGCCTTATCACTTGATTTGGGAATAGTACTGCATACGAGAGAAGGGGGAGGAAAAGTAAGTGCAGCATTTCCCATGAGCGAAGTCCCACCTACTTTTGTGCCTAAAGTAGAGATTCCTGCAGTAGGCAGTCAACCAGCGCAGGTAACGGAAGCACATTATACAGCACAATGAGTTGCACGTTACCTTCTCCAGACAGGAAGGGAATAATATAAAACAGACGGTTCCTGATTTAAGGAAGAATCCGGCGGGATTCTATAAGGAAATAGAGTCCTATTTGAGATCGTCCATGTACACTATGAATGATCTAGACTTAATATTCCCAGTAGTTGTGCCAGCAGATATATGGAAGCAAATAAGGAAAGTAAATGATGAGGTGGCCTATGGTGCCACTTGGGAAAAACCATCGCCAAATATGGCAGCGTTACCGGCATGGATAATACAAAAATTGAAGGAAATAGTTCCAGAAAAAAGAATTGTATGGGACAAATTAACTGCATGTGTTCAGGGCAAGGATGAGTTATCCACAGATTATTTTAATAGGTTTGAAGAAGTATTTACGGATTTTAGTGGACAGGATGTAAGCACAGAGGCAGGCAAAAGACTATTTGTTGATAATTATATGAAAGGGTTGATACCTCCAAATCAAAACTTAATAATGACATCAGAAAGTGCATGGCAAGCAAAAACGTTGAGCGAAGTATTGCATATGGCCCAATATTATGAGAACGGAGTGAATACAGACAAAGAGAAAGAGGTAAAGGATAGGGTGAATTTGAAAACAAGTATGTTACTTCAGCAAGTGGCGGGACACAATAGAGGGAGGGGAAATACACAAGGGAGAAGTAATTCGAACATACATGGAGGGGCGTCTCAGACTAAATCAGTGTGCGTATTGTAGAGAAGAGGGCCATTGGAGAGCGCAATGTCCACATTTATAAAATAGGAATGGGTATGGTCAGAGAAGACAGCATAGGAGGAACCCAGGAACAAATGGACAGAATAGAAACAATAAGCAGCACCAGAATAATCAAGGAAATGGTACTCAGAATCAAAACCAAGTTCAAAATCAGACTGCTTTTAGCCAAAATCAGAGTGAGCGAAACAAAGGAAAGGGCGGGAACATTTTCGATACACAACCCAATACATATTATAGTAGTGACTACACATCAGATGTGTTGTATCCTCAATAGGACAGCCCAAGACAGGGGTCGGAAACAGTGTCTATTCTGGTGAATCAAAAAGGACCCTACGTAGAAATGAAAGTCGGGAATAGAGAGCACAGCTTTCTAGTAGATACAGGGGCGCAAAAGTGCTTGATAGACCATCACTTGGTTCTGGAAATACCACTGTCAGGGCAAAGAAATATTTCACTAGGGTTCGCAGGTATGTCAGTAATCAATCCAGTGTCCCAATCAGTACCAGTAACATTAGGTCCATTCACTGAATATTGTCCATTTCTCTTAACTGAAAATTGTGGGGAAAATCTTTTGGGATTACATTTATTGAAAAAACTGAGAGCAGTTATCCATTGCACTCCTGATGGAGTGTTCTTGACAATTTTGCCACAGAATGTACCAGTGTCAGAATTTTTGTCAAAACCTTTGCCGGGAGAATTGAGTAAAGTGCCAACTTGCAAATGGGCGATGAATTACAATGATGTGGGATGCTTGAAAATAGAGCCAGTAAAAATTGTTCTAAAAGAGGGAGTAACGCTGCCGCGTATTCCACAGTATAAAATTTCAGCAGAGGGAGAAAAAGGATTGAAAAGTATTGTTTCAGATTTGGTAAAACTGGAGGTGATTGAAGAGATTACAGGCAGCACATGTAACAGCCCCATTCTCCCAGTGTATAAGAAAGGAAGTAACGAGATACTGTACCGTTTCATAATTGATCTGCACGCATTAAACAATGTGGTTGACCCTCAATTCCCATTGGTCCCAGATGTTGCCACGATTTTGACAATGATACCCGCCTCGGCAGAATATTTTAGTGTTATAGATTTAAAGAATGCATTCTTCAGCATTCCAGTACACATGGAAAGTAGATACTTGTTTGCCTTTACATTAGGAGGACGATCATTTACATTTACGCGCATTCCACAGGGCTATACAGAGAGTCCGAGTATTTACAGCAGGGCATTGAAGGAACAGCTAGATATGCTAGAATTACCGGCAGGTTGTGTATTGTTACAATATATAGATGATCTATTGATTGCTGCTGATACAGAGGAGATTTGTAAAAAAAGTACTGTTTTATTATTGTCACACTTAGCAGCGCATGGCCATAAAATCGAGCTTAAAGAAATTCCAATATTGTCGAAAGGAGGTGGCTTATTTGGGCTACCTACTTTCGAGAGAGGGGAGAAGACCGACGCCAGTAAGGATAGAGAGTATCTCTGGTATGCCTATTCCAAAAACACAGAAAGGAGTCAGAGCTATAATAGGCATGGCTTCCTATTGCTGGCAGTGGGTTGTGAATTTTGCGTTGATTGTGAAACCGATGGTGTCATTGACAAAAAAGGATGCTGTGATGCCTAGAGAGCATTTGATCTGCTCAAAACAGCATTGTGTTCCGCTCCAGTTTTGGGCAGACCAAACTATGAAATAAATTTCAGATTGTTTGTACGAGAGTGAAGGCAGCGCGTTGGCTGTTTTGACACAGGAAAAAGGTGGAAGAAATAGACCATGCAGCTATTTTTCTTCCGCGCTGGACCCTGTAGCACGCATTATCACGTTGTTTGCAAGCTGTTGCAGCGGCTGCTGCGTCAGTGAAACAAAGTGAAGGAATGGTGTTGGGGCACACCTTAATTTTGATGGTGCCACATGCCATAGAAGTTCTTTTAAATAGAACGCAGACACAACACCTCACTTCTGCTAGAGTGACTAGATATGAAATTGTCCTATTCGCGCCACACATCCAAATTATGAAGTGTAGCGCTTTGAATCCTGCAGAATTAATGCCACTGCCCACGGAAGAATTAGGTGAGAATGAATCACCTCCCCATGATTGTTTAATGGTCACTGAGGAAGAAACGAAAGGAAGAATTGATTTAACAGATACCCCACAAAAAGAGCCAGATGGAGAACTGTTTTGTGACGGCTCCTGTTTTAAATGAACTGATGGCACATCAACTGCTGCCTATGCTATCACTACACTGAAAAGTATTGTAGAAAGCAAAAGAATCCCTTACACAACTCTGCACAAGCTGCGGAGATAATAGCGTTAACCTGGGATTGTGAAATATCTGAACATCTGAGTGTAAACATATTTCTGATGTTTGTTAATCTGCTTAGAATCACATGCTGTGCATAGGTCCGACATCCAGTGGTCACTGCGGAGTATTGCATTTTGTTTTTCGTAGTCGAAAAGGGGACGTCGACAAGGCGTGTCTGAAACACTATCCCTATAGTGACGTGCGTTGTACCCACAATCCCTCACGCGTCGAGGTCCCTCAGATTGTTTTTTTCCGCCCAGCTTCTGGTCGCCTTCAAGCGGAGCTCCTCGAGAGACATTGCAACTCCTCGACCTTTGGTCGTTTTTTCTCATAATTTAATAATCCCTCCCTCGACGCAGTTGTAAGCTGTTCTCCGCCGGAAAGAATCTTGGACGGAGGGTCGAGCGGAGGAAATCCTTCGGCGCTGCCGAACACGTGGCCTGGCCTCGCAGGCCATATACAGTAGGGAGAGTGGGGTCGTGGGACATCTCTGGGTCTTTTCTGAGAATGCCTTTCCCTTTCCCCTTCCTTTCCCTTGGGGTGCTTATCGCGATTTATTGCCTCGGCTATGGAGAGGACACCATTTAGGTTTTGCCCGCTTTGCAAAGGCAAATTTACTTGGAAGGACAAGCATTCACGGTGTAACCGCTGCTTGCCCCTCGATCACAAGGAGGAAGGTTGCACGGCTTGTCGGCTTCTTAAGCCTAAAACTCTAAAAGGCCGAAGGTTCACCCGCCGCTGCTACCACCGACAGTGACGAGGAACGCGATAACACGACCTCCGCTACGGAAGTCGAAACCCCCTCTAAGGAGCGCTTGCGCGCTTCGTCGTCTGTCCCCGGCCCCGACGGGCTCGGCTCACGCCCTGCTTATGGGGATGAACACCCCGGCGACACTGACGCACACAAAGACTCACATAAGCACACAACCCACGGCTCTTCTTCGTCTAAGACGAAAAGAGCTTCGGCGCCCAAGGAGACGCAGGTTCCACCGGCGGCCTCCTCGGACCGTTCGGGTTCGAAGCCCCTCTCGCAACCGCAGCCGCGACCAGCGACTGGGCTTTCGGCAAATAAGGGCGCCACCCCCAAACCATCGGCCGGCACGCATCAACAGAAGGCGCATACCGCCGTAGAGCGTTCGACACCCATAGCGTCGAAAACGCAAGCTTCCGCCGACAAACGAGTCGCCGAAAGCTTGGCGAGGATCGCTGTATCCGACGCCCAGAAGCGTACGCCGAAAAACACATAGAGTGCTACGCATAAGTCGAAAGACACGCCGAAAGAGCCCGAAGAAAGGCAGGGACTACCCCCTTCAGTCGGGGGGTCACCCAGCACACCTGAAGGTTTTTCGGAGGGCGACGGGACACTTTCCTCGACGCTTTGGGAGAGGTCGAGCCGTTTCCAGTTAGATGACTCTAATTTTCCCCCGCCAGACCGCTCTGGGGTACCCCATGAAACCATGGAAAGACTCCACCTCTGTATGGAGAGGATGGAAAGGTTTATGAATACCCAGACCTCTCAAACTCCCAAGAGGACTAGAGAAGGGCCTCAGGAGGACCCCAGGGCCAAAAATCCGAGGCTAGTCGATCCCCAGGTGGACACAGCCTCAGACTTCCATAACGTATACGACCTCACTGGGGAGGAGGAATACTTGGAGGAGGAGGATGATTTCATAGACGATCAAGTAGGACAGAACCGGGAGGAATGTCTGGAAGACACGCCAGACATTATAGAAGAAGGCTTCCGAGAAGACACTGAAGAAGGACCTTCGCACCCCTGGCAATCCCCATCAGTGTATTCCGACACTGATGTCCTAAACCTAAATCCTCCTGACAATTCACCGGTTAGGAACACGTCTCCGATTGACGATCAGCCCACTTTCAATGCACTGTTGCGCAGAGCAGCAGCACATTTCGAACTGGACACTGGGGAGCTCTCTCCAGAATTAGACTTTGTGGAAAAAGTAATTAAAGAGAAACCCCCAGTCAGCCAGACCATTCCCCTCCTAGCTTCAGTGAAGAGAAGAATCATCCCTTCGCTGGCCACTCCCGCATTGATCAGAGGGGTCAATCCAAGAATTGAAAAACTTTTCACTCCTTCTCCCTCAGACCCACTCTACATTAGGGGACATTCCATTCCGGATTCCCTAGTAGCATCTAATACTAGAAAGAGGGCAGGGGTACCACTTTCCACCAGTGAGGCACCCCCTGACAAGGAGGGCAAAAGGCTATATGCCCTTGCAAAAAGAGTAACTTCCTCGGCTGCCTTCTCAGCAAGAATTGCGAACAACAATTCTTTGCTTGCTAGCTATGCAGACGCGCAGTGGGCCAAACTGCGCAAGGACGCCGAGGAAGCACCGGAGCCTTTACGTACACGCCTACTTTCAACTATTGGCGAAGGAACTCAGGTCAACCAGAGCATTGTAAAAAACTCTCTGGACGCGGCAGAAACAGCGGGACATTCCCTGGTGCAGGGAATACTCCTAAAACGCCATGTATGGCTGCGCAACTCAGGGTTTAAACCGGAGACACAGGCGTCTTTAATAAATAAACCTGTGGAAGACTCTAACCTATTCGGAAAAGCGGTGGATGAAGCTCTAGAGATGGCGAAAAAAGAGTTCGATACTATCAAGACTCTTGACCAAATCTCTAAGCCCACTACCAGACGCGGCTATGGCAACAAACGCTTTTTTCGTGGCCAACGCCAACAACAACAACAAAGTCAGCATCAACAATACCCTGCCACCAATTACCAGACCAATAGTGGGCAGTACAGCCAAAGAGGCCAACGCCGGGGTAAGGGGAGAGGTCGGGGATCCACCCCCAGAGGCTCCCAAGCCCCCAACAACTCCAAGTGATACGAAGATTCGCGTCCCCTCCCATGCAACACCGGTCGGGGGCCGGATAACATCCTTTCTTCCTGCATGGGAGGAGATAACGTCAGACCGTTGGGTACTTTCCACCGTAGCCCACGGATACTGTATCGAATTCAACAGTTCCCCATCCTACAGACCCCCGAGGGGACGTCGCATGACACCGGAACATCTTGCCATCCTTCTCCAAGAAGTAATACAACTGCTGGAAAAAGGAGCCATAGAGGTCGTGCCTCTATCTCAGGTAACGGAAGGTATTTATTCAGTGTACTTCCTTGTACCCAAAAAGGATCTAACCATGCGCCCTGTATTAGATCTGCGCCCAGCGAACAAGTTTATCAAACCCCAAAAGTTTCGTATGGTAACCTTACAGGAAGGGATCCCACTGCTTTCTCAGGGAGATTACATGACAACATTAGACATGAAAGATGCATACTTTCATATTTTAATGTTGCCAGCGCACAGAAAATACCTCAGGTTCATGATAGAGGGCAAACACTACCAGTTCAAAGTGCTACCCTTCGGCATAGCATCAGCACCAAGGGTATTCACGAAGGTGCTGGCAGTGGCAGCGGCCCACCTGCGCAGGTTGTCCATCCCAGTTTACCCTTACCTCGACGACTGGCTCATAACAGGGGATTCTTACGAAACATGCTTCTCCAATACCCAAAAGACGGTAGACCTTTTGTTCGAGTTGGGCTTCTCCATCAACGAAAAGAAGTCCAGTTTAGACCCCAGTCAAATCAAGCAATTCCTAGGGGCTCTAATTCAAACAAAGGACAGCCTCGTCTTCCCCTCCAAATAGAGGGTCCAAAACATGCTGTTTCAAATCCCTCAATATGTGACCGGTCGAGAGGTGACGGTACGCAAAGCAATGCGCTTGCTAGGAATGATGGCGTCGTGTATTTATTTGGTACCTCACGCGCGCCTGCGCATGCGCCCAATGCAAGAGTGGCTCAACAGCCAGTGGTGTCAGGCCAGCGGACTATGGGAGGATCTAGTTGTGGTCTCGCAAGCCTTGGTTCTCTCGCTACGATGGTGGACAAAGGAAAACATGGAAAAAGGGAAACCCTCTGCCACACCCGCGGCGGAAGCCACTCTAACCACAGACGCATCCCTCACAGGATGGGGGGCGCACCTATCCCATCAGACTGCTCACGGAGTGTGGACTCCGAACGTAGCATCCAAACACATAAATCTACTGGAGCTACTAGCTGTGTTCAAGGCGCTAAGAGCCTTCCAGGAACACCTACAAGGCAAAACGGTAATGGTCCTTACAGACAGCACTACAGCAATGTACTACATCAACAAGCAAGGGGGCACCCACTCTCCAGGCCTGTCCAAACTGGCCCAGAATATATGGAAGTGGGCTCTCAAACAGGACATGTTCCTACTATCACTACATGTACCCGGGGAACTCAATCTGCTGGCAGACAGTCTCAGCAGAGATTTCCCCCTGCCAGAAGAGTACGAATGGCGCCTGCACGAAGACATCGTCTTCGACGTCTTCACACAATGGGGATTCCCAGAAATAGACCTGTTCGCAACCCTGGAAAACTCACAATGCCTAAGTTACGCCTCCAGGTACCCCCAGAACCAATCCAAGGGGAACGGTCTGTCGATGCAATGGTCAGGGAAATTTGTTTACGCTTTTCCCCCGACTCCCCTTCTCAACAAAGTGGTGCACAAGATGCACCAGGAACAAGTGACCATGATACTAGTGGCCCCAATGTGGGCACGACAACCATGGTTCGCTCACTTGATGGAGATGTCTCTATCCCCCCCAGTAAAACTCCCCTGCCCGTACAACATGCTGTCTCAGGACAAGGGCAGGACTCTGCATCCATGCCCCCAGAACATGAACTTAGCAGCTTGGCTCCTGAGATCATAGAGTTCGGACATCTACAACTCCCGCAAAGATGCATGGACATCCTCAGGGAAGCCAGAAAACCGAACACTCGCCACTGCTATTCTAGCAAGTGGAAAAGATTTGTCATCTGGTGCAGGAGTAAAAGCATCAACCCTGTTGACTGCTCTCCCACACATGTGGTCCTATACCTGACCCACCTATTGGATTCAGGTCTAGTGTTTAACTCCATTAAAGTCCACCTAGCTGCACTTTCTGCATACACCACTTCCCAACTCAAAGTGTCGTGGTGGAGGATCCCTGTTATAAAAGCCTTCATGGAGGGAGTAAAGAGAATACACCCCCCCGATAGCTGACCCAGCTCCCGGATGGGACCTTAATGTGGTACTTACCAGACTCATGGGCTCTCCATTCGAACCCATGCACAAAGCATCTCTTAAACACCTCACGCTTAAGACTGCTTTTTTAATAGCTATCACCTCCATCAGGAGAGTAAGTGAACTTCAGGCTCTTTCTATTCTAGACCCCTTCGTTACAGTTCACAAGGATAAAGTGGTTCTACGCACTCACCCTAGGTTTGCTCCGAAATTTATTTCTAAATTCCACGTAAACCAATCTATAGAACTACCAACGTTCTTTCAAAATCCTTCCAATTTGGGAGAAAGGACTCTGCACACACTAGATGTACGCAGAGCGGTCATGTTCTACATGGAAAGAACCAGACCACTGAGGAAGACTAATCAGTTCTTCGTCTCGGTGGCAGCAGGAAGAGAAGGAGATGCGGTTTCAAAATCCACTATTTCTAGATGGATTGTTCAATGCATCACTCTCTGCTACACTCTTGCTAAGAGAGAACTGCCCTTTAGGCCAAGAGCACACTCTACTCGAGGCACGGGGGCATCCATAGCATTCATTGCAAATGTTCCCCTTGAGTCCATCTGCAAAGCGGCTACCTGGAGTTCGGTGCACACCTTTACAAAACACTACTGTCTAGATACACACTCTAGATCTGACTCCCAGGTGGGACAGGCAGTATTACGACACCTTTTCTCTACTGTTCCTTCTCATAACCCACCGCCAACTCCGGGTACTGCTCGCTAGTCTATGCACAGCATGTGATTCTAAGCAGATTAACAAACATCAGAAGAGAATGCATTACTTACCGTAAAAGCATTTCTGATGGTTGTATCTGCTTAGATTCACATGCGCCCACCCTTCCTCCCCGCTCGGATGGAAGGAACATAGACTTCCTTTATATATCTCTCTCTTTTCTGTACTCACTCACGTCTAGAAGGCTCCCTCAGGGCAGAAAAATACAAACAGAGGGACCTCGACGCGTGAGGGATTGTGGGTACAACGCACGTCACTATAGGGATAGTGTTTCAGACACGCCTTGTCGACGTCCCCTTTTCGACTACGAAAAACAAAATGCAATACTCCGCAGTGACCACTGGATGTTGGACCTATGCACAGCATGTGAATCTAAGCAGATACAACCATCAGAAATGCTTTTACGGTAAGTAATGCATTCTCATACTGACAGCCAATACGCCTTTGGCCATCAGGGCCGCCCTCGCGTCCTCTACTTCTCAGTACAAAACTCAGACCAAGTGCCTCCAGTAGTGGGTTCGCCCCTGCCCTTATGCGATGTTAACTTTGGTTGACTTTCGCGTAGATGGGACCACTGAGCAGGACACAGGGCATCCATTTTTGTACCCCCTTTCGACTCCATCTTGGTGACTAGGCCTCACTACGATAGTACAAAAACGCTTCTCTTCCCTTTTCTCGCAGCAGCACGGCCAGGCGCGCAGGGCACATGACCCCCACCCTTGTTCTCACTCTGACTGGAAAACTCTGCGGGCCCATTCTCGCGCTGAAGCAGGAGATGCTTGCAACACATAATAAATGTAACACATCGCTCTTCCTCTGAGATCACTGTCCTGCATGTGAACCAGCAATAGCTAAGCACATAGCTTGTCCATCTCCACAAACGTGTCGTTGCCCCTCCCGCTCCCTCGCCAGTGGAAACTTACTGCCATTATGACCCGGTGTCCCTGCAAGATATTCCTTTCATGTGCCAGACCACTGACCATGCCATGATGCCCACCCAGCAGATCCCCAACTAACATTAGACCCCTGCTGCAGTATATTGTTGCCTACTACTAACAAATGCCACATACCAGAGATTCTTATGAGTACGGACCTTAACTTCAACCGGTGTATTATAGCGGTCAAGACCCTTAACCTAAGACTTGTATACTCCAGTGTTATTGATAGTATAGATATATGTGTGACTTTAATAGAGACATGATAAACTACTGAAGGTCCTTGAACAATTATTATTTAGTGCATGCATTTCTTGAGAATATATTATGTTAGCTTAGATAGTGACCACCCTGCTTCCCAGCGACCTGACCTTCACCCATGCGGAGCGCAGATGACTAATGTCAATCCTCCCGCCAACCAAACGACCAAACCGGATGAAGAGATGCCACCCCACCTGAGACATCGCGTGAACTGACCAATCCGGGACCAACGTAGTACCCTGTGTTAGTTGCGTCATTTACCTTATAAAATGGAATGTAATGATAACTTGTGCAGAGCGCTCTCAGATATCTCTTGAAAACTATTCATTAGATAAACCTTGCCTTGAACCTCTCGCAGCCTGCTCTCTTTGCCTTATTCCCCGTCAGGGGTGTGTTTGTTTTATTATTTTGCACGTCAAAGACTGGGAGGGCACGAACGCGTGGTACATAACTTTGGCTGACTCTGGGCAGAGAGGAGTTTCTTGACATTACATGGAGACAGAATTCAACATGGCCCTTTGATTGTACGATTGCTGTCTGGATTTATGTATCCGGAGCGCCTAGCAATAGTGAAATGCGAGGCGCGTAAAAAAGTAACATGTAAAGTGTCACTTTGGTGTCTTTTTATACTTTCATCTTGGAATCATGCGTTCCTCCAACCTTTGGGCATCTGTCATTTACTTCTGCAGCAGACAGCACTTTATGAGCAGTATTGCTGGGGAGCCCCTTGGGCATCCCTTTTTGTTTTATTTTATTGTCCTGGGGGGGGGGGGGCGAGGGGTTGGTGGGGCACACCCCTTGCCAAGGTTAGAGGGATACTTTTTATCCTTTCTACATTTTGTATTGTGAAATCGGCACACACCACCTTATGTGGAGTGCTGAGGGGGTTACACTTTATCCCCTTTCTCCCCGCTCCTGTAACATTTCTCCCTGCTCCTGTAACATTTCTGCAACATTGACCAGCATAGCTGGATGGCTGGTGGCAGTGGACGTGTTCTACTGACTTTTGTGCCGTTTTTACTTGCAGGCTGTTTTCACAACCACGATAATACACAGAAGGGTCACCATTGACCCAAAATGGTGACAATTTTCCTTTTTTTTTGTTGCCATTTCTTGTTTGCTTGTCCTTTCTTGGTCCCTTTTCTACCGTGCAGGGTACTTTCATCTTCCTTTTGCGAAGCCTGCCAAGGCCACCAGTGTGTCTCTGAGGACAGGAAGCAGAGGGAGGATCCAGAAACTCCTGAGGTCTTTTGTCCTCCAGTGTGCCTAGTCGAAACCTGTTCTTAGTGGGAGGCTGGCTGTACTGATTGGACAGCCACCCGCCCCTTTCTGTAAACTGCAGGGGTAATTTGCAGAGGATGAGTGTGGGTTCCTGGATAAGAGGCTAGATTCCTGGTGCACAGAGGGAGTCGACCTCCTGCAGCTCTTCCAGCAACTGGAGATGCCTGCTGAGGGACCGCTGCAGTGCAGACACTTTCTTCCATGCAACATGCGAGCACCGAAGAGGACTCCTCCTTCCTTTGTGCTGGTGGGCATCATCAGCCTTGAGACAACCTGCACTTTGACCCATCCCACAACGACCTGTGACCTTCCTGGGATGCAAACCGGCAATACACGGGGACCTGCCACCATAGTGTAGTGCATCATCTTCAGAAGATTGAATTCTCCCCGCCACCTTTGGACTCCTTCTGGACATCCAGAGGCAAGATTCCACTCCTTGAAGTCCCCTCACCAGAGTTAGGTGAATGGAACAGGCAGTAACTGTTCTTTATCTGGTGTCTTGAAAAGTGTGCCAAAATCAGAGCCGTGAGAAACCACAAATAATCCTTTCCTGGGAGCCTCTCCGCTCGACTGCTACTGCAAAATCCCTTCCAGTTTCGCTTCTTTCATCAGAATACCAAGAATATGAGGACCAGGTCCTGCAGCTGCTGCATCGTGAGTGTGTCCGCCTACATCATCATCTTCACTGCTGAGGTACTGGCAGACTAGAGGTAAAACGTACCCATAGTCGTTCTGCTGCTCCTTTGTTGCTTGGGGTGGTGATTTGCGTGTTTGGGTGTTCGCCCAAGCCTCCGAAGTCTCTGAACCCTGTTTACATACAGAGGTTTAAGTACTTACTTGTTACAGAAGAATCCTCTGGAACTCTGACTTTTCTACAGCTGGTGCCTTATCCTGTTCTGCCTACAAATGGTCACTATTGCCCAGTGGCCCCTTCTGACTCTGAACAATTTCATACCTAGATAGGAAAGGACTGCTGAAGCTTAGGCTCATTGTGAAGGTATTACAAGTGTTGAAAAGTGCTTACCTGCTTATGTTGGTCTTGTTCATTCAGTTTATCCCTAAAACAGAATATTTTACCAAGTGTACAACAAAGTGGTTTTTACTTACCTTGAACTGTATACTCTGGAGGATCGCTCAGGGTCAACGCGTTTGCCTTGGAAGCAAGACGATGCAGAGCAACACAGGTTCGATCCCCGGGTCCGTGCTTGGAAGCCTCTGGGTATTAAGCGCATTATAAATAACCAATTATTACTGTCATTATGTAAGTCTTTTACACTGTGGTTTGCTTACCAGAAGCATTGCATTCATCCGTTGTGTTTACGGTTTATGAATAGTACTTACCTTCCTTTGCCTGTGTGTGTATATTTGAAATAAACCATTATGTGTATGTAACTCTGAGTGTATAAGTGTTTCTTTGGACCATATGTAAACTATATGTATACTACAAGTTCTATGTACCTTCCTACAACCCTCTCTCCCTGCAAAGATAAGCCTGGCTGTTCTGACATAGCTACCATTGCAGTGAGTGGTACAGGCATATACTAGAAGTTGCAGTTCTGTATGCCTAAGGTGAGAGTCTTATAAAGTCGTAGGTTGGTGTACTTTGAAAAATCTCCCTAACACCGCGGTTCGTTGATGAAGATGTGTGCGCCCATTCGTCAATGATATATTGGTTTACTGGATCGCTTGTGTCCTCAATGGTAGTGAAACAGGATAGTTTGTGTTATTGTAATGGATTGCATCCTCCCATAGATTCATCCTCTTGGCTATATTTGGCAGCGAGAGAATCACAAACTGTTATCTCAGCATGGAGACACAGTGTGACTCCACCTACGTCTCACTACACACATGCTTCTTGAGTCCGGATGCGATGTAGGACAGCCCATATATACCTTGCGTCCCGGCCCAATACCTCATTTTCTTTTTGCCACACGCTTCAAGGAACACGATCTCTAGTTTTTAAATTGGAGTGAAAAATCGCTTTAACTCATGTCCAATGAAAAAACCTCAGGGTTCAAACATTGCACCAACTGCAACTCGAAGATGTCATTTGTTTGTGTGTTTCGGGATGAAGGTGATGTTGAGTGTGGATCGTGCCAGCCGATGACCCCTGAAGCCCTGAGAGGCAGGACTGGCATATTGGAGTTAGATTGGTCCGCTTTGAAGTCCCTGAAGAATACATCTTCCAAACAGAAGTCTTTGAAAGGTAGAAGTTCTGAGTTTACCAAGTGGAACACGGGCAAAGACCAATCTCTTTTAAGAAGAGGCGCAAAATAAATAGATGGGGTTGAAATTGCTGGGAGGTATTTAGACAGGGAAGACGGGTATTTCCTGGAGGCACTCATCTCTGATGGAGCTCTAATATCAGCACTGGGAACAGATCTGAGGGATAAGAGTGGTCTCGACACATTATGGGCGCCCTAATGCCATATTTCGTCATGCTAGAGCCAAAGTTGTCGGGTCTCTCGGGTGGAACACCCTGAAGAAAGCATTTACCTACTATGAATTAAGAGATATAATGGATTTGTGGTGCCCTAAAGGCCTTTCTTGCCTTTCAGTGCAGCATTGAAGGCCCCGATCCTGGACCTTTGGCAGAGGCTATGTTTGAAAACCATACGCTGACAAACTAGTGAAGAAATATAAACTGGTACGGTCGGCCCTGGACTTCTTGTCCAAGCACCCCATGCCTGAGAGCTTGATGGTGCAGGCGGTTAAAGTCTTCCCCCACGATTGGGATAATGGGAATACTGATGTCATGGCAAAGGAGGTTTTGCTTCAGAAAATGTCGCTCTAGGCCATTAATGCCTCATGCGCCAACGCAAAATAATCCCATGTTCTATGAGCAGTGATTTATGAATCCGTATCGCATTTACCCAAAGGGGAGGTAAGTGACTGCTTTGGTTACTTGATTTCTGATGAAAAGTTGGCGGACTGTAAAAACTTAATTACAGGACTGGATGCTCAGATTCCATGCTATATTCTATGGGCACTAGTTCCTTCGCTAGGAGATATTCCTAATTGAGGACATTGGGAATTTCTCCATATGTCCACACTAAATTGATTGAAATGGCCTGGCATGAAGTTCCAGGCCTTCAAGGCCACAGCAAAATTGCTAGGTTTGGCAGTTAGGCTACTGTGGCAGATCAGAATGAAGGACACTGATTCTTGTAAGACCTTAGATGAATGTTTATTAAAGAAAACAAGAATGACCCTCTTTCCAGGCTTCTATGGGGTATTCCCTACCTAACAAACTAACTAAGGTGCTTGTCAGTGAATGTCTTAAAGGAATCTGTCCACTGTCTAAACTAACGTTAACGGACCCTACGGCTATCTTAACAACTAAAGACAGGATGACTCCCTTCTCCTGGGTTCTTGCTTCTTGCAAGTTGGTCTATCAGTAACTGATTTTTAAATAGTCTCTTGTGACCTCTTTAATCAGTTCATTTAGTACTCTCAATACTTCGTTACTCTTTTGTTCCTTTTCCGCGTCCAGTTTCCTTTCTTCTAAACTGATATCTTTTTTTCCTTCTCAGGGGCTGCTGTTAGTTTGTTACTTTTCTTTTTAACTCTTTCCTAAACGTCCTCTTCCGTTTTCCCATGGACGAAGTATTCCAACCTTTCTGAGTTTCTCCTGTTTTCTCTTTTATTGAGCTCACAACCTTTATCTCTGCATTGTATCTATCCCTTGAAATATATATTCTTTTATCCTTATCTTCAGGATTTTCTTTTACAGTTCCTCTCTCAATTACACTTCCTTTACTTTGACTGCAACGGGTATGATCACTCTTATAAAAACGATCATCCAATGTTCTGTCTTTCAAGGTTATACTCTCAATATCTTGACTCAGAGGTATTGGAATAGCCCCATAGGAATTCCCTGTTCTTTCTCTTATTTTCAATGTTATATTCACATGTTCTTGACTGTGACGAGCAGAAACACTTTAATGATTCTTATTCACTGCTCATGCTCTCACTGTGATATTCTCATTATCTTGACTGTGACGAGTATGAACAACACTTTTATAATGATTCTCGTTCATCCATTCGGGTCTCCCATTTTCCCGGTTACCTGACACTGTCAGGGATAATGTTGCCAGGATTTCGCTTTGCTTGACTTGGGTGCTCTCCTTTGGTTGCTCGATTCCTTTTCCTAGCTTGGTATCTCATACCCCGAGTCTTCCTCACAAATAGCTTTTTGGTTTCCCAGGCACCAAACCGTTACGCAGTACTAGTTGTGCAATGGCCTTTCGGTGGTTGGCAGGATCACCGGTCCACCAATGGCTCTCCATGGTTACACCAGCACTGACTGTTTCTCTTGTTCTCCAGCTGATCGGATGCTGTGCGTCCGATCCTTTGCTTTCAGCTCAGCAGCCGTTTTGTATTTCGTGGGTTTGCTCGACTCCCCAAGCTCCTCCTCCTACTGAGGTTACTTAGCTATGGGTCTTCCCCTGCGTATCTCTATCGATCTCTCCTCTGGCCTGTTGGGGCCTTCCGTCACTTTTATTCATCATCCTCATCTCAGTTAAATACCTCTCTTCATTTGAAGGGATATTCAAATGTTCTTGTTAACCGTAATACATTGTTTGTTCTTCGTACAAGTCTTAAGAGTGAAGGTTTGAAGAGGTAATTTTAGGAGGGTCATTAGGGAGTTCATCATAGGAAGGGGAGTGCTTGTCCCCACAGGGGGGGGTCTCTCTTGGTGAGGTCTTCCTTGCCTCCATGCCCTAGGGAGTGTATTGCGGCTCGGGCTCCCCTCCCTAACCTCACCAGGGTGGGATCCCCTGGTTTATGGTCTTTCCATCGAAAAGGTTTCCAACTAAACTTTTTCCATCAAATGTTTTGCAACGCGTTTGAATAACAAATTAATTTTTTGTAATTGTTGGGGGGCTTACCCCCCAAATCCTGTTTTTTACCTTTAAAAACTCACGCCAAACAAAATTAACTCTTTATCCCACACACACACACATTCAATGGAAAAAAATTAGTTGCAAAACCTTTGATGGAAAAAGTTTTGTTGGAAACTTTTTCGATGGAAAAACTGGATACCGGATCCCCTTTGGGGAGAAGGGATGAATTCCTGTGATTCGTCTCACTACCTTCTGGACAACCTTCTGCTCCTACTTGAAAGGAACAGAATTTTTACTATTTTTCCACAAATGAGAAGCGGTCAAATATGAGGGCCAGACAAGTAAAACGGTATTACACCAGACCTGGTAGAGGCAGATGTGGTAAGGTCGTCGGGGGAAATCCACAACGATGATGGCACGGTCTCCCTCTACATCAGTTTCTGAAACGTTTTGGGTGCTTCTCGTACGACTCTCCAGTGACAGGGTAGAGGTTGGCTCATTGTTCCAAAGAATGGTTTATAATTACTTTGAACTCGTGGATCTGACGGGTGGTAGCCCAAGGCTACTGACGTCCCTTCAAAAAATATCTGGAGAACTGCCCTCCATTCTGTCATCCTCAGCCTGTTGGAGAATGCAGCCGTAGAGCTAGTGCCCCGTGGCAGATAATAGTCAAGGGTTGTATTAGATAATGCAATTAGCAATACTTTGTGGTCAATGATTCCCTTTCATGTTCCGTCATGTGGCTAAGCACAGAGGAAAAATCGGGGAAACTTAGGTCAATGGTATATATCGACTGCCAGATGACACTTCCAGAGTCGAGGAGCAGGTGTGTGTAGAGACTTAGACACTTGAGTCACTCGGTGCCCCATGCTGGTGTAAACCTTTCCGTGATTCAACTCATGCTACCAAAATATCCAAAATGAGCAATGTGTGTTAGGAGAATCCCTCAGAAAGACAATTACCAGAGGTCATGTATTTGTTGTTTTGACCTGCCGGAGATTGGATGAAGATGCAGGTTGAACTTGGGCCAGTGGGAAGGAGATGGATGGGAAAGTAATTTGGTCACGAGAATGGCAGTAACCTTTCCTTCCTTCTTTCCTTGCAGGTGGGGATGCCTGGCGACTGTATGAATATATCGCCCGGCATTTCATTGCCACGATCAGCTATGACTGCAAATATCTGCAGACCACCATCTCCTTCAGTGTAGGACCAGAGCGCTTCACATGCACAGGAAAGGCTGTTATTTCAACAGGTAAGGGAAATCTACAAAGACCCACTCTCACCTATACTCACAATCCCCAACCCAGGCATTAAATGTTTTAACAATTTTTTCAGTAAATTAGGATTTACAGGATTTTTTTGTTATATGAAAGGATATGGCAAGTTTGATAATGGCACGTTTGATCTGTTACTACAGTAGGTAGACACAGGGTGAGAGTTAGTCTATGCTGTTTCGTTTGGTAGGTAAATAGAGCGCGTGTGTGGTCTTTATTATGGCAAACAGTGTGGAAGGTTAAGTGGTTCTGTGTGTCTGTAATAGCTTGTCAGGGCTGAAAAGAGTTTCCAGATTGATAAACCCCACCCACCCAAACTAGCTCGGATCAGGAGGGCACCCAAGCAAGAGGCTGAATATTTATGAACCAAATGAACCCACACTGCAAGGGGGAAACAGAATTTGCTTTACACTGGTAAATGGTACGCAAACTACTATAAATGTGTACCTACCTGAGTGAGGGACAAACCACAGGAGACCTAGTAGGGAGCAAGGCAGTTAAACAGGAAGGAAGTCTGTTAGGCAAGATTTTGTGCAGTACCTTTTGGGCAAAATTTGTAGTAGTACCCTTTGGGTGCACTACAACAACCTTGACCTCCTGGCAATAGGAACCCCACCTTTGGTATAAGTCTGTACTACACAGGTTGGTGGCGTGATGGAGCAGCCAGGCTTATCTCCAGAGGGGGTCAATGTGAGCAGTAGGGGAGTTGCACAGAGATTCACAGTGACAAGTATTCAAATAAACTCGTACACACAAGGTTTCTTGATTAAACAATTATTAATTTATTTAACAGTCAGTTTGAGTAAGCCTTCTTCAGAAGGGACAATATAATAGTAGCCCACAAATGCACTTCAAAATACACTCTTAGCTTCTCTAAATCAACAAATACCCATTTGGGATGGCACACAGACACTTCCTACACCCTCAGGTGACTTAAATAGCTAGGACACGTGGGCATTAATATATGATTGGTACATTTAGAGCAATACCGAGAAGGGTGTTAAAGAAAAGGGTTATTAGAATAAAACAAGAGATCACACAAATATTCTGCAGAAGGTAAGTACTTTTGAAAACCCCAATGCAAAGTAAGTTAACTCCTTCCTGGAAGTAAGCTCAAACACACAGTCGGAGGGAAGAAGAGTCATTCTTGGAGCTAGGCCAGCCAATGGTAATTGGGCAAGAGTCTAGGTGAGCTGAAGCACTTCTTGCAGGTAGTAAAAGTCTTGCACAATGTTTTAGAAGTCTTTGTCGAAAAAGTAGAATCATGTAGGACAACAAGCTGTTTAGGCTTGTGAGGTAAAGAAGCTGTAAGCAACTGTACAGAAGCAACCAAGACAGGTCTCAACTGAGAACAAGTACGGCTACACAACAAGAGGTAAGTCCTCTCAAACTTTACAGTACCTTTGGTTAGAAGAAATGGTTCCAGCTGGCTTCTGTTCCTGTGCAGCTCTGCAGATCCCTTTGTTCATGTGCCTCTGTCGTGGGGAAAAGAGGGAGGACTTCTGGGGACTCCTGCACTACAATGGGTTGATCAGCAGCTGCAAAGGACAAACTTCAATTCAGCAGCACTTTGCGGTTTCAGCTCCTCGCGCCTCAGCAAATAGCACTACCATGGTATCTCGGATACCACTCTGGACTTTCCTTGCATCTAGGGGTCCACCACACTGTTGAGGTGGCTAAGGCTTTGTCAGTCCTGCTTACTGGGAGTCCAGAAGATCTTCCACAAGCGCGGTCCGATTTAAAAGTGATGCACTCCAATCTGGTGTTCCTCTCCCTGGCACTTCAAGAGGATGTCCAGACGAGTTCACTTTGGAGTTGATTGGTCCCACCAACTCAAGGGTAGAAGTCATCCTTGCAGGGCTTCTCTAGTCGAGACGAAATGGGAGTTTCAGCACAACTTCACCAGGCAAACCAACAGCCCAGGAGTTGCAGCAGGCGTCTCTTCCAAGTTCTTCTTCAGAGTCCTTCGTCCAGTGGTCGACAAGACCTCGCCTTTTATGTAGGTTTCTCCCATTCATTCGCAGCCTAGCTTTCACTCACACAGCAGGGTGGCTGTCCTCCAAGGCCAGCCAGCCAATCATCCTTGGGTGCATTCCTGTAACCAGGGGGATTAAGCACAGGGAGTTTCGGGCACCTCCCTCTCTCACTTTCTGCCCCTGCCGACACTCTGGAGCCAGAGGCGGCTTCACTCGTGAATCCCGCCGAAGCAAAACAAACAAAGGGAACAAACCTGGTTTGGTATGCAGAGTATATCGAAAGACGGTCCTTTCCAACAGGAAATGGCGGAAAAAGAAGACTGGGGTCATATTGACAAAATGGGCACCCATGGGTGCTTTACTGTAGCTGCAATTGCAGCCTGTGGTAAAACACACACTGGTAGGAAAAAGTAAACCACTGCCACCAGCCATTAATTGTAGAAAGGGTAACATAAAAATATTACATGACAAACAAGACAAAGGGGACACTAAGTAACACCTACAGCACCCTATTGTAAGATAGTGTGTGCTGGGTCTAGAAAGTTACAAAAAGTTAAGTAAAGTCAATTTCACTTCACTGCTCTTGGAAACAGTAGTTATCCAAGAGAAGGTATTTAAACCTTTGGGAAATCTGAATGACTTCGCTGTGCCACTGCACGGAAGGTGCTGTGTGACACAATGTAAAAAGATGCCTATGGAGTTTGTCAGTCTCCAAAACCAAAAGAAACAGTTTAAATCACAGAAAAATGCATGAGTGGGGAAAAAGGTCTCACTCTCTTCAGGATAAAAATGAAAAGTCCTAAAGTCCAGCAAAAGTGCTGGGGGTCTCTAGGGAATAAGGGAATTAGCACATTTCTGAGAATTCTCCCTAACACTTGTGTTCAACTAAACCCCCACAAGACTAAGCTCCATTAGAACAGCAACGGTAACATTCCAAATATGGATAACTTCAAGCAGGAAGCCCTGGTCATTTTAACAGTAGATCAACTGAAAGAAATGTGTAAAGTTGGGAATCTTACTGAAAAAGGAACGGAAAATGAGTTGATTGCAAGGTTGTTGAATCACCAAAGTTTAGATAGTAGGCCTAGAACCCCTACTAATCCAGGAAATGTGGAAATTGATAATGAGGATGATAGTTCAGAGTCTAACTCTAATGTCTTAGAAGAGTCAGAGGAGGGAAAGGAGTCCCAGGATAGGAGCCCCTCTGCCACAAGATGCCCTTTTGTCTCAAGCCATGTCTACTGAGACCCCACAAGGTCCAACACCGAGTCCAGCATATGCGTCTCTTGAAACAATGAGACTTGAATTGGAATTTAAAAGGTTGCAAGCTCAAGCTGGAGCCAAACATCGGGACATCAAGCTCAGGGAATTGGAAATGCAACATGCTCTTGAAATGAAAAGATTGTCTCTTGAAAATGTATCCCTCCCAGAGTCCGCTAGGAATTGAAGTCCCAAGAGGCCTCACCTGCCTAAAGAAGCAGTGATTATGTATGATGTGAAACTTGATATTTTGGATTGGTTGTGTGCCTTTGAATACAATCATGGGATTCAGGGTCTCACAGGGAATCGGCTGATTCCTTGGCTTTTGTCTAGGCTCCCCCAGACACAACTGATGCTGTAATGGAGGTGGGTGAAGTTGAAAGACAGGAGTATGAGAATGTGAAGCTGGCCTTAATAGCCAGATTTGGGATAACTCCTTCCCAGTACCTTAAGAGGTTTAGGACCCTCAAAAAGGACTGATGGTACCCTGTGTGTCATGATTCACCGTTTCCGTCCTTTCTGGACTTCATGGTCCATCAAGCACTGCAATGTCGTATCCGCTATTCTACCAACATGGACGAAACCATTGAGAAGCCTGCTGTCAAGTGTTTCCGCAAGACTTGCCACTTCCTAGAAAACAGACACGCCCCGCGGCTCTGTGTGTCTCAAGGCTACCTTTCCGAGTATCCGACAAGTGCGTACCTAACTTTTCCCTCTACTCCCGTGCTACTCCCTTTCTAGTTAGCGGTTCCCTAATAACCCGTCTTAGTATCATTTTGTGCTGCTCCTCGCGCTTCCGCCTGAGGACACGTTCATCCCTCTTCCCTCCCGGGCCTTCAGTCCTGCTCCATTCTGTACTCGCATTCTGCCTTCTGCACTGTGCGAGTACCTCGACTCCTCCCTGGTTCCTAGACCCATCCTGGACTTAAGGCCATTACTCACCTGATCTTCTTGGAATACTGAATGCTTACCATCTCTCCGAGGCTGGTGTCCTGCCTACACACTGGAGACAGAGGATACCCGTCCGTACCTGTACAAGTCCCGAACAACCAGAAAGAAAGAAAGACCTCAGAGAAAGAAGACTTCAAAGGACAAACAGGTGAGACAAGAGGCAGAGTTTGACACCTTGGGCTACCTGGGTGTGTGAATGTTTGAAAAGCTTAGATGGTTGGGTTAACACCTTTTGAAGGAATGAGAAATCTGTTTTTGTTAGAATCTATTTTTGATGCCTGCTCGCCTGAGCTTGGCTGACTCAAGAGATGTTTCCCAAAAGGTTAGCAAAGGCTGCTGACTTGTGAGTTTGCAACAGGGCCATGCACAAGGATTCTGGGGCCACTCACAAAAAGGATGAGGGGAAGCAGCACAAAACAGATGGAAAGTTGAATTTCAATTCCAACCACCCAAAAGAGGGCCACAAACAGAAAAAAGGTAAACACCATGGGAAACCAAGTCAGTCTAGTGAAACCTCTGGTGCTAAACCAGAGGGAGGTCAGCAGAAGCCCCATTCCAAAGAACAGCAGAATTTAGATGTATATATATATTTTTTTTTTATTGATTTAGTTGCATTATTTTTATGTTACAACTTTTCAATAAACATGACATATCAACACAGTCTGAACATGGTAGATTAAAATAATATTAAAAACAATTTAAGATCATTTCTCTAAGGACCATTCAGGGTGGACAACAGTAAATACAAGATAGATATTAATAATCTGGTATTCACAATTTGATCAGAGTTTCTTCAAAAAACAAAAAGAGGACACAGTGACATAAAGTTCATCGTACTCGGTTCAACTAAGAATAATCAATTTTTCCTTGATCTAAGTTTAAAGAGAGAAGAAAATGGACCGTTGCTATCTGAATTTTCAAATCTGACGAGCCAAAAATACGATCCCAACAATCATCAGGTTCATACATAGCGTATCCAGGACAGTATTTATGAAAATGCAATTGCCTCAGACTGGTAAGAATTGGACATGCAGTGATTAAATGTACTAAAGTTTCTGGGATTTTGGTTGTTTGACAAAACCGACAGAAGTTTTGAAGAGGTCCTATTAGGTGAAGCATATAGAGCAGGTCTCTCGTTTCCCATATATGTAGCCGGAAACGGAGAATTAAATTTCTATATTTTGGTGAAGGGGCTCTTGATAAATAGGATTGTGTGGTGCCTCTCGTATGTGGTGGAAAACGAAAGCTCGAAGCATGTTTATAAGTTAGACATTTTTGATGATTCATGATCCAGGAGGTCTGATGGATTTTTTGTTTAGCCTTATCAGGATTTTGCAGAAGAATTTCAATTGAGATATCTGCGTCAGCCAAGATCTTGTAAACTGCTGACAGCCATCTTCGGATAAAAACGTGATCTGTCGTAAAGATGTAGTTCGACAATGCCTTAAGTAGGTTGTCTATCCGAGATGATATTAGACATTTCCTAAAAAATGAACATTGTTTCCAGTTAAGATGTGCAGACAGAGAAGAGAGGCCTAGTTCATATCGTAACCATGAGATGGGAATACACTGCGGCAGATGCAACACATTCCGCCAAAATGTAGCCTCCCATTTATCAAGAGTAGTAGATGGTATGGGGGATCCTGTTTCCAAACCATATAATTCGGTGGGAATGACTTTCATCTGCCAAAATGTTAAGGCCGGGATTATGGAAAATTTTCCAAATTTTGCAAGAAGAATACGTGATTGTGAAATCGCTGTAAGAAGTTTAACTTCGATCTGAGCCATATGTTTCAGTGGATGGAGAGAGGCTTCAAAAATAATACCTAAGTAGGTATATGATGAAACCAAGGATAAAGAAATATTATTACCAATCAGCCAATGTTTCCGAGTATGGAAACCAGAATGAGGGTTGTACATCAAGACTTGAGTCTTTGTGGAGTTAATTTTTAAATCATTCTCTATGACATAGTGGTCTAGGGCTGATAAAAGTTTTTGTAAACCATTGGGAGTCTTTGAGATGAGAACAATATCATCGGCATATAAGAGAGCTTTAATTGAGACACCATTAATTTTCGGAGAATCTGATTGGATGGGTTCAAAGGAAAATTTGATATCTTGGATATAATAATTAAAAATGGCTGCCGCTAACAGACAGCCTTGTTTAAGGCCGCGTGTAGTCGGAATCGGATGGGAAAGTAAGCCATTCAATGTCAATCTAACCTGAACCGTGGTAGTAGAATGAAAGTGATAAATAAGATCAGTAATGGAGGGGGGACATTTGTCATGAATAAGTTTAGACATAAGTTTGACTCTAGAAATTGAGTCAAATGCAGAGTGCAGGTCCCCAAAAGCAAAGTAAACCTGCTGTTTTTGAATGTGACACAAAGATTTAATGGAATTTAGAAGGAACAAGTTAACTGCTGTGCCCATTCCGGCAACAAAACCTGTTTGGAATGGGTTGCGATGTAGATGGATTGATGTCCATGCAGAAAATTCAAGCAATAAAAACTTTGCAAAAATCTTGCTCGGCGAGTCAAGGAGCGCAATGGGTCGATAATTCTTGGGGAGCGAACGATCTCCCTTCTTGTAAATGGGCACGAGAATAGACGAGTGCCATGAAGATGGGAGTGTTCGAGAGATCAAAATATTTTGAAATAAAAGGAAGAGAATTTGGGCCCAATGGTTTATGTTGGATTTAAGCATTAGATTGCTGATTCCATCGGGTCCTGCAGCTCTTGAATTTTTAGCCAATTTTATGTAATTAATAATGGTTTCCATCTCGCAGTTCAGGGACCATTGCGTGGTGGACTGCATTTGGTATTTAAAATGACTGAACTCCAGATCAGAATATAATTTGGAGAAATGCTGGACCCATTGCGCTTCTTGCACGCCATTGGCTTGTGCATCTAGTTGATGATTACAATGTTTATGCTTAAGTAATTTCCATACACTTGCAGAATTTTTTGTAGCTAGAATGTTAAGCATGAGCTCACTATCTTTTTGAAATAACAAGGCTCTATGTCCACGGACCCAGTTGGTATAGCGGGTTTTTGCCTGCCTTGCATGATCAAACCGAGAGCTTAGTGACGAGGAGAGCAATAATTTCCGTTCTTGCCTATAACTAGACCTTCTATGATGTAATTCATGATCAAAGGGAGTGTAAGTGAGTAATCAACCTCTGTTTAGAGATAAGAATATTGTTCTGAAATTGTTGTAACAGGTGTGTATATTCGACCTTGGAATTGGAATTGGGCACCGTAGAGGGGGCAAGAGATTGTTTTAACATCCAAAACATTCTAGAGGACACCGAGAGGCGATTACCAGAGGGATTGATAACAAGTTGTTGAGAGGACCTTTTAGTATAAGAAGGCGCTAACGCCAGTGGTCTTAGGGAATGTAGTGTCAAAAGCTTGTGGTCACTATACATCTGAGGAGTGATGTTTAGTGAAGTGATATTATCAAACAAATTTGAATCAGCATATATGTAATCAATTGTACTGGTGCTTAAATCACGGCGCCAAGTAGTTGCGGGTGGAAGATCACCAGGCATAGACCTGTTGATCATCATAAAGTTATAGTGAGACATAAAGGTAGACCAAGTCAGGACCTCCTGGGCTGTAGATTCAGAAGTTGGATTAAAACAATCAAGATTAAGATCGCCAAGAAGAAAAGTGGCAGTAACATCAGATGCCTGAGCAACTATTTCCAACATATGGGACAGTTCTCTAAGGAATAAATTCAAAGAGTTTTGCCGGATTCCGGTATATATTGAAAATGGCCATATTGCCTCCGCAACCAATTACTCGGGCTAGTGGTATATAGAGGTCGAAGGCGCACCATGGAACTATTTCTAGGTCAGAAGATTGTCTAACTGCTACCAAGAAGCCCGACATTGGACGACCTTTCTCACCTCTTACAGCCGCAATAAGAGCAATTGCATAATTGTCCCAAACAGGAGGAGTTGGAAACCATGTTTCCTGAAAAACCAGTATATCATAAGAGTGAGTGAACACATCAATAGAATGTTGTAAATGGACATGGCCTCTGGTATTCCAACAACCTAATGAAATGGAGCGATATTTCGGAAAATCTTGAGGTTATAAATTGGGACAGCCATTTTTGGTAGATTGGTAAACACGTGTGGTTTGAAGGGATTTGAGTCACTAGCCGCTAAATTTGTTGAGGTGAACAGAGATTGTGATCGATCGATCGGGGTCCTGAGAGATAAGAAATCCCATCTCAAACAATATCAGCTTAGCATCCCAAAGCAATTTCGCCACAGTAGCTGAAGGAATCCATAAACGGACAATGGTGAAGTCAGCATCCGCAATGAATTCCACCAGGTCAATGTCTGTTGACGAGATACGTTCCAAGGTGTTAACATCGTTCAGGATGTTTAATACACACTGTCTATTGAGATCGTACAGAGGATGAGAACCACCACGGCATTTCATGATCAATGAGTGGCCATTTGGTGCACGAATATTGGAGGCTTGAGATAGAGTTTTGGGAGGTATTTTACTAAAGTTCATATTTTTAGATGACTGCAAGGTGACAGGGCGGGGAAGGGGGTGGTATTTCAACTTTGTCGATGCAGGGGTGGTGACAGACCAGGACTGGCGAGTAGGAAGGCTATGAAATGAGTCCTGAGATTGATGTGGAACTGCTATTGAGGAACCAGGGCGCGGACCACTTTGGACATGAGTGATAACCAGCGCATTATTATTGGAAGAACCAATATATGGAACACCGTGGGTTTCAAGAAAAGCGTCCATCAAAGATTTAAACTGAGAGGTCATCAAATCAGAATTATGTAAAGAGTTGTCACACGGCATGTTGTTAGGAGCTTGATCTTGGACTGTGGTAGGGGGTAACATAGGAACTAAAGGGGGAGGCGTTGTACTTGTAGGTGCCATTCTGAAAGGATTATTGGTTGAAATCAGAGGAACAGCATCAGTAGACTGAGTGGGAACACAGGTGGGAGGAATAGCCTGGTTTTTCAGGGAAAGATATTCATCAATGGCATTTTTAATAAGAACAATTTTTGCAGTAGATGAATTATCAGGGCAAATTATGGGGCCGGAAGTGATCAAAGCGGGCACAGAAATTGGAATGGAGGTGATAGAAGTAGCAGCCTTTGAACATGCAGGAGGCACAGAGTTTTCCAAAGCATTAATTAAATTATGTAGAGGAGAATGATGAGAATTATTGAAAGGAGGTAGACTACCACACGGGCCACTCTTATCAATTTGACACACAAGCTTGGGTTGATTGATAGATGGAGCCTGTGGAACACTTGCAGATGAAGGTCTAAAGAAAGAAGCAATGGAATTCTTCGGGAGCTTCGGGCAATCATGTTCTTAGATTTCTTGATAAGTGATTGCCTAAGCGGCAATTTCTTTTTCTTTTGACGATTGCCTTTTAAAGGCTCCCGAGCAGTGTCAGGACAAGAAACAGGAGGGGGGCTAGTGGAGGGGGTTGGTTGAATAGAGTCAGTAACCACCAACTCAGGAATCTCGTAAGGTAGATTTCCTTGAGTCGTGGAGATGTTCTCCCAAGAGGAATCATTGACCACAATGGCTTCATTAACGAGATCGTCCTCAGTGGGGCGAATGATTTCTTCAAATGAGGGAACAGTGGGAAAGGGTCCCAACTGGGTAGAGACTGGATGAACAGGCACTTGAGTTGGCATAGGATTTAGGGAGGTTATCCAATCATACATGGTGTCAATCTGCAAGGATTGAGTAGAAATGTTGTTGTCAAGGCGTTCAAACAGTTTATAAAGACTTAACACTGTGGTAACCTACGAAACGCACAAAAATTATTCATCACAGAATTTGTCAGATTAGCAGTAATTACAGAATCATCGGGCATGCCTACTTTGAGAGACTGAAGATGGGTAAACATAGTAAATTATGCAAAACAAATTTGAAAAAAAGAAAAGTAAGAAGGAGAAAAAGAAGTAATAATAATAATATATATAAAAGACAACAGCAAACAAAATGGAGCCCCCTCAACGCCCTCAACACCCGTGGACAGCCGTAGACAGCCCTTGCCAAACAGCGCTTCACAAACAAGCGCGCGCGCAAAAAGCGCGGGTGTCCAGGATTAAATGGATTGTCGGAAAGGAGGGCGGGGCCGAGGGGCTCGAAGAAAAAAAAAAAACACAAAGTCCCTTCTTTGTTTTCGTTTTCCTTTGAAGTCACGGGAAAGAGGCAGCAGAAAGGCACAGCTAGCAGCAATCCTTCAGTGAGTCCAGCCGTAGACAGCCCTTGCCAAACAGCGCTTCACAAATAATGCAAGCTCCTGGGCTGTGGCTTTCTTGTTCAGGCCCCTAAGCCCTTGCGTCACCTCCCCGGGGCGTGCCGAGCCAGACTCGGAGGATGTGCCGGTTTCAATAGAGGGCTTCACACTTCTTATAATGTCAACATAACACATGAAATGTTGATGGGGAGTGTACTTGGATCCAAGCTTTCAATCAACAGCTGTCCTTTCCTCCTGCTTAGTGCACATAAGAAGTGTCTCTGGGCTTTTTTGGCCACACTTTGTGGGTATAAGGTCAATCTTCAACTTCGGAGCTCTAAATGGCACAACGTACAATTGGCAAAATAATATTATCCTGTGCAGTTGTTAATCCGTTGTGGCTTGAGAGACAACCATAACATTCATTTCCCAAAAGGCAGGAGGGGTGCTAGACCCAATCGTATCAGCATCAGAGTCAGTGGCACCAGATCCCCGCCCCGTGCCACTGCCGCCTGACTCCACCAGGCCACACACAACCACTTTTCTCCACTTCTCCCCGCCGTAGTACAACGCCTCAGAGAACAGGCAGCGGTACTCCTAAACACTACAAACACTCCTCGCACTCCAGATGTATATAACTCTATTCCAGATAATACAAAAGAATATTACAAGGACAATGTATGGACAGGAGACCCCTGCCATTAGAGACACTAGGGCCAGCATTACAGTAGTAGATGAATCTTTTCTGAAGCCTGATGATGTTGCTAAGCCACCCAAAGGTCCCACTAAACTTGCTGGAGGCCCTGTCCAGATGGTTCCAATATTAACAGCTCAAAGGAGAAACCAAAGATCTCAAGAAAGAAGAAAGGTGTCACACCAGTGCTAATGACAAGAACATCCCCGAGAGGACCGTCCAAGGTCACACCTGTGACCCCTCCACCAGCTGACACTGAGTGGGAGTATCAACCAGAAAGTGGTAAACCAGCTGCTGGTGAAACAGAGCTGGAAGAAGCCTTTCCCCATGTTGGAGATCTGGATCCTAAAGACCATCCTGAGCTGCAGACTTTGCTTGCAGAAGGTGGACCCTCTAGGGCAGACTTCAGCAGAGATCAAAGAGAGTGTCCTACTCTTGAAGGACTTCACCAACAGGCAGCTTCCCAGCTGAATTGGCAAGAGCCAGGGAAGCACAGTCTGTACTGGTAGGATGGCCTCCTTTACAGTGAGCCTATTGAATATACCCCAGGGGACTACAGAAGATTTGCAGTGCATCAGGTGGTGAGACCCCAGTTTCTACAGTTAGCCCATGAGATTCCTCTGGCTTGTTACTTCAGTTTTAAGAAGACCGAGGAGAAGATTTCCCTCGATTTCTACTGGCCCAAGAGCGAGTCTGATGTAGATATATTCTGTAGAAGCTGTCACACTTGTCAGACCTCTGGCAAGAGTGGAGCCAAGAATGTGGCACACTTGGTGCCTCTCCCAGTGGTGGGAGTTCCATATGAGAGGGTAGGGATTGACATTGTTGGTCCCCTAGACCCTCCCATATCTTCAGGCAACCGATTTATATTGGTTGTGGTAGACCATGCTGCCAGGTATCCTGAAGCCATACCTATGAGGACTGTTACTGCTGAAGGAGTGGCTAAGGCCCTCCTTGGTATTTTTACCAGGGTTGGGTTTCCTAAGGAGGTCATCTCAGATAGGGGGACCAATTTTATGTCCCACTACATGCAGACCATGTGGGAAAACTGTGCAGTGACCTACAAGTTCTCAACAGCCTACCATCCACAAACCAATGGGTTGTTGGAGAGGTTTAACAGAAATATGAAGAGCATGATAGGTGCTTTAGAGGAAACCCTTTGAAGAAAGTGGGACCTTCTACTGCCATGCCTTCTCTTTGCTTATAGAGAAGTCCCTCAGGAAGGGGTTGGTTTCAGCCCCTTTGAGCTGCTCTATGGTCATCCGGTTAGAGGTCCATTGGCCTTAATCAAGGAAGTGTTGTAAGTGTTCCTTCCTTCAAGCCAGTGGGCGTCACTGACTATGTGGTAGGACGCAGAAGGAGAATGGCACAAATGATGACAGAAGCTTCAGGTAACTTGCTCTGGTCAAACATTGGCATGACCAGAAGGCCAACATGGTGGAGTTTACTCCAGACCAGCTAGTTCTAGTTATGGTACCTACAAGGCAGAGGGCCTTATAGGGCAAACTGATTGGACCCTTCAAGGTTGTGAGTAAACTTGGGGAGGTCAATTATTTAGTGGACTTGGGCAATCCCAAGGAGCCCCCTAGAATCATTCACACTAACCGCGTAAAGTCCTATGTATCCAGACCAGAACTAGGAGCTTTGCTCTTATCCTTTGATCAAAAGGAGGATGAGAGTGAGCCTCTACCTGACCTTCTCAGGGGACATCCTTTAGATGGAAAAATAGATGTTAATTTGTCTTCTGATCTGACTCTGCAAACACAGGAAGAGTGCAGAATTCTGTTAAATCAGTTTGCCTCCCTATTTTCACTGCCACCAAGCTTGACCCCTTGGGGCCAGCATGATATACTCACTGGTGACTGTCGCCCTGTCAAAACCAGGGGTTACAGAATGTCACACCATGTAAGAACCCACATAAAGGAAGAGCTCAAGAAGATGCTTGATCGTGGGGTAATAGAGCCATCTACAAGCGCATGGACTAGTCCAGTTGTACTAGTACCAAAGGCAGGATCCAAGGGGTTGAGATTCTGTGTGGGCTATAGAGCTCTCAATGCAGTCAGCACGACTGATGCCCATCCTTTACCTAGGACAGATGAGCTGGTGGACAAACTTGGTTCAGCCAAGTTCCTCAGTGCATTTGCCCTAACATCATGCTATTGGCCAATAGCTCTGACAGACCATGCCAAGGAGAAAACTGCATTTTATACTCCAGGAGGCCTCTACCAGTTTAAGGTTATGCCTTTTGGACTCAAAAATGCACCTGCTACATTCCTAAGGA
The DNA here is from genome assembly GCF_040938575.1 of Ambystoma mexicanum. Taxonomy (NCBI): domain Eukaryota; kingdom Metazoa; phylum Chordata; class Amphibia; order Caudata; family Ambystomatidae; genus Ambystoma; species Ambystoma mexicanum. Next base: position 1,605,679,070 of record NC_090932.1, read on the forward strand.
TGGTACATCTTGTTCTGAATGGGATGGAGGCCTTCTGCGTGGCATACTTGAATGACATTGCAGTGTTCAGCCCCACTCGGGAAGAGCATCTTGACCACCTTGTATATGTTTTGAAGGCTCTTGAGCAGGCCCATCTGACCATAAAGGCAACCAAATGTCAAATTGCTCAGAGTAAAGTGGTCTACCTTGGACATTCGGTAGGAGGAGATGCAGTAAGGCCATTGGGCTGGGCCACCCCTACTACTCGGACCCAAGTGAGAGCCTTTCTAGGTCTCACAGGTTACTATAGGAACTTCATTGAGAACTATGGGACCATAGCTTCTCCCTTCAATGTGTTCTCCTCACCCAAATTCCCCAAGACGTTCAGGTGGAATGAGTGCACTAAGGTATTTGAAGGACTTAAGAAAGCTCTTTGTCAGGCTCCAGTCTCAAGAGCTCCTGACTACAACCAATCCCTTATTGTACAGACAGATGCTTCCAAATACAGGTATAGATGCAGTTCTGAGTCAGCTGGATAGGAAAGGCAGGGAACACCCAATCTGCTTCATCAGTACGAAACTGAAGGAACCTGAGACCAGGTGGGCAACCATAGAACGTGAATGTTTGCCATTGTGTGGTCTTTGAAGAAGTTTAAACCATACTTGTATGGATCTACTTTTGTGATTCAAACAGCCCACCAACCCTTGGGATGGTTAATGCAGATGAAGGGGGAACATCCTAAATTGTTAAGCTGGTCAATTAGCCTACGGGGGTTTGATTTTACCATTGAACACAGGTCAGGGTGTAATCATCAACATGCTGATGGTCTCTCCAGAAAGTATGACCGACTGGAGTAAGGAGATTCATCCAGGGGTGGATTAAATCCTCCTGTCCCTTAGTGTGGGTTGGACGAGCGTTGGGAAGAATTCTCAGAAATGTGCTAATTCCTTCCACCTTAGAGACCTGATTCCCTACACCTTACAACTTTGCTATATTTTGAGGACTGATTTCTTTAATCTGGAGAGAGTGAGACCCTTTGTCCTACTCTCTCATGTATTTTAATGTGATTTTTTGAACTGTTTCTTTTGATTGTGGAGTCTGACAAACTCCATAGGCATCATCTTTTACATTCACACCACCTTCAGTGCAGACATACAGGGAAGTCTTTCAGATTTCCCAAAGGTTTAAATACCTTCTCTTGTATAAACTACTGTTTCCAAGAGCAGTAAAGTGAAATTGACTTTACTTATATTTGTAATTTCACAAACTATCTTACAATAGGGTGCAGGAGGGGTTACTTAATATGCCCTTTGTCTAGCTTCTCATCTAGCATTTTTATGTTACCCTTTCCTCGATGAATGGCTAGAGGCAGTGGTTTACTTTTAACTACCGTGGTGTGCATTTATTGCGGGTTGTGTTCGCAGCTGCATTAAAGCACCCAAGGGTGGCATTTTTATCAAAATGGCCCCGGTCTTCTTTTTTCACCATTTCTTTGTGGAAAGGTCCTTCTTGAGATTTACTCTGCGCGCCAAACCAGATTTGGTCCCATTGTTCCCTTTGCCTTTGGCAGGATTCACTAGTGAAGCCCGCCTCTGGCTCCAGGGTGCCTGGGGTGGGCAGGAAGTGATGGAGGTGCCCGAAACTCCCAGTGCTTAGTCTCCTACGAGACCCAAATGCACTCTGTGATGATTGGCCGGCTGACTGTCTGGCAAGGACAGCCACCCTGCTGGGTGACTGACTGCTAGGCTGGAATGAATGGGAGAGAACTGAATAAAAGCGAGGCTTTTGGCTTAGAAGGCAGAGTCGACACTGGACGAAGGAACCGAAGAAGAACTTGAAGAGGGCGCCTGCTGCAAATCCTGGACAGTTGGTTCGCCCGGTGAAGCCCTGCTGCTGTGCTGATCCTCCCAATTCGTATCGACAGAGAAGCCCCTGCAAGGACGACTTCTCCCTTTGAGTTGGTGGGACCAATCAACTCCAAATTAAGCCACCTGGACATTCTCTCAAAGCTAGTTGTATTTCCACACAGTAGCTGCTGGAAACCGAAATGCCAGGGAGAGGAACACCAGATTGTAGCATGTGTGTGTTGCTTTTAAGTTGGCTAAGAGCTCCAGGGAGATCCTCCGGACTAACAGGAAGCAGGACTGACCGAGCCTGAGCCCCCTCAACAGAGTGCGGGACCCCAGAAGCAAGGAAAGTCCATCTCGACAGCCAGAAACTGCGGTGTTGCTATTTGCGCCAAGTGCCACTTGTTGGAAAGATTGCCGGTTGCGAGCGGTGACCATCCCATTGCAGTGCAGGAGTTCCCAGAAGTCCTCCCTCTTGTCCCTACGACTGAGGCCCAGGAACAGTGAGATCTGCAGAGCTGCACAGGAACAGAAGTCATCTGCTGCACTTTTTCTTCAATACAAAGGTACTGTAAAGTCTGAGAGAACTTGCCTCTCATTGTAGAGTTGCTTGCATCTTCTACTACTCACAAGCCTAAACAGCTTGTGGCCCTGCATTTGATTCTCCTTTTCTTCAAAGACTTCGAAAACATTGTGCAAAGACTTTTCTACTTACCTACCAGAAGTGCTTCAGCCCATATAAGAATTTGGCCCATTGACTTTGGCTTAGCCTGTTATACTGAATGACTCTGCTTAGTGGATCCAAAAGTATTTGCCTACTTAAGAATATTTGTGATCTCTTTTTTGTTCTAATAACCTTTTCCTTTAACCAATTTCTAAAGGTATTCTAAATGCAACAGTAAGATATTAATGTCCCCAGCACCCTAGCTATTGAAGTCACCTTAGTGTGTAGTGTGTGACTGTGGGCCATCCCAAAAGGGTCTTTACTGATTTAGAAACTAAGAGTGTACAGTTTTGAAGTGTATTTGTATTTTGCTTTTATATTGCTCCCTTCTGAAGAAGGCTTATTCTAACTGACTGATGAATACATTAATAATTGTTTATTCAAGACACCTTGTGTGTAAGTGTTTATTTGAATACTAGTCACTGAATCTTTGTGCAACTCCCCTACAGCTCACATTGACCCCTCTTGAGATAAGCCTGACTGCTCAGCCACGCGGCCAAACTGTGTAGTACACACTTATACCAAAGGTTGGGTTCCTAATGCCAGGAGGTCAAGGTGTTGTAGTGCACCCAAAGGGTGCTGCACACAATCTTGCGTAACAGAGGGTCCTTAGGAGACTCCTGGAGCTTTTGGCCGGTTTTCAGACGTTGCACTCGACTACAGATTTCTTGTCCTCTGGCTCTTGGTTCTTGCAGCAGCGAAGAAGTACAGCCAGTCGGGAAAGATTGTCCAGTGGAGTTCGTCTCAGGGTTAGTGGGACGGAAGAAAAGGAAGAAGTCGTCCCTTCCGGAGCTTCTCTGTCGAATTGAAAAAGGAGTTTCTGCACAGCAGCAGGGCTTCACCAAGCAATTCAAAGTTCCATGAGGATTCAGGAAGCTTTGTTCACGGTTTCTTCGTCTGGTATTTCTCCCAGTGGTCGACTCTGCCTTTAGTCCCAAAACCCTTGCCTTTTAAGCAGGTTTCTCCCATTCATGCCCAGCTAATCTGTCAATCACACAGCAGGGTGTCTGTCCTGAAAGGCAAGCCTGCCAGCCAATCGGGACTGGTTGCATTCAGGCCTTCCTACAGACAAAGGACAGGGGAGTTTCTGGAACCTCCCTCACATCCTCCCTTTCCAGACACACTGGAGCCAGAGGCAGGCTTAAGGGCTCAAGTCCGCCAAAGGCACAAAGAACAAAGGGCTCAAACCTGGCTCAAAGCACAGAGTAAAACCCAGGTAAGACCTCACAAACAGAAAATGGTGAAAAAAGGAGACTGGGCCATTTTGACAAAATGGTCACCCGTGGGTGCTGTACTGCAGCTGAGGATTCAGCCTGCGTTAGTAACGCAGAATGGTAGGAAAATTAAACCACTGCCACCAGCTAGTTAAAGTGGTGAGGGTAACAAAACATGTTACATGAGAATGTAGAGTAAAGGGGCTGCTAGGTAACCCCCCAGCACGCCACGTAAGATGGTGTGTGCTGGACCTACAAAGAGAAAGGTAAGTAAAGTCAATTTCACTTTACTATTCTTGGGAACTGTAGTACGCACAAGAAAAGGTAGTTCGACCTTATGAGAAATCTGAAGGAATTCTCTGTGACACTGCACTGGAGGTGCTGTGTGTCACCATACAAAACGTAGATGCCTTTGGAGTTTGTCAGACTCCAAAAACCAGTGAAAAACACATAATCCAAATCGGGTCAAAACGCATCGGCCATTGAATCCACAGGTCCCGGAGTTCTGCTTTACTCCCATTACAGTCGAGGATCTTACACCCACCCTTAAGCAACTCAAGTCTACATCGTGTAAAGGCAACTCATGTTTGGCCATAATAATTAAATCTTGCACAGACATATTAATGGATGCAATTTGTAAGTTTATTAATGCCTTCAATGAAAACCAGGTGCCTACGGAGTTGAAAAAGGCTTGGATCACGCCCATCATTAAAAAACGGAACTTACCAGAGGATAATCCTTTGAATTTTAGACCCATCACCAACACTCTGTTTTTATTGAAAATTCTTGACCGAGTTGCCTATGTACAGCTAACTGCCCATTTGGACGCTCATCCCATACTCCACTCACACCAATCCGGCTTCAGACAGGGGCTCGGCACTGAATCAGCCGTATTGGAACTGAAGTCGGGATTGGCGGATCGTATGGACACAGGCTTGCCATCTCTTCTAATGTTACTAGATCTAGCCGCTGCCTTCGACCTGGTGGATCACACTTTCCTGATCCCCCAGGTTGAAGGAGGTAGCAAATTTCTCCAGCGGGGCATCTACGTGGCTCTCTTTTTTCCTCAGTGATGGGGAATGTAGTTTTTTTTTCGGGTGAAGCAGAATCCCCCCGTTTAGTTTTAAAATTCGGGCTCCCCGAAGGGGCCCGTTTATCACACTGTATATATATGTTCACTGTTCCCTTCTTTCAGTACCTTGATTTCAATAACATAGAATGACTAATTAAGCGGACGATCCTCAGTGCCTGATGCCTCTTAATGGTAACTATGAGCATGAGGAACATCATCTCAATAAGGTATTTGCTATTGTGGAACACTGGATGATTCAGAATAACCTTGCTCTTAACAAAGACAAGACAGAGCCCATGGTTGTGGGCTCCCAACACCTAATAAAATAATTGGGTGTAGACTCAGAGTTTTAGTCTCAACGGTACTAATATTCTCACCCAAACAAAGGTCAAAACCCTGGGAGTAGTTTTGGATGAGCACCTCACTATGAAAGAGCATATTAGCACCATTGTATATGTAACGAAGCAGCTCCCAGCCTTCTTAGGTTGACATGCTAGGATTATTTCCAGCTTCATCAGCATCTTTATAGCAGTCAATCATGTTACATATAAGTTACATGTAGGACAATAACACTGGCAGCCCATCACCCAGGCAGAGGGCTCACTAACTGCCAGGCTAGAACCTCCACATACACATTCCGACACTCCGACCCAAACACTCTACATGACATCACAACATTCCTGCTAACCCAGGCAAGCCATACACAACACATCTCCCCCCCTGTACATTAGCACACCACACACACAACAGAGCACTCCACAACACACCTCCCTTCTTTCCCTTGACCCACAACACACACAACACTGAGACACATACCCACTCACACCTTCACATCACATTCACACAAACTCGCATGACCAGGGCAAACACACACAACAGAGCACTCGACAACACACCTCCCCTCTTTCCGTTGACCCAATGCGCTAGCACTTTGCCACTCGCAACGCTCCCGATGCACTAGCCAGGCACACCGAGACAATCATCCAATGTCACTGACACACTCTGGACCCTGGAAGGTGGAACGAGTCATACATGAGCACACAGTGCAGTAAGGCTGACATGTTACCCCCGTAACATACAGGTGGTCATATCCACACCTGTAACACAGGATTGAAGGCGCTACCCTCAATCCACCCTCTCCCCCCACACTCATGCAGGGATTCCATGCCACACACCATACTTCACAACACTCACATAATGCAGTTCATGTCAACACTCTATACATTCTGTACATCTGCAAATTAACGTATACACAACCGGTAACATGAAACCCAAACCAAATTCAATCCTAAAAGTCCATGTCGCAATTTACTGACCTAAACACTGAAGATCCTCAAGAGGTTAATTCTAATTAAAACACTCATCCCCACATCACCCAACAACCACCATCCCACAGAATTCGTACATCCAAATAACATACAGTTGCTAATCGTACTGATGATCCCAATACATAAAGTATAGAAGTCCATGTCAACTTACGTGACCCTAAGCTGAAAATCCTCAATAATTAAGCCTAGGAACCTCACACATCTCCATGTCCAAGCCATACCAGAAACCATTCACACTTACAACAATAGACACCACTCCCCGATAAAACCAATCCGTGTCCAAAGGTAAACAAAAACATAGGTAATCCCAAAAGGATACTTAAGACTACTCTCCTTGAATACACAGGATCCGACATCCTCTTGTCCAGACCAAACCAAAAGAAAATGTCCCACGCCATACAATTGTTGAGGTCGTCCCGTTACCTTAAGGAAATATGTCGGCCTCACTCCATACCGTATGCTTACATTGTTCCAATGCCCATAGATCGAGTCCAACCTTAAAACCCAAGAAACGACACTGCTTCCGACGCAGTTCAGCATATCTGTTCAGCAACCACTCCTTACAAGACTCCATATAGGCTGCAGCGTAGAGCTAACACAGTCCGACATCACAGTGCTGAACTTCCTGGTAGCGTCGAGGACGTTGCTAGGTCCTTTCTTTCAAATGTCCCTGTTCCTCCGATTGCAATCAGAGAGCCTGTTGATGACCTGCCGGACATTTCGTAGTCCGAGCAACAGGTAAGGGAACCTGGAGCTTCGTGGGGTTCCATGCTTCCACTAACACTCTCAGGACCACCATGACGTCATCAGTACCTGAGGAACCGCAGACAAGCGCCGACCAAACCGCCAGCCGACACCATGTTACGGAACTCCAGCGTTAAGCACAGACTGTCCCGACAAGCTGTACTCTCTTCATATCATATTATGTCATTCGGCAAGTTTTCGGTCTATTATGCTACCAACAGCTTTGATTTCCTTTAACCGTTAATGCAGGAGCGATACTGCCTCATTAACCCAGCAGTGGCCCTGCTCTCACTGTTATCGTAATCTTCTTAATGTGATATCACAGGGCAGAACATTTTACTCTCTCCCGTCTGAGGAAACCAGCTCCGTACATTCTCCAGCCGGCAGACCAAATCCCTTCACACCATCATGTGGTTCTCTTTCCAGAACCAGGACTCGGCCCTCCTCACAGTTCATGCCAGACTATTCCTCCAATTATGGGCACTTCCCACCTGGAATCCACACTCCACCTCCCCCTTTTTCCGCCCTGGGTGATCGGCCTTACTTCATTCGGGGGCAGTGTTGTCCTTCTCGTCCTTCCTGCACCCCCCGCAGCAGGCTCACCAGCTTTACTTCTAATTCTTGCGTAGGTTTCTGTTTAAAAGACCAGCTCTTTGCCAATGTAACGAAGCAGCTCCCAGTCTTCTTAGGTTGACATGCTAGGTTTATTTCCAGCTTCATAGGCATCTTTATAGCAGTCAATCATGTTACATTTAAGTTACATATAGGACAATAACACTGGCAGCCCATAACCCAGGCAGAGGGCTCACTAACTGACCAGGCTAGAACCTCCACACACACATTCCGACACTCAGACCCAAACACTCTACATGACATCACAACATTTCTGCTAACCCAGGCAAGCCATACACAACAGTATCATCTTCTGCATATTACATAAAACTCCTGGCACATGTGTGCTCGTTTATTAGTCAACAGAACGCGGAAACTATTGCTAAAGCAATAGTGGGCGCTAAAATAGATTATTGCAGCAGCCTCTTGATAGGTATCAGCAAAGGAGATTGTAAAAGATTACAGGTGGTGCAGAATAGCGCAGTGAGAATGGTAACTGGCACTACACGTAGAGACCACATCACTGAAGCTCACTGCGACCTACACTGGCTCCTTGTAGAGTCCAGACTTGTTTATCGCCTTGCCCTCATTGTTTGTAAATGTCGGCAGGCCAGGATGCCGGAGTATCTTCAAGCTCTAATAAGCGATAAAGTGCAAACCAGGTATTTAAGATCTAATAACACCAACCTGCTACACATTCCAAAATCCAATACTGTCAGGGCCAGCAAAACCGCTTTTATGCATGCTGCACCAAGAATCCGATATGATCTTCTTACTGATCTTGGAGAATTGAACTCCATTGATGTTTTTAAAAGCAAGCTTAAAACGTGGCTTTTTAAATAATTCTGTTTTTATGGTTTTTAACAGCACTTCAATCTTTTATTCCTCATGGTTTTTGTTGTATGACTAATTGGCTCCCTCAAGCCTCCGGGTCCAAGGCTGCACAATATAAATTACTAAATGTAAATGAGAGAGTGGGGAAAAAGGTCTCACTCACTCCAGGATTAAAATTAAAAAGTCCAGCAAAAGACCTGGGGGTCTCTAAGGTTTAAGGTTGAAGGGACAGAAATGAGAATTCCCCCTAATACCCCTCAACCAGGTGATCCAACCGCACTGGTCCACCATCAGAACTGGATCCAAAAGCGATGACCGTGTTCTGGTCACTTGGATGACAGATCCCCGGGGACTAATGGGTAAGACACCTTCTGGTTTTTCACAATGCACATCCGTATTAAGAAACCTAATGTGTTCCAATATACTCTGTTAGAGAGTCTTTTACTTGGTGTGTTTATGCATGTAATCTGTGACTTAAACCGGTCTCCACATCTCTGAATAATAAAACTTTGCTGCTCAGTCATACTTAAAATGACAGCTTGCCCTAATTTAAGGGAAAGTTCTGCACACTGTTAGGGGAGTTTTCCTAAATCCTGCTGTCAGGTAAGACGTTATAAAACTATCCCTATGGTGTTTACATCCCCAACTCTTAGTATGAGTCTAACACTCATGGAACCTTGCTAGAGTGACAGAGCAGTCAGGCTTATCATAAGAGGAAGATGTGAGCTGTAGCTAAGCACACTGAACCTAGCTCTAATGCAACTCAATGAAACACTTACACATAAATGTATATTTAAATATAGATTTATTTTATTTACACAAGATATGCTTTTAAATACTTAGTACAATTAACCAAAACGCATAGAAATACTTTTAGATACTTTTCAAAGGCCACTGCTTAGTTTGTAGTTGCTTGCGGTTACAATTGTAACATCGTTTTACACTAATGACAGTTCTGCCGTATTATCAGTTCTATCGCGCATTCGCGTAAAACAGAAGAAATACGGTAATTACATTTAGTTAGCAAAACCACTTAAAACATAGTCGTTTTGGAAGGAAAACAGTTGGTTAGTCAAATACTAGCAGATCTTAAGGTTCTGGGGGCAGTTTCTTCACACAGTGAGGCTTTTAAAGTCGAAAACTCAACCCTAGCTAAAAGGCAGTTTGAAGAGGCTCAAAGTCTTGTAAAGCAGTAGAACAACGAAAACTTCTTTGGATGTTTTATAGTCTCTAGTCTTAAAAGATGCAAGAAGATCAAACCACTGTTGGGAGACGCTGTTAAAGGACTCGCTACAGGGACACAAGCAGCAGCTTGGGTCGGAGGTAAGAGGGGCAGGGATGTCATTTGGGGGTCGCCAGGAGGTCTCCCTAGCTACCCCTGTGGTCTTCCTTGCTACCCCTAAAAATAAAAAAATAAATAAAAAAGATTAATCTTTTTAATGTAAATTTCAGGGCTAGCTGTGGCCAGTGCCATGTGGCTCTTTGTTTCTGGAGAGGCTGGCTTTATTGTTCAGGCCTCTTAAAATAAAAGAACAGGGGGTTGCACTACTGTAACACTTTGTGCGGTGACCCTAAATAAGAAAGAATAGGAATAACAAATAATCTGTCTTTCTGGAATTCTATAAAATAATTGCTAGACTCATTAAAGCTTTATTTCAGGCACACTTCAGGTGGTGAGTCCCTGATTAAGTCTGTTCTTAAATGCCTCGACTCCGCCTTTCATCCTTCTGAGGTGGATAAATGAATACCGACACAGTTTGGGTGATATTGTATGTATATTTGTTCTTTATAAAGAGAGTAAGCATAAGTGCTTTATAATAACACATCATCATTTGGCCTTGGATGTCTGCTTGCATTCACAGTAATTTAGTAATATGGGCCTATATTAATGATACACATGGTGATCCATTCTTGTATGAAATGTATATCACTTTATAGTTAGTGATATAGTAACCATATTTTTAATTGTGTACAATGCTATGTGATGCCCCTTCCTTTGTCAAGGGGCGAAAGGTTGTTCCTTTGCTTCCTGTGATGTCACTTTGTTGGTTGGGTCAAATGACATCACTTCCGGTGATGTCATCAGAGGGTCAAGGGTCGTGTGATGTCACTTCCGCTACCCCTGGCATTTTGGTAAAATGTCATCCCTGAAGAGAGGGGTAGCGTGGACACCTCTATGTGCCCTCCAACGCTGTGGAGCGACTTTTCGGGTTAAGGTAAGCAACACCTTTTTCCCCACAGTACCTTTGGTTTGAAGAAATGTGCATGGCTGGATTCTCCTTGATGTGGCAGCGCTGGCCCGACCTCTGGATTCATTGGTCTGATGACCAGTCGGGACAATGGACGGGATCTCTCAGCATCAGTTTCGAGGGAGGACCTCTGGCACAGATTTCTTCAGCTCTTCTGGTCAGTCTGCGGTTTTGGCGCCTTTTCTGCAGCACCAACAAAGGACGCGATTTCGATTCCTGGAGTCCTGCACTCTGGTGAGGGCACTTTGACAAGTTAGATTGTGCCTCTGGAGGTTCTCCTGGAGCTCAGCAAAGACTTGGATGGATGCAGCCTTTCAAAGACGATGCACTTCAATTGAGTCGGAGGTCTCCTGGTATTCGCTGTCAGAAGCTCTGGAAAGTCACAGGACCTTTTAGAGATGGCTCCGATTGTAATCTGTCTCAGGGCTGGTTGGTCCCACCAGCCAAAGGGAAAGAAGAGTCCTCTTTGAGTTCCTTTGTAGCTTAGAGAATGGGGTTGGGACAGCAGTGATTGCTTCACGGTGCTGCAAAGGGTCTGCAGGCGTCTCTGGTTGTGTTCTTCTTCGGTTACTTCAGTTTCCATTGGTCGACTTGCCTTTCACCTCAGGAACCTTACCTTTTATTCAGTTTCAGCACACAATCCTCTGCAATCCCTCTCAGAGGTTAACAGAAAGGAGCTGTTGGCTGTCCGATCAGAACAGCCAGACTCCCAGTGGGCGCTGGTTCCATTCAGGCATACTGGCAGTCAAAGGACAGGGGGGGGGTGGAAAAATACTCCTCCACTTCCTGCCTGCCCAGATACACTGGAGCCTAGGTGGGAGACACCCAAGGGTTCCCGGCAAAAAAAAAACACACGTGGGATACTTGGTATCTCCTTGACACTCAACAAAAGGTGGTTGTTAGGGAGAATGTTCTTTTCTGTGCTCATTCCTTTCAACCTTAGAGACCCCCAGCTCTTTTGCTGGACATAGGGCTTGTGATTTTCTCCTCCTGAGTGAGTGGGACCTTTTTCTCACTCTCTCATGTATTTTTCCTGACTAGGATTTTTGTGTTTTACTGTTTTATGGAGTCTGACAAACTCCATAGGCATCTGCTTTTTGTATAGTGACACACAGCACCTTACGTGCAGTGCCACTAAGAAGTCCCTTTGACTTCTCTTAATGTTTAATTACATTTTCGTGGGTGATCTATCGTTCCCAAGAATAGTAAGAGGATCCCTGTCTTACTTGCCTTTCTCTTTTTGGGTCCAGCACACACCAGCCTATGTGGACTGCTGTGGGGTTACTTTGTAATTCCTATCCCACTTCTCATGTAACATTTTTTGGTACACTAACTTACTTTAAATGGCTGGACACAGTGGTTTACTTTTACTACCAGTGTGCATTTTTACCACAGGCTGAAGACTCAGCTGCAGTACAGCACTCATGGGTATCCATTTTCCCAAAATGCCCATGTCTTATTTTTTCGCCATTTTCTGTTTGTTAGTTTCTTCTGGGCTTTTGCCTTTGGCGGGCTTCGGCCCTGAAGCCTGCCGTGGCTCCTGTGTGTCGGGAAAGGCAGGAAGTGAGGGAGGGTCCCGAAACTTCCCAGTCCTTTGTCTCTAGGTGTGCCTGAGTGAAACCAGTCCTTATTGGCCAGCTGTCCTGAAAGCACAACCACCATGCTGTGTGATTCACAGCATAGGCTGAGAATGTATGGGAAATCGCATAAAAAGCGAGATTTTGGGGACTAGAGGCAGAGTCGACCACTGGAGAGTGTTAGGAAGAATTCTCATAAGTGTGCTAATTCCCTCTACCTTAGAGCCCTCCAGCTCTTTTGCTAAGCTTTGGGACTTTGAACTTTTTAATTCTGTTTGTTTTCTGTGTTTATTTCTTTGGTTATCGAGTTTTAAACAACTCCATAGGCATCATCTTGTTTATTTGTGTCACACAGCACCCTCAGTGTAGTGACACAGGGAAGCCTTTCAGGCTGTCCCAAGGTTTAAATGCCTTCTCTGGGATAAACTACTGTTTCCCAGAGAAAGTAAAGTGAAATTGACTTTACTAGTCTTTTGAAATTCCTAGACCTAGCACACACTATCTTACAATAGAGTGCTGGAGGGGTTACCTAGTATCCCCTATGTCCTGAAATTCATGTAGCAGTCAAATGCTACCCTTTCCTGTTGAAATGGCTGGTGGCAGTGGTTTTACAACGAACTACCATGATTTTTCCTGACTGCGAACACCGGTAGCTAAAAATCGCGGGAGCCATGTTTTTCAAGATGGCATCTGAGCCTCCTTTGTTTAAACCGGTCCCGGTCTTCTTTTTTCGCCATTTCTTTTTGGAAAGGTCCTTCTAGAGTTCGTCTCTGTGCGCCAAACTAGGTCTGATCCCTTTGTTCTTACGCCTTTGACAGGCTTCAGGAATGAAGACCGCCTCTGGCGCCCGAGTGTCTGGGGTAGGAAGAAAGTAAGGGAGGTGCCCGAAACTCCCTGTGCTTAGTCTCCTAGGTGACCAAAATGCACTCTGGCGTGATTGGCTGGCTGATTGTCCGGCAAGGACAGCCACCCTGCAGAATGAATGGGAGAAAACTGTTTAAAAGGCAAGTCACTTAGACTAAAAGGCAGAGTCGACCACTGGAACGAAAGAACCGAAGACAAGCTGGAAGAGGACGGCTGCTGCAACTACTGGACCGTTGGTTTGCCCGGTGGAGCCCTGCTGCAGGTCTGAATCGCCAAGTTCACCTCGACAGAAAAGCCCCTTCAAGGACGACTTCTTCCTTTGAGTTGGCGGGACCAATCAACTCGTAAGCCACCTGGATACCATTCTTGGAGCTGGTTAGGATTAACCAGGGAGAAGGACACAAGCTTGTGTGCTTGAAGAACAGCAACCGGAATCGAAGATTTGCCAATTTGCCAGCTTTGTGATCCGTCCCCGTGCAGTGCAGGAGTCCCCCGACGTCCTCCCTCTAGTGCCCACGACTGAGGCTCAGGAACAGCGAGATCTGCAGGAACAGAAGTCTTCAGTTGCATCTTTTTCTTAAATATAAGGTACTGGGAAAACCCGACCGAGAGAACTTGCCTATCACCGCGAAAGTTTGTGGAACTTTGGCAGCTTGCAGGCCTAGTCAGCTTGTCACCCGACATACGAGCTGTTCTTCCTTGAGAACCGTGGCAAAAACTTTTCCGTTTTAAATACCAGAACCGTTTTTACTTACACAAGACACTAGCCCATTGACTTTAGCCTACCTATTGCATTGAATCAACTCCTCTGGTGAACTCAAACTGTTTGCAATGTTTTAAAGTAACTGTAATATTCGTTTTTATCAACTTATGCCTTTTTGCTCCCACTTCAATGCTATTTTGCTCCGACTTCAAGGGAGCTGAACTGCTTAGTAATCAGTATTGTAGTATAATTTATGTGGGATATTGGTTGTCTCCTTTAGTGAATGCTTTCTAAATGATTGTGTAATAAATTAAGAATTGTTTTACCAAGAAACCTTGGGTATAAGTGTCTATCTGAATACTTGTCATTGAAGACCTCTGTGTAACACACTTAGAAGCTCGCATTCCCTCTTGAGATAAGCCTGGCTGCTCAGCTCGCTACCAAAAACTGTGTGGTACAGACTTCTACCAAAGGTTGGTTTTGCTTACACCTGTAGTCCTAGTTTTGTGTAGTGGTCCCAGAGGGTACTGCATACAAACTTTGCCTAACACGGAGAGGAACATCCGAAGAAGACATGACGAGACGCCAGCAGCACCCGCCTGGACCACGAAGTGCCCGGTGAAGCCCTGCAGCTATGCTGACCCTGTTTTCATATCGACTGAGAAGACCCGCACAGGACCAACTAGGCTCAAGACAAGCTTCCATTTGGCGCATACCCTGACTTGTTGTGCCCAGAAGCCCAATGCCAGGTGTCCTGTGACCATTGACGAGTGCATTGTCTTGCGAATTCGTCCAAATACTTGTGGGCATCCAGAGGACCCTACAGAATAGGAAACTTGATCCTGAGTCCCTTCACCAGAGACCAGGGCCGAGGGAGCAAGCTTCTTCCAACCAGTGTTTTCATTGTTGCCACCAAGGAAAAGGCGCCAAAACACTGAAGTGCCGCTGAAACAAAGGAAATCCATTGCTGAGGAGTCCCTCTCCCGAGTACTGCTGCAGGAGCCCGCCAGACGCCCTCCCTTTCGTCACCACGACCAAGGTCCAGCAATAAGGGTCTGCCAAGCTGTAGCAAGGAGGAATCCAGCTGGAACATTTTTCTTCAAATCACAGATACTGTGTGGGTTGGGGTAATCACCTTTTAGCCATAAGTTGTGCTTCCTTTCATGCGAAGTACGTTCTGGAGTTGAACTCACCGGCACTGGCCTAACAGCATGTTTTCTCTGCAAAATAGATCACTTGAGTTACTGTGATTTCTTCTGAACTTACTAACTTTGTCAAGACTTCATCTAAGAAGTGCATCTGAACAATTGACTTTGTCCATTGATGTCCCCATTCTTACCGAGACATGGTTCACGGCCAGTTTTGTCACAAGCTTTGACACTCTTCCCCCTGATGCCTACAAGATCCTCTCTGCCCCCAGATCCACCCGGCCTGGATGGGGTGTAGCCCTGATCTTCCCCGAGTGGATTCCTGCCTCTATCATCCCCACTCAGACTTACTCCTCTTCCGAATGCCTTGTCTACATGCTCTCTCCCTAGCCATTCTCTTACTGTTGCTACTCTCTACTGGCCCCCTGGTCAAATCACCTCTTTTGTCTCGGAGTGGGCAGACCTCTCCTCCTACCTCCTGGCCTCAGCCACTCAACTCCTCCTCCTTGGTGACCTCAACATCCATCTTGATTCTCCCTGTTCCTCATCTGCGCTCTTTTGCGACCTCTGTGATTCCCTCTCTACCCTCCCCTCTGGCCCGACTCACTCTGTTGGTCACACACTTGATGTCTTGATCTCCTCTGGCCTCCCCCTCCCTATTCCCCTCATCACTCCTCTCTCCTGGAGTGATCACTGCCTATTCTCCTTTCATCTTTCCATCTCCTCCCCTCAAGCCAAGCCTACCCCAAGACTGCCACCCACCTTCTCGGATATACGGCCCATGAAGCGTGTGTCAGCCGAGGCTTTCACTGCCACCTTCTCCTCCGCCCCTCCTCCACCCCTGGCTGACTCACACCCTGACACAGCCCTGTCCCTGCTCTATTACTCTATTTCTGCTACTCTTGATGCTCGTGCAAGTCTTGGTATGACTATGACCTAGCTACACTTAAACGTAAGTATAGGGTGGCTGAGAGGAAATGGAGGGCTTCTTGCTCATCTTCTGACAAACTGGCCTGGCGCCTGCTCCAAAGGCAATACAGACTCTGTCCACACCAAGAAAAGAGTCCACATTCAAGCCTGTCTCTCTGCGGCATCTAACAACTCGGCCGAACTCTTTAAAATCTATAAGGAGCTGACCAACCCTGCTGTGGTCTCCACTCCTCCTCTCACCTCCCAGGCTCTTTGCAATGCCCTTGCCTGTCACTTTATCTCTAAAACCAAGGACACCCTCTCCTCCGCTCCCCCTCGCCCCTTCTTCTTTGCCTGCATACCCTCCTTCACCTACCTCCCCACCCTCTTTCTCCTCCTTTCCTCTTTTCTCACCTGATGAGGTTGCTAGACAAGTCCGATCTATGAAAGCCTCATCTAAACAGGTTCATCCCTGTTCCTCTAAAACCATTAAGGACCACATTGATACCCTTGCTCTGGCCCTTGCTGATTTCTACAACATCTCCTTTGCCTCTGGAACTTTCCCCTCCCTTCTGAAGCACTCCCTTGTGCATCCTCTTCTTAAAAAAACCCACAGCTGATCCTTCTTGTCCGGCTAACTTATCACCCTATTTCCATTATTTCCTTTTTGGACAAACTCCTAGAAAAGCTGGCCATCTCTCAGCTAAATGTCCATTTCGATTATGTCGGTTCTCTCCATGATCACCAATCTGGCTTCAGAGCTGTCAGAAGCACGGAAACTGCTCTCCCGAACATCCGTGAAGATCTGCTCTCCAACCTTGACTCTAACACTCCCTCTGTCCTCATCCTACTTGATCTCTCCTCTGCTTTTGACACGGTCAACCATACCACCCTGCTCAATTGTCTCAGTGACAATCTGGGTATTACTGATCAGGTTCTGGCCTGGCTGACCTCTTTCCTCTCTGATCGACCCTCCCAGGTACAACTTGGGTCATTCCTATCTTCTGTCTCCCTTTCTACCTGCGGTGTTCCCCAGGGGTTTAAACTCTCGCCCTGGCTGCTCAACCAATACCTGCCAACTCTTGCCTTCTCCATTTCCATTTTCTGCTCCAATTTCCAGTGCTATGCTGATGACACCCAACTCATTTTCTTCCTTCAGCCACCTCCTCTCCTTCCCTCATCTCTGATTACCTGTTGGACCTCCTCCTACCTCTGAGGCCAAAAACCTTGGTCATCTTTGACTCTGCACTTTCCATCTCTGCACACATCTCTAAAAAGTCCAACTTCTTACTGCACCTCCTCACAGGTACTATGCCTGTCCTCTCCTTCCCTCAGAAGCTTACTGTCTCCCAAGCTCTGGTTCTCTCTAGGTTGGACTACTGCAACAGCCTCTTTCTAAATGTACATGCCTCCACTCTCTGCCCTTTACAACTAATCCAGAACAGGACTTCAAGACTAGTCCTTGGCTTCAAGCCCTGGGATCGTATCTCTCCAGCAATGAAATCCCTCCATTGGCTCCCAGTGGATGCAAGGATTACATTTAAAACCTTCTGAATTGTCCACAAGGCTTTCTGGGGCCTGGGTCCAATATACCTTCAACTTTCCCTCTGTAAATACCTCCCCTCTCGAGCCCTTCGCTCCTCTACTTCTAACTCCCTCAGGGTCAGTCGCTTTTCAAAGAAACGAGCTGGGGGAGATCTGTTTTCAGCTGGGGCCTCCCTTTGGAACAGCCTCCCTGCCACCTTAAAACCTGAGGAGAACCATCTCCGGTTCCGGAAGCACCTCAAGACCTTCCTCTTCGCTTCTGCCTTTGCCTCTCTTCTCCCCTGCTGATCTGTTTTCTCCATGGCACTGTGAACCTAGCCACCCCCTGTCCTTCGGGCCCAGGTACCCGCTCACCCTGCCTCCCTCCTGCACTGCCTCCGGGCCTCCCCTTACACTGGGGTCTGTATCTGTACCCATACAGTCCCCAACCCACTTTTCTTCTGCACTGATCAGACATACCCTATCTGCTCAACCCAGCACTTGCCACTTGCTGGCTGCACTACCACCGATATTTATTTATTTTATTTATTTATTCTGTTCTCTCTTCTGTTCCGCACTTTCCGCCTCTCCCTCCCATGTACTTCCCCTTTTTCCCTTTCCCATGCACTTGCACGTTCTTAATGTCACTGGGCCTAGTAAGACTGTTGTTCTTGTTCTCCTCTGCTCCCCTCCCTTTGCCTGGTCGTGCTCTGAAACACTTGTGTATGAGCGCGATATAAATAACATATCATATCATTGACTGTGGCTGTCCTAGCTCCCTAAAGGCACTTCTCTGAACATACTGGCTTTGGTAGTACTTGTTCCTTCATAGGTTATAATTGTGGACACTATTATTGCTGGGATAAAAGTTTACCTGCCTCACTTTAGGAGATTGTAATTGTTTTACAAACTGTTGAAAGTATGTTCTAAATCTTATTCTAACCTTTCCTTCCCAAAACAACTCCAAAAACTGAATTGGTAACTGAGAATCAGTGCAATACTGACCTTTACTGAAGTCACTCCATGTGCTGGAAAATGTGTTGGCATAAGAAAAGTAATTACCAACTTTTATTGTCTTTAAAAAACTGAATCCAAACTTTGATTGAATGTTACTAGTAGATAACGCTGTTTAAATAATGCTTATTTAAACCATGTATATATTATAAATATTTATTTACGTGTTATTTGGCTACTTGTACTTACTGATTTCAATTGTACAGCTCTACAGCTCACATTTACCCCTCTTGAGATGAGCCTGGCTACTCAGTCACACAACCAACTTGTGTAGTACAGACCTATATTGAAAGGTGGGTTACCCAATACCAAGCATAGGTCTTGTGTAGTTCTCACCAGTTGGACTGCACTAATTGTGTGTGGCAATCTCTCAGAATATAAAGTTTTAGGAGAGATGCAAACAATCTTTCGATCCTTAAGAATAGTAGAAAGTAAGGATAATGAAAGAACCTCAAAAGAAGAACCCAAAGGGTTCCCAGCAACAAAGCCGATAAGGAACTGTGTGCTGCAAAAGTTAAACGCAGATTCCTTAAAAGAGATATGGAGGGAAAACACAGAGTACAGCGTTCCAAAAGACAAAGCCCATACGAATGAAGGGCTCCACTCATTCAGGATATAAGGACAAAGGTCTAGAAGTCCAGCAAAAGGTGCTGGGGGGGTCTCACTAGGAGAGGGGATGAAGCATACAAATGATAAATCTCCCCAGCACTCAATACTGAAGTTGGTCTCTTTGAATCCCGCAGCAGTGGTGTTCAGAAAAACCCTCCTACCAATTTTCTTTCAGTAACATCCTTGTTCAGATGTGTTTTTCCTGAGTATGTACATTGCTGGTTTTGAATCCCAGTAGAGCCCCCACAGTGTGAAATCAATCACCCCTAATTTGTAAAAAGAAGTCAAGTGAATTCATATCACCATAGAAATCAAGTCACATTTCCACTCATCAGAAACCTCAATCCTGTTGGTGTGGGTGTGTTCTGTCTGAAAACGAGACTGTTAGGGAGAATTCTCAGACATTTGCTAATTCCCTTCTAGCTTAGAGACCCCGAGTACTTTTGCTGGACTTTGGGACTTTAATTTTTATCCTGGAGAGTCTCGTGTTTTTCTTTGTTTTGAACTCTTGTGTTCTTTTTGGTTTTGGAGTCTGACAAACTCCATAGACATCATCTTTTTACATTGTGTCACACAGCACCTTCAGTGCAGTGACACAGGGAAGTCTTTAAGATTTACCAAAATGTTTAAATACCTTCTCTTGGTTTAACTACTGTTTCCAAGAGCAGTGAAGTGAAATTGACTTTGCTTAGACTTGTAACTTTCTAGACTCAGCACAGCCTATCTTAAAATAGAGTGCTGACGGGGTTACTTAGTATCCCCTTTGTCTATTTTCTCATGTAACATTTTTGTTACCTTTTCTACAATTAATGGCTGGTGACAGTAGTTTACTTTTTACTACCATTGAGTGTTTATACCGCCGGCTGAAATTGCTGCTACAGTAAAACAGCCATGGGTGCCATTTTGTCAAAATGGCCACAGTCTTCTTTTTTCGCCACTTCTTGGAAACGTCCTTCTTGAGATTTACTCTGCGCGCCAAACCAGGTTTGGTTCCTTTGTTTTCTTTGGCGGGTTTCACTGCTGAAACCCGCCTCTGGCTCCAGTGTGTCTGGCAGGGGCTGGAAGTGAGCGAGGTGCCTGAAACTCCCTCTGCTTAAACTCCTAGGTGACAGGAATGCATTCTTAGGTGATTGGCTGGCTGTCCTTGGAGGACAGCCTCCCTGCTGGGTGACTGACAGCTATGCTGCAAATGAATAGGAGAAACTTGCATAAAAGGCGAGGCTTTTTGGCTTGAAAGGTAGAGTCGAACACTGGACAAAAAAATCCGAAGAAGAACTTGGAAGAGACGCTTGCTGCAACTCCTGGGCTGTTGGTGTGCCCGGTGAAGCCCTGCAGCATTGCTGGAGCTTCGAATTCGCCTCAACTAGAGAAGCCCTCCAAGGACGACTTCTCCCTTTGGGTCGGTGGGACCAATGAATCCCAAAGCAAACTCATCTGGACATCCTCTCGGAGCTGGCTGTACTTCCATTGCTGCTGCAGGAACCGATTGCCAGGGAGAGGAACACCAAGATTGAGAGCATCGTTTTTAAGTCCGACCCGAGCTCCAGGAAGCTCCTATGGACTCCCATGAAGCAGGACTCCCTTTTGTCCCCACGACCGAGGCCCAGGAACAACAGGACCTGCCATACTACATCAGGAACAGAAGCCAGCTGGCACCAATTTCTTCAGACCTAAGATACTGTAAACTAAGGGGTTGTTTACCTCTTGTTGTGTAGCCTTGCTAGCTCTCAGTTGAGACTTGTCTTGGTTGCCTTTTGCAGAGTTGCTTGCAGCTTTGCCCCTCACAAGGCTCCCAGCTTGCGGCCTACAGTGATTTCATTTCTACAGACATTTCTAAAACATTGTGCAAGACTTTTCTTACTTGCCTTCAAGAAGGGCCTCATCTCTCCAAGACTTTTGTTCAATTTACATTGGCTGTCCTGGCTCCCCGATAGACTCTTCTTACCTCTGACTTTGTGCTTTAACTATCCCTCAACAAAAGTCACACATTCTGTTACTTGTGTCGCTGGGAAAGGGTTCATTTACTTTGCATTGGGGGTTCCCAAAGTACGTACCTGCTTAGGAATATTTGTTAACCATTGTTTTATTCCCTCAACTTTTCCTTTTGACACTAATCTCAGTATTACTCTAAATGTACCAGTGATAAACCAATGTCCACAGTTTCCTAGCTATTTAAGTCACCTGAGGGTGTAGGAAGGCTTATTCAACTGACTGTTAAATAAATTAATAATTGTTTAATCAAGAAACCTTGAGTGTAAGTGTTTATTTGAATAACTGTCACATTGACCAGCTCCCCCCGCCCCCTTGAGATGAGCCTGGCTTCTCCGTCACTCTACTTACTTGTGTAGTACATGCTTATACCAAAAGTTGGGTTAACTGTTGCCAAGAGGACAAAGCCGGTGCAGTCTCCCACAGGGTACTGCATACAATCTTGCCTTACAGAGACTTTTCCATCAGACAAGAGAAAGTTGGGGCTGAGAGGGTAGTGTGTGGTATGACTGAAGCTCTGATCGTGTTTGACATACCCACAGGATACACCGAGATTATGCCATGGCAGGGCATCCCCATTGAAGAAAGCCTGCCCACTTGCGAGAAGGGAGATATCTTCGCTGTTGACGAGGTGAAGCTGCTGGAGAAGCAAACCAACCCCCCGGATTATCTGACCGAGGCAGAGCTCATCACCCTAATGGAGAAGCATGGCATTGGTAAGCCGTACTCCCGAGAGGGGGAACCCTTGAACCTTATGCTCTCTGCAGTACTGTGATATTCCATGTTGTCAGAATGCTGCAGCGTGACTTTTGTGCCTATGGTTGCTTGTGTAATTTCACTTATTTTGTGTACAGGGACGGATGCCAGTATCCCAGTGCACATCAACAATGTCTGCCAGCGGAACTATGTTACAGTGGAGAGTGGTCGTCGGTTGAAACCCACAAACCTGGGCATTGTCCTGGTGCACGGGTACTACAAGATTGGTGAGTTTCTGGAAAGCAGGATAGCAGGGGTTGAATGTGAATTTCGTGATGCGACACTCTTATTGGACATTTTATATTCATTATTTGTTTCTAATGTCCTACAAACTAAACATAAGAACACACATCTGAACACTGTCCAGTGATGTAGTGAGGGCAAGGTAGCAGCGCAGGTTAAAAGAACGTAATACTTAGTCTAAAACAATCCTTGTGATATTGTTCTTTTCCATTAAATACATTTTCATTACAAAAAGGAAAATGTGTATATACGAAGTGTGATAGGAACCTTCTCAATTAGTATATCTTTGTACTTCTGTGTGGACGCCAATATTTGACTGCTTTTTGGATGGTTAACTGCACTTGCATACCCACCATATCTCCGGACGTCCACCTTACTGATCCGTCTACGTTACCTTGATATTTGGCTAGACTTTGCCAAATTCCATGTTCACAATCTAGGTTGGCCTCCCAGAAGCCTTCCACATGATTGGTTCTGAAAATCCATCATCAAAAGTAGGTTTCTCACTGTTTTTCTAGTGTGTCCCAAACTAACGGATGGCAAGGCATATTTATTTTTATATATTTGTGTATGACGGTTCACCTTAATTCTTACTGCGGCAGTGCCCTTTGGCTATTACAATGGCTACTGTTAAAGAAGCCTCGTCTTTGTGGAGCACTCCCTTTGTATGCCATCCTTGGCTATGCACGGTCAAGCCTCTTGTTGGGCTCTGGATGGAGCTACTATATGCTTGTAACATTTTAAGGACTGGTTTAGAGTCCACACTTGATAGTGCACATGCTCAGCTTGGCCTCTGAGCTGATTATAAATCCTCTAAAGGTAGAGACCTCTAGTCATCAGGATGTTAAGGTCCAACTGCATACAAGTGCCATATGTGACTGGGAAGCCTAAAATGGAGACCCAAACTGCTGCCTTCCAGTCCCAAACCTGACGAAACGCACCTTGGCACCTGTGATGTCTGGTCTGTCTGCACTGCAACCAATGGTGTGCGTCATCGTCTCCAAGTCCTTTGACTTACCTGGAGTCGCTGATTGACCTTGATGGGTTCTCCTGTTGGTGCTTGCATGTTCTTTTTGAATCTCGTACTTCAGAAAACATCTCCATTACCTGCTGCCACCCCGACTTAGTCTTTGGTGGTGGAATCGGGAGGTAGGAATATGCTTTTGTCACTCTGATTCCCCAGATTGGTAGCTCCCCCCCCTTTCTTCTGTAAACCTGTCAGTACATAGTAAACCCTTTGAATCACAACAACCATGCATGCCTAGTCCACCCATAGGACACAGATTCCTGGGGGTGGACTTTTTCCTCATAACTTAAAACTATCTTAAATAGGTGAAACTGCTTTACCTACCTGTAGCTTTGACTGAAACTTTGCTCAGGGGCTAGGGCTGGCCTTTTCAAGTAAGTATGGTTGTTTTGTTGGTTTGCCTTTTTGCAAGCCTATTATGGTTAACCAGAATCATTTCTCCCCACATTCTGATGGTAACAGAGTATCATTGTGTGATGCAATTATATACTTTTCTGTATGTTAGGCAACATTGTATGTAGCAACCCTGTGGGAGATGACACGAGCCTTGTCCTCTTGGCAATAGATACCCAACTATTGGTATAGGTCTGTACTACACAAGTTGGTAGAGTGACTGAGCAGCCAGACTTATCTCAAGAGGGGTAATTGTGAGCTGTAGAGATGCAACATAGAGATTCACAGTTACAAGTATCCAAATAAAACTTATACTCAAGGTTGTCTAGTAAAATAATTATTTATTAATTTAAGTCAGCTTTAAAATGAGCCTTTTTGGAAAGGGCAACATGTAACAATAAAATACACTTAAAAAATACACGCCTTCAGTTTCAGTTAAGTAATTCTCAGAAATCTGCCAATTCCCTCCACCTTAGAGACCCCCAGCAACTTTGCTGGATTTTCAGGACTTGATTTTTTTAACCTGGAGAGAGTGAGACCCTTTTTCCACTCTCTCATGTATTTTAATGCGATTTTTTTTTAACTCTGTGTTTCTTTTGGTTGTGGAGTCTGATCAACTCCATAGGCATCATCTTTACATTGTGTCACAGCACCCTCAGTGCAGTGGCATAGGAAAGTCGTCCAGATTTCCCAAAAGTTTAAATACCTTCTCTGGGATAAACTACTGTTTTCCAGAGCAGTAAAGTGAAATTGACTTGACTTACATTTGTAACTTTCGAGACCCAGCACACACCATCTTACAATAGGGTGCTGGAGGGGTTACTTAGTATCCCCTTTGCCTCGCTTCTCATGTAACATTTTTATGTTATCCTTTTCTCGATGAATGGCTGGTGGCAGTGGTTTACTTTTAACTACCATGGTGTGCATCTATTGTGGGTTGCGTTGGCAGCGGCAGTAAAGCACCCAAGGGTCATCAGCTAACCAGAGCTGTATTGTCCTCTTTTTAGGGGCCATATTGGAAAGGACTATAATATATCACACAAAACACAACCCATATGAACGGCTTCCTCCCTTTAGGGTATAGTGCTGTCTATGACATCAGCCTGACACATACACAATCCACCCTTTCTAACTTCAGGTAGGCACACAAGGTTTTTCCAAAAATATACATATTTTAATATCTATCACATTTCATAACAACAATCATAAAAAAGATCATACATTTGTAAAAAATGGTTCACAAACGAGTATTGTGTTTGTCTCTACTAAACACCATTTCATTGCAATCAGTATGCATTCTAACACATTATTCTGTGTTCTTCTACCCGACTCTTGCAAATACCCACAAATCGGTAGATCATAGATTCTGTCTTCAGGACACATTTTCTTTTATGTCACGCAGCCATGCTGTGCGTGTTGCATACTAAGAACGAGGTATTCCCCCACAGCTCTTATTTTCACTTTCCCCTTGAAAAATGCTTCTCAGCTTCAGGGGTCTATCAGTTCAATAAATGGTGTGTCAAAATTCTCTGGGTTGCCGTATATCGAAAGTGTCTGGGCATGCCGAGCGCAGCACGACACGTATTCGTGGCTTTTATGTTCGACCGTATTTCCTAATGGCCATAGGTCATCACAAAAACTGGTCCCCGATAATTGGACCTTTCATTCACCGCGAGTTTACTCCGTCTCGTCTGCCTGCACGCGAGTTTTCGTCTGCACGGAATGCACTGGCCATTAGGAAATACAATCGAACATAAAAGCCACGAATACGTGTCGCGCTGCGCTCGGCATGCCCAGACACTTTCGATATACGGCAACCCAGAGAATTTCGACACACCATTTGTTGAACTGATAGACGCCTGAAGCTGAGAAGAATTTTTCAAAGGGAAAGTGCAAATAAGAGATCTGTGGGAGAATACCTCGTTCTTAGTATGCAACACGCACAGCATGGCTGCGTGACATAAAAGAAAATGTGTCCTGAAGACAGAATCTATGAAAATACAAAAGACAATTGGTTTGGATTGTATTTAAAAATTGTATAGATTCCAGAAACACATGTTGAGTGTTGACACACTGTTCCTTACAAAAGGGGAATATCATATCTTGTATATATAACCGATTTGTGTGTATTTGCAAGAATCGGGTAGAAGAACACGGCATAATGTGTTGGAATGCATACTGATTGCAATGAAGTGGTGTTTAGTAGAGACAAACACAATACTCGTTTGTGAACCATTTTTTTTACAAATGTATGATCTTTTTTATGATTGTTTTTATGAAATGTGATAGATATTAAAATATGTATATTTTTTGAAAAACCTTGTGTGCCTACCTGAAGTTAGAAAGGGTGGATTGTGTATGTGTCAGGCTGATGTCATAGGTCCTCCCTCTTGTCCCCACGACTGAGACCCAGGAACAGTGAGATCTGGAGAGCTGCACAGGAACAGAAGTCATCTGCTGCACTTTTTCTTCAATCCAAAGGTACTGTAAAGTCTGAGAGAACTTACCTCTTATTGTAGAGTTGCTTGCATCTTCTACTACTCGCAAGCCTAAACAGCTTGTGGCCCTACATTGATTCTTCTTTTCTTCAAAAACTTCTAAAACATTGTGCAAATACTTTTCTTACTTACCTTCCAGAAGTGCTTCAGCCCATATAAGACTTTTGCCCATTGACTTTGGCTTAACCTGTTATACTAAATGACTCTGCTTTAGGGATCCAAATGTATTTGCCTGCTTATTTGTGGTCTCTTGTTTGTTCTAATAATCTTTTCCTTTGATCAAGTTCTAAGAGTATTCTAAATGCAACAGTAAGATATTAATGACCCCAGCACCCTAACTATTGAAGTCACCTGAGGGTGTAGGTTGTGACTGTGGGCCATCCCAAAAGGATCTTTACTGATTTAGAATGTAAGGTTGCGTAATTTTTGAGTGCATTTGTGTATTGCTCCCTTCTGAAGAAGGCTTATTCTAACCGACTGATAAATAAATTAATAATTGTTTATTCAAGAAACCTTGTCTGTGTTTATTTGAATACCTATCACTGTGAATATCTGTTACAACCCTACAGCTCACATTGACCCCTTTTGAGATAAGCAATGCTGCTCAACACACTACCAACCTGTGCAGTACAGACTTATACCAAAGGTTGGGTTCCCATTGCCAGGCGGTCAGGGTTGTTGTAGTGCACCCAAAGGTTACTGCATACAATCATGCCTAACAATTGCTTGCTCCTGCAAGCCTTCCAAAAGTTGGGGACACTTCTATTAGTTATAATACACTGTCCTCTAACCATTGGAACTGTTCACTGGACCCCAGAGACACTACCTTCATTTTTTCCTGCATCACAAACTGTGTCAGACCTTTTCCTGAACATTTGGGCATAAGGCCCCAGACAATTTAGGGAAAGACTTTTGCATTTAGGGTTAATTCTCTGTGGACCTGTAGTACATAAAACTAATCTGCACTTTCTATTACAGGAGTTTTATTTGTATTATGCCCTACTCTAGTGACTGTATATATGTAATCTATTGTTAGTGTTGTGCGATACTTGTACCTGTTAATCATTTTTCATAGTGATATTTGGCCATAAAGAAATAACTGTATTTGTATACATTCTGTCTAAGTGTAATTCCAGATTCCCATTGTGTGTACTCATTGTGGACCCTTTACAAGCTCACCTCCTCTTGAGACTTAGCCTAAACCTCTCATCACTGCTACCTTGAAGTGGTTTGGCTACAGCTCCCAGGCCAGAGTGTTGAGTCCGAACACTCAGTCTAAGATAAGTAAGAACTCTTTACACGAAGTTTGGATGCACCAGGTAGACCAAGGTCAGCTACACCTAAAGGAACACTTTTCAGGAATGGCACACTGCTATTCTAGGCAGGTAAAACCTAATGTTGTAATATACTATTACAGTTGCTTTTCAGATCAGTGCAACACAGATTGAGGTAAGCAATAAGACTTTAACTTGTTTTAGGATGGCCACAGCTAATAAAAGGTAAGTAACACCTATATACTTGTTAAAGGTGCTATCGGCAACTTAAAATGTAAGTATAACCTAAGGAAGACTTATTCTAGACAGGCTAACAGCAAGTCAGGGGAAGCAAGACCCAATTGGGGACACTCGTATCCTAACAGGAATAGTCAAATGAAACCAACCATATTACTTTTGGGGAAGATGCACAACCAATTCACAGGTGAGCAATTTAAGCTTACATATACTTTCTGTTAGAATGGCGTAACAGTTTCTAAGGAAAGTAAAACTTTACATATGCATTTCAGACTGCATAACCTTTCCAAGGTTAGTAAAATGGACCTTACATATACTTTTACAAGTGGCAGAACACTTTCACGGTAAGTAAGAACATTTGTAAATGTCCACTCTAAGAGCTACAGTTACCAACTAACTCTTAAGTAAACTTTTCAATACTCGTTTTACTTTTCAAAGCGACCCCTTTAAGTATCCACCCCTTCCCTATTCTATGGCATGATTTCTCTCAGAGGCAGAAGAGGGACCATAGGGGCCTAGATGCCAGCTGTAGGCAGGGTCAGATAGGGCTCAGTTGCAGACAAAGTCAGAGTTCCTGAGTAAGACTGTTCAAACAAGTAAGTATTCCACTTTCAAAGTTAGTTGAGAGTCCAGGGACGTCAGAGAAAACACGCTAGGAGGTTTCCAAAAGTGGGCCTGGGTGAACTGGACGAGAAGACACCCAATCACAGGAAACACCCCAAGCTACAGGGGAATAACAAGAGACTTAAGGTAAGTAATCCCCAAGCCAACACAGTACCTCAGCACAGAAGAAGAGTTTGCAGCAGGAGGACTTCAGGATCTGCAGCCAAATACCCAGTCGTTGACTTTCTTCATCATGAAGGCAGAAGACAGTACACTGGAGGGGATTTTGCAGAAAGGATCATGGGGAAGGCTCGAGGCAAGAGTTTCTTTGCAGCAGGATTCAGGTCTGTGTTTTTGGTGCGCTTTTCAGGAGCCAGAAGCAGACTGAATATCACCAGTTGGATTCTTGTCATTTGTAAGGTCTAGCACTCTGGTGAGGGGACTTTTCGGACTCAATTCACGTCTCTGGAAGTCCAGCAGGACGCCCACAAAGTTTCAGCAAGATTCGGAATTTGGACTGTGCAATGCACAGTGGCTCGAGGTCCAAGGGTATTGGGGTATTACAGCCCTGCAAGGTAGCTGCACGGCGTGGGATGGCTCAAGATGCAGATATTCTTGAGTCTAGTGGTTCCCACCAGGCTCTGGGTCGTGCCGTCGTTTTCAGAGTCCCCAGGTCTTTTGGCAGGAAGGGTAACAGCAGGCTCTGGTTACACAGCAGGCTCCCCGGTCGCTGGAAATCATCTCAGCTGCGTTTTCTTCATCTTCCTCTTCGGATTCAGCTCCAGTGGTCGACTACCTCTTCAGCTTCCATTCAGGATCGTACCTTTATGCAGGAACCTAGCCAATCAAACAGCCATCCAACATTCAAACTTGCGGGTGGGGGGGAGTGGGGGTTGGCAGAGTTTTCAGGAAGCCAGCCTCCCAGTTTGAACTGGATTCTCGCAGTCAGGCTGGAAGACAAACGGCTGCATAGTTTTGGACTCCTCCCTCGCTTCTTGCCATCACAGGCACTCTGGAGCAGGCTTGACTGAGGTCTCCCACCGAAGATAACATTGACACAAAGGAATTTCCCACCATGGAGGTCCAGGAAAGGAACAAGAAAGGACAAGGAACACTAAAATGGTGAAAAAAGAAGACAGCGGCCATTTTGGTAAAATGAGTACCCATGGGTGCCTATGGCTGTGGAAATTAGTTACAAAGTTCACTGCTAACAGCCATTAAAGGTGATCTTGTCGCTGTAACAGAAATGTTAAGTAAAAATAAGAAAGGGGATACATTTGATCTCTGCAGCACTCTACATAAGGTGGGCGGTGCTGGCCTCACCTAATAAAATGTAAAGGGATCCTTTCTACCCTTGGGAAATGTAGTTTTCGCAAGGTTAGCCAGAGTAAGTTAAAAGGGGGAGCTCCAAGGGCAACCTAGCAACAATAGGCAATATGTGCCAAAAGTTGTCAGAGGATAAAATTAAAAAGACACTATGGAGAGTCTTAAAAATGACACCCTGTGACAATTCTCTTATGAAAGATGAATCTGTCCGCTTCAAAGCAGACTCTGGCAATACCAGAGGAGGCATTACCAGGGAGTTTGATTGACAGTCTCTCTCTCCAATAGTAGAGGCACTCTGAAGAACTGGAGTCCTTTCTTCTAATGGAATCTATATTTTTTTTGTATGTTCCGTTACTAGGAGACTGGAGGTGAAGAGACAGAAAGTGTCAGTTATGAGTGGGCATATTGAGCATACTCGACGGAAGAATGAATATATATATTATTGCCGTAAGAAATTGCGCCGTTGCGCTGAGTGAGATGTTAATGTACCTGTAAAGAGAAGGTTCGCCCCGTAGTGAAGGTTTGAGGAGAAACCGAAACCTGTAATACTTCGTATTACGGCTGAGAGTGAGCTGGCCTTGAAGAGGTGTGTCCATTCCCCGACGGAAAGGGGGACGCGACAGTCAGCTGGGGAACAGCTGAATCCGGCGGCCCAATCAGAGACTGAGCCGTGGTCTGAAGCGAAGGCGGAGTTTAAGAGCTCGAACAGCAGCGGCACACCAGCCGAACAAAAACAAACCAATTGAAGAGGGGCTGAGCGTTACAGGAGGTATTGAGGACAGTTACATAAACAAAGACTTGATGAAGGTACGTCCCTGAATGTCTTGTCAGCTAACATAGACGCCGACAAGGAAGTGGACGCTTAAAGAAGTCCGGTCTTCTCTGTGAAATGTACGCTTGATGTTGATGTATGCAGAGTGTTCGTAATAAAAGGAGACCGAGCCATAATAAGGCACCTCCCATTGAAAGTGCGATTGCAACTACGAAAAGTTCAAGTTACGCTGAAACTCTTGTGAACGTTCTGAAGAACTGACAAGGTGTTCTGCCACTAAAATATAAATGAGCCAGCATTCATTAACGAATTCCAATGTAAACACAATCCATGTCAGAATAGATTTTACACTGAAGTGAAAAGGTCTTCACGGACCTTTTACTAGAGTGAAACCTGAGAAACAAAGTTACGAGGAATGAAGTAGATTTAAGAAAAGCAGTGTATGAAGTAATAACAAGAAGTGGAGAAGAACAGACTGTTAATACTTAAAAACTTTAAACAAAGGAGAAACCATGAAAAGAGATTGAGCTTAGAAATTTACCAGAATACCTACTATTGAAGAGGTCTCTTCTTGCTGACCATCCTGCGACACGTATCTTTTTTCCTATAAAAGAATAAAAGTGAATAAACGTTATATGATTAAAAAATACTACCTGCTCATTATTTCAGTGTTTACTCTTATTCTCACCACCTAAACAGTTACACACCCATAAAAAGAGTAAAAGACTCTGAGTGTGGAAAAGGGTTCCCACTCACTGAGGTATAGGGAATAATAATCTACCAGTCCAGCAAAAAGTTCTGGTGTTGACACAGGTCAGTAAGATTTATCATTGATATGACAATCATACACAACAGGTGGATTTTAGTGGATTGACTCTTTAAAATGGCTGCCGCTAAGCCTCCCAGTCCTGCGATCACGCAATTTCCGGCAGTAATTGCGTGGGGTGTGTACGCACATCCCAGGACCTGTAATGTGCTGGTAATTCTGGCGATCGGTCTGCCGCAAACTAATACCGCCATCACGAACAGCATTTTTACACCCAAGTTGTAATGCCCCCCCTAATCTTCGCCCACTCTCCATGGTACCTTGATTGGTTTGGCTAAGCGTTCAGAGATTGTCACACTTTAACACAACTTGAAAAAGGATACAGACTTATAAAGGATACATAATCAGCATCCACCTTGGGAGCCCCTCTGCTCTGGGATATCTTGAACGCGATGTTAACAAGACTTCCCCCCCCAAGAGCGCAGCCTGTAGAAATAAACTATAACTAACAGGCCAGGGGCTTGAGTGAAAAGACAGGTGCAGCGACAACAGAGCTAAGGGAACAAAGCAAAAACGATGGTTCAAGAGAGCAGCCAGAGTTACCAAAGTGCAGCAATCACCCACCCGCAATTACCCTCTCTTACCTGCTTAGTCAAGAGGAAGTCCCATAACCTATGTGAGTTCAGAAAAGTGATGACAAGGTGAAGAAGGAAGAAATTCTCAGTTGAAGGAAGTCTGTGCAATAATCCACCTAACCCGAACGGCACGAGGGCACAACTAGATAGTCCAAATATAATCCCCAAGGAATTCAGCAAAGCGTCCCCAAAGTGAAAATCTCCAATCCAAGTAGTGACCACCTAATGAGGAGAGCGTCCAATCGGTCACTTCGATGTGTAGAGCAATGTTTCTTGTGATGAGAGCAGCGTTGATGATAGATCCAGAAAAGGAGTGTTTTGTGGGCTTGTGAAATACGTGAGGTTGAAGGGTTCAGAAAGCCAGTGGAGTTAGCAACCACAAGTAGAGAGAAAAGAAACTTGAACAGAGGTCTAGTTCAGATTTTCCTAATGTTCTGAATTGCGTTGAACTTGAGGTTAACAAAATTCCAAGGCGTCACAACAAACAAGGGCAAGAGGGAAACAGTCCGTTTGGGAAAAGCCGTGAGTTTGTTTACCAAGGGAAAACAGCTGAGGGAAATGGCGCCAGAAACCGTAGGGACAAAACGTTCAAGAGCAATCCTTAAAACATGAGCCGGGTCAAGGAAACACAGGAATCAGGATGTCAATAAATCGGGCACTCAAACTAATTACTTAGTTTAGGAGCGCCCGTTGCAGGGATACGCCGTACTAAATACTGGTATCATTTCCAGGACGCAAGACGCGTTGCGTGCGCTTCACGTGACCTCGGGAACAAGGAATGCTGGATAATGTAGTGCGGCGTATTCCACAAACTGAAAGCAGTCGCCAGGGCAGCTTCCACATGGAAATAGACGCCCTCGGACGTCTGTAAGCACGAATGCGGGGCATGACAGAGATGCTGCTGTTGACTATAACTAGGGATGCCTCCAAAAACTCTGTCCACCAAGACAGTTTTGAAACCCATTTTAACAGGTATGCATTTAACTTCGGACTGTACAGGGTCTGTGGCCCATTAACTGTTTTTATATGTCCACTGTGAGTGTCACGTTTAACCTATAGTAAATATTTCAACATATAGATACCCTGTGATTTTCCAGTATACCGATATGGTGTATTTTCTGGGGGCGCTAAGAGAATAATAGTACTTCACTAGCAACCTATCTCCTTCCCATAGTTAAGCCGACTACTGTCATAGCTACCAGCATAGAGGGTTTGGTCTTTCATTTGATTGGAAATCCTGTCTTACGTTAGATAGCTTTACAGTCCTCGTATGAGAGCTGTGGAAACATAACCTTTTGTTATTTTATTAATCTTAAACAAATTATGCTGTGGCCACCTAATGTCACTACATGTCATACAGTTGGGGGTCAAAGGTTAAAGCGATGCACCTGTCTTTGTCATGTGATGTCCCTGCCATTTCTTTGACTCGACGTGTAGATTATATACTTCTGACCTTTGCAGTGGTTAAGAAATCACATCCATTGGATCAGCCAAATCTGTCCTTGGGGAATTCTGTTTTGATGTACCCACTGGTGCTTCTAGGCTGCGGCTGTGTTACCTTGTTGTGTGTCAGTTGGTTTGAAACGCTGAACATCTTCTCTGTACCCTTTTGGTGACCACCTTCTAATACAAGTTTCTAGCTTATGCTTCATAATCCTGACTATCACACATCACCCTTTTCACTCCCTCTATTACTGTCCCACATTCTCCCAGATATCGAACTGGTGCAGCCGACCATTCGCAGTGCCGTTGAGAAGCAACTGAACCTGATTGCGCAGGGCAAGGCCAACTTCCAGCAGGTGCTTGATCACACCCTGGACATCTTCAAGCGCAAATTCCATTACTTTGTGGATTCGATCGCAGGTAAGTCTTCAGAAAAGCTATCGGGGCTGGCAAAAACATTTTCAAGTGGGGAAAATTGATCTATGCGATGACTGCACATCAATTACTGTGCAGCTGAAAATGAACCCGGGGGGAGACTCCCTGCACGTCCCCCTACTTTCCTCCCACTTTAATGATTGACCAACCTACTCCCTCTCTATTTTCCCATCGATTAGTTGTAAACAATGCAAATTTTCTGGCCGTGCAGTACTTGTGTGCGCCGAAAACCTCTGATACTAGGAAAAATAAGTTTCAAACTAAACACGTTCTGTGTTCCGGATTTAGGTAATCTTTTATTTATTTTTTGTGCCATCAATTTACAACTAAAACATTGCACAAGCATATATAAAACAAACATACACATATAATAATTCGCTAACGATTCAACTTACATCAAGCTACAAAATTCAATATATCTTTGAAGAGGCGAAACAGGTTATTTTGCATTTTTGATGGATTGGGGCAAAACCCTGAGTAGCTCATGGTAAACTGATTCAATCAAAATACAGGGGTGGGGTTGGCTTTCCTGATTTATGGGATTTCTATACGGTGACACAGTTAAGGGTCCTATTGGACCACCTTTGGGTTAGCAGGGTTACCCTTGAGAATGACTTCATGGCCCCGGAGGTCACTGTAGGGGAATGGTTGTGGGTACCTGGAAGCAGCCTCCCGCAGAGAGTCAGGAAACACCCGGTATTAGTCACTTTATGGGTTTTGCATTGCCGCAGGAAATAACGACTTGGCCTTCCCCCTTGAATTGTCTCTGGGCTCCCCCGATAAGGGACAAGATCCGTGAGCCACTTCGGTTTCAGTCATGATTTGAGCAGGGCAACTGTGGAGAGTGGCTCTTTTCTTACTTGGGTGCAGGCCTAATGTCCAATTTTATGTATTTACAACTAAAGTGTGTTCTCGCTAACCGTGCCTGGAAAAATATTTTGTCGCCGGAGCTTTATTCTTCTTTACAAGTTGCCAATGATAAACAATCGTATCGTGATATTCCCTTTACAGAGGGCAGAGATCCCAGGCCATTTGTGGCAATGTCTATGGTCAACTTCCACCGCTATCCAATATAAAATGCAGGGTTACAGATTATTGCAACGTTTGCTGTTCTCACTTTATTGACTGTCTAGGATGTTCCTGGGATCTAGCCCTCTATGTTGGCAGGGTAGTGTTAATGTTGGCACATACTGGCACGCCTGGTGTGATTGCCCGGCAATCCAGACTTTTTGGAAGTAGGTGTTGGCTTGGGTGAAAGCCATGGATGGAATTGAGAGGCCTTTGACTCCTTTATTGTCCCTCTTTGGGTTGAATGATGATGGAGAGGCTTATACTGGTATTACTCATATGGTGGCCAATTTGTTCCTGTCCGCTAGCGCATGTATAACGATATACTGGAAGCGCCCCCATGCTCCCACGTATAGGGAATGGTTGCGTAAGGCACATGACGTTTATGATATGTAGAGCCTCACAGCGATTTTATCGGAATCGTATAAGGATGTATAAGGATGTGAAAACGGAGTGGCTCCCCTTCTTGACTTATTTTGAATGGCATGGGTCAGTGAACGGAGGATAGCACAGGGGCAACGCGCTGGTCTTGGAAGCAAGACCACGCAGAGCAACAGAGGTTTGAATCCCGCATCCACGCTTAGAAACCGAACTCCGGTCCGATATTAGGCGTGTTATAAAAAACCAATTAAATAAAAAATAAATACGTTTAACAGGGCCTTCTCAAGACACTCTGGGGCGCATCACGAGTTGGGCCTCAGGCCTTAAATGCAGCGGTAACGCTATTACCTTCGCGTTTAAGGGTTGGCCCAATCTCGACTTGGGCAGTATGTTGGAGTTTTACTTCCAGCAAAAATCTGGAGGTAAAAATGTCCACTTAACTGCCGTTTTTGGCACTATTACCGGTGGCAGTGATACCGCACCCAAACCCTACTGGGAGCTATGGACCCAATGGGAAATGGGCAATAACCGCCCAACCGCTACTCATGATCCGGCGCTAATAGCGCCGGACCGAGTAGCAGTAACGATATTTGTGCTGGCGGTGTCCCGGCGATATTTTGTTTTTGGGGGTCTGTTAAGTGTGTTCTATTGACCTCCATTGTTCATTATGCTGAAGTATGCAATTATGTGACATTCTTAGAACCCTGTAAGGTCACTGGGGATTTTAATAGTAATCGGGCATTCAGTGTGATTTGCTGTTGGCAGCGATGGTACTGGTCCAGTATGAGTGTAGAAATTTTATAATTTCTAGGGTTTGGTGGATTTCTTTGTCCGGTGGGAGTGGCGAGGGAGGGATTTGGGTGGTAAGGAGGGAAATGTGAAAAAGCGTTTTGAAGCTTTTTAAAAAAAAAACTTTTTATTGGTTTTACATAAGTACATAGCAATAACCATACCGTCCCGTCCCTCTTCCCCCACCCCCATATGGCGGATGTAGTCCTTTATTCCTTTATGTTGTTTGAGTTATAGAAAGTCCAGAATTCGGATCTTGTGTGGGCTCCATTGAAGCATGTTCCCCAGTTTGCTCGAAAGACTTCCGATATTCCTTAGATATTGCACGTCATCCATTCTAGTGATTCGAATTTCCACACTTTCTGAAGCCAGTCTATTTGTGTAGGTGGGTCTTTTTGATTCCAACGTTGGCCCACTGTCAGCCATGCCGCTATGGTTAGCGTTGTCACCCCTTTTTGTTGTTGTTTCGTGTACGTTTTCTGAGTTGGGTCCCACATGCCCGCCCGCCCGCCAGCCATATCCTATCATTTAGTCCTTCGGCATCCTCAATCATATTCCCCATTTGTTCATTTATTTCCTCCCAGTAGTTTATGGCCGGGTAGTCGCACCAAATGTGCTTTCAGTCCCCTATTTGTTGGCATCCTCACCAGCATTTCTCACTAGTGGTGGGGTACATTGAGTGGAGTCTTTCAGGAGTGAGGTGCCACTGGAGGAGGATTTTTTGCCACATTTCTCTTAGATGTATAGAGCGTGTCAGCTTGGGGATTTTGTTCCATACCTCTCTCGATTGGTCTTGCAATATTGGTTCCCCCAGGGTCTTTTCCCACCTCTGCCTTTGTCTCCACTGGATCTCCTCCCCTTGTTCATTCAGGAGTTTGTACAAGTTTGATATCAACTTGCCTTATTGGTTCACATTAGATAGTTCTTCCTTTTGCTTTTTGTGGGTAAGTCATGGCATCATTAAGGTGGTGGGTGAGTTTTGAATGTACATGTGAAATTGGACTTTATGAATGTACCCTACTGTTTGTTTCCTGATGTAGTCACTGGAAGACCTGGCGACGCAAAGGTACTCACTTGTCATGGTCAGACTTTCCCTCCTATCTTGTGTCCCCTTGGTGCCAGGACTCCGGATCGTAAGTCTTGTAGGACAAGCTGAGGATCCCCCAAGTTCCGGGCCTCAACGTGGAACGGTAACATCGGCAGCACCGTAGACCAAACGCAGAACTGGTCAGCCGCAGCTGACCCGGTACACTTCCGAAGGCTCTTCCTAACAGGGTTCCAAGCAGACGTCAGGAATGGAAGTTCCCTGTACTCCACGGGTCTCAGCTCCCTCGCAAGACTGCTTAACATCGACAGCAAGACAGGGCTCTTCCAGGACAGCAGCAGAAGTTGGTCACCAAGCCTCCTTCAGACGGGTCTCCGGTTTCCTGACTGGTCTCGCAGCTGGACGGGAATCTTGGCTCCTTCAGGTTTCTCCAGGATCTCTCCAGAGTGGGTCCAGGGGTCCTCTTCTTATCCTAAAAGCCAGGTAACGGCAGAAACTCCCAATAGCAGAACTAGCCCCACGCACACCCCAGCAGTGGTCCAATCAGGACCATTGGCGGGAACACTCATGCATATCATTCAGACACACTGAAACCAGTTTGTGGATTGGGACCGCCCACATCCTGCCAGCAAAAACACATAGCCCTCCAGTAGCCCGCCAAAAGCCTCTGCTTTCCCAGGCACTGGAAGTCCATATAAGGTTTTTCCTGGCCTCATAGGCTAAAAGACAAGATGGCCAAAGGATAAGCGTAAAACCCATGTGGCATGGCCATGTTTGGTCACTAGCCACAGTTTGTAGCCAAACGCGGAAAGGCTAAAACGTAAATTACTAACAAATGGTAAAAAGTCACTGCTGCCACCAGCTTGTCCATTTAGCACACCTAGAGTAACCAAAAATCCTGAGAGAGTTAATCCAGGGCAAAAACAAAAGTGTACCCCATTGTACTGCATTGTAAAATGCATTGTACAGTGAAAGTTACCACAAGTGATAACTTGCTAAAAATAGTAACTAAGTAACAAGACTGAGGGAAACAATGTTTCCCAGTACTGTCAGCCTGAACAACGTCAGTTTCCCTATAACAAATGAGCAAAAGACAGTGTAGTGAAGCTTAAGGCTTCACGGCACTGTAAAAGTACAGGTCAGGATGAAAAATAAAAGCAAACTGTTTGGAAGGTCCATTAAAATGGAAGGAAAGGAGAAATAAAGAGAAATCTTTCCTAATGGTTACCGCCGTCCAAAACAATTCCCCTGAGTCGAGTCCATTCCTGAGTGGGGTCCTGCATCGTGTTTTGCTGTATTCTTCCATTGGGATTCCTTGCACCAGCCGAAGACACCAACCAGGAACCCCTGTGACTCAAGGGCTGAGGCTGACTGTGGGAAAAGCAACCTCGGACCATCTTCCATCGACCTGCCAAGGCCTCTGAAGAATCGATGTATGGGGGTGAGTTACTGTGGTTCCTACCTGCCCCCTAAACTACCTTTAAACGTTCTGTTAACATTTACAAACTTTTATAACACTTTGGCTTTGCCATGGCTTGCTTGAGCAAGCCTTCCGAAAGTTGGAGACAGTTTTGGTTATTAGTATAACTCGTCCCCTAACCCTTGGAATCGTTCACTGGACCCCACAGACCCTACCTTCATTTTTTTCCAGCGTTATAAACTTTGTCGGAACTCTGGTTAAGGCCCCAGACAGCTTAGGGAAGGACTTTTGAAGCTAGGGCTAATTCTCTGTGGACCTGTAGTGCATAATCTAATCTGTACTTTACAGGGGTTTGATCTATATTATGCCCTACTCTAGTGACTGTATATATGTATTCTATTGTTTGTGTTGTGTGATACTTCTACCTGTAAGTAGTAATTTTTCAGTGTTTGGCCATACATAAATAACTGTGTAATTTGTGACTCCCATTGTGTGTACTCATTGTGGACCCTTTACAAGCTCACCACCTCTTGAGACTTAGCCTAGACCGCTCGTCACTGCTACCTTGAACTGTTGGGCTGCAGCTCCCAGAGTTGTCCCTGTCACAATATAGGTTGGCCTTCTATACATCTGTCCCCTAGGCCAGAGTATAGAAAATCAGCCCTAACACTTGTTTCCCCCAGGATTTATCTGGGCCTACTTGTATTTAAATAAACCATTCATTTTAACATAACAAAGTGTTTCAGTGTTTCTTTGGACCATATTTGTACTATTTTTTTGTACTGATTCTACAGCCCTCTCTCCCTCCTAAGAAAAGCCTTGATGCTCTGTCTACGCTACCATATACTCGGGTGATACAGCCTTATACTAAGAGTAGTCTTGTACTGTCTCAGTTGAATGGCTTTACTAAGCCGTTAGTTGGACTTCAGAAAAACTGTCATAACACTGACGTCGGGAATGGATCTTCCCTCCACTCCAAGGGTTGCAGCTCCTTTGCAGGACTGCTGGAGTTCTCCAGCATGGGGTCAGGCATGGATTCACATGCTCATGAATATTCCCTGTCTTCAGGCTGGGAATCCTCAGTAAAAGAAATGTGTCACTTTAGTTTATAAACTTTCTTTCTCTCTGAACCAATCACTGAGCTCTGGATCATACTGCCCCCAGCCAATGACTGCCCTCTCCCTAAGCCCCTCCTCAGGCAGCCATCTTCAGATTTTTACCACACATTCAAGTGTTGGGAGTCCTCGCGTTTTGCTCTTCGAGCTTTCTGCGTTGTTCGGTAGGAAATCTGTTTTTGTTCAGTCAGGCCTGTGTGCTCCATCGCTTATTCATCTGATCAACGGGGGCACGTTTTTCGGGTTTCTTCACCCCTCAAGGGCGCAAATCGTTGAGTCTTAGAAGTTTCCAGAAGACCATCAGGCCTACACCATGCCAGATCATGTTGGAGGAGAAGGACGGAGCTTCCCTCTTCAAGCACTGCACGAGCTGCGGTTTGTGGAATGTTTTCACGGAGGACAAACATTCCCAGTGCCTGTACTGTCTACACCCGGTGCATAAGGAGGAGGATTGTGAAATTTGCCATGGATTCTCCCAGCGCACGATGAAGGATCCGCATGCCCGTCTGGCGACGTGCCTCAAGGCCTCTACCCCGGGTGGTCTGCAGGGGTAGGCCTCATCCGGATCCATCCATCCTGAGCAGGCTTCTAAGTCCTTTGAGGGCGCTCCATCCATGGGGGCACAAGACAAGGCCAAGCCAAGACTGTGAGTCCGCTTCCGTCGGGGTCACCGCGCAAGTGGGTCCCGCGACGGTCAGGGCATGTTCATAGTCTCCATCTGCCTCGATCTCCAGCCACCGCTCCAGCTCTTCGTCGAGGCGAAAGTCAGCTACCCCGGGTAAGCTGCGGGAGAAGTCAGACAAGTAACAAGGGTA
Organism: Ambystoma mexicanum; assembly: GCF_040938575.1. Classification (NCBI taxonomy): domain Eukaryota; kingdom Metazoa; phylum Chordata; class Amphibia; order Caudata; family Ambystomatidae; genus Ambystoma; species Ambystoma mexicanum. The sequence goes on from NC_090932.1 coordinate 1,605,719,051, forward strand.
ACGTCCCTCTGACGCAGGCCCCGGTGATCCAGGCCAAGATGTCCTCTGCAATCGAGATGCTGGCGGCTGCCCTCTTGGCAAAAAGTATCCCGGTGACAGCCAGCGTGGCACTCCTTCCCAGGCCGGAGGATTCAGCCAGCTGACGGAGAACACTCCGGAGAAGAGGATGCCGGACCTCAGCCGACCCCTCAGGACCCGAAAAAAGGGGAAGAAGCATTGAGTGCCGGAGTCTGCACCCAAATGTCTGCGGTTGCAACCTTTGCCGGACTCTGTGGTCTCGGCTGTGGCAAGGAAGAAATCGTCCAATTAGTCGTTGTCAACCTCTGTTCCCCTGGACGGAGAGGGGAAGAAATTGGATGCCGTGGGACGGAACGTAATTTACTTGGCAGCGACGACTGTCAAGGCCGCCAACGCCTTAACGATCCTGGCCAGGTACGACCGGGAACTATGGTTCAAGATGGCTCCGATCCTGGATTTCCTCCCCGAAGCCAAGCGGGTAGAGGCAATGGAGATCCTTCAGGAGGGCGAAGAGGTGTCGGACCACGCCATCCCTTTGGCCCTGGACATTGCAGACAAAGGGTTCCGCCAAATGGGAAACAGTGTTTGCCTCCATCGTCGTGGCTGGATGAAGGCCACCAACTTCAGACAAGAGGTCCAGACGAGGGTCCTGGATATGCCGTTCAATAGAGGCAATCTTTTCGGTAAGGCAGTCGACGAATCTCTTCAGACCATCTAAACCGACACAGAGACGGCCTGTGCCCTCGGAACGCTGCAGCACCACTCTTCCTTTCGTCCCTCAGGAAGAAAGTCGGGGAAGTCTTCGAAGAGATTTGGTGGTGGATCGTCCTACCACCAACCCTCCCGTTACACGACCCAGGAAGCCTACAGGGGTCGCTCCAAGGCCTTCGGAGGTGGCCGCTGCCATCGTCAAGGCTCCCAGGGACGTGCGCCGGCCTCCAAGCATGACTGAACCGACCGTAACATCGGACCCCCCACCCTGCATCCTGTTGGACGGCTGGCTGGCGAGCTTCGTCAGTGTGTGGGAAAAAATATCCACTGATCGATGGGTGCTGGACGCTCTCGCCCAAGGACACACCTTGGATTTCCAACAAAAGTGTCCGCGAATACCACTGGTGGCCTGGCAGGAACAACACATCCCTCAGCTCCTGCTGGAAGTTCGGGCCATGTTAAGAAAAGGGTTGATGGTGCTGGTTCTGAAGCTACTCCGGGGCTCCAGAGTTTACTCAAGATACTTTCTGGTAAGAAAGAAGACCGGGGACTGGAGGCCCATTCTTGGTCTACGACGACTCAACAAATTCATCAAGTCCCAGAAATTCAGGATGATCACGTTGCAGCACGTGCTTGGCCAACTGGGGGAGGGAGACTTTATGTTGTCGTTTGATCTGGAGGACACGTACTTCCATGTCCCCATTCATGTAAAACATTGCAGGTTCTGCGCTTTGTCGTCCAAGGGAGGCTCTACCAGTTCCAGGCTCTCACCTTGGGACTGAAGTCGGCTCCCAGAGTCTTCACAAAGGGCCTGGATCCAGTGGTGGCTCATCTGCGACTATAGGGAATTCATGTGTACCCTTACCTCGACGACTGGCTCATCCGGGCCAAGTCGAAGGACATTGCCGTTGATCACAAGGAGAGGACCGCCTGGCTGCTGACGGATCTGGGGTTTCTCTGTGAACTATGCAAAAATCCTGCTTGACTGCATTGCAGAACGTGCTGTTCTTGGGGTCCAGGCTCAACACAGTGTCCTGTCTGGCGGCTCAGTCGGAGGAGAGGATAGCAGCCATTTTGGGCAAGGTGCAAATGCTGTTAGCACTACAGATCACCACGGTCAGGACTATCAAGTGGCTGCTCAGCATTATGTCGTCCTGCATCTTCTTGGTCAGGCTCTGCTGGTTGCGAATGCGACCCCTCCAGGAGTTCCTAGACACCCGTTGGATCCAGGTGTTCGGAAGCTTCAAAGACAGGATCGTGCTCCACGAGGAGTTCTGTCGAGCAATAAGATGGTGGGGCATGCGCTCCACCATCGCCGGGGGGCACAGACTTCCAGAGCACTCCGTACCAGGAAACAATCATGACGGATGCTTCCCTGGAGGGGTGGTGAGCACGCACCGGACGTCTTAACGCCAGAGGCTTGTGGCTGCTGGAGGAGAAGGCGCTTCGCATCAACGTTCTAGAACTACAGGCTGTGTTTTGGGCCCTCAAGTCATTTCTTCCGTCCCTCAAGGGCAAAGTGGTGAGGGTCTTCACTGAAGGTTTTGCATCCGGAAGCATGGGGGCACCAGGTCGCCAGCACTCTCCAGAGAGGCACAGGTGTTGTGGCACTGGGCTGTCTCCCCGGGGGTATTCCTGATTCCCTTTCACCTGGCAGGAGTAAAGAACACTGTTGCTGACTCCATCAGCAGGGAGCTGTGTGCTCGCTACGACTGGGAGTTTCGGCAGAATCAAGTGGACAACCACTTCCTCAGGTGGGTCACTCCCCAGATTGATTTGTTCGCGATGGCGACAAACGCCAAGAGTTTTGCCAACAGATTCCCCCAGCCGGGGAGCATGGGTGCCGCATTCTCCTTCCCCTGGGAAGGCCTGTTTCTGTACATGTTCCCTCTGTTGCAGCTGCTGCTACGAGTCATCAGTCAACGGTGCCGGTGCAGGATGATCCTCATTCCGCCAGCGTGGCCGAGGCAGATCTGGTACCCTGACCTTCTCAGCATGACAGCGTCCCCTCCAGTCAAGCTGCAGATGGTCGCGGGTCTTCTCGACAGGGAAGGAGGCGAAATCCTGCACCACGAACCAAGATCTCTGAACCTGAAGGCCTGGCTCCTGCAGCTTTAGAGTTTGGTGGGTACGAACTTCCTGCGGACTGCAGGGAAGTCCTTGCCGAGGCCAGGGAGTCATCCACTCTGAAGTGTTACGGACACAAATGGAAGCGTTTCACAACCTGGTGTCATGATCTCTGCTTCCAAAAGATCAGGACTTGCCCGACTCCCTTGGAAGCAGACCCATAACCCCGGTTCCGAGTGCCAGCCAGTCCCAATTGGGACCTTTTGGCCCTGTCCTGGCGCCAGTGGCACCAGGCTCATAAAGATGCCCAGTCCCAGCGCTGGAAGCGCCGGGCTCATAATTCTTGGGTGGACTTACCTGCAGCAGACCATGCTGCTTACTTACCTGCCAGTTGAACCCCTGATCCTCTTCTGTTTGGGACTACTTTTCCTGTTGGGTGGGGCAGGAGCCACTCCCTAGGTTCAGAACACTGGAACTCTTCTGGAAAGCAGGAACTCTTTTCTTACCTAGGCGTGGCTGTGGAAGGAGACACCTAAGCACTACAGGAGGCTATTTAAACCACACCCGATGGATGAATCTTGCTTTGCGTTATTCTGCATTCTCTGCAGCAGAACGCTCATCGTGTCTTCTGCTTCTGATCCTGGGCCTAAGGGAACAAAGGCTTACCATCCTGGAATCCAGTCTTCAGCAGCACCTGTAAAGACAAAGAAAGAACAGGTTAGAACTACGGTCTTCAGTGGCAGCGCATCTCTTACCTGGTCCATCGGCTGTCACCAACGCCTCGCGCTGCATTCCGGCATCTGAAAGACAAAGGCTTACCTACTCTTCGCATGCTCCGGAGGTCTTCGCACTGCATTCCGGCATCTGAAAGATAAAAGCTTACCAGCTCTTCACACGCTCCGGAGGCCTTCGGCGCTGCATCCCGCATCTGAAAGACAAAAGAAGGTGCGTTTAAAGACATTGGGCAACTTCATTACTCACGTGGCATTACTCCTTCCCACGCCGAATCCAGTGGGTATTCCAGCACCCTTCAGCTTCTCTAAAGCTCCGAACTTGTACCTGCAAGATAAAAGGGACAGTTAGTGCGCATCGTGAAGCAGGCTACAAGCGCTTACTTACGTGCTTCCAGGCGCTTCTATTCCTCATGCGGGTTCGATCCTCAACTCTCATCAGCCCGCCATCCGCCATCGCCGGAACCCTGCAAAACAAGAGATATCATTACAAAAGACTTTTAAGACATTTGAAGTGCCCAGAACTTACCGTTCGTGCAGTTAACGACAGACAGCAGTCCTCTGAGGTCAAGAGGCCTGCACCCTTATCCAGTGAAGAAACTGGTTACGGCACCCTGCCCCGAGGCAGATGGAGAGCTCGGCGTTCACTTACCTAAGGTGAGGGTGTTAACCTTTGGGGTTCTACAGGAGAAGAGAAAGGGAAGAGGAGAGAGGCACCCAATAACCCCAGTTCATTAATCCCATATTTTCTATCTGCAGACATCTTACTCTTCGAGTCAGACATACAGTGCACAGAGGTCCAGCCCAAAGAGCCAACCGTGTGTTACACATCACCTTTGAAGATACGGCATTCACCCAGTCAAGACCGGCGCCTCTGCGGGAATCAGGTGAGCGTTACACCTGGTGCCTGTCACAGAAGATTTACCCTCCAAGGGTCAAGGCCCCCCAAGTCCTTCTGTACTTGTTGGCGAAGTCAGAGCTGGCGCATGCCTCCATCAAGGTACATATGGCGGTTATCTTCTGCTACACCAGATCTCGGGTATGGTCTTCCGTTTGGTCGCACCGTCTAGACTAGGAATTCATCAAAGGACTGTTCCGTTCGTTCCTGCCGGTGAAGGCTCCTGCCCTGGCATGGGAACTCAACGTGGTGCTGACTAGGGTCATGGGGGCCCCATTCGAGCCAATGCATCAGGCTCCACTTAAGTTCCTGTCTTGAAAGACCACTTTCCTCGTGGCCATCACCTCTGCAAGGAGAGTAGGGTGAGATCCAGGCTCTGTCCTGCAAGCAACCTTACTTGACTTTCCACGAGATGAGGGTGGTGCTTCGGGCTCACCCTTCCTTCATGCCCAAGGTTCCGTCAGAATTTAATCTCAGCGAGCACTTGGTGTTACCTGTGTTTTTTCCAACGCCTTCCTCTCCGGCTGAAAGGACTTTGCATGCGCTGGATGTGGCTCAAGCGCTGAAGTTTTATGTGGCCCGCACGAAGGGTTTCCGAATAACTTCTCAGCTTTTTGTGAATTTTGGTCCTGTGAACCATGAGAAGGCTTTGTCTAAGTCTTCCATCTCCAGATGACTCTCCGGCTGCATCACTCACTGTCACCGGTCGGCAAACGACCACTGCTTGGCCGCCCGAGAGCCCATTCTACCAGAGTGATCGCTGCTACGACGGCGTTCCTGTCTGGTGTGCCCCTGCTGGACATCTGCAGGGCTGCTACGTGGAGGTCGACACACACCTTCACAAAATTCTACTGCGTCGACAGGGATTCCAGAGAGGAGTCCAGAGTCGGCCAAGCAGTGCTACGCAACCTGTTCGCTTGAAGGTGAGCCTGGTGAGGGGGTAAGAGTATTTGCTTCTGTTGAACCCTGCCACCTTCCGTGGTTGTGTATGTGTGTACTGCTATGGATTCTTTATTCATGAGCATGTGAATCCATGCCAGACCCAATGCTGGAGAAGGAACAAGTTACTTGCCTGTAACTGTTGTTCTCCAGCATGGGTCTGGCATGGATTCACATGCGAACACTCCCTCCTGCCCCTCAGCGGCTCGTCTTGGTCATACTGCCACTTTACGTGCTACCAAATCTGAAGATGGCTGCCAGAGAAGGGGCTTGAGGAGAGGGCAATCATTGGCTGGGGGCAGTATGACCCAAAGCTCAGTGATTGGTTTAAGAGAGAAAGACGTTTATAAACGAAAGTGAAACTGTTTTTTCCTTTTACCGAGGATTCCCAGCCGGATGACTGGGAATATTCATGAGCATGTGAATTCATGCCAGACCCATGCTGGAGAACAACAGTGACAGGTAAGTCAATTGTTCCATCTTCCACAAGACAGGGCTCTACCAGGACAGCAGCAGAGGTTGGTCGCCAGGCCTTTTTTCAGCGGGTCTCTGGTCTGCTTGCATGTCTTGCAGCTGGACAGCATTCTTGGCTCCTTCAGTTTGTTCCAGGAACTCGCTAGAGTGGGTGCAGGGGTCCTCTTCTTATCCAAAAAGCCAGGTAAGTGCTGAAACTCCCACTAGCCAATGACAGAAACACACACACACACACACACACACAAAAACACACACACACGCACAAAAACACACACACACGCACAAAAACACACACACACACCAAAACACACACACACAAAACACACCAAACACACACACCAAAACACACACACACCAAAACACACACACACCAAAACACACACACACCAAAACACACACACAGCAAAACACACACACACCAAAACACACACACCAAAACAGACACAAACACACACCAAAACACACCAAAACACACACACACACCAAAACACACACACACACCAAAACACACACACACACACCAAAACACACACACACACCAAAACACACACACACACCAAAACACACACACCAAAACACACACACACACCAAAACACACACACACACAAAACACACACACACACACAACAAAACACACACACACCAAAACACACACACACACCAAAACACACACACCAAAACACACACACACACACACACCAAAACACACACACACACAAAACACACACACACAAAACACACACACACAAAACAAAACACACACACACACACACAAAACACACCTCTCATGCCAGACCAATGCTGGAGAACAACAGTGACAGGTAAGTAAATTGTTCCATCTTCCACAAGACAGGGCTCTACCAGGACAGCAGCAGAGGTTGGTCGGCAGGCCTTTTTTCAGCGGGTCTCCGGTCTGCTTGCAGGTCTTGCAGCTGGACAGCATTCTTGGCTCCTTCAGTTTGTTCCAGCAACTCGCTAGAGTGGGTGCAGGGGTCCTCTTCTTATCCAAAAAGCCAGGTAAGTGCTGAAACTCCCACTAGCCAATGACAGACCTCACACACACACACACACCCCCAATCAGGACCACTGGTGGCAAAACTCATGAATACCACTCAGACACACCGAAACCAGTTTGTAGATTTGGACGAAACAGTCCCAATCCACTTCCTGGCATCAAACACCCGTGGTCCTACAGTAGCCTGCCAAAAGCCTCTGCTTTCATGCGCACTGGAAGTCCATATAAGGATTTTCCTGGCCTTAAAGTCCAGGAAGAAGGGTTAAAGACGAGATAGCCAAGGAGCAAAGGAAAACCTTGTGGCACGGCTATGTTGGGGCACTAGCCACAGTTAGTAGGCAAGCGTGGTAAGGCTAAAGTCAATTACACCAAAAAATAGGAAAAAGTTACTGCTGCCACGAGCATGTCCCTTAGGCACATCTAAAGTAACCAAAAATCCTCTCAGTCATAGTCCGGGGCAAAACAAAAAAGTGTACCCCATTGTACTGCATTGTATTGTATGTGTCATTATATAGCACGATTTCCCCATTTGTATGGCCTCATTACGCTTTGTGGTTGGAACACCCTCGGTGACCGCAGTCCATATACAGGAGGTTCTAGAGTTTTAAATTGCCTGTGTGCATTTCTGCCAGGTTAGGACCTGGGTGGGCTGGCTAGGCTCCAGTAAAAATCACACTTGTACATTGAGCAGAGGAGATTGTTAGACCGCTTTCCCAAAATCCATTTTGCCCCACTCAGTAAAGACACCCCACAAGACTCCATGTACACATTTGGCATTCACCTGCATTAATAGAAATACCCCTTTATTTTCACATATCCCATAGCCACTTGCTCATAGGAGGATGCAATGATAAAAAGTGATAACAAGGTACCAACAGTGGCCACAAAGGAACAAGACTAAGGGAACCAATGTTTCCCAGTAGTGACAGCCTGAAGGACATGTCAGTTTCCCCATGATAAATTAGCAAAAGCCAGTGTAGTGAAGCTTAAGAATTCACTGCACTGTAAAAAGACCAGATCAGAATCAAACATAAAAGCAAAAAGCGTGGGGGTCCATAGAAATGTAAGGAAAAGTGCTGTAAAGAAAAATCATTCCTAGCACACACCCACCTCTTCTCTCACAGTCAATCTTCCTTGGCTTTCCGAGTCACTCACTCGCAGCCCTACTCTCTCACATAGTCACACTCACTCGCCTTACACTCACTTTGGTGCCCAATTACCACTTTCCCACGCCAAACAATACCTCATCTTGCACATAATTTTTACAAGCCTCTAGGCTTCTCTGCACCATCCTTCCTCCTCCTGGTGTCTTGGTCCCCCTTTTCCACCCTCGACCTCACCCGAGCAATCCACACAGCCTTGCAGTTGCTTGTTGTCTTCATCCTCCCCATTCCACTTCCATTGGCTCTACATGTCAGCTTGTTCCGTGTGCCAATTTCTGACTTGCTTTTTCTCCGGTTCCAGGTTACAAGCATTAGAAAACATAAAACTGCCTTAAGCCCCGCCCCTTTTTGTATGTGGGGTCCGCCAACTTTCATTGATGGTGGCATGTTACAATTAGTCAATTTCAGAGTTCATATCTGGATGTAATGGCACTAAAAGTGGTGCTTTGTTGTTTCAGCCAGGCACATGCAGAGGGGTCAGAGACTGGGCCCCTCCCATCTCACCCTGCCTCTGGGGCAAAACTGGCTATTAGGGAGAATTCTCAGAAATGTGCTAATTCCCCTCTACCTTAGAGACCCCCAGCTCTTTTGCTGGACTCTAGGACTTTAATGTTTTACCTGGAGAGAGTGAGACCCCTTTTCCCCACTCTCTCGTGTACTTTTCTCCATGATTTTAACTGTGCTTCTTTTGGTTGTGGAGTCTGACAAACTCAAGAGGCATCCTCTTTTACATTGTACCACACAGCACCTCAGTGCAGTGGCACAGGGAAGTCTTTCAGATTGTCCAAAGGTTTAAATACCTTCTCTTGGATAAACTGTTTCCAAGAGCAGTGAAGTGAAATTGACTTTAATTACATTTGTAACTTTCCAGACCCAGCACACACTATCTTACAGTAGGGTGTTGTAGGAGTTGCTTAGTATCCCTTTTGTCTAGTTTCTCATGTAACATTTTTATGTTACCCTTTCCTCGATGAATGGCTGGTGGCATTGGTTTACTTTTAACTACCGTGGTGTGCATTTACCGCGGGATGCGTTCCCAGCTGCAGTTAAGCACCCAAGGGTGCCATTTTTGTCAAAATGGCCCCAGTCTTCTTTTTTCACCATTTCTTTGTGGAAGGGGCCTTCTTGAGATTTACCAGGTTTGGGCCCTGCTGCTGTGCTGAAGCTCCGAATTCGCCTTGACTAGAGAAGCCCTGCAAGGTCGACTTCCCCCCCCCTTGAGTTGGTGGGACCAATCGACTCCAAAGTAAGCCCGTCTGGGCATCCTCTTGAAGCTGGTTGTATTTCCACTGCACCAGATTGTATGCGTGGCTTTTAAATTGGCCAAGCGCTCCAGGAAGATCCTCCGGACTTCCAGAAAGCGGGACTGACCGAGCCTGCGCCACCTCAACAGAGTGCTGGACCCCAGATGCAAGGAAAGCCCATCTCGACAGCCAAGAGTCCGCGGTAGGGCTATTTGCTGAGTCGCGAGGAGCTGAAACCGCAAATTGCCACTGAATAGAAGTTGGTCCTTTTCTGTCGCCAACTGTCCCGTTGCAGTGCAGTAGTCCTCTAGATGTCCTCCCTCTTGTCCCCACAACTGAGGCCCAGGAACACAGGATCTGCAGAGCTGCACAGGAACAGAAGCCAGCTGGAACCATTTCTTCTAACCAAAGGTACTGTACAGTCTTAAAGAACTTACCTCTTGTGTAGCCTCACTTGTTCTCGGTTGGAACTTGTCTTTGTTGCTCCTGTAGAGTTGCTAAACAGCTTGTGGCCCTACTTTGATTTCTTCTTTTCCACAAAGACTTCTAAAACATTGTGCAAGACTTTTACCTACCTCCTAAGAAGTGCTTCAGCTCAACTAGACTCTTGCCTAATTGACATTGGCCTGGCCTGACTCACTGAATAACTCTTCTTCCCTCTGACTTTGTGTTTGGTCTTCCTTCCAGGAAGGAGTTAACTTACTTTGCATTGGGGGTTTCCAGAAGTACTTACCAGCTTCAGAATGTTTGTGTGATCTCTTGTTTTATTCTGATAACCCTTTTCTTTGACACTCATGCTATACTAATGTCCATAGTTTCCTAGCTATTTAAGTCACCTGAGGGTATAGGAATTGTCTTTGTGCCATCCCAAATGGGGGTTTGCTGATTTAGAGAAACTAAGAGTGTGTATTTCCGAAGAAGGCTTATTCAAACTGACTGTTAAATAATAAATTAATAATTGTTTAATCAAGAAACCTTGTGTGTAAGAGATATGAGCTCTTGCCACTTACTCTCTGTGGTACTTCCCTACAGCTCACATTGACCCCTCTTGAGATAAGCCTGGCTGCTCAATCGCGCTACCAACCTGTGTAGTACAGACATATACCAAAGGTTGGGTTCCTATTGCCAGGAGGTCAAGGTTGTTGTAGTGCCCCCAAAGGGTACTGCATACAATCTTACCTAACACTGGCTCTAGTCAAATATCCTGCTGGGCATCCTTCCTCAGGTGGAGGGTAGTTCCCTTTTCGTCTTGACAGGATCTCAGGCCCTGCCCCACTGTGTAGATTTATAGAGATCCGTATCCATTGCTTCAGATGCTACCTGGTACCCTGTCCTTGCAGCTGAGAGGCAAGATACTGCCCTGAAGGATTTTGCTGTGGGCCTGTGCCTTTTCCTCCAAATCCTCCAAAGGCAACACTCTGCTCCTGTCTGTCAAAGGCCATCAGTCTTAAGCCTCTCCACTTCTAAATTAGCAGGAAAAGCTGAATTACCCATCATTACAGCCTGGAGTGCCTCTTTCAAAAACCATAAGTGGCTGTCTTGCTGCTATACAGGGTGGCCTGTGCAGCTGCTCCTCCAATCCTTGTGCTCCTCACCGTGCAGCCTCTGAACTCTTACCCTAAAGGTGCTTCTCCTCAAGGGACCATATTGCTGCCTGTGCAAAGTTCTTTGTGCCTCTAAGCCACCTCTGACCAGCTTGCTTGTCGACTTTGTGCTCCCGGTTACTGCTGCCCTGTCCCCTCCCGTTCGGCAGAGCTTGTATGCAGTACCCTTTGGGACCACTGCACACAACTGTGACTACAGGTGTAAGCAAAACCAACCTTTGGTATAAGTCTGTACTACAGTTTTTGGTAGCGGAGCTGAGCAGCCAGGCTTATCTCAAGAGTGAATGTGAGCTGTAATGTTACACAGAGGTCTACAATCACAGGTGTTCAAATAAACTCTTACACTCAAGGTTTGTTGGTTAAACACTTATTAATTTATTTAATTGTCAGTAATAAAACATTCACTAGAATGAGGCAGTTAGATATCATACACAAATATGTTGGGTCACAAGCTGATATTAGGCCTACGAGTTGTGAAAATTTCAAGCACTTTCACCGCAAGAGGTAAGTACTGTCTTGTTTCCCAGTACCTTAAATAATGAAGAAAAAGATGCAGCTGAAGACTTCTGTTCCTGACCGTGACTGCAGATCTCGCTGTTCCTGAGCCTCAGTTGTGGGGACAAGAGGGAGGACGTCGGGGACTCCTGCACTGCACTGGGAGTGGTCAAAAAGCTGGCACTGTCAAATCTTCAATTCCGGTAGCTGTAGTTAAGCACACCAACTTTTGTCCCTCTCCCTGGTTATTCGGTTTCCTTCAACACAGAAAATACAACCAGCACCGATAATGGTATCCATGTGGCTTAGTGTGGAGTTGATCGGTCCCACCAACTCAAATTGAGAAGTCATCCTTGCAGGGCTTCTCTGTCGAGATGAACTTAGTGATTCGGACCTGCAGTAGGGCTTCACCGGGCAAACCAATGGTCCAGGAGTTGCACCCGCTGTCCTCTTCAAACTCGTCTTTGGTTCTATCGTTCCAGTGGTCGACTCTGGCTTCCAAGACAAGAGACTCGCCTTTTATTCAGTTCTCTCCCATTCTTTCCAGCCTAGCTGTCACTCACCCAGCAGGGTGGCTGTCCTTGCCGGACAGTCAGCCAGGTAATCATACCAGAGTGCATTTGGGTCTCCTAGGAGACTCAGCACAGGGAGTTTCAGGCACCTCCCTCACTTCATGCCCACCCCAGACACTCGGGCGCCAGAGGCAGTCTTCAGTCCTGAAGGCCGCTAAAGGCGAATGAACACAGGAACCAAACCTGGTTTGGCGCGCAGAGCAAAACTCTAGAAGGACCTTTCCACAAAGAAATGGTGAGAAAAGAAGACCAGGACGTGTTTAAACAAAGGGGGCTCAGACGGCGTCTTGAAAAACATGGCTCCTGCGTTTTTAACGATACCTGTGTTCGCGGTCGGGAAACATCATTGTAGTTCGTTGTAAAACCACTGCCACCAGCCATTTGAAGAGGAAAGGGTAGCATTTGACTGCTACACGAGTACCTAGACACAGGGGATACTAAGTAACCCCTCCAGCACTCTATTGTATGATAGGGTGTGCTGGGTGTAGGCATTTAAAGACTAGTAAAGTCAATTTCACTTTACTTTCTCTGGGAAACAGTAGTTTATCCCAGAGAAGGTATTTGAACCTTGGGAAAGCCTGGAAGGCTTCCCTGTGCCACTGCACTGAGGGTGCTGTGTGACGCACATGAAAAGATGAGGCCTATGGAGTTGTCTAAAACTCAATAACCAAAGAAAACACAAGAGTAAAACACATTACAAAACACATGAGAGAGTGGGGAAAAAAAGGTCCACGCTCTCTCAGGGTAAAAAATCAATTCCTCAAAATCCAGCAAAGTTGCTGGGGGTCTCTAAGGTGAAGGGAATTAGCAAATGTTTGAGAATTCTCCCTAACACCTCCTCATTCTGTCTCTCTCCTGGGTGAGTTCCACCTTCATTTATGGTCGCTTTCACTTTCTGACTCATTTGTGACCCTTAATGAGTTCTGTACTACAGTTTAGCTGAATCCAATACGGACCTCTGCATCTGCAAGCTCTGGGCCTTACTTGCTACACGCTTGAGTCTGGGAAATCTACACCAGGTCCTGCCCCCCAATCTTGTTTCTCATCCTCTACTTCACGGGCCTCTGCCTTCCTAACACTCCCCCCACCCTCTCACCCACCCATCACAGCAGTCCTTCTTCTCTGGGCTTGAGTCCCACTCAGCAACCATCCTTCTCCAGGCCTTTGCAGGTGGAACATGGGACCTGAGCTCTACTGGAGCGTTCCTCCATCTCCTTAGATGGGCGGTTGTCACTATCGCTGCACCTGGAGACCATTAGTCAAATATACTTCCCTTTTCACTGTAGCCGCTGCAGGCCTATTGGATGTATCCTGTTATACCATATGAACAAACCTTGCAAAGCTCTAGAAGTGACAATTACTAAACTGTAAACCAGAACAGTACATTTTTCCCCTTTGGGTCCGGATGTTTTAGAGCATTAATGATGTTTTTAGTAGCTAACTGTGATTTTTCTGTGCATTTTAATGTAATGAATCACTGATTTTTCATTCTTTTAGACCCTGATAAAGTAGTTGATTTATAATGACCTGTGCAATCTTTTTCTTGCTGGCTGTAGAAGTGATTTGAATCGGTTTGAGATCCTATATTGTTTAAGTACCTTTGAGATTTCTACTATAAACCTGACTTATGCCTTGCTGTGAAGAAATATGTTTTATTAACTCCTATAAGTTCTATTGGTATCCTCAGTTGTCTTACGGACTTCGGCAGCGTTTCGGGCCTCTCTGAAGACCCTGTTTTATCATTATTGGGCCTAAAATGGGTAGTTACCTGGAAATGTACACATCCATAAATGCTTTACTTCTAAAAAATTAAATTAAAAAAGGCTATATTTAAGCAATAATCACAGATGTGGGGGGCCTTTTGCAGATGTGGGGGCCTTACCACCAGGTAGTGGCTCGGGGTCCAAGTTGCAGGCCTCACATCGCTGACCTTGCAAAGAAGGCCCACTATTGGCTGCACCTCCTCAGAGGCATTCTCCCTTTCCTCACCTTCCCCCAGAAACTCAATGTCGCCAGAGCTGTCTTCCTCTCTAGGATGGAATACTGAAACAGCCTCTTCCTCAATCTTCCTTTATCCTTCCTTCGCCCCCTTCAACTAATCCAGAATAGGACTGAAAGACTTATCTTTGTCCTCAATCCCAGGAACCGCATCTTCCCAGCCCTAAAATGTCTCCACTAGCTCCCGGTTGCTGCTAGGGTGAAGTTCAAGACCCTCTGTTTCATCCACAATTCTTTCTGGGGCCTGGGACCCCGATACATAGAGCTCTCTCTCCCTAAATACTTCCCTGCATGAGCCCTTCTGTCTTCTAGCTCCAACTCTCTGCAGATCAGATGCTTATCTAAGCAGAGAGAGGGGCATCAATCTCTCTCCTCCACAGGAGCCTCCCTCTGGAATTGTCTCCCTGCCCCTCTCAGGTTTGAGCCGGATCGCCTTAAGTTCCGGAAGTTCCTCAAGACCCACCTTTTCTCTTTTTCCTTCCCTCTCCCTCCCCCCCCCCCTCCCCTGTTTACACCTCTGCCTGGCGCAGTGACACCCCTGTCTGTCTGGTTCCCTCTGAGTTCTACAGGGCACCAGGCCCTCCTGTCCCCTCCCCATTCCACATCCCACCTCGAACTTAGCATTTAGATCCTCACCCCCTGCATTACATGCAATCCGTAGCACTTGCCCTCCTTGCCTCCCCTTAGAACCCGCCTAGCCCCAGTGGCCCTCCCCCCCACACTCCCTCCCTCTTCACTTGAATGCTCTCCTCTTACCCTGTACTTCCCTTCCAGCCCTTGCATTTCGCATTTTGCGCAGACCGGCACTACCCCCACCACCTCTCCGTCGCACTAATTGTTACTGCACTTGCACAATCTGACTTTCACAAGGCTTAGTAGAACCGTTATTGTTATTTTTTTCCCTTGTTCCCACCCCCCCTTTTTTGTCTTGTGGCGCCTTGAAAATACCATTTGCTGTAAATGCGCCTTTCAAATATCCGCCCCCCGCCCCCCAAAAAAGCAAAGCACAGACTTTAATGAGTTCCCTGGAGTCATTACCTCTCGGTAATGCTCCACACAGAGAGTTATAGCCACTTGCACCCGAGCATGATTTCAATGTTTTTTTTTTTGTGTGGAATTCTTTTTATTGTAATTTAAAGTTAAGAAACCGCGCGGTGACCATTTCTAAAGTTAAAAGATACAATAGAAAGTTGCTGCCTTGTAAACAATCCTAGGCTCTTCTCCATTTTAATGGCAGCCACTTGCAGAGTAACAGGAGCGCCGAGGTGAGCGGCGTGAACCACGAAGGACAAGCAGGTGGTGGCATGGGAAGACATGTGCCTCTTAATGAATGTTTTAAATAATTATGTTTAGACAAGTGATAGGGCAAGCTTCTTTATCTATCCCCTCACCTTAGATATGCAGACCATCAGTGCTGCCTTGGGGTAGAATACACACAAGGGTTTAGTTTAGTTTGGTAGGAGGGCAAGATAGTTAGGACTCTACACGCTTGGTAAATTTATGAATGATAAAGATTAAAAATATTGACGGGAAGGTGGAGGCCAGTGCCAATGGCTTGCAAATCAAGACTGCAGCCTCCAGTGGCTTGGGGCGCTCCGGAGGTGGGCAATTCTGTATGGTAATGCTCCCTGAGCCTTCAGAGCTCCCCGATTAGCTAGGAGACCGGTTGACATCACCTCCCGTTTGCTACTCTTCGGTAGGTGTACTGCATGAATCATCTTGTTATGTGTACTTGTGGGATGACTACCTTATGGACCACCGTGCTCCCCTCCCGGTTAGAGTCTGGTCTGACTTAGGGAAAAACCTTGCATAGCTACACTGGTTTTCTTTTTAAACCCACATCAGAAGAGACTGGAAAAATCTCCTTTACAACTTTGATTGTAATTTTAGACCTTATCTGTTTTCCTGTTTCTTATAAGTAGCAAGCCTTTTTCCAGTATATACTTGCGCTAGCCCTTCCAAACATCCTGTTATTTCTAGATTTCCATATAATATAATACAGCTTCTGTCTCTTAATACACATTTATGAGGTTGCATCTACGTCTTCTCAGCGGCTCATGGTGTATCACCAGGTCCATACAAAAAAAGTCACGAAGACCTGGTATGGAGTTCCAATTAAGTGCACAATGTAAAATCCCTTGACTTTGTATGGAGAGTAACCTTACGTCTCACCTGACCTCTGACCCGATCTAAACCTGTGCAATCGGCAAATTTCCATGGTCCCATCAGGTTTAGTCATCAGCCTCCTGTTCACCAGGGTCTATTCATTCCAATTTCACCTCCCGTGGATCGCAGCAGGCTGATAACACCATCATTCTCTTGATGACGTCTGGTTGGAGTAACGGAGTGTAATTAATGAGAATATTAAAATGCAGCTGACTGACAAGTTCCTAAGCAAAATGTCATTGATATTATGATTCATCCTTGTAGCAGTGATCTAATGGATAATGTTTTAATAAGAACATCACAACTGCCTCTAATGAACTCTATAAGTTAACAGAGGGTGGAAATGTTATTAACTCCTTGATGGACCAAGTTGATACTAATACCCTTACTCAAGATCCTGGGGGCCGGAATGCCCAGACAAACTTTGTAGCTAGCCCCATAACATCTGGGGGTTCACCCAAGCGGTCTTCACCTATTCATGAAAGGACGGAATCATTGGACAATATCAGACCCACAGTCACAAGCCTTAGATTACCTTTTAACATCTTTGGTTAAATTGGGTGAATCTATATTTAATGAAAGTGTACAGCATGCTAAGCACCTACAAACGATTGAGCATTACTTATTAAACAAACAGCCACTAGTTGGGTCAGAGGAAGTCTGCATAAGTAAACTGAGGTATGTTAGGAAAAAGCATGATATGACTACTAATGACAAAAGTGAACAAATGGAACTGCTCAAGCAGGGCTTCAGATAAGATTTGAGGTGTATCTTACTCCCAATTTTTAAACTTTGAGAGTAAATGTGATTTCAAGAGAGTTCAATGAGTTTTCTCTTTCACAAGAGTAAAATGTGTGTGACATCCAGGAGATGTGTGCATCTATGTAGCTTCCCCCCTAGAACTGAGATCTATCATTGTTCATACTTTATGGATGGTATCGCCCATTCAAATAGCAATAAGCTAATCTGGGAAGGATGACGTCCTTAGTCAGTCCTGCCTGGGCATGAAACCTTTGCGTTGCATATTAGACAACGATTTCCTACAAGCCAGCACCCATGAGTTTGGACGTGATGGATATTAAAGTCCCAGCTGTCAGAGTAGATTTCCTTTTTGAGTGAAATTCTCTCCACCTGAGAGTCCCCGAGTGAGTGGGAACCTTTTTCCACACTCACTCATTCTTTTACTTTGTACTTGGGAACCCTCTTTACCTCTTTTTGGTGTTATCATTGAGTTATGCTTTCCTAAAACTGTAATGGCATCTACCTTTTACTGTTGCTGCACACAGCACTTTTTGTGCAGTAGTGCTGGGAGCTTCTTGAGCTTTCATTCTTTTTCTGTGATGACAGTGTTATCCGGGCAGTGGGGTACTTTTCTTCCAACATGTGTTTTTATTTTGCAAGATCAGCACACCTCACTTTAACATAGTCTCCCTTTTCTCACCTCTCCAGTAACTTTTAGTTACTGTGACAAGTTCATCTGACAGGCTGGCAGTTTACCTTTTTACACAACTCTTTGTGGACTTCTGTCACAGGCTGCTTCATAGTTCCGACAAGGGACGTGGGACACCAGTCCCCTAAAATGGTGGCTGTACTTTTCTAAACCCTGTTCATGATGACATGTCTTAATGGGTCTTTGGCGGGTTTCTCTGAAAGGACAGGAAGTGGGGGAGGTGACCAAAACTCCCCTGGTCTATGTCCTGCAGTGTGCCGACCTGGAACCAGTTCGTACTAGGAGGCTGCCTCCAAAACCCCTGATTTCCATGAAAGGCTTGTCTGGTGATTTGTGGGCTCAGCTGTTTCTTCTGCATAAAAGGCGAGGGTCCTGGAGCTGAACCTCAGAGTCGACCACTGGACTGAAGATCCGAAGGACGACGTCTGCAACCACTTCCAGCTACCGCCAGGGCCATCTGAGTAACCACTGTGTCATGACATCAACTTCTGAGCGACAGGGAATCCCTGAAAAGGACGCCTTCCACCCCTTGACTGGTGGGATCCACCAGTCGCTAGACAAACTGCATTGGGAGCCATCTCTGGACGGGCTGCCACCTCCACGGCCTGCAATTCCTGAATACCCAGGGTCCTGTGCCATTTTGCGGTGCAACGTGTTCGGAAGATCAGTTTTGTCTGAAACTCAGTAGGCATTCTTCTGGTCCTCCAGTGACTGGATCCCGATCCTGAAAGTCCCCTCAACCGAGACGAGGACAAAGAAAGGGCACAAACTCCACCTCACAACAACCGTCCTTCATCCAATGCCTGTGAAGGGCTCCAACGCACCAGTGCCATGAAGATTCACTGCTATGAGTCTCACTGCTCGAAGTTCATCCGTCTGTTCCTTTCAAAGTTCTTTCTTCAGCTGCCCAGGACAAGAGACCCGTACCTGGGACAACAGTCTCTTCCCCTTGGGGACCGTCCGGCTGCATCAAGTTCTTCACCACAAAGGAACTGTCCCGAGCCTAGGTACTTACCTTGGTCTCGCTGTGTTATTGTGCTCCTGGAGAGCTATTGCTCACCTGCAATGGTTATTTTATCAAATAAATATACAAAGAATTAATTTTTAAAGAACCCAAAACATTGGGGGGAGGGGGGGTAACACATTATGTTTTTCATTGTTTTTGGGGGGTTGCCCAACCCCCCACCCAAGCCCCTTTTTTTATTTTAAACCTCTTTTCTCATTCTCCACCACATTTAATTACCCTTCTGTAATGCATTATTTCTTTTTCTTTGTTGTTTTGGGTTGGTACAAAATTGCATTATCTGTAATTTATTCGATAACATCACTGCATACAAACTGCAACATGAACAAACCTTTATAGACACTGCTCTGTCTGCTACTTGCCTGCCTATTTCCTCCTCAGCCCTTGGTCACTGGACCTCCAGTGCCCCCCCCCCCCTTTTGACTCTGTGAGACTCTCCTAATATAGAGTTGGACTAAAGTTGCAAGAGTTGATCTAAAGTGTGATTACCTGTTACAATTGTTTCCATTACTTTGTTGCTATTTTTATATAACTTATAGTGTTTCGGTGTTTGCTTGAACTGTGCGAGTTCTGTGTGCCTCTTTACAGCCCTCATCCCTCCTAGACCCTAAGCCTAGCTGATCAGCCTTTATTACCAAACCTTTGGGTAGTTCAGGCCACACCCAAGGGCTACAACCCTGTCACCTAAGGTTGGCTTTTCCAAGTTCTGTCACAGACAGCAACTTGTGTAAAACTACATAACACCAGCACTCTACATCTTTGCTGCATTGACCTACATTCAAGGTATTTTTCTTCCTCCGGAATAGTTTTATATCAGGGGCCGTTCACTGTGTTCTGTCAAATGCTTGTAAACAGTGCAGATCACGCACCTAATCTTTCCTTTTGTTCTGCATTTTACATCAGCATATGATGACGGCAAAGAATTGGATGCCCCTCTTTGGTGTCCTTATTGACGGTTCCCTTTTTCTCTTCTCTCCCAGGTATGGATGAACTCATGGAAGTGTCTTTCTCACCTCTCGCAGCCACGGGGAAACCTCTATCCCGCTGTGGCAAGTGCCACCGCTTCATGAAGTACATCCAGGTAAGATGGCCGGCAGTGGTGCATTCAAGCATGTGAGCATTAGAAGAGTTTTTCCAAACCCCCCACTAGTGTGGGGTTTAGCTAGATCAACTTGTAGCAAACCTGCACATTTTGTAACCATCTCTCACAGGCAGTTATGGCATAGCAGTTAGACTTTGCTCTTAGAATGGGTAGATATTGGCTTAAAGTACAGATCACTCACAAGGGAGGCCAAGTGTTAAGGCAGTTTTAGCTCAGGCCTCTGGTTAGGGCTGTAAAACCATTAACCTTGAGGTGGGACAGAACACCGAGCTCAAAAGGGGAGTATTAGGCAAGATTGTATGCAGTACCCTTTGGGTGCACTTCAATAACCCTGACCTCCTGGCAATCGCGACCCAACCTTTGGTATAAGTCTGACCTACACAGGTTGGTAGTGTGGTCGAGCAGCCAGGCTTATCTCAAGAGGGGTCAATGTCAGCAATAATGTTGTGACACAGGGTTTCACAGTACAGTTATTCAAATAAACACTTAGACTCAAGGTTTCTTGATAAAACAATTAATAATTTATTTCACAGCCAATTGTATAAGCCTTCTTCAGAAGGGAGCAATATATGTAATACTGATAATGCACTTCATAACACACTCTTAGTTTTTCTAAATCAGATGATACCCATTGGGGATGGCACACAGACGCTTCCTACACCCTCAGGTGACTTAAATAGCTAGGTCACTGTGGACATTGATTTATCACTGGTAAAATTAGAGCAATACTGAGTTTGGTGAAAAAGATAGAATAGAGGAATAAAACAAAGGTTAACAAATGTTTCATGAACTTGTAAGTACTTTTAAACAACCTTCCTAAGTGGAGTAAAGCAACCCTTTCTTGGGGGAATGGCCAAAGCACAAAGTCAGATGTAAGAAGAGCCACTCAAGGAGCCACAACACAGGTAGGTAACGTGTTTGTAGAAATGTTTGTAGAAAATAGAACTCTTGAAGGGCTACAAGCTGGGAGGCTTGTGAAGGGCAAAGCTTTTGCAACTCTGCAAAGTAACCAAGACAGGTCTCAGCTGAGAGCAGGTAAGGCTACACAACAAGAGCTAAGTTCTCTTAGACTTTACAGTACCTCTGGTTAGAAGAAACACTTCCAGCTGGCTTCTGTTCCTGTACAGCTCTGCAGATCCTGTTGTTCCTGAGACTCAGTCATGGGGACAAGAGGGAGGATGTCTGGGAACTCCTGTTCTGTAATGGGAAGGTCTGCGGCAGCAATGGGCAAACTGCAATTCAGCAGTCCTTCTGTGTTTCAGCTCCTCACGTCTTACAGCAAATAGCAACACTGCGTTTCTCGGATACCACTTCACGCTTTCCTTGCTTCTGGGGTCCAGCACTCTGTTGAGGTGGCTCAAGCTTGGTCAGTCCTGCATCATGGAAGTCCAGAGGATCTTCCTAGAGCTCGGGTCTGACTTAAAAAGCAACGCACACAATCTGGTGTTCCTTTCCCTGGCTCTTTGGTTCCAGCAGCAACTGCAGTGGAAATGCAACCAGCTTCGAGACGATGTCCAGACGGGCTTACTTTGGAGTTGATTGGTCCCACCAACTCAAAGGGAGAAGTCGTCCTTGCAGGGCTTCTCGGGTTGAGGCGAATTTGGAGCTTCAGCACAGCAGCAGGGCCTCACCGGGCAAATCAGCGGTCCAGGAGTGGCAGCAGGCGTCTCTTTCAGGTTCTTCTTCGGATTCCTTCGTCCGGTGGTCGACCCTGCCTTCCAAGCCAAAAAGCCTCACCTTTTATGCAGGTTTCTCCCATTCATTCCAGCCTAGCTGTCAATCACACAGCAGGACAGCCGACCGGCCAATCGCCTTTGGGTGCATTCCTGTAACGAAGGGGATTAAGCACAGGGAGTTTCGGGCACCTCCCTCACTTCCTGCCCCTGCCAGACATACTGGAGCCAGAGGCAGTCTTCACTCGTGAATCCCGCCAAAGACAAAATTAACAAAGAGACCAAACCTGGTTTGGTGCGCAGAGTAAATCTCAAGAAGGACCTTTCCAACAGAAAATGGCAAAAAAGAAGACCAGTGCCATTTTGACAAAATGGTCACCCATAGGTGTCTTACCATGGCTGCAAACGCAGCCTGCGGTAAAAACACACAATGGTAGTAAAAAGTAAACCACTGACATCAGCCACTAATTGTAGAAAGGGTAACATAAAAATGTTACATGAGAAACTAGGCAAAGGGGATACTAAGTAACCCCTCCAGCACCCTATTGTAACACAGTGTGTGCTGGGTCTAGAAAGTTATACATTGTAAGTAAAGTCAATTTCACGTCACTGCTCTTGGAAACCGTAGTTTCACCAAGAGAAGGTATTTAAACCTTTGGGAAATCTAAGAGACTTCCCTGTGCCACTGCACTGAAGGTGCTGTGTAGCACAATGTAAAGATGATGCCTATGGAGTTTGTCAGACTCCAAAGTTAAAAGAAACACAGAGAATACATTTCATTAAAATTACATGAGAGATTAAAAAAAAAAGTCCTAAAGTCCAGCAAAAAGAGCTGGGGGTCTCTAAGGTAGAAGGGAATTAACACATTTCTGAGAATTCTCCCTAACAGGGAGCCACACCTCTCTTAAAGGCAAGGCAGAGTAGTCTGGCTCCAGGGACGAGGGGGGGGGGGAGGGGGAGTAGGCCGAGATAAAGGTACAGTTAGTCCACACACCTATCCATAGAAAATATACCACACTTTAATAAAATCTATCTTTATTTGATTACACACATACCGGTTAAATAAGAAGTGCTTGGTGAAAAAAAAACACAGTAAACGTGTAGCTAATGTAGAGCAGTGGTCACTGGGGGCGATCTAAGGAAAAATACAAAAGTAATCCAAAAGAAGTGTATACCGTTTGAGAAAAAACCCAGCTTTATTAAACAGTCGACTGGAAGAACAAACAGTTCAGTGGACCTGAACTGTAATCTATTCTCAACTCTTCCCAGAAAGGCTACAGTATTTATTCAAGAAAATCACATATTAACATAATTTGTCAATCGTTGAAATTTTGGGGATGCGCTAATACATAATTGGTGGGTATCACGGGACCCCTATATATTTGTATGCAGAACATTGTTCTGATTGGATAGAAACATTTCTTGGAACACCACCCTCAAAACCCCATAATGACGAGATGAGCCTCAAGCGTCCATCCCCTCAATTACATCATTATCTGCTGACCTGCAGTAACTCTGGCATGCCATTGGTTGGCTTCTGCTAATGTACAAGTTGATAAATTCCTCAATGCGGATTGGATGCCTTAGTTGGAGACAGCACTGTTAGGGGGATATATCCGCTGTATGCTAAATTCTTTCTTTTAGTGAGACACCCTTTTTCTTGTTCTCCATAATGAGGGGAGCCTTGTTCCCCCTCATTCATTCTTTTCTGCTCCAATCATGGAAACTCTGTTCTTTATAGTTTACCTTATTTCAATACTTCACACAGAGAAAAATTACTGCAAACTGATATTATCACACAACACTAAAATTAGGTACATATATACAATTACTGGTGTAGGACAAAATACATTTCAAACCCCTGCAAAGAAAGGTGCAGGTAAGTATTTGCGCTACAAGTCCAAAGAGAATCAACCCTAACTTCAGAAGTGCAACCCTAAGTTGTCTGGGGTCTTGTGTCCAAAGATTCAGCAAACCTTCATACAGTTCTTTGAAGCTGTAAAAAATGAAGGGTAGGGTACCTCTGGTCCAGTGATTAGTTCAAAGTGTTAAGGGACAAGTTAATCGAACTAATAAACGTGTTCCGAACTTTCGGAGTGCTTGTGTGAACACGCTATGGCAAAGCCAAAATATTAGAAAGGTTTTGTAAAAGTTAGCAAACTTTTAACGGGGAGTTTATGGGGCCGGTAAATTGCGCTATAACTCACCTTGTGTACTCCGATTCTTCATGAGACTTGGCAGGTCGGTTGAAGAAGGTCTGAGGTCGCTTTTCCCACCGTCTGCCTCAGCCCTTGATCCCCAGGGGTTGCAGGTTCGAGCAGCTCTCCAGTTGGTGTATGATGCTGGTGAAAGGACTCTCAGTGAAAGGATGAAGCAACACCCAATGCAGGGCCCCTCTCATTACAGGAATGATTGCCGGTAAGCAATGTTGGACGATGGCCACCGATGCACGGCGACACAAAGGGACTTGCTTGTCGTGGTCAGACTTTGCCTCCTATCCCGGATCCCCTTGATACTAGGACCACAACATTTTGCAGAGGCAAGTTATGTTGCACAAGCTGAGGATCCCCCCCCCCCCCCCAAGTTCCAGACCTCCAAACTGGTCAGCTAGAGGGTGGTCCTGAGGCACTTCCAAAGCGCTTTTTTTTTTCCAGGACTCCGAGCTGACATCCAGAATGGGTGTTTCCTCCACTCCAAGGGTCGCAGCTCCTTCGTAGGACTACTGGAGATCACCTTCAAGACCGGGCTCTCCGAGGACAGCTCTTGGATAAGCAAGCAATGTTAAATCTTCCTGACATCTCTCACCCCCAGAACTTTTTTGCTTTACTGGTGGATCTTGTTTCCCTATACCTCAGTGAGGGAGAACCTTTTTTCCACACCCACATAATCGTTTACTCTTTTTATGGATGTCGGGTTTAAGACTCTCCATAGTGACTTTTTAATTGTATCCTCTTTGGCAACTTTTGGCACATTCTGCCTATTGTTGCTGGGTTACCCTTGGGGTTCTCCTTGTAACTTTCTCTGGCTAACCTTGTGTGAACTACAGTTCCCTAGGGTAGAAAGGATCTTTGGATCCATTTTACATTTTATTAAGTGAAACCAGCACCCCCCGCCTTATGTGAAGTGCTGGGAGGATACTAGGTATCCTCTTTCTCATTCTAAATGTAACATTTATGTTACAAGGACAAACATAACTTTAATGGCTGCTGGCAGTTAACCTTTTAACTAATTTGGTGTCATTTTACCTCGGGCTGTTTCCCCAACCCCGGTAAAGGCACCCAGGGATGCTCATTTTTCTAAAATGGCACGTCTCCTTTTTTCGTCATTTTGGTGTCCCTTGTCCTTTCTTGGTCCTTCCCCTGACCTCCATGGCAGTAAAATCTTTTTGTCAATTTTATCTTTGGCGGGAATCCTGTGGATTGGGGAATCCACAGTATTCCCGCCGAAGATAAAATTGACAAAGGATGTCAATCCTCCACACCCCCCACGCTCCAGAGTATCTGTGAAAGCAGGAGTGAGGGAGCAGTCTAAAACTCTGCAGCCTTTTGTCTTCCAGCCTGACTGCGATAATCCAGTTCAAACTGGGAGACTGGCTGTCCTGAAACTACTGCCAACACCCCCAGGTTTGAATATTGCATGGCTGTTTGACTGGCTGGGTGCCTGCATAATAAAACTCTGATCCTGGAAGCTGAAGAGGTAGTCGACCAATGGAACTGAAATCGAAGAGGATGATGAAGAAAACATGGCTGAGACGATTTCCAGCGAGCCGGCTGTGTAACCGCAGCCTGCTGTTACCCTTCCTTCCAATCAACCTGGGGACTGTGAAAGCGACGACCATAACGCAGAGCCTGGTGACACCCACTAGACTCATTAAGACCTGCATTCTGAGCCATCCCATATAGTGCTGCAACCTTGCGGTCTGCAATACCCTGGGACCTCGACCCATCGTGCGGTGCATGGTCTTCCGAATTGTCTCAGTTGAATGGTTTTACTAAGCCCTTAGTTGGACTTCAGAAAAACTGTTCTAACAGCAGCAGCAGAAGTTGGTCACCAGACCTTCTTCCAACGGGTCTCCAGTTTCCTTGCGGATCTTGGAGCTAGACAGGAGTCCTAGCTCCTTCAGTTTCTTCCAGGATATCTACAGTGTGTGTGCAGGGGCCCTCTTATTATCCAAAAAGCCAGGTAAAAGCAGCGGCTCCCACTAGCCAATGACAGATCTGCCCCACACACACACCCCAGCAGTGGTCCAACCGGGACCACTGGCGGCAAATCTCGTTCATTCCACCCAGACACACTGGCACCAGTATGTGGATTGGGACCAGACAGTCCCAGCCCACCTCCTTGCAGCAAACACGCTTAGCCCTCTATTAGCCCGCCAGAAGCCCATTCTTTCCCAGGCACTGGAAGTCCTTATAAATGGATTTTCACTGCCTCACAGGCCTGGAAGAAGGCTAAAAGACAAGATGACCAAAGAACAAGCAAACAATCTTGTGTCATGGCTATGTTTGGCCACTAGCCACAGTTAGTAGCCAAACGCAGTAAGGCTAAAATTAAAAGTCCCTAAAAGTAGGAAAAAGTGACTGCTGCCACCAGCTTGTCCATTTAGCACACCTAGAGTAACCAAAAATCCTCTGAGTGTTAGTCTAGAGCAACACAGTGTACCCCATTGTACTGCATTGTAAGATGCACTATACAGTGATACAAAGTTACCCCAAGTGATAAGTTACTAAAAGTAGTAACAAAGTAACTAGACTAAGGGAAACACTATTTCCCAGTACTGACAACCTGAAGGGCATGTCAGTTTCCCCATAACAGATGAGCAAATAACAGTGTAGTGATGCTTCAGACTTCACTGCACTGTAAAAAGAACAGGGCACATATATAAATAAAAACAAAAGGTTCGGGGCTCCATTGAAATTGAAGGAAAGGTGGAGTGAAGAGTAATCTTTCCTTACATTGGGTGTTCAGCCATACCCCTTGCCCAGGCCTAACAGCTTGTGCGCCTACATGGAGTCCTTTCCAAGGGCCATATTAACTTTTTTATTCCATGAAATCATCCTACTTCAAAGTAATTTAAATTCATGGAACTTTGCCTTTTCTGCTGTTACCTTACTTTTGCACCCCTCCTCAACTGACTTTGACAAACTCTTAACTAGTTAGGAAATGGACTGCTAAATCATTGGAACCATTGAAAAGTAATTGCAAAGTTGTAAATTATTGTTGATAGTACTGAATAACCCCTTTTCCTTACAACAGAACATTATCTGAGTGACTTTACAAATTAATGAAACTATCATTTAACTGTATTCATTGCTGGCGCAAGCCACTACTATTGATGCAGTCGCCTGAAAATGTGTTACTTATGTTGTCTATGTGTGTTGGTTAGTCTAAATAGTATTTATTTACCTTGCCTTGTGTACATAAAATACATGTATATTTTACTATAGCTACAAGCGTGTGAGCGTTTCTTTGCGCCAAAGTATTTACTGGGTTCACTGTACTTACCTACAGCTCACATCCCCCTCATAAGATAAGCCTGGTTGCTCTGCCATTCTAACAAACCGTTGGGTAGTACAGACTTATACTAAGAGTTGGGGTCTGTATAGCAAGGGATAGTTTTATAGAGTTTCACCTGCTTATAGACTTTAGTAAAACTCCCCAAACTCCCCATGTGATTATATCAATCAAATATATTATATTTTTTTAATACTTTTCCCCCACCCCTAAAACTACTATTCCCATTCCCTACCACACATGTATTTTTGAAAAATGTGTTCTTTTTTTTGTAGATGTTTTGGGTTTGTTTAAATATCCATTCTCCAGCATGGGGTCTAACATGGAGTCACATGCTCATGAATATTCCCCGTCGTCAGGCTGTGAATCTTGGTAAAGAAAAAATCAGTTTCAGTTTCATTTCTGAAACAATCTGAGGGACCTCGACGCGTGAGTGATTTTGGGTACACTACACGTCACGTTATGGATAGTGTTACATGTCGGCATCCCCTTTTGATCCTTGAAAGATAAGATGCAATACTCTGATTACCACTAGATGTCGGACTATATGCACAGCATGCAATTCTAAGCAGATTTACAAGCATCAGAAACCTATTTACACTAGTATGCAGTGATATTATCGAATAGAAAACAATGAAGGAACAAGTTACTTGCCTGTAACTGTTGTTCTCCAGCATGGGTCTCGCATGGATTCACATGCTCAGTAATATTCCCCGTCGTCGGGCTGGGAATCCTCGGTAAAGAAAAAATCAGTTTCAGTTTGATTTCTGAAACTGTCTTTCTCCTAATAACCAATCACTGAGCTCTGGGTCATACTGCCCCCAGCCAGTGACTGCCCTCTACCTAAGCCTCCCCTCTGGCAGCCATCTTCAGATCTTTACTGCACGTTCAAGTGTTGGGAGTCCTCGTGTTTAGCGCTCAAGCTTTTACTGCGTTTATTGTTTTTTGGAAGAGTATTTCTCATTTTTTCGGTCAATCGGGCCTTGTGCTCCATCGATCAACCCATCCGATTAACGGGGACCTGTGGATTTCTCAGCGCCCCTCAAGGGCGAATTTCGTAGAGTTTCTTCGTGGAGGCTTCCAGAAGATTCTCAGGCCTACGCCGGGTGGATCATGTCGGAGGAGAAGGATGCGGCTCCCCTGTTCAAGATCTGCTCCATCTGCGGCTTGCAGAATGTCTTCACGGACTACAAGCATTCCGAATGTCTTCACTGCCTGTATCCGGCGCAACAGGAGGATTTCGTGTTTTGCCAGGAGATGTCCTCATGCACGATAAAGGAGCGACACAGGCGGCTGAACGAGTGGCCACAGGCCAATGCCCCTGCTCTGGTTGGTTCCCAGCAGCATGTCTCTCCCAGTTCCAAGAAGGCTGAGCGGGCTTCTAAGACCTTTGAGCGCGCCCCTCCCGTGGGGGTCCAGCAGAAGGTTAAGCGCTGCAAGTCCACTGTTACCTAGAGCGCCGTTGCGACGGGCTCCACGGCGGCCTGGGTGCGTTCGATGTCTCCAGCCTCCATCACCAGTCAACGCTCAGGATCTTCGGCCAAGAGGAAGTCGGACCTTCCGGGCAAACTCAACGAGATCCCCAAGTTCGTCCTACCGGAGAAGTCCACGGGGGAGCGGGGCTCGAACCCTCCCCCTAAGGAGAAGTCTAAGCAGGACATGGCTCTGACCCTGACCGTGAAGGCCCAGGTGCACCCGGCAAAGGCCCAGCCTTCCATCGAGGGGTGGCAGCGTCTCTGGCGATGGCCACCGAGACGGTCCTGCAGGAAGCAACCCCTAAGACCAGGGTGTCCCTTCTTCTCAGGAGGGAGGCTGCGTTCTGGCCCATAGAAAAGACCCTGGAGAAGAGGATGCCCATCCTCTCCCCAAGACCTTCACCACTGGATGCAAAGAAGGGGGTGGGGTGCGGTGGCCCTCCAGGGTATGGATATCTCCTCTGAGGAGGAGCTCACCGGTCTGCAAACCGTCTAGGCGGAGGGAAACGTAGGACGCAGGCCCTACGACAAGCGCGCCAACGAAGGGGACGACGGAGAGGATAGCGCCCATTTTGGGCAAGCTACAACAGCTGTTGGCCCTGAAGATGGCAAGGGTGAGGTCCATCAAGTCTCTGCTCTGCATGATGTCGTCATGCATATACCTCATGTGCAGGTTACGGATGCGTCCCTTACAGGAGTTCCTCGACCCCCGTTGGATTCAAGTGTCGGGAAGCTTTGAGAAAAAGATCACTCTCAATGAGAGTTTCCGTCGAGCGATACGGTGGTGGGGGGTTTGCGCACCTCTGTCCGGAGGTGTGGATTTCCAGACCCCACTGCACCAGGAGACGGTCACGACGGACGCCTCCTTGGAAAGGTGGGGAGCTTGCACCGGAAGTCTTCACGTAAGAGGCCTGTGGCTACTGGAGGAGAAAATGTTGCACATCAACGTGTTTGAGCTGCGGGCAGTGTTTTAAGCCCTCAAGTTTTTTTTTTATTCCATCCCTCAAGGGCAAAGTGGTGCAGGTCTTCATGGACAATACCACCGCAAGTTTTACATCAGGAAGCAGGGGGCGCACCAGATCCCCGGCGCTCTCCAGGGAAGCACAGGACCTATGGCACTGGGCCGTCGTCCAGGGGATGTTCCTCATTCTGTTTCATCTGGCATAAGTGAAGAACACTGTCCCCGACTCGCTCAGCAGGGAGCTGCGCTCTTGCCACAGGTGGGAGCTTCAGCAGGACCAAGTGGATCACCTGTTCCGCAGATGGGGCAATCCCCAGATCGATCTATTTGTGACAGCGACGAACACCAAGTGTCAGAGGTTCGCCAGCAGGTTTCCCCAGCCGGGGAGAATGAGGGACACTGTCTCATTCCCCTGGGACGGCCTGTTTCTTTATGCGTTCCCTCCGTTGCCATTGTTTTTTCGACTAGTCAATCAACTCAGGCGGTCCCAGTGCAAGATGATCCTCGTCGCACCGGCATGGCCGAGGCAGATATGGTACCCAGACCTTCTCGACATGTCAGCGTCCCCTCCAGTCAAGCTTCCGGTGGTCGCAGATCTTCTGGCCAGAGAAGGAGGCGCAATTCTGCACCACGACCCAGGATTGCTGAACCTGAAGGCCTGGCTCCTGCAGCGTTAAGGGTCCGGGGGTTACGACCTCCCAGCGTATTGTAGGGAGGTGCTTGCCAAGGCCAGGACCTCATCTACTCTTAAATGCTAAAGACATAAATGGAAGAGGTTCGCCGTTTGGTGCTGTGCATAGAAGATCGACCCTCTCCGTGTCACGGCTCCGCAGGTGCTACCAGATTTGCTGTCATTGGCCAAGGCAGGACTGACCCATGCTTCCATCAAAGTTCATCTGGCGGCTATCTTCCGCTACACCAGATCTCCAGGACGGTCGTCATTATGGTCACACCGTCTGGTTAACTAGTTTTTAAAAGGACTGTTTTCATTCCCGCCGGTGAAGGCTTCAGCCCCGGCGTGGGAACTCAATGTGGTGCTTGACTAGGCTCATGGGCCCTCCATTCGAACCTATGTAGACAGTTCCACTGAAGTTCTTATCGTGGAAGACAGCGTTCCTCGTGGCCATCCCATCTGCACGAGTGGGTGAGATTCAGACCCTGTACTGTAAGCCACCTTATTTGACATTTCACGACACGAGGGTGGTGCTGCGGACGCACCCCTCCTTCATGCTGAAGGTTCCATCGTACTTCCTCTAAACGAGTCCTTGGTGTTGCCTGTGTTCTTTCTGACGCCTTTGTCCCCGGCCGAGCAGACTTTGCACACGCTGGATGTGGCTAGACCGCTGAAGTTCTACGTGGACCGCACAAAGAGTTTCCGCAAGACGTCACAACTTTGAGTGAACTTTGGCCCTGTGAACCGAGGTAAGGCCCTCTCCAAGGCTTCCATTTCCAGGTGGCTCTCCGGCTGCATCACCCATTGTCGCCGGTGGGCAAACCGACTGTTGGCTGGATGTCCGAGAGCCCATTCGACGAGAGCGATCGCTGCAACTATGGCGTTCCTGTCTGCGGTGCCCTTGCTGGACATCTGCAGGGCTGCTACGTTGAGGTCGACGCACACCTTCACCAGATTCTACTGCGTCGACCGGGATTCCAGGGAGGAGTCCAGAGTCGACCAAGCAGTTCTGCGCAACCTGTTCGCTTGAAGGTGAGCCTGGTGAGGAGGTAAGAGATGCTTCTGTTGAGCCTTTGACACCTCCCGTGGTTGTGCATGTGTGTACTGCTATGTATTATTTATTCATGAGCATTTGAATCCATGCCAGACCCCACGCTGGAAAAGGAACAAGTTACTTACCTGTAACTGTTGTTCTCCACCATGGGTCTGGCATGGGTTCACATGCGCTCCCTCCCGCCTACCCCTCTGCGGCTCTTCTTCTCTTGGTCTTACTGCCACTTTACGTGCTACCAAATCTGAAGATGGCTGCCAGAGGAGGGGCTTAGGTAGAGGGCTGTCATTGGCTGGGGGCAGTATGACCCAGAGCTCAGTGATTGGTTATTAGGAGAAAGACAGTTCAGAAATCAAACTGAAACTGATTTTTTCTTTACCGAGGATTCCCAGCCTGACGACAGGGAATATTCATGAGCATGTGAATCCATGCGAGACCCATGCTGGAGAACAACAGTTACAGGCAAGTAACTTGTTCCTTCATTGTTTTCTATTCGATAATATCACTGCATACTAGTGTAAATAGGTTTCTGATGCTTGTAAATCTGCTTAGAATTGCATGCTTTGCATATAGTCCGACATCTAGTGATAATCAGAGTATTGCATCTTATCTTTCAAGGATCAAAAGGGGATGTCGACATGTAACACTATCCATAACGTGACGTGTAGTGTACCAAAAATCCCTCACGCATCGAGGTCCCTCAGATTGTTTTTTTCCGCCCAGCTAGCTGGTCGCCTTATGCAGAGCTCTTACAAATTGCAAAATTACATTCAAAGGGATTGTGTCCTCTGACGTATTCCTCATCTTAGATATCTCCTTCCAGCTCTGCTGGCCTCGGAACATTTTTTCTCTAGAGGGCGCTGCGCGTCGACGTCCTCCGAGTCGATGTCCCTCGACAGCCGCCGTATCGACGTCGACGTCATCCTGCCTATAAAGGCCGCGCGCAGCGTCCGTTGCTCAGTTCCGTTTTTCCGCGCTTACTCAGTGCCTCGGAATACCGTTGCTCAGTTCTTAGTCAGATTAATCCTATTTACCTCGAGTCATTCGATCCGTACTCGATGGCTTCCTCGTCGGAACCGACAACTCCTCGATCCGGCTTCAAGAAATGTCGAGATTGTGGGAAAAAGATGTCGTTGACTGACCCTCACAGAGTTTGTCTGTGGTGTTTGGGAGCTGAACACCATTGTTCGGAATGCGAGGACTGTATGTCCATGACAGCTAAGGCCCTGAAGGAGCGTAGGGGGAAGCTGGAGAAAGGTAAGACTTTTAAAGCTTCTTCTTCGTCGACGAAGTCGAGACATTCGTCTCCTCGTCACCATTCGCGCTCCAGGTCTCGGAGTGGGTCTCATCACTCCTCGAGATCGAAGCACTCGAAGAGGAGACGTCGAAGATCCCCTTCTCCGTCTTCCTCTTCCAATGTTTCGCCAAAAAGAATCCCTTGCCCCACGAAACATAGTTCCCGGGCTGAATGGGAGGAATTCCGAAAAAATATGATGAGCGTCTTCGAGAAAGCGGCCTCGACCCCCTCGATGACTGCCGAGAGCGATGCTCTGGTCGAAAGAACCGAAGGTCAAAAACGCCGCGAGTCGCAGTACCCGGCGAAGGAAACCTCTCGAGCGCGTCTCGAACCCTCGAGTAGGACTATGACCTCCAAACCTTCCTCGAGGGTTCCGTCGACGCCGTCGACGAGGGTTCCGTCGAGGTCGATGTCTTCGACGCCGTTGTCGAAGGGACCTTCGACACACGGGTCTGTCGACTCGACGCCAGCTTCGACACCGGCGTCGACGCCAAGAAAAGTCACGGTTACGACACACCCAGTGACTATCCCCAGGTCCTCGACGTCGATGGCTTCGAGATTGTCGAGTAGAATTCCAATTCTGTCGAGGTCTTCGAGGCCTCCGCCTTTGTTTTCGACGCCACGCTCGAAGCCTTCGACGTCGGCGTCGACAACATCGACGTTTTCGAGGCCGATAATGACAAGTTCGGCACCCTCTGCCTTGGAAATGGGATTTACTCCCTTTATGAGTTCAGAACAATTGAGAACTATGTCCTCAATTTTGGAAGAGGGTGAATTGTCTGAACAGGAAGACACATTTGAGTTGCAGGAACCTGTAACCCCAATTAGAGAGGAATTTTCCTCTGAAGAGCGCAGGTTAAAGGATCTTCATGATTCCTTACATGAGGCAAGTGGGTTAGACACTTCCCCTGAGGTGGAGTTTGCTAAGCCAGACCCGGGGGAGCATGCTGAAACCCCCTATAGAGCCTTAATGGCCAGGATCACAGAGTTCATGGGGTGGTCTGCACCTTCACAATCTTT
Organism: Ambystoma mexicanum; assembly: GCF_040938575.1. Taxonomy (NCBI): domain Eukaryota; kingdom Metazoa; phylum Chordata; class Amphibia; order Caudata; family Ambystomatidae; genus Ambystoma; species Ambystoma mexicanum. The sequence goes on from NC_090932.1 coordinate 1,605,752,387, forward strand.
CCAACAAGATGACCTCACGGATATTCTTGACAAAGGCCCACAGGAGGATCCTGTGGTGCCTTTTCATAAAGCTCTTCAGAGAAAGATCATGACAAACTGGGAAACCCCAGATGTAGTACCAGCAGTAAATAAAAAACTGTCTACAAAGTACAGGGTATCTTCTACAGACCCAGAGTTTTTGTCTAAACACCCATCCCCAGAAAGTCTGGTGGTACAGGCAGCATCCTCTACCGATGTCAAGACGGCTTATCCTACCGTCCCACAGGACAGGGACGATAAAAAATATGACGCTATGGCAAAGAAAGTCTTTTCAGCATGTAGCATGGTGTTAAAATCTGTTAATGCTACTTGCACCCTTGCTAGGTTCAGCCATACACTTTGGGAGTGTGCTTCTACAGCGGCTGACTGCATCCCGGAGGGAGAAGAAAGGGATGCGTTCCTGAATATTATACAGGACGGTAAAGACGCTATGTGCGAATCCCTCCAGACGGGCATTGATTCGGCTGACAGTATCAGCAGAGCAATGGCGGCAAGTACATCAACCAGGAGATTCGCTTGGTTGAGAAAGTCTGGTTTTGCCCCAGATGTGCAAGCCAGGCTCTTGAACATGCCATTCGATGGCTCTTCTTTGTTCGGGAAAAAGGCGGATGACAGTTTAGAAAAACTGCAAACTTCAAAAGCAGCAGCAAAATCCCTAGGAGCTGCAATCCGTCAGACTCCTTTTCGTCCCACAGGAACCTCTGCGAGGGGCAAGTCCTTTCGCTTCTACTCCGCATTCGGAAGAGGTAGAGGACGACCGGCTCAAAGGGGACAAAGAAGAACTACCCGAGGTGGACGGGGTAGATATTCAAAAGCCGCAGCAACAGCAGGTACCTCTTTACCATCGGCATCTGCATCAGCCGCCTCAAAACCACTCTGAGGACTTCCCTCACAGGACACCTGTAGGAGGCAGGTTGACTCAACATCTGGCGGTATGGCAGGCTATCACGTCAGATGCTTGGGCATTGGAAACAGTTGCCCAAGGTTACTGCCTGCCTTTCCTACGTATACCTCAGAGTCATCCACCGGGGATCAGCTCTCAGAAAGCTCCAGATCCGCTCCTCTTGCAGGAAATTTGGGACCTGCTAGAGAAAGGTGCCATAGAACCGGTACCTGTAGCGGAGAGGAACAAGGGCTGGTACTCCCCTTACTTTCTCATTCCAAAGAAAGACGGAGGACTGAGACCCATCTTGGACTTGCGAGAATTGAACAAATTCCTCAGAAAAGACAAATTCAAGATGGTCACTCTTTCTCAGATCCTCCAGGCCCTTCAGTTCCAGGACTGGTTGGTATCTCTGGACCTTCAGGACGCTTATTTCCATGTGCCTATCCATCTCAAACACAGGAAATACCTGAGGTTCGCAATTGGCAACTCTCACTATCAATTTCGAGTGCTGCCATTTGGGCTGACCTCCGCCCCGAGGGTCTTCACCAAGTTAATGTCGGTAGTGGCTGCAAGTCTAAGGAGGGAAGGGATTCACGTCTACCCTTACCTGGACGATTGGTTGATCAGGGCTGTTTCTCCGGAACAAGCTCAGATCCAGCTAAATCACGTGTGCCACTTCCTTCACAGACTGGGCTTCTCCCTCAATTTAAAGAAGTCACAAATGATACCATCGCAGAGACTCCAGTTCATAGGAGCGATCCTGGACACTTCCCTGGGAAAAGCCTCGCCACCAGAGGTGAGGGCTCAAGATATTCTACAGATGGTTACCAAGTTCCAACATGCCCAACGTCTCCCAGCCTTCGACTTTTTGAGGTTGCTAGGCCTCATGGCATCCTGCATTTTCCTAGTGCCAGAGGCTCGCCTGAGAATGAGATCCCTCCAGTGGGCACTGAGGACTCAGTGGTCACAATTCTCAGGGAGAATGACAGATCTTCTTCAGGTTCCCGGCAGGGTGGCTCGAGACCTTCAGTGGTGGGCCTGTCAGGAGAACATTCTGAAAGGAGAACAGTTTTGGCAACCCTGGCCGGAGATAACAGTAGTCACGGATGCCTCACTCACGGGGTGGGGAGCCCACGCCAACGACTTGACCATCAGCGGTCGTTGGTCTCCATCGGAGTCCAGACTACATATCAACCTGTTAGAGCTGAGAGCCATCAGACTTGCGCTGAAGGCGTTCCTGCCAGCTGTACAAGGGAAGAACGTCCTGATAATGACGGACAACACGGTGGCCATGCATTACCTCAACAAAAGAGGAGGCGTAGGATCACTACCCCTGTGCAGAGAGGCGATGCAGCTCTGGTTTTGGGCAATCCAAGAAGGAATCTCTCTATCGGCAGTTCACCTACCCGGAGAGAAGAACTTGACAGCGGACGCTCTGAGCAGGCATCGCACAGTCTCCCATGAGTGGGAGCTAGCTCAGGAAGTCCTTCAAGAGATCTTCGCCCTTTGGGGAACCCCTCAGGTAGATCTGTTCGCCACCAGCCTAAACAGGAAATGCGACCTGTTCTGCTCAAGGGAATTTCCCCCGAGTGGAGCTCAGGGAGACGCGTTCATAGTGGACTGGGAGTTTCCGCTTCTGTACGCGTTCCCACCGGTCCCTGTCATTCCTCAAATGATCAGGAGGTTGAGAAGATTCCGGAGAACCATGATCCTAATTGCCCCGGATTGGGCCAGGAGAACGTGGTACCCGGACCTTCTAGACTTGTCCATCTGCCCTCCAATTCGACTTCCACTCAGAGAGAACCTACTCTCACAGAAGGGAGGTCAGGTTCTCCATCCAGACATCAAAACCCTCAACCTTCACGCTTGGCTTCTGAAAGGCTGAGGTACAAGGATTGGGACCTCCCTGATGATGTTATGGAGGTGTTGCTTTTGGCAAGGAGGCCAGCAACAAAGTCTTTATACCGCTGCCGTTGGAACAGATTGTGCAGCTGGTGTAGAGAACAGAATATCAACCCTTTTTCATGTGGTACACCAATGGTTTTGTCCTTCCTACTACATTTGGCAAATTCAGGCCTTCAAGTTGGCACCATTAAGGGCTATCTCGCAGCGCTATCCATCTTTAAGCGTACTGCGGAAGAACCATCCTATTTCAAATTACCCTTGGTAATACAGTTTCTAAAGGGGTTAACCAATGTTTATCCCCCAAGACCATTGCAAATTCCCCTATGGGATTTAAACTTAGTACTAACTTTCCTGATGGGTACACCTTTCGAACCTCTCCATTCTTGTTCGTTAAGATTCCTTACCCTTAAACCTGTTTTATTAATAGCACTTACATCTGCTAGAAGGGTGAGCGAATTACAAGCTCTTTCTTGTAAACCCCCTCACACAATATTTCACAAAGACAAAGTTGTCCTGCAAGTGAAGCCTAATTTCCTCCCAAAGGTGGTTTCTGAATTCCATATCACTCAGAAGATTACCCTACCATCTTTCTATCCTCCTCCTCACCCGGGGAAAGAGGAAGAGAGGTTACACAGGCTAGACCCTAGGAGGGCTTTAAGTTTTTACATCAGTAGAGTAGCCAGGATAAGACAGGCAGACCAGCTGTTTGTAGGTTACGCAGGTCACAAGCTGGGGCTACCAATAACTAAGCAGACCATTTCCAGATGGATCATTCTAGCCATTCTGGAGTGTTATAAACTGGCAGGAAAAGAGCCCCCTCAAAACCTTAGGGCTCATTCGACCAGAGGTATTGCAGCTTCATCGGCCCTCAAAAGAGGCGTGCCGGTAAAAGACATATGTGCGGCCGCTACATGGTCGTCTGTCCATACCTTTACACGTTTTTACAAATTGGATTCCTCCTCCAGTCAAGAGACTAGGTTTGGAAGGGCTGTACTGCATTCTATTCATCAATAGAAGACAGCGTGAAGTCAGTACTCCCTCCTCCGATAATAGAATACTGCTATGGGAGCCTATCTAAAATGGGGAATACGTTGGAGGACACAATCCCTTCGAAGAACAAGTTACTTCTTACCTTGTAACGTTCTTTCGACGGGATGTTCCTCCGACGTATTCCTCATCGACCCTCCCATCCATCCCCGCAGTTCTACTTCCCTTGTTGTTGCAGCTTACGCTCCTTCAGGGTGATTAGTTAGTCCAGAAAGTATTATTGTGGGCTACAAAACGGAACTGAGCAACGGACGCTGCGCGCGGCCTTTATAGGCAGGATGACGTCGACGTCGATACGGCGGCTGTCGAGGGACATCGACTCGGAGGACATCGACGCGCAGCGCCCTCTAGAGAAAAAAATTTCCGAGGCCAGCAGAGCTGGAAGGAGATATCTAAGATGAGGAATACGTCGGAGGAACATCCCGTCGAAAGAACGTTACAAGGTAAGAAGTAACTTGTTCTTCTTTCCCGACCTGCAACCTACTTCTCAACTGTTAGGTAAGATTTTTACAGAACTGGTAAATCTTCCTGACCTGAGTCAAGGCCAGAACTTTTTGCTTTACTAAAGGGATATTTTTCCTTAATACCTCTGTGAGTGGGAACCTTTTTCCACTGTTGGGCAGAATTGCATGCAGTACCCTCTGCGACCACCACATACAATTAGGACTACAGGTGTAAGCAAAAACCAACCTTTGGTATAAGTCTGTACTAAACAGTTTGTGGTAGCGAGCTGAGCAGCCAGGCTTATCTCAAGAGGGAATGTGAGCAGTACAAGGATGTTACACAGAGGTCTTACAGTCACAATGGTTCAAGTAGACACTTACACTCAAGGTTTCTTGGTAAAACACTTATTAATTTATTACACAGTCATTTAGAAAACATTCACTAGAAGGAGGCAACTTAAAATTATACACAAATGTACTTCAATACCAAACCAATATGTTTCTGAGTAAATTAGGCTCCCTTGAAATAGGCGCAAAATGGCATTTCAGTTACTTTGAATGGGAGTAAAAAGGCACAGTTAATAGAATAGATCACAAATACTTTCTAAGGCAGTGCAAATAGTTTCAGTTCACTAGAGGACTCGATTCAGTTCAATAGGCCTAGGCCGAAGTCAATGGGCTAGTGTTTTGCATAAGAAAGAGCAGTTCTTGTAGTAAACGGTAAAGTCTTTGCCAATGTTCTCAGAAGTAGTTTGTATGAAAAAGAATCATATGTTGGGTCACAAGCTTTTCACGAACTTTCACTGCGAGAGGTAAGTTCCCTCAATCGGGTTGGCACAGTACCTTAGTATGAAGAAAAAGATGCAGCTGAAGACATTGGTTCCTGGCAGCTCCTGCAGATCTCACTGTTCCTGATCCTCAGTCATGGCGACAAGAGGGAGGACGTCGGGGGACTCCTGCACTGCACAGGGACAGGTCAAACAAGCTGGCAAAATGGAAGATCTTCGGTTCGAGTAGCTGTCATCAAACACACAAGCTGGTGTCCTTCCCCCTGTTTAATCCTAGCCAGCTCTGAGAATGGTATCCAGGTGGCTTACGAGTTGATTGGTCCCACCAACTCAAAGGGAGAAGTCGTCCTTGAAGGGGCTTCTCTGTCGAGATGAACTTGGCGATTCAGACCTGCAGCAGGGCTTCACTGGGCAAACCAACGGTCCAGGAGTTGCAGCAGCCATCCTATTCCATCTTCTCTTCAGTTCGTGGTCGAATCTGCTTTCCAGTCCAAGAGACTCGCCTTTTAAACAGTTTTCTCTCTTTCATTCCAGCCTAGCTGTCACTCACCCAGCAGGGTGGCTGTCCTTGCCGGACAGTCAGCCAGCCAATCACGCCAGAGTGCATTTGGGTCTCCTAGGGGACTAAGCACAGGGAGTTTCAGGTACCTCTGTTACTTCCTGCCCACCCCAGACACTCAGACGCCAGAGGCGGTCTTCAGTCCTGAATCCCGCCAAAGGCATGGAAACAAAGGGACTAAACCTAGTTTGCCGCGCAGAGACAAACTCTAGAAGGACCTTTCCAAAAAGAAATGGTGAAAAAAGAAGACTGGGACCCGTTTAAACAAAGGGGCTTAAGGCGCCATCTTGAAAAACATGGCTCCTGTGATTAACTACCTGTGTTCGCGGTCGGGAAAAATCATGGTAGTTCATTGCAAATCCACTCCCACTAGCTATTTCGATAGGAAAGGATAGCATTTCACTGCTACATGAGTCTAGACACACGGGATACTAGGTAACCCCTCCAGCACTCTAAAGGAAGATAGTGTGTGCTGGGTCTAGGAATTTAAAAAGACTAGTAAAGTTTTCCATTCTCTGGGAAACAGTAGTTTATCCCAGATAAGGTATTTAAACCTTTTGGAAGTCTAAAAGACATCCCTCTGTCACTGCACTGAGGGTGCTGTGTAACACAAATAAAAAAGATGATGCCTATGGAGTTGTTTAAAACTCCATAACCCAAGAAAATGAACACAGAAAACAAACATATTTAAAAAGTTCAAAGTCCAGCAAAAGAGCTGGGGTTCTCTAAGGTATACAGAAATTAGCACATTTTGAGAATTCTCCCTAACATCCACACTCACAGAATCTTTTACTCTTTTTATGGGTGTAATTTATTTTGCCTCTCCATAGTGTCTTTGTAAAGTTATCCTCTTTAACAACTTTTTGGCAATATGTGCTTGTTGTTGCCGGGTTGCCTAGGGACTCCCCTTTTAACTTTATTTTGCTAACCTTGAGAGAACTACAGTTCACAAGGGTAGAAAAGGATCTTTGGATCCCTTTTACATTTTGTTAGGTGAAACCAGCACACCCCACCTTATGTGGAGTGCTGGGGAGATACAATGTATCTCCTTTCACATTAAAACTGTAACAATTCTATTACAGGGACAAGCTTAATGGCTGGTGGCAGTGATACCTTGTATTGATTTGGTGCACCTTTACCGCGCACTGTGTTCACAGGTGCAGTACAGGCACCTAAGGGTGCTCATTTTACCAAAATAGCCACTGTCTCCAGTCTGTCTGTGAGGGCAGGAAGCGAGAGAAGGAGTCCAAAACTACACAGCCCTTTGTCTTCCTCCTTGCCTGAATGGGGACAAATCCCAGTGAGGGGCTGGCTGTCCTGATTGGACAACCAGAGCGCCCCTTTTTGTGAAATGCGGCGAGAGAATGCAGAAGTTGTGTTGTAATACCTGATAAATACTGCGAACCTGGAAGCTGAAGACAAGTCGGCCACTGGAACCGAAACTGAAGAAGATGATGAAGGGAAAGCGGCTGAACCGATTTCCAGCGACCGGAGACCCTTCTGTGTAACCGGAGCCTGCTGTAGCCCTTCCTTCCAATCGACCTGGGGACTCTGAAAACGACGACGCAGAGTCTGGTGTAACACGCTATACTCAAGGAGACCTGCATTTTGAGCCATCCCACGCATTGCTGCGACCTTGCGTTTCTGCAGTAACCCAATACCCTGGGACCTCGAGCCATTGTGCGGTGCATGATCTTCCAAATCTTGCTGACACTTTGTGGGCATCCTGCGGGACCTCCAGAGACGTGAATTGAGTCCAAAAAGTCCCCTCAACAGAGTGCTGGACCTTTGTAATGACGAGAATTCAACCGCGATTTTCTGTCTTCTGTGCTCAATCAAAAGGCGCTAAATCCGCACAACCGCATTCAGCCGCGATGATAACCTTGCCTCGAGCCTTCTTCATCGATCCCTGCTGCAAAGTTCCTTCTGAGGTCTTGTCTTCAGTCACCACAACAAGGAATCCACTGACCGGGTATTTGGCTGCAGACCGTGAAGTTCCCCTGCTGCAAAATCTTCTTCAATGCTGAGGTACTGTGTTGGCTTGGGTATGTACTTAGCTCAAGTCTCCTAGGATTTCTGTGTAGCTGTGGGGGGTTTTCTGTGATGGGGAGGCCTCTCATCCACTACACCCAGTCCCACTGCTAGAATCCTGCTAGGGTCTCTTCTGGGAAGCCCCTGGACCCTCTTCCAACTCAGAAGTTAAGTACTCACCTGTTTGCCCAGTCTTCCTAAGGAACTCTGACATTTGCTGCTTAAGAGCCTATCCTGACACTGCCTGTTGGACACTAGGTCCTAGTGACCCCCCTCCCCCTTCTGCCACTGAGAACACCCATGCTCCAAGAATAAGGGAAATACTTTAAAGGGATTGGGGCTTTTGCCTAGAAAAGAAAATAAGTGTTTAAAAGGTACTTACTTGTAAAAGAGTGGGTTGGTAACTGTAACATGTGAGTGTACAGTTGCAAATGTTCTTACTTAAATTGGATGTGTGATGCACTACTGTTAAAAGTATTGTTAACATCTTGCTTTCTTTAGAAACAGTTTTGCCATTCTAATAGAAAGTAGATGTGAAGGTATATTACTCGCCTGTGATTAGGTTGTGCCTCTTCCCAACAGTAATGTGTTGGTTTCACCAGATTATTCCTGCAGGGTAATTGTAGGAGTGTCCCCCAACTGGGTCTTGCTTCCCCTGACTTGCTGTTAGCATGTCTAGAATAATTCTGTATTAGGTTGTTGCCTACCTAGAATAACATTGTCATTCAGTAAAGTGTAACATTAGGGTCTACTATTCCTGTGCTATCTAACCTAGAGTCTGTGGTTCTAACTGTCCCTTATAAGTCCTACATCAGTCACTTGTATAGTTGGGAAAGATGTAACCTGGACTCATTGTGAGATTAAAAAAGTATATGGGTTTTACTTAACCTGAGTTAGCTGTGTGCCATCCAAAAATATGTTACCAGAGTTACTGCTTATCTCAATCTGTATTTCACTGATCTCAAAAGCACCTGTAATTGAATATTACATTCTTGGGTTTTACTCAACTAGTATAACTGTGTGTTATCAAAGTAGTTATAGGTTTTTACTGTACCTGGACTAAGTGTTCCACTATTCACAAACAGTTTATTGTCCAGTTGACCAATTGTGATTTGTACTGAGAGTCACTGTACAATTTTGAACACAACCATTGGTTTTACTCCCCAAGAATAGGTGTGACCTATACTGAATGTGTATGAAAAGGTTTTGACTTCCCTAGAACTGCTGTTAGGTGTTCCAAATAAGGTTTATACTTTGGTCTGTGTACCTTCAAGTATAGTGTTGTGTTTTTATAATTGTGATTACATATAATGTGTGATAGTACATATTTACCCCTAGATTTATCTGGGCCTACCTGTATTTAAATAAATCATTTATTTTTACATACATAGTGTTTCTTTGGACCATTTGTATTACAATTTCATTTGTACTGATTCTACAGCCCTCTCTCCCTCCTAGGATAAGCCTGGCCGCTCTGTCTACGCTACCATGAACTCAGGTGGTACAGCCTTATACTAAGAGTGGAGTTTTGTACTGCCTCATTTGAATGGTTTTAATAAGCCCTTAGTTGGACTTCAGAAAAACTGTCCTAACAGCCCAGCAGAGTGGGATCCGGGGAGAACCGTGATTCACCCGAGAAAGAATTATCTGGACATAGTTTGAAAGGGATCTGAGCCCAACTGAGGGGGATCCAGGGTGAACACCCAAATTGAATACTGGATAAGGAAAATGACATTTTCGTGTTGCTTTTGTATACCAGGCCCTCTGAGGCAAGATACTTGCAAGAAGTAAAGAGACTAGGAGACACAAGGTATTGAACTGTGAAAATGGAATTGTATCCTCATACCACAGAAGACAGAGTGTGTGCTTTGCCCGAGTGAACCGCCTTGTCCCTTGCTGAAAACGTGGGGAAGGAAAGCCAACGGCCCACACATCCTGACTTATCATTTTGTGAACACTTCTTTCTTTTTCATGAACATCACCCCACATTATTTGTAAATTAGTAGTGAGGATTGGCAATAGTTTTTTTTTTAGTATAGGACCTTTTAATTTTACAAGACTCCACTAGGACTGCATTATTATTATTTGATGGTCTTAGCTTTCTCCCATCTGTAGATTTAGGTTTAGATAGATGTTCATCTCACCCTTGTGAAAGTTCAATAAACACCCTTAACCTGTGGTCACTTGTATGTCTTACTGTTGATACCATGCCTTCCTTACAGAACCTATATTTCCTTTTTGAATTCTTGTACTTTTTAACACTGCACACAGCACATTGCAGTGCAGTGGAATGGAGATACATTTGTATCACCCTAGTTTTTTTATACTTTGGGGTTTTTGATTACTTTTGTATGTGCCTGAAGTCAAGCTGGTGGCAGCAGATACATTTTTGAATACTTTTTTGTGTGCAGGTTTGCATATGGCAATTTAAACGTGGCTAGCGACTTAAAATCGCTGCGCCGTGGGATGTTTGCTTGCTTCTTTGGCCATATTGTTCCTGCCTTGCCAGGTCATGCACTTGCCAGGGAATGTTGCTCCTTTGGCAGGCTAGTTTTGCCTTTGTGTGTGTGTGGCCCATGGAGGGGTGGGATTGTCTGGCCTCCGTCCACATCCTTGCTTCCAGAGAGTCTAGGTATGGGGCAAATGTGAAACCTATAGTTGTCCCTGATTGTACAACTACAGGCTGTTTGAATGGTGTAGATCCTTACCGTTGTTGGGCTTTGGACTTGATCCCAGCTCAATTTTGGATAGAAGAGGACCTCTGCAGCCATTTACTTAGATCATTGTTGGAACCAAGAATCTCTCAAAGAACAACAGCTGGCTGAAATAGCCTGTGTAGGTGCCTAATGTAGGAAGGCCTTTGTTCTCTGCATGCAGTGCAATCCTAAGAGACCGGTTAAAGCTGGAAGAACCAAGTTGTTGTGCAATGTTCCTTCCAAGAAACGTGATCACTAGAAAAAAGGAACAGTTGTATTGCCTCGCCTCAGCTGTCAGCAAAGTTTGTCTAAGCCATTCAGATGTATATTTTAGATTTAGAACAAAATCCATCTGATAGTTGTCTTCTGCCTGTCTACAAGCTGCATGATTCTCAAAGCAAAGTTGGGTTGTTAAGGAGATTTATCATTATTTAGCTTCACCCCCTCTTCTAGTGAGATCCCCAGCACTTTTTGCTCGACTTCTGGACATTTTTCTTTTAATCCGGAAGGAGTGAAGCCTTTTCCCACTCATTCATTCATTCTTATCGGCGGTGTCTTTTGGAACTCTATTCTTTGTAAATCTACCTGTACTATGGAGTCTGTCTGTGCCATAGCTCTTAAAGGCATCTGTGTTTTACTACTGCAGCACACAGCTCCTTATGGGCAGTGTTGCTGGGGTCCCTTGGGGCCTTCCTTTAAGATTTGTTTTTCCTATATCCTTAAGTTATAGTAGGATAAGATAGCTCAGCCGGTAAGATAGCTCAGCTGGTAAAATAGTTCAGATAGCTCAGCGGGTTGAGCGCTCGCTGCTGCGATCTGAGCGTGATTTGCAGGTCGCAGGTTTGAATCCTGGCAAGGCCAACTCAGCCTTTCATTCTTCCGAGGTCGATAAATGAGTACCAATTTCAGTTGGGTGATATTGTATGTAAATATGTGCTCTGTAAAGCACTTTGGATTAAGGCGCTATATAAATAACACATTATCATCATTAAGTTAACTACAGTTCTTATGGATAGAGAGATACTTAGTGTTTCTCCCAAAACTCTATAATTTGAGAGATTGGCACACACCACCTTCAGTGGAGTGCCAAATGGATGCTTCGTATCCCCATTTCCCTCTGCTCCTGTGACTTTTTGGTCAGATAGACAATCACCTAGTTATGGCTGGTGGCAGTGGACGTGTATGACCAACTATTGTGTATTTTTTATACCGCAGGCTTTGTCCATAGCCTCAGTAGTGCATAATGTAGGCACCCAAATACCAACTTGGGGCCCCCTTCTTTATTCCCCATTACTAGCATGGTTGTTCTTTGTTAGCCCTTCTTCTACCATTCTGGGAGGGGGAGGTCTGTGTGTGTGTATTTTGCCTTTGGCGGGAACAAGTAGGTATCCCCGCCCAGGCCCCAGTGTCTGGCCAGGCAGGAAGTGGAGGAGGAGTCTTCCACCCCCTTGTCCTGATTGGACAGCTACTCGCTTCTTTCTGTAAAATGCTGAGAGAGATTGCAGTGTGTGCTGGAACTGTATAAAAGGTGAGGCTTCTGGAGTGTAAAGCAAGTCGACCACAGGAAACAGAAGTAACGGAAGAAGAAGACAAGAGACGCCTGCAGACCGGTTGCAACACAGTGAAGCGACCACTGCTGTCCTAACCCGGTTTTCTATGCTACAGAGGAACTCTGAAGAGGACGACTCCTTCCCTTTGGCTGGTGGGACCAACCAGTCCCAAGATGAACTTTGAAACTAACCATCTCCCAAGGTCCTAGTAGTTTCCAGAGCTGCGGAACCCCAATACCAGGAGACCTGCTGCCCATTTTTAGTGCATTATCGTGGAAAGGCCGAATCCGTCCAAATCTGTGCTGAACCCGTAAGGACACTCCAGGGATCCGATCCAACTCACCCAGTCCCCCTCACCAGAGTGTGGGACTGAAGGAAATGAAGATTAACTGGACGATCGGTGTCCTTTGTTGGTGCTGCTGAAAAGGCGCCAAAACCGCAGAGTGAACCAAGAAGTTGCTGAAAGTCGTGCCACAGGACCCCTTGCAAGACTGTTGCTGGAAGACACTGTTCATTGTCCTGCCTTTCGTCACCAGACCAAGGAATCTGGAGGTCGGGTCCAGGTCTGTCTCATCACAGAGAAGCCAACACAAACACTTTCTTCAAACTCGAGGTACTGTGGGAAAAAAGGAGTTGCTTACCTGATTCTGAAAAGTCGCTCCAAAGCATTGAGTGCACATTGAGGTGCCCAGGGAAACCCCCTCTTACCTCTGACCTAAGCCACTGCTTGTGTTCCCTTTTCGAGTCCGTTTTTAGATATCCTTTGTTAGTTGCTAACTTGCTGCTTCAATAACTTTAGACACTGGAAGAAATCCTCAGGAACTCTTCATTTATCGCTGTTCGCCAAAACTTCAAGCCCTCTCCGAACTGCCTTTAGCTAGGGTTGTGTTTTTGGACTCAAAAGACTTGCCAGGTGAAGAAACTGTCCCTAAAACCTTGAACTAAGCTCCTGTTATTATTTATTTTCCTCCCTTTAAATGACTTTTCTATATGTGTTTGCAGAGTAAATGCATTACTGTATAACCTGCTGAAAACCACATGAGTGCGCAATTACCGATGATACGATAACCTTGTCTTTTCCCTTTCTAACATTGCTTCAAATGTAACTGTGAACAAATACAAAAGTGAAAGTGCCCTTTGAAGTGTATTATCTAGCATTCCTAAGTGTTCTGCTGTTACCGTCTGAAGTATTTAAAGTGATTCTGGTGTAAATATGAATATATATCTTTTATATAACTATATGTGTAAGTGCTTCTTTGCTGTGCCTGTCTAGCTAGGATTCAGAGTACTTACCTTCAGCTCACATCTTCCTCTTAAGATAAGCCTGACTGCTCTGCCACACTACCAAGAAAGTGAGCTGGTACAGACTAATACTAAGAGTTGGGGGGATCTACAAACCACTGGGATAGCTTACTAAAGTATTACTGCCAGTAGGACTTTAAGAAACCTCCCCTAACATGGGTGAACGCTATTTTGCTTTTCAAGGTCCCACCCTCTGCCACTCATTGCATTCCCACCCTCAGCTCGAGGACTTCTACATCCGCTTCCTGCGTACCTGTGCAGTTGTTTTAATGTCCGCCCCCATTTCTGACCACCTATCTCTTGGATTTCACTCTCTGAAGCTATCATTAGATCGCATAAGCAAGCAACATGGATAAATGAAAACATGTGTTGTATCATGTTTTATAGGTATGAAAGGGTTTTTTAGTAACTATACTTGGGATACAAGTTTGTGTGCTCTACACAGTGCAACATTCCTGGTTTTAGTATTTCTGCCTAAATTATCAGAAAGGTGTAGCTATTTAACAGTATCCGTAACCACAAGAGGCTGTTTTCGTCACATGGTGGAGTGATGCACAGGAATGTGAATGTTCTGATGACTGATACAGGAAGTGGCCTGGAAAAGAGTGTGCACTCGTTGCTGAAGACTTGTTTCCCACTCTCTTCTATTTACAGGCCAAGCCAAGTCGCCTTCACTGTTCCCACTGTGACGAAACCTACAGCCTGCCTCAGAATGGTACCATTAAGCTTTACAAGGAGCTACGCTGTCCGCTGGATGACTTTGAACTGGTACTGTGGTCTTCTGGGTCCCGAGGGAAGAGCTACCCGCTCTGTCCATACTGCTTCAACCACACACCCTTCCGGGACATGAAGAAAGGTAACCAATTTCTTTTACTAACATAAAGGAGCCTGTTGGGCACAAATATGGTCTCTGTTCTTCACTGACATAATGGAACATTTTGGGCACAAATAGGGCTGATTCGCTTTACTGGTCTAACAGTGTGTGGCAGGCCGAAATGGTTCCACCACTCTAACCGACCTAGAATGTCCCTTACAGAGTAGGCCAATTATTTCTCTCACCCAGCGTAGAATAGTGTGCACACATGGCAGTTCCTCTTGATTGACCTAACACACAAATAGGGCTATTACACTTTGCTCGCCTAGAGGAGTAACACACAGTGCTACAATGAAAGTCCTAAAGTGTGACTCGCGTTGAGTGCCCTGTCATTTTTGCTTTTTTTGCTCATTGTTCACCAACCTCTTTCCCAGGGAGTCCTCATCCAGGATGCCACCAGCGGTGTAACTGAGGGCTTTATTCAGAGTGTGGCAGTGCGGTAATACGGTCTTGGTAGCTGGAACACTACCATATTTGCCTCTGCAACAGTTTAATAAGGAAAAAGACCTTTATCAGTTTCTACAATAATACATGAATGACTTTTTTTTTATTTGCACTCTGTATTATTGATGGGACATGCAGATCAAGAAGTTCAAGAGAAACTCTGTAAAACTTCCTGGTTTTGTGTGGACGATATTTCCTCCATGCAAAACGGTTACCACGTATAGTAATTACGACTTGTGGTTATTTATCGCTTCTCATGGAGTCCAAAGGGACTCCAATTGGGGAAATTAGATGCCATGATTGGTTTGACGAGGAGTGCAGAGGAGCTAAGAAAAACCTATTATGTTGCACAAAGGATGTGGAAGGGGTCAAATATAGTGAACCCAAGCTCATTAGGTTCTATTTTCAAAACCTTGATCACTTGGGGTGTAGGGGGCTTTATTCTTTTATGGAGGCGGGCATAAATACAGTGCTGATTTTTGGAAGCAGGTTGCAACAAGTGCAATAACGCGTGGAAACATTCAGGGATGCATTGGCAAGGACACCTGCCACATGCACTTAAAAAAATTCAGTTGTATGAGGAAACTAGGCAATGCCCAAATAACGACAACCTTACCACAATACAGTGGCTTTTATATACTCTAACAAGGTGTTAAAATTCACAATGTTGGACATACACACTGCTAATAGTTTGCCGAAAAGTGGAAAAGCTCCAATACCAGACAAAATTCCAATTGACGTTTTCAAATGTGAGCGGGATATTTGGGAGCTTATCTTTTCCACCTTTTCCTGCTTTCGTTGCCATGGAGCTAGTGCTTGGTTCTTGGACCAATCTGAAAAAGTACCTCTCTATTAGAAGGGGGGGTCCAAAGACCGAGCTAATTATCTTCCTATATCATTGTCGGATGCCTCAGAAGAAGTCTTTGCAAGGCAGTGCTTGGGCATCTGCTGAACTGGGTAAAAGAGAACAATAGAATTAGCCACCTTCAGGCAGGCTTTCTAAAGGGCAAGAGTACCATAGACCAAAGTTTTCGACTCTCCCTTATTCTTCAGAAATATTTTGGCAAGAAAACTCTGTCTTTGAGATTTGAAGATGGCTGTTTAACCAATACCTGGCACTCCTGGCCCACCGCATAGCTGCTCTCTGCCCCAACTTTCAGTGCTAGGCAGATGACACTCAGCTCATCTTCAGGCTACCCTCGGCCTCCTCGTCTATTTCCCTCATCTCTGATTGTCTGCTATCCAGAGGTAGTGTGCCGCCAATGACCTCTGCCTTAATGCCAGTAAGCCTGAGATTCTCCTCATCGGCACACCCGCTCCCTCCATTCCTGTAGCTCTCTGGCCTGCCTCCCTTGGCCCCCTTCCTGCTCCCACCTGCAAGGCTAAAAATCTCGGGGTCATCTTCGACTCTACTCTCCTTCTCTCCTCACATCTCTGACATCTTTGACATCTCTAAGAAGTCACACTACCAGCTACTCCTCCTCAGAGGTATTCTTCCTTTCCTCTCCTTCCCCCAGAAGCTCACTGTCTCAAGAGCTATGGTTCTCTCCAGGCTGGCCTATTGCAACATCCTCTTTCTAAATCTGCCTGCTTCTACTCTCCGCCATCTGCAACTTATCCAGAACAGGACTGTAAGACTTGTCCTTGGCCTCAAGCACAGGGATCGTATCTCTCCAGGACTGAAATCTCTGCACTGGCTCTCAATGGCTGCAAAGATTAAGTTCAAAACCCCCTGCATAGTTCACAAGGCCTTCTGGGGCCTGGGGCCTCAATACCTTCAACTCTCTCTTCCTAAATACCTTCCTTCTTGATCTCTTCGCTCATCTGCCTCCAATTCCCTCAGGGTCAGTCGCTTCTCCAAGCAACGAGTTGGTGGTAGATCTTTCTTCACTGGGGCCTCCCTCTGGGACAGCCTCCCTGAAACTTGAGAATCATCTTCGGTTCCGGAAGCACCTCAAAACCTTTCTCTTTGCGTCTGCTTTTTCTCCTCTCCCTTGCTGATTTCTTGGCTGACACTGAAACTGCACTGCTTACCTGGCCACCCTATTATCTCGGGCCCGGTCCACTCCCCCGCCAGTCACACTCTTGCACTGCTTTCCTGGCAACCCCTGCACTTGGTGACTGTTTTGTGTATCCCTATGGTCCCAATTCCAGCACTTGACACTGGACGTCTGCACTTACCCTTTCACTTGCCACCTGTTGGCTGTACTTTTACTTATTGTTTATTGCCTTATCCCATGTACTGCACTGTCCTCTTCCCCCGTAGCCCCCGCACTTCTCCTCCTTCCCCTTCCCATGCACTTGCGCGATCTGAATGATACTTCGCCTAGTAGGATCATTGTCTGTCTTCCCTGTTCCCCCTCCCTTGCCTCGTCGCGCCTCGAAACACTTGTGTATAGGCGCGTTATAAATGCTGTATCATATCACATCGTTTGACAGATTTCTAAGGGGGGTATTTTGGGGCTCTTAAAAAAGCAGGTATACCTCTGCATCTTTTTAGAGTAATTCAAAGTCTATACTCTAACAACGCAATATTTGAAGGTGTAGCGCTGAGTTAATATGGGATGTGTGTAAGCCACCTCCTCCTTCTGCATCTTTGTCAATAGTGTGATTGAACTAACTCTCCAACTGAAGGTGGGCGCACACCTCCCAATTGGCGAAAGGCAGGATACCACTGCTATTATTCACAGATGATGCGATTTTTACTTTCAACATCCCCATCTGGCCTAAAGAAATCAACTGCCAGCATTCAATTACTGTTGCTCAGGCATGGGGCATGAAATAAATCTCATTAAAACAAAATCAATGGTTTTTCATCCGGCATGCAAAATGACCTCTGAAACTAGAGTCATTCAAACGAGATGAGACCAGAACAAGTCATCTCTTATGACTACTTGGGAATACGATTTACTGGGAAATGCAGCTGGACTGGCCAGATCTCAAAATCCAATATCGCACTAGAGAGAACCACTAACGCAATGTTTTGTTTCTCACAGACACACGGCAGTGGCGCTCTAACCCTGGTACTTGACATTTAAAAGATGCAGGTGAGATCTACAGGCATGTATGACTCTGAGATATGGATTACTGCAATGTCCTCTTCGCTGGCACTTCAACACAAAACATTCACCAACTACGATTCATCCAGAACAATGCAATCCGAGCGGCCCTCAACATCCCTAAAAATGACAATATAACTGAGGCATGAAGGAATACCCACTGGTTGCTATCAAGGAAGGGATCATCTTCAAAACACTCTATCACCTATCAATGCCACCCCAACTCGGCACAACCATATCTATCTCAAAGCTTTGTCAAAGCCCAGACCGCCACACCTACCAGGAGGGCCTATGTACACAGACTCGTCCTACCCAGATAAAAGTGAGCTAAAAGTGGTGGCGCTAGCTTCCCTATAGTAGCCGCTCTTCAATGGAATGCACTCCCACCTCACTTGAGAGTTAAACAATAATATGGGGTCTTCCAAAAAGGCATGAAAATGTGGCTCTTCACCTAGTGCCTGAGCTCTGTTTGTTCGCTTTCCCTGTTCTTCTGTTCCGTAATGTAAGAGTACCTGGTTGTGACAGCGCCTCAATGCCCCTGGGTTTTGCGTGCTTAATAAATGTAAAACTAAATAAATATGTATGGGGGTATTGAAATGCATCTGATTTAGCTGTAGTTCAGTGCTAGGAAATATTTATTTTTAAGGCAACTTTCCCTCCATATTCTATGTACCCCCAAACGTGTTTCTATTGTTTTTGACCTGTCCTCACTTCCCTGACCTTTTTGCTAATCTGTTATGGGGAAACCAAGTAGTCCTTCATATTGTCAGTACTGGGAAACTGTTTCCCATTTTTCTTGTTTGCCAAGTTACATGTTTGGGTAACTTTTTAACATTTTACCCCGCATCTTCCAATGCACTACAATGGGGTTACTTTTGTGTCACCATAGACTCCTTTTAAAATGTATACATATATTTTAAGGGATTTTTGGTTACTTTTAAATGTATCTAAATACAAGCTGGTGGCAGCAGATCCCTTTTTACAATGTGTGCAGTATTTTTAGTGTGCCCAAACACGTTTACTGCATTTGGCTGCTAACAGTGGCTAGTGGCCAAAGATTGCAGTGCCACGAGATTCTTCAACTTTGGCCATATTGTTATCTGGCCTTCTTTAGTCGGCAAATCCCTTATATGGTCATGAATTCACCCAGGAAAGCTGCTGCTTTCGCAGTGTACTGCTGACCTGGTGTGTGTGGACCCAGGAAGTGGGTGGGACTGTCTGGCCCCAGTCCACATCCGTGGTGCCAGAGAGTCTGGGTGTTGGGCATGAGTGAAACCCACAGTGGTCCCTGATTGGACCACTTCTGGCTGTTTGAATGGTGCAAATCCTTACCATTGGTGAGCTTGGTCTTGCTTCCAGCCTGTTAGGGAGAATACTCAGAAATGTGCTAATTCCCTTCTATCTTAGAGACCCCCCAGCTCTTTTTGCTGGACTTCAGGACGTTTAATTTCTAACCTGGATAGAGTGAGAAGTTTTTCACACTCTTCCATGTATTTGGCTATGATTTGGACTGTGTTTCTTTTGACTTTGGAGTCTGACAAACTCCATAGGCATCATCTTTGTACGATCGACACAGTGCTGTCCTTAGTCTCTCATCTAGCAGAGTCGGGCATTCATGTCCTCTCATGCAGGCCTTATCTTTTGGCTGTTGCCACCTATTTATCCATGGACCAGTGCTCTTTGTCACTATCAAATCCAGTGGTCAAAAGGCACTTTGCGGGTCTAATGCGTCTTTAACCTCCTGTTCGCAAACCGCATCTGACGTGTGATCTGAATGTGGTCCTTACGGCCTTATGCCATAAGCCTTTTGAGCCAATGGCTATGGTAGATCTTAAGTACCTTTCGTGGAAAGTGTCCTTCTTGGTCGCTGTGACTTCGGCAAGACGTGTGAGTGAGCTCCAGGCTTTGTCGGTGGAGCATCCCTTCTTGGTTTTCCACAAGGATAAGGTTGTCCTGAGCATGAATCCTTCTTTCCTGCCAAAGGTGGTCTCTGATTTTGATTTAAATGGCTCAATCTCCTTGCCCGTCTTCTTCCCGAACCCAGCTTCGGAAGCCGAGTGTGTTTTGCATTGCCTGGATGTTAGAAGAGCTCTTAAGTTATATCTGGACAGAACATCTGAATTTAGGAGTTCTTCTCAACTATTGGTGATCTTTGGTAATCCGCAGGGTAAACAGGCCTCCAAGGCGACTATTTCCAGATGGGTTGCTGCCT
This sequence comes from Ambystoma mexicanum, assembly GCF_040938575.1. Lineage (NCBI taxonomy): Eukaryota > Metazoa > Chordata > Amphibia > Caudata > Ambystomatidae > Ambystoma > Ambystoma mexicanum. The sequence continues at coordinate 1,605,772,222 of NC_090932.1, forward strand.
GTATTATGGAGTCTTACACTGCTCAGGGCATCCAGCCTCCTACATTGTGACACACAGTACCTTCTCTTGGTTAAACTACTGTTTCCAGGAGCAGTGGTGAAATTGACTTTAACTACATTTTGTAACTTTGTAGACCCAGCACACACTATCTTCCAGAGAGTGCTGGAGAGGTTACTTAGTATCCCCTTTGTCTACTTTCTCATGTAACATTTTTATGTTACCCTTTCTACAATTAATGGCTGGTGACAGTGGTTTACTTTATCCTACCATTGTGTGTTTTTACTGCGGGCTGCGTTTGCAGCTGCAGTATAGCACCCATGGGTGCCCATTTTGTCAAAATGGCCTGGTCTTTTTTCGTCATTTCTTGTTGTAACAGTCCTTCTTGAGATTTACTCTGCATGCCAAACCAGGTTTGGTCCCTTTGTTCGTTTTGTCTTTGGTGGGTTTCACTGGTGAAGCCCGCTGTTATGACCGGTAGTCAGGGTACTTAATAAGGCGACTGAGGTAGCCAGCTGTGATCTTCAGGTTACTTTAATCAGGTTGCATCCCAACGAGGTAGGAGGTAAAGTTCAGGGAAGCCCACTGGCTTTGACCACCCCGGTTACATCATTACCAACTGCCCTGGGTGGATTCTCATACACTCAGCATTCCAGTTAGTCACACTCCAGGCCTTCGATTCATGACCTCACACCTACAGACATACAGCATGCATTCAGGAAGCAGGATAAAGCAGGGAATAAACATATAATAGGAATGTCATTCCTAACACCCGCCTCTGGCTCCAGCGTGTCTGGCAGGGCAGGAAGTGAGGGAGGTGCCCGAAACTCCCTGTGCTTAGTCTCCTTGGTTACAGGAATGCACCGAAAGGTGATTGGCTGGCTGACTGTCCTTGGAGGACAGCCACACTTGTGTGAGTGACAGCAAGTTTTGCGAATGAATGGCAGACACTTGCATAAAAGGCAAGGTCTTTTGCAAGGAAGGCAGAGTCGACCACTGGATGAAGGAATCTGAAGAAGAACTTGGAAGAGACGCTTGCTGCAACTCCTGGACCGCTGGTTTGCCTGGTGAAGCCCTGCTGCATTGCTGAAGCTCCAAATTCGCCTCGACTAGAGATGCCCTGCAAAGGATGACTCCCGACCCCGAGACGAACTCATCTGGAAATCATCTCGTTGGTGGCTGTACTACCATTGCTGCTGCAGGAACAAAGAGCCAGGTAGAGGAACACCAGAATCGAGTGCATTGTTATTTAAGCCGGACCCGAGCTCCAGAAATATCCTCCGACCACCCTTGAAATAGGGCTGACCAAGCCTGAGCCACCTCAGAGTGCTGGACCCTAGAAGCAAGGAAAGTCCACAGGGTGTCCAAGAACCATGGTGGTGCTATTCGCGAGAGCTGAAACCGCGAAGTGCCGCTGATCTGAACTTTTCTCATTGCTGCTGCCAACCTTCGAATCGTAGTGCAGGAGTCCTCCCTCTTGTCCCCACGACTGAGGCCCAGGAACAGAAGCCAGCTGGAACCAGTTTCTTCAAATCTAAGGTACTGTGAACTAAGGGGTAGTTACCTCTTGCTGTGTAGCTTGCTTGCTCTCAGTTGAGACTTGCATTAGCTGCCTTTTGCAGAGTTGCTTGTAGCTTTGCCCTCCACAAGCTTCCCAGCTTGTGGCCCAAAATGTGAATTCATTTTCTCCAAAACTCTCTAGAACATTGTGCAAGACTTTTTACTTCCCTTCAAGAAGTGCCTCAGCTCCCCTTGACTTTGCTGAAGTGACATTGGCTGTCGTTGCTTCCTGAATACTCTTCTAACCTCTGACCTTGTGGTTTAACTAGCCCTCCAAAAAGTCATACATTCTTTACATGTATAGCTGGGAAACGGTTAATCTACATTGCATTGGGGGGTTCAAAAGTGCTTACCTGTTTGAGAACTTTGTTAACCATTGTTTCCTTCCCTAACCTTTTCCTTTTGACACCAAACTCAGCATTCTCGCAATGTACCTGTGATATATCAATGTCCACAGTGTCCTAGTTAGTGAAGTCATCTCAGGGTGTAGGAAATGTCTGTGTGCCATCCCAAAAGGGTAGCTACTGATTTATTGAAACTGAGACTGTGTATTTTGAAGAATATTTAAGTGTTACACATTTGCTCCCTTCTAAAGAAGGCTTAATGAACTGACTGTTAAATAATTGTTTAATCAAGAAACCTTGAGTGTAAGTGTTATTTGAATACTTGTCACTGTAAAACTCTGTTGCAACCCTACAGCTCACATTGACCCCTCTTGAGATAAGCCTGGCTGCTCAGTCACTCTACCAACTTGTGTAGTACAGACTTATACCAAAGGTTGGGTTACCTAGTGCCAAGAGGACTAGGCTTGTGCAGTCTCCCGCAGGGTACTGCATACAATCTTGCCTAACAAACATGAAGGGAGAGAATCCCAAGCTGCTGAGGTGGCCCGTAAACCATTCAAGGTTTTGACTTCACCATTGAGCATGGGCCAGGTGCACAACATAGCAATGCTGATGGACTGTCCAGAATGTATAACCGACTGTAACAGGAAACCCATCCAGGGGTGGATTAGATCTGCCGGTCCCTGGTTGGGTGTTGGGCATGAGTGAAACCCACAGTTGCCCCTCGATTGGACCACTGCTGGATGTTTGAATTGTGCAGATCCTTCCCATTGGTGGGTTTGGACTTGCTTCCCGACAAGATTTAGGATGCAAAGAGGACTCCTGCAGCCATTTACTCAGATATGTGTTGGAGTGAAGTAGCCTGTAGTGAAGAGCAGCTGACTGACGATCCACCTGCTGGACAGACCAGGTCTCCATTGGGCTACCTCGGTAGAATCGTCACTGTTCCAGTTTTATTCGCCCGGAACTTCGATGTTCATCAGCTTGTGCCGCAAGTGTCCTTCCTACCAAATTTTAGCTTCCCAGCATCAAGGTCTGGAAGGCCTTCTTCAATCGCTGCTGGAAAGATGCCTGATGTTGCCCATGTGCGGTAGCCGTTGCTGGTAAATTGTCCTGAGGAGGTCTGCATCAGTGCTTTTTGCATTTCTTTTTCGCAAACGGTTGCACTCTGCTTCTGGACCCGACCAGAGGAATTCTTGCATCTGCAGCTCCTGGGCATCTTTTACCGGATCTAGCTGAGGGAAAACCTACCTCCAGCGATCCCCAGTTGACCCAGTTGATCTCCCTAGTCACTAGGGAAAATCGGAGTCAGGGGGGTAAGTAATTGCAACGCATTCACCTCCACCTGTTCTCCTTAGTGTAAACCTTGGAATAAACTTTGGTTATTCCATTCCATCGCTTTTTGATCGGTTGATCGAAAAGTTGTACATAGAGATAGGAAAATAATGTTACTGACCTGTAACGTTGTTGAAGTATCTTCTGGAACATTTTCACTACCACAAGAACTCTTACTACATCTGTGTCTCTCCTAAGAAAAAGCTTTGTGACCTTTGGGCACAAGGCCCATACATCATAGAGATTGGACTTCTACAGTTGTCACGGGATGGCACCCTGTTAAGAGTGGCACAGGACACCCAGGAAGGGTTTGGGTGGTTGTGCCGAAGTAAGGTGGACAGATAAGTACACACACAGCTGAAAGTAATGAGAACGAAGAGTAGGCAAGTGTAACAAGGAATAAGGTACAACAGAATGGATTCCCTCTAGGTGTGTATGCAGATATAGGAAAAGAGTATTCCACGGACGTTAGGAAAAACTCTAGCCTTCTGCACAGTTTGCTATAACAGAGGCCCACGCTGTTTGCTCATGACTTGGAACAACAGGTATGGCTGGCTGTAACGTAGAAACGAGACAAGGGAAGGGGCAGAGGTTGCCTGATGGAAACCAACAGACAAGCTCTGTACAAAAGGGTCTACAAACAGTACAAGAGAAGATACTTACAGACAAATCCAGGCAAAGGAAGTTGATAGCAAACTAGCAGAAGGAAATGAAGGGAAATTTGAATAACATGATTGGATAGCAGAGGACGGTATGGAACAAGTTTGAGAGCTCAGAGGAGCAGGAAAGCAATGAGTAAGCCCACAGGAGCAGGGCTGTAAGGTAGGAAGCCCAGAGGGAAAGGGCTTAGGGCAGTAGAGTATAGCAGGCTGCACGGCAAGGAGTCCAGAAGGCCTGGGCAGCAAGGAGTGAGCCCAGGGGAGCAAGGCCGCTGACTGAAGAAGGCTGCAGAGGACTGTAGAGGGCTGCTAGGCTGAGAACCCAGCGGACAAAGGCTGTAGGTAACAAGCAGCGGAGCGTGATCGGCTGCAAGGTAAGAAGCCCCGAGGACAAGGGCTGTTGGCAGCAGAGAGAAGCAGGCTGCGTGGCAAGGAGCCAGAAGGAGTAAGCCCAGAGAAGCAGGGCCGCTGACTGTAGAAGGCTGCAGAGGACTGTAAGCTGCAAGGTAGGGAGCCCAGAGGACAAGGGCCGTAAGCAGCCGGAGTGAGGCAGGCTGCAGAGCAGGGAGCCCAGGAGACAAGGACTGTAGGCAGCCGGAGTGAGGCAGGCTGCAGGGCAGGGAGCCCAAAGGACAAAACTGTAGGCAGCCGGAGTGAGGCAGGCTGCAGAGCAGGGAGCCCGGCAGTGCAAGGGCGGAGGCTGAAAAACAGCAGAGCGTGATGATCGGCTGCAAAGCAGAGAGCCCGGCAGGGCAAGGTGGGAGGCTGGAAAGCAGCAGAGCGTGATTGGCTGCAAAGAAAAGAGCCCGGCAGGGCAAGGGCGGAGGCTGGAAAGCAGCAGAGCGTGATCGGCTGCAAAGCAGAGAGCCTGGCAGAGCAAGGGCGGAGGCTGGAAAGCAGCAGAGCGTGATCAGCTGCAATGCAGAGAGCCCAGCAGGGCACTAGATCCAAAGCCGGAGTAAGAAGGAACCGCATACAAGATCCGTAGCTCGAAGCAAAAAGGTGCCGGGAGGACTCTTAATGCAAGAGACTTAGCCCCTACAGGCAGCAGCTTTTATACCGCCCTGCCCAGCACAGAGGCAGGCTAATTGGTCGCACCTGGATCAGCACACCTGCATACAATCTGCCTCCTCCCTCTCTGTTCCTGAGCTGGTGGAAGCAGAGCTGATCCCTAGGGCTTCTGGGGATTGTAGTTCCGATGATGACAAATAGGAATAGCCAGGAATAGATAGTTAAAGCCAAGTGCATTGTGGTAAGTGTAGTTTGTTGGGAAAAATGGAAAAGCACCAAAGTCTCGCAAATGGGAAATAAGGTCAAAGAAGTGAATAGCGGTTGATCCAAGAGTTTTCTGTAGATAAATGAATAACCATTAGTCCATAATGATCGCCAATGTAGGCGCCCATGGCGTAGGCATGACAACAGTTAGGGTGTTATTCTTATTAACTGGTTTAATTCTACTGCATCACTACTTACCTTCTTTAGTTACCTTTACCTTCTAAGTTATTATATCCGAGCTCTGCGCACGTTGGACCATGGTTGCAGAGAAGCATAACCACATGGAAAGCCATAAGAGGTTTCTGAAACCTGCGAAACCAGACTAAAAACCTACCACTACAAGTTACCAACATTGTAAATAACGGTTGGAACGCATATCAAGGTTCTCCAGCCTGGGGTATGGCATGGATTCATATACTCATGAATATTCCCATTCGTCATTCCGGGAATCCCCGGTAAAAGAATAAACAGTTTCTCCAGCATGGGGTCTGGCATGGATTCACATGCTCATGAATATTCCCCGTCGTCAGGCTGGGAATCCTCGGTAAAGAAAAAACCAGTATCAGTTTCGTTTCTGATCTGTCTTTCGTAGTAATAACCAATCACTGGTCTCTGCGTCATACTGACCACAGCCAATGACTGCCCTCTACCTAAGCACCGCCTCTGGCAGCCATCTTCAGATTTTTACCGCACGTTCATGTGTTGGGATCCTCGTGCTATTGCTCTCGAGCGTTAGTGCTATTTTTTCGCGCTTTTTCACAAAAACTTCGATTCTTTCGGTCAAAAGAGCCTCAAGCTCCACCGATCCTACATCCGATCAACGGGGACCCGTGTCGGATTCATCTGTGCCCCTCAAGGGTGAAGATTTCGTCGAGCTACACTTCGGAGGACTCCAGAAGCTTCTCAGGCCCGGTCTCGGAGATGGCCCAGGAGAAGGGAAGCTCGACGCCCGGAAAGCTGTTCAGGGCCTGCCCTGGATGCCAGCTGCAGAACGTCTTCAAGGAGGACGAACACTCTTTCTGCCTTTACTGCCTTCATGGGGACAAGACGCACGTGGAGAAGGACTGTGCGTTTTGCGGCAACATGTCGGAACGGACCATGAAGGACCGCCATCAACGTCTCGCCAGCTGGCTGGAGGGTAAGAGCCCGTCTGGCGAGAAGAAGAAGAAATCTGAGCGGTCTTCTAAGACCTTTGAGGGCGCCCCGGCGACGGGGGCCCAACATAAGGCCAAGCACCGCGAGTCCGCTGGCACCGGGAGCGCCGAACGGTCGGGCTCTACGGGCGCCAGGCAGGGTGCACCCTCCCCGGCACCATCAACCACGAGCCAACGCTCTGGGTCGGGTAAGAGGAAGGCCGAGCACCCGGCGAAGCTCCTGGAGAGACCCCGGTCGAGCTCTAAGGCAGAGGAGGAGCGTGGCAGTGCCCCCTCCCTCAAGGATAAGGCGGTGAGCGCACCTAAGGTGGTGAAGGCCTTGATCCATTCGACCAAGCCCTCTATCGAAACGGTCGCGGCGGCCCTGGCCCAGCCTGTGGAGGCTGCACCAGTGGTGGCGGCCTCGGGGCCCAGAATCTCCCTGCCTCCTCGGAGGGAGTCTTCTTTCGTGCCCATCGATAGGACCCCCGTGAAACCCTCCGTGGGGAAGAAGGGGGGGGCAGGGCGTCGTCGTAGATTCGGCCTCAACCTCAGAAGAGGAACTGATCGAGGTCTTAAGCCACGGCCTAGGCGTGGAACAAGACCAGCCCGTCGGAATGGGCCCCGACGCAGGTGACGACGACGACATCGTCGAGGATACCGACGGGGCCCCTGCTCGCCCGTCGGATTCCCCTCTGCCAGCGCCGCAAGACAACTCAGCGGCCATTTTGTTGGCTATACAGTCCTTATGCTCCGAGATAAGGACGAGACTACCGTTACCGACGGAGGAACCTCTCCCGTCGGGGGATCCAGAACCGGGACCTTCTGGTGTTCCCCCTACCAAGAAAAGAAGGATTCATCCACCGCCTCCTTTTCAACCGTCGCGCCCCGTCCAGCCCTCCTCCCCGTCCACCCGAGGGGATGATACGGGGACTGACACGGCAGCGACGGGTACGGACGACGAGGCATACGACGAGGATTTTCCGTCGTCGCCTCCCACCAGGGCTTCTCCGCCCGACGAGATTGGATCGTTCCACTCAATGATCGCCAGGGCATCCGAGCTTTTCCAACTCTGCCCTGAGGAGAAGAAAAAGGAAGGCTTCCTTTACCAACGGCGCGAGACCAAGAGGAAGACGGTCCTCGCAGTGCCTCTGTTGGACGACATTTGGGATGAGGGCCTTTCCCTCCTCAAGAACCCTTCCACGACGCCAGCGAAAAGAGACCGGTACGAGAAAAAGTACCGGGTCCCGGACTCGGCCCCCCTATGCCTCCGGGCGCAGCCTACCCCGGACTCCGTCGTCTCCGCGGCAGCCAGGAAGAAAGCGGGGGGGGGTGCGGCCTCCACGTCGACTTCCCCGCCGGACGGCGAGGGAAAGAAATTGGATGCCATGGGACGCAGAGTCATCTCGTCGGCGGCGACGACGATTAAAGCGGCCAACGCCTTGGCTATCGTGGCCCGCTACGACAGGGAACTCTGGTACAAGATAGCTCCCCTGCTGGATTTTCTGCCGGACGACAAGAGGGCGGAGGCCCTTGAGATCCTGCAGGAAGGTGAGGTGGCCTCGGACCACGCCATCACCGTGGCGACGGACATCGCCGACACTGGGTTCCGCCAGATGGGCAACGGCGTTTGCCTTCGACGTCGCGGATGGCTCAAGGCTACGGACTTTCGGCAGGACGTCCAGACCAGGGTCCTGGACATGCCCTTCGACGGGAACAACCTGTTTGGGAAGACAGTGGACGATTCCCTTCAGGCCATCAAGGCGGATACTGAGACGGCCCGGCCCCTGGAGTACTGCAGCAACGGCGGACGCCCTTTCGGAGCGGCGGAGGCAAGGGCGCCTCCAAAGGTTCCGGCGGCGGTTTCGCTTCCTACCGTCAAGCGGCCCGCTCGTCGTCGCAAGAGGCCTACAGAGGACGAGGCAAGTCTGGCGGACCCCGCCGTCGTCGCCAAGGAGGCCAAGGCGGCAAGGCCGCGTCCAAGCAGGATTGAACCGGCCGTGGGGTCGGGCCCCCACCGAAGCACCCCGGTGGGAGGCCGGCTGGCGGGCTTCGTCAGCGTGTGGGAGTCCATCTCCACCGACCGCTGGGTGCTGGACGCCCTGGCCCGGGGCCACGCACTCGAGTTTCAAAGAAGGTGCCCGCGCGTCCCCCCCGTGGCCAGGAAAGAACTTCACGTCCCTCAACTTCTCCTGGAGGTAAAGGCGATGCTCAGAAAGGGCGCCATCGAACTCGTCCCAAAGAGGCTTCGGGGCTCCGGAGTCTACTCGCGTTACTTCCTCGTGAAGAAGAAGACGGGAGGATGGCGCCCCATCCTGGACCTGCGACGCCTGAACAAGTTCATCAAGGCGCAGAAGTTCCGGATGGTCACCCTCCAGCACGTCCTGGGTCAGCTGGAGGAAGGAGACTTCCTATCGTCGTTGGATTTGGAGGATGCCTACTTCCACATTCCCATCCTAAAGGGGCACCGAAAATTCCTCAGATTCGTGGTCCAAGGGCGTCATTACCAGTTCAAAGCCCTTCCCTTCGGACTGCGGTCGGCACCCAGGGTTTTCACCAAGTGCCTCGCACCGGTGGCGGCGCAGCTGCGCCGCGAGGGGATTCACGTCTACCCCTACCTGGACGACTGGCTCATCCGCGCCAAGACGAGGGAGCTCGCCGTGGTCCACACGGCAAGGACCGTCCAACTCCTCACGGACCTGGGATTCTCCGTGAACTACGCCAAATCCCACCTGGTGCCCGCGCAAGTCGCACTGTTTCTGGGAGCGAGGCTCGACACAGTGTCCCTTCTGGCCTCCCCGTCGGAGGAGAGGACCAGGACCATCCTGGGCAAGGTGCAACGGATGTTGGTGGCCGACGCGGCCAAGGTGAGGTCCATCAAGTCCCTCCTCGGGATGATGTCTTCCTGCATCTACCTCATTCCCATGTGCAGGCTCCGGATGCGCCCGTTGCAAGAGTTCCTGGATGCGCGCTGGATCCAGACGACGGGCAGCTTCGAGGAAAGGATCAAGCTCGACGAGAGTTTCCGACGAGCGATACGGTGGTGGGGCACCCGCGCGCATCTGACGGCGGGCATGGACTTCCAGACCCCAGCCCACCAGGTGACTGTGACCACGGATGCCTCCCTAGAAGGGTGGGGAGCGCACACCGAAAATCTGCACGCAAGGGGACTCTGGCTCCCGACGGAGAAGTCCCTGCATATCAACGTCCTGGAGCTCCGTGCAGTGTTTTGGGCCCTCAGGTCCTTCCTTCCGTCCCTCAAGGGCAAGGTGGTGAGGATCTTCACCGACAACACCACCACCATGTTTTACATCAGGAAACAGGGCGGAACCAGGTCCCCAGCGCTGTCCAAGGAGGCGCAGGACCTGTGGCATTGGGCCGTCGCCCAAGGGATTCTTCTGGTGCCGTTTCATCTGGCAGGGATAAAAAACACCATCGCCGACTCACTCAGCAGGGAGCTGCGCTCGTGCCACGAGTGGGAACTACGGCAGGATCTGGTGGATCGCCTCTTCCGACGGTGGGGCACACCCCAGATCGACCTGTTCGCGACGGCGACGAACACCAAGTGCCGGAGGTTCGCCAGCAGGTTTCCCCAGACGAGGAGCATGGGCGATGCTTTCTCGTTCCCCTGGGAGGGCCTGTTCCTCTACGCGTTCCCTCCCTTGCCTCTGCTAATCCGGCTCGTCAACCAGCTCAAGAGGTCACGGTGCAGGATGATCCTCGTCGCACCTGCGTGGCCGAGGCAGATATGGTTCCCGGACCTTCTGGACTTGTCGGCGTCCCCGCCAATCAAGCTGCCGGCGGACGCGGATCTACTCTCCAGGGAAGGAGGCGCCATCCTCCACCACGACCCGAAGTCGCTGAACTTGCAGGCCTGGCTCCTGCAGCGCTAGAGTTTGGAGGATACGACATACCGGCCGATTGCAGAGAGGTTCTTGCAAAGGCCAGGGCGTCCTCGACTCTTAAATGCTACGGACACAAATGGAAGAGGTTTTCTGTCTGGTGCCACGCACAGAAGATTAACCCTCTACGGATTACGGCTCCCCAAGTGCTGCCGTACCTGCTGACGCTGGCCAAAGCTGGTCTGGCACACGCGTCCATCAAGATTCATCTTGCTGCGATCTCCCGATACACCAGAACCACGGGCCGGACGTCCTTGTGGTCTCATCGTCTGGTGAAAGAGTTCATGAAGGGACTGTTCAGATCGTTCCCGCCGGTGAAGGCTCCGGCCCCGGCGTGGGAGCTCAACGTGGTGCTGACCAAACTCATGGGACCTCCGTTCGAGCCTCTGCACTCGGCCCCGTTGAAGTTTCTATCGTGGAAAACAGCTTTTCTCGTGGCCATCACCTCCGCACGACGAGTGGGAGAGATCCAGGCCCTTTCCTGCAAGGCCCCGTACTTGACTTTCCACGACACGAGGGTAGTGCTCAGGACGCACCCCTCCTTCATGCCCAAGGTACCGTCGGACTTTCATCTCAACGAACCCTTGGTGTTACCTGTGTTCTTCCCGTCGCCTTCGTCGCCGGCTGAGAGGACTTTGCACTCGCTGGATGTAGCTAGAGCGCTGAAGTTCTACGTGGACCGCACGAAAGGTTTTCGGAAGACGTCACAACTCTTTGTGAACTTTGGACCTGTCAATCAGGGGAAGGCTCTCTCGAAGGCTTCCATCTCCAGATGGCTCTCCGGCTGTATCATGTACTGTCACCGGTTGGCAAACCGACCGCTGCCTGGCCGTCTGAGAGCCCATTCCACCAGAGCGATCGCAGCTACCACGGCGTTCCTATCTGGTGTGCCCCTGCTGGACATATGCAGGGCTGCTACGTGGAGGTCGACGCACACCTTCACGAAATTCTACTGCGTCGACCGGGATTCCAGGGAGGAGTCCAGGGTCGGCCAAGCAGTGCTGCGCAACCTGTTCGCCTGAGGTGAGCCTGGTGAGGAGGTAAGATGCTTAATGTTGAGTTGATGTGATGCTTAATGTTGAGCCTTTGCCACCTCCCGTGGTTGTGCATGTGTGTACTGCTATGTATTCTTTATTCATGAGCATGTGAATCCATGCCAGACCCCATGCTGGAGAAGGAACAAGTTACTTACCTGTAACTGTTGTTCTCCAGCATGGGTCTGGCATGGATTCACATGCGAACCCTCCCGCCTACCCCTCTGCGGCTCTTCACTTGGTCATACTGACACTTCACGTGCTTCCAAATCTGAAGATGGCTGCCAGAGGCGGTGCTTAGGTAGAGGGCAGTCATTGGCTGTGGTCAGTATGACGCAGAGACCAGTGATTGGTTATTACTACGAAAGACAGATCAGAAACGAAACTGATACTGGTTTTTTCTTTACCGAGGATTCCCAGCCTGACGACGGGGAATATTCATGAGCATGTGAATCCATGCCAGACCCATGCTGGAGAACAACAGTTACAGGTAAGTAACTTGTTCCTTCACTAACAAACTGTCTTTCTCCTATAAACCAATCACTGAGCTCTGGGTCATACTGCCCCCAGCCAATGACTGCCCTCTCCCCAAGCCACTCCTCTGGCAGCCATCTTGAAATTTTTACAGCACGTTCAAGTGTTCGGAGTCATAGTGTTGTGCTCCGTAGCATTATTCTGCCTTTTCGAGTTTACGCGTTAAAATTTCCAATTTTTCTGGAATGGAGCCAGTGCTTTCGACCCGCAAGCGGGGTTCCGCTTGTCTTTCGTCGCCCCTCAAGGGCAAGAATCGTCGAGTTTTCATTGAAGATTCTGGAAGGCCATCAGGCCTAGACCACACGCCGGACCATGTCAGAGGAGAAGGACGGAGGTTCTGTCTTCAAGCTCTGCTCCAGCTGCGGACTAAGGAATGTGTTTGTGGAGGACAAACACTCCCAGTGTCTCTACTGTCTCCATCCGGACCACAAGGAGGCGGATTGCGAGATTTGCCTGGGATTCACCAAGCACACCATGAACGATCGGCACAGCAGATTGGCGGCGTGGCTCAACGCCAAGGCCTCTACTCCGTGCGGCAAGCAGGGGCATGCCTCACCCAGGACTGGCCAGTCCGAGGAGCAGGCTTCTAAGTCCTTTTGAGGTTGCCCCATCTGTGGGGGGTCCAAGACCAGGCCAAGCACTGCAAATCCATTTCCGTAGGGATTCCTGTCATGATGCCTGCCCCTGGACATCAGGATCAAGTCCATCTGCCCAGGAAACAGGCATCCAAGCACCCACTGGGATTCCCACAATCGCAGTTAGGGGCTATATGGGTGCGGTCCTGGCGCCGTAGGCGCCAGGCTCATATTGTTAAACTTACCTCATGCAGACCATGCTGCAAGGAATTTAAGCATAGGCCATCGTGAGGCCTGGAAGGGATTACTTTTCTTTAGGGACTATTTTTTGCTTGGGTGTGGTTTTGGGACTTCTTACCTGGGACTACTTTGAAGGCTATTTAAACCACGCCCGATGAACAGCACACGCTTCGCGTTATTCTGCCTTCTGCAGCGTAATGCTCACCATGTGCCTGCAAGCCAAGCATCCTGTCTTCAGCCACGCCCGCCTCGACTCCGGACCAGAGCCTAGAAAAAAGGGAAAGAAGGAGGAAGAGTTAGAACAAGGACATTACCTTTTGATCATCAGCAGTTCTCAGAGCTGCCGCACCATCGAATAGAGAAAAAGACTTAAAATTCAAACACGTCGCATCGCCAGCTGCAGCGCCGCGCCATACTCACCAGTCTTCACAGCATCTCCATGACCCGGCGCAGCCTCCATCGCCTCGTCGCCGAAATCCTGGCATCTGAAAAGACAAAACAAATAACAAGGTGAGCCGAATGCCAACAAGGACAATCTTCTTTCACCGCAAGATACTTACTTGAGTTCGTCGCCCGAGGCATTCTTCTTCTGCACACCATTTCTTCTTACGCCGCACCTGTAGGGAGACAGAAGGTAGTCAGTTAAATACATTTGGACCATTATTTTTCGCCGGACAGTTTGGGTAATACAGACTCTTACCTAAGCGCTTCTGCTTCCAATCAGGTGATCATCCCTCGGCTCAAGCTGCAAGAAAAAGGGAGAAAAGAGGGGCAAGAGTGAATAACAGACATTTTGAACTCTAAAGAACTATATGCTACTTACCTCGGAGTCATCAGTTGTCTGGAACTCGCCCAACTCCTTCAGACCAGTGAAGTAACTGGTTTTCTACGCGCCCCTGCCTTCCACGCAGGATGGAGAGCTCATCTTTTCAAACTATAAGGTGAGACCAGTGAAAGGGAATACAGGAGGTGTTCAGTGGGGAACAATTGAGTGTGTGTATCCTCTCGCCCACGGGTGGCTAATACCCTTTTTCCTACCTTTAGGAGATTATTCTTATGGGTCAAGCAGCCGAAACTAGGAGGGCCAGTCCAGTCAGCCATCACTGCACTACGAGTCACGCTGGTGGAGTCCGTAACAGTCCAGTTCCATTCGACGCCCCTGTGGGGTCCAGGTGAGCGTAACAATTGCAGTGCAAGCGGGTCCCGTGACGAGCAGGGCCTCATCAACTTCATCATCTGCCTCCATCTCAAGCCATCACTCTAGCTCCACTTAAAAGAGGTAGTCTGCTAATCCCGGAAACCTGTGGGAGAAGCCAGAGAAGGCCAAGGCACCAAGTAAAGTGACCCCCCCTGCCCTTGAAGGCCCAGGTAGTCAAGAAGAAGTTGTCCTCGTCAATCGAGCTGGTGGCGGCTGCCCTCTCGAAAGCCAAAGGGGCAGTCCCAGTCCAGGGGACCCCAGCTAAGCCCAGAGTGGCCCTTCATTCCAGGCGGGAGGCTTTGGCCATGCCTGTGGAAAAGACACAGGAGAAGATGCCACCACTGAGCCTGGCTGCAACCCCCCAGGACGCAAAGAAGGTGGGGGGGGGCAGTAGAGGCCTCTACAGTGCTCCAAGGCACAGATATTTCTTCGGATGATGAGGCCATGGTATCCTTTCACACGATCTTCGAGGACGTGGGGAACGATGCAGAAACGCTGAGGAGGACGACCGTGAACGTAGGCGCTGGGGCCAGCAGGCCTACTCCCCCAACACCTCCCAGAGACGTGTCGCTAGACATCCTGTCTACTCGCCACATGCTGGTGTCAGAGATACAGAAGAGGATGCCAATGGCACCCCCGGCTCCAGTGGCACCGGGCCCACCGCCTGCGAAGAAGAGGATGCTGCACCCCATGCCGCCTCATCAACCCCCCTCCCATCCCTCGCGGGACAGATACAGTGACAACGGATACGGATGACGGCGGCGTGTCCCCGCCACCAAGATCATCTCCACCGTACGAAGTGGGTTAATTCCACTCCATGGTCGCCCGTGCGTTGGAGCTCTTCCAGCTGACGCCAGAAGAGACCAAAAAGGAAGTGTTCCTGTACCAGCACCGAGAGGCTAAAAGGAAAACCATTCTGGCAGTGCCTCACCTAGACGACGTTTGGAATGAGGGCCTGGCTCTGATGAAGAATCCTGCAAAAACAGACCAGCTGGAGAAGAAGTACAGGGTGGCGGAGTCTGCACCCAAGTGCCCATCGATCACAGCCTTCCCCAGACTCTGTTGTCTCGGCGGCTGCGAGGAAGAAGTCCTCAAATCCATAGTCGTCAGCCTCTGTTCCCCCAGACAACAAGGGGGAAGAAGTTTGACGCAATGGGCAGAAAGGTGATTTACAGGCATCGTTCCAAGGGTTTCGTAAGCGGTTGCCGTTGTTACTCAGAAGGCAGCATGCAGGCCCTGAAGCAGGGCTTAACCGGCCGGGATGTCTGGCCCCCACCCATGCACCCTGGTGGGAGGGCGGCTGGTGAGCTTCATCAGCGGGTGGAAGAAGATCTCCACCGACCGATGGGTGCTGGACGCTCTCGTCCACGGACACACTCTAGAGTTCCAGCAGAAGTATCCGCGGATACCACCGGTGGCCCGGCAGGAGCAGCACATCCCTGAGCTCCTGCAGGAGGTACGGGCCATGCTAAGAAAAGGGGCGATAGAGCGCGTTCCAAAGCGACTCTGGGGCGCCAGAGTTTACTCCAGATACATCTTAGTAAGAAAGAAGCCCGGGGGCTGGAGACCCATTCTCGACCAGCAGCGACTAAACAAGTTCCTCAAGTCCCAGAAATTCAGGATGGTCACGTTGCAACACATGCTCGGCCAAGTGGAGGAACGGGGCTTCCTCAGGTCGCTGGATCTGGGGGACGCGTACTTCCACGTCCCCATTCACGAGAAGCATCGGCTGTTCCTGCGCTTCGTCCTACAGGGAAAGCATTACCAATTCAAGGCTCTTCCCTTCAGACTGAAGTAGGCACCGAGAGGGCTTACGGAGTGCCTGGCACCAGTGGCGGCCCATCTACGTCTTCAAGGGATACATGTGTACCCGTACCTAGACGACGGGCCAAGTCGAGGGAAATCGCAGTCGACCACACAGACAGGACCATCCGGCTGCTGACCGATGTGGAATTCTCTGTGAATTATCTGAAGTCCTGCTTGATTCCATTGCAGGATGCTCTGTTCCTTGGGGCCAAGCTCAACACAGTCTCCTGTCTGGCGGCCCCCTTGGAAGAAAGGATTGCGGCCATTTTGGGCATGATATAACGGCTAATGGCACTGAAGATCGCCACAATGTGAGCCATTAAGCCATTGCTCGACATGATGTTGTGGTGTAGCTACCTGATCAGGCCCTGCAGGTTGCGGATGCGACCCTTCCAATAATTCCTGGACGCCCGGTGAATCCAGGTGTCCGCAAGCTTCAAGGACGGGATTGTTCTCAACGAGGAGTTCCATCGAGTGATAAGGTAGTGCGGCGTGCGCTCCAACATCGCCGAGGGCACAGAATACCAGAGCCCCCTGTACCAGGAGACGGTCACCACGGACGCCTCCCTGGAGGGCTGAGGAGCCCACACCGGCCGTCTCCACACCAGAGGCCTGTGGCTACAGGAAGAGAGGGGTCTCCACATCAATATCCTGGAACTGCGGGCAGTATCTGGGCCCTCAATTCATTTCTTCCGTCCCTCATGGGCAAAGTGGTGAGGGTCTTCATGGACAATACCACCACAATGTTCTACATCATGAAGCAGGGGGGCACCAGATCCCCAGCGCGCTCCAGAGAAGCGCAGGACTTGTGGCACTGCGCCGTCGCCCAGGGGATGTTTCTCATTCCTTTTCAAAATGCGGGAGTCAAGAACACTGTCGCCAACTCTCTCAGCAGGGACCTGTGCTCTTGCTAAGAGTGGGAGCTTCGGCAAGATCAAGTGGACAACCTTTTCCTCAGGTGGGACAGACCCCAGATCTATCTGTTTGCGACGGCGACGAACACCAAGTGCCAGATGTTCACCAGCAGGGAGTATGGGGGACGTGGTCTCCTTCCCGTGTGAAGGCCTGTCCCTATACACGTTGCCTTACGAGTCGTTTGTCAGCTCAAACGGTGCCGATGCAGGATGATCCTTGTCGCCCTGGCGTGGCCGAGGCAAATTTGGTACCCGGACCTTCTCAGCCTGTGGACATCACCTCCAGTCTATCTACCAGTGGTCGCAGATCTGCTTGCCAGAGAAGGCGGCGCAATCCTGCACCACGACCCTAGATCGCTGCACCTGAAGGCCTGGCTCCTGCAGCCTTAGCTTTCGGTGGGCATTGTTGACTCTTAAGTGCTACAGGCACAAATGGAAGTGTTTTGTGACTTGGTGCCAGTCGCAGAAGATCAACCCTCTGAGGGCCACAGCCCCTCAGATCCTACCGTATTTGTTTTCATTTGCTAAGGCGTGGCTGGCACGCACCTCCATCGAAGTGCATCTAGCAGCTATCTCCCACTACACCAGGTCTCCAGGATGGTCTTCTCTTTGGTCACAACGTCTAGTGAAGGAATTCCTCAAAGGACTGTTTCGATCGTTCCTGCCAGTGAAGGTGCCTGCCCCGAAGTGGGAACTCAACTTGGTGCTGACGAGGCTCATGGGGGTCCCCACTGAACCTATACATCAAGTTCCTCTCAAGTTCCTTTCATGGAGAACAGCTTTTCTCGTGGCCATCAGTTCTGCCAAGAGGGTAGGTGAGTTCCAGGCCCTGTCCTGCAGACTACATTATCTGACTTTCCACGAGCCAAGGGTTTGTGTTGCGGACGCACCCCTCCTTCATGCCAAAGGTCCGGTCGGAATTCCATCTCAACAAACTTTTGGTGTTGCCTCTGTTTTTTCCAACACCTTCTTTGCCGGCTGAAAGGACTTTGCACTCGCTGGATGTGGCACGTGCTCTGAAGTTCTATGTGGCATGCACAAGGAGTTTCAGGAAGACGTCCCAACTTTTCATGAACTTTGGTCCTGTGGACCATGGGAAGGCCTTGTCCAAGGCTTCCATCTCCCGGTGGCTCTCCGGCTTTATCACACACTGTCACTGGTTGGCAAAACGACCGATGCCTGGCCATCTGGGAGCCCATTCCACCAGAGCGATCGCTGCGACAACGGCGTTCCTGTCTGGTATGCCCCTGCTGGACATCTGCAGGGCTTCTACATGGAGGTCTAGGCACACCTTCACAAGATTCTGCTGCATCGAGAGGGATTCCAAAAAGGAGTGCAGGGTCGGCCAAGCAGTGCTACGCAACCTATTCTCTTGAAGGTGAGCCTGTTCCAGAGGTAAGAGTATTTGCTTCTGTTGAGCCTTGCCACCTCCCGTGGTTGTGTATGTATGTACTGATATGTATTCTTTATTCATGAGCATGTGAATCCTTGCCAGACCCCATGCTCGAGAAGGAACAAGTTACTTACCTGTAACTGTTGTTCTCCACCATGGGTCTGGCATGGATTCACATGCGACCCCTCCCTCTTTCCCCTCTGCAGCTCTTTTTGGTCATACTGCCACTTTACGTGCTACCAAATCTGAAGATGGCTGCCAGTGTAGGGGCTTGGGGAGAGGGCAGTCATTGGTTGGGGGCTGTTTGACCCAGAGCTCAGTGATTGGTTTATAGGGGAAAGACAGTTTGTAAGTGAAAGTGAAACTGTTTTTTCTTTTACCAAGGATTCCCGGACTGACGACTGGGAATATTCATGAGCCTGTGAATCCATGCCAGACCCATGCTGGAGAACAACAGTTACAGGTAAGTAACTTGTTCCTTACAGGAGCCCTAAGAAACCCTATGAAAAGGAGATTGAGAGAAGTATCAACACTGTGAATAACGGCTGGGAAGCTCTCTAGGTCACGGGAGTTTGAGAAAACCAAAGTGAGCAAATACCCTAGAGAGGGAGGAAGAAAAGAGATATAAAGACTTTTGAAGTATGGCTACGAAAGCTAGAGACGCATTTTCAAACTTTGAACAACCAGGGTGAACCACCGCCCTATACATATATAAATCCTTTGTGTAAAAGAAAGCAATGGGTCCAAGGATTGTGGGACTTTGGGGCCTCGAAGTGCTTGAAAGGAGGAAAAGACAAATGTTTTATTTTCCCAGCAAACCTCGAAGAATCGGATTGTTTGCATCAAGAAACATTTTTTGTTAATATCAAGGAGAGACTGAAATTCTTAACCCTATTATCAAGGCTGGGAAGAATATCCTACTCTGAAAAAGTACTTTTGAGGACTGAGAACTATCTGAAGTCCAACTAAGGGCTTAGTAAAACCATTCAACTGAGGCAGTACAAGACTCCACTCTTAGTATAAGGCTGTACCACCCGAGTGCATGGTAGCGTAGACAGAGCAGCCTGGCTTATCTTAGGTGGGAGAGAGGGCGGTAGAATGAGTACAAAGAAATGTAATACAAATTGTCCAAAGAAACACTGAAACACTATGTATTGTAAAAAAAAAAAATGTTTATTTAAATACAAGTAGGCCCAGAAAAATCTTGGTAGAAATAAGTACTATCCCAGATCATATAAACACATTATACAAAAACGCAACACTATGCATGATGGTACACAAGCCAAAGCATATAACCTAATTTGGAACACCTTACAGGAGTTCTAGGGAAGTCAAACCAGTAGTTACTTTTTAGATTACGTTCTGTAATATAAGGGTAGTAAACCCTATCAGTTGTACCATGACGCTCAGCAAGAAATCATAGTAATATCAACTGAACAATATACTTTTCTGATCTAGTGAAACACACATTCTAGAAACAATATAAACCTACAACTCTTGATTCAGGATAACAGTTATTCTAGGGAAGGTGGACCTCAGGGTGTAATATTAAATTACAGTTGCTTTTCAGTTCACAGACCAAGCAAAGCAATAACTCGAACTTATTTTAGGATAACAGTTATACTCAAGGTAAGTAAAACCTACACACTTTTTACAGGAGCTATAAGCAACTTAAAGGCAGATAAAAACCTAAGACTGTTTTTGTGTCTGTCTACAACAGACCAGGGAAAGCAAAACCCAGTATTACACTTTATGAATGACTCAAAGTTCATCTAGGTAGGTAAAATCTAATGCAGACTTGGCCAGGCTAACAGTAAGTCAGGGGAAGCAAGACCTAGTTGGGGACACTCCTACATTTATCCTAGCAGGAATAGTGATGTGAAACCAACAGCATTACTTTTGAGAAGAGGCACAACCAAATCACAGGTGAGTAATATAACCTTACATCTACTTTCTGTTAGAATGGCGAAACAGTTTCTAAGGAAAGAAAGATGTTAATATATACTTTTCAGAAAGGCTGAAGATTTCTAAGGTAAGTAATAACATTTGTAACTGTTCACTCTGAGTTAGTTACCAACCAAATTCTTTTGCAAGTAAGTAACTTTTAAACACTTAGGGCCTCATTACACGGACGCCGGTAAGGAAGGGAATAGTTTCTTACCTGTAACTCCATTTCTCCAGCATTGGTATCTTTCATGGATTCACATGCTTAGAATATTCCCCGTCGTCAGGCTGGGAATCCCCGGTACATTATATAGACCCTTTCCCGTAGGAAAACTTTTTCGACGTTTATGCGTCCTATCCGCCTCGTTTTGTATCATGCGTGCCCGCGGCGTCAGGACGCCATGATATAAATACAGGACCCTCCCCCGCGCTCCCTCAGATTTCGCCCCCCAAAGTAGTGGGGGAACCGGTTTGCATGTCCAGGGGAGGCAGGAGGGCGCATGTGAATCCATGAAAGATACTAATGCTGGAGAAATGGAGTTACAGGTAAGAAACTATTCCCTTCTCCAGCATTGGATCTTTCATGGATTCACATGCTTAGAATAGATTACATAGCAGTACCATCCCTAAAAGAGGAGGCGTGCATGCAAACCCGCATACTTCTCACAATGCCCGTTCCCTATGGTCGTGTACACATCATTAATCATTAGCATAGAAAAGCGGACAATATTGAAACACAATTGCAACAGGATCTAACCCCTCAGCTGGGGCTTACCTTATTGGAATAGGTGTCGAAGCACCGCCTGTCCCATCCGGGTATCTTCGGCATGTTGTTGCGACAGGCAGTAATGGCGGGTAAAAGTGTGTGTAGCCGCCCAGGTAGCCGCCATGCAGATGTCCCCCAGCGGGACTCCAGACCACAGCGCCGTCGACGATGCCGCCGCTCTAGTTGAATGAGCTCTTGGCCGTCGTAGAAGAGGCTTCCCTGCCTTGGAATGGCAGTACGAAATGGTAGATGACACCCATCTTGACAGTCCTTGCTTTGAAATGGCTTTGCCTTTAGCACCCAACCCATAGGCCACGAACAACTGCCTCGTTTCTCTGAAAGGTTGCGTGCGATGAAGATAGAACTTGAGAGCCCTTTTTACGTCCAGTGTGTGTAACGTACGCTCCGCTCCCGAGCTTGGTTCTGGAAAAAACGTAGGTAAGACAATAGGAGTGTTTATGGAACACTGACAGAGCTTTCGGTATGAACTGTGGGTTAGTGGCTAGGACCACCTTGTTCTTGAAAAAACCTAAGTACGGTGGGTCTACCATTAGAGCTTGGATTTCTGAAATACGTCGGGCTGAAGTGATGGCGACCAGGAAGGCCAACTTCCACGACAAAAACTTTAGAGACGATGATGACATTGGTTCAAAAGGAGGTTTCATAAGAGACGCTAACACCAGATTGAGGCTCCACGCCGGAGGAAATTTTTTCTCTGGAGGAAAACTCCGAAATAGGCCCTTAAGGAAGTGCTTAATCAGGCGGTCGCTGAATAATGGTGTGGAATGTCGTTGACGTGTAAACCTGGAAATGGCGGCCAGGTGTACTTTTATCGACGATACCGATAGGCCCTTTTGAGCTAAGAACAGCAAGTATGGAAGGAGCTGTTCCGGCTTGATCGACTGCGGAACCAAACCTGGTTGATCCGAGCACCACTGACAGAACCTCCTCCATTTGTACGAGTATGAGGTGTTTGTGGAAGGTGCTCTTGCCGCTTGCAGAATACGCCGACATTCCTCCGGAATCGTTAGCTGACCAAATTCAGCGAAGTCAGGAGCCAGGCCGTCAATTTGAGGCTGTCCGGGTCGTGATGCCAAACAACCCCCTCCTGTCGAGACAGAAGGTTGGGGGTCCTCTGGAACCTCATCGGTTCCGCCGCCGCTAGGTGCAGTAGGTCTGAAAACCACACCTGTCTGGCCCAGTACGGGGCCACCAGAATCACCCGACATGGGTACTTGAGGATCCATTGCAACGTCCTCCGGATAAGGGGAAATGGAGGGAATGCGTACAGGAATTTGTTCGTCCATGGAAAGGAGAACGGATCCCCCAGAGAGCCCTGCTGAGGCCATCTGCTTGCATACTGCAGGCATTTCCTGTTGTCCCTCGTCGCGAACAGATCGATGGAGGGATGTCCCCACTTCTTGAATACGTGTTGTATTTGCTGGTCGTTCAGCACCCATTCGTGAACATCGTTCAGTTCTCTGCTGAGGGCATCGGCCTCCACATTTCTCACGCCTGGCAGGTGGAACGCCAAGATTTGCATGTTGTGTTGCAGTGCCCAATGCCAGATTTTTTGTGCCTCCGTCGACAGGGACCTGGACCATGTCCCTCCTTGCTTCCTCAAGTAAAACATTGTAGTTGTGTTGTCCGTCATGACACGCACCACCGAGTTCCTCAACTGAGGAAGGAATGATTTTAGAGCCCATCGCACTGCTCTCAGTTCCAGCAGGTTGATATGCAGGGAGGACTCTTGTAACGACCACCGGCCTTGTACCTGCAACGTATCCAGATGAGCTCCCCATCCGCTCAACGATGCATCCGTCACCACCGTCTTCTGGAACTCCGGTTCCACCAGAGGCATTCCTTTCGTTAGATGAGAAGACGTTTTCCACCAGCAGAGTGCTTGTACTAGTTGCTCGTCGACGACCAGTCTGTCGGACCAGCGACCTTGACTCTGCGCCCAATGGTCCGCTAGAAATTCCTGGCAAGGCCTCATAAACAGACGGCAGTTGTTTATCAACGGAATGCAGGATGACATAGTCCCTAGCAGGGACATGTATTTGCGCACCGATACCCTGGTACCGCATTGCCATTCCGACGCCTTGCTTTGTAATTTCTGTACCCTCTCGCTGGATGGTCTTACAAGGTTTGTTTGCGTATGAAACTCCGCTCCTAGAAAAACCAAAGTCCTCGAAGGCTCTAAGGAGGATTTGCTGAAGTTTATCGAAAAGCCCAGTTTCTGTAAGAGGGACAACGTGGCCCCCAGACTGTTTCGTGTTTGTTCCGTGGACGAACCTCTGACCAGCCAGTCGTCTAGATAGGGATAGACGTGGTGACCTTCATTTCTTAAATGGGCCGCTATAGGGGCCAGACACTTGGTGAACGTCCTGGGGGAGGACTTGAGACAGAACGGGAGGACCTTGAACTGGAAATGCTTTCGTCCGACGACGAACCTTAAATATCTCCTGTGTCGTGGACGTATTGGGATGTGAAAATAGGCGTCTTGAAGGTCCAGTGACGACAGATAATCCTTGGGTTGCACCGACCTGATAACCTCCTGGAGCTTTAGCATTTTGAATTTTAAGCTCTTTAGCCATTTGTTGAGTACCCTCAGGTCGAGAATGGGCCTCCATTTTCCATTTGGCTTCTTGACAACGAAGAATCGGGAATAAACTCTGTTTCCTTCCTGTGCCACAGGAACCTTTTCTACCGCTCCATTTTTTAGCATAAGCTCCACCTCTTGTCGTAGGACCCGAAGGTGGGGCTGGGCCGAAAACACCGGCGGAAGACGTGGAGGCTTGTCTTTGAATTGTAGCGCATGACCCATGCGAATCGTGTCCAGAACCCATCGATCTGTGGTGATGCATTTCCATTGGTCGATATGATGAGAGACTCGGCCCCCCAGGACGTTCCGAAGGCCGTCATTGGTTGCCGGTTTGCTTGCCCTTCGTCGAAGAGAAACCCGAGCCACGTCTTCTGGAGGCTTGATAATCTCTACCTCTTCGTGCCGACTGGGATGCACGTCTGAAACCTTGTGAAGAGTACGAGGACCTGTTAAATCCACGGTCCCTAGAGGCTCCAAAGCGGGAGTTTCCAGAAGCACCCCTGAATGGGCGAAAGGAGCGAAAATTTCTACCTGTCTGGAGGGCTCCCAGAGACCTAGCAGTATCCGTGTCTTCCTTCATCCCCTTCAAGGCTTCATCTACCTTTTCTCCGAACAGATGTTCTCCTTCACATGGCATGTCAAGGACTTTGTATTGGACTTCGGGACGGAAAGTAGTACATTTGAGCCACGCTTGTCGACGAAGTACTACGCCATGATTGATCTGTTTGAAACCAGACTCTGCTAGGTCAACTGCAATATTAATTGCGCGGTTCGCAGCCTCTTCTCCATCTCGTACAAGTAACATGGCTGCTTTTCGGTGTTCTTCTGGCAGATGTTCTAGGATAGGGGCTAGTTTGTGCCACATTTCTCTATCGTATCTTGATACGATAGCCAAAGAATTGGCTGCCCTTACCGTCGTCGCGCCAACTGAGAGCACCTTTTTTCCAAAGGCGTCCTGCCTCCTGGCCTCGCTTTCTGGTGGGGTCGAACATTTTTGCTGTACTCTGGCCTTCCTAGCCGCTGCCGCCGAGGTTGTGCCGTTAGACATTTTGGAGTGGACTCCGGAGCTTTAAACTTTTTCTCAATACGCCCCTTGATAGCCGGCTCCGAGAACGGATGGCGCATCGTCTTGAGGCCTTCTTGCCACACGTGGTCCAGAATTGGGATGGCAAAAACCGATTTCCTCCTTTGACCCATATGATCAAAGAGAAAACAGTCTTTCTTTTGTTCCTCAGGAATCAAGCCGAACTCGGAACACGCCTTTCCCATCATGGCGTGGAAGGCTCCCACATCATCCGGAGGAGACGGTTGTGCCTGGCTCCTCGTAGACTCTACCTCCACATCTGAATTCCATGTTGGGTCTCTCGACGGTGACAGGGAAATGTCTGACCCTGAGTCACCCTGGATAGAATCAGACTCCGATAGCTCACCCTCCTCCTGCGCTCGAGGACGATCCTTCGCCACCTGGGAGGCCGATGGGCTTTTGGTCGTCGAGCGGGCTGTTTGAACTTGTTCGTCGACGGAAGGTACAGGAAATAGCGACGATGAGGTCCCAGGTTGAGGGATCTGCGTATTCAGACGCTGTAGGAGCTTCTGCAGCGTATTAAGCACATCCAGAGACAAGACCGTCTGGGGGGTCAGCAACGTCGAGGATAGAGGGACCATACCCCCACTCGCCGTCGTCGTCGTCGAAGTGGAAGGCCGTAAGCCCAAATCCGACGGCTGTAAAACCATGCCACATTCCCCTTCCGCCGACAAGGCTGTGTCCGGCTGCAGTACGACTTCAGGGGGTACCGGGTCGTAGACCTCTGGTTGCCAAGCCATAGACTGAGTCGCCGTCGACGAAGGAATCCCCACAGCTGCAGCCTGAACAGTAATAGGCATCGTCAACGACACCGGTGTCGACGAGCAAGTAGCCAGCGCCGAGACTTTAGACTTGGAAGCCGATTTCGATGCCGATTTCCCGGCTGAAGAATCCCGACTCACAGAAGACCTATGACGGTCCCCTGAGGAGGATTTTGACATCGCTTGCCTCACCGTCTTAGATAATGAGGAGGACGACGACTTTTTGTGTGATGAGGAAGACCCAGCATGCTTCCCCGTATGCTTGTCATCAGGGAGGTTGTCGACCGGCCGTACCTTCTTCAAGGGAGGTTCTGTAACGCTCACCTGGTTCCCCCGGAGGCGCCGGTCTTGATCTGGCGAGGATACTGTCTTCAGTGTTAGGCGCAGGGTTCGTTTTGCTCCCGGACTGGGCCCCCTTCCCACCGACAGTTTAAGCTGAAGAGTGAGATGTCTGCATGGGTAAACCAAGGTATTAGTGTTTGGAAGATTCGGAAAGTTCCTAGCCCCTCTCACCCTTTCTTTCCCCGTGGAACTGGGTTGATATTGCGCTTACCTTATATAGGTAAATGCCGGGCTCTCCATCCTGCGTCTTGTGCAGGGGCGCTGGATCCAGTTGCTTCACTGGATGCGAGCTCTGCCTCTTCATAGCAGAGGATTTGCTGAGAGCGAAGACGCCGTTAATGCACGAGCGTGCCTTGTAAGTATTAAAGTTCCTTTTGCATTGTTCTCTTCTCCTTTAAATGTCTTAAGTCTGTAAAGTCTATGTCTTTCCTTTTTCAGATGCTGGGACGACGATGAAGATTATCCTTCTAATGGCACGTAAGTAGAAAGACTGCACTAGCGCTGGAGAATGCTCTGTAATGTCTCTTTTGTCTTTGCAGGTGCTGATGTGCAGCGCGAACAGATTGAAAGCGACGGGTAAGCAGTCTTGTAACTAAGCGTTACTAACCGATGTATCTTGCCTTGCAGGTGCCGGAATGCAGCGCGAGCTGAGTTGGAACAGGCGTAACACAGGTAAGCAGAACTTGTAGTTGAATATTACTGACCGATGTTCTTTCTCTTTGCAGATGTCGGATGCCGGAAGAGAAAGGCAGAAAAAGGCGCCTTGGATGCTGCCGTTGGATTAGGTAAGTAGATTTGCTGTCTTTACTTTAGCCTAACCTGTGCCTTTGTTTTGCAGGAGCTGCAGAAGACTGAAGAAGACTGAAGATTGGATTCCAGCAGGTTATTTCGTGTTCACAGGATCTGGAGCTGGAGGTTTCCTGGAGCTGACACGGTGAGCGTCCTGCTGCAGATGCAGAATAACGCGAAGCACGTGAAACCAATCGGGTGTGGTTTAAATAGCCTTCTGTAGTGCTTAGGCGTCTCCTTCCACGGCCCCACCCAGGTAAGAAAAGAGTTCCAGATTTCTAGAAGAGTTCCTGTGTTCTGCTTCCAGGGAGTGGCTCCTGCTCCACCCAGACAGAAAAAGTAGTTCCAGGCAGAGAAGGATCAGGAGACCAGTTAGCTGGTAAGTAAGCAGCATGGTCTGCTACAGGTAGGTCCACCAAGCACTCTTATCTAATATGAGCCCGGCGCTTCCTGTGCCGGGACCAGTCACCATCATGAGCCTGGCGCCACTGGCGCCAGGACAAGGTCCAGAGGGTCCCTATAGGGACTGGCTGGTTCCTGGGATCAGAGTCATGGGCCTGCTTCCAAGGTCGTGGGGCAAGTCCTGACCCCTTGGAAGCAGGGATCATGACAGCACCCCCCCTCAAGGCCCCTCCCAAGGTTGACTTCTCCGGAGGTCTTGGTTTGTTAGGAAATGTCCGATGAAATTTCTTGATTAGTCGGGGTGCGTGTACATGTTCTGCAGGTTCCCAAGATCTTTCTTGGGGGCCGTAGCCTTTCCAGTCAATCAGGTAGTGTAGTTTTGATTTGGAGATCTTGGAATCCAGGATATTTTTGATTTCAAACTCAAGTTCTCCGTCAACTAGGATAGGTTCAGGAGATTTAGTCAATCGGGTTTCCGGTTGAACGGGTTTTAGTAGTGAAACATGGAAGACTGGGTGCATTTTCATGCGAGGGGGTAAATCCAACTTGACCGCTACTGGATTTATTATGGCAGTAACAGAGTAGGGTCCCAGGTATCTTGGGTTAAAGGTGCGTGGTCCCTTTAGGGGTAAATATTTGGTAGATAACCAGACTTGATCTCCAATTTGGTATTGAGGGGCTTCCTTTCGATGTTGATCTGCTCCTTTCTTGTATTGTTCCTTGGCCCTTTGAAGGTGGCTAGTAGCTTCCTTGAAGGCTTGGGTGATGGTTGAATGTAGGTGGTCAACTGCTGGTGTTCCAAGATCCTGAGGTGGATCCAGGTTAGAGGTTCGAGGATGATTACCATACAAAAGAAAAAACGGGGTCTTTCCGGTTCCAGAGTGGACTGAGTTATTGTAAGCGTACTCGGCTATCCAAAGGATGTCCTTCCAAGTTCCTCCTGTCTGTTGCAGCATGCAGCGTAGGTACTGTTCCAAAGTCTGATTGGTCCTTTCGGTCTGACCATCGGTTTGTGGGTGGTGACTGGTGGAAAGCCTCACATCAATTTGAGCTAACCGACAGCAACTCCGCCAGAAGTGGGAGATGAATTGACTTCCTCTGTCTGAGATTAAAACTGAAGGAAAGCCGTGCAACCGAACGATGTTTTCAAGAAATTCTCGAGCCAGGATTGCTGCTGACGGTAACCCCTTTAGTGGGAATTAAATGTGCCATTTTTGAAAATAAGTCTACGATTACCAGGATTGTATTGTATCCGGAACATGGTGGTAAGTCGGTGATAAAGTCCATGGAAAGGGTATGCCAGGGATGAGGTGGGATTTCAA
Source organism: Ambystoma mexicanum (assembly GCF_040938575.1). Lineage (NCBI taxonomy): Eukaryota > Metazoa > Chordata > Amphibia > Caudata > Ambystomatidae > Ambystoma > Ambystoma mexicanum. Next base: position 1,605,800,136 of record NC_090932.1, read on the forward strand.
GTGGTTGTAAGAGGCCTGCTGGTTTTTCCTTAGGACTCTTGTTCTGGGCGCACACTCCACAGGACATGACAAAGTTTCTGATGTCTTTTCTCCAAGATGGCCACCAAAAGTGACGCTTGACCTTTTCCGAGGTCTTGGCCATACCCGGGTGTCCTTCCATTAAGGAGTCGTGATAACAAGAGATGACTTGATTTTGTAAGCTGGTACAGGGTAGATAAAGTCGTTCCTTGAAGTATAATAAGTCGTTCTTTACTGTGAAGTCTTCCCCCCGAAGCTGCCATTTTTGTATGTCCGTTGGAGTTACAAGTTGTTTAACCTGGGTTTCAATTTCTTCAATTGATTGCATGCTGATCAAACCCAGGATTCTTTGTTCAGGAATAATAGGTACGAGCTCAGGGTTAACCATGTGTTCCTCTACTCCGATTCGAGAGAGGGCATCCGCTTTACCATTCTTATTGCCTGGTCGGTAGGTGATTATAAAATCAAATTCGGCAAAAAATAATGCCCAGCGAAGTTGTCTGGAGGATTGAGCTTTGGCTGATTTAAGATACTGTAGATTACGATGGTCAGTAATGACAGTGACTACTGTGTGTCCGGCTCCTAAGAGATAATGCCGCCAGGCCTTAAAGGCGGACTTAATAGCCAACAGTTCCTTGTCGGTAATGGTGTAATTGATTTCTGGGGCTGATAATTTACGAGACCAAAACGCCACGGGGTGCAACTGGTTGGTTTCTGGATCTCTTTGTGAAAGCACTGCTCCCATAGCAAGGCTGGAGGCATCGGTCTCGACGATGTAAGGTAGTTCCGGGCGGGGATGTTTTAAAATCGGGGCTGAGGTAAATTTAGTCTTTAGCTCCTGAAAGGCTTGTTCTGCCTCGGTAGACCATTCAAAACGTTTGTTTTTTCTGAGGAGAGCTGTAATGGGTTGGACTACCCGAGAAAAGTCTGGAATAAACCTGCGATAGAAGTTGGCGAAGCCCAACATACTTTGAACCCCTTTTACAGATGATGGTGAGGGCCACTTGATTATTGCATCTACTTTCCTCGAGTCCATGTGAACTCCGTTAGGTGACAAAATAAATCCCAGAAATTCGACCTCCGTAACATGAAAGACGCACTTCTCTAATTTTGCAAAAAGTTTGTGTTTGCGGAGCCTCTCCAGTACTGCGGTTACATGTTTTCGGTGTTCTGCCTCAGAGGACGAATAAACCAGAATGTCGTCAATGTATACAACTACACACACATCAATGAGTTCACGGAGCACGTCATTCATAAAGAACTGGAATGCGGCCGGTGCGTTACACAACCCGAAGGGCATCACTTGATACTCGAACAGTCCATACTTGGTACGAAAGGCCGTCTTCCATTCATCGCCCTCCTTTATTCGCACCAAATGGTAGGCTCCTCTGAGGTCTAACTTAGTATATATGCAGGCGTTTTTGACTTGGTCAAGTAGTTCTGGGATCAATGGCAATGGATACCTGTTCTTAATTGTAATCTGGTTCAGGGCACAGTAGTCTATACACGTTCTTAAGTCTCCCCCCTTTTTTGGCACGAAGAACAGAGCTGAGGAGGCCGGGGACTTCGAAGGACGGATGAATCCGTTAGCCAGGTACTGGTCCAAATATTGCCTTAGGTGGAGATTTTCAGGTTCAGTAAGGGCATAAATCCGACTGCACGGAGGAGTGGATCCGGGAATCAGGTCTATCTGACAGTCGTATGATCTGTGAGGAGGCAAAGAATTAGCTTGGTCTTTCCGAAAGACATCTTGGAATTCCTGGTATTCAGGAGGCAGTTGCGGACTCTCAGAAACAGTTGCAGCTAGTTTGGTGGAGAGCTGAGGGTAGCAGGTAGAAGCGCATTCTGGAAACCGTATTGTCTTTGCTCGCCAATCAATTTGAGGATTGTGTTTCTCCAACCAAGGAACTCCCAAGATGACTTGAAACTGAGGGGCCTTGATCACATCAAACACGATCTTCTCTTGATGCCCATCTTGGCTTACTAACGTTACTTCCATGGTGGTGTGAGTTACAGGTCCGGAAGCTATTTCCGTCCCATCCACGGTGGTAATGACGTCTTTCACCGTCTTTGGACAAAGAGACAGATTCATCCTGGCGGCCAGCTCACAGTCCAAGTAATTCCCGATTGCGCCACTGTCAATGTATGCTTTAATGGCATGCATACGATTAGGTTGTTCAGGACTCACGAGGACCATGGGCATGATGAAATGCGAGGTCAAAGAACTGGTTTTAACGCTCGGCAAGCGGACCTCTACACTTGCCGGGCGAGGTCGTTTCCCGGCTCAGAATTCTCGGTACCTTTATCAGACGCCCCTACTATCTTCTTCTTGGGCTTCACTGGACAATCTCGAAGAAAGTGCCCTGAGTTTCCGCAATAGAGGCATAATTGCAGTTGTCTCCTCCTTTCCCTCTCCTTTTGGGTTAAAGGTCCTTTTACACCCCCTATTTGCATGGGTTCCACGGAATCAGTTCCTTTCGTAGAACTTTGTGGCCTTGAAAAAAGTCGGGTTTCAAATCTGGATCGATCGGCTTTCCGATTCTGAAGTCGATGATCCAATTGCACTACCAGATCGATATATTCGGAACAGTCTTGTGGAGGGTTTACCACTTGAGCCAGAACGTCTTTTAATTCCCCACGCAGACCTCTGTAAAACAGTGTGATCCTCTTATCCTCCGGCCATCTGGTTTCCACCACTAGTCTGTTAAATGATGCAATATAAGTCAGAAGATCTTGATTGCCCTGTCGTAGCGAAAGAAGTTCATTGTCCAAGGCTTGTCCCTGATAGTGCCTTGCGAACAGTTTCTCCATACTGGCTTGGAAGTCCTGGAAGTTATGGAGAATGGGGTCATCTTGAGACACTAAAGGAACGGACCAATCTGCGGCACTGCCACTGAGATAAGAGAGCACGAAGGCCACTTTAGCCTGGTCCGTTGGAAAAGCGGCGGGTCTGCACAAAAAGTGCAAGCGACATTGATTGAAGAACACAGCAAACCTTTTTGAATCACCTGAAAAGCGTTCGGGCAGAGCCAAAGGTATATTTCCTGGTAGATTGATTTGTACTGGATTCGAGGAAGCTGGAGGAGCATGGCCCCCACTTGGGGTTGGTAGAGGAATTTGTCCAGCTTGGGCTTGCAGCAATTGTCTAGCCAAATCGTCTGTTCGCTCTTTGGAGACCACTAACTCCCTCCTTAGGGCATTTGTTTCCTGACGTGCAGCGTGTACTTCCGCCCTCAACTCCCCGAGTAATTGGGCCAACTGGTCTGTGTCTGAGGTTTCCATCGCGCCTGGGCGGGAATTTTGTGGTAAGGCTTCGCGTTCTGTAACGCTCACCTGGTTCCCCCGGAGGCGCCGGTCTTGATCTGGCGAGGATACTGCCTTCAGTGTTAGGCGCAGGGTTCGTTTTGCTCCCGGACTGGGCCCCCTTCCCACCGACAGTTTAAGCTGAAGAGTGAGATGTCTGCATGGGTAAACCAAGGTATTAGTGTTTGGAAGATTCGGAAAGTTCCTAGCCCCTCTCACCCTTTCTTTCCCCGTGGAACTGGGTTGATATTGCGCTTACCTTATATAGGTAAATGCCGGGCTCTCCATCCTGCGTCTTGTGCAGGGGCGCTGGATCCAGTTGCTTCACTGGATGCGAGCTCTGCCTCTTGATAGCAGAGGATTTGCTGAGAGCGAAGACGCCGTTAATGCACGAGCGTGCCTTGTAAGTATTAAAGTTCCTTTTGCATTGTTCTCTTCTCCTTTAAATGTCTTAAGTCTGTAAAGTCTATGTCTTTCCTTTTTCAGATGCTGGGACGACGATGAAGATTATCCTTCTAATGGCACGTAAGTAGAAAGACTGCACTAGCCCTGGAGAATGCTCCGTAATGTCTCTTTTGTCTTTGCAGGTGCTGATGTGCAGCGCGAACAGATTGAAAGCGACGGGTAAGCAGTCTTGTAACTAAGCGTTACTAACCGATGTATCTTGCCTTGCAGGTGCCGGAATGCAGCGCGAGCTGAGTTGGAACAGGCGTAACACAGGTAAGCAGAACTTGTAGTTGAATATTACTGACCGATGTTCTTTCTCTTTGCAGATGTCGGATGCCGGAAGAGAAAGGCAGAAAAAGGCGCCTTGGATGCTGCCGTTGGATTAGGTAAGTAGATTTGCTGTCTTTACTTTAGCCTAACCTGTGCCTTTGTTTTGCAGGAGCTGCAGAAGACTGAAGAAGACTGAAGATTGGATTCCAGCAGGTTATTTCGTGTTCACAGGATCTGGAGGTTTCCTGGAGCTGACACGGTGAGCGTCCTGCTGCAGATGCAGAATAACGCGAAGCACGTGAAACCAATCGGGTGTGGTTTAAATAGCCTTCTGTAGTGCTTAGGCGTCTCCTTCCACGGCCCCACCCAGGTAAGAAAAGAGTTCCAGATTTCTAGAAGAGTTCCTGTGTTCTGCTTCCAGGGAGTGGCTCCTGCTCCACCCAGACAGAAAAAGTAGTTCCAGGCAGAGAAGGATCAGGAGACCAGTTAGCTGGTAAGTAAGCAGCATGGTCTGCTACAGGTAGGTCCACCAAGCACTCTTATCTAATATGAGCCCGGCGCTTCCTGTGCCGGGACCAGTCACCATCATGAGCCTGGCGCCACTGGCGCCAGGACAAGGTCCAGAGGGTCCCTATAGGGACTGGCTGGTTCCTGGGATCAGAGTCATGGGCCTGCTTCCAAGGTCGTGGGGCAAGTCCTGGCCCCTTGGAAGCAGGGATCATGACAGGTTCCGACTTGCTCCTGGAGGCCGTTGAGCCAACTTCTGATGCCGGATAGGCACCCGCTCCATCGTTAAGCTGTCGACCAACCTTCTTTTTCTGTCTTTAAGGGTTTTTTGGGAGAAACCCTGGCATATCTCACATGTATCCGCCGTGTGGTGCGGGTGGAGACAGTAGATACAATCCATGTGGGCATCACCTTCATAGACTTTTTTGAGTCCACATGTCGCACAAGGGCGAAATAACGCTTTTCCGGACATAATTCTCCAGAATGTAACGTCGCCGAAGCGAAAGAAAAAACAACCTAATTTCTACTATTAGTAACCACGAGGATCCCACTACTTTGAAAGACTGTTGAAATCTGAGGGAGCGCGGGGGAGGGTCCTGTATTTATATCATGGCGTCGTGACGCCGCGGGCACGCATGATACAAAACGAGGCGGATAGGACGCATAAGCGTCGAAAAAGTTTTCCTACGGGAAAGGGTCTATATAATGTACCGGGGATTCCCAGCCTGACGACGGGGAATATTCTAAGCATGTGAATACATGAAAGATCCAATGCTGGAGAAATAACGTTACCGGTAATTGAATACCGGTAACGCTAAATTTCCTATCCAATTACGACCTGGGCTTGCAGCTATTAGCGCCATTGTTAAGTACGGTGGCACTAATAACGGCAAGTCCGTGGGCGCGCGACCCCCAGGCCGGAAATAGCGGCATGGCGATAATAGCATCCCATCACAAGGTAGGCGGACATGGCAATAGCGGCATGGAAAAGACCCCAAAACCCCCTACCGGCATGGCGCAAATACCGGCATCACGAACCACCCGTTAAGAGACCTGAGCAGTGTGTCCACCTGCCACAGGTGGACACATCCAGCACAGGTGTAGGTGCTGGAGACTGTGGCAGCACAAAAGGGCACACCACACCCCTTCCCACACCCATTCCCACACAAAAATGCTTCCAATACTGCCCGCATTACATGGGCTGGAGGATATGATTGGAGTGCGGCAGCATCAACAACAGGCAGCACAGAGGAGACGCAGGAGGAGTATGAGTAGGAGTAGGGCAAGACAGGCGCAGCAAGCACCAGCAGGGCACCCAGAAATACCACAGAACCAGAGGAAGAGGACAAGAAAATTGCACATAGCCGTACCAGCGCTGTGATGGACCAGGCATCTGGCCTCTACAACACACAGCACCGGTCCCTAAGCGTGCCGGGCGAAGCCCTCCTGTACGGCCATGACAAAGTGCCGAAGAGAACCATGGCATGTGTGATGCGGGACTAAATTTACATCAGACAGAATGTGCCTATGCCACCTAACATGCAAGCGCAAGATGAGGATGATGTGGATGGTGATGAGGATGGCCGAAAAGGCCCGCAGGGACATGCAAGTGGCAATGTCCAGTAGGGACACGATGTGCGTCAGCATCTGATGTATCAGATTCCATGACATCCAAGGTATGACCATTATGCATAAAGATGGGTATTACTGCCCTGATACATGTGGTCAGTCCCACAAAGAATCATCTCCCCAATACAGTACACACACACAATGATGAATAAGAGCCAGTGTAAACCTTTCAACAGTGTATTGTGAACAAAAGACAACAATAAGTGCATGGCCCCAACTGTGAAAACACCCCACCCCCTCCCCCCCACAACACTCCCAAAAACACCCCTACCCCCTCCCCCACAACACTCCCAAAAAAAACCCTACTGCCCTCCCCCCACAACACTCCCAAAAACATCCCTACTCCCCTCCCCCCACAACACTCCCATGTGACCCTCATGGTGTGAACGTGTCCTTCTCAACATGTTGCACCTAGTCCTTGCCCTAATTGTCAGTTCCTGCCCCGCCATTTGGTGGTTGTGATGTGGTGCGCCTCAGGTTGCGCATAGACCGGCGTAGGGGGCTAGTTTGCCGGGAACTCCCAGAGGAGGTGGTGGCCGGTTCATCCTGGGTTGTGAGTGGGCATCGGCGCTCAATTGCGTCTGCTATACGGTGCATGGCCTGCCTGAGTTGGGCCATTTCGTTGCAGATCCTCTCGGTGCATGTCTCCATGCCCTCCCTTGTCTGCTGTGCAAAAATACCAAGGTCCTCCCTCAGACGGCCTACCTCAGCCACATGCTGCCCTACTAGCCCAGTGATCTCGTCTGCCTCTGAATGATGGCTGTGAGGTCATGTTGCATGGTGGGTGCTGGTGGGATGGCTGATGCGCCTTGTTCCATGGCACTGGCCTCAGGTGAGAATACCTGGGGGCTCCATGACCCTTCAAGGGTGGGGGTGGGTGACCCTCCTTGGCTACCCGGACCTGTCGACAACCTCGGGCTTGCCAGTATGGAGCGTGTTGGTCTGGGGCTCTGGCTTAGATCCACAATGCCAGGTGCCTCCTCCTCATCCGAATGTGGGGCAGTGGCTGCTGCCTCACCCGTTGAACTTGTGGCAGCAGAGTGCATTCCCTCAATGCTGCCTTCACTTGCTGGGAGACACACTCCCGTGGGTGCCGCGACGGCAGCAGGCATGGCCTCTGGCTGTGTTGAACTGGTGCCCCTGCTGCCTTTGTCCCTCTGGTCATGGTCACTCCTCCTGGTTCCCCTTGAGGATGTGGCGGTGTCCCCCGTGGCATCCCTCCTGGCTTTTTTGCTGGATGTGGGAGCAGGTGTCGCAGTGCGTGGCTCATCAGTTTCTGTGTGTGATCCTGTAGGGGTGAGAAATGGGGATATTCATCATTCATGGGTCGACCTGCCTTATGCTGAATGATTACGTCATGACGTTCTATGCATTTGGGGCTCTTTAGTGTGGATGCAGGTAATGGGGATGTTGGGTGGGTCATGCATAAATGGATCTGGGTTGAACGGATATGTGGTGATGCATGCATGTCTGTTGGTGGCTGGATCCACGACATTCATATGGACACATGATTGGGGGGCCCATCACACTTCACTGTGCATTGTTGGATACATACACTCCCCTCCATCGGACGAAGTGGGCACGCCATGCTCCATTTCTCCTACTCCCTCTATGCATTCCACTCCGATCGTGGATGCACAGGTCTCCTCCCACTCACGGAGCTAAATAGGCGATTCGCTGCCTCCTCCTGTGCCTGTAGCCAGGTTGCGGTTTACGGCCAGGATGTTCCTCACACGTAGCCAGAGGTCGTCCCACCTCTTGTGGCAGTCTTTAACTGTGCGGGTGGTGGTGCCTACCGCGCTGACCTTGGTGGCTACCTCTGCCCAGATGGCCTTCTTCTTCAGGACGGCCTCCCGCCGCATGTCGTTGCAGAAGACCACCTATGCATTTGCCGCCAGTGTCTCAGTCAGCATTACAAGCTCCTCCTTGCAGAATTTCTCCTTGCGTTGCCACTCTGTAGATTTTTTCACGACCTTGGGCATCTTTAGGCTGCCCTGGAAGGAGTTTTGTTCGGGTTTCCTGGTAAGGTGTTCTGGATAAGGAGGCTGGCAATGGATTGTGTTTTTAAAGATGGCCGCCATGCTCTTTCCTGTTCCTGTGCGATTACGCTATTTCCGGTTCCGCAAAATAACGCTATTTGCATAAGGCGGCAGGTCGTAAGTGCTATCAGCGCTTTCGACGATGCCGTTAAGGGACTTTTTGGGGACTTTTGCGGCATGGCGGTAAGGTCATTACCGGCATGGCGCTATGCTCGTGCCCGCGAACTCGTAATGACACGCAATTGGCGGCCTCTTGCGAGGGAGGACACGATAATTGCGCCATGCCGGTAATTGCCAATTTTTACCGCACAACGTGTAATGAGGCCCTTATTCTTTTTTCTAGGCAAAAGGCCCAATCCTTAGAAGTCTTTTCCTTATTCTTGGAGTGTTCTCAGTGGCAGAAGGGGGGGTCACTAGGGTCTAGTGTCCAACAGGCAGGTCAGGTCAGGATAGGTTCTTAAGTAGCAAAAGTCATTGTTCCTCAGGAAGACGGGTAGAACCTTTACTTTAGAGTTGATTGAAGGTCCAGGGACGTCACAGAAGACACCGTAGGAGGATTGCAAGGGGCCTGGGTGCACTGGACGAAAGGACTCCGAATCACAGAAAACACCACAAAACTACACAGGAATCACAAAAGACTTAAGGTAGGATTTTGCAGCAGGAGGACTTCAGGATCTGCAGCCAAAAACCTGGTTGCTTAATTCCTTCATTGAGAAGACAGAAGACAGGACACTTGATGGACTTTTGCAGCATGGATCACAGTGAAGGCAATAAGCAAGGTTTTCCTCGTGACTGGATGCGGCTCTGTGGATTTGGCGCCTATTTGAGGAGCACAGAAGAAGACCGAATATCGCTGGTCGGATTCTCGTAGTTTGCAAGGTCCAGCACTCTGGTGAGGGGACTTTGTGGAATCGTGCCCCTGGACACCCAGCAGGATGGCCATGAAGTTTCAGCGAGATTCGGATTTCAGAAGACCGCACAGCACACAATGGCTCAATGTCCCAGTGTATTGGAGTATTGCAGCCCTCTAAGGTCGCGGCACGGCGTGGGATGGCTCTGAATGCAGGTATTATTGCGTCTAATGGGTCACACCAGGCTCTGGCTCGGGGTCGACGATTCTGGAGTCCCCAGGTCGATTGGAAGGAAGGGCTATACCAGGCTCCGGTTACACAGTAGGTTCTCTGGTCGCTGGAAATTGTTTCAGCTGCAAATTCATCATCTTCCTCTTTGGTTTTGGTTCCAGTGGACTACTACTTCAGCTTCCAGGATCAGACATTTATGTAGGAACCCAGCCAATCAAACAGCCTTGCAACATTCATACTTGAAGGGTTGGCAATCCTTTCAGAACAGCCAGCCTCCCAGTTTGAACTGGAATCTCGCACTCAGGCTGGACGACAAAGGGCTGCAGATTTATGGACTCCTCCCTTGCTTCATACATTCACAGACACTCTGGAGCCTGGGCAGAGAATCCACAGGACTCTTGCCAAAGATAAAAATCACACAAAGGAATTTCTCACCCTGGATGTCAGGGGTGGGAACAAGGAAGGAAAAGGAACACTAAAATGGCGAAAAAACAAGACAGGGCCATTTTGGTAAAATGAGCACCCATGGGTGCCTTTAACAGGGCCTGCTGTAAAGTTTCACCAAATTAATAAAAAGGGTCCCTGCCACCAGCCATTAAAGATAAGTTTGTCCTTGGAACATAAATGTTACATTTAAAATGAGAAAGGGGTATACTCTGTATCTCCCCAAAACCCCACATAAGGTGGGGTGTGCTGGTCGCACTTAATAAAATGTAAAAGGGATCCAAAGATCCTTTCTAGCCTTGGGAACTGTAGTTCTCCCAAGGTTAGCCAGATAAAGATTTAGGCAGAAATCTCATTTCTGTGCTAATTCCCTTCAACCTTGGAGAGACCCCCAACTCCTTTGCTGGACTTTAGAACTTTTTTATTTTAACCCTGGAGTGAGTGAGACCTTTTTCTCACACTCTCGTGTTTTTTTACTTGATTTGGGTTATACTACTCCATAGGCATCTACTTTTTGTATGGTGACCGACAGCACCTTCAGTGCAGTGTCACAGAGAAATCCCTTTTGGTTTCTCATAGGGTTTTAATACCTTTCTTGGGTGAGCTACCGATCCCAAGAATAGTAAAGTGAAATTAGCTTTACTTACCTTTTCTCTTTGTAGGTCCAGCACACACCATCTTGTGTGGAGTGCTGGGGGGGGGGGGGTTACCTAGTAGCCCCTTATCCTACTCACTCATGTAAAACATTTTATGTTTAAATGGCTTTTTTTTAAGGTTAAATGGCTGGTGGCAGTGGTTTAATGTTTCCTACCATTGTGCTTTTCTGCCATAGGCTGAACCCTCAGCTGCAGTACAGCACTCATGGGTGACCATTTTGTCAAAATGGCCCCTGTTTTTTTTTTTTGCTATTTTCTGTTTGTGAGGTCTTTCTTGGGTTTTACTTTGTGCGTTGAGGCAGAGTTGAGCCCTTTGTTCGTTTAGCCATTGGCGGGCTTCAGCCCTCAAGCCTGCCTCTGTCTTCAGTGTAAGTAACCCCTCCAGCACCCTATTGTAAGATAGTGTGTGCTGGGTCTAGAAAGTTACAAATGTAAGTAAAGTCAATTTCACTTCACTGCTCTTGGAAACAGTAGTTTATCCAAGAAAAGGTATTTAAACCTTTGGGAAAATCTGAAAGACTTCAATGTGCCACTGCACTTTGTGTCACAATGTAAAAAGGTGATGCCTATGGAGTTAGTCAGACTCCAAAACCACAAGAAACACAGTGTTCAAATTAAATAGAAATACATGGGAGAGTGGGAAAAAGGTCTCACTCTCTCCAGGGTAAACATGCAAAGTCCTAACATCCAGCAAAAGAGCTGGCGGTCTCTAAGGTAGAAGGGAATTAGCACATTTCTGCAAATTCTTCCTAACATATTTATTGAAGTACTGTGGAATATAAGAACAACAGGATGGGGCTAATGGGTGTGTTCAAATTCCCTTACTAGCATTTTGTTACAATTGTCACATTTGTAATGCTGCCCCCGCCCTCAACAATTTAATGGCCTGCAGCCCCACTCTACAAGGAGTCTGTGGTACACACCCGACTCAAACCTATATACCGAGTAATATTAGGTTATTTTTCAGTGGTTTTTGTGTCAGTTTATGAATGTGGTAGCCAAGCGAATCTATAGGTGAGGAATCAAGTTAAACATTTAATCCGATAACTGAGTGTTATCAATTCCTGGTAACAATGCCTGGCTTGGAAGTAGGATCATTGTATGATTCCAATAATATTGTAATGGTATTTAAATAAATAGTCCTTGTGTGACAACCCACAAAACACGTGAAACAAGCAGAACTCTGTTCATGGGAGGGGCCAACATTGCTGTGTAGTGGGACGCTTCCTGCCAAACTGAATGATTTTGTAGCAGTTCATCCCTAAAAGGATACTTGCTGAGGTGACGTACAACTGGTACATCCGAAGCAGCAAACCACTGAGACCGGGGAAGCGGTAGAAACACTACTCTAACAGCGTGAGGAGCAACGGCTCTCCCGTTCCAGAAACTAAGGTAACGCCAGGGAAGCAGTGACTTATCGCCTGGTAGATCTTGCGGGGCAGCCCCGGAGAAAACAGTATATCTGAGATGCCTTCCATAAACCAGGAGCCGGGCCAAATATTCTGGAGTGGCAGATTAGCGAAATTCGATCTGGCCTGTATTGGGAGCAGGACGCTAGAGCAGCTCTCAGACATAGGAAGCAAACTAAGTGGATGCAAGAGAAAATGGAGATCGGAACACAGTTGAGCACTGATGCCTTATGAAACCGACAACCCGAGGCACAAGCTCTCAATAATCAAAAGCATTCGGAGGTAGGCCTGTAAGTGTTGATCTTTAATGTGTAAACAACCACCCCCCCCCCCCGCCACTGCTTAATCCTCAAGCGACAGAGATTTGTCTGCTGTTTTGTGATTAAAATGCAAAAGGATCTGTAGGGCATCGAGAGCTTGAGAAGTGTGACCTCCTTTAGGTGATCCAGAAGTGAAATAAAGTGACTTTTCTACTGCTGTGGTGGCGGTAAAAGGTACATCTAATATGATGCTTCATGAAAGGGTTCTAGGTTTGTCATGAAATACAAGAAAATCATTGAAGGTCACTATGGGTAGCTTCCTTAAAACAGATGGTCAGTCACATAGTGAAAAATCTAAGTCCCCTTTGCTGTTAGGTGCCACAGTTATATCAGGGATCACAGAGCAACGTTCAAAAGCTCCCAAGTGAACCATGCAATGGTGTTCACTAGAGATGGCATAGCGCCGTGCCTGCAGAATCTGAGGAAAATTGGTTCTATTTGATTTTAGTGGAACAAAATTCAGAGAGGGATGTTTTACTGAAATAAAATCACCACTTTTTGTGTCTATTTCAGAGGGTCACCCCTTGAGCCCTGCGTTTCCCTATGATTTTAACCCTGCCCACTTGTTTTACCTCAATACCCTAGCCCCCATATATATTAAAAAAGAATTTGGTTAATTTTTCAATGGTTTTTTTCAGTAAAACGTCCCTCTATGAAATTCTTTTCATTAAAATCACTGTATACCGGAAATCTTGAACCGGATATTCTAGCACTGAAAGAGTAGATGAGAAAAATGCTAGAGGAGTTTCATCAGGCGATCCAGTTGCTTGGAGAAAGCATTGTTGCCACTGAGGAATTATTCGCTGACTTCTTGTCTAATGAAGTATGCAAGCTCCAGGGAGAGATCCTGATGCTCCAAACATTAACTACTTATTGTTGGACCAGGGCAATTATCTCGAACAGATGTCGTAGAGACAACCTCTGTTTGAACTTTATGAAAGAAGGTACTGAAAGGACTGATTTACAGTGTACGCTGAACCCTTTGTTTGCTCTTCTCTTGCCAGCTGATCATGGACTAGATCGGTCCATTGCATGGGCACATCGGGTTGGACCCAAACTGTGCTCTGCAAAGGATCGACCAAGAGACATCTTGGTGAAATTGCAATCCTATCCAGATAAAGGAAAAGCTGTTACTGTTTTAAGGACATGACCCATATCGTTCAAGGGTAGCAAGATTCACCTTCATCAGGGTGTCCCAGCCCATACTCTGCTTGAAAAAGAAAATAATTCAACCAATCACTGAACACCTTAAAAAAAGCAACATTCCATACTGCAGATTGAGTGCTTACATTCTAGGTGAATAGCAACTGAAAACGTACAATATCCGTTCAAGAGAGTTATGAGCTGTATTTGTTCTTTCTCTGTGAGGCAGGGGAGAGGCAAGACTCGCTGAGGGTACTGTATGCCACATCTCTCCTGATGATGTTTTTCCACAAATTGGGAAAGCAATTTGAGTCCAGAGAACTATGAATCATTCTTGGGTGCACAGTTGTCAGTTGTAGTGCGGGTACTGAGGGAATGCATTTCCTCAGATATTGCAGCGATTACATTACTACATAGTCAAGCTTGCTTATTTTTAACTTCATGATTATCAGTGTCTGCTGTCTGAAATCCCCTGATAAAAGATCCAGGCTATTCTGGACCCAAAGATTTAGCTTTCTTTTTGGCTGGGTGCTTGTGTCCCACCCTTAACAGAGGTTTGGCTTTCTTGTTGGCTGGGTGCTTGTGCCCCACTCTAGGATTAGTTGTTCCGCAGTGTGTCCACTGCTCTGGACTTGCCAAAAAGGATGGAGGAATTGTCCTGCCACACTACAACTCAGAGCCAGTCCTGGCCCTGAGGGAAAAGAAAGCCAAGGAGAGTTCAACCCTTCCCCTTTGTGCCCATCTACAAGTCAACAGTACACCTTTGTCTCGTGCCATACCTCATTGTCCAGGTACTCACCAGTCTCTTTCTATCAGTTGTAGAACAGTGAAGTAGACAAGCAGCAGAGCACCAATCCTCAACTAATGCCCCATGTCTATTTCACAATCGCAGAGACAGATACCCATGAACAGAACCAATCCTTCTGAATGCCATAAATCTAGTGTTCCGCAGAGGTAGCAAAGAGTCTGAGAGAGAAAGAAGGTGGCGCTGATCGCAAATGCCAATTAGTGGTTTGATTCGGCACCTAGGTGGGCTCGCCGCCAGATACTTATGTTCAGCTCTCGACCACCAAGGACATTAGAGAGGACCCATACACCCCCTAGAGAAGTTATTGAACAGGGAAAACGACCATAGTGGAATTCCCGACAGACTGGGACACTGAACTGGCAGGCCCACAATGGTTGACCCGCTGTAGGTCCGCACAGAGAGTGGGTAGGGCTTAGTCCCATACTAAAGCTTTTTTGTGCACATACATGCCCTGGGAGGGGAAATAGGAAATCATATTGGCATAGGGAAAACTGACAAATGGCTGGAGGAAGGGACGTACAAAGGAGGAAACGGGTTGTTGCAGTTTGTAAGCATGAAGCCTGAAGAGAAGGAGGAAGTAAGAAGCAGTGGATTGTGGAATCTGTTATTTGAAAAGGTGAGGCACTGCCTTAGTAAGTGGAAGGGTACTGCAGTATGATTGTCCATGTTTGTATAGTGAGTGTATAGAAAGGCTAGTGTAGAGCGTGTTTATGAAGCGTATGACAGCAGGGTGAAAGGATCATGGGGAGATTGCAGTAGAGTGGAGGAGGGATCAGTAGATGGGAAGGGGGAAGAAAGGTAACATGAAAGCGTGGTGGTGATAACTAAGAAGAGTGAAACATCAGAGGGACAGAGAATTAGTGGGAGAAGCAAGAGAAGGGGAGACCTCGACAGTAGAAGAGGAATGGTAAGCATATGGGCATGAGTGAACAAGCCTGAATTCCTCTGAGCAAGGTCAGGGCACTTTCCTAATTCCCTTAGAACACGAACATTTGGATAGAGTAGGGACAGATGGGAATTTATGGAGGAAGTTGAGAGAGCCAGCATCTTTGGGAACCTAATACAGAAAACGGACAGTAGGGGTTACTGGTCAATTTTCCTTACCTTCCTGGGGTATCCTATGGGAGATGAGTGAGATGGATGGCTCACCAACCTTTAATAAAAACCCTTGTACCTCCCTTTAGTCTCAGAGGGTTGTAAAAACACTGCCTTATCACCTGGTAAAAGTGCATCAATGGAGAGGTAGAGGCGGAGCCAAGTACCTCTACCGGAAGTTCTGCCCCTATTCTGCCTATATGTTGTCAGCCGGAAATTTCGACACGTGCAATCCCAGTGAGAATACCAATACTGTGTAAAGTCCTTGAAACAAGGTATCCATTGAGAAAACCATATATGTATCCACAAAGAAATGATGATCTTCTGAAGGAAGTTCTGAAAGAAGTGTGAAAATGGATGAAAGCAAGAACTGGTGATGTGAAGTTGAGGTGACATACACAGAAGAGATATAAATGAAGTAAGAACATAAACCTTATAGAACCTGATGGTGAAGTAAGGAAGAATGTAACATTTCACCCCTGAAATGAAGATTTCATGTGCGAAGAAGCACTGGATAAAATGCAAAACCATTTTACAAATTGTACAGACGCAGTAACACAAGTAGACAAAATAATCATAAGGCCGGCTATGTAGTGAATATATTGTGGCAATGCGCCAATGTATATACATAAGAATATATAGAATCTGGATGTTCCACAAACGCACTTTAGCAAACTTGGACCCTGTGAATAGAAGAATTGGAAGTGTGGTGCCGCAGAATAATAGCTGACGGCGAAGGAAGATTCGAGAAAGGCTCACCTGGCCCCGAGTCAAGAGTCGCGGCTGCTGAGAGCCTTGCCATGTACTCAAGAAAATACAAAAACGTGAGAAGCAAGCTCAGCTCCTGTTTGAGGTATAATGAAAACCATTGAAGGGTGCCAAGATTTCTTCACTTAATGGTATTAAAATACAACAAAGAGCTCGAAAATGTCGTCTCCAGTCACCTGATCAGATGAGAATAGACTTTGGGTCGAGATACACTGAGAACAGAAGACCATGCTTCACTCCCTTTTATTCCCAGGCACAGTGAGCCTCTGCAAGGCCAAGTTGAAAGGTATTAATTGAATGGCAGACTGCAGGAGTGATGATGGATGTTGGACTAATTGAATGGGGAGGCATGACCAGGCCAAACCATCCCAGCACCTGGAGTCCCAGTTGCGTGTTGCTAGCGTGTGGAAGCTTCCAGAAGGGTACAAGTGTGCCAACCAATTATAGAAGGCCACGTAGCAAAGAGACCTATAGTTTGATAAGCCAATAGTATGTCTTATATTTTCATGATACAGAAGATGACTTGCACTTGGCATGTGCTTAGTTGCCCACCTGACCTTATAGATCCAACCACATCCTTGTATCCCATAGAAAGTATATGTAGATGTTCTCTGTTGACCAACCACAACCCCTGGTAGGTTTTCTTATTGAGGTGATGGGCTGCTCGACTTCTGCTCTAACTCAGAGTACCAAATATCCTAAAAAAAGGGGGGGTCGCTACCCGCCGTCCTTCCATTGCTGTCGGGCATCCAGGAGACAATCTCCAGACCTGACTAAAACCAGAGAGTCCTGTTCTCTCCACCACTAAGGAATAACCGAGAGAATTTATCGTGAATACAGTGTGAAAGTTTAACACATCCTGCCCTGAAGGTGGATTAGTACAATCTGAAACGCGTTGGCACCAACGACCATTTAGGTGTGTTTTTCTATGTTGATGACTGAGCATGAATGTATCATATTGCTCAGAACAATTACAAGAGTTATGATCAATGATGGAATTGTGACACAACTACTGTATATTCATTTAGGTTTACTTGAGCGTTTTTGCAGCTCAATTGTGCTACTGTTGTTTGAAACACTGTTTCTTAGAATTCACATCCCACACTGTGTGTTTAACAGTGTGGTTTCAATTGATTGTGCTATATAAACAATTGTTCTTTACCTGTTTTAACCTGTATCGAGTCAGTTTGGTTTCTTTCCTTACTACATTCCAGCAGGTGGACAGACCTATGTAAACATGGATATGTTTTATTAACTATGACTTCTGAATGCAATGAAAGTATAAGCATAGCCCTCTTGTCATAAAAAATATCCTAACACCATCAACTACCGGGGTTGATTGACTCCATGGAGGAGCTTATCAACCCCTCCTAGTTGTAAAATTACACCAGGGATCTTATCCCTTTGGGAGTGCAGCTTTGGGCTACTAGTCAGCAACTTCCAGTGTTTGTTTCAGGTTTTCCTATTTTGCCACGTGTCCTGGCGTCACTCATGACGAATATTTAGTATAAAGGCAATGTTTTTTTTTAATTATGTTGAGATAAGTCTGTGTGGCGTCTGTTGATGTCTGTTGTACTCCCTGTTTTAAAGACTTGTTATTAAAACAGCTTTGACTTTTGCCAACTTCTTGAGTCGGTTTGATTATTGATGTTTGAGTAAGATATGATAAGACAAACAAACATTCAAAAGTTCCTTTCTCGTCAGGATTCTCATGTACAACTTCTTGGGTGATTTTCAATTCACCCCGGGCCGCACTCCGCCGGGAATCGGACCCACTTTAACACACAGCTTTCAATAGATCTCCCCCTGTCGAGCTTGGACCAAATTTATGTACTTTTTCAAACTTTCTCTACTTCATCGAAATCGAAGACTTTCAACTGTGTTCAGGATTTGTCTTGACCCGTTGCAGGACCACTTTGATTCAAATGTATTTGTTCTCTTTCAATTGATCTCCCTCCACTGGACCAACTTTATCTACTTTTATCACTTCTCAGCTGGGTACCTTAGAGAGACCTTCGATTGAGCACCCATGCGATGCCGGACCACTCTGTCAAAGTATATCACTCACCAGCAGTTTAACTTCATTTGTGTCTCTTATCACACACGTTTTAACACTGTTTGCTACAGTTCTCGCCATACAAAGTTGCTGCTTGCAACCTTGGCTTCAGCACAGACCGGTCTTGTATCGGTCTCCCCAACTCACGGGCTGCATTGCTTTCACTGAAGCGGCTTTATTCTTGGAGCCAAGGACAGTACCATGGTGGCTGGAGATTTTCCCTGCCTTGATTACTGATGCAGGAGAGCGCCCGGGTACCTCTGACACACAATGCAGGATTCTTCAGCCTGGTTTCCTGGTCTTGCGCTTTCTCTCGAGGTTTTGTGGAAGTAACGGTTCCTTGTCGAAAAGGTCAAGGGAACTTCCCTCCTTGCGACCCCCCCTTCTGTTTCGCCGTCTTTCTCCTCTCGTTGAACTGCCATCTTGGAACTGCTGTTTCTCCGTGTGCTTTGCCTCGCTCATAGTGTGCTCTCGTGCTCCTCTTTTTATCTCCAGCCTGTTGATGTGCCACCTGGCTTCCATCGCTGACCAAAGGCCGCTCACCTGCATGTCCTCGCAGTGAGCGCCCCAACCTTACAAGGACGCATTTGTGACTACTCAGAGCTGAGGCCAGAAAGGTTCCCCTGCCAGCAATTTGCTGCCGTTGGCCCTCCAAGACAGGTTGTTGACCACAGACCTGCACACCCTGAGGCCATCCTTCAGGGTTCCGAGGTACTGGGACCACTGACCTCGTAGGAGCCATTGTGATCTCATTCACAACCTGGCCTTTGGCACTAGATGAGTACAAGAAGCCATGAGCGGCAGAGGAAGGAAGCTGCTGGGAAGGTGGATTGGTTCTGGAACAGATGCACCATCTGCGCAATGCTGACAACTCTCTCCTCTGGCCGAAAAGCCTTCCCTGTCTGAGTGTCTATGATTGCCCGGATGAATTGGAGCCTCTGAACTGGTGCTGTATGGAACCTATGCAAGTTCAGGGAGAAGCCCGGCCTGTGGAGTAGTGAACAGGTGTCCCCGAGATGGGACAAGACCTACTCTGTCGACCTCCCTCGGATCAACCAGTCGTCCAAGCACAGGAATACGTGGACCCCGGATCTCCTGAGGTGAGCCGCGACTACCTGCCATGAGCTTGGTAAAGACCCTTGGAGCAGAGGTCAACCCAAAGGGAAGCACCTTGACTGATAGCGTGTGTTCCTTATGAGGAACCTCAGTAACTTCCTGTGCTTTTGATGTATTGTAACATGGAAGTAAGCATCCTGAAGATCTATGGACACCAGCCAGTCCTGCAACTCGAGAGCATAGAGAATGTCTCTCAACGTCGGCATCTTGAATTCATCTTTCCCCAGGAACTTGAACGTTCAAGGCCCTGAGGTCCAAGATGGGACGGGGACCTCCCCCCCATCTCGGTACCAGGAAATACTGTGAATCTCAGCCCGATCCTCTGCTCGGGCGGTACCTCTTCCACAGCACTCTTCAACAACGGGGCTTGCAGTTCCTCCTGGTGCTCCTGCTCTGGTTGGCATGGAGGTGGTGGTCTGCTCTGAGGTTTTATTAAGGGCAGACAAACCCACCGCACAAGCTCTAGGGCCCAGTCATAAGAGGTAATCTCCTGCTATTGGGGCAATGCTCTGCCAGCCGTCCTCCAACCAGTGAGTTGTGGGAGCGAAAAATCAAAGCGGCTTAGAGGATGGAGCCGCCCCTGCTGCTGCTGCCTGCTGACCTCTGAAAGCCCCCCTGTCCTTTCCGGAGTGCAAGAAATGCTTCTTCCCCTGCCTGGCCTGTGGGGAATGCGCCTTCCTGCCATACTGGACGCAGCGCCTGTACCCTTTGCCCCTAGAAGCAAAACTGAAGGCATGTTTGGCCAGCTGCGCAGCTAGGCCAATAGATTTTGCGGCACGCTTAGACTCCTTGAAAGTTTTTAGGGAGTCATCGGCCTTCAGGTCGAAGAAGAATTCCCCATCAAAGGGCATGTCCAGCTACCTATTCTGGACATTAGGCCAGTCTCCTAAGCACCATGGCCGACCTCCTAGCACGTCCAACACAGTCCACCACATCCAGGCCTGTTTGCAGGGACTGCCTGGCCACCTGTTTCCCATCATCCACCAGTTGCATGAACCCGTCCCGCAACTCCCCTTCAGGGATGTACTAGGCTGCATGCTCTACGGCCTTCCATAGGCCAAAGGAATATTTTTCAAAGCTGCACAAAACATTACTAGCCCAAGGCCATGCTGTCAGTCTGAAAAAACAAAACCCCTAACCGTCGTCTTGCCCCCCCTGGGCAAGCTCGCTCCGGTCTCAGGCAATCTTTGACAACCTCCTAGGGGGTTATGTATCACTATACCCCCGCCCCCCTGCTGCATTCGTATCTCAGGCCCTATGTGCACTGTGTTACTCCTAGCTTACTGCTAACAACACAATAACAAATAACATAAGACACCACACAAAGAAAACACAAAGAATAGATTCAATTTATAATAATGGGATACATTTATTTATCATCACACATGATGCAAAGCATAACAATGCAGGCAATCCTAATGCTGTGGCTAATTTGCACCTTTTATACTTCTGGTGTAAAGCAAATCTATTCAATAACTATAAGCCTTTCAGGTTTCTAATGCAAGCCGATAATGTCTAATGTAGTCTAAATGAAAGCGTCAGCATCAATCTCCTTCATGGACAAATCCACACCAATCCACACCATCCTTCCCACTCTCACTCTACACAATCCCTGTCTGGTTTCCCCTTCTCCCCTTATGTGAGTGTCTGTTCTAATCAATTAGTCAGTCCATACAGAACCATACTTCCCATTTGCATGTGTTTCCAGATCTGTCTTTGCCAGCACGACTCTGCAATCAGTCAGTCAGTGGCAGGCCTCAATTCTGGTAACTGCCAGCTGCCAAGCTCTCTCTCTGCCAGATCAATCTCATCAAGGCCTTATTAGTCTGCTGCACCAAGACACCTCTCATCGCATCTCGTCTTGCACCATCTCCAGCCAACTCTCTGCAACTCTCGAGAACTCCCCTTCAGCAACCAACAACTTCGCAACTCCTCAGCAACTCTCTCTGTGGCTCTCTCCAACTCTAATGGGCTCTCCTCTCCCCTTCAGTTATAGTCTCCCATGACGCACATATCTCTATGGTTACATACATTCTATAAGCCTAAGAATGTCTCTCCCTTCGTGTCAGCATTTAACAATACCCGCCAGTCTGCTTGTGTGTTCCTGTTCTCGTGTCCGGTCACTGCGTGTGCTGTCAGCGTGACATTTGAACATCATATCTTCTTTCATGGCCATTCTGTGTCTGGTGCCAAAAATACCATCTATTTCCCCATATTTCTGTTCTCCTGCACTGCAGGATTCACGAAATGCTCTCTCTGTCCAGTCTCTCTCTCATGCAAAAGCACTCCCTCCATGTGTCCATGTCGCTCCCTGGTGCAGCCCCCACCCTCGTGTTGTCTCCGCGAAGCACAACAGCCAAGCTGATAAGCTTCCTTCGATCTCTCCACTGGAACAACCAGTGTTCCATAACAATCTTCGCACAGAGTGGCGCTTCTGTGTCTGCCATGAGAAATGGCTTTCATTATCCTTAGGCCTCGTGGTAAATGCTTCCTAGCGTTTATGCAAATCCAAGCACTATAATGCAAACTCATTCTAAGTGCATACTCAACATACATACATACATACATACATACTAAACCTATCTCTAAATGTGTCTCTACAAAGCATACATGTGTGTCATTCTAAATGGCTCTATGTGCATTTCAAATATGCCTGTGTGTGTCATTCCAGGCCTAATTCGTTCTGCTGTCCTGCAATCAATGTTTCTCTCAGCCTAAGTGCTATTTCTAATGCAAACATACATGCATAGCAAATCATTATGCAAATATACTGTGTCTCTAAAGCACAATCATGGCACTTCAAATATGTGCAAGTGTCATTCTATTGCAAATGGATAACGTCATTCTAAAAGCATCTCTTTCTGTCATAACATTACTAAGAAAACCCTTCATATAACAGACCAACTCTCTTCAAATGCATAACATGTCAATCTATAAGCAAATTGCAAATGCATGCAAAGGTGGCAGTCTAATAATGTGGATAGTGTCTACTTCAGCAATGTACTAATCAGAACTGGATGCAATAATGGATAACTAAACATGATGCCACTTCTGCATGTACAATGTATTATGATTATTCTAATGATAACAATCCCAGGCTCCTCATTTTATCGAATTCCACAATGCTCCTGGAGGAGAAGATCTTTTTTTGCAACAGCATCACATTTCTTTCCCTCCCTTTTGGAGGCAGATTGCAGATGCATGAAGCTGCCCTGGTGGGTACTGTGGCTGCCTGAACAAATGGCCCCTCTGGGGTTGGTGAGAGGGCAGAAATGATGGATCCCTTCTAGCCTGTCTTTAATTGCTGGTCAAGTTGGGGTTGACCAGTGGGATGGAGCAGGACTGTTGCCATACGGAGGCGACTGGGTCAGCTATAGCCGGGTTCAGTGGCATGTTTCTCTCCTTGGTGGCACCTTCTTTCAAGATATCTGTGAGCTCAAAGCCCTGGACCGGTACTGCAGAAGCAATCAGTCCCAGAGTGTCAACCATCCTGTCCGCAAGTGCTCTAAATTTGTCATGGGTCTGAGCATAAGGCTAAGTTTCCTGCAACTCAACATCCAGAGATGTGTCTTGCCCGCGGGCATCATGCAGGCCTTGTGCCAGAGCCAGAAGGTCTGCCTGGTCATCAAAATATTCCACTCACCAGCCCCTGCATATATGGGGTCGACGTTACACTGATCGTCCCCGCCATCAGCGCCGAATATGTGCGCCATGGACCGGAAAAAGTCAGATCGAGAAAGCGGGACGAATGTAGAAGACTCAACCTACTGGGTGCCACTTTTCACTCTGAGGTTCTTCTCTACAGTAGCGGTAGCTTTTCTAGCTCTTTGGCAGTCGTACATCTTGGGTGCTTTTGGTTGCCAGTGCGCTAACCGCTCAATACATTCCCCATTTCATCTAATATCATGAAAAAATGGCGACTGCCGATGGGAAACAACATGATTGCTTGAGGATTAGGGTTTGCCTACCTCTGGCAACTTGACTTCCAGTGCAGACAGTGGTGAAGCAGAGCTGCATTATCAGGAAGGGTTTTAATAGAGTACGAATTGAGGCACAGTCTCTTCACGATTAGTTTTCATTCATATTAGCATGTTCTTCCATGTATCTCCTGGTGGTTACATGGTAAGGGAACAGACCCTCCACTTGTAGGCCAATTGGAGATGAGGAGGCAACTCCATGCCCCAATCACAAGAGCGTCTATCCAACCAAACATTCACTTGTTGCAGTCATTGGAGGTGGCCACATTAACCATTCCCTTACTGTCCTTTTCTCTTGTGTAAATCCCATAAAAATGTTCTTAAACTGTCTTTATCTGGTCTTTGCAACTGAATCCAAAGCAGGAGCTATCCTTCACTGTATATTGCCACATCTACAGCCTTTGTGAGCTCCTCAATGAAAGTCTGGTAAAGTAGGTAGGAAGAATCCAAAATGCAGAGGAACCTCACGCCAGAATGGCAGGCTGGGTCTTGTAGACCCTCTCCTAGGATTGCTGGTTTAGGTCTTGGAAGTGTCTTAACGGAAGTTGTGGGTGAAAGCAGTGGATTACAGACAACACATTTCAAGATGGATTTTGGATATATATATATAATATATTTTTAACAAGAAACTTAATGTTATTCAATGAATTGCTTTTTCCCCACAGATTCCTCATCAGTTCGATATTTGCTTCCAGCTTCAGCTGCTTTCACAGGGGGCGTAGTGGACCTGGATTTGGCTGTTGATCATCGATCCGCCTTGACTCGGTGCTCAATCGTAGACTCCGGACGTGACTAGGGGTGCCGTAAATATATTCTGCATCACTACACCCCATACCTCAGTTTTTTATTCTGTGCGGTTGGCACACTGCTCTAGAGGAACACTAAGCGATTCTTCAATTTTCGAATCTCGCTCTGTTTCTGGCTTCTTGTCATCTTGAGCTGCCGTGTCAGCACCTCGGATTTCGGGCTTCAAGCGCTGCTCCAATTGTGGTTCGATGATGTATAGCATCTGCATGTGGTGCCTCGGCACAGGTTACGACACAGAGGGGTGCGAATCGTGTGGCAAGATGAACCTGAAGTCTCTTTGGGACCGTGCAGCCCAGCTTGTGTTGGGCCGACCAAGTCACAGCACGGTCGACCGCTGGGTCTTCGGAGGTGGAAACGGAGGGCACCACACCTGAGAAAGAGACTAGGCACCGGCACAAGGCGAAGAAAAGATCCTACTCTCTGAGCCTCCCGTCCTCGCATAAAATGAAACAGAGTCACTGATGCGACTCAGAGTCCTCGTCGGAATGCAGTAATTTGTAGGCGGGACCAGTGTCCAGGCAGGAATGGGAGGACTTTAAGTCCCAGATGTTGGCCATGTTTGAGAAGGCAGCTGTGGGTTACGGGGCAACCTCTGAAACAGCAGGCACTGGTAGCTCCAGTGGCTCCCTCTGATTTCCCCGGCCCCAAGGTAGCATCAATCTCGACACCATCGGCATTTGGGGAACCTTTGGGCTTGCCGCAGAGCAAGGCTCGTCTGTCTCCAACACCAGGACCTTTCCCGCGTGTCGCAGGTCCCGGTCAATCTCGAGGCGTCATCGGCACCCAGAGCTGTCAGCGCCAAAAGCCATTCCTTCGACATCGCTGGACAAACCCTGGATACCAACCATCGGTGATTGGTCTTTCATACCACTACCTAGAACCGATTTCTTTCGGGTCGATGGGCCACATTTTTGGCACCGACGACAGAGACCAGGGTGATGTCGACCCCATTTATTCTTGGGCTGGCGGAACAGACTATTTTGCCGACCTGGCAGAGGGATCTGCATGAAGCCAGTGGGTGGACACCTCCCCAGATTCTGTATTACAGCACGCCCACCCTTATACACATGCACATTCCAAATGTGGGGCCCTCGTGGGTAGGGTGGTATGCTTTTCAATTTGGCTATAGCGGACCCCATCGTCTCCTTATGTCAACAGCCCTGCTCCATTCCCCCCGGCGAACTCTAACTTTATGAGCAAATATAGGCCGGAAAGTAGAAGACCCTCTTTTTCTCTCTTCTCACCCCACACCAGAGGGGTTGGTTGTTCAGGCGTCCACAGTATCAACCATGGCGGCTTCTTCCACATCCAATGTATCAACTGACAGGGAGGGCAAAAAAGTAGATACCCTAGCAAAGAAGGTTTTCTCCTCGGGAAGCATGGCGTTGAAGGCCACAAATGTATCTTGTGGTTTTGCAAAATGCTAGTTTGGACTGTGGAAGGCAGCTGAATATGCAGCCCAGTACATCCCTGAGGGGGAGTTGCGGGATGGTTTCTTCCAACTGGTGGATGGTGGGAAGGAGGTGGCCAGGCAGTCCTTGCAAACGGGCCTGGGCTTGGCGGACTGTGTTGGCCATGCAATGGGTTCCGCAATCGTCCTTAGCAGGCAGGCTTATCTGTGCTTTTCGGGGTTCTAAGCTAATGTCCAGCGTACGTTGTTGGACATGGCTGATCTGGGGGTGGTCAGCGATGCAGGTCTTGTCCTATCCCTGGCACACCAGCTCAGAGGCTGCAGTTCATCGGGGCAGTCCTGAACATCCGGGCAGGGAACTGCAAACCCAGCGAAGGAGAGAGTAGCTAGCATTGTGCAGACGGTAGATCTGTTCTAGAACTGCGCCGCCTTACCAGCGGCTTCCTTCTTCCGCCTCTTAGGCCTCATGGCCTCCTGTATTTTTCTAGTGCCAGAGGCCAGGAAGCGAATGCAATCGTTACAATAGCTCCTATAAGGTCAGTGGTCCCAGTACCTTGGAACTCTGAAGGACACCCTCATAGTGTCCAGGTCCTTGGTCAGTGACCTTTCTTGGTGGACCAACAGCAGCAATTTGCTAGCTGGGGAACCCTTCTGGCCTCCGTGGCCTCAGGTTCAGGTTTTCACGGATGCGTCCCTGAAGGGTTGGGGGTGCTCACTGGGAGGATTTGCAGGTGAGCAGCCTTTGGTCAGCATAGAAGCCTGATGGCACATCAACAGGCTGGAGCTGCGAGCCATCAGGTTAGCGCTAAAGGCGTTCACACTGTCTCTGAAGGGGAAGCAGGTCCACATCTTGACAGGCAATACAGTGGCCATGCACTACCCGAACAAGCAAGGTAGGTCTGCGTTCTGTACCAGTGAAGAGCGGCAATGCAGCTCTGGTTCTGGTTGCTAGAGAACCAGATCTCAGTCTCGGCAGTTCATCTGGCGGGGACCGAGAACAGTTTGGTGGATTCTCTGAACAGGCAGAGCACAGTCTCATTTGAGTGGCAAGTGTGCCAGGAAGTCCTGTAGGAGCTCTTCTCTCTCTGGGGCACCCCAGCGGTAGATCTGTTTGCCACAGAGTCCAACAGAAAGTGCCGACAGTTTTGCTCGAGGGAATTCTCAGCAAATGCCGCGCTAGGGGATGTGTTTACCATGGATTTAATCTTCTCTGTCCACTACGCTTTCTATTCGATTCCTGTCATTCCATGGGTTCTCGGGAGGTTGAGGAGATTTCAAGCAAAATTGATTTTGATCGCCCCGGTTTGGGCGAGGAGAACATGGTACTCGCTTCTGGACTTGAACATCTGCCCACCTATACTCGATGCCCAGATCTCCTAATCCAGTCGGAAGGTCTGGTGCTCCACCCGAACCCAGAATCCATCAACCTACATGCGTGGCTCTTCAGAGGATGAGATCTGATGACTGGGACGTCTCTGATGAGTTGTTAGAGCTGTTACTGGCTGCACGCAGCCCATCAACAACATCTCTGTACACGTGGAGTAGATTGGAGGTGTGGTGGAAGGTACGTAAGATTGACCCTATCTCTTGCCCCACCACTACTGTGATGGAGTTGCTTCTGTCCCTGGCCTCTTCAGGCCTTCAGTTCACCACAGTCAAAGGATATTTGTGGCCTTGTCTGTGTTCAAGTGGTCCCCGGATCAAGGTTCATTTTTCAGGATCCCGGTTATGGGCAAATTCCTGAAAGGCCTTGTTAATAAGTTTCCGCCAAGCCTTTGTTGTCCCAGATTGGGATTTAAATCTGGTTTTGACCTTCTTGATGGTGGCTCCCTTTCAGCCTATGCACTCCTGTCCTTTGCGGTTGTGATTACGTCAGCTAGGAAGGTCAGCGAATTGCAGGCCCTTTGTTGGAGACCCCTTTTTTTGCGATTCTTTCGGGAAAAGGTCTTGCTTAAAGTAAGGCCGGGTTTTCTGCTGAAGTTGGTATGAGTTTCCCCTTTCACAAGCCATAGGCCTGCCGATCTTTTACCCACCGCTGCACCCTTCTAAAGAAGAGGAGCGCTTCCATCGGTTGGATCCCAAAAGGGCCTTGAGTTTTTACGTTGCAACGACATCAGAATTTCGTAAATCTGATCAGCAATTTGTGGCCTACTCTCTAGCCTGGAAATGTCTGGCCATGACCAAGCAGATGCCATCCCGATGGATTAGCTTGTGCATTGCAGAATGTTTATCAGTCTGCAGGCAGCAATCTGTCTCCTGACTTCATGGCACACTCGACTAGAGGCGTCGCCACATCTACGGCCTTGCAAAGCGGGGTCCTAGTTAGGGATAATTGCCGTGCAGCAATGTGGTCCTCACTCCATACGTTTGCCAGATACGACAGTCGGGACGTTGCCCGTGGGGCTGATGTGCGTTCTGTTATTGTGAACTTTCTGCCCTCCTCCAGTGTTCCACTGCTTGCGGAGTCTATCAGATGAGGAATCTGCAGGAGAAAGGCAATCCATTGAAGGAGGAATTACTTACCATAATGTTCTTTCTCGAGCATTGGATATTTCATGGATTCACATGCTTAGAATATTCCCCGTCGTCAGACTGGGACCCTCGGTACACATATATAGCCTTTTCCTATAGGAAAACTTCTGACACTTTTGTGTCCTATCTATGTCCTTTTAGGACCAGCCTACGCACGCTCCGTAGGCCGTCCCAGTATAAGAGGCCCGCCCCCGCGGCTCCCCTTCAGATTTCAACCGTCTCCAAAGTAGTGGGATCTCCTCGCGTCGTCTTACTATTTTGTACAAGGTTGTGTACCTAGAGTTGGAGTTCGAGGAAATTTTTCCTCCATGTCAGGAAAAGCTCTGTTCCGTCCATGCGCGACGTGCGGCTTGAAAAAAGTTTACGAGGGGGACGGACATATGGATTGTATATACTACCTCCACCCTCATCATTCGGCTGATAACTGCGACATATGCAAAGGGTTTTCTCAAAAGACCCTCAAAGACCGAAATCGACGGCTGGTGGCATGGCTGAATGATGGAGCGGGGGCATACCCCCCTTCGGAGGTAGGCTCCACAGGACAAGGAAAGGCCGAAATCCTCCTCGGGCGATCACCATAGAACGACTTTGAGTCGAGAGTCGAGTAAAGGCAGGCCAAGTGTGGAAAAGGCGGGACCGTCTAAACCACCTGCTAAGTCACCGTCGTCGACGGTGGTCCAGTCATCGGCCTCCACCCTGCCACTGACGCATGTGGTATCCACCGTCCCACCGGCAACGACTGCGACGGTGGCCTCGTCAACGGGGATTCTACAGGAAGCCTGGAGGCCTGAAGTTTTTGATCCGATGCCCCCGGATACTTTACTGCAAGAACAGGCTGTGTCGCTGTCCTCCAGGGAGGACGAGAGCGGGAGAATAGCTGGCCCGACAGACCTAGGGCTATGAGTGGTTGACAAGTCGTCGACGAGGGGATCCGGTATACCGGTATCTGCCCCTCTTCTCAATCCTCAATCTGTTTTGTCGTTGGAAATTCTGTCCACGCTTCAGTCTTTGGTACAGTCGTTGGACCAGAGACTACCTCAGGCAAGCCTGCCACAGTCACCCGTCGACGAGCCGGGCCCGTCCACCGACGCACTTACGCACGCCAATCTCAGCACTGGCAGCCCAAGAGGAAGGTGAGCTGCCAGATTCGGAGTCTGACAGGGGAGCCATGTCGGATATCTCATCATCCCCCTCCAGGGATCCAACCTGGGAGTCAGAGGTGGAGTTAGAAACCCCAAGAAGCCCAGCTCACCCGTCCCCTCCGGACGACATTGCATCATTCCATTCTATGATGGAGAAGGCGTGTAAGGAATTTGGTTTGTCCCAGGAAGAACAGAAAAAGGACTGTTTTTTGTTCGACCACATGGGTAAGAGAAGGAGGTCTGTGTTCTCAATACCAATACTAGACGACGTGTGGAAGGAGGGGTTGCAGACAATGCGTCACCCCTTTTCGGAGCCGGCAGTGAAAGGACGCCTCGAGAAAAAGTTTAAGGCTCCAGAGTCTACCCCCAAGTGTTTATCCTCCCAACCAACGCCAGAATCGGTGGTGTCAGCGGCAGCGGCGAGGAAGGCGAAGGCCCAGCACAAGTGCACGACTCCGCCTGAAAACGAAGCAAGACGCCAGGATGCCTTTGGCAAAAAAGTGCTATCCGTGGGAGCAACCACAGTAAAGGCCGCAAACTCTCTGGCTATTGTAGCCAGATACGACAGAGGGATGTGGCACAGGCTAGCGCCGTTGCTGGATCATCTTCCAGCGGAGCATAGGAAGGCAGCGATGTTACTTGTCCGAGAGGGTGAGGAAGCCTCCAATCACGCAATAAACATCGCGGTGGACCTCGCTGAGTCAGGCTTCAAGCAAGTCAATAATGGGGTCGTATTACGACGACAGTCATGGCTTAAGTGTACCTACTTCAGACCAGAGGTACAATACAAAGTATTCGATATGCCTTTTGAGGGAGACCTTCTATTCGGAGAGAAGGTAGACGAGGCCCTAAAGGGAATGAAAGAGGACTCTGACACGGCACGTTCATTGGGTGCCCTCCAGAGTGGCCGAAGCTACAAGTCTTTTCGTCCCTTTAGAGGGGCTTCAGGTAATTCCAGATTCTCTGCGTCTGGAGACAGATCCTTTGGCAGGTTGGCTTACCCCTCCCAGGGATACAGGCGTGCTTCCCAAACGGCAAAACGACGCCAGAACTTCAAGACGTCCAGGAAGAGACCATCCTATCCGTCGTCGTCGAGAGACAAGCAAAATAAAGATCAGCAGTGACAGACAACACTCCGTTCTGGGGGGAAGAGTGTCAGCATATGTCGACGAATGGGAACAAATAACGACGGATCAATGGGTGCTGGACACTATAAGGAACGGGCACTCTCTACAATTCAAGCACTTAGACTTACGCGATCTCAACAAGTCTTTAAAGGGTCTAAAATTCAAAATGCTCACGCTGCAGGAAGTGATCCGCGCCGTTCAAGAAGGGGATTTTCTAGCGTCCCTGGATTTACAGGACGCGTACTTCCATATTCCTGTGTCGGAAACACAGGAAATTCCTGAGATTTGTAATAGGGCAGACTCACTACCAGTTCACGGTTCTTCCCTTTGGGCTCAAGACCTCCCCCAGAACGTTCACAAAATGCCTGGCCCCAGTAGCGGCCTGGCTAAGGAAGCAAGGCCATCACGTATACCCATACCTCGACGACTGGCTGGTAAGGGGATCCTCCCCAGCGTCGACCAACACAAGTTTGCAAGCCACCATGCAGCTTCTACAACAGCTGGGATTTGCCATAAACTTCGAAAAATCCTTTCTGCGGCCATCGAGAACGTTGGTGTTCCTGGAGGCACAGTTTGAGACCCAGTTAGGGCTAGTGAAGCCTTCTCTCGACAGAACCTCAAAACTCAATCAGCTGGCGAGCCGACTACGACAAACCACCAGGCTCTCAGTGAGGAAATACGTTTCGGTCCTAGGGGCCATGGCATCCTGCATCCATCTGCTGGCAAACTGTCGCCTAACATGAGTCCAGTCCAGGAATTCCTCGCGGACCGATGGACGCAGGCCCAAGGATCGTGGTCAGACAAGATAACCGTCGACGACGACAAGCTGCTTCGGACCCTTCAGTGGTGGCAGAGTTTCCACAATCTGAACAACGGTGTACCCCTACAGGACCATAGTCACGGATGCGTCCCTAACCGGATGGGGAGCTCACATGGGTACTCTTCAAACGCAAGGATGCTGGTCTCCAACGGAGTCACTCCTACACATAAACGTGTTAGAGCTCAGAGCAGTACGATGGGCCTTAAAGGCATTCCTACCACACATCAAGGGATCGCAAGTACGATTACTGACCGACAATACGACGGCCATGTTTTATTTGAGAAAACAAGGAGGGACGCGATCAAGAACTCTTTCCATAGAGGCCCAGAAAACATGGCATTGGGCATTAAAGCACGAAATTTCCATCGTGGCTCACCATCTCCCGGGAGTGAGTAATTCGCAAGCAGATTCCCTCAGCAGAAGCATGGCCCAGATACACGAATAGGAACTGGACACAGTTCAGCTGATGAAAGTGTTCGAGAAATGGGGTCACCCCCCTGTGGATGCTTTCGCAACCAAGGACAACAAGAAATGCAAGCAATTCGCAAGCAGATGGCCTCAGGAGGGTTCCATGGGGGAGGCATTCTCCTTCCCATGGACGGACAGGTTCCTTTATGCTTTTCCTCTGTTCCCCCTCATACGGAGAACAGTACAGTGGATACGCAGATACAGTTGCCGGGTAATTCTAGTGGCACCATACTGGCCGCGGCAACAGTGGTTCTCCGACCTGCTTCACCTGTCGCTGGAACATCCAATAGCGTTTCCGAGAGTCCCGAACCTACTATCCCGGGACAAAGGCACGTGTGGCATCACAACCCGGACAGTCTCAACCTTGCAGCCTGGCTCCTGACTTTTCGGAGTTCGGTGCTTTAGACGTTTCGGAGGATTGTCAAAAAATTCTGCAGGCGGCTCGAGCCCCTTCTACCAACAAATCTTACACCTATAAGTGGCGGAGGTTCTGTGAATGGTGTCGAGGACAGCAAGGCCTACAACCGTTGACGGTGACGCCGGAACAAGTTCTACCTTACCTGCTTCTCTTGGCGGAGAGGGGCTTATCCTTCACATTGATAAAGGTGCACCTGGCGGCCATCTCGAGGTTCACGAGGAAGAGATAGTCTCCTCTATTCAGCGACAGACTTGTGAAACACTTCATGAGGGGTTTATTTCGAACTTTTCCCCCGGTAAAACGTTTCCCTCCAACTTGGAGTCTCAACACAGTGTTGGCAGGCTTAATGAAACCGCCCTTTGAGCCTATGGCCACGTCGGACATGAAATTCATATCGTGGAAGTTGGCATTCTTAATTGCTATCACATCAGCTAGGAGAATCTCGGAACTGCAAGCGCTGGTCGTAGACCCGCCATACTTAAGATTCTTTAAGGACAAGGTGGTCCTGGCAACTAATCCTACGTTCGTCCCAAAAGTTCTGACAGTGTATCACAAACACTCGTCCATTGTTCTCCCTACTTTCTTCGCGACCCCATCATCGGCAGCAGAAAAAGCTCTTCATACCTTGGACGTTAAGAGGGCTCTGAAATTTTACCTACATCGTACACAGGAACTCAGGTCTACTCGACAACTGTTCATCGCATATGGTCCGTCGACGAGGGGAAAAGCAATCTCTAAACAAGGATTGGCTCGATGGGTCTCATCGACGATTGCGTTTTGCCACTCCAAGGCTGGAAGGCCGCTGCAAGGGCATCCTAGAGCCCATTCTACAAGATCAACGTCCTCCTCAGCAGCATTATGGGCAGGAATTCCGCTAATAGACATATGCCAGGCTGCGGCATGGTCAGTGCCCCACACGTTTACCAGCCACTACTGCCTTGCCAGGCAGCATGCGGACGAGGTGCAGATGGGAAGAGCTGTCCTGCGCCATCTGTTTCAGTAAGGTAAGCTCCACGTTGTGGAGAGTCTGTTTTCTACCTTTTGATGACAGTATACTTTATGTGGGTAAGGTTATATGAGTAAACTTATTCCTGCTGTACATATGCATTGTGTATTATGGTGAGGGTATATTACATTACATTCTCACCCCCGTTTCAGGTGTTACTGCTATACAATCTATTCTAAGCATGTGAATCCATGAAAGATCCAATGCTGGAGAAGGGAATAGTTATATATATGGTATATGGTATCTTTCATGGATTCACATGCGCCCGCCAGCCTCCCCGGAATGCAATGTATTTGCTTGATAAGTTTAACCCTTCCTACTTTGGAGGGGCCGAAATCTGAAGGGGAGCCGCGGGGGCGGGCCTCTTATACTGGAACGGCCTACGGAGCGTGCGTGGGCGGGTCCTAAAAGGACGTAGATAGGACACAAAAGTGTCCGAAGTTTTCCTATAGGAAAAGGTTATATATGTGTACCGAGGGTCCCAGTCTGACGACGGGGAATATTCTAAGCATGTGAATCCATGAAAGATACCAATGCTGGAGAAATGGAGTTACAGGTTAGAAACTATTCCCTTCTATGGATTCTTCTCCTACAGATTCCTCATCTCCCTCCATCCCCTCTCAGAAAGCATTGGTAGTTGGTGCTTGTCTATCTTCGTGAGTAGATGTTGATGGTCCTGGAGTGACCGTTTTCTGTCTGACAAGCCGCATGTTCTTCTCAATCAATTGATTCTGGCTACAGTGCAAGTCTTTACACAGAGTTTTTCATTCTGTTGGGATGCTTGTTATTGTTAACCTCTTATTGGCTGTTTAGCCTTCTTCTCTCACTGTTTTTCTCTGCAGTGGTCAAACTCAGGAAAAAAGGGGGGAACTGAGGTACAGGGCGTAGTGACGTGGTATATATACGACACCCGACATCACGTCCAAAGAGGACGATTGAGCACCGAGCAAGATGGATCGATGGCCGACTTGAGGTCCACTACTCCCTCTGTCGAAGAATTGTCCGAGCAGCAGATGAGAATATCGATCAGATAGGAATCTGCGGGAGAAGAATCCACAGAAAGAACGTTACGGTAAGTAATTTCTCCTTCTGTTGTGATGACCTATACTGGCTGAGTTTCTTCACTTCCATGATTAGCCTTCCATGGCAGAATACAAGGGGTGCATTACTCCAGCTAACTCTTCCACCAGGGTGCATCCTTCTACTCATTTTCATGTAGGGGCCTATGAAGAGCATGACACGTTGAATCATAGAATTCTCCAGCATGGATTCAGGTCCTAGAGGTCCTTCAAGGCCGAGACGCCAACCGTCACCGCTCCCGAGGCCTTTGACCCCGGTGGTGGCGGAACCACCGAACACCGGAATATATACTGATACGGACACTACTACATCAACACATACAGATGAGTATGATGACTATGGCCCAGCTGACGCGGAGACATTGGGTGCCAGTGTGCCAGCTAGAGCATCTCCACCGGACGAGGTTGGTTCCTTCCATGCCATGATTTCGAGGGCATCCGCTCTGTTGAATTTGGTGCCAGAAGAGAAGAAAAGAGAAGGTTTTCTTTTCCAACGCAGGTAGTCCTTGCAGAAGATATCATTCCCTTTGCTGGATGTGTGAGGAAGGAGGAAGGCTTGGCACTGATGAAAACACCTAGTACTGCTCCTCCGAAGAGGGATCGGCTGGAAAAGCAGTACAGTGTCCCGTGCTCAGCCCCCAAGTGCTTGGGATTGCAGTGTATCCAGACTCTGTGGTGTCTGCCGCTGCTTTCGAATCCTTCGTCCTCAGCCATGGTGCCTCTGG
Source organism: Ambystoma mexicanum (assembly GCF_040938575.1). Taxonomy (NCBI): domain Eukaryota; kingdom Metazoa; phylum Chordata; class Amphibia; order Caudata; family Ambystomatidae; genus Ambystoma; species Ambystoma mexicanum. Next base: position 1,605,834,758 of record NC_090932.1, read on the forward strand.
AACAGGAGGGGGAAGAAGCTTGATGCAGTGGGGAAGCACATCTTTTACTCTGTGGCCTCCACTGTTAAGACCGCCAATGCCCTGGCCATTCTGGCCCGGTAGACCGGGAGCTCTGGTATTAGCTCAGATTAATCCGGATGACAAGAAGGCCTATGCCCTGTTCCAGGAGGGTGAGGTGGGATTGGACCACGCCATCACGATGGTGGTCGATATTGCAGACTCTGTATTCTGCCAGATGGGCAATGGGCTGGCCCTCTGGCACCAAGGTTAGCTGAAGGCCACGGACCTCAGGGCAGATGTACAGTCCAAGGTGGTGGACAAGCCTTTCGATGGGGACAACTTGTTTCCAAAGGCTGTGGATGGGACGCTCCAATCGATTAAGACCAACACGGAAACAGCACATTCGCTTGGGACACTGAGGCAGAGGAGATCATTGTCCTTGAGTTCCACAAGAGGGAAATCAAGCAGGTCCTCCAAGGGGGTACTCTGCATGCCAGCCCTCCTGCTTTACCGCCCAGGAAGCCTACAGGGGCTGCTCGCAAGCCTTCGGCAGCGGAGGTCAGCGTCATTACCTCCTGCTGGACAGGACGCAGATGCCCAAGCAGGCCTGAACCAGCTGTGGACCCGGGCCCCCACTTTCGCATCCCAGTTGGCAGCCGGCTAGCAAACTTTGTCGACCAGTGGAAGTCCATCACCACAGACAAATGGATGCTGGACATTCTTCATCAAGGGCACACCTTGGAATTTCCACACGGGTGCCCTCACATTCCTCCTGTGGTGCGTAAAGAACTGCACATGGCTCAATTGCTGCAGGGGGTTCAGTCCATGTTAAGGAAAGGGCTTACAGAGCCAGTCCTTCAGCGCCTCCGGGGCACTGGAGTGCACTCCAGATACTTTTTGGTACGGAAGAAGTCAGGAGGGTAGCAGGCTATTCTGGTCCTAAGGCATCTCAACAAATATGTGAAGTCCCAGAAGTTCAGGATGGTCACGTTGCAGCACATGCTCGACCAGCTGCAAGAAGGGGATTTCCTGGCAACTTTAGATCTGGAGGACACCTACTTTCAAATCCCCATTCACCCAAAAGAACGGAAGTTCTTGAGGGTTTGTGGTCCAGGGGCGGCACTATCAGTTAAAGACCATGCGCTTCCGTATGAAATCGGCGCCAAGGGTGTTTACGAAGTGCTTGGCTCTAGTGGCGGCACATCCACGCCTCAAGGGCATCCATGTCTACCCTAATCTGGACGACTGGCTCTGCCGCTGTCGCGCACTGGCAAACCAGCCCACTGCAGAGAACATTCGTCTGCTGACAGAGCTTGGATTCTCCATCAATTATCCGAAGTCCTGCGTGGAGACATCACAGAACGCTCTGTTCCTGGGCACCCGTCTCATCACAGTCGCATGACTGGCCAACCCCTTAGAGTAGAGGGTGACGGCCATCCGGAGGAAGGTGCAGCGCCTTTCGTTGGCACAATCCGCCACATTACGAGGCATCATGTCGCTGTTGGGAATGATGTCCTCCTGCATCCACATCGTCCCTTTTTGCAGGCTCAATATGAGGCCTCTTCAGGAGTTTCTGAACCAACGGTGGCTACAAGTCGCTTGGACTGACAAAATCACCCTCACCCAGGAGTTCCAGCAAGCTCTACGATGGTGGGGGTGGGTGCCCGCATCTCACGCAGGGAGCTCCCATTCAGATCCCACTGTACCAGGCAACAGTCACCATAAATGCCTCCCTGGAGGGCTAGGGGACCCACACCAGACAGTTGCATGCCAGAGGCCTCAGACTCCCAGAGGAAAAAGACCTTCACATCAATGTCCTGGCCAGTTTTCTGGGCCCTCAAATAATTCCTGCGAGGGAAGGTGGCGAGAATCTTCACAGACAAAACCACCATCATGTTCTAAATCCAGAAGCAGGGCTCCAGAGAAGATGGAGCGATACCGCACTACGACCGACCGTCGCTGAGCCGCATGGCCTAGCTTCTGCAGCCCTAGAGTTTGGGCATTATTTCCTGTAGCTGGAATGTAGGAAGATCCTGGCCGAGGCTAGGGCTTCCTCTGAGTTGTGCTATGACCATAAATGGAAATGCTTCACAGTGTGGTGCAGGACTCAGAAGGTTATGCCACTGTGTGTCACAGCTCTGCAGCTCCTTCTGTGTCTGCTTTCCCTGGCCAAGGCTGGCCTAGCACACACCTCTTTCAAGGTGCACCTGGCTGATATATCCTGTTACACCAGGGCACCTGGTAAGTCCTCTCAGTGGTCGCACAGGCATGTCAAGGAGTTCCTCGAAGGCCTCTTCAGGACATTTCCGCAGTGAAGGCTCCTGCTCCAGCTTTGGAGCTCAATGTGGTTTTGACTAAGCTCATGGGACCCCCATTTGAACAAATGCATCAGGCCCCTCAGATGTTTCTCTCATGGAAAACGGCTTTCCTAGTGGCGATCACCTCTGCCAGGAGTCGGGGAGATTCAGGCCCTCTCCTGCAAGCAGAGCCATACTTGTCCTTCCATGCTACTAGGGTGGTGTTGAGGACCCACCCTGTCTTTTATGCCGAAGGTTCCTTCAGAATTCCACCTCAACAAGCCGCCTTCCTGAATCCATCTACACCGGCGTTAAGGACGTTGCATTCGCTGGACGTTGCATTCGCTGGACGTTGCTCGTGCTTTGAAGTTTTATGTGGCATGCATGAAGGATTTTTGGAAACATCTCAACACTATTTTGGACCTGTGAATCATGGGAAGGCCATGCTCCGGCTGCATCATGCACTGTCACCGTCTGGCTAACAGGCCTTTTCCAGGCTGTCCGAGAGCCCACTCCACCAGAGCCATTGCAGTGACAACTGCGTTACTCTCTGGTGTTCCCCTGCTCGACATCTGCAGGGCTGCTACATGGAGATTCACCCACACTTTCACGAGATTCCACTGCATCGACAGGCACTCCAGTGAATGTCCCGGGTCGGCCAAACAGTGCTACGCAACCTGTTTGTTTGAGGTGTGTCTGTTTCAGGGGTAAATTTATTGCTTCTGTTGAGCCTTGCCACCTCCCGTGGTTGTTTGTATGTACTGGTATGTAATCGTATTCATGACCATGTGAATCCATGCTGGAGAAGGAACAGGTTACTTAGATGTAACTCCTATTCTCCAGCATGGGTCTGGCATGTATTCACATGCAAACCCTCCCTTCTTCCCCTATGTGGCTCTTCTTGGTTCATACTGCCACTTTACATGCTCTACCAAATCAGAAGATGGCACCAGAGGTGGAGCTTAGGGAGACTACTGTCATTGGATGGGGGCAGTATGACCCAGAGGATAGGGATTGGTTATAGAAGAAACAAGCAGTTTTCAGGCTAAAGCGAAACTGCTTTTCTTTTATCACAGAGGATTCTCAGCCTGACGACTGGGAATATTCATGAGCATGTGAATCCACGCTAGACCTATGCTGGAGAACAGGAGTTACAGGTAAATAACGTGTTCATACCTGTGCTCTTTTCCTCCCTAGTTGACCCCTACCTCCCCATCCACATGCCCTTCACATTGTAAATGTAGATGCTGCCCAGATGCATGCATTCATGACACCACCAAGGATATTTATTAAACGTTAAATGAAAATGTATTTTGAAATTGGTACTAGTGCAATGACCTCAATCACACTTCAAGAATAATGTCCAACGGCGTGTACCCCAAGAATTGTCTTTGCCTTCTGTGTTAACAGTGACCTGTATAATACTTTGATAGTTGTCTTAAGAGTCATGGTATGTCCCTAGGACATGTATTCATGCAAGACAATCGTACACAAGTGCTTTACAATTGTAACCACACCAATGCTTTAATCCTTTGCCGTTGCTCACTGCTTCATTTAAGGAAGAAATTCCACAGTGACTTATCTTTTCAATATTTACTTCATTTGATTGGTTTAACAGCCTTGTCTTCTTCCAGCAACATTTACTGATTGCTTGTCTCAAAGACCACTCCCCATTTGGATTGGGTGTGATTGTGGTCTTCAGGTCTGCAGCTTCTGGTCCCAATAAATGTGGTTATGTCTGTCACATGTATGTACCCTGATCCTTTTGGGGAGGTGGTTGTTGCCAACGGTTGCAGGGAATAGTTGTTAAATTCCTCCTTGAACAGTCAAGAGGAATAATGTGTAATTGAAAGGAAATAATCTTAATGCATAAACGGTTCAAAGAATGGATTTGCAGCAATCTGTCCTTGCCACAATTGCACCTATTCAAGTAATATTCATGCCATGTTTGTAATGGGTTTTGTTTCTTGTTCTTTTTTCAGGAATGGGATGCAATGAGTGCACACACCCCACATGCCAACACTCGCTGAACCTGCTTGGAATTGGTCAATGTGTGGAGTGTGAGAACGGTGTGCTAGTGCTCGACCCTACCTCGGGCCCCAAGTGGAAGATGGCCTGCAATAAGTGCAACGTGATAGTCCACTTCTTTGAGAATGCCCACAAGGTGCGGGTGTCGCCAGAGAACTGCGAACTGTGTGATGCCTCTCTAGTCATTGTGGACTTCAACAAGGCCAAGTCGCCACTGCCAGGGGATGAGACGCAGCACACTGGCTGTGTTTTCTGTGACCCTGTGTTCCAGGACTTGGTGGAACTGAAGCATGCAACAATGCGACACCCCATGCACCGGGGAGGGCAGGGAAAGCGCCAGGGCCGGGGTCGAGGGCGCAGGCCAGGGGGCAGAGGAAACCCCAAAAAGCCAAAGGACAGAATGGCAGCTCTGGCTGCATACTTTGTATGAAATAGCACCCAGATAAACTGCCACCACTTTGGTGTTTTTTAGAAATAATATATACCAATAAAAACCTCCTCCTAAAAAGTTGTCTTTTATCAATGTGAAATCCATAATGTATTATACTGAAAAACGCAGAAGACCCTACGCTCTGGACCAGGGTAACCATACCAGTGTTTACTGAAAGATTATCCATAGGACTCTATTCAGTTATTACATAACAAAAATATTTATTTTATTTGATACAAAATTAGAAAAATGAATAAATCATGTATGAATCAACACTCCAGTTCACATTAAGGTTGCAGGTAAAGCAAAATGTAAACATTGCAGATGACCAAACTCATTTCTGCAATGAACAATTCAGTCATTCATCTACATACATTCTCAAACACACATCTATATACAAAGGTACATTTCACAAAAAATGTTAAATCGAAGAAAAAAAAATGAATGCTAACATGAAAGAAATTTCATATTTAAACAATTTAATATGTTGTCACATAAAGGAGTGGATCTTGGGAATAGTTTTTCAGTTTAGTAGATCACATCTCCACCAATGTTGGGATTATTTAGTCCACGGCTTCATCAGGGAATCCAAATTTTGTATACCAATTGTCCAGCCGTTGATTCCACGGACAGAGAGGTTATGCCTGCAAAGGAGTGTCTTGTGAGAGTATGTCTGCGGTCTCACAACATTGGAAGAGTCGTGTCTCATTTTAGGCCATCAGAACCACCTCAGGCTGAATAATTATGACAAGACTTGTCACAACACCACCAAATGCGAGTGAGACACGACTCTTCCAAAGTTGTGAGACCACAGACATACCCTCACAAGACACTCCTTTGCAGACAAAACCTCTGTCCATGGAATAAACAGCTGGACAATTGGTATACAAAATTTGGATTTCCTGATGGAGACGTGGATTAAATAATCCCAACATGTCGAAACCGGTTGGAAACCGAAGATTGGTGGGGATGTGATCTACTAAACTGAAAAACTATTCCCAAAATCCATTGTGACGATATGTCCGTAAATTATTGAAATATTATGAAATTTCTTTCATGTCTTTTTGTGAAATGTACCTTTGTATGTAGATGTGTGTATGAGAATGTATGTAGATGAATGATTGAATTGTTCATTGCAGAAATGAGTTTGGGCATCTACAATGTTTAAAATGTTGCTTTACCTGCAAACTTAATGTGAATTGGAGTGTTGATTCATACATGATTTATTCATTTTGTACATAGTAAAATTAATATTTTTGATACGCAATAACTGAATAGAGTCCTCTGGATAATTTTTCAGTAAACACTAATTCATAATGTATGCAAACGTTTAAATTGAGCTACCTATAATTGTGGAACTGAGGAGACTTTGAAACAATAAAACACTTAGCAGGCCTTTCTCTAAACCCAGGGTAGGCACTCCAGAATAATATTCGCCACCATGCTTTTATGTCTCCGCTTTGAGGCATTGTACAGACACAACTGCAAACAAAACATATTTCGGAAAATCTAGTCAGTCACAGAAAACAGCGTGCATCTGCAATGCCAGACAGGCAGTACACCGAGCTTTACTCATGGTGTCCACTCAGATTCAGGACCTGTATGGGCTCTTAGGAAAGGGTTGCATGGAAGGACCACCAATCTGGTTCCCTGTCCACGTTTTCCAAATCACCAGTCACACCTAGAAGCCTTTCTTATTCTTTAGGTTTACCCTGCATCATTCCCAACTATTTCTGTCTTTTGAAATGTGTGTGCTCTTTGTACATTTTTTTTGCTTCACACACCTTTTAATCCTTGTTGTTGTGCCTTGTTTGAATTGCACTGTCTGACATTCAGGTTGCACTCACATGCCTCTCTCCCACTATACAGGTCTCTCAGGTCTGCCCGTGCCTTGTATAAAATTGCACTGTCTGACATTCAGGTTGCACTGACAGGCCTCTCTCCCACTATACAGGTCTCTCAATCCTGGCCGTGCCTTGTTTGAAATTGCACCGTCTGGTATTCAGGTTGCATTGATAGGCCTCTCCCCATCTATACAGGTCTCTCGGGTCTAGCTGTGATCTATTTCAAATTATCTGATACTCAGGTTGCATAGGTAGACATTGTCAGTTATATCCATTAGGACAACCCTGTAATTACTAGCTATACCCCTCTTAACACCACATAGGTAGTTCTCTGCAGTGAACCTCTTCCAGGGAGACCCACATTAAGGACAGCCACTGTAATACCCTAACGATATAACCCTAGCAAACCTCCCTTACCTCACCCGAGACAGCGACTGAAATAGCCAACAATATTAGCTGACAAGACCTCCAAAAGGCTGAGCCCTAACCTCCACCGGACAACTCCAGACACCCAGTACCACACTGCAAACAGCCGGACCAAAGCAAAAATAAACTCTGCATCAACTAACACAAATAAAGACCAACTAAACACGCTCAAGCTGAAAATGCTTTGCAAACGACCAGGACCAAACGAAAGACAAAGATCAGAAAGAAAAAACACAACCGAATACCACCAAAGACTCTCAACTGCGCAACACACTCCCACAGACAGGAGCGACAACCAAACCAACGGTGAGAGAAGAGGGAAATCCCTCTACCTAACTCCATACCTCGCAAATAACCAGTCACCAGAACAAGCCTACCCAACGCACAAATCGACAACAGACAACCAAACACAACCACGCAGAAGGAAGGACAACGCCAGAAACAACAAGAACATAATCGACACAATAACACCTTACATCACCAAAACTAGAGGAACCAACGCCCACAAAATTTGGAAGAACCTGATGAAAACAAAAACCCAAGACTGAACCTAGAAGAGCTTTTCGACAACACAGACACACCTTTACCAACACCTCTACTAAAGATCGACCTGGAAGAAAACTTTTACACCAATCTGAGAACAACACTGACAAAGCACATACCAAACCACACCTTGAAATCCACTGCAATAATAAATGCAAGATCCATGTCAAAACACTCAGCATAATCTTTGACCTTGTATGCGAAAACAGCATTGACATCCTATTCATCACAGAAACATGGCTGGACGACAACTACAAAATCTCACTGCCTGCCAACCAACTTCAAATGCCTGCAGGTAAACAGGAAAAATAAAAAAGGAGGAGGCCTAGCTATAGCGTTCAAAGGAGACCTGAGAATAAAAGCGGACAAACCTGTCAACATTATCAACTGTGAAACCATGGTTATACAACTATCGGCGAACCCAAAAACTAACATCACATTCATTCTGGTGTACAGACCACCGACATACGATGCAACCTTCGTCGACAGCTTCATAAAGCCATCACCAATTTAGCCATCAAGCACGAACATCTAATAATCCTGGGGGACTTCAACATCTGATTTGAAGAAAAACACGCCAACTCCCAAAACTCACTAACTGGGCAACTAGCAACCAGGAAACTATGACAGTTGGTCAAAGGGGCAACACACTCGGCAGGACACACCCTCGATGCAATCGTTGCCAAGGAAAAACTCATCACCACGGCACCACCGATACAAATACTGTGGATCGACCATCTCATCATCCCATTTGTGATCACACTACCAACCCAAGTCTGCATCCAGCCCTCCAAACTCACAACCATCACAAAAAGGAACTGGAAACACATCAAAGCAAGCAACCTAGTGGAACAACTGGAGATGACCAAACCCTCAACTACAGAACTAGAGCTGGCTGACCTAGACGGGAAAGGGGAGCTACTCCACAAATGGATTGCTGATACAATCACAAACATCGCCCCGGAAAAACCATTCACGCCCTCAAAAAGAAGAGCCATGGCAAAATGGTTCACCCTGCTACTAAGCACCATGAAAAAGGACAAGAAGATGGAATTGGAATGGAGGAAAGAATACAACCAAGAGACGGAAATACTGTTCCAGAAACAAATCTGCGCCTACAAGAAGGAAATGCAAAAGGCGAAGAGAAGGCATTATGATGACAGAATCACCAATGCCAGCAACACACAAAAAGAAATGTTCAACATCATTAAAGAAATGAGAAACCCACCTGGCTGCGACAAAACTTTAAACCCCACAGAGAAAATCTGCAACGACTTGGCAGACCACTTCAAGAACAAAATCAACAACATCCAACAAATCATACAAAACAGACCAACCAACCATAACACTCAACGAACCGGACCTAAAGAAGAGCCACAGCACAAACTCCAAAAATTCCCTAAAATTTCAGCAGAGGATTTTGTCATGCTGGTTAAACACAGCAAGAAAGCAGGATCACCCATGGATCCCTGCCCCCTTGACATCTACAAATCAATCCTCGCACAAGGAACGCCATCCAAATACTACAGAAACCTCCTAAATCTCACTCGCAACAGGAACAGTACCAAGATCCTTCAAAGCAGCATATATCAAACCACTTCTAAAAAACACAAGTGGCGATGTCGAAGACCTCTCAACTACAGACCAGTTTCAAACATTCCCTACCCGGCAAAACTCCTAGAAACTTATGTATACAAACTAACCCAAGAACATGTAGAAAAACACCACCTGCTAGACCAAGCACAAGTTGGTTTCAGACCCGCAAGAGGAACGGGATCAGTACAACTATACATCTGGGACGACCTAAAAATAAACACAGACTCCAACACAACCTGCGCTTTGATTCTGCTCTACCTCTCTGCAGCCTTCGACACACTAACCAAAAGATTGGAAGACATAGGTATAACGGACATGGCACTACTCTGGATTAAATCCTTCCTAGCAGACAGAACAGAAACTGTATGGCTGAAACCCTTCAAATCTACTCCACGAGTTAACTTCTGTGGAGTACCAAAAGGATCCTCACCATCGCCACTATACTTAAACATCTACCAGACGCCAGTAATCAGAATCTTCAAAAAATACATTACATCCTACAATTACGCACGACACTCAAATCATCTTCAAAAAATCGAAGACACTCAAGCCGATCACTCAACCCTATTTGAGTGTCTAAAAGAAGTCTTTAACTGGATGAGCGCCAGCAACTTGAAAATCAACCCAGGAAAGGCAAAAATCCTGATTATATCCAATAACCAAGAGAACAACACCTGCATTCCGTGGCCGACGGAAATGGGGACTGCACCAACTCTATCTAAGGTAGTAAAATATCTGTGAGTCCTGATGGACAAAACCCTAACCTTACAACCACAAGTAAATGCAATAGTCAAGAAATGCTTCTTCCTCCTCCACACAACAAAAAGAATCCTACCTTTCCTCTCCTTCACCCACAAAACACTCACAATTGTCGCCCTCATCATGACAAGAATCGACTACGCAAACAGCCTCTATCTGGAGATGCCAGAAGACCTCATGAAGAAACTACAACACATTCAAAATGCAGCAGCCAGACTTCTCCTCAAACTATCCAGAACAGACCACATCACCCCAGCGCTAATAATACTACACTGGCTCCCAATCAAACATGGCATCACCTTCAAAACAATGTGCATAACACACAGGGCAATCATCGGACAGGGAGCAGAATTCCTACAAAAGAAAATAACAATCTATAAACCAACAAGAGTTCTTAGATCAAGCAACGAAATCCGCCTGGAACAAAAACCGTACCTCAAGAAAAAAACTAGGAGGCTCCTCCTTCTCCCACCTGGCTGCAAAAACCTGGAACAACATCCCAAAAGGAATAAGAAAAACCAAAGACCACCTACAATTCAGAAAACTTCTAAAAACTTGGCTATTCAACAATGCAAATTCAAACTGATAACCTAAAACAATCAAACAGGGAACGCAAAGAACAGGATGACAGATTATAGGACGACACTGACAAACGCCCAGAATCGACCTAGGGAAACCCCCACAGTTACAGAAAGGACGATGCTAGATCGGATAGGACACAAACAACACCCCATGAAGACAGAATCGGCACCCCTGGCCAACCCACTATACAACCTCACCACTCCTTAAACGCTACCAGATACCATATTTGAATAGAGTTGAGTGAATGTTAACAGTTGCCACACTTAAACGAAGTTGTGGACATTGGCATGGACAAGGCCAGGATAAAGTTGTGAATGATGACAGATACCATGCCTGAACGTAGATGCGAGCGCTGGCACCTGGCAGGCTTCGAGCGGGCTGTGAGCGGTGGCCTGCGTGAGCAGCTGGTTAAACTGTGAATGCCAATCACTGATAAGTCTGGATGGAGTGGCTTTGACCAACCGGTGCCGTGTACTGACTAGAATGGGAAGGCTATCGTGGCTAGATTTGGGTGGAGTCATAAACACCTGCTTCCCTGCTTACCCTGCATACAGACAGGTTTGACAAGAGATAGGCGGGCCAAACTCAGATACTATCATGAATGTGGGTGGGCATCTTGTGTGGAAGGGACTGTGTGGTGTCGGCTGGTCCCAGAGCTGCATGGAGGTGTGGAGATGCTCCCGCGCCCCACCCAGAGAGGAGATATGGAAGCTCAGCACTTCACCTCTGAACAGCGCCCCACCCGGAGAAGAAATATGGAAATTTAGCACCTAGCTTCCTAACAGCTATGCCAACTAACCAATCCACTAACAATTTTCAACCCTCTGCATACACCTCTCAAACTCTAACCAAAAGTATATAACTGCAACAATCCGCACAAACTTCACTACAACAAAACAAACCACACATACACATACACTCACACAACAGCACACGACGGCTGCCGAAGGGAAATACCCCAAGCCCAGCCTGGGTTGAGGCTGCCAACAGCACATCACGGCTCTCTGGCACTTTTCCAGCTTATTCCCACTAACTCACCCCCCGCATCTTTTCTCTTTCTTTTCAGAGCTGCCAGAGCGCCATGGGACCACTCCGGTGGGGATAGTGTGCGGTACAAATATCTTTTAACATTGATATTCGAGGGGATTGGGTCCTCCGACGTATTCCATATCTATGACAGTAATCACCACAGCTGTGCTGCTTCGGAAAATCTTTCTGCGTCGATGACGTTGATACGCTGCCCTCGAGGACCTCCTCCGACGGCCGACGTCACCAGATGTTATAAGTAGGACGCATGACGCCCGTAGCCTCAGTTCCGTTTTTTCCGTGAACGTGTTCGCTTCGGGAATCTCGGCGCGTCTCGACTCTTTGGAGTTTCTGTTGTTATCTCGGTTCTTCGAACCTCATCGTTTTGTGAAGTTTCTTCTTCGTGAAGGATGTCTACCTCGTCTTCCAGCCCGCGTCCGGGCTTTAAGAAGTGCGGGGACTGTGGGTCCAAGATGTCGGTGACGGACCCGCACGACGCCTGCCTCTGGTGCCCCGGGGAGGCCCAAGACACGGATGACTGTGTCGACTACCAGTCACTCACGTCCAAAGCCTTGCGGGAGCGCAAGAAGAAGTTGTCGATACCTAAGGTGTCCAAGCCACGGAAGTCGAGGTCTGCGGGGCTTTCGACGGACGATTCGAGGGGCGACTTCGCATCGTCGTCGGAAGTCCAGTGGGTCTCGTTCCCGGAGTCGGTCTCGCCACACCTCTGCCTCTTCGAGGCACTCCCGGAAGCACTGTCATCGGTCGCCTTCCCCGTCCTCATCCGAGGACTCCGCCCGTCGGCGGGTCGCTTATCCCACCAAGCATGCCACGCCGGAGGAATGGGCTTCCTTCAGGAAGAAAATGTTAGCGATTCTCGAATCGCAGGGCACCAGTCCGTCCGCGCCTCCGAGTGGGATTGGTCGTGATCGGTCGAGAGACACCGCTCGTACGCCTTCGGGCTCGGGTGGTCGACTCCCACTCGGACAAGGGGAATCGTTCTTGTCATGCCAGGTCGAGGTCCCGGTCCTCGACGTGCTCGAGACCGTGTGAACCTGTGGTGTCTTCGAGGAAGACGTCGACGCCGGTGGCGCCGAGGTCGTCGACAGACTCTTTCGAGGCCCTGCCTCCGAAGAAGTCGTGGGCGCCATCGGCGCCCGGCTGTCGAGGGAAACACTCGGGGCTCCGGCCTCGAGGCCTGTGTCGACGCCATCGATGCTGTTGGCGCTGCGTTCGGCATCGACGCCGATTCACTCGACACCTTTCGAGGCTGTGTCGACGGGGGTACCCCGAGGCTCGGTGGAACCCCCTAGAAAGGCTCTGGCCAAGGTCAAGCATGGCTTTGGTTCACATTCTGTGCCTTCTTACAGCCATCTTGAGTTTATTTCAGAGGTGGATGAAGGCTCTGATGATGGGCATGGTACCTAATACGGTGCCTGACGAGATTCTCTCGGGCCATAGCCAATTTGAGGACCTGAGGCAGTCCCTGCACGATGCTAGTGGGCTGGACACCTCTCAGGAGGTGGAATTTTGTAGGCCTGAGCCTGGCACTCATGCTGCCACCTCGTACCGGTGCCTTATGTCTAGGGTCACCGAGTACTTGGGATGGCCTGCTCCCCCAGGGGACTTTCTTCAGGAAGACCTTACGGATATCCTCGACCTTGGTCCACCAACTGACCCGGTACTGCCGTTCCATATGGCTCTACAGAGGAGGGTGGCAGCGGCTTGGACTGCTCTGGACAGTCTCCCGGCAGTGGGCAAGTCTTTGCCACGAAAATACCACCCAGCCAGTAGCGACCCCTGCTACTTGTCCAAGCACCCTACTCCGGAGAGTTTTGGTGGTGCAGGCAGCTACGGCCCCGGCAAAGCAGGCGTCGTATCCTACCATCCCTTCAGATAGGGACGACAAGCGTTTTGACGGCTGGGCGAAGAAAGTGTTTTCTGCAGGGGGTATGGCGCTTCAGGCGGCCAACTCCATATGTGCCTTGTCACGTTTCACGCACACTCTGTGGAACTGTGTTTCCTTAGCGGCTGACCATATTCCCGAAGGGGACGAACGGGATGGTTTCCTTGCCATGGTTCAGGATGGCAAGGATGCCATGTGTGAGGCCGTTCAGTCGGGTTTGGACATGGCAGATTGCGTCAGCCAGTCCATGGCGGCAAGCACCATGATACGCAGGTTTGCGTGGTTGCGGAAGTCGGGGTTTGCTCCTGATCTGCAGGCCCGGCTCCTCAACATGCCCTTTGACGGGGAACATCTTTTTGGCAGCAAGGCTGACGAGAGCCTTGAGAGGTTGCAGACCTCCAAAGCTGCAGGGAAGTCATTGGGCGCTGCAGTTCGACAACCTCCGCCTTTTCGTCCTAGGGGACAGCAATGGATGAAAGGTTCCTTTCGCTATTGCTCAACCTTTGGTAAAGCGAGAGGAGCTGCCAGTCAAAGGGGCCACCGTAGGAGTGCCAGAGGTGGAAAACAGGGTACTCGAGGTGCCAAGGCCGCTCGGGCAGTTGCCTCTTTGCCCTCAGGCAACACTCCAGCCGCTTCAGCTCAGTCATGAGGCCATGTCCCATGGTTCGCCAGTTGGGGGAAGGCTGGCGCAGCATCTTGTAGAGTGGCCTGCCATTACTTCAGATGTGTGGGTTCTGGAGATCATAGTCCACGGCTACTATCTTCCTTTCCAGCAGAGGCCTCAAGACAATCCATCGGGGAATCTCTCTTTGAAGAGTCCGGATCCGCTCCTTGTGCAGGTAATTCAATCCCTGCTGGAGAAAGGCACCATAGAACTGGTGCCTGTAGCGGAGAGGAACAAGGGATAGTATTCCCCTTATTTTTTGATTTCCAAGAAAGACAGGGGATTGAGACCCATCATGGACTTGCGCGGTTTGAACAAACTCCTCAGGAAGGACAAGTTCAAGATGGTTACTCTCTCTCAAGTCCTCCAGGCCCTTCAACTTCAGGACTGGTTGGCGTCTCTCGACCTCAAGGACGCTTATTTTCATGTGCTGATCCATCCAAAGCACAAGAAGTACCTGAGGTTCGCGGTTGGAGACTGGCACTTTCAGTTTCGGGTCCTGCCGTTCGAATTGACCTCCGCCCCGAGGGTCTTCACCAAGCTCATGGTAGTAGTGGCAGCGCATCTCAGGAAAGGGGGGATTCACGTCTACCCCTACCTGGACGATTGGTTGATCAGAGCGCACTCTCCCGAGCAAGCCATGGATCATTTGTCGTCACCTGCCACTCCCTCCACAAGCTGGTCTTCTCCCTCAACTTAAAGAAGTCCCATTTGACACCAACTCAGAGGCTCCAGTACATCGGAGCAGTGCTCGACACATCCCTGGGGAAGTGTTTTCCTCCCCAGGTGAGGGCTCATCACATTCAGCAGATGGTGCACAAGTTTCAACTTGCCCAGAGTCTCCCAGCATTCGAGTTCTTGAGACTGCTCGGCCTCATGGCATCATGCATTCTTCTGGTTCCAGAGGCCAGGTTGCGGATGAGATCTTTGCAATGGGCACTCAAGCTCCAGTGGTCTTGGTCCTCCGGCAGGATGATGGACCCTGCTCAGGTGCCGTCCTCGGTTGCCCAGGACCTTCTGTGGTGGGCCAACAAAGGCAATCTGATAAGGGGGGGCTCCATTTTGGCTAACCTTGCCAGAGGTGACGATCGTGACGGACGCATCCCTCACGATATAGGGAGCTCATGCCAACGAGTTGACAGTCAGCGGTCGTTGGTCTCCGTCGGAGTCCAGACTCCATATCAATCTGTTGGAGCTGAGGGCCGTCAGGCTAGCCCTGAAGGCTTTTCTGCCGACTGTGCGAGGAAAGAATGTCCTGATCCTGACGGACAACACCGTGGCCATGCACTACCTCAACAAAAAGGTGCCCGGTTGGGATTTGAACCTTGTTCTCAAGTTTCTGATGGGTGCTCCATTTGAGCCTTTGCATTCATGCCCTTTGAGACTGTTGACTCGTAAAACTGTATTTTTGGTTGCGGTCACTTTCACTCTGCGAGCGGGTGAGTTACAGGAACTTTCAGTTAAGCCACCCTTCACTGTGTTTCATAAGGACAGGGTTGTCCTTTAGAGTTCGTCCTTCCTTTCTTCCGAAGGTGGTGTCGGAATTTCATTTAGGCCAGAAGGTTGTTCTTCCGGCGTTTTACCCTCCTCCACATCTGGTAAGGAAGAGGAGAGGGTCCATAGGCTTGATCCTAGGAGAGCGTTAAGCTTTTATATTTCACGCATGTCCCGGGTCAGAGTGGACAATCAACTCTTCATTGGTTACACTGGAAAGCGTTTGGGATAAGCTGTGACGAAATAGACTTTGTCTCGCTGGATTATTTTGGCTATCTCTGAGTATTACCACTTGGTGGGTAAGGACCCACTGGTCGGCTTGCGGGCCCATTCTACCAGGGGTATGGTTGCCTCTGCTGCCCTACAGAGGGGTGTTCCTATTCGTAACATCTGTGATGCAGCCACCTGGGCTTCGGTACATACTTTTGTATGTCACTACTCCCTCGATTCCATCCGTGGGCAGGATCTGGCCTTTGGCAAGGGGGTCGTTTACACCGCAATTTGATTGGCCATTCTAAATGTCTGTTTTCAAAATTCTTTTCCCACCTCCTTGCATTGGTACTGCTTTGGGAGTCTGTCATAGATATGGAATACGTCGGAGGACCCAATCCCCTTGTTGAACAAGTTACTCTCTTAGCTGGTAACGTTCTTTCGATGAGATGGTCCGACGACGTATTCCATATCGCTCCCTCCCTGCCTTCCCCGCTACAGATTTTCTTGTGCGATTGCTGCTTACGTTTCCGCAAGGCTTTGTGTGTCAGACTGGCAGAAGACTGGTACCACACGTTCTGGGGGTAAAAACTACAACTGAGGCTATGGGCGTCGTGCGTCCTACTTATAACATCTGGTGACGTCGGCCGTCGGAGGAGGTCCTCGAGGGCGGCGTATCAACGTCATCGACGCAGGACGCAGATGGTGAAAGATTTTCCGAAGCAGCACAGCTGTGGTGATTACTGTCATAGATATGGAATACGTCGTCGGACCATCCCATCGAAAGAACGTTACCAGGTAAAAGAGTAACTTGTTCTTCTGTTTTATGGATTCGAGAGAGGCATTTCCAAAGGCCCTGGACGACTATTGGAGTTTAAGGGGTCTCGGCTCTGCGGAATATGTTGCTGTTTGGTTGATATGAATGCTTTGCTTGATTTCACAAAGAGAAAATGTCTTGTTCCCATAAGCAAGAGTGACTGCACTATGTCTGAGGGAACCACAGTCTGTGTGGTAGTTATGTTGTACAGTTTATAAGACGACTCGGGATGTAATGCTTCCAGGTGGATACATTTAGTATCATTGAGCTAGTATACCTAGAGCACTTGTTTACAGACCTGCAAAGCAGAAAACTATGTAAATAGTAAATCATTGGAACTTATTTCGTTTTTAAGTGGAAGTATCCCTTGATTAGTTTGCACAGGTACTAAGGTTAAATGCTTGTGTTTATTTCATGCAACATATTTTGTTTTGGAACCTGCAGCCAGATGTGATTGTATGTTGGCGTATTTTAGCCAAATCATTATCCACTGCCAGGAATGGGATTCTCTCCAATGCCTGAATGAGTGTTCATATCACCCAGCTCTATCTCAAGTTGGTCAACATGGAGGGCAGACAGGGCAGGATTCATCATCATGTCAGCTTTATTTCAGTCCGAGAACCATAAAAATACATTCAATGGTTGAGTACAGATAACATATAAATAAGCAAATCATATTGCTCAGTACATTTGGATAAAAAATATTTTTAAAACGACACCTCGTGCGAGTCATTTTAGAAAGGGATAACCTCTCCAAGTCCATAGTTTAGATACACACAATGTACAAGAACCAAATATCAGTGATAGAAACTCTTATAGAAACTATTGTTAGGTTACAATTTCATATTTATGCCTAATCACCTTCACCTGTGAGACGCCTCAGCAATTTTTGCTGGACTTGTGGAACCTTTTTCTATATTCCTGAGTGAGTGGGAACCTTTTTCCTTGCTCACCATTTCTTTTACACTTTTTATGGGAGTCATTTTTGTGACTCTTCATACTTTATTTTTGCAATCATACTTTCTTATAACTTTTTGGTATCTACATTTTATTATTGCAGCACACAGCACTTTCTTTGCTGTGTTGCTGGGGAGCCCTTGGACTTCCCTTGTTGTTTTCTCTTGGGATCCTTGTGTGAACTACTGTTCCCAAGGGTAGAAGGATACTTTTTATCTGTTATGCAATTCCCATTGTGAGATCAGCACACCCCACCTTATGTGGAGTGCTGAGGGGTTACACTGTATCCTCTTTCGAAGGGATTGTGTCCTCCCACGTATTCCTCCTCTTTAAATATCTTCCTTTCCAGCTTCAGCTGTTTCAAAAGAAAATATTTTTGGCAGGGGGTGATGTCCCCGTCATCACTGGTATATATAGCACGCGCAGCGTGCTTTAGCTTCGATTCAATTTTTCTGCGATTGCTAACGCTTCGAGAATCATGGCGCGCTTTGGTTTCTCTTAAACTGCGATATTTCAAGATATGTCCTCGTCATCGACCCCCAACAACCCTGAAGACCAGGTTTAAAAAATGCTATGACTGCGGCGCCAAGATGTCTCTCAGATCTTCGAGTGTGCCTGTGGTGCCTTGGCGTTGAGCATAGAAAGGCAGACTGTGGGTCTTGCCAGTCTGACAGGTAAGGCTTTGAAAGAGCATAAGGAGAAATTGGCAGCGGGAAAGCCCTCTACAAAATCCTCCTCGATGACACTGTCAAAAAGGAGCTCATCTAACTTGTCGAGAGGCGACTCCCCTCGAAGGAAGAGATCCAAAACGTGCTCAGGATCCAGGAGTGGTTCACACCACTCTTCTTTGTCATCCAGAAAAGATGAAGAAAAGGCACTATAGGTCTCCTTCCACTTGTTCTGATTCCTGCCATAGCAAGTCAGCGACTCCTGCCGAATGGGGGAGATGTTCAGACAAGAAATACTGCCCTGAACTCGCGAAAGAGAAAGCGAAAAGCCATGCTCTTGTTGCGCCGACAAGGAAAGGGCTAAGGGAAAATCCAGCGTGCCCCGAGCCCAGGATGCAAGCCTGAAACACCTCGAGAACCGTCAAGGTCTCGACTGGACGATAAACTGTCGAAGACTCTATCGATTCGGGGGTTGAGCCTCTAAAGGGCTCTATCAGTGCCAAAATCATCGAAAACATCAACACTACTAGCGTTGAAACCATTGATGCCAACAGCATTGAAGCCATTAACGCCATTGGTGTCAAAGCCATCAACACCTTTACCTACTAAACTTTGAATTGTTTCGAAGGAGGTCAAAAAAACCACTAATTAGGAAGGAGTTTTTCAAATCCTTTTTCCTCCATTTATGAAGAACATGAACCATCAGACCAAAATACTCCTCCTTTTGGTTTGGAGTTTGTATTAAAAAGCAGCTTCTGCAGTCTTCACTATAACACATCTCACTCCGTTTATTGTGTAAAACACCCTTCAGCCTCTCCTCACAACTGCTACCCTATCCTTGTTCCATACCTGACCACCAACCACTCGCACCATGCAACACAGACACAACCCTCACAGGATCAGACTACAACGGCTCCCCCATCCTCTTTACCTCCCCTTTCTTGATTCTCACCATGTCACTACATTCAACCCTTTGTTCTTTCTTACCTCGCCTCACATTCTCTTGGGCCACCCATTCCTCCTTCTTTATTGCTCTCCTCACACCATCCGCCAAATAGTCACTCTCCCTACTTCTGCCCAACCATGGTGGACTAACTGCAGTGTTGGTTGTTCGACCCCTCATCAATTCAAACATGCTTATTCCCGTGGTTGCATGCGGCGACATCCGCATTGCGAATAATCTTTTCGAGGGGATTGGGTCCTCCGACGTATTCCATATCTATGACATGTAATCACCACAGCTGTGCTGCTTCGGAAACTTTTTCGGCGTCTGCGTCCTGCGTCGATGACGTCGATGCGCCGTCGTCGAGGACCTCCTCCGACGTCATCCGATGTGATAAGTAGGACGCACGACGCCCATAGCCTCAGTTCCGTTTTTTCCGCGAACGTGTTGCTTCGTGTTTCTCGGTTTAAACGCCTCGACTCTTTGGAATTCTGTTCTTCTCGGTTCTTCGGACCTGTTCGTTTGTGAAAATCCTTCTGAAGATGTCTACTTCGTCTTCGACCCCGCGTCCGGGTTCCGTTTTCTTATGCCTCACCCCACACTTTTTCAAATACCCACCAAAACAACCACCTGTAAATTGAGGCCCATTGTCTGTTGAAATGCTTCCGCATTGCTAGCAAACACTTCCTGGTTCACTTTAACCATGGATTCCCCTGAAATCTCTCTCACAATGCTGAATTCGCACCACCTGGAAAATAAATCCATAATGACCTCAACAAATTTTCCTCTCCCATACCCCAGGTCCACCGGGAGCAAAATATCCATGGCTAGGTCTTTCCAGAACCCCATTGGCACTTAAACCTCCACTAGAGGCTGTTCTCTCGCTTCCTCCCCCGTTTTGATGCATAATTGACAATCCAACAACCTCCTCTCTGCATCTTTGTCAAAGCCAGGCCACCAGTAGTCGTTCTGCAAGATGCCCTTGGTTTTTGTAATCCCAATATGCCCTCCATGAGCATATTGCGTATCCCTTTGGGAACAACAGCCCACTCCCATCTGAATGGCACTCCACTCATCACGCTTAACTCATTCCTCACCTCCCAAAAGGGCTTCACCTCCTGCTGAATATCCACCTTTCTTGGCCACGCACCAGACCCTACATACGACATAACTCGCACCAGGATATCATCCTTGCTGGCTTCCTCCAACCACTCTTACTTTGATACGATTCCCTCTGTGTTGGCAAATACCATTGCCATACTCTCATTTTCCAACTCAGTAGAACTCCTCCCTTTCAATCTCGACAGACTATCAGTTAAGATGTTTTCCTTTCCGGGAATAACTTCAACAATAAAATGTTGACACTGCATGCAAGTGATCCATCCTGCAACCCTTCTTGATACTTTGTCCAAGCCTTTATTCTCCAAGATTTCCTTCAGGGCTTATGTTCTGTACAAATAACAAAATCCGTCCCCCAAATGAAATTCCTAAACCTTTCCATGGCCCAGTAGCACACCAGAGCCTCCTTTTCCAAATCTGAATAGCAGGATTCGGCACCCCTCAAACCACAAGAAGCATGACCAATAATAATTTCTGCTCCTTCATCTGCGACAAAACTGCACCAATTCTTCTTTCCAAAGCATCAACAGTAATCTTGCTCAGGCGCCTGGTATCAAAATACCCCATTGGGCGCGCCAGATCGATCTCGTTCTTCAATCTCACAAACTCCACTTCGCATTTTGGAGACCATACAAATTCACATCCTTGCTTCAACACTTTTCTTAATTCAACCACTTTACTCGCATAGTTGCATACAAAGTTTTGATAAAATTCTTTCATTCCTAAAAACAACCTTAATTGCACCTTGTCCTTGATAGCATCCACTAAGCTATCCTTAGGTCTCACTCCATTTTCAGATATCTCGTGACCAAAATATTCCACCTTGGTAACACCAAATTTGCATTTCTCCTCCCTCAGTACAATGCCACTCTTCTCAAATATTCCCAATACCTTATCGAGGATGAAATCATGCTCTTCCTCAGACCTCCCGCACATCAGCACATCGTCCTGAAAACAGAACACACCTCTCATCCCTCCAACTAACCTATCCAGGACCTTTCAAAATACTGCTGATGCCAATACGAGCCCAAAGGGCATCCGCCTGAATTGGAATACCCCTTCACGGGTAATGAACGCCGTCAACTTACAACACCTCTCCTCCAACTCCACCTGGCGGTACGCTGATTCCATATCTAACTTGGAGAACACCTTTCCTTGCCCTATTCTCGACTACATCTCTCCCATGTTCGGAAGCATGTGTCGGTCAACCAACACACATTTCTTCAGCTGGCGCAAATCCATGCACAAACGCAACCTTTAATCTTGTTGATCACAGCTTGCTAGTGACAAGGCACAGAGAGGTCGCAAACTGTTCCATACTGGCATCCAATTGGATAGCTTCCTTCTTGGGCCCTCGTATGGTAAGGCTCTGTGTGGGTAATAATCACTCCATCCCCATCTCTCAAACCTCTGGTGTACCACAGGGCTCCTGCATGTCGCCTCTGCTTTTTAATTTGTATTTTCAACCACTACTGGATCTCCTAAATGAACTGGGTGTTCAATATACAAACTACGCGGACGACACTCAGGTTGTCATCCAGCTTAGCGGCCACTATAAAAACGACGCTGAAACTATCAATAACCTCTATAAAGTCATCCAGGACTGGATGGCCTGTAACTCCCTAGTCCTGAATAACAACAAAACGGAGCTTATGATAGTATCCTCTAAGAACACCCGGAACAAGCTAGCCACAGACTACGCCAACTTCACAATCACGGACAATGTCATCATGGTCCAAAGGAAAGTAAAAACATTAAGAGTCGTTCTAGATGACGAACTATCCATGAAGCCTCACATCTCCAACATCCGGTCTAGCTGTGGAATGATTAATAAGCGAATACACTATATTCGGCCATTCATAACAACTGAATACCATTCAGCCCCTGACCTGGCCCACGCTGGGGTTTTCCTTACTGCAGTATTGCTTCTGCCGCCAAGCTTCTCCCTCTAGGTCTTTCCCTCACTTTCTCCGGCCCATTACTTCATACTCCTTGGACACTTCACTGGAGCCCCTGCTCCCTTTTCTTTTTTCTTTTTTTACTTGCGACCTGAGCCTGCGCTGGGGCTTTCTTCACTTTTTGCCCCATGAATGCTGGGCTGGGCTGCCCCTTCTTCACTACTGTGCCTTGGAACTGCGCTAGGGCTTTCTCTACTTCTCAGTCCCCTGCGCTCTGCACCCCTGGGTAATGGGACTTCTTGTTGCCTGGCGGGCAGTGGTACCTCTCCTTCTGCTGCTCCCCCCTCAGCAGCCTCCTTCTTCTGCTCTGAGTGGGTTCTTGGTAATCCTCGTCACCAATGTTAAAAAGCACCTTCTGTAGTCTTCTTCAACTAATTCACATAGACTTTATTACAGGTTACATTAAGCTATTCATTATAGGAACCACTGGGTCCCATCACCCAGGCTCAACTGACCAGGGTAGAACTTTGGGACTACATTCATACCAAATATTTCACATGGCATCACCAGCTCTCACATACAGGGACAAGCACTTCACAGCAGTTGGGTACGCCTAATGTTCCTGAGCCCCTTATTTCTGGGGAGTCCAGAATTAAGGACCTCTATGAAAACCTTCAGTTGGCAAATGACAGAGCAATCGCCCAAACTTGAATTTGGCAGACCCGACCCAGCAGAGCATGCAGATGTTTCATACTGGGAGTTAATATCCAGGGTGATAGACTTTGTAGTATGGGGCAGGCCTGCTCCTCCATTCGAACAGAACGCCCTTACAGATAAACTTAATAAGGGACCTCATCAGGACCCTGTCCTTCCATTTCCGATCGCCCTACAGAAAAGGGTAAAGTCGAATTGGGAGGCCCCAGAAACAAGTGCAGCAGTGAATACAAACCTCACCAAGAAGTACAGACACCAGACAGCCTGGAAGTTCAGGCAGCGACATCAACATCAAAACAAGCGGCATATCCAACCATACCGCCAGACCGGGATGATAAGCGTTTCGACGCAATGGCGAAGAAAGTGTTTTCTGCCAGGAGGATGGCTCTTAAATCAGCAAATGTCACTTGTGCGTCAGCAAAGCTTACGTTCACCCTGTGGGACTGTATATCCATGGCAGCTGAGCACATACCTGAAGGGGAAGAAAGTGGTGGCTTCCTGAACATTGTAAGAGACAGAAAGGAGGCTGTGTGAGTCTCTTCAGTCAGGACTGGACTCTGCAGACAGCATCAGCAGAGCCATGGCAAGCTCAGTGATACACAGGTTTGCGTGGTTGAGGAAGTCTGGATTCGCACCAGACATGCAGTGTAGGCTCCTCAACATGCCCTTCGGCGGCACTCAGCTGTTTGGTAGCAAGGCTGACGAGAGACTGGAGAAGCTGCAGCCCTCGAAAGCAGCAACTATAACTCGTGGTGCCACTAACAGACAGCCACAACCATCACACCCCAGTGGACCAACTTGGAGGGGCAGGTCCTTTCATTACTACTCCTCCTTTGGTAGAGCGAAAGGACTGGCCGGTCAGAGGGGCCAAAGAAAATCCCCTTGTGCTGGACGAGGGACAGGTTCCAAGTCTGCCCAAGCAGCATCTACTTTACCCTCAGCCGCTGCTTCAACCGCCTCAAAACCTCTCTGAGGCCTTAGCCCACAAGACCCTGGTGGGAGGCAAACTCTCACAGCATCTGCAAGAATGGCCGGGTATTATGTAAGATGTGTGGGCGTTGGAAACAGTAGCCCAGTGTTATTGCCTCTCCTTTTTAAAAATGCCTCTGGATCATCCACCGGGGAGTCACTCGTTCAAAGTTTCAGATCCATTCCTTTTGCAGGATATTTTGAGCCTAATAGAGAAAGGTGATATAGAACCAATACCTTTGACGGAGAGGAACAAAGGGTGGTACTCTCCTTATTTCCTAATCCCCAAGAATGATGGAGGATTGAGACCCATCTTGGACTTGTGATGCTTGAACAAGTTCCTCAGGAAGAACACGTTCAAGATAGTCACCCTTTCTCAGATACTTCAGGCCCTCCAGCTCCAGGATTGGATGGTGTCATTGGATCTTCAGGATGCTTATTTCATGTGCCTATGCAGCATATAAAAGTACCTGAGTTTCGAGTTTCGCTGTGGCGGTTCTCATCAGTTTCGAGTTCTGCCTTTCAGGCTGACCGCCACCCTGCGGATATTAAACAAGTTGATAGCGGTGGTGGCGGCGAGTCCCAGGAGAGGCAGGCATCATGTCTACTCCTACATGGACGATTGGCTGATCAGGGCCCGAACAGGCCCTAGAACAACTCTGTATAACCTGCCACTCTCTCCACAGACTGGACTTCTCCCTCAATTACAAGAAGTCCCACATGATACGATCTCAAAGACTCCAGTTCATCGGAGCAGTCCTAGATGCATCCTTGGGAAAAGCCTCACCACCCAAGGTGAGGGCTCAACACATTCTGCAGATGGTCACCAAATTCCAGAGAGCCCAGTGTCTTCCGGCCTTTGACTTTTTGAGGTTGCTCGGCCTCATGGCATCCTCCATTTTCCTGGTGCCAGAGGCTCGCCTGAGAATGAGTTCCCTCCAATGGGCTTTCAGGACACAGTGGTCTCCATTCTCGGGCAAGATATCAGACCTACTTAAGGTTCCAAGCAGGGTCGCACAGGATCTCCTGTAGTGGACCTGCAAAGACAGAATTTGGATGGTAAAACCTTTTTGGCAACCATGGGCAGAGATAACAGTAGTTACGGGCGCCTCACTCCCGGGGTGGGGAGCACAAGCCAACAATCTGACAGTCAGCAGTCGCTGATCTCCATCGGAGTCCAAACTGCACAACCTTTTAGAGCTGAGAGCAATCAAACTAGCGCTGAATACCTTTCTGCCCTTTATACAAGCAAAGAATGTTCTGATAATGACGGAAAACACAGTGGCAATGTACTAACTCAACAATAGAGGAGGTGTAGGGTCACTACCACTGTGCAGAGAGGCAGTGCAGCTCTGGTTCTGGGCAACTCAAGAAGCAATCCCCCTATTGGCAGTTCACCTAGGCGGGGAGGAGAACACGGCAGTGGATGCTCAGGAAGTCCTTAAAGAGATCTTCCCCTTTTGGGCAACCCCTCAAGTAGATCTGTTTGTGACCAGTGTCATCCAGAAGTGCTATCTGTTCTGCTCCAGGGAATTTCCCCTAAGACGAGCTCTAGGGGATGAGTTCATAATGGACCGGTCATTTCCACTGCTGTACGCATTTCCTCCAGTCTCCAACATTCCTCGTGTGATAAGGAGGTTCAGAAAGTTTGGGAAATCCATGATCCTAATTGCTCCAGATTGGGCCAGTAGGACGTGGTTCCCAGACCTTCTGGACATGTCTATCTGCCTTCTGTGTCTTCCACAAAGAAAGGACCTTCTCTCGTGCTAGGAGGGTTGTAGTCTCCATGCAGAGGTCAAGACACTCAACCTTCATCCATGGTTTCTAAGAGGTTATGAAATAAGGATTGGGACCTCCCGGATAACGTACTAGAGATTTTGCTTTTGGCCAGAAGGCTAGCAATGAAATCCTTGTATTGCTGCTGTTGGAATAAATTCTACAGCTGGTGCAGAAAAAAGAATGTGGTCCCTTTTCAATGCAGTTCACCTATGAGGTTTTTCTTTTTTGTTACAATTGGCAAATCTGGGGCTCCAGATTAGAACCATCAATAAATACTTGGCGGCTCTTTCTATCTTCAAGAGCACGTCGGAAGAGGTGTCATATTTCAAAATGCCATTGGTCATACAATTTCTTAAAGGGCTCACTAACATGTTCCCTCCTCCATTTCAAGTTCCAATTTGGGATCTGAACCTTGTGCTAACATTTTTATTTTTTGTTATTTTTGTATTAGTATTTTCAGTTTACATTGAAACTTTGTACACTCTATTTCATAATACACTCCTGAAAATCATCACAATTAATATACATATAAGCTTAAAACAAAAACAAATAAAATGTCTTATATACGCTCCATCTGAGCTGCTCCATTTGTGTCCATTGAGGCTATTGACTTTTAAGATGATCTTATTAGTTGCTTTAACATCTGCCCGCAGGGTGAGCGAGCTACAGGCCTTATCTAGTAAACCACCATTTACAACCTTCTTCAAGGACAAGGTGGTTACGTAGGGTAGATCCAAAAACAACACTTAACTTTAACATCTCAAGAATGGCTACAATACATCAAGATTACCAACCTTTTGTAGGGTACCCTTGTCACAACTTTTGGACTAGCAGTCACAAAACAAACATTGTCCAGATGGATAATGTTGGGCATTACAGAATTCTACAGATTGGCTGTGAAAGATCCCCCAGAAGACCTGAGGGCCCATTCCCCAAAGGGCACGGCAACTTCTGCTTTGCAAAGAGGGGTGCCGATAAATGATATTTGTGGGGCTGCCACATGGTCTACTATTCACACTTTCCCAAAATATTACTGTCTGGATTCATCTTCAGGCCAGGAAGGAGGATTTGAAAAGGCTGTCTTACATTCTGTCCATGACTTTAATAATTTATACTATGCACCTCAGAACCCAGAGGCTTATGGATGCAACTAACACAGACGATGAACTGGGACATGTTGCATGAAGCTCAGCTGAACAGAAGGGGAATCAGTATCCAATAAGAAAGTAACTTGTTAGCTAAACAAGTACGTTTTTGGTTTTTCTTGAAATTTTCAATCAGACTGATTTTTCTCAGTTCTTGCGGGAGAGTTCCAAACTGTAGGGACTACTGCATAAAAGGCTGCATGCTTCACTTGTGTGAGTGAGCATCTAGACTCTTTTAGTTGTAGCGTGTCATTTGACCTGTGCATTCTTGGGTTATATTTAACAGTAAGGGCATCGGATACATATACAGCCCCATGCACGTGATACTTTTATGTACCATGACCAGTACTCAAAATGTAATCCTCTCTTCAATCGGCAGCCAATGCAGGAGTCTTCTTGCTGAGGTTACCTGATCAAACTTCCTCAGCCCTACGATCGCACTAAGCACTATTCTGTATAATCTGCAGTCTGCTATACTCCGATTTTTTAATCCCTATAAGGAGGCTACTACAATAGTCTATCTTCGACCCAATAATTGCTCTTGCTATTATTTCACAGTTGGTTTTGAGATTTTGAGATGACTGGAGCGTATTTGTTTGAGAAGTTTGATATAATATGCTAATGAAGATACCAAATGACTAACTTGCGCCTTCATATTGAGATGTTGGTCTGAGACAATCCCCAGGGATTTAACCTTAGTTTTGGTCTCCATATGGTGCCCTGCAAGCATGACATTTTTATAGTTATCACCTAGGTTTTTTATTTTGACCCACAATCACAAGTTCAATTTTTTCCTTGTTAAGTGCAAGGCCATTCTCTACCATCCATACTTGAGTGATATCGTAGACTTCTTTCAGTCTAATAGTGTCTTGCTCATAGTCTCCTGACAACGGGATCACACATTGCATGTCATCCGTGTAGTTGGTGAATTCAATGCCCTGTCTATTCAGGAGCACCAACAGGGTGATAGTAAAGATGTTATAAAGAGAAGGTGAAATGCAAGCACCCTGTGGGACTCCGAACTTCAAGATACTTGGTGGAGCATCCGCTTGGTCACTGCATACCTTAAGCATTCTGTTACTCAAGAAGGATAGTATCCATGCAACAGGAGTCTTATAGAAATTAGCTACCTCCTTCAACCTGATAACCAGTAAATGGTGGTCGACAAATCCAACATCAGGAATTATGCCCCCCCCCCCCTCAGCCCCTATCCATGGTATGCAATAAATTAGACTTAAGGTACAGCAGATCTGTCTCCTGAACTTGTCTGAATCCAGATTGCCTGTCATGTAAAATCCTGTGATTGTTTTAGAAATTCGGAAACCTGGATATACGCAACACAATCCAAAATTGTAAGTAAGAAGGGCGTATTTGTAATGGGTCTGTAAATAGGAGTATTAAAGGGACACAGGCCAGTCTTCTTCAATAGAGGCGTAACCCATGCATTTTTTAGGTGATCTGAAACCTGGCTTTCTAGGAACGAAGTGTTGACAAATTTGGTGAGGGATTGGATCATTATGGCGGAGCACTCTTTAAAAGTTTCAGCCGGACAAGAGTCCCCCTTACAGTTAGTTGGCCAGAGGTGGTCAATAATGTCTGCCAATTCTAACTGCGTGACTGGATGGAATTTAAAAGCAGGTCCTTCTATTTTATCCAGATGCATTCCAGTGTATGCGTGTGCAGGGACTGATTTAGTTCTTTTGGCCTTAATATTATGGTTAATAGGATCCAATTTGTATAACCTAGCTTTTTGAATGGATGAACACCAATCTGCATCCTTGATTGGCTGGTTTTCCAGGGGTGGGCATGGTGTTTCAAGTTCTTTCAGAATTATGATAAAATAAATGGATTCATGTTGTGCCCCATGAATTCTGTGGTCTAACACATTTTTTTGCAATTATCACAGCTTTTTTGAGAGCTTGAGAAGCTTCCTGAAAGGCTAGCCTATCCTTCTCCAATTTAGAATGTTTACATTTAGATTTTCTAATAGGTAGCAGTTTTATTCTATTAGGTGCCCGGGTATCTACCACTATTTGTAAAGTAATCTGATCTTTCAATTTTTGCAATTAACGGCAACAACCATTTCTGCATAGCTTATGGTGTACGTTTTTTAGAATTACATGTACGTTTGCACTGTTTATTTTTACGTTTTTTATCCGAGTTTCACCTATGATGTTCAAATGAATAAAGAAATTATATGACCATAGACACTGGCTAACAACTGGGTCAGTCGTGGATATGTTGTGTGGCGATCCAGTCGAGAACATTACCTTTAATATATGTTGACTCTTTAACACACTGTGAGAAACCAAGATTGCTTAGGGATTTTTCCAGGCTTTTGGCTGCTCGATCTTTTTTGCAGCCCAACCAAAGGTTCATATTGCCCATTAACGCAGCTTTAGTGTTAGGTTTAAGAAATTAAAGTAACCGGTTACTAAGGTGTACAAAAAGTCTTTCATGGGATTCTGTGGTCTATATAGTAAAATTATATTAAAGGTGGTTTTGGGGTTGGAGTGTTTCACAACCACCAATACGTCCATATTTGCTTGCCATATGTCTAACGATGCCTTAAAGATGGCAGCTATGCTACCGCCTTTCCCTTCTCTATCCTATCTCAAAGTTTTATATCCATCAGGGATTGCAAGGCATAGGATGGGACCACCTGCCTTAAATAGCCAGGTTTATGTAATAGCACATATATCTAAATTATGTTCAGTTACATAGGAGGCGATGTAAATGGCATGTTTAATTAAGGAACTAGTGTTAAGCAACATAATTTGAAGCCTCAAATTGCTAGTTAGGCCATTGGTCTGTGTAAAGTCATCAATATTTGGCTTACCCATCAAATTAACCTGCTCCATGGCCAATCCTTACAGGGCTATTTACTCCCATGCGGGTATACTGTCCCTCTCCCTTCCAGGTAGTTCTGATTGTGTATTTTCATGGTTATCTCTATTCATTTTCGCAGGTGCAAAGGGAGAACTGCCTGCAGGAGTGTTTAGTGTCTTAACCGCATTTGGTTTGTATGTGCTGCCTAATGGGTAGGGCTCCTGTAGGTAATGAGCTATTATCTTTGCTCATTTCCTACTTGTTTTTAGTGTCAGTTCTTGAAAGTCTGGAATGCTTTTGGTCGGCAAAAAATTAAAAATGTCCATGCTGCTAGTAACTAGCGTACCCTGCACCTTACTTTATGTGTATGGTGCCAGGACTGTCTCGCTACTTGCCTGACTCGCGTGCCGGCGCTCACATGCCTGGTTGCGGATTAAGTGGGGTAAGAACTGCAAAAGTAGTGGGATTTGTAGTTTAAGGAAACAATCAACATTGCTTTAAAATTCAAATGCATAGAAAACTAATGAGTAAAAACTGATGGTTAAAACTCTATAAATAGGTTAAGAAATCTAAGAGTACAAGGCAATGCTTCTACATTCTAATAATAGATTTTTACAACAATTGATAAAATGTTATAGAAGGAACATGTGGCAACAAAATAACAGAGACTGTAGGAAGGTTCAGAGGCAGGCTTTAAATACCGGAACAGACCGGCCTGACTCGCGCGCCGGCACTCGTGTGCCTGGCTGCAGATTTAGAGGGGGAAGAACTACAAAACTAGTCTTAAGGACAAATCTGAAAATTCTGACACTGCTTTGGGAGCCTTATCTAAAGATGAGGAATACGTGGAAGGATACAATCTATTCAAAGAACAAGTTACCCCTGCTAACGTTCTTTCGATTGGATGTACCTCCCACGTATTCCTCATCGCCCCTCCCAGCCTACCCTGAAGTATAATTTCCGTGCATTACACCTTATGCTCTTTCAAGGTCTGATACAACTGTGTAACTGTACCTGTGCTGCTCCTTTATTCCATGTGACAGGAGTCCTGAGCGTGACTCTGACCCTTAGACTGGTGGGACCAATCAATCTTAAGACCTGCATTTGGAGTCATTCCACGACAAGCTGTGACCTTCCTGTGCTGCAAACCGCCAATACCTTGGGGCCTTGAGCCTGAGTGCTGTGCATAGTCTTCCCAAGAACGAATCTCGCTGAAACTTTGGTGGACTCCTGCTGAACTTCCCAAAGCAAAATTCCACTCCTTGAAGTCCCCTCACCAGGGTGCTGTACTGAGATAGCGAGGCAAATCGATTAGACAACTGTTCTTCATCTGGCACCTTTAAAAGGCCACCAAATCTACAGTCGCGAGAAACACAGAAATATCCTTTATTGGGAGCCTTTCCTCTCGACTGCAAGTTCCCATCCAGTGTCTTTCTTTCGTCACCACAAACAAGAATCCACAGCCTGGTCCTGTGCTGCTGCACCGTGAAGGCGTCTGTCTGCAACATCTTCTTCACTGCTGAGGTACTGTGTGGCTTGAGGTAATACTTATCTAAAGTCGTGGTGTCACTCCTGTGTGGCTAGAGTGGTTATTCAGTTTTATTTATTTAGAATTTACAGATGCATAGGAACCATAAGTTAGATAATCAATGATATTTACATGTTCATAATTGTTCAGATAAGTATTGTGCTGAGGAAGTGACAATAGAAGTGACAGTAGATAGGTGTATTTACAGCGGCATATAGAGTAGTATGTATACTGTGGACATTGAAGCAGCGAAGGCTACACATTGGAGGTGAAGAGCCAGGCCTTAATGTGTTTGGAAGTTCCCCCCATACCGTTCATCCTGGCCTAACACATGTAGGGAGCCTTCTACGAAGTCCCTGAACACTTCTAATGACGTTAAAGTCTGTTACTTGCTTGTTAAACGAGAAATCCTCTGGAACTCTGACTTTCCTAGAGTTTGTGCCTTATCCTGTTCTGCCTACAGCTGGCCCCTGGACCACCAGAGCCCCCTTCTGCCTCTGAGAGGAACTAATGCCCTAGATTAGGGAAGGGCTACTAAAATATAAGGCCTCTGTGAAGAAAATAGAACAAGTGTTGCAAAGTACTTTCTTTCTATGTGTTGGCGCTGTATCTGAATATTCCTGAAATAGAATCACAAGGGTTGGAAAGTTTATTGCTTACTTTTGAAATGCATACTGACATTCTGAAAAGTAATTGCTTACCTTTGAATTGTGTTACACTATTCTAAAAAGTAATTTTGAATGGATTGTGTGTCCTCCAACGTATTCCTCATCTATGACATGTAATGTCCACAGCTGTGCTGCTTCGGAATTTCTTTTGGCAGAGGGCGCCCTTGTGTCGATGGCGTTGGGTCGATGTCCCTTGAAGGCCTCTGTCGAGGGTGACGTCATCGGATGTTATAAGTAGGACGCATGGCGCCCGTAGCCTCAGTTCTGTTTTTTCTGCAAACGTGTTTGCTTCGAAAACTAGGAGCGCATTGTGTCTTATACTTCGAATATCGTGCTATTATGTCTTCTTCTTCCACCCAGAAGACCCCATGGTCTGGCTTCAAGAAATGTTGGGACTGCGGGTCCAAGATGTCCATCACGGACCTGCACCGTATCTGCTTGTGGTGCCTGGGTGAGGACCACGCCACAGACAACTGCTTGACGTGCCAGTCGTTGACTTCCAAGGCCTTGCAGGAGCGTAAGGGGAAATTGAAGGTAGGCTGCGTTTCCCAACCCCATAAATCGATTTTGACTGGGCTGTCGATTGACGAGTTGAGAGGGTACTCTCCTCGTTGGAAGGAGTCCAGGAGATCTAGATCCCGGAGTGCTTTGCGTCACTCTTCCTCTTCGTCGAGGCGGTCCCGGAAGCAGCGTCACTGTTCGCCTTCCCCGTCCTTGTCGGATGACTACTTCCCGAAGAAGGTGGTCTGCCCCATTAAATCCTCTACCCCAAGGAATGGTAGTCGTATGTTGCAGATTTTTCAATCTCAGGGCACAGTTCAGTCTGCGCCTTCTGTTCAAGCCATCAGGGAACGGTCTCGGTCCGATACTCGTGCGCCCTGGGGCCTGGGTAATCAGCGCGATAAGCATCGGGAGTCATCGAGGTCCCGTTTGGAAAAAGGCATCAGGCGATTGCCAGAGACGTGCCAGGTCCAGGTCGCGGTCTTCGTCTCCAGGGAAACCATCAAATCTTGTGAAGTTGTCGAAGAAGGTGTCGACGCCATTGGCGCCGTGTCCGTCGAGTGAGTCTGTCGGGTCTTTACCCCCCCGGTCAGGCCTTCGAAACTCTTGGCGCCGTTATTGACAGTGACACCGTCGGAGCTGTCGATGCTGTCAGCGCCTATTGGGCAGAATCTGCCGATGGAAGCCCCTGTGGCTGTTGAACCACCAAGGAAGGCTCTTTCTAAATCTGTTAAGCCTGGCCCTGATAGGAGGCGTACTCCTCCCCCTAGGAAGGAGTTCTTTCAGTCTCTCCAAAATATCTTTGAAGAGGAGGAGTGGTCTGAGGACAAGGATGCCCCCTATGGTCACCCTTATGGGACGCATGGTGTTCCAGAATGTCTAATTTCTGAGGAAAGCCGGATTAAGGATTTTCATCAAGCATTGCATGATGCCAGTGGCCTAGACACGTCTCAGGAGATGGAGTTTGGTAAGCCTGAGCCTGGTGATCATGCTGAATCTTCTTATCGGAGACTAATGAGGAAGGTTGTTGAATACCTGGGTTGGTCCAGGCCACCGGTCGCTTATGATCAGAATGACCTTACGGACATCTTGGATCAGGGTCCCTACACTGACCCGGTGTTGCCATTTCATGTGGCTTTGCAAAAGAGGATGGCTACTACTTGGACTTCCCCGGAATACATTTCGGCGGTTAACAAGTCGTTGTCAAGGAAATTCCGCCCATCCAGTAGCAACCCCAGCTACCTGTCCACACACCCCACTCCTGAGAGTTTGGTGGTCCAGGAGGCTATGCCCACCTCAAAGCAGGCAGCGTACCCTACCATCCCTCCTGATAGGGACGATAAATGCATTGATGGATGGCCGCGCAAAGGTATTTTCTGCTGGGAGTATGGCCCTGAAATTGGCCAACTCCACCTGTGCCTTGGCAAACCTTTCTCACACTCTGTCGAATTGTATTTCGCTTGCGGCTGAGCATATTCCCTAAGGGGATGAATGTGATGGTTTTCTAGCTATTGTGCATGGATGGCAAGGATGCCATGTGTGAATCCCTTCAGTCGGGGTTGGACACTGCGGATAGTGTCACTAGGTCCATGGCTACGAGCACCGTGATGCGCAGATTTGCGTGGTTGCAGAAGTCGGGGTTTGCACCCGATGTGCAAGCCCGCCTTCTCAACATGCCCTTTGACGGTCGCATCTTTTTGGCAGCAAGGCTGAACAGAACCTTGAGAAGTTGCAGACCTCCAAAGCAGCTGCCAAATCTTTGGGCACAGCTGTTCGGCAACCTCAGCCTTTTCATCCTAGGGGACAGCAATGGAGGGGTGGTTCCTTTCGCTACTCCTCATTTGGAAAGGCGAGAGGGATGGCCAGTCAAAGGGGCCAGCGTAAGTTCCCTTGTGGTGGACGAGGTAGGGGTGCCAGAGCCGCTCAGGCAGTTGCCTCTTTGCCATCAGGCACTGCCGCTACTCAACAGCTCTGAGGCCAGGTCTCATTGTTCGCCGGTGGGAGGCAGGCTATCACATCATCTCGCAGCACATTACTTCTGGTGCCAATACTTCAGCTGCGTGAGCTCTGGAAACAGTCGCCCATGGTTACTGCTTCCCTTTTCTACACCGGCCTTGCGACAATCCGCCGGAGAAACACTCTTTGAAGGTTCCAGATCTGCTCCTTGTGCAGGAGATTTTAGCCCTGCTGGAGAAAGGTGCTATAGAACCAGTTCCTGTGGTGGAGTGGAACAAGGGGTGGTATTCCCCTTATTTTTTGATACCCAAGAAAGACGGGGGCTGAGACCCATCTTGGACTTGGGATACTTGAACAAGTTCCTCAGGAAGGACAAGTTTAAGATGGTCACTTTCTCAGATCCTTCAGGCCCTCCACCTTCAGGATTGATTGGTGTCATTGGACCTGCAGGATTCTTATTTTCATGTGCTGATCCATCTCCAGCACAGGAAATACCTCAGGTTCGCAGTTGGCAGATCCCACTATCAGTTTCGGGTCCTGCCATTCGGGCTCACCTCCGCCCAAGGGTTTTCACCAAGCTCCTGGTGATGGAGGCAGCGCATCTCAGGAGAGGGGGGATTCACATCTACTCCTACCTGGACGATTGGGTGATCAGGGTGCGTTCTCCCAAACAAGCGTTGGATCATCTCACCGTCACCTGCTATACCCTTCTCCCTGGGCTTCTATTCTGGGCTTCTCCCTCAACTTCAAGAAGTCACATATGACACCATACCAACAGCTCCAGTACATAGGGGCAGTTTTGGACACGTCCTTGGGGATGTGCTCGCCACCCAACGTGAGGGCTCATCACATTCTTCAACTGATCTCAAAATTTCAGCAAGCCCAGAATCTTCCGGCTTTCGAATTAAGGTTGCTCGGCCTCAATGGCATCCTGCATTTTTCTGGTGCCAGAAGCCTGCTTGAGAATGAGGTCCCTTCACTGGGCTATGGATTGGATTCCAGTGGGCTTCTCAGGAGGTTTGAGAAGTTTTGGGACTCTCATGATGATCATTGCCCCAGATTGGGCCAGGAGAGCGTGGTACCTGGACCTTCTAGACATGTCCATCTGTTCTCCAATGCGTCTACCCCTCAGAGAGGATCTTCTCTCGTGAGAGGAAGGTCGGGTTCTCCATCCGGAGGTCAAGACTCTCTACCTTCATGCATGGTTTCTGAAAGGTTGAGATATAGAGATTGGGACCTTCCGGATGACGTAATGGAGGTGTTGCTTACGGCTACACGGCCGGCAACCTAGTCCCTGGACCGTTGGTGTATGTTTTGCGACTTGTGCAGAGGAAGGCATGTGGCTCCTTTTCAAAACTAATACATAGGGCCTCATTACGACCCTGGCGCTAATGGGTTAACGGCGCTGTATAAGGCTGCAGCGCCGTTAACCCATTAGCGCCTGATTACGAGTTCCCTTTGCGGGACCCGACCTTAACGGCTGGTATTCACCAGCCGTTAAAGTAGGGACCCACAAAGGGACCTTAGTGCTAAGTATGGTACCGCAAATTGCGGTACCGTACTTAGCGCCTTCCCCATTCCCATGGAGCCCTATGGGGCGAAAATGGGAATGGGGAAGGGACATGGTTCAATGGGGAATTACCACTCCGCCAACCTTGGAATGGGGTGGTAATTCCCCATTGAACCATGGCGGACCCATTACAACCCCGGCACCAACCCTGGTGCTAATAGCGCCATGGTTTAGCGCCGGTGTTGTAATGAGGGCCATAATCGGGTATCTGAACAGAAACCAGATCCCAATTAGGTACAACATGAAAAGATTCAATTAATATCCTGTAAGTAGATTCTATGATAAATGTATTAGAGTAATAAAACATTCATTAATTAATTTATAACATTTCATATACCAAACGTGATATGTGAAAAATAGGTGTTACACAAACATCTATTATGAACCACAAATTTTGAATATAATCAAAATCATAGGTGTACATAAACAAAGAAGACAATGCACATACCTCAAGAAGAATTCTCATGCACTCATCACTCACTCTGCATATCCATACCAAACTTCACCTCAAACAGATTTGCACAGAAAAAAGGAAGGATGGCAACAAAAAGTGAATCAAAACTGAAGTTACAAGTATAAGTTCAAATATTAACACAAACTAAGCATAATACTCCAGAATTGCAAAAAACAGTTAAATGCATAGATGCATATGGCTAGACAACCAAAAAACAATAGATCACTATTACAAAAATTGACCAAGAAAAACCTAACATGTTTCTTTCCAAATCCGTCATCAATTCTGTGGAAATTCATCAAGGGTTAGGTGACATGAGGATCTTCAATTGGTAACGAAGCTTGACAATTGTTGTACACCATTATCATATACCATGGATTTCACAATCGACAGATGTCACATCAACCATGTATGTCACGATAGTTGATAATGACTTCAAGAGCGCGAATGGCACAGACAGATTGATAATGCATCACTAGTCATCTGTCCTGATCATTGTCAGGTGTGAATTAGTAGAAGGTTAAGCAGGCCGGTCGAGCGTGGAGTCTCAGTAATCCTCACTTTATTAGAAACTCAGTCTTTCTCACACCGGTGCACTGAACATTCGAAATTTCGTCAATGCTCAGGTGTCTTGAGAACGCCGACCTTCACAAATGAATCCATGTTGATCAGATGATCTGCCATCGCTGCCACTTTACTGGGTAGTACAGGCCTGTACTAAGGGTTGGCATTTCTGTATTGCCCTAGGTATAGTTTTATAGAGTCCTTTGGGTGGTCTTTAGAAAAACTCTCCCAACAATAGTGGGATTTGTGTAGAGTTGGATTACTTTGATTCTTGGGATACTTGTGTCCAGCAAAACCCAACACAAGGGTTTGTTTAGTCAAGAAGGTTTACTTTAATGAAATCACAACTGAAACCATTGGCTACTTTAAGCATCGGGCCTTCTTAAATATACCAATGGAAATGTTGCTCACATTATGCAAGGCATATGGCCTCACCTGTAAAGCAAGTAAGCTTGAAATTATACAAAGGCTGTGGGACAGAAAGGTGTTCTCCATAAAAGCTATGGTAAAACAAAGAATGGTGCCAGGGTAGCGAGAGAGACTGGTGAAAGAAGGCAGAAGATTAAGAAGATCAAATCATAGTTTTTATTTTATTCCATTATGTAGCTAATAATTGTTCCAATTGTTCCAAGCATAGTAATTTACTATGCTCGGAATGAACAATTATTAGCTACATAATGGAAATGAATTGGAACTTTCTTAAAATAATTAAATGTTTTAGGAATTTAATTTTTTTTTTAATTTATTTATTTGACTTATATTCAGGAAAAAGGCCTGTAATTTTGTCAAAGGGGTGTGGCACAGTTTTATCCTGCAATTTGTTCCTCTTGGTTTCATCGAAAATGAATTCCTTGACAATGGCTTTTCACAGATCCGACTTATTAGAGTGCTTGTGGGAGGCCTCCAAAGTCATCTGACTGGTGGTTCCCCTCGCCATGCTCTGCTCCAGTAGGTTCAGTGGGCCGGGCCTCGTTTATCTGTTTGAAAGCCATTTCGAGTAAATTTGTCATGGCTATTGTCCACCTAGTGGCTTCACCGGCGATGAGTCTGTTCCACAAAGTTTCTTCTTGAATCATCCAATGATTCGTAATCAACGGTGATAAGTAGGTGATTCTATTCTGTTTCGTGCAGGGGCAGTTTAGAATTAGGTGTCTGATCGTTTCCACAGTGTCTGAGTTTTTACATAGTCGACATATTTGGTTTTCTGCCATATTTCGAATGGCGAGTATTTGTTTAGTTTGTAGTAAATTTAGTCTTGCTTTCATAAACAAATGTCTTTTTTTCTTGTCCGGGAATTTACTCACGTATTTTCATTGGAACCTTTGGTTTGTTGAACGTTGGTGGAAGATGTTGTAATAGTTTGTTTTCTGTTGCTGCCTCTATTGTTTTGGTCCAATCCCTTTCTTCGAGTTTCTGTTTAATTTTATCTGGATTTTCTTTTAGGTCTGTTTCCGTGCACAGTGTTTCAGACAACCTTTCCTTTCTAGATTCTGCCCACTTCTTGAATAAGATGCAATTTCCAGTATCAAGTTCTTCTTTAATCAATGTATAGATTGGCAGGGAGTCAGCAAGGATGATTTTTCTGAATAGTCTCATTGCATTAACATCGACTATCGAGGCCAAGGATATTAATCCAAGCTCCCTTCTGATAGCCGTTATTGCGGTTGATTTGGGAAGCCCCAGAACGGTTCTCCAAACCATGCCTTCTATTTTGTTCCAGATGTTCACCGGGATACACAATGATGCTTCCGTTCCACATGTCAGCGCGGGCACCAATTTCATTTTATAGAAATGTATTGCCGGGGTTAGCGTAAATTTACCAAATTTCTTATCCAACGTTCTCATTTGCGCTGTCAGTCTCTTCGCTTTATACCAGAGTGCAACTTGCATTGCTTTATCTGTTGGTGTGTTATCTAGTTCAAATCCCAGGTATCTGATGTTGTTTACTTTTTCGATTTTTGTATCGTCTAAGAACCATGACTCCATTGTTGTAGTACTTTTCTGTTGTTTCTCCAGTGTCATAATTTTTGTTTTGTTTTTATTTATCTCCAAATGATTTTCCTCTAAGTAGTTTGTCAAATTTGTCAATTTCCGCTGCAGGCCCACTTTCGTCTGGTCAATCAGAATCACGTCGTCTGCATATAGGAGACGAGGAATTGTGGTTTTCTCTAATTTAGATGGAAACGTTCTGATCTTGTTTTCCGAGTACTGCAGGTCCCCCAGATAGTCGATAAAGAGTGCAGGAGCAAGTGGGCAACCCTGTTTTACACCCCTTTCCACTTGTATTTCTTCTGATATGGTTCCCTGTTGGTTAAGCTTTACTCTTACTGTTGTGTTTGTGTGGAGCGCTATTAGTGGGTTGAGCAGTGATCTGGGGCATTTCCAGGCTTCCAATTTTTTCCATACCACTTTATCGAATGCTTTTGACAGGTCTACAAAAGCTAAGTAGATTTTTGGCGCCCCTTCTTTGACTTTTGCTTTAAAGATGTTTATTATCAAGATGTTAATTGCTATTGTTCCATTTTTTTGGAAGCCCGTTTGTAAGATGTCTTTGCACTCTGCCGATTTTTCCCATATCCTCAGATGGTCCAAGATGAGAGAGGCGAAGATCTTTCCTAGGATATCTAGCAACGCAATCGGTCTGTAATTCACGGGGTCCTCCCGGCAGCCCCTTTTATAAATCGGGACGATGATTGCTTTAGACCAAGACTCCGGAATTTCGTGGGTTTGTTCACAAATGCTAAATATCATTCCAATTAGTTCTGACCATTCCTTCGGGAATTGCTTTAGCATTATATTTGTGAGACCATCGGGACCTGGTGCTCTGGATGTTTTGAGGTTTCTTATTTTTGCTTCAATGTCTTCTGCGTTCGATGTCGACACCCATGTTGTGTTTTTTGTTATTTCCGGGAGCTCTACCGATGTCTTGGGTTTGTCAAACTCTCTCGATAGATATTCCATCCATTTTTCTTCTGAGACTGCTTTTGTCGGTGCTAGATTGGATGCCCAATTGCTCTCTTTGATTAGGGACCAGAAGTCACTGGATTTATTGGTTGATAATTTTCTCATCATTTCTTCTGCGTCCAACTGGTGTTGTGTTGCTTTAGATTGTTTTTGCCAGGTTGTGTATCTTTTTTTTTCACGTTTCCAATTTGCCCAGTCTTGTTCAGATTTTGATTTCCTTGCCTTCCTTTTAGTTGTCGGCCTAATTTCCTTTGTTCAACCAGCTCTTTGTTGTATGCATGGCTGGGTTGAGAGGCCGCTGGGTTTCTAGTTCCTATTGGTTTTTGATAGGGTGCAAGGAGAGGAAGGTAGTTTGGTTTCTCGCTTAATTTATAACGGTGGTTTGCTGTTGCTTTTTCTTCCCAAGCTGATTTTATTTGTTGGATATTGGCTTCTGTTATTCGTAATCGAGTTTGTTGAACATTAGTTTCAACCCTGGTTTTGTATACGGGTTTCGTTGGTCTCCGACTACCCCACGTACACGTGAGTAAGTTATGGTCGCTGTTGGTCGTTTTTACCACTTTAAAGCTGACTATGTTTGCTGCCAGGGCTGACGAGGTGAAAATGTAATCTAAGGTTGCTTTTGATGCTCCCCTTTCCCAAGTAGGTAAATTATGTTGATTTGGAAACAAGTTTGCTATGTTTTGTAGGTTTCTGGAGCTGATTACTTCCAACCAGGCTTTTCCACGTTCCAGTGTTGAGGTCTTCCACGTTCTCTCAGTTGCTTTATTACAGTTGGCGTTGAAGTCGCCGCATATCATAATCTCAATTTCGTCAAACTCTTCATAAAGTTGGTCAATGGTAGCACTCATAGAGGAACAGAAGACTTTCGCTGGCGTACGCTGCGGGTTCCAATAGCAATGTATGATTGCCAAGGTGTTCCTTTTGGCCCTCATGCTTTTCCGCGTGGCTGGGGACCATGTGGATAAGGGCACCAGCATTTCGTATGATTCTCTCCATTTCTTTGGTGCGTCTAGACCTAGGCCGTTTTTGATGGCTGTTAACAGGCCCGATGATGGTCTTCCTAGAGGACCCCTAACTGCAGCAGAGATTTCCAAACAGAATCCATCCAGCATTGGTTTCTCCAGTAACCACGTCTCTTGCAGACATAGAATATCAAAGGCCCCCAGATTCACGTCTCCGGGCGTTGTTAAGTGGTTGTGTCCTCTGGTGTTCCAGGATCCTACAATGTACTGGTCTTTGTCGGGCCGTTTCTTAGAGGGCGTCGCTGCATTCTCTCCCTCGAGGCTCGGCCCTTTTTGTTGCTATTTGACAGCTTTCTTTGACCAGGTAGATGTAAACCAGTCCCACGGGCCTCTCATTGGATGAG
Source organism: Ambystoma mexicanum (assembly GCF_040938575.1). Taxonomy (NCBI): domain Eukaryota; kingdom Metazoa; phylum Chordata; class Amphibia; order Caudata; family Ambystomatidae; genus Ambystoma; species Ambystoma mexicanum. The sequence continues at coordinate 1,605,875,975 of NC_090932.1, forward strand.
TGTCCTTTGTTTTGTCAGCAGAATTCCTCTCTGGTGTTTCTACACTGTCATACCTGTTTGAATTTGATGGTTCAGCCTTTTTCCCACTGTTTCTGTTTGGTCTCGTTTCGTACGGTCGCTTGGTATATTCCGAGGCCCTTCGTGGGTGCGAGCTTGGTCTCTCGTACTTCAAGGTTCCTTCCTGGTCAAACGGTGTTGGTCTTCGGCGGTGTTTCCGGTCGTCTCGGGAAATCTCGTCCTCTTTCCTTCTATTCCACCGATTCTGACAATACCGTTTTTCTGTTCTGGAATGGTAATGTATTCTGTGATTGTTGACTGTTGTTGTTTTTTGGACTTGCTCCTCCTGCTGCGGCTTTGTTAGTTCGGTCAGCCGAAATCCCATCGATGAGAGGTCTTCGAACACCGATTTGTCCATGTGTGTGATACTCTCAGCCTTCGCGTGTAAGTAAGATTTCGCAATCTTGCCCTTATGGTATGGTTCGACCAGTACCAGATCTTTTGTTCTCACGCCCTTGAGAGTCTTTTTTTCAAGATCTGCAAGATGGTTGGCCGGTTTAGGATTAAATTGTTTTTTTTGAGGTCTTGTTGCTCCAGCTTAAATAGGCGAGTTGCGCCCTTTTCTGCTGGTTCGATTTTCTCTGTCACTCTTGCGGGCATTTGTTTTCTCGGACTGCTTCTGCTTCTTGAAGTTTGGCTCTGCGGCGTGTATTTGATGTCCTTCTGAGTTTTACTAGTTCGCACGTTGGCTACTCCTTTGTTGGAAGAGTTCTTTCTATCTTTTACTCCTTCCCATTTATCCTCTTCGTCGCTCATAGCTCTTATTTCTTCTGTGTTGTTTTTTTCTTCCCTCCTTATTTTGGTTGCCGGCAAGGCGGTAGCCACCTGTAATCTACTGGCTGTTTGAGTTTGTTCCTCATATAATGAGACATTCATCAACGACGAATCCAACAAAAAATCTTCTGCCGTCCTCGGTGACCTATGAGCGGGAGACTTTGACGGGGACAGACCGTCCCCGGTTAAGCACTCATCTTTCTTCACCTCTGCTTTTTGTTTTAAGGTTGGCACCCGCGGTCCCAGTTGCACATTGCTATCCCAGGAAAGTGAGCGTGATGCACTCGCTGTTGCTAATTTGTTTTTGATCGATGATTGATTTGCCATATTCTTTTCTATGTTGGCCACCTGCGTATTTAGTCCTATGCACAGGTTCTGTGGTTTGACTGTTGCGTGCTTGCCCGCTGCTAGATCTTGGGTTACTGCGGGGCTGATGTTTTGTTTCTCCAATTGTCCTATTTTTCTTTCCAGGATCTCGATTTTATTTTCCCAGAGCGTTTCCTGAATACCTTTTTGTGCTTCTACAGCTGTTATGTAACTTTCCACATGTGACACTTTTGCTATCATGTTGGTAAGGATTGCTGTGTTGTTTTGCAATTCTTCTTTTAGTGCTTCATATAGTTTGCAGAAGGGCGCTAAGACAATGGACATTGCCGACATAATTGTTACCATATCAGGATTCTTGTTTGGAGAGTCTTTATGAATTGCCATGGCAATGTCGCTTAGCCGACGATTTTTTGATGATAATTGGGCTTTTTCCGTCCTTTTTGATGTGCCTGGGGTTTGTAGGCCTGGATAGTCCATTATGGAACTGTTATCCTGTTCTGTTCGCTGTTGACCCATCCTGGTATCACTCGGAGTGCGTGTCGGCTCTTCGTTCCTTTTTGTTAATTCCGCCGTGTTTTGCAGATCCTTAGTCAGGTGCGGTTTCGTCCATATTGACCGCTGATCTTTATCATTCATTGCTTCGAGTGGTCTTTGTGTTGCCTTCGAAAACGGGCTTGAGGTGCGGTTTTCTTTTATCATCACTGCCTCACCCCCTTGTTGACTTCCGAAGATGGTTGTAGTTTGTTATTTTGTTCCGAGATGGCCTTGTCAGGGTCCCATGTGGGTTTCGTGTGCATTGACTCTATGTCTCTGATCTGTGGTTGGTTCACCTCCCAGATGATAGTCTGCGTTTCGTTAGCTCTCTCGTTGCTGTTTTTTGCATTTTCTAAGGATTTCAGTTGGGGTTCTGGCCTCACGGTCTTTGAGGGGTTTTCATCTTTTTCTCTTAGATTCGACCCTGACGTCGAGTCTTGCATCACTTCCAGCATCTCTGCATCTGATACCTCTGAGTCCACTGTCAGTTTACGTTTGTGTTGCTGGGTGAAAAACGCTTTTAAAGGGCAGGATACTGCAAGTAAGGATAGCTTAGTGGTAGAAAGTCTTTTTTTTTGGATGGTCTTTCTTTCCTCTGTGAATTTGTAATTTCCATCTTTCATATTTTTTTTGTTTATTTGCGGTACCGGTATCTTCCTAGGGATTTGGTTTTTCTTGGATTTCAATTTTTTCTTTCTTTGTTGAGTTCGACCTGTCTTTGTTTGCTCGTCTTCTGTTTCCTTGTTAGAGTCCTCCTGTTCACTTAGACTAGGTGATTCTTCTGATGTATAGCCCTCTACGAAGACTTTGTCACTCTCCCTATCTGAGGGTGATTCACCGGAATTAATCTCAATAGGTCTCTTATTGATGTTCGTTGGAGAACGGCCCGGTTGCGTCGATTTTGATCCGTTGGGCTTGATGTTCTGGTTACTGTCCTGGACTGTATTTGAAGAATGTATCATTACTTTGATGATAGAAGACGTCTGCATAGTGTCCGTTTTGGGTTCTAAGTCCAAAGGCGCTGATGATAGATTTGCTTTTCTTTGCTCCATAGTAGTCTGATTTTGAAGGTTGCTTTCCTGTAGTGGTTCCGCATGTTGGCTGCAGTGGTTATGTAGTCCTTGCAACGCCGGGGGATTATGACCCAGCGAGATCTTCCTTTTGCTCGTTGAGGTTAGGCCTCTCTCATGTTGTGTGCTGAGACTTTTTACGGCTCCCTTTTGTATCGGGACCCTGAGTTCCACTGGTCTCTTTAACACCTCCAGTTCCTCGAATCCGGGCTCTGCTTGTTTTGCGCCACTTTCCCGCGGGACTGTCCCGCCCGCGGTTGCACCACCTCTGTCCTCCCCCACCCACCTACCCCCCCCCCCTCCTGCCCCGCACTCTGGGCCCCATGAAGGGTCCGCCGCTGGCCGTCCTCCGACAGCTTCAGCGTCTTCCCCACTCGTCACCAAGACGGTACCCGTGCCCTTTGTTGCGGCGCAGTCGGGCGGGGTGGGCGCGGCTGCTGCTTTCCTCACTCCGCACGCATCCGTAACCTCGGACTCGCGGAATCGTGGCTCCTCCTCCCTCGGTGGCCGGGTTTCCCAGGCTCCGCTCTTGCCCACCGTGGCACCAGGTGGATCAGAGGACTTCTGGGTTAGGACCGGGGAAGATGACTTCGTCACCCACGTGGTAGGTAAGCCTGTTTGTAAAAGTTTCTGCTGTGTTTTTAGTAGAGGCTTACCTCTGGGGTTTCTTGGCTTTGCTGGACGTACGTCCTCTGATGTTTTACAGGCGGCAGCCATCAATGCCTTTTCTTTGGTGGTCTGCATTAATGACAACAGTTCCTCCACCTCTGGCGTTTCCGGTTGACCCCCTGGTACCCGTGATACCGGGGCTGCTCCGGAGGTTTCTGTAATCACTAAGAGCGGCCGTACTTCTGTCTCCATTGCTCGCTTGCTACGCGTCTGCAGCGGACTGCAGCGGACTGCAGCAGACTGGCTCCACCTCGGCTCACACCTCCGCTCACCGCTCCGCGGTGTACTGGCTTTGATAAGGACTTCCTTGCACAACGATGTGGTCGGTCTGCATGACTGCAGCAGACTGGCTCCACCTCGGCTCACACCTCCGCTCACCGCTCCGCGGTGTACTGGCTTTGATAAGGACTTCCTTGCACAACGATGTGGTCGGTCTGCACGACTGCAGCAGACTGGCTCCACCTCGGCTCACACCTCCGCTCACCGCTCCGCGGTTTACTGGCTTTGATAAGGACTTCCTTGCACAACGATGTGGTCGGTCTGCACGACTGCAGCAGACTGGCTCCACCTTGGCTCACACCTCCGCTCAATTAGATGAATGAATGTATGAATGCATGACGTTAGGATGTTTTAAAAAAAATAATAATTAATTAAAAATGTTTAATGGGTTTTTTATATTCAAATCAGAATAAAATAAAAACTATGATTTGATCTTCTTAATCTTCTGCCTTCTTTCACCAGTCTCTCTCGCTGCCCTGGCACCATTCTTTGTTTTACTATATGGCCTTACCTCAAGGTGCCAGTGCGTGTTGAGGTTCCCACCTTTGGGTTTGTTTTTCCATAAATGCTATGTCATGTACTAAGTATATTGATAAGAGGGAGGATGAAGAGGTTTTATGCATCAGTCAAACCTCGGAGGAGTACTAAGAGGAATCTGATGAGCATGAAAGTTCTTCCCCTCTCTTTCTACCTTCCTGCATTCCCCTCCACCACGGCTCCTGAAATATCCATTGAAATAAACAAAAGGAAACTTCTGATGGACTATAACTTGAGACTCCGATGGCAAAGAAGTATAATATGTCTATGGAGACAAAGCATGTGCACTCTACTTATTGTTCAGGATCTTCTCTGATTCTTCCTGGATCCAAGAGCTGGTGAGTCAATATGATCTGAAGACTGATTATATTATACGACTGAAAACAGTTGACCTTACTTGTGAGAAGTTTGGTCTGAATTTACAAGAACCATTATCAGTCAAATAACTTTTATTTGGCATAAAAACCTTCAAGTATAAAAACATATATCCATTTCCACAAACCACACAAAAACAGGAAATATGGCTAGTACTTAATATCATAATAAATACATAAATAGACCAGAGTTAAAATCTGTTATTCGACAGGTTCTAAAACACATTTCCCACATTATCAATAAGAGGGGATAAAACAAGCTTGCAGTCCTAATAGAAAGACATAGGCTCATCATTGCAAGCAGGAGCCCTAGAATTCAATGATTACGATTGCGATAAAACATAAAATGTGAGGAGAGCATGCTCGCAGAGATGACATAAACTAAAGTGTTTACCCAGATATCGCGCTGTTGCACAAACCTCAAGAGAACTAGGATCATCCTACACCACGCTCACGTGGGCTACCAGTTTCAGGGCGGCCCTCATTCTTTGCATCCAGGGTTTGTGTATATAACGCGCCATTGCAAAGACAACGTGGGACATCAAGGAATGTCTAAGGAGAGTCACAGCATCCCCTGTGTTGCGAATCCCAGCCACCCTTAGTACCGGTCTTAGGTAAATGCCTTTTATGAGGGACACCGTGCATATCAAAAGAAAATGTTTTCCTGTTTCACCGTTTGCCCCACGCGGCGGACACTCCCCCTTCTCTGCACCACTCCATGTTCATAGAGGCAGTATCCCCAGCCTAAAGCGGACATACATTGACCTTTTCGAAAGGGGGTGTGAATAAATCAAGCTAGGGTTCGTACCCGGGCCCTGTTTTATGTACAAGATAATTTGGTCGCAGTTTGAGTCTAGTCGCTTTCTCCACCAGATATTCCCTTGAAATGACATAAGCGGCTTTCTTCAGTCTGGTGGGTGCCAAACCATTTAATCATAGGGGATTTCCCAAAAAATACCTCTCTCTTCCAAGGCAAATAGGGTGTTCTTCACATGTGAGACCCGTCTAGTACTTTTACCACACCCCCCTACCAGGCTCCTAAAATAGGTCAGGTCTTCTCGACATTTTTCGATGCCCTCTGTTTGCCATTATCTGATCCAATACTGGGCTGTTTAAGGACAACCTGTTCTCCACAGGAAGGACATCCAGCTCCAGATGGACCAATGCAGATGGACCAATGCATTGCTGGAGGAGCAATAATAATTTCAGGAACTTGTGTTCCAAGGAATCTATTACCCCTATGTTACTGCAACTCCAAATATCTGTGCCGTAAGTGGATGCAGGCAATGCCTATTTTTTAATCCAAATTGAGTGCAGTGGAAATGGCACCGCTACCATACCTATTATAAAATGACTTTGTGGCCCTGCTATACTTCCCCATGATAGCACTTAATTTTTCAGTCTGGGCAGACCACCACCTGTTCCCTTGGAACCTAACACCTAGATAATCGAACTGCTTGACCTGTTCCGGTTTCGTTCCGTTTGCTTTAACTAGCAAAGAGCAGTGTCTGGCAAGTTGCAGCCTGAAAACCATTACCTTAGTTTTATCTGTGGTCAGGGTTAAAGTTTGTTGCATTAACTCAGAAAGACATTCATGGAGATTTTCAGGTCTTTTATAGAATAAGGCCCGATATTTCTCTGCAGCCATTTTTGGACAGTACATATACCCTCTCAAGAGTTCATCAATAATCCCCTGGACATACACACTAAAAAGCAAGGGAGCCACCACGCACCCATGTCTCACGCCTTTGCTGACATCGAAAAAAAGGTGCGTTCGCTCACTACCAAGGCCAAAACGGACCATGGCCTGATTCTCAGAGTATAGTGACTGAATAATCAAAACCAGCTGTGAGGGGGTATTTCGGGCTAGTAATATGTGCCATAAGATGTTCCGGGAGACGCATCAACGGCTGTCCTGAAATCCAGAAACACAGCGTACTGCTTAATTTCTGCAGCACATTGTGTTTCTAGGATAATGATGGCATTGAAGGTTTTGCACAAAATAGGGGCCACACCCCCTTTTCATCTTTATACAAATCAACTGGGACTAAGCCCGGACCTGATGCTTTCCCACCTTTTTGGGATGTCGAGGCCTTTTCCATCTCTTGCACCATTGGAACCAGGTTTATCTTGTTTGGCGTTGTAGTGACCTCCCGATTACTTATATACGTTCGATCTTTTTCTGAGCTGTTATACAGGATTGAGAAATTGGACCTCCAAGCATCTGCACTGATACAACAGTGGAGCGTTTCAGCCCCATTCAGCTCATTATCTGATATCGTTTTCCAAAATAAGATGTTATCCCCAGCCTCCAATGCTTTTAAAAGGACAGTCCACTGATCAAGAACAAATTCTCTCTTTGTGGTCGCAACTAACCTTTTGTAATCCGCTCTGAGAAGACCAAGGTTGGCTTTATCCACTCCACAACCGGATCTAACACAGGCCATTATTTTCTTTTTAGCCTCACTACAGGCTCCATCATACAAACTACATTTAGACAATACTGGGCCTCATTATGACATCGGTGGTAGCCAAATGGGCAATTACCTGGCGGACCCATTAATTGCCCATTTACGGGCGCCAGAAAAAAGATGCTGCCCATTCCCATTCGGCCCTGCAGGGCCGAATGGGAATGGGGAGGTCGGATGCACTGGCACCGTTTATAACTGTGCCGGTGCATCCGACATGCTGTGCTGGTGGGTGCCGCTCTGCCTGCCAGGTCCGACCTGGCGGCAGAAAGGCACCCACGAGCACAACTCATAGTTTGCCGGTCCGGGAACTATGGTACCGGCAAGTTTACCCGTACCGTAGTTCCCTCACCAGCAAAATTATAATGAGGCCCACTGTCTTTTTTACTTGGGCCGTCGAGCAGGAAATATGAGATTAGATTTTCAGTATTTCAAACTGCCAGCATTTCAAACCCAAGAGCGGCTTCTCTGCAAATTGCATCCAACTTGATCAAGTTCGGACCATATAGTGCAGGCTTCACTACCTGTTAGATAATTCTGGCTCATTTAACTGATTTACGGGCATGTCCCAACATTGCTATTATTTGTGACTGGATTGGAGCAAAGTCATACCCTCTGCCCAAAAATACTAATGCTTAATGGGTTGTTTACCACCCTGGCCCCATCTTTGCCCGTAATCAAGATATAATCAATATTAGAGACTCCATTGCAGCCTTTAAAGGTAACATTTACTGGATGGTCTTTTATGAAACTGCTGTTGCATGCCCCTAGATTTAGGCTATACAATATACGGCTGTGTCTAATGGCAGACGATGAGCTCTTTTTGGGAGAGCAACGTTCGGGGTGGGTAATATTCCAAGCCAAGTCCTGGTCTTCCCATATACCGTCCAGCTCCCTAATCTGCTTGAATTGTAAATGTACATCCCCTGCAACCACAATATACTGGTGCTTCTGGGTTAATATATCACTGACTTATTCTCAAGTTACAGTCAATATTATGAAGCATTATTTAGTTTTTTTTTCTATCCTTCGCCAAGCCTTCTCTACAAAAGTGGATCCTCCTTAAATGATATTGATTGAGTGGTTCCATGTGATGTCACCTGGGAAAAAGTCGCCAGGTAGATTACTTTTTTTCCTGCACCCCTAAAAGCCTTCCCCCACATGTTCTAGGGCTAATATTATTTACTGTTATATACTCCAGTCCAGGAATATTTGAGGAATGTTCTTGCATTTCTTGGGTGTGCAAATATGGTTTAATGTCGCCCCTGGTGACATTTTCTCAGGCAACTTTATCACTGGATACCGATTGAGTTAGCCTTCATACAGATTTCTTCCGCTATTATCAAGGATTCTACGCATTTGTTTTTAAGGCGTAGTTACGAGTTCCTCCCATGAATATCTGCATTCTGGGGAAAGTAAGGGTGGAGAAGGAGGATCCGACACACAGGTGGCATGTTGACTGTTATAGACTTTTATTAGTCAAGAAAGTAAAGAGATAACCCATCTTTTCAACAGAAAAATAGATCTTCCAGATATCAGGTAGGTTGGTATAAATTCCTTTTATTAAGATGTAACAAGGTAGGGGCTCAGTAAGGGACAGAGCCCTAGAGGGGACCTACAACTGGTACCAACCTTCCCAGGCTTATATTCTCCAACTGGCTGGAGTGAACCAGCTGTTGTACATAAACATTCTAACAACTCAACATTCTATCAGTGACCTCATTCACTCATGCATACAGGGTAAGAGGATAGAACACTTTCCCTATCTCTAAGAGGAGTTTCCCCTGCCTCAACTAAAACACTACGGGTTCTGTCAGAGTGTCAATAGTCCACAGTCCTGTGTTAGAAACCCTACCTCTGTCCCTTACACGTAAAACTAAACTATAGATAAAGTAGACCTTCTTGGTCCAGAAGAATGACTCCCTTCTTCTGGACTGGGGATAGATGTTCGTTTTCAGGTGTTGGCTTCTTCTTAGGCGAAAGGTCCCTTCCACGGGTCAAAATTGTCCTTCAACACAAAAGAGCAAATGTCCCAACACGTCTCCTTGGCAGACACACTGCCTGTCTGTATCAGAAAGTCTTTACACTTTGGTAACCAGGGGGGAATGACTCCCTTCTCTTGGTCTTGGTTACTAGGAGAATGACTTGCTTCTCCTGGTATTTTGGTTTCAGGGTTTAACAATGCCAGGGTGAATGTCTCATTTCCACCTGATTCTCTTGTGATTGGTTTCAAAGTTCACAACACCAGAGTGAATGACTCCCCTTCCCCTGGCCTTTGGGTCCAGACCCAGACTTCCCCGTCTCAGCTTGGGCAGACTTGGTTTAAGTCTTCTGCCATGAAGAAGAGGGTTTTTCTCTCTTGCTTTCTTTTGTTGGGGTTCACAGACCCCTCTCTGGTGGCTTATGGTTTGGTCTCTCCCACTGTGCTGAGGGAGATTCCCTCTGATGCGCCCCCCTGATGCTTCCCCCTGACTGTTCTGGGTCCAAGAAACTGTGGGGCCTTTTTTTTTTGTTTTTAGTTTTTTTTAGCCCACCCGGCAGCTTGTGATTGTGGAGGAGGGTATGGTGATGTCCCACTATCCCTGCTAGCTAACCTGCCCGTGCTTCATGTTACCTTCTGGGACCTTCATGCACGGTGGTGGCCCTTCCCGGGATCAGTCCTCCTACACTCCGTTGGTGCCCATCTGCTGCTTCTGTTTCGGTTTAGGGGCTCTGCGGATGCTGGAGCTCTGCAGTATCTGCAAGGCTTAAGGAATGCACAGCCCCCCTCCCCTTGGAGGCCCTGTGCTATGAAGCAGGTTTCTGGAGGCGGCAGATAGAGTGTAAAATAGGTTCCTTTATTAAGATATCAAGTAACATCATTTAGGACAGGAGCTGAGCCCACTGGCTCCCACCACCAAGGCTACATGGTTCCAACTGACTGGGCCGGAACCCCTACGCTCAAACCATAACACACCAACACTCCAGGCACTCAGGGAACATTCTCACCATGACATCACTAAATGCAGCCAAGCAAGAGGACACGACATAACAAACCTCAATTTCTTACACAAATATAAACAAGGACATTCACCCTGGGAGTGACACGACGTAACACCTCCCTTCTACAACAACACAGAGCAGGTCACAAGCATGCAACAAAGACATGTGACACAACAACCAAACTTTAATCTTCCACCCATGCCATACAGACACACAACAAACTCCCATCGGGAAGGAAAAACAAGAGGTCCAGAAATCCAAACCGGCTTAACTAACCACCAAACAGCAGACCTGCACCAGCATTGCTACGTCAGCAATAAAACAAAAATGCACAAAACGCCTTATAACTGAAACTGCCACTAACAGATCTCAGACCTGCCACGTCTGGATGCTGCCTACCCCTTGCATTCATAGCCAACCACATATGAGTTTGACACCTTCCACTCACCGCTGCCACCAGTGAGTCTAAGACCTGCCACGTCCGAGCACAAGCTGTCCCTCACCGGGCTGACCCACAGTAAACACCACTCTCGCTCCACATGAAATTATATTTAGGGTGACAACACGATGCTACATAAATGGTAAAGAACCCTCGAACAACAAACACCACGCCCTAGTCTGCTGGCCACTCGGACGACACCCAGCACGGTCGAGCTCAACTGAGCAAGACTGCTCTTAAACTTACAAACCAAGAGCTAAGGTTCCAGCAAAAGATGGAAAACTTTTGTCACGTTGACCCAAGGCAGGTGTGAACTCGGCAGACACATTGGGCCTCATTACAAGTTAGACGGTCCGTATTTAACAGTGCCGGTAAAACTGTACTGGCACTGTTTTCCGGACCGGCTAACTACGAGTTCTGTGGCCGTGTGGTGTTATACCTGCCAGGTCAGACCTGGCGGGCGTAATGCCACCGGCTGCAGACGGACATGGAAACACTGGCACCATTACTGCCGGTGTTTCCACTTCCCCATTCCCTCCATGGCAATGGGGATTTACAGAATGCCGGCTCTGGAATTACTGGATCACTGGGGCTGTAATGCCCCGGTAATTCCGCCAAGTCCGGACCCGGTAAATTCCTACGTATCCGACGGCAGCCTGCCGGTCTCGTAATGATGGCAATTGTGTGTTAAAACCACCGAAATGCGCAAATAAACAAAATAATTTAAAAGTTCCAATTAAGACTGGGCTTGAAATAATCCACATCAGCATGTAACCAGCAAACTTTCTTAACACTGGATCTACCGAGCCCATCAACACCACTGCACCGCTACTTCCATACACCAGACTACTCACTAACAAACTTAATAGATGAGGTGCATGTGTACCCAGAATACACAGGAATCCTGAGCCCAAACTACAAGAGGAAACACTGAATCAGATAACCAGAAATCCTGAGCGAAAAACTCCAAACACTGCATACGTCCATGTAAAATTTCCATTACGTTCGTAAATACAAAACCTCAACTAACGCATAAGTAAATGTAAAAAATCCTTTAGATCTCTCTCTCGGTGTAGGAGACGCTCCAACACCAATAACTTGATCCAACTGCAATGCGGGAGGCATCCCCTTCACCCCCACACCTGCCACACTCTGTATACAACATCATTCAGGCGACAGACACTGTTAACTGCAGATACTCCAAACAACTACAAATATTCACACCACAATCATTTCAACGATTAATTGCAGTTGAATATATCAATTCTAAGGATACAATAAATGCACACACGTAATATTTGCATTCAGCACATGTGAAAAGAGCTAAAGGTCTTTTGTCGTGTTTCATAACAATACAAACTGAAAATCCTCAAATGGTTAAAGCTGACATTGTTTATCTCTCATTCAAACAATGCACAAACAATTTAAAAAGGACATTTCTTCTAAAAATGAAAATGTGCTAAAAGTCCATGTCGTGCATGACGAAAGGTCCTTAAAACCGTTAAAGCTAACGTAATTCAAACTACACATACAACCCATCCAGCATTCAAATAGACAAACTTAAAGGATATAACTGGTGATTAAATGATCAGTACCTAAAAGTCCATGCTGCTTGTGCAGCTTAACCTAAAACTCCTCAAAAGGAATTAAAACTTCACATTGACTAATTCAAATTAAACTCTGAAAACAATGTTAAGTGGGGTAAGAAATTGAGGTGGGGGTACTGGTCAACGTATTTGAAGCATCGGAGCTTCGGGAGTAGCAGTGGGAAGAAGTTGTTTTTAGTCATTTGAAATGTGATGGCTGTTGGTATGAGACTGCGACGTGATCCCAGTTGTTGAAATGTTTTATCGGCTTATGCTTTATGCACAATCAAATAACGAATGACTGCAATGTAGCGCGAGCATCAGAATTTTCAGGTGGGATTGAGCCCAAGACTAAAAGTGCTTCATTTACAACAAGAACATTATTCTTTGTGTGAACCGTAATGACACATTAAAGGCCCGGATTTGAAAAAGGCGCAGGTTGTACGCCGAAACAGGTGTCATCCAAGAGAGGCTGAAATTTCAAAATAAAAAACTTTATCAAATACAACAGAACTTTTGGATTTGTCATTCATAGCAAAAGGAAATACAACAGTAATTTATCTTGGCACAAATAAGTGCAGGCACAGTTGCAAATTTTCCTACATGTTTTAATTTAGATGTGGCGTTGATGGAGAGTATCAAAGGACTAGGTAGTTGACTTTACACAACAATGTTGCGAGTTTTTGGGCTAATGCGTGTTGGGCCATTGTTGTTATGGTTCTAGGTGATAACGTAGCTACGTTTTGCAGTTTGACATGCAGTTGATTTTGTTTCTGGTTGAGTTGTCATCCTAATGGCATTCAGTTGACATGTTATGAGGTGAAGGTAGTTTTGGGATTTTGGTGTGCCAAAAGAGTTGCCATATGTGTTGGCTCTGGTGATGACTTGTGTAGAAACCATTTTTGGGTGATGTTGTTTGGGTACCAAGTGAGATGGTGCTTCGTGGTGCCAAGATTAGTTGTTTGGTAAGTTTCTGAGGATTTTGTGGACCTACTGGATGGTGAGAAAATTTCAGTCATGTTCTACCTTCCATTAACCTAACATTTCTTCCACAGGTACATTCCAAGATGGACTCTGCAAGCATAAAATTGTGGGTCTCTCGTGTGGTGCAATTCAAATGTTTGTTTTACCATGTTTTCATGCTGAATTCGTCCATTTGGTTTGTGGTGGGGGAATTTGTGTGGGTGTTGGTGCAAATGGTGTGGGGAGCATGAGCGTGTGCATGATCAGATATGGTGCCAATTGTGGTATGGGTTGGTTTCCCATTGAAGCATTTGGTTGCTCAAGTCTGGGATCTATTGGAGTTAACGAACATTTTTCTGGCATGTAATACCTTGCATTAACCTAACAATTGTTACACGGGTACATTCCAATATGGATTCTGCAAGCATAAAATTGTGGGACTCTCGTGTGGGGCAACTCAAATTTTCCTTTTACCATGATTTATGCTCAATTCGTCCATTTGGTTTATGGTGTGGGAATGTGTGTGAGCTATGGTGCAAGTGTATGTGGAGCATGTGGTTGCTCACATAGTGCCAACTGTGGTGCAAGTTTCAATGCTTGGTGGCGCAATTGAGTTTGGAGCATATGGTTGCTCAAGTTTGGTACCGATTGTGGTGTGGGTTATGAGATGTGGTTGCTCTGGTCAGGTGCCAATTGTGGTGTGAGTTTGGATGCCCGGTGGAGCATATGGTTGCTCAAGTTTGGTACCGATTTTAGTGCGGGTTTGAATGCCCGGTGGAGCATTTAGTTGCTCAGGTCTGGTGCCAATTGTGGTGTGGGTTTGGATGCCCGGTGGAGCATATGGTTGCTCAGGTTTGGCACTGATTGTGGTGCAGGTTTGAATGCCCGGTGGAGCATTTGGTTGCTCAGCTCTAGTGCCACATAGTGAGTGGGATTGAGATGCCCGCATTAATGGTGCAAATTGTTGTGGGATGGTGATTCCCGGTGTTGTGTGCGTCTTGGTGGTACGTGGATGCTGACAGTTTGGTTGATGCCATGCACTGGAGAGGTATTTGTTGTCTTAGGCGGTCAGTGGGGTTAGAACCCTGTTTGTTTGTGTTTTGGCACAAGTAGTTGTTGGTGGATGATCAAGTAAGGTTATTGGTGTGATGTTTAAGTGGTGTAAGTTTTGCGCTGGAAGGTGGGCTGGTTCCCTTGTGTGAGTTCCATAATAGGACGGTTATGGTACTGTTCATAGTTTTGGAATTGGTATGGCTATTTGGTAGCTACTGTAAGAGTGTCTGGAGGGGAATAGCTTTATTGCTTGGAGCGGTTTGCTGGATAGGTGTTTGGAAGGATAGTCTGTGTTTTGTGGTCTTATAATTTTTGTAATGTTTTGTAAGGGGGAGATGTGTTATGCTCTACCTGATCTGGTTTTTGCTGATATGTGTGTCTGAGCACAGAGTGTTGAGAATGCAGTGTTGGCTATGTTTAGAATGTTATGATCTAAAGCCTCTGGCATTCCAGAGAGTCAGTTGGGAACTGAAGCTCGAGCACAGGGGGTCTGGTGGATGTCTCTAATACTAGTAACTTGTCTTGAATATACCTTACCTCCTCGTAATGTACTTACCTGTAACTTACATACCCAGTAAAGCTACCTGTGTCACCTGAGGCTCCAAAGTAATCTGTACCACCCTAATCTTTAAATGTAACATTGTGCTCCTTGAACAAACCTGGTTTATTTATTTATGCATTGTTGGTTGGATACGTGTAAGAATGCATAAATAATTAAATTACCACATTGTGCACTTACGGGTACAGTCCACGACTCGAGTTATTTATGCATTGTTTGTCGGATACATGTATCTGATAAACGATGCATAAATAAATAAACCTGGTCTGTTTAATCGTGGGCTCCTTGATCGATTCTGCAGCGCACAGCCCCCCCAGGTGACCTGAGGAGGGGTACGGGCATGATTCTGCCCACAGGCAACAAAGGGACTGTAACTTCATATCCTGACCCCTTGTGAGTTAGTTTGGAGATGCTGAAGTGTTGCTTGCAGGCAGCTGTGATTGACAGAAGTACCAGCCAGCCACAGTGTTGGTCAAACAGTTTGGGCGATGCTGTGACTGGTTGCCACTTCTGTCAGTCACAGCTGCCTGTTTCAATCATGGGGGCGGGCTCATCTCATCACGGCTGGGATGGGATAATGACCTGCCGCAGCATGATGGGACCGGGGGCTGCGGCTCAGCCTCACCTTTTGGAGATTGCCGGGGCTCAGCCACGGCCCACTTAAAGCACTGGTATTAACACTGGTTTACACACCAGACATTGCCACGACTTAAACACGTACCCTCCAACCATAGGGAAACCTAACACTTCTCCCGTGAGCAGCAGCCCAGCCTGCCACTCGCCGGAATAACCAACAATATTAATCTCTTCACTCAGAATATTTATACTACAATTACAGGCGTTAAAAATAAACACATATAACTACTGTACTTACTGGGATGCATTATTATGCTTAACCAAAACTTCCTGCACAACAGGTGGTCTCTGAGCCCAAATTACATTTCGTGTTATTTAGATCACGTTGATAGGCCTCTCTCCCACTATACAGGTGTCTCAAACTTAGCAGGTACTCAAAGTTAGCAGGGCCTCCGAGCCCAAACTGCATTTCGTGTTATTTAGATAACATTGATAGGCCTCTCTCCCACTATACAGATGTCTCGAGCTTAGCAGGGCCTTTGGGCCCAAACTGCATTTCCTGTTATTTAGATCACATTGATAGGCCTCTCTCCCACTATACAGGTGTCTCAAAATTAGCAGATTATCTGGGCCCAAATTGCCTTGTGTGATCCCCAAACTGCATTGATAGGCCCTTCTCCCACCACACAGGTGTCTCAAACTTAGCAGGGCCTCTGTGCTCAAATTGCATTGTGTGATCTCCAAACTGCATTGATAGGCCTCTCTCCCACTGTACAGGTGTCTCAAAGTTAGCAGGGCCTCTGGGCCCAAACTGCTTTTTGTGTTAGTGGTAATTAGATCACTTTGATAGGCCTCTCTCCCACTGTACAGGTGTCTCAAATTTTGATAGGCCTCTCTCCCACTATACAGGTGTAACAACTTAGCAGATCCGCTGGGCCGAAACTACATTTTGTAATTCCCAAAGTGCGTTGATAGGCCTCTCTCCCACTGTACAGGTGTCTCAAATTTAGCTCACTCTCAAGTGAGACAAAACCCACCAGTAAATTACGGTGGAGTATCACTCTGACTAGGGCCTCTCGCATCACAGGGCAAAAGTCCAAGCTGTGCCCGTCCAAGCCACTCTTCAACCAGCAGATACCCTTCCCAAACCCACATAGCCTGCTCACAAGAGTGAACCGCGCTCAGGGAGACGGACAGTAAAGAGAGCCACCGATAACACCCAACTAAATAACCCTTCCCACCTCCCTTCCCCTCCTAGGACAGCGACTGAACGACTCACCAACTTCAGCCAGAATACCACCTACAGACGGAGCCCAAACTAGTAGCGGACACCCCCCTCAACCCCACACTACACCACAAGGCAACCAGACCAAAGCAGGACCAACTAGATGTAACCAAACAAAGACTAAACAACTCTCAATCTTATAATGCCACACAAACGACCCATTGCAAGGAAAAGACAATGAGAAGAAAGAACAGACACTCCAGAACAGCAACTAAGAACGACAACTATAGAATGGACCCCCACAGACAGGAACACAAATTGAACCAACACTGAGAGAAGAAACAAATCCCTCTACCTAACTCCATACCTCGCTGACAACTAGCCACCACAGCAATCCAACCCAACGTTAGAAGCAGCAACATCAAACAACCTAACACAAGCAAGTAGAAGAAGGATGAACAAGACAAACAACAAACAGACGACCGACGCAATAACATCCTACATCACCAAAGCAAGAGGAACTTCCAATCAACAACCACAACTCCCGGAAGACGAACCGGATGAAGACAAAAAAAAAACCAAGACAGAACCTAAAAGAACTCTTGGAAGATGCCGACACCCCGAATCCCACAGCTCAACAAGAGATCGACCAGGAAGGAAACCTCAACACCGAGCAGAAGACGAGCTCGACAAGAAAGCCCAAACCAAACAACACCTCCAAACTTCACTGCAATCTAATAAACGCAAGATCCATGTCAAAACACTCAACAGAGATCTTCGATCTACTCGGCGACAACGGCATTGACATCCTGTTAATCACACAAACATGGCTGGACGACAACTACAAAATCACACTCCAAAGCTGCCTTACAACCAACTTCAAATGCCTGCAAATAAACAGAAAAAAACAAAAAAGGAGGAGGCATCGCTATAGCATTCAAAGAACACCTGAAAATAAAAACTGACGAACCGCTCAACATCCTCAACTGCGAAACCATGGTAATACATTTAACAGCTAGCCCAAAAACCAACATCACATTCATCCTGGTATATAGACCGCTGACATATGATGCAACATTCGTCGACAACTTCATAGAAGCCCTAACCAACTTAGCCATCAATCACAAACACCTAATCATCCTGGGGGACTTCAACATCTGGTTTGAAGACAGCCACGCCAACTCCCAAAACTCACTGATTGAACGACTCAGCACCATGAAACTATGACAACTAGTCAAAGGAGCAACGCACTCGGCAGGACACACCCTAGACGCAATTTTCGCCAAAGAAAAACTCATCACCACGGCACCACCAATACAAATACTGTGGGGCGACCATCTCATTATCCCATTCGTGATCACTCTGCCTACTCAAGCCTACATCCAACATTCGAAACTCACAACCACCACGAAAAGAAACTGGAAACACGTCAAAGAAACAACCTATTCGAACAGCTGGAATTAACCAAACCCTCAACTACAGAACTATAGCTAGCTGACATAGACGGGAAAGCAGAGATACTACACAAATGGATTGCAGATACAATAGACAAAATCGCCCCAGAAAAAACGTTCATCCCATCAAAAAAAAGAGCAATGGCAAAATGGTTCACCCCACTATTAAATGCCATGAATAAGGAAAACAAAAAGGTGGAATTGGAATGGAGGAAAGAATACAACCCAGGGAAAAAAACACTGTACCAGAAACAAATCCGTGCATACAAGAAGGAAATTGAAAAGGCAAAGAGAAGGCATTACGATGACAGAATCAACAATGCCACCAACACACAAAGAGAAATGTTTAGCATCATTGAAGAAATGAGAAACCCACCAGGCTGCGATAACACCTCAACCCCCTCAGAAAATCTAAGCAACGACCTGGCAGACCACTTCAAAAAAAAAATCTATGACATCCGACAAACCATAAAAAAGGGACCAACCAACAACAACATACAACCCAACGAACCTAACACGGAACCACAGCACAAACTCCAAAGCTTTCCTGAAATATCAGCAGAGGCATTCGCAATGCTGGTAAGATGAAGCAAGAAAGCGGGATCACCCATGGACCCCTGCCCCCAGACATCTACAAATCAATCCTAGTGCAAGGATCGCCAGCCGAACACTACAGAAACCTTATAAATCCATCACTAGCAACAGGGACTGTACTGAGGATCTTCAAATCAGCATAGATCAAGCCTCTCTTGAAAAACACAAGTGGTCACGTAGATGACCCTTTCAACTACAGCCGGATCTCGAACATCCCCAGCAAAACTTCTAGAAACCTACATATATAAACTAACCCAAGAACACGTAGAAAAGCACCACCTGCTGGACCAAGCTCAAGCCGGTTTTAGACCAGCAAGAGGAACAGAAACAGCACTACTATCCATCTGGGACGACCTCAAAACTAACGCAGTCTCAAACACTACCTCAGCCCTTATTCTGCTCGACCTCTCCTCAGCCTTTGACACAGTTAGCCACGACACCCTGACCAAAAGACTAGAAGACATAGGCATAACAGACACAGCACTACGTTGGACTAAATAATTCCTAGCAGACAGAACAGAAACTGTATGGATCAAACCTTTCAAATCCAATCCACGAGTTGACGACTGTGGAGTGCCACAAGGATCCTCACTATCTCCACTATATTTCAACATCTATCAGACTCCGGTCATCAGAATCTTCAAAAACTACATTACATGTTACAACTACGCAGATGACACTCAAATCTTCTACAAAATCAAAGACACCGACACCGATGCCGACCATTCGACCCTAATCGACTGTCTAAAAGAAGTCTTCAACTGGATGGATGCCAACAACCTGAAAATCAAACCAGGAAAGACAGAAATCATGATCATATCCAAAGACCAAGAGAACGAAACCACCATCCCGTGGCCTACGGAAATGGGAAACGCACCGACTCCATCGAAGGTAGTAAAAAATCTGTGAGTCCTAATGGACAACACCCTAACCCTAGAACCACAAATTAATGCAACAGTGAAGAAATGCTTTTTCCTCCTCCACACGGCAAGAAGAATTCTACCTTTCCTCTCCTTCACGCACAAAACACTCACCATTGTCGCCCTAATCATGTCAAAAATAGACTATGCAAACAGCCTCTACCTTGGAATACCACAATACCTCCTGAAGAAACTGCAACAGATCCAAAATGCAGCAGCAAGACTACTCCTCAAACTGTCCAGAAGAGACCACATCACTCCAGCCCTAAAAACACTACACTGGCTCCCGGTAAAACATTGTATCACCTTCAAAACAATGTGCATAACGCACAGGGCAATCAGCAGACTTCCTACAAAAGAAACTGTCTACAAACCAACGAGACCCCTCCGATCAAGCAACGAAATCCGCCTGGAACTCAAACCCTACCTCAAGAAAAAACTTGGAGGCACCTCCTTCTACCACTGGGCCGCAAAAACCTGGAACAACATACCAAAAGAAATAAGAAACACTGAAGATCACCTAAAATTCAGGAAATCGCAAAAACCTGGCTCTTCAACACCACAGATTAAAAACTGAAAACCGAAACAGGAAAAAGGATGACTAAACTGGAAAGGACACGGACAACCCCGAACAGACAGGGAAGCTCCCGCGGCACCTGGACGGGTGACACCGGATGGACCGGAACACAGGCGACACGCACGGACACTGAGTCAACTACCCCAGCAACACTTCCTGCCCGCCCGTTAGCTAACGCCAGGTACCACAGTGTTGTGGAATTGTCAATCACCACACTACCTGAGATGTTGACATTGGCAGGTGCACTGGCCACAGGAGCATACTTGCCAACCCTACCGATTTAGGCGGTAGGATACCGCTTTTGAAGCAGTCCTACCGCCTACCGATTTTTTAACACCAAATACCGATTTTTTTTTGTAAAAAAAAAAAAAAAAAAAAAAATTTTTTTTTTTTTACATTTTTTTTTTTTTTGCCCACGCCAGCTCGGGGGAGTCTTTCAAGGGCTCCCCTGAGCTGGCATACCGGGAGAATGCGCGGCATGCAGGCTTTTAATGTCAAAGGCACCCACGGCGGTGGGCTAAAGCGCACCCTCCGCCGCGGGAGCCTTTGGCAAAAGGCGCCATTAGCCCCCCACCACGCCAGCTCGGGGGAGTCTTTCAAGGACTTCCCCGAGCTGGCATACCGGGAGAATGCGCGGCATGCAGGCTTTTAATGTCAAAGGCACCCACGGCGGTGGGCTAAAAGCGCCCCTCCGCCGCGGGTGCCTTTGGCAAAAGGCAACATTAGCCCCCCACCACGCCAACTCGGAGTCTTTCAAGGACTTCCCCGAGCTGGCGTAGCGGGAGAAGGCGCAGCATGCAGCTTTTAATGTCAAAGGCACCCACGGCGGTGGGCTAAAGGCACCCCTCCGCCGCGGGTGCCTTTGGCAAAAGGTGCCCTTAGCCCCCCACCATGCCAATTCGGGGAGTCTTTCAAGGACTTCCCCGAGCTGGCCTAGTGGGAGAAGGTGCAGCATGCAGGCTTTTAATGTCAAAGGCACCCACGGCGGTGGGCTAAAAGTGCCCCTCCACCGCGGGTGCCTTTGGTCAAAGGCGCCATTAGCCCCCCACCACACCAACTCGGGGGAGTCTTTCAAGGACTTCCCCGAGCTGGCGTAGCGGGAGAAGGCGCGGCATGCAGGCTGTTAATGTCAAAGGCATCCAATGCGGTGGGCTAAAAGCGCCCCTCCGCCGCGGGTGCCTTTGGCAAAAGGCGCCATTAGCCCCCCACCACGCCAACTCGGAGTCTTTCAAGGACTTCCCCGAGCTGGCGTAGCGGGAGAAGGCGCAGCATGCAGGCTTTTAATGTCAAAGGCACCCACGGCGGTGGGCTAAAAGCGCCCCTCCACCGCGGGTGCCTTTGGCCAAGGGCGCCATTAGCCCCCCACCACGCCAGCTCAGGGGAGTCTTTCAAGGACTTCCCCGAGCTGGCGTAGTGGGAGAAGGCACAGCATGCAGGCCTTTGATGTAAAAGGCGCCCACGGCGGTGGGCTAAGGGCGCCCCTCCGCCGCGAGTGCCTTTCACAAAAGGCACCATTAGCCCCCCATTACGTCAACTCTGGCGAGTCTTTCAAGGGCTCCCCCGAGCTGGCGTGATGGCAGAAGGCGTGGCAGGTGCCTCATTGTCATTGAATGCACCCGCGGCGGCGGGCTCATCCAATGACAATGGGCTGCTGACGCGCCCAATTCCTATCATTACCTCCTCGCCTGACTATTTTTGAAACTTTAAGATTCCTACAGATTTTTGGTCACAGAATGTTGGCATGTATGCAGGAGTATGAATGGAGGGCAGGGGGGGCTATGAGGGAGCATGATAGAGGTGGGGGGTCAGAGGAGTAAGGAACCTTGTATGCCAGCCAGACCCAGGTCAGGACAGAGGCGCATCAGGGGAGACTACCGAAGCCGAGCACCTCAATTCAGGACAGAGATGCAAACTAACCAACCCCACTAACGATTTCCCTTTCTGCGTACACCACTCAAACTCCAAACCAAACACAACCAAAACCTACAGCACAACAAACACACATAGACTCGCACAACGGTACACGACGACTACCGGCCACAAACACCCCAGGCCCAGCCAACGGACCCACCGGGCTGAGGCCGCTAACAGCACATCACTGCTCTCTTGCACTTTTCCTGCTTCCTCCCACTAACTCAAACCCCCCCTCCTCTTTCAGAGCCGCCCGAGCGCCAGGGGACCACTCGAGCGCCAGGGGACCACTCCGGTGGTGATAGTGCGCGGTACAAATGTCCTTCAACATTAACATTTCAGAAGTTCTTGTCTCTGGCTTCCATTCCCCAATCAATTAAATAGGGCTACAAATGATGTTATGGTATTATGTGTCAAGTTCCGACCATAGCAACGGCCTACCTAGGGCCAAAGGGGCCAATTCTCTAATGGAAACTAGCCTGCTCACAACGAAGCAGCTATTTCCCATGTCCCTAGCAACCAACGGTCCAATTCCCAGACGGGGAATCGCAATGGTGACGTCGGACGCTACGTGAATGGTAGGGAACGGAACGTGTCCAAGTCACGTGAATAAGGGAAACTAGGGCGTTGCTATGGTCCGTTTCTCAAACGGGAACTAGGCACTGCCCTTCCGGCAGTTCTCGTGCGCCCAGTGTTTTGGCAGATGTTGATTGAGCATGCATGCTGACACGCCCCCTCCGCGCAGGCGCAGTGCAGCACTGCTTGCCTGTGCCTGCTCTGACAGGAGGGAGCTTCGTGCAGCGGGCACCAGGCGGAGAATAAGCGCTAGGGGTGAGTATGTGCCGCTCCCGGGCGACCATGTGCTCCGTTCAGTGTGGTACTGCAATGCTGTGTACCCTCCCGCGACGAGAGGAAGCAATTGCTTCAGCCGGGTCACGGTGTCGCATCTGTGTGATCTGCAAGCATCCCTATGGGCACTTATGTCAGTGTCCTGTTTCGGGGTTACTGAGACTTTCTGTGCCAAGCACCCCCACCGTTCCCTCCAACTCTTACAGTTGTTCTGCACCCTACATAGCCTGCTCCTCGCCCACCCACCCAGAAACAGCGTCCCGTCTCCAGCCAGTTTTAGCTCGGCGGTCTGATCGCCCTCTCCGGGTTTCCCCATCCGTTTAGCATGCCAGGGTCGCTCCAGGGGCAGCCAATGTCCCCTACTATTGGCCAAGTGACACCCCACATCCCTGTTAGGGAGACATTATTTCTGTGCAACCTCAACAGGCGTGTATGATCCCTGCCAGGGACAATGAACAAAATCTCTTTTCACGCCAGCACCGTTGCAGTTTGTTACATTGCAGGCTGCTATGTTACTGTGTCTTGCTAAAGCTGCTCCGTGTATGCCACATTTATAGTTCTGCGATGAAGCTCCTTGTATTGGCATGGGACATTCACTAGGTTGGCTTGGAGATCTTGTTCTGCTTCTACTTTATATGTATGTGCTTGTAGTTTCCTATATGTCATGAATGATGCCTGAGTGAGTGCAAGAGCTGTGGTGGAATGCTAGTGGAGCTTGGAGTGTTGGGGCATCTGGGAATTCCAGGTAGACGGTTGGGGACTTGGAGCTGGGCAGGGAACCAGGGTAGAAGCTACTTATCTTATCTCTCCTACTTTCTGATCTGAACCTGTAACCAAGAGAATAAAGCGTGTTCCTTTTATACATAACCTGGGTCAGCCTGGTTCCTGCTCCTTGTTGTTACTGGCCCAGGGTAGATCCTGCAGGAGGCAGGATGCATAATTTCTGCTTCTACTTTATATGTATGTGCTGTCCTAATTTTTTTTACCACATTCATAGTTTTGTGATTCTCTTTCCCCATACCCCCATAAAACAAAGGTGTTCTGTGCCTGGTAGTAGAAAGTTTGTCTGTTTTGCATTTGCCCGCCAGATCTGTGTTGTGCCTACCGTTCGCAGTATGCGAAGTCATGTGCTAATCACCTGCTGGCCAAGTCCTATTTCTGTTATTGTTAGAAGTCCTTTGTAAATGCTCATATGCCGTTTATGAACTTGTATTACCTGGGGGGTCTTCGTTGTGAAGGCTTGCCTTGACCTGGGTTTCTGGGAGATGGTAGCCGATCATAGCTGGCATTTCAAACATACATTTCTGACTGGTATGCATTTCAACATTTATGTGGTATGGCTACATGGGTGCAACAAAGAGATTTCACATTCCGTTTCATTGCATCAGTCTGCCTCTTAGCCAAGGGCTGCCAGCAGAGTAATGTTGCAATGTGCATTGTTGCTCGGTGGTGCGTGCTTGTTTATTTCATTGGTTATTTCTTGATGCACGTGTAGCTTAATGGTATTTTGAACTCGTAGGGGTCTTGTTGGCACTGTAGTTTAGTCATATAAACTGGTTGTTGGTGTGTAGGCATCAGGGTATTTCTGCATTTGGCTATGTACTATTATATCATCTGGCGCCATGAGCCTCAAGCTACATTGAACTTGGTGGAGCAAGACTGGATACAGAAAGAGTAGGGTGAGGTAATATTGATTAGCTACGTTGGAGGTTTAATGATGGGATAGTAATCGTGCTACTGTGCAAGAGAAACAAACGGAAAAATATACGTATGTATTTGGGTAGAGAACCTCTGCACCACTGTTGGGGTTAGAAAACCAGGATTCGAGTTCAGCAGTACGTTGGGATGGTGGGTGGGAAGGGGAAGAGTTTCCAGATTTCGGGAGTTTTCAAAAGACCAATGTGGAGTTGATAGCCAAATGCAGAGACTGGTTAAGGGTGTTGAGAGGCAGGGCGTGAGGAGGGGATTGAGAGGCAAAGTTTTTAGTTGGTAAGAGTATGGAGTGTTGAAGGCGAATGAGGCTGGTAGCAGGAGACAGTGGTTTTGTGTGGCTAGTAGGCAATTTAAGATAATATATATTTATTTAATGTGATTCAGTTTACATTAATAAACTTTACACATCATCTAACATTTGTACATATACATTTGATAATACAAGAAACAAATCCTCAAATAGCCAATAACTAAAACAGCATATAAACATACTAAAAAAGTAGATTAATCTACAGGCTGAAAGGATGAATAACCTAAAAATCACATGTCTCACTACCGTATAATAATATAACGTTTCTATTACTGTACATCATCAGCTCATCTCAACACCAAAGCAACACCAATAAATGTACTAAAGATGAATCCATGCACCTACCAGCAGCACTACCTTCAACCACATAACAATGGGCACATTAAAACCATAATATTTCCCCATATGTAACATGAAGTTAAAAAAACATTACGTGGCATATTTTTTCCAGATGCTATTCAGATCTTAATGCCCAAAGTTTCTTCAATACTTAGATGTTATAATAGGCCGTTAGCATCCGCAGACTCTCGGAATTGATGCAATGATGCCAAAAATTTAAATCACTGATTGTACCCAGGTCATGGGTAAACAACCCTATATGCCGGTGGATTACATCTATCATTGGGTCAATAAATGTCTAGCTGTCTCTAGTTTGATGTCAGCTTTACATATCCTACAAGTCCGTTGGTCCCTTGGAATTTGTTCTCTTCTGCCCGTGACCATCAGAGTCGGGAGCTGCTCCATCCGAAGTAGTAATATAAAACGTCATAGCCTTTTGGAGGGGCAGAGATTCAGATACGCCTGAGGTTTCATAAAGGTATAGAGCCTATATTGTACAAACTGATAACTTTTCAGTGAGTGGAGGTGGGCAAAGTTCTCTAGCCAGTCCCACATATCAACCCGCTTATTCAATGCCTTTTGAACCAGTAATGAGTACTCCCCTCCATGCCAGGCCCAACCAATGTCAGCTAGATGTTTTGTCATTTTGGCATACGGAGAACCAGAGTTCTGTTTTTTACATAGCTCCTGATATATCGTAGACAATAAAGGATTATCTGATCCACTATACATCTTCAGAAAAACCCTAATCTCTTTGTCATGATTGTGGCATAAAGAGAGGGCACACCCAATTCCAAGCGTATAATGGCCATAGGGACTCCTGGTGCCAAACCAAGGATGCGTCGCCAAAATTTCCCCTCGATGACCTGCAGCCATCCAAGGTCAATATCAAAAAGGGCATCTAGGCCATAGGTTCTCATAGGGGTTAGTACTTGCATATAGAATTTAAGATAAGGATGGTGGGTTGCTAATGGGGGATAAAGTGTGGGAGGGTGGGGCGTGTGAAAACACTGGGATTGGGTTCAGTGCAGTTGGAGAAGTTAACAATGTGTGATAAATTGGGGTGTTGGGAGGGGGACAGGTGAGAAGAGGTCCATATGGCGGGGGAAGATGGGGTGAGCGTGGTTTGTGGTCAGTAAAAAAGGCATATATTGTAGATATTTTGTTGAATAAATGAACTGCTAAAATGGACTGCGTTAAGACTTGGCATATAGCGACAATAGTACCCATCTGCGAACACGGGGGAGAGAGAAACTCCTACCAATTATCGACTGATGGACTTTGTTGATGTTGAAAGAAACGTGTTGGCAATGTTAATCTTGGCGGACTTCAATGATTGGGTTTAGGATGGGGAAGAGTATGCCTCCAATGGTTTTATTTATAATCTATGTCAAATACATTCCCATAGCTCTCATAATGTAACATTATATTCAGCATGTTTGGATCTGACTGCAGCGTTTGACCGTGTTGATATGGTGAGCATGTGAAAGAAACTGGTGGGCTGGTGAATCCGTGGTGGCCTATTAAAGAGGAGTATGTTGTTGTTATATAAAGGCAGCGCCTCACTAGTAAGGCTGAATGCTGCAGGAGCTATGTCAACAAAGATCCATATTGTTACATATGTAAGACAGGGATGTGTTTAGCGCCCACACGTTTTAATTTGTATATTTCGGGTATTCAAGAGGCTCTGAATACAGGGTTAGCCTTTCTGCCGAAATTGGGTCACATAAACCTACATAGATTGGCATACAGGGGCAATCCTTGTTTTGTTAAACTTGACTCCCTTCCGCCCATTGGCCTAAAAGAACTTTGAATAAGATGTCAAAATATGCGTAATACAGCAACTTGATTATTAATGAAAGTAAATCTTAGAGAGAAAATGTATAGCCATTTTAGATGAAGATTTTACAATACGCTGTTAGAGGGAGTGAAGGAAATGGGATACTTAGGTTTCTGTATGTATATTCATGATCAAGACATTAAGATTAAAATGAAGGCGATGAACACGTTGAAGCCACTTGCAACTCGAATGGGGAAACGTACTGAAATATTTGCGATTTTTGGTGATTCCCTGTTATTTTTGTAGGTTAAAGTTTATCCCCTGTACATTGCATGGCATAGACATTGGAGTGATCCAAAATTGTAATTGGCTCCCCATATGAGATTCATTTATGGAAACCGTTACTAATGTTTTGATCTTCTTTCCCAATATTGGCCACAAATAGGAGTTCAGAAGTGTGATGGATAATCAGATGCTACTAAAACATTCCAGATTGGTTCACCAGCAAACTATTTCTATGCAAACAAGTGCTGTTAAAAATATATGCAAAATTCCCAAGGAAGCTAGGCTTTCCACCCCAAAGCTTTATAAAATGTCCATGTTTGAAGTATTGAGCGTTATGCATGAGATAAAGATTTAATGTTTTGTGCACTTTAGAAATAATGGGGACAAGGCGAATGATACAAATAGTCTCAGACTTGTCTCGTATGCAAGAATGGCCACTTTTTGGCAACTGCAAAACATCTTATTTATTCTAAAGGTTTAGAGGTGAAGCGAGTTATAACTTCGATTTGTTCATATTTTGAATTTTATATTTCGAAATAAGTATGGAAATAATCTGAGTTTATGTGAATATACAGTTGTAATATATGTGTGACATTTTAGACACGTTGTGAAAGATTTAATTTTTAAGCCAAAATTCAGTAAAGGGGAGAAAAAAAGAAAAAGGTGAATGCTGGTATGTTCTTATGGCGAAGGGAGAGCGTTTTGTTTCTAGTGCTTGTTTGTCTGATTATATTATTATTTGAGCGGAATGGACCTTGCAAGATTGAGGGCACACGCGAGTGAAGCCATGACAGACCCTATAACTGATAGTGGGTGGCAAGACAGTAGAGGATGGGATGTCCTCTCAGCTTTAAATGTCTGTCTGACTTTAAGATAATCTTTTGGCTAGATATGTATGGCAGTGTCTAGGAGTGCTTCTTTCTCAAAGAAGGGAAAAGACTCTGTTCATTGTGCTCCCCGTTGACTCGTACCGTTTTGAATGTGGATCGGAATATTTTTGCAAATAATCAGACCAATTGGCTGCATTGCCATACAACAAGGCTGCCTAGTCAAGACCCGTACAAGGGTGGGTCATGGCAGAGCTTGTAAAACTGGCTTCCACTTTGATGTAGCAGCGAGGGAATGGTTGCCAATGTTTTGGGGTGGAGGGGACATTTCCAAAATATTGTCTTAGTTGTATGTCTGCACTATGTGAAAGCTTAACAGCATGTGCAGGTAATACGGGAAGCACCTGGCTCCTTTACTATTTTTAGGGCGACACAGTAGGGGTGCCCACTATCCCCTCTTCTGTTTATATATTTGGAACCTTCAGTTAAAAAAAGAAAAGCAGCCAATTAAATCATTTTAAAAAAAAAATTGCTAAAGGGGATTGTAAAGTTGATTGTTAGATCAGAACCAGCAGTAACTGTTATTGAAGCAGTTGTGCAATGTGTTGCCTTCTTGGTGTTTAAATTGAATGTTACACAACTAATAAAATGTATGTAATAGGAGGCTGTTAGCATCCATGGTTACATATTTGTTGATAGAAAGATTAGGATCCCACCATAGACCGTTATAGATAACACTAGCATAATGGACCTCTCTCCTAATTGCCATTTTAGGTCAAATTAACTTGATTGAAATGGTTCTTCTCACCAAATATTGTATTTGTATTTATATAAAATTCAGTCGGATATCAATGAAGAAATGTTTAAAACCCTGAATTGTATTAAAACATTTATCTTAGAAATGGGCGATACTAATGTTAGGAAGCATTTTCTGAAAAATAAAGCTCCAAAGCTTGCTTTGTGATAATCAGAGGGACTCTGAAAGGGCTTTGTTGGCCAGCAAATACTAGATGCATTTCTGCATGCTGATTTTTAGACTGTCCAGCCCACTGTATAGTTACGTAAATGGTACCCAGTGGGATCATTTCATTGTTCTGCATGTGGACTTCTGAACCCGATATATCAGCGTATTTCCAGATTTTGCCAACGCCTTTTGGTGTATTGGAATAATTAGCTACAGAATCTCTAGAATATGATGGGTTTTCTTTACCTTTATGTGTAATTGATTATATTTGGTGCAATAGAACAGTCCCATGTCTTCGGAAACGAACCTCATGTTCGTCTGACGCTTGCTCTTTCATTGGAGTTTCATTTGTTTCAATCCATGTTCATTTTGACACATAAGTCGCCTATATGGTAAGACAGTTCTTGTTCATAATCCAAATGTTCTCTTCATCGAATCCTGCCAACCCCCCTGCCGTGCAGCATACTACTGTCTCTTCCCATCTGTTGGATACGAACAACACCCCGTTCATCTTCAGCAATGGGGGTGCTTTGCACCAGGGATCTTTTTCATCACTTGCACATTTTTCCTCGTCTTTGTCCATCAATACAAGTCGTACTCTGTGCCCTTGGAACATGCTTCATACCAGACACAGTGCCAAATGGACTAAACACTGGGCTTCTAGGGGTGGCATCTAATAGAGTACTAGCATTTTGGGTGCCCCTGGGGCATGCAGGATGAGAGAGCAAACATATCCGCTCCCATTTGACCCCACTGAGCTCATGTGACTGTACCACAGGTTACTGAATTCTGGATGGTGCACATCAGTCATTGTTCCAAATGCTACCCTTTTATATTGGTCATATTCCTTCTCTTCAACTCCTCCCTTGATCCGTGGCTTCCAACCCCATGTAACCGTATTGAGTGTCTGGGTTCTATTCATATTTTCAAACCCATTTTGAAAAACGTCACTTTGAACATTACCATATTCAAAAAAGTCTTGTTCACTACACCATATAATATGTCCCTCCCATATAAACTGGCTTAACGAATACATGCATAATCCTACACATATGAACAATATAGACATTATTGATGCAATACTTGCAATGTGAAATCTACAGGGGGCGAGAAGAATGAGGCAACCATGCAATAAGGGTTGTTATGATGCATAATATTAAAACAAACACGTTATACCACTGTTTGAGGACGAGGGAAGCCGGGTTGCTTTAACAAAAACAATTTGCCTTTAATGCAAGTATTCAATGCTGCAAATAACAAAATGTTGTGGGACTTGCTTCGGTGCCTATTTTCCAGTCCACCCTCGAGCAGCTGCAGGGTACTTTCGGCAGTAGGGATGCTTCCTGGTTGCCATTCGGTCAGTCCTTGTATGCACAGCATAGTTCTCTTTCCTTCTCTCTCTCGTATCCACGACTAGCCTGCAAGCAGCAGAACGACTGTCCCTAGTGCTTGAGTATGTTTTGGATTAATAGAGGTCGTTAGGAACGGTCAATAAAACTCACCCTTGTAGGCTGTTGCCCAGGTATTCTCCCTAGCCCTGCCCCCTTTACTCTCAGCGTTGGATCGCCATAGCCCTTCGCCAGCAATCCCAGTTGTGGACGTCAGTCGGGGCTTTACGATGCCAGGTGAGTGGTGTTAAGGAGAAGAGACATTGACATTGCAGTTAGTGCCAGAGCCTAACAGAGCCGGTCAGGTTAGGTCTGGGGGTCATCACTTGAATGCATGGGTGTGGGGTACTGTCGGCACGGTTGATGCATCCGATCCTGAATTTCGTGGTTCCCTTTCGGCAAGCATTGCTTCCCGCCGACGTGGGGCTTGAGTTGTAGTTCGGGGACCCCCTTTCCAGGAATGTCGTGCACCATACTTAGGCGAGCCGTTACACACCCCCCTCGAGGGATCTAGCCATTCGGACAGATCGACACTTCTAGACAGGTAGTAGGCGACCAATTGGAATGCTTCAGGCTTGTGCATGGTCCTAAATGTAAAAGGCTGCAGCGTAAGGAGCCACCTTAACACACGTGGTTTGAGTCCTTCGGTAGGGCCAACCACTGAAGAGGGGCATGATCGGTGAAGAGGGTAAAGGACCAACCCAGGAGGTAGTATGGCAAGGCCGCCACAGCCCACTTTATAGCAAGGCACTCCTTCTCGATTGTCGAGAACGTCAGTTCATGAGGCAACAGCTTCTGGCTAATGAAGGCAATTGATTACAGATCATCTTCCGTACCCTGCGACAGCATAGTGCCCAAGCCGCTGCCGGAGGCATCTGTTTGTAGAAATAAATGCTGTGAAAAGTTCAGACAATGCAACACCGGAGTGCAGATATGACAGTATTCAATGCCTGGAAAGCTCGGATTGATCACTGGACAGGCCCCCAGAATGTGATGACTTTAGGACATCAGCAAGGGGGGCAGCTAAGCTTGAGAACATAGGAATAAAGCGCCGGTAATAACCAACAAACCCCAGGATTGCCTTTGTACTTTTTTTACTGCAGGGTAAGGGTAGACGTAAGATGGCATCAACCTTGTCGACCTGGGGCTTGATTACTCCTCCTCTGACCATGTATCCGGGTTAGCGGATCTGGTTGGGCCCTAGGGCAGTCTTTTTGCGGTTGATGCAAAGCCCAGCAGCATTCAGGGCTGTGACAACATTTTTAAGGTGTTTTGCCCAGGTTCCACTGAATACGGAGATGCCATCAAGGTAGGCAGAGCTGTATGCCGTGTGGGGAACCAGTACCCGGTCCATGAGGGATTGAAAAGTGTCCGGGGCCTCGTGAAGGCCGAATAGAAGGACGGTGAACTAGAAAAGACCACGCGGGCTGGCAAATGCCGTCGTAGGCTTGTCCTTCTTCCGTAAGGGTATCTGCCAGTAATCCTTTGTGAGGTCGATAGTTCTCTGGTATACCGCAGATCCTAACCTTCCCAGTAGTACATCTATCCATGGCATTGGGTAGGCCTTGTTGGATAATGGAGCGTTCAGCTGGCGGAAATCCATATAGAATCTTGTGGATCCATTGGGCTTTGGTACAAGGACTCTCGGATATGACCATGGGCTAGTCGAGAGTTCGATGATGTTAATTTTTAACATTTCCTCTATTTCTGTCTGGACTCTGTTTTTGCTTCGGGAATCCTATAATGTTGCAACCCGAACAGTGCAGTTCAGAATAGTGTTGATCGCGTGTTCTATGAGGTTGGTTCTTCCCGGTAGACTGGAGAAGACGTGAGCGTATGGGTTGAGCACCTTTTTGTAATTTCTTGTTGCTCTTGATGTCCCAGGGAAGAACCCCACTGGACGTTCTGTTACCCGGGAGGGTCTCTCAGAGGGAATTGTTCATCGGGTGTTTCTTTGGCGAACAACATGCCATTGGTTTCAGTGCCTCCTTCCACTCCTTGAGTAAGTTGACATGGTAGTTTGTTTCCTTATCCTGTGTCTCAGGTTGATGTACTAGATGGATGACTGGTTCTAGAAGAGAAGTTATTGTATAAGGTCCCTTCAACTGGGATAACATCTTGTTTTGAGTAGTGGGACCAACATCTTGTCACCTGGCTTGAAGGTTCTCAATCAACTTTCTTCGTTTTAGGTTTCTTCTTGGGTGCATTGGGCTAGTCCTAGGTTGGATTGCGCCATTGACCTGAGTTTACCAAGATGGGTCCTCATTTACATTACATAACTAGCCAGGGGTTGTTCTTCATATTGGTTCTCCCGTTCTTTCCTGACTATGTGGAGGACGATTCGGGACCGGTGGCCGAATAATAGTTTGAAGGGGGAGAAGCCTGTCAAAAATTTGTAGCGTTTCTCGAAGACCATGAGGACCCAAGGCAGAGCACGGTCTCAGTTAACGGTTGGAGCAGTAACCTTCTTCAACATTTGTTTTAATGTTTTATTATAACGTTCTACCAATCCATCTGTATGGGGATGGTAAATCGATGTTCTGATCTGTTTGATCTTTAGTTGCTGGCAGACTCTCTTCGTGATGGTGGATATGAAATTCCGCCCTTGGTCTGTGACAATTTCCCCAGGTATTTCTACCCTCGCAAAAAACAGAATGAGGTCGTCACATACTTGGGTGCCGCTGGCTTCTGGGTAGCGTGTAGCATAGTCAACCATGACTAAGAGATACTCATAGCAATGGCTGGTGGGATCTAGCGGGCCAATGGTGTCCATTCCAATCCGAAGGAACAGTTCTTTGATCAGAGGCATTAGTTGCATGGGGGACCAGGCGGAGGGGTGGAGGGATGTGGGGACTGCTTTATTGACACATAGCACATTCTTGGCAGTACCTACTAATGTCTTGATATACTCCGGGCCAGTAGAACCACTTCAGAACCTTTCCTTGCATCTTTTCGGCTCCCCGGAGTCCTGCGATAGCTAGTTTGAGAACAACGTCTCAGAACCCCTCTGGCACCAACTGACTTCCTTGTCTCTCTGTCAATCATCACTTGGTTATACAGCCCCCCCCACTTTCTCCTTGAGCCATGGTCCAGTGGTTCCTGGTGGGTTGGTGAGGGCCTGTTTGCAGGCTTTCTGTAATGTAGGGTCAGTTTGGGACTTGCTGCTGAAAGTGGCTTCTGTGCCTTCTGTCATCCAGTTGGTTACACACCCCACTGCTCTTGTGCTGGTCCAGTTCCTTTTCCCCAATCTCACCTTGCGTCAGCTTTTCTGAAGTCGCTGCAGTTCTGGCCCTGTAAATTCTATGCTTGAAAAAGGGGCTGCCCGAAGCCACTCCACTTCCTTGACACAATCGCTGAAGGTGGGAAGTTCAGTCCCTAGTAGGACGGTAGATGGCAGAGAAGGCATTATGGTGGCCCATACAACGGAATGGGTATTGTTCAAGCCCACGTTTACCACCCTAGAAAGATATGTCTTCATGTCCCCATGTACGCATTTAACTCGGATGGAGGGACCATCACATTTCTTACATCAACTAACGTTTGATCTGATAGCCGTCTGTTGACTCTCACTGTCGAGGAGGCCTTGGGTGGGGTCATCCATCAATTGTCACGTCCACCATATATGAAGCTTGGTGTCTGCGATACTCCTGTTTGCAGGGCCCCGATGTCCATGGGCTCAATTTTGGGTTTGAGTGGACAAAACCAGGCAATATGGCCCCATTCGCCACATAAAAAATATTGGGGTGGTTTTGGGATATGGGTTCTTCTTCCTTCTGAACTAGCGGGCTTGGATTCAACTGGAGAAGTATGTATACCACTAGTTCTTGGGTGCTCCAGACTAGCAGTTCCTGGGATAGGCTGTTTAGAGGAGCCAGCCTTTTGTGGAGGCAGATGCAATGTTTGTTGGCTTCAGCCAGGGTAGGCCGGTGGTGCTGCCTGACCCAGCACTGAATAGGTCCGGGTAGGGCTTCGATGAACTGCTCTTGCTGTATTTTCGCCATCAGCTTGGCGGTAATGCTGCTGGTTTGTTTCAGCCCCTTTTATCAGTCAGGTCCTGTATGTGATAATACAGTTGTCTGGGTGTTTCTCCGGCCCGTAGTCTGGTCTTCCTCAGACGTAGTCTATAGGCTTCATCGTCCATGCCCAGACATTCCAATATCGTCTCTTGATTTCCCGATAGGGGGTGTCCCCAGAGGGGTTTCTGGCCTGATAAGCCCCTTGCATAGCAGCTCCTGTTAGCAGGGGGCTATGTAATTGCCCCACCGTTCTGCAGGCCACTGGGCATAAATGGGCAGCCCTCTGGAAATTGGTGAAAACGATCCCAGGGTTGTCTCCGGGTTGGTATTTCTGCAAGACTGATGTCGGGACCACTGGAGGTCGCCATGAAGCTGCCATTAAATCTGTGATTTGCTTTTGTCTCTTGGTTCTTTTCCTGTGTTGCGGGCTGAATCTGTATGGCCTGCTGAAATACCTGGCGATCTGTCTGTGCTTGATGACTTTGCAAGGGTTTTAATAATTCATTCCATGACGTGCTTTGTTTTCCCACTGCTGCCACCACTTTGTGAAAGCACGAGGGAATCCGGGTTGCTTTAACAAACACAATTCGCCTTTAATGCAAGGATTCAGTGCTGCAGATAACAAAACGTCAGGGGGACTTGTTTCAGTCCCTATTTTGCAGTCCACTCTCGAGCAGCTGCAGGGTACTTTCGGCATAGGGATGCTTCCTGGTTGCCATTCGGTCAGTTCTCGTATACGCCCAGGTAGTTTGCCTTCCTCCTCTCCCTCGTGTCCACGGGTAGCCTGCAAGAAGCAGAGCAACTCTTAGTGTTTGAACATGTTTTGGATTTATAGAGGAGGTCGTTCGGAGCAACCAATCAAACTCCCCATTGTAGGTTGCTGCCCAGGTATTCCCCCTAGCCCCGCCCCTTTACTCTCAGCGTGGGACAACCATAGCCCTTTACCACCGATCTCAGTTGTGGACATGAGTCAGGGATTTATGATGCTGAGGCCAGGTGAGCGGTATGAAAGAGAGAGGACATTGACATTGCAGTGGCAATGGGTGCCGGAGCCTAGCGGAGACCGCCAGGATAGGTCTGGTGTCATCACTTGAATGCATGGCTGTGGGGTACTGTCTGCATGGAGACCATATCCAAACCTAAATTCCGTGGTTCCCTTTGGGCAAGCATTGCTTCCCACGAACTCGGGGCTTGAGTTTTAGTTTGGGGACCCCCACCAGGAATGTTGTGCTTTGGTTGTAGGTGCACCGTTACACACTGAATGAAGATAGCCCTAAAAGGAAGACACATCATTCGCTGGAATGTTTTTATTTACAAAAGACGGCAAGAGCTGGCAACTTCATTTAATCAATTGTCATTTTAATCAGGCAGCACTGAAGTCTGGCAAAGGGGGAGCTCTATGGGGAGTCTTCCCGACATCAGAAAGGTGCACCCAATACTGCAACTCCTTTACTTTCTCTGCAAACTGAGTGGCATATACTACCGTGTATCGTCCATTAAACCTTGGCTTGCTCCAACTGCAGATAACATTTCTGATGTATATTGTATTGCCAGGGAACAACTGGGGCAGTGGCAGGCGTGTGGGGGTGGCCGCTGTTCAGTCGTCTGCTTCTTTTCTTCTTGGCGCTATCTGGCGAGAAAGAACTTTTATGCATGTTGTAACTAATGCAAATATCCTGTAAACGCATCTCCCAAAATTCTGTCGGCCCTGTGAGCATCAGATGCACTACATATGGGTCAAAGTGGCATGTGCATTCTCCGTCCCATCCTGTTTTTGTGAGGCGAAAGGTAATGGTCTTTACAGGGCTGTGCCCTCAAACTGAAAAGGGCGAAGGGCCAACAGTGGACCAAATTCTTCTTGAGCGTCGTGCATAACTTTGACAATTTGCCCTTCAAGAGGCCTTTCATCCCCTTGACAGAGCCATTGACCTGCGGGTGATATATGGAGCACATCTTATGCCGAATGCCTAACAATGCAGCTATTTCTTTAACCAGCATGTTGAAGAGGTGTGTGCCATTATTGGATTTAAGAACTTCACACTCACCATCTGGGAACAACTCTCGTACGAAAAATGTGGCCGCTGATTTAGCGTCCGGATGTACACATGGCCCAGCCTAAATCCACCGGGAGAACTGGCAAACTATAACAACGAGGTACTGATATGTATTGCACCGCTCTCCCATGTCAACAGGAAGTTCTCTGAATGGTCCACTGGGGGGAGGGGTTAATGTGCCAAGCAGTGTCCTCAATCTTTGCCCCATATTGTACATATGGCAAGTGACACAATTGGCAATTAATGTATTTCACAGTTCTTGGAGGTTTGGCATAAACCAATCCTCTTGAATGTCCGCAGCTATTTGTTGCTTAGAGACGTGCAAGTGATAATGGAGCTGTTCAAAAGCAACCATCACCAACTCCTGGGGCATCACTTCTTTACCTGTGATGACTTGACTCCATATTAGGTCAGTGGGGGGATTGCATACAGCCCCTCTTTTGCCACAACTGTTTCTCTTCTTGGGGTGCCTGTCCTTGCAATTCTATTATCTGTGTGATTCTAACTGCTGTAAATGGGACTTCTAGTTGTACTGTACCCTCACTATTTCTGGCCATGCCTCAATATCTAGCACTGGCAGGTATGCTGCTATTTTAGCCGCTTCAGCTGCTGTTTTATTCCCCAGGGAAAATGGGTTTGTGGTGTTAGTGTGTGCGGCGCACTTGACGACTGCGACAAGTGTGGGCCAAAAGAGAGCATAGATCAACCTGTCCAATAGTGCTGCATGTTGCACATGGAACCCATCAGCCTTTCGAAATCCCCTCCTCCTCCACCACGATAATCCAGAATGCACGATGGTGGTGATATATGCTGAATCGGAGTATATTATCATTCAGCACCCTTGGGATACCTCTTGTGCCTCAATGAGGGCAATTAGTTCTACCACTTGGGCAGAGTAGTGCATTGGCAATCTCTTCTGTACTAGGATCTTGTACTACCCGTCCACTAAGTGGACCATCGCCGCCCCTTTGTGCTTCTTATTCGTCTCCTTGTCAATGGTCCCTGAACCATCAATGAAGAACACTTCCCTATCATCGAGAGCACCGTTATTCGCCTTAGGTATGCCATCCTCAGGACCCTCCTAGGTAACAGTCATGTGTGTCACCTCCCTCAGTGAGTGCTTCAGTGCTAAATGTGGCTGGGTTTACAGTCTTGCACCTCAAAAAATGGTTGCAGAGGCTGATAGAATGACTTCTTCCGCTGGTGCTTTCTCGGTCACTAGTGTGGATTTGGACCTTCCAAGGACTGCAAATACTGTGTGTTCAACATATAAGGTAACTTAACACCCCATTGTGATGGTGGTAGATTTTTCAATGGCGAAGGCTGCTGCTGCCAATGTCTGCTCGCATAGGAATTGGCCCTGCATTACTGAGTCCAACATGCAACTATAGTATGTCAAAGGTTTTTAGTCACTGGTGCTTTTCTGCATCAGAGCTGCTGTCATCATCTGTCCATCTGAGTGGGAAAACCAATGGAATTCTTGTGTATAATCTGGGGTCCCTAGAACCGGGGCAGTGCTAATGACATCTTTGAGCTCTTGGAAGCTTGTGAGGATCTCTTCCGTACAGGTGATGGTGCTTTCTGTCTTTTGAGCCCCATTTATGTTAATATTAAAGAATGATTTGTACTGTGCACTATCACCACTGGAGTGGTCCCCTGGCACTCTGGCGGCTTTGGAAGAAAATGGAGGGGTGGGGGAGTTAATTGGATGAGCTGGAGAAGTGCAAGAGAGCAGTGATGTGCTGTTGGTGGCCTCGGCCCGGAATTCCATTGGCTGGGTTTGGGGTGTTATACTGTTGGAAGACGTTGTGTTCTGTTGTGGTGGTTCGTGTGTGCTTTGTTTTGTTGTTGTAGCGAAGTTTGTGCTGATTGGTGTTGTAGGTTTGTGGTTGTGTGTGGTTAGAGTTTGAGAGATGTATGCAGAGGGTGAGGGTGTTAGTGGATTGGTTAGTTGGCATTGCTGTGTAGGAGTGAGGCGCTACATTTCCCATTTTTAATTCGGTGGGGTGTGTGGGTGTCACTGTATCTGCATCCAGAACGGGTTTGTGTGACGCTCACGGTCCCTTTTCCATATAGCATCTGTTCATAGGCATGACCTTCCCCAGGTTGTGTACCGGCCGTCTACGTGGCCCCTGTTTGTGTGCGGGGCGGGCAGACATTTGTTCCTCCCATGCAGTCTGGCCCAAAGAGCATTCCCAATCTAGTCTAGTCGGTAAACCCGGGTTTGCTCCTTCCTCAACTTCACCCTCTTGTTCGATTCATCATTAATGTTACGGCTACTACCACCTTTGGACTGTGGCAATGCTAGCATTTGCAGTTATCTCCATGCGCGGCGTCTGCCTTCATTCAAGACTGGATTCGTCCATGATCCTGCCAATAACCACAGTTTAGTTGGTGTGGCAGGTGCTAACACTCACCCAACTTTATTCAGGTATGAACTACAGTATAATTTATCGCATGGGTGATGTTTGTTCCCTGGAGTTGGGTAAGCATGTTGGCTCTGTCCTCATGGGTGTCGTTTGTGTCTTATTAGATTTAGTGCGGTCTCTCTTGTTGTAGTAAGAGTTTCTTTATTTGATTTTGGGCATTGTCATTGTTGTCCTAGATGGTCAGTGTAAAGACTGGTAGGGGGTGGTCTGTACTTCTGCTTTCTATATGGTAGAGGGGAGGCACAGAGGACCCCAGCCTAGATTCTCTATTCGGTAGCTATGGTCGAGCAATCAAGGCCTAGCTTCTCAGGAGGTGATGCAGGCTGGTTCTTAAGTACAGTGTAGTCCCCAAGCCTCCACAAAGGAATGTCCACACACTGTATTGGTTAGAACACAGTCTTTATATAATCAATATTCCAGGTTATGTACACTTATCATAATAGCTCACTTTGTACTTAGGAAAATCAACAATGGCATATATATACAATTCTAAAGTGGTACCACCCTTTGTATTAGATCTCATTAAAGTGCATCAACAATACTGTAACAATGTCACACAGATCAATAGAGTGAAACCAGCAATAGAGATGGGAGAGAAAATAAGCTGGTTGAGCAATAGGCAGAATACTGGCCCCTATCACTAGACACAGTTCTGTGTGGAGATCACCCCCCCACCTGGGCAACCTGTAAAATAAAGATATAGCACAAGCCCAGTCCATATATTGTTCTGCAAGTCTTATTCCCTCCTATCATGTTTTTACCCCCCCAATGTACCTGGTGGAGTCGAGTTCTTTGAAGAGGCGTCGACAGATCCTTCTTGAGCGACCCCCTTTCAAGCGGGAGTCACGGATCGTCGAGAGGCGTCGAGAAGCATCAAGGAACTCGGCGTTCGGCGGCGGGGAATCGACGGCCCTTCTTGAATGCCTTCCCTTTCAAGCGGGAGACACGGGGCGTCGAACGTCCGTCGAGGAACTCGGCGTTCGGCGTCGGGGAATCGACGGCCCTTCTTGAATGCCTTCCCTTTCAAGCGGGAGACACGGGGCGTCGAACGTCCGACAACAAACAGGGTAGAACGGCGTCGATGAGGTGTCAGCTTCGATCCAAGCGGTGCTCGTCGACGATGGAGCGTTGGCATCCTGCAAGGCAGAGGCGTGCGGGGCACCTCGATGACAATTGTTCCGGACTGCAAAGATTGTGGAGATGGGGGCCCAGCAAAGGCGTCGATTCGTTCGAGTCTTTGTGGTCTTCGGGTGGCGGGAAACCCACCGGCAGGTTTCTCCTCGGCGCGGTGGTCGTCCTCGACTTTCTCCGGCAGGATAAAGCGGTCGACGGTGCGGACGAGGGAGTCCTTCGATTCAAATGTTCTTAGGCAAGGAGCGGACGGCTCCGGTCGTCGGCGGCACGGCGTCAAGTGGTTCCCACGGCTGGGCAACACAACTTCGACGGGCCTCCAGCGGTTACACAAACCTGCGAACCCTGGTCGACGGCAATGGACTTCGGCGATGTCCGGGTGCTTCACTTCGATCTCCTCGGCGGTCCCGTCTCGGGTCGGCAGCCTTTCGAGGGTCTGTCTTCCAGGGCGCTTCGGCGAAGATGGAGCGGTGCTTGATGGGCCCTCGGAGCACGGGAAGAGGGCGCCTTACCAGGTCCTCTCTCGGGTCAGTCTTCGACGATTTCGGCAGCCTTCGGATCGGTCGAAGCAAATGCAACAGCAAGTCTTCTTCTTCCAGCTGGACGTCGAGGATCAGCAGTTCCAGTTACTCTTAGAGTGGAGACTCAGCTCCAGAACGCTTCTGAACAATTACCAGTGGTGAGAAGTCCCCAGATATACTATTCTGTCTCTCATCCACACTGCTGGCACACACTCAGCAGCCAATCGCACAGAAGGGCATTCATGCAGTCAGCCAATCAGGCACACAGTGCATTCAGGCCACACTCCTCCTTTTCAGACACTCACAACAAGGAATGTGGATTGGGACAAGTACCCAGCCATTCAACACTACACACTGCATTCAGGCCAGTTTCGGGCAGGGCTGTCTCAGTCTTTGTCTCTCATGCCAGAAACCAGACAACCACAACGAGGAGTGTATATTGGTCACACACTCCATTCACCCAGGTCCCACCCACAGGAGGTACCCACAACATACAGTCACTGGGAAGGCTCCAGTCAGTCTAGCTGGGCCTTCACAACAACACCATATATAGAACTTCCACCCAGCAGCCAGTCAGGGGGAAGGGACAGAGTCAGGGCTTCCCAGGACTTTGGGAAAACAAGGTAACGGGCAATAGAAAGCAAGAGGCCACAGGGGCCATCTTGTTTCCTATCAGGCATCAACTGATCCCAATGGCAGGGCCTGGGTATCCCAAAATGGAGGACACCCAGAGCACCTGTCAAATTCAGCATGGAGCTGCCACCAGCCCATACCCTGCTCTGTGGGCCATCCACAGGTGCCCAAAAACATACACTAGGGGCACACGGTTGTACCCCTACCCATGGGTGCCATAAGGGTATCCCATGGGTCTGTTCACCAAACCAAAAGAGAGAGCTGCACTGCCAGGAGTCCCACATGGACTCCCGGGCAGGAAACACGACAGAACACACGATAAAAAGCAGTAAAGGACAAGGATTCAGAGGCCCTGTCCCTCTGGTGCATTTCCAGCATCACAGTCCGCCTTTTCATTGTTTTTCCAGTTTGGTTTTTCAGTTTGAGTCTATGATGTTGAAGAGTCAGATTTTTAGTTGTTTTCTGAATTGTAGGTGGTCTTTGGTGTTTCTTATTTTTTTCGGGATGTTGTTCCAGGTTTTTGTGGCTAAGTGGGAGAAGGAGGAGCCTCCCAAGTTTTTTTGAGGTATGGTTTTTCTTCCAGATGGATTTCGTTGCTTGATCTGAGGAGTCTTGTCAGCTTGTAGGTTGGTAATTTCTTTCACAGGAATTTGGCTCCTTGTCCGCTGATTGCCCTGTGTGTTATGCACATTGTTTTGAAGGTGATGCAATGTTTGACTGTGAGCCAGTGCAGCGTTTTTAGGGCTGGAGTGATGTGGTTTCTTCTGGATAGTTTGAGGAGGAGTCTGGCTGCTGCATTTTGGATCTGTTGAAGTTTCTTCAGGAGATATTCAGGTATCCCGAGATAGAGGCTGTTTACATAGTCGATTCTTGACATGATGAGGGCGACGATTGTGAGTGTTTTGTGGGTGAAGGAGAGGAAGGGTAAGATTCGTCTTGCTGTGTGAAGGAGGAAGAAGCATTTCTTGATTATTGCATTTATTTGTGTTTCTAAGGTTAGGGTATTGTCCATCAGGACTCGCAGGTTTTTTACTACCTTAGATGGAATTGGTGTGGTTCCCATTTCCGTTGGTCATGGAATATAGGTGGTGTTCTCTTGATTTTTGGATATAATCATGATTTCAGTCTTGCCTGGGTTGATTTTTCAAGTTGTTGGCATTCATCCAGTTAAATACTTCTTTTGGACACTTGATTAGGGTTGAGTGATCGGCTTGAGTGTCTTCGATTTTGTAGATGATTTGAGTGTCATCTGCGTAGTTGTAGCACGTAAATTGGTCTTTTTTGAAAATTGTGATTAGTGCAGTTTGGTAGATGTTGAAGTACAGTGGTGATAATAAGGACCCTTGTGGTACTATACAGTCGTTGACTCGTGGTGTGGATTTGAAGGGCTTTAACCAAACAGTTTCTGTTCTGTCTGCTAGGAACGCTTTAGTCCAGAGTAGTGGCGTGTCTGTTATGCCTATGTCTTCTAGTCTTTTGGTTAGTGTGTCATGGCTAACTGTGTCAAAGGCTGCTGAGAGGTCTAGCAGAATCAGGGCTGAGGTTATGTCTGGGTCTGTGTTTGTTTTTAGGTCGTCCCAGATGGATAGTAGAGCTGTTTCTGTTCCTCTTGCGGGTCTGAAGCCGACTTGTGCTGGTCCAATAGGTGGTGTTTTTCTACGTGTTCTTGGGTTAATTTGTATACGTAGGTTTCCAGGAGTTTTGCTGGGTAGGGAATGTTTGAGATGGGCCTGTAGTTGGAGAGGTCTTCCACGTCTCCACTTGTGTTTTTAAGAGTAGTTTGATATATGCTGATTTGAAGGATCTTGGTACAGTCAATGTTGCTGGTGAGTGATTTAGGAGGTATCTGTAGTATTATGATGGTGTTCCTTGTGCGAGGATTGATTTGTAGATGTCAGGCGGGCATGGATCCATGGGTGAACCTGATTCCTTACTGTTTTTCACCGGCAAGACGAAAGCCTCTGCTGATATTTCAGGATAGTTTTGGAGTTTATGATGTGGATCTGTGTTAGATTTGGTTGGATGTTATGGTTGGTTGGTCTGTTTAGTATGATTGTCGGATGCGTTGACTTTGTTCTTAAAGTGCTCTGCCAGGTCGTTGCAAAGTTTCTCTGAGGGGGTTGGGGTGTTGTAGCAGCCTGGTGGGTTTCTCATTTCTTTAATGATGTTGAACATTTCTTTTAGTGAGTTTGTCGCGTTGGTGATTCTGTCGTCATAATGCCTTCTCTTTGCACTCTGTATTTCCTTCTTGTATGCTCTGATTTGTTTCTGGAACAGTTTTCTTTTTTCTGGGTTGTATTCTTTTCTACATTCCATCTCCGTTTTCTTGTCCTTTTTCATGGTGCTTAATAGTGGGGTGAACCATTTTGCTATTGATCTTTTTTTTGATGGGGTGAATGGTTTTTCTGGGGTTATCTTTTCGATTGTGTCAGCGATCCATTTGTGTAGCAGCTCCGCTTTCCCGACTAGGTCAGCCAGCTCTAGTTCTGTAATTGAGGGTTTAGTTGTCTCTAGTTGTTCGAACAGGTTGCTTGTTTTGACGGTTTTCCAGTTTTTTTGTGGGGGTTTGTTAATTTGGGGGTCTGGATGCAGAGAGGAGTAGGTAGTCTGATGATGAAAGGGATGATGAGATGGCCGCTCCATAGTATTTGTATCGGTGGTGCCGCAGTGATAAGTTTTTCCTGGGAGAAGATGGAATCGAGGGTGTGTCCTGCCGAGTGTGTTGCTCCTTTGACTAGCTGTCGTAGTTTCATGGTTTTAAGTTGTCCGGTCAGTGAGTTTTGGGAGTTTGCGTGACTTGTTTCAAACCAGACGT
Organism: Ambystoma mexicanum; assembly: GCF_040938575.1. Lineage (NCBI taxonomy): Eukaryota > Metazoa > Chordata > Amphibia > Caudata > Ambystomatidae > Ambystoma > Ambystoma mexicanum. Next base: position 1,605,919,957 of record NC_090932.1, read on the forward strand.
TGAAATCCCCCAGAATATTCAGATTTTCTTGCTTGATGGCTATTTTAGTGATTGCTTCTATGAAGTTATCAACCAAGGTTGCATCATAAGACGGTGGTCTGTACACCAGTATGAATGTGACATTGGTTTTTGGGTTTGCTGATAGGTGTATGACCATGGTTTTGCAATTGATGATGTTGATGGGGTCATCTGTTTTTATTTTTAGGTGTTCTTTAAATGCTATTGCGAGACCGCCTCCTTTTTTTATTTTTTGTTTATTTGGAGGCATTTGAAGTTGAGTGGGAGGCAGCTTTGGAATGTGATTTTGTAATTTTCGTCCAGCCATGTTTCTGTGATGAATAGAATGTCAATGCCATTGTCGTCCAGAAGGTTGAATATCTCTGTTCAATGTTTTGACATGGATCTTGCATTTAATAGATTGCAGTGAAGTTTAGATGTGCGGTTTGGTTTGGTCTTTATTGTTGTTGTCGTCTTGTGATCGGTGTTGGGGTTTCCTTCGAGGTTGGTACATGCGCGTCTGTGTCGTCAAATTTCTTCTAGGTTCAATCTTGGGTTTTTGTTTTCTTCTGGCTCTTCCACAAATAGTGAGTGTCGAGTGGAAGTTACTCTGATTTGGTGATGTAGGGTGTTATTGCATCGAATCTGTGTTTATTTCTGGCGTTGTCTGGTCGTCTTCTGCGTGGTTGTGTTTGGTTGTTTGCTGCTGTTGACTCTCATGTTGGGTTGGTTCGTTCTGGTGACTGGTTGTTTGCGAGGTATGGTGTTAGGTACAGGGATTTTCCTCTTCTCTCATCGTTAGTTCCAGTGTTATTCCTGCGAGTCTGAGTTTTCTGCAGTTGCGCCTCTTTGTTGCTGTTCCAGAGTGTTTGTTCTTTTTTCTGCTCTTTTTCTTCCACAGGTCGTTTGCGTGGCATGTTGGGTTTTTGTTTTTGTTTTGGTCTGGCTGTCTTGTGGTATGGTACCGGGAGAGGGGGATTTGTCCACTATAGGTTTGATAGGTCTGTTGGTGGTCAGCAGCTGATATTAATTATTGTTTGGTCAGTTTTTGAGTAAGGTAGGGGTGTTAGTTATTGTTTTATTTTGGGTTGGCGTTGGCTGCCTTTTAATGAGTCTCTCTGAGCGAGGTTCACTGCGGTGATTCGATTATGTGGGGTCAGGGATATCTAATTGCTACACGAGCGGGCTAATGTTTTCCATGCTAACAGCTAGATTTAAGATCCTTGCACGATGGGAGAAGGTCTATGGCCCGTCGGTGGGACGATGCAGGACGATGACAGTCCTAGACACAGGTGAGGAATTACAGTTCTACGCACAGCTATTCCAGAGAGTCTCACACAGTGGGAGAGAGGCCCACGCCCCCACGTACGAGAGTACAGTTGGAAACACGGATGAGGCGTTTAGTGGGAGAGAGGCCTATGCCTAACAGGTGAAAGATGACAATTCAAATTTAGTCTGTGTAATAATGGTAGATCATTGGTGTAGTCAGATATCCGTGACTTGCAATAATTGCACAACCCTAGAAACATTTGCATGTCATTAACTGTAACTGGCTGGGGAGTACTACACACTGCCGCCGCACGTTCGGGCGCTACCTTCTTGCAATCAGCGGAAATAAGTTGGCCTAAATATAGGACTTCCTGTTGACAATGCTGCATCTTTGCTTTGTCTACTTTGTACCCTTTGTCTGCTAGCGACTTCAACAGTGTGATGGAGTCCTCTCTGCACGGTCACTCATTGGTGCTATACACCAACACATCATCGACATATTGAATGATAATACTGGACACATGTATGTTTTCTAAATCCCAGTGGAGCACCCTGTTGAAAATGCTGGCAGACTGACAGTACCCCTTTGGTAATCGAGTTTGTCGGAACCTCATTCCATGATAGGTGAACTCGTTGAGGTACTGGGAATCTGGATGTAATGGAATAGACCTTTAAAGTCAATGACAGTAAAGTGGGTCGCTGTGTTGGGTAAAATAATAGACCTTTAAAGTCAATGACAGTAAAGTGGGTCGCTGTGTTGGGTAAAATGTTGTTGCTGTGTTCGGTACAACAGGGAACTCGTCATGGACTATGCTGTTTAAGGGGCGTAAATCCTGGATCATCATCCAACTCGATCCCTTTGCTTTCTTGACTGGGTATAAAGCTGTATTCCAGGGCAACTATAATGTCCTGGTGTAGCAGTGGCATAATGGTGTCATATATCCCTCATCTGCCTCCTTAGACAACGGGTTCAGTTTTACTCTGGGTAGGATTGCTCCTGGTTTGAGGGTGATGTGTACTGCTGCTACTCTTCAACAGGCCTACATTGTGGGGATTGCTTGTCCACAACCCGTCTGGCACCTGCGCTAAGTCACCTTGAGCAAACTGCGGGACACTCCCTGCTAACATCATATGACATGGAACATTATGGTGCTGAATAATTATTTCGCATGGAACAACACACTGCAAATATCTCGCCGTCATTGTCCTTGCCCTCAAAAAAGTTGCCCGTCGGACACCTCCCTCAATGGCTGTGCTGAGTCAATTCGTAGGACGGTGTGCCATTCTCCGCCCTATGCATCTGACCCTATCAACACTATTTTGTTTTTTTTGAAACCACCACCCCTTCCAGATCTAGTGTGATAATCGCCCCTTTGTCATGGTTTTGCGGTGGGGCTGGACTGAACAGAAATTTGTATAGTACCCTCCACGGCTGGTTAGCCACACCTGACATGGTATTGAGCAATAGTGTAGCCCCATAGGTGAACATATTGGGGTGCACAGGTGCCCCTCAGATTGCTCCCTCACTTCCCAATGCATGCACAATAACCATTGCCCTTACATAGCATATACCTGTGGTCGAACACACTACCTCGTCCTCCGTGAATGAGATTGCCATGTTCAATTTGCTTAGTACATCCCATCCCAACCCAACAGATTCACAGTGGTCCGCTGAGAACAGTAATGGTGTTCGCAAATCCCTGTTACCTACCCTGATGGGTAATTCTTCCGTAAATGGAACCGATTTTATTGACCCAGAGAACCCTTGCGTGTCCATTACCTCACCCGATAAGGGGAAATGCCCCTCCTTAATGAATGATTTTGTTGCTCCAGTGTCTACCATAAAAGCAAATGGCTTATTGCATATCTCCAAGCCCACCAATGGTACCTCTTCTGGGTTGAGGCGCTCTGTTTGCTGTCTTAATCTGGATAGGTGTTTTTCTTGAGAGGTTGAAGGGATTCCCCCCTACTACACTGGCCCCCTGGTAGCTTGTGACCGCCCCATGAGGTACTGCGTTATTAGGCACTTCCTGGGCCTGTGGTGGTACTGGATGTATTGCATAAGCTGGTGCACCTTCAACTATCCACACCCCGGGATATCCTACCTTGACCCAAATGTCATCTGCCTGGTCCCCCAACATGAAAGCAAACCTGCTCTTCAGGTTGCCCACAGCTAGAGTAATAACTGCTGTCTGCTTCTCGAACGCAAGTATCCATTTGCCCGCAAACGCAGTAAGGGATGGTAGCGCTTTGATCAAATTGTTCCTGTCCATGTGGGGCCAACGGATATATTGTGCCCTCAGAGGGCCTTTGTGCAATAACGGAAATTGTCCGCTCCTGATTTCCCACCTTCTTTCCCTCTTGTTTCCACTTTACTACCGCCATGCGCCCATGGCAGGCTCTCAACCTGGGCCCCCACAAATATTCCACCCGTGGCGAAATCATGGACGGAGTATCATCCTCCCTGTTTCTCTTCCGTAGCCCCCCATTAATTATCTGCTACTGCAGCCATATCAGCATTGGACTGGACTGATCCATTCTCTAAACTACCGGCCCATGGCCTCCCTCTATACTGCCCCGCAGAATACTTTCTGCTACCTTCTGTTTCCTTACTGCTGTACTATCAATTCTAAATAAGATGTCCCCTGCTCTCCATTCGTCCCAATTGGGGCTCTCTGCTGTCCCCTCTGTTCTGCTTCAACCTTGCTAACTCTTCTTCTGTCTTTTTTTAAATACTTCTTCTAACTCCTTTTGTGGGCTTCGCTCCGATTCCCCACCGCTTGAGCGGCTGCGGTTGCTATGGGGCTCAGTATATTCTCATATTGGGCTGCCGTCAGAGGAGGAGCTGTGGCAGGCAGTGGGAAATATGTGGGGTTCGTTTAACCTGTTGCTGTGTGCATGGGGTAACACCCTGCTGGGGGAGGCTCTACTGCAGCTACTTTGTTTGGTGGGGCGGGGCACCCATGGGTATTTGGGACAATGGGGCCAGGAAACATGTTTTCGGTGGCCCGCTCACTATTCTTTTAGGATTTATAGGGTCTGGGGGAGCATCCTCCAAATCCTCTACCATCCTCCAAAGATCTAGGACCCTCTTTCTGTTCTTCAGTTTCTTCCCCTTCAATCTGACTGCCAAAAACACATACATGTGACCCAAAACCTTTTTGTTCCCTGTGCTGGCCATGGCTTATACATTCCCTCTCTCTCTCTCTCTCTCTCTCTCTCTCTCTCTCTCTCTCTCTCTCGATGATGTGTCCTAATGTTCTCCCGATACAAAGGGAGGGCCATACACACATACTACAGTGGAGTCAATGTCTCAAATTTAATGGTCCCTGCCTGCTTAAAACGTACTCGGTCAACCCAGTCCCTGATCCTGCGGTGCCTTAATAATCCTGCCCCACCCCTTTCCCGTTTCTATTGCATTGGTCTCCCCATTCATCACCCCCTCACCTGCATACCCCAATCTCCTAACACATTACAATCCACACACCCTCATACCAATCACCCATAACTTACTTTCACTCCATAAAATACTATACAACACCTGCGGACTCCACCTTGGTCCACACTTCCACAATAAAAACACCAATAAAACACAACAACAAACTACTATTCATCCTTGCTCGCCCTTTATATTGGGCGGATGGATCCAAGGCCCTCTCAATATATGGGTCCTCTACCCTTATTCTCAGTTTTCCTCTTCATTTCACATCGCTGTCTTCCACCACCCCACCACCGGATCGGAGAATATCCCGTTCCACTCTTACCCTTTGCCTCATATAATAAAAATCAAAAAATATGTAATGCCACGTGGTCGCTCCACTTAACCATCAACACACTCCCCAACACTCAAGCACACTCCTCCCCTGTTGTTTTCTCCCAGAAAAGGGGCACTTATATCTACACGCTCTCTCTTGTTCTTCCGTCGCAGGGTCCTGTCAATGGTCTGCACAATCCTGGGGTGGGACCCTGCTCCAAGGAGCAGACAGAAATTCAGGCAACACAGCTCATGTAAACCTCTCCAGTTTGTGCACAGGAGATTGGCCACTTTTGTGATGGGAGCGGCTCCTCCAAATGTGCGGCCAGGAATCCTGTCACCACAGAGGCTCTGGGATCACGTCGGGGTCACCAAATTTGTAATGCAAGCCCTCCAGACAATAAAAAACCCTCCTTTAAGAAAAACGACCTGGTGCATCTCTTTGCAAGGAAAACATGGTTTATTTTGTATACAAAAAGGAAAAAGGTGACAGTAGGTCCGGTAGACCCAAACTGCCATAGAGTTATCTGTTAATGCAAAGCTAATACGAGGTTTTAAGGAAAGAGAGCGTCCCGTGTGATGTAATCAGTATACAGTGTTAACCACCCACCCTCGTTGGCTACTACCTATATACATCCTATCCTTGGTTTCACTGCTGGGGCTTGGGAAGGGAAGATGATTCAAACTATCACGCTACACTGCCACACTTCCAACAGGGACTACAAAGTACTAGACCTCCCTTCCAATATGGCAGTGTCTTGGCATTTCTTGCACCTGTGACCGTGGTCTACGTCATCATTGCTGTACACTATATTTTGACTACTATAGTATATAATTTATGCCCTATACCTGGGCCTGTCTACACTTCCATACATATTAAAAAACAACTATATTTATTATCACTACAAAAAAAACTTTGTTGACAGGACGTTATGGTTAAGTTGCCCCACCAAAAACCTGTACACTTCACTAAAAAAAAAACTTCCCCCTCCCCTTTATGCTTCAAATTAAAACCGAAAACCCCCTGAAATTCGACAGTTATGGTAAATTAAGCCCCCAACCATGCCACCACCCCTGTGCACTGCTAACACTAACACCCAGACAATGAAATATGTCTTTTCAAATGTCAATGATGACATCATCACTTGTTTATCCCCTTTCTTTACCTTCCCTGCCATACATCTATATCTACATTCAGTAAAAAAAAATCACTAAAGGAATGTTACACTTCACAGTGCAACCAAACACCACTGCACATTCCCCCATTATAGTAAGCTAAGCAACCATAGCTTGCACCATCTACGTGCATTGCTAAGACTAACACCCAGGACATCAAAGATGACATCACAAATAACATTAATGACATCGCTCATGACATCACATATTTGCCTCACTTATTTTGGTGCGTTGAAAGATGTAGGCTAGGTGGTTTTCTTCACTGACCAGCACAATGTGAAAATTGCAAAGGTGCTGTGTAGCAAAACGTTATCCTTGTCGTGTGTTCCTAAAGTACTTTCCTTAGGGTCTGGTGTTGGCTCATGATGCACATGCATGGGGCAATAGCTGGCCTCAAACACACAATTAATTTGTGTACAGGAAGATAAACTGTTGGATGCTACCAGTTCTTTCTAACTTACTTCAGTTTCCCTGTATGTGCCGCTCATTTATATGCCTTGGGTCGTCACATGTATTGTTTGTTGTAGCACAGGTGTGCATTCAGTCTACATTTGGGAGCTACTTATTAAATGTGTTACTTTACACATTCACCCCTGACATCTTGCTACCAACATAGTAGAAAGAAGCCCTTGTAGGTAGGGACTTTTTAGGAATTTTCTTAACACATGTGATGTCATGAGTGATGTCATTAATGTTATTTGTAATGTCCTCTTTGATGTCCTGTGTGTTAGTCTTAGCAATGCACGTAGATGGTGCGAGTTATGGTTGCTTAGCTTACTATAATGGGGGAATGTGCAGTGGTGTTTGGTTGCACTTTGAAGTGTAACATTCCTTTAGTGAAATGTTTTTACTGAATTTACATATATATGTATGGCAGGGAAGGTAAAGAAAGGGGATAAACAAGTTATGTTGTCATTGATGTCATCATTGACATTTGAGAAGACATCTTTCATGATCTGGGTGTTGGTGTTAGCAGTGCACAGGGGTGGTGGCAGGGTTGGGGGCTTAATTTACCACAACTGTCGAATTTCAGGGGTTTTTCGGTTTTAATTTGAAGCATAAAGGAGAGGGGCAATTTATTTTTTTTAATTTTTTTTTTTATAGTGAACTGCACTGGTTTTTGGGAAGGCAACTGGACCCTAACGTCCCCTTATCAAAGTGTGTTTTGTAGGGAAATGTAGAGGGTTTTTGGGAACTTAAGCATGAAATTGTGGCAATGAAGTTGGTGAGCAGAATATGCACAGTAATCATGTAATTTTGAGAGATATGTAGTATAATCTATGTACTTGCCATACATTTAACATAGAACATTCAGAACCCCCTCCCTATTGACTTTAGAAAGGGACGAACTGAGCGCCTGTTTGCGGACGGGGGTGGACAGGATCAACATTACCCAAAGAGGTGGGGGGTATCTGAAAATGTACCATTGTCTTACACAAAAAGTGGGAAACGGTGAAGAAGGCCATAAAGATTTTGTAAGTAATAATAAGTAAATATGGAAACCTGAAGGTGGGAAATGGAAACGACACATTTAATAACCATTCAGAATGAAGAGGATGGTACCCAACAAAAAAAAGAGAGGATGCCACCACTGTAATCACTTCACAGAAACTCGGCAGCCTGGAACGATTGTGGACGGACGCATTTGGATGAAGGGAGATTACAGCAAAAGAGTGAGTGCAGGTTATTTTTTTAAAGTGGGTGTGTTTATTTTTTGGTATGTGGTGCAGAAATAATTTCTTTCTGTTCTTTGAATACACATGTATTGTTTTGACTCAGAAATGGCTAGTACTTTGAGTGGCTGGAGGAGTATTTCCCGCACGGGGAAATGTCTGAAGACAGCGACAACAATGGTACACATTGGTCTGCACATGGAGAATAGTAACCAGTATTGTATAGGCATTTAACTTGTGGTGTTTTCTTTTTCAACAGACCAGGAAAAAAAAAGAGGAAAAGGCAACAGACGACATAGAAGAAGACAGAATAAAAAGGATAGAGTCGAATCTTGATGTTTTGAACAACAATTTTCAAAGTTTATGGGAGTTTGTGGAGGACGTTGCGAGAGGGAAAGTTCGGTACCATTGCCCCACCTGCACCTGCCCTGCTTCTCCATTCCCTAGTGACCCATCCCCAAACCTGCACCAGGAAAATAGACGTTTCGACGAAGTATCCATCCCTTCTTCCCCTCACAAATCTTCCCCTCATAACCAGCCTGTGTTAAATCCAAATTCCCCCATATTTGTTTGTGTCCGCTTCCCCTGCTGTTTCTTTAGATTGATCTGTGTTTTTGTGTGTATAGTAAATGGTTTTGTACAGTAGTTGTAGAGATAGAGTATGTGTTTACATTTTTTTTAAAAAAGACGTAAGATGTTTGCGAACAGCGCGCCTGGTCGACCTATCCGCAAGCAATGGAATGTGGGTGCTGTCTAATGCCAAGTAAGACGGATGTGATGTGTGATTGCAACATCTTTTCAAAATGTGCGTACATAAACAGAAAGGGGTGTCCGAAGGATATACTAACTCGGCGTACCGCTTGGGAACGAGATAATACATGGTCGTAGAACACACAAGATGTCCGGAATGGGTGTAAATGAGTAGAAAGGCAGTGTGTGAAGGACAGTATAGCGGTTCCTATTGGGCGCAGTCAAAATGGTGCCGTTCGAAGAACAGGCACGGTGGGTGGCAAGGTCGTAGGCAAACAAAATGGAGTTGTCCTAAGGACACTAGAACTGTCCGTACAGTGAACATAGCATGCGAGCACATGCGCAGTACAAACGAAAGGATTGGCAACATTGCACCAGTTCCTAACTGTCCGTCTCACTTGTGTCGCACTTTGAAGTACTTTGAGAACCTGAAGACTGTCCGTAGGACACTTGTGCGCATGTGTGATTCTTTGCATTTGCTGTCCAGGGGACTTTCATAAAGGGGGCGGATGTGTTGAGGACGTCATCCTGTGACCGTACCTACGTTGAGCGTGCGGAATAGTTTCTGCGGTTTATGTGCTTCCGCAACACTAAAAATGAACTTGTAGACACAAGGCAGAGTATTGTGGAGTAGAAAAATGTTATTTCACACATCCCAAAGAATAGGCCACCTCAGGTGTTGCTATGTAAAATTGAGTGTACCGCTTTGTAAGGATGAAGACGGTCACGAGGCACACCCCTGCACCCCTTCAAAAGGCCACACCCCCAGAGCGTATCTTCATTGTCCTTCTAGCTATAGCAGAGGTGCGTTGCTTTTACTGCTGTAGTGACGAAAAGGAAACAAATTACTATGGCTTCCATGGCTGCTGTTGGGTTATTAGCCTCTGCGCCTCCCCAAAACCCGCCACCATCACCACCTCACCAAGGGCCTGCAGAGAGATATTTGGTTGAGGATGTAGAGATTGAGGAAGAAGAGGAGGAAGAGAATGAAGTGGAGGAACTGCGCACTAGGAGCATTCGCCGGGAGTGGCGGTTGTTTTCTGTTTATGTTAACGTACCAATAGCACGTGCGAACCTGGTGAAGTGTAACCAGTGCGATGTGGTGTTGAGTCGCAGGAGATTTGGAGCGTACAGTTTTGGTACGACAACCATGAAGCGCCACCTCACTTCGTTCCACACTGCGGACATTCGCAAGGTGGTGCCATGTGAAAAGCGTAGTCGTTTGAGTTCCTCCACAGCATCCTCGGAATCCGATCCTCCCACCACAAGAAACACTCCTGTGGGGGAGCGCCTCCCTCCAGCTGCTTCACAAGCCATTCGCAATGCTGTGGACCCTTACCTTTCGAAGGTGATAGTAGTGTGCACGTACTGTGACGCAGTACTCTGCAGGGGGGAGAGTCTTCAAAGTGCTTTTGAGGCTGCAGTCAGCGAGCACCAGAAGATTTGCTCCTTACCTAAATAAAGATCAGCCTTTCATATTTCTTTGTTCAGTTGCCCTTTCTTATCCCCGTGGCTGGTTTCCCTACCTTACCCTCCTCTCGCCTCTTCTCCTAGTGTGTGGAGTGCTGTTAATCAATTAACGTAAAAACAACAAAAATGACAGAAAAGGCTCTTTTCAGAGCCGCCTTTCTCAGTCTAACAATAGAATTATGAAGTGAAGGCCGTAGAGCCCTGCGGAGTTCAGCAAACGTTCGCGGACAGTCCTAGAGGGCAAAAAGGGAGGGTGCTAGCGGAACAAACGCAGTAAAGTGTACGATGGGAGTAAGTGGCGGCTCTGAAAAGAGCCTTTTGGTGGTGTGTTAAAAAGCAGTGGATTGGGTAAAACGGATTGTCAGATAGGTTAGTGTGATTGCAAAAGAGGGCGCAATGCATTTTGTATATTGTGAAGAAACATCTGATTGCCTGCATATGTGAGGTGGACTCCATCTCTGCAGAAAATGAAATTGCTACGAAACAAAATGTTTTCATTGTGGAAAGAGGACATACCAACATCTCTTAAAAAGGCACACACAGCCTTATTCACATTGCGTCTCGCTTTCTCCATTTGTGTAAAGAAATTCAAGATACATGGCCTAAACTGTTTCCGCCACAATGAATGATGAGTATATCTGGAGGACGCTCTCTCTGTAAAGTAACACAAAGAGGTACCAAGTCCAGCCATCTCATGCCGCGTACGCCATGCCAGTGCACTTCCGCATGTGGAAATCCCCCTTTAAGGTAGGCTCTGAGAAGAGCCGTTTTTAAAAACTTTTTGGCCATATATCGTACAGACATCTGGTATTTTATGCATTTTTTTTTTTTTTTTTAGTTTTTGCCCTTACTTTACTCTTGCAAACATTACATAACCTTCTCTAAAGCAAGCCTTATGTTCCAAAAGAACATTGCATTTCCCAAAGAGGATAGTGCAATGCCATCTCCTTCAAAGTAATGCGCATTGCTGGGAACAATGTTATCGTGGCTACAAAAAAAACATACCAACTCGCAGCATGAATGCACGCATGTCGCGATTGATGATGCACCTCCCGATGCTTTGGTCTTGACAGAAAACGGAAGTGTTGGTCCATTGTAGTCTGGGGAGTAAAGCAGAAAAAATAACTTTGTATGTTGGGAAGATGCTCATGATTGCTTCAGCCAACTGTGCCAACCTGCCAACAAAGTAAGTGACGTCAGGTATCCCAAGTGGCAAGCACCGTAGTGCAAAATTACCACATGAGGAGTGGTCATTTTAAGCGTGTCTCTGCAAACTTGCATAATTGCCGCAGCATTGGCATCAGTGTCAGCGCTCCAGACCACCTCCACTCCTCGCACATTGAAATGGTGTGCCACATGCCTACTCTCGGCACCTTACCTCTCTCATGCTCAATAAATGTTTGTCACTAAAGCATAATCATGGCCCATTGTAACCACGGGCACTAACTTGTATGTATCTAAGTCTAAGAAACACTGTAACAAGCGCCACGATGCCTTCGGTCTGCTGTGCGCTCAACAAATGTGAATAAATAAATAATAAATAAATAGTGTTGTAAGCCCTGCACAAAAATGTCTCCAAGCAGCAAAACCCCGACCCTCTGCACCTCTGCCATTTTCAGTGTGTGCGCCGTCTTTCGACACAAAAGAGTAATGTGAACATCTGATTGGCTGATGGCTACAGTCGTCTTTCCATGCAGGATTAGCTGTAGAAACCATACCAGCGGACAAGCGTTGCCTATGTGCGGCACGTAACTCTTACCCAGTCCTTCCACCCTTTCTACAGCGGTACCAAAGCGAGTCCATCATTGGACACAACTAAGCGTGCGCACCATCAGCCACCAATCACATAGAACCTTGCTAATTTTAACTCTGTCATCAACACTGCGCACTTCAAAATTACTGTCAATGATTCTTAATGGAAATCGCATACCATTGCAAAGCACCTACTTCACAAGCTACTGTGCAAGGATTGCAAATTTCTACGTATGGCTCCATGCATGACCACATGCATAGAGTACAGGTATGTTCATTCTAATCAGAGTACATGTGGAAGCCTTATAATTTAAAATAGACAAAATAACGCCGGTACATTTCCATAGGAAGCACATAACAACGCTCCCCCTTGTAAAGTGCAAGATTGCCGATTCGCCATTAAGAAATTGCACAACTCCTTAATTTCTTCTGCATAACTTGTACATACGTTGCAAGCATGGCTATTTAGGCATAGCTCTCAACCATTTTTGTGTGAAGTGCGGGTGAAATTAGCTGATTTTGTTTTTGGCGGGTGACACGCCCATTGGAATGAATGGCCGTGCAAGAGGCTTGGCGGGTGAGTCTGCCCTTTAGATGGCGGCTGACATCTGCCAAAAGCGTGAGAGTTGAGAAGTATACTTTAGGGCAGACCTTGACTTTGTATGTGAAAATGTCGCAGTTCTGTCCTCTGTACTGCCATCAGTAATGATACTTGCAATATGAATGTATGAGAATAGTAATCGCTCCCGATTGTGGTGCTGACATGTCCTTCGGAGGGTCTCCCGATTTTTGGACATCGTGCTTTTCTTTAAGAAGTAAAAAATGTTTGCCCATCTACTACGTTGCCCTATCGCTTACAAACCTCTCTCCTATGCATACTACACTTTGTAAAGAACAAGGCATTTCCAAACCCCTAAAAAAAAAAAAGATATTTTGAAGGACTTTGAAGTACCATATTGAAAGTAGTATACAAAGAGCGCGCAGAGAGAAGTGAAATGTGCACATGGATTGGGTTGAAACATGAAAGTTGAATCGTATGACGAAAGAAGTACAAGTAAAGGCTGCAGTATCATGACGGCTGCAAACAAAGTAATTGATATTGTTTTTTTAATTCACAGTGAAGACTACTCTCCTGAGAATCAACAACATCTACGCTGCAGACGACATATCCAAAGAATCCTTGTCATCTTGCACCAAAAAGTAAGTACAGTACAAACCTTCATATTGTAACTTCTCCTTAAAGAGGCTGCGTGGGTTATTTGTTCATTTTGGGCACCAAAGGAAGCATTCATTTGTAAACCATTCTGCCTACAAATATCCATTTATAGGACAAAGATTAACAGGTGGAATGGCTGACCAATGGCTGTGTGCTTGGTACTGAAATGACATAGGAAATCCATAGGAAGTTAGATTGTGAAAATAAGTGGCGGTAGCAAGTGTTTGCCATTTTGGTTAGTAATAATGGTTCTCGGCACAAGTAGGGCACTGTGTACTTTCATCTAAAGCACATTGTACTACTATACAAACAGTAAAGTAGCCTTACCAAATGATAGTTAGAGGTCACTGTGCGTTGACACACCGTGCCAAAGAGTTTCCCCATCATACTAATGCACACATGCACACAGCACACATACATTGGACAACAGACAAAAGAATATATTTTTTTCTCAACAGACACCAAAGAATGCCTACCAAAAAGCAGCTCCGTAGAAAGGAACGCAGAATTAGAGCAAATAAAAATAAAGGTACCCAATGTACACATCCACCTGTTGTAGAGTTAGGGGAGAATCTTGGTACAAACCACCTAATGCAATTGGGTAACATAATAAATGAAGTCTCAACTACCGAAACTGTACGTCCTCCATCAAAAGGTATCACAAAACACAGAAATGATGTCAAAGAAACGGCTGCCAGTACAGCTAACAATGTTCCTAATAATCCCGATAGTGTAAGAAGAACCCATAGTAAAAAAAGTATTTTAGCAAAAATGTTTTGTCAGAGTCCTTCAGAATCTACTAAGAAGAGGACCAATGTCATCCTCGCCCCTTAAAACGTACCGTAGGAAGTTAATTCTGCAAGCACTCATGGACAGTGCAATCCTTCTCAAAAGGAAGTTGTTCATATTAGCGTTAAAAAGGATGAAGGCACTAACAAAAGTAAGTACCAAACTACAAATGAAACTCAGCAATAAACGGAATGTGAACAAAAATAATTTTTTGCATGTTTGTGGTGGTGAATGGAGTCGCACAACAACCACAGAGTCATATTTCAATGAAGAAGCATACAAACAAAATCAAACAAACACAATTGCCATCCATAGCAGTGGACGTGGGTGTTAAGTCAGGAGATATTCCTTGACAAGTAACCAGAATCCTGGCTTTAAGTCGTTGAACTCGTCGTGTAGAGGACGAATTATTTTTGTCAATGAACCCAAGAGAGATGTAGCATAAACTCTCTGAACAATCCATTGACCAAGCGATGAGAGGACGTCACGGGAACCAGTCAACCTGTAAAGGAACCGTATATTAGTGGCAGAAGACAACTTGAATAGTAATGCTCAAACAAGCCCACCTCAAGTACCTGAAAATAGACTATAGTAGACTGACTGGCAATTCAGAAAGGAAGGTGGCGTCAGATTTCTAAGGGGACAAGAATAACCAGTAAGTAACTGGAACCATACAATGACCAAAAAGGGAATCAGAAAGAAAGGAACAGTCTTACCGGATGAGAGTTTCCCAGGGAGTTCCAAATAAACTGAAGAAACCAATGAAGCGCCGGAGTGATCCAGAAGCAATGCGATCCACCTACCCACCGCCGGCACGAGGACGCCTAAACAAGAATCCAGCAAACAGCAATGTCCACTGAAACCGACGGTACGCGGACGCCTAGTATAATTTCTTCAGTTCCAAGGGGAAACGAGGAAGTCCATAGAAATGTTCCAATAGCAGCAGAATGAAGGACGTAGATGGTAGCACCAGCCACCGACTTGACAAGGAGAAATCCGTGAAATGTTCCAAGTGTCGAAAACCATGCGGGCAAAAATCAAACAGACGTCCGTGATCCGTAACAAATCCAAAAAGCAGTTCCGAGGGTCGAGACAACAACAAGAGGGTACAGAAACAGGAATCCAGTAGGCGGTCCGGGTCAAAACACAGAAAACAACAGGAGAAAGGTTGGATACGTAGCGGCAAGAGAAATAACAATTTCAGAAGCAGCGAGTAGCGGGGAGGCGTGGTATAAGAAGGCAAAACAAAAAGTCACGTGAGGTTCTAAGGATGTGTAAAGACATGTGACCTCAGGTACGCAGAGCGTCTGCGTTTCCATGGCAGCGACCAGCGCTGCTTCAGATACACCGAACGAACTGGCTGAGCAAACTTCCGTGTTCTGAAGCAGCGTCTTCGTGACAAAAGCGAAGGAACCCCAGGTGTGGAAAGCAAACGAGTATCAGAGGAAAGATTGCCAGTACGCTTCCCTGATTTACGAATCCTGACAGCAGTTATGGGAAAATCAATACTACCATCATGGAACAAGAAACACTGCTTACAAAATTGTCTTCTGAAAACTCTGAATTACCTCTCGATTCAGCAGAACCACACCGTCCAGTATACAAATGGCCGTGCACATCAATATGTGCCATGCCAAAGAAAGCTTTCAAATCTTTACGTGTGTTCCTCAATCAATATGTAAAAGGTAAAGACAAAAGTAAAATCACAGTGCTGCAAAATATGGATATTTGTGTAGTGCGAAAACACACAGGACTAAAAGGACATTCACTAGCCTGCATTTCTGAGCCTATTTGCAAAAGTACCTTCCATGATATCAAAAGAATATCAGTACATCATTCTAAAGTAAGAAATTTAGTGTATAAAATATATTGTGCAAAAAGTCCAGCTTCAGAATTAGGCAATTTAAATACCACTCTTCTGCATGGTACACCCAAATACTTACAAGAAGAAATGGACCGTATTCAGAACAAGTATTTTGGAAGTGAGAGCCACATAGAAAATGCAACAGTTTTAGAGCATAGTAGCGACAATTCTGCACATATCAACTTTCTATTACACACATACAGAAAAGAAATACTAAAATTTAAAAGGTCATCGGCTGAAGTACCAAACCATGTGTGTCTATGTTGCCGCAGAACGTTTTACTAAAGGAACACAAAAAATGTGGACAAGGCATACAAAATAGAAAACAATGAAGACTCTAAATGGTTTCAATTAGCTTTGTACGTTTTAGCTGAAAGCAAATATGAAGTAACTGAACGTCTAATATGTTGCAGTTACTGTACTGCAAAATTAGACAACAACCACACTCCTTCACGTGCAATTACAAATAATTTGGAATTGTTTCCATTACCAAAAATCCTGCAACAGCTCAATTTGTATGAGAGCATAATAATTCAAACAGTTCACCCATTTCAAGCAATTATACGCCTTCATCCAAAAACAGCAAATTTACCTCCCTCTGAATTGGTGAAAGGCATTTGTGGCAAAGTAGTGTACTTGCCATTAGATGTAACAGAAAATGTGCACACTCTAGGAGTGGAACGTTCAATAGAGCATTCTTTAATAGTCTTGGTCAATGGAGTACCAACAAAGGACAAACAAATTGGCAACAATTAGTAGCCTTACACAAAGTTACACAAGCATTGCAATATCTAAAAGACAACAATGAGTACTACAAGGAAATAAATATTGATGAAAGCTTAAGGCAAACAACTGAAATAATTCAAGAGCCATCAGAAACTGGACAATTTGAACTTCTGGATCCAGCTAAAGTATCTACTCTCTTAGACCATTACACAATTCATCCATTGCATTCCAATGAAAGTATATATGATGCACTAAAAACTTACCAAATGCGACAAACCAAAGAGTTACCAATGAGTATTTGGGAAAAAAGTATAGAAGCACATGCTTTTCCACTGCTATTTCCTACAGGCAAAGGTGGGAGGTACGATGATAGACCCACTCAGTTTGGGGCATCAGAATACCGCTCATTACAAATGTATTCCCAAGATCCCAGATTTAGACAAAATGTGGAATACGTATTCATCCTTCTCTACGAAAGTGAATTAGCAACACTATGTTATGGAGTTGCACACATTCTTAAATCTGAAACACACTTTCAAAATATGTCAGCTACACAGTTAGTACAAAATGTACAAGAAAAAGATGAGGTTTTACAATCAAGTATAACAAATTTGTTTGCAAACATGTGTGGTACAAAGGAATACTGGTTTAGACTGCACGGAGACGTGCGTTGCATGATCAGAAACCTTGGACCACCAACTTGGTTTGTTACGCTAAGTTGTGCAGAATACGCATGGGAAGATTTGCATGAGTTCCTGCGCATAGCAAACAGCAACAAAAACAACAAAGATATATTAACACCTGGAGAACTTTGCTCTCTAGATCCAGTTAATGTCTCAAGATATTTCCATCATCGTTTCATTGCAATGCTACACTTTATTTGCAATAAAAGTGTTCCTCCCCTTGGAGAAGTGCAACACTTCTTTTGGAGAAAAGAATATCAAGCGAGAGGAGCACCACATATTCAAATGCTGTTATAGATCAAAGGTGCACCGAAATTTGGGCACGACAGTGATAGCACTGTTTTGCAGTTTATCCAAAAATATGTCACATGTGAAATCCCTTCACAACAGAGTCATAGTGAGCTGCATGGGCAGATTTTACAATTTCAAAGACACAAATGTGGCAAATATTGTCGCCGTAAATACAAAAACAAAGGTAAATACTACACCAAATGCCGCTTTGGTTTCCCCAGACCAGTTACAGAAACGGGTGAAGTAAACAACTTCATGTCTTCAGTTCGACATAGTGTTAAAGGTAAATCACCTAAAAACACGTATTACATAAAAAGAAGGGAAGAATCAAAATATATCGATGATTATAATGCAATCATTGCCCTATTATGGAATGCAAACATAGATCTGCAGTACATTGCAGACAATTCAACTGCTGTTGCACGATATGTTACACCCTATTTAACAAAAGCAGAAAAAACAGAGCTTCAAGACCTCTGGGATGACCTAGCATCAGACAAAACATTATCACAGAAATTGTACAGCCTAGGCATAAAAATGCTCTCTCATGGAGAATGTGGGGCCTATGAAGCAGCAGATCGTTTAACCGGTACTGCTTTGAACGGAAAATCAGACAACCTAGTATGGCTCAGTCTTGGTCCTGCAAAATCTAGTAAAAGAGTGCTAAAATCATATGAGGACATAGAAACTATTGCCAGAAATGATCCCAACAGCCAAGACATTCTGAAAAACAATTTACTGGACACATACTATCCGAACAGGAGTACCACTCGGGAAAGCATGTGCCTGTACCACATAGCTCAAAACTTTGCATACAAAAATAATGTAAAACCCGATGAAAGTAAACGTAGATATAGAGTGACCGATTGTGAAGGGAGCTTAGTGAAACTTAACAAACTAAGCTTAATTAATCGTGTGAAGTTGTCCTTAAAAACTCCTCAACAGAAATAACTAAATTACATGTCTCTTTTACAACTTTTCAAACCATGGAGAAAAGAGGAAGACCTACTAGATAATTATGAGTGCTATGAAGATGCTTTCAAAGCAAATGAAAGCACCATCACCGATGTTAACTTTACGCAGTACAAAACAATGTTACACAATGAGCAGCAACAAGAAGAAGAAATTCAGCCCAACTAGATAAAGACTCTTCCGACAGTAGTCCACCTTCTGTAACAGGAAGTCAAGAGCCATTAGGACAACCACTGATAGCAACTGAGGCTGAAGTTGCTATGGCAGAAGTAGAAAACACCATGTATCAGTATCAAGAAGATACAATGGACTTAACTGTGCAACAAGGAAAACTTAACAACGATCAGCGCACCGTTTGTGAAGAGGCAACAAAACAAATTGTGCATGGCGTACAGCACAAAAATAAAGAATGTACCTGCCAAAATTACAAACCTATACTGCTGTACGTCAGTGGTGAAGCTGGATCAGGGAAAACCTTCTTAATCAAAATTATTAGCAAGTTCCTGCAGCAATTCACAAACAACAAACTGGCAGCTGTTGTAACAGCCCCCACAGGTTTAGCTGCCTACAACATAGGCGGTGTAACTTTGCACCGATTACTACTGCTTCCAGTAGAGAATCAAAATAAATTAGACTACTACAAACATTCTGCAGAAGCTGCAATGGAATTAAGGAAAGTATTGAAGCACATGAAAATGCTACTAATAGATGAAGTGAGCATGGTCTCCAATCTAATGTTGGCTTTGATTCATCTCGGATTGCAAGAAGTACTTAAAAGTACAATACAGAGAATTAACTGAGAACATGCAGCAATCTGCAGATCTCACTTATGCCAACATCTTAAAAAGTATTAGAGTTGGTGTATTATCGCAAGAAGCACAAGCTGTATTGAAAAAGCGGCATATACATGCACTGTATGACGATAATGCATACGCAACTGATGTTCTGGAGCCTTAATGCCAACTCTTGCAAGCTGTTTCAAATTCAACGAAACAATGCTAAAGAAAGAAATGCAAATAATAATAGAAATTAGCGCCACAGACAAACTAGACCTACATGGTTTGACAGTACCCATCTGTGAGCAAGCCACAACAAGACTAAATAGTTTAGAACATTCAATCTCCAACACAGCTGGGTTGGAAAAAGTATTGAAATTATCATTAAATTGTAGAGTAATGCTTAATCGTAACCTTGACGTAGAGCAAGGGCTAGTTAATGGAGCACTGGGCACAGTTGTTGGCTTTCAATCATACCCACGTGATAACAGCATTCAGTTTGTAAATATTCGCGGTGATGAAGTTTCAGAAGTAAAAAGGATAGGTCGCTCAATGGCTCGATTCCTTCTCTTCAAAGACATGTATGTACGTAGAGAGCAATTTTCTCTAACTCTTGCATATGCAGTTACCATTCATAAATCCCAAGGTCTTGCCCTAGATAAAGCATTGATAGATAGATATGGGAAAGACAGTGTTTAAGGAAGGCATGAGCTACGTAGCATTATCACGCTTACATACACTCGACGGTCTTTTGTTAATAAACTTTGATTCAAGTAAAGTCAAAGCTGATATTCCTTGCATTCTCGAATACAATAGATTGCGTTCACTGTACACCCCTCATCTGAAACAATACCTGTTCCAGATAAAGTGAAGCGTGGTAAAAGAAAAGTAAATAAAACAGAAATGCAACAGGAAATTCTGCACAAAAAAAAAGAAAAGAGGCTAAAGTTTCATCAATTGTCGCAAACATAGAAGAATCTATTAGGGAATGTAAACCAGGTACATCGGCAAAGAAGCAACAGAAAAACCGAAAAATGCACTCGGGTACAGAACTTGCTGACCCATTCAAATTTACAAATGAAAGTGGGGTAAGTTGCTATGTAAATGTAGCAATGAATATTCTATTTCAATTGCCACCAATTGTTAACAATATTTACCTGCACAGCACAGACCAATTGTGTTTGCAAATGTTAGTACTGCATAGAGATGCAACAAGCAATCCTGGCAACACATATAAAGTGTTTATGGAGTAAGGCAACAATTTGACTGTTCTAGAATGGAGAGATTCACTATGAACTCACAAGAAGATCCACAAGAATTTCTAATGTACATACTATTAGTATTGGAAAACAAAAGAATACCTGTAAAAGAAATCTTCCAAATTTCGTACATGTGGAAACATACATGCACTCTGTAACAAAGTGATACAGGAAGAAATCCCAAATGAGCGATTTATGTATATTTCCATACCAAATTGTGAGCGCATTCCTTTTCAGCAACTTGTACAAAATGCAAACCATGGCTGATTATATAGTATTTGCAATTCAGACAATCACTCTACCTTACTGATACAATCACATAGTGCCTACATAATACTTATGCTTCTACGTTATAATACAGATGGCACCAAAAACAACTGCAAACTAACTGGATTTACACACGTTAAGTGTCACTAAGAAAGAAAACCTTTACAACAGTAGGAAACATCTACCATGCAGGAGCTACAACCAATCCAGGTCACTAAACTGCATACATTAAAAAGAATTGTGGATGGTTTGAATTTAATGATAGCACCATTACTCTAAAGCAGGGGTTGCCAGCTAACCTAACAAATGCGTATTTAATGTTCTTGAAGCCAAAATGTACGAAATAATGTGCACTTCACAATTGTGAACAAAGTAAATGAAAGACTACAAACAGTTAGAATACGCCTACAGGTATCTAACTACCCAAAAGGCTAGAAGAATGACACAAATAAATGATTGTCACAGATTGTTGGAAACCAATGTACAGGCAGAATACGCCTATACGTATCCAACTGTAGTTGAAAATGGGCAGGAGGGCAACAAAGAAAACATTAATAGGAAAGATACAGGAAACAGGATATGTCAATGACACAAATGGATGAGTATCACAAATCTGTAGGAACACATGTACAGTTAGAATACGCCTACAGGTATCTAACTACCCAACAGGATGGAAGAATGACACAAATAAATGATAATCACAGATCGTTGGAAACAAATTCACAGGTAGAATATGCCTATAGGTATGTAAGTGTTGTTAAAAATCGGCAGGAAGGCAACAAAGAAAACATTAATGGGAAAGATGAAGGAATAAGGATGTAACGACGACACAAATGAATGAGTATCGAAAATATGTAGGAACAAATGCACAGTTTGAATACGCCCACAGGTATCTAACTGTTGATAAAAATGGGCAGGAAGGCAACAAACATAACATTGATCAGAAAAATGAAGAAAACACTGAAAGGAAAAAATTAAGTACTTAGTTGCATAAGAAATGAAGGTTTTTTTTACCCAAACCCAAGGATTAGAAAATCAAACCCAGAAACTGAGCGCAATGCACAGTACACTGGTTTGTAAAGTAAAAATGAGGGTCTAAAAAATAAATGTCTATTAAGCAATGTGGAAAATCTGCAAACATTAACACACCTTTTTCTTTCATCACAGAAATGGAAAAAGTGATACTTCCACCAAGTACAAAAAACCAAACATAAAAAAAGTTTCTGGATTCTGAACAAAGTAAGGAGTAAGTATATTGGCAGGCATTTTCCACACATGGGAATGTACTCGCTTAATGTGTGTTGATAATATGCTGCAGTGCCTGTAGGCTGGCCTTTCGTCTGCGGTGAGTAACCTACCACCTACGCCTTACAAACAAGTTGCAAGGGGTACAGGTCCTATCCACAACCATCACTGCATATGTGAAACATGGTCCTTGTAAATTAGCTGCTTATAAATTTACTTTTCGGACCATCATCTGCAGCCATGAAGTGAAGAAACTAGGGCATCAAAACAACGACCAGAATCCACCACACCCATTTTAACTTGTAACTCCACTGCTTATGACTTCAGTATTGCATGCATGGGCTTTAGCCATGCACCCAAGACTGCAGGGTCTCCCCAATGTTTGATGTTTGGTAATGGGGGTTATTCTATAGGTGTGTTATCCTGCTATACCTCTGCCCAGAGGCTTCCCTCCTAGGTGTATGTCTGTAGATCTTACATGGGATGGGTGTGCAGTGTCTTCCAAGTGTAGTACTTGCCACTTTCTTGTTGGGGGCATGGCCTTCGGCCATGGACCCAACACTGCACGCACTCCCCACAACTTGCCAATGAAAATGCAACACAAGGGGTGTATGCATGGTTGCCACATGCGGCAGTGGTTGTGGCCAGGGCCTAGAGTCTTGGAAGTAAGGCCTTTGGCCGATGCCCATGCATCCAAGACTCTAGGCCCTGGCCACAACCACCGTAGCATGTGCCAACCATGGCAGCGTACTAATGAATATAATAGGCATTGGAAACAGAAATGTATTCACAGCATGTAGGCAATTTAAATGTTTCCTAACACCAGACGTGTCTGTACAAATGTAACAACTCCTCCCATGCAATACACGGCCTCAAATACTGCCCTTATTGGACCCCTCCTTTTCTGTGCGTACAAGAAGGCCATAGAACATACGTCATTAAGTAGGTATAAGTGTACTGTGCGTACAAGATGTCCATACACATTAGATCAAGACGACCGACCCCCAGAACAAGTGCATTAATCACGCATATGTGAAGACTGCAGCCCATGGCCACTACCACCGTAGCATGTGCCACCCATGGCAGCGTACTAATGATTTAATAATGGGCATTACGAAAAATAATAGTCACGGCTTGTTGTCAATTTCAATGTTGCCTACCTATACCCGTGTGCTTTCAAGAATTACAAATTTCCTATCCACTACATGCAGTCAAGTGTTACAAATTTCCTGCCCACTATATGAACTGAAGTGCTATCGTTATTATCCCCCACATTTACTGTATGTACAAGGTGTCCATAGAAATTACATCATGACGGCCGAGGAACAAATGCATAGATCACCCATTTCTTACTGTTAACCTTTCCCAATGCTCTGTGCCACAGCAAAATAGGGTCATGAAAAAAGCATGTGTACGCTGTTTGTTACTCCGCATTCTGTGGATCCAAGATGTCGGGCGCATCCAAACCATCTGACGCAGAAGACGTCTCGCAGCAGCAGCCAATGGACAGAGACGTTGCATGTACGCGGTCATGACTGCAGCCCTTAGCCAATCGGTTTCTTGTTCGTCGACCGAACAGGGAAGTGTGACCGCGGAGCGAACATAGATATCACTCATTATTTCAGACCTACTTTTTCATAATTATAAATGAACGTGCTGCATGTATGGTGACAAAATTTATAAAAGCATGCTTTCTGGACCAAGCCCCTGTACCTGCCGCAGATTTCGTCAAAATCCGTCCAGCGGTTTCACCTGTAGCCGTGCGCAAAGTCCCCCCCCCCCCATTCAGTCTATGGGGAAAAAAGACGTTTTGGGATCCCCCCCTATAACTCCCCTCCCCCTGGACGATTTTTCACCAAACTTTACAAAAGAATTCTGAGTGGGCCGTTTACTTTTTCTGCAAAGTTTGATGAGGGTTCGTCCAGGGGGAGCGGAGTTATAAGCCGCCCAAAAAGTGCTCTTCCTATGGAAACAGCAACTTAACCATAACTACATGGCCACTACTGTGGCCATGTAATTCCCAGTTTGCAAGTTCTACCCCCCCCCCCCTTGCAACCACGCATGTTCTCTTTCGCGTGTGCTAATACATTTTCCTGAGCCTTAATTCTTTGTGTGGGCATGGGAGCGGAAAGTGCATCTCGACAGTTTAGAGGAAGATGCAGAGAAAGACCTGAAACTGTACATCAGGCGTCCAAGGCGCAATTTGCTCTGAAAGAATGTGACAATGCTCGCCACCTCTTTCCAGCAAGGAGCAAAAATCGAGCTTCTTGTGGAAGGGCTGTTGGGTAAGAATTAGTACAGTCCAACTGGTGTGCGACTATACAAGACTTATCTCCTTGGTATTAGACCCACCTTTTAATATTGGCCTGTACTACACAACTTGGTAGTGTGACTGAATAGCCAGGCTTATCTTAAGAGGGGTAATGTGAGCTGTAGAGCTGTGCAATGAAACTAGTAAATTCAAAAATCCAATTAAACATTTACACACTTAATACATTATTTTTACACAAAATTATTTAAAGCATTCTTTAAAAAGCAGTAATTAGCTGTAACATTAATCCCAAGATTCAATTCAAAAAGTGAACAATAATGCAGGTGAGTATTTAATTCATATGTTACACATGTTCCAGCACCCGGAGGTGACTTCAGTTGAGGTCAGTATAGCATTTATATAGTATCACCTTTGCAATATTGAGGTTTCAAGGAAGGAAAGATTAGGGTTAGATCAAAACAGACTGATGGGTTATAAGAACAGTTATATTCTCCCAAAGGGATGCAGATAGTCAATTATCCCAGCATTAAGTATTCAACATTTAAGACCTGTAAGGGAACACGCACTGCCAAAGCCAATAGGTTCAGAAGGAGGCCTTTAGGGAGCCAGGATAGCCAAAGTCTCTGGCGCCCAGTTACCTCAGGGTTCGGTGCGCGGTATAACTAAAGAAACTAAAGTCATTGGACAAAGTCAAGTTCTGATGCTTTTCTTCATAGAAAAATGTTCTTAAATAGTCAGTGTTCAAAAGAGAAATACAGCAACTCGAGAGGAGTCGCCTTTAGAAAGCACAAGCTGTAAGGCCAATGCAGGTAAATTGAGGTCAACTTGGTGTTGTGTTAAATCACACTCTCAAAGGTAGGAAGCACCCCAAATGGAAAAAGGATAAAATACCACAAGCACAGTACCTTGAAAATGAAGAGTGTTCCAGCTGGTTGCCTTCACGATGCAATGCAGTAGACCCTTGTTCCTGGTCCTTGATCGGTTCTACGTTATTTAATCGCGGGACTTTTCATCGCGGGGTTTTTTACCGCAAATCTTTTTTTCAAAAAAACCCATCAAATTGTTTTTTTTATTGGGGGGGATTACCCCCACAAAGCCCCCCGTTCACTTTATTTTTTTTTTTTATTCCCTTACACATATTTCTTTAATTTTTACCCCCCCCCCCAAAAAAAAAGATGAGTTTTTTTTCAAAAATAAATTTTGCAGTAAAAAACCCCGCGATGAAAGGTCCCGCGATCAAAGGACGGTATACCCCTTGATCATGGTGACGAAAGGGAGGACGTCTGGCTGGCTCGTGCGTCAGTACTCGAGAGAGGTCTTTGGCAGCAATGGTTTTCCATCAATTTAGCGGCTCTTGTGGTTTTGGCACCTTTTCTACAGTGCCAATGAAGAACAAAAAGCTCTGGTTAGGATTTCCTTGATCCCTCGGTCGTGGACTCTGGTGAGGGGACTCTGGACGTGGAATTCTTGCTTCTGTAGGGTCCTCTGGAGGCCTACGAAGATCTGGCTGGATTCGGACTTCGGAAGACAATACACTCTCAAGTGTTGAGGTAGACCGGGTATTGGGGTTCTGCAGCCTTGGAAAGTTACAGCAATTAAGGGGTTGCGCCAAAATCTGTTTATCTTCGGCTAGTTAGTGCCACCAGCCTAAGGGAGGAAGTCCTCCTTTGCGGGTCTTCCCTGTCGATTCGAAAACAGGCCGGGCACAGCTGCAGGGCTTCACCGGCACTTTTAGGACAGCCAGCCGGCCCATTTGAACTGGTTTCACTCATGCACACCTAGAGACAAATGGGAGGGAACTTTCCGGACCCTCTCACTTCCTGCCTTTCCAGACAAACTGGGGCCTGGGCGGGCTTCAGGGCTGAAGCCTGCCAAAGGCAAACTACACAAAGGGCTCAAACCTGATGCAAACAGAGCAAAAGCCTAGAAGAAACAAATTAACAAGAAATGGTGAAAAAAGAAGACTCGGGCCGTTTTGGGAAAATGGACACCCTTGTGTGCAGCACTGCAACGGAGGTATCAGCCTGCAGATACATGTCACTAGGTAGTAAAAAAGAAACCACTGTCACCATCCATTCAAGTGAGTTAGTGTAACAAAATGTTACATGAGGAATGGGTTAAAGGAATTACTAGGTAACCCTCCCCTCCCCCCCGTTCCCCCAGCACTCAACATAGGGTGGTGTGTGTTGGACCCATAAGGTAAAGGTAAGTAAGACGGGGGTCATCTTACTATTCTTGGGAACAGTAGCTCACCAAAGAAAAGGTAGTTAAACATTAAGAGAAGTTCAAGGGCACTTCTCAGTGGCGCTATACACAATGTACTGTGTGTCACAATGCAAAATCAGATGCATATGGAGTTTACCAGACGCCATAAAACAGTAAGGAACATAGAAAATCACAGTCAGGAAAACACATGAGTGAGTGAAAAAAAGGTCTGACTCACTCAGGAGCAACATTTTTAAACGCACAGAGTCCAGCAAAAGTGCTGGAGATCTCTATGGTTAATGGGCATTGGCACACAAATGAAAATTCTCCCTAAACACTTCAGACTAGGGGACAGGAGCATTTAATACACTCCTGGATGAATCTCTGGATCCAGTCGTTCATACTTTGTGGAGAGACCATCAGCATTTTGGTGATTTCATCCTGACCTATGCTCAATGCTAAAATCAAACCCTTGGAGGCTGATAGACCATCTAAGTAATTTAGGATTTCCCCCCCTTCATGTGCATCAACCATCCCAAGGGTTGGTGGTCTGTTTGAATTAGGAAAGTAGAACCATAGAAGTATGGCCTAAACATCTTCAGTGACCACACAATGGCAAAACACTCGGGTTCTATAATTGCCCGCCTTGTGTCACGATCCTTCAGTTTCCTACTGATGAAGCAAATAGGTTGTTCTCTGCCTTGCTCATCCAGTTGACATATGACTGCACCTATCATTGTGTTAGAAGCATCTGTTTGTACTATAAAGGATTGGTTGTAATCAGGAGCTCTTAAAACCAGAGCTTTGCAGAGGGCTTGTTACAGCCCTGCGAATACCCTGGCCCACTCCGCATTCCACCTGACCTTCTTAGGACATGTTTGGGAGGACATACCATTCAGGGGAGAAGCTATGGTCCCATAGTTCCCAATCAAGTTTCCTTGGTACCCACCTGGGTTTGAGTAGTGGGGGTGGCCCAGTCTTGTACAGCTTGTACTTTGCTAGTTGAAGGGCCTAATCTCACCAACTCCTACCTCATGTCCAAGGTAGGCCACTTTGCTCTGACCAGTTTGACATTTACATGCCTTTATGGCCGGATGGGCCTGTTCAAGATCCTACAATACATATCCAAGTTGAAGGAGATGGTCTTCCCAAGTTATGTTCTATTATTTGCCATTTATATAGTGCTCTATATATAATTGGTATGACCTCAAAGCGCTGGTAGGTTGCATGCCTTTGGGGACCGTAGTCCAGGTAGGTCGAGAGAGAAAGGTGTCATAGGGTGCTAGTGTGCACCGATTATGTAGGCAGCTGATGCGATTGCTTGATGGTAGCTGCATCCTAGCATTAGGTGTGGTGGTATTTGGTACCAGTTGAATGTGTGCGGTCTGGAAGATGGACATCAAGACTGGGTTCTGGCTGCGTTAGGCCTGTGTAGTGTGCTTATGTGTGCAGCTAGGCTGATGTGGGTATAGCTGCGTTTTAGCAGAATGTTGAGGTGTTCATGAAGTAATGTTTGTATGTGAGAAGCTAAGCCGAAATTGATCTTTGGTGTAGAGAAGAGTGAGCAGAGTGATAGGAGAGGTCAGTGTCTGGGTGGAGGTTTTGATTAATTAACCTCGCTATTCCGGATTCCAAGTGGGCATTTGCGAGTGCTCTGTTCAGGGTAAACTTATTGGTGACTAAGTAGGGGCATTCAATGGCATCATTGCTCTGGATATCTTTGAACATTGTCATCAGATTGCAGGGTCTTAGTCGGCATTATGAAAAGAGTCAGGTTTTTAGAGCCTTGCGGAAGGACATGTAGTCTTGGGTCTGTCGAATATGTGGGGCTGAACACTGCTGTGTCATCCAGGTATGCCATGCAGAAGTCCTCTAACCAATTCAGAACCTGGTTCACCATCCTTTGGAATGTAGCAGGAGCATTCTTTAGTCCAAAAGGCATAACCATAAACTGGTATAAGCCTCCTGGGGCGGAGAAGCCAGTTTTCTCCTAGGCATGGTCTGCCGTTGCCAATAGCCTGAGGTCAAGTCAAATGTGGGGTAGATTCTGTAGGCTCACCGTGAGTCCATCCTCCTGGTAGTCTGTGCATCACTGGCCCCCGTCCAGCTGGGAAGCTGTCTGTTGTCTTAGACCTTCTAGAGAGGGACACTTTCTCTGTCCTCTGCTGAAATCCGCCCAAGAGGGTCCGCCTTCTGTAAGCAAAGTCTGCAGCTCAGGATGGTCTCTAGGATCCAGATGTTCCAAGCAGGGAAGGAGCTCCTAAAGTTATGTTTCACCTGTAACTGGGTTTTCAAGAGTTGGTTTGTCCACCCACTCAGTCTCAACTGGGGATGGGGTCACTGGGGTGACCTTCGACTGTCGTCTCAGGGAAGGCCTTGTTTTCAGAGCAGGTTTGGGTTTGATGCCCTTTTTCCAGCGACTCTTGATTTCTCCTTGGTCTTTCTTCTTAAGCGGAAGGTTGGCCTCTCTGCTGGTGTGAGGTGCTGGATTCCTCCCTGACCTCAAACTGAGAGTCTCTTAAGGTTGCCCCTCTGGTCAATCTTGTCAGCCCCTGCCTCATTTGCTGGGAGTACTGGAGATTACTCCAAGAGTTTTCAAGTCATTCCCCAACAGAACTTTCCCGGGTAGTTCAGATTGCACACTTAACAGGAATTCTTACAGTCATGTTATTGCACTGTATGAGGGCTAGCAAAATAGGAACCATTGGGATAGGGCCGCCAGCAAGTTTAGTGGGAACTTTAAGTGCCTTAGCTACACCGTTAAGTTTGAAGAAGCTTTCATCAACCACTGTAATTCTGGCCCCAGTGTCTCTGATGGCAGAAGGTTCTTTGCCATTCACAAGTACACTGTCCTTATGTCAGTTATGGCGTTATACACATCTATATTCTGCTGTTCCCACAGACCCAAGGGCACTAACGAAACACTAGCTTGAACTCCAATGGGGTCATCAGCTAGTAGGTTAAAGTGATATGGGGTGCATTTAAAGTCCCTTAGCAGTAATCTCTTTTCACCCGAAAAAACGCATTGAAACTCTGCACCAAAAACGGCGTGCTTTGCTTTCCCTGTCACAGGAGCGGCTAGCATTGGAATACTGCATCCAAAAAACAGCCCAGCATTTTTATTCCACCTGAATGACAAGAAGTATGAACTACATTTGAAAACGGCCCTGCATTGTTCGTCATTTACCTAAATGACATGAAGTTATGCACTGCATCCTAAAAAACGGCCCTGCATTGCTTTTGTTTCACTTGAATGACATGAAGTTATGCACTGCATCAAAAACGGCCTTATTGTACTTTTCATCCACATGACGGGCAAGAATTGCAATCCTACAACCAGACACGGCTTTTGCTTTCCATTTCACTTGAACATCTGCCCTTTAAAACACTGCAAATGAAAAACAGCTTTTTTTTTTGTTTTGTCAAATCAAAGAACCCTGTGGAAGGGGGCCTACCCCTCATTGTCAGTGGACCCACAACAAATGCAAACTCACTCAAAAGGACTAATTAAATAATCCTGTGACATGCAAGACAGGAGTTCAAGCATCAGATGCAGAAACGGCTTGCACATATGTAAAAATAAAAAAATCCTTTTAAAAGCCACCATGAAAGGATAGCTTTGCTCGCACAGAAATGGCAGTGAAATATGCTGTGGGCAGGGTGTTGACTAAGCAATATATCTTATGTTTCCACCCACAAGCCTTCAATCACCTTGGAAGAGGCTCACAATACCAGGAAAAAACAGTTTTTAGGCACAGGCAGGAAACTTCTTAAATGAAAGGCCCGCTCTCCATTGAAAGTCGCACCTACTATTGAATCAGCCTGAATGACATGTGATATACTGAGGGCGTTATAATTCCCTGCTCTGCCAGACTTGAAGGCAGGGGCTCGGGGATTTCAAGGAAAGTAAGTGTGGCTAAATTCTTGACTGGGAGGTGTGAGTTCCTCTGCACCCACTGCCAAGAACAAACGGACAACCTCAAAGGGGGGGTAATAAAAATCTCTGGTCACCGGCTGTGGGGGATAAAGCACTCCTCCCACAGAGGGGGAGTGGCCCTCCAAACTGACATTAAAGGACTGAGTCAATTTTTAGGCATTTTTGTAACAATTAGAATGAGAGATAATTTTGTTTTATGCAATGTTTTTATGTAATTTCCAGGCAGTTTTTAAGAGCTATAGTGCATTTTCCTAGGACTCCGGGGACTGAAATGGGCAGTAAAGACTCGTTTACATCTGCTCGGAAGATGTGACAAGTATGAGATTTCATGGAAAGATGGAAGGTGAAATTAGCAATATGCTTGATCATTTGCAAAGTCATAACTATTAGAAGGTTTATGAAAATGACAAAAATGTGCCAAAGGGCCATGCTACCTCGTACGGAGTTGGCGATCCGCTTACCTAATTCCCTATGACCCCCTCAAACCGCATATCTAATGCATGTGTCAGGGGCTAGTAGAAATATGAAGTTATGAGACATAACTGTTTTTTTGTCAAAAAGTGGCCATGAGAACAAAGGTGGTTAATAAAAGGCCAATAGACAGGTGGTGCACTCTTCCGTGGGACCAATCATGCCAGAGGGCGGAGAGAGGAATGGTACACTGTCCTATCCGAGGGGGCGAGGGTAATTATCTAGTACTCCGTTCCCCCCCCCTCTATTGTAAAGTGAGTGATGTCATTTGGGCTATATAAGGGGGACTATACTAAGTCGGGAGACGGAAAAAAATCCGGGGAGACAGGAAAAGGAGGACGGAGAGGGGGCAGCTGAACCATACCAAGGAGAGTGCAGTGAGCAGACCCCTTGCCTAGCTGTCCAGATGGTCCTGAGATCCAACTGACTTTCCAGAATCCCAAACCAAGGCTTACTTTGTAAGTAGCAAATAACCCAAGCCCTAAATTGCATAGGCCCTTCATTTTGTAGCTTTGCACCCATTCAAAAACCCACTGAACCCCCCCTTGTAAACCCTATTGAAATCCTCACATTGCTAGTGTAAATCAGTCACCTTCACATAGGAGAATCTGTGTTTAGCCTGTGTGTTTTAGCATATTCCCTTTGGTCAACCTCTCAGTGTCTGTGTAAATCCTTGACATATTCTTAAGTAAATCAATTAATTTCCCATTGAAATTCACGGTAGATGTTCGTTAAAATTCAAAATGAAACCCCTTGTCCCTAATAATTATAGTCATTAAAGTATAGCCTCAAAACAATTAGTCTCCTTGTAACTGAAAACCAAATTTGCCCATGTACTGTGTGAATTACCCCACAAATTCCTATTCTGTCCTATTAAAACCCCAAATCGTAGTCCCATTGAGAGCAATCCCTTTTGTCTACAAATTATACCCCTTCCCTGAGATGCCTGTCATTGTAAATTCCATGTAAAACGAATTTCCATTTGCCGTTTGTATTTTTACTTTTGCCTTTGCTTTGTCCCCTGAACCAATTTTTCCTACTTTATTCCTACGTTGTCCTGGTGTGCTGGTTAGTAGTCTCTAAGCTTCCCTATCTCCTCAGGTGTAGCAACTCGCATTTCCTTTTGTTCTGTCCCATAGCCTTGTGAGTAATAATCAAAATCCAATTATACCGCTTTGTTCAAAAAAACGTTTTTTTACTTTCTTTGCTGGCCTCCCATCTTGGGGTGGTGGGCTTTACTCAAAATCCGATTTTTTTTTTTTTTTTTTTTTTTTTTTTTTTTTTTTTTTTTTTTCTCGCCATCCCTACTCCTTGTCACTGCCTTCCATTCAAAGGAATCAAGTTGGCTAAGGTTTGGGGGCGAGTGTTGCAGGGGGGGGGGGGAGTGCTAAACCATTGGTGTCATCTCTTAAAAATTGCTCTTTTTCTGTGTTGCCATTAAATATTGTGAGATTTGTAACAGTATATCTGAACCAAATTGTTTTGTAGAGATTAGTGCAATTGTGTACCACAACATTAATGGCTGTAAAATTTTGATTTTCCTTTTGTTAAATAATAAATTTAATAAATATCTTATTGATACACACCGGCCTGATTCCTGGTCCATTGTGACGCAGGGTGTTTGTGGAGGTTAGGTGTGAGACTGGTTGGAGGCCTACTCAAACAGAAAAGAACCTGTGGTTAATTCAAAATAAAAAACGCTTTATTGTATGCAACATTCATTGTCAGGGAAGGAGTCCCTGGCTGGAGTGTGCTGTGTAATAAAACCGTGACATGAGCACCTCCGGAGTGAAGGCTAAGCAGACAGTGTAGACCCTTGAAAGTTTACCCTTGCATCTGGGATCCCCTTTCACATGGTCACCAGACCCACAAACCACACATTTACCAAAGCTTTCTGGAATGGGGGTTTCTGGTAACCTCCCTCTGGTTTGGCCAGAGAGGTTTCACTAGCCCTATAAGGTTTCCCATGAAATGTACCCTTATGGTTTGTGTGGCCCTTAAGTGGTGGACGATTAGAATGGTCTTTACTATCTTTTGTGTGCTTTTTACCTCATCCTTTTTCTCAGTTGCCCCAGAATACTTATGAGTGCCCTTTTTGGCTACTCAGAAATCGGCAGCTTGAGCTAGTCTCTTAGGATCAAGTTTCTTAGTCAGCCAGGTGCTGTCTCAGCTCGGGAGAGCAGGCATCAAAAATATTCTCTAGTAAAAACAAATTCCTCATTCCTTCAAAGGAGTTTACTTTGTATCCTTTCACCCAACCATCTACGTTTTTCAGGCATTCACAAACCTTTTAAGGTATTGAGAAGGAGTCTTCCCAAATCTGGCAACAAGTGCCTGTTTGTCTAGTTCATAATCTTTTCTGTCTGTAGGACTCAATTCCATAATGGCATCGCAACCATTCTGGGGCAGCCTAGACATGATCCATGCAACTAAATCATTCCCACAAATATTCTACAAACCATAAGTGAATTCAAATGTACTCAACCAATCCAACACATCGGATCCTACATACTTGCAGCCTCTTTTGGAAACGAAGTCTCTTGTGACTAGTAGACCGACAGGATCCTGTGAAGGAAGCAGAATCAATGGACATCTTTTTCATATCCTACTCATTCTGCATTTCCCTCTCTCTGAGCCTTCTCTCTTTGTCTTTGTCTTTGGCTTCAGATTGTATTGCAAGTTTCTTTAATTCTAGTTCCAGTCTCATTCTTTCAAGAGATGGATATTCTGGGCTTAGATAGTGACCAACAGGGGTTGTGATAAGAGCTTGTTGAAGTACAGGGTCAGACTGAAGAGGGGAGTTGCTCAATCCTCAAGGGTCCTCCTCACCTTATGACCCATTTGGCAGATTGGAGCTAAACTCTGAACGATCAGTTTAATCAATTTCCATATCAAGGTTTGGAGTGGGGGTTATGGGCCTAGTCCCAGGGTTTTGGTGATTTTAACAACTTTTCAAATAACTCATTTTCTTTCTACCCTTTAAACTCAGTCCCCTTGTCCTTCATAATACTTTCAATTGTTCCATTGTATGTGCAGTAAGGGACTGCTCATTAAAATTATCCATTCCTGGCATTATTTTCATTTGCAAGATTACTTTTCTATTTGGTGGAGCTAGCCTTGTGGATGGTTTATTTGGGCACAAGTACAACCACTAGTCACTGCAACTACTCTACACCAATCCCACCGCCTGTCTCCAGTTGTGGGTAAGGATTAGTGCAGTCCAACTGGTGTGGGACTCAAAATACTCATCTACTTGGTATTGGACCCACCATTTAATAAAGGCCTGTACTACACAAGTTGGTAGTGTGACTGATCAGGCAGGCTTATATTGAGAGGGGTAATGTGAGCTGTAGAGCTGTGCAATGAAACTAGTAAATGCAAGTATCCAATTAAAGACTTGCACACTTCGTTATAATAAATTATTTATTTATACACAAAGATATTTAAAGCATTCTTTAAAAAGCAGTAATTAGCTGTAACAGAAATCCCAAGTTAGGATTCAATAAAAAAAGGGAACACTAATGCAGGTAATTATTCATGTTACAAATGTTCCAGCACTCGTAAGTGACTTCAGTTGAGGTCAGTATAACATTTATATAGTATCACCTTTGCAATATTGAGGTTTCAAGTCAACGGACAAAGTCAAGTTCTGATGCTCTTCATCTTAGAAAAATGTTCTTAAATAGTCAGTGTTCAAAAGGGAAATTGCAGCAACTCAAGAGGAGTCGCCTTTGGAAAGCACAAGCTGTAAGGCCAATGCAGGTAAGTTGAGGCCAATTTAGTGTTGGGTTAAATCGCACTCCCAAAGGTAGGAAGCACCCCGAATGGCAAAAGGATAAAATACCCCAATCCCCACAGTACCTTGAAAATGAAGAAGCTGGTTGCCTTCTATATGCAATGCAATGCAATAGACCATTGTTTCTGGTCCCTGGTCATGGTGATGAAAGGGAGGATGTATGGTGGGCTCCTGCGGCAGTACTTGAGAGAGGGACTCGGCAGCAATTGATTTCTGTCGAGTCAGCAGCTCTTGTGGTTTTGGCTCCTTTTCTTCAGCACCAAAGAAGAATGAAAAACTCTGGTTAGGATTTCCTTGACCCCTTGGTCCTGGACTCTGGGGAGGAGACGCTGGGCGTGGATTCCTTGCTTCTGTACGGTCCTCTGGATGGCTATGTAGATCTGGCCGGATTCGGACTTCAGAAGACTATGCATTCACAAGTGGTTGAGGTACCCCGGTATTGGGGTTCTGCAGCCTTGGAAAGTCACACCAATTCAGAGGTTGCACCAAAATAGTTTGTCCCGGGGCTAGTTGGTTCCACAAGCCTAAGGGAGGAAGTCTTCCTTTGCGGGTCTTCCCTGTTGATTCGAAAACAGGGTCATCACAGCTGGAGGGCTTCACCAGGCACTTTGCGGTCCAGGAGGGCACTGCTGGCGTCTTTTCTCGTCCTCTACTTCGGATTCTGTTCTCCAGTGGTCGACTCTGCTTCTAGTCCCAAAAACCTTGTGTTTTATGCAAGTTCCCATTCATTCACAGCCCTAGGCTGTCAATCGCACAGCAGGGTAGCTGTCCTTTTAGGACAGCCCGCCAATTGTAACTGGTTTCACTCGGGCACACCTAGAGACAAAGGCCAGGGAGGTTTCGGGACCCTCCCTCACTTTCTGCCTCTCCAGACACACTGGTGCCTGGGCGGGCTTCAGGGCTGAAGCCTGCCAAATGCAAACTACACAAAGGGCTTAAACCTGATGCAAACAGAGTAAAAGCCTAGAAGAAACTAACAGGAAATGGCAACAAAAGAAGACTGGCCATTTTGGGCAAATGGTCACCCTTTTGTGCAGCA
The DNA here is from genome assembly GCF_040938575.1 of Ambystoma mexicanum. Lineage (NCBI taxonomy): Eukaryota > Metazoa > Chordata > Amphibia > Caudata > Ambystomatidae > Ambystoma > Ambystoma mexicanum. The sequence goes on from NC_090932.1 coordinate 1,605,955,606, forward strand.
CTGCAGCCAGGTATCAGCCTGCAGATATATGTCACTAGTAATAAAAAAGAAACCACTGCCTCCAGCCATTCAAGTGAGTTAGTGTAACAAAATGTTACATGAAGAATGAGTTAAAGGAATTGCTAGGTAACCCCCCAACACTCTACATAGGGTGGTGTGTGCTGGACCCATAAGGTAAAGGAACATAAGATGGGATCATCTTACTATTTTTGGGAACAGTAGTTCACCCACGAAAGGGTCGTTAAACATTAATAGAAGGCCAAGGGACTTCTCAGTGGCACCGCAGAAAAGGTGCTGTGTGTCACAATGCAAAAGCACACGCCCATGGAGTTTCCCAGGCCCCATAAAACAGTAAGCAACATAGAAAATCATAGTCAGGAAAACACTTGCGCGAGTGAAAAAAAAGGTCTGACTCACTCAGGAGCAAAATTTTAAAAAGTCCTGAGTCCAGCAAAAGAGCTGGGGCTCTCTAAGGTTAAAGGGAATTGGCACAGAAATGAAAATTCTCCCTAATAAGGGCCACTCTCCACCTGTCACTACTTCCCACATTGGCCTCTGATATTAGGCCCACCACTCATCCCAGTGAACCAACTGAGAATCTTGGGTATGATATTCGGCAGCAATAGATCCTTCAGACCTCAAATATACACACCAATGAGCAGCTGCCATTTCCAACTCCATACTGCAGGCCCTGGTGACTTCCAAATTAGGCTACTGTATAGCAGAATCCACAAGTAGGATATCCTGAAATGCTACACCCTGCAAAACAGGGCTGTGCGCCTATGCAAATTTGATCACACATCAGATGTGACCCTCGACTGGCTGCCTGTACAACAGCAAATTGACTGCAAAACTTTTTTTTCACACTAAAAGCCTTCTGGAGACAGGCCCCAAGTACATGATCACCAGCCTCCAATGTTACCAATCGATGAGAAATGTGTGATGCAAGTCAGCTAACCTCCTGCCTAACGTATCAGAAAGCTAAAATGAAACCGAGATATTGTTTTCTCCCTCCAGGGCGCAGAACATTGAAACATATGTTAAAACTTGTCTTAAGAATTGTCTTAAGAATTTGCCATTTAATTACATGTACAATGGTAATAATGTAGGTCTATCTTTTGTCCTTACGTCTGATAATGTACTTTTAAAGGAAGTGTGTCGTGGTTGATGAACCAAATCACACTTAATTGAAAAAATAATAACAAGTTGTCTGCTGGCCGGTATTAGATGTCTCACTTGCAACGTACTAGACAGCTGGCTTGCTATTTCTCTGTGTTGGGTGTTGACTCCAGTAGAATATGGTCTCCTCTTCTTTCCATCATTCTTGGGATAACAGTATGGTGCAGTTATCCTCTTGTTTTGTGTTTTCCCAGGTCACCCTCTTTCCCTGTGTGATGTTGTGGTGCAGATGCTCTTGTTGGCTACTGGCCTGGTACCTTTTCTTGTTGGACTGTGTAATCTGTTGCAGTGGTAGTATACTACTATATTAGACGTTGCAAATATATGTATGTATGTGTGTATATATATATATATAGTGATCAAGCGGTGAGGGAAACGCGTAAACTCTGCTATGCGAGGGCCGTATGTTTTGGGGGACAGTGACACCAAAGCATATGAAAATCCTCCAAATGAGATTATTTCTTCACATAAAATTATAATTGTTATTTTATCACGCGCTTTCTACCGGATACCAGTTTTAAAGCACCAGCCCAGAATTCGAACCGGTCTGCTATGCGTTGTCCAAACGCATTGCCCCTGAGCTATCCTCCGGGCCTTAGCCTTAAACATTCTTGAATGTATAAGAATGCTTGTATCACGCGCCCACACCACTCACATCATTGAGTTATCACACTATCCACGCAAACTGCATTGTTTTGAGTAAATGCAGTGGTCATTAGATGCTTAAAGGAGCTCGTGGCAATAGGGACACACCCAGCCAGCAGTAGCTACCTCTGTGGCATGAACAGCTGGCGCATAGCGTGCTGTACATGTAAATTCCACACGAGATGAGAACAGTCCCTTTTTGTTCCTTTATGCTTTGTCTTTGAATGTGCCCTGACGCTCAATTTATACACGCTCCCAAACACAGATTTAAAGTCCCAGAGACCTGTTTGTATGGCAGCAGGTTCCCTGGGCAGCCAAAAGCAGTTCCTGTTTGCAGTTATGTCGGGCTAACCGGCTTCTTCGAGGCTGCAGCCAGGAGCTACATAGCTCCCTCTACAGTATGCCAATCCTGTGAAAGCCTCTACAAACTGCTCCACGGTCTATAAAAACCTACCACAGTAGTAAAATACAGGAACCTAATTCACTCAATAGAACCGCTTCATGTTTGTTACAACGGGTTAAAAAGGCAGTGGAAAAAGCTAGCCTCCCTTGTCAATTAATCATGTATTCATAAATGAACAGGCCAAACGAATGTCCATGCTGGCATATCTTATATATGTAACCATGAAACCAAAACAGGTCCTCTTACTATCTTGCATCAACTGACTAGAACAGTCGTCTCCGGTTGGATCTCCCTAAAACCCTCGCTCAACAGTTGTTAACTGTACAGAATAAAGCAACCCGGCTTCTTTTGTGCATTAAACCTTAGGAACATGTCAAACCACTTCACACCAGGTCTCCTTTCCGGCTTCTTTTGTGCCTTAAACCTTAGGAACATGTCAAACCACTTCACACCAGGTCTCCTTTCCTTGTATTAGCTGCCTTCCAGTAGGCACATTAGATTTTAAGTTCTCTGCAACTTACGGAGACATGCCTATGGCTGGTGGTAAAGAAATATCGATCACCCAGAATCCTGTAATCTGCTAGTACTGCCCTCATCCACTGTTATCATGTGTCTATCCTAATATTCCTATCCTTTCCCGAAAACATTTTGTAACTTCTTCTTTTTTCAACTCCCACCTTTACAATATTTGAACCATGTAAGGGGCTCCGAGACCTTCTGTGTAGAGCAATTGCTAAACCAAAATGCAAATAAATAAACAAGTGCTGGATTGATTACAAACATATCATCGAGGGGAAGGAAGCTGGGAAGCAGGATCTCGATGCAGCCTGTTGCAAACGATTTTCCGGTAACCATCCGAGGTGGAGGACCATCTACAGTTCCATAAAGACTTTAAACCTTCCTCTTCTGGAAAGCATTTGGCATTGATTCCCGATTCCCGGCCCCCAGGTCTGTGCGTCTGAATGCTAGACTTATACAGAACCGTTGAGGCCCTTATTCCACCCCTGGACTCATTACACTGCTGCACTGTTTTTTCTCCCATTGGAGTAAACCTTTCAAGTTGTAAGCTACTAGCCATTTATTACTTGGCAAGAAGAAATTGTCACTAACCAATGCTCCTGGCGAGTGCACGTTTTGGGGCCTGCATGGCAGTTGCGTGATCTCTGAATATCATTTACCATTAATTGTCCCTTTTTGCATTTAATTTATTTTGATTACTTCCAATTACTGTGAAAATCAGATGGCTTGTTCCTATTCCCTTGCTGCTGTAAAACGTCCAGTAAATAATGTATTAACATGACATGGGCCTCCGCCATGGCACTGTGCTGCTCTGTTCTCACTTTCCCTAGCATAACTCTGTGGCATTCTCTCTCTTGCCGTGTTAACTGTGTTCTCCCGTTCCCCATCCATAACTGTGGAATTCTCTTCCTTACCGTGTGTTACTGTTTTCTCTTTCCTGTAATAACTGGAATTCTCTCCCTTGCCATGTGTTTCTGTTCTCCCCTTCCCTATCATAACTCTGTGGCATTCTCTCCCTTGCCGCGTGTTACACTGTTCTCCCTTCCCCTAAAATAACGGTGGAATTCTCACCTTTGCCGTGTGTTTCTGATATCCATTTCCCTATAACAACTGTGACATTCGCTCCCTTGCTGTGTGTTGCTCATTTCTCCCTTTCCCTATCATAACTCTGTGGAATTCTCTCACTTGATGTGTGTGTGCTACTGAGTTGCTGGTGGGAGCTCAGTGTGCTTTTCTTGGGCCCACTAGTTCCTCTTACACCAGGAACCCGCATTGTTCTCCGTTTCCTGCCGGGCATTTCCTCTCGCGAGGCCTGTGTGCTCTCTGACTCTTCCGCTTTTTCCTATTATACTTGGCACTTCCCTTGTGAGTGGGGGGGGGGGGGGGGAATGCTGGGCGTTCTGCTTAGAGACGCAGCCGTGTGCCAGATGGCCTGCGCTGGGGTCAGCCGCTGGGCTGCCGGCAGGCTCCATAAAGGCCAGTATTGTGCCTCGAGGGTGTTGCTGTGTTGTGTCGGATGCCTGGGCTTTCATGTTGTTGCCTGTGGGGACCGGGGTACGGAGTAGGCAGCGTGACCTCCCGTGTGGTGGGAAAACCACCCCCCATTGCCCACGTGGCTTGTGCCGCCGCATTGCATTCATACTTTCCCTGCATGCAGTTAGAAGAACGTTCCACATTCCCGTGACGGGGCATGCTGGGACAATGGCCTGCACTGTACACGGCAGAGCACCACTCGCTGTCTCCTTCCCGGACCCATATCCCGCAGGACAGCAACATTCCTTGCAAAGGAGGGGCACGACCACATCCCTCTAGCAGCACTCCATTCTTTGAGCTTTCTTAAAAGGCTAGTAGTAGTTGGTGGCTCCTAAAAAGCGGCTGTACAACTAATTGGGACTGCAAGCGCCACAAACATTGCAGTTGGTGATCATTTTCTCTTAAGAAACCGTTACTCTGAGATGGCATGGGCGGGGGTCTACAGGGACGACTATCGCTGAAGTGCTTCTTAGCATAGCAGACGGTTGCCTGGAAGAACATGAGCTTCTGGCCTGGTGTTTACATGCTATTAATCCTTTCTTCATTCTCCACAGCGCTGACCAAGCTCCATGATGCTGGAAGGATGCAGTCTGCAGGCCACACAGTAACGTGTCCTTTGCGGACATGACCACTCATGTAACCGGAAGGCCCGCTGCTGGGATGGAGAGCAAGACGCCGGAAACCGAGCGAGTCCAGAGGTTCCTGCATTCCTTCCTGCAGGACTTCCCGGCCCCCCTGACAGCCGAGGATCCTCTGCCGGTGAAGATGCAGAGCAGGGCACTGAGCCATGAAGAGGTGGAGGGGGAACTGATGGAGCTAGCGCTGAGACTGTTCGGCAACAGGTGAGAATGGTTTACAGAAGTTGGCAGACTTTGGTTTGTGGGTCACTGGCGGAGGATCATTGTGAGTGCGTAGAAGGGCAATCATTGGTCAGGCAGATCAGTCCTATAAGATACCTGTGGGATCCCACTAGCCACAGGGGAAGGGGGTAAACTTAGGTGGCCAGCGTGAGATTTTTCTCCACCCCTCCACCACCTATAAAATAAACATTTACATTTCAGGGGATTACTTAATAAAAAAAAAAGATCTACCAACATACATTTCCTCATTGACGATGAAGGTTTTTGTAAACAAATGACCCCCGCACCTTAATATAACTTCTGAATCCCAAAAGAGCAAGTGTGGCAGAACCTCATGGTTCGCCATTCCTTTATACCATCTTCTATTACTAATAGTGCCCACCCCTTTTACTCATAGTATGGTGAAGCTTTTCCCTCTCTTCAACATAAAAGTGAAACCAAACTTTAAGGAATTTCTGGTATGTACCAGTATCTAGTGCGCCTACCTTCTCCATCAACAAGACCCCATCCCAAATGTTGACTCACCCCCAGGCCAGCCCAGGGCACTCTACAGTTTTCCAACCTTGGGCTAGAGGCCCTGATCTGTCCTTTTCTCTGCCACATAGTTGTAAATACTACTCCTGTGATATATATTTCCCTCATATTGTTAATCTTGTAGGGTTTGTTTATGCCCGTATGTCAACAGCGTCCCCGCTTGCTGTTCAAATGCCTTTCTCTTACACCTAGTGATTGCATCTGTTCTACATCTCCGCTACCAGTATAGCAGTCATCCATTTGTTTGACCAGTCAGCCATACATGTTCATAGATAGTTTCTTGTCAAAACTCTTTCCTATCCAAATTAATACCATCGGATAGGAATGCATGTTTGCAGGAAACAGCGATATATGCTACAGTAAAGGTCATGCAGCCTTGGTAAGACTCCACTTTATTTATATTGGTGGGGGTGTGTGGGAGGCACCGCACTGGCCCATTGTATTCACCGTAACTCAATATTAGCTCAATTCTTTTATAGAAAATGACATTTATTACAAGCAAGCATCACAACCAGGCGCTTCAGGTAAACCTAGCGTATACTTCTCAGATTGATAACTGAGGAGCAGTGCTGTCCACCTTGAAAAGCTCAGTCACATTCACCCAGTCCCATGTGGTTGTAAACTTTTTGAAGAGCAGACAAGAACTGGAAATCCCAGTGCTTGTACAATGACATCAATTATGCACAATCCAATAATGAACAAGCTCGCAGCGGGTGAATGTATCGAGTCGTGGAGCCTCTGCTCAAGTCTCCAGCATTTGGGAACAAAAACACAAAATGATACAATCACCCTCTAACCTTTTTAATGCAACTAAACGAAATCAATGTGATTAGGTGAAGCCGACACGTGTTTCGAGCTCTGCTCTTTTTCTAGAGCTAGGAATTTTACAAAATAACACATCATACTTCTTATTTTTTTATTTATTTTGCATTTTTAAAGCGCTTACACAGCCCACAGGCATCGAGGCGCTGTTACAGGAATTGTTTTTTATTTTTCAGTTGCGTAATAGTTTTTTTCTTAGTTGCATATTTATAATGGCCTAAATACCCAGAGGTTTCTAAGCGCGGACCCGGGGATCGAACCTGTGTTGCTTCATGTCGTCTTGCTTCCAAGGCGAGCACGTTACCGCTGAGCTACCCTACCGGGATAATACAATATTAGTAATGAAAAGGTCGACATGAAAAACGCCAGAACAAAAAACCAAAGGCGGCATCAGGGTGCAATGTCAATTCCAACAGATTTCAGTGAAACCAAATATATCGCAAAACAAAAACAAAAGGATACTTCCATCATCCGTTCCTTATCCCAAAAAGAAAGCACAAAGATAAACTGACATATATGTCAGTTAATAAACATGAATTACTTAAATAATATTGCGTGTAGTGTGTCACACCGAAACATATATGCATTGGATTACTATGCCCCTACATTTACCATGTAATCTCTCGCGTACAGGTTCTAAAAATAATTAAAAGAAATATTACTTAATTATTGTTAAGTAACTAGATACCTTTCGTAAAACATACAACACAAATATAATGCTATTCAAGTTTATTATAGGAAAAAAGTACCAAGGTCATTCATTACCCATCATAAAAACACTTACCTAATTGATTCCAAAACGGGTGCATTCACCCAGCACTTATCTACAAAGGTGTATATTTGACAATATACACTTAAATAGTTGGCATAAAGAAAGAAGTCCTCCATATGGCCATGAATAACTATCCAGTTAATAATGAATAATAGTAAAATATTGTGATTACCCTCTATCTCCTCATAAATGCGGGACTGCAACTCACTGTTAGGGGTCCCATGTGTCAGATAGACCAAAGTAGGGCAGCGTGCCAGTTTCATCGAAGATAAAGGCATAAAACAAAGAGCACGTATCAGCAATGCAAGTGATTCACAAATGTTCCTATATTCACATACACTTAATTTCATAGATCGATGCAGTCTCCATGTGTAGTGCTCGAATCAAAGTAAATGAACCCTACCTGAAAGACGCCTTTGGGCAGCAAACTCTAAACGCGGCATGCCAGTGGTCAAGATGTTCAGGTAGGTCTTCCCTTGTTAGAGCGTGAGGTAGTAGGGAATGCTTCGACCAGGTGTGGTATGGAGTCGTTGAATTATCCACATTGTCCCTATAAATTAAAAATAACTAGTTGGTAAGGACCTGGTATCCCGTTGTGTTGAATAGGAGTAATGTCCTTATGATTTTCTCCGATATTCTAGTTTTGGGTTTTGATTGCATGGTATTTCAGGATCGAAGGTGTACGGATACATGTATTTTATATTTTAGATCTAACTTGGTGAAGGAGTTTATTTACAGAGTGCGGCTCCAATTGCACAGTCTGGGTTTTGATGTTTCATATGTGTCAGAACAAGAGGATTGTTGGTCAAAGCCAAGACCAGGTTATCTGTCTGAAAATTGTTGTAAACTCCGTAGATTCTGGTCAGAGATAAATTAGGAACTGTAAAGAGCCCTTGGAGCCCAATAGAATTGACTGGGCCTCTGTTATATGAACTATATGGAAAACATGTCATCCTTTGTAGTCAGACTGGGATTTACGTAGGGGTACAGGATATATATTTAAATATTATGTCCCGGAATACTAGAGGGAATTCCCACTTGTTCAATAATCCAGATGTGTTAAGTGTATTAAGGGAAGATAACTCCATTTTGTTACAGGAAACCTGCTTGCTTAATGCACCAGTGCTGGATGGATACCAGGTCTTTGTTCAACCAGCTAAACCCAGTAGAGGAGGAAGGGCTTCTGGGGGTTTGTTAATTGTCGTTAATTTCACTCTAGGAATGTCAGTAGCCCTCCTCCATAATCTTCCTTTTGGGGTTATGGCAATTACTCTAACTTCCCATGATTTGCTGCTGAATTTATTAATGCTCAGAATCTACTGGCATAGGGGTGTAGCCGATCTTAAGAATTTCTTCGCGACTATCTGCAATTGTGTCGTAAGCAGTGTTTCTAATAGTAAGGTTGTTATGGCTGGGGATTTAAATGCCAACGGTTTATTCCAAGACACACATCTTGGAATATAACTCCAGATATGTTACTTAATAACTTTAAAACGCAGGATGGTAGATGTTGGTCTTTGGCTATGACCTGCCTGGGTTTACATGCTCTAAATGATGTCACTGAGGGCTATGAAGTGGACCAGAAAACATAGCACAGAGGCGAAAGCTCATCGATTTTTGGATAATTTCTTTGTAGATACCTTTTTGTTTAACTTCTGCACTAGTTTTGAGGTTGTTAAGAATACATGGAGCAATCCTAGTATTTTAAAGGCCGAACTTAATATCCTGCTTTCTTCCAGCGAGCAAGTCAGATTTCCTTTTCTAATTCCGAATTCTGCGTGTAATTTCATTAGATGGCCCAAACACAACGTTGGTATTTTGAATTTTGAATTGGATTTAATGTTGTGAACCATCTCTTTAGAGTGCAAATTAGATGTTTTTAATGTGCAGCCCTTTGATGAATTTATGGATGGAATAGTGAATAAAGTGAGATGCAATTCGAAATATAGACCAAACAAACATTTCTCCATTGTTCTAATGAAGATTTGGCATTAGTAAAGCACAGCATGCAGAAAGAGGTAGGGAAAATTAAGGTTCTAGCGGATGATTCAATATCCATAAAACTGAGTATCAAAAAAATAAAACAAAAGTTTAGGAATTACTGGAAGGCTAGCCGTGCTGTATTGTTGCAAGCCAATGCAGAGTGAATGCTTCAAATTCTGGTGAAAGGAGATGTGGGGGCTTTTTGGTTTCGGATTAATCAAGAAGTTGCATTTTCTACTTCCCAATTGAATGGGGTCTCTGAATCGCAATGAGTAGAGTATTTCTCTGAGTTATATGGAGCTAAAAAAAAGTGGGAATAACCACTCTGACAATACCTGCTCTGTCAAGATTGACAGTGGAATCATTCACGGTATATTAAAAAAAAAAAGTAAAAACTCTAGAGCCCTTGGCCCTAATGGTCTCCCAAAAAACATCTTTAAAAACCGATTTGCTCAATTGGGCTTTTAATGTTGCTTTTTGACAGTATACTTAAATCCAGGGTTTTCCCGGAGTCGTGGTGCACTGCCAACGTTGCCCCATTGTTAAGAAAGGCCGTAGATCTGAGCCTAAAAATTGATCATCCAATATCATTAATCGATGCCGATTGTGAAATCTTTGCCTCTTTGCAGCTAATTCATCTAGAAGAATTGGCGGGAACCACTTTTAGGTTGACCATATTTCAGACTGGTTTCCAAAAAGGATACTCTACCAATATTAACGGCCTAATTGTGAGAGCAATGCAAGTAGCAGCTTCGTCAGATCGTGGGGGTTGAACCTATCTGGCTTCAATCAACCTCTCTGCGGCTTTTGATGGAGTAGACAGAAATACACTATGTTCCAAGTTGGCTAGTTGGGGGGGGGGGGGGCTCCCGTACGGTCTCTTGAAGCTGTTGAAGGGTCTATATGAGAATTCAGGTATTCGTATTCAATTGAATAAAGAGGGTGATATGTCAAGAAGAAGAATGCTCCTATGTCAGTTTAAGGCAGGGTGGTGTCCTTGCACACAGCCTTTTTAATTTACATGTTTCCGATGTGGCCGCCTGCCTGGCAGAGGCGGGTTTGATCACTCCAAAAGTGGGCACTTGTAAAGTGCCTTGGTTGGCTTATGCTGGTTATTTTATTTTGCTCCTGGATAATACTAGATTTGGTTTACAAAGATTGTTTGTGACCTTTGCTATCTACACCACAGAGAATGGACTATTAACCCTAATAAAACGAGGATATTCACCATTTCCCAGGGTGAAAAGCACAGCATGCGGCCTTGGGTACTAGAGAATACAGCTATCTCGACCACTCCCGGCTTCATTTATTTGGGTTTTCATTTTAGTGCTTATCGCAGCTTGACAAACATTCTGGAGAGACTGATTCAAAAGGCTCAAATGCTCAAAATCAATTACTTAAGATTGATGGAAAATGTAGGCGGTTCTGTGTCAAACAGGCTCTGCACTGCTATGAAGGTAAAATCGTACCTAAACTTATTTATGGTCTTGAATTATACGATGAAGCCATACTAAAATCATTAGATCAAATTGAGGCTGTGCTATGGTGACAAGTGTTAAAGGTTTCCAACGCTATTCCATTAACCACTGTTAGATTTCAGTTGGGCATTATCTCTCTCTGTGCTTGTGTTCAATGGTGATTTATCTCTTTTTCTTAAAATGATTAATCTAGTCTCTAAATCGTTATGAGGATGTGGGTACTTTGGTGAATTGGAAGTTGACTGCTATGAAGAGCGCCCAGTTGATGATGCTGTTTGGATTAAAATGTGAATTCTACTAACAGAAATTTGTATGGATAAGAATGTATTAATTGAGAATACCGACAAAGTGAAAAGGGCATTGTATGATGATGATGATTGGATTAATACAGCATAGAAGTTTCACTCTTTTTCTTCTATGAAGCATTTATCGTATGAGCATTAAAGACTGGGTATTACATCTAATCTATTGATGCAATTTCCCAATCGTTTTTATAGGTCCATGGTATTGAAATTGTGCTGGAACTTGCTGTTAACAAGAGATTTTACTTGGGAGGGGGGGTGGGATGGGGGGGGAGTTAATTACTCAAAGTGAAATTCGCTTTAGATATTTCAATCTGACCCTCTATCTGGCAATATCAAAACATTTGCTGCTGTATTGTAACATGCTGAATGACCGTAGCAGAACTTTCCTGGGCAGAGTACTACCAGAGACTAACATATATGAGGAAGAATTGATTTGGACAAGATGCATGCATGTTTTGGTATTCTTGATTGCTATTTTTGTAATGTTTTTTTGGGGGGAAATTGTGTGTTTTAAAGTATACAAATTTGCTATTTGTGTTGGTGATTTTTATTTTGTGTATCATGTTTTATATCGTATGTTTTTTGGCTTACTTGATTTTTCTTTTCTGTAAAGCTTTTTTAAACTAAAACAATAAATAAAAAACATAATGTAAATATATATATATATATATATATATATATATATATATATATATATATATGTAAGTAAATATATATATATATATATATATATATATATATATATATATTTATATATTTAATTGGGGAACTGCAAATCCCTGTTAGTCCCTTCTGTTTTGTAGTCCTTTGACAGGCCACCCCCTTCCTGGACCTAGCAGCCCACTTCCTGCCTAGGCCCCTTCCTCTTCTTTTTCTGCTCTTCAGACGGATAAGGAGGTTTCCCTTGCTGAAAGATTGTGATTGTAAATGTGGTTTCATCCTGAATTGTCATGCTGAATTAAAGTCCTTGTTTGCACTAATGAGCTAGCGCACGTATGCCTGCTGTACCAGTGTCAGTCGTGTTACTTTTGCAGCGTTCCTATGTGATCGTGCGCTGTTTCGGACAGTGAATGACCAGGGTAATTAATTGTTAATTGTAAGGGCGGCATGTCGTGTGCAGCCGTGAAGGCAAGCGGGCCCATCCTCCCTCCAGAGTACACCTCGAGGCTTGCTCGTCTTGCAGGTGAAGTCTTTCGGTACAGTAAGGGCCTTGTTCGTATCATAGATACAACGCCACAAGCGAGGGTAGGTGCATGCGCGATCGATCGATGCAATCTTTGCGCGCAACCAATATGGGAGTGCTTGCGCTGTGAGAGAATGCTTGTGTCGACAGCAGTGCAAACACAATGCTTCTGCACAAGCATGTGGACTCCATCCGTGGGAATATTGGGCATTCTGAATAAACTAAGCCCTGCATATTAATCTCTCTGCCGCCATGTTACAAGAAAAGGGCATGTATATAAATGTTTTTTTTTTATAAAAAAAAAACCAGTGAATGGTTGTTAGCATTAAGACTTGGGCCCTATTTGGGTCTCAGCGGGCGTGTCGAGCAGCCTGCGGGTTCAGGTGTTGACACTGATCAGCACCACAGCAACACTCCTAATAAGTTATTCAAAGATACCGACAGAAATGGAAGAGTATGATTGGAGTGAGCAGAGCCAGGAGGGCATGGAACCGGAGTCGGAGAGCAACCTGCTGCTCAGTTTCAAGAAGATGCTGGGGGACTCGCTTATGGAGGCCGTGGCTCAAGTGGTTCGACCCCTGAAGGAGATACTAGACCCTCTGGAATTCCTTATAGGGAAAAGTAGCGGCAGTATGTAGAATGAAAAATTAAGGACACGCCCAACATTGCTGTCCCACGTGAAGGGGACAAACGGGGGAGCATTAACCTCCTCAGGGACATACTCAGTAAGGACGATTGGCTTGCATGCATAATAAGACGCGTACCTTACAATTCCGATAGCTCCAGATCACAGGTCTAGGCCCAATTTCAGGCGGGAAGATGATATTTGGCGGTCCATTCAGGCTTTCCTCTGTGTCATTGGCTTTTACCAAATTGATGAGACCCGTGACAGCTGCGATCAGAGAAAGAGGGATCAGGACGATTGTCTATCTAGACGACATCCTGATTTTAGCAGTGTGCAGGCAGGAACAGGCAGAACAGACCTGGTGGGTGAGAGACCTCGTGATATCCCTTGGATTGCTCATTAATCAAGAGAAATCGAGCTTGACCCCCTCCAAAAGGATGGACTTCCTGGGGTTCATAGTAGATACCAGGAACGGCACCCTAGAGCTTCCAGCAAAGAAAATAAGGGACAGCAAGAAAGATCAGGGTATTAAGAGAGCACAGATATCATCTCTCCGGACATTGGCAAGGATTTCAGGATTGTTGGCCTCTTCCATTCAAGCCTAGTAAGATTGTTGTTTGTTTTCTCCTCTGTTCCCCTCCCTTAGCCTGGTCGCGCTCTGAAATACCTGTGTACGAGCGCAAAATAAAATATAAAATAAATAAATAAAATATCATATATCATAGCCCCAGGACTGCTCCATTACCGAGCTCTGCAGAGATAGAAACCTAAGCATCTACACTAGAGCCAGAGGTATTATCAGATGAGTCCCTTAGATTAGGATGGAAGGGCAGAGCTGGAATGGTATCTTCAAAATATGGAAGTGGGGAACAGCCTTGCAATTTTCAGAGACATACTGGAACTGGTCACAGTCAAATGCCCGAGGGCAGGCTGGGGGGGGCCAGGTGCTGATCCATAGAGACTGGGGGAAAATGTTCCCCCAAGAGAGTTGGATTGCCATATCAATTGTCTTGAACTGTTAGCTGGGTCATTCTCCCTCAAAGCTTTCACGAGAGACAAAGTGAACTGCAGCATTCTTCTGAAAATGGACAGTGGTGGAATTGGCAAAGGACTTCTGGCAACATTGCTTTGAATAAAGGATATCGGTCACAGCGCAGTACCTGCCGGGAACCCTGAATGTAGTAGCGGACTGGAACTCCAGTATCTGACGGATGTCAGTGGCTGGAAGCTGGACAGGTGAGTTTTTCATCAGCTAGGACTCATTCTGGGGTCCCATGAGCATCAACCCGTTTACCTCCAGATTGAACGCCCAGACACCCAGTTTCTACAGCTGGAGGCTGGACCTAGACGCTCTGGGTGCAGACGTTTTCTTGCACGACCGGCAAGGGGATCTTCATTGCGCCTTTATTTATTCGCATTTGTTGAGTGCACAGCAGGCCGAGGACATCGTGGCGCTAGTTACAGTGTTGCTTATACTTAGTTACATACAGTTCATGTCCGTACGGTTACATTGGACGATATATACTTTTTCAGATATACATTGAGCAGCAGTAGAACATGAGACGGAGTTAGTTGAATAGGACAGTTTTGAGTTTTTTTCGGAAGGAAAGTAGAGATGTATCAGCTCTGAGGTCAGAAGGCAGAGCGTTCCAGCGTTTGGGTGCGAGGAAGGGGAAGCCTATGCCTTCTGCCTTGGTTCTGTTGATGCGAGGTATTGCTAGTTGATTGGTGTATTGAGATCTTCTTGGTCTCGTGGAATGAGATCTACCTATCGTGTCAGATAAGTAAGGGGTAGCTGAGAGGTTGATGCATTTATTGGTGGTTGTGAGAATTTTGAAAGAGATACGGTCTTTGACTGGAAGCCAGTGAGCTTTCTTTCTGGCTTGTGTGATGTGCTCTCTTTTTGGTATGCTAAGGGCTGCTCTGAAAGCGTTGTTTTGGGTTGTTTGGAGCCTAGATAGGTTTGTTTTGGAGGTGCCGGCTAGGAGCGCATTACAATAGTCTAGTTTGGCTCCTATAGTTGCTCGGGCGATGGAGAGGCAGTTATCCTTGGTTAGGAATGGTTTTATTGCGTTAATGAGTTTGGTGCTCAGTGCAGAGGCCGAGACTATGGTGCTGACTTGTTTGTCCATAGATAGTGTGGCGTCTATGTGAACCCCCAGTGTTTTGACTGAGGATAGCACTGGGATGATGCAATTGGCTATGTTGAAATTGATGTACAGTGGGTTGAGGTTAGAGAGGGTGGATTTCTGTCCTAGTATGAGGATTTCGGTCTTGTCCCCGTTCAAGCAGAGGCCGTTGGTAGCCATCCATGCTTGTATGGTAGCGTAGATTTACTGTAGGGTAGTTGTTATTGTTATTGTTATTTTGCATTTATATAGCGCCTTATATACCATTGGTATGGTCTGAAGGCGCTGGTAGGTTGAACGCCCTTGGGAACCGAAGTTCAGGTCAGTAGAGAGAGTAGAGGGAGTCCAAAAGTGCGTGTGCGCACCAGGTATGTGTGCAGCTGGTGCGGAAATCGAGTGGTAGCTGCTTCTTAGCTGTAGGTGTGGTGGTTGAGCGGTCAGGAGTATGTGTTCGCTCTGGTCGGTTTTACCCAGAACGAGTGTGGCTGCGTTAGGCCTGAGGAGAACGCCTGGCTGGGGGGGTGTGAAACCAGCAATGATTACTTAGAGTGATGTGGAGTAAGCGGGAGAATGTAGATATGAGAACAGTTATACCGAATGGTGTCATAGTATCTCTGTGTTCTAGATGAGTGGTGGTGTAAGGGGGAGAGTAAGCGTGGGGTGTGGTATGATGTATGTTTTCAAGTGTTTCCTTCATTATCGTCCGTTGCACATATTCGTCCGTTCCTCATACTCGTCCGCTCCACACATTCGTCCAGTCATTATCATCGTCTAGTTCACACCCTCGTCCAGTGGGCACACTCGTCCAGTCCGCACGCTTTCTTTGCTGCGATTGGTGTGAGAGAGGGTAGGGGGGTCAGAGGGGGAGACAGAGGCAGCTTTGGTTCTCGCTAGGGCTAGGCGCGCAGTTTTTAGGGAGGGGAAAGGGTGCGGTCGGGGGGAGGTGGCAGGGGTATGATGGCAAGGCGGGGGGTGGGTGATTGCAGGGTGGGGTGTGGTAGTGGGGGGAGCAGGCACGGGCAGTGCTGGTGGGTCGGCAGTGGGGTTCAGGAGATGAGTGGTCTTGGGTTTCTGATGGGCACTGGTGGAGTTGGTGCGCTCATGATTGGTGTGAGGTTGATTTGGGAGGGTTTTCTGATTGTAGTTCTAGGGTCGGTGACTCACACTTATAGGTACACTTCTGGGCTCAACTAGTCAAGGACTAATTGGTGCTTCTAAGCAATTGGATATACTTCTAAGTGCAACTTGGTACGTTTCTAAATGCAATTGGGTACACTTTCTTAATGCAGTTGGGTATACTACTGAGTTGAGCAACTTTCAGAGAGGTTAATGGGCGCAACTTCAACTGTAGTTGGATATATTTCTAAATGCAGGTGGGAACAGTCCTAAATTCAACTTTCTCAGAGAGGGTATTGGGTGCAATTTCTAAATGCAATTGGGTACACTTCTAAATGTTGGTGGGAACAATTCTAAATTCAACTTTCTCAGAGAGGGTGCAGGGTACAGTCTAGATGCAGGTAGGAACAGTTCTTAATTCAACTTTCTCAGAGAGGCTAATTGGGCGCAGCTTCTAATTAAGATTGGGTATAATTCTAATGCAGGTGGGAACAATTCTGAATTCAACTTTCACAGAGAGGGTGCAGGTACAGTTCTAGATGCAGGTATAGTGGAGGATGTGCAATGGCAAGCTCCTGCTGGTATTAGGACAGTGGCATCAGTTAATGTTTGCACCCACAGCCTTAAGTGGGCTTTTTTTATGCAGGAGTTTTATTAAACTAATCATTAATGAACACATGCACTTACCATGGGCTTATCGTAGAATGGAAACCCCTGCATGGAGCGCAAGGCATTGGTGGAACTGCTGACTTCTTTAAAGATGACAAATGCTTGACCCCTCATCTTTAAACTACGAGACACCAAAATATCCAAGATCTGCCCAAACTGTGAAAAAATTGCATAAAGCAATTTTTTCAGCTCATCCGCCCTCCGCAGTCGTCCGCCTTCCGCAGTCGTCCGCCCTCCGCGGACTCCGCCCTCCGCAGTCGTCCGCCCTCCGCAATCGTCCGTCCTCCGCAGTCATCTGCGCTCCGCGGTCAAACGCCCTCCGCAATCATCCGCCCACCACCGTCATCCTTTTTCCACAGACATCCGCTCTCCACAGACATCCGCCCTCCACAGTCATCTTCCACAGGCATCCACCTTCCACATTCATCCGCCCTGCCCAGTCGTCCGCCGTCCACAGTCATTCGCCCTCCACAGTCATCCGCACTCTACAGTCATCTTCTACAGGCATACACCCTCCATAGGCATACATCCTCCATAGGCATACATCCTCCATAGTCATCCGCCCTGCCCAGTCGTACGCGCTACCCAGTCATCCGGCCTCCACAGTCATCCGCCTTCCACAGTCATCCGCCTTCCACAGTCATCCGCCCTCCACAGTCATCCGCCCTCTACAGTCCTCCACAGTCATCCGCCCTTTACAGTCATCCGCCCTTTACAGTCATCCGCCCTTTACAGTCATCCGCCCTTTACAGTCATCCACCCTTTACAGTCATCCGCCCTTTACAGTCATCCGCCCTCCACAGTCATCCGCCCTCCACAGTCGTCCGCGCTCCACAGTCGTCCGCGCTCCACAGTCATCTGTTCACCACCCACATCGGCTTTCCAAACTCGTCTACGCTCTATTTTTCTTTTATCCAGTGATCAATTCGTATTATTGACTTCACTGTATAGGTCTACATTACTCGTTTTAATTTATTTCGTCAATTTGTGATAGTCGATTTTTTTTTTTTTGCTTTTTTTGCTATAGGTGCTTCGCTGGGTCGGTGTTATTTTGGTGATGCTAGAACGGAACCGGTTGGTTTTAGGGAAAGAGCCAGGTTTTCAGTAGTTTGCGGAAAGCTGTTAGCTCCTCGGTTAGCCTGATGTGGGGTGGGAGAGAGTTCCACAGGGTTGGGGCTAGGGCTGAGAATGATGCTCCGCCCAACCTGACTGAGTTTGTCTTAGGAATTACTAGGAGGCCGGCTGTGCTTGATCTAAGGGTGCGAGTGGGGTGATAAGCTATTAGTTTTTCTTGAAGATATTGTGGTCCAGTTTTATGTACTGCTCGATGGGTGAGACATAAGGTTTTGAAAGCTACCCTACGGGCTACTGGAAGCCAGTGCAGTGTCTTGAGGGCTGGGGATACGTGGTCTCTTGGACCAAGCGCAAGTAACGCTTTGGCCGCCTCATTTTGTGCTCTTTGAAGTTTGTTCATTTGGTAGGCATGGATTCCGAGGTATAGGGGGTTGCCGTAGTCCAGCCGAGCGATGACGATTGATTGTACCACAGAGACTCTGTTAGGAAATGATAGATATGGAAAGATGCGCCTAAGGTTTTTGAGGTGGTAGTGGCAGGACTTTGAGACGTTGTTGACTTGGCGCGAGAGTGTTAGGTCAGAGTCTAGGGTGCATCCAAGATTTTTCACTGTCTTGGAGGGTATCGGCGAGTTGCCCATGGCGGTTGGCCAGGGCAGTGGGTGCGGGAGAAGATCTGGGTTGCCGCACACCATGATTTCTGTTTTGGAGGGGTTTAACAGGAGGTGGTTTTGGGTCATCCAGCGTTCAATGTTAAGGAGGCAGGCTGCCAGGTCAGGTCGTGAGTTAGGATTCGTGTTCGAGAATTTTAGAATTAGTTGTGTGTCATCGGCGTAATTGTAACATAGGATGTTGTGTGCACGAATTATCGGTGGGAGGGTGATCAGGTAGAGATTGAAAAGGAGAGCAGATAGACACGCTCCTTGTGGGACTCCTGTGTCGACTGGTCGGGCTTGGGAGGTAAAGTTGGAGAGTGTCGTTATTTGGTGCCTGCCCTTGAGGAATGAGGCTATCCATTTGAGGGCGGTTCCACGTATTCCTAGGGAGTGGAGGCGATCAAGGAGTATTGAGTGATTGATCGTGTCAAAGGCGGCTGATAGGTCGAGAAGGATTAGTGCGGCGCATCCCGCGGAGTCAGCAGTCATTTTAAGGTCGTCCAAGATAGAGGTTAGGGTGGTTTCAGTTCCGTGACAAGTTCTGAAGCCTGATTGGGCGGGGTCTAGGAGTTTGTTGGCTTCAACAAAGGCGTTAAATTGAGAGTAGGCGGTTCGATCAATGAGTTTGGCGAGGAACCTGGTGTTTGATATGGGGCGGTAGTTTTTGGGCTTGAGCGGATCGAGCGAGGGTTTTTTAATCAGGGGTTTGACGTGCACCAATTTGAATGCGTCTGGAAAGGTACCGGAAGAGAGGGAAGCATTTATGATGGATCTTGCGTGTTCTCCTGCGCAGGTGGAGGCAAAGATTTCTTTAAGGGTAGTGGCTGGGCATGGATCTAATGGAGATCCGGACGGTTTGCGGGCAGATAGGAGTTTGAGAAACTGTTCTGTTGTTAATGGACTGAAAGAGTCGAACGTTGGTTGCGTGGAGGTTGCGGCTGATGGGTTGGGTGGTACGGGCTGAGGATTGTCTAGAGGCTGTAGGAGTGCTAGTTTGGAGGTTAGAGTATTTGTCCTTTCTATAGCTGTGGAGTGGAAGTGGAGGGAGAGTGAGTCACAGAGTGATTGCGATGCGGTCGGGATGGTTGTGTTACAAGCTGGATTGGTGAATTCGGAGATAATTTTGTGGGGTTCTTTACTTGGGTTTTTGCAGTTTAGGATTCGGGAGTTGTAGTGTGCCTTTTTTGTTTTCCGGATTTCGGCTTTGTACCGATACAGGTGTCGGGCCAAGGTGGTCCTGCTCTCATGGGTTTTCTCTTTATGCCATTTGCGTTCTAGGTGTTTGTATAGTCGTTTAGTGGTCTTCAGCTCAGGAGTGAACCATCTGGGGAAAGGGCCACGGCGGATTGATGATTTGCAGGAGGGGGTGAGGCGCATCAGAGATGCGCTAAGCCATGAATCAAGGGCCTCAGGGGTGAGATGGTTGTTGAGAGGGCAGGATGGTGGTGGAGACTGGAGGAGAACTTCGGCTAGGTCTGGAGTGATTATTAGTTTCTTCCAGCATTTGCCTATGTTCGGAGGTTCGGATATGAGTGAGGGGGGGGTGCGGGTGAGTGGATGGTGAAAGGGAGAATGAAGTGATCAGACCAGATGATAGGGGTGGGTGGCATTAGCTGAATCAGGTTGTTGGAGCTAAAGATGGCATCGAGAGTGTGTCCTTTATAGTGGGTCGGTCCGTTTATGTGGGGTTGGAGGTTAATTGCATCTAATCCGTCAACCAGGGAGTATGTCATAGGGTTGGTGGGGATGTCGAGCCATATGTTGAAGTCTCCAAGAAGGGTGAGGTTGGGATGGTTTAGTTGGAGGGTGGCAATAGAGTCGCAAAGGTTGTTTGCGAAGTGTCTATCGTAGCCTGGGGGTCTGTAGATTATTAGGAAGCTATGTGAGAGCGATGGTGAGAGGGATAGTTTAACAAGGAGAGATTCGCAGGATGGGATGGAGGGTTGGTTATCGATGATTGAGGCGCGGAAGAGAGATTTAAAGACGAATAGTGGCGTCTTGGTGATAGTTCCCTGTCAAGGGAAGGAGAACCTGCGTGTCGTCGGCGTAATTTGTGTAGGTGATCCCTAGCCCGTCTAGTTTATCAAAGAGAGGCTTGGTAAAAAGATTATAGAGCGTGGGGTCAGTACAGGAACCTTGTGGGGCACCACAGTGGATAATGGAGGGTGCTGCATGTGCTGTGTTAGAGAACACTTTCATAGCTCTGCCCTCTAGGAATGAGGTTACCCAAGATGCTGCGTCATTTGAGAAGTGTGCAGCGTGCGTAAGGGGACTGGTAAGCGTAGTGTGGTTTACCAAATCAAATGCAACTGATAGGTCAAGGAGAAGGAGGAGAGCGGGCTTGCCTTGGTCTAGGATGTTGGTGATTTCGTTTTTTAGGTCTAGAAGTGCGGTTTCAGTTCCGTGTCCCTTGCAGAACCCAGATTGTCTTTTTCCCAAGATAGCGTTAGATTCGAGGTGTAGTTGAATCTGTTTGTGGGCGGCTTTGTCAAGTAGTTTCAGGAGGAAAGGGACTGTGGTTATGGGTCGGTAGTTGTTAGGGTTGGCAGGGTCTAGCGTCGTTTTTTTTTTAAGAGAGGGCGTACCCAGGCCTCTTTAAGGCTGTCGGGGAACTATGCCTGTTGTGAAGGATGCATTGATAAATGCTGTGAGAAGAGGGGCGAGTGGTTCAGCGCAGTCTTTGATGATTTGAGGGGGGGCATATATCACCCTTGCATTGTGAGGGTTTGAGGTGCCTGAGGATGTCTATGACTTCTGCTTTGGAGATTTTGGTAAATGCAAATTTGGGTATGTTTCCTACTTTTACCTTGGGTTTTATCTGTGCATGCACGCTTTGCTTAGGTAGAGTATTGAAGTGGTTGGATATTTTGCTTTGGAGGAGGTTTATTTTTGCAAGCATGGCTGATTGAATGCCTGTACACCATGCCTCGTCTTTGATGATTTCATCAGGGCATGTAGGTGGTACGGTTAGTTCTTTGAATATATTGAAAAGTTCTTTAGAGTGAGAGTTGGCAGAGGCGATGCGGTGGTTGTAGGCTTCAGATTTGGTCTTTGTATTTTTTTGCTATGGATTTGAAGTTGGCTATGGATTTGAAGTTGGCTTTCCGATGTTCATAATGCTGAACAGAGTACTATCGAAACATTTCCAGAGAAAAAGCAGAGGTGGTCATAATAGCTCCCGCTTGGAAGTCACAAGTGTGGTTTGAGTTCTGATGGAACTTTCCTTTGATTTTCCCTGAGCTCTTCCTCAGGACCAGAACCTGCTTACCGACCCACTGGGAGGTTTCACCCTCAGACTGACGGAAAGCCTTCCCCTTTTGGCCTGCAGGGTGTCGGGAGACGCTGTAGCCTGCCAGGTATTTCGGCCGAGGATGCCCAGCTTATCAGAATCATGGGCACTTTCCTCACTCAGGAGCTATAGCGATGCATGGAGAAAGTGGGTGGACTGGTGTCAATGACAAGAATCCTCATCCCGTTTCTGCACCTATAATACATCTACTTAATTTGTTGGCCTCCTTAGTGGCAGTCAGGAAGGCATCTAGGAAGTTGGGTATCGATAGATCAGCCATGTCAGCAGGGCACAGTTTTATCGAAGGGAAAACTGTGGGTGATCACCCAGCGATTGTCAGACTGATTAAGGGTGTACGTTTCGGATCCCACCAGTACCGAAATATGCACATCTCTTGAATGTTGACATAGTTCTGCATTTTCTCATAATGGTGCCCGCGAACAAGTGTCTGTCGATGGCACATTTGTAAGGGAAACTGGTGACGCTATTGTGTCTGGTCTTCTGTAAGAGAGTTCCGGGCGTCAAGGCCTTGTAGATTGACGAGAACACTTATTGCCAGGAAGGAGTGACCTTTTACTATAGCAAAATGGACAAAGACTAATTGCTCCTCGATCTCTTATGCTTACTTGCCTGGGCTGCCACAGCTTTGTGTGGCATCCTGCATTAAAGAACACAAGGTCAGGATGGCCGAGATGAGGCCAGCTGCTGTGACACAATTTTTTATAGCGCATAGGAAATCCTTTTAGGTCATGGCATCATCCACCATAGCAAGATAGGTGCGCAAAGGTATGTTGCAAGCGGGGGTTGACGTGTCCAAATTTGGCATGCATTCCATCAGGGGGGGAATGGCATCCAAAGCTTTTGTCGCAAGGGTGAGCTTACAGGATATCCTGAGGGTGGCAGATTGGTTTTTATTTCAAGCCAATATCGTCCATTGAGACTGCAGTGGTTCACCACTTTGAACAAGCTTAATACTCGCCTTCGGTCTTGAAATAGAATGAAGATTGCCAAGGCTTACAGGGAGTCTTGATTCTATTAAAGACTCGGAGGCAAGCATTATTCCCACCCTGTATATGCACGATCGGATGGATCCACTTGGTTATTACTGTATTGCATCTTGCGGAAAACAAATACCTGCCCTGATTCTGCTCTTTTCTCGTCTCACAGGGGAAGAACTGCTGAACACCTGAAGTTTAGGGGGAAGGATGCAGCGATGGTCATAGGCCTCTGAGAAGATAGTTGGGAACCGTACCCCGAGTTGAGTTTGGTTGGCGGTTGTCTCAGGTGGTCTAGATGGGACATTGTTTCATGGAGTTCTTGGTCGCAGCATTCAAAGAAGAGGAAGGGACCAAGGCAGGAAGTGGGTTGCTAGTTCTAGGAAGGAGGTGGCCTGTCAAAGGACTACAAAACATTGGGGGGCTAACAGGGATTTGTAGAGCGCTTATTTAAAAAAAAATAGAAAGTATAAAATGTACATTGGTGTTTAGACTGATTAACATGTATATTTCATTAATAACATCTTTAAAATATATCTTTCCTTTCATCTTATCTATTTATAACACCATTTTTATTATCTGATTTGGGTAAAAACCTCAAACATGACATTTCTATTAAAAGATAATTATTTTAGGACATTTCAAAACCTTTCAACCGATAACAGAGTAACCTACAGGTGACGGCGGTTTACACACTTTTGGCCAATATGAGTGGTGTATAGATATGTTATCATTGACACACTGGGATGCTTTGGGATTTAATGCAAGGCTAAATCATCAGATGACACTCAAATGTTCCCTTTCATATGAAACTCTCATTATGTCTGCATTTGGTGTTCGATTAAATATGTATCATTCGCATTTTACAGATACATTTTTGCAAATAGTGTACAGATGCTATGTTCAATGATCTTTGATTAGCATTGAATATTTTCTCCCACATTTCCTCTTGGGATAGAATTCTGAAGTCCTTAAAACAAATTGAAAAAGATCTTCCTTAATTGCACTAAGCTTGAGCAACCTACAAAAAGATGGTCCAAATTTTCAATGGATGGCAAGTCATTACAAAATCGGCATTGACTAGAAATGGCTCTCTTACCGCTTTGGTAGGCCATAGATTTAGATGCATCCGCATTAGCGCATTGCAATATTTAGGGTCAGAGAATCCAATGAGAGATTTTGTGACTTGCTTTGTAGCTTTTGCCACAAACCTACCATCCTTAACAATTCTATAGTTTTGACATTCATCCCACAGCCTCATCTACTCAGACTGGTACAGTTTGGCCTTGGTCCGATTAGGATTGTCTTTCAGCAAGATTTCTTCAATGTTAGCTTTTTTCATGATGGCCAAGCAGTGGTTCTTCCAAGAATTTGCTGTCAAATGCAGATTCAATTTTATGGATTAATGTTGTTCCATAATCTCGCTGCATTAGACATTTTCTGTACAGCATTAGTGTTTTCCATTCCACTATTGTTCTGAGTGAAGACAGCCCTAATTCAAATCGGATTATTTGCATTGGTACGCTTTTTGGGAATCTTAGTAGTGTTTTCTAGTAGACTCCTTCAAGATAGTACCACTTTGGTTGATTAGTTGGTAGTTTTGGTTTGGGCTCCATATGCAACTTTAGGGACTAATTTCTGCATGTAAAAAATTAAAGTTGGTTTGCAGGAAAATTTCCCATATTGGGTTTGTATTAATTTAGCTTGTGATTTTAAATTGCCCATTTTGTACTTAAATTCTTGCTTATTTGGTATGCCGCCATTATTCTCATTAATGTTGAAACCTAAATAGCAAAACTCGCTGACTATTTCCAACACTCATTATCTATGCACCATTTATATTTTGGTTTTTGTTTCATTTTGGAGGCCGATCGTATTAAAATATTTGATTTAGCTCCATTTATTGTCAGGAAATTTCTTTATGCATAGTTTTGTAAGGCATCCAATTTCCTTTGCAAGCCAATTGGTGTTTGATTGATGCAAAGGAGCGGGAAGTATTCAAGGCAGTGTTTAGATCCTGTTTGGATCGTGAATGTAAAAGTTGAATAGTGTAGCGGCCAATGTGCAGCCTTGTTTTAAACCAAGGTAGGTTGGAATAACTCCAGTTAATAAGCCTTCCTGGTCTAGTTTGATTCTGATCAAGGTATTAGTGTTGAATTAAATATAACCAATCAGGTGGGCACTTTGCAAGTTTCAATTTGTTCCACAGCAATTCTCTCGAAATGGAGTCAAACACCTGCTTGAAATCAATAAACGCCAAGTATATGTTTTTGTTTAGTTCTTACAGCCTGATGTTTTATGGCAGTTAGAGTTAGTAGATTAACAGCAGTGCCTAACTCTGTCACAAAGCCAGACTGATTGAAGGCTAGATGTAATTCAGCCTTCACCCATCTCGATAGTTCTGCTAGTATTAATCGCGCAAACCTTTTTCCCGGTATATCAAGAAGGGCAATTGGGCGGTAGTTACATGGCTCTTTTCTATTGCCCTGCTTGAATATCGGGATAATTATTGAAGTCTTCCATGAGTCTGTTATGATGATTTTTTAAAAACAAATTCAATATTTGAGCCCATTCTTGTGGGTTAGATTTCAATGTCGCATTAGATAGTCCATCGGGCTCTGGTGCCCTAGATGAGCTCAATTTATTAATTTGCATGAGAATATCATGCTGGTCGAATATTACTGTGCTCAAACTGGGGTGCTTAGTTACTGCTTCTCCACTTGTCGCAATGTGGGCTGCAAATATTTTTGTAAAATGTGATATCCATGTCTCAGCGCCAATGACGTTCAGCAATGTCGACGGGGACGCATCATATGGTGTCTTTTTCAGTAGTTTTCATATCTGTGAACTAGACTTGGAGGCAATGGCTGCTAGCATACATTATCCAGCTAATTTCCTTTTTTCTCTTTATGATGTCAAAAACGATTTTTGAATATTGTATGGATGTTAATTAGCATGGGATTCATGTTGCATTGTTTGGCTAATTAAATTTGCCGCTTTAAGCGTCTCCTTCTGCCTTTTAAATCCTGAACATATGGATCAAAGAAGTATTTATTTGTCCTTTGCACCAGAAGGCCCTTTCGCCTGCATTAAAGGAAGAATTTGAGCGTTTCCGTGTAGGCAGAGGTCTTTATCTGCTCTATATTTTTAAGGTCAGTTTGTAAGACTTTACTTAGCTTTGTCAATTTGTCCACTGCCCATTTAATTCTATTTCTTCCTTGTGGCTCTACAGAATGCCTATAATATATATTGTTTGCCTTGTCTGTGCTAACCATGTGATCTCTAGGATATTATGATCACTCGCCAGCGTCAGCAAAATATTAGAATCATCCACCCTAATGAGTGCCTGTACAAAAAAAATAAATGCATAATCTAGCAGTGCCATCAAGGATTCTAGGGCCTAGGAGGAGAATCTCTTTGCAATGTTCCATTTAACATTATAACATTATTTTCCTTCATGAAGTTCACCCATAGTCTAGCTCGAGTTGCTAGTTTAGTATTTGTGATTCCGATACATTTTATATTACGATCACCTTCAATGATGGTCATGTTAATTTCAGTATTCCAAGCAATTAGGTCTAGCATTTTCCGTACCAAACGTAGGAATTGCAGCTCGGTTACCATGACTGGATTCCAGTAGAGGTTAAATATAGCCATTTGGGGAACCCCTCCTATCACCTTCAGGTTGCAATGTTAATTTTGTTAGTTGAATGCATGGATTGGGGGAAGCCCATGCTGTTAAGATACTATTTAGATTTAACTTTACTGCCATGAGCAACCCCGCTGATGGTCTGCCCTTGTTACGGTGTATAGCAGGAATCCATGCTATTTTGTGCCGTGGATACAAGGGTTCTGATGGGATACAGGTTTCTTGGAGAGCTATGATATCAACATTTTGTAGGTTTGTTTTCTGAAGTTTGGTTTAGTAGATGTTTAAATCCCCTTGTATTCGAGCTTGCCATTCTCACTGGTCTTGCTGTTTCAACTTTGTAATTAGTTCTTGTTAATTTATTTGTTTCGTTAATGACTTTTGCTAGCCATGCCCACGTTGAATCTTTGCCCTGTCTCTATGGGGAATCGAAATAGACTGCGGGAAAGTTCCCCTGTGTTACACAATCAATATATAATGGATCATGGTTGCCATGACGGCGTAAGCTCGACTTGATTTTGGTGTATTTGCTTTTTGATCTATTAGGAAGCCTGCTTGATGTAAGCTTCTGTTTGCATTCCAAATTAGGTCCTTAATAATAAGTGAGGAGACTGTTAAATTAACCGTAGACATGTTCCTATTCAGGAACTGAATCCATTCAATATCACACAACCTAATCAGCTTTAATTTTGGTATGGTTTTAAATGCTGCAATAAGGGTTGTTCTATTTGTGGCGATCCAACACTGTTAAAATTAATATGCTGATTGCTTTGGATGTGTCTCGCTCCTTTCTCTCTTTGGTCATGTGTGAACCTTTCCCATAGTCTTCCTTCTCATTTAATCCGACTTTGCTTGAGATGTGCTTATATGTAGTCTTTTTGTATTCTAATGGCATGAAGTGAGACTCATCAAAATATTCCTCGATTCCGAACATGTGATCTTGAAGTGCTGGTTTACTTCTGTGCGGGGATACTATGTCTTCAATCCCTTCAACCGGGCTATTTGATATTGAATATGTCGATAGATTCATAAGTGACTCTTTTTGAGTCATGGAGTTGGACACTGACACTCTAATTGCTTTCTTATTTTTGTGCTCAACCTTTAGAGAAGAGTTAGCATTAATCTGATCTTTTTAAACTTTTTGCTGTTATTTTTTTGGTGCTATTATGGTGGTTAACTGCTCTATAAAGTTCTGGAAATTATTTGATTTCACCTGTTTGTTCACTTGTACACTTTTCGTTTTTTTCTTTTGTAATCTCAGACTTTCATTTTTCTTTTCCTCCCGTTCAGAGCTCGAAATACCTCCATATAATGGTTCTATAGGCTCAGTTACTTCACACTCATTCCCTTCCTACACAGGAAACAACCCTGATGAGACCTCATGAATCGATTCCTGAAGCCCTGCAGCTTCACACTCGTTCAACTCACAAGCCAACAAAATCCCAGAGGGAGTATTCCTCACATCCCCTGAATCTCTCTGCTCCCATGCCTCGTCAGTCTGCATGCCCACCTCTTTCCATCTCCTGGGCTGATGCTCCATTTCTCACTTATTTCTTGGCAAGTGTACTGAGTCGATTGAGGCTTGTATTCGACTCGTTTCATTGGCCAACTTAATGACTTTTGTCCAAATTAGTTTGAATTTCTTGCGCTTCCAATTTTCCTCCCAATGTTTCATATAATTTGGTTAAAGCAAATATGCCATTATTTATGGTGTTTAAGGTTACTTCCTGTGACAGCATTATTAGTTGCCTCGACCCAAAAGAGGGACGAGTGGTGGGCTTAGCAAACAACATAGCAGAGGATGCAGATGTGTTAATGAATTTCTTGAGTGAGGATTCAATATTGGTGAGTGCGACAAATGTAACGAATGGGCAGCTGACTGCCTGTAATTGTGTCTCAGAAATCACTTCTGTTTCATTGGATGAGTTTAAATCTTTTTGCATTTCCTCAGTTACTCTTACATCAACTGCACACTGCTGTGCACTGGGGAAGGAAGCTGTGTCATGAACAACGTCTCTTTTATTTGAAGTTCCTTTTACCATCTGTGAATATAGAAGCAGCCTTTGGGTGTAATCCACTGCATGGAGCATGGCCGTAATCACCTTTAGCTCACCTTATGTTGGCTCATAGATCAACCCCTGTTGTTGGAGCCAACGCTTTGTTGGGTATAGATGTATTAGCACTTGACAAGTTGGGTGACTTTTCATTTTGTTGCACTTTGGGTGCTTACGGTCCTCAGTTCTTCATCTGTGATCACCGATTTCAACCAGGGGATCGATTCACTTTGCACTGTGGCTGTGCACTTGCGCAGGAGAATGTTGGAGATCCTACCCTCCGATGTAGACTGGTTCCAGACCTGCAACACACCTGATGAAGCGTTCGCAGACCAGAGCTGTCTGATGTCCGTGGTTTTGACCCTTTCTTTTTTAGTTCCTCTGGTGTTCTACTGTGACTTTGACAGTTGCATCGTTTAAGGGTCTAGTGTTCAAAACCTTTAGCGGTGTGACGGCAGTACCTAATATTAGCTTGTCAGCATGCACAGGCATTGTAGATGTCAGCTTATACATTCTTGGAGACCCCTGCGCTCACCCTGTAATTGGTGCACGGAACTACACGGTAATCACAGAGTCTACTACCGGGCTCTGTGTAGTTAAAGCTGTGCTAATATCAAGGAGGGGGCCGCACACTCGAGGGAGTTAACTAATGCGAGGTGCTGGCTGCGCAGCTAAACTGCTCAACAGCACTCGTCTCTCACTCCCATGATGCGTGCACCCATGCGCAGGTCTTGTTTGTAGTGCCTGAAGTCAGGGGGCGTGGCATAGGTTCTGCTACAAGAGAAAATAAACCTTTTTAGCAGTATATTGATTTTAAGTTGGCTCAATTAGTTGATGGTTCATGTCAGGCTCATAGCATAGGCTTCCACAAAGAGCAGTTCAGTCTTGTAGTCCAGCAATCCAGGAATATAGCTGCAACACGATGTAGGTGGAGTGAGACAAGACATTCAGGGATCAGCTCAACAGCACTCGCCTCGCACTCCCACGATGCCGTGCAGCCTTTTTGCAGCGCCTGAAGTCAGGGGGCATGGCTTAGGTTCTGCATAGGCTTCCACAAAGAGCAGTTTAGTCTTCTAGTCCAGCAATCCAGGAATATAGTAGCTGATGATACCCGCAGCAAGCTGCCAGGAAGATAAAAGATTTAAAATGGCTGAAGAGTGAGAATAAAGAAGTTGAAGCATAATGCTTGCTTCAGTTAATTTAATAGAATCAAGACTCCCTGTGCTGTAATCCTGGGTGTCACTTTTCGTGGGTCTCACCTGAGATTCTTTGTCGCTGGTTGATTCCTCGGATCCAGAAAGGTGGTTTGCAAAATCCTCGGAAGATCCCTTCTTGGTGAAGAGGTATGGTCTGTTCCGGGAGCTTGCACGCTTTTGTTGGACTGTGAGAACAGTTACAACAGAAAGGGCAAACCATGATGGCACAGTCCAGTATTCAAGTATGAGTCCACAGGGCTGCGATTCGCCAAGATGTAGATGCAGAAGACTGTTGGCACTTGGAAAGAAATCCGACGCAATGATTGAAGACTGTAGACCGTGGTCAATAGTAGATTCCAATTGAGTAACTGGAAGGAAGGGAATCCTAAGCGGATGGTTATGATTCCAAAAGACTGAGACCATAGGTTGCAAGTAATAAGAAACTGAGGAGAAGGAAATAAACAGTAGGGAAACCCAAAAAAGCAGGGTTCTTAGGTCTACTGAAGGGCCAAAAATGCTGAGGGAGCCGAGATGGCCGATATATCAGAAAGCTGATAGGAAGATCAGGTACCGTGTTCGGCTGGAGCGCAATGGAACGCTGCGTGGCTGCTCCAGCCGGAACCCAAGAAAGTTGGAACAGCGACTAGGCAATGCGGCCGCTGGAGCGCGATGGAACACTGGAAAAGCCGCTCCAGACGGTACGCGAGAAAAGGGGAGTAGCAAAAATGGAAACGGAAACAAAACTTTCCTTTTTAGTAGCGACGAGCAGCACACTGTGGGACCGGCGAAGGAGCCGGAAGCTGCTTAGTCCAAGGGAGGACTGAAAAACAAAACGCCTGAAGCTGGAGGAACGAAAGAGAGCGAGACGGTCGCGGGAGCTGCGAGGATGCGGGCGACCGGGGAGTAAGAAGCGGAATGGGAAGACAAAAACGCTAAAGGAAGGCTAACCGGGGAACCAGGTCTGAATCCAGGGCAGACCAAAATACTTTACTGGCGGGTAGGGCAGCGTGAGCAGGCACAGAGAACATAAACTCCTAAAGTTGCAGTATGCAGGGGGACAGGACCAACAACCTAATGTAGGAATTGGAAGAAAGACTAGACCGGCAAGCGGGGCATCCGCAGAACATTAATGGCAGATCTTCCATCTTGCCCATAGTCTCCAGGAGCCTGTTCTCATGACACTGGGTAATCTTCATTGTGGTCCAAAATATTTCGAGTCCAGCCCCATGCTCCACACTGTGAACCCCTAAATCTAGAGCAGCAGATTGCTACCACTGTGGGAGTTTTCATAAATTATAGCATCTGGGCAAGGCTAGGTAAACAATGGTGGGGGCCATCACTGTTGCCCAATTGTGTAGGGCATGACTTGCCTTTTGTGGCCTTGCTATGTGTGCTTCTGAGTGCTCTTATAAAGTGAGGACATGTAAAAAAAATAAATAAATAAATAAAAAAAAATGACTTTGGGGGAGGAAGTTAAAGCACTTTGCACAGTATGATGGCAATGAGGCGCTGCATGGACTGCATTGAGACTGTCTATTGCAGGAGAGTGAGCACTGTATAGACTACATTTGGGATTTGCATACAGTGCATGAGGATGTAGCCCTGCACTCTGGATCTGTGTACACTGCATTGGTTTATCCACTTGTGTAGGGGTCCTTGGTGATCAAAGGGAAAGAAAGAGTGAAATGCAAACACTGTTGCATGCTGCCCCCAAGGTTGTGATGGCATTAAATGTTTACTTTCCCATCAGCCTATTTAGTGGTTTTACACATTGATCGGGACGGTAGCGTGCTAGTCCAGCAAAAATGTCACCCACCTCCATCTGAAAAAAAGCAGTTTAAGAGGCCTACTTTTTTTACTGAGCAATTATATTTTTGATGCCGCATAGTTCAGAGGAAGTCACCTTTGTGGTTTTGAAGCTAGAAAATGAAAAAGTGTTTTATCCGAATAAAAGTTTAATCTTTCCAAGATTAAAGGCAAAATTTGGAGGAAAATTTAGGGGAAGCTTCTGCAACATGTGGCTCTCTAGATGTTTTAGGCTCGACTTCTATGAGCCCTCGCCATTGACTATGCGGATTAGGGCTGAAGGGAGGAGTAGTTCAAGACATCTGGAGAGATGCAAGCTGCATACCTCCTGACTAGAGACTAACATATTTTTTGTTTTGTTTGTTTTATTTATTTGATAATGCGCACCCTCAGGTAGCTGGGCGCCGCAGTTGCAGGAATATTCAAAGTTTAGTTACAACATACGGGTAACACATCATAAACAAATTACAGTGCATACATTAGATGTGCATAGCAATTAGTAGAATGGTGTATGTACGAAAAAAGATATGGGGCAGTATTATAATACACAAAGGTTACACAGGTGGATGATATAGGTCACAGAGTGCATGATAATGGAGGTCAAAAGTACAGGTCTGCAGTAATGGGTACTGGTAGATGGAGAAAGTACTCGGTTATTAGGAGTCCAGGGTGAGAGGCAAGTTTCAAATGTCCTTGGAGCGAATCCAGTTCACGTGAATTGTGTCTAAAGCTAGAGTAAGGTTTTTCTACTTTGATAGTAGCTGGGAGTTCGTTCCAGTGGAGGGCCGCTTTAACTGGGAAGCTGCCACCGCCAGCTTTGGTAAGCCTAAATCTTGGAATTTCGAGGCATGTGTGGTCAGATGATCAAGTGTGGTGAGTAGATCGTTTTCTGGTTAGTCTTGCAACGAGGTAGGGGGGAGCGGCATTGTTGAGGCATTTGAAAGTGAGAGATGCCCTTTTCAGTAGTATCCTGTCGCTTATTTATAACCAGTTCTGGTCTCTTCTAATGCTCGATATGTGTCCTCTGCGTGGTATGTTCAGGGCTGCTCTCAAGGCATTGTTTCGAAGGATTTGTATTTTATTTGTTTTTTTAGTTGGCGCCTCCGTAAAGGGCATTACAATAGTCTAGCTTGGACATTATTAATGCATTAGCGAGCGTGATGCAGTTGGTTGAAGATAGGAATGGTCTGCAGGCCCTAATCAATTTACAAGTATAGGATGTCGATGATGCCATGGAACTAACTTTTTTTTTTTTTAGTGAGTGTAGAGTCAAGGTAGAAACCTAGGGTTTTTACCTCAGTTACTTCTTTGATTATATTGCCGTCAATATTGAAGGTGGCGTAATCAGGACTTAGTTTCTTTAGGTTGGAGTCAGAACCCAGAATCATAATCTGTTTTGTCGTCATTCAGGCAGAGACCATGTGAGGCCATCCATGCCTGGGTGAGGAGGTATATTTTATTTACCAGAGCTGTCTTCAACAAAGTTGCCTGACAAAGGTATGAGGATCTGGGTGTCATCCGCATAGTTAGTGTTAGGCTAGGTGTCACCTACACCTACACTATCAAGTTTGTCGAAGAGTGGCTTGGTAAATATATTATACAATGTAGGTGAGACGCAGGAACCTTGTGGTACACTGCAGGTAATTTGGGTTGGTTCTGCTGAGGGGGAGAACATTCTCATCGTACGGTTAGCTAGGAAGGATTGTATCCAGTCTATAGCATCACTCGAGAAATGTACAGCTGATGCTAGGTGACCGCATAAAGCTGCATGATCCACCAAGTCAAAAGCTGCTGAGAGGTCGAGGAGGAGTAGCATAGCTGTTTTACCTTTGTCCTTCAACTCGTCGATTAGTGTCTTGAGGTCAATTAGGCCTGTTTCAGTGCTGTGTTGGGGTCTGAAACCAGATTGGCGCGAGCTGAGTAAGAGGTTGGTATCAAGGTAATTTTGGATTTGGAGGTTGATTTTGAGTAGGAATGGGACTGTGGTAATGGGTCTGTAATTAGTGGGGATGGCTGGGTCGAAAGTTTGTTTAAGGGGTGGTAGCAGCCAGGATTGTTTGAGATTGATTGGGACAGTGCACGAATTGAAAGATGTGTTGATGAGCTTGGAGATAAAGGGTGTAAGTCTCTAGCTGCATCCTTGATTATTTGTGCCGGGCAGCTGTCACCCTGGCAGTTGGAGGGCTTCAGAGACAGTATAAAATTTTCAGTTTCCAATATGGAAATGTTGGTAAATCGGAATGGTATGGCATTAGTAGGGGGAGCAATAGGATGAGTCAAGTGCGTTTAAGGGGAGCATAAGGAGGCTTTTTTGTTGGTTATTTTGTTGGCTAAGGCATTTTGGATGCTAGTGAACCATAGTTTATCTTTTGAGATATTGTCTATCGGTGGGATAGAGGTTTCTATTTCACGCAGAATGGAAAAGAGCTCTTTGGAATTCTTTCATTGAAAGTGTTTTTTTTTGTACAGGTTAGCGATATTGGTGAGTAGGGGTTTGTTCTCGCCTGTAGGGCAGTGTCTACAGGTGGCTTGGATTTTCCTTTTTTGAAGTCGTAATTCCTTTAGCTGGGGAGTGAACCGGGAGTTAAGGTGAGACTTTTCTTTACTTTTGCGTGTTTTGACAGGTACAATAGTGTCAAGTGCCTTGGTCATAGTGTTGTTGAATATTTCTACAAGCGCACTAGGGTCTGAATTGTTGGCAGTGGTAGAAAGGGTAGATAGGATGACTCGGCGTCATTTTTCTGCAGTAATGTCTTTTTTACTTCTCGTAGGTAGGGGTGGAGCTATATCAGTGTTTTTCTGTTTGAAGGGCTCAATTTCAGTCGAGAAACTAATAAGGTAATGGTCGGTCCAGTGTTGAGGGGTTATTTTAGTGATAGTTGTGGAGCAGTTCAGATTGGCTACCCAGTCTAAAGGTCGTCCTTTCATGTGCGTAGGAGTAAGTACTTTTTGGATTAGGCCGTGTTCTGACGGGATCGTTGCAGTGGGTTGGGCCTGTTTGTCTTCAGGGTCATTGAAGCCCAGCTTGAAGTGTCCTAATATCAGGATTTGTGAGGTGTCCTTGATATCATTGGAAAGAAGGCTGGATAGGTCTTCCTCAAATTTCCCTGTAGGGCCTGGCAGTCTGTATACTAACAGGATAGTAAGTGTGCTATTATTGGAAATAGTGAGTTTCGCTACGAGCAGTTCACAAGATTTGATTTCCGGGGGAATGGTTAACCTTAGTGCCAGTTTCCGTGACAGCTAAGAAGTCTGGAGCATCGCTAGTGAGAATTTCAGTGGTATGCGCCATAATCAATCTAGCGTTGATAAGTGCTCCTGAGATAGAAGTCGTTTTGTTTTGTCCTTGGGTAAGGGGCGACGGGACGTTGGTTTATAGTGGTTATTTTTGGTGTGATATCGCTGAAAGTGGGCAAAGATGTGGGGCTGAGGTTTGGGCAGTGTTTTGGGAATGGGTGCGTTGGTGAGTGCAGAGTAATGAGCAGTGGTGTGGCTAGTGTGCCTGGGATTGGAGGCTGGTGACCTACTGCTATTGGTTTTTGGGTTTGTAGATTCGGGGCAGTCTTGCTCTGAGTCTCATGTTCCTTTCCTGCAAGGTGCAAGGTAGGAGGTTGAAAAGTGGCATTATAGTAAGGGCACAGAGGATTGTCAGTCGAATATTGGACAGTTGACACTTTATGGTGTGCATAGTCCTGTTTGTGAGTGAGTAGTTATTTGTGGGTAGCGTCGGAGTTCAGGTTTGGGTGCTAGGCGGAAAATACTCGCTGAGGCTCACTTTAGTACGGTGGAACCTAAGGTGGTTGGGATAGGTATTCTGGGCAGAGGGGCAAAGCCAATCAGGGTCAGGCTATCGTAGTAATGGGCCGGGCTAGTGGGAGCACATCACAGGTAGTCTAGTAGTCTGCTTAGAGAAAAGTGCAATAGGCTGGTCACAATTAAACAAAGCAGTTGGCTAGGCGCATTTGAGTAATCAATGGGCTGGTAGCGTTTACACATAGGCACAATAGGCTAGTCCCAGTTAAACTAGACAGTGGGTTAGCCTTATTTGAATAAACAGTAGGATAGTAACGTTTGGGCATAGGCAGTTTGCTAGACTCAGTTGTACAGGTGTAGTAGGCTGGACCCGTTCAATTGGCCCGGTACTCGGATTACATGCCACTCAGGTTATTTTCAGCTCTGCATTTCTGGTGATGGTTAACGGTTAAGACTGGCATGTTCCCATTTGGGAAGGGGACGGATGAGGCACTGGTTTAGTTACCTGTTTGTAGATACCATGGACCAGATGCATATCAATCTAGCAGACTTTGAGAACCTTAAGGATTTCTAGAGGCTCCTGCGGGTGGCCCTGGACAAAGTTGGGGGAGCAGAGGACTTGGCATCACCAAATGGAGAATACAGGGGCCAAGTATGTCTTAATATCTAGCCCTGGGATACCCAGGAATGAAATCTATGGAGGTTGGAAAAGTGTCCTGCATTAATCCTGATGGGACAGTTGCAGCCCTAAGACCACCTTATTTTAAGTTGTAAGGTGTAAGCCAGTGTAAAGAGTAGGATATTAATAATGGATACCAATTTTTTAAAGTTTTGGGAATTACAGGAGAGGTGGTCTGCATTGAAGGTGAGGTGCGGTTTCACGGCTTAATTATATTAATGAATGCAGTACAACGTGGTGACTGTCGGCCCGCTACTTCAAAGAGCTGCCGATCGTACACACCAAACGCGCTGGGCGTGAATAACGTGCAGAGGCGGAGCAACTGCAAACACTTCTTTATTTCACTATGTACAACCAACAGCTCTGTCCCTCCCTGCCGCCCCTTTCCCCGTAACTGCATCCCTCAACGTGAAACCCACTACCCCCAAATCAATTGCAGAAGTCTTGCGAGATGTTCTTACCCCATCTCTTCGATGAGTCGTCTTGTTTTGTTCCTGGCCCATTGTGGCTGGTCTCTCTTGCGCCTTGCGCCATGATTTTGCTATCCATCTGCACTACCGCCTCAGCTGAGTCAGACTCTTCTCCATCCCCTTGATAGGAGTCATCTGAGGAGTAGTAGTTTTCTCCCTCGTGACTGGCGCGAGGCTTGAGTGGTTAATTTAGGGGTAGTCTTTTGAAGTGCAAGGAGTTTCTCGGTATGTGTTGATGTTCCCCTTCTGCGGTGATCATCGATCCGTTTCGGGCTGTTATGATGAGCGGATCTTCACTGTTCATGTGTTTGCTGGTCTGGGGCTGTTTGATCACCACCACTTCTCCTGCCACTAGTGACGAGTCCTTGGCTCTTCTTCTCGTGTCTGCGTAGTCCTTCATCTTCTGTTTTCGGTGCTGGTCATTCTCTCTCATCTCCTCATTCACGGCATGGCCCTGGGTTGCAGGCTCGTATTGGTGCAAACTCCTGCGAATACTCCTCCCAAACATTACCTCCGCAGGATATAACCCCCTAGAGCTATGCAGGGTGCTCCTGTAGTCCCACAACAGCTGATGAAGCATCTGTTTGTAAGGTTGTCCGGTGAGGCGAACTACCTGGAGTGCTAGTTTCAGGTTGCCCAGAACGCTTTCAAACATCTTGTTGGCCTGTGGCCAGAGGGGAGATATTTTTTGATGTCTGAATCCCATATATTCACTGAACATCTTGACCTGTAAACGGCGATCCATTGTCCGTCTTTACTTGTCTTGGTGTTCCATATGCTGTGAATATGCAGTCCAGCACCGGAATGACGTGGTGAGCTGCCGTGGAGGACACTAGTTGCGCCTCAGGGAAGCGCGAGTATTCATCCATAATTGCGAGCATGTATTTCCCCCTCTTCAATAGGCGTGAAGAAATCAGCCACCACTACTTCAGACTCCTCCTGGCAGTTCTGACATGTTCAGTGGTTCAGGATGTCTATTGGGTGCAATGAGGCAGCACGTGGGGCATTCTGGTAACATTTCTTTCACTGGCGAGTCCAACTTCGGGAACCAGACTTTTTGTCTCAGCTCAGCAATTTTCACGACCTTTCTTTTTAGTGTGGTCGGAATCATGATCTTGTGCCCCTTGAATAGTACGTTTCTCCTCTGAGAGTGCTAGCTCTTCTTTCACCTCTAGCAGTCTTTCCACCTCTTTTCTTACAACATCATTCTCTACTCTGCTCCTCTCATTCCCTCTCCCCCACTGCCCGATCTTAGTCCTTCACCTCTAGCAGTCTTACACCTCTTTTCTTACGACATCATTCTCTACTCTGCTCCTCTCATTCCCTCTCCCCCACTGCCCCGATCTTAGTCCTTCACTGATGATTTGGCAGGCGGCGTCATTCTCAACCTCCCTTGTCAATCTGGTTGGATCTATCCCTTGGGGAATGGCCTGTGTACTAGATATCTGATGTACCGGTCCGCAACCATTGGATCTGGCGAGTTCCCTGCTCTTGGATGTCGGGACAGAAAGTCTTCAGAGTTTTCCTCTTTTCCAGGCCTATGAACAATGTCAAACGCATAGTCCTGCAATCTGAGTTCCCACCTGGCAATGTGGGTTGACCTCTTTGCCTGGGGATTGCCGTATAGGATTGGTAGGGCTTGGCGATCAGTGATTATTTTAAAAGGCTTAGCATATCCCTCCAAATCCCCCAGGCCAAACCCAATCACCCTAACACACGCATCCATCCATCCACTCCCACCCGAAACCCGCCAACCTTTCTGCTCGCCCACTCTTCCCACCGATCATCAACCACCCCACCCCTCTCCAGTTTCCACCCTCTCCCCCTAACCCCCTCTGCTGCAGCTCCAACACCAACCTCACCTACAGAAGTGACCTGCATCCTATTCAATGCCCGATCAGTAGCAAAAAACAAACACAGCATCTTTGACCTCCTCGCCTCTAATAAACCAGACTTGGTTTTCATCACCGAGACTTGGCTCTCTGACGACTTTGCCCTAATCGCCAATGAAGCCTTCCCCCCCCCTGACTGCTCCCTCAACCCACTGAACCGACCTTCTAGAGGAGGGGGAATAGCATTCGTCTTCAAGTCTTGTTTCCACACCTCAATCATAGACAACCAAGCTTCCATTCCTTCCTGCGAATCACTCCTCGTTAAATTATCCCTCTCCCCGTCGTTCTCACACAGTTTCCTAATAATCTACAGACCCCCTGGCTACGATAGACAATTCTCAAACAACCTCTACCCTTCAACTAAACCACTCCAACCTCACCCTTCTTGGAGACTTCAACATATGGCTCGACATCCCCACCAACCCTATGACTCACTCTCTGGTTGACGGTCGAGACGCAATTAACCTCCAACCCCACATAAACGGTCCGACTCACTATAAAGGACACTCTTGATGCCATCTTTAGCTCCCACAACCTGATACATCTAACCCCCCCCACCCTTATCAGCTGGTCCGACCACTTCATTGTTTCTTTCGCCATTCGCTCACCTGACCCGCTTCCTGTACTCGAACCTGAACCTCAGAATCTACGCAAATGTTGGAAAAAACTAAAAATCGTTCCTGACCCAGCCAACCCAATCCTCCAGTTTCCTCCACCTATCTGCCAACTCAATAAACTAACCCCCAACGTCTTCGACTCATGGCTCAACGCCTCAGTAATGCGGCTCACACCCTCTTGCAAACCAGCAGCCCGCCGTGGCCTCTTCCCTAGATGGTTCACACCTGATTTGAAGACCACTAAACAACTATATAAATACCTAGAACGCAAGTGGCAGAAGGACAAAACACAAGAGAGCAGAGCCACCTTCGCCCGACACCTTCATCAGTACAAGACCGAAATCCGGAAAGCAAAAAAAGCCCACTACAACTCTCGAATCCTAAACTGCAAAAACCCCAACAAAGAACTTCACAAAATCATCAACGAATTCACCAAATCGGCATGCACTGCCACCGTCTCGACCCACTCACAATCACTGTGCGACTCACTCTCTCTCCACTTTTACGCCACGGCTCTCGAAAGAACAAATGTGCTAACCACCAAACTGGCTCTCCTACATCCACCAAGCAACCCTCTTCCTCATACTGGCCAACCCACCGACTGCGACCACTGCACAAGCAACGTTCGACTCCTTTAGTCCATTATCGCCCGACCAATTTCTCAAACTTCTCTCTGCCCGCAAACCATCCAGCTCTACGCTAGACCCTTACCCGGCTACAACCCTCAAAGAAATATTTGCCTCTACCTGCGCAGGAGAACAAGCAAGATCCATCATAAATGACTCCCTTTCCTCAGGTATTTTTCCCGATGCATTCAAAACGGTTCATGTCAAACCTCTAATAAAAAAACCTTCCCTCAAGCCCAAAAACTACCGCCCCATCTCAAACACCAGGTTCCTAGCCAAACTCATTGACCGAACCGCCTACACCCAACTAAATGCCTTTGTCGAAGCCAACAATCTCCTTGACCCCGCACAGTCAGGTTTCAGAGCCCGGCACGGAACTGAAACCACCCTAACCTCAATCTGGGATGACCTTAAAATCATGGCAGACTCCAAGGAATGCGCCGCATTAATCCTGCTCGACCTATCCGCCGCAATAATCCTTCTCGACCTATCCGCCGCCTTCGACACGATCAATCACTCAATCCTCCTTGACTGCCTCCACTCCCTAGGAATTTGTGGAACCGCTCTCAAATGGATCGCCTCATTCCTCAAAGATAGGTACCAAATAACGATACTCTCCACCTACTCCTCCCAAGCCCGACCAGTCGACACGGGAGTTCCACAAGGAGCATGCCTATCTGCCCTCTGTTCAATCTCTACTTGATCACCCTCCCACCAATAATTCCCTCACACAACATCCTGTGTTACAACTATGCTGATGACACTCAACTTATTCTAAAACTCTTGAACTCAAAACCCAACCACTGACCTGACCTCGCCTCCTGCCTCCTCGACATAGAGCTCTGGATGACCCAAAGCCACCTCTTGTTAAACCCCTCAAACCGAAATCATGGTATGTGGCAACTCCGAACTTCTTCCACACCCAATACCCTGGCCACCTGCCATGGGCAACTCACCGACTCCCTCTAACTCAGTAAAAAACCTTGGATGCACCCTTGACTCTGACCTAACACTCTTGCGTCAAGTCAACAACGTCTCAAAGTCCTGCCACTACCACCTTAAAACTCTTAGGCGCATCTTTCCATATCTCTCCTTCCCCAACAGACTCTCCGCGGTCCAATCAATTGTTATATCAAGACTGGACTTCGCTAACCCCCTCTACCTCGGAGTCCACGCTTACCAAATGAATAAACTTCAAAGAGCACAAAACGCTGCTGCCAAACTACTTGTAGCGCTCGGCCCGAGAGACCACATATCCCCGGCCCTTAAAACTCTGCACTGGCTTCCAGTGGCCCGAAGGGTGACTTTGAAAACCTTATGCATTTCTCATCGAGCAGTGCATAAAACCGGACCTCAATATCTTCAAGACAGGCTAAAACCCTATCACCCTCCACATACTCTAAGATCAAGCTCAGCCGGCCTCCTAGTCGTACCTAAAACAAACTCAGTCAGGTTAGGCAGATCATCATTCTCAGCCTTGGCCCCCACGCTGCGGAACGCACTCCCACCCCACATCCGCTTAACTGAAGATCTAATGTCTTTCCGCAAGCTACTGAAAACTTGGATCTTCCCCTAAAAACCAACCCGTACGCAAACTAACCCAAACTTAGTATGAATAACAGCACCTCAATGACACCATCACAACAAACTACTAGATCTTGAATAACAATAAGACAGAAAACAATACAACATCAAGATCCAGGTGAGAAAGCGACAACTAATAACCGCTAATGTAAACTAAAATGACAAATGGAATAAAACGACTGAAGTAGATCAAAGCAGTGAAGCAGCTCAAAAGAATAAATCGTACAAAAACAGTAATGAGGTTTTAATTAATGAAATGGATGTAATGAATGCAATGCACAAATGAACAAAATGGGTGAAATGAATAAAGAGAAGAGGATGGAAATATGAATTCAAAAGACTGTAATGAGTGCAACGGAAGAGATGAGTGCAATGGAAGGTTTGAGTGCAATGGAAGAGATGAGAACGGATGAATGCGTTGAGCAGATGAATGTGCTGTCCGGATGAGTATATAGAACGTATGAGTATGTTGTGTGGATGAATGTGTTGACCGGATGGGGGTAGAACGGATGAATGTGTAGAGCAGACGAGTGTGTAGAGCGCACGAGTGTGTAAGTGTGGACGACTGTGTAAGTGTGGAGGAGTGTAGAATGCAGAAACGCATAGAGCGGATGGGTGTGCAGAGCGTGATGGGTGCGCAGAGCGTGATGGGTGCGCAGAGCGGAAGAGTGCGCAGAGCAGCGGAGTGTGTAAAAACGATGGAATGTGTAGAGTGGATGAATGCATAGAACGGACTAGTGAATGGAGCAGATGAGTGCGTAAGAGCGAATGAGTGTGTGAGAACGGAGGGTGCGTGAGAGCAGAGGGGTACATGTGAGTGCGTAGAGCAGGTGAGTGCGTAGAGCGCAAGTGGACATAAAGCAGATGACTGCGTAGAGCTGATGAGTGTGTAGAACGGATGAGTGCCTAAAGCGGATGAGTACGTAGAGCGGATGACTATGTATAACCATTCAGTGCCTTGAGTGGACGGAACGGGTGAAGTTTGTGGATGCAATGGGTGACATATGTAGATAGAACGAGTGATGTATGTGGATGAAACGGATGAAATATGTGGATGAAAGGGGTGAAATATGTGGATGGATCAGATTAAGTACGTGGTACGGATGAAATACGTAGATCGAGTGCATAAAACAACTTAGAAATACTCCGGACGGACTGGAGTGCGTAGGAGCGGACTGGCGTGCGTAGGAGTGGACTAGAGTGCATAGAATTGTGCAACTTTCATGGAAAGGTTTGGAATGCATGTAACCCACCATATCACATCACCACGCTTACTCTCTTCTTTACACCACCAGTCAACTAGAACACAGAGATACTATGACACCATTCGGTATAACTGTTCTCATACCAACATCTGCCTCATACTGCCCATCACTCTAACTACACACTGCTGGTTACTCACCCCCCAGCCAGGCGTTCTCCTCAGGCCTAACGTAGCCACGATCGGTCTGGATAAATCCTGCCAGAACAAACACATACTCTTGATCTCTCAACCATCACACCTACCGCTAAGAAGCAGCTATTACATGAGTACCACACCAGCTGCACACATATCCAGTGCTCACACGCACCTTTTGACTCTCTTTACTCTCTCAACTGACCTGAACTTCGGTTCCCGAGGGCGTTCAACCTACCAGCGCCTTCAGACCATACCAATGGTATATAAGGCGCTATATAAATGCAAAGTAACATAACATATAAGAACAGGTGGAAATGTTTGCAAGCCCATACGACCGCCAAGCTCTCCTTTTCAGCTTGCAAGTAGGCTTGCTCAGTTGTTGATAGGCTTCTGCTTACGAATGCCACTATGTGCCTCTGGGCTGAGTTGTCCTTGTCGTTTTGGTGTAGGATCGCTCCCAGCCCCACCGGACTGGTGTCCACCATCCATTTTACCTCGCGCTCAGCGTTGAAGTAGGCCATGTTCTCTGCCTGAGCAACGCGACTGCGTATGGTTGTGAAGGCTTGCTGGCATTCCTCCCATCAGTGGAATATTGCATGCTGTTTAGTCAGAGCTTGCAGCGCCTCGCTAATGGTGGCAAACCTTGTGCAATAGCATGCAAGCCCCAGGAAAGATCGGAGCTCCGAGACACTTGATGGTGGTGGAGTCTTGTTGAACGCCGTAAGCTTGTCGGGGTCAGGGGTAATGTCATTCTCCCAAAAAATGTTTCCAAAGAACCGACGTGTTATTTTACGGAACTTGCATTTGTCCTTGTTTAAGCTGAGGTTGGCTGCTTCAAGTGCCATGCACCCTCGATAAAGTGTCATGTTTTTCCACATATTAGAATGTCATCGCTGTAATTAATAAAGTTGGGATATGCGTGATCACGTTGTTTGTTTTATTTATTAAGATACTTATAGAGCGAACATATCCCAGAGATATCTAGGCGCTAGATCTTAAGAAATTGATTACTTAAGAGAAACTTCAAGAGTTAGTTACAGTTCGGCAGTCTCGGGAGGATAGCTCAGGGGCAACATGCTCGCCTTCGAAGCAAGACGATACGGAGCACCACAGGTTCGATCCCTGGGTCCGTGCTTAGAAACCTCTGGGTATTTAACGTGTTATAAATAACCTATTCTATCATATATGTGCATTTCTGCCTGAAATATTTCGGCAGCGGATGACGCTCTGAAGCTTAACCTCTTGTATCGGTACAAGCCCAGATGTGTCACGAAGGGTGTGATGTTCTTGCTCTCTGGGTTTAGCCCCAACAGGATGGGTACCCCTTTTGTAAATCCAATTTGGCGAACACCTTGGCCCTGTTGAGGTGTATCATGTCTGATGCGTGGTGTTATGTGTCTTACCCTTTTAATGGCCTGATTAGGCCTCCTCAT
This sequence comes from Ambystoma mexicanum, assembly GCF_040938575.1. Taxonomy (NCBI): domain Eukaryota; kingdom Metazoa; phylum Chordata; class Amphibia; order Caudata; family Ambystomatidae; genus Ambystoma; species Ambystoma mexicanum. The sequence goes on from NC_090932.1 coordinate 1,605,999,532, forward strand.
GTCAACACACAGGCAAATGGCATCCAACCCTTTCTTGGGTACTGGAACGATGGGGGATACCCATGTTGTGGGCCCGGTTGCAGGCTCTCAGTTATCTGTTCAAGCAATTTTGTGTAGTTGCTCTTCTACTTTCCGTTGTATGTTGGCGGGGCTTCCTCTGTAATGTTACACCACTGGTGGGATTTCCTTGTCAATGTGCAATTTGATTTGCCTGTTGTGCAACTTCCCTTTTCCTTTGAACAGCGCCGGATGTAGTTCCTTGATCATGTCCACGTGGTCTACATATTTGTGGACCATCAGTTTGTACAACACGTGAATGAGACCCATGTCTATTGCTGTTCTAAAACTCAGAATACACCCACTTTCGATGTTAGTGGAGATAACATGGATAGGAATTTTCATTTCCTTTGTTTTGTACCGGCACTTTGCCTCAAAATGTCCTAGTGTGGGGTATATTTACCAGCCCAACAGATCTCCCCAGCACCACCAAACTGCATTTTTAGCAGTTAAAAGAAGAATGGCTGTGCTGGCTCTGCTGAGCACTAATTCTCTTGCACAGGAACTGCAATTTTATCAGTTACCAAAAATAATGGCTGTGCCGGCTCCATTGAGCAGATATGCGGAGAGATGAAACATAGAACCCCCCCCCCCCCCCGAGAATTGATTCAGTTATTTTCTTCATGTGCACCAAAAAGGAGAATTCCAAATCAGCCTGGTGCAACGCTGCTATGCTGCAAACTCAAGACTTCTAACTGAAAGAGAAAATGTTCTGTGTTTAAAATGACTGCGCACTGATGAGATTTCCATCTTTTCAATATTACACAGCCTGGTTCCAGTAAGGCACATCCATGCCCATCTATCTTCAGGTTGTACACCAGCAAAGGAGGGCATTCCTCACTGAAAGGCATGTGTGTGAAGTAAAAACAATAAAAGAGCAGAGAACTTCGTTTCAGGCCGTATGGCAAGCGTTTACTCTTGCAAAAAAGTAACACTGGCAAGATTCCTCACAAGAAGCTCTCCCTCTCCCTTTGCTTATGTCCGTTTCAAAGAACCCTTGTTTTTTAACAGATTCCTGTGTTAGAAATTGACCAGCGCTATGGAAATGTTCAGAATAAAGTAAATGTAAATGATCAGGGAATGTGAAATGAACCCGTGTTGCACTCCTCTGCAAAGCAGTGAGTGGATATTGTTCAAGCTCAATGGAAATAATACTGCAACATGCCCTGAAACAAAACTATATATGCTGGGAAGAAAAGCTGGCAAAATATAAGTAAATTGTACTCTGCGTACTGTATTTTCCCCCACAAAAAGAACTTCAACATCATGGCTAGGCCCTGAAATTGCTGCCAAACCTGTTCTTGCAAGGCCGGCACTTCTAAATGTACCAGCCCCATAGGAAAGGAAGTTCCTTTACAACATGAATTGCCCAGAGGTGTGGGAAGTGGCGACTTCGCCAGACTTGGCGGCATTGCTGCAACATGGGACAATAGACTGTCCTGCCACTGAAGTGTGAATTCTTATTGACTCCTCTCCTCAGCTTCAAACTGCCTAGGATCAAAGGGGAGTCAAAGCAACCCCATGTGCCAGCTGATCTGGGAAGGACATTTCCCTGAGGGGTTGGAAGGACTGCCCATATTTGGAAACAAAGCCAGCCCATTTGATTTCAAAGACTGTGCATATCATGACATTTATTTCAGTAATATACAGAAACAGTAATGTGAAATGATGACCATTTTAAATGTCATTTTTGCGCCATTAAAATAAGACATTGTAGGTTTTTCTGACGTGGTGGACGCAAACGCCAGTAAAATGTAATTTCTGAGGAAAGCGTACATGGTACAGTTTTGAAACTTAATGAAAATATGCCCAGTGATAATATGTATGTAGACAATTGTAGAATTTTGGATGAAATGTTTTCCATAGAAATGGCAAAAGATTGCCAGAATGACTAAACAGCATCGCACCGACTTGGAATTTGGAACAGCATATTTCATGTAAAATATGGAGTCTGCCTATCTAATTTTCGGGAGGATAACAATTGCAAATATAGGGGTTTCGTGTCATAACTGATTTTGGCAAAAGTAACTATGGCATAATAAAGCACCTCCATTAAAACACACACACTAAAACTGGGTCACTTCCTTCAGTCCAATCTGCTTACAGTGAGGCAGTAACTTTTACAAGCCGACCTATCCGATTTTAGAGGAATGTCTAGCTTAGTTCTGCCCACATAGTAAAAGTCCTGTCATCCGGCCTATTTAAGGTGGAGACATTCAAAGTTCAGGACAGACATTCGAGAAAATCCAGCGTTCATAAATCAACATCCAGACATTCCACATTCACCCTGCTAGATTCCAGATTCCAGTGCCAGGCCAGGGGTAGCTGATGGCAGACCCAGGCAAAACCTCTTACCCAGGCTGAATCTCTTATCCAGAATTAAACCCTACAAAATTCCCAATAATTCAAGGAAAAAGGGGGAAAGGCTGCTGAACCGTTTTGGGATTATCCAGAGACCAGACCTGCTTTGCCCAGCTGATGCACCCCGCTGACCACTGAGACCAGACTCTGGTTACTTTGCTGAGTCCCTAGAGGAGAGCGCAACGACCAGCCCCCTATCCTGCTGTCCAAAGATCCGTCTGGCTGTCCAAACTATTCCATTCAAGTGCTTGTTGTAAGTATTCCTCTTTCCCCCAGTAACCAAAAAGCTGCATCCTTTGCTCTGTTACCGTATATTATGCCCAAACCCATAGAAAACCTATAAGTATCCTAGTAACATCTTAAATTGTTAGAATCCTCTGTGTATCCTGTTTTTAGAAAAATCCATGTTAATCTCCATGTGTTAGCGCCATGCTTTACAAATCATTTGTCTGCTTTATAAAGCCTTGGTACTGTTTGGAATAAATTAATTCCCATATAACGAGGAGCACACAGTGTGAATGGGTTAACATTGCAAATTAACCTTTTGTGGGCAGTGTCTCTTTTATAATCTAGCCACTAAAAAATAGTTTCAGTAGAACCTGTCATTTTCCTTTCAAAACCGATTTCGCCCGTGTAACTGCTTTCATTAGGAAATCCGAGTTTTCCCTTCCTACAAAGAACCCCATACTTACACCCATCAAGAGTCATACTTTCACTTTCATATCATCCCTGTTATGTGCCTTTGTCCTTTAGCATCAAAACTGATTTCCGATTGTCTAGCTCATTTTTCAAGCCGTTTTGCTATTTTAAACCTGTGAAACGAAGCAATTGAAATTTCGCCACGTGTGATTCTTGCTGCACTGTTTTTCCTTCCAAAGTCGATTTTCTAACTGTATGCCCATTGTTAGTACATTGCCTTGTAGCTTGCCTCGTTAGTACAGCCACACACATTCTTGCCTTATTCATTCAAACGCACATGTAAAATAACTATTCCATAATTATTAGTGCCATTTTGCTTATTTTTCAAGTGAGCACAATCTGATTTGGCCTCCCATTCAGGGTTGGTATGTTGGATTTGCATTCTGATTTTTGCCTAATATACCCGACTTCTTGCTACTCCTTTCTACCCAAATTTGGTTAACAGGGTTTGAGGGAGTGTCGCAGGGGGGATGCCTAACTGTGGTGCTATCTGAAAATTCTACTCAAAGTAATCTTGCTTTTATTCCATTGTGTATCTTATGTTAAAAGGTCCAACTAAGTGTATTCTATTCTATCATTTTACGGTGTAATTATCACCACACTGGTGATTGCCGCCCTATATTGAATGTGTTTGATGTTATTCAAAATTTTAAATAAATAATTCATTACACACCGGCCTGGTTCATGGTCCATTGCGACACGGGGTGTACGTTAAGGGGGGTGTGAGACGGGTTGGCTGCCTTCTCAAAGATTGAATCCGAACGCAATAAACTTGTGTGCTGCATCCCTGGCCAGAGTCCTGGTCTGGTGTGTGCCGCATCGTTAAAATCCTTAACCCTAGGCACTTTAAAGGTGTCTTGGCTCAATATGGGGATATGTCCACGTTAGTGAGTCTGAGTTTAGGCATTAGCGGCAGTTTCTTGTAAATCTGTTCACTTATGAAGTTTACTGTGGTGCCGGTATCTATAAGCAACTCGGTCGGTCTCTCGTTCAAACCCAGCATTAGGGTGGGGCCGTGTTAATTTCTGTTGTGTTTTCTAGTGCGCAACAGTATCATTTATTTCTTTGTTCGCCTCCAGATTAGCTTGGTTCGGTCTCTCACCGAGATTGTTCTACCAGGTACCGTAAGTGTCCTCTTGAGCGTCGTTCTGGTCTCGCATCTACCATGTGGTACCTCCCTCTGTCTATCCTTTCTCTTCTCAGTCTCATCGTCCGTTTCTGGGTCACGTTTCCCCTCCTGCCTTCGGTTTGTCATGTGTTTGGGCCGTCGCTTGGGAAACTGAGTTGCTGTGGTGGTGCCTCTCATTTTGTATGTTCTTGCTGCCCTTCTTCCCCCTTCCGGGTTTATCTGACATACTGATTTAAAGTGTCCTTCTCCACACGCTGAGCGCTGTTGACCAATTGCGGGGCATGGCTCACCATGAGGAAATTCATAACTGCACTTGTAACAGAATGGTTCCCCTGGTGTCCTATGCTTATTCTGTAAACTGTGGATCGTTTCCGTGTGTGTTGCTAACCCCTTGAGTATTGAAGCACTCCACTTGTGTGCCCACTACCAACTCAGCTCGAGGTACCATCAATATTTCGTCTAGTGAATGGTATTTCTGTAGCAATTTACGTTGAAATGCTTGAGACTCGCACCCCACTATAATCTGAGATCTTAGCCCCTCCAAATGGTGCAGTGTTTCATTTTGATGCATAGTCTCATAACGAAGGCATCCATGGTTTCACCTTTAGCCTGTTTCGTGCTATAAAACAAATGTCTTTTGTAATCTACGTTGGTGTACAGCGTAAAATATGCAGCTGGCGCCTCCTTCAGTCTTTGTATAGTGTCAATGGTGTTCAAAGGCAGTTTGTCTATAATATCTCTTGTGACGGGTCCCATCGCTAATTTCAGCAGGCATTGTTGTCATGCATCCTCTACGAGCTGTGTGGCCCCCATGTATAGGTCAGAATCTCATATCCATCCCGCCCAACGTGGCCCCATATTGCTAGTGTGATGCATCAAATGTTTCCCTCTGATAAGTTTGCTGTACAAGGGTCTTCCCATCCTTACGTTCCCCAGCATTGGATCTTTCATGGATTCACATGCTTGGAATATTCACCGTCGTCCGGCTGGGAACCTCAGTCTTTTTTAAAAAGCGTTTTCCCTTGGAAAACCTCAACCTTTTAGTGTCCTATAGACGTCCTTTTGGAGCGCTTACGTACCACCCAATAGGACATAGGGTATAAATAGACCGCAATCGGCGGATGATATCGTGGCTGAATGATGGGGCCTACCCTCCATTGGAGGTAGGATCGGTGCGCAGTCTAGCATCGGAGAGACCGTCTCCCGCAGTTCCTCACCGGTCGGTGTTGGCTGAACCGCCGGCAAAGAAGTCATGGCCTACAGAAAAGAGTGGCCACCCCTCTTCGGGGAAACACCTGACGAAAGGGGTTCCTCATCGTCTAAACATGGTCAAGATTTCTCAGTCCAGAAGGCCTGAGAAATCTTCTTCGAGACAGGACAAAAAGGACTCTTCGAAACGCTCCTCTTCAGGAGACCATCATCTTTGAAGCACCTATCCAGAGATTCAAAAAAGGCGGGATCACCTGACAAATCTGCACCACAGCTGCCAGTGCCGTCGGCGGGAGTCCCGTCGTCGACGGCTTCACTGCCGGCCACAGTGTCTGTCTCCACAGTGGTGTTGTCTGCTCCAGTGGCGGCAATTGACGAGGGCCCAAGGTTTTCGTCATCGACTTGCTACCAGTGAGTGGATCTTGGCACCCTTCTGCGTATGACGCCCTTCTGCCGGACACCTTATTACAGCAGGATTCCGTCCTTTCAGTGTCATCGATGGAGGAGGAACGAGAGCCTGTGGTGAACCCAACAAGCCTTGGCTTATAGTGTGTTGGCCCTTCGACGGCGGGAGTACAGACTGTCCCACCTGCGTCTCCTCTGCTGAACCCGCAGTCGGTGCTGTCTCTACAGGTCTTATCTACACTCCAGTCCCTATTAAGACAGCTGGATGCAAGATTGCCTCCTGTGGGTACGCCTCCGGTAACACCTATCGTCGACGCAGCAGGTGCCCCTCAGTGTTCAACATCCACGGCTGAGTTGACGGCTTCCCGGCCGATTAGCACAGAGCCTCCTCGCTCTGACCCAGAGGAGAGTGAGCTGCAGGACTGATTCCGACCAGGGTCCCAGGGACTCCATCTCTGACATTTCGTTGTCGCCATCAAGAGACCCGACATGGGAGTCTGATGTGGAAATAGAGGCTCCTAGGAGTCCGGCACAACTGTCGCCCCCGGATGACATTGGAGCATTTCATGCCATGATGGCAAAAGCCTGTGTCGAGTTTGGTCTGACCCCAGAGGAAGAACGGAAGGAATGTTTCCTATTTGACCACATGGGAAAGAGGAGGAAGGCGGTTTTCTTCGTTCCAATCCTGGACCATGTTTGGCAAGAAAGCCTACATACCCTGCGCCACCCATTTTCAGAGCCTGCAGTTAAAGGCAGGTTAGAGAGAAAATGTAAGGCCCCGGACTCTACGCCAAAGTGTTTGGTTGCACAACCTACCCCTGAATCAGTGGTATCAACGGTGGCGAGCAGGAAAGCCAGAACACAGCACAAATGCACTACACCTCCTGACAGCGACGCTAGAAGACAAGATGCTTTTGGAAAGAAGGTTTTAACAGTGGTGGCGGCGACAGTTAAAGCTGCTAACTCGTTGGCGATTATGGCGCTACGACCGCAAAATGTAGCATTGGCTGGCCCTATGTTAGAACATCTACCCGAGGAGCACCGAAAGGCGGCCATGTTACTGGTGCGTGAAGATGAGGTGTCAAATCACAGCATTAACATCGCTGTAGATTTAGCAGAATCTGGGTTCAAGCAGATAAATAATGGGGTGGTACTAAAGAAGCAGGCCTGGCTAAAGTGCATAGACTTTAGGCCGGAGTTTCATTACAAGGTACTGGACATGCCCTGTGATGGGGAACAATTGTTTGGGAAACAAATAGATGAAGCCCTCAAGGGCATGAAAGAGGACTCCGATACGGCGAGGTCATGGGGAACTTTGCAAAGCGGGCGGTCATTTCGTCCCTTTCGTCCCTTCTGTGGAGCTTCAGGAAACACCCGGTTTGCTGCCTCCAGAGACCGGAACTACAATCGGTCTGGATACTCCTCACAAGGATATAGACGGGCAGTACAGGCTACATGAAGCCGTGATTTTCAGGCATCCAGAAGGAGAGGCGGACAGCCCTCTTCCGCCAAGGGTAAATAAGCGAAATTTAAGCAATGACGGTCTTCGAGGAAATGTGCTGGGGGGCACTCTCTGGAATTCAAGGACCCACCGGTTCCCATTCCTTCTGTGTATTCTGTGCAACCTCATCTTCACATCTTACAGCAGGAGGTTGTACTTATGCTACAGAAAGGGGCTATAGAATTGGTTCCAATGGCCGAGAGAGGTCGGGGGTTTTACTCCCGTTACTTCGTGGTCAAGAAACCCAACGGCAAGTGGCGACCCATTCCGGACCTTCGGGCGCTGAAGAAGACTCTGCAATGCCTGAAGTTCAAGATGCTCACACTTCAGGAGGTCATTAGGGAGAATTTCTGGCGTCGTTGGATTTGCAGAACGCATATTTCCATATACCTATGTGTCGACGACACAGAAAATTCCTGCGATTTGTGGTGGGTTAAAATCATTACTAATTCCGAGTGCTCCCGTTCGGTCTAAAATCGTCCCCCATGACATTTGCGAAATGTTTAGCGCCGGTGGCGGCGTGGCTTCGACGAGAAGGTCATCACATCTGCCCTTACCTGGACAATAGGCTGATACGCGGCTCATCTCCGGCGGTGACGCAGGCAAGTCTCAACGTTACCATGTGGCTGTTGCAACGACTAGGCTTCGCTGTCAACTTCGAAAAGTCATATCCATCTCCCTCCAGGAGCTTGGTGTTTTTGGGCGCAGAATTCCAAACTCAGTCAGACCTGGTGAAGCCTTCCGTTGAGAAAATTCAAAAACTCAAGCAGAAAGCGGCAGAGTGGAGAGTCGGAACGAGAGTATCGGTCAGAAAGTACATGTCGCTGTTGGGAGCCATGGCGTCATGTATTTGTTGGTCAATGACTGTCGTCTCTTCATGAGGCCAGTGCAAGAGTTTCTGGCGGACTGGTGGGCTCAAAGTCGCGGGTTATGGTCCGACAAGGTGGTGGTTACAGCGATTTACAGGAAGCTCTTCGATGGTGGCAGCTCTTGGACAATCTGACTTGAGGAGTGCCGTTACTGGAGCCGGAATTTCAAGCTACAATTGTGACGGATGCCTCTCAGACAGGAAGGGGAGCGCATCTGGGGACCTTCCAGGTTCAAGGTCTGTGATCTCCAGTCGAATCGAGTCTTCACATCAATGTGCTGGAACGGAGAGCGGTTCATTGGGCTCTAAAATAAAAATGTTTGCCGTGCATACACGGCTCTGTTGTGAGAATGTTGACGGACAATACAACCACAATGTTTTACCTCAGGAAGCAGGGGGGTACGCGTTCCACGATACTCTAGAGAGAGGCTCAGGAACTATGGCATTTGGCCCTCGAACAAAACATCAATATTGTGGCGTTTCATCTGACGGGGGTGATGAACGTGCAGGCAGACTCTCTCAGCAGAGAAATTAACCAACTCCATGAGTGGCAGCTGAAGGAACAGCAGGTGTCGAGCATTTCCCGGAAATGGGGTCGTCCTTCATTGGATCTCTTCGCCACCCGAGAGAACAGAAAGCGTAAGGCGTTTCCCAGCAGATGGCCTCAGCCAGATTCGCTGGGGGATGCGTTCTCATCCTGTGGATGAGCAGGTTCGCGTACGCATTCCCTCCATTTCCACTCATTCGGCGGACCCTCCAGTGGATTCAGAAATACCCATGCCGTTTGATTCTGTTGGCCCCGTACTGGGCCAGGCAGCCGTGGTTCTCAGACCTACTCCATCTTTTCATAGCAGAACCATTGCGGTTGCAAGTGACGCCAGACCTTCTGTTTCAAGACAAGGGTGCTGTTTGGCACCATAACCCGGGCTCTCTCAGCCTGACGGCGTGGCTCCTAAATTATCTGAGTTTGGCCTACTGAACATTCCTAGTGATTGTTGTCGCATTTTTTTGGAGGCGGCTAGAGCTCCGTCCAAGAATGTCTCCTGCATGCAAATGGAAAAGGTTTTGTGTGACGTGTAAGGGTCAGCCTGGGATGACCCTTTAAGCATTTCATCAGAGCACATTCTGCCCTACTTATTGCACTTGGCAAAGAAAGGTTTGGCGTTCTCCTCCATAAAAGTACACCTGGCGGCCATTTCTAGATTCACTCGGAAGAGGCATGCTACCCCTCTGTTCAGTGATCGTCTGGTTAAACATTTTCTAAGAGGATTGTTTCAGACTTTTCCTCCTGCCAAGAAATTCCCTCCTAGTTGGAGCCTCAATCTGGTGCTGTTGGGTCTAATGAAAGCCCTGTTTGAACCTATGTCATTGACGCCCCTGCAGTTCTTGTCGTGGAATGTGGCGTTTTTAGTGGCCATTACTTCAGCAAGAAGAATGTCGGAGTTGCAAGCCGCCCTAATGATTGTTCCTCCGTACTTGCGTTTCTTCAAAGACAAGGTGGTGTTAGCTACTAACCCGCACTTTATTTCAAAGGTGCCAACTACTTTTCATAAACTCTCTTCTATTGTGCTGCCATCATTCTTCGCTTCTGCTTCCTCATCGGCAGAAAAGGCGCTGCATAGCTGGATGTAAAAAGAGCATTGAAATTTTATCTGAGTCATACTCAGGAATTCAGACGTTCAAGACAACTGTTTGCTCTTCCCTTGACCGAGGGTCCATAAGCCACAATCTCCAAACAAGGACCATCTCGCTGGGTCTCATCGGCTATTTCCTTCTCACTCTAAGGCGGGAAAGCCTTTGGAGAGGCGCCCGAAGGCGCACTCGACGAGATCCACCGTGTCCTCAGCGGCATTATTGTTGGGGATTCCGCTGGTAGACATCTGCCAGGCGGCCTCCTGGTCGGTGCCACATAGATTTACTGGACATTATTGCGTGGAGCAGCAGCATGGTGCAGATGTACAGATGGGACGTGCAGTCATGCAACGCCTGTTTCTGTAAGGTAAGCCCCCAAAGCCTTGGGGTATCTGTTTCAATGTTACCACTGCTCATTTCTTCTTTGCTGGTCTTATGTGTTGCGTTCCTGATGTATTGGTTTGCATTACACGCCACCATGCATGATGACTACTGCTATGTAATCTATTCAAAGTATGTGAATCCATGAAAGATCCAATGCTGGAGAAGGGAGTAAGTAATTCCATTTCTCCAGCGTTAGTATCTTTCATGGATTCACAAGCCCCCACCGGCCTCCCCTGCATGCAAACCTAGTTGGTGCCTGTACTTTGGAGGTTAAAATCTGAGGAGAAGCCGCAGGGACGTGTCTATTTATACCCTGCGTCCTATTGGGTGGTACGTAAGTTCCCCAAAAGGACGTCGATAGGACACTAACGTGTCAAAGTTTTCCATGGGGAAAAGCTTTTTAAAAACGACTGAGCTTCCCAGCCTGATGAATATTCAAAGCATGTGAATCCATGAAAGATACCAATGCTGGAGAAATGGAGTTACAGGTAAGAAATTACTCCCTTCACTCTCGCCCCGGGTTCTGCTCACTGCACTGGTACTCCCTTTGTGGGCTTTCGTCCCTTATTAACTACCTCTGTACTTGTGGTGCCAGGTGTGGCGTGGCCCTCTGGAGCTATGCGGCCGCCTGGAGAGGCACAAGCACCCTCTGAATTGCATGGTGGAGGCTGCGGTTAGCGGCAGCCTTGCTGACGCGACCTGTCGTTTATGGCCCTTGTTTGGGCACTTCTTAGGTCGCTCCACACACTGCCGCAGCCATGGCGTTTTCCCCCGCCTTGTTCTGCCTCCCAGGGCCTCCCTGCTCACCGTCGTATCAACGGGGTTACGCTCCGCGTCGGGCTCGCAAGCTGTCACCAGTGTCGGCCTGCAAAGGGCCGCAGATGATTCACTCTGATCCTGTTTGGTGCGAATAACAATCTGTCCCTCCCTGTTGCGTCACTTCCCGCTCCCGCCCCTTTCCCCCGAACTGCATCCCTTAACGTGAGAGTGACTCTTCTTTGGCATCTGCTGTGTATTGTGTTGGCCAGACATTCTACAGCGCAGTTTGAAGTTTGCCATTAGGTGTATATTGGGTGTGTTGTATAATGGGCATTACAGGTTGGTAATAAACATTTGTTATTTTTGTTTTATATATAAAACAAAACTCGCCGATTGCTGTGATTACAGAAGTCGGGAACGGACACATCCGATCTGTTCGTCAATGTAATAAAGTAGCTGGCGCGTGATGCACGCACATTAGCCCGATCGAGGGCTTGAAAGACCGCGACCCCAGCAGCTCTCGTAGTCGGTCTCGTTAATTGCATTCATCGGCTCCTCCCCCTCCACAGGAGTAATGTATATCATATGATTCGAGCGTATGCCTGCTTCGTTTCTGCAGGGTACCCTGCCACGCCTGTGTCCGCTGGACCGCCTGGGGATGGGGGTGGGGACTGGCCTCCTCCCTTCACAGCTGCCACAATAGTGGGCCTGCCGCCAGGCCTTCTGCCGCCTGACCCTTCCTGCACCCGGCCTCCCACGCTGCGGGTGCCGCCCTTTGTGCCTTCTCCATGTGGCACATTCTTTGTTGACCGTCTTCTTTTGAGCTGCACCCCCACCTACCCTGATACCAGGCAGACACCTGGGCGTTGACATAACTGTCATCTCCGTCATGATGTTCATTGCAGCACCTGCTTGGGTATCCGTCCAACCACTGCCATGGAAAGGGCACACATGACCTGCGTGCCTACTGCACAAGCTCCCAGCTCGAGGGGACACCCCCTCCGTACTACTCCCCTCTGGCAGGCACTGGAGCATGCCTGGGACTGGTGTGAATCTCGAAGGAGGGCGTGGGCACATGCTCGCACATTTTAAACCACACTTATGTTATGATGATTTATAACGCGCACTGCTGTCATTTGCATGGTCTCCCAGCGTCCAGGTGGCTCTGCAAGAAAGTGGGTGGGCTGGGTTAGTGAGGGCTTGGGAAGGTTGTGCTCTTCTGTTGATGCTTGCAGGACCAGGAGAAAGTGGCATCTGTTCTTGTCGACGTTCTGCGTGTGGTTTGTTGTGTTCACTGGGTTTGTGTGCGGAGGGGTAGCGTTCAGTGTCTGGGTGGTTTGTTGTTTGGTCTTGTAGCGTGATGAGCAGTTGAGTGGGTGGTTGTTTTGTGTTTTTTGGGTGTAGTTTTTCTGGCCCTTTTGTACAGGAGTGAGAGGTATGTGGGGTTGGAAAAGAGGCGGTGGTTGTGGCAGTCTATTGGGGTGTGCGGAGAAAGTGCAGAGTTGCCCGGGCAGGTTGGTACTAGAATGCGTGCATGGGGCTCTGGACAGGGATTCGGGGTGCTAAGAAAGGCTGTGGGGGGGGGAGGAGTACAACGCAGGGTGGGTCTAACTTCTACCGTCTTCCCATCTTTTATTCCTTCAATAAACGCTCTAAAATAAACCATATGACTTTTAGAATAATACGTGGCTACCTTGGTACAGGAAGCAAGAGTCTTGCACACCGGTCGGGATCACAAGCACACAGAATTGCTGCCAGGGGACCAGCCCTTTCGCCATTGCATTTATTGTGCCATTGAGTGTAGCATGGAAGATTTCACTTTTTATAGTTGTTGTTCAACACATATTTAACCACGTTGAAAGGTGCTATGAGGGAGCAGGGGCCTGACCAGTGTGGTTGCCAGCAGCGCTGAGGCGGATTGTGCGGTTTTGGGCTTTGTTATATGTTGACTCGATCAATTTATGTAAATCTCTGCATGCTCCAGATCAGGGGTCTGCAAAATGTGGGTTTCCAATGTGTTGGGCTACAACTTCTATGATCCCTCACTGTTCATTGATCGCTGGGACTATTGGGAGCTGTAGTTCAGAACTTTCAGAGAGACTGTTTACATACATTGGCACTAGACCTTGTTCTACGTCCTGTTTCTCTTTATATACGCCAGTAAGAAAGCTCAGCAGGTGGTGCTCGCTGCTGTGATCTGCAGGTCGCATTTTTGAATCCTGGCAAGGCAAACTCTGCCTTTCATCCTTCTGAGGTCGAACAATGAGTACCAACTTCGGTTAGGTGATAATGTATGCAAATATGTTCCAAATACAGCGCTTTGGTGAAGTGCTATATAAATAACAAATAGCTGTTTAATATCTTAAAAATGAGTGGGTCGCAGAATTGCCAGGTCCAAGTGTGCAAATTATACCTGTACTAGTGTGAAACTGTTTAGACTGCTAGGCCTAATATATTTCCTAAGGCAACAGCTCTCTCTAGCGGTGGCAACAGGTAAAGCTCTGCAAATTGGCATTGTCTCTATGTATCCATGTATCCATGTACCTTAAGGCAACAGTCCCCTCTAGTGGTGACAACAGGCAAAGCTATGCATCAGGCAAACATACATCTGGCCTTTTATTGTTAGATTGGCAGAAATGGCATTCTTGTGGACAAGGCATAAACCTTCCACAGACAAATCTGGAGATTTGAATGTACATTTATGAAGCCATTAAGGTGCACTTTTCCAGAGGAAAGAATGTAGAGCGTTTCAGATATATTGTCCATTTTCGGTAGGTGATTGCCTGCCCTTCCCTGCTGGTAGTGTGTGTCGGAGGAGCACCTCGCCCCTCTTATGGGCTTAATATTTTACCGCACTAAAGGGGCACCACAAAGCAGTGCTTCCAAGTGGGCCTGCTGCCTTCATTGATTACATTGTCCACTTGCAAAGCGCTTCTGTCCTCTGAGTGCTGTGCTGCTATGAGGAATTAATGCTTGTGTTTACTAGTTCGAAAGTCCTCCTTTATAGTGAAATAAAACCATCTTTCTCATCTTGAAAGGCCAGTATTGGCATACATGAAATGCAGAGCAAAGCAACCTATTTGGAAATGGGAGCGTTCAGTAATGGGACTGCTCCATATACTGAGCGTGACGTGTTTTCCTTAAATAAACTGTCACCCGAATCACTCACTGCATCTATTTATTAGTGCATGCCCGGCTTTAGCTTTGACAGCGCCCCGGGTGAAACAAAACGTGGCACCTACCCCCACTCCCCCCCCCCCCCCCCCCCGACCTGCAAAGGCAAGTCCGCACCAGAGCTTTTTACTTAAATGGGGTGGACCTTTCTTGATAGGAATGCATGTGTTGTACGAACACCCATCACTGAGCAATTGGATCCAATAGAAACCATTTGGAAATTGTCAATTGGTATCTGTGTAAGGGCACCCTGTCTTCAGATGAAAAGCATAATACAGCAGAGGCTAATTACAGCCAGGGTGAGAGACCTCCATTTGTTTGTCCTGGATCCAATTGTAAAAATCAAGAGCTGTACAGACACCCGTCTGTGAGCAACTGGACCCAGTAGAAGCCGTTTGGAAATGGTTAACTGGAATATATATAAGGGCACCTTGCCCTTTAAAAAATAAATAAATCAAGAGGCAAGCGGAGGCTAACTACAGAAAGGGTGGAATATCTGAATTAGCTTCTACTGGATCCAGTTGCACTTTATCGGACTATCAGTTAACCTATTTAAATTAAATAAAAATGCACCATCTCAAAGGAATTTTTCTGCAACACGTAACTTTTACAATGTGTTCATCAAAGCAACCATGTGGTCGTATCCTTAAACGTGGTTCCACAGGAAAACGCTTTGATGTTCCCATAATTCATATAAGTACGTTTTCTTTCCATGTACTTTTTTAAAAATGCATTTGACAGAAAAAGTTACATTTGTACTATGTGTACTTCGTGAATATTTTTGCAGATATGCTCCTGTTAAAGTATTTCTGGTTCGGCGGGTCTTTTTGTACAACATTCAGTATAGGGACGCAAAGGCAGACAGGCCATGGTTTGTCATGTTCTATAATGTGCTGCATATCAACACATCTGTGCAGGTTTCTTTCCTGCAGTGGAGGGCAGGCAGGGGGTCGCCAAATACTGTTTCTCCTAGGGGTTGTCTGACACTGGGCCGCCCTATTAACAGGGCAGCACTGCCACGTATCCTCAGTGAAGCCTTTCAAAGGCTACCGCAAGCTGGTGTAGCTGCGGCACCCAATTCAAATGAAAAGTGCCCCGCGCCCGTGTTTGAGTGGGGAGGTTGCTCACTTATATAGAGCACTGCTACCACACCAGCACAGGGCAGTCTGCCCCGCGCTGGTGTAGAAGCAGCGCCCCTTATAAATGAAAAGCGCCACGCTCCCGTGTTGGAGTGGGGGGGTTGCTCACTTATATAGAGCACTGCTACCACACCAGCACAGGGCAGTCTGCCCCGCGCTGGTGTAGAAGCAGCGCCCCTTATAAATGAAAAGCGCCACGCTCCCGTGTTGGAGTGGGGAGTTTATCACTTAAATAGAGCACCTCTGCCACAACAGCACGGGCAGCCTTTCAAATGGTAGCGTTTAGCATTTTCCCATGATCCAGGCACACTCAGTGCCTATGTACATTGTCCGATTCACTGCAATGTGTGTGTCTTGGAAGTCTGATGCATTTCTTGGTGTCAGAGCCACTTCAGTCTTATTCTGCTCAGCTTCCGAGCCCATAAAGGCGTTCAGATGCGTGTGCGTGTGTCTGTTGGCATCTAAGCACCCGCAGGCCTCGAGGTGCATGATGTAGCCCTCCCGGGCGTCAACGGCCTGAAATATTGTGACATGGCTATGAGTGTGTGAACCCTATCGACCATAGTGCGTGCCTCGTAAGATGCCAGAAGTTCATGGTGGACGTCAGGCTCGGCCATTCAGACCTGGACATGCCTGCCTGCCTGCCTACCAAGAATGGATCCCATGACTGCTCATGAATAAATCGTCATGAACGGGTCATTTGACCTTTGTAAAATGTAATAAACTGCAACATCCATCTACCCCAGGAGCACAGGCCCATAGGACCACATGGGATAAATGAACACTCAGAACGTATAGGCGGTATTTTACATCTAGCGTTCTTGGCACATTACTTTCTGGAATTTGCGTTTTCCACACGCCATTGTGATACCCTTATTCGGCACTTTGTTCATTAGATCTCCTGAATTTGTGTTTTTGCATATGGGTTACTGTGTACTATTGAGTATGTTATTCAAACACAAGTAATCAGGGTTTTCACTGTATTTGTTTCTTTCACGCTTCGACACTACATGTCTGTGTGTTTTTTGATAGTTTAGTTTATTTATAAAGTGCGGCCGAACCCTCTGGTAGCTGGGTGCATTATGCTTAAGCAAGTTACATAAAGGTTGCACATACAAGATACACAAAAGTGCAGTATAATAGGTAGCATAAGGACCGGGTTACAGTATGGTCCATGTTAGTTACAGGTGAAATGTTTCAATCGCTGTTTCAGTATAGATAAGCATGCAGGTATCTTATTTTTAATGTGCAGTGAGCCAAGTTTTCACCATGGCTCTGAATGACCAAAATGATTTCTCGGATCTGATTGTTAAAGGGAGTGAGTTCCAGCATTTTGATACTAGCACTGGGAAGCAGGATCCCCCCGCTGTTGTCAGATTGAATTTAGGAATGTTCAGTGGGTGCATGTAAGGGGTTCTGGTAGGTCTAGAGAATTTGTCTGATAGGTATCTGGGGAAAGTCAGTGAAAGGCATTTGTGTGTGATGACAAGCGATCTGAGTTTAATTCTGTCTCGTATGGGGAGCCAGTGGACTTCCTTGCTGATGGTGGAGATGTGGGCCTTATGAGGGAGGTTAAGGGCACATCGAAGTGCATTATTCTGTAAAACCTGGAGTTTATTTAGGTTGAAGTTGGTAGAGCCTAGGAAGAGAGTATTGAAGTAATCTAGTGTCGATAATATCCGAGCTCTAGACAATGTAAGGCAACTAGTGGTGGATAGAAATGGTCTACAGGCATTTATAAGGTTATTCGTATAAGCCATAGATGCGATAGTTGCATTTATTTGTTTTTTGAGCGAAAGTGTAGAGTCGAGATACACGCCCAGTGTTTTAACTTCTTTTGAGACTTTTATATTATTACCGTCAATCGTAAAGGATTGATACCTAGTGTCCAGTTTGTTGAGGCAGGGTCGCAAACCTACAATGAGTAGTTCCTTCTTGTCGTCGTTCAAGCAGAGGCTATGTGTGGCCATCCATGCTTGAATTTCAAGGTAGATTTCATTAAGCTTTGCAACATCTCTCTCATAGCACCCAGTGAGTGTAATGAGTATCTGTGTGTCATCAGCATAATTGGTATAAGTGACACCCAGATCATCAAGTCGGCCGAAGAGGAGCTTGGTAAAGATGTTATAAAGCGTAGGTGAGATACAAGAACCTTGGGGTACTCCACATTGGATTGGGACAGGGTCAGCTGCTGCTGTGGGAGCGAAGACCCTCGTCGACCTATCGGACAGGAAGGACCGAATCCAATTGGTGGCATTCTGTGAGAATGCAGCAGCCGAGGAAAGGTGTTGAGTGAGAATTCGGTGGTCAACTAAGTCAAAAGCTGCGGATAGATCCAACAGGAGCAAGATGGCCAGATTGCCCTTGTCTTTGGCTTCGTCCATTCGGATTTTTAGATCCAGGAGGGCAGTTTCTGTCCCATGCCTGGGTCTAAAGCCAGATTGTCGCAGGTCTAGGAGATTGTCTTCCAAATGTTGTTGTATTTGGAAGTATGCCACTCTGTCTAGGATTTTAGGGAGGAAGGGGACCGTTGTGATGGGCCTATAATTAGTAGGTATATTGGGCTCTAAATTGGGTTTTGTAAGGAGGGGGAAGGACACACGCTTCTTTAAGGTTGTTGGGTACAGCAGAGTTTTTGAACGAGGAGTTGATCAGCGATGTGATGAAGGGGGCTAGATCGTTGGCTCAGTCTTTAATGACTGAGGCAGGGCACTGGTCACCTTGGCAGTTTGACGGTTTAAGACTGGCGATTATGTTTAAAACTTCGTCCTCGGTGACTGGGGAAAAGTGGAAAGCGGGGCAGTCAGGTCTAGCAGAGCTCCTTTTGCTACTAGAGAAGTCTTTGCAAATAAGGCTCGCTTTTTTGGCCTCTATTTTGGATTGTAGGAGGGCTATTTTATTTGATAGTGCAAGCTGGATATTGTTACACCATGCTTTAGCCTTGATGCAGTCATCTGTAGGTGGCGATGGGGATTCTAGTTCTCTTAGAATGGAGAATAATTATTTCGTGCCTGATTTGGCATTGTGAATTCTTAGGTTGAAGATCTCTTTTTTTTTTTGGCATTATTGATGGCTGTTTTATAGGTAGTTACTGCCGCAGAGAATTTATCTTTAGAAGAGAGTGTGGGGGCTTTTCTCCAGTTAGTTTCTGCCGGTCTCGCTGTTGCGCTGAGCTTTTAGTTCAGCTGAGAACCATTTATTTGTATGGGCAATAGGTTTGGGTTTTCTAAGTTTGAGGGGAGCTATTTGGTTGAGGGCTTGTTCCAGGGTGGTGGTGTAAAGTTCAACTAGGTCAGTTGGATCTGCATTGGGCTCAGAGGCGTTGGCAATGATGATTGGCTTTAGGAGGGGTCTGAGGTTATCAATAGTAATATCACGTTTGTTCCTGGTAGCTATTTTTGGTGCCCTGATGATTGGAGTAATTTTATTAAGTTTAGGTGAGTCTTTAGGTAGAGAGAAAGTGATGAGGTGGTGGTCTGTCCACGCACAAGGCGTGATGTCGATGAGAGATAAGTCACAGTTAGCGTTGGCTAACCAGTCCAGTGATCTCCCTTTTGAGTGTGTACGCTTGTTAATGTGTTGTGTAAGACCTAAATGAATGATCGTGTTGTTGAGTGAGGCGGCGTTGGTGTCATTAGGGTCATTAAGGCCCATGTTAAGGTCTCCCATGAGGATAATTTGTAAGCCAGGTTTAATGTTGGTTGTAAGTAAGTGGGAGATGTCCTCCTCGAAGGTGGAGATTACGCCAGGTGGTCTGTATATGAGGTGTAGAAGTATAGTTCGGGTGTTGGATAGCAGTATTTTGATGGATAGGAGTTCAGCGGATGGAAGAATTGAGTTGGTAACTTCTCTAATGTTCAGATTGGTATTAGCAATGATGGCCACCCCGCCCCCAAACCCTGTTTTTCTATCAGTGCGGATAGTTCGCTGGGATAGCAATAGATAGTGCGGGACCCGCTGCTTGGTGAAGCCATGTTTCTGTGACCGCCAGGAAGTCTAGGTGGTTAGCAATGATTAGGTCTGCGATGTCAGAAGTGTGCGCTACCAGGGAGCGTGTGTTTATGAGGGCGCCCTTAATTGTAGAGATAAGTACTGTGTGGTTGTCTGGTGTAATCTTCTGAGGTGGGACAAATTCCTGGTCAATAAGGGTGTCAGTTTGGGTGAGCGGTAGTTTGTTGTTCTTGGCATGTTGGGTGAGCCTCCAGGAGGGATTAGGCTTAAGGCTAGTGCAATAGCATAGTCTGGCATTTCTCACGTGAGTAGGGCAGGTAACCTAGGGACTGGTGTCATCCGGTATGTTCAGGAGAGAGCCTAGTCTGGAATTTCTTGAAGGCGTAGGACATGGGATGAGGGGTGTAGGGGGGGGGGGTTGCGAATCTGATGATCCAGTCTTTTGGTGACAGTGGAGGTTGTAGGTGTGGGGACGTTATATTGTATGTGTAGGGGATAGTCTTATGTTTTGTTGCATGCAGGCAATTCTGCGGTGCAATGTTGTAAAATAGTGGAAGGAAGGTAGCCATGGCAAGCGTCGCTCCTCTTAAGGAGGCCATGGTGTAAAGCAGGAATACTGCTGGTTGAGTGGGCCTAGAGAGTGGTGGAGGGTGAATAGTTTAGTCTACACGTCTAGTATACAGCCTGCTAGGTGGCTACGTTGAATGCTGGCGAAGAGAAGTAGTCCGTTATGACCTATAAGCTAGTTCAGCATCCTGGGATGGGCTGTAATTGGTTAATATAAGGTATGCTGGCAATAAGTGGTAGTACCATGCAGCAGTGAGCTGTACCAGAACCTGGACTTTCCGTAGTGGACTTGGAGGCATGAATGCACTAGTGGACTAGTTTGAATTTAGCACACTGTGATATGCATGCTTTAAACATCAGCGCAGCAATGGGCTATAAGTGTAAGGACTGACAACACATTGGTGCAGGTTATTAAAAATGATTGTACATGGCGTGGAATAGGCTCACCTAAGTGTTCAGGCAGCGAGTGAGAGGTCGGGCATTCTGACGACGCCTTGCGCCTGTTGCGCTCTGTCGGCTCCATCAGCAGTGGAGCCTTCTTTCTAGGCCTTACTTCGCAGGCCGGCTCTTGCCTGCCGGCTGATCGTGATTGGTTAAATATGAAGCAGCCAATCAGCACGTTGTCGGGCGAGGAAGTCAGGCAAGCAGAAAGGACAGGGTCAGGCGATGGGTGCACTCAAGGCGGCGGCCATCTTAAGATGGTGCATCCAGAGATTATCGATGGGATAAGAGCCATGGGCATCAGTGAAATAAATATCTAGCAGCTGGTATGCATTCAGAAGGTAGTGAAAGCACGAAAGGCTCATTAAATCAAGAATATAGCGCGCGGGACGGCAGAGCGTAGAGGTAGTTGTAGGCAGCTGGTCCTATGCCTGCAACTTACCTCCTCATCTTAGCAATGTTGCACAAGGGGGATAGTGGTCCTGTAGCACGCGGCGACGCTGGGGAGCTCCTGCTCCTGAGGAATGGCTCAGATGGATACAATACAGCGCTGAAAATAATGTACGACATGGTCCATACAGTATGAATATGTGTGAAAAATAATAAGAAAAATGGTATGTGGGTGATTTACAAGCCCACCCTTTTGGAACAAACACAAAAAAATGTTATTTTTGTTGCTTAGACTATTGAAAATAATTTGCCATTAAATGTCATATACGGTTATAAGAATAATGCACACAGAAGTGCATATACGTTAGTCTGTTGGGACATACTTTGTTATATGACTGGACATGCTTGCAGTCACTGCCTTCTTTGCTCACTGAAATGTGACCAGTCGGCTCTTTCTCTTTTACTCCCCAGGAAAGCCCCACCGTCTCTGGCGGCCACCCTCACCCGTGCAGCTGTGGAGAACGTGCTGCAGGCCGAGCTCGCAGCGTTCGTCGTGGAGCAGAGGACTGAGGAAGAGCAAGAAGCTGCAGTCACCTGTAAGTAGATAGCTCTTTCACCAGACACTACTGCAGGCGTTATGCGTGGCCTGGGGCGCTGCCATTTACACTGTGTGACTTAGAACCTCCCACATGCCCTGTGCTATGGCTGGGCTACTGGCTGCCATTAAACTCTGCTGTGACTGGGGTACCCCAAAACCCACTATCAGTGCCTGGGGTATTTCCCCTCTACCATTCCCTGCCGCGACTCGTCCTTTCCCCCCCTCGCCTCTGTCACTACTGCAGCACTGCCTGGTCTGCTGCTGTGACTCTGGCCCACCACAGGCCCTGCCTTGTGGTGGGCCAGTGCCATGGCATTTTGCAGTGATGGGTTAGAGGAACCTGTGAATCATCATATCATATATGTATATTTCTGATGTTTCTGAATCTGTTTAGATCACATGCTGTGCATATAATCTGACATCTAGTGGTTTTCGCGGAGCATTGCATCTTTTTCAAATCTCGAAAATGGATGTCGACATGGGCGTGACTGTAACACTATCCCTAACGTGACGTGTAGTGTACTCAAAGTCCTTCACGTGTCGAGGCCCCACAGATTGCTTTTTTTCATCTAGTTGATTGCACATAATGCAGAGCCCGTAAGAGTTTTATATTGCTGTTCCCTATTTCTTCGGCGGTTCGCTTGCATTCGATGACTACTTGACGTTTGTTGGGCTGATCTTGTTTGCCGACGATCCATCCAGTGACTACTCAGCGTCAGTTTTCCATGTGGTCTTGGTACTCCAGCCTGGCCTTTACAGTAGGGAGAGTGCAACTCTGTTTGTACTGTCTTCTCTTGAGAATGCCTTTTCTTCACCCCTTCTCTCTCCTTTGCTTTGGTCTGGCTGCTGGTTCCCTCTGCTATGAAGAGGACACCTTTAAAATGTTGTCCGTCTTGCAATGACAAATTCCCCTGGAAAGATGCCCATCGCTGATGCAGTCGGTGTCTCCCTCGTGATCACGACAAGCGTAACTGTAAAGCCTGTAAGCTTTTTCAGCCCAAGGCCCTGAAACACAGGCGTACGAAACGGTGGGCGTGTCACTCTTCAGCCAGCGGCTCAGATGAGTCTGTCGGCAGCCGCATCTCTGATTTGGAGGCAGTCTACCTTACTGTGGAGCTCTTGGGCTCCCCCATGTCCATCCCTGGCCCTGACAAGCATGCCACCGGCAGTGCCATGCGGATGCCACATCCCGGCAACAAAGACACACACGCACCACCCACTCCAAAGCACACAACCCCTAGCCTTCCCTCTGCGGAACCGTTGAGGAACGCTTCTGCGCCCACAGGCCAGTCAAAGTCCTTGTGGGGCCTTCCGAACCTCACGGTTCGCCTTCTGTGCACACGCCCTAGCGGGCCTACACATGACGGTAAATCCTCCTCTGTAGCTGGCGTGCCCACTAAATCCATTGCCTCCGACGCGGTAGCATCGAAAGCCGGGGTGTCGTCGAAAGACGCAATAACTTCGAAAGACTTACCCAGACGGGTCCACTTGTCGAACGCTCCAAAAGCTTCGGGAGAAGCTTTTCAAAGCTGATTCACATGTTTCGGACCACAGGACAGCCTTCTATTCGTCCGAGGACTATTCTTCGGCCTCTACTCCTGTTGCTGAAGCTCTGTACCAGGACCCAGTCCCTCCCGCCCAGCCTCCCCCCTCCTGATCCTTCAGACCCTTCTGAATGGACCAGGGACAAGTTTGAGCCTTGTATGAAGAAGATGGCCAAGTTAATGAATTTCTCGGGCCAATTCGATGATATTTTGAAAAGGCATGGGGATGTTGACCCCTGCCTTGTCCCTCATGCATCAGAGTCTCCACTCCCCACCCCATCAGGGCCCCCAGGTGGATGTGTTTGTAGATGATTCAGGTGACTCCAGCCAAGACATGTTTTATGTCCAAGACTCTGGCCAAGACCACCAATATCCTACTTATCAGGACCCCGATTGGAACCCTGCTGATGACCAGGGCATGTGGCCTATCACTCCCCTCATGACTCTGACCGAGTCAACATTTTTCTAGATACTCCTCCTACTCCTCAGACCAGAGACTCGCCTATTTGTGACCAGATGATGTTCAATAACCTTCTAACGAGGGCTGCTGACTACTTTCAAATTACCACATAAGAAGCCGCCCCTGATTCAGACTTCTTGGAGAACATCCTTAAGGAAAAGACTGCGCTCAGCCAAGCCATGACCTTGTTGAACTCGATCAAGAAGCGTCTAGCCCCTTCATTCCTCACGCCATCGTTCACACATGCGGGTAATCTCTGTGTGGAGAAAATGTTGGGCCCCTGTCCTTCAGACCAGCTGTACATCAGGGGCCATGCCATCCCAGACTCCCTGGTTGTCAATACTACACGGAAGAGGGCTGGGGTACCACTGTCCTCGTCTGAATGCCTTCCAGACAAGGACTGAAAGAAATTGTATGCACTTGAAAAGGCAGTCACCACTTATGCCGCCTTCTCCACCAGACTAGCCAACAACACCACGCTCCTAGCGAGATATAGTGACGTTCAGTGGGGTCTCGTCCAAGAGGTCCCAGAACCCGCTTGCACCCCCCTTTTTGGCCGTGGTTGCAGAAGGACGGCAAATCACCCAGAATATTCTTAAAAATAACTTGGACTCTGCCGAAACTGCAGGGTGTTTCCTTGCCCTGGGGACCCTTCTCAAACGCCATGCCCAGCTTAAAAATGCAGGCTTTAAACTGTAGACTCAAGCCTCCCTGATCAACAAGCTGGTTGAGGAAGCCACCTTTTTGAGAAAGCGGTTGATGAGGCTCTGGAGACCGCCAAGAAAGAGCATGAGATTTTAAGATCGCTTAATCAAATCTCGGTCAAGCACTTCATCCAGTTCCCCTCAACAAAAAGGATTTTATTGGGGAAAGGGCAGAGGCAGAAAGAAACTCTGCCACCAGAGGCTCCCTGGCCTTCACCTCCCAAGTGACTCAGCGTTACAGGCCCCCTCCCGCGCTTCCCTCGTAGGGGGACATCTAACATCTTTTACCCACCTGTGGGTGGGGATCACATGAGATCAGTGGGTACTCAAGACCTCCCAGAGGTACTGCATCGAATTCCTCCATCTACCCCACTACTAATCAACTAGAAATAGACTGTCCTCAGACCATCTGCGCATTCTCTTAGACGAGGTCTAGGTACTTCTGGAAAAGGGCGCCATCGAAGTCATCCCTCATCTCCAGGTAAACAAAGGTATTTATTCAGTATACTTCCGTGTACCCAAAAAGGATCTAACCATGTGCCCTGTTTTAGATCAACGTCCTGCAAACAAGTATGTCAAACATAAGAAATTCAGGGTGACAACTCTTCAGGAAGTAATCCTGTTGCTGCGGCAGGGGGATTACATGGCCACATTGGACATGAAAGCTGCATACTTTCATATTTGAATGGTGCCAGTGCACATAAAGTACCTCTGGTTCAAGATAGAGGACACACACTATCAGTTCAAGGGTCTCTACTTTGGTGTTGGCTCAACCCCAAGGATGTTTACAAAGATACCAGCGGAAGTGGCGGCTCATCTGCGCAGGCAGTCCATCTCTGTGTACCCTTACCTCAACTACTGGCTTATAACCAGAGACTCGTACGGAACATGTCTGGGGAGATACCCAGAAGACAGAAGATATCCTATTCAATGTAGGAATCTCTATAAACGAGAAGAAGTCAAGTCTGGACCCCAGCCAAGTCGAGCAGTTTCTCGGGGCCTTGATTCGGACAGAAGACTGGCTCGTCTTCCCCTCCAACGAGAGGGTTCAAAACGTGCTATTCGAGGTCCCTCATTATGTAGCCTATCGCTGCGTAACCGTTCACAAGGCCATGTGCCTTCTGGGGATGATGGCTTTCTGCATCTTCTTACCTCACCCTTGTGTGCGCATCTGCCCCATCAGGAGTGGCTCTTGACCCAATGGTGTCAGGCCAGAGGCCAGTGGAATGATCTAGTGGTTGTCTCGACAACCCTCGTTCAGTCTCTGCAGTGGTGGTCAAGGGAAAACCTTCTGCAGGGGAAAACCTTCACCACCGCCGCAGTAGAGACCACTCTCACCACGGACGCATCTCTGTTGGAGTGGGTGGCCCACACCCTCCAACAGACGGCGCACAGCGTATGGTCCCAAACAGTAACATCCAATCACATCAGTCTGTTGGAACTGAACCAATCAATCAAAACTACACTAGCTTGGCAGAAAGAAGCCTACATGCACTAAATATGAGGAGAGCCGTAATATTCTACCTTGGAAAGACTAAGCCACTAAGAAAGACAAACCAATTCTTTATCTCTGTGGCAGCTGGTAGAGAAGGGGACCCTGTCTCTAAATACGCTTTTTCCAAACTGATTATAAATTGCATAACACTGTGTTTCTCTCTTGCCAAGAGAGATGTACCCTTTGCGCCTAGAGCTCACTTGTCTCGGGGCACAAGGGCTACCATAGCATTCATTGTAATTGTTCCTCTAGATTCCATTTGCAAAACAGCAACCTTGAGTTCTGTTCATACTGTCACCCAACACTACTGCTTAGACACACACTCAATGTCTGATTCTCAGGTGGGACAGGCAGTACTAAGAAATCTCTTTGCTACTGTTCCTTCACACTTCCCACCATCACCTGGTACTACTCACTTATCTATGCACAGCTTGTCATCTAAACAGATTTCAAAACATCAGAAGACATGCATTACTCACAGTAATCATATTTCTGATGGTTGCATCTGCTTAGATTCACATGCACCCACCCTTCCTCACCTCTTGGAGTAGAAGGAACATAGACATCTCACACCTACTTTCGTCTGTACTCTCTCACGCCTCTGTAAGGCTCCCTCACGGCAGAAGAAAAATAACCGGTGGGACCTCAACGCGTGAACGGTTTTGGGTACATTACACGTCACGTTAGGGATAGTGTTGCAGTCACGCCCATGTTGACGTCTCTTTTCGATCTTTGAAAAAAAGATGCAATACTCCGCGATTAACACTGGTTGTCGGACAATATGCGCAGCCTGTGAATCTAAGCAGGTACAACCATCAGACATATGATTACAGTGAGTAATGTATGTCAAATATAATATAATAAAAGGCCAGATGTATGTTTGTCCGGAGCCGTCATGCGCAGTAGAGGCTCCCGAACGCACAGAATGCTTTGCTTGAGGGAGCTGTGGCCTAAGTATATACAGTGAACCAATTTGCATAGCTTTGCCGGTTGTCACCGCTAGAGGGAGCTGCAGGCTTAGGATCTACAGTGGTCCTACTGTGTTAATGAAAACCTGCACTTTTCCCTGTGTATACAGGCCAGTACCCTAGTTAATAACAGAACGCCAAGAGACCAAAAGAAGTCCGAAGCCACATAGATAAGACCCAATAACCTAACCTATGGATGCCTCCCAGAATTCCCCTTGTTCCACTGCATCGCCCTTCTACCCAGCTTTTCCTTCCATGACCCCTCTCCTTTTATGCCCTCCCCATCACGCCCTTCTGAGCGATTTGTTAGTAGTCACGTCGGAGTTTACTCACTTCCCCGTTGCACTTGGATCTGTACAGTATCGCTGCTCACTTTATGTATTTGTGCTAATCTGTAGAAGATTAAACGCTTGTGTATAGCCGCGCTATAAATAACATTTAACAAATGTATGTTGAGTGCAGAACTGTTTCCCTTTGTGATAAGTAAGCGTCTCCTTTAGTTTATAAAGTGTTTGGTGCCCTCTAGTGGCATTACAAATAGTTGTCGGTCTTCCTAGGCGGATAACCGCTCCATCCCGTCCTAAATGCAGCATCTAGCAGAGCTGGCTTCTCCCGCCTGCATTCGAGCACATTTCAGTCTGAAGTACAGTATGATAATGCGGTAACACATTTTGGCATCTGTCAGATGGCCTGTTCTAGCACAGGGCAAGGCTGGGTGACCGTGTGATGAGGCACCAGACTGTCCTACGAAGCACAAAAAGTTGGCTCTTGACACGGGGGTAGGGTGGGGAATGCAAGATGCCAGTTTGCATAGTACGGCAAATATATGTGCCATGGCCCAGAGGGTGTATGCTAAGGAGTGGAGTGCACGTCTGCTGGGCCACATTAAGCCACACTCAACGGAAGCTGAAAGAACATATCGATTCTCGATGCCTATTTGACTGTGCAGGGAGAGGCACCGACAGAATCCTAAAATGTAATTTGCATCCTTTGTAGGATGTGCTGCAACACGTGTCAAGGTGCTATGAGCCTATGACTACCCCCTGCACTTCTTAAACTGCCTCTTTTCTGCCTCGTACAGTAAACATCTCTGCCAGAAAACCGAGAAAAATACCGGTTTGTGGTTTCCTTTGCACAGCTGCACGTTTTCGCATATTCTCGTGTAGGATCTGTTTTTAAAACTCTTCCATACTTGCTTAACCCTGCATGTCCGTTCAGATTTAGTTGTCTAACATTGTTGAAATGGGATATTTTTATTTTAGTGTTTGCTCTTGCTTTTCTGCAGTGTCATTTTTAAATTCTGCATCCTGCCCGTCTTCCAGGTTTTCGAGCAGGCAGTACATGCTTTCTATTTGCAGGCATGTTAGGGCCATTGCTGGCAGTGGCATTTTCTGGCGTGCAGCCAGCCATGCAGTGAAAGCGCCTTTACTCCAGCTGCAGATCTGGCATATGAACGCTTTGCCTCGCCAGCTGTTGTGGAATGCAACTCCCATCCGCACTAGCCAGTTAAGTCACTGTTGCGAGATTTTGGCAGTCGTAGTCCAAATTCTGGGGATCCACATATTGCAGAACCCTGATGTCGAAAATGTATTCAAAAGGTCCACACGAGTTTGGGGTTAATGGGCCCTTATCTGTGCGGACGATTCCTGTAGCGGTCTTCTGCGTGCCCGAGGACACTCTTAGCTGCCCAATCTCACAGTGAGACATGCACACACTTGGGTCCCAGATGTGGCTGGCCACGCGTAAAGGGCTGTTGTTCAATGTCTCCCTCTGCCACCAGTGCTGGATGCAGAACCCCTGCAGCGTTTCTTCTACAATGCGCTCCGCCTGGTGTGCCAGCAGTGGCGAGAGCAGCTGCCTCCAAGCATCGAGCCTGCAACCCCACGCCTGCGCGTTTCCATCCACGCCATCCGCAACACCCGCAGGAAGATGGAGGACAGGCACGTGGCCATTCCAGAGTTCAACCAGCTCTTCGGACTTAAGGTGAGCTTCTGCGATTGGGTGATTTCTAACATACTGCTGGAAAAGGCTCTGCAATTGGGCACGAATGAGGATTGGTGTTTGTGATTGGGTAGAAAGGGCGGTGATGCAGAGTGGTTTGGGAGAGTTGTCCGTTTGTATGTTGTATCCATTGTTTGAGATTTTGGGTGGTCTGGCGGGGTGGTGGGGCGGGTATTTATTGAGATTAGTCTTTGGTGTGTTTTTATACTGTGTAGCAGCATCGCTGATCTATCATCTCCATTCACAGTTGTATTATGCACCCCCGTTTAAATCCATACATGAGGTTAGGAACATTGGCAAAACTACTAGGATCACTACACAATTGGCCGCAAATATATGTGGGTGGGTAATCGTGATAATAAATAAAGGGGATGTTTGGGGGCGGCTCCGGGTTGAGGGGTGGGGGTAGGGGTAGGGAATCTCCCCTGCATGTATTTGTGGCCATATCGAATTGGAGAAAATAAAATAAAATCGTATTCGACAAATTATTTTCGAAGTAATCGCATTAAACCCGAGGGGGGGGGGGGGAGATTACTGTTAGAAAAGATTTCTCTTTTGGGAAACTTTCCTTCCATATTCTATGGGCCACCAAACTTTTTACTTTTTGGTTTTGGCACTGACCGGACTCTTCAGATTCACTCCCTTGGCCTTTTGCTCACATCTTATGGGGAAACAGATCAGCCCTTCAGACTATCAGTACTGGGAAACTGTTTTCCTTTTGACCTTTTACCTTTTTTGAAACTTTTGGCAGTACACACTGCATCTTACAGTGCAGTGGGGATACCTTTGTATCGCCCTAGTCTTTTACACTACGGATGTTTGGTTCCTTTTATGTGTGTCTAAAAACAAGCTGATGGCAGCAGATACCATTTGACCATTTTTGGGTCATTTTTAGTTTGTACATTCGCGTTTACCGCTTATGGCTACTAAACGTGGCTATTACCCTAAATTGTCCGTGCCACAAGATTTTTGCTTGCTCTTTGGCCATATTATTTGGCTTTCTTCCTGCCCTCACAGGTCAGCAAATGCCATATATAGAATACCCTTTCTCGGGGAAAGCTGCAAGCTAAGGAGCAGTGTGTGTGCCCAGATGTGGGAGCGGTGTCTGTCTAGTCACAGTTCACAACCAGGTGCCTGAATGTCTGTTGCTGGGCAGATGTTGTGGCCAGTGGCTATACCTGCTTGGTTAGCCACTGCTAGTTGGAATGGTGCAGATCCTTGCCATTGGTGGGCTTGGGGGAGCGCCCAGCCCAAATCTTGGATAAAAGGAGGGTTTCTGCAGCCATTCGACAGCTCATCATTGGAGCCAAGTTCTCTACGAAGAAGAGCAGCCAGTAGACTATCATTGTGTGACCCCTGCAGCTGACCAGCACCAACTCCAGTGAAGTCCTGCTCCTCTGCCTGATCTCAAGAAGAACCGTGTTGGTGCTTCGATCCCTGGACCAGCGAAAACAACCAGTCTCGACCGCTGCTTGAGGATTCGTGGCTTCTGAGCCTTCTGAAGGGTCAGTGGGCCAACCATTGGACTGACCAGCTGTCTCCTGGCCTAACGCGCTGCAGTTTTCACCATGAAGGGTGCATCAGTGGCACTTTGGAAGATCTTCAACTTGTATAAGAAGACACCTGCTCATGCATTTTCAGCCTTATTCAATCACCTGAAGCCAATGCAGGACCTGATCCTTTGTTCGTCCCTGGAAGATCGCATGTCGCCGCCTGATCATGATGATTCCCATTGCAACTCCTCATAATCGCTCTCTTGTGTGTCCTGAGGTGGTGTGCTCAAGTCATCCTCTTTCTTCATTTGGTTGTTCTGCAGGAAGGTGTCTGGAACCGATTCCTAAACACTGCCACTGACTGACACTAAATCCTGCGTCTGAAAGTTACCTCTGCACCTGCGACCCCCGGGCCTCCTTCAACGGGACCAATGCGAGGGGTCAGAAATGTGAGCAGGACAACTTGGTGAAGATTTATCAAAAGATGCCATTTTATTAACCCAAAAGGTTGAAGAAACGCCTATCTATCTCTATCCTGACGAGGATTTCCTTGACTAAAATAAACCAAAGGAAACGCTCTAACAAAAGGTTTCGGTCCCTCACATGTGCCCATACAACAACTCAACAAAGTAATTTAAGGCAGTTCAAAGACAACAAATATAACAGTCAAGTTCACAACTAGATAACTGTCTCTCTTCATACTCTGTATGAATTCCCCTTCCCCAGATTCAAGCAGGATTTTGTTCTACAGTTCCAAAAGGATAAGGAAATCCTGTCTTGTAATAAAGTTTCAATGTAGTTCTTTTGTTTCCAACTTGACAACAAAAGTTCCAATACAGTTCTGTTTGTTCGGACTTAAACTCCTGTATCACACAACAGATATCGCAGGTTTTTATTTCAAAATATCTTTCAACATTTCTACTGAACTGACTTAAACTCAACCAATAGTTCAAAAACTTTCAATAAGGTTTTCCTCTTTCCACCTGTGACAAAGCTCCAAAACAAATTCTTCTCATTAACTAAGACTACTTCCTTTGTTTGTTAGAATCAACAGAGATGCCTTTGTCGGAATAATTCTGCAACAGTTCACAAAACCATTTTTTACACAATTGTAGATGATTCTACAGCAGTTCACACAACACTTGCTTCAGTAATATTCATTTCTTGGAATGATTCTGTAATAGTTCACAAAAACACTTTAGTGGTTCTGCAACTCCTTCTTTAAGCCTTTTAACCAATTCACAGTACTTCAGACTTCCACCTGGTCCACTCACCTGCCAGGCCTAGTGCTACGTTTTCTGTCCTGGTGTACTCTCCTGCCAGGATAGAACAGAACTACTAATTACAAGTACTTCTGTGATGAAAGTTAGCTTCCAACAAGTTAGAAATTCTTCTTGCTTCACAACTTCAAGTTTAGGTATTTCTCCAGGCGAAACAAGGAACACACTGGTGCTGTTTGTTGCATTCTTGTGAATGCCATACGCAATGCAGGTTCTGCTCCACTCCATATCTGTCAGAAGGACAGCCCCCGTGCCACTCGTGTTTCCCCACTTCCTCATTAACCAAATGCTGACAATGGTTCTCCCTCACTTTTGCACTTCTTTGGTTTTGGCAATGTTGGTTTAAGCCAGTTCCTCTTATGCATAAGGACAATGTCTTTTACAAATAATTACATTCTTAATTATCCCCTCTAGGATTTGGCAATGTTAGTTCTTTCTGACTTTCCTTGGTAGGATTCTCTTTTGGCTTTGTCAATAGTTGCTGGTATTGTATTCTTGTAATATTGCCCTCTCTTGTTGCTGGCTTTTATTCTGACCCACATAAACACAATCGCACCTTCCTGGTCTGTTTGTCCAGTTCGTATTCAGCCACTTTCTCCTCATTACACCAGCCTGGTTTTTAACCAGCTTATTATTCAACTATACATTAGTTTGGTATTGTAAGTTTGTTTTGCCCCTTTATTCTCTTTACATTAGGTCAGCGGGCAATCGCAGATCGCTCTGGGGTCACAATTCTATGGTGAACTCACCAGGTCTAGCGTGCGCATGCGTTCTCTCCGCTGCCTCCAGGCCTTCTACTTTGCGCGGCCGAGCAACCTTCTACCTTTTTGGTCCCCTGCAGCCCGCAGCACTCAAAAAAGGAGCTTTCTCTGCTCCAGAGACTCTCCGGTGCTCGCCTACCCCCGGAGCCCTTGTTACTTTGGGGAAAGTTTTCAAGGCTTACGCTTCCTGCCGTGCAACCTCTGCAATCAAGGTCCCCAGAGGAAGAGACCCTCTCGGGACCGGCAACTGCTAAACACAACAGTGGACCTGGCGTCTCAGCTTTCCTCCAGATTCCGCTTCTGCTGTAACATGGAGACAGCACAACTCCTCCACCCCTGCTGCTACTCTCTATAGCTGAACCTGAGGGGGCCTTTTTTGCCTCCCAGTCCAGTCTCCCTCAGGTGTGGGTCATTGCCACTAATAGGCCCAACTGGCAGTCTTGTTCTTCTGTAGCTCTCTTCTTCTTTGCAATACTTTGGGAATTGTAGGACTTGTAGTTCACAATGTAAAAATCAGTTTTTCTAATGAACGGATCAACTCTATTTCTTTCCTTATTTATATTCCCTAAAGGAGTATTATAAGGATAAAATGAAGGATTTGATTTTAAATGGGGGATTTTTAGCATCTAAATTAGTAGTATTTAAAGACGCATCTTTAATAATCCCTTGGAGTTCATAGGAGCTTTCATCTCTTTCGGGGTCCATGACATTAAAAGGGCTTGTCTTCCTTCAAATGCTTAACTGTTTATTATTGTTTCCACCCTCATTGAGATGGTTAGATTGGGAAATCAAAAGCTATAAAGCTCTCTTGAGAACAGGCCATTATATATTCTGGTATCCCTGATACTTCCTTCCTTGAGAAAGATAAATGCTGCGTCTCATCCAGCAGAGTCCTACTGTTCCCCTGGGGCCCTTCTCCTCCCAGGTGATTCTTCCGGCTAATACCACCCCAGGGTTTAAATTAGGAAGCGTCTGTCTTCCTCTGGCCACCTGGGAGGAGACTTTAGATAGGGTCTTTGTGAGGAGTCTGCAGGATTCATCACGCCAAGCACAGAAACCTGTCGCCAACGAAACAGGAACCTCAACAGTGGTCTCTCAAGATGTTGGAGTTAGGGGGTAAGTTAAATAGATGTTTCTGCCTCCACTCCCTGTTCTCCATAGGGTTACATAGACGTAAAGTTCTGTCACTAAATCACTCTTTCCAGACTCTGGTTGGTGGAGGCCTTGTCATGGATTCCTTCCCATGTCTATCCCAGTGACTGGGATTGAGTTACTTTATTTACCTGAACTTTACTGTTTTGACTTTATAATAACCCCTGGTATTTTCAAATCTCTTAATAAACCCATCTGTGAAGTACAACTTTGAAACTGGTGACTTTAGGTCGCAATGCCCCCAAACCATCTTGGGGTTGGACTAAGTGTTAGGGGAACTATTTTGTGGTTACTTTTAAGTGTCTTTACTGAATTGCATGCACATAAGTACTTACCCGTGTTTCACTGGTTATTGAAGTGTATGCTTTCTTTCTTCACTTACAAATGAATGCATATATCTGTTTTATAATAAGTGTGTGTGTTTAATCTAAAGGCCTAGTAAATCATTGCATATTTTGTTCTTTCCCGTCTAACTTTATTGTTCTCTGTGCAGCCGTAGGCACCTTTCACAGCACTCCCGAGGCTAAGCCTTTGCCGCTTGCTACCTTGTCTTGATTGGGTTGGAATAAAGTGTCAGTTTCTCCTTGTTCATCATCATAGGGTGGACTCTCAGAATCCACCCAAGGTTGATTTTGGAAATCCATCTCAAAAACTGCCTGCAAACAAGAAATCTGACTCATTTCTATTTTTACAACACAAAGATTGACTCTTTTTGTAAAAACAAGTTGTTTTTATTTTGTTTTTAAAGTTGAAAAATATTTAAACCTAGAATCTGAGTCATCACAGATTAAAATGAAAAACAATTGTTGATTTATAAATAACTTTTCCACTCTCAAATTGTAATTTAATTACCACATTATCCTTCGGTCAGTCGGTTCAGTAAACAATGTTGGTCAAGAGATCTTTCTTTTAACTTTTTTCCACCGAAGTTTTCAAACCTTTGTGACTGTTTGTTTATCCTTTCAAAGTAGGGGATGTTTGGGAGAAGGGGAGTTGAGGGTGGCACAGTGAAGGGTGAAGACCAGCCATTGACAAGCCTCTTTTCCTCTTCACCTATGAACCTTTGCTTTTGACTTTTCTCTGTTGCACCTGTGAGCCCCAAACTTCCTAATTACTGTGCTACCTACTGTACTTCCTCTCCACACTGTGCTACTCACCTATAAAGCATTCACTCCTACTGCTTCTCCTACTCACCTCTCACTACGTTTTCTCCAATCAAGCTACAACCTACTCCTTTCCTATTCTAAAATTCAAAACTCCCCCTACTCCATCTCTCTTCCACCTTCTTCTAACAAAGCTGACTATCTAACCATACCTACATAACACCTAACCACCTCGCCTCCCTTCCTCCGAGACTCAACTGCTCTACTCTTCCTTAACTCATCAACTGAACATTGCACTCTGGAATGCTTAGTCTGTATGCAACAAAACTTCCTTTTATCGCCGACTACTTTCACTACAGCTCTCTTCCCCTAGACCTTCTTGCTATCACTGAAACCTGTATTTCTCCATCTGCATCTGCCACTATGGCGGCGCTTCACGACTCTAAACTATCCTTCATTCTCTTGCTTAGATTGACTGACAGAGGTAGAGGCGTCGGACACCTGCTCCCTTCCTGCATCAATGCCTCACAAATCTCCAATGCCACGTTCTCTTATTTTGAATTCACCATCTCTACTATTGTGCTTCCTCACCCAGTTCACATCATCTCCACTGGACCATTCTTTGATGATTTTGGGCAACTCATTGATTCTCAGTCCAGCAAACATCACCTAATTCTCTTAGTTCTTAGTTGACTTTAACCTTCCCTCTCCAACCAATTCTCAGATATCTGAACATGAGTCTTTTCTTAGTGACCAGCTCTCCACTCTATCCATACCCTACCTATCCACACAGGGGGTATCTCTTTGGATCTCTTATTTGTTAGCAAATATTTTTCTTGGTGTAATTTCCCCTCCATATTATGGATTACCCCCCTCTCCCTCAGCCCTCAAACGTTTTGCTTTTGTTTTAATTACCTAGCCTAGCCAGTCAAGCTCATCCTTCAGCCATGCTCCCCTGGGCTGTTGCTCATTTGCTATAGGGAAACTGACACGTCCTTCAGACGGTCAGTACTGGGAAACTGTTTCCCTTAGTCTTTGACTATGTTGCCATTTCTTGGTAACTTTAGATCTGTGCGCCAAAGTACCTTACTGTACCACGCAAAGGGGTCTTTTTCATTTTATGGCCCTAGACACCCTCCAAGGAAGTTTGGTGGTTATACTGGTGTGCCTAGGACGAACTGGTGGCGGCAGTTTACTTTACTTGGTATTTTTACTTCTTTTTATAAAACCATACCACGTTTATCGCATTTGTTCCCTGACTGTGGCCAGTGCCGAAAATGGCCGTGCCACGAAGCCTTTTGTTCTGTCCTTTAGCCTTCTTTTCCATAGCCTTCACTGATGAAGAGCTGACTCGGTACTTCCTTATTTGGGCATGCAGCCTTCTGCAAAAACTGCATCTTTCGCTGGCTCCTGCATGGCACATGTGCTAGTGCACAGGAAGAGGATTAGGGCTGTCCGGTCCCAACCCACACTACTGGTGCCAGGATGTCTGGTGTGCCTGAATGACTGAGGCCACCGTGGGCCATGATTAGCCGACACCTGGCATGCATGCAAGAGACCAGATTTTCCATTGGTTATCCCAGATTTGAGCGCAAAACAAATCTTGGATAAGAGAAGGGGCTCTGCATCCATTCCAGGTCGATCTACTGAAGTTCACTCCGAACTACAGAAGGAGCCAAGTATCATGAAACACTGAAGCAGACCTGTAGAACCGCTGGAGACGCATTGGAAGGCTTGGCACCCTGACTCCACTGCTGTTCTGTCGGACCTCTGCTTTTGCCATCGATCCTGAAGGCCTGCAAGGGCACTTCAACCCTTTGGGGTAGTGGGAACTACTCTCGGCACCTCCTGATCTCCTGCTTAAAGAGCCTTCTCTGAAGTGTTCCTGGGCTGACCAGCGAACTGACAAGCTCTATCCAGGACATCGCATAGGAGCGTGGCCGTCCCGAGTCTTGGGGAATCGTTAGCTTGTGGTCCTGTGCCCTTTCTCACCAAATTTCATAGTCCTGGCTTCTCTGGATTGCGAACAAAGAGTGTGCCACACAGCGAGCCTTTGTTATTCCCACGTCACTATGTTGTGGCGGCGGTCGCTGTAGGTGCTTTGCCTAGATGCCCTCTTTTATCCTGAAACCTGCTGCATTGGAATTGTCTTCCTCTCTTTGTTAGCTGAGAAAAGACTACTGTACCATCACAGACGATCATCATGTCCCGCAGCCGCTGAAAGCCGGATCGCAGAGAAACTGCAGAGCTCAAACCTTCAAGCGACCTTGACTAAACTGGAAAAGTTTGGTCCGACCTGTGCCGAGGGGTGCTGAGTACTTGATTCACTTATCGGTGGCCCCGGGCTCATTTTTACACACAATAATTCCTAAAAGCATCCTCACTTGGCTGGGTGAGCTAACCTGTGCTCCCTAGCTATTTCCGAACATTGTAAGTCGCTCTACCTGCAAAGGTAGACCCTCCTCGAATCAAGGGACCTTATCCTTCACCTAAAACCCCTTCCTGAACTGCTACAGCCCCCTGAAGAGGTACTGTCTTTGCTCTTGATCACGACTGTGCGTTGCAAACGCACTGCTGTACTTTAGAGCTCAAGGCTCCCCACTTCATAGGGTTGAACTGCTAAAGTTAGGGGTTGGATTCTGATGATCACTCAATGCAATACTTGTGTTAACTCCCCTTCTCTTACATGTTGTGGATGTGTTCCCCCAACCCCTCAGCCCCATCTTGCATTAGGCGAAAAGCAATTGTATATATGTAACTGAGTGATACGCTTGTGGGGTAATTTTGTCCTCTTACTGTGGTTATTCATGTTTAAATATAAGGCCTATAATAAATGTGTATGTATTTTTGATATACACCTGTTAAAGAGTAATCTGTGTCTCGTTACTGTGCTCATTGTGGGCTTCCGATCACTCGCCCCACCTTAGACTTAGTCTTCACCGCCCCTAAACTACCTTGATTGGTCTGGCTTGTCTAGAAGGTTCCCCAGTTCCACTAAACTAGGGTGGCCTCCTAAACCTCTGTCCACCAGGTCAGAGTTTAGAAATCCATCTTCACATCATTCATCTCCACATGTTTCTCAATCACTAATACTACCGTGACACCATCCATATTTGATCACTCTATTGTTTCCACCACCATTTCCTTCCCACCCTCTCACCATTTGCTTCACCTATTACTAAAAGGAAATATAAACGTTCTGCCATTCCCCCTTTTCTCTCAGACCCACAGTTCTTCCTCTCCTCCTTCACACCCACATGCCTCTTCCACCAACACTGCCTTCTTCAGCTTCCAATCCCTACTATATGTCTCGTTGTCCTCTTCCCCCTGCTATCTTTCACCGCTAAGTCTCAGCGTCCTCAACCATGGGTCACCCCATTCATAACCATGGGTCACCCCATTCATACTGTCTCTGCACAGACATTCATAGGCTGTTGTGCAAATGGAGATGTGCCCACTCACATGAGGACTTGCAACTCTACCTCTCTGCCCTGAACTCTCAAGTCCACTCTTAATAGAGTGAAAAAGGAATTCTATCTAATGCTCATTGTCTCTCACTCCAACCATCCTTGCCGGCTACAGGACACCCTGAACTCACTCCTCACTCCTAAGTCTGACTATCAACTCCACTCTCACAGCTAATGATCTAGGGCCCCGTCCGGGGTTGGGCAGTATCCCAGCGCTAATTGCGCCGGGATACCACCCAACGCTATTAGTGTTACCACACTTGGATTGCGCCGGATCCCGGTTTGCGAGGGGGAGGTAAATCCCCTTCCCATTGGGTTCATTGGACCCAATGGGGGCTTCTTGGCGCTGTTAGCGCTGTGCTAGTATGTTATGTAATGTTACATACATTTCTAAAGCACACTGTCACCCTAAGGTATCTTGGCACTAGAGGGCTTGTCAAACAGTCCTGTCCAAACAACCCCATTGTCCAAACAACCCCAATACACCTAAAATAGGTATGTCTTTATGGCCTTTCTGAAGGCCAGGTGATTGGATAATCTCTTTATGGTCAGCAAAAGCTCATTCCATAACACGGTTGCTTCTATAGCGAAGGCTCGTCCACGGAGCCGCATACGACGATAGGTATGCACCGTAAGCAAATCGGCCGATGCAGATTGCAGCTGTCGATTCGGAAGATAGCGAGTGAATTTCACTTGGAGGAATTCAGCGCCCTGGGCATGCAGCGCTCAGTGAACAATGCATAGTGCTTTAAACCAAACACATTGGGCTCCCGGAAGCCAGTGAAGGTTCCGGAGCACTGGAGAAATATGAGCACTGTAGGGCACACCAGTGCTCACACAAGCTGCTAAGTTTTG
Source organism: Ambystoma mexicanum (assembly GCF_040938575.1). Classification (NCBI taxonomy): domain Eukaryota; kingdom Metazoa; phylum Chordata; class Amphibia; order Caudata; family Ambystomatidae; genus Ambystoma; species Ambystoma mexicanum. Next base: position 1,606,038,079 of record NC_090932.1, read on the forward strand.
TAATCGTTGCAGCCGCTGGACAAGACCCTTTTGGCTGTGCCAAATATAGAGAATTACAGTAATCCAGCCGGCATAACTCCATTGCTGCCCCCACAGGTGGATGGAGAGGGGCCGGAATAATGAGAAGCACTTTCCGTAATACTTTAAGCTGGAAGTGTACAGACGGCTGCTACTTGACTGTCCATGGAAAGTGATGCCGATTTTTCATCTTCTCTGCTGGGACTGGGAGAGGGCCAGGAGTGGAGGGCCAAAAGGAAGACACCCAGAGTGAGGGATCAGGGGGACAGCCCACCACCAGCACCTCGTTCTTGTCTCCATTCAATTTAAGCCAGTTGTGGCTCATCCAATCCCCCACGGCTGCCAGACACCCCCGTAGGCAAGACATCTCAGCCGATCAAGATCTAAACGGATCAGGATCTGAGTGTCGTCGGCATAGCAGTAGCAACGGACGCTGAAGGAGCGCATGAGACACACAAGTGCCCAGATATAACTATTAAATAGAATCTGAGACAATGAGAAACCCTGCGGCACTCCACAAACACGGTGAGAAGGGACCGATGGAAAGGGGTGCATGAAATCCGATCCGCCAGGAACGAGGTGAACCCGGCCAGTACCTGCCCAGATATACCATCTGGGCAAGGCGGGATAGCAGAATGGCCTGGTAGACAGTGTTGAATGCCGCTGACAGGTCTAACAGAATCAGGGCTCCCAGCCCACCCCCGTCCACCAGCCTGGCCATATCGTCCTGGACAGAGACCAGAACACACTCTGTGCCGCTTCCAGGTCGGAAGCGGGATTGAGCTGGGTCCAATATGTGAGAGGATTCACGGAACGTGGAAAGTAGGGGTGACATAGAAGAGAAATTGGATAGGACAGAGGGGTACAGTGAGGCCTTCTTCAGGAGAGGAATTACCCTAGCAGCCTTAATCTCTTGCGGATGACTGACAGGAATTGTTGATGGCATCTGTGCTCTCCGACAAAATATCTGGAGAAATCTTTTCATAACAGCCAGCGGAATAGCATCAGAGGGGGAACACAACTTAATCTTTTGGATGGCAGTCTGTATTGTCTTTTCCGAAAATAAGGGGAAGGAAGACCAACTCGTTGGACCAAAAGGGTCCACAGTTAGGAGGGGGTTGCTCTCCCTGTTAGACGGAGTACTTGTCATAGTAGAAATATTAGCACGAATGGTCGTGATCTTTGTGATAAAATATTGAGATTGGGCATCGCACAGTTCCTGGGTGGGTGTCGCAGTTGAAGTCAGGTTGGCTGATGAGAGAGAGTTGACTGCCGAAAAAGAGCCTTAGATTGAAATAATGAAGACCCCATTTGCCTCGTGAGGTACAGTGTTTTGGCTTCTTTAATGGCTACAGAGTAGGCTTCTGAGCAGGCCCTATATTGTATCTTGAGAGAAGGATCATAGGCTCTACGCCATTTGCGCTCAGCCTGTCTTAATTCAAGCTGTGCAGCTTTCAAAGAATCCAAGAACCAGGGCTCAGATGGCAGACTGCGAGGTTGGACGAGACGTAGCGGGGCCACGGTATCTGCTGCTTCAAGCAATGCTTGACAGTCGACAGAGGGAGGCAGCCGGCGCCAACTTACATTTAGCAGTGACCAAGCAGACCAAGCCCTGAATATCTGCGGTGTGCCACGAGTGCTGCCAGATTTTCCCAGCAACAATCTTGCGCTGCACCTCTGATTTTTCACACATACAGGTCATCGGGAAGTGGTCAAACCACAGTACAGGTTCAATTGACTGCAAAGTTAGAAATCTTTCTTTGGCAAAGATCAAATCCATCGAAGAAAAGATTCAAGATCGGGGACCTAGGTGGATTGAATTTCAGATTAAAGTACCCAAGTACATCCAAATGGGTATATTGTCCTTGAAGGTCTGCCTGTAAGTCTGAAAAGAGTTCTGGAAAATTCCTGGGGAGACCAGGGGAGCGATAGACCAGTTAAAAATAACACATGACCACATGAGAAATAATGCACGTAAAAATAAAAGGGCTTCTATGGCAAGACAGTGGGGAAAATCGAGCTGCGTGACCGTGAGCTCTGACCTATAGATTACCGCAATCCCTCCCCCATGCTGGGGTGACTGTCGGTCCAAATGTATAATGCGGTATTCAGGGGGGATAGCCTGGACAAGAGCTGGGGCTGGGGCTGAGCCAGCCTGAAGCCATGTCTGTCAGGCATAATAATGCCGGACGGCGATCAGATAGGAGAAAGCGGATTTCATCCGCATGTGCCGGTAAGGAACGAGTATTAAGTAGCATCAGAGAGAACGGGGGAATATTTGGCAAGACGAGGCAAGGGAGGGGTACTAGGGAGGACAAACGACGATCTTACTAGGCCCAGTGACATTGAGAATGTGCAAGTGCAGGGGAGAGGGAGTTATTGAAATTAAGGCTAGCAGAAGGCTTTGGGAAAGACGAGCAAGGGGTCAAAGTGGTCATAAAGGGGTCTATTAAAATCCTCTGCACGGTCGAAAGTCTTTGACCGACAGATGATTGTGAAGCTAAGCGAAGTGAATCCTGCATCGTAAGAACTCTTCAAGAAACTGTGGGATTGACAAAGTTGACAAGAGTGAACCCGGCAGAGGGATGTCCATAGTGAACTGTATAAAAAGACATTAAGATTTGTTAATGTCACAGATGAGATTGTGTTGCAAAGGCTGTAGTGAACCCGACGGAGGGAAGGCAAACATTTCAGAAGGGACTGAGCACGGAAGAGGGGGATCCAGGGGTGAAGAATTATCACCCCAAGTACAATCGGGAAGGAACTTTGTTTATTATTTTGAACCCATCAGGCCCTCGGAAGCAAGAAACCGAACTACCGATGGTCCTGATATTGCTAGGAACATTTGTGGATCTGATCCGGAAGAGGGATATCCAGTGGTGAAAAGGCATCACCCAATGTATAAGAAGAAAGGAACTTTTGTTTATTTTGGAATACATCAGGTTCTCAGCAGCAAGAGACTTTTTGTAGAAAAGAGACTTAACCACCAAATGCTCCGATAGCTGAGTGCAGAACTATCGGCTCGTGCTGGGAAAGCTTGAGCATGTCCCGTGCTCAAAATGTGGGGAAGGGAGAAACCTGGCTAACGCATCCTGACTTATCATTTTTTAACACTTTTTTTTTTCTTGTGAATCTTATCCCAGGCTCTTTGTGTGTATTTAGTGTAAGGAATGGCAATAGGTTTTTCTTAGTATATGCCCTTTTTATTTTGATAAGACACCACTAGCACTGCCTTATTATTTGATGGTTGTAGCTTGCTCCCATCTTAGATTTAGGTTTAGATTAGGCGTTTTTCCAACACGCATATACGGTTTATTAAACACCCTTGAACTGTGATCACTTATGTCTGTCTTTACTGTTGCCACCATGAGATTCTTACACTGTGCACAACAGAACCGCCAAGCATCATCTGGAATGGGAAAACCCAGAGAGCTCTCCTATTTACCGCCGGAGTCGTCCGCCCACCTCGCTGTTCTGTCAATGCTGGCATAAAACCTAGACACCATCTAGGTCCCACTCCCTGTGCTTATCTCTCAGTGTAGGACCAGAGTGGTCAGAGGCCACGGGGAAGGAGGAGAACCGATCCCTCAGCCCATCACGTAACCTGAAGTACATAAACATGTCAAGCGCAGATGCCGTGCTCTTCCCTTTGAATTTTTCAAGCATCATAAATTTCTCTTAGGGAATAGATCTTGCCAGCAAGAGAGACCCAGCCAACCATGCTCTGCGTGTAGACCTTCTCCCCAGTCACTGGATAGCCCAGGACATGCGTGACGGGAAGGAGTGGGGAAAACGGCAATCCCTCAATCTGCCACCAGTGATCTCTACTATGTTGTGAGGTTTAGGCATAGGCACACACTGAAGTGAGAACCACGGCTCTCTGGAGCGACAGTGCCGCCATCGCTCTCTCATTCTGAATATGCGACCTGTTTGGGACAGGGTCATGCTAGTAAGCAAGAGATGAAGCATGCACAGCTACCCAGTAAGCCTCCAGATTGGGTAGCACAAGGACCCCCCCCTTTCCAAGGGTGCAACCAACTTGCTCCAGCACACCCCGCGCCTGCCTCCCTTGCCACATAAAGCCCGTAATTAACACCTTCAATGATCTAAAAATATAGGGGGAACCACTATGGGCACATTAAGGAAGGTGTATAGAAACCTGAAACCTGAGCAAGATGACCATTTTTACTAACGGTATTCAATCAAATGGAGACAGGGACAAGTTCCTCCATCTCTCAAGGGACTCCTCGGTCTGGGCTCATTTCTTCCCATAATTGTCCTGGTATAACACCTCTGGACTTTGGGCCAGCATCACTCTGAGATAACGGAAAGTTCAACCCGTCTTGGAACCATTTGATTCTGTCAGTCAATGGGAACAACATAGACTTAGCAGGGTTGAAATTAAGCTTTGAGAAACGCCTGAATTCCAATATATCGGCCCTCACTGGTGCTTGGTGTATTTTGGGGTCATAATAAACAATATCAGGTTGTCCGCATATAGAGAAATCATCAGCTTGTGAGTAAACAAACCTATTCTCCTCTGAATGTGCCTTTATCGGACCAGCTCCGCCATGGGCTCCACCGTGAGGGCGAACAGAAGGGGAGACAAAGGGCGCCCTTGCCTAGGCCTCTTCCCATCCTGATGGGGATCAGAAACCCTGCCATTCACACGCAGCTTTGCCACTAGGTCCCTATACAGCAGCGAAACCAATGCAATAAAGCTCTCCCCCATACCCATATGCTGAAGAACTGAAAACAGAAAAGGCCACTCTATTGACTCAAACACCTTCTCGGCATTGAATGGGCAGCCACTACAGGGTTTCTTGTTCTAATACTGAAAGAAGGGTGAATACCCTGTGCAATCCATAAGATGTGGCCCTACCGGGTATTAAACCTGCCTGGTCCGCTAGGACACATCTAGCCATTAACAGGGCCAGTATGTTTGCCAATGCCCTAGCCACTACCTTGTTATCGAGGTTTATCAGCAAAATCGGCCGATGGGATGAAGAGTTTTCAGCACACTCTCCCGGCTTTAATAACAAGGTGACCACATCCTCCCTCATCGAGACTGGGAGGCCACCCTCGTGCAATGCCTGTTGATACATGTTTAGCATGTGGGGAACGAGTGTTGCATAAGCTGTATAAAAATCTGCTGATAGGCCGTCGGGCCAGAAGCTTTCCCAGTGGGAATTGATTCAACGGCCGCATGTATCTACTGCTCAGTCAGCGGTCTGCCCAGCATATCCCTCTATTCCTGAGCCAACCAATACTGCCCTACCTGGTCTAAATAGTTGTCCTGAATCACTTGGCTATAATGGTTTTGGACGAGTATAGTGCGCTCTAATAATTCACCAATGCTCCTGCAATCTCGTCATCCGTGTGCAAAGCCCCCCTTTCTGGTGCCTTTATAGCTGTGATATGGGACCTTGCGGTATCTGATCTTATCATGCGCATTTGTAATCTCCCCAACCTCTGCCCTTCGCCATATTGCCTCACTGCAGCATTACGATTAAGGGATCGCACCTCCCTCTATACCATCTCCCCGAACACCCCCAATTCCTTCTGAAAAGGCGCCTCGAGCCCCAAGTCCGTAAGGAACTCTGCTTCACATTCTAAGCCTTTCAGACGATTCTCGCAGGCTGCCAGTTCAGCCCTGATCCCTCTTAGGACCCCTGCCTATGTTCACCAGCTCCACCACCCACCAGAGGCAGTTATCCGGCCCATGCTGAAATTGTATGTAGTGTGCGACAAGTGGAGCAGTGTGATCCCTGTGTCTGATATTTGAGCTGTGTTCGCCAATTCTTTAATTCACTGGCAGGGCTGTTTGTCCCACATAGCATAATCCACATGGGTACTGAATCACGTAGATCACTCTGCTTTTTTTTGCAGCTTGTGAAGTGTCTCAGACCAGTCTTTCTGTGCTATCTTGAAAGTTTTCGTTTTAATGGTAAACCTGCATACTGTGTTGTTGCTGCAGGGATGATGTCCTATTATTTCCCTTAGGTTCCAAAGGGAGCTCCTGGTTTCCTGTTTCTTCATCCCCAAATGTGTCGGGCATTCTCTCAAGTTCTTAGACCTTTTCAACGTCATCTGGGGTAGTGGTTCTCCTGGCAAATATGTATGTACAATAGGCCAGAATTTTGATTATGGATCTTATTTTGCATGTTTCTGGGCCAAATGTTGTTGCACAAGTTAGAGTAGTCTCAGCCAAAGTTCTGTTTCTGGGTTCTGGGTGTGGACATGGCCCTCTTTTTCGAGTTCAACAGTTGTTTAGGGCAGCCTCTTGATCTCAGTCTCCTCTAATTCATCAGCGTGATGTTGGTAATCGGCCACTTGTGAACAATTTCTGCAGATACGTAAATATTGTCCGTATGGGAGATGGTTCTCAAAATGCAGTAGCATATTCCTGTCCGTGCTCTTTTTGTATAGGGTGCATATAGTTTCCCATCACTGTTTGCAATGGTTAGGTCCAGGAAGTTAATAGAATTGGGACTGCTGCACATAGTCAATTGTATTTCCGTTGTCCTGGCATTTAGCCAGGCATGGGAATTCCCTCAAAAGTGTACTGGTCTCCCTGTCCGATAAAGATGTCATTGATTTCTTGATCCGTTGGCGGAAGAGATTTGCATTAGCGAACACATAGCTTTCTTTGTACGCTGCCTTATATGGAATCGCTAGACTGGGGACAAAGGCCACCCCCATCACTGTGCCACAGACCTGGAAATAGAATAGCCCATCGGATAGGAAAACATTCTTGGACAGGGCTATTGTAAGGAGTTGCACAATAAAATGTACAGGTACTCTAGTCTGGTTCATGTGGTGTGTAAGGTGGTTTCGAATGGATTGTGTCCTCCCACGTATTCCTCATCTTGTGATAATTCATCATCGCCAGCTTCGCTGCTTCGGAAAAAAATTTCAGCAGAGGGTGCTGTGCTCGGGGTCGTGGCATCGACTGTCCCTCGACGGGCTCCGTACCGCGTCGACGTCCCTGATGGTAGAAGTACCTCAAGCCGTGCCCGTTGGCTTCAGTTCCGTTTTTCCGATTGCTTCGCTCTCGTGAACGGCACGCTTCGAGATTTTCTGTCAAGAAAATGTCTTCTTCATCAACCGCTTTGACTCCCAAAACTGGGTTTAAGAAGAGTATCGACTGCGGGTCGAAGATGTCTATCACCGATCCTCACTGTATCTGTCTTTGGTGTCTGGGCTCAGACCATCCAACCGGCGACTGTGGCTCCTGTCAGTCAATGACGTTGAAGGCCCTCTGTGAGAGGAAAAGTAAGTTAGCGGTGGGGCGGGAGGCGTCGAAGGGCTCTTCGAAAGCCTTGTCAAAAAAACATAAGAAATCGTCCGATTCAAAAGAATCGGAACGTCATAAACATTCGAAGAGATCCCGATCTCGTAGCAGGTCGAGACAATCTTCTTCGTCTTCTAAAAAGCTAAAAAGGAGACGTAGATCTCCATCGTCATCATCCGATACATTGACGGAATTGGTTCAATGTCCAACAAGATCAGATTCCCCTTCAAGATGGGAGAGCTTTAGAAGAAAAATGATGCAGGTCTTTGAGAACGCGGCCTCGACCCCTTCAAAGAAACCTCAGAAAAGCCAGACTCCGGTCGCTCCACAGGACGACGCAGGGAAGTCGGGAACTACGGCGGTAAAGCCCAGTAGTACCCATAAAACTCGAGTCGACAAATCGTCTAGAGATCCTCGAGGATAGAGTGTTTCTCCGATCCCTCATAAAAGGCAGAAATTGTCTAAATCGAGCAACTTCGTCGACGCCATCGGCGCTGACAGCTTCGACAACGAAGCCTATATTATCCTCGTAGTCTTTATCGAAGGCTTAGTCGAGTGTGTCGAAGGTTCCTTCGACCCATTCAAAGAAAACATATATTTCTTCGACGAAAAATCAGGAGGAAGAGAGAAGGTTTACACCTTTACCCAAATCGAACTTTTTTAGGTCCATGTCTTCAATTCTTTGAAGAATCTGGCTCAGAGGATGAAGATGTCACTCCTTTTGGAGTAAAACATGGTACTAGACAAGTTCCAGAGGAACTTATAAGCCCTGAAACAAAAATGAGAGACCTATGTGAAACTCTGCATTTTGCTAGTGGTGTGGACACATCACCTGAATTGGAGTTTGCTGCACCTGATCCTGCAGAACATGCAGACTCAGGGTATAGGAATTTGATGAGTAGGGTGATTGAACATATGGGTTGGGGAAGAGCCTCCCCTACGTTTGAGCAAGATGATATGACGGACATTATAGTCCGGGGACCCCGGAAAGACCCAGCTCTCCCTTTCCATAGGGCGCTCCAAAGGACAGTTGAAAGGAACTGGGAAAAACCTGATAGCATTGCTGCAGTAGACAGCAATCTTCCAAAGAAGTACAGAACTTCTACTTCTGATCCAGAATACCTGAATAAATACCCTACGCTAGAAAGTCTGGTTATTCAGGCCGTACTACTTCCAGGCAGACAGTATACCCAACCATACTTCCGGACAGGGAGGATAAAAAGGTTGCTTCCTGGGCTTGTAAAGGTTTTACTTTGGGTAATCGACCAATGTCACCTGTACCCTGGCCAGGTTCACACATACCCTGTGGGAATGCATTTCGGCGGCGGCTGAACATATTCTGGAAGGCGAGGAAAGAGAAGGCTTCCTGAATATAGTCCATGACGGGAAGGAGGCAATGGGGGAATGTCTCCAGTCTGGACTGGATACTGCTAATAGTATTAGCAGGTCCATGGCATCAAGCACAGTGCTACGCAGATTTGCGTGGTTGAGAAAGTCGGGGTTTGCCCCATGGCTCGAGGCTGTTTGGTAGTAAGGCTGATGAGAGCCTAGAAAAACTACAGACCTCGAAAGCAGCAGCTAAATCCCTTGGTGCCTCCATGCGACAGCCTCAGAAACCCTATCCGGGCTCATTTTCTTAGAGGGGTCGTCCTTTTCGATACTACTCCTCTGTTGGTAGAGGACAGGCTTTTTAAAGGGGCAAAAGGAATGTCATTCGTGGTGGATGAGGAAAGACTACAAAGCCTTCTTCAGGAACGACATCTATGCCCTCAGCCGCTCCTGCAGCCGCCTCCAAATCTGAGGTTTTATCATACAAAACACCAGTGGGAGGCAGCATCTCTCAGCATCTGAAAGAATGGCGAGGCATTACTTCAGATGCTTGGGCACTGGAAACAGCCCAAGGTTACTGCCTTCCCTTCCTAAAAAGACCTCACGATCATCCACCAGGAGCCAGCTCTACCAAAATTCCAGACCCGCTCCTTTGGCAGGAAATTATAACCCTGCTAGAGAAAGGTGCAATAGAACATGTACCTGTAGCGGAGAGGAACAAGGGCTGGTACTCCCCCTATTTTCTCATCCCCAAAAAGGACCGAGGATTAAGACCCATCTTGGACTTGAGAAATTTTAACAAATTCCTCAGAAAGGACAAGTTCAAGATGGTAACCCTTACTCGGATCCTTCAGGCTCTTCAACTCCAAGACTGGTTGGTATCATTGGACCTTCAGGATGCTTATTTCCATGTGCCAAACCATCCCAAGCACAGAAAATACCTGGTTCTCACTATCAGTTTCGAGTTCTGCCATTCGGGCTGACCTCCGCTCCGAGGGTTTTCACCAAACTGATGGTGGTGGTGGCAGCGAGCCTCAGTAGAGGGGGGATTCACGTCTACCCCTACCTGGACGATGGCTAATCGGAGCACGTTCTCTAGAACAAGCTCAGGAACATCTGTCGATCACCTGCCACTTCCTCCACAACCTGGGCTTCTCCCTCAATTTCAAGAACTTTCACATGATACCATCCCAACAACTCCAGTATATCGGAGCAGTCTTGGACACTTCCTCGGGCAAAGCCTCGCCGCCCGAGGTGAGAGCTCTCCACATCCAGCAGATGGTAACAAAATTCCAGATAGCCCAGCATCTGCCGTCCTTCGATTTCCTGAGGTTGCTCGGCCTCATGGCATCCTGCATTATTCTGGTGCCAGAGGCCAGACTGAGAATGAGATCCCTCCAATGGGACCTCAGAACTCAGTGGTCCCAATTCTCGGGGAATATGTCAGATCTTCTGCAAGTTCTGAGTGCAGTTGCTCAGGATCTATCATGGTGGGTTTGCAACGACAACATCCTCAAGGGAGAATCTTTTTGGCAACCTTGGCCGGAGATGACAGTAGTGACGGACACCTCACTCGCGGGGTGGGGAGCTCACACCAACGATCTGACAATCAGCGGACTTTGGTCTCTATCAGAATCCAAACTACACATCAACCTATTGGAGCTGAGGGCAATCAGACTAGCGCCGAAGGCCTTCCTGCCCTCCGTACAGAGAAAGAATGCCCTGATAATGACGGACAACACAGTGGCCATTTACTACCTCAACAAAAGAGGAGGCGTAGAATCACTACCTCTGTGCAGAGAGGCAATGCAGCTTTGGTTCTGGCGATATAAGATGGAATCTCTCTATCGGCAGTTCACCTAGCCGGAGAGCAGAACACGGCAGCATACGCTCTGATCAGGCAGAGCACAGTCTCCCATGAGTGAGTTAGCTTAGGAAGTCCTTCTGGGGATCTTCGCCCTTTTGGGAACCCCTCAAGTGGATCTGTTCGCAACCACGGTAAACCGGAAGTGCGATCAGTATTGCTCAAGGGAATTTCCACCGAGAGGAGCTCTAGGAGACGCGTTCGTAGTGGATTGGGCTTTTCCCCTGCTGTACGCGTTTCCTCCAGTCCCCGCGATTCCTCAAGTAATCAGGAGGTTGAGAAAGTTCAGTAAAACCATGATCTTAATTGCCCCGGACTGGGCCAGGAGGACGTGGTACCCGGACCTTCTGGCCATGTCCATCTGCCCTCCAGTACGTCTTCCACAAAGAAAGGATCTTCTCTCGCAAGAGGAAGGTCAGGTTCTCAATCCAGAGGTCAACGCACTCAACCTTCATGCATGGTTTCTGAGAGGTTGAGATACAAGAATTGGGATCTTCCGGATGACGTAATGGAGATTTTGCTTTCAGCCAGGAGGCCAGCAACGAAATCCTTGTACCGGTGTCCTTGGAATAAGTTCAGTAACTGGTGAAAAGATAGGGATGTGGACCCTTTTCAATGTAGCACACCAATGGTGCTTTTTCTATTACATATAGCCAATCTGGTGCTCCAGATCGGAACAATCAAAGGATATCTTGCTGCGCTGTCCATTTTTAAGCGCTCCTCGGAAGAGGTTTCTTACTTTAAAATACCATTAATAATACAGTTCCTGAAAGGACTTACAAATGTATATCCACCAATACCATTTCATGTTCCAACTTGGGATTTAAATTTAGTTCTTAAATTCCTAACATGTATACCATTTGAGCCTCTGCACTCCTGTCCATTTAGGCTTTTAACACTAAAGACTGTTCTTCTTGTGGCATTAACATCAGCTCGCGGGGTTAGTGAACTACAGGGTCTCTCGTAAACCTCCATACACCACATTTTACAAGGACAAGGTAGTTCTGAAAGTTAAACCATCTTTCTTACCGAAAGTAGTTTCCGACTTCCATTTGTCGCAGACATTTTTTTTTACCAACTTTCTATCCTCCTCCTCATTTGGGAAAAGAAGAGGAGAGATTACATTGGCTGGACCCCAAGGGGGCCCTTAGCTTTTACATTTCAAGAATGACAAAATTACGTCAAGACGACCAACTCTTTGTGGGTAACACAGGTCGTAAATTGGGGTTAGCGGTGACAAAAGAAACTGTATCTCGCTGGATCATTATACCTATATTGGAATGCTTCAGATTAGCAGGAAAAGTTCCACCGGATGGGCTACGTGCTCACTCCACTAGGGGAATGGCTACTTCTGCGGCTTTGAAGAGAGGAGTCCCTGCAAAAGACATTTGCTTGGCTGCAACATGGGCATCAATGCATACTTTTATCAAGCATTACTGCTTAGATGCCTCTTCCTCCAATGAGGGACTATTTGACAGAGCGGTACTTCACTCTGTCCATGAAACCAAAAACTAGCACTCCTACCTCCAAATTGATCACTGCTATGGGAGTCTATCACAAGATGAGGAATACGTGGGAGGACACAAGCCATTCGAAGAACAAATGACTTACCAACTGTAATGTTCTTTCAACTGGATGTTCCTCCCACGTATTCCTCATCGACCCTCCCAGCCTACCGCCAAGTACAGTTTGCCTTTTCTTACAATTTCCTCTCACGATGGGCCTATCAGTCACAGCATACGCCTGGATGTTCCACGAGTATTTCCTCGAAAAAACAGAACTGAAGCCAACGGGCGCGGCTCGAGCTACTTACACCATCAGTGACGTCGACACGGTATGGAGCGCGTCGAGGGACAGTCGACGCCACGACCTCTAGCACAGCGCCCTCTGCCGGAAAAAAAAAAAACATTCTGAAGCAGCGAAGCTGCCGATAACGAATTATCACAAGATGAGGAACATCCAGTCCAAAGAACGTTAGTTGGTAAATAACTTGTTCTTCTGGTGCATTCAAGCACTGCTTCCTGGGGAATGCTTGTATACAGCGCCCTTATGTCCATGGTCAACAATATTTTATCTGCTTGGTTAAAAGCTGTGTTCTCAAAGTATGAGATGGTATTCATAGCATCTTTGTGGTACGAGGTGGTTTCCTTGCTCAGGGCTTTCAAGAAATGATCAATGAATTCAAATAGAGGCTCTAGAATTGAGCCGCAGCCCGATACTATTGGTCTTCCTGGTGGCTTACTCGGAGCCTTGTGTATTTGCGGCAGTGCATAGAATGCCGGGATTCTGCTTTGAGAGTTGTTCAAATACTCCCAACTCATTTTTAGTAATCCATCTGTGTTCATAAGCGTACTGGGTTGCATCTTCCTTCTGTTGTAATATTTCCACTTTGGGGTCTATTCAGAGTCTCCTGTAGTTTTCATCATTGATAAGATCTCCCACCATCTGTTGACATTGTTCCATGGACTGGATAACAATGCCTCCCCCTTTGTCGGCCGGCTTGATGACAACTTCCGTGTTGTTACTGAGGAACTTCAGGGCCGCTCTTTCATTGACCGATAGCTTGTGTCTTGTCTGTTTCCTAGACTGTAGCGTTGCTACTTCCTTTAGTACACATTTTTCAAAGGAGATAATCTCCCGATGTATTTGATTTTCATTGGGGTTAAATGTCAACTTCATCCTTAGTCCTGTGTCTCTTAAAGAAGGATTTTAGTCTGATTTTGCAGAACTTTTTTTTATTTCCGCTTCGAGGGCAAACCAATTAGTTGGATTCAAAGGTACAAACTGAGGGCCTTTCGCCAAAATGGATTCTTAATCTGTCGAGAAACATTTTCCAGACAAGTTAGGTAGAATACTCTCGTTTTCATTTATCTCTGCTACGTCCGCCTGCGTGGCCTGTAGGGTCTTCAATTGGGGTATCCGAGCTGGTCCTGTTGGAATGGACCCAGAACTGGCATCTGGGCTTCCCTTGTCCTAAAAAAGTAGGGGTAGTTGTAGTCCGATTGGTCTTCAGGTGCCGAGTCTGAACTGGAGGTATCTGAGAACGTTACCCATCTTCTCCTCTGTTTGAATCTCCCTGGCAGCGTTTATGCTCTTTTCTTTTCCTTGTTATCTTGATATTTCTGGTGCTAGTTATGGGTAAACTATTTCCATTTTGAAGTCCTTGATGTCTTCAGCAAGTTTTTTAGTCTTCTTCTCCAGTGCCTGTTTCAAATTGGTCCAATTGTGAGTTGGTCTCAGCCAGTTTGTCTCTGGCATTTGCCAGTGTCATATTCCCGAGACATTATTCTTCCTCGGCTGTTAGTTGATCTTGTATTTTTTCGGGAATTTGTTGGGCTATAGTGATGGTTAAGACCATTAGGTCCCGGTTACACTTGGTTGCTATATGGCTGTAGCAGGACATGTATTCCTTGTCCTCAAGGAACAGCACAGGTTCATTCCTTACTATGAGTCCTAGCAATATAATATTTGCTCTTTGGTATTCCCGTAAGAAATGGCTGTGTAGTTCTGTTCGAAAGCACTTCTAATTTCTTTTTAAAAGATCTTCTCCTGTTAAGGTTATAACTGAATGCTGACCTGCCCCAGCAGTGTTCAATATCGAGGGGCCTCCGATGATCTCATTAGTCTGTTCCTCTTTGAAGCTCAATGTGTACTCCGTTGTCTCGAAGGGAAATTTAACAGCTTGTGCTCTTTATTCCCAATGAGCAGTTCCCCAAGTATTTCTCTGTGTACCACATGGTGGATTAAATGGCAACAAGGTCCTGTGTTGTAACAATTATGCTGAATGTTGTGGCATTTCCAATGCCACTGCATTAGTTGGAACTGTCCCTATTACAGAAAACACTGTATTTTAACATGTTTAACTGAAGGGGATACTCTCTATATTAGGGTCTAGGGTAAATATGCTGTATAACAAAAAAATGGTCCCAATATGTCATATGTATGCACAGGGGTATGCATTACTTTTTCCATCATGAATGACAGTGAATGTCTCCAGGTTACCAGCATTCCCAGCAATAACAAATTGCAATCACAACCTAAGTGGTTTTCTAATTTTTTAGATGTACAAGGTTTGTCTCAGACACCAACCTATTTCGTTTTAACATTTTTTTCATTGATTATTTTTCCACAATATTTCAAACATACAGTGACAAAACAGAGTATTTAACATCTCGTGCTCTTGTAATTATTCATGTACTCGAGAGTTTATATATAATATACATTAAATCAAATAGTACACGAACGGGTAACAAAACAAGAATCAATATACACACATTCAGAAAAGGAATGATATATCCCAATGTTACATAGAGAGACCTAAGTGAATAAATACATTATACGGTCATTTGCATGTGTATGGACCTTGAATATACAGTGATGTCTTTGCTATTTCGGTGTTGCTATGACCTATGTATTACTGTGAGTCTGTACTCCTGGTGGGTCTCCAAGAAGTTAGACCTATGAGTTTCTGTGTGGGTCACAGTGTCCAAATCATGATCTGTTACTGTTGAGAAGGTCACCTGACCTATCCTGGTCGACGTCACTATATGTTAGCTAGAGGTGTTTTAAGGTCCTGTCCCTTCTGTAGCCGTTTCGGCAGTTTTTGACATAGTCTGCCTTTTTCGGGACCTGGTCTGTGGCACTCCCAATTTGAAACACTTGTATATAGGCGCGTTATAAATGCCATATCATATATCATAACACCAGATTACTTGGAGGCATGGTTACTGGTTCTAAGGTAAACGGGTGTTTAAAAAAAAAAAAAAAATACAAACTGCTACAAATGAGGGCTGGTACTGTGCCCACAAACCTGACTGACCTTGTATTAAAATAAATACTCCACATGGGGTCTACTTGGGGGTTCGGCCGTTGTGTTGGATGACACCCAATGTAGACTTAAATGTAGACTTAAATGTCAAGGAAGTGAAACAAGAGTGTGCTCCCTAAGGTATTACATCAGATGCAGGTGAATAAAGGGTCCATCTATGATGGTTCACCAATCTGAGATGTCGCTGTTGTCTAGGATGTCTATTGAATGAACATACTGGTGATTGTATAGATTTGTATTATAGTTTGTTGCATGATAATCCCACCTGCAATTGTCAGTGTGTTCTAAAGGCCTAAATGAATAACTAATTTTATAACTGACTTTCTAAGCTGAAATATTGTAGATTATCCTGTGTGAAATAATTGAGGACCACTGACCATGCGCACACCCTCCTGAGACTAAGCCTTGATGGCACTCCAGTGCAACCTTGGTTGGGTATTGACTAAACTCTGAGCTTCCTGATCACCATAACTGGGGTGGCATCCTAAAACCGGACCACCAGGCCAGATTCTAGAAATCCATCTCATCGAAATGTGGCTTCTAAATTGTGAATTTGTGACTTGGTGGCACCGACCACCACATACTCAGTTTTGCCTCTGTTGACTGGGAGGCATTCGGTGTTCGTCCTGGCCAGGATGAGAAGCAGACACTCCAATAGCCCTTGAGCTCTGCTGGAAGTCCCATCTGGTTTAAGATGTAGCTAAGTACTGTTAATGTACATTTTGTGATTTTCATGAGATCTACAGGGGGACACTAAACCCCTTTTAAAAAGGATCCTAGACTGGGCTGGTCTTGTTTTACGTGCAGCCGAAGGTTACAATTCAGACTGTTCAAAAGCCGGCAGAGGTCCATTATAAAATTGGCACAGCCATTTAACTGTCTTGTATAGCTTGTGTGTGACATCTAGAAGAATGATTTCAATGCCACTGTGGATATGGAAGCCTGGTTGAAGATCCCTAAAGGAGGCAGTCCTTTTCAATGTAGGATGAGAGCTGTGCAGTCAATATACGTTTGCATGCTTTAGCTGTGAATGGTAGATCAGTGATAGGCCTCAGGGCTGCAGGCATGTCTCAGTCAGCAGTTGGCTTCTTCAATATCTGTGTTATGGTTTTAGCTTCGGAGACACTTCTCCAAGACTTAGATGAGAAAGCAATGAACTGGGGTGGCCAAGGATGGCACTTCCGGGCTTACAGATGTCAGAACGGCGGGAAGGGCAATGCGGGGTGCAGGGGTTATGAATGCATCTTTTACATGGGATACCTATAAGGTTACATGCCTAAAATCGTTGTTTCCAGACCAGTTGGGTTTAGGGAAAATGTGTAGGTGATTGAAGAGAGATGTGCATGTTAGCTACAGCAAAAGAGGCTTGGACTCCTTGGAAGTTTAAGAACCATGTCTTTGGAATGTATTGACTTTTCACCTTCCAAACATACTGTTTAAAAGTGTATGATGGATAATCCTCATTAAGACGATTCTGCAGGTAATACAAAGGCAACATACCAGTCCTTCTGTTATGGACCTCAGAAAAGTGTGTGTGGGGAATGGTGTAACTAGGACATTATGCCATAATGTTGAAGCATTCACCATGCTGATGTTATTGGCTGATCTTGGATGAGCTAGTGCAGTCACATGTGGTCAGGGATGCATACATCACTATATATGGTGACATCCTATTTTCAGGTGCGAGTTCGAGTGGCAACCTCTCTCTCATTGTCTGCATAAATGCGTTGTAAACCGGATGCAACCTGACCGTCACACATGATGCTAATTATTCTGTTTTTCCAGTTGCTGGTAATTGTTTTCTACCTCTCTTCAGGATAGCGTGGATCATGCTTTCTTTGCAGTGTTTGATGGCCATGGTGGGGTGGATGCTGCCAACTACGCAGCGACTCATGTTCATGTGAACCTGGCACACCATGCAGAATTTGCAACAAATCCAGCAAAAGCACTGCGTGAATCCTTTGCCTACACCGACACCATGTTTCTCAAGCAAGCCAAGAGAAAGGTGAGACTTTTATAGCAAGATTAGTTTTTCCCTAAACCCCAATGCAAGTGGCCTCACTTGAAGGATTCCCACCTCTGATTAACCGCTTTGCATTTTAGCTTTTGTATTTGTGTGAATTTGTAGCCAAGAGCATAGTGCCTCAATGAGCGCTGTACATAAGACATAACATTCTATAATGGTTGATACATGAACCTGGTGGTCGGGGAATGTCCGGATGATATCAAGACGAGACATCACAGACGGACATTATATATGTGAATGTCATATCAAATGTACACTTGTGTACTGGTGAGGGACCAGGCAGAGTCTTTGTCCCAAGGGGTGAGTGGTGATACTATTATCGTTCATTAAAGGGGCTCCTTTCAGCTCTGCTATAACGCTTATATCAAATAGTGGATAATCTGTGCTGTGCATTATGAAACAGTAAAAATGCAACAAATATCGGAGTTACTTCAGAGGGCTACATAGTTCAGCATCCCATAGACATTTTAAGAGTGTATGGCCAGTTCATCCTAATGGTTCACAGTGAAATGTTCTTGCAGAGTCAAATGGAGTTTCATATCTGTGTGCTAAAACCTAATCTTAGACCCTCCTGAGTGGGCACCTTCCCATAGAATAGTCTTTTGTCTGTTTTCAGTCGAAGGGCACTAATGTTTTTGGCATAGTCTCGTACATGTCATGAAGGTATGTTATTCAAAGTGTCTGATGTCATGAGAGTGGGGTGTTATTGCCGCAGATGGGGTCTTGTACATTTGTCTGACAATCCAAGGGGTTAGGAACTTGTTTGAGAAAGTGTTTCCATTGTTTCAGGTGCTCAGTAATTGGGCAGTGACTCATGGAGCTGGACTAGAGCAAATTATTTGCTATCTTGGGTGACCAAAAAAATGTTTGGGACTTTTTTTTTGGGATTCGAGTATTGCCGACAAAAGTAGACTTATTAGCTATACATTTTGGTTAAAACGTTACAAAGGTACTGTATGGGTATTTAAAGCAATATTTTATTGGGAGCTTTTGGGCACCACCCACAGCACTTTTTGCTGGACCTTTTTTCTTTCTCTCCTCCCCTCATTTATTCTTATTTGCTCTGACTTTATGTTTTACCTTACACTATGGGGTCTTGCTTCCCTCCATAGCTCCTAAAAGGCATCTGTGTTACACTTTTGCAGTACACAGCACCCTCTGTGCACTGTTGCTAGGGACCCTTTGGGTTCTCCTTTAGGTTTTCCTTTGAGATTTTTAAATGTTCCCTAAGAACTACTGTTCTTAAGGGAAGAAAGATACTTTGTATCCTTCCTAAAACTTTAACTTATTAGAGATTAGCACACACCGTTCTGTGTGGAGTGCTAAGGGGATACCTAGTATCCCCCTTCTCTCTGCTCCTGTGACTTTTTAGGTGCACTGACAAACCTATAGTTATGGCTGGAGGCAGTGGACGTGTTCTAACAACTTTTGTGCTATTATTTACCGGACACTGTTTTCACAGCCTCAGTTATGCACCAAATGATCACTTATGTTCTAACATGATGGCTCCTTTTTTTTTCTTTCGACATTTCTTGTGTGGTTGTCCTTTTGTTAGACTTTCTTTTACCATTCTGGGAGGGGGGTCTGTGTGTCCCCTTCTAGGCTCCACTGTGTCCATTAGGGAGAATAATTCCCTCCACCTTAGAGACCCCTAGCAACTTTGCTGAATTTTGAGGACTTTTCTTTAACCTGGAGAGTAAAAGACCCTTTTTCCCCACTCTCTCATGTATTTTAATGTGATTTTGAACTCCGTGTTTCTTTTGGTTGTGGAGTCTGACAATCTCCATAGGCATCATCTTTTACATTGTGTCACACTGCACCTTCAGTGCAGTGGCACAGGGAAGTCTTTCAGATTTCCCAAAGGATTAAATACCTTCTCTTGGATAAACCACTGTTTCCAAGAGCAGTAAAGTGAAATTGACTTTACTTACATTTGTAACTTTCTAGACCCAACACACACTATTTACAATAGGGTGCTGGGAGGGTGGGGGGGGGGAGGTTACCCATTATCTAGCTTCTCATGTCAAATTTTTATGTAACCCCTTTCTCACTGAATGGCTGGTGGCAGTGGTTTCATTTTAACTACCGTGGTGTGCCTTTACTGCGGGCTTTGTTCGCAGCTGCAGTAAAGCACCCAAGGGTGCCATTGTTGTCAAAATGGCCCCTGTAAATGTGGAAAGGTCCTGCTTGAGATTTACTCTGCGGGCCAAACCAGGTTTTGTCCCATTCACCATTCACAAGTGAAGCCCGCCTCTGGCTCCAGGGTGTCTGGGGTAGGCAGGAAGTGAGGGGGGTGCCCGAAACTCCCTGTGCTTAGTCTGCTAGGAGACCCAAATGCAATCTGTGGTGGTTGACCGTCTGACTGTCCTGCAAGGACAGCCACCCTGCTGGGTGACTGACAGCTGGGCTGGAATGAATGAGAGAGAACTGAATAAAAGGCGAGGCTTTTGGCTTGGAAGGCAGAGTTGACTGCTGGACGAAGGAACCGAAGAAGAACTTGAAGAGGACGCCTGCTGCAATTCCTGGACCGTTGGTTTGCCAGGTGAAGCCGTGCTACTCTGCTGAAACTCCAAATTCGTATCGCCAGAGAAGCCCCTGCAAGGATGACTTCTCCTCTTGAGTTGGTGAGACCAATCAACTCCAAAGTAAGCCACCTGGGCATCCTTCTCGGAGCTGGTTAAATTTCCACAGAGTTGCTGCTGCTGGAAACCGTAGAGCCAGGAAGAGGAACACATATTGTGTGCATTGCTTTTAAGTTGGCCAAGAGCTGCAGGAAGATCTTCTGGACTCCCAGGAAGCAGGACTGACCGAGCCTGAGCCCCTCAACAGAGTGCGGGACCCCAGAAGTGAGGAAAGTCCATCTCGACAGCCAGAAACCACGATGTTGCTATTTGCGGGAGTCGCTAGGAGCTGAAACACTGAAGTCCCACTTGTTGGAAAGATTGCCGGTTGCGAGCGGTGACTGTCCCATTGCAGAGTCCCCAGAAGTCCTCCCTCTTGTCCCCACGACTGCGGCTCCGGTACAGTGAGATCTGCAGAGCTGTACAGGAACAGAAGTCATCTGCTGCACTTTTTCTTCACTACAAAGGTACTGTAAAGTCTGAGAGAACTTACCTCCCATTGTAGAGTTGCTTGCATCCTCTACTGCTCACAAGTCTAATCAGCCTGTGGCCCTACCTTTGATTCTTCTTTTCTTCAAAGACTTCTAAAACATTGTGCAAAGACTTTTCTACTTGTCTACCAGAAGTGCTTCATCCTATATAAGACTTTTGCCCATTGACATAGGCATAGCCCGTTATACTGAATTACTCTGCTGTGGGGATCCAAAAGTAATTGCCTGCTTAAGAATATTTGTGGTCTCTTGTTCCAATAACCTTTTCCTTTTACCAACTTCTAACAGTATTCTAAATGCAAACAGTAAGATATTAATGTCCCCAAAACCCATGCGATTGAAGTCACCTGAGGGTGTAGGTTGTGTCTGTGGGCCATCCCAAAAGGGTCTTTACTGATTTAGAAACTAAGAGTGTACAGTATTGAAGTGTATTTGTGTGTTACTTTTATATTGCTCCCTTCTGAGGAAGTCTTATTCTAACTGACTGATAAATTAATAATTGTTTATTCAAGACACCTCGTGTGTAAGAGTTTATTGAATACTTGTCACTGTGAATCTCCATGTAACTCCCCTACAGCTCACTTTGACCCCTCTTGAGATGAGCCTGGCTGCTCAACACACTACCAAAACTGTGTAGTACAAGCTTATACCAAAGGTTGGGTTCCCTATACCTGCAGTCATAGTTGTTTGTAGTGTTCCTAGAGGGTACCACATACAAACTTTGCCTAACAGCCTGTGAGGACAGGGTTCAGGGGAGGAGTTTGACACTCCCCTGTCCTTTGTCTGCTGATGTTCCTGAATGGAACCTGTTCCCACTGGGAGGCTGGCCGACCTGAGTGGACTGCCACCCGCCCTTTTCTGTAAACTGCAGGGAGAGTTTGCAAAGGAACGAATGGTAATTCTGAATAAAAGGTGAGGTTTCTGAGGCAGAAGGCAAGTTGACAACTGGAACAGAAGATCCAAAGCTGAAGACCAGAGATAACCTTCCAGTAACCGTAAAGCGACCACTGCTGTCCTGTTATGACCGGCTCTTGGTCATAGGGTTCACTCCAAGGGACACTCAGGATACACAGGCCAGGTACGCACAGTGGTTACTTTATTAAGGTTCTTCTGTTACAAGGATCAGATGTCATCAAGTCATTAGGAGATAAAGAGGAAAGGGACAGTAGCCCACTGGCTCCCACCACCCAGGCTCACATAATCTAACTGCCTGGGTTAGAACCCATTCAACCCCAAACATTCTAATCTCACACTCCAGACTAACAGCCTACATTCTGATGGTGACATCAATCCTGGCTCAGCACACATGCAAGTATAAGAGCCAACCCTAACACCTCCTTTCCTACAACAAACAAACACACCTCAAACACACACTTAGAGAAAGCAACCCTAACACCTCCTCCTCTTGCATAAAGAACAACACACACTTTCACAACAGCAAGACACACCTCACTCTCAGCAGAGTTCCGCTAACCCCAGAGATTGAACAAACAGGCGTAACTAACGTCCTATGACAGTCCCAGCCGCCACAACTAACATTCCTAACAAATCAAAACATCACAAATCGCCTTCCGTTCCCGCCTGCCACAAAGGAACCTCGAACTGCCACTTTCGAGCACTAACTGCCCACCTCGGCAAACAAACCACAACACTACCAAGACCAACCAAACACAAAGCTCCTTCCGTTCCTCTCTGCCACAAAGGAACCTCGGACTGCCACTTCCGAGTACTAACTCCCAAAACCGGGAAAAACCAGGCACTGTCATAACTGCGCAAGATACTTACTAACAGCCCAACAATCTACCTGGGTCACCAAGAAACCACAGTCACAACTCATGCCGCTGTCAAATCCATTCCAAAATTCAAGCAACACAGACACACCTAATCACCAGTCACTCACCTCATCACACCAATAAAGAAACGCAACCAGCTGTCACTAAACAACCACCACCAGCATAACGCTACAAATGTTGACCAGACAAATGAGCCCTTCAAAACCAAATAAACACCCCAAAGTGAACAGAGCTGCAGATGAAACGTTGCCAGGCTTCTGAAATTAATCAAGAGCGGACTCAAGAACAATTCCAAAAGTCACCTAAAGTTAAAAGAAAACACTAAATGCAATGTAACTTGCATCCCCAGAATTCCAAGCAATCCCTGGACCTTAACAACTCCAGGGTCACCAAAAACATCAAAGCTTCACACAGCTTCAAGTAAACTCCGCAGAGCTAGACACCTTCAAAAACAACATAGAAGCTTCACGCAGCTTCAGGCACTAGTCCCCTGCTAGATGCCTCTGGACTGCTCCGCAGAGCCACAATCCAAAACAGCATAAAAGCTTCACTAGGTTTCATGTGAACTCCTCAGAGCCACCAATCATCACAAAAACACAGCTTTGCAAAAAACTTTGCAAAGCTTCTGGTACTAGTCTCCTACTAGATACCACTGGACCCCGCAGAGTCACTAACCAAAACCCATCAAAACTCCTACAAGTTTCTTGACCACTTCTTGGTCATGCACAACCTCTAAAATCTCTTACAAAACCCGCAGGGTTCCTTGACTAACCGCATGGGCCACACTCACACTACAACACTACCAACTCCGCAGAGTTCTTTGACCACTCCCTGGTCATGTACTAACTTGACCCAGAACACTCACATACTCCTCCAATACATACATCAGACACTAGGTACACGGTGTACAAACACCCCCACATGGAATGTTAATGGCCAAGCAGCGCTGCAGTCGCTGTAGCAGTCTTCATGGGTTGCACATCCATACACACACTGACAAAACATAACCTACAATGCCTCAAAACTGGTTATACTAAGAATTGTTTGACATATGTATAATCACATTATGAATTGCAGATCTCTTTTCTTAAAAGTTCATGTTGCCAGTACGCGGGCAACTCTAAACACTGAAATGCCTCAAAAATGTTATGCTATGCATAATGTGGACTACATCACTCTGATCATGCACCAAAACCATATACCTCATACAAGTCCCAATACGCGGGCAACTCTAATAACCTAGAATGCCTCAAAATGATTACAACTAAACATGCGGTGCATCATGAAAATACAATAAAATGCTGCTAATAATAACATCGATACCTCATGGTTACATTTTCAAAAACCACGTATTATGCATTCAACAGAATTACTCTCAAGCACTACCAACACTCATGAAATCACCCATCCAAAATCTTCACTACAGTATATCACAGTGGTAACAACCATAACACGCTTCCAGCGCTGACACCATTGTTCAGGCATCAGTCCATTTCCATAAACAGCATTGAGTCAAATGCTGGATAAAAATACAACAAACTTGGTAAGGTCCTCAGTTGATCACAGCTTGTTGGGGCCCGCCACTTTAAACATACGCTGGACAGTGCAGGCTTGTTGACGCCCACCACGTTAAACATACGCTGGACAGTGCGGGCAGACGACTTTGTTTCGCTCAACATTGCTCTCTGCTACGCGGCGTTGCCCATTAGTCCCAACAGTGCGTCGCCGCACATAGAATGCTCCACTAGATGAGGTTAGAACACTCTTCCTCCGACAGCGTATCTCATTTCCTCGGCACGTTGTCACGTTCCAGCAGGTGCCTTACTCTGAACTCACTCCACATCCTCCGAAACGTCACACATCACTTAACACCGGCTAATTAACCCGTACCAGTTCCAGAAAACGAATGCTGTACAGCCATCATTCCACTCAATCGCCATCACCAGGTCCTGTGATGTCACTATTCTCACAGAGACCACCCTCGTTGACAGGTCTCTCAGCTCCAACTGCCACTGAGCACAGCGGACCGCACAGCTCCTTAGGCACCCTTGCCTAACCAAGGTCTGCAGCAGACACCACATCATAGTACATGTCTTAGTGGCAAAAACGCTACTTCACTGGAAAAAAGGCTACTTCCCACTGCAGACAGAGTTCCCTTTCTGCCTTCTCCTCGCAGGGATAACGCTACTGGGCAGCATTCAAAGTAGCACAGGTGCAGGCTCCCTGCTATTCTACTGACAGCCTCTTAGAATGCCTAGGCAGCAAAGGGATGCCAAACTTCTCTGCTTGCCTGTCCATAGCTCCCTTCCAGACAGCCTAATTAGACCCTGACTGGGCAGCAGCAAGTCACGAATGTCCCAACTGCCACTGAGGCAGACTGCCTCACACAGCCCTGAATGGTTGACTCAAACAGCCCTGGGTATTTCGGTTATCCTGTCTCTTTGGCAGCATCTAATGACTCCTGGACTCCAGCGGGTCACTCTCCCCTCTCCCCAGGGGTCTCCTCGGACAGGCTGTCTCTTCCAGCCCTGGGTGGTGGGCGCTAAACAGTCCATGGGGGCAGTGGGCTCTCCCTCTCTTTGCATTCACTTGTCCTCTTGCCTGCACCCCCCGCAGCAGAGTCTCTTCTCCTCTCTCACATGACATCACACAGGTACCTGCTTATCTTTGCTTTCATGAAGTCCACTCCAAGGTCCTCCTTCACCATACCTTGGACCATCCTCGTCGCCAATTGTTATGACCGGCTCTTGGTCATAGGGTTCACTCCAAGGGACACTCAGGATACACAGGCCAGGTACGCATAGTGGTTACTTTATTAAGGTTCTTCTGTTACAAGGATCAGATGTCATCAAGTCATTAGGAGATAAAGAGGAAAGGGACAGTAGCCCACTGGCTCCCACCACCCAGGCTCACATAATCTAACTGCCTGGGTTAGAACCCATTCAACCCCAAACATTCTAATCTCACACTCCAGACTAACAGCCTACTTTCTGATGGTGACATCAATCCTGGCTCAGCACACATGCAAGTATAAGAGCCAACCCTAACATGTCCTGACTCTGTTTTCTTATTGATGGAGGAGCTCTGATGAGGATGACTCCTTCCCTTTGGCTGGTGGGACTAACCATCCCGAACACAAACTGCAGATTGAGCCATCAAACAAGATTGAATGGCGTGTGATGCGTCGTGTCCACCCATACCTCTTGCCCAGACTTTTCAGCTTGTGCACCTTCAGCGAGTCCTTTTGTAGGGTCCTTATACATTGTGTTATCCTTCTAAAGCATTTTATTTTAGTAATTCAAGTATCCTGAGGAACTTTAACTTTTCTGCTGCTGCATAAGACTTTCGCTCCCATCCTACACTGACTTTGATGAACTCTTGAATAGTTGGGGATTGGATTACCAACGCTTTAGAAGCCTTGAAACGTGTTACTGAGAAGTAGACCACTGCTGATGGTTTTGAATAAGACGATGCAAAGGGAAGCCCAAGATGCTAGTGGGATTATGAGACCAAAGGGGAACAGATTGAGGGTTGTTGGGCGCCTGACATATCCCAAAACCAGAGGAAGACCAAGCAAAGTTACCAGTGAAGGAACCTAGCAGTTATTGAAAGTGGCTACCTTACTGAAGCAAGTAATAAAAAGCCTTTAAACCAACAACTTGACATCTCTGAGTCTCTGTAATCTCACAGGAAGTTTGGGGCAAACACATTTTTAGTGAGTAAAAACCAAATACTCTTTTCTGATGGGTGTGTTTTTAGGCAAGTAAAGAGATAGTTTAATTAAAAAACAAGCATTGTTTTTGTAATACAAACATGCTTTGTTCCCATTAATGGAAAGCATGTTGTTCATATACTTGTGGGTGTACTTGTGCTTCACACTGTAATTCCTACTGCAGTCCTAGTTTGAAGTTTATTTAATGAGCTAAACAAATGCTTCTTTGTAGACAATATTACTAGTCTTTTGTGTAACTGCTAGTGTGAACAAATTGTCTTTGTTTCCAACTTTGGATCAAGCCACATAAAGCTGACCTTGACAAAAGCATGAATCCTGTAAATCGATTTCAGCAATTTTTAGTTGGAGCGTTGAGATGGCACAGCAACATTATTGGTGTCCCGATCTACAGCCGAGGCAGCAGCGACTTCAATATAAGTGCTGTACATGTTAGGCTGAAGCGTTTAAGCTTTGTACTGTTGAGATGGCATACATTCATCAACTTCCGTGGGAAATATTAAGTTCCTGTAATTTACATGAGAGATTTGCCATGATGCGACAGACTACGGCATTGCGGACACTATTGAAGAGACATGCATTGTTTCCTGTCACTTGCATTACCACAAAATCACTGATTTGTGTCAGCCGCATGACTTTGAAAGTGAGTCCCGCTATGGTCAGCTAGAATGCTTATGGTGTGGAAAGTTTTGACAATTAACTGCTGAAGTTTTAATGAACTGCTGAACTTGAGGAACAATGAACATAGAACTACCGCAGAACTACGATGTGAAGAGCCATATGGCAGGGGGGTAAGCATTGCAGACCGCTTAAAAAAATAAAATAAAACATCATTAGAAACATGTACATTTGATACTTTTTTATATTGTGTACACCATGTAACCTACCCACATGTCATATTTCCGGATTGTAGCACGTTGGAAAGTATGCTGAACATTTCGAACACACACACTTAATAATAATAATAATTGGGTATTTATAATGCGCCTATACACAACGTGTTTCGAGGTGCAACAAGACAGGAAGATGGGGGGGGACAGGGAGGGTAAAACACACTATCCTACTAGGCGTTGTAACTTGAAATAATTACGGCTGTCTGTGGTGGAATTAGTAGTTTGATTGCATGTTTGGGTTGCTTCCATTTCTTAGTCTAGAGAGTTAAGGTGCTGTACTCTTATTTCAGCTGCTGGATTCAATCCTGAAGCACCTGAATATTCCCCACTGATGGCGAAAGAAACATTCTGTTGCTCCTTCGGACTCATTGGTTCCTACGGCAAGCTTGTCACCCAACTACAGTCCTCCCTTCCCTTGATACGGCGTGACCAATCTGATAACTGCCCTCAGCTCCGCATTTTGTGTTCTCCTCTTGCTCCGGGCTGTGCCTATGTTCCTTCAGTGGCTTGGTGTGGCAGCTTCTGGAATTTGTGTAACAGGGCCCTTGTTTAAATATGGGGTCTTGTCTCTGCAAAATTCAAACTGACGCTGCTGTGAAACACCAAGTCTTTAAGATCAGAGCCATTGAAGTGACAGAAAAGCCCTATACAAACTATTTCACATTCATTTCATATCTTCTGTTGGGTCCACCAGTTTTGACTTGGGTCTTGGTTACGTTCTTCCGGTACTGGGGGTCTTTAGTTGCTCAATCTGCATCTCTTGCATTAAACCACGACTTATGTAGTTCTGGGTACCACTTGCCCGATCTGTGTTCTCACCCGATGTCCTCAGGAGCTGCTGAACCCCAACGGTCCCTCAAAGGTGTTGCACCCTCAACCAGATTCTAAATATGGCTGAGCCCAAAACCCAAGGGGAAGTAGATAAAATAACAAATGGGTCAGATTCCCCGTCTGGACTCTGGTGGATATCTCCCTCCCCATCTCCTACTCTTTCTCTCCTACAATATGCTTACGGTACCTGAATTTCCCGCTCAAACTGCCTGAGGGATAATTAATTGCAAGACTTCTTGCTTGTTTGTATTCTTGTAAAAGTCTTAGACAATTGCCAGTTTGCATTATAAAAAGTCTTCACACGTTTGTCTTTGAACTGGCAACTGCTTTACAAATGAAATAACTCTTTCACAAGTCTCTGCCAGAAGGCCTTAAAACTGACATTCTCTTCACCTTGTCAACAAGCTGTTCATTTTACATTCCGGGCAAACAGTGCTCCGAGAAAAAATCAAATGAAATAAAAATGCTTATGGCTGCATCCCTGCAGTATCACGGATGGCCACCAGGGGGCCTTTAAAACTCAAACGCTTCAGTGGAAGGCTCTGTCACTGCGCTTGCCGCGTTTCTCTGAAGTGAGAAAAGGAAAGCAAAGCTGCCTTCAGCTTGTCACTGCGCACATTCAATCTTTGTTCCCACACGACTGTTCGCTGCTACCAGCGCATTTCTCTAATGCGCTGCGGTAACTTACTTACCAGCAGTCCCTAACGCTTTATCTCCCAGACGGCCTCTGTTTTTAATATAAAAAGCTGCGTCCAAGCACATTTATTTATTTATTTATTTATTTATTTATTTATTGCATTTGTTACACGCCCAGACCCTGGGGTATCACGTCGTGGTTACAGACAAATTGGTAATTATTCAGACATTTTGAGACCGCACCCCGGTTTCAGAATCATAAACACAGAAAGTCAACACAATGCTTAAAGGTAGACACGCGCGCATTCGAAGTCCTGAGGTGGTAATGTTTTTTTTTTTTTTTTTTTTTTTTACTGTTTCACTACGTTCTTTCTGATTAACTGTCTTAGTTTATAAATGTACATGTAATTTCAAAAATGAAACGTGGGTTAACTGAATAACACAGTTCTTGCACTTAGATCCCACAAGTTGCTGTTGCTGTAAGCTTTCCACCTTCCTGCAATTGTTCCTCCGCCTGATTCTGCCTGGTCTTCATAGAAAAAGCCTTGTTAAAGGAATTCTTGGGCCTAACGTAGGGGACTTATATAAACATGACCTGCCTCTAAGGCAGTTTAGAATGTTGGGCCCAGTGTCTTCATCAGGAAACGAACCAATCGGGGCGCAGTTTCACTTCCTCCATTTTGACTAGGGAAAGCTTCCCTACTCTGTGTAGCCGAGTTAAGGCCCAACCCAAAGGAGCAAAGGAAACATTTACAACAAAAAAGGAAATTGATGTAACAGTCTCCCTAAGCCCACATGAAAATGTCAAGGCGTTCTACCCCAGACCTGACGCCATTCTACAATCTGATTTGACACATCCATTGCGCACCCCGTTTTCGGGACATCCTCTTTGGGTCCACCGACTTTGTCTTGGGTCTTGACTGTATTCTTCCAGCCAGAGCCGGCCTCCGCCGCGGGCACTTTTCATAAGAAAAGGCGCCATCAGCCCCACACCACGGCAGCTCGGGCGAGTCTTTCAAGGGCTCCCCGAGCTGGCGTGATGGCAGTAGGCGCGGCAGGCCTCTCATTGTCATTGAATGCACCCGCAGCGGCGGGCTCATTCAATGACATTGGGGTGCTGACGTGCCCTATTTAACCTCCTCGCTGGAGCGAGGAGATAAAAAAAAAGTGGCCCCCTTCCGCCACGCCCCCTGTTAACCAGAAGCGCGCAGGGGTGAGAGGGGGGGCGCTAATTCGCCCAGGGCTCTGCTGCCCTTAAGGTCGGCCCTGCTTCAAACATTGAGATTTTCAGTTGCAGATCTTGCATCCTTACCGCTGTTTGTGTAGACAGATTCTAGACTTCACTGCACAATCTTCATTTTGGTGCCACTGTGCCACATCTTTTCTGCTTGGACTTCATCTTTGGTATCCTCTCATCCCCTGAGGGTTCTTCACTCTGCTCTACCGTTGTGGGGAGCTCTGTCTGCTTACCCTGCATCTACATCTACATCTCGAAGGTAACATTGGGCCTTTGGAATCAATGATGCCTGTTAGGACAGTTTTTCTGAAGTCCAATTTAGGGCTTCACAAAACCATACAACTGAGACAGTACAAAACTCCACTCTTAGTAAAAGGCTGTACCAGCTATTTGGTAGCGTAGACAGAGCAGCCAGGCTTAGGAGGGAGAGGGGGCTGTAGGAAGGTATGAAGAACTTGTAGCATACAAATGGTTCATAATACCCAGAGGTTTTAGACAAAATAGAAGTTTATTATAAATACAAATGGGCCAAGGTAAATCTTGGTGTGGAAGTACTTTGTCATAGAATCATAAACACAATATAGAAAGTCAACACAATGCTAAAGGTACACAGAGCAAAGCATAGACCTTGTTCAGAATCACTAACAGTATTTCTAGGCAAGGCATGCCTAATCCTATATATTTAGAATAGAACACGCCTATTCAGGGGGAGTAAAACCACAAGTTACTTTTAGATTATCGTAGTAATACAAGGGTATTAGACCGTGTCAGTTATGCCATGACATTCGGTCAAGAAATCACTTCCTAAATCAGCCCTGTAACTAGGATACTTTTCTGAGTAGTGGAATACAAATTCATGGAGCAGTATACACCTATGACTACATTCAGGATAACCCTCAGTTATAACAGGTGATTAAGACCTAATGTTGTAATACACTGTTGCAGTTGCTTTTCAGATCAGTGGAACACAGATGGAGGTAAATAATAACTCTCCAACTTATTTTAGGATGGCACAAGGCGGGCCAAGGTAGGTAAACCCCACAATACACTTGTTAAGGATTGCACACAGCTATCCGAGTAACCCAAGGCAGACTTTTTCTAGACAGGCTATACAGCAGGTCAGGGGAAGCAAGACCCAGTTGGTGAATTTACACACTTATATTCTGAAAGGAATATTTGGGTGAAGCCAACAGCATTACTCTTTGGAAGTGGGGGGGGGGGGACCCAATTCACAGGTGATTAAAATAACCTCATGTGTACGGGGGGAAAACCACATTCAAAGTAAGTAAGAACTTTGGTAACTGCTCATATTTCAGAGGAACAGTTACCAAACCAACTCTATTGCCATTAACTTTCAAACACTTATTGCATTTACTAGGCAAAAGGCCCACACCTTAGAAGTCCTTCCCTATTCTTGGAGCATGAGTGTGCAGGAGGTATCTCCCTAGTGGCCAGCATACAGGTCAGGATAGGCACAGATGTAGGAAAGACAATCTGAGTTCCAGAGGAAAGCTGTTCAAACAAGTATTTTACTTTAGAGTTGTATAAAGGTTCTAGGGACATCAGAGAAGACACCTTAGCGGGATTTCAGCAGTGGGCCTGGGCAAACTGGATGAGCGCCCTCCCAATCACATGAATCGCCCCCAAAGCTTCGCATGAATCACAAAAGGCTTAAGGTAGGTAATACCCCAGCCAACACAGTATCTGAGCACAGAAGGAGTTTGCAGCATGACGTTTTAAGGATCTGTAGCCAAAAACCCAGTTGATGAATTTCTTGTCAAGAAGACTGAAGACAGGACAATGGAAGGGAATTTGCAGCATGGATCAATGGGGAAGGCTCCAGGCAAGAGTTTTTTTGTGTGTCTGGATGCAGTTCTTTGGTTTTGGCGCCCTTTTCAGGAGCCAGGAGAAGACTGAATATAGCCGGTCAGATTACGCATCGCTAATCTGGTCCAGCACTCTGGTGAGGGGACTTCAAGGATTCAAGCCAAGTCTCTGGAGGTCCAGAAGGATGCCACCAAAGTTTCAGCGCGATTCGGAAGACTGTGCACTGCGTAATGGCTCGAGGTGCCTGGATATTGTGGTATTCCAGGTCGCAGCACGCCAAGGGAAGGCTCAAAATGCAGGTCGCCTTGAGTCTAGTGGGTCTCACCAGGCTCTAGGTCGGGGTCGTGCTTTTCGTGATCCCCAGGTCGCATGGGAGTAAGGGTAACGGCAGGCTCTCCGGTTGCTGGAAATCGTTGCAGCCGTCGTTTCCTCATCTTCCTCTTTGGTTTCAGCTCCAGTGGTCGACTTGTCAGCAGCTTCCAGGTTCAAACTATTTTACAGGAACTACAGCACACCTTCTGCATTCTCTCTCTGCATTTTACATAAAGGGGCGGTCTGGCTGTCCAATCAGGGCAGCCAGCCCCCCCACTGGGAGTTGGTTCCTTTCAGGCAAGGTGGAAGACAAAGGGCTGCAGAGTTTTGGACTCCTCTCTTGCTTCCTGCCTTCTCAGACACTCTGGAGCCTGGGCAGGGAAGCCAAAGGATTTCCGCCAAAGACAAAACGTCCAATGAGGTTGTTTCCACCTAGAATGGCAGGGGAAGACCTCATAAATAGCAAGCACACAAGAAATGGAGAAAGAAGCAAAATGATGGCCCTTCTGTGCTTTACCGAGGCTGAATTAACAGCCTGTTAGTAATACAGACTAAGTCATAAAGGTAAAACCACTGCCACCAGCCATTCAAGCATGCTCGCAATTGTAACAAAATGTTACCAGGTAAGTAAGAAAGGGGATACATTGTATCCCCCTAGCACTCCACAAAAGGTGAGGGAGATGCTGCCTCACTTATACAATAAAAGGAGTACAAGATTAGGTGGGGGGTGGGGAGATTCCCACTCGCATAGGGAGAAGGTCCAAGCAAAAGGTTCTGGGCTTGACACAGGTCAGGAAGATTTATTCATAAGGATTAAAATCTTTTATTTTATTTATTGGTTATTCATAATGCGCTTAATACCCAGAGGTTTTTAAGAGCAGACCCGGGGATCGAAACTGTGTTGCTTTGCGTCTTGCTTCAAAGGCGAGCATGTTGCCCCAAAGCTATCCTCCCTCCCTTACCTAACACCCCGCTGACCAAAGACTTGCATAACGCTCGACCAGTGTCACCACAGCTTTATTCAAAGACTATTTCTGTGTACCCCGGTGAATAAGGTTTTGAACTAGGGAGGGCGGAGTGTCACTAACACACTTTTATGGGTAACAGAACACCTCTGTGACTCTTTTGGGGTCCCTTTCAGGAAAGGGCATCTTGAATAGTACTCCCCTGTTAATGGAGTTATCGTTTCTTGCTAAACTAAACTTCAAATAACATTATAATAAATATAGTCAACATTTCTGTATTGTTTTTGTTGACTTTACCTTCTAAACCATCTTCTCCTTCTAGAGTGTTTGCTTTAACTGCTCTGTCCATCAATCACTTAAAGAGCCTGGATACACTAAGGAACCACCTTTTAAACCAAGTAGATTGATGTATATGCACCCTACACATAGGACATAAAAAAGATTTATGGCCCCTGTTTCTTTGAGATAATCCCCTCAACAGCAGGGTCTTCAGTTCACACTTGAACTTTAATAGCGTTGGACTTGTACAGATGTCTGGTGGGATGCTATGCTATTCCACAGTATCGGTGTGTAACAGAAGTCTCATTTCCTCGTCTTTTTGACATTTTTTTTCGAGGCTTGCAATGTGGTTGCTTCAGGAATTGTGCTGGCCCTTGGAAATCGCTAGATGTTTGCATAGGTAGGGTGGCGATTCTAGGTAAGGTGGCAATTCAGGTGATCTATCCTTGAAAATAATACAGGCTGTTTTTAAAAAGGATCCTGGCTGGGATTGGCAGTCAGGGAATTTCCTGATGCTGGCGATTAGTCTGGCAACGGTGTGTTCCTCTTCTTTGATGGGTGCGAAGTGGGTTGGGGGTGGGGGAACGCAATGTTATTTGTATTTATTGAATGTTGAAGTGCCATTTTGACCAGAAATTACATTCATAAGAAAGAGTAGAGGAGGTAGAGGCAGTTGTGGGATCTGGTGCGATGTAATATGCTTGGGGTTTCTGGGAATTTGCAACATCTTTGAGATTCATGCCAGATAGCCAGGATTGGAGGAGTGCTTGTTTGGCTATTTTGCTGAGGAGCACAAACTCAGTTTTGTTAGATTTGAACTTTAGGGAGGTGCTCAATATAAAGGATTGGAGGCGCACGAGACACTCTTAATCTATGAAAATGTTTGTTCGCTTCAGACTTTTAAGCATAATGGTGTCTCCTCTGCATATTGGAATGCGATGGGACCCTGTCTGTGACTGGCTGGTGCTTCAATCAGAGAGGCACGGGCAGTATAGCTTAGTATCAACAAGCTTGTCTTGGAAGCAAGATGATGCAGAGCAACACATGTTCGAAACCCGGATCTGCACTTTGAAACCACTTCAGTATAAAGTGCGTTATAAAAACACAATTATACTTGTCCCATCGATACCAGGTGGTGCCTAATAGTCAGTGTGATTGCATCAGGTAGATTTTCATTTTTATGCACCACATGTGAGTCTCCAAGCCCTTTTTACTGGACTACTGGATTTTTGGTCTGTTGCCCTGTGTTGGTGGGAACCTTTTTCCACACTCCTTTTACCCTATCCTTGGGATACTTTTAGTATTTCTTTTATACATTTTTTTTTTGGCGATATGCTTTCCGCCAAGTTTTGGGGCATCTGTCTTTTGACTTTTGCAGCACACCCTCTTTTCTGTTATAGGGAATATTTCTATCCTTTCTATCTTTCCTATTGTGAGATCAACACTCCCAAACTTATATGAAGTGCTGAGGGGTTGCAGTGTATCCACTTTCTCACTGTTCCTGTAGCTTTTTGCTAACAGTGACAAGGCTCATCTGTCTGAATGGCTAGTGGCAGTGGTTTTATCCTACCTACTTCTGTGCAATTATTACTTCCAGGCTGTACTTGCAGCCGCAGTAGTGCACAGAAGGGCCACCATTGACTCAAAATGGTGACAGTGTTTTTTATTCATCAATTTAAGATCGCTTGTCCTTTCTTGGTCCTTCTGCTGTGCACGGTGGGAGAGGTCCTAGTTCGAACTTTGTCGGCGGAATTCCTTTGTGAAGCCCGCCAAGCCTCCACTGTGTCTTTGAAGACAGGAAATGGGGGAGGACTCTTCTGCAGTGCCTGCTTGGAACTTGTTCCAACTGGGAGGCTGGCTTTCCTGAAAGGACAGCTACCATCCACAGCTTGAATGATGCATGGCTGCTGATTGGCTGGGTTCCTGCAAAAGAAAAGAGGAAAGGATCCTGAGGCTGAAGACAAGCTGACCCCTGGAACAGAAGAATTGATGATGAGGAAGAGGCGAGATGTCCACAGCTGCTTCTAGATGACAGGAAATACCCTAATCACTGCTTTCCTCCCCCTTCTTCCAAGCATCAGGAGAGCCCTGAAAAGGATGACACACTCTCTTAGACTGCTGGTTCCAATCATTCTGAAGATAACCTGCATTTCAAGCCATCCCACGACGAGCTATGACCTTCATGGGATGCAAACGGCCAATACCCTGGGACCCGTGGCCACTGTGCACTGCATCGCCTTTCGAATATTGAATCTTCCCAAAACTTTGGTGGTCTCAGGCAAGATTCCACCCCTTGAAGTCCCCTCACCACAGTGCTGGACCGAGAAAGTGAGACAAATTGACTGGGCGGTAATCGTTTTTCACTGGTGTCTTGAAAAGGGTGCCAACTCACAGAACCCCGAAGAATCCTTTGTCTGAAGCCTCTTCACACGACTGCTGCTGCGAGATCCACTCCAGGGTCCTTCTTTCGGTTGCCTGACCAAGAATCAGGTGACCGGGTCTGCAGGTGCTGCATCCTCTTCTTCACTTATAAGGTACTGTGAGACTCCTGGTAGATCTTACTTAGAGTTGCTTTGTTGCTCCTGTGTTGTTGGAGTGCTGATTCTTGTGTATGGGAGTTTGCTCATACATATGTTCGCCCAGGTCTAACGTCTGCGTGCCCGCAGAGTGCCTTCTCTGTAGTGCCTGGACCCTTTTTTCATCAAAAGCTGTACTTACTTGCTACTGAAGATTTCCTCTGGAACAGCTTGCGTCTGGCCTGTTTTGCCCTCCAACTTGACTCTGAGACACTCCTAGCTAGATAGGGATGGACTCCGATGGCCTCTGAGAAATGATTGCAAGGTATTTACTTACCTTCTGTTGATTTGTTCCTTTATTTTACCTGAAACAGTTATTACAAAAGTGTAAACGTATTGCCAGAGTGATTTACTTACTGTAAAGATAACATTAGTTCTAACGTTTTCTTATGGTGTGTTATAGTGCTTACCTTTCTAAATAATAACCTTTACCTTAGTTTATATATAAAATACATTGTTATTTGTATATAACCTTTAGCGTGAGTGTTTCCCTGGCCTATGTGAATACTAGAAGTTCATTGTACTACCTACAACCCTGCCTTCCGCCTAAGCTATGCCTGGCTGCTCAGCCATTTCTACCAACAAAACCTGTGTGGTTCAGGCCTATACTAAGTGTTGGAACCCTGTGTCCCCAAGTGTGAGTCTACTCCGGTCCAACCCATTGGTGGACCTTTGCAAAACTCCCTAACAGTCAGTGGTAGCTGAAAGGTTGAATAGGACCGGGAGACATGAATTTCCTTTGTCCAAGATATGGAGTGCGACAATAACCTGTATAATTTGCTCTTTCGGCACTGTAATTAAATCTGAAGCCAGATTGATAACCCTGTAATAGACAGTGTTGCTCCAATTTCTTGTTAAATTTTACAACTGTGCTTTTCTTGATGACCTTCCCTAGGAAGAAAAATGGTATGTGATGGGTGGTAATTTGTTAAATCTTCTGGGTCCAGATTGTTTGGTTTTGGAAAATAGAGTATGCAAAGCCTTTTGTGGGGCGTTGGGGTCCTTTGTGAAATAAATGTATTCATGAAATCCTTTTTTTGATGTTGTTGGCTGGCAGAATGGCTTCCTTGTATGTGGTGACTACCCTCAGGAGATTTACATCTTGGTGTTCAAAAAACATTCAAAAATCCTAATCTGAGTTTCAGCCCAATTTTCGGATACCCTGAGTAGTCTCAAACGACAAGACCAACAGAATGATTTCAACTTAGTCTTGATGAGTTCCTTGGCCAAAGTTTGAACATTTGTGTTTAATAGCATAGGGTATCCCGATCCTGGAAGCTAACACAAGCTCTTAGCCCATTAAGAGTCTATCCGTAAGCCAATCCAAGAAAACAAAACCGAGGATTGTTCCTGGGAAGACTCCTCTGGTGCTACTCAGTCCGGACTTCTCCTTCTACCTCTTTGCTTTCACCTCTGAACTTTAGGATTTTACACAGGAATATTGCTTCTGCTTTTTAGGCTGTTCCAGGGTCCAGCGATCTTTACTTTTAGGTTTCTTCCCTGTTTTGGGGTTTTCAGAATTCACAAACGGATCTTCCCTGGATCCTGGCTGCTTTGGATACAGGACAGGGACCTACAGATCCTCTGTCTTCTTAACCGAGACCCCTCCTTACCTTGGCTTTCCTCAGGCTTCACAACACATTCTCCTTGGACCTCTGCTTTCTCAGGACTCCCAGCCGTCCCTCCTGGGCCATGTCTTTCTCAAGATTCACTACAGCCTAAATTGGTGTTTCTCCCCCCACAGTCAGTATTCGGTCATCCTCCAGCCACGTGTCAGGATATTCTCCTCTTTCCATCGGTTGCTGGTGATGAGCCTTGCAGCTTGCCAATTCCAATAAGATTCTGTGAAGTGCATGAGCACTTCTTAAGGCAAGCCGCCATACCCGAGACTTCCAGTTCTTAGCTCCCAGAGTTTGGACGGTCTTCCTCCGGGCAGTGGGTTCCCTAAGGTTTCTCCAGAATGTAACCTTGCCCCAAGTTATCAAGCTTTTCTGCTGGTCTTCCTCTAGTACTCTACCCTTGTATCAGGGGAGCAATGTTTTCTACATCTGCTTGCACCATAATTCTTTCCTTGGCTGCTTGTTTCACCAGCCTTTTTATGCATACACCGTGACTTGGCGCGGTTCTTAAGTCTTTGTATAATTGGTTATTCCCCATGCCCTTTTCAATTTTCTGTTATAATTTTGCTATTGTCTTGGATATCCACTAATTACACTTAAATTATTACTCCAAGCCCAACATTGGTTTATTACCCGATGATCTAATTAGGAGTCTAACTGGTCTAGGAGACTAAACCATGGATGACCAGCAACATTTTAAATCGTGCTCTTGGGTGGCAAGCATTCGTTAAATGACCCTCTTAGCCTCTCACACCCCCACAGATGTTTGGTTTTCCCATAACCTCCTCTACTAAGGTAAATTAAAACTCTTCAAACAAAAATATGAGTTGGTAAAATCACCCTTCTTTCTTCGATTGTTAAGCTGCACTCTTCCTTTTTTTCCTAAATCAGATCATGCCACTTTGGTAGGTGCGTTGGTCAACTCTTGGTTAGACTATATCAACCCTTTTGATCTGCATACGAACTGTGCCCTGAACGTTCGTTTTTGGAGTCCTTCTACTACTGGCACTGCGAGTTTTCCATAACTCTTGCCAGCTCGCTTCCACTTCCTGGAGGAGGTGG
This sequence comes from Ambystoma mexicanum, assembly GCF_040938575.1. NCBI lineage: Eukaryota > Metazoa > Chordata > Amphibia > Caudata > Ambystomatidae > Ambystoma > Ambystoma mexicanum. Next base: position 1,606,076,310 of record NC_090932.1, read on the forward strand.
GGCCCAGACTCGATCACCTGACCAGTCACGTGACCTCAGCCCGAGTTAAAAGTCCGCCCCAGCCACCCTCGCGGCGTAAGCCCTGGAGGCAGAAGGGCTGGTGCTGTTAGGCTGTTGGGCGTATTGTGGCGTTGGCGTGCTGTAATTCGTAAAGTGCCTCTTGTTGTGCCCAGCAATTCCATCAATGGTGAAAAATATTGTAAGCAGATTACATCAGGAATAAGAAAATTATTTGCACATTCTACGTATAAAGACCATCCTGGTGGGGGGGAGAGTCGGACTAAGGCCGCTCCTTAAGCTGTCGGGCGTTCCCAAAACCAGGTGGTTATTTACATTTGTCTGCTGCTCATCATTGATGACATTTTCCGTATAAAAAGCTAAACATTTCAGTCTTATACAATTAATGCATTCAATCAATGGCTAATTTTAATCTTGTTATAAGTGTCATTTATGAAATACTGACTTTGATTCACTCTTAATTTTTCTTAGTAATGATATTTTACCATTGGTATTTTACAAATTGTGTTAATCTATTTTTTATTGATAGCTCTATTTATAGTGACACTGTTTGAAGATCCCCTGACCTCATATTATCTCATTTTCGGGGCTGCGAAGATTCCTTCTCCCTTATTACTCTTAGTAAATGGTGGGATCTATGAACATCAATTTTTTGAGGTTATAGGAATATCTTTTATATTTTTGCGTAATCACTCTTGCACTTTTAACTATAACCCATCCTGAGTAGTATTTTGGCTGCTGTCCCGTTGTTTGGTGGGAGAACGGCTTCTGATCTGAAGTGAGGTTGTTATCCTACTCTTATATATTATTGATTGTGTTCCATTGTGTGACATGTCTCGACAAATTAACTCGCTGAAAACAGGAATGCCAGAGCACATGTCAAATATTTACAATCCTTTGTCCCCTCTAACAAAGAAAGCTTTAATTGTTAAAAGACTCAAAGATAATAAAGACAGAAAGCGTGCGAATTCTCTAAATGTGGATATTCGCACCTTCTGTACAATAGATACTGTGGGGTTGGGAAAATCTAATCCCCCACAAAGCAAGATAAATACGCTGCCAATTCCGAGCTCGATCTCGGTCACGGCTCTGCATTCAGCCTGTACCAGTGCTTCGGCCCTGGCTGAATCAGAGGAAGCAATGACTGATACAAGAGCTTGTCTTGATGATGTACAACAAATGAGCAGAGAAGTAACGGACGCCACGATCGCTATGGCATACACAACAGGAGAAATATTTATCTCCCAAGTAACTGCCAATATCGACACTCATTCTGAAGTGTGTCCTGTTAAATCGCCCACGGTTGCACCTATTTGTTCCGTTGCAGCTCAGCATTTATTGCGAGCTGAGTATGTAAAAATAACAGCAGTAGGAGACTTTGGTAACGATACTTTAGCGTCTCTGAATGCATCGAGTCCACTTGAATCAGTAACACCTGAGGTGATGTACATATGTTCCAATACGGGTGATCTGATCCAACTAGATGACAACTTACAAAAACCTCTAAATATTACCCCTGACAAAGGACAAGTACCAAACACTACTCCAACATTGGCGAATGAGAATCAAGATTTGTACAAATCACCAGTACTGTTTGAAAAATCTTCATCTAATATATCAAATGTATCATTTATAGCTCCAGCGCCTAGACGTACTAGATTTAACGAACCCGACAATAATCATCCGTATTTTATATGTGATAGTCAGATGCCGTACAAAGACAATAGATTCTCTTTTCCTGAGGCATCGGCACTCAATAATACTTTGAGTGCTATGAACACGGCCTTATTGTCGCTAGCAAAGCTATATGAATCACTGGACGAAAAAATTACAGGTCAGAACAAAGAGATTCATATGTTACATTCACTTCTCAAAAAAGAGCCACAGACTCCAAATCTACCAATCTGTTCATGTACATTTGGGCCAAAAAGTCAATCGACCCAAACAAATTCTTTACAAGATCTGGGTTTGATGGTAGATACACCGTTAAACCCACCGAAACAAATAATAACTGCAAATGTAGCTATCCAGGGAGAAAGTGGCCAATTACCATCGGTTAAACTGACAGAGGTAATTCCAAAAGTACAAGGTGTATCTTTTGCACCCATGTTTACTACTTTGAAATTGCAACCTTCAGAGTTTGTCCGGCCTCGCGAGCCGGATACAAGTTGTGCAACTCAACAAACAACCGTTAATAAGAAAAACCTGTCCAAAGTAAAACAAGCTGCAAAGCTAGTAATCTCTGCTAAGAAAAAAAGGAAATTGAACCTGAATATTGAAAACAAATTTAGGAGAAAGGAATCCCAAAAATATCAACCGCTTGATGATTTGCTTGCCACTATGACATTAACTTCCCAACCCCCATTGGAACTTACTGGAAAAACCCCAATTGAGGGCATTGCAACGCAAGTTAAATCAATAAAGGGGCCCTCGACCTCCTCAGTTGCAAATGAAGAGCTGATTATGAGTTCCACTGTGGTTCCAACTAAAGCTAAAACATTAAACGAAAATGCACCAAGCACTACGGTTGATATTATGCAGGATTTACGGGAAGTAATAAGAGCCGCATGTGAAAGACATTCGAACGCAAATGAGATTCTGGTACAGTCTTATACAGTACCCTATAGAGAAAACCAGGCTAACAAAAAGAATGGTGACATTTCAGAAGGGAAAAAGGTACATGAAAATGTGTCAAATGACACAGACGGCGTGTTACAAGATCTGCGCGACGAAATACGAGCTTCCTTTTCAAAAATACGCTAAAGAAAATGAAGCTCTTACAGAAACTATCAGATTAGCCAATCAGGGATTCTTAAACAAATCTGATCAGTGTAATCAAACTATAATCAAGGAGAGATCTAATATAGAGCTCCTGTTGAAGGGGCCAAAGATGCTACAAATGTCAGCCCCACATGACCTGATACATCAGGGAGCTGCGGGGCCTACAACCATCACCAGACAGCTCAAGAACCAGCAGAGCGAACCTGACCCCGGGGTTTCTAGGCATCTCGGCAAAAATCAATATAAAAATCATCATCGTCTCCTTATTAAATGCCGTGGTTACCCTTTTGCTACATATGACTTGGATCGAGCTAGCATTTTGAATATTTGCGCGGAAATTATCGCACTTGATGATCTAACCTCAGCCGATATTAGCCTGGTGGAATTTGTTAATGACACAAATCTAACAGAAGCACGGCTGTTTATTCAATCAAGAGTTGTACTAAATACCTTGTGGCTAGCCCGAACTGCATTTTATAATTTAGGTTTCATTTTATCACAAGATGCAACTATTCAAGATATGAAACAATTAATTACTGACCGCCCAAAAATTAGAACGTATGGCGATAATGTAACCTCACTGCTTACAGAAGCAGGGCAAGCACAAAATGTATGGAGAGATGATAATCTCAATGTGAGATCATAACAACCCAGACGCTGGAATCCATCAGCCTACTCTCCTGGAATACAAGAGGCCATAAACATTTTATTAACAACAAAAGTAAAGAGCTCCTCCAATTTGATGTATTCGTATTCCAGGAGACATGGCTGTGAGTGATACCAGTGTGGGATGATTATAATATCTATGTGGTACCTGCCATCGAGCCGCTGCAGGGTCGCCCCATGGCTGGCTTGCTGATGGCTTTTAGAAAAGATAAGAACATCAACGTCATTTGGCACAGAACTCCATCACCGTGTTTTCAATATGTTAAGATTCAGTTTGGTCAAACGTTTTGTGCAATAGTGAACATCTATTGGGGGAAAAAACACTTGTCATCAGATGCATTCTTTGAAACCTTAGCCATGATTCTCGATCAACTGTTAATGGATGATACCATTATTAACACATTTATAATGGGGCACCTAAATTTACACCTTTTATCTTCCAAAAACTTGAGATCTATGCCAGATGAATGTCGTTGGTTATCCATAATGGCTGATCGAAATTTTGTCATGGTAAATGGTTCATTGCAAGGGGATTTTCCTCCCTAAACCACATGGCACAATGCTGGTAGTCATGCAACTTTGGATTACATTTTTGTGAATGATCACTTCCTGAACAATATAACTGTTTTCTGTCAATTCAACCATCATGAGTGATCATAGCCAACTGCGGGTGATATGTGATTGGCCTAAAATTAGGAAACAGTCTCAAAATATTAATATGTCGAATTTACAGGTCAATAATGCTGGTAACCGTGTAAAATGGTCCAAGTCAAGACTACGTCAGTTTAGAGAGGTCTTGTGTGAGCAGTATACTGGTGATACCGAATGTGAAAGCGGATATTATGTTCATGCCATGCAGCTATTTACTACACAGGGGTTGCACCCCAAACAAGGTATACAAACTCACCCTCATGCCTTTGACCTTGAAGTTAAATGCAAGAAAAGTGAATTAAAGAGGAATATAAAAAAACTATCCAATGGTTGTGGGTCAAATCCTATGACAATTCATGACAAGATAAAACAACTAAAAAGGGGAATCAAAAAATGGTTAAGAGGACGTCGTGCCTCCCAATACCAACATGACGGAGAGGTAATGATGCAACAGATCATCCTTAAATCCTCAGGAGGTATATGGGCTCTTCTAAATAAAACCGCGTTTAAAAATCAGCCTTCCCTAATGGTGAATTCTATCTCTCAACATTGTTGGAGGGCCTTTTTTGGCAATATATATACCACACCAATCACAAATATGGGATTAAACTGGGACAGTATTGTAGCCGACCACAATGTGAACTTCGATTGTGATGACATACTTTTTTTTATATCGAAACTGAGCGTCTCAAGAGCAGCCGGGCCAGACGGTTTACATAATGCTATAATAAAACAAAACAGACATTTATGGTCTACCATATTACATCTCATATTTAAGAATATAATGGCTACAGGCTCCATTCCCCTGAATTGGAAAACATTGATTGTTCTCCCCATATTTAAAAAAGGCGACAGGACTAATCCGGCCTCTTATAGACCTATTGCACTGTTAGATTGCCCAGGGAAAATCTTTGCCCGTATGATATTAGGTGAGTTTAACAAATGGCTAAATCATCTAAGCCACAGAGATCCTTTTCAGACAGGGTTCGTTCCCGGTTTGGGAACAGCTATTAATTTAATCACCCTGAAATCTATTATTCAGCAAAACAAACAGTATCATCAACCGTTATATGTAGCATATGTAGATTTTAGGTTGCCTTTTGATCTTGTTCCCAGGGAATTACTCTTTAAGAAATTGATGGACCTGGGGTGTCCCTGGCATATACTTAAATGGATAATTGAGCTACATACAAATACATCAATTCAGATTCGCATGAATAATGATGGGTTGCTCTCTGAACCCATTGACACCTCGCGGGGTTTGAAACAGGGTTGTCTGCTGGCTTCTGCATTGTTTAATTTTTTCCTTTTAGATTTTGGGCTTAGTTTCAGGGGGTTGATTATCGACCCACCAAAATTGCTTGGAATAGCCATTAATTGGCTTCTTTATGCCGATGACATGGTTCTTTTGTCTAAAACACCAGCAGGCTTGCGCACTATGTTGAAGGCGCTAGATACATATGCCAAGAAAAATTATATTAGTATTAACACTACAAAAACACAAGTGATGCAATTTGGTGTCAAAATAAGACAAAAATCATGTAGTTGGCAATTACAAGATACTGATCTTTTGGTTGTAAAATCATATATTTATCTAGGGGTATGTGTGAATAATCATACATTTGACAAACCGTATGAAGATTATCTTCAGCTGAAACATCTCAGTGCAATATCACAAGTCCGGATAATTCGGGCAAAATATTGTAAATTCACTATAAACCCCATGATTATATATTACAGGCAAAATTCTGTATGGGTCAGAAACAAAAAAATGTCAAGCTTATCATTATTGGACCAAATATGAAAGTGCTTTTTGGAAAAAATCACTCATGTTACCCAATTCAGAATCCATGCCGATTATTAGACATGAAATGGGTTTAATATCAATCTATGCAGTATATAAATGGAAAGTCTGCCAACTATACAGAAAATGTATTATGAAAGATAATACTAATGGGTTACTCGCCATTATATCTCAATATCTACTGCTAGCAAATGATAATTTTGCAAACAAATGGTGAAACTGTGCTAAAAACTTTCTAGATGGGGCTGATATTACTGAAATTTTACTTATTGAAAACCCAAATAAAGCCAAATCTAAACTGTGGAGATCGGATTGGATTAAGACCAGGGAAGCGTGCATGAAAATATCGAATTCAGTTTGAATCCGTTTGATTTAAAATCACAGGGACTTGTAGAGCAATACCTGAAGCAATCCCCTGGTCCTGGTCATCGATCAGATTTCCTACGCTTTAGATTGAATATATGGCCCACAAGAGAGATATTATACAGATGGAAGAAAATATCAGACCAAAGTTGTCGTTTTTGTAATCAAGAGGTAGAGACGCTAAAACATTTGGTAGTTGAGTGTGTCAGTTTGTTAACAAAGAGAATATTCTACTTCAAACATTTGTTTAATGAAACTGCAGTTATTATGCAGGAACAATTATGGTTAGTATTGTACACAGGACATTTAAAAAAATCAAGGTATGCAGTTGTAAATTATCTAAATTCCCTGAAAATTAAGATACATGATACAGCCGATGGCTAACCATGTAATTTATACTTAAACAACCGTTATATATGTGAAGTTGAATGAAAGCGATTAATGTAAAGATGATCAATATTTTGATTCATTGATGTATTAATGTACTAATCTGTGTTAGAAATTAGAAAATGTTTTTGTTTTTCTTAAATTTTTTTGTAATAAATTTGTTGAGAGGTCGGGTTTAACTGACCAAAACAACAATAATAAAAAAAAAAATATATCAACACTTTATAGAAAATTCAGCCCCATGCTCATATCTATTTTTCCATCTTCAATTGGCACAAAAGGCACCATCCGCCTCATCTTCATCTACCAAGACTCTGTTCATTTTCTGGCCCTAAACGCTCCCTTCAGTGGCTACCTATTGGCCAACAAATTATCTGGCAAATCCTCTGCTTAGTTTATAAGCGTGTCCATGGCCTGGCACCCAAATAGCTTGTACAAACCATTCTTCCCTTGCATCCTTCATGCCCTCTTCGATCATCGCAGCATCACCTACTAGTCATTCCCCAATCCTGGTGTGTTATGTGAGGGGATAGATGATTTTCTGCCAGCCCACCTTCGCGCAGCCAGTTCTTTGGTGGCTTTTCGTAAGAATCTGAAAACCAGTCTTTTTTATTTAAGTCCTTGTTCCCCAACTATTATTTCTTTGCTTTATGTCCCTTTTTCATATAACACCTGCGCCTAGATTGATTCTGTTAGGGTGACATTTCCCGTCTAATTTCCCCTTTATTTACAGTCCCACCCCACAATTCTGTTCAATAAGCAGACAGTGTGATTCTCAAAATTCGGAATGTATTCAAAAGAATTCACTCAATTTAGACCAAGGTGGTATCCAGCTTTTTATCATGGAGATTGCCGAGATGGAATTTTAAAATCTGGCCTGGTGGACCAATTTTAGGAGGCCACCCTGGTTATAGTGAACAGGGGAACTTTGGGAGTTTAGCCAACCCAATCAAGGTGAGTGTGGAGTGTGGCCAAAGCTAAGTCTCAGGAGAAGTGAGTGGGGTCCACAATGAGTCCACACAGTGAAACATGCAATGATTAGCCAGTAAGTACAAACCTACTCTTATTGGCCAAAAGAACACACTGAGAAAATTAATCAAGCAGGTAATATCACAAAACATTCTAAATATAAAACATATGCAGTCTGTTAGTTAATACAATGCATACAGTTCACCATATAGCTTTTTAAAGGAAAGGGAAGTAGTTGGGCAATTGTATCAACAGTCCACAGGAATGGGAGCCCTAACTTTGACGCCAACCCTAAGTTGAATGGGGCCTTGTGCCCAAATGTTCATAAAGTACCTTTTTAGAAGTTGTGGCAACGTTAGGAAATGTTTCTGTGGGTGTGAAGATAGTTCCAGAAGTTGTTCTAAGGGATTTTTTATTTTTTTATGTATTGTTTTGGTTTATTTACAAACCTTTACAATATCGTAAGAAAGAACATTACACAATTTGACAAGATTTTGTCAAACATTAGATACAATAACATTCCAAACTTAAAATCCAAGTTAATCCTTTTGTATCAAAAGATATATATCTGTCTGAATGTATCTGTCTAAATGTACACTACATTACATTAACTAAGCAAGTAAAATAGAAAAGAAGAAAAAAAACACAGATAAAACAATATCCTCAAATCCATATCTGTGTAAATCAAAAACCATTAAAATCATTTACCCTTATTAACTTAAGTCACAGACGTTTCTCAAAAAGGTTGTCACAGCAATTTTTAAGCTTAAACAATTATCGTGCAGCATTCTATGCCATATGAAGTCTTTGTACTTTGTGTACCGAAACTACACATTTTGAGAAATACTTAATCCTCTGAGCCTTTAAACCAGGGCATACCAATAAAACATGTTGAAGAGTTTCAACAACATCAGCCATTTTACAATATCTATACCAAGGATCGCCCTCAATCGAACAATTTCTAATGCATAGTATTTGATTGGTGGATGATACATTAAAACGAAAGCGCATGAAATCACTATGCAACTTCTTGCTCGGGTATTTGATCAAATAACTTTCCATATCGGCCTGCCATTTCCAGTTTAGAATCTAGGATTGTTGTTTTTGTTGTTTGCCAATCCGTGCCCCTTAGACTGAACTTCACTTTACCGGGTTTGTTGCAAAGTAAGATCATAGATAGACCAAGCTCTTTCAAACAGGTCTCACTTTCAACTTTTAAAGCTTTCATAAAAGGATTCGTTAGTTCACCATAAGCACATTTATACAGAGTATTATCTTTACTGGTTTTGCATTTTTTTCAGAGACAGAGTCTCTTCCAAACCGCATAAGAAGTGAGTGAATGCAGACCTAACTCATATCTAATAAGAGCTATGGGTATACATTTAGGCAAAAACCATATAACTGCTCTCCAGATTTTCCCTTCGATAGCGGTCAAATGAGAGTGTAATTCACTGGTGAATAAGTCAATACCATAAGTTAAACGTGGTATGACCTTTTTAATATAGAAATCCCTTAGCGGAACCATCGTAAATTTACTGTATTTGTTGTCAATCACCTTCATTTGTCTGATCGCTTTGTCCGATTTCAAACTTAACTGACTTTTTATCAGGGCTAAAGAATCCTGTCCAGAGAAATAAAAATCTAAGTACTTAAATGAGGGATGTGCCATAATTCTCTTTCCTTCACAAGTCCAAGTGAAAGCCTTCTCCTTTTTATTATTTTTGCCAAATCGGACAATGATTGTTTTGTCGGATTGATTTTCAGCTTGAGACTCTCTATAAACATTTCAAAAGCTCGAAGTAGCTTCTGCAGACCAATTCTAGTGTGGTCCAGTAAGAGGAAATCGTCAGCATAAACCAACCATTCAATCCACATATTATTCACCTTAGGGCATACCAAGCCTTTACCACTAAGTGCTTTTTGTGCACCACTTACATACAAGTTAAAAACCGTAGGGGCCAACATACAGCCCTGCCTTAAACCGTTCGGGATGATAATGGCATTTGAGAGTAAACCCTCAGTAGTCAAGCAAACCTTCAAGCTTGTATCAGTGTATAAAGCAATAATGATCTGAAGTAGTGGTACAGGGATTTCAAATTCCAGCAGCCTCTGCCACAGGAGTGGTCTGTCGACGAGATCGAAGGCAGAGCTAAGATCCATCGAGGCCACAAACAGTGGTCTTGTCCCCTTCTTCTTGGACTTAGCTATTAAAGTTTTCAAAACTAGACCACCACAGTCTGTTCCAATGTGTTTTTTAAAACCAATTTGTTTTTGGTCAAGGATGGATTTATCTGTAATCCATTCTTGTAGTTCCTTTAAGACCAAGGAGCCGAATATTTTGGACTCAGGGTCCGCAATTGCTATCGGCTTATAGCTGGCGGGGCACATACGTGCTCCCTTCTTAAAGACTGGAATAACAATGGAGACCTTCCAAGAAAGCGGTATGACCTTGGTCTCTAGGATGTTAATGAATAGCTTTGACAATATTTTTCCTCAAATGACCGGGTCTATTTTTAACAGTTTGTTAGATAAGTTGTTTGGACCTGTTGCTCCAGAATTTTTGGATTTCTTAATCATTTCAGTAATATCGTATGATGAAAAATTCAGAGACCAACACTGGCTTTCTGGGATAATCAATTTATGTTTAGTTTTGTTGTCAATGTATAGCTTAGAGAAGTGTCCTTGCCAAACCTCCTCATTAATCACATTAACCGCCATATCCTGTTGCGGGTTTTCAATTTCATTTATAAGATGCCAAAAGTTTGTACAGCCATGCCCACGCAGAGCTCTCAACAGAAGCTCACCGTCATACTGCATTTGCAACGCTCTATATTGTATGTGCCAATTTTTATAGGTTTGCTTGATTTTTGATTTTGTTTTTCCTCATATTGTATTTGGACGGTACAAGGGCTTTCTTTTTTAATTGTCTAAGATCTTTTCTATATAGTGTTTTCCGTGTGTGGACCACTATGTCCATACGATGTCTCTTTTTCTTTCACTTTTGTCCCCATCACTAAGCGAGGGGCAAGATCATCAATAGTATCTTTTATGTATGTAGAAAAGTTTAAAGAAGAATTGCAGAAGTCACGGTGTGGCTCGATCATAGCTAAGTAGTCACTTATCATAGTCGATATAAACTTAACATTTTTTCTGTGACACCATTTTATTCTATTTGCCTGCTGATTTATTATTACCCCGTGGGTATATTTTTCATTAGACGGATTAGGGCAGTTAAAGGCAATTTTACATGAAAGAAAACAATGGTCACTCGTGCTAGAGTCAATAATCTCAAAATCATATACATTCCTAAAGATACCAGATGACACAAAAATGTAGTCCAAAGTTGATTCTAAACCCCTGGCTTTCCAAGTATGTTGGCTCCCACTTAGAAGTTCTAACCCCAGGGATTCCGCGAAATGCATCCATAGTCTACCACACGATACCATAGCCGCCTTTCTGTAGCAGCTGGTCCATATTGGCCAACATTTCATCCCCCACTATCGGTTCACACAGACAATTAGCATTCAAGTCACCAGCCACAATAATTTGACCTCCCGGATTTGTCTCACGCCAAGATTCAATAGTCATTCCCAATTTTTTAAGTTCCTTTCTGAGTTGCAAGTCGGTCAATTCACTCTGATTCCAATAAATGTTGATAAACAGAATAAGGAACGGCTCCTTGGTTGTGTCTAATTTGAATGCAGTAGCAAGAAAGTGATGATCAAAACACCACTCCCCCATTTTAGACCATGTGTAGATTTGTTTGATGGCTATCAGTAGTCCTCCTTTGGGACGATCCTTGTTGGTACCCCGAGCATTAATATTGACCACAGTGAACCCTTCCCAGCACAACTGCTCCCTAGACCAAGTTTCCTGGAGAAAAACAAAGTCATATTGTGAGAGAAAACTCATACATTTTTCATTGTTCAAAAGGTTAACACAGCCCCGTGAGTTCCAACTCACAAATTTAAAGAACGAGCAGGAGCTAGAGAGGTTGTCCAAGTTTCCTTAGCGAATCAATAGATTCCCTCAGGGTCAAGGCCAACCACCTCCATTCCTGCTTATTCAGGTTTGATTCCTCATCAGAAGAGTTGGTGGTATGGCTCAGTTGAGATTGCCCTTGCTCAAGCGGCCTAGGTTTCTGTTGTACAACTACTGGGGGCTTATATTCATATATGTCAAAATCCAATTTTTGGAAAAGATCAGATTCCTTCAGTAGGACCGATCTTATCAAAGCAGATGGTATTACAAGTCTAACATGATCATATCTAAACTTATGAATAAAATCTACCAAAATAATGTCGGCAGAGGTAATCGGGTTAAGTTCCGGCATAGTGGCTAGAAGTGATAAGATGTATGATCGATTCAGTGTAATGGGAGTTTGATCTTGAAATAAAACAGTTGGTATCAAACCCGGAATCTCCGGGAAGGTTGGTTGTTTCATATCAGAACCCATGTTGCCAAATGAAGATGCCCCATTTTCAGGTTCGTATTCACAGGATTTTGCCACCTTGTCTGATCCTCCAATTCCTTGATCTGTTCTTATTGACCCATTCAATACATAGCCCTGGGTAGAGACAGACTCCTTGCCCGAAGGCAAGCTCTGTTGGATGGGTCCTAGAGTGTAATTACTCGTGGGAGTACAATTTTCACCCAGAACCTTCAGGATGATACGTCTTAATTCTAGTTCCTTACCCTCTTCAGAGGCACCATAAGACCCAACATTAGACTCATAGATGGCATTGACATTTGTGTCATGATTAGCATTAATATTACAGTTTGTTCCCCTAACGCCACCACCTGGAACAGTATTCATGGCAATTACTATTTTTTTCCGGGCAGAATTAGCTTTTGCTTGTTTGTCATAGTTAAATTCACATAGATGGTAGTAGAATTCATAACAGGGTGCGGCTGCTCGGCAAGTTTAGGTATAGTAATAGAGGTACTTCCTTCATGAAGATTGATTCTACAGACACCATTGAGGTTGGCGTTACCTTTACAAAAGTCAAGTGAGTGAGGACCCTTGAAAATTTGGTACATAACATCAGATTTACTTTTTAGTTCTTCCCTCAAGGTGTTTTCCCCTTCTGTAAAGGATCCCCTCTGAACACCTTCAACATCAGTTGTTTGTCCCAACAGGTTTATACTAGACTGAGTGGAAGCCTCTAAGTTAGGGTGGGTCAGAGTAGGATTCACAGACAGTGCACCGTCTTCGGTGACTAACTGCTGTGGATCAACTTTTCTCCAGCATGGGGTCTGGCATGGATTCACATGCTCATGAATATTCCCCGTCGTCAGGCTGGGAATCCTCGGTAAAGAAAAAACCAGTATCAGTTTCGTTTCTGATCTGTCTTTCGTAGTAATAACCAATCACTGGTCTCTGCGTCATACTGACCACAGCCAATGACTGCCCTCTACCTAAGCACCGCCTCTGGCAGCCATCTTCAGATTTTTACCGCACGTTCATGTGTTGGGATCCTCATGCTATTGCTCTCGAGCGTTAGTGCTATTTTTCGCGCTTTTTCACAAAAAACTTTGATTCTTTCGGTCAAAAGAGCCTCAAGCTCCACCGATCCTACATCCGATCAACGGGGACCCGTGTCGGATTCATCTGTGCCCCTCAAGGGTGAAGATTTCGTCGAGCTACGCTTCGGAGGACTCCAGAAGCTTCTCAGGCCCGGTCTCGGAGATGGCCCAGGAGAAGGGAAGCTCGACGCCCGGAAAGCTGTTCAGGGTCTGCCCTGGATGCCAGCTGCAGAACGTCTTCAAGGAGGACGAACACTCTTTCTGCCTTTACTGCCTTCATGAGGACAAGACGCACGTGGAGAAGGACTGTGCGTTTTGCGGCAACATGTCGGAACGGACCATGAAGGACCGCCATCAACGTCTCGCCAACTGGCTGGAGGGTAAGAGCCCGTCTGGCGAGAAGAAGAAGAAATCCGAGCGGTCTTCTAAGACCTTTGAGGGCACCCCGGCGACGGGGGCCCAACATAAGGCCAAGCACCGCGAGTCCGCTGGCACCGGGAGCGCAGAACGGTCGGGCTCTACGGGCGCCAGGCAGGGCGCACCCTCCCCGGCACCATCAACCACGAGCCAACGCTCTGGGTCGGGTAAGAGGAAGGCCGAGCACCCGGCGAAGCTCCTGGAGAGGCCCCGGTCGAGCTCTAAGGCAGAGGAGGAGCGTGGCAGTGCCCCCTCCCTCAAGGATAAGGCGGTGAGCGCACCTAAGGTGGTGAAGGCCTTGATCCATCCGACCAAGCCCTCTATCGAAACGGTCGCGGCGGCCCTGGCTCAGCCTGTGGTGGCTACACCAGTGGTGGCGACCTCAGGGCCCAGAATCTCCCTGCCTCCGCGGAGGGAGTCTTCCTTTGTGCCCATCGATAGGACCCCCGTGAAACCCTCCGTGGGGAAGAAGGGGGGCAGGGCGTCGTCGTAGATTCGGCCTCAACCTCAGAAGAGGAGCTGATCGAGGTCTTAAGCCACGGCCTAGGCGTGGAAGAAGGCCAGCCCGTCGGAATGGACCCCGACGCAGGTGACGACGACGACATCGTCGAGGATACCGACGGGGCCCCTGCTCGCCCATCGGATTCCCCTCTGCCAGCGCCGCAAGACAACTCGGCGGCCATTTTGTTGGCCATACAGTCCTTATGCTCCGAGATAAGGACGAGGCTACCGTTACCGACGGAGGAACCTCTCCCGTCGGGGGATCCAGAACCGGGACCTTCTGGTGTTCCCCCCACCAAGAAAAGAAGGATCCATCCACCACCTCCTTTTCAACCGTCGCGCCCCGTCCAGCCCTCCTCCCCGTCCACCCGAGGGGATGATACGGGGACTGACACGGCAGCGACGGGTACGGACGACGAGGCATACGACGAGGATTTTCCGTCGTCGCCTCCCACCAGGGCTTCTCCGCCCGACGAGATCGGATCTTTCCACTCCATGATCTCCAGGGCTTCCGAGCTTTTCCAACTCTGCCCTGAGGAGAAGAAAAAGGAAGGCTTCCTTTATCAGCGGCGCGAGGCCAAGAGGAAGACGGTCCTCGCAGTGCCTCTGTTGGACGACATTTGGGATGAGGGCCTTTCCCTCCTCAAGAACCCTTCCACGACGCCAGCTAGAAGAGACCGGTACGAGAAAAAGTACCGGGTCCCGGACACGGCCCCCCTATGCCTCCGGGCGCAGCCTACCCCGGACTCCGTCGTCTCCGCGGCAGCCAGGAAGAAAGCGGGGGGGGGGGGTGCGGCCTCCACATCAACTTCCCCGCCGGACGGCGAGGGAAAGAAATTGGATGCTATGGGACGTAGAGTCATCTCGTCGGCAGCGACGACGATTAAAGCGGCCAACGCCTTGGCTATCGTGGCCCGCTACGACAGGGAGCTCTGGTACAAGATAGCTCCCCTGCTGGATTTTCTGCCGGACGACAAGAGGGCGGAGGCCCTTGAGATCCTGCAGGAAGGTGAGGTGGCGTCGGACCACGCCATCACCGTGGCGACGGACATCGCCGACACTGGGTTCCGCCAGCTGGGCAACGGCGTTTGCCTTCGACGTCGTGGATGGCTCAAAGCTACAGACTTTCGGCAGGACGTCCAGACCAGAGTCCTGGACATGCCCTTCGACGGGAACAACCTGTTTGGGAAGACAGTGGACGATTCCCTTCAGGCCATCAAGGCGGATACTGAGACGGCCAGGGCCCTTGGAGTCCTGCAGCAACGACGAACGCCCTTTCGGAGCGGCGGAGGCAAGGGCGCCTCCAAAGGTTCCGGCGGCGCTTTCGCTTCCTACCGTCAAGCGGCCCGCTCGTCGTCGCAAGAGGCCTACAGAGGACGAGGCAAGTCTAGCGGACCCCGCCGTCGTCGCCAAGGAGGTCAAGGCGGCAAGGCCGCGTCCAAGCAGGATTGAACCGGCCGTGGGGTCGGGCCCCCACCGAAGCACCCCGGTGGGAGGCCGGCTGGCGGGCTTCGTCAGCGTGTGGGAGTCCATCTCCACCGACCGTTGGGTGCTGGACGCCCTGGCCCGGGGCCACGCGCTCGAGTTTCAAAGAAGGTGCCCGCGCGTCCCCCCCGTGGCCAGGAAAGAACTTCACGTCCCTCAACTTCTCCTGGAGGTAAAGGCGATGCTCAGAAAGGGCGCCATCGAACTCGTCCCAAAGAGGCTTCGGGGCTCCGGAGTCTACTCGCGATACTTCCTCGTGAAGAAGAAGACGGGAGGATGGCGCCCCATCCTAGACCTGCGACGTCTGAACAAGTTCATCAAGGCGCAGAAGTTCCGGATGGTCACCCTCCAGCACGTCCTGGGTCAGCTGGAGGAAGGAGACTTCCTATCGTCGTTGGATTTGGAGGATGCCTACTTCCACATTCCCATCCTAAAGGGGCACCGAAAATTCCTCAGATTCGTGGTCCAAGGGCGTCATTACCAGTTCAAAGCCCTCCCCTTCGGACTACGGTCGGCACCCAGGGTATTCACCAAGTGCCTCGCACCGGTGGCGGCGCAGCTGCGCCGCGAGGGGATTCACGTCTACCCCTACCTGGACGACTGGCTCATCCGCGCCAAGACGAGGGAGCTCGCCGTGGTCCACACGGCAAGGACCGTCCAACTCCTCATGGACCTGGGATTCTCCGTGAACTACGCCAAATCCCACCTGGTGCCCGCGCAAGTCGCACTGTTTCTGGGAGCGAGGCTCGACACAGTGTCCCTTCTGGCCTCCCCGTCGGAGGAGAGGACCAGGACCATCTTGGGCAAGGTGCAACGGATGTTGGTGGCCGACGCGGCCAAGGTGAGGTCCATCAAGTCCCTCCTCGGGATGATGTCTTCCTGCATCTACCTCATTCCCATGTGCAGGCTCCGGATGCGCCCGTTGCAAGAATTCCTGGATGCGCGCTGGATCCAGACGACGGGCAGCTTCGAGGAAAGGATCAAGCTCGACGAGAGTTTCCGACGAGCGATACGGTGGTGGGGCACCCGCGCGCATCTGACGGCGGGCATGGACTTCCAGACCCCAGCCCACCAGGAGACTGTGACCACGGATGCCTCCCTGGAAGGGTGGGGAGCGCACACCGAAAATCTGCACGCAAGGGGACTCTGGCTCCCGACGGAGAAGTCCCTGCATATCAACGTCCTGGAGCTCCGTGCAGTGTTTTGGGCCCTCAGGTCCTTCCTTCCGTCCCTCAAGGGCAAGGTGGTGAGGATCTTCACCGACAACACCACCACCATGTTTTACATCAGGAAACAGGGCGGAACCAGGTCCCCAGCGCTGTCCAAGGAGGCGCAGGACCTGTGGCATTGGGCCGTCGCCCAAGGGATTTTTCTGGTACCGTTTCATCTGGCAGGGATAAAAAACACCATCGCCGACTCACTCAGCAGGGAGCTGCGCTCGTGCCACGAGTGGGAACTACGGCAGGATCTGGCGGATCGCCTCTTCCGACGGTGGGGCACACCCCAGATCGACCTGTTCGCGACGGCAACGAACACCAAGTGCCGGAGGTTCGCCAGCAGGTTTCCCCAGACGAGGAGCATGGGCGATGCTTTCTCGTTCCCCTGGGAGGGCCTGTTCCTCTACGCGTTCCCTCCCTTGCCTCTGCTAATCCGGCTCGTCAACCAGCTCAAGAGGTCACGGTGCAGGATGATCCTCGTCGCACCTGCGTGGCCGAGGCAGATATGGTTCCCGGACCTTCTGGACTTGTCAGCGTCCCCGCCGATCAAGCTGCCGGCGGACGCGGATCTACTCTCCAGGGAAGGAGGCGCCATCCTCCACCACGACCCGAAGTCGCTGAACTTGCAGGCCTGGCTCCTGCAGCGCTAGAGTTTGGAGGATACGACATACCGGCCGATTGCAGAGAGGTTCTTGCAAAGGCCAGGGCGTCCTCGACTCTTAAATGCTACGGACACAAATGGAAGAGGTTCTCTGTCTGGTGCCACGCACAGAAGATTAACCCTCTACGGATTACGGCTCCCCAAGTACTGCCGTACCTGCTGACGCTGGCCAAAGCTGGTCTGGCACACGCGTCCATCAAGATTCATCTTGCTGCGATCTCCCGATACACCAGAACCACGGGGCGGACGTCCTTGTGGTCTCATCGTCTGGTGAAAGAGTTCATGAAGGGACTGTTCAGATCGTTCCCGCCGGTGAAGGCTCCGGCCCCGGCGTGGGAGCTCAACGTGGTGCTGACCAAGCTCATGGGACCTCCGTTCGAGCCTCTGCACTCGGCCCCGTTGAAGTTTCTATCGTGGAAAACAGCTTTTCTTGTGGCCATCACCTCCGCACGACGAGTGGGAGAGATCCAGGCCCTTTCCTGCAAGGCCCCGTACTTGACTTTCCACGACACGAGGGTAGTGCTCAGGACGCACCCCTCCTTCATGCCCAAGGTGCCGTCGGACTTCCATCTCAACGAACCCTTGGTGTTGCCTGTGTTCTTCCCGTCGCCTTCGTCGCCGGCTGAGAGGACTTTGCACTCGCTGGATGTGGCTAGAGCGCTGAAGTTCTACGTAGACCGCACGAAGTGTTTTCGGAAGACGTCACAACTCTTTGTGAACTTTGGACCTGTCAATCAGGGGAAGGCTCTCTCGAAGGCTTCCATTTCCAGATGGCTCTCCGGCTGTATCATGTACTGTCATCGGTTGGCAAACCGACCGCTGCCTGGCCGTCCGAGAGCCCATTCCACCAGAGCGATCGCAGCTACCACGGCGTTCCTATCTGGTGTGCCCCTGCTGGACATATGCAGGGCTGCTACGTGGAGGTCGACGCACACCTTCACGAAATTCTACTGCGTCGACCGGGATTCCAGGGAGGAGTCCAGGGTCGGCCAAGCAGTGCTGCGCAACCTGTTCGCCTGAGGTGAGCCTGGTGAGGAGGTAAGATGCTTAATGTTGAGTTTATGTGATGCTTAATGTTGAGCCTTTGCCACCTCCCGTGGTTGTGCATGTGTGTACTGCTATGTATTCTTTATTCATGAGCATGTGAATCCATGCCAGACCCCATGCTGGAGAAGGAACAAGTTACTTACCTGTAACTGTTGTTCTCCAGCATGGGTCTGGCATGGATTCACATGCGAACCCTCCCGCCTACCCCTCTGCGGCTCTTCACTTGGTCATACTGCCACTTCACGTGCTTCCAAATCTGAAGATGGCTGCCAGAGGCGGTGCTTAGGTAGAGGGCAGTCATTGGCTGTGGTCAGTATGACGCAGAGACCAGTGATTGGTTATTACTACGAAAGACAGATCAGAAACGAAACTGATACTGGTTTTTTCTTTACCGAGGATTCCCAGCCTGACGACGGGGAATATTCATGAGCATGTGAATCCATGCCAGACCCATGCTGGAGAACAACAGTTACAGGTAAGTAACTTGTTCCTTCTCATACATTTTTGTGACATTTTATTTCTAGCTGCATTGGTGTTTTTTTTCTTATTTTGCTTAGCCAATTTCTTACTTTGTCGTTTGGAAATGTTTACCTCATAGACATCTTTTTCCAGTATCTGTGAGGAACCATTTGTATCCTTAGTTGTGTCTCCAACCTCATCCTGTATCACATTGGGAGGACTTGTGGAGAGAATGTCCACCCCCACCGCTTGAGTGGATGGGATAATAATAATTTCATCCATCAAGACAGACTTTTCCTGGGCAGTGTAGGTTTTATCCCTTTTTCACCTAAGAACCTGAGCCAGGATGCCAGGGGTTACTCTATTTAGTACCTCCGAGAATGAGTCGGTTAAATACAAAGGTAATTTAGAAAATTCCTTCGTTAGATTATTCAAAACCTCTGTCTGTTTTCTCAGTTCCAATAGGAGTAGTCTATTGAATATACTTAAAGTAGTAATAGCATCGGTGCCCACTTCCCTATTGGCAGCCTGGTTATTACAAGTCGCCTCTGGAACTGGTAACTGCCCTGACTCCATTGAGGCAATAAATGGCAGATCAGCAAAATTATCGTAGCAAAAACTGCTTTCTTTCTGCCCATTATGAATATCCGGTACTACATCTCCCACAATGCTATTGTCCCTCCCCTCATTAAAGTCAGGTATTTCTTCGTCTACAAAGAGTGGTTGCGAAGGATCAATGGCATCTTCAATTGTTTTGCAGTTAGGAGAACAATCTTGCACGCATTGCTACAACGCTTCTTCTTCATCACTAATTATTGGGAGAGGAAGAGCAGCTGCCCGCGCCAAACTAGCACGACGTGTGCTGACAGCATTCAAAGTCAGCTCTTATGTCTTTCATTGGTAAACCTGTTTTCTTTCTCCCCATCGTCCCAAAAAAAAAACTTTCTGACCCACTTAAACTGCGACCCTCAGTACACACAGTTAGATCAGATTGTAACTTTAAAGACACACACAGAGGTGCTTAAGCTTTCACAGTAGAAATTTGCTCTTACCCTCTAAGGCTTTGTTTTATCCTGGTTGTATGTCAGCTTAAATACTCCACAAAAGAATATGGGGTGGCAGAAAGCACCCCACGCACCTCGGAAAGCACCCCACGCACCTCGCACTGCGCACAGTGAACAGTCAACAGTGCTTTCTGGTGCTTCACGGTGCGCGCGCAGGTGCGCTACACCGATGGTATTCGTAGAAAGAGAGGTGAGCTTAGCATACACTGTGGGCGGAGCCAATGACGCTGACTAGAAAGAAACAAAAGAAGAAAATGTAAGTTACTTAGATGTAACTCGTGCGTGTCAAAGAGGGTTAAACATCAGAGTCCATATGCCCATACGCTTGACAAGATTGTCAGTCCAGAAAAGTTTTGCCCATAGACAGTACACGGGGTAATCCCCTCCAGGCAGCGCAGTGTCACTGCCAAAGAAGTCCTCCAGGCGGCACGGCGGCAGAATTAGAAAAGTAGATGGCGAACCACACGGACAGCGGGTCCCTCCAGTCAACAATGCTTTCTGGTGCTTCACAGTGCACGCGCAGGTGCGCTACACCGATGGTATTGGTAGAAAGAGAGGTGAGCTTAGCATACACTGTGGGCGGAGCCAATGACGCTGACTCCAGGCAGCGCATTGTCACCGCCAAAGACGTCCTCCAGGCGGCACGGCGGCAGAAGTAGAAAAGTAGATAGCGAACCACACGGACAGCGGGTCCCTCCAGTCAACAGTGCTTTCTGGTGCTTCACGGTGCTTACAGGTGAGTAAATGCCTTTTCCTAGCTTCTAGAGTAGGCTTTTCAATAAGCGGTTAAAAAGCAATGGGATGGAATATAAATCAAAGTTCTTCAAACTTTATAATGGAGGAGATGGGGGGCACTGTTAAGTATTGCCCTTACTCCAATTTTCCCAAAGGACTTGACACTTTGAATGGGGTCGCTGGAAGTAGGTTTTCCCACCATTCGATGCATAGGAACTGCAGGTGCAAGCAAGGTTCCGGTCGGGTCCAGGAGCTGAGTGAGACCCTTTCCAGTGGAGAAATGCAGCAGGCAGCAATGCAGGACTCTTCAGGACACTCTACCAGATGGGGGATGGCTGGTCCAGAGACAGTCCCTGCAAACGCGCAACCGCAGGCATCTCAAGTAGTCGCAACAAAGGAAGCCCTCCAGAGCAGGAGCCGTCGATGCTGGGACGCTAAAACTTGACAGGAAGGTGGCTTGTATGACTAGCTGGAGAACGCCAAAGTCCTGGGCCAAAATGCAGAATCCCAACACTTCTAGCACGGTTGCCCAAAACGGAGCGGGTCAGTCCACCCGGTGGTCCAGGGACACTTAAGGCTCCAGGCTGCAGGATCGTGAGAAGGCGTCAAGACTGGTTGGTCCTACCAGTCCAACGGGTAGAAGCACCAGCAAGTCTTCTGAAATCAGGTGGTCCAGCAGGGCTTCACCGAGACAGCAGCAAGAAGGGACACCAGGCCTTTTCAGAATTCTTCCTCGGGTCTTCTGCCATATGCACAGCTGCACAGGATACTTGGCTCCTCCTCTTCTGATCTGTTGGAATGGCTGCAGGACTTTTCTTGACCCAAATTCAGGTGATAGATCAAACTCAACCCTCCAATGGGAAGGACCTGCCTACTCACACACACCAGCGGTTGTCCAAGCAGGGACCACTGTGGGGCCTACTCATCCATACACACTATACATACTGACACCAGTGTGTGGAATGCAACCAGACAGTCCCAGCCCACTTCCTGAGCCCATACACACATGGTATGCATGAGCCCACGAAAACAGCAGCTTTCCCAGGGAAATGCATTACCATGAAAGATATTCCTGGCCTAAGAAGGCAGGAAGAAGGCCAAAGGACAACATTTCCAAAGAACAAGCAAAATATCTCATGGACATGGCCATCTTAGTTCATTCGCGTGGCTTGTATCCTAACTAAAAATATAGCAAAACTTCTATCAATTTAACTTATGCCACCAGCTTGTCTTTAGGCGCATTTAAAAGTAACCAGAAAGCCCTTTGGTGCAAGTCTAGGGTGATACAAAATTATATCTGTTGCACTGCATTGAAAGATACTTTGTGCAATATGAAAAGGTTACCCAAATAGAAAACATGTCAAAAGACAAAAGGGAAACCTAGTTTTCCAGTACTGGCAGTCTGAACGAATAGTCGGTTACCCCATAGCAAGGTAATGTGTGGGAGAACCTCAGGGAGAGGAACGCCTCTCCTGGGGACAGGGAAGCGGCCCCTCTACTCCCAACCCCGTAAGGCAGTGACATCGCCTAGACTGCCTTTGCCTGGTGTTACATCAGAAATGATATGTTATTGAACAAGATCAAATAACCTTAAGGGGATAAGTACTAAGATGAGGAGGGATGTGAGAATGATGCAGTTAAGCAGGGAAAATGCTCGACCAGCTGTTGCCAATTAAACTGTGTTACGCTAGGATGGGTCCCGCTATAAAATGCCATCAGAAATAAACACAGTGAGATTGAGTGTGTGGAAAAAAACAGGTGTTTCACAACCTAGTGCTAGATCCCGTACTCTGGTGGCCAGGTAAAGGCTGTCACTTTTGAATACCGATCCTGGGGGTGGACACGGGAGGGAGGATCACCTGGGTAGGGCGTCCTCAAAGAGTGGGGGAGAAGCACCTGATGGTTAGACATGGTATCCCCCTTTTTCCACAACCCATCTAACCGCTATCCCTGCTTATTTTATGGAAAACTAAAGCTCTCATAATTCCTCCCCACTTCACATTGACAACACTACTGAGCCAAGTAAGAGGAGGAATGCGACTACGAAGAAAACCTCTCATGACTTGCTATAGCTCTGTCCCTTTAATGAGACCAGGCAGAGTCAGGCACATAATCCTAACTATACACACCTGCCACTTGTTAACATTCCCTGTCAGGATAAAAGGTGGTGTGCACAGGCACACTGAGCGAGGCTGAGTACGAGATACAGCAGCTCTTATGGGGCTGATGCGAACCAGGCTATGGAAGTTGGAAGGCCAAGGGTGTGATTGTGTGGTAATCAGGACACTAGTCGAGGTTGATGCTAAATGTACTTTATTTAAACACGGGTTAATGTTCTGTGTTTAACCACTAAGGTTGGTTCCAGGTAGTACCACAGTTACTTCACGGTGGGAAAAAGAACCAGGGTTTGCTCTCCTTGGGTAATGCTTCCTATTCGCTCTGACCAGATAGGCCCACCAGTTGCCTCCACTCTCCTCTCCTTCTCCCTGCAAAATGCAACAACACTGTCATTAGGCCAGTCCCCTTTATACCTGTGCCTAGGAGGGAAAAAGGACCAATCAGGGCCACTTTGTATCCCCCCCCTCCCGATTGGTCGAGCTTCAATGAGCCCTCCCTCTATAAATGGAGCTGCTGCCTCCCCTCCTTCTCCCTTCCCCCTAATGATTGGATCCAGCTCTCCCTCCATGGTTCCAGCCCTCCCCCTGCTGTCCCTGCATATGAGAGGAGCTTGCCGTGCTGTTTCCCCATAGGTCCTGCCCCCCACCATGGTGCTTCACAATCTGCCTGTCCGGTGAGAGGTCCCGCGTCGACTGCCTATTCAGGTGAGGAGGGGGTTCTATTGGAGTTAACCTCGCTTTTCCCTGAGTTGTGTTTATGATTTCCTTCGGCGTTAATCGGTCGGTTTGAGCCTGGTACCTTGTACCATAAGCACCGCCGTCGCTCAACGGCGAAGGCGTCAGGCTGTGTCCCACTGAAGGGCCGCGCCTCCGTGCTGCTCTGCCGCAGCGCCAGTGTTCCGGGCTCCTGTGAGAGGGGCCGGCGCTGCAGCAATACAGCATGCGGCCCTGTCGCGGAACGCCGGTGCGGCCTCCCCGTCGTCAGAGGTTTCTCTCCGGCGCTCCCCTCCCACACCGCCCATGGCGGCCCCTGCCTCAGTTTTCCGCGGCTGTGCTGGCCGCGGTGGAGCAGGTGTTGCCTGCCCCCGTCTTTCTCCTAGTGCCCTGCGTTAGGCCTGGTCCGTCTCCCTTGGGGCTGAGGTTCCACCTCCCATCCTCACAGATCGGCAGCTGCAAAGAACGAGAGGGAGCCAGGCGAGACTTCCACACTTTTGGGAAGCCATACGTTTTCCAAGACTGGAACCGAGTGATCGGGAAGGAGAAACCTTCAAGATGCTTCAAAGCGGCCCGCTACTCTCCCGGGGCGAACAATGGAGTTGGGGAGGAACTTAGGAGGCATTGGTAACAGCATTGATTGTTACATGGACAGCGTTGAAGAATGAAGCCGAATTAGCATGACTGGTGAGTTATCGAAGGCACCAAAAGTCTGGTTTGTGTTAAAAGCAAAAGTAACTGTAACCAAGAGTTGAAGGTTGCTTGTGTGCAGATAAAACTCACAATGGTGAGGACAGTTGCAGAGTGATGAAGAAAGTATAAGTATACAAAGTAACAGAGTGGTCCTGCGAGATGGAATTGCACAGTGAAGTGAAGTGTTTTCAGTTGAAGATGAATAAGTGAAAAGCAAAGTATGTGATCTGTGAATATGCCGAGAGGGCAAAGTATATGAACTTTGAAAGAGGCCAAGAGTGCAAAGTATAGAGAATAAGAAACTGACCTTACCAAGAAGCATTGCGAGATGAGGAAGATTGTTGAACTATTGAATAGGTCGAGTGGTCGTGTAGAGCTCTATGTAAAATCCTTGCAGTTTCAAGAAGTCTTTGACAGTAAAGAAATGTAAGTGTGGAAGAACGTGGGGAAGGGAACTCCCACAAAGAGAAAGACAGACTTGAGCCCGGCAGAGGAAAGTCTGTGTTGAACTGTGGCAAAGTAAGTCAAGAGTTGAACTGTGCATTTCTCCAGCATTGGATCTTTCATGGATTCACAACATACCAACGCTGGAGAAATTGAGTTATAGGAAACTACTCCCTTATGAGAAGGTGGACAAGACCTAAGGAACTGATTGAATTACTGAACGCTTGAAGCCCAAATATGAACTGTTGAATTGTACCAGTAAGCCCAAGTGTGCAAAACTGTTAGAACTGTGCAATCCACCGATCCTTTTTAAGAAACTCTATAGATCCCATGGTTTGGAACGTGGGGATGGGAGTTGCTACCTAAGCTATTCTGGCATTTCTTTTAAGACACTATTTTTTCTTTTGAATTCCCTTAACACACATTTGTCATTAGAGAAGGAGGGCAAGGTTAGTTAGTTTTTAGTATAGGTCTTTTTATTTTCACCAGACTGACTTGGACTTGGTTATTTGTTTAATGGTCGACACGACTCCCGTTTTAGAGTTAGGGCCAGTTAGGAATTCAAGCAACCCAACCAAAACGCCAAAATAAAGATTTTCAAAACTTGTATCTCTTGTGTCTGCTATTGATACCATGCTGTTACGCTCACCTGGTATCCACGGGACGCCACCCAGCCCTGGTTGGATGATTTGAACCCTCTCCTGGTCCCTTGGTAAGGCCTCTAGTTAAAGATATAGGAGAGCTGGATTCAATACTAGATTGTCTTTGTTTTCCCACCTCCCTTGGCCTCAACTCCTTCCTCCCACTTGGGCCTTCTCCTTACCTTAATATTGTAAAAGGGGTATTCTCCGTCCTGCTCCTCGTGGCAGGGGCACGTAGATGTGGGGGGCGAGCAGCAACCAAGTTACTTCAATGGTGCAAGCCTGCCATGATGCCTACCCCCGGGCATCAGGACCAAGACCCTCAGCTCCGGGAGCAGGCATCCAGACATTTGTTTAAACCTCAGCAGCCCCGGCTAGGGGCTGTCTGGGTTCAGTGGCGCCAGGCTCATAGACTTTACTTACCTGATGCAGACCATGCTGCAAAAGAGTCCAAGCCTACATGAGGCTTGGATGGGACTATTTTGTTACAGGGACTATTTTTTACTCGGGCGTGGCTCTAGGGAACTTCTTACCTGGAACTACTTTGGAGGGTGTTTAAACCACACGCGAACAGCAGCACATGCTTCGCGTTATTCTGCATCCAGCAGCATGACGCTCACCGTGCCTGCAGCCAGCATCCAGTCTTCTGCCACGCCCGCGTGCCTGCAGCCAGCATCCAGTCTTCTGCCACACCCGCCTCGAATCCGGAGCTCCTAGAATAAAGAAGAGGAAAAGGACAAGGTTAGAAAACGAACTTATTTCAAATTCCTCACCTAATTCCGGAACCATTTCATCTCCGGACCTGGAAAGTACATCAGTCCTGCACGCGTCGCTTCGCCAGCTCCAGCACGGCGCCATACTCATCAGTTCTCACTGCATCCTTCGATCCGGCACTGTCTCCATCATTTCTTTGCCGTAATCCGGCACCTAGGGGACACAAGAAAAAACAAGGTGAGCCAAGAGAATCAACAAATACAACCTCTTACCACCATAGACTTACCTGATTTACCACCGGCGGTATTATTCCATAACTCTCCACATTTTCATATGCTGCATCTGTAAAGAGGGAGAAAAACAACAGCAGCTACGAGACCTTCTTCTCACGAACTCAGTTGCAACTTAAGGAAGGAAGGGGACAAGAGTGAACATCGGGCACATTGAACTCTTTGAACTTGATACTTACCAAACCCGCCTGGGACTTCAGAGTCAATACTTACCGGAACTCTCCAAACGCCTTCAAACCAGTGAAGTAACTGGTATCTACGCGCCCCTGCAAGACACGCAGGATGGAGAGCTCATCTTTTACGAACATAAGGTGAGGTTACTAAGGGGATATCGGAGGTGATTAGTGGGGGAGAGCGAGAACAGTTGGGAGGCCATCACTAAAACCCACAGGTGGTTAATCCCTGTCTCCACTTGCAGGAAAATACTTCTTCGGGTCCAGCAGACAAGACTAGGTGGGCCAGTCCAGACAGTCGTCTCTGCACTACGCATCACGTTGAAGGAGACTGCAGCTGTCCGGGTCCGATCGACACCCCTGGGGGTCCAGGTGAGTGTAACAGAACGCAAAGCCTCTACAAATACCCACCCGGGTGTTATGGAAACCTTGGAAACCGACCAACTGGCCCAATTATTGGGGGAATTTAGGGTGGAAGTACATGCCGCTCGCCAAGAGACTAATGCCCTCAGGAGAGAACTGATTGTCTCAAAGGAGCGCACGGATGACCTTGCTAGGCAACTACTGCAAAACCAAGCTGGGCAAACGCCCCTACCTGGATATGGGGGAAACCCAACCCCCGTTTCATCAAGCAATCCTGTGCAAGTGGTTTTACCAGGAAATATTCCGTTAACTCCACCCGAACGCTTTGCTGGGGACCCCAAAAGGTTTGCCGTGTTTATGAACCAATGCCGCTTGCACTTTTTATGCAGACCGGGAGCCTTTCCAAATGACCAAGCCAAAGTAGCCTTTGTATTGTCCTAACTTAGTGGCAGCGCAGCGGATTGGTCCATTCCATTAGTCAACCAGGATGATCCTCTTCTCCGGGGTTTTCAGAGTTTTCAAAGGAGCATGGAAAAACTATTTGCCAGACACTCACAGGGTCAAGCCCTGGACAACAAACATGTATCCTTACGACAAGGTAACCAGGATCTGCTAACCTATATTGCAACCTTCAATAGGTTGGTGGGGGAAACCGGGTGGCCGGAGGAAAAACAAATTAGATTGTTTCATCGTGGACTTCGGGGAGAACTCAAAGATGTCTTGGCTCACGTTGTGAACCCACCTCAGGATTGCACAGAATTTATAGACTTAGTGGTCCAGCTAGACCACCGACTTCAGAACCGAAAGACTGATCGAGCTAAATTCGAGAACCGGGTATTGGTTAAACCCAACCTTGCCCCCAAAGGAACAGATGCATCTGACCCTATGCAGATCGGGGGGGTTAAAGGACCCTTAACTCAAAAGGAAAGAGAAAGAAGACAGATGCAGTTGTGTCTTTACTGTGGAACCTCAGGACATTTTCTACGGGATTGCCCTACAAAACCACCCAAGAAGATGGTAGGGGTTGCTGATAAAAGCCACATAGAGCCTGATTTGGGAAACGACCAAGCCCGACAAGCGTAGAGGTCCGCTTGCCGAGCTTAAAGAAGGACACTCAGACCTTGCATCTGATCATCCCAATGGTCCTATTTGATCCCAGGCAGCCATCACGTATGCACGCTGTAAGGGCATACATAGATAGCGGGGCCGTAGGAAACTATATGGACCACAAATTGGTGTCAAGGATGAATCTACCTCTTTGCAAAAAAACCACTTTGGATGTCATCACCACAGTTGATGGAACTGAGATTGCCTCGGGGCCTGTAACTCATTCCACTACAGAGATGACACTGTTGAGTCAAGATGAGCATCGAGAGACTATTGTGTTTGATCTAATCAAAGCCCCACAGTTCCAGATAATACTGGGGATGCCATGGTTGGAAACACATAATCCTTGTATAGATTGGCGAGAGAAGAGAATAACCTTCCCGGATTGTGCACACACCTGTTACCCAGAGAAAACTTTGAACAAATGCCTGGCTACAGTCGTTAACCCAATCGTGCAGTTACCTCAGGAATACCAAGAATTTCAGGATGTTTTTCAAAAAGAACAGGCCAATACATTACCTCCTCACAGATCATACGATTGTCAAATCGACCTCCTACCCGGTGCACAACCCCCATGCAGTAGAATCTACGCCCTCACGGAACCTGAAAATCGTCACCTACGGCAATACTTGGACCAATACCTTGCTAATGGCTTTATTCGTCCTTCCAAGTCTCCTGCATCCTCAGCTTTATTCTTCGTACCAAAAAAGGAAGGTGACCTTAGAACGTGCATGGATTACCGCGCATTAAATCAGATTACGGTAAAAAAATGATACCCATTGCCTCTGATCCCCGAATTACTAGACCAAGTAAAGGATGATTGGATCTACACTAAGTTAGATCTCCGAGGGGCATATCATCTGGTACGTGTCAAGAAAGGTGACGAATGGAAGACTGCCTTTCGCACCAAGTACGGATTATTCGAATATCAGGTGATGCCCTTCGGGTTGTGCAATGCACCAGCAGCCTTCCAGTATTTTA
This sequence comes from Ambystoma mexicanum, assembly GCF_040938575.1. Classification (NCBI taxonomy): domain Eukaryota; kingdom Metazoa; phylum Chordata; class Amphibia; order Caudata; family Ambystomatidae; genus Ambystoma; species Ambystoma mexicanum. The sequence continues at coordinate 1,606,105,298 of NC_090932.1, forward strand.
TGAACGATGTCCTTTGTGAACTCATTGACGTCTGTGTCATCGTATACATAGATGATATTCTAGTGTACTCCTCCTCAGAATCAGACCATGTTAAGCACCTGCGTGCAGTTCTTGAGAAACTACGCCAGCACAAGTTATATGCAAAATAGGAAAAATTTGTTTTTCATGCTACGGAAGTTGAATTTCTTGGATTTATCCTGACTCTAAAAGGAGTCCGAATGGACTCTCGAAAGGTGGACGCAATTCTCAAGTGGCCATCAGCCAGTTCAGTCAAAGGGGTACAAAGCATGCTCGGATTTGCTAATTTCTACCGCAGATTCATGCCGGACTTCTCCCATGTTGTACACCCCATCACAGCACTTTTGCGAAAAAACAAACGCTTCTTGTGGACCGAAGAAGCTGAAAATGCCTTCCAAGAGCTGAAAGCGAAATTCACATCCGCACCTGTCTTAAAGCATCCACGCCCTGAGCTTCCATACATAGTAGAAACTGTTGCATCCAGTTTAGCCATGGGAGCTCTCCTGTCCCAGAAGGATCCTGCAACCGGTCAACTTCACCCAGTAGCGTTTTGGTCCAGAAAGTTCTCAGCACCTGAGTTAAACAATGCGGTTACCGATAAAGATCTATTAGCCATCAAATCCGCCTTTAAGGCTTGGCGGCACTATCTTCTTGGTGCCAAGCATACTATTACCGTAATCACAGATCACCGGAACCTGCAGTATTTAAAAACAGCCAAAGCCCAATCATCGCGACAACTTCGATGAGCATTGTTTTTTGCCGAATTCGATTTCGTGATCACTTATCGACCAGGCTGCAAAAATGGCAAAGCAGATGCCTTATCCCAAATAGGGATGGGAGAAGCATATGCAAACCCGGAACCGGTGCCAATAATTCCCGAGCAAAGAATTCTTGGCATAACTACTTTACAGACACTAGAAGATATTCATTCAAAAATCCAACAACTCTTTGATCCAGCAACCCTGCAGGACTGGGTAAAGAAAGGCCCGTACTACTCAGTCGTCAATGCCTATCTTACTATCAAGGACGACTATTTTTACCACACAAGGAAATACAAGAACTAGTCATTTCCAATTACCATGACTCCCTGATGGAAGGGCACACCCAGGTATCGCAAAAACTGAAGCGAAAATTAAGAGACAGTTCTGGTGGCCCACTTGGCGAAAAGATGTAGAGTAATTTGTGATGTCTTGTGGCATTTGCGCCCAAAACAAAAGCCAGAAGAAAAAATCAGCTGGCCTTTTACAACCTTTGGATATTCCACCTACACCATGGCACAGCTTGTTTTTAGACTTTATTACAGATCTACCTCCATGTAATGGATTTAACACCATTTTAGTTATTGTGGATCTTTTTTTCAAGATGGCCCACTTTATTCCTTTAAAGGGGTTACCTTCTGCTTCAATTCTGGCCAAGGAGTTTCTCGAAAATATTGTTCGATTACACAGATTCCTTTCCGTATTGGTTTCTGACCAAGGTAGTCAATTTATCTCGCATTTTTGGAAGAAATGTTGTCAACTGGCACAAATCGACATGAGGCTATCAACAAGTCACCATCCCCAGACCGATGGTCAGACGGAAAGGACCAACCAGACCCTTGAACAGTACCTACGCTGCATGCTCCACCAGACCGAAAGCAATTGGAAAGATATTTTATGGATTTCCGAGTACGCATACAATAACTCTGTACATTCAGGAACCCGACAAAGCCCTTTTTATACCATATATGAACATCACCCTCGAACCTCAGAACTCGATTCGCCTCAGAATTAGAAATGCCTGCAGTTAGTCATTTGCATTCTACTATTACACAAGCCTTTAAGGAAGCCGCAGAACATTTGAAACAAGCAAAAGAGAAATACAAGAAAAATGCTGATCAACATAGAAGTGAAACTCCACAATACCCGATTGGGGATCAAGTTTGGCTGGCTACAAAACATATACATCTGAAGGGAACTCTGACTTTTAATCCTAGATATTTGGGACCTTAAACCATTAAGGCCATTATCAACCCGGTGGCCGTCAAATTGGAATTACCCTCTAATATGCGAATTCATCCTGTCTTTCATGTTTCACTTCTAAAACCAGTTCAACCAGGGACAAGATTAACCAAACCACCTGACCCCATCTTGATAGATGGAGAACCTGAATTCGAGGTAAAAAATATCCTGGACTCCAAGATGATTAAATCAAAACTTTATTTGATTGATTGGAAGGGCTACGGACCACAAGAAAGATCATGGGAGCCTAGCGACCACGTTCATGCGCCTCGGTTGGTGAAAAGATTCCATCGGAACTTCCCAGACAAACCGGGGCCAGGGGGAAGAAAAATTTTAGGAGGGGCCTTGGGGAGTGGGGGGCTGGGGGTGCTGTCATGATGCCTACCCCCGGGCATCAGGACCAAGGCCCTCGGCTCCGGGATTAGGCATCCAGACATTTGTTTAAACCTCTGGGTTCAGTCCTGGCGCCATCATAGAAATCAGTCCTGGCGCCATAGGCGCCAGGTTCATAGATTTTACTTACCTGATGCAGACCATGCTGCAAAAGAGTCCAAGCCTACATGAGGCCTGGATGGGACTATTTTGTTGCAGGGACTATTTTTTACTCGGGCGTGGCTCTAGAGAACTTCTTACCTGGAACTACTTTGGAGGCTATTTAAACCACACACGAACAGCAGCACATGCTTTGCGTTATTCTGCATCCAGCAGCGTGACGCTCGCCGTGCCTGCAGCCAGCATCCAGTCTTCTGCCATGCCCGCGTGCCTGCAGCCAGCATCCAGTCTTCTGCCACGCCCGCCTCGAATTCGGAGCTCCTAGAATAAAGAAGATGAAAAGGACAAGGTTAGAAAACCAACTTATTTCAAATTCCTCACCTAATTCCGGAACCATTTCATCTCCGGACCTGGAAAGTACATCAGTCCTGCACGCGTCGCTTTGCCAGCTCCAGCACGGCACCATACTCCCCAGTTCTCACTGCATCTTTCGATCCGCCACTGTCTCCATTTCTTTGCCGTAATCCGGCACCTAGGGGACATAAGAAAAAGCAAGGTGAGCCAAGGGAATCAACAAATACAACCTCTTACCACCATAGACTTACCTGATTTACCACCGGCGGTATTATTCCATAACTCTCCACATTTTCATATGCCACATCTGTAAAGAGGGAGAAAAACAACACGTTAACGCATGCAATAGTTACCGGACAGGGTTGGGTAACACAGACTCTTACCTGAACGCCAGCAGCAGCTACGAGAACTTCTTCTCACAAACTCAGTTGCAACTAAAGGAAGGAAGGGGACAAGAGTGAACATCGGGCACATTGAACTCTTTGAACTTGATGCTTACCAATCCTGCCAGGGACTTCAGAGTCAATACTTACCGGAACTCTCCCAACGCCTTCAAACCAGTGAAGTAACTGGTATCTACGCGCCCCTGCAAGACACGCAGGATGGAGACCTCATCTTTTACGAACATAAGGTGAGGTTACTAAGGGGATATCGGAGGTGATTAGTGGGGGAGAGCGAGAACAGTTGGGAGGCCATCACTAAAACCATCACTAAAACCCACAGGTGGTTAATCCCTGTCTCCAAAATACTTCTTTGGGTCCAGCAGACAAGACTAGGCGGGCCAGTCCAGACAGTCATCTCTGCACTACGCATCATGTTGAAGGAGACCGCAGCTGTCCGGGTCCGATCGACACGCCTGTGGGGTCCAGGTGAGCGTAACAAAGCCCCCCTGTGGGAATCCAGGCCTGCTGCAACTCTGTAGGTTTGCTGCTTTAAAGTCTGTTCATGCAGTTCTTATATTCCTCTTAGTTCGAATAATAATGTCTTGCTTCTTTCCTTTTAGGTATGGAAAGGTATTTTGGTGTTGTCATGCAGTTTGAAGATGAGCATGGGCCGGTAGGCGAAAGCGCGGTGTGTGCGATGCTGTCCGGTGAGTAATGCGCGATGTGTGGTGCTGTTTCGCCTTTTATATTGCTAACATGTGTCTCTTCTCTCCTTGCAGGTTGCTATGTTCCTCACCGAGCGCCGTAATGTTCCAGCAATGATACTGACCAGGAGATGACTACCCAGGTAAGAATTGTGTGGCTTTCTTTATTCGGGGGGAAACGGGAGTAAACGCTTACTAATGCTGTCTTTCTTTTTCCTCTTTTCAAGTTATGGTATTCCAGGATTCATGTGGTGCCGGATGATGAAGTTTGTACCTTCAGGTGAGTGCAACTGAAGTCAGCAATGGATTGAAGACAGGATACTGTTCCAGGTAAGTTTCATAGTGTTCTTTCTCTCTCTGCAGGTCCTTAGTTTCAGGTAAGCTGGCATCAAAGAACTGGACACGGTGAGTGTTACGCTGCCCACAGCAGAATAACGCAAAGCATGTTCTGCTGTTTGGGTGCGGTTTAAATAGTCTCAGGTAAAGTAGTCCAGGTAAAATAGTCCCAGGCCTGGCCACACCCAAAAGACTAGACCACATAGCTCAGTTCCTTGTAACTGAGCTATGTGTGTGCCTCCATGTTGGCTGAAACCCCCCCAACCCCTGCAAGTTAAATAGTCCCAAGTAAATAGTCCCATTCTAATGTTGGTCTTCATGATGGTTATGAGCTTGGCGCCAAAGGCGCCAGGACTGACTCCAAGAGAGTCTTGGATGAGGTTTAAAGGCCTTTGACCTGGCCCTAACTGGAAGGCTGACTTGCCAGTGAGAGCCAGTGGCAAGGGTCATGACACATGCCTTCCTTACAAGAGGAAGATCGAGAGCAAGCTTGAGAGCGAGAGAGAAAACTTACGGAAGCTGGAGAGGTAGAGATGGATGTGAAGATGACCCGAGACGGGGGCAGAGATAGAGAGTGTTCAAGAAGGAGAGAGAGGTTGAGGCGAGACCGCAAGCACTGAGTAAGGGAAAGGGGAGCGGCTTGAGAAAGAGACGTGGAGGGTGTGGTTCAGGAGGATGCACAACGAGGTCTCGGAGTCTGACTGGGTGTTGGCCGTAGTAGAAGCAGAGACTGGCGAAGGCCTCCTGTACAGCGGCAGAACACCAAGTACAATAAGAGTTGAACCTGGTGGATGGTGGGCAAACGTTAGACCGGGACACAGAAGAACCAGCATTGTGCCCTGGCAAAGCAAGCAGTGATCCTTTTCGGGACGCCTGGAAAGCATTGCATCATTTGGCCAGGAAGGACAGAAACTATATAGCAGCGCCGTGTCCTGTAGTGGGTGGATCGGGTAGTCAGACAACTGCGCTGAGAACGCTATCCCAGACCTCTTACAAGGGAGCAGAAACGAGCCAGGGGAATAACCCGAGTGGTTGTGGCTACAGAAGGGACGGTCGAGTCCATTACCAACATCAGAATAGCCGGCTTTACTGAGCCCAGGAGTCAAGCGCCCAACAGCAGGAGTAAGTCTATATATCGCCAGCCGATCCCCGGCAGACACGGTGAAGCATCCCCACTCCGTCTCCCCACTTTTCTGCATCAATGCCTGTAAGGCAGATATCCTCCTCATCAGCACTCCTGCACCTTCCTTTCCTGTCACACTCTGGCTGGCCTCTCTTGGCCCTCTCCCTGCGCCCACATATGAGGCTAAGAACCTCAGGGTCATCTTCGAATCTACGCTTTCTTTTTCTCCACACATCTCTGATGTCTCTAAGAAGTCAAACTTGCAACTGCACTTCCTCAGAGGTATTTTTCCTTTCCTCTCCTTCCCCAGAAGCTCACGGTCTATAGAGTGCTGGTTCTCGTTAGGCTGGCCTATTGCAACAGCCTCTACCTAAATCTGCCTCCGCCCTCTGCAACCCATCCAGAATAGGACCGCAAGACTTGTCCTTGGCCTCAAGCACAGGGATCGTACCTCTCCAGCCCTGACATCTCTTCACTGGCTCCCTGTGGCTGCAAGGAGTAAGTTAAAAACCCTTTGCATTGTCCGCAAGGCTTTCTGGGGCCTGGATCTGCAATACCTTCAACTCTCCCTTCGGAAATACCTTCCTACTCGAGCTCTTCGCTCCTCCAACTCCCTCAGTGTCAGTCGTTTCTCCAAGAAACGAGTTGGGGTAGATCTTTCTTCGGCTGTGGCCTCGATCTGGAACTGCCTCCCTGCCTCTCTAAAACATGAGAACCATCTTCGGTGCCGGAATCACCTTAAGACCTTACTCTTTGCTTCTGCCGTCTATCGTCCTCTTCAATGCTGATCTGTCTGTCTCGGCACTGGCCACCTGGCTACCCTCTGATTTCGGGCCCAGATCCCTCCACACCCGCACTGCCTCCTGGCAACCCCTGTACTTGGGTATGTATCTGCAACCCTACAGTCCCTTCTTGCACTAATTGATACCCGTTGTCGGCGCTTTATTCTTGCACTTGCCCCCTGTTGGCTGCACTACCTGTTGTTGTTGTTGATCACTTTTACAGCACTTTTCCACTCCTCGCCTGACCTTTGCACTTCCACCTACATCTCCCCTGCACTTACACATTCTCAATGTCACTGGGCCTAGTAAGGTTGTTATTTAGTTCCTCCCTTCTACCATCCCTTGCGTCGTCACGCCCTGAAACATTTGTGTATGGGCGCGATATAAATAAAATATCATATCCTATCAAAAGCAGGTAACGGGAGTAGTTAAAGTACAGGAGGGAGCTGGGATAAATCGGTCTTTTTTCAGCGATAACTGAAAAGGACATTTAACTTTGCACACAACAAGTAGTTGGCACTTCTCGATTGTGAAGTAATTTGTTCCGTAAAACTCCAAACCCCACTCTCCGAAACGTTAGCCGAGGGGCTATCTCCTCGAACCTGAACAGAACACCCAAAGCCTTTTGAGAGGTCTATGGGAGCATCATTGACCAGAACAGAGTTTATGCAAAGGTCTTTGAAAATCCCTGTTGGCAGTCGGCTAACTACTGTACAACAGATGAGCGGCTTTTACAAATGTGGATTTTGCTCAATTTGCACTTATGCCTTGGATAATGCACACACATTTTCAATAAATTGGTTTAACATTTATATTAATTCATCTTTGAATTGCCATAGTAAATTTGTAGTTTGCATCATTGTGTATGTGGCAAATTCTACGTAGGGAATACCATTTGGGAAGTACCGACACGTATTAGAGACCATAAGAATTCCATTGGCAGCGAGAACGTGAGATTACCACTTGCCCAGCATTGGAATAAGACGCATCAGATGGACAACAAGAAGGATATGCGATTTCTGGCCATCGATCAAGTTAAATCTTTATTGAGAGGCAGCGACAGAGTTAACAACTTATGAAGAATGGAAGATATATAGCTGGAAGTTTTCATAAGAGTGTTTTGGCGTGAACGACAAGTAGTACACTATTGTCAAATTACACTTTAAGTGGGACTGCAATTGAAAAGCTAATGAAAGCTAAAGTAGTCTCAATTGTATCTGATTAGGAAACATATGGGCACTAAAAGAGTATTAATGAGTGGAGTGGCATTATTGGGCACAAATCTCTGTCAGGCAGCTTATGATTCAATTATACTTATATACACACACCCCTCATAGTGGTATTTTATGTTCTCTGCAGATCTGGAATGCAGTTCAATATATTTCTATGAATTTTATATTTACTTTAGCGTGGAAATTTGACAATAGTGATCCTTCTATTAATTCAACTTTATCGGTGTCTGATTTTGCTTATTTCTTCTCTTCCAAAGTTCATTCTTTATGCCAGGATATTCTAACCTCATCCTCTTCTAATGCTTTTCCCTTACTTTTTCCTACTCCTTCTAACCTCATTTCTAATTTTGCACCTGTTTCTGACTCTGATGTGTTAATTTTGTTGGCTAAAGCTCACCTTACTGACCCTATTCCATTTATACTCTCTACCCGCTCTTTGTACCATTTCTTGTTTTTCTTTTAATATCTGCTTTTCTACTACTTTTCCTTCTGCTTTCAAACATGTAACTATTTTCCCTATTCTAAAAAAACCTACGGACAATCCTCTTCTTGTCTAAATCTCCATCCTATTTCTCTTCTACCTTATCTTGCTAAGCTTCTGAGCGCCTTATTTATTCACAGATCTCATTGTTTGTTACTGGTCTAGTTCTTCTTCCTGCTTTTCAGAATGGCTTTCATCCCTGTCACTCTACTGAGACGGCTCTAACCTGTGTGCTTAACTCTCTTCTTACAGCCAGCTATTCTAGACCCTCATCTGTTCTCATTCTTCTCGATCTATCTGCAGCTTTTGACACTGTGGACCACTCCTTGCTTCTGGATTTGCTTTCCTCCTTCGGTCTTCAGGGTTCTGTTCTTTCCTGGTTTTCCTCCTACTTATCTAACAGAACTTTTTCTGTCTCTTGGGGTGGTAAGACTTCTGCACCGCTCCCTCTTGAACACGGTGTCCCCCAAGGGTCAGTCGTGGGCCCGTTTCTATTTTCCTTATACACTTCATTACTCGCGCCTATAATTTCTTCCTTTGGATTATTGCATCACTTTTTTGCCGATGATACTCAGCTTTTTCTTTCTTTCTCGTCCTTCACTCCTGAAATCCATCACACTGTTTCAACATGTCCTTCTGCCATCAAATCTTGGATGGTCTCTCATTTCCTCACTCTAAATGCATGGAAGACTGATGTCTTATTCTTCCCTGCTAACACTCTCCCTCCACACACCCGCCCCTTTGTCTATTTTTTTCCTCCCTCTACTCTACCCGTTTCTCCTACTGCATGCAATCTTGGTCTCTAACTCGATTCTAATCTCCCCTTTGCTCACAATATTTGTCTCGCATCTCGCTCCTGTCACTTTCATCTCTACAATATTTGCAAAGAGTTTGTCCCTTTCTCACCTTTCATGCCACAAAACTTCCAATTCCTTCACTCATTTTTTATTGTTTATTTTATTGCTCTGTCACGCTTTTTGGTCTTCCTTGCTCTCGTCTTGCCCATCTTAAATCAATTTATCACTCTTCCATTTGTTTACTTTGTCTTCTTTCTGTATCGGGATTCTATCTCACCATCTCTCGTCTCTTGGTTGGTTACCCTTTCACTCCCAACTCAAATTTCACTTTCTTTGTTTAGTTTTTAAATCTCTCTATGGGCTTGCCCCTGACTATCATGCTTCTCTTCTCTCTTTCTACACTCCTTCGCGCTCTCTCTGCTCTTCCTGTCTTTTCAGGCTGAATGTCCCCCGTGCCTCCTGTGCTCAATCCTGCTTCCGTTCTTTACAGCTTCTTGCCACTCTTCACTGTAACACTCTTCCCCTGTCTCTCCAATCTATCACTATTTATTCTCTCTTCCGTTGTTCCCTGAAAGCTCCTCTCCTTCATTCCAATACCCTGTTCCTAATAAAAAAATTGGGAAAATGTGGCATACGGTCAGATTTCGGAACATCTAAATTTGTATCCAATCTTGAACGCTCACCTATCAGGCAGAACTTTGGTACAGAGACTTTCCGAGGTGGCCAACTTTTCACCTACAGCAATTTCCTGGATTGCCTCCTTTTTGGAGAACAGACACAATAGTCTCTGTTCGGAAATTGCAGAGGCCTCGCCCATCTGTGTCCTCTTCGAGGTACCACAGGGAGCCAGTACGTCCCTGTGCCTGTACAACATAGTCATGGCCCTTTTCTTTGCTGACTTGGAGGCAGAGTGGGGACATGTTTTTGAACTATGCGGACGATACACAATATGTTGTACCGCTTTCAGGGTCTCGTTCTCGGGATGAACTGGAATTAAACAGAGTATTTGATCTCATAGAGAACTGGATGCTTAACAACAATCTGGCTCTTAACAAAGGGAAAACTGCACTGATGATAGTGGGTAGTTCAACTTCCCTTAATAAGCTGAATAGGAAATATGGGTCCTTCAGGTTGGGGGCGTATATTATTATTCCTGTCCCCAAACTCAAGATTCTTGTGGTGATCCTTGATCAGTCATTATCTATGAGTTCCCATGTTACCAGCGTTGTCTCTGCTTCAGTATATTATGTTAAACACGTTATCATCTTAGACCCCTCATAACTCGGGCCAGTGCGGAAACAATTGCCAGAGCCATGATAGGGGTCAAGATTGATTATTGTGGTAGCTTACTGGTAGGACTTTGCAAGTGGGAAGTTCACAGGCTTCAGACTGTTCAAAAATAGGGCAGAAGAGTAGAGATGGTGTCAGTCTAGAAAAATGGATACCTCTCATATGTGACCGCATACGTATTCTGATGGTCGTGGGCCAACCGTCTCATGCACGATATGACAGAATATAGGTTTCCGAGTTTGCTAATGAACAGCCAATTTGATGTAACAAGAATCGCCATTTTGTTTTCTAACCATTGCTCATTGCTTTCTGTTCTTATTGCTTTGCAGTACATTTTCTGCTTACACTGCTCGACTGTAAAACATTGTTGTTTGCACGTGAAAGGACAAGGCCGCAGGGCCACGAGGATAACAAAAGTTCGTTGAAACACAACGTAGGCAGCACCAGGAAGAATGCCCGGCTCCCTCCCGAATGTAGCCTCGAAGCAGAGCCGCAGGGCATTTAATAATTTTCGCAGATGCCAGCCAATCTCGTTATATGGTAGAATATGTTAGAATAAATCGGCTAAAGGCTTGAATTATGTTCTTCTTATGGCCCCCCTTTGCTGAGCCCCGTTAGAGCGTGTCGGCTCCCAGGACACAAATAGCACCTCATAGATAGCAAGGTCTGGAATGCAACTCTTCCCCCGTATGTAGCTTGCTTCCAAGAACAGAAGCACTGTGTTCTATTCAACAACTGAAAGATGCCTCCGCACTCACAAATTGCAGATTGTTACTAGAATAGATATTTGAAGGTGTCATAGTTGTCGAAAGTTTCCATCGTCACACCAAGTTCAAAGAAACCCAATAAAGGGGGGTGTTAAACATGTCACAGCTGATTGTTTAGTATGCATTTTGTATATATGTAACTGATGTATGTGATTCACTCTCTTGCATCCCTCGAGGTCTAGAGATGCATGTTGCGGGGCATGAGACCGAGTTGGCCAACTGAGACTTTTGCTTTGCAATAAACCCTAGCTTTGGGAATACAACCTCATGTCTGGCGTATCTGTCGTGTGTGGTGACTCGCCTTGTTTCCATAGACGTAAGGGACCCCTATGGGCCCCTTTCAAGATGGCGCCCGAATAGGGACCCTCCCACACTTGTTCCATCGCATACGTTGTAATTGAGTAAGGGGGAGAACATCGAGGACGGGATGATCGACCCGGGATCAAGAGGTGTTCGGGGCGCCCGGTAGAAGTGATGAGAGAATCCTTTGCAGATCTGCACACATCTGATCCCTGATCGACGTGCCTGGCTAGAGAACAAGGAGGCGAGGGTCCCAAAACGAGACGGAAGCCAAGAAATGCAGACACGTCGTCATTGGGTGCGTCAGTATACAGACGACTTGTGTCCGAAAGGACAAATTGATTTATCAGGCGAGTCATTCCCCGATTCAAAGTAATCCTGATATTGGTTGAGAGTTGACTTTGCAAAATCAAACGCGCTAGGTAAGGTTGATTAACCAGGGGGAAGGTTGAAACATGCCTGGGGTAATGTCCACCCTAGCAGGGTTTTTCCGCTGTGGTAGGCAATCTTTGGAAGATGGCCAAATTGTACCACCTGGGGGAACGCCAGCGTATGAGATGTATGTGAAGTATGGAGTGGGTGCGATAATATTCTGCGAGACTTGGCATAGGCAAACCAGAAAGCAATAAGACCATCAGTGGCCGATTAATGGTAGTGTTGAGATAGCGAGAATAGGTAACTTGGAAAGGGTGTTGATAAGAAAGAAAGCGCATCCTGCAGCATTTGATATCGTTAAGGACTAGAGAAGGGAAGCAATGCTCCGATTTAGAAGTAGAGAGAAGCATGCGCGCAGGCATAAATCAAAAGGTGAAGTCGCGGAAGAGAAAGAAGAGGAGGAGTGGACTGAGAGTCTAAGGAGGGCAGGTAGGCGTGACCAGTTGAATATAGAAAAAATATACCCACAACGAGAATTACACATAGCAGATGAATTGATAGAAAACATATTGACCCATACAAAACAAGGCCCAAGATCAGAAGTGAGGCCAGACACGTCATTAACTAGTGCCCAATCCCCGCCCGTAGCCCAAGCTCTCCCTCTGGTAGCTCAAGCCCTCCCACAGCCACAGACCGCACACGTAACACTTACTATTAGCCAACCAGGCCCACAACAGACACTCCCTGTTCCCATTGTCCCATCCGCACCTCCCGCCTTAGACACAGACTCGGTACCGTATGTTCCTCCCGGGGTTGAAGTTGAAGTGTTGTGCAAGTGGAAGCAGTCATTGCAGTCTCCAGCCTTTTTGACTGAAACTCTGTGCAACAACCTGGTTTGGAGTTCTACTTCACTGTCTACTACTTCTGGCTGTGCAGGGGTTAAAAACTCCCAGGACCGCGGAGCGAAGTGGTGTGCAAGTGGAAGCAGTCATTGCAGTCTCCAGCCTTTTTGACTGAAACTCTGCAACAACCTGGTTTGGAGTCCTACTTCACTGTCTACTACTTCTGGCTGTGCAGGGGTTAAAAACTCCCAGGACCGCGAAGCAGAGCGAAGTGGTGTACAAGTGGAAGCAGTCATTGCAGTCTCCAGCCTTTTTGACTGAAACTCTGCAACAACCTGGTTTGGAGTCCTACTTCACTGTCTACTACTTCTGGCTGTGCAGGGGTTAAAAACTCCCAGGACCGCGAAGTGGAGTGAAGTGGTGTGCAAGTGGAAGCAGTCATTGCGGTCTGTGCTGTCGGCTGAGGCAAGGCGGGGAATCCTGCCGCATTATCCATCTGTTTTATCAGGTAAACCCCAATTGACTCGAACTGTGACTGCTTCATTGACATTCTTGATTGCAATCTGAATCAAGTATAATGGAACTTGTGAGAACCGTCATTGTTCGCCATTGTTTGTAACATTTGGAGCAAGCTTTGGAATACTTTGGTGCTTCCTCTGCACGCTAGTTATAGTTGGGGGAGCCGGCGTGAGTGAGGAGCAAGAAGTACCTCGCGTAACGACGGTGTACTTCATAGCCCTTTTTAGCCGCGCGGTCTCAGCACATATTCTAGCTCTGCGTGGGAAGCTAGAGAAAGGCTGAGCGGCGACTGCGGGCTCTGTAGCCTTTGAGCCGCTCAGCTGCAGTGATGCTCTTCATCATCGTATACGCTGTGGGAGGGGCGCTATTTGTCGTCTGTTGGGGCTCACAATAACTGAGCTGGTCGGCTCCATTGTGAATTGCCTATCTGCTGCAAAAACGGGCGGAGGGTTGAGCAGCGCATTTGAGCAGTGTAGCTTGTCGGCTGCTCTGTCCTAAATACATTTTAGCGCTCACAGGTGGGGTTCATTTTGATACGTGTAGGAAGACGCAGCTGCTCTCTTCCTTGGTAATTCCTCCTGCCTGAGGATCTCTGAACATTGTAGTGCTCTAGTCTGAGTGTGAAGCAGACTCATGAAATTGAGGAGTACCCCACTACAGGATGATACAAGAGCCCCAGAATGGGAGGACCCAGAACTGAGTATTCAGTTGAACAGTGGCGCTAATTGTCTTATAGATGAGCCTGGCAGGGCCAAGCGATGGAGGTGGGGGACTCGCGGTTACAAATACAAGCGTTAGTGCATATAACCCCATGTCTCCCCCTTGTCTCCACGCCTGTCAGATGTAAGGGGGCCTTGGATCCTGAGCCCACCCTAGCCGATAAGTGGAAAAAAGGTTTAGAATGCACAACAACAACAAAAATTCAGAAAAAAATAGAAGAGCATTTTGGGGCAAATAAAGTGGTGCCTGATGAATTAACATATGGTCCAAGTAATATATCATCAAGCTCCCTAGAAGATGTTTGTCAACTGGCCAAATGTGTCAGTTGCCACTCAGCTCTGGACACAGGTGATCCAACTCTGAGTCATCTGAATCTTACAAATACAGAAGACAACCAAGAACTCGGAACTCCGCTACAGGCCCGCCAACCGGTCGAATTATCTGTTGCTCTCAGTCCAAACGTAACACAGGAAGAAATTCTGGTTGAGGGGCCGGAGTCGAATGTCAACTCAATAACCGCACTCAGTTATGTGTTGAATTTGCTGGTCTCCGTTTTTGAACTTCTGAAATCTGAAGTGCAAATTCAATCTGGAACCATGATGGAATTAACAAAAGAAGTAGCCGCACTGGACAGCTCCGTAGCAGGCTGCTGCAATGCCGTTAATTCATGTGTATTGCCGAAATTACAGTTGATGCAATTGGAGTGCACTAAACAGGGTTTGGACATTTCTGCAATACAGAGGTCCATTGCAGACATTCATAAATCTGAAGAGGCAGATAGATCCCTTAAACAGGGTCTTTTGGCCCAATTGCAATTGTACAATCATAACTCACAAGACCAGTTGGGAAAAGAGCCTATAGCGGCAGATCCTATAATTGACTGTGAATCATCTCTTTCAGCGTCCACACTGGAAGAATTCATGAGACTGGCAAATGTGAATGTGGATCCCTTCCATGGAGTCGCAATGGAGAAGTCTTCAGCAACTAATACCAGCAGTCAGCTGGACTCCCAAGAGGCTGCATTAGAAGATGTGGGTGTCTCAAGTCCACAGCAAGTCAGGAAAAAAAATGAGAAAGAGGGCAGCAAGACGGGCCAAAAGAATCAAAGAAATTATATCTCAAAGGAAAAAGTATAACTCGGAGAAAAAGTCAAAAAATCAGAGTGGAACAAAGCAAAATAACTCAGCCACCAACTCATTCTTAAAGAAAGTTGGAAATAACCATCCGACTCTGATAGAGGATGATATGGAAATTATGGAATTAACATCCCCCAACAGCTCATCTGTTAAGAGGGTGGGGGTCCACAGAGGAATTGCAATCACGTAAAATCCTCTCAACTCACCGATGAACACAAAAAAAAAGCAGGCATCACTAAAAAGAAGGTCGACCGAAGTATGTTCACGAAAGGATCCCAAACAGAAAAGTTCCCTGACAAACCAGAGATGGCCCAAGCACCGTCTAACCCAAAGAAGTCAATTTCTTTGGCCCCTATCTTTCTGAAAGCTAAACAAAAGACGAGAGCAAATGCGTCACTGAATGATAATGATCCTGCGGTGCTGAGGAATCTTAACATTAAGATTGCTCCTATCTTCTTGAAAAAAAAAATAGCCCCCAACAGAACTTTACAGCACCCAGCGAATGTGAGTCAAATGACAATACAAATGTGAACAAGCGAGTCAGACCCAACCATATTCACCTCTCGACACCTTGGTAAAGGAAATCTTGCATAGTGAGCTACAGGGATCACAGCTTTCTGGAGGCAAATTTGGCAGTTGAAAAGAGCAACACATGTAACATTATGGATGCGAGCTGGAATAGTGGGGAGGATGTAAGAGCCCACAGATCTGAAATCAGGAGAGCAGTAGATGCTTACATGCAAGGCCTTTCTATTCCTCTCTCATAGATCCAGCGTCATCAACCACCCATTGCAAACTACTTAATGGTGTTGACAAAATCACGGGGATTGCAAAACAAGCCCAGAAGGGGCCGGAGATGGGAGGGTCTGTCCCTATGATTCAAGCAACAGTCCATCTGTGATTCCAGCCGCATGTTTGGATGTAAACACCCCTACGGTGCCCACCCCGGTGGCCGGCTCTGATCTATCTTCACCCCCACAATTGAGCCTACCCATTTATTTTACAAAGGATGTATTGGCGCTGATTCAAGATGCTTTAGGGGATTTGGCACCCAACCTGAAAGAGAAAAGAAATAATGTGACCTCCACCAAGGGTATTAAAACACAAGGGACTGTGGGAATGGGGAAGGTTACTCCTCGAGTGGCACTGTGTTCCATGATTTTGAAATGTAGACCTGCTCCATGTACTCAATACGATCTGAACCGAAGAGCAATATTAGCCATCTTTTCGGATATACCATTGCTGGAAGACATATCGTCAGCTGACTTGACTTTGATAGAATTCACATCCAATCAGAATTTAAATTCAGTATGGGTGTGGATGCAATCTAGAGCAATTCGTAATCTGGTATGGCAAGCGAAAAACTCATTATTTGATTTGGGCTTTCTGCTCGACTTAGAAATCGACAGTGTTTTGGAGACTGAGTTGTCAAGCAATATGGAATCTATGCCAAGGGCAAAAACTGTCACAGCGAATTGTCAAGATTTAAAGCAGCCATTGAAGGATAGGACTTCGTGTGCATGCAACTGCAGCAGTAATTCGAACTAGCTATCTAACCTGGCAAAGTTAACCCCTCTTACCTTGGTCAGCTGGAATTCGCGGGGTTTCAAACATTTGCTAAACAATGATGAGTGGCCTAGGCAAATTCCATATAATTCTGCTGCAAGAGACTTGGTTGCGAAGCCCCATAGTCTGGTCAGGTTATGAAATACACTTGAATCCAGCTCGGAAGCCCGCAATAGGCAGACCCTCTGCGGGTCTACTGGTGGCGCTGAAAGACGAACCGGGATCATCCTCACAGGTGTGGGCCATGCCGAATGCATACATGCTACTTGTAAGGGCGGTAATTAATGGTGACATCTATGCAATTTTGAATATATACTGGAACCCAGTAGCCATCACAACTGAGTGTTTCTTTAGGGATTTGAATAAATTATTTGACATAGTATCTGCGGATGATAAGATTGTGTACTTCATCTTAGCAGGTGACTTGAATATGAGTTGCTTAGCAACAAATGGGGCACAAAAGAGTGAAAAGCTGTTACAATGGAACACAATGGTCACTCACAGGAACTTGCAAATGTTGAATGGAGCATTTAAAACAGACATCCCTCCTGCACCAACTTGGAAGAGAGGAAATTCTGTATCCACAATTGATTTCATCTATGTAAATTGTCCTTTATGGTCAGCAATGTGCTCCTTTTGTGTGTCTCCATCTGTAACAAGTGATCATAACATGTTGTGTGCCACTTGGCAAGTAATGGCAAATGCGAATGATATCAAACACAAGATAATTGAAGGTGGTTGCTTTGTGGTAAATGGCGGCAAGAACCGACTCTGATGGTCGGAGAACGCCCTGTGGCATTTTAATCAAATTTTATGTGACTCAAACACCTCAACTAACTGGCAAGCATCAGACATAGGTTTAACATATTCCAATGCAATGCAATTATATAGCCACCAGAAGGCTGTGAATTCCAAAAGAGAAAGGCACATCCATGTTTTTGATAGCTCTATATTCATTAGGAAGAGAACATATCGTGCTGAAGTGAGAGGTTTGGCAAAGCTTCCTCTCACCATTAGATTGACTCTCATAAAAAAAAGTCTGCCTGAACTACAATAACTGGGTCAAAGGACATCGAGCCAATCTACATCAAAAAGATGGTGCAATTATCTTGTCTAGTTTGGCTGATAAAAATATCACAAAAATGTGGGCAATAATAAATCAAACTAATAACGCCCCCCAATTAGACCTTCAGACATCGACAGTTGAGGCACATCAGTGGGTAGATTACTTCCAATCCCTATATGCTTCACCCGTAAACACGGTCTCGACATTAAATACACGAGAGGTGCTGAGGTTCTGGCTACATACTGACCAAAAGGAAATAAAACACCTAATTATGACATCAAGCAACTCGTGTGCAGTAGGGCCTGATGGGATTTCGAACTCTCTGATGAAAAAACACCCTGAAGTCTGGAGCTCAATTCTCTACAAGATATTTTCTGCAATAAACGACCATCAAAAATTACCAAAAACATGGACGGATGCAATTACAATTCCGATTTATAAAAAGGGTGACCGTCAATTACCAACGAGTTACCGACCAATTTCTCTATTGGATGCACCTGCGAAAATATTTTGTAGAATAATATTAAAGGAGCTCAATGAGTGGGTAGATCAAAATAGTCTAAGAGACCCATTCCAGTCAGGCTTTGTAAGGGGCATGGGCACAATACCGAATATCTTAGCACTCTCAATGATACAATCAGAGCAAGTTGATGGTGGACTCCCCTTATATTTGGGATTTATTGACTTTAAATCCGCCTTCGACTACATTGATGGAGATATGCTTATATCTAAGCTAAGGCAACATCAGTGCCCAATGTCCCTTATAAACTTAGTGATCTTACTACACTCCTCTACCTCTATGCGAGTTAAACTAAATATGGGCGGAAGATTATCACCAACTATCCAAACATATAGAGGAGTGAAGCAGGGCTGTGCTCTTGCCTCATTCTTATTTAACTTCTTTATTTTTGATCTAGGCCCTGCACTAATGAACTGCGTAGCTGATGCGCCTCGTATAGGATCTCAAAAGGTTGCCTACATACTATACGCAGATGATTTGGTATTACTATCCCGCACTCCCATAGGCCTACAAAACATGCTAAACCAATTAGGTTCATATGCAACATCAAATAACCTTGTGATCAACACAGCCAAATCCCAAATTTTAGTGTGTAATAATAATTTTACAAAAAAATATCATCTGGAGTGGTCCCTTCAAAAGTGTGTACTAACTAAAGTTGCCAGATATAAGTATCTCGGAGTATATATTGAGCACAAGAAAACCCTAAGTACTATGACAGCTGAAATTAGGGTTAAACTTAGTTCTTTGATCTCACAATCTAAAATCATATTAAGAAGATATGGGAAGTTCACCGTGAAACACATTGTGCTCTTTTATAAGGCCAAAGTAATTCCAATTCTGCTACATGGTGTCGAGGCTTTGGTACCACAAAACTGCAAATTCTGGGATAGCTTAGAAGCTAGATTTTTGAAAAAAGTTCTATCACTCTCCCTAGGTACACCACTGGCCATGCTGCGATATGAACTGGGTTTGGTCTCCTTATATGCCCATGTATTATGGAAGCAGTGTGCGCTTCTACGGAAAATGCTGGATGGTTTAGGGAGGCCTACCTTTCTAAATGTACTAGCCCAAAATCTATTAACTGCAAAAGTTGGTATGTCAAGGAAGTGGAGAAGTCACACGCTCAATGCGGCTGCTGATGCCTCAGTATCGATCAAGCTTCTGTTGACTAATCCGGATCATGCCAAAAATAAAATTTATCAAGCAGACTGGATTTTCAACATGGAACTTTGCACAAAACTTAAAGACTTTAACCTCGAAGCTTTTGGCATCAAAAGGTATGGGGTAATAGCAGAGTATCTGCTGAAATTCCCGTCACATGCATGCCAGCAGAAATATCTAAGATTCAGATTCAATCAATATGAGACAAATGAGATCCTGTCTAGAAGAAAGGTAATAATAAAATAGGATCAGAATTTCTGTTGTCACTGTAAAGTTAATGGACAATGTGAAACATTACAACATCTCATCATTGAATGCCCCAGATTACATGACATCAGAGTGAAATTCTTCGGGGGAAAGTTGTCGGTTCAGAGTGGCACCAGTTCTGTGCAAATATGGAATAGTCTGTTTTGTAATCCAAGACTGACTATACAACTGGCAATTGTGCAATTTCTTAATATAATTTTCCCCGGCTCGTCTGCATAAATTAATTCAAAGTGAATGATGATTGTCAGTTCTAAGTAATTTCAAGGAGGGCTCTCACTTTCACTTTGTATTATTCTGTTTATTTTGTTTTATGTGGTTTCATTATGTTTACTTGTTTCATATTTGCCTATAATGGGGTGTAAATATTTGTTTTAAAGTATAAGATTTTTAAGTATGCTAAATGATAATGTGTATACAAATTTGAAAAGTTGGTTTACCAGCTATAACAAATAAAAAAAAAAAAAATAAAATAAAAAAAGGAACCACGGGGCGAGAGGCGGGACTGAACAACGGGGATGTACGAGGGTAACTCGCAGTGCGATCAGCAAAGAAAGGAAGGTGGAATTGCAGCAACAGGCACAGATGTATATAGACGGGAATGATGGGACGACAACATTGGCTTCGATATGACTTCCGAAGAAGCAACGAAAGTCAGGTAGTGCTGGAATGCATGGGTGAATATTTGGTGGAGAAATGGGAACAGTTAATTGGGAAATTACCACCGCAGCGATTGATAGATTTTAATGCATTAGCACGCTGTAGGGAGAGGGATGAAGAAGTGAGAGAACATGTATATGGACTTTTTGAACTTAAAGATGAATTAGATAATGATTATGCTGAAATGTTTCCTACACGTGGGTACAGGGGTAAGGATATCGGGAGACATCGGAAGGGAATGCGGGGGTCACATAATGAACGGCAGCAGTTACCATCACCGGGGCAGAAGGAAATGGTGAACGAATTATCGTTGTTAAAACAGATGGGGGCAGACTTGAAAGCATGCCTATTGAAAACGCGGGTACTACTGCAGCAAGTAGTAGGACATAATAGAGGGAGAGGGAACGCACAAGGAAGGAGTAATTTGAATATGCATGGGGGGGAACAGTGGGACCAAATCAGTGTGCGTATTGTAAGGAGGAAGGACACTGGCGAGCGCAATGTCCGCATCTGCAGAACAGAAATGGGTCAGGTCAGAGGAGACAGCCTAGAGGACACCAAAGAGCAAATGGACCAAATAGGAATAGTATGCAGCAGCACCACAATAATGGAGGTAATCAAAACCAAAGTCCCCCTAACCAGAGTCAGGGACAGCAAAACCAACAGTATGGAAACCAGAGTGGAGGAAATAGAGGGAAGAGTGGGAACGTTTTCGATACACAGTCAAACGCGTATTACAGTAACAGTAATGATTACACATCAGACGATGTGTTACTTCCCCAATAGGACAGCCCAGGATAGGGGTCGGAACCAGTGTCCATTCCCGTGAATCAGAGAGGACCCTACGTAGAAATGAGAGTCGGGAATGAGGAGCACCGCTTTCTTGTAAATACAGGAGCGCAAAAGTGTTCAATAGACCACCACTTGGTTCCGGATACACCACTGTCAGGGCAAAAGAATGTTTCCGTAGGGTTCGCAGGTACACCAGTCATAAACCCAGTGTCCCAACCAGTCCCAGATACTATAGGACCATTCACTGAACATTGTCCTTTCCTTTTAGCAGAAAATTGTGGGGATTAAATTTGTTGAAAAAATTAGGTTCCGTTATACATTGCACGGCAGACGGGTGTTCCTAACGATTAGGCCACAAGATGCCCCTGTGTCAGAATTCATGTCTGAAACCTTGCAAAGTGCCAACCTCTATATGGGCAATGCATGACAACGATGTAGGATGCTTGAAAATAGAGCCAGTAAAAATAATTTTGAAAGAAGGTGTTACCCTACTGTGAATTCCCCAATACAGAATTTCGGCTGAAGGTGAGGAAAGGATTAAAGAGTATTGTTACAGATTTGTTGAAATTAGGGGTGATTGAAGAAATTACAGGCAGTACATGCAACAGCCCGATTCTTCCAGTTTATAAAAAAGGAGGCAATGAAGTACCATACCGTTTTATAATTGATTTGCGCGTGCTAACAAAAGTAGTAGATCCACAATTTCCTTTAGTGCCAGATGTCACTACAATATTGACAATGATACCTGTTTCAGCAGAATATTTTAGTGTAGTTGATCTAAAGAATGCATTCTTCAGCATTCCAGTGGACAAGGACAGCAGATATTTCTTCGCGTTCACATTAGGAGGACGATCATTTACATTCACGCGGATTCCGCAAGGTTACACGAAAGTCCGAGTATTTACAGTAGAGCATTGAAAGAGCAGCTAGACATGCTAGACTTACCAGTGGGTTGCGTACTCTTGCAATACATAGACAATCTATTTTAAACTGCTGACACAGAGGAGATTTGTAAAGAAAGCACTGTATTACTACTGTCACACCTAGCGGCACATGGCCATAAAGCTAGTTTGAAGAAATTTCAATATAATTGAAAGGAGGTGGCCTATTTGGGCTACCTACTTTCGAAAGAAGGGAGAAGGCTAACGCCAGAACGCATAGAAAGTATTTCTTGTATGCCTATTCCAAAGACACAGAAAGGAGTCAGAGCCATAATAGGCATGGCTTCATATTGCCCGCAATGGATTGGTAATTTTGCGTTAATTGTGAAACCAATGGTGAATTTGACTAGAAAGGATGTGGTTATGCCTTTACAGTGGAATGAGGAATGTCAGAAAGCATTTGATCAATTGAAAACTGCATTATGCTCGGCTCCAGTTTTGGGTATGCCGAGTTATGAGAAGGTTTTTAGGCTGTTTGTGTGTGATAGTGAAGGATGTGCATTGGCGGTTTTGACACAGGAACAAGGTGGAAGAAATAGGCCATGCAGCTATTTTTCTTCTGCGCTGGACCCTGTAGTGCGCGCACTACCACGATGTTTGCGATCTGTCGCAGCGGCTGGTGCGTCAGTGAAACAAACGGATGGGATGGTATTGGGGCATACTTTAATTCTGATGGTGCCACATGCCATAGACGTTCTATTAAATAGGACACAGACGCAACACCTCACCTCTGCTAGATTGACAAGATATGAGATTGTTGTTCGTGCCCCATATCCAAATTATGAGGTGTAGCGCTTTGAATCCTGCAGAATTAATGCCACTACCCATAAAAGAAATTGGGGAGAATGAATCGCCCCCCCATGATTGCTTAATGGTCACTGAGGAAGAAACCAAGAGGAGAGTTGATTTAAGTGATACCCCACAGAAAGAGCCAGATGGAGAGTTATTTTGTGACGGCTCATGTTTTAAATTACCTGACGGCACGACAACTGCCGCATACGCTATCACTACCCTAGAGAGCGTTGTAGAAAGCAAAAGAATCCCCTACAACTCGGCACAAGCCGCAGAGATAATGGCATTAACCAGAGCCTGCAAGATTTCTGAAAATTTGAATGTGAATATATATATATATACTGATAGTCAGTATGCTTTTGGGTTGGTTCATAACTTTGGTCGACTCTGGGCTGAGAGGGTTTTTGACATCACATGGTGCCAGAATTCAACATGGCCCTTTGATTGTACGATTGCTGTCTGCACTCACGCTTCCAAAACGCCTAGCAATAGTGAAATGCGAGGCACACAAAAAGGTAACATGCAAAGTAGGAGAGGGAAACGCGTTTGCAGACAGAATTGCGAAACAAACTGCCACTGATTTAAATACCAAAATGATGACGGTTCAGACTGAGGAAGTACCCTGTATGATAGAAAATGGAGTTGCCACTGTCAAAGAAATGCAGGCCGAAGCTACGGCCGATGAAATACAAGGGTGGGCAGAGGGCTCGGCTGAGTTAGGTCTGGAAGGTTGTTGGGTGGACAAGGGAACTAGAAACTGGATGTTGCCAAATTCATATGTGACTGCAATGGTCACAATGGCCCACAGCCCTACCCACATCTGTGCGAAAAATATAATACAGCACCTATCCACAGTATGTCAGAATGTAAACATAAAGAAGAATGCAGAGAGGTTGGTGCAGAACTGTATCACGTGTTTACAACACAATGTAGGAAAGGGAACAGTGACTCCAATAGGCAGTTTTGGCCCGCCCACTATGCCTTTTGAGGTGATCCATTTTGATTTCATAGAGATGGAGATGCCAGAATTTGAAATATGTCCTAGTGGTGATTTATGCATTCAATAAGTGGGTGGAGGAATATCCCTTAAAGGACTGCACAGCAATGAGCACGGCAAAAGTAACACTTAAAGAATATTTTTCCCGTTTTGGCTTGCACCGTGTCTCATGGTCAGATAATGGCCCGCATTTTGTGGGTGCAGTGGTGTTACAGATATGTGCGGGTCTTCAGATCGATAAGAGATTCCATAGTTCAAGGTATCCGAGTTCAGCCGGTCTTGTGGAGAGGCACAATGGGATTTTCAAGTCAAAGATCAGTAAAATATGTGCGGGAAGCAAGTGGAGTTGTTGGGTGGAT
The DNA here is from genome assembly GCF_040938575.1 of Ambystoma mexicanum. Classification (NCBI taxonomy): domain Eukaryota; kingdom Metazoa; phylum Chordata; class Amphibia; order Caudata; family Ambystomatidae; genus Ambystoma; species Ambystoma mexicanum. The sequence continues at coordinate 1,606,129,070 of NC_090932.1, forward strand.
GCATTACCAATAGCGCTATTATGCATGCGTACGTCTGTACAGTCTAAAACTGGGCTCTCCGCATACGAAATCGTAATGGGGAGGCCGGCAAATGTTTGGTGCGCACCTCAGCCAAAACGACTTAGAGGTAGAACATCCTGTTCTTGTACTTATTGTGGCCTTTTAATGCAGAAATTGTGTTAGATTCATCAGCAGATGCAGGAGGCATTACCAGTGAGATACACCGGTCCGGGGCACGCGCTGGAGCCAGGGGACTGAGTGCTGCTTAACATTTCTTAAAGAAAGTCATTGTTGTCACCCAGGTGGCGCGGCCCCTATCAAGTACTCTTGGCAACGCAGACGGCGATACGGGTGGATGGACGGAAGTCGTGGATCCATGCCACCCATGCCAAAAAGGTTCCAACGTCACTGAAAGACTTGCCTGACCCAGACGACCGCAAAGGGGCAACGGTCCCAGAAACAGAAGAAACTGTTGCCAGTAAGCAGCCACCAAATCTGCCCAAAAGAGAAGTGAAACTTGAAACAAAGCCTGAGACGACTGCCAAAAAAGGGGAAGGGCAAATGGTGCCCCAACGTTGCCCAGCAGAATCGACATCACTGTTGGGCGACACGAAATCTGCCTTGCAAATACCAGCAGGAACTAAACGTGTACCCCTTTGGCATCCACCAGCACTTGCCAGCATGCCAAAAACCGAATCTGCATCACTGGCCCGGCGCACACCAGCACCTGCAGTAGTGTCACAGGCTGACTTTGAGTCTGAATCTGGAAGTGCACCGGCACTGTTCACAGATCACACAATACCAGGAGTAAGGCGATACAATTTGCAGCCTCGAAAGACAAAGTGATCCACAGTTCTTTGGCGTTTATATCAACCTCTGGTTCTGCTCATGGACGGAGAAGGAACTAGAGGTGTAGAGGACAGAAGCGTGAGAATTGTGCAAGTCGGACAATTCAAGACTCGCGGCTCCTCGGTGCGATCATAAAAAGTACATGTGTCTGGAACCAGAGCCGACAAGCTGGGCGCACATGGTACTAAGGCAATAAGATAACTGATCAAAAGTCCTCTGAGCAGTATGAGAAAGGACAAGTGACCTTGCCTAAAAATAAATAAGCAAATTCAGGCTATAAAGGACTGGCAGAACTGAACTGTGACAATTCCGTTGAACTTATTGACATCAGAGCAAGTGCAACGAAGAGAGATATATCCACGACGAACTCTAATAAGGAAGAAGGACGATAAGAAACATGTCGGGACCGGTTCCAGCCTCCTCCTGCACCACTGCTGAGAATGAGTCAATTATAAAGACTGTAAGCTTAAGAAAAACACATGGTAATAAGAATTGTATGCTGGCACTGACAACAATTATGTGCTTTATGAGCGTGGTAGCACCAATAACGACAGCCCTAGTATTATGGTATGTGGAATCGATACACCCATTAGAAATGTTTTTGCCAATAGTTGATATATCCACTACTGAAAACCCGGTTCAGGTGATTACTTATACCCTGCCCCCAATGGGAGAAAGACACAGGGAAGGGTTTGGGGATAACACCTTGTTATTAATTATGAATATGACATGCAATTCTGAAGAAAACAAATTGCTGGGTATATGCCCATTTACCACAGCATTCTGGGAAAAGAATAGGTTGGTATGGACAGCTATTACCATTAAGATCTGCATGTAGTGCATCTTTAAGTGCAATGTTCTATGGGAAATGGAATGAGAGTAGTACGGGTCAATTAGACAGAACCAACATGAATGAGTTTGAGGAAATAATAATGAAGCCTGTGGGTTGTTCCATATTCCATAAAGCACAAGTAATGGCCCCAGAGCCCACAACGAAAAGTACGCGAAAGATAACACGACAAAATAGACGAGATAGATTGTCCCCACCAGAAAAACATCTGTAATGATGTTTCGTGTAAAAACAGACGGGGACAAAGATGCAATTCCCCCTTCTTACACAGTGAATTATAGCCCAAGAACTGTCCCTTTTTGTCTAAAAAAGAAAGGCTCCTTTTCAGTCTGAACATATAATGGGTGCATGAATACAGTGGTATTGAAATGGGAAATAGAACCAGTATATGTGGGAGATCCAGTTTATTTTATATGCGGAGAGAAAGCATATGCTTGGTTGCCCAGAAACTGGGGAGGTACATGTTAACTAGGTCTACTGTTCCCAGGAGTATTCCTCTTAGAAACAGCAGACATGGCCAGACTATCCAGAGCTAGAGTCAAAAGAACTAGCGAGGGTGTTTTGATAGCGACTGACGTAGCAAAATCATTCATTCCATTCTTGGGGCAGATAGTGAACTCCTATAATATAAGGCAGCTGTACAGAATACTAAAAAAAGACCATAAACACAACGACAGATATACTATTTAACATGAAGTTTGAAGAAAGAGGAATCAGGTTAATGACGCTGCAAAATAGAATGGCTCTCGATGTGATTGTGGGGGAATTTGCAAAATAGTGGGATCAGCGTGTTGTGTATATGTAAATGACTATTCCCCTACAATCTTTGAAGCAATAAAGAAAATGCATGTCCTAAGTTCCGAACTCCCTACTGGAGAAGGAAGCTGGGGAATAGGGTCTTGGTTTTGGGGAATATTGCGTTCTTGGGGATGGAAGTTGATTTCAATATTCGTAGTGGTGTTTGGAATATTCATAACATGCTGTTGTTCCATACACTGCCTACCAATAGTTTGCGCTGAGGTAACTGAGGGATGTACTAAGGGATGTATGCATATGATGACAAAAAGAAAACAAACTCATGGTTGGGCTGACCAAGACACAAATGAGATGAAAACAGTAAAAGAATTGATGGCTATAGATATTGATGAAAATGATGATGTTTACGATAGCATGAAAAATTCAGACATAAGTACTTCAGACTTATCATCATTAGAGGAGGTTTCAATAAATAGATGAGATGTTTGGCATACGGCCAAAGGAGGGCTTGTCAGTCTAGAAAAATGGATACCTCTCGTGTGACCGCAAACGTATTCTGATGGCCGTGGGCCAACCGTCTCATGCACGATATGACAGAATATAGGTTTCCGAGTTTGCCAATGAACGCCCATTTTGATATAACAAGAATCGCCATTTTGTTTTCTAACCATTGCTCATTGCTTTCTGTTCTTATTGCTTTGCAGTACATTTTCTGCTTACACTGCTCGACTATGAAACATTGTTGTCTGCACGTGAAAGGACAAGGCCGCAGGGCCGCGAGGATAACAAAAGTTTGTTGAAACACAACGTAGGCAGCGCCAGGAAGAATGCCCGGCTCCCTCCGGAATGTAGCCTTGAAGCAGATCTGCAGGGCATTTAATCATTTTGCAGCTGCCAGCCAGTCTCGTTATATGGTAGAATATGTTACAATAAAGCAGCTAAAGGCTTGAATTATGCTCTTCTTACGGCCCCCCTTTGCTGAGCCCCGTTAGAGCGTGTCGGCTCCCAGGACACGAATAGCACCTCATAGATAGCAAGGTCTGGAATGCAACTCTTCCCCCGTATGTAGCTCGCTTCCAAGAACAGAAGCGCTGTGTTCTGTTCAACAACTGAAAGATGCCTCCGCACTCACAAATAGCAAATTGTTACTAGAATAGATATTTGAAGGTGTCATAGTTGTCAAAAGTGTTCATCATCACACCAAGTTCAGAGAAACCCAATAAAGGGGGGTGTTAAACATGCCATAGCTGATTGTTTGATATGCATTTTGTATATATGTAACTGATGTACGTAATTCACTCTCTTGCGTCCCTCGAGGTCTAGAGATACACGTCGCGGGGCGTGAGACCGAGTTGGCCAACTGAGACTTTTGCTTTGCAATAAACCCTAGCTTTCGGAATACAACCTCGTGTCTGGCGTATCTATCGTGTGTGGTGACTCGCCTTGTTTCCAAAGACGTAAGGGACCACTAGGGGCCCCTTTCAATGGGTCTGACCCGACGAGATCATGCATCGGATGCTAGGCGATCACTTCATTGGTTACCAATAGAAGCACGCACTAAGTACATGATGCTAGTAACATTCAAATGTAGGTTAGGCCTAATGCCTTTATACTTGCAGGCCTCCATCACTGATAAAGTTAATGGTAGGGCTTTGAGGTCTTGTGGACAGAGATCTGTTCTTACCTCGGGAGTAGAAGATCAAAAGCTGAGAAGGGTGCTTTTCATTTGGTGGCCCCAAAGCTCTGGAATCAGCTACCGACAGAGTTCTTTGTCGGTATTTAAGAAAGATTTAAAAACGCATCCTTTTTCCCTTTATTCATCTGTCATCTTTGATTCCTGACTTAAGGTGGGATATATGTTATGCGTTATTGTCTTGTTTAATTGTCTGCACCTTTATGTCTCAGGGTCCATAGTGTGCATTACAAATAATATAATATAATAATGTTTGACATGTACCATTGATCATTACTCTGTAATGTTGTTTATGTGCAGCGCTTTGGACCAAGGTGCTATATAAAGTACAATAACAATTAAAAAATGTGCACCCTCCAATATGTTGCATATTTGCAAGTCAGAGACTGTGTTAATCAACCATTGACCGAAACATCTGAGGAATGAATAAACAAGGATACGGTTTTCTATTCTAACCAAATTGGCTTTGAAAGGTTTTATGCTGTACATAATCTCTGTTTACAAATGAATATTTTTTCTGCATCGAGACGTGTTTTGTATGTGTGCACGTGATGTCTTTGCAGTTATTATATTTTATGTTCTTGCAGAATGGACATGCAGCAAAACATACTTGCATATTATTAATATATTCACGTCTTGGTACACCGGTTGTCAAGAGTTAATCTCAAGGAATATGCATTCTATAAGAGGGTGCTGTGAGGAGCCAGAAATGAGACGCAGACACAGAGGAGTCCTGTTTATTAAAGGAAGTGGGCATTGGAAAATGCCTCTCTATCCCTTATCTAGGTGGGATTTCCCTACCTCAACCAAAACAAATGGGTCTGTCCTTTGTCAAGATGTCGAAACAAAATGTATGTCCTGTGTTTGTAATCCTATTCTGGCTCTCGCACGCTAAAACTAGTTTCAAGGTGTAAGGGGGTAATGTCTCTTGATTTCTCAAAGTCTTCAAATCTAACATAAAGGTTTCCAATGTGCAATGTTCACAGTTCTAGAGAATGGCTCCCTTCCCCAGATTCCTTGTACCAATACAAAAAGTTCAAAATAAGGAGTAATCAAGTTCCTCAGAATCCAAGGGGATCTCTCTCGCCCCTTGGTGGATTCACAGTTCTCTGGAAAACAGTTCCCTTCCCCAGGTTTTCTCTTCACCTTTTAATATTCTGCACCTTCTAAATGCGGGTTCCAAATTCACAAGTCACCTGGTATCTTCCTTGCTAGGCTTTTCTCACACGTTTATAATAGTTCAGAATCTCAAAGCCATTGGTCTTCCTTTAGATTCTCTTTCCACCTTTACAACAGTTCATACTACAGTTCACACTCTCAAGGACATGGACCTTCCTTGAGGTGCTCTTTACATTATGATTTGCACAGACACAGTCTTCACCTGGTGTACTCTCCTGACAGGACTTCATTGTACAAACATTTAACTTCACCTGTTATGCTCTCCTGCCAGGGCTTTATTAAACAAAATACTTTCCCTTTAACATTAGCACATTGCTGTTTCATGAAATCTTGTATCATACTGTTCTCTTCATTATTTATTTCCTCTTTCCCAAAAGGGTGCTTTGTCCCTTGTCCAAGCATCTTCAACTTTAGTTTTTCTCCTTTAAAGTCTCGGTTCAATAACCTGTTTGTCTGCTTTATAATTGCTTTCACTTCTTTAATGGCTTCCCTTTTTGTTCTCGCTGCGTTTTCATGAAGCGACACACTGCTAGGCAACCCTTAATCCACTTGTGTTCTTTGGGCTTGCCACTTATTTAACTCCCCTCGGTTCCCTTTTGTCTGCGTTATTCTGATGGAGCGGCATACGTTTGTAGGCGACCCGGTAATCCACTTGATCTCCATGGGCTTACCAGTTGCTTCCAGCGTATCTTCACTTCCGCCTGCTTCAATTTGTTAGCTTTGCGTGCCCCCCGTTAAGCGATGCACTCTTGCCACGTCCTCCTTCACGGTGCGCAGTTCCCGCTGCTCTTTTCTTGAGGAGTGAACTGGCTACGTTGCTTCTTCCCGAGTTTGGGGTTGCTTCCAAGCCATTTGCCACAGCGTGTTTCCACTCAGCATGGTGCTCAGTGTCGGTACAGGTCCTGATGCAGCTCTCTCCTCTCTGTGAACTGTGTTGGGCGTGCGTTTAAACTTCCCGACCTGATTATTCATTTTCCAACAACTAGACAGCTGCGTTGGTCGCCCGGTATTAGGGAAGTTTATTGATCTATTTTTCTTTTTTCTTTCTCCTCAGTGGCGAGGAGACCATTTCTTGAATGACGTTGGGGAATTGGATATTGAACTTCATTGGGAGTTATCACTAGTCCCTACCTCTTCCTCATACCAGTTGTCAATATACTATTCTTAGTGGGATTTTGGGGAGTATCCACAGTAGATCTACCAAGAGGTTGGGGAAGAGTGTGAAAACATGCCATTAAGGCATGTGGAATAGGGGAAACATTCCTTAAAGCAAAGGGGGGTATGCAGTTTCCTCCAGCGATGCCCTGCCATCTCCCTGAGTGCTCCGCCCTCATATAGCCACCCCCGGGGTCAGGCTCGGATAGCGGCTGCCATCCGCTGACCACACTGGGGAAGGCTACCTCAGGGAACGAAGTGAGGACATCTCTAGATTCATCACAGTGCATAACTGCAGAGTCTGGTCTGTGTTATCAACCATTGGAATGACTACCCTACTAAGTAATTGTTATATGCTATTTTATATAAATCGAATTGCCCTTATGAATTCTGATGTTGTTTTTAACCTTTGTCACTCATGAATGTTTTTACAGTACTTAGGCGGGTTTTGTTTACCTGTGATCTTGCACTTATGTGCAAGTGATAGCGTCACGGTTATTATTAATACAATGTTCCAAAATGGCAGCGCTGGAACGACGCGGGACACCAGTACTTACCCTACCAGGTCTGGAAGGGACTATTGCTAAAGACGAGTAATGGTACTTATATTATCTATAGAAACCTGGACTAACCTTGACATTTGCAACTAGAGAACTTACAAGTTGCGCTAAGGAACTTGAGTCTGAAATGAGTACTAGCGGCACAATTTGAGCTACTGGATTTTAGAATGGCAGTGGTGTAATCAACCTTTATAGTGACTGGATGGTAGGGAGATTGTTGTTGTGGATTGTTTTTATATATCTCTCAGGTGGATCACTGGAACACAGATTTAATACATCTTTGTGGATTTGGAGGATTGTGTTGTGGACCAAAATAATTGCAATTTAAGGGTACTTGCTATGAGACTATAAACGTATTCATGTCGAGGTTAGATATGTTCTATCAAACAGCCACCCACTTATACTCTTTGGTGCCACTATCAGCATTGACTAATGGTTTCTCCTCATGTGGTTTGTTTCTATAATCTTTTTCTCCTATTTCCTCTACTTAACTTTTAGTCTGCATAACCAGCAATTGGATTGCAGTTATACCACAGGTGACTGTATCTAAATGATTGCTATTGCCTTGATAAAGCACTCGCAGGGTGAAACTCATGGCCATGTAGTGGGCATATATTGCATATACAATGACCACGTCCATTTAATAGTTAATGTGTTTTTGTCACTCTAACTCACAAGCAGATGGATTATATATTACCTTGCAAATGTACATAATCTGATGTAAGATTAAAACATGTAATTAGAACTGATAATGTGTGTTAACTGATACTTTGCTTTGACAAAAGGGCGCTTACATTGGGGTATGGGGTTATGCCTGAATGTTTTGTTTGGAGCAGCACTGGGTTGTGTGCAAGTTTCCCCAGCATAGCAGCTCTTTGCTAACTCTAGAGCCTAAATCATTTTAGTAGTGGCACGGCCTGACTTGATACGACAACCCATAAGTGTTTTTTATATGTATACATTACTCTAAAAGCTCCTAGTCATCTTAAACATTTGACTGCTTCTAGTTGGACCACACAGTTGAATTTAATGATAGCCTTTCAATATGAGGCAAGTGTGTTTAGAACATTCAGTGTTCTGAAGTATCAAAACAAGAATGGTATTGGAGAAAGTTACTTGAACAATTCATATTTAAAATACATATACAAACAACTTGACTCCCCTGTGCAGGTATATGAGGTATTGTATTTTTATTTGTAACATGCCAAAAACTCTAGGCCATCAGGGCGCACATAGACACATCGGACAACAGAATGCACAGAGAGCAGGCTAGGTCCATGAAATCCTAGACAGATATCATCTTATACTACTATAGGTAGTGAATGTATAGGCATCTTTTAGGGAGTGAACATGTGTCTGCGACTTTCACTAAATATGAGTGTGCTACTTTCAATTTCTGTGTGTATGTGTGCCTGAATACAGCTGCATGTGCTTTTAATCTATTCATGTGTGCAACTGTCAATATACCTATACATGCACAGCTTTTAATGGCTGTATAGGTTTCAGCCTGCATGTGCTTCTGGGCTGGTGATGTACTATTCCCCAGTAACATGTAAAATGTTGAACCCCCTGCCCCGCCCTTCCACATTACACGTGGATCTATCTGTGCATTCAAAGATAAGGGACTGCAAGGGTTTAACCCTTTGCTAAATTCTTAGTGAACAGAACTAATTCCCTATACTCATTTCTGTTGCACAAACATCTAATTTACAGCTATACCTCCCTGGCTGCTTTAATGCATGATATTACTGAGAGCATCGTGTCATGACTACACTAGTATGATGCAAAAGATTCTACACCTGCTTAAGCCACATATTATATTTTAACTGGCGCTTAATTTTACATAGGCAATTCTGCATTAACGTGGCACCATAATGCATTAAATTTTAAATGTGGGCGCTCAATACAAAATACATTGGCTTTAAGGAAATAACATCTCACTTTGTGTTTGATGTAAATGTGAGAACACATGGCATTTAAATACACTGCACCTGTGTTCCTGATCTCAAAATGCATTCCCCACGACTCCCTGCCCTTTATTCCCCCAGACCCTGGTCAATCAATAGGGACAGTTTTGGACTTAGTGGCCTTTAATTAAGCTTTTTAAATGTAACATCTTATTGTGAAGAATCAGCTGTGGGCTCAATCTGAAATAATTGGGAATCCGTCTTTTCAGCTGGCTGTCTGGAAACCAATTTGTAAACATTGTAAGGAACGCATGGTGGCAATAGTAAGACAGACGCAAGTGACCACAGTTCAAGGGTGTTATTAAACATTTGCCAGTGTGTGATATACGCCTATCAACACCTAAATCTACAGATGGGAGCAAGCTACAACCATCAAATTAAAATAATTCTGTCCTAGTGGAGTCTTGTCAAATTAATATAGTTTATACTAAACAAAAAACATATTGCCAATCCTTAGGTGAGGCAATGTTCATGAAAAATAAAGAAGTGTTCACAAAATAATATGTCAGGGTATTTAGACCGTTGGCCTCCTTTACCCACGTTTTCAGCACGGGACAAGGCGGGTCACTCTAGCAAAGCACACACTCTGGCTTCTGCGACACAAGGGTGCAGTTCCATTTTCCCAGTATAGGACCTTCTGTTTCCAAGTCTCTTTACTTCTCGCATGTCTCTTGACGCAGAGTGTGTGCTGTACCAGAAAAAAACATTTGAATGTTCTTTTCAATATTCAATGTGGGTGCTCACCGTGGTTCCCCCTCCACTGGTCTTGGATCCCTTTTCATAAGCAAAATAAAAGTTCAACATTGGATTTCCCCTCTGCCGGGCTCAGATCCTTTTCATACAAAGTTCACTTAGTCTCCCTCAGCTGGGCTCGGACCATTTGGATTTACTTTTAAACTATCGAAGACTTTCGAATGTGCATAGCATTTAGCTTGACCTGTTGCAGGACCACTTTGATCTCTCTCCCAGTCAGCAATAGTTGAATACCTAACGGAGACTTTCAAATAAGCATCCACATGATGCCGGACCACTCTGTGTATGGCATCTCTTCTTGGTTTCCGAAAGTTCAGTTACACAGTTCAACTATTTCTTTTGGCTGTCAATTGTATTTGCATTGCTTATCCCACACGCTGCCCCCTTTATACAATGTTGCTGCTTGCAACCTTGGTTCGAAACACAAGCTGATTTATTATCAGTCTCTCTGACTCACCAGCTGTACTTTCTTTTCGGACGCTGTTATTGTTGTAGGAGCCAAGGACAGCACCACACCAGCATTCACTCCTCCCGCCTCGGTTATCGACGTGGGAGAGCCCTGGGTACCTCAGACACACTGTGCCAGTTTGATCAGCCTTAGTACCTCGTCTTCGGTTTCTTACTTTCCAAGGTTCATGAAAGTAACTGTCTTTATAGGACAAGGATGCTGCTCTCCTTGCAACCCTTTCCGATATCGCTGTCTTTCTCATTGGATTAAATGGCCAGCTTGGAACTGCTGTCTCATTGTGTGTTATGCCTCGCTCAGAGTGTGCCTTTGTGTTTCGCCTTTTATCCGTGCGGGGAAGTGTGATGGAATTCAGGTGTATGTAATGATCCGTAATTGCCTGACCATGGTGTTGGGACATGGCGGTTATACGGCTCTGGTGTTAGTCCGTTGTCGCTCACAGTGAACTATCCTTGAGAAAGTTTGTGTCGGGAAAGGGGTGTGGGGTGAGTTCCCAGGTATCCTACATGGTAGGATGGGGGAAAAAGGTGTTACAAAGAACTGGATACCGCGTCTCACCCTCCCGCAATCGTCCACCCCCAGGAACTCGATCCAAAAGTGATGACTGTGTCCTGGCCACCTGGATGACGGATCCCGGGGACTAGCGGGTGAGACAACTTCAGGTTTCTCATAACATGCACTCTCAATGTGCTAGTCTCCAGTCTGCATGTCGTCCGTCCTTAATCCTCCAAGATTCATCTCCCAATATCAATTCCTCTCACTTCAATGAGAATGATATATGATAAGCTATTGTATTTGTATCACGCTCTTACACGTGTTTCAGAGCGCAACGAGGCAAGGGAGGACGAAACAAAGATCTTACTAGTCCCAGTGACATTGAGAACAAGTGCAGGGGAGAGGGAAGGGGGAAAGTGCAAGGGAGAGGGTAGACGTGAGAAGTTCTGAGCAAGGGATGAAAACAACTGGTAGTGCAGCCAGCAAGGTGACAAGTGCAGGGTTTTATACTTGCAGGTAAGGGAACTGTACGGTTACAGATGCAGACCCAAGTGAAAGGGTTGCCAGGAGGCTCTGCGGGTGTGTGGCTGGATGGGCAGGGACCTGGGCCCAGAATCAGAGGGTAGCCAGGTGCACAGAGCCGAAGCAGATAGATCAGCAGGGGAGAGGAAAAGCGAAGGCAGAAGCAAAGAGGAAGGTCTTGAGATGCTTCCGGAACCGGAGATGGTTCTCAAGTTTGAGTGGCAGGGTGGCTGTTCCAGAGTGAGGCCTCAGCTGAGGAAAGGGATCAACCCCCAACTAGTTGCTCGGAGACGCGACTGACCCTGAGGGAGTTGGAGGTGGAGAAGCAAAGAGCTTGTGTGGGAAGGTATTTACAGAGGAGAGTTGAAGGTATTTTGGACCCAGGCCCCAGAAACCCTTGTGGACAATGCAGAGGGTCTTGAATTTAACCCTTGCAACCACTAGGAGCCAACAAAGAGATTTCAGGGCTGGAGAGATACGATCCCAGGCCTTGAGGCCAAGGACAAGTCTTGCAGTCCTGTTCTGGATGAGGGGCAGAGGGCGGAGAGTATAAGCAGGCAGATTTAGAAAGAGGCTGTTGCAGTAGTCTAGCCTAGAGAGAAACTAAGCTCTTGAGACAGTAAGCTTCTGGGGGAAGGAAAGGAAGAATACCTCTGAGGAGGTGCAGTTGGTAGTTTAACTACTTAGAGATGTAAGGAGAAAAGGAGTGTGTGGAGTGGATGATGACCCAGAGGTTCTTGGACTCACAGGTAGGAGCAGGAAGCGGGCAAAGGGTGGCCGGCCAGAGAGTGACGGGAAAGGAGGGAGCAGGTGTGCGAATGAGGAGAATCTCACTACTGGATGGCAGACACAGTCTGAGATGAGGGAAGGAGAAGGGGTGGCGGAAGGAAGCCTGAAAACAAGCTGAGTGTCCTCTGCATACCACTGAAAGTTGGAGCAGAGAGCGGCAATGCGGTGAGCAAGGAGTGCCAGGTATTGGTTGAACAGCCAGTGAGACCCCTAGGGGACACCACCAGTAGAGTGAGATGGAGGAAAGGAAGGACCCAAGTTAGGCATCAGAGGGTCGATCAGAGAGGAAAGAGGTTAGCCAGGCCAGGGCCTGATCGGTGATAACCAGGTTATCACGGAGATGGTTGAGCAGGATGGCATGGTTGATTGTGTCAAAGGCAGAAGAGAGATAGAGTAGGATGAGGACAAAAGGGATGTTCGAGTCAAGGTCGGAGAACAGGTCTTCACAGATGTTCAGGAGAGCAGTTTCATAGCTTCTGGCAGCTCTGAAGCCAGACCGATGGTCCTGGAGACAACCAAAATAGTTGGTGTGAAGATTATGCTGGGAGATGGCCAACTTTTCCCAGAGTTTGCCCAGGAAAGGAGTGATAGAAATCGGGCGATAGTTAGCCGGGCAAGATGGGTCGGCTGTGGGTTTTTTGAGAAGAGGGTGCACAAGGGAATGCTCCAGAGGGGTAGGAATGGTTACAGAAGTCGGCCAGAGCAGGGGTGTCAGTGTGCTCCTTGATGGGTTTGAACGAACAGGGAAGAACCTGTTTTGACAAGACTTTCATAGATCAGACTTGTCTGGAAATCTCGTCGGGCGAGAACATAGGAAATGATGGGGGCGGAGAGGCGGCTGCAGGTGGGCCAGAGGTATCGGAGGGAGAAGGGGGCCAGAGGGGAGTAGAGGATGAGAGGGTGGACAGGATGTCTTGTGTTTTTTTTCATTTTTTTTTTTAGATGAAATGAGAGGCCAGGGCCATGCAAAGGGCTTGGGAGGTGATAGGAGAAGTAGAGAATACAGCAGGGTTGGCCAGCTCCTTGCAGATTTTAAAGAGTTCGGCCAAGTTGTTAGATGCCGCAGAGATGCAGGCTTGGATATGGGCTCTCTTCTTAGTGCGGACAAGGAGCTGGTATTGCCTTTGGAGCAGGCCAGTTTGTCAGAGGATGCACAGGAAGCCTGCCATTTCCTCTGTCACCCTACACTTGCATTTAAGGTTAACTAGGTCACAGTCGTACCAAGAGTTGCACCTGGCTTGGGGCTTCAAGCGGATCCTCATGACGGAGGCAAGAACATCTAGAGTATCGGAGATAGAGGAGTAGTGCGTGGAAAGGGCTGTGTCAGGACGCGAGTCAGCCGGCGGTGGAGGTAAAGGTGAAGGAGGAGGAGGAGGAGGAGGAGGAGAGAATGTGGTGCGAAAGCCTCAACTGACACACGCTTTGTGGGTCGGATGACCCAGAAGGTAGGTGGATGTATTGGAGTTGGCCTGGCCTGATGGCTAGTGAGGGAGAGATGGGAGGAAAGGAGAGAGTGATCGCTCCAGGAGAGAGAAGTGGTCAGTGGGATAGAGGGGAGGTCTGAAGAGATCAGGGCACCCCGAGTGTGCCCTGCAGTGACAGTCGGGCCAGAGGGGAGAATAGAGAGGTTCGCAGAGGTCACGAAAGAGTCCAGATGAGGGACAGGGAAGCATCCAGATGGATGTTGAAGTCTCCAAGAAGGACGGAGTTGAGTGGTCGAGGCCAGGAGGGAGGAGGAGAGGTCCGCCCACTCAATGATCATTGAGTGTGATCATTATGTATTGTTTATCTCCACCCCCATCTTGTGATGGAGGAGTGGTTTCTACCGACCATGATGTGTAGAAAGGAGGGGGTCGGGAGGACACATTTTCTCCCACCTGTGTTTTATATTGCAAGACCAGCACACCCCACCTAAGGGACTGCTGAGGGGATCAATGTCTCTTTTCTCCCCTCTCTTTTAGCTATTGTGACAAATTCATCTGACTGGCAGTGGCAGTGTACCTTTTTACACAACATTTTGTGAACTTTTGTTGCAGGTTGTCTTTGCAGCTACAGTAAGGGACACAAAGGTCACCATTTGACTAATATGGTGGCTGTACTTTTCTTTTTTTGAGAATTGAACTTAATTGTCATTTTAAAAGTAACAATGCAAATTTTCTATGAGCAATGCTTCCTCGCAACATTCCCCCCACAGTAAATCACCCCTCACAATTAAACTCTCATAATTTGGTCCGTGGGCTGAGGTTCATATAAGCGGATCGGACCGCATTGAAGATTCATTCCTCCGCTCTCTTGGGTTGTCCACACCCTCACCCCTGTTGTCCCCTTCCCCTTTGTACCCCCCTCCGTCCCCGTGCAGTCAATTCTGCAAGGCTCCCCTCCACCGTAGTAGTCGCTCTCCCAGAAGACCGCCTTGGGACCCCCATGTGAGTACATCCTATTCCCAACCTCCCGTCTTGTTTGGCCCCCGTTGACACCTCATGGTCTTCTCTGTGTCTATGGGGCTGAGAGCCTGGGGGTGGGGGGGTCTTAACTTCCGACCCCATTGTCTTCCCCCACCTTGGTCCGTTGCCTACCCGCTGAATTTAAGCGTCTATATTTTACAAAAAAAGGCACCGACTGGCTTTCAATGTTAGTACGTGATTCGTCGATCAGGTGTGTAAAATATTCCATATCATATATGGCCCGCACCTTTGCCATCCAATCCCTCTCATCTGGCATCCTTGGGCTTTTCCACATCTGGGCGATGCAACATCTAGCTGCCACCAGCATCACCCTCACCATGTGTCCCTCCTCCCCCTCTTTCTCCCTCCTATTTACCCCAAAGAGAAGCCACCATGGGGAGAGTTTCCTGTGGTTCCCATCAACCCCTTTAATCCATGACAGGACTACCCACCAATACGTTTGCACCCTTCCACAACCCCACCACATATGGTCATAGTCCCCTTCGGACCCCCCACATTTACAACAGAGCAGGTCATATCCCTTACACATCTTTGCAAGCACGGCTGGGGGATAATGCCATCTGTGTAGGATCTTTACAGCCTGGTGTCTATATTGTAGGGATGCTGTTGACTTTGCCACTTTTCTGCACATCTCTGTCCATAGAGCCTAAACTAATTTTCTTCTTAGGTCACGTCCCCATTTATTTCCTGCCCGGACGCAGGTCCCTGGGTTCCGCTGGCAGTATCCCCTTATATACCAGGCTATGAGTCCCTTAGATCCCGACCTGGTGAGCAGGAGTGTCTCGAAATCAGTTAGCCCCCTCTGTAAGTTAACCCCCCCATCTTGCCTCAGATAAGACTCCCTTCAGTTGTAGATAACGGAATATGGATAGGGAGCCTCTCTGCAAGTGGTCTGTTAGCTTCTCTATTTTGATGAACACCCCTTCTTCCCACATCTGGCCCACCATGCTCAGTCCTGCCTCATACCACTTTTGCAATGACAGGGGTTCCTTGATTCCGTCTCGTATTGGTGGCTCCCAAATACAGCTCAGAGGGGGACGGCCATGTGGACAGCCACCTGTCCCCCCTCCCTCACTCCCCCTTAAACATAGCACATAAGACTTCGAAGTTGGGGTGGGTCAGCAGCAGCCTTCTCGGGATACTGTGTTGAGGGACCCAGGGCCATTCTCTGAGGGGGACTGGCATAAGAACTGCGTTATCCAAAGGCACCCATTGCTTTTGGGAGGCTGGGTCCAGATGGTCCACCAGCAAATGCAGTCGAGTAGCTTTATAATGTGTGGGTAGATCTGGGAAGCCCAACCCTCCTTCCTCCTTAGGCAGGGTCAGTGTCTTATATGCTATCCTGTGTGTTGGCCCCTGCCCATAGGAATTTTAAAGGTGGATTTTTACCTCCTCAAAGGATTTCGGGGCCACTACTGGCAGCAGTTGAAACATGAAAAGCAATTTAGGTAGTACCACCATTTTTATGCAATTCTGGTGAGCCATCTGTGAAAGCCCCAGCCTGCCCCATCGCTCTAGATCTGCGTGCACCGTTGTCCACAGTGGCATGTAGTTCCCCGCGTATAGGTCGCTGAATTGTTTATAAAGCTTACTCCCAGATAACGAAAGCAGTCCTCTTTTATCTGAACTGGAAGACTCCTCACAAACTCTGTTTCCGACATTCCCTCCACCAGCAAATCCACCACCGTTTTTATCAAAGTTAACCTTGCATCCCGACAGTCTTCCATACTGCTTCAGGCTGTCCATCATGCGGGAAATTGAGTTCCACGGGTCTGCAATATATAGCAGGGCATTGTCTGAAAAGAGACTCATCTTGTACATTGTACATCTTGTCCCTCGACCCTCACTTAATCCCCCTATTACTGCACACGTCTCTGGCACATGGCTCCATCACCAGCGCGTAGAGCAGTGGCGAGAGTGGGCACCCCTGTCGCGTTCCTCATTGCAACTGCAACGACTGTTAAATATTCCCATTGGCCACTACCCTGGCTGTCGGTTTCGGGTAGAGGGCTGCGCCCCATTGACTACCCCCCCACCCCCCAAGGCGTCAGCGGGATCGATCCTTCCCCCGTGATGGAGTTAAATAGTTTGGCTATCGGCGCTGCTAACAAATCTTGGTACAGCTTGTAAAAATCTGCGGTGAACCCATCCTCTCCTAGGGCTTTCCCAGCCTTCAATTTGCGGATAACTAACAGTATCTCCTCTGCCGTCACTTCCTTGTCTAGTGCCTCCTGTGCCTCGATTTCCAGCTTGGGGAGCTGCGTACCCTCTAAATAGCCACGGATCTCCTCACCCTCTACCTCCTCCGGTTCGGAGTATAGCCCTTTATAGTATTTGACGAATTGTGACGTTATCTCATCCCCCTTCTCTGCCACCGTCCCGTTTGCTCTCTGTATCCTCCTTCCCATTCTATCACCCCTCATCCTGTTTGCCAGGAAGGCCCCAGCCGCATCCCCCTGTTCGTAATATTACTGCCTCGTGTCCCTCATCCGCTTGACCACCTCCCCTATGGAGATCGAATGTAGTTCCTGCCTCCTGTCCCGCATATCGCTCAGGAGCTTTCCCTGATCTGCATCTGCTTGGGCCATCTGCCCTCTGAGTGCTTTCAGTTCGCCACTGAGCCTAGTTTCCACCAGGCCCCTTTCCCTCTTCTTCCGAGCCCCTTCAGAGATGAGCAGTCCCCTAAATGCTGCCTTTGCTGCCTCCCACACGATAGCCATGCCCACCTCTCCATTGTCATTCGTAGGGAAGTATGCACTTATCCTTCCCCAGGAAGTCCCTAAACACCTGGTCCCGTATCAGAGTATCGTTACACCTCCATCGTGTTTCCCTCTTTGGCAGGCTCTCTATCGTCCAGACTCCCACCAGTAAATCGTGGTCCGACCATGTTATTGCTTCAACTCCGGGGCCCTGTGTTATTGCATCTTGTTCCTGGGGTACCAAAAGCATATCTATTCTAGTGTAGGTGGGATGTGGCAGGGAGAAGAATATGTAGCCTCCTTGGCCGGCATGGTGTTTCGTCCATAAATCAGTCCAGTGTTAGTCTTGCAGCAAGTGCCTAAAATTAATATTTTTCTTTGGTCTCTGCTCTCTGCCTGTCCCCTTTTAAGTGACCAACAGTCCGTCCTTGGGTCTCCCACCAGGTTAAAAAATCCCCTCCCATGACCGTTATATCCTCCGCCCACCCCTCCACCATTTCAAAAATCCTGCGTAGAAACTTCCTGTCCCGCGTTAGGTGCGTAGACCGTGGCCAGGGTGTACTGTACTACCTCGTGGTAACCCTTTATCGCCAGGAACCTGCCCCCAAATCGTCTCTTAATCTATTTCCCTGTCAGCAGAAGTGTTTTCTCTAGTAGAATACCTACCCCTTCTTTGTTGCGCTCCGTATGGGAGGCCAGTACCCTATTTATAATGAGTTTCCTGAAGAAAGAGGACCATAAAACGCTGCTTATGGAACATATGACTGTCGGCGATCTCTTATTCTGAGAGTTTAGACCTTTTAACATTCAGCATGGCTATGCTCAAATCAGCCATCCCCCTTTGCCACTATGCCAGCTGCACCTCCTCGGGTAAAACGAGAGCCCGTACCTCCCCTAATTTGCATGGTTGACTGCACACGGTACCCCCCTACCCTCTCCCCACTTCCCTACTTGATCGTGGTCCCACACTATTTGCATCGCAGTGCCGTGAACCGAACCACCTGGGCCTACGTCCCAGCTCTGGTTTCCCAATCTTCCCTTGTCATAGTCTCCTAGGCGTTACCGCCTCTTTGCTTGCAACGCACAAAGCTTCCCTGTCTCCCCTCCATCCTCCTCCTCCCCACCACCATCGTCCCCGCGTGTATCCCCCCATCTTCAACATAAGATCAACAATGAATTCCCCTCCCCTCATAACATATTTAACCGGGTGAACCACGTTACTATATAGCCTTCCCACAGACTATCCTTGTTAGTACCCCCTGACCCTTCCCGCCACCATTGCAAAAAGCAAAGAACCAGCTCGGGTCGCCTCATCTTTTGGTTAAAACCCCAGGGTCTGGCTAGAAACCTCACCATGGCCATGGTGTTCCCTTCAGGTGGCGTCCCCTCTAAGGGGTGGGTTGTCAGGTTTCTGGCACTTCCTGGTGCCCTGGATCTTGTGTCGTCCCTGCAGTGTTCCCAGTTTGGTGGCGCTGCTGGATTGGGCGGGTCCTTCATCAATTCCGACCTTGCCGGGCTCTCGTCCTGTAAGTTCCTCCACGGCCCGCTTGATGTCCTCTTCCGTCACCACCTGGTACCTCTCGCCCTCCCATTCGTAGATGAGCGCAAAGGGATATCCCCATCTGTATCTTATCACTTTTTCTCTGAGCCATCTGGACAGGGGACCGCAATTTTTGCGCCGAAGGGGTGTTTGGGCAGCCAGGTCTTGGTAAATGGCCACTTTGGAGGCGTCCTCTTCGATGGCCCTTTGCCTCCTGCGCCAGCCCTGTGGACCTTGTCCAGCAGCACGGTCTCACCTTCCTTGGAGCCAAGGACCATCCCCATGATCTCCTGTATCTTACGTTCCAGTCCAGCTGGGGTTTCCTCCTCTTTTCCCGCAGGCAGAAGAAACGGAAGTTGTTGTGCCTCTCCCTGTTCTCAATGTCCTCCACCTTCAGCCGAAGTTCCTCCTCGTTTCTCCATTTCTTGGAGGCGTGCCCCCACTTGAGTCTCACGGATGAGGTTTGGTTCGCATCCAGGCCTTCCACCTTCTGCTCTAGGGTAGGGTTACTGAAAGGTCCGCTACTTTCACGCTAATGTTTGTTCTCAAAGGTAGTAACCTAGCCTGGGGAAAGCCAGAGGAAACCCTCAATAGTCCTGGTCTCGGGTTCCAAAACCAGGAGCTGTGGGAAGAAAGGAAGCACAGCAAAATGTGTGCAAAGGAAAGTCTATGGTAGAACACAGTAGAAGAGGAACTGCAGAAACCCACGACCGCGGGGACCCCTGCAGGTAAGTATCGGGAATAACCCACCAGCGCAGGGACCAGACATAAGTTCTCAAAGTGCAAGTTTGCGGGGACAGGGCTTAGGAACAGCAGAAGATCTTTTGTAGTAGAACAAGTTACAGGATCTGGTCACACAGGGACTTGAAAACTGGACCAATCACAACCTAAGCAAAGAACAGTCGGCCTTCAGAGGAGTGGGACCCACTAGCAAGGAGTGAAAACAGCAAGGAAGACAGAACCCAACCAAACCCTTCCAAACGTTACAAAGAGCTAATAATGGCAACCAGCCAGCAGAAAATGGCCTCACAAAGGAAACGGTGGAGGTGACCCAGGAAGGCCCACATGAACTGTTCGGGACGATGTCAATTTCCTACACCAAGGCGCACATCCAAGCTGCTAACTCGGGAAGTGGGATGTAAAGGGGCCCAGAAATGTTCCTAGTGAAGGAGGGCTGGCCCAACTAGCGCAGAGAACTAGAGGGGCGGGGAGTAGGATGGGGACAGCCAAGAAGGGACATCCAGCAGCCTAAGACCACAACCAGAGGTTAGGGAAAGGACACAGGACCCAGCCATTGTGGCCAGGCCTGGTCCTAAAATTGCAGAAGCACGGCTTCAAGGCATAAATCCACCTGCAGGCAGGTTTCAATAACCCAGCAGTATTGAGGAATGGTCAGGGCCTTCACTAGATTTACCCAGTTACTAATGGGCTGGCCTAAGCCAGCTCTCCAATTCCACACAGGGAACGCACACAATGGTTTGGCGGTCAGCCAATCAATCAGGCTGTCCATAAAAACCACTTAACACTCGGGTCCACCCATACAGGATGTGCAGTGGCCCGTCCAGTGCCATGGTTTGGTCGAAACCAGTCCACACCACTATAAAAGGTGCAGCAAAACCATCTGGCTAAGTCCATGTTTGCATAACAATATTCTTATGGTTGCTTTGTGGTTTACGTGAAAAGGAAAGGCCCAAAATAAAAATGACTCGGAGTAGGACGTATGTACCTTTTGTTGGTAGATGGCTACCACAAGCGTAGATTTGGCTACTAAGGCAGTATAATCGGCTGAAGCCCAGATGAAGCCATAACTAAATTACAGCTGCCATCAAACTACTCCTTAAAACCTTTGTGGGTTGATGCAATCACCCTAGAACCAAGGCACCACTGTCCTAGGAGCCATATGGGTGTCCATAGGACCATGTACTAAAAATGGGTTGCAGTGGCAGGGGCTTCCAGAAGTTAATCTAACCACAAAAATAAGTTGAGATTCTAGAAACCAAAATGGGGGGGAAAAAGCAAAAGGTTTAGGGCAGAACCCCCAACAAATTGGAATTATGCAAGTTACTGAATAACTGGATCCTAAATTCTGCTTCCCTACAAAATGGTTCCATCTAGTGAAGATCACGATCTCTGGGGGCTTCAGTTTCCTTAGCTGCCATCTTCCTTCCCCAATGTAAAGTTAAAGCTCTTCAGTGCACATTAATGGGCAACTGTTACCTTGTTGTTTTAAAGTTTTGAGGTAGATATAGTGTACTTTTTATCAGTCCGTGAATACTTGCAGGGGGTGCACCAAGTCATTAGCAACCAATCCCAGCTAGGGCGTCTGTTATATCTCCATTTGATTAAACGTAAGTGATTAAACGTAAGTGATGGAGTTTTGTTCAAGCCTGGCCAGCGCTCATTTGAAACCTTCATTGCAAGGGTTAACTGGTATGAAATATTTCCCACAATGTGTAAAATTTTCCACAAACCTGGTTCCCTTGTTGGAACATATTTTGCATACTTGGAAGGGCAGCTTCCAGAATGAGGCCTTAACATTTCAGGGAACTGTGTGGAACTACTCATCAAAGAAATTTAGCACAACATGTTTGACTCTGCTTTTCACCTTTTCAGATTGCTAAAATACAGGCCATCTGAGTTTGAGAATGTTATTTAAACTACAAGAGACCATTCATTTTGGTTGTGCATGCTTTAAGTGACCTGTAACCATAATAGCATTTGAGCTATATGTACTTCCATACAGTGGATCTAGCTTGCCTCCAGTCAGTGTACCAGTAAGTAGAATTGCAAAGATGTATGTACAGTTTCTGATCGAAATGCTCTTTCCTTGTGCTCAATGAATACAAGTTAGGCTTTTTATTTCGCTAATGAAGTGCCATGTAGAACTGGGCCACCTACGCTATTTGAGTCCACTTCCATCTCCTTCAAATGTTGAATCAAGTGGCTTAGGCGCAATCTAAATAATCAGCATAACATTCTCCTTCCCCCCCCAGTCACGCACTCACATGGAATTCTGGAGAAATTGAAAAAGATATATGCTGAAGTTGGTCTGTGGTTTGTTTGTTTTTTTTATTTTTTATTGATGTCTAAGGAGTTGGATGTAGACTGCATCATGCAACACCTGAACCAACTTTCAGTTTATGCAGCTCTTTCTTTCAAGGCATTTAAGCTCCCCCTTCTTGATAATTGTAAAATCAGTCAAAACCACAATTTTTATCCATACAGACTTTAAGGAAAGAGAGGTCCTGGCTCCATTAAACATGTTATAAACCTTCTGCCCTTTAATATCTTGCAATTTCTTATTGTTTATGCCTATTTCTCCATAGAACCCATCATGTTGTTTGACTCTTATAGAAGCTGCGGAGTGGCACGACTGGTGTATCTGCTCTGATTGCAGGGAGCATGCTGCATGTGGCCTGGCTGGGAGACTCGCAAGTCATGCTTGTGCGACGTGGAGAAGCTAAGACACTGATGGACGCACACAAGCCTGAGCGAGAGGTGAGCACATTGACATTCATGCTAACCCACTGTCTGTTTCCGGAGGGCATTGTACCTAGATTTGGATGCTAGTGTTAGGATGTGGCTGATATTTTTTATTTTCTTTGTTTACCCTATGATGTGCAATTTGCTGAGCGCACGTAGATGTGGCACTGACCTCGCAACTGGAAGATGCCCACTGTTCAAACTGCAAAAGGCCAATAAAAAAATGAGAAAACACTATTAAACGCTTTTCAGTATAGTCAAGTCTTATAGTTTGCAATAAAAAGCAAAAAGAGTAGGGGTGAATCTAAGGGATAGAGTTGAGGGTGAACGGCTGAGTAGGCCAAGGCCATATCCAAGATGATCTCTTAGACAGAACAATAAAGGCAGCTTGTTTGATGATTGATGGAGCTGCACTGGGCCAGACCCTAATCTTGTGATCCTGTATGGAAGTGTGGTGCTGGTGGAATAGCCTATGCCGGAGTCAGGTTGTAAGGTAGCTTGCACTTCAAGGTGTAAGACGATGGTGCAGTAGTAGAGACGACCTGAGAAAATAGTACAAGAAAAGAGTTCCTTTCTTCCTTCTTCACATGGCACAGTTGAACAAAGACTCATTGATGTTCTGAAACTTAAAGAGGCAGCAGCTTTTCTCATGTTGACCCCACCCAGCCAATGACTCACTCACAGTGGAGCATATGGCAGTTGCAACTCTTTAAGCAGAGCAGGCGTGGGATGGTGTAGGCACTTCTGGAAAGCCCCAGTGTGCCAAGAAATGCCAGCACATCAGTGAAGAAGCCGTCTTCTCTTCCAAGATGGATTTCTAGAATCTGGCCTCGTGGATGGATTTTAGGAGACCACCGTAGTTATTAACAGGAGCTCTGAGAGGTTAGCCAAAACAAGGTACGTGAACGAGCAGTCAAGGCTCAGTCTAAGGAGAGTGTGAGTGGGGAAAAGGGCCCTCAATGAGTCCACACAGTATGGCACACAATAATTCAATGTAGACAGTTATGCAAATACAGTTATTTATTTTAGGGCTTATGAACACTGGAAAATAAATCGAACCTGTATTATCACACAACACTCTAACACAAATCTATATAATAACCATAGGCTCACTTAAATAACCTCAGATAACTTAATCAAGGAAAGCAGGTAAGTAAGTTAGATGCAGTAAATGATGGAAACCAATCACAAGAACAATATTGTAACTTCTGAAGTCCAAACCCAAAGATGAATGGGGCCCGGTGCCCAAATGTCAAACACAGTACAACACAATGTTTCTCACCAGTATGATGGGCTTGTGGTGGTGATTGTTGAAAAACCTTTAAATAGTTTTAAACTAATTTACCCGAGAAAAAGTAAGTGTTCTCCTCTCTTCCAGACCCAAAGCTAACCCAGGAGTAGGATACACGATTCAAGTTCGACGACTAAAGGTGAGGGTAGACACAGGGACTTGTTCCCAATGTTATCCTATTGAAGACAGAGGGAGGGAAGGCACACTGATGCTTGCTTACCCTCTTGACTCTGATTTTCCTGGATTTCTTTGTGGATCGTCTGGGGGTTCAATCTCCTGCCATTTGTTCCAGTGATGGGTGCACAGGAGTTGCATGTTTGAAGATTCTTTCGGTGGGGTGGTAGTGCAAGAAGAAACTCCTGTTGATGGAAAGCAGAATCCAACAATATAGGCCTCCTTTTGACCCATCAAAGGACGGAGGAAAGCGGATTCAAGCAATAATCACCATTTGCAGGCAACTACAGGCGTCTTTTTAATCAGTCGCAGAAGCTACTTCAGGACAGGTTCCTTGAAGGGGGGAAGCTGGAATTTGGGGAGAAGGCAACTTGTGGCACAAGCAAGCAACACAGTTCCAGATTTTAACTCGTGACAGTTCTAGTGAGGCAGCCCATGAGAGAGCTGTCGGGAGGGGGTGGGGGTTGGTAAATCTTAGAAGAGGCAGGAAATAACAAGATTTCTGTTTTCTTTGAATTTAGACCCAGAAAACAGGAAGCCATCAGGCAGGGATGGCAGACAGACGAGAGGAAAGCTAATGATGGATGGAATCTGAAAAGGTCAGAAATGAAGGAAGAATCTGGGTGTCATCAGCATAAAGGTGTGCCTGAAACCTGAAACTTGTGATTAGAGCAGGAAGAGAAGAGGTGTAAAGAAAGAAAAGGACAGAATCAAGGGCAGTCCCTTGAGGAACACCATGAGAAAGAGGAATGGAACAAGAAGAAGAGACCTTCCAAGTAACAGTAAAGGAACGATTAGGGAGGTGGGAGGAGGACCATTTAAACACTGTGCCAGAGAGGCCATGGGAGCAAAGAGCAGTAAGCAGAGTGGGGTGGTTATTTATGCCAATAGCTACACTGAGATCAAGAAGACTCAATATAAAGGAAAGTTTGAGATAGCGTGTCTAACAGATCGAATCAGATGCACACGAGCGTGGTTTCGGTAGAGAAGTCAGAAAGACAGATTGTTTGATGAAGGAAGCAGATTATTTAAGTTAAGATGGGAAGAAAGTTGTGTGTGAACCAAATGTTCCAAGAGTTTAGATAAGTACAAGAGAAGTGAAATAGGCCAGAAAATTGAACAAAGTAGTAAGAAAACAAGCAAGAGCAGGATAGACAGATTTGACCAGAGGAGCGGGAAAGGGTTCAAAAGGTGCGCCGTTGGATGAGTCGTTTGACCTTCGGAAATACGTGGGAAGAGGGAGAAGGATGAACTAGCCATAAAGAGGAAAGCACACAATAAGAAGAGTCGGGAGGAGAGCGAATACTAGTAGATGACACTGCAGAACTTGCAGAGGAACTGATGGTATCAATCTTAGCAAGTAAGACGTCTGCAACGTCTGTGGGAGAAAAAGGACGTAGAAGGCTCAACCGAAGGGGCAGGGCATGATGAGCCTATTCAGAGTGCTAAAAAGTAGTTTAGGCGAGTTGGCTTGAGAACAAATAAGAGTTTGAAAGTAGCTAGATTTTGTTCGTTTGAGACGCAAGGTGTAAGAAGGCAGAAGAAAATGATAGTTGGCAGAGCACTATGTTCGGCTCTACAGGCAAGCGTTCTTAAAGGTTTCAAGAGGGGAGAAAGCCAGGGTCGAGGGCTCTACCCTTCGGATGAAAGCCAAACGTGGGTGTTGGGGGTGAAATAGAATCAAGAGAAGAGGTAATAGAGTATAAAGAAGCATGGTGGCTGTCTTCGTCGGACGAGGAAAAGTACTACGCTTAGCATGCTGTTCCTGGATAGACCTAGTAGGGCAACGGAATCCTAATTCCATAGATCACGACGTAGAAAGGTTGATGTTTTAGGAAGGCAAAGAGGATGTATGATCGGGAAATGTGGTATGTGGACCCGGAAAAGAGTGAGCGCAAATACACTCCGCAGAGTCAAGGTCAGAGTATATAAAGATAAAATCAAGGACATATTTCACGTGTTGGAGGGGAAGGCAGTAACTTGAGATTGTAAGCAGATGCAAGAAATAGTAAAGGGTATTCAAATGAGTCTGACTGAGGAAGAGTGTTGGGGAGATTTATCATTTTTATGCTTTATTCCCTCTCCTAGTGTGACCACCAGCACTTTTTGCTGGACATCTGGACTTTTTCTGAAATCCTGAATGAGTGGAGGGTTTTTCCACTTTTTCATTCTTATGGGCGCTGTCTTTTGGGGCTCTGTTTTTTACCTCTCCTATGGAGTCTACTTTCCTCCATACCTCTTTAAGGCATCTGTATTTTGTCATTGCAGCACACAGCTCCTTATGGGCAGTGTTATCGGGGACCCTTGGGGTCCTCCTTAGAGATTATTTTCTTTATCCTAGAGTAACGACAGTTCTTAAAGGAATAGCGTGCTCAAAAATATTATTGTCCCGAGCGTTCGGGCATGTGTTTTTAAACATACGTTGATCGATCGTACAAACATTTCCTATGCACCTTACCGTAATTTTCCTCACTTTTACACATGCGAAATCGGGCAGCAGGGTGCGGCCACCTTGTGCTAATCTTATCGTTTGCTGCATGGCCCTAAGGTGAACTGCCCTGGTGGCACTAAATCGTATCCCCCGCCCCTGAGGCCGACCTCACCAAACCTAGCGATATTTTCCACCTATCTCCATGACTTAACTGGGCAGCATAGCCAAACGCACCCAGTCATCACGCAGAACCCGGAAGATCAACACACATCCTCTCGCAACACAGCGTGTCCCAATTTTGAATACAAAACTATATTTCTAAAGGAAATGGCAATACTCTGCAATTTAAAATGTACTTTTATTTCACAATAAACGCTCTGAGAACATTTAGCGATTGCTATATTCAACCACATTGGTAATTTCTTTCTTTGTTCCCGATCCACAAATGTTTATCGTGAGTCACACAGTGTTCCTTTTGGGTATAATAAGCGCATTGGACGCACCGTGAATCGCAAGGCTTTGGCATCGGCTAGGCACTAGGCCACCGATAAACTGTCAGGTTGCTTCTTAAGGCTGGTACCGCGAAAGGGCATACCGGCCCGGGGCGATCGTCCCAAAACAGCGTCATAGTTATCCAGTCATTTAAAGTGATAGTCCAGTAAAAAATTGTATTTAAAAAATAGATAGGCAACGTTAAAAAAAAATACTAGCACTTTTTTTTTTTAAACTTCCTATGTAACATTTTAAGCTATTCAAGCTCAAAATTCGCAAAAGCAAGCACATGGGCGCATCCATTTTGTGAAATGGATGCCCACCTGTGCTGGCTTTTGCGGCACTAATGAAGGAAAAGCCAGCCAGCTGTAGTAAACAAAAGCTACCGCTGGGTGGCTTTTCCTTCATTGATGCTGTACGCAGAGGACGGGGACCGGAGACCAGAGCAGGAAAGCTGCAGCTGAATCTCGGTAAGTGCTATTTATTTGTTTTTTAAAATAAGCACTAGCTGCGTTTTTTTTGTAAGTTTTCCGGGCTGGAGGAGCCCGGAAAACTTAGAAATAAAACCGCAGCTTTAAAAACGTTGTTTTTATGTTTGCGGTCGCTTTTAAAGCGACCGCAAACATAAATACAACGTTGTGTTTGAAAACGCTGCGGTTTTTCTTTCCATGTTTCTCAGGCTCCTCCGGCTCGGAGGAGCCTGAGAAACTCGGATAGAAAAACCGCAGCGTTTTCAAACACAACCGCTTTGTTTCTGCCTGCTGTGGCTATCACTTTGGGTCTCCGGTGCTCCCCCAGGGGAGCACCGGAGACCCAAAGTGGAAAGCCAAGGCAGGCAGAAACACAACGCGGTTGTGTTTCTGCCTAAATCTGCTTTCCCATTGGGGCTCTCGGGCTCCCCATGGGGGGCCCGAGAGCCCGAAATCGGAAAGCAGATTTCGGCAGTAACACTGCAGCATTTAGCATTTCCCATTTGGGGCTCTCGGGCCCCCCGTGGGGAGCCCGAGAGGCCCAAATAGGAAATCAGCTGTAGGCAGAAACACCACGGCATGTAAACACAACCGCGTTGTGTTTCTGCCTGCCTTGGCTTTCACTTTGGGTCTCCGGTGCTCCCTGAGCCGGAGGAGCCTGAGAAACTTGGAAAGAAAAACCGCAGCGTTTTCAAACACAACGTTGTATTTATGTTTGCAGTCGCTTCAAACTTTTAAAGCTGCGGTTTTATTTCTAAGTTTTCCGGGCTCCTCCAGCCCGGAAAACGTAGAAACAAAACCGCAACTAGTGCTTATTTTTTAAAAAAAAAAAAAATAGCACTTACCGAGATTCAGCTGCAGCTTTCTTGCTCTGGTCTTCGGTCCCCGTCCTCCGCGTACAGCACCAATGAAGGAAAAGCCACCCAGCGGTAGCTTTTGTTTACTACAGCTGGCTGGCTTTTCCTTCATTAGTGCCGCAAAAGCCAGCACAGGCGGGCATCCATTTCACAAAATGGATGCGCCCATGTGCTTGCTTTTGCGAATTTTGAGCTTGAATAGCTCAAAAGTTTACATAGGAAGTTTAAAAAAAAAAGTGCTAGTATTTTTTTTTTTAATGTTTCCTATCTATTTTTTAAAAAAATGTTTTTTACTGGACTATCCCTTTAAGTGTATCTGCAGCTGCCGGCTAAAGAAGCCATCAATTGGTATCTGAAATCGATGACATTCGCAGAAAGGCAGGATGTAGCTGTGTGGAAAACATAACAGAAATGTGTCTCAGTAGCTGTTCTTTATTATAATTTATCTATTTACCCATTAATTCTGCACCGTGTGAAAACTAATGAACACAAAAGTGAAACAATGGTAACAAAGAGAAAACATTTTGGAAAGTAGTCTACAATTTGCTTGAAAGGTTGGTGCTATGGAGTATGTTTAGCTCGCAATGGGATGTGGAAGGCTGACGCTAGATTTCGAAGAACACATATATGGCATTTTAACGAAATATTAGCGTAGATTTTGGCGTTGGTGGAACCTGGGGGAACCCAGATGTGGACTACATGCATTTTCGATGCTTGACTGCCCATGTGCCCGGCACAAAGATAATTACACACGGGTTGTTTTTGCGTGTCGTTGCAATATACCACAAACAACAACCCTTTACAATGTAAACAAAAAAAGGGGGGTCTGGGAAACTCTACCAGCACGCACACATCCCATTGACTTGTTCTTGGGTGGATGGTCCCTGGGAGAGTCTCAACCAAGTCTTTAGCTCACTGTTCTTTTCACAGAGAAGAAATATCCCCACATATCAGTCTTTGTCCTGCCCAGGGGCAGTCCAGCACCGGAATTCTCCTCTGAACAAGAGTACCACAGCAACCCCATACACGTGTTTCAGCCTAGTTGGGCATCATCAGTGAGGTGAAGCTGTGTCTCTTTAAGAGCAGTGATCAAGGGGTCCACGTCTGGAGTCCCCTGGTAACTTAGGGTGAGACCCAAGAACAAGTCAATGGGCTGTGTTTGTGCTGGTAGAGAGTTTCCCAGAACCCCCTAGCGCCCCCTGTTTTGCATACCAAGTAACTTTGGGTCTCACCCTAAGTTACCAGGTGAGTCTCCACGTCGGCGTAAGTCCAGGGGGTCACGGTCCCGGAGTGGTTCCCGCCATTCCTCTGCCTCTTCTAGGCACTCGCGAAAGCGCCGTCACCGGTTGCCTTCCCCGTCCTCGTCCGAGGACTCCGCCAGACGGCGGGTAGCTTGTCCTACCAAGCATTACTCCTGCGGAATGGAACGCATTTCGTAAGGAAATGATGGCGATTTTCGAATCGCAGGGCTCCGTTCCGTCCATGCCTTCGAGAGAAGCCGCCAAGGAATGCGCTAGGGCCACTGCTCGCACGTCTTCGGGCTTGGGTGGTCAGCGCGATCATCAGTAACCGTCGAGGTCCCGATCGGACAAGGTAGGTCGCTCCAGCCATGCCCGCTCCAGGTTCGGGTCCTCGACGCCCTCGAGACCGTCGGAGCCTGTGAGGTCTTCGAAGAAGACGTTGACGCCATTGGCACCATGTCTGTCGAGGGACTCTCAAGGCTCTGCCTCCGAGGAAGTCATCGACGCCATTGGTGCCGAGGCCGTCGAAGGACACGCTCGGGGCTCCGGCCTCGAGGCTTGTGTCAAAGCTGTCGGCGCTGGTTCAATGCCAATTCCCTCAACGCCTTTTGTGGAGGCTTTACCGGAGGTACCCCGTGCATCGGTGGAAACTCTGAGGAAGGCCCTGCGGAAGTCAGTGAGGCCTGCATTTGATCCTTTTTCTGTGCCCTCATCCGGGGATTTATTCCAGCCTCTGGATTACATCTCTGAGGTGGATGAAGGATCTGATGAAGTTTTGGTTCCTGAGGAGGTTCCTGATGAACTGTTGTCTGGTCATAGCCAGTTGGAAGACCTGCGTCAGTCTTTACATGACGCCAGTGGTCTGGACACATCTCCGGAGCTTGAGTTCGGTAGGCCTGAGCCTGGCAAGCACGCCGGGTTTTCATACCAGCGTCTCATGTCGAGGGTGACCGAGTACTTTGGGTGGTCTGCGCCACCAGTGGATTTTCTGCAGGATGCCCTGACAGATATCCTTGACCAAGGTCCACCCACTGACCCGGTGCTAGCATTTCATATGGCCTTGCAGAGAAGGGTGGTGGTGGCTTGGACTGCTCCGGAGAGTCTCCCGGCAAGTGAGCAAGTCGTTGCCGAAAAAATACCGCCCAGCCAATGACAACCCCTGCTATTGACTATGCATCCCACTCCGCAGAGTTTGGTGGTGCAGGCAGCATACCCTACAATCCCTCCTGCTATGCTTTGACGGTTGGGTGAAGAAGGTATTTTCTTCTGGGGGTATGGCTTTACAAGTAGCCAACTCCGTTTGTGCCTTTGCAAGATTCATGCACACTCTGTGGAATTGTCTTTGGCTTCTGAACGTATTCCCGAAGGGGAGGAACGGGATGGTTTTCTTGGCCTCATTCAGGATGGCAAGGATGCCATGTGTGAATCCGTTCAGTCGGGTCTGGACATGGCAGACTGTGTCAGTCGGTCCATGGCGGTGAGCACTGTGATCCGCAACCACGCAAATCTGCGCAAGTCGGGGTTTGCTCCTGACGTACAAGCCGGGCTTCTCAACATGCCCTTTGATGGTGTACATCTTTTTGGCAAAAAGGCTGACGAGAGCCTTCAGAGGTTGCAGACCTCCAAAGCTGCAGCAAAGTCGTTGAGCGCTGCGGTTCACCAACCTCAGCCTTTTCGTCCTAAAGGACAGCAATGGAGGGGAGGTTCCTTTCGATACTACTCTTCCTTTGGTAGATCGAGGGGAGCTGCAAGTCAAAGGGGCCATGGTAGGAGTACCAGAGGTGGAAAACTAGGTACTCGAGGTGCCAAAGCCGCTCGGGCAGTTGCCTCTTTGCCCCCAGGCACTGCCGCAGCCGCTTCAGCTCAGTCATGAGGCCATGTCCCATGGTTCGCCGGTTGGGGGAAGGCTGGCGCAGCATCTTGTAGTATGGCGTGCCATTACTTCAGATGTGTGGGTTCTGGAGATCATAGCCCACGCCTACTGTCTTCCTTTCCGGCAGAGGCCTCGCGACAATCCACCAGGGAATCTCTCTTTGAAGAGTCTGGATCTGCTCCTTGCTCAGGAAATCAAATCCCTGCTGGAGAAAGGCGCCATAGAACTGGTGCCTGTAGTGGAGAGGAACATGGGATGGTATTCCCCATATTTTTTGATTGCGAAAAAAGACAGAGGATTGAGACCCATAATGGACTTGCGTGGTTTGAACAAGCTCCTCGGGAAGAACAAGTTCAAGATGGTTACTCTTTCTCAAGTCTTCCAGGCCCTTCAACTTCAGGACTGGTTGGTGTCTCTCGACCTCAAGGACGCTTATTTTCATGTGCCAATTCATCCCAAGCACAAGAAGTACCTGAGGTTCGCGATTGGTGACTCGCATTTTCAGTTTTGGGTCCTGCCGTTCAGGTTGACCTCCGCCCGAGGGTCTTCACCAAGATTATGGTGGTGGTGGCAGCGTATCTCAGGAAAGGGCGGATTCACGTCTACCCCTACCTAGACGATTGGTTGATCAGGGCATGCTCTCCCGATCAAGTCCTGGATCATCTGTCAGTCACATGCCACTCCCTTCACAAGTTGGGCTTCTCCCTCAACTTAAAGAAGTCCCACTTGACACCTACCTAGCGGCTCCAGGACATCGGAGCAGTGCTCGACACATCTCTGGGGCATTGTTCGCCTCCCCAGGTGAGGGCTCATCACATTCTGCAGATGGTGGACAAGTTTCAACGTGCCCAGAGTCTCCCAGCGTTCGAGTTCTTGAGGTTGCTCGGCCTCATGGCATCCTGCTTTCTTCCGGTGCCAGAGGCCAGGCTGCGGATGGGATCTTTGCTGTGGACTCTCAAGATGCAGTGGTCGCAAGCCTCCGGCAGGATGTCGGATCCCGTTCAGGTGCCGCCCTCAGTCGCCCAGGATCTTTTGTGGTGGGCAGTCAAAGGCAATCTGATGAAGGGGGCTCCATTTTGGCTACCTTGGCCGGTGGTGACGATCGTGACCGACGCATCCCTCACGGGATGGGGAGCTCATGCTAACGAGTTGACAACCAGCGGTCGTTGGTCTCCGTCGGAGTCAAGACTCCATATCGATCTGTTGGAGCTGAGGGCCGTCAGGCTAGCCCTGAAGACTTTTCTGCCGTCTGTGTAGGGGAAGAATGTCCTGATTCTGACGAACAATACAGTGGCCATGCATTACCTCAACAAAAAGGGGGGGAGCAGGGCCTCTCCCCCTGTGCAGAAAGGCGATGCAGCTCTGGTTCTGGGCCATCCAGCAGGAAATTTCGATCCGGCAGTTCATCTTGCCGGAGACGAAAAGGTGACGGCGGACGCTCTGAGCAGGCAGAGCACGGTCTCTCATGAGTGGGAGCTGCTCAGGAGATTCTCCTGTAGATCTTCGCCCTTTGGGGGACCCCACAAGTGGATCTCTTTGCCACCAGTGTCAGCCGGAAATGCGAAAGATTCTGCTCACGGGAATTTCCTCCAAGAGGATCCTTGGGGGACGCGTTCGTAGTGGAGTGGTCCTTCCCACTGCTGTACGCGTTTCCTCCAGTCCCCGTAATTCCGCAAGTGCTGCGGAGGTTACAGAGGTTCAGTTCCCGAATGATCCTCATTGCTCCGGCATGGGCCAGGAGAATGTGGTACCCGGACCTTCTCGACATGTCCATCTGCCCTCCACACCGTCTTCCCTACCGAGACGATCTGCTCTCACGGGAGGGGGGTCAGGTTCTCCATCCAGAGGTCAAGTCTCTCAACCTTCATGCTTGGCTTCTGAAAGGTTGAGGTATAAGGATTGGGATCTCCCTGAAGACGTGTGGAGGTGTTGCTTTCGGCCAGAAGGTCCCTGTACCGTTGCCGTTGGAGAAAGTTCTGCAACTGGTGCAGGGTTAAGAATGTGGATCCTTTTTCAGGTGCCATTCCTGTGGCTCTGTCTTTTTTGCTTTCGTTAGCCGACAAGGGCCTGCAAGTGGGTACCATTAATGGTTACCTGGCGGCGCTGTCCA
Organism: Ambystoma mexicanum; assembly: GCF_040938575.1. Classification (NCBI taxonomy): domain Eukaryota; kingdom Metazoa; phylum Chordata; class Amphibia; order Caudata; family Ambystomatidae; genus Ambystoma; species Ambystoma mexicanum. Next base: position 1,606,162,230 of record NC_090932.1, read on the forward strand.
TATTTAAGCGCTCGTCTGAGGAGTGTTCTTATTTTAAGATTCCTTTGATTTCTCAGTTTCTGAAAGGGCTCACAAATGTGTTCCCACCGTCACCTTTACAGGTGCCCGGTTGGGATTTGAACCTGGTTCTGAAATTCCTAATGGGAGCTCCGTTTGAGCCTTTACATTCTTGTCCTTTGAGACTGTTGATCTTTAAAACTGTATTTTTAGTTGTGGTTACTTCCGCTCGCAGAGTGGGTGAGTTGCAGGCACTATCCGCCAAGCCACCCTTCACAGTGTTCCATAAGGACAGGGTTGTCCTTAGGGTTCGTCCTTATTTTCTTCCGAAGGTTGTGTCGGAATTTCATTTAAGCCTGAAGGTCATTCTTCCGGCATTCTGTCCTCCTCCTGCATCCTAGTAAGGAAGAGGAGAGGCTCCATAGGATGCATCCTAGGAGAGCGTTAAGCTTCTACATCTCATGCATGTGTTTGTACATTTGCATTCTCAAATACAATTGATAGCGAATTGGTCTTTAGTTGCCAGTATATTTCTTTAGGTAAAAGTGGTTTGGGTGCTGCTTGGTGGTGACTAGTGACACTCAGACTGCCGAGTGTGAAACAATTTGAAAAAAACAGAAATTCCAAGTCACTTTCCTAGCACACCTAAAGTTAAAGCTAACTAATAGTTCAATGATGTTCCAAAAAACATATATGTTGTGTCATGAGGCTTTTTTATTTCAAAAATGATCCTCCAAAAGTTATTCTTCAATTGTAGTGCCCTCTACACGTCTTTCACCAAATCTTTGTGACAAAATAATAGATTCAAATTCATTGATTAAATACAAGATGTGCCTAAAAAGAAAACAGAAAAGAATATATACATATAATGTGCATCTCTAACAATGTAAGAAGCAAATATTTACGCATTACAAGGCAATTTTCAAGTGGAATTACTGTCTGTTATTCACATAATGTAATTTAATGTGGCGCCAAATTCATTATTGTGCCATAAACACTGCTTATTTGCTTCTTACATTGTTAGAGATGCACATTAGATATATATATTCTTTTCAATTTTCTTTTTAGGCACATCTTGTTTTTAATCAATGTATTTGAATCTATTATTTTGTCACAAATCCCTCCTGATGAGCCAAAAAGTTTTGGTGAAACACGTGTAGAGGGCACTACAATTGAAGAATAACTTTTGGAGGATAATTTTTGAAATAAAAAAGCCGTGTGACGCAACAAATGAATTTTTGGAACATCATTGAACTAATAGTTAGCTTTAACTTTAGGTGCCCTAAGAAGGTGACTAGGAATTTCTGTTTTTTACATCTCATGCATGTCCCGGGTCAGAGTGGACGATCAACTGTTTGTAGGATACGCTGGAAGGCGTTTGGGTCAAGTTGTGACTAAGCAGACCTTGTCCAGATGTATTATCTTGACAATCTCGGAATGCTACCGTCTGGCGGGTAAGGACCCTCCGGTAGGCTTGCAGGCCCATTCTACTAGGGGTGTGGCTGCCTCCACTGCTCTGCAGAGGGGTGTTCCCATTTGTAACATTTGTGAAGCAGCCACATGGCCCTGTGTCCATACTTTTGTTAAACAGTACTCGCTGGATTCTATCCATAGGCAAGACTTAGCCTTTGGTAAGGCGCTCCTCTATTCTGCAATTTGATTGGGCATTCTAAAATTCAAAATTGTTTTCCCGCCTCCAGAAGTTGGTACTGCTTTGGGAGTCTTTCATAGATATGGAATACGTCGGAGGAATCCCCTAGAAGAACAAGTTACTTTCTTACCTGGTAACGTTCTTTCGATGGGATGTTCCCACAACGTATTCCACATCGAACCCTCCCAGCCTGCCCCTCTACAGAATTTCTTATTCGATTGCAGCTTATGTTTCCGCAAGGCTTTCTGTAGTCATTCTGGCAAAAGATTGGTGCCACACGTTCTGGGGAAAACACTACAACTGAGGTTACAGGCGGTGTGCGTCCTACTTATAACATCCAGTGACGTCGGCTCGACGGAGGCCCTCGAGGACAGCGTATCAATGTCATCGACGCAGGCAGCAGATGCCGAACATTTTCCAAAGCAGCACAGCTGTGGTGATTACCCATCATAGATGTGGAATACATCGTCGGAACATCCCATCGAAAGAACGGGATGCAATGGCTCCTGCACATAAGATACCTTTGAAGTGTACATGGTGTTTGACACCTTGGCCGTTCCCATCCCTGCCAGCCCCCTTGGCAGCGAACATCCACAGCTGTGAACTGCCATTGATGGCGTAGGGGGGGGGTACGGGAAGGCCAAGAGGCATGCAGGAAAGGGCCAGAACACTGCTGATTGGAGACACACTTATGTGGATTGCAGGGGTGCGGTCTGCTTCAAGGGAATCTGCCTGGAGACACTGGGTCTGGAGAGGCCATGTGAAAAAAGATAATTTTGCAGTGTACATGGTGTTAGGCACCTCGTCCCCTGCCGGGACAAGTGAGCGTGTCCTTGATTCAATGAAAAATGGAAGCAACCATTCATAAATGTTCAGTTGTATTTTATGTTGTTGCAGATGTTGATGGCACACATGTACTACACATTATATACTTCGGGTTGCAGCACAGTGTGGGAAAATCCCCTGTACTGACCGCTGTCACTGGGGAATGTGTCTCTAATGGCACCAACGACACAGGCGGGTATTACTCGTCGAACGCAGTGTCCAAGCCTCCCATGAAGCCGCCATATAAACGCACGATAGCCACCAGCCTGTACCACCTGTGGAAGAGAAAGATGCAAACTGTATTTAAATGAACAAGATAAGTGTACCAAACCTTAGTTGAAAATGCAATCTTGTATCCTATGGCATTGTTGCCAGTACAAATGTTACTTCACGGATCAATCAACTTGGGCTTTAAAGTGTAGACACATTACAAAATTGAACAACTATGCATTCCAATATATTTGGGACACAGAGAAATATTGTTTCTTGGTTGTACGTGAAAGAAACATAAGATAACCACTATGATTTCCCCAAATCGCGAGTGATATATAGAATTGCAAGACTACATTAATTTGGCAGTGATAGATCAAAGTTACGACAATATAGGAGACAAACATGAAATGTTAGTGGCCTAAGTGTATCACGTCTAGAGTACACTTACTCATTACTTGGATTGCGAGGGCGAACTGTTACGCGAAGTTTGTGCATAAACACTATCATGATCCCCAACACAGACCGTGTGAGGCAGGCTGCCCTGAAGTCATGCAGCTCGGTAACGCATTGCGGCCGTGTCTCGTCTTCCGATATGTAGTACAAGCATCCAGAGTTTTCTTGGCAGCAGCAGTTCTCCTCCTCGGTTGGCATTACCTAGCACCGATTGCAAGTATACCAGGTGAAGACATCGTCCATGCAACTAGGCTCAGGCTCTTGATCTGGTGATTCGTCTGTCATCCGAAGCCCCATCGTTTCTGCATCTTTCTCTTTCGAATAATTCTGCCCCGGAATACTCCGGCTCGTACTGGTAGGGCTGTATTGTTGCCATTATGCGACAAAATTAAAATGGATAGTATTGATAATACTAGTATCTGTTTGCAAGGGCTACGAGCAACGAAGATAGCTGGACGGATCAGAAACGAGCCACAGGATGCACAAAAAATGACAGTGAAACGATTGGAAAAGCAAATCTGATGTCTGTTGAGAAGCGGTCTGTTTATACTTATTGAGGAAAGGGGCATCCTGCCATTTCCATGGAGACACGCCATTAGCTGAAGTGCAGAGAATGTTGACCCGAGACGTGCATTGGCGTTGTGAAATGGGCCGTACACGTTTAGTGATGTCAGCTTCAGGGGCGGGAGGGATATGATTTAGTGCCGCCAGGGCAGTTCACCTCAGGGCGATGCAGCAACGGATAAGATTAGCACAAGGTGGCCATGCCCTGCTGCGTGATTTCGCATGTGTAAAAGTGAGGAAAACTACGGAAAGGTGCATAGGAAATGTTTGTACGATCTATGACGTATGCTTAAAAACACATGCCCGAACGCTCGGGACAATAATATTTTTGCGCGCAATATTCCTTTAAGGGATGAGAGGTACTTAGTATCACTCCTAAACCTTTATGTTCTGAGAGATTGGCACGCCCCACCTTATGTGGAGTGCCATGGAAATAATTAGTATCCCCCTTCTCTCTGCTGCTGTGACTTTTCAGTCACATAGACAACCTCCTAGTTATGGCTAGTGGCAGTGGACGTGTTATACCAACTATTGTGTGATTATTCTACCACAGCCTATGTCCATAGCCCCAGTAGTGCACAACAGGAGCACCCATGTACTAACTTGGGGGCTTCTTTCTCTTTTCGCCATTTCTACCGTTAGTTAACCCTTCGCCTACCATTCTGTCATGGGGAGGTCTGTGTGTGTGTGTTTTGCCTTTGGTGGGAACCCTTGGGTGTCCCAGCCTAGGCTCCAGAGTGTCTGGGCAGGCAGGAAGTGGGGGAAGAGTTTTGCACCCCCCTGTCCTTTGCCAGTTTCAGGTTCAGGCTGTTTAGTGTCTACAACTGTACCCGTAACCCTCTTCCACTCCTCACCTGAGGTTTCTGAGTTGGCTTCCGAAGGCTCGTCTGAAGAAGTCTCCACAGGTTTCTCTCTCCAGGCTCTTGGGTTGTTGTTCTTCACCGTCTTGCCCTTTTGTTTGAAGAGGTAGGGTCGAGCTCCTCCGGAGGCCACTTTGCCAGTAAGGCAATATGCCCGGCAGCGGGGACTCCGGGGAGCCCACCCCAAACCAGGGAAAAGCCGCAGCAAAAAAACCCTGGGTAGTTTCAGGTGAGTTGGTCTGTTCAAATAAGTATTCACAGTCCTTCTTGGAATACTGTTCAGTGAGTGGGTAATTCGCAATCCTTCTTGGAATCCCACTTATTGAGAGTACTACATGTACCAGAATGCACTTGGTTGCAATGTCTATGCTTTGGAAAAGATTCCAAGAACTCTGTGAGCAAGGTTGAGTAAATAAACAGAAGGGGAGGTGACACAGGTCAGAGGAAGCACACAACTCAGGGGACACGAGTTGAAAGTGGCAGCTGCTTGTAAAAGCATGTGTTAGAAAAGAACTGCAGATAGCAAGTTCACGCTCGCTGAGTAATGGCCCTAGAGTGAACGCAGGTGTCTGCTGACTCCAGCAAAAATAACAGACACACACGGTGGGAAGGTAGCAAGAAAGCGCGAGCAGGGAAAGGTCAAAGATAAAGAAGAAAAATGCCCCGCAGGGAGTGCTATGGCAAAATGCACAATAAAAAGGCAAACAAACAGTGTAAAGGCAAATGGGTGGAATAACGAGGAGTAGCACGAGGCAGGAGCACTGTCAACTAGCGTCGGGAAAGAAATCAGTTGCAACGCACCGGTTGCCACACCCGACAGCTAATTATAGCCTCTGTTCCAGCGAGGCTAGAACGTAATTGTAACACCCACCTGGTTTCCATGGGGGCGCTGATCTAGTCTGGATTACTGCGGCCTCTTCTAGCGTGATGCGCAGGACCCGGAACACCGATTGGACAGGACCTCCAAATCGTGCTTCCTTGGCCCGTAGGAATATCCTTCTGCAGATGAGAAAGGGGATTAACCGTCTGCAGAATGGTGTGCTAGCTCCCCCTTCCCCCCTCCGTTCCTCTGTATTCCTCCAAACCCGGTTTAAGCTCACCTTATGGTTTGGAAGGTTGAACTCTCCATCCTGCTTCTGGTGCAGGGACGTGCGTTCGTCCAGTTACTTCACTGGTTTTCAGAATGGCGCTGGCAAAATCCACTTGACTTTCCTGAGCGATGCGCCGTAAGTATGAAAGTTCAAAGTTCAAGTGAGGCCCCCTTTGTGCTGTCTTTCTCACCTGTGATCTGTCCTTTATTTCAGGTGCAGAATGAAGGCGATGTGTTGAGGGGTTAACCTGCCGAGGTGAGTAGTAATGAGGGCGATCCCTCTAGATGTCCTTATCATTCCTCTGAAATGTCTCTAGTCCTTTCCCCATAGGGGCCGGGGTACGGTACCTGCCAACGGGGCGGCGCCGACCCGAAATGTGGAAGAAAAGCCGGTAAGTATTATGGCTGTTAATCAGGCTTTCCTTCTGTGTGTCCTTCTGCTCACCTTTTGTTTCTTCCTCTCTCCCCTAGATGCAGAGATGTGGTGTCCGATGCTGACAGCCGCGATGGAGCCGGGAGATGTCTCGAGGACAGGACAGGTGAGTGAAGCGTGGCGCTGCAGCGAGCAACGCGATGCTTTTAAATTGAAGTCTTCCTTCAGGGATGCTGGCGAGAAGATTCCGGATGCAGGTAAGAAGCTTGAAATAATCCTTGGTTTTCACCTTTCTCTTCTCTTCCTTCCTTGCAGGTCTTCCAGGTTCAAGACGGGCGTGGCTGTAGTCCAGGAGCAGGAGCAGACACGGTGAGCGTTAAGCTGCAGGAAGCAGAACAACGCGAAGCATGAGCTGCTGTCTGGGCGTGGCTTAAATAGCCTCCAAAGAAGTCCCAGGTATGTATCCTTCCCCAACTAGGTATGTATCCTTCTCTGGCCACGCCCGAGTGAAAAAATAGTCCCTATGAAAAAATAGTCCCTTTCAGGTCTCAGGAAGGCCTGAAGCGTGCAGCATGGTCTGCATCAGGTAAGTGCACAAAACACCTCCCTTTATGAGCCTGGTGCCTATGGCACCAGGACTGATGTCCAACATGAGCCTGGCGCCAAAGGCGCCAGGACTGAGTCCAAAGAGTCCCTATAAGGGGCCGCTGGGCTTTTACCCGAGGGCATGATGCCTGCTTCCGGGGGTGCTGGGCCTGGCCTGATGCTCCGGGGGTAGGCATCATGACAGTAATGTCCAGGTAAAGGAGGAGCTCAGTCCTTCTTGATATGATATGACATTAGTAACGCGCCTATACACAACTGTTTCAAGGCGCAACGAGGCGGGGTGGGGGGGAACAAGGGGAGACAGACAACGATCCTACTAGGTCAAGTGTCATTCAGATCGCGCAAGTGCATGGGTAGAGGGGAAGGGAAAAGTGCAAGGGCGAAAGGGAGAGGGGAAAGTGCAGTACGGGGTTAGTAAATACAAGATAAATAATGAGGGCCAGCTGGTGGCAAGTGCAAGATAAGTGCAGACAAGTTCTGGGAAGGGGGGGGCTGTAGGGATACAGAGACAGTCCCGTAGTGCAGGGGTTGCCAGGCAGGCAGTGCAGGGGAGAGAGGCTGGGCCACGGACCGAGTTTGGTGAGTGGCCCAGTTGCAGATTCAGTGCAGTTTCAGTGATTAGCAGGTGAGAGGGGGAGAGAAAGCAGAAGCAAAGAGGAAGGTTTTGAGGTGCCTTTGGAACCGGAGATGGTTCTCCACAAGTTTCAGGGAGGCAGGAAGGCTGTTCCAGAGGGAGGCCCCTGCTGCGGAGAGAGATCTCCCCCCAAATCATTGCTTGGAGAAGCGGCTGACCATGAGGGAGTTGGAGGCGGATGAGCGAAGAGCTCGGGAAGGAAGATATTTGGGAAGAGAGAGTTGAAGGTATTTTGGCCCCAGCCCCCAGCAGGCCTTGTGGACAATGCAGAGGGTTTTGAACTTACTCCTCGCAGCCACTGGGAGCCAGTGTAGTGAGTCCAGTCCTGGAGATATACAGTCCCTGGGCTTGAGGCCAAGGACAAGTCTCGCAGTCCTATTCTGGATGAGTTTCAGAGGGCGGAGAGTAGAGGCATGCAGATTTAGATAGAGACTGTTACAGTAGTCCAGCATAGAGAGAACCAGGGCTCTGGAGACATTGAGCTTCTGGGGGAAGGAGTGGAAAGGAAGGATACCTCTGAGGAGGTGCAACTGGTAGTGTGACTTCTTAGAAACGTCAGAAATGTGAGGAGAGAAGGAGAGTGTGGAATCGAAGATGACCCCGAGGTTTTTAGCCTTGCAGGTAGGAGCAGGAAGAGGGCCAAGAGAGGCCGGCCAGAGAGCCGCAGGGAAGGAGGGAATGGGTCTTTGCCTATGGGTAGAATCTCAGTCTTACTGGCATTAAGGCACAGGTCATTGGCGGCACACCATTCCTGAATAGCAGAAAGACAGAGATGAGGGAAGGAGAAGAGGAGGATGAGGGTAGCCTGAAAATGAGCTGGGTATCCTCCGCATAGCACTGAAAGTTGGTGCAGAGCGCAGCGATGAGGTGGGCAAGGAGTGCCAGATACTGGTTGAACAGCCAGGGAGAGAGGTTAGATCCCTGGAGGACACCACAGGTAGAGAAAAAGATGTCGGAGAGGAAGGACCCCAGTTGGACCTTGGAGGGTCGATTGGAGAGGAGAGGTCAGCCACGCCAGGGCCTGACCAGTGATACCCAGGTTGTCACGGAGACGGTTGAGCAGGATGGCATGGTTGACAGTATCAAATGCAGAAGAGAGATCAAGCAAAATGAGAACACATGGAGTTTAGAGTCAAGGTTCGAGAGCAGGTCCTCGCGGATGTTCAGGAGAGCAGTTTCCATGCTTCTGGCAGCTTTGAAGCCAGACTGATGGTCATGAAGACTACCAACAGATTCAGCATGAAGATTAAGCTGGGAGATGGCCAGTTTCTCCAGGAGCTTGCCCAGGAAGGGAGTGATGGAGATTGGGCGATAGTTAGCCAGGCAGGAGGAGTCGGAAGAGGGTGTCATGATGCCTACCTCCAAGGAAAGAGCCAGGTCCGACCCAGCGACCCCAGAGGCAGGCATCATTTCCCCCAGGGGAGTGCCAGCGGGCCCAAGCTGGGGCCCTTTGGACGCAATCCTGGCGCCTTAGGCGCCAGGCTCATGTTGGACCTCTGTCCTGGCGCCTTAGGCGCCAGGCTCATAAAGCTAGACATATGTTCAAATGTTTTAATGTGCACTTACCTGATGCAGACCATGCTGCCACATCCAGGCCCTCTTGAGGCCTGAATGGAACTACTTTACCTGTGGGACTACTTTCCACCCGGGTGTGGTCGGGGAAGGATACATACCTGATCGGAGGAAGGATACATACTTGGGACTTCTTCCAAAGCTATTTAAACCACACCCGATCAGCAACTCACGCTTCGCGTTGTTCTGCTCCTCGCAGCTGGACGCTCACCGTGTCAGCTCCTGCATCTGGACTTCAGCCACGCCTGTCAGCATCCTGGGTCACCTGCAAAGGGAGACAAGAGACCTACCAGCTAATCTGCACCACAGAGACATCACCGACGATCCTGAAAGGGAAGACATCATTTTTAAAAGAATTTTGTTACGATCGCTGCAGCGCTGCATTTCACTCACCTTTCCTGGGTTCCTCCATCTTCAGCAGCGATCATCCGGATACACAGCCACTTCCCAGAGCCTAGAGAAAAAGACAAGAATAAGAGGTGAAAGAAGGAAGGGAATAGGAAAAGCTCAGTTTCCTTCTAAGACTTACCTGTTGGGTCATTCCCATTTCATTTCGGGTCTTGCTGCTTCCAAGCAGGACCCCAGCCCCTATGGGGAAAAAAGACAAAGACATTAGATGAGCGAATGCAAAAACATTACCTGAGCGCTCATCTATGACTTACCAGATCTTTACTGGAACTGCACGTTTCACTTCGGATCGGTGCCATATCTCCGGCATTCCGAACCCCGGCCCCTATGGGGAAAAGATATCAACATCAGCGCTTTATTGCAAGGAGTTTCCAAAGGAATCTTCATTCATCACCTGAAAAAAGACAATGAACATTATTATTTAAAGCTTGAACTTTTGAACTTGCAACAGAACTTTTACAGTGCCTTACCAGTATAATCAAGCTTACCTGAACTCCCATCCAACCTCAATCCAGTGAGGTAACTGGGTTCAATGCCCCCTGCGTCAGAAGCAGGATGGAGAGCTCGTCCTTTCAGACCCTAAGGTGAGACTTCACGGGGAATCGTGGAAGGGTATCGTGGAGGGTTGGAAGAGAGTGGGAGGCTTGAGCATAACTCAGTCAGTAGGTAATACACCCTTTTCACACACAGGGGAATATTCCTGCGAGCCAGAGAAGCCAGAGTAGAGGGCCCTTCCTGTCCATCTTCAGAGTCCCGAAGCCAGACCTGCGCCTCCGTGGGAATCAGGTGAGCGTTACAGAGGGTTTCTTAAGAAGAGGGTGCACAAGGGAGTGCTTAAGGGGGATGGGAAGACTCCAGAGGCGAAGGAGTGATTACAGAAGTCAGCCAGGGCAGGAGCCAGGGAGTCTATGTGGTCCTTGATAGTTTTGGAGGAACAGGGATGAACCTGTTTTGATGAGACTTTCATAGATCGGACTTGTCTGGAAACCTCGTCAGCAGAAAAAATGGGAAAGGCAGAGAAGGAGGGAGGAGGGACGGCTGCAGAAGGGCCAGAGGAAGAGCAGGGAATAGAGGGGGGAAGGGGGTGATAGGAGGAGAGTGAGGATAGGATGTCCTGAAGTGAGAGGCCAGTGCCGTGCAGAGGGCCTGGGAGGGGACAGAAGAGGTAGAGACTGCAGCAGGGCTGGCCAGCTCCTTGTAGATTTTAAAGAGTTCAGACGAATGGTTAGATGCCGCGGAGATGCGGGCTTGGATAAGGGCTCTCTTCTTGGTGAGAACGGAGAGCCGATATTGCCTTTGGAGCAGGTGGCAGGCTAGTTTGTCAGAGGAAGAACATGAAGCACGCCATTTCCTCTCTGCCACCCTGCACTTGCGTTTTAGGGTGACGAGATCAGAGTCATACCAGGAGTTACATTTGGCTTTGGGGTTCAGGCAGATTCTCATGACAGTGGCAAGGATATCAAGAGGATCAGATATATCAGAGTGGAGAGTGGAGAGGGCTGTGTCAGGGTGGGAGTCAGCCGATGGGGTACGGGGGGGCGAGAAGGTGGTGGCGAAAGCCTCAACTGACACACGCTTCATGGATCGGATGACCGAGAAGGAGGGTGGCAGTGATGAAGGTGGCTTTGCCTGCGGGGTAGGGAAGGTGAGGTGGGAGGATAGGAGAAAGTGATCACTCCAGGAGAGAGGAGTGGAGAGAGGGACAGAGAGGGGAAGGTCGGAGGAGATCAGAGCATCAATAGTGTGCCCTGCAGAATGAGTCGGCCCAGACGGGAGAATAGAGAGTGAGAGAGAATCACAGAGGTCGCGAAAGAGTCCAGAGGGGGGACAGGAGGCATCCAGGTGGATGTTGAAGTCACCAAGAAAGAGGAGTTAGAGTGGTTGAGGACAGGAGTGAGGAGGAGAGGTCCGCCCACTCGGAGAGGAAGCAGGAAATTTGACCGGGTGGCCGATAGATAGTAGCCACGGTAAGGGAATGGCTAGGAGAGAGAGAGAGAGTCGGCAGACAAGGCATTCAAAAGAGGAGTAGGTCTGCGTAGGAGTGACAGTGGCAGGAATCCACTCAGGGAAGATGAGGGCAACACCACCCCCAGCACGGTTAGGCCTGGGCACAGAGACGATCTTGTAACCGTCAGGTAGGAGTGTGTCAAAGCTGGTGACAGAGCTGGCCGTAAACCAAGTCTCTCAGTGAGACCAAGGACATCAATGTCCAGTTCCTCAAGAAGGTGACAGATATCAGAGGAATGTTTGACGGCAGAGCAAGAGTTGAGAGTGGCAATGTGGAGAAGGTTGCCACCCTTGAAGGACTTCCGGGGATCAGAGGTACGCCCTGCGGAGGTGAAGGAGCACGAGAGGGGGCAGGGAGAGAGGGTGGAGGCAAGGTAGCCCAGGACAGAGAAGGGGGGACACCAGGAGAGGAAAGGCAGTTGATGAGGCGCTGGAAGTGTCTATCAAAGAGGTGAAGGTTGCCCTGAGAGCCTTGGACCAATTGCTGCCATCCCTCCCACAAGCTCCATAGGTGTTCCATGACAGCCAGAGTGCCTAAATAGAACCAGCTCCCAATGGAGGTCTGGCTGTCGCGATTGGACCATCAAAAATATAAAGGGGGACTGGAAATAATCTATGGTCCTCCCAGGTGTAGATGCAGTAAACAATAAGAAATGGACCAATAGATAGAGGATGACTAAATATTCTTCATACAAATAATTTTATTTTCCATCAAATTCAGAATACAAACCATGTTTTATCACAAAATTTAAAAAAATCAGTTTACAGTCTCACTATCAATTGCCCCACAGCACATACACATTCACACATTCAACCACTCTTTCTAAATCAAAAACTGGTATTGATATTCATATACCTATACATAAAAACCTATCCAACACAAAGTTCTAACACCTTTTTCCTGTGATACAAATGTGATTAGTCTGTGAATGCCACAGATAGTTTACAGTAAGTCGACACATGTTTCGGTCGTTTGTCTCAGGCTTTACAACTTTAGCCCTTTTGTTGATGCGACCTTTGTCGGGTCAGAAGCTCAGTGCCAAGTGTGCCTTGCTTCAACAAAAAATGGGATGAGAAACATCATCTACAAGAAGAAATTTTCTTCATGAAAATTCACTATCTTATGTCTTTGCTAACAATTCAATTACCGCTTTACTTTGTGGATGCACGTTATTACCAATAATATGGTAGACCTCTCAAACAACAATTATAACAATTATAAGCATTCAGCAATTACCAACTAAGTGCCCTTTTGAAAGTATCTAAAAGTCTACCTATGTGTGTTGGTTTATTGTGTTTAGTATTTAACAGTGGCTATGGTGTAAATATCTATATTTTAATGTACATTTTTGTGTTTCTTTGATGTGCACTGCTAACTGGGTTCAGTGTACTTACCTACAGCTCACATCATCCTTTTATGATAAGTGTGACTGCTCTGCCACTCTACCAAGATCTCTGAGTAGTACAGACCGATACTAGGAGTTGGGGGATCTACAAACCTCTGGAATAGCTTACTAAAGTCTTTGCTTTAAGTGGGGCTTTAGGAAAACTCCTCTAGCAAAGATGAATGTTAAATCCCCATCTGTGATTAGTGGAGAATCATTTAGGAAAATAGAAAATAACAAGAGTGCAAAGGTGGTCATGAAAGGATCCAAGGTGGCCAGGGGAGCCAGTAAATAGTCAAGCTAGAAAGAGGAACAGGGGAAGAGAAGGATTTCAAATGGAATTCAAAGGAAGAGAAGGAAAGATGTATTTATTTTATGTATAAAGTGTTGGAGCCCACAGTGCTGTAACAAGACACTACATAAAATATATAAACAAGTCACTATGAGGCTTAGATTCAATGAACCCTTAGGCAAATACTTCCAGTTACTAAGAAAACTTGGCAGGTTGCTAGCACCAGATCCTACCAAAACACAATCCCTCTTTTCCCGAGTGCACCACTCGTCAATATCAAGACTATGTAGAATTTTCAAATCTAAAAGTCTAACCTCTCCCGGTCCAGTTCTTTGACAAAGCAAGGCCAGAACTTTATTCCTTAGTGCATCTCTCGGTTCTTCCCCACCTGGTTTTTCAATGTTGGTAATAATAAAATTCCTGTCATCCATGATAGTCTCTTAAAATCTAATCCCTAGGTACCGGCATTGATGATTTCCTTACTTGTACATTTTTAGAGTTAGATGAGAGTACATACTTTCACAGGTCAACCCGGATCAGTTGGGCCTAGCTTGGACTTCCTTCCATCCGGCAATGGTGGAGGATTAATGCCTCCCAATTTCTCACCTATTTCAGGAGGCAAGACGGAAAGCCCAGCCATTGAATGAGAGCCAATAACGGGTCATATGTGAGGTCCGGTCCATTTTCCCTGGTTGAAGAACTACCTGACCACAGGTATTCGATTGACCTAGATGCTGATGCGTCATTTGGAGGATTAAAGGATCAGTTTGACATAGTTTGCCATATTGATCATATGATAATTCCATATGTAATTATCCAAGGAGTCCATCCAAGTACAGAAGTCAGAGAAGTTATTTCGCAGGTTCAGTTCTTTAATTATATTGGCCTTTACCAACAATCATTGTTCACGGGTGGTCTGCTTCTGTGGGTTATCCTCCGGGTTGGTCGGTAATAATGTTGCAAGAGAGACTTGGGGCTCGAGGTTAATCTCAGTCTCCTTTACCTCAGAGAGGGAAGTTATGGAAGGGGACGGCACATAACTGTCCATCGTGTTAGTTAATAAGTTTTCAAAATTGGCAACCTCAACTGTTATTAAATTAGCCGTATTACAAGCCCAGGTATCGAAATTCAGATTGGTTAAGCAGGAGCTAAAAGCAGCTACTGGGTATTCACCATTAACCAGTGACCGGGAGCTACCACTGGGGAACAAGGAGCTAGTATACAGCGTTCTGCCAATCTAAGTTACACTTAAGTTGCAAACATATCATTTTGTCCATTATTTATGACCCTGCCCCTATGCTTGAAATGTTGTAAAGATGTGTCCTACTGTTTATTTATCGATTTCCTCAAATGCACAGAGTTAAAATCACATTGGTGCATCATTTGGCCTGGGGAGCCAAAGGTAGTTCCTGGAAACTGCCTTAAGAGCCAGGGTGTAACCCTAGGGCTAACAGCTGTGATTTCTAGCAACCAAACCCAGTTAGTAACTGGGAAGGTGGCAACGGTGGACATAGGAGTGATAATTGAGGGTGTATATTCCGGTACCTGGCTTAGGGGGTGGCGGGGGGGTCGCAGAGTGGGGTGGCAGATGGTGGGGCGGGAGTGGGGTTAGAGGGGGGCGGCGGTTAGAGGTACATTTGTCTTTCATAAGGTATACTGCTGGATTTTTCAGTATACCTTTATTTGCATTTTTCCTTCCCCCTGGCATTCTGTATTAGGAGAAAACACACTCCAAGAACAAAAAAGAAACACTCAGTTACGCACCAAAACGCCTGAAAGGCACAGTGGTTTCTAAGAGATTTCAGGTAGGTGTTTGTCCAGCAACCGTCTGGAACAGGACCCCCATCGGGCTACCACACTCAAGCCCCAGGTCCCCGGCACGTCGTGGGTATGGAGGGCACGCAACGGCCGCCAACACAGCCTCAGAAATGATGAAAAGGAAAGGGTACAGAGATCCCACAGGAATGGAATAAGAGACCAGTGCCGCCCGCAGAGAAAAGGGGTTGGGGAGAAGGCAAAAATGAAGAACAGTAAGAGGCTAGAGCGGCCGCAGTAGCAGTCTCATGGGGGCGAACCCAAGACCCTGTGATTAAATAAAAAATCACATTTCAAAGAAAGTTCAAGATTATCAATTTTGGAAACAATAGAATGGGCATCGCATAGGCCGAAGTTGAAGCAGGAAGGTGTGAAGTCAGAAATGTGAGGATATGTCACAGAAACGAGAGACAGGTGAACATTTTTTAGAGTGATTAGTGATGCAGACTGACATTTTCTTGGAAACAAGAGTAGAACTAAAGTGAGGACAAGGGAAACGAGAAGCATGATAGCAGAAGTCAGTGATCCAAGAAATAGATGAGACAAACCTAATGTGCATCTTGTTGCAAATAGGGAAGGATACTGCCCTTAAGTGGGTTGCCCTTGGGCCAGGACGCCCAAGGTAGACACCCTAGGGAGCTAGAATAAGAGGGGCAGAACAGATTACTTGACCCCGCACGTGACCATGTGCAGGTGGAGGGTTGCGGTGGTCCCACTAGTCCAAGGGCTGAAGCGCCGCTCAATCTCTTCTGAGATCGGGCAGATGAGCAGGGCTTCACCGTGCCAGATACAGAACGGGATGCTGGGGCACTTCAGGAGCCGTCTTCGGATCTTCAGCAGGCTGCTTTCTTCGAGGGATTCTTATCTCCAACTAGATCTGAAGAATAGCTGCATAGTTGCATAAGGTCATTGGTTTATCCCAGAATTGAGTTGGAAGCAAGTCCAAGCCCACCAATGGCAAAGATCTGCACCATTCAAACAGCCAGTAGTTGTCCGATCAGATCAGGGGCAATTACTGGCTTCTCATCTGCCCCAGAAGCAGACTGTCTGGCACCAAGGAAGTGGACTGGGACTATGCAGTCCCATCCCCTGGGAGACAGACCGACAAACAGACACACGCAAAAATAATTTTAGGGCACCAGCCTGTGTGTAAAAAGCTAGGGTGATACAAAAGTATCCCTCTTGCACTGCATTCTAGGATACTGTGGCAATGTTAAAAATACAAGAATTCAAAAGGGATACAAAGTTTCCCAGTACTGATAGTCTGAAGAACTGATCAGTTTCCGCATAACAAATGAGTAAAAGGGAAGTGAAGTTGAAGACTATACTTCCCTTCAAAAAGTCAGGACAGGATTAAAAACGGAGCGAAAATAAATGAGTGTCATTATAAACGATGGAGGGAAAGTTGCAAAAAGAAAATCTTTCTCAACATTCTTCATTCCTAGAATATGCTGACTAGCATGTCGTCTGCAAAAAGTTGTCGATAGAAACGGTCATGAGGTACAGCAAAAATACAGACAGCCTTCTGGTGGGGATAAGATAAGGTTATGGCACCAAACATCCACACTACTGTTTCTTCCCAAGATCATCCTGGTACTTTTGTCAACTCGAGAGTGGGCCTCTTTTGAGCGATTGAGAGATTGGTGGTTATTTTGCCTCGCAAATTCAACATAAGGGCTGTTATGATTTGCTGCATATCTCTGTTTTCTATCTAAATATTGTCTGTTGTCTTCCAGGATGAGAGGGAGCGCATAGAGGCCCTTGGTGGCTTTGTAGCATACATGGGATGCTGGAGAGTGAATGGGACACTGGCCGTGTCAAGAGCTATTGGTAAGTAGAGCCACCACGATGTCAACTAGCAAAAGTAGTGAACTGGATGCTATCAGCATGTGCTTTGTTACAAAAGTAATTATCCCCTAATAGTTCTCACATGGATTCTTCTGTAGATTCAAATGTTTGGCAGAGTCTCATCTGACCTCAAGTAAACTATAATGGACATACAAATTCAAAATTATACATATTTGTGTGCTGCTTCTTGCTAAAGGGCATGCTGCAATTTAACATTTTTAGGCATTCTCTCAGACAGATCTGATTAATAAACCAAAAGTTTGGTCTTTTAATCCCACAAATAACCTGCTATTGCATAAACATTTCACCTGGAACGTTTACTATGCAATTAAGCGATTGCACCGCTCTGCCTCCCCATTGTAACCATGCTCCTCTCACACCATCCTGCCTTTTCCGCTTTCTGTTGTCTGAGGTCTACAAAATTCCATCAATGTCAGTTTAGGTTTCAAGCTTACAATGTCCGATGCAACATATACATTGTATGTATTTCTTGTGGCCAACCAAAAATATGCAAAATGGCCAAAATCTAATCTGGCGTTCCTCACTAAGGGCCTCATTACATGTTGTAAAAATCAATGGTAATGCAGCAGTAATTCTGTTACCTCACCACCAAACTACGGGTTTGCAGAAGTAGGAGTCTGACACAGTGGTGGCATGTTTGTTGGCAAATACTTTTATTTAGAGAAGGAAATCCCAGTATGCCCTATTTCTATAAGAGGTTGCCTTACCTCAACAAAAAAACTAAAGACTGTCGGGATGTCCAATAAAGTGCACCGTCCTGTGTCCAAACCTATTTCCCTCCCTTACACTCTTGACCAGGGGTGCACATAGCGCTTTGCTAGAGGGCCAGATGTCATTTCTGTGGTGGGCTGCACAGCCTAAGGGGGTTCTGCAGAATTTCGATGCCAGGAAAATGTCCAAGTGAAAGGCGCATCCTGACATTTATTTATTGACTTTATTGTTCCATTTCTTAATTTTCTGAGAAAATCCTGTAATATTTCAATGGAACATAATGAAAACATTAATGTTTGTTACATGAAATAGAGGAGTCAATAGGCCAGAGTCTATATGGGCTGAAGCACTTCTTTGAAGGTAAGTAGAAACGTCTTTGCACAATGTTTCAGAAGTCTTTGAAGAAAAAGATGAATCAATGTAGAGCCACAAGCTGTTAGACATGTGAGTAGTAGAAGATGCAAGCAACTCTACAGCACAAGGTAAGTTCTCTTAGACTTTGTACAGTACCTTTAAAATGAAGAAAAGATGCAGCAGATGACTCCTGTTCCTGTGCAGCTCTGCAGATCTCACTGGTCCTGGGCCTCAGTCATGGGGACAAGAGGGAGGATGCCGGGGGACTCCTACAATGCACTGGCACGGTCAAAACCTGCAAATGGCAAACTTCACGTTCAGTGGCTGTTCAGTGTTTCAGCTCCTTGCGTCTTCCGCAAATAGCAGCACTGCGGTTCCTGGCTGTCGAGATGGACTTTCCTTGCTTCAGGGGGTCCCACACTCTGTTGAGGGGGCACAGGCTCTGTCAGTCCTGCTTCCTGGGAGTCCGGTGAATCTTCCTGGAGCTCTTGGCCAACTTAAAAGCAATGCACACAAACTGGTGTTCCTCTCCTTGGCTCTACGGTTTCCAGCAGCAACTCTGTGGAAATTCAACCAGCTCCGTGAAGGATGTCCTTGAGGCTTACTTTGGAGTTGATTGGTCCCACCAACTCAAGTGGAGAAGTCGTCCTTGCAGGGGCTTCTCTGTCGATGCGAACTTGGCGTTCGGCACTACAGCAGGGCTTCACCGGGCAAACCAATGGTCCAGGAGTTGCAGCAGGCTTCTTCTTCAGTTCCTTCATCCAGTGGTCGACTCTGCCTTTCAAGACAAAATACTCGCCTTTTATACAGTTCTCTCCCTTTCATTCCAGCCTAGCTGTTGCTCACCCAGCAGGGTGGCTGTCCTTGCCGGACAGTCAGCCAGCCAATCATCACAGAGTGCATTTGGGTCTCCTAGGAGACTAAGCACAGGGAGTTTCGGGCAGCTCCTTCACTTCCTGCCTACCCCAGACACCTTGGAGCCAGAGGCGGGCTTCACTTGTGAATCCTGCCAAAGGCAAAACTAACAAAGGGACCAAACCTGGTTTGGCGCGCAGAGTAACTCGCAAGAAGGACCTTTCCACAAAGAAATGGCGATAAAAAGAAGACTGGCCATTTTGACAAAAATGGCACCGTTGGGTGCTTTACTGCAGCTGCGAACGCAGCCCACGGTAAAGGCGCACCACGTTAGTTAAATGAAACCACTGCCACCAGCCATTCAGTGAGGAAAGGGTAACATAAAACATGTTACATGAGAAGCTAGACAAAGGGGTTCTAATTAACCCCTTCAGCACCCTATTGTAAGCTAGTGTGTGGTGGGTCTAGAAAGTTACAAATGTAAGTAAAGTCAATTTCACTTTACTGCTCTGGGAAACAGTAGTTTATCCCAGATAAGGTATTTAAACCTTTAGGGACATCTGAAAGACTTCCCTGTGACACTGCACTGAAGGTGCTGTGTGACGCAATGTAAAAGATGATGCCTATGGAGTTTGTCAAACTCCACAACCAAAAGAAACAGAGTTCAGAAATCACATTAAAATACGTGAGAGAGTGGGAAAAAGGGTCTCACACTCTCCAGGTTCAAAAAAATAAATTCTTCAAAATCCATAAAAGTTGCTTGTGGTCTACAAGGTAGAGGGAATTGGCACATTCTGAGAATTCTCCCCAACATCCTACTATTCGTAAATGTGGTTAGATATTTATGGGGTTTAAAAATATCAAAGCTTTGCATGAAGTATTCAGCTAACTTGGGTTTAGATGCTAAGTATGACAAATTCTTAATACAATACCACAGTAAAGCTTTCTTTTTGAGTTCAATGTATAAGGGGCAAAAGCCAATAGACCAGTCACAAACCAAGCCTATTTTACAATCAAATTTCTTTCGAGCACAAGCAAACTCCTTAGACTGGACAGTTTTAGATTTTAAAAGCTTCCCAAAGAGGATCATAATAGCATTACTATAAAATATAATTTGAAAATACAGGATGCTGTGCTTGACTTCAATCCTGGATCTAATAGACGACACCCCCAACTCCATTCTAATAGCTCGTATGGGGCAGCAGGTGGGCAAATCCAAGGCAGCTTTCCAAAGATTGCCCTCCAAAGCATGTATACAATTAAATGTCAGAGAAAACAGTTTCCATACTGTATAGCATACTAGGAACAATACAGATATTATATAATTTTATTAAGGCCGGGAATGGATAACCTCCCTGCCGTACTGATACATTTTTGTGACCACCAAGAATTTGCTTGGTGCTCTAGTTTTAACTACTGATTTTATATTGGCTTCCCTATTCTTGCTGCATAGCAGTGCCCCAAGATATTTAACCATAATCACAACTTCAATTTTGTGCCTTTCTGTTTTCCACATGTATTTATTAGGCATTGTAGAGTTCTTACCAATTATCATGATTTTGGTTTTGCAGCGATTCTTGATGGAAAGAATGATGCAAGAAATGGCTGTCTCATCTAACGGAACAATATTGTCGCCATACCCTAGCCAGGAGATACGTTAATCTCCTTATTTGGGAGGGAAATTTGCCATCAATAATGCTTCATGTAAGTCAGGCGTAAAGATATTAAAAAGAAAAGGTGCCATTACACATCCTCGTTTAATTAAGGCCCTTGTTTGTAAATATCAGGATAGACTGTGTGCCATTGTTACCAAGTTGAACTTGTACTGAAGTCCCTGTATATAGTTCAATTAAAACAAGCCGGCTTTCAGAGATACTCCAAAGCTGCACAGGAGGTGACAACGACTGTGTTGAATGCAGCTGTGTAATCTACGAATGTCATGTAAACAGGTGTCTGATGCTTGTGAATCTGCTTAGAATCACATGCTGTGCCTATAGTCCGACATCTAGTGGAAATGGCGGGGTATTGCATCTTTCTTTTGAAGATCGAAAGGGGACGTAGATATGGGCGTGACAGTAACACTATCCCTAATGTGAACTTTTGTGTACCCAAAATCCCTCAGTGTCGAGGTCCCTCGAATACATTTTTTTTCCCCAACCTAATTGGTTGCCTAGGCGGAGCTCGCAAGAGTTAATATTGCTAACTTTGTCCCCACAACCTAAGGTCATCTAGTCTCCCGCCTAATCTTTCTCGACAACTGCCTCAGGGCTTCCTGCCGCCGAAGACCTCCACAACTGCTCGGCGACTGTCGACAGCGTGACCTCGGCCCTCTGGCCAGGCCCTTAGAGTAGGGAGAAGTGGGGCTTTGGGGGTTATTCTTCTCTAATGATGTATTTCCTTTTGCCTTCTGCTGTGGAGAGGGCGCCCTTTAAATTTTGCCTGTCATGTAACTGCAGGTTTCCTTGGAAGGACATCCATCACCGTTGCAATCAGTGTCTTCCTCAAGACAAGCGCTCATGCTAGTCCTGTAAGCTCTTTTGACCAAAAACGTTGAAAGACCGGTGAACTAAATGGTGGGCGGTCTACACTATGCTGGCCGAAAGCCATTGCCCCATTGGCGCTGTCGCTTCGGACTAGGAATCCATCGGCAGCCATGGCTCCGAATTGGAAGTCATCGACCTTTCAGCTGAGACTTCAGGGTCCCAAAATCCCGTCCTCCGCCCCGACAGACAGGCCACCGGCTCTGTTATGGGGAGTTCACACCCCGTGCGGCAAGGGACCCCACGCACCACAAATACCAAAACACACAACCCATAAGCCCTCTTCGGCAGAGTCATCGAAGAAGCACACAAAGGCAACAGGGCCGCCAAAAACCTCTGCGCCTTCTGAACCTCGCGGTTCAGTGCCCTCCACGCAACTGTCTGCGGCTGGGCATCCTTCCGGAAAGGGCGTTCACCCTAAAAGACATACAGTCGTTGACACACTGTTCAAAGGCGCACAAGCACCAAAGGCCTTGGTGGAGTCACCGACCGCGATGGCACTGTCCGGCGCGTCAAGACCTTCGATTCAACTGCCGAAAATCTGCGAAAGCCTGGCAGCTATCATTTCCGCAGCCACAGAGCACAGGTCGAGAGGATTATTCTGAAGCCTCTCTCTAAGGCCTTATTAGGGAAATCTCCCCCTTCTAGGCAACCTCTTCCACCTCCAGACCCTTCTGCATCTTCCCTATGGACTAGGGAGAGATTTAAACAATATATAGACAAAATGGCCCAATGTATTGACTTTTCTGACAGGTACATTACTACCAAGAGACCCAGGGAAGAGGACTTTTGCCCCATTCCTTATAAACTGCAGAAATTCCCCATCTCTGCACAGGGACACTAGGAGGATATCTTGGATGTCCCAGAGGACCCAACACAGTAGGAGACCTATGAGGACATGAATCCCTTTGCACAGGACACAGCAGATCAAGACCCAGACTGGGATCAAGATCAGTCAGGGGATCAGGGCCCTTCGCTATCACCAACACATACACCTGACCCGGACATAATTTGTCTAGATACCCCTTCTTCGCCTCCACACAGGGATTTGTCACCTGTGGACGACCAATGTTGTTCAATGCTATTTTAAAAAGAGCAGCCGCTAATTTCCAGATTGCAACACATGAGGCAGCTCCAGACTGTGACTTTGTTGAGGATATCCTCAAGGAGAAGCCTCTGACTAGTCAAGCCATCCCCTTACTCAGGTCTATAAAGAGGTGCATAGCACCTTCCTTCTTGTCACCGTCTCTCACACGGGCGGTCAACCCCCGGGTTTTCAAAATTAATCTGCCCTTCATTTTCCCACCCACTATACATAAGGGGTCATGCTACACCGGACTCCCTGGTGGTTACTACCACTCGGAAAAGGGCGGGGGTTCCACTGTCCTCGGCAGAAGCTCCTCCGGATAAAGCTTGTAAAAAGCTTTATGCCCTGGGTAAATGGGTCACTGCCTCTGCGGCCTACTCTACTAGGATTGCAAACAATACCACTTTACTGGCAAGCTACAGCGATGTCCAGTGGGGCCTAGTCCAGGATGGCCTTAAAGATGTCCCAGAACCCACTCGATCACACCTGCTGGCGGTCATGGCTGGGGGCAGACAGGTTACCCACAACATGTTGAAAAACACTCTGGACTCTGCTGAGACCGCTGGACGCACCCTAGCCCAGGGGACTTTACTTAAGAGACACGCCTGGTTAAAGAACTGCGGCTTTAAACCCGAAACTCAGGCCTCTCTTATCAACAAACCAGTTGAGGACTCCAACCTTTTTGGGAAAGCTATTGATAACGCCCTGGAGACTCTGAAAAAAGAGCACAAAACACTAAAATCGCACAGCCAGATCACGGCTAACCCTTTCCACCAGTGTGGAGGCTCCAACTCCCGACGGTCATTTTGTGGGCAATCTTTTTCTCGCTCTCCCCTTGCACAATATGGCCTGGGGAGTACCCACTGGTCCTCCGGCCAAGTTTCTTCTGGTAACAGCCAATATCAACAAAGAGGTCCTCTTAGAGGCAAGGGTAGAGGCAGGAACGCTACTCCTAGAGGCTCCACAGACCTCAAAGGGACTCGCCAGTTTGGGTCCTCTTCCACGCTTCCCTGTTTGGGGGTCGCTCGTCATTCATTCATGCCTGGGTGGGGATCACATCAGACCAGTGCGTGTTTAAAGACCATTACCCACGGCTACTGCATCGAGTTTCACCGACCACCTCAATACCACCCACCTAAGAGCAGACGCCTGTCACCAGAACACCAGCGCACCCTGCTGGAAGAGGTTCAGGTCCTTCTGGAAAAGGACACCATAGAAGTCGTCCCATTTGCCAGGACAACTAGGGTGGGTGTTCAGTGTACCTTCATGTACCAAAAAGAATCTCACCATGCACCCTGTGTTAGATCTGCTCCCAGCGAACAACTGTGTCAAACCTCAAAAATTCAGGATGTCAACACTGCAGGAGGTAATCCCACTGCTGTAGCAGGGGGATTACATGGCCACATTAGACATGAAAGATGCATACTTTCATATTTCAATGTTGCCAGCGCACAGAAAATACCTCAGATTCATGATAGAGGACACCCACTATTAGTTCAAGGTTCTCCCCTTCGGCATTACCTCAGCGCCACAGGTATTCACAAAGGTACTGGCGGTAGTAGCTGCTCACCTGAGCAGGCAGTCCATCCCAGTCTATACTTACCTCGACGACTGGCTCATAACGGGGGATTTGTACAGAACATGCCAAATTCCCAGAAGAGGGTAGACCACCTCTTCAACCTAGGTTTCTCTATCAACGAGAAAAAGTCCAGTCTGCACTCCAATCAAGTAAAACAGTTCTGGTGCTCTAATTCAGACCAAAGACAGACTTGTCTTTCCCTCCAACGAGAGGGTCCAAAACATGCTGTTCCAGATCCCTCACTGTGTAGCCAGTCACAAGGGGACCGTAACGCAAGGCCAAGCCACTGTTAGGGATGATGGCTTCCTGCGTCCAGCTACTACTCACGCTCGCCTGCACATGCACCCTATGCAAGAGAGGCTCTTGAGCCAATGGTGGCGTGCCAGCGGGATGATCTAGTGGTTGTCTCGGCAGCCCTTGTTCAGTCTCTGCAGTGGTGGTCAAGAAAAAACCTTCTGCAGGGGAAAACCTTCACCACTCCAGCAGTAGAAGAAACATTCACCACAGACCATCTCTGACGGAGTGGGGGCTCCCCTCCTTCAACAGACAGCGCATAGCGTGTGGTCCCCAGCAGTAGCATCCAATCACTTCAACCTGTTGGAACTGCTAGCAGTGTTCAAGGCCTTCCAAACACACCTCCAGGGGAAGACATTTCCAGTCCTCATGGACAGTACTACGGCCATCTATTACTTAAACAAACAAGGGGGCACTCAGTCTCCAGGGCTTTTCAAACTATCCCAGACCATATGGAAGTGACCTCTCCAACACAAAATGTTCCTCCTTTCACTACATGTTCTAGGGGAACTCATTCTTCTCTCATTTCTACCCCCCCCCTTTTCACGCTCAACAGAATAGTGCACAAGATGCACGAAGAGCCAGTGAGGATGACTCTGGTGGCCCTGATGTCGGCCTGTCAGCCTTGGTTCTCCCATCTCATGGCAATGTCAATCTCCCCTCCTAAGAAGCTGCCGTGCCCGTACAACATGTTGTGTCAAGAACAGGGAAAAACACTACATCCATGCCCTCAAACTCTCAATTTAGCAGCCTGGCTCCTGAGGTCATAGAGTTCAGGCACCACCAGCTCCCTCAAAGATTCATGGACATACCCGGAGAAGCAAGGAAACGTTACACCAGGCATTGCTACTCCAGCAAATGGAAGCGCTTTGTCATCTGGTGTAACGGCAAGGGCATCAATCCTGTTGAACGCTCACCTAAAGATATAGTCCTGTACCTAACCCACCTGTTAGATTCAGGTCTGGTTTTAAATTCTCTAAAGGTCCACTTAGCCGCGCTTTCGGCGTAAACGACATCCCAGAGCAAGGTTTCATGGTGGAAGATTCCTTTTAATTAAAGCCTTTATGGAAAGGGTAAAGAGTCTTCATCCCCTTATTTGCAACCCAGCTCTCGGGCGGGACATGAATGATGTTCTTACCAGACTATTGGGGCCTCCCTTTGAACCAATGCACAAGACTAGCCTTAAAGCACTCACCTACACAACTGCCTTTCTGGTGGATATCACCTCTATAAGGAGAGTTAGTGAACTGCAGGCCCTTTCAGTTCAGGACCCATTTGTCACGATTCACAAAGACAAGGTGGTTTTGTGTGCACACCCTCGCTTTGCACCTAAATTTATCCCAAGGTTCCATGTAAACCAGTCCATAGAACTACCCACCTTTTCCTAGAACCCAACTAACATGGTGGAAAGAAGCCTCCACGCACTGGATGTAAGGAGAGCGGTTATCTACTATCTGGAAAAGACGAAGCCACTAAGGAAAACAAACCAGTTCTTTGTTTAAGTGGAAGCTGGTAGAGAAGGGGACCCTGTCCCTAATTCAGCTATCTCCAAGTGGATGGTAAACTGCATTACACTGTGTTACACTCTTGCGAAGAGAGATCTACCATTCACCCCTAGAGCACACTACTCTGGGCACAGGGGCTCCCATAGCATTGATTGCAAATGTTCCCCTTGAGTCCATTTGCAAAGCAGCAACCTGGAGTACTGTATACACCTTTACACAACACTACTGCCTAGATACACAATTTAGGTCTGATTCTCAGATGGGACAAGCGGTTCCAAGACATCTCTTTGCTACTGTTCCTTCACACATCCCACCACCATCTCTGGGTACTGCTCGCTAGTCTAAGCACAGCATGTGATTCTAAGCAGAATCACAAGCACCAGAAGACATGCATTACTCACCGTAATAGCATTTCTGATGATTGTATCTGCTTAGATTCACACGCGCCCACCCTTCGTCCCCTCATGGAGTAGAAGGAACATAGACCTCTTACACCTTCTGTCTTCTGTACTCGCTCACGCTGACTATAAGGCTCCCTCATGGCAGAAAAAAACACAACCAGAGGGACCTCGACACCTGAGGGAATTTTGGGTACACTACACGTCACCTTAGGGATAGTGTTCGTCACGCCCATGTCGACGTCCCCTTTCAAACTTTGAAAGAAAGATGCAATACTCTGCAGTGTCCACTAGATGTCGGACGATATGCACAGCATATGAATCTAAGCAGATACAATTATCAGAAATGCTATTACGGTGAGTAATGCATGTCTTATCCAAGCTATAATCCCCAACTTGCATAAATTGTTGTATTATGAGAATGTTGTGGATGGTACTATAGCCAGGTCTAAAACCTTGGTATTTCGATGACTGGCCTTGCTCTGTAGACCAAGATCTAAGTTCCATTAGTAACAAATTCACATCAGATATAGTTAAAAGGTGGTAATTGTTACTGTTATGTACGATTATGAAAAATGCAAATTTCGAAATGCTCTGATGGCTTTAGTCGGGAGGGGGAGTGTTATAAAAATAAGTCCATGGATTGGACAACAGGAATGAAGTGGCAGTGAGAATTCCTAGACCAACGAGACTCAATAAGAAACAATACATCATGGGAAGCTTAATGATGCAGAGGACAAACGGGCAGTGTTTGAAACCAGAATTCCCAGGTGTAGCTGCCATTACAGGAACAAAACTGTGCACTGGAGGAGCAGAATTCCATTTGCGGTGGGGGATTGCTGTCCTTTTGTGGAAAACATAAACGTTTTGCTTTCCCACTTTTGTTGTCAGGATCTCTGAACTCTTTTTGTGCCCAAAGGGACTCTGTGCCTATGAAATCCTTTTTTAGTATATGGTCCTATGGTAGCTTATGTGGCTCCTTTGACAGAGGTGCATTCTGAGCAACCCATTTGGCCCTAGGGAGATTAAAACACCTTACATTGGTTTTAAGGAGGAGGCTCATGGCAGCTGTAATTTCAGTTTTGGCTTAACCAGAGGTGCAAGCAGATTTACTGCATTAGTACCTAATGCGCCATTTTGGGAGCCATTGGGTTACTTGTGTATTTTCTAACGTTCTGATCTATGCCAAGTTGTCTTTAGGTCCTTTCCTTGGTTTGGGGGACCGACAAAGGCTGCTGTGCAAATATGGGCTGACTCTGAGCCCAGCCCTACAACCTCTAAAGTGATTTAGACTAGTCCCTAAACCTGCCAATAAATGTACTGTGTAGGTCAACCTGGGTGTTGCGATTTTCAGGGCCCACCTGATTGGCTGGCCACCAACATTTTTGAATGCCACTCGGTATGATTGGAGGTAGCCCATGAGTGTTTGGGTACATCGAAGGATTTTCCACAACGCTGCTGCGAATTTAGGATTAGTTCTGGCCATACTGACTTGTTCCTATGTCCTTCCCTGTGTTCTGGTTTTTATTTTTGTCTGCTGGCATCTTTTGTTGGGCTGACCTTGTTGCCCACTGGTTCTCCATACTGGATGGTCTGACAAACCACTGTGACTATTTTTGGTCTGTTTTATTGGTGTCTTCCCGAAATGCCTGCTTGTTTGCGTGCCTTTGGGTATGAAGCTGCTGTCGCCCAGAAACTTTGTGGAACACCACTACCCCATTTCTGCTTTTTCTCTGGGCCATCCTGGGCCGTCCCCCACAGTTGTCTCATGGGACCTTTTTCTGTTGCTGAACTGCCCTTTTAGCCCATCAGTCCATCAGAATCTGCTTGGTTATGTATTCTTATTTGAGTTGTCACAGTTTTCTCTCTTGGCTAGTGGGTCCTGCTCCAAGGAAGGCTGATCAGTCATCTTTTTGGTTGTCGTTCAAGTCTCTGGGGTTGGATACTATAAACTGCTCTGCAAAAAAAATCTTCTACTCACTGTATTGTTCTGTCATTCAAACACTGCGTTTTCAGGGACCACCAATGTGGGTACTTACACTAGGCCCTGGGTTAGTGGGTTATTAAAGACCTCAAGGATCCACGTGGTCGAAGGTTTCTGCAGCCCTCCTTCAACAGCATTTTGCCATTCACTTGAATTGACCCAAATCCTGCTGTGCTGTCTTTGCTCCTTGGTCTGAAACCTATAACTGCAACTCTTCTCGAGGGTCTGACTCTGGCATCCCCTGGGGTAGGTTTCTGCCTGACCCTCATCTTTGGGGGAGAACAGAGACTTGCCATCTTTTCCCTATAACCTTGGCTGTACCTACAGACCTTGTCCCTGTTGATTCCTAAGTACACGACATGTGTTCTTGCCTGTAATTTGATATTTTGCCTGTGCCCCCTTTGAGTGTAGGGAGTTTAGGCTAAAGACTTGAATTTTAGTATATAACACTGAATTTTAATGCATTTTTAGTTTTGGATATTGAGTGGCGCTAAAACAGCACCTATAAACCGATACTATTGCATTAGAGTACAGCTAGTGAGAAATGGCAAATGAGTAGGGGCACAACGAGTGTAGGTGTCATTTGGTTATTTGCCTACCCATTGACTACCCATGCTAATCCCTATGGCCATTCCCACCCAGTTCATGCCCCTTCCCGTCTAAAACACATCCTCCTGGGATCTCTTTAAACTAGCTTTACCAAGCCTTAACATGAATCTTTGTGCTCAAAGGCGTTGCCAGTGTTTTTTCAAAGCAGTCTTCTAAGAGTTAATGGGCACCATTACAAGTCTGCCGGTCCAGAATTAAGGGTGCGATTAGCAATGTACTGGCACCCATTCTTGACCGACAGACTACACCTGTGCCTGCTTGGGGCCTCTGTGCCCAGCAGAGTCGACGTGGCGCATCGGCCCCGGTAGGCACAGTTTCCACTGAAGAACCGTTAGCAACGTTGCCCATGCTTCGGTCGCCCACACTCCCATAGAGTCGTAAGGTTCTACCGGGATCTCAGACGACAGAAACAGTGTTACGGGGTAGGCGACAACCTGCCACCGGTTTTGGCTTGTGTATAAGTATTAGGCATTTGCGAGGCACAGCTATATGTGCGGGGTTATGTAGTACACCTACATCACTTCCTTGTTTGATTTGTGCTACAGTAAAACCAAAGAATCTTGTATAGGGTTACAGGCCCCCCCTGCACTAGTAGCCATATGGGCTGACCAGTGCCCCATAAAAAAGAGAGGAGTGAAGCAAGGAAAGCAAAGCAAAATGACTGCTTGCCTCCAAAGATCAGGCCAGCGTTCAAACCGCTAAAGTTGGGGGACGGATGATGTGCTATGATTGTTAATGGAGGGGAATCTGCAAAAAGACCATCCTTCCTAACGAGTGTAATGTGACCATATGGGTCTGTTGCTATCAGTCCAATTGCATCTTTACTTTTGGGGGCCTTGGGGATTGTGTTCTAATGTATGAGACCCCTTTTCTCCCTGTAGGTGCTGCATTTAGTATATGGTATGCATTTGTTTCATGTTTGTCACTATGTACTAAAGTTGTAAGAATAATCTGACTCTTTTCCATGTTGGTATATTGAGTCCAGATCATGGTTATATACTATTTTTGTCTAGGGATACATGTTCTTCCTGTCCTTAGCCTTGTATTGTGCATATCACCAGGTAGTGGACAGCACATTTAGTTTAGCAGTGGGTTGGGTCTTTGCTGACAGCTACTTTTTATACCCACTGTTTTTATTGTGTGTTATGTTTAAACCAAAGTACTTACTTTACCCAACAGAGAATCACTGTGGGATGCTAAAGTGTAAATCATACATTGTACATGTATAGTGTGTTCTTTGAGCGAACCATGGGGATTATCTTTGCTTCACTGCCAGTCTCCCTCTACCCCCTCCCTTCAGTTAAGCCTGACCTCTCTGCCACAGCTACCACAGTTTAGTCGCATCATGGCGCTCCCTGCTTAGCTGCGTATGGGCTCTGCCGGTCAGAGACTTATTGATAGACCCCAACTGCTTTCAATCACTATACAAGGCTGGCTTTGTCAGTGTGGGGCAAATGTGGAAACATGAGGCCTTATGTAACGCTCACCTGATTCCCACGGAGGCGCTGGTCTAGGCAGGAAGGAGTCTGTGACTCGAAAAGTGATGTGCAGGTCTCGATTGGCTTCTGGGGCTGAGCCTCTTCGCACTGTGTCGAACTCGAAGGGTGAGATTTCTGCAGATGAAAGAATATATGGGGTTAAAGATCTGGGCAATTGAGTGTTCTCTCTCTCTCTCTCTCTCTCTCTCTCTCTCTCTCTCTCTCTCTCCCTCTCTCCCTCTCTCCCTCTCTCCCTCTCTCCCTCTCTCCCTCTCTCTCTCTCTCTCTCTCTCTCTCTCTCTCTCTCTCTCTCTCTCTCTCTCTCTCTCTCTCTCTCCTCCCTCTCTCTCTCTCCCTCTCTCTCTCTCTCTCCCTCTCTCTCTCTCCCTCTCTCTCTCCCTCTCTCTCTCTCTCTCCCTCTCTCTCTCTCCCTCTCTCTCTCTCCCTCTCTCTCTCTCCCTCTCTCTCTCCCTCTCTCTCTCTCCCTCTCTCTCTCCCTCTCTCTCCCTCTCTCTCTCCCTCTCTCTCCCTCTCTCTCCCCTAAGCTTCTCCGTAGAGCCCCCAGGTCAACGTGCTCACCTTAGATAGGTGAATGCTGGGCTCTGCGTCTGGTGCAGGGTGCCATTGCCAGTTCCTTCACTGGGTGAAACGTAGGCCTCTTAACATCAGAGGATCGCAACCGCCGTTAACAGCACGAGCGGTGAGTTTCCGGACACCTTTTAGTCCATATAGTCTTTAGGTGCGTGGACACGTAAGTATTGAACAGGGCTCGGAATAATGCTTTCTTCTATTTGTTTTGCAGGGCTCTAGCGTTAGAAGATGGAATGAAGAGAGCCAAAGCTGGAGCCAGAGCCTTGGAAAGAAGCACTTGGAAATGCGTGAGTAAATGCAAGCGCCTTAACTGTCTCTTTCCTTCACAGCTGTGAGTTCGTGCTGAAGAGGTGCTGGAAAACGCCGGAGTAGTTGCAGGCGCTCTATTGTGGAGAGCGCGATGGGCGTAAGTAAATACCTGTCTAATGTCTCTTCTTTTGTCTTTCAGATGCTGGGTTGCAGTGTTGAAAACATCCGGAATTTGCGGATTGCCGGTAAGTAATAACTATGCTTTTGTCTCCACAGGCGGAGGTGCAGCGTGAAGAAATGGTCGCTGCCGATGGACCAGGTAAGGAATGCGTTGCATGTGAAGTCGTCGTGCTAACCTGTTGTGTCTTGTCTTTTACAGGCGCTGCTGAAGACTGGATACTGGAATGGTAAGTATTGTTCTTGCAGGTACAGGATCGGAAGAAGAAAAGCTGGAACAGACTCGGTGAGCGTTCTGCTGCAGATGCAGAATAACGCGAAGCACGCTTCATCAATCGGGTGTGGTTTAAATAGCTTAGGAGTGATGAGGCGTCTTCCTCCACGGCCCCGCCTAGGTAAGAAAAGAGTTCCTGTTCCAGAAGAGTTCCAGTGTTGTATCCAGGGCGTGGAGCTTGCCCCACCCAGGTAAGAAAATAGTTCCGGCTTACAGAGGATTCCTATGTAGCTGGTAAGTAAGCAGCATGGTCTGCTGCAGGTAAGTCCACCCAAGCATCTTCACACATATTATGAGCCCGGCGCTTCCAGTGCCGGGACCGATGGCTTTGATGAGCCTGGTGCCACCGGCGCCAGGACAAGGTCCAAAAGGTCCCAGTAGGGACCGGCTGGTGCCTAGGTTTAGGGTTAGGGGCCTGCTTCCAAGGACGTTGGGCTGGTCCTGGCTCCTTGGAAGCAGTGATCATGACACCTTACTAAGGAAGAGCTCGAGCAGGCCCTGCAACTAGGTCATATACAACCTTTGCTGTACTTACAGCTCAGGGGCGCGTTATTTGACCTGCATTGGAATGGGAAGATGCAGCGCACATTGACGCCCTTAGAGCATGTCCTCCACTCCACCAGGTGTCTAGGGGCATTTGTGTGCCACGCACACAGACACGATGGGTGTTTGACTTGGGTTTGCAAGATGGTACTGAGGTCTGGGCCACCATCCATAGAATATGCTCCTCAACGAAAGAAGTCCAATATAAAATGCACAACAGGGGGTTACTGTTTCGCTGGTACCTGACCCCACAGAGACTTGCTTAGATGTATCCAGGGGTGAATTCCAATTGCTGGAAGGGCTGTGCAGCTGTTTGTGACTATTGGCACCAGTGGTGGGGTTGTCCTAAAGTGCAACTCTATTGGAAGGTGTTTTTGGGCTGGATTCATGCCAAAAATGGTATTATTAGAAACCTGTTCTCGCTGTTGAATTTGTTTGAGGTCCAGACAAGGGAAGATGACTATCCACTTAGCACATATGACGAGTAATACATTTATGGCTGCTCGAGTGTGTCTAACAAGGCACTGGGAAAGAAGCCTTCTCCACACAAAACTAGAGTGTTTGGCCAAAGCCACTGAGATCTACGAAATGGAAAGCTTCACAACAGCACGAATGGAAACCCATACGCATGTTGACATGGAGTGGCTTCCATTCCTGGAATATTATAGCGCTGAAAGACCGGGAAAGAGAGGTTGGTTGGGTTGAGAGACCTGAATGATGGGTAAATGCAGGTAAACCCAAGCCATATTGGTGGCGAGCCCCCGTAAGGTGGACAGAAGGCATGTAAGGATCATTAAGGAATGAACAATTGCAGCTCTCTGGGTCAAGTTGCCATGCAGTCGCTGATTATCTGTAATGGGACAGTGGTTCAGGCTACCTCTTCCTTCTTATATGGGAATGTCTGTCATATTACTCGCTTCAGAAATTTGTTTGCAATCTGCAGTCAGTAGTATTAATCCTGGCATTGGCTAACTTAACTCTTCATTCTTTTGAGGGTCTAAAATCTAGTAATAACATCTGTTATTGCAGAACTAAGCAATTGAAGGAATTGTGCACGAAGCGCTACATAAAACATGCAAAAATCAGACTCTTCTCGCTTTGAGCAGGTGTTCAGTATACCATCTGCCTGGATTTCCATATCTGCCCAGGACCAGGAATATCTCCCTTGATGATAAAAAATCTGTGAGAAGAGCCCCTTCCACCAGACGCACAAAGCAGTCTACTCTAACGTCTTGGAGAAGGGGCAGATCGCTGCCTCCTGTTAGTTTAGGAGCCACAATCTGTGGCCTCTTCAGACAAGCTTGCTTTTGGCTGTAATCCCCTTGGAACTGAGAGCTGATTTTCTTGCTTTATAAGCAGTTTTTCTAGCCACTGTAATATTTAACACAGATAATGATTGGGGC
The DNA here is from genome assembly GCF_040938575.1 of Ambystoma mexicanum. NCBI lineage: Eukaryota > Metazoa > Chordata > Amphibia > Caudata > Ambystomatidae > Ambystoma > Ambystoma mexicanum. Next base: position 1,606,195,475 of record NC_090932.1, read on the forward strand.
ACTCGGTTAACTCACGTCTGATGCCTGCCAATAAAGGTGTGGATGCAGCTTCTGGGTGATACCCTGCTTTCTATCTGGTGCAGTTACCTCACCAGGCAGACCCCTTGGGAAGCATGCTTTGCTAGTACGTCCCCGTTTGCATCTCCAGTCTCTGGGAATACTTACTGGCCTCCTAACTGATAAGCATCCTGATCCACGATTACAGTGAGTACTGTAAGGAACTCATGGTGGCAACCAAACCATGAAATAGTCTACTGTGCCCATTGCATTGATTTGAATTAGCCTACTATGCCCATTGCATTGTTTATTGAATTAGCCCACTGTGCCCTTTGCACTAATTTTAAATAGCTTACTGTGCCCATTGCATTGTTTATTGAATTAGCCTACTGTGCCCATTGCACTGATTTGAAATAGCCCACTGTGCCCATTGCACTGTTTATTGAATTAGCCTCTTGTGCCCATTGCTTGATTTGAAATAGCCTACTGTGCCCACTGTACTACCCATTGAATCTGCCTATTGCTGATAGCTTGCCTAGTCCCTGTGCATACTTTGTGCACATTGCACTGACTATTGAAACAGCTTACAGCTCTTCTTGTGCCCCTTTTGTGCTCTGTGTTGATAACCCTCCTACAGTGCTACCATCGTATCCTTCTCACTATCCTTAGCCTGTTATTTGTCACACCATTATGTCCTCCTTCCCCAGAGCCGCATTGGCCTCATTGCTTCCTCTAGATCAGACAGTCACCCTTCCTACTCTCCACCTATACTACTCACTCTTAACCACAGACCTTCAAGTACACTACCCCCTATCGCAGCAACCAGCGACCTACTCACCCCGCTCGAATGATTACTACGCTTCACTACGCCACCAACACCACTCATCCCACTCCCAGTCCACATCAGAAATTGGAGACTAGGCTCTTGCTTCCCAAAACACAAAAGTACCTCCAAAACTAAAAACTTCCAGCCTGATATAGCAAAGACATGGCCTGTCCTATTCCCCCGGACTCTTACGCCCACTCCTAACACGATCACCCCACCAGCCACTAATATCAAAGGAGCCCTTATCAATGCTAGATCCATCGTCGCCCATGCCTCAGAGATCGCAGATTTTATCATTGCAAACAACGTAGACTTCCTGGCTGTTACAGAAACCTGGCTACACCATGCAGCAGACCCAGCACTCTCCCTAGCCTTACCAGAAGGCTATACCATTTTCAGAGCCAACAGGACGTGAGGTAAAGGCGGTGGAGTGGCCTTCATTGCCAAAACACACCTTACTCTCAGAGCTATTCCCACCTCCAGCCTCTCCTCTGCCGAGCTCCTATCAGTGAAACATATTCTCACTCCCACCCAAACTATACTCTTGCACCTCATTTATTGGCCTCCCGGCCCCTCTCCCTCTTTTGAGGACGACATCCTAAATCTCCTCTCCACACACACCAAACTGATCTGAATCTTGGACTCTATGACCCTAACGCAGTGGACAACGTTATTTCTAATTTGGGATTTACACACAAAATCACATCATCCACCCACACCAAAGGCAGAACGTTGAACTGGGTGTCAGACCTTAACTGCTCTGTCTCCATTACCCAAAACGAACCGGTAGCCTGGTCAGATCATCACCTCATACTTTTCTCCATCCCTGGACCATCCCCCTCCAAAGCAACACTAGCACCCCCCTCACTCTCTAGAAACTGTCGCAATATCACCATTGACAGCCTCCAACCCCTCATTAATGACATTCTCAACATGACCAAATTTAGCAAGCTCGACTCTTCTAACATGGTAGACCTCTACAACAATACTCTCAAGTCGACACTAGACCCTGCTGCACCTCTGAAACTCAGGAAGGCCAAACCGTTGGCCCACCTTAATAAATGGTTCACCCCAGAATTAAAGCCTCAAACATCAAAAGATCCGCTGAATCAACCTGGTGCAAATCACCTACTACCAACAATAAAACCGCATTTACCTCAGCCTCCACTATCTACAAAGCAGCTATCCTCGTCTGCAAAAAAAAAAGAAACCTATGATTCCAGAATCCATAATGTCAAATCCAGTACTAAGGAACTCTTTAGCATTCTAAAAGAGCTTGAATCCCCTGCACCACCCACACAAGACTGCATCAGACACGCAGATTTGAGGGGATTGGTTCCTCTGATGATTCCACATCCATGACAGGTAATCACCACAGCTGTGCTGCTTCGGAAAATGTTCTGCGTCAATGACGTCGACACGCTGTCCTCGAGGGCCTCCGTCGGGCCGACGTCACCGGATGTTATAAGTAGGACGCATGACGCCCGTAGCCTCAGTTCCGTTTTTTCCACAAACGTGTTCGCTTCGGAGATCTTGCCGCTCCTCGGTTCTTCTGTTCTATCGGTTCTTCGAACTTGGTATTTTGTGAAGATATCATGTCTTCATCTTCTACCCCGCGGTCGGGATTCAAGAAGTGTCCGGACTGCGGTTCCAAGATGTCACTTACAGACCCGCACGACGTCTGCCTCTGGTGCCTCGGCGAGGACCACGCTACCGGTGACTGTGACGATTGCCAGTCGTTAACGTCGAAGGCCTTGCGGGAGCGGAAGAAGCTTTCTGTAGGTAGGGTTTCCAAACCCACAAAGTCAAAATCCGCTGGGCTTTCGACCAACGATTCGAGGGGCGGCTCTCCGTGTCGTCGGCATAAGTTCCAGGGAGTCTCGGTCCCAGAGTAGTTCCTGCCATTCCTCTGCCTCCACGAGGCACTGGCAGAAGCACCGTCACCAGTCGCCTTCCCCGTCCGCGCCCGAGGACTCTGCCAGACGGCGGGTTGCTTGTCCCAACAAGCATTCCTCTCCTTCCGAATGGGAAGCATTTCGTAAGGAGATCATGGCAATTTTCGAATCGCAGGGCTCTGTTCCGTCCGCGCCTTCGCGAGAAGCTGGCAGGGAATACGTTAGGGCCACCGCTCGCACGCCTTTGGGCAGTCGGCGCGATCATTGGGAGCCTTCGAGGTCCCGATCGGACAAGGTGGATCGCTCTAGCCATGCCCGCTCCAGGTCCCGGTCCTAAACGCCCTTCAGACCGTCGGAGCCTGTGACGTCTTCTAAGAAGACGTCGACGCCATGGCGCCATGTCCGTCGAGGGACTCTCTCAAGGCTCCGCCTCCGAGGAAGTCATCGACGCCATTGGCGCCGAGGCCGTCTAAGGACACGCTCGGGGCACCGCCCTCGAGGCCTGTGTCGAAGCCATCGGTGCCATGCTCGACGCCCTCTTGTGGAGGCTTTACCGGAGGTACCCTGTGCATCGGTGGAAACTCTGAGGATGGCCCTGAAGAAGTCAGTGAGGCCTGTATTTGAACCTTTTTCTGTGCCCTCATCCAGGGATTTATTCCAGCCTCTGGATTACATCTCTGAGGTGGATGGAGGTTTGGTTCCTGGTGAGGTTTCTGACAAACTCTTGTCTGGTCATAGCCAGTTGGAAGACCTGCGTCAGTCTTTGCACGACGCCAGTGGTCTGGACACCTCTCCGGAGGTTGAGTTCGGTGGGCCTTAGCCTAGCACACACGCCGAGTCTTCATACCGGCGTCTCATGTCGAGGGTGACGGAGTACTTGGGGTGGTCTGCCCCACCAGTGGATTTTCTGCAGTATGACCTGATGGATAACCTTGACCAAGATCCACCCACTGACCCGGTGCTGCCATTTCCTATGGCTTTACAGAGAAGGGTGGCGGCGGTTTGGACTGTTCTGGAGAGTCTCCGGCAGTGAGCAAGCCATTGCCGAAAAAATACCGCCCAGCCAGTAGCGACCCCTGCTACTTGACTACGCACCTCACTCTGAGAGTTTGGTGGTGCAGGCGGCCACGGCCCCAGCAAAGCGGGCGTTGTACCCTACCATCCCTCCAGATAGGTACGACAAAGGTTTTGATGGCTGGGTGAAGAAAGTGTTTTCTTCAGGGGGTATGGCTTTACAGGCAGCCAACTCTGTGTGTGCCTTAGCACGTTTCACTCACACTCTATGGAATTTTGTGTGTTTGGCAGCAGAACATATTCCCGAAGGGGTGGAACAGGATGATTTTCTTGGCCTCATTCAGGATGGCAAGGATGCCATGTGTGAATCCGTTCAGTCGGGTCTGGACATGGCAGACTGTGTCAGCCGGTCCATGGCGGCGAGCACCGTGATGCGCAGATTTGCGTGGTTGCAGAAGTCGGGTTTGCTCCTGATGTACAGGCCCGGCTTCTCAACATGCCCTTTGATGGTATACATCTTTTTGGCAGCAAGACTGACGAGAGCCTTGAGAGGTTGCAGACCTCCAAAGCTGTAGCAAAGTCGTTGAGCGCTGCAGTTCGCCAACCTCTGCCTTTTCGTCTTAGGGGACAGCAATGGAGGGGAGGTTCCTTTCGATACTACTCTTCCTTTGGTAGATCAAGGGGAGCTGCAAGTCAAAGGGGCCACCGTAGGAGTACCAGAGGTGGAAAACAAAGTACTAGAGGTGCCAAGGCTGCTCGGGCAGTTGCCTCTTTGCCCTCAGGCACTGCCGCAGCCGTTTCAGCTCAGTCATGAGGCCATGTCCCATGGTTCGCGGTTGGGGTAGGGCTGGTGCAACATCTTGTAGAATGGCGTGCCATTACTTCAGATGTGTGGGTTCTGGAGATCATAGCCCATGGCTACTGTCTTCCTTTCCAGCAGAGGCCTCACGATAATACACCAGGAAATTTCTTTGAAGAGCCCGGATCCGCTCCTTGCGCAGGAAATAAAATCCCTGCTGGAGAAAGGCGCCATAGAACTGATGCCTGTAGCGGAGAGGAACAATGGATGGTATTCCCCATTTTCTTTTTATTCCGAAAAAAAGACGGGGGATTGAGACCCATCATGGACTTGCCTGGTTTGAACAAGCTCCTCAGGAAGGACAAGTCCAAGAAGTTTCCTCTTTCTCAAGTCCTCCAGGCCCTTCAACTTCAGGACTGGTTGGTGTCTCTCGACCTCAAGGACGCTTACTTTCATGTGCCGATTCATCCCAAGCACAAGAAGTGCCTGAGGTTCGCGGTTGGCGACTCACATTTTCAGTTTCGGGTCCTGCCGTTTGGATTGACCTCCGCCCCCAATGGTCTTCACCAAGCTCATGGTGGTGGTGGCAGCGTATCTCAGGAAAGGGGGATTCACGTCTACCCCTACCTGGACGATTGGTTGATCAGGGCTCGCTCTCCTGAGCAAGTCCTGGATCATCTGTCCGTCACCTGCCACTCCCTTCACAGGCTGGGCTTCTCCCTCAACTTAAAGAAGTCCCACTTGACACCTACCCAGCGGCTCCAGTACATCGGAGCAGTGCTTGACACATCCCCGGGGCAGTGTTCGCCTCCCCAGGTGAGGGCTCATAACATTCTGCAGATGGTGCACAAGTTTCAACATGCCCAAATTCTCCCGGTGTTCGAGTTCTTGAGGTTGTTCGGCCTCATGGCATCCTGCATTCTTCTGGTGCCAGAGGCCAGGTTGCGGATGAGATCTCTGCAATGGGCTCTCAAGCTGCAGTGGTCGCAGTCCTCCGGCAGAATGTCTGACCCCGTTCAGGTGCCACCCTCGGTCGCCCAGGATCTTCTGTGGTGGGCCGTCGAAGGCAATCTGATGAAGGGGGCTCCATTTTGGCTACCCTGGCCGGAGGTAACGATTGTGACAGACGCGTCCCTCACGGGATGGGGAGCTCATGCCAACGAGTTGACCGTCAGCGGTCGTTGGTCTCCATCGGAGTTCAGACTCCATATCAATCTGTTGGAGCCGAGGGCCATCAGGCTAGCCCTTATGGCTTTTCTGCCGTCTGTGCGGGGGAAGAATGTCCTGATTCTGACGGACAATACCGTGGCCATGCACTACCTCAACAAAAAGGGGGGGTGGGGTCAGGGTCTCTCCCTCTGTGCAGAGAGGCGATGCAGCTCTGGTTCTGGGCCATCCAGCAGGAAATTTCGATCTCGGCAGTTCATCTGGCCGGAGACGAAAACGTGGCGGCGGACGCTCTGAGCACAACCGGAAGTGCAAAAGGTTCTGCTCGTGGGAATTTCCTCCAAGAGGAGCCTTAGGGAACACGTTCGTAGTGGAGTAGTCCTTCCCACTACTGCACGCGTTTCCTCCAGTCCTCGTCATTCCGCAAGTGCTGCAGAGGTTTCGGAGGTTCGGTTCCCGAATGATCCTCATTGCTCCAGCATGGGCCAGGAGAACGTGGTACCTGGACCTTCTCGACCTGTCCATCTGCCCTCCACGCCGTCTTCTCTACCGAGACGATCTGCTCTCACGGGAGGGGGTCAGGTTCTCCATCCAGAGGTCAAGTCCCTCAACCTTCGTGCTTCGTTCTGAAAGGTTGAGGTATAAGGATTGGGACCTCCCTGAAGATGTGATGGAGGTGTTGCTTTCAGCCAGAAGGCCCGCAACAAAGTCCCTGTACCGTTGCCGTTGGAGAAAGTTCTGCGACTGGTGCTCCTGGATGTGGATCCTTTTTCATGTGCCATTCCTGTGGCTCGGTCTGTTTTTCTTTCGTTAGCCCACAAGGGCCTGCAAGTTGATACCATTATAAGTTACCTGGCGGCGCTGTCCATATTTAAGCACTCGTCTGAGGAGTGTTCTTATTTTAAGATTCCTTTGATTTCTCAGTTTCTGAAAGGGCTCACTAATGTGTTCCCACCGTCACATTTCTAGGTGCCCGGTTGGGATTTGAACCTGGTTTTTAAATTCCTAATGGGAGGTCCGTTTGAGCCTTTACATTCTTGCCCTTTAAGACGGTTGACCTTTAAAACTGTATTTTTATTTGCGGTTACTTCCGCTCGCAGAGTGAGTGAGTTGCAGGCACTATCCGCTAAGCCACCCTTCATAGTGTTCCATAAGGACAGGGTTGTCTTTAGGGTTCGTCCTTCTTTTCTTCCGAAGGTTGTCAGAATTTCATTTAAGCCAGAAGGTCATTCTTCCGGCGTTCTATTCTCCTCCGCATCCTGTTAAGAGGAGAGGCTCCATAGGTTGGATCCTAGGAGAGCGTTAAGCTTCTACATCTCACACATGTCCCGTGTCCGAGTGGACGATCAACTCTTTGTAGGATACGCTGGAAGGCGTTTGGGTCAAGCTGTTACTAAGCAGACCTTGTCCAGATGGATTATCTTGACCATCTCGGAATGCTACTTCTGGCTGGTAAGGACCCTCCGGTAGGCTTACAGGCCCATTCTACTAGGGGTGTGCCTGCCTCTACTGCTCTGCAGAGGGGTGTTCCCATTCGTAATATCTGTGAAGCAGCCACATGGGCCTCTGTCCATACTTTTGTCAAACACTACTCCCTGGATTCTATCCATGGGCAAGATTTGGCCTTTGGTAAGGCAGTCCTCTATTCTGCAATTTGATTGGGCATTCTAAAATTCTGAAACCTTTTCACACCTCCATACGTTGGTACTGCTTTGGGAGTCTGTCATAGATGTGGAATACGTCGGAGGAACCAATCCCCTCGAAGAACAAGTTACTTTCTTACCTGGTAACGTTGTTTCGATGGGATGTTCCGACGACTTATTCCACATCAAACCCTCCCACCCTGCCCCTCTACAGAATTTCTTATGCGATTGCAGCTTCCGTTTCCGCAAGGCTTTCTGTAGTTATTCTGGCAGAAGATTGGTGCCAGACGTTCTGGGAAAAAATGACAACTGAGGCTACGGGCGTCGTGCGTCCTACTTGTAACATCCGGTGACGTCAGCTCGACAGAGGCCCTCGAGGACAGCGTATCAACGTCATCTACGCAGACGTCGAAAATGTTCTGAAGCAGCTCAGCTGTGGTGATTACCTGTCATAGATGTGGAATACGCCGTCGGAACATCCCATCGAAAGACCTTTACCATGTAAGAAATGAACTTGTTCATTGTGTATGAAAATGCAGAAAACCCTTGCAGATAAAATCAATGTACTCCCAAATAAGATCAAAGCCAAAAAAGGAAGCCTTACTATCTATCCTCACACTGCCCCTGACCCACCGAAAAACCCTCAACCCTGCACTCCCTTCTCCTTTTCTCAAGTGACTCCAAAGGAAGTTGAAGATATCATCAAGAGTCTAAAACCTTCCCACTGCAAAGGAGATATTTTCCCAGCATCCATCTTTAAAGAGGAAGCTAAAAACCTAACCCATTTCATCACCTCCTTCATAAACTCCTCATTCTCATCCATTCAGGTACCCAATAACCTCAAGGAAGCGTGGGTTATGCCGTTACAAAAAAAACAACCTCAACCCTAATGTCCCCACAAACTACAGGCCCATCACCACCTTCCCGTTCCTGCTAAAAATCTTGGATCGGGTGGCCTACCTGCAAATCCAAAAGCACTTGGAGGAAAATGAACTCCTCGGACTCGGACAATCTGGATTCAGACCCAGACATGGAACTGAGACAGCCCTGCTAGATCGTAAGATCCAAATGGACGAGGTGAAGGGTCAAGGCAAGCTATCAGTCCTCCTACTTCTAGACCTCTCCGTGGCCTTTCGACCTTGTTGACCACCAAATTCTTACCAAGCACCTTGAAACAGCGGCAGCATTCTCCACCGATGCATCCGACTGGATTAAATCCTTCCTCTCAAACCAGACTACAAGAGTCTTCTCCCCCTCTGCTTCAGCTGATCCCGCTCTGATACTGTGTGGCGTCCCTCAGAGATCCTGTGTGTCGCCCACAATATACAACATTTTTACAAAGCTACTCTTTGATCGCCTGGACAAGTTGGGTGTCATCTACACCAACTGTGCAGATGACACCCAAGTCCTCATCCCCCTCACTGGCTGTTAGGACCACGACTCGAAACTGTTAAACATCTTTAGCGAAATCCAAGCATGGATGGCCACCAACAGTCTTTCCCTCAACGACGATAAGATTGAGTTAATGATCGTTGGTACACAGGCACGCCTGAACAAACTCGACACCAGAAACACTTCCTTTGTCATTGACAGCAACATAATTAACGTCTCCAAAGAGATAAAAACATTGGGAGTCTATCTTGACTCAACTCTTTCTCTTAAAAGACAGGTCAGTAGTGTTGCTTCCTCCACCGCCTATAATAACAAATTGATCTACAGTTGCAAATCTTATCTTTCCACAAACAGCTGTCTGACACTAACTAGAGCACTCCCACTATCTAAACTTGATTACTGCAATACACTATTCCTTGGTTCATCTGAACAAAATCTAAATAGGCTCCAGGTACTCCAAAACAATTCACTAAGAGCTGCACTCAGTCTCTCCAGATCCTGTCATATATCCACTCATAGAAACAGCGCCAACTGGTTGCCTATCCATGATAGAATCTCAATACGCACCCTGGCCATCACGCACAAATGCCTCACAAATTCAGCCCCGAAATATTTGACAGACAAAATCTGTATGCACAAACCTACACGTACCACCAGATCTTCTCTATCCCGTATTCTGGTGGCGCCAAGGTTTAATCTCAAAACTGCCGGAGGATCTAGCTTCCCTGTCCAAGCCGCCAAACGTTGGAACTCCATCCCCATCCCTCTCAGACAGGAACCCTCCTTCCTCTCCTTCAAAGCCAGCATAAAAAACTGGCTGAGCTTCTTGCCTCACCACTAAAATGCTTCTATCTTTTCTTATATTTTTGTATTTGTAAAGTGCCTAGCAGCCCAGAGGCATCGAGGCGCTGTTTCAAGAAAGTGTCTTAGTTACAGCAAGTACATGGAAATGCATGGGTTAGGGAAGGAGGAGACCCATGCCGTGGCGTTGGGCGAGAAGTTGCTGGCAGTTGTGAGATGGCAGCCAAGGGCAACCAGGTCGAAGGTCAAGGATAGGTCAAGGAGTAGTAAGAGGGCAGGTTTGCCTGCGTCCCTGAGGTCATCTATTTGGTTCTGGAGGTCCAGGAGGGCGGTCTCTGTACCGTAGTTGGGGCAAAAGCCTGACTGAGACCAAGTAGATGATAGGTGTCCAGGTATTTCTGGACTTGAAGGTACGCTGCTTTATCTAGGATTTTAAGTAGGAACGGTACCGTGGTGATGGGTCTGTAGTTCCCTGGTGTTTTTGGACCTAGTGTGGGTTTCTTCAGCAGCGGGCGCACCCAGGCTTCTTTGAGGCAGGAGGGTACTAGGTTGGATTTGAAGGATGCATTGATGAAGGCGGTGAAGAAGGGTACCAGTGCCGGTGCGCTGTCTTTGATGACCTGAGCAGGGCAGGCGTTGCCTTTACAGTTAGAGGGCTTGGTAGAGTTGAGTATAGCTAGGACGTCCTGTTCTTTCATTTCTTGGAATGCGAATGGTGGGATTTCTTCTGGTGCCTTCTGTTGTAAGTCTGATGGTTGTTGTTTTAGTGCTTTTTGGTGGTTAATGATTTTTTCTTGTAGGGTGTTTAGTTTGTCAAGCATGGCATATTGGATTTTATTGCAGCAGTCTTTGTCTGTGGTGATGGTATTGTGTCTGGGGGCGGGTGTTTCCAATTCTCTGAAGATGGTAAAGATTTCCCTGGAGCCAGACTTTGCGTTGGTTATCCTGGAGTTGAAGGAGTTGGCTTTGGCTGAGATGATGGCGGTTTTGTACTGTTATTGTTATATTTTTGAAGGTCAGTTTGGTGGTATCACTTGGGTTGCTTTGCTAGGCTGAGAGGGCTGACCTTTTTTTTTCTTCTGCAAAGCTGAGAAGTTCCGGGGTGAACCAGGAGTTGGTTTGTTTTTACGGTTTTCGCTTTTCTTAGAGACAGTGGGGCGATGGTGTCCACGGCTTGAGAGGTAATGGAGTTGTAGGTAGTAGCGAGGGTGGCCGGGTTGTCGGTGAAAGGGTGCATGAGTTCAGTAACCTGGAGGTGCGGTAGTAGTCTTTCCATAGTGAGTTGCTTGGCACTTCTGGTGAGGGCCGGCGGTAGTGTGGTCGAAGTGGTGGTAGAGGTTCTAGCGTAGTTGAGGTTGAAGTGGATGGCAGCGTGGTCTGACCATGGAATAGGGGTGATGGCTGAGATAGCGAGATCGCAATTGTGATGGGAGATCCAGTCTAGTGTGCGACCCTTGTTATGGGTGGGTTCTGACACTGCTTGTTTAAAGCCCAGTATGGAGAGGGCATTGTCGAGGGATGTCTCATTTCCGTCTGCAGGGTCGTTTAGGCCGAGTTTCAAGTCACCCAAGAAGATGGACATGGTAGATTTCTTGAGGTTATCACCCAGGGTGTGGAGGAGATCTTCTTGGAATTCTGAGACCGGCCCCGGTGGGCGGTAGTTCATGTAGGTTGTGATAGTGCAGTGGGGTGAGGGGTTGATTTTGATGAGCATGTATTCTCAGTTGTGGGGTGAGTCTCTTTGGATTTTTCTGATGTTGATGGACTGCTTGGAAATCAAGGCAACCCCTCCTCCTTTCTGAGCTTTCCGGTCTTGTCTAAAAATGGTGTAACCATCTGGTAGGGCGAGGGCTGGGCCTGAGGCTTAGTGAAGCCATGTCTCGCTGACGAATAGTAGGTCAAGGTTGGAGTTACAGAGGAAGTTGTGGATCTCAAGACCGTGGGCTGGGAGTGATGAAGCATTAATGAGGGCACACTTGAGCGAGGATGTAATGTTAGGGGCGCCAATGACCGTATCAGGGGTAATTCTAGTATCAGTGGCAATCACAGTATTTATTACATTTATTTGTAATAAAGAGTTTCATAATAACTTACGAGAAAGTCTTAATTTTATTAAAGATGCAGGCGAGCATTATGCTTCTTTCTTTGTTTGCACATGTAAAGAAAGCTCAGCAGCAAGATATTTTTGTGCACCTTATATACTAAACATGCTCATATTGGAGGGGCACCCAAAGAAACATAACAAAACACAATTAAAAAAATGCATCCAATGTCCATAAGTCTAATAACGCCAAAAAACTCAATTTCCCATGATGCTCCCCAAGGTCATCAGTGGTCAATGACATGTGACACCAGTCCTCCAATGGGCATGTAGGTATCCCCATAAACTGTCCTGAACAAGAAGTAACTTCCTCTTTCGAGGCTGCGAACATGGCTGTCCGTGAATGCTAAGTAGAATCACAACTGCGGTCAACCAGAAGAAGAGGCGTCGAGCTGCGGATCAGACGGACTTGTCTGTAGACACTGTCAAGAAAAAAGATACAGAACTATAATTACTTCATGTGTATGGTAACCCTAGTTCCCTTTGCGGGGTGGGAGAGAAGAGCATTGTGTTAGTGTAAAACTATGCATGGATTTTCAAATAACAGCTTATTGCAATGACTTAAAATCATTCTTAAGCGCGATACACATCACTCTTTTCACTCGCTGGGTGGGATATTGCTCACATCCGTGTCTTTGATAGAATTAAGACATTCCAGTAAGTTCTTATGGAAAATCTCTATTCCAGGTCAAGACCGGAGACTCACAATATGCTCGTTCAAAGCCTGCCCAATCCGCCATCCTCATGATGTCTTCTAAACGGACACCAACTTGGAAGGCTTTGGAGGCCATAGCTCCCCTGACAGTAGGCGCGGAATTGGAGTGTAACTATCCCCGCCTGAGCTAGGGTCCAGCGCACCCAGCGTGCTAAAGTAGAGGCCGAAACTGCTTTGTGGGGTCTGCAAATGGCTATGAGAAGCTGACCGTTAGGCGAGGTCCTGAAGGGAGCTGTCACTTCTTCGTAGGCCTTCGAACACTTCACTAAGCAAAGCTTGGGTTGTTCCCTAAAAGCCGGGTAAGAAATCACTTTCGAGTCGCACTTAGTTCTTCTTTGTATGTGAAAAAGAATACCGTCAGGAGAAAAAGTCCTGCCCACTAGGTCTAGAGCTCTGACGTCCGAAACTCTCCTGCAAGAAACTAGGCAAAGTAGTAAGCTTGCCAGAGAGAGCCGTACGTGATAGCTCCTAGTTAGGCGGCACCGAGAGAAAAAGATTATTAACGTCCCACAGTTTGTTGTAACGGGGCGGAGGCGGCACTGTAAACCAGACGCCTTTAAGCAATCTGCAAACAAGATGATGTTCCCCAGCTGGGGCCCCTTGTATGAGGTTGTGGCCTGCAGAAATTGCAGAGCGATAGGCGTTCACTGTCCTGTATGCAAGGCCTCTTTCCACCAACGAGGCTAAGAAATTGAGAATTTCCTCTAAAGGTGCTGAAACTGGATGAAAACTCCGGTCCCAACACCAGACCCTCCAGGCATTCCAGGAATTGGAATACCTTTTGAGGGTAGCAGGGGCCCAGCTCTCCTCAATGAGATGGACTGCCTTGAGGGACGTGCCCGGAGTCCTTCATCTCGCCCTGCAATCCTCCAAGCTGCCAGAGTCAGGGACCCGGAGAGGAGCAGGGGGTGAGCTTGCCCCAACGGATTCAATAGAAGATCTGGAGAATGGGATAGAAGGATTGGAGAATCCGTAGAAAGTTCCAGAAGAACTGGATACCAGGTCTGAGAAGTCCAAACTGGGGCTATGAGGACTAGCTCTGTTTGCTCCTGACGGGCCTTCGCCAGGGTCCTCGCTATAATGGAAAAGGGCGAAAACGCGTAGTGAATTCCCTCTGTCCAGGGCTGTAAGAATGCATCTGTCGCCAAGGCTGTTGGGTCGGGTCTCCAGCTGTAGAACACTGGGAGCTGAGTGTTGAGGCGGGAGGCAAAGAGATCCTTGAGCATTGGACCCCAGATCTGTTGCAGGCAGAGAAAAATGTCCCTGCTGAGACTCCAGTCGCTGGAATCGGCGTAACGGCGGGAGTGCCAGTCCACTATCACGTTCCTGAGACGCAGAAGATATTCCGCTGTGACGGAAATCCGTTGATCCAGGGAGAAATGTTAAGTCTTTGGCTAGCTCCGCTAGTGGACGTGATTTGGTACCACCTAGATGATTGATGTATCTTACTGCGGATATGTTGTCCATCTTCAGCAAGATACAGCAGCTCACTTTGTTTCTGGTAAAGGAGCGAACTGGGAATGAGCCTGCAAGGAGCTCAAGACAGTTTATAAGAATCTCCAGCTCCTGTGGAGACCAAGTCCCTCCCGTGGCTACCGAGCCACATCTCGCTCCCCAACCGAAGCGACTGGCGTTCGACGATGATATCCAGGCTGGAACCGAAGATGGCCCTGCTGTTCCAGGCCTCCATGTGCGCTAGCCACCAGTTGAGTTCTATTCTCGCCTGGGGGACAGTGTCAGGCGCTGAAAGTAAGAGAGGCTGCGCCTTAGTTGTTGACCCTTCACTCTGTGCAGTTCTTGGTAATGAAAGGGACCAGGCAATATTGCTTGAATAGAAGAGGATAGAAGACCTATCACTCTCGCTAGCTCCCGCAGAGAGATTAGGTCCCTCTGCAGGAGCCTGTGAATCTCCCGCTTGGTGGAATGTATTTTGGCAGCTGGGAGATGGAGTTGTGAATTTTCGTTGTCCACTACGAACCCCAGATATTCCAGATTCTTGGAAGGACAAAGAATTGACTTCTCCCAATTGATGAGAAAGCTGAGACTGTGCAGTAAATCTATGGCTAGCTTGGCTTGGTCTTGCACTAGCTCTTGAGATTGAGCCATAAAAATGATGTCGTCCAGGTTAACTATCAGTCGGACACCCTGTTCTCTTAGATGAGCTTCCACTGGTCTCAACAGCATGGTAAAAGCCCAGGGTGCTGAAGAGAGCGTGAATTCCCAGCCTCGGTGCCCCCAAGAGAACCTTGGATAACTCATGTGTGCCTGATGAATGGGCACTGCGAGATGGGCATCCTTCAGGTCCAGGCGCATGAGCCAATCATTTAATCTCAAGATGTCCCTGAGCACGTGGAGGCCTTCCATCTTGAAATGACGGTAAATTATAAAATCGTTGAGCGCTCTTAGATTTATTTTGGCCCGCATCTTCTCCTTCCGGCGCACCAGAAAAATTGGGCTGAAGAAACCGCCCGGACTCGAGCAAGGGCGAATCGCCCGCTTTTGATATAGGCTGTCTATTTCGCAGTCTAGTGCCCTCCGATCTGTTTCGGACATCACTATGGGGTCGGGCGACTGGCCTGAAAGGGCTTCGCGAAAAACTCTAGGCACAGACCGAGCACTGCGTCCCTGACCCAGGCATCCCCCGATAAGACATCCCAAGCACCTGTAAAGAGCACTAGCCTCCCCTCAATGGGTGTGTGCGGCGCTGGCGCTTCTATGAGTAGACTGACCTGAGGGTTGTTGCTGGGCTGCATTCTTAGCAGCTCTCCTCTAGAAGCGCCCTCTGTCTCGTCCTCTTGAAGGAAAGAAGGTATTGATGCACTCTTGCCAGGCATTGTGGTGTTCCCTGTGGTATTGAGGTCTTCTATCAAAGGAATAATGGCCGGAGGAGCGACCTCGACCGGCCCTTGAGAACATTTTTCAAGCAAAGACTCTTGATGGAGGCCTGGGCTTTGGCCAATGCCGTAAAGGTACCGACAAACTTAGACATTTCCTTCATGAACGGATCTCCAAAGAGTAAGCCTTCGGCAGCAGCACCAGACTCAGTGTTCGCCAATTCAGTTAGCTTTGAGTCGATTGTGAAGAGGATGCCCTTTTAACGCTTGGTAGAAATAGCGCAGCTTGCATTTCCCAGTAGGCAGATGGCTCTCTGAGCCCAACCAGAGAGAATCACTGAGTCAATAGGGTCTGAAGAGCCGGTGGCTTCTTCCGCCAGGTCTAAGATCTTTGCAATAGGACCGGTGACGTCCAGAAGCTGATCCTGACAGGACTTCCAGGCTCTGTCGATGCCTTTCCTTGGATCTTTCACGTGTTTGCCCAAAAACGTGATCATCTTTGAGTCTAGTTCTGGAGTCAGAGCCACTCTGTCTGGCATTTCTGGACGCAGGCATTCTGCCCGGAGTCTCGCTCTGATCTTTGTCGAGAGGCTTGCGCAGCCTAATGAAAACGTAATCGGTTGTTCTAGCTGATGGCTCCCAGTCAGTGGACATGGGATGTATTAAGTCTTCGGCAGCGAACATCCCACTTTTCTTGGGGATGGGGGCTGCCGCAATCCCTGAGGTTGAGGGTTTCGAACCCCAGATCTGGGTATCTTCATCTGAGGAAGAGTGTGATAGATCGCCATCATATATTCTTGCACTTTGATAATCTTCCATGCCCTGTCCATCTCCCTCCTTGCTTGAGGGTCTAGTACCCCTGTTTTCCTCCTCGGGATTAGAGGATCCGTCAAGGGAAGGGGTTACCTTCCTATTCATAAAGGCTTTTTTTCAGCTTGGAGAAGGCGTCGGGTACGGCAGCAGTGGCAGGAACTGATTGGCTCGGGAGGGTCAGATAGCTTTTGCTCTTACAGCCGGACTACATCCCCCTTGTGTAAGGTGCTTCCTCTTCTGGGTCTTTTTTCTCCCTGTCGGAGATGCCTCTCGCATGAGCTCCTCCATATTCTCTAGGCGCTGCTGTATTGGCAGGAGCATGGCTGTTATAGCCATTATAATGCTGTTTTCAACAGTGGATCCCAGTACCTTTTTTGAAGGCTTTTTTCCATAGCCACCTCATCAATATAGCATGAATCCTCCTCACATTCAGACCAAGCCTGATCTGATTGAGGGGAGTACTGCGCTGCCATGATAACTATAAGCACCTTTACCTTTTTTTCTTTTTTCATTTTTTCTCCTCCTTCTGGGCTTCCTGAACACCGTCTCTCACAGCCCAGTAGTCAAAAATAAACCAGTTATTAGATGTACTTAGAATTCTACTACTGTTCTTTCCTCTGATTTCCTCTTTTTTTAATTGTTTTTTACAAATTATATATATGCTCCTTAATGAGGCTGCTAATAGCAAATGACTGAAATAATTCCTCCCTTTTTAAAACACTTTTATGCTTCTCTATTGAAAGAAACAGTAAGAGGTAAGTGGAGGCTCCGGAGCTCGCGTTCGCATTAACCGCTATTATTTCGACCGGAAATGCTCACGCGAGCGCCGCAGTATAAAGAAACGGACTGGGGAGCCCATGAGCTCCCCCTGGTGGCCAGCGGGCGGTGCCGCGCTCCAGCAAAGGCTCCGCTCTCTTCGGGGAAGACAGTGCAGCCTTTGCTGGTGGAGGAAACTCCTCCGGGCTGGGGAAGCGAGCGCAGACACAGCTTGACCCGCTGCAGCGGCTAAAAAGGTACCACAAGGGAAAATACGCAAACAAAAAGTTTGCTAATAATACAGTCTCCGACGCCAGCAGGAAGCAGCTGGCGTCGGAAAGAAACACGGAAAATGCGGCTGTCAAGAGAAACAATGGCAATCTTTGTAGGTAACTCGCTACGAGGTGATACAAGTTAATGATAATATAAAGAATATAAACAACAATAGATGCACAACTAAGTTATGTAATATGATCAAATACACCACATAAACAGTTATGAACAAGAAATGAACTTATCTATTGCTGTTCAGGATTGTTTATGGGGATACCTACATGCCCATTGGAGGACTGGTGTCACATGTCAATGACCACTGGATGACCTTGGGGAGCATCATGAGAAATTTAGTTTTTTGCCGTTATTAGACTGTTATGGACTTTGGATGCATTTTTTTATTGTGTTTTGTTATATATTTTTGGGTGCACCTCCAATATGAGCATGTTTAGTATATAAGGTGCACAAAAATATCTTGCTGCTGAGCTTTCTTTACATGTTCGACTAAAGAAAGTGAAGCATAATGTGAGCCTCCGGTCTTGACATAGAATTCCAATATCGGGGGTAATCCCAGTATCAGTGGTAATCCCAGTATCGGTGGTAATCCCAGTATCGGTGGCAATCACATTATCCAGTACTGCGGTGGGGGTGGGAGGGGCTAGTGTGCGTGCACGCAGATGGGTTAGCCTTGCCGTTAGGGTTCTGTGATGGTTTGTAGTAGACAGGGCATCGGCGGGGGCGGAGTGACCCTTACCTTTGTTGAAGAAGGGGTCTGCGGCATACGTCGGCTCCGAGCAGCGTAGAGCCGCAGAGAGGGTTTTAGGCTTTTTCTCCTGGCCTTCCCTCCACGGCTTTGCCTCCCGGCACGCCTCCCCTCCATTTAAAGCAGGAGGGGAGGGCCGTGGAAGGTGTTGTGGCGATTCTGGGCGCCAGGGCTGCATGTTGTTCATTGTATCCATGGCAAACATCACGACGGCCATTTCAGAGGTCGTAGGAGCCTCGTGGTGTGGAATGGCGCTGGTGGGGTTTCTTGCCTAGCAGGTACGATTCAGGGATATCAGCTGGGTGCTGGTACAGCGCTCCTCTCCCTCCTCGCAGCAGAGCTGCAGAGAGGGGTTTAGGCCTTTTCTCCTGGCTTGTCTGCTCACTGATCATGCAGGATATCGATCTACTGTATGTAACCATTTTTTCTGTTATCCATGGCTTCATCGGACCTATATGTAACCCGGGTCCCACTTATTGTCTACACGCCTGATTGTAGTTTTCTGCCTTTTCATGTATGTAACCCTAAGCTTTCAAGTGCTCAGCTACCTCAGGGTTTGGTGCGCAATATAAAAATTAAACAAATACAAATGGTGGCAACAGTAAAGATGGACACAAGTGATCACCATTCAAGAGTGTTTATTTGAAAAATAAGCAGGTTGGAAAAACGCCTAATCTAACCTAAATCTAAGATGAGAGCAAGCTTCGACCATCAAATGAAAAATCAGGCAGTCCTTGTGGCGTCCGGACAAAGTAAAAGGGCCTATACAAAAAAAAAACTATTGCCAGTCCCTGCAACTAATATAGAAAGAGTGTGGGGTGAGGTTTACTTTATTGAAGTCAGGATGGGCTTTAGCCAGGGGTCTCCCTTCCCGTTTTGAGCACACCCTCAAACTTTCCCAGCACGAGCTGACAGTTCCTTGCCAAGTATCCGGTTCTTCCTTGGGTAAGTCTCTTTTCTATAAAAAGACTCTTGCCTCCACGGACATGATGGGTTCCAAAGATACCAAAAGAAAAGTTCCTTTCAAATGTTCGTTGGGTGATGCCTTCACCTCTGGGTCCCCCTCTGTTGGGCTCAGAACCTTCCTGAAGTTCTTAAAGGTTCTCCCTCTGCTGGGCTCAGACACTGCTTCCCAAAAGTCGCAATTCTAACAAAAAAAGGTTTTGGGACTACTAGTCCCAGAATGCACGGGATCGATTTTGCTCCCACTTCATTGCCCAAAGAAATGGCTCTTTCTGTCCTTGGGAGCCAAAAGGGGATGTCTGTAGGAGGTCGGGGTCTCTCCCTCGGCCCCTCAGAGACCTGGGTTTGCCTGCCTGGCCCAGGGGAGGTGTTTAACTGTCCTTACCGCCAGGCGACCACAACTGCCCCTTGTCTTGCCTTCCGGAGGGACAATTTCCTCCTCCACACTGCAATCTCCTCTCTGGTAGCAGGGCCAGCGTTTAGAGTGGTTTCCTCCTTCTCATCCAGGGTCTCTCCAGCTCACTAGGGCTCTCTCCTGCTCTCCAGTACCTTCTAGCATCCCCAACTCGCTCACAGTGCTGTTCCTGGCTGCTGCTTTTATACTCCCAGCTAGAGTTAATTGGAGTCAGGTGTGAATGGTTGTCCTTCCCTGTCTGACCTCGTTATCGGGACAACATGGAGACTTCCCATAGGAATCCATTGCCCATTGATTCCTATGAATAATCCTCATGACTCCCATCTGCCTCTTCCTTGTCCCATTCCTTGTGGATTTCAATAGGGGAATGGGATTATGGGAGTTGTAGTGTTGTGGAGAGGTAAGATTCGTATTGGATCTTAGGGGTAATTTGGAGTTCCCATGTTGTTTTCTCCATCTTTTTCATAAGGGAAAGTGCTGGGGGTGGGGGGATATTTTGGTGACAACATCCCATAAAGACTGCTGTGATATCGGGTAGGGGTTACAAAACAATGCCCTTATAGTGGCACTGGGTATAGCAAAAAAACTCACATCAGAAATGAGAAGGAACAATTGGCTCACCATTAGTGATAAAATCCTGTTAAAAACAGCCTCACTCGCACACAAATGTCTAAATAATGCTGCACCACACTATTTTATAGACAGATTCAAGAGACAGTCGTCCAATCGCCCAACTAGATTAGCCAACTCTAACCTTCTAACAATACCAGATTCAAAAGATACAAAACTGGAGGATGCAACTTCCCAGTCAAAGCTGCTCAGCTGTGGAACTCCTTACCACTAGCCCTAAGGGCTGACCAAACATACCCGCACTTCAGAGTTAAAATCTCTAAATGGATTGAAGAAAATGACTGTTAAACCTCCTCACTCCACTTGTATATACCGTTGACTCCATGCTACAGACCACACCACTTCTCTGCACATCTATTTTTTGGTCGGCCACATTACTCTGCCACCCTTGTATATAAATAATTTACTTATCTTAAACTATGACTACTCTGTACTTGCTGACCTCATCTTGTTGTATATACCTTTGACCCTACATTGTGTACTTTGTATGTATACCTCTAACTAGTATTGTGTATTTTTGTACAGCACTGTAACCAAGCTGAAAATCTTCTTGTAACTTTCTGCGCCCTGGTACCCTCGGGTCTGGCGGGCATTATAAATAATAAAACAAACACAATTTGAAAAATTGGAATACCGAATCTCGCCCAAGGGCGCGCCTCTCGCAGTCTCCAAAGACACCCTGCCCAGGTGATCCTCCCCCGCTCGTCCACCCCCAGGGTTGGAATCCAAGAGCAATGGCTGTCCCCTGGCCACCTGAACAAAGGATCCCTGGGAGAAACGCCTTGAGCTTCTCACAGTACCAAGTGCGTATGTTGCCTCAGGATTTCAGGTTACAGCTGCATTGATTGGTGAACGCGAGTCAAGCCGCTTAGAAGGCTAGCTCATAGGTTGAACTGAGGCTCATTCCCAGATTCTCACCACGGAAGGCTAACTCTATACATACGCAGTTGCACAGCACACAGGTACAGGGACCTGCGACGGAGCTCCCTAGCACAGCACAGCGGTACAGAGCATCCTACCTCTCGGGTAGCCGGCCGTGAATTTATCCTCCTGTACTGTAACGTTTCTTCTGCATTCACACATCCCCATCCCATGGATCCCTCATACTGTTGCAGTCCATTTATGGGCACTCTTTGGTGCTTCTTTGCCCACCATTAACGTCCGAGGTGTACCTGCTGATCCCTCTCCTAGTGCTTTGTCAACCGCCTTACTGCGTCCAGTCCTGCCTGCCCTTTCAAAGTGTTCATCTTGCATCATTTCTGTTTTTCCTAGGCTACAATCCCCCTCTTCCCTTTCCATTGATCCATGGTAGAGTGTTACCTGTTTGGGAGGTCGGGGGCACAGACGCCTCAGATTCCGCACTCCCGCCTGACGTCCGCTCACTGTTTTCTGGCTGTCATTCCCAGTCCATAAATTCAGGAGCTCTGCCTCTCCCCTTCAACCTGCTATAGCACTATCTGAAGCTCAAATATGTGCTCCCCTTCCCCTGCTTAAAGCAATCACCAATTTGCGGACCTGCTACGCTGCTCAGCACCTCTTGACCTTAAAATGGTGAACCTTTTCTCAGGACCAAAAACACATGGTCTCAGTCCCCTTGCTGCCTCTATGCAACACAACCTCCTTTCACTGTTGACCCCTCTCAAGACCTCACTACCATAATCAGACACCCTAACTCTGTCTCATTTCCAGTGACGTCTGCCCTTGTGGTCTCAACAACTAATGTCCACACAGTCGGTACTATACTACTTAGCACTGTGTCCCTGTTTCTGCTCCTCCACCAACTCCCTGTCTACTATACATTCATCTGTTGCCTTCACCTACGTTTCATTTGACGTCCCATCATACCAATGAGCCCCTTGGATTGATAATACTGACCGCATTCTAAGGGCCTTTCTAAGAATCAAGGTTCTGCATGGACTGTTGTCCTTAGACACTCTGATCTCCTAATCCTCCAGCTTGATTCAAGTGTATATTGGTTGCCTAGCACTGCTATTTGTGAGGAACCGGAGGGTGTCCTCACTTCTTTTCCCCATGGATCCACCTCTCAGGTGGCCAAGAAAGGGCCATCGCTTTTGGATCCCTACCATGGGGTTGGATATGCGAGGCAGGATCTGCCAGGGTGGCAGAAACTTGGGGAGTGGATAGAGGGCGTCCTTAGGTGAGATATGGTATTGTAAGTGATTTCAACCCAGCACTCCACCTAAGTCAATGCCTAGCGTGTGATGCCCAACTGGAACCCTTAATTATATATTTGTGTCTATGTTCTTTTATTTCTGAATGATGTGTCCTTATATCATGCTCCTCTCTTTGAATCTCCCCGGTCTCACTGACCCAAGAAGGTTGTTTTGCAAAGTTAAAAGATTTATTTTTATGAATTTGAACAATATATATGTCACAGTTTTATGAATTTGAACAATATCTAGATATCACACTATTAATATTTATACAATGATAAGTGTTGGGTGAGATTACAGTCAACAATCTCTTTAATCAGTAGGAGTATGAATGAGGAGAACAATGTAGCATAGAATAAAACTTTGTGTAGGTTCAATGAAATGCAATGATAGGAAATTGATGCAGCACATAAATAATACTTTTGTGTGTTCAATCAAATGCAATGTAATCACTCTTTCCCACTGCACACTGCTCAATCCCCCCCTAATATGCAATATAGAGATGGAAGGAGAGAAAACAGGTTTCAGGAATATACAATCTCAGCCAATACAGTTTCAATCCCAGTTCCCCCCAGCAAACATAGAGAGAAACGGGAATGATTTTAAACAGGTCAAATGCTTTTAAATGTGGCTTTGAATCAATGGGAAAACGCAGAAAATGGATTTAATTCTCTAAATTGGATTCAAAACTAGTGGGAGCCGCTTTGGATAGTTTCAGGTAAACACTAGCAATGATGGTTGAATAACTAGCAGATTGGAAACTGAATTCTGAGGTCGGATGCAAGAAATAGCTATTTTACATGTGATGAAATTGAGTCAAATGCAGAATCGCGGCAAGATTTTCAAATGAAAGATGCGCTTTTGAATTACAAACAAGAATTTTCCTTACACTATGGGAGGCTATGAAGATGCCAGATACCCAACGGAACAGCCACCAGAACAGCAGCGCCTCTGCTCTGACTTTTGCCCGCCAAGACACTTGTCTTTCTCCAGCAAAAATATTAGCGCAAAGATAAATTTATCACTACAATTAACAAAGGACTATATGGATGAGGGAAAGATTCTAGAAAAAAAAGAGATTCTACAATGCAGTTCTGGATATGATGGAATAGGTTGGAAAGGATTACTTACGGATAAGATACTGGCTATGGACAATTCTATGCTATAGATACTCACAACTATGGTTTGGAAAAGGCCCGTCAAAGATCTGGTCAAAGGTTTTGGACTGGAATCGGCTAGCCCACCGGCCAGGATTCAGGGCGCTCGGTTTCTGCACTCAGCACGGCAGTTGGTCTCTGCACGGCACTCTGAACTGGATCTGACGGGTTGGTTCTGGGTTACAGCTATCTGGTTACAGCTCTGCTCTACTGGTTTGGATCTCTGGGTTCTGGCAAGAGTTCTTGGCAAGAAGAAGAAACAGCACAGCCAGGCTGTTCAATTTTTGATGTGCCCCTTAGAAGTCTGGGGGTAAAATCAGGTTGCAAGATTTTAAAGGCCAAGCTGAGAAAGGTTCAGCTTTGGAATTGGGCCTTTTCTGCTTTCAAAGTTCTGGAGTCTTGGATCTGGATTCTCCTGCAGAGCGCTTCGCCAGTAAATCAGTTGATGGGTGAATGTGTGTGTGTCACAACCCACACTTTGAAGACCCCCTGGCCAACCTATGGGCCAGGGAAAAGTCTTGATTCCAGCCCCCACTAAACCCAAGAAATTGCAGCATAGGCCTTCTTGGGGCCAGTCCTGGCGCCTTTGGCGCCAGGTTCATGTTTGAATATGGACTTGTGCTTGGGAACTACTTTTCATTAATGCCAGTCATGTGGAGGCATCCTCATAACCTGGCTCCTTGAAACCAGGCTTGCAGTGTAGTGTTTTTGGGTGTGGTACCATGGGGACTATTTTACCTGGACTTCTTTCTTGAAGCTATTTAAACCACACCAGAATAGACTGACACGCTTCGCGTTAGTTTGCATTACTGCAACGTAACGCTCACCGTGTTCAGCTTCAGCCACGAACCTTGTAAGGACAGCACCTGCAAAGGAAAGAAGACATCGTGAGAAAAAGGCAGCAGCTTACCTGAACTTCATTGCCAGCGGTCCGCAGCTCTTCCGATCATCATCCTGGAACCAGCGCTCCTCCGGATCGACGGACCTGAAAAAGAGAACAAACAAGGCATTAGACATTGTACAATTAACGAAAGGCTTACCTCGCCGGCCGCTCCTCAATCAGCATCACAACGGAAATTCCATACTCCGGCTGGGTACCGCGACCTGTGGAGTGGAAAAGATAACAGGTTAGCAAAGGCAAGGCATCTTAAGCGCAGCGCATAGCGCCTACTCACCGCATCAAGGCGCTCCAAAAATGCCCATACTTACCGGCGAAACACAGATTCCGCCTTGTCACATATTGGACTTCCGCGTACCTAGGAAGAAAAAGACATTGTTTAAAAGGCATGCAAACACAGTAATATTCACAGCAATAAGACCTACCTGAAAGACTCAAGACGGGCTGGCATCAGTGAAGCAACTCGATCGCCATTGCCCACCAAGCTCAACGCGCCCCTGCCAAGACAGCAGGACGGAGAACCTGCCAACATCTAAAACAAGATGAGAAGTCCAGAAGGGTTGCAGACCTACAGGGAGGTGGGAGGCTGTTTACCCCGGTTGCCCAGTCCTGAACATAGCTTACCTGTATTCCAGGCAGAACTCTTCCGCTGGTCGCATCTGGGCATTGCAAGGAGGGACATCTGAACCCCAACTGCTGGGTGGCGCCCCCGTGGAACCAGGTGAGCGTAACAGTGTGTCCCCCTAGGTCCTAAACTGTCCCTATTTATGTATTTCCTAAAGGGGTGGGTAGGCTGATTATACTAAGCCCACCCTCTAGGAATCCGATTGGCCAGAGTATTTCTCCTCTCCTGATTTGAGAAGGAAATCTAGTGTCATAGTGATGCAGCAATTTACAATCCAGGGAAAAACCTCCCCTTTGTTTCTACACAGAAAATCTATTTTTTATATGAAGCATATTTACAATATCACCAACTTGCTAATACATATTCACATCACAGATTTAATAGAGCACGTCTCCGTCCGAGTCCCATCTTCTTGAGAGTTTCGGTTCAAAATTGACAGTTTTTCACGCTTTTGGTTGGTTACCCAGTGTCAGATCTGTACACATTATTCCACATACATGCACATGACATCTGGGCATAATCCTGTAAATGTTCATATTCCTAGCATTATCAAAATTGCTACAATATCAACATTTTGGTAGTCCAGTCTCTGAATATCGCACAGGGTTCAGAGTAGTTTCAAACTGTGAGCAGCATTTTCATCTTAACCTATAAAATACAGATTTTTCAAAGTTTTACAGTTTTCTATGAGTCTTTTTCCAAAAAGATATTTCCTTGGAGTTTAAGATACACATATCTGTCTAGTCCCGCCTCTAAGGTTGGGCTGGGCTAGAGCAATCTGGGCCTCTCTTTCTTTGGCAGTTGGTTTCTGTTGACACCCGAATTTGCATTTCGTTTCAGTCAAGGGAGTCTTTTGTCTCCACTCAGAGCAACAGGCCAAAATCTCCTGCCACCTCCATTAACAACTCAATGCCAGTTCCTGAGCAGAGAGCAGGAGGAAGATTCCTTTGTTTGGGAGAAGCTGTGTAATATCTTTGAAGTCCAGTGTGGCTGACATTAGTTCACTTTTAAAACACTGTTTAAAATGGTCTTTTCTAAAATACAATTTACATTTTCAACAAATATACCCGCAGATCTCTTCATTCCAGTCTTTTTAAAACATAGAAATTGAATTGTAGCACCCTATATTGCTTTTGATGGCAAATCTCTTCCTTTTCCACAATTTGATTGTAAGACACAAGTTTTAAACTGACAGTATAAGTAAATGACCGCTTGGACACAGGCGTGCGGTGGTACTGCGCCCATATCTGACACATTTCTCCCAGGCAAGCACCTTTTGAAAGTGGATTTTTTTATGATGAAAGGTGCTTATCCTGACATTGTGCTTATGGGGATTCCTTAAATAAGGTGATGGTGAACACCCCACAAGGATGTTGGATCTTCTCTGCTGTTTGGGCACCATGATTTTGCACTTTCAACAGCCAAGGAAAAACTGATTTTAAAACACTTCTGGGTTTTCCTTGGAATGTATCTGTGCCTTTTCAAGTAGTTTCATTTCACTCTGTGGGCAGCCCAATGATAGGTTTTGGCAGTGTGGTCTACTGTTTTACCACTGGCATAGGCAAAAATAGATTTGGCAGCCTATTTTTCAGGTTTCCCAGCGCACTTCTCAGAGTTTTTTAACGCATAGGGCTTTTTGGCGGCCATTGTGTTGTTTTTGATGAAAACAGCACACTGTGATGTTGCGGGGCAGAGCCTCGTGGGTTAGAACATCTCACAGTATCCCCCATTCCCTTTGCAGCCTGAACCCTCTGTTCCTCCACTCTTCGTAGGCTACTGTCAGCCTTTTCCCTTTTCCCTTTTCTCCCCTCAAAAGGTCCCCTAGAAACATCACCTCAACACATGGACAAGGAGGAGACAACACCGAGCAATGCACACTTCCTTTATTAAAATGAATTTCCTCCCCAACACCATTTTCGTACTGGGACGAAGAAGAGGAGTCCGGAGTTAATGCAGACTACATGTGACTTGTTTCAAGGTGAGCAGACAAGCTCAAATGATCTCAAGTCTCAGCGTGCGATATTTAAAGAGCTTTAAGGAAATCCGCTGAGTAGCAGGGAGAGAAAGGCAGAGAAAGCAAAGTGACTTCTCTGAGCGGAGCAGAGCGACAGCACCGTGGGGCGAGATTCGCTGCAGGACCGAGACCGGGTGCACAGTGAAGGCAGCGGAAAGCTGAAAGGCAGAGGCCCATGGTGAGCTGCAAGAAAAAGGCAATCACCAGCTGGGGGACTCACACCGGGAAGCCGAACCCGCTGACAAAACGCAGACGATGGGACCGAAGACACAGAATGCTGCTGCATTGCTACAGCGAGACACCTAGAGGGAAAGCAAAGCTGTAGCTACCTGGGACCTTGCAGAAGTGCTGTGAAAGACATCCGGTGAGTCTGCCGTGGAATGAGGGCTTGGACATGGGAAGCGGGCAGTTTTGTTCATACGTGCAACATATTCATGCAACCTTTGAGCGGGAACATAAGAGAAGCAATTGTAAATGCCGAAACAAGTACTTTTTAATACAGAGCGAATTGAAAGACATTAAAAGCACTTTTGAATGCCACCCAGAGCAAAAGCAAGTTGTGAACACTCGTGAATGGAGTGAAAGAAAGGTGGTATATGTGGCAGATATGACGGAATATGTTTGAGACCCAAGCAGGGCCAAAAATCAAGAGAATACCAAGAAGGGTATGAAATGAGAAACCAAATATTGGGCTAAGCTAAAAGAGCTCAAGGAACTTCTGCTACATAGGAAACCTGTATTGTCAAAACCAGAGGAATACAGAACAAGGCTAGTAAAACGCATGGTGGCCCAGCAAGCCACAGAATAGTGTTGTTTAGAAGAGTGTGACGCTGATGAAAGAACCAAGCTGCACTGTTAAAGGAAGGCAGTGGCCAATTATTAATGGACAGCACTCAAGAAGGGGCATCGGTTGCGTAACCTGTTATGGGTGGACCGTGTGGTCCAACAACTGCGCCTAGACCGAGTGCCCCCTGTATGAAGAAGCTAAGGAAAGTTTCCATAAAGTTAAAAGGATTAAAACACTAATGCATCAGTCTCAGTCCTAAGGTTCCATGGCAAGTAGACAAAGTAATAGTAAATAATTCACAAGGAGCAGCCATAATTGCATTGCAATGTGCCATGCATGACGATATACATGTGAAAAAAGTATACAAGCAGTAATACAGTTTTACCCCTCATTGAGTATTGCTTTGGCCCTTCTCAACCGGCCCTGTGGATACACTTCTCTACAAAGTGGATTGCATTCAATTTATCGGAGGATCTACATTGCTGCATGGCATCACCAATTGACGAGATGTTTGAAAGCAGAAACAGTGGGTTCAAATGTTGGGCCCTAAGATCTTTTAGGCTTTTTCATATTAGCATGAAGTGGAGAGTGGTTTCTGTTTTTGCCACGCAACACAATCGCTCCTGTGGTTCCTGCCCCGATGAGTGGTATAATCCAGAACCGGGAGCCAACCTAGTCGGAACCTCAAATACAAAGCGCAAGCTTATGCCGGAGCTATTACATCTAAATATTCTTCAAAGCCCATGGTTGGCTTCAAATTACGATGATCTGGTCAGCTGGCCTAAGCAAGGCATATAGTTGACGCCCTGCTTGGCTTATAACTCACAAAAGCGGCTTTCACCCTTGCCTTTGAATTTCTTTCCCTGTTGTTTGGGTTGTCCCAAAGATCACACAAGACCTAAAGGACAAGCCACTCTCTAAAGTGAGCAAACCAGCAAATTGGTTGCCAACCCCCCCCCCCCCTCAATGTCATTACATATTTTAGCGCATCTCTGTATTTTTCCAGCTCCTGTCTTCTCCACACCCATAGCCAGTTTCCATAAAGAAGCTGGTTTTTGGTAACGGATGCTTTTGTGATTTGAACATTAAGACACAGAACTATCTATTGAAGCCAGTGAAAAGTACTGAGGTCAAAAGAGCTGGGAAGTGTCACTGTACTTGCACGTCCGAATGTCACAAGGCCTACTAGCACCTTGCTTGTATATTTACTGCTTTGTCATTATTATTTACTCCCCTTGTTCCCTCTCCACTTTGCATTGTGGCACCTGGAAACACCTTTTTTGTTATATAGGCACCGAACAAATGCTCAATTAGTAAAATAAGGAATTGTGGTATTTTGTTGAAATCTGGAAGATTTGAATTCTTGGGGAAGGGAACCCCTGTGTTGTATGAACTACTTTGAACTTTGGGAAGGGGGGGCAGATTACACGCCCCAAAGCTGGAAGAAGCTCAGAACTTTATTTCAAACACTATTTCTTTTGATGCTGACATCCCTACACATTGTATTCAGTTAGTTGTGAGGACAAGTATAAGGTTTGGACACAGACGTTATTTGATTCACACTTTCCTTAGTTTTCTTTAGGTAGGGAAATCCCACCTTAGAAATGGGCAAAATAGGCATTATTCCACCCTGACGTAAAATATTTATTACCAAACTTGAACCTGTTGTCTGTATCTTACTCATGAAACCTTCACATATGGTAAAGTACACATGGGGGTTACACCTACACTTGTAGGCTCCAGGTAACCCCTAGATTTCTACAGACCATGACACAAGATGCTGCTCACCACCCCACCACCTTGCCAGGGCACCACCAGAACCAGGCGTTCTCCAAATGACTAAAACATTAAAAGCACTTCGGAACCATCATCAAGACCAGGATTCCAAACAGACTCCATAAAACCTAAACCTGGAGCATGGTCAGACCCCAATAACAGAGGGAGTTGTGAGGGGTCAGTAATGCGAAGCGGACAACTGCTTCTATGTTTTCTCAGAATTAAACATTTTATGAAAAGAAAAAGATGCAATCCTTGCTAAACCTACTCTATGAGGGAGTTCCCTACCTAGTCTATGAACGAAGGGAATCACTCCTAACAGAAACAAATTGGCCCTCACACTAAGCAACAAAACATACTAAGTAAATGAACAACAACATTAAGTGAATAATAAACAACCAATCATTTGGATGATCGACCTGTCCTGGGTAAATCCCTTCCCCAGGATTAAGTCAATTTCCCCAAATGTTTACACGGAAGAATAAAATCTTAGCAGTTCCAAATGAAATAAAAGTTCACCAAACAAAAATCTATGCTAACATTTCCTCAGCTTCTAGTTGAAAAGGTCCCCTTCCAATTTTAGCCAAGGAAATGGCAACAATGGTAATCCTGGATGTCTTCCTTCTAAGATTACTTTGCTACAGTTCTGAAAATAGACTAGCCACTTCCTATTCGACAAACGTTAAGAACCTCTGCAGTACAGCTGGTATAATTGTCAGGTTCTTCTTCTTGGGTTGTTCTCCTCTGAACAACCACCCTTCTACTACTGTTGTTATGGAAACCAACTCCTTGGTCACAGTGTGCCACTACTTCAATATATCATCTACTGACAGTCTTGTACAGAACCACAGTTCTGGTACTTCTGCTTCAAATTTATATATGAGAATGGTTAGGCATTTTAGAGACACGACACTTTGGCCTCTACAGATAGGCAAGGAACTCTTTTTGTATGTTCCATGAAAAGGGCAACCTCTTTGCCTCTTCAGTCTGCCCTACTGCCACAAGGGTAACCTGCCTCTGCTTCCAGACTGACTTTCTCCCCACTTCAACAGTCCCAGCATTGCAGGTTATTTGTTGAATCTTGTTACAAGTACCTAGCTCCCTTCTCCAGCTTTGTATATATTTTCTTGGTCCCAGAAGCTACCTTGAAAAACTGTATTGCCACACTACCAACTTCAGATAATGTCTCACTTGTGTCAGAGGATACTGGACCTTTAACACTTCCCCCCGTTTGGCGGATTACTTTAAACAGGGTTTTCTTTACTATACAAAGGGTTCGCTTCTTGGTTTGCATAATGCTTGTTCTTCTTATTAATAGAACATCTGCTTTTAAAGAATATTCATTCTTAGAATTACAAGGTTCAGTCTTCAAAGGAAAAATACTTTTAGGTATAAGCCACCACTCTTTAAGGTAGATCTTCAACTTCCATTATTTGTAAGAGTTTGTATTCCCATGTATTAACATAGAGACATGTTCTACTCCGGTAACAAATCGTAATTGGTCACACATGACCTTCCTTTGATGCTGTAAAGTTTTGTGGTAAATGTGAAAGTTAGCTTCAGAGTTTTCAGAGACCCTCGAAAGCGTTTCCCCTTTTAATTGGAGACACGCAACCTCTCTGATAAGATTTAAATGTTCGACAAATGGAAATGTAAGGCTTTTCTTAATATGCGAGCACTAAAGCTTTTACTGTGCGTGTGATACATTTCCATTGTAAGGAACAGCTTTCACAATGACAAACAACCTCTGCTCGCTTCCACTCTTACACAAGCCACTTTAGAGCTGGCAACAGTTACCGGCAACAGTTTAAGAATGAACCTGAATGCCAAGCGTCACTCACCATCTCCAGGAACACTGGGTTTGCGGGCTGCTTCAACTTTCCAAATTCTGCTTCTTTGGTTTTAGGCACACATCTGAGCATACCCCTTTGTAGCACGGGTGTCTTCGGTCCAGACACGCCAACTTTGAATCTCCTACACTCCTCTGTCCCTCTGCTTTGTTCTTGCTATGGGCCTCTGGCTTCAGCACAGATCTGCCATTACAGCCACTAGACGCACCTGGGAAGACCTTCACTTTCAGCATGCCTCTGTGCAGCCATGGCAAGGCAGGGTTTGTGAACACAGGACTCTCGCAGAACTTGCAGGTGATATCTGCTCTCTCCATGTTGCGGCATCACTTAAGTGATCACACTTCCTCATGAACTGCTAGCCTCGTGCTCTTCTCCTTCTGCTACTACTACCACCCTTCCAGCTCCTGCTCCTCTCTCTCCCTTCCTTCCTCCTGCAGCAGACTTGTATGTCTCTTAGGTGGAGCAATTGATTTCAGGTGCAGGCCATTGTTGCTAATTGCCTAACCCTGGCAAGTCTGTTAAGCCTAATTGCCTGTCCTCTAATTCTATATGCCTCTTAAGCCCTCTTCTTCGTCTCAGTCCCTATGGGATGCTGGGACATGTAGTTCACGTTATCAAAGTTAGGTTTTCTCACTTCTTTAATTTGGCAAAGGGCCATACAACGGGAGGGATTACGGGAACGTTAAAAATAGGTTCCTCCCAGTCTTTCTGGTCTTATCAGAAAGTGCCTGCCTCCTTCTGGCCACAAGGGTCCCAAGCCAGGTTTCTGGGGAGAATCCCATCCGATTCTTCAGGGGAGTGTTTCAGTGCAGTCTACCAGCACCAGTATGAACAGATTTACATCTATATTCATGACGGCTATAGGCCTGCATGAAGCACTAAGGGCCAGATATCTGCCCTTTTTAGGGATTACGGTCATGTGAAATTCCATATGCTTTCAGTTTCAGGGAAGTGGTTGCATAGTGAGGCTATGTGGGAGTCTAATAACAAGTATAACAACTCATACAATTTCCACATTAACTCATCAGCCCCAGGGCTCTTATTACTCTTTAACCTTTTGATTGCATTAAGAGCCTCTTATACATCCAGGTCATTCCTTTTTGCCTGAGAATTTGCCAGAAGCTCATTTCTAGCCAATATCATGCCAATGTTCCTGAATATAGAGCTTCATGGAACGCAGTAAATTTCTAAAGTTTATCCTTCTCAAAACTTACCTCCTACTCATCTGAGCATTTAATGTTTGAAGAAGGACCTATGTCATGTTGGATTCAGAGTTGTCTAGCAAATAAGGGCACTGACAGTTTTATTAGTAGGAACGGTTTCATATTTGTTCTGGCCTGGGTCAGTCTATAAATGGATACTGTACCTATTTTTGTGACATTCCTTGAGGTTCATTCTAAGCTCCTGTTATGAGAGCTTCCTTGACTTTTGTGCCCCTTAGGAGACCTTTCAATTTACCCCTAACCACTGCTTTCATTACATCCCAAGCAACCCGGGGGGGGGGGGTCTGATACTTTAGGGTCAAAGAAAGACATAACAGACTACTCTACTACCGCTCTCTAGACAAGATCCCATGTAACATCATTATCTAGCCTTCATAAGCTATGCATTATAGCAGGGCTACCTAACTCCAGGTTAAGCATGATAGGAGCAAGAGATTCTCCAGGTTTGATCGTCTACCATAGGATTAAGTTATGGGAACCGAGCAACCTGTTTATCTTGGAATATGACCATTGGATGTTAAAGGTATTTGTACCGCGTACTGTCCCCAAAGGAGTTGGTCACAGGCTCTCTGGCGGATCTGCAAGGGAGAAGGCGGGATGGGTTAGTAGGGTGAAGAGGAAGTAGGATAGTGAGAGGGGTGGTGTTCTGTTGGCAGCTTCAACTCGGTATACACTGTGTGCTGAACTTTGGTGCGAGTATTGGAGCGAGGTCAGATCTTGTGTGCTGTTGTTGTGGTATGTGTTGGTGTGGTGAAGTGAGTGCGGCTTGTGGTGCGAGAGGTGGTTAGTTAAGTTTGTGAGTTAAGTATGTAGAAAAGTGAGCTTTTTGGTTAGTGGGTTGTAGGTTATGCAGCTGATCATCATAGTGTGGCTGGATGCCTCGATTTCGAGGTCCTGCTTGGTGAGAAACGGCTAGGTATGCGAATCCCGTTAGTAAGTGCAGTCCTAGAGCACAGCTAAATTAGTGGGTACGTCCTGTATGGGAGAAGGGCCTACGCCTGGCAGGGGTTTAGGTTTTTGGTGCAACGCGCTCGCTGTTCTAATATAGTGAGCTCTGTATAGTGTTTTAATTCTGATGGAGTAAGTATTGTGGGTTTAGGTGTCTATTCTCCTCCTTGCGTGTTGGAGCAGGTGTTGTGGTCTCCTCTTACAATAATTTCTATCTGAATGTGTCTGCTGGAAGTTTGAATATGGTACAGGCCGGAGGCTGTGGATGAGTCGTTTAAGTGCTTTCGTCTCGGTCTGAGTATGTGATCAGTCTTTAGTGTCCTCCTTATGTGGCTATTTCTCATAATGTCTTATGGTTTGTGGTGGGGTCCGTTCTTTGGGTTCTGTTCGTGTCCGTTTTTGGGAGCGACCGAGGTCGGTATCTATTCATCGTTGTTTAGCGGAGTGGGCATTCATGTGCGTCGGTGTTGTAGTTACGCTGTGAAGAGCCAGGGTTTGAGGAGTTTCCTGAATACTAGGTGGTTTGTTGTGTTCCATATATTCTTTGGTAGGTCATTCCAGGTTTTTGGTGCCTGGTGAGAGAAAGAGGATCCTCCGAGTTTTCTTCTGTTGTAGGGTTTTGGTTCCAGCCGGATGTCGGAGCTTGATCTCAGTGTTCTTGTCAGCTGGTGTAGGCGTAGTTTATCTCTCAGGAATTCTGCACCTAGTTTGTGTACTGCTCTGGGCGTGATGCACATTGATTTGAACTTTATTTGAACTTTATTTGCTGTTTTATTGGTAGCCAATGTAGTATTTTTAGCACAGGTGTGATGTGTTCTCTTCTTGGTAGCTTGAGGAGGAGTCTGGCTGCAGCATTTTGTATGTGTTGTAGTTTTTTTAGAAGTCATCAGGCATGCCCAGGTATAGGCTATTGGTGTCATCTACTCTGGACATGATCCGAGCGATGATGATGTTTTGTTGGCGAATGACAGGAACGGTAGGATCCTTTTTGTAGCTCGCAGGAGAAAGAAACATTTCTTGAGTAGAGCGTTTACTTGTGGCTCTAGAGTGAGGTTGTTGTCCATCAGGACCCCTAGGTTTTTTACAATTGATGATGGCGCTGGTATGGTGCCGAGCTCTCTTGGCCAGGGGATGTAGTTGTCTCCTCCGTTTTTCGTAACAATCATTCTCTGTTTTGCCTGGGTTGATTTTGAGGTGGTTGAGGTTCATCCAGTTGAATAAATCACGAAGACAATTCTCTAGTGTGGTGTTTCCATCTCGGGTAGCTTGTATTTTGAAGATTATTTGAGTGTCGTTGTCGTCGTAGTTGTACCATGTGAGGCTGTGTCTTTTGATGATTTTGATTAATAGGTATAAGTAGATGTTGAAAAGAAGCGGGCGAAAGATGATCCTTGTGGTACTCCGCACGTGGAGTCTCTTGGTTTGGACTTAAAAGGTTCCATCCGTATGGTTTCAGTTCTTTTTGTTAGGAAGGATTGATTCATAGAAGGGCGGTATCTGTTACTCCTAGTCCTTCTAATCTCTTTGAGGGTGTTGTGGTTGACAGTGTCGAATGCTGCAGATAGGTTAAGGAGAATCAGGGCAGTACTGTTGTCCGAGTCTGCGTTTGTTTTTAGGTCATCCCATATTGAGAGGAGTGCTGATTCCGTTCCTCTCATTGGTCTGAATCCAACTTGTGCCTGGTCTAGTAGTCAGTGCTCTTCTACGAATTCTTGGGTTATTTTGTAGACGTACGTTTCTAGTAGTTTGGCTATGGGACGTTGGAAATGGGTCTGTAGTTGGATAAGTCCTCTACGTTTCCTGTTGTGTCTTTGAGTAGCGGCCTGATGTACGCCGATTTGAAAGCCTGTGGTACTTTACCTGATGAGATTGAGAGGTTGGGGCGATTCTTGTGGTATTCCATGGGGGTTCCTTGTTTGAGAATTGATTTGTATATGTCGGGGGGCCAGGGGTCTTCTGGAGAGCCTGATTTGTTGCTTTGATTTACCAGTTTGACGAAAGTCTCCACTGATATTTCGGGGAATCTTTGCTTCGTAGTTTGTTCGGATGTTCCTCGTGGGGGTAGGTGGGGTCTGAAGTGTGATTGCGTGGTCAGCTTTGTATGGTGTGTTGGATGAAAGTGATTTTATTTTTTAAGTGGTCTCCTAAATCATCGCATAGTTTCATCAATGGGATTGGCATGTTGCAACCCAGTGTTTTTTTTAAAATTTCGTTCATGATTTTGAAGAGCTCTTTTTGGGTTTTTGGTGCTTTGAAGATTCGGTTGTCGTGTTTTCCTCTTTGCTTTTTGTATTTCCTTTTTGTATGAGCGGATCTGCTGCAGGAATTTCAATTTGTTTTCAGTGTTGTTGTTGTTGGTCCGCCATTCAGATTCTAGTTTTAGTTTTTTTTTTTTCATGGCGCTGAGTAGTGGGGTGATCCAATTTGCCGTTGTTTTCTTATGTGGGGGGTGAAAGGTTTTTCTTTGGCGATGTCGTCTAGGGTTGTTACGATCCAGGTGTGGAGCAGGGCAACTTTTTTGTCTAGGTCAGCTTCTTCCATAGTTGTTGCTTGTGGTTTGCTGAATTCCAGGAGCTCAGTTAGGTTGGAGTTTTTTATGGTTCTCCAATTTCTTTTCATCATGATCAGTGGTTTTTCTTGTTGCTTTTTTGAATTGGGGTGCCGTGGTAATGAGATCCTTGTTGGCGAAGATTGCTTCAAGTGTATGCCCTGTCGTGTGTGTTGTGACTAGTTGTTGTAGATTCATAGCTGCTAGTTGTGGTTTCTTCCTTCAACCAGATTTTGAAATCTCCTAGGATGATCAGATGATTGCTTGATGGCTAGGGTGGTGATTGCTTTCGTGAAGGCGTCTACGAAGGTTGCATCGTAGTTTGGTGGTCTGTATATCAGTATGAATTTCAGGTTTTTTATGGGGTTTACTGATAGTCGTAGTATTAAGGGTTCATATTTATCGATGTTTAGTGGATCTTCCATTTTGATAGCCAGTTGTTCCTTGTGGATGATCGCGAGTCCCCCCACCCCCCTCCTGGTTTTCCTGTTTGCTTGGATGCATTTAAAGTTTTCAGGCAGGAAGTTGTTGGGGGTGATCTTGTAATTGTCATCTAGCCATGTTTCGGTTACAAATAGGATGTCGATGCCTCCGTCTGATAGGTCGTATATTTCGGTTGAATGTTTGGACATTGACCTTGCGTTTATTAAGTTACAGTGGATTCTCCAGGTGTGATTTTGTTTAATGGTTATTCGTTGTTCAGGTTTGTAGTTGTCTGGTCGTGGTGTTTCTGTATTGATGTTGGTTGGATGAAGAACAGCGACAGCTGCTTCTTCATTGAAGTGGTCCTGTAGGTTGATAGCAGGGCTATTCAATCGTGGTGCTTCTGCTGTGATGACGATTGTTGAGGATCAGCGATGGCTTCTTCTTCATTGAGTCGGATTGTTAGGTTAAAGGTATGATTGTTGGTTGTCAGGGCTTCGTCGTATTGTGTGGAATGTTGTTTAAATCGATGCTGCCCCTCTGTTCTTGTGATGTATGGGGTAATAGGGTTGGAATCATCCCACTCTCTTGTTGAGTGCTCCCGTCTTTTTTCTGGGTGTTTCGGGGGATTCTTTGCAACGCTCGAGGTTTCTGTGTTGCGGTATCGATGTTCCGTGGTTGTCGCGAGGTAGGGCGTAAGATATAAGGATTTTTCTCTTACATGATTTGTTCTGGTGATGACCGTGTTAGGCGTGGTGTTTGCTGCAAACGAGGCTGCTTCTGCTGGGTTCTGTTGGTGTTGTGTTTGTGTCCCTTGTTGCACGATCTTGCTCTCTTTCTCTGTGTCCCTTTCTGGGTCGGGCCATTTTGTTCACGGTGCTGACGTAGTAGGGTAGGTGGTCCCCTGTGCTATATTGTGTAGGCACAGTAGTTTTTATTTTTTCTAGATGAGATTGGATGCTCTCCGGCTCAATATGTCGTTTCTGTCTATGTGTAGCGTGTTTTTCCTAAGGGTGCACTGTCGGGCTTGTGTTGTGGGCGTTTAGTGGTCGGGTGGTATAGGACTCAATTAGGGTAGGTAGTGATGGGTTTCACGTGCTGGCGGGATGTAGGTTGTTGGTTCCGCCGGTGAAGGTGGTCAGTGATGGCAGGTCGTGCTTAATGCTTCGATTGGGGCCCGGACGCTACTGGAACGCAGCTAGATTTGGTTCAATTGAAGCACTAGAGTAAGACACTGAGCACAGCTAGGTTTGAGAGACAATTCCAAACAGCTAGATTTGGGAAACGATTGAGCGGTTTAGTATAGTCCCAAACAGTTGGATTTGAGGGTCAGTTGAGACAGTAGAGTATGATACCAAACACAGCTAGATTTGAGGGTCCTGTATAGTGGGAGAGAGGCCTACGCCTAACAGAGCAATAGAGCACAGAACTACACACAGTTGGATTTGGGGGTCAGTTGAGACAGTAGAGTATGATACCAAACACAGGTATTAATGACAGTGTGGGGGCGAAGGGAGCAATGGAAAATAATCAGTGTTTTAAATAGGTTTGCTAAGTCGCTAAGATTTCAGGGTAGAGTAATAGTTGCTCTACTCCCAACCTGGGCCACTCCTACCGTGCTGGTCGTAGTAGTTGCTGGTTGATGGCTGGTCACTGGCTTGCCCTGCGGACACCTGCTGACACTCTCTGGAGCCACCTCTGTATAAGCGGCCCTTTGCCTTGAGGCCCTTTGCCTTGAGGCCCTAAGCCGCAGAGGGCTGCCCTGGAAAGGTCCCTGGTGCCTACTAGCCCCGCAGAGATCCGCCAATCAGGGGAGGTGGGAGGGAACAGGGAAGTGGATGCAGGAGGGGGGGTGGGAGGGAAGGAGCAACAACGGCGCTGCAAGTGCTAATACAAGGCTTCCAAAAACGAAATAAAGGGCCCAGAAGGCTCCTCAGCTGCAATGCGCACTCACCTGCCTCAAATGGCAAAGAGCGAACAGATGTGAGAACAGATTGTCAGCAGCTCCTGGATGAACTATTTGCAAACTGTGTACAACATCCATGTTCCTGAGTTTGGTTTGGAGTTTGAGATGCTGTTCCTATAAAAGCATAGGCAGGACCAGTGTATGGACCAATCAAAGAAACAGTGGGTTAAAAGCCAGATTGAAGGCCCCTGCAACTATATTTAGGTTTAATTTCACATACTTTGCATTAGACGCTAGTTTGTGGTTGTTCCAGAGTATTACAAGTTGCTTTTGCAGAGTAAAAGATAGGATACGGAGAGTATGACCGAACACCCTTGTCAAAACCTGTTTTCCGGTGCCCTCAATGGTCTGCTGAGTCCACTTCCTCAGATAGTTTTCTTTCCCTATTGGTTCAGTCACAGCAATGGAGGTGTGGAATCAGTCATAATGTCAACAAGGGCAGCACACCGCTAGCGGAAAGAACATCCTTCGTCAAGCAGACCACCAATGGACATAGGTGGCAGTACTGAAAAGGGAAGCTACACACTTTGGCATTGGCATGAAAAAACTAATAAGAGACTTAATTGAAGAAAACCACTGCAACACACCAGGGAAACACCTGCTACTACCAATTCCGTAAATGTATATATCGAGAATAAATATAAATCCCAACCCCCAAGACCACTTGTACATGAGGGGCCAGTTACATCCCGACTTTAAGGTGGTGTAAACCACACAAAAACTTTGACATGCCCCTGCATCCACAACGGAGGTGCCAACTGAGAAGAAAAATATACACATTTATTCCATACTTAAGCAAATGATAACATCAACAGCCTACGATATCTGCATTACAAGTGAAACTGCATTCTTGAGCAGGTATGGTATGTCGAAATGGGATGAAATGCAGGCCCTGTTCAGAGATGGGCCCTCGTGTATTTGGTCCAGAGCACAAGCAATTACTCGGAGGCCAACTAGACCCGAGTACTATCATTAACAGCAGTCTCGATGCATTGGACACCCCTGAAAGCAAGCAGTTAATTTGGCAGGATTCAAATGATGGTCATGACTGTAAGTCACAGGACTCAAGCCAAGGACACGGGCAACCCTGATTGATTTGTCAATAAATGGGGAGCATATCTTTGGCAAACCAGTAGATGGTGCCTTGGAAAATGCCAGAAAGGTGGGGCAAGAGGTAATGAACTCTGTCAGACCAAGCATGCCTTTCGCATGTACAGGTTCCACTCAGTTCTGAATGGTATACAAGCCACAACTCGCTACCTCGTACCAGCAAACTTTCAAGGTTTTCAATCCACCCATGGGGCTTGGCCGCAAAACCAACAGTGTTAGTCTAAGCCCCT
This sequence comes from Ambystoma mexicanum, assembly GCF_040938575.1. Classification (NCBI taxonomy): domain Eukaryota; kingdom Metazoa; phylum Chordata; class Amphibia; order Caudata; family Ambystomatidae; genus Ambystoma; species Ambystoma mexicanum. Next base: position 1,606,235,001 of record NC_090932.1, read on the forward strand.
GATAACAGTGTCAATATTGACAGCAGAGACTAGGCCGAGGAAGCGCCCGAGGTGCTGCCATGAATGATGAAAGACTTAATATTTCCATGTTGCGAAAGCACAGGAAATATCTGCAGTTCAAGTTAAGTGCACCACGCTATCAGCTCAAATAACATTGACAATATGTGCATTCAGCAAGCTGCTTTCTGGTTGCAGTGCACCTGAGCAGGCAAAGGGTTCCACGTCTACCATCTAGATGGCTGACTGACAGGGAACAATGCCAGAAAAGCACATAAATCGCAACCTGACTAACACTGATTGAGGTTCTCCATCACTTTCCCCATCTGTGTTCTAATGTCTAGTCTATCAACTCTAGTCTCACTCCATCAAGAAAAGAGCCATTTCCAAGGGCCCCATTAGACACTGGTCAGGCATTGACTGTCCCATCCAAAGAAAGAAGTAAAAATATTCATGCTAACCGTCCCCCTTTGTAAGATATTACACAAGATCACTGTAAAGAAAATAATCAATATCCTAGGAATGATGGCCTCCTGCATTTATTTGGTGTCACATGCAAGACTTTGAATGATATGGTTTCTGCAACGGTCCACGCACACTGACCACAAGCATTTGGGATTAGGGAGATCTAGGCGGCATAACACAAAAGTTTGTCCAAGCTCTGAGATGGTGTGTTAAGATTTTCCTTTCGCCCTGTGGTCATAGGGGTCTTTAGGTAAGTTTTCCAGACTTCAGGTTTAAGTGATTCTCTGAAGCTCTCGGGATCTCCAAGTGGTAGTCTGTCAGATAAATCCTCGCCTAACTCTCAGGAGGTGAAGTGGGATGGTTAACCCGTACAGTACATTCTTTTCACGAATACCAAATGATAAAATGTCCGCTTATTACAATTTTGTAAAAATATAATTTCTTGTATAAGAAAAGGGATACAGATAAAACACTACGCTAACAGGTATGAAACATTGTAACAAGTAAGTAATCGTTTTTTTTTAAAAAAGAGTTCAACAAATGTCCTTTTCTAGAATGGAAAATTCAATCACTGGCAAATGACTGGTAAATAAAACACGTTTCTTTTCTAGGCCAGAAAGATGGGAAATCGATCAAGGAGCACCAATTGTGCAGATTTGGGCGTTCTTGTTCATTTTAGTTACCTTTTGTGAAAGTGTACAATGAAGCAATTTCTTTTGTTCTGTTGGAGTTAAGGCCACAGAATACATTTGGTAGTGAAAATGATAGCTCAGAGAACATGATTTCAGTCTGAAGGGGTGCTCAAGCAGTGGTGAAGAGATGGGAGATAAATACCCTGGGTACAAAAAGCAGATCAGCAGGCAGTTTTTTCAATTTCAGGAGGGTTCTGGGGGGTCACTGTGCATGTTTGTTTAGCGAACACCTGGGGTTACAGCAACGACACACCATTGCAGATGGACTCCAAGACCCTTAAGAAGGATGATTATTTGGGATTCTGTGGATCCTGGGTCAAGAGTCTGATCCAGAAGAGCTGAAAGGCATTCCGGTCTCCCGAGTTGAGGCAGAGACTTGCAACATGGTGGATTGCTTTTATCAATGCTGGTCGTAGCAGAGCTCCTCCATTGGTGCTCTATTAGTTTGTAAAATGAGAGGATGGGGGGGGGTGAGCTCAGAATTTTCTTGTGCCTCCCCTAGTTTACTGGGTTGTATTCTTCCAGCAACGGGCCTTGCTCCTCTCTTGTCTGATGTCTAAACCAAAAACTGCAAATTTTTCTATGTTAGTGCTTAAGAAATAGGCTTGTGACAAAATAAGTTCTACCCCCGCAGGATCTCAAAGGTGAGTAGTGGCAAAACCACCTTCTCAGCCCTCAAACATCTACTAAACAAGAATGATCCCAATCATAAAGGTGAAACAGGCACAGTTAAGAGATATACCTTCTTCGACTTTTGTGGTACTATAGGCTGAGGAAAGGCGATATTCTCAAGAGCTATGTGAATGTGAAACGGTAGCAACCCTAACAGCAAAGTACAACAGTCCAAATAAAGGAGTGTCCGAACAAGATTCTATAAAAACTAGCTGTTCCCGAAGTAACATACGCTGTTCTACCATATCTAAAGGTCAATATTGGTCGGTAATTCATAGGATCACTTCTTTCCTCTACTTAAATATCAGTATTACCACTGATGGCTTCCAGGAAGGGAGCGTAGCTCCCTGTGACTTATTAATGGCCATTGAAAAGGCTAAACATATAGGAAAATGTCCTCTTTGAATCCAATGGAAAGAGATGTATGTGCGGTATAAGAACAGTATCTAAGTTTAATCCATCCGTTATGCTGGCCTCTATGATGCGTTTTTGTAGATGCATAATTGTCAACCTTGTTCCATTGCAGAGTTCCCGTGATGGCATAAAATTGCGTAGTAACATAATTAGAGTACCTACTTTCAGTTTCAGCCCGTCGGGAGGCATTCATCCTACAGCATTTTGCTCTTTAGAGACTGAAACGTTGAGCCGGTAATTAACTGTTCATTGACACTGGAAACGCTGTGCCCTGTGTGAAGAGAAGTGGGGGTCGAAACAAGTAATTCGAAATTATTCAGAATGTTTGCAATAGAGGTGCACTTTGTCATTCGTTTAGCAGATTGCAACCTAACACTGATAAATTGCATCAGCTGAAACATACCTAGGCATTTTTTATATATATATATATATATATAAACATTTTTTTTTCTGAGGCTTGTGGAATCTGCTTAGATCACATGCTGTGCATAGGCCGACATCTAGTGGAAGCTGCAGAGTATTACATTTGTTTTCGAAACTCAGAAAGGGCTGTCGACAGGGCGTACCAGTAATACTATCCCTAGTGTGACGTCCACTGTACCCATGATACCTCATGCGTCGAGGTCCCACAGATTATTTTTCTGGCATGAGGTGTAGTGGAGTACAGTTGTATCCAAGCAGATACGTAACAGACAAGCTCATAAGCATCCATGCGCCTTCTCTCCGAGGGGAGGAAGGGTTGTCGCATGTGAATCTAAGCAGATACAAGCATCAGAAATATGATTACGGTGAGTAATGTATCCCTTCTGAGGCTTGTGGAATCTGCCTAGATCACATGCTGTGCATAGATTAGCGAGCAGTGTTAGAAGAAGGTGGTGGGGTGTGAGAAGGTTCATGGGTGAACAGATGTCTTAGAACCGTTTGTCCCACTTGTGTATCTGTCTTGGAATGAGTGTCAATGCAGTAGTGATGAGTGAAAGTGTGTATTGAACTCCATGTAGCTGCTTTGCAAATGCTGTCTAGAGGGACATTTGCAATGAAAGCCAGAGTGGCTCATGTGCTCCTTGTGGAGTGAGCTCTGGGCGTAAAAGGCAGTGTCTTGTCTGATATCAAATAGAGCATTTGTATACATCAGACTATCCACCTAGAGATGGCATTCTTTGAAATGCGGTCACCCTCTGCCTGGTGCTATGGAGACAAACAGTTGATCTGTTTTTCTTAGCAGTCTGGTCTTGCCTACATGGTAGAGGACCGCTCTTGTCGCATCTAGTGTGTGGAGTTTTACCTCGGCTGAGTTAGCAAGTGGAGCATATAAGTTAGAATGTGGGAAGGAGTACATTCTATGGGGTTAATTTTTTTTAGACTGACACCAATTACAAATTTCCTCCCCTTGTCAAAATCACAGTGCATAGTGTTGGGCTTTCTTGATTCTCTTAAGATATCCATACATCATTGTGGCAGATTAAGATGTCCAAACTCTATGGCCTCAGGGGCCATGCTGCCAAGTTTGAGTGAAGTTGAGGGTGCACTGTTAGTCCCCCGTGTTGAGTGAGCAGATTGTACATGCACAGGTGTTTGCCAGTTTGCGCAGATGTGGATATCGGGGTTGTCTTGCCCACATAGAAGCAACTAGGATGGGCGTCACCTGTTCCTTGTGGATCTTGGTCACCACCTTCCTCATTAAAGGCGTTGGGGCAGGGGTGAGGGGGCGTGTAAGCAAATTTCCCTGTCCAGTTCATCCATAGGGCTTTCCCCTTGGAGCCTAGCTAGGGGGGAATCTGGACGCAAGTCTGGGCATTGTCTGTTTTTGCTTGTAGTGAATAAGCCTATTGTGGGGAAACCCCATTAAGAGAAGAGGTGTTCTACTACCCCTGCGTGTAATTGCCACTCGTGTTCTTCTAGTAGGGGATCTCTGCTCAGTGAGTCTGCGAGCGAGTTGAGTTCCCCTGGAACGTGCTGTGACGATAGGAATATTTTCTGTTTGAGTGCCCATTTCCAAATTTGTAGCGCAAGCCTGGCCAGATTTGGAGAACGTGTGCCCCCCCTGTTGATGTAAAACATTGCTGTAGTGCTGTCTGTCAGGATTTGCACAGATTGGTTCACTAGTTGAGATTCGAACACCTGAAGGACTTTAACCCTGGTAGTAGTTCTAGCAGATTGATGTGCTTCTGTGCTGCTGCGTGAGACCACAGACCCTGTGCTGTGTGGTTAAGGTAGTGAGCCCCCCGACCCAGCGAGCGAGTCGTCCGTCGTGACGATCGCTTGTACTTCCGGATCGTAGAAGGGTTTCCCCTTCAGCAGATTTTCTCTTGTCCGCCAGCGAAGATTTTGTACTAGTGTTGGCTAAACAACCACTAGATTGTCCCACTGACCATTCGCCTGAGACCACTGTTTCGCAACCACTCCTGCATGGTTCACATGCGCAGTTTCGCGTGAGGAACCAGGTACATGCAAGATGCCATCATGCCTAGCAAACGCACCGCTTTGCGCCCCCTTATCTGGCGGCCAGCCTGATAATGTGGTGTTTGCGGTAACATATTTTGGACTCTTTCCTCTGATGGAAAGACCAACCCCTCTTGTGTGTCTGACGGCTCCTAGGAACTGTTTGGTTGTGCTTGGCACTAGGCTTGAGAATTTTCTTTTTCTCATTGATGGAAAAGACCAATTGGAAGAGTAGGTTGATAGTTCTCTGAATGTTTTGCCTGCAAATTAGGGGGGACTCCCCTGTAATTAGCCAGTCCTCCAGGTAAGGGTACACTGGGATTGCCTCCCTGTGCATGTATGCTGCCACCACCGCCAGTACCTTCGTGAATAGCCTTGGAGCAGATGATATTCCGAAGGGTAGCAATCTGAATTGATAGTACTGGTTCGCTATCATGAAACGTAAGTATCTTCTCTGTGCTGGGAACATTGAAATATGAATATAGGCATCTTTCATATCCAGTGGTGCCATGTAATCCCCCTTTTTTTAGTAGAGGGATTATCTCTTGTAGCGTAGTCATGCAGAACTTTTGTGGCTTGACATATTTGTTTGCAGGGCGCAAATCTAATACTGGGCACATTGTTAGATCTTTCTTTGGCACAAGGAAGTAAGTTGAATAAATACCCTTGTTTACCTGGTTGGCCAGGACGACTTTGATGGCGTCCTTTAGTAGAAGCGTGGTGACTTACTCGAGGAGGATATGCTGGTGTTGCTTGCAATGGGTCTTTTGTCCTGGGCGGTGGTTTCGGGGTTGCTCGAGGAGCTCTATACAGTATTAGCCTGTTACTGTGGACAGCACCCATCTGTCTGTGGTGATTGCCTCCCATGCGTGGGTGAAGGTGGATATGCACCCTCCTACTATAGAGGCATGGGAGGGCACATGTAGCGGATAGTCGCTGTTTTTGAGGTGGAGTGCCACCTCGGGAGGAGTTGCCTCTACTGTGTCCGCGGGATCTGCGCGCTCCTCTTGGGTAATTCTGGTAGGACTGACCCTGATTGTTTCTCCAGGTAGTACCTTGGCTCTGGGTATAAGTGGAACCCCTCTGTGAATTTTGACAGGGTTAGCGATGAAAATTCCCGTTTCCCCTCTGGCCAGTGGGTTTATTGGTCAGTTGGCCCATTGACTTGAGAGTACCATATTCTTCTTTGGCCGTCTTTAAGGCGTCCTCGACAGCCTTGCCAAAGAGCACATTGGGCTCAAAAGTCATATTGATAAGGGTAGCTTGCGTCTCTGGTTTAAAACCCAATTGGCACAACCAAGCGTGACCCTTGATAATTGTCCCTTCTGCTATTATCCTGCCTGCGTTGTCCGCGGCGTCAAGATTGGTTTTTAATAAGCAGCTTGACACTGCTCTGCCTTCTGGGCAAGCTGAGACTTATGTTGTTCCGCGGCCGAAGATAGTAAGGCTGAGACCTCATCCCATTTGTGCAGTTATAACTGGCCAACAGGGTCGAATTGTTAGCAATTCTAATCTGGAATGCCGCGGAGGAGGCCCCTTTTCTGCCCTTCGTGTAAAGTCTCTTGCTTTCCTTGTCAGTCGGGGCCTCAGAGGAAGCTAGTGGAGTACCATCCCTTTTCCTTGTTGTACTGACAACTAATGAATCGGGCTTCAGTTGCCCTCTGATATACAGCAGGTCAGAAGGGGCAGGTCTAAACAGTTTCTCTATGCAGGGGTTCACTGCCCACATAAGATTAAGGGTCTCAAGCAATGGCTGCATTTTAAGCTTAATGGACTTGAGGAGAGGGATAAACTGCATAATAGCCTTCTTATATCCTAGGATTTCTTCTACAAAATAATATCTTGTTGTACTTCCTGAGTTTCTATCTAAAAATGCTCTGCCTCTTTGACGAGCACTTAAATGTAGTAGGGGTTGGTTGTCAGTGGGTGAGTCCATGACCGGGGGATCCTGATAAAGAGGGGAGTCCCTGGGATACATATTTGTTTCGAGGTCAACCTCAGGGTCTTCATCCCCGTAATAAGGGTCTGCCGCATCATCTCCGTGATAAGGGTCTGCTGCCTCTTCAATAGAGAGGTCTTCATGGTCGGAGTCCGGGTCATAGAGATCAATGACTGTGCCTTGCACTGGATTCTCAGGGCGAGACCTCTTAGCAGGGGTTGAGCAGGGATCTGCGACCCAGAGTGGCGTGGAGACCTTTAAAATAGGTTGGGTCTTCTTCAAAGAAGTTGGCCATGAAGGACATCCTCCTCATGACCATATCTATATCCTCAGCCGACCATTGTGCAGAACTAGGGATGACCAATGGTTGGGAAGGGAGCCCTGAATCTTCACCTGGAGCAAGTAATACAGGTTCTTTGGGTCTAGCCTCTTGAGATTTTTCCTTATGAGGAGTGGGCCCAGTCTCCTTAGATTTCTCCCTGAGGGGTTTTCTCCCTATGAGGGGTCTTGGAGAACTTTTTCTCCCTACCCTGGCCCCCTGAAACACATTTCCCCGGGGCCTAGTACCTGACTTGACGCAGAACGTCGAATTTCTGGTGCAGGCTGAACCGGATCCTAGTCCGTGGACGATAGGCCTCGGTGGGAGGTAGTCGCATGACGTCCGTACCATCCTTCAACGGCCAGGTCCTGTCATGCGGCGATCTCGAGCGAGAGCGCCCAGAGGACCGAGATTCCACTGACCTTTCCATGGATGTCATGTGTTGTTGTCCGCTCAACACGTGTGTCGAGTCTCTGCCTTGGGTTGTGTGCTTAGTGGTGGATGAAGTGATAGTGCTTCCGCTGCCGGGTGTTGTCCCCATAGCAAGGCCGCTGGCCTGTCTTCCGAGGTCGGGGGGCCTGCGCTTGGGTAACTGAAGCCACCCCGTCGCCTTCGCCGCCAGAAACTGAGGCGTTGCTGGCGCAGCTGAAAGCACCTTCTACTTACATGGGCACGAACTGCCTGGCGTAGTAGGGCCCAGCGTTTGGTAGATCGGTCCTTCAAAGTCTTGGGCTTGAAAAGCCTACACGCTCAACAAGAACCTTTGACGTGGTCTCTCGGGAGACACAGATTACAGACTAGGTGTTTATCAACCCACGGAAATGTCCTATTGCACTTGGGGCAAAATTTAAAGGGGGTCTTGTCCATAACGGAATGATATAGCATCTAGGCGAATGTAGTGTAAGAAAAGGGGCATATACATTCTAAAATGACCTTCATCCTCTCTCCCTACTGTGTGTGACGAAGCCCGGAGCGGCCTTCCAAGGCCGAAACGGACCCATCGCAGGAGTCTTCCGACGGTCGTTTTTCTCGTCTTCACCTGTGTCTGATGTTTCGATAGTCAGTGATATAAAGGATAGTAAGAATTAACTATCGGTAATTGAAAAAATAGTAAATGGCTATAAGCCAAAAAAGGAACTCCGCTATAAGCGTCCGTCTAGAATGTATACTTTAAATTTGCCATATGCAAAATAAGTATATGAAACACTATACAAAATCCCACCTCTGTGGAAAGAACATAGAATATGCAAGCAGTAAAAAGATGCACTCTGGGTAATGAAACGGGGGTGAAGGCATTCAATAACCACAATGTTTGTAAAAGTATATGTTCTTGTGCGAGAAAAGGGATTAAGGGCGACCTAATCAGTCTCTAAGGTCCATAGATGGACCAGGGGGGCAGTTAGCAGTCAGTAATACCTTCTTACTATTCCTGGTGGTTCAACAACGTGGAACCATGCTACTGGGCGCTGTGCAAGGGCAACGACGCGTTCAGCTGGTGCAGTGGCAAACTGGTTCGAGGATGCAGCAATAGTGGTCCAAAAAAAGTGTCAAAGGCAGCACCACAGGTTCTGTTGGTTTGAATTCTTTTGAAGGCGGTTAAATGCAGGAGACCAGCTGCTTGGCTTTTTCTGTTGCAATTTCCAATCCAGGGACTCCAAGACAAGATGGTTCCTTGTTCTCGTTCTTCTAAACAAGTGGGAGGCTGACAAACGCTTGCACAGGTCCTCCAGTGAGGCCTCGGATGCCGGTGTTGCTGGCAGAGAGACTGGTCTTGCTCCAGCAGCCGGTCAACCCCAATGTTCCCTGGGGGATAGTTATGGAGCAAAGCTTGTCCCTGGCTTCGATCACCTGCTTCACCTCACAAATGGAGGACTTTGGAACGGACTTCTCTCCCAGACTTTGAGACAAGTGGTCTTTGCCTTCTATTAATATGCCCAAAGTGCTTTGGTCTAAAGGAAGTGGAGGGGACAGCAAGGAAAGAGGAGTCCAGAGAGAAATAAGATGGTTGAACCCTCCATAACTAGGCAGAGTTCCCTGTCTATCCTAATATCGCCCTCTTCTCAGACCCATAGCATCAAAGGCCGTTTAGTATGCAACACCCTGGTGCTAGTCTTTATGTGTAGGGTGTGTGCTTTAATGCTGGTTTCCCAGGACATCACCTGCTGAGGGGCTGTCTCGCTGCAGACAGGTGTTACCCGGCATCTCAAAGGAGAGGCACAGCCACTCAGTCTCTTACCCTGCTAGTGGCAGGGCCAGCCTGTCTGACAAGAATACACACACTCCTTCCACAGCTGGCCAGGCACACAGTGCTGACACATATATCACATAGATTAGATGTGGCTTTACTAATTATGAAGAATACCAGCCCACCATACCCTAAACTCTGGTATTACTTGCTGACAATAGGTTAGTGACTCTCATAATGATGTGGTTTTGGGACAGAGATGCAGATTTTAAATGCAGCCTCTGTGCTAAAGTGACTTCACTGTCACAGCAGCTGTCAAAAGGGCACCTCTGAACCTGCTCTTTGATCCTGGTGAGCAGGTGCTGCAAATCAGGAGACTGATGCAGAAGGGTGCATGCCACCATGCTTTTGGCATGGAGCTTATTAACGGGGGATCTGGTTAGCAGATCATACTCTTGAGATGGAATTACCCGCATAATTGTATTAGTTATTACAAATTTAAAAAGCCAGGGCTTCCGCACCCTTGCCAGATGACAATTCCCCACAAACCCAGTTTGTTCCACAAGGGTATGGATGTGTTTATGCAGGTGTTTCTAACTCACATCTGTTGCTACATATAAACCACAATTAATAGTTAAAATTGTCTACCTACAGGTCTGAACCGATAGGGTCCGTTATGGCCTGAACTATCACTCTGCACTACCATTCAGGTCGCCCCCTATAATGTCGTGGTCTTTACCCCCCCTGCCCGCTAGCCCCTAGAAAGTGGTTCAGCTCTTAATTTGGCTCAGATATCAGAGGGCTAACGTTATTTGTTTCCAGGTAACCTACCTGCTTGCATTAGTACACTGAGACTTTGCTCCAGATGCCCCCCCCTGCTGCGGTTTAAAACAAAAGGTGGGGTGATTCTGATTGTCCGCAACATAAGCTTACGTTTGGTAAATAATTGGTGGACAGTGAAGGCAGGTTTCTTTTTCTTGGTGGCACAGTGGGTGGTAGGAGAGCCACGCAGGTCTGTGCCCATGCCCGAAACCTGGGCCAAAACCAATTCATACACCAACTTATACCTAAATGGCTTGCTTTTGTGGTGGGCTCTTGTTAGGCAGAATCCTGTGCAGTTCCCTTAGGGAGCACTACAGAAGATTAAGACTACAGGTATGAGCAATAAATCCCCTTTGGTATCAGTCCGCACCACAAAGATTTAGTTGGTAGCTGTGGCTAAGCAGTCAGACTGATCTCAAGAGGGAGATGAGCAGTATTCAGGTTTTACACAATAGGACTAGAATATTATGGCACAAGGAAACACTGACCAAAGCTTTGTATTAAAAAGAATATATATATTTATTTTACACACTTCTAGTTAAACACATCAGTCACAGTTATTAAAGCAAGTTAAAATAAGTCAAGAAAAGTATACACAACTCCCTGGTTAAATTGTAGACAAGTTTGAGCAAGAGTGAAAACTGAGCAAAATGGCACAAATGGCACTCTAGCAATTTCTCACAAGGGAGGGAAAGCACAAGTTATACAAGAATATACTCTTAAACACCCTAGCAACACTTCCCAATAAGATTGTGAACAAGTTAGGCAAGGCAGTACTTTTAGCATGTATAATACTTAGGTGAAAACCGAGCAAAATGGCACTTGACAAGTTTAAAAAGAGGGAAGGAAAAGTTGGTTAAAAGAGTTAGGTGCACCAACACATTTCTAGGTGAGAAGCAGTCTCGAGAAGGCAGTTATTACAGATTTAGCCAGAGTCAATAGGCCTCTGCCAGAGTCAGGGGTACAGGGCAAAGTGCCTAGGAGCAAAATGTCGTCGTAGCTGCAGTCAAGTCTTTGTTAAACGATTAGAAAAGGCGGTTGCAGAAAGTGAAAGACAATGTTAGTCGATAGGGGCGGCCAACCCAGGAGGTAGGTAAAGGATTTCAAACACCTTTAGCAATACCCCGCGAAACGGGAGGCCTGGCGGAACAATGTACCTGAAAGTCAAAGTGGCTCCTGCGGTGGCGGTGTTTTCTGGCAGTTCCTGCAGTTTGTGTTGTCCAGCAGAGGAAGAGAGGCTCTCGTCGTGGAGGAAGGTTCGAGTTACTGCACTGCCCAGGGAAGATGCCAGCCGCGGTGATGCCGAAATGGATTAAAAGGTACGCTCCTTTAAATCGCGGTCGTGGTAGACGGGCGCCTGGCTATCCGGTCTCCGAGTGCAGGGCACTGGCGATTCGACCAAGGCAGGTCCTGGAAGGCGATTGGCAAACTGGTTGGCCCCACCAGTTCAAGGGAAGAAGGCTCTTGCAGATGAAGATCTTCTCTCGTCGTGTGGAGAAAAGTGGTGAGACGCTGCAGCAGGGCTTTACCGGTGGTTCAGAAGTTGCAGATGTCTTTGGCTTCTTTCCTCTTCGGCTTCTTAGTTCCAGTGGCAACGTCTTGCTCTTCCAGTCCTCAGGACCCTGCTTTTATGCAAAAAGACCCCCATTCATACAGCCTAGCTGTCACTCACACAGTGGAGTGGTCATCCTGGCGGGAGACCCTCCAGCCTATCAGGGCAGAGTGCGACTTGGGTTGCTGAGGCAACCCTGTCCAGGGGGCCTACTCCCCCTCCCACACAATGGGTCCACCCCAGACTCAGTGGCGCTGAAAAGAGGGCTTCTTGGCTGAAGCTCGCCAAAAGGACGAACAAAGGATCCCCGACCTGGGTTAGGATCTTGGAGAAAGACTCGAGAAAGAATTTATATAAATGTTCTGGAAAATAAAACCTACCAGAGTAAAGTTAATATAAAAATAAACTGGCGGTATGTTAGAGGCTGTCAGTAAATGTGATGGCCTCGAACAATGGGAAAATCCCATAGGGAAATATTCGAGGTCGAATATTTTTGGTAGTGATCACTGCAACCAGCCAGAAACTTTTGTGAGAGGGACTATACGGTACCCTCTCGAAAATGAACACCAGGGAAAAACTATTAACCCTTTCCAGTACTTCCATAGTAAGATGGTTTGTACTGGTTTAGTTCATAAAGATTGACTAGTAAAATCAATGGGGACTTTACATACTCTGGGAGACAGTAGTCCGTCTCAGGGTATGGAGTCTGTTTGGGGGTCCCTAGGACACCCCTGTGTTACTGCACTGAGGGTGCTGTGTACAACATGTGTATAAAGATGGTTCCTATGAGGGTGTGAAAAACCCCATAGTCATTAAACCCAAAAAATAGCCTAGAACACCCATAGCAAAAATACCTAAGAGTGGGAAAAAGAGTCTCACTCTTAGCAGGAGAAAAAAACAAACCCTTCAAATCCAGAAAAGCTGCTGGGGGCTCTATAGGTAAGGGAAATTCGCCATAGAATGAGAATTCTCCCATACAGCACTCTAAACCTGGTTTGAGATTTCAACCTCATTTCAAGGGAGACCTATGGGGTTTTGGATAGGCGGCCAGAGAAATGCGGCAACATTTCAGGGGCGAAGGACTTACTAGTATCTGGTGCTCACAACACATGTAGGAAACAAAATTCACGCACACTTAGTGTGCACCCTATGGTTGATCATATACTTCTTGGAGAGTATTCTGCCACCGTTTAATTTTATTGTTTGAAGCATGGACCTGACTTGAGGTCAGCAGAGCGCTGTGCAGAGTGTGGGTAGTCAGCATTTGGGCTGGCATCTTTTAACAGTAGCGCAATACTGTGAGTTGTGCATCTGTATGTGGTCTATTAGGATTAGGTCTTGGTCAGGGGTTATTGATAAAGCCTTGTTTTGAGATATTTGCAAAATTGGGCAATTGTGAGGTAGTCTGAGCCAATACTGATCGAGTTCAGTGGGGCCTGGCACGGGACAAGGATTATTTAGGGGTTATGTTTGCGGACGAGTTGTCATTCAAGCTGATTGGTCGATTTGCTGCGTGACCGTGTGCCACCAGATATGTGGATCGTAGCCAGCAGATACGCTGGTGTGCTACTGGTAACTGCTTTGTAGATCATACATGCCGTCTTGAACAGTATCCTGGCCAATGTAGTATTCGTAGGACAGGGTAGATTCAGTCCAATTTAAGTGCATCTGTAATGAGACGTACTGCGGCATGGTGGACTCCATCATTGGGGATATCTCACTTTTCGATCATGCTCCCAAAAGTTCAACTATGCACACGTATTGGATCCCCTCTGTAGGAAAGTACTGGAAAATGATATAGCTGATCACCTTAAAGAGAACCGTACACCTTCACATAGTGCATCATCCCAATGGGAGGCCTTCCAGCCCACCCTAAGGGGAAGTCTCTTTGAAGAAGCGGCCAGGTTTAGGAAGTTGGGGAGCTGCAGTCTAATCTCAATGGTGTGTTGTCTTCGTCAAAGGAAGTTCTTTATGGCCCTCTGGTATTGCATGCTTTTTGCAAACATTGCAACCTGCAAATCACCCCCCTAGTAAATTCTATGGTAATAATGAGTATATTAATGATCTGCTTCCCTGGCCGACCTACAGTTAGGACTAGGCCTAGGTCTATGTTAATCACTGTTGTGTTGCTGGTCAGAGAAACCCACTCGAGAGCTACCCTTTTGGTGTGTTGGCTCCCCGTTCTGGAACGGAGCTTTTGCCTTAGCATGTCTCATAGATTTCCCAATTTCTATTCTCCGCATACCAGAATATTTGGGTATGAGTCTGGAGGAAGATGGATGGGGCAGTGGGATTCTGTAACCTTTACGGTTAGTCACGCAGAATTTTAGCACACTATATTAATGTCTGACTCCGTAGCTAGCCCATATGAAACCCACCCACAGTATTATTATTGCCGATGGAATAAAGATTTGCTGTTGGAGAATGCACGCATATTCCTCCAACTGCCCATGTGTGAGCCTCTGTGACTGGTGCACATTGGACAGGGGTGCCTTGGGGTCTCGTGGGAGCGTCTGCCCAGGGAAAGTACAGGAACCTGGCTTGCCCAAGCTCTTCACTCTCTCGTGCTGTGTACTACCACTTTAAGATGCTAGCGCCCGAGAATTCAACAAAAAGCAGATCAGATTGTCAGTGGGCGTTTGATGCTAAAATTAAATTGCCGTGCGCGCGGATTTGACAGTTCTGATTGCAGAAGCTCTCCATTAAGTGACAGCAAAGAAAATTATATGGCTCAGTCGCAGCGACGTGGGGGCTTTGCTACGAAAGAGCAGGCAGAGTATTGTGAATTAATTAATCTGAAGGAAGCTACTCCGGTTCAGACTCGGGTATGTGGGTCCCTTCGTGGGGGCGGACATGGCACTCACGGGGCTTCCTGCACACTCTACTAAGTGAGCCCTGGGGCAGACCTTCTCCTCCTTGGTGCCGCCGAGGCAGCTGTAGCCACTGCTTTCATCACAAACCAGTAATTTCACTCAGGCACCCATCACCCTGAATGTGCTTTAAATCCATTCGATCTTTTAATTGTGCATCTGCTGACAAGCTCTTGCTTCTTCTAACCTCCTTCCCCGAGGCAGTGCGCGAGGTGTCAGCCTGGGATACATAGGGGAATATCCTGCATATAGAAGACCACTACAGTGGTGATGTCAAGCCACACAGGACTCTGGTGCATCTCGTATACTTCAGGTGGAACACTTGAGAGCTATTTTAATGCTACCCTTTTTCCGGTAAAATGAGGACTGCAGGGCAAACCTTTCCAATTCACAGCCACAAGAAGCAACTTCCACTCTATTAATATCCTTGCAGTAAGATCAAATCCCTGCCATAGACCTTTGCATATGTCCACGCACCAGGGCTTTAAGTGGGCTGGGGCTAGCCGGGGTGCAGCACTGGCAGCCTGTTAAAAGTGGCGTTTAGCCGTAGCTTCCTGATGTCCGTCCAATCACCAATATGGCTCCGTCCTACTCCTCCACTGGAGTTGTGGGCACAGGTGTAACTGCTCTCGCTCAGTCCACTCAGTCCATCTCTGCAGCAGAAGAGGCACGTAAGAGCAGCTGCTCCCGCGATCGCCTCCGAGGCTTGCCGCCTCACACCTACCCCGATAAAAGGCCGTGTGGGGCAGCGTCACGGTATGCAGCATTTCTAACCAGCACCTGGAGTGCCCGGCCCCTGTGTTGCAGCAGCAGCAGCATCATCATCATCATCATCACCAGCATCCACAACAAAGGACAAGACACAGTTGAGTCTGTTGGCTTTGGAGCTGGCAGCGCCAAGCTGGAAAGGACAAAGCTGTGTGGGGGTGGGGTTACTTGGGAAACTAGATGGTTGCCAGAGCTACTGCTTTCACTCCATTGTCTGTGTACAGGGAGGTGGCAGGAAAGCCAACTTTGCCTCTTCCATGTGTCCCTGTTTGCAGAAGGGGTTGGAGGTCAGTATTTTAGGAGCAAAATGGGGGACTGGCGGATTTGATCCGGAGCCTAACCTGCTGCCTAGCTTTTGTTGGAAAAGTACATTTCATTCAGGATGATGCTTCCTGTGTTCACTTCTTACCTTTTTGTTGTAGTACAACCCTTGTAGCCTTTTTCACTGTTTTGTGGACAATATAGATCACTTGTAAACCCAAAGTTCTCATGCATAATGATACATTTGACTGCCACTGTGGTTCAGAATTGAGCTCAGTGTGTTAAGAAGAGATAATGTCACATTCACAAGGTTGATCACCTTGCATGTACATATACGGTGGCGATAGTTTACACCCGACTGCATTACAAAACATCGTACTTGCACTAATTATGAACATGTACATGCATTAGTGTGCCCCACTTTTAGAGTTCTGGTCTAACTGAAGAGGCTTGTAAACATTGGGCGACAACTGCCAAGGAAGAGCATGAAGTGTCAGTCGAGAGGAAAACGGAAAGCTGGCCTTCTCCTGCTATTCACTCGTGCTCTGGGTCACCCAATCAGCACATGTAAGGCGGGTTCCAGAATAGGTTCTAATGTACAATAGATATATAGGATCCGATTCTTAATTGGGAGATTATGTTCTCTCTATTTCACAGTAGCCTTCATACTTGTTCATTGGAAGAAACACTCCATAGGTCTACACAGCCTTGATTCTTTTAAAATGTGTAGATATGTGTATATACATATATGCATATCACTTTTAGATTTTAAAAACGGGAAAAGGCACATTACTATTGTTATTTGGTGATCACTAACGGAGGGGAAACCTCAGGGCCAAACAGTTAAACCTCAGTGAACAAGTGGCAGGTGGTGAGACCCTGACCTCAGACGGCACGGACATTAATCCCAGAACGAAGAAAACCCAACCGGTGAGTCAAATGCAGTGAAAGCCTGGTGTATGTGAAGCGAGTGGCCACCATGTGGGAGAATGATCCAGGATGGCCGCAGAGACTCCACTATAAGAAAAAAGCACACAACAAACTGTTAAGGCACCTGGCAGCGCGACCTGTAATCGGTCGACCGCACGGTCTGCCAACTGTGTCATGACCAGGGAAACCCAAGTTGAAAGAAAGGAACTGCATGAGCTGCTACAGTTAAAGCTTGGTTAAGAGTGTGGAAGGGAGTCCCAAAAGAGACCAAGGGAAGTGTGATGTTTGGCCAATGGAACTTTTATGAGTTGAACTTCTGTGTTTAAATTGAAGTGATATTGAAACCGTTGAACACTGGTGATTTGGAAAGTAAAAACTGTAAAATCAAGAGGTCTAAACTTGGGCATTGGAGGCCTGAGAGACCCATTGAAGAGGTGTGAACCAGAGGGCTTTTGGGTTCAGGGAAAGAGGACCCGGAGGTGGGAGACAAATAATTGTCCGTTTTGGTGTGTTAACAGTTCAGCTGTTGTAACCTTATGCCGTTCTAGACCCTATTTTCCTTTGTATATGGAGAGCCATGCGTCCTGTGCCTCATCACACAGTTATCCATTAGATGACGTTTGTCACAGGAATATGTGTTGTCTTTTCAGTTTGAGTTGCACAAACGGGGAGTCTCTAATAGCCACTTGCTCTCCTCGCTAAATGGGGTTGATTTGAGCTTTTTTAAGTGCAGTGTACCAGTGTTGTGAAGATGGAAGTACACTGGTATTGTGAAACTGGAATTACGCTCATATTGGGCAAACTGAACGTATTTTTGAACTTTGCAAAAGGAGATCTAATGAATTGTGTAATAGGGGAAACATGGGGGGGTATACTGGAACTGTATATTATCGGATACTATACAAAATTGAAAATATTTAGCTAGTACACATTGGAATATACTAGGGCTGTCAAACTGGGTGTCTGCTGGCCTTTTACAGACTGTATGCTGGGAATGGTAACCTGGTTTTGTACTGGGATTATCCTTGTTGTATGCCCACTGGGATTTTGCACACTGGGAGAATGCTGTAATAATGTAACCCTAAACTGGGGGTACACTGGGATTCAGAAAACTGGTTTATAAAGCTGGGAATTTACTGGAATGGTTGCAAACTGCAAATATAAAGCGATTTAGTGACATGCGGATTTACAGGGATTGTGCAAACTTGTGTATACTGGTGTTTAACTAGGAGTCTAATGAAGTTATCATGCTAGAAATCTGCTGGTATTGTGCGAAATGGAAATCGGCAGAGATGGAATAACTCAACTCTGGGGTGGGGTCGTGATGGACGTGGATTATGGAAACAGGGAATGCCAAATTGAAAGCATATCTGCATTTTGAAACAATGGTATATTGTGATTTTGAAATGACAAAATGGCACACTGTGAATTGGGAATACAATATGCTTGGTCAAACGGATATTTACCCTGATTGTGCAAACTGGGACTATACTCGGAATTGGAATGTATCATTAGACCGGAATCGTCAAACTGTGAAGATGCTGATGGTCAATTAAACTGTGATATGCTGCGATCACACTTGGGCAGCATTAAACTCGGATTTTCTAAACTGGATTGTAAAATAGTGAATAAACTCGAATTGTGCAAACTGGAACTCTGCCGGAGAGGTGCACTTCTTTTTCACCACAGGAGTTACACTGTGGGTGTCAATCTGGGAGGTTAGTGCAGTCGTGAAATTGGTACTTTGCTGATTAGAGTTTACTGGATCTTTCTAATTGTGAGTATATGTGTTTTCCTGAAATGGTAGTGTGCAAGCATTGTGCAAGATGACTTATGACTGGATTGTATAATAGCGAGTCTGCTCGTTTTTCAAAATGGCCGTGATCTTAGATTGACAAATGGAAAATATTCTGGATTTGCGTACCAGAGAAAGTTGGCAATATATGGTGGTTGCCAAGTGTGGCATACACCAATTTGAAGCAGAGAATACATTGGGGTTGCAAACACTGTGAAGGAACTGGTGTTGGCAACCACAAAATATTCTGTGATTGGCTTAATATAGCGCTGCCCGTGAATTTTGAACCTGAGTTCTTACTTGCCTTTTGAAACTTAGAAGTTTACTAGAATCATAGGAGCCAGGAATATTCTGGGATAGTCAAACTGTTAATGCACTGGGATAGTCAAACTGGGAAGATACTGACACTGTGAAAGCTGGGAATGTCGAACTCAATCTGAAGTTATGCGGATTGCACATACAGTGAAATTGTGGAAACTGGAAATATGCTGGGATGGTCAAACTGGGTCTTTGCTGCTGTTCTGAATACCAGAACTATACTGATGTTGGGCCTAATAGTAGGTGGCAGTGATCTGGTAAATGGGCACAATGTAAAGTGCTAATGATGTGCTAATGGAGGACACTGGAAACTGGCACTGCTATACTAAGTTCACATTTGAGTGCATAACCAGAGAGAAGAATATCTATTTGTCAAAGTATTTGGTAACATATGCAGACATTGCCACCTTAATATATATGCTGCCCAAAACACTGCTGTCCTGTGGCACACTTATGATTTAAATGAAGGCCATGCTTTTTTAGGGCTTGGTTTGAATTAGCAGAGCATAATAAGGACACATCACGTGAGTACTTTAAGTTTATTACCTCTATAGTACTAATTTACTTAAGCATGTTTGCCACAAAAAAGGGCTCACAATTGCTGTACGATAATAGTCCCTGGTTGTAGCCTAGAAGATCCTGGTTTCCATTGATGTCAGCTAGTACCAGATGTAACCTTTGGCTCCTCATCCTAAATTGTGCCATATAAGCATACCTATGTTACATGAACGCTGTGTTTTTGAGGTTGGTGGATTTATAATGGGCACATGTTATGGTGTGCACCTCATGTGGAAGTTAGATTTGTGGCACACCATGTACTAGCTTCTCATTCCTCATTGGCAGCAGCTGCTTACAGAGTTATGTCTAGTACCAGGAGCTGCTTCTAACTCCTGCTCATCCAGTGCCTATTTCAATTTCTGCACAAAATACTGTTTACATTTGGTTGTTTGCTAGATATCCTGTTGTTCTCCACCTCCCCAGCTCAATCTTTTTAAACCAGCCACCATACACTAGTGGGATGTCTGCCTAACTGAGATATCCTTAAACTGTTGGGCGTTTTCAACGCATAATCCAAGTTTTGAAATGGTCGAAGCATAGGAGCTAAACCTTAAGTGTCCCCTGGGTATAGAAATGATCCTAGAAAAAAAAGTAATTTTGGAGAACAAAGAGTAGCGTTATATGTGTATTGTACAGTAAATTGAACTTCAGTGTGAGATTCGAGCAATATCGCTTTTTTCTTTGAAGATTAATAGTCATAAACTGATAGTTTTTTTTTAGTTAATTCTATAGGGCTAGGCAGAAAGCCCACTTTGTACCACATGTTCTTGCCCCCTGTACCTTTTTTGACTTTTCTGAGTTTTTATGACTTTTCTGGGTTTCCTCCCAGCCAAGCTTAAGCTCAAGCCTGTGAGTGTGGTTCTTGAGCTCTGCCTTAATAGTCCTACAACTCCTAGGCTGGGGTCCCAAAAAGTGACCTCCTAGTCTTCCAGAAGGAGTTCTCTGTCCCAGTTAGCCACGTGGCTAGGCTGGTGGTGGCTTTTTCGTCTCTTTAAAGTGGTTCCACTGGGTGGACTTCATTTTTACCTGGCTGGGTCCTTTTTGATCCCCCTCTCCCACACGCCGCCCGTTCATCCAAAATGGAGCTTTTAGTGGTTTGCCACAAAGACCTGAGTAGTCCCATGATTAACCCATGTCCCTCTTTGTGTAAGTGGCCATCTCTGGCCACTGGAGGAGTCACAGGGCTGAAACCAGTTCTAACTGGCATATGCAGATGCCTATCTAGGAAAGTGTGGATTGATTCCTTTCTGTGGATACCTTTCCACAATGCACTGATGTTCTTGGAGGGATGGTCTCCCAATGGCTGACCACCCCTCTGTTTGAATTATATTTGGAGTATGATTGGTTTTGGTTTTCACTCACTGGTTCTCAAGGGGGTTAAAAGCAAGCACCCCACTCGCCCCGGACACTCGACTTGTTATAGTTAGATCTCTGAACCTGCACTCTGGAAGCCCTGCTGTTTGCGGAAGGACCGAAGCTTCGCACCAAGACCTTTTGACGCCTCTAAGAATCAGATGGCAAAGCTTTGCCTCTCCAAAGAAGACGAGAAGTGACCCATGCTGGTGCTCCTTCCCACTGGATCATGTGAGACCACTGGATCGCAGCTCCTGCTTGAAGGCCTCATCTCCCTGAAGTTCCTGACCATGCTTGGATTGCATGAGCCAGAAGCAGGTGCCACTTTACTGGCTGGACTTTGAAGACTTTCCAAGCTTAACCAACCTCAGACTCTTCACCACTGGCGCCCAGACCAGTGCTTTGTTTCAGCCTCCCCTCACCTGGAAAGCAGCAGAGACTGTGCTGCCTCAAATCCTATGACCATCCAAACTCACCTTCCCGTTCCGTCTTCCATGACAGGCTCCTCTACACTGTGCTTTTGTAAATGTTTCTTCAATATCTGCTCTTTGCTGTTGTCTCGCAAAGCCAACCCCATCTTCAGAAACTGTACCCTGCCTCACTGACAACCGCTGACATTAGCTGGCTCTTCTCCAGCATGGGGTCTGGCATGGATTCACATGCTCATGAATATTCCCTGTCGTCAGGCTGGGAATCCTCTGTACAGAAAAAATCACTATCAGTTTCGTTTCTGATCTGTCTTTCCTAGTAGTAACCAATCACTGATCTCTGGGTCATACTGCCCACAGCCAATGACTGCCCTCTCCCTAAGCCCCGCCTCTGGCAGCCATCCTCAGATTTTTACCGCACGTTCAAGTGTTGGGAGTCCTCGTGCTATAGCTCTCAAGCTTTTGCTGCGTTTTTGCGCTTTTTCAAAAAGGATTTCTCATTTTTTGGTTAAATTGAGCCTCAAGCTCCACCGTCTTTACATCCGATCAACAGGGACCCGTTTCGGAATACCCCCTCAAGGGTGAAGAGGCCTACCCCGGACATGGCCCAGGAGAAAGGGAGCTTGACGCCCGGGAAGCTGTTCAGGGCCTGCCCTGGATGTCAGCTGCACAACGTGTTCAAGGAAGACGAGCATTCCTTATGCCTCTACTGTCTTCACAAGGACAAAACGCACGTGGAGGGGGACTGTGCGTTTTGCGGGAACATGTCGGAGCGGACCATGAGGGACCGCCATCTTCGTCTCGCCAACTGGCTGGAGGGAAAGAGCCAGTCAGGTGAGAAGAAAAAGAAGAAATCCGAGCTGTCTTCTAAGTTCTGTGAGGGCGCCCCGGCGACGGGGGCCCAACAGAAGGCTAAGCACCGCGAGTCCGCGGGCACCGGGAGCGCCGAACGGTCAGGCTCCTCGGCTGCCAGGCAGAGCGCATCCTCCCGGGCGCCATCAACCACGAGCCAACCCTCTGGCTCGGGTAAGAGGAAATCCGAGAACCCGGGCAAGCTTCTGGAGAGGCCCCGGTCGATCTTGAAGATTTCGGCTGATGGGGTGCGAGGCAGGGAGCCCTCCCCAAAGGTGAAGGCCACAAGCACGCAGTCTGTGACTAAGGCCTTGATTCACCCAGCCAAGGCCTCTATCGAGAAGGTTGCGGCAACCCTGGGGCAGCCTGCGGAGGTTACACCTGTGGTCGCGGGCTCGGGCCCAGAGTCTCCCTGCTACCTCGGAGGGAGGCATCTTTCAAGCCCATCAAAAGAACCCCCACGAAGCCCCTGGAGGAGAAAGAACGGGGGGGCAGTGGCCATCGTGGATTCAGACACAGCCTCCGAGGAGGAACTTGTTGAATTCCCTGAGAGCCATGACGCGGGCATGGAGGAGGACCAGCCCGTCGAGAGGCATCCCGACAAAGGGGGCGACGAAAGCGACGGCGCCGCCGACTGGACCCCAGACCAACCGTTGCACCCGTCGCAGTCAGTGCCGCAGGACAACTCGGCGGCCATTTTGATGGCAATTCAATCCTTATGCTCTGAAATAAGGACTAGATTGCCTTTACCCCCGACTGAGGAGCCGGAGCCAGGCCCGACGGAGGAGCCAGGGGCAGGCCCGTCGGGAAGTCCACCACCCAAGAGGAGAAGAACACATCCTCCTACACCCTTCCAGCCCTCGAGGCCTGCTCAACCCTCCTCCCCGTCCATGGTCCGTGGGGATGACACGGACACGGCCACGACGGGCACAGACGAGGGCGGCATTGACAGGGTGGACCTCCCGTCGTCGTCCCCCATCCCCGGGCTTTCCCGCCCGATGAGATTGGATTCTTCAAAGGAGTTGTTCCTCTACCAACATCGAGAGACTAAGAGGAAGACGGTCCTCGCGAGACCTCTACTGGTTGACATCTGGGACGAGGGGCTCTCCCTCCTCAAGAACCCATCCACGACGCCGGCAAAAAAGGACCGATACGAAAAGAAGTACTGGGTCCCCGCCGCGGCCCCTCTATGCCTTAGAGCACAGCCGACCCCGGATTCAGTCGTCTCAGCGGCAGCCAGGAAGAAGGCGGGAGGGGGGCATCGGCATCGACTTCACCGCCGGACGGCGAGAGAAAGAAGCTCGATGCGATGGGACGACAAGTCATCATGTCGGCGGCGACGACGATTAAGGCGGCCACCGCCCTGGCTATCGTTGCCCGTTTCGTCAGGGAACTTTGGTATTAAATCGCTCCCTGGTTGGACTTCCTGCCAGATGACAAAAGGGCAGAAGCCCTGGAAATCTTGCAAGAAGGCGAGGTGGCGTCGGACCACGCCATAACGGTGGCGACGGACATCTCTGACACTGGTTTCCGCCAGTTGGGCAACAGTGTTTGCCTCAGACGGCGCGGGGAGCTTAAGGCGACGGATGTCCGCCAGGACATACAAGCCAAAGTGTTGGACATGCCCTTCGACAGGAACAACCTGTTTGGGAAGACAGTCGATTAGTCCCTACAAGCCATCAAAATGGACACGTAGACAGCCCGGGCCCTGGGAGTTCTCCAGCAATGACGGTCGTCCTTTCGAAACACCGGAGGCAAGCAAGGGGCCTCCAAAGGTTCCGGCAGAGGCTCCTCTACCTACCGTCAAGCGGCCCGTTCCTCGTCGCAGGAGGCCTATAGAGGACGGGGCAAGTCTGGAGGCTCCCGCCGTCGTCGCCACGGTGGTGAAGGCGGCCTCGAAACAGGACTGAACCGACCGTGGCGTCGGGGCCCCCCACCGAAGCACCCCGGTGGGAGGCCGGCTAGTGAAGTTCATCAGCGTGTGGGAGACCATCTCCACCGACCGTTGGGTGATTGAAACCCTGGCCCAGGGGCATGCCCTCAAGTTTCTAAAGAAGTGCCCTCTCGTGCCACCCGTGGCCAGGATGGAAAACCACGTACCCCAGCTGCTGCTGGAGGTAAGGGTGATGCTCAAGAAAGGGGCCATCGAGCTCGTCCCAAAGAGATTTCGGGGCTCCGGGGTCTTCCCAAGATACTTTCTCTTAAAGAAGAAGACAGGAGGTTGGCGTCCTATCCTGGACCTGCAGCGACTGAACAAGTACATCAAGGCTCAGAAGTTGTGGATGGTCACCCTCCAGCACGTGCTGGGACAGCTGGAGGAGGACAATTTCCTGTCGTCGTTGGACTTGGAGGATGCCTACTTCCACATCCCCATTCTAAAAGGACAGCGGAAGTTCCTCAGGTTCGTGGTCCAAGGACGGCACTACCAGTTCAAGGCCCTCCCGTTCCGATTAAAACCGGCACCTAGGGTATTCACCAAGTGCCTAGCACCGGTGGCGGCGTGGCTACGCCTACAGGGGATCCACGTCTATCCCTATCTGGACGACTGGCTCATCCGAGCAAGGACAAGGGAGCTCGCCGTAGAACACACAACGAAGACCGTCCAGCTACTCTCAGACCTGGGGTTCTCCATCTTCCCCAAATCCCACCTGGTCCCTTCGCAGGTCGCCCTGTTTCTGGGAGCCAAGCTCGACACAGTGGTACGGCTGGCCTCGCCGTCCGACGAAAGGACGAAAGCAATCCTGGGCAAGGTGCAACGCCTGCTAGCCACAGACATAGCCAGGGTAAGATCCATCAAATCCCTTCTCGGGATGATGTCCTCCTGCATCTATCTGATACGCCTGTGCAGACTTCGAATGCGTCCACTGCAAGAGTTCCTCGACGCACGCTGGATCCAGGCGACGGGCAGCTTCGAGGACAGGATACCGCTCAATGAGACCTTCCGACGAGCGATCCAGTGGTGGGGCACCCGCACTCATCTGACGGCGGGTGCAGACTTTCAGACCCCAGCTCACCAGGTAACGGTGACGACGGATGCCTCCCTGGAAGGGTGGGGAGCGCATACCGGAGATCTCCACGCGAGAGGCCTTTGGCTCCCGCAGGAAGAACAGCTTCATATCAACATTCTGGAGCTCCGTGCAGTGTTTTGGGCCCTCGGGTCCTTTCTTCCGTCCCTCAAGGGCAAGGTGGTGAGGATCTTCACCGACAACACCACCACAATGTTCTGCATCAGGAAGCAGGGGGGAACCAGATCCCCCCGCCCTGTCCAAGGAAGCCCAGGATCTGTGGCACTGGGCTGTCGACCAGGGGATGTTTCTGGTACCTTTTCATCTGGCAGGGATAAAGAACACCATCACCGGCTCACTCAGCAGGCAGCTGCGCTCGTGCCACGAGTGGGAGCTACGCCAGGATCAAGTGGATAGACTCTTCAGGCTGTGGGGCAGACCCCAGGTCGATCTCTTCGCGACGGCGACGAACTCCAAGTGCCGGAGGTGCGCCAGCAGGTCCCCCCAACCGAGGAGCATGGGCGATGCTTTCTCGTTCCCCTGGGACAACCTGTTCCTCTATGCTTTCCCGCCGTTGCCACTGCTACTCCGGCTCGTCAACCAGCTCAAGAGGTCCCAGTGCAGGATGATCCTCATCGCACCGGCGTGGCCGAGACAGATCTGGTTCCCGGACCTTCTGGACTTATCGGCGTCAAACTGCCCCTGGACGCGGATCTTCTCTCCAGAGAAGGAGACGCCATTCTTCATCACGACCCGAAGTCGCTGAACTTGCAGGCCTGGCTCCTGCAGCACTAGAGTTTGGAGGATACGAAATACCGGCAGACTGCAGAGAGGTTCTTGCAAAGCCCAACGCGTCCTCAACTCTCAAGTGTTACGGACACACATGGAAGAGGAAGAGGTTCTCTGTCTGGTGCCGGGCACAGAAGATTAACCCTCTACGGATTATGGCCCCTCAAGTACTGCCGTACCTACTTTTGTTGGCCAAGGCTGGACTAGCTCACACCTCCATCAAGATACATCTGCCTGCTATCTCCAGATACACCAGGACAACAGGACGGGTGTCCTTGTGGTCTCATCGCCTGGTGAAGGAATTTATGAAGGGACTATTCTGCTCGTTCCTGCCGGTGAAGGCCCCAGCCCCGGCGTGGGAGCTCAACGTGGTGCTGACTAGGCTCATGGTGGCCCCTTTCGAGCCTATGCATACGGCACCGTTGAAGTTCCTATCGTGGAAAACAGCTTTTCTTGTGGCCATCACCTCCGCACGGCGCGTGGGAGAGATTCAGGCCCTATCTTGCAAGCCTGCATACTTGACTTTTCACGACACGAGGGTGGTGCTCAGGACGCATCCCTCCATGCCCAAGGTGCCGTCGGACTTCCACCTCAACGAGCCCTTGGTGTTACTAGTTTTCTTCCCGTCGCCTTCGTCGCCGGCCGAGAGGACTTTGCACTCGCTGGATGTAGCTAGAGCGCTGAAGTTCTACGTGGACCGCATGAAGATTTTTCGGAAGACGTCACATCTATTTGTGAACTTTGGACCTGTGAATCAAGGGAAGGCTCTCTCGAAGGCTTCCATTTCCAGATGGCTCTCCGGCTGCATCATGCACTGTCACCGGTTGGCAAACCGACCGCTGCCCGGCCATCCCAGAGCCCATTCGACCAGAGCGATCGCTGCTATCACAGCGTTCTTGTCTGGTGTGCCCCTGCTGGACATCTGCAGGGCTGCTACGTGGAGGTCGACGCACACCTTCATGAAATTCTACTGCGTCGATCGGGATTCCAGGGAGGAGTCCATGGTCGGCCAAGCAGTGCTGCCGCAACCTGTTCGTCTGAAGGGCCTGGTGAGGAGGTA
Organism: Ambystoma mexicanum; assembly: GCF_040938575.1. Classification (NCBI taxonomy): domain Eukaryota; kingdom Metazoa; phylum Chordata; class Amphibia; order Caudata; family Ambystomatidae; genus Ambystoma; species Ambystoma mexicanum. The sequence goes on from NC_090932.1 coordinate 1,606,261,487, forward strand.
AGAGTTGCTTAATGTTGAGTTTATGTATTGCTTAATGTTGAGCCTTTTGCCACCTCCTGTGGTTGTGCATGTGTGTGTACTGCTATGTAATCTTATATTCATGAGCATGTGAATCCATGCCAGACCCCATGCTGGAGGAGGAACAAGTTACTTACCTGTAACTGTTGTTCTCCAGCATGGGTCTGGAAACGAAACTGATACTGATTTTTTTTCTGTACCGAGGATTCCCAGCCTGACGGGGAATATTCATGAGCGTGTGAATCCATGCCAGACCCATGCTGGAGAACAACAGTTACAGGTAAGTAACGTGTTCCATCTCTGCTCCTCTGGCCCCTGACCTGGGAATTTCCAAATCAACAACAATCATCCCTACCAAGGGCATTGGATTGCTGTGGGCTACAGTGATCGTTCAACAACCCGTAAAGCAACGCCTCAGTAAACCCCCCTCACCCTCCCCAACGCATCCTGTAAAACTGCTTACATGTCCCAGGGTATTGTGCTCCTGACCCTTTGCACGCATTGCTGACGTGCTTGTTCTTACTTTCTTCCTTCATCCCTGGGCCTCTTCTACATATTCAAAAACGCTTGAGGATCTTCCTGCAAAAGGAAATGTTTCTTTGGGGCACTTTCGAGGTAATTATCTCCAACCAAACATTGCCCTTATTTGCAATACTGGTTCCTCTTGGGCTCTAATGAACTTGGCTGTTTGAACTGAGAAGCTGTTTCTATTCCTGTTACTGCTGTTTCCTTTACGGGAAGAACTTTGACCTAAATGAACTCTTGCTTCAAATTGATACCCGACACATTGTGACCTCTCTTTTTCAAACCTTTATGTTCCTGTGAAGCCCTGAGGTGGAAAGGGCTGTGGAAGCAAAGCTGTTTGCTGTGGCGAGTGGAAGAGAGACATTATATCTATCTATCCTCCTCTTAATAACCTGAGAAAACCAGAGAAGCCCGTGGAAGAGGGGAGAGGTGTGTGTGCCTTTAACAGTTGGGTTGTCAGCTGACCACCCAGCTGACTACTTGAGGCCGCCTCCCTGACCCTTGCGGCGTGAAGCCCTGAGGTGGAAAGGGCTGTGGAAGCAAAGCTGTTTGCTGTTTGGCGAGCGGCGAGCAATGGAGTCTACCCAGTCCCCTGTGCTAAGGACCCGGGCACAGAGGCGGCGTGATGGTGTGGTAGCCTCTGACGAGATAATGGCCACTCGGCGACCTGCACGCTTACAGAAAGTAAGTTGTTATCACTCATGCACCTCTGAAACTGATGAGCACAACGAAGGTCTGATTCAAGCACACGAAGCACAGCTCCCCGAAAACGCAGCAATCAACATTTCTAATCTACCCCCTCTCTGTGACAATGTGTTCGACACTGCATGTTTCACGCACGATGTCATTACGGGTCGCAACTTTACTCACGAGCGGCGCGGGGCGGCAAACGAATGCCACGCGCAGGAGATCGGTGAGCCCCTGCATGCGATCGCGGGGTCTGGAGATTGCGCGGTTCTTGGAGCCCCGCCGACTCGAGGTGGCGTCAGCGCCAGTGGCGAACCGTTTAGACACCGCCGCGGCGGTTCTCTCATCCCGGCACTTGACCTGGAGTGTGTTCGCTTGGCCGCCGCTCCCGCGAGCGATTACGCCGCGGGGGCGGGTCTCGGAGCGCGCGAGTCCTTGAACGCGCGCGGCCAAGGCTGCCTAGTCTCCGTCACGGCTAGAGGTCTCGCTGAAGACGGAGCAGCTCCCTCTAATAGTGAGCTCGCTGCAGAGCAGGATATTGATCAAACGAAGGAACCGAATTCTGCCGAAAATCAGACCGCTGGCCCTCGCCCGGCCATTTACTCTCCTGCTATCCTACCCTGTGACGATGTGGGGCTCATTTTAAATGACTCTAGTACAATGATCACTGCGAGCTCTCCAGTGAGTGTAACCACGAGACGGTCCACAGTGGGCTTGCATGAAGAAATCGTATACATGAATGCGAATGATTCTAGCAATCAACATAGCATTTTTAACTCAAGTTTGCACGAGTGTGATCGCAATTGCGTTCTCAACTTGGAGCACGGTACAAGGGGCGAGCCAGAGGCGCGCGATTCAATGCTGGCAAGAAGAGACTGCCTTGGGGTAGTGAACAACGTTCCTCAGAACTTATCGCTCTTGAACAAAATGTGCGCCAGTAAGGCATCTAAAGAGCCAATCCTTTCAGCCGAAACGAAAGCAAAAACTGCAGTTAAACGCAACAACAGCCAGCTGCTGGGGGCAACTTCTGACATATGGCCTGACTCGTGTTATAAACGGTTAAAAGCAACCGATCAATCCTTAAAGGTCGACTCGAGGCACAAGACATCTGATTTACATCTGACTTCCCAAAAAAGACTTGCCACCTCTAAATGGAAGTCCAATGGAGCCATCGATGAATCTGATGGCAACGAACATTCTTCACATAACGAGTCTATGGACTCTTCATTAATGGAACGCCCGTTTCCGAAAATTCGTCGTGACAAGGAGCCACATGAGACCAGACCTGCCGAGTCTCAACCCAATTCATCTTGCACAAACCTGCCGACGATGTCTTCTTCAACGGAAATACAAGCCCTTTTCATGGCCTCTTTGTCGATTTCCTTGGCCCCGTTTACGAAACTGTACGAAAATATACACGAAGCCACTAAGGACTTAACAACGGTGGTCGCAATGATGAGTTCCAAATTAACTCAGATTGAAAAAACTTGCGACCGCTCGTATGTAGAGCAACATGAGTGCCTTAAACGACTGGAAGGAGTGTTTACCTTGTTAAACGAGTGCAAGAAAACCGACTCCTCTGACAAAAGACTGTTCGCCGAAGTGGCACGAGAGACCCTTGCCCTATTTAAACATGACATCAAAAACGCAAGTAGGCGGCTATCTGAAGAATGCCCATGTGGCAAGTTCACTAGCTTGAAAGATAAGCCTCAGGTTGAACAAGACCTTACTAGGACATCAAAACAACAGCACTCATCAATTGATGCTGCTCCAAACCAAGATCCTCTGCGCTCTCAATCGTCACAATCGACACATATCTCTTCAGTGGAAGTGGATCTTGCTCTGGCACCTGTAAAGGCCCTTGGAGCCCCTCACGATACAGGGCTCATGATCGTTTCACCTACTTCAATCACTGGGCCTTGCTCATCGGTTATTCCGTTTGTACCAAACAGTGTCAACGTGTCATTTAACACAGCATTTGAGCAAGCTAGATGTGCTGCTAACAAGGCCTCCGTAGACCCCCAAACGGCTTCTTCCTCGGGCATTGGTTCTGCAACTAAAGCGACTGCAGATGTTGAGACTATCCCCGCAAATGTAGGTTTACCCAAGGTCTTTTCCGTTTTTACAGGATCCTCTAATGTTACAAGAAAACTGGCGACTTCGTCTTTAAACTCAAAACTTGCTGTAACCAGTAAGAAACTGAAAATCCAAAAGACAAAGAAAAAAGTCTCAAAGGGATCTCAAAAATTTTTACGCAACATAAAGATGGTACAGGCCGCTTCTATTGACTCGGACAAAACTTTAACGGCTCAAGCTCCAGCTATAAGTAACGCCTTAATATCACAAAAAGTGCACATTCGATTTCAGCCAATCATTCTCAATTAAAGAATACTAAGCCATCTGATGACGACATAACTGAACTCCTGGACTTCTCAACTTACGATGACCCAGAATTTGTAGAGTTGGAACCTGTCTCACCCACAAACTCTGAGGTGCCCCTAATCACTGTGCCATTACCTAAAGTTGATCCGATTTCACGTGAGGAGAAATCCGTTCCATCATTGGTCAAAGTCGCTTCAAATACTGTAATAACAAATCAGCCTTGTACTAAGGAGGATACTGGTAACAATTCGACATTCAAACACAAGTCCCACGAAAGACACTGTGAGCTGATTGAAGTTTGTGATAATACGAACTCTACGTCCCTGCCAACAATCAGTCCTGTGTTTATGACCATGGCCGACAAGCGGAATTTTTGCATAGCTCGGGCTCAAATCACCAGACCAGAGGGACACCTGGCATTGTCACGCTCCTCGATCAAAACAGACAAAAATAAGGAGCCCGTAAGGACTCCGCTGGAAGGTATCGAGGAAGATCCTCTTGAAACCAATCGAAGAAGATTTAAAGAATTGGCGGTTGAAAGACGTCCTCAAACTTCACACGATAAGGTTCCAAAATCAGCGCTGAATAAAGTCCACATATATAAGCTGGCAATTGAGAGCCTGGAACCAATCAAGAATCTGATCTTGAATCGAAGAACGGTGCTTCAGTTACTTCACCTCGTTCCAAGCCTTCGTGCAATCTCCTCAAACGACATAAAAGTCGTGGAGTTTCCAGCGGAAGGCACGAACGACAAGGTGTTGCTTCACTTTACATCGAACCTTCTGATCAACTCAATATTAAAAGAAAATGTAGCATTGTTTTCATTAGGTTTCGATGTTTACAATCTGAACGTCTCTGATGTACCACCGCAATACTCTAGTGGAGTGCCTAATAATGGAAGGGATGCACCTTCGATTGATGTTGCAGTTCCAATGCTGTCGAAAGATGTGCCAACAAGGACACCGGAAGGATCGTCTCTTTTGACAAACACCCGTATTCAAAGCTTTAACCAATCACCGCGCTGGCCAAGGACTCCTCAATTGCCATCTAGCGAGGCTACTGCTAAATGTGACGGCTCCAATGCTCAAATAAGAATTACAATTAAAAGAAAGGATTCTTTCAACGGAACTCTTAATGAGTGTCAGCACCTCGCAACACCTGCAGCTGAAAATCTAGAATGGAATTGGCTTGCCGGGGCGTTAAATGTTAAAAAGAGCCAATAACGCCAGGACTCTAATGCACCTACGGTTTGTTCCGTTGCCTCATGGAACACTCGAGGGTTTTTTCACCTGTTTAACAAACCTTGGTTAGAAAAGCTTCAAATTGTGTGCCTACAGGAAACATGGCTAAGTGAATTACCACTCATAGCGGACTTTGAGTCTGTAATAAATCCGGCCATAAAACCCAAGATGGGTCGCCCTATGTCAGGGCTTCTAACGATGGTCAGAAGGACTTCTGGCTGGCGCGTCACAAATTCCGTTAATCACTCTCCATATATTCAGGAAACCACCATTGAAAATTTAGGGAGACGGGCCACGCAGAAGGACATGATGATAATATTGAACGTATATTGGAGCCATCTACGTGCCGGTAAAATGGAGTTCATTGACCAGATCACCGGCGTTATTGATCATCTAATGGAACATTCTGACTCTCCAAACATTCTCCTGTGCGGCGACTTAAACATCGATCTATGTAAGGAGCCACAGTTAGCCCAAAACTCACTGGCACTGGCTTGGATAACTGAAATGAAGCTACGTAACTTTCAGATGTTGAATGGTAACACTCGCGGCGATTTACCATTTAGGCAAACATGGCACCGTATGGACTCATCCTCAACAATCGATTATATGTTCGCATCCGAAGCTTTACATCCGAGGATACAATCGTTGAGGATTTGTGAAAAAGATCATAGCGACCACAACATGTTGCTTATGGAATTTGTATCAAGCTGCACCATTCAAAGACCAAAATGGACTCATAGGCTTGAGGTTGAATCTAACAGAGTTCGCTTAAGACTAGAGGAGAGCGAAGTTAAGGGGGTGATGCTCCAGTATTGTCATCCGAGTGCTGACCTCGAATATGATCATCTCTTGACACAATTCAAAACGGTAAAAGTGGGCTCCAAAAATCCCAACATGGTCCGCGCCCACCATTTTGATATTGAGATATTGACGCAAAAAACGAATGATGCGCACAGCCATAAGGAGAGCTAAGGCTCTTGACAGGGTCACTCGTACACTAGAAATAAAGGCGGCAAAGCAAAAATACAAAAATTGGTTGAAAATGCACAAATACATACAAGTGCAAAACGACGCAGAACAGATGTTAAATACTTTAAAAAACAAAAACACGAGGGATTTTTGGAGACTCATTAACAACTTTCAGGCTCCTCAATTGGCACTACAGTCCAGCATGGTTTCAGAAGAAACCTGGATTAATCATTTTGAAGCCCTATATAAAGATAAAATCCCTGAGATCACCACCTTGGGATCATCCGCGAATCCATGGAATTTGACGTTCCCAAGAGAAGAGATTGTGTCTATTATTAACAAAGCAAAAAAATCAAGAGCTCCTGGACCGGATGGGCTTTCCAACTTCACGATCAAACAGCCTGAGCTATGGGCGTCCATATGCGTAATCCTATTTGATAGGATTTGTAAATCTCAAAAAACTCTGAAATCCTGGAAATCTGTGGTTATTGTCCCAATATTTAAGAAAGGCGACAGATCATGCCCAAAGAACTATCGTCCTGTGGCTTTACTCGACAGTTTGGGGAAAATCTATGCCACAATGTTACAACACAAACTGGTGAAATGGGCAAATGAGTCTAATCACGTAGATAAAAGACAATCAGGTTTCGTTAAGCAAGTAGGCTGCTCTTTAAACTTGTTAGTCCTAAATTTGTTGAAAATGGAAGCATTAAAATCTAAAACTAAGGTCTACTTGGCCTTTATTGACTTTTCTTGTGCCTTCGACACCATCGACAGGTCCCGCTTGTGGTCAAAATTGCAAAGTTGGGGATGTCCTGTCGACTTATTGGCAGCAATCCGCGAATTGCACCCTGAAACCTACATAAAAATCCGGTTGGATCAAATTGGAAACGTAACAACCCCAATTAAAACCTATAAGGGGGTAAAGCAAGGTTGTCCCTTAGCAGCTGCAATATTCAGCCTATTTATCTCCGACATTGGATTGGCAATTAATGCCGTAAGATCTTTTCCGATGAAGATTGGCAAGACCTGCTTAAGTTGGCTGTTATATGCTGACGACCTTGTTCTTATGGATCTAACTCCCGTAGGTTTGCAGAGGAAATTGAACGCAGTTGCCCAATATGTTGCATCAAACCACTTGGTAATAAACACAAAAAAGTGTGAAATTATGGTGTTAAAAAATCTTAATAGCGGAAGCCAAAACAAGAAAAATCATCCAAGATGGTATTTGGGTAGTGACACCATGCAGACAACTCTGAACGTAAAATATCTTGGAATGTTACTTTCATCAGTCAACGACGGCCCTTGGATAACTGAAAATAAAAGGAAATGCAAACAATTGGCCAGTCAAGCAGCCATCATACAGAACAAATATGGGAAATTTTCACTAAAACCGGTCCTTGCCTTTTACCATCAGAAGGTAATCCCAGTGTTACTATATGGCGCAGAAAACGCCTTGGGCTGCAGTTACGAGACATGGTCTTCGCTGGAGCATTGCTTTTGGTCGAAGGTACTGGCGTTGCCTCGGGGGATTGCTACTGCTTGTGTGAGGTACGAACTTTCGCTTATTTCGTTACACGCAAGGGTGTGCTGGGCCCTAAAAGCTTATTTCGAAAATCGCGCCAGCGTGAACACATTCCACAATTTGACATCTTTCACGACCCTTCATCGGCATATAATAGCATGTTATCATTATGGCCGAGAAGATGCGAAGAGATCTTAAGTATTCATGGAATCACCATGGATCAGCTACATAACGACCCGAACGCTGCAAAATTAAAAATCTGGCGTGCGGACTGGGAACAAACTTGTACTCGACGCACCACAGCTGCCATGATGAAGGACGCCCCGCTTGAGATAAGGCCTTTCAACATTCTACAACGTTACATTGAATTATTTCCAGGCCCACAGGCCCGAAGAGCGTTCATGCTGATGCGGCTGAATGCATTTAAAACTAGTGAACGGCTGGCGTCTTGGCGAGCAAATAAAGTTGCATCCTTGAAGTGTAGAATATGCACTAAAGACAAGGAAACCCTAAAGCACTTGGTGCTATTTTGCACTAAGCTTCGCTCTGAAAGGACATTTCATCTGGGGCCTTGGGGAGCAAATTATCCCTCCCGCTGTGCGGATGAGTGGTGGGCTGCTATGTTTCAAGGATGTGACAGGAAGCTGATATTACCATTAACCCGATTTCTGATGTTGATTGAAAATCGACTGAACGTACTGTCGGTTGATGTTCAAGGGTGACAAAGTCTTGTATTGTTGTCGGCGCTCTTGGAGGGGTATCGCTAAGCGATTGCTAATGGACTGTCAAGCGATTGTTAACGGACACTTCTCTCTTGATGAAATCCAGTGTTGTTTGTTGTTTGTAAACATTTTAAAGGTTTGTAATAAACCGATAAAAATAAAAAAAAATAAAAAAAAATAAATGTTCCTGTTAATGTATAGCTTTCTCTTTGCCTTCTCTTAGTATAAAGATTATAGTTTTATTCAAATATAGCAGGGCGCAAATTGTGCACTCTCCTATAGCCATTGGCTCGTGATAATTGACTATAGACGAGTAAGAAATGATGTGCTGTCTGTATGTATTTTCTATGGCTGGCTAGTAGTTTGTATCTTGACATTTCTATCCCTGAAAATAGTGTGGCCCTTATTATATTTGTTGTTCATGAATAGTGTGTACTGTACCTGTCAATCTCCCCTCTCCACCTCCTTTGAGGTAGGCCTGGGCTGCTCTGCCAGGACTACAACTTGGAGAGTGAGTCTGGAAGATATACCAGAGAACCCTGATAACAGTACCTTTAGGGATAATCTCCCTAACATTGAGGACTCCAAATGTAGTAGTGTAACAATAAAGGGACATCTTTTATAAGGCCATTCTTAAAATATGCAGAGTTAAAAAAGACAAAGTCCGGCTTTACAGAGTATATTGATGGCCAGAGTAAAATTAGTAAATTACAGCTGCACCAACTAACTCCTAAATATTAGATCTGTGAAAAAAGCCAGAGCCGAGCATCTGCATTAAAAAGCATTTGTGAAACCAAATGTGCAAGAGCAGGTGGGGCTACGTTCAGGAACACCCACTTTGGACGTGCAAAGCAGATGTACCTGAAGGAGCATCAGTAGCTGGGCAGTTCAGATACAAGACACACATGCAAATGAAAATTAGGTCAACCATCTCACTGAAAGCAAGGCACTTGAACTTGTGGATTCCATCCTGGCATAAGTGAGGTCTAGCCACCTGGCAAATCAGCAGCAGCAAATGAGCTGTTATTAAAGTGGTTTCCTAAAAAAACAATTTATTTTTTTCCCTTAACACCACTTTCGGGGAGAAATATGCTTTTCCACTTTTTACTTTCCATGTTAAATTGAGCTTCAAGGGACTTGCAACTGGTGATTTGCTGTGGGTACATTAGGGTCAAAGGTATCTAGGTAGTAGTCTGTGTTTAGCTAGCCAGGCTCCTACCCAGCTACAAGCAGGAGCCAAATAACTCCCAGCTCCTCCGATCCCTTCCCATGCCTTGGAACATGCATGTTGATGCCAAACTCATTCTCAAAATTATATCCTGAGAGCAACATGCCTTAGAGCATGCATTTCAATGCCTAATCTGTTCCTATGACCATCTGATAAGCATGCCTTGTACTGTAAATATTGTTCGGCATCTCAAACTGTGTATTCTTTTAGTACTTCATTCACTGTGCCTTACCGCAGTGATGACATCTGCAACTCCACAAGGCGTTCTCTGCCTATTTATTTATTATTTGTGATGCCCCTATACAACAGAATTGTTTCAAGACGCATCTAGACAAGGGAGGGGGAGGTACATGGGAGGAAAAATACAAATCAATAACGTTCCTACTATGTCGTGAGACAATTCGGAGCGTGCAAGTACAATAAACAGCAAGAAGGGCGGGGGGGAAGAGTGCAGGAAGGAGAGCAAGGGGTGAGACTGGGGGGCAGAAGAAGGGTACTTGGTGCAAGTGATCAAGTACAGGCACAGAGCAAGGATGAAAAGAAGAGACATTAGAATGGGTGCTGTAAGGAAGGCATGGTATCAAGAATAGACAGACAAATGTGATCACAGTTCAAGGGTGTTTTATTAAACTGTATAGGTAGGTTGGAAAAAACGCCTAATCTAAACCTAAATCTAAGAAGAGAGCAAGCTACGACCATCAAATAATAATAAAGCAGTCCTAGTGGCGTCGTGTCAAATAAAAGGGCATTTACTAAAAAAAAAAGATTGCCAATCTTTACGCTAAATACAAAAGAGTGTAAGATGGGGTTCACAAGAGGGGTTCACAAGAAAGAAAGAGAGAGAGAAATGCTCATAATTGATCAGTCAGGATGTGTTAGCCGGGAGGGGTCTCACTTCCCCACGTTTTGAGCACAGGACAAGGCAGCAGTCCTCAGCACAGCACACTCTCAAGCTTTCCCAGCACGAGACAACGGTTCCGGTTCATGTATCATGACCTTCGATGGTCTCTTGTCTACAAAAAGACTATTGGTGCCCAAGAACCTGATGGGTTTAAAAATTGACAAACAAAAGATGTTCTGTTCCACGTGTACGTTGGGTGACGACTCCACCGCTGGGTCCCCCTCTTACGGGCCGAAGGCCCCTCGTGATTCTCAACCTCCCTCCATCGGGTTCACTATGGCTTTTGCAAAGATATTTTCTCCTTGGCATTCACAAATCTTAATGCTTTTTTAAACCGTTCTTCGTTTGCATCCCCCTGCTGGGTTCTTTGGACTTTAGACTTCACCCCTCTTTATTGGCATCCCTCCGTCGGGTTCACTCTTGCCACTTCACAATCCCTTCTGCTTTCTCTTGCAATGGGATTCACTTTCCTTGAGTTTCTCAATGGTTTGTCGGTCAAAGACTTTCAACTGTATGGGGATTTTGCTAGACCCATGTATGACCAGTTGGACCTTTCTTGGCGGCTCCCCTACAGCCTTCTGGTATCAGTTTCAATCGACATGGAATCAACCAGAGTTTCTCGAGTCAGCACCCACGTGGTGCCGATCCCCTCTGCAGCTGGTCTTCCCTAATAAAATGTACAGTTCTTTGAAATTTCCTCAATGTGCAACACAGTTTGGTTTCTTATCAGTTCTCCCCTCGACTCACCGGCTGTGATGAACGGCTTGGGTTTTCAGTATATCTGGAGTCAAGGCCGGTACCACGGTAGCAGGAGTCTTGCTCTGTCCTGCTCATCAGCATAGGCACGCTCAGTGTACAGTTGACATCTGCTTCAACACACTTGGGCTATTGTTCGCGCTCTTAAGATTCCTTCCACGGAGGTCTCACAGGTCTGGTTCGGAAAGGGCAAGGTTGCTTCTTTCCTTGGCGCTCCGTCGATACTCTCCGCCTTTCCCCTCCTATTGAACTGCTGCGCTTGGATAGCTCTCATCGTGTGGTCTGCCTTGCTCGTACTGTGCTCTTGTGCTCCACCATTTATCCCTGTGAGGCATGCAAAGGGCCGTCCGGTGTGTGTGATTCTGGTCAATTGCCTGACAATGGCTGACCCTTGTATTGGGACATGACAGGTATACGGCTCTAGTGTTAGTCGTTGTCTTTCGAGAGGTGTGAAAGTGTTTGTGTGGAAAAGGGTGGGGCAGTGTGTCATGATCTCTGCTTCCAAAAGATCAGGACTTGCCCGACTCCCTTGGAAGCAGACCCATAACCCCGGTTCCGAGTGCCAGCCAGTCCCAATTGGGACCTTTTGGACCCTGTCCTGGCGCCAGTGGCACCAGGCTCATAAAGATGCCCAGTCCCAGGGCTGGAAGCGCCGGGCTCATAATGCTTGGGTGCACTTACCTGCAGCAGACCATGCTGCTTACTTACCTGCCAGTTGAACCCCTGATCCTCTTCTGTTTGGGACTACTTTTCCTGTTGGGTGGGGCAGGAGCCACTCCCTAGGGTCAGAACACTGGAACTCTTCTGGAAAGCAGGAACTCTTTTCTTACCTAGGCGTGGCTGTGGAAGGAGACACCTAAGCACTACAGGAGGCTATTTAAACCACACCCGATGGATGAATCTTGCTTTGCGTTATTCTGCATTCTCTGCAGCAGAACGCTCATTGTGTCTTCTGCTTCTGATCCTGGGCCTAAGGGAACAAAGGCTTACCATCCTGGAATCCAGTCTTCAGCAGCACCTGTAAAGACAAAGAAAGAACAGGTTAGACCTACGGTCTTCAGTGGCAGCGCATCTCTTACCTGGTCCATCGGCTGTCACCAACGCCTCGCGCTGCATTCCGGCATCTGAAAGACAAAGGCTTACCTACTCTTCGCATGCTCCGGAGGTCTTCGGCGCTGCATCGCGCATCTGAAAGACAAAAGAAGGTGCGTTTAAAGACATTGGGCAACTTTATTACTCACGTGCCATTACTCCTTCCCACGCCGAATCCAGTGGGTATTCCAGCACCCTTCAGCTTCTCTAAAGCTCCGAACTTGTACCTGCAAGATAAAGGGGACAATTAGTGCGCATCGTGAAGCAGGCTACAAGCGCTTACTTATGTGCTTCCAGGCGCTTCTATTCCTCACGCGGGTTCGATCCTCAACTCTCATCAGCCCGCCATCCGCCATTGTCGGAACCCTGCAAAACAAGAGATATCATTACAAAAGACTTTTAAGACATTTGAAGTGCCCAGAACTTACCGTTCGTGCAGTTAACGACGGACAGCAGTCCTCTGAGGTCAAGAGGCCTGCACCCTTATCCAGTGAAGAAACTGGTTACGGCACCCTATCCTGAGGCAGATGGAGAGCCCGGCGTTCACTTACCTAAGACATATTACTCTTCGAGTCAGACATACAGTGCAGAGGTCCAGCCTAAAGAGCCAACCGTGTGTTACACATCACCTTTGAAGATACGGCATTCACCCAGTCAAGACCGGCGCCTCTGCGGGAATCAGGTCAGCGTTACACAGTGTTTCTGAATGTCCTACGTGGTAGGATGGGGAAAAGGTTTTAGAAGAAGGGGGATACCGCGTCTCACCCATTGTGTCCCACCTCCACTCCTGAGGAGCCCCCCCCATCCAGGTGATCCTCCCTCACTGGTCCACCCCCAGTAACTGGATCCAATGGCAACCGCCGTGTCCTGGCCACCTGGATGACAGATTCCCAGGGGACTAGCCAGGGAGACACCTTCAGGTTTCTCACATTGCACAATATGGGAATGTCACACCCTTTGGTGAAAGGAGCTACAGCAGTATGCAGCAATAGTACGCCACATTGGAGTGCCTTACAGCAAGGTGCGAGGGGCAACAATAACTATTGCGGAACAGGTAGCTAGAAAGTAGGAACAATTAAGGTAAATGCACAGTCTGGCCGGGCCATACATCATGGTACGGGGCTGTAAAGACTGGAGGGGGTGTCTGTACTCCTGCTCTCTATATGGCAGAGTAGAAGCACAGAGTACCCCAGCAAAGATTCTCTATAGGGTAGCTTTGGACGAGCAATCTAGGCTTGCGCTCTCAGGTGGTGATTAGGGCAGGTTCTTAAGTACAGTGTATTCCACAAGCACCCACAAAGGAATGTCCACACACTGTTAGTGAAAACAGTCTTTCTTTAAATAAGGTTCCCGTTATATACACAATCACAATAAAACACTTGGTACACAGGCAATACTATAATGGAAAATATATACAGGTCTATGTGGTACTGCTCTTAACTATTGGTTCCTTTAAAATGCTCCCCCAGCTAATAGCCCCAAACAGCATACGTATCAGATTGTAAGATGAATCAATGATGGACACAAAAAGAAAGCAAGTTAAATTGAGCAATGGCAGAACCGTCTCTAGGTAGATGTGGGACTGTTCTGTGAGAGGAGCCCCCATCTGGGCAACCTGTAAATAAAGCATATTTGACAAGACCAGTCCAATTATGCTCGATATAGTCTTGACTCCTTCTAAAAGGTTCCATGACCCCAAAGTACCTAGTTTCGTCGAGTTCTTTAATGAGTCGTCGACATGCCCTTCTTGAGTGCACTCCCTTTAAGGCAGGAGCCACGGGTCGTCGAGAGTCAGTGAAGAAAAAGGGTGAAAAAGGCTGTTGCGGCAGCAGCTTCGGTTCTTGTGGTGCTCTTTGACAATCGGTCGAAAAAGTCCTGCAGGCTGGGTGCGCGGTGCACCTTGATGACGAGCGTTCGTTGCTGCAGAGAGGTAATGAAGAACTTTGGCCCAGCAAGGGTGTTGTGTCGTCTGCGTCTTTGTGGTCTTCGGGTGGCGGGATTCCCACCAGCGGATTCTCCTTGGTCGTCGGCGGCCTTGACTTTCTCCGGCAGGACGAAAGCGGTAGACGGTGATGAGCAAGGAAGTCCTTGGATCAAATGTCTTAGGCAAAGGAGCACTGCGGCTCTGGTCGGCAACGGCGGTCGTCAACGGTGATGGACCTCAATGTCCGGGCGCTTGGCTTTGTGATTTCCGCGGTGGTCCCCGTCTCCGGACGGCAGCCTTTCGAGGGTCTGACATCCAGGGAGCTTTGGCAAAGATCACCTGGTGCACGATGGTCCCTCGGAGCTCGGGAAGAGGTGTCCTAGCCAGATCCTCTCTTGGATCAGTTCTTGACGGCACAACAGCTTTCAGATTGCGTCGAAGGGAACAGCGGTTCACCTTCTTCCTCTGGCTCGGCTCGGCTTCGAGAGTTAGCTTCAAGTATCAACTTCAGCTTTTGAACGCTTTCCATCAGTGAGAGGCCCCCAGATATACTGTTGATCTCCCATTCACTCTGCTGGGTCACACTCAGGCAACCAATCATTCAGAAGGGCATTCAGGCAGGCAGCCAATCGGGCTCACAGTGTATTCAGGCATTTCTTCTCCATCCAGACACTCACAACACTGAATGTGGATTCAGACAAGCACTCTGCCATTCAGCACGCCACATTGCATTCATACCAGTTACGGGCAAGTCTGTCTGTCATTGTGTCGAACACCAGATACTAGACACCCATAACATGAAATGCGTATTTGTCACACACTCCATTCACCCAGGTCCCACCCCACTGGCGTACCCACAACATACAGTCATTGGGAAGGCTCCAGCCGGTCTGGCCTGGACTTCCCCACACTACCTTATATGGAACTTCGACCCAACAGCCAGTCAGGGGGAAGGGACATAGTCGGGGCTTCCCGTGACTTCGGGAATACAAGGTAACAGGCAATAGAAAGCAAGAGGCCACAGGGAACATCTTGTTTCCTATCAGGAATCAACTGATTCCAATGGCAGGGCCTGGGTATCCCAAAATGGAGGATACTCGGAGCACATGTCAAATTCAGCATGGAGCTGCCACCAGCCCATACCCTGCTCTGTGGGCCACACAAAGGTGCCCAAAAACATATACTAGGAGTACAGGCTTGTACTCCCACCCATAGGTGCCATAAGGGTATCCCAGGTGTATGTTCACCAAACCAAAAAGAGGAAGAGCCTCACCTCCAGGAGTCCCACATGAACACCTGTGCAGAAAACAAGACAGAACATACATGATGAGACGAGGATATGGAGGCCCTGTCCCTCCAATGCATTTCCAGCATCACAGGGGCTACCTCAGGCATACATATACAGAGGGACAAAATTAAGGTCGAAGTAAAGTATGGCAATCCACAACTCGCGGAGCATAAATGCAGATTAGTAGCACAGAAAGAGAAAGTCAGATTGGGAGACCAAGTGTAGTAGCAGTCATCAGATGTTAAAGGTGAAGTTAGTGGCATATGCGGCAAAAACAGGATCTGAAGTCAAGTATTGTGTTCCATGAGCAATAACGCTGCAGCCGTGTCACATGTGAAGGATAGGGAGCAGTGTAGGAAATCCATAGACCGTTGAAACATGTGTAGCAGTTAGGCAAATAAGGAGTGATCCGGCCGGAAGGGGATCCAAATGTTACTTACCTTAACATGTAGTGTTGGCAGCAGCGGAATGTCGCCTCAGGTTGTAAGCCTAGGAAACAGCGGGGATGCTCGGGGCAGAGAGGAAAAGCGTCTTTCGCCTAGCCGCTGTAAACCCTGGACAGGCCCAGACAGGCGAGCAGGGCCTTTGATGTGGGTCAGGAAGCCAATATGCAGCGCTTCACAGCCAATGGCAGAGCTCGACGGGAGCAAGCTGGGGAAGTGAGTGTGGCATCAAAGGAGGTGGATGGGAGGCGGCCATGATGGCATTAAGCTCTTGCCCCCAGACACCATTGATATTAGTTGCGGGCATTTCGGCAGGGATGGAAAGAGCCTGCCTTCACTGCTCGCTCTGGATGCGGAACCTATTGGTTCCATGCCAAAACATTCTAACACTGAATAAAGAACGTAAAAATATTTGCCAAAAAGAGGGGTGTGTGACTGGGTGTTTTGTTTTCCTTGGTGGGCTAGGAGCGCTCTGCTTTCCAGCTCTGTTTACATTGCAGCCCAGTGATGTTCTCCTCCAAAGTTTTCTTCCCATGTGCAATCATCATGCCTGCTTGAGGAGTGCTAAACTGCTGGCTATTAACTGCCCTCCACCCCTGAGAGCTGGTGCTATTAAGAAGTGCAGAGAGTTGGATCCTGGCTGGACCAGAATTTCCAATACCAATGGATGTGATATTAACCATGTACAGCTGGACTGCCTCCATGATGATGACTGCATGAGGCAAAAAAACGTTTGGAGGAAAACTGAGCTGTAAGGCAAATGCAGCTGGGAACCAGAGTGCACCTCTCACCCACCAAGAAAAGAACATATATCTATAGTTCTGTTGTTTGTGTAATCTGCTTAGATCACATGCTATGCATAGGCCGACATCTAGTGGAAGCTGCAGAGTATTACGGTTGTTTTTCGAAACTCGAAAATGGGCGTCGAAATAGGGGGTGCCAGTAATACTATCCCTTTTGTGTCGTCCCCTGTACCCATGATCCTTCACACGTGTAGGTCCCTCGGATTGTTTTTTTCCACCATCGTGAGCGGCCGCAAAATATAAGCGGAGTCCATTTTCAGCGTAAGCCATTGAACTTTAATAATTAAGTTTGTGTTTCTTCCTGTCCTTTGCCGACGCGGTAAAGACTGAAGAAGACATTGAAGTTGACCGTTGGACAGAGACTTCGACAGCGCCACCCGGCCTTGGAAGTCCCTTTCTGCCTCAGCCTTACAGTAGGGAGAGTGGGGGGTGGTCATAAACATGTATATTCCCACCCTTTCCCATAGTTGCCCAGCTGCCTACGTAGATCATGGAGCATACTCCCTATAAGTTCTGCCCCTCCTGCAATAGGAAGTTCACGTGGGTAGACAAGCATAGGGTCTGTAACCTCTGCTTGAATAGAGTCCACGACGAGGTGCATTGTCGGGCTTGTAAGCTTCTCCGACCGAAAACCTTCAAAGACAGGCAAACTAAATGTTGGGCCCATCACGCCATGCAGGCCGAGGCCTCCATGAACGTCGAAGGGGCTTCCAACAATGGCAGCGACGCCGTCCCTTTGGACGGCGAGGGTGGCAGGGAACCTCCACGTTCCCCAGTGCCAGCCCCCGACCCTAGATGACAGGCCAGCGGTCCTGTTATGAGGATGACACCCGGCAGCAAGGGCACCACACTCCCCCACAAACACACAACCCACAGCGAAGCGAGTAAGATCGCACACTGAGAGTCGACGGTGAAGGGCAGATCTTCTAATCAGATGTCCTCTGGGCTCTCCGAACGGCTGCGGCATGACGACCCCGACAAGACAAAGGTCACCTGACTCAAAACTCCCCGTCCAACCCGGCGACGGCGAAAGACGCCGCTCAAGCCATCCCCGCAGTCGAAGTTCAGCCTACACCCGAGGACAAGCCCAGTGAGTACTCTGGAACCCCCTCTTCGACCCCGAGCTCCAAAAAATCATTGTGTAAGAGCAGGGAGCATAAGGAGAGAGACAAATCCAGTTCCTCTAGAGAGAGAGACTCAGTTAGCAAGGAGAAGGCTAGGGAGCAACCCTCTAGCCAACATAAGAGTATGCCCCTACAGGACACTATAGTAGAGTCTGATCATGCACTTCAGCCTGACTCTATCAGTCTTGATGAAGAAGAGGAACATACACTCACTACCCCCACTCCTGCCTCCTCCGACCCGGGGTTTATATCCTTTTCAGCCAGATGGTCTGCACAGGATATTGACAAGAGTCATGAGTCGCATGACCTGCTTAGCAAATTTCTTTGAAAAACATCCACATGTTCTAGACAACTTGGCCTCCACGCCTCCCACTACACAGGCGTCTGGTTCCAACACAACACCTACAGCCTCTCAGTCCCAGGCAACGGCTGTACTGTATAAAAAGAGATCTCTTCCCCCAGTAGAATTGGCTGTTGAACCACCACACAAAACTCCTCTCCTACGACCTTTATGACCAGGATGTAGGGGAGGATGAATACTTAGACGAGGGTGAATCCTATTATGGTGACATCGAGGATTAAGACGCCGGGGGTGGGGTGGGGTGGTGCTAGACGATTAAGACCAAGATGACACAGACTCTGTGGTATTTGTGATGGACTCTCCAGTCCCGCAAGACCCTGTTTTACCAGACTCCCCTGTGGAAAACCAGCCACTATGCAATGATCTACTCATAAGGGCTGCAGAGCATTTTCGGCATCAAAACACAAGAGGCCCAGCAGGACAAGGATTTTGCAGAGAATATGTTGGGCGATAAAAAAACCGGCAACCCAATTTGTCCCCCTGCTAAAATCAGTCCAAAGAAGGATTCAACCTTCCCTAGAACTAACAAACGATACCAGGGCAGTGAACCCTAGGATCGAGAAACTCTTTAAACCAGCACCATCCGACCCCTTATATATAAGGGGCCAACTTTGACCTGACTCTCTGGTTGTTACCACAACCCGCAAGGGAGCTGGTGCCCCCTTAGCCTCCTCCAAAGCCCCTCCGGACAAGGAGAGCAAAAAATTATATGCCATGGGTAGTAAGATGGGGTCCACTGCAACATACCAGGCACGTATAGCAAACAATTCCACCTTGCTATCCAGCTCTGACTGCACAGAGTGGAATGAGGTAAAGGCCCTGGTAGAGTCAGCACCAGATCCACTAAAGGCCAAACTCTCCTTTCTGGCTGCCGAAGGCAGAGCTACAGCAAAAATAACTCCTGAAAAATAACTGACGCAGCTGACAACGCTGGATGCGTTATTGCAGAAGCCACCATTTTAGAATGCCATGCCTGGCTTAGGCAGTCAGGCTTTAAACTTGAGACTCGAGCTACCCTACTAAATATGCCAATTGAGCATGTCCTATTATTTGGAAAGGCAGTTGAAGACGCCATCAAGTCCGCCAAGGATTAATATGAGACCATCAAATCCCTTGGCCAAAGACTAATAAACAACCAGGCCAAAGAGGTGGTAGTAATTTTCAGGGGCAAAACGCACGCCAAAATCAAGGTTCCGCTTGGAATACCAATTAACAAGCCACCCAGGGTTACCGCAGGGCCCGAGGAAGAGGGAGAGGCTCCACCACCAGAGGTGGAGGGACACCCTCTAAGCAATGACGTCCTGCTACGGGTCCCCTCCCATGCCTCCCCAGTCGGGGACGAATACAGAGGGTGTAATATCGGACAAATGGGTGTTGAACGGTGACAGGGGGTTATTGTATAGAGCTTCAAGGAAGACCGTCAAACCCCTCCCACACCCCCGCGCCAAAAGAAACCATCGCAGGAGGAACAACTTATCCTGCCAGAAGAGGTGAAAGCTCTACTCCTCAAGAACGTCATCGAGGTTGTGCCACACAGAGGTAAACAAGGGTATTTATTCAACGTACTTCCTTGTTCCAAAAAAAAGATCTAACCAAGTGCCCAGTACTAGACCTGCGCCCTGCAAACAAATTTGTAAAACCACAAAAATCTTGCATGACAACGCTACAAGAAGTAAACCCTCTGTTAAAAACAAGGATTACATGGCAACATTGGACATGAAAGATGCCTATTTTCCCAGCGCACAGAAGATTCTTGCGATTCAATGTAGCAGACCAACACTATCAGTTCAAGGTGCTGCACTTCGGAATAGCCTCGGCTCCAAGGGTGTTCACCAAAGTACTGGCGGTGGGGGCAGCGCACCTACACAGGGAGTCAATCCCAGTGTACCCCTACCTGGACGACTGGCTGATCACGGGAGAAAACTACCATCTTTGCAAAGTAAACACGCTAAGGACAATAGACCTTCTCTTCGAATTGGGCTTCTCAATAAACGAGAAAAAAATCAAGTTGGATACCAAACACTTCAAAACAGTTCCTAGGACCTGTATTAGATACAAAGACAGGCTTAGCCTACCCATCCATGGAAAGAGTGCATAATATGCTTCGGAAAATACCCCAGTATCAAGCCGGTCTCCGGATAAGCGTACGCAAAGCAGTGCGCCTGCTACGTATGATGGCATCCTGCATTTACCTAGTCCCCCACGCGCGCCTGTGCATGCGACCAATGCAGGAATAGTTGGCGAAATAATGGTCTCAGGCAAGTGGTCAGTGGGATGATCTAGTAGTGGTTTCGCCAACACTGGTTCAGAACTTACGCTGGTGGTCAAGGGAAAAGCTACTCGAGGGGAAACCCTTCCACAATTCAGAAGCGCAAGCAGTCGTCACAACGGACGCGTCCCTTTCCGGGTGGGGGGCCCACTACATTCAGCACACGGCCTGTGGTCACAAGGGACTGCACAGAAACACATAAACGCTCTGGAGTTATTGGCATCCCTCAAGGCCCTACAAGCCTTCTAACAACACCTGACAGACAGCACCACTTCAATGTTCTATGTCAACAAGCAAGGAGGTACACACTCTCCAAATCTGTCCAAGCTGGCACAGAAAATATGGAAGTGGGCACTCAGACGAGGGATGTCCCTGACGAGGGATGTCCCTGTCCTCCCAACAGGTTCCAGGGGTACTGAACACACTAGCGGACTCAATCAGCAGAGATCCTCTACCAGAAGAGCACGAGTGGAAACTGCACACAGACGTCGTAGACCACATCTTCTCTCTTTGGGGATACTTCTCTCTAGACTTGTTCTCTACAAGAGAAAACAAACAATGCCCAGACTTCGCGTCCAGGTTCCCCCAGCCACACTCCAAGGGGGAACGCCCTATGGATGAACTAGTCAGGGATATTTGCTTACGCTTTTCCCCCGACTACATTGATCAGCAGGATAGTGAACAAAATGCACAGGGAACAGATGACACTCATCCTGGTTGCTCCTATGTGGGTGAGACAACCGTGTTATCCACATCTGCGCAAGCTGGCGATGTGCGATCCCATCAAGCTCCCGTACCAGGTCAACCTGTTGACTCAACATGGGGGAACGACGATACACCCACAACCTCACTCTTTGAACTTGGCAGCATGGCTCCTGAAGTCAGAGTTCGGACACCTTAATCTTCCACAACGGTGTATGGACATCCTAAAAGAAGCAAGGAAACCAAACACCAGACACTGCTATTTCGACAAGTGGAAGAGATTCGTCATTTGGTGCCAATCTAAACAGATAAACCCCATAGAGTGTATGCCATCACACATTCTTACTTACATGCTCCACCTGTTGGATTCAGGGTTGGTCTTTAATTCTCTTAAAGTCCACCTAGCAGCTTTATCAGCATACACCACCTCTCAAAGTAAGATTTCATGGCGGAAAGTGCCAGTCATGAAAGCTTTCATGGAGGGAGTGAAAAGAATACATCCTCCAGTCTCTAACCCCCCACCTGGTTGGGATCTAAACGTAGTACTAGCAAAACTCATGGGACCCCCCCCCCCCATTCGAGCCTTTGCAACAGGCTACCCTTAGAGACATTACCTATAAAACTGCCTTCTTAGTGGCTATCACTTCCATAAGAAGAGTCCGCGAGATCCAAGTCAGTGCAGGACCCCTTCTTTGTCATCCATAAAGAAATTTTGGTTTTACGGACTTACCCTAGATTTTCACCTAAATTTATTTCCAGGTTTCACGTAAACCAGTCTATTGAGCTCCCGGCCTTTTTTCAAAAGCCAACTAGCTCAGCTGAGGTCAAACTCCACACATTAGATTTGAGGAGAGCGGTTCTCTACTACGTAGATAAGACCAAACCGCTTAGGAAAACTGATCAACTGTTTGTCTCCATGGCTACAGGCAGACAAGGAGAGCGCGTTTCACAGAGAGCAATCTCCAAATGGATAGTCAAATGTATACAGTTATGCTATTCATTATCAAACAAAACACTGCCTTCTACAACTAGAACCGTAGAGCCCACTCCACAAAGGGCACTGGGGCTACGTTAGCCTTTCTTGCAAACGTACCATTAGACAACATTTGCAGAGCAGCTACATGGAGCTCAGTTCACACCTTCACTCGGCACTACTGCATTGACACACATTCCAAAACAGATACACAGGTGGGACAAGCGGTTCTAAAACATATATTTGCCGCTACTCCTTCTCACAATCCACCACCTTCTCATAACACTGCTCGCTAATCTAGATTACACAAGCAACAGAAGGAATGCATTACTCACCGTAATCGTATTTCTGGTGCTTGTATCTACTTAGAGTCACATGCACCCACCCTTCCTCCCCTGAGAGAAGATGCATAGATGTTTACTTGAGCTTTCCATATATGTATGTATCTCTTTGGGAATTCTGTACTCGCACTACTCCTCATGCTACCTCATGTCAGAAGAAAATACAATATGAGGGACCTACACGCGTGAATGATCATGGGTACAGGGGACGTCACAATGTAGTATTACTGGCATGCCCTATTTCAACGGCCATTTTCGAGTTTCGAAAAACAACTGTAATAATCTGCAGCTTCCATTAGATGTCGGCCTATGCATAGCATGTGAATCTAAGCAGATACAAGCACCAGAAATACGATTACGGTGAGTAATGTATTTTTTTCACACTAAGGAGGACACAGTTATGTCGAGTGGAGATGAGTTTGTCAAAAAGCCAATATAACTAATTGCGCCTTCCAAGTCATCTCTTATGCACATGTGTTGTGCTAAAAAACACATGCTCTACCGCCTTGGTTTTTGCATGTGTTGGCTGCCATCCAGATGAAAAATGAACATTAATTTTAATAGGTTTTCACTGGGTGGGCAGGTGCAGGTTTGGGTTGTTAAAACAGTGAAGAATTTTCTTCAGCGATGTTCTCTCTGGAGGTAGTTCACCTCAAACAGGAAAGGCCCCTAGATATTTGGGCAGGGGGTCCTTAATCAGAACGAGCATAACCTGTGCAGTTCATGTTGTGCACTAGGTTTGGTCGTTCTCTAGCCGACCGGTTTCTGTGGGACAAATTAGTGGGCCACATTCATCAGGGCTTGGCAAGGCATCTGAGTGTGTGCCTGCTGGTCATCACGTCTGGCAGCACTGTCTGCATATCTTCAAAACCTCTCCCTGTGAGGGTGATAGGAGGGCGGGGAGAGAGATTGGGCACGGGTAAATATCCAATGCTATATCTAACGGTTATCTCGAAACACTGCAATAGTATATAAAGATGGGAGAAGGCTTACCCGCTCTGTGTGGTCTGGTAACTTTGCACGGTTGGTGAGACGGCCCGGAACCTGGGGCCAAAAGACAATAAGTACTGTCAATAGTGATGCCTAAGTGCATCATATCGGAAAAGCGACAGGCAGCAAAATAATTGCTATCTCTTTAAACCAAAATGAGTGTGTATCTCCTGTCTACAGCTGCACGCACACGGCGTTGTCGCTGGGAGTTTAGCAATTCTACACAAGAGGACATCCTAGGTCTACACGTTGAGATGCGTGTCTAACACTTGGACACCACGCTCGGGGGGAGTGACAGTTCCAGGTAAGCTGCAAAAGGTGGTCGCTTACCTTGAAGCGCGCGAGAGGTCTGCTTCACAGCGGCCCGCATTCGCAGCCTGTTTGTTTCCATGGTGTGCCGCGCGGTCACGCGTGCCTGACTCTAGCATGGCCGCCCCATATGGAGGAGGCAGCAGCGATCACAGAGTCAGGCAACGCGCTTCGCAGGTCACAGGCACATCAGCCAACCACAATGTGTCTGGTTGGTACATTGTAAGTGCCGTGGGCGAGGTAGATATCCAATTAACCGGAAATGCATGAGATTCTATTGCATTAATGCATGCTCACAGGCGGTAGCTCACACGAACCACGACCCCATAGCACTATCATATATCATAGTGCGAACGAATGCAGAGGAATGCAACATAGAAAGAAGCACAAATCAAAGCACCAATCACAGCACAAGTCAAAGGGATCACCACAGGCCAGCTGTCAGTCTAGCTTATAGGGTTGCCAATGTTTGCCAGCTCGTTGCTTCATTCAGCCCGGATTTGTCTGTTTTTAGATGGAAAATCCAGAGTTGTTCACGTCTAAACAGCAGGTTCTGTATATTCCCCCCTCTGGTGGGGATGGCCATTTTTTCAATTATTGTCCATGTAAAATCTGCCGGGGTGTGTTTTTGGGCTAGGAAGTGTTCCACCATAGGCGCCGTAATCTTCTTCGTGCGGATGCATGATCTATGCTCTGCAAGGCGTGTTTTGATAGGACGTGTTGTCATGCCTACGTAGCGTTTGTTGCAGGGGCATGTAATGATGTAAATCACGTTGCTGCCGTTGCAGATTGTAAGGGTTTTCTGAATCCACAGGAAATGCCACCCTATGTCAATGGAGGTGGTTCTCTTGGGGCTGGAGCAAGCATTACATGCGTCACAAGGAGTGTGGCCAGTTGCTGGGTTTGGGTTCTTTCTCTTTGTATGAATGTATAAGGGAGTCACGTAGGTTCTTCCTTCTTTTTAATGCAAACCTCGGGGTTTCTATACTGTGCTTGCCGACGTTCAGGATTGGCCATAGTTTCACGATTTCTTTCTTGATCTTGTTCATGAGTTGAGAGAAGCTCATTACTGCTGTTATAGTGTTGTTGACTTCATTCGGCTTGGCATGATGTTCCATGGTGACTTCGCGTGGGATGTTACTGGCTCGTTTGCGTGCCGGTTTGATTATACATTTTGGATAACCCCTATTGAGGAGTTTGGTTGCGAGGCCTGCTGATTGTCGGTTGTAGTCTGGTAGTGTTGAACAGTTTCTCTGGTATCTAAGAAATTGTCCAAACGGTAGATTCCTTCTCAGACTGGTGGGGTGGAAGCTCCCATAAGTGAGTAGTGAGTTTCTATCCGTAGATTTATTGAACACTGTACTGATGATGGTTGCATTTCGTATCTCCAGAGTGAGATCTAGAAAATGTACAGACTCAGTGCTGTGGGTCTCTGAGAATTTGAGAAAGGGGTTCTGCCTATTGAGCCATGTCATGAAAATTACAAGCTCCGGTTCAGTGCCTTTGAAAATTAGTAACACATCGTCGATGTATCTAGACCATAATTCCAATTTGGGTAGCCATGGGTTAGCCGGATTGTAGATTTTTTCTTCTTCAAAGTTGGCTACATATAAGTTTGCAAGACTCGGGGCAAATGTGGCTCCCATTGCCGTCCCGGACACTTGTTCGTAGAACGAGTTCTCATAGATGAAGAAGTTTTTAGTCAAGGCAATCTCCGCCAGTTGCATCACGAGGGTGACTGGGGTTTGAATGGGAGGATCTCTTTCCCGTAGTATTTGCTCGATGTGTGGCCATTTGGGGTATCTTAGTGTAGAGGGATTCAATGTCTAGTGTCACCAGGATGTTCTGTGCGGGGTTGAAAGGGCGATCCTTGATCAGTTCTAGAACGGCTGTGGTGTCCTTGAGGTATGAACGCATTTTCACAACTCCTGCCGGGTGGTGGATTCCTTCCTTTGTAGACTTTGGGGAGAGCATAGAAAACCGTTTTTTTAGGGTATTTAGGATTAAGGAATTCATACTCTTTGTTGCTGATGAGTTCCTCAGCATTGGCTTCCTCTAGAATGGGTACTATCAGCTGTCTGCTGGCTTCAGTAGGGTCTGTTCCAAGTTGTCTGTAGCTCTCATGGTCTTGTAGGAGCTCCATCACCATATGGTGGTATGCCGTAGTGTCCATTATTACCGTGGCACCCAGTTTGTCGGCCGGTTTTATGGTAATAGCATCATTGTTGGAGAGGGATTGAAGTGCCTGTCTGTTCTTCTTGGAAAAGTTTTTAAATCCCGGCATGGTCTCTAACTCCAATTCCTCCAATTTCTTCAGGAGTGCTTTCTCAAACGTGATGGACTCGGGTGTAATGGCATTAGGCGGAGGGTGGAATGTGGATTTGCCTCTCAGGGTGGTGGCCTTCTTCTCTTCTGAGAGTGTAATTTGCCCAAAGTATTGTTTTAATCTGATTTTTCTGATGAGTTGGGCAATTTCTGTCCTAGTTTGGAATGGGTCATGCTCAGCTGTAGGTACAAATGAAAGTCCCTTCTCGAGTAAATCTTGTGAAAGGTTCATCACTAGGCTTTCTATTCGAGGTCTGCTCTCCTGTGGCCGTCCTCCAGAGTGTCGGTTCATTCGTTCGGTGCTGTTGCCTGTCCTTGGCCGCGGCCTTTGCTGCGGGTGACTCGGGTTGATTGATTCTGCTAGTGCACTTGAGGTTGTCAGTTGCCTCTCCCTTTGTTTTTTGCTTTTCTCTGCCCTCTTGGAAAAAAAGGTCTTGATGGGCCACTGTTGGCTGGGGCTGTTACACCCAACGAACTGTTGGATCCTGAGCTGTTTGATCCACTCCCAGAACTTCCACTTGAGAATGTCCATTGGTTAGGTCTTGCTCGGTTGTTAAGGATTCTTTTTCTGTTGTGTTGGTTTACTTTTTGGCCTGGCGTGGAGGTATTGTTGGCACTCAGGTCTTCATAATATGCATCTGTGATGTAAGGGTAGATTCACTCTTGTGTGTAGACAGCCAGGTCTTTCTTGGGTTTAGTAACTTTCTTGTTGAGGTTAAAGTCTCTAAATTCTTTCATTGTGGCCTCTAGGTCCTCCAGGCTTTTTTTATATTGGGCAAGGACATTCGAAGATTTTAGGCTCTCTTGTTTTTCTTCTATCTCCTTCATTAGTTTTTCGGACACAGATTTGGCTGTGCTGATGATTAATATCAGCCAGTCCCTGGTGCATTTATTAGAGATATAACTCCAGTCCTTCCTGAACTCTATATGTTCCAGGAATATTCTGGGTTCTATCCATATGATCAGTCCCAGGGGGGCTGCATGGGCTTGTAGGTACTCTGTCATTATTGCCCCGTCCAGTTCTGTTCTTATCAATTGTTTTTTCAGGACCTCCAGCTCGGGCAACACACAGTTGAAATACCCATAAATAGTCCCTGTTGATTTTGTTGGTGAGTAATGTATTCCATATAGTTCTAAGGCTTGTGGATCCGGTGTGCCCTGTTTTGGCGTCCGCATTTCGGTCGCGCCACTGTGGCCACAGGCCCCCCATTGGCACAGCCACAATAGCACGATCCAACTTGCACCACTTATTTGGCGCAAGGGCTATTTTGGCACAGCGGCCAAATGGCAATATTAGCAGCTGCTCCCAAAAAGCCCCGGCACAAAATGAGCCCCCGTTTTGAATATTAATTTAAAAAGTCATAAGTGTGCCTTGGCCGGGATGAGAACCCAAGTCGTAGGTCTTCAAGGCAAAGCCCTTAACCACCAGGGCAAACAAAGCTGTACATTTATACATTTAATATGTTCTTTACTTGTAAATGTTCTTTCCTTTTCTTTACTTTTTAATCTAGTGGTGCACTAGAAACATACTGGCGCCTTTAGGTCCCTGCTCCCTGCTGGCCAGGACAAGGAGGGCTTGCCGACAAGGGATGTGCGACAAATGAGCAGCGCCAAAACATTGGGCGCTGAATGGCTCACACCTACATGTCTTGCTCCGTGTGGATCTGCTTAAAATCACATGCTTTGCATAGGGCCTCTAGTGGTTGGTGTGGGGGCATTGCATGATTTATTTTTGATTTCAAAAAGGGACGTCGGCGGGGAGCTTCGTACCATCCCAACTGTGACGTATACTGTACCCATGATGCCTCACAGGTAGAGGTCCTCTGTTTTCTTCCGCCATCGGGTTGGTCAACTTAGTTGGGAGTTATTTAGCTCCTGCCTGTAGCCTAGAAGACTCTGGTTAGCCTAACAGCTACCAGGAGCTCTTTTAGCTCCCCAGGCCATTGGATGACAAACAAACACCTGTTTGATTTTAACTCTGTTCATTTGGGACAATCTAAAAAGAAATATTAGAACACATCTATACATCATTTAAAGAATAAGGGTCATAAATAGAATTATATATATCTGCATCTTATGTGGAAGTTACATTTGATGAACACTATGTACTACCTCCTTGTTCGCCAGTAGGAGCTCCTGGTTACTGGTTAATGCTGGATACTGTAGTGGTCGGAAGGAGGAGTCGGAATCTTTGATTGCATTCTAATTCATGTTTATTCAAATTATAATAAAATGGCCCCTGTTTCCCTATTTCTAGTAGTTCCCTACTAAAGGTGCTGGTCTGTCGTCAGGAAGAAATGATAGAGGACAAGCTCCTTCCCTTCGTCAATGAATCAGCCCCAAGGGTATTTCCAAAGGTACTGGCAGTAATAGCGGCTCACCTGCGCAGGCAGTCCATCCCAGTTTATCTTTACCTCGACGACTGGCTAATAACGGGGGATTTGCACAGAACATGCCTATCAAACACCCAAAAGAGAGTCTACTCTTCAGTCTGGGATTCTCAATAAACAAGAAGAAATCCATTCTAGGCCCCAGCCAACTCAAAGTATTTATGCAAGCTTTAATTCGGACAGAAGATGGCCTAGTCTTCCCCTCCAACTAGAGGGTTCAAAACTTGCTGTTCCAGATCCATCACTATGTAGCCAGTCGAGGTGACTGTACAGAAGGCCACGCGACTGTTGGGGATGATGGCTTCCTGCATTTATTTAGTACCACACGCACGTTTGTGCATGTGCCCCATGCAAGAGTGGCTCAACAGCCAATGGTGTCAGGCCAGCGGACAATGGGACGATCTAGTGGTTGTCTCAGCAACCCACATAACCCTGTTGGAATTGTTGGCAGTGTTCAAGGCCCTAAAAGCTTTTCAGACACAATGTCCAGGGAAGACAGTACTGGTCCTCACGGACAGCACCACGTCCGTGTATTGCCTGAATAAACAGAGGTGCACACACTTCAGGCCTATCCAAACTGTCCCAGAATATTTGGAAGTGGGCTGTCAAACACTGAATGTTCCTCCTGTCTCAACACATTCTAGGGGAAATCAATCTTCTGGCAGACGTGCTCAGCAGAGACTTCCCCCTACCCACAGAGTACAAATGGCAATTGCACAAAGACATTGTCTCAAACGTCTTTGTGGAATGGGGCTTCCCAGAAAATGACTTGTTTGCAAGTCTGGAGAATGCACAATGCCCAGATTACGCCGCCAGGTACCCGCAGAACAGCTCCAAGGGGAACGGTCTGTGGATAACATGGTCAGGGAAATTTGTCTATGCTTTTCCCCCAACTCCCCTACTCAACAAGATGGTGCACAAGATGCACCAGGAACCAGTCACAATGATTCTATGATTCTGGTGGCCCCCATGTGGGCCTGCC
The DNA here is from genome assembly GCF_040938575.1 of Ambystoma mexicanum. Lineage (NCBI taxonomy): Eukaryota > Metazoa > Chordata > Amphibia > Caudata > Ambystomatidae > Ambystoma > Ambystoma mexicanum. Next base: position 1,606,290,760 of record NC_090932.1, read on the forward strand.
AACCCTGGTTCTCCCATCTGATGGCGATGTCAATCTCTCCTCCGATGAAACTACCTTGCCCATACAACATGCTCTCACAAGACAAGGGGGAGACACTTCATCCTTGCCCGCAAACTCTCAATTTAGCGGCCTGGGTCATGAGGTCTTAAGTTCGGCCACCTCCAACTTCCTCAGAGATGTCTGGACATTCTTAAAGAGGAAAGAAAGCCTAACACCAGACGTTGCTACTCCAATAAGTGGAAGCGCTTTGTTATATGGTGCCATTCTAAGAGCATTAATCCCTTTGACTGCTCTCCTACCCACGTTGTGTTATACCTGACTCACCTAGTGGACTCCGGTCTGGTTTTTATTTCACTAAAAGGTCCACCTGGCTGCACTTTTAGCATACACTACGTCCCAAAAGGAGTCATGGTGGAAGAGCCCAGTGATCAAAGCATTTCTGGAATGGGTCAAAAGACTTCACCCCCTTATTTCAAACCCAGCCTCTGGGTGGGACCTAAATGTAGTAATAACTAGGCTAATGGGATCTCCCTTTGAACCTATGCATAAGGCTAGCCTTAAGGCACTCCATTACAAGAATGTCTTCCTAGTGGCTGTTACTTCAATTACTTCAATTAGAAGAGTTAGAAGAGTCAGTGAACTACAGACCCATTTGTCACAATTCACAAAGATAAGGTGGTTTGGGCATTCGCACCTAGGTTTGCGCTTAAATTCATTTCAAAGTTCCATGTGAAACAATCAATAGAACTGCCCACCTTCTTCCAGAACCCCACTAACCTGGCAGAATAAAGCCTACACACAGTTGGTGTGCGTAGTGCGGTCATATATTATCTGGAAAAAACAAGACCACTAAGAAAGACAAATATGTTTTTCGTTTCAGTGGCAGCTGGTAGAGGAGAAGACACTGTCTCCAAGTCAGCCATCTCAAAGTGGATTGTAAACTGCTTCACACTCTTGCCAAGACAGATCTGCCCATCAAGCCTAGAGCACACTCTACTCGGGGCACTGGGGCTGCCATACCATTATTTGCAAATGTTCCTCTCAAATCCATTTGCAAAGCAGCAACCTGGAGTTCTGTACACACCTTTACAAAACACTACTGCTTAGATACCCACTCTAGGTCTGATTCTCATGTGGGACAAGCGGTACTAAGACATCTCTTTACTACTGTTCCTTCTCACACCCCACCACCACCAACTCTGGGTACTGCTCGCTAGTCTATGCACAGCATGTGACTCTAAGCATATTCACAAGCATCAGAAGACATGCATTACTTACCTTAAAGCATTTCTGATGATTGCATCTGCTTAGATCCACATGCGCCCACCCTTCCTCTCCGCTCAGAGTAGAAGGAACACAGATATCTTACTACTTCTCTCTGTACTCACTCACGTTAGTCATAAGGCTGCCTCACGGCAGAAAGAAACATAACCTCGACGCGTGAAGGATCTTGGGTACAGTAAACGTCACTTTAGGGATAGTGTTACAAGCACACCCATGATGACGCCCCCTTTCGATCCTCAAAAGACAAGACGCAATACTCTGCGATTACCACTAGATGTCGGACTAAATGCAGAGCATATGAATCTAAGCAGATACAATCATCAGAAATGCTATTATGGTAAGTAATGCATGTCATATATTCATCATACGCGGCGCACAGTGGCTTCAGAGATCCGCATTCAATGGCTTGCAGTTCCATGTTCTAGCCTGCACAGGTGGGAGAGTGGGGGAAGATAATTACACTTTATAGTTTAGGAGAATGTCTCCATACATTGCCCATATAATATTATTAATCTCGCTTTTCTCCAGCTTTCGACATGTAAAATATCCCATTTAAATTCTGCCCAATGAGTAACAAAATGTTTCTTGGAAATACACACACAGTCTCGTATTTATTGTTTTTCGAGAGACAACCGGGAAGATAAATGCTGGTTGTGTAAGCGTTTCAAGCCTAATACACTAAAGGATCGATGGTCGAAAAGCTGGGCAGCTTTCGCGATGCAAGCTGAGGCATCACAGACTACCCGCCAGAATGGAGGAATCTGATCCAGAACAGGACAGACCCTGGCTTTGAGTCAAAAGCCGAAGAGTTTTCAGATCGGGAAACAAAACATTTCCTTTAGCCAGTCCCCAGCTCTGAACGGCAGGCGTCATGCGCTGCTATGGAAGATTCCTCTGTCAACAAGGCTAAAAGCTCTAAACCTGTACACAGGAATGTTCCGGCGCATTCCACGGGGATACCGAGAAAATCAGAGCACGTCACATGTACCAAACACATTTTGCCCTCAAGACCGTTTTCGACATCTTCATGGTAAGTTTTGAAATCCTCAGTGCCTACCAGGTCAGTCGTGCAAAGGAACTCTAAGTGTCTCACACTTGATGAATGTTCAAAAGGCTATGTCTAGGCTGACTGTATCTGCCCCAAAGGATAGTACAAATATAAAGAAAACAACATCTCGGGCGCCGGAAAAGCCCTTTTCGACGTATGTCACAAAACATAAACCCACGCACCTAGAAGATAGTTCCTCCATATTAGATATGCTTAAAAAGAAAAAAACACATACAAGAACAGGGGCGGGTGGTAGAAGAAGAGGTCAACATGAAAAAAGTGGCCTCCTTCGTAGAGTTTTTAGAGATTAACCCAGCAGGGAGAAAATCCGAAACTCATGATCTGCGGGCGATATGAATGGCCCGTGCCAGTGACGGAGGAGGTGCCGCTGAGCGACCTGCCAGAGACTGACGGTGCTCTCTGTTCCTGCACCCCGTGGCTGATCTGAGTTGTAGCCGGAAGAGGGAGATCCAGGTAGCACTCGGTGTTCTTGCGGCTGCTCTCTCCTCGGTACCTGCTGGGGGGCTTCCTCATCTGTGCGGTGGGTCCACGGCCTCTACCTCGCCGCCGAAAGATGGCCACCTAATCTGAGCTCCGTAGCTCGTAACATCCTGCTTTAATAAATCCTGCGGAATGGTGCAGCTGTTGCGGGATCCGTGCTGGAAGATGCAGGATTATAGCTCTCCGGAACGAAACACTACATGTTCTAGGTGAAATCAGACCCCCGTTCCAGAGAAGAACAGTCCGCACTTCTGGGAACCCGGACCAACGGCCTGGGCACTGCGCGCCAAAACTATCCCTGTGGCGGCGACTTCATACTAGACTGGATGAGGAGCACAGCTTATCCCACTGCTAGATACGCATGGACGACAATATCCCGCTCTAACCTGATTGCCTGTCGAGCTCTGAGCGGAACTGCCTGAGACTGCGGGGGGCTCTGGGCAAGACTGCTGGGCTCCGCTACTAAGACCCATCAACATCTGGGACGCCGTTGAGCCCCGGATCGGATTACCCCAGGGGAGCTGACTGTCCGTCCCCTACTCCTTGTCGAGCATCGGTGTCTGGAGACAATATAACAGAAGTCCACCTCGGGTGGCAGCGGGTGTCCAGAGCGACTGGGCGCAGCGGTTGCGCTTGGGTCGGCCCGCTCCCCGACGGCGGGTGTGTTGCTCGGCGGGAGGGCGAGCATCAGACATACCCGCTCTCAATCTCCCGCTTCCATCCGGAAGAACGCATGCTGTTGCTGGAGCCCCGGTGTTCGACTATGCCAAGGTAGGGAGAGACTTCGGCTCCACCGCATCTTTGCACATTAATCCCCTGAACTGTTTGGGTGAGAGGCCGTGTGTGAGCAGACTAAAACCAACGTTCACACTATCCTTTTGGCCTATAGGTGAACACGTAACAGACAATCCGTTTTTCAGTACACTCAAGCTTCTCACAGGGAAATATCCCCACTGCTCACGACCGAACGTAGTTCACCGGCAGCCTTTTCCCCCAGGCCCATCCACCTGATCCTTGGGGTGAGGCCTGGGGGGGGGGGACAATACACGACACCCCCACGAGGCTGAATACATGGGAAACAACAGTCTGTTCGGCTTGAGGCTGGCGGGTGCGACTCGATTGCCCGGGTTGCTGCTCAAGACCGCCCGCCCTTCTTCCTGCCCCTGGGCCCCACGAGCTGCAGGCACAACGCTACTTGGAGACACCAGTCAAATTGGTACTATCCGTGTCTCCTTCGGCTCCCTTGAACGCTTCCTCCTTTATACATACTGCCGTCTTTCTGAACTCCCCACCACTATTCTAGGTCCAGCAATAGTCCTAAAACAGGCCTATGGGACCAGCGATTGATGCCCAGGGGCTGATCGCCTAGCAGAGAAGAGGGATCAGTAAACGCCAAGTGGTGACCGAGTTGCCACACAAGGGAATTTACTCCAGATCTAATCCCAGTCCAGCCGACCATTGTGACGCCAGGGGGCACCCGAACAGACTAACAACACCAGGCAATAAAAATCCCATAATACCCAACCACAGAGAATACCACTGGGAAAGTCAATCGGACTGAACCACCCTCAGCAGAAACCCACGAGAACAAGTGTCAGGAGGCCCACACGGAGTCTCAAAGGTGAGAGAACCTGATGCCCGGGAACAAGGGGAAAACCACCCAACTGAGAACCAAAACATCGGCAAAAAAATCAGTCGTCTGCTAGAAAGCTGCTGAAACACAACACAACAGAGTGCTCCCCAGGACCCCCCAAATCAGGGAGAACCAACAACGCCACGCCCCAGGAAGACATGGCCATAAATAAGGAAGAGCTACTTGACTGTCTCAGGGGCATGGAAACCAGGATAACAAACATGCTCCAGACCCAACTAGAAACGATGAAAGAAGAGCTGAAGACCTCCATGAAAGAGGTTCGACAAGAAATAGACAAACTGGGAGGCAGAGTAGACGCAATCGAAAATGGTCTCTCACATATGGCAGAGGAGGCAAAGCAATGCAATGGCCTACTAGACCAAGTTGCCAGGGCCACAAATAATCTTGAGATCCAAACCGAAGATTTGGAAAATAGCTCACGAAGATCCAACATCCGTGTCAAGGGCCTCCTAGAAACGATCCAGGATAAAGACCTACGGGACACCATGCAGCACTGCTTCAGCAGCATCCTGAACGACGAACCCCCCCCCCCCAGAGAGATTCGAATTTGACAGGATTCACCAAGTAGGCCCCAAAAGGAACGAGCCAGGAGCGAGACCTAGCCATGGCCTCCTATAGTCTGAAGGAAGACATCTTGAAAGCTGCACGTACCCACAAAGAACTAACAATCAATGGAGGGCGGATCTAACTGTACCAAGACCTAGCGTTAGTCACCCTACATAAGAGGAAGCTTATGCAACCGTTCACAAAAGCACTACAAGCCAAACAAATCGCATATAGATGGGCATTCCCCTTTGGACTAGCATTCTCCTGGAAAGAGAAACAAAGGAGGATCAGTACATGCAAGGAAGGCCTCTCATTACTACAAATTGAGGGAGAACAAAGCCAAACCGAAACTAGCCCACAAAATAGCGCACCCAGCAGCCAAAACAACCAATGGGAATGGTCATCCAAAAGGAAAAGGACTAACCGAGAAAAGAAACTGGCAGACCCCTTCAAATATCACGAGTGAGACACCCCGACACTAAATAAAGAAGCGACTGGAAGAGAACCTGAGGAAACACCTGACCACAGGAGGTGGGCCACTTCAAAATAGCCCAAAACAAGGCACACTAAAAGGCAGAAGCAACAAACCTATCCCATACAATAATGGCAGATACACTGATCGTCTCATTAAATGTACAAGGACTGAACTCCCCTGGAAAATGCAGAGTTATTCTCAATAGGCTCGAGAAGATGCCTGCAAAGGTAGCGATCCTGCAAGAAACTCACCTCTTGAAAGAAGATGAAAAAAGGATGCGCACCAAGACATTTCCATAACAATACTTCGCCTCCAGCAGCTCGAAATCAAAAGGGGTCACAATACTGCTGGCTAAAGAATTGAACTTCCAAAAACAACAAATGATTAGCGATACTGAAGAGAGATACCTGGGAATCAAGGGAACAATTAAGGGGAATACACAATCCTGGCGATATACGCACCTAACGACAGACGAGATCGATACATCACAGACCTCCTACTGAAATTAGGGAGCTGGTGCGAAGGGCAGACAATCCTAGGAGGGGATTTCCACTGCGTAATGGACCCTAGCCTCGACAAAACCCTGCCCCCTACGGCAGCCAACCAGAGAAACAGACAGGCGTTGGGAAAGTTCCTCAGGGAGCTAGAAGTAATCGAGACCTGGAGCTTCTTCCAAGGAGACATGAGAGAATACACTTGCTATTCTGCAGTACACAGAGGGTACTCCAGGATAGACATGATCCTGGTCTCACCATCTCTAATCCCCCAAGTGACGAAGGTGGATATCGGGGCACAATACATTAGACCATGCCCCAGTACCAGTCAGCCTGGAAATAGACGGAGAGAAAAAAGCAAAAAACGCCCGCCATGGAGACTCATCGACCTGATGCTGCACGACTTGGCGCTCAGAGCACACCTGGAAGAAACTACAAACGCTTACTTTAGAGAGAACGACAACTGCGAGGTTGACTGGAAAATAGTCTGGGATGCGGGGAAGGCAGTAATCGGAGGAGAATTCATGGTCCAGGCAGCGGTATACTGTAGGGAGTGAGCTATACTAACCCGGAAGATGGAACTATCTCTAAAAGATGCAGAGAAAAACCACAAGTCCAGACAAACGCAGAAATCGTGGCGAGAGCTAAAGAAAGTCTGTGCTCAACTGGAAGGTCACACCACTGATACGGTAGCACAGATGTTTCTCAACACTAAGCAATCCTATTATGTCCACGGAGGAAAGGCAAATAAATTCTTAGCGGCCAAATTAAACAAACAGAAAACCCAGAATTATATAGTTGCCCTTAGAAATGAAAAAGGGGATGTGTTTCAAAAAAGAGGAAGAACAATGGAGATAATGGCCCGATTCCACAAAGGGAGCAAACCTAAATGCGACGGACCAAAAATCCTATCTACTGGCTACTTATCTACCCCAAATCTCGGACAAGGACACAGAAATCTTGGGGAGACAATTCACAGCCCAAGAAATCAATGAAGCTATCTCTTTGTTGCCAAGGAACAAGGTCCCGGGCCCAGACGGCTTCGGAAATGCGTACTACAAAACATTTTGAACGCAACTACTGGGCTCCCTCACCCGACTCATCAACACAGACACCAGATCGATCGCCCCAGATATGGCAAGATCCTCAACAATCCTGACGCTGAAACCAAACAAAGATCCTACCGAATGCTCAAGTTACCGCCCGATAGCACTCCTAAACATGGACGCAAAACTATATGCAAAGATATTAGCGAATAGGCTATCGCAGGTCCTCCCAGACATCATTCACAAGGATCAAGCAGGGCTCGTCAGGGGAAGACACACCCAAGATAATGTCAGAAGAGCCATAGATGTAATCCAATGGGGGTGACGTACAAATCAGCAATTCGCGATAGCGGCCCTAGACGCTACACGTGCTTTCGACAGCCTGGACTGGGAATACTTGCATATTGCCCTGGAGAAATTGGGGTGCGGGACACAATTCAGCAAGATGATCCTGGCAAATGTTCAATGCCCTTCTACATCATTCCGGATAAACGGCCACAACTCAAAACAAGTGGAGATACGGAGAGGTACGCGCCAGGGCTGCCCCCTATACCCACTAATATTTGCAATGGCTATGGAACCACGAGCAGCGCGATACAGGGAAGATCCTGATATAAAAGTAGTGCAAATAAAGGAGACCCCTCGGAAAATAGCATTATGTGCTGATGATGTGATGCTCTAGATGGGAGACACTACGAATACATCACCGCGAGCCGTAGCAACACTGGAAGAATTTGCCACCATATCCGGGTTTACAATCCACTACAATAAATCAAAAGCACTGAACATAATGGAGGACACAAATACAATAAACAGCATGAAGCAGAGATTCCCCGTGAAATGGGAGAAAAACACCCTAGAATACTTGGGAGTTCACCTGGCAAGGAAATTCAAGGACCTATACAGGATAAACATCCCCCCTCTTTGGAAACCATTCAAAGCGACCTGCTGAGATGGGATAACCAGGAACTATTGTGGTTTGCCATAATAGCAGCGGTAAAGATGACCCTTCTCCCCCGCCTGCTATACGTGACCAGTTCAATACCCGCTCAGATCCTGCCACAGTTAATCAGAGAACTTCAAAACACAGTATATAGCTTCATATGGGTGAAAAAGAGACCCAGAATACAGAGACGCATACTGACCCGTCCCCCACTCTTGGGAGGCCTGGGGGTCCCATATCTGGGCAGATACATCATGGCAGCCCACTTGGCTCCCATACTCCAGTGGGCTAAACCAGCCGACACCAAAGAATGGAGAGGCATAGAACAAGCATCTACACAGATCCTAATAACCGCGCTCCTGGCACTGAACCCCAATGCCTGCGAAGCAGAAGGAAAATTACTTGGAGCCACTTAAACAGCCCTGTGAAACTGGGACAGAGCCATGCAAATGAAAAAGATCAAACGAGGGTTGGGCCCACTATGCCCAATAGCACATAACATCGACTTCACCCCAGGCCTGAAGAAGTAGTTTTGGGAGGGATGGAAGGGTGCAGACACCCTGACACTGCAGGACATGTACCAAAACGGTAACCCAATCCCTTTCTTAGAATGCAAAAAGAAATTCGATCTGGGGGAAAACTAAAGCTTCAGATACATGCAAGTGCGACATTGGATCTCCCACCCGTCAGTGAAAAGGGCGGGAACAAGAGCCCCAACAGGCTTGGCACTAACAATGCAAGAGGGGGATATCAAGAATCTACAGACTGCTCGATGGGACACAACCAACGGAAAACCTAATATATAAAGAGAAATGGGAAAAACATGTAGGAGTGTGGAGGGAGAGGGAGTCTATTCCACATGTGGTGGTCATGCCCCAAGGCAATCTCCTATTGGAAGGAGATACTGTGCCACATCAAAGACATTACTGGCAGAGACTTACCACTCTCACCTAAGGTGATCCTGTTGGGAGGCAGAGGGTTTATATGCAGCATCGGGACACATGGCTACCCTTTTAACTCACTTACTATAAGCAGCACGAATGACATTGGCACAACGATGGAAAACGCTAGAGGACCCGACGACACCATGGTGATGGGTGAAAATATGGGGAGTAATGGCAATGGAGAAGGTAACTGCCATAAGAACAGACACATACCAGAGATACTTGTCCATATGGTCCCCTTTTAGAGACTTTATCGGAAACAGGGAAGCACATTTCTATAAACCACAGACCCTCAGAAATATATCGATCACCTAACAACCCAGAACAGGGAGAGGGAGAGGGAGAGGGGAGAGGAGGAGGGGGAGAGTGAGAGGGAGAGACGGAGAGAGACGGAGGGAGACAGACGAGAAAACCAGAGGGAGGCAGCAAAGGACATAAGAACCCAGCAGAGATGGCCATGGGGGGACGGAGAGGGGGGTAGGAAGACCTAGGGGGCAAAACAAAACAAAAGAAAAGGGGGAAACCCCCAGAGATACAGGACAATACACAATATAGCAACAGGAGGAAATAGGACTATGTTGTAAGAATTGTTATGTTGCACTTACTAGGTTTGGAATACGGTATCTCCGAAGGGAAAATAAATCTGTTTAAAAAAGGAATAATGGAAAAGAAAGGGGGGGGGGAATTAATTGTTTAATTGTTATACTCAAGAACGTACGTAAGAAAGAAATGAACTCTGACTATAACAAAAATGCTTGGGATACTACACTGGTTTTCTTAAGCATGCCTGTAACCTATGCTCTTGAGAAGAAAATAGAAAATAAAGTTTATTTAAAAAAAGAGATTAACCAGCAAAAGACAAACATACCTTCCAAGAAGAGAAAGTGTCCCTTTAAAAAAATTTAAGGCCAGAACCCACTGTCCCTTACACAGAACCAGCGGACATAGAAATGTATAATAATGAACAGAAAGAATTTGTGGAAGACAATACAGGCACCAACCTCGAAGACCTTCCTGTGCCTTCACCAGACATTGATGACTCATTTCCTGTGCACCTATAGATGGCAATATCCTGTACAATGATCTACTTAAAAAAGCAGGTAATTATTTTTAGATTGATACTCAGGAGTCCGAGAAGTTAACCGATTTTGTGGATGATGTCCTCTATGAGAAAAAACAGGTTAGCCAATACATACCATTACATAAATCCGTAAAGAGACAGCTTGACCCCTTTCTAACGACTCCATTGTTACCAAAGCTTGTTAACCATGAGTTTAGAAGTCTCAAACCAGCCCCTACACACCCTCAATTTATCAAGGCACATTTAAAACCAGACTCACTATTTGCGACTCCAACACATAAAAGGACAGCTACTCCTTTGGCAACATCAGAAGCCCCTCCTGACAAAGAAAGCAAATGATCTTTGCCTTTTAACACAAAGGTGGCAACCTCTTCAGCATATCAGATGCACATTGACAATAATACAGCCCTTATGGCTAGTTTCAATAGAGCTCAATGGACCATATAGAAGAACCTACTAACAATGTCCATGAACACCTGAGAACTGAAATGCCCAAGGCGTTATCTGAATGGAATCAAACTGCTAACGTGGTTCTTAAACACTCGGGACATAGCCGATACTGCTGGTAGGATAATTGCTGAGGGAACCTTAATAGAAAGACATACTTGGCTCCAGCTACAATGCTACATATGCCTAAAGAAACCAATGTACTATTTAGTAAAGCAGTTGATGAGGCCCTAGAGAAAAAAAGAACCATGAAACACTGAAGACTTTGAACACAGATTACAAACCGACCTTTTCATAAAAGAGGCGCGCCAATGGTATTTTCGTGGCCAAAGCTATTCAAGGTCTGCAGCGCAGACAACTTACACCTCGGGTATGGGCTCCTCTTCATGGTTCCGTAACCAAGGGCAATTATCTACCACAAAATCCTAGTTTCCGAGCCAATTTTGAAGTGTATGAGGCAGAGTAGAGGCCAAACCGCAAGAGGATCACTTGCACCTGCAAAACAATGACTTTGTTTCAGGTCCCCTCCCGTATCACCCCAATATGGGGTTGCATAACATAATTTGCCCACGTATGGGAGGGATCACGTTGGACAAGTGGGTGTTGTCAACAATGAAGAATGGGTGTTGCGTGGAGTTTCACAAACAACGACACGATCTGCCAAGACCCAGAAGAATACTGTTGGAGCATCTACGGATTCTACAAGACGAAGTAGAAACACTACTTCAAAAGGGAGCTATAGAACTAGTTCCACCAACTGAGGTAAACTGGGGTATTTATTCTGTGATCCCTTATTATACAGCCGGTCAGCAGATGAGTCAGGAAAGCCATGTGCCTACTTGGCATGATGGCATCGTCATCGTGCCACATGCAAGGTTACACATGTGTCCGGTGCAAGAATGGTTAGCGAAACAATGGTTGCAGGCAGAAGGCAATTGGGACAATCTTATGGACGTTTCTCAAGCACTGGTGTTGGCGCTACAGTGGTGGACAAAAGAGAATGTCTTACAGGGGAAACTTTTTGTCAACGCGCCAACACTCCTCACAACAGACTCATCACTCTCAGGTTGGTGAGCCCACTGTCTCCACCAAACTGCACTGGGAATGTGGACACACACACTTTCCAAATAACATATCAGAGTTCTGGAATTGCTAGCTGTTTACAAGGTGCTACAAGCTTTCCAACATCAGGTAATGTGGAAGAATGTGCTGATTATAACAGACAACACAATGGCCATGTTTTACATCAAGAGATAGGGCAAGATTCACTCCCTCCCTAAATCTGTCCACACTGGCACATCTGGAATTGGGGTCTGCAAAGAGGAATACATCTGCAATCCCAACATGGTCCAGGGCAACACAACTGCTTAGCAGACCTACTAAGCAGAAACACAAATCAGCCCGCAGAACACAAATGGGAGTTACATTCAGACATTTTAAACAACATTTTTACACACTGGGGGAAACCATACAAAGATCTTTTTGCCACAAAACAAAATGCAAAATGCCTAGGTTGTGCCTCCCAGGTTCCTGCAGAAGGAATCCAAGGGTAATGCTCTGTGGATCAGTTGGTCAGGGATATTTGCATACGCTTTTCCTCCAACCCCACTGTTGAACTGAGTAATCCACAAAATGCAACAGGGTCTCTTAACAATGATTCTAATAGCTCCAATATGGGCACGTCAAATGTGGTATTCCAACCTCCTCAAATTATCCATTTGCCCACCAATGAAGTGAAAATGTCCTTAACATTTCATGGAACCAGGATTAATCCTACATCCTCAGGCAACCATCCTGTCGAATGCATGGAAATGTAAAGGAAGCCCGTAAGCCTAACACTAGGCACTGCTACTTTAACAAATGCAAAGGATTTGTAGTGTGGTGTAAAAAGTGGTCAAATGTAAACCCATTTGACTGCTCACCATCACATATAGTGCACTAGCTATTACACATATTAGGGTCTCGTTTTTAGTTCATTAAAAGTCCAAATAGATGCACTATCACCATATACAACAGCACAGGTGATTTCACAGTGGAGAGTTCCAGTTGTCAAAGCATTCATGGAAGGAGTAAAACGGCTTTCCCCTCCAATTGCAAAACTACCCCCAGGTTAGGATTTAAATACTGGCCTAAGCAAACACATGGGCTCATTTTTTGAACCAATACATAAAGCCAGCCTCAAAGATCTCACTTGCAAGGTCGCTTTCCTTATAGCCATTCTATCTATTCGGAGATTAAGTGAGCTTCAGAAGTTGTCTGTGACAGAACCTTTCGTCACTATACATAAAAACAAGGTGGTCTTAAGAATGTTCTCGCTCCTCGCACCTGAATACATGTCTAAGTTCCATGCCAACCATGCCATTGAACTGCCAGCTTTCTTTCCAAATCCACAGAACTCTGGAGAAAAAAGCACTCCACACACTGGATGTTCAAAAGGGCAGTCATGTACAAGACCAAACCACTCCAAAAAACAGGCCAGTTCTTTGTATCTTTAGCAGCAAAGAGGGGATTCTGTCTCAAATGCTACCATTGCTAAATGGAATGTAAGATGCATACATCAGTGTTACACATTGTCAAGCAAAATGCTGCTGTTTACACCTAAAGCACACTCAACACGTGGTGCAGGGCCTACATTAGCATTCATTGCAAATGTGCAACTGGAGGCTATCTGCAGGGGAGACCCATGGACTACAGTGCACACTTTCACAAAGCAATACTGTGACACACAAGCCAGAAATGACTCGCAGGTGGGACAGGCAATGCTAAAACATTTGTCTGTTACTTCGATCAAACCCACCACCTTTTTATGGTACTGCTTGCTAGTCTATGCAAAGCATACGATTCTAAGCAGATCCCTTAAGCCTCTCAAGAAAAACATCACATACCAGCAATCGTCTTTCTGATGCTTGTATCTGCTTAGATTCACATGCGTTCACCCATTCTCCCCTTGTTGGGAGTAGATGGCACCATAGAGAACAGACTTCATGTGCCGGGTTTTCAGCACAATTTTTCACATTCAGATTTCACTATGCACTCCATGCAACCTCAAGTCGGAGAAGTAACCATCTGAGGACCTAGTCACGTAAGCGATCATGGGTACTGTTCACATCACAGTACGGATGGTATTAAAGAAATGCCCTGTTGATGTCCCTTTTCTAAGTCGAAAATCAATCATGTAATACTTTGCACCAACCAATAGATGTCGGCCCATGCAAAGCATGTGAATCTAAGAAGATACAAACATCAGAAAGTCGATTACAGGCATGTCCTGTTTGGCATATATGTTCCCAATAAAAAAGATGCACAAAATGTATGTCAACCTCCGTTACATATAAATACATCATAAAATAATGACCTCAGCATGAATGGATGTCCACCTTTATGCGGAAACTCCAGATTTGTACTCGTATTGATGGGCACTTTATTATTATTTTTATTATGGTATTAACTGAGTGTGGACCTGGCTTTGGGGAAGCAACAGAATGCTTTACAAGTCATAGGGGAAAGTACACAATGAGCAAAGCAGATTGCAGGGGATCCATTGGGGCGTTGCCAACTTTGGAGGAAGGCGCGGGAAAGGAGCAAGGGGAGTTGAACGCGCGTGTGAACCTTGGAGTGACTTAATTGTTCCCCAGTGATGAGTGCTCCAGATAACATTCTGTAACAAATCATCAAGCATTCCATGAATATCATTCTTTGGTCTAGCAAAATGGTCTATTATGCATACTTGCTACCCATTATGCCATGCCATGCCGTGTCATTCTTTTTCTCTATGGCTAGCCAGTCTGAAATGTTTTTCTTGTGTCTTTCTGCAGGTGATATCGATCAGAAACCTTACGTTTCCGGTGAGGCCGATGGTGCCACATTTGAACTGGCGGGCTCTGAGGACTACCTGCTCTTGGCTTGCGATGGCTTCTTCGATGCAGTGCGGCCCTGCGAGGTGGCTGGCCTGGTTCTGGAGCACTTAAAAGGCAGCAACGGGGACTGCTGCGGCACTGCAGAGAAACTAGTGGCTGCAGCTAAGCAGGGCGGCTCCAGTGACAATATCACCGTCATGGTGGTGTTTTTAAGGGACCCCAGCAGCATCCTGGCTGATGGCCTGAGGCCCAGACCTGTCTCTGAGGCGGAGGAGAACTCTGGAAACGGAATGTTTCATTTCTTCACTTCGGAAACCAAGAATGGGATGAATGATTGCTCCAATGGACATTAATTCCGAGATGAGGCGAAGGCAGGCTTGTTCAAGAGAAGCCGAAATGCACAGTGTGGCACAGCAAGCAAGCAAGGAGGGAAGGAAGCAAGGAAGGAAGGAAGGTCTTGCATCGTGCGCTCTTTCAGCTACACAGCGGGTCCTCAATCAGTGGTGATTCAGTCGCACAGGCTGCTGCTGTTCTCTGCATATGGTTTCTCGGCCGGAGTGGGGGTACCCTATAAGCTATGGGAAATACAATCGTACCTCTGGTCCATAACCAGTGCCTGAAGCGCAGCTGCATTATTGTATGACTGATCATGTTACATTTACACCCCACAGTGTTTGAAATGTCAGTATTCTCAAAAACTGGTGTCAAAAGGAGCAATCCATCACCCATCCGCTCAAGTGCCAAAGAAGAGCGATATTGAGACATGCATGCCAATGGAGCGCTTTTCATTCTATGGTTTGTGATTGGGTGCGGAGCGCTGGGAGAGTTTATCAACAGAAGCTGGCACAGGAGACGAGTTCATCAGTTTGTAAAAATACCGCAGAGGTTTTGAATTGTTCAGTGTCACACAAAATGTCACGGAGGCCAATTTTAAGAGGAATCGAGTTTGGTTTCGTGCCTTGTCTGGTTTCTGTGGTACAGACAGAAGGACTGACTATCTGGAAGTATTCTGTAGGTGTAGTGCAAGGGTGTCTTTGTTTATTACACACTTCGCCAAAAAAATATCTGCACTTGGTGGCAACTTGCCCTCTGATTTTTCTGTTGGTTTTGTGCATGCATGTCTACTTAGTCCCAGTGATTTACCACAAAATCATCTTGGACAATAAGAAATCTTAAGTTTCTTTAGAGAACGCCCCAAATTGGGGGCATTCTTTCTATATAATGCGTACTTGTAAACGTAGATCTCCTTCATGACTGTGTTCATTGATTTCAGAAACACTGAATCTCGCCGCCTGTGTGCAGGATCTTGGAACAGTTAACAATAGAACAAAAACTGTATTTTTTTTAAGCCCATCTGGCTATTTTGTTTTTATTTCTGCCAATTTTTCCTTCAAAAAGCAAAGCAGTGATTTATTTTTTAAACTAATTTCACGTTGCACACTGTGAAGTCCATAGAACTGAAAAAACAAGCAGATGGCCAAGCGTTTAAAACACGCAAAAGTGATGCTGCCACTTGAAGGCAGCCGGCTGCTGCTGGCTCCCAGAATGCATTGTACTGCCAGTCGGAGTCCATTTGTTCTGGTGTCGAAGTATACTGTTTCCTCATGATGGTCTCCTGTAAGGAGAGGTGGGCAAGTTGTTTATATACTGGAGTCAGCCTCTCCTAGTCTTCCGATTGGCTGAGCGGAATACATTCCTTTTTATTCGATACTCTTCATCGTTACTGGCTGGCTCGATGTTCGTTACATGCTCCATCACATAAGGCTAGCTTTGAGGTAGGCTAGCTCTAGCGAATTATCTTAGTTAGTTTATGAAGTTAAAGTTCATTAGTGGGAGCGCTAGTCTCTGGTTCATCATTGACTTGGAGGTGATAACGAGGGGTTGAGGAGATACATTGGGACTCAATAGGGAAAACGGTCGGTCAGAAGGGACTTTTGCCCTCACAACCAGCAATAGCTGCTTTGACACTAGTATAGTGAGCACTTGCTCTCCCTCAAAGTCGCGCATTTGCAATTAGTTTATCCGTCCTGCAAGTGGATTTTTTGCCCAGTGTGATTGTCCCCATAATTTATTTGAAGTTGTTTTTTATTTTCTAATGTATTTTTGTTTTACCTAAACAAAAACAAAGGAAGGGCTCTTTTACAATTCAACCCCCTCTGCTGGTGCGGGCGGGCTAGGAGTAAAAAAGACTGATGAATTGGCCTGGTTTATTTCAAAATCAGAAACCACCTCTGAGAAGGATGAGTATGTCCTCATCACTCCTTTCTGCTTGCGAGAACCTAAACTTGGCGGTCACTATTCCCTTGTAGCCAAAGTTGTCGTTAATAATAAAGTTGATTTCCAGTACATAGGCTTTCAATTATATGTATGCACGGACTCTGTAGGCGAGCCCAATACTTGAACTACATATATGGATTATATAACGCAAACATAGCTGATAAGTAACCAAATGCTGCCATACTAATATTACTGGAGGGCAAGGTTTACTCATTCCCTATAAGAAATCTCTGATAATTGGAAAACAGTCCTTGTTTTTTCCTGCTAGATGTAATAGGCAAATTATGTTTTATTGTGGAAAATAGAAGACCCGATTTAGCCAGGAGACCGAAAGGTTGTACTGTATCGTCTTTGCAAGATGTGTGGTCTGCACCTCTCCCTCAGGCACCACAGGTAGTTTCTTCTGTTTCAATGCATCTGATAGAAGGCCAGCTGATTTCTTTCAATACGGTCATGAACTCTGGGAGAGTCAAGGATCCAAATGTCTGTACTGTAGATACTCTGGAGCGATACAGTAGAGTTGGAATGCTGCAATAGTACACACTGGTGCATCTTTCGGCTGGTCTATCATATGGAGTACCACCAGTGGCGTGGCCAAGTTAAGGGGACTAGGATGAGCTGTGCTTTAGATTCGTCAAGGTAAAGTTTCAGGATTTTGGGTTTTCCAATGTAACAAGCAGGTCTAGCTACGGTGTGGCCCATTTTCAGATTCAGCTTGCCCAACAATGATGTTTAAAACCCACTGAAGCATCCAACTCAAATGCCAATTCTGTGTATTCTTGGACTGATCTGCTTAGGACATCTGGCAAGTTTTGAGGAGAAATTGGCAAAACCTAAAAACATTGTAGCCAAATAAGCAACCATTAGGTTGTTTACAGTGTTCTAAAAAGTAAGAGAGTTCTCTATTATGTGTTCCAAGATTTTGCACACAATCTTAAATGTTTTTTATTTCAAGGAAGATAACTGCGAGGGAGCACTAGGCTTGCATGTGAGTAACTTTTCCATCCACTAGACCGACTGCACAATGGTGCCTTTAGGCGGCAGAAAAAGCAGTATCTAGGCTCGAACTGCTCGTTAGAGTAATGCCAAATGCAAAAGGTTTATGATTGTTAAAACACATGCAAGGCAGTACTTCAGGCTCCTGACCTGCCAAATAATTAAATTGGTTACCGCTTAACTTTGGGGTTACCATATATCCTAGAAAGAAACCTAACATCCTAACCCTGAATTGGTAATGAAGAAGACCATGCAACTAAGACCTTGTGGTCTTCTGTCAGTGCAGGACCTTGTTCATAATACAGCAGATTTGTGTCACCACTTTTCATAAAAAGCAAGGATTAATGCTGGGCAAATGATTGCGGCAGATCTTGCCACCAGTGCAAACAGGCAAACGGAGCACTGGCTTGTAGAGCCCACTGCGGCCTTAGTCAACCTACTGACTGGTGCAGTCACTATTGCTGACTGTTGGTGGTTTGTTGCAGGAGGAAGTCACTGCCTTGGAGAAAGTAAGGTCTTGAGAAATTAAACAAGCCTACACTTGGGTAACTTGGGGGGGTAAATGTTGCATGCGACCTGTACCTTCTCTCGCTGTTTCTCACTTCCAACGTGGGCCATGTTGTTACTGAATTCATACTTCCACCATTGTGTTTGCCGCTTGCATCCATTACCCATCTTGTCAAGAAAACCCTCCCTGTAGCTCTAAACGAGTCTGCCTGCTGCTTGTGCTTAATTTCTCGAACTGTAAGCTTTGTGTGTGGGTAGTGCTGTACTTCACCCCAACCTGTCATTTCTACAGTGCTGAATGCACTGTAAGCTTTTTGTCTAGTAGCAGTGTTTTTTTTATTTTTTTTAATTTGGACTGTGCTGAATGCACTCTATGCTGTTGTGTAGTAGCAGTGTCCTTGTGTTCACTGTTGAGAGCACTGTAAGCGCCTTGGTTGTTTCCAGGCTCGTTCCTTTGTACAGTGCTGAGTGCACTTACACTTCGGTAAAACACATTCTGTACTGTGGTGTGTGTACTGTTGTGGTGCCCTTGTTCACTTGTACTGTGCTAAATGCACTCTGTACAGTAGCGGTACACATGTAATGCTGTAATCTGTCCCTTGTTACGTGCTGTATGTCGCGCAATATCTCTGTATTTGCCACTGCTGTCTTGCCTGTTCCGTGTAGAGGGCACCGTAATGTAGTCAGGCAAAGGCCGTTGACTATCCTTAAGGCACAAACTGTTTACTCTTCTTAACCAACATCATATACGTCATAAATGCACATGCTTTGAGCAATTTCCTTTCATCTGGCATGCAATAGCAACGACTTTCAATGTGTATCCTGCCCCCCCTCTTTTCAGGTCTTTCTGTCATGACCAATAAGGGGGGACGCTGCAGGCTTCCCCTGCACAGGCTATCTTCAGATTCTGACTGCATGTATTGGAGGTTTAAAACCTTTAATTTTCATCAAAGCTATTTGGTTTTGTGTATCCAACCGATTTGGCAATTTGCGTTTTCTTTGGACATGTGTGGATATGGACATTGACAATGACTTGGGAAGCCATACTGGTTTAGAATATCATTTAAAATGTATGTTCTGCTTCATAAACTACTCCCGTTGTATTTTAGGTTTCTCTTTCCTTGCTTGCGTTGCTGTTTATCGTCTAAACGCGCTTATGTTACAAGTCGACCGAGAACTTTTTTTTAAAAAAGTATGTCTTTTAACACATTTAATGTTCATTTTTAATATTGTCAACAGAATAAGGTTGTGACTACAAACTGAAGCAGGCTCTGAGAACCAATTCCCTGTCTTCAGTCACTTCACAATACTTTAAGTTTAAAGTACATAGTTTTAGAAAACTACAAAGTATGTCTGCCAGTAAAAAAGATAAACAGCAGATGTCTCCTTTACAAATGAAAGGGTAACTTGAAGTTGGCTTGAGCGAAGTCTTTCCTTTCTTGATCGTTGGTTTTCCTGATGGAATTTGAATATGCTATTCTATTCACCATTGAAAAGGATTCCCTCCTTTACCGGGCTGTACAGGAGCGAACGAGGGCACAGTGTTCCCTTTTTCTAAATTTGCTACATTATCCGTGAATTGAAAGGGACCAGCTAGTAAAAGAAACCATTTTATTTCCCTTTACTCACATCCTATATCCTGTAAGATGTATAACGGGCGCCTGCTGTTTACATGACCTTGTGCTGCTGTATTGGATTGATCCCATTTCAGCACACTAGACGTGTCGCTGCATTTTACTGCACCCTACACCTGCCGCAGTAAAATACCCTTTAGCAAAAATGCAGTGGTCTGATCGGGGTTGGGGCAGGGTGGATGCCGCTCTAGCCACACCTGCAAGGTCAACCTTAGAGGTTCCAGGATTTCCCTTTGATGATGTTGGGAGTATTGAGACGTGTTTGAATGCCCTTGCAGTCTTAGATGCCTTAGCCTTGAGGTGCTCTCATTGTCGAGGTGCTTGTGGCGCGAGGTGCCACTGCTGTCGTGGGTAGTAGTGGGCGGAAAGTGTCAATGTGCTCTTTAATTTAGTGAACAAGTCTTACCAGACCATTCATCTGAGGCCAAAGATTCCCCATTTTGCAAATACTGAAAGCAACAGCTTGATGCTGCCACGGGTCAGAACACACCTTCCTTCATTGCATAGCCCCCCGCCCCCACTTGACCAGCTTTTTCTTTGCTGTTTTCTCTGGGAAGGCAAGCATGGCAAACATGTCGGTCAGCTTAAGGGGGAGTGGGGGAATTAGTGGGGAGGGCGGGGGGCTGCTGCGGGGGGCTGCCGCTGCACAGAATTACATTTGCCTTTGGTAGTTCCAAAATGCCCAACAATATACGTAGAACATGGCTATGTTAAAAAAAATTCTAAAATGCGTTTGTGTAGGGGAGGGAACATTTTGGCTGCGGGGGGGTGGGGGGGTGGTGCTAGTATGGAGGGTGGAGGGGGGCAAAGAAGAGATTCTCAGAGACTTTCAACATGCCCAACCGGGGCCATCGCACTGTACAACACACTGATTTATATCAAAGAAGTATTTAAATATTTTATTAATATAACTATTATGCAATATTTTATCTATTTACATATGGTTTTTAAACAATCTGCAGTATTATTTCTTTTTTAACAGCATTATAGGAAAAATAGCTGTATGTTTAAATATGTATTGTTACATTTTTGTATGCGTTGCCTTAATGTGCCTTATGCGGCTCGTGGTGTAATGGACCTAGTTTACTTTGTCTGTTAATCTGGCTGCAGCTTTGCAACAAAAAATTATGTATTTCAGAAACGCAGATAACCAATGTTTCCGTTCTGTACTCGTATCAGGTTGATGGTGTATAAAGGTCGTTTCATTAAAATACGATTACTCTGCTGAATGTATTCAGGCCTTGCTTGTTTTTTGTCCTGGGGGGTGATTGCATATGTACCTGTGCCACCTTCTGGTCATGTGCAGTTCTCTATGTTGTCATGTCATTTCTTTAGAAGAAAGCTGCTTGCGTAACCCACATTAATATCTTTTAATTGGCTTCAGTTCAATAATGTGTTGGATACATAGGGTCTCATGATATGCTGGGACCTACTATGCACCTAAAATGTTTTTTTATGTGTGCACACTATAACAATGAAACCGATGCGGCAGGCACATTTGGGTGTTAACGACCCGGTCCCAGAGTTGTGGCCAGAGCACAGCGAGGCCTTGATGATGGGCTCGGTGCTGTTACCGGCCATTTTATTGTTATTAGCAACCTGTGTTTTCAATCCGAATCCGGGTTGCTGACGGTGACAGCAATGTATTTCGTTTGAATTAACTAGACGCGCTCACCGCCAGACTGTGCCATTTGCAGCTGTGGTACACTTTTTCTTTGGTGCCCGGGACAATTTTATGCCCCTGACCTACCTTGCTCACTGCACCCTGTTAAAACAAAATACTTATCCAAGATGATCGCCGAGCCCCTCTTCCATGGCCATGGCAGCCCAGGAGGCTGGAGCGACGGTGGCAGTCGTGCCACCTCCAAAGGAATCGGCTAAGTGGGAAGATAAGGGACCGCAGGGAAGGGGAAGATTGGGGGACGATGGCAGGGCGGGTGTGAGCATCATTCAGGTTGCACAGAACGCAGTCTTGGATCGTGAGATTCATTCCGCGAACCGAGCAACCTGATTGGCTGACTCCCCCGCCCGGGTGCTAATACACGTTAAGGGCGCCTCTGTACTTTCACCTTCACGTCGCATGATGTCCATTTTGAGCTTGCAGTCCTTTGATGGAGTCACAGCGGTGTTGTCACCTGGACCCAGAGAGTTAGAGGCACTCACCCAGGATGTTAGCGTTACTGCTCTCTTTGCTGTCCTTTGACTTGCAACAGCATTTAACAATAGCTGTGGGTATTGGATATGCTTTGCATGTTTTTGGCCGTATAGAGAGTGATTTGGTGTGAAAAGGTTGGACTTGATAGCCAGCCAGGCATGGGCACTTGGCATACCATCATTCTGATATGCTCATTTTCCAGGTGTGGAAAAACAGGCTTGATTGTGCATCTTCAGAAAGGCTGCCAGTGCCCTATAGTGCATGCATCCTATTGGGAGGATTCAGAAAGCACCATCAAACCAGGTAGGCTTCTAATGTTTGCTTGCATGTTTCCACTGTCCTGGTATAGAGCTCTGTAACCTGTCAATTGAGTAATTCTCCCCTTTAAAACAGGGCACCATCTCTAATATGTCTCAGCTCTGATCTCAAAGGCAGAGCCAGTCAGTAGTGTTGGATGTGTGAGGAGTCTGAAATGATGATTACATCTACTGAGTGCTTAATCATGCTTTGCTAAGGGTTAGCAAGCAGGGTTTGGTCGAAGCCTGCTTGGGCATCCTGTGCAATTGCTTTATGATTGCAGCTTTGCCATTCATTGCATCTCTATTGTGAGCATGGGGACAAAAAGATAGTACGATTGCAAAAGGGCATCGGATCAGAAATGACTGCATCAAATACAACACGATTACAGTGCAATTACAAAGGTGCATGCAATGACAGTATGTTACTTGGATAGGTCTGTTACATGGTTTCCTAAACATTGTTTTCCACAGCCCCACCACCCTACCCCCAAATTGGGGATCATGAGAAAACCATGATTGGAACGTGAATATAAAAACACCTTCACATAGCTGGATGGGCGTCATGTCGCATGCCTTTGCTTCATTGAAAATCTTGGTGGTGGGGGAGGGAGAAGCAAAATGAAGTGCCCGATTTCCCTTCACCAATCACTTTGACATGTTTACCCATCGCTCGGAGCTAAAGTGCATGTATTGTACCTAATAAGGCCTTGCTTAGGTTTCTATGTGACATATGTTTCTAATACCTTTAACAGCAGAATAACAAAACATACAAACCATAAATAATCCGAGAAAAATCAAAATCATCCCTTTATGTATGGCACCAGAACAAATCTTTAACCAAAAATGAAAGGAGACCAATTAAGGAGAAATCAAACCTAGTTCATAAAACATAAATATGATTTTATTTTCACTATGCATACAGAATCTGTAAAGAGTGCAGGAGAAGAGAAGACTGGGCATTATGAAGGTCATGTCAGACTTTCCTTCCCAATCCCTCTGGAGCCCTGTGCATACGTAGTAAACCCATACCCTCACTAGCAGTGCTCTAGATAAGATCTTGAGGTGGGAGTATTTTACTCCCTATTTTTAAACTTTGAGAGTAAATGTTATTTTTGAGAGTAAAAAGGACTTTTCTCCTTTGCAAGAGTAAAAGTACATGACACCCAGGCGACGTGTTTAAAAACTGTATGGCAATCATTACTATGCGGCAGCTTTCTGCACTGTGACAGACTACACCTTTCATTATTTTTCTAAGGTCTGGCCATTTGATCTCTCCTGTATATATTTAAATGTTGAAAACGCAAAATCCTAGCCAATTACATAGTAAAGCAAACATGAATTGTATTGTGTGTTTTGAGGTTCGACCGCAGAATTGTCTTTTGATGTTTAATTTCTTTTGATATTTAATGAAAGTCCTAATTTCCTGGAGCTATTACTACCTAATGGTATGCCAATGCCATGATATAACAGTGCAGAGAGGCAAGGACTCCATGCGAAATTCTAGAACTATTCTCACGGTCAAATTGTTATTTATATAGCTATTTTGGCAAAGCGTTGTACATAGAACATATTTATCACAATTGTCACCAAACCAAAGTCTGTACTCCTTAATCGACCTCAAAATTATGAAAGGCTGAGTTGGCCTTGCTGGGGTTCGACCCTGCAACCTACAGATCACCACAGATTGCAGCAACGAGTGCTCAACCGGCTGAGCTATATTATTGGCTAACATCCTTCAGCGGTTGGTCAACTGAGGTATAATTATCACTGTGTGGACGAACTATGTATGAAGCGCTACATAAAGTCAAATGCCCATCTGGATTATCACAGGGACAAGTTTCGCTGAGTTTCTATTTCAATTACAAATGTGACTTTCATTTGTTTGTTTTTGAACAGCGCGTGCACTTCCTAGAGAGTCCGGTTTTGGATGTTTTAATTGTAGCCTTGACGATTTGAGAGGCTAGAAAACCTGTGATTGGTGTAATGACAATCCCTCACCCTGAACAAAGACTCTGCTGCCTCTGACCATTTATAGTAATGTACCCCATTGACTGCAAGGTTGAATGGAAGTAAACTAGACCCTGCATAGTCATCATCAGGAGACAGAATGCAAGGAAAATAAATATGCACTGTGTTCTGTTTGCTCCATGAGCATCAACACAGCAGAGGCTTATCAATGGCCTACGATTATATCCATGTAGATACAAATCGAAAGAAATGTTCTGGTTTGTGTCAAGTAACCTGGCCTTTGCACTGACCTCTGTTCTAAACTTGTGTGTAAATGTACACAGGAAAATAATAAAGCTGCCGTATTTACAGGATTTTCATGGGTAAAAAGGCCTAGTACACACCTTACCTGGAGGCCTGCTCACTAGCACGGTCATGGTTTGCATCAGTGAGGACCAAAGAGACCAATCGGGCAGCAAGAACAGCAAGAAGAACTAATCAGAAATATGCACAAAGGTTCCCTTCTCTCCACCCTTCTATCAGCACCCAGTGTAAACAAAGGGGATTGTGTTAGCCAGGTGCATTACCAGAGGTATGGTATGTGACGAGGCTTTCATACTGCACCAAATCACTATGGTAGTGGTCTCAGGGCCTCTGACGTATCTGGAAGTTGGTGTATTGTGCCCCCGCCTAAGAGGAACCAGGCCTTCGTCTGTGGAACAAAAGGAGCATGGAGAAGGTAAGAGCATGGGAAAGATGATGAAGATACCACAGTCTTAGGATGGAAGAATGTTCTGGGGTAGCTCTGGGTGCATATAGATCCATTAATTGTACCATATATAAAGACTGAGAGAGGAAGGTATTTTCTGATGTGTAAGGATTCAAACTGTTAAGTAAAATTAGGCATTTTAAAAGAGCAATAGGTTGTTCAAAAAATGTAGTGATTGGTGTGGTATGTGCTGCAGCCACCAATTAGAATTGTGGGGGGTTTTGATACATGCATACCTTTTTAAATAATTTCTGAAATAGTAATTCAGGGACTGCAAAGCCTGGAGGGCAGGTGTGGCCTGGTCAAGAATAAAGTGCATGAAAGGTGAATGTACTTGAAGAACAAGACGGTGGAACTGGCTGAAATGGATCAGATGAGGCATATAAGGATGTGTTGCAACCCCTCCATTGTTCCTGCCCCAAGAACGCTGCTCATGCTCGGGCAGCAAAAGGTCAATATCGGACCCAATTTCTATGTTATCTTGTCCATCCGAAGTGATTATGGAGGGTGCGGAATGTGCCTGTGATTTTATTGTATCGGACTACAGAGACTACTTTTAAACAGCCTCAAAATATATATTTTTTAATAAGTACCACCAAATCGATAGTACAAAATAATATGGACAAATGCTAATCTTAAGGGCTGTTCTTCATATGCAGTGAGGGCGCTCTCAAATTTTTAGCAGCCTAAAACATACAGTGATATAAACGTGTTGAATATATGTAAAAGCTACCAGCCTGAAGGGTGCATGCATACAAGATTTTTCCATGCAGACAATTTGAATTCACTAGGTGATTTTGATACTGCTGGTGTACATAGAAAACACTAATATTGGGACATAGTGGATGAAAAAAATCACAGCTATCCGCCTGAAGAACATTAATAAATTTCACAGCACATGGGCAGGGTTAACTCGTTATTCCCCACCCCATGACCCGCTGGTTCAAATAACCCTAAAAGACGAGGGTGATCCAAAACTACAAGCCCCATGGACAACTCCCAGAATATAAGAACTCAAACTGTCCCATAGGTCGGACTAAAATACTGAGAACAGTGCATGTAATCTCCATGCATTATGGCAGTGACATTCGATATACCATTAAACAATGAAAGTGCCCTGCCCCCGAGATGTAGGTCCTGCAATGTACAACTGTACCCAAATATGCTCGACCTGTCTGCAAATTAAAATGTTTCATAAAATGTTTTGTTGAGAAAAGAAAACACTCATATATACACCTAAGACTCTTTCAAAACCACACGTTCGGTATACAGCACACTTCCAAACATGGTTGTTCGGTATTCTAGACTCTTCAGTAAAAGTCTTTGTTTGCAATATCTTTTCATGTTCATCTGTTGGATCTATAGGACACGTCTCCACTGACCTGCTCGATATAAAAGATTCCTTCATACTCTGTATTCTTCGGGACACATGTCTTTGACATATAAGTTAACTGTATAATATATATTAAAACAATCCCTAAAATAATAATTCCATATGAAGGATGCACTCAACCACCTGCTGAATACAGAAGCTACTTCTGCCTACATGCAACTTGAGTGGGTTTCTACAAGTTATTTCCAAATATGCCATATGGGAATATAGACACTTTGCTATGTACAGGTGGAATATGAGACATTGCAATTATAGGTGCATGGGAGTACAAGTTCTTCTCAATGGGATGCACAGTTTACCCGTCAGAATTCGAAGACCGATCACTACCACTTGCCAACAGTAGCATGTGTTAAGCTTTCTACGATAAAGGGTTCTGTGTCGTTGCCATAACATACATCAAGGATTTCCTTGTCCTGAATATTAGTGTGGTGTTGCTATCCCAGTGTAATAGTGTAGTCGACTGCTATAGACACTCATGCCGAACTCCTGCTGCACTGCAGGGATCACCACTGTGCCAGTGTCTTAGAGTCCCACTGACAAACAAGTTGTGCAGTAGCTCCTGGAGCGTTCCAAGTGCCAGATGCCATCACCAACGAATGATCTCGGACCCGAATAACCAGACAGACTCAAAGAATATCACAAAATACTACTTTATTATAGCTCAAATTAAGTAGGGAAAACTGGTGAACAGATTGCAGCTCACACACTCTCAATTACATTTAAATTATACAACAGCTTTATACCTCGATGTACGTCAGCTATGACGTCACCCTACGTGGCAAACAGTAAAAACCTATCCCAAGGAGGGATTGGTTAAGAGAAAATGTATATCTATACTTTGTTTAGGAATTGGTAACATAATTAGCTGCCCTCTATCTAGTAGGCACGCCTTGAACTGCCTCTAATTACGTATAATACAGATTAATAGCAGAATACCAGCAGTGGATTGGCCCCTGAAACAATGTAGGGTTCATTGCTATATAGGCTCTCATGAATGGTTGGCATTCTCTCCCAACCTTGGACATTCTGCTCGTTAGCAGCACATAAACAAAACGAAAACCAGGTGCAGAGAACGTCAAACCACTGCCGACTTGGCCAATTAGCCTACCATCTGTCATCAGTTAGATTGACTTTATTGAAGGATTTGTTATTTATTATGCGCCTAGACACACATTTCAAGGCGCAATAAGGCACGGGAGGGGGAACAAAGGGGAGGACAAGACAAACGATCTTACTAGGCCCAGTGTCATTTAGATCGTGCAAGTGCGCAACAAGGATTGCAGGGGAGAGGGTACAGGCAGAAGTGCACCCAGAGCAGCAGGACCCTGAGTTAAGTGCAAGGAAGGCTGGTGCTACAGGAGGCAATCCAAGCCCGGTAGTGCAAGGTGAGCCAGGTGGCAAGTGCATGGGGACTGGTTGGGGGGAGCCTGGTGTCCTTAGGCCATAAGCCAAGGCTTCTTTGTAGTTGACCTTGTTGACTGTTCTCTTCCTTGGGACTTTTTAAGGGAGTGTAGGTACATCACTATCCTCGTCTGGAGCTTAATGAATAGGCCTTATTTTCCAGTCCTGCACCATGTGTGAGGAGACCACGTTTTTATCTATTCTGACCTTTTATTTAGTGCTATTTAAATACATTTTACTGGGTGCTATTACTCGTCTTGGCCTCTGGAGACTTGTTTGCTCCGTTTTAGATATGCTTTCTGCATCATTAATTATTTAATACTTGGCACTTTTACTTAATCTAAGAGAAATATGTTGTGCTTATGTAGCTTATCCTCTTTGACTCCTCATGTGCCGTGCCGTTACCTCTTGATGTGGCATCCTTGATCCCAAGTCAAACAGATTTTCTTTGTTCCTCGCACAAATCCGTTTTCCAGCACTTGGACGCTCCTGCAGCCTCTCAGGCGTCTTAGCTCACTATTATACGAAACCGATGGTCATCTTTTCATCCTGGCCACTTTACTCGCGTTATATTTTCTACTGCAGCAAGCTTCTGTATATCTCATCTACCTTGTATTTCTGCATATATATATCTACTGATTCTCTTCACACTTTTCTTACTGTATATAATTTCTTCGTATTCACATAAATGTTTACTTTACTTCAATTACATATTCATTCTTTACGTATTCTTATATCGTTTCAGTGCGTCCTCGTGTCTTTGACATCACTTTACTCTTGCCTGACTTCACTTATAGCTCTTCTAGGTTCAATGGTATACGCAGGCATCCTTCCACCACATCAGTGTGAGGGTACATTCGATATGGTTGCCTGAGTGCATAATGTCTCTTGTATCTTAGATGCAGTATTGCAATCATACCTGGTGTCATGCACAGTGCTTTTTCGCTGTTCTTCCAATATGACAGAAGTGAGGGGGCGGGTAGTAGAGATGACGTGTACATCTGCCTTTCTACATAGTGAAACTCCTGCTGAGGTGCAAGGATCACTGCAGTAGAGTGCCACAGACCAGCATTTCCACCTCTTACTAAAGTGCAGGGACCCCCACTGTAGTGTGGTCTTATAGCCACCACGACTGGCTCTGGATGCAGTGCAAAGGTCACCACTCTGCTAGTGTAGTAAACCTTTGTAACCAACCTCCCCTTGCTAAACTGATTAAACACTAGGTCTACATCAATCTCCTTCTCCATTAGGCCTTCCCGTTCATTCATGTGTTTTCTTTTACTGGGATCTGTGGCCAACAGTAACAGAAGCACCTTGTGAAGTGTAGACCAACTCTGCCACCACCCCCATCTGTCAAGGACAATTCCACCAATGAGGGTATCTTCCAAATAAATGTTGCATGCCACCGGAGAACCAATAACTATCCCTTATACAACTTTGTAAAGTACAAACCTAGCACCTCTGTGGTGTATGCTGCAGCCAATACCTATATTTCTGTATGAGTAGGTTCCTGTACTACAAAGAACACTGCAATGAAATTTTCTTTGCAACACTACATTGCGTGATGAAGTGTGTACTTTATTACACATGTCCCGATATTCCTTGATATTTTTCTGCTAAAATTACATTCACAACCCCTCGTTTGAAAAGTAAATGCACATGTGATGTCATCAGTGATGTCATCAATGACATTTGTGATGTCATCTTTGATGTCCTGGGTGTTAGTGTTAGCAGTGCACAGTGGTGCTGGCAGTTATGGTTGCTTAGCTTACCATAACTGTCGAATTTCTGGAGTTTTTCGATTGTACTTTGAACCATAATGTCACGTTTGTAAAGTTTTTTTTTTTACTCCATTTTACAGAGTTCCAGCAGAGCAACTTAACTATGCAATCCCTTTTGCAAAGTTTTTTTGCTAAAGATGTTTGGTTTACAGTAGTGCCACGTAACCATAATGTAAAGCACCTTCTGACTTATTTAAACACCTTGCGGAGAATACCACTTGACAATATGCTGGTATACAGCACAGTAACGTGTCCCCGAATCCGTAAACACTTAACAGTAAGATGTTTGTGTGTCAGAATGCACCAAAGTATCAACTGAAAAGGATACAATATTCAAAAGGATACAGGAGGTAGGGTCTTCCGGATCCCTGTTCACCCGACTTGATAGTCGTGAAGTCAACAAAGACCTTCCAAATGATACAACCCTCTGGCTGATAAAACAGGCAGAGCGATGGATCACTGGAAAGGGCGTGGGTAAGGTATAGTAATCCAGCCTAGGACAAATTAAGGTATCACGAATAACTGCTCCAACCTGAGTATGATGAGTTAGATAATGACAGGAATGATCACACTGACCTGTATCTCTGGGTAGAACAATCCAGAAGTCTCTTGATGGATTTGAAATGAAGAACAAAACGACAGGGAAGGGAAAATTAGTAAGGGAGACTTATCCCGGACGGAACGAGGCTCACGCTAGATACGGGTTGAATTCACCACAGGATAGCGTCCAAAGTTCAGTTCAAAGTCACTTCCAATAATCCTTGAAAGGCTTCCTTCCCACTTAGGGATCAATCCTTCTGTTAATTCCACAGATGCAGGAGTTAGAAGAAAATAGCGTTTGAAGACAACGTGAGCGTGTGGATTTACACGCGGGCAGGAATCGCGCAGCCTGGGTCAGCCGCGTGTGAAGACAACGTGCGCGTGTGGATTTACACGCGGGCAGGGTTCGCGCAGCCTTGGCCAGCCGCACTTGAAGACGAAGAGCGCGTGTGGATGCTACACGCGGGCAGGAATCACGCAGCCTGGGCCGGCCGCACTTGAAGACGAAGAGCGCGTGTGGATTTTACACGCGGGCAGGATTCACACAGCCTTGGCCAGCCGCGTATGAAGACAAAGAGCGCGTGTGGATTTTACACGCGGGCAGGATTCACGCAGCCTTGGCCAGCCGCGTATGAAGACAAAGAGCGCGTGTGGATTTTACACGCGGCAGGATTCACGCAGCCTTGGCCAGCCGCGTATGAAGACAAAGAGCGCGTGTGGATTATCACGCGAAGGGATAGCTCCAGGAATCAGCGTGTGGCGGAACACACGCTATCGAAGGCCCAAAAGTAGCTGTAGGAATATACCAGGATGTAGATCAGAGGTTCAGCTACACGACGCCAGTAGAGACGATCAGAAGCAGCGAGTGAAGTTTCTACGCTGCTTAAATACGTGATATCGTAGTTCACGTGACGAAGCAAAAGTCACGTGAAGTTAGCGACGTGAAAAGTGTAAACGTCGTTTTCCCGGTAACGTATCGAATAGCCTCCATTTGGAGTAGAACGGTCTAGCTGTTCTACGAGCGTAGCGTCCAGCATGCATGACAGTGCCATCCCCCAAAGGGACAACCACTCCCCTTCTTGTGTGGAAGCGCTTCAATAAAGCAGGAGCATGAATGTTGGAAAGAGGTTCCCAGGACCTATCTTCGGGTCCATAGCCCTTCCAGTCCACCAGATAAAATGGTCTACCAGAACAGAGTTTCATATCCAGTATGTCTTGTACCTCATATTCATCAGACCCCCGCACAGAAATAGCAACAGGCCGTACCGGCAGTCTAGTAGTGTCAGAGAAAGGCTTGATGAGCGAGACGTGGAATACAGGATGCACCCGCCATCGTTATGGCAAAGCCAGACGTACAGCAGCAGGATTAAGAACATGGAGCACAACATACGGACCGATGAATCTAGGCAACAATTTCTTTTTGCCCGGAATCCTTAAGTTCTTAGTGGATAGCCAGACTTTCATCCCAGCCTTATAGACAGGTGCGGACACCCTATGAGCGTCGGCATAGAACTTGTCACGTCGTTTGGCCTGCTCCAATTGCTGCTTCACCTTTCTTTGTAATCTCTTCAGATCACGAAGCGTACGGCCTGCGGCAGGCGTGTCCAGGGATAGACCGGAATCTAGAGGTATTGATCGGGGGTGTTGTCCATAGAGAGCATAGAACGGTGAAGTGCCTATGGCACTATGATAAGAGTTGTTATAGGCGAATTCAGCCGCCGGCAGTACCGTGAGCCAATCCGATTGGTATTGCAAACACAGACACCGC
The DNA here is from genome assembly GCF_040938575.1 of Ambystoma mexicanum. Taxonomy (NCBI): domain Eukaryota; kingdom Metazoa; phylum Chordata; class Amphibia; order Caudata; family Ambystomatidae; genus Ambystoma; species Ambystoma mexicanum. The sequence goes on from NC_090932.1 coordinate 1,606,322,547, forward strand.
AGATATTGTTCCATAGTACAATTGACCCTTTCAGTCTGTCCGTCGGTTTGAGGATGATAAGCGCTGGACATTCTATCATCAATTAGTAATGCAGATGTTAAGGCTCTCCAAAAGCGTGACGCAAACTGCGAGCCCCTGTCAGTAATGATTACTGATGGTAGACCAAAGAAACGGAATATATGTTGGATGAATAGATCAGCCAGAACAGTAGCAGTTGGTAAACCAATACAAGGGATAAATAGGGCCAATTTAGTGAAATAATCCACTACGACCCATAGGGTATCGTATCCTTGATTTGGCGGGAGTTCCACCACAAAGTCCATAGATATCATGTCCCATGGTTTGGTAGGGACAGGCAGGGATTGGAGTAAGCCCACTGGTTTACCAGGAGTATTTTTACATTGGATGCATACAGAACAAGAAGATACGTAGTTTATAACGTCTTTTGCCATGGATGGCCACCAGCACCACCTTTTGAGCAGGTCCAGTGTTTTCTTCTGTCCAGGATGGGCTGCAATCAAGGAATCATGATTCCATTTGAGGGCTTTATCCCGCATTGAAGGAGTTGATAGATAAAGCACCCCCTGTGTGAATGGTAAACCGTTATGCACGTCTAGATCCATATCCTGGACTACTTGTGGATTATTTTTTACCCACTCTTGTATTTCGGTTTTTAAGGATGGTTGAACCGAACAACCACAAATCACATGATCTGCCAACAGCTGGATCTGTACTTGTTTTTCTTCCTGCGCCTCTTTACTCATACGGGACAAAGCGTCCGACTTAACATGTTCTCGGGCAGGACGATAGGTGACCTGGAAATCGTATTGGGCAAAAAAGACATGCCATCTGGCCTGACGGGCCGTAAGTCATTTCATGGATTTGAATGCTTGGAGATTTCTATGGTCAGAGTACACCAACACCTGTTGTTTGGCCCCAAGAAGATGATGACGCCATTCTCGGAAGGCATCTTTGATAGCCAGTAGTTCCCGCTCAGTAACGGTGTAGTTCCGTTCATATGAGGTGAGTTTACGAGAGAAGAAAGCCACTGGGTGTTCCTCCTTGGTTTCTGTGCAGACTTGTGAGAGCACTGCGCCAATAGCGACACTGGATGCATCCGCTTCAACGACAAACTGGCGATCAGGATCCGGATGTTGAAGCACGGGTGCAGTGGTAAATGCTTCCTTCAGTTTTTCGAATGCTGCTTGGGCATGTTGGTTCCAACAGAAAGGTACTTTGGAACTAGTTAAAGCCGTCAAAGGAGCTACTGTTTTGGAAAAGGAATGGATGAATCTGCGATAGAAATTCGCAAAGCCCAAGAAAGACTGTAGCGACTTGACGTTATGTGGAATTGGCCAATTCAAGACGGCCTTTACCTTGGAACGACTCATTCGAGCACCTAGATTGGTAATGTTGTAACCAAGGAATTCCACTTCCTGCGAATGAAAGACACATTTTTCGGCTTTCACATAAAGGTGGTTCTCCCTAAGTCTTTGTAGGACTGTAGAAACATGTCTGACGTGTTCCGATAGAGATGAGGAGTAAATCAAAATGTCGTCCAGATAGACAACCACAAATCGGTCCATGATGTCTCTGAATATATCATTCATGAAGAATTGAAATGTGGCGGGAGCATTGCACAGACCAAAAGGCATCACCAAATATTCGTAAAGACCATACCGTGTCTTAAAAGCGGTCTTCCATTCGTCGCCTTCACGAATGCGAACCAAATTGTATGCACCTCGCAAGTCCAGTTTGGTGAAGTAACTGGAAGTGCCTAACTGATCCAACAGCACGTTTATTAGCGGTAAGGGGTATTGGTTTTTGATGGTGATATCATTAAGTGCCCTGTAATCAATGCAGGGTCTGAGGTCTCCCTCTTTCTTAGGAACAAAGAAAAGAGGAGATGCAGCAGGAGATTGCGAGGGTCGTATAAAGCCCGTGGCTAGCGCCTTGTCAATGTATTCCTTTAACACGACATCTTCTTTAGGTGTTAAAGAATAAACACGGCCTGTAGGAATTTTGGCACCCGGAACCAGTTCGATAGGACAGTCGTACTGTCGATGAGGAGGTAATTGTTCTGCCTGGCCTTTATCAAAGACATCAGCATAATCAGCGTATTCGCATGGTATGATATTGTCGCATTGATGTACAACGCTGATAGCAGAATCCTCCACCACAGAGGCCAATATGTGTTGTTTATTTGACACCTCCTGACTGGTAAAGCAATGTTCGTTGCAATGAGTCGAAGGATATTGGAGCGATCCCGAAACCCAGTCAACAGTAGGATTGTGAAGGGTTAACCATGCAAGACCAAATATGATCTCGTACTGCGGAGCAGCAATAACATCGAAGACGATTTCTTCTGAATGGTTATTTGATAACGTCATCCGAACAGGTACCGTCTCCTGGGTTACCATACCAGAAGTTAACACAGATCCGTCCACGGTATTCACCGTTTCAGGTTTTTTTTTGTTTACTAGGGGTAAGGAACGGTTCTTGGCATAGGTGATGTCTATATAATTGCTGGTGGCTCCAGAATCAACCATGGCCTTGGAAACCACTTCTCGCTCATCACAATGTAACGTCACCTGAACTATTACAGGTGCATGTTTAGGAATGGTACTGGAGTCCGATGAAACACTCGACATAGGGACTCCTGCTAATGTCGAGTTTTGGCGTTTCCCGCACGCTTGACGGGTTTTTTAGGACATGTTGCCAATAAATGCTCGGAAGAACCACAATACATACATAAGTGGTTTTTTCTTCGGTTCTCCCGTTCTGTATTGGACAATCGGCCTCTCACGGCGCCTATTTGCATGGGTTCAGGGTCGTTAGAGACGACTGCTGGTGTCTCTGACCGCCCCGAGACTGGCATGAAGGGCTTTTTCTCTCCCTTTCGAGCATTCCTTCGGGCGTCGATTTGTAGAACCAAATCGAGCAGCTCTGGGAAACCCGTAGGAACCACAGGAACAGTAGATAAGGCGTCTTTCAGTTCTTCAGAAAGACCCTTGTAAAAAACAGCCGTTTTCTTGCTGTCAGGCCATTGGGTTTCCGCCGTCAGTTGATTGAACCGGGCGACGTAAGACATAAGGGGTTGGCTGCCTTGTTGTAGGTTAAGCAACTCTAAATCTGTGGCTTGAGTAGAGTAACGCATGTCAAAGACTTTACTCATAGCAGTCAAGAGATCGTCACAATCGTACAACAAAGGGCTATTAGTTTCCAACAAAGGGTTAGCCCAAGCAGCAGCCGTGCCCCCTAAATGGGAAAGCACGAAGGCTGCTTTTGTGGTTAGGTCAGGAAAAGATGTAGGACGGCAAAGGAAATGGAGTCGGCACTGGTTTACAAAGGTTCTGTAGGTTTTGGGATCACCCGTGAACCTTTCTGGAGGGGCCAAGGGAAACTGAGTGGGCATAACCACGTTAATAGTCTCCTGTGGGGGTGCCGTAGTCCCAGATCCGGATGCGGTAGCCATCGGCGCTTGTGTTCCCTGAGGACTACCATGTAGGGCGTCTTGCATAACGTCCATACGGTGCCGTAACATGTCCTGTGCAGTAACCATTTCGTTTCTCAAATCGTGGATCAACTGTGTCAAAACAGTTAAAGGATCCGTACCCTCCATGGCTTCTGATTCTGTCAGAATGCACCAAAGTATCAACTGAAAAGGATACAATATTCAAAAGGATACAGGAGGTAGGGTCTTCCGGATCCCTGTTCACCCGACTTGATAGTCGTGAAGTCAACAAAGACCTTCCAAATGATACAACCCTCTGGCTGATAAAACAGGCAGAGCGATGGATCACTGGAAAGGGCGTGGGTAAGGTATAGTAATCCAGCCTAGGACAAATTAAGGTATCATGAATAACTGCTCCAACCTGAGTATGATGAGTTAGATAATGACAGGAATGATCACACTGACCTGTATCTCTGGGTAGAACAATCCAGAAGTCTCTTGATGGATTTGAAATGAAGAACAAAACGACAGGGAAGGGAAAATTAGTAAGGGAGACTTATCCCGGACGGAACGAGGCTCACGCTAGATACGGGTTGAATTCACCACAGGATAGCGTCCAAAGTTCAGTTCAAAGTCACTTCCAATAATCCTTGAAAGGCTTCCTTCCCACTTAGGGATCAATCCTTCTGTTAATTCCACAGATGCAGGAGTTAGAAGAAAATAGCGTTTGAAGACAACGTGAGCGTGTGGATTTACACGCGGGCAGGAATCGCGCAGCCTGGGTCAGCCGCGTGTGAAGACAACGTGCGCGTGTGGATTTACACGCGGGCAGGGTTCGCGCAGCCTTGGCCAGCCGCACTTGAAGACGAAGAGCGCGTGTGGATGCTACACGCGGGCAGGAATCACGCAGCCTGGGCCGGCCGCACTTGAAGACGAAGAGCGCGTGTGGATTTTACACGCGGGCAGGATTCACACAGCCTTGGCCAGCCGCGTATGAAGACAAAGAGCGCGTGTGGATTTTACACGCGGGCAGGATTCACGCAGCCTTGGCCAGCCGCGTATGAAGACAAAGAGCGCGTGTGGATTTTACACGCGGGCAGGATTCACGCAGCCTTGGCCAGCCGCGTATGAAGACAAAGAGCGCGTGTGGATTATCACGCGAAGGGATAGCTCCAGGAATCAGCGTGTGGCGGAACACACGCTATCGAAGGCCCAAAAGTAGCTGTAGGAATATACCAGGATGTAGATCAGAGGTTCAGCTACACGACGCCAGTAGAGACGATCAGAAGCAGCGAGTGAAGTTTCTACGCTGCTTAAATACGTGATATCGTAGTTCACGTGACGAAGCAAAAGTCACGTGAAGTTAGCGACGTGAAAAGTGTAAACGTCGTTTTCCCGGTAACGTATCGAATAGCCTCCATTTGGAGTAGAACGGTCTAGCTGTTCTACGAGCGTAGCGTCCAGCATGCATGACAGTGTCGTCAACAATGTGGAAACAGATTTTATATTGATGTAGAAACGTCCACCTGCAACATTTTCCTTGAACAGCGCAAACACGTATTGGTAGTTAGCCATTAACAATGTAGTACACATTGCATACTTTCAGCAAAGGTTTTAGTTATCTGAAAATGACATCATCTAAGGCCTTCCTTCTCCCCAAGAAACAGCAGCACTACTGTAATGAAGGAGCATGACAAACGCTGCCCCAACCTTAGAAATAACAAAAGCACAATATTTTTGTACCCAAATGTGTAGATGGTGTAAGCCTTGAGTGATTTGTATAACGACATGATACACTACTAAGAGTCTTTTGATCAACTGTTATTTAGTGCATGCATTATACAGAATGTATTTTCTTAGCTTAGATAGTGACCACCGTGTTTCACAGCGACCTGACCTTCACCTATCCGGAGCACAATGTCTGATGTCAATCCTCCCGCCAACCAAGCAACCAACCCGGAGGAAGAGATGATGCCCACACCTAAGTCACCACCACGGCTGACCAATCCTGGTCCAACGTAGCATCATATGTCAAAATTGTAGATGTACTATATAAATGTATTGTAACTTTGATGTGGTCAGAGCGCTCTCAGAGATCCAGATAAACCTTCCTTGTGACTTTCGCAGCCTGTGCTTTGTGCCTTATTCCCTGTCCAGGGAGTGTCTGTCTTGTTCATTTTACACGTGTTAGACAGGGTGGGCACAAACATGTGTCATTGTGTGTTCTTGCCTTCCCCATCCCCCACCTAGGATTTAGACTTGATTGGCCAACCAGTGCTCCTATTATTTGAGCCATTGGAAGCTTAAGAATAGCCTGTTTTCCTATTCTTAGGAAAGTAGCCCAAGCACTAAACCAGGGTTCGGCCCTCAAATCCAATCCACGCCCTGTGTTCAGAATATCCACACAAAATAGATTTTAATCTGAACTGGAATTATTTACCTTGTCCGTGGTTATCCTGCAAACGTGCTGTGATTGGCGACCAGTCATGGAGATCCCTGCCATCACCAAAGTACTAGGGGTTGGGGAGGCACCTAATACAGGCACCACAACCTTAAGTCAGTGGCCTCCTAATGCCCTCATATTAACTAAATGATGATAGTTATTAAATGCATATATTTCTGAAATGCCAAAAGAAGATCAAAACCTGCTTCTCCAGCATGGGGTCTGGCATGGATTCACATGCTCATGAATATTCCCCGTCGTCAGGTTGGGAATCCTCGGTAAAAAAAAAATCAGTATCAGTTTCGTTTCTGATCTGTCTTTCGTAGTAGTAACCAATCACTGATCTCTGCGTCATACTGACCACAGCCAATGACTGCCCTCTACCTAAGCCCCGCCTCTGGCAGCCATCTTCAGATTTTTACCGCACGTTCAAGTGTTGGGAGTCCTCGTGCTTAGCTCTCGAGCTTTTACTGCGTGTTTCGCGCTTTTTCACATTTTTTTGGTTAATCGAGCCTCAAGCTCCACCGTTTCTACTCCCGTTAACGGCTACCCGTTGCGGGATTTTCCTACGCCCCTCAAGGGTGAAGATTTCGTCAAATCAACTTCTTGGAGGATTCCAGAAGATTCGCGGCCTACTTCGAGATGGCCCAGGATGCGAGTTTGTCGCCCGGACCCAAGCTGTTTCGCAGCTGCCCTGGATGCGGGCTGCAGAATGTGTTTAAGGAAGACGAACTTTCGCGATGACTCTATTGTCTTCATGGGGACAAGACTCATGTAGAGAAGGACTGCCAGTTCTGCAAGAACTTGTCGGAGCGGACCATGAGGGACCGTCGATCCCGTCTCGCAAGCTGGTTGGAGAAGGGCTCGACGGGTGAGAAGAAGAAGAAGAAAGGGTCCGAGCGGGCTTCTAAGTCCTGTGCGGGCGCCCCGGCGACGGGGGCCCAACACCAGGCCAAGCGCCGCGAGTCCGCTGGCTCCGGGAGCGCCGAAAGGTCGGGCTCTTCGGTCGCCAGGCAGGGCGCACCTTCCCCGACACCGTCAACCACGAGCCAACACTCCGGTTCGGGGAAGAGAAAGTCCGAGACCCCGGGTAAGCTTCGGGAGAAGCCCCGTCCGATCTCGGAAGAGGGGGAGCGAGGCGTCGCCCCCTCCCCCGAAGGAGAAGGCCCGGGACGCACCTAAGGTGGTCAAGGCCCCTACCCAGCAGGCGAAGGCCTCTATCGAGGCTATTGCGGTGACTCTGGCCAAGCCGGCAGAGACATCGCCAGCAGAGACCGCCTCCGGGACTAGAGTTTCCCTGCCGCCAAGGAGGGAATCCTCTTTTCAGCCCATCGTCGTGGCCGCCATGATGGAAGAAGTGAGGGGGGGCACGGTGTCCTCCTCGAGCTCGGAGTCGGAGTCAGCCTCGGAGGAGGAACTGACCGAGGCCGTGAGGAACCTCGAAGTCCAATTCGAGAAGGTTCGATCCCGTCAGGAAGATCCTCGGGAGATAACCGAGGAAGACGACGATGGTGAGGAAGAGCGGCCTTCCCTTCCGGCGCAGCTGGATCCTAGGCCTCAGGATGGCTCGGCGGCCATTTTGTCTGCCATCCAGTCCTTATGCTCTGAGATAAGGACGAGATTCCCACGGCCCAGGCCGGATGACCCGCAACCTGGCCCGTCGGGAAGTCCTCAGAACAAACGACAGAGGACCCAACCCTCTCCTCCGCTCGCCCCGTAAGGCCTACAGTTCCCTCCTCATCCTCCCACGAGTCGGGAGATGACGGTGCGTTGGACTCGACGACGGGTTCTGAGGGCGACGATGACGGAACGGGTCTCCCGTCGCACGGGCCTCGCCGCCCGACGAGATTGGCTCATGCCCGGAGGAGCAGAAAAAGGAAGGTTTCCTCTATCAGCGCCGGGAGGCCAAGAGGAAGACGGTCATCGCGGTGCCCCTAATCGATGACATCTGGGAGGAGGGCCTGTCGGTTCTCAAGAACCCCTCCATGGCACCAGCCAAACGGGACCGGTACGAGAAGAAGTACCGGGTCCCCGAAACCGCTCCCCTGTGCCTCGGGGCCCAGCCAACGCCAGACTCGGTCGTCTTGGCGGCGGCGAAGAAGAAAGCGGCGGGGTCAGGAGCCTCGACGTCAAATTCCCCGCCAGACGGCAAGGGAAAGAAGTTGGACGCCATGGGGCGGCGGGTCATTTCGTCGGCGGCGACGACGATCAAAGCGGCCAATGCCCTGGCGATCGTGGCCCGTTACGACAGGGAGCTCTGGTTTAAGCTGGCCCCCATATTGGACTTTCTGCTGGACGACAAGAGGTCCGAGGCTCTGGAAATACTGCAAGAGGGCGAGGTGGCGTCGGACCACGCCATAACGGTGGCAACCGATATTGCCGATACCGGGTTCCGCCAGCTGGGCAACGGTGTTTGCCTACGACGACAGGGTTGGCTCCGGGCGACCGACTTCCGTCAGGACGTCCAGACCAGGGTATTGGACATGCCGTTCGACGGCAGCAACTTGTTCGGGAAGGCGGTGGACGAATCCCTCCAAGCCATAAAAACGGACACGGAGACGGCCTGCGCCCTAGGAGCCCTTCAGCAACGACACCCCTTTCGGAGCTCCGGAGGCAGACAGGGTGCCTCCAAGGGATCCAGCGGTGGCTCGTCGTCCTACCGCTAGGCGGCACGCTCCTCGTCTCAGGAGGCCTACAGGGGTCGCGGCAAGCAGGGAGCGCCTCGCCGCCGTCGGCAAGGTGGCCAGGGCGGCAAGGCCACCACCTCCTCCAAGCAGGACTGAACCGGCCGTGGTCTCGGGCCCCCACCGAAGCACCCTGGTGGGAGGCCGGCTGACGAACTTCGTCGGCGTGTGGAAGTCCATCTCCGACCGTTGGGTGCTGGATACCCTGGCAAGAGGACACTCTATCGAATTCCTGAAGAAGTGCCCTCACGTTCCACCTGTGGCCAGGAAGGAAAATCACGTCCCGCAACTGCTGTTGGAAGTACGGGCGATGCTCAGGAAAGGCGCCATCGAGCTTGTCCCGAAGAGGCTCCGGGGTATACTCAAGGTACTTCCTTGTCAGGAAGAAGACGGGCGGCTGGCGCCCCATCCTGGACCTTCGTCGTTTGAACAAATACATCAGATCACAAAAGTTCAGGATGGTCACCCTCCAGCACGTACTGGGACAGCTGGAGGAAGGCGACTTTCTATCGTCGTTGGACCTGGAGGATGCATACTTCCACGTTCCCATCCTCAAATGTCACCGAAAGTTCCTCAGGTTCGTCGTCCAGGGAAGCCACTACCAATTCAGAGCACTGCCGTTCGGATTGAAGTCGGCCCCCAGGGTCTTCACCAAGTGCCTAGCACCAGTGGCAGCGCGGCTGCGCCTGCAGGGGATTCACGTCTACCCCTACCTGGACGACTGGCTCATCCGCTCAAGGACGAGGGAACTCGCCGTCGAAAACACTGCAAGGACCGTCCAGCTACTCAGACCTGGGATTCGCCATAAACTACCCAAAGTCCCACCTGGTGCCGTCGCAGGTGGCCCTGTTTCTGGGAGCGAAGCTCGATACAGTGAGGCGCCTGGCGGCCCCGTCGGAAGAACGGACGAACGCCATTCTAGGCAAAGTGCAGCGCCTGCTTGCCACGGACGTGGCCAGGGTGAGGTCCATCAAGTCCCTCCTGGGGATGATGTCCTCTTGCATCTACCTGGTGCGCCTCTGCAGACTATGGATGCGCCCTCTTCAAGAATTTCTCGATTCAGTGGTGGGGCGTTCGAGCGCACCTCACGGCAGGCAAGGACTTTCAGACGCCGGCGTACCAGGAGACGGTGACGACGGACGCCTCCCTGGAAGGTTGCGGCGCCCACACTGGAGATCTCCACGCAAGAGGCCTCTGGCTCCCGGAGGAGAGGCTCCTGCACATCAACGTCCTGGAACTCTGAGCCGGGTTCTGGGCTCTCAAATCGTTCCTCCCGTCGCTCAAGGGCAAGGTGGTGCGGATCTTCACGGACAACACCACGACAATGTTTTGTTTTTGTTTGTTTGTTTATTTATTTGTATAGCGCTCTTGACCCAGGGGTATATGTGCGCTTTAAGATCATGTTACAAGTGACAGACAATAGTACAGTAGTAATAGGGCATAGGAAAGTTGAACAGGAAGGCAGTTAATGCATAGATAATAATAGGCAAACAACATAGGAAAAAAATTGGACATTGGGAGTGCATACATATAGGGTTAGATGGTTATTTGTTGAGTAACCAGGAGATTACCTTAGTTCTGAAGGGCTGGAAGGTGGGTGTGGATTTGATATCCAGTGGGATGGTGTTCCAAAGTTGTGAAGCCAGAGCTGGGAAGCTGGACCCGCCGGCTCTTTTGAGGGAATATTTGGGTACCGTTAGTTGTAATGTGTTAGACGATCTGGTGGTTCTAGTATTCTGTCTTAATGTAAATTTGTTAGAGAGGTAGGGCGGGGCAAAATGATTAAGAGCTTTGTATGTAAGGCATATAGTTTTTAGGTCTATTTTTTGTTGGATGGACAGCCATTTACAAGCAGTTCTGGTGGCGGAAATGTGTTCTCTTCTGGGGATATTGAGGGCGGCACGGAGTGCGTTGTTTTGTAGGACTTGCAATTTATTGATTACTGTTTTGTTGGCACCTACATAGAGGCTATTACAGTAATCCAGTTTGGATTGAATGAGTGCTCTGGCTAGGATGAGGCAGTTGTTAGGGGAGATCAATGGTCTGCAGGCCCTAATTAATTTACCAGTGTAGGCAGTGGCTGAGGCAGTCATGTTAATTTGTTTAGCTAGGTTGGTGTTCGTGTCTATGTAGAAACCGAGAGTTTTTACGCTCTTGGCAATGGGTATGGTGTTACCGTCAATAGTAAAGCTAGTGTAGCCGGGACAGAGTTTTCGGATGGTGTTAGGTGAACCGACAAGAAGCAGTTCAGTCTTATCATTCAGGCACAGGCCATGTGTGGCCATCCATGCCTGAATGATGGAAAAGACTTCGTTGATCCATTTGGCGTCCTTGTTGTAGTTGCCTGATAAGGTGAGGAGTATCTGGGTGTCATCTGCGTAGTTCGTGTAGGTGACACCCAGATTGTCCAGCTTATCGAATAGGGGCTTGGTGAATATATTGTATAGGGTGGGTGAGACACAGGATCCTTGTGGGACACCGCAGGTAATGGGGATGGGGTCAGCCGCTGCTAGGGGAGAGAAGACCCGCATGGTCCTATTGTCCAGGAAAGATTGGATCCATGTGACCGCAGAATGGGAGAAGTGTGCTGCCAGAGACAAATGGTTGCACAGGATTTTATGGTCGACCAGGTCAAAGGCAGCGGAGAGGTCGAGGAGTAGAAGGATGGCAGCCTTACCTTTGTCTTTGAGTTCGTCTATCTGGCACTTAAGATCAACAAGGGCCGTTTCTGTCCCGTGTTGTGGTCGAAAGCCAGATTGGCGGGTTCCTAGTAAATGATTTGCCTCGAGGTAGTCCTGGATTTGTAAGTAGGCCACTCTATCCAGAATTTTTAGTAAGAATGGGACGGTGGTAATGGGTCTATAATTCGTGGGAATGTCAGGGTTGAGCGTAGTTTTTTTCAGTAGAGGTAGGACCCAGGACTGTTTCAGGTTGCTGGGGACCATATTATTGGCGAAAGACAGGTTTATTAGTTTGGTGATGAATGGGGAGAGATCCCTGGCTGCATCTTTTATGATCTGTGCGGGGCAGCTGTCCCCCTTGCAGTTCGATGGTTTCAAGGATGCTATAATTTTCTGGACCTCCGATATGGATACCTTTTTGAAGGTGAAGCCTGATCTGGTGGCAGTAAGTGGGGGGGGGAATGGGGATGGAGGTAGGATCAAGAGTGAGTTGTTGTCGTTTGTTGTTGATTTTGGTTTGGAGCCCTGAGATTTTGTTAGCTAGGGCATTCTGGATCCCTGTGCACCACGGTTTATCCTTAGTGCAAGAGTCGGTGGGAGTAATGGGGTTTTCTAGTTCCTTTAGTATGTTAAAGAGCTCCTTTGTGCTGGAGCTTGCCTGGGAGATCCTAATGTTGAGAGATTCTTTCTTGGCACGTGTAATCTCGTTTTTGTAGAGAGTGGAGGTGTTAGTGAGATTAGTTCTGTTATTTACTGAAGGCACTGATTTCCATAGTGCTTCGAGTTTGTTTTTTTGTTGACGGAGAGTTTTGAGCTCCGGGGTGTACCATGTGTTCAGGTGCGCTTTAGGTTTCCCTTTACGCAGTTTCAGTGGGGCAATGATGTCGATGGCTTTGGCCATGGAATCATTGTAGACGTTGACCAATTGGTTCAAGTCCGTTGTAGCAGGTAGTGCGTTCAAGGTAGGGATCACCAAAGGTATTAAGGCTTCCGCTGTAATGTTGCTCTTTTTCCTGGTTGGGCAGGCAGGTGAAATGATAGGCCTTTTATGCGCTAAGTTGCTAGTGTGGATGTCAAAAGGGAGGAGGTAGTGGTCAGTCCAGATAAGTTGTGTGGGGTCTTTCACAGTAATGTTGCAATTAAGGGCCGTAATCCAGTCGAGGATTCTGCCCTTCGAGTGGGTGGGTTTGGAGCAGAGTTGTTGGAGGCCATGCTCCTCTAATCCCATGGCCAGGGCAGTGGCTGGGGTGTCGAGGGGGTCATTAAACCCAAGATTAAAGTCTCCAAGTATAATCATTTGTGCTGATGGTTTGGAGCTTTCAGCAACTAGTGAGGTGATGTCTTCCTCAAATGAGCCAGGTGGGCCCGGGGGTCGGTAAATTAAATGCAGCGTGATAGTACTTTTAGGGGAGGTTTGAAATTTGACTGTGATGTGCTCACAGGATTTAAGTGGAGGAGAGGAGGCTAGTCTGATGTCAAGCGTGGACTTAAAGATAATGGCTACACCGCCACCTCGAGCGTTTGGTCTGTCTGCTCTAAGGATGGTGTAGTTATCAGGTATGGCTAGGGTGAGAGATGGTCCTGCAGCATCGTGCAGCCATGTTTCGGTTACAGCAAGGAAGTCCAGGTTGTTTGTTAGAATAATGTCTGCGACTTCTGTGGAGTGGGCGACTAATGATCTGACATTTAGAAGAGCTCCTTTAGGAATGGGATGGATAGTGTTGATAGGTGTTGCAGTGTGAGGGTTGGTCTTATTAGGTGAGTTGGCTGGGCCTTTGCTGGATCTGAAGTGGGTTCTGGCGCCAAGTCTAATGTTCCGATCGGAAGGGATGAAGGTGGTGGTTCGGGAGATAGTTGGGTTAGCTATTGTGGTGGTGCTGTAGTTGAGAGTGGGGCATGATGCTCTCGTGTTGATGGGGTTCCGTTTGTAGACAGCTAGGTGCGCATTAGCTGGGACATCCGGAGAGTGTGCATGGCTATGGGTGGGATGGGCGGATTTAGGATGCGGGAGGTAGGCTGGTGTGGTGGGCAGGAATGGTGTGGGGCAGGTTATCGGGTGATGTCTTGGGCAGGCGGGTCTGACTAAGCCATTGTTATAGGCTAGGTAACTATTGCCAGTGCAAGGTATGTTGCTTTGCATGACACAGAAGGGGAACATGATCGCAGTCAGGCAAAGTAGCATGCTAGGGCTAGGGTGATGTACAGAGGAGTGGCGGGTAGGGGGCATTGGTGGTATAGGTGGGGTACAACACAATGTGGGTTAGGTCTGAGGTGACCGTAGGGCAGAGCACAATGCAAATAAGGTCAGGGGGCGCACAACGCAATGAAGGGCGCAACACAATGCAGGTGAGGTCAGGGCGACCATAGGGCACAACACAATGCAGGTGAGGTCAGGGCGACCATAGGGCACAACACAATGCAGGTAAGGTCTGGGCGACCATAGGGCACAACACAATGCAGGTAAAGGTCTAGGCGACCATAGGGCACAACACAATGCAGGTAAGGTCTGGGCGACCATAGGGCACAACACAATGCAGGTAAGGTCTGGGCGACCATAGGGCACAACACAATGCAGGTAAAGGTCTGGGCGACCATAGGGCACAACACAATGCAGGTAAGGTCTGGGCGACCATAGGGCACAACACAATGCAGATAAAGGTCTGGGCGACCATAGGGCACAACACAATGCAGGTAAGGTCTGGGCGACCATAGGGCACAACACAATGCAGGTAAGGTCTGGGCGACCATAGGGCACAACACAATGCAGGTAAGGTCTGGGCGACCATAGGGCACAACACAATGCAGGTAAAGGTCTGGGCGACCATAGGGCACAACACAATGCAGGTAAGGTCTGGGCGACCATAGGGCACAACACAATGCAGTTAAGGTCTGGGCGACCATAGGGCACAACACAATGCAGGTAAGGTCTGGGCGACCATAGGGCACAACACAATGCAAGTGCGAATGTAATTACAGGTAGGTTGTGAGTTCGGCGGAGCGTTGATATGGCAGGCACAATGTTACCTTGGCCAGTGAGTGCGGTGGACCAGGGGGTCTGGCAGACGGCAGAGTCGGCAGTTAACAGGCAGAGAACAGGCTCCAGCCTTGTTCCCGTGGGCCTTGGAAGGAGGGGGCCGGCTTCGCCTGCCGGCGCCCAATGGCAGGGGTTGTGTACGTTGTAGCCAATCAGGCAGGGCAAGGCTACTGATGTGTGCCTGGTAAGGCACAGAGTGAAGCAGGCCTGAATACGGCGGCCATCTTGGAAGGGGGAACCTCGTGTGCCTCGGTGCAGAAAACGGGGCAAAATGAGCTTTTGCAGGTGCGGGGCAAGTGCAGGTTGCCTGGGTCCTTAATGGGGCAACTCAGAGCACTTGTGAGCATTTGCGTAGGAATTTAGCAAAATCGAACTTAGATGGATTCAGAATGGGCGCAATAGTGGCAGCGCTTACCGGATAGCAGCAGCTGATCCTGGATGGCTTCCTGGCCCGGCCCGCTGCTCCTGCAGTGTCGGGGCCTTGAGGGATGAGCTCCTGCTCATCCGATGGAGTCCACAGCAACATACATACGGATGCAGGGAGGCACCAGATCCCCAGCCCTATCCAAGGAGGCACAGGATCTGCGGCACTAGGCAGTCGCCCAGGGGATGTTCCTGGTTCCCTTCCACCTGGCAGGAGAAAGCAACACCATCGCCGACTCGCTCAGCAGGGAGCTACGCGCGTGTCACGAGTGGGAACTGCGCCAGGATCAGGTGGATCTACTCTTCCGACGATGGGGCGAACCCCAAATCGACCTGTTCACAACAGCGACAAACTCGAAGTGCAAGAGGTTCGCCAGCAGGTTTCCCCAGCCGAGAAGCATGGGCGATGCGTTCTCGTTCCCCTGGGACGGCCTATACCTGTATGCGTTCCCGCCGTTGCTGCTTCGACTCATCAGCCAGCTCAAGAGGTCCCGGTGCAGGATGATCCTCGTTGCACCGGCGTGGCCGAGGCAGATCTGGTTCCCGGACCTTCTGGACTTGTCAACGTCCCCTCCCATCAAGCTGTCGGCGGACGCGGACCTTCTCTCCAGAGAAGGAGGCGCCATCTTCCACCTCGACCCAGCGTCGCTGAACCTGCAGGTTTGGCTCCTGCAGCGCTAGAGTTTGGAGGCTACGATATACCGGCCGATTGCAGAGAGGTTCTTGCAAAGGCCAGGGCGTCCTCGACTCTCAAATGCTACGGTCATAAGTGGAAGAGGTTCTCTATCTGGTGCCGAGCACAGAAGATCAACCCCCTACAGATTACGGCCCCTCAAGTGCTGCCGTACCTGCTATCGCTGGCAAAGGCGGGGCTAGCCCATGCCTCCATTAAGATTCATCTGGCGGCTATCTCCAGATATACCAGAACCACAGGACGGACGTCCCTGTGGTCCCATCGACTGGTAAAAGAGTTTATGAAAGAACTGTTCCGGTCGTTCCCGCCGGTGAAGGCCCCGGCCCCGGTGTGGGAACTTAACGTGGTGCTGACCAGGCTCATGGGGCCCCCATTCGAGCCGATGCACTCCGCACCTATGAAATTTGTGTTGTGGATGACTGCGTTCCTGGTGGCCATCACCTCCGCACGACGAGTGGGAGAGATCCAGGCCCTATCCTGCAAAGCATCGTACTTGACTTTCCATGCCTCGAGGGTGGTGCTTAGGACGCACCCCTCCTTTATGCCCAAGGTGCCGTCGGACTTCCATCTTAACGAGCCCTTGGTGTTACCTGTTTTCTTCCCGTCTCCTTCGTCGCCGGCCGAGAGGACTTTGCACTTGCTGGATGTGGCTAGAGCGCTGAAGTTCTACGTGGACCGCACAAAGAGTTTCCGGAGGACATCACAGCTGTTTGTGAACTTTGGACCTGTGAATCAAGAGAAGGCTCTCTCGAAGTCTTCTATTTCCAGATGGCTCTCTGGCTGCATCATGCACTGTCATCGGTTGGCTAACCGACTGCTGCCAGGCCGTCTGAGAGCCCATTCGAACAGAGCGATCGCTGCTACTACGGCGTTATTATCTGGTGTGCCCCTGCTGGACATCTGCAGGGCTGCTACGTGGAGGTCGACGCACACCTTCACGAGATTCTACTGCGTCGATCGGGATTCCAGGGAGGAGTCCAGGGTCGGCCAAGCAGTGCTGCGCAACCTGTTCGCTTAAGGTGAGCCTGGTGAGGAGGTAGGAGATGCTTAATGTTGAGTTTTTTGTATTGCTTAATGTTGAGCCTTTTGCCACCCCCCCCGTGGTTGTGCATGTGTGTACTGCTATCTATTCTTATATTCATGAGCATGTGAATCCATGCCAGACCCCAAGCTGGAGAAGGAACAAGTTACTTGCCTGTAACTGCTGTTCTCCAGCATGGGTCTGGCATGGATTCACATGCGAACCCTCCCGCCTACCCCTCTGCAGCTCTTCACTTGGTCATACTGCCACTTCACGTGCTACCAAATCTGAAGATGGCTGCCAGAGGCGGGGCTTAGGTAGAGGGCAGTCATTGGCTGTGGTCAGTATGACACAGAGATCAGTGATTGGTTACTACTATGAAAGACAGATCAGAAACGAAACTGATACTGATTTTTTCTTTACCGAGGATTCCCAGCCTGACGACGGGGAATATTCATGAACATGTGAATCCATGCCAGACCCATGCTGGAGAACAACAGTTACAGGTAAGTAACTTGTTCCTTCTAACATTGGAGTTCAAGAACTCACAACTGCATGCCAATTCCCAGCACCTTGGGAAATGGTTCTACCAAGCCATTAGCCTGTGGATGGCACAAAGCCATGGTCATGTGCCTTTGTGCCTTATGTTGTGTGTCCTCAAACGTGTGAACATTACCCAGGATACCAGCATCAAAACTGTATCGGACACTAAACACTCAGCAGCTTTACAAAAAAAGAAAAATGTCTTTCAGTAGTGTGGACTATCTATTAAAATAAACTTCAGGCCACTGTGAAAAGTATTTTAACGTTGAAGACTACATGGCTCCTGTACTGGGAGACAACATGTCGGACTAGCTAGGTCTAAGGCTAATTTATACTATGTTCCTTCAAGAAGAAGAAACTGTTTCAAAGTAGTCAGATTTGCCTTTAGATGCTCCTTATAATTGACGAGATTTGCATCCATGAGCAAATATTTCCACTTCGATATCTGCTGTCTGTCACCAAAAATGTTAGTGTGCTGCTCTACATGTGCAGTAAATAGCCAAATATTGCTTGTGTTCCAGCCTTTTGATAATCTAACAACCCTGTAGAAATGTTACACCTGGCCACCACCAAAACAAAATCTTGAGCAAAGTCCTTCCAATCCTGTCCATTTTACTCCCCAAATCAGGTTAAGAACTCCCCCCACCCCCTATAAAATAGAGAGTTCTTGTGTCTTCCCCCTTGATGCGAACTGCATTACTCCATTGATGTGTGCAGAACAGTGGCATATGTTGAGTGTGTCACAAAATTGAGGCCTGCAGGTGTTTTTCCTGGCTACCTCTTGAAGCATTAATTGAGTTGAAAACCCTCTGCCTTGTCCATGAAGCTTACTGGGGTGTACCTGCAGCAAATAATCAAAATTCACTGCCCTACTAGACTCCTCAAATCCTCTTGCTACATGATCCTCTCAAGGGATACAATTAAGAAAAAAAGGTTTTCGGGCACAACGTTTGCAGTAGCCACACTGTGGAACAACCTCCTTATTGGCCCTTGAAACAAAGAATCTCACCTGTTATTATAGCGGCAATTGGCAAAGAAAAGATGGTAAATAAATAATTAAATGCACAAATGAAGATCAAAAGAAAGAAACATTTTAATTACAGGTGGATGATGTACATATGGTGAATAATGGTTGACCCACCTTATATCGTCACTATTCATATCCCTCAAGTATTCCTTCCCGCAGGCATTATGTGTAACCCTGATCGCATTTGGGTTTGCCATTGCCGGATTTACCTTGGACCCCTGAGCATGTGCTCTAAGGCCTGAACTATAAAGGTGCTGACCAGCGGGGTTAGTCTGCCAAGGCCGAAGGCACCTGCTTGGTGGAATAAAGCAGCCTGAACTGGTAAAATCATGAAAGCTGTTTAGGAGTGACTGAAAGTCGTCCTGGGGGTGGAGATCCAATGTCCCTCAGAGAGGTGATCGGACCGAAAATAGTCTTATGACATAGTCTAAAATAGACACTGAGAAGAGACTGCACGTTAAATGAATGGATCAATTGTTTTGGCGGGAGAAAGCATGAATATGCTGTAAGGCCACTAGTAGCTTTTAAAGGATTCCTTAGGTTTTGATTTGGTCAGGTGACCTGTGATCTATAAAGGTAAAGGGTCTGGAGGGCGGGTTGGTTAGAGCGATCAGCCCCATTAGCTGTGGGTTGCTTTTTTCAGTGACTTGCAAGACAACGATTAATGATGCCCTTTTGTCATCACCCAAAACTGATGTGTGGGCCTGGTTTCTCCTATAATCTGGTGCGTGACCTGGATCCTGTCCCGAAATGCGGGGGCACTGCTTAACTTGGACCTGCATCCTCACAAACGCCCCAGTGCACACCAAACCAAGAGGTAAGGAGTCCTGTTTAAAAACTCCTGGGGGGTGGTTGGGAGAAGGCTGACCATAAGTGGTGCACTTGCATGGTCCACTCGGGAGAGCTGATTGTTTTGCACGATAACTAAACAAGCTGCAGATTTGTTTCAGGGGGATACTGACATGGGTTGGAAATTCTGGGTAAGTTGTTCATTTTTGCTTGGCTTATTATGTTTCTTGGAGTGATAAATTTGTTGTGGCATGATATTGACACAGCAAAGTAATGGCTGTTTTGATTTCTGGTTGTTCTTGTCTGGTAAAGGTCGATTAACTTTATAGTAAGGAAAGTCTGTTAATGGCCAAGTGGCCTTCTTGTGATCTGTTTTAAAGCATTAAAAGCTGGAAAATGAAAATCCAATAACAGGGCATATATCACAAGACCGCTCATTTAAATATGGTCAGACAGGGGCAATACAGAGTAAGTGCCCCAAACCCTTTCAAGACCACTTGGCAATGAATCTTTAAAAATCTGGTAACCAATTCTGAAGTGGATGAAATGCGTTTTTTTCTGTAGAACCTGCAGTGTTGAGAAAGCAGCTATGGTATTCCAGTTAGTGACAATATAGAACGCTATCGGGGATACATTAAGTAGTACAATTAAACTTACATTGCAAATCTTTTCCATGCAAATTAACAGGGGCTGAGAAAGTGTGTGCGAGTGAGAGAAAGGGCCTACAGTGGGCCTCATTACGACCCAGGCGGTAAGGGGTTTACGCCAGCGTAAACAGCGCCGACCCTTACCGCCTGAGTACAAGGTCCCTTTGCGCCATGGTGAGTTTAACGCCTGCTTTTTGCAGGCGTTAAAATCCATGGCGCTAAGGGACCTTGATGTTAATTACGCCACCGTAATTTACGGTGGCGTAATTAACGCCTTCCCCACTCCCATTATGCCCTATGGGGCAAAAATGGGGAAGGGTAAAATGGGGATTGGGGACTTACCGCCCCGCCAAGGTCGGAATGGGGCAGTAAGTCCGCCAACCACCATGGCGGAATTGCAACCTTAGCGCCATGGACCATGGTGCTAATAGCACCATGGTCCTCCGCCAAGGTCGTAATGAGGGCCAGTGATATTTACAGGCTTAGTGACTCGGTGCAGTACATGAACGATGGTTATTACTAATGCCTTTACGGTCTCAGATGTCTGGACAACACTTGGATCGGATACTACTAGCTCCGGTATTTGCATAGCCTGAAGCAGACCGCCCATGGACTTCACATTGTACATAAGGTCCTTCCTGATCTTCAATTTTAATGGGACACATAGTGATGTTATCTCAGGCTATCTCACTAATGTTGTTCCCCATTTTGGAGTTGGGGTGGTCCATTCACAGTAAACGTTAGGAGGTTTGGAATCTGGAAAATACCCTGCCTTGGGCGAGGGACTGATTGTTTCGTTGATGTTTGTATGGTGGTGCATTCATCCAGTACCCCATTGTCTTACTGTTCAGATGAATTTCTGTAATCTGGCTTGGTTGACAGATTTTAGGAGGCCACCCTAGTTATAGTGACCAGGGGAACTCTGATAGGTTAGCCAAAGCCAATGAAGGTAAGCGTGGAGAGGCTTGGTCCCAGGAGAAAATGAGTGGGGTGAGGTGTCCATAATGAGTCCACACAGTGAAGCACACAATAATTCAATTTAGACGGGTAAATACAAAAATGCTGTATTGATTATAGGCCCAAAAAGAGACCATAAGAAATTAAACAAACAGGTAGTAATATCACGCAATTTCTAACATATATACAGTCACCTTTGGGTTTGTAGGAATGCATATAATAACTTGTACAGGGAGCTATGTAATGATGCAGTGGTATGAAACCAATTCACAAGAATGATACCCTACCTTCCCATCCCTATGATGTATGGGGCCTTGTGCCAAAAAGTCACAAAGCTTCTTCTTGGGAGAGGGGACAGATGTATGAAGAGCTCTTGTGTGGGTGAAAATATTCCAGAAGATATTTTAACAATGTTACCAGTCGGTAAAATTATATTCCTATCTTTTAGATACAAGCTTTTAGATCCAAGGATCAAAAAATGATGAAATGGAATAACCAGTTTTTTCTAAGGGTTATTCTAGGAAGAACAGGAGGAGGTGAATGCATTGCAATTACTTACCCCCTGACTCTCATTTTCCCAGATGGTTAGTTGGGTCGACTGGGGGTTGCTCAAGGTAGGTTTTCCTGCTGTTGGTTCCAGTGGGAGGTGCTCAGGAGATGCAGATGCAAGGATTCTTGAAGTCGGTTCCAGGAGCAGAGCGCAAACCTTTCCTCCTCAGGACAGTTCACAAGACGGATACAGCGAGTTCCAGCGATGGATACTGCACACATGCAACAGCAGGTGTCTCTTCAGTCATGGCTGAAGACCTTCCAGAGCAGGGTCCCTTGAAGCTGGGATGCTGATATTCGTCAGGAAGGCAATCCACGGTAAAGGAAAAAAGTTTCACTTTCACTTTAAAACTGTATTTCTCCTCTAAACCAATCGCTGTCCTCTGGGTCATACTGCCCCCATCCAATGACAGTCCTCTCTGAAAGTTGCGCCTCTGGCAGCCATCTTCAGTTTGTTACAACACGCTTCAGTGTTGGGAGCCCGCGAGTTGCTCTCTGAGCTATTTTGTACTTGTTTCCAGGTTTTTCACAGAAAAGTTCTATTTTTGTTCCATCAGGCAGGGACATGTCTCACCCAGGACCAGTCGGTCTGAGGAGCGGTCTCCCTCCGGCAGAATGTCGAAGTCCTTTGATGACGCCCCATCTGTGGAGGTCTAAGATAAGGCCAAGAACCGCAAGGACAATTCTGCCGGGTTCGCCGCTGATGCGGGTCCCAGGTCAGATAGACCACGATTGCCATCTGCCTCCTCAGCCATCTTGCCATCGGGTTCCTCCTCAAAGAGGAAGTCCTCCACCCCGGCCAAGTTACGCGACAAATCGTAGAAAAAAAGGCTGGAGCAAGAGAATGCCTCACAGCAGGCTCACCAGGTGCAGCTGAAGACCCTGTTGACCGCTTCGTCGACATCCTCTGGGGCGACCACTAAGGTGGGTGTTATTGGCCCGACAAGGGTTGTCCCTACAGCACAAAGGGTATCCCTGACTTGCAGGCCCGAGACGGCCGCCGAAGCAGCAGCGAATGCTGCGGGAACCCCTGGGGGGGAAAGGCACCGGTTGTCAGATAATGAATCTCCCCAACCTCCTCCTAACCTGGGCCTTCAAATGAACTGTCCTTGGAATCTGTTGGAGTCTTCTTCCGAGACTTCCTGTGGTGTTGTGTCAATCTTTCCTTAGCTGGTTTCTTCTTATCGTGCAAGTAAAGTCTAGCTTCCTCAGAGGCCACCTTGGCAGGGAGTGGAACCTGCCCAAGCTGAACCCTGAGGAGCTAAACCCCAAAGAACAGGGAAAAAGCCTCTCAGCAATAAAAAAAAACCCTGGTAATTTTCTAACTGTAGTGTGAAGTATTGTTCCAAAGTGAGAAGGAATATGAAACTCCGATCCTATCCTCAGACAGACTTGTAATGGTCCAGGAAGGGCTATAGTAACTGTAGGTAGGATGGCCAGGTAGCGAAGATCCTTGGTTTAATCCCTATACTCCTGATCAGGAATGAGCTGTGTACAGACAAGCCCTGTATACTAGATTACATGGGAAGGAATGGAATAATCCACAGGCAGAAACGGAAGGTAAAAGTACAGAAGGATAAACCGAGCAGAAAAGCAGAAACTTCACAAGAGAAAGTAAGAAAGCCGTGCAACTAGTGTAAGTAATATAAATGATAACAGATGGTCTGCAGTAAGCCACAAAAGAAGGAAGAAAACCCAAACCAATGAAGAATCTGTGAAACCTCGAGTGAATAAGGTAAGGGTCAAAAAGGGGAGTCGCGGAAGCGGCGAGGAGAGGCTCCGTACCAACAATAACAGCATGGATGAAAGCGCCGAAAGCCAAATAGAACAGGAGTCAGAAAAGCAGAAGACTGCCTAGTTGAAGGGAAAACACAAAGGTGAAAGGTAAGAAAAGTACAACAAAGACTGCCGATAGGACAGAAGGGGAAAGGGAGTAAACAAACAGCCGGTGAGGTACCAGAAAGGAAAGTGAGAAAGCTACAAATGGGAAATCTAAGCAAACAGAAAGGAGGGAAGCAGCAAGAGATGTAAGCGAGCGGTTTCCTACAAAAAGTAGGGAACCGGGAAGGCAAACGCACACAAAAGTAGGATACAAGGCGGAGAAAAACTCGATGTA
The DNA here is from genome assembly GCF_040938575.1 of Ambystoma mexicanum. Lineage (NCBI taxonomy): Eukaryota > Metazoa > Chordata > Amphibia > Caudata > Ambystomatidae > Ambystoma > Ambystoma mexicanum. The sequence continues at coordinate 1,606,345,609 of NC_090932.1, forward strand.
GTAACCAAGCGTTGAAAGTGCAGGGGAACACAGATACAACGCGCAGAGTAGTGGCCGTGGCCAGAATATATACGATATGCTGCCATGTTGGATGAGGACTAGACCGTGATATCTAGTTCCCTGGAAGAAGCTAGAATCGCCAACCATTCCATATCTTCCACGGGCGAATCCAGACACCGCTTCATGTCCCGGTACACGGCCCTCAGGAGAGAAAAGGGGGGGCAGCGAGGAGGCCCCACAGCAGCCCTCCAAAGTTTATGATCACAAAATGGGCATCTCCTTCACGGACGACGACGACCAATTGTCCATCCATACAGTCCACGTGGAGCAGCGCAGGGCCTAGAACTCCATCATTCCCTGCACAGCCGAGGGGCATATCCATGGACATCGTGTCAACTCTACACATCCTAGTGATGGAAATCCAGCAAAGGTTGCCTCCAACACTGGCACCTGTTGTACTGCAGGCCCCTCCACCACGTCGGGACCTGACTCCACCAACGGACCCGGATACACACACGGGCACTGGTACAGACACGGCCATGGGAACTGATGAAGATGAGGACTTTCTCCCGGCTGATGACGAATCACCACTCCTGGCCACCCCTCATAGAGGCTTTCCACCAGAGGTGGGATCATTCCCTTCGATCTCCAGGGCCTCTGAGCATTTCCAGCTGGTGCCTGAGGAAACCTAAAAGGAGGGCTTCCTATATCAGTGACTGGAGTCCAAGAGGAAGACGATCATGTATATACCCATTTTGGTTGACATTTGGGAGGAAAGCATGGCCCTCATGAAAAACCCATGCACGGCTCCAACCAAATGAGACACGTTGGAGAAGAAATACAGGGTGCCGGACTCTGCACCCAAGTGCTTGAGGTCACAACCGTCGCCGAACTCGGTGTTGTCGGCCGCCGCAAGAAAACATTTAGCCCACCTGGTCTCTGCATCATCAATCCCCCCAGACTATTATTATTATTATTATTATTATTATTATTATATATATATTTTTTTTTAGAAAACATATAAAGCGCAGAACTAAGGCCCTACGGCTTCAAGGGGAAGAAGATGGACGCCATGGGGAAGAGTCATCTACATGGCGGTATCCCAAGCCACTAATGCTCTGGCTATTTTGTCCTGATACGGCCCAGAGAGCTTTGGTACAAGCGGGGCCCTGACCAGGAATTCCTTCCTGACAAGGAAACCGAGGCTCTCGCCCTCTTCCAGGAAGGGGAGGTGGCGTTGGACGATGCCATTACAGTGGCAGTGGACATCGCCAACACAGGCTTCCTACAGATGGGAAACAGTGTTTGCCTTCGTCGGCAGGGACTGCTGGAGGCCACTAACTTTCAGAAGTTCATGCAAAGGTGCTGGACATGCCTTTCAATGGCTAAAATCTTTACTGGAAGGTGGTCGACGAATCCCTTCAAGCTATAAAAATGGACACAGAGACAGCACGTTCCATTGTGACTTTGCAGCAGCGTCGCTCGTCGTCTTTTCGCTCCTCCAGGAGAAAATCGAGCACATCGTCCAAAGCATACTCCACGTCGTACAGGCAACCACCTCGATCCTCCACGCAGGAAGCTTATAGGGGTCATTCCCAGACCTATGGTAGCAGAGGTCTGCGTCACCGTCGCCCACAGGGAAGGGATCTGGCACCCAAGCAAGCCTGAACCAGCAAAGACGTTGGGCCCCACTCATGCACCCCGGTGAGAGGCTGGCTGACCAGGTCTGTCAGCTAGTGGAAGAAGATCACCAACAACAGATGGGTGCTAGACGCTCTCACCCAGGGGCACACCTTGTAGTTCCAACGCAGGTGCCCTCGTATTCCACCGGTTTGCTGGACTTTGCTCATGCCTTCAAGTTCTATGCGGCACGCACAAAACGTTTTCGGAAGACTTCTCAATTGTTTCAACTTTGGACCTGTGCATCATGGAAAGGCCTTGTCCATGGCTTCCATCTCAAGATGGCTCTCCGGCTGCATCATGCACTGTCATCGGCTGGCTAACCGGCCTCTGCCTGGCCCTCCGAGAGCCCACTCCACCAGAGCGATCGCTGCTGCAACAACGGCATTCCTTTTTGGTGTGCCCCTGCTCAACATCTGCAGGGCTGCGTTGCGGAGATCCACGCATACCTTCACGAAGTTCTACTGCGTCAACAGGGATTCCAGGGAGGAGTCCAGAGTTGGCCAGGCAGTGCTGTGCAACCTGTTCGCTTGAGGCAAGTCTTTTCCAGGGTTAAGTGTTAATTGCTTTTGTTGAGCCTTGCTACCTCCCGTTGTCGTGTAAGGTGTACTGCTGTGTATTTGTTATCCATGAGCATCTGAATCCATGTCAGACCCCGTGCTGGAGAAGGTTTAAGTTACTTACCTATAACTATTGTTCTCCAGCATGGGTCTGGCATGGATTCACATGCGAGCCCCCCTCCGGCCCCTCTGTTGCTCTTCTTGGTCATACTGCCACTTTATTTGCTTAACCAAATCTGTAGGTGGCTGCCAGAGGGCGGGGCTTAGGGAGAGGACTATCATTGGATGGGGGCAGTCTGATCCAGAGGACAGTGATTGGTTTAGAGGAGAAAAAGTTTTAAAGTGAAAGAGAAACTGTTTTTTCTTTTACCGTGGATTCCCAGCCTTACGACAGGGAATATTCACAAGCATGTGAATCTATGCCAGACCCCTGGTGGAGAACAATAGTTACAGGTAAGTAACTAAAACATTATACCACAAGATGGAGAGCACAAAGGTTCCGACAATTAATGCAAAATGGCAACTATTCTGCTAAGGTAGCCCACTGGAGAGCTGGCCAGCCGGTTGTATACTAATTGACCTTTTCACAATTTACCTCGGGAGAATTTACCTAATTTAGAAGGTCAATTAGGACATATATGCAAGGATAAAAACCCTGCAACCCCCACACAATCCAAAACCCCCCTGCAACCCACACCCAATCCCCTTATATTATTTATAATCCAAAACCAACCCAATACATATATGAAATAACTGAAATAATATAAAGGTCAATTGTAATAGGTCAATTTGGGTAATACCGGTCAGCCACCGGGTGCTCCAGGATAACTTCCGAAGGCTTAGGGTGGTGGATCGTTGAGACTGATTGGGGCCCACCAGTCCAAGGGTTGAAGCACCATAGAGGGCCTTCTCAGTCAGGTAGTTCCGCAGGGGTTCGCAGGACAACCACAGGAAGGCATGCCAGGCCTCTTCGGGAGTCGTCCACGGATCTTCAGTCGGCTGCTCTTCTACACAGGACACTTGGCTCCAACGCTGATCTCAAGAAATGGCTTCAGGAGTCGTCTTCTTATCCTAAATCCTGGTTTGAAGCAAGTACAAGCCCACCAATGGTAAGGATCTGCACCATTCAAACAGCCACCAGTGGTCCAATCAGGGACCGATGTGGATGTCACTCATGCCATACACACAGACACTAACACCACAGATGTGGAGTGGTGCTAGACAGCCCCACCTACCTCCTGAGCCACACTTTCCTGGGAAAGTGCATGACCTTATATGGGATTTCCTGACCTTAGAAGGCAGAAAGAAGACCAAACTACAATATGGCTAAAGAACAAACGAAACTCTCGTAGCATGGCCATTTTAGGGCACTAGCCATGTTTATTAGCCAGATGTGGTAAACACGAACGTGCACACTAAAAATAATGCAAAAATGGTAAAAAGTTAATTGGTGTCACCAGCTTGTCTTTAGGCACATATACAAGTAATCAAAAATCCCAAGTGTAAAAGACTGCACTGCATTTTGAGATGCTGTGTGCACTGTTAAAAAGTAACCAAAAGGCAAAAGGGAAACAGTTTCCCAGCACTGCTATTCTGAAGGACTGATCAGTATCCCCATAACAAAATGATAAAAAGCCAGGACAGGGTCAAAATCAAAAGCTTGCGAGTCGATTGAATATGGAGGGAAAGTTGGCTAAATTGAAATCCTTCCCAACTCTTCCCATGACTTCATGTACTGGGTTCTTTAATTCCCAGAGGAGGTCCTTGTTGAATGACATTCTGTACTCCTCTTCCCCAGCCCCTCCACCAAACCTACCCCTACCTGCTGGGGTTCTCGCACCTGCAGGTTCTGCACTATACGGTCATAAGATGATTCTCAATATTCTCGTTCGCTGTTCCTGATGTGCAAATCAGTGGTTTGTTACTCCAAGGCTCGGGACAAGAGTTTACAATTGCTCTCGTGTGGTCTCATCCAGATTAGTGAAATCAGAGTGCCGAGTAAATACAATCTTTAAGCCGTCCAAATAGTCAGCTGGCAATTCCCTTATTCATTCCTATCTTGCCCTAATCAGTTTTCTTAGGACACACCTCTGGAATTGCTGCTATCAAGCTATTCCGGGCTTTCTCCAATCCATCTCCAACCCCTGGGTCATCAGCCAGCCAATTGGCATGCAGAACCAACCTTTGTCGAACCTCTGGAAGCATAACCATTCCTGAGTGGTCAGCCCAAGTTTGGTAATGGCACTGAATAGTGTTCTGGAATTCCTCGCTTAAACGCCAAAACTCCTACCATATATTGGAGAATTCTTTGACGAGATTTTCATGACTCCAGGTGTACATCCAGCATGGACAACTACCATCTGATTATCATCTTTCACCACTGAGCCTGCCCAGGTACTGCCTCAGGGGCGCCTGAAACACTGAGCTATCGTCTCCATATCTGGTACACCCTCACAAACGGGGAATAAGTGAGAGGGGCAACATATATCTGTGCAAATCTAGGACCTCTACTATGGGGGACAAAGGCTTGGGGGTGCTCGCGGCAGGTCACAGGCATTGGAGCTGACGTAGACAGGGCAGTTGGAACGACCGCTAAAGTCCCCGCTCACCTTGGGATTGATATGGTGCTGTCTGAAGATTGACTTATTAGAACAATGCTCCAGAGTAGATCTAGTCTCCTTATGTCATGAGTGTAGCCGCTGGGAAAAGAGAGAGGGATGTTCTGCACCAGCTGGCACTGTTTGTATATGGTATACAGTGCCAGGAAAAGAGGAAACAAGAGAATCGGTACCTACTATGCCAGCAGCCCATCCACCACATTTATGGACCATTTGCCATTGCTCAGGTGGGTTTTATACAACTGCCCCATTGTCATAATTTGCGGTATGTCCTTGGGGTCCTGGATACCTTCTCCAGTTGATACCTACCCGTGCTGCAGAGCCGACACTCTTTCTGTAGAGAAAGGTTGGATTCGAGACTTTGTACCAGAGTTTGGGATGCCACTAAGTCTAAACAGCGACAGTCTTGCAATTTGTCAACCAGGTTGTGAGAGTTGTGTGCTGCCCTCAGTATGCAGCATAGCCTCCAGTGGAGTGACAGCATTGTGTTATTAAGAATCATCTGGCCGAGCTGCGCAGTGACACAGACCTCAACTAAGCGGATGCCCTTTCTGTGGTATTGTTCAGTGTATGACAGCCCTCGCAATCGAAAGACTAGACTCGGTCCACAGAACGTCCCTTGGAAGCTGCTTGTTCAAATTTACATCTTAAAGATGACAACCTTCTTAAATATGTCAGAACTCTCATCGCCTCCATCAATTCTCTTAATGTGCAGATGTGAGGTGCCGTACCTAAAGAGCCAACCGAGTCCTGTCATTCCCTGGAACCTGGAGGTTTCATCTATATTGGAAGCGATCAGTGGAAATTGGCTCTGGCTCCAAGGTGCTGTGGGGTCTATAAAGGGGTACTCTTTGTCACTGAATCTTCAGTGAAAGTGGGGGATCTTCCTACCTGATATTGCGCTTCTGAGTGCAAAATGAGTGTGCCATCCTACAGGAGCACTAAAACTCTTATCGATCAGGTAGTCCTGGGAGGCTGTTGTTTGCTCATCACTCTGAAGGGCTTTCTTCTGTCTAAGCCACATTAACCAGTCCCTACTAGACATGAAACTGAATCTCTCTGATGTAGTGAGAACTGCTGAAGTGGACCCTTGGCCCTGGTATACGCGCCATTAGAGAGTAGCATGGCAAAGGGGGATCTGCAGGTTTGTGGGAAAATGGGACTCTGGATTGGACTATCTTTTGGGAGTCTTACTTTCTCTCCGACGGAATGAGAGGGGTTTGTATAGGGAATGGGATGGGGCAAATACTGTCCCTGCAGCATGGAGCGTACAGAAGGGCCAGTCCCTCGGCAATTGCTTAGATCGCATCCAAAACTCCGAGCCTCAAAAGTCCGTTTTTTTTTTCATTTAAATTTCCCATTTGTTCGCAAATATATATGTGGGGGGAGACACAGCCAGTGCTTTAAGTGGGGTAAGAAATTGAGGGGGGGGCCCTCGTTTGGGGCGTGGCTTCCATTGTGGGCGTGGCCTAAGAGTGCACAAATCATAGTAAGGTGCGCAAACAAATATATAAATGTCTTTGAGCATTTATATATTTGTTTGCGTACCACTATGGTTTATGTATTTTTCAAGCCTTCTTTTATATACATAGCAATGTTACATATTTATGTGTTTATAAGGTGGCTTGTAAGTGCACAAACCATAGTAAGGTACTCACACTTGTGTCCTTACCTTACTATGGTTTGTGTACTTTTCAAGCTGCCTTTTATAAACATAGACATTTGTAACATATGTCTATGTTTATAAAAGATGGTTTGAAACGTAGGCATCTTTTATAAAGCGTTGAGGACGGACAAAACCCAAGGTGGCTTTGTCAGTCGACAAAGCTTTATAAAAGATGCCTTGAATTGTGCACGATTCAAGCCGTCTGTTATAAACATAGAAATATTTCTACGTTTATAAAAAATGGCTTAAACGTACACAGTTCAAGGCACCTTTTAAGAAGCCTTGCCAAAGGAGAAAGGCACCTCGGTCTCAGAGACCTCTGCTCAGAGCAGAGATCACAGACCCCGAGCCGTCTTTCACCCTCTGCGAACCCGCGGGCTCCGTGATCTAATCTGCATATTAGATCATGGAGCCCGCGGGTTTGCTGAGGGTCAGTGACCTGGCAAGGGCAAACAAAGGGACTCTAACTTCCTATGATGGCCCCTCAGATGAGGGGTCATCATAGGGACTAACAGTGACTGACAGAAGTGCCAGCCAGTCACAGCAAAGCTGTGCCTGGCTGGCACTTCTGTCAGCTTGCCTGACGTTAAAGTGGCGGGCGCATCTCCCGTCGCAGCTGCGGCCCCGGTGGGATAATGCATCCTGCCATGGCGTAGTGGGACTGGGGGGCCCGGCAGGGCCCTGGCTCACCCCCACTTTTTGGAGACTGCCAGGGCCCGTCCCTGACAGGCCCCAGCCCACTTAAAGCACTGGGTGTGCAGGAAAAGGCCACATGTGGCCAAAATTAGCCCAGATGCACACCCTGAGCACTGTAAAATCGCAAAAGGACCACTCCCACGCCCCTTCCAACACAACCATGCTTGCAGCAGCAGTAGCAGTAATGTAGCTGGAGAACCTACATGCAGAGATCCAACCGGAGGCGGCAGAGGCACAGGAGGAGAAGGAGGATTATCATGGTCATGCAAAATAACAATGGCCAGCAGGTAGCAACCCGCAGGCAGCCACCCATGCCCTGCATAAGGGCCACACCCTTCAACCTCAGCCAAACACAGATCCACACCCTGTACCAGCTAGACAGGGACAACATCACCTCTATAGTGGATCTGATCCACAGTGACCTCATCAGTCTCATTCAGATTCGTACTACCACCCCACCCCCCCCTTGCTCAAGGTAGTGTATGTGCAACATTTCCTTGCAACCGGCACCTACCAACACACTGGGAGAACTGCATGGGCTTTCCCAAACCTGTTTTTCAAGGGTCCTTTTTCGGGTTCTGGATGCACTCCTGCAGCATCTGTCTGATTACATAGCCCTACCCAGAACACTTGACCAGGTTAATGCCACTAAAGTTGCATCCCATGCCCTGGCCGGCATGGCCAACGTGATTGGTGCGTTGGCCTGCACACATGTGGAGCAGGTGGCCAGGGATGCCATTGAGGCAGTCTACAGGAACCGTAAACTGTACCACTCCCTCAATGTGCAGATGGTGTGTGATGCACACCACCTCATCACCCACTGCTGTGCAGGATTTCTGGGATAAACACAAGATTCTATGCTGCTGAGGAACTCCACACTGCCAGGGTACATGGCACGTCACAGCAGAGAGCGGTCTGGCTGCTGGTTGAGTGTAATTACCAATGCATGTTGTTAGGAAAGATTTCCATTTATGTGTAATTTTTCCCTCCAGTTGTGTACCCCCCAAATTTTTGCTGTTGTCTGACCATCCTACCCTGACTTTTGCCAGTGGAGCCCAGCCTTATGCTGTACTCGGCTGGGTTTTCGCACACTTTTTTATGGGGAAACTGAAATGCCCTTAGACAGTCAGTACTAGGAGACTTTGTTTCCCTTAGTCTTTCACTTTTGTTGCTAGTTTTTAGCAACATGTTAACATTGCACAAAGTACCTTACAGTACAGTGCGCTAGGGTCTTCCTTTCATTTTTAAGGCCCTAGACACCCTCAAAGGATTTTTTGGTAGACGTACAGATGTGCCTTGGACAGAGCTGGGGGCAGCTGTCATTCTTCATATATTTTTAACCCTTTCGTGTGGTCCATGCCTCATTTAACACGTTTGGCTCAGGACAGTGGCTTGGCCCCAAAATGGCCATTCCACGCGGTCCTTTGTTTTGTCCTTTGGCCATCTTGTCCCTTTGCCTTCCCCACCCAGGTCGAGCAGACCCGGGAAAACCCTTATTTGGTCATGCAGATCCCCACGCCAACCGAAGCTTTCGCGGGCTTCTGCATGCCTTGTATGTGTGCCCCTAGGATGTGGGCTGGACTGTCTAGTTCCAATACACATCCTGGGTGCCAGGATGTCTGGTGTGCTGGGAATGACTGGGACCACCGTGGTCCATGATTGATCAACATCTGGGATAGCTGTATGTGAGCAAATCTCTCATTGGGTCTTCTTTGTTTTGTCGCGAAGAAGATTCTGGATAAGAGAAGGCCCCTTAAACCCATACCAGGTCGATCTCTTGAGTTCTCACCAAACGTAGGGTAGGAGCCAAGCATCCTGAAACCAAGAAGCAGAGCCGAGGAATCGCTGGTGACCTGCTGGAAGGTTTGGCACCCTGAGCCCGCTGTCCCGTTGGACCCCCTGTTTCTGATCGAACTTAGGTCTGCAAAGGCGATTCGCACCATTGTAATAGTGGGTCTAACTATTCTCAGCACCTCCACCTTAACCAGAAAGCGAGCCTTCTTTGAAGTGTTCCTGGACTGCCCAGTGAACTGACCAGCTTGTATGGGACCTTTGCCCTGGAACCACCGCCATCTCGAGTTGACACTTGAGCATTTGGAGACTGTAAGCTTTGGGTATAAGGCACTCTTCTGCCGAGTTTCGTACACCTAGCATTCCAAGGTCTGGAATTAAGAGAGTACGCATGAACCCGAGCATACGCGGTCGCTGTGTCGCCCAGCTGTGGTGACAAACTTTGTGGGTGCCTTGTTGCTGTGCCACCCTGTGCCCTCAGACCTGCTGCAGTGGAATTGGCCTTATTTCTTCATCAGGAGCGGAGAAATCACCACTGTCCCACCACAAGTTCATCCCTGGAATGCAGCCCCTGAAAGCCACAGAACCGCACAACTGCAGCATTTGAACCCGCAACAAAAGTTAACTCGACTGCCGAAGTTTGGTCCGGAGTGCGCCGAGGGTCAGTGAGTACTTGCAACCCTTACCAGTGGCCCCTGTTGCATCCATCCATTTTTACACACGTGTCCCCCCCGATGTCCACTCTTCTTTACCAAGGTAGCCTGTGCTACCAAGCTGTTCCCAACTCTTGTATCCTGGTCTGCCCTCTTGGGGAGACCCTCCTTGAATAGTGGGAACTTATTCTTTACTGCCTCACCCGCCTTCCTGAGCTGCTACAGCCCCTGCAAGAGACCCTGTATTGGCCCAACTGCATGATACTTTTGAGCTCAAGGCTCCACTCATCGTAGGGACTGGACTGCCTCTTAGTTAGGGTTTGATAAGTGAAGGACTGCCTAAACATTATTTGCACTGTTTGCTCCCTTTCTTCACAGGCTGTGGACCCTTACTGTGCACTATTCTTTCAGGCCATTGGTAACTGTATATGTGTTTAATAGTAGTATTGTGTTGGTTTAGTTATTAATACTGATATTTGCTTTGTGTTTGATTTAAAAGGCCTTTAATACATGTATATGTGTTTTTGATATATACACCTGACTCAGAGTAATTTGTAGTGTTGTTTACTAAGGAATCCTAGAACACATCAATGCTTCTCAAGAGGATCTATTGTTGGATCTCCGAGGGTAAAGTGGAAGCAATATGAAATGGATTGGATCCACACTATTGATTCCAACTATACATATGAAACCTATACGGAATGTGTCTTATTCAGAACCAAAAGATCTGTTAGGGCTTTATACTTATTAAAGTGCCCTTGCCCGAAGATTCGCACAGTTTACATGAGGTTTAAACTGAATCAGCGTCCGACACTAGAACGTGTTCAATACAAACTCCAGCTTATAGCACGCAACAAAAGATCTTGTCGCTTCTGCCATAATGACTTCCAACAAGAAACAATAAAGCATTTAGTTGTATATTGTTCTCTTTTTGAAACCAGTCGACAAAATCTCCTGGCTGATTATTACCCAAAGTTAACGCTGGTTGCCTGGCAGTCATTCTGGGAAAGGGCAATGTCCAGTACCAGCACACGCCTAATATTGGCATTGGGTAAATTTGTACTAAAACTTGAAGAAATGCTTATTGTGTTGAATAATTCACAATTCTTATGATTTGGCCTTCATTGGTTGTTTCGCTTTACTTACACACACGAAGGACCACCTCACGTCCACTGTTTAACTAAATTTACCCAAATGTTGAATGTTAGTAATTTACCTTTTCTTATATGATGGGTCGTTCTATTTTCTTTGGTAATTTATATCTATATGTTTACACTAAAGCGCCTGTGTTCATTTGAATTGCACTCTTTTATTCTTCGACCCAATATACTATCCCTGTCCTAATGCTTTGTATCCAAAGTATTTATGTAACCCATAAGTTACACGGAGATTGTGTCACTTCTGTTTTCTAGTAATGTTAATTCTATTTACTTGATGAGGAAACTAGTATTTAACATACGAATGTGTTAAAATCTAAACAACCGTTGTTTTTCAGTGTTTATGGTTTTATAGGCTGTTGCTATACTATGTTTTTAGTTGAAAAACTATTTTAACATTTGCAATGTAACATATATGGAGGTTTGTAAAGGTTCTTTTTATAAACCATATAAAATTTAAAAAAAAGTGTTGTTTACAGTGTGTGCTCATTGTGGGCTTTCAATCACTCTCACCCCTCCTGAGACCTAGTCTTGACCGCCGCCAATGCTACCTTGATTGGTCTGGCTTGTCCAGAAGGTTACCCTGTTCCAAGAAACTAGGCTGGCCTTCTGAACCTCTGCCCACCAAGTCAGAGTTCGGAAATCCATCTTAACAAATTGGTGTACAGCTGTGGGATAGGATTGAAGGTACCCAGTGTTGCACACTGGTATAGGTACTCAGATAGCACTTACCTAGGACACATAGTGACCTTAGTAGCAACATAACAGTAAAGGCGAACAACCTGTCTTAAAATATGGAAACAATTACCAACATAATCTTGAATTCTTCCAAGTGAGAAACATTGAGAATGATGTGTACTGAGGGAGGCTTGCCTGCTCAAGGTGCAAAGAGTGAAATGATCCAAAGGATCATGGATTGGCAAGACGTGCTACTCGATGCCATTACCACAGATGAAAGTGCAGAAGGTATTGGGGCTGCTCTCAATGACAGATCTGTCACTCATCCATGGTACCCATGCTGACAGGGATGATGTGTTGCCCCAAGTTTCCTCTTGTCATGCATCCCCGATGGAAACTGTGGCATTCATGGAAACTCCATTGAATTCGCTGTTACGTTTTCTGCCGTCCGTTTTGAGCGGTCTAGTTGTTACAAGCAAGATGGCCGCCCCCTCCTTATACTGGTGACTGATTAGCAGTCCGGTGCTTTGCACCTTCGGTTTCTCCCGATCCGTCAACGCTAGTGTTTTTTCACACTTTTAGCCAACGCTCCTATTGCCTCTTTCTCTGTCTTTTGCCCTCTTTTGTGCGGTCGTCCCTTCGACCGCTTCTCTGTGTTCTTCCTTTTCAGTCCTCGGCACACCTTCGGCGCTCTCTGTTCATTTTCCTTCGTGTTTTGCCTTACCTGTTCTGCGGGTCTCTCCTGCATACCTGCTGCCTCCCGCTTTGCTTCTCCATTTGGTACGTGGTCCTCTTGTTTGTCGAAATGCCGCATACAGCTCTTCGGATACTACCGCTCTGACTGTCTTCTCATTTCCTCTTTCCTTTCTCTTCCCTTCGTGCTTCTGGTCTGCCAGTAGCCGCATCCCTTCCTTTCTCCACGGATACTCGTTGGGAGTCAGCCTCTACAGACATATCCTTCAGTTTTACTCCTTCTATTTCCTGCTACGGACATAAGACGCTCAACATTCTCCACATTACATCCAGGAGGAACAATCCCAGGGTTTTTTCAGCCAGGAGGCCTTTTCCCTGTTTTTAGGACTGGCTCCCGGGATACTCTGTGGTCTGGTGCTTGGATCCCAGACAATGTGGCCTCCAACGGAGCCCGCCCTTATTTACACGACAAAAAGAAGACAAGGGAGCCAAAGGTTTCTCATAGAAGAAGGACAGACACTCAAGACTACAGTGGAACAAGGTGAGGAGGAAGGGGGGAAGGTTATTGCCAAGTTTGACAGCGTGCAACGCAAGGAAGTAACTATGGCATCTCTTGAGCAGTACCAAGAACTGGTTGGAGCAATACAAAATTTTACGGCAGAAGTGCAGACCCTCCGCAATGAGAAACAAACCGTAAGACAACAGGTAAACTCCCGGGATGAGAATAGTGGGGATTTGCCTCCACTTCCCTTGCCTTTCGGCAAGTATGATGGGAACCCGAAGACATTAAGGACATTTTTGGAATGATGCTTGATATATTACACCTTTCACCCAAAGGCTTTCGATTCAGACAGAGCAAAGGTGGGATTCCTGTTGTTGAATCTGGTCGGCAATGCTCTAGCTTGGGCAACCCTCTGATCCTGCAACTAATGACTATGTTGCCTTTACACAATTGTTCAAGACTCGCTTTGAACGTCCTGAGGTACAATTCTCTTCATATGAAGCAATACTGGATCTCAAACAAGGGTCTCAGGATGTGCAAACATATGTATCTTCCTTCATGAGGCTTGCCACTCACTCGGGTTGGCCAGACTTGGCTCAACAGACTCTGTTTTGCAGAGGTCTTCATGAAGACATAAAGGATGAGTTAGCCAGAATCGCGTGGCTTCAGTCCTTCCAAGAACTGGTTTCACTGGCTCTGCAAATCAAAAACCGCATAGGGGAAAGGCGTCATGAACGGAGACGGAATCATACGGCACAGATGCCTGTGGTTCATGCACTTATATCGTGTAATCGTACTACTTCTCCACAGGGGGATGAACCAATGCAGATTGGTGCCACAAGAGGCCCACTGACAGCCGAAGAAAGAAAGGGAAGAAGGGATCTCGGTCTCTGTATGTATTGTGGGTCACACAAACATCTCTTACGGAACTGCCCAGAGGTACTTCCCCCGTCGACAGGGAAACGCTACACCCCGAACCTGAACAGGGAAAGGTCAGGGGAAAGATGTCAGAATCCCTGCATAAATACATTGCCTGTACCCTCTAAAGACGACACGCGACTTATGGTTTTTCAAGTACGACTCATGGTCGGTGCCTCAGCATCTTGGGATGTGATAGCCATGTTAGATAGCGGAGCAGCCGGCAATTTCATTGACATCCAGTGGGCAGAGGAAAACGGTCTACCCTTCCGTAAGAAGATACAGCCAGTCCCGGTTGAAGGAGTAGACGGAAACCCTTTGTCTTCTGGCCCCATTCGGTATGAATCTGAACCCATTCACGTCAATCTGTTCCAACATCATGAGGTGGTGGTTTTTGATCTGATCCGAGCTGCACACTTCCCCGTCATCCTGGGGATGCCGTGGCCTCGCCAGTCCAAGCCTACCATAGACTGGACAGCAAATACCATACACTTCCAATCTCTGTTCTGTTCGGAGAAATGTTTACAGTATTTTGACTCCCATCTGCAGTCTAACTCAGCAAGGTCTTTGTCTGCTTCTTCAGTACACTTGGTTCCTTCACATTACCAGGATTTCCTTGAGGTGTTTTTGGACCATCAACCACATACCCTTTCTCCTCACCGAAATGAAGATTGTGCCATTGAGACAGTGCCAGGAGCTTCCATACCCTTTGGCAGGATGTTTCCTCTCTTTACTCGAACGCCAGGCTCTCAAAGAATTCCTGGATAGCAACCTTCACCATGGACTCATTCAAGAATCCAAGTCTCCAGCCGGAGCCTCTTTGTTCTTTATTCCAAAGAAGGGATCTTCCAAATTAAGACCTTGTATTGACTATCGAGGGCTCAACCAATTAACCATTAAGGACCGGTATCCGATGCCTTTGATAAAGAAAGTTCTATAGGCTGTTCAAGGATCAGTTGTATTCACCAAGCTTGATCTGAGGGGTGCCTACCATTTGTTCAGGGTTAGGGCCGGCGATGAATGGAAACCGCCTTTCGGTCACCTCTGGGCTATTTAGAGTACAAGGTAATGCCCTTTGGGTTGGTGAATGCTCCTGCTGTGTTCCAGCGTTTCATTGACAAGCTGTTTGCCGACCTGTTGTTTACCACCGTATTGGTTTACCTAGATGACATCTTGGTATTTTCCACCTCACTCATTGATCATCGCAAACATGTTAGAGAAGTACTCAAAAGACTCTTACAGAACCAGCTTTACGTCAAGCCTGAAAAGTGTATCTTCGATTCTCCCTCTGTATCCTATTTGGGCTTTATTCTTTCCAGAGATGGGATCCGCATGGATCCGGGTAAGATCAAAGACATCTTGCAATGGCCTGCACCCAAGAACGTGAAGGATATTCAGCGTTTCTTGGGTCTTGCCAATTTCTACAGACAATTCATATCTGGGTTTTCCAAATCTAGTGCTTCCCATTACGGCTCTCCTCAAGAAGGGTGTGCATTTTGTCTGGTCTCCCGAAGCCGATCAGGCCTTTCATACACTAAAACAAGCGCCCTTACCTCAGCGCCCACTAAAACAAGCGCCTTTTACCTCAGGGCCCATATTGATCCAACCCAATCAAGCCCGCCCTTTCATAGTCGAGGCTGATGCTTCAGGAGGAGCGATAGAGCTGCAGTTACAAAAGGATGCGGATGATGAAGAACACCCAGTGGCTTATTTATCACGTACCCTTACGCCCAGCAAACGGAATTATTCTGTGATAGAGAGAGAGCTGCTGGCAATAAAACAAGCATGCGAAGAGTGCCGTCACCTGGTACAAGGAGCCGTACATTGCTTTACGGTCTGTACAGACCACAGAAACTTGAAAATCCTTCAACAGATGGAGTGCAGGAACGCTCGATACGCGAGATGGGCATTTTTTTTCCCCAATTCAACTTTGATTTAAACTTACATTCCTGGGAAGGAAAATGGCCTTGCCGATGCCCTATCTCGCAGTCAAGGTACGGACACCAAAGCCAAATTGGAACCAGAATTGTTACTGGCCGGTAAAGACTTTCGGACCATCGCCAATACTTTTCTCAAAGACAGTAAGTGCAGTCTAGCTCTCAACAGTCCGTCTCAGGCCTTAAGGTCACAGCTGGAGGAAGATCAGGACTTTTCTTCAAACAACATGCCTTGTATCTACCTTGCAAGAAGCAACAGAACTTAGCTTTGTCCTGGAGTCATGACAGTCCTTTGGCTGGTCAGAAGGGCCAAAAGGCTACCTTGGATCTGTTATCACGTTATTTCTGGTGGCTGAACTGTGCTCGCAACATCAAGACCTTCGTGTCTATGTGCCCCACTTGTGCCACCAGTAAATACCAGACCTCTCGACCCATCGGTCTGCTCCAACAAGAGCCGGTTCCATCTCAAACTTGGACCCATGTATCAATGTATTTTGTGGTGGAACTCCCTTCATCGCAGGGTAAGACTACTATTATGGTCACGGTGGATACTCTTAGTAAGATGGCTCATTTTGTATAATTAAAAGGGGTACCTTTGGCGCCATAGATTGCAAGGGTGTTCCTCAGAGACATAGTAAGGCTACATGGTCTCCCTGAGATGGTGGTTTCTGACAGGGGCTCCCAGTTTACTTATTTGTTTTGGGCCTCCTTATGTAAGCAGCTAGGTATCCAATGCACTCTCTCGTCAGGGTATCATCCCCAAAGCAACGCACAGACTGAGAGATTGAATCAGATCACGGAATAATATTTACGTTGTTTTTGTAGCCAAAGACAGGAAGATTGGAGTCTGTACCTTCCGTTGGCGGAATTTGCTTATAACAACACCTCCCATTCCGCAATCCGGATGAGTAATTTCTACTGTATCTATGGGTATCACCCTCGTCATCTACCTGTGGGTTCACTTGAGCCTTCGAATGTACCTTCATTGAACTCCTTATCCAATCTCTTAATGAGACTCTTCAACAAGCATGTGATACCTTAACGGCTAGCTGCAGAGACTACAAAAGATGGGCTGATAAGAAGAGACTCCCCAACCCGCCGTGGAAGGAAGGCTCCAATGTTTGGCTGGCCACCAAGTTTTTGCCTCGGTGGGTACACACCGGAAAGTTTGCCCCAAGGTACATAGGCCCATTTCGAGTTGAGAGGATCAGCCCAGTGGCTTTTCAACTGGAACTTCCCACACAATTGAGCAGAGTTCATCCAGTGTTTCATTCCTCGTTGCTTAAGGAATATCGCCCGGACCCTTAACTGCGGAAGACCAGCTGACCTAAGTACGACGTGCCAAGTGAGCCAGAGGAATAGGAAGTTTCACACTTAGTGGACTCTCGCTACCCCCAAGGGGGTCTCCAATACCTGTTACATTGGAAAGGGTATTCTCTAGAGGAACGTACTTGGGAAACCCACCATCATGTCCACGCTCCCTTACTTATTTGGAGGTTCCATCGACTCCATCCAGGGAAGCCAGGGGGGCCCCCGGTGAAGAGGAGGCATACTGTCATGCATCCCCATGGAAACTCTGGCATTCATGGAAACTCCATTGAATTCGCTGTTATGTTTCCTGCCGTCCGTTTCGAGCGGTCTAGTTGTTACAAGCAAGATGGCCGCCCCCTCCTTATACTGGTGACTGATCAGCAGTCTGGTGCATTGCACCTTCGGTTTCTCCCGATCCGTCAATGCTAGTGTTTTTTCACACTTTGAGCTAATGCTCCTATTGCCTCTTTCTCTGTCTTTTGCCCTCTTCTGTGCAGTCGTTCCTTCGACTGCTTCTCTTTGTTCTTCCTTTTCAGTCCTCGGCGCACCTCTGGCGCTCTTGGTTCATTTTCCTTCGTGTTTTGCCTTACCGGATCTGCGGGGCCTCTCCCGCATACCTGCTGCCTCCCGCTTTGCTTCTCCATTTGGTACATGGTCCTCTTGTTTGTCAGACTGCCGTGTACAGCTCTTCGGATACTACCGCTCTGTCTGCCTTTTCATTTCCTCTTTCTCTTCTCTTCCCTTTGTGTTTCTGGTCTGCAAGTAGCCGCATCCCTTCCTTTCTCCACGGATACTCGTTGGGAGTCAGCCTCTACGGACATATCCTTCAGTTGTACTCCTATTTCCTGCTCCGGATATAAGACGCTCAACATTCTCCACATTACATCCAGGTTCCCCCGTGGTCTGGTGCTTAGACCCTAGACAACGTGGCCTGCAACGGATGCCGCCCTTATTTACACGACAAAAAGAAGACCAGGGAGCCAAAGGTTTCTCATAGAAGAAGGACAGACACTCAAGAAAGCTCTACAGTGGAACAAGGTGAGGAGGAAGGGGGGGGGAGGTTATTGCTAAGTTTGACACCTCTGCCAACTCTGATGCTGATGCCGTGCTTGAATTCAAGAAGGAAGAACTGCTGTTTAAGCAGAAGGAGCTTGAGTTCCACATAAAGCTGAAAGCTGAGCAGGCAGAAAAACAGGAGGACAGGGATCACCAGTTGGAACTGGCCAAGCTTCCGGTTTCAAATGGCTCCTCCAAAGGATCTGGACATGTCTGTGTCCTCCTCTCATCCACGGTTTCTTAAAGATCTGCTCAGTGTATATGAAGAGAAGAATGACATTATGGACTAGTTGACTACATTTGAATATGCATGCGAAGTTCAAGAGGTTGTGGATGCTGACAAGATAGCATGGCTGCTCAGTCGACTACCCCATTCTGGGTGCGGTGATATTATGGAAATGTCCAAGGTTGAAAGAGTAGACTTTGCAAAATTAAAGCAAACTCTCATTTTGAAGTTTGGGAAGACTCCTTGCCAATACATAAACAGTTTCAGAGAGTACAAAAAGAAAGAAGGTAACACTTGGATGTTCTACGTTACTCATTCCTTGAAGAACTTGACTGGCTGGGTTGAAGGCTATAAGGTCTCCACCTTTGAGGGTATGATATGTTTAGTAATGCTTTAACATATTGTTGCATCTTGTTCCCCTGAGCTTAAGCAGCACTTGGCTGATTCAAAGGAGTTAGATCCTAAGAAGCTGGCCATGGCAGCAGATGTATGGGTGTCACACAGTGTGTCCCATAAGTACAAGACTACTCCTGTTAAGCAGGATGAGGGGAAAAAGCACAAAGATAAAGAGGGTGGGGGATCTGATAAAACTTCCTCCAAAAGAGCCACACAAAGAAATTCAAGGGTAAGTCCCAAGAGAATGTTCATGGAAGTGGGAGTCATCCTCACAAGCGGATCTGCTGGTTATAGTAAGCCTCCCTATGTCCCAAGACCCAGTAGATCTTGTGTGGGTAGTGGAGCAAATGACCATGTGAAGGGGGACCCCCAGATGTAAGGTCAACACCTTGGGGGTCCACTTTGCGAGTCTGGCCTTCCCCGCCTATGAGGAGGAAGAGATCGCAGGGGCATCCTTCTCCTCAGACTCCTTCCCCAGTGGGATAGAATCTAAGGTAGTCCTTGTTTCCCTGGGTTTCTGGGAGCCTTAAGTCTCAGAGGAGTATGCTAGCATTCCAGGTAACATCAAGCACTACTTTAAGGACGGAGTGCTAATCAATGGAGTAGATATGTCTGCCCTTAGGGATATTGGGGCCAGCAGAACTGTGGTGGATTCTACCTTGGTAGACCCAGAAGAACTTGCCAGAGCTCCTTTGATGCCCACCAAGTTAGCTGGTGGCCCCCCTCTCAGGATCCCAGTAATGCCTGTAAATCCTACTATGAATGGTACTATGGTCAGGATTCCAGTGAGTATACAGAGGCAAGTACCAGGTAAGGTCCTGCTGGGGAATGATCTCAGAGACGTAGGTCTTGTGGGTGACACAGCAGAGAGACCATGCATAAGGTCACAAACAAGGGCTGCATTGGCCAAGACCAAATCCAAGTCAAAGGGGAAACCCATGGCTAATGGAGTCAAGAAAGACAAGAGAGGGAAAGAAAACATTCCCCCTAGCTTACCTACCACTGAGGTGGAGGTAGTTGGCCAAGCACCTGGACCCGACGAGGAAGAGGTGTTGCCTGAAATTCTTAATCCACATTACCATCCTGAACTCCAAAGTTTATTGGTTGAAGGTGGTCCTGATGGGGTTGAGTTTAGCAAGGGCCAACGTGAGTGCCCCTCTTTTGAAGGGCTAAGGAGACAGGCCTGCTCCCAGCTTGAGGGTGAACCTCCTGGGAAGCATAGGATTTATTGGGAAGGTGGGCTCCTCTACAGTGAGCCCACAGAGTCTACAGAAGGAGACCATAGGAGGTTGCTGGGTCCCCTTCATGTAGGACCCTTCCTCTTGCAGCTGGCGCATGAAGTCCCCCTTGCTGGTCACCTTGGCATCAAGAGAACCAAGCAAAGGTTAGCCATGCACTTCTACTGGCCCAAGATGGGGGTGCACGTAGAAAGTCACTACAGGATTTGTGCCACATGCCAGTTATCTGGGAAAAGTTGCACAACAATCCAAGCTCCTTTTGGTACCACTCCCAGTTGTGGGGGTACCATTTGAAAGGGTACTGATTGACATTGTCAGTCCCCTTGACCCACAAACATCCTCAGGCTATACGTTTATCCTGGTGCTGTTTGACCATGCCACCAGGTATCCTGAGGCCATCCCATTGAAAACTGTAACTGCCAAGTCAGTTCCAAAAGCTTTACTTGTCATATTTACTAGGGTTGGCTTCCCTAAAGAAGTTGTGTCTGATCGGGGCAGCAACTTTATGTCAAAGTATATACAAGCCACGTGGATGGAGTGTGGGGTTACTTACAGGTTTTCCTCAGCATATCACTCCCAAACCAATGGCTTGGTTGAGAGGCTTAATAGAACTCTCAAAGGCATGATTGGGGCTCTGAAAGAGCCACAGAGGAGAAAATGGGATCTCCTTTTACCATGCTTGTTGTTTGCCTACAGAGAGGTACCTCAAGAGTGGGTTGGCTTCAGCCCCTTCGTGCTTCTTTTTGGTCACTCTGTAAGGGGACCCTTAGCTATAGTCAAGGTGGGGTGGGAGATGCCTACTCCCCCTGTCACTACCAATGTAGTATACTATTTGCTAGGTCTAAGGAAGAGGATGGCCCTCCTGATGGTTCAGGCTAGTGAGAAGTTGAAGGCTGGGCAAGCTCTGGTGAAACATTGGTATGACCAGAAGGCTTCCTTGATCAACTTTACACCGGGCCAGCAAGTCCAGATCATGAACCCTATAAGGCCTAGAGCTTTACAGGATATAAATGGGCAGGCCCTTACACAGTGGCAGAGTCACTGGGTGATGTTAACTATTTAGTGGACATTGGAAGGGCTGGGCAGGCTCCAAACATGTTTCAATGTAAATAGGCTGAAGGCTTTCATCCCAAGAGATGAAATAGCTGCACTTCTGTTGGCTTCAGATGTAGAGGAGGAAGAGTCAGAACCTCTTCCTGATCTGATCCCGGGCAGTCCTCCAGACAGCTCCATTGAGGGTGTCCATGTGGCCCCTCACCTGACATCTGTATAACAAGATGAGGTGAGATGTTTGCTGAGGCATTTTTCCCCCTTGTTTTCCCCTAGCTCCTGGTTTGACACCTTGGTGCAAACATGACATTGGCACAGGAGATAGTGTACCTACCAAAGGTAGGGGATATAGGATGTCGGATAAGGTGAGATCTTACATCAAGACTGGGGTCAACAAGATGTTAGATCTTGGGGTGATTGAACCCTCCAGTAGTCCTTGGTCCAGTCCCATGGCTTTGGCTCCAAAAGCAGGTTCCTCTGAGTTGAGGTTCTGTGTGGATTACAGGGCTCGGAATGCTGTCACAAAGACAAATGCACACCTCTTACCTAGAACTGATGAGCTGGTGGATACTTTGGGTGCCTCCAAGTGCCTCAGCACATTTGACCTCACTGCAGGGTATTGGCAAATAGCCCTAGCAGAACATGCCAAGGAGAAGACGGCATTCTCAACATCAGAAGGCCTTTACCAGTTCAGGGTAATGTCTTTTGGAATAGGGAATGCACCTGCCACTTTTCAGACGCTTGTGAATCATATCCTCAATGGCTTGGATGAATTCTGTCTTGCATATCTGGATGATATAGCAGTTTTAAGTGCCACATGGGAGCAACATGTGAAACGCCTTACAACTGTGTTGCAGGCTCTTCAGAAGGTCCACTTGACTATAAAGGTCAGTAAGTGCCAGATTTGTCAAGGTTCAGTGATCAACCATGGACACGAAGTAGGTGGAAGGAGGATACAGCCTCTTCCCAGTAAAATACACAAAGTACAATACTGGCCTGCCACCACTACACAAACCCACCAGGTGAGGCCCTTTTTAGGTCTCACAGGGTACCATAGAAACTTTATGGCAGGCTATGGCACCATAACTTCCCCTCAGACTGCTCTCACAACTCCCAAGAAACCCATGAAGTTCTATTGGTCTGAGGATTGTGAGAAGGCTTAAAAGACTCCTTGTGCCAGGCCCCTGTTCTCAGGGCACCTGATTACCAAAGACCTTTTATTGTGCAGACAGACCTTTTATTGTGCATACAGATGCCTCTGACACTGGACTAAGAGCTGTACTGTCACAAGTAGATGAGAAAGGCAAGGAACACCCTATTGAATTCATAGGTCGCCAGCTTTAGGACCGAGCTCAGGTGGTCCACAGTAGAGAAAGAATGTTTATCTGTTGTGTAGGCCCTGAGGAAGCTGAGGCCCTACCTCTATGGGACCCACTTCACTGTGCAAACTGACTTTAAGCCCTTAAAGTGGCTCATGAACTTGAAGGGAGAGAATCCTAAGTTGCTTAGGTGGTCCTTAAGCCTGCAAAGGTTTGACTTCACTATTGAGCATAGGCCAGGTGTTCAACATAGCAATGCTGATGGGTTGTCCAGAATATTTAACCGACTTAAACAAGAAACTCATCCAGGGGTGAATTAGTTCCCCATGTCCTTGGTCTGGGAGGGGCGAGTGTTAAGAAAGATTTTCATTTATGTGTACCCACCAACTTTTTGCTGGTGTCTGACCATCCTAGCCTGACTATTGCCAGTGGAGCCCAGCCTTATGCTGTACACCGCTAGGTTTTTCGCTCACTTTGTTATGGGGAAACTGACGCACCCTTAGACAGTCAGTACAGACTTTGGTTCCCTTAGTCTTTCACTTTGTTGCTAGTTTTTAGTAACATGTTAACAGTGCACAAAGTACCTTACAGTACAGTGCGCTGGGGTCTTCCTTTCATTTATAAGGCTCAAGACACCCTCAAAGGATTTTTTTTCGGTAGAAGTACAGATGTGCCTTGGACAGAGCTGGTGGGAGCTGTTATTTTTTAAAATATAGTTTTAACCCTTTCGTGTGGTCCAAACCGTGTTTACCACGTTTGGCCCAGGACAGTGGCCACGGCCCAAAACGGCCATTCCACGAGGTCCTTTGTTCTGTCCATTGGCCATCTTGTTCCTTTTCCTTCCTCAGGTTGAGCAGACCAGGGAAAACCCTTATTTGGTCATGCAGGTCCCTGCGGAAACCAAAGCTTTTGCAGGCTTCTGCATGCCTTGTGTGTGCGCCCCCAGGATGGGGGCTGAACTGTCTAGTTCCAGTACACATCCTGGGTGCCGGGATGTCTGGTGTGCTGGGAATGACTGGGACCACTGTTGTCCATGATTGGTCCACATGTGGGATGGCTCTATGTGAGCAGATCTCTCATTGGGTCCTCTTTGTTTTGTTGCATTGGAGATTCTAGATAGGAGAAGGCCCTTTACACCCATACCAGGTCAATCTCTTGAGTTCTCATCGAATTTAGGATAGGAGCCAAGCATCCTGAAACCAAGAAGCAGAGCCGAGGAACCGCT
This sequence comes from Ambystoma mexicanum, assembly GCF_040938575.1. Lineage (NCBI taxonomy): Eukaryota > Metazoa > Chordata > Amphibia > Caudata > Ambystomatidae > Ambystoma > Ambystoma mexicanum. Next base: position 1,606,368,979 of record NC_090932.1, read on the forward strand.
GGGGACCCGCTGGAAGGTTTGGCACCCTGAACCCACTGTCCCATTGGACCCCCTGTTTCTGATCGAACTTAGGTCTGCAAAGGCGCTTTGCCCCATTGGAATAGTGGGACTAACTATTCCTGGCACCGCCACCTTAACCTGAATGCAAACCTTCTCAGAAGTGTTCCTGGACCGCCCAGTGAACTGACCAGCTTGCTCTGGACCTTTGCCCTGGAACCGCTGCCATCTCAAGTTGACACTTGAGCTTTTGGAGACTGTTTCTCTTGTTGATGTTGTTGGTTTGAAGAACACAGGTTATTCTCCACACTCTGAAGCAAAACCCCATGCTGGAATTCCATCCTAACTTCCTCAATCAAGAAGCTTTGCCTTCATTTTATACAGGTGCTGACAGGGCCCTTGTACCAATAAGTTCTCTAGTTGGAGGAGTACCGTGAATTAATCGAATCCTTAATGTGAGAAGAACAAGAATGAAAGTTATTTTACCGAAAATAACTTTTGTTTTCTCCCCGTGGACATTTCGGACAATCCCCTCCCCCTCGGCCCACTTACTTACCTGTGGGGGGCAGACCACCTTGTGTGCCGCTGTCTTCTGCATCCCTTTGCGACGCCGGTTCCCTTCACTTGCGTGGATGGGAACCGGTGGCACAGGGGGCTCTTTTCTTTTTTCCAAACGTTATTTCAATGGGTGCGGGGGACGCCCCCGCAACACCTGCTGACATTACAGTGAACAAGGGTGCAGCAGACACGAATGGGGGACTTGTTTGAAATTTTGGGCCGTACGTAATTTTCGTATGGCCAAAAATTCTGTCAAGTCTCCCATTCGTTTTTTTTTTTGGTTTATTTGTACGAATTTGGTAGTTGGAGGGCCCATTTCCTAATTAGACTTTGTATTTGTGATTGGCTGTTCCCTAATGGTTCCACCTCCTTCCCATGTGCACCTTTCTGTCTCCATCTTCCTGCATGTCATTTAATCTCAGGCGCTGTGCATGCTCTAATGAGGTAGATGATCTCGTGCCCCGGCCCAAATTACACAACTTGTGGACCTGACATATGCTAGGTTTCTGGCACCGGTGCCTATCTAGCATTCCCTTCCCATGTGTGGCTCCTCCATGGCCTGCATGAAGGTTCTTTTTATAACTGATATTGGTGCCTTTAGTATAGTGCAATCCTTGCAATGTTCCAAACTATTCCATCCGTGCTCCCCACAGTGTTCTGGTATATTCTTTTAATTTGTGAGGGTATGCTGTACTTAGGTGTGATGTTGCTGTCTTTGTGCACTAGTTTTACCTTTACCCAGTCCCTTTCCTTTGCTGAGTCAGAACTTGTGGCTTTTCGTGCTTTGTGGCTGCTCTTTCTTTGAATTAACTCACTTGTTTATTTCAATGGGTGTGGGTTGCCTGGACTGTGTACTCAGCAACATCTACAGAGGTGTTAACGGTGTATTCACCCGACTTTCCCGCATGAGGTAAAACGTGAACACTCACGGACAGAGTTTGGATTAGCTCTGTGAGCAACCATGACATTGGTAACAGTAGCAGTCTAGACTAGACGAAGTATCACTGCCAGTCCTTTGTTAATTGGCATCTATAGTCATTTCAAGATGGCCCCCAAGTAAACACAGACACACTGCACCTTAACCTATCTGAAAAGAGAGAAAGGACCCAGGAGAATCGGTTACCATCGCAACTAACAATACCACGGGAACGCTTGCAAACTCGAGCCAAGCGGAGTATTCACCTCTGTCGGTTGAGCTGTGCTACGAAAAACACGACCGGGTGAAGAGGCATTACCAAGTGAACAAAATAACTCCAGACTAAAGGCGTGGACGACGCACAGACTGCAGAAAGAAAGGCGAATCACCCTGTCATCTTATGAAACAAGGTGAGCAGTACTTATGGAATGAGACAGTGCTATATAACCCTTTTCAAAATCAGCTAACTCCTTCCCAAACTAATTAATCCAGGGTTTTGTGACTGGGACACAGCGCTTTCATTTAGCGACTGTTCCCAGCCCAAAACCCCAACATAACGAAGTGACGTACAGTGGAACAACACAAAAAAAACGTAAATTGTCATTTGTTTCACAGATCTCAACACCTCCCGGTGTTTGAAACAAGAATAACCGTAGAGCCCAACTCAATCGTTAGCCAGATGCATGGACATGACTACGTTCTCTTTGAAGAAACGAAAGTCTTCAGAACTTTGAGGTACTTCAGGTTAAGAACTGAAAATTGATAAAAAACACTAATTGCAAGAATGTAATTATTAGTGAACTGAATTGCAAATGTTCTTTTTAAATTGCAGAAATTGAAAAATTGTTGTAAAAAGGTATATATCCGCACCTGATGAAGGGTTCCATATACCCGAAACGCGTAGTGCATTAGAGAAACTTCAAAAACAAAGGACTCTGACTCATCAGTCAATTATAAGTTCAACACATGGACTATAAGTTTCTCTCAAAAACCAATAGGAAATGAACCCATGAGAAATGAAAACGTGAAAACGTTATTTAAATTGTGATGTACATAAAAAAAGTCTTTTTTCAACTCTGTTTTAATTTGGATATACTGTTATGTATGAATTAATGCTGAAAATGTTCAATAATTTGTTTTTTGGTACGAAACTATGCCATGAAATATTAATGACTTCAAAACGTTGCATTAAAAGTGTTGAAAAACCCTAAATAACTATAACATTTATTTTTGCATCTATGATGCCCAAAAGTGTGCACAGAGCATAGGTCACTTATGTGTAAGTGATCCCACAACCTTCCCAACCATGACATTGGGCCTCATTATGACCCTGCCGGTCTGGAAACAACAGTGGCGGTAAATCCGCTGCCACCGTTGTTTCCGGATCAGCTAATTCCGGGTCCTGCAGGCTGGAGGTGTCACTCCCGCCAGGTCTGACCTGGCGGGAGTAACGCCACCCGGCTGCTGGCAGAAATGCAAACACCGGCTCCGTCATAGAAGGAACCAGTGTTTCCATTGTCCCCATCCCCATGGAGTCCTGTGGGACTCCATGGGAATGGCGATTTACGGAATTCTGCCTCCGGAATTACCAGGTCACCGAGGTTGTAATGCCCTGGTGATTCTGGCAATCACGGAGACACAATGGTATTTCGGGTCCGGCGGCAGCCTGCTGGTTTTTCTGGCACGACTACTGCCGGACTCGTAATGAGGCCCATTGTGTGCAGCTTTGACACATTCCACGTGCCACAGGGCTGCCTGGATCACCCCTTTTCTAAGCCTGTTCATTCTCTCCACTTGTCCATTACCTTGGTGTGGTAGAATTCCAAGATTATGTGCTGTAAAGGGTTTTCTTTCAGGATTTCATTTTGCATTTCCAAAGACGGGGCCTGAACTCCGTCATCCGTCACCATTTGGGAAAGGGATGCCCTGGAAATTGCCCTTTAAAAATGTGATTGATCCTTTGGTAGTAATGTCCTCCAAGAACTTTCCTTCTGCCCACTGTCACAGGCTGAGTGTTCTACAGTATACTTGAGAACAAACAAGTTGTGTACAACTATGATTTATTCATACTGAAACAGAGATTTGAGCAAGGCCCATAGGATTTGTCTGGGATTGGCTTTAACAAAATAGGTAGATGACTCAATACAACAGTGTAGAGGTTCAGGAAAAACACCATCAAGTGAAAGCGAGAGGGAACCCAAACACTTGTATCTAATATAGGAACATGGTCCTGCTTCCAGGCTCCTTCGTCTGTAACCGTTGATGTGCCTTCAGATTTTTTAAACAGTCACGCACAGTTTCTGGAAGTTTCAAGGATTTCAGGGACCTTCTTTCATAGTCTGGTCAAAGGTTTGCCCTCCTTAGCTTGAAGTATGGTGACCAATTCTGGGCACTGGAACCCTGATGCCTTGGAGCCAGACATTGACAGTCTATTTCTACCCATCTATCTTTACCCTGGGTGCATTGTCATGCTGCAGTTATTGTTATCACCTCCCTCCCACAGATGAAGGGAGGTATATGGAAATTGTGGAGTCCCTTACAGTCTCTGGTCTCTAAAGAGCCCACATCAGGGTCTGGTCTATCATGGGGCCCACAATCTGCTCAGGTCTCTTCAGAAGAGTCATCCCGGGATCTGGGGATATAACCTCCTAGGAAGTCTAACCCCTCCATCCCTACTCAGCTAAGTTATGTGAGAATTTGGACAAAGGATTGCAAAAGCAGCACACAAGGTTCCACACTAACAGGATCCACGACTGAAAGATGACTACTAAATTCTATCTTTCTCCTTATCTCATCTTTCTCTTCCTTTCCCTTGTGTTTCTCCTGTCCACCTCTTCCTGGTGGTTCTCTGGCCACCTCTTCCACACTCCCGACACTAACGTATGCAGTGGGGGTGTGGGGGTTGGACAGTGCATCTTTGGGCTACTGTTCAACCCCTTCTGCAATGCTCAGGTGACTTATCAGAATAAGGTGACATGAACATTTCAGCAATGAGCGCAGATGAAACAAGTGTATTCTCTGCATTGGGCTGCCTCAACATTTCAGCAATGAGCGCAGATGAAAGGAATGCCTTCTCTGCACTCCTTTCATTTGCACTCATTTTGGTGACTCTGGCCCTTAGTGTGTGTGGGTGACAGAGAGAGCATGCTACATTAGAATTGATATGCTGGGCATAGCTAGCATAGAATTTACTGTGCATTGGGGAGAAGGTCGGTCAGGGAGAGATAATAATGCAAGAGTAGTTTGAGGGGATTTAAATTATAGGATGGTAGAAGTGTTTATGATGGGAAGGGCTTTCCAATGAAGCTGGGTGGAGAGTCAGAAGCAGAAATGAGATGGGGCACAGGAAAGGCAGGGGACTAAGGATTAGGGAGCAAGGAAGAGTGAAGATCCATGGGTGTCAATAGGTACAAACACTATGGGCAAGGTAGAGGGGAACAAGCCTGTGCAGGGAATAGAGTCGACTGTAAGAAGGAACTGTTTATTGAGAGCCAAGTAGCGTCTAGGTGGTGTTTGTAGTTGGCAAAGTTGAGTCCTTTATCAAGTCGAAAGAAGGAGGCTAGCACAATAGCCATGGTGGCTTAGTACCAGGGTCATGGTGAGGTTTATTTTGTTAGATTTGTAAGTAAGGAGGGGCAGATCTTCATGTTCATTTGCTTTACCATAGTGTAATGATTTTGAAATTAGTGAGAACTGCATTTAAATGCAAAGTCTGAACACTGTCTGCATTCTTCCATTAGAAAACATGTTTTTCTCACGTATGCTAGTTTGCAGTGCTTCAAGGTTTGTTTTGAATAGAGATGCCAGCAGCTGTTTGATAACGTGGTAGTGCTGATGCTGGAATTTGTGATCACTGCGCCTCCTGTAACTGTGCCGACGAAAATGTCGACGCCAATTATGGCGCAGCACAGTGATCAAATAGATCACTTTACTGACGTCCCCCAGCATGCATTCCCTACCTGTCCTCCCCACCCCACTTATCTTTACGGCGGCATACTTCTGTGTGTCCCGCCAATTCCCCGCTATCCCTGCAGCGTCAATTCCTCCCTCTTACGTGGGTCGGAGCTGACGACACAGGGTGCTTTTTCTTTTTTTAAACTTACTTGTCCCCCGCTTACCACAATGGTAAGCGGGGGACACCCCCCAACCTCTGACTCTCGTTACTGCCACCAAGGAGAGCAGGGGACACCCCTGCAACCCACGGTCTGCTTGAGCACAGTAATGGGAGTCGGTAAATGGAAATGCACCAAAGTCGCCGTAACTGCATAGTTGCAGTTATGAGGTCGACATTTTGGTACATTTCGATGAAGCTGTCTTTCGCGCTCCCATGAGAAAGGGTTTGATATGGCATTTTGGCCGAATACCCATGGAGGTGAGCAACAGGTGGACTTGGAATGTCAGAGCTTTCTGGAAAAATAACATCCTGCATTTGTGGGAGGTTTAAATTGGAGAGCACCAGATTAGGCAGATGGAAGAAGCTTCTGGGAAAGGTTGGACACACCCCTTTCTATTGCCCATTAAGCACAAATCTCTCTGTTCACCTGGTTTGGAGTTGGCCAGTGCAGTTCTGGCAGGGATGAGGAGCGACCTGGATGCCACTTTAATGGTGAAGTATAATTAACCTTTTTACATTAACCTTTTTATATAGTTTATTCCTTTGTGTATGGTTATTCGATAATAAACGGCCATAACGAGCCGTTTTACATTTTAGCTGAAAGTGTGTTGTGTGAATAATTGCCTTTCAATGTGTAAAGATTTTTCCTATCATTGTGTGCTGGGGCTGTAAAGAAGATTACCGTGCACATCTGAAAAGCAAACCATTTGGCGTCATGAACATTTGGCTGCCTTGTGCTGTAAAATTCCAGGCATCCAGCAATCTGTGCTTGTATGTTGAAAGGTGAGATTTATGCCAGCTAGTTTTTTTTCTCTTTCTTTGAAGTGAGAGCCTGGCTGTGTTGATAAGCATTTTTTGTGCAAGTGTTTTGCATGACTTTATTCAGAGTGCAGTGAATAATTCTTTGTGCATAGATCGTTGTAAATTGCTGTAAATTTGCATTCTTTGTTTAAGAAGAGAGATCAGAGTTTTTCTGCTGGCGGAAATGCCTTAATGTTGTTATTCCTGGCTGGACTAATGGTCTGTATGATGCATTAGCTAGAGAGTGGGCTTGTGTCACCGCGTTAAATGAGCTGTAGGATGAGAACTGGAGCAGCACTGGACCCGAAGAGGTTGTGTCTTGTTTACATCAGGTTTCAGTGCAGAAGGGATTGGAATTTGCCGCACTAGGGAGGCGAGGATGGATCCTCTTGATGCCTACAGGAGAATTCATCTGAGAAATGTGGAACTGGAGGCAGAGGTTTTGCATTCAGAAAAATAATTAGCTGCTGAGAAACACATTGTATTTACACAACTATTACAGTTGAACATTTGGCATGACAAGGCCTCGAAATATCAAGAGGTTGCTGAGAGAGCAGCTGTCAGAGTTGCCCACTATAAATATAGGAAGCGAGGGGCAAGCTTAACAAACGGAAGATTGCTGCGGTGATTGCTACTGCCGGTACAGATTGGGATCCAGATAAGTGGGATGGCGATATCTGGGATTCTACTGGTTCAGACTGGAGCTCACAGGGGAAGCAGAAGTTGAATCAAAACAGGACAAAAAGGGCTGTAACTGCTAAGCCAGTAACTAGGCACAGGGCCGGTCCCCACCCACACAGTCTGGGTGGGGGTGTTGTGGATTTTACCACACTGGAAGATCACACACAGCAAGAAGTTGGTGAGATTATTACTCGACTGAGACAGAAGTCGGGGGAGCCCTTACTCGCCTGGATGGTGCGCATGTATGATGGAGGTGCTGGGGCCTGTTAGTTGATTCCACCGATTCCCCATGCTTTATGCCTTTTATCTAGTGACACTAATATATAAGAAGCATTGCGGGCTGGGTCTCCTCCAGATGCGAATGGTCAAGCTTTGCAGGTGTCTTTGTTGCACCTAGCAGCCCAGGGGTGGGACCATAAATATCCTATTACCATGGATTGGCCCACTGAAGAGAAGAAGTGATATACTTTGAAGCAGGCAGTTCAGAAAATCTGAGAACCTGCTATGAAAGAAGCCGTTCATTTTGATGAGTTGGTACATATGGGGGTGGTGCCATTGTCAGTGTCAACCAGAAATATGGTTATAAGAACTGGCATTGTTGAAATATGATGTGCCACAGGAGGAGATTGATGATATTGAAACAAGGGAAATGTATGAGTTGTACAAAAAAAAAAGAGTGCTTGCTGGGAAAGATCAGAAAGATTGCTATAAACAAGTTAGGAGACAGGTGGTGTACAAGCAGAAAGGAACACCTCCCCTTCAGCGCCTCCTGAGGAGGAGCAGGGAGAAGGGCCCATGGGGATCCCTTCCCAGTGCCAGTCAACATATGCGGAGTTAAGAAAAACAGTGAGTACAATGTTGGAGGCTGTGTCTGGATACACTCATTCTAAATTTGACTAGGATTATGATCAAGTCTCGGCATGTTCAGCTTGTATAAAAGTTTACAGACGACCTTGTGTTAATGTTGAGAAATTTTGGATGCCTGGGACCACACAAGAGGTCCGAGCTTTGAGAGATACCGGGGCGGAAGCCTCATTAATTTATGAAAATCCTTCAAGATTTAAAGGTCGACACTTTACCATTACTAGGTTGGGAGGAAAAGAGACGCCCGTTGTACAGAGAGGAGTAGAAATGAAGGTAGGCAGTTTGAAAAGACAGAATTATCAAGTGTTGATTGTCCCGATACCTGAATATATTATTGGCTTTGACATTCTAGAGGGGTAGACTCTAGGGCTAGGAGGTAAAACCTATCGGTTTGGAATGAATGCGTTTACTTGTACACCAGTTATTGTAGGCAAATTGAATATTCTTCCGGTGCACGTGCCTTTGGCCACTAAGCGTGTGTCTATGAAGCAATGCCGCATTCCCGGGGGTCATAAGGACATTTCAGACACCATTAAAGAATATGAAGAGGCGGGAGTATTATGCCCAGTCTCTACTGCTTAGAGCAATCCTTTCTGGCCTGTGAAAAAAAGGGTCTGGGAGTTAGGCAATGACTGTGGACTATAGAGAATTGACCAAATACACCCCCCTTTTAGTTCTTGCAGGGCCAGATACTGTTACCTTGATTGCGAACATACAGAAGTTTGAGGGAGCCTGGTATGCTGTGTTAGAGTTGGCAAATACATTTTTCTCTGTGCCAACTGCAGAAGAGAGCCAGGAGCAGTTTTCATTTTCTTGGGGTGGTCATCAGTACACCATCACAAGATTGCCTATGGGGTACTTGCATAGCCCAACCCTCTGTCACTGGCTGGTGGCAGATCATTTAGACAAGATACCATGTAAGCCTAAAATACAAATCTCACATTAGATTGATGATATTCTTATTCAGGGCAAGGATGAGCGCAGTGTGCAAACTCAATTGGAAGCAATCATTGAAGGGTCGAAGAAGGAAGCCTGAGAGATGGACCCCAATAAAATTCAAGGGCCAGCAGAGACTGTGATGTTTTTGAGAATTCAATGGCATAATGGGCACCAAAAGATAGTGCGCAAAGCCAGACAAAAGATACTCGAATTTACCACTCCAGTGAACAAGCAAGAAGCTCAGCAGTTCATAGGGCTGTTTGAATTTTGGAGACAGCATATACCACATTTAGGGCAAACCTTGGCCCCACTTTATAAAGTGACACAAAAAAAATATGACTGAGTTCGGCGAGGAGCAGCAGAGAGCATTTCATTTGGCAAAGGACACAGTGCAGCATGTGCTCGATTTGTCACCTTTAAAGTCAGGAGAAGTGGAGTTAAATGTATCTGTACAAGACAATTCAGCTAACTGGAGCCTAAGGCAAAAGCAAGACAATAAGCAAGTTCCTTTGGGATTTCGGAGTCGCAAATTCCCCGAGGCGGGTGATAACTCCATTTGAGAAGCAATTGCTTGCGTGTTATTGGGCTCTTATTGATACTTAACAACTGACAGTGGGTCATGATGTATTGATCAGGCCCGGAATCCCAATCATGTAGTGGGTGTAGAGCTCTCCTAAAACACACAGGATAGGTCACGCTCAAGAAGCCAGTTTAATCAAATGGAAATTGTGCATTCAAGACAGAGCAATATCAGGAAAGGGTGGGGTTGTGAACTACATGAGCAAATGGCTAATATACCACTTATAGATTACATACCACAGGAAGTGACAGAAGTACATGGGTCTCCAGTAAAATGGGGATTACCTTATCGGGATTTGACAGTAGAGCAGACAGAGCATGCCAGGTTCACTGATGGCTCTGCTCACTACATAGGAACTGAGCGCTACTGGAAAGCAGTGTCATATAATCCCAAGACAAAAAAAGATCTTAACGTCAGGGAAAGGGAATAGTAGTCAGTTTGCAGAACTCTATGCAGTATATCAAGCTTTGAAACAAGAAACACCCGGTCAATGTCATTTGTACACAGATTCATGGTCAGTGGCCAATGGGCTAGCATGTATGGTTGCTGTGAGAAACTGAAGGGTATCTCACCCGCTACTCCTCGGGTACTTGTCATTCAGGTGGCCAGGACATGGCCTTCACTTTTGGATCCCATTCCTGGGTGTTGACCAGTGGGGAGGATCACCTGGTGAGGGGTCTTTGGGGAGTGGGGGTGAGGCAGCCGATGGTGATAAACGGTATTCCGCCCTTTTTTGTTCATCTACCCCATTCTATTTTGTAGGATTCTCCGAGGTCCCAACCACTGCACATTTTTACACAAACACTGGGCCGAGGAAGAGGATGGCAGAGTAACAAGACTAACTCTCATGCATCGTACTGGACATGTCCCATTAATTGGATCAGGAGAATTTAGGCACTTGACTTCAAGTGCATACACCTGATACCAATTAGCTATCCTCACACGGAAAAAAGGCAGCACCTAAAGACACACTCTGAGCAAGGCGGAACACAAGTACGAGCAGGACATTCGGGGCAAAGACAAACCTCATTGAGCAGAGCGACAGACCAAGGGACGAGAGCAGCGGGTCAAAAACCCCAAGAGTTCCCTACTGAAGGGCGTTGCCTCCGACAGTCTGCGAAAGACACGTGGAGAAGGCCAGATCTCGCAAGTGAAGACTGTATTGTGTTTCAAGGATGCCAGCGATCCTCCCGGGTGAACGGCAGAGTTGTGGAAACGAGGTCAAGCCTGGGGTACTAACCTTGAATCTTGAATTGGAAATTGGAAAATAAGAAAGAAAAGCACACAGCCGGTGAGCTGGCGAGCCACCTGAGGGACCGGTGTGTGTTAAAGAAAGTTTGAAGTGGCGACATTATATTGCAAGTGAAGGCTGCACGCGTGTGGATTAGACGTGAAGGAAGGCAAACCTGTGAATGAACTTTGAAGTAAAAATACAGCTGTGGAATCAGCGATACCGAGTAATGGAGTGGTCCGGTGAAAGGAAGTAGCCCACTCGAAAGTCTCTGTGAAAGGGGCATGGTTTTAACGATAAAGCAAATGAAGTACAAAAGCGTAAAGTAATCAGAATTACCTGCTAGAGAAGGGGAGAGTGGAAGTTGAATCTTGAACTATAAGTTGAATTGGTCCTGTCTGTGAAAGCCACGCACATTTGAATGTCTTCAACACCCAAAAGTGGTCTGAGTCCGGCTGAGGGAGACCCAAAGTGTAATAAGCTTCGGCATGGGAGCCCCTTTGCAAGTTTTGTTGAACTTTGTGCTGAAGAGGTCCTATCCCAACATTGGGGGACCCATGTGAACTTTGTTTGAAGAGGTCTGAGCCTGACAGAGGGGGACCTATGTGATCTTTGTGTTTGAAGAGGTCTGGGCCCCACAGAGGGGGACCTATGTGAACTTTGTGGTGAAACATAATTTGGAGGTCTGAATGAGAGACTTTAACGTGGAAGGCCAGGCGGGCCTCGATCCACTTTATTGTACTAAGAACCCGAGCCAGAGTTTGTCATCTTGGCTACAAATACTGCCTTACTCCGTGGGGTCTAACGTGGGGACGAGAGCTGATTTAGATATTAATTTGAACACTGATTTTTCCTGAGCATACATTTCTCCTTTATACACATTTTCTACAATAGATAGGGCATTAGGGTTTGTTAGTATAGACAATTTTGATTTGACAGACTCTACTAGGACTGTTTTGTTTATCGTTTGATGGTCAAGACTACTCCCATCTTAGTTATAGGGCAGAGTAGGAGTTTTCCAACCCTAGAAACTATTAAAAAAAAAGGTTTTTCAAATTGTACCCATTGGGTCCGTGTCATACTTTTGATCCCATGCCTTCCCCTACATATGGAGTCAGGAATGGGATCCGACTCAATTAATAAAAGTTGAGAACCCATGCTTGCAATTGTCATCCCACCAGATGGGGAGAATAGGATTATTGAAGTCCTGGATTCTGATCGAATATCTACCATTAAGGAGACCTTATTCTTATATTATTCAACTTCAAATCCCAGTTGGCCAACAGGATTTGTTCCTCGAAACCCAGGTACTATTAGACACCCTACCAATAGCCCATTATCAAATACAACAGTGGGACCGAATAGTCTTAAAAATAAGACCATATCATATATTTATTAGACCTGGCACCTTAAATCCTCCTTTTCCTGAACCTTTTGTTTTCTGTGTCAAACCGCATTCATCGAAGTGAAGCTCGGAATGGTCAGACGACTTTGAAACCTTCTATGAGGAGGTTGAGACCCTTTTCTTTTCCAAGTCTTCAAACCCAACAGAGGGAACCCTTACCCCTCCTGAAAATGACCGATATTGAAGTTGTCATAGCTCAACTGGCCTCCCATCAGATTCAGGCCAAGGCTCGCCTTCAAGAAATTTTGACGAGGTTAGTAGAATTACAAGCAAGACCCCTATTACCTCAAGGTATATTACAACCCTACCTTGAAGGAGAAGACCTAGGGAATTTTTTCTGAATTTCGAATGATTAGCTGAACAACTGGGTCGGGGAGAAAACATGAAGAAATGCTACTTGGGACCTCTACTAAGAGGCAAGCTACAAACTGCCTATCAGTTGCTTAATCTAACATTTGGAGCTACTTTCATATCTATCAAGGAAGGACTCCTTAAAAGAGTAGGCCAGATCAGTAATTTTTATCGACAAAAATTAGGGTGCGTCAGATTAAACCCCGGTGAGACCCCCCTGGAAGTAGAATTAATTAAAAGCACTATCTCCCTGTGGGTTGGCAATAAAACACTGGAGGAGTTAGTAGAAATGACCACCTTGGAACAGTTTATCAACTTGTTCCCTCCTTTTCTACAGAAAGCAGTATTACAATTAAATCGGCCCTACCTTAGCAAGGCTATTGATACTGCTCAAAACCATTCAGATGCAGTAATACATTTCCATTCATTACATAAAAATGAAGATAGAAAAGATCAAAAACCAATCTACCGCTCTCAAAACCTGCCTTTACAATGAGGAGGACCCTCTAAAACCAGAGAGTGGACCTGAAAGGAAAGGTTGAAATAAAAAAGAAACGACACTAGGATTAAAGAAGAACTAAGGAAGAAGAACTCAAAGGGATCAAACCATCACCACCCTTCTGCTTCTCATGTAGGGAGACAGGTCATTTAGCCCAGCATTGTCCAAAAAATCAAAAGGTGGAGCCTATGGAAATAGGATGCCTAAGAGGAGAGGAATGGGAAGAACAAGAGGAAGATCTAGAAACCTTTAGCATATGTTTATGCCGATGAATGATGAATGATATTATGTATCGCTCTGTTAATGGGGAGTAAATTGCGGAGCTGCGATCAAAGACAAGCTAAGAGATTTCTATTCCATTCATTGACTCAATACCTTTTCTATCCTAGTAATCTACTAAATTCAGGATTACTTTCTCTTAAAACTCCCTATAGGCGGAGGTTCCGAGTATTTGAACTACAATAAGCGTGGTTGATGTTTTGAAGCCTGTGATCTCTCTTTACTTCAGAGAGCTAGATGAAGGAGATTAGAGACTCTGACCACCCGCTACAGGTACAGACATCTCAGTTTTTTGAGTCAAATATACTTATACGACAATCTACTTTATTTAGAAACGGTCACTATTATATGAATGAGCATGTATGTTTCCCATGTTGGCCCCAGTTAGTCCAGACATCCAGGATCTGATTAGCAATAATTTTGCTTTACAGGTGAGTTATCTCTACATATAGAGGGATTATCTACCCAAGAGAAGACATTTCTTGCTTTATTCAAGGCTACTTCTTCAATTCTCTCCACAGAACGAACCAGGTACTTTTACCCTAGGCCAGTTCTAGGCATTTGATTGTCTTTAAGAGATTCTATCAAGCACACAGGGCTGATTTTCTCTTTTGTTATTTTTTCAACAGCTACAACGGTTACTGTACGAAGAGATCTGCAATCACACTGTTTTACAAGCAGCTGTAGTCGTTATACAGCTATATACATTACTAGTAGATCTTGTAATTGTTTTTATAGAATTATTAGTGACACTACTCCTGAAGAAGGTCCCTTTAATAATCTACAGAGGACTGAAACATGTTGAGCAAATGACAATGGTTTATATGTTTTCTCCATTAATAACAATCAAAGGTCAACTAACTGATGAAGATATTCAAGAGATATTAATTTGAGCCTCTTTAGCTATATTGATCCACGATCAACTAGGATCGAAGCGTATTTCAAAAGGCAGTGTTTGTCACATTTTTCGAATTGTATTTTTTATACAGTGTTTTATAAATGTTGAAGTTTTAATAACAGGTATTTTTATGATTCAATAAAGTATGAATGAGTATTTTCAGAACAGTTATGTGTTTAATGTTGATAACTGTTGAATAGAGCTCTCTATCTTCCGTTTATATAGAGTTTTCACTACCCATTATAAGGTAGAGCTTCCACCCAGGTGGTAAAGATGGGACTCCCTCCTAAATCTAGTGTATTCACTAGGTTCCCATGATCTGTCTTGAGGGCCGTATCCCCTCCAATCAACTAAGTAGTATAGTTTGGATCTGGTGTATTTTGATTCTAAGATATCCTTTACTTCAAACTCTGGTTCTCCGTCAACTAATACTGGTTTTGGTGCTGTTGTAACCCGAGTACCAGGTTGTACCGGTTTCAGGAGTGATACGTGAAACACAGGATGAATCTACATAGCGGGTGGTAGGGCTAATTTAACTGCCACTGCATTTATTATGGATTCAATAGGTTAAGGTCCCAGATAACGGGGACGAAAGGTCAGAGTCCCTTTTATGGGCACATATTTTGATGCTAACTAGACCTTTTCTCCAATTTTATAGTCTGGGGCTTTACTACGATGTTGGTCAGCAAATTTCTTTTGTCTGTTCTTGGTTTGGAGTAAATGTTCTGCTGCTTCTTTGAAGGCCTTGGAAATAGTCTTATGTAGGGTTTTAGCCGCTGGCATTTCCAAAGGGGTTGTGAGATCCAATTCTGAAGTATGTGGATGTCTACCATATATAGTGTAGAAAGGGGTTTGTCCAGTGCTGGTGTGTAATTAATTATTCTAGGCATATTCAGCTATTCATAACAAGTCCTTCCAATTTCTATCTGTCAGGAGTCAGGGGTTGCACAGGAATAGGCGTATTATGCACAAATGAGTTGGGAACTACACTTCCCAGCAGGCATAGGGATTATGTGTAGTTCCCTATGCACGCCAGTCACCAGCTGCAGGCAATTAGGAAGGCGTGTTATAATGGCCATCCGCCCGTGCTCCGGTGCTGATGATTAATGCTGGAGAGCACGGGCCGTGGCGGCGGCGAGGCAGCTGACAAAAAAGGAGGCTGGCAGGCAACACGGAACGCTGGAGGGAACATTGGAGGAAACCTTGTCAGGCTCATGACTCGAGCCGCGGCAGTGCTAAACTACTGAGAGTTTTCCTGCATCTAGTCGTCAGATCCGGGGCAGCCGCAGGAGGCGCCCGGACAGCCAGTTAAGTGTTCCCTGTATTTTAGTTGTGATGTGGGATAAGAGACTGCAATACACGGGTCGTGGCAGTGATTAAGGCGGCCAGGCGCCTATCATTTTGGCTTCATTCTTTTTGGGGCCGGACGTCCGCAGGAGACATATGGACAAGCAGTTAAGTATGCATTTACAAGCATTATATGTTATGAATTGGTGAGGTGGCGCTAGCATCTCATTTAAGACACGGTTACAGCGTGTTACAGCACCCGCGGAGGTGATATGCCTGCTGAGGCTTACACACAGGCATTTATGATTTCAGGCGCATTCTGATTGAGTTTTTGGTTAATGAGGGCCTCTGCTAACACGAGTGGCCCATGAAAGGTTTTGGGCACCCACACACGCACAATGCTGATGTTCCCAATATGTGCAGTGTAATGCTTTGTGTACTGTTGCTTGTGCTTGCCCTGTTAGGGCCATTTGTTTCAGTCCTTATACTGTCATGTTTGTTCTGTGGGTGTACTATGTGCTATGCAATGTTATGTCATACATTGTTATGTCAACTGTAAGAAGATCTGGTTAGTGATGTTTGTTGCATTCAAGTCATTATCACTAACATCTACGGTCTATGTAATGTGCTTTGTGAGTCTTTCAGAATAATGTCATGTTTTTCCAGTTCAAGTTGTTAGGTTTAGGCTCAGGAGTGTATGGTAGGGTTTTCAGAGGTATCAAGTCAGGAATTACTGCGTTAGGCCTAAATTGTGTTTAGGTTTTCGTTTTCTCCATGTATGCATGTTGTTTTACTCTTCCTTCCCTTTGTCATTCCTTCCCCTTTCCCTAACTCCGTCTTCCCCCCATTGGCTGCCACGTGGCTTCCTGTATTTATATACTCAGGCGTGTGATGCTGGAAATGCATCAGAGGGACAGGGCCTCTGAATCCTTGTCCTTTACTGCTATTTATCGTGTGTTCTGTCGTGTTTTCTGCACAGGAGTCCATGTGGGACTCCTGGCAGAGCAGCTCTCTCTTTTGGTTTGGTGAACAGACCCATGGGATACCCTTATGGCACCCATGGGTAGGGGTACAACCCTGTGCCCCTAGTGTATGTTTTTGGGCACCTGTGGGTGGCCCACAGAGCAGGGTAGGGGCTGGTGGCAGCTCCATGCTGAATTTGACAGGTGCTCTGGGTGTCCTCCATTTTGGGATACCCAGGCCCTGCCATTGGGATCAGTTGATTCCTGATAGGAAACAAGATGGCCCCTGTGGCCTCTTGCTTTCTATTGCCTGTCACCTTGTTTTCCCAAAGTCCTGGGAAGCCCTGACTCTGTCCCTTCCCCCTCACTGGCTGCTGGGTGGAAGTTCCATATATGGTGTTGTTGTGAAGGCCCAGCTAGACTGACTGGAGCCTTCCCAGTGACTGTATGTTGTGGTTACCTCCTGTGGTTGGGACCTGGGTGAATGGAGTGTGTGACCAATATACACTCCTTGTTAAATTTGTCTGGTTTGTGGAATGAGAGACAAAGACTGAGACAGCCCTGCCCGAAACTGGCCTGAATGCAGTGTGTAGTGTTGAATGGCTGGGTACTTGTCCCAATCCACATTCCTTGTTGTGAGTGTCTGAAAGGGAGGAGTGTGGCCTGAATGCACTGTGTGCCTGATTGGCTGACTGACTGCATGAATGCCCTTCTGTATGATTGGCTGCTGAGTGTGTGCCAGCAGTGTGGATGAGAGACAGAATAGTATATCTGGGGACTTCTCACCACTGGTAATTGTTCAGAAGCGTTCAGGAGCTGAGTCTCCACTCGAAGAGTAACTGGAACTGCTGATCCTCGACGCCCAGCTGGAACAAGAAGACTTGCTGCTGCATTTGCTTCGACCGATCCGAAGGCTGCCGAAATCGTCGAAGACTGACCCGAGAGAGGACCTGGTAAGGCGCCCTCTTCCCGTGCTCCGAGGGACCATCGAGCACCGCTCCATCTTCACCGAAGCGCCCTGGAAGTCAGACCCTCGAAAGGCTGCCGACCCGAGAAGGGACCGCCGAGGAGATCGAAGTGAAGCACTCGGTCATCGCCGCCGTCGAAGTCCATTGCCGTCGACCAGGGTTCGCAGGTCTGTGTAACCGCTGGAGGCCCGTCGAAGTTGTGTTGCTCAGCCGTGGGAACCACTTGACGGCGTGCCGCCGACGACCGGAGCCGTCCGCTCCTTGCCTAAGAACATTTGAATCGAAGGACTCCCTCGTCCGCACCGTCGACCGCTTTATCCTGCCGGAGAAAGTCGAGGACGACCAACGCGCCGAGGAGAAACCTACCAGTGGGTTTCCCGCCACCCGAAGACCACAAAGACTCGAACGACTCGACGCTCTTGCTGGGCCCCCGTCTCCACAATCTTTGCGGTCCAGAACTATTGTCATCGAGGTGCCCCGCACGCCTCTGCCTTGCAGGACGCCGACGCTCTGTCGCCGACGAGCACCGCTTGGATCGAAGCTGCCGCCTCATCGACGCCGTTCTACCCTGTTTGTTGTCGGACGTTCGACGCCCCGTGTCTCCCGCTTGAAAGGGAAGGCATTCAGGAAGGGTCGTCGATTGCCCGAGGCCGAACGCCGAGTTCCTCGACGCTTCTCGACGCCTCTCGACGATCCCTGACTCCCGCTTGAAAGGGGGTCGCTCAAGAAGGATCTGTCGACGCCTCTTCGAAGAACTCGACTCCACCAGGTACATTGGGGGGGGTAAAAACATTATAGGAGGGAATAAGACTTGCAGAACAATATATGGACTGGGCTTGTGCTATCACTTTATTTTACAGGTTGCCCAGGTGGGGGGGATCTCCACACAGAACTGTGTCTAGTGATAGGGGCCAGTATTCTGCCTATTGCTCAACCATCTTATTTTCTCTCCTCTCTCTATTGCTGGTTTCACTCTATTGATCTGTGTGACATTGTTACAGTATTGTTGATGCACTTTAATGAGATCTAATACAAAGGGTGGTACCACTTTAGAATTGTATATATTTGCCATTGTTGATTTTCCTAAGTACAATGTGAGTTATTATGATAAGTGTACATAACCTTGAATATTGATTATATAAAGACTGTGTCCTAACCAATACAGTGTGTGGACATTCCTTTGTGGGGGCTTGGGGACTACACTGTACTTAAGAACCAGCCTGCATCACCTCCTGAGAAGCTAGGCCTTGATTGCTCGTCCATTGCTACCGTAATAGAGAATCTTGGCTGGGGTCTTCTGTGCCCCTCTTCTACCATATAGAGAGCAGAAGTACAGACACCCCCTACCAGTCTTTACAAGGCGCCCTTGCAAACCACGGTGCAAGGGTCGATCTATTCGGCTTCTGTGGTTCGGGAGAGGGGATGGATATCCTCCTCCTTTAAGCATTATTGACAGAATGATCAGCCCCCAATTTCGGGATTACTGAACCACCCAGGCCAAATGGAGAACCCTCCCTCGTTAGCGAAAGTGCTAAAAGCACTACAAGACATTCAGGTGGAATTAGTACATGTTAGACAGGAATCCAGCACGCTGAAGACACAAGTGCAGGAGTTAGTAGCGCAAGGGACCCTGTTGGAGGAAGCAGGGTCTTCTACAGGAAGGGCTGCAGCTAGAACACCCACGGTAATTGTCCAACCTCCAAGTAGTGTGCCTTTGGCTGCACCTGAAAGATTTTCTGGGGATCCTAAGAAATGTATGATGTTTTTGATGCAGTGTAGGTTGCATTTCTTGTGTAAACCCTCCGAATTTGAGACTATTCAAGCTATGACTGCATTTGTAATATCAAATTTAACAGGAGATGCGGCAACTTGGGCGATGCCATTGGTGCAGAAAGATGACCTGTTATTATATCACTGGGACAATTTTTTGGCGGAGTTTGGTCGATTGTTCGACTGCAGAGAAGTTTCTTTAGCACAAGACAAAGAATTATTGGGGTTAAAACAGGGTACACGAGACTTGGTTTCTTATGTAACACAATTTAATAGGCTGGTTATTGAAACAGATTGGCCGGAAAATAAACGGACAGTTCTGTTTTATCAAGGTTTAAGAGAAGAATTAAAGGATGCTATGGCTCGGGTAGAGCCCCAACCAAATAATTGTACGGCCATGATTGATTTGGCGCTAAGGTTGGATCATCGGATGAATGAGCGCAAGGGAGACAGGAAAAGACCGGAGGTGGGGCCATTTGTAAGATTGGATAGAGGAAAAATAAACAGAAATGGTGATGGAGAACCAATGCAGATCGGAGAGGTTAGATGTCCACTATCGGCAGCAGGAAATGAGTAGAGAAAAGTCAATAATTTGTGTCTGTACTGTGGGGAACCAGGGCATTATATCCGTACTTGTCCAAACACACCAAAGAAGGTTGCTGGTGTGGAGAAGAGCAAGGGGGAGTCGGGAAAAGGATTGGGCTGGCCTTATGGGGAACTCAGGTGTCAGACTCAGTGGTAAGAAGGTTCCTCACTTGGGTAGCAAATACTAGACAAAGGGTAACTCCCATTTGTATATTTTGGTAACTTTACTTTTTGCATGTACAAAACAGATGGTGTCGGCTATGGTGGACTCCGGAGCAACCGGGAATTTCATTGACATTAGCTTGGCTAAAGGGTTGGGGTTACCATTAAGAGAGAAGAAACAGGTGGAAGGGGTGCAGTCGGTGGATGGTTCCCCTTTAATTTCAGGGCCCATTTGTCAGCAAACTCAACCTATAGGAATGAGGTGTGGGTCAGGACATGTGGAGCAGATTGTATTGAATTTGATAGCAGCACCCCAGTTTGGCCTTATTGTAGGCATTCCTTGGTTAACACAGCATAATCCGAGGATTGATTGGGTTACTAGGGAGTTTTTTTTTTGAGAATCAGGAATGTATGGGCCATATGGAAGAGGAGTTGGGCCCTGCTTTATTTTTGGCGGACCAGCCATCTGCATCCAAGGTTGTGGGTGCTGTGGGTTTAAATGTTCCTGACCAATATCAAGATTTTGCGAATGTTTTTGATAAAGGAGGAGCAGAAAGATTGCTTCCCCACAGACCCTATGATTGCGTAATTGAGTTACAACCAGGGGCCAAATTGCCTTGTAGCAGAATATATGCTTTGACAGAAACAGAAAATCAACATCTTAATGAGTACTTGGATGATATGTTAAAAAAGGGGTTTATCCGACACTCCACGTCACCAGTCTCATCTCCATTGTTTTTTGTTCTAAAAAAGGAAGGCACTCTTAGGACATGCATTGATTAACGTGCTTTGAACAAGGTGACGGTAAAGAATAGATATCCACTGCCTTTAATTTCAGGACTGTTGGATCAGGTAAAAACAGCAGTGGGGTATATTAAACTTGATTTACGAGGAGCATATCATTTCATTCGTGTTAAAGAAGGGGATGAGTGGAAGACTGCCATTAGGACTAAGTTTGGATTATTTGAGTATTTGGTTATGCCTTTTGGTTTATGTAAGGCTCTTGTAGCGTTTCAGTATTGTATGCAGGAGGTATTGAGTTAGTTTTTGGACATTTTTGTTATTGTATATATTGATGACATTTTGTTTTACTCCACTTCAAAGGAACAGCATGTGAGGGCTGTGTTGAAAAAATTGCAGGACTATCAGTTATATGTAAAATTAGAAAAATGTGCCTTCCACGTCACACAGGTAGAGTTTTTGGGGTTCATATTGACCCCAGAAGGAATAATCATGGACAAAATAAGGTACAGGCAGTTCTTGATTGGCCCACCCCCCAGTGTGTTAAAGATATTAAATGTTTTTTGGGTTTTGCTAACTTCTATAGACAATTTATTACCAATTGTTCACAGACTGTGGCACCTATAACAAAATTATTCAGAAAGGCAACAAGTTTTTGTTGGAATCCAGAAGATGAAGGGGCTTTTCAGGAACTGAAGAAGGCATTCACGTCAGCACCCGTATTATGCCATCCTGATCCTGAGAAAATGTTTCAAGTGGAAACTGATGTGTCCAATGTGGCGGTGGGGGTGGTGTTATCTCAAAAGGATCAAGAGGGGAGGGGGTTTGGCATCCAGTGGCTTATTATTCACGGAGACTAACTCAATGTGAGCAAAATTACTCAATCACAGATAAAGAATTACTAGCCATCAGGGCAGCCTTTCTGGAATGGAGGCATTACTTACTGGGAGACAAGCATCAGGTGTTGGTGGTGACAGACCATAAAAATTTACAGTATTTTAAGACAACCCATACATTGAGTCCTAGGCAATTACGTTGGCCTCAATATTTCAATGAGTTTAATTTTGTGGTGACCTTCAGGCCGGGGAAAAGTAATGGAAAAGCAGATGCCTTTTCTCGCCAGCAAAATCTAGAGAATATGGTGACCGAGTTAAAGCCCATAATCTCAGCAGAAAAGGTGGTAGGAGCTGTGGTAACCAAATTATTGAATCAAGTGAAACAGGAAATGAAGAAACAAAAGAATCGGAATTGAGGAGTGAATGATCCTTTGGAAACTTTCAGGGATAAACTTCCCTATTATGATGGACAATTATATTTGCCTCCTTTGGATCTACAAAAGAAAGCAATGCATTGGTGTCATGATTCGCCCTTGGCAGGTCATTCTGGCAGAAAAAAAACACAGACTCTGGTAGAGAGATATTGTTGGTGGCCCAACTTGAGACAGGAGGTAAATTAGTATGTGCAAAGATGTGAAACATGTGTACGAAGTAAGACTGATCACACAAATAAGGCAGGGCTCCTTAAACCATTGCCTACTCTGGGTAAAGTATGGACGCATATATCTATGGACTTCATCATAGATTTACACCCGGATGATCAGTATGACAATGTATGGGTGGTATTGGACTTCATATCTAAACAAGCTCATTTTGTGCCTTGTAGAGGCATTCCAGGAGCAGGGAAGTTGGCGGAATTATTTTTGCAACATGTGGTCAGGCTACACGGATTACCTCATAGTATTGTATCAGATAGGGATCCGCAATTTACATCTAAGTTTTTGTGCGCTTTCTGTCAGATGTTAGGAATCAGTTGTGCCCTGTCCACCAGTTATCATCCTCAGATGGATGGACAGACGGAAAGAGTCAATCAGACGCTTGAACAATACTTAGGATGTTATTTACATGAAGGCATGGAGTCATGGGTTCAGGCGTTATGGTTAGCTGAGTTCACCTACAATAATACGGAGCATGTATCACTGGGGATGGCTCCCAATGAGTGTTTGTATGGGCAGGTACAGGAAATGTTGCCTGAGTACTTACCTGAGGTGACGAACCTTCCAGTACTCCAAGACAGAAAACAATTGCTTCTGGCCATCAGACAGAAGGCTCAAGATAATCTTGGACAGGCAAAGGCACAATATAAAATATATGCAAACAAAAAGAGAAGGAAGGCCGCTCACTACAAGGTGGGGGATAAAGTTTGGTTGTCCACATGAAATTTGCCCTTAATTGGATCTCGCAAATTTGCCCCCAAGTTTATTGGACCCTACTAAATTGTGAAATGTGTGTCTGAAGTTGCTGTGAAATTACGATTGCCTAAAACCTTAAAGATGCACCCAGTATTCCATGTGTGTTTGCTTAAACCCGCAGTACCTGGAAAATGTGTGCAGAGACCTCCAGCATTCCACAAGGAGGGTCAGACAGAGTATGAAGTGAAGAAAATGTTTGACTCAAGGAGAAGACTGCAAGGTTTGTGGTATTTGATCCAATGGGTGGGATATGGTCTGGAGGACTGCTCCTGGGCACCTGCCAGTTCGGTTAATGCTCTGCGCTTGGTAAGACTGTTTCATTTACAACATCCTGAAAAGGCAGGTCCTGGGAAGAGCCCTGGGAGAGGAGGTACTGTCAGGAGTCAGGGGTTGTGCAGGAAAAGGCATATTATGCACAAATGAGTTGGGAACTACACTTCCCAGTAGGCATAGGGATTATGTGTCATTCCCTACGCGCGTCAGTAACCAGCTGCAGGCAATTAGGAAGGCATGTTATAACGGCCATCCGCCCGTGCTCCGGTGCTGATGATTAATGTTGGAGAGCATGGGCAGTGGCGGCGGCGAGGCAGCTGACAAAAAAGGAGGCTAGCAGGCAGCACGGAAACGCTGGAGGGGAACGTTGGAGGAAACCTTGTCAGGCTCATGACTCGAGCCACGGCGGTGCTAAACTACTGAGATTTTTCCTGCATCTGTTGGTCAGGTCCGGGGCAGCCGCAGTGTTAGTGTGAAAAACCCAAACCCCTAACCGTCGTGTTGCCCCCCCTTTGGGCAAGCACGCTCCGGTCTTCAGACAAACTTTGACAATCTGACAACCTCCTATTGGGGGTGTGGATCACTATACCCACCCCTTTGACTGCATTCATATCAGGCCCTATGTGCAAGGTGTTCTAATAACATACACCTATCTTACTACCGTGGGCAATAACAAATAACATTAAGACACAAAGAAAACGCAAAGAATCGATTCAATTTACAACAATGGGATACATTTATTTATATACACACAGCTAAGCATAATACATGACAATGCAGGCAGTTCTAATGCTATGTATAATTTGCACCTTTTATACTTCTGGTGCAAAGCTACCATGCAGTAACTATGAAAGCCTGTGCTGCGAGTGTGTGGTTCTAATGCAATCTAATGCAAGCGCTAGCATCCATCACCTTCATGGGCAAATCCACACCTTCAATCCACACCATCACATCCACACCATCACTCTAAACAATCCCTGTCTGGTTTTCCCCTTCTCCCCTTATGTGAGTGTCTATTCTGATCAGTCAGTCCAGGTCAAACCCATACTTCCCATTTGCATGTGTTCCCAGCTCTGTCTTTGCCATCTCTGCACGACTCTGCAATCAGCCAGTCAGTGGCAGGCCTCAATTCTGGTAACTGCCAACTGCCAAGCTCTCTCAAGCTCTCTCTCTGCCTCATCGATCTCATCAAGGCCCATCAGTCTGCTGCACCAAGCACCATCTCCAGCCAACTCTCGATCTCTGTGGCTCTCCCCAACTCTAGTGCAGTCCCACTCTCGTGCAGCCTCCAGCAACCAACAACTCCAGCCCATTCTAGCCTCCTGGTTATAGTGTTCTATGACGCACAGAATGTCTAAGAATGTCTCTCCCTCAGCGTTTAGCAAAATGCCTGTCAGTCTGCTGTTTGCATGTGTGTTACTTGCACAGCGTGTCCTGTCGTGTGCTATCAGCGTGACCTCATATCTCTTTGCCTTGGCCTTTCGAGTATGTTGCGAAATACATAATCTATTCACTGTTCATACCATTCTCTCCACTGTAGGCATCACTCTGCATTACAAAAGCACTTTTAGGCCCCGTTCTTAAAGCACCTCTTCTGTGTGAAAAGGCTTCCCTCTCTCCTGTCTACCCACTCCCTTCATGCAGCCCCCACCTTTTGCACCCTCTGCGAAGCACACCAGCCAAGCTGATAAGCTTCCTTTCGCTCTATCTGTGTTCCTGCCAAGCAAATGTTTATGAACAGTGTCCCATAACATTTCTTCGCACTGGCCAGTGCGAACAACTTCTGTCTTTCTCCATCAGCAAATGGCTCAGGCCTCGTGCCTCATTCTGAATGCTTCCTAGCGTGTAACATTTCTCTCGCAATGCAAGCACTAGCTAAATGCAAAACTCATTCTAGGTGTATACTCAATCATACATACATGTGTGACAGCGTGTCAAACATATATCTAATGTGTCTCTACAAAGCATACATGTGTGTCATTCTAAATGTCTCTCCATGGCATTTCAAATATGCCACTGTGTGTGTCATTACAGGCCTAATGTTTCTCTCAGCCTAAGCGCTATTTCTAATGCAAGCATGAATACATAGCATATCATGGTGAGTATATATCGTGTCTCTAAAACACTACAAATATATGGCAAATGTCATTCTATTGCAAATGGCAAAAGTGCAAAGTGGCAGCATGTTTCTTTATCATTCTAAATGGCAAGCACTATATGCATACAAAATCATTCTAAAAGCATATTGCAAATGCATCAGTCTAATATGTGATTGGGTAATAGTGCCTACTACAGCAATGTACTATGGATAGCTAAACAGAATGCAATAATGGAATGATTCCATAGCAAAGAGTAATGATTGGATGATGGTGAATGGGTAATGGTGATTCTAAAAGTGAGTCTTATTTATGGGTGTTATGATTCTCTACAGAGAGTCTATGATTTCAACATAATGATAACAATCCAAGGCTCCTCATTTTATCCAATTCCACAATCCCTCCTTTCTATCATTAAATAAATCATAACAAAATATAGCATATCATAGCATAGCAATCGTGGTCCTAATACCAAGCGATAGTACAGAAAGGAAAAAGCATGTATCATGATGCATAAAAAACCTTTCTAAATAATGCAAGCATTTCACTCTATCAGTGGCAAGCTAAAATATTCAAATGCAAAACTGCAAATGTGTCAGAAATCAGAATAACATAGCCAAATGTCAAAGGTCAAAAGTCAAGCCAAAAGTCAGAAGTCAAAAGTGTCTAGAAGCCAAAGGTGTGAAAGTGTCTCTACAAGCAGAAAACGAAAATGCAATGCATAGAATCAATGCATAAGTACTGTGTATACAGGTGTTTCCATCTCAATGTGTCAAGCACAAAATATGACAATCACTTTCACAGGTGTCAAAGGTCAGTATAAATGTTAGTAGCCAAACAGGCCAAACATTTCAGTGATCAATGCATACATATCAGTGTATACATGCAGTGTATTCAGTCATATAGGCCATTCAATTCCAGTCCAAGGTATTTCCAAGTCACATGAGGTATGTGTGTCCTCACAACCATGCACATTACAAATTCAGTACAAATCAATTCTAATGCGAAAAGTTTCAGCCAAGAAATGTCAACAAAGCAAGTGTCAACAAAGCGAGTGTTCACAAAGCGAGTGTCAACAAAGCGGATAATGTGTTCACAACGAGAAAGTTCAGTGTTCAGCAAAAGGTCAAAAGTTCAGGTAGCAAAGTGTTCTCCACAACAGCAAACGTGTGAAACAGCAAAGTGTTCAAGCCATCAATGTTCAGGCAGCAGAAACGTGTACAAGCCAATTCAGATTGGCCTGCTTGAATGAGATTTTGCATAGGGCTCCATCAAGGAGCAAGCAAGTGTCAGGTACCATATGAGCCCCATTTGTTCTCCATGGAGTGATCAACATATGCCCTTTCACTTTAAAGGTAGCACAGGGAAAACCGTGTGTCAGAACTTTCAATTTGATGCTTACGCTCCTTTCTCCCTTTCATATCATGAACAAAGGCGACAGGTGCACTCATTCAGAGTGTTTGCAAAACATTGCCAATGCAGGTGGTTCCTCTCCTCTGGACACAGTGTGGCCCTTCTCCATAGGCCCAAACTCAAGCAGGTTCAAATTCTCTCCTCTCGCCAGGTCATGCTGTTGTCATGCTGTTGCCATGCCAGCCAGTCCCATGCTCTTCAAATGAGGGACAGCCAGCGTTACAGGTGCACTCATTCAGAAATGCACCATATGCTCTGTCTCCTTCACTTAAGAGAACAAGAGCTATTCACTGTTATCAAACGTGGATCAGGCAAGAAATGCTTTCAGAGTGTGTATTCCTGCTCATTGCTGGTCATTGCTGCATTTTTCTCTTTCTCTGCTAAGGCCAAACTTGTCTGGTGCAAAAGGCATTCCAAATGGATTCTCTTCTCGCTCCAGATTTCAAAGCAATTTGAATTTCTTCTTCTGCTCTCCTCTGCTGCTGCTTCACTGCTGAACAATGTTCTCACTGCTCTTCTCTCTCATCACTTGGCACAGATGCAAAGGTGTATTCTCTCTGCACAGTCGGTCACAATCTTCACTTCTCCATTGCAATAGGTGTCATGCCACAATGTTTCTTCAGTCTGGGTAGCAAGCAGATTTTCTGGGTACATTCTCAGAGCACAGCCATTGGACAAGGCGTACACTCTAAGGCCTCAAGTTGGTTGGTCGGTCGGTCGATCGGCATTCCCCAAAAGTGCTGCTGCAAAGCGTCAAATGTCAGATGCCAGTGTCTCATCATTGCTGCAAACAGACAGCCATGATGCAAAGTCACATTGCAAGGTGACAAAAGCCAGTCTCTTTCTGGTGCTGCAAAGTCACAAGGTGTCAGCCATCATGGATCTCGAACAGACGGTCAACAAGGTCTGGTCATTTCATCTGGTCATTTGGTCTGGTCATTAATGCCGGTCATCTAGACATGCTGCTCTCATGGTCTGATCATTAATGCGATCTCTCTCTCTGGCCAAGGTGTCTCTCCAGATTTCATGTAAAGAAACAAAAGTGCAAGAATCAGTCTTACTCAGTTTCAGGTGTTTTTCAGAACATTTCTCATTGTGCGTTGAAGTGCACATCTATGCTATCTACACTTTCCCATGCCTCACTACATTAGTGCTAGTTCCCCTGTGTCTCATCAATGTATCAGTGCATATAACTACTGTCTTACTAGGCCTGTCTCTCCCTATATCATAATGCATGCATGCTTAATGCATGATTCCTGCATCCATTCCTATCCTTTTGAAAACAAAACAATCAGTTTCACATACTCCAACCATGTCACAACTGCATTTAATGTCACAACTCTCTCCTCATTTTTCTTCATTAAAAATTCACAAAGCTGAATTATTACATGTTGAAAAATCAAATCAGTTTCATTCAAACAACAATTCACATTCACCCTACATTCCTGCAATGCTAAAAAAGATGCACTACCTGGTGCTTCAAGTACACAGTCTGCCAGCCCCGAGCTTTCGCCAATGTCAACAAACTCACCCTCCATGCACACATTCAGACTACAAAAATTCCAGGAATCCAAGCTTTTAAAACATCCAAATTTAGCACGATTCCTTTTATCTATGTTGTCTTCTATTGTTTCCAAAATATCTAGGTCATTGGACAATTTTATTTTTTCACTCGAAAACGTAGGCAAAGTGCTGATGTAAAAACTGTCATTCTCTCTGTTCAAATCAAAGATTTGCACATAACTACCTTCATGCAAAGGTCTCTTCAATGGCACAGTTTCACAATGCCTCAAGTCTTCATAGGCACCCCCTCTATGCACTCCCCTAGCCAATTCTCTAGGCTCACTGCACATAATTTCTATAGGAACGCTGTTCCCGCCCATCACTGCTGATTAAATTGAATTCAATGGTTCTGATGTTCCTTTCAATGGGACATTTTCCCAGTCATTCACATCTCTAAGACGATATATTACTGAGTGCAAGTCAACAATATATGGGCTCCCTTCTGTAGCTACACTTTTTACTTTCAATATGGGTGATGCCTGTGATACTTCCCAGGAATCAAGCATACTTTTAAGTCGATTTCTTATTGCCTTCAGGTCACTAAGAAATGAACTCATTCTTAGTGACATAGTTTTGTTTTACTTTAGCTAGAGTTTTGGCAATTTCAGGATGACCTTCAATCAGGGAGTCGTGATAACCCGAAATAACCTGCTCTTGTAAATCTTTATTTGGCAGGTATAGACGGTTCCTAAAATATGGTAACTGGTCTTAATGGTGCAATGTTCTCCTTGAGTACACCACTCTTGTGAGAGAGTGGGATCCATTAAGAGTTGGATCTTGTTTTGGAGTTCACCCTGTGTCAATGTTGTCGTAAGACCCAGGAGTTTGTCTTCTGGAATGATCTACTGGATCTGGAGTTATGTATACCTTTTCATCAACACCCATGCGGGACAAGGCGTCTGCCTTTCTGTTTCAGACTCCTGGCCGGTAGGTGATCACATAGTCCTATTCAGCGAAGAAAACAACCCACTGCAGTTCACGGAATGATTGAGCCTTTGCTGTTTTTAGGTATTGCATGTTTCGATGATCAGTTATGACCGTGACAGTATGTCAAGCACCAAGGAGATAGTGTCGCCATGCCTTGAAAGCTGATTTTATAGCCAAGAGTTCTTTGTCTGTGATAGCATAATTGAGTTCGGGAGGTGAGAATTTTCGTGACCAGAAAGCCACAGGGTGTAACTAGGCAGTTCCTGGGTCCCTTTGTGAGAGAACAGCTCCCATAGCCATGCTAGAGGCGTCTGTTTCAACTATATAAGGGAGGTCTGGGCGCGGATGCTGTAGAACCGGAGCAGAAGTGAATTTTTTCTTAAGTTCTTGAAAGGCCTTTTCTGCTTCTTCGGTCCAATGGAACTTTTTATTGTTTTTCACAATAGTGATGTAACTGGATGCACTATTTGGGAAAAATCTGGGATGAATCGGCGGTAAAAGTTTGCAAAGCCCAACATACTCTGGATTCCTTTAAATGAAGTTGGTGACGGCCAGTTAAGAATGAATCTACCTTGTGCCTATCCGTTCTGATACCTTTTCGTGTGAGGATAAAACCGAGGAGCTTCACTTCGGTGACATGAAAAGAGCATTTTTTCGAGTTTAGCTTACAGTTTATGTTGGCGGAGTTTAGTAAGGATGAAGCGGACATGCCTGACATGGTCTTCTTTTGTAGCAGAATACACTAAGATGTCATCAATGTAAACCAGGGCGCAAACGTCGATTAACTCCTGCAAAACATCATTCATAAAGTACTGGAGTGCAGCGGGAGCATTGCAAAGTCCAGAAGGCATTACCTATTATTCATACAAGCCGTAACTGGTACGAAAGGCGGTTTTCCATCCGTCTCCTTTCTTCACTCGAACAAGATGGTACACCCCCCTAAGGTCCAGTTTGATATAGATTTGGGCGTCTTTGACTTGATCCAATAATTCGGGAATAAGGGGCAGTGGATAATGTTTTTTTACTGTGATCTGGTTTAATTCGTGATAGTCGATGCAAGTCCTCAAATCTCCTTCCTTCTTTGGTACGAAGAATAAGGGCCTGGCTGCCGGTGATTTAGACAGCCGGATAAATCCATTTGCAAGGTACTGATCAAGATAAGATTTCAAATGGAGGTTTTCTGGTCCAGTAAGTGCATAGATTCGGCCACAAGGAATTTGCACACCAGGTATTAGGTCGATCTGACAATCATAGGGCCTGTGCGGTGGTAGAGTATTGGCTTGTTCTTTCTGGAACACGTCTTGAAAATCTTGGTATTCATTTGGTAGAGTACTAGTCACACCTAGTACAATCGCCGCTGTACTGGGAGTAGAAGATGTACATACGTCTGTTTTCCCCTTTTCTTGATAATAACAGGTGCAAGCACAATCATCGGAAAAGGCCAACTTCTTGGCACGCCAATCTATTAGAGGGTTGTGAGCTACCAACCATGGCATCCCTAAGATTAGTCAAAACTGAGGAGCTTTGATGAGATTGAATGCAATAGATTCTCGGTGTCCATCCTGGCACAGTAGGGTTAGTGCTGCTGTACGTTGGGTTACTGGTCCGGAAGCTATTTCTGTCCCATCAACAGTAGTAACATTTTCAGTAGTCGACTTAGAGCACAAGGGAATCCCCATCTCTGCTGCCAGATCTTGGTCTACATAATTTCCAACTGCTCCGCAGTCTATGTATGCTTCGACAGCATGCATCCGAGACGGTTGTTGGTGATTGATCAAAATTACTGGTAATGCAAAGTGTGAGGTCTGAGGCTCATCCTTCTCGCTCGACAAGCAGACTTCTACGATTGCCGGGCTTGGTAGTTTTCCGACTCCTTGTTATTATCTTCCTTCTCTGTGGCTCCAACAGTTCTCCTTGGTGGTTTCACTGGACATTCTTTGAGGAAGTGGCCTGATTTTCCACAATATAAGCATAATTGCTGTTGCCTTCTCTTGTCTCTTTCAGTTTTAGTTAAAGGGGGCCGTACACCTCCGATTTGCATGGATTCTACTGTGTTTTCCAATGTACGTGGAACATTATCCTTTGACTGGACATACACAGCTCAAGTGTCTAACCTTATCCGGTCTGCTTTTCGGTCTTGTAATCTGTGATCTAATTGCACCACAAGGTTGATGAATTCTGCACAGTCTGTAGGTGGGTTAACCACTTGAGCAAGGACATCCTTTAGTTCCCCTCGTGGACCCCGATGAAATAGTGTGGTCCTTTTTTCCTCAAGCCACCCAGCTTCAACGACTAGTCTGTTAAATGTTGCTATATATGTAAGCAAGTCTTGACTTCCTTGACGGAGTGACAAAAGTTCGTTGTCTAATGCTTGGCCTTGGGTATGATGAGCAAAGAGTTTTTCCATTTCCATCTGGAAACCCCCAAAGTCATGTAACAACGGGTTATCCTGACTTACCAATGGTACCGACCAATCCGCAGCACTACCACTTAGATATGACAAGACAAAAGCAACCCACGCTTGGTCGTTAGGAAAAGCCCCAGGTCTGCAAAGGAAATGAAGACGACATTGGTTGATGAACGTTGCATACTTCTTGGGGTCCCCTGTAAATCGTTCAGGTGGAGCTAAAGGAACTGCCCCAGGAAGGGTTATTTGTACTGGATTGGTGGAAGAAGTTGGTACAGGTGTTGGCGGAATGTTACCAGGCAATGGGGTCTGTCCTGCCTGTTATTGGAGCAGTTGTCTACTCATTTCGTTGGTACGATCCCTAGTAACAATCAAACCCCTCCTAAGAGCGTTGGTTTCTTGTCTGGCTGAATGTACTTCAGCGTGTAATTGTCCCAACAGCTGAGCTAACTGGTCAATCACTGAAGTCTCCATGACGCCCAGGTGGATAATATTATTGAGGCTTCGTGTTCTGTTACGCTCATCTAGTATCCACGGGGACGCCACCCAGCCCTGGTTGGATGATTTGCACTCTCAAACCCTCTCCCGGTCCCTTGGTAAGGCCTCTGGTTAAAGATGGGTCTACAATATAGGAGAGCTGCATGCAATACCAGATTGTCTTTGTTTTCCCACCTCCCTTGGCCTCAACTCCTTCCTCCCCCTTGGGCCTTGTCCTCACCTTAATACTGTAAAAGGTGGATTCTCCGTCCTGCTCCTCGTGGCAGGGGCGCGTAGGTGTGGGGGGCGAGCAGCGACCAAGTTACTTCACTGGTGCAAGCCCCCTGTGGGAATCCAGGCCTGCTGTGACTCCGTAGGTTTGCTGCTTTACAGTCTTTATATGCAGTTCTTATGTTCCTCTTAGTTCGAATAATAATGATTTGCTTCATTCCTTTTAGGTATGGAAAGGTATTTTGGTGTTGTCATGCAGTTTGAAGATGAGCATGGGCCGGTAGGCGAAAGCGCGGTGTGCGCGATGCTGTCCGGCGAGTAGTGCGCGATGTGTGACGCTGTTTCACCTTTTATATTGCTAACCTGTGTCTTTTTTGTCCTTGCAGGTCGTGATGTTCCTCGCCAAGCGCCGTGATGTTCCAGCAATGATACTGACCAGGAGATGACTACCCAGGTAAGAATTGTGTGGCTTTCTTCGTTCGGGAGGAAACGTGAGTAAACGCTTATTAATGCTGTCTTTCTTCCTCCTCTTTCCAGGTTATGGTATTCCAGGATGCATGCGGTGTCGGATGACGGAGTTTGTACCTTCAGGTGAGTGGAACTGGATTCGGCGATGGATTGAAGACAGGATACTATTCCAGGTAAGTTTCGTAGTGTTCTTTCTCTCTCTGCAGGTCCTTGGTTTCAGGTAAGCTGGCATCAAGAACTGGACACGGTGAGCGTTATGCTGCCCACAGCAGAATAACACGAAGTGTGTTCTGCTGTTTGGGTGTGGTTTGAATAGTCTCAGGTAAAGTAGTCCAGGTAAAATAGTCCCAGGCCTGCCACACCCAAAGTAGTCCAGGGAAAGTAGTCCCAGGCCTGCTACACCCAAAAGACTAGACCGCATAGCTCAGTTCCTTGTGACTGAGCTATGTGTGTGCCTCCATGTTGGCTGAACCCCCCCAAGTTAAATAGTCCCAAGTAAATAGTCCCATTCTAATGTTGGTCTTCACAATGGTTATGAGCCTGGCGCCAAAAGCGCCAGGACTGACTCCAAGAGAGTCTTGGATAAGGTTTTAAGGCCTTTGACCTGGTCCTAACTGGAAGGCTGACTTGCCAGTGAGGGCCAGGGTTAAGGGTCATGACACCGGTATGGGAATAGGCAGAAACATACCCACATAGAGAAATGTTTTGTATCAAATCTCCTCGATCCCAGTCACTCACAGGGAGCTAAGGTTAACATCCAACCTCTACCAGCACAGCCAAAGAGTAACTACGTGGATATACGAGAGTACCTGGATAAAGCTTCCACCTGTTTTCTCCAGAGTCTTCAAACTAGAGGACTTCAGAGAAGGGCAAAGCTATCCACCTCGCATAGGGGAAAGGTATGTGAGAAACCAAAGGGTGTCTCACCTGCTAGTCCTCTGGGACTTGTCATCCAGGTGGCCAGGTGTGAGAAACCTAATGGTGTCTCCCTAACTAGTCCCCAGAGATCTGTCATCCAGGTGGCCAGGACACGGCCATCACTATTGGATCGAGTTTCTGGGGGTGGATCACCTGGATGGGAGGTTCTCTGGGGATGGGACACCGACGGGTGAGACGCAGTATCTCCCTTCTGTCAACACCTTTTCCCCCATTCTACCACGTAGGATATTCAAAACCACTGCCCCCCCCCTTCCGACACAAACACTTTTGCATGACGCACCAGAGAATGGACTAACACGCAGACCTTTGAAACCTACGCAGAGGGAATCGTAAGACCGTGGACAATAGCCCAAGTGTGCTGCAACAGATGTCAACAGTACACGGCGCGTACCGACGCTGATAAGCGGGAGAGAGCGAGACTCCTGTTTCAGTGGTACCGGCCTTGACTCGAATTACGGGGAAAGCCAAGCGGTTCATCACAGCCGGTGAGTCGAGGGGAGAACCGATAAGGGCCAGGCTGCAATGAATGAATGTCGCAAAGTGGCAAGTTGAACTGAGTTCAACAAACTGTAAAAGTGTTAAGGGGAGACCAGCTACAGAGGCACCCAGCACCACGTGGGTGTTAACTTGAGAGACTCTGGTCGATTACCGTCTGAGTGAAACTACAGATACCAGTAGGCCATAGGAGAGCTGCCAAGATACGTCAAACTGGTCATACAGGAGGTGGAGCAAAATCCCAGTACAGTTGAAAGCCTTTCACCTAAGAGCTATAAAGAAAGCAACGGAAGTGACTCCCGCCACATGAGAAAGCAAGGGAGGTGAATGCCGCAAATAATTCAAAGTGAATGTGAAGTTGGCGAGAGTGAACCCGGAAGAGGTATGTTTAACAAGAAGCGGGCAAGTCTAAAGTCCCAAGAAACAATGTGTTGACAAGCGTGAACCCGGTCGAGGGATGTCCACTGGAACTGTTTGAAAAGACATTAAGAATTGTGAAGGAAGGAAAAGCCATAAGTGGGCCCGGTGGAGGGAGGCTGAAAGTAAAAAGGGGTCAGCACCCAGAAGAGGGGGACCTAGGGGTAAAAAAATCTTCACCCTAAGTGAAACTAGGAAACAAACTTTCATTGTGTTGAAGGAACTTTTTGTTTTGTTATTTGAACACGCCAGGCCCTTAAAGACAAGAGACTTTCAAGAGAAACGAGACTTGGACATCGACGGTCCTGAGAGCTGCAAGTGGAACTGTTGTCTCGGGCTGGAGAAGCTCGAGAGAGTGCTGTGCTCTAAGATCCCACCTTACCCCGTGCTTAAAACGTTGGGAATGGAGTCCCAGGCTACCGCATCAAGACATATTTGTGAACACTTCTTTCTTTTCTTGAGAACTGTCTCACACCCTTTGTGTATTAGTTGTAAGGTTTGGCAATAGGTTTCTTAGTGTAGGCCCTTTCTATTTGACACAGCGCCACCAGGACTCTTATTTTTATTTCATGGTCGACGCTTGCTCCCACCTTAGATTTAGGTTTAGATTATGCATTTTTCCAAACTGCATACAGTTTAATAAACACCCTTGAACTGTGATCCTTTATGTCTGTCTTAACTGTTGCCACCATGAGTTCCTTACACAGGACAATGCCATCGCTTTTGGATCCAGTTCATGGTGGTGGACCAGTGCGGGAGGATCACCTGGTGAGGGGGCTTCAGGGATTGGGGGCGAGGCAGCTAATTTCAGAGGCGGTATTCCCCCCCTTTTTTGTTAATCAACCACATACTATTTTGTAGGATTCTCTAAGGTCCCAACTTCCCTCCCCCTTTTTACACAAACACTGGGCTGAGGAAGAGGGTGACTGAGAGTAACAAGACTAACTCTCATACATCGTACTGGACATGTCCCGTTAATCGGGTCAGGCGAAGCCAGCGACTTGAATTCAAGTGCATACACCTGATACCAATTAGCTCTCTTCACACGGATAAAAGGAAACAACTAAAGACACACTCTGAGCAAGGCGGAACCTGAGTACGAGCAGGACTTCCGGTGGCAAAGGCAAAACTACTAGAGCAGAGCGGTGGACCAAAGTACGAGAGCAGGAGATCGAAAACCTCAAGATAGCATCTAACAGACCAGAAAAGACACATGGACAAGGCCAGATCCAGCAAGGGAAAACTGCATTGTGTTTCAAGGATGCCAGCGACCCTCACGGGTGAATGGCAGAGTTGGGGAGGTGAGGCCAAGCCTGTGGTACTAAACTTGACTCGTGAATTGGAAATCGTAAAACCAAGGAAGAAACGCACACAGCCAGTGAGGTGGCAAGCGACCTGAGAGACCGTTGTCTGTTAAAGAAAGTTTGAAGTGGCATCATTATATTGCAAGAGAAGGCTGCACGTGTGTGGAGGAGACGCGAAGAAAGGCAGACCTGTGAATGAAATTTGAAGTAAAAAGACAGCTGTGGAATCAGTGATACAAAGTAACCGAATGGTCTGGCAAAAGGAAGTAGCCCACTCCAAAGTCTCTGTGAAAGGTACATTGTTCTAACAATAAAGTGAATGAAGTGCAAAAGACAAGTACGCAGAATTACCTCGTAGAGAAGGGGAGAGTGGAAGTTGAATCTTGAACTATAAGTCGAAGTGGTCCTGCGGCCGACTGTATAGATAGCCACGCCCATTTGAAAGTCTTTGACACCCGAAAGTGGTCTGAGTCCGGCTGAGGGGGACCCGAAGTGTAATACGCTTGGGGAAGGGATCCCCTTTGCAAGTCTGAACCTTGTGCTGAAGAAGCCTGAGCCCGACAGAGGGGGACCCATGTGAACTGTGTTTGAAGATGTCTGAGCCCAACAGAGGGGGACCCATGTGAACTGTGTTTGAAGATGTCTGAGCCCAACAGAGGGGGACCCATGTGAACTGTGTTTGAAGAGGTCTGAGCCCGACAGAGGGGGACCTACGTGACCTTTGTGTTTTAAGAAGTCTGAGCCCGACAGAAGGGGACCCATGTGAACTTTGTTTGAAGATGTCTGAGCCCAACAGAGGGGGACTCATGTGAACTGTGTTTGAAGAGGTCTGAGCCCGACAGAGGGGGACCTACGTGACCTTTGTGTTTTAAGAAGTCTGAGCCCAACAGATGTGGACCTACGTAAACTTTGTGTTTGAAGAGATCTGAGTCGGACAGAGAGGGACCTATGTGAACTTTGTGGTGAAACATTATTTAGAAGTCTGAATGAGAGACTTTAACGTGGAAGGCCAGACAGGCCTCGATCCACATTTTGGAACTGTTTATTGTACTAAGAACCCGAGCCAGAGTGTGCCATCCTGCCTACAAAAACTGTGGGGGTCTAACGTGGGGAGGAGAGCTGATTTAGCTACCTTTATTAATTTGAACACTTATTTTTACTTTGCATACATTTCTCCTTTATACACTTTTTGTACAAGAGATATGGCAGGCATTAGATTTTGTTACTATAGGCCATTTTGTTTTCACAGACTCTACTAGGACTGTTTTGTTTATCGTTTGATAGGCGAGACTACTCCCAGCTTAGTTATCCAGCAGAGTAGTAGTTTTCCAACACTAGAAAATATAATAAAGGTTTTTCAAATTGTACCCATTGTGTCAGTGTCAGACTTGTAATACCATGCCTTCCCTACATTGCCGACATGGCAAAAGAATTGGTGGAAAATGCATTCAAAAGAATTGTGGGAAAAGGAACTGTCAAGATAGCTGGGAAATGCTATCGCAAAGTGAAGTAACAGTGTGTCATGTGGATGCACACTGTACTACTGATGTACCTGCAAACAAATGTTACTTAACAGAGTGATTGTCAACATTGAGATGTTCTTTTTCCGGATTTGTTTTGTAAAGTCTGTGCCTGGCTGGTGTAATTATGATACTAGGTGGACTCCATTTGGAAGAGTCAAACGACACACTGTAAGCACAAGATGTCGTATTTGCGCAGCCATCCCATGTGAGTCTGACAATGCTGAGGAAAGATGTTCATGGGTCACATGATACCAACACCGAAATACCAGCCCCAGCAGGCAGGAAGAACCAGATTGGCAAAGGGTTGAGGATAAACCAAGTACAAGCTGCACAGCAAATATATTCATTGATTCATGCACAAACGGAGAACATGGTGGCATATCTTGCATGAAAAGTATTGAACATATCATACTTCTGTTTGATGTGCACAATGCAATGGACCTATTAACTATATGTCTGGTAGCGGTACCAACACCTGCTTCAACTTTGAGACACCTTTTTTGAATTATAACTTAACCCAAATAGTGATTTACAATATCACCCAAGGTGATGTCTGCTTTATAATGATTTGTCAGCCAGAAGAGGTTGGCAAATGTCAACATTTGGGTAGGACCAAAGAAATGAACCAGACTATGTTTGAGGAGCAGTTGTGCTCACATATTCCAAGCACATGCACCAACGTTGATAGTGCTATGATGTATTATCATACAGTTGTAGCTGCTAGTCATTTGAACCATGTAAAGCATCCAGTAGGATGGCTTTTTTCATATAGAAATTTAATCTGCCTTTGCAGCCAGCACTACCTAGATTTAAAAGATCAGTTTTAGAATCTATAGGGATATCCCTAGACTGTGATTCAAATGTGCATTTGTTGTCAGCATCTGAAGTCCTAGGTCTTGCATATCCATTGGTGGTAGTTTGGGGATTAGCTACTGGGGCCTATACATCTTCGATTAAGTTAGCATGTTTAGTAGTGAAGGGGTTAAATCATACCTCTCAAGCCTTAGAAGAAGAATTGCTTCTAGATAGCAAAGCTATGAGAAAAGCAGTTTTGCAGAATAGAGCTGCTGTTGATTATTTGTTATCGAAACATAATTTAGATAGTAACACATTTGAAGAATGTGTTGTTTTAACTTGAGTGACCATTCCCAGTCTGTCCATCCAAAATTTGAAGGACTTGACAAAGCAAGTAACATTTTACCACAGTGGGAATTGGTGGGATTGATTGTTGTTAAGACGGATTTCTGAACTCTGTCCTGGTGGCGCAGAAGTTCAGAAGGCCAACCTAATTACTTGGAACAGGGTAACCTCTTGACGAGCCAGACCAATCAAGGTAGCGATCGCGGCGGTCAAGACTAGGTCTCACGAGGGGTGAGGGTGACTGAAAGCCCGCAATGAGCACACAAAGCAAGAACACTTACAAACTACTCCAAACAGTTGTTATATTAAAAATATATACATATTTATTCCAAGGCCTTTAAAACAATGACCGTAGCGAGAAAATCACAATACAACGATAGTAAACCAACACATACCATATCAACACAATATATATACAAATACGACAGTCTCAAGCGTTAGATGCACGAAATGGGTAGTCCACCTAAAAGGGAAGGAAGACGGGCAGTGCGAAATAATGCTTAGACCCAGTTCGCCTTCAGAGGCACCTAACTAGATGGAAGTCCGAGCCCTGCGAAGAGTGGAGCCTTGTGCTCAAAAGTACCTGCACGCGCTGGTGCCAACGGGCAAAAGGAGAAGCTCTTCGAGGGAAATCAGGCAGTTCAGTTTAGTGCACAAAAGAAGAAGAACAAGTTCCGCGACTCAAGCGCAGCCTCCACAGTGGGCAGAAGCAGAGCGCGAGTACGGACAAGGGTGCTGTTTTGACACAGCGGGGAAAAGCAATGGGCTCCTGCAGGAGGGCGACCAGATCCTAGCTATGCTACTCACCGGTCCCCGATGCAAGCAGGCCCAGGCTTCTCCGCGTCAGTTTCAGCAGCTGGCAGGTTCAGAAGAGCAGGGAACGCCTCGTCGTCGTGTTGAGTAAAAAGACGTCCCAATCGAAGAAACCCGCACAGTTTGTTACCACAGCAGGGCAACGGAGCGGCCGTGTGTATCTGAGCCAAATGTACACTACTCACTTCAGACCTGGGAACGCCAAGTGTACGAAGCGTGTGAGAGTGACAAGGACTCGAAATACTACACAACCTGGCGGCAGTTACAGAGCAAGACTCCCGTGTAAGCTGGTCAGTCAACTGGATGGCCCAGAGACGCTTCCGAAGGCTTACTGGCAGGAGATGGTGAAGATGCCGAGAATAGCTATTCCCGCTATTCCAAGGGTCGAAGTACCAGTACAGGCCTTCTGGTTTGATCAAAGGTGAAAAGGGTTTCACAAGGTGACAGCAGTGCAGAGGAGAAGTCCTTCAGCGGGTCACCAGCGATTCCTCGGTCCAGCCTCTTGGTTGCAGGATACTTGGCTCCTGTATTCCTTTGTTCGTGAGAACTCAGGAGATCGACCTGGTAGTGGTGTTTCCAGCCCCCTCTTATCCACGGTTCCCTTCGCGCAAAAACGGAGGGGACCCAATGGGAGATCCGCTCATCAACACTCACACCATTCGTGGACCAATCACAGACCACGGTGGTCCCAGGCATTCACACCACCCTAGACTCTCTGGCACCCAGGATGTGTATTGGGACCAGACATCCCAGCCCACATCCTGGGGCAGACATGTAGAAGCCCGCGAAAGCATCCGTGTTTCGCGGGAAATACATGCCCAAATAAGGAAGGCCCCGGGTCGGCTTGACCTGGGGAAGGTGAAGGGAGCAAGACGGTCAGCGGACAGCACAAAGGAGCCTCGTGGTCTGGGCATTTTGGGAGCCAGGCCACCATTTTGGGTTAAGCGCGAGAAACGCGCTTAGAACGGCAAAAGGAGCTCAAAACACAAGAAACGATCGCTGCCACCATTCCCATCCCTGAATCACTTGCACCGATCAGATACAATCCTAAACGAGTATCTAGGGCCTGTAGAAGGCTAGAGACCCAAGAGAGCTGTAACTTAGCTTACAGTGCCCTCTTGTGTCATGTTGCACGAAAGCCGCAACATGATAAAAGAAACTACGGGAAACAGCGTTCCCCGGTACTGAAGGCTGCACTTCTCTGGCAAAGTCGAGAACAAGGTGAAAAACAACAGCAAAAAGTTTAGGGGTTGCCACATGGAAGGAAAATTACCTACAATTACGAAATCTTTCCTAACACTCGCCCCTCCCAGACTATGGACAGGGGGAACTAATCCACCCCTGGATGAGTCTCTTGTTCAGGTCGGTTAAACATTCTGGACAACCCATCAGCATTGCTATGTTGGACACCCGGCCTATGCTCAATAGTGAAGTCGAAGCCTTGTAGACTTATGGACCACCTAAGCAACTTTGGATTCTCCCCCTTCATGTTCATTAGCCACTTTAAGGGCTTATGGTCAGTTTGCACAGTGAAGTGGGTCCCATAGAGGTAGGGCCTCAGCTTCCTTAGGGCCCACACAACAGAGAAACATTCTTTCTCTACCGTGGACCATCTGAGCTCTCTGTCCTTAAGCTGGCGGCTAATAAATACAATAGGGTGTTCCTTACCCTTCTCATCTACTTGTGATAGTACAGCTCCTATCCCAGTGTCAGAGGCGTCCGTCTGCACGATAAAAGGTCTTTGATAATCAGGGGCCCTGAGGACAGGGGCCTGGCACAAGGAGTCTTTTAAGCCATTGAAGGCCTTCTCACACTCGTCGGTCCAAGTTACCTTCTTGGGTTTCTTCGTAGTGGTGAGGGCAGTCAGAGGGGCATCTATGGTGCCATAGTCGGCCCCAAAATTGCGGTAATACCCCGTGAGTCCTAAGAAGGCTCTCACTTGGGTTTGCGTAGTGGGGGTAGGCCAGTCTTGTACTGCTTGTACTTTACTGGGAAGAGGCTGTATCCTCCCTCCACCTACTTCATGTCCAAAGTAAACCACTGAGCCTTGTCCAATCTGGCATTTACTAGCCTTTATGGTCAGGTGTGCTTTCTGAAGAGCCTGGAGCACAATCCCGAGGTGTTTCACATGGTCTTCCCAGGTGGCACTGAAAACTGCTATATCGTCCAGATATGCAAGACAGAATTCGTCCAACCCATTCAAAACATGATTCACAAGCCTCTGGAAAGTGGCAGGTGCATTCTTCAACCCGAACGGCATTACCCGGAATTGGTAAAGGCCGTCTGGAGTAGAAAATGCTGTCTTCTCCTTGGCATGTTCTGCTGAAGCTATTTGCCATTAGCCAGCAGTGAGGTCAAACGTGCTGAGGTACTTGG
Source organism: Ambystoma mexicanum (assembly GCF_040938575.1). Taxonomy (NCBI): domain Eukaryota; kingdom Metazoa; phylum Chordata; class Amphibia; order Caudata; family Ambystomatidae; genus Ambystoma; species Ambystoma mexicanum. The sequence continues at coordinate 1,606,410,677 of NC_090932.1, forward strand.
AGGCACCCAAAGTATCCACCAGCTCATCTGTTCGAGGCAAGGGGTGTGCATCTGTCTTGGTGACAGCATTCAGAGCCCTGTAATCCACGCAGAACCTCAATTCAGAAGTGCCTGCCTTTGGAACCAAAACCACAGGGCTGGACCAACTAGAGGGTTCAATCACCCCAAGGTCTAACATCTTGTTGACCTCGGTCTTAATATAAGACCGTACTTTGTCTGACATCCTGTATCCCCTACTTTTGGTAGGTACACTGTCTCCTGTGTCTGTTATGTTTGCACCAAGGTGTCAAACCAGGCGACTGTGAAAACAGGGGGGAAAACTGCCTAAGCAAACTTTTCACCTCAGCCTGCTGATCAGAAGTCAGGTGAGGGGCCACTCGGACACCCTCAAAGGAGCTATCTGAAGGACCGCTTTGGAACAGGTCAGGGAGAGGTTCAGACTCCTTCCTCAACGTCTGAAGCCAGTAGCAGTGCTGCGATTTGGACTCTTGGGACGAAAGCCTTCAGCCTATTCACGTGAAACACTTTTGGAGCCTGTCCAGGCCTTCCAAGGTCCACTAAATAGTTAACCTCACCCAGGGGCTCCACCACTGTGCAAGGGCCTGACCATTTGTCCTGTAAAGCTCGAGGCCTTATGGGATTCATGATCAGGACTTGCTGACCAGGTGTAAAGTTGATTAGGGAAGCTTTCTGGTCGTACCAATGTTTCACCAGCGCTTGTCCTGCCTTCAATTTATCACTAGCCAAGCCCATCAGAAGTACCATCCGTTTTCTGAGCCCTAGCACATAATCAACTACGTTGGTAGTAACAGGGGGAGTGGGCACCTCCCATCCCTCTTTGACGATGGCTAAGGGTCCCCGTACGGGATGACCGAACAGAAGTTTGAAGGGGCTGAAGCCAACACCCTCCTGTGGTACCTCTCGGTAGGCAAACAGTAAGCATGGTAAAAGAAGATCCCATTTTCTTCTCGGAGGTTCCTCCAGAGCCCCAATCATGCTTTTTAACGTTCTGTTGAAACGTTCCACCAGACCATTGGTCTGGGGGTGGTATGCAGAAGAGAACTTGTAGGTGACCGCACCTTCTTTCCACATAGCCTGCATATACTTCGACATAAAGTTTCTGCCACGATCCGACACAACTTCTTTAGGGAAGCCAACCCTAGTAAATATGCCAAGTAAAGCTTTTGCAACTGACTTGGCAGTTACAGTTTTCAATGGGATGGCCTCAGGATACCTGGTTGCATGGTCGACCAGCACCAGGATAAACCTATTGCCCAAGGATGTTTGCGGGTCAAGGGGACCAACGATGTCGATCCCTACCCTTTCAAATGGTACCCCCACAACTGGGAGCGGTACCAATGGAGCTTGGATTGTCGCGCCAACCTTACCAGACAACTGGCAGGAGGCACAACTCCTGCAGTGACTTTCTACTTGCACCCCCATCTTGGGCCAGTAGAAGTGCATGGATAACCTTTGCTTGGTCCTCTTCATACCAAGGTGACCAGCAAGGGGAACTTCATGCGCCAACTGCAGGAGGAAGGGCCTAACAGCAAGGGGAACCACCAACCTCCTATGGTCTCCTTCTGTAGACTCTGTGGGCTCACTATACAGGAGTCCACCTTCCCAATAAATCCTATGCGTCCCAGGAGGCTCACCCTCAAGCTGGGAGCAGGCCTATCTCCTTAGGCAGACCCTCCAGGATATTGCGGCATGAAATGGAAAATTTTGCGGCACAAAAAAGAAAAAATTGCGGCACACAACTGCATTTGTCGAAAAATACATCATTTAACATCTTTTTTATCCAAAAACAGAGAACTTGAACAGTACAGAGTGTTGCACATTGAAACAGGAATGTTTGAGGTGATGTGGAGAACTTTTAACAAACCTTTGAGCTAACTTTTTCGAGCAATAGCATCAAACTGTGAGCCTGAAATGCCCGTCATTGTTTTTTAAAAGCAGTCTTCTGAGTTAATGCCTTCTGCCACTTGATTTATAAGCACTATAATGGCACTGATTGCATAGCTTTCTGAGCACCCCCGTCCATTCCTGAGCTACATCAGTTTCAGTACTTGGTCTCAATCCCATCTCCCCTAATCACATCTGTCCTGACTTGCAGCTCCTCTTTTATTCTGTGGGTTCCTAAATATAGCTCTACCAGTCGACCTCAGTCCTGACTTTCAGCACTCTACGCAACTCCTGCTTTGGTACCTTCATAATGCTGCCCAGCTATAACCCCTGCATTTTCAGTACTGGGATGTAGACACATACAGGCACACACGCACACAGCTCTGCTGATCTACCTAAATTCTAAAATGCGCCCCTTCTGCTTTCCCCCTACTGAGATCCTCTCACACAGGTGCGTCCAGGCACACCTGTCCCTAGTTAAGGTAACCCTTATGGTCCATTTCTGGAAGCCCATCACTGCCTCACTACCACTCTTTAGTCATGGCATGTGAACCCAATGTGTACCGGCAGTCCTCCGGGGTTAGGTCCACACATTTCAAAACAATGACATTGAAATGGAGCTAAACACCCTCAAAGCCTAAATTTGCAGATAAGTACCAAAATCGAAAATTTTAAAAGACTGGGGAGTGAAGCGTTGGGTATAGATAGTGGGTGAGTGCAGTGAAGAAAGAGGAAATCCAAAGATGGCATGGGGGTGGTGGGATCCCTATAAAAGTAAATGGAAGGTGTATCTTAATTAAAGATGACAACGTCGATACTATAATCTCAAAAAGACTCAGTCTCCCATCCAAATGAGCCATGAGAATCCTCCCTTCAGCGGAGGACAGGAGCATCCTCTGCAGGCCATCTGGCTTGCCTCCAAGGCTGAAGGCACTTCCCTCGCCAGCATTCGTCCCCCAGATCTATACTCCCAGTCCGTTGCTGCGCACTGCTAGAATTGTTTTGCATAAATCAGGGCATTTATGTAATTCCTTTAGCTCTTAGTCTTCACTGCGGGTCACCTGCGTCTGAAAATCACCTCCTTCCCAGTTCCTATTCCAGCTTTCTGCCAGATTCACTGCCTGCTCCTCTGGAAGCACTCTCGAAACCGCATAACACTCTGAGGTGCTCCCACAGTCGGTCCATCGCTACTACTAGTGTTCTGTCAGTTGCTCCCAAAGCCTTAATCCTCCACAGCAACACTGTGTTATTTGGGGAAGGGGTCCCTCAAGATGCTTCTTAAACTCAAGGGATCCAGTAAGCGCTCTTGCCAGTAATCCTGCCAGGTTTCCTGGCACCTTAAATCCTTTAAGTCATTTAGTGCGGTGGACAGGCCACATCACTGGTGAGGGTCACAGCACAGCTGTGGCAGCAATGCGCTTTACAGGAGCTTGCTGCCATGTGAAGAGGATATGGGATACTGCTGTTGCCGAAGCTTGGTCTCGGCAAGCTTGGTGTCAGTGCAGACCTTCCCTAGAATAACTCTGTTACACTTAATCAGGTCCAGTACCTCTGCCAAACACAAAACGTGGGTTCCTTCCCCAAGATAGTTTCTATGAGTGTCCTTCACTGAAGTCCTGCTAAAAACAAGCATTTGCAAATCCAACAGTATTGACTTGATTTTAACATAACTGTGTATAGGAATTGCCAGCTGCTGCTATGGTAATTAATTGCAAGGCCTTTGTCATTTGTGTCCCGTTCTGTCTGGCCACGCTCTTTAGGACAGCCAGGCTGAGTCACCACAGCCTAACATTTTGGGGTGTGGAGGGGGGTGAGGGCTACAGCTCGATCAGCTCCATGGAGGGGCTTGAATTCAAAGGTGTCAACCCTGGTTCACACCTTTGAACTGAAGCCCCTCGGTTTATTTGCTTTTTGCTCAGTGGAGTTGTTAACCTTTGAGCTGCTGCAATTGGCAACCCCTCTGTGGATGCTATAAATCATTAAATGAGCGTGAAAAAGATACATAAAGCTAATGTGTCTTTTTTGCGCTCATTTAATGATTTATAGCGGCCATAGCGGGAAAAGGCAAATTTTGCAGGTTTTTTTGCAAATCGCAAAATCGCCATAAGCTGGGTGGTCTGCTTAGGCCGTCCAGAGATGGGCACTCACGCTGGCCTTTACTGAATTCGTCCCTATCAGGACCTCCTTCAACTAACAAGTCTTTTAGTTCAGGATGATCGTTGGGGTCAAATACTTCAGGCATCGCCATCTCCTTGTCAGGCCCGGGCGATTGACCAACTTCCTCCACCGCAGTGGTAGGCGAGCTCGGGGGAATATTCTCTTTCCCTCGTCTTGACTTGTGGACTCCTTTCGCCTTGGGTTTCCCCTTCGGCTGGGGCGGCGTATTGGTCTTGGCCAATGCTGCCCGTGCTTGAGACCGTGTGTAGGGTCTTTCGGCAGTGTCTCCTACGAGCCCTAAAGCTCTGAGATCATTACCTAACAAGACCTTTCCCGGGACGTTCCTCTGAATGCTCACTGGAATCCTGACTGCTGTACCATTTAAAGTAAGATTTACAGGTATTACTGGGAACATACGGAGTGGGCCGTCAGCCAACTTAGTGGGCATCAGAGTAGCTCTGGCAACTTCCTCTGAGTTTACCAAGGTAGAATCCACTACAGTGCGACTGCACCCACTATCCCTAAGAGATGGAGTATCTACTCCATTGATCAGCACACTGTCTTTAAAGTAGTGCTTGGTATTATCCGGAATCCTAGCATAAGCCTCTGCGACTTTAGGCTCCCAGGGAAACTAAAACTACCTCAGCCTCTATCCCGCTGGGAAATGAGTCTGAGGAGAAGGATGCTCCTGTAATCTCTTCTTCCTCGTAGGAGGAGAAGGCCAGATTAGCGGAGTGGACCCCCAAAGGTCTAACCTTACACCGGGGATCCCCCTTCACGTGGTCAGTTGCTCCACAAGCAAAACAAGATCCATTGGGTCTGTTTACATAGGGAGGCTTATTGTAACCAGAGTTCTGTTTCGGAGGCTGACCTCCACTACCCTGTGAGTTCTCTTGTGTCTTACCCTTATTTTTCTTTTTGTGGCCCTTATGAGAAGAAGATTTATCAGATTCTCCACCCTCCTTATCTTTGGACTTTTTCCCTTCCTCCTGCTTACCAGGATGAGTTTTGTCCTTATGGGACACTCAATGTGACACCCATAAATCTGCTGCAATGGCCAGCTTCTTAGGATCTATCTCCTTCGAATCGGCCAAATGCTGCTTAAGCTCCGGGGAAGAAGATGCAAAAATGTGTTCCAGCATGGCAAGATTTATCATGCCTTCGAAGGTAGAAACCTTATAACCTTCGACCCAGCCAGTTAAGTTTTTCAAGGATTCAGTGACATAAGATACCCAAGTACCACCTTCCTTTTTCTTATACTCTCTGAAACGTTTCAAATATTGGGCCGGAGTCTTCCCAAACTTTAAAATGAGAGTTTGCTTTAACATTGCGAAATCAGCTCGCTCAGCCTTCGACATTTCCATAATGGCACTACAGCCAGAATGGGGCAGTCTGCTGAGTAACCAGGCAATCTTATCAGCATTGTCAACTTGTTGAACTTCGCATGCATACTCAAACACATTCAGCCAGTCCATAATGTCATTCCTTTCTTCATACACACTGAGCAGATCTTTCGGAAACCGTGGATGAGAGGAGGCCACAGACCCATGTCCAGGACCCTTGGACCCATTTGCAACCTGAAGCTTGGCCAGTTCCAACTGGTGATCCCTGTCTTTTTGTTTTTCTGCCTGTTCGATTTTTAGTTTGGCTATGCTGAATTCAAGCTCCTGCTGCCTAAACCGCAGCTCTTGCTTCTTGAATTCAAGCATAGCCTCCCCATCAGCACTGGCAGAGGAAACATTAGACATCTCATCCTCCCTGTCCTCGTGGTCGCGATGGATCAGTGCAGCGGCAGAACCGTTGGTTCTACCAGTGAGAGCAGCCCCACCTCCTTCCGCACTGTCCTCAGAAGTTATAGCGTCAAGCTGCGCTTCTTGCCACGCCACGATTCTTTGGATCATTTCCAATTTCGTGCCTTGAGAGGAAACACCTCTCTCCGCACACATCTTTTTCAATGTTTCTGATTTGGAAGCATTTAAAGTTAACAAGGTATTTGTTTCCATACTGTTAGGACTATGGACTTTTTAAAGTTATACTACAACAATTCACTACGTGTCCTGGTTGGAATAACCTGAAATGCCTTAGTTTGTGTGCAACACTGGATACCTTCAGTCGTATCCCACCGCTGCCACCAATTTGTTAAGACGGATTTCTGAACTCTGTCCTGGTGGCGCAGAAGTTCAGAAGGCCAACCTAATTACTTGGAACAGGGTAACCTCTGGACGAGCCAGACCAATCAAGGTAGCGATCGCGGCGGTCAAGACTATGTCTCAAGAGGGGTGAGGGTGACTGAAAGCCCGCAATGAGCACACAAAGCAAGAACACTTACAAACTTCTCCAAACAGTTGTTATATTAAAAATATATACACATTTATTCCAAGGCCTTTAAAACAATGACCGTAGCGAGAAAATCACAATACAACGATAGTAAACCAACACATACCATATCAACACAATATATACACAAATACGACAGTCTCAAGCGTTAGATGCATGAAATGGGTAGTCCACCTAAAAGGGAAGGAAGACAGGCAGTGCGAAATAATGCTTAGACCCAGTTCGCCTTCAGAGGCACCTAACTAGATGGAAGTCCGAGCCCTGCGAAGAGTGGAGCCTTGTGCTCAAAAGTACCTGCACGCGCTGGTGCCAACGGGCAAAAGGAGAAGCTCTTCGAGGGAAATCAGGCAGTTCAGTTTAGTGCACAAAAGAAGAACAAGTTCTGCGACTCAAGCGCAGCCTCCACAGTGGGCAGAAGCAGAGCGCGAGTACAGACAAGGGTGCTGTTTTGACACAGCGGGGAAAAGCAATGGGCTCCTGCAGGAGGGCGACCAGATCCTAGCTATGCTACTCACCGGTCCCCGATGCAAGCAGACCCAGGCTTCTCCGCGTCAGTTTCAGCAGCTGGCAGGTTCAGAAGAGCAGGGAACGCCTCGTCGTCGTGTTGAGTAAAAAGACGTCCCAATCGAAGAAACCCGCACAGTTTGTTACCACAGCAGGGCAACGGAGCGGCCGTGTGTATCTGAGCCAAATGTACACTACTCACTTCAGACCTGGGAACGCCAAGTGTACGAAGCGTGTGAGAGTGACAAGGACTCGAAATACTACACAACCTGGCGGCGGTTACAGAGCAAGACTCCCGTGTAAGCTGGTCAGTCAACTGGATGGCCCAGAGACGCTTCCGAAGGCTTACTGGCAGGAGATGGTGAAGATGCCGAGAATAGCTGTTCCTGCTATTCCAAGGGTCGAAATACCAGTACAGGCCTTCTGGTTCGATCAAAGGTGAAAAGGGTTTCACAAGGCGACAGCAGTGCAGAGGAGAAGTCCTTCAGCGGGTCACCAGCGATTCCTCGGTCCAGCCTCTTGGTTGCAGGATACTTGGCTCCTGTATTCCTTCGTTCGTGAGAACTCAGGAGATCGACCTGGTAGTGGTGTTTCCAGCCCCCTCTTATCCACGGTTCCCTTCGCGCCAAAACGGAGGGAACCCAATGGGAGATCCGCTCATCAACACTCACACCATTCGTGGACCAATCACGGACCACGGTGGTCCCAGGCATTCACACCACCCTAGACTCTCTGGCAACCAGGATGTGTATTGGGACCAGACATCCCAGCCCACATCCTGGAGGCACACACAAGACATGTAGAAGCCCGCGAAAGCATCCGTGTTTCGCGGGAAAGTACATGCCCAAATAAGGAAGGCCCTGGGTCGGCTTGACCTGGGGAAGGTGAAGGGAGCAAGACGGTCAGCGGACAGGACAAAGGAGGTTTGTGGTCTGGCCATTTTGGGAGCCAGGCCACCATTTTGGGTTAAGCGCGAGAAACGCGCTTAGAACGGCAAAAGGAGCTCAAAACACAAGAAACGATCGCTGCCACCATTCCCGTCCCTGAATCACTTGCACCGATCAGATACAATCCTAAACGAGTATCTAGGGCCTGTAGAAGGGTAGAGACCCAAGAGAGCTGTAACTTAGCTTACAGTGCCCTCTTGTGTCATGTTGCACGAAAGCCGCAACATGATAAAAGAAACTACGGGACTGTCTTAAGGGCATGTCAGTTTCCCCGTAAGAAAGGAGCGAAAGCCCCGAGGAGTGCGGCAGTAGGCTGCACTTCTCTGGCAAAGTCGGGAACAAGGTGAAAAACAACAGCAAAAAGTTTAGGGGTTGCCACATGGAAGGAACATTACCTACAATTACGAAATCTTTCCTAACAGTTGTTTTATTGGATTCTAGATATTGGTGGAATTTTGCGTTATGCTTTTGTTTGTATTTTTATAATTTAGTTATAATGTTTCATCGGTTTCAGAAACCGACATTAGTGCCACTGGGTTATGGGAATCGTCCAAGAGTGGAATGTAATGCTTTTGAAATATAACGTTTTTGACTAAAACATGGAGTCTCTGCGGAATGCATTCTAGGTGAGCACATAGCAGCTACGACCATATTTTGTCCTTGCCTATGCTAGTCTGTAGTGCTTCAAGGATTGTTTTGAATAGAGATGCCAGCAGATGTTTGATAACGTTGTAGTGCTCAAGCTGTCTTTCGCGCTCCCATGAGAAAGGGAAGTGTTTACCTCTTGCGGCTTCGATGTGGCATTTTGGCTGAATGCTCATGGAGGCGAGCAACAGATGGACTTGGAAAGTCAGATCTTTCTGGAAGAATACCATCCTGCCTTTGTGGGAGGTTTAAATTGGAGAGCACCAGATTAGGCAAATGGAAGAAAGGGTGGATGCAAGGTTTTCTGTTGCCCGTTAAGCACAAATCTCTCTGTTCGCCTGGTTTGGAGTTCTGGCAAAGATGAGGAGTTACTTGGCTGGCGCTTTAACACTGAAGTATAATTAAACTTTTTACATTATCCTTTTTATGCAGTTGATTCCTTTATGTATGCTGATTGGATAATAAACGGCCATAACAAGCCATTTTACATTGTAGATGACAGTGTGTTGTGTAAATAATTGCCTTTTAACGTGTAAAGGTTTTTCTTATCATTTTGTGCTGGGGTTCTAAAGAAGATCACCATACACTTTTGAAAAGCAAAACACATGGCTGCAGTCAGAGTATAAGCAAAGGGGTGACGGTTGAGGTCGCTGAAAAAGGAGACACCAAGGTTGAAAGCCTTAGGCAACGGAAGGGGAAGAGTAAATCAGGTGGAAACGAGATATGGGAGGGAAGGAGATGGGACAGTCAAGGAAGGAAGGGCTATTACCTTTGTCTTGGAGGACATTAGTATAAGAGAACCAAAAGGAGGGGATGAGCTGGCCGAGGGGGAGGTGTAACGTGTGAATAGTAGGGGACCAAGGACAGAGATTTGAGGGATGCCAACAGTGGGAGGGGTTGGATCAGAGATATCTGTGTTCCAAGAGATGGAGCAGGATGATGTGAGAGATAAGAGGCAATTCTTTCAAGAGCAGTTACTTGGAACCCCAGGTCAGTGAGGGTCTGAAGAAGAGAGGAGTGATCCACTGCATCAGAGGCATCCTATTGGTCAAGTAAGATTAGGAGGGGGCATAGTTTGCAGTGGTCAACATAGGTCAGAATGTTAGAGACATGGATAAGGGCCAATCAGTAGAGTGACCTCTTCAAAAAAACTGTTTTGAAGGGGTCCCTGGGATTATTAGTGTCAACTTTGTATACAGACATGGCCTTCGGGAAAAATGGAGTAAGTATGCCAGGGCATAGAAAGGAAAGAAGCTCCATTTATAAAATATCAGAACCCCTTTCAGATCACCACCAAGGCATGTTGTATAATATTGAGTGCAGTGAATATTCAGACGAGCAGGTCTTCTAGGTTGAAGAGCTGCAGTAAGTGTGGAGTGACAACAAAGAATTATAATTTTAATCCAGGTTTCTTCCCATCCCCTGAAAACCATTAGAATGGTTAATGTTACTTGTTATGGATAGTGAGTCGTCTGCTGAAGGGAAACTGTTCAGCACGGTATCCACAGTATTGTGAAAACCACGTTCAGTGTGTCTTTGAAACAGCGTGGGCAGTGAATAAAGTGCACTCACTCAGGGGCTTGCAATATATACAAAATGAAAGTCATATGCATTGTTCATGGAACCTGAAAGCTTGAATGAAATAGTAAGCAAATGACAGTTATGCGCTCTGTTCATGGAAAGTGAAAACATGAAAGGAATAGCCAGCAATACAGTTCAAGTCTGCAACGGATTCAGAAGCTTGCCGCCAGCAAGGTCGGGTGAATTCCATATGCGCGCTAAAACCAAGTCGTCATCTGGGTCTTGGAATTCTCTTGATGAGGTTTGCAGCAGTCCTCCACTGCAAACGGTTCAATTACATCTTCGAAAATGGACAAGGAATCCGCCATTAGTAGGTGTCTTGAGCAGTAAACGCAGGCCATATCTCTGGGACCAATAAGGCTGCCAGATCCTTCCTGGCAATAGATAAGGTGCTGGGACGCTGGGCTTAGTGTCAGGTATGAGTCAAGGTAGGAGGGGATTCTGTTAAACGCAAGATATTCTAGGGTTATAGAGCAGTGGGGGGCTTAGGAGGGCGATACAGGATTATAGTTGGCAGGATTGTAGGTGTCAGCAGATGGATTCTTTAGGATTGGTATTAAAGATGCCACTTTGAAACTAACTGGAAAGACCACAATGGAAAGGGAAAGGTTGAAAAGGGAGAAGTGATATGAGCATGTGCAAGGTGCAAGTTCCTTAACCATCTGTGGGGCAAACAGGTCAATGGGGGAACAGGTGGGGTTGGCAGTCCTAAGGATGGGAACCAGTTCATCAGGAGAGGTTGGAGTGAAAGAGGATAAAGAGGAGTTGGTACAGATAAGTGGAGGGGTAAATGGAATCAGGTGGGGAGGCATTGGATTGTGGTATTTGCATTTTATTTGTAATTATATAGCGCTTTAAGCCAAAGCGCTGTACAACATTAAAACGGTACAACAAATGTCAATATGAAAGAAAACCAACAAAGCGTAAGAAGATAAATGTTCTTTGAGGTACATTCTGAACAGAGGGTAAGAGGGGAGAGAGCGAAGAGCCAATTGAAGCGCATTACAGTGGAGGGGGTCTAGGAGAGTAAAGGATCGGCAGCGGGACTGGGCATAGCGGGGGACAAGCGACAGTAAGAAGGAAAAGAGATTGAAAGTGAAGAGAACGAGTCATAGGCCCTCATTACAACCCTGGCGGTAAGTATTCTACATTACCGGCATGGCGCAACTAACGTGTCTGTGCTGGAGCGAAGCCGTAAAAAGCGGTACATTACGACCCATCGGGCACGAGCATTGCGCCATGCCGGTAATGTAAACTACGCCATGGCATTAATGCCCCCAAAACGGCACCTACCGGCATTGTATGCCGCGCAAGGTGCACTACCGCCACCCCGGCCACCGATCTGAGCGGTGACCGTAATTAGCGGTCACCGCAATTAGCGGTGACCGTAAATAAGCGGAACCGGAAGTAGCGTCATCGCGGCAGAACGGGAAAGAGCACGGCGGCCATCTTTAAAAACACAATCCATTGGCATCCTCCGCAACCAGTGGACATCCGGCCCTGAGAACCGGCAAAAAGCATCAGCTACATATTTCCTGCGAGAAAATGGCTAAAGTTGTGAAGAAAACTTGTGACCGCCAGCGGCAGGACCGTTTCACCAGGGAAGAGCTGAACATGTTGGTGGAGACCCTCCAGGGGAACGCCGCTGTAGTGTTTTCAAGCCAAATGACCAGACCGGCAATTGCAAAGAAGAAGGTGATATGGGCCCTAGTTGCACAGTGGGTCAGTGCTGTGGGAACAGTACCCCGCAACGCGAGAAAGGGCCGTAAGCGGTGGGATGATCTCCGGCTCCGCGTTAGAAGCATCCTATCTCCAAACAGGGACATGGGCATGGCAACCGGGGGAGGATCAGAGTCCCCAATAAAATTGCAGCACTGGGAGGAAATCTGTGCCACTACAATCGGCATCGAGAGCATTGAAGGGGTAGGAGGAATGGAGAGAGGAGCCCCGACATCAGGCGATGCAGGTAGGTGCCTCAAATCAAGCCATGCAAAAGTAGTCCATTCATGTGAAGCACAATGTTGCCCTATAGTGTAAATGCAACACATCAGCAGGAGACTGCCTACAGCCACATCCGACCTCAACCCTGTACACATGCAGTATGCACACCCTCACTGTAGGCACCCACATACCTCCATGCTACTTCCACACAAAAGGGAGACAATCTGTATGCCCCTGCCTCAAATGTGCCGCATCTAGTAACCAAAATGATGGCAGTCATCACAATGCCCGCTCAATGTCCACAGACCCATCAATAACACTTTCCCTCCTTTGCTCCACCACAGGCTCAAATTCCGACCTCGACGATGAAGACACTACTGCCACCACACCTGCCAAGAAGGCCAGGACCACAGTGCCAGCAAACAACCCTCCACCTCTGCTGTACAGACCAAAACCCCACAGCAGCCAAAATCTGTGGCAAAAACACAGGACAGGGCACTGACAGGCACCCCAGCAGGCAGTAGCAGACATACCCCAAATGGTGGCAGCGAAGGGACTGGTTCAGCAGGAAGCAGCACAATCGGGGAAACTGCTGCCATTGCAGCTTCCTCGGACAGTGATGCAGGGAATGATGAGATTGATGTAGGACCCCCCACTGCCCACCCTCATTCCCCCTACCTGTCCCAAAGCAGCCCGCATGAAGATGCCACACAGGGGCAATTAGATGATGAGGATTGGCCAGGCTCTCCATGCTCAGTGCATGATGTGCAGGAGGTGAGCAGCCCAATGGAAATACCACTGGCAATATCCATGGGCCAGAAAAATCAACAGTCGTTGGAGGAGATCATCACCCGGCAGCACCAACTCTCCTCCCTCCTAACTGAGCATGTGGCAGAATGTGGGGGTGCAAGGGCAGCAATGGAACAATGCGCAGAGACAGTGAATGCTGCAATACAGTCCTCCACAAAGGACATCTGTGCTGAACTCGCCTCGGTGCGGCACGTGATCTCCGAACTTGTTCAGACAATTCGGGACATGCGTCCCAATGTGCAGCCAGGTACCTCCTCGGGTGCCAGTTCAACACCAAGCAGCCCCGTCCGCCGATCGGGCAGGAACCTGCGTAGCACAGGCAGGGGTGCCCCAGGGGCGAGGGGGGGGGGCTGCCAATAGTGGCCGCCCAGTGGAGAAATCCAACATCAGCCACTGCATCACAGACTTCCTCACACCTTTGTAGGGAGTTCAGGGGGGAGGGTGGAGGGGGGAGTGGGTGTGTTGGGGAGTTCAGGAGGAGGGGGGAGGGGGGAGGGGGGAGTGGGTGTGTTGGGGAGTTCAGGGGGGAGGGGGGAGTGGGTGTGTTGGGGAGTTCAGGGGGGAGGGGGGGGTGGGTGCGTTGGGGAGTTCAGGGGGAGGGGGAGTGGGTGTGTTAAACAAAATCACATTTACAATACACTTTTCCTTTTTGCACAATTCACATGTGTGGACATTGCTCATTGCGTATGTGTGATTTATTGGTGAACAGTCCCCAGTGTCCATATAACAGACACACACAGTGCCCCAATTGTCATCTCCATGTGACACCCCCCCAACTGCGTGTGCTAGAAACATTGGTTGATCAGAGTATGACGCATTTCACGCCCCTCCTGTGCATCGCCGCCTCCTTGAGGTGCTGCCCCATACCCACCCTCCTCATCGTCAGGTGGTTGCAGTTCTGCGTCAGGGGGCAGGGGCACATTTCGTCTGATGCACATATTGTGTAGCATGACACATGCCATGACGATCTTTGCCACCTTCTCATGGCGGTACAGGAGTGCCCCACCAGACCTGCTGATGCAGCAAAACCGTGCCTTCAGTAGGCCGAATGCCTGCTCAATCACCACACGGGTACGTGTATGTGCACGGTTGAAGTCCTCCTCATGCTGGTTCTGTGGGTTCCGGACTGGTGTAAGGAGCCACCTCTTCAGGGGATAGCCTGCATCACCTGTATGTGGGCAACAATGTATGTGTCAGTCATGACATCTAATTCAAAACATGACGTGCCACCATGGCATGCATTCAACTGTTACTTTGTACCACTTTTAAATGCACTAATGGATTCACACTATGTGACCGGTATATGTTCATGGCTCTCATGGACTGTTTTGCATGCCATCAACCAATGTATGCAGGGGGGTCAAGTGCCTTGTGAGTGCCCATCCACTGTGTTCGTTCATGGCGTTTGTTTTGGTGACCTGGCACGTGTCCTGTGATATCAACGCTCACATCATTGCAACATTGCTGTCAGCCTCATAATGACCCCAATGAGCACTACTGATGTTGATAGGGACATTTTGTGGGCCTTGGTGTCTGTGTAATGGTGTATTGATGTTTCTGTCCGTCATGTGCCTCCTTTGTGCGCAGTTATGGGGGACAGGGCTTTCAGTTGATGGTGTTTGGTGCCGTGCATGTAGGTGCATTTCGTTGAAGTCAATGTGGTCCGAATCGGTACAATGCACTTGCAGATGGTTGTGTCATGGTTGGGACACACCTTCATTCACATGGTAGGGCTGCTTACATCAGGCATTATGTTTACAGGTGTCAGCTGACATTTGCGCTACTTTAGGGTATGAGCTGGCTCCATTGCCTCTGCTACTCGCAGCCAGCTAAAGTATGCATCATTCCCCCCCCTTTCAGCCAGGTGAAGTATGCATCATTCCCCCCCCCTTTCAGCCACGTGAAGTATGCATCATCCCCCCCCTTTCAGCCAGGTGAAGTATGCATCATTTCCCCCCCCCTTTCAGCCAGATGAAGTATGCATCATCCCCCCCCCCCTTTCAGCCAGGTGAAGTATGCATCATTCCCCCCCCCTTTCAGCCAGGTAAAGTATGGATTGGTACGTCGATCACCTACCCACTTCACATTTCCATGGTCATGACATGAGACTCACCGAGTAGCCAGGATCTTGGCCCTGCATGTCGCTCCATGTAGCGTGGTATTGTGGAGTTCCTCAGGACCATTGAATCATGGGTTGATCCGGGGAATCGGGCACAACAATGTGTGAAGATCCTGTTGGAGTCACAGACCATTTGCACGTTGATTGAGTGAAATAGTTTACGGTTGCGGTACGGTACCTCCATGGCATGTGGGACCACCAATTCCACATGGGTGCAGTCGATGGCACCAATGCAACCAGGTATGCCGGCTAGTGCATGGAAACCCACTTTGGTGTTTGCAATCTCCCGGTCAGACCGTGGTAATGAGATGTGGTCGTCTGTGTGCTTGAGGAGGGCATCGAGCACTTGGATCAGTGTACGTTAGAATAATGGTTGTGAAATGCCATGCAAGTGCCCCACTGTGTGCTGGTAGGTGCCTGTAGCCAGGAAGTGGAGCACGGACACTACCTTCAGTAGGGGTGGGATGGCGGTGGGTGTTTCTATCATGCTGACGATGTTGTTGTGTGTCATGTCTATGATGGTGGTGATGGTGTCCCGGTCCAAACGGTACAGGGTGTGGATCTGCTCAGTGGTGAGGTTGAATGGACTGGCTCTGATGCGTGGGATTGTGGGCTGCCTGCGTGGTGGCACTGGCTGTGCTGGTGGGGCTTTGCTGCCCTGCCTTGCCCTCCTTCTCCTCCTGCGTCTCTTCTGTGCTGCCTGTTGTTGTTGTTGTGTAGCACTTGCATTGCTATCAGGTCCTCCAGCCCCAACATTGCTAGTCCTATTGGAATCATTGTGGAGTGTGACTGGGTGTGGGAAGGGGTGGGGTGTGCTCATTTTGTACTTGCTGAGTCTGTATTGCCTCCACCTGTGCTGATTCTGTGCACCTGTGGCAGCTGGATACACTGCACATGGCCATTTACGGTTGGTTCGTGATGGCGTAATTAGCACCATGGTGGTAAGGTACTTAACGGGCTTTGTGATGGCGTTAGGAGCATGTCTGCTTGGTTCGTGATTCGCGTAGCTTTGCGCCATGCCGGTATTTACGGCGTGGCAGGTCGCGTGCCGCTATTGGCATCGTAGTTAACGGTCACGGGTCATGATTGGACCTAGCGGAAAACTATGCCGGTAATCATTTACCGGCATCGTTTTTCACTTACCGCTAGGGTTGTAGTGAGGGCCCCTGTCTCTTACTGGGAGCCGCTGTATGTGATGTCTAATTGCAGGGACGTGGTTGGTGTGAGGGATGTTAAGGGCGGATCTAAGTGCATTATTTTGGAGCACTTGAAGTTTGTTCAGGTTCTGTTTATTAGAGGCTATATATAAGGTATTACAATAATCTAGATTGGAGATGATCAGGGCTCTGGTTAGCATAATGCAGCTGTTGGAAGAGAGAAATGGTTTGCAGGCATTGATCAGTTTAGACGTGTATGCAGTAGCTGAAGCGGTTGCATTAACTTGCTTATTGATGGACAGGGTGGAATCCAGGTATATGCCTAGAGTTTTGTCCTCGCTTAAGACTTTGATGATGTTCCTGTCGATATTGAATGATTTGTAGAGGGTATCTAGCTTGTTCAGGTGGGACTGTGAGCCTATGAGTAAAAGCTTGGTCTTCGCATCATCCAAGCCTGAATGTGGAGATGGATATTGTTAATCATTTTTGAATCTTGGTCGTAGCAGCCCATAAGGGGGATGAGGACTTAGGGGTCATCTGCATAATTAGTGTAGTTGATACCCAAGTCATCTAGATGGTCGAACAGGAGCTTCGTAAAGATATTATATAAGGTGGGCGAGACACAGGCGCCTTGAGGGACTCCACAGGAGATAGGTACAGGTTCAGCTGAGGCCGACGGTGCAAAGACTCTCACAGTCCTGTTTGCTAAGAAGGATTCTATCCAGGTGGCAGCGTTCAGGGAGAAGGAAGCCGCTGAGGTCAGGTGTTTGGTGAGTGTGTCGTGGTCGACTAAGTCGAAGGTGGCTGAGCGGTCCAGCAGCATGAGGATAGCCAGTTTGCCTTTATCTTTTAATTCATCCATCTGGATTTTCAGATCGAGGAGGGCCGTTTCAGTGCCATGCCTCGGTCTGAATCTTGATTGACGGAGGCCTAGGAGATTGTGGTCCTCAAGGTGCTTTTGTATTTGGAGGTATGCTGCTCTACCAAGGATTTTCAGGAGAAATGGCACCGCAGTTATGGGTCTGTAATTAGTGGGAGTATTAGAGTCCAGGCTTTTTTTTTTTTAGAAGAGGCATGACCCATGCCTCCTTGAGTTTGTTGGATACTATGCCAGTTTCAAATGATGCACTGATCAGGGAAGTGATGACCGTAGCAAATTCCTTTGCTCCTTCCTTTATGATAGTGGCTGAACAGATGTCCCTCTGACATTTATAGGGTTTTAGGCTGACTATGATACCTTAAACTTCCTTGGAGGATACCGGGGAGAATTGGAATGAGGGGCCTGATGTAGGTGGTGAGTTGTGTGGCTCACTGAGATTGCTGCTCAAAGTCAGATTTTGCTTTTTGGCTGCTATTTTGGATTGTAACATGGCTATTTTGTCAAGTAGGGCTTTTTGGATGTTGGCACACCTCAGGGCATCTTTAGTACAGGATTCAGTGGGTGTAACGCGGGTCTCCAGCTCACTGAGTGTTGTGTGCTGTATCTGCATAGTTTAATGGAACCTAGAATGATGGAATGTTTAGAGAGACTCTGGAATGTAAGGCTAAGGGAAGTTCAGTTAATATATGAATAAAGACATATGAAAACTTATGCTTGCTGGCTGCTTTATATTTAATAATGACAAGAGAAAACCATAACAATGGCGACGAGGATAAACTGGGCGTGATATAGAAAGTTTTCTGGAGCAATGGAATCGTGGAAAGGACGGCCAATTGAATCGTGAAAGTGACGGAGAAGTTTTCATACGAGGGACAAAACGAAAAACAAAGGCGACACGCAATTTACAAGTTGGCTGAACACAAGGTACGAAAGCAGTGATGAATTGGAATATGAGGGAATAACTTGAAATGTAACTTTGCTGATCGAGTAAGGGAAGCGCTCGCAGCAAGAGACAAAGAGCGCATCTTTTAATAATATAAACGGTGTACCTGAGGGCGCAAGCCGACGCACGTGCAGAATGGGCATGGAAGAGGACCTGTGACACGCAAACCAGGAAGTAAACGTGAGATACTTGAGTAAAGGACCCGCGGACGTCGGAAAAACGTGCCGCCATCTTGGGGAAAGCGACTTTGTTTAATATTGATTGCTACAAATGTAACGAACTCACAGAGACGTTGCATTCAATTGTGTGAAAGCAAGCGAAGTTAATAAATCATAAAACGGAATGAAAGGCAAATTAAATTAAACAAATATGAACTGCAAACACCTCATACTGATACTGAAAGCATAAAAGAATCATTGGAAAAATGAACAGACACACGAAGGATTAAAGACACAAAGTAGAAACAAATAATAACATAGCAAATGAAAATTCAGAAGCAAGAGTGAACAAAAGAGTGAAAGCAGCCCATAAAACATATATATCAGAAAGGGAACAAACAAAGAGTTTAAAAAAAGTCACAGGACGACACCGATTCTGGGGGGGATGCAAATACAAATGAACAGCAAAACATACACCAACTGGCAACAAGCACACTGTTATCAACAAATCCATTAAACTACCTGAGAAGGCCAAACCCATTCATGCTGGAACCACAGGAAACACAAGGTCAGAGGTGGCAAGAATGGATTGAGGAATTTGAGGAGGTCTTAAGGGCTGTAGGGGATCAAAATGCCCCAAACAAAATAGATATTTTCACGAATTTAGTTGGAAAGGAGATAAAAAGGATAATCAAAACAATACCTCTGCAAGAAAGAGTGACATATCCCCTGTTGGTGGCTTCAATTAATGCACAAATAATAATCCTGCTGAACAGAGATTACGAGAGATACGTCTTTAACCAATGCAAACAAAGTACTCATGAGACCATAGCTCAGTTCGTATTAAGACTGCAAAAAAAGACCACTTTCTGTGAATTTGCCAACTTCAATGATGATGAGGCAATACGACTAAGAGTGATTGAAGGTTGTCTATCGTCGCAATTCAGAAAACACTTATTAAAGAAACCTCTCCCGAAGAGAGAGGTACTGGAACTAGCCAGCGTATATGAGAGAGTGGACGGCCAAGCGGCAAACATAGAAAACCCCAAAAATGTAGAGACTGTGGCTGTCATAAATAAGAATGTTCAATGGCAGAGAAGACAACCAGGAATGGGATCACCTAGTTTGGTGCGCAGAAGCAGCAATGAAAGACAGTGCTACTGCTGTGGCTTTGAATTCCCCCACAAGGGACCCTGCCCTGCAATGGGGCAGCTATTCCTCCGATGTGGGCAGGAGAACCACTTCCATACAATGCGTAGAGAAAGAATAAACATTCCATCTGCAAGCAGCAACTCCCAGCTCATGTCAAACGGGGGATACAATATCCAGAGGAATGTTGAAGGACGAAATACTGCAGAAAGGGACATGAGAACTTACTCTGGGACAAGGGGGAATTCACATTTAACTGGATTTGTGAGAGCCATGGATGAATTACAGATTGTAAGAGCTGATCAAAATACCCAGGATCTGGAACAGAGGGCAATAGCAAACAATGAGTCACAAGGTCGAGAAGCAATAAAATATGAGGACCCATATGAGCATCCACCAATGTTAAGCGTGTCATATGAGGAAGGAGGAGAGCCAATGGATTACCATAGAGAATATGAATATGATCGATATAGCTGAGAATATGTGAGACTAATAGACACCCACGAAAGTGACAGGAATGCAATAAGGGTATTGGTGAATTTGAATGGAGAAGATATACCATTCCTAGTGGACACTGGAGCTACAGTCAATGTTATGAGTGAAGAAATATACAGAAAGGTGGCTAAACAATACCGCCTGAGAACTTTGAGAGCCACAATCTTTCGATGGGGGGCAATACAGCCATTATTGAATGTGGGACTGTTTCATTGCAACTTAATTCATATGGGAAAGTGCATTCCTACCAAAATACATGTCATTAAAAGCCCACTTGTTGGGAGGTGCCTCATCAGTTGTAAGACGGCAACTAACCTAGGTCTCATTGATGTGAAACATAATAAATCTGAGAAAATACGGGGAATTCCATCCGAGCATCAAGCTGTAAGATCCATAACGAGAGAAGACGTGAATCTGGAGAAACTAAAAATGGAGTTCCCAAAATTATTTCAAGGGGTTGGAAAGTTGATATCAAATGAGGTTCATTTACATATTGACAGTTCAATTCAGCCAGTCCCACAACACCGAAGACGTGTGGGTTTTCATTTGCAGAAGAGGGTGTCGCAGGAACTTGAACAGCTAAGAAATAATTATATCATTGAGAGAGTGGAAAATGGACCGACCCCATGAGTTTCTCCACTAGTGGTAGTCCCCAAGGCTGATGGACGACTTCGGCTCTGTGTGAATATGAGGATACCAAATACAGCCATATTGAGAGAGAGACATCCGGGCCCGAACATAGAGGATATGATCTTTCTTTTTGAATATGGCCAAGAGATTCAGCAAATTGGATTTAAATCAGGGCTACCACCAATTGGTAATCGATCAGGAATCGCGTCCAATAATCACTTTTAGTACCCATGAAGGATTGTTTATGTATAAGAGGCTTAGTTTCGGAATTTCTTCTGCGGCTGAAATTTTCCAAGAAGCCATCAGGAAAGTAATAGCGCCAGTACCAAATACATTTAACTATAGCGATGACATTCTTGTGTATGGAAGTGACCAAGCTCAGCATGATAGTGCTTTGAGACAAGTATGTAAACTACTGCAAGAAAGTGGACTAACATTGAATGCACAGAAGTGCGAAATAAATAAACAGAGCCTGAAATTCTTCAGACACAATTTGTTAAGATGGATTTCTGAACTCTGTCCTGGCGGCGCAGAGGTTCAGAAGGCCAACCTAATTACTTGGAACAGGGTAACCTCTGGACAAGCCAGACCAATCAGGGTAGCGATCGCGGCGGTCAAGACTAGGTCTCAAGAGGGGTGAGGGTGACTGAAAGCCCGCAATGAGCACACAAAGCAACGACACTTACAAATTACTCCAAAAAGGTGTAATATTAAAAATATATACACATTTATTCCAAGGCCTTTGCAATAATGACCGCAGCGAGAAATCACAATAAAACTCTCGTAAACCAACACATACCAAACCAATACAATATATACACAAATACAAACGAGTCTAAAGCGTTAGATGCACGAAATGTGTAGTCCACCTAGAAGGCAGTGCGAAATAATGATTAGACCCAGTCCGCCTTCAGAGGCACCTAACTAAAAGGAAGTCCAAGCCCTACGAAGAGTGGAGCTCAGGCAGTTCAGTTTGGTGCACAAATGAAGAAGAACAGAGTTCCGCGACTCAAGCGCAGCCTCCACTGTGGGCAGAAGCAGAGCGCGAGTACGGAAAGGCGTGCTGTTTGACACAGCAGGGAAAAGCTATGGGCTCCTGCAGGAGGGCAACCAGTTCCTAGCTATGCTACTCACCGGTCCCCGATGCAAGCAGACCCAGGCTTCTCCACATCAGTTTCAGTGCTGGCAGGTTCAGGGGAGCAGGGGACGTCTCGTCGTCGTGTAGATTCTGCAGCAGCAGAGTTGAGTTAAAGATGTCCCAAACGAAGTGAACCCGCACAGTTTGTTACCACAGCAGGGCAACGGAGCGGCCGTGTGTATCTCAGCCAGATGTACACTACTCACTTCAGACCTGGGAATGCCAAGTGTACGAATCGTGTGAGAGTGACAAGGACTCGAAATACCACACAACCTGGTGGCGTTTACAGAGCAAGACTCCTGTGTAGGCTGGTCAGTCTGCTGGATGGCCCAGAGACACTTCCAAAGGCTTACGTGCAGGAGATGGTGAAGATGCCGAGAATAGCTGTCCCCGCTATTCCAAGGGTCGAAGTACCAGTATAGGTCTTCCTCGGTCCAGCCTCTTGGTTGCAGGATACTTGGCTCCTGTATTCCTTCGTTCGTGAGAACTCAGGAGATCGACCTGGTAGTGGTGTTTCCAGCCCCCTCTTATCCACGGTTCCCTTCGCGCCAAAACGGAGGGAACCCAATGGGAGATCCGCTCATCAACACTCACACCATTCGTGGACCAATCACGGACCACGGTGGTCCCAGGCATTCATACCACCCTAGACTCTCTGGCACCCAGGATGTGTATTGGGACCAGACATCCCAGCCCACATCCTGGAGGCACACACAAGGCCTGTAGAAGCCCGCGAAAGCATCTGTGTTTCGCGGGAAAGTACATGCCCAAATAAGGAAGGCCCCGGGTCGGCTCGACCTGGGGAAGGTGAAGGGGGCAAGTCGGTCAACGGACAGGACAAAGGAGCCTCGTGATCTGGCCATTTTGGGAGCCAGGCCACCATTTTGGGCTAAGCGCGAGAAACGCGCTTAAAACGCCAAAAGGAGCTCAAAACACAAGAAACGATCGCTGCCACCATTCCCGTCCGTGATTCACTTGCACCGATCAGTTACAATCCAAAAAGAGTATCTAGGGCCTGTAGAAGACTAGAGACCCAAGAGAGCAGTAACTTAGCTTACAGTGCCCTCTTGTGTCATGTTGCACGAAAGCTGCAACATGATAAAGAAACTACGGAAAACAGCGTTTCCCGGTACTGACTGTCTTAAGGGCATGTCAGTTTCCCCGTAAGAATGGAGCGAAAGCCCAGAGGAGTGCGGCAGAAGGCTGCACTTCTCTGGCAAAGTCTAGATCATGGTGAAAACAACAGCAAAAAGTTTAGGGGTTTCCACATGGAAGGAAAATTACCCACAATTAAGAAATCTTTCCTAACACTCGCCCTCCCAGACTATGGACAGGGGGAACTAATCCACCCCTGGATGAGTCTCTTGTTCAGGTCGGTTAAACATTCTGGACAACCCATAAGCATTGCTATGTTGGACACCTGGCCTATGCTCAATAGTGAAGTCGAAGCCTTGTAGACTTATGGACCACCTAAGCAACTTTGGATTCTCTCCCTTCATGTTCATTAGCCACTTTAAGGGCTTATGGTCAGTTTGCACAGTGAAGTGGGTCTCATAGAGGTAGGGCCTCAGCTTCCGTAGGGCCCACACAACAGAGAAACATTCTTTCTCCACTGTGGACCATCTGAGCTCTCTGTCCTTAAGCTGGCGACTAATAAAAGCAATAGGGTGTTCCTTACCCTTCTCATCTACTTGTGATAGTACAGCTCCTATCCCAGTGTCAGAGGCGTCCGTCTGCACAATAAAAGGTCTTTGATAATCAGGGGCCCTGAGAACAGGGGCCTGGCACAAGGAGTCTTTTAAGCCGTTGAAGGCCTTCTCACACTCGTCGGTCCAAGTTACCTTCTTGGGTTTCTTCGGAGTGGTGATGGCAGTCAGAGGGGCAGCTATGGTGCCATAGTCTGCCACGAAGTTGCGTTAATACCCCGTGAGTCCTAAGAAGGCTGTCACTTGGGTCTGTGTAGTGGGGGTAGGCCAGTCTTGTACTGCTTGTACTTTACTGGGAAGAGGCTGTATCCTCCCTCCACCTACTTCATGTCCAAGGTAAACCACTGAGCCTTGTCCAATCTGGCATTTACTAGCCTTTATGGTCAAGTGTGCTTTCTGAAGAGCCTGGAGCACAATCCCGAGGTGTTTCACATGGTCTTCCCAGGTGGCACTGAAAACTGCTATATCGTCCAGATATGCAAGACAGAATTCGTCCAACCCATTCAACACATGATTCACAAGCCTCTGGAAAGTGGCAGGTGCATTTTTCAACCCGAACGGCATTACCCTGAATTGGTAAAGGCCGTCTGGAGTAGAAAACGCTGTCTTCTCCTTGGCATGTTCTGCTAAAGCTATTTGCCAATAGCCAGCAGTGAGGTCAAACGTGCTGAGGTACTTGGAGGCACCCAAAGTATCCACCAGCTCATCTGTTCGAGGCAAGGGGTGTGCATCTGTCTTGGTGAAAGCATTCAGAGCCCTGTAATCCATGCAGAACCTCAATTCAGAAGTGCCTGCCTTTGGAACCAAAACCACAGACTACTAGAGGGTTGAATCACCCCAAGGTCTAACATCTTGTTGACCTCGGTCTTGATATAAGACCGTACTTTGTCTGATATCCTGTATCCCCTACTTTTGGTAGGTACACTGTCTCCTGTGTCTATGTTATGTTTGCACCAAGGTGTCAAACCAGGCGACTGTGAAAACAGGGGGGAAAACTGCCTAAGCAAACTTTTCTCCTCAGCCTGCTGATCAGAAGTCAGGTGAGGGGCCACTCGGACACCCTCAAAGGAGCTATCTGAAGGACCGCTTTGGAACAGGTCAGGGAGACGTTCAGACTCCTCTTCCTCAACATCTGAAGCCAGTAGCAGTGTTGCGATTTCAACTCTTGGGACGAAAGCCTTCAGCCTATTTACGTGGAACACTTTTGGAGCCTGTCCAGGCCTTCCAAGGTCCACTAAATAGTTAACCTCACCCAGGGGCTCCACCACTGTGTAAGGGCCTGACCATTTGTCCTGTAAAGCTCGAGGCCTTATGGGATTCATGATCAGGACTTGCTGACCAGGTGTAAAGTTGATGAGGGAAGCTTTCTGGTCGTACCAATGTTTCACCAGCGCTTGTCCTGCCTTCAATTTATCACTAGCCAAGCCCATCAAAAGTACCATCCGTTTTCTGAGCCCCAGCACATAATCTACTACGTTGGTAGTAACAGGGGGAGTGGGCATCTCCCATCCCTCTTTGACTTTGGCTAGGGGTCCCCGTACAGGATGACCGAACAGAAGTTCGAAGGGGCTGAAGCCAACACCCTCCTGTGGTACCTCTCGGTAGGCAAACAGTAAGCATGGTAAAAGAAGATCCCATTTTCTTCTCTGAGGTTCTTCCAGAGCCCCAATCATGCTCTTTAACATTCTGTTGAAACGTTCCACCAGACCATTGGTCTGTGGGTGGTATGCGGAAGAGAACTTGTAGGTGACCCCACATTCTTTCCACATAGCCTGCATATACTTCGACATAAAGTTGCTGCCATGATCCGACACAACTTCTTTAGGGAAGCCAACCCTAGTAAATATGCCAAGTGACGCTTTTGCAACTGACTTGGCAGTTACAGTTTTCAATGGGATGGCCTCAGGATATCTGGTAGCATGGTCGACCAGCACCAGGATAAACCTATTGCCTGAGGATGTTTGCGGGTCAAGGGGACCAATGATGTTGATCCCTACCCTTTTGAATGGTATTCCCACAACTGGGAGTGGTACCAATGGAGCTTGGATTGTCGAGCCAACCTTACCAGATAACTGGCAGGAGGCACAACTCCTGCAGTGACTTTCTACTTGCACCCCCCATCTTGGGCCAGTAGAAGTGCATGGATAACCTTTGCTTGGTCCTCTTAATACCAAGGTGACCAGCAAGGGGCACTTCATGCGCCAACTGCAGGAGGAAGGGTCTTACAGCAAGGGGAACCACCAACCTCCTATGGTCTCCTTCTGTAGACTCTGTGGGCTCACTATACAGGAGTCCACCTTCCCAATCAATCCGATGCGTCCCAGGAGGTTCACCCTCCAGCTGGGAGCAGGCCTGTCTCCTTAGGCCTTCCAGAGATGGGCACTCACGTTGGCCTTTACTGAATTCTTCCCTATCAGGACCACCTTCTACTAACAAGTCTTTTAGTTCAGGATGGTCGTTGGGGTCAAATACTTCAGGCATCACCACCTCCTCGTCTGGCCCGGGCGATTGACCAACTTCCTCCACCGCAGTGGTAGGCGAGCTCGGGGGAATGTTCTCTTTCCCTCGTCTTGACTTGTTTACTCCTTTCGCCTTGGGTTTCCCCTTCGGCTGGGTCGGCGAATTGGTCTTGGCCAATGCTGCCCGTGCTTGAGACCGTGTGTAGGGTCTGTCGGCAGTGTCTCCTACGAGCCCTAAAGCTCTGAGATCATTACCTAACAAGACCTTTCCTGGGACGTTTCTCTGAATGCTCACTGGAATCCTGACTGCTGTACCATTTAAAGTAAGATTTACAGGTATTACTGGGAACATACAGAGTGGGCCGTCAGCCAACTTAGTGGGCATCAGAGTAGCTCTGGCAACTTCCTCTGAGTCTACCAAGGTAGAATCCACTACAGTTCGACTGCACCCACTATCCCTAAGAGCCGGAGTATCTACTCCATTGATCAGCACACTGTCTTTAAAGTAGTGCTTGGTATTATCTGGAATACTAGCATAATCCTCTGCGACTTTAGGCTCCCAGGAACCCAGGGAAACTAAAACTACCTCAGCTTCTATCCCGCTGGGGAATGAGTCTGAGGAGAAGGATGCTCCTGTAATCCCTTCTTCCTCGTAGGAGGAGAAGGCCAGATTAGCGGAGTGGACCCCCAAAGGTTTAACCTTACACCGGGGATCCCCCTTCACGTGGTCAGTTGCTCCACAAGCAAAACAAGATCCATTGGGTCTGTTTACATAGGGAGGCTTATTGTAACCAGAGTTCTGTTTCGGAGGCTGACCTCCACTACCCTGTGAGTTCTCTTGTGTCTTACCCTTATTTTTCTTTTTGTGGCCCTTTTGAGAAGAAGATTTATCAGATTCTCCACCCTCCTTATCTTTGGACTTTTCCCTTCCTCCTGCTTACCAGGATGAGGTTTGTCCTTATGCGACACTCGATGTGACACCCATAAGTCTGCTGCAATGGCCAGCTTCTTAGGATCTATCTCCTTCGAATCGGCCAAATTCTGCTTAAGCTCCGGGGAAGAAGATGCAAAAATGTGTTCCAGCATGACAAGATTTATCATGCCTTCAAAGGTAGAAACCTTATAACCTTCGACCCAGCCAGTCAAGTTTTTTAAGGATTCGGTTACATAAGATACCCAAGTACCACCTTCTTTTTTCTTGTACTCCCAGAATCTTTTTAAATATTGGGCCGGAGTCTTTCCAAACTTTAAAATGAGAGTTTGCTTTAACATTGCGAAATCAGCTCGCTCAGCCTTCGACATTTCCATAATGGCACTACAGCCAGAATGGGGCAGTCTGCTGAGTAACCAGGCAATCTTATCAGCATTGTCAACTTCTTGAACTTCACATGCATACTCAAACGTATTCAGCCAGTCCATAATGTCATTCCTTTCCTCATACACACTGAGCAGATCTTTCGGAAACCGTGGATGAGAGGAGGCCCCAGACCCATGTCCAGGACCCTTGGACCCATTTGCAACCTGAAGCTTGGCCAGTTCCAACTGGTGATCCCTGTTTTTCTGTTTTTCTGCCTGTTCGATTTGTAGTTTGGCTATGCTGAACTCAAGCTCCTTCTGCCTAAACCGCAGCTCTTGCTTCTTGAATTCAAGCATAGCCTCCCCGTCAACACTGGCAGAGGAAACATTAGACATCTCATCCTCCCTGTCCTCGTGGTCGCGGTGGATCAGTGCAGCGGCAGAACCGTCGGTTCTACCAGTGAGAGCAGCCCCACCTCCTTCCGCACTATCCTCAGAAGTTATAGCGTCAAGCTGCGCTTCTTGCCACGCCACGATTCTTTGGATCATATTCAATTTGGTGCCTTGAGAGGAAACACCTCTCTCCGCACACATCTTTTTCAATGTTTCTGATTTGGAAGCATTTAAAGTTAACAAGGTATTTGTTTCCATACTGTTAGATAGGACTATGGCCTTTTTAAAGTTATACTACAACAATTCACTACGTGTCCTGGTAGGAATTACTTGAAATGCCTTAGTTCGTGCGCAACACTGGATACCTTCAGTCGTATCCCACCGCTGTACACCAATTTGTTGAGACGGATTTCTGAACTCTGTCCTGGCGGCGCAGAGGTTCAGAAGGCCAACCTAATTACTTGGAACAGGGTAACCTCTGGACAAGCCAGACCAATCAGGGTAGCGATCGCGGCGGTCAAGACTAGGTCTCAAGAGGGGTGAGGGTGACTGAAAGCCCGCAATGAGCACAAAAAGCAAGGACACTTACAAATTACTCCAAACAGGTGTCATATTAAAAATATATACACATTTATTCCAAGGCCTTTGCAATAATGACCGCAGCGAGAAATCACAATGAAACTCTAGTAAACCAACACATACCAAACCAATACAATATATATACAAATACAAACGAGTCTAAAGCGTTAGATGCACGAAATGTGTAGTCCACCTAGAAGGGGAGGAAAACAGGCAGTGCGAAATAATGATTAGACCCAGTCCGCCTTCAGAGGCACCTAACTAAAAGGAAGTCCAAGCCCTACGAAGAGTGGAGCCTTGTGCTCAAAAGTACCTGCACACGCTGGTGCCAACGGGCAAAAAAGGGGAGTCTCTTCGAGGGAATCAGGCAGTTCAGTTTGGTGCACAAATGAAGAAGAACAGAGTTCCGCGACTCAAGCGCAGCCTCCACTGTGGGCAGAAGCAGAGCGCGAGTACGGAAAGGCGTGCTGTTTGACACAGCGGGGAAAAGCTATGGGCTCCTGCAGGAGGGCGACCAGTTCCTAGCTATGCTACTCACCGGTCCCCGATGCAAGCAGACCCAGGCTTCTCCGCGTCAGTTTCAGTGCTGGCAGGTTCAGGGGAGCAGGGGACGTCTCGTCGTCGTGTAGATTCTGCAGCAGCAGAGTTGAGTTAAAGATGTCCCAAACGAAGTGAACCCGCACAGTTTGTTACCACAGCAGGGCAACGGAGCGGCCGTGTGTATCTCAGCCAAATGTACAGTACTCACTTCAGACCTGGGAATGCCAAGTGTACGAATCGTGTGAGAGTGACAAGGACTCGAAATACCATACAACCTGGCGGCGGTTACAGAGCAAGACTCCTGTGTAGGCTGGTCAGTCTGCTGGATGGCCCAGAGACACTTCCGAAGGCTTACGTGCAGGAGATGGTGAAGATGCCGAGAATAGCTGTCCCCGCTATTCCAAGGGTCAAAGGACCAGTACAGGCCTTCTGGTTCGATCAGAGGTAGAAAGGGTTTCACAAAGCGACAGCAGTACAGAGGAGCAGTCCTTCAGCGGGTCACCAGCGATTCCTCGGTCCAGCCTCGTGGTTGCAGGATACTTGGCTCCTGTATTCCTTTATTCGTGAGAACTCAGGGGATCGACATGGCAGTGGCGTTTCCAGCCCCCTCTTATCCAGGTTCCCTTCACGCCAAAACGCAGGGGATCCAATGGGAGATCCGCTCATCAACACTCACACCATACGTGGACCTATCACGGACCACGGTGGTCCCAGGCATTCACACCACCCTAGACTCTCTGGCACCCAGGATGTGTCCACATCCTGGAGGCACACACAAGGCCTGTAGAAGCTTGCGAAAGCATCTGTGTTTCGCGGGAAAGTACATGCCCAAATAAGGAAGGCCCCGGGTCGGCTCGACCTGGGGAAGGTGAAGGGGGCAAGACGGTCAGTGGACAGGACAAAGGAGCCTCGTGGTTGGCCATTTTGGGAGCCAGGCCACCATTTTGGGCTAAGCGCGAGAAACGCGCTTAAAACGCCAAAAGGAGCTCAAAACACAAGAAACGATCGCTGCCACCATTCCCGTCCGTGATTCACTTGCACCGATCAGTTACAATCCAAAAAGAGTATCTAGGGCCTGTAGAAGACTAGAGACCTAAGAGAGCAGTAACTTAGCTTACAGTGCCCTCTTGTGTCATGTTGCACGAAAGCTGCAACATGATAAAGAAACTACGGAAAACAGCGTTTCCCGGTACTGACTGTCTTAAGGGCATGTCAGTTTCCCCGTAAGAATGGAGCGAAAGCCCAGAGGAGTGCGGCAGAAGGCTGCACTTCTCTGGCAAAGTCTAGATCATGGTGAAAACAACAGCAAAATGTTTAGGGGTTGCCACATGGAAGGAAAATTACCCACAGTTAAGAAATCTTTCCTAACACACATATTCTTAGAGGATGGCATAAGGGCAGATCCGGAGAAAGTAGGAGTGATATTGAAATTGCAGGCCCCGAGAGAAGTGGCTGAGCTGAGGTCTTTTCTTGGGATGGTCGGATACTGTGCAAGATATATGCCAGAATATGCCACGCTGACTGAACCTTTGAGACACCTATTGAAGAAGGACATGGAGTATGCATGGAGTGAAAAATGTGAAGAAAGCTTTAAGAGGATAAAGAGTGAGCTGGCAAGTGACAGACAATTGGCATATTTTAACCCTAAATGGGATACTGAGGTTATTGCAGATGCCAGTCCAGTAGAGTTGGGTGCAATTCTTGCACAAACAAATCCTGATGAGATAGCAGAGAGTAGACAAACGAGAGTCATTGCCTATGCTAGCAGAGCCCTAAATGACATTGAACAAGCTTACTTACAGGCAGAAAAGGAGAGTCTTGCTGCCGTGTGGGCTTGCGAGCAGTACAACCATTTTATAATTGGAAAACCATTTGTGTTGGTGACGGATCATCAAGCATTAATTTCAATCTTTGGAAATCCTCGAGTTAAGATGCCCCCAAGGATTGAGCGTTGGGGCATGAGACTGCAGGAATACGACTATAAGATTGTACACCAGCCAGGAAAAGAGGCAAATCCAGCCGATTATTTATCAAGGCATCCAGTGAACGAAGTAGATTTGCTAATGCAATTGGAGGCGGATGAGTACATGTCATATATATTATTAAATGCACTGCCGGTGGCGATAACAAAGGAGATGTTTGTGGCGAGAAGCCGAGCTGATCCAATGATGAGAACAGCAGTCAAACTCACTGGGCCTGGGAAGTGGCAATGTTTGGATCAAGAAAAGGATTTGAAAGAAGGCGACATGAAAGATTTAAGAAAATTGGCGAAAATAAGCAATGAATTATCTGCAACTAAAGAGGGAATACTTCTGAGAGGGAACAGACTGGTAGTTCCCAAGAGCTTGAGGAAGATATTAGTGATGCTGGCTCATGAAGATCATAGGGGAGTGGTGAACACAAAGAAAATTCTAAGACACCAAGTGTGGTTTCCATGTATGGATCTGATTGTGGAGGACACAATACAAAATTGTTTTGCTTGCCAAGTGACATCCCCTACAACTCGATCAGCGCCTCTGGAGATAGTACCATTGCCTGGTGGACCATGTGTCCGAGTGGCGTTGGATTTCTTCAGCCCTCTGGAGGAAGGCGGGTATCTCCTGGTGGCTACAGATGAATACTCAAGATTTCCGCTCGTAAAGCAGGTCCAGTCAACATCGTTTCACCATGTAGTCGTGGTATTGGACGAGCTCTTTAGTGAGTGGGGGATTCCCCAAGTTATCAAAACGGACAATGGGGCACCATTCCAAGGGCATGAATTTAGCAAATTTGCTACTCATATGGGATTCCGTATTCAAAAGATTACACCCCTATGGCCACAGGCGAATGGGATGGTGGAAAGATTCATGAGTAATTTAAAAAGAGCTAGACAGAGGGCCGTTGTGGACAATATCTCATGTTCTCAAGCGGTCTCACAAATGTTAAGGAATTATAGAAACACCCCTCATGAGATGACAGGACATTACCCGGCAGAATTGATGATCCGGTATAAGCCGCGGATCAGGCTTCCGAAACGTGAGGACTACACAGCTGAGGAGGATGATGAAATCAGATCAAGGGATCAGATGAAGCGGTGTAAGGCCAAAGAATGGGTGGATCGCAAAAGGAAGGCTACAGAGATGACATTACAAGAAGGAGATATGGTGCTTGTGAAACAGAAGCAGAGAAAGAAAACCGACTCGAAATATAGATCGACGCTGTTGAAAGTCAAAAATGTAAAAGGCTCCATGGTTACGGCAACTGGTGTTGAAGGGGATGTCACTACAAATGTATCATTTTTTAAAAGATTCATGCCATTTAGACAACAGTGTGAGAAAGATGGGGTGATTGAGTCGAATGGTCTTGACATGGATATTGATCTAACCTGGTTGTATACTGATGAGGAGGAACTATTGGGTGGAGGTGATGGAGTTGATCTGGGAAAGAGACAGGCAGAAAGTAATGGAGGAAGGGATCTGGGAGGAATGGATTTTGAAGGTGGAAACCATGACTTTAGTGAAGATTCACGAAACGTGGACATGGGGGATGAATCTCGTTATGGGGACATGAGAAGCAGATCCCAAAGAGTTGTTCACAAACCATCGAGACTGACTGAACAAATGTAATAGTTGACACAGTTAATTAGTAGTTATATGATAAGTAAGGAGGGGTGTTGTGTGCTGTATCTGCATAGGTTAATGGAACTTAGAATGATGGAATGTTTAGAGGGACTCTGGAATGTAAGGCTAAGGGAAGTTCAGTTAATATATGAATAAAGACATAGGAAGACTTATGGTTGCTGGCTGCTTTATATTTAATAATGACAAGAGAAAACCATAACACTGAGGATGGTAAATAGTTCTTTTGAACCTGATTTAGCATTTTGTATTCTGACGTTGTAGGTCTCTCTCTTGGTGTTTAGAATGGCGGTTTTGTAAAGGACAGCCGCAGTTGTGAACTTTGCCTCGTTTAAGTCAGAAGGTGTTTTTTTCCACAAGGCTTTGGAGGATCTTTTGGAGCTACATAGTGTTTTTAACTCAGTGTGAACGGGGACCACAGGAACGAGGCAGCCGGAGGCCAGAGCCCCCAGCAGGTAAATGGGAGTGTGTAGGAGCGGGTGGAGGGTGATGTGAAGTGGTGGGAGGATTCAGGGGGGTCCTTTGAAAAGGACTGGGAGAGGGTCTGTTACAAAAGTGCTGAACCTTCGGAATGCCGCCTTTTGTTCTGGAATCCGCAGGTTTGGCCGTTTGTCTGCAGTTTTTAAAATAGATGGAAGCAGT
Organism: Ambystoma mexicanum; assembly: GCF_040938575.1. NCBI lineage: Eukaryota > Metazoa > Chordata > Amphibia > Caudata > Ambystomatidae > Ambystoma > Ambystoma mexicanum. The sequence goes on from NC_090932.1 coordinate 1,606,443,405, forward strand.
ACTTCCTAACAGTTTATAAACATTTCTGCATACCTGGGTTAGTTTTAGAAGTAAATCTTCTTGCCTAAACTGTTTATACTGTTTTGATGCAGGTGTTTTTTTTTTGTATACGTCATGTTTATATTTGTGTTATTTATATGTGTTTATAGCACCTTGAAACTGGTTATTTCTGGTGATGTTTGAGCTCAATAAAAACTATTTTACTATACTACTTAATAAATGGTAAAGTCGTTATCGGAGTGGGAAGACGAGATCGCGTGGGGAGAGGAAGAGCCAGCACGGCTTGTAGTGTGGAGGAGAGTTTGTGTGGATGAGAGCAAAGAGTGGTAATTAGATTGGTGAAGTAGGATGCTTTGAGAGAATCCAGGGTCCAGGGCAAGGAGAAGAACACATACTTGTAGTCAAGAAGAAGGAGAGGGTGTCCGGCCATTACAGCACTTAAGGAAGTGACCTTGCACTTCCTTTTTGAGGAGGTGGCTATGCAGGATAATCTGTTCCTGGTGGCATGGGGTAGAAGATGTGAATGTACAAAAGGGATACTGGACGTGAAAGGATTGGTGAAGAGCCAGGTTCAAGTCAGAGAAGGCATGTTCAATGGAAGAGGCCTGGGTAGGAGTAAGAGGGTGTAGGGAAGACCTTATCTTCGCTAGGTCAGGAGCCGTGGAGTCAGGGTTTAATTTGGAGATAGTAGTAATGGAAGGGGGAGTTCTAAGTCAGGTGGAGGGCAGATCCACCAGGGACGAGGCAACTTTGTGGGCTGAAGTGCAGGTGCTTGTAAGAGCCATCTGCGGAGCTGTGGCTAGGACAACACCCTTGACGTTCAAAAAAAGGGACTTCATGCCGAACTCCAGCCTCTAAACTAATCTTGCGGTTTCGTACCCATGCTGCTCGGCGTTGTCTTGTTTCCAAGACAAAAACAAAGAGGTGATGGCTGGAAAGTTTAGAATGAATCTTAATCACTGGCATTGCTCTGGGCCACCCTCCAGACCTCATTACAGAAGGGGAAAGACCATATGCAAATCAGGCGTGGTGCCACCCAAAAGGGGCAGTCCAGCAAAAACAAAGAGGTGATGGCTTGGGATGGGACCAAGTCTGATTTGCAAATGGTTTTTCCCCTTCTGTAATGGCTTGGCAGGCGAAGGACAATGGTCTGGAGGGTTTCCCAGAGCAATGCCAGAGGTTAAGTTTCATTCTAAACCTTCCAGCCATCACCTCTTTGTTTTTGCTTTGTCACCCCGAGTGGGATGGGTATGCCCAGACGTGGGTCCCGTGCCTGATGGGCCTAGAGGCCCAAGCTACTCCTCACTGATGAGGCCCAACAAGGCTGAAACATGTTTGGGTATGCTTATGGTCTGGTGCAGAAGGGATGTAACCTAGCAGTTCAGGCTGGACTGCCCCTTTTGGGGTGGGACCAAGCCTGATTTGCATACGGTCTTTCCCCTTCTGTAATGTGTTGGCAGGTGAAGAACGAAGGTCTGTAGGGTTGCCCAGAGCAATGCCAGAGGTCAAGATTCATTCTAAACCTTCCAGCCATCACCTCTTTGTTTTTGCTTTGTTTTCAAGACGACTTCTTTCCAAGCTGAGAACCTTGCCCCTGAGCTATCCTCCCGACAAGTTTGTGTCTCACTACCTGTTGGATATAGGAGGCATGCGTTCCTTTGATCTTGGATCCAGAATCCTGTCTCCAATTCTCTGTTGTTGATTAAATGGATGTGTTTGGGAACAGCATGCAGAATGACGTATTTTGTACTATCAGGGTTTAAGCTGCACACTTTGGCGTATCCGACTAAGTAAGGCAGGAGCATGGCTTCTCCATGTGCTATGAGTGGACTTATTTTTGGGGGTTTGCACAGGGCTTATTTTAGTGAGGTTACCTCGGAACTGTACTCAGGATGTAGAGAAAGGCACTGGAAGGAAACAGCTGCTTCAGTGCTGAGTCCCTGCAGTGGTGGCATTAATGTCTCTTTACATTTATATGAATCCCTGTGCTTTGCCCTCACTCCTCTCAACCCTCCCTGCCTTGTTTGTTTTTATGCCTCAGGGTAGGCTTCGTGGATCTCTCTTTACATCTGTGATTACTGGGCATCTTTCAAAGGAGTGTGCGTCCCTCGCCAGCAAATGAATATTGTAAGTGTCATTGTCTGAGGTTCTGCCATTGTTCGGAGCTTCTGCTTGGAAGCTTTGACGTGGAAACTGTGTGCTTCTGAGTGATAACATGCGTAATGACCACGTGTTCTGTGATGCCTTGATTTGAGGGCAAAAGCCAAGATAAAGCGGTGGTATGGAGGAAAGCTGAATGATCCAGCAGAGTGCTCTTTCCCAGCAGAAGCATTGAGTCGAGCCATTCTCAGATGTGGCTTGACTTTTCTTTGCCCAGGATGGCACAAAGGACCCACGGACGCTTGATTCTTAGTTGGTAAAAGGCTGCTTTCTTCAAGGTAGGTTGGCTTTTACAGCTTGAACTTCCAACGCACCATATGCCTCACATACTAGACGTTCCCTGTCAATGTCCCAGCACATGACATATGCTACCCCAAAACCTTCCCTACAGATTTCCACGCTGGCTTGGCGTGTACCGCCCTTCCGTTTCCTCAGACTCAATATCACATAACCCTTTGGCCCTCCCTACTCCTTTTCCACGACTGCTTTCTTCCTTCCCTTTTCCTCAAATATCAACTAAACTTACAGAAGCACTTTGAATCCTATGGGCAGGGCTTTGAGTGGGCCGAGTCGGCAGGCTCCGTAAATTCTGTCTGAGACGGGGCTCCCTAAAGTCCCCTGCTAACCCCAGCCCACCAGGCTGCTAGAAGGCAAGGCTGTTTTTTGTTGTTGTAAAGCCTGACGTTTTTTCTCAGACATGAAAGCATCAGGCTTTACAAAAAAAGGTTCCATTTCCATTGTGTCGCGACGCCCTGCCAGACACCCCTTTCATTAGAGATGCAGGGATCATCATCCTTGCACCCCATGTGAGAGGGTGATGATGCCCGCATCTCTAGTGAAAGGGGCGCCTGGCAGGGGAACAGTGCTGGAATTAAAAGAGAGGCAACACTTACCTGACCTGAATCCTGCCTGTTAGGCCACAGATGCAAAACCGAGCCAGGGCTCCTACATTTTGCGTACTCGCGGGCGATCCGCAAGTCACTCGGCGCGCGCCCAGGCACACGCAGTCAGGCACACCAAAGACACACGCCGGAGACGTGCGATGGCTCCGGTCTCCGGATAGAACTGCCGGGGCACCGCCTTTATTTAACAACCGCGCATGCGCGAGCTCATGAGCCTCGCGCATGCGCAACGCGTGTACTCAGTACACAACACTCCTCCTCTTCCCCCAGAAACAAAACATTAGAACATGAACAAAACATTAACACAGAACTTGCTTGTCATCAGGAACAGGAGATATCCACACCGTCCATTCTAGGGGGCTGGGTCCATAATGAAGTCCCTGAACCTCTGTGGTAGCCTTCGTCCGGCCCTGCTCGGGTATCGTGGCGCCGTCTCCTCTGGGACTTCCGCCGCCTGCATGTCGGCCATTGGAGGGCCATCTGCCTGCCCTGTCCCACACTCTTGTGCCGGAGCATGGTCCGCTATCTCACTATCTTCTGCTATCTGGATGCGCTTGAAGAATGATACATTCCGTGTGATGGTGCCTCTGGCATTGGCTGCGGTGACCATGGTACCCTTCACATGAGTTACACCTAGCGGTTGAGTCTCATAAGTTGTCGATAATTTGCCCTCCGACCTTCTGTTTCGTACTAAGACAGTATCCCCCACTGCTATTTGCTTCTCGGGTAGCCGTCTCCGTATTGTCTCTCTCTCATTCCTGGCCATTCTCTCCAACTGCACCTGCTCGTTGTCTATCACGCCTGGTTCCCGCCCTTTGGCCTCGGGTATGAGCCCTCGCGGTATTCTTCTAAAGAGCGCTTCCGCCGGGGCAATTCCCGTGGATCGGTGTGGAGTTGTACGATACTCCCGGAGAAATTCAAACAGGTTCCTCCGGAGGTCTTCCCCTCCATTTTCGGATATGCGAAATATCTTGTTTAAGGTGCGCATGAAGCGCTCTACCTCGCCATTGGCCCTTGGCCATAACGGGGTGACTTTCCGGTGCTTTATTCCCCTTTCCTCACAGTACCGGGCAAACATTTGCCCCTGGAAAGGTGATCCATTGTCCGAACACAATTCCACGGGAAAACCATGGGTGGCAAAGATCTTGTCCATCGCTGTGATGGTGTGATCGCTGGCCGTGGATTCGACCAGTTCCACTTCGGGATAACGGGACCACTGGTCGGTCACAACCAAGAAGTACAAACCCCGACCGGTGGAGCCGAAGTCAGCATGGACCGTCCCCCAGGGTAGTTCACTTCTTGCCATGGATTGTACTGGTGGACTTCTGTCCGCTGGGCTGGTGGCCTGGCATGGGATGCATGCCCTCACAAACTCTTCAACCCTCTTTTCCAAGTCCGGGAACCAGACCTTGGCCCTCATTACGACCCTTGCGGAAAGCGAAAAACGATGGCGGAAATGCAATACCGCCATCGAAGAGCGCTCGGTGCGACTATGACCCGTCACCGTAAAGTACGATGCCATTAGCGACACCGTAGTGAACGCCAACGCTAACTGCACCAAGTACGCAGGCCAAACCGTAATTAGCACCATGGCGCAAGGGTACGCGAATTCCGACCCTAGCGGACATGTACTTAACGCCATCAAGCACGGCGGAAAGTACCATTCCGCCATGGTGAGAAGTACGGCATCGCGAATCAACCGTAAACGGCCCCACTGAGTGCCTGTACACCGCTCCCTGGCCACATAGTACAACTCCCCGTAGGTGCAACGAAGTCACAATGCAACCAGTGAAATGTACAAGTCACCCATGCATGCCAACGAACAAAAGAATCACAAGAGGGGCCAATGGGAGCTGCAGGGCACAGATGGCACGAACACAGAAGCTTCCAATGGACATGACCTCAGACTCCCACCAAGAAACGCACGCAAACACAGGCACCTGTGACCAGCAATATTCCGATAATCACATCATTCCACCAATCCACCTGGCTGACCGGCATCTGTTACACAAAACCTAATCCCCCGCCCCTGAGCATGACATCATCCAAACAGTCATATTGGCAGCCCTCACCCCTGACCTCACTGGGCTTCGTAGGCAAACGCGCCCAGCACAGTACCACGCAACTATACTCCGAAGCTGGAACCCAATGCAGATCTCCTCACAATACATCGCTCCCCAAATAGGAATATGCCACATCACTTGCAAAGAAGAACGCTACACGGCCCATATCAGAATAGAAATTTAATGCACAACAAATTCACCAAGCCCATACAGCCATTAGGCCATGAACTCCAAAACACATTTCACCATTGTGGGCTGCATCCGCAAGAAATGACCAGCTACTTCTTGTGTGACGCCCTGTTCCTTCATGGTACACAGGGGCTACATTCCGTACGAAAAGGCAACATGGAAGCGCCTAGAACCGCAGGGCCGTCCCAATAGGGAGGCACTAGTCCAGCTGAAAGGCCGAAATGTTGCTCCGAGCCACTAGTACTGCGTAAGGGCATGTGGCCCATTGGCGATCGTCCCATAAGATCGTAATGCTGCTCCACTGATTAACACGAAGCAGCAGGTGTCGGGAGTAAAACCCATCTGCAGGAGTGGCATACAGATGGCAGTGGCAAAAGGGGAGGAGATACCTGTCAACCAAAAGAAAAGAAAAAGAAAAGAATGGCCATCAGAACTACATCCGAACAACTCACCTCAATGATCACACTAAATCCACAGCCATATGCATGCTAGCCCACTCCAAAGGATCATCACCACCCCAAAACCACTTGCGACTCATAACTATCCATATCGAGGTGAAAACACCATCACAAACGAGTGTACCTGTGCATGCGTCTGTGAAAACAGAATCCATCAGATGGGATTGGTAACGTGCATGGACACAAGTGTCTGAAGGCGCGTCGAGACAGGGAGGGCTCAACAAGGCCAGATAGACGATGGTCCCACTATGGCAGCCCTGCATCACATAGCGCAGGGGAGGCGGACAGATTCCAAGAAGCCCTGTACATGGCAAACACCGTATCAAATTATCTGCCCATGCATCCATTCATCATTCCCTCATCCCGTAATGAGAACGCCTGTTACCATACTCACATAACATGTGAGAATTCCATTGAGTCTGTGCGTTATGCAGCCTGCAAAATCCACTGTGCCCCAGCCCGTAATTCCACTGTTGTGAAGTAACATGTATTTGGGAACGTCCGGCCTCATCATCCACTTCGCTATTGCGCATCCCAAACTATTCATATCAATCATTGCATCCTCGCCATGGCCCCTGTCCCAAGGACACTGAACAATAGAACGTTATATTTGCAGTCAGACCTGTGGGCATCTCCTCGCCGCTAGCTGAAGACCGAAAGCGCCGCCCTTCGAATTCCTCATTTGCAACATCACGTCGAAAAGGCATCTGTGGCCGCTTGAAATCACAAATTAATCCATCTAGTGCGGCTGTGTGTGAAAATGGCAACTGCCTTCACTCACAAATGGGAGGCCCCGCCCGTCGGTGAACCTCGGTACAGTGATGCATGAGGGTCCACCGTTCCTCGAGTACTACGTTCCACTGACCCTTCACAAGTCTGTTCGCGACTGCAAAGATTGTATGTGAAACAATGGGACCATAGCCGAATGTACATATCAACCAATGTTACACGGCCATCGGGTACAAATACATGATTGCAATAGCAAGATGCCATTACTCGAATTGCAGCGTTGTGTGCGGGACGTGCTCGCCCAAAGGGGAGAGCAGCTTGCACAGGTGGAATGAATCACCACAGGTGGAGGCCATACAGCCTGAAAACACATAAATTGCACGCCCAGTCTCCTCCCACAACCACTCCGAAATGCTACCGGCAGGACTCGCGATGTTGGCCCTGGGGGACCTGATAGCACTGCAAGTACTCCAACTCCAAGAAGAAGACGAACACCAACTACAACCGGCCGCACGGAGGAGACGCAGGAGGAGGAGGAGGAGGGCAAGGCAGGGCCAGCAAGGGCTGCCAGCACAGCCACTACCACCACGCAGGCAGCCCGCAATCCCACGCCTCCGAGCACATCCGTTCAACCTCACTGATGAGCAGATCCACACCCTCTACCGTTTGGACCGGGACACCATAGCCGCCATTGTGGACATGACACAGGCTGACCTTGTCAGCATGATAGATAGCCCAACCGCCATCCCACCCCTACTGAAGGTGGTGTCTGTACTCCACTTCCTGGCCACAGGCACCTACCAGCACACAGTCGGACAGTTGCATGGCATTTCTCAGCCACTGTTCTCACGGACACTATTGCAAGTGCTCGATGCCCTCCTGCAGCACGCAGACGACTACATCTCTCTACCACGCTCGGAGCAGGAAATTACCAACACAAAAGTGGGATTCCATGCACTTGGCGGCATACCGGGTTGCCTTGGTGCCATCGACTGCACCCATGTGGAATTGGTCGTCCCACATGCCATGGAGGCCCAGTACCGCAACCGAAAACAATTTCATTCACTGAATGTACAAATGGTGTGTGACTCCAACAGGATCATTACACATTGTTGTGCCCGATTCCCTGGATCAACCCATGATTCTATGGTCATGAGGAACTCTACAATACCACGCTACATGGAGCGACACGCAGGGAACAGATCCTGGCTACTCGGTGAGTCTCATTTCATGCATGATGATGTGGGGTATGTGATGCGGCAATGACCTGGCAGGAAGGGGGGGGGTGCGTACGTAGCAATGGCATTCCACATAATTCGTTTATCGCCCACATACAGGTGATGCCGGATATCCACTGAAGAGATGGCTCCTCACACCAGTCCGGAACCCACGGGACCAGCATGAGGAGGACTACAACCATGCCCACTCACGTACCCGTGTAGTCATTGAACAGGCATTCGGCCTACTGAAGACTCGTTTCCGGTGCCTCAGCAGGTCTGGCGGGGCACTCCTGTACCGCCATGAGAAGGTTGCAAAGATGGTGATGGCATGTGTCATGCTCCACAACATGTGCGTACGTAGAAATGTGCCCATGCCCCCTGACGCAGAACTGCAAGCACCTGAAGATGGTCATGATGAGGGTGGGGATGTGGCAGCACCTCAAGGAGTCTGCGAGGCACAGGAGGGCCGTGACATTCGTCAGCATCTCATAGATGCATGCTTCTAGCACTCACGCCTGGTGGCTGATACATGGACACGGGACTCGTGGCACTGTGTGTGTCATGTACATGCACAATATGGACTGTACGCCTATGATGGCCTAGTACACAAAGATCATTGTCCACACATCTCATTGTTTGATCGTGCATTGTTTATGGCATATGTGATATCATGTTGAACACCCTATCGACCCGCCACCCAAGTGAGCCCAACACACCCCCTCCACCCTCCTACCTCCCCCCCGGACACCAGTGTCCAAAGATGCTCATTGTCAGTGGGCAGTCGCTATTGCAAGCCCCCTCTGCGGGTATCAGGGGCACCCCTGCCTGTGGAGCGCAGGTTCCTCCCAGATCTACGTTGGGGGCTGCCCTGGACGGAACTTGCAACGGATGATGTCTCTGCCTGCTCACGTCCATGCATGTCCCTAAGGGTTTGTGAGAGCTCAGTGAGCACACGGCGCACTGCGGCAAGTTCGGCACATACGTCTTTGGACGTCGCATGCAGTTCCCCCCTGAGGCTCTCGGTGCTTCTCTCCATTTGGACTCTCAGGCTCTCGGTGCTACTCTCCATTTGGACTCTCAGGCTCTCGGTGCTACTCTCCATTTGGACTCTCAGGCTCTCGGTGCTACTCTCCATTTGGACTCTCAGGCTCTCGGTGCTACTCTCCATTTGTGCCCTAAGTGTCTCAGTTGATGTTTCTATGTCTGCCTTAGTGCCCCCACATCCATCGGCATGGTCCTTGAGGAGCGTGGCCAGTTGCTGCTGTTGCACGATTAACTGGTCGAGGGACTGTTGCCTCTGCTGGGCCATGGCCATTTGCGGTGGTGTCACAGAGGGGCTGTTCGCCTCATGTTGCCCTGCCACAGGGCTTGTGGGGGATGGCCAGTCGTCGTCTTGTGGGTGCCCCTGCGTGGCATCCTCATGGTGTACGGGATGGAACAGACAGGGGGATTGGGACAGGTCATGGATGGATCTGACTTCGACATCCCCGTCTTCTGTGTCGAAGCATGCTGCCATTAATGGGGTGTCACCTATGGTGCTGCTGCCACCAGAGGCAGTACCTTCTGTGGCATCCATTGGGGGGACCTGTGGTGGTGCTGTTGTGGGCATGCTGGCTGCTGGGGTGCCTGTTGATGTTCCCTCCTGTGTGCTGCCACTTGATATGTGCTGCTGCCGTGTCTTGATGCGTGCAGCTGAGGTGGAGGGTCTTTGGCCGTCGGTCTTGGCCCTCTTTGCAGGTGTGCTGGTAGGGGTGTCCTGGAGCTCGTCGTTTGGATCGGACCCTGTGGTGGAGTAAAGGAGGGCGAGCGTTATTAATGGGTCTGTGGGAATTGGAATGGCAATGTATCACATGCATTGGGGTGGTACCTGAGGGTGATTTGGGTCGGGGCCTTGGAGGTGCTTTCATTTGTGTGTGGAGTGAGGGTGCAGTTGTTTGGCAGCCTGCAGTTAGGGTGTGCCTGCTGCACGTGTAGTGGGTGTTTTTGGGGTTTTTAATTATTTATGTATTTATTGTGGTTTTAAAGTGCGCTATCAGGCCAATGTGTGTGGACGTTCTCCTGGCCATGTGTTGCTGTTGCGCTATGTGGACACATGTGAGTCACATGATTGGACATTGTGGATTTGGCATGGTTTTATTTGGGCCACCTACCTGATTCTCCGGATGTCTGCACTCCTTTCTCCATCCCTCCGACTCCCTCTATGCTCTCCATTCCAATGGTGGAGGCACAGATTTCTTCCCAGGGGGTCAACTTGATGGGTGATTCCGACCCTCCCCCGGTGGCTGTGGCAATGTTGCGGTTGGCAGAAAGTATGCTACGGACGCGTATCCGCAGGTCGTCCCACCGCTTCCTGCATTGCTGTGGGTTGCGGGGTGCGGTCCCCACCGCACTTACCCGCTGTGCCACCAGGGCCCATATGGCCTTCTTGTTCGCTAGTGCCGTCCTGGTCATTTGCGTGGAGAAGACGGCGGCGGCATTCTCCTGGAGGGTCTCTGTTAGCACGGTGAGTTCCTCACGGGAGAAGTGGACCTGCCGCTTGCGGTCGCACGCTTTCTTCGCTACTTTTCCCATTTTTCTTGGTTTCACTAGGGTGGATGACGGGTTGGGATGTGTCTCAGGGTGGTGTTTTTAGTGGTTGTGTGTATTTAGTGGTTTTATAGGTGTACGGGGTGTTGTTTCCCGTTCCGGGCCCATGTTTTTACTTCCGTTTCCGTATATTTACGGTCGCCGTACTTTCCGGTTGGCGCTCACTGCGGTGTCCGCTATGATGGGTGGCGGTATTGCACCTAGGGCGCCGTACGGCGGCGGTGTGGGCCGTTTTGGGGTCATTTCCGCCATCGCGGACTTTGCACTTCCGCCATGGCGTGGTGCTCGTGCCCGATGGGTCGGAATGGGCCGCACTTTGCTCCATCGTGCAATAGCGGAAACGCTATTTACGCTGTGGCGGTCCGGTCAGTCGCTTTCTGCCAGGGTCGTAATGAGGGCCCTTGAGTCTGAGGCGTGCCTTCATCCTGGTCATCCCCTGATGCCCATTGTGAGCCAAGTGAAGGACCTTCGCTGTGAGGGACCTGGGAACCACGATCCTGTGTCCTCTCAGCAGTAGTCCATCGGTCGTTACAGACAAATCGTGACGTGCACTCCACAATGCCTGCAGGTCCTTCTGCACCCCCACATTTCTCCTGGCATTGTTCATAAGAAGGTCCTTCCATGCTCCTGAGGCCACTGCTTCCTTCACCCTCAGAAATGCCTCGTCAGAGTTGGACTCGTTGGCAATCTCTTCCCTCGATAGTGCTATGGGAAGTGCCGATTCGACAACCAAATGAATGGAGTCCGCACAGCTCGCGACTTCCGTGGTCTCCCCTGACTGCCCTGAGCAGGGATGGCGGGACAGGTAGTCAGCAGGGTTTTGGGTCCCTGGGCGGTACACCAGTCTTACCCCGTATTCCATGAGGAATAACATCCATCTTTCTATTCTCGGTGGTGGTTTAGATGAGGCACCAGCTAGGATGGGCAGTAGTGGTTTGTGGTCCGTCACAACAACAACTGGCTTCCCTAGGATGTATAACCGGAAATGTTTGCAGCCCCATAATATGGCAAGGGCTTCCCGTTCAATTTGAGAATACCTCCTCTCGGTGCTGGTTAGTGCCTTGCTGGCATACGCGATGGGCCTCATCGCTCCCTGTTGATCTGCCTGCAAGAGAACTGCCCCGAGCCCCACGGGACTGGCATCCACCACTATCTCAGATTCCCGGGTTGGGTTAAAGTATGCCATGGTGTCCAGTTCAGACAGAGCTTCTTTGATGGCCGTGAACGCCCTCTGCTCTTTTCCAGTCCACGCCCATGCCACTTCCTTCCTCGTGAGAGCTCTTAACGGTTCAGAGATGGAGGCCAAGTCGCGAATAAACCGTCCGCAATATGTCACCATGCCTAAAAAACTGCAAACTTCCGCCGGGGACGTGGGCGACGATGCCTCCCTGATGTCCTTCACTTTCTTGGGATCAGGTGATATGCCCCCCGCGTGAAAAACGAATCCAAAGAACTCTAAACTGTCCTTCATGAACTCGCACTTCTCCTGGTGCAGCGTTAGCCCAAGGCTGTGCAGTCTGCGAAAAGTGTCGTCCAGGCGCTTGATGTGTTCCGCCTCCGACCTGGCGAATACAAGAATGTCATCCGACATGTTTATGACCCCTTTCAACCCTGACAGAGCCCCTCTGATGGAATTTTGAAAGACCTCCGCCGCGGAGGATATTCCGAAACTGAGCCTCTTATATTGGTACAGTCCTTCATGGGTTGTGAAGGTCGTTATATATCTGGACTCTGGGTGGAGCTCCAGCTGGTGGTATCCTGCTCTTAAGTCAAGTTTTGAAAAGACTCTGGCTCTTTGGAGCTCGCCAACGATGTCGTCCAGAGTTGGTGTGATATGACGCTCTCTTTTTATAGCCAAATTGGGCAGTCTCATGTCAACGCAAATGCGTACAGCCCCCGGTTGCTTGGGCTTTGGGGCGACAACAATTGGGGAAACCCAAGGCGTCGGCCCTTCCACTTTCTCGATAATGTCTCGTTCTATTAGGAGTTGTAGTTCCTTTTCCACCTGGGCCCTCAGGTGAAAAGGAATGCGGCGATGTTTTAGTGCCGTTGGTCTGACTGACTTGTCAATGTGGAGCCGTACAGGATCAGCCTTTAGTTTCCCTATCCCTTTGAAAAGTCCATGAAAGCGTGCCAATAGACCGTTCAGATCCGACAGGTACACTGCGAATGTGAAGTGCACCAGGTTGAGCGCTTCCGAAGCTGCGCAGCTCAGCAATGAATGCGGGCTCACACTGGTGACGAAAAACCTCGCCTTGATACTGCTCCCGCCGTGGGATACTGGGGCTATGAACACTCCTTGGATAGGTAGGGGGCATCCTCGCCAAACGCATATATTTGGGCTCTAGATGGCGAGAGTGTCGGCGGGCCCGCAAGTGCCTTGTAGTGTCTATCCGCGAGCACACATACCGATGCTCCCGTATCGATGAGGACCGGGGTGGGAACTTCCCCAATGTTCACGGTGCATGTGGGTTTTCGTCGAGTTCCGGGGCCACTTGCTATGCTGGAGATACAGAATATTTCACCTTCTTCTTCTTCTTCTTCTTCTTCTTCTTCTTCGGCGATGTTCATGTCCTGTACCTCCTGTTCCAGAGAAGATATACCCTTCACAGTGCGGGCACCATACTTCGTGAACCTCTCCGGTCCCCTGTTGGCTGCCACGGGCACAGTGGCCCTACACATCCTGGCATAGTGTCCGGGGGCCCCACATCTGCCACATGTCCTTGACTTAGCTGGGCACTCACCCCTGTGAGGGAGATCGTACCCACAGTCCGGGCACGATTGAGAGGGGCTCGATCTCGTGGTCTTTTCCTCCGCCCTCGGTGTCCATCTGGCCTTTCCCGGCGTAAAACGCCTGATAGCGAGTGCCTCCTCCTCGCCTTTGGGAAGACTGGCTGCGTCCATCTTCGACCCTCTGGCCTCCGCCAGTTCATGCGCCCTCCCCATGTCTAGGATCTGCCGGAGGGTTAGTCCCGGTTCTCTCAGGACTTGCCTCCTGAGTTTGCCAGAGCAACATCCCTGCAGTAGCTGGTTTCGGACCATTTCCTCCTCATTGGCCCACCTGCAGGAGCTCGCCAGGCGTCTCAGACGGGCACAGAACTGGTCTAGCGATTCGTCGCTGCGTTGTCTTTCAGCCCCCATAACAAATCTGTCAAAATCGACATTCGCTAGTGGTAGGAAGTGATCCCTTAGCGCTTGCGTGACTGCGTCATATGTTGCCACTGGAATGTCAAGGGAGTCGTATATCTTCTGGACCTCCGTGCCTGCCGAGTACATCATGATGGCAATCTTTGCCTCATCCGCTGTTTCCCCTGAGGCCCTGAACATCATTTCCAGTCTTTTGACCCACGTGAGCCATTTGGGGCCGAGTTTTGATGGGGGGCCTGTGGTGTCAAACTCGGGCATGGGCGCTAGGGTGGTGCGTACTCTGCGTGGTACTGGGGCGGTGGCACCCTCCTCTTCTGACTCATCACCCATCTCCCTGGGTACTCACAGTAAAGTCCTGGCAGAAAATGGGTGATCCGGCTCCCAGCTGTGACAAAAGATCTTCTTTGTTGTCCTTTGTCTCTTTGTTTATCACAGCCCTGCTCCAGCTGGGCTGTGAAGTGTCCAAAAATTGTTTGCTTTAGTTGCTGATGACTCACAGATGGCGCACGAGTACCCTGAACGGGCCGCAACCACTGCGTGTGATGTTTTCACTCGAGCGCTCAAAATGGCCGCCGGCTATTTCGAGTGGTCCGCGACTTCAGATTTGCGCTCCGTTCCTGCGATATTATCGGAACGAGGTAGCGGTTCGTATCCCGCCTCGTCGCCAGTTTTGCATACTCGCGGGCGATCCGCAAGTCACTCAGCGCGCGCCCAGGCACACGCAGTCAGGCACACCAAAGACACACGCCGGAGACGTGCGATGGCTCCGGTCTCCGGCTAGAACTGCCGGGGCACCGCCTTTATTTAACAACCGCGCATGCGCGAGCTCATGAGCCTCGCGCATGCGCAACGCGTGTACTCAGTACACAACACTACAGAGGCTTGGTCTCACAGGCAGCATTCAGGTGAGGTAAGTGCTGCCTCTTTATTGCGGCGCCAACTCCCTGCCAGGCCACACCCCCCTTAGAGTCCCGACTCGAGTTTGCAGGCCACTTAAAGCACTGCCTAATAGGCAAAATTCTCAAAAGGCAGCTCCAAATGGAAGGAGCGCAGATCATTTGTGCTGCTTTGAGAAAATTCTCAGGTCACGTTATTCATAAAGGTGACCTGAGCATTTCAGGAGGGGCTGGACGCTAGCACAAGGATGCGCTGTCTGGCCGCCTTGCATACATTCCGACAATGATGTATGACAAGCTCCCAGCATAGCGCACTTCACCGAGAGGCCAGGAAAGGGCCGTCTCAGTGAAATGCCTGAAAAAAGAAAAGCACCATCCCTATTTGGGGGATGGACATGCTAGCGTGACAGCCGCGGTTTAACCCGCGAATGTCGCACTTCAAAAATAATTATGACCGGGTCAGAAATTACCCTATCATGATTGTTGCCTGTTTCAAAAGGCGCAGAGGGATGGCCCTCGTTTCACGGCATTTGAAAGCTCATCCAATTCGTAAATTGGGGACGCGTTTTTAAATGCAATGAACCCCCCCTTTTTTGTGCAAATACACAAAGCAGGGAAAATGGGCATATGAATGAGCGCCTCTAACATGGCTTTTGTGAATTGGACTTCTCCTTTTTTGGCGCAAGTGAGGAGATTATTTGAGAATCTGGCCCCATGTATTTATTTCGCTAAGGATATCTGTCCAATAGGGACCGGGAACCTATACGACAGACCTTATTAAGCTGAGCTCAAGCTTCCCAATTCAGCTCCTCCTCAAGACTTTCCTTCTCCTCTCAGCCCCTCTTCTACTAACTTAGCGAGCCTGCCAAACCCACTCTCCTTCCCGAAGATCTCCCTTCCTGAGGCTTCAAAAATCCACAAACGAGGTCTCCTGATCGCCAGCTACAGCCCCGATCTCCTGCTTGGGCTAGGCGCAGAGTGAATGATGATAAACCAACAGCTATGGCTCTAGATCAGGGTTGTCCAACTCCAAGCCTCGAGGGTCAGGAATCCAGATGGGTTTTCAGGATATCCCTCATGAGGAAATATTTGCATACATTCCAAATCCTTGTATGCAAATGTATCTCATGGATGTTAATGAGGGGTATCCTGAAAACCTGGCATGGATCTGGTCCTTGAGGCCTGGAGTTGGACAACCCTGTGTGTAGATGCTCATATTTATATCTAAGAGGATATGCACCGTGGTGAGAGTATTGTTAATGTTACATTGCATATTAGAACATGCTGTGTCCTATTCCGTTTGATCCAAACGATTGTTCTTGGCCAAATTTGGCATGTAAGTGATCCTGACCAACCCGATGAAGAACGCAACCAATCAATGCAGTGGTTCAGTTATATATTTTTTCACTTTGTTAGAACATAGGTCGGTATAGGGAAAACCCATTTTCGAAATTTTCAGCACACATATACAATTTACCTTGAATTTGTGCCTGGTTCAGAAACGTTCAAACCTGCATCAGCCAAATTTGTCATATTAACATGTCAAAAATGGGAATTAACCTCTACTAGCCGTGCCTGGTGCAGAATGCGCTAATCTAGCCCTTTCTCACCCTCTTTCTTTCTGTGCTAGGTCTTTCTGTCTCGCTCTTCCTCTCCTTTAATTGTACTAACATTCTACATACAAACTTTTCAATTGTACTTTGTGAATGTCTAAGGATCACTTTCATTGAATATATTAATCGGAATAAGAATGTTAGACTTGTCTTACTGGGCAAAGCACATTATTAAAACCTAAAATAAGAATTTAAGTAGGCTATCATTCCAAGAGGAACAGTCTCATGCACTCTTATTGTACTCATTTTCAGAAAGGGGAAGGGGACCGATAGCGTCAGTGATGGATCTAGTCAGCTTTTCCTTCCATCAACAAGCATTTTGGGTGACCTATGAAGGAGCAATGATATTTATATTTAACAAATGTGTCCTTAATGAAAGGGCTGTATGCTTGAATCACTAAGTACATATTGCACAATGGGCTTGGTGCTCATTGTATTTTTCACAACACTCAACCTAACATTAAAATGTTTGTAAGATTTACTGATGTACACTCATTAAGGCAGCCTCAATATCACCCAGGAGGATAGCTCAGCGGCAACGTGCTCGCCTTGGAAGCAAGACGACACGAAGCAACAGAGGTTCGATCCTGGTGCTGCGCTTAGAAACCTCTGGGTATTTAAGCGCGTTATAAATACGCAACTAAGACAAAATAGAAAAACAAGTACGCACCAAATTTCTTTTTAAAAAAAAAAAAATTCCTGTAACAGCGCCTCGATGCATGCGGGCTGTGTGAGTGCTTTAAAAATGCAAATAATAATAATAATAATATTACGATGTGAGGATAACATTATTTACCATTCAGTCGCTCAACAGGGGTTCTCAGGCTTGTTTCCTTTCACACTGAAAGACAAACACTCACACATAGCTTCCAAACTCTGATATTGAATGTGTCTTTATATTATTTAATGTGAAATATAAGCATATTCATCTCCCTGTACACAGCTCACGTTCACTGTGAAGGCATCATGAAGTAAGACACAGACAACAGATTCAATTTATTTTTCTTCAATGTCGGGATGGATTACGGCCTAACTTGCCCTACGCTAAGGTGGGATTTCCCTACCTAAAGAAAAATAAGGATAGTTTGTGTCAGTAAGTTCAATGTAAAAGTGTGTCTGCATCCAAAACCTATACTAACCATATATAATGTGTAGGGATGTCCGCATGAAAAGAAATAGCGGTCAAAACAAAGTTCTGAGCTTCTTCCAACTTGTGACTTAAATTCAGCTTCCCTTCCCCAAGTTCAGAACAATTCCAAAAAGGCCTTGCGGTTACCTTCCTCAGGGGTACAACACAGTTCACAATGTTCCGGGGTTCTCTTCCCCAATAGTTCAACACAGTTCTAAAATGCCTCTAGGTTTTCTGTCCCCAAAGGCTCAACACAATTCCAAAAAGGCCTTTAGGATTCCTTTTCCCTAAAGGTTGAACACAGTTTCCAAAGGCCTTGGGGCTTACGTTCCTCAAAGGTTCAACTCAGTTCTAGGATCAATACAAGTTACCGAGTTTCTGGGATCCCTTCCCCAAGAAGTCAGCTCACAGTTCACAAGGTCTTGGGGTTTCCTTCCCCAAGAAGTCAGCTCTTCCAGGTTTCAAAACAATCAGTTCAAGTCTCTTGACTTTCAAAATAATTCCAATCCTTTCCTTAAACATTCAGGCTTTTCAATAGTTCACAAAGGTTCCTTTTTCTTTCTCTATATTTCTTATGCACACGTAACTGTGTAAGAATGCAAGCTTCTTCACATTTGCTTCCTTGGCTCTTTTCACATAGGGGTCACTCGCTCTAGGTGCAGTTGTCGGACCACACGGTCCACTTATTATAGGTCACACAACTGAAAAGGCTTGGCACTTTGATATACTTCTGTATTCTTCCCTCAATCAACACTGATTTCCGATTCTCCTTGGCATTCGCGTGGCTTTGAACATGTATTACAGATAACACATTCCGTGGTGTTCACCTTTTTACACCACCTTGCTTTCACTTTCCTCATAAGTGTTCATCACTTGCTTTGATCTCATGCTGTAGTCAAATAGGCTGATCTCACTTCTCAGTTAGTTCGGTATTCAACAATGCTTGCAGCATTAACAAAAAAACACGTATAATATGTTGCATCTTTCTCCTGCATTCAATAATGCTTGTAGCACTCTCAGGAATACTTAAAACCTTCTCAGTTTTATGCGTTATTCTGTAATGTTCATAGCACTCTTAAAAGTACTTATGCCCATTTGCAGCTTGTTCGGCATTCAAGAACATTGCATACACTCTTCCATAGCAATTGTAATGATTCTTGGTTTGTTCGCTATACCGATATGCCTCTCTCCAGCCCTGGAGCTTCTGGCATGAGTGTTCCCTTCTCTCACACTCAACGGTCTGTTGCCACTCCTCCTGGCATCTCTAGTCAGCTTCTCAGATTCTTTCAGCTCCGCCTGTTCCTTGCGTGAGCTTCTGCGAGCAGCGCTTGCTGTCCTCAGTTTCAGCTGCGCGTAGCCCCCCTCTTCCCTAGCGGAGGCTACCAATGGCCTGCAGGGGTTGAGAGCCTTCAGTGTCCACAGCTGCCACTGTGGACACAGGTAAAAGGGGACAACAGGCTTCTTGACCCTTGCACGGCCTACTCTGGCCCCCGCATCCTTTCTACGCTTCTGCTCAACCCGGCTTCGCTCCGGCCGGGTCTCCTCCAGCCTGCTCTGCCTCTGCACGCCGGGTTCCTTCCTTGATGGTTCACACCAGCATGGTTCTTTCCTGGATGGATCTCGCCCGGATGGTTCTTGCGAGCTGCTGAGTGGTCCCTCCATTTATACACGTGGGACCTGTTAAGTGGTTTCAGGTGTAAGTCCTTCACTTTAGTTGACTAGCCATAATTAAGCCAATTAGCTGGATATGCCTGACTTTTACAACAGTACTCCTACATAACCCTCTTCCTTGTCTAAGTATCAAAGTGGTGTGAATGAATAGAAGTGTGTATTGCTCCCAGTTGCTTCTTCCTCGTCTTGGTATTGGCCTGATATCTCTCCATATTAATAAGAGGAGGCTGATGTATATTTGTCCAGTCCACCTGAGGAGTTGCCCTCTTAGTGGATTTTTTCCTTGTTCTAGTAAAATATTGGCACTTTGGAGGGTCACTTGGAAAGGAAGAGGAGGGGAAAGTTGGACAATAGCCTACAAAGGCTATTGGGACTGAAGGTTCATTATGAAAAGGGAATGGGGACACCATGCCGCACTCAATGACGTCCTCTCCCAACTCCCCAAGTCTTCTCCACTCAGGTGATCCTCCCTCGCATATCTATCCCCAGGGGCAGGATCCAAAATCGATGGCCTTTCCCTGGCCACCTGAGCAGAGAATACTGGGGTAGAGTAAGTGGGTATGCCCTCAGGTTACTCACATTACCCGCAGGACAGATAGGCCACTGTGTTAGGTGGTTGCTGCAAATGACTACGCTTACACTGTCTGATTCAGAGCAATGTGTTAGAGAGTAGATAGATGTCATGAACAGATAGTGTTGGGGTGGTCAGGAAAGGCCCCAATGAGAAAGAGGGGTTTGTGTGGCACGTGCTATTTTTGTGACTGGTGGAGTGACGTTGCAATTTTATATGTATCAAGCGTAGATAATGAGAATGGGATATGTGTTACTTTGGTCATGGCCCAAAATGTCACCCTCAGAATGCCGACTCCCGAAATTCTGACTTTTTTCCGACGCCCCCTTACACCACATATATATGTGGGGTGGTATTGGATATAATAGTAGTATGGGGGAGCTGCGTGGGGTCACCCCCCGCACATTTATGTGCTGTAAAAGGGGTTTAAAAAATAATTTAAAAAATTAAAAGTCGCCCTTTTCAGCCTTCAGAATTCTGGGGGTCGTAGTAATCACATAGATCTGTTACCTTCTGTGTTACTTTGTGTTTAAGTTGATACATTTAAGGTTTACATACGCGAGACAAAATGTCAAAATCACCAATGAAATATAAATACATACTGGGTATGGGGTGCCACAAAGCGCCTAGAAGCTGGGCCACGAGGAGCCTAATAATGTGCATGGGAGGAAGGGGATTTGTCATGAAGAACCCACTGTGAAGAAGATGCAGTAGTTATTAAATATGCATGCACTGAGATACATACATGGGAATTTACAAATCTATATGCAGTGTGCTCTTTTCATAAATTAATTAAACTCTGCAGTCAGGGTTTCTGAGTTGATTTCTGTGTGACTGGGAAAAACTGGTCTTGCAGGGTTCTGAGGCAAAAAGGAAGGTAATGAGTAACTGCAACATTAAGCAGATGGTCAGCCAACAGGCTGGCCCATGGTTTTTATGACTTGACATTATCGCGGAAGGAAGATGTAATCTATTAAGTGCATGGGAGCTTGTTATTTATTGTTATGGGGGATCCGGCCATTGCCTTTTTGACCAGCAATAAACCTAGAGTGAAGGATGCCTGAGGCCAGAGTGACCGATACCTCATGGGTTTCGATTGTTTTCTCAGGACGTGACCAGAGGCTACGCGTATTGAATCGGTAGTCGTTTAGATTACAATCTTCCGAACATGCCAGTAAGTCAGAGTGGGTGAGATGGTTATCGCCAGTTCAAAGGGAACCTGTTTATTCTTCCCCTCCTCATATTGTTTCAAGTACTCTTGCAAACTATGTGCAATTACATCTGGAGGTAAGATGGTCTAAGGTCAGGTGGGACTTGTAATAAATTATCGTTGTGTGTGAATGTGTAACTATGTGATGATGTCACGACCTACCACACAAGACTCTGGCAAGGGGGTGTGCTACAAATATAATCTGATGATGGTAGTTAACCAAAATGACCAATGAGAATGCAGAGTTTGGAGAAAGAATGGATTTCCTTTGTACTGGTTTTGACCAATCATGTGTGTGGGGTGGTTTGTAATAAAATATATAGACTGTTTTAACTATTGCAAAAATCTATATAATGTGTCAACTTGTATGGTTCGGCGAGACTCAGGTTAGTTTGACTCTACATCGTTATATAGCTCCTCCCGGCTGATTGTACAATAAACATGCTTTACGTACAAATGTGCACATGCTTCTTAAGTGGTGGGCCTGCTTTGGTTTAAGGTGATTAGAGGCCCATCCACACATTTGTCATCCTTGAGTGGGGGCCCAGCTTTCCGAGACATTGGGGGTCTCCTGTCCGTACAACTCAGCTGCAGTGCTTCTCTGCGGGGACCAGTCTTCCGTGCATGGTGAAAAAGAGATGTATACAGGCATTATGTTTGTTAATGGCCTGTCTGTTCCCCGGAGACATGATACCATGGTCCAGCTGTACAGGTCGAATTAAAAGAGCTCAACTTCGGAGCAGTTTGGGTTCACATTAGTGCACTTTTGAGGGGTAAAGCAAGGGGGAAATATGTGGACAAGACGGTTCTTTCTTTGATTTAAAGGGTTTGGTAGGAGTAGAATCGGAGTGCATGTGTGGATTTTGCCAAGGTTACTGGGAATGAAAGGCTGAATGCTTTGAAGGAGTGAGTGAACTGTTTTATGCTGTAAGTCGTTTGTATATATCTTTACCTAGTTTGTTATTTTAGAGATGTGAGTTGGTATCCCCACCAGCACGTCCATTATGAGGGTTGTCCTGATACCCTTACAAATTATGCTTCTCTCTCTCTGAATAACTTTCTTCAGAAGGGTAGCCTCTTTGCCACTTTTGTTTCCCCACTGCACCTGTAACCAAATATTGACAAGGATACGGATTTGTGATGCTGCTTTCTTGGCTTTGACAATGTGTGTTTATATTAGCCGTTTTTATATAGTTCAGCAAACATGAACAACAGACTTCATAACCTTGGGGTCTTCTATTACTCCCCCTTTGTGTTTGGCAATATCTGTTGGACTTATATTGCTTAGATTTTAGATTGTCTTGGGTTGGGTAATATTTGTAGGCATTAGCTTTTAACAATGTTGCCTCCCTGGGTTGTGGGCCTTTCCATAAACTCATATTCCCAATTTTACAGTCACTTGGTTTCTTAATAGGCCACTATCGCTGCCTTTTAACAGTTCAGTACTCAATATTATTGTTAACATATCCTTCACTCATGCGCGAGTGAAACTGTCGGCCTGCACCGCGTGAGCGGTATCGGAGCATCCCAGAGGGACTTGGACACTGTGAACTCAGCGAGCATGTTGCACGCCTCCGATCCTCTTCACGGTTGCAGGTATTCTGCTGCTCTGGCTCCCAGCGACCCGGCAAACACTTTTTCTTGTTCTGCCTTCACCCGCGCCATTTGTTGATGGAGCTTTCCTGGCTCCTGAGAGTTCCTGGTGGACGCCAGCTACGGGAGATCTCTCCAGAGGGAAAACTTCCCTCGCTGCTGCCGTCTTCCGCTGCACAGTCTCTGCAGAACGAGCCTTCAAAGGGCCAGCATTCCCTCAACACACTTCCCACTGCACAACTTCGCACCTGGGACATCTGGAGACACAGACCATCTCTGGACCAACCGCAATTTTTCGCTTTGTAATGGTCTTGGTGTGTTCCTTCTCCAGTCCCGACCTCGGCTGCATATACGGTCTACACTGCTCCTACTGCTCTCCTCCTGCTTTCTCTGCTGCGGTCTCGGCCTCCGCTTCACTACTCTCCCTTTTCTCCATTGCCTGCACCTGAGGGGCCCTTTTAAGCCTAATAGACTCCCTCCGGTGTGGGTACATTACATTAATTAAGTGACTACTCCTGCATTGTTCCTCTTCAGTTCTCTTCCTCCTCGCCCCAATGCTTAGGGAATTATGGGACTTGATGTCCCTAGTAACTGTGAAGAAGACCGGTAGGGGGTGTCTGTACTTCTGCTCTCTATATGGTAGAAGAGAGGCACAGAAGACCCCAGCCAAGATTCTCTATTACGGTAGCAATGGACGAGCAATCAAGGCCTAGCTTCTCAGGAGGTGATGCAGGCTGGTTCTTAAGTACAGTGTAGTCCCCAAGCCCCCACAAAGGAATGTCCACACACTGTATTGGTTAGAACACAGTCTTTATATAATCAATATTCAAGGTTATGTACACTTATCATAATAACTCACTTTGTACTTAGGAAAATCAACAATGGCAAATATATACAATTCTAAAGTGGTACCACCCTTTGTATTAGATCTCATTAAAGTGCATCAACAATACTGTAACAATGTCACACAGATCAATAGAGTGAAACCAGCAATAGAGAGAGGAGAGAAAATAAGATGGTTGAGCAATAGGCAGAATACTGGCCCCTACCACTAGACACAGTTCTGTGTGGAGATCCCCCCACCTGGGCAACCTGTAAAATAAAGATATAGCACAAGCCCAGTCCATATATTGTTCTGCAAGTCTTATTCCCTCCTATAATCTTTTTACCCCCCCAATGTACCTGGTGGAGTCGAGTTCTTCGAAGAGGCGTCGACAGATCCTTCTTGAGCGACCCCCTTTCAAGCGGGAGTCACGGATCGTCGAGAGGCGTCGAGAAGCGTCGAGGAACTCGGTGTTCGGCGACGAGGAATCGACGGCCCTTCTTGAATGCCTTCCCTTTCAAGCGGGAGACACGGGGCGTCGAACGTCCGTCGACAAACAAGGTAGAACGGCGTCGATGAGGTGGCAGCTTCGTCTAAGCGGTGCTCGTCGGCGTCGGAGCGTCGGCGTCCTGCAAGGCAGAGGCGTGCGGGGCACCTCGGTGACAATAGTTCTGGACCGCAAAGATTGTGGAGACGGAGGCCCAGCAAGGGTGTCGAGTCGTTCGAGTCTTTGTGGTCTTCGGGTGGCGGGAAACCCACCGGCAGGTTTCTCCTCAGCGCGTTGGTCGTTCTCGACTTTCTCCGGCAGGATAAAGCGGTCGACGGTGCGGACGAGGGAGTCCTTCGATTCGAATGTTCTTAGGCAAAGGAGCGGACGGCTCCGGTCGTCGGCGGCACGGCGTCAAGTGGTTCCCATGGCTGGGCAACACAACTTCGACGGGCCTCCAGCGGTTACACAAACCTGCGAACCCTGGTCGACGGCAATGGACTTCGGCGGCGATGTCCGGGTGCTTCACTTCGATCTCCTCGGCAGTCCCGTCTCGGGTCGGCAGCCTTTCGAGGGTCTGTCTTCCAGGGCGCTTCGGCGAAGATGGAGCAGTGCTCGATGGTCCCTCGGAGCACGGGAAGAGGGCGCCTTACCAGGCCCTCTCTCGGGTCAGTCTTCGACGATTTCGGCAGCCTTCGGATCGGTCGAAGCAAATGCCACAGCAAGTCTTCTTCTTCCAGCTGGACGTCGAGGATCAGCAGTTCCAGTTACTCTTAGAGTGGAGACTCAGCTCCAGAACGCTTCTGAACGCTTCTGAACGTTCCCTGAACCAATTACCAGTGGTGAGAGGTCCCCAGATATACTATTCTGTCTCTCATCCACACTGCTGGCACACACTCAGCAGCCAATCATACAGAAGGGCATTCATGCAGTCAGTCAGCCAATCAGGCACACAGTGCATTCAGGCCACACTCCTCCCTTTCAGACACTCACAACAAGGAATGTGGATTGGGACAAGTACCCAGCCATTCAACACTACACACTGCATTCAGGCCAGTTTCGGGCAGGGCTGTCTCAGTCTTTGTCTCTCATGCCAGAAACCAGACAACCACAACAAGGAGTGTATATTGGTCACACACTCCATTCACCCAGGTCCCACCCACAGGAGGTACCCACAACATACAGTCACTGGGAAGGCTCCAGTCAGTCTAGCTGGGCCTTCACAACAACACCATATATGGAACTTCCACCCAACAGCCAGTCAGGGGGAAGGGACAGAGTCAGGGCTTCCCAGGACTTTGGGAAACAAGGTAACAGGCAATAGAAAGCAAGAGGCCACAGGGGCCATCTTGTTTCCTATCAGGAATCAACTGATCCCAATGGCAGGGCCTGGGTATCCCAAAATGGAGGACACCCAGAGCACCTGTCAAATTCAGCATGGAGCTGCCACCAGCCCATACCCTGCTCTGTGGGCCACCCACAGGTGCCCAAAAACATACACTAGGGGCACAGGGTTGTACCCCTACCCATGGGTGCCATAAGGGTATCCCATGGGTCTGTTCACCAAACCACAAGAGAGAGCTGCACTGCCAGGAGTCCCACATGGACTCCTGGGCAGAAAACATGAAAGAACACACGATAAAAAGCAGTTAAGGACAAGGATTCAGAGGCCCTGTCCCTCTGATGCATTTCCAGCATCACAGTAACACAGTTGTTTTTTCTGATATTCACAACAGTTTCTAAAGAAGTGTCACAAGGGTTAGTCAGGGGCCTTGACTGATAGGAGGAATAAAGATCTTTAGAATTCAGACTGTTAAGATTCCCATACTTCCTTACACCATACTTTTGGGAGTTCGAGAAGGGGATGTATTTCTCTTTATTCCAAAGGGTTGTGGACTATTTTTACCCACAGTAGGATGTTTAACTTGTGGAATATACAAATCATTATGACAACAAGCCATTATGTATTTTGGCATTTGTAATGTATGTCTTACCTAGAGGAAGACAAAAACCATGTCTCCCCCCACAGATTCCTCTCACTCCCCTTGGCCTTTTCTTCTCCCAGGGGATCCTCCCGCAGTACACCAACCCCAATGTTAGGACCAGGAATTGTCTGCCTTTCCCTGGCCACCGGGGGGAGACTTTAGACAGGGGTTTAGTGCGGGATCGATAGGATTCATCACAGTATACAGACCCTGAGTTTGAGCCTCCATTTTCTCCAGTGGCAACTCCAGTGGTTGCAAGATAGACACAGGTAACACCTTCATCAGCTACGATTCCTAGAAAATGGCACATTGGGGAAAGTGGAAGGATTACTCCTTCAATCGTTAGGGCTGTAGAAAGGTTGAGAATGGAGAGTGGGAAGGAAATAATCCCCTGACTGCTAGGTCAAACTAGAGATTAAGAGTGGAGGAACGAGTGAGGCCGGTAGCCAGAAGAGTAGACGAAGGGTTGAGAATGAGTGAGAGATTATGCCCTTTACTGCTAAGAAAGATGATAGAATGCAAAATGCGAAGGGCACAGGAGCGGAAAACATTTAAGAAGTTCCAAGGCTAGCGGAAGAAGAGGGTAGTGCTGTTATGACAGAGGACAAGTGAAGAGAGGGAAGAAGTGAATAGACAGGTAAAGAACGTAGAGGAAGGAAGGTGGGGGCATGGACAAGTTCTTCTTAGGTTGGATAAATCAGCTATCAAACAGTTCAATGTGGACCTGGAGGACATAAGCATTGTTATGGGTACAGGATTCGAGCAGGTAGAATGAGAGCCGGCATCCTACAGTAGGGCTGAGTATGCTTCTGTGCCCATAGAAGTATCAGGGAAGTGAAAACAGGAGTAGGAGACATAGGTGAATGCGAGTCAGATATTGAGCACGGAGAGCAGGGTGTAGAAGCTCCACTTCCCGCTCCAGTAGCAGCGATGAGAGTACACCATGGAGTCTTAGGACGGGCCATGGTACTCGTATTGGACGTAGTAAGTAGTAGGAGAGAGATGGGGGAAGCCCGAGTAAAAGGGGGTTTAACTCAATTTCCGTTACTCCAGAAGCGTCAGGGAAAAGTGTACTATATCCCGTGGTCACACATGGACCAGAATAATTTGATGCAGGGGCAGGAAAGTGGATTTGTGCATTAGAGAAACACACTGCCATATGGGATATGAAAAGCTTATTCATGTTCTAATGTGGGAGTGGTCACGCAAGCTTTGGGGGTGAGTGGGGTATACGATGGGGTCAGTTGGATACAAATACCCACAATGGAGCAGCATTTAATAATTACAGGGCGTAGGTATGGGGGGGCCTGCAGATTATGTATCCCGATACACCCGATATAAATTCTATTCTGGCCCAAACAATGAAGCTAGGTGATGATCTTGCCGCACATATCCAGTTAATTCAAGAGATGTAGAAGGCAGAGACTGGAGAAGCGTGGAATAAGACTCTGGTGATTTCTTACCTGATACTAAAGAAAGGACTTCCTAAGGAAGCCCAGCACGATCTAGATAAAGTAGTAGGGATGGAGGCCAAGTGTTGGCTGGAAAGTCAGCCACATTTGGTGCATTTTTGTAAAAGGAGGCAAGAGAAGCAAAAGGTAAAAACAGAACCGGCCCAAGGCCAAGCTTGTTCAGAAAAAGTTAGCAAATTTCTGTTTGGAAGGAGCAGTGATTACCAGCTCCATGGAGGCACAGCAGGAACAATTGCAACAACAGGGACATAAGTGAATCAGGTATGACACAAGGTTAAGTGGACAGATATGCTCCTGGTCCAAGGCAAAGGAGAGGGTTTCCAAGGGGTAGCAGAGGATTTTCACGAGGAAATGGGTCATTTGGCGGGGCCATTAGGAAATAACTATGGAGGGTTGTATAGTATCCAGTGTTGATTGTGCCGAAAAATGGGACACGTGGCATGAGACTGCTGGAGCAGGCCACAGTATTTTAATACACGAGCTCAGCAAATGCAATCCCCAACCATGCCATATGCCTCAGGCTCTGTGCAATAGCAGCAGGCACGGGGTGAACAGAACACAGCGACTGTGACTGCACTGACCTATGTGATTCAACCGACCATGCCAGCATAGGCACTGGTACAGACATGGGAGAAAAATCATTTTCCCCAAGGGACGGGCACTCATTACACTGGAGCAAGTGTTTTTGGAGTGAATCCTTTCTCACTCCCAGGTGCTAATATGTACCAAGATTAGGATAGCTTACATGGATCCATGATATGTCCAGTCGTGTCCGTTACCACCGATCCTGAAGAGGAACCCTGGATAGGTGTGCAGGTAGGTGACCATGTGCTAATATGTACCAAGATTAGGATAGCTTACATGGATCCATGATATGTCCAGTCGTGTCCGTTACCACCGATCCTGAAGAGGAACCCTGGATAGGTGTGCAGGTAGGTGACCGAATGTTTTCATTCATGGTCAATGCAGGGGCTACAAAATCTTGCATCAAGGAAGGTGAGTTCGCCTTGTCATGCAAAACAAATGCAAAAAGACACTGAAGACACAGGAGAGATGGTTTTTGAGAGTGGGCGCCTTGCCAGATAGCGATAGAGCAAAGGGAAGTACCACAGACCTTGTTCATCATTAGAAATACATTGCCACATTGGAAGGAGGATTTGGAAAAAGTGCTGGACCATTTATTGTCCAGCAATCCTCATGATGTGGGGCTGTTAAAGAGTGTTGGAGCAGTGTGGATGAAACTGAAACCTGGTGGAACATTACCATGGGTTAATCAGAACCCCATGTCTAGAGAGGCAGATGAAGGGATTTATGGGAACATTATGGCGTTGTTGAAGCAAGGCATGAACCTTCTGTGTCCCCATGTAACAAGTATATCTAACCTGGGAAGAAAGCAAAGGGGTCCATTTGGAGTATGGTTCAGAATTTGCTTCCCCTCAATAATGTTGTTGAGTGGGAATTTCCAGTGCTACCGACTCGGGTCGACCCACTTCACAGTGATTGATGTAAAGAAGGCATTTTTCTCAGTCACCTTACACCCAGATTCTGATTACCTCACAGCGTTTGCATATCGTGGTCAAAGATTCGAGCACACATGGTTGCCCAGGGGTGCTGTGAATCTCTGAGTGTTTTCAACAGGGTGCTTCAAATTGATTTGTGGAGTTTACATGTGTACAGTACAGTAATCCAGTATGTGGATGATTTGCTAGCCTGTAATACTTCAGAGGAGCAGTGTCAAGGAGATTTAATAATGCTCCTCGCCCTCCTTGCTGAGAAGGGGTACAAAGTGGACAAAGAAAAATTGCAGTACAGCCAGATAGAGGTAGTATATTTGGAAGAAGTGATATCACCCGCAGGAAGGAAGGTAATCACAGAGCGAGCCACTGCAGTTCAAACTACGCCTCAACTAGTCATGGTGAGAGAAATGCAGCATTTTTAGGGACTCTATAACGATTGTAGATCTTGGATTATTTACTTCTGTAGTTACATGAGGCCCTTACAGCAGGGACTTAAGGAAGCGCAGAAGGTGAAGAGTCTGATAGAATGATCTAAAGAAATGGTGACTTTCTGTTACGCTCACCTGGTCTCTGCGGGGACATTGGGGCACGGTTGGAGCCCTCCCTGGGCTTGGCTCCCCTGGATCAGTCTCTGCCCCCAGCTGCTGTAGTATGGACTGCTCTGGTTGCTGGCAATGCCCTTGCGAGAAGGTCAGAGGCAGTGAAAATGCTGCGGTTGAATTGCGATACCCCTCAAACCCTTTGTCCCAGAGTGAAATGAGCATACGTTTTCCCATATGGTCTCACCTGTTGCTTTGTAAGGATGAAATCTCCGTCCTGCTTCTCATCAGCAGGAACGCCATTGAGGACCTAGTTGCTTCACTGGTCCGTGTGCGTGGCTGCCCAGTCCGGCTGTGACCAATCCACTTTGTAGATAATTATTCGTAACTATGATTATTGTCCGTATACTTTGCAATTACTTTTCCCAATGATAATGATTATTGTCCATAACCTTTGCAATGTCTTTTCCCAATGATTATTGTCCGTAACCTTGTAATGCCTTTCACTCCCCAAATAGGTGTAAAAATAGCCATGCAGTGTTGCGGTGTTGGAAGCGGGTCCAAACAGTGCCAAAGGGGAATTGAGCGGACCCACTCAAAGGTAAGTAGGGTTTTATGGTTGCCCGCAAGGCTTGTGTTGTGTGGCCAAGCGTAAGATGTTTATGCAGTGTCTAACCTGAGCGTTCCTTTTCTCTTGCAGGGATGGCCTGGGGGTGACTGATGGAAAGTGGCGATCCGAGGACCTGTCGGCGGGTGCCAGATGGATGGATCCGAGAGGATGCTGCCCGACTCCGATGGTTCCGGGAATCGGATAAGAAGCTACACGCTGCAGGCGATGGGTTTGCAGAGTCAGGTAAGATGCGCGCTGAAGATGCAGAGTTGGAATCAGGTAAGATGCGCTCGAGCGATGGTATGGCTGGACTCGGGTAAGATGCGCGCTGAAGATGCAGAGTTGGAATCAGGTAAGCTGCGCTCGAGCGATGGTATGGCTGGAGTCAGGTAAGATGTGCGCTGAAGATTATTTTCCAGAACCTGATGAGGAGCGTGCTGAGCTGGAAACAGGTAAGAGCTTCAGACGGCGGTAAGCGCTACGCTGCACACAGCAGACTAACGTGAAGCACCTGCATGCGGGTGGGGCTGGCTTAAATATCCTGACCCCAGCCACTCCCCTTTAGCCACTCCCACTGACTTCTGCACGTGCCTTCTGTGCCCAGCCTGGAAGCATGTGCATTATCCATAAAGTGTGCAGAGCACACTTTCTTATGAGCCTGGCACCAAAGGTGCCAGGACTGGGTCCATTTGGACCCTTTTGAGTATATTGGTAGTGGCCCTTGACCAGTGGCCATGACAGCACTCCCCCTCAAGGCCCCTCTCACGGGTGTTCCCCTTCCCGGTCCTGGTTTGGCGGGATTGTCTCGATGAAATTGCTTGACTAGTCGTGGAGCATGGACAAATTCGACTGGTTCCCATGTGCGATCTTGGGGCCCATAACCCTCCCAGTCGATCAAGTAGTATAGTTTTGGAATCCAGAATGCTCTTGACTTCACATGCTGGTTCTCCTTCTATGATCTCTGGCTCAGGTGGTGTTGTGATCAGAGTGTCGGGTTTCATTGGTTTTAGAAAGGAAACATGGAACACCAGATGGATCCGCATATTGGCTGGTAGATCCAATTTCATGGTGGCAGGGTTGATGATGGCTTTGATGGGATAAGGTCCGAGGTATCTTGGATGGAAGGCCCGAGGCCCCTTCAAAGGAATGTTTTTTGATGGCAGCCATACTTTGTCCCTGACTTGATAACGCAGAGCCTCCCTTCTGTGTCTGTCCGCAAACTTTTTTTGTTGTTCCTTGGCTCGGTTCAAGTTCTCGGTAGCCTCTTTAAGGGACTGAGTAATGTTTTTATGTAAGGAGGTGATTGCTGGCATTTCCAATTCGTCAAGCGGATCAAAGGAGGATGTCCGAGGATGTCAGCCATTCATTGTGTAGAATGGGGTCTGTCCTGTGCTAGTATGAATAGAGTTATTGTAGGCAAATTCAGTTCACCAGAGAATACTTTTCTAGGACCCTTCCGTCTGTTGTAACATACATCTCAAGTATTGCTCCAGAGTCTGATTGGTTCTTTCCGTTTGACCATCGGTTTGAGGATGGTGACTCGTGGATAAACGAAGATCGATTTGAGCTATCTTACAACACTTCCTCCAGAAACCTGAGACGAATTGAGTTCCACGGTCAGAAACCAATGCAGACGGGAAACCGTGTAATTTGACAATTTGTTCCAAGAATACTGTGGCCAGAATAGCAGCAGTGGGAAGCCCTTTTACTGAAATAAAATGTGCCATTTTGGAAAACAGGTCTAACACGACCAGGATTGTGTTAAATCCATCACAGGGCAGCAGATCGGTAATAAAATCCATAGACTATGTATGCCATGGTGCTGGTGGTACTAGTAATAGACGCAACAACCCTGTGGGACTTAACTTCTGCAATTTGTGTTGTGCGCAAACACCACAAGTTGCGATAAACTGGGCAACATCTTTTCTCCAGGTTGGCAACCAATAATTCTTTTGGATCTTGGCTCGAGTCTTAGCAATTCCAGGATGTCCTTCCACTAACGACTCGTGGTAGTTGGCTATTATTTTGTTTTGTACTTCTTTGTCTTGGATATATAGCCTTCCCTGAAAATAGGATAAGTTATCCTGGATAGAGTACTGGTCCCTCTTACCCAACCATTCCTGCTGGGCTGCCTGGTCCATTCGGGATTGGAGATCGATCTTCAAGTCTTCCCAGCAGGCGGTTGCAGCAATCTGATTTTTAATCTATTCTTCAGGAATAATGGCTACTGGCTCAGATGGAGTGAAGGTGTTTTTGCCCTCTCGCATACGTGATGGGGCATCTGCTTTGCCGTTACGCACCCCGGGTCTGTAAGTAATAATGAAATTGTATTCGGCAAAGAAAAGAGCCCAGCGCAGCTGACTGGACGATTGGGCTTTAGCAGTTTTCAAATATTGCAGGTTACAGTGATCCGTGATAACAGTGACTGTGTGTCTTGCCCCTAGAAGGTAGTGCCTCCAAGTTTTGAAAGCTCCCTTAATGGCCAGTAGTTCCTTGTCCGTGATTGCATAGTTCATTTCTGGTGCGGAAAATTTACGGGACCAAAATGCTATGGGATGTTGCTGTCCTGTCTCTGGGTCCTTTTGTGATAACACTGCCCCCATGGCAACACTGGAGGCGTCTGTTTCAACCACATAAGGCAGGTCAGGTCAGGGATGCCGCAGAACAGGTGCTGAGGTGAAGGCCTGTTTTAATTCCTGGAAGGCGTTCTCTGCTTCGGAAGACCAGAAGAATTTTTTATTTTTTCTCAGGAGAGAGGTGATTGGGTGGACAATCTGTGAAAATCTTGGAATAAATTGTCTGTAAGAATTAACAAACCCGAGCACGCTTTGCACTCCTTTGGTAGTTGTTGGGGATGGCCACTGAGGAATAGCATCCACCTTGCATGTGTCCATATGAACTCCTTATGGGGTAAGCATGATGCCCAAAAACTCAACTTCTGTGACGTGGAAAAAGTATTTTTCTAATTTGGCAAACAACCTGTGCTGACAAAGCTTTTCCAGAACCGCCCTCACATGGCCAACATGGTCTTCTTTGGATGTTGAGTAAATAAGGATATCATCGATGTAAACAAGGATGCAGACGTCCAACAGTTTGTGAAGCACATCGTTCATGAAGAACTGGAACACCGCCAGGGCATTGCATAGCCCAAAGGGCATCACCTGATACTCAAAAGCCCATATTTGGTTTGGAAGGCTGTTTTCCACTCGTCGCCCCGTTTAACTCTTACGAGGTGATAGGCTCCTCGTATGTCTAGCTTTGTATAGATTCTAGCATTCTTTACCTGATCGAGCAATTCGGGGATAAGTGGCCGAGGGTATCTGTTCTTTACAGTGATTTGATTCAATGCCCTATAATCTATACATGTTCTGAGATCGCCCTCCTTCTTGGGTAAGAAGCCGAGGAGGCAGGAGACATAGACGGGCGGATGAAACCATCAGCTAGGTACTGATCTAGGTAAGTCTTGAGATGTTGATTTTCTTGCTCTGTTAAAGTGTACATTTGATTGCAAGGGATTTGCGCTCCAGGGACCAGATCAATCTGGCAGTCGTAAGGCCTATGTGAAGGCAGGGTGTTTGCTTTCTCCTTTTGGAAAACATCCTAATAGTCCAGATACTCGGAGGGTAAGGCACCAGAGAGCCCCAGGATGGATTTTGTCTTGACTTTGGGCTCTTCACGTCCTTGTGGTAGCAACTCTTGGCGCATTCTGGAGGAAAGTTCAGCACTCGTGTTCACCAGTCAATCCTGGGGTTATGGGTTTCTAGCCACGGCATTCCTAGGATCAGGAACTGGAACTGGGGGGGCCCCAATAAGATCAAACGAAATGTCTTCCCAATGACCGTCCTGACACATCAGCATAACTTTGTCGGTATGTTGCGTCACTGGGCTGGATGACAACTGAGAGCCATCCTCTGCGTGATGTTTTCCAATTGTAGCTTCTGCTGAAGGGGAAGGCCTATCCGTGCGGCCAGATTCTGATCAATGTAATTGCCCACCGCTCCACTATCAATATATGCTTCCAAAGCATGCACCTTTGATGGTTGCTGGTGTTGGACCAAGAGGACCGGGATGACCAGGTGTTAGGTCTGTACTACTTTCTTAATTTCGCTCGACAAGTGGACCCCTACGCTTGCCGGGCGTTGGAGTTTTCTGGGGTTTGTTCTTTTTCCTCATTACAGTTGTCCGTTGCACCTACTGTTTTCTTGGGATGTTTTATTGGGCAATCCCGAAGTAAATGTCCTGCCTTGCCGCAATATAAACAGAGTTGTTGTTGTCTCCTTTTGTCTCACTCTGCTTTGAAGATAGGAGCCCGTAATCCCCCAATCTGCATGGGCTCGGTTGGCTCATGAGTCTTGACTTGATTGTCCCGGGGTCGCATATAGACCGATCTCCCTTCAGTTCTTGTGCGGTCCATTTTCCTGTCTGGCAATCTATGGTCCAATTGTACCGTCATATTAATGTACTCTACACAACACTCGGCAGGATTGACCACTTGGGCTAGTACATCCTTTAGTTCCCCATGCAATCCCAGATAGAACAGTGTGGTCCTCTTTTCTTCGGGCCAGTTGATTTGTGCTACGAGACGATTAAAGGTGGCAATATACGTCAGCAGATCATGGCTTCCCTGTCTGAGGGACAAAAGTTTGTTATCTAAAGCTTGTCCTTGGGTGTGCCTAGCTGTCAATCTGGAAAAATGAATACACTTCATTTGAATGATAGACGTAACTTGATGGCCGTGGGCCAACCGTCTTATGCACCGAATTGGAGAAATATGAACTGCTATGCTGGACCGACGAGCGGCCATTTTAAATGTAGTAAGAATCACCATTTTGCTTGTTAACCATTGCTCATTGCTTTCTGTCTAAAAACTGCTTTGCAGCTTGCAATCCTTGCAGATTCTGCTTACTCCGCTCAACTGTTAACATTGTTGTCTGAATATGAAAGGACAAGGTCGCGGGACTGAAAAGTTTGCTGAAACTCCTCATGAGTAGCCCAGAGAGGAATGCCCACGCTCCCTCTCTGTAGCCTTGGGAGGAAGCTGCAGGGAATTTAATCACTTCACAGCTGCCAGCCAGTCTCGTACGATGGTAGAATATGGTAGAATAATACAGTTAAAGGCTTGAATTATGCTTCTCTTACGGCCCCCCTTCGCAAAACCCTTTAGAACGTGTCGACTCCCGGGACACGAATAGTACCTCATAGATAGCAAAGCTTGGAATGTGGCTCTTCCCCCGTGTACAGATTGCTTCCAAGAACAGAACCACTGTGTTCTAAAAGATGCCTCCGCCCTTTTTAAATTGCACATTGTTACTAGAATAGACATCGAAAGCATTATAATTGTCATACTCGTCGGATATGTCCATCGTCATCCCGAGTTCAAAGGAACTTAATACAGAGGGGTGTTGAACATGACTTTGCTGATTGTATGATATGCATTTTGTATATATGTAACTGATGTACGTAATTCGCTCTCTTGCGTCCCTCGAGGTCTAGGAAACTCACGTCGCGGGGCGTGAGATCAGAATTGGCCAATTGATACTATCTTTTGCTTGCAATAAACCCTAGCATTGGGAATTTGAAACCTTGTGTCTGGCGCATCTTTTCGTGTATGGTCATTGCCTTGTTTCCATAGCACGAGGGACCTCTAGGGGCCCCTTTCAAGATGGAGCCCGAATAGGGACCCTCCCCCACTTCCCCCATCGTATATGTTGTAACGGAGTAAAGGCGGAAGAACGGCGAGGACGGGACGGTCGAGCCGGGATCAAGAAGTGTACGGGGCGCCCTGTAGAAGAGAGGAGAGATTCCTTCCGCAGATCTGCACACATCTGATCCCTGATCGACGTACCGGGCCAGAGCGCAAAGGAGGCGAGGGTCCCGAGACGAGCCAGAAGCCAGAGAAGTGCATACACGAAGTGGGGAGAGGTTGCGTTAGAACAGGCGACTTGTTTTATCAGGTGAGTCATTCCCTGATTCAAAGAGAAACCTGATTTTTGGTAGAGTGTTGATTTTGCAAACTCAAACGTCCAGGTAAAAGTGGCTAACCAAAGGGGAAGGTTAAATAAACATGCCTGGAGTACTGTCCACTTTAGCGGGGCTTTTATGCTGCGGTAGACACTCCTTGGAATATGGCCAAAGTGCACCGCCTGGGGGAATGCCGGTTTATGATATGTATGCGAAATATGGTGTGGGTGCGATAATATTTTGTGAAATTTGGCATAGGCAAACTAGAAAGCAACCCGACCATCAGTGGCCGATTAATGGTAGTTTTGAGATGGGGAGGATAGATAACCTAGAGAGGGTGCTGAGGGAGGGTGCTGATTAGAAAGAAAGCGCGACCTGCAGCTTTTGAGACCGTAAAAGATTGGAGGAGGGAAGCGATGCTCCGACTAAGGAGTAGAGAGAAGCATGCGCGTAGGCATAAAACGAAGCTTGAGATAGCAGAAGATAAGGAAGAGGAGTGGACTGACAGTCTAAGACGGGAAGGGAGACGGGACCAGATGAACATAGACAGAATATACCCGCAGCGGGAACTACACATAGCAGATGTATTAATGGAACATTTGTTAACTAACACGGTCGAGGCCCAAAACCAGAATCGAAACCAAACACGCCAGCAGTGACTGCGCGGGCCC
The DNA here is from genome assembly GCF_040938575.1 of Ambystoma mexicanum. Taxonomy (NCBI): domain Eukaryota; kingdom Metazoa; phylum Chordata; class Amphibia; order Caudata; family Ambystomatidae; genus Ambystoma; species Ambystoma mexicanum. The sequence continues at coordinate 1,606,479,607 of NC_090932.1, forward strand.
AACCAATAGCTCTCATACCCCCTCGCGCAGCCCGAGCACTTCCCCTCACGTAAGCGTTAACCCAAGCCCCGCCCACAGCACGAGCACTCCCACAAGTGCAGACCGCGGACACACAATTTCCCAGCACCCAGCATGGCCCTTCACAGATGCCACCTGTGTCACTTGTCCCATCCGCACCTCCCGCTCTAGAGACAGATTCAGCACCATCCGCCCCTCCCGAAGTCGAGATTGAGACTGGGGAGGCGAGAGGCGGGGCTGAAGGAACAGGATTTGGACAGGTAACTCGAAGCGCGATCAGCAAAGAGAGAAAGATTGAATTACGGCAAGAGGCAGAAATGTACATAGAAGGAAATGATGAGACGGCAGCATTGGCCTCATTGTATGGGTACTGAAGAAGAGACAAGAGACAGGTAGTGTTGGAATGCATGGGGGAAATTCTGGTGGGAGAATGGAAAAAGTTGCTTGACAACTTACAACCACAACGATTGTTAGATTTGAACCAACTAGCATGTTGTAGAATAAAAGATGAAGAAGTGAAGGAACATGTGGATAGACTTTTTGATCTTAAAAATGAGTTGGATAATGAGTATGCCGAAATGTTTGCTGCGCCTGAGTACAGGGGTTGGGATATTAGAAGAGAGGGGAGAGGGACGGTAGAATCATACATAGAGCGGAGACATTCAACGTCATCTGTACAGGAGGGCGAGAAATTGAAAGTATGTATACGAGAAGCGGTAAAATGGGTATCGAATCCTAGTATTCCAACAATGGTTATACATGATATATTTGATGAATATTCCATACCAATGAAAAGAAAGGCACTGCAATCGATGGCTGAACATTTGATGGAGAAGGATATAAAAAATAATAAGGCCAGTCCACCTGAGATACTAGCGGTATACAGGAGAGCATTCGAGCGAAGTACAGGAGAAACGGGCCTATCACTGGACTTAGGAATACTATTGAACCTAAGAGAAGGGGGAGGGATCGTGAGTGGGGCATTTCCAATGAGAGAGGTCCCGCCCACGTTTGTACCAAAAGTAGAGATCCCTGCGACGGTAACAGTAGGAGCGCAGGTAACACCAGCCCATTTCACCGCCCAGTATGTGCATGTCCCCTTTTCCAGACAAGAGGTGAATACTATAAAACAGACGATTCCCGATATAAGAAAGAATCCAGCAGGGTTCTACAAGGAAGTGGAGTCAACCCTGAGATCAGCAGTGCTTACTATGAGCGATATAGATTTGATTTTCCCAGCCATTTTGCCAGCAGATATATGGAAACAGATGAGGACGGTAGATGACGTGGGGGTTTTTGGCGCCACATGGGCGGAGTTACTACTGGAGGATAAAAATAGAAAAGTAGGGGAAAATCCGGGAACCCGCATGGCAGATCTACCAGAACGGATAATGCGAGATTGAGGGAAATAATTCCAGAAAAAAGGATTCAGTGGGACAAATTAACTACATGTGTACAGGGCAAGGATGAGCCAGTAACGGATTATTTCAATAGATTTTAAGGAGTATTCACAGACTTCAGTGGGCAGGATGTGAGCACAGAGTCGGGGAAAAGGCTATTTGTTGATAAATATGTGAGGGGACTAATATCGCCAATTCAAGATATGTTAATGACGTCGGAAAGTTCCTGGGCAGCAAAACCGGTGAGTGAGATATTACACATAGCCCAATATTACGAGAACAGGGTAAATGTGGCGAAAGAAAGAGAGGTGAAGGATAGAGTAAATTTAAAAACAAGGGTGTTACTGCAGCAGGTCATAGGATACAATAGAGGTAATGCACAAGGCCGGGGAAATTTGAATAATATGCATGGGGTGTCATTGGGATTAAATCAATGTGCGTACTGTGAGGAGGAAGGACACTGGCGAGCGCAATGCCCGCACCTACAGAATAGAGGTGGGTTTGGTCAGAGAAGGCCTCATAGAGGACATCAGGGGTCGAACGGCCCAAGCAGAAGTAACATGCAGCAGCAGCAGGGATATACCAATGGAGGTACTCAAACCCAATCAAATGGCCAAAACCAAGCACAACAGAACAAGACATTGAACCAAAGTGTTTCGAACCAAAATCAGGGCTGGCAGGGCCAACAGAGAAATGATCAGAGTGGAGGACATCAAGGGGGAAATGGGAATATTTTTGATACACAACCAAACACGTATTATAGCAGTAGCGGTGACTACACATCGGACGATGTGTTATTTTCGCGATAGGACAGCCCAGGATAGGGGTCGGAACCAGTGTCTATTCCCGTGAATCAGAGAGGACCCTACGTAGAAATGAGAGTCAGGAATAAGGAGCACCGTTTCCTTGTAGATACAGGGGCACAGAAGTGTTCGATAGACCACCACTTGGTTCCGGAGATACCACTGTCGGGGCAGAAGACTGTTTCTGTAGGGTTCGCAGGTACACCAGTAATTAACCCCATGTCCGAAGCTGTCCCAATTACAATAGGACCATTTATGGAGCAGTGTCCATTTCTTTTGACAGAGAATTGTGGAGAGAACTTGCTAGGATTAAATTTGTTGAGAAAATTGGGGGCAGTCATACATTGTACAGCAGACGGGGTGTTCCTCACGATGTGGCCTCACGATGCACCGGTGACGGAATTCATGTCAAAAGAGTTGCCAGAAGAGTTAAGTGGAGTACCAACCTGTCTGTGGGCAATGCATGATAATGATGTAGGATGCTTGAAAATAGAGCCAGCAAAAATAACTTTGAAAGCAGGTGTAACACTACCACGAATTCCCCAGTATAAAATTTCTGTTGAAGGTGAGAAGGGATTGAAAAGCATTGTTACTGACCTGGTGAGATTGGGGGTGGTTGTGGAAATTGCAGGGAGCACGTGCAACAGCCCGATTCTTCCAGTTTACAAGAAAGGAGGCAATGAAGTACCCTATCGTTTCATAATTGATCTGCGCGCATTAAACAAAGTGGTAGACCCACAATTCCCTTTGGTCCCAGATGTCACAACAATACTTACAATGATACCGGCCACTGCAGAATACTTTAGTGTAGTTGATTTGAAGAACGCATTCTTTAGCATCCCAGTGGATAAAAGCAGTAGATATCTGTTCGCGTTCAGTCTAGGAGGTCGATCATTCACATTCACACGCATTCCACAAGGATATACAGAAAGCCCGAGCATTTACAGCAGAGCGCTAAAAGAGCAGCTAGACATGCTAGAATTACCCGAAGGTTGCGTACTCTTGCAGTACATAGATGACTTATTACTAGCTGCTGACACAAAAGAGATCTGCAAAGAAAGTACTATATTACTCTTGACACATTTAGCGACCCATGGTCATAAGGCAAGTTGAAGAAATTCCAGTATAATCAAAAGGAGGTGTCTTATTTGGGATACCTACTTTCGAAAGAAGGGAGAAGATTAACACCAGAACGCATAAAAAGTATTTCTAGTATGCCTATTCCAAAAACTCAAAAAGGAGTGTGAGCTGTAATAGGCATGGCCTCTTATTGTCGGCAGTGGATCAGTAATTTTGCGTTGATTGTGAAGCCGATGATAAAATTGACTAAAAAGGATGCAGTGATGCCTTTACAGTGGCATGAGGAATGTCAGAAAGCGTTTGAGCAATTGAAAGCTGCATTGTGTGCTGCGCCGGTTTTAGGCACTCCTAACTATAAAAAGATCTTTAGACTATTTGTGAGCGAGAGTGAAGGATGTGCATTGGTGGTTTTGACACAGGAACAAGGTGGAAGAAATAGGCCATGCGGCTATTATTCTTCCGCGCTGGACCCTGTAGCGCACGCACTACCATGATTTTGCGATCCGTCGCAGCGGCTGCTGCGTCAGTGAAACAAACGGAAGGAATGGTATTGGGGCACACTTTAATTCTGATGGTGCCGCATGCTATAGACGTTCTATTAAATAGGACGCAGACGCAACACCTCACCTCAGCTAGACTGACAAGATATGAGCTCATCTTGTTTGCACCCCACATCCAAATTATGAGGTGTAGCGCATTGAATCCTGCAGAATTAATGCCACTACCCATAGCAGAAATTGGTGACCACGAATCACCACCCCATGATTGTTTAATGATCACTGAAGAAGAAACAAAGGGAAGGATTGATTTGAGCGATATCCCACAAAAAGAGACAGATGGGGAGTTATTTTGTGATGGCTCTTGTTTTAAATTACCTGATGGCACATCAACGGCTGCATATGCAATTACTACCCTAAAGAGAGTTGTAGAGAGCAGAAGGATCCCCTACAATTTGGCACAAGCCGCAGAAATAATAGCACTGACCCGAGCCTGTGAACTCTCTGAGAATCTGAACGTAAATATTTATACTGACAGCCAGTACGCCTTTGGCGTGGTTCACAATTTTGGCCGACTTTGGGCTGAGAGGGGTTTCTTGACATCACATGGAGCCAGGATTCAGCATGGCCCTTTGATTGTGCGATTGTTGTCTGCGCTCACGTTTCCAAAGCGCCTAGCTATAGTAAAGTGTGAGGCGCATAAGAAAGTAACATGCAGAGTGGGAGAGGGAAACGCGTTTGCAGACAGGATTGCGAAGCAAACAGCCACAGATTTGGGGAATAAAATGATGACAGTACAGACTGAGGAAGTACCTTGTATGATAGAGAATGGAGTTGCCACAGTCAAAGAAATGCAGGCTGAGGCCACGACCGAAGAGATTCAGGGGTGGGCTAAGGGCTCTGCTGAGTAAGATTTGGAAGGATGTTGGGTGGACAAGGAAACAAAGAACTGGATGTTGCCAAATTGTTACGTAACTACAATGGTTATAATGGCGCATAGCCCTACCCACATTTGCGCAAAGAAAATGGTACAGCATTTATCCACAGTATGGGAGAATGAGCACATAAAAAAGAATGCAGAAAGGCTAGTGCACAATTGTATCACGTGCCTGCAACACAATGTAGGAAAGGGAACCGTGACTCCAGCAGGTAGTTTCGGCCCACCCTCTATGCCGTTTGAGGTGGTCCATTTTGATTTCATAGAAATGGAAAGGTGCCAGAACTACAAGTACGTGTTAGTGGTAATCTGTGCATTCAGCAAGTGGGTGGAGGCATATCCTTTAAAAGACTGTACTGCCATGTCCACAGCAAAAGTAATGCTGAAGGAGTATTTCTCCCGGTTTGGGTTGCCCCGGGTCCTGTGGTCAGACAACGGCCCCCACTTTGTGGGCGCAGTAGTGCTACAGATCTGTGCAGGTCTGCAAATAGAGAAGTGATTCCACAGTTCCAAGCATCCCAGTTCTGCCGGGCTTGTGGAGAGACACAACGGAATCCTGAAGTCAAAGATAGCGAAAATCTGCGCTGGGAGCAAGTTGAGTTGGGTGGATGCATTACCCCTAGCACTGTTGTGTATTCGCACGTCTGTGCAGGCTAAGACTGGGCTCTCCCCTTATGAGATTATAATGGGGAGACCAGCAAATGTATGGTGCGCACCGCAGCCCAGAAAATTATGTGAGGTCGAGCATCCTATGTTAAGCACTTACTGTGGACTTTTAATACAAAAGTTGCGTTTGATTCATCAGCAGGTGCAGGAGGCGTTGCCGATGCGATATACAGGACCGGGGCACTCACTGGAGCCTGGGAGCTGGGTGCTAATCAGAAACTTTGAACGGAAGACAGCATTAGCACCCAGGTGGCGCAGCCACTATCAAGTACTTTTGGCAACACAGACGGCCATCCGAGTGGACGGACGCAAGGCATGGATCCATGCTACCCATGCCAAAAGGTTCCCAGCGTCACTGAAAACTTTGCCTGATCCAGACGACGAGAAAAAGACAACGGTCTCGGAAACTAAAGAAACTGTTACCAGTCCAGTGCCACAGCATCAGCCTGAGCGAGAAGTGAAAGTTGAAACAAAGCGCAAACGAGAAGTGAAACTCGAAACAGAGCCTGAGGAGGCTGCCAGTAAGGGGGAAGGGAGAAAAGTGCCCCCACGTTGCTCAGCGGAAACAACATCACTGCCGAACGACACAAACCCTGCATTGCAAACACGAGCAGAAACAACGCGTGCACCCCTTTGGCGCCCACCAGTTCTCGCGAATGCACCAAAGCCAGATAAAGAAACTACATCATTGCCACGACGCCCATCGCTGCCCATCATTGTGCCACAGGCTGACACTGAGCCTGATACTGGAAATGCAAGGGCACTATTCACGGATCATACAATAGCAGGAGTGAATCGATATAATCTGCGGCCTCGACAGGCAAAGTGATCCACATATCTTTGGTGCATTTCTTTTTGGCCTTTGGTTCTACTCACGGACGGAGTAGGAACCAGGGGCGTAGAGGAGAGAAGTGTGAGAATTGTGCAAGTCGGACAATTCAAAACTCACGGCTCCTCTGTGCGCTTATAAAGTACATGTGTCAGAAGCCAGAGCAGGACAAGCTGGATGCACATGGTACTCTATCAATAAAGAACTGTTCAGAAATCGTCTGAGCAGTGGGAGAAAGAACAACTAATCTTGCTCGGGAGTGGATAAATGATCCAGGCTGTGAAAAGGCTGGGAGAATTGAACTGTGACATTTTTCATTGAACTTTTCTGGCATCAAGAACGAGAGACATTCACGACGAACTTCGTCAGCAAGAAGAAGGACGATGAAAAACAAGTCAAAACCGGTTTCAGCCTCCTCCTGCACCCCTGCTAAAAAAATAATAGATTTAGAGACTGTAAATTTAGGGAAAAAGCATTGTAAAAGGAATAATGTACTGATTTGGACATTGGTCCTATGTTTCTTAAGTATGATAGTACCAACAATAACAGCTATTACACTATGGTTCCTGGAGTAGGTACACCCATTAGAAACACTTTTGCCAAAAACAGCTACTGAAAGCCCGGTTCATGTATGTATGTATGTATGTATTTATATATTTTTATAAAGCGCCGGTAGCCCGAGGGCATCAGGGCGCTTGAACATTACAACATAGAAGAGAAGTAAGCAGGCATAAAGAGACGCGAAACAGTTGGCATGGTAGACCTGACAGCCACTAGCGCTAGGTCACTGGTACTTTGCCCCCAATGGAAGAAAGACATAGAGAAGGTTACGGCAACAATACATTGTTGCTCATCATGAACATGACCCATGCAGTGTTAAAGAAAAAAGATTGCTGGGTTTGCGCCCATTTACCACAGCACGTAGGGAAAGGGATAGGCTGGTATGCACAACCATTGCCATTGATTTATTCCTGTGAATTAACGTTAAGTGCAATGTTCTTTGGGAAATGGAACAAGAGTAATATGGGTCAGCTAGATGAGACCAATATGAATGAATTTAAGGAAGTAATCATGAGACCTGTGGGTTGTTCCATATTCCAAAAAGCTTGCGTATTTGCACTAGAACCCATGAGAAAGAATACACGAAAAATAACAAGACTAGATAGATTACATAGGCAGAATAGACCAACCCCGCCAGCAGAAAGAACATCAATAATGACATTTCGGATGAGGGATGAATGGAACAAAGATGCTGGCCCCCTGCCTATGCAGTGAATCACAGCCCCAAAACTGCTCCCCTATGTCTACAGAAAAAGGGTTCCTATAAAGTAGGAACGTTTAGCAACTGCCTGAACATTGTGGTTTTAAAACATGAAATAGAACCCGTGTACGTGGGAGACCCTGTTTATTTTATATGTGGAGAAAAAGCATATCCATGGTTACCTAGGAACTGGGGAGGTACATGCTACCTAGGTCTACTGTTTCCAGGAGTGTTCCTCTTGGAGACAGCAGAAGTAGCCAGACGAACAAAAGGTAGAACTCAAAGGAGTAGTGAGGATGGAATGATAGCAATGGATATAGCCAAATCATTTATACCGTTCTTGTCCCAAATAGAAAACTCTTACAATATAAGAAAACTGTCTGGACTATTACAAAAAACAATAGATTCCACAACTGATATTTTTATTGAATATGACGTTAGAAGAAAAAGGAATAAGACTGATGGCACTCCAAAACAGGATGGCTCTCGATATAATATTAGTTGATCGTGGGGGAGTTTGCAAGCTTGTAAAAACTGCATGCTGTGTGTATATAGATGAGTACTCCCCTACGATATTTAAAGCGATCCGGAAATTACATGTCATAAGTTCCACACTCTCTACTGAAGCAGGGGGTTGGGGGATAGAATCCTGGTTATGGGGATTATTGCGGTCTTGGGGATGGAAGTTAATTTCAATACTAATGATGGTACTCTGGATATTCATAACATGCTGCTGTTGCATACAATGCTTACCAATAATATGCACTGAAATAACTGATGGATGTACTAAGGGATGTATGCACATGGTGTTGAGAGGAAAACAAACGCATGGCTGGAATAACAGAGACACTGAGGAAACAAAAATAGCAAAACAATTCATGGCGATAGACATTAATGACGGAGATGATTCAGATGCAGATGCCCCAGACTCCTCCTCAGAAGAGGAGGATACAATGAATAAATAAGACGTTTGGCACACGGCCAAAAGGAGGGTTTGTCAATCTGGAAAAATGAATACCCTTCATTTGAATGATAGACGTAACTTGATGGCCGTGGGCCAACCGTCTTATGCGCCGAATTGGAGAAATATGAACTGCTATGCTTGACCGACGAGCGGCCATTTTAAATGTAGTAAGAATCGCCATTTTGCTTGTTAACCATTGCTCATTGCTTTCTGTCTAAAAACTGCTTTGCAGCTTGCAATTCTTGCAGATTCTGCTTACTCTGCTCAACTGTTAACATTGTTGTCTGAATATGAAAGGACAAGGTTGCGGGACTGAAGAGTTTGCTGAAACTCCTCATGAGTAGCCCAGAGAGGAATGCCCACGCTCCCTCTCTGTAGCCTTGGGAGGAAGCTGCAGGGCATTTAATCACTTCAAAGCTGCCAGCCATTGAATTGTGCTTCTCTTATGGCCCCCCTTCGCAAAACCCTTTAGAACGTGTCGGCTCCCAGGACACGAATAGTACCTCATAGATAGCAAAGCTTGGAATGTGGCTCTTCCCCCGTGTTTCCCAGATTGCTTCCAAGAACAGAACCACCGTGTTCTAAAAGATGCTTCCGCACTTTCTAAATTGCACATTGTTACTAGAATAGACATCGAAAGCATTATAATTGTCATACTCGTCGGATATGTCCATCGTCATCCCGAGTTCAAAGGAACTTAATACAGAGGGGTGTTGAACATGACTTTGCTGATTGTATGATATGCATTTTGTATATATGTAACTGATGTACGTAATTCGCTCTCTTGCGTCCCTCGAGGTCTAGGAAACTCACGTCTCGGGGCGTGAGATCAGAATTGGCCAATTGATACTATCTTTTGCTTGCAATAAACCCTAGCATTGGGAATTTGAAACCTCGTGTCTGGCGCATCTTTTCGTGTATGGTCATTGCCTTGTTTCCATAGCACGAGGGACCCCCAGGAGCCCCTTTCATAGCAAACAACTTTTCCAGTTCCCGTTGGAAATCTCCAAATTGCGAAGTAGTGGATCATCCTGGTTTACTAATGGTATGGACCAATCCGCTGCGCTGCCTCCCAAATATGAAAGTACAAAGGCAACTCTTGCACTATCAATACGGAAGGCCCCAGGGCAACACAAAATTGAAGACGACACTGGTTCATGAATATGGCATATTTGTTGGGATCACCAGTGAATCGTTCGGGCAGGGCCAAAGGCACAGCCCCCGGGAGTATCACTTGGACTGGTGGTGATGGCTGCGGCGGCAAAGGGGTTGGCGCGACTCCGGGTAGTAGAACCTGCCCTGCATGAGTTTGAAGCATCTGCCTCACCAGATCGTCAGTTCGTTCTCAGGCGACAATAAGGCATTAGTCTCTTGTCTGGAGGCATGCACTTCGGCTCGTAGTTCCCCCAGCAATTGGGCCAACTGGTCAGTTTCCAAGGTTTCCATAGCACCCAGGCAGAGGTTCTGGTTGCTGGCAATGCCCTTGCGAGAAGGTAAGAGGCAGTGAAAATGCTGCGATTGAATTGCGATCCCCCTTGAACCCTTCGTTCCAGAGTGAAAGGAGCATACGTTTTCCCATATGGTCTCACCTGTTGCTTTGTAAGGATGAGCTCTCCGTCCTGCTTCTCATCAGCAGGGGCGCCGTTGATGACCTAGTTGCTTCACTGGTCCGTGTGTGCGGCGGGCCAGTCCGGCTGTGACCAATCCACTTTGTAGGAAAGTGTTCGTAACTTTGATTATTGTCCGTATCCTTTGCAATGACTTTTCCCAATGAATATTGTCCGTAAACTTTGCAATTTCTTTTCCCAATGATTATTGTCCGTAACCTTGTAATGTCTTACTCTCCCTAAATAGGTGTAAAGATGGCCACACAGTGTCGCGGTGTTGGAAGCGGGTCCAAACGGTGCCAAAGGGGAATTGAGCGGCCCCACTCGAAGGTAAGTAGGGTTTTATGGTTGCAGGCAAGGCTTATGTGTTGCGCAGCCAAGCGTAAGATGATTATGCAGTGTCTAACCTGAGCGTTCCTTTCTCTCTTGTATGGATGACCTGACGGCGACTGATGGAGAGTGGCGATCCGAGGACCTGTTGGCGGCTGCCAGATGGATGGATCTGAGAGGATGCTGGAACAGGTGAGGATGCTGCCCGACTCCGATGGTTCCAGGAGTCGGATAAGAAGCTACACGCTGCAGGCGATGGGTTTGCGGAGTCAGGTAAGATGTGCTCTGAAGATGCAGAGTTGGAATCTAGTATGCTGGGCTCGAGCGATGGTATGGCTGGAGTTAGGTAAGATGCGCGATGAAGATGCAGAGTTGGAATCAGTTAAGCTGCGCTTGAGCAATGGTATGGCTGGAGTCAGGCAAGATGCGCGCTGAAGATGATGTTCCAGAACCTGATGAGGAGCGTGCTGAGCTGGAAACAGTGAAGAGCTTCAGACAGCGGTAAGCACTACGCTGCTCACAGCAGACTAACACGAAGGTACTGCGTGCAGGTGGGGCTGGCTTAAATAGCCTGGCCCCAGCCCACCCCCCTTTAGCCCTGCCTTGAGGCTCCACCTTGCCACTCCCACAGACTTCTGCACGTGCCTTCCAATGCTTTCCAATGGCCACGCCCGGCCTGGAAGCACGTTCCTTACCCATAAAGTGTGCAGAGCACACTTTCTTATGAGCCTGGCGCCTAAGGCGCCAGGACTGGGACTCTTTTGAGTATATTGGTAGTGGCCCTTGACCAGTGGCCATGACACTTGCTTTCGAGAACTCGCGGCCCAGATCAGCAATACTCCGGCCTTGGCAACCACGAATTACAAGAAATAATTATATCTGTTTTCTCACTCAAACAGGCCGGTGATGACAGTGGTTCTGGCACAGCAAACATTGCTCGACCATAAACCTTCAACATACTATAGTGGATTCTTAGACACAGTGATGCAGGAGCAGTTCCCTTGTGAGCAAGCTCTAGCTGCAACAGCTTTTGCATTTCAAAAGTCTTCAACCATTACTATGGTATGCCCAGCGAAATTGTACATGGAGCATTCAGTCTTTGCGAGCTTGAAAAATCCAAGTTGACTTTGACGAACCAAAGAGTGTCGGGGGATGAGATTATTCTATTGAATGAATCCATACATCCCGTACGATGTCACCTATTCAATATGGTGACATGTATAGCTGAGCCAATGAAACCTGACGACATTGTCTGCGATTGTGTAACATATGAGGAAGAAGAGGAAGAGAGGACGAGTGTTAAGGAGGATGCTTTGGAGGTAGGTGAGGTACTTTTTGTTGATCGGTCCTCCACAATCAATCAGGACACTGGTGAGAGGCATACGGGTGCAGCCGTTGTGGCCCTTGTGGATGGGGAATTCCGGGTCAGACTGAAGAAACGGTTGCCTTCATATTACTCTGCACAAGTGGCAGAACTAGTGGCACTTATAGAGACGCTAGAAATGAGTAAGGGGAAGGCGGTCACTTCTTCAAATCTTGATAATTGGAAGTGGATATGGGAGACAGTCCCATATATGCCATCACATGGCTTGGCTTCGGGAGTTCCTCACAGGAACAGGAGTCCTTGTCCCCTAAGGGGGAGTCTCTTCTGGTGAGGTCCCACTTGCCTCAACCCCTAGGGACGGTGTTGCGGAGTGGGCTCACCTCCCTAGCCTCAGAGGGAGGGTGTCCCTTTTGGGGAGAAGTGACGAGTGTGATGCTGGAAATGCATCGGAGGGACAGGGCCTCCGTATCCTTGTCCTTTACTGCTTTCTATCGTGTGTTCTGTCGTGTTTTCCGCGCAGGAGTTCATGTGGGACTCCTGGCGGTGCAGCTCTCTCTCCTTTGGTTTGGTGAACGGACCCGTGGGATACCCTTATGACACCCATGGGTAGGGGTACAACCTCTGTCTCTTCCCCCTGACTGGCTGTTGGGTGGAAGTTCTGTATATGGTAGTGTGGGGAAGTGCCGACCAGACTGGCTGGAGCCTTCTCAACGACCTTATGTTGTGGGTACGCCTGTGGGTGGGACCTGGGTGAATGTAGTGTGTGACGAATATACATTCTATGTTGTGGCTGTCTAGTATCTGGTGGTTGACACAATGGTTGAGACAGCCCTGCCTGAAACCGGTATGAATGCAGCTTGGAGTGTTGAATGGCTCAGTACTCTTTTTTTTTAAAAAACAATTTTATTGATTTTATTCAAAAAATAACAACTCAAACCAAACTTACAGTGGATGCATAATGTCAATCACAAATAAACATAAATTGCTGTTTTCCAGCCCACTGTATCTCCCCTTCCCTCCCCCCTCCCCAGCCTACTCCTCTCATTTCCAGTCTCTACCTCTTGCGGTGGGGATTCCTCTTCGACAGAACTCATTGGGTCTCCATCATTTGGTCCATCATTCGAAGGCCCAAATAATTCAGCAATCCGTTGCCTCCAACCCGATAGGGTTCCGGCTTCTTCTTCTATCTCCCCTTTACACGCTTCCTGCCATACCGCCTCCGCCCACTTCTGCAGATCCTTCCACCACGTTTCCATTTTGGGTCTATGACATGCCTTCCAACCCATCACAATCCTTCTCATTGCTAGGACATACGCTAGATCTTTCAGTTTGCTTACATGTTTAAGCTTACGTGGTCTGGGAAACCCTCCTATCAAACAAGCCCATGCAGTATCCACCTTCATGTGGATCCCTTTGTCTTCCATTTTCTGTGCTATTTCTCCCCAGTATCTCTCTATCAATGGGCACGGCCAAAACATATGCACCATTCCCGCATTTTCTTCATTACATTTAGGGCACACTTGACGTCTGGTGTTTTTAAATGTAGCTATCTTTTGAGGCGTCAGGTATGCCCTGTGAGTTATATACAATTGTATCTGCTGTAACCTAGCATTTCTCGATAATCTTTTATGATATCCTTGTGCTCTCTCCCACATCTCATCACTCATCGGGGCCCCTACTTCTTCTTCCCAGTCCAGTCTAAGTTGCACCACCTCCTTGCCAGCTTGGGACATTATCATCTCATATAATCTAGATGTTTCGTGTCCCCCTTCTGCTATGTCATATATCGTATCTATAGTGGCGTCCGGTTCCTCGGCCAGTGCCACTTCAGACCAGATATCTTTATTTCGTTGCACCACCCCGTGATACGTGATATATTGCCCCACACTCAACCCCATTAGCTCCACCAGCTCCCCAAATTCCAGTATCTTCCCCTCCTGCCACACATCCCCCATCGTTGCTATCCCCACTGGTTCCCAGTGCTTCCTAATCATTAAATTCAGTTGCTTTACTCTTCCCACCACTGTGACCAATGGGATCTGTGGGGAGCACGGGGATGGCTTTCCCATTAACCGGCACGCTCTTCGCCACATCCCTCACCCAAGGCCCATCCTCCCCAGGCGGCCTTCCAACTCCGATTTAGGCAACCATATCATCTCTTGTAGAAAGTATGGGGCGCAGTCCCTCTGAAACAGCCTGTGTTCTAAGGTAGGCTCATCAGAGAGCCATTTAGCTACGTATTGTAATTGGCTCGCTACATAATAGACTTCCCAGTTTGGTACTTTAATGCCTCCTTTCTCGTATGGATTTTGTAATTTTCACAGGGCTACCCTGTTCCTCATCCCGTGCCATAAGAATTCCCTGCATATGCCGTCCAGCCTAGCAAAGCATTTCCTGGGTATTGAGTATGGGATGTTCGCGAAGCAGTGCAACAATCTGGGCAGCGCCACCATCTTGAGCATCGCCCCTCGTTCCATTTTTGCCAATTCGACCTTCACCCAAAACTTCATGCTACTCTCCAGTTTCTTAACTGTTCTCTCTGTGTTATTCCTATGTTCAGCTTCTACCGTATGATATATGTCTACCCCAAGATATTGAATGTGGCAACCTCCCACGGTATCTGTAGGATCGGCAAATGCTCTAACGGGAGCCCTCTATATCTACTCAACGGGAACATACAGGACTTACTGGGGTTCACAGCTATACCTGATAGTTCTGCAAACCTCTTCATCACTTCCAATATATATTGGAGGTTCTCTTCTGGGTAGCGCAAATACAGTAACATGTCATCTACATACAATGAAATTAGATGTGGTGTCTCCCCGACGACAATACCTATTGCATCATATTGCTGCCTTAAATAAATCGCCATGGGTTCTACGGCTAAAATATACAGCATGGGGGACCATGGGCATCCCTGTCTGGTACCTCTACTGAGTTGCCATCTTTCAGAAACTACAGCTCCTGTTTTCACTCTAGCTAGTGGCGCGCTGTATAACAGTTTGACCCATTTGAGATATCCTGATCCCATGCCATAATTGGCTAGGGCCGCCGTTAACCAGGGCCATTTGACAGAGTCAAATGCCCTGATCGCATCTAATGATACTATCGCCATCTCGCCTGCATCTCCATTAGCATGTTCAATGACTCAGTGGAGTCGCCTAAGGTTATTTGAGATGTTCCTATTCGGGACATATCCTGTCCGATCGGGATGTATTAACTTATTAATGACCTTCAGTCTATTTGCCAAGACCGCTGTTAGAATCTTGCTGTCTTGGTTTAACATCGACAAGGGCCTGTAAGAGCCACAGTCACTACCAGGCTTATTGGGTTTGGGAAGTGGTATAAAGACCGCTTCACGTAAGGATTCCGCTAATTTCCCAGCTTCATATGCTTCGTTAAGCATCTCCAGCAGCGGGGGGAGTACCTCTGTTTGATATGCTTTATAGAATTTGCTTGGGAGTCCATCAGTTCCCGGGGCTTTGCATGTGGGCAGCTGCCTCACTACCTCTTCTAGTTCCTCTAGGGTGATCGGGGCATCTAGCTCCTCCCTCTCCTCTGCACTGATCTGGGGTAGTCCAATATCTTCCAATGTATCTCCTATCTCTTCACTGTTGCTTCCTGTCTCATCCCCATACAGGTGTCTATAATACTCTGCAAATTCCTGATTAACCCCCTCTTGTGTGTCTGCTATGCTGCCATCTTCTTTCACTGTCGTTCTAATTGGGGGCCTAGGAGTCTCATTTTTATATAGCCATGCCAGGACTCTCCCTGCTTTGTCCCCTTCTGCATGTTGTCTCTCTATATACTTTTTATAATTGAGGTTGCATAATCTTTCCCAGTATACTGCACATTTCTGTTGCAGACCGAGTACCATTTCTGTGTCTTCCTTAGTATTACTACCCCTTTCCGACACCCTTTCTAGCTCCTTTTCAGCTTCCTGCAACTCGGTCAGGATCCCATTTTGCAGTCACCTAGACTTGGCTATGGCAATCCCCCTCACCACCACCTTGAAGGCTTCCCAGAGTGTGCCCGCTGTCTTAACATTGCCAGTGTTTATCTCAAAATAACTTATTATTTCCTCTCGCATATCCTCCCTGAATACGTTGTCTTTCAGTGCCTCTGCACGCATGCGCCATGTGGGTATCCTTCCCCTCAGGGGTCGGTATTGCAGCACTAACATCAGTGGCGAGTGGTCTGAGAGGACCCTTGCTTTGTATTCTGCATGCGTTATTTCAGTCATTAGTTCATGTGTGACAAACACATAGGCCCTCATTACAACCTTGGCGGAGGACCATGGTGCTATTAGCACCATGGTCCATGCCGTTAAGGTTACGATTCCACCATGGTGGATGGCGGAATTACCGCCCCATTACAAGGTGAGTGGGGCGGTAATTCCCCATTCACCAATGGCCCCTTCCCCATTCCCATTTTTGCCCCATAGGGCATAATGGGAGTGGGGAAGGCGATAATTACGGCACCGTAAATTACGGTTGCCGTAATTATCGCCAAGGTCCCTTAGCAGGTTGGTTTTTAACGCCTGCAAAAAGCAGGCGTTAAAGTCACCATCCCGCTAAGGGACCTTGTAATTAGGCGGTAAGTGTTTAACGGCGCCGACGCTCTTTACGGCGCTGTTAAACACTTACCGCCTGGCTTTTAATGAGGGCCATAGTCTAGTCTAGTATATAGGCCCTGAGGGGCCGCATAGTGTGAATATTGTCTATCCTGTGGATGGCGTGACCTCCATGCATCGTCCAGCCCAAAATCTGCCATTAATGACTGCAATGCCTTTGCAGCCGGAGTGGGTCTGTCTACCTTAGTGTCTGATCTATCTATGTTTGGGTTTAACACGCAATTAAAATCACCCCCCCACAGCA
This sequence comes from Ambystoma mexicanum, assembly GCF_040938575.1. Classification (NCBI taxonomy): domain Eukaryota; kingdom Metazoa; phylum Chordata; class Amphibia; order Caudata; family Ambystomatidae; genus Ambystoma; species Ambystoma mexicanum. The sequence goes on from NC_090932.1 coordinate 1,606,496,200, forward strand.
CAGCCCCCCCCACACTACCACTGAGTTTACCATACAGGGTTCTAAAGTACGCAGCCGTGTCCTGATTCAGAGCCTAATTATTTACAATACATATCTCTCTATTTTCCACCAGCACTTTCATAACCACCATCCTGCCGTCTGACTCCGCTGCAGAATACAACAGCTGGAACGGGACATGTGGGGCCACCCATGTAATTACCCCTCTTGTATAGGCTGAGTATGCTGCCCCTGCTACCGTCCCTTTCCACTTCTTCCGTAGCACTTCCATTTTTTCCTGCGTTAAATGAGTTTCTTGTAACAAGACTATGTCCACTTTCTGTCTGCGCAGGTACATCATAACCTTGTTTCTTTTCAAATAGCTGTTGAGCCCCCTGACATTCCAAGTAACTATCTTAAGGTCTCCCATGGTTCATATCGTTTTTCCCAGGGTGTAGGCTCACACCCCAACCGTACCCCCTCCCCAACTTCAACAAACCACTGCACACAACCCCTTCCCTCCCCCCTCGCCACCCTACCCGAACAGGTGCCCAGCTCCAACCCTGGATCTCAGGCTCCCCTGCGTTTGGTCCTGCCTTGGAACGCCCAGGCCAGGACCCCAGCAGGGTGTCACCGCACTATCGGTGTCCTAACTAAACTCTAGATGGGGCTATAAGGACTAGCTCTGTGAAGGCTCCCTAACTAAACAATAGTCTCAGTGCTCACGGATCATGTTCCTTTCCAACCTGTTCATACCAGCCCATAAGCTGCATCAATTACTATAATCAAGTCCCATAGTCTTAAACCGCGAAACCTTCAGGTGCCCCCCCTGCAAATTTCTTATCTTTTCCTTCTCCTTCTCCCATCTGGATGCCCGATTCCTGGGGGCAGCTTTGCATGTCGAGCCACCCCATAGCTTCTTCCGGAGTTTCGAAAAACAAGGTTCTGTCTTTATGGAACACTTTTAGCTTCGCCGGGTAGAACAACATGTACTTGTGGCTCGCTTCTCGCAGTCTTCTCTTGACAGTCCCAAAGTTCATACGGCTCCGTTGCACCATCAGGGTATAATCAGGGTAGGCAGTTATGTTTGCTGTCCCTCTTTGTATTGTTCCGCCCTTACGGAAGTGTTTAAGGATTCTTTCTCGATCCCGATAGTTGAGGATCTTAGCGATCACCAGCCTAGGTGGGTTGCCCGGCAGCGGCTTCCTCGTTAGATCCCTATGCGCCCTTTCCACCGCAAACCCCTTGGAAAAGACTCCTCCGGTGATCTCCTGCAGCAGCATAGATTCAATAAACTCTGTGGGGTTGGGACCCTCCGCTCCCTCCGGCAAACCAATGATGCGGATATTATTCCTCCGGGCACGTCCTTCCGCCTCCTCCGCCCAGCTTTCTGGGTTGCCCACGCGCTGCACTAGGGTGTGAAGTTCCGATTTGTGTGAAGCAGTCCGCTGTGTTCGGGCCCACCTCTTTCTCAAGGTTGTCAGTGCGCGCCGCCAGTGACCTTACATCTTGCCGGAGAAGATTCACTTCCTCTTGCACCGCCCCAACTTTGAGCTCCAACGCTGCTTTCAATTCGGTCACGGCCAGTTCAAGCTTGATCTCCCAAGCCACCTTCAGGTCAGCGATCGTAGACCTCCTGGTTCGTGCCCATGGCGGCCGCGCTCCCAGCTGGGGCCTTGTCTTTGCTCCTGGCTCCTTCCGGGCCGGGCGGTGTCCGGGCATATTCGTCTAGCGTAGGCTGCTTGCCCTTCAGTCTTGGAGGTTTATTGGACATGGCGCTGCGGCTAGAATTCGCAGGCGAGCCCCACCACTTGTGGTTTTCAGCCCCAGCGGGGGCAGACTTCTGTTATCGCCTGAGCCCAGGGGGGCCGCCCCAGGAGCGTCCCGAAACTACCTCTTAATTGCAGGAATGAATTGCGCCCTCCCACGTAACCGTGTGGATCCTCTCTCCAACTCTTCTAGCGGCCTCAGGCGTTGGCTGTATCTATATATGATTTATGCCGCTCAGCACTCCAGGGCTTTATTGCTCCTTGTTCTCACACGGGTTGTGCACTTTGCTTCCTCTGCTGTTTGGTTGAGCGCGGTCCCAAACGCCTCGCTAGTCAAGCCTTTCGGCTGGCACTCTGCAATCTTCCACAGTGTACACTCACACGCATCCTCTTGCCCTGCTTGTTATTGTCCACGGGTTGCTGTGCATCCAAGGGGATGCCCAGAGATTCATGCCTGGTTCGCCAGCTGTGTGTTCTTGTTTACACTTGTCCACCCTTGGTCATAGCACATTTGTTATGGAGAACTCTCCTTATTGCCAGATGTGCGGACCGGCACAATCCATATCACTTCCTGGCACCCCTTCTGGCGACAGCCGTTACTGCTGGTCGTTCTTGCTTGTATGAACCTGTGTCCCACGTTTGCCGTGCCCTCATGTCTGCAACTCCTGCTTAGTGTTTCTGCCAAGATGTTTGTATTGCTCGGGGTACACCCCCTTCTCTGACCATAGTCTGTGTCCTGTGTGAGCGGCTTGGGCCTGCTACACATAGCGTTCTGTGCCGTCACATGGGCGCATCCCCCCGCGGTGCCTTCCTCCTTACTTTGCCGGTATTTTAATGCAGCTCTGTGTCCGCTGTTTACTCTCTGTCCCAGCGTATGGCAGCCTTATGTACAGACACCTTCTGCTCACCTTTAGTATAAGTTTGCCCCACAGATCTTGTTTCCCATGTCCGTTCAGGCTGCCTGTGCTCCCCAGTTTGCCTCTGACTCCGCTTTCTCGGGGCTCAGTTCCACAGCTTATCTTCTCGCGCCCGCTTCCTGTGCTACCGTTGTGTGGATGTCCTTGTTGCTACCGTTCACATCTAGCCTCCATGTATAAACGGTGTGCTCATTTCCCTTACAGCGGCTCCACTTCACTTTTCTCGTTTCGGGCCGCCAGTTCCTGGTCCCGTGTCCTCACGATCCCGGACCCTGCAGCCAGCTCCGTTCCGAGATCTTGTCGGGTTTCGTTCCCTCTGGACTACGCGTCCGTTGGCAACATTGTTACTTGTCCGGCTCTTCACGGATGCTGGGGCTGCAGTTGCTCATCCAGGCTGCTCCCATCACCGCCCTGCTCGTATGCGCGTCTTCTGCAGCTGTGGTTAGCAGCTGTTCCTAGCTGCATGCAAGCCCCAGCGACGGTCCATCCAGGGAATCTGCTTTATATGAGTCGGGCTCCGCGCACGCTACTGTCTGTTTTCACTCCATGCATTCGGGCCCATCTAAGCCTGTGTCTTTGACGCGGGGTGTCCCAGTACGTTGCGCTATTCAACATTGCCTGCACTTTGTTACTGTTACACTGCCATCTCTTAGCCGAATGATTCCTTTGTTCTCGTTCTCAGTCGGCCATTTTGTATCATCCTTCTTCTTTGTAATATGCAGAACTTCGTCCCGGTGCATCCCGTGGGCACCAAAAGTTCAACGGGCACGTCCACCGCATTCATAAGCAAGCATGTGGGTTTTCAATAGTCATAGGCATCCATGAATGCACTATCTGTGAGGATCGTTGCAGGATCGCAGGAGCTCCTCTGGAACACGTCTTCTTACATGGCCCTCGTAGCCACGCCCCAATGGCTCGGTACTTGTCCCAATACACATAACTTGTTGTGAGTGTCTGGAGAGAAGTGAATGGCCTGAATACCTTGTGTGCCTGATTGGCTGCCTGCCTGCATGAATGTCCCTAGTTGTGATTGGATGCTTGAGTGTGACCCAGCGGAATGAATGGGAGATCAACAGTATATCTGGGGACCTCTCACTGCTAGGAATCGTGTTCAAAAGCTGAAGTCCACTACGACGAGTAACTGGAGTAACTGAAGCTTGATCCTGAAGCCCTGCTGTACGAAAAGAATTGCTGTTGCTCTCCTTCGCAATCAGAAAGTTGCTGTGCTTCAAGAACTGACCCAGAGAGGACCTGGTAAGGCGCCCTCTTCCCGAGCTATGAGTGACCATCGTGCACAGCTGATCTTTGCCTAAGCTCCCTGGTAGACAGACCTTCGACAGGCTTCCGACCTGATACGGGGACTGCTACGGAACTCCAAGGAGAAGCGCCCAGACTGTTGTCCGCCACTGTCGACGACCACCGTCGCCGACTGGAGCCGCCGTGCTCCCGTTGCCTAAGAACTTCATTGATCCAAGGACTCTCTCGTCCGCATCGTCGCCGCTGTATCCTGCTGGAGAAGGCCTGACCGTCGACGCGCCGAGGAGCATCCACCGGTGGGTTTCCCGCCACCCAAAGACCACAGAGACGCTGACGACTCGACGCCCTTGCTGGGCCACAGTTCTTCAACTCTTTGCAGTCCAGAACTATCGACACCGAGGTGCCCCGCAAGCCTCTTCCTGGCAGGACGTTTACGCTTCCCCGTCAACGAGCACCGCTAGGAACAACGCGGCCACTTCACCGTCGTAACTCGACCTGTTCTCTGTCGGACGTTCGACGACCCGTGACTCCTGCCTGAAAGGGAGGACACTCAAGAAGGGTTGTCGATTTCCCCGACGCAGAACGCTACAACACCAAGGTACAACACCAAAGACTCCTCCGGTTATCTCCTGCAGCAGCATAGATTCAATAAACTCTGTGGGGTTGGGACCCTCCGCTCCCTCCGGCAAACCAATGATGCGGATATTATTCCTCCGGGCACGTCCTTCTGCCTCCTCCGCCCAGCTTTCTGGGTTGCCCACGCGCTGCACTAGGGTGTGAAGTTCCGATTTGTGTGAAGCAGTCCGCTGTGTTCGGGCCCACCTCTTTCTCAAGGTTGTCAGTGCGCGCCGCCAGTGACCTTACATCTTGCCGGAGAAGATTCACTTCCTCTTGCACCGCCCCAACTTTGAGCTCCAACGCTGCTTTCAATTCGGTCACGGCCAGTTCAAGCTTGATCTCCCAAGCCACCTTCAGGTCAGCGATCGTAGACCTCCTGGTTCGTGCCCATGGCGGCCGCGCTCCCAGCGGGGGCCTTGTCTTTGCTCCTGGCTCCTTCCGGGCCGGGCGGTGTCCTGGCATATTCGTCTAGCGTAGGCTGCTTGCCCTTCAGTCTTGGAGGTTTGTTGGACATGGCGCTGCGGCTAGAATTCGCAGGCGAGCCCCACCACTTGAGGTTTTCAGCCCCAGCGGGGGCAGACTTCTGTTATCGCCTGAGCCCAGGGGGGCCGCCCCAGGAGCGTCCCGAAACTACCTCTTAGCTGCAGGAATGGATTGCGCCCTCCCACGTAACCGTGTGGATCCTCTCTCCAACTCTTCTAGCGGCCTCAGGCGTTGGCTGTATCTATATATGATTTATGCCGCTCAGCACTCCAGGGCTTTATTGCTCCTTGTTCTCACACGGGTTGTGCACTTTGCTTCCTCTGCTGTTTGGTTGAGCGCGCTCCCAAACGCCTCGCTAGTCAAGCCTTTCGGCTGGCACTCTGCAATCTTCCACAGTGTACACTCACACGCATCCTCTTGCCCTGCTTGTTATTGTCCACGGGTTGCTGTGCATCCAAGGGGATGCCCAGAGATTCATGCCTGGTTCGCCAGCTGTGTGTTCTTGTTTACACTTGTCCACCCTTGGTCATAGCACATTTGTTATGGAGAACTCTCCTTATTGCCAGATGTGCGGACCGGCACAATCCATATCACTTCCTGGCACCCCTTCTGGCGACAGCCGTTACTGCTGGTCGTTCTTGCTTGTATGAACCTGTGTCCCACGTTTGCTGTGCCCTCATGTCTGCAACTCCTTCTTAGTGTTTCTGCCAAGATGTTTGTATTGCTCGGGGTACACCCCCTTCTCTGACCATAGTCTGTGTCCTGTGTGAGCGGCTTGGGCCTGCTACACATAGCGTTCTGTGCCGTCACATGGGCGCATCCCCCCGCGGTGCCTTCCTCCTTACTTTGCCGGTATTTTAATGCAGCTCTGTGTCCGCTGTTTACTCTCTGTCCCAGCGTATGGCAGCCTTATGTACAGACACCTTCTGCTCACCTTTAGTATAAGTTTGCCCCACAGATCTTGTTTCCCATGTCCGTTCAGGCTGCCTGTGCTCCCCAGTTTGCCTCTGACTCCGCTTTCTCGGGGCTCAGTTCCACAGCTTATCTTCTCGCGCCCGCTTCCTGCGCTACCGTTGTGTGGATGTCCTTGTTGCTACCGTTCACATCTAGCCTCCATGTATAAACGGTGGGCTCATTTCCCTTACAGCGGCTCCACTTCACTTTTCTCGTTTCGGGCCGCCAGTTCCTGGTCCCGTGTCCTCACGATCCCGGACCCTGCAGCCAGCTCCGTTCCGAGATCTTGTCGGGTTTCGTTCCCTCTGGACTACGCGTCCGTTGGCAACATTGTTACTTGTCCGGCTCTTCACGGATGCTGGGGCTGCAGTTGCTCATCCAGGCTGCTCCCAACACCGCCCTGCTCGTATGCGCGTCTTCTGCAGCTGTGGTTAGCAGCTGTTCCTAGCTGCATGCAAGCCCCAGCGACGGTCCATCCAGGGAATCTGCTTTATATGAGTCGGGCTCCGCGCACGCTACTATCTGTTTTCACTCCAAGCATTCGGGCCCAATCTAAGCCTGTGTCTTTGACGCGGGGTGTCCCAGTACGTTGCGCCATTCAACATTGCCTGCACTTTATTACTGTTACACTGCCATCTCTTAGCCGAATGATTCCTTTGTTCTCGTTCTCAGTCGGCCATTTTGTATCATCCTTCTTCTTTGTAATATGCAGAACTTCGTCCCGGTGCATCCCGTGGGCACCAAAAGTTCAACGGGCACGTCCACCGCATTCATAAGCAAGCATGTGGGTTTTCAATAGTCATAGGCATCCATGAATGCACTATCTGTGAGGATCGTTGCAGGATCGCAGGAGCTCCTCTGGAACACGTCTTCTTACATGGCCCTCGTAGCCATGCCCCAATGGCTCGGTACTTGTCCCAATACACATAACTTGTTGTGAGTGTCTGGAGAGAAGTGAATGGCCTGAATACCTTGTGTGCCTGATTGGCTGCCTGCCTGCATGAATGCCCCTAGTCGTGATTGGATGCTTGAGTGTGACCCAGCGGAATGAATGGGAGATCAACAGTATATCTGGGGACCTCTCACTGCCAGGAATCGTGTTCAAAAGCTGAAGTCCACTACGACGAGTAACTGGAGTAACTGAAGCTTGATCCTGAAGCCCTGCTGTACGAAAAGAATTGCTGTTGCTCTCCTTCGCAATCAGAAAGTTGCTGTGCTTCAAGAACTGACCCAGAGAGGACCTGGTAAGGCGCCCTCTTCCCGAGCTATGAGTGACCATCGTGCACAGCTGATCTTTGCCTAAGCTCCCTGGTAGACAGACCTTCGACAGGCTTCCGACCTGATACGGGGACTGCTACGGAACTCCAAGGAGAAGCGCCCAGACTGTTGTCCGCCACTGTCGACGACCACCGTCGCCGACTGGAGCCGCCGTGCTCCCGTTGCCTAAGAACTTCATTGATCCAAGGACTCTCTCGTCCGCATCGTCGCCGCTGTATCCTGCTGGAGAAGGCCTGACCATCGACGCGCCGAGGAGCATCCACCGGTGGGTTTCCCGCCACCCAAAGACCACAGAGACGCCGACGACTCGACGCCCTTGCTGGGCCACAGTTCTTCAACTCTTTGCAGTCCAGAACTATCGACACCGAGGTGCCCCGCACGCCTCTTCCTGGCAGGACGTTTACGCTTCCCCATCAACGAGCACCGCTAGGAACAACGCGGCCACTTCACCGTCGTAACTCGACCTGTTCTCTGTCGGACGTTCGACGACCCGTGACTCCTGCCTGAAAGGGAGGACACTCAAGAAGGGTTGTCGATTTCCCCGACGCAGAACGCTACAACACCAAGGTACAACACCAAAGACTCCTCCGGTTATCTCCTGCAGCAGCATAGATTCAATAAACTCTGTGGGGTTGGGACCCTCCGCTCCCTCCGGCAAACCAATGATGCGGATATTATTCCTCTGGGCACGTCCTTCCGCCTCCTCCGCCCAGCTTTCTGGGTTGCCCACGCGCTGCACTAGGGTGTGAAGTTCCGATTTGTGTGAAGAAGTCCGCTGTGTTCGGGCCCACCTCTTTCTCAAGGTTGTCAGTGCGCGCCGCCAGTGACCTTACATCTTGCCGGAGAAGATTCACTTCCTCTTGCACCGCCCCAACTTTGAGCTCCAACGCTGCTTTCAATTCGGTCACGGCCAGTTCAAGCTTGATCTCCCAAGCCACCTTCAGGTCAGCGATCGTAGACCTCCTGGTTCGTGCCCATGGCGGCCGCGCTCCCAGCGGGGGCCTTGTCTTTGCTCCTGGCTCCTTCCGGGCCGGGCGGTGTCCTGGCATATTCGTCTAGCGTAGGCTGCTTGCCCTTCAGTCTTGGAGGTTTGTTGGACATGGCGCTGCGGCTAGAATTCGCAGGCGAGCCCCACCACTTGTGGTTTTCAGCCCCAGCGGGGGCAGACTTCTGTTATCGCCTGAGCCCAGGGGGGCCGCCCCAGGAGCATCCCGAAACTACCTCTTAGCTGCAGGAATGGATTGCGTCCTCCCACGTAACCGTGTGGATCCTCTCTCCAACTCTTCTAGCGGCCTCAGGCGTTGGCTGTATCTATATATGATTTATGCCGCTCAGCACTCCAGGGCTTTATTGCTCCTTGTTCTCACACGGGTTGTGCACTTTGCTTCCTCTGCTGTTTGGTTGAGCGCGGTCCCAAACGCCTCGCTAGTCAAGCCTTTCGGCTGGCACTCTGCAATCTTCCACAGTGTACACTCACACGCATCCTCTTGCCCTGCTTGTTATTGTCCACGGGTTGCTGTGCATCCAAGGGGATGCCCAGAGATTCATGCCTGGTTCGCCAGCTGTGTGTTCTTGTTTACACTTGTCCACCCTTGGTCATAGCACATTTGTTATGGAGAACTCTCCTTATTGCCAGATGTGCGGACCGGCACAATCCATATCACTTCCTGGCACCCCTTCTGGCGACAGCCGTTACTGCTGGTCGTTCTTGCTTGTATGAACCTGTGTCCCACGTTTGCCGTGCCCTCATGTCTGCAACTCCTGCTTAGTGTTTCTGCCAAGATGTTTGTATTGCTCGGGGTACACCCCCTTCTCTGACCATAGTCTGTGTCCTGTGTGAGCGGCTTGGGCCTGCTACACATAGCGTTCTGTGCTGTCATATGGGCGCATCCCCCCGCGGTGCCTTCCTCCTTACTTTGCCGGTATTTTAATGCAGCTCTGTGTCCGCTGTTTACTCTCTGTCCCAGCGTATGGCAGCCTTATGTACAGACACCTTCTGCTTACCTTTAGTATAAGTTTGCCCCACAGATCTTGTTTCCCATGTCCGTTCAGGCTGCCTGTGCTCCCCAGTTTGCCTCTGACTCCGCTTTCTCGGGGCTCAGTTCCACAGCTTATCTTCTTGCGCCCGCTTCCTGCGCTACCGTTGTGTGGATGTCCTTGTTGCTACCGTTCACATCTAGCCTCCATGTATAAACGGTGGGCTCATTTCCCTTACAGCGGCTCCACTTCACTTTTCTCGTTTCGGGCCGCCAGTTCCTGGTCCCGTGTCCTCACGATCCCGGACCCTGCAGCCAGCTCCGTTCCGAGATCTTGTCGGGTTTCGTTCCCTCTGGACTACGCGTCCGTTGGCAACATTGTTACTTGTCCGGCTCTTCACGGATGCTGGGGCTGCAGTTGCTCATCCAGGCTGCTCCCAACACCGCCCTGCTCGTATGCGCGTCTTCTGCAGCTGTGGTTAGCAGCTGTTCCTAGCTGCATGCAAGCCCCAGCGACGGTCCATCCAGGGAATCTGCTTTATATGAGTCGGGCTCCGCGCACGCTACTGTCTGTTTTCACTCCAAGCATTCGGGCCCAATCTAAGCCTGTGTCTTTGACGCGGGGTGTCCCAGTACGTTGCGCCATTCAACATTGCCTGCACTTTGTTACTGTTACACTGCCATCTCTTAGCCGAATGATTCCTTTGTTCTCGTTCTCAGTCGGCCATTTTGTATCATCCTTCTTCTTTGTAATATGCAGAACTTCGTCCCGGTGCATCCCGTGGGCACCAAAAGTTCAACGGGCACGTCCACCGAATTCATAAGCAAGCATGTGGGTTTTCAATAGTCATAGGCATTCATGAATGCACTATCTGTGAGGATCGTTGCAGGATCGCAGGAGCTCCTCTGGAACACGTCTTCTTACATGGCCCTCGTAGCCACGCCCCAATGGCTCGGTACTTGTCCCAATACACATAACTTGTTGTGAGTGTCTGGAGAGAAGTGAATGGCCTGAATACCTTGTGTGCCTGATTGGCTGCCTGCCTGCATGAATGCCCCTAGTCGTGATTGGATGCTTGAATGTGACCCAGCGGAATGAATGGGAGATCAACAGTATATCTGGGGACCTCTCACTGCTAGGAATCGTGTTCAAAAGCTGAAGTCCACTACGACGAGTAACTGGAGTAACTGAAGCTTGATCCTGAAGCCCTGCTGTACGAAAAGAATTGCTGTTGCTCTCCTTCGCAATCAGAAAGTTGCTGTGCTTCAAGAACTGACCCAGAGAGGACCTGGTAAGGTGCCCTCTTCCCGAGCTATGAGTGACCATCGTGCACAGCTGATCTTTGCCTAAGCTCCCTGGTAGACAGACCTTCGACAGGCTTCCGACCTGATACGGGGACTGCTACGGAACTCCAAGGAGAAGCGCCCGGACTGTTGTCAGCCACTGTCGACGACCACCATCGCCGACTGGAGCCGCCGTGCTCCCGTTGCCTAAGAACTTCATTGATCCAAGGACTCTCTCGTCCGCATCGTCGCCGCTGTATCCTGCTGGAGAAGGCCTGACCGTCGACGCGCCGAGGAGCATCCACCAGTGGGTTTCCCGCCACCCAAAGACCACAGAGACGCCGACGACTCGACGCCCTTGCTGGGCCACAGTTCTTCAACTCTTTGCAGTCCAGAACTATCGACACCGAGGTGCCCCACACGCCTCTTCCTGGCAGGACGTTTACGCTTCCCCGTCAACGAGCACCGCTAGGAACAACGCGGCCACTTCACCGTCGTAACTCGACCTGTTCTCTGTCGGACGTTCGACGACCCGTGACTCCTGCCTGAAAGGGAGGACACTCAAGAAGGGTTGTCGATTTCCCCGATGCAGAACGCTACAACACCAAGGTACTTTGGGGTTGCAGAACTATTGGGAAGTCTAAGGGTGAACAATATATGGACTGGGCTTGTATCTTTCTTCTACAGGTTGCCCAGGTGGGGGGATCTCCACACAAAACTGTGTCTAGTGGTACGGGGCCAGTATTCTGCCAGTTGCTCAACCATCTTGCTTTCCTTCCTCTCTCTACTGCTGGTTTCCTCTTTACTTTGATCTGTGTGTCATTCTGACCGTATGCACTGGAATAAGATCTAATAACGTTAGTGGTACCACTTTAGAACTGTACATATTTACCATTGTGGATTTTCGGGGTACAAAGTGAGTTATCGTGATCGTGTATATGACCTTGAATATTAATTATATAAAGACTGTCTTTTAACCGACACAGTGTGTGGACATTCCTTTGTAGGTGCTCGGGGACTACACTGTACTTAAGAACCAGCTCGCATCACCTCCCGAGAAGCTAGGCCTTGGTTGCTCGTCCATTGCTACCGTAATAGAGAATCTTGGCAGGGGTCTCTGTGCCTCCCCTCTACCATATAGAGAGCGTAAGTGCAGACCTCCCCCCCCCTACGGTCTTTACAACAAGTACCCACGATTTGTCACAGTACATTTTCTTGATGATTCTCACATTCAGGTGATGATAGTTCACACAGGTCCTCAGTTCATGTTCCTCTTTTTAAAAAATAAAACATTTGGTTCTCCGGTGGGGGAGGTGGACGGTTGAATGAACACTTTTACTAAATGTTCTTGAATGTATTGTTTTAACACATGATTCCCCTTCTCCCTAAGGGTGGATGTCCTCCCATAGTAGATGGCCATGTCGGCAACTATGTCAATTCAACAATCATAAACCCAATAGGACAGTAGTTTCTCAGCTTCTGTGACACCAAAAGCATCCTGGTATTCCTGATATTCCATAGAGATTGTTTCCATAACTGCAAGAATTGTCTAGATAACAGGCTCCTCTCCCAGGGTAATTGGGGCCCAATTAGGACAAGCAAGAGGGAAACTAGTGTTGTTAGCACTTGTTGCATTTTTCTGTTAATATATGTGTTTTGTGTTCTCCTGAAGCTAAAGCATTCCCAAAATATGTTGGAAATAGGGGGCATCTATAGTATCAAAATAGATCTTATAATGGTCGACTGGGTCACTCTGCATGCCCATAAGTACTGTTTGTTGGACGCTAGGGCTGATGTTGAAGCATAACAGCTATTAAATGGATAATTTCTGCCCTTTCCTTACTTTATATGGTAATCTATTGAGTCTGAGAAAAGCGAAAATCAGTAAAATTGCTGATGGCCACACATTCTACAATAGCCAGTATAGGTTTCCACTGTTGGGTGTCAGTAGAGAAGATCACAGGAAGAGGCAAATGTGTGCATTTAGCTGCATGAGTAGGGCATAAGGCTATGGGTGTGGTGCATTTATTTAGGCTCCTCTCTCAACCCCCAACTGAAGGAAATCTGGAGCATTTACAGACCACCAGGGAATTTCCTTTTTGGGACAGAATTGTACCGAATGTCCTCCCTCCTAAGAATAGAAGAGGAGATTGTGTTTCCGTCTTCTGTCCTTTTCGTCAGGTGATAGAAGGCATCTAATACTGGTAACCTGCATGGGTTCCTGTCCCACTGCCTTGTCTTCTGGGTGATAAAGTCTAGGAAGAATCATCAGGGTTCATATTGGTGTATTTCCCCTTTGCATTCCCCCACTCCTGGTTCCAGTTATATTATTACATTATTCAACTCTGTGATCTTATTGGGTTGGGAAAATGTGGCTATGGGCATGCTTTCATTCCTTCCCTAGCCTCTGGTAAAATAAAGTGATTTGTACATCCTTTGGCAAAGAAGCCATTGCTACCAAACCTTGAAATTGTGTTAAGTACCTCAGTTTATGCCTAGCCTGTAATTTAATGTTAATAAGCTCATTGTGTGCGGACTGGGAGTCAAACATTTATTCAATGTGTAGTAAGATGGCATCGTAATCAACAGGAACAGGATAATTAGTATCTATGACTGGAGTTGGCCAGGATAGCAATGTTTGATCTAAATTAAATAGCATAAAGGCAACCTTAGCATTATCAGTGGAATATGCTGGGTGTTTGTTCATTAAATAAATACAATACTGGGCAAGGAACTTCCTAGGTGTCTTGATCCTCACTATACTTTACAGGAAGTAGGGAGCAGGAATCTGGTCACCCGTACCATGATTCCCAAGGGTAACTGGTGCAGGTAAGGTTGCAGTGGTTAGAATAGTAGCTTGTCATCCAGAACTGTCTCTACATGCTAATTCCCAATGATTTTCTACCCCCAGTCCTTGTAGAGCGTTATCTAATCTCTCTTGCAAGGCAGTAACACATTTAGAGGATTACGTTTTCCTGGCAGGAGGCAGCTGCGTCCACTTGCAAATTCTGAAAGTCTGAGGATAATTCTTTTAATTATTTATTCATCTTGACCGAGGGGGAAAGGGAGGTCTTTGCAATTTGTTCGGTTCTGTGTACTGTGGCGAATCTAGCTCTATCATAACTGATTCTCTGGAGGGAAGCTTCCCTTACATGGCCAGGGAAAGGCAGAAGCTACCTTACTCTGACCCTGGCTGTGGGTATCTGCGGGAGGACCACATCAGGAAAGACCAACTTCAGAGAGGTAGAAAAACCATAGAGCAAAATAACCTGGCAACTTTAATTCCACATGACACCCATACTTTTGTATAACATACGTGTATGGCTTATTTTGACAGAGGAAGAAATCCCAGGTTTTTCTAGCCAAATGCCTTGTTCTCCTCACCTCCACCCCCATTTAAGTACTGAGACAAGGAAGGGAGACGGAGCAATCATGATGCCTAGAAGCGGTAAGCAAACACTGCATTCTAGTCTTGGAAATGTTTGACTGGTGCTGGGAAGTTTAAAACTACTATAGCTGATAGCAATGGGAGAGTGAAGCAGCTGAGAAAAAGACGGAAGAGAGTGTGGCAGAGTCCGAAGTTGTCTGCAACATGTGCAAATGCCGACAAGGATGCCAGAAGCGAGAAGTTTGTGAATCGCAGAGCAGCAGCTCAATTGGACGGTGTGAGGAAGAATCAAACTGAAAGCAGCCTGCCACCTGGTGACTGAGAGCAGCAGGAGCTGCTCGGAGTGAAAGAAACCAGAGTGAAGACAGATCATCTGACAGAACAGATGCCTAGTCAGCAGACTGAACGAGAAGCCCAAGAGGAGACGTGAGGACCGCCAGAGATGTCTGGTAAGCCCAGGGAGACAGAACGGGTTACTGGAGCGCCTAGCAGCGAATGTCGCTTCACGCAGCGTATGCGAGAGAAAGTCACTGAAAGCAACAACAGAATTTATATAAATGAGAACAGTGGTGAAAGCGGGTTGGATACCCAATATTTCAAAGGAAGGAGTGATGTGTATATAGACATTGTTAAAAGTGAAACAGAAATCCCAAACCGTAAAATATGAACTCTGATACTTAAGAACAGAGAGGAAAACGGGTCGGATATATAATATGGAAAGGGGAGATATAATATGTTGAAAAGGGGTCAGTGTTAAACTTCCTTTGCAAATACAAAAAAGACGAGAGACACTCCTTCCTAGCATTCTACAAAGACACTCTGGCATAGTGTCTACAGAGACATTCCTCATAGTTCCTACTGAGATATTCCTGCAGGGAAGCCTGAAAAGAGACACTGCAGCATGTTTCCCTGCCTGCATGATGGAAAATCTCTGAGACTTGGCTACACAGCTGTTTTTTTTAATTATTTTAGTATTCTCTTTCTTCTCGCTGTTGATTTTCACTAGTTTAGCTAATTGTGTGACAATGTTTCAGAGTTCATAGGGGGGGGGGGGTGTAATGAACTGCATTACATGCATATAATATGAACAGCTCTAAACTCCAAACTGGGCCACATCAGCCTGTATCCACATATGAAACTTTCTGTTAACTTTGTCAGAGAAACATTTCATAAATGTGCATTCCGACTGTTGGCTTTTCCAGCCTTCTCTTAAGCACAATTGGAAACATAAAGAACATTACTGAACTTTTCAGAATTCATTATGGGGTCAATGTGTTAAGTGGAAAACAACAAAGTTTGGTGCATTTAGAAAATGCAATTATTTCCTTCTAAGCATCTGCTAGTCTTGCCCACTTTGCTGTATTGTTTTTTTCAAAACAAATAAATGCCCTGCTTTATTATAATTAGCACATATTAATGTGCTTGCATTATTATGAAAATAGCAGCAGAGAGCACAATGAATTCAAAACATATGCAATATTTTCTTAAACAAGAACATTATTTTAAAAGATTTAATTGCAAGCTGCAAACATGTCTGATGTTTATATAAACAAAAAGAACACAAGACCAGGCCAACACCGATAAGAAACTAACCAAGTTACAATGCTTAATTAGGGCTCGCTGACAGTAGAAAATGTTATGAATAAAGCACTGTTGTCTTATCATTTGGCCAAGGTGGATCTTGTTCAAACACGCAGCTCATATGTAAGCGACAGACACTGACAAGAGTGGCTTCAATTCCAATGTAAACAAACAAGATGTTTTTTTCTACCATCTCTACTGATTAGATGAATTACATCGTTATCTGTTAGAATGTGTTTGACTAACAGGGAATCATGGGGGGAACTTAACCTTTAAAACGCATTTGTTTTAGCAGCCTGAAGGGCTTCCTGAGATTTCACCATAGACTATGCCATTGTGAACAACTAAGGGGAAAAAGGGGAAGAGCCCAAATGACTACTGGACCATAATATCTTGACCTGCCTGAGTACTTTGCTAATTTTCCCAAATTCTGATTTTACTTGTAATACTTGCCTCATTACTTTGGCGGCAAAACTAATTTACAAAGCTTAACTGTATGGGAAGCAAGCAGGAAACAGCTTTCAGATGCCTTCACCCTGAGACAGTAAAATGGTCATGAGGCTAAACATTGACACTTGGACAGTTTTTCCAAATGCACATTTTTAGAATGTTTAAATATTGTGGGGGGTGAAATAAGCCATCTTACCCATTTTTCACCTACATTTTTGGTTTCCATCGGAGGACTATTATGATGCATTTTGTTAGGCTAGCCTTTCAGTCTTCTCTGTGCTGGGGACACATCAAGTTTAGAGTGTTACTGAGTGTTGACGTAGTGTCCATATATAAGCTGTCTTGCCCCTCGTACTTCTTGGTACAGGATACGTGGATCCATCAAAGCACAGATGAAGTGTGAGTGGAATCCATTGCAGGGGGGTTTTAAATGTTTTGCCTGTAATATATATGGCTCTAGATTGCTTTTAAACTGTTCTTAGTTAACTACCCATATAAGCCATGGACATTTTGTCAGTGTTTCCACCTAATGGGTTACATACAGAGGTTAGTCTGTATAACCTCTCCTCTCCCCAGGCTTGCCAATCCACAGCATCACAATTATGAGCATGATTTTAAGTTTTACTGAGCCACAATGTCTATGTGCATTATTGTGATTGGTAGTTGTAACATTTTAGAAGAATAGTAGGTTGGGTGTCTATTCCACTACTTTATTGTTAATATTATGAACTGTATATTGATTGATTATTCTATGTTTAATACTAATATATTATCTCTACAAGAGAATATACAGAAATGCTAAACAAGAGAGTAAGAGCATTATTAATCTGTTTATGTTTTTAAAAGACACTGGCCCTCATTACAACTCTGCCGGTTCGGAATTAACGTGCTGGTAATTCCATTTACTTTAATTTTTCTGGACCGGCATAGTACAGCTTTGTCGGTGGGGTGGCCTGATTTACCTCCAGCCAAGAGGTGGAGGTAACTCATGCACCCCACCAGCAAAAAACAGCCAGTATTATCAGCACAAGTATTATCGGTGCCGGTAATACCAGCAATCCCCCCATAGAGACCAATGGACTCCATGGAATGGGGATTTACCTACCGTTGCCGGCACTTGTAATATACCAGTAATTCCGGCAGATCAGGCGCCGGTAACGGTAGGTCTGTTTGCCGGTATCCCGCTGGAATCACCCGCAGGATACTTGCAAACTTATAATGGGGGCCGCTGTATTGGAAGTGCAAACACTTGTTGGTTTAGTGATAAAACTATGTAGGGAAGATATGTATAACATCTGAGGGTTGTCACAAACAGAAGGGTAATAGGCATCGATACATAGATTCACCAAGAATGTGGACCCACAACAATATTGCTTTTCAATGTCAGGTGCTTAGGGGTAGTCGTTTATCTTGCACTAAAGCACAGAGACCCAGCTTACTCGAGAGCATTGGTCGTATACAGCACTTCTTTCTGTTGCAAAACCTGCCACAGACCCAGGTGGGCATTTAAACCACCTTTGGGTGGATGATAGGTTCTGGCATGCAGGGTATAATAGAAATAACGACAGTAAGGGACACACCTACTATTAGCACTACTGTTGGTTATTAGTGTTTTCTTGTGAACACGTGTTTAGACCCTAGACCCCAATCATGAATTCTTTCACATCTCAAGTTGGAATATCCAGAGTATAGCTTCATCTCTATTTGGACAGAAGCACAAACATGCAGACTTTCTACAGGTGTGATGGGCTACGGTATTATATTCTACAGGATTACCTTCCATGACTTCCCACAGGTAAAAATACAAAAAGAGACACACACTTTGGGAGTGGGGGACTTAGTATGGTGAAAGGAGGAAAAAGCATAATGTGTCCTCAACACCTTACATTTAGATCAACATATCTAACAATTTACTGGAAGTGCAGTCAGAAATCTACCTTCCTCCCGTGGACTGGAGTGAGAGGCCTACCAGGGAGACATCCAGAGTCAGTCCTACTGCAGAAAGGGAGGTGGCAGTTTAGAGGGCCAAACGTCATGTGTCCTACCGATGTGCCAGTCTGTTTATGTGCAGTGCCAAGTTGCATCACCCCATACCTGTGACCACAAATGCTGGCAAAACCTTCTCTTCTGATTGTAGACAACCATGAGTCAGAGGACCAGCAGCACCCCAAACAGAGACTACTGAATGCTCCGATGAGGAAAGAGCACCATCAAAAAAAGAGCCCCACTTTCCACATCAACAAACGGATGTGAGCGATATGCAGTCAGCGCAGCGGGAGGGGAAAAACAGAGACAAGAGTGGAGCTCTTATGTGGCAGCCCCCGAAGCCGTGAACTGCATGACTGCCTCAGGTCACCAGAGAAGAACTGCAGGGTTGTCCCCCAACCCCGCCAGGGACTAAAAGCAGAGCAGCTACCACTCCAATAGACTATCCTTACCTTAAGGCGAACTGCACCATGGCCCCCTAACAGGAACACTTGGCAACTATTCCTGCAGCATGTCAGCCCTGTGTGGAAAAAGGGGCAGGGTTTAACCTGCATTTTGAAACATTCTGTAACTCTGATTCCTCCCAGACGAGGAAGACAGGGTCTGAGAACCATTCAGGGGATTGGAATGTGGTTAAAAGAAGATGAAGGAAAAAGGAAGGTGTAGGTTGTTCAGGTGAAGTCAGAAGAGGTGGAGGTGGCAGACCAAGAGACCAGCAGGAGGAAGTATGGTGCAGTAGATTGTGGAGGTGATATTTGCAGCAAGTGAGCCATTGGTTAGTGATCGAAAGTGGTATTGCGATGTGAGTGTGCATGAAAGAATAGCAAGTGTGTTTAGGAGAGGAGGGGTAATGAGTGAATATGAAAAGAAGGGTGTTTGAGTAGAAGGTGTGGTGGAGTACTAGTTGGAGAACAGAGGATGGAGTAGTCATATCATGAAGAAAGGAGTAACATCAAAGAGTGGCTGCAGGGCTTAGAAGGAGTGCAAACATCAGAGGGACAGAGAAGGAAGACAGGGAGTGAAGGAGGGTGGAGTTGGAAGGAGGAGAGTAGTGAGAGGAGACCACCAGAACATAAGAAGGAGGGAAGTACGTGGGTGTGATAAAAAGGAGATAGAATTAGGCAGAGTGTCAACCAATCCCACCCTTTTTAGATGACTAACCTCTGGATAGAGTAGGGACAGTCTAGGAAGCCCCTAAGGAAGTTTAGACAGAGAATGCATCCTGCCTCTAGGTCTTCACTTCTAGTATTAGTAAGAACCTAGACAGTAATTTGAAACCTGCTGTGTATACTGTGTGGCAGACTTCCAGACACAGAATAAATGCAACCCTCTAGGGAAACAAGGTCGGAACACCTTTTGCAAGGATGACAAGGTTTTTACTTCCAAAAACCAAATGTGCATGTCAGCAGGGGCATTCCAACCCTACTGCCATGGAACACTCTGGTTAGTTCAAGGCAAACAAGGCATTTTAAGGAACAGCAACGTCACTCCTAATGCAAACAGTATACAATATTATCTCATTATTCTCATTGCAGGGGCCCCTATATATATACATGTTGGACCCTTATTGAACACCAGATGATTCATTGCAATTGCTTGTGTCTGTCAAGACAGTCGGTTATGTCTGCTTCTGATTCACTAAACGCTGTTAGATTCCCTTACTCCTCGCCTGATTCTTCTGAAGGCAGTCGAAGATTCTTGCTCTTCTTTCTTCGGTCCGACTTCTTCTTTGTGAAGAGATACGGCCTTCCCCGGATGGAAGCCACAGTGTCGCCGCATAAAACACGGCAAACACTATACCCCCGCCCGAGAACGCCTGTGCAAGAGGAAAAAAGCCAATGGCAGAAAAAAACATCTTGGAATCCTGGTCGAGAGTGGTAATCCGTTCGGAAGAAGTGGTGGAGTAGGTGAGAAGTACACAACTGAAGTTAAGTGTGTGGTGGGATAAACTGCTTGGACAAATGACCACTGTTCCAGGTAAGAGCACAAGCTGGTGGAGGATCGATCCGCAACGAAAGTAAGGAGATCCTTGAGAAAAGGTGGACACAGGGATGTTGGTTAAATTGGTACGCGCTTTCGAGCGATGCATGGGTTCTGCAAACAGTTAGAGGACTGCAGTTAGAGTTTGTGCAAGTGCCAGTACAAGCAATCACCCCACAAGCGATTCACATGGCCCTAGCAGAGATGGACATCCAGCAGCACAAACTCAAAGAACTCGAGAGGAAAGGAGCCATAGAGCCATGCTAAGCGACACTGCGATTTATAAGCAACATGTTCTTGGTCCACAGGAAGGAGAATGTGAGACCAGATCTCCTCCTTCCTCTCTGAATGGGCGGACCTCTCCTCTTCCTTCCTGGTCTCGTCCACTCAACTCCTCCTTCTTCGAGTCTTTAACATCCATCTGGATGCTTCCTGTCCTTCCTCTGGACTCTTTTGCGACCTCTGCGACTCTCTCTCTCTCTCTTTTCTCCCCTCTGGCCCGACTCACTCTGCAAGGCACACTATGGATGGCCTGATCTCTTTAGACCTTTCCCTTTCTATCCCATTCACCACTTCTCTCTCCTGGAGTGATCACTTTCTCCTTTCCTCCCAGCTCACCCTCTCTACCCCTCAGGCCAAGCGAACTCCAGCACTGCCACCCACCTTCTCGGTTATCGGACCCATGAAGCATGTGTCAGTTGAGGCTTTCGCCACCACTTTCTCTTTGCACCCGAAGTTTGTTTAATGAAACTTACTGTAATTATCAGAAGATGGACTAATATCGGTTGTGCTCACCCAACCTCATAAAGACTTCTAATTTTTTATTCTTCATCCGTGGATTTTTCCTGGGTTGCAGCACACCACAGTTAATAATGTCATATGAAGATATCGAGCATTTAACAGATAAAAGGGCGAAAACATTAGGCTTTACAGCCGACGAGGCAGATGCCATATTAGGGTTGATCAAGGATACAGCACGCACCAAAGCAACTAATGACCCGACAAGTAAAATTAAGCAACTTGAATATTCAATTAGGAAATTAATTAACAGAAAACTGCACGCTGTCACACTCGGCAGATATTATAAAGTACAAAGAATCCCAAGAGGGCTGAGGATACCACTGCGTCCAACCTTATGCAAAGACAGCAAGGATTTCGTCGAAAAGTGGGAACAGATCCTCAATAAGTGCTCACTAGATCTGATACTGCTGACTATCAAAGAACTATCAGGAAACATTGGACAACTCGAAAATGAAATAGAAGTACTGTCAAATGAAATTACACAGATAACTAATACTGAATCTTTCGCAGAAATATTGGCAGATATTAATATCAAGCTTGAAAGCTACGAGCAGGACCTTGAAGCTAGGAAAGTTAGAAAGTTCCGCAGGGATACCTATGACTATTTGAACAACGAAGTATATACATGGGCAGATAAGTACTCTCAACCAAATATAAGAACAAAAAAATCCACCAGTGATAACAGCAGTTCTGAGTCAGATACTGCGGAAATAAGACCACAACAAAGTACAGATATCCAGGCAGCAAGCAGCACAGGAATAGGTAGAAGACTACCACAACCTATCACAGAAGGTTTTTTAGATCAAAGAGGAAAAGGACAAGAAGAGGGAAGAGGAAGAAGATATCAAGGAGTGCAGACCAGACAACAGGCGAGTCGAAATTAGTAGTAAATTTGTCTAGAAGAACTTTATCTAGGCAAGAAGTCCAAACATTGGAAAAAGGTTTGAAATTTGTACCGACTCATAGCACAAATAAGTTTCAGACGAAAGTAGAAGTATACAAACTCATACGCAAGCTGAAGCTCAAAACATATTTCGCAGAAACAGCGAATGCGCCAGTGCCTGAGACTACAAGTCAATATTTAGAATTCAAACCTAAGAGTACATTTTGTGCCCCAATACATGTACCAGCAATAGATATCTTTGAAAAAATGGTGATGAAAGATCTATCGCAAGTTCAATTTGGAAAACCAAAGAGGTATAACTTAAACAGAGGTGAACGCTCACAGATCAAAAATTTGTTCTCGGATGACTCTATTACTATCAGACCAGCTGATAAGGGCGGTGCTATTGTAATACAAGATACCGAAGATTACCAGAATGAATGCCTAAGGCAATTAGCAGACACTAATACATATAAGGAATTACCACATAACCCTACTATGGAAATAAAAAATGAGTTATCAATACTTTTAGATAATGCAGTGGAAAATCAGTGGATTACAGAGAAAACAAAGTCATATCTCTTTACAGCATATCCTAAGATGCCTCATCTATATATCCTTCCTAAAATACACAAAAGGATTGATAAACCACCAGGAAGACCAATAGTGGCAGCAACGGAGAGTATTCTACAACCTTTGGGCACATACATAGATTATTTTTTGCAACCGTTAGTACAGAGGACCTCGACTTTTGTCAAAGACACCACCCACTTTTTGCAAATACTTAATCAGATCGAATTGGATGAACAAGACATTCTGTTTACTATAGACGTGGTAAGTCTATACACAAGCATACCACATGATCAGGGCCAAGAGGCAGTTCAGACTCTCTTACTTCAAAGTGAAGAGATTGGAGCTAACAAGGAATTCCTTATGATTTTACTGGAGTTTATAGCCACACATTCATGTTTCGAGTATAACCAAAAGTACTACAAACAAATATCGGGGACAGCTATGGGGGCAACCATGGCGCCAGCCTATGCTAATTCTTTTATGTACATATTTGAAAGCAAGTACATCTTAGAAGACACCAGATGGAAACCACACTTAAAAACTTGGGTCAGGTACATTGATGATATTTTTGGAGTATGGTCCGGAAAAAGGGAAGATTTGGACATTTTCTTGAGATACCTAAATGGCATTGATACACGTTTACAATTTACCCTAGAGGTCGGCGACCCTAATATACATTACTTGGATGTAAAAACGGTAATCAATGGGAACAGGATCAACACAACATTATACACTAAACAAACTGATCGAAATAACCTCCTTCATCGTATGAGCTTCCACCCACCCAATCTACTGCGGAATCTACCATTTGGACAAATGTTGAGAATAAAGCGGATCGTTAGTGACCCAGAAGACTGTGAGAGACAACTACAACTACTTCACGAACGGCTGAAAGAAAGAGGTTATCCCGAGACAGATTTACAAATAGCACGCGAGAAGACTAGAACACAGACAAGAGACCAACTTCTCACCAAAAGAACAGAACGAGAGAATCCTGAATTAGTGTTCATCACTACATATGCCATACAAAGCAATAAAATCAAGGATATCATTCGAGATGGATGGAACATACTTACAAGTGATGCACGAATTAAAGATCTCTTTCCACAACCGCCGATCTTTGCTTACAAAAGAAGCAATAACCTACGCAACATGTTGGTAAATACGAGAAGCAAGGATTCAAATAGGAAACCAGACAAACATCCCGGTACCTACCCTTGTATGAGTTGCAGTAATTGTAATAACGTAATGAAAGGCAATACCATAATGCACCCAAAAACTGGAGCTAAAATTAAACTAAGATATCATGCGACATGTTTGTCAGAAAATGTTGTTTATGCCATCAAGTGTCCATGCGGGATATACTATGTGGGAGAAACAGCTCGAAAGATACGAGTCAGAATAAATGAACACAAGTCGTGTATTCGCAATAAAAACATGACCTCAGCAGTAGCTAGACATTTTATGACAAAGGGACATTCTATTGCACAACTCAGATTTGCAGTACTAGAGGTGCAACCCACCAAAATGGCTACTAAAGATATGAAGAAATGGAGGGCACAACAGGAAGCGTTTTGGATTGATAAACTTGACTCTTTATCACCTGATGGAATTAATGAAGAGTTCGATCTAAGTTGTTTCTTATGATATGCATGTTGGCTATGTTCATTGATGTTTTGGATGTTTTTATGATTTTTCTCTAATTGCAGCGTATGGAATGTAGAGTTACATTTTGTCACACTTTTTCTTTGCTATCTATATTTTTCATTTAGCAATCAGAGAAGTAATTTAGAAAACATTGAACATTTTGACCTTGTAATGGTCACTTCCAAGTAGTGGTTCTGCTTTATTTCTTACTATGACTAATGGCATTACGAAAGCTTTCAATTTCCTTTTTTCCCCTTTTTTCTTTCTTCTTTCTTTTTTCCTTCTTTCTTTCCGTTACCACCACCTGATGCATTTACATCATAACTAACATAGTGTTTTGCTACACATTGACACCAAGAGCGAAACGTTATAGTAGATCGTAATAAGTTATAAGCTTACTGTGAGTCTTTAATATCAGGACACAAATACTGATCCCTTGCGACCTTTCCTTACTACTTTTGAGCACTTTGAGATCCATCCGACCCCCCCGTCCCACAGTCGGCATTTTTTCAAGCACCCCTTTTCCGTGTGTTAATGGTAGATTCCACTTTCACCGACAAGCTCGCTCTGCTGTAAGCCATGGGATTTGCCACATAGTAGCATAACAACGACTCTCTTTTTTCATTTTTTTATAATATTTAGTGAAGTCAGCCAAAAGGGAGGTCCATGCATCTCTGACGATTTGAGGTTCTCATTGTTATAGGACTTAATTTTTACAGGAGAATATTGCACTTAACGAGAGAGAGTTTATTTTCATTTATTTTTTGCAATTGGTTTGCGGTAATGTTGATGGAAATTACTATTCCTTCAATATATATTATATGTTTCACTGGTATTCTAAAGAAGTCGGTTTCATTACAAAATGGCCGCCACCTTTATTCACTATTCTCCTCCTGTTCTCACGTAACCATAGCAACTTGAAATAACTTAGCTGCTTGCAAAGTAACGCGCGTCCTCGCGGTCTCACTCAGTCTTGTGATCGTTCCGAAGAGGAAAGGTATGAATGAGCATTCCTGTCAAGTTCTTTTGTTTAGCCCGAATATTCTATAGGCTAACAGCTGTCATACACATATATTTACAGAGCGTTCTGATGAGTGCTAGTTTTATGCACGTACACAAGACATCGCGCAGGGAGATTCTCCAGTCAGCTCTTTTCATGCACCGTTTCAATAAAAGGGAAACCAGGTCAGTTTTTATTGCAATAAGCTTGTAACGATCATGGAAACGTTCTTCTTTTTTAGAGTAATGATTCATTTCCGTTCATATTGCTTTTTTCTTCTTTCTTTTTTCCAATGGTGATTCACAACTTGTAATTGCTGCGTTTTCCTGCAATTTATCCGTATGTATATATTTCTTACCTTATACATAATGCATGATTATGTATGGCTGTTTTCTCTGCTCTGTGACATACACTTATGTAATGGACAAAAAATGGTGTAAATAATGCTGGAATCCATGTGACATACTAATATTATGCGCAAAATTGATATATACAATGCGGGTCAATACTGTTTGATCTCAATGTTGTTTTACAATGGTGATGTCATTATGCTGTATTTTTGTTATGATGACCCTTACTAGGCCCTGATGAAGGAAGTAGTATTCCGAAATGCATTGGCCACCCCTATAGGCACCTGCATGAACAGAGTTTTATTTACCTCACTATATTGTGAATTAAAGCTAACTACATGAAAAAGAATTGTAGTGCATATAATTCTTAAATTTTTGGGACTCAAATCCATTACTAACTAAAGGAATCCACTATTAAGTGGGCATAGGAGTGCAGCCCACACCGCTGGCTTCACGGCCAAGGTCTTTGAATATAGCCACCACTTTCTCTCCCACCCCTGCCCGTTTGGCTGACTCACACCGTGGCACAGCCCTTTCCATGCTCCACTCTGCTATATCTGATACTCTCCATGTTCTTGCCCCTGTCATGAGGATGCGCTTGAAGCCCAAAGCCAAGTGCAACTCCTGGTACGTACGACTCAGACCTCGTCACCCTCAAACGCAAGTGCAGGGTGGCTGAGAGGAAATGGCGTGCTTCTGATACATCCTCTGAGAAACTGGCCTGCCGCTCTGCTCCAAAGGCAATACCAGCTCTCTGTCCGCACCAAGAAGAGAGCTCACATCCAAGCCCGCGTCTCTGCGGCATCCAACAACTCGGCTGAACTCTTTCAAATCTGCAAGGAACTGGCCAATCCTGGTGCAGTCTCTACCTCTCCTGTCCCCTCCCAGGCCCTATACACGGCTCTGGCTTCTCATTGAATCTCAAACTCATGACATCCTGTCCTCTCTCTATTCCTCTCCCCCTCCTCCCTCCACTCCTTGCTCTTTCTCTGGCCCTTCTTCGGCCACCTCTCCACCCTCCTTCTCTGCCTTTCCCTTGTTCTCTCCAGATGAGGTTTCTAGACAAGACCGATTTATGAAAGTCTTGTCAAAACAGGTTTATCCATGTTCCTCCAAAACCATCAAGGATCTCAAGGACCACATTGGCTCCCTGGCTCCTGCTCTGGCCGACTTTTGCAACCACTCCTTCACCACTGGAGTCTTCCCATCCCCCCGAAGCACTCCCTTGTGCATCCTCTTCTTAAGAAACCCCTGCTGTCCGTTCCTGCCCGGCTATCTATCGCGCAATCTCCATCACTCCGTTCCTGGGCAAACTCCATGAAAAGCTGGTCATCTCCCAGCTTAATCTTCACACTGAATCTGCTGGTTGTCTTCATGACCATCAATTTGGCTTCAGAGCTGCCAGAAGCACGGAAACTGCTCTCCTGAACATTCGTGAAGACCTATTCCAACCTTGACTCCAACATCCCCCGTGTCCTCATCTTACTTGATCTTTCTTCTGCCTTTGACCTGGCCAACCATGCCTTCCTGCTCAACCGTCTCTGTGATAACTTGGGTATCACTGATCAGGCCCTGGCGTGACTGACTTTCCTCTTTGATCGACCCTCCCAGGTCCAACTTGGGTCCTTCCTCTCCTCTATCTTTATCTCCACCTGTGGTGTTCCCCAGGGGTCTAACCTCTCTCCCTGGCTGTTCAACCAATACCTGGCACTTCTTGCCCACCGCATTGCTACTCTCTGCCCGAACTTTCAGTGCTATGCAGATGAAACTCAGCCACCTCTTCACCTTCCATCTTCTCTGACTGTCTGTCTGCTATCCAGGAGTAGTGTGCCACCAATGATCTCTGTCTTAATGCCAGTAAGACTGAGATTCTCCTCATCGGCACACCCGCTCCCTCCTTTCCTGTCACTCTCTGGCCGGCCTTTCTTGGCCCTCTTTCTGCTCCCACCTGCGAGGCTAAAAACCGCGGGGTCACCTTCGACTCCACTCTCCTTCTCTCCTCACATCTCTGGCATCTCTAAGAAGTCACACAACCAAATGCACCTCCTCAGAGGTTTTCTTCCTTTCCTCTCCTTCCCCCAGAAGCACACTGTCTCCAGAGCTCTGATTCTCTCTAGGCTGGACTACTGCAACAGCCTCTTTCTAAATCTGCCTGTTTCTACTGTTCCGGCCCTGCAACTCATCCAGAATAGGATTGTGAGACTTGTCCTTGGCCTCAAGCCCAGGGATTGTATCTCTCCAGGACTGAAATCTCTGCACTGGCTCCCAGTGGCTGCGAGGATTACGTTCAAAACCCTATGCATTGTCCACAAGGCCTTCTGGGGCTTGGTCCCTCAATACCTTCAACTCTCTCTTCCTAAATATCTCCCCTCTCGAGCTCTTCGCTCATCTGCCTCCAAATCCCTCAAGCTCAGTCGCTTCTCCAAGCAACAAGTTGATGGTAGATCTTTTTCTGCCAGTACCTCCCTCTGGAACAGCCACCCTGCAACTTGAGGAGAACCATCTCCGGTTCCAGAAACACCTCAAAACTTCCCTCTTTGCTTCTGCTTTCTCACCTTCTCTCCCCTGCTGAACTCCTGGCTGAAACTGAAACGGCACTGGTTACGTGGCCACCCTGTGATCTCGGGCCCAGGTCCCCTCCCCCACCAGTTGCACACCTTCACTGCCTCCCGGACAACCCCTGCACTTGGGGACTGTTTTCTGTATCCCTACAGTCCCCTACCAGCACTTGACACCTGATGTCTGCACTTGCCCTTGCACTTGCCACCATCTGCATGCACTCTTTACTTATTGCTTTTATTTATTCTACTGATCCCATGTACTGCACTGTCCCCTTCCCCTTCCCCTTCTTCTGCACTTGCGCGATCTGAATGACACCTAGCCTAGTAAGATCGCTATCTCCGTCTTCCCTGTGTTCCCCCTCCCTTGCCTCTTAGCGCCTTGAAACACTTGTGTATAGGCGCGTTATAAATGCCATATCATATCAGTCATAAACTTGAGAGAGTTGAAAAGCTGGGTGTTGTACCGACATTTCAAGATGGAAGGCATTCACCAGCTGCCTTAAGGGAAGGAGACTGGTTGCCCAGGATAGACTTGAAGGATGCCTTCCTCACTGTATACCAGTCCAAGATAAATTCCGGATGTTTCTGGCATTCATCTTTGACAGACGGTTCTGGCAATTCAAGACTATGCCTTTCGGCCTAGCATCAGCACCATGGGCTTTCACCAAGCTCATGAAACCAGTAGCAGCAGTGATCAGGGAGAAGGGGATTTGTATGATCATCTACCTAGACGACATACTGCTCCTAGCAGACAACAAAGAGACCCTTAATTATCAGACAACATGGGTAAAAGACTTAATACTTTCACTGGGGTTTCTAGTGAACCAGGAGAAATCAGATATGACTCCAGCAAGAAGGCAGCAAGATTCCATACTAGCGACATTAGAGTTACCCGCAATGAAAATCAACAAAGAGATCAGGCTATGCCTGGCCAAACAAATAATCTCCCTCAGAGCACTAGCAAGGATAGTTGGACTGTTAGTGTTGTCTATCCAAGCCATCTTTCCAGGTCCCCTGCATTATCGAGCTCTACAGAGACTGAAGATAAAACATCTTCAGCAGAGACTGCGATATTACCAAACAATCGCGTTAGATCGTGACTCCATCACAGAACTGGAGTGGTGATTGAAGAACATGGATGCCTGGAACGGGCGAGCTATCTTCAGAGACTGACCAGATCTAGTTATAGAACAGACGCCAGCAGGATAGGATGGGGAGCACGCTGCAGTTCACTAGAGACAGGAGGAAAATGGAGCGCAGAAGAGCTGCAGCTCCACATAAATTGCTTAGAGCTACTGGCAGGATCCTTCGCGATGAAAGCATTTTCGAAAGGGAGAGTGAAATCATGTATCCTGCTGAAGATGGACAACATCTCAGCAGTGAAGTAGGTCAACCACCTATGAGGACCAAATCCAAACTTCTAGCAGAACTAGGAAAGGACTTTTGGCACTCTTGCCTCCAGTCAGGGACGTCAGTCACAGCAGAATACCTGCCAGGCAGTCTCAATGTGATAGCAGTCTGGAACTCCCAATACCTTGCGACTGAAGGCACAGAAGGACAGCTACTACAGCTGGAGGTTATATCCGTTGGCTCTAGGAACCCATGCATTTCTGCAAGATTGGAGAGAGAGACTATACTACGCGTTTCCTCCCTTCGTGATGATGAGCAGAGCCCTAGCAAAAACGCGGCGAGAGAGTGCAGAGCTTGCACTCATTGCCCCAATGTGGAATGCCCAGGTGTGGTTTCTCACCCTGATGGAGCGAACCATGGATTTTCTGCGGATTCTGCCAGACGGAGTACGCCTGCTCACAGACCCAGCTGGGTCGTCTCATCCTCTGAGAGTGAAAGGGACTCTCCCATTGATAGTGTGCAGGATATCAGGAGATGTTGGGCACTGCCAGGCATTTCGAAGGAGGCATCGAAACTCATTGCAAAATCATGGGCTCCATCCACACGGACGAGCTACGGCATGGTTGGAATAAATGGTCGACCTGGTGCAGAGCGAGACATTTTCATCCTGTTTCTGGCTCTATAGTGGCAATCCTCAATTTCCCAGCTTCCCTAAAACACACCAGACTATTGGTGTGTATAGGTCAGCAATATCGTCAGGACATCTGCCCACTGAAGAGATTCCATTAGGAGAGAACCCAGAAGTAGTGAGACTCATAAGAGATGCCTGTTTCAAAGCCCCCCCTAAACCAAAATATGTACAGCTGTGGGATGTGACGATAGTATTACGTCTCTTGGATAGCTGGCCAACGAACAATTATTCATCCTTCAAGCAACTATCAGGCAAGCTAGTCATGTCACTATGCCTAGTATCATGCAGGAGAGTAGCAGATGTCAGAGCACTATAAGTGAACAGACAGACTTTCGACCCCGAAGGGGTGACTTTTACCCTACCTAAAAGAACAAAGACAAACTCCTTGTCAGTTTCGTATCCCTACCTACCGAACCATTCTAAATGGTGTGGGGCAGCATGTATCAGAGAGTACGAGAATAGGACAGCTGATTCTAGACCGACAGGCATCACACAGTTGTTGATAGCACGCAGGAAGCCTTTCCATGCATTAGCAACAGCCTCCATCGCCAGGTGGGTACGAGAAGTTATGCAACTAGCAGGTATTGACCTGAATAGATTTGGAGTGCATTCAGTTAAAGGAGCAATGCTCTGGAAAGCGTTGGTAGCAGGAGTTACGCTGCAAGATATTATGCAGGCAGCAGACTGGGCTAGCGATAGCGCGTTTATGACCCTTTTAGTTTAAGCTGATTGAGGGGATAGCGACAACTGTAATGGGAAGCTTTGAACAAGCATAATGTTCGCCTGCTGTCTTGACATGGAATGAAGATTACCCTTGCATACTGCGCAGGGAGTCTTGATTCTATTAAAGACAAGGAGGCGAGCATTAATTTTCCGCCCAGCACATGTACTGTAGGAATTATAAGATGTAAATGTGCATTCATATGTGACAAATGGACATCACCCTAACAAGATTTCCTTGTATGTCGTACAGGAGATGGCCAGAAGACAAACTGAGCGTCAGAGAAGAGAGGTCGACGCGAGCTCGGGGAACAATAAAAGCTCAGCGGACACGCAGCAGACATAAGGCTGTTGGAATCCAGAAGTTTGTTGAGACTTTCGTTGGAGTTAAAATTACAGTGAGGGATCAGTTCAGAGCATCCAAAGAAGAGGAGGCAAGAGACTTTTTGTAGAAAAGAGACTTAACCAACAAAGGTCCTGATAGCTCTGAGCGGAACTGTTGTCTCGTGCTGGGAAAGCTCGAGCCTGTGCTATGCTCCCGAATCCGTCTTGTATTGTGCTCAAAACGTGGGGAAGGGAGACCCCCGGCTACCACATCCTGACCTATTAATTGTGAACACTTCTTTCTTTCTTGTGAACATTATCTCACACTCTTTTTGTATTTAGCGTAATGATTGGCAATATGTTTTTCTTAGTTGACCAGACGCCACTAGGACTGCCTTATTATTATTTGATGGTCGCAGCTTGCTTCCATCTTAGATTTAGATCAGGCGTTTTTCCAAACTTCCTATACAGTTTAATAAATACCCTTGAAATGTGATCATTTGTGTCTGTCTTTACTATTGCCACCATGAGTTCCTTACAGTAGTTTGATCACTATTGGAATTAACACTCTCAACCGGTATGTCACTCTGGACTCTAAGATGGGAGCAAGCTACAACCATCAAATAATAATAAGGCAGTCCTAGTGGCATATTGTTAAATAAAAAGGGCCTACACTAAAAAAAACTATTGCCAATCATTACTGCTAAGTTACAAAATAGTGTGGGATAATGTTCACCAGAAAAGAAAGAAGTTCACAAAATAATAAGTCAGGATGAGATCGCAGGGGTCTCCCTTCCCCACGTTTTTAGCACAGGACAAGGCGGGACACCTGAGCACAACACACATCTGAGCTTCTCCAGCACAAGGCTACAGTTATTTTCAGCGATATCAGGACCTTCTGAGGCCAAGTCTCTGATACAAAGTCTCTTGACTCTGAGGGCCTGATGTGTCAACAATAACAAAACAGAGTTATTTTCTGTAATCTTTTACGTTGGGTGACGACTCTTCACCCCTGGATCCCCCTCAACTGGGCTTCCATCCTTTAGACAATGTTAGCCTCCCTCTGTCGGGTTCACTATGGCCTTTCACTTTTTATGTTGCAGATAAACCACCAGGTCATTTAATAGCCTCTGGTGGCAGATTTGGGAACTGTCCAACAACAGCAGGTCGTCTGCGTAGATGGCCCACACAATTTTTTGACTGTTTAGGCTCGGTGGGAAGGAGTTGGTATTCTTGAAGGCCATTTGCAGGTTTGCCATGTAAACCTTAAATAATAGTGCAGCAAGTGGGCAACCTTGCTTAACCCCCCTTCTCTGTTTTGATGTTAGCGGAAAGATCTCCCTCAGCATTAAGTCTCACTCTTATGAAAGTATTGGTGGGTAGGGCCTTAATTGCCTGTAACAGGTCTGGTGGACAATTTTTTGTTTTCTCCACAATGTATCTCTATTTACGTTGTCAAACGCTTGACATAGATCAATAAAGGATAGGAAAATATTATTCCCATTCTTTATCGCTTCAAGCATCAGCAAATTTAGTAATATGAGGTTACATAAAGAGTCAGATAGGAGTCCTACCCATTCACTGTACCACAGACCATAAATTCACTTGGCAGGAACTGAACATCAAATATGTAAAGAACAAAAAGAGGGGGAAATATGTACATGCTGTATAGATGTACAAAAAGAATTCTGCATAAATACAACACTGGGTGTCAAAATGGACACAACAGAAGTCAAATCTACGGATTTAGAAGTTATAAAGATAAACTTTAAGGCTAATTTCTACATTTTATTAGCAAATGTGTATAATAGACCACAAAGTAGTAATGGTGTGGCCATTTTACAGCTCATGGAAGAATTGATTAATGAGTACATTGTGACACATTTTAGAGGAAGAGAAATCCACGTTCTAGTATCAGGCGATCTTACCCTCCCCTTTACACCACTGCCAAGATAAGACAATTTATCAGAGGAGGAAGATAACATTTGGAGTATCCCAGACACAGCAGCGACTAAGCCATAAAAGGTGCATCCCCTGGCATATGAGGTAGCAAAAAGTATAATACAGATGGGTTCGAGAGCATGTAATGGAAGAACAGAAAATGACATCATAGCAAGAATGACCTTGGGAGCTTGGAGCAAGGCTTTCTTATTGACTGCCTCCTTGTAAGCTTAAGCACTTGAATGTATGTGGAAGATATTGTAACAAAAGAGAAAGCAGAGAGTGACCATAATTCTGGAACTGCATGTTGAACAATCCCAAAATGGAATTCAATATTTAAAGATTGGTTTCCTAATATTTTTTTAGGTCTCAGGAAAGGAATCTCGTGGGAAACGTTGAAAGAGCAAAATGGTGTAGATTGTGTAAATCAAATAGCATGTCCTTATATAGAGTCTATGTATGCGAATGAACCGACAAAAATAATTAAAATGCATGAAGAGATGATTAATTCCCTACACCCACATTTTACTAAACCAAATAACTGTCTTAAGAAGGTACCAAGAAACCCTAAGTCATGGTATGACAAAGATTGCAAAAGAGCAAAATAGAGCATTCTGGCAGCAGCGAAAAACAGGCAGAGAGAATGCCATGAAAAGCAAGAATGGAGTATAAACATGTTATAGAGAGTAAAGCGTTAGATTATGAGGAGCTAAGGTGGAAACATAATGGCCCTCATTACAACTCAGGCGTTAAGGGTTTAACGGCGCCGTTAACCCTTAACGCCTGATTACAAGTGTCCCTTTGCGGGTTGGTGTTTAACGCCTGCTTTTAGCAGGCGTTAAAAATCCAACCCGCAAAGGGACTTTGGAGCTAATTACGGCACCGTAATTTACGGTGCCATAATTAGCGCCTTTCCCATTCCCATTATGCCCTATGGGGGCAAAAATGGGAATGAGGAAGGGCAAATGGTGAATGGGGAATTACCGCCCCACTCACCTTGGAATGGGGCGGTAATTCCACCATCCACCATGGCGGAATCGTAACCTTAGCGGCATGGTGCTAATAGCACCATGGTCCTCCGCCAAGGTTGTAATGAGGGCCACTGTATACACAATTAACAATAGAGATCAGCCTCTGAGAAAAAGGTAGGCCTGAGAGTGGTGTGACCAAGGATAAGTGGAATGAATACTTTAGCCTCCTTTATCAGGACGGCGTTGACAAGAATAGACAGAGCACCATAAGACCTCAGGAATACAATGTATTCTCAATTGAGGAAATATCAAAGGTTATTGACCTACACAATAGAGGGTGAGAACCAGGAACAGAAAGAATTCCTTAAAGAAAACATTTCTGTCTGGGTCCCATATATCACTAAATTTCTTAATGCGGTGAGACTCACTAGACATGTGCCTAAACCGTGGAGAAGTGCAAACATAACTCTCATATTCATAAAAGGAGACAAAACCAACCCGGCAAACTATTGTACCATTTCATTATTAGACTGTGTGTAAAATCTATGGAAAAGTCCTACAGCTTAGGCTGGATGATTGGGTGAGAGAAAATAGAATTTTGAGCAGGAAGGCAGGATTCTGAATAGGGATCAGTTGTACAGATCAGGTATTCAGGATAATGCTGGCAGTGTCCCCTATCCCTTGGTTTACCTATTGGCTTGTTAGGTAGTGTGAAGAAACCAAGAATGTTGTCCCTTCTTTCCCAGAGGGGACCACCCCGATGAATCTAAGATGGTACCTCCCCAGTACAGTACTTCTCTTGGGGGTGGTGTACCGGGCGAGATTAACCTTTGGAGGGAGTCCCCTTGGAGGACTAAGGACGTGATCGTCAAAGGTGCTAAAGCAAATTGACAGTGAGTTCTCTGGTAATGAGAGAACGTGCTGTCAATTTGCTTTAACACCTTTGACACATCCTCCTGATCCCTCCTTGAAAAGATCTCATATATATTGTTGCCAAATTAGCCAAACCCCTTTATTATGTCAAATCCATCTGATAAATGTTCCACCTCCTTCCTCGGAAAGAGTGAATATATATTGTTGGCAAATTTTCCAAACTCCTTTTCCAGGTTGCAACCAAGCTAGTCATTCTAACTTGGATAACAACATTGAAAAGTCAGATAATATTGAGTATTACACATGTAGATTGAAAGCTGATGTTGTTACAAAGGAGAGGCCTAATATATATTGTTGTCAACCCAAGTTACATAACAACAATGAAAATGGAGATGATACAAAGTATAGTGCCTATAACTTTAAGACTGGTATTGTGATGAGGAGGAGAAGGATCACTCGCAAGGAATCGAGTGAGCAGTCTAGTCCCCAGCGGCCAGCGATTCGCTGCATATAATACAACAATCCGACGCAAGAGATCGATGGCAGTTCAAGCTCCAGCTCAGATGCCGAGGAGACACAAGAGAGTGAGGGTAGTCCCCTGAAGAGGACAAGTGGGAGCCCCAACCAGATGCAAAGCAAACCCCGGGAGAGAAGGAACGCACAGCTGAAGGGAGGCCACAGTTTGCAGAGATGTGGCAGAAACTGCTGGTAGCCCAGACGCTACCGGAGCCTCGAGCAAGACCACAGCTGCTTGGGAACTGCCGGTACCACCAGTTTGAAGGCAGTGTGAGAAACCAGAAGGTGTCTCACCCACTAGTACCCGGGGGTCTATCATCCAGGAGGCCAGGACATGGCCATCGCTTTTGGCCAGATCCTGGGGGTGGACCAGTGCGGGATGATCACCTTGGTGAAGGGTCTTCGGGGAGTGGGAGTCGGACACTTGATGGCGAGATACAGTATCCCCTTCCTTCTGACACCTTTACCCCATCCGATCAGGTAGGATATTTGGGAACTCAACCACCCCCCCATTTACAACATGAACCCTTTCTCACGGACAATCCCCTATGAAAGAAAATGGACAAACACCCGAGCCGTATACCTAAGGTGTCCCAATACAATGGTCAGGCACTTCCCCATACAGATAAAAGGCAGAGCATGAGAGCACACTCTGAGCGAGGCAAAACTCACGAGGAAACAGCAGTTGCAAGATGGCAGTTTAACAAGAGGAGAAAGATGGAGAAACCGAAGGGGATCACAGGGCGGGAAGTTCCCTTGATCATTTCGACAAGGAATTGTACTTTCACAAAACCTTGAGAATAGAAGGCATAAGACCAGGAGACCTGGATGAGGAATCCTGCATTGTGTGTTGAAGGTACCCGGGGCCCTCCCCCATCAATACTCAAGGCGGGGAGAATCGCCAGCTGCCGTGGTACTGTCCTTGGCTCCAACAACAAAGCACTGTCAGTGAATTCAACACAGCCGGTGAGTTAGGGAGAGCGATACAGGACCGATCTGTGTTGAAGCCAAGGTTGCAAGTGGCAACATTGTATGGCGAGCTTTGAAACGAACATTGTTTGAAACGCGTGTGATAACCATTGCGAGTAAAGTTGAACTGCAGATGAATAATTGAACTTTGAAGCCAAAACATATGCTAAATTTGACAGAGTGGCCCAGCACCACGTGTGTGCTCAATCAAAGGTCTTTGTAAGATATCCAGCTGAAAGTTGACAAAAGTGAAAGGGCCTCATTACGAGTCGGCCGGCAAATCCGGCACAATTACTGGCATGGCGGGAAGTGCGTGTCCGTGCCCTCGAGAACCCGCTACCAGCGGCAGATCACGAGTGCACGAGCACGCACGTCCCCCATGCCAGTAGTGGAAAAACCGCCATCCTGGTAACGTCCCACCAACCCCCCTATACCGGCAAACCCCTAAACACCGGCACGGTAACTCCGGCACGGAAAAACCGTGTTCGCAAAAACGGACCCGGAAATTACGTCATCGCGCTGGAACTGGAAATGGGCTGGCGGCCATCTTTAAAAACACAATCCATTGCAATCCTCCACAACCAACACTCCTCCCGTTTCGTAGTGTGTCAGAGGAGCATCATCATGTCCAAGGCCAGCAGGAAATCCACACAGAGGAAGAGGAAGCAGCGTTTCTCGGACGCTGAGCTCACCATGCTCGCCAACACCCTGGAAGAGCATGCGGATGTAATACGCAGCACAGACCTAAAGCATATGGCCCAAACCCGCAAAAAAGAGGTCTGGCTTGAGGTAGCTCAGAGGGTGACAGCAGTGGGGTGCGCCCCAAGGAGTGTGCGCGACTGCCGGAAGCGGTGGGACGACCTCCGCCTCCGTGTCCGGAGGATCATTTCTGAGAACCGGAGAGCCGCAATGGCGACAGGCGGTGGCCCACACTCCCCAGTCCAATTGATGCCATGGGAGGAGACGGCAAGTGGCTTCATTGACCCCAAAACCATTGAGGGGATCGGAGATCAGGAGGTCGGCGCAGCAATCACCACAGAGGAAGGTGAGCGTACCATCACAACCACGTATCACGACACATGACGTGGCCCAACTGGGGAAATTAGAGTGGGCAAGGTGATGCATCAACATATCGATAGAATAATCATTGTCACTCCCTGCACCACATGGACGCTGAGTGACGACCCCAATCCCAACAGAGGTTCCACATGACCCAACCATGCCCAGGCACCCACCACACAGAGACCAAATTAATGCTACCCCACCAGCCATGCATTGATTCCCCACATACCCCCTCAGTGCACCTAAAGCAACAAACCATAAATTAAATGATGGCTGAATGCATGAACATATCCCACCGCAATTCAACATAGCTGCCATTTGACAACATCACTGATGACCTGCATCTCTTCTATCCCCCAGGCACCGATGATGAAGGTGGACCACTGGACAGGGGTGCGAGCACGTCCAGTGCACGCAAGGGGACCAGGGACACCCCAACAGAACCGTCCAAGGAAAAGATACCTGCCAAAGCCAGTGTGCCACGCAAGGCACCAACCCTGCAGGGGACACCTGCACCCACTGCCCAACAACAAGAACCACAACAGCGGTAGCCCTGCCACCAGCCAACAAGGACGTTGTGTCCACAGAGGTGGAAGAAGAATCAGACATGATGCCTGGCACACCCACCCCAAGCCACATTGCCAGCCCCAACCTCTAGCGGAGTCTGAGTGCCTCGATGATCCGTGTCTACATGATTCTGACCTCGGGGAATCAGACAATGCGCTGTTTGAGGACAGTGCCCCGGAGGATGGCTCCACACAGGCCCCTTCCTCCACTCTGCCTTCCTCCACTCTGCCTTTCTCCACTCTGCCTTCCTCCACCCTGCCAGCAACCTGCAGACCTGCGGACGACACCTCATTTGATGCCCGCCTGACAAGGGTCGAGGCCCGGCAGGGGTACATGCTCCAGATCATGCGCCAGCAGGTGGAAGCAGGCAATGAGGCCATGAGTGCCATCGAAAGGGCAATAGCAGCCAATACTGCAGCAGTGGAGGCATCCACGCGTGCTTCCGGGAGTGCATGGGGGCACTCACGGAGACCATCCTTGCAGGTAACGCTCCGATGCAGCGGCCACACCTTCACACAGACAGTCGATTGACAATAGACTCCTCCGCAACTACTAGCCCTACCACCTCGGCGCAATCCAGTCCGGTGAGTCACATAAGGAGGAGCGCACGACAGTCGGCCATGGCACCGCCCGACACTAAAGACCAAAAGAAGTGAATGCACGGACAATGACATTGTGGCAAAACACATTGTGGAAGGGAGCACTGTCCGTTACACACATGGGGACACTTTGCATCTGTGGGGTGGGAGAGGGAGTTAACAGGGGTGTTTTGAGGGTTTGTGGGGTGGGAGAGGGAGTTAACAGGGATGTTTTGAGAGTTTGTGGGGTGGGAGAGGGAGTTAACAGGGGTGTTTTGAGGGTTTGTGGGGTGGGCGAGGGAGTTAACAGGGGTGTTTTGAGGGTTTGTGGGGTGGGAGAGGGAGTTTGTTGGGGGATTGTGGGATGGGGGAGGGGGCACAGTTTTGCGCTTTCATATAATACACAAGTTTTCTGGAGAACAATCCATGGCTGGACATTGTTATTTTTGGTGTGCATCCATTTAATGTGTTACGGTGTTCAATGTCCAAATTACAACATTCCCTTTGTGCATGTTCACATTGTCCCAGTGTCTGACTGACAAAGGTCATTCATGGTCCCTGTATCTTAAAAGTATTTGTCAATTAGTGCTTGGCGTACAGCATGGCCGTCCCGTGCACCACGTACTGGCAGGGGGGCTCCTTCACCTCCGTCTCCATCCCCTTCATCCTCACCCGGGCCATGCATGTTAATGTCAGGTGGCAGTGGTACATTCCTTCGGACGCACATGTTG
Organism: Ambystoma mexicanum; assembly: GCF_040938575.1. Classification (NCBI taxonomy): domain Eukaryota; kingdom Metazoa; phylum Chordata; class Amphibia; order Caudata; family Ambystomatidae; genus Ambystoma; species Ambystoma mexicanum. The sequence continues at coordinate 1,606,535,205 of NC_090932.1, forward strand.
TGCAGCATGACACAGGCCATGGTGATCATTGCCACCTTCTCAGGCCTATATATGAGTGCCCCACCAGACCTGCTTAGGCAGCGGAACCGCGCCTTCAACAGGCCAAAGGCCTACTCAATCACAACACGGGTACGAGTGTGCACACGATTGCACTCCTCTTCATGGCTGTTCTGCGGGTTCCGCACAGGGGTAAGTAGCCACGGCCTCAAGGGATATCCTCCATCACCTGCAAGCAGATACAAATAGGTGTGTGTCACTCTGAACTGACACCTTCAGGGAGCACGGTCATGGCAGCAGCTATTAGGTGTGAGCATGCAGATGTCCCTGTACGTGTACCAAATAGTCACCTATATGGAATGTATACTGTAAAGAGGTGTGGAACACTGGATGGGGTTGAATAGATGATGCAGGGTGTAAGCATGCATGCTGAGGCAGATGTGCTGTGGCAGTGCAACAATGTTTAGCCTCCAAATCATGCAGTATACTCTTTGCTATGCATGGTCACACTGGCCGCATTGGCACAGTTGCCATCCTATTCAGTCATGCATTGCTTGCCATCACCATGGTGGCCTGGTTGTGCCTCTTACTTGTTGTCATCCATTTGCATCATTTGTGATATGTGGCCTAGTGATGTGTCATTTTCAGTTTGGCTGTGTCAGGTGAGGAGTGTTTAGCTCTGCATTCATTCTACACTCACTGGCTATTGCCACCCAGGTGTACTATCCCCCCTTTCCCATCCAGGTGTACTACCCCCCCCCTTTCCCACCCAGGTGTACTATCCCCCCCTTCTGCATCCACACACATGAGTACCCCACAGCATGGCCATGGGCCTGTTGCGCAACTCACCGAGCAGCCAGGCACGTGGTCCAGCATGTCGATCCATGTGACGGGGTAGCGTGGAGTTGCGCAGTACCATGGCATCATGTGTGGATCCAGGAAATCGGGCGCAGCAATGAGTGATGATCTTGCTGGAGTCACATACCATTTGCACATTGATGGAGCGGTATTGCTTGCGATTGCGGTACACCGCCTCTGTGGCATGGGGGTCTACCAATTCCACATGGGTGCAGTCGATGGCACCGACACAATTGGGCATGCCTGCCAGTGCATGGAAGCCTACTTTGGTTTCGGCTACCTCCTGGGCAGTCCGTGGTAGGGATATGTGAGTGCTTGTGTGCTTCAGGAGGGCATCCAGCACTTGGTTCAGCATGCGTGAGAATAGTGGTTGTGAAATGCCATGCAGCTGGCCCACTGTGTGTTGGTAGGTGCCTGTGGCCAGGAAGTGTAGCACAGACACCACCTTCAGTAGTGGGGGGATGGCAGTGCGTATTTGTATGTGGCTGGCAATGTCGTTCTGTATCATGTGTGGGTGTGCTCCCTTTGTACTGGCCAACTCTGCATTGCGTACACCTGTGGGGGGGGGTGTGGTGTGTGGGTGTGCTCAGTTCATACTGGCACAGCCTCCTTTGACTCCACCTGTGGGGATTGTGTGCACCTGTGGCAGCTGCCTTGTATCTTGGCTGCTGTTTGCGGGTGGTCCGCGATGCCTGTTTTTCCGGCATCATGCAGCCCGTTATTTCCGTGTTCGCGATGCCGGTATTTGCATGTTTGCATGGGTTGTGATTGCCCCCTATTATCGGCATGCTGGTATTTACTACCCGAAGAGGCGCGTGTATGCGCCTATGCCGCTATTAACGGCACAGTAGATAACGGTGCAGTTAATGCCGCGTTTGCGGGTCAGAATGCTACATGTGCCAATATGTTCCACCCATCACTTTTGGTGGCGGCAGCTGCTGACTGATTTGCACATGGCTGGTCCCCTTTTGCAATGGCGCAGACGGGCTAAAAAATGGTGGTGTGTAAGGTTGCCCAGTGCAATTGCCAGTGGTTTAGATTCATTCGAAACCTTCCACCCATCACTTTTGTGGTCAGTTTGTTTCTCCTTGTGAGAGACGGTATGCCCAGACGTGGGTCCCTTGCTCTCTGTGCCACAGGGAACCAGGCTGCACCTCACTGAGGAGGTCCAACAAGGCCGAAACATGTCTGGGGTTGCTTGGTTTTCTGTGCAGAGGGGACCTGGCCTAGCAGTTCGGGCTGGGCTGCTACCTTCGGTGGTGACAGCTGCTGACTGATTTGCACATGGCTGGTCCCCTTTTGCAATGGCGCAGACGGGCTAAAAAACGGTGGTGTGGAAGGTTGCCCAGAGCAATTGCCAGTGGTTTAGATTCATTCGAAACCTTCCACCCATCACTTTTGTGGTCATGCCGTTAATGACGGCATGGCTACCCCTCCAAACTCGTAATCAGGCCCATTGTGTCATAGCCTTACTTCTGCACCCTTACAATAGTATCATAGAACTCGATGCCAATAATAGGCTTTGCGTTAGGTTTGGCTTACAGGGGGAGACTACACATTACTTTACGGTAGAAATGGATGTACGTCAGTCCTGCATTCTGGCCCTCACTTTATTCTGCCTTTTTAAGGAACAAGCTAATGAAATTAGCAAACTGGAGGCAGATGCCCCGAGTTTAGATGGCAAGAAAATTGGTATTTTGCTCTATGTGGATGATGCTGTGTTAATTTCTACAACACCTTGTAGGCTGCAGAAACAATTAGCACAGTTTCAAAATCATATCAGTCTAACAGGGACAATAATTGAGGAAGTAATGCCCTTCGATTATCTGGGATTCAGGCTGAATTATTTAGGTGGCTGGAGTGCACAGAGAGAAAGGCATTGTTTTACTTGCTAGATCAGGACAACTGGTGGCCAGATTTGGCCAAGCCTAGGGAATAGATAAAGCATGGAAGTCTACAATAAGTAGGCTATTAAGAGCACCATTTATGGTGTGGGGTTGTGAACCCACTGACAATCTGGTGAGAGTAGAAAACACCTTTCTGATAAGAGTGCTACGTCTTCCAAAAAATGCACCAAATATGCCCATCTACCTAGAGCTGGACCTTATGGATATAGGCTGTAGGTAAGAAGATCGGCATCAGGCCACTACTATATTGGGTATGACCTTGGACACGTCCAGCACTGCAAACCCATGAAGAGGGGCTGATAGACGTACTCAGTCTAGGGAACAGGCATGTTCAAGTGAGTCAAACGTGAAGATTTTGGTGGCTAAAATGGGCCTTCCTGTACTTTTGTGTAGCCTAGAGCTGATCACTAAAGTATCTAAATATCAACTCAAAGATTAAATCAAGACACTGGTTGGAGTAGGCGTCCACAAGCATAAATAGCCAATTATATATGCTCATTAAATCAACAAGGGAATTTGAGGTCTATGTAGAGAGAGATCCATGGCCAGAGATCCATATGAAATACGGGTTTGGGACCTTAATTCTGTAGAGTGTTATGAATAAATGGAATTCCAGAAATTCCCCAAAATGCTGATTTTGCCATGCTAAAGTAGTGACTATCTGGCACTTCATGTTTCTCTAACCACAATACATTCATGTATGCAAGCATATCCCGAGGCCTATACTTGTGTTTGCAGGAGTTAGACACCTGAATGAGGAGCACAGATTCTTTAGGTTAATAGACCATCCTATGGTCACCCCAATGGTAGGCCAGGACCTGCGACGAGCCTGGAGCATACGAAAGGTAAAGCTTGGAGAAGGAATATAACCTTAACTTTAATATCTAGGGTTCAAAACACTGCAGTTGATGTTGGTGACTTTGGTTTTTGGGTATTGTGAGAAACCAAAGGGTGTCTCACTGACTAGTCCCCTGCAATCTGTCATCCCGGTGGCCAGGACACGGCCCTCGCTATTGGATCCAGACTTCAGGGGTGGACCAGTGTGGGAGGATCACCTGTAAGAGGGGTACCTGGGGAGTGGGAGTGGGGAACCTGGAGGAGAGACGCAGTATCCCTGTTCCCATTTCCCAGTAGAACACCCTCATTCCATGAACAATCTAGGAACTTAATCTCACCCCCCCCCATTTCCTACACACACTCTGCTGCACGGACAAAGCGCTTCAGGAGAAGACAGACTCACACACCACCAGTCCGTTTGACATGTCCCAACATCAGGATCAGGCTGACTCAGGCACTTAACCTTAATGACTCGCACCTGAATCTTTTTACCTTTCCCCACTGCGATAAAAGGCGGAGCTTGAGAGTTCCCGGAGAGAAAGGCGAGAAGGGCAACTGAAGTGTGCAGGGCCAGTAGAACGGAAGGGCAGGAAATCCCGTGAATAAGGAAGCAGAGCAGAAGGGACCAGGAGGCGAACAAAAGGCTGTGGCTCTACCAGCTGTGAGGTGAAAGTCACTGCAGAATCCAAAAGGGGCAACTCCCTGCCACTGCAGAAGGTCATGGTCAGTACCTCCTTCATGTGCAGCGTGAGGACTTGAAAGGAGGCTAGCCGCACTGGGCCAAAAGCCTTGACTGAACGGAAGGTTGTGATAAACTGTATCAGCCGCTGCCGGTTAGTGAAAAGGGAGACCGGCTTGTATTGATAAATGAAAAGGACATTAATGTTTGAAGTGCTTGGTGGGTTGTTGAGAAACCGCGAGAGAAAGCACATTGTAGCAAGAATGAAAAATGCCGAGATTGTGTGTGTGAGAGAAGCCGCAAAAGAGAAAGGAGGCGAATAGTCAAAGTGGTCATACAAGGAGAAAGTCAAGGGTACAAGCCCCCTCATACAGTCGAAGGTCTTTGACAAGAAGTGAAAGGAACTGCAGATACCAGAAGGCCTTGTGAGAGGAGGCCTGTATAAACCTTTGAACTGTATCGGGCATTGTGGGTTGCGCGTAGGACGGCAGCCGTACGAAAGAGAATCTTGATTGTGAAAAGTAAACACACTTGCTACAATATAACAGAGTGGCAAAGCGAGGCGCGAACGGCTATCGGAAGTCTCTGTATTGAACTGGCAAGTACGCAAAAGTGAAAGCGTGAAAGATTGCAAAGTAACAAGTGTGATGTTGCCAGTTTGAAGACTCTCGCCAGATCGAGGGAAGCCAGAACTGCCTACAGAGGAAGGTCTGAGCCCGGAGGAGGGCGGCCTGAGTGAACCAAATATTTCTTTAAAAAGACATTGAGTTCCTGAATGCTATAAGCTAATAGAACTGGTAAAGTTAACTGAACTGTGATTTGAAGGCTACAGTGAACCCGGTGGAGGAATGCCAAGTGAAAGCAAGGAAAAGTGAATCCCGCATTTTTGATAAAGTGACTGAACAATGTTGTAAAGGTGAAGGTGAACCCAACGAAGGGGTATCACTAGAAAGCCGCAGAAGAGGGGAATCTCGCATGGTGAGAGCTTGGGAAAAGTCTTGTGCTGCCAAGCTAGAGACATTGATTCGAGGGATCCTGCCCTTTTCGGAGGAAACGGCTTCCTGATGCCTATAGACTCAAGGGGTGCTCACAGTCATGTCATTGTTCCACCTTGCCCCGTGATGCAACGTGCGGAAAGGAATGTATTAGTTCAGCAGTCCGGAACTACCTAAACCCTTTTGGACATTTTAGTTTGCATTACACTCTTTTGTTATACATGTCATTATCCCGCATCCTTTTGTTATATAGAGTAAGGATTTGGCAACAGGTTTATTGGTATAGGCCATTTGATCTTGCTACAACACCACTAGGATAGCGTTTCCTTTACTTTGATGGTCGTAGCTTGCTCCCAGCTTAGATTTAGGTTCAGATTAGGTGTTTCTCTCACCCATATGCTGTTCAATGACACCCTTGGGTTGTACTCCTTTTGTCTGTCGTACTTCTGTTAACCATGTCTTCTTTACAGGATCCTTGCCAATTGGCAATTGCTCCTTGTTAAAGTGACGGAAGTGATGTTTTAGGCATTCAATGCATTGGCCTCACTAAATTTAATTAGTGCAGTGGTGGGGGTTGAATGCTCTTAAACGCATAGGGCCTCATTATGAGTCTGGCTATAACTCTTAATATTTTACCGGCGCCTAACTTCCCGGTGCCACCGGGGGATTACATCTCTGGTGGCTGGGAAGTCAGGAGCCTGTAAATATAAGTCCCCATTACCATAGAGTCCCATAGGACTCTACAGGAGTGGGGACTCGGAAGCGCCGGTGCCAGCACTTCCGTGAGGAGTCTGCCTACCATGGCCGCTGCGCCCAGCAGGTCAGACCTGTCGGGCACAGCAGCCATGGCAGGCAGCCATGTAGTTTGCCGGTCCGGAAAAATGGGTGCCAGTGAGCTTACCGGCACCCTTGTTTTGTACCGGCAACCTCATAATGAGACCCAGAATTAGATATGGGAAACTGTTCTAATGTGTTTTAAGGCAAATGAGTGTAAATAGATAATTCACTAGGTTATAATAGTATAGTATTCTGCACCCTACTATATAGGTACTGGTGGTTGTGTACTCTAGATGTAGCAGGGACTGCTGTACTATACAGTTAACTAATTTAATATAAATAGATTAGGGCCTCATTCCATGTCTGGCGGTCCAGAAAAAAGGCTTCCGGTAGCAACATACCGGCACCCTTTCTGGATTGCCAGACTACGAGAATTCCTGCAGGAGCCGGTGCTCTGTTGCCCGGAGCACCGGCCCCTGCATGCATGGTTTTCACTGAAGCACCGGCACCGTTACCAACAGTGCGAGTGCTTCCATGTCCCCAATCCCATGGAGTCCTATGGCACTTTGACTGGAATGGGGACTTACAGTTTCCACCGCCTGACATCCCGGGCCACCGGGAGTCCCGGTGGCACCGAGATATCAGGCGGTGGAAACGTGTTACGAGGTCGGCGGCAACCCGCCGGTAGCATTGGCAGGTGACCGCCGACCTCGTAATGAGGCCAGTGCAAGGACAGCATTTTCACTTTTACTTATTTGGAATGAATTTATGCCATGGCTAAATACATACCTGGTATGTACTAACAGGTAATGATGCAGCACTATATCAGATGTAACGAAGATGATACATAGGTCTGCATACGGTAAAGCATTTGCACTTTTATTGGGAATTAGCTTTTTACCTCATCCAAAGAAAGGCATGGCAAGTAAGGAGAGGTAACGAAGTGGCACCTTAGAAGATGCTGGACTATGAAGAAGTAAATTTATATTTCAGGCAGTGAGATTAATTTTCTATCTTGTTTGGTGCTTCGTCTGGAATCATACGAATTGGGATGGTATTTGTATTTATTTTATTTATAAAGCGCACCAGGCCCGAGGGTACTAGTTCTTCATTACAATTTTAACATGTATTTTTATGACTGCAGTCATTATTTGTATGCTGTGGTGTTCATGTGTTGACTTTTATGCCGATTGCTGAAAGAAAGTTTAAAGAAAGAAAGAAAAGCATTTGAATCGATCTGGCACCCAGCACTCAACCTTAAATCACTGCGGTCTTGAAATGGGGGGGGGTGGGACCTGTGTCATAATAAACTCCATGTAAAACTCAATCAGCTGCAAGGTTAAGAGTAACAACCTGCACACCGGGTGCTATAAGCAGGAACGAGCAGGGAGACTAGGGTGCAACCTGTTAAGGATTTCAATCGGGCGACACACCTTCGTCTTAGCCTAGTATGTAGCGCACAACTGGAATGCTTTCTCTTATTTCTATGAATTCAATTTGAGATGGTACACAACCCGTCTCACACCCCCCATGAACCAACCAGGCCGGTTGGTGAAAATGCAATATTTATTTATTTTAAAATTCAAAGGAAATCATACACATTTTAATATGGGGCAGCAATCACCAATGGGGTGATAATTACAATGGAAACTGAAGCAATGCACTTGGTTAACCTTCTACAAGAACATATACAAAACACAAATGAATAGGAGCTTTTTTTCTCTTTGGGTAGATAGCACCTGAGTTATGATTTCCCCCTACAATGCCCTCCCAAACCCCTATGAATCGAATTCAGAATGGACAGAAAGAGGCAGCGGGGAGTCAGGGATATTGTGCAGCAAACATAATCAAAATCCAACCTTCCCTCATAAAATAAGAGACAAAAAGATTTTAAAGCCCTTTGCAATGGCATGAAATGACATTCTGAAATTGACAAATAAATAATGAATGTGGGTTAAATCCATGGGGAAAATATGATTTCTCACAGTAGCAGGAATATCTAAACACTGGCAATCACAATGCAAGGTGTCAACCAAAGGCATACAATTCAAAAACAAGTTAAAAGTAAGAACACAATGCAGCCGAATCACACGTGGGAAAGTTGCATTTTTTCTCAATTGCCGTTTTAAATGACACGAACGGTTTTTATGAAAAACGGGTGAAATACTCAGATTTGGAATGCGGTTTTTGGGCTGTGGAATAGATGCACATCACAGCGACAATATCATAGTGAAGGAATGGTTGTAGCTGAAGATTTGGATGATATTTGCAAGATAAAAAGGGGTTCGATTTTGGTAAAATGAAGCTGTGAAAGAGAGAAAATCGTCTGAGAAAAAGAACAGATTTTACTTAAACTAGATTATTAGGACTATATTGTTAAAGAAAGTCACTGTAGGATCCCGCAAAGAATTCTGACAGTTGGACAAATTACCAAGGCATAGATAGGGTTGCTTTAAAAGTGGAACAAAGACAAAGGGTCAATATGGGATAGGCTATGTGTTTCTATGGGATGGGGAGAATGCTCACAGTCCACGCTTGAATTTGGGATTTTGGAACAGTCAACCAGGTTCTGGTCACTGCGCAGCTGGGGTCACCAGGTAACGAACAGCTGGGCAATTCGGGTCACTGGATAGTAGTACAGCAGGATGACAGAGGTATAGCGGGCATGCAGCTAGCGGGCAAAAAGCTGGTCTGGTTACAGGATGCACCCCACAAAGGTACCATGTTTTTTTCCCTTGGTTAGTGGAGTTTTTAGATCATGGCCTTGCTGGAATAGGGTCAGATATGCTTTGGCCTTGTAGTGGAATATGGAATCTGGCAAGATGAATGTAGAAGATCAGGAACGCAGGCGCTGGAAATTCAGGAGAAAGTGTGTCTAGAGATCTGTCAGCCACCCTTTATATAAAGCATGGTGACATTATAGAATGATATGGTAGGGCAGGCTTAGCTGAGCACGCCTCTTAACAACTGGATTGGCCAGGGGTGATTGTTACCGCCTCCCTGACAGCTGATTGGGCTTCTAAAGACATAACACCAGCTTTATGATGTGGGTTTACAAGGCATAGGATCATCCCACAGCATCTTTACAAATTACCTAGGCAGATTACATATTTCAGGCTGAGCATGGCAGTCCAACTCTACAGTTTATCAGACTTTGTTTCGCCCTTCTACCAGTTTTTCACACTTTTTAGTGAGAACTATATTACATAAAATTCTATAACTTTAGACATGGGTACATATTCTCATAGTGCATATTTCTGTTCATTATTAACGGTCCATCATATGTCCTTTCCCCATGAATCACATTTTTCTGGCGTTTGTGTCCTATAAATGTTATTGACCGCCAATTTGAAAACCACAGAAATTACGTTTAAACTGTATAATTTTTACATTTCGGCGCTGTCCGGTTACAGAATTAACAGTCTTAAAAGTGTATTCATCAAATAGTATCTTGAGGCAAATGGGGCTGTCTTTGTCCTCCAAATATGGTCATGTCTTTCCAGGCTACCCCCAAAGGTCAGCTTCCCCAGGGTTGTCAGAGTTTTTCTTTGAAACTCCTTGATTTGAGTGAATAATTGGTGTTACATGCCAGGTCGCACATGGGTGTCCCAGATCCATTGTCTCAGCCTGGAGCACAGACAAAAGTCTGCTGGGCAGGTGATGTTTTAGTGCTCTGGGCCAAGTAAAAGTTTTCAAGCTAGCAATTATCACTCATGTGTCCGGTTTGTGGTGGCTTCTTTGTGGGGGAAGGCCTCAGTTTGGCCAGCAGACCTGTTCCGGAGCTTGCAAAATCCAGCCAATATATTTTAATTATTTATTTTCTTCATTTTGTTCTGAATCAAAAACAAGCCTGTTGAATAAAACATCTCATATGTTCCCCAGCACAAACCCATTTACATTGCTGGTGTCATGCATTCACTGTCCCAGAATGCACCTACCTTGCTCCCGCAACATCAGAACACGCCCACATGCAGATCTCACTCCCTTCCATTGCAGCAGCAGGGGGAAGTACGGTCGGCTCCTCCACGAGCAGGCTTACGCTCCCGAAGGGCTCAATGGGATCCACATTGTTTCAGGCGACTACGTCCATTCTTGCATTGGCAGTTACCCTGGCGCTTGTCGGCATGCATGCCGAGACGTTGCATTGCCATGGACCCACGGACCACTGCACGTCACGTGACACGGAAGCTGCGGTCACGTGGCATGGTTTCCATGGCAATCCCATAAACAGCCGCGAATCGTGCCACTCTGTGCTTCACAGCTGTTGTTCCATTCAGCGTTTGGCGTCTTGTTTTGTGGACCTCGTCTTGCCTTTGGATAATTCTGACCACGGATAACGTTTACTGGACTGCCTTTTGCCTAACCCTTTGTCTTGTTGTTTTTTCACTCAGCGGACACTTCTGGATTACCTCGACTTTGGCCCTTGCAACACAGACTGTTTTGGATTCTGATTTTGCTACGGTGCTTTGATTGATTACCCGGTTCCTTGACCCTGTTCTTCGGATTTTGCACTCCTTGATCAATCAAACCAACTTCCACCTTGACAGGGGATTGCCCGCCCTTGTTATTCACCACAGGGGCGTCCAGTGAGTGTTCCTTTTGCCTGGAGCCGTTGCCACGGACTTCTCTTGCTGCTGCTCTTCACTCACTAAAGGTACGGTATACACCGTTCTGGAAAACCACCAGTCACCATCTTCCTGGGTTTCCTATGTGCTCAACCCCCTCCATCACTTGGGTAAGGTGCCATCCTTGATACTTCCAACTACTATAGTTGTACTGTTATTTAGACCCAGTTGTATCAGTTGCTATTCCTGTTCCTGCCACCTGTGGCCCTAAAGATTGAACAGCGAGTTGTTGGTATCTCCCTGTTCGGTACTTAGGGATGGAGGCCAACCTAATCTACGCGACTCTCAAGTCTTGACAGATGGACAAGGATAGGTTTTTATTTAATATTGTACTTTTAAAACAGGCATTTTCTTTTGGTTTGCAAAAGCCCATTTTGACACGTGGGGAAATACCCACATGCTAGGATTTCCCTTTTAAATCCGGTTCTTCCATCTGATTTCCCAATATTGTTTTGCAGCCATAGTCAGTCCTTTTATTCAGCAATTTGCTTGAAACACAGATGCACTGAAATGGCCATAGGCCCATAGAGCTGGGTTTTCTTTGAAGCACAGATCTTTTTGACATTTTGTGACTCAAATGTCAAGTATTTTCTGCGGCTGAAAGTGACGTTTCTTTTGCCTTTTTCAGATTTGGCTGGCACAGCCTGTCATGCAGGGATCATGCTTTCTTCTGCTGAAGCACAATGTGGATATGGATGGGATTGCCAGGGCCTTATGGATAAAAGCAATGTGATGTGGAATAGATGAAAATAGCGTCAGGGCAACCTCCTTTTCAGTGTAAAATATTCACTTTTCAATGGGAATATTTTGCAAGAAGCAGAGCAGCGCTGCTTTGATTCGCTTCTTTTGGGTGCACCCAAGAACACACTGGCCCCTTTCTTGGTGTGCCCCCTGTTCCAACTCGCCCAATAGGTGTTTTGCAAGATCGTGCAGCCATCCTTTTGTCACTGCAAAACTCAGTTTTGATGCAATGGTGCTCCAAACAGCCAGCACAGCCATTTTGCTCTTGACTGCAGATGCGCAGCTTGGCTATGGATGGGGATTCTGCTGAGTGGGTCAAAGTATCCCACAAACCTCAGCCCAACCCTGTTCAATCTCTATATCAACTATCTCCCTATGTCACAAGAGGAATCCCAGCCCCCAAGGATCAGGGGGGGTTTGCAGACTGGAAATCCTGGTTTTGTGCCTAGGCAAACATGGCCTGGACTAGGAAAGATGACCCTCGGAGCCCCGGGGACACTGAATGGCTCATAAATAAATGCCCTCTATATGAAGATGGCCTGATTGTATTGGCGCACCCACCAAGGAAGGACTCCTATATAATCTTAACCTCCTCAAAGCACACTGCAAGACCTGAGTCCCTGAGGTGAACTAAAAAGGACCACAATCGTGGTATTCCAGAATAAAGCAAAGAACAACAGAAACATATTCAACCTATTCCTTAATGGCACATTAGAGCTCATAAATGAAGCACATAACAGATCACACATGCATCTGGCGTTTTTAAACTGGCATTAGCACCCGGGCCGGGGTAGCCAATTAGGTGGCTAGAAACGTGGGCTTAAACCACTGGTGTAAACCCGCGTTCCAAGCCGCCTGACGGCCAGCTCCCCCGCCACCATCTTTTAAATACCCCATCCCCTTTTTGGATTTTTAATCCCAACTCCTCCCCCAAACTATCTTTTCGCAGCTCCGATGGCACTCACCCGGCCTTCCCTTTCAATGGCAGCCATGTTGGTAAAAGATGTTCCTTCCTACAATGGGATGTGCAGAAAAATCTGTTTTTTAGCACCGCGGGTTGCGTGTGATGTCACCAGGAAAGGCAGAGACAGGAAGGGTTATAAACCCTGTCCACCATTTTGGATTGTATTTCCCATCCAGCAGCTGCAGTATGCAAGCTCCCATTCTCGCTCTCTTTCTTGCTCTACCTCCATTCAAAGGTGTGACCTTGGGCGGCCAATGAGGTCTCTCCCTGTGGGATATGCAGTGATCTTGATCTCTCTGTAAACATATGTTTCTTAAGTCACACAGGTGGTGCACACTGTGGGGCTCATGCTTGTGAAGAGTAACATAAAAACAATGTGTAAATTAATACATTAACATTATTTTTACATTACTCCTCATTTGAACACATTTATCATGTAGAGGGGGCACAGATTGCAATTTACGATTCTGCCTCCCCTGCCATACAAATGTAACAGCATTCATGGCGACTTGGTATTTTCTTAGAAAAAGCAGGCAGATTCCATTGTAATACATTTTAAACACTTCTCGCCCTTGTAAATGGTAGGCCATATTTACTTAATTTGCTCTTTGGAGTGCAAGAGGGAGGTGTGAATGAGATTTCAGCTCCACTTTACACCTCCCTTTTGCACTCCAAAGTGCAAATGGTTAAAATAACATGGAGGGGACCGATTACCACCTAAGTGTAAACGTAATATGCCCCCTCCTAATTTACAAGCACCTGGAAAATGTGCCAAAGTGTATTTAAGAGTTTGATCGAAAAATGTCCACGGGATACTGCACACTATGGGGCTAATTTTTTAAATCCCTGTAAACTGCACGGAGTGGACCGCCTATATTTGCATATACATGCAATCGGGTCCCCATCATGCAATATGTGTCATGTGCACTGTGAAGTGCAAAACAAAGGTGTAAGTGAGAGGATAGGGAGGTGGAAATGCATTTCCAGTTCTCTGCCCCCTCTCCACCAGACAATACAAGAAAATGTGGAGTAGAGGTAAATCCAAGTGTAAAATTTTTACCTAGGCATTTTACACACTCTACTGCACGAGGAAAATTAGTCCCTTTGTGTATGTTTACACAGTGTGAGATTGGCATCATGGAAGGAGACACATATAAAAGATTCAAAGTATAACAAAAGCGTTTATTAATGAAAATGTCAGGATGGATTAAGGCCTAGCTTGCCCTATACTAAGGTGGGATTTTCCTACCTAAAGAAACTAAGGAAGGTCTGTTCCAATATGTCCAACTGAAAAGTCTGTCCGTGTCCAAAACCTATACTTGCCCTCACAACTATTGGGATGGAAATGAGCATATCCCACCCCCCCTAGCCGCTTTCAGGTGAGGCAAACCCCCTATAAAATGATGTTGTGTATAAGGGGGGAGAAAACTGTATGATTAAACACCATATTGACGTAGTATAGCGCCAACAGTAGATGCGCAGTACTAGAAAACACGGAATGAAACTCCATTTTGTAGTAGGCCAAAAAGCACAGGCCTGTATGATCGCGATGCACCCGCCAAACTCCATGAACCCAGCTTACTAGGAATCCGCGTGCGCTGCCAGTTCTCACAGAAGTTAGCTTCCCCCCTCGTCCCTTCACTGTTGCAAACATCTAGTATCTTTCAGAGGAATGCGCCTTGCAAGAGCGTGATACACCAGGCTCTGCGTAACGTCCATGTGCATGCCACAGTGATGGAATAGGGAGCTCAGCATGTTAGTTTAGATGAAACAATGTGTTGTACGAACAACCTGACCTTCACCCAAGACTGAGATGAGCCCAGCTGACCCACGTGGATCCTGATCGACGGCACCAGAACTAACCAACTGTAGGCTGGCATCCCCTATGGAACAGGCCCATACACACGATACTACCAATCAGTGGCACCTGTTTGTACATTATATGATGACACCACATGGCTTTTTAAGCTTCTGTTTGTCCTTAACCAGAGCGCTCTCGAGCAGCAGAGTCTTTTGCTGTTATTCGTATTCTGCACAATTAAACCTTGTTATCCTTGCAACGCTATCTCTTGGCCTATTTCCCTAGAGGGTTGTCTTTATTCTGGAGTGTGCACGAAAAGGGACTTGCCTTCACAACTAAGACAAAACAATATGATGGGATGTCAGCAATAAATGAAACAGTGTTCCAAAAGTAAAGCTCCGAGCTATTTCCTCTCAAGCTTATTTTTCAGCTTCTTTGGCCCAAATGTCAATACGTTCATTACAATGTTCAATATACCTTCTTTTGGACTTGAAGCAATAAAGTTCCACACTTTTTGTAAAGGTGGGGATGCCCTTTCGCACGTTCAAATAAGCAATTTCAGGGCACCATGTCTCAGGGATCCCTTCCCCCAGATCAATAGTTTATTTTTGCATTATTTTTAAAGCGCTCACACAGCCCGCGGGCATCGAGGCGCTGTTACCAGAATAGTTTTTTTTTGCGTAATTGTTTTTTTTGTTTTTTTTTTAGTTGCATATTTATAACAAACTTAAATACCCAGAGGTTTCTAAGCGCGGACCCGGGAACGAACCTGTGTTGCTTCGTGTCGTCTTGCTTCCAAGGCGACCGCGTTGCCGCTGAGCTATCCTCCCGGGATGTCAATATCAAAATGCAACACAAAAGGAGTCTCTTGGAGCTTTGGTTTCATAGTTCAACAATTTTTTACAGTTTAGGGTTCCCTTCCCCAAGTCCGATATACACTAATGGGTGGTTTCCTTCTTCCAAAACCATAAACTTCTTTGTTTGCATATAAGGGTTCTCTGGTCTTGGCATAGTTTTACACCACATGGTCCACCCATTACAGGTCACGCAACCAGGAACTTTAGATTCACTGTTCACCAGTTCTTTATTTCATAGATAGTAGTCTCTGGACTTGACGCAGTTGTAGACCACACAGTCCACCCATTACAGGTCACGCACCCAGGAACTTCCAGGTCTCCTTGAGTGATTCAACATTCAGCCAAACAAGTAGTTTCTCAAATGTAGCTCCACAAAACAAATGGTTTCTCAACTTGGAAATCCACTTTGCTCTTAGAGTCTTTCATTCAACTTAGTATCATAATTACTTTCAGTTCTTTGTTCATTATTTGGCAAGTTTGTTCTTCCCTTTTCATTCAGTGTTTTATAAATGCTGTTCTTGCTTATTTTATTTTATTGACTGCTCAAAAACATGCAGCTTTTTTATGTTTCACTCAATTCAGCGTTAAATAAAAATTGAACCTTGTTTCCTTCATTCAATTTGGTATTCCAAAAATGCTGCTTTGTTTAATTCATTCAATTTGTTAATCAACAGATGCAATTTTGCTTCTTTCATTCAATTCTGTGTTCAAGAATAGCAACTTTGCTTGTTTCTTTCAATTCAGTATTCAATAAAGTAATTGTACTTGTTTCACTCGTTTCGGTATTCAATAAAGGCACCTTTGCCTGTTTCATTCAGTTCAATATTCAATAAAGGCAAACCTTATGTGTTTTTCATTCAGTTTGTTATTCAGTAAAGGTAACCTTACGTGTTTCATTCATTTCGGTATTCAATAAGGGTAACGTTACGTGTTCCATTCAGTTCGATATTCATAGCAGTTCCCACCACCCACAAGAGGAGCAGGAGCTCCAGACCATGTCCCTGCAGGAGCAGAGGACCAACGAGGGCATCAGCTGTCCCCAGGCCCAAGCGCAGCTTTTTTGGTAAGCGCTCGATTTCTGCCGAAATCCGCCCGTAATTGCGCATTTCGCCCGCGCTCCAGCTGCCTAGGAGCTTATTAACGCAAACTCGATTGTGGAGGCTTTGCCCACACTGCCCCACACCTGAAGGCCACAACTAAGCCATTCGCCGCCATTGTAGCCCACGAGGCTCTCCCCCACTCCAAGATGGCCGCCCCCTGAAAGCAGCATCCACAGCCGATTGATCCAGGCCCCCAGCAGCCAGCTGATTGGCTGCCGGGCCTACCTCTTGGCCCATTGGCCGCCGGCAGGCGAAGCCGGCCCCCTCATTCCGGGGCTCATGAGAGGACAACTCCAGCACTTGACTTGTGCCAGCATAGCAGTTCCCACCACCCACCAGAGGAGCAGGAGCTCCAGACCATGTCCCTGCAGGAGCAGAGGACCAACGAGGGCATCAGCTGTCCCCAGGCCCAAGCGCAGCTTTTTTGGTAAGCGCTCGATTTCTGCCGAAATCCGCCCGTAATTGCGCATTTCGCCCGCGCTCCAGCTGCCTAGGAGCTTATTAACGCAAACTCGATTGTGGAGGCTTTGCCCACACTGCCCCACACCTGAAGGCCACAACTAAGCCATTCGCCGCCATTGTAGCCCACGAGGCTCTCCCCCACTCCAAGATGGCCGCCCCCTGAAAGCAGCATCCACAGCCGATTGATCCAGGCCCCCAGCAGCCAGCTGATTGGCTGCCGGGCCTACCTCTTGGCCCATTGGCCGCCGGCAGGCGAAGCCGGCCCCCTCATTCCGGGGCTCATGAGAGGACAACTCCAGCACTTGACTTGTGCCAGCATAGCAGTTCCCACCACCCACCAGAGGAGCAGGAGCTCCAGACCATGTCCCTGCAGGAGCAGAGGACCAACGAGGGCATCAGCTGTCCCCAGGCCCAAGCGCAGCTTTTTTGGTAAGCGCTCGATTTCTGCCGAAATCCGCCCGTAATTGCGCATTTCGCCCGCGCTCCAGCTGCCTAGGAGCTTATTAACGCAAACTCGATTGTGGAGGCTTTGCCCACACTGCCCCACACCTGAAGGCCACAACTAAGCCATTCGCCGCCATTGTAGCCCACGAGGCTCTCCCCCACTCCAAGATGGCCGCCCCCTGAAAGCAGCATCCACAGCCGATTGATCCAGGCCCCCAGCAGCCAGCTGATTGGCTGCCGGGCCTACCTCTTGGCCCATTGGCCGCCGGCAGGCGAAGCCGGCCCCCTCATTCCGGGGCTCATGAGAGGACAACTCCAGCACTTGACTTGTGCCAGCATAGCAGTTCCCACCACCCACCAGAGGAGCAGGAGCTCCAGACCATGTCCCTGCAGGAGCAGAGGACCAACGAGGGCATCAGCTGTCCCCAGGCCCAAGCGCAGCTTTTTTGGTAAGCGCTCGATTTCTGCCGAAATCCGCCCGTAATTGCGCATTTCGCCCGCGCTCCAGCTGCCTAGGAGCTTATTAACGCAAACTCGATTGTGGAGGCTTTGCCCACACTGCCCCACACCTGAAGGCCACAACTAAGCCATTCGCCGCCATTGTAGCCCACGAGGCTCTCCCCCACTCCAAGATGGCCGCCCCCTGAAAGCAGCATCCACAGCCGATTGATCCAGGCCCCCAGCAGCCAGCTGATTGGCTGCCGGGCCTACCTCTTGGCCCATTGGCCGCCGGCAGGCGAAGCCGGCCCCCTCATTCCGGGGCTCATGAGAGGACAACTCCAGCACTTGACTTGTGCCAGCATAGCAGTTCCCACCACCCACCAGAGGAGCAGGAGCTCCAGACCATGTCCCTGCAGGAGCAGAGGACCAACGAGGGCATCAGCTGTCCCCAGGCCCAAGCGCAGCTTTTTTGGTAAGCGCTCGATTTCTGCCGAAATCCGCCCGTAATTGCGCATTTCGCCCGCGCTCCAGCTGCCTAGGAGCTTATTAACGCAAACTCGATTGTGGAGGCTTTGCCCACACTGCCGCACACCTGAAGGCCACAACTAAGCCATTCGCCGCCATTGTAGCCCACGAGGCTCTCCCCCACTCCAAGATGGCCGCCCCCTGAAAGCAGCATCCACAGCCGATTGATCCAGGCCCCCAGCAGCCAGCTGATTGGCTGCCGGGCCTACCTCTTGGCCCATTGGCCGCCGGCAGGCGAAGCCGGCCCCCTCATTCCGGGGCTCATGAGAGGCAAGGCCAGCACCTGTTTTGTGCCTGTTCGGTGCCGTGGCTGCCGTCTGCCAGACCCCCTGGCTCTCTCCACACAAGGTACTTTCACTCCTCTTGACAGCCTCAGCAGTCTGATTCTGCCCATATGCATTAATGTGCGACCAAAGCCCTCTCCACATACATTATGGTTCTGCATATGCCCACACAGCCTGACCACCACAACCATGCCTCTACAGAGCTACGCGCAGTGCAAGTTCTGCATTTAACCTATCCTTTGACTGCTTTTGTCTAACTATAATCGTATTTAGCCTACATATGATTGCTCCGACTAGCCTAGAGGCACCCTGCACCCAGATTTGCATTTAGCCTGTCTCTGATTGCATTTAGCCTGTCTCTGATTGCATTTAGCCTGTCTCTGATTGCATTTAGCCTGCCCCTGATTGCATTTAGCCTGTCTCCGATTGCACTTAGCCTACATACGATTGCTCTGTCTAGCCTAGAGGTACCTGACTCCTGCAAACCAACTGCTCGCGCCTAAAACTAGGTTAGAATGATACTAACTTTAATTTGCCTGTCAGCCTTTTGGACCACAATGCCAAATGTAAACCACCAACCGAGGCCTACATCACAGAGCATACCGCCCGTGGATGAAGGACTCTTAACTCCCCCCCCAGAGCCCAGCCATCAACCTTCACACTCACTTATTACCCACCAACTGCTAACATACCTCCCCTGTGACATTGCAAGTAAAAATGCAAAACTACGTTCAAGATTACCTAAAATCTACGAACCATTAGCTAGACTCAATACCTCTTGCAATAGAAGTAACACTATCATCCAAAACACTCCTCCTATAAAAATTGACCTCCATCGCAATAACCGCCCAAATAAGCAGGCCAATGCTAATAATAGCATACCTAAAAAGAAAAGTAATGCCACCCAGGCCATAGCAAAGCCGAACCTCCAACTGAAGTGCGCCCTTATTAATGCCAGGTCACTAATAGCACACGCTACCGAAATTGCGGATCTCATTCAAACAGGAGACCATGACATCTTCGCCATAACAGAAACTTGGCTGCACCAAGCTGCAGGACCTGCCATAATGCTTGCCTTACCCCATAATTACACCATACTTAGAGAAGATAGAGTCAACTCTCGAGGAGGTGGCCTAGCTATTATTGCTAAAAATAATCTCACCCTAAAAATTGAATCAAGTTCAACGACTAACTCCTGCGAATCATTAACTGCTAAACTCCTCGCATCTCCCTCTCAAACTATTACTATTCACCTTATCTATAGACCACCTGGCCCTATTGGCACGTTCGAGGAGGACATCTCCACGATCCTCTCAAACAACCTAAAAACTTCATCCCAAGCTATCCTTCTGGGAGACCTAAACCTAGGCTACAATGACCCTAAAGACCTGCAAGCAACTAATGTCACTAATATCATCTCAGAACTAGGCTTCTCCCAAAAAATCCTACAACCCACACACGAAAAAGGCCGTATACTTGACTGGGTTGCTGACTATAACTGTAATACAACGATTGTCGATATCAAACCACAAATCTGGACAGATCATGCACTGATAACTTTCCTCCTAAATGTTAACTTGGCCATACCTATTGAAATTGCTCTGGCTCCCCCCTTGCCAACCAGAAACAAAAAACTTATAACTACAGAAAAATTGCTACCACTCATCCTCCCCAGACTAAACTCTATACCTGACTCATTGGACACCTCATCACTAGTAAATGAATTCAACTCTTCCATGGCCACAGCTCTAGATACTATTGCCCCACTGAAACTGAGAAAGAGTAAGCCCAGAGCCCACCTAAACACCTGGTTTACTCCTCACCTCAAATCTCTAAGACTTGAAAAACGTAAATGTGAATCTGCTTGGCGACTAACCCCAACAGAGACAAATAAAATTGCACTCATCAATGCCTCCAAGATCTACAAAAATGAAATAAAGAAAGCAAAAAGAGAGAACTTCAACAACAGAATACTGCAGGCCAAATCTGGAACGAAAGAACTATTCCTTATACTAAAGGAACTAGAAAACCCTATTCCTGTCCAGGATAACTGTGACAAAAATAAAATATGGTGCTCGAACATCCAAAAAGCACTAAATGACAAAATTGCCACACTCCAAACAAAAATTGAGATAAAGAAACAGAATATTCCACCCTCAACTAACCTAAGAGGCAAACCACCAACTAGCACTAAACTAGACCATAAATTTAACTTCTCGAAAGTAACTATACTTGAAACCGAAAAGATAATACTTTCACTCAAGCCATCCAATTGCGGAGGCGACCTATGCCCAGCCCAACTAATAAAAGATGCGGCCAGAGACCTCTCCCCATTCATTTCTAAGCTTATTAATGCCTCCTTTGCTTCAGGCACTATTCCAGATAACCTCAAGCAATCCTGGGTCCTCCCCCTCCTAAAAAAACAAACATTGGACCCATCCATCCCGACTAACTACAGGCCTATCACAACGGCACCCTTCCTGTTAAAAATCCTAGACAGGGTAGCCTACCTGCAGATCCAAAAACATCTGGAGCTGCACCACCTTTTAGGCACAAGACAATCAGGTTTTAGACTTCAGCACGGAACTGAAACTGCGCTCATTGATCTTAAAACTCAGGTCGATGAGCTGAGAGACTCCGGAAATATGGCCCTACTCCTCTTACTGG
Source organism: Ambystoma mexicanum (assembly GCF_040938575.1). NCBI lineage: Eukaryota > Metazoa > Chordata > Amphibia > Caudata > Ambystomatidae > Ambystoma > Ambystoma mexicanum. The sequence continues at coordinate 1,606,556,166 of NC_090932.1, forward strand.
ACCTCTCTGCAGCCTTCGACCTAGTGGATCATGATGTGCTCTGCACCCACCTAGAAACAGCTGCCCACTTCTCCACGCATGCCATCGCATGGATCAAATCATTCCTAACCGGTAGAACTATGAGAGTCTTCTCTGCTTCTGCTGCTGCCGACCCTGTATCCATCACATGTGGAGTCCCACAAGGTTCTTGTGTCTCCCCCACTATAGCATGGATCAAATCATTCCTAACCGGTAGAACTATGAGAGTCTTCTCTGCTTCTGCTGCTGCCGACCCTGTATCCATCACATGTGGAGTCCCACAAGGTTCTTGTGTCTCCCCCACTATGTACAACATCTTCACGAAGCCCTTGTTCGATGATCTAGATAATCTGGGTGTCACCTACACTAACTATGCGGATGACACTCAGATTCTCATACCACTTTCAGGGGACTATGAACAAGATTTGGCCTTGGTGAACAAGATTTATCTCATCATTCAGGCATGGATGGCCACCCACGGGCTGTGCCTGAATGATGACAAAACGGAACTCATCATACTAACCAACAAAAAAAACTCAAAAGATTAAAAGAAGAATACTCCTCCTTCGTCATAGACGGTAACACTATCAAGGTGGCAAAAGAGGTAAAAACACTAGGGTTTTACCTTGATTCCCACCTCTCCCTAACCAAACAGGTGAGCGCAATGGCATCCAGTACCGCATATACCTGCAAGCTGATCAGAGCCGCAAAACCATACCTATCTACTGCCAACTGCCTAACCCTTGCCCGAGCATTAGTGCTGTCGAAATTGGACTATTGCAACGCACTATATATAGGGGCCAACAAACACACGTTGCAAAAGATTCAAACACTACAGAACAATGCTCTTAGAGCTGCCTTAGGAATTCCAAGAAGGGAGCATATTTCTGAAGCTAGAAGACAATCCAATTGGCTCTCCACAGCAGACAAAATCAAACTTAAGACAGCTTCTCTAACCTTCAAAAGCATTAACCATCTAGCACCCAAATACCTAGCTGCTAGATTCAACAGAAAAATCTCCACTAGACCCACCAGAGAAGCATACTCCAACCAGTTAGTGATACCCCCATTTAAACTAAGTACGGCCGGAGGAAACAGCTTCCCGGTCAAAGCTGCCCAGCTTTGGAACTCCCTCCCGCCCGGCCTGAGATCGCCCCAATCCTACGCTCTCTTCAGATCCAACTGTATCAATTGGATCAAAGAAAATGACCGATAGTCCTGCCCTACACCAACATAACCACTGTTCTACAAACGTACTATGTACATAATTATATACTCTCTATCTTCCTACTGCATATTTCCTGTATATATTATGTTATATGTATATATTATGGCCTGCATTATGTAATTTCTACCATGTATAACCACTACTTGTAATCATGTGTAACTTGTAAAGCTTAAAGTATCCTTGAACAACGCGCCCGGTTACCCTCGGGTCTGGCGCGCGCTATAAATAATAAACAAACAAACAAACAAACAAATGAAGGAAACTTTGCTTGTTGCCACGAACCGCTACTACTTTCACAGTCCCTTGGAGCACCCTGATTGGTCCAGTGTCCCTGACACTTACCTGGGCTTCGTAGTTCCGTTCTAATTAGCGGCTTCTCCCCGATCGGGAAAGCCTGTGCACCGGGTGCTTCGCTTTGCACTCTCCAGCTCTCATGTGTAACTTTGCCTCCGCTTCTTTGGGATCTCCATCTTTTAACATTCAGCCATCAGGGCTCCCAGGGTTTTGGTTGGCTTCTCTGCTTCTCCTGCTTCTGCACAGCTTCTGACTCTGCTTCTTGCTCTTTCTCCGTCCCTTCTCCTTTGTGGCTCAGCCTTCCACCTTTTATACACCTGTGGTCCATTAAGGGTCTGCAGGTGTGTACCATTAACCAATACTGCCTGGCCCTGACTACATGGACATGCCTGACCTTTCTGCATCTTCTTTGTCCCAGTACCAAAGTAGTGATAGCAAATGGTCTCCATTACTCTAAGTTGCTTCTTCCTCGTCTCAGTACCAGAGTGGGCAAAGTGTGTATTTTTCATATCTCGCAGATCTTTTATCCTTGTCTCAGTACTGTTATGTACCCTAGGAGGGGAATAAAGGGGGACTGCCTTATAGTGACCCATAAACGTTGCAAGAGGGTTGGGCTGATTGTCATAAGAACAAGGGGGGACACTGTGTTTTAGTCCACGGTACCTTATTCTCAGGTTTTCTCTCTCTCTGTATAACACTTCTGGGATAATAGACTCTCCTGTTCTTTCCAGAGATAAAGGAGCATGGTGCGCAGTATCCCATAACTACTTCTGGCATAGGGGGGTTCCCTCCTTAAAGGAAGGTGTAGAATACCACGTCTTACTCAAGGGTATCTCACCTCCAATCCCCAAGGACCCTCCATCCAGGTGGTACTCCCTCGCTTGTCCACCCAGAGGGGCAGGATCCAAAAGTGAAGGCCTTTCCCTGACCACCGTTACAGAGGATCCCGGGGCAGTAAATGTGAGAAGACCCTGAGGTTTCTCACAACAGGTCTTTAGATGTCTGTGCCTATCTCTCTGTGTAAGTATCTGTGTATGTGTAGTTGTCAGTGTGGAGGTAATCTTGCGGGTATGCCTGTGTCCACTTTTGTGACCGTTTCTGTATAAATGTGCGTCTGTGTAGAATTCTGTGTGCATGCCTGTATATCTCTGTGTATGTTTGCTTGTCTGTGTGTGCATGTTTATGAAGTTTTCTGTGTAGCTTTGTAATTTTGTGTAGGGATGTCCGAAGGTGCATGCATGTGTGTCTGTGTGTATTAATGTGAGTTTTTGTAGGTCTCTTTATATCTGTATATTGTGAGTGTGTGTTTAACAGCTTACATGGGGAGCGTTCAAGATACAATTCAAGATTAATGTATAAAACGTGCCGTGAACCATATACTGATATATATATTTTATTATTTTCTTGTAAAACAAGTCGCTCTTTCTGGGGATTTCCTATAGCCCTGCTAGTCACCACGCTATTTACACTTCTTTCCTGTTGTGTAGCTACTGGGCTATTTTGTGTTTTACCATATTATATATATATATATATAAATATTATAATGATAATTTTGCATTTATATAGCGCTACGAACCCTCAGGCATCTGAGCGCTGCTTATTATTGCCCACGGTGCATAGAAGCTCCTGGGCTGTGGCCAATGGCATGTGCCTCTTTGTTTTTGGAGTGGCTGGTTTCTTGTTCAGGCTTCTTTAAAAAAACCTGCGGGTTCCACAAGTGTAACACTTTGAGCAGTGACCCTAAAGAAGAAAGAATAGGAATAACAAATCATTTGTCTTTCTGTAATTCTATACAATAATTACTAGACTCATTAAAGGTTTATTTCAGGCGCATTTCAGGGGGTGAGTCACTGATTTAGTCTGTTCTTAAACACCTCAAATTCACAATGCAGACAAAATCCTATAAAAAGCATTTAGAGTAGAAGAAGCATCCATTTCGGACTATGTATTTTGCTTTTCTGCTGATACATGTGGTGATCCATTCTTGTATGAAATGTATATCACGTTACAATGATATTGTAACCATACTTTTCATAGTGTACTTGGAAACCATGCTATGCGATGCCACTTCTTGTTTTGGCAAGGGGTAAGCGGTTGTCTTCCATCGCTTCCTCTGATGTCACTTTGGGATGGGGCCAAATGATATCACTTCCTGTGATGTCATCAGAGGTCAAGGGCCACATGATGTCACTTCCATAACCCCAGGCATTTTGGCGAAATGACATCCCTGTCTATGAGTGACTGTATTCGTGTAGGTCTATCTGTTTAGGGCTGTATCTGTGTACATGTATGTGTTTGTGTGTCTCTGCTTATAGCTCTGTATCTATGTTTAAATGTCTCTGTGTCAGTCTGTGTAGATCTGTGAAATGTCTGTGTATGCAAGTTTCTGTGCGTGCCTTCATTTAGGCGTTTGTATATATGCAGCTATGTTTCGGTGTTTGTGTCCATGTCAGTTTATGCATGAGTTTAGGCACGTTTGTGACATACAGGGCCTAATTCATTGAACTTTTAGCACAGTGCAGTGTGACGTTGCTCCACAAAAATACACTTTGCACCACTCGGTGAATTAGGGTGTTTGTTGGCAGCTACTGTCCCTTTGCACTGGATTAAATGTTCCATGAATTAGGCCCAGAGTGTATCCTTCTTGCTGCGTCCAGGGACAGGAGTGTGAGCAACTCCTGCTCGTGACGTCACTTGCTGGAAACGCCTCTCCCACTTCCAGGAAGGCTGCCTTTTGTTCACTTCTCCACTTCCAGAGCCTCTGAAAGGCTGGCGCCTCCTGGCAGCCTCCATCTCTAGCGCGGATGGAGGCCTGGCATAAAACCATTCAGAGTAGAGCACAGCTCCAGACAAAGCCTCTGTGCTGTGGGCGGAATGCAGTGCTTGAAGCCAGCAGCCACTTACCCACCCCCGCCAACAAAGGGCGAGGTCACGCGTGCTGCAGGGCATTTATTCACAGGCCCTTCAAAAATGAATTCACTGCCATTAAAAAGGCAATCAAAACACGTGCGCAGGATCACGGGAGGATCAACAAGGAATGGTGCAATAGAGAGTTGACATCTCTCAAACTATTGCTGTTCTGAATCAATCTTCAAATTAAAAAAGTCTCCTGGGAGCTCACGGCCCACATTCCTGGTACCTCATTTTGAATTCGAAATTATTAAAAATGTGACGTTGTGCAAGTTCAGCGTATGTTTAAGAAAATAAAAGATTCGTATAAAATTAATATACACCCTGAAAAGGTCACTTATGTTTTTGACAGTTGCAAAAAGTTCTTCCAAAACACTTGGTGGGGGCATTTGGTGAAAAAAATGTGTGCTTTTCATTGAGTTCCTTTTATCATCTTTTGCTGCTGTATCTTTAAATCAATTAATGAAGAAATACATATCAAACGAGATTAAAAGTCTGCCATCACCCCCACTCATGCCTTTCATCACGTTCCTCGAAGGCCACTCTGAATTGCGATATTACCCAAATTGTTCGTTTACAATTGTTCGAATGAACAATTAACCGAATTTAGAGTCACAATTGACCTTTTCACAATTGGCCGCATATATATATATATATATATATCGCTTTGTTTATATATATATATATATATATATATATATATATATATATATATATATATATATATATATATATATATGAGCAGGACAGTTCAAAGGTTTGCCACTAAATACACTCTGTGCTTTTACCAGACCAGCCATATCCATGTTCCAACGAACCTGTATTCATTTTCTGAGTACAAAAACAAGAGTGGCACGGGGGCGTGGAGGGGGGTGGGTTAGAAAGAGTGCAAATACCCCTGGAGTGGGGGCAGGAGTCTCACTTTGGCCCCATAGCAATGTGTGCATTCTGCGTGCGGTGTTAGTGCGGCTAAAGACGGCATGTTATAGTCATGTGTGTGAACTGCACTGTTGGTAAAGCAGTGAATTTAAGCCCCATCACAAAGCCACATCTGATGTTGACGTGTCCTAAAGCAGAAAGCTGCCTAGGTAGCTCAGGTGGTTTAATAATTGTTGTTGAGGGAGGGGAGGGGGGATTGCTTGCTCATGTTCAGGGCGAAAGGTTTGGGGGCATTCAATCCAGTACCTTTTAAAATATTTGACAGAGAAGGGGGTGCCTCCTTCTCCCCCAAAAATTGCTATATATTGCTCGGGTAGATTGAGAAGAATCCAGGTGTTTATAAATGAAACAGCCGCCATCTGTTTTTTTTTTCTCATTGCGAGAGATAGTTGCTGTCTATACCCTTGGATAGCCGAAAACGAAAACCAGGAAAATGCCATTCCAGGTGAAGTATCTGGGAAATGGCTTTAGGGTAGGGGACAGGGAGGGGGAGGTGATAGAGGACACCAAGTTAAATTAGGGATTTGGAAGAGGTGAAGGGACTGAGTTTGTAGCACAAAGCTTTTGTGTAACCTCGGCTATCGGACAGAATAGCCGTGAATAGCTGACATTTCCTAGCAAACTGCGTCACAGAAAAAGCCAGTGTTGTGGGGGAATAGGTGAGGGGAGGTGAGGAGGCTGTCAGGGGATTGGGGGACAGCAGGCACACATGAGGGGGGCACTTGGTGAGGGTCTGCGAGGGCAGTTAAGCATTTTTGGGTTCATCAGTTTTTCCCGATAACTGTGGTTATAAGGACTATAAAAATAACCAAGGGTATTTGTTCACAGCCGCGGCTATAGAAAAAGAAAATATATATATATGTATATATATATATGTATATATATATTTACAGCTACAGTGACGTCATATGTGAAAAATCACTGGCCATGACCAGTGACACAATAGGCATGGGACCCCATCCATGCAGTAACTGGGACCAACCCAGCTCAGCTTCAAAGCAAGGAAGGGGCCAGAACCCTCAGGCCATGCTGTTTAATAAATTAGCACAAGTTACAAGAACACTTAAAGCAACATGGCCTGAGGGGGCCAGGCCCCTTCCTCCCTTTGAAACTAAGCTCAGTCCCGGTTACTGCACGAATGGGAGACAATCCACTCTCCAGCATTCTGTGTTTTTTCTCAGTTTTAAAGATCTCATAACAAACTAAGATTGTATAGGGAACATGCACAATGCCACAAACCCACACACACATGTTCCCTTTTGCTGCAATCCGGGGAAAGGAGTGTGGTGTCCCCATGCCATGTAACCATGTAACCAGTAATGTCTGGAAGGTCCCAGATGCCGTGTGTTTTCTCCGTTTTAAAGATCTCATAACACACTAGGATTGTATGGATTTGTCCTAATAGGTGACTGATTGGTGAAACAGTGTGGAATTGGAAAAGTAACATACACGTAGTCACACCCCCACAAACCCAGAGACTTTTGCTGAAATCCAGGGAAAGGGGTGGGGTGTCCAAATGTCATGTAGCCAGTAATGTCCGGAGGGTCCTAACATGTGACTGTGCAGAATTTGTTGCAGATTGGTGAAATGCTGTAGAATTGTATAGGGAACATACGCAAAGCCACAACCCCACACCCAAATGTTCACTTTTTATGAAATCCCGGGAAAGAGGTGGGTGTCCAGATGTCATGTAGCCAGTAATGTCCAGAGAGTCATAACAGGCGACTGTGCCAGTAATGTCTGGAGGGTCCTAATAGGTGACTGGTGAAATGGTGTGGAATTATATAGGGATTGAATTCTGGTATTTGTAGTCTCCCAGTCAAGATGGGGGGAATCATGCCACAATTGTACACTTTTTGCCTGACATAATTCTATAAGGATTTAAATATTTGAGTGACCCTATGCTATGTGTACTTTCCAAATTATCTTTAAATAGCAGAGCATTGTTGCAAGTTAGTCTTGGGGGTGAGGAGGGGAAATGATGATAGGGCAAGTAAGTAATGAGTATTTGTCCAGGATGTGGCAAGAGAGGTTGCAGTCCTGGACACTAGTGTAGTTACGTTCCCCTGATTGTGGCTGCTTTTCAGGGCACAAGTAAAGGACACATGTGGGTGGACAGCATACCTTTTTTTTCAGAGGGCAGAAACAACCACTTGTTTTTTTTGAGGTTGACATGCTTGCTCAAGTGTTTGGCTACTATGACATACTTGCCAACCCTACCGATTTAGGCGGTAGGATACCGCTTTTTAAGCAGTCCTACCGCCTACCGATTTATTGCCATCAAATACCGATTTTTTGTGTAAAAAAAAAAAAAACTTTTTGTTTTTTTATTTTGTCCACGCCAGCTCGGGGGAGTCTTTCAAGGGCTCCACCGAGCTGCCGTATCGGGAGAAGCCGCAGCATGCAGGCTTTTGATGTCAAAAGCACCCATGGCGGTGGGCTAAATGCGCCCCTCCGCCGCGGGTGCCTTTGACAAAAGGCGCCATTAGCCCCCCACCACGCCAACTCGGGCGAGTCTTTCAAGGGCTCCCCCGAGCTGGCTTAGCGGGAGAAGGTGCGGCATGCAGGCTTTTGATGTCAAAGGCACCCACAGCGGTGGGCTAAAAGCACCCCTGCGCCACGGGTGCCTTTGACAAAAGGCGCCATTAGCCCCCCACCACGCCAACTCGGGCCAGTCTTTCAAGGGCTCCCCCGAGCTGGCGTAGCGGGAGAAGGTGCGGCATGCATGCTTTTGATGTCAAAGGCACCCACGGCGGTGGGCTAAAAGCGCCCCTGAGCCACGGGTGCCTCTGACAAAAGGCGCCATTAGCCCCCCACCACGCCAGCTCGGGGGAGTCTTTCAAGGGCTCCCCCGAGCTGGCGTAGCGGGAGAAGGCATGGCATGCATGATTTTGATGTCAAAGGCACCCACGGCGGTGGGCTAAATGCGCCCCTCCGCCGCGGGTGCCTTTGACAAAAGGCGCCATTAGCCCCTCACCACGCCAACTCGGGCGAGTCTTTCAAGGGCTCCCCCGAGCTGGCGTAGCGGGAGAAGGCGTGGCATGCATGATTTTGATGTCAAAGGCACCCACGGCGGTGGGCTAAATGCGCCCCTCCGCCGCGGGTGCCTTTGACAAAAGGCGCCATTAGCCCCCCACCACGCCAACTCGGGCGAGTCTTTCAAGGGCTCCCCCGAGCTGGCGTAGCGGGAGAAGGTGCGGCATGCAGGCTTTTGATGTCAAAGGCACCCACGGCGGTGGGCTAAAAGCACCCCTGCGCCACGGGTGCCTTTGACAAAAGGTGCCATTAGCCCCCCACCACACCAACTCAGGCGAGTCTTTCAAGGGCTCCCCCGAGCTGGCGTAGCTGGAGAAGGTGCGGCATGCATGCTTTTGATGTCAAAGGCACCCACGGCGGTGGGCTAAAAGCACCCCTGCGCCATGGGTGCCTTTGACAAAAGGTGCCATTAGCCCCCCCACCACGCCAGCTCGGGGGAGTCTTTCAAGGGCTTCCCCGAGCTGGCGTAGCGGGATAAGGCGCAGCATGCAGGCTTTTGATGTAAAAAGGCGCCCACGGCAGCGGGCTAAATGCGCCCCTCCGCCGCGGGTGCCTTTGACAAAAGGCGCCATTAGCCCACCACAACGCCAGCTCGGGGGAGTCTTTCAAGGGCTCCCCCGAGCTGGCGTAGCGGGGGAAGGCGCGGCATGCAGGCTTTTGATGTAAAAGGCACCCATGGCGGTGGGCTAGGGGCGCCCCTCCGCCACGAGTGCCTTTCACAAAAGGCGCCAGTAGCCCCCCACCACGCCAACTCGGGTGAGTCTTTCAAGGGCTCCCCCGAGCTGGCGTGGTGGCAGAAGGCGTGGCAGGCGCCTCATTGTCATTGAATGCACCCGCGGCGGCGGGCTCATTCAATGACAATGGGCTGCTGACACTCCCTATTCCTATCATTACCTCCTCGCCTGACTATTTTTGAAACTTTAAGATTCCTACCGATTTTTGGTCACAGAATGATGGCACGTATGCTATGAATTTACTCAGGTTGTAATGGTCCCAGTGCAGACGGTTACCCAAAAGACCACAAGTACTTGTCTTGTATTGGGATTTTGTTTTGCTTCGAATATTTCAACAGATTCCTGGGTTTATACATGCCGCCCCTTTCCCAGGATTTCAGCACAAGTCAAAATGTGTTTGTGGGTTTGTGGCTTGGAGAAGCGTTGTTCCTTATACAATTCTACACTGTTTCACCAATCTGCACCAAATTTTTTATAGTTAAATGTTAGGACCCCCCAGACATTACTAGCTACATGACATTATGAAACCCCACCCCTTTCCACAGATTTCAGCACCTTCAAACATGAGACGGTTGCCTGAAATCGCGAAACATCAATGCGGTCGTAGAAGAACCAGTGCCTATACAAGGAACAAAACTCGAGGTCCAGGCCCTAGGATCAGATTCAGGATATGCTTCCGGGCACAGTTACTGAGTTCAACTCAATCGATATGGTGGTGGATGCCGATGTAGCTGTAAACTATCAACAGAACTCCTCAACTCACTCGACCGCTCCCGCCCGGGAATGCCACCACGTTACTTTGGACTGAAAGTTGGGTCACCCATCATTCTGCTAGGCTGTGTAATGGCACAAGGCTATGTGTTAAAAAATGTGCCCAACCTACTTGAAGCAACAGTGTTCACTGAGATGGGAAACAAAAAATGTTGTTTATAAACAAGGGCTACAATGAACATGTACTTTAGTAATATTGAACCATGTCACCCATCATGCTGCCCAGGAATCTCCATGTTGTTCTCATGTACAGTTATACGTTTCAGAATGACTTTTAAGAAGAACAATACATTGTGTACTGTAGTCTTTATGAGAAAACATTTTAAAAATGAGAAACAATCAAAAAATTTAGTGAATATTTCTTTTCACCTTTCTTATGGAGCCTTTCGGAAAAGTGTAAAGCTACCTTAAGCTGTTTCTAACAGGTAGTACCTAAAGGGTAATACAATCCCGGGCAACGCCGGAAATATCAGCTAGTATACGTTATAAGGCGGGTCAGCAGTCACCGCCCTATAGTTAAGGTGAAACCATTGTACATAGACTTCACTCAAAACTCTATTGCTAACTTTTGACTCGCTGAATGGATTTGGATGACATTTTCCAAACAAGAAGTTTGTCACGCCCCTCCACCCCCTATCTCTTTAAATGTTTCTTTACACTTGCTGATGGTAGCAAGCATTTGAGTACTATTGTAGGGAACGTCTTGTGGGAACTGGAGGCTCTAGGTAATAAGACCTTTACCAGCAACCCCTAGGTGAGCATCGTTGCCGTAGTATGAGGGTAATCCAAACAATCTTACCTGCCTGAAAAGAACCAACAGAGAGTGGGAAGACATGCCCATCTCAAAAGGTCCAAGTTCTACATGCACCCTTTTAAAACAAGCATCTGAGAAGCACCAGTAAAGAGAGAAGGCCTTGACAAATCCGAACCAGTATCCGAAAAAGGAACCAAGTAAAACTGCGGAAGCCAAAGCTCACAAAGGCCCATCTCACAGAAAAGCAGAAGGTGGAGAGCCCGAAGTCCAGGAGAAAGACCTGGAGGAGGAGCACCAAGTGGGGGAGGGGGTGCAGTCTATGAGTAACCTGTACAAGAAACCGATACATGTGTGCGTAGTCTAGTTAATCCTTTGGACTTCTGTTATCAAGATAGGGTAGCTGGATGGTTAAGGATTTTTTAAGGATCGGTTTATTGAATTTGGGTTGACCTTCATTGGAATCGCTTTTTGTTGGTTGGATTAGGGTGTCTCCATTGGAGACAAGGTCTCACTAAGAAATGGAAGCCAACACAGGGGTTAGAGGGAGAGAAGATGTCTCCTAAAAGAAACACCCCTTTCCTTTATACTAACCCATGCTCCATTTTAGTAGTTAACTTATCGCTTAACCTGAGGGACTGGTAGGCATTAAACTCGCCTTTCCAGTGTATCTAAATGAAGGTCAGTTATACATCATTTGGGGTGTCATGTGCCTCATTGCTCGGCCTACCACAACTTCTCTGGTTTTATTCAATACCCGAACATTCTGCTGGCATGATGGTGTAGATTGGCTCTTTTTGTAGCCTTGAAGAAGCCTCTTGCATATTAAAGATATGGGGGGTTATTCCAAGTGTTACAGTAAATAATTGTTGTTTCCGTGATGCCGGTTCCACCATTTCCAGCAACCTGTAGTGCCGGAAACAACAAATGATCACGGGTTGCTGGCCATGCGCATTCCGGCATGCTGCAAATGGTGACTCCGGCATCACGGAAACACAGTGAAAACAGCAAAATCCAGCTTCACTGTCACCATGGGTGCCGGTCCTCCCGGTTCCAGCAGCGGTACCAGAAACAGTGGTAAAAGAAATACCCTAACTGGAAATAAAGTGATTGCCGGATCAGGAAACAGGCCGGCTGCCATCTTTAAAACACAATCCATTGCAATCTGCAGGATCCAGTAGACATCCACCCCTCCTGACAGCAGAAATCCAAACTTGAGCATGGCATCATACATACGTGTGACCCGGGAACGGAAGCAGCGCTTCAGAGGCAGAGCTCCACATGCTGGCAGAGACCATATGCCAGCATGCCGAGGAGTTTTTTTCCACTGACCAGCGTCGCAGAACACACCAGAGGAAAAAGGAAATCTGTGAGGAGGTGGCACAGAAGGTGTCAGCAGTGGGGACGACCCCATACACAGTGAAAGACTGCCACAAGCAGTGGGACGACCTCCGCCTGAGGGTCCGGAACCTCCTATCTGCGCACCGCAGACAATGCATGGGCACCAGTGGTGGACCCTCCTCCCCATTCTGCCTCATGCCCTGGGAGGAGAAGTACAGCAGCGTGCTGCACATGGAGGCCATTGAAGGAGTGGGCGCTGCGGAGGCCGGAGCTGGGACACCCGTCGAGGTGAGTACATGAAGCCACAATATGAACAACACCCCCCTGCTCACCCTGCCCTCACCACCGTACCAATACTGCACTAAAATGGCAATTGCACAGTCGCCATTCCCCAAATCACACCCTGCAGGCACACTCATACGCACAAGAATCAACACTCAGGGCGCTGTTGTGGCCAGGCACCGAGGCTACATCAGAATGACCCTGGAATCCATGAGGGACACTGCACAGGCACTCTGTACTGGTAAGGGAACAAGCATGTCCCTCGACACAGACACAAAGCACCCTGCCACCGCTTACCGCATGTGTGTCTGCTGTGCCACCACAACACGCCAATTTCAGGCCTCACCTGCACCCACACATGCCCACCCTCCCATCCAATGGCAAAGGCATGGGCCTTCCACGTTCCTTCCAGACCGAGCACAAACCAACAATTAACATACTGGGCCTGCAACTGGGTCAGTCATCAACTTCTGCCTTGCACCTTCCAAACCTCCCCCCACTTCAATGCCCCCCTTCACATCCCAACACCCCACACCCTGACCGACCCCCATGCTACCGTCCCCACCAAATGGCAGGTCACCACGCCAATAGTCACAGTACGTCTTTGTGGCATGTCCCAACATCCCACAATCTGCAGCTGAGGCTGCACAACACAAGCATGAGTGCACCATGCCATGTGCCACGGCATGTTCCCTCAACAGCCCGCACCATGACCAACACATTGCATGTATCAGGGTCTTTTGAAGCCACACTGGTCCCCAACGTCATGCCTTTCTTCCACCCGCAGGCACATCATCTGACAGTGATTGAGTCCAACCAGGCACCTCAAGGGGCATCAAACGTGGAAGGCGGTCGATTCCACGCACCACCACCCAGCAGATGTCCGCACACACGGACTGTCACTACTGCCCCTCCAACACAGTTAGCTCCTGCAGTCATCACCACAGCTGCCTCCCCAGCCCAGACAGCCACCGCAGTCATCACCACAGCTGCCCCTCCAACCTAGGCAGCTCTAGCCATTGCGCAAATGCCTACAAGGGCAACGGCTAGAGGACAGTCACTACTCCCTCCCCGGCAGCCTCCAATATATGAGCCTGCGTACAATGATGCGGAAGCTGATGAAGATGCAGGTGACACCACGGGGGACACCACGGACAATGCCACCTATGAGCGGCTGGAACTCAGCCTCTCGAATCTGACAAGCCCCTGTGTACGCCCTTCCCCAATGTCAGGGATATGGATGGCCATCTGCACCCCATCGAGGAAAGGCAGGAGGGATTGTCGGCTGTGGTGCAGCAACACCTGGAGTAGTCCCACCTGATGTGGGGGGAGGCAGCCCTGCTCTGCACTGAGGAGGCAACGCTCATGCAGGAAAGCGTTCAGGCCACTGGGCTTAGCACTGCATGTATCCTTGGACGTGCAACGTGCGCAATTGTACTCATGGCCATGAGGGCCCGCAAGGGCAATAGCATCATGTCAGCCGTGGCAATGTCCCTGCAGGGGGCCCTGGATGGACGGGTCGGTGAGCATTCCCACACGCCATCCACAAGCACCACGCCTGCTAGTTCTCACCAGAGCAGCCAAAGGGGCAGGTCAATGTGCCGTTCTGATACAGGGCACGAAAGTGGCAAGCAGCCACGGAAATAGGCTAAGGTCAAACATGTGCAATGGGTGTGTCTTGGACTGAGACATTATTGACAGTGTGACACGTTGGGGAGGAATAGTTGGAGAGGGGGTGTTGGTCCACCAGTACATTTTTCTATTCATGTAAATACACTGGGTGTTGTATTGCAAATCATGACTGGACATTCATTTTTTATGTGAGAGTGCTATATTTGTTGTATGGTGTCAATTGTGGTCTATGACCTAGGCCATGTGCATGTGCTCTTGATCAAAAGTAGTGGGTGATTAGTTGATAGCATGACTCATGCCCATCAATGGCATCCCTGTGATGGGGGCAATGGAATCTCAGCCTCGGTGTCACTATTGTCGCCCCCCTCCCACTGGAGCCATATCCATGTCTGGGGGAAGGGGAATGTTGCGCCTGATGCACAGGTTATGTAACATGGCACAGGCCAGGACAATCTTACCCACCTTCACGGGACTATACATGAGGGCACCCCCAGATCTACTGAGGCAGCGGAACCTTGCCTTCAGAAGTCCAAATGTTTGTTCAATTGTGCACCTTGTCCTAACGTGTGTACGGTTGTAGGCATGCTCGTGCTGATTTCCTGGTTGCCTGGCGGGCGTCATGAGCCATGGCATCAAGGGGTATCCGGCATCACCTGCATGGGAGGGACACAAGGGGGACAAAGTCATTGTGGAGGAGGTGTCAATGCAGCCATGTCTGGATGTTTGTCATTGACACATGGGATTGCCGCAAGACATAGTGAATGGCATGGATGACCCTGGTTTCTTGTGTATTGTAAACCAGGGGGGCTGGTTTGTGCTCGTTCTCTCCACCCCATATGACTCCCACCTTGCCCATTACCCCTATGGTGACACAAGGATCTACTTTTTCAATTTAGTCTGCCATGTTATTTGGGAAATGTGCATGTTGTACATTGGTGTGAGAAACCCAAAAGTGTCTCACTTACTAGTCCCCGGGGATCTGTCATCCAGGTGGCCAGGTGTCATCCGCCAACGTGCGTGGCGATTGCTTCCGCGTTGGCGGCTCCTCGGCGGAAGACGGAGCGGATAGTTCCGTCACGCATTTTTCCAAATGCAGGGTATGGGTCTAGTGGTTTCCAACATGGCGACCGTTGGGAGGTACTTAGCCTTCTCACTCCCAGCGGTCGTTGCGTTGCAACCCCTGATTGGCGCTCTCGCTCTCTTTGGGTTTTTTACGCTAGTGTTCCTTGCTTGTGCTTTTCATGCCCGTTTCTTTCTTTTAGGATCACCTTTCCTGCATTCCGAGTCTCTCCTCGTCTTTCTACTGCCGGGTCCTCCTTCCTCCGGCGCCTCCTCTCTCCCTCTAATCCGCGCTGGGCGTCTCTCCGCCACCGTGGGTTCCTTTTTTCCTCCTCAGCCCGCCTTTCCACCTCTGGCGCTTACTCAGTGTGGATCACTGCAATCTTTCAGTGGACTGCAGTTCTCGTTCTGCTCACCTACCAGCTCCAGCCTGCTTCTTCCGACGCATCTACTTTCCGGAGTCCGATCTTCTTATCGCTCTTGGACAAACACCAGCAACAGGCACTGTCACTCTGCTCTACGACTCGCCAGAAGGGTTTTTTCCGCCTGCAAAGGCTTTTTCCCTTCTACACAGCCTGATCACGGGAGAGGGGCCCCAGGACTGCTGACCACTATAGCAGTCACTTTGGCTTCCTCTCGAGACAGGCATACCACGCACAAAAGGGAAAAGGATTACTTGGCCCATCGACACCTACGCTTCGAAGACATTGAATCAGGTGAGGAGAGTGGGGAGGAAAGAGGGTTGGAAGAGAATGAAGAACAGGTCACCAGGACACGGCCATCGCTATTGGATCCAGTTTCTGGGGGTGGACTGGTGAGGGAGGATCACCTGGGAGTGGAAGTGGGACACCGACGGGTGACACGCGGTATGCCCATTCTTATAACACCTTTTCCCCATCCTACCATGTAGGATATTAAAAAACTCTGCCTCCCCCCTTTTCCAACACAAACTCTTTTGCACACCACAAAAGACAACGGACTAACACTAGAGCCGTTTACCTGACATGTCCTAACACAAGGGTCAGGTAAAGTCAGGCAATTGACCAGAATCACACACCTGACACCCTTTCTCTTCCCCACAGGGATAAAAGGTGGAGCACAAGAGCACACTATGAGCAAGGCAGACCACACAACGAGACAGATATCCAAACACAGCAGTTTAAGAGGAGGAGAAAGGCAGCGAGAATTGAAAGAGTGACAAGGAGAGAAGCGACCATGCTCTTTCTGACCCAGACCCGCAAAGCCTCTGTGGAAGGAATCGTAAGACCGCGAACAATAGACAGCGACTGTTGCAGCAGATGTCAACGGTACACAGATCATGCCTACGCTGATAAGCAAGACAGAGAGAGGCGCCTGCTACCATGATACCATCCTGACTCCAGATAGAAGAAAAGCCAAGCAGTTCATCACAGCCAGTGAGTTGAGGGGAGAAACGATAAGAAACCAAACTGCGTAGAACGAAAGTCGCAAAGTGGCAAATTAAGGGAAGTTCAAAGAACTGTTAATATTAAAAGAAAACCAGCTGCAGAGAGGTCCGGTACCCCGTGGATTCTCATTTTAGAGACTCTGGTTGATCCCACATTCTTTGAAACTACCAATACCACACGGCCCTAGGAGAGACGCAAGGAAAAGGTCAAAGTGGTCATACATGATTCTAGGAAAAACCCCTGTACAGTCGAAAGTCTTTGACCTGCACGTAATTAGAAAGCTAAGGGGAATGAATCTTGCATATTGAGAAAAGCAAAATAACTGTGTGATTGGCAAAAGTTGGCATGAGTGAACCCGACTGAGGGATGCTGATGGAACAGGGCAAAGCCTGAAGTCCCGATGAACAGTGTGTTGACAAGAGTGAACCCGACAGAGGGATGTCAACAGTGAACTGTTTAAAGAGACATTAGGATTTGTGAATGCCATAAGTGAAATTGATCTGACAAATGCAGTAGTGAACCCAATGTATGGAGGCAAACATTCGAGAAGGGCCTGAGCCCGGAAGAGGGGGATCCAGGGGTGAAAAGACATCACCCAACACGAAAGCAGAAAGGAACTTTTGTTTATTATTTTGAACACATCAGGTCATTGGCGGCAAGAGACTTTTTGTAGAAAAGAGACCTAACCATCGAAGTTCCTTTATAGCTGAGAGCGGAACTGTTGCCTTGTGCTGGGAAATCTCAAGAGTATGCTGTGCTCAGGAGTCCTGCCTTGTCCCGTGCTCAAAACGTGGGGAAGGGAGACTCCCGGCTACCACATGCTGACTTGTCATTTGTGAACACTTCTTTCTTTCTTGTGAACCTTATCCCACACTCTTTCTGTATTTAGTTGTATGGATTGGCAATCGTTTTCTTTTTTAGTATAGGCCCTTTTAATTTGACACGACGCAACTAGGACTGCATTATTAATAATTGATGGCCGTAGCTTGCTCCCATCTTAGATTTAGGTTTAGATTAAGCATTTTTCCAACCTACCTATACAGTTCAATAAACACCCTTGAACTGTGATCACTTGTGTCTGTCTATACTGTTGCCACCACAAGTTCCTTACATTGGTCATCTCTCCCATTCGTCATTCTGCTTTACACCATTGTTCAGATTCTTGTCACAAGCATATGGGTGTGTGTGCTTGTGAAAAGCAGGTCACCTGACTTCATGTTGTGGGGTACGGTGCTGGTGGGGAGGTAGGTTGCATTTGTCTGACATGGCTGTAACGCAGGTGGTGGGGAATGTGCACAGTGTGTACATGTTACGGTAGGTATCATTGTTGTGTTGTGTTGCCATGTGGTACCTGCAGTGCATGTGTTGTGCCTGTCCTTCTCTGGACTAATTGTGATGGAGTGTGCTCCATTTTCCCATGGACCACATGCCAGATATGCCCTCCCGCTCATGCATGCAACATGTGGACATGCTGCTGCATAACGCACGTGCACTGGTGAGAGTCGTGAACCCCCCCTTCCACAGTGCACATGCTATCTGTCAATACTTTCACTCACCCAATAGCCAGGTCCGCTCTCCACTGTATCGTGCCATGTACCCTGGGAGTGTGGAGTTATGCAGCACTGTGGAATTGTGCGTAGATCCAGGGAAGTGTGCGCTGCAGTGGGTAATGAGGAGGTCTGTATCACACACAACCTGGACATTCAAGAAGTGGTACAGTTTCCGGTTGCGGAAGATGGCCTCATTGGCATGTCTGGCCAACAGCTTCACGTGCATGCAGTCCAGCGCACCTCTCACGTTGGGCATGCCTGCAAGGGCATGGAGCCCAACTTTAGTTGCATTGACCGAGGCAGGTGTTCTGGGAGGGCTTTGTGGTCTGACATGTGCTGCAGGAGAGCATCCAGGACCTGGACGAGCAACCTGGAAAAACAGGGTTGGTATAATCCATGCAGCTCTCCCAGTGTGTTGGAAGATGCCGGTGGCCATGAAATGCAGCACCGATACCACTTTGAGCAAGGTGGGTACGGCCGTCCTGATGTTGATTAGGCTCTGGATGTCATCCTGGATTAGGTCCACT
Source organism: Ambystoma mexicanum (assembly GCF_040938575.1). NCBI lineage: Eukaryota > Metazoa > Chordata > Amphibia > Caudata > Ambystomatidae > Ambystoma > Ambystoma mexicanum. Next base: position 1,606,574,665 of record NC_090932.1, read on the forward strand.
ATGTAGGTTATGGCCTCCCTGTCCAAACGATACAGGGTGTGTATCTGTGTGTCACTGAGGCTCCAGGGTGTGGCCCTTAAGCGGGGTTGGTTGGCTCCCTGCGGGGTTCTACCAGCTGGCCATTGTTCATGTGCATGGCCATCATCCCCCTCCTTCGCCGCCTCCTCTGTCTGTCTGCCTCTTGAAATTGTTGCTCATATTGGATCCCTACATGCAGGGCCCCCAGCTCCATTACTGCTTACTGCAGCTGCCAGCCTGGTTTTGTTGGTCCTTTTGGGAATTCACAGTGCTCATGGTGTGCAGCTGGGCTGATTATGGCCACGTGTGGCCTGTTGCTGCACACCGGGGCCATCTTAACGCCTACTCCGCGATGCTGGGGTTTCCGGCGCGGTATTCACGCTGGGACCGGCATTTTCATGCCTGTGTTTCCGTGATGACGGTACTCGGAATGAAGCCGTAGTACTGCCATGCCAGTGTTTCTGGCACAACCTCCGGTAACAGCTGCTATTTGGGTTAACGGTGCAGGCAGCAATGTTAACAACGTGAGTCGTATTTGTGGCTACAGAGTTTCCGGCATTGCGACTCGTAGTGTACCAGTCTGGAAAAGGGTGCCGGTATGGTGCGACCAGCACCGTTATTTCCAGACCGCCACACTCGGAAAGAGGCCCCTGGTTTCTCAGTTCCCCTGGAATTGTGTGTTCTCGATTTTCTTTTCAGTTTCCTCCCTTCTCTTTTAGTTTTGCCAGTTCAAGGTTACACCATTCATTGGTAGTTTTTATGCTTGTTTTGGATTTCTTCCAGGATTCTGGGACAGGTGAGTCGAAGATCCTAGTCAGTTCTGATGAGATGATTTAGAACTTGTTTTGGGCCGTTTGTCTTTGTTTTTTTGCAGTCCCAATGTCCGATACTGACTTTTCCATGTTTTTGTTTTCATTATTTTACAATCTCAGTGGTTTCCAAAAGGCACTTCTGTAATTTACTAGTCTCCTGATTGCTATTGTGGAGTTGAACTATCATATCATGATTAGGTAGTTGGTCGTCCAGAAATATTTTGAAATGGCTGCAGGAATACACTTCACGTTCCATGTAAATACTACATTTAATGTTTAGTCACATTTATGACGAGAGGCGGAAACGTGCTGGTATAAAACAATTGTTTCCATACTTTTCAGGAGGTCCTGTGTGTCTTTACTGGCTGCACACCCTAGCCAGAAGTTTAGGCCTCAAAGAATATGTACCTTAGTATTTCTGTTTTGAAAGTCACTCCAGTTTCTTGCTCAGTGCCATCCGGTGATCTAAGTAGGAACCCTTGGACCCTAGGCCGTGTAAGCCTACAAGATCATAATGGTTGATAGAGGGGTTGGACGGCATTGAATAGCTATATTTTCAAATTACGCTTATTGTTTGTTGAGGATTCGAGTGCTGTTAGGAAAGATTTCCATTTATGGGTAGATTTCTGTTAATATGTAAATGACCACGCTTCACGCTGATGCTTGTCTTTATAGAGAGGCTTTATTTCTTTAGTTCATCCAAGAGAAAGGCCCCCAGCTGTGGCTGTCCTCCTGCTCTCAATCCTCTCTCTCTCTGCTGCTAGAATGTGGAACCTTTGCTTAATCATAACAACAAAGGTTCCTTGGTAACTAGGTTACATGGCAGCAGCTGAATTGATGTGATTGTAAACTCTATGAAGTAAATGTAACCACCTCCTAACACCTCCCTTCCTTTTACCAAAATATAAGTATTTGCCTAAACTAGATAATAGATTTCATTGAACATAAGTAGTTCATTATTTACATAGTATCTGATACACCGCTATATGAAGAAATAATTAAATTGCTTTAAATACCTTGCAGTGCAGTTCCAAGTTGTTGTTTACCTTTTTGCAAATTGCTATCCTCTCCTTGTTCCAGACCCCACCCCCTTTAACAAGCACCGAAGATCCCAAATCTTTAACAACTTGTTTGGGCTGTGAAAATATGGATGCACCTTTGCGCACCTTGGTGGGAAGTTTGATCTTGATCCAATCGCCTTCCTCAAGACTGAATTCTCTACAAGCATTCTTCCTGTCATATTGCTCCTTGGATCTGACCCCAGATTCAAATATCTTCTCTCTCACTCCCTCCAGATCTATTCCTACGAATTTTGACCTTCCCATCCAGCCTGGACACATGTGTGAGTTAGGTTTCCTCCCTCTTAATAGTTCAAATGGGGATACACCCGTAACACTGTGTGGTGCTAGTCTATATTGGAATGTTCTCTCCATTATGGTCCTGATCCAGTCACCTCCTGTTGCTACCGCAATTCTAATTGCATCCATGAGAGTGCGGTTGAAGCGTTCTACACACCCATTGGTCTGGGGATGATATAATGAAGTGGTTTCTTGTTCTATTCCATGGTTACTCAAGAACTCTCTAAATTCCTTGAAAACCAATTGGGTCCCATTATCTGATAAACACTTTCTGGGGAATCCCTCTCTCCAAAATAATTGCTCCAAACATTTAATGATGCTACTGCTGGATATGTCTCTTAGTGTAAATATTTCGGGCCACTTGGATAATAAATCTATGACAACCAGTACATAGGTGTCTCTCCCACCCTTGATATTGAAAGGCCCTAGTAAGTCTAAAGCAACCTCATCCCATGGAACTGTGGATGGCTTTCTAACAGTCATGGGTACTTTTTGAATCCTGAGACCCTTATTACCTTCAATGCAATCACAACAATTGTTGACCACTTCTTCAGTGTCTTTGTCAAGATTAGGCCACCAAAATTCTGCTCTAACCAAGCCTTTGGTTCTAGGCAGTCCCAAATGCCCAACATGAGCTAGCTCAATTATTAATTTTCTCATTTTAATAGGTACAACCATCTGATGTCCTCTATGTAAGTATCCTTTATCAATCCAGAGTTCTTCCTTAACTTTGGCAAACCCGCCTAAATCACCAATATAGTTTCTTATTCTGTTCTGCGTCACCAATGTTAAAACTCTCTGGTACAATTCATCCTCTGAACATGCATTGTCCCACTCCTCTTTCTTTACTGACTCATGAACCTGAAATATTTCAACACCTTTCTCACGAGTCAGAGGAGACTCCTCAGACACTGTTTCTCTCACTACTGATCTGGATAAGGCATCAGCAACTACGTTGGTTTCACCACTAATGTGAAGCATATCATATTGCAGGCCTTGTAGGGATGTCACCCACTTCATGATGCGTCTGGAGACTCCCTCCAGACAACCTTTGGTAAATATTCCTATTAGGGGTTTATGGTCTGTACATACTGTGAATTCTCTGCCCCACAAATATCTTTTGAACTTTTCCACTCCCCAGACACAAGCCAATGCTTCCTTTTCTACCACTGAATATCTGTTCTCAGGTCCTTTGAGAGATCTAGAGGCAAATGCTATGGTGTGTAAGCCCTCCTGATCTTCCTGCATTAGGACAGCCCCAATACCATAGTCACTTGCATCCACAAATAGTAATGAATGTCTACTTTCTTCAAACGTTTTCAAGATGGGTGCATTGACTATAGCATCTTTAATCTTACCAAACTCTTCCTCACAAGATTCATTCCACTTGAACGTAACACCTTTACGAGTCAACATCCTCATGTTCCTTGACAAATTTGCCAACCCTCTAACAAACTTGCCATAAAATTCAACCAGACCTAGAAAAGATAGTATATCTGCTTTGGATTTTGGTGCTTCCATCTTGCGAATAGCTTCTATGGCCTTTTCTTTGGGTTTGATCCCTTCACCTGTAATTTCATGACCTAGATATTCAACTTTGTCAGTTTTGAATATGCATTTCTCTAACGATACTGTAAAGCCAGCCTCTTTGAATATGTTCAACACTCTCTCTAACCTTTTATCATGTTCTGCTTCATTTTTCCCACATACTAGCACATCATCCTGGTAACACATGACACCTCTCTCTCCTCCCAGTAATCTGTACATGACGTTCTGAAATACACTAGCTGCTGAAATCAATCCAAATGGCATTCTTATACATCTGAAAAGGCCAATAGGGGTAATGAAAGCTGTGAGATCTCTCGAATCAGGGTGTAATTCTACTTGGTGATATGCAGATTTGAGGTCAATAAGGGAAAATACTTTGGAATCAGACACCCCTGCCAATAAATCATCTATTCTGGGTAAAGGAAATTTGTCAGCCACTACATTTTTATTCAGGTGTCTAAGGTCTATGCATATCCGCAGAGATCCACTGCTCTTTCTCACTATTACAATAGGACTAACCCACTCTGAGGAATCAATTCTCTCTATCACCCCTTCACTTTCCATTTTATTCAATTCACTCTCTACATCTTTTCTCAGGGCCAAGGGAATGGTCCGTAATTTGGCAACTTTGGGAATGGCATCCCTTTTCAAACGAATTTTGTGCACAAATCCCTTCAAGCACCCTAACTTAGTGCCACTCATATGCCCTCTGGCCCCTTCCATAACAATGCTCGAGACCGATTTTCCACCAGATTTTCCACCTTCAACAGTCAAAACCTGTTCTGGGTGGCTTGCTTGAAGTCTTATCTTGAGCTCTGCCTGATCGCTCCAGGACAACAGCTCTCCACCTCTGTTGGCTACATGGATAGTCCCTAACGCCTTCCTGTCTTTGAATTGGAGCTCAGCTTCAAAGCACCCTAAAATTTCTATGGGCACATCTCCATAAGCATTTGCTCTGACTACATTCTCCCACAATGTACAATATCCAAATTTCTCCTTCCACACTTGCACACTTATCAAAGTATAATCTGCTCCACTGTCCATGAGCATTGATACTGGCACCCCTCCAACTAACACAGTTGCATATGGTTTCTTTTTCTTGACCTTCCCATCAATGGCATTGACTGAAAATATAACTTCTCTACCAGCATCATCAATTGATATAAATTCTTGATCTGCATTGAATTCATGTATTTGACTTGGGGCGGTATAAAAATTCCTACAGCATCTAGCCATGTGTTCTCTGACCCCACATTCATTACATATAATGTTTGATGCATAACATTCTTTGTCAGATGCTTTGTGATATAGACTCCCACATCTGAAACACCTCCTAATTGATGCACCTCTAGGATAACCAGAGTCCCTGCCACCCCTGAATGTAACATTCTCACTGGGCGACCCTCTGGTAGATGATCCTTGTCCCCATGCTCTGGTAAAGGGACCTTGGCGACCCTCAGGTCTCCTACCCATTTGCCAAGTGCGACGCGCAGTTGCCGCACCTCTCTGCATCACTCTCGAAACCTTATGTATGGCAGCTTCATTGTCATCAGTCTTGAGATGTATTATCCACTTGAAGCATTTGTATACATTTGTCTGTGTGTTCTATCATTTTCGCTATCTCAATTGCTCTATCAAGAGAAGGATTTCTTTCCTTCCATAACTCCTTCCTGATGTTATCATTAGAACACTTAATCATGAGTTGGTCCCTGACATGCTCATCTCGACAATGGTCAAATCTACATTTGATGGCTAAACCTCTAAGAGCAGTTACAAATTCCTCAATACTCTCTCCAGTTTTTTGAGTTCTCGTGGCAAATTTGTACCTTTCAAGAATTATATTTTCTTCAACACAGTAGTGTTTGTCTAATTTTGCTAATGTTTTCTCATATGGACCCCCATCAGGAATGTCTGGAGGTTCTGGTAGTTTTTTGACCACTTCCTGTCCTGCGGCACCTAAACAGTGAAATAGGAGCGCCTCTTTGCGCTCATTGGAGAAATTGGGTCCAAATGCTGCCAGTGCATATTTTTGAAAACCCTCTTTCCAGTCTATCCAACGCACTCTGGGCTCACCTGGTGTAGGCAGGAAGAAAATTGGGGCTGGGACGTTTGCCATGTTGTGAATTAATTAATGTCACCCCCAGGTAGGAAACCTTACACAGCCACACTGTCACTTACTTGTACTTAAATTTTATAAGGTGTGATTTCAGGTGGAACCTGTGCTGATATTGTCAGCGCTGTCTGTGGTAGTTGCAATTTGTGATCCACAGGTCAGCCTCCTCCGTAATCCACAGGTGATCCAATTTGTGATCCACAGGTCATCCAACCTCCTCAATATTCGTGCTCAGCTCCAGTATGCTTTTATGGTTCTCTCCACTGCCAGGCACTGACTTCTTTCTTGGTGCTCCGCTCCAAAATGCGCTTTGCTGGTTTACTCCGCTCCGGGAGGATGGCCGTGTTTCTCGCCTGCTATTACACAACACATCTAGTGTAACACTCCGTCCATTTGCATCCAAACTGTAATCAATAGTGCTGCAGTGTTGCTGCTGCTGGGGGCCTTTTCTCCTTGGCCCAATCCTCATCGCCAATGTTAATATGTAAATGACCACGCTTCACGCTGATGCTTGTCTTTATAGAGAGGCTTTATTTCTTTAGTTCATCCAAGAGAAAGGCCCCCAGCTGTGGCTGTCCTCCTGCTCTCAATCCTCTCTCTCTCTGCTGCTAGAATGTGGAACCTTTGCTTAATCATAACAACAAAGGTTCCTTGGTAACTAGGTTACATGGCAGCAGCTGAATTGATGTGATTGTAAACTCAATGAAGTAAATGTAACCACCTCCTAACAATTTCCCTCCAGTTGTGAACCCTCCAACTTTTTGCTTTTGTCTGACCATCCTAGCCTGACTTTTACCAGTGGAGGCCAGCCTTCTGCTGTACTCAGTTGGACTTTTGCTCATCTTGTTATGGGGAAACTGACATGCCCTTCAGACTGTCAGTACTTGGAGACTTTGTTTCCCTTAGTCTTTCACTTTGTTGCCATTTGTTGGTAACATTTTATCAGTGTACCATGCACTGAGGTCTCTATCATTTTTAAGGTCTTAGACACCCACAAAGGATTTCTGGTGAATGTACAAGTGTGTTCAGGACAGAGCTGGTGGCAGCAGTTACTTTTAAAGCATTTTTTACACTTTTCTATGCTCCAAACCGCATTTACCGCATTTGGTCCAGGACAGGAGCCACTGCCTAGAATGGCCATACAACGAGGTCCTTTGTTCTGTCCTTTGGCCATTTTGTCCCTTTGCCTACCTCAGGTCAATCAGACCCAGGAAATTCCTTATTTGGCCATGCAGAACACCGTGCAAACCAAAGCTTTCGCAGGCTTCTGCATGCCTTGTGTGTGTGCGCCCAGGATGTGGGCTGGAGCTGTCTAGTTCCAGGATGCCAGGATGGGTGCCAGGATGTCTGGTGTGCTCAGATGACTGGGATTGCAAGGCGATTGGACCCGTTGGAGTAGTGGGACTAACTACTCTCGGCATCTCCTGCTTAGCCTGCAAACGAGCCTTTTCAGAAGTGTTCCTGGACCGCACAGTGAACTGACCAGCTCTTACGGAACCTTTGCCTTGGAACCACCGCCATCTTGAGTTTCAACCTGAGACTTTGGGAACCATAAGCTCTTGGTAGAAGGCACTCACCCACCGAATTTGGTACACCTAGCATTCCTAAGTCTGGACTTACAAGAGTACGCCCGAACCTGACCCTAGGCGGTATCCGTGTTATCCCGGTGTAGTAATGAGCTTTGTGGGTGCGTTGCTGCTGCGCCCCAAGACGAGCTGTAGTGGAACTGGCCCGATCCCATTACCAGAAGCGGAAAAATTTCCGCTGTCCTGCCACAGACTGAGGTCCCGGAACTAAGCCCCTGAAAGCTGGAGAGACGCGCATCTGCTGGACTCGAACCGGCAAGTGAACTGGACTTGACTGGCGAAGTTTGGTACGGAGTGCGTCGAGGGTCAGTGAGCATTTGCATCACTTACCGGTGGCCCCTGGCGCATCCATAGACTTTTATGCACGAGTGTCCCCCAAGGGCCACTCTCCTTTGTTAGGGTAGCCTGTGCTACCATCCTATTCCCGATTCCTGGTAACAGCTCTGCACCCTTGTGGAGACCCTCCTTGAATAGTGGAACTCTATTCTTCATCGCCTTACCCCCTTCCTGTGACACTACAGCCTCTTGAAGAGACCCCTTGTGTACTTTAACGCACAATAGAGTGCTGCCGCGCTGAACGTACTTTTGAGCACAAGGCTCCACACTTCGTAGGTATTGGACTGCCTATTAGTTAGGGTTGAGACCCTTGAAGAATTACCTACGGTATATTTGCACTGTCTGACCTGCTTCTGTTACAGGTTGTGGATCTGCCCTTGTTTTAATATTCCTTTAGTCCAATAGTTACTGTATGTATGTTTCCTAGTATAGTGTTGTGTTAGTATTGTTAATATTGCTGTGGTTTCACCTTGTGTTTGATTTAAAAGGCCTTTAATTAATGTAGATGCATTATTGATATATACACCTGACGGAGTAATTTGAGTTGTTGTTTGCTGTGTGTGCTCATTGTGGAATTTCTATCGCCCTCACCCCTCCTGAGACCTAGTCTTGACTGCCGCCAATGCTACCTTGATTGGTCTGGCTTGTCCAGATGGTTACCCTGTTCCAAGAAACTAGGCTGGCCTTCTGGACTACTGCCCACCAGGTCAGAGTTCAGAAATCCATCTTAACAAGTGCACTTCCACTTTTCTGGGGTGATTGAAACTCTGCCTTCCAGTTACTAGTAAGTCATGTGCATGTCACCTCCACTATGTCTAGATTTACCTTGAGAATTAAGTCATGTGTGTGACTTGCATGGATATTTGCTCATCTGATATTACTAGCTCCAATGGTAGGACTAGCTGGATTAGGACAAGCTTTATCAGTGCTTGTCCTAATCCATTTGCTTCAATGGTAGGAGTAGCCTGGGTGGCTTCATCAGTGCTTGTCCTAATCGCTTTGCTTCAATGGTAGGAGTAGCTTGGGTGGCTTTATCAGTGCTTGTCCTAATCTCTTTGCTTCAATGGTAGGAGTAGCTGGGGTGGCTCTATCAATGCTTGTCCTATTTGGTTTGCTTCAATGATAGGGGTAGCTTGGGTGGTTTTATCAGTGCGTGTCCTAATCTCTTTGCTTTGCTTCAATGGTAGGAGTAGCTGGGGTGGCTCTATCAGTGCTTGTCCTAATCGGTTTGCTTCAATGATAGGAGTAGCTTGGGTGGCTTTATCAGTGCTTGTCCTAATCTCTTTGCTTCAATGGTAGGAGTAGCTGGGGTGGCTCTATCAGTGCTTGTCCTAATCGGTTTGCTTCAATGATAGGAGTAGCTTGGATGGCTTTATCAGTGCTTGTCCTAATCTCTTTGCTTCAATGGTAGGAGTAGCCTGGGTGGCTCTATCAGTGCTTGTCCTAATCTCTTTGCTTCAATGGTAGGAGTAGCTGGGGTGGCTCTATCAGTGATTGTCCTAATCGCTTTGCTTCAATGATAGGAGTAGCTTGGGTGACTTTATCAGTGATTGCTCTAATCTCTTTGCTTCAATGGTAGGAGTAGCTAAGGTGGTTCTATCAGTGCTTGTCCTAGTCTGTTTGCTTCAATGGTAAGAGTAGCTGAGGTGGCTTTATCAGTGCTTCTCGTAGTCAGTTTGCTTCAATGGTAGGAGTAGCTGGGGTGGCTCTATCAGTGCTTGTCCTAGTCTGTTTTCTTCAATGGTAGGGGTAGCTGGGGTGGCTCTATCAATGCTTGTCCTATTTGGTTTGCTTCAATGATAGGGGTAGCTTGGGTGGTTTTATCAGTGCTTGTCCTAATCTCTTTGCTTTGCTTCAATGGTAGGAGTAGCTGGGGTGGCTCTATCAGTGCTTGTCCTAATCGGTTTGCTTCAATGATAGCAGTAGCTTGGATGGCTTTATCAGTGCTTGTCCTAATCTCTTTGCTTCAATGGTAGGAGTAGCCTGGGTGGCTTTATCAGTGCTTGTCCTAATCTCTTTGCTTCAATGGTAGGAGTAGCTGGGGTGGCTCTATCAGTGATTGTCCTAATCGGTTTGCTTCAATATTAGGAGTAGCTGGGGTGGCTCTATCAGTGAATGCTCTAATCTCTTTGCTTCAATGGTAGGAGTAGCTAAGGTGGTTCTATCAGTGCTTGTCCTAATCTGTTTGCTTCAATGGTAAGAGTAGCTGAGGTGGCTTTATCAGTGCTTCTCGTAGTCAGTTTGCTTCAATGGTAGGAGTAGCCTGGGTGGCTCTATCAGTGCGTGTCCTAGTCTGTTTTCTTCAATGGTAGGGGTAGCTGGGGTGGCTTTATCAGTGCTTGACCAAGTCTGTTTGCTTTAATGGTAGGGGTAGCTGGGGTGGCTTTATCAGTGGTTGTCCCAGTCTGTTTTTTAGCCTATCATATTTGAAATTGGGTTTGTCAATTCACTATAAAACGCTGGCTTGACTTTGGTAGTGCAAGGCCACCTGTCAATATTGGGATGTTACAGTTCAACATAGAATTTGGCCATGGCTAGATGGGGTACATTTGTGCTGTCAGTCTCACAGGGACTGCTCTGCAAATGCTGTCTCTCAGTAGGCTTGAGTATAAGGGTCCAGGAGGATTGGTTCATTTCTGTGGAACCCACATTGAGGATCACTGTACGTTTTGGTAGAGTTTGTGGCTGCCTCTTTGAGTAGGTTAGGTAGGATCATGTCTATTTATTTCAATACGTTGGGTCTTGCTCGGTTTAGGACACTTCCTGTGTGGTAAATGTTACAAAAGTGTTTTTGTCGATAAGTGATGGGTAATCTGATAAGTAGCTCTTTCCCCACCTGGAACGCTTGATGATATGCATTTATGGGAGAAAGACCTTCTCTATCTGTGGTCTGTCCTGTTTTAGAATAACGATAAGTATCGGCTATGGCAATCACATGATATTGCTGGAGGAGCTGTTATTTACATTTTTGTCTCTGTGTTTTGGTGTTTATGAGGGAGAAGGTATACTTTATCAGGGCAGTTTAGGATTAGAATCAATTCCTCTAATTTAACCTGGAAACCAGATTACATTTTCTTTTAAATGAACATGCTGGGCCTTGCGAGATAGAATGCATTAGTTAAATGCACCATGTGAGGGACCTGAGGGCATCCTCACTTCTTTCTCCCCATTATCCTCTGCTCAGGTTGCCAGTTAAGGGCCATCGCTCTTGGATCCCAACCATGGGGTTGGAGATGCAAGGGAGAATCACCTGGGTAGGGAAGATTTGGGGAAGGGTGGGAGGATGCCCTTAGGTGAGATGCAGTATCGCTCATTTCCATTCCATGATGAACTCTTAATCCCAGATTTATGGGTTATTGTTACTCTTTCCCCTCTGGCCAGGATAACATTAGAAGATAATAGCAGTCTAGAAAGAACAGGAAGAGGGTGAAGAAGAGGAGGTTCCAGGGTGAGACATGGTATTCCCCTTTTCCTAATGAGAATCAATCTCCCCCTCCTCCTGCCCCTGCCTTTATAGGCTATTATAAACCATCTTTCTCATTTCCCCTTATCTGAACCATGATAGTATTGGGACGAGGAAGAGGTGACTAAGAGTAGTGAACACTAACAGCTCATTTCACCACTCTGGTACTGGGACGAGGAAGAAGCCTGAGGAGTAATGTGAGGGTCAGGCATGTCCCAATAACTAAGGTCAGGCAAGTCAAAATGAGTGCTCACACCTGCAATCTGTTAAATGGTTGCAGGTCTATAAAAAGAGTGAGAAACGGCAGAGCAGAGACGCAGCTGGGCCGGAGAACGCAGCTATCCGAGTTGGAGCAGGCAAGATATGGGCCGGTGAAAAGGACATTAGCAGAAGGAAAGCCAGCAAGATGCCGGGCCGTGGCCGGCCATGAGAGGGTCTGGGAGAATATCATTGCCATGTGTTCTGCCGTTGGGAGTGAGGAACACCTAGGAGCCACTAACCGCTGCAGGAGACACCAGAGAGAGCGAATGTTGCTTGCTGGAGTTCAACAAAACAGAAGAGGCAGTGGATACCAGGAATATCTTGGTACTATGATCTGACCTGGATAGAACCTATATATTTATGTTAACATCAGAGATCATAGTACTTGTGTTTCTATGTGGTGAGCTCAGGCGTAGTTGTCTCATGTTGACAGTCACCATTTCATCATAACTTCAAAGCATTGTGAAGAAAACGTGTCTCTAAACAGTGAGATGAAAGGCATTCAATTCAAATCAAAGGACTCTCTCTAATAATTCAATATTTTTATTAATATGTAGAAGAAACATCGTAAAAGATTGATCTCATTATTTTTTTAAAAAACATCACAAGTGTCAAAATCAGTGAAAACATTTACCAATCTGAGAAAATCAATGGTTCTTCTGATAAAATACATCATTCTCATCTAAAACCACATCAAACCATACGCCAAACATACCTCATTCATACTCAGATGATTCATCATTTCATTCACGACTAATATCTAAATCATCACTTAAAAACAACATCCTACAATACAATACGACTTTTTGTCCATTACAAATATGAACGGTAGGATTTTAACAACTGAGTCGACGTCAATTATTTGGTCTAGTACATCACAGAAAGGCTCAGTATCATTTATATCAGTGCTGTTACTAATGGCAGCACATTCCAAAACCCGACATGTTTCTTTCTGTACAGCGATTATTCAACAGAAATTCTTCAGGGGCACAACAGTCCAGCATTGTCAAAGGAACATCAGTGGAATTAGGAGCCTACACCAACAACTCACCTATAAATAAAAACATAGAAACACAATCAATCGGACTAAATGTGCAAGTCTCCCGATTGATCATTGTTAACACCGCACAATTAATGTATGGAGTGCAGAGTAAGGGTTATTAATACCCCTATGTTTCCTTCACCAATACAGGGATCATGCAGACCACCAAGGGAATCATGATCGGTACTCCATCTTAATTGGTGTATTTGAAAAACACCATCTCAATTAGTGTATTAAAAAAACACCACCATCACTGACACCTCGTGACACATCAGGACATCCAGGACTCGTAATGCTATCCCAGAAGGTAAAGAAGTGACTGACTCGTACCGAATAACAAATCAACAATATAACAAATATATAAAAATATATCTGTGGTATTCTTCCACGCGGACCGCCTCACGCTAGGTCATCGATCACTCATCCATTTACTCAATGATGAGGCCGACACAGAGCTGGGGTGCAACACGTCTTTACTGTATCACAGCCAGACTCGAACTGCCCTTGGGCGGTAACCCCGCCCCTTAACACACGTGGGTCACAGCCCACAAATGAACAGAATCAGACAGAGGACTCATCCTCTAATAACAGACAAGAGTGGCGACACCACACCCTCCCGTCACTAAACTTTATGTCCTGCCCTCAGTTCATTTCTTCAATGAGGCAATGGGGTTTCTTTCTTGTTCTCGTTGGTCGACACTCTGCTCTGACCGGCGGGTCTGTCCAGGTCTCTGGTGCCATGTCTCCTTCAGAGTCTTCTCTGTCTCCTTCATAAGGATCATCCCATTGAGTGAAATCGTCACTCTGGTTTGTGTCGCCCACGACTGGGGCTCCCGGCATCCGTCTGAAGTGAGATGAGTTTCTCGTTATGGACCTACAGTCTCCCTCCGCAGTGATGAGTGATCCCTTCTTTTTGACGATGATGAGTGGTTCCTCGCTGAACGGGGCTATGTTTTTCCGATGCTGAGGTTGGCGGACCACCACCAAGTCGCTCGCTTTGGCTCGTCGGGTGGTATCCGCGGTCCTTTTTATGTTCTCCTTCATGTGTTTGTCTTTCTTTCTCATTTCTGTGTCCTTTTCATATTTAACTTTATCAATTGCCACATGTTGTATTCGTGTTCTAATCGTTCGCCCAAACATCACTTCCAATGGTGTTTTCCCAGTTTTGCTGTGTGGCGTGTTTCTGTAGTCTCGCATGAGTTGGTATAGCAGCTTCTCGACTGGCTCTCCAGTGATGCGTGCAATTTGTGTGGTGCGCTTAATGTTACACATAAACCTTTCTACTGTACCATTCGCTTGTGGCCACAGAGGTGTCACTTTTCTGTGCCGAAAACCCATGTATTCTGCAAATCTTTGGAAGTCTTGCCCAGTGAACGGAGGTCCATTGTCGGACTTTACTACCTTGGGTACTCCATAGGTAGCGAACATCCGATCTAGGGCGGGTATGGTGTGATGTGCTGATGTGGACGGGACTATCTGTAGATCGGGGTATCTTGAGTATTCGTCCACTACTACCAGAATGTATTCTCCCCCTTCTATGGGCCCAAAGTGATCGACAGCTATTTCCTCCCATGTTCCTTCAGGCAGTGCGGTCATGTTCAGGGGTTCAGGGGATGTGTGTGGCTTTACAAGTGCACAGGTATGGCAGTCTTGCAGTAGTTCTTCCACTGAGGTGTCCAGTTGCGGAAACCATCATTTCTGTCTTAGCATCCTTTTGGTAGATACGATCCCTCAGTGTCCTTCATGGGCGAGTTCTAGTACTTTCTGCCGCAGGCTGCGCGGAATTACGAGCTTGGTGCCCTTTAACAGCAACCCTTCATCTGATTTTGCGAGTTCCTCTTTCACGGCTAGAAAGCATGTGATGTCCTGTTTTATGTCTTCATTCATTGTCTCTCGAATCTGTTTGGCATGTTTCCATCGCCCTGTTTCTAGGCATCGTAGAATGATTTGTATTCCTTGATCAGAGTTGGACTCATGAGTTATGTGATCCATGTCGAGTCCTTGTGGCGTGTTGCTATGGATGACATATCTTATGTATTGGTCGGCTATGGAAGGTTCTGGTCCGCATGTGTCCTTTGGATGTCTCGAGAGAAAATCTGCCGGGTTCTGCTCTTTCCCAGGCCTGTGTGTGATGGTAAATTGATAGTCTTGTAGTCGAAGTGCCCATCGAGCTATCCTGGGCGGCATTTTTGCCTGAGGGTTGCCATATATGAAGATGAGGGCCTGGTGGTCCGTTACAACTACAAAAGGCTTTCCATACAGGAACAAGTGAAAATGTTCGCAGGCCCAGACCACGGCCAAGCCTTCCTTCTCTGCCTGTGAGTAGGCTTGCTCGGTTTCAGAGAGGCTTCGACTGGCATAGGATATTATGTGCTTTCCGCTTTCCTCTCTGTCATCCAGTTGTGTTAGAATGGCGCCTAGGCCAACTGGACTGGCGTCAACGATGAGTTCTGTGGTCTTCTTGGGGTCAAAGTATGCCATATTTCGGGCGTCAGAGATGCGGTCCTTGATGATTTGAAACGCCTTTTGGCATTGAGGTGACCAGACGAATTCTGTGTTGAGCTTGGTGAGTGCTCGGAGGGGTTCGCTGATGGAGGCGAAATCTCTTATGTATCTGGTGCAGTAACTTGCAAGTCCCAAGAATGACCTGAGGTCCGAGGTGGTGGTGGGCGGCTTGGCTTCTCGGAGTGCACTGACTTTCTCTGGGTCTGGTGTCATGCCCTTCTCCGAAAATATGTGTCCAAAGAAACAGAGTGTTTTCTTGCGAAATTCACATTTCTCCTTGTTTAGTGTGAGCCGTGCGTCTTCTAAGGCCATGCACACTCTCATTAGCGTGTCATCGTGTTGCTCTTGATTTTGGCCGAAGACCAGGATGTCGTCACTGTAGTTCAAACAGTTTGGCACGTGCTTGATGACATTGTGAATTTCTGCTTGAAAAATTTCAGCCGCGGACGACACCCCAAAGCTTAGTCGCTTGTAACGGAAAAGTCCCAGGTGGGTAGCGAACGTTGTTATATAGCGAGAGCTCTTGCAGAGTTCCAGCTGGTGATACCCTTTGTTTAGGTCCAGTTTTGAGAACACGGTCACCCCATTCAAGAGATGCACCATGTCGATTATTCGAGGGGCTTGGTGGCGTTCCCTTAGAATGGCTGCATTTGGTCTCCTCATATCTACACATATTCGGATGTCTTGGGAGTCTCTTTTTGGCACAGGTACGATGGGAGAGACCCATGGGGTGGGGCCTTCCGCTGGCTCAATGATGTCTGCCTCCAGCAATTTGGTCGGTTCGTTTTCAACTTGTTTTTGAATGTTGATGGGGATTCCCTGGTAGTGTTGGGCTACGGGTGGGACACTGGTGTCGATGTAGAGTTCGATCTGTTTGTCCTTTAATTTGCCAAGGCCTTTGAATAGTGATGGAAAGACTTGGTCTATGCTTGCTGTGGGGTCTAGATATTTGTGTACCATGAGGCGATACAATATGTGGATGAGTCCCATCTCTATGGCTGCTTGATAGCTCAGTATGCATCGGCTCTCAGTGGCCACTTCCAGCACGTGCATGGGGATATCTTTTTCATGTTCTTTATATCGACACAATGCCATGAAGAATCCTTTGCATGCCAAGGGGGTCTTTGAGCCGTATGAATAGGTAAGTCTTTGAGCTGGTTGCAGGTGAGGGGCGTTTGGTATGCTTTCATAGACTTTCTCACTGATTACGTTCACGGTCGCCCCTGTGTCAATTAGAAATTCAGCCGCCGTCTGGTTCACTTGTATTCTGAGTATCGGACTATGTTCTTTTGCCATACTATTTCCTAGTGCGTATAGATATCCTTTTTTCCGCGGCGTTTACGGTTGTCTTTCTGGTTGATGGGCCCTCTCATCTGATGATGCGCTTGACACACTGTCAGACTGTGACTGCTCAATGAGGCACCGTATATATCTTCGGGGTCTTCTCCTTGTTTTGGGGGGTAGGGTCTTGCTCTCCCTCCAGTCTCTTCTGTCTTGCCTTCTTTGCGGTTGTTCGTCGTGGTGTTTGTGGCGCCCTTGTTCATGGGGCTGGTATGCTCCCCGGTGGTGGTGGGGTGCCAGCTGGTTTTGTTCCGGTTCTGTTATGGGTTTGGTTGCTTCTTCCCGCCCCTCTCATTTTGCTGCGGAAGATTAAACACACGGCCTTGTAATGGTTTTCCCCGCCGCACGCGGAGCAGTTCTGACCCATTGCAGGGCATGTTCCTTCATGGGGGTATTCATGTCCACATCGGCGACAGAAAGGGTCACTGTTTCTTGCCGTCCCCTCTAGCTTGTTGAGGCTCCCGTGTTTTCCGTGGGTGATCTTTATGTCGTCCAGATCTACGACTTGTGCGGCGAGAGCAGCATCAGATCGCGCCAGGCGTAGGATTTCTTCTAGGTTGCGCGGCTGTTGCAGCAGTCGTTTGCGGAACTCAGCGCTTTCGCACCCCACTATTATTTGTGACCTGAGGGCCTCCTCGTTGGAGTAGTTGTTGAAATCACAGTGTTTCATTTTTGCTCGAAGTCTCATGACGAATGCATCTATGGTTTGGCCTTTGTTCTGTTTGGTAGTGTGGAATATGTGTCGTTCATAGTCCACATTTGTGTGGGGTGTGAAGTATTCCGTGAGCGTTGCCTTCAGCTTAGTGTATGTGTCTATGTTGCCTTCCGGTATTTCTTCAAGGATGTCTCGCACGTTCGGTCCCACGTCATGGTTTAACAGGTTGAGCTTCTGTTCATGCTCTAATGTACCTGCCGCTTTTAAACACACTTCAAAGTCCCTCAGCCACCTCTTCCACCTTGATCCAAGGGTGCCGGTGTCAGTGAGGTCGAAATTTGCTGGCAGTTGTGTTAGTAGGCTGTCTGTCATTTTCCAGTGTCCTGTTCTGGCTGGAGTCACAGGAACTGTTAGTGATTCTCCTTCTGAGCCGCTCATTTAATGACGTTGCACTTACTGGATAGAAGTTTCTTTGGTCTAGTGCGGTGGTGCCTTGGCGCCAGAAGAGGGCGCTGCTCTAGTTTGTAGGCAGCTTGCAGGCGCTTTCCCGCCTTGTGCATTGCAATTTTGTGCACCAACTAGGGGGGGGGGGCGCGCTGTGCCGCGTGTTGGCCGGCCTGTGAGGCCTAGTGTCTTGTTGGTGGCCCTGATTTGCAGCCGTGGTGCTACTCGTGGTGTTGATGCAGCCGTGAGCTACCTTGCTGGGGCTCCAGACAACAAGGAGGAGTGGGGGGCGCTGTTGCGTGCGCTGTTGAGCCTTGTGGAGGGGAAAAGGGGAGCGCTTGTGCTTACCCCTTGATGTGTTCTCGTTGGAGCGGGAGGTTCGCGCCTCCACCGCTCGCCTTTTGCTCGTTGCCTTCGGTGGGAGGCCAGTGCTCCTCTACCGCCCGGAATGCGTGAGCAGGGAGTCACTGCTCTACCTGCCGGTGTTTTAGCGTGCGCAGATGGGCCTCGCTGTCGTTGCCGTTGGTGGGAGAAATCCGTTCTCCACCGCCCGGATGATCCGCCACGCGGGGAGCGGTCGTAGCTGCTCCACCCGCGGGAAGTGTGAGCGCCGGAGCTCGGGAGATGCTCGCGTGGGGGGGGCTTGTCCCGACGGTGGGGAGCCTTCTCGCTCCAACCCACTGTATCGGACTTCCCCGACAGGTGGGGTCCTGCGCTTCCAGTGGTGTCAGGCAGTACACCACGAGCGCGGTAGACCTGATGATGGCAGGCACGGTGGGACCTCGTCGCCAATGTGGTATTCTTCCACGTGGACCGCCTCACGCTAGATCATCGATCACTCATCCATTTACACAATGATGAGGCTGACACAGAGCTGGAGTGCAACACGTCTTTACTGTATCACAGCCAGACTCGAACTGCCCTTGGGCGGTAATCCCACCCCTTAGCACACGTGGGTCGCAGCCCACAAATGAACAGAAATAGACAGAGGACTCATCCTCTAATAACAGACAAGAGTGGCGACACCACAATATCCAACGGACACTCACAGCTGGTCTCTAATTCTGGTGTTCACTTGGTACGCTCATCTCATCAAAAATGATGGTGCAGTGTTACCGTTTGCATGGTCATGATCCGCAATCTTAGGGACGGATGCAGAAATGTAGAACCCGATGATTCACAAAGGTAGGTACTCACAAACCTACGATAACACAAAAATGGAAGCGAGTGTAAGGAAAAATGGGAAAAATGACTCTAAGGTCACTCCCTCGTCAGCTAACCTGTCCTTAAGCAAATGGAGAACATGTGCTTATCATAACAACTGGTCCTAACCTTCACAGTCAGGAAACACTGCTTAGCTCTTATATCAGAGAGTATACCAGGAACCGCGCGTTAGTGATTCAGCGAGCCGTAGGACAACATATGAGCTCACGGACACTGGATCATGTGAGCTCTCGTACTGTCACGTGATATTCACGTTACGTGAACTTGAACGTGATCAGTTTTTAAAGGTGTAGCCTCATTAAGTCGGTATAAACAGGTCATTGGGATCAAACTCGGTTCAGAAACCGCCACTTTATTGACAGTCAATCCTAAAATGTCCAACAGTTATTTAAATCTGTCGAAGTGACAAATAATATTATGAATTATATCTGCCATTCAAGAAAGGTAAAGGTATGACACTAACTCATCCCGGGGGGTCCAAAACATGAAAAGGACATCAGCAGAAGGAAAGCCAGCAAGATGCCGGGCCGTGGCTGGCCATGAGAGGGTCTGGGAGAAGCCCATTGCCATGTGTTCTGCCGTTGGGAGTGAGGAACACCTAGGAGCCACTAACCGCTGCAGGAGACACCAGAGAGAGCGAATGTTGCTTGCTGGAGCTCCTCAGGAGTGCGAGAGGAGCGAAAGAGACCCCGCATGGGCCAGTGCACCCGGAGGAGCGGCCGCACACCGGTGGGTGTCAGGGAAGGTTCACACAGGCCGGGGCACTCCAGAGGCATGGTGTGAGTGACGGCTAATGCCGAACAATAAAGAATATAAGGAATAGGGGACTGGAGACTGAAAACAAACTATTGAATACCAAACAATTTGTCAACCGTGAAGACAAGTTTTGAATAATAATGAATGGGTCAAAAGACCAAAGATGAAATATTGAATACTAAATGAGCTGACAAGCATGTAAAAAGTCTGAATGCTGAATTGAAGAAAAGATATGAGAATGAAACAGAACGTGGTGTGCTTTTGTTGTGAGCATGATGAAATTAAAGAAACAGCACTGGCAAACAAAGTGAAAAGTGCGGTAAAGCAAAACATTATTGATAGTGTGAAATCAAGGTGGTAAGCAGAAGAAGTACCACGAAGGAAACTGTGTGAACGTCACCTGTGGATAAAAGCAAGAGGCCATTAAAGTGCATCAGATGTATAAGTGGACTTATAACACAGATGCAGAAAGGAAACCTGTGATGTCAAGGAAGTCCCATGAGAATCTATGAACTGTTGTAAAACACCAAGGGTTATCGGTTGCGTGACCTGTTATGGGTGGACCGTGTGGTCTGACAACTGCACCCAGACCGGGGAATCATTCCCTGGAGTAAACCAAGAAGAGTCAAGAGGCTGAAAGAAAAGGCAAATTAAACAAGTGGATTTGACTGTGAATTTGGAGAGTTGTGAAACAGTACTGAACTTGCGGAAGGGAACCCTGAGACCCTTTTGTCAGAACTAACTGTGTTAAACCTGGGAAAGGAAACCCCAAGGCCATTTTGTTGAACTGTGTTGAACTTGGGGGCGGGAACCACAAGACCCTTTTGTTGGAACTGTCTCGAACTTGGGGGAGGGAGGTGGGTCCTGAGGTCATTGAGTGGAACTGTCTTGAACCTGGGGAAGGGAGCCAAAAGTAAGCCAGGAGCTGGAAGAAGCTCAAAACTTTCGTTTGAACACTGGTTGGTTGCTGATCCCTACACATTGTTTAGCTTTAGTTGTGACGGCAAGTATAGGTTTTGGACACAGACAGACTTTTAAGTTGAACTTACTGACTCAGACTATCCCTAGTTTCTTTAGGTTGGGAAATCCCACCTTAGTATATGGCAAGTTAGGCCTTACACCATCCTGACATTTGAGTTAATAAAGTCCTTTTGAATCTGCTGTCTGTGTCTTGCTTCATGATGCCTTCACAACATACAGGGTCATATGTCATGACATGGCCCCACCTGACCTTGTCCAAAGGATCTCCAAACTCTGCATCATTAGGCCAGCCAGAACAGCATATGCTAACATGATTACTGTTCCCAAAACTAACAAAGCATGTGCTGGTGGCACCAGCTTCCCCACCATGGCTGCCACCCATTGGAACGCCCTACCACCACACCTTAGGCAAATTGAATCCCATGGTGCCTTTCGTAAGGCCATCAAAACCAGGCTCTTCGTGTAAACCTGCAAGCCCTACGTGTATATCCTAAACGATCTGTATGTTATCTTTGCTAATTTATGTACCAACCTGTATGTAACCTGTAACTCCAAGACCACTTGTAGGGCGACTTCTTGTAACCCTTAAATAAGCCTTCTTACGCTCCGTTTTAAAGCGCCTCAATGCCCTTGGGCTGTACAGCGCTCTACAAATGTAAAACATAAATAAATAAATATGTAATTTTTTGTAATGCACAATGGAAAAAATACAGGGCCCTAGGGGACACATTACATTTTTAAATGCACATGAGAACTTATAAGGAAAAGCATACAGGGCCTTAATTACCAGCTTATGCACCTAGGAAAAACACATAGGACCCGGACTTCATGTTTAAATGCACATAAGAACACACAAGGCCTTAGGGGACTGTTTTTTTAAATTCACCCGAGGATAAAAATATAGGGAAATAGGGGCCATTGTCAATTTTTAAACGCTCTGTGGTGTGCTGTAGTGAGGAATCAGACAGAGGTGGCATTTTGGCTAGAGACATTTATTAAATTACTAAACACAGCCTATCTTTCCCTAACCCTAAAGGGGAACCCCTTTTTAAAGAAAAGAGAACTATGGTGCTTGTCGTCAGGATGAATGTCCAACATAATATTACCATCTTCTGCCCAAACACTGACCCTAGCCCTGCCACTCAGGACAAAACAAAACAAAGAGCACCAGGAGAATTACTCTCTTCTCATGGAGACAGGAAAAGATAGCCCCTCGGGCTCAAATAAAATGTTCTAAGAAGGGAGTTCTTCAATATTAGAAATAACAACAAAATTCTCACCTCTTCTGGCAGTTCTTAAGTCACAGATTACCAGAAGAATGCCTCCCTTCTTCTAGTTCAGTTTCTCTTCTTGTCAAGTGTCTTTAATTATTGTAGTTCTCTCTCTGGGCCTCCTTGAGAGCTCCCTTATAGGTTACACAATCCTGAAAGTTCGTGCCTATTCTGGCAGTTCTTAAGTTACATATTACTAGGACAATGCCTCCCTTCTCCTGGTTCAGTTTCTCTTCTTGCTAAGTGTCTCTTTAATTCCTGTAGCTCTTGCTGGGCCTCCTTGAGAGCTTCCCTGCAGGTTATACAATCCTGATTCCTCTGAGGAATGTATCTTCTCAGGTTTCTTTTAGCTTCTACAGTTTCTCCACCAACTACTGTGACAAGGGTTATCACACCCGATGCATATGTCACTGGTTACATCTTTCTTGGTATCTTTTAACAAAAGGAAAAGAAACACAGCCTCCCTGATGATTGATGGAGTCAAGAAAACTTTTGGAGGAGAAGACAATTCGTTGCTATAACAGGATAACTTGACTGGGAACCACAGTGCGCGCCTTGCCATCATTCTTAACACTATGTTTCAGGAGTCCCGGGCTCAAGAGGCTACAGCACCAGGGCCATCATGCCTTACTATGGAGAGCCATAAACATGGTTTTCCCCCTCCCCTTGTCAAGGGTAAGATTTGTGCACTGGAGGGAGTTGTTTCCCAGTCACCTGCAGTTGTAAAAAGTGCAAGAATACAAGTACCAGAATCCTTAGAGACATCAATGTGAATTAAACTGAAACACCTGAAAAGGAAATGTAACTAGACACGCCTGAAAAGGAAAAGAAACACAGCCTCCCTGATGATTGATGGAGTCAAGAAAGCGTTTGGAGGAGAAGACAATTTGTTGCTACAGCAGGAAAACTTGACTGGGAACCAGAGTGCGCGCCTAGCCATCATTCTTAACGTAGAGTACATCAAAACACAGATTACAAGGAAGAATACGGTTCAGCATTTCTAGAAGCAGGTATATACAAGGTCAGTGGCATTGGGTGTACACAAATGGATTCTGTGTACAAGGACTAGTTGAATAACCAGGTTTTGAGTGATTTTTTTAAATAGTGGGAAGAAGGATTAGTTCTTGATGTTTGGGGGGAGGGCATTCCAGTGCCTTGGAGCAAGAACTTTGAAACTACTACCACCTGCTTGCTTTTTCTCTTTTGTAGCATGGGCTTTCAAGGTTTTCACTATTGCTTGATCTAAGGAGTCTAGTGTGGTTTTTCCTGGTGACTGTGTTGAGGAGATATTTAGGTGCTTTGTTGTTAATGCATTTGTGAGTGATGCTGAGGGTTTTAAAGAGTATTCTTGATTTGATGGGTAGCCAATGTTTGTCTCTCCTGATATTGGAGATATGGTCTGATTTTTTTATGCCTAAAGCCGCCCGTAAGGCTTTGTTCTGCATGAGTTGGAGTTTGGTCAAATTGCTGTTAGATGTGCCTAGGAAGAGGATGTTACAATAATCTAACTTGGAGAGTATGAGTGCTCTTGCTAGTGTAATACAGTTGTTAGATGTGAGGAATTTGCGGCTGAGGGAGATGAGTTTGGAGGTGTAGGAGGTAGAGGAGGCTAGAGTGTTGATTTGTTTGGTCATGGTTAGTGTGGCGTCAAGGTACACGCCAAGTGTTCTCACTTGTTTCAGTACCGGGATAGTCGTGCCATCAATGGTGAATGAGGAGTAGATCGGTGGTAGGGAGGCTATTTTGGGTGATGATCCTGGTATTAATAGCTCAGTTTTGTCATCATTGAGACACAAACTGTTATTGGCCATCCAGTTCTGGATAAGTGAGTAGATTTTGTTGATGAGTAGTGTGTCGATCTCGTGGTTACCTGTTAGCGGGATGAGGATCTGGGGGTCATCAGCGAAATTCGTATATATGACACCCATGGCATCCAATGCTGCGAATAGAAGTTTGGTGTAGGCGTTGTATAGGGTGGGCGAGAGGCAGGATCCTTGTGGTACACCTAAAGGTACTGGTATTGGGTCAGCTGACTCTTTGCCAATGGCCACTCTTGAGGTCCTGTGTGCAAGGAAAGATTTGATCCAATCGGAGGCATTGGCTGACAGATTGAAGTTATTAGCTAAGGTCGTGCAGAGTTTGTCGTGGTCGACCAAGTCGAATGCCGCTGATAGGTCAAGTAACATGCGTAGGCATAACTTGTTTGATTCTCTGGGCGCGTCCATTTGGATCTTCAAGTCAAGTAGGGCGGTTTCTGTACTGTGGTTCTGGCGGAAGCCTGATTGCCAGTCCCCCAATAGTTGATTTTGTTCTAGGTGGTTTTGGATCTGGGAGTATGCTACTTTGTCGATAATTTTGAGGAGGAAAGGGACAGTGGTTATTGGGTGGTAGTTGGTGGGGATTGAAGGGTCTAATGAAGGTTTTTTTAGGAGAGGAGTTACCCAAGCTTTTTTGATGCTGGTGGGGACAGTATTAGAGCTGAAGGAGGCGTTGATAAATTCAGTGATGATGGGTGATAGGGAGTGGGCGCATTTCTTGACTAGATGGGATGGAAATGTGTCTTCTTTGCACTTAGAGGCTTTAAGTTTTGCTATAGTGTCTAACACCTCTTTATTGGTAACTGGGGAGAAGTAGAAGGGGGTGCAGGATGGTGTATGGGTGGGAGTAGAGGTAATAGTATGAGTGGTTTTTTCAGCAAGGAGAGATTTTTTACTGTCGATTTTCTTTTGTAGGAGCTTTATTTTGGTGGATAGTGCCTCTTGTATAGTAGTAGACCATGCTTTACTGGTATAATGCGGTGCTATAGCTTGGTCAGGATTCTCAAGTTCTCTAAGGATAGAGAATAACTCTTTACTATGAGAGTTAGCGTTAGTAATTCGCAGGTTGAAGGCATTTGCTTTATGTGCGATTATCGCAGATTTGTAGGTTTTATTGGCTGTTTCGAAGGCCTTGGCAGAGCCTGGGTTGTTCACTTTCCTGTGTGTATATTCTAGAGATCTTTTAATGCGTCTAAGGGAGACTAATTCTTCATCACACCAGAAGCATGAGCGTTTGTCGGGTTTCCGCGTTTTGGTGGTGACTGGTGCGAGTGTATCAATGGTTTGAGTTAAGCGTTGTTGGTAACAGTCTGCTAAATAATTAGGATTATTGGTGCTAGGGATGATGTTGGTGAAGGGCTGTGCTCAGGACCGGGGCTAGATTATCTGCTGAGAGCTTTTTGATATTTCTGGTTTCAAAAGTCTCGGATGGTTTGGTAGTGGTATGGTAGGTATTACTGTGGTCCAGTGTGAAGCTAATCACAAAGTGATCTGATCATACTACAGGGGAGATAGTATCGATCGTGACTTGTGAGTTCAGGGTGAGGATCCAGTCCAGCATTCTACCTTTCGTGTGTGTGGGGTCTTTAATCAATTGCGTGAAATTCATGTCTGTCATAGCTGTGTGGAACGTGGAGGCGTCTGAATCAGTGGGGTCATTAAACCGTAGGTTGATATCCCCTAGGATAATGCATTTTGTTTTGGGCTTAATTAGAGGCGTAAGCAGTAGAGGGATGTCTATGTTGGGATGAGTATTTTTATTAGGCGCTCTGTACACTACTAGGAGGTTCGTAGTGGGGTTCGGGTTAGGGGTGAATTTGACTAATAGGAGTTTGTATCTGTGTATTTGTTCTAGAAGACAGGCTGTGAGTTGTAGAGAGGTTCTAACTATGACGGCCACTCCACCTCCTTGGAGAATGTTCCTGTCTGTTCGGAGGATACTATATCCTTGTGGGAGGGCAATGGTTAGTAGCGGGCCTGAGGCCAGGTGCAACCAGGTTTCAGCAATGGCTATCATATCAAGTTGGTAGTCTATGATGAGTTCATGAATTTCTGTGGCGTGGGCACCGAGGGATCGTGCATTGATAAGTGCACCTTTGGTTTTGAGGACATGGTTAGAGGGTGGTGTGGTCTTGGGGTTGGAGGGCTGGGTTGTGCTGGAATGGGTGACAGCTGGATTGTTATACTTGTTAGTGAGATTGTTGATTGGGCAGTTGTAAGGCATAGGCATGGCTGAGGTGGGGGAGGTAGCAGTTGAGTTGGGCCTGGGAGCTGGCTGGTTAATTCTGGTTCTGGCTCCAAGTCTGTTGAGTCTAGTGGTGCCCAGAGAGGGTGTGGTTGTGTTGTTGGTTTTGGTGCCGGTGGGGGGTGAGGTGTACAGGTGGGTTAAGGTAGGAGAGGAAGGCTCAGCTAGCCTGTTGTCACTAGGTGTAGTAGCATGATTGTAGTTACTTGTGGGTGGGAAAGGGGGGTGGGCAGGTAGGAATGGGGTAGGACAGGGAACAGGGTGGTGGCGCTGGCATCCTAGCCTGGCTACGCCATTATTAACCATAGTGAAATGGCCTCCTGTGCGGGGTACTGCATCGGGCATTAGGCAAAATGGAAACATTATAGTGATTAGGAATGTTAGCATTGTCTCAAAACTGGCGGTCTTGGTCTAGTCGCGTGAGGTAGTTGCTAAATCAACTATGCCTGCGCTAAACAGCTGGTGCGGCAGGTAAGTCAGCTTTGCATGTGCTAATCAAGTGGGGCGGCGGCAGTTAAAAACAACTTTTGCATATTCTACTCAGAGACAACAGTTCAAGTCAGCTGTGCATGCGCTAATCAAGTGGGGCGGCTGTAACAGCAATAACATTTGCATATTCTGATCAGAGGCAACAGTTCAATTCAACTAGGCATGGGCTAGGCAGGTATGGTAACAGATAAGTCAATTATGCAGAGGTTGGACGGCAGTGCATTAGCAGTGATACAATTTTGATTGGGTAGTAATAGTGAGTGGGGTTCGCAGGGTCATATGGGAGGGCCAGGCGAATAGCAATACCGGGAGCTGCGCGCAGCACCCGTTGTGGTACAGTGACGGTGGGGCAAACTGCGGAATTATTGTTCGCATGCCAGGAAAGGTATTTGGTCGTGGTTTAAGTCACTTGAGGCAGTAGGGCATGACAGTGCTTACTTGCAGTAGCGTGGTCGCTGTAGTTCTGGGTGTCCCTCTGCTCCGGTGGGCACGCTGGTGCTCCAGAGTTTACAGTTGGGATGAGGAGGAGTGGTGGGGATTGTACGAAGGTTCGTGGGCGGCGGTAGGAAGAATATAACGAGAGACAGTGTTCCGCTCCGTGCTGCCGATGCGGACAGGGGCAGACAGGAAGGTGCCTTCGACTCTGTGGGCCTTAGATGATGGTTACAGGTTAATGGAGATCATATCTAGCGCATACTTAAGTGAGCGGTAACAAGACAAATAAGACACAGTTAGTCAATAGTAGGTCTACTGTTGCAGGTTGCACTTGTTTAAGGCTGTAGTTACATGGGTTATGTTGTCTTACATAGTTGGAGGCAGATCATGTTGGGGTACTACCAGGTGATATCCTAGTGGGCCATAGTAGCTCGGTTTATCTGTACGTGGGGTTCATGTCTGAATTGTGACCAAGGACAGTATTTTGAATATATGCAGCAATGCAATATGCTTTCAGATTGATATTGACATATAGTCCAATACCCATAAAGGGTTGCCATCTATACTCTGGGTCGGGGGGAGTGATTTGGAGCATATACTTCATCCTGGACTTCTCGCATGTCGATCTAAGGATCTGCTAATAGACGATGAAGAGTTACTGGGTTATTTGCTGCCCCTCACAATGTGTTCCTCGAAGAACCTCCATGCCTCCTACAAGGACTGGAGAGCCCTCCTTGCAAACACCCCTTTTCCTGACCTCATTAGAGAGTCAATGAGGATTCGCGAGGGTGCCTAATTCCAGAAAGATCTTAAGGTTGACTCCTTTGTTCTGAAATTCACCTGTCCGCCCGGTTTGCTGGGTGCAGTTTGTCATACCAATCCCAGTAGTTAAGGTTTCTGGCTAATATGGGCCTGGGAGTTGACCTGGACTGGCGGTTGGGACCGATTTGTTTTTCCCACTAAATCATGTTGCGAATGTCATGGGCCATTGTGGCTGCCTGGAGCATTTGTGCCAGGAACCTGGGAAAGTATTGCTCAGATAGCTGCCTGTAAGGTCTTGATTCCTCCTTTGCAGTGGCTTGGGATCTTTAGACATATTGGCTCCATTTGACCAGTGACTATGACTTCCTAGTCCTGGACCCCCAGACAAATCCGACAGCAATCCCAGAGCCAAGGCATGCCAGAGTTTGCTCTGAAAGGGGACAGCAATGCATTTTCTCCTTGGTTCTTTGTTTGCCCTGCCCAGTCACTTCTTTTTTTTGTCCTGCAGCAGACAAAGCTGTAAACGCTCAGTCTTCAGCATTGGGATGGAGGGCCATTTACACCTCAAAGTGTAATCCCCACCTGCTCTGCACACTGTTTGGTGTATGTGTATATGAGGCATATTCTCTGCACAATCCAGTGTTTCGTTTGCTAACAAACATTCTAAAAAAAAGAAAATAGACTCAATCACAAAGTAAAGCCATATTCCTAATATGAAAGGCACCTGTTGATAGCGTTAGCTTATAGCTGTACATTGTATATTTAATGTTATTTTATGGGAATGCAACTTACAGTTACATTATGCCTACCAATAAGTTTCATAAGAAGCAAACAATGACTAAAAGCAAGTGGTGTTATCACATATGTATAACTCAGAAGAAGACATTAAAGAATTCTCAAGTTAGTTCTTGTCAACTGACACTTGTAGTCTGTGGTTGACAGTGTGAAATATAAAACTACTAAATAAAGAATAAAATATGGATTGAGATTGCATTCCACTTTAGGCAAGTCTTTGCTTAGTTCAACTTGTTCGGTGATATAGGCTACGTGGGCCTTTGACTCCTGATATTCCCTTTCTTATTTCACACCCTTTTACTTTGGGGATCTCAGATGTGTTCCTTTCTTTCCAGGATAGAAGTACATTCCATGGTTCATTGCCTCCTTTGTGGACTTCTGTACCTCTCTTTCTTTTACTGAAGGTATTCTCATTCATTAAGGTTGATCTTGGGCTTCTCTCACTTTCATGCAGCTCCCTCTTTGGGAACCCTATTCCTTCTTTCCTTGTATTAACAGAGTTCACTTTTAGTAAACGTATTGTATTTCTACTTTCATCCCCTCCAGGGAACAGTCTTGTTCTTGTCCCCAAACTAACAGTTCATATGTAACAATGATAATTCACTTGTATTCAACTCTCCTTCAATGAGTTTTATGGGGTTTGTGCTTATTTCCTCACAGTTCCAATATAGTAACTCTTCTTTCTTATTCGTACAGCGATGAGTTAGTTGTTGTGTATTATACTCTTCGTTATTCTTCCCATGCCTCCCTGGTCCCCCTTTACCTTCATTTTTCTTAGGAAACAGTCATGGGACACGCACAGGTCCGGCGTTGGTTACATTTCTGTGCTATACTTGCGAGCCGGCTTCACCAGCATCCTTCCCCTGCAGTCCTCTGACTTCTTTGAGGTTCCACAGTATCCCACCAGGGAGCTGCGTCGCTTGTAGCAGTTTCCCTTGCATGGACTCTGTTGTCAGGCGGGCCAGCTTCCCACCCTGACTCTCTCAGGGTCACACCACGACCAATTCTTCTCTCAAGCTCTGACTAGTATGTGGACAATTCAACATTCATATTCATATTTTCTCTCTCTCTCTCTCTCTCTCTCTCTCTCTCTCTCTCTCTTTCTCTCTTTCTCTCTTTCTCTCTCTCTCTCTCTCTCTCTCCTCATTTTCTACATGAGTGTTCTCATTTCAATCCACTCAGTGTATTGGTTAGTTTTTCTTAAATAGACATGTTCTCTTTCTCATGAAAAATAGTAGTATACTGCAACCTGTTCTACGGCGCACTCTTGATACTTGGCAAGATTTGGTAGTCCATGTGTGACATTATATTCACTGGTAAATGGTCCCACTCGCTTCGAGCCCTAGGGAAGGTGTTGAGGAGTGGGCTCTTCTCCCTAGCTTCAAAGGGGGTGCTCCCCCTTGGGGAGAAAGGACGAATTCAACTGGTGAATAGTATTGGATGTTCCACACCTTTGTATTCTTGGGAGAGAAATGCACACAATACAACCTTGGACACATCCACTTGGAGTAAAACCTCTTTGTTGAAGTCGAGCATTTTTAGGATGGTGTCATTACACAATAGATTCTTTAAGTGTTAAAAACTGGTTGGATCTTTCTTACCCTACAGGAGTTTCTGCGCCTGAGTGTTTTTCCATTTATCTGTCAGATTAGCGGCTGTCGAGAAGTAGTTAGGGATAAATCACCTATAATAGCTGGCTAACCCTAGGAAGGCCGACAGATCTCTCTGTGTTAGGAGTGGGAGTAATCTCTTCGCTTTTACTTTTTCAGTCTGTGGTTGAATTAAAGAATCTCAGGTATTTTACTGCTGATTGTGCAAGATGGTATTTTTGTGGATTGGCTGTCAGGCCCTAGTTCCTTAGAGGACGAGTGATTTCATATAAATGGCCGATGTGTTAAACCCATCTATCGCTGTGCACCACAATGTCCTCTAAGTAAGCACCACAAAATGCTGAATATGGTTTTAACATGCGATCCATCAGTCGCGTAAATGTGGCCGGTGCCCCATGGATATCGAAAGGTAAAACCATAAAATAGAACATATCTTGAGATGTTGCAAAGGTATTCTCTTGGTCGGATGGATTCAAGGAGACTTACCAATAGCCCTTGGTCAGGTATAGCATAGATATATATATTTTGCAGAGCCCAACTTCTCAATGAGGTCATCGATTCTCTGCATCGGGTATTTGTCGAATACCGAGATTGAGTAGAGTTTTCTAAAGTCTATGCAATATCACTACGACTGGTCAAGCTTCGCAACTAACACAATGGGAGAGGACCATGGATTTCAGGGAGCTCAATGATATCCGCCTTGAACATTTCCTCTGCTTCTGTTGCAGCTATTTTCTTTAGTGCGTCTGGAATTTGGCAGGGTTTATGGTTGATAGCTCACCCTGCTGGAGTTCTGAATAAATGAAAAAAATGTGTAATCCTGCCCGGTTGTTCAAAAAAGACGTCCGGAAATTGTGCCAAAAGGTCTTTGATATCATCCTGTTGAAACTGTGATAAATCAGGAGAAATTATGGTGTGTTCTTTATCAGAATCTGTCAAGAGAGCCACCATGTTGACACTAGTGTTCTCAGTGTGGCCTGCCCTCCATTCATTAAGCAGTTAAATCTGCGTCTTTTGCCTTTTATCAGGTTGGGAAATGAGATAGTTTAAAGGCCCCTCCCTCCCCTCCGACCACCAAGACTTGAAACCAATATAGCTTTTCAAAGTGGGTAGGAGAACCAAGACAGACTGTTCCACCGAGAACGTGCGGGGTACAGTATATTTATCATATGCTGCACTTTGCTGATGTTCTTGTGCATGCATTAAATGTTTTCTTAACCATTTCTCGAACCGTGTACATGTGGGATCTCAAGTTATGCGCGGTTTGAGAGATTGACAAACTGACATCTTCCCTCTCCTTCCAGGTCTCCTTCAACCTGTATATTCCCTCCCATGGCGAAGTTCAAATGGGGAATATCCCAGGGATGCTTGTGGTGGTGTATCACTCCAGTATAATAGACCTTTTTTAAAGAAGGGGCTGGGTTGATTACGTCCAGCCTCTTCTATGGTTGCTCTTCCAAAGGCTTCCGAAAAAACAGGGTCGGTTCTCTGGTCAAAGGCTAGACCTGGTAAGGGAGCAACCTCCTCGGTTTCTTTGGGAATTATCTTTTGGGAGATCTGCTTCGCCAAACCCCTTTGACTCACTGTCTGTTTCTTCCTTGGGCCACCTTTTCGCCTTCCTTAATGGTATAGGGATTATTTCTGCTATTGTGTAGGAGTACTTTAAAGTCTCCTTGGAAATCCAGATCCATGATTCCCACCATTGCATCCAACCCATCTCCAAGTCAACCCTATTTTTGAGGCTAGTCTAATATAGGTTCCTTGAGGAAGGGTCAATATCAGCCCAGTAGGGATTACGCATCTTTCACCAGAGGGTATTACAATCTCTGCAGTACTTTGCAGGTCAAATCCTATGGGCACATCTGTAACAACTGTAGGCGCTTGCCCCTCGATACTCAGTTTAGTGAACAGCATGGGTCCCCAACTTTTATCAGCCGGCACACATATGTGACGGGTCAGAAGAAGAACACAGACTCTTTGAGGACATTTTTAAGTAAGGTTTATTAAATAAAAGTCAAAAAGGCCTAGCTATCACTATGGCTATGGGGTGTTCACCATCTAAAGAATAACTAAGGTGTTCATCAGTCGTCTTTTCCTCAATGTGCAAAAAGAACTCTGTCCATCGTCTAAAACTATTACTATCTAACCTAATCATTTATCGTAACAAAATAAAGGCATGAGAATGACTTCCTTTACCTGCTTTGTGCTTGTTTTCTTGGTATATGTTCTCTACTTTAGCAACTCTCTTAATCAGATCAGACAGTTGCTTTCTCACACTAGACAATTTGCATTCCACTTTAGTTTCGGCAAGTCTTTGCTTTGTTCTTCTTGTTTGGTTATATAAGCTATGTGGGCCTTTAACTGCTGATATTCTCTCTTTCTTATTTCACACACTTTTAGGAGTTATTTGTTCTGTATCATACTCTTTGGGAATTCTTCCCATGCTTCCCCGGTCCTCCTTAACCGCCATTCTTCTTAGGAAATGCTACTAGGACTCTTATGGGTCTGGCATCGGTTTGATTTCTTCACTGTACTTGCGAGCCGGCTTCCTTGCAATCACTCACCTGCAGTCCTTGCACTTTTTCTGCTTTCCATAGTATCTCACTAGGGAGCCGCATTTCAGCTTCCCTCAGATGGTCTCAGATTGGTTGCGCGGGTCAGCTGCCCACCCTGACTCTCTAATGGCCACACCACTACCAGTTCTTCTCCTCTCAGGCTCTCTGGTACGCTGACAGTCCAGGGTCAGTTCTCTAGCTTCCCAACAAGTTTGGAATTTGCAGGTCAGGGAATGGCTCCACCTCTTCCCAGGATCACATCAGCAGTGAATCTCCCCTGCGTGCAGAGGCACTGCTCCCTCTCTCTCTTCGCCCTCTACATGACAAACATTCTCCTTTCAATCCACCCCTCTCAGTGGATCAGTTAATTTTCCTTAAAGATACATTTGCTCTTTCTCCTGAAGAATAGCATCCTTCAGCCTCTTCTTCGGCGCAGTCATGACATGATTTGGTAGTCCCATGTATG
Source organism: Ambystoma mexicanum (assembly GCF_040938575.1). Classification (NCBI taxonomy): domain Eukaryota; kingdom Metazoa; phylum Chordata; class Amphibia; order Caudata; family Ambystomatidae; genus Ambystoma; species Ambystoma mexicanum. Next base: position 1,606,607,553 of record NC_090932.1, read on the forward strand.
GCATTATATTTACTGGTAAAGGGAGTTCCTCACAAAGGGGGAGTCTCTCCCGGTGAGGTCCCACTTGCCTCAACCCCTAGGGAGGGTGCTGCAAAGAGGGCTCACCTCCCTAACCTCAAAGTGGGGAGGCTCCCCCTGAGGGAGAAAGGACGAATTCCCTCGATTTGTCACACACCCCTTACACTAACTAACGTGAAACATTTGTTTCTGTAGATGTGAACACACATTTGTTACAGTACACATAAACACTAACAGTGAACAAAGGCAGAGCATCACAAATGCAACTGTCATTACCCGAGCATGCCCCTAATAGCATCCTCCCCAACTACCTAGATATGGAGAATTTGCCCTTGGCATTATGTCATATTCCTGCAGGACACAAGCAGGGACAGTCTCCATCAACAAGTTCCAGACCTGTCCCCACACCTCAGGGTTTTGCCTCTGTTGTTGCCACTCTCCTACTTTCAACCGCAAAAAGACAGATTTACGAATGGAACACCAGGTATTTTCAGAATATCGTAATATAAGATTTTGGGAAGGGCCTAGTGCTGCACTCCCTCACCCCCAACTACTAAAGAGTGTTAAGGGGGGTTAGCAACAGAGCATCATACATTACCCAAATTAGGTGTTCAGGGCCCATAATCTGAATTCCCGTAAACTGAGCAATCCTAGCGGCCCACATGTATAGTTTTAAATGCGGGACCCAAAGGCCAACCCTGTGCATATTCTTCATGTCTCGTGGGGATAGCTCAAGGGCAACGTGCTCACCTTGGAAGTAAGACAACGCAGAGCAACACAGGTTTGATCCCCAGGTCCACAGTTAGAAACCTCTGAGTATTAAGCGCATTATAAATAACCAATTATTACTTAAAATTATAACATACTTCAAATTCTGAAGTTTAAATCTGGGATTTCCCCCCACCAAAAGGAATTTTAGCAGACATCCCACTAAAATGCAAAATACCGATTGATTGGAACACTTCTAAACAGATAATTCATTTGTGGAGTAATGATCGTTTTATTTTAATGATAATTTTAAATATAGCTCTTCTGCCCACTAGAGAAATCATAAAGGGTGCCTTTTTTGTAAAATCTTCTATATTCTTTTCATAACTGATCAATAATGACCTTCACCAGGGTATTTATATTTCTTTGCATAGTCATACCAATCTCTAGGTACCAAAGAGTATTCGTATACTTCTGGCCTATTGTTTCCTTCAAGAAATCCACTGGTTCCCACGGCTTTAATTGTAGGAGTTCCATTTTATGCTAATTCATCTTATTTCCAGAATATAGCCATTGATTTTCTGGTTACTAGATATAGGATTTCGGAGAGTATAACCAGTATCATCGGTATAAAGCAATAACGTATCCCCTATATCTTTTTTTTAATTTTTATTATTAGTTGTTTTGGTCGCGAATCAAATTGAGACCTTTCAACTTTAAGAAACATACCACATATACATACACAAAAATTTACAAAAAGAAGGAAAGAAAAAAAGTGGTATGTGAATAAAAAAGATTAAATCTCTGCATATAAAAAAATTAAAAACATCACTGATTAGAGATTTCAGCAGTAGACATCACAGATTACAGTATACAAAATAATCAACATCTGGACACTGTATACATCGGGACTTTTAGCTCATGCAAATAATTAACCACTGCATATCTTACGGCCTTTCTATTACTATGGAATAATATGTCCCATAGGTTTTGTGAGGTCAGAACATGTTGGTCCAGAAATAAAGGCTTAAAGTGAGCACAGCGGATTGCTAATAATTCATGACATTCTGTACACAAGTACTGAAATGTTTCTGCTTGTTGTTCACAGAATCGGCAGGGTAAATGGGTGTTAACATTGCCCCGCCGATTCAATACATCATTGGTCAACCACAGATTTAACCTAAATCTCATGAACCCATTCCAGTGGCTAGAGCTGGGGGACCTCACCATATAGTCAGCTACTGTATTATAACGCTTTAATGCAAATGGAAAGGCCTAAAAATGTTTGTAGTTGACACAAGCAAGGCGTGTATAGATCCAGTCAGCTTCCCAGACTTTTGATCTTGCTTTGTCTGAATTTTCTAATAGTAGAGTTGGTGCTATCTGGGCTTTTTCTAAAATCGATTGGATTTTTTGACGCCAAGCTTTCGGAAAAGTGTCCATGGAGCTTAATAGATATCTGGATATGATGTTAATGATCCCTGTTGTGGCTTGATTTAGAAGGCATTTGCATATAAAGCGTACAAGTTCCATTTATAGATTGCATACAGGGAAATTAAACCTAACCCATATCTTACAGGCGGTAGTGGTTGCGAAGTTGGTAGCTGTAAAACTTGCCTCCAAAATCGACCTTCCCTGATGGCCCAATAAGTGTATGACATAACATATCGGGTCTCAGCGCCATACAAAATAACAGGCACCACTTTTTGTTTAAAGTAAGTAAGGATCGGTAGAAGAGAGAATTTGCAGTATCTCGCTTTGATGATCTTGACTTGCGAGATACACATTTGAAGTTTATGAAGCCCTTGTTTGTTGTACTGATCAAAGGCACATAGGTTGGAAATGACCGTACCTAAGTAAACATAAACATTAGTAACAGTAATCTTACTACTTTGAAGAGGCCAATGAAGCTGTGTTGAACTTTGTGTCCTAGTGCCAAATTGGACGACATTGGTCTTGGCAATGTTGATTGTTATGCCATTTGCTTTGGTATACGTATCCAGAGCACCTAGTAACTGAAGCAGACCTTTAGGGGTATGCGACAATAAGACCATGTTGTCAGTGTACAAAAGCCATTGAATCTGAACTCCCAGAATTCTCGGAGAGTCTGATATCAATTTACTAAAACTTTGATGGATGTCAGAAACAAAGAAATTAAATAGGGCTGAGGCTAGTAAAGAGCCTTGTTTCAGGCCTCTGGCGGTTACAATGGAAGGAGTTAATAAACCACCGTTGGTAAGTCTAACCTGGATTGAGGTATTGGTGTGTAACTGGATTATCCATTTCAAAATATGCCATGGACAGTTAACATCAGCCAGTTTCTTATATAGAAGTTCTCTTGGAACCGCATCAAACGCCATTTGAAAGTCAATGAAGGCGAGATACAGGGGCTGTTTTCTTTGATAGGCTCTCTGTATAAGGCTTGATAGAGTAACAATGTTTATGCCTGAGCCTATGCCTTGCAGAAATCCTGTTTGGAAAGGATCTCGCAGGTTACTGTCCTGTAACCAGGTGTTAAATTTTCTTAAAAGTAGTCTGGCGAATAATTTACCTGGACAGTCCAACAATGCTATTGGCCGATATGATCTAGGATTCTCGTGATTGCCTTTCTTAAATATCGGGTGAATAATGGATTTTTTCCATGACTCTGGAATAAAGCCAGATATCAACACATGATTGAAAATACGATAAAGAATGCCTGCCCATTCATCGATATGCATCTTTAGCATTGCATTATGCAGCCCATCTGGGCATACTGCACGGGAAGTGCTCAGTTTCGTGATGCAATGTTTAATGTCATCAATATCAAACGTGGGGGGGCGTGGCCTGGAGCCGATGGCGAGCGGAGGCTGATTCGCCGAGCTCCGGCCGAGACGCCGTTTCCGAATCTTTTTTCTCCGGCTTAAGTGGGACAGCAGCCCGCTGAGAAGTACGCAGCGGTGCGTGAGGCGATGCCGCACAAAACCTGCCCGAGAGGTCGGATTCTCCGGCCCCCTGGACGGCAGCGCAGGTCTTGGAACGCGCTTCTTCCCCCTGCCGCGCCTGGATCCAAGATGGCGCCCCACACAGCTTAGCGGGGGCCTCCGCGCGGAGTACCCCGCCAGCACATTCGGCTGGGAACACTGAGGAGGAGTACCACAGCGGAGCTGGCCTCCTTGCAATATCCGACTGTGGTCGGCACCAGACCCTCGCCCTTCTCCCCCCTCACCACGCCGGACGGCTCCGGTCGACACTACGTGCCGGAGTCTCCCACAGCGAGAGCCGCTGTATCCCCGGAGTTCCACCGCGGCACAAAACACATCCCGGAGACGGCGGCGAGGGTCTCCACGCAACGCCCGACCGCGGAACATTCCAGACTCTCGTTTTTCCTCCCCTCTGCCGGCGACCTACCAAAAATAAGCACGGCACACATCCCGAGGACGGGGTCACGCGGAGGCACCACCAGCCTCTGCCCCCCTGGCCCACATCCATCTACAACGAGGCCGCCGCCAGGAAGCGGGGCCGGAGGAGCAACGGCTGCTGGGTCACTGGGATACGCCGCCTCACACAAAGGATCGGATTCCGGCTCAGAAAACCAGAAACGACTCGGAAAGCTGCGACGGCAGAGCTTTGGGAAACGAGGTGCGTCAAGCCACGGAACAACTGTGAGTGCGGCCCCTATTGCTCTCCCCAACCACAGCCTGCATTATCTCCGCGGCTGGGCCACCCAATTGGACTCACACACCAAGTGGTGACAACTCCTGCCCTAAGCGCTCCAACACTATCACCCCCGAGTCCAGGGGCAGCGACATAGGCGCCAAGGTGGCGGATAAAGCATCTGAACGCACAGTGGAATACATTACTCCAGAGCGCTGCGCCCCGGACAGCTCCTAACCACTGACAATAATAATCTTTCAGGGCACAGCCCACTCTAGAACTCCATTCCAGGCCACATAAGCGAGTGGCCCTGATTCCTACCCCACCAGTTTCAGGGCCCCAGGGCAACCGCTATTGCGCCTCTATTATGGCCGCTAAAAACAAAACCAGAGCTGCCACCATGGACTCCTTTGTCTCAGCCCGGGCAAAGACTCCCACCCAAGCCAGGGCTGGCTCCACCGAAATCATTCGCCCGCACGAGACGGAGCCCAATGATAATCACTCCCAGATAATGGACGCTATTGCCTCATTAAAGACTCATATAGACTCCAAGATGGATGAGTTCAAAATAGACATACAACTCATTTGCCAGGATGCCCGCAATTTAACGGAGAGGGTGACGGCAATGGAGAAATCTACAGAGGAAAAGTCCGGGGCCACAGCAGCCCTACAATCCGAAGTCTCGAACCTGAAAAGGAAGGTCGCATTCCTAGAAGAAAGGGCAGAGGAAGCCGAAGGTCGGGCTAGATGGGGGAACATCAGGATCCTGGGTATCCCGGAGGGGAATGAAGGCCTGAATACTACGTCCTATGTTGAAACCCTGCTGCTACAGGAGATTGGGGCCGGCAAGCTGACCCAGGGATTTGCGGTGGAGAGGGCCCACAGGTCCCTCCAGAAACGACCTCCCCCCGGCTCACATCCACGGCCAATAATAGCCAAGACACTAAATTTCCAAGACAGAGAAACTATATTAAGATACTCCAGGGAAACAGGCCCTATCGTACAGGGCGACTCTAAGATTTCCATATACCCTGACTACACCCAGAAAGTGCAGAGGGAGAGAAACTCGTTTGTTCCGATTAAAGCAAGGCTTCGCCAACTGAACCTTAAATACAGGTTGCTGTACCTGTCCCGCCTGAAAGTCATCCACAAAGGGCGAGCAATATTTCTCGAAAATCCGGAAGCAGCCAATATGTGGCTAGAGGACAATAACCTTGCCGACGGTGGGGATAACCCAGGAGAGGAAGACTGAACCCCGGGGGAGGAAAACTGGACCCCAGGGATCCTCCGCACCACCCACACATGAAGCAAAAACAGCCGGACCCAAGAAGGTAATCCAATTAACAGTATATCGTATGGAAACGACCCTCGTTCGGCCTCGCCGCCTCACAGCAGCCCCACCCCCAGCGGAAGATCCAACCGGGCTAGTTCGATCTTTTTTGCCCGACCCAACTCGCGCCCGATTCCTGGATGGGCTTAGACGGCGCGGGAGCGCCTGAGCACCGCGACAGAGTTGTAGTCGCTGGGCGCACCAGTTTGAGTTATGTTATTAGTTTAGTTAGTTTCGTAGTCTTCGTCCCATTGATGCTTGAAAATATCGAGATGGTCACAAGATATGCTCCAGGAATTGACGAATCAGAGGTCCATCGCCTACAGCCTACCAACCACGCTTGGATGCCGCACCAGGCCACCGCAATTGTCCCTCACGCCAAACCCAGAACACTGAACCAATGGCATCACAACTCAATGTGATGACATGGAACGTAAGGGGAATGGGCTCGTACCTCAGGAGGAACCGCATACAGTCTTATCTGAGGAGGAAGAAAGTCTCGATTGCGATGTTACAGGAGACGCAACCTCACCGAGGACGCTCTGTCCAAATTGGCAGACCGATGGGAAGGGACGGTGAGGGGATCCCCATACTCCAAATACGCAAGGGGTGTGCTAATATGGATAAACCCGAATGTGCCTTTCCAGTTACACGGATGTGAATCTGATAAGGACGGAAGATACGTACTAATGTGGGGAACTATAGAACAGACCCCGATCTGCTTGGCTAACACATACTTCCCACAACATGGAATCCCGTCTTACCTCAGTACACTGAGTCCCAAGCTGGCACATCACTGAGGCCGAACCTTCATATGGGGAGGAGATTTTAATTGTGTCATGGATACAACTATGGACAGATCACTCCCTCCCCCCCAATCAAGCAATCCCGCAACCCGTACCATGGCGGAGACACTGGACCAACTCAATCTAGTGGACATCTGGAGGATACAACACCCAGCTGACAGGATCTACTCGCATTACTCAGCCCCACACAGCGTCTACACAAGAATAGATTATTTGTTCATTGATCGGGACCAGGTCCCGCTGGCGATAGCCACAGAGTACCTGGGGAGATCTATCTCCGATCACTCTCCGTTAACCATGCAATGGCGGCAGAGGGGACCCAGACCCCCGATCCCCATGTGGAGAATGCCTTCCGCGACATTAGAGGACTCACAGTTCGGAGAGGACCTTGCTGAGAGACTAGAGGAGTACATCGAAATCAACAAAGGATCCGTGTCCACTTGGAGCACACTGTGGGAAGCCATGAAGGTGGTTACCAGAGGAGAAATCATATCAAGAGCTGGTGGCACCCGCAGGCAACTAAAGACGTCACTTGAGGCCCAAGAATCAGAGATCACTCCTTTAGAGTCCACTCCTGACGCCTCCCCAGAGGTCGAAACGAAACTGAAAGCAGCCCGAGAAAAATGTCAGCTCTCCTGGGATAGGCTGGAAAAATTCGACTTTGCCACGTACACCGCTCGATCCCACAGGGAATCAGACAAACCAGGTAGGCTGTTGGCCTGGCTGTGCAGAAGAGAGCACCCTAAACACTTACCAACGGAAATAATAGACACGGAAGGTGCATCCCACAGGACACAGATGGGGATCAACAAAGCATTTGCTGAGTTCTACTCAAAACTATACGCTCATGAAGCCCAGATCCCCACCACAGAAATATTAGATACCCTGGAAGAGATTGGCCTACCCCAAATATCCAGCGAACAGAGAACTGAACTGGACATGGAAATCACTCTCGACGATGTAAGATGGGCCATCAGGTCGCTCGCTACCTGCAAAACCCCTGGCAGCGACGGACTCACACCGGAATTTTATAAAGCATACGAGCCCATCCTCACCCCCATCCTACACGAAGTCTACCAGGAAGCTTACGCAAATGGGATCCTCCCCAACACCATGAGAGAAACTATAATCATCCCCATGCTCAAGCCCCACAAACCGCCCACTGATTGCGACTCATATCGACCCTTGGCCATGCTCAACTACGATAGCAAGATCCTCACCTCAATACTGGCCAGCAGACTTGCTAGAGTGGTAGGGTCTATAATTCACGAAGATCAGAACGGATTTGTTCCAGGGCGCAACACCACAGCTAATTTGAGGAGGCTTCAACACATCTTGGCCGAAACTCACGATTCTGAGGAAGACCTAGCGATATTGTCGCTTGACGCCATTAAGGCCTTCAACTCCATCTACTGGGAGTGGCTGGTGGAGGCCTTGCGGGCTTTTGGCTTCGGAAATGGCTTCATCAGATGGGTCCAGGTTCTCTACAACTCCCCAGTGGCCAGGGTCAAGACAGGCGGAATAGTCTCAGAACCTTGGGAAATACAGAGGGGCACGAGACAAGGATGCCCACTTTCGCCCATGCTGTACATATTGGGACTGGAACCGATTGCCATATACTTCCGTCAACAGCTCTTCGACGCCGGGATCAAGGTGGGCAACGTTTATAACATAATATCATTGTACGCAGATGACGTTCTCCTGTATTTAAAAGATCCCGAGATCAATGCACCGACAACACTGGAGGTACTCGACAATACGCGAGATACTCTGGAATCCAATTTAGCAGACACAAATCCTCAGCATTCCCCCTGGCCAGATTGAGAGACGTTTTAGCAGAAGACCTCCCAAGTATAGGGATAAAATGGCAACCCGAGAAGTTCAGGTACTTGGGGATCGAAGTCAGCCACACCCCACAGCTCACACATGAGCACAACACAGAAGTCGCTGTCACCAACCTCCGGCGATCTATAAAATTCTGGTCCAAACTCCCACTGGCAATGGTGGGGAGAGCGGCGATTGTCAAGATGATAATCCTCCCCCGATTCTTGTATTTCTTTGTGAACATTTGCCACTACGTACGGCCTCCCTTCTTCAAGAAATTGGAGGCCATCATTAAGGACTTTTTGTGGGGACCCCACAGGCACAAACTGTCACTAGCTACACTAACCCTGCCGCATAAAGAAGGTGGAATAAAACTTCCAGATCTCCAGCTCTATTACCTGGCTGCCCAGCTCAGTCACATCACGAGGTGGCTGTCAGACGAACCTTCAGCTGAACTGGGGCTACGGAAGCAACCTCACACCAACTTAATTCCCAAGGAAACCCTATGGCACCCCCTTTGCCGCTCCCCGGAAACCCCTTTAGTTGTGGGGCTTGGCAGACAGATATGGGCCAGGACTTGCTACATTAGGAAGGTGCAACACCCGTACTCTCCAGACCATCCCATGATGGCAGATGTGTGCAAAACGGAGGCAGACCTTACCATAGCAAGGAGGTGGGAGGAAGCTGCAATATATACATGGGGAGACGTGTTTGAAGATGGAGTGTTCAGGGACTTTGAATCGATACAAGATATCGAAGGACTACCCAAAGGCCAGTTCCTCTGGTACCATAGGCTCAAACAAACCGCCAAGAAGCAGTGGCACTCCTGGCCAGAGGAACCTACCTCTGACCCTCTACTATAGGAAATGTATGACCTCTCCGATGGTTGGAGACCGGTCTCCAGGTTGTACAACAAGCTCATCGATAAACCTAACCCTAAGGGAGCGGCGCTGAGGGCAAAATGGGAAGCGGACCTCGTAGCCCCACTCACTGATAAAGAATGGGAAAGAGCATTAATATTCCCCAAGAAAGTGTCAAGAAACTCCAGACTTGGCCAAATACAGCTGAATGTCCTTTACCGAACCTACATGACTCCCCACAGAGTTGCCTCGTTCAACGCGAAGGTCCCACCGGTGTGCCCATGGTGCGGGAGCGACAGGGCAGACATGATTCACATGTTCTGGACCTGCACTAAAGCGATGATACTCTGGTCAAAAGCCAAGCAATCCTGTAGAGACGCCGGAATGGAGAGATATGAATGGTCACCCAGAGAATGCCTACTGGGTACATACCCCAGACCAAGCAAATTCAAACACCTTGTGAAGCTAATGGACATTTCATGTATACTTGTTAAAAGGACCATAGCGATGGCCTGGAAGACACCCGCAGGCCCCAGGCACGAAAGTTGGTTAAACGAAATGGCGAGATGGACAGCTGCAGAAACCAGAGCCTGGCAGGAAGGAACTACATCCAGCGGGGACGCCACAAGCGGCACCCTGGTCGCCTGGAAGGCTCTTCTGATGGACATGCACTTCGACGCGGACCATAAGCCCCCCTGAACACTTGCAGTGTCTTGTAGTAACAGGTTCCTATCAACACTATGCAGATGTCCCCTGAAACTGCTCCCCTCCACTCCCCGAGAAGTCATACCCTGGACTGAATCACCATCTCGAACCTCACATGTTACATCACACGAAGACTACTGTTGTTTAAGTTGTGTTTCCTTTTGTTTACCTTAATCCATAAGTTTGTATTATCTCACTTTTATCATAAAAACCAATAAAATAATTTGGAAAAAAAAATCAATATCAAACGTGAATTTCCCTGATGCTGCGCATAAATGGAGGTCTAATTGCATGTCAGAGAAGGGAGAGAGATATAATTTCTGGAAATACATCTGTCATATTTCAGAGGGCTACATGTAGCGGTATGTCAGTTGTACGATTAAGTAGTGCCCAGATATCATCTGTAGGTTTTGATACCAATTGTTTGAGCATAGATATCCCCTCAATTTCATACAATTTTGCTCTTCTTGTTCTGAGCCATTTCTTATAACTTTGCTTAGCTGATCTGATTTTTTCAGCCATGTCCAATCTTTGCGACTTTCGTAAATACCGGATTTCTTGTCTTAAATCAGATTTTCGATATTTTATTTCCAAATCATGGGCATGAGTGTGCCGTTGTATGATGAGCCCATTGCTACTAATAACTTGAGTAAACATCTTTATGGCAATTGTATAATCTTTAACCAAAAGATTGCTCTGATACATGTTTTTAAGATTATAATCCAGAGTTCTTAATTTCTCTTTATCCCAAGACAATCTATTTCTCCCATTGTTCACAACAGCACCAGTTACATTTATATTCGACCATTGCATCACCTAAGTATAACCAATCTGAAATGATAGTTTAAGTTTGTGATGATCGCTTAAATCTGTCTGGATAATTTCCAATTTTTGAACTGAGTGAAAAGTTTTGGCATTGACATAGATATAATCAATTATGGCATGCTGGGCACCTCTTTGCCAGGTGGACTGGGCGGGGCTGTCTCCCCTCACATTTCCATTTAACATAACGAAATTACGCTCAGCCATGATTGAGGACCATTTCATCATCCGCTAAGGCAACATCCCCATCTGAGATAAGATGTAAATTGAGATCGCCCAAGATTAAAACTTGTTTTAAAGCAGTCTCAGTGGTCAGTGCATCTAATGTATCCACAAATTGTTTGAAAAAGTCTTCTGATGTTAATGTATTGCTACACAAGTAGATGTTAACAATTGCTATTGTTTGATGGAGGCTAGATAGTTTTACCACCTGAAATGATGAAGAGGGGGACCTGCACATGGTCACTTTTAGACCACAGTCCTTTTCACTGCTAGTATAAGCCCACCTTTGGGTCTGCCATGAGCACCTTTTTCTGCTGGAGTGAACAATATGGTGTGTGAGTCCCGAATTGGTGGCAAGACAAGCCATGTTTCCTGAAGGGCAACAATGTCACTGTCAAACAGGTCCCCATTTGTTATAGAATTGAGGTGACTGTGTACCTGTGTGTTCCAAGAAATCAGACTCAAGATCTTAGTATCAAGGCATAGTTATGCAGATTTGGTCTGATCCGTTAATTCTTGGTAAGGGAAACTATTGGAAGCTGATGTGAATATACGTGGCATATGGCCCTGTAGTGTTGCGGGACCGGGCTTCGTTTCTTGTGATAGAGTGAATCCTAGGTCAAGCAACACCATTCTGGCATGCCACAAGATCTCAGCTACTAATGAAGATCAGATATGTATGCGAGCTACAGACAGATCAGTGTGGTTTATAAACTCAATTCGGTCGATGTTCAATGATGAAATAGCTGAAAGAGCAGGGATTTCTGCACAGATGTTAAGGATAGTGGACCGATTCAAGTCATAGGATTTGAATGGTGCATCTCGACATTTAATTATGAAACGATGGTAAGATAGGTCTTGTTTTACCTTGGTCTGTGTAGGTTGGTCTCTTGACGGCATTGGTAGCCGACCCGGGGAACGAGCCCTCTTGTCTTGGTAAGCAGCAGTGGTTACCTGAGGCCCCAGCATTAGAGGCTTAAGCGAGGGAAACTCTTTTTCTGTCAGTTTAGATGGGTTAGTCTCATTTGATTGGCGAATAAAGGCTTCAATAGAGGCCTTGATTTCTTCCCGTAGCTCTTGTCGAGACACTGGAGTCAGATCAGATATGCCTCGACTGAGGCTCTAATTTGATCCTGAACATTTTTCGTAAGAGAGTCCTATCTTGGGGAGATGACAGGAGCCACTGAGTTCTGGGTTAGGTCACCATGTGACTGTGGGACTTGTCTAATGTCATGTTGTAAACATTGGATCCCGGCTTGCCCACCCACGGTTATTGGATGCAAGGAATCACAATCTTCCTGTCTTACTATTTGTAAGGCCTTGTATGGTTGAAGCTTCAGATATGAATCAATGGATTTCTGTATCTGTGTCTGAATCGCCATCAATATAGGGGCGCTCTGGGCACCAATTGGATGAGTCCCCTATATCTCTCAATCTGATAACCGCAGTCTCCAAAATCAACATGATTTTTTAGCTCAAATGGTTTTAGGTCTATGGCAAAAAGTAGCAAGGAAGAAAGAGACGTGCACTTGGAGTGTCTTTTGTTCGTATACTAGGGTGAGATCTTATATTGTCAGTGCAAATCTGGGTCATTGGAGAGCTAATCCACCAAATACAATTGGAAGGAAATCCACATTCAAACAGCGAGCATTTAAGAAAGCACCATTCAACTAAATCAAATGGTTTTTTTGGCATCAATTGAGACCAATGCTGGGGTACCACAAATTTCCCTGGGTGAAGGAGCAAGGGCATTATCCGTCAAATATGACTGGAGGACAAACAACTCTTAACACATCTCACCTGATCTGTATGGATAACCAGACATATGCATTTTTGCAACTTCCCTGCCAGAACCTTTGTAAGGATTTTAAGTTAGGTACTGGGAAGGGATATGGGGCGGTAGCTCCCAAAACATGGGCAGTCCTTTACAGGATTCAAACTCAAGGTAATTTGGGTCTTCTTCATACAGTTTGGCAGAGTGCCAGAGGATAGAATCAATTAAGAAACGTCTGCGGAATGTGGTACCAAAATAAATATACATTGCTTATAATGTTCTGACAGAAAACCATTGGTGCGCGGGGCTTTATATTTCAATGATAAAATAACATTGTTGAACTGCATTGCTATAACCAACCTGCAGGATCTGAACGGTATACAATGCCGCCTCTCCAACTTAATATCAATGTATCTTGCTCTACATTAGATAAGTGTCCCCTGTAACATTACTACTACTGGCTGTTTATGGATGTAGGTTTGAACGTTTATGCGCTTAACCGGATTGGTTACCCCATCAATGTCTCAGCAAGTATTTTATGCATTGGATTATCCTTAAAAAATATGGAGATGCTTGGAACAAACCCATAACGCAGTCTCCCCCCAAAGCATAGCAAGAGCTATTCTGTAGTCATCTTGATACCAAAACCGCACGTAAAAAAGGTCTACCATGGGCAGATGTAATCATTCTATTGGTTTCATAGATAGGATTACCTTTAGGGTGAACCATGATAAAACATCCAGGTAGCACACGTAGTATCCACCACTTACAATATAGAAATATAAAGCTCATAATAACTATCACCATCTTCTTCCAGACAAAACAAAGAATAGTCATTTTTCCAGGTGTAAAATGGTGGTAGAGGGGTCCACATTGTCTGATGAGGGTTTACGAGGTGTAGGAGGGGATATTGCTCTACATGTATTCCAATGTCTATCGAACAAAACTTTCACCTCTTTCTGATCAGAACCCTTAAAGGACATCCCTCCAATACAGAACTTCAGTGACACCAGGGAAAAGGCCGGGGTGTACCTAATGCTATTTTCTTGTGGTGCGTGTTTTGCTTCTTGAAATGGTCTTCTCCTTGGGAATTCCAGGAGCCAAGCCTTGAAAGAACCACATTCTATGCCTTTCCCACAGGGTCCGCTTCACTCTAGTCTGCACATTTTAGCCCGAGTTGTCATGACCCTTGCCCCTGCCCCTCACTGGCAAGTCAGCCTTCCAGTTAGGGCCAGGCCAAAGGCCTTAAAACCTCATCCAATACTCTCTTGGAGTCAGTCCTGGCGCCTTTGGTGCCATGCTCATAACCATCATGAAGACCAACATTAGAATGGGACTATTTAACTTGGGGGGGTTCAGCCAACATGGAGGCACACACATAGCTCAGTTAGAAGGAACTGAGCTATGCGGTCTAGTCTTTTGGGTGTGGCAGGCCTGGGACTACTTTACCTGGACTACTTTGAGTGTGGCAGGCCTGGGACTATTTTACCTGGACTACTTTACCTGAGACTATTTAAACCGTACCCAAACAGCAGAACATGCATTGCGTTATTCTGCTGTGGGCAGCGGAACGCTCACTGTGTCCAGTTCTTTGATGCCAGTTTACCTGAAACCAAGGACCTGCAGAGAGAGAAAGAACACTACGAAACTTACCTGGAACAGTATCCTGTCTTCAATCCATCGCTGACTTCAGTTCCACTCACCTGAAGGTACGAACTCCATCATCCGGCACTGCATGCATCCTGGAATACCATAACCTGGAAAGACGAGAAAGAAAGACTGCATTAGTAAGTGTTTACTCACGTTTCCTCCCGAATGAAGAAAGCCATACAATTCTTACCTGGGTAGTCATCTCCTAGTCAGTATCATTGCTGGAACATTACGGCACTCGGCGAGGAACATCGCAACCTGCAAGGTGAGAAAAGACACAGGTTAGCAATATAAAAGGCACAACAGCGCCACGCATTACTCACCGGACAGCATCGCGCACACCGCGTTTTCGCCTACCGGCCCAGGCTCATCTTCAAACTGCATGACAACACCAAAATACCTTTCCATACCTAAAAGGAAAGAAGCAAGACATTATTATTTGAACTAAGAGGAACATAAGAACTGCATATAGAGACTGTAAAGCAGCAAACCTACAGAGTCGCAGCAGGCCTGGATTCCCACAGGGGGGCTTGCACCAGTGAAGTAACTTGGTCGCTGCTCGCCCCCCACATTTATGCGCCCCTGCCACGACGAGCAGGACGCAGAATCCACCTTTTTCAATATTAAGGTGAAGAGAAGGCCCAAGGGGGAAGAAGGAGTTGAGGCCAAGGGAGGTGGGAAAACATAGACAATCTGGTATTGAATCCAGCTCTCCTATATTGCAGACCCATCTTTAACCGGAGGCCTTACCAAGGGACCGGGAGAGGGCTCGAGAGTGCAAATCATCCATCCAGGGCTGGGTGGCATCCCCGTGGATAGCAGTTAAGCGTAACAGAGTGATGTTTTGCCAAGACCGGACTGTGATTGGTCTGGGAGGTTTCGGAGGCTCCAGCCCTGGGTGAAGTGATAAAGTGATCTCTACCATATCTGTAATTTTTCAGTGTGACAACAGAGACTGGTGACGGACAATTTCATATTGCCTGCTTTGAATCCTTCTGGGACACCTAGAATGTGAATATTGTTGCATCAGTGTCTGAATCCCAGAACGTCCATTTGTTCTTTGACTTGTTGAAGATACTTTATCAATTCCGGTGGGCCAGATCTTCACGAGTTTAGTTTGTTTTCCAGCTTCGACACCCGTTGTTCTAGCTTGCGGCCTAATACACCGGCCAGATACGTTCTTGTCAGTCAATACATCTTGGACCATGGATTGCAAAAGGGCATGAATAGCTACTTGAGTGAGGTCTGAGATTGCCTCACTGGACATATCCGACATGCAATCATCAGAAATACCAGAGCCTGTTCTGCTTGTTGCGCTTTCTGTGGTTGCTGCCAGTTATAGCAGTGCTTCCAGAAAGGGGTTTGCCTTGACCATGGAGTCTTACACTCAGTGTCAGGTCAGGGACCTCTCATCCAATCTTCACTACTTGATGAGGCTTGGTTTCAATTAGTGGCTCGCCTGGAGTACTCTGCACTTCTGTAGGTTGCAATGCTGTTCACCTACTTCTCTCCCCATCCCTCATTGAAGCTCAAATTCAGATTTCACTCTCCAAACTAGAGTAAGATGGCATGGTGTTCACAAGACAATTACCCCTCACAAACCTGGGTCGCTCTATGAATATTGTATAATGTCGCCTTTCCTCTATATCAGCGGTTTGCAACCACTAATTGCCCAGATGAATTGGACTACAACTCCCATCACACATAGCCAGCATAGTCAAAGGTGAGGAATCATGGGAGTTGTAATCTTAAACATATGGGGAGCCACAGGTTGCAGACCCCTGCTCTCTAGGTACCAGCCAGCACCACAATTCTCTACTTGAATTTTTCTGGGTTGCCTACAGGTGGGAGTACGTTCAGTCCCCCCGCAGTTTTATCCAACTGACCCAGGTAGATGGCATTAGGGGACGTCACTACAGAAGGCAGTGTTGCTGCCAAGTATTTCTTTAAATTGAACTCTCCAAAGCTGTTCACTGTTGATCATAGTCCACCTGTAATGGGGGGTGGGAAAAACCTTGGGGCGTGGTGTCTAGTATTCCTCCACCCACAATGCTCCCTTCACTGGTCTTTGCCTCTCCTTTTCAGTAGGAGCAGTTAAGGGGCAAGGGAATTAATAATTCACAGCCTTGGTACATTCGGATCCCGTTAAGTGCAAAGGGTGAAGGGGAGTGGCGGCATGTTCTTGGTACCCAATTGTGGTACAAACTAAGTGTAATAGTGTGTTATCAATGTTTTGGGAGGAGAGCCAACACAGAAATCCATTCGAAAGTTCATAACATTTACAGCTGTGGCTATCAAACATGGGATAGGCGAGACAAAAGATCTCCATCAACGGTAATGAATTAGATCAAAGGTCATTTTGTGAGAGGTTCCCTTGTGCAAGGCATCATTACAACACAAAGAGAAGAGTTGGGTGTTAAAGGCTTTATTGGTGAGAAAGTTGAGTCAGAGAAACCAGGCTTAGACATCCATTTCAGGTGATGATAAACAAAGGCAAGGAAAACTGCAATCTGCACCTAATGGGACAGACCTCTCTGACCTAATTCAATCTTGAGACCCCTTACTTTTATAGGTCACAGGCCACCTCGCCAAATCGAAACCTAACGTAAACTCTAGAAGCTACGACTAGGCCTTCTGCCATACTCAGCCATCCCGCCTCCTGCCAAAACAATGGATCATTCATTTAACGTTCAGTTACTTCTCTGTGTCTATTTCCGGATATGACATCATATGCCGCTTTACATTCTAACGATTTCCTCAGAGGAGCACACCTAAACAGCTTGATTAGTCATACCAGTCCAGGCTAGTTTATTCACCAAGCGGATACCTTTTGCCTTTGCAAAGTTACCCTAATAGTGAGCACTTTTAAAGTTCAGACTATAGAGTGCATGCTCATGTGAGTCCAGTGGAAATCAAGCAATGACAAAGCCAATGGGATCAGGGTTACATATAATGTCCGCTAGAAGAAATACTTAAGGGATATGGATAGTGGAGGAGTCGGACCTGAGTCTTGTGAGACTGCAGTGAGCAGCGCCAGAACCGCTGTGAGCGCGAGAAGCTGTTTGTAGGAGTGTTTCTATAACGTCTATTGGCACAGGCAGAGCTTAACAGCTAAAGACCCTGACTCTCCGCTGAGCGGATGCAGAGTCGGACCTGAGTCGTGTGAGTCCTTTGAGAATCCGTGTGGCTCAGTGTGTAACAGTGAGCGGTCGCCAGTTGTACCTTCTGTGCCCTCAGTGCTGACATGGAATATTGCCATAAACCACCGCCGGCGCGGTGTGACTTATCAGAAACAGAACAAGTACGCCAAGTAAGTCAATGTGTATTTACATCAAGTCCAGCGAAGACAACGCTGGGCGCACGGCACAGCAAGGTTTGGAGGGGCGTTCAGGCCCGAGTGAGGATGTTACACCGTGTATGCCTGCACAATGCTTTTGCTGGTGCACACCCATAGAGGACCAAATAGCAGAAAAAAATGGCTGCATCGACAGCCGAGAAGGGGTGGTTTATGGCGTTGCTGCTAGAGAAAGTAGCATCAGCACCTGTACTCAGGAGGGAGGGTGTGTTGTCCCTTCGGCCCCATTGCACTGTGAAGGTGCCTCGATACCACAACTACGAGTGCTAGCCTGGCGAGTAAATCAGGGGCTCTCACAGGATCGTCAGAATGTCCAGCTTCTAATGTCTATAGTCTTGATTACAGATGCAAAGCTACTGTGGTGATGAACCTGAGGGTGGCGCCATTGGCGATAATAGTGGTGCTAACAGTGCCAATGGTGATAATGTCGAAGATGGCGTGCATCAAGCTCCACGTCTGCAAAACAGCAAGATAAAAGAGCAAACTAATATTAAAAGGAGCTCAAGATGAATGTAGTGCTAGTCCTGTTCTGTTTTATCTGAATGATGTCTTTCAAGCTCCTGAAAATAAGACAAATTCTATCAAATATCCATTAGTTTTACAGAAGAAAGCAGAGTGCCATAGCCAGAGTGTGGCGGAAAGAAGGCATTCAATTCATGTAGTCAACAAGCTTCTACGCAATCTAACACAAATAAATCTTGATATCAACAACAAAAATGGAGAAGACTCAGTAGGAATTATGGATGCCGAGGACCCAAGGTGTTCCACCGTATTAACAGCAGCAGTAAGCCCCCCAGTGAACAAGTGGACAATTGGGGCTCAAAAAAGAAGGCGAATTGATGTGAGCTTATCACCTATGTTAAATTGTTCACAGCAGCAAAATAAAAAACATCAAAAACAATATAAGGATTGTAGACATGGTGCATGACAGGTAACTAATACAGCGGTAACTGACTCAGACAATGCTGAATTAAGTTGTGCGGAACCAAGAACCAACGAGTCTTCATCTAATGAATCATGCTCAGACTCTTCATTCGTGGAACGTGAATTCCCTAAAGTAAGGCATATCCTGTCTGGGGGGAAACTCACGAAATATGGAGCATGGGTTGTATGTGGGAGGAGTAGTTAAAAAAGTACTTCAAGAATTACAGCCGAATTTAATGTCGGCGTTATCAATAACCATTGCTCAATTTTTTTAAATGTATGAGCAGATGAATGAGAATGTAAAAGACCTAACTACTTTGTCAGCACTAATGAACTCCAAATTGGTATATCTGGAATTTGATGACACCACCTTCAAACAAAAGTTCCTGGAGGAAAATAAAAGAATCGATTGCTCACTTAACGCTTTGGTAGACCAAAAGCGTAATAATATTGAAGACAAATTGTTTGCCGAAAACTCAATCAGGAATCCAATCAGTGTAGTCAACGTGAAAGTCCTCAAATGGCAAGATCTGTGTGCACAACTGCTAAGACCACTGATAGGAACAACAAAAAAGTGTTTGGAGAAAGTGTTTGGAGAGGATGGAGTTAACAAGAGTACTCGCCCTGTTACAACATATATTGACTTGAATGAATCCTCAGAAAATCTACCGTTGGATGAATGTTCAGACAATATAGTGCAGGAAAAGGAGGGTGGGCCCCTCATGGTAAAAAGGCCCCATGCTACCACTAAAGGTGAAAGTACCGAGAGGCCTGAATTCCCAAAACCATCTACCTCAGCAAAAAGCGAGAAATTAACTGGTAATCCCTAGGTGGTGACGACTAAAATTGCTCAAAACACAGTAAATAATGAAGGGACTTATCCCATATTCAACTCAGTTAGCATGAACGATAAAGAGAAAACAGTGAAACCCCTTCAAATTAAAAAGCAAAAAATCAAATTAAGAAAAGGAATCGTGTCACCAGTAACTCAAGAATATTTCTGCGTAACATCAAAACTGTGAATGTGACCCTCAATGCTGAGACGTTGAATGGCCCTTCGGAAAAAAAGTAAAATAGCTGTACTGTTTGATAAAGAAAAACCAAAAATGAATCCAGCGGTTGAAATACAGAGTGATGAAGAAAATATAACCAAGTTGATGAAACGTATGAAAATGAAGAAGAAACAGAACCCAAACAAACTCAATCTATAGACTTGGAAGAATGTGACAACAGTGAGCCAACAAAAGTGCATGAACTAAGCAACTCTGAGAATGAAGGGCCAAGTGAATCGAGGCCGCAAAGAGTATGTAGGCTGTTTTTACCGACTGTGTCTCAACAAGCGCACACATTAAAAACTGTGATCCCACGTTTTGTAACACTGGAGGAAAAATGGGAAAATCCTGCTGAAATGTATCAGAAAACAAAAACTAATAAAGTGAGTATGGACTCAAGGTTGTTAAACAGAAGTAACAAAGAAAAAGAACCGGAGGGTAAGGTCACTTAAAAATCACCAATCCAACAGGCTCAAGACCCTGTACGTATACTTGATAGAGTCCCATGCAATCATAAGGAGGAACCACCGAGGAATAGGAGAAGGTCTGCCGAAGCTCTTGAAAAAGGCTATTGATGGAACAAGCATGATAAATATTGTTTAATCTTGGAACGGATCCTGTCGATTAAGGATGAATTCATCCTTAATAGGAATAATGTGTTACGTCTTTTCCATCATGTGCCATTGTTGAGAACAATTGAATCCAATGATATCAAAACGGTGGAATTCATAGATGAACCACAGAATGACAGAGTTAAATTGCATATTGACCCGATGTTAATATGAAACCTTATGCTAGAGGCGGTGTTGGTGTTGCTACCGCTAGGTTTTAACATTTTAGAAACAAAACATGATCTCAACAATGAGAGTGGAGATAAAAACAATAACCCTAAAGTTCCACGCGTTTTGCCACAAAAACATAAGGCTAAGGAAAGAGACCTGGAGCCTATGTCGATGTATGTGGATGACGCTCTGAATTTATACAAGATGAACATTTCTCAATACAATAGAGATGATAATCTCCTCCAAGAGGCTCAGGTAGGAGAGCGGCTCAAGATTACCGTTGAGGGTCATAACAAAATGCTTGACGGAAATCTAATCGATAAAGAAGCCGGTAGTAAAAATCAAGAATCAAATAACTGGAATTGGTTAGCTAAAGCACTGGGAGGCTGTAACCACAGTTAATGTCAGGAATCAAGCGGGGAAAAAATACCCGCACCATCGGAACTTGGAACACCAGGGGGTTTCAGCACCTCTTTCAATGTACAGCTAACTGGTTGGATGGCCTTGATGTTTTATGTTTACAAGAAACGTGGCTTGAAGTCTGACCAATTTCGGAGGAGTTTGAGATCATGATAAACCTGGCAATTAAAAAACAAAAAGGCAGACCAATAGCAGGCTTACTGACCTTTGTGAGGAAAAGGTCAGGATTTTGAGTTATCAGCTTCACAAATATTTCCATGTACATCCACTAAGAGGTAAATCGAATATGGAAAACTGTCGAACCCATATTATCAACTTATATTGGCAGGATCAGGCTGCTGGCATAATGGCATTTATCGACAGAGTGACCGAAGTAATTGATGACATCAATGCAGAGGAATCCTCAACAAACATAATCCTGTGTTGAGACTTGAATATCAACTGTTTAAACTGAGCAAGGAGGTTCACTTGAGAACCGCAGTACAAAGCATGCAGCAGTCAAACGGTGTGATAAGAGAGAAATGGAGATAAGAGACATGTCAATGTTGAATGGGAACACAACAGGGGATATACCCCCACAGCCCACGTGGAGACGAAAGAGTCCAAAACCTATATTGGACTATTTTTCTGTCTCAGGTAAAGTGGCCCGACGAGCTGCATCATTACAAGTGGTTAGCAAACCCCACAGTGACCACAACTTGGTGAAACTAACATTGTTTGCGCCGGAAAAAGAATATGTGCGTACCTGGAAACATGATGTGGCTGCAAAACCAAGTAGGATACGTGTCCGCCTTTAAGACAATGATGTGAATACCATCTTAGATGCCTACCGTAAAAACCATGACAGATCTGAATATGGGCACTTACTGAAACAATATGTGGAAAAAAAACAAGGCCTTCGTAATTGCGCATTTAAATCTAAGCATTCTTTTCCAGATTGCAAGGAGAAAAAGAAAAATGCGCAAAGAGCTTAAGCAATGTATGAAATCAAAGAAAGACTCATGCGCTGCCAAAAAAAAGATCAATTAGGCAAAAATACAAAAACTGGATGATTTCACAAAGCTGTTGTCGAACAACAAGACGCAGAGGCAATGATGGCTAGATTAGCAAACAAAAACTCCTGTGAGTTCTGGAAAGTCATAAACGATAAACGCTGCTCGGATCACGCAATACAAAATAACATGGTGACTGAAGCTGAATGGGTATTGCATTACAGTCCGCTTTATAAAAAAAAGACCAAATTGAAGAGCCAGTGTTCCTAACATTAGACCAATGGGACGACAAATTCGACAAAAACGACATCTTGAACATCATTAAACAAATAAGTTCATCAAGGGCTCTGTGCCCTGACGGCCATCCTAATTATATTCTTTGAAAGAAAAAAAAAACAGAAATGGGCTGAATTTTGTTTTCTCTTGTTCTCGAGAATCGAAATCGAATGTTCGACCCCGAAATCCTGGAACAGTGCGATTGTTGTACCAATTTTCAAAAAGGGCATTAGAGCGAACCCCAAAGACTATCGGCTAATCACACTCTTAAATGTCTTGGGTAAGATCTATGCCACCCTACTCCAACAGCAGTTATCTGAGTGGATTACTTCTAACCAGACAAGCGGGGTTTGTTAAGTGTGTGGGGTGTGGTCTGAGCCTTCTGATTTTAAATCTGTTGAAGATGGAAGAGATAAGAACTGGAAGAAAAGTCTCTCTCCCATTTATAGATCTATCCCACGCTTTTGATAGTGTAGATCGAGAAATTCTCTGGACCAAGATGAAAAATTGGAACTGGCTATAAAAGAACTGCACACCAACGCAGAAATAAAAATCTGGCTTGACGAGACTGGAACTCTCGGCCCCAATAAAAACGTTTTGTGGGGCAAAGCAGGGGTGCCCACTGGCCGTAATCATCTTTCATTTGTTTCTGTCAGATGTGGGAACTACTATCGAAAGTATTCCATCATTCCCTCCAAAAATTCATGGGAGCCATATAAGTTGGGTTCTCTATGTGGACGACCTGGTCCTGCTTGATGTAACACATATAGGGCTCCATCGAAAACTCCATGCCCTTGAAGAGTACGCTAACAATGGTCTGTGCATTAACATCAATAAATCAGAACTCTTGACACTTCAAGATTTAAGTAAAACCAGCGCACGCTCGAATAGGAAGTTTAAATGGCACACAGGGAAAGAGTCTGAAGAGTGTATTGCATACAAGGTATCTTGGCATGATGATCAGCTGAAGTCTGAATGATTCACCGTTGGTTGAAAAAACAAAAGCTAAATGCCAGCAATTGGTGATACAAGCAGCTGTGTTAAATTCTCGTTAAAACCAGTGCTTGACTTTTATAAACCCAAAGCCGTTACTGTGCTGATCCATGGTGCAGAGTGTGCGTTGGGTTGTTCCTATTCACTGTGGGCTACGTTGGAAAATATCTTTTGGTCTAAGGTCCTATGGCTCCTAAAGGGAGTAGCAACTGCATGCATCAAATTTGAACTAGATTTGCTATCAATAAATGCAAGAATATGTTGGAATATGCTTACATCATATCGTAAAACGACCATGGAAAATGTCCTGCCACAATTTAAAATAATACAAGACCAGGGCAGCGGAGACAAAGAAAATATTCTGACCTTGCCGGCTGAACGTTGTAAGAAAATGATGCAAGAGCTTGATATTAACATTGCTATTCTCCAAACAAACCCGAATCAAGTCAAAAAGAAAATCTGGCTACAAGACTGGATAAGAGATCGAAACATAAGATCATGCAGTATGTACCGAGCGAACCAAAAGCTCTAAATAATATGCAGAAATAATTGGAGAGATTCCCTGACAGGTACCGCAGATCCCTATATATGAAATTTCGTCTTAATTCCTTCAAGACCAAAGAGATAATAAGCTAATGGCGAAATAACGTCGGCATGGAAAGGAGTTGTAGGCTCTGTAATGAAGATGATGAGATATTGAAACATCTATGTCTATTCTGTACGACGTTAAGGCCGGAAAGAACAAAACAGTTGGGGAACCTTATTGCAGAGTATCAATCGTTGAGTGCCGAAGACTGGTGGAGACTGTGTTTTATGGGACTCCAATAGAAAACTAACAATAGCTTTGACTTTCTTTTTTGAAGAAATAAAGTGATTTCAATAGCGAACAATTTATATCTAAACTAAATAGTGATGCTAATGTCTCTGTGATGATGTTTTTTGTTTCCGTGCAAAGTGGAAAGTTGATATTGTATTGAAATAAGTAGAAATTGTTAAAGGAGTTATATTTTAAAGGTTTGTAATAAACCATATAAAATAACAATAAAAGAAAAAGATAGTGACATAATATGGCAGGTCAAACTTTAGTCATATGGATATTGTTCACATGTAATTAAACATTTATTTATGTCTCTGTTGTATGTCTTCTACAGCATGGCAGATTGCATCAGAGGGGGTACACAGGGTGGCAATTCAATCTGCAACCTGGAAGGCACGCTTCTCCCCATCAAACAATATTTAAAATGTGTAACGTAATATGTCTTATCATTCCAAGCTTCGAGGAGTCATTTCTATCCAAACGTGTACAAATTCAACATGCAACTTTACCATCCGCTTCCTCTCTGCTGGCAAGCATACAAAGGGATGTTTTCATTCTTGTCTGCAAAACAAATTGTACAACGACAGAAGACATTGCTACCAATTCGACACAACTGTTATTTCCTTGGAAGAGTGACATACCTTGCAGAGTGGTACCTGTTGCCTAACCTTCCCAACATAACCTGTTTCCCACTAACAATACCTATCCACTTGGTTTTTGGTACTGATTAATTCCGAAGGCTCTTGGCCAGCTGTGATGGAGCCCATCTTCCTGGTTGCTGAGAAGCTGATAGTTCCAGAAATCTTGAACTTCGACACAGGCCTAGTCCCATTCTACAGTCTCTCTAGCTGCTACTACGCCTTGAATCAATTGGGTCAACACCTCTCTCGTAATTGTACTGAGTTCAAATAATGTGTAATCCACCTACATTTGCCTATATGTTTGTGTGCTGTGCCTTAGTAAGGAGTCCTGTCACTCGTTTCAAGTGATCTAAGCAGTATTGTACGAAATTACAGAGGAAGCAAAAACTCTGAAGCCCAAAAGTCCGACCCCTATTTGTTTGAATAAATATATGTGGGGGTCGGGGAGGGGGGTAAAGTTAATAAAAATGTATAGGGGTAAGGTGGGGGGCTGTGTCCAGTGCTTTAAGTGGGCCGGGGCCTGCCAGGGCCGGGCCCCGGCAGTCTCCAAAAAGTGGGGGTGAGCCAGGGCCCTGCTGGGGCCCCCCATCACATCACGCCATGGCAGGACGCATTATGCCGCCGCGGCCGCAGCTGCGACGGGAGATGCGCCCTCCACTTTAACGTCAGGCAAGCTGACAGAAGTGCCAGCCAGGCACAGCGTTGTTATGACTGGCTGGCACTTCTGTCAGTCACTGTAACTTCCTATGATGACCCATCATCTGAGGGGCCATCATAGGAAGTTAGAGTCCCTTGGTTTGCCCTTGCCAGGTCACTGACCCTCAGCAAACCCGCGGGCTCCATGATCTAATATGCAGATTAGATCACGGAGCCCGCGGGTTCGCAGAGGGTGAAAGACGGCTCGGTGTCTGTGATCTCTGCTCTGAGCAGAGATCTCTGAGCCCGAGGTGCCTTTCTCCTTTGGCAAGGCTTTATAAAACATGCCTTGAACTGTGTACGTTAAAGCCATTTTTTATAAACGTAGAAATATTTCTATGTTTATAATAGACGGCTTGTATCGTACACAATTCAAGGCATCTTTTATAAAGCTTTGTCGACTGACAAAGCCACCTTGGGTTTTGTCCGTCCTCAACGCTTTATAAAAGATGCCTACGTTTCTAGCCATCTTTTATAAACATAGACATATGTTACAAATGTCTATGTTTATAAAAGGCAGCTTGAAAAGTACACAAACCATAGTAAGGTAAGGACACAAGTGTGAGTACCTTACTATGGTTTGTGCACTTTCAAGACACCTTATAAACATAGAAATATGTAACATTGCTATGTATATAAAAGAAGGCTTGAAAAATACACAAACCATAGTAGTACGAAAACAAATATATAAATGCTCAAATACATTTATATATTTGTTTTCGCACCTTACTATGATTTGTGCACTTTTAGGCCACGCCCACAATGGAAGCCACACCCCCAAACGAGGGCCCCCCTCAATTTCTTACCCCACTTAAAGCACTGTGCACACCTGACATTGTTTAACAACTTGTCCGCGATGCCGGTGTTTCCGGCGCGGTCACCACGGTGCCACCTCCACTTTTATGCTGCTGTTTCCGTTAAGTCGGTACTAAGAATGTGCCCATACTACTGCTGTGCCAGTGTTTCAGGCCCGCAGTGCGTCATTCTACAGATTCTTTTCACGGTGCTGCTGGATACGGTATGTCACTTGAGGTGACGGAGTTTGCGGCATCGCGACTCCAAATTTGCCGGTCCGGAATAAGATGCTGGTATGGCATGACCGGCACTGCTATTTACGGACCCGCATACTTGTAATGAGGCCCATAATCTACTGTACTCAGGATAATGTCCCGTGGACCATGTGCATGGATGATGTATAACTGCTGAGGACTTCTAAAGGTCTGTTACCATAAAAAGCGCCATACCGTGCGTGAAGTTCAACCATTTTTCGCCCTATAGCAGTCACTTGGTGTGCTTTTTTATAATATTTTCTAGGGTATCTTGATGCTTGAAATGATTCTGTTTTTTCAGTGTATGTAGACAATATGCATCAAAATTCCCACCTATTATAACGTAATCTTTAGTTTAGTTTAGTTTGTTTTCCTTGCGCCCAATATTCACAATACAAGAATTATTACAAAAATATCACTTCGAGGTAGTAATAATGATCTGGTGATTTATACTGAGATCCCCTTCCAAGAGCTGTAATAATTGGATTCAATTTTGTTACCCAACGGTGGTACTGAAATTATCGATTTTGGAAGGATGAAGGGCTGCATCAGACAGACTGAGGTTGTGAACTCACGTGAACTCATGTCGCATGGCTTTACCGTTCCCAGGGTTTGACAGATGCAAGCAAGCAAGCTACTCATGCAGCCTGCAGTATGGCGAGTCGACTAGAGCAAATACAGTATAGCCTGTATGATTATCACAGTGTGTAAGCCATTCTCTAGAGTATACATTGCGTAACATTGTACTGTTCTGTGATATTCTGCAGTGCACTAGCGTATCATGCAGGATACATTGCGTAACATTGTACTGTTCTGTGATATTCTGCAGTGCACTAGCGTATCATGCAGGATACATTGCGTAACATTGTACTGTTCTGTGATATTCTGCAGTGATATTCTGCAGTGCACTAGCGTATCATGCAGGATACATTGCGTAACATTGTACTGTTCTGTGATATTCTGCAGTGCACTAGCGTATCATGCAGGATACATTGCGTAACATTGTACTGTTCTGTGATATTCTGCAGTGCACTACCGTATCATGCAGGATACATTGCGTAACATTGTACTGTTCTGTGATATTCTGCAGTGCACTACCGTATCATGCAGGATACATTGCGTAACATTGTACTGTTCTGTGATATTCTGCAGTGCACTACCGTATCATGCAGGATACATTGCGTAACATTGTACTGTTCTGTGATATTCTGCAGTGCACTAGCGTATCATGCAGGATACATTGCGTAACATTGTACTGTTCTGTGATATTCTGCAGTGCACTACCATATCATGCAGGATACATTGCGTAACATTGTACTGTTCTGTGATATTCTGCAGTGCACTACCATGCGGTCTAGCAGAGCTGCAGTTTGCGTACTACAGTTTCTATCAGAAATGACTGCAGTTTAGTTGTGAATCCTGCAGAACAAATGAATATGTGTGGCACATCTGAACAAATACTGTACAGTATTTACTACAAACACACGAACATTAATGTTCTACAGTACTTCTACAGTACTTCTACAGTACTTCTACAGTACTTCTGAATACTGAAGAATATGCTGCAGTATACTAGAAACACGATCATGGGCGTAATTATAGGGGGGGACGTCTATGGCATGCCTTTTTGCCCCCCCCCATCTTTTGGAGGGAGGGCAGGGGGGCCACGATCATCAATTATGTAATTGGACAGCGCGAGGCCGTCTGGGGTGCCCAGCAAGACTTGCGCTGTCTCATTACACAATGCAGAGATGCGTGGCAGCCGCACTGCAACACATTCAGGGCTGGGATGCCCTGTGTGGTTTAGTCCCTCACCCTGGCTGGCCTGACTCAAATTCAGCAGCCAGGGTGCTGAACTGGGTGCTGCAGACCTGGCGCCTGTGCTGTCACGCTAGCAGCAGCACTTCTGTGGGCCAGCGACACAGAGCATTACTTTCCGGCTTTGTGTTTGTGCGACACCCAGGCAGGAACTAGGAAGCTCATTCAGCTTCCTGGTTTCTGTCTGGAGGCACGTGAGTGCGAAGAGGTTCGGTCGGTGTAACATGAGAAATGGCCCGGGTGGCATTTGAAAGCAGAGCAGAGGTACTGGCACTTCAACAGAAGTGACTTCACAGAAAAGGACATTGCAAGGAGCATCATCAGTCTTTGATACTTGGAGGCACCATGGAAGTGTCTTTAGAATAAGTTACCATAAATAAGCCAAGTGACAAATAACTTTGTGATGCTAAATACCTAAATTGCAGTATTGTTATATGTGGAGCAACTCTATAGTCATTAGGCTTTTATATATATTATATCTATTATATCTATTATAATAGCATAATACTTTAACATAAGCTTCGAAGTGAATCCGAACCACTTACAGAGCTGCAGATAAGGCACAATGTGATTAAATAATTTGCTCAGGATCACACACTTGGTTAAATGATGAAACTGGTATGTGGACAATTTGAGCGACAGCGCACATCTTTCCAGGCTTAGTTGTATATAGATATTCAGTAAGGTTTTGCTTTACATTTCATGTGCTTATTATTTATAATATATAATTATTTATAGGAATGCATTAGAAGCAATCCACATTACATAATAAACTAGCCTTTCATAATAAACTAACCATACACTATATACATTGGGCCTCATTACACGGATGGCGGTAAGGGATTACCGGCACCGGTAAGGGCACCGGTGCCGGTAATCCCCTACCGCCCTACTACGAGGTCCCTCAGCGGTCCCGTCCTTAACGTGTGGTCAGACCACACGTTAAGGAAGGGACCCGCTGAGGGACTTCAAAGCAAAAAAAAAGCCTATAGGGGCTCAAATGGGAATGCGGAATGGTATTTGGCATGGGGAGTTATCGGGTCCCCAAGGGTCGGAATGACCCGGTAAGTCACCATACCGCCAACCCGGACCCAGAAGGCGGTAAAGGGTAGCCATGGTGCTCATAGCACCATGGCTACCGCCTACCGTGTAATGAGGCCCATTGTCATAGAAATAGGTTGAGCAATGGGAGTATGGCTTTAGTTTCATTCTCCCCATTCTGCATGCAAAGTCACAATAGCATCATGCAGATTAATGTGAGCCTAACAAATCCTCCTTGGGTTTTAAAGCCATAGTCATTATTTCATAAAGCATGCAACATTATGCACCCTTCTCACTTCTGATCACTCCCTCCCATTCACATTTCTAAAGGGACAAAAGTCCCTGCTAATAGTACCCCCATCCCTCCCATCAGTGCCTAATGGCTCACATTGTAATACTCTGTTGATACAGAGCAACGTGAGGACCCTCTGCTGCCCGGATCTCTTTGGGACATTGGCCCTCATTCCGAGTATGGTGGTAGTCATGGCGCTATTTGCGCCATGACTGCCTCCCATACCGGTACCGGCTCCTATTTGGTTCAATGGGGACTTACCGGTCCATTCTGACCTTGGAGGGACCGGTAAATCCCCATTCACCAAACCATTGGGAATGGGGAGGGCGCAAATAACGGGCCGGCGTATGCCAAGCCGGTTATTTGCGACAGGTCCCTTAACGGGTCCCGTCCTTAACACCTGGTCAGACCAGGCGTTAAGGAAGGGACCCGATAAGGGACCTCGTAGTAGGGCGGTAAGGGATTACCGGCACCGGTCTTCTTACCGGTTCCGGTATCCCTTACCACCCTACTCGGAATTAAGGCCATTGTCCTGGTAGCGGTACACCTCTACCGTTTGGAACGGGTAAGGTGTCCTACTGTTGGGACAATGAGTGTGCTGAGCAGGAATTGCTCAGCACACATTGTCCTGCCAGCGGGACATTTTTGCTGTTGGGGCACCCTCTTTGAGGTGCCGAATGGGAGAGGTGTCCCAATGACAAATGTCCCAGTCTGGTTCTTAAAAGAGATACGGGGGGGCAGCTTAACCACCCTGTTGCGACTCTCCCGCTTGGTTCTCCACTGCTTGGAGCCATTTGCACACAGGAAAACATATCTTAATTTTAATCAGTCACAAATCTTGTAGAAAAAATCTATCAGCACATAGACATATAAGGTGCTGTGCAGAACCCAAGTTTGGAGATAAATGGCATTTAAAAATCTATACCAATTATACTTGGTCTCCCACTGTACTGCATTAACCAATGGTCTCTGCCCTTGAAAGAAAGGAAAAATCAGGCAAATTGCTGACATTCCAGTGAATCTGGGCGTTTTGGCCATGGCTTTATAGTTCAGCTAGGTCAAGTCAACGTAGCCCAAAATTTCAGGTATCAGGGGTGATGAATTCTGGTCTGCTCAATGGACATTGCACCACTGTTTCCATGTGTTATTGTAAATCTACATATAAATGTTGTGTGCACACAGTGTATGTCAGTGGAGGTGCTGGGTGCATTTGTGTGTGAGTGAGAGTGTGTGCAAGCATATGTGTGTTGACTTTTGTGTCTGAATGAATGATAAATAATGCATTGTTTGTATGTTCTCGTGAAATTAAGTTTGTGAATGTTATGTTGTGTCACTGGGTGCCTGGCAGGCCGGCTGAAGATGTGTGGGGGCCCAATTGAATTTTAAAGATACGCCACCAGTCTTATGAAAGTTATAACAGAGTGTCAGCAATGGACTCTTGTGGTGTAATGGTCTAGTGTTATCCCTCAGGGATTTAGGTTGTTTGACCGACGTACAAAATCACTGCGGAATTAACCGTAGTCATTTTAGCTGCAAATACGTTTTTACCTTGGTACAAAAAACCAAACCCATGTCCTCTCAAACCATCAGTACACCAATAAACCCCCCCACTTACCTTTTCTCCATGTGCTGCCTCTCCTGTAACCTGCAGCGTCAGATCCATCCATTTAACGTGGATCAGATCTGATGATGCAGCGTCCCTTTTCTTCTTTTTTTTGTTGGGTCCCCTGCCACCAATGCTGAGGAAGCGGGGGACACCCCGCAACCACCAAAACCAACAATACTGAACATGGGCTGAGGGGGCCACCACTGCAGCCACTGCTCTTCATGTTTGGTATCGAACTAATTGTGGTGACCGAATGTGGTCAAATCTACCATTCGACC
Organism: Ambystoma mexicanum; assembly: GCF_040938575.1. Classification (NCBI taxonomy): domain Eukaryota; kingdom Metazoa; phylum Chordata; class Amphibia; order Caudata; family Ambystomatidae; genus Ambystoma; species Ambystoma mexicanum. The sequence continues at coordinate 1,606,638,940 of NC_090932.1, forward strand.
AAATATTTTTTAACAGTTTGACCAAAACGATCCCTCAGAGCCACCATCCACCCTCCCTTCACCCCACCCCTTTCATTCAGTTGTCATGCCCCCCCAACATTTTCAGAAAAGTTACTCCACTGAACATATACTACAATTTCTATTACAATGGACTGTGTTTTAGTTGTAATGTAGAATATATTGCAATATACCGGAGACACAAACGTTTCATGCCCTACAGTTTCGACTATAAATAGCTGAATCTGGGCTGTGAATATTAAACGATAATGCATACCAATCATTTAACAGTAGACACACCATATACAGCAATATCTATTTCAAAACACTGTTGAATTCTATAACTTACTACATTATGCTGCAATATACTGTGGCACATACTGTAATATACTATAGACTATTTGTATAAGGGGTGTGCTGGCAATAGTGGAACTACTAAGGGGAATGCTCCTCTGTTGCTGCAGGGTGGGGGGAAAGATGGCAGCTCCTTTCCCTTGAGGGGAGGCTCATAGCATCAAGCTCTCCTCATACGACAGGTCTAAACAAGTAAAGAGCAAAGAGAGTGAGGACTGTATCCTGGAGCTGGCATTGTACCCCTCCCCAGCCCATACCAGGAACAGCCTCAGATGAGAACAGTGATGCAGACCCACTGTCTGAACACTGCAGTTTTGCAGTTCAGATGTATTGAAACCTCACAGAAATGCAGCTTCAAGGTTGACACCTATGTTTTATAAATGTGTAAGTGCTTCCCTTTTGAGGTTGAGGTTCTGTGAAATAAACAACAACTATGGGAGTATATGTTATAATATTTAGGGATGGGTTGCATTTGAGCATCAGGTATTCACCTAACAGGAGTTCTTCCTATTTGTCTTTGTTTAGTAACTGCTTCCATGTTAGGTGAGCCATTGTTGCAATATCTCCACGACAGAAAACCATCTTTCAAAATCTTCATTAAGCAAGCTCAGAAAAGAGCTGGAAAAATGTGGGAGGGGCTACTTAATGGTCTGGCGCTTTGAGGGCCACTCATGGTGCTTCACCCCCCTCAATTCTCAAGCTGGACTTCCTCTGCATCTCGCACTCAGGGTGGCCCCGAATGAAGCTTTGCCTATCTTCATCTGAATACTGGCCTGCATTTGCTGTTCTCTTGCAACATTACGTGTTATTATTGATTCTGCAACTTTATTTGCTCTCCCCTCTTGCTTCTCGACTCTTCTCTGTTCCTCTCCCTTTCTCGCTTCTCCCACCCCCCCCTTACTATTTTCTATGCACTTACTCTATTAGAAATGTCCTTGGGCCTAGTATGATAGCAACAATGTTTGTCTCCTCCCCATCCCTTACTTGTTTTCTCTACCCCCCAAACTTTCTGATATGTAGTCAGCTCCTAGTACGATAGTCGCGTGTTTTGTTCCTCTCCTTCCTTCTCCTCCCTTCTCCCTCACCTCTCGTAAATCTCCGGCTCTGCCAGAAATGTCGTCAGGCCTAGTACAGTCGCTTCTTTTGCTCCTCTCCTTCCTTCTCCATCACCTCTTGTAAATCTCCGGCTGTGCCAGAAATGTCGTCAGGCAGAGTACGGTAGTCGCTTGTCTGTTCCCTTTTCCTTCCCACCCCCTCCCTTCCTTATCTGTGTCTTAGCTCTTGCACTATCTGAAATGTCGCCAGGCCGAGTATGATCATTAATTTCACATTCTTATTGTTCATGGCCTGTAAGAATGTCATTGTATTTTCCCTGGTTCCCTCCATTGCCTTGAAGTGCTTTGAAACACATTGTGTATAGGCGCTATATAAAGAAACTATCAAATCTTATCATATCATCCCCCTGGCAGTGATGTTGATTAGGAGAAAGGCCATGCAATGAGAAGTGGTGTGAGGAGTCGCCGCAACTGAGCACTATTGTAGAGTAAGCAAAGGAATCCTTTCCTCCACATTTCTCTGCTTACTCATTAATTGTGAAAAGGCAGCCACCTTTTGTTTCTCAATGTTGGCAGAAGACAGATGCAAACAACCACAGTCATTACCCGGTGGTGCATCGGATGGTACAAACCCTGGGATAACTGAAGGGGGGTGCCACCCTGCATTTGGTCACGTCGGTTGTCGATAAGAACTGCAGTCACAAGGCAGGATATTGACGATGCCATCTAAGGATTATAGAGTCAAGTCCAAGGGGGAAGCCAACCCAGGAAAGCGACATACCCAGAGACAGAGCTGGAGGAGGGGATAAGCCCCCTTAGCCACCAAGTATGATGGTGTTCGATTTGAGACTGCTTTGTAGGTAATACATGCAGTTCTGAATATAATACTGGCGGGGAAGGGCAGACAGTGTAGTTTGACAGTGTTGGGGAAATCTGGTCGAATTTGTGGGCTTCTGCAATGAGGAGGGCTGCTGTGTGGCAGGCTGCATTGAGGGGCCAGGTGTGCAGCTAGAAGCCCAGTAAGAAGGGAGATAGGTAAAATGCAAACCATTTTAGGATGGTTGGTTCCAGAAAGCCCATCCTGTAAATGAGGAGGGAGAGGAGCTGTGGCTGCTGAACTGTGGCAAAGGCAGCTGAGAGGTCTAACAAGACTAGGTGGCATGAGTCTCCTGTGTTGGTGATTTACAGCGCATCGTCCACCACTTGCATGCTTGCAGGCTTAGAGTTGTATTTGAGGCGGAAGCTGCAATGGTAAAAACAGAGGATGCCAAGTTGGTCACAACTACTTTCTTGATAACCTTACATTTGCATACCAAAGAGTGCGTTGAGCGCTGGGCCAGTGAGTTGTTTAATGAGGAAGTCACCCATATAAGCAGTAGGATTAAGGGAAGCAAGTGTGTCTGACAGATTCTTGGGAGAGAGAAGGGTGAAGTCGGCCCAGACGGGCAGGGGAGATGGATAGTAGGACTTGAGGCATCAACGAGACATGTAATAATCTTACCAATTTTGTCAAAGAAAAAAATGTTGATTCCATCTCATTTCTCTTGTGAAGAAGGTATCTCGGGGACCAATGTGGGCTCCAAGCAGTCCTTATCTATGTTGAAGAAGGCTTTGTTCCTGTTAGAGGCTTTCTCAGTGGTGGATCTGTATGATATTTTATGTCATTTATAACGCGCCTGTACACAAGTGTTTCTAGGCGCAACAAGACAAGGGAGGGAAGACAGAGGGAAGACAAGACAAACAATCTTAATAGGCCTTGTGTAATTCAGATCGTGCAAGTGCTGTGACGTAAAGTGCAGGGGGAAGGGAGGAGGGGCGTGCCAGGGAGAGGTAAAGGGGTAAGTGCAGGCAGGGAAGCAAATCTCTGAGTAAGTGCATGGAGGCAGGGGATTGTGGGTAGCAGTTATAGTCCTTAAGTGCGCGGTAGGCCCGGAGGCAGTGCAGGACAGACTGATCATGGAGGAGCCTGATACCCAGTAGACTCTGAGGGTAGCCAAGCAACCAGTCGGCACAGGAGACAGGAGGCTCAGCAGGAGAGAGCGAGAGAAAGCAGAGTAGAATAGAAAGGTCTTGAGCTGCTTCCAGAACTTCATGTGGTCTGGCTCAAGTTTGAGAGGGGCAGCAAGGCCGATCCAAAGGGAGGCACCTGCAGAGGAGAGAGATCTACCCCCCACTCTCTGCTTGGAGAAGCGTCTGACCCTCAGAGAGTTTGAGGTAGTGGAGCGAAGGGTTCTAGAAGGACATTATTTTGAAAGAGAAAGCTGCATGTAATGTGGGCCTCGGCCCCAAAAAGCCTTCTGGATGATGCAGAGGGTCTTGAACTTGATCATTGCAGCCACCAAGAGCCTGTGGAGAGATTTCACGGCTGGAGCGATACAGCCCCTGGGCTTGAGGCCAAGGACAAGTCTTGCAGTCCTGTTCTGGATTAGTTGCAGAGGGCAGAGAGTACAGGAGGGCAGAGTGAGAAAGAGGCTGTTGCAGTAGTCCAGCCTAGAGAGAACCAGGGCTCTGGAGACAGGGAGCTTCTGGGGGAAAGTGAGAAAGGGACCAATACCTCTGAGGAGGTGCAGCTGGTAGTGGGCCTTGTTGGCAAAGTCTGTGATGTGTGGAGAGAAGGAGAGAGTGGAGTCGAAGATTATACCAAGGTTTTCTGCCTCACAGGAAGGCAAAGGAAGAGGGCCCAAGGAGGGCGGCCAGAGTGCTAGAGGGAAAGCAGGAGCAGGGGTCCCAATGAGAAGAATCTCCATTTTACTGGCATTAAGGCAGAGATCATTGGAGGCGCACCATTCCCCAATCGTGGATAGACAGTCAGGAATGAGCAAGAGAGAAGAGGAGGCTGAGGGGAGCCTAAAAAAGAGCTGAGTGTCATCCGCATAACACGGAAGGTGAGAGCAGAAGGTAGAGTTCAGGTGGGCCAAAGGGGCCAAGAAGACATTGAAGAGCCAGGGTGAGAGGATAGCACCCTGGGGAACACCACAGGTGGAGAGAGAGGTGGTGGAGAGAAAGGACCCAAGTTGGACCTGGCAGGGTCGGTCCAGGAGGAAGGAGGTCAACCACTCCAGGGCCTGATCCGTGATGCCCAGGTTCACACAGAGTCGTTTGATCAGGATGGCGTGATTGGCCGTGTCAAAGGCAGAGGAAAGGTCGAGGAGCATGAGGACAGAAGTAAGGCTAGAGTTGAGATTAGTGAACAGATCTTCACGGGTGTTCAGGAGAGCAGATCTGTGCCTCTGGCTGCTCTGAAGCCAGACTGATGGTTATGGAGATAACCAACAGATTCAGTGTGCAGTGTAAACTGGGAGATGGCCAGCTTTTCCAAAGGTTTGCCCAATAAAGGAGTGATAGAGATCGGGCGATATTTTGCTGGACAGGTAGGATCGGCAGAAGGCTTTTTAAGGAGGGGGTGCATAAGGGAGTGCTTGAGGAGAGAGGGGAAGGATCCTGTCACAATCCTACTCACCTGCCACCCAGCACTGCTACGTGCACATATTCAGAGACTCTGTTTATAGTATACTTGCAAAGTTAAAACCCGCAAACTGCCTCTGCATTTATTTACTTGTTTTACCGCTGCAGTTTTGGACCACTCTCATTTCATGTTCCATTCTGGCTTTTGGGTTAAACCAGCAGATGCATTCTGGTACATGTATGCATTTCAAAAGGCAGAGGGCTGGAGGAGACACACTAAATACATTTGTTTGCAGCAAGATACTAAGAGCTGCAGAGGACCTGATTGCATTCACTTGTTCTGAGCTACTGCAGGCTAGGCTGCAGAGAGCTGGAGAGCCCTTGATTAGAAACCACTGCTGCAGGCTGCTGAAGCCAGGGCTGGGCTTAATTGAAGACAGTTGCCTGAGACTGCAATCACCTCCACCCTGCTGGCTGGGAGGGCCTTTATAAACTCACTTTGAACAGAAGCAGTTGTCAGTCAACTGCTTCCACTGGGAGTTTGTGTTTGTGCTCCTGTTACCAGTTTTTGACCTTTCCCGAAAATCCTCATTTTGGCTTTTGAATCCTGTTGCTGTTGCTGTTTACAGCACCCTCTCCAGTCTGCTTTTGCCTTTTGCCCTGCTCCTCTGGAATCCCTGCCTTGCAGCCTGCCTGTTATTCAACCTAGATTTCCAGCTTTTGACTTCTGATACCTTTTAAGACATTCAGTTCCTAACGGATATCTTTTCTGCCTTTCTGCAAACACCTTGTTTTTTGTAAGCATTTCTGCTTCACAGACGTGTCCTGTTTCTGTCTTGCTTTTCTCTCTTTCTTTTTGCAAACCCAGCCTTTTGAAGTTTTCCTGTTTGTTCCTTGCCCGCAATATTTCCCCAGCTTCAGTCCATAGTTCTAGTGCCTGTTCTTAAGTACTCTGAGTTTCCTGAATACCTCGTATTCGCTGTGTTGGCAGCAACCTATCTTTCCTTAGACCTTTGCTTTGTATATACTGATATTCCAGTCTATGCTTTGTACTTTGTTTCTCTATCCTGTCCTGTACCTGGTTAATTCTTTCAACGCTGCTTTCAACCTGTATTACATCTTGGTCCACTGTTGTGCCTACGCTTTGAATCCGTTTACAGAGTGACCCCTGGGTTGGTCTCTGTTCAGATCAGATAAGGGAAAGACTTCTGTTGCCTGCGCCTAGTCCGTTGAAGTCTTCCCTGCCTCAGTATATGGTCTCCAGTTTTACCCTTGCTCTGAGTACAACAGTTTCTTCGGCAGGCCTAACTCATGACGCTGCTGTATGACCGTTGTTAAGAGTAATCTGCTGGTACCAATCCCAATGACTTTCCTTAATACCCGGAGAACCCTTATCATATTCCAGTACACCCTTTATTCGGATCAATCCATGTTGCCCAGTGTATTTGCTTGTCTTTGCTTTATCTCGGTCTCTTTGTTTACAGCCAGCTTCTGCCCCTGCAGTTCCTGTGAATACCTGTTTGAATTCAGATCATCTTGGTATGTACCCTGTTTCTGTTATATACTAGCATTGCCTCTGGAATCTTCCCTAATCTACAGTGCATACTGTGAGATATAGCCTTTGCCTTGTGCTCCACGGCCAGACTTCTGACAGATCCAGTGGCGAAACAGTGATTGCAGAAATCGGCCAACGCTGGAGCGAGGGTGTCAATGTGGTCCTTGATGGTTCTGGAGGAGCATGGAAGCATCTATTTGGACAACACTGTCATAGATCAGACTTGTTTAGAAACATCGTCTGGTGTTGTCGGAGAAAAAGAGGAGAAAGGAGGAGGAGAGGGAGAGGCAGCCAGAGGGGGCCCAGAGATGTAGGGGGAGAGGAAGAGGAGAGAGAGGAGTTTAAGTGGTGAAGTGAGAGGCCAGAGCCATACACAGTACCTGGGAGTGAACAGGAGAGGGGGAAACTGCACAAGGATTGGCCAGCTCCAAGCAGATTTTAAAGAGTTTGGCAGAGCTGTTAGAAGCTGCAGAGACAAACGCTTAGATGTGGACACTCTTCTTGGGCAGGACAAAAAGTCTGTATTGCCTTAGGAGCAGGAAGCAGGCCAGTTTGTCAGAGGATGTTGCCAAAACCCTCCACTTCCTCTGATTAAGCCAACTTATCCTTGGATGTTAAGCGTCCACATTGGGTGCACATAGATTTGAGAGATGAAAGATCCTCTGGGCTGCGGCCCTTGTGCCACCCCTTTTTAAGGGATCTGATCAAGTGTATGCTGGCTGTGAGCTTGGGTGTGTACAAGGATGTGGACGGGTTGACTTTGGTGTGACTAGATTTTAGAGGCATGCCGGCGTCCACTAGTTTTTTGGCGAAGTGGTTAAATGTATCCAGAAGGACTGAGACATTCCCTGTGGTGGGGAATATTGTGAATGTTACCTCTAGTGTGTATAGCGGCCAATTCATAAAGGAGCGTCACACAATCACACATGTTTAGCCAGGCCTTTGTGGTGCAGATTTGTGGCTGATCTGAGAAGGGGAAATGCGGCATCGTCAGTCCAGTTGAGGAGGGAGGGGTTTCCCAGGAAGGAAGTGAAGGCGACGGTGAGTGTGTGGGCTGTGGCATGTGCAGAGGAGAGCATGGAGTCCATGGATTCGTCAGAGGGAATAGGGAGTCATGTAGGTGTTGTACTGGTTGGGATGTTGAAGTCTCAGAGGAGGATGTTCTTAGAGTAGGTGACTGTTGCCGCAGAGAGCAAATTGGAAAGATCATTGATGAAGTTACCACTCCACTGCGGTGGCCTGTAAATTGAGTCACTGCTTTAGATGCGGAGTCGGCATGAGAGGGATTCAAAAGCACTCTGTGCGGCGGTCAGGATTACTGTGCAGGACCAGTCAGTCTCGTGGATGACTGCCACCCCAACTCCAGTTTTTTCCTGTGTGGTCGGTATGTGAGTTACTGTAGCCTTGGGATAGGAGAACAGCAAAGAAGTAGGGGGAGAAAGGTGTAAACGTTGTATTAGTAATAAAAAGGGCATTGACATCATTGTTGTTTATGAGGTCTGTGATGTTGGCTGTGTGCGCGACAGTTGTCGAAGTGTACAAAAAGAAGTAGTGGAACTATGTTCCCTGCTGGCCTGCCTCCACTCCCCATAAACCTCATCACCATGCCCCCTCCCACACAAAATACAAACCCCAAAACACATGCACCTGCTGTTTAAGGGAACGTTCAGTGCAATGCACTGTAAGTGCAAGTTTCAACTTCTTCCTACACTTTTATTTTAAAACGCAACCATTCTGGAACGGTTTCTTTTTAAAGTAAAAGTATAGGAACAGTAAAACTTAATTTAAAAAAGTAGACGCACACCGCTCCCGCTCACTTGAACCACTGGCGACAGCTGAGCAGGAGTTAACCATCATAACAAGGCGAAAGTGTATAGGGACGTATTTTGATGGAGTGCTCAGGGGATATTGATGAGGTTTGCCAGAGCAGCTGTCCAGGGCTGCTTTGGGCATTTGACTGTGCAATCTCTGGAGAGGACGGGAATGGGTTGTGGTGAGAGGAGACACATGGTGATGTCTATGTGGTGTAAAATGGGCAGTGTAACTAGCCCTTTGCCCTTACTCGGTCCGAAAAAGACAAAACAGCGATTGCCTGTTTCTTTGTCTGCCTTTTGCTTCAAATGTCTGGCACACATCTGCTCTAGTTGTCCCTACCACCCCACACTGGTCCAGGGTAAACCCACACATAGAATTAGGGTCTCCAGAGTGGTGTGCAAGTGCAACAAGAATGTTTGTAGGATTGCCACCTGGGACACTCCCAAAACATTTATACAATATTACATGTTAAATGTTGGCTCTCAGGATCCCACCTTGAAAGGTGGTCCTGAGTACTGAAACTGCATGACTGCAGGGTTAACATGGACGCCACTGGGTTTGGCATTGAAATGGCCACGTGTGGCTTACTGCATACCACCTACTACATGGTACATCCTCTCTTGGTTAAGACTGTGACGACGAAGATGGAAGAAAGGGTAATGACTTGTTTACATACCGGCAATCTTCATTACACCTAGCCCGTCTTTCTTGCGGCGGTCATAATTCCCTCCCACGAGAGCCAGGCCGTTGGAGACATACTGAGGTTGTGGCCTGGGAGTTGCAGACATACTGAGCTTGTGGCCTGGGAGTTGCAGACATACTGAGCTTGTGGCCTGGGAGTTGAAGGCATATTGAGGTTGTGGCCTGGGTGTTGGAGACAAACTGATGTTGTGGCCAGGGAGTTGGAGACATACTGAGGTTGTGGCCTGGGTGTTGGAGACATACTGAGGTTTTGGCCTGGGAGTTGGAGACATACTGAGGTTGTGGCCTGGGTGTTGGAGACTTACTGAGGTTGTGGCCTGGGAGTTGGAGACATACTGAGGTTGTGGCCTGGGAGTTGGTGACATCCTGAGGTTGTGGTCTGGTTGTTGGAGACATACTGAGGTTGTGGCCTGGGAGTTGTAGACATACTGAGGTTGTGGCCTGGTAGTTGGACACATACTGAGGTTGTGGTCTGGTTGTTGGAGATATACTCAGGTTATGGTCTGGGAGTTGGAGACATACTGAGGTTGTGGTATGGTTGTTGTAGATATACTCAGGTTGTGGTCTGGGAGTTGGAGACATACTGAGGTTGTGGTATGGTTGTTGTAGATATACTCAGGTTGTGGTCTGGGAGTTGGAGACATACTGAGGTTGTGGTATGGTTGTTGTAGATATGCTGAGGTCGTGGCCTTGGAGTTAGAGACATCCTGAGGTTGTGGTCTAGTTGTTGTAGATATACTGAGGTTGTGGCCTTGGAGTTGGAGACATACTGATTTTGTGGTCTGGTTGTTGGAGATATACTCAGGTTGTGATCTGGTTGTTGGAGATATACTCAGGTTATGGTCTGGGAGTTGGCGATATACTCAGGTTGTGGTCTGGGAGTTGGCGATATACTCAGGTTATGGTCTGGGAGTTGGCGATATACTCAGGTTGTGGTCTGGGAGTTGGCGATATACTCAGGTTGTGGTCTGGGAGTTGGCAATATACTCAGGTTGTGGTCTGGTTGTTGGAGATATACTCAGGTTGTGGTCTGGGAGTTGGCAATATACTCAGGTTATGGTCTGGGAGTTGGCGATAGACTCAGGTTATGGTCTGGGAGTTGGCGATATACTCAGGTTGTGGTCTGTGAGTTGGCGATATACTCAGGTTGTGGTCTGGGAGTTGGCGATATACTCAGGTTATGGTCTGGGAGTTGGCGATATACTCAGGTTGTGGTCTGGTTGTTGGAGATATACTCAGGTTGTGGTCTGGGAGTTGGCAATATACTCAGGTTATGGTCTGGGAGTTGGCGATATACTCAGGTTATGGTCTGGGAGTTGGCGATATACTCAGGTTGTGGTCTGGTTGTTGGAGATATACTCAGGTTGTGGTCTGGGAGTTGGCAATATACTCAGGTTATGGTCTGGCAGTTGGCGATATACTCAGGCTATGGTCTGGGAGGTGGCGATATACTCAGGTTGTGGTCTGGGAGTTGGCGATATACTCAGGTTGTGGTCTGGGAGTTGGCAATATACTCAGGTTGTGGTCTGATTGTTGGAGATATACTCATGTTGTAGTCTGGGAGTTGGCAATATACTCAGGTTGTGGTCTGGGAGTTGCCGATATACTCAGGTTGTGGTCTGGGAGTTGGCAATATACTCAGGTTGTGGTCTGGTTGTTGGAGATATACTCAGGTTGTGGTCTGGGAGTTGGCAATATACTCAGGTTGTGGTCTGGTTGTTGGAGATATACTCAGGTTGTGGTCTGGGAGTTGGCGATATACTCAGGTTGTGGTCTGGGAGTTGGCGATATACTCAGGTTGTGGTGTGGTTGTTGGAGATATACTCAGGTTGTGGTCTGGAAGTTGCCGATATACTCAGGTTGTGGTGGCGGGTTCTTCATAGGGTGTTAGAGCTGCATTGGTGCGGCTCCTTATACTCTCCCGCTATGGGGGAGGGGCTACAGAAGTACCAGTTATAATTGAAAAGAAAAAGACAAAAGGGTGCCCTTATTGACAGCGATGGCCTTCAGTGGGCTAGAATTGGGGCACGAAAAAATGACTCGTTTTAATAAAGACTACCAGTAAGAAATCACATCAACTTTTTTCAGAGGGCAGACGTTGACCCCACTGTGTTTTTTCAGGAATATCTTTTTAAAAAATGTGCTGCTCTCACTTGAAGTAAACACTGCTGTCACTGGGGTTCAAATCCAGGTCGCTTCGGATTTGAGGCCACTTACCCACAAAACCACGCAAATCTCTAACCATTCAGATGTAAAATGTTTCATGTTGATAATCTGCTGCTATACAGGACATGTTTTGTTACAAATTGTTGGTTATAAAAGGTGTGCACCTTTCATACTTGGCCAGCCATGTTACAGGAATATGTGCTCTCTTGGCAAATGCTTATTGGTCCTTTGCACTTTCATCAACTGGGAAAGACCAGTTGAATGTAATGTGCCCATTTCCCTCAGGATAAGTACACTTCCCGCGAGGTTACTTCCCACTGAGTATGCCAGACTCCCCCGTGTATGCTTAATTTAGGACTCGAAACATGGAAGACTGGGTAGCAGCTGGCGTTCACCACCGAGGCAGGCTGGCAACCAAGGGGCAGCGCCATATGCCCCAAAACAGTGCGGGCTCCGCACACACTGTTCATGCATATGCATAACAGGAGTGTTACCCAGTGTGCCCTTGCTTTTCTTGGAAACATCTGCATCAGCCGCTTGGACACCTGCTTTCTGCGCTTTACAAATGCATAAAATAGAACTATTATCACAGCTGACAGACAGCAATTAACACCTACTCCTGCTGTGCGAAGCCTCTCACTAAATTCCATTAAAGATCCTTGCAACTATACAAAAACAACACAACCCTGGCATGCCCCCCTGAGCCCCCTCCCGCTACCATCCTTGTAATGGGACAGATTCTGCGCGCGCCAAGTACATGGATGATCTGTGAGCTTTACCTGGTGATGCTGACTTTAAACCTACAAACAGAGAAGGCCATCTGGGCCTGGGGTTTTTTCCTTTAGGGATCTGAGACTTGTAGTTTTTTCTTTTCTATATAAAATGAAGAAAAAGTCTCAGAATTCCAAGCATAAATAGGGCTGGGTGGCCTTCTCAAGCATAGCCGTGGGACACTTGAGTGCTGTGACTCTTGGACCAGCTTGCGAAGGCCGTCACGTTGACTAGCCAGTACTTCCTGCCTGTTGGTTGTGCATCCAAAATGTCACCAGTTAAGCACTTCGCCCTTTGCATAAATTGCAAGGCGAGGGACAGGGTATCGAGTGCTTATGGCTCAGCGGGTTGAGCGCTTGCTGATGTGATCTGCAGGTCGCAGGTTCGCATCCTGGCAAGAGACAGCTCAGATTTTCATCCTTCTGAGGTCGATAAATGGGTACCAACTTCGTTTGGGATGATTAATGTATGTAAATATGTTCTATATGCAGCGCTAAATAAATACCAAATCGTTATGTGTGATAGCTGCGGCTTACACGCCCTCAATTAGCCCGCTATTCCTGGTATAATTTAAGGTCACCTTATACGTTTGGTGGTAATGGTTAAACATGGAATTTTAAAGGCTCCTGTTAAGATTCTATCTAATCATCTTTTGGGATTGCATGGGATATTTTTAGCCTGGGCATGCATGCCACCATGCACCATTCTATTCACTGGATGCTAGTCCACACCTGTCTTAACTTTGCATTCTGGGACTTGTAGTGCTAGTTTTATAATGAGGCAATCCAGGGCTACATTTAAAAACCAGGACTACAAGTCCCAGAATGCAACGTTAAAGCTAGGACTGGACTAGCCTATCCCGAATGGAATGCGGCATGTTGGCACGTGTGCATGGGTAAATAGAAAGTACTGCTTTGGGTAAATATATTTCAGTTTTTGAAATCCTGCAGGAGCAAAAATACCAGTCACTGAATTTAGTTTTGTTTTTAGAGAAATCAAACATTTCTGTGTATTTTTGCATTTTTCAGCTATGCCTTTTACTGATGTGAAACCGACATATAATTCTCTCAGCTCTAGTCCCCATGGTTTGCACTCATGGCTTTGAAGAAAGTGAGCTACACTCTGCTTGATCCTTCTACTCAAGTCTACTGGACAGCATTCCTGGGACTCCCATTGCACACTCTGACCCCCGCTGGCAAGGGCACCTTCCTATCTGCTTCACGGGCCCTTTCTTCAGGCCGCCGGGCTGTGGGCCATGTCACTGGACCATTATCAGGGCAAAAGAAGGCTCTTGACAGGATGTTCTGCATCCTGTGTGTTAGGGGTTGCCAGGGCTCAGCCCCGGCACTTATTTCTGAGCCCGGCACTTATTTTTAAGCCCAGGTTGATTATGTTGTGGTGTTTTGGAAACTTTATTATTTTAACACTCAGTGATAGTAACATAACAATCAACAACAGTGTGCACTGGCCAGGGTCTCTGCATCCTGGGCTGGCTCATGGATATTCACAAAGCTGATGACCCAGGTTGGCAGGGCAGGACTATCAATTTTCATGAAAAACAATGCGATGCAACGTGACGTTCCTGCACACTGATGCTGGCCATGTCCACACACTGATGCTGGCCATGTCACACACTGCTCCACTCAGCCTGCCTGACATTACTGCTAATTCACTAGTGAACTAATCAGCAGGGCGGGTTGACAACAACAGGATAGTCGCCAGCCAACAGCCCCAACACAGGGGCTAAGTCATTGAAAAGACCCATATCGAACAGGAGAGCCAGCCATGAGTGCCAACCTATGCAAGACGATCTTGCTGCAATGTTTGACGGGCAACTCATCAGTTCAGTCATGATTTTGCCTGCATTCACCCATCAATTTACCATAGGAGGAAATCATGTTTGCTCTTTTTTTCCTGTGGTGAGATGGTCAACATGCCCCATCTGACACTGATAGGATTAGAGGGAAATGTTATTTTAAAGGGACACTTAAACATTTATTTCAAGACACAACTAATATATTATGTTGATATCACCCTCAATGAACCAGCGGGAGTTGGAGCTTTAACCCCAAATATGTTGCCAATGTATGGAGCAGCCGTGTGACGGCGTATGGTGCAACAGCGGGTAGTGCCAACAGTAGACAGGGCTCTTCCCCTCCCCCATCCAAGAAATATTTGGGCCCTTGCACTAATTCTCTTACAAATTAAGCACTGGTTCTGGTGTAACCGATCACAGGATTCCACAGTAAGGTGAAAATGTGAACGCGATCCTCTTAAGATAGTTCCCGGGTTCAAAAACATGGGGAGGTAAGTATCAATTGTCTTACATTTTTTTAAACTAAATATTTGTGTGCATCATAATATTGTTTATATATGGAAGAGGCGAAGTGGGAAATAGAAGTACAAAGAAGCTTTTATAATAATATCTATTTCTCTATAGCACTACTCGAATCTAAGTGATTTGCCTGCGGCTGAAACTACCGCGGGCGAAATGTTCGCATGAGAAAGGTGCGAGCTACCAAAAGTTTGCACCTTTCTCATGCGAACACACATACGTACTTAGGAGAAGTGGGTTTGCTCCTGGTTATCTTGCTTCGATTTTCGGGATAATTAATCCTTCTAACACAGTAGTTAGTGCGATACAGGTTCGCTTTTATTAATGGTATTTTGAGCGATTCTACTTAATACAATGGTTAGTGTATAGAACACTGTTCCGGCATTTGTGCCCTAGTTCGGTCAGCCGACACGTGTTTCAACCCAAAGGGTCTTTCTCAAGGCTGAACAATATTCAAAAGTGCAAGGTGATGTGTGATAAAAGACATTTTGTGACAAGCATGTTTAATTACATTCATTAAACGTGGTGGGTGATGTGAGGTGGTGGTTACAGATTAAAAGCATTACATGATTGTACATTTCATTCAAGGTCGGATTATTGACACAGTGGAAAGAAGAAATTGAATAGGGGGAGAGATAAAGAGAGAGGTTAGCAAGAGGGGTGGGAAAGGACGATTGGTAGGAAAAGATATTGGAGAGGAGAGTGGTCCTCTTACCAGGTAAGTCATGCTGCGATCCCCTGGTGGGGTCCTTGTTGTGTTATTAGTGGCTGTCCTTAAGGCAGTCTGGCTCCTGTTGGGCTCTGAAAGTAATTCATAGGGAAATAATCCGTTTGATAAAGAAGGTGGATGGCTTTGAGATTTAAGTTTGGAGAGCATAGTGAGAGCCCTTAGCAGACTCTCGTGCCGTTAAGGCTGATAAGTAGCTGGAAGTGATAATCGGATGTGCCCAAAATGGCGTTCCCTGTTGGAATGGGCGTGTAGTCCGTGCTTTTTGAGGCAGGCTAAGCCCTCCCTTGTTGTGGCGAGCTGGGGCGGGGGATGAGAGGGGGCGGTAATGCTTACCTGTGTACAAGTAATACCCGTGTTGGGTTGCTCCCTGCGGCTTCAGTGGGGAATGAGTGCCGCCATGATTATGTACTCGCGCATGCGCCAACCAGTCGAGGTTTGACTGGCGGCGCATGTGTGAGTGTGTATTTTCCCTGCGGATGCTATCGCGCGTGCGCAACAAGGTAGTGTTCTTTGGAAGCAATCGCGCATGCACGAGTGCGAAAATGCAATACAAGCGTGTGCACGAACCGGTGTTAATCTGAACGTGCCGTCGCCCGGTGAATTACGGGGGTGCCAAATGACACAGGGTGCCCTGTGAGAGCAATTGGGGTGGGGATCAACCTGAGGGGGTCAGGAATCTTATTTACTGGTTGCTGGAATGAGGGATTCCTCATTATGTATGTAAGTGCGCCTCTTGTGGGTGACAGTGGGTGACAGAGGTTACACTGGCTTGAATTGCCCATGTGGGGCCAAAAGTGGTTGATTACTCCCAATTGGGGGAGTAAGGTGAGTTATGGTTGTGGGTGACTGGAGTCCATGCTCTTTCTGGGAGCCTGGTTTGGATGTGTTGGGGGATGCCCAGATGGATGGTCGATAGCGGTCTGTCTTGCAGTGGAAAGGGGACGTGTCAAGGTGGTGAACCATCTTGAGTTGATGGGAACAAGGTGGTACTCCAGTTGGGGTGAGGAGCCTGTGGTGGCTCTGGTCCGGTCCTCGGTGGCTAGGGAAGTGGGGTCCATCGCGAGGTGTGACATAGGCATCTGGCCTTCCAGATGGTCCGTCGTGGCTAAGAAAAAATATTGATGTCAGAAAGGTCTGTTCGTATTCGTTGTTGGGGCCAAAGGCCTGGTCCATTTCAGGGCGGCGTGATGCCCATTGGAGTATGTCAGAATGGGGGCAGAAAACGTGGATTGAGAGGGTTACAGAAAGACATTGAGGTCGTGATCTTTGTTTAAACCATTTTTAACACATCTGAAGTGGCAGATTAGTCGCGCTTCTTCTTGACTGAGTTTCTGGATTCTGTCGCCTCCTCTCAGTCCCAGCCGGACGATTTTCAGTCCGATGAACCTTATCTCGCTTTTGTCGTCCATTTGGTGGTTCTTCTGCCAGTGATTGGCCAGTGGTAGTTTTGGTTCTTGTGAATGTATGCTGTTCATATGTTCCCTTATCCTGATGCGAGTTTCTCGGATGGTGCTGCCAATGTATATTTTGTTGCATACGCAAATCAGAGCATAGATCACAAATTTACTTCTACAGTTAATGTGCTCCGTGATTTTGAATATTGGGCAACCTGCGAATTTGGCACATTTGGTTTGAGTCGCATACTTACACATTGAGCAAGTTCCGCATTTAGTGAAGCCGATAGGTGTTTGCTTGCTGAGCCAGTCCTGTGCCGTGATGTGTTTATCCGAGAGAAAGGAAGGGCTTAGTAGGTTCCTTAGAGTTGGTGCTCTGCTGAATGACATGCTCGGATATGTTTCTAATTGAGGTTTAATATGTTCATCCATACGGAGTAGTTCCCAGTGCTTGGTCAGGATTTTTTGGAGTGCATGACTGTCTTGGTTGTATCTTGTAACAAATCTAATCTTGGGGTTGCACTCTTGTCTTCTGGGTTTGGGTGAAAGCAGTGTAGATCTTTCAAAATGCATAGCTTGTTCTCTTGCTGGTATCAGGCTTTCGGCGGAGTAGCCTCGACATCTGAATCTGCGGTCCAGTAGGTCGCATTCTTCTGTGAAAGATTTGTCTGTGTTGCAGTTCCTTCTCGCCCGGATGTATTCTCCTTTTGGGATATTTCGTATGACACTTTTCCTGTGGCAACTTTGTGCATGCAGGGTTGAGTTCACTTCCGTTGGTTTACGGAAGGTTCTGGTTGTAATTTTGTTGTCTTCTATCATAATCTTGAGATCCAAAAAGTCTATTTGTTCTGAGCTGATGTGGCTAGTTAGTTCAATGCCATAGTTGTTAGCATTCAGGTAATCCATGTATTGGTTTAGTTCATCTTCAGTCCCTTTCCATATCAGGATGATGTCATCTATGAAGCGCGCCCAGTTGACAATAAGGCTGGTGTACTTTATTTCCTTCATTGCATGCTCTTGTTCGTAGGCATGCATGAAGCAGTTGGATAGTGCTGGAGCATAGCTGGCTCCTATAGCGATCCCCTTTGTTTGCTTGTAGTATTCACCATTGAAAATGAATATGTTGTTGTTGAGGTAGAATTTCAGGAAGGATTTGGTCATTTCCACTTGATCAAGGTGTGACGCTGACTTGTATTTGAGGAGGTACCCCATACTTGATATGGCAAGTTCATGGTTAATTGATGTGTACAAGGCCTTGACATCAAGGGTGGCCATTATGAAGTTTGGCTCCCATCTGATTCTGGAAAGTATTTCCAAGGTGTGCATGGTATCCCTGAGATAGGTAGGGATCTTGATGATAAGTGGCTGTATCACATTGTTAATGTATCTTGCTAGTGTTTCAGTGATCCCACCAATTCCACTCATAATCGGTCTTCCTTCTGGAATGGTGTCAAAGGTTTTGTGGATTTTCGGCAGGAAGTATAGGGTTGGCATAACTGGGTGATCCGTTCTAAGGTAGTCATATTCCTCGTCTGTAATGAGTCCTGTCGCTTGGTATTTAGTCAGGAGTTCTTGGTGTTCTTTGAGAATCCTGGCTTGAGGATTATTGTCCAGTTTCTCGTAGTTGCCCGGTGTTTCAAGGTGGTTCAGGGCCATTTTGATGTAGTCTGTTTTTTCCATTATAACTATGCTGACTAAATACCAAGCGACAGGACTCATTACAGACGAGGAATATGACTACCTTAGAACGGATCACCCATAAATTACACACATGTTTTTAACGTGCTGCTGACCCTTTAAGTCTGACTCTCTGATCCTTGCCTCTGAGCGTTCATGTGATGGTCAAAGTCTTCTGATCTGAGGAACCACTGAGGACTTCAATTGCACAGACTCAACACCGGGACACATTCTAATGCAGGGAATAATCAAAGCCGATGTCTTCTATGTTACAAAACAAAGAGGTGATGGCCGGAAGGTTTAGACTTTATAGTAAAACTTCAGGCAGTTGCTCTGGGCAACCCTACAGAAAGTCGGTCTTTGCCTGCCAAGCCTTTACAAAAGGGGAAAGTCCATCTGCAAATCAGGCTTCGTCCCACCCCCAAAGGGGCAGTCCGGCCCAAACTTCTTGGTCACGTCTCTTCTGCACGAGACCACAAGCATTCCCAGACATGTTTTGGCCTAATCGGGTATCATCAGTGAGGAGTAGCTTGGTTCTCTAAGCCCAGCAGGCATGAGACCCACGTCTGGGCATACCTGTCTCACTCGGGGTGACACAACAAAACAAAGAGGTGATGGCTGGAAGGTTCACACTTAATCTTAGAACCTCAGGCAATTGCTCTGGGCAACCGTCCAGACCATCGTTCTTCGCCTGCCAAGCCATTTGAAAAGCAATGGTCTGGAGGGTTGCCCAGAGCTGTGCCGGTGGTTATGATTTATTCAAAGCCTTCCAGCCATAATTCTTTGGTTTTGCTTCAGTCAACCAGAATAGGAAGGGTATCCTCAGATCTGGGTCCCAACCTGCCGGGCCAAGAGACCCAAGCTACTCCTCACTGATGACGCCCAACAGGGCTGAAACATGTCTGGGGATGCTTGTGGTCTAGTGCAGAAGGGATGTGACCTATCAGTGCGGGCTGTAAATTATATATATGCAACAACTAAGAACAATTATACCTGTAAACTTACGCCGTGATATCCCAGGGTTTGGGCGTACAACAAAAGCAATAAATAAATTAAATACATAAAATAAATAAAGCCACCCTCTGAGTACAGGCAATGGTGTAATAAGACCACTCCAGAGGTGGCGGAGAGGGGGCAGTAGAACCACCCAGTAACATAACAGTGTGTACTCTCAGGTTGTCCTAAAACAGGTTGGAGAGTCTGCTGGATGCCAGAGATCCAGGCCCAGTGAAGTTAGGAGAATTGCCAAGAAGCCAAGAGGAATAATGACAGCGTCCAGATCCAGAAAGGTGGAGGGAGAGGGACTCTGCCATAACCAAGCCAGAGATTGACTAGACCGCCACCTGCCTTGGCAGTGCCAGTGCCAAAGGGAGGAGGGGAGATGGAGATGAGCAAAGGCCAAGAATCCGGCGGAGGCCACAAAGAACCCAAGGAAATCCAAGGAGAGGGGGAGCAAAGCACAAGCGCTGAAGTCTGAAGTTGCATCCAGTGTGACACCCCCCAAAAGCACCTTGACAAGTAAACAGCTCAAGAGCTTAGTTCTAAGAAAACCCTGCATGTTGGGAAATTGAGATATAAGTCCCATAGCAATTTGAAAAGAGTCATTCCAAGCCATGGATGGATGCATGTTGGAAAACTGAGTCCTAACTCCTGGGTGGATTGAAGGAACATTCATTCCAACGCTGGAATATTGATTTCTAAGCTCCAAAAAAACAGAGATACTTGTCTAAAACGAGGGAACCGCTAGGCACTGAGCCATAAGTACCACAGGGAACGAAGGGACACCCATTTTAAGAAACTTCTGCAGGTTAGAAATCTGAGTCACAAGTCTCAAAATGAATTCAGAGACATTCATTCTCAGGAATTGCTACTCATTGGGAACATGTGGGAGACGGCGTACTGGAGCTAGAAAGGTGATAACTCGACGGCTTGCACCATGACTGCAAGGTTAAACTACTCACGAAGTTTAGTTTAATCCTTACTTTTGATTTTGTCATCTAGTCTGTCACAACACATGTTGTTTTTTTCCATAATGCCCCCGTATGTCAATGTATATCATAATGGACCAGTGTGCACACATATCCAATTTCCATAATGCCTCAATATGTGACCATCAGCAGTTGTCGAAATGCACTCCTTGCACACAGTGACATATGTATAATAAGACCAACTAGGCCCAGGCCTATGGCAGCAGATTACCACTGGAGAACACATTTTTCTATCAGTTAATTTCAATTTACTTTTCAATGTCTCAGTGTCTGGCTAATCCACAACAATGCTTGACTGATTTGGAGCTGCTAGCAGTTATTGCAATCTGACAGCTGACTTCTTTGCTGGCCAAACGTGTATAGATGCTTGATATTTACAAAAGCTTTATTGTTAGTGTGACTTTTGTTTAAAAAGGAGAAAAAAAGGAAATGTGTACCATACCCAGCGTGCATTAGGTATTTAGTAATTCAGTCAAACAACTGTTACGGACATATATAAACCTCTTTGGTCTTTATGTTCCCAGAATGCTCACAAATATGCAAAACAGACGGAATCTCATTGGTTTTATTGGTGCCCATCCCCGTTGTCATTGGCATTTGTTGTATACAAATGACATGCATTTTCTTTTTAAATCATTGCAAACGAGTAGGGGTTTCCCTCCAGGAAAGTAAAGTTTTAAAATGATGCATCATTTTACAATATTAAGCGCATGCTTATGCATACGTCAAGCACAAAAAGGGCAGTAAAATGATGTTCAGAAGCAAGCACTACTTTACCTCCCCGTCCACACATTTCGGAGCCGCTCACAAAGTGCAAACTTGAAATAGCTCATAGAGAAGTTGAAATGGCAAACAACAAATCTGAATGTGCAAGTGCATCAAGAAACCTGTTAAATGATACCAAAAGCCATAGCAGTGTGAGAGGAAATAACTGTGTGCCAAAGGTACACACTGTTTCACAGCAGTAAAGAAAAAAGGCCAGAGGTGTCCAGTCAAGGTATCCATTTGGCCATCTTTACAGAAGCCGCCCAGGCATCCCTGCTGGGTTTATTATGTCTTTTGGAGGCATTCAGCTGCATGCTCAATGCTACCAGGAGAACAACTCCAAAGCATGCCACACAATGCATAACACTTACATTTGGTCCACTTTGGCACTCTATCACACAAGCAACAAGCACAACTGGCCTGCTTCCACATGGACCTACATAACACTGCAACAGTTTCAGATCAGGCGCACCCTGTGCTCACTGTTCCCTATCCTCCTGTATCTTCCAAACAGGTTGCAAACCAACCTGAACCTCTATCCAGAGCTCATCGCCCAAACCGATGAATCCAATTCCCTCAAACACGGTAAGAGCTCCCCAACCGCACACATTTGACACACACACCAAGGTTGGCCTGCCAGGCCCCCTATCATACCAGAGATTGCTAACATTAACTCATTTCCCATTCTCCTTTTCTCTCCCTTAGTGCAACTCGTCGGTTTACAACCAATTTACTAATCACTGCAAATGTGATGTTCCCGTTTACACAACCGTGTAACTACCTGTAAATATGTACTTACAAAATGCTTCCAACTACCATATTAAGAATTCTGGGAGAGAAGCTCTCCAAAATGACCTTGAGCAAGACAAAAACTTAGAGGGCTCAGGATAATCATCTTTGCCCATTTCCTGAAACCCAGAGGATGCAGACCTTGCAGGCAAATGGGAGGATAACCTAATCTCTGGCTCTAAAGTGATGCTTGACCTACTTATTGAACATGCAGACCGTGAACACTAGAGGATTATCTCATTCATCGACACCCTGAAACATGAAATATAAATGCTTAATGATCCAGCTACCACGAAGGCCAAAAATGATAAAACAATGAATGACATTCTAAAAGGACACCAGGATGATGTCAAAATAAGGAAGTCCAGGACGTTTTTCAGAGACGAGAGAGAATACAGAGACAACAGGGTTTTCAAGTTCCAACCACAGTTTGATGACAACTACAAAAGTTCCTAGAGGGAAAGAACACCAAACACCTCACTGACAAGCTTGGACATGGACAGTGAACCTGAGACCATCATAGAGACCCAGACGGCTCCATCATCAGGCAAACAGACAAAAGAAAGTGCCCCGCCCATTAATACAACTACAACGACTTCTTCTTTTTTAGACTCGATCAAGCGATGAAGGAAAGGAACTCGCAAATACTAATACACAAATTCGTAAGCTTCCAGGATCCACTGAAGGAAGATACCTCAACACGCTGAGGACGACCAGAGGCAAGAGAGGAGGGATCCACAAATACAAACTCAGAATCCGAAGAAGCACTAAGACTGACAAGATCAAGATCCCAACAACAACAGTGGGAGCAAAGACACTAAGCCTGGTACTCAACCTGTCCAAACATGAACTATCATCATTTGAGGAAGCAATACTAAACAAAGGACTATCCTTTGCACCCACAAATACCGCCAACCCCATGGATGCGCACATTGATCTATTCAAATAGACAAGGAAACTGAAGCTTAAATAATTCTTCATCAAAATAATCCTGTGGAGAGCAACGAGAACTGAGAAACCACCAATCAGTGATGTTAGTATCGAAAATCTAGCTCACACACACCTCCTTATCAACCACGAAGACGGAGGGGACATAAAAATGGGCATTCCAAAAGAGACATCATACAAGACCTAGACATCGAGGACCAATGCATGAACATTCCTGAACTAAAAAGGAAATCAAAATTCACGCCCTGTTGGTCTGCATTTTTCTATGATAGTTTAGCGTGAGCTAATCCATTAATTCATGCATGCATTTAGTATAAGCCGTGTTTAGCATTATAGTTTGTTTTGATTATAGATCGCTATTTGCCGAAATCTATGCAGATATATAGACAGGCCGATTCATGGAATTAATGTGCGCTGAAATTTTCAGCGCAAGCGTGCAAAAGCGTGCAAAAGCGTGCGAATCGCAGTGCCAGTGCGAAAATCGCAGTGAAACCCACGCCCAGCGATTCATGGAAGTCTGTGCGCGTGTAAATCCCAGGATGTGTGCCAAAATTCTGCGTGGCGCACGCTGGCGCACACGTCTCCAAACAGCGTGCGCTACGTGCACAGCGAAATAGCACATAGCGCGGCGCACACAACAAAAGTAGGAGGAACAGAGGGCGTGACACGCGTAATGGGGAACAACGCGTGAAAATGTGGGCATCACGGGGGAAGTACAGGAGGCAAATGCGCGGAACGCCCACACGCACGTTCAAAACACGTATTCATGGATTCGAACGGGGCTAACGCGTGCGCCAAAAAAGACGCGCTAATCTGGAAACATGTACGCCAGCAGAAAGCAGGCGTACGTGGACCCGCGCAGCATAAAAGTGCACGCAAACAACAAACAAGCTCAGACGCCAGGATGAATATACCGTTCCTAGCAGCAGTGGTCGTGGGATACCGCAGGAGGAGGAGTATAGTCAGGCCCAGAATTTTCACACCCAGAACCAGCCTTTTTGGGATGCCTGATGACCAGGTGTATGGGAGGTATAGGTTTCCACCTCACATAATACTCGACCTGGTGAGTGAGTGGGAGGATGACCTCACATCACCCACCCTGTGCTCCCAAGCACTCAGCCCCCTTGAGAAGGTCCTCAATGTACTGCACATCTTGGCCACTGGATCATTTCAGCGGACAAGTGCTATAGTGGGGGGGTGTCACAGGCCACGCAGTCACTCTGCCTACACCAGGTCTTGGCCATCATGACTGCACGTCCATCAGTCCGCAGGCACATATACCTGCCCAGAAAACCTGCAGAAAGGCAGGCTGCCGTCCAGGATTTCTACAGGGTGGCACAATTCCCCAAAGTCCTAGGTGCCACTGATTGCACCCATGTGGCTCTACGTCCCCCCAGGGCATCAGAGCACACCTATAGAAACCGCAAGCACTGGCATTCCATCAACGTCCAGGTAGTATGTGATGCCAAGGGATTCATCACCTCAGTATATGCCAACTATCCAGGGTCCACCCACAACAGTTTTATTTATAGAATGTCAACCCTAAACCGGGACCTAGAAGCTGGGCGGCATGGCGATACATGGCTGCTCGGTCAGTATAAATGCCACAGCACATGCATGCACGTCAGATACTGAGTAATGTCACAACCCCACTAATAATATCCATCACCACCTCCCCAGGGGACAGTGCCTACCCTCTGAGCACCCACATGATGACGCCAATTTGGAACCCCACCACGCCACCCGAGGTAAGATACAACATAGCCCACATTGCAACCCGGGGCATAGTGGAGCGCACATTCGGAGTGCTCAATTCACGCTTTCGCTCCCTTGACCGTTCTGGCGGGCAGCTGTCATACGCTCCCCCAGTAGTGTGCAGGATCATAGTGGCAGCATGTGTCCTGCACAACGTTCCAACACGCCGGGGCCTGCCCGTGGACATGGTGGTGCCCCCACATCCCCAACCACATGCACACCCACTGCGCATGGGAGGGGAAAGGGCACGGGGTGAGGCAGCCCGTACGCAGCTGGTGGCTAATTACTTCACCTAAAATCACACCCCTGTGGAGTGCACACAGCCCTGGCACATACCATCTGACAATCAATGATGATGACATAAGGGACAGTCAACTGTCACAACCATACCAGCCTGAGATTGGTCACCTGGAAGTGTTACATTGTGTGCATCCCTACCTACACAAACATCACCAATGCTGTGTCATCAAAAGACACACTTCTATGCTGCTAAATACATTACCCCCTTGCAAAATACAACATGACAACAGTGCCATGTCACCCAACCCTTCTCCAGCACCGCCACCCAACACACCATGGCATGTCATGCTATGTGAGAGCAAACAAAGCAATCCCCAAAACCTGACACAAGTGTCACAAAGTACAGTGTCCCTAATGGAAACTGGCCACACACAATATGCTCCCAGTAATGTAGAATTAACAACACACATGACCAAATACTTACCAACAATACAATGCAGCTACACAATCTCAAACAGAGCAAAAACATGACAGCACTAAGTTAAAGTAGTGGTAGTCTTACAACCTGATTATGCCAACACATCGCCCCCTTCCAACTGTACAGTGTTGCTGCCCCGCAAATGTGTAAGTGCACTGCTTACAACATGAACTTCATCTCCAAAGTAGACGGCCTTATGAAGACATGAGGAATGAACCTGCAAATTAGGAGGAAGACATGGATGCACAAGCACATATCAATGCACCATGCAGTGTACAATACAACAACAATATCCACTAGGAATGTATACACAGTATTGACTACAGACTGCCCACACAGCTCATGGGAGTCCAACGTCACTGTGTAAGTCACTGTCACTTGGGCACACCCTTTGCAAGCCCATGGAAACGGGAAGCAGGAGGGGCGTGTGTCTCACGAACCCAAGCATCTAACCCAAACCCAGGATAAGCCTGCATGTGCCCAGCCGGAATACAGTGGATTCCCACGGGAGCCACACAAGGCAACACACTGTAAAAAAAAAAACAAAAATCAAAAATCTAAAATGGCCATGTGAGGGCCGGGGGGGGAGGCCACCCAGGAGGTCCGAGGACAGGGTGCACACCAACAGCCACCTGTGTGGATGTTGGGAAAAAAAAACACCTCCATGGGCTCATGGCCTGTACGGCTATGCCAATGTGGGAGAACTGCTGCTGTCGCTCTCATCACCCTCAGCTGCTGCATCAGGAGGTGGTGGTGCTATGGGAGGCAGCCCACGCAAAGCCCTGGTATGGTCCTCCATGGCAGCAAGCATGCGGGTGTGGAAGGTCTCGTACTGTAGGATTATAGTGCGGAGATCCCCATGCAGCACCTGACGTGATGCCCGGATCTCCTCCCGAGTTGCCTGCATCTCAGCTGAGAGCGAACGTGTGAGCCGCTCCAGCTGCTGTTCTGTCCTCAAGTTAGTGGAAGCCTCAAAGTCAACAAGAGTCTCCCTTGGTGATGGAGTTCTACCCTCAGGGCTTCCCTGTGGCCCTGGGACTCTATTGATATCGATTGGCGTAGAGTCTCCAGTGCTGCCCGTCAGTCCCTGTTGGACGCCAACATGTCCTCCCTGTGTGATTGGCAAATGGAGTCTGTTGCCTGCTGTAGTTGCTCCATCTGCCTTTCAGGGGGGACAATGGAAGTGGCCACCCTCTCCATTGCTTGTGCCATCATCTCAACTGATGCTGCCTGTTCGGTTGCCATACCATACATGGATTGTTCCCATGCGGTATTGCCTGGTGGCGTATGGCCACCGCGTCGGCGGGCACCACACCTGTTTGGGGCAAGGCGATCTGCGCCTTGCTGTGCCAGCACTGCCTGAGGCTGCAGGACTGCATTCCCCCTCTGATCTGCTGGCCCAGGAACAGGATCAGATGTTGTGGAGTGTGACCCTGCATCCGTAACCGCCAAAGGCGAACTTACCAACACTGACATCCCCATAGAGGGTTCTACCACTGGTGCAGGTGGGTTGGACAGAACAGAATCCCTGCCAGAAACACTTACCTGCGACGGCACATAGGTCTCATCATCCGAATCAGCAACTGAATAGAGGTCTGGGGAGGTGCACCCAGATACACCCCTGGACAGAATGGTCTGCAGCAAGATTGGGTTCTCACCCACCACCACACCACGTCCCCCACTGGTGCCCGGTCGTGCCTGAGATCCCTCCTGGGTCTGCACCATCTCCTCAACCTCAACAGCATCAAGTGCGTCATCCCCTGCAAAAACATGAAAGATAAAAAAAATTTAAACAGGCATTAGCACCATTGCACACAAATAGGCCTGACAAGCTACAGAACCACTACATGATTTACACATGTCCCACATGACTATACCCCTCCCATGCATGCACTGTGGAGGCAAAAGGCAGACACTGATGACACCAAGATGGAAGAGCAACACATTTGCTGCATGCTGGGTAGCACTGCCATCACACATTGGCCTGTGAGTGGCATGTCCAATACAAATACATGACACATGCAATCACACAGATGGCATGTATCATAGCCATGGTACATTACACAAGTACATCCATATGTCAGTGAATGAGTACTGTCAGCCATCCATGTGAGATGGACATGATGAGATGAAAAATGCTACATAGTGTGACAAAATAGGCATGTGCCACACACTGCAACACATCCAGTGGACAAAAATACAGTGATTGCAGGCTGATGTACACATCAATGGTTGTGCACTTCAACATGACAGGAAACAACTTTCATGTTCCACATTCAAACAGGCCCCAAAAATGTATGTGTACTCAATCAGCCTGAATGGTCAAATCATTCACCTAACGAGGTAACACATGTGGGCCAATGTGGGGTTCATCAATGACAGAAGCATGTCACAAATGTGACAATAGGGCTGAGGAATGCATGGCAAAAGTGGGAGAATTGAAACAATCAGCCTGAACGAACACTGAAAAATACAAACAATGTTGTTGCAAGATGCCACTTCAAGGGCAACTGCCGTAATGTTGCGCTAAATTACTACTGTGGGCAGAAGGGATACTGTCACATCCAAATCCAAGGCCGCTGAATGTTTTGGATGAAGCACATGGGTGACCCATACCACTTAGACACACATACCCTCACCTGGCACTAAATCAGAACCCGTCACCCAAACAACATACACATGCATTACACACACATGCATGGGCACTCACCGGACAATGCATCATAATCAGGTAGTTCTCCCACACCTTGGATCTGTTCCTCTGTGATGAAGGCCCCAGCAACAGACTCATGTTCAGTGAGTTCGTTGTCCTCTTGTGGAGACCCACCGCCAGTCACCAGAGTAGCGGCATGATTTGAGGCCAGCTTGTTCTTTGCTCTGCGTTTCAGGTCATTCCACCGCTTGTAGCAATCATCAGCTGTGCGCCTCACAAATCCAAGGGTACTTATGCGGTCGGCGATGATCTGCCAGTGTGCCTTACGTTGACCAGTTGTGGTCTTGGACCCTGCAGTCACCAGCATTTCGTGGCTATGTGCCGACACATAGGACACAAGTGCATCAAGTTCCAGTTCCACCTCATTAAAGCAAGCCTTCCTTGAGGTACCGGAGTGTGTAGCCGAGCCTGGCGTCTCAGCCTGTCGTGCCAGAGCACCCTTCTTCCTCTTCTTTAAAGGTGGAGCAGAGCCAGAGTGGCTTACGCCGCTCTGGTCAGTAGGGGCAGAATCACCGGTGGACTGGGTAGTAGGAGTGTGGGAATGCCCAATGACCATAGGTCTTGATGCAGGCATTGGTTGCAGGGTAATGTTGGCAGGGGGAACGTCAGTTTGATGGACCTGGACTGACACTGTCCTGACTGGGGGAGTCAGAGCTGGGGCGGATGGAGCTTCCCCTGCAGCCTCCCCACCCTGCATACTTGGGGCAGCAGATGACATAGCTGCCCCAGATCCACGTGGCTTGGTGACAACAACTTGCACTGCCACACGTGGCCTAGACTTGCTGACCTGGAAGTCAGCCAGGGAGTCATCCTGGGCCAGGTCAGGTGCCACAATGGGCTGGTCCAACAGGGGCTGAGCTGGGATGGTGTCAGCCACGTTTCCCTCAACCATGGGGGGGGGCATGGGTGTCCCTGATTGTTCCTCCACACATGGGGTTATAGGGGCACCCTGCAAATCCCGGCCACGTCCCCTACCGCGCCCACCTTTTGAAGGTCGGCCACCTTTGCCTCCCTTACCGCTTGGTCGCCTCCCAACCATGGCACTGATGTTGTTGTGCTTATGGGAGTTGCAGTAAACTATTGTCCTGGGCAATTAGGGGTCAAAGGGGTAGGATACTAGATGGAATTCGTACCCTAGTGCTCTAACAAGGCTGTCTGTGACCCCTGGGGGAATATGACGGGTCACACAATGCACAGGCAGCCCAAAATCAAAAATTAACGTGCACGCAACCCCTCGTAGACCATGTGCGTGAACAAATGAACCCGCACTACGCTGTGGCACCCAGAAACACAAAAATAAGCGTACGCGTAATACATGCAGCCTACAATGACCTCTAAAGGGGAACGCGACACACGGGGCAAGCACAGTTGCTAAGTACGTGCGGAACTCACTGTCTGCCTGGAAAAAGAACGTGAAAAATATGCGCAACACCCCTGCCAAACGAAGGATTGTATGCTGTCTGAGGACACAGGACAAAAGGAGAAGTGAACTCTGTTTGAGGAAACAGGCCCAACAAAAATTCAGAAAAGAGCTGTCAGAGGTAACAGGGAGTACGAACTAGAAATGCTGTGAAGTAATCGCGTGTGAATCCGACAAAAAGTACAGATTTCACCCACTCGCTCTCCATGAAAAGCACGTACAAGGAAATGGCATCCTACACGTAGCTTTTAAACCGGCCCACATGTACACGTCAGATATGAGGGAAACGCCCGCGCGCGTAATGTAATTTATGCGCTTACGCACTAAGGCGATGACACTCGTACGTGCAGTTTTTCCACGTGTGCTCTGTCATCACGTGCTATGAGGGAAACGCCCGCGCGCGTAATCTAACTTACACGCTTACGCACTAAGGGCCTTTGGTCCAATGAAATCGCGTGCGTGTGCTGACGCGCTTACGCGCTAAGGCCCTTTCCTCGAATTACGCGCTGACGTGCAATTTTTTCACGTGCCAAATCACTCCGTATCAAGCTGGCCACGCGAAAACACACGGAAGACCACGCTCCTGCCCAGTAGGCCGAATTACTGCCCCCCAGAGCCCCAAGCACGCTCCCACCTGCCATCTGCTGCTGCCTGACTGCCTGCTCCCCACGTTTGCTGCCTGCACGTCAGCCAGGGGTGTAGTTGCTGTGACCAACCCTGCTGGAACCGAAGACTCCCGACTGGGATTCCATCGCTCCACAGCCCAGCCCCAGGACCCAGTTGCCCACCCACTCCTGCCTCTGGGGTTGCCATGTCCAGCACAACACCATCTGGCAGCACTGGCAACCCCCAGCCAGAGAGGCAGAGGGCCACCAGCTTCACTGCCACCGAAGTTGGTGTCCTGGTGGAGCAAGTCCTGGGGCAGTATGATGCCCTCTTTGGAAGTTTGCACGCCGACATGAAGGACGGACCAGGATCTGGATGGACATCGTGACTGCCATCAACGTGGAGCGGGTGGCAGTCCGCGACTGCCGTTCATGTCCAGTAGCGCTGGGACGACTTCAGGTCCAGGACCCTCAACAAGGCCCGGCGCCTCGCTAAGGCAGCGGATGCCAAGGGGCACCGGGACCAGCTGTCGAACCATCAAATGAGGGTCCTGGAACGCATATGCCCAGCGCTCTACGTCCAGATCCTTGAGAGGCAGACCCGCCTGGAGTCGAGCGGTAAGTGTACATGCATGTTGATAGTACGCTGTGCGTGTCGTGGTGTGCCAGTAGTGTGCAGGTTGCACAAGTGTTTATGTAGGGCCATGTAGGGATGTGTATGAACATGGCCGTGAGGCTGCCACATGTGAGTCCTCTCATTTGTGAGACACATTGATGGTGTATGTGTTGGTAAGCATGCTGGGCAAATGAATGTGTGGGAGCACACATGTTTGAATTTCTGTGTATGTACATTGGCATGGTTGTGGCATGGATGGTGGTTCATAATGCATGTATCTGCACTGTGTACATGTGCATGTATGTGTATCTGACAAGTGTGCAACTGTGATGCAACATGGATGCACGTGACACTGATATGTAGAAGGATGAATGGCAGATGTGACATGCATGTCGATCTCATCACTGCAACAGTTGGAGGAGATGTAGACATGCATGAAAGTGTGGTGGCGTGTGTGCATGTCTAGTGCCCTCCTTTTGTTTCATGTGATATCAGGCTCACCTTTGGCTGTTCATGCTGTTGTATGTGTATGGATAGTGCTGCCTGGTGCAATATTGCTGTTGAAATGTTCATGTGTGTGAGTTAAAATGACATGTGTGTCGTGGAGTGTGATGCCGTGTCTGTAGTTAAACAATGCCACTCATGTGCAACTGTCATGTGTGTATCAGTCCATTGAACAGTGCCCTGATGCCTGTGTTTTATCTCTCTCTGTCTGCAGCGTCAACTGAAGAAGAGGGCGGAGAGGGTGCTGTGGAGCACAGCGGCAGGGATCATCCCGCCAGCCGGAGACGCAAGGCCCGGCTCCCCTTCCAGGTTGTCATCTTGTCGGGGAGTGAGGAGTCCGGTGCCGCGTCCCAGGCCGCAGCTGCCGAAGGGAAGGTCCAAGAGGCAGAGGTCGGAGTTGGACCCCTTGGCAGCAGAAGGGGCAGCTGAGACCACACAGAGTCCGACGGAGGAAGATGGCACAGAGTCATCCAGGTTGGTGGGGGGTTTGGCGGAGGAGGAGGCCGTGCAAGAGACAGACACGGGGTCTGGAGGTGGGGATTCCACTGGTGCTAGTGGTGCAGTGCAGGGGCAGGGACAGGAGGCAGCACAGGCCACCGCGGAAGGGCCTGTGTGTAATCCTGTCCCCAATCCTGTGACTGCATCATTCCGCACCAGCAGGGATGCCTACGTCCAGACCCGTTTTCAGGGAGGGGATCCGCTTACAACAACTGGCCTTCCTCTCCCTGCGGATGTGGCTATCAGGACCGGGTTGAGCCTGTCCTGGGTGGGGTGGCGTTGCGTCAATGGGCCATGCGAGGTGACCTGCAGTCTTTTCATGAGGAGACTGCACGTCATCTCGAATGGCTCGTTGACCGCGTTGACCTACTGGGACAGCTCACCAGGGCCGGTTTCCTCCGTTTGCTGGACCTTGTTCCGACCCCCTCCTCAACTGAACCCCCTATGCGCCAGTCGTACTCCATGCCATCTTCCCACCCATGTATCACCTGGGTACCCTGTGGAGCTGCCTCTGACCCTGCGGCCAGGCTGGTGGAGGCCACATCCCTGCCACAGTTGGGAGTCGGACGTCCAGCAGGGGTGGCCACATCAACAACGGCACCTCAGCCGGAGGAGGATGTGCAGGCAGCAAGAGCCAGGGCACAGGCAGAGGCACAGCAGCAGCAGCAACAAGGTGGGAGCCATGATGGCTCGGGGCCTTCGTCATCGGAGGGGCAGGCATCGGCCAGAGGGCAGGAGGACCCAGGACTGGAAGTGTCTTCCGTGTGGCAGCGGTTAGGCCATGCTATAGATGCGGAGCGGCAGCGGGCAGAAGAGGCACGGCTCACGATGGTCAGGGCGGAGAACTCCATGCGGAGGGCCCTGAGGTGGGCAGAGTGCCTCGAGGCAACTCGCAGGGAGTTGGAACAGGCCATGAGTGCCTCTCTGCGAGACCTCGGGGCCAGGACAGAGGCCCGTCTCCAGGACATTGAGTAGTAGTTCGATGATGTCCTGGCCCGGGACATCCAAAATTGAGCCGTCGGACTAGCCCGCTGCCATTGTAAATAGTTTTTAAAGTTAGGTTTCCTTTTCGTTTTCCTTTTATTTGTGGTCAATGGACAATGCCACACACATTTGTATATAGTTATATTTTTAGGTAGTTTCTTAGGTAGGTTTCATTTGTTTAGTTGGGCTCATGGACCCTTTACATCGTTGGACAATGGATTGATTTTTCTTTTGGATTTTTGCACATGGATTTATGGATTTTTATTTTGGACAATGGGCCTCATTACAAATCAGGCGTTAAGGGGTTAACGGCGCCGACCCTTAACGCCTGATTACAAGGTCTTGTCCGTTAGCGCCATAGTAATATTAACGCCTGCATTTTGCAGGCGTTAAAATCCATGGCGCTAAGGGACCATGGTGTTAATTACGCCACCGTAATTTACGGTGGCGTAATTAGCGCCTTCCCCACTCCCATTATGCCCTATGGGGCAAAAATGGGAATGGGGAAGGGTAAAATGGGAAATGGGGATTTACCGCCCCACTCACCTTGGAATGGGGCGGTAAATCCGCCATCCACCATGGTGTAAATGTAGTTTACACCATGGTGGTAAGGGTACGACCCAGGCGGTAACTTGCCGCCTGGGTCGTAATGAGGCCCAATGGATTGTATATAGTTACATCATGGATTCATTTGGATTTATTTTTTCATTATGGACATGGAGTAATGATTTTTTTTTCAGGACAATGTATTGTAAATAGTTGGACTATGGATTGCTTTTGCATTTTTATTTATCATTATGAACATGAAACAATGGATATCTATTTTTTACCTTTTTTTGGATTTGCGTTGGTGGAGGGAGAGTTTGCACTGTTTTTCTTTCACATTTTTTTCCATTGCTTATTTTCATTCTTTCATCTTTTTCACATGCTTTTCATTTATCGTTTGATATTTTGGTATGCTTTCATTTCATTTATTTATTCATGTACATAATACATTTTCATATTTTAGTGTCATGATGCCTACCCCCGGGGCACCAGACCAGGTCCAGCAACCCCGGAAGCAGGCATCAAGTTATTTTGAGCAATCCCAAAAACCCCTGCTAAGGGCTGTTTGGGTGCGGTCCTGGCACCTATGGCGCCAGGCTCATATGGAGAGTCAGTCCTGGCGCCATAGGCGCCAGGCTCATAGAATAGAACTTACCTGATGCAGACCATGCTGCAAGCTTACCTGATGCAGACCATGCTGCAGAGCTCCAAGCCAAATGAGGCTTGGAAGGGAATATTTTACACTGGGACTATTTTTTTTACTCGGGTGGGGCTGGGGAGGAATACTTACCTGGGACTACTTTGGAGGCTATTTAAACCACGCCGAAGAGCAGCACACGCTTCGCGTTATTCTGCATCCAGCAGCGTAACGCTCACCGTGTCTGCAAGCCTGCATCCAGTCTTCTGCCACGCCCGCCTTGAGTCTGCAGCTCCTAGAAAAAGGGAGGAACAGAAGGAGAAGAGGTTAGAATAAGAGCAAAACCTTCGATCCTTACCTGAATTCCGGATCCACCGCGCCTTCGAGCTGGAAGAAAGAAGCATTTTACGCGCGCCGCCTCGCCTGCTGCAGCGCCGCGCTGAACTCACCGGCCTTCGCAGCATCCTCACGATCCACCGCATCCTTCTGCACGTTCCCGCCGCACTCTGGCACCTAAGGGGAACACAAGAACAGCAAAGGTGAGCCAAGGGAATAAACAGAGGCAATAGTAACTACCCCCATAGACTTACCTGATTACCGCCGGGGGTACTATTCCTCTTCACGGGTCGGCGCAGTCTCCATTGCATCCTCGCCGTACCCCGGCCCCTAAGGGGAACAAAAGGACAACAAGGTGAGACAAAGGGACAAACAAGGGGAACTCTTCTCACCACAATAGACTTATCTAATTTTACCGCCGGAGGCATTATTCCCCGAACTTCATATTTTCTCTCCACACCTGAATAAGGGAGCAAGCAACAGGTTACATTCTGGCCTTATTTTATTGAACTGTGTAGGATAAGCCAAATCCTTACCTGAACTTCGTCAGCTACCACGAGGAACTCTTCGCTGGGGTCAAGCTGCAAACTGCAAGGAATCGGACAAGAGTGAAAGTCAGACATGTGAACTCTTACGAACTACATACTTTTCGGATTCAATATTGTTCTGGAACTCACCAATTCCTTCGAGCCAGTGAAGCAACTGGTTATCAACGCGCCCCTGCGCTCAATGCAGGATGGAGAGATCATCTTTTCAAACCATCAGGTGAGACTATAAGAGGGGACATCAAAGGTGATCTGTGGGGAGAACAGCGGGGGTGGGGGGATTTACGCTCAACTCCACGGGTGTTTAATCCTCTTTCTCCATTTGCAGAAGAATATTCCTACGGGCCAAGCAAACGAAGCTAGGTGGGCCAGTCCAGTCCGTCATCTCGGCCCTACGCGTCACATTGGTGGAGACCGCAGCTGTCCAGTTCAGATCGACGCCTCTGTGGGAGCCAGGTGAGCGTAACAGAACGCGAAGCCTACCCACAAATTCCCACCCGGGCGTTATGAATACCTCAGAGACTGACCAATTGGCCCAATTACTAGGGGAACTGAGGGCTGAAGTGCTTTTCGCCCGTCAAGAAACCAATGCTCTTAGGAGAGAACTGATTTTGTCAAAGGAGCGAACTGATGACCTTGCTAGGCAACTATTACAAAGCTAGGCTGGACAAGCACCCCTACCTGGTTCCGGGGGAAATCCAGCTCCTGTGTTATCGAGTAACCCTGTGCAAATAAACCTACCGGGAAATATTCCATCAGCTCCACCCGAACACTTTGCCGGAGAATCCAAAAGGTTCGCCGTGTTTATGAACCAATGCCACTTGCACTTTTTATGCAGACCTGGAGCCTTCCCAAACGATCAAGCCAAGGTAGCCTTTGTATTGTCATATCTCAGCGGCAGTGCAGCTGATTGGTCAATTCCACTAGTTACTCAGGATGACCCAATCCTTCAGGATTTTCAGGGCTTTCAAACTAGCATGGAAAGACTATTTGCCCGGCCCTCCCAAGGACAGGCCCTGGATACGAACTTTTGTCCCTACGACAGGGTAACCAGGACCTTCTATCCTACATCGCGACCTTTAATAGGTTGATAGTGGAAACTGGATGGCCTGAGGTAAAACGAATCACGTTATTTCATCGAGGGCTTCGAGGAGAACTCAAGGATGTCTTGGCTCAAGTCGTGAACCCACCTCAAGACTGCACTGAATATATAGACTTAGTGGTCCAGTTAGATCACAGACTTCAGAACAGAAAGGCTGATCGAGCCAAGTTTGAGAATCAGGTGTTGGTCAAAACCCACGCTAACCCCAAAGGAGCAGATGCTTCAGAACCCATGCAAATCGGAGGGGTTAAAGGACCCTTAACCCAGAAGGAAAGAGAAAGGAGACGGCAAATGCAATTGTGTCTATATTGTGGAACTTCTGGGCATTTTCTACGGGATTGCCCTGTAAAACCACCGAAGAAGGTGGTAGGAGCTGCTGATAAAAGCCATATGGAGTCAGACTCGGGAAACGATCACGCCCGACAAGCGTAGAGGTCCGCTTGCCGAGCTTGAAGAAGGATACTCAGACCTCGCATTTCATCATACCAATGGTCCTCGTAGATCCAGGGCAGCCATCGCGTATGAACGCAGTAAGAGCATACATTGATAGCGGGCCATAGGAAACTATGTGGACTATCAATTGGCTTCCAGGATGAATCTACCTCTCTGCCGAAAAACCACCTCAGATGTCATCACTACAGTCGATGGAACTGGAATTGCCTCTGGGCCTGTAACTCATTCCACCGCAGAGATGACACTATTGGGTCAGGATGGGCATCGAGAGACTATTGTGTTTGATCTAATCAAAGCCCCACAGTTCCAAATAATACTGGGGATACCTTGGTTGGAAACGCATAATCCTTGTATTGATTGGCGAGAGAAGAGAATAACCTTCCCGGATTGTGCACAAACCTGTTACCCAAAGAAAAATCAGAACGCAGGCCTGGCCACAGTAACCACAGCAGTCATGCAACTACCTCCAGAATACCAAGAATTCGAGGATGTCTTCCAAAAGGAACAGGCAAACACCTTACCTCCTCACAGATCGTACGATTGTCAAATCGATCTCATACCCGGTGCACATCCCACTTGTAGCAGGATCTATGCCCTTACGAAACCTGAGAACCTTCACCTACGACAATACTTAGACCAGTACCTTGCCAATGGCTTTATTCGCCCATCCAAGTCCCCTGCATCTTCAGCTTTGTTCTTCGTGCCCAAAAAGGAAGGTGACCTCAGAACGTGCATAGACTACCGCGCATTGAACCAGATAACTGTTAAGAACCGATACCCATTGCCTCTGATCCCTGAACTACTAGACCAAGTGAAGAACGCTTGTACATACACTAAATTAGATCTCCGGGGGGCATCCCATCCGGTACGTGTAAAAGAGGGCGACGAATGGAAGACTGCTTTCCACACTAAGTATGGGTTAATCGAATACCAGGTGATGCCTTTCGGGTTGTGCAATGCACCAGCAGCCTTCCAATACTTCATGAACGATGTCCTTCGTGAACTCATTGACGTTTGTGTTGTCGTGTATATCGATGATATTCTAGTATACTCCTCTTCAGAATCTGACCATGTGAAGCACGTCCGAGCAGTCCTTGAGAAATTGCGCCAGCACAAACTATATGCAAAACTAGAAAAATGTGTTTTTCATGCCACAGAAGTTGAATTCCTTGGGTTTATCCTGACCCCAAAGGGAGTCCGAATAGACTCACGAAAGGTGGACGCAATCCTTAAGTGGCCATCACCAAGTTCAGTTAAAGGAGTACAAAGCATGCTCGGCTTTGCCAATTTCTACCGCAGATTCATCCCAGATTTTTCACATGTCGTACATCCCATCACAGCACTCTTGCGAAAAAATAAACGCTTTATGTGGACTGAAGAAGCTGAAAAAGCCTTCCAAGAGCTGAAAGCAAAATTCACGTCTGCACCTGTGTTAAAGCACCCGCGCCCTGAACTTCCATACATAGTGGAAACTGATGCATCCAGTCTAGCCATGGGAGCTGTCCTGTCTCAAAAGGACCCTGAAACTGGCCAGCTTCACCCAGTAGCATTTTGGTCCAGAAAGTTCTCGGCACCCGAGTTAAACTATTCGGTTACCGACAAGGAGTTATTAGCCATTAAATCCGCCTTCAAGGCTTGGCGGCACTGTCTTCTCGGTGCCAGGCATACCATTACTGTGATCACCGATCACCGGAACTTACAGTATTTAAAAACAGCCAAGGCCCAATCGTCACGTCAACTCCGATGGGCATTATTCTTTGCCGAGTTTGATTTTGTGATAACCTATCGACCAGGTTGTAAGAATGGTAAAGCAGACGCCTTATCCCGAATAGCGATGGGAGAGGCAGAAGTGAACCCAGAACTAGTACCTATAATTTCCGAACAAAGGATTCTTGGCATGACTACTCTACAGACACTAGAGGACATTCAGGTAAAGATCCAGCAACACCTTAATACTACAGCCCTGCAGGACTGGGTAAAGAACGGCCCGGACTGCTCTGTCACCAATGATCTGCCTTATTACCAAGGGCGGCTATTTCTGCCACACAAGGAACTACAAGAGCTAGTCATTTCCCGCTATCATGATACCCTAATGGAGGGGCACCCAGGTATTGCAAAAACTGAAGCTAAAATTAAAAGACAATTCTGGTGGCCCACCTGGCGAAAGGATATTAAATCATTTTTGATGTCTTGTGGCATTTGCGCCCAAAACAAAAGTCAAAAGCAAAAACCAGCTGGACTCTTACAACCTTTAGACATTCCGCCTACACCATGGCACACCTTATCGTTAGACTTTATTACCGTTTTACCTCCTTGTAATGGGTTTAACACCATTTTAGTTATTGTGGATCTTTTTTCCAAGATGGCCCACTTTATTCCTTTAAAAGGACTACCTTCAGCCTCAATCCTGGCCAAAGAATTCCTCGAAAACATTGTTCACATACATGGATTTCCGTCCGTGTTGGTCTCTGACCGGGGCAGTCAATTCATTTCACACTTTTGGAAGAAATGTTGTCAATTGGCGCAAATCGACGTGAGATTATTGACCAGTCACCACCCCCAGACCGATGGACAAACGGAGAGGACCAACCAGACTCTTGAAAAATACCTGCGTTGTATGTTACATCAGACTGAGAGTAATTGGAAGGACATTCTTTGGATCGCCGAATATGCATACAATAATTCAGTACATTCTGGAACTGGACAAAACCCCTTTTATACCCTATATGAGCACCACCCTCGAACCTCAGACCTTGACTCACCCCAACACTTAGAAATGCCCGAAGTGGACCATCTACACGCTACGTTTACACAAGCCTTTAAGGAGGCAACTGCACATTTAAAACAGGCGAAGGAGAAATATAAGAAAGATGCTGATCGGCATAGAAGTGATACTCCACAGTACCAGATAGGGGACCAAGTAAGATTGGCCACAAAACACATACCTCTCAAGGGAACGCAGACCTTTAACCCTAGATATTTGGGACCTTACTCTATTTAGGCCATTATCAACCCGGTGGCCGTCAAGTTGGACTTACCTGCTAATTTGCGGATTCATCCCGTCTTTCATGTGTCACTTTTGAAGCCAGTGCAACCAGGGACAAGACTAACCAAGCCACCAGACCCCATCCTTATAGACGGGGAACCCGAATTTGAAGTTAAGAACATCCTGGACTCCAAGATGGTGAAGTCAAAACTTTTTTATTTAATCGACTGGAAAGGTTACGGACCACAGGAAAGGTCTTGGGAACCTAGTGACCACGTGCATGCACCTCGATTGGTGAAAAGATTCCACCGAAATTTCCCAGACAAACCAAAACCACGGGGAAGAATGACTTTAGGAGGGGCCTTGGGGGGAGTGCTGTCATGATGCCTACCCCCGGGGGAACCAGACCAGGTCCAGCAACCCCGGAAGCAGGCATCAAGTTATTTTGAGCAAGCACAAAAACCCCTGCTTGGGGCTGTTTGGGTGCGGTCCTGGCGCCTATGGCGCCAGGCTCATATGGAGAGTCAGTCCTGGCGCCTATGGTGCCAGGCTCATAGAGTAGAACTTACCTGATGCAGACCATGCTGCAAGCTTACCTGATGCAGACCATGCTGCAGAGCTCCAAGCCAAATGAGGCTTGGAAGGGACTATTTTACCTTGGGACTATTTTTTTTACTCGGGTGGGGCTGGGGAGGAATACTTACCTGGGACTACTTTGGAGGCTATTTAAACCACGCCCAAAGAGTAGCACACGCTTCGCGTTATTCTGCATCCAGCAGCGTAACGCTCACCGTGTCTGCAAGCCTGCATCCAGTCTTCTGCCACGCCCGCCTCGAGTCTGCAGCTCCTAGAAAAAGGGAGGAACAGAAGGAGAAGAGGTTAGAATAAGAGCAAAACCTTCGATCCTTACTTGAATTCCGGATCCACTGCGCCTTCGAGCTGGAAGAAAGAAGCATTTTACGGGCGCCGCCTCGCCTGCTGCAGCGCCGCGCTGAACTCACTGGCCTTCGCAGCATCCTCACGAACCACCGCATCCTTCTGCACGTTCCCGCCGCACTCTGGCACCTAAGGGGAACAAAAGGACAACATGGTGAGACAAAGGGACAAACAAGGGGAACTCTTCTCACCACAATAGACTTACCTAATTTTACCGCCGGAGGCATTATTCCCTGAACTTCATATTTTCTCTCCACACCTGAATAAGGGAGCAAGCAACAGGTTACATTCTGGCCATATTTTATTGAACTGTGTAGGATAAGCCAAATCCTTACCTGAACTTCGTCGGCTACCACGAGGAACTCTTCACTGGGGTCAAGCTGCAAACTGCAAGGAATCGGACAAGAGTGAAAGTCAGACATGTGAACTCTTACGAACTACATACTTTTCGGAGTCAATATTGTTCTGGAACTCACCAATTCCTTCGAGCCAGTGAAGCAACTGGTTATCAACGCCCCCTGCGCTCAATGCAGGATGGAGAGCTCATCTTTTCAAACCTTCAGGTGAGACTATAAGAGGGGACATCAAAGGTGATCTGTGGGGAGAACAGCAGGGGTGGGGGGATTTATGCACAACTCCACGGGTGTTTAATCCTCTTTCTCCATTTTCAGAAGAATATTCCTACGGGCCAAGCAAACGAAGCTAGGTGGGCCAGTCCAGTCCGTCATCTCGGCCCTACGCGTCACATTGGTGGAGACCGCAGCTGTCCAGTTCAGATCGACGCCTCTGTGGGAGCCAGGTGACATTTAGTTCCATGTGTGGGATTTGCTCATTGGGTTGATGCATGTGAAATTGTGGGTTTATACAGGCAATGCCAACCAGTGTATGTGTGTGATGGACATGTGTTGATGTACATAGTTTAGTTTTGGTTTGTGTCTTGAGATAGGCATGTCAGTGTGGGGGGGATTGGGAAATCATTGCGTCTCAAGAATGGGGTGGCGTGATGTGGTATTTTTTGGTGTAGAAGTGGGCCATGACTGTGCATCTTTATTTCGTGTGGGGGGGACATGAGTGGGACATGAGTGGGGGCCTACTGGCAGGTGTCCTGCACTGCTGGGGGTTCGGGTTGCAAGGGGACATGAGTGGGAGATGAGTGGGGGCCTGCAGGCAGGTGCACTGCACTGCTGGGGGGTGGGGGTGCAAGGGGACATGAGTGGGTGATCAATAGTGCAAGCTGACATGTGGCTTGGCTGGGGGGCATGCCCATGGTAGATGGGCTGCCTGCGGGACATGACCAGGGGTGCAGGGTAGTTCCCTGTGGTGTGGGCTGCCTGCAGGGGCCGTGGGGGGTGTAGAGGGAACACCTGGGAGGACCCACACTGCCAATTCACGTGTAGGACTCCCCGCGCACCCCTGAAATTCCGTACACCACTCGCACAGGGCCTTTTCGCGTGTAAAACTTCATGCGAACCCCAGTAATACATGTACCTCGCTCGCACAGGGCCCTTTCGCGTGTAAAACTTCACGCGAACCCCAGGAATACGTGTACCCTGCTCGCACAGGGCCCTTTTGCGTGTGAGACTTCCCGCGAACCCCAGGAATACACGTACCCCGTTCGCACAGGGCCCTTTTGTGTATAAAACTTCCCATGAACCCCAGGAATACATGTACCCCGCTCGCACAGGGCCCTTTCGCGTGTAAAACGTCATGCGAACCCCAGTAATACATGTACCCCACTCGCACAGGGCCCTTTCGCGTGTAAAACTTCACGCAAACCCCAGGAATACACGTACCCCGCTCGCACAGGGCTCTTTCGCATGTAAAACTTCACGCGAACCCCAGGAATACGCGTACCCTGCTCGCACAGGGCCCTTTTGCGTGTGAGACTTCCCGCGAACCCCAGGAATACACGTACCCCGTTCGCACAGGGCCCTTTTGCGTATAAAACTTCCCGCGAACCCCAGGAATACACGTACCCCGCTCGCACAGGGCCCTTTCGCGTGTGGGACTTCCCGCAAACCCCAGGAATACACGTACACCACTCGCACAGTGCCAATATTCCTGGGGTTCGCGTGCAGTTTTATACGCGAAAGGGCCCTGTGCGAGCGGGGTACGTGTATTACTGGGGTTCGCGGGAAGCCTCACACGTGATTTCAGCAGGGTACGTGTATTTCGGGGGTGCGCAGGAAGTTTCACACACGAAACGACCTGTGCGAGTGGGGTACGTGTATTCCTGGGGTTCGCGGGAAGTCTCACACGCGA
This sequence comes from Ambystoma mexicanum, assembly GCF_040938575.1. Classification (NCBI taxonomy): domain Eukaryota; kingdom Metazoa; phylum Chordata; class Amphibia; order Caudata; family Ambystomatidae; genus Ambystoma; species Ambystoma mexicanum. The sequence continues at coordinate 1,606,681,002 of NC_090932.1, forward strand.
TTTCAGCAGGGTATGTGTATTTTGGGGGTGCGCGGGGAGTCCTACACGTGAATTGGCAGTGTGGGTCCTCCCAGGTGTTCCCTCTACACCCTCCACGGCCCCTGCAGGCAGCCCACACCACAGGGGACTACCCTGCACCCCTGGTCATGTCCCGCAGGCAGCCCATCCACCATGGGCATGCCCCCCAGCCAAGCCACATGTCAGCTTGCACTACTGATCACCAACGCATGACCCCCTCCACCCCCACCCCCCAGCAGTGCAGGGCACCTGCCAGCAGGCCCCCACTCATGTCCCCTTGCAACCCCACCCCCCAGCAGTGCAGGGCACCTGCCAGCAGGCCCCCACTCATGTCCCACTCATGTCCCCTTGCACCCCCAACCCCCAGCAGTGCAGGGCACCTGCCAGCAGGCCCCCACTCATGTCCCACTCATGTGCCCTTGCACTCCCACCCCCCAGCAGTGCAGGGCACCTGCCAGCAGGCCCCCACTCATGTCTCACTGCACCCCCACCCCCCAGCAGTGCAGGGCACCTGCCAGCAGGCCCCCACTCATGTCCCACTGCACCCCCAACCCTCAGTAGTGCAGGGCACCTGCCAGCAGGCCCCCACTCATGTCCCCCTGCACCCCCAACCCCCAGCAGTGCAGGGCACCTGCCAGCAGGCCCCCACTAATGTCCCACTCATGTCCCTTTGCACCCCCACCCCCCAGCAGTGCAGGGCACCTGCCAGCAGGCCCCCACTCATGTCCCCTTGCACCCCCACCTCCCAGCAGTGCAGAGCACCTGCCAGCAGGCCCCAACTCATGTCCCACTCATGTCCCCCTGCACCCCCGCCCCCCAGAAGTGCAGGGCATCTGCCAGCAGGCCCCCACTCATGTCCCCCTGCACCCCCACCCCCCAGCAGTGCAGGGCACCTGCCAGCAGGCCCCCACTCATGTCCCACTCATGTCCCCCTGCCCCCAGGTCATGACGATCCTCAATCATGGCCCTTATGGCCAGCCTCCCCAGCCCAAAGACCCAACCAAGTATGGCATCCACCCACATAAAAAAGGCAATTACATGATACAACCCCAATGGCAAGTATGTAAATGAACACATGTCCGTCACACACACACAATGGGCGCAAGTGAATGTGAAAACCCATATCATGACATGCATGAAACCAATGAGATAATACCACACATCGAAGTATGAAGAAAAAAATGTATTAAACACAACATGAATGTAATCAAAATCCAACACACAACAATGGGAATAATAAAAGAAAAGCTGCATGTCCGTAAAAGAATAAAAAACAAGAAATCATAATCCAAAGAAATCCAAAAGAAATGGTGTCCAAAGTCAGAGTCCAACAAAGCAAATCCAAGGGAAAAAAGAAAGTGATAACCATTGCTCCATGGTGAAAATAAAAAAAGAGAACAATCAAATGGTGAACTATGTACAGATGAACAATCCAGGGTCCATGAGCCCAACTGATGAAATAAAACCTATCAAAAATATTACCTAATAAAAAACTATATACAAAAACGTGGTGCATTGTCCAAGCGCAACCAAAATAAAGAAAAAACGAAAGATAACCTAACACTATCTAACTATATGCAATGGCGGCGGGCAAGTCCAGCGGCTCACTCTGTGGTGTCCCGGGCCAGGGCATCATCGAACTCCATGTCTATTTGCCGGAGGCGGGCCTGTGTCCTGGCCCGAGGTCTTGCAGGGAAGCACTCATGGCCTGTTCCAACTCCCTGCGAGTTGCCTCGAGGCACTCTGCCCACCTCAAAGCCCGACGCATGGAGAACTCCGCCCTGACCATGGTGAGCCGCCACTCTTCCGCCCGCTGCCGCTCCGCACATATCTGCTGGCCCAGCCGGTGCCACACGGAAGACACTCCCATTCCTGGGTCCTCCTGCCCTCTGGCCGATGCCTGCCCCTCCGATGTTGATGGCCCCAAGCCATCATTTCTCCCACCTAGATCCTGCACCTGCTGCTGCTGTCCATGTGCCGTGTCTGATGGTGCCTCCACATCCTCCATCAGCTGGTCTCCAGTTGTGGTGTCCACCCCTGCTGGGCCGCTGACTCCCAACTGTGGCAGGGATGTGAGCTCCACCAAGCTGGCTGTGTTGGTCAGGCAAGGTCCACAGGGGGCCCTGGTGGAATCTGGGCCGGAAGACGGTGTGGAGAGCGACTGGCGCATAGTCTCCACAGAGGAGGAGAGGTCCGCCAGAGTGCGCGACACATGTAGGAACCCACCAACCAGGGCCCCTCCCAGCAGTGCCACGTCACGACGCTGCTCTCCGTGATGGCGTGCGTTCTCCGGCCAGGAAGAACGCACGTCATCACGAATGACACGCGTGCGCAATGCGACACCAACCAGGACGGAGCCCATACGTTCGTGGGACCCCTCGTCCACAGGTAGTGGAGAGGCAGATGACATGGCACTCTTCCCTACCTGCGGACGGGCCTGGGACGGGGCCTCCCTGCTGGTGCATGGTGGTGCAGTCACAGGGTCAGGGACAGCGACATGCACAGGCCCCTCCGTGGTGACCTGTGCTACCTCCTGACCCTGGCCCTGGACTGCACCACTTGCACCAGTGGTACTACCCCCACCAGGCCCCATGTGCGGCTCAGTAGCGGGCTCCTCCTCCTCTGCGGAGACCACCAACCTGGATGTCTCCACACCGTCTTCTGCCATTGCAAGCCCCTGTGGGGGCTCACCCGGCCCTTCCGCCACAGCCATTGTGGCAGACGCAGCACCAGCCCCCTCGCTCCCGGATGATGGTAATTCCTGGGAGGGTGGCTTGGCCTTGCGTTGCCGCCCAGTGGAGGCATCCCCGCCGCTTGGCTCCACAGCGCCGTCTCCGCCCTCTTCTTCACTTGACGCTGCGTAGAGGGAGACATAGAACACAAGCATCAGGGTACAGTACAAAATACCCTAGACAGGAAGCAATAACACATGAGTGGCACTGTCAAAAGGTCACTTCCATCCTGTCATTCCACAACACATGGGTGAATGCACACAACACACATGAAGAAACAGTTCTGGCCTGGCGCCTGCAATCAACATCAACATCCATGTAGAACGGCCCCTGTAAACCAAGATGTTGCCTTCAAAGTCACATGCATCCATGGCGTTTCAAAGTCACACACACACTTCTCAGGCACACACACAAACACATGTGCACCATACATGTACATGACATCAGCACCCATTCCTCACCCCCCCTTCATGTCCAGGAACAGAGACAGCCATGCTTTCATGTGTGCATTCCGCATAGAGCTCCCCATGTTGCATTAAAACACATGCACCAACCATGTGGTTCACACATAACTGGTCTCACATGCATGACCATGATGTCCCTGCACACACACATCCATACATGGCCTATGTCACACATACAGGCAAGCATCAGACTACCAGCATACTGCAACATGCCCTATCTCACACAGCAATGCTTGCCCACTTACCGCTCAACTCCAGACGGGTCTGCCTCCGAAGGATCTGGACGTGGAGCGCTGGGCCTACGCGTTCCAGGACCCTCATCTGGATTTTACTCATGCGTGCCCGGACCCCCTCCGCGAGGCGCCGGGCCTTGTGGAGGGTCCTGGACCTGAAGTCCTCCCAGCGCTTCTTGACCTGCTTGATGTTGTGGGTTGCCACCCCCTCCGCGTTGTTGGCAACCACTACGTCGTCCCAGATCCTCTCCCGTCCTTCCTTGTTGGCGCGTGATGTTCCGAAGAGGGTATCATAATGCCCCAGGACATGCTCCACCAGGACACCAACTTCGGTGGCAGTGAAGCTGGTGGCCCTCTGCCTCTCTGGCTGGGGGTTGCCAGTGGTGCCAGATGAAGATGTGCCCGACATGGCAACCCCAGAGGCAGGAGTGGGTGGGCAACTGGGTCCTGGGGCTGGGCTGTGGAGCGATGGTATCCCAGTCGGGAGTCTTCTGTTCCAGCAGGGGTGGACACAGCAACTGGACCCCTGCAGATGGCTGATGTGCAGGCACCAAATAGCAGGGCACGTGGGCAGCAGACAGTCAGGCAGCAGCAGATGGCAGGTGGGAGCGTGCTCAGGGCTCTGGGGGGCAGGAAAATGGCCTTCAGGGCAGGAGCGTGGTCTTCCGTGTGTGTATGCGTGGCCAGCTTGATACGGAGTGATTTGGCACGTGACAAAATTGCACGCCAGCGTGTAATTTGAGGAAAGGCCCTTAGCGTGTAAACGGGTCAGCACACGTACGCGATTTCATTGGACCAAAGGCCCTTAGCGCGTAGGCGCGTCTGTGACGCATCGCGCACGGGCGTTGCCCTTTCGCGTGTAAAACTTCACACGAACCCCAGGAATACACGTACCCCACTCGCACAGGCCCTTTCACGTGTGAAACTTCCCGCGCACCCCCGTAATACACGTACCCTGTTGAAATCGCATTTGAGACTTCCCGCGAACCCCAGTTATACACGTACCCCACTCGCACAGGCCCTTTCGTGTGTGAAACTTCCCGCGAACCCCGTAATACACGTACCCTGCTCCAATCGTGTGTGAAACTTCCCACAAACCCCAGTAATACACGTACCCCGCTCGCACAGGGGCCTTTCACTTGTAAAACTTCACGCGAACCCCAGGAACACATGTACCCCACTCGCACAGGCCCTTTCACGTGTGAAACTTCCCGCGCAGCCCCGTAATACACGTACCCTGCTGAAATCGCATGTTAGACTTCCAGCGAACCCCAGTTATACACATACCCCACTCGCACAGGCCCTTTCGCGTGTGAAATTTCCCACGCACCCCCGAAATACACATACCGGATCCAATCGCGTGTGAGACTTCCCGCGAACCCCCGTAATACACGTACCCTGCTCCAATCGCGTGTGAAACTTCCCGCTAACCCCAGTTATACACGTACCCCACTCGCACAGGCCCTTTCGCGTGTGAAACTTCCCGCAAACCCCATAATACACGTACCCTGCTCCAATCGCGTGTGAAACTTCACGCAAACCCCAGTTATACACGAACCCCACTCGCACAGGCCCTTTCGCTTGTGAAACTTCATGCAAACCCCAGTAATACACGTTCCCCGCTTGGCGTTTGCTGTTTGGCAGCCCTTTAAACGGGTCCAGGGTTAGCGCAGCCCTTTGCACTGGATTGGGGATTTTGATGGCTTTCCTTGCACGAGGGCGTTCTTGGGGGCGTAACTGGTGCTGCTGCAGGGTCGCTGCACCACTCTGCGCCACGGCTGGTTTTGGAGGCTAAAATCCATGAATAAGCTGTGCACGGAAATCGATTTTAGCGCACGCGGCTGGTGCAGACATTCGCACGCGCACACTGTGCGCCAGCCGCGTGCGCCTCTTGTGCGCGAAATTCTATGAATTACCCCCAGAGTTTGTTATTTTGTTTAGCGCACATTCTGTGATTCTAAGCGCTGTATATTGTGTTGAGCACGGAAGGGAATTGTGTTCGCAGCCGAACACAGTGGAAGCAATGTTTTCATAACAACGTGACTCTTGGCAGACGGTTAGAAAACAACCTTGACTGCTCTGCTTTGTTTTCGTTCTGCAGTTAGACTGTCTCAATGCAAAAAGACAGGAATGTTACACAATATGCTGTTCTTCTTAGAATAGGATATACGAGAACATGTCATGTCACTGTGTTCTAGTACAGTACATGATTATGCTGTGCTGAAATTATGCACGCACGTAGCTATAGAATGCATGTACGTTGACATAGAATGATTTCTACGCATGCAATTGTAAAATGAATGCGTCATTGCTCTGTAAAACAGTAGATTGCTGTTTTGTTCTGTTGAAGAGAGAGGTAGGGAAGGCAGTCTCACAGTCTTAGAGCTTGGAGCTGGCTGAGAGCTAGACGGGGAGGTCTGGGATGCTGGGATGCTGAGAGGGGTGGGTTTGCTGAATGCACTCATAGCTAGAGAGTGCTGCTTGTTAGAGGTTAGTGACTAATGACATGCATAAATAAAGATGCATTCTGTTTGAAATATCCGATTCCTGTGTCTTTGTGATCTTCTCTGTTTTGTTTCCATAGCATAGCATATATATTAGTTTCACAGCCCAACATACAAGGGGACAATGCCATTGCATCTTTCATAAGGCTTGACCCATACTGGTTAGAAGACCAAACAAGACAAACCAAGAATATATGCCAGAAGAACCTTAATGAGGATGAACTACAAGCTGAATATTTTAAAAAAGAATACAAGTATAACCATAAAGGAAGCCGATAAAGGAAGAAACATAGTAATCTTGGACAGGGCTGATTACATCAAAATGGCCACCACTCATTTGGAAACACCTGGCTGTTACGAAACAATAGTGCCCAATGGGGGTGTGGCTGGCGGCCATGTGAGGTGGACGTGTGCTCCGAGAGCTCCTGATGATCCGACAACGATATGCTGCAAACTAAAGCTTTATATAAACTAAACAACTTGGAAATAAGAGAACGGCAGCTTGCAACCTCAGAGAAGCTTTGTGCTGCGTGGACTATCCGCGTGAACTTAACCCAAGATGAAACACCGTGCTGAAGAGGAGACACGGCGTAGGTTGAGAAAATGGCGGTGACGAACTGAGTGCGGTGGTGGCACTGGTCAAAGCCTAGGTGTTTACTGGAGGGAGAAGCTCCAAAGTAGTCAGCAGAGGCATCGCCGTGCCGCGACTATCCAGACTGCTGGAAGTAGACCGTTGCAGCAGAGTAAGCACTGCGTGGTTGATGCCGGAGTCTGGGAGACTCTGGACACTGCGTAACAGAACAAAGGAGACCCGTCGCTGGAACGGTGTGACCAGGGGAGCATGAGCTCGATGCCAAATACATATTCACAGAACCAGGACAGCTGTGGCAAGGAGCCCGAGACCTGGAGACGTATGCTGCCGGATAACGCAACAGTGCGACCAGCTGTAGCACAGCATGAATAGAGGTGCTGCTGCACCCGGAGATCCCCCACCGGTGACCTACTGGGAGAGACCAAGACAACGGGCCGTGACTGCGGAGGCTGGAGGAGCTCCTGCAGAGACTATACCAGTGGTAAGGAGTTGGGAGGGGGGGGTCCCATATCGAACTGTAACATAACCAGCGCGCCATGAAGAGGGCCGTACCACTCCCAAGTCCCGAATATAAGCCGCGCCTGCGGCAGGAGCCTCTTGATAGTGGTAACGCCGTTCTAAAACCAGACCGGCCCCCTTGTTAATTGTCGGATCCTGTCACTTATCGCTGCTGGGGGGGACACCGGTGCTGCGGTGGCCCATCCTGCCTTCACCAGTGACTGAGGCGGTTGGCGGCGCTTCGGTGCCACGGATCACTGCACACACGGTCCCTGATGGGCCAACTTGCCGGAACAATGGATTTCGCTCCCTGATGGGTTTCAGGCGGCTACGGTCGGGCCACTCGTCCACAGTCAGTGGGATCGACCACAATGGTGGCCCATAGAAAGTGCATACACCGGGCAATAGAAGCCCCTGGGCAGTCACGGCAGGGTAACAAAACAAAGTGGTGGCAGCCATATACGGGCGTGGGGCCATACTGTGGACCAAGTGCACAAGATCGACTACTACACAACCACACGTGTGCACAAAGAGGCCACTACGGCAGAGCAATGCAGTCACAGCGAGAAGAAAAGGTGTGGCCAGTGCACACCTGCCTCGGCAGAGACTCTGGGGCATACATGTTAGGCACGGCTGACCAGAGAGGGGCCACTCAGGTGACCGTGTGAATACTCCTAGACCCTTAAGGTCGGGTGAGAGGGGCAATCAGCAGAGGTGCAGTGTGACTGCCTGGTTGTTGGGCCTTGGCTTCCCCCATTGGCCTTGGCACTGGCCGGGACATACAACCCACGAGGACAAGACCATGGGCTGCGCTCGCAAACAGCAGATCTGTTACAGCACAAACAACCCACAGTCCTACGACTTGGGGTGCACCTTCAACACAGTAGAAGCAGGCGCAAGACCCCCTGGCATTGTATATCAATATGCACGCATGAACAGCCCTCTGGCAAGCACCCCTCTGAGTAAGAGCCATACCAACTGAGACATAACATTGCTGTATCTCGCCGTGGCTGAGGACCACATGGAGTCGCCAGTTCCGGCACTGCGGTGCAATAGGAGACTGTCTACCGAAGACCCTAAGTGCAGGACACTTCCCCTGGGTACAATTGTGAACCAGGCCTCGCATAGGCCCGGTGATGAAACCAAGAATAAACAATCCACATTGGAAAATTTCACTACAAGCTAAGTACCCTGACAAGAGAAAGATAGCATGGACGAAGCGAAAGGACAACCACCGCCCCCTGGGAAAAACCAACAGATCTTCGAGGCCATTGCAGCGCTCCAAGCAACTCTGGAGAGCAAGATAAACGCGGTTGCGATCGACGTAGCACTGCTACGCCAAGATGTCCAAACCATATCGGAACGTGCAAGCAAGATGGAAGAACAAGTTGCAGAAAACAAAATAGTCAGTGCGCAGGTGACGAAAGACATAGACGTCCTTCTGCAGAGAGGGAAACTGTTGGAAGACAGAGCGGAGGAAGCAGAGGGTCGGGCACGCAGGAACAACATAAGAATTGTGGGCCTGCCAGAGGGAACTGAAGGATCGGACCCCACCACCTATGTAGAAAACATATTGATACAGGAAAAACTCACACAAGGGTTCACAATAGAACGAGCACATTGCTCCCTCATTAGAAGACCACCGCCAGGAGCCCCACCCAGACCAATGATAGCCAAGGTGTTAAACCATAAAGACCAGGAAAAAATCCCGGCCTTCTCTCGCTCAGGAGGAACGATACAAAACGATACAAAGGCAATCCGCCAAGATCACAGTGTACCCAGATTACACCTTGCAGGTACAAAAGAGGAGAGCTCAATTCATCACAACGAAAGCCAGACACAGAAGGCAGGACTAACGTACATGCTGATATACCCAGCGAAATTAAATGTGATCTACAACGATAAGGCCCTTTTCTTTGAATCGCCGGCAGAAGCGTAGGATTAGATGGACAATGGGCAGATGTCGGAAGCAACAGAGCAGAGTCAGCATGCTTGACAATAGTGGTACACTCCTCAGGCGGTCACAGCAGAATGGATATTGAATTGGTGCAAATGCAGAGTAGCAACAAGCCCGAGTCACGCATAGGAACAGTTCATCAATAGCATGGCAGCAACACAATGCGTTAGACACATCGCAGGAGTAATATGGTGCATCACATACACCTGGTAGAGGGGAAGCCAATGCAAACCCGCTACCCTCCCTGAGAAGTAGTTTTTGGGCTACTATATAGAGCCCGCCCTTAGGGTACCAGGAGGCTGGTCTAGCGACTAGGTCGAATGGAGCGGAAACGGGGTAGTCTTAGCATGCCTAGCACTGCTGGACAAGTTAAATGGGAGTTTGATTTGCATTTAGGAGGGAGATGTTGTTTGATGAAGGGAGGAACGGGAGGGGTGAGGGAAGGAACCCTAGCATACTATGGAATACACTATGCAAAATGTTTACTGAAGATTGTACCACATTCATTGCCCTCATGATATCTTGGGTCTTGAGACATGATGGCTGAAACGGTTAAAATTATGACATGGAATGTCAGAGGGTTAAATAGTTATGTTAAACATCGGAGAATACTTACGTACATTAAGCGGAATAGAGTCCGGATAGCACTATTGCAAGAGACACACCTAGACGCACAGAAACAAAAGAACTTGGCAAGAGCATGGGGTGGGATATTTGTGGGGTCCACATATTCAACTTACGCACAAGGGCTCCTGATTTGGATAGACCCGGCCACCCCATTCAAAGTCCTCACTACTAAAATCGATAATGAAGGTAGGATGGCCCTGATACACGGCAAGCTGGAGAACCGAGAAATGTGTATCGTGAACACATATGTGCCGAACAACGACGCCACTGTTTTTTTCCAGTCGCTATATGCAAGACTGGGCCCTTATAGAGATGGGTTAACGGTATGGGGCGGGGGACTTCAATTGCATCTTAGATCTCACTAAGAACAGATCCGACTCCAAACATAAAAGGCCGTCCCCCCCATCTAAAGTGCTAGCCTCACTATTGCAGCATTTGCAGCTTAAGGACTTGTGGAGAATACAACATGGGGATAGCAGGGAATACTCCCATTACTCTTCCCCACATAGAGTCCACACTCCATTAGATTACTTGTTTGCGGGGAGGAACACGCACTGGCATTCTCTGAGGCAAGCTATTTGGCGAGGGTCCTATCGGACCACTCCCCACTTTCGGTGATATGCAAAGTGTTTGCCCTGAGACCACCTATACCCAGCTGGAAGCGAAGCATTATTGGATATGGCGTTTTCCCGAACACATAAGGAAAAGCACTGTAGACTTCATAGCGACAAATGAGGGGAGTGTACAGAAGGTGGGCACGGTTTTTGGAAGGCATACAAAGTTGTTATCCGGAATGAGATGATGGCGGCCTCTGGAGGTGTCGCGAAATCCATTGTGAATACACTTACTGGCATAGAAGAGGAATTACGGGTATTGGAGAAGAAGGCAAAAGTAGACGCTGAACACTTAAAAGAGGAGATTGAGTTGAAGTAGGCATGCCTAGTACTATTGGACAGGCTGGGAAGGTTTAACTATGCTAAATACTTAGAAAGGAATCATCCGCAGGGGGACAAGCCCGACAGTCTGCTTGCTTGGCTGTACAAACGGGAGAATAATAGGTCCCCGATATGTCCATTCATGACCCAGATCAGGGAGATGTAAACATGCAGGTGGGGATAAATTAGGTTTTCTCCAAGTATTATGAAACATTCTATGCTGATCCCCAGTCAGTGGCCGAATGTGAAATATCAGACGTCCTGGACTCAATAGTTCTGCCACGACTGGAGGCGCAACAGGGAGAGGCATTAGAGGAGCCCATTACCCCTGAGGAGGTCCTGGCCACTGTCAGAATGTTGCCTTCCGGGAAGGCCCCTGGCCCAGATGGCTAACAGGAGAATTCTACAAAGCCTACGCTGACACCGTAGCATCTCTCCTCGCCGAGGTGTTTAATGAGGCTTACGAAGTGGGGATTTTCCCAGACACCATGAGGGAAGCCATGATAAAACTGCTATTGAAACCCAACAAAGAGAGTACGGACTGCGGATCGTACAGACCACTGTCCATGCTAAACCAGGACAGTAAGATCCTAGCTGCGATCCTGGCTATCAGTCTCAAGAAGGTAATTCCCCTGTTGATCCATCACAATCAAACCGGGCCGAAACATCACAGAAAACCTGCGCAGACTGCATCATGTTATCTATAGCATGAAAGATAACGGTGCGCACCGTGCTGTTGCATCGCTAGACGTGACTAAGGCATTGACTCCATCCATTGGAACTGGCTGTACGCCACTATGGTCAAGTTGGGAATAGGGCCGAATTACATGTAGTGTGTGTGGCTTTTATATACAGAGCTAATGGCTAGAGTCAAGACTGGAAACACGTACTTGCATAAGTGGCTACTACACAGGTACACAAGGCAGGACTGCCCCCTGTCTCCCATGTTATATATTATTGCTGCAGAACCCATAGCTGCATACCTGCGACAGGAATACGGGGACGTTGGAATCGAAATAGACGGGGTGAAACACATAGTGTCCATGTATGCAGACGACATGTTATTGTATATGTGTAACCCGGTGGTCAACTTGCCTTACGTGCTGGAGGTGCTCGATCAGTTCGGCACATTGAACGGAATCCAGATATACAAAAATAAGTAATGCCTTTTCCCTTTGCTAAGACCACGACGGTGGAGAAGAGGGACTTGTCAGTCCTTCCACTGCTGTGGAACACTGAATCCTTCAGATATTTGGGAGTGAATATATACCATGACCCCAAATCCGAACACGCCTTTAACACAGTACGAGCCAGAGATGGCTAGAGAAATCGATCGAGCTCTGGGGCAGGCTACCTTTGTCCATGGTCGGGAGGGCAGTACTATTTAAAATGGTGGCACTGCCGAGACTTATGCACTGTTTTAGCAACGTCCCATATAATATACTGAGATAATTTTTCCGACACCTAGAGAAGCTCTGCAGACGGTTCCTATTGCAAGATGGGAGGCATAGAATGGCACTAAACGTACTACAGAGGCCCTATGAACAAGGGGGATGGAAAGTACCAAATTTCTAATTGTATTTCTTGGCATACCAGTTGCGACATATAGTACATTTGATGGCAGACGAGGCCATGACAGAGACGATTCTCCTCTAGCCAGCTATAAAAAATGCATACCTCAGGGATCTAGTCTGGACCCCTGGGGGAGAACGTAAAAGCCACCCATATCTAGTGCAACTGGGAATCCACATCTGCAAAATTATGGGACTGGTTGATCCGATTTCGCCACAGACTCCCATAGCGGCGATAATGGCAGACATGCCAGGGAGCGTTATCAGAGAGCGGCCCAAATGGGAACCATGCGGCATTGCCACGATAGGAGACCTACATAACGAGAAAGGGTTGTTGACGTTCGCGGAACTACAAGAGATTACAGGGATCCATACGGGACAATTCCTACTGTATAACGCAGTGCTAAGGGTGATGAAGGGGAGGTGGCCAAGCATTCAGGAAGCGGTTATAGGAAACGAGGAAATAGAGAACCTGCTTAGTGTATCAGAGGGAGGACATGCTATCTGAAGGGTCTATGAAGTATTAATTGAGCGAGACTCGAGGGCGGAATTGCAGTGCAAGGGCAAATGGGAAATTGAATTGGGCAGGAGATTCGAATACGACAAATGGAGTGCCATAGCACTATATCATAAGAAGCTCTCTAGAAATGCCAGACTTCAACTGATACAACTCTATATTACACACAGGACATACCTCACTCCAGCAGTAATTGCTAAATTCAAGTGGGCAGGCAGACAAGAATGTCTGAGATGAGGAGAAGAGGGAGCAGGGCTGACACATATGTTCTGGGGATTCCCTGTGGTACAGGTGTTTTGGGAGGGGCTAGCGCTCAAAGCGTCCCATGGTGGTGTAGATTTAGACATACAATCCCCAGAGGCATGCATGCTCGGCAGGTACAGGTGGAGTTCGAAGAACAAACCTTTGAACAAACTTAAAGACTTAATGTATATATTAGCCAAATGTGGCATAGCCATGATGTGGAAAGATGCAAAGGAACCGTGTGTGGCAAGACTTAAGGAAATGGTCAGCAGCTGAAACTGGAGTATGGGAAAGGGCGCTTAGGGTACAGAAACAAGAACTGGGCACGGATATATAACAATGGATCGCTTTGACAGTGTCCCTGTTCAACCCAGAGGCAAGCGAAACCGCAACACCAGAGGACACACAAGAGGCTGAATGAGGTTAATGGGTACAATGAACAATGAATGAGTATGCACAATAGGGTTTGGGGGAGTTGGGAAGTTCATAGAGAATGATCCTCATGTGATAATGGAATGTAATGTATTCAAGAACAATGTTGTTTGGTATTGTTGTTTTGAAAATAATAAAAATCATTAAAAAAAAAAAACAATAGGGCCCAACCCCACAGCCATGATAGTGACGAAGGCTAAAGAATTGATAAACAAATGGCTCAAAACATGAACTACTGACAGACTAGGAACAGAGATTCCGGAGGACAGATCACCCACACATGCCAACAATTTACTTTCTGCCTAACGTGCACAACCGGTTCACACACATTCCCGAGGGAAGACCGATCTTAAGTGTCTTAAGTGGCATAGGATGGGTGCCTGAACCCATCGCAAGAATACATCAACAACATCCCAGACACGGAAGTGCCAAAGATCCCTACATAACTCAGGGACACAATGCACACCCTATCAATCCTAAAAGACATCAAGTGGAAATCTGGATATTTACTTGTGACATTAGATGTTAAGGCACTATACGCTTCCATCGAACATACTCTAGCTCTCAAAGCCATTGACTAAACCTACGGAAAGGCCTCAGCGTCTTTCTACTTGCATCTTGAGATGACCAAGGAATTCTTAGAATTCTCCCTCACTAACAAATGTATTTCTGTTCAATGGCACCTATTATCGCCGAACAAGAGATATTGCAATGGGTGTGACTTATGCACCAGCAGTGGCAAACCTATTTATTACTTTGAACAGGTATTTGCTTTGGCTAACCTAGATTTCAACTGTTAAATCTTTAAATGGTATCCGTACATTGATGATGTACTGATGATCTGGAACACCAGAACTGCTCTCACACTTCGAAGAATATATGAACAAAAATTCCTTTGGCATTCAAATGACTGGAAGTCACAGGTATGACACAATTGACTTTTTGGACATAAGAATCACAGTGGATCCAGAGGGAATACATACAAGAACATACAGAAAACCGACACAGGTCAACTCAGTCTTATTCGCCACAAGCTGTCACAGAAAGATGGTCACACACAACATCCTCAAAGGGGAGTTCATTCGAGCCAGAAGGAACTGCAGCAATGATCATGCATAACAATCGGAGTGCAGCCTGCTAAAAGCAAGATTCACAGCCAGAGGATATCTGGAAAAGACTGTTGACACTGCAATAAGAACAACCAGTGACATTACGGTGGGCTCGCTAATAACCCCTAGCGAAACCAAGAAACAAAGTAAAGCCACTTTGAGATATGTAATCCAATACAGCCAGGACAGCTAAAAGATCCAGAACATCATAAACAAACGATGGCACATACTAGCCCAAGACACCCATAAATGGATCTCACCCAAACCCCAAATCTCTTTTACCAAGGCACCAACTCTAAGAAACATCCTAAGCCCATCATACATGACACCGATCTCAGAAAACTAGCAAAACTGGCTCGCAGCCTCACAAATGGTCTGGTTCCAAAAATGGGGTACCTGTTCCATGTGTCCTTATGCACAGAATGCTAAGCTAGTCAAACTCAATGGCAACCAGTGCCACAAAATTGAACAACTAATCAACTGCAAATCCAAATACCCTGTATATGTCATTATCTGTGTTTGTTAGTCAATGTATATTGTCTGAAGGCATCATGAAGCAAGTCACAGACAACAGATTCAAAGTTCAAACAAAAGTAGTTTTATTAACGTAAATGTCAGGATGGTTGAGGGCCTAACTTGCTCTATGCTAAGGTGGGATTTCCCTACCTAAAGAAACTAAGGAAAGTCTGAGTCACCAAATTCAACTTAAAAGTCTGTCTGTGTCCAAAACCTATACGTGCTGTCACAACTAAAGCAAAACAATGTGTAGGGATGACAGCAACAAAAGAAATAGTGTCCCAAATAAAGTTCTGAGCTTCTTCCATCGCTGGGCTTGCTTTCCCGCTCTTCTTACCCAAGTTCAAGACAGTTCCACAAAGTCTCGGGGATCCCTTCCCAAAGAAGACAACACAGTTCAAAAATAATCTCAGGGTTCCTTACCCCAAGAGGACAACACAGTTCCAAGAGGGCCTCAAGGTTCCCTTTCTCAATGCAGTAACAAAGTTCATAAGGTCTTATGGTTCCCTTTCCCAAGACATTAGCTTTTCTAGCTTGCCAACTTATACTTAGTTTCAGTCTCTCAATATTCAAAAGCAGGTTTATTTACAGTTCACACATATTGCTTTCTTCTGCTTCACTTCAGCTGTCTCTTACATGCATTTGGATTGGCTTTCTGTTTCTTTCCTTGGCTTTCAAAGATAGGGTATCCCCGGTCTAGTCACAGTTGTCTGACCACACTGTCCACCCATTACAGGTTACGCAACCGGAATCCCTAGGCTTTCATGCCCACACAGCTTCTCTTGTAGCTACTCCTGTGTTCTGGTTCACATTCACTTGGCTTTCTCCTTGCCAGCCTTTTGGCTTTGCCACTATGTGTTTTCCTCTTTGCCAGTCTCTTGACTTTGCGACAATGTTTTCTTTCATATAGTCCACTCTATGGTGCACTTTTTCCTTCATCACATTACTTTCATACTCTTCAGTAATATTCAATACTTGCTTTTCACTGCATTTAATGAGATTTGTTCTTCACTTTCAATATTTTGTACGTGTACTTCACACAAACCTATCTTCTGTTCGCTGGCTTATCAAAAACGTTCATGGGTTATTCAAAACCTTTCCTTTTAGTTTGGTATTCAATAATGCTTTACTCTTAATCTTTTGTTCACAGTTCATCTTATTTGTGTTGTTCATCACAACCCTTCACTTTGGCTTTGCAGCATCTTGCTCATCTCCATACGTTCATTCAGCAATTACGTTTGCCTTTTAACAGCGCTCAGGAGCACCCCAGTTTGATAGTTCCCTTGTATTACCTCACTGATCCCTGCCGGCTCCTCAGGGCGGCTACTTTCCTCTTCTTTGGCTCCACATACACATTTCTGCTGTATTGCAAACCCTGCTCGCACTCCGGTCTTCTTTCTGTGGGTTGCCGGTAGCTCCGCTCGCTTCCCACGGACCCTGCCAGTAGCTTGCAACAATTGGATTCCTTCCATGTCCTTTCAGCTCCTGCAGCGGGCACCCAACCAGGGAGGCTCCCACCACTGTGATGCTCTCACGGCCCGCCCGGGCCTCAGCACCAGAGTCTCTCCCGGGAACTTGCCGGCATTCTGAATCCCCGACAGGACCCTCCTCGGCAGCCTCCTTCTCCACAGGCTTTCTCTTCCCTCAGGCCTGCACGGCTCAGCCGGGCTTCTCCCATGCTGGTCTCTCCCATGCAGGTCTCTCTATCTCTTTTTATACACCTGCAACCATCTAAAAGGTTGCAGGTGTGAGCCCTTGTTAGGCAGTGTTTGCATGCAATACCCTCTGTGACTACTACATACAACTATGACTACAGGTGTAAGCAAAACCAACCTTTGGTATAAGTCTGTACCACACAGTTTTTGGTAGCGAGCTGAGCAGCCAGGCTTATCTCAAGAGGGAATGTGAGCTTGTAAGGGTGCTACACAAAGGTCTACAATGACCAAGTATTCAGATAGACACTTGGACTCAAGGATTCTTGGTAAAAACACTTCTTAATTTATTACACAATCATTTATAAAGCATTCACTAAATGATGCAACCAATATCTCACAAAAGTTATACTACAATACTGAATACTAAGCAGTTGAGCTACCTTGAAGTAGGAGCAAAATAGCATTGAAGTAGGAGCAAAAAGGCATAAGTTAATAAAACGAATATTACAGTTACTCTAAAACAATGCAAATAGTTTGAGTTCACCAGAGGAGTTGATTCAATGCAATAGGTAGGCCAAAGTCAATGGACTAATGTCTTGTATAGGTAAAAACGGATCTGGTATTTGAAACGGAAAAGTCTTTGCCACGGTTCTTAGAAGTAGTTCACGGAAGAAAGGTTTGTATGTCGGGTCACAAGCTGACTAGGCCTGCAAGTTGCCAAAGTTGTACGCATTTTTGCAGTGAGAGGTAAGTTCTCTCGATCGGGTTTTCACAGTACCTTATTTTGAAGAAAAAGATGCAGCTGAAGACTTCTGTTCCTGGCAGTTCCTGCAGATCTCGCTGTTCCTGAGCCTCAGTCGTGGGTACAAGAGGGAGGACGTTGGGGGACTCCTGCACTGCACGGGGACTGGTCAAAAAGCTGGCAAATTGGCAATTCTTCGATTCCGGTTGATGTTTCTTCAAGCACACAAGCTGGTGTACTTCCCCCTGGTTAATCCTAACCAGCTCGGAGAATGGTATCCAGGTGGTTTACGAGTTGATTGGTTCCACAAACTCAAAGGAAGAAGTTGTCCTTGAAGGGGCTTCTCTGTTGAGAGGAACTTGGCGATTCGGACCTGCAGCAGGGCTCCACCAGGCAAACCAACGGTCCAGTAGTTGCAGCAGCCGTCCTCTTCCAGCTCGTCTTCGGTTCTTTCGTTCCAGTGTTCGTTCCAAGCCAGAGACCCGCCTTTTAAACAGTTTTCTCCCATTCATTCCAGCCTAGCTGCCACTCACCCAGCAGGGTGGCTGTCCTTACCGGACAGTCAGCCAGCCAATCATGCCAGAGTGCATTTGGGTCTCTTAGGAGACTAAGCACAGGGAGTTTCGGGCACCTCCCTCACTTCCTGCTCACCCCAGACACTCAGGCACCAGAGGCGGTCATCAGTCCTGAAGCCAGCCAAAGGTGTAGGAACAAAGGGACCAAACCTAGTTTGGTGCGCAGAGACAAGCCCTAGAAGTACCTTTCCAAAAATAAACGGCGAAAAAAGAAGACCAGGACCTGTTTAAACAAAGGGGCTTTAGGCGCCATCTTGAAATACATGGCTCCCGCGATTTTTAGCTACCGGTGTTCGCGGTTGGGAAAAATCATGGTAGTTTGTTGTAAAACCACTGCCACCACCCATATCGATAGTAAAGGGTAGCATTTGACTGATACATGAGTTTCTAGACACAGGGGATACTAGGTAACCCCTCCAGCACTCTGCAGGAAGATAGTGTGTGGTGGGTCAAGGAATTTAAAAAGACTAGTAAAGTCAATTTAACCTTACATTCTCTGGTAAATAGTTGTTGGGACAGCCTTGGGACTGCCTTGGGACAGCCTAACAAGCTTCCCTGTGTTACTGCTCTGAGGGTGCTGTGTAACACACATGAAACGATGATGCCTATGGAGTTATCTAAAACTCCATAATCAAAGAACACAAGAGTAAAACACACATCAAAATACATGAAAGAGTGGGAGAAAAG
The DNA here is from genome assembly GCF_040938575.1 of Ambystoma mexicanum. NCBI lineage: Eukaryota > Metazoa > Chordata > Amphibia > Caudata > Ambystomatidae > Ambystoma > Ambystoma mexicanum. The sequence continues at coordinate 1,606,699,609 of NC_090932.1, forward strand.
GCTCACACTCTTTCCAGGTAAAAAAAAATCAAGTCCTCAAAATCCAGCAATGTTGCTGGGGGTCTCTAAGGTGAAGGGAATTAGCACATTTATGAGAATTCTCTGTAACAGTCCTCGAGCCCAATTGCCTAACCGTAGTTAGTTTAGTTCGCTGGACATGCCTGACCCTCACAACAGTCTGCAGGCCTCTTCCTCGTCTCAGTACGCGAGTGGTGAAATGGCATGTTATGGTGTACCACTCCAGTCGCCTCTTCCTCATCCCAGTACTATAGTGATATAAAGGAGCGGAAATGAAGGGATGTGATTGACAACAGCAGATAAAGGCAGGGCGGGGTTGATTATTACAAGGAAAAAGTCTCACCTGTGGACATCCTCTCCCCAATCCCAAAGGATACTCCACCCAGGTGATCCTCCCTCACATCTCCACCCCCAGGGTCAGGACCAAGAGGCATTGGCCATGCACTGGCCACATGAGAGGAAGATTCTGGGGGAAAAGAAGTGAGGACACCTTCAGGTTCCTCACAATCGGAAGCACAATCCGAGAACTACGGACAAGGATCCGTGAACATCTCAGTATGCTAAGCTCCCAGGATGCAAGATATCCACTAGCTGCTCATTGGCCTGGAAACAGTCAAATGTGACTCAAGAGGAGGAGATTGCAAGCTATGATTGTGACAAAGAGAAGTCAGACTTATATGCAAATATAGATGTGTTACTTGAACACTGAACATGAACTTAATGTTTTCTTGTAAACTACTATCACAATGTTGCCCTTACTAACGCTCCGCCAGGCACGGTTAGCACTTACACCAAACACCGCTCAACAGAACCACCACATACACCCCAGGAGTAGGAGGGAACCCCCCGCCCGGACACCATAGCGAGATCACGCCCATGCCTATGTCCAATCGGGTGACTTCCACACGACCCACCACGTGTCCCTCCCGGGGTTTGCTACACTAGCTGTGTGACCTCTGCACACCACGAGCATGATAAGACATACACTGCGGACCTACACTTCCACAACAACCACTGCAACTGCATATCAAACATCCCAGTTTCATTCCATTAAACCCGTGCTCATTCAAGTACTGCTTGACTCTCATAAGGCCCAGCATGCTATACACACTGGTTCTTTTCATGAGGCCTTGTTCCAATCTCTGACTCAGCCCTCTTTTACACATCCTTATACCAACGCTCATTAATACCTCAGACACCTATTAATGCCCAAAATGTTACACACAGCGGTTTTACATCACAGGGCAAATCTCCAGTCCAGGAATTGGCTTTCCTTCATGTTCATATCTAAATACCAGACACACAATTGCGGACTGATATCTCCACCACACTGCTGTAATATGCAGCTCCTATTTCCCAGTTTAGTTTCCATTCATCCGTCCTCCCTCACCACAACCAACACCTCTAATGCTCAACATTGAGCCAATCAATGGTTGCCATGATCAAATCAGCGGTTGCAATGATGCAGCATTTCCCCCCCAGCTGATCCGGCTGTAACTGATTTAATTGTAATTGGTTATTTATTACCCGCTTAATACCCAGAGGTTTCTAAGCGCGGACCCAGGGACTGGACCCGAGTTGCTCCGCGTTGTCTTGCTTCAAAGGCGAGCATGTTGCCCCTGAGCTATACTACCGATGTGCATGTCACGTCCTCACGTCAGCCTCACACGGCTACTTAATGCCCCTCTCAAGATGGAGGCCGACATCAAAAGATCGCAGAGACTGCTCATCTTCTCGCAGAGGCCCCCCTGGTCTGTAAGGTAAGTCTTCCCATGCTCCTGGACACTTCGACTGACATAGCACGCGGTCACTGAATGCTGCAACCCGCTCTCACCACTGCGGCTACAACTCATCATCCCGATGACTTGCAAACCGGGATCACAGCTCGCAGTCTTATGGCAATCCGCTTTCACCTGGTAGCCCCAATTTCTCACACCCATCACTTGCGACCTGACACCACAGCGCGCAATATCCCCTTACGGCCAAGGGGACTGACGTAATTAACCCCCCCCCCCATAGTGCCACTTAGACTGATGCATAACTACTCAAACCCAGAGCCCCCCGTTGGCCTCTCACATTGACACACCGACACTATTTCCACACAATGACGCAAAGCTAGCAGCAACCTCATGCCAAGGCACCATCTGCGCCCTGCCTTCACACCGGCCACCACCCAATCATCACACCATGCATTGGGCACTCCCACATTATCATGCATCCTCACCAACGCCTTTAACAGGGACTCTGACATCTAGCTTTACAATTTTCTGATGACTCCTCGTGACTAGCCACCACACTATAAACCACAAACACACCGAAGACCTCACACAACAGTCTGACCACAGCCCGTTTGCCACTCGCTCTTGGTCCACTTTGACACTCTATCACACAAGCAGCAAGCACAACTGGCCTGCTTCCACATGGACCTACATACCACTGCAAGACTTTCAGATCACGTGCACCCCATGCCCACTGTTCACTATCCACATGTATCTTCCAAACAGGTTGCAAACCAACCCGAACCTCTATACAGAGCTCATCGCCCAAACCGATGAATCCAATTACCTCAAACACGGTAAGAGCTCCCCAACCGCACACATTTCACACACACACCAACAATGCCCTACCAGGCCCCCTAGTATACCAGAGATTGCTAACATTAACACATTTCCCATTCTCCTTTTCGCTCCCTTGGCGCAACTCGTTGGCTAACAACCAATTTACTAATCGCTGCAAATGTGATCTTTACGTTTACTAATACACAACCGTGTAACTCACTGTAAATGCGTACTTACAAAATGCTACCAACTACCATATTATTGCAAATGTGTATATGTACATGTTTATTCCTAAAATGGTTACCATGCGATCCATTGCATCGTGGATATCAATGTACCCTTGTAAATTACCCAATTTCGCTATAACTGTAATGTACCAATTTACAAATGTTTCACTTCAAACTGGCACGACACTCGTCACTGTAGCCATCTCCAAACACTTTCCTGAGGCTTCACTACTCGGGTGTATTGACAATGCAGACACATATTGTATTCTCTGTACCAACAACACAGCCTTGACAAAGGCCCAGGAGGGTCGAAACACGTGTTGGCTAAACTCTGTAATTAAACTCACCACGTAACCCACCTCCAGGACTCAAATGATTTTCTTATAAATAAGGATGACACTATCTGGCTAATATAACCACTGACCCAATGCCTGTGTGACCCGGATTCCAACCAATCTCTGTCTAACCCAATTTCGAGATGGGAGGGCGATGTCTCCCAGGAACCCCATCAGTGGCAGCCGGGTCCCCAATATAAACTAATGACCAGTGCAGTGATTTACCTATTCTAGTGCCCTGCCTCAGCACAGTTACATTTATAAGTAACCTTTACATGAATTAGATTTGAAATACAAGGTTGGACTTGTACTGTAATAACAGTACCTCAAAGACAGCAGGAAATCTAGATCTACAAACCATGAATCTCAAGATGTTCCTTTTATATTGCACAGTCTAATCCACTCAAAGGAGTGAATGACTAGAAACGCAAGCTGGCAAGACCCATAGCTTAATCCACACCCACACAGGTAAGGTTGTGCTAGAACGCCCAATCCTTTACTCAGTTTTACTCTTGGGGTGTTGGTATTTTGGACAATGGCACAAACAGCAATGATGTAAACAGTATCTACTGCTTGATTTGTAATAAAAGCTACCTTCTCTGCGCAGCTACAAGGAATGCTGTTGCTCGTGACCCTGAACATGAACGTTCAGGGTCACCCTTACCCATTACCCCACAGTGAGAATGCACAGCCAAAGATTCCAAGAACCTTCTCCACTGTCTTTACTCCACTGAGGTGCTTATGCCAGAGTGGCGTTTAAAAAAGGTCACTTGTGATTTGGCACCTTTTAACCGCATTCCAGTCCAAGGGATTGGAGGTGCGTGGGCTGCAGCAGATGGTAACTTCACTCATCTCCATCATGCCCCCTGCTAACACCTGAGCTGTAACCATGAGGAGGGTTAGATCTTTTTAATCAATATTTGTTTTCCAGATGTGCCTGAACCACCTGCATATATTTCATATGTAAACTATAACATTTCACAAGACTGCATGTAGAAATGTAGTTCTGTTGCACGAAACATTCCTATTACAGACCAGTCTAGGTGCTTTTCATGGGGTGACAGCGAACAAATCGGGAGAAACATTTCTTGTTCAATCCCTCCCTCACGTGTAGCCAGTTGGTAGACAGTATTTGCCCCTATATTTACATAGCGCATGTTCCTATAACTCCCCCAGAATGTCTTCTAGTTGTATATTAACACCCCAGCATTACCCATAGTGTCCAAGGCTGGGAATCTACAGTGAGCGAACTGGACAGCCTTGTGTCCAGCATGTCCGGAAAGACACTGGTGTAGAGTTTGACTAGTAACCGGTTTATACATTTTAAAACCTGTATATGTCAAGAAAGAGATGCAGAACTGGAACGGTGACCATATGCCCACTGTTACAATTAACCAGCATGGCTGAACATTGGCTAGTAGAAGGAGCCATTCTTATCTATGGAAGAATATTGCTGAGCTCGGAGAGAGGTGGCAATACTGGCAAAGACGTGTGCAATGGCAGGCAAATGAGTGGTGTGCAACCTTTCACAAGAGTTGAAATTGTGAGTAAGGATGGTCATGGACCGTGCAGTGACACTGCCTTTTTAGTATGAAAATGTTGCATCCCAAAATAGAGACTGGTTGTTTGCCATATCCCTGAGCACCTGCAGTAGAAGGGTGGTAGTTTACAGAGCGTGAGCAGGACAGTGGGCAGCTTCATGGGCATCCCGGAGTGACGGAGACTGCCCACTGAGCCTCTTCTTGCTGAAGGCCTATATAAAAATGTGGTCTCAGCTGCTGAATGTGGAAAATGTGCTCTGCTGAGCATGTACGTTCTGACAGTGGAATCTTGCTGGATATTACTTTGTGTGGTTCCTAAAGGCACCAAGTGGAACTTTGTTTGAAGTTTGAAAGTTACCTTTTGCAGTTATGGCCAGCTCAGGATTAAGGATACCACAAGGTTCTTGTGTCTCCCCCACATTGTATAATATATTCACAAAGCCATTGTTCAGTGACCTAGACCTTCAGGGTGTCACCTACACCAACTATGCAGATGACACAGAGGCCCTCATACCCCTATCGAGCGAGAATGATAAGGACCTGGCTTTGGTGAATAAAATATATCTCATCATTCAGGCATGGATGGCTGCACATGGCCTATGCCTGAATGATGACAAGACCAGGTTGCTTATACTTGGCTCCATACCATAACCTCAACAAATTAGGCCAGAACTATACCACCTTCAATATTGATGGTAACTCTGTCAAAAGAAACAAAAACCTTAAGTTTTTACCTCGACTCGGCCTTCACTCTTAACAAACAAGTCAACACCGGCGGTAACCAATGGCGCTATTAGCACCATGGTTGCAGCCGGTATTGTAACAAGTCCGCCATAGTGCAATGGGGAATTACCACCCCATTCCAAGGTTGGCGGGGCGGTAATTCCCCATGCCCCATTGGCCCTTTCCCATTCCCATTTTTGCCCCATAGGGCTCAATGGGAATGGGGAAGGCGGTAATTACGGTATCACAAATTGCGGTACTGTAATTACCTTCAAGGTCCCTTTGCGGGTCCCTACTTTAACGGCTGGTCCAGACCAGCCGTTAAGGTCGGGAACCGCAAAGGGACCTCGTAATTAGGCGCTAAGGGGTTAACTGCGTCGCAGCATTTTACGGCGCCGTTAACCCCTTAGCGCCAGGGTCGTAATGAGGCCCAGTGCCTTGGCATCTGCCACTGCCTACACTTGTAAGCTGAATAGAGCATGCAGACCATTCTTATCGAAGGAAAGCTGCATTACCCTAGCGAGAGCACTTATACTTTCCAAATTGGAATACTGTAATGCTCTATATCTGGTGGCCAACAAATACCTCATCAAGAAAATCCAAACGTTGCAAAATAACGCCTTAAGAGCTGCCCCTGGTATAGCCAGCAGAGAACACATTGCACATCTGAGGAGACAGATAAAATGGCTCAATACTAAAGACAAAGGGCCTCATTACGAGTTTGGAGGTAGCCATGGTGCTATTAGCGCCATGGCTGCCTCCAAACCCGTGTCCGGGTAGTCTGAATGGGGACTTACCGGGTCATTCCAACCTTAGATGACCCGGTAAGTCCCCATTCTGAAAACCATTCCCCGTTCCCATTCGAGCCCCCATAGAGCTCAATGGGAATGGGGAAGGAGCTAATAACGGGCCCGCAAATAGCGGGCCCGTTATTAGCTCGTTGGTCCCTTAGCGGCTCCCGCTAAGGGCGGCTGGTAAAACCAGCCGGCCTTAGTGGGACCCACTAAGGGACCTTGGAATGCGGCGGTAGGGGGTTAACGGCACCGGCATCCTTACCGGTGCCGTTAACCCCCTACCGCCGTACTCATAATGAGGCACAAATTCTTGCTCAAAACCCTATCTGTAATGCATAAATGCCTCAACCATGTAGCTCCTATACACCTTTCCGAGAGAATCACTAAACAATACTCGACCCGTCCTACTAGGACCAACAATTCAGCATGTCTAGCTGTGCCCAGATTCAAGTTAAAAAAAGGCAGGACGAACCAGCTTCCCTGTCATGGCAGCTCAGGCCTGGAATGCCTTACTCCCCTCATTGAGAGCAGACCAACCCTTCTATCTGTTCAGGCGCAACGTTATAAATTAGCTTATCACCAATGACATCCATGGGCAGCCTTATCACGCACATATCAGAACTAAGACCATCCCATCCATCCATTCTCCAACCTGTTTCCTAGATTGACTACGAAGTTTCTCCCCTCACACTACATATATGTATTGTTGTATATATGCTATTTGCATGTCCTATTGTATCCATATACCCTTGGGTTGGGTGCGCCATACAAATAAACAAACAAACAAGGAATGAGCTTTGGCCAAATGGGCAAGCCTGCATTGGAACCTGGATCTACTGGTTCTAAAGTTGGCAACTTCATGAGAAGTCTCCTTCTGCCACGTTTTCACTTGTCGCTCTTTTTGATGTAATATAGAACGTTATACCGAAGACAAGTTTGATTCAAACACGTTTTGCAGATAAGGAAATTGAAGTACAGCGAGCTAAAGTGAGGTTTGTAATTTTGGAGAAGCCAGAATTCAATTCCATTTCTTCTATTTCCAAAGTCTCTAGTTTAGTGACTAAAAACATCCCCCTTTGCTTTGAAGCTCCTCTTGGTTCAGATTTCTATGCACTGCATATTTAGTCCTGAAGAAAGGAAGTTGGCCTTCATCTCCACGATCGGGAGGAGCAGGAGCCTGCATGACTGCAGGGGAATCCTCTCCCCACTACCAGAGCGGATGCCACCTCGTGTGGCACCATTAAGGCCATCCACCTCTAGCAGCGTGTACAACGCTCCAACATGGCCGCCCGTCACGGTTAACTCGCCAGCCCTCCCCACTTCAGACCTGCGGCTGTGAGCTCGCCCCATTGGCTTTACTAACAGCCAATACAACAGCCGGCAGGCGGAGCCGGCCAATGCATGAAGGCCTGCACTAAGGCCACTCGCCTGTCCCTGCCTGTCCAAGCCTTTCCAGCCGTCGGCCGGACACTGTGCACAACGGTCTACCTCCTAATGACGATCCATCTAAAGGTACTTTTATTGCACTGAGGTTGACACACTACCCACCTACCTCACTCACAGTGTGTACTCCCACAGCCACCTGTCTTAAGCCTAAGGCTTACCCACTGCACCGACTACCAGTGCCCACCCCCACCTCAGCACCTATATCCTGATATGTACAATCGCCTGTCTATATTATGCTGAAACTATACCACTTGCTTCTACTAAACTCTACTGTGCCTCAACGGCCTAGCCTGAAAATTGCATATGTGCATTGCTGCTTATGTTTAACTGTACCCATAGCCACTACTACCTAGCATATCATGCCCCCAGCTTGTAAATCGAATTTAGGTATTGCTGTGTATGTTTAACTGTACCTATGCCCACTACTACCTAGCATTTCATGCCCCCAGCTTGAAAATCGAATTTAGGTATTGATGTTCCGCCCATTTAACTGCCTTACTATTTAAATGCTAGTACTTCTGAGATGATATAGTATGAGAGTGTTTGTGGCCCATGGTATTGAAACTTTACGGTGTACTTTAATTTCTGTACGGGGAATTGCCCAAGTATAGCACAAACAGCCATTCTGCTCACATATTTGGTTGCTAACCTATGGCGCATTCCAACCTTGCATTTCTAGTCTAGAGTGTCTAGAGTGTCTTCCTCAAACTTAGATGGGGCCATACTGCCTTTCAGCCTAGTGTGTGTGTCAATTTGTTTACATCAAACTGTTCAGTTGCACCCATTATCAATGTATTCTTTGCTTGCTTGCTTAGCTTAGTCTCCGTTCATGCTGACCTACTGCGCTCCAGTGAGTTGCGCTGTGTCGCATTGCGCCACTTTAGTCAAACTTGCTTAGAGCCTCGATTTAACTCACCGCGCCAGTGTGCTCGCCTGCCCACCATACACTGCTGTAGTGAACCACAGGAACGTGTTCACCTGCCACAGGTCGGTGTGCCCCACTTCGAATCCTAGGTGCCTCACACCTCCATCATACTTTTTAGGTATCTCCATATCCCCTATTATCTCATGGCCTTATATGTTGCCAATATTGCTCAGCTACTCACTGCGATAACACCCACACTTCTCCAGTGTGCGCTCCTTCTAACCTTCCACCCCTAACTCCCCCCCTCAGCCGTCTGATAGTGTTACCTGTCTTAGCCCTCACCACCAGCTATTGTCCAGATCAGACCACATAATGGGCTGCCCCGTGACTACTACCACTGATCAGCACTATAGCAGCAACTACACCAACCAATACCTTAATGACCCTGCTCGTTGGCTGGAACACTTTGCAAGGAAACCCACCCCAAATCAACCTTGTTCACTCCTGCTTAGAAACATGAGAATTTGCTCAAGATTCCGCCTACTACACACTCGCAGCAATAGCTCCAAACACGCTATACATACACTACCTCACTCCCCTTCACCTACCACTACGTTGAAATCCACTACCACGGTAGCCAAACTGCCACAGATCAAGGGCGCCCTTATAAACGCCAGATCTCTTCCAGCTCACGCACTCGACATCGCTGACCTCATCACAACCTTAGAACTGGACTTTATTGCCATATCTGAAACATGGCTACATGCCGCATCCGGACCTTCATTGTCCTTGGCCTTACCGCCAGATTACGGTATCACACGATGCGACCGCACCACCACCCAATCTAGAGGCGGTGGAGTGGCCTTCATTCATAAAAACTCTCTAGGTCTAAGAGTGTTGACCAATTCCAAACTTGAGTCAGCCGAACTACTATCAGTTAAACTACCACTAACGCCCAACCAAACTGCCACCGTCCACCTCATCTATAGACCTCCGGGCCCTGCACCATCCTTTGTTGGCGAAATATCCACCCTTCTCCTTGACAAAACTAAAACTAATTCGCAAATTATCATCTTAGGTGACCTTAATCGGGGTCTTGGCGACCCTAAATACTCTACTGCTTCTGACCTGGAGAATGTACTAGCTCACTTCGGTTTTACCATGCACATTCAAGAACCTACCCATACCAAAGGAAGGACCCTTGACTGGCTAGCCGGATCCAACTGTATTATTAACGTCCTCTCCAATACCCCTTGTCTATGGTCTGACCACCACATCATCACCTTCAATATTGAAGCAACCCCGCGTGCCCCGACTGTGTTAGCCCCAGCCCTCCCCACCAGAAATAAAAGGGACATAACCAAGGAAAAACTTCTCCCATTGTTACTCCCATCTCTCAATGCTGCCACTTACTCCTGCACCGACCCTACTTCCTTAGTAGATACCTACAAACATAGCATGATCACAGCTATAAATTCTTTCGCCCCTATCAAACTCAGAAAGTCCAAACCACGTGCACATCTCAACTCTTGGTTCACACCACAGTTAAGAGTGCTCCGCAAAGCAAAACGTTGCGCTGAAAATCATTGGAAAAGTCACCCCTCGGATGAGCATAAAGACGGTTTCTTCCTTGCTTCCCTCACCTATAAAGATGCCATAATCACTACCAAAAAGGAGTCCCTTAATAACCGCATCTTATAAGCAGACTCGAACACAAAAGAACTGTTTAAAATCCTAAAAGAGCTCGAATCTCCAGCCACCCCCCCTGACACTTGCACTAAAGACAGTAAATGGTGTGCTAACATCCAGTCCGCCTTACTGAATAAAATCTCTACCCTACAATCTCAAAATAGAGACAAACAAGACAGTCGAAATCTGGACAACCGACCACCTATTCCTGCAAGGGTCGCCTCTCTAGACTCTCCTAACAATAAACCATTTGCCTTCTCCCCACTCACTACTGCTCAGGTAGAAGACATCATCAAGAGAACCAAACCTTCAAACTGCCAAGGTGACCCGTGCCCTGCTCTTATCATTAAGGAATCTGCCCACGACCTGGCCCCATTCATCACGGCCTTCATTAACTCCTCTTTTAAAACAGGCATTGTCCCGCATAACCTCAAGGACGCATGGGTGATCCCTTTGCTTAAAAAACCATCCCTAGACCCAAACATACCTACTAATTTCAGACCTATAACCACCGTCCCGTTCTTGTTGAAGATTCTAGACCGTGCGGCATACTTACAGATTCAAGAGTACCTGAAGTCCAATGATATCCTTGGTCTTCGGCAATCTGGATTCCGCCCCAGACATGGGACTGAAACGGCTCTGATAGATTTAAAATCCCAAATTGAGGTCTTGAAAGACAATGGGAAACTATCAATGTTACTTCTCCTAGACCTCTCTGCGGCTTTTGACCTGGTCAACCACCAAATCTTATGCCGACACCTTCATTCTGTTGCCCACTTCTCAGACTCAGCCACGGAATGGATTAAATCCTTTCTGAGCAACAGATCCATGAAGGTCTTCTCATCTTCCGCAGCCGCTGACACCGCTCCAATTCACTGTGCAGTGCCCCAAGGATCTTGCGTGTCTCCCACACTTTATAACGCTTTCACTAAACCGCTCTTTGATGTACTTGATTATCTGGGTGTCTCCTATACCAACTATGCCGACGACACTCAGATACTCATCCCCATCACTAGCGATTATTTAATTGACACTAAGGCCTTGAACAACGTTTATCTGGTCATCCAGGCCTGGATAGCCCAACACGAACTACACGAACTATGCCTCAATGATGACAAGACAGTGCTCCTCATCTTGGGCTCCTCGCAATGACTAGATCCGTCCTACCAGTCATTTACCATTGATGGAAATACCATCAAAGTCTCTAAAGACACAAAAACACTAGGCTTATACCTTGACGCCACTCTATCCTTGTCTCGGCAAACAAATGCAGTCAGATCAGCTTCTGCTTACACATGTAAACTTATTGCAGCTGCTAGACCGTTTCTGACCACTCCGAACAGCGTCACCTTAGCCAGAAAGCTCATTATGTCCAAAATTGACTATTGTAGTGCCCTCTACTTAGGGACTAGCCAAGTAAATCTGAATAAACTACAAATCACCCAGAACAATGCCATTAGGGCAGCCCTAAACATCCCAAGAAACCACCACATTTCCGAATCCAGAACTAACCTACACTGGATATCTTTCAAGCAGAGAATCTCATTGAAAACACTTGGCCTCACTCACAAATGCCTTGCCAACAGGCTCCCCCGATCTCTGCAACCGGCTTTCCCTCCACTCCTCCACTCGACCTCAAAGAACCCACAGCCTATCTATTCCAAGGTTCAAACTCCAAAAAGCAGGGGGCACGAGCTTCCCTGTCCTAGCCTAAAAACTGTGGAACACCCTCCCGGTTACCATCAGATCCGAAGACTCCTTCAACACCTTCAAGTTGAAAACGAAATCATGGCTCTTCGATCAGTTCTGAATTTTTCTTACCAATCAGCTTTCCATGAGCTCTGCTCATTGTACCTTTTCTGTTTATGTATGCCTCAGCTGTAATTGCCGACTGTAACTTATGTATATATCTTTGTCTGCATACTATTCATGTATATAACTTTGCATACTTTTGTGTATATTATTTGTATGAATATAAGCTGTTATGCATATTTGCACAAGTTGCGCCCGGATGCCGCTGGGCCGGATGGTGTGCATTATACATAAAGAAAATACAAATGCAAATAGCTAGATGGTGGAACCAGACCAGCAGAATGGCGGGGAGGAGGTTTTCTTGACAGCTCGGTGGACGACAATAAGATAAAGTGTACGAGTCTTATTGTGGGTTTGGCCAGGGAAGGTTTGTTTTAGGCCAAGGGTTTTAAGATTGGCATTTAGAGTAGAAAGAGGCGGCAGAGTGTGGTATTTAATGCACATATTAATTTTACTGATTACCCAAAGGCTGCCACAGACTGGCGTGCCTTAGGCATACGTTTAGTGTGCTCAGGATAGACACACTGTGTGCTCGTGCTCCAGGATTCGTAGATCTGGTGGGCCACAAAGGGGAGGAGAGTGTGGTAATTCCAGTTGGAAGGCCCACACACCTCGGACGGCACGACTTTGCAGTAGCACCACTGTTGTATGTCACCCCTCCTGGGAGCATGGTATCTCCCAGGACTTGTACATCATGTGACCATTACACAAGTCCTGGGAGCTACCATGCTCCCAGGAGGGGTGTCATACAGCAACCACCATAACTGATGTAAGACTGTGCAAAACACGACAGATGTAGACAATAAAATAAAACCTAAATGTAAAAAAAGCCATGCACCGTCACCCGAGAGACTATAAACAACCAAACATACCACTGCTACTCTCCTCAAGGGTTCCTACAGCTATTGCTTGTACTGATACCCACTGGGGAGAATTTGAGGAGTGGGAAGCAAGAAAGCAAAGTAGGCAAAGTTTACTCTCCAAGGGCACTGCGTAGCTAAAGTGGTGCCAGTCCGATGCCAACGCCACCATGTCTAGGACAATGACTGGGCGTCTGGCACGGTGCCAGATAGGTCATCCTCTGCAGGTCAAAGGCCGGAATCAAGCAGATTGACAGGCAGCAGTGCCCTCCCACATGCACCCCTGCTGCTGACTGAACTGGCATATATGGCACTCTACCGCAGAACCTTCCAGACAGTCTCAAGGGCATGTGGCCAGAGAGAATCCATCCCCAAAACCGACTCTCTGCTTGCTGTCAACCAATAGTAGGCCACACACACAGGCATGCGCAAAGGAAACAGTCGCCTTCACTGGACTGGATCTGGGGAACAGAGGGGCATGGTGAGGGCATCGATTGTCTGCACTGTCTTGACGCCTCTTAACATTACAGTGAGTTGGAATCATCTCTGAGGCAGGCCAAACAATATATAAAACAAGAACATTACATAATGCAACTGGTCTGTGATAGAATCAACAATGCAACAGAGGTAAGTTCTGGTGAAGTTTATTCATATGCCCCACCGGCTCATCCGGCATCACTTCCAACTCCTTTCTCTTATCCGTTTCCATGTTCTACATTCCACACTCCACGCTTATCTCAGCACGGAATGTGACATGTAGAACATGAAATACTACACATCTCCCTTTCTTACATTAAATTTACAATATCAACAGAAAAGAATAAACATTCCATATGGCTAATAAACCATACAAAATCAACAAAACACATGAAAACAATATATCTATATATCTATGTTTGATATGGAAAATAAAACACAGTTGGCATCTCACTTTAAGAACTTAAATACTAATAGCTTGGATGCTAACATGTATGTGTACATCCTCGAGGATGCAAATACATAAACCATCTGTTTTACATCCATACACTATCTAACTTACATCTCTCAAGTATGAAGGTTTACCACACATACGTTTAATGTGAGTGGAACAAATTCCTTCTGTAAACACTCTCTCCTCCTTCCCTAACTTGACACATGCCTTTTCCCTGTCAATGTTCTGTCTTGCAGTGTTCATGCTATTTTGTTTACTATTCACACACTTGAATACTCTGTTGACATTCCACACTCTACCAGCTGATACTCTGACAGCTCCATGAAATCTTTCCATAACTTCCATTGGCCCAGACCAGCCAACACATTTTCCCATTCCTATGTGTGGTAGTTTTATTCTTACCCAGTCACCTTCCTTAACACAGCATTTTTTGTTGCCTTCCTGATATCAAAGCGAATTGTATTACTCACTTGTTTTTTGACAATATTTTCCTTGATCATATCAAAGTCAATGTCCTTCTGACACACTCTACCCAGCCATGGGGGACAAACTCTGATATTGGGTTTTCTTCCCCTCAAAACATCAAAAGGAGAAACCCCAATAGTGGCATGGGATGTAAACCTATGTGCCACCACTGTGTCCTCTACTGCTTTTTTCCAATCCAAATTCTCTGAAATGGCACCCATGATGCTATTCTTGATTACTCTGTTGAATCTCTCAACACTCCCATTGGTCTCTGGTTGATAAATAGAACTAGTGTTATGCTCTATACCATTCTGTTTAAGAAACGTCTCCATTTCCTCAGACATGAGTTGAACTCCATTATCTATTATAATGGTCGCGGGATAACCCTCTCTCTTGAAGGTTTCTTCTAAAAATGTAATAATATCTTTTGAACAGACATTCTGTACCCATGCAACTTCCACCCCATCTAGATAACATATATATTAACACAATACAAAAGCGTAAAGATCCTTGATTTTTAACAGGACCTACAATATCTAAACCCACACCCTCCCAAGGAACAGATGGAATAGGCATCACTGTCATTAGTTCAACTCTTGCGACACAACCTTTTGCAGCATCTTCACAATTGCACTATTAGTCTCTCTACTTGCAAGTACATTCCGGGCCACCAGTAATCTTGTTTTATATGCTGTTTCATTTTCGTCATTTCTTGGTGTCGTCCCTCATGTGCTAATTCTAAAATGTTCCTTCTTACATTTGTGGGTGGAAACACTTTGTCTCCCCTCAAAATCATGTCTTTGTTTATTAATAATTAATCAAAGACATTTGTGACTGCATCTGTCATGGTCCCTTTTCTAATCTCACTACCTTTAATGCAACGTTCCAGACAATGCTTGACATTCTTGAGTCCTTCATCTGCCAACATGGCTTCAGCCCACTCACTCTCAGACACAATGTCTTGGTCAACACTTAAAATGTGGTCCTTTTCCCTCTCATCATTATCACTTTCAACAACATTGGTTAGCTGCGATAGACAATCAGCTGTTATATTCCTGACTCCCGGTACACATTCTATTTCCCAATTGCAATCCTGCATACTAGCAACCCACCTATGTATCCTGGATGACACTCTGCCAAAGCCCTTTCTCATTAAAATGTCCTTCAGCGGTTTATGATCTGACCTGATTACGAATCCCATACCCCACAGAAACGTCTGAAAAGTATTAATCGCCCATTTGATTGCTAGGAGTTCCTGCTGTATTGCAGAATCATTGTGTTCAGCCTTTCTTAAAACTCTAGATGCAAAAGCAATGGGATACTCTTTCCCTCCACCTATCTGAGACAAAACTGCCCCCGACCATGATTGCTCACATCTGTTGTGAGAATGCTTTTCTTATTGGGATCAAAACCTTTCAAAGTGGATGCATTAGTTAAGGCTATACTTATTACCTCAAATTCATGTTCACATTTATCATCCCACTGAAACTTAACTCCCTTCTTCACAAGTTTCCTCATGTGAAATGTCTTATCGGCTAAGTCAGGAATAAACTTGGCATAGTATTCCGCCATACCTAGGAAGGAAATTCTCTTTTTTTTGTTAACAGGGCTGATAGATTTCAAAATGGTGTTCACCAAATCTTTCTTTGCCTAATACCTCGTTCAGATACTTCATGCCCCAAGTACTGTATGGTGGACTTATTGAATTTACATTTGCCTTTACTGAGTGTTAAACCAGCTTCTTTAAAATTATCAAACACCTTCCGAAGTCTAAAATTATGTTCTTCCTGAGTCTTCCCGTATACCAATACAAAATCTTGGAAACACAAAACTCCCTTCACATGGTTTAACAATTGGCACATTATGCATTAAAACACAGCTGCTGTTGATGCAAGACCTAAAGGCATGTGTTTCCATTGAAACAAACCTTCAGGAGTAATAAAAGCAATTACATTCCTAGAGAGAGGGTGTAATACAAATTGATGGCATGCAGACTTTAAATCTAAAGTGCTCATCACCTATGGACCGTCAATTATGCCCAGCATTTCTGTTATGTTGGGTAAGGGATGTCTGTCTGGTATAATACGTTTATTTACACAGCTCGAATCTATACACAACCTAAGTTTTCCATTGGGTTTGTGAACAATAACTAATGGTGAAACCCACTAAGAGGACTCCACCCTTTCTATCACACCTTGTGCCACCATTCTCTCCAATACCTCCTTCACACTAGCTCCAATGGCTAAAGGAATTGGCCTTACTTTTTGTACAACAGGAACAGCATTGGATTTCATGCACATTTTGTGTCTAACATTTTTTAGATTTGCCTAATTCTTCTGAAATACAGAGTGTTGGTCACATAGTTCCAAAGAGTTGTCATTGTCTACATCATACACTGCTTTCTCTGCATTGGGATCCAGTTTGATTTTGAGTCTTTTTTGATGTGACCAACTGTGTAAAGGATATGTTCCTTTGCTAGAAACATAAATCTTTCCTTTTGCTGACCTGTCCTTCAAACGCATGGTAGACCAAAACCAATCCTCTGAATCAATGCGTTTTCCACCATAAGTTACTGGTCTTACGTCTACTTTATTTAATACAATATGTTCTTTCATCTTTGCTTCGAATAAGCATCTGGTCAGTAAAGTATACTTGGCTCTGGAGTCGATTACCATGTCAATTTTTATATTGCCAATTTCTGTAGAGGACATTGGTTTTTGAACATCGGCGTCTTCATCTTCCACATTGTTTACTTCACCATCAATGACAAAGGTACACTCTTCCAACTCTTCACATAGGTTGTCCACACATTCGATGTTCTCAGCCTTTGTCTTACAACAATTGGTAAAATGGCCTCTTTTGTTAAATCTCTTGCATAATGCTCTAATTCAAGGACATTTGTCACTGCTGGCTAAATGATACAAGCTGTCGCAACGAAAACATCATCTCCTCTTATTTTCATCCTTCTCCTTGAATTTTGCTCCCTTTCTCTTTGTGATGTTTTCTCTCCTAACTCCTTGTCTCCTCTTAGTCAAATTTTTCTCTTGTACTGCTAGGACTTCCGTCACTTCTTCTTTCTTTATTTCGATTTCAGTTCTTTTTTCCAACTCTTTTACACACTTGCTGGTATGTTCAACTTCTTTAGCAACTTTGACTACTTCATCAATAGAAGGATTTATTTTTCGACCATAACGCTTCTCTTACTTTACCATCGCTGCATTCTAACATAAACTGGTCTCGTAATCTCTCATTAAGGGTGCTGCCGAAATCACACGAGGCAGCTAGACCTCTCAAGGCGGTGATGTATTGCTCAACTGTCTCTCCGATCTCTTGTTTCCTTTTTCCAAAGTGATACCTCTCAAGTATAATGCTGACAGATTTGTCATAGTGTTTGTCCATCATTTTAATGCATTTTTCATACTCTGTAAGATTTACAGATTCTTCTCCAGAGAGAGAAGGAAGGTTCTGAAATTGCTGTTGACCATAATTACCTAGGCAATGCATAAGTAAACATTTCTTTCACTCACCTGCAAAATTCAAACCATGAGCAGCGAATACATAGTGATCGAAGCGTCTTTTCCAACATTTCCAAGGTACAGGGGGTTCACACCAGTATCTAAAAAGCAGTTAGGTGGAGGTATACCCAGTATGTTATGTTGATGCAGGTTTCCAAGGAAACTAAAGTGGCGGCATGCAACGTGACGCTGCAGGGTCCTTTGCTTTAAAGTAGAGGGTTGCTGTGGCGTGCGCTGCTGCCTTAATGTAGACAGTGGGCCTCATTACGAGATATGTGCTAAAAACAGGGTCATTACCGGCATGGAGGAAGTAGCGGGTCCGTGCTCGTTTGACGCCGCTAATAGCGGCTGATTGCGAGTGTGCGAGCACGCGCGAACCCCCATGCTGGTAATGGCCATACCGCCATGGCGCTAAAGGCCCTCCAACCCCCCGATATCGGCATCACGGGACCAGCCAATACCGCCTCCGCCTAGGAGGAACCCCTTAATACCGACCCGGTAATTACACCATGTAAATACCAGGCTCTTAATACCGGACCCAGAAGTAACGTCATCGCGTCGGAACGGGAAATGCGCCAGCGGCCATCTTTAAAAACACAATCCATTGCAATCCTCCCAAACCACAAGTGGTGTATAGGAGATACCAAGGCCATTGAAGAGAACATGTCAAAGGCAACCAGAAAAACCAACCCCCGCCTGCGCAAGAAGCGTTTCTCTGATGAGGAATTACACATGTTGGCATACGCCCTTGCTGCCCATGCTGATGAGATCAACACCCATAACCTCAAAAGGGAGGCGCTGCAGAGGAAGAGGAAGAAAGAGATATGGGAGGAAGTAGCCCGCAAGGTGTCTGCAGTCAGCACCACCCCACACACAGTTAAAGATTGCAAGAAAAGGTGGGATGACCTCCGCCTCAGGGTAAGCAATATCCTGGCCAGCAATCGTCGGGAGGCCATGGCCACATGCGGGGGTGCCCACTCCCCGGTCAAACTAATTTGCTGGGAGGAGACACGCAGCGCTACCATCCAGATGGAGTCGATCAAGGGCTTTGGGGAGATGGAGACGAATGCCGCAACATCTGGAGATGGAGGTGAGTGATCCTGCAAACCCCAGTAGGGCAAACCATGACGTAGCACAAGTGATGGGGAATAGAGCCTAGGCAAGGCAATGCATGGCCCATCACACACACATCAACATATCCATGTCCAGATGGAGGCCCAAACCCTGCCACACTGAAATGCATGCTGAGTGCCAGCGCTTTGGCGTAAGGCGCTTTATAAATAAACAAAATAAATAAACAAATACAAAAACAATCCCATTACCAACACACAGCCAACACACAGGGACCATTCCCATGTCACACATCACACAAACCCCAATACAACGGCATGCCATCTGGCATGCAGCATTGCCGAATTGAGACGTCACGGCTAATGCCAAAATGCCCCCCCTTCAAACTACCCTGTGTGACACACCTGTACGATATGAAAGCAAGAGAAATGAAAAACTCCAAGGCACCATTTAATGCATCTTGCAATTAACACCATCACTGATGCCCTGCATCTCTTCTACCCCCCCAGGCACCGATGGAGAAGATGGCAGTGAAGACCCAGCCACAAGGCCATCCACATCCCGGGCAAAACCACCCGGCACTGGCAAAACCACCTCCGGGGCAGCATCGCAGCCCACAGTACAAGCCAGGGCGAGTGCACAGGCCATGCCGGCACATGAGGGCCCCACAGATGTGGATGAGACTGCAAGCACAGAGCTGCCTACAACTGTGGAAGGGGAGGCCAGTTGCACCCATTCTGCTTCAACAAGTTCCGTGGGTGAGGCAGCAGCCACAGCCCCACTGAGTGACATTGACATAGGCGCGGAGGAGTATGTGGACCAAGAAGGCTTAATCCATGTGGCATGTATACACACCCCAAGCCCCCCGTCAACCCCACAACCCCAAACTCAGGACACACTCTCCAGCCCCATTGCGGATCCTCCACTGCACAGTTCTGACCTCAGCACCACCCCCAAGGCCAGCCCTGCAATTGCACGGCCAGCCGCAGCTCCCTCAACCTCTGCTGCTACCACTGACTTTGAGGCACGGCTATCAAGGGTGGAGGCAAGGCAGGACTCCATGCTTGAACTCGTTCGCCAATATGTGGCTGACGGAGAGGACACAATGCGAGAGATCGCTCAAGCCATTGCAGGGAACACTGCCGCCATAAATGCTTCTGCTGTCATGATGCATGACAGTTTGAAGGGCCGTCACGCAGGTCCTGACCGCCATACTGCAACACATGCAGCATCAACAACCGGCGCCAGCCGTGCTAATAACTACGGCATCCACCCCACCCACATCCTCCAGCCCTGTGCGACTGATAAGGCGGAGTGCGAGGCAGTCCGAAATGCTGCCCCCGGACACAAAGAAAGCACGCAAATAGTGTGGGTAAACAATGGGAGTGGGGGAGGTGGTGTTGGTGGTTTATAGGTGAATAAGGGGGTGTTCGTTGGGGGTATGGGGAGTTCATTGGGGGTATGGGGAGTTTGGTGTGTTGGGAGGAGGGGGAGGGCATGTGAGTGGTGGAGGTGTGAGGCACTTTTCTGTAGTTTACATTAATACACCCGTTGTGTAAAAAATTAATTTAATGCCTGGACATTGTTAATTTCGTGTGTATTCATTTTATTCATGACATTGCAGAGTGCCCAACTCCCCACATACCCTGTGTGCATGTCCACATGGACCCAGTGCTCAGTGTAGCACTGACACATATCCATCAACGTCCCTGTGGTGCAGAAGTATTCATCAATCAGTGATTGGCGTACAGCACGGCCATCTTGTGCATCACATACTGGCAGGGGTGCTGCTTCTCCTCCATCTTCATCCTCATCATCCTCACCTGGTGCATGCATGTCAATGTCAGGTGGCAGTGGTACATTTCTCCGGGCGCACATGTTGTGCAGCATGACACAGGCCATGGTGATTTTTGCCACCTTCCCAGGCCTATAACGGAGTGCTCCACCAGACCTGCTTAGGCAGCGGAACCGTGCCTTCAACAGGCCAAAGGTCTGCTCAATCACGACACGGGTACAGGTAAGAACCCAAATGTACTCCTCTTCATGGCTGTTACGTGGGTTCCGCACAGGGGTAAGTAGCCACGGCTTCAATGGATATCCTCCATCACCTGCATGGGATTACAAAGAGGTCTGTGTGAGTCATTCTGAGCTGCCACCTTCTGAATTCACAGCCATGGCCGCAGCGATTTGCTGTTGACATGTACATGTCCCTGTACGTATGCACGAAGATTATTTGGATGCATTGTGTACTGCAATATGGTCTGCTAGTCTGGATGGTGTTGGACAGATGATGCATGCTGATGCAGTTTTACTGTGGATGCAGAACGATGTCTTGCTTCTCATGATTGCAGTGTATGCTACTCTGTGCCTAATCACACTGGCCACATTGGCACAGTTGTAATCATGTTTAGTCATGCATCGCTTGACATACCCATGGTGGGCTGGTTGTGCGTCTTACATGTTGTCATTGATGTACGGCATTGGTCCAATGTGTGCCAGTGATGTGTCATGTTCGGGTTGGGAGGTTCAGGTCAGAAGTGTTTAGCTCTGAGGGCATTGTCCACTCACCGCCCATTCCCACCCAGGTGGAGTATGCATCCCCCCACATCACAACCCGATGCACTGCCATGGGCCAGTCAGGCAACTCACCAAGCAGCCAGGCACGTCGTCCAGCATGTCGCTCCATGTGACGGGGTAGCGTGGAGTTACGCAGCACCATGGAATCATGTTTCGATCCGGGATATCGGGCACAACAATGTGTGATGATCTTGCTGGAGTCACATACTATCTGCACGTTGATGGAGTGGTATTGCTTGCGATTGCGGTACACCGCCTCTATGGCATGAGGGACTACCAATTCTACATGGGTGCAGTCGAGGGCACTGACGCAATTGGGAATGCCTGCCAGTGCATGGAAGCCTACTTTGGTGTTGGCAATCTCCTGGGCAGTCTGTGGTAGGGATATGTGGGTGCTAGCGTGCTTCAGGTGGGCATCCAGCACTTTGGTCAGCATGCATGAAAAGAGTGGTTGTGATATACCATGCAGCTGGCCCACTGTGTGCTGGTAGGTCCCTGTGGCCAGGAAGTGGAGCACAGACACCACCTTTAGTAGCGAGGGGATGGCAGAGTGCGTATTTCAATGAGGTTGACAAGGTCGTCATGTATCATGTCCACAATGGTGGTCGATGGTGGCCGCGGTCAAACCGGTACAGGGTGTGGATCTGCTCAGGGGTTAGATTGAATGGACTGGGTGTGATGCGAGGGATTGGTGGCTGCCTATGAGGTATTACTGGCTGCATTGGTGGTAATTGCTGGGCCTGTCTCACCCTCCTTCTCCTCCTGCGTCTCCTCTGTGCTGCCTGTTGTTGTGCCTGTAGTTGTTGTTGTAGTTGCTGTTGTTGCTATAGTTGTAGCAGTACAGGCATGTCCTCCAGCCCCAGGATTGCAACAGCTAGTGGTATCATATTGGTGTGGGAAGGGGTGTGGTGTGTGGGTGTACTCCTTTTATACTGGGACAGGCTCCATTGACTCCACCTGTGGTGATTGTGTACACCTGTGGCAGTTGCCTTCACTTTATGTTGCTATTTACGGGTGGTCCGCAATGTCTGTATGGCCGCCATCGTGCAGGCCCTATTTACCGCCTTCGGGATGCCGGTAAGTGCATGCCCGCGTAACTTGTGATGTCTTCCTATTACCGGCATCCCGGTATTTTCTCCGCAAAGGGGCGCGTGTACGTACGCATGCTGGTATGAAGGGGCACGTTACGGGCAGTGGCGGTATTGGCGGGCTGTCGGGTCGTAATGGCCCAGACCCATTAACGTTGCCGGTAATACCATTCCGCCTTCCTATTTTCATTACCTCCATTCTCGTAATGAGGCCCAGTGTCTCCGGTTGCTCTCGTGCTGCCTTCAGGGGCTCTGGTGCACACAGGGCTGGCTCTATCCCCAATTTTAATGACAGCTCCACGACTGAACGCAGCACACAGGATGAACTCACCCCAATGAAGCGAGGAAACATCTTCTCTTGCTCCGCTCCGCTTCCAGATGTCTCTCCAGAACACTTCTGCTTTCACGCTTGCCTCCACCCCGGAAAGGCGTGCTGTTGAGGGCTTATGGCAAAGAATTAAGGAAACTTGCAGGGCCCACGTGCTTCACTACGCAACTGCTCCACTATTGCTTCTGCTTTTCCCTATCTTCCCCTCTTTCCGTCATTCAAGCATAATTACACTTCCTTTCTGTGGCCCCGTTCTTTAGCTATTCTTGTAATCTACCGTACTCCTGGTTCTGTCCATTCCTTCTGTGACAACCTTGTCGCCCTTCTCTCAACACTCCTTCCGTCCCCTAATCCCTTAATGGTTTTGGTTGATTTTATTCTTCATATTTCTTCTACTCCCTCTTCTCTTCATCTGCTTCCCATTCTTGATTCTTATCATCTCTCCCT
This sequence comes from Ambystoma mexicanum, assembly GCF_040938575.1. Taxonomy (NCBI): domain Eukaryota; kingdom Metazoa; phylum Chordata; class Amphibia; order Caudata; family Ambystomatidae; genus Ambystoma; species Ambystoma mexicanum. Next base: position 1,606,722,899 of record NC_090932.1, read on the forward strand.
ATTGTTACTCCCCCTTCTTACATCTTTGCTTCTTACTTTAACTTTATCTTTTCATCTGCCTTGTCCACTTCCTCTGTCTCAGTTTTTCCAGTTTACTCTTCGGACCATTATCTGCTTTCCTTGTGTATTATTCCTCCTCCCCCATGTCCTTCAGTCCCTCCTTTCTCTTCCTCCCCCCAGACATACTATTGTTGTGACCTTTGATCTCATTATACTTCTTTTTTCATCTCCTCCTGTTCCTCCCTTCTTCCTTCTAACACCGCCTTTGCCATATTTTTGGCTGATGATGCGGCTTCCTCTCTTTCCCAGGTCTTATCCTCTACTCTTGACTCACTCTACCCTGCTTCTGTGTTCTCTCCTACTTGCAAAACCTCCTCAGCCATGGATTAAACCCCAGCTTTGCTCTCTGCAGCGCACTTTCCGCCGCAATGAATGTCACTGGCTAAAATCATATTCTTATTCTGACTCTTCTATTCTCTCTGCCAATCACTCCTTATACGACACAGCTCTACTTTCCGTTAAACAATCTTATTATTTTGACCTTCTAGACTCTTATTCTTCTCATCCTCGCCGTCTCTTCAAGCGCTAACTTGTATTCTCTCTCCGCCCCTCTCTGAACCTACACTTGTCTCCTCCCTTTCAGCCACGGACTTGGCATCCTACTTTTCCTCCAAGGTCGCCCTCCTGCACTCTATCACTCCATCTTCTATTTCAGTCTCTGCTCCTTCCTCTACCTCTACATCTATGTCCTCATTCCATCCGATGGCTGATGCCGACACTTCTCTCTCTCCGTCTCTCGAGCCCATCCACCTCTGCACCTTCTGACCCTATTCCTTCCTCCCTCATTGCTAAAATCTCTCCTTCTCTACTGCCTTATCTCACTGCATTGTTAATGTCTCACTGCTAGCCTCATTCTTTCTCTCCTTGTTTAAGCACGCCACTATACTCCTTATCCTCTAAACTTTTAGAGTGTCTTGTTACCTCTCAACTTTCTTCTTTTATTATCTGTAACTCTATTCTTCCCCACTTTCAATCTGGTTTCCACTCCTGTCACTCCACTGAGACCGCCCTCTCCTCTATCTGTGACTCACTCCTTTCCACATGCTATGCAAACCATTCTTGCCTCTTGATTCTTCTTGACTTGTCAGCCACCTTTGACACTCTAGATCACTCTCTTCCTCTTTCTTCTCTCTCCTCTCTTCGGTTTACTGGGACGGTACTGCGTTTTCTCCAGCCCTACCTGTCTGACTACACCTACTCTCTCTCCTAGGCTGGAAAATCTTTTTCCACCCTCCCTCTCCACCACAGCGTCCCTCTAGACTGTGTCCTAGGCCCGTTTCTTCTCTCCTTTTTACACCCATCCTCTTGCCTCAAAAATATAATCTTTTGGTCTGTCTCACCACCTTTATGCCGATGACACCCAGCTTTTTCTATCCTTTGCTGCATTCTCCCCCTCTATTGATGCTACTCTGACCTACTGGCCTTCTGGTCATTCAATCTTGGATGTCAGATAACTGCCTCGTTCTTAACCTCTCTATGACCAAGGTTCTTTTCTTTTCTGTCTCAAACATCCCTCCTCCACTGTCTCCTGCCACTATTTCCTTTCCTCCCTTTTCACTTCCCATCCCTCTGTCTGCCCACAATGTAAGCGTCTACCTTGATTCTCCTCTTGCCTTCTCCCCCCACATCTGTTTGCTCTCACTCCTGTAGGTTTCATCTGTTTAATGTCCGTAAAGCTCAGCCTTTTCTCACTTTCCATGCCTCCAAACTCTTAATCTCGTCCCTTAGCATTTCTCATATTTTCTATTGCTCCTGTCTTCTCTTTGCACTTCCTATCTCTCGCCGAAGCCCTCTCAAATCTATTTATAACTCCTTTATTCATTTTCTCTTTTTACTTTGCACTCGTGACTCGCTCTCTCCAACTCTTTCTTCCCTTCAAGAGCTGCCTTTTCATTCTCGCCTCAAGTTCAACTTTCGTTGTCTTGTCTTTAAGTCTCCCTGTAATCTTGCCACCCTACCTTTCTTCCTTGCAATGCTCCTATTCCTCTACTCAATCTCACCGTTTCCAGTCACAATTTCTTCTATCAGTTCCCTGCCCACTTTGTGAGCAATACATTTTGCGTTCCTTGTCCCTCTTGGCCCTTCTTCATTGCACACACTCTCTTTCCTCTTACTCTCTCTTTCATTCTGACCTAAATGGCCAATTACTTTAGCTATAATTGTTGGTTTTCTGGTCCTTTTTATCATTTAAATTGTACCATCCTATGATTCTGTTGTTAAGCGCTTTGGCATAAAGCGCTCCATAAATCCAAATAAAATACAAAACATGCATTGCATTTTATATTGTGTTGCTCCTTTGAACCCCAGATTTGTAAAAAAATAAAAAGTATTTGAATTATTTACTTTTTTATCATATTTTGAACTTGGTTACAGCAGCTTGGATTTACCATAAACTACCCTGGCATGTTGTACAACGGCTGCCTGCCTCAATGAAAGTGTCTACGAGCAGGCCTCCAGAGCATTGAGGCTCTCTGGGTGCAGGCCCACGCACAGTTCACCCGTTCTGCATTCCCTGAACTAGCTTCTGGTGCAGAGCCTGCCTGAACAAGGCCCATGTTTCCCTTACATTCTCCTTGACCTCTTCCTTTGTAGCCCTGCAGCTTTAAGAGCTGTATATGGAGCTTTTGGCACCAAGGCAATATATGCGTGGAATGCCCTCTCTGGATTACCCCATGAAATTCCATCCTTCTATACCTTCAAGAAGAAAATGAGAGGGCCTGGTTGTTCCCCAGCTAGACCAGTTTATCCTCTAGCTGCCCCTTATGCCTCTGTACAAAGTCTCTCTTAGTGGCGAACCTCATGTGAAGTGGCTGGGATACTGTCATACAGTAGTATGTCGCTCTAAAACACCCTGTACACTCACATGATTATAAAAAACTGGTGCAGAGTTGTGCTACCTGTGTGATAGAGAACACAAACCCAGATGGCTGTGCCACATGTATTTCGAAGACAGTCCATTTATTTTCGACTGGACAAGCACAATATTGACACTGATTCTCACTTTAGTTTTCATTTATTTAAATCTTAATTGGCCTTCCTACCTGCTCTCTTGCGCCTCTCAAACTTATTCTCCAGTTCTGAAACTTGAGCTTCTTTTCAAACTTCCGCCATCTGTAAAACACCTGTCCTCCTCGCGCTTCACTGGCTTGCATATCTGTGCATTTTCAGTTCTCTTTCCTTTGCCTGGTCTTTGCATCTCTTTAGCCTAACCTCATCTTACTTGTCCCCTCGAGTGTCCATTTATCCCTATGTGTTCCTTTCCTTCTGCTTCCCAGGTCTGCTTCACTCTCTCTTGTGCCCCTTGAACCTCTCACATTTTTTGCTCTTTCGAGCTTAAGACTCCTAAACTCTGGTATGTGCATCTATCTGTCCTGTCCTTTTCCACCTTTTCTTCTTTCTGCTCCTCTTTTCAGGCCTATCTCCTTCATCGTGCTATTCATGATCATTTCATCTCTGGATAATCAATGCTCATTTTATTGTACTACTAGCAGCTGTACCCGTGAAAAGTCTAAAATAAAGTCTTGAAAAGTTCCAAAGAAACACAAGTTCACAGAAATAAAAACAAACAAAACAACTCTAATGAGATACCTGTCTAGCCTCCTTCCAGGAAGGAACGGGTAAAGTTGAAGACCAAAGCACCACTTCTGCTTAACAACTCTTCTACTTGCAACTTCTGGGGCCTCTTTTACATACAGTTTTGTCAGGATGCTTCTACTTAGGGTTTTCTCTCTCTCCAGCAACTCCCTTCTACTAATCATACTGTGCGAACAGGCTCCCTTGCCCCACAGTTGACTTCAGCTTCTACTATATTCAGCTGCTACAGTTCTGACTAAAGTATTGAGACCACGGTTCAACTGCTGCTACTGTTACATAAAGGTTTAGGCAACTTCAACAGGACTTCTTCAACCTCTACAGGTTGGCAAGGCACTCTTCTCTCTTGTATGGAAAGAAAGGGCAGCCTCTTTGCCTTTATTTTGTGGCTTATAGCTACCACAAAATTGGTCTTTAGCTTCCAGACTATTTCTTCTCAATTTGAATCTATGTGATCACTGTGCCGCCCGTAATTCTGCCGACGAAAATGTCGACAACCATTACGGCGCAGCGCAATGATCAGATAGATCACTGTGGGCCGCATCCCCCTAACGCCTCCCCGCCCCAGCCACTTACCTTAATGGTGCACACACAGAAGTTTGCCGCAGACTTCCCTGGATCCCTGCAGTGTCAGTTCCCACACACTTACGTGGGTCCTTTTTTTTTTCTTTTTTTTCTTCTTAAAACGTTCTTGTCTCCCTCTCTCCATTTAACAGAAGCAGGGGAAACCTCTGCAACTCCGGACCCCCATTACCACGACTAAGAGCAGGGGACATCCCTAGAACCCCCACCTCCTTCATCACAGTAATAGGGTGGGGTCGGTATTTTTTTACTGCGCAAAGGTGCAGTTTCGTACCAGGTGACATAGTGTTGTCGCAGTAATGGTGCAGTTCCCTCAATCTGAACACTCTCAGATCTACAGATTATAAGTGTTATCTTTTAACAAGTACCCAGCTCCCTTACCCAGCTTCATATGCATCTTTTTTTCCAGTAATGACCCCAAAACTGTAGTGCCACTCTTTCAGCCTTGCATAACCTTGTCACCCTTGTATTAGATGTCTCTGCGGTAACAACAGCCTCAGCGACTCTAAAATAATGGGGTTCACTTCTCAAATGAGCTAGAATTACTGTGACAGGGTTTTTTCTACACTGGGTAACACTTGTACTTTGTTCAGCTTCAGCCACTTCTACTACTTCTACTACAGTGTTCAGTATGATACAAGCAGCCAGTTTCTTAATAGAAATGAAATTAAGCACACATAATTTCTTTTTGATCTTGAACTGACACTTCAAAAGATGACGTTCCCACCTTTCGGTCAGCGTTAAGCTTCCAAGGTAATGGGGAAGCACTGTTGCATGCGCAACCTCTTCTGTTGGTAAACTGTGCTTTTACCATTTTGGGAAAGTCAGTTCTGTTTCAATACGTTTACTAGCAACGGTCTTCTTGTTAATAAGAGCCACACAACTGTACGGCATCAAGTTATGTTTAACAATGGGAAAATAAGATGCTTTCACTACGCGCAGGTCTTCAACTTTGTTAATATAAGCACGTGTTTCATTTCCCATGTTAAAATGGCTTCCCGCTTCCGCAAACAACTTTTACTTGCTTTATGTTTACGCAAGTGTGAATAAAGCTGACTACAGTTACCAGCAAGGTATTTTTGGTGATTTGGAGTACAGTGCTTCCCTTTTCCGACTCCACAATCACAGCAACTACGGGTTGCTTCTGCTTCCTGGCTTGATTTTCTCTACTGCTGCTGCTACAGGCACTCTTGGGACCCACACCCCTCTGCTGCACGGATGTCTCTGATCTGGCCTCATTAAGGGAGAGTCTTCCACTCTCCAGTTTCCCTTGGCTTGCTTCTGCAATGGGCCTTGGGTTGATGCACAACTTTATCTCTGTATTCATAGCAATTAAGCGCAGCTAGAAAGACTGCCTGTTTCTCCCAGTCTCTTCCAATGCTGCCACAGCCAAACAGGGTGTGTGAGTACAGGACCAACTCAGAGCCTGCAGGTGAAATCTGCTGATCCTCTGCTCAGGCATCCCTTCTGGTATCACACTTCCTTGTCAACTGCCGGCCTCGTGCTTTGCTTCATCTGCTTCTGCCGACCTTCCAGCTTCTTTTTACGGCTCCTTTTCATGGCCTCTTTTATGCCCTTCGGGTGGGTTAATTGGTTTCAGGTACAGGTCCTTGGATCGAATTGCCTGACCTTGCCAAAAGTTATAAGGCGTGCTTGCCTGGCCTTGACTCTTGCATGCCTCTTCAGTCCTCTTCTTCTTGGGGGACTCTGGGAAATGCAGTCCATTTTAGAAAAATTCAATTTCTCTATATCTTTAAAAAGGGTAAGGATGGATTTTCATCCTTTGATATTATTAAAAGAGGAGTTATAAGGTTTTACCTCTTTAGAGACAGATGGGGCAGAGAAAGTCACATGGTCACCATTCCTGTTGGCATACCTTTGAGTTTACCTTTTTCATCATTAGTAGGAGGCCGAGATATATTAAAATGGCAGTAAGCCAATCACTCCTCTAAATCTGTTGTAAGAGTATCCATCTTCAAGGAAAAATACTATGTCTCACCCTGGGAAATCTCCCCAACGCCCTGGGCCTTGTCTCCACCCAGGTGATCCTGCCACAGTACACCACCCCCAGGATTGGGATCAGGAAGCATCTGCCCTCTCCTAGCCACCTGTGAGGAGTCATTAGGCAGGGTTTTAGTGGAGGATCTGCAGGATTCTCCACAATATATAGAGATAGAACAAGTTACTTAATCATGGTAATTTTCTTTTGATTGGATGTTTCTCCCACGTATTCCTCGTCTTATGATATCTCCATATACAGCTTAAGCTGCTTCAGAAATGTTTTCCAGCAGGCTGTGCTGTGCATCATGCCTGTCGACTCGATGTCCCTCAAGGGCCTCCGTCTTGATGTGGACATCATCACTGGTATATAGCGCGCACCGCAAACGTTGGCTTCAGTTCTGTTTTTATGCATAGTTCCAATTTTCTCTTGGATGTACATTATGTCAGACAGTTACTCACCCCGAGAGAGCATAAATTGCAATAACAAGGAAATTCTACCATGGGGTAGGCTGGGAGGGGCGATGAGGAATACATGGGAGGAACATCCAATCGAAAAAACGTTATCACGGATAAGTAACTGGTTCTTCGAATGGATTGTGTCCTCCCACGCATTCCTCATCTTATATTAGACTCCCAAAGCAGTGTTTGCATTTTTGGAGGAGGCAGTCTGAATTTTCAGTTTCAAATAAGAATTTAGGAGTTCCGTATTAGCTTGTGTGTTCAGAATGTAACACTGCCTTACCAAATCTACCTTTCTGGCCCATGGTAGAGTCCAGACTATAATGCTTTGTGAATGTGTGTACGGAGGACCATGTGGCTGCCGCACGAATATCCTGAATTGGGACTCCCCTATGTAAGGCAGAGGAAGTAGCCATGCCCCTGGTCGAATGAGCTCTGAGACCCTGAGGACGATTATTTCCCGCAAATCTGTAACATTGAGATTCCTAAAATGATTCACCTGAATAAGGTTTGTTTTGTGACCGCCATACCCATTTTATGGCCCGTGTAACCAACGAAATGTTGATCATCCTGTCTTAACTTAGACATTTTGGATAAGTAGAAGCTAAGTGCACGCATTGGGTCAAGCCAGTGTAATCTCTCCTCTTCCTCCTTTCCAGGATGAGGATAAAACAACAGAAGTATGATTTTTTGAGTTAAATGAAACTCAGACACATTATCTGGTAAACCTTACGGACCACTCTATCCTTAAAGAAGACTGTGTAAGGAGACTTGCAGGACAAGGCTTGACGTTCACTCACCCTACAGGCTGATGTAGGAGCAACCAAAAGGATGGTCTTCAGAGTTAGTAATCTTAGAGGGGAGGAATGAATAGGCTCGAATGGAGCACACATGAGAAATTTCAAAACTAAATTCACATCCCAAACCGGGACTTGAAATGGAATCGGAGGGAATACATTTGTCAATCCCTTCAGAAATTGTATTGTTCTGACTGAAAGCAAAATCTCCATTACGTCGTCTGGGAAGTCCAAATCTTTATGTCTCAACCTCTCAGAAACCATGCGTGAAGGTTGAGTGCCTTGACCTCTGGATGGAGAACCCATCCCTCCTCTTGCAAGAGAAGGTCCTCTCTTTGGGGAAGACGTATTGGAGGGCAGATGGACATGCTCCTGGCCCAATCCGGAGCAATTAGGATCATGGATTTCCAGAACTTTCTCAACCTCCTGCTCACATGTGGGATGACGGGGACAGGAGGGAATGCATACAGGAGTTGAAACTCCCAGTCCACCACAAACTCGTCCCCTGGAGCTCCTCTTTGGGGATATTCCATGGAGCAGTACAGCTTGCACTTCTGGTTGACACCGGTCATGAACAGATCCACTTGAGGGGTTCCCCAAAGTGCAAAGATCTCTTGAAGGACTTCCTGAGCTAGTTCCCACTCTTGGGAGACTGTGCTCTGCCTGCTCAGAGCAGCTGCTGCTGTGTTCTCCTTTACGGCTAGGTAAACTGCCGATAGGGAGATTCCTTTTTGAATTGCCCAGAACCAGAGCTGCATTGCCTCTCTGCACAGAGGTAGTGACCCTACACCTCCTCTCTTGTTGAGGTAGTACATAGCCACACTGTTGTCTGTCATTATCAGGACATTCTTTCCCCGTACAGAGGGCAGAAAGGCCTTCAGCGCTAGTCTGATTGCCCTCAGCTCCAAAAGGTTGATGTGCAGTTTGCACTCCGATGGAGACCAACGACCACTGATTGTCAATTGTTGACATGTGCTCCCCACCCCATTAATGAGGCATCCTTAACTACAGTTATCTCCGGCCATGGTTGCCAAAAGGCTTGTCCCTTCAGAATGTGTTCCTTCCAAGCCTACCACAGAAGATCCTGTGTGACTTTGCTTGGAACCTGAAGGTCTGACATCCTGTCTGAGAATTGGGATCATTGAGTTCTGAGAGCCCATTGGAGAGATCTCCTTCTCAGGCGAGCCTCTGGCACTGGGAAAATGCAGGATGCCATGAGGCCGAGCAACCTCATAAAATCGAGGGCCGGAAGATGCTCGGCATTCTGGAATTTGGTGATCATCTGCAGAATGTCTTGAGCCATCATTTCGGGTGGCAAGGCCTTTCCCAAGGATCTATCCAGGACTGCCCCAATGAATTGGAGCTTTTGAGATGGTATTATGTAGGACTTCTTGAAGTTGAGGGAGAAGCCCAGTGTGTGGAAGGAGTGACAGGTGGAGCCGAGATGTTCCAAGGCCTGTCCAGGTAGGGGCAGACATGAATCCCTCCTCTCCTGAGATTCCCTTCCACCACCGCCATCAACTTGGTGAAAACTCTTGGGCAGAGGTCAGCCCAAATGGCAGAACTCGAAACTGATAATGAGAACTGCCAACGGCGAGCCTCGGGTACTTTCTGTGCTTTTGATGGATTGGCACACGAAAGTAAGCATCCTGCAGGTCCAATGAAACCATTCAGTCCTGAAGCTGGAGGGCTTGACGGGTCTGAGAAAGTGTAACCATCTTTAACCATCTTTAACTTGTCCTTCCTGAGGAACTTGTTCAAGTCTCCTAAGTCCAAGATGGGTCTCAATCCACCGTCCTTCTTGGTGATCAGAAAAGGAAAGGGAGTACCAACATTTGTTCCTCTCCGCTAAAGGGCAAGCTGGAACTAGGCCCTCTAAAAGGGACAGGCGTGGCATTTTTTAAACCCAAATCTTGGGGTCGATGATGCTGACGAAGATGCCATTATTTTTCACAAAATTTGATGCGTTTCTTGTAGGAACCGAAGCGTGCTGATCTTCTGAAGCGATAGCTCCTGCGGAAAAACGGAACTGAAGCAACCGGTCACTGCGCGTGCTATATACCAGTGATAACATCGACATCGAAACGGAGGCCCTCGAGGGACATCGAGTGGACAGGCATTGACCCCCAGCGCCCCCTGCTGAAAAACGTTTCTGAAGCAGTTTAAGCTGAATATGGAGACATCATAAGATGAGGACTCCGTGGGAGGAAACACTCCATTCGAAATTCCAATACAATTTCTCTTTCTTTATACAGTGCTTTGATTAAAGTGCCATATAAATGCAATGACATAAAGAAATACATAAATACATTGAGATTCACGATTTCATTATTTTAGGGATTATTTCTGTATTGCCATTGCGACAGAGCCCTACTATCAAACTGGTCCTTTCAGATCTCAGAAGTAGGTTTATTGTATATATATATATATCGCCTGTTGATAGGGTGGATGCAAAAGGTTCCTTGGAAACAGAGCATTTTGGGAGCAAGAGGCTTGGATGCTACATCTCAAGTAGGCTCATCCAATGCTCTTGGAAGCTCTGACTTTGTTTGGGCAAATTTACAGAGAGCTATTAAGACATCTTTAAAAATCAAGGTTTCTGATTTTCATCTGCCTCTTGCTCATTCTTAGTGTCATACTATGTTACAGAAAAACAATAACATTTGAATATGCACTCTAGCGTTATATCAGTGAGCTTGGAGGATAAGTCACGGGCAATCAGGGCAAAGCTGAGCAACCGGGTTCGATACCCGGTCCAGAAGCACAATGCAAACAAGCACATTTTTCTTTTTGTTTTTAAAGTGTTTTTGTGGTGATCAGATCAGAGGACATGACCAAACATGTTGGGGTGTCCCAGAGATGTGTTCATTTAAAAACATTTCTACCACTTCCCTGCAATGTTTAACCCATCCTGTTTCTACCTTGAAAATGTGTAGATAATATTCAATGCTTGGAGTAATAGTTAAGTAATAATGCTACATTCCCATGGAATTACTTGGTGGCAAAGGCAAAACACGTAATGTAAATATGCAAGTAAAGCAATGGTGTTTAACGAAGAATAAGGGAAATTGCCAACTGGTAATCTCCCGAGGAGGGGTGTATTATTGCCATGAGATCATGGCACCCAATAAGGGTAGAATGTTCGGTTTGAAACTAGGAGATACAAAGAAGGCTCATTGGAATTCTGGGACAAACAATGTATATCATCCATTAATTCCCTCTGCCAGTGTATTGTCTGCAGTGCAAAAGACAACATTCCAGTGTTCTAATCTGTTAAACAGTCTATTATTACATGTAACAAATATTTAGACACTAACCAGTACAGTTGGTGCTGGAAATGGAAAATAACATACTGGGAGTACTCCCCATCAATGAGGTAACTAATAGACCAAAGTTATAAGCAGTTCAGTTATAAGCAGTGAAGTTGGGTTCATGGCGAAGTTATAAGCCACCATGGATTTCATATACTGCAGTGGTTGTGTCCAGGACCTAGAGTCTTGGGTGCATGGCCAAAGGCCATGCACCCAAGACCAAAGTTATAAGCAGTGAAGTTATAAGCCACCATGGGTTTTATATACTGTGGTGGTTGTGGGCAGGATGTAGAGTCTTGGGTGCATGTCCGAAGGCCATGCAGCCAAGACCAAAGTTCTAAGTTGTGAACTTATAAGGCACAATGGGTGTGATATGCTGCAGTGGTTATGGCTAGGACCTAGAGTCTTGGGTGCATGGCCGCAGGCCGTAGGCCGTAGGCTATACACCCAAGGCTCTAGGCCCTGGCCACAACCACTGCACCATATAACAGCCATAGATCACATGTAAAGATTCGAATATGTATGAAATGTTTGAAATTATACTTACTGTTTCATTTGTTGAGATTCGATATATTTTTTACATGACTTTAGTACCTGGAGGAAATATTCTTTTTATTTGTATTTTTATTTGTATTTAATATGCATATAACAATTATAGTTTTATATATAAAGCACATAAAATCACAAAGTATTCCCCAGAGATTCTAAAATAAAAAACACTCTTCTTCATCAATCACAAGTTAAAATATTGCTATAAAAACATCAATACACCATTTGATAATTCTTTTAAAATCTCTAAAATCGTCGCATAAAACTTCATCATATAAAAGATTAAATTCATACCATTTCCAGCCATAAGTCTCCACCGACTTTCGGACATATTGCAGTTATACGTATTGTTATTGTATTTCATTAAGTATTTCTTACGTATTTCAACAAGGCTTTCGCATTCACATATTATATGATAAGCTGTTTCCAACGTATTTACCCCGGATAGTCTACAATATCTAACATCTTTATGGATACCATTTTTCGCACCTAAAATTACAAGTACGTTACAGATGTTGAATTTAAATTTTAAATACCAACGAATCGTTTTGCACTCTGGGTATGCATACTGATAGCTTGGTTTAAATTCCCTGGAAGTCAGTTGGTTAAGGGATGGACCACTGTTTACTTTTTCCCCCAAGTTTACTATCATCTGTTCATAGTCTATTTCACAAATTAGTTTTTTTAATTTCTGCTTGGTCTGCGCAATCAAGAACAGCAACCAGCTGGCACTGTCATTTTTTGTCCACTTATTATATACCTCTCTCCATCTATTTATGGTAACAAAATTCATTTTGGTGGTTGAACAACCATATTGTTCCATAACCTTTACCACAAAAGTGCCATTAGTAAGTCTATTCAATTTCACATATAGCATGGCCACCATCAATTCAATACGATTATTCACACTTATCAGTCCACATTCAAGCAATTGGTATTCATTTGAAAGGTTATTTGGCATTCTCAACAATAACCTCAGCACATTGGCTTCAAATGTTTTCAACTATTTCTTGAATAGGCTCGCCCAAATTTCTGCACCATATAGTAAACAAGATACAATTTTAGCGGAATATAATTTCACCACAGTGTTCACAGAAAAATGTCCTTGGTTGCCGATAAATTTGCTTAGCGCCATGGTGGCTATCATACATTTACGCTTTGTTTCACACCAATGTTTTTTCCAACTAAGCTTATTATCTATAACAGCGCCCAGATATTTATATTCATTCACAACTTCAAGCTGTCTCGTCTCTATCATCCATTTTGTCGTTTGGTTTCTAATCGGATGTTTGGGGTCAAACTTCATAACTTCATAACTTTAGTTTTCTCAATGTTATCCACCAAATCATTCTCTTTTGCAAATTTTACCAATTCATCTAATTTTACTTGAAGGCCCTTAGATGTATAGTCAATCAAAACAAGGTTATCAGCGTAGCCTATCCAACCAAGTTTAACTGTACCTATCTTGATATCAAATGTCTGACTATTACTAACCTCATTTAAAAAGTCTGCCAAATACAGGTTGAATAAAATGGCCACTAGTGTGCAGCCTTGTTTAACTCCACGTATGGTGGGTATGGCTTCTGATAATCTCCCTTCTAAATCAAGACGAACTCGAACCGACCTATCTGTATAAAGCAGTTGTATCATATACAATAGCCCGTATGGCGGTATTCCCCAATGTTTGAGCTTGGCCCATAGCTTGCTTCATGTAATAGTATCAAATGCCGCTGAAAAGTCTATAAACCCGACATATACTGACAGCCAACGAACCTTACGCGAGTATTCTATGGCAGTTACTAAATTTACAATATTATGTGATGTTGATGATCCCGCTCTAAAACCAGATTGATTGTCTGGCAGAACTCTGCATTTAGTAATCCATTGATTTAGATCATTTAACAGAATCTTTGCAAATATCTTAGCCGGAATATCTAGCATAGCCAACATCCTATAGTTAGCAGGGTCTTTATGTGGGCCTTTCTTGTATGTAGGCAATATGATACTTTTCTTCCATGACTCTGGCAGCTTGCCTTGTCTTCCAATCCACTGAAATATGATAAGTAATACCCTGGCCCATAGTTCTGGGGCCTGCTGCAGCAGGGCATTGCAGGTACTATCTGGTCCTGCTGCTCTTGACTTGGGCAGTTTTCTTATTATGTTTACTAACAAAGTAACAGTCGATGTACTTTTCCACATCATAGCATCATTCACATTGCCATTCTCTTCGCTTATTAGCGTTCCCAAAGTGCTTTTAACATAGATAACCCATCCACTTTCTGGCACACAGTTAATTGGAAGGGTAGTTTATTTTTTACAATTTATAATATCCCACATTGCTTTACCATTTCTATTTTTCGAGGCATGTGCCAATGCCCACCAAGTTTCTTCATGTTTCTTTTTCTGATGGTTTTTCAACCAGTGTTTGTACTGCCTCTTGAGTACCTGTATCTTATTTGTTGCATTTATGGCCTTTCCTTTATACATTTTTGAATATTATCTCTGAGCCTTTTCTTTTCCTTATGTATCTCGTTATCAAATCTCTTGTGATGTACCGAGTTCAATTTTTCTCCAATAGTTCTATGGGTTCTTTTTTTCATGACAGAAATGTTTATGTTTTCAGTCATAGATTCAAAGCCTCTAAGCATTTTATTCATATTGTCAAGAGGACTGTTTTCAAATTTATCAATAAAGATTTCCAATAAATGTACAGCTATCTCATTCCCTTTCTCTATATTTCGAGGGTTCCATTTTATACGATTTCCTGCATCATTTACCTCTATATCTCCATTCTTTTGATCTTCATTAGTGTCTACATGTTTGTCTATAAGATAGAGATATAGTGGCAAATGATCGCTTTCTTCCCTACACCCAACTGCCATATCCCATACTAACATTCATGCTCTTATATTCACAATCATATAGTCAATAGTGTTCATACTATTTCCACATATACAAGTAGGTTGTTGTTCAGCATCTCCAAGAGTATTACCATTCAAGATGGATAATTGAAATTTGTTAAGTAGGGAGATCCATTCTTTAACTTCCTTTTTAGGACGATCCATATTGAATGGTTCAGACTTAGGTTCAACATTGGTGTATTCTGACTCGAATTTAAGATTAGTATTTAGGTCTCCGACTATAATAGCTGGCAGTTTATTTCCAAATTCTACCAGTATTTTAGTTACTGTTAATATATTCTCCCTGTTATGCTTTCCACCGGGCGGGTTATATACATTTACAAGGATGAATTTGTTTTTAGTTGTTGCGATACATGACACAGTTACCACTAAGATCATCTTGGTTGATTCTTTATGTTTAATCCCGCTCCACAGTGATTTAATAGAGATCATTAATCCTCCCTTTTGGTTGTCCTCTAATACCTTCAGTTGCAAGACTGACATGGTTACTACTTCCATCTATTTCACATTCATTTACTAGCCACGTTTCTTGGAGGGCCACTATTCTAAATCTGGCAATGTTCGCAAGCAATACATCTTCACTTGTATAGTGAGTATTTCCTCGAGTATTCCAGGATACTATTACCTCTAAATCATCAGGAACAGTTTTCAAGGTGGGGTTTGAAAGCTATAGGGAGCAATTGCCAATAGCCATCAGGGATATTTTTATCAGTTGGTGGATTTGAGTTCACTTTCACTACATTCTTTTGATTTGGTTTAGTCACCCATTGTTCGTTATTGTAATAAATGTATTTTCTGAACAATGATTTAAATAACTGAAGGGTAACCCCAAGGAATCACTGATAGTCTTCTTCCTCTCCTCTGACTCTGATCCCGGAATTCTTCCAAACAGGGGGGACGAATATGAAAGCCTCCCTAAGTCCCTTCCTCCACCTCCCAGACAAGCTTAGAGGAGAAGAAAGGCCTCAGGGGAAACCCTCTGGGGAATAAAACCCTGTGTCGGAGACTGCTGGATTGATGTCATCTGTGCACCAAGTGTTCAGGTAATAGCTGGTGTAAAGCTGTCTAATGGAAGAAGCAGAAGAGAATGGTAAGTAAGGTGTGGGTAAGTAAACGATAGGAAAAACAAGGTAAGGATTTGAGTTATCCTTAAAAACGATTTGATGATTTACCACGCTGGAAGAGATGTCTACCGGCAATTACCTATTGTGTGCGGAAGTTTATTAGCACAGTGCAGAATATAGAGTAAACAGAACGTATGTAGACAAACGGGATTTACCTGGCAAGAAATGATAGCAGGGCATAGGAGTACAGACAGCAGGAGTATGCACCGAGTGAGTGGGTTTGTAAACT
Source organism: Ambystoma mexicanum (assembly GCF_040938575.1). Taxonomy (NCBI): domain Eukaryota; kingdom Metazoa; phylum Chordata; class Amphibia; order Caudata; family Ambystomatidae; genus Ambystoma; species Ambystoma mexicanum. The sequence goes on from NC_090932.1 coordinate 1,606,738,523, forward strand.
GAACTCGGATTCCTTAAATATTTCAAACGGAAAGAAAATTGTGTCAATCTAAATTCACAGTCGGAATCTTGGAGCCCCTGATAATACTATCCTTTGTACCGAACTTGGGGAAATGAGAAACCCTAGCAGTCTGCTCGCCGGTCTCCGGACGGAAGCCGGTGAACAGGTGTATGTGAGTGAAGGCTTGAGTCTCTGCTGAAGGAAAGGAGCCGGGTGGACAAGCAGAGTCTGAATGCAGGAATAAATGAAGGAGTTAGAAGGAATGTATATAAGTTTGAGCAAAAGGAAAGCTAGTAGCAAAGCGTTCTAGAAGCGAAGCGTTGGCAATGAGGAGTAGCAACGCATCCGCGCGTTGCTGACAGGACTGATAAACAGAATCCCGAGTAGGAGGGTGAAGCTTGCTCGCTGCTCGATAGCGCATCGTCTAGACCCACACCTTCTGATGCGGCAGCCATCTTGGAAGTAAAAATGGCCGAAACCCGTCTATGGGACCAACAATGCCACAGGGACCAACGTCTCCAGAGGGGCGTGACAGTTATTCACTTTGTCTCCCTTATTCTCAGCAGGTTTGTTTCTTTCCACTTCATATTTTTCTCTCAGAATTAGATTTTCATTGCATGTGCAGCCAATTTTCTCAAAATGCTTTTTTTGGCTCAGTATAAACTTGTGTATTGTCTTCTCATAGCACCATACATTGGTGATAATCCTTGTAGGGCTAACCACTTGATCTATTATTTTCAGATCATCAGAGACAATCATCCGTAGTGGAATAATTGCTGCACATAATCTGAGAATTTGTTGTCTATTGAGGACCAGCATTTTACTAGTATCTATCTTTTCAATTTGAAGGGCCCAGGTCATATTATTCATTTCACCTACAGCCTTTTCATTCGATATAGTACCCACTTTTATAACTTTTTCTGCATTTTCTAAACTATTCTTTGTCTTCTCCTTACCTTACCCCTCCGTGCTTTGATAATTTCCATATTACTTTCACTTTCCCGATCTTCACTAATTCCTGCTGTATTTTCATAGAGTTTGTGTACATCACTCAATATGTCTTCAGCACATTCCAAATGTGTCTGTTTTTTCTTTTTGGGGCATGATATCTTCTTAAGAGCGCCCTCGCAGTCTGTGCTGGGTTTATCTAAATGGGACTCTGAAGGTTTCATAAAAAAATCTCTAATGTCAGTATCAGTCTCATTAACCTTCTTTTGTCTCTTCGGCAGCATCCTATTACTATCATTTAGCCGATGCTCATGTATTGCAACGTTATGATCGCCTACATAGTTTGGCTCTTTATATATTGATTGCATTTTCGATTCAACTGATTTTCTCATTTCATTAGTTGGATTTTCATCTGATTTCCTAGGTTCAATAACATCTTCTATTTCAATTATACATCCATTATTAATAGTTTTAGTCTTTTTTTAACTATACATCGCTGCTTGTCCATATTTATTTTTCTTTTTCCTAGCTTGTAGCTTTCTTATATGTCTTTAAAGATTTAGATTTTCCAATTTCTCTTCATCACTCATAACTTCATTTTTGACGGTTTATATTCCGACACTGTATATTAATTCTTTATTTTGCCAGTCTTACTCAGTCTTTTCTGTTCATGAATTTTTTCTCAGTCACATTCACATTCATACTCTGTTTCTATTTCAGTATTCACACCTTTGTCACACATATCTTTCTTGTTTCTTTTACTAATATCGCATAATAGCAGTGAACAAATCGCTAGCTTATCTCCTATGGACCCACATTTTTCTATGATTGTAGTTAGGGCATTTTCTAATGCTTGAAATAGCTCTTCTGTGTTCATACTTTAAAAACTTGTTTCGTCTAGTGATTCAATTTCTATGACCTTAGGTTTCTCTACAATCTGTCTATCAGGGATCTGATTATCAATTGCTAAACGGGCTTGTCTTATGACTTTCAGCCCCGAATTTGCATCAATTTCAAACCTTTCCCCTGCATTTAACAATTCACATTTTTCACCCACCTGTTCTCCCACATATGGTTCTGTCCCCACATCACTCGTGGGGCATAGACAAGTGTTGTCATCATAAGGTTGAACGTTATCTTTACTTGAGCCTAGTCTCGTAGGTTTTACTATCTGTGACAGCAATTTACTACCAATGCATGCAAATGCAACTGCAAATTCATCCATAATTTCGAGTGCAGAGCATTCAATCTCTTTAGGGGTCATGGTTAGCTCTCTCTTTAAAATCGTTTTGTTTTCAGAACTCTCTATTTTGTTAAAAAATGTCATCATTTTGGCCAGTTTACACTCTGTCAATAGGCCTGGCTGTGATATGATCTTTCTTTTGCAAGCGTGATTGGGCTTACTCACTTGTTTACTAGCATCTTGTTTAAAATCGCCCATTTTCCTTTGGGTGTTATTTACAGAGTGTAATTGCATTTAAGGCAGCTCTGAAACACTTTCTTTAATACAATTCTCAAACTATTACACGTGTACTAAAAGAGAAATATGTATTTCAAGTACCTTAGGGTCAGCCTAATTCAGAGAAATCTCAAGGGTTCTCCCCCACTGCCGGGCACCGCGCACCGCGAACGGCAAACAGCACACTTCTGTGCACCTACTGATGCGCGCGCGTGGTGCGCTGCATGCTGGATATATCACCCAACTCGAGGGAAGTAGAGGGGAGGGGCCGCCTGGTGCGAGCCAATCCTTTGATCTAAAAAAGAAAGATAGAGAAAACTACCATTAGTATCAAACGTGTGATCTAGCGCCACAATAGGCGTATCCAAACTGTCTAGTGGGTCAGGGGTAGAGTCAAGAGGCATATCCAATCGTGATATTGGAACTGTTAGAGCAAATCCATAATTACCTGAGGGTCAAGCAATGTCCGGGTGTAAAAGCTACAGACTTCCTCCTTTCTCGCTCGGCTCACAAGCAAGACTCTTCCTTTCTGTAGTCACGCCGGCAAACACAGTCCAGAGTCCAAAGTCCAGACAAGGGGGTAAGCCAGCAAACAGCACACTTCCGTGCACTTACTGGTGCACGCGCGTGGTACGCTGCATGCTGGGTATATCACCCAACTCGAGGGAAGTAGAGGGGAGGGGCCGCCCGGTGCGCGCCAATCCTTTGATATGAGGGTCAGGCAATATCCGGGTGTAACAGCTACAGACTTCCTCCTTTCTCGCTCGGCTCACAAGCAAGACTCTTCCTTCTTGTAGTCACGCCGGCAAACACAGTCCAGAGTCCAAAGTCCAGACAAGGGAGCGAGCCAGCAAACAGCACACTTCCGTGCACTTACTAGTTTTCAATTTCTGTGAAAAAAGAAAAGAGCATGTTAGTGTATGTATTTTATAAAGACTTATTACATTGTATAATAGACATTTTAGCTTTTTTTCGACCCTCATATTTAGTTTACAAACCAGTGTACTGTGCATTTTGCTTAGTTTCTGTATTTGTTTTTCAAATCATTCGGTCACGGGAAAAAAAAAATCCTTGTCGGATTAAAAAAAAACTTTTTGTTATGCTACAAACTATTTGTTTGTTTCCTTTGAGTGTTCACTTGTTGTTTCTGGTTAATGTTCTATCTGTTGGCTTGTTGCAGATTTTTGAAGCAGTTAGATACCTGTTGACGTATTCTAACTGTCTATTTTTTGTTACAATTCAGTGCTATTGGTTTATCTGTGTGGTTGTTATACAATCTTGGGCCAGTTAGATACCCGTTGGCGTATTCTAACCGTTTATAATCTTTTAATTGCATTTTTGTTAATGTTGAAGTACAGAATAGTTATTAAATTTTGGCTTTAAGAAGATTAAATAAGCGTTTGTAAGATTTGCTGGGAATCTCTGCTTTATAGTAATGCTACTATCATTACATTCAAACCATCCACATTACTTGTTAATATATGCAGTGTAGTGACCTGCTTTGGTTGTGGCTCCTGCATGGTAGATTATACCTATTGTTGTGAAGGTTTTCTTACCAAGTGATACTTGACCTTGTGTGAATCCAGTCAGCTTGCAGTTGTTTTTGGTACCATCTGCATTGTAGCGTAGAAGCATTAGTATTACGTAGTTACTATGTGTTTGTATTAGTAAGGTGGAGCGATTATTTGAATTGCAGATAGTACATAATCTGCCATGGTTTGCATTCTGTACAAGTTGCTGAAATGGAATGGATTCACAATTAGGTATGGATACATACACAAAGAGCTCATTAGGGATTTGTTCCTGTGTCACATTGTTGCAGAGAGTGCATGTATGTTTCCACATGCATGAAATCTGGAAGATTTCATTTATAGGTATGTTTTTGTTTTCCAGTACTTGTAATAAGTACATTAGAAATTCTTGTGGATCTTCTTGTGAGTTTATAGTGAACCTCACCATTCCAGCACAGTAGTCCAATTCTTGTCTTATTCGGTGAACACTATATGTGTTGTCAGGATTGCTTGTTGCGTTTCTATGAAGGACTAACATTTGCAAACACAATTGGTCTGTACTGTGTAAGTAAATGTTGTTAACAATTGGTGGCAATTGAAATAGAATATTCATTGCTACATTTGAGTAGCAACTTACACCAGTTACATTTGAACATTTGAATGGACCAGATAGTTCTGTGTCCAAGTCATTTTTTCGTAGTTTGTGTTGCTTTTTTGAAGAAGTACCTGAGTTACTTTCACTAATAGGTTCTTCTTTGGTTGTGGTAATTGATGAAGTATTACCTTCTTTTACTCTTTTTGAAGGATTTGTAGTCAGATCCTGTTGCATTTCTGTTTGAATTAGTTTTCTTTTATAATATTTATCTTTTTGTGGAACAGGATATGATTTCAGATGAGGGGTGTACAGTGAACGTAGTCTATTGTATTCTAAAATGCAAGGAATATCAGCGTTTACTTTACTTGCATCAAAGTTGATTAGAAATAGACCGTCAAGTGTACGTAAGCGTGATAGTGTTACATAGCTCACGCCTTCTTTAAAGACTGTGTTCCCAATATCTATCAATGCTTTGTCTACGGTAAGACCTTGGGATTTATGAATGGTGACTGCATATGCAAGAGTTAGAGAAAATTGTTCTTATGTACATACATGTCTTTGAAGAGAAGGAATCGAGCTGTTGAGCGCCCTATCCTTTTTACTTCTGAAAGTTTGTCGAAGAGAATATTGACAAACTGAATGTTGTTGTCACGTGGGTATGTTTTAAAGCCAACAACTGTACCCAGTGCTCCATTAACTAGTCCTTGCTCCACGTCAAGGTTACGTTTAAGCATTACTCTACAATTTAAGGATAATTTTAATATTTCTTCCAACCCAGCTGTGTTGGAGATTGAATTTTCTAAGGTATTTAGTCTTGTTGTGGCTTGCTAACACATTGGTAGTGTCATACCATGTACGTCCAGTTTGTCTGTGTAGCAAATTTCAATTATTGGTTGCATTTTTTTTAACATTGTTTCATTGAATTTGGAACAGCTTGCAAGAGTTTGCATTAAGGCCGTACAATTGACATTTGTGTGCGCTAATTGGTCCATAACATCAGTGGCACATGTGTTATTGCCATAAAGTCCATGGATATGCCGGGTTTTCAATATTGCTTGTGCTTCTTGGGATAGTACACCAACTCTAATAATTTTTAAAATATTGGCGTAAGTGAGGTCTGCAGATTGACGCATGTTTTCTGTTAATTCTCTGTATTGGAAATGTTGCCAAAGGTTGACATTTCCTATGCTGCCAACAGTTTGACGGCAGAGTTGTGTCCTAAGGTTTTAAAAATAGGTTCACCTTTCACTGGTGTCAATTGCAGAAGATCTCCGAAAACAATAATGTGTTTTCCTCCAAAGAGTACTTCGTAGTTTGTTTTAAGTACTTCTTGCAATCTGAGGTGAATCAAAGCCAGCATTAGGTTGGAGACCATGCTCACTTCATCTATTAGTAGCATTTTCATTTGTTTTAATACTCTGCACAGTTCCATTGCAGCTTCTGTAGAAAGTTTGTAATAGTCTAATTTGTTTTGGTGTGCTACTGGAAGGAGTAGTAATCAGTGTAAATGACACCGCCTATGTTGTAGGCAGCTAAACCTGTGGGGGCAGTTACAACAGCTGACAGTTTGTTGTTTGTCAATTGTTGAAGGAACTTGCTGATGATTTTGATTAAGAATGTTTTGCCTGAACCAGCTTCACCACTGACGTACAGCAGTATAGGTTTGTAATTTTGAGAGGCACATTCTTTATTTTCGTGTTGTACACCATGTGCAATTTCTTTTGTTACTTCATCACAAATGGTGCGCTGGTCTTTGTTAAGTTTTGATTGTAGTACAGTTAAGGGCCTCATCACGACCCAGGCGGTAAGGGGTTTACGGCGCCGTAAACAGCGCCGACCCTTACCGCCTGAGTACGAGGTCCCTTAGTGCCATGGCGAATTTAACACCTGCTTTTAGCAGGTGTTAAAATCCATGGCGCTAAGGGACCATGGAGTTAATTACGCCACCGTAATTTACGGTGGCGTAATTAACGCCTTCCCCACTCCCATTATGCCCTATAGGGCAAAAATGGGAATGGGGAAGGGTAAATGGGGATTGGGGACTTACCGCCCCGCCAAGGTCCGAATGGGGCGGTAAGTCCGCCAACCACCATGGCGTAAACGTAGTTTACGCCATGGTGGTAAAGTCACGGCCCAGGCGGTAACTTACCGCCTGGGTCGTGATGAGGCCCTAAGTCTTCTATATCTTCTTCATAATGACACATTGTGTTTTCTACTTCTGTCATAGCTAATTCTGCCTCATTTGCTGTTAGTGGCTGTCCCAGTGGTTCTTGGCTCCCTGTTACAGAAGGTTGACTACTGTCGGAAGTGTCCTTATCTAGTTGGGCCTGGAGTTCTTCTTCGTGTTGCTGTTCATTGTGCAACATTGTTTTGTACTGCGTAAAGTTCACATCAGTGATGGTGCTTTAATTTGCTTTGAAAGCGTCTTCATAGCAGTCATAGTTATCTAGTATCTCTTCTTCTTTTCTCCATGGCAGGGACATGTAATATAGTTCTTTCTGTTGAGGAGTTTTTAATGACAATTTGACATGATTAATTAAGCTTTGTTTTGTAAGTTTCACTAAACTGCCTTCACAATCTGTCACTCTATATCTACTTTTGTTTTCATCAGGTTTTATATTATTTTTGTATGCAAAGTTTTGGGCTATGTGGTATAGACACCTGGTTTCCAAAGTGGTACGCCTGTTTGGGTAGTATGTGTCTAGTAAATTGTTTTTCAAAATGTCTTGGCTGTTGGGATCATTTTTGGCTATTGTTTCTATGTCCTCATCTGATTTGAGAACTCTTTTTCTAGATTTAGCAGGACCAAGACTTAGCCATACTATATTTTCAGATTTTCCATACAAAGTCGTATCGGTTAAACGATCTGCAGCTTTAAAGGCACCACATTCTCTCTGAGAGAGCATTTTTATGCCTAGGCTGTAAAATTTCTGAGATAGTGTTTTGTCTGATGATAGGTCATTCCAGAGGTCTTGAAGCTCTGTTTTTTCTGCTTTTGTTAAGTAGGCTGTAACATCTATGTTTGCATTCCATAAGAGGGCAATGATTGCATTGTAATAATTGATATATTTTGATTCTTCTGTTCTTTTTATGTAATGCGTGTTCTTAGGTGATTTACCTTTAACACTATGTCGAACTGAAGACATGAAGTTGTTCACTTCACCTGTTTCTGTAACTGGTCTAGGGAACCCAAAGCGGCATTTGGTGTAGTATTTCCCTTTGTTTTTGTATTTGCGACGACAATATTTGCCACATTTGTGTCTTTGAAATTGTACAATTTGTCTATGAAGGTCACTATGTTTCGTTTGTGAAGGGATTTCGCAAGTGACATATTTTTGGATGAACTGCAAAACAGTGGCATCACTGTCCTGACCAAATTTAGGTGCACCTTTAATCCATAAAAGCATGTGGATATGTGGTGCTCCGCTGGCTTGGTATTCTTTTCTCCAAAAAAAAGTGTTGCACTTCTCGGAGGGGAGGAACAGTTTTATTACAAATAAAGTGTAGCATAGCAATGAAACGATGGTGGAAATATCTTGAAACATTAACAGGATCTAGAGAGCAAAGTTCTCCAGGTGTTAGTATATCTATGTTGGTTTTGTTTTTGTTAGATATGCATAGGAAATCATGTAAATCTTCCCATGCATATTCTGCACAACTTAATGTAACAAACCAAGTGGGTGGTCCAAGGTTTCTGATCATACAACGTATATCACTGTGACGTCGGAACCAGTATTCTTTCGTACCACGCATGTTTGCAAACAGATTTGTTATGCTTGATTGTAAAACCTCATCTTTTTCTTGCACTTTTTGTATTCATTGCGTAGCTGACATATTTTGAAAGTGGGTTCCCGATTTCAATATGTGTGCAACTCCGTAGCATAGGGTTGCTAGTTCTCTTTCAAAGAGTAGGTGGAATATGTATTCCACATTTTGTCTAAATCTGGGATCTTCAGAATACATTCGTAATGAGCGGTATTCTGATGCTGTTATCTGAGTGGGTCTATGATCGTATCTTCCTCCTTTGCCAGTAGGAAATATTAGAGGAAAAGCACGTGCTTCTATACTTTTGTCCCATATGCTCATTGGTGAACCTTTGGTTGGTCGCATTTGGAAAGTTTCTAGTGCATCATCTATGCTGTCATTAGAGTGCAATGGATGAATTGTATAATGGTCCAAAAGATTGGATACTGCAGCAGGATCCAGAAGTTCAAATTGACCAGTTTCTGATGACTCTTGAATTATTTCAGTTGTTTCCCTTAAGCTTTATTCAATATTTATTTCTTTGTAGTATTCATTATTGTCTTTCAGATATTGCAAGGCTTGTCTAACTTCATGTAAGTCCACGAGTTGTTGCCAAATGTATTTGTCTTTTGTTGGTACACCATTTACTAAGACAATTAAAGATTGCTCTATTGGACGTTGCACTGCTAGAGTGTGCACATTTTCTGTCCGATCTAATGGCAAATAAACTACTTTGCCACAAATGCAATTCAGAGGGAGGTAATTTTGCTGTTTTTGGTTGAAGGCGTATTATTGCTTGAGATGGGTGTACTGTTTGAATTATGATGCTCTCATAATAATTGAGTTGTTGCAGGGGTTTTGATAGTGGGAATAATTCCAAGTTATTTGTGATAGCACGTGAAGGAGTTTGGTTGTTGTCCAGTTTTGTAGTGCAATAACTGCAACATATTAAGGGTTCAATTATTTCGTATTTGTTTTCTGCTAAAAGGTAGAAAGCTAATTCAAACCATTTGGAATCTTCATTGTCTTCTATTTTGTATGTTACGTCTATAGTTTTTGTGTTACTTTTGTAAAAAGTCCTGCGGCAACACACACACACATGGTTTGGTACTTCAGCGGATGTACTTTAAAATTTTAGTATTTCTTTTTTGTATGTGTGTAATAGAAGGTTGCCATTTGCAGAATTGTTGCTAGTCTGTTCTAAAGCTATTGCATTTTGTAAGTGGCTTTCACTTCCAAAATATTTTCTCTGGATACGGTCGATTTCTTCTTGTAGGTGTTTGGGTGTACCATACAGAAGAGTGTTAATTAAATTGGCTAGTTCTAAAGCAGGACTTTTAGCATAGTACAGTTTATACACTAGATTTCTTACATTTGAATGATGTGTTGGTATCATTTTGATATCATGGAAGGTGCTTTTGCAAATAGGTCCTGAAATGCAGGCTAATGAATGTCCTTGTAATCCCGTGTATTTGTGCACTGGACAGGTATACATATTTTGCAGCACTTTAATTTTGATTTTGTCTTTACCTTTCACATACTGATTGAGGAACTGGCGTAAAGATTTGAAAGATTTGGTGGGAATGTTACACATTGACGTGCACGGCCATTTGTATACTGGACGTTCTGGTTCAGTCGAATGGAGAGGTAATTCCGAGTTTTCTGGGGATACTTTTGTAAGCAGTGTTTCTTGTTCCATGATGGTATGTTAGGGAGAATTCTCATTTCATGGCTAATTTCCCTTACCTATGGAGTCCCCCAGCAGCTTTGCTGGATTTGAAGGGTTTGTTTCTTTTTTCCTGCTAAGAGTGAGACTCTTTTTCCCACTCTTAGGCATTTTTGTTATGTGTGTTCTAGGCTATTTTTGTGTTTAATGTCTATGGAATTTTCTCAACCCCATAGGAACCATCATTATTCACATGTGTTACACAGCACCCTCAATGCAGTGACAAAGGGGTGTCGTAGCGACCCCCAAACATAGACTTGATACCCTGGTACTGACTACTGTCTCCCAGGGCATGTAAAGTCCCAATTGACTTTACTAGTCAATTGCTATGAACTAAACCAGTACAACCCATCTTACTATGGAGGTACTGGAAAGGGTTAATAGTTTTTCCCTTATGTTCATTTTCGAGAGGGTACCGTACAATCCCTCTCTCAAAAGTTTCTGGCTGGTGGCAGTGGTTACTACCATAAATATTCGACCGCAAACATTTCCCTATGGGATTTTCCCATTGTTCGAGGATACCACTTTTTCTGACAGCCTCTAACATCCGGCCGGTGCATTTTAATATTACCTTGACTCCGGTAGGTTTTATTTGCCAGAACTTTAATATAACTTCTTTCTCGAGTCTTTCTCTAAACTCCTAACCCCGGTCGGGGATCCTTTGTTCGTCCTTTTGGCGGGCTTCTGCCAAGAAGCCCTCCTTTCGGCGCCACTGAGTTTGGGGTGGGTCCATTTTGTGGGTGGGAGTGTAGGACCCCTGGACAGGGTTGCCTCAGCAACCCATGTTGCACTCTATCCTGATAGGCTGGAGGGTCTCCTGTCAAGATGACCACTCCACTGTGTGAGTGACAGCTAGGCTGTATGAATGGGGATCTTTTTGCATAAAAGCAGGGTCCTGAGGACTGGAAGAGCAAGACGTCGCCACTGGAACTAAGAAGCCGAAGAGGAGAGAAGCCAAAGACATCTACAACGACTGAACCACCGGTGAAGCCCTGCTGCAGCGTCTCACTACTTTTCTCCACACGACGAGAGAACATCTTCATCTGCAAGAGCCTTCTTCCCTTGAGCTGGTGGGGCCAACCAGTTTGCCAATCACCTTCCCGGACCTGCCTTGGTTGAATCTCCCGTACCCTGTACTCGGAGGCCAGAGAGCCAGGCACCAGTCCACCCGGACCGCGATTTAAAGGAGCGTACCTTTTATTCGTCGGGCAGCACCGCGACTGGTTTCGTCCCTGGGTAGTGCAGTAACTCGAACCTTCCTCCACGACAAGAGCCTCTCTTCCTCTGCTGGATCACCAAAACTGCAGGAACTACCAGGAACAACCGCCACCGCAGGAACTACTTCTTCATTTAAAGGTACTTTGTTCCGCCAGGCCGCCCTTTCTTCGCGCTAGCACTAAATGTGTTTTAAATCCTTTACCTACCTGTTGGGTTGGCCGCCCCTATCTCTTAACATTGTTTTTCAACTTCTGCATCCACCTTTTCAATATCGTTCACCAAAGACTTGACTGCAGCTACAAGAACATTTTGCTCCTGGGCCCTTGCCCTGTACCACTGACTGGGGCACAGGCCTACTGACTCTGGCTACATTTGTTAGAACTGCCTTCTTTAGATTGATTCTCAACTAGAACTGTGTTGATGCACCTACTTCTTATAACTACCCTTTCCTTCCCCTTTCTAAACCTTGTGGAATGCCATTTTGCTCAGTTTTCATTTTAGTATTGCCTATACCGATGCACTGTCTTGCTTAAACTGGTTCAAAAAACTTATGGGAAGTGTTGCTAGGGTGTGTAAGAAACTATTCCTATATAACTTGTGCTTTCCCTCCCTTGTGAGGAATTGGTAGACTATCCCTTGTGTGTGGTTTTCACTGTGCCGTTTTGCTCAGTTTTCACTCTGTCTACAATTTAACTTGGGAGTGTGTATATTTTTCCTTTGACTTAATTTAACTTGCTTGATGACTGTGATAAATGTGTTTTACTAGACGTGTATAAAATAAATATATATATACTTTTTAATACAAAGCTTTGGTCAGTGTTTATTGTGCTATGGTGCTGTAGGCCTATTGTGAAAACCCTGAATACTGCTCATCTTCCTCTTGAGATAAGTCTGACTGCTCATCCACGGCTACCAACAAAATCTTTGTGGTACAGACTGATACCAAAGGGGATTTATTGCTCTCACCTGTAGCCTTAATCTTCTGTAGTGCTCCCTAAGGGAACTGCACAGGATTCTGCCTAACATGGTATCATTCATTTTTTCATATCCTCGTCCACTGCTATGGATGGCAATTGCGTTTGTTTGGTTTTGTTTGTATGCTTCTTCATTAAAATATGGTTATGTGGCCTTGGTGTGACTCCATTCACCTTCACAGATATTTAAGAAGTTATTTTTGTTGACATTCCATTTATTGAGAAGTTTTTTGTAGTTTAGTACTTAGTTTTGTTAGTGGTTTCATCCTGTTTAAAACTAAAATAAATAACTTCCTTTTGAGAAGGATTGCACTGTCTACGAGAGCTTCTAGGATTAATTCTCTACAGTAGGTTTTAAGGGTTGTGGATGATTTCGCTCCTGTTCTTATTAGATTCTGAAGGACTCTGTGGTGGAACATTTTTGCTAAAATCCTTTTTTTAGTGTGGTTTCTTGCCAGTATATGAGGATTTATAGGAGCAGTGTTAGCAGTAGTGGTAGCCGAATTCTTGTTAAGCATTTCTGTTTCGTTTCACATTTTGATAGAGGAGGCAAAGTTTCTGTAGTTGAAGCTTCTTTTGTTTCACTAAATGACTTCATTAGCTGTTTTGTTTGAACGTTTTGTACAAACTCTGGTAGAGATGCATGCTTATTTTGGACACTTTTATTTTCATTTGCTCTATTTCTGCGTTGCTTTCTACAGACTTGCTTTTTGGTAGGCATTCTTTGGGGTCTGTTGAAAAAAAAAGAAGGTATGGGTTGGTCTGTTTTACAATGTATGTCTGCTGTGTGCATGCGTGTATGAGTTTGATGGGGAAGATGTTTGTGGTGGTGTGTGAATGTGCGTTGAGCAGTTAGAATGAGTTGGGAAGGCTATTTTTCTGTTTGTATGTTATCACACTGTGGTTCAGATGAGAGTAGAAAGTGAGGTAGTGGTGAGGAGAAGCATTAATAGTAAACGTAATGGTATAAAATTAAAACAGTTATATGTTTTGTAGTACTAACATTCTACCTGTTAATCTCTGTTTAATAAATGGGGATTTGTGGGCAGAATGGTTCAGAAATCAATGTTTTTTTTGGTGCGCAAATTACATGAATGAACCACGCAGTCTCTTTGAGTAACAGTACAAATATAAAAGTAGTATTGTACTTACTTTTTTTTGTGGAATGAGCAGGTTTCTTCGGATATGTTGTTTGTAGTTTAGATGCTGTTGATTTTCAGGAGAGTGGTCTTCAGTGCAATTGTAAAAGGAAGAAGTTAGTAATTTTGTGTGTTTATAGCACTGATGTTAATGTACACGTTGATTTTTATGTTTTCGTGGTAGTATTCTCGTTTGATATCTGAACATCGTGTATGCATGCATTTCATTTGACTATGTGCAGCCTTTATATGTTATTTGCAGTATGTTAGTTCAACCTGCTTCGCAAATTAGTAGAATTTTAAGTTCATGAAATTCCCTTGTTTTTTGCAGCTGTGTTGTAGATAGCAGAGAGGTTTGGAAGGGATAGTTCATTATAGTAGATGGGAAAAATGTGAATAATTCCATATTATAACTAGACATGCAAACAATCGGGAGCACCTGAGAGGGAGATTTCACCACAGCAATCGGGAACGTTTATTTTTCTCATACAATCGCATTGGGATTAGCATTAATTTAGGCAGGAGACACTAACAAATTGTGACATTTTTTAATGAAAAATCGAGTTTCGCACCTAAATCGGGAGGGTTGGCATGTATGTATAGGTTATGCGGGAGATAGTAAATAGTAGTGTGATATTTCAATGAAAAATCGGGAGTCTCGCGCTTAAAGCTGGAGTGTTGGCATGTATGTATTGGCTATGCAGATTTAGTGGCATTACTTTGTTTATATGGAATCATAAGAGTTGTACATGTACTCTGAATAAAATAAGCATACCTGTTCTTTGTAATCATGCATGTGGATATGCATGGAGCTGTAAGTAGAAATCTTCGAGACTTGCACAGTAGTTTTTGTAGTAGGTGCTTTCCAATGATATAAGACTTGTATTCAGAGTGATCAACAGTACATTTTAAGTGCGGAACTCTGATGATGGAGTTAGATGTAGAGGTCTTGGATGTGATTGGTGGATGGTTGTGTGACTGCTCAGCTGTGTCCAATGAGGGAATTGATTTGCGAGTGATGTGGAAAGGGTAGAAGGGCTGGCTAAGGGTTATATGCCGCGCGGACACCGTGCTTCTCTGCGGGTAGGGCGTGCTACATACAGGGTTTTACAGCAAATCCAGCATGGAAAGGGGACTGTAGGGATCAGCCAATCAGATGCTGACGTTGTTGATTTGTGTAGAAAGAGAGTGTGTGTAGTGAAGATGGCAGAGGTGGAGACAGTCAGGGTGTTGGTTCTCGGAGATATGTTTCTCCATGGTTTACAGCACTATTCTCAATGCAGGCATGTGGCAAAGAATTTCGATGTAAGAGGAGTGGAGGTGGTGTGGAGCGCTGCGACTGACTGCAATGTAGAGGCAATTCTCCAGGTTTGCAGAGATATGTGTAGGATGAACAGTCCCCATGTGGTAGGTTTGCACTATGGTGCTTTCCATTTGGGCTACGTGAGTTCCCCTACTTTGTTGGGAGATTTGGAACAGTTGGTTCAAGCAGTAATCAAAATCCTTCCAAATGCGAAAGTAATTTTTTCTGGATTACTTCCTAGAGCAAAATGGGACAACAGTTCTGTTTTTTGTCCCGATCAAAGCATTGCTAGGTGTGCAATCAATCGAGGCATGCATGCTTTCATGCTAAGAGCTGGTATGTTTTTCTGTAGCCACGAGAACATTGTTTCGAGTAATGCGGCTTATTTTGAAGCAGATGGTGTTTCTTTATTTTTTGGGAAATGCCATGTTCTTTTGGAATGTAAGGGTTGCGTTGGAACAGGTTATGTGAAGATTTTAGGAGTAAACTAAGAAGAAAAAAACCCCCAAAAAATACAAAATAACAGGTGTCTGTCAGGCATCTGCAAACCCCCCCAAAAAAAGGCTCTTTTCAGAAGCCACCTTAAGGGGAAATGGGGAACACTACTTCACCATGCTCAGATCTTCTACATGTCCGCGGACATGGCGGTAGTCTACGGACAGCACATATTACATACAGGGATTCTGGGGTGGAGAGGCATGCACATGAGAATGAGCGGAGCTAGGGATTGGTCAGTAAAGTTTAGTGGGGGTGTTGTGTACAGAGAGATTTAGGACGTCTTTTTCCTGAGAGGAGAACAGACAGCTATGGCTGTGTGTGCTCAAAAACAGATTATCTGGATTTTGGGAGACTCATGGATACATTGGTTGAAGGTGCATGCAGAACATTGTGGTATATCTGCAGATCTTGGATTCCCTCATGTGGACGTGTACTCGCATGGAGTGCGTGGAATGAAGTGGCTGGACTTGGTACCTCTCTGTGCTACTTTACAGACAGAGCATCATCCTGACATAATTATAATTAATTGTGGAGGGACCAGTTTAGGACATGTGTCTGGAATTTCTTTGTAATTTGCAATGAAGGAAGGACTTGAGAAGGTCATGGACATGCTTCCAAATTGCCAAGTAATGTTTTCACGTATTGCGCAAAGACAAATGTGGCTACAAATGTAGTCTCGAAAGCACTTTGAAGACTCTCCACCCTGCAGAGTACTGCGTCGCAGTACATACACAATATTGGGAGCCTCAAAAGGTAAGGGTCAACAGCATCGCGAATGGCCTGTGAAGCAGCTGGAGTGATGCGCTCTCCCACAGGAGTGTCTCTTGTGGTGAGAGGATCGGAAACGGAGGATGCTGCGGAGGAGCTCAACCTACTACGTTCTTTACATGGTACAACCTTGCGAATGTCCGCACCGTGGAACGAAGTTAGGTGTCGCTTCATGGATGTCGTACCAAAGCTGTACGAACCATGTCTCCCACGACTCAAATTGCACTGGTTACAGGTGACTTTGTTTGCACGTGCTTTCGGTACGTTACCATGAACGGTAAACAACCGCCACACCCACGACTCCTGGCAAGTGCTGGTAGTAGGGAGTTCCTCTACCTCATTCTCTTCATCCTCTTCATTCTCGTTCTCTACATCCTCACGCATATTCCCCTCTGCAGGCCCTTGGGGAGGTGGTGGTGGTGGAGGGTTTGGGGGTGGTGCTGAGGCTGATGTAGCAACTGCAGCCATGGATGCCATTAGGGTTGGTGAGGTAATCTCCGCTAGAGCACTAAAGGCAGCAAAAGTCAATCTCCGATAGCCAGAAGTACACTGAAGATGAGCTCTGGGGTGTGACCTTTTATGTGGGTGGAGGAATGCACCTCATGACCATATCGATCACTCACAAGCGATCAAAAAGTTCAAAATAATATGTGGCAAGCTAGGGCCATTGTCTGGGACATGTGCAATGGTGATTTTTTTACTGTAAAATAATTTGGATTGTCTGCATAAGTTCTTTTAAAATGTTGGGGAAGCGGTCAAAGTGCGCAGATTAGGACACACGCTCAGCGTGGGTGCGGCCACATGATGACATTGTGAACACGTCCGAAGGGAATGGGTGTCCGCAGGACACCAAATGCACAGGAACGGTTGTGCGCATGCGTGCGGTTGTTCTACGGACAGTGTTCGGGTCCTGAAACTAATTAAAAGTGCGACACAAATGAGACGGACAGTTACGGACAGGCGCAATGTTCGCAGGACTTACGGGTGTGGTGCGCATGTGCGTAGATGGTGTGCACAGTGTACGGCCAGGTACAGTGTCCTTTGGACACTTCCATTTTGTTTCACTACGGACATCCTGGACACCGCACATGTTCTACAAACAGTTGCATCTTGGTTGCGAACTGTACGGACAGGTACAGTGTCCTTAGGACACCCCCATTTTGTCAATTTTCTAACATCCAGGACAGCTGCTGTGTTCTACGAATAGTTCCATCTTAGTTGCGGATGGTATGCAGAGGTATAGTGTCCTAGGACACCCCCTTTTTGTACATTTACGGACATCCCGGACAGCTGGTGTGTTCTAAGAACAATTACATCTTGGTTGTGAATGTTGTCCAGAGGTGTACTGTCCTTAGGACACCCATATTTTGTTAATTACGGACATGCCGGACAGGTGCGCTGTCTGCAGCCATTTTACTTGTTTTTTCTTTTTTAAATTACACACAATTTCATTAAAATAAACAACTTTTTTTATTATACACATATACAGCAATTAAGAAAGAGAGGGGGAGGCAGAAACTGAAACAAATATAGGGGAATTAGGGGTTTGCAGAGGATGGTTGTGAGGGGATGAAGGGATGGAAGTTTCATCGAAACGTTTATGTTGTTGGGGAGGGTTTGGGGATAGTTCACTGGGACAGTGAGTCCTTTGATGTGGCCCTCTACAAATTGCTTTAAACCATTGAAATTATCTTTCAGCATGTCCACTTTATGTTTTATGCATTGCAAGGTCTTGTGCATTGTGTCTTTTGGTGGAATTTCTTCATTTTTTGCATGGTCTGTTAAAAATAAATATATATATTAAGGACACATAAAGTATTGACTATTAATTTGCTTATGCAGAGAAGTGTGTACTATTATTATCGCTATCTTCCGACATTTCGTCACGCGGAAAATTCTCCTCGAGCCACTCCAAAGTACTGCACATTTCTGTGTGAAAAACACAAATACATTAATTTTTCTGTACCTCATACAAAAAATATACAAATATATAAGAAAAATTAAGTTTACTTACTAGTTTCTGGTAATTTGTATTCGTTGTGTCTACTGTCGCTCCTAGCTCTGCAGATTCTGTGAGGTAATTATGTTGGAGGCATATCTTTTTTGTTATGGTGTAATCCATTTAATTAATATGGTATTTAAATGGATGGTTGATGTGTTAGACGTGTAGGTTCCACTGCTTATTTATTATTACTTATAATGTGTTTATGTGCTGCTTTTTAAACCTGTGCAGTTTTTATATAGTATGATAGAACAATTTCAGATACCCCCTGAGTGTTTGGGTAGTGTTGATGTCGTCCGCGCCCGTCCGCGGCCATACGCACAGTCCGTGGCCTTCAAAAATCCTTAGCGGGGGGGTTCATTGTGTTCTATGTTACATGCATATAAAGTAATGGAATCCTAGTAAACATCTCCCAAATTCACACGATGAAAGTGTATATTCAGTAAAAAAACTTTGTTAAAGGGATGTTATGGTTAAGTTGCGCTACTAAAAACCTATGAAATTCAGTAAAAAAACTTTGTAAAAAGGGATGTTATGGTTAAGTTGTGCTACTAAAAACCTGTGAAATTAAGTAAAAAAACATTGTTAAAGGGACGTTATGGTTCAGTTGCGCTACTAAAAACCTGTGAAATTCAGTAAAGAAACTTTGTTAAAGGGACATTATGGTTCCAAGTAAAACCGAAAAACCCCTGAAATTCACCAGTTATGGTCAGCTAAGCAACCATAACTCACGCCACCACTGTGCACATAAATTGATTGAAGTGATAGACTGCTAAGGATTACTAAAATACTATCCACAAAGATGCATAAAACAACAAAGCCTTTTACCATTCGAGGTACAGTGTTGCAGATTTTAGGTCAAATGTCATCCAAGCCAACCCAAAATAAGGCAAAAGCAACACATGTATTAGACCTGTATTTAAGACCCGATACTTGTCTTCTAATAACAAAATGGCTCGGCAAAGGCTGATAGTAGCCACTCATTTGTTTCTTCAAGCAATTACTTCTTCTGTGCAGAGCTTATTATAAAACACAGAGTCTGACATAATACGGTCTTGATCAGTGACTATCCCCTGGATTAATAATTTCTGAGATGGTATTTTTAACCAGATTCCTTTTCAACTGCCAAAAAGGAATTGTTGCAATTGAGTCTCTCCTGACTCTGTAAGGAACTCATGGTGGCAACAGTAAAGACAGACACAAGGGATCACAGTTCAAGGGTGTTTATTAAACTGTATAGGTAGGTTGGAAAAACGCCTAATATAAACCTAAATCTAAGATGGGAGCAAGCATCTTTGACTCCACACTTTCCTTCTCTGCCCACATCTCAGAGGTCTCTAAAAAGTGAAACTTCCTACTGCACCTTCTCAGAGGTATTCTTCAATTCCTCCCCTTCCTCCAGAAACTCACTGTCTCCCAAACGCTGGTTCTCTCTAGGTTGGACTATTGTAACAGCCTCTTTCTAAATCTACCTGCCTCTACTCTTCGCCTCTGCAACTAATTCAGAACTGGACTGCGAGACTTGTCCTTGGCCTCAAGCCCTGGGATCGTATCTCTCCAGCTCTGAAATCTCTCCATTGGCTTCCAGTGGATGCAAGGATTACATGTAAAACCCCCTGCATTGTCCACTAGGCTTTCTGGGGCCTTGGTCTAAAATACCTTCAGCTATCCCTCCACAAATACCTCCCCTTTCGAGCTCTTCGCTCCTCTACCTCTAACTCCCTCAGGGTCAATCGTTTTTCAAAGAAATGAGCTGGGGGTAGATCTCTGTCTTCGGCTGGAGCCTACCTCTGAAACAGCCTCCCTGCCACTCTAAAACTTGAGTCCAGTTCCGGAAGCACCTCAAGACCTTCCTCTTTACATCTACCTTTGCTCCCCCTCTCCCTTGCTGATCTGCTCTCTCTTGGCACTGTGCACCTGGTCGCCCTCTGTCCCCTGGGCCCAGGTACCTGCTCACCCTGCCACCGTCCTGCACTGCCTCCCGGCCACCTCTTGCACTGGGGACTGTATCTGTACCCATACAGCCCCGGAGCACCCCATTTTCTTCCTTTTATGAACTTATCAGACTTACCCAGTTCTGCTGCAGTAAACACAGCACTTGCCACTTGCTGGCTGCACTACCCCCATTTATTGCTCCACTATCTATTTATTTGTATTTATTATTTATCTGTTTCTCCTCTGCTCTGCACTTTCCACTCTCCCCCTTCCTTGCACTTTTCCCCTTTCCCTTTCCCATGCACTTGCACGTTCTCAATGTCACTGGGCCTAGTAAGATCGATGTGTTGTTCTCCTGTGTCCCCCTCCTTTGCCTTGTCGCACTCTGAAATACTTGTGTACGAGTGTGATACAAATAAAATATCATATCGTATCATCAAATAATAATAAGGCAGTCCTAGTGGAGTCTTGTCAAATAAAAGGGCCTATACCAAAAAATTAAATATTGCCAATCCTTACAACTAAATATAAAGAGTGTGGGATAGTGTTCACAAGAAAGAAAGAAGTGTTCACAAATGATAAGTCAGGATGTTATAGCCAGGGGTCTCTCTTAGCCACGTTCTCAGTACGGGACAAGGCGGGACTCCTGAGCGTAGCACACTCTCGAGCTTTCCCAGCACGAGACTAGAGTTCCATTCTCAGGTATCAGGATCTTCAGTGGTTAAATCTCTTTTTCTACAAAAAAATTTCTTGTCTCTGAGGATCTGATGGGTTCAAAATAACAAAACAAAATGTTCCTTTCCGTATGTTCAGTGGGTGATGGCTTTTCACCTTTGGATCCCCCTCTTCCGGGCTCAGATCCCCCTCGAATAGAAGCCTCCCTATGTCGGGTTCACTACGGCTTTGTTTCACAAGATTTCTCCATTTGCATTCACAAATCTTAATGTCTTTTTAAACAATCCACTGTGGACATACCTCCGTCGGGTTCAATCTTGTCAACACTATGTTCATTGGGGCATCATGCTTCGCCCCTTTATGTCGGCATCCCTCCGCCAGGTTCACTCTTGCCAACCACACAGTTCCTTCTCCTTTCTCACTATGCAGGATTCGGCTCCTGTTAGCTTTCCAATTACGTGCCGGTCAAAGACTTACAACTGTACAGGGGCTTTTGCTAGACCCCTGTATGACCACTTTGACCTTATCCTTGCGGCTCTCCTAGGCCCTTCTGGTATCAACAGTTTCAACAAAAGGTGAATCATCCAGAGTCTATTGAGTGAGCACCTACATGGTGCCGGGCCCCTCTGCAGATGGTTTTCCCCTTAATTTGCCATTTGCAGCTTGAGTTCAACACAGTTCGGTTTCTTATCGGCCCTCCCTTCCAATCACCGGCTGTGCTGAACTGCTTGGCTTTTTTTTGCCTGTGGAATCAAGAACGGTACCACGGTAGCAAGCGTCTCTCCCTGTCATGATTATCAGTGTAGCAGGGCTCCATGTGCCGTTGACGTCTTCTGCAAAACACACTGGCTATTGTTCGCAGTATCATGATTCCTTTCACAGAGGTTTTGTGGGTCTGGGTCAAAAAGGGCAAAGTTGCTTCTCCCCTGATTGCTCCTTCGTTTCTCTCCGCTTTTCTCCTCTTAAATTGCTGCTCTGGGATAGCTGTCTCATCATGCGGTTTGCCTTGCTTGTATTGTGCTCTCATGCTCCACCTTTTATCTGTGTGGGAAAGTGAAAGGGCCCTCAGGTGTGGGTGGTTCTGATTAATTGCCTGACTTTGCCTGATCCTTGTGTTGGGAAATGTCAGGTAAACGGCTCCAGTATTAGTCCATTGTCTTTCGTGGTATAAGAAAGGGTTTGTGTCAGAAAAGGGGGGGTACAGTGTCTGAGTATCCTACATGGTAGGATGGGGAAAAAGGTGTTATAAGAAGGGGGTTACCGCGTCTCACCCGGTATCCCACCTCCACTCCCCGAAGACTCCTCATCCAGGTAATCCTCCCGCAGTGGTCCACCCGCAGAAACTGGATCCAATAGCAATGGCCGTATCCTGGCCCCTTGGATGACAGATCCCCAGGGACTAGTCAGGGAGATACCTCCAGGTTTGTCACCACTCAAAGAGCTTCAAACATTTAACCTATCCAAGCCCAATTGGATCTCTGGCCTGGCTCCTAAAATAGGCATTTTTGTTATCTTAGGTCCAATCAGATATTATTTTGGTTTTATTTCCGAGATTTGCTTCTCCAGATCATTAATACATGCAAGCTCTATCTGCTTTTTGCATGCTAGCAAACTACATGCAGGCAGAATTAAGTGTCCCCATCTATTAAGAATTCCACTGTGTCCATACTGAGCTAGAAAAAGTCCTGTCAGGCACTAAATGCTGCTCAGAACACTTTCTGAAAAATGGTGAATGGTCTGAAATTGGTCTTTAGGAATGCCAAATGTGATATGCCCTGGATACAACATTTGACGGTAACAGGAATTAGTGTGGCCTGGAGGGTTGTCTGTATTTATGGCAATAGAATGTGTATACGTTTTGTCTTTAGGAAATCTATCTGGTGAATGGCTGTTGGAATCCCCCCACTTGGACATGAGAGAGAAAATACCCTCACATCTCAGGAGCGGCCCAATTACATGAGCACAGGACTCACATTTGTTGGTATTTTTAATGAAACAATTGCAGCGGAAAACAAATTAAAACACAACCAGAAATGCTCACATCAGATAGGCCTCAAAGCTCAATATAGGATTGCCAAACCTACCCTATATCACTTGAGACAGCAAAGGCCTCCCCGTTGTGTTTTTATGCAGCAAAAGAAGCTGGAAACAGTTGAAAACAGATACAGAGTTGTGTAAAGATTGGGTTCTGCTAAAGATGACTCTGACGTCTTCTGATGTACTGGTTACTTCTTTAATTAAGGTCTTGTACATTTTATCAAGTACATCAAGTCAGGTACACTTAAGCTTAGGGGCAACATGCACTGGCATCCTCTCTCAGGGGTCTACATCTCCAACTGACTCTCACAGAACACATTCATACATCAACATTCTCTCCGGCTGCATTCTCTGTCACTCACTCCAACATTCCAAGCATTCAGCTCAGGGTTCAGGGGATGCTTAGTCACTACATATCTCCCCCCTTAATAATAACCAACAACATCTACCAGCAAAAGATACACACTCACAAACACACATCATCCAATGCGTGTGCATCACTTACCTCAAAACAGAAACACTCTACACACACACCTAAACCCTAAGAGCGTCCTCACCCTGTGGGACTATTACTTCTTCAAACAATGCCTCTCCCCTATCATACAAAGTAAAGAAGAGACACCATCAACATCAACAAAGATACCCTTCTAAACTCCTCAACCACTTTAGGCAAACCAGCGCCTCTACACGTTTAATAATCTCAAAGCGCACAACATCACATCATTCACCTGGCTCCCCCACATCCACTCCATATGCACAACTCACTGGCAGCACATGCCACTTATTACTAAAACCAAGCTAGGTATTCCGAATACCCGGAAAGCCAACACCAAAGGAGGATTAATAAATGCCAGATCCCTGACAGCACATGCCACAAACATCTGCGATTTGATAGTGCTTGATAATTTGGACGTCATCGTTATTACAGAGTCCTGGCTGCATGGCGCAGCAGGACCCCAACTCTCCCTAGCAATCCCAGAAGATTTTACAATACTCAGGCAAGACAGAACCAATATGCGCGGTGGCGGTATTGCTATCATCGCAAAAACTTGCTTAGGCATGAGAATTTCACCCACAATAGCAGCCGATTCTTGTGAATCGGTCACCATTAAAATTCCACTAGTTAGCTCACAAACATTGACTATCCACCTCATCTACAGACCTCCAGGACCACTAGGGACATTCGAGGAGGACCTCTACAACCTACTTTCCAATGACCTCAAAACCTCCTCCCAACTACTTATTCTAGGGGACTTTCATTTGGGCTTCAATGACCCTTCAGATGAAAATGCCTCCATCATTGCTAACTCCCTCTCCAATCTGGGTATGATGCAAAAAACCCTAGAACCCACTCATAATAAAGGAAGAATCCTTGATTGGCTAGTAGATTATAACTGTACCGCCAATATCAAAGCCATTATCCCCCAACCTTGGACAGACCATTTCTTCCTGTTATTTGAACTATCTATCTCTAGACCACCTCCACCAGCCTCCATCATGGCCCGCCTTGCCTAACAAGAAATAAAAAGAGCATTACCAGAGACAAAGTGATCCCGGCCATCCTACCTACCCTCAACGGATTAGAGGATCATTTAGACCCAGAAACATTAGTCAATGAGTATAACAAAATTATGTTAACCACCCTTGACAATATCGCACCTTTGAAACTCAGACAAAGTAAACCCAAATCTCTTTTAAACAAATGGTTTACCCCCAAATTAAAGGATCTACGACTACTCAAGAGGAGTTGCGAAACAGCGTGGAGGCTTACCCCTTCAGAAGATCACAAAACAAAATTAACAGAAATCTCCTCCCTATATAAAAAAGAAATCCATTTGGCCAAACAGAACTCATTCAATAAGCGTATCTCCAACGCCAACTCAAGCATGAAGGAACTGTTCACCATCCTCAAGGAACTAGACTCTCCCATCCCCATTCCGGAAATATGCACCAAAGATAAAACATGGTGCACCGATATTCAGCAAGCCTTATCAAACAAAATGTCCTTACTCCAAATGAAAATAGCCAAAAAGAAAGCCTCCCTTACACAACCATCTAAGACCACTAATGCCATCATAGACCCTGCCCTAAAGGCTCAGGACCCAGCTATACGGTTCATGTTCTCCAAAACCTCTATCCCTGAGGTTGAGAAAGGTATCCTCTCTCTCAAGCCGTCAAACTGTCAGGGCGATTCCTGCCCTGCCCAGCTTATAAAAGATGCGGCTAGGGATCTTTCCCCGTTTAGTGCTAAACTTGTCAACTCCTCATTTACGTCCGGCACGGTACCCACCAATCTAAAACATTCCTGGGTTCTACCACTGCTCAAAAAGCAAACGCTAGACCCTCTTATACCCACGGACTACCATCCCATTATGACAGTCCCCTTCCTGCTTAAAATTTTGGATAAGATTGCCTATAATCAAATCCAATGTTTTCTGGAACAACACAAACCCTTAGGAGAGCGCCAATCAGGATTCTGCCCCTAACACGGCACAGAAACTGCCCCCATTGACCTAAAGGCACAAATAGATGAACTAAGAGATAAAGGAAAAATGGCTCTCCTTTTTCTGTTGGACCTATCGGCAGCATTTGACCTTGTGGACCACAGGGTACTTTGTAGCCATTTAGACTCTGCCGCACATTTCTCCAGAGAGGCCATAACTTGGATCTTTTCTTAGTGACAGGACCATGAGGGTGTTCTCCCCATCAAAGATCAGGCGTCAAAACAACTGGCTGTCCACCCAAAATAAAATCCACTTAAAAGTAGTGTCCCTGGTTCACAAAGCCCTGAACAATGCCGCATCAAGCTATCTCTGTAACAAACTCTCTAAAAGAAGCCACACACGCCCTGCCAGAACTTCAAATGCCAATAGCCTCATCATTCCAATATTCAGACTTACCAAGGCGGGGGGCAGCAGCTTCCAGGTTCAAGCTGCCCAATTATGCAACTCACTGCCAAACCCTCTATGGGAGGAGCAGCCCTTTCCGAAATTCAGAAGCAACTACATTAATCTGCTGAGATCGGCCAATGACTAACCCTGTGGCATCCACTTATCCTCACTCAACCCTAACATACACACATCATGATCCTGTTCCCCTTTAATCTTATGGACCTTCTCACTTTGCCCATCTGGCCGCTGAGCTAGCGTCCATCTAGTGCCTGTATATATACTATCCTTATTGTACTTTGTATTCATTTTGCGTGTACTTTGTGTGTATATTGCTATCGCCACCTACATGCGATTTATTGTATTTTGTATTTTTACTGTGTATGCATCCATGACCCCACCCTGTAACCCAAGCTTCGCATTTTCTGTACTGCTGCGCCCGACTACCCTCGGGTCTGGTGCGCATTATAAATAAATAAAACAAACAAACAAACAAACACTCAGTGTCACTATCCCACAAGTGCCTGTGTTAAAAGAACACCTTCTACACACACCTCTTCAACTACATAGAGCTCTTCATAACATCACTCACAGTATCATTCAACACTACTCAACTCATCATTCACTAAACATCATACCACGGGACATGCATCAACAATCATCTTCACTAACACCTCTGCATGTCATAACAATTCCAATAACTTTGCATTTCTACCAAATATGAGTTCTAGTTATATACCTCTAAATTCTCTATCATGAAGAAAAGTCCCACCTGCAAAAGCAAAAGGTTAATCAAAACATTTCACAACACAAAAATATTTCCCAAAACGTATGACCTTGTCACCTCTTAAAAAAAATCCATTAACACCTAAAAGTCCATCTGTGGATTAAAATCAAAAGTCCACCTGTGGAGAGAAACATATTAACCTACAATAAATCCTACTAAGAAGAGAGACATATTGGCCTACAATTAAATAAACTCATATCAACTCACTCCCTTCACTCAACACACCCACTATCACCTCACTCACCACAGATGAAAATTGCCATTGACCACTAAACAATTGGCAAAACCTTTGCATCACCTTGTGCAATCCAATTCCACTCACACCATCCACACTGCACCTCCCCAGCTATATGCAGCACACAAACACAAGGTTAACAACTCACTTGTGGCAGTACCTCACACACGATCACACTAATGTAACTTTACCAACAACTTTTAGTTTCAATGCCTTAACATTGCTAGTAGAAATATCTACACACTTTTCATCTAAATTACATCTTTGAAACTCACACTGACCTAACCAATCCACACTAACTTTTATTTTAAAAGTTCATCTTTGGAAGAAAAAAATTACCTTTAAAACACAAGTGTTGCACATTAACTAACATTTTCTAAAGTTGCTACCATGTATTCTCAAACCAAGGCCACAACATCAGCGCACACAACATCAGCGCACACCAAAACTCAGCATACACTCTCATCACCACCGTAATGAATTCTCTGACAGGCCTCACATCACTACTACTTTTGTTAAACACTACTATAATGCAAATATGGAAGTTATACATTTTCTTTGCCTCCAATTGCCAACAGCAACAAATAAAAAAATGGCAAAGAATTCCCATGGCAAAACTTCCACAGCAAACAACTCAGTTAATTGCTGATCCTTGGCCCCATGTGCAGTGCAGTACCTGTGGGGAACACAGCCCCAATATCTCTCATTGGGAACCTGAAAGGCTTTATCCCCAACGATTTGCCGGCCTCTTCCGACTCGCCAGCCATAATGTAGCCGATCGCCGCATCCACATCCCAACTGCATGCCGTTCGTCAGCTGCGTTTGCATATGTCCATAGTTACTGCTACCTTTAAACAGCACAACCTCTTTTCTGCACAGTAAGGAAGAGACACCATCAACATCAACAAAGATACCCTTCTAAATTCCTCAACCACTTCAGGCAAACCAGCCCCTCTACACGTTTACTAATCTCACAACGCATAACATCACATCATTCCCCCGGCTCCCTCACATCCACTCCATATGCACAACTCACTGGCTGCGCACTCCACTTATTCCTAAAACCAGGCTGGGTAAGCCAACACCAAACACTCAGTGTCACTACCCCACAAGTGCCGTGTTAAAAGAACACTGTCTACACCACACCTATTCAAACAACAAGGAGCTCTTCATAACACCACTCACAGTATCATTCAACACTACTCAACTCATCATACACTAAACATCATACCATGGTACATGCATCAACAATCATCTTCACTAACACCTCTGCATGGCATAACAATTTCAATAACTTTGCATTTCTACTAAATATGAGTTCTAGTTATACACCTCTAAATGAATAAAAGTCCCACCTGCAAAAGGTTAATCAAAACATTTCACAACACAAAAACATTTGTCACTCACTCCAACATTCCAAGCATTCAGCTCAGGGTCCAGGGGAAGCTTAGTCACTACAAGTTGCTCACACCAGACAGCCATCACAGCTTGATGCCAGACCACCATGATCAGGTTATGCCCCAATAGAATTAGCACCGGCCGCCTCACGGATGTAAATAGGGATTGACTTACAGATGAGACGCAATACTCACCAGCAGCAGCATGCACAGCAAAGATACCCACAAGTGGACTTTGAAGAACCATCTCAGACTACAGCTCTACTGGTTGAGATGTTCCCTGCGGGCGCTGCAAGGGGTTCATTTTGCTAAGACTTTCTGTATGTGCCAGGTCATTATCATATGACATCACAGCAGTGTTGACAGCCAACAACAAAAAGCAAGTTCCCAGTTTTGCCAATTGCCCAGAAGCGTAATTTGCCAAAGTGTATCTGCCCGGCCTTCATGACCGGTCTCTGATCAAACAAGCTTCATACTTGGACTTTGTTCTGTGACAATTACACCTGCCTCCTTCAGACCATCAACAGGGATGCCCTTTTTCAGTATTGTTGCCACCCGGACAGTCCACATTAGCAAGCCTGGAATCTAAGGGGGATTTTGAGCACAGAAAGAGTTGGGAGACTCTGGGAAGCCTCTGCTACTGATTGATCTCTCTGCGCGCTGCTCTCCACTGTGCACATCTGTGTGAGACGTTCTCATCTTTTAATCACATCTAACACATGCTCCAGGGTAGATGCCTTCAAGTTCTATGCCCCCGACGTTCCTGGTCCACTCAACTTCCCGAAATACCAGGGTATCTCCTGAGGAGTGTTTGGAAGGTGAGGTCAGTGCCGGCTCTCATCAGTTCCTGGTGGTATACTGTGTTGAAGCCTGACATTTGCATGTTTGCCAGACCTCTCCCTACATGCAAAGTGCTGTCTCTCGGAACCAACAAAGTTATACCTTTGTTTCGTGGAAAGTGATGTTCTTAATTCAGCAAATAAGTGTTGAAAGGGTGTAAAAACCCAATGGGGCTAATGTTTGAGTTTCCCGTAATTCTGCGGCGGGCACCTGTTACATGTGCAATCTTCCATACATGGGTCCCCGCTGATGAATTTTCTTTATTTGCATGGCAGAGTGCAAAAGGGGAGTGTAAATAAGTCGCATACATGATTGAAAGCCGCCCTTTTCCACCCCGCTGTGCCAATGAAGTTAACACCGCCTACAATTGATTCCTAAGGAGTCTGCCTGCTTTTTGCTCGTGTAAAAAGCAGGCTGACTACATAGGAATCCACTACATTCGAGCTGGCATCAGAATCCATGCCAGCGCAAATGCTGTAGTATTTTTATGGTAGAGAGGAAGGCGGCTGCGGATTCGTTAGTTACGATCTGCTCTTCCTCTCCGCCATACAAATGAATAAAAATGGGGCGTGGGATAAACAAAAAACATTTTATTTATGGTAGGGTAGCTCAACTTGAGCTCCAATGAGTTGCCTCCAAAACACATTAATGTAAAAAGGCATGTGGGTGTTGTTAAGAGTTCGAGAAGGAGAGTTGTAGCCAGAGACTGAAGCTGGAAACATCACAAGTTACAGGAGTAGCAGGATGTCTCAAGCATCGTCAAACATTGCATAAAGTTTCACACATCCCTTTGCATAATAGTGTGTAGCATAGCACACCAGCACAAAGCAAAACATTGCATATGGGATGACTGGCAGGTGATGACGGGGTGCCTAAGAACTACCCTCCTTTCCCTAAGTGCCATGTCTACAATCATTGTGGAGTATAACTGGCTATGTTGAAGCTTGGGTAGATGCAGGAATGACCCTGAACCAGCCCTGCTGTCTATCTGCAGTTTGTGTTGCACTACCTCACCAGGGTGCCAGGGTCCCAAGGATGTCACCCAGCCCTGTAGGGACATGCTTTCTGAGACTTCCAAATGGTACAGTTTATTTATGGGTATGGACAGGTGTTTTGGGTGAAAGGGATTTTGCCTCACCACTTTTTGCTGGAACTGTGGTCCTATGTGGCCCTCGGATCCAGCCGGACAGTACTCCCCTTTGATTAGTGGTTTCTGATCAGAAAGCCGGATGGCTGAAGCTGACTTCATGATGCCCCGACTTCTCCGATGGTGGCTTATTTGCAGGAGAGAGCGCGTTGCAATTGGTTAGGTTTGTTTAAGAAGCCCATTGCAATTATCATTTGTGCTGTAAAATGAAGGCACAGAAACTATTAATGTTGATCGTGATTGCATAATATTTTTGGTCACAGGATTATTTTTAAACTGTTTTCCCCTACCGATCTTTAATGAAAATTGAGCAGATGGCCAGTCAGTTTCTGATTGGCTAAAAACACCACAACGCATGTGCTTATTTCTAGCTGCCATTCTAGGTGATAGAAAACGCCCACCGACTCACGGACAGCTTGGAGAAAGGCACTAGATCTGTTGGGATGGATTCACTGATCCCTTTTCACGCATATGTGTGAATCGCAATGGGTTCCGCGTGGCCCTCTGGCTGACAGCTTTCTGGTATATGAACGTTTTACCTTCAAAAGGGGTATTACTGTAATCATGTTTCTATGGGAATTCAGACACACATTTCATTTTTTAGCACTGTGATCAAGTCTCATGCCGGAGGCTAGGACGTGGGATGCTGAGGGAGGCCACCGGCTGCGTGATGCCAGCCTTGAGGGTGGAATATGGCAGTGTACCGCTGGAAATCGCGGTATTACCCAAATTGACCTTTTACAATTGACCTTTTGCACAATTGACCTAATTATAGTGGTCCTAATTGACCTTCTGCAAAATTGACCTTTATATTATTTTAGTTATTTTATATATGTATTGGGTTGGTTTTGGATTATAAATAATATAAGGGGATTGGGTGGGGGGTTGCAGGAGGTTTGGATTGGGTGGGGGATTGCAGGGGGTTTCCCCCGCATATATGTCCTAATTGATCTTCTAAATTAGGTCAATTCTCCTGAGGTCAATTCTCTCGAGGTCAATTGTGAAAAGGTCAATTGGTATACAACCGGAAACGGCACCATTTCGAGCCTCTACATAGGAAGCGCTTTGAAACACATTGTCTATAGGCGCTATATAAATAAACTATCATATCATATCATTACATGAAAGCATGACCCCTCTGACGAACTTGAGGATAACACTTGCGCCTGGAAACACTTGTGTATAAACACCAAAAAAATGCCCAATAAATGAATAAATACAAACCCTTCTCCCCTAGGGCAATACCTCTCCCATGGGGCCAGGGCGGTGAATCTACAGTACAATAGTCCCCCTGGAGGTGGTGCACCGAGGAATGATTGCATGGGGAGGACCCCCCTTATGGGGTTGGGGATGACCATATTCAGAGAACGCAGTACTTCCCCCTGTTAGTACACCTAAACCCTTCCCCAAGATTACATTGTCCTTCCCTTTGATAGGTCCAATGTCTGTTCTTGCCAAGTTAGTCAACCTAATATACTTGACAAGGTTAAAACATCAGCGAAGTCAAAATATAGTGCATATGGCTCCACTGTAAGTATTGGGAAACTTAATCTACTTGTAATATAATTGTTTATCTATAGAGCGCTTATCCACAGGTGAAGTGCCTCTAGTGCTTCATGAGACTGAAGCATTAGAGAGTGAAAAGTATGTTGCATCTGTCTATATGGCATGTACTGAGAAGAAGATGACCAGGAGTCCAAGGATCATTAAAGGGAAAAAGAATGAGCACTCTAGCTTCTCAATGACTGAGAAGAGGAAGAAGATGACCAGGAGTCCAAGGATCACTCTGGAGAAGCAGAGTGAGCGCTCTAGCTTCTCAACTAATGTGATTGGCCTAAAGCAACTCCCTTTTCCAACGCAGGAGTTAGAACACACCACAGCTGAGAGCACTAGGGAGAGCTATCCTCCAAGGAGGAATCCGGCGAGACGTGCAGCAGTGAAAAGGATGTGAGTCAGCAAGAGGGAAGCCGAGAGTGGAAGACGAGAAGCCGAGCAGGGTCCAAGAAGCAAGGACTGCTCAGGCTACTGCCGTGTAAAGCCTCCAGGCATCCAGAGCACTGAGGAAGCGTCCATGAGAGAGAACACACCGCCAGGGAGAAGCAGACATCAAGAGAACCACAGCAGACAATGATAAAACCTTGAACGCACCAGAGCCTCAGGAGAAGCAGCAGCTGCTCAGGAAACGCTGGTACGTACCAGAGGGAAACAAACAGGTACGTGGGTTACCCAAGTGGTGCTGGAGGTCTGGGGGAGCAAAGGGGTGAAGGCAGAAGCCGGATTAAGAGGGTCTGGGACCCTGGAAACGAGGTGCGTGTCTGGGAAACGCACCCATGTGAAAAACAGAAACAAATGGCAATTTAAATTTTGCGAGTCTCCGACCCCCACCCATATGAGAAACTGAAACTAAGCCAAACAGACTACTGCGACACTGGGGCCAACACTGGAGAGTAAACCAAGCAACTGTGAATATTATGAGTTTGGGATTAGCATCCTAAGAGGGACAGTCCATGAGAGGACGAAGGCTTGGCAGGAGAATATTGCAAGACTGGGACCCGTACCCATATAAGAAGTTCTTGAAAAGCTAACTGCTTTGCAGGAGAGTTAACCAAGCAGTTATATTGTGAGCCTGGGACTAACACCCAAAAGAGGGACAGTCCATGAGAGGCCAATTGTTTGGCAAGGAAGAAACCAAGCCATTTCTGAATATTGCGAGTCTGGGACCCACACCCAAAATAAGTGAAGAATACTGTGATAAACCTGGTGGAGTCATCACTGATTTTATGGTGGCAACCTCCTCCCATGTGGCCAGGGGAAAGCAGCCACTACCTGTCCTGACCCTCGGTGCGGCTACATGAGGGAGGATCACGTGGGAGGAGAGAACCTCCGGAGAGATGTTATGGCTTCATCGGGTGAGACACGGTATCCCCCTTTTTCCCTTGGAAATGTCTCTCCAATAACTAGTACCCTCATGGCCTATTGTCAGATATCCACTTTTTCTCCTGCAAACACTATGAAAACCGCTTTCCCTCAATACTGGCGTATTATCATACATCCACTCATTCTCCTCCAGAAAATAGGGAAAACCTTTTGTCCCGACCTGTAGACCAATTTACCAGAGAGCAAAACATATTTGTGAGTGCCCGGAAGGAGAAAGGTTGGAACCAGTGTGGTGGAGCCAGCAGGGTTTGCCGACACAATAAGAAGAAGTTGATGATCCAGGATAAGCTGCAGGAATGCCAATACCCAATGAGGGACTCTGTGGCATTTGTAGGTTGTCCACCGCTGCGCTTCATGTACCGGAGCCGAGAAGGAAGCAGACCTGATCTGTGGAAGCCACGAGGGATGGAGGAAAGAAGCAGACGCGCTTGCAACAAGGAAATTAGCAAAATTCCTTTACCGGCTGACAGCGGGAGAATCCAAGAACACCATTCAGAGCTGGTGAGTCTGTCCAAAGATAGTGGGGACCCCGGGCATGTAGGCAACAACGCCGGATACAGAGAATTGTATCAAATAAAACAAAAACAGTGAAAGAGAGCAAAAGGAAATATTATTTGAAGGGAAAGGAACTGTGACCCTTACGAATATATGAATGCAACATAACAGAGAGAAAGAGAGAAAGTTAAATACATATTATTCGAAGGGAAAAGAACCAAGTATAGAACCCTTACGAATATATGAATGGGTACAACACAAGCAAGTAGAAAATCTGATGTAAGATAATATATCAAGAAGATACATTATCCAATGTAGTTGATACGCAATTCTGGAAAAAGCCAAAGGCCCATTATTACAAATGTGTTCATTTAAGAAAGCCTGGGCAGGAGAGTATACCAGGTAATTGCAAGTGTATGAGACTAAGAAGCCCTGGTAGGAGAGTATACCAGGCCATAACAAGAACAGAACAAGATCCCAAGAAGTCCTGAGGGTAAATATCAGGACTAGACAAAGGATTGTGCTAACCAGGAGAAGAGAATAGTGATAAAGTCAATCAAGTTCTTTTTTTGTAAAGGTGACTGTTCAATTAAGTTATTTTTGTAAATGTGACTGTTGGCCAAGAAAGGCCTAGAGAACTGTTATTTGTGAACTCCAAGAACAAGGAAGAATCCCAGGGAAGGGAACCACCCTCTCAAACAAGCCACGTTGTTCTTGAAGAACTTATTTTTTTAAACTCTTTATTTAATGTTTTCAAGAGTACAAATGTTGAAGCCATTCATTCTTTATTTTATTAACACTTTTTCAAACCATCCATGGTTAAAGATATTTCCCTTTCACCTTAGTGTTAAGTTTATAGTGTGAGGGTCAGAATAGAATTTTGGGCACAGGACGATTTGATTTGGACAATCTGACATAGATAGATTCTTAGTTTAGGTTTAGGTAGGGAAATTTCTCTTAGAACAGGAGCAGAGAGGCATTTTCCCAACCCCCATTAGATGCCAACGGCTCCTTTATCGAGGCTGCCCTTTATTAGATACCCTTACGTTATCAGACTATGATATAAAGCCAAACAGTACACTCAATCTAATAATCAAAGTGGATAAAGGCCTTCCCCCAAAAACACCACTAGGAATAAAAGCAAGTCTTAGGAGACATCCATGGATCCCTGCTGAACAAAAAGATCCAGGAGAATCTCCTCTACAAAACAAATCTGGGAGAGCCTCCACCACAAAAGGATACACCTTCCCCTAAAGAGTAGGACTCCCTCAGGGAGACTAAGAAGTGGTATTCTTCTTTCCAACCAAACAAATGGATAGTTGGGTTCCAGATCTTGACTTCTATCATTTTGAACAAGACATTGGTTTTGTTGGAGAGAAGGTTACCAACGTAATCCCTGAGATGGCTACTATAGAGAATCTATTGACACAGCTGACTGCCCACCAGATCCAAGCCGAAGATCAGTTTCAAACCAGACTGGATAAAATGATTGCCTCTCAACTCTCAACAAAGGCCCATATTACCTCATGGGTGCTACAACCTTACAAAGAAGGGGAAGACCTGGGATGTTTTTTTCAAATTTGAAAGCTTGGCTTACCAATTCCACCAGGAGAGATGACTTAGAAACTTGTTATTTGTTAAAAGGCTAGTTACAATATTCTTTAGAACTGTTGAACCCTTTGGGTATTGCTACTTTTGGTAAGATAAAGCAAGGATTGTTATAAAGAGTGGGCCGAACAGATCATTTCGATAAACAAAAACAGAGAAATATCTGGTCAAACCCAGAAGAAACACCTGTAGAATTGTGGGCCCAAGTACAAAATACTATGGGCCTCATCACAGGTCCGGCTGTAACCCTTAAAAGTGGCGGCAACAGAATTTGCACCACCAATAACGCTCTGCCGGATCATGAGCCGGCGCAAATGCCACTGGTTGTAAAATCAGCCAGCGATATTAAAGCCGGCACTATTACAGCCAGTGCTATTACAGCCGGCCACACGAGGCGCAAACATAGCCGCATCACAAGCCCATGTCCAGCGGTATTGGCGCCGAAAACACGGCGCAGATACCTCCAGCTGGAGACAGGTGCCTGAAATGAAGCCACAGGTGATCCCAATCCACCCCAGAGGGCTATATAAGGCACACCCCTCTCCCAATCACTGTTTCCAACACCATGCAGCCACTGTGAGCTGGAACATGCTCCAAGCTCATGCTGCGCTTGGAAGTAGAGAGGCTGGACAACCAGGTCAGGGCACAGGGAGTACAGGGAGCCTGGGGGGCTGGAGGAGGAAGCGAGGACAAGCAAGGCATGCCACAAGCCCAAGGGTCAGGCCCTCACCTTGGACCCTCACTGACAGCTAGTTGCTCACCCTGTACCGCCTCAAAAGGGAGACCATAACAGAGCTGCTCACCACAATATAGGACGACATAAGGAGCAGGATTAACATCCGGACAGCTGTGCCCCCCTTGCTGAAACTAGTGCCCGTCCTACAATTTCTTGGAAATGGCACCTTCCAGCACTCTGTGGCCATGATGCACGGCATGGCGCAGCCACATTTTGTGCAGTGCTGACCCAGGTGCTTGAAGCCCTCCTGCGGCAAGTACAGCGTCACATCTCACTGCCTACCACCCCAGTCCAGGTCAATGCCATGAAGGCACAGTTCTATGCATTTCCCAATGCCCTGTACTGCACCCATGTTGTGCTGGTGGCCCCCCAGGCCCACAAAGCAGTGTACCAAAACCGCAAGCACTACCACTCCATGAAGGTGACCTGCAACCCAAACCTCATCATCACCCACTGCTGGGCCCGCTACCCTGGTTCCACCCACAATGCCATGGTTCTACAGAACAGCAAACTTCCAGGATACATGGAGAGGCACAGAGGATAACAGACCTGAATAGTGGGCAAGTAGAAAAGCTAGCACACATGCGCTGTGGGTCACATGCCCAAATGGGGAAGAGGGGTTCAAATCACCACACAAAGGATGGAATGATAAGCGAATGTGAAATCCGCACTTGACCACCTCCCGCACCAACTTCACAGCACAGACCAGGGAGCATGCACATGTCAGACTTACCTGCATGGAGAAGCACTAGTACACATACAGTATCAACCAAATACACCAACATGACTACAGGTACCAAAATGCAACATGCACCCACCAAAGTAATGCAGACAAATGGCCAAAATGCCACATAGCACAACATCCCTGCCAGTGCCACAGCCATGCACCCATGTGCGGCCAGCCCACGATGCCCACCCATTGCCACCAGACACCCACGGAGGGTCCATGGGGATACCAGCATGCCACATGCACAGTGTACATACACAGCCACATAACAGCTACCATGTCCGCTGCACATGTCACCGACAGGCACCATACGGAACATATGCTGCATGTGAAGCACAAACAATGCATAGCACAAGTGACACGGCATGCACAGACATAGAATAGAAATATGCTGTGAAAAGAAGACCCTTCTGCATGCACAAGTAGTACATTGGCCTGATATTGTGTAAATTCACCCCCACACCTTACACCTTGACTAATGCCTGTGCCCCCACCCATGCAGGTGACTCCGGATACCCACAGCTGCCCTGGCTAATGACCCCTGTGCGTGATCCACAAACAGGTCGAGAGAATGCCTACACCCACGCTCACAGCCGGACCCGTGTGCGCATCAGGCGTACCTTCGGTCTCCTGAAGGCACGTTTCCACTGCCTCAAGCGTACCGGTGGAGCCCTGATTTACACTCCAGAAAAAGATGGAAAAATTGTGCTTATGTGTGCAATGTTGCACAATATCTGCCTGAAGAGAAATGTTCTGTTATCCCCTGACATGGACATGCCACTCCCAGAGGATGAGGATGCAGTGCCTGAGGCAAATGCCTACATTGCCAGAGAGTATGTGAGGGATGGAGAATGGCAAGCCAGGAACTAATGGACAATTTATTTTGACACTTTCACATGGCACAGGCAATGCACCACTGTGTGACACCACCCTAATCAATAAATACGACAAAGACACAATCATGAATGTCCTCACATTGATGAATTTTAACATTTTTTATGGAATGAAGTCCCCCAACTATGCCCCTTTCCCCTTCAACATCCCATCACACTATCCCTGTCACCCCCACCACCAACACCCCATCACACTATCCCCCCTCCACCAATAGCCCATCATACTATCTGCCCTCCCCGCCCACCACCAACACCCCATCACACTATCACCCCTCTCACCACCAACACCCCATCACAATATCCCCCTTCGTCCCACCAAAACTCCAGCATGGCCTAGAGTCTTTCACAACCGTGGCCTAACCCCCGCACCTGTCTGCCGTTCCCTCGTGATCTTGGGTGCATAAGGCGCTTGGACTGTTGCCATGGTGTGCCCTGCTGTGACCCCTCTGTGGGTGTGGATGTAGTGGATGGTACGGAGCCCGTCCCCAGGTTTTGCTGGCTGTGTTCCTCTGTGCTATGCTGG
Source organism: Ambystoma mexicanum (assembly GCF_040938575.1). NCBI lineage: Eukaryota > Metazoa > Chordata > Amphibia > Caudata > Ambystomatidae > Ambystoma > Ambystoma mexicanum. Next base: position 1,606,776,268 of record NC_090932.1, read on the forward strand.
ATGGCCTCTGCCAGTGCAGATAGACATTCTGTTATTTCACTAACACGTTGGGCGTACAGTGGAAGGGTGGACGTGTTGGCTGTCATGTCGTCCCTGTTCCACGCCATGGCATGTATAATCCTGCAGGTAACCCCCTGGATACTGTCCCTGATAGCCTACTGGTGTGTGGTGTGCGTGTGTCCAATCTCCTCCATCTGGCGCTGTTTGCACTCCATGTTCTTGAGCCTCTGCAACAGCATGCTGCGTGTTGTAGTTTGCTGTGGGGATGAGGGCTATGCACTGACTCAGGGCTGTATGCAGGGGAGCCATATGTGGGAGTCAAGATCTAGTGTCCATTGGCACTGGTGGCATGGAGGGCTCTCTGGGGAGTGTGGCCCTTTGGCAGGTTAAGGCACCGGGCTGGTGTCGCCCTGTAGCTCCTCAGTCGCCCTGGCAGCAGAGGTGGCCTCAGTGTCAGTGGCCTCCGGCTGTGGGTGTGGGTGCAGTGTGAAATGCACTGCTCCTGGAGGCATGTGGTCTGGCCGTTGCCTTGGCCCTGCTCTGGTGCGGCGTTACATGCTGGGACATCTGCCTTGGAGTGGCCTGTGGGGACCTTTGTGGGGTGGTGCTGGCAGACCTGATGGGCATGCTACCTCCTCCTCCTCGGATGCCTCTGGTGATGCGTGAGTGCCTGTTGGAGACATAGGAAATGTTATCAGGTGTGGTTCCCCCACGTGTGTTGGCATGCAAGGCATAATTGCTATGTTGCAGAGTGTGACCCCACACATAAGGGCAAATGGGCATGGTTGGTCATGGGAGGATGCATGCGGGCCCAGCATCATGGGGTTGCTTATAACGATGGGTGTGTGACCCATGGCCTGTTGGTCTTTGGCCTGTGTGTGGGTAGGCCAGGGTGTCCATGCTGGGGTAGCTTACGTCTGGCATGCATGCGTGTGTTCCTACATGGCCCCACACCCCCCCCCCGGTGGCACTCACACCCTGTCACTCTGTCCTGTTGGCTTGGCCAGCTTCTGGGCCCGACCCCTATTTCTGACTTCTACAACAATGAGAATGCATTTGAACATATATTGATGACAATGCCTTACACAGTCAAACAGAAGAGGCTTATATGAAACATTTTTATCTGGTGGCTTTAACCCTCTGTAAGGCAGAATTCACAGCAAATCCAGTGAAATGTCATCTGACATTGCCCACAGTTAAATATCAATCAATCAATTCTTTATTTTGACTAAAAAGTCATAAAAGTAATAAATCACAGTTTAAAACCAAAGGACAGAATATATATAACTGATCATTGGTTGAACAAATTCTGTTAAATGTGCAAATTTGCGGAAAAATATAACTCATCTGCTAGAAGAGGGTTGTGCAAAATAAGATACCAATTAAAACTAAATAAGAACAACATTTCACTAAAACCTGAGCTATTATACATAAATATAGTTATTATTAGCAAAACTCTTAAAGTTGCGACAAAATTCAAGGTGGGCGAGGAGAGCTAGCTCGCAGACTCACACCATCTCTGTGATATGCCCTAACCGACAATGATCAGAGATGTTATGGGAAAAATCTTCTTCAGTCAACATGGTTAATGCATTTTACTAACAATATACTCTCAGTTTCCAGGACACAAAAGGCAGTCCTCTCTGTCATTAGAGCGCCAAACTTTAGACACTGAAGCGAAAGGGCAATATTCCCAACCTAAATCGTAGATATAATGCTCTTTCAAACGGGGGGGGGGGTTAATTATATCTAGATAGCTTTCAAAGCCCATGGCTGTTTTATATTGTAGGTACCCAGGCCCAGTTTCAATCTTCTTGCTGCTTCTACCACGTGTATTTGTGATCGCGTGTTCGCAGTTTCTATTATTCTACAGTGGGTTTGCCCTTCCACCGACAGGGTATTCTCCCAGGTTTCTCTTTCAGCTAGCTCCAATAAAGTGTTTTTAATATGTCTTTTCCTGGCTAATCTCTTGCCACCCTCCAATAACATAAAGTGATCCACAGCCTCCCTATGTTTAATCAATACCTCTGTATGCTACAATCTTACCCAGTGGAGTATCGGTTTCCGGGAGATATGATCCCCCTAACTCTAGATAGAGTGGTGCTGATGGGTCACTGAGGGGGAGGGTTTGAAGATATTTTAAGAATTTCCGTTCCGTGCATTCCATATGCTTTGTAAACCTGCATCCCCAGATTTATGCCCCGTAAGTGGAGGCTAGCAGAGCTTGCTTATTATACAAATTCAGAGCTGGGGATAAAGCGCCACTCTCAAGTTCGTTGTAAAAGGATTTAGTAACCCCACTGTATTTACAGAGATTTGAATTGGACTTTTCAATCTGGGCTGACCGTTCACACTTTTCCGGTAAACGCACCCCCAAGTAGTTGAAAAACTCCACCTGCTCCAACTTTATTCCATCGACCTCTACTGTTAGCGGGCTAGATTTATCATATTTTGGATGGAACACCATCACCTTCGTCTTTTCCGTATTTACGACTAACCGTAATGAATTACTTTTTCTTAGAAAGACATCCAGAGAGGATCTCAAACCTTGGGGAATTGTTGCGAGAATCACTGCATCATCAGCATAAAAGAGGGTTGAGTATTTTACCTTACCCATTTTGGGCTGTCCTGGCACCCCTCTAATAATGCGTCAATCACCTCTTGGATATAGACGCAGAACAAGAGCAGGGTGACTACACAGCCTTGTTTTACGCCTTTCTCCACCTTAAATGCAGATGTCAGTTCACCAAATTGAACCGCTGCATGGTTTTCTGAGTAGAGGTTGCATTAATGTAATCAAATGTACTGGGGCTTTTCTTGCACATACAATTTGCCAGAGGATTCTTCTTGAGATGCTGTCGAATGCAGTTCTTAAGTCCATAAATATAGCATATAACTTCATTTTTAGAAACACGGTATACTTCTGATATTAGGGGAAAAAAACTAGAACATTGATCAATGGTCCCCTTGTTTAGTTGAAACCCTGCTTGCAGGTACGTAATTATTTGGTTGTAATCCGCCCACTCCTGCAAATAGCTTAGGAGGACCTTTCCAACTATTCTGCCCAAGCAATTTTAAAGAGAAATTGGGTGGCAATTGCCCGGCAAATCTCTACCTCCCTTTTTATATATAGGAACGATCGTGCCACGGTGATAGAACCTTTCCTACTTTAATGACAGCATTAAAAATCCTGCACAGGATGGGGGCCCAGATACTAATTTTGTCTAGGTACAGATCAACCGGGATGAAATCTGTGCCAGCCGCCTTGCCTCTTTTTTGTGACTTTAATACCCTCACAACTTCCTCTAAGCTTACATCAAACTTCACTGGCCTTACGTGCTCTCTCTTTTGTCTATTTGACTCTATAATGTCTGGTCACAATATAAGCCTGCAAAGTGTGACTGCCAACCCTCTACTGCAATACAGCAGATTAAATCTTGATCATCTCCCAGTCCTTCCCTTTGACTAACTTCCAAAATTAGACTATCTTTTGTCTCACTGGCTTTATATAGCTCACTCCATTGATTAGCAGCGAATCCTCTATTTTTCTGGGCTGTTAACTTTTTATAGTCCTGTCTTTGGAGTTTTAGTTGTCATCTGTCTACACTGGTGACTAGTTTGACGCAATCAAGTATCTTCTTTTTCACCTTGCACATTTGACTGAGGCTCTTTTCTTAATAGTACCACTGGTAGAAAAAACTAATGGTTTAAGTTTGTCCTTGAGGGCCTCAAATTCTGAGATGACTGTTAGGTCTGTACACTCATCGTTGCAGATATTCCCTAGGATATCCAAGATTATCCTGTACATATTTGCTTTCGAGGCTGTATCCGATATCTTGGGCCATTTTAACGCCTTTCACGCATGTCAGGAGAGGGCACTTTCCTGTGAATTTATTACTAGTCTATTCCCCTCCCTCTTTAAAGTAAAATATGAAAATATGTGGGCTTCAAAAACAGCAATAAGCTAGCATGATGGCAATCGGGAAAGATGGAAGCTGAGCTGAAAAAGGAATAACTGAGGCCGGGTCTGGGGTTTGTAGGCTACAATAGGTGCCTTATGCCACGGTCTTTGACCATTACAGGTCCTCTTAATGGTCAAGTGAAGGTGAACAAACCTAGTGAACAGCAATGGGATCAGCCAGATGAAAAGCCTTTAAGAATCCTCTATGCCATCTAGACCTTATCATATTGCCTGACTTCTAACAGCCATTCGTTCTACAGACACACACTTCATGCATCAGTGTAGGGCCTGTCCTCTCCCAGGAAATAGAAGGAAGTGAGAAACCTGCTAATATATCAGTAGGAAGCAGATCCCAAAAGAGCAAAACTATGACAGTTTACTTGTAATGCCTGGCCATTAAGTCCGTAAAACATTATTTAACTGGTGTCAGTTCTGACCGATTACTGATGTTTTCCCCATTAACATGGTAGGCCAGGACGTAGAACACGAGTTCTTAAATCATGAGATAGTACTTGGCAGTGCTTAATTTGTAAAAAAAATAAGTGCCAGGACTCAACTATTTTGTAGCATGTGTGAGAAACCTGAGGGTATTCTCACTTGTTAACCCCTTAGATCCTCTGCCCAGGAGGCCAGGGAAAGGCCATCGCTATTGGATCTCGACCCTGGGGCGGAGAGGCGAGGGAGGATCACCTGGGTGGAGGATCCTTGGGAACTGGGAGTGGGATGCCCTTGGGCAGTGGTCAAAGTGTACGAAAAGAAGTAGTGGAACTATGTTCCCTACTGGCCTGTCCCAGCTCTCCACAAAGCCTATCGCCAGGCCCCCTCCCACGAACAATGCAAACCCCCAAACACATGTGCCTGCTGTTCAAGAGAACGTTCGGTTTCAACTGCTTCCTACACTTTTATTTTAAATCAAAACCATTCTGGAACGGTTTCTTTTTCAAATAAAAGTATAGGAACAGTGAAATGTAATAGAAAATAAAAGACAGTAGAGGAGCTCCTGTCCCAACCGCTCCCGGTCATTTCGAACACTGCCCTTGGGCGAGTGACAACCAACCCAAACCTTCCCCAACCTTTGTGAGTTATTGTGAGTCAGTGCCCATTATTCCTTCACACATGACAGTTGATAGTAATGGGATGAGGATGCGGCGAGTCAGAAATAGGAGACGGACAAAAAGACATGGTTCAAACGTAGAAGGTTTTATTAAAGGCAAGAATGGCTCACCTATTCCTGCTGCTATGATGATGGATTTCCCCAAGTTTGAACAATGTCTTTTTGTCTGACTCGGCGCAAAATCAAAAACAATAAGGACACTGCTACTGCCAGAATCCAGTCCCCATCTCAAATAATCCAGGGCACATACAATACGGAGTCCTTACTTCTAACGGCCTGAATTCAACTTGAGGCCTGCGGCAGAACAAAAGAGGATGGCAAATTGAGGGTTAACTGAGATGAGTGCCGGTGAGATTGAAATCCAGTATTATGTAGGTTATTCGCGCAGCTGTACAGCCATGAGTTGAGAAACTTCGAGAAAGGCGTAATTGCGTCTCGTATCCCGTGAAGCAAGAGACACCTGATAAGAATAGCAAGCAAGCTGTCCCTTTCGAGTTTAGTTGTATTTTTAAAGCACATAACAGTTTTCACCAGCAATGTTTACTTATGATATGATCTGCTTTGCTGTGCTCCCACTTCACGTGGAAAGAAAATTCTGGAACGTTCTTGAATGCTGAGGTTCGGTATTTTCGTCACCTGAATGTATGAAGGAGTGACCTCCGCAAGGGAGGCGGGGCGACCCTCAGGATCCGAGCAGTACACTGACGGCGGGAAGGCTTTGCTGCAACGGTGAGAAGGGAAGTAAGAATATCCAAATGTTTTTTTGCTTTATATTATGTTTTAACATGTATTCCCATTTTTTCATTACTGTGAATTAGCTTGTAAACTGCACATGCGCTGTCTGTGAGGCGCGAATGTCACACGAAATATCTACGGGTTCTTTCAGAAGGCACAATGCTCCGAAGCCAAGGCCTGTCGTGAACACAATGGCAGCGTGGTTAGGCTATTTCTTGTGGCATTGCTGTTCGGCCTTAATAGGGTGGTAGAGGATACAGAGAAGGAGGCGAAAATCCCAGTCTCCTACTGGTTACTTCCTAGGTCAATGTCCAGCTGTGTGTACAGGCAGCTGGAATGGTGTCATACTGTGCATGGGAGCCGACTTATGAATTTCCGGGGGGGGGGGGGGGGGGATTTGGCTCAAATACAGGAAGTGACATCAGTGGCCATGACCGAAAATTTGCATATTGTCGCCAACTTGGTGCAACGGCGCGCAGGGGTGGGGTCGCGCGCAGTGCAGAACAGTGGAAACATTGGCTAGCATGTACTGCATATACTAAAGTCAAGAAAGAAGGAGATTTAAGCCTTCAAGTTGCATTCCAGTAAGCTATCACTGCCCCTACTCCACCCCTCTATAATCATCCAGGTTGTAGTAGCCCTCCCTCAAAAGGCAGAGCAACATGGGAGAATGAAATGATTGCTAAACAGAAGGTACAGCTGCAAGGTGGAGTACCACCACCACAAAAAAAGTTCCCAATTCAAGGGAAACGAGAAGTAAAGACGTTTACCGATTAAAAACTACCAAGCAAGTGCTGCTGTAGAGGAGAACAGGTGAACTGTTTTTATTGCAGCACCTTCCCCAGGCTAAATGTATTTTTACGGACAACAGTTCGTTGAATAAATTCATCTGCAATGGCCTCAACATCCAGATGTGCAGCTTCATCTTTGTGTCCATGCAGCAAAGCAACAGCATTTAATCGAGCTTGGCCCATTGTAGCCCTCAGGTAGGTTTTGATGCGCCGAAGGCATGAAAATGAACGCTCCGAAGAACAAGAGGATACAGGGATGGTTACTGCAATTTGAAGCAGTCGTGCCAGTTCTGGGAACAAATTGCGCATAGGACGACCCCTTTCACCTTGGAACAAGTCAAAGACATCCTGAAAACACATAACCGGAGTCTTATCCCTCTGTATAAGTTCAAGGAACATATTTCTATGCAACTCTAGATTGCATTCATGGAAGTCAGTCTTATAAAAATTCATGACATAATCACTGGAGGCATTCCCTGTAACAAATTGTTCAATGTTAACCATATGGTCACATGCAGTTGTATTGAAACGTTCTGACAAAGCTACCAATGTAAGGTCCATGAGTTCATAATAACCTTGTCTATAGAGGTCTTTGGGAGACTCAAAAACATGAGGAACTGACCCTTCATCCAGGCGCCGTGGGATTTTCCTGGCCCTTCTTTGCACAAAATGTTCCTCTAGTTCCACATCTAAATCATTGGCCGCTGATGTGGTTTTTGAGAAGAAGTCTTCAAATCCCTCACGCAGTTGTGCAACTATGGTCTTGCATTAACCTATTGTAAAGATGCTGTGCCCAAGTGACATTTGCTAAAATGTTACCTCTGGGTAACCAGATAGAGTTAGGGACTTATGCTTAATAACATCTTACCTTCCAAGAAACAAGCATACACCTCTTTATACTGCCTTATTGCATTCACAACACAGAAGCCACTGTTTCAAACAAGCATCTAGAGAAAATATGAAGCACACAATGCATTATTAACAGTTTACATATCCACAAATTAGACACTCAAGCATCTGCTGCCGACTTTTCTTTCCACTGCACCACCCCACTCGGCTACTGAGCCAGACAAATACTATCTTGGGAGTGGGCTGTGGGGAAATATCCATAAAACTCCCTCCCCTCCCCACTTCCTCGGTCAAAAACGTCTCACAAACAAAATAGAATGTGTTCAAAGAACGCATCAGAGAACATCTAGACCTGAACAGCCGTAAAATAGAATGTTTTCTCTACAAGACATAAGCATCATTCACAGCAAAGCATGCAGGCATAACAAGGCCGTAAAAAAAGACCCCCTGCCTGCCCTCCCAGCATTGGTCTCTAGAGATAGGCCCCATATCGCCATCTCTCTCTTACTCATCTCTCTCTTACACAGAGTTTACACTGGGAATAGGCAGATGAGGGGAGAGGGAGCAGGCTGACTGGACTCCACACACCACCCTACTGCAAGCGCTAGCTGCCAGATCTTCATGGGCTCAGCGGAACTCATCAACCACAAAACGGTCCTTCTACACCATGTGGGTGCATGAGCTCTGCATGTATGCAGTCTCTTGGAGCATTTGAAAGCAGAACGCTCCTCTCTTGGTTCAGTCTATCCCTCCCCTGTTGCTTTCATCCTCCCTCTTGTGCACCCGCTCTTACCCTTAACCTCAGAGCTATGAGACTGCTCTACCACTGTGCGAGTGCTGTACAACCAACATAACCAGCCTAACATGATATAAACTCACTTGATTGGCCACTCCATTCCCGTGCCTCCTGTTACCAACATCATTCACCTTTATACACAGTCTGTCCTGGACTGCCACTCATGGCACAGGCGTCTAGTCGTTTTGACCAGTGTTACTGAATGAATGTTCTCAAGTTGCATCACATTTGACACAAGGCAAGGTGGGTGAACCGGGAACAAGGGTGGAGCCGGACTGGACGGGGGCACAAACCCTCCTGCCCCCCTGTATTCCACCACTGCATTAGTCTCCTGCCCCCCTGTATTCCACCACTGCTTTAGTCTCCTGCCCCCCTGTATTCCACCACTGCATTAGTCGGCCATTGTGCCTCTGAATTTTCTTGCATGCAATTCAATGAATCTTGTAACAGTTACTTGTCCTTTTATATTTCTACATCAACAATGTTTAAATACGTTAACGCAATACACATCTAACGCAGGTCACCATTGAAGGGCACTTGCTAGTCATGAGGTGACAGCCTAGGCCTGTGCACTTGAGGCTGTACTGAGGACCCCCCCCTTCCCCCAGCTAAACGTCTGCGCTACTGCCAAAAATAGCGGAATCGGTTGTGCTGCAACGAACGACGCTGCTGCTCTGTCTATGGCCAACGTTTGTGGTGCGTTTGCCTATTTGGGCCCTTTCATAGCTCCTCCATCTCTCCGTATTGATCACAATTTGCATATGCGGATTGCCTGCATATTTGTCTCAACGCCTGCAGACGGGAGATGCCTTACGTACAAAGTGTACTCCTTAAGACTACATTCAGAACATGAGGATGCAGAGAAAACCAGCAGAATAGCCTTTTCCCTGATTGTCCCTGCATCCTCGGATTTAAGAATGAGGGAATTTACTCGCAGGTTAACTCTGGGTACAAGCTCAATCCAGGAAGTTAGTCCATCCTTGGAGCTCTCATTTCTGGGGCAGGTAATGTAACTGGTGCACACCAGGGGCGCCGAGTACGGGGGGGGGCTATGGGGGCCGGGGCCCAGGGGGCTACGGGGGCCGGGGCCCGAGCCCCCCCCCCGGCAAAATCAACAAACATTCCCGCCCACCCCCTAACACCAATAGGAGTCCTAGAGGGGGGGGGGGGGACGGACAATAACTATCGTACTAGGCCTGAGGGTCCCTGATTCCTCTCTTACTAAGGCACTGAGGGTCCCTGATTCCTCTCTTGCTAGGGCGCTGTGGGTCCCTGATTCCTCTCTTGCTAGGGCACTGAGGGTCCCTGATTCCTCTCTTGCTAGGGCACTGAGGGTCCCTGATTCTGCTCTTGCTAGGGTACTGTGGGTCCCTGATTCTGTTTTTGCTAGGGTGCTCTGGGTCCCTGATTCTGCTCTTGCTAGGGCGCTGAGGGTCCCTGATTCCTCTCTTGCTAGGGCGCTGTGGGTCCCTGATTCCTCTCTTGCTAGGGCGCTGTGGCTCCCTGATTCTGCTCTTGCTAGGGCGCTCAGGGTCCCCGATTCCTCTCTTGCTAGGGTGCTGTGGGTCCCTGATTCTGCTCTTGCTAGGGCACTGTGGGTCCCTGATTCCTATCTTGGAGCGCATTGGGCCCCATATCTCCCTAGTTAAGGTGCTGTGGTCCGCTGATGCCACCCTACTCCGAGCACTATGGGCCCCTGTTACCACCCTCGTAATAGCACTGTCCGCCCTAGATGCGACCCTCGTTGGAGCATTGTGGGCCCCTGATATCACAATAGTCGCAGCACTGTGAACGCCTGGAGCCTCCCTCTTTAGAGCCCTGTGAGACCCTGGACCCTCTCTTCTTAGGGCGCTGTGGGTCCCCGATATCTCCCTAATTGGGACCCTAGGAGCCTCTGATACCGGCCTAGTTCGTGCATTCTGGGTCCACCTCACTAGTTAGGGCAGTTTAGGCCCCTGACATCTTTCCTAGTGCGGGTCCTGTCGGTCCCCTATTCCTCTTATATTGGGGTGCTGTGGGCCACCGATGCCACGCTAGTGGAGCACAGTGGGGCCCTGGAACCGACGTGGTTGGGGCACTGTGGGCCCCTGGGGCCTTTCCTGTGAACCTCAACTCTTGGGGCGCTGCAGATTCTAAATGTCTCCCTAGTTGGGGGACTTTGAGTGCCCGCTTCCTCTAATTTTGGGGTGCTGTGGGCCCCTGATGCTACCCTAGTGGAGCACTGTGTGCCCTGGAACCTCGCCCACCCCCTAACCATGGCAACAAAATAAAAATAAAATCACTTACCTGCTGCTGCCGTTTTTTCCGAACGTTCTGCTCTCTGCTTCTCTGGATGGAAACGTCTGCTATTGCTGCCGCTGCCGCTCCTGCTTTAAACATGGGCGAACCGGAAGCAAAACACAGAAGCTTCCGGTTCGCCCCTAAGCCCTCCCCTCCAGGACCATACACCAATAGGAGTCCTAGAGGGGAGGGCTTAATCCGACATTCTCGCGCTTTTACCCGGGCCAGATTGAAGTGCTGCAGTATCGATGGAAAGGGCCATCGATACTGCATCACTTCTCTCCGGCCCGGGGGGGGCTCAGCCCCCACTCGATTTTGCCGGGGGGGGCTCGGGCCCCGGAGCCCCCCCGTACTCGGCAGTGTTGCCAGGTCCGCTTATTATAAGCGACTTTGGGCTTGTTTTTGCCCAAAGTCGCTTATAATATTTGGAGGTCGCTTGTCGCGGTTTTCGTCCGCTTGTTGGACCGTCTGTGCGCGTGTAATTGGGCTTGTTTATATTGCTGTTAAGCCCATTACACGTCGCACAGAGCGTCCTGCACTGGGCTGCTGGCAGCACTTGACGGCAATTGCTGCTTTGTCTTGCTCTCGGGTGCGCCCTGTATTTTGAATATGCTTAAGTGTTTGGCACTGATGGGATCGTTACTTGCCCACCAGGTGGCCCATCAATGCCAAATGCCTAAACATATGCAAAAAAAGCGCACTTTAAAAGTTTTGTCATGCAGGCAGACACACTGACATGTAAAGATGTAAAGAAGGGGATTGGTTTAGTTTAGCAAGGTCACTCTATAGCAATATTATCCTGGTGATATCCCCAGTGCTGACACATTATCCACTAACATCCTTTATTTATTTATTTTTTAAAAACTTTTTTTTGCAAGACTGGGTTAGAGGATTATTGGAATCTATATACAACATTTTCTCAGAAAGATGTATTCAGGAAGGCCATGTTTCTTTTCAGCTTCCAATTGGCCATGTTACAATATTATATAGCGCCTTGGATTAAGGCGCTATATAAAACAATAAATACAAATATTTCAGGGCCGTATTATTTTGCAATCTGGGACTTCTAGTCACCATGCAATAAAATATTGTTGTTCTAACACACTATGTCAGTGTTCTGTCTATGTATGTTTTTCTTGTTGTGTTATGTTTCTTACTTTTGAGACCTTTCCACAACTTTTTAGGTGCACGCTTGTTTTTTCCGCTTATTTGGATGGGAGTCAGCTTGTTTTGGGCTTGTTTTTGAAGGGCATTCAGCTTATTTTTTCCTTCCGACCTGGCAACACTGGTACTCGGCGCCCCTGATACTGTGTGTGGGGAGGCAAGAGGGGTATGGCGACTCGGGTTCTCTCTGCACGCCTAAGGGATGCTTGCTGTAGACAGGAGCAGAAAGTGGCAAGAGACCAGTGATGGGCCTGCTCGGCAGCGCCCTATGGGAAAACAGAAGGATTAATAAGCTTAATATGGCAAATAAATAAAGTAGAAACTGACATGTTTTCTAAGGGCAAAAGCTGGATCTCATAGGGCAAGACAAAAACGGGAGAATTGTGTATGCATGAAAAATGGAATGTGAGGAAAAGAAAATACGTTCAATGTGTAGACATCTTTACATATAAAGAATAGTTAATTTAAGCCAAACCACCCATTTCACACCACTAGCCAGTAATGATAATGATGTGTTATTTATATAGCGCCTTTACAAAGCACATATTTTACATACAATATCACCCACCCGAAATTGGTACTCATTTATCGACCGCTGAGCTGGCCTTGCCGGGATTCTAACCTGCGACCTGCAGATCACAGCAGCGAGCGCCCAACCCGCTGAGCTATTGCTGTAAGTTAGCCTACAGTTCTGAGCCACCTCAGGAAAACATTGAGATGGCAAATAAGCCCAAATGCAATTCTTTTTCTCCATGAAATGGTCTTTGCCTTATTGTCCATTGCACTGAGTACATGTTTCAGCAACCATGGAAAGCACCGCGAGAGCGGATAGGAACGCAGTCAATCTATAATTGCGAACATTAATAGGAATAGAGATAACAGGACTCCTATTGGACGGCTGAGCGCTGCTGGTGTGATTAAAACTTGTGTTGGTTGAGCCGCTGCTCGGATTGTTTATGTTAGAGAATTCCAGATTAAGAGGGTATCTGGCTGAATAAAATGAACATAAAGTATGCTATTTTTTGGGGTGTTGATAAAGAAATTGTAGAAACTGAAATCGGAAATGAGAAATGCATTGCGTGTGCGTTTTCCATGTCTGTGAACCTTAGAAGGAGTTAGGGGAATGGAATGCTGTCTCAATGTCTTTTCCCATGACCACCCCGCTTTATTTATTTATTTTATTTTGTATGGTGCAAACCTAGCTCGAAAGTAGCAGAGCGCCATAGAGCGCGTGGAATCCAGCTTTTGGCTTTGTGTTTTTGGATAGCGGTACAGTACTGTTGGGTGAAGGGTGGATTTATTCTTATGGGAGGTACTGATGGAAGAGACACATTTTTTTGTATTTTACAGATCTGTAGGATGGTGATGTCATTCCGAGGGTGCAGTGGCACAAGGTTCCAGGGGGGTGAGTGTGGTAGAAAAAGTACTATTTGTGGGCCTTCCCTTTGCGGACTAGCTTTGAATTTGAGTAATTTGTATAGCGCACCTGACGAACCGAATCCGGGCGCAGATTAAAAAAAAAAACACTCAAAAGGGGCAAAACAAAACATTTGTTAGCAGATGAATTAATCCAAAAGGGAATAGCCAGTCTCCATTGTTAAATTCTCACTGATCCAGATTACTTGAACAGATGGGTCTTTTAAACCTTACGAAAGTGACAAAGAGATTTAGTGGCCCGAATTTCTAGTGGACGATTTTTCCATAGCTTTGGCCCATATACTGCAAGTCAACGGTCTCCCCTATACACACAGCGACAATGTATCACTTGACCGCAACTGCCAGGTTGTTGGTAACTGAAATTCTGTTTAGATAGATATGTTAAGGCCAGCTTATTTACGCATTTAAAAACTAACCACAGAAAAGATCAGGAATTTCTTTGCGCTCAACAAGAGGGGGGACACGAGGGAGGAGACGAGATGGGACGCTTTCAAAGCTACGTTAAGGGGGGAACTAATAGCAGCAGCAGCACAGAGGGAGAAGCAGTTGAAGGCGTTGGAAACGCAGTTGGAGGAGGAAGTCGAGACAGCGAGACAGAAGGCGGGGATAACCCCGACTAGGGCTTCCATGAGGGAGAACCGCAGAGCATTGGGGCAGTTAGAGGTCATCCAGACCAAAAAAGCTGAAGGGGCGCTGCTTAGTGTTCGCCAAAATGTTATGCTAAAGCGAATAAGGCAGATGCACTCCTCGCATGCCTATTAAGGGGAGCAAAATCTAGGAATGCTATCATGGCCCTAAAAACAGGATCAGAGGAACGGGTAGCACGGGCAGGGGAGATATGGGAGACGTTAGTAGAATTTTACGAATCTCTTTACGTGTCACAGGAGCCACGGTCTGCACACAGGTGGAGTTTTTAGAAAGGGTACAGATGGGTAAGATCGGGAAGGAGGCATTGGAATCACTTAGTAGGGAGAGTACAGAGGAGGAAGTGAGGAGGGTGATTAGTAGCTTACCACCGAATGAAGCTCCAGGCCTGGATGGCTATACTATGTTTTTTTACAAAACATTCACACCTGAACTAATCCCGCACCTGACACACCTCTTCAACACATTTAGGTCAACAGGGAAAATAACCGCGTCCATGGAGGAGGCTAGGTTGACCCTCATTCTGAAACCAAATAAGGACCCTGAAGAGAGGACATCTTATAGGCCCATAGCGTTAATCAATATCGACGGCAAGATATTCACAAAAATACTGGCAAACAGGTTGGAGGGCTATTTCCTGGAACTGATCCACCCGGATCAGGCGGGTTTTATACGAGGCCGACAGACAGCAGACAACATCAGGAGTGTGGCCCACTTGGTGGAAAAGGCTCAAAGGACGGACACTCCCGCGGTTCTCCTATCTCTGGACGCAGAAAAAGCATTTGACCGCGTGGAGTGGTCCTTTCTGTTTAGGGCCATGCAGAAGATGGGCATCAGCGGGGATTTTTTACGAATGGTCCAGGCCAATTACCAGACGCCAACCATGAGGATAGCAGTGAATGGGGCTATGTGTCTAAGTCCTTCAGATTGAGTAGGGGCACTAAGCAGGGTTGCCCCCTGTCCCCAATGCTTTATGCAATTTATTTGGAGCCTCTCTTGCAGGCAATTAGGGAGGCGGAGGGGATACAGGGCATTCCATTTGGGGGATAGAACAAAAGGTAGCGGCTTTTGCCGACGACATGTTACATACCCTGACGGCGCTGACGGAGTCCATCCGAGCAAACCAAACTCTCCTGGAGGAATTTGGGGAAGCTTCTGGCCTTAAGATTAATATTGGCAAATCGAAACTTCTGAATCTGACCTTAAAGGCAGGGAACCGGGAGTTGTTGAGGGCGGCCACCCCATTTATATGGAGCCTGGGGGGAATCGGGTATCTAGGAGTGAAAATCACGCCAACTCTGGCAGGTTGGTGCTTAGCTAACTACCCACCATTGCTAAAGGACATTAAGCAGGACTACCGTAGGTGGAGGGGCCTTCGAATATCGTGGCTGGGCAGTGTGGCGGTGGTTAAAATAGTTACGCTTCCACGCTTGTTGTATCTCTTCCAGGCAATACCTCAGGCGATCCGTGCAGGCTCCTTTAAGGAATTGGGAACCTTGACCAGAGAATTTCTGTGGGAAGGGAAAAAGGCGCGGTCAGTAGGCAGTTGATGATGGCACCGAGATGGGAGGGGGGGCTAGCGCTGCCCAATTTTCAACAGTATTATGAGGACACGCAGCTACGAGTAATCAGAGATTGGCTCGGGAAGGGGAGGTTTCACAAGATAAATAGTGGGTGAAAATGGACAGAGCAGTAGTGCACCACAGTTTGGCGAAGGTATTGTGGCTCCCAAAACAGCATAGACCCAGGCACCTATACGAGAGCACCATAACGAATTTGATGGCGGAGAACTGGGACAAACTGGTGGGAACTAAGTGGATCACGACTTTTCCTTCCCCCTTTACACCCTTGTTCCACAATGGGGATTTTACCCCTGGCCTGGAGGCGGGGGCATTTAAGCAGTGGCAGGAGGGGGGCTGTAAAAGGCTGGGTGATATGTTTGAGGGGGAGAATTCTCTCATTTGAGGATTGTAAGAGGGTGTACGGGATAAAGGAGGGGGAAAGGCTCAGATATGCGCAGCTTCGACACTGGGTCTTGAATCCTGTGAACAAGCAGGCAGCAACAAGGGAAAAGAGGCGGTTTGAGAAATTCCTTCTATCCAATGATAGGTCCAGGGGGTTAATATCTAATCTATATAGAATTCTGGAAGAGGCAAACATCAGAGGTCAATGGCCGTATATGCGGAGATGGGAACAGATGTTAGGAAGGGCATTTGAGCAAGAAGAGTGGGAGAGGCAATGGAGGAAAATTCCCAGATTGGTCAAAGCATCCCAGCTACAGGAAATGTGGTACAAGATTTTGTTCGGGCGGCACTACATGCCAGTTCTCCTCTGGGAGATTTATCCTACCATTTCGGAGAGTTGTTGGAGGGGATGTGGGTTGGAGGGTACGGCGCAACATATTTGGTGGAAATGCCCGAAAATCAAGCCATTTTGGCAGGAAGTGCGGAAGGCTCAGGAACAGGCATATGGGCCAGGAAATAGTAGATCACCAGAGGCGGTCCTCCTGGGAGTTGGGGGGCACCATAACGGGGGAACCTAGGTCTCGGGAGAAAGCAAGGGCGATCCTCACAATTGCAGCTATAACAGTGATAGCGCAGAGGTGGAGGAGCATGGAGGTTCCCCTCTTGCAGGACTTGCTGCGGAAACTTTGGGAAATCGTGGCACTTGAGTGGGCAACGTATGCTATGAACAATAGTGTCCATTCCTTCGCAAGGGATTGGGAGGAAACTCTGGTATTTCTTAAAGATGACTTTCGGATTGGGTGGCGCCCTAACGCTTGCGATTACTGGACCTGCAGTGAACATTAGCAATTGGTCCATGGAGGTAATGGATCAAAGACAAAGTCAAGCTGCATTCAGGGGAACGAGGGGGTGGGGGGAAAGTTGGGAAATGTAATATTTTTGTTCCAACACCAAACCAATAACGTTGGCGATTGGTCCATGGAGGTAATGGATCAAGGACACAGTGAAGCTGCCTTCAGGGGTGGGAGGGGGTTGGGAAATGCATTTTCTTTGTTGTAAAACCAATAAAAAGAAGTTACAACAAAAACAAGCACAGGACTTTAAAATCAATGCAATCCTTTAGAGTGAGCGAGTGTAGGGATTGACGTAAACCTGAGATCGGGGAGGATTTCCTTACTCAAAAGATCAATCTCACCGCAGCATTTCGTGCTTTCTGCAGGCCCTCAACTTGTGTAAGCGGAATGCCTGCAGGCAAACCATTACAAGAAGTGATTTTACCAAGGCTCCCACCACCACTGAGTGATCCTTGGCTGGAATAAACAGGAGAGCCTGTCTCAGGAGGCGTAAGGTGCCCAACACTGACTGCACCTTAGCACTCACCCAAGCTTTGTTCCCCAGACTTTCCTGCCAGATACATCCTAGGTTTTTTATTTTAGGTGCAAATAATAGATCTGAAACCAGGAAGCAAGGTGGACCTGGGGGCCCACCTTTTGGTGTACTTCCTAAAGGAAGCTTGAGAGCCTTCAGAAGTGTGGAGTTTACCACCAGAAGTTGGGGTGCCATTCGTGCACTTTTTAATAGGATCCTGGAGGGGAGCAGAGCCAATGAAACTTGTGCAAAGAGCGAGAGATGTGGTTGAATTTGCAGACACCTATAATGAGGTGGGCTGTGGCGTGGTGTCAGCGTTGAGTGGGGCCAGATTCGTGGTTCAGAGCCCGGTTAAGAGGGCATTTCCCTGTCACTGTAGGAGATCACGAGGGCCTGAACCAAAGAGCGAAAGCCCTGCGGGGATAAAGGGTTTGATTATGCAGAGTGTGGCGATCTGTTGCAAGGTCTGAATTGTTTGAAATCATTTTGGAGGACCAATACTCCACCTTTATGAAGGCCCAAAATATGTGTGTGAAGTGTTGTCGTGGTAGACTTAAAGGATAGTTCCGGGACTTTTTTTTTATTGTCCCTACGGTTCGGCCATGTGTTTTTAAGCATAAATCGGTAGATCGTAGAAAACTTTCCTATGGACCTTACCCGACTTTTCGTCCATTAACGCACTCGAAATCAGCCGCCATTTTGTGATAATCCTATCATTTCCCCCCATCGAGCTGGCTCACCTGCGTTTTTGGCACTAAATCAAATCCCCCGCCCCTGAGCCTGACATCAGCAGACGCGTACCGCCCATTTCCCAACGCCAAAGCACGTTTCGTGTCAACAATCGCTGCGCCTCAGCTAATGAAGTGTCGCCATGGAAATGGCAGGACGCCTCTTTCCTCAATAAGTATAAACACACCGTTTCACAACACACAGCAGCAGATTTTCGATTCCATTACTCTGTCTGTGTTACTTTGAGTATTCTGTGACTCGTTTCTGTGCTCTGGTCAGCTACCTTCGCCGCTTCTAGGCCTTGTGAACACCTGTACCATCTCTGTAAATTATTTTACTTTCTTTACCACACAATGGCTACAATAATGCCGTATATGTACGAGCCCGAGTACACCGAGGAGGAACTACTGGAAAGGCAAGCACGCGAAAACGATGGGGATTCGGACGGCAGTTGGGAGGACCAGTCAACGGATGAAGAGCCTGGACCATGTCGCATGGACGGCGTCTCCACCTGGTGCACGTGCAATCGGTGCAAGCTAATGCCAACTGAGGAGGAGAACTGCTGCTGCCGTGAAAATTCCGGGTGCTTGGCCTACATTTCGGAAGGCGAGCCAAGTCCGCAATGCATCACCGAGCTGCCAGAGTTCAGGGAAGCCTGCCTCTCACGGACCGTGTTGAGGATGATGATGGTGCTTATGCACGAACTTCGCGGCACTGTTCGTCCGCGTAATCCAAGTAACGAGTAAGTATACTCTGGTTGTGATGTCAGTGATGCCACTACTATTTCATGGTCGTCTCCCACATATAAAATTACATCTACATATCATTCGAACGCATGTAAATTGGTTCCATATTGTGCATTTTCTAGATAGAATTTTTTTCAAAGCAGAATGACATTTTTTACCTGAATTGACATTGATAAGAAAGTTTTGTCATTTTAATACAGTTTGCATCTTTCTTTTTCACAGGTGGTACAGGCTGGTGGCCTATCGTTGCTTCACTTGGTGGCTTCACGGGAGGCTCAGACACCGCGTTCGGAGAGTAATACCTGCCTGTGCGGTACTTGCCATTAGACAACATTTCCCCAGCGACAGTGGACAATACCGCGGATTTTCCCTGGATGTGCTGCAACCGGAACTTTACAATGTGTAATGTTTATTATTTATGTTCAATTGAAATTAAGATCTAAAATAAAACCCAACATATATTTTAACAATGGTTGTTTTGATTTTTTAAATGAATCTAGTGTGTCTCCATTGAATAGTCTTCCTGTGCCTTGTCTTGTCACACCACATGTCTCCGGCCAGCATCCTCCCTCACGCTGGCCGCCCACCTTCAATCCACATAACCGTTGAACCCATATGCAGCAGACATACATATGTTATTTTGCGGGTTGGCATCAAGCCTCCCGGCCTTGCCTCTTCCCCCAAAAATACTTACCACACCACTTTGTTCAAGCGTTGGCAATAAAAGGCCTTACGATTTTATTGATACAAAACATGGTTATAGGTAAATAATCAATATGGTTGATCATAATAAATCATCCTTTTGGGCACCGGGTACAGAGATGACCCCCTCTGGCCCGTGCCGCCTTGCCACCACAGGCCAGCCTGCTGCTGACTAACTGCCTAGGCATCCAGGGTCTCCAGGGTGAACTGCACCCATATATTCTCCTGGGAGGGTGAGGTATTTATAAACTCACCCCCCTGCCTTCCATGTACTAGATCCTGCAGCCTGCCTCTTACATGCAGTTAGATGGCCTCTCCTTGGTGAGGCCCTGCGGCAAACGAGTCTTGTCTGCACGACCACCGCCCCAATCCACCCCCCGCCCTATCAAAGGCAGTTTGCACCGGAGTACTTGCGCTGGCAAGTGGAGCTGTCAGGGAGCGATAAAGGCCAAGAGGTGCCAAAGACCATGTACACTTCAAAGTGGTCTATAGAGCATGGGTTGTTGTTCCCATGTCTACCTCCAGACCCCGTGTCTCCTGCCAAGCATCCCCCCTCACGCTGGACGCCCCCCTGCAAACCGCATAATGCCACGACATATTCACGTCATTCATTCACAAACACACCCCTGTTTCGAATTCTTTATAACCCACTTCATATTTCTAATGAGAACTTCTTTGCGCTTTGTTAGTCAACCCGTGAAGGTGCTGGTTATCTGCTCTTCGTCTCTGTGAACTTCCGTGACCACTTCGAGCAAACTCGTCAGTTTGCAACCTGTGAACTGCTCCCTGTTCTACGACAAGAAACTACTCTGATCCCTGCATCTAACTGTTTGTTCGTCAAGGTAAGGCCATGTACCATAATCATTTTGCGTCCAATTTTCTAATTTATATCTATTTGCTAGTAGTCATCAAATTGCATCCATGTTTTCTTTTCGTTCAAGACAGTACATGCAAGGAACTAGTCACATGTTCTGAGTTTAGTCAAATTATTTTTCTATTTTTTTAAAGTTATTCAAATACTTATCCGCATGTGAATAACGTGTATAGTTCCAAGAACCAAAACGAACTTTGCATTGAACCTTTTATGTGTCATTTAATTTTTGAACACATTGGTATTCATAGAGAATTGTTGATCTTTACTTTTCAGAACTTTCCACAATGCCTGCCTGTTCCATTGGCGGTTGCCCTTCGAAGACCCATAAAAAATCTGAAGGTACTATAATGCATGTTTTCCCTAAAACAATAGATCAGATAAGAGAATGGGTCCGATATTGCGGATATCCACCGTCTGAGCTTGAAAGTAGAGTCCTAGAAGTCTTTGCGGACAAGAGGGGTGATCGATACCGCATCTGCAGCAGGCACTTTAGCTCAGACATGTACTCCACATCATTGCTAATAAAGAAGAACACACCACGAGCGAAGCGAAAATTGCTCTCAACCGCTATTCCCACTCTATTCGTCCACATCCCTCCACTGGTGAGTCAAGTTTACGGATTTAGCTCTCGGCCTTGCGGTAGTGTGTAGCATTAGCTAACAATAATTTCCCCATTTATGTATCCACTCAATATGAAGGCGGAAGATTCTCCATCCGTGTCGTTATTGCAGTCATCAGCCACTTCAAGCGCCTATCGGGTAATCTTACTTAGCTATTCTGCCACTGACTTGTTTTAGGCATGTAAATCAATAGTTTTAATTTATCGTGTAATTATTTTACCTAATGGTACACCCTAGTACTCATCCTCTAGTCTTTGTTTTCAGTTATAATTATTGTTATCCAAAATAATGCAAGTACTGTCTTTCAGGGAGATGCTGAGGAGTCCAACGCATTGACGACAACAGTTGATGTCACTCAGATGCTCGAGGTACGTTTCCGGACAGTTCCATCGATGGAGATCATCAGATCTTGCATTCTTGTAGCGTGATTGTTACACACAATGTTTCTTTCGTTTTTAGCCATTGATATGTCCTTCTGTCGTCGCCCTCCTATGTGTCTTCTTTTTTCAATATTATGTTCATTACTAATGAAAGTCCTATGTTTCAGGGAGTCGATGGAGCATTAGTCCAAGAAGAAGGGGGAGCATGCAGTTACGGGTCGGCGCAATGTTCTACAAGAACATCACCCCTAGTAGTTGATGCAGATCTCTGGGTGGTGACACTTCCAACGATCAAGCAAATCGAATCATATTTAGATATCCATTACTTATTTTAGACAACTGATCATTTGTGCAGGTCTATTTAGATGAGCCGTTGACGCCTGCACAAAGTTTATGTTCTTTTTAACAAAATAGAAAACCATACTAATGCAATTACTGTGTTTCAGGGAGTTGCTGAAGCGTCATCTTCAATAATATCATCAATGGAAGTCTATGCGGAGCCCGAGGTATGGATCTTGACAGTTCCATCTAACTAGATCAACAATGCGTGAATAATTGTCGTTTGAATGTTCTACACAATGCGTTCATTCGTGTTTTGCTATTGAGATGTACGTGGGTATTGGTCCCCAAGTACATTTTGTGTTTTCAATATTATTATACATACTAATGAAAGTTCTATATTTCAGGGAGTCGATGGAGCGTCAGTGCGTGATGGATGTGCTTATCATGAAAATATAGTCGTTGCAGCGCAAGAGGAAGTGGAGACATGCACACACGAGTCGGAGCAACATCGTCCTGATGTTGAAGTTCGAGGCAAGAAAGTTTCAAAGAAAAGAAAGCAAAAGAAGGTTAGTGTCCTGGTCACTATATTATGTTGTTTTTCACTGTTAATAGTTCAATACTGTAAGTTGTGTTTAAACTGAACATCCCTTTTCCAATCTGTCCTCCTGTTGCGAGTGGGTGTACGAACTAGATCTACACAGACAGTGAAGCGAACGAGAGATGTTGCTTGTCAAACCTTTTGGCAGGGACTTGAGACTGGAGATGCATCGTGCCAATGGGAAGAATATGAAGTGATTGACAACGGAGCTATACCACCACCAGCCATTGATAGTGAATGTCCTCCTGGTAGTTCGGATGCAGTCGGAGATCAATTCACAGAATCCACACCCGCAAAAACTAAGACCGCGAGAAAGTTGAAGAAATTGTTTTATTCACCCATCGCCGGAGAAGGAACAGATGTTGCAATGGAAGAGAATGAAGTGGACGACAATGAAACACCATCAATATCACTGAACATACCGGAAGACGATATCAGAGATTCTACCTTTCATGTGAGTGACATGTCCTCAACGTTACAGGCCGAACCAGCTGGGATGCAGAGTGACAGTATAAGGAAAGAGGCCAAATTCATTGTATTCGATAGTTGTTTGATTGATATTATTATTAGGATGAAATGTGGGCATTCGGTTGGTGGGGAAGTATGTGGGGAGCTATTGATTAATGTGACTCGTGCAATTCGAGGCACTAACCTTAAAATACATGCCACCTGTACAAAATATCATCCTTTCTCATGGTCTGCACAACCCATGCTGGGGCAACTGCCAGCAGGCAATCTACTTTGTGCAGCGGCCGCACTTTTTAGTGGTTCAAGTTTTAAAAAGTTAGAGTATTTCTTTCAGTTTGTGGGAATCAATTTCATTGCGAAAACTCAGTTCTACAAATACCAAATCGATTATCTATTTCCAGCCATTAGCGAAGCTTGGATAATGGAAAAAATGTCTATTGATAGTACATTTGCGGGCAAACGGTTCAGGCTAGCCGGTGATGGACAGTGCGACAGCCCAGGATTTTCAGCCAAGTACTGCACCTACCACTTTCAGGACATGGAAAGTAAGAAAATTGTGAGTTCGGTGGTCGTGCAGGTGTCACAAAGTACATCCTCAGTGGCCATGGAGAAAGTTGGCTTTGTAGCATCATTGCAAGAACTACAATCGCGGGGAATGGTGATCGACCTGATAGCCACGGACAGACACGTTTCAATTGCCAAGACAATGAGAGAAGAGTACAAAAATATAAATCACCAATTTGACGTATGGCATCTTGCAAAAACAACCAATAAAAAAATGTCGGCTGCAGGTAAAAAAAAAGATATGCAAGGTATTTCACAGTGGTCCAAGTCAATCAGCAACCATCTTTGGTGGAGCTCAAAAACATGTGGAGGGTCGTTGGAAATTCTACTGGAAAAATGGCGGTCAGTAATGCTACACTGTAGCAACGTTCACCCCTGGACCACAAACCAACATTTCCACAATTGTGAACATGGCCATTTGTCCACAGAGGAGGCACGGAAGAAGAAGTGGTTGATTCCTTCATCACCCACTCACAAAGCCATTGAAAAGATTGTATTTGATAAAACTATAACAAGAGATTTGAGGGGACTCACAGAATTCTGCCACACAGGAGATTTGGAGGTGTTCCACAATATGTGCCCAAAGTACAGGCCAAAACGATTGCATTTTGGCATGGAGGGCATGATAAATCGGACTCTTCTAGCGGTCTTGGCACATAACCATAATGTTGGCCGTCAACAAAGTAGGTCGACCGGAACTTTAGGGACGCTTCGCTACAATAAGGCCTTCACTAAAAGAAGTAAACAATGGGTGATCAAACCCGTGTTTCAGGATATGCAATATGAGTTTATTGAGAGACTTATTGTTGATGTCCTAGATAGGCACATACATGGAGTTGTGAACGAACCTGTGCAGGGGACAACTGCATTGCCACCCAACATTGCCTCTGTTCCATGTCCACCTAAAGCAGAGCTCATTGAGAAATACACATCACGGTTTAAATGATTGTAATTTGATTGTCTGTTCTCTCGAGTCTCCTCATGTTGCAGGCCCATTGAATATGTGTATCTATGTAATGTGTAAATAAAAGTGATTGCTCAGTGTACATGCAATGTGTCTCTCCACCGTTGCCCCTCCCTTCACCGTGCAGTTGTGCGAACCACCCGGGTGTCACCTGTGACTTTGCTCTGGAGTCTCCTCATGTCGCAGGCCCATTGAATATGTGTAGCTATGTATTGTGTAAATAAAAGTGATTGCTCAGTGTACATGCAATGTGTCTATCCAACCCTGTTCATTTGCGCATTAAATTAAACCAAACAGTAATATAAATCATTTTTCAAAAAATATGGAATGTCTCCGTATTTATGGTTCTCTGGGGCTGCAAATGCACGCAGACAAAATGCAAAGATGGAGTGTAAATTTCAAGTCTTGTGAGATGGCCTTACACTGAATGTAGCTAACTAGGAATGTGTGCTCGTTCAAAGTGAAGGTCAGCTGCTTTGATTTTTTGCTCGGGTGCCGGAATGGCCCACGACTCAGTATAAGGTTCTATTGTTATTTGACCTTGACAGGCCGGGACCATCCCGAAAGACTTCTTTTTGGGGGTGTGGTGCAATAACGTAAACGATAATGAATATAATTTCAGAAACGAAAGCCATTTAATGTTCGTTCATTAGAAGAAATAACGTCGGCATAGAAGGAGTGGTATTTCGGGGCTGCCCTACGCACAGACACAATGGAAAATGCAAATATAATGTAAGTAACTCTTTAGATGAGTTTATACCGCAATTTAATTACTATACAGTAGCTTTAAAGACGGGTTAAGTTGTACTTGTTCGTTCTATGTGGCATATTGTTTTGTACCGCGCACTATCTTGAGGAGAACCATCTCCTTTTACGGAAGCACCTCAAAACCTTCCTCTTTGCTTCTGTTTTCTCTCTCCCTCTCCCCTGCTACAACTGGTCCACTGTCTGCGACCTCGGTCCTGGGCCCTTCCACTCTCCACCTGCACTGCCTCCCTGTCAACCCCTGCACTGGGGGACTGTCTCAGTATCCTAAAGCCCCCCCTTCCCAGCACTTGTTGTGCACTTACCTTGCACTCGCCACCAGCTGGCCCTTTGTATTTATTATTTTATGCTACTTACCTTGTACTCCACTTCCCCCCTCCCCTTCCCCTTGCACTTTTACCTTCCCCCTACCCCTGCACTTGCACGATCTGAATGACACCTGGCCTAGTAGGATCGTTGTCTGTCTTCTCCTTGTTCCCCCCCCCTCCCTGCCTCGCCACGCCTTGAAACACTTGTGTATAGGCGCGTTGCAAATGCCATATTATATCATATCAGTGACGAAGTGGTCCACTGGCGCTCAGGCGGCTCTGAAAAAGGCGGAGGAGAGGGGGTGGGTTACTGGAAATGACGTATAATACCCAGTTGCACTGTCCTAGCTATGAAATAATTTCCCGACCTAATATATAAAATGAATAATTTTAATAAAGATCTGATGGTGAGACTAATTTCATTTTTTATGTTTTTAAAACAGGTACATCCTTCATTATTGTATGTGTCACGAGTACCAGACACCGGCGGATGGCTTTTACAACCGCCAGTTGCTTCTCCGCGTCAACAACGTTACCACCCTGACCATTTTATGGGACGATCGCCAAGTACAAGTATGCCCTTACGCCTTACGCGGTACTAATGGCTAGATGCAACATACATACCGTTGTGGTGGCCTAGTGCCTCGTTGTTGGAACAGCCATGCGATTATCAGTGCGCCCGAAGAGCTTATTTTATCGTAAACCAACACCCTGTGTACTGCACACGAACATCGCTTGCCTCAAGACGAACTATTTTGGATCGAGAGCAAAGAAAAATGCAAATCGCTGAATATTCTCTAAGCATTTGATGTCAAATAAATGTACTTTACCAAATTTACAATCTTGTGGTTTGATTTAAAAGTACAGTTTCATATTCCGAATTGTGGCGCGCTGTGTTGTGAGCTGATCTGTGTTGGTTTTCGGGTTCTGTGTGGAGTCGCGTAGAAGACGCCTGGGCGCGTTTGCCTACGCAGCACAGTCACGTCACGGATAGAGGGGGGAATATGAATGTTTTGATAAAGTCTGTTTCAGGGGCGGGGGATATGATTTAGTGCCGCAAACGCAGGTGAGCCAGGTCGATGGGGGGAAATGATAGGATTATCACAAAATGGCGGCTGATTTCGAGTGCGTAAATGGACGAAAAGTCAGGTAAGGTCCATAGGAAAGTTTTCTACGATCTACCGATTTATGCTTAAAAACACATGGCCGAACCGTAGGGACAATAAAAAAAAAGTCCCGGAACTATCCTTTAAAAGTGTTCGTAGTGAACCAAAATGTCATGTCTCCCATAATCCTTGACACATCAATTATGGTAATGGGTGAAGTCTACAGACTGACCCCCTCCCCTCATTGGCCAATTGCTAGATCCTTGTTGCCCAGATTGAGCATATTATTTTGAGCCAGGGAGTGGGGGCGTGACAGTGGGAAAGTGTGAAAATTAAATGGGAGCTGTTTGTGAAGGCCAGTGGTAGGAGTGCCTCATATGCTTAGTATACCCATCAAATATAAGGGAAAGAATTAAGATCATTAAAATTGTTATTTGCATGCAATAGTAAATGCACAGTATTATGTGGGTTCTCCCCCACAACCACCCCTCATACTATCTATACACACATTATTTTTGATTGAACTACCAAAAGTAGGATGACCTAAATTACAACGATCAACTCTGTTTTTCAAAACCACCATATACGATTATTGCAGAGTCCGCAACTGCAATCAGTTTCTGTAGGGTATTCATTTTTTAACTGTATTCTCCTCACCTTTTAGTGCAGTATCAAATACTAGAGGTGTGAGGTCCTTGCCATTATAGTCAGTCTGTCAGAAATGACTTTCCTGAACATAGCAAATCAAACAGCACCCATCACATAAGTCTTCTAATTAAAACGTCACAGTACTAGTCATCTCTGTAAAAATAAATATAATTTTCCATTCACCGCAAAAAAAATAAAAAAAAAATAAAAAGTGTTTGTAGTGTTCCATTTGCAATACTGATTTAAGATCTTCTTGAGATATCAAGGGTGTGTAGCATTATAGAGAACTGCACACAGAGTGGGCCATCTAGGTGCTTAGGGTTAGGCTTTAGTGAGAAACATGACAGGAAATCTTTGCACTGATTACTCAGCTGGCTCTGCTCAGTCATAGGATTTTCTGGCTAATTGGTTCTAGAGAGATCCCTCCTCAAATGTGACGGATATTGAAACTGTTCTACCAAGTGACAAAGGAGGAAAGCGGATGGAAAGATTATTCACCAAGCATAGTCACTCTGAATGGTAACACTGACCTGAGAGAGGAGACTGTTGAGTATGAAGCACTCAAGCAAATGGACAAGGAAGTGTGGCAGCAGAATAGAGAAGGGCGCCACTGAGTGTTTCAGCAGAAAAGAGAAGAGCGCCAATGAGTGTTCCAGCAGAATAGAGATGAGCGCCACTGAGTGTTCCAGCAGAATAGAGAAGAGCGCCACTGAGTGTTAAAGCAGCTCAACACATAGGCAATCATGTCACGCCTCACGCCACCTGACTAGCTAGATGCCGCACACCCCTCCCCTCCCCACCCCGCCACCTGCTACAGCTGTACCACTCCTCTGTGCCCCTCTGTATCCTACCCCCACTATATACCTGCTCTGTTGTTACCTCTGAAAAGCACTCTGTTATGCATATGTAATGTTGTACACCTTTGTAAAGCGCTCTGTTATGTATCCGTATTGGTGTATCCTTCTGTAGTGCACTCTGTTGCTTCTCGAAGCTAGGTCCGTGCTCAATAAATACAATAATAATAAAAATAATAAAAGAAAAGAGAAATGTGCCACTGAGTGTTCCAGCAGAATCGAGAAGTGTGCACTAAGCGTTCCAGCAGAATACAGAAGAGCACCACTGAGTGTTCCAGCAGAATAGGGAAGAGTGCCAAAGAATGGAGAAGAGTGCCACTGAGTGTTCCAGCCCAGGAAGTTGGCTGATTTGATGCACTTTGATGAAAAAGTGTTTCACCATAGCTAGCAAAACTCTGGGCGAAACCAAGAGGAAACTAGTAGAGCAGCCAGTCATCTTTGCAAGCAGAGACCTGTGTGAGAAACCTGAAGGTGTCTCCCTGGCTAAACCCCGGGGATCTGTTATCCAGGTGGCCAGGACACGGCCATCGCTATTGGATCCAGTTCCTGGGGGTGGACCAGTGAGGGAGGATCTCCTGGATGGGGGGTCCTCGGGGAGTGGGAGACCGACAGGTGAGACACGGTATCCACCTTCTTTCAACACCTTTTCCCCATCCTACCACGTAAGACATTCCAAACCACTGCCTGCCCCTTATGCAACATGAACACTTTCGCATGACACACAAAAGAACGGACTAATACCATAGCCGTTTATTTGACATGTTACAATACAAGGGTCAGGCAAAGTCAGGGAATTGATCAGAATCACACACACCCAATGGCCCTTTCCCTTCCCAACAGGGATAAAAGGTGGAACAAGAGAACACAATACGAGCAAGACAGACAGCACAATGAGACGGCTACCCAGACCCGGCAGTTCAAGAGGAGGAGAAAGGCGGCGACTATCGAGAGGCTGACAAGGAGACGCAACCTGGCCCTTTTCGATGCAGACCCACAAAACCTCTGGAGAGGGAGTCATAAAACCGAGGACAATAACCCCAGTGTGCTGCAACAGATGTCGGCGGTACCCACAGTGGGTGGACGCAGATAAGCAGGAGCGAGGGAAGCTCCCGCAATCGTGGTACCGGCCTTGACTCCAGTGGAGAGGAAAGCCAGGTGGTTCATCACAGCCAGTGACTCGAGGGGAGAACCGATAAGATCCGGGCTGTGGTGAATGACTGTCGCAAAATGGCAACTTGAACTACGTTCAAAGAACTGTACAAATGTTAAGGGGAGACCAGCTGCAGAGGAAACCGGCACCATGTGGATGCTAACTCGAGAGACTCTGTTTGATCCCCGTCTGAGTGAAACTACAGATACCAGGAGGCTGCAGGAGAGCCGCCAAGTTAGGTCAAAGTGGTCATACAAAATTCTGGTACAGTGGAAAGCCTTTGACCTCCGAACTGTGAGAAAGTAAGGAAAGTGAATCCCGTGAACATTTGAAAGTAATGGTGAATATGAAGTTGGCAAGAGTGAACCTGGAAGAAGGATGCTGACGAAAATAGGGCAAAGTCTAAAGTCCCAAGAAACATTGTGTTGACAAACGTGAACCCCGCTGAGAGATGTCCACGGTGAACTGTTTATAAAGACATTAAGATTGGTGAAAGTCGAGGAGCCATAGTGAACCCGGTGAGGGAGGATGAAAATAGAGAAGGGTCTGCGCCGTAAGAGGGGGACCCAGGGTTGAAGCCATCACCCGAGAAACATGCAGAACAGAACTTTGTGTAGATTTGTTGAAAGCCATAGTGAACCCGGTGGAGGGAGGCCAACAGTCGAGAGGGATCCGAGCCCAAACAAGGGGATTCAGGGGTGAAGCCATCACCCAAAGTCCAGTATGAGAAGAAACTGTTATTGATTTATGGCATACAAGTTGTGAAGGGTCAGCGCCCGGAAGAGGGGGACCAAGGAGTGAAGACTCCTCGCCCTAAGTGAAACCAGGAAACAAACTTTCATTTTGTTGAAGGAACTCATGTTTTTGTTATTTGAATATGTCAGGTCCTCAAAGACAAGAGATTTTCAAGTGAAACGAGACTTGGCCATCGACGGTCCTGAGAACTGGAACAGAACTGTCGCCTTGTGCTGGGGAAAGCTAGAGAACTGTGCTATGCTCCAAGATCCCACCTTACCCCGTGCTGAAAAGGTGGGAAAGGGAGACCCAGACTACCTCATCCTGACATATTATTTGAGAACACTTCTTTCTTTCCTTGAAAACTAACCCACACCCTTTTTGTATTAGTTGTAAGGTTTGGCAATAGGTTTCTCCAGTATAGGCCCTTTTTTATTTGACACAACGCCACTAGGACTGCCTTATTTTAATTTGATGGTCGACGCTTGCTCCTATCTTAGATTTAAGTTTAGATTAGGTGTTTTTCCAACCTGCATTTATAGTTCAATAAACACCCTTGAAATGTGATCACTTTTGTCTGTCTTTACTGTTGCCACCGTGAGTTCCTTACATTTGTTGCATGTTGGGAGAGAACGCAGCATAGATGGCAAGGTGAGAAGAACGAGGAAGGACTAATGTTCTACACCTGGAAGTGTTCACAATGACTGAGTCAATGCCGACCCAGAACATACTGTCATTGACTTGCATAAAGGGCATATATAATATTTTTGGCTCACACATACTGGTAAATGGAACAGTACAAGTATTTGGGCTCATCTGCTGGCATAATGTTCAGATAAATGTGACACAGCTAGCAGTCATGAATACTCTCAAAATGTGATCTGTAACATTTCTAAATAGACCAAATACAACTGTGCAAATGAACAAGTGCTTTATGGACAAAGGGTATTTATGAAGAAAAGCATGACCTATCAGAGAGTGAGTGACCTGTGGGCCATCGTCTGTTAGACGAAATATTGAATGGAGACTGTTCGCTTAGTAGACATGTCTATAGTTAGAAAGTATTTCAACTGCCAATATGCTGGGCATGCTTTCCTGATTAATGAAGTAGTGCCATATACCGATTTACCTGGAGGAAATGTTTCATTGTATCAACCTGCTTGCAAAGGGGAGGGCTTTTACTTGTTGTGGTCCCAGAGGGAGATTGGAGAGGAAAGTACTGGAGCCATGTCCCCCTCTCAGAGAAAGTGTGCTAAATGTATTCCCAAGGCCACATGCTGCATTCGGCTGCTGCTGATATGGCTACATTGCTCGCCAATCCACCGGTTTGGCAGAGGCGGTGTGCTTACCTTGCGTGTAGAATACAGGATTGTGTGCACACACCAGGAGTCCCAGAGAGACACAGTATGTTTCGTCTCAGGGAAACTCGGCCTGTCAATAAACCAGAGGAGGAAAGCAGTCCATGGACCAGAAGGACATCTCCTGAGACAGGAAGACCTGGAATGCCACAGAGCCGGGGACACTGATGGAAGGATTTCCAAAGTGGCTCCACACGTCGCAGATGTCTTTGAAACCTCAGAGCGATGCGTTACAGCTAACAGAACAAATTTAGAACCAATAAAGTCATTAACCAATACAGAAACCCGACTAATAGTCTAAAATAAGCAATTTCCGGGCAGGAAACAAGACAACCATGAGAATAACCTATCACAGGCAGTCTTAGCAACTGTGCCACAGTCTCATGGGTATAAAATGTGCTGTAAAAGTTCACTAGGTGTCTTAGACCCAGTGGAAGCAGATGTACCTCCAGATGCTCCTTTGATATTGCGCTTCATACCGGACTCCATCCTCTAAGAGCAGTACCGGGACTGGGTACAGAACCTGTGTTGTTCAGTGTAGTTTTGTTTACAAGACCAGTGCATTGCCCCTGAGCTATCAGTCCCCGTCGATACAAGGGGATTCTGCTGGAGAAAAGACTACTGGAAGGGCTGCTGCCTAGAGAAGGCATTACAAGCCTGGAGTGGCTGTGAGAAGAGGTGGTAAGCTGCTAAGACCTAGAGTCACCTGGAGGGGGAAGGGTAACTAGAAGGGGACAAGACCCCTCTCCAGACCTGGAAGAAGCCTTGAAATGTTAGGTGAAAGCAGAGTGGGAGATTGGACTGTAATTGCTGCAAGAACCTCTCAAGTGCAATACTTGTATTTCATTGCTTTACAACAGGGCTCGATGTTTGTCAGTCAACCTTTGGGAATTAGTCTTATGTTATAGAGAAAAGTCAGCCAGTGACGGTAGGACTGATTAAGAGTAGGTTTGTTAATTATGTTGGCCAGCTCTTTGGACCGTTCATTATAAGGTTAGGGTTTCTGAGGAGTGGCAAGGACATACAAGTATTAGGCATTCATTTTAGATGATAAATTGGGTGTCAGAACCAAAGAACTACTTATATTGTTAGCCCATACTGCGATTGCTTTATATGGAAGTCCTTCTTTTAGTTTGACAGATGTCACTAGTTCCCTAAGTAATTTGTCCAACCCCAAACTCTAATTAATCTGTCACTAAATAAGGATCTGTGGAACTACACCTTA
Source organism: Ambystoma mexicanum (assembly GCF_040938575.1). Lineage (NCBI taxonomy): Eukaryota > Metazoa > Chordata > Amphibia > Caudata > Ambystomatidae > Ambystoma > Ambystoma mexicanum. Next base: position 1,606,808,448 of record NC_090932.1, read on the forward strand.
AATGTGACGTCTATTATTGTCTTGAGTTCTCCACACAAATTAAAGTGAGGTATGAGGCGGCTCTCAGACTGACAACCAACATACCAAAAAAGGGAAATGGGTTCCCAGGGTTCCTCATTTTTCAAGCAGCCCTATCTCCAAACCAAAAATTCTGGTCTTCCATAATCCTTTGTATGTAGATAATGGTAATAAGTGAAGTCTCCAGACTGCCCCTCCCATAACCTGCCAACTACCAGATGCTTTTTGCACTTGAGGTTCAATATATCTCTTTGAGAGAGAGAGCAACAGACTGTTAGGGCTGGTGTTCCAAGCCTCAATGCAGGAGCTGCTATGCCACACCTGTCCCCAACCAATCAAGGCCAATAACCCTTTGCTTCACAGGTCCCTGGTTCTGAACAACCCGGCGAGGGGAGACTGGGACCAGTTAATAAACCAGAGACAATTTCCGCTTCTCATCCTCAACTCAGTCTCTAAGAGAAGAGAGAAGGTACAGACAGCCTTCAGTAAACGTATATATATTAGGCTAGATATCATCTCAACAATACGTGAACGTAAAATCTAAAGTATCTTGTGTGCAGTTATCTATTTAGTGACATGCTGATCTTGAGCAGCTGTAATGCCTATTACAGTTATCCACCAATGGCTTTAAAGGCCACTACAGAGCACAAGTAATATTGTGCCTGTATAGGGCAGTGCTATCTCTCCTTGTGTATGTCTATTTCAACAGTGTGGTTATGTTAAACGGGTATTTTGTCAATGTAAAGCCCGAATTAAACTGATAGAAGTCAGAAAGTCAGGAATGAGAGAGGAAGAAGAGGAGGCAGTGAAGGAAAGCTTGAAGGAGAGCTGCGTGTCATCTCATACAGGGACTGCAAACACATACGAACGATGATTCCTCAGCCTAACCAGGCACCTAACACAGCTAAAACAAGGCATAGGGTGAACATTCTCTACTGCAGCCTACTCAGGAACCACCACCCAGGAACCATCCGGGCCACCATACTACGCGATAGACTTGATAAGGACCCTAAGAGGTCGAAACACGTGCCAGCTGACCACAACAGACTATAGATGTTCTCCTAACTAAAAACCACTGTTTTCACTCAAACAATTGTGCGGATAATCATCCTTTTCCGAAAAACAAGTGTGAGGTGACCTGCCTTTACTCTTTGTAAAAGGAGGTAACCTTGCAGCTATTCAACCAAATCATCCTATTTCAGAGTGAAGCGCTGGAAGTGTTCCACACTATGGCCCACACCCTTTTTCCTGATATTGAGAAAGGTCTGAGCCCAGAAGAGGGGGACGCAGGGTGAAAAAGCATCACCCCGCGTACAGCAGAAAAGGAACTTTTTGTTTATTATTTTGGATAGGCAAGGGACGTTTTGAAGAAAAGAGACTTAAACCACTGAAGGCCCTGATTGCTGAGAGCGGAACTGTTGGCTTGTGCTGAGAAAGCTCGAGCGTGTGCTGTGCTCCGGAATACCACCTTGCCCTGGCCTCCAAACGTGGGGAAGGAAGACCCCCAGCTACCACATCCTAACCTATCATTTGTGAACACTTCTTTATTTTTTCTGAATCTTATAATGATTGGCAATAGGTTTTTCTTAGTATAGGCCTTTTTATTTGACAAGATGCCACTAGGACTGCTTTATTATTATTTGATGGTCTTAGATTTAGTTTTAGATTAGGTGTTTTCTCAACCCTCAAATATAGTTTAATAAACACTTTGAACTGTGATCACTTGTGTATGTCTATACTTTTACCACCATGAGTTCCTTACAGATAGGATAGGTGATAGAGTAGCAGTTAGTGAAGATAGGGCAGATGGAAAGCATCATGGAGGGAGAGAGCAGAGAGATGGTAGGGGGAGAAAGAGAAGGAGGGAGAAACTGCACTCATCAGGCGGCCAAGCAGAAAGCCAGGCACAGATGAATCATGTACACGAGAATGGAAGTCCAGACGAGAGAAGAGAGTCCTGCGGCTGACAGAGGGTGAACCCGTCAAAGAGGCTAGGAGACTAAATCCCTTGCCAGCTCTTCGCCAGCCACAGGACACCCACTATGCAGAGACTTAGTTCTGCAGTTGTTTCACTTAGAGCACAGATGAACACCAGACAGCAGCACTGGATAGACCAAGAAGAGGCGGTGAAGCACCTAGAGCTGAGAGCACAGTGCTGGATATGGGGTAGGATGTCTAGTTTTCTGGAGGGAGGGAGGAACGCCCAAATTTCAAACACAACAACAAATGCAAAACACCTAGATTCGAGTTTCCTGGATAGAGGGAAACAAACCCTACATTTAAAAACACAGCAGAAAATGCAAAACACCTAGATTTGTGTTTCCTGGATAGAGGCCTACGTGCCATATATGCATAACATACAACTGTAGGTGACATGCAGCAGACTAAAAGCTTTTGGGAATAGGAGTAATAAGAGAGGTGGGACAGTTTAATAGGGAGCAGTAATGGCTGTTCCCACTCCCCGCACCTTGCTTACCTTGTCATTCGCTGCTGGTTGACGGCTCCGCGGCAGGCCCCAATGGCAAACAATGGTAAACACAATCTGGAGCTACTACTGAGAGAACTGCGCTTTGCTTTGGGGCCCTTAGCCGAGGGGGCTGCATGGGCAGTGGGGCTGCCCTGGATGGAGGACCTAAAAGGGGCCTCAAGCCCAATCAGATCACAGGTGGGAGGAAACCAGAGGCGGGCACAGGAAAATGGGAAGTTTTACCGGCACTGAAGTGAGCTCAAGGTCGAAAAAGTTGCTGAGGTGCGCAGATGTTAAATAATCCAAAAAGCAAGTTCCCAATTAGTAATTAAAGCCCAGGAGCACTTACCCCAAAGAAACTATGCAGCAAGTGGCTATGGCGGGGAACTCCAAGGGCTAGTGCTTTAGGGCCAATCAGATCACAGGTGGGAGGAAACAAGACATGGGCACAGGGAAACAGGAAGTTTTACCGTCCCTGGAACAGGCTCGAGGTCGGAAAATGTGCTGAGCTGCGCAGATGTTATATAATCCAAAAAGCAGGTTCCCAATTAGTAATTAAAGCCCAGGAGCACTTACCCCAAAGAAACTATGCAGCAAGTGGCTATGGCGGGGAACTCCAAGGGCTAGTGCTTTAGGGCCAATCAGATCACAGGTGGGAGGAAACAAGGCATGGGCACAGGGAAACAGGAAGTTTTACCGCCCCTGGGACAGGCTCGAGGTCGGAAAATGTGCTGAGCTGCGCAGATGTTATATAATCCAAAAAGCAAGATCCCAATTAGTAATTAAAGCCCCAGGAGCACTTACCCCAAAGAAACTGTGCAGCAAGTGGCTGCGGCAGTGAACTCTGAGGGCTAGATCCTCTGAAAAACAAAGCGGGCCTCAGACCCAATCAGATCACAGGTGGGATGAAATCAGGGGCGGGCACAGGGAAACAGGAAGTTTTACCGGCCCTGGAGTGGGATTAAGGTTGAAAAAGGAGCTCAGATGCGCAGATGTTAAATAATCCAAAAAGCAAGTTCCAAATTAGTAATTAAAGCCCCACAAACACTTACCACAAAGAAAATATGCAGCAAGTCTTTTCTTAAGTAATTCTCTATAAATGTCACTTTCACAGGGTTGCAGACGCTATTGTATTTAGGCCTTGGTTTCTGATATGGGTGTGGGTCCCAGACTCGCACTTCGGCATTACTCCTCCTTGGTTCACTCTCCTGCCAAGTAAGCAACTGGTTTTGATTCTCTTTCGGGTCGCAGATCCTCTCTTTTGGGTGCTGGTCTCAGACTCACACAGTGGCGTTACTTCCCCTTGGTTTTGGTTTTCTTTCGGGTCCCATACCCTCTCTTTTGGATGCGGGTCCCTGACTCGCACAGTGGTGTTACTCCCCCCTTGGTTTACTCTCCTGCCAAGTGAGGGTTTTGGCTTAGTTTCATGTCCCAGACCCTCTCTTTTAGGAGGGGTTACCAGAATTGCAAGATGGTGTTACTCCCCCTCGGTTCACTTTCTTGCCAAGTGGGTAACTGTCTTTCATTTTATTTTCGGGTCCCAGACACTCTCTTAAACATCTTCGGTCCTCTAAGAAGTTCTCAAAAATCCACATACCTGTACTACTCTTCCTGAACAGTACCAGCATTTCCCCAGTCATGTGTTACTCACTGAGGCAAGTGGGTAAGTGTCTTACACTTCCCCGGACCTCTAACAACATCTGGTAAAATCTACATACCTGTTCTTCTCTTCTTGAAAAGTACCAGCATTTCCCTAGTCACTGTGTTGCTGGCCCCAGGAGCACTTACCCCAAAGAAACTATGCAGTAAGTGACTGTGGTGGTGAACTCCGAAGGCTAGACCCTCTGAGCTACAAAGCAGACCTCAGGCCCAATCAGATCACAGATGGGAGGAAACTAGGGGCGGGCACAGGGAAACAGGAAGTTTTACCGGCCCTGGCGAGGGATCAAGGTCGAAAGAGGCACTCAGATGCGCAGATGTTAAATAATCCAAAAAGCAATTTCCAAATTAGTAAATAAAGCCCCACAAACAGTTACCCCAAAGAAGATATGCTGCAAGTCTTTTCTTGAGTAATTGTCAATAAATGTTTCTTTCACAGGGTTCCAGACTCTCTTGTGTTTAGGACTTGGATTCTGATATGGGGGCGGGTCCCAGACTCGCACTTTGGCATTACTCTGCCTTGGTTCTCTCTCCTGACAAGTGAGCAACTGGCTTTGGTTTTCTTTTGGGTTCCAGACCCTCTCTTTTGGGTGCGGGTCCCTGACTCGCACAGTAGAGTTACTCCCCCTTGGTTTAATCTCCTGCCAAGTGAGGGTTTTCGTTTTCTTTTGGGTCCCAGACCCTCTCTTGTAGGAGTGAGTGCCAGAATCGCAAGGTGGCGTTACTCCCCCTATGTTCACTCTCCTGCCAAGTGGGACCAGACCCTGTGTTACGCTTTCCCGGACCTCTAACAACATCTGGTAAACATGCATACCTCTTCTCCTCTTCTCCTCTTCTTGAACAGTACCAGTACTAGCCTCGAGGTAAGTACCGTTACCAACGCACCCTGTCCATTGTGCTTGAACTTTCGTCGGGCTCTCCTCTACCTTGCATGTGACATCTCAGAATAAACTAGACCGCTCACTTCCTTTCACTGAAGTGATCTTCCTCGTCCCAGTACCAGTGTTTCCCTCGGCTGCGGGAGGCTTAAAGTCTTTGGATATTGCAGGTTTGTCAAGGATAACAAGATGGTGAACCTTAAACCAGAGTATATTAGTTCTCCCTGCAAGGGAGGTGGAAGGACTTACTGCTTCATCACGAGTTTGGCGGTAACCCTTAAATGCGGCGGTAATGCTATTACTGCCGTATTTAAGGGTCTGCCAAATCCCAGGCTTGGCGTATTTACCCCCAGCTCTGAGCTGGGGGCAAATCCGCTGTAATTTTGCCAATTATTGACGCTATTACTGCCGCCGAACATTCTCCATTGGGCCCAATGGGGAATGCGAAATTCCCGAATGGGCCCAATGGGGAATGGGGGCTTACCATTCCAGAAAACCTGTGATCCGGCGCTAATACCGCAAGGGTTAGTGCCCAACTCGTGATGAGGCCCTTAGTATTGGAGATGGGGCTAGTTTATCAAGGTAGATAAATACTGTGTTCCCTAAGAATGATCGTCCCTAATTCCATAGAGTGCTTTCCTCCCCATGTGATCCTTCCTTGGTGCACCACTCCCACCGGGGTATTATTGTACGGTGGACACCCCACCATAGTCCCATGGGTAAGGTCTCCCCCTAGGGAAGAAGGGACAACGTCTTCAGATTCGTCACATAATACAAAAGTTGCATAAGGAAACAGGTACCCACTGCACCTTTGGTAGGAAATGTTTCCACCATGGCACACTGGTGTGAAGAGCTACACTGGACTGGAAATCTATCCTTGTGGTATTATAGTCAATAATTAAAAAAAGGCTTTTTGAACAAGAACTAAGAGTCATGAAATAGACTTGAATGAAAACATTGAATGGCATAGATTTTATTTATTTGTTTAATGGTTAACAGATTAACCATTAGCAAAATCACACCTTTTGTACTTCATACAATAATACAATAATGTATACTATACATACAATTATACTTCCTTTAAAACTGAATCAATAAAATGTAAAACAGTTATAGATAAGGATATCTCATTTGAGCTCATCATTCGGTTCCAAACATGATCTTGCGACAACAGTACATTCTATTAAAAAAAACCTAGCAAACAGTTGTTTGCTTAAAGGTGACAAGGTTACCCATACTACTACCAGATGTTTCAGTGTTTCAACCGCAATGTGACAGAATCTACATAATCTAATTTCTTACAATGCCAATGCAAGCGCAGGAGACTTCATTTGTTAAAAATAAATTTACCCTAAACCTTAAAAATGTTGCCCTATAAATCTGAGATGGATGTTTACACAGATACCACGGTAAAACATTAAAAGATCAAATATCATATGGTGAGCAATAAAAAAGATTATAGGCTGCAATCTTTTCTCTATTGATCATCCAGTCCAGTTCATTTAAATGCTTTATTTATTATTTCGAGATAATAAACATATTACAAACATCAATATAGAGTCAATGAGATACACCATAACAATGAAAATGGTAGATTTTCCAAAAGAGGGAAAACGTAGGCTGGTTTAATTCCTCCTTATAGCGTCACACATCTAAGCCACCATCTACAACCAACCCTATGCCTGTTACTAAAAATAAATAAAACATATACAGACATGTAGACAACATGACACGATTCACACTCACACTTACACACAGTTATCACACACACCCACATCCCTACAAATCACGCATTTGCCTCAACTCTCACAACTATTTCAAAGGAAGACTAATCCCAACCATCAAATGCATTAAATGGTCCCCACATCTCCAAATAATCACCCTAATGTTTCAGTTTTTGCATTGTGAATTTCTCATAGCTGGCCAGAGTCTGCAAATCTGACAGTCAGCCCTCTACCTTTGGCTTTTTTCTTGTTTTCCAAACCCTTAGGATTTGCTTAGCTGCCATTACCAACGCTTTATCTAGCCAACTACCATAGCCTCGAGCCACATTACATCTCTCTGTATCTGAAAGTAGAACCACTGGATAAGGCGATCAATTGTAGCTAACCTGTCCAGAACCTCTACCCAAAATCCAGTCACTCTTATGCATTCCGATAGCATATGTAACAGGATACCTCCCCTTTGATCACATCTCCAACAGGATTCCTCATTTGTCATACCTAACTCAAGCATCCGCACAAGAGTCCAGTACAGACGACTCAGAATCCTCTGATGAATTAATCGCAGATTCAAATCCATCTTTGACTTCGTTCCCACTCTTAATAAACCATACCATTCCTTTACGGGTAAATACCTACCCAGTTCTTTCATCCATGCTTGCCGCAATCTTTCCCAGGAGGCATCATTTTTGGGAACATTGATCCAATGCAAGGCGGTGAGTCAAACATATTACAGGCCATTGTTTTATCTCTCATTGGTCCATTTAACATCCCTTGTCTCTGTGTCAGAAGAGACTCCAACTCGGCATACCTCCTTAATTCCCTCCTCTCTAAACCAAAATTGAATCTAAGAGAGTCAAAAGGAACCATTTGCTCATTATTTCAAACATCACACATTCTTAGAATTCCTTTCGTCATCCAACTTCGCCAGCACAGAGTCTTATTCTCATTTTGTAACCCTGGGTTATACCACAGAGACTCTCCATAATGAATCCATAAATTCTCGCCACAGCCTACCATCCATGAAACAAGTGCATCTCTAGTTGCCTGTTGGATATATTTTGCGGTTATACCTATTACCTTGTGGTATTTTATTATGGCAGTATTTTTATAAGTCTTGGTAGTATATTGTGGTAACTCGTTGGGGTATTCTTATAGTGGTGGGACTAATTTCAGAATATTGGCTAATAATTGTTTTTACCAGGGTCAATAACAACAAACAAAATACTGGACTTGATACACTCTGGATAAATGGTGCATGCCCCCTCGTGGTATCTTATGTACAATACCACACTACGCACTTTTGTCTGAGTTTCAACAATTGTAAAGCATGCAATTGAAATACTGCACATTCATTCAATCTCTCTAGCTAAACAGCGCACGTCAGCTACTTTATTTTTAGATATCCCTTACCAGACTTCAGTCTTTTTATGCATGTCAAAAAACATGGACTTAATGCAGCATAAATAAATGTAATAAGACTACAAGTTACTGTGAAATCTGTTTTTTATCGTGAAATTGAAATATGCAAGTTACACAGAGTAATAGTTATGGTCACATTGTATCTCACAGTGCAAATACCTTTCAATAGCTTTCAGCAGTGCCAAGTCTTACCAACTGTACTTGGCAGCGTGAAACTTGGCAATAGAAATACACTTTAAACAAGGCTTTTTAACCCATAAATGCAGGATTAAATGCAAGTTAAAAATAGACAGAGCGTAATATGAAATTACCTAACTACCTGACCTCCCTCAAAACAGCAGCCCCTCACTTAAACTCATATTTTCCTAGATATGTTGGTGATATTTCTGACTGAGGTTGGCATGGAGATCTTCCCCAATCTTTCTTCCTGCCACGCCCAGGTTCACTCAGATAAGAACCGCTTCAGCATCAGACAGCCTGCTAGCACTGAATTTCCGTCTGCCCATTCAGCCTCTGGTACTTCGTCTCCCATTCCCGAAGATGTCTGAATGCCACTCCTTCTCAAAACCCTTTTTATTAAATCTACCTGTCACTCAAGGGAAATACATCAGCTTGAGCAGATCATTGCACTGAAATAGCACGTGATTTCATTGCTGGAGAGCAACAGATACATCTCTCCTTGCTTCCCCTGTAATACAATGCCCTGTTTTCACTGGAACAGATCTTCACATTTGTTTTATCACCCAGCTCAAATTCAGCCTGCACAAAAAAGCATCATGCATTTTCCCAATCTGCCTTCAGCCTATTTCATCATGGACTCATTTGCACTAAATGTTATTAAGGGATTCAGTTACATGTTAACTGGCATTGGGTTAGGTTAGTATGTTAATTTATATTAGTATTATGTTTAATGCAGCTAAGTCCATTGAAATATCACCCTCCAGGAACGTGCAATTTCAAGCATGTGCATGTGCTGTGTGTATTGGCCTTTATTTAATTCTGCACGAGAGTGAAACTCTAGAGTTTTCTTTTCTTATCTCTTGATCACCTTTATCTTTTCATCTTTTATCTTTTTAATCAGTGATCTTTTTATGACTTATCTTTATCTTTTGATCACCTTTATCTTTTATCTTTTTTAATTGGTGATCCATTATTTTGTTTTTTTGTCTTTGTCTTTGTTTCAAAAAACATACATTCAACAAAACTGTGTCATTAACTTCCGTCTGATGCAAAAACCAGTTAGTGATAAGAATACATTTGTGATAAACATAGTCTGTGATACAAGTAGTCTTTGTAAATACAGACTGTAATAACATAGTCTGTGATAAAAGTAGTAAAAATAGTCTGTAATAGAAATAGACTTAAATACTAGTTTGTGATAAAATCACACAGCAAACTGTTCTTGGTGGAACTCCTCAATTCCGGGACTTCATGGAATTTTTTTGGGGGTCATCATCTCTTCATCTTTTGGGGTTTATCATCTTCACCCCTTCTTCGGTCCAGGGGGCTTTCCAGAGGGCTCCAATCCAGTGGTATCCTCCAGGGATCCGGCTCTCTAAGGATCCAGCGCTGACGTGGAAAACAATTATTTTTGTAGAGTAAAAAGAAAAGACAACTTAAGTATCACGCACATCAAACTTTTTACTTTGCTTTCTCACTGGAACATCTGAAACCAAATCTAGTTAAACACACTAATACTACATGGTATTTTAAATAACAGCCTTAAACACAAAACTCCTTTCCCTTACTTGTCTAGTTGTACTTTTGTGCACTAGCACTATTTTGCTATGGCAATTCTATTTTTATTTTTTATTCTCTATTAGTTTCAACTCGCTCTATTCTTTTCACTTCATGTTTTGGGTGAAAGGGTTTAATTTGATTTACATGCACAAACTGTTCCACTGTTAATTCTCCGTCCTTTTTAGCCATTTGGAGACCACAGGTGAAACCTTATCCACAATTCCATATGGCCCTTGCCATGCTGCAAGAAATGTTGAGGTTTTAGGTTTCCCTTTCCCGAAGTAAAATTTATAAATCGGGTCTCCTATTTCATATTCTCTCACAGATGCCTTCCTATCATAATATGTCTTTGCATCGTCAGCGGCCTTTTCCAAATTTTGCTGCGCAAATGCAAATGCATATTGCAAATGCGTTCTCAATTCTTCCACATATTCATGAATTGTGGTCGCATTTACAAGCACCTGTTCATTTGTTTTGTAAAGTAAGTGTTGTGGCAGAACCATTTTCATTCCCGTCAATATTTCATGAGGACTGAGATTTGTTGATTTAGAGGGTGTCGACCTAATATCCATTAGTACCAACATATCAACTATTGATCTGTTACACCGTTCCACTCCCCCTGACGACGAGGGTCAGTTAGAAATGTGTAGCTTTCTGTTCACACCCAAGATTTGCCATATTTTTTGTCATCAATGCATTAGTGAAATGACTTCCATGGTCTGATTCTATTCTTTGAGGTAAACCAAATCGTGAAAAAATATGAGTAAGTGGCCGCCGTTTGCGCATTGCATTCTGGGGCTGGAATGCACTCCACCCATTTGGGCATTAGACTAGTTACTGTCAGCATGTACCTGTTTCCCCTTGCTGATCTTTTTACAGGCCCGATATAGCCAACTTGCAAATCAGACCATGGGGGTGTCAAGCCCCTTTTCATCAACGGTGCTCTATAAACCGATGACACAGGTTGAAACTGTGCACACACCAAACACCCTCTGGTGTAGAGCTCAACATCTTGGGACATGTGTGGCCAATAGACATGATCTTTTAAAATGTCCAAGGTTTTTTGTGAACCTCTGTGTCCTCCAGTTATGGCATTGTGGGCATGATGTAACATCAATCCTCGAAATGACAAAGGCACTACCCATTGGATTTGGCCTGTCATAGATTCTCTAATTATCAGCCCGTCTTGCAATCTAATTTTCTTTTTGTTTTTTAATACCACTCTCAAATCCTCTTTCCCTCTGCAGTCCTCTTCAGTTAGAGGATTTTGTTCTGCCTCTAATGGTTTTAATATAGGCCTAAAATAAGGTCTTCCTTTTGCGCTTTGATCAGGTCCCGATCTGAAATATCAAAACTCCATTGTGCCACAGGCTGCTCAACTGCTTTTGGAGTCTTGGAGCGTGTTATCGCATCTACCTGTATTTCACCAAGCAGGTGTTCAATAGGAAATAACTCACCCATCACAGCACCAATTTTGGCTAACTGATCTGTCTTATTTACCTCCTTATCCTCACCTGGTGCTTTCAAATGACCACGTATTTTCCTCCAATGGATTATCAGGTCATTTTCTGACACAAGTTTGTCTATAGCTTGAATCAACTTGCCATGTTTAAGTGGTTTCTTGTTATAAGTGAGCATGCCTTTCACTTTCCAGCCAGGTAAATATTCCACAAACCTATTTTGTGCATAATCAGAATCAGTTACTAGAACTATTTCTTTGAGTTTATTTTCTATTGCCGTATATATTGCCTTATAAATAGCTGCCAATTCTGCCACTTGACTACTTCTGGGACCTATCCTCTTGCTTACACTTGGAATGTTGTCACATTTAAAACATATTCCTGTGACAAGCTCCTTTTCTGTATCATTTTCTACATGGTATGCGCATCCATTTGCATATAGCCGGTAAATCTTTACATGTTTCTTCGTTGAATGCTTTGTGCAGGGATTGCTCAAATTCATTCAAACTTGTATCTAGCATTGTGTCATCAGGTGCTCATACAGCTGCACAATCATGCAATTCTGCTATGGCACTTTTTATTTTGTCCATACTTCACTTCTACAGGAAATCTCTGAAGTGCTAATGTCCAGGAAGTAATTCTGGACTGGGCCAAATTCCCTGGTCTGATTCTCTTATTTTGCAAAGATATCACAGGCTGGTGATGTGTTTCAATAATCACCCACTCCCCTTGAATTATGGGGCGGAAATGTAGGAACGCCCAGTGGTCAGAAGGGCTTTTTCGCATTCGCTAAATTTGGTTTCTACCTGTGATAATGCTTTGCTAGCATATGCAATGGTTTTGTTATTCACATCATGTTTTCGATATAACACTGCTGACATGAATTGATCTGTAAATCCTATTTCTACAAATAAATCCTGGTTTTTCATTGAATATGCCAAACATGGTGCTTTCATTCGACACTCTTTTAGCCTGGCTACTGACTCATTTTGTTCTTTTTCTCTATTTCCAGGATACACCCTGCTTCAGTAGTCTCATTAAAGATTGTGTAATCTCTGCATAATTCTCATTACATTTCCTATTGTAACTTGTAATTCCTAACAAACTCTTTAAACTTTTCAAATTAGTGAGATATTTCAGCTTATGAATCGCCTCCACCTTTTTCTTTTCTGGTTTTAATCCATATTCTGTCACTTCATGACGTAGGAAGTTTACCTTTTATCTACAGCACTGTGCTTTCTGTAAAGTTACTTTTGACCCAGCCTTCTATAGACAACTGAGCACATGTCTAATCTCATTGAAGTGGCTTTTCAGATCTTCATGTTTGATTAGCACATCACCCACATAAACTATTGTCCCCCTTTCATCTCCATCCGGGATTGCCTTGCTCAGGAATAGCCCAAATTCACTCCCACTATTGACATACCAAAAAGATGTCCGAGACCACGCATATAGTGATTTGTCAAAAGAAAATTCAAATTAATTTTGAATATCTTCAGCTAGTGGCACACACCAGTATCCAGCTATAAGGTCTAATGTGGTAAACACCTTTGATCCGTGAACCTGTGCAAGACCATGATCAATAAATGGAAGGGGCCACCTTGAAACAGGTACCCTTTTGTTTAATTCTCATAGATCTGCACACAAGCGCCATTGGCGATTAGGTTTTAGCACACCTAATATAGGGGTATTTGATGTACTATGAATAGGCCTAATGATTCCTCCAGATTCTAAATTTTGGATTATTTCAGCTAGTGATTCCAAACATGCCAGGGGTAACCTATATTGTCGCACAAATACTGGCTCCGTACCATGTCCTGCTAGTAGTGTGGCAACATGCATATCGGTTAACCCACAATCGTATGCATCTTTGGCAAAAACCTGTTTGAATTCCATAAATATTTTTCTCAATTGGTCTTTTTCTTCTTCAGTGGTGTAAGCATCTGCAGGTTGAATTTGCTCTTCTACCATTTTAGAAAATTCTGGGAAGTCCTCCAAAGGAGGAACCTCTATACTTTCCTCTAATTGTGTGGCAATATCTCTTTGGAGGGTTGCTACACTCAAATATTTTGGAACATTGACCTCCATTTCAATATGCTGCTTTTCTCTTTTAGATTCACTTAATTTGAATAAAATCCAATCATCTTGATGAGAGCACACTATTTCACTTGGCTCATAAGAGTACACAGACTGAACTTTAAAGATTCCTTTAGGCTTAGAATCCAAGGATTCTGGTAATTCACCCAGTGCACTCACATAGCTTTCAGAAATATTCCCAATCACTGGGTTACTGAAATCGGCAGTGTAATAAGACTTCTGTATTGCCATTCCGATTGCTGAATTTTCGACCAAATGAATGTCTTGACACCCTTTATTGTCCACCAGGATCTGAATATGTCCATCCCCAATCTCTATCAGTGGTGTATATTTGCATTCTAACCGTTGCTGCCTCACGGATTCATTTAGGAATACAAATGCATCAGAACTTTTTATCTGTTGTCCCTTTCTGTATTTTAACCCTACTGTAACTTGTCTGGTGAATGCGGGAATGGTAACATCCCTTTTCACCTGCAGTTCAACTGCATATGGTGTCATTTGGGCGCAATGGTAAGCTTATCTTTTGTCTTCAATTTCAGATGCGGCTCCACTCAACCTGGACCAAACCTTTTGATTTAGAAAGTCTAATACCATACACATCCTGTACATGATGTCATTTCCCAAATAGAATTTATTTTGTGTCCCGCTCACAATCCATACATTATGATGAATACTCTTAGGGCCAATTGTAATCTTCAACATGCATCTTCCTACAATTCTTTTTTCCAACTCGGGGTCATCTAGGCCAAAAATGTGTTGATTTTGTATTCTGAACTTTGGGATCTCCTCCCTGTCAATTATTTGCTAGAGTACCTTTTCATTAATAAATCTCCTTTCTTGTTCAAGTGCTAAAGTGGCTTCAATCATTTCGGGATGCCCATTCACATGGATGAGAATCCATGGTTGCCCATCTCCCATGTGTATTTCTGAGATGGTTGAAATGTGCTTTTCTTTATTTATCTCTGGAGTGACATTTGGTTTGTGTTTTTCTTCATTTAAATAAAAACACAGCGTGTTTTTCTCTATTTCTGTTTGTAATTTTTTCTTGGGGTCCAACTAAATCTCCAAAGACTGCTTCTCTTTTTCTCCTCACACATGAGAATGACAGTGATGCTGGGCACACAGCCATTTTGAAGATATACTTCCACTGCCCTTTCTGATTTAGCAATGGTATGGCATTCTTTTACACTGTTGCTTTGTGTCATTATTTTCTTAGGTCTCAATGTTTTTTTTAGCTAAGGACCACAATACTCCATTTACCCCATCAATGAGGGACGACAACCTTTTCAGGCAATTTGTCCCTATGAGAAAGGGGCGCTCCATAATGAATCCATAAATTCTCTCCTCAGCCATTTTCTTCTCATCTGAGCAAAGCAGGTTAGCAGTAACTGTGTGCAGTAGTCCCTCTTGGGCCTTTTACCATCTCTCTTGTGTTGTGTGCCCCCAGCCCTGCAGTTTCACCCCTCTCTGATCCCACTTGCTCCATTTCCCCATTCGTTCACATCCCTCCCGCCCTCCCTGATTGGTCATTCCTCTGGAGCTGCTGTGCCTAACGGCCCGCGGTGCTCCCTGCTTGCATTTCCCATCTGAGCAGAGCAGGTTAGCAGTAACTGCATGCAGTAGTCCCTCTTGGGCCTTATACCATCTCTCTTGTGCTGCATTCTCCTAGCCCTGCAGTTTCACCCCTCTCCGATCCCACTTGCTCCATTTGCCCATTCGTTCACCTCCATCCCACCTCCCAGCCCGCCCACCCTCCCTGATTGGTCATTCCTCCGGTGCTGCTGTGCCTAACGGCTTGCGGGGCTCCCTGCTCGCATTTCCCATCTGAGCAGAGCAGGTGAGCAGTAACCGCGTGCATTAGTCTCTCTTGGGCCTTTTACCATCTCTCTTGTATTGTGTGACCCCAGCCCTGCAGTTTCCCCCCTCTCCGTTCCCATTTGCTCCATTTCCCCGTTCGTTCACTTCCCTCCAGCCGCTCACCCCACCCTCCCTGATTGGTCATTTCTCTGGCGTTAACTGACCCTCCCAGGGCAGCCCCTTGCCCGGCAGCCCCTGCGTCTAAGGGCCCCAAGGCAAAGGGCGGCTCTCAAAGAGGCGACTCCCGATAGTGTCTGCAGGTGTCCGCAGAGGAAGCCAGTTGCCAGCCATCAACCAGCAACTAAGGAAGGTCGGAGTGGCCCAGGTTAGGTATAGATCCTCACTCTACCCTGCAAACCTGTCCATATAGCAGACTCTCAAACTTAGATGTGTTTTCTCCTGTTCTTAAAAGTGCACTGTAAAAGTATTTAAAAAATAGCATTTTGAAACCTAGGCATTTTCCCCTCTATTCAGGACTCTCAAACTTAGGTGTGTGTTTCTCCTGTTTCTATAATTGCACTGTGAAAGTATTTTAAATTACATTGTGAAACCTAGGCCTTTTTTCCTGTATTCAGGACTCTCAAACTTAGGTTTGCTTTTCTCCTGTTTCTATAATTGCACTGTGTAAGTATTTAAAATTGCATTGTGAAACCTAGGCGTTTTTCCTTCTATTCAGGACTCTCAAATTTAGGTGTGTTTTTCTCTTGTTTTTTGTAATTGCGTTGTGAAGTAGTGCCGTTCTGTGGCTTTGCCTCCTAGCAAAGCACTCATCTTGCAAACCTTTCTACCACTATCTTAGTGCCTGTCATCTTGTCCAATTGTTAACTTGCCTCCTCTCTCTCTACCCCGTCTGCGTGCTCCCTGCCATGTGTCCTTCCCTAGTGTTCTCCCCTACCACTTCCCACTCCTTTCCTCTTCTCTCCTCACCCTACCTACTCTATGGTGCTCTCTGTCTCTCCTATCTTTTTTAACTGTTTCTTTATCAACTATCCTGCTCTCCTCACAAAATCTGGAAGGAAGAAGTTTAAAAAGGACATCCTGGTCTCCAACCCAGTCTCAACCTTCTGAGTGTCTTTCCCCCGATCCCTCTCCTCACCTGACTCCTCTGTACTGCTGTCAGAGGTCTTAGTCTTCTTTTTCTTATCCTTCTTCTTCGGTTTCTCAATCTTACGATCCTTCTTCTTGAAGAGGTAAGGACATGCTGCCCCGGATGCAGCATGACACCCAGGCCACCCTATCGCTGATACCTATACCAATGCCTCCTCCAGGCAAACTTTCACTGACTCCTCTTTGTCCTTCCCTCACCAGACCTATGGACTGCTCATATGGTCTCTGGCTCTCTCCCTTCTCTTCCTCTCCCATTAATGGTGGCACCCGGTGGGAGGCCCTCCAGGCCTCCTTCCACTCCTCTAAGGTCATCATTAATTTTTTTCGTGAATGGTACTGTCTTGGTCCAAGGCCCTCAAGCCAACCTTCTCTTTGATAGACGCTTCCCGTGCCTCATCAATTACCTCTCTTCTCCTACTGTCCCCTCTTCCCCCCCCCACTGCTTCCTCACCTCCCCCTGCTGTCTCCTCCTTGGTTACCTTGCCCTCTCCTCCTTCCGCTTCTGCCCCTCCTCGGGCTTCTTCTACACCTCAGCAGGGTGTACCTCTGATTTGTAACCCTGCCCGGATGTCTTTCCAGGATTGCAACCTTCTCCATATTGCCACTCTAAACTCTCGCTCAGCTGTCAAACACTCCTCTGACATCTGCCACCTCCTCGAGGAACTTGACCTCGATGTCCTCGGTCTCATCGAGACATGTTTCATGGCCAGCTCTGTCACAAGCTTTGACACTCTCCTCCCTGATGGCTACAAGACCCTCTCCGTGCCCAGATCCAACCATTCTGGAAGGGGTGGAGCCCTAATCTTCCCTGAGTGGTGTCCTGCCTCTGTCATTCCTACGCAGGCCTACTCCTCTTTCGAATGCCTCATCTGCAGGCTCTCTCTCCTGGCCATTCCCTTACTGTGGCTACCATCTATCGGCCACCTGGTCAGATCTCCTCCTTCCTCTCTGAGTGGGCAGACCGCTCCTCTACCCTCCTGGTCTCAATCACTCAACTCCTCCTTCCACTGGACTCTTTCGTGACCTCTGTGACTCTCTCTCACTCTCTATTCTCTCCTCTGGCCTGACTCACTCTGCAGGGCATACTATGGATGTTCTGATCTCTTCCGACCTTCCCCTGTCTATCCTTCTCATCACTCTCTCTGTTGGGGTGATCACTTTTTCCTTTCCTCCCATCTCACCCTCTCTACCCCTCAGGCCAAGCTAACTCCAGCACTGCCACCTAACTTCTCGGTTATCCGACCCATGAAGTGTGTGTCAGTTGAGGCTTTGGCTGCCACTTTCTATACCCTCCCTCCACCCTAGGCTGACTCACACCCTGACACAGCCCTTTCCATTCTCCACTCTGCTATATCTGATAATCTCGATGTTCTTGCACCTGTCATGAGAATCTGCTTGAAGCCCAAAGCCAAGTGCAACTCTTGGTACAACTCAGACCTCGTCACCCTTAAACGCAAGTGCAGGGTGGCTGAGAGGAAATGGCGTGCTTCCGGTACATCCTATGGCAAACTGGTCTGCCGCCTGCTCCAAAGGAAATACCGGCTCTCCATCCGCACCAAGAAGAGAGCCCACATCCAAGCCTGCATCTCTGCAGCATCTAACAACTCGGCTGAACTCTTGCAAATCTGCACGGAGCTGGCCAATCCTGCTCTACCTCTCCTGTCCCCTTCCCCGTCCCTCTGCACGGCCCTGGCTTCTCATTTCATCTCTAAAACTCAGGACAACCTGTCCTCTCTATCTTCCTCTCCCCCTCCTCCCTCTACTCCCTGTTCTTTCTCTGGCCTTTCTCCAGCCACCTCTCCTCCCTCCTTCTCTGACTTTCCCCTGTTCTCCTCAAACAAAGTTTCTAGACAAGTCCGATCTATGAAAGTCTCGTCAAAACAGGTTCACCCCTGTTTCTCCAAAACCATCAAGGACCACATTGACACCATGGCTCCTGCACTGGCTGTTTTCTGCAACCACTCCGTCGCCTCTGGAGCCTTCCCCTCCCCCCTGAAGCACTCCCTTGTGCACCCTCTTCATAAGAAACCCTCTGCCGACCCCTCCTGCCCTACTAACTATCGTCCAATCTCCATCACTCCTTTCCTGGGCAACCTCCTGGAAAAGCTGGCCATCTCCCAGGTGAATCTTCACTCTGAATCTGTTGGTTGTCTCCATGACCATCATTCTGGCTTCAGAGCTGCTAGAAGCACGGAAACTGCTCTCCTGAACATCCGGGAAGACCTGCTCTGCAACCTCAAATCCAACACCCCCTGTATCCTCATCTCACTTGTTCTCTCCTCTGCCTTTAACACGGTCAACCACGCCATCCTGCTCAACCGTCCCCATGATAACCTGGGTATCACAGATCAGGCCCTGAATTGGCTGACATCCTTCCTCTCCGATCGACCTTCCCAGATCCAACTTGGGCCTCTCTTGGCCCTCTTCCTGCTCCCACCTGTGGGGCTAAAAACCTCAGGGTCATCATCAACTCCACACTTTCCTTCTCTCCTCACATCTCTGACGTCTCTAAGAAGTCATACTACCAGCTGCACATCCTGAGAGGTATTCTTCCTTTCCTCTCCTTCCCCCAGAAGCTCACTGTTTCCAGAGCTCTGGTTCTCTACATGGTTGACTACTGCAACAGCCTCTTTCTAAATCTGCCGGCTTCTACCCTCTGCCCTCTGCAACTCATCCAAAACAGGACTGTGAGCCTTGTCCTTGGCCTCAAACCCAGGGATCGTATCTCTCCAGGACTGAAATCTCTGCACTGGCTCCCAGTGGCAGCGAGGATTAAGTTCAAAACCCTCTGCATTGTCCACAAGGTCTTCTGGGGCCTGGGACTTCCATACCTCCAACTCTCTCTTCCTGAATATCTTCCTTCCCTCAGAGTTAGTCGCTTCTCCAAGCAGCAAGTTGTTGGTAGATCTCTTTCTGCTGCTGGGGCCTCCCTCTGGAACAGCTTCCCTGCCTCTCTGAAACTTGCAGAGAACCATCTCCGGTTCCGGAAGCACCTCAAGACCTTCCTCTTTGCTTCTGCTTTCTCCCCCCCAGCCCCCGCTGATCTCCTGGCTGAATCTGAAACTGCACTGGTTACCTGGATACCCACCTTTCTCAGGTCCAGGTCCCTGTCCCGCCAGCTGCACACCCGCACTGCCCCCCTGTCTGCCCCTGCACTCAGGGACTGTTTCTGTATCCCTACAGCCCCTACTAGCACTTGACACCTGATGTCTGCACTTACCCTTGCACTGCCACCAGCTGGCTGCACTTTTATTTATTGTCTTTAATTTACCATTATCCTATGTACTGCACTGCCCCCTCCCTTCCCCCTTCGCTCCCTCCTCTGCACTTTTGCGATCTTAATGTCACCTGGCCTAGTAGGACCGTGGTCTCTGTCTTCCCTCTGTTGCCCCTCCCTTGCCTCGTCACGCCTTGAAACACTTGTGTATAGGCGCGTTATAAATGCCATATCATAATATATGACATCATATCATATCAGCCTACCATCCTTGAAACAAGTGCATCTCTAGTTGCCTCAGTAATGGGTAATTTAACAGCTAAGTTGGGCATCTTCCACATGGAATATACATCACACAAAGTTTATGGTAAAAATCTAGCTTTTCTATAGACATCCAGAGTGGCATGCAATTACCTCTCTCAGCTAAATAAAGTGAAGACTCTTTCAATAGGAACTCCCTGTGATAATGTTCTAGATTAGGGTATCCAAACCCCCCCTCATGCACCACACGCACTAAAATGTATTGTGGAATCCTAGGCCTCCTACCCTTTCCCCATAAAAAATTCTGAAAAACAGTATCAATACTTCTGAGCACCTTCCTTCGGAAACTTCAGAGGGAGTGACTGAATAATGTAAAGAACCTTAGGTAAAAGCACCATTTTAATTGCGTTAATCTTTGTCCAAATATGAAGCGTCAGGCGAACCCATTTTTGCACATCCCGTTGAAGAACCTCTACTACATTAACTACATTAAATTCAACTATCCTCTTCAGATGTCGGACAATGTGAACTCCCAAGTACTTTACACTTCTGCCCTCTGACAATTCCATGCAGTCAAGTCTTCACATGGGCATGAGGTATCAAGTGGAACGAATACCGATTTCCCCCAATTAATTTTGTGGCCTGATAAGAGACCTACTTCCTCAAACATGCTTCTTAATCTTCCCCTTCCTTATTTTGGGCTGGCCAGAATGATGGTCATATCATTCGCATAGCACAGAACTTTAATTTCACGATTTCCTACCCTTAGGCCTCGAAGACCCTGTTCCTGTCTGAGAATAAGCCACTAGAGGCTCCAGTTCCAGGTTTAAGAGAAAGGGTGAAAGTGGACATTCCTGCCTGCTCTGGTACCAGGCCAGTTGATTTAGATTTTGTTTCAATCGGTTTGCGCATATAGCAGATCATCCAACAACATGTCCCATCCAACAAAATTTTGCATTTTGCTACTGTGAGAAACCTGAAGTTGTCTCACTTACTAGTCCCCGGGGATCTGTCATCCAGGTGGCCAGGACACGGCCATCGCTATTGAATCCAGTTCCTGGGTGTGGACCAGTGCAGGAGGATCACCTAGGTGAGGGGTCCTTGGGGAATGGAGGTGGGATACCAGCGGGTGAGATGCGGTACCCCCCTTCTATTGACACTTTTTCCCCATCCTATGACATAGGATACTCAGACACTCTACCCCTCCGCACCCCTTTTCCAACACAAACACGTTTTACACCATGGAAGACAACAGACTAACACTGGAGCCGTTTACCTGGGGTATTGGTCCAAAATACCTTCAACTAACCCTCCACAAATACCTCCCCTCGCAAGCCCTTCACACCTCTACTTCTATCTCCCTCAGGGTCAGTCGTTTTTCAAAGAAACGAGCTGGGGGTAGATTTCTGTCTTAGGCTGTGGCCTCCCTTTGGAACAGCCTCCCTGTCACCTTGAAACTTAAGGAGAACCATCTGCGGTTCCGCAAGCACCTCAAGACCCATCTCTTCTCTTCTGCCTTTGCCCCTTTTCTCCCCTGCTGATCTGTTTTCTCTCTCGGCACAGTGCACCTGGCCACCCTCTGTCCTTCGGGCCCAGGTACCTGCTCACCCAGCCACTCTCCTGCACTGCCTCTGGGCCACCTCTTGCACTGGGGTCTTTATCTGTACCCATACAGTCCCCCATCCACTTCTCTTCTGCACTTATTCAGATATACCCTATCTGCTCAACCTCTCCCTCTGCCACTTGCTGGCTGCACTACCACCTTTTTTTTATTTATTTAACTTTTAAATTATTTTTTTCTCCTCTGTTCCGCACTTTCCACCTATCCCCCCTTCCATGCACTTTCCCCTTTTCCCTCTCCCATGCACTTGCGCGTTCTCAATATCACTGGGCCTTGAAAGATCGTGGTTTTTGTTCTCTCCTGTACCCCTGCCTTTGCCTGGTAGCGCTCTGAAACACTTGTGCACGAGCGCAATATAAATAAAATATCATATCATGTCCCAACACAATGTTCAGGCAATTAAGCAGAAGCACACACACCCAACGGCCCTTTCTCTTCCTCACAGGGATAAAAGGTGGAGCATGAGAGTACACTACGAGCAAGGTAGACCGCACGACGAGACAGCTATCCAAGTACGGCATTTCAAGAGGTGGGGAAAGGCAGCGAGAACTGTAGGGGCGACTGGGAGAGAAGAGACCTTACCCTTTCCGACCCAGACCCGCAAAGCCTCCGTGAAAGGAATCATTAGACCGTGAACAATAGCCAGCGTGTGTTGCAGCAGATGTCAACGGTACACAAAGCCCTCCTACACAGATAAGCAGGACAGGTAGAGATGCTTGCTACAATGGTACAGTCCTTGTCGCCAGAGACAGGAAAAGCCAGGCGGTTCCTCACAGCCGGTGAGTCGAGGGGAGAACCGATAAGAAACCAAACTGTGATAATTAAAGTTGTAAATGGTAAATTAAAGGGAAATCAACTGTTAACTCTACAGGGGAAAACCAGCTACAGAGGCGTCTGGCACAAGATGGGTACTCACTCGGGAGACTCTGCTTAATACCCCTACTGTTGAAACTACAGAAACCAGAAGGCCGTAAGAGAGCAGCAAGGAAAAGGTCAAAGTGGTCATACAGGGGTGTAGCAAAACCCCTTGTGCAGTCAAAAATCTTTGATTGGCACGTAACTAGAAAGCTAAAGGAGACGGATCCTGTATAGTAAGAAAGGAGAAGGAACTGTATGGTTGGCAAGAGTGAACCCGACGGAGGGATGCGGACAAAAAGGGTGAAGCATGATGCCCCAAAGAACATTGTGTTTACGAGAGTGAACCCGACGGAGGGATGTCCACAGGTGATTGTTTAAAAAGACATTAAGACTTGTGAATGCAAAAGGTGAGAATATTATGAGATAAAAGCCGTAGTGAACTCCACGGAGGGAGGCAAACAGCCGAGAAGGAACTCGGCCTGGAAGAGGAGGATCCAGGGGTGAAAAGCCATCACCCAAGGATACGTGAATGTAACAGATAAAATCTCTTGGAATAGAGGCCATAGTGAACTCGGGGGAGGGAGGCTGACATTCGAGAGGGGACTGAGCCCAGAAGAGGGGGACCAAGGGGTGAAGAATCAGCTCCCTAAGTACAATTAGAAAGGATCTTTTCTTTTGTTATTCTTAACATATCAGACCCTCGTAAGCAAGAGACATCACACTGAAGTTCCTGATATCGCTATGAACTTTTGTGGTTCTGAGCCCGGATGAGGGGAATCCAGGGATGGAAAGTCATCACCCAACGCACATATGGAAAGGAACTTTTTGTTTGTTATTTTGAACACATCAGGTCCTCGGAGGCCAGAGACTTTTTTGTAGAAAAGAGACTTAACCACCGAAGATGCTGATACTTGATAACGGAACTGTAGTCTTGTGCTGGGAAAGCTTGAGAGTGTGCTATGCTCAGGAGCCACGCCTTGTCCCGTGCTCAAAACGTGGTGAAGGGAGACCTCTGGCTACAATATAGTGACATATCATTTGTGAACACTTGTTTCTTTCTGGTGAACACTATCCCATATCCTTTTGTATTTAGTTGTAAGGATTGGCAATCGATTTTTTTTTTAGTACAGGCCCTTTTATTTGACAAGTCGCCACTAGGACTGCCTTATTATTATTTGATCATTGTAGCTTGCTCCCATTTTAGACTTAGGTTTAGAGTGGACATTTTCCCAACCTACCTGTACAGTTTAATAAACACCCTTGAACTGTGATGACTTGTGTATGTCTTTATTGGTGCTCTTTAATACGTTACAAGTATCGAATTTGAACTGACCATGCAACAACATAGACAACAAATGTAAGGCACAATAATTTCACAAAAAGCTATAATACTTGCCAATTTATGCGGGCTTGAATTGACACCAGGTCGAGTTCATGTCTTATCATAGATATTGGCACGCCCATTGGGAGATCTAATGTTCTTCTTCATATGGCTGTCTCAACCATGACCCAGTTCAAACTTTCCTCATGTGTTTGGGCCCCAATATGATCCTTGGCAGAATTTTCTGATGGTAACATTTCAGCAGAGGCAGGATTGAGAACTTACCAAAAAGCTTATGCAGAAATCTCAGTTGCACTGAGGCAACTTTAGCCTGGCCAATTTTTCTTAAATGTGTATCTTGCTTCATATTTAAGCTATTGTGGACCATACTTCCTAGGTATCTGTACTCTGCTACCAGTTCTATTTTTGCTTTGCCCAAATTGAAATTAAACATGCAAACTTTGATGATTGTGGCTTCCATATAATTATCAAAACATTTGTTTTATGGACATTTATGGTCAAATCCAAATCCTTCATAAAATAATGCACTACCTCCAAACCTTGTTGAAGGCAACAGCCGCAAGTTCACATAAAACAATATTGTCTGCATATGCCATATACTGGACCTGGAGAAGACCCAGCCGCAGAGGATTGGTGTGAATATTAATAAAAGCTCAAGCAGTGTCGTGTATATAAAAATGTAATAAAAACAGGGCTAAAACACAACCGTGTCGCAACCCATGGCTGGTCTTAATCCATCTACTGAACTTTCCATTTTGATCCAGTCTGATGCGAACACGAGAATCCGTAAGCAGGGAAATTAAAATATTCCAAAAGATGTGTTGGGCAGTTCTTTTCCTGTCATTTTTTTCAGATCCTGCCTCTATTTACACAGTCAAAAGCTTGGGCCAAATCTAAGAAAGCAATATAAACCATTTTGAGAGGTAACCATCTCCTTCCTAAAACCAGCCTTATATGCGTTGTACAGATTTTAATTTTCAGCCGAATTCTATAACTCCTTTACTAATAATGTGGAAAACACTTTTCTGCTTGCGTCCAAAAGGGATATTGGGCGATAATTACAAGGGTTAAACATATCACCCTTTTAAAATATTAGAATAATGTTAGCAGCAGCCCATGAATTTTGCTTTTCAAATTCATGGCATCGAGTGTAATCAGATAATGTGCATTAAATCATGCCTCAGGAATCTTCCTTTGGGGCTTGCCTCATGTTTCTTTAAACTCACACTTTTTGATAAAGAACAGTATTGGAAACATTGACATATTGATGGGACTATACATATCCTAATTCAATATGGCTGCTATTCTTTTTACATATACTTCGAATAGCGTTAATGATTCCAAGAGAAATGGTGTGAGTTGCTATCAGTTTAATTGGGCCTTTACAGAGACGTGATACCTGTGTAACACAACCACACTGTTGAAATACACAAGGAGAGAGATCAAAGCCCTACACATGTACGCTATTACTTGTGTTCTGTAGGGGTCTTTGAAATCGTTGGCGGATAACTGGAATAGGCATTACAGTGGCTTAAGATGAGCTTGTCACTAAATAGATAATTGCACACGAGATACGTTAGGTTTTACGTTAACGTATTGTTGCAATATCTAGCCTAATATATTCCATGATGGGCGCTAGTTTGGGCACACAACTTTAACAGGCACCTATGTACATGGTAGAAATGGTGTGAGCTTAGATCACATGATGTTGCAATGATGTATTTGAACTTACGATAGTTTGAAAGAAACAGCGCTGTGAACAGTTAAGGATTCTGTAGACCGACAGTCAGTGGATTAAAAAGAGCACATTGAGGTGTATGTAAGGTAAGGCTCTTCTCAATACTGTTAATACCATGATTGCATAGACTTTATTACATGTACATAGTTTAAGGAATATATGGTATCAAGAATAGACACACAAGTGATCACAGTTCAAGGGTGTTTATTAAACTGAATATGCAGGTTCGAAAAACGCCTCATCTAAACCTAAAGCTAAAATGGGAGCAAGCTATGACCATCAAATGAAAAATAAGCCAGTCCTAGTGGCGTCTTGTTAAATAAAAAGGCCTATATTTAAAAACCAATCTCCAGTCCTTACAACTCAATACAAAATGAGTATGGGAAACATTTCCCAAAAAAAAAATAGTGTTTACAAATGATAAGTCAGCATGTGGTAGCCAGGGGGTCTCCCTTCCCTATGTTTTGAGCACAGGACAAGGTGGGACTCCTGAGCACAGCACACAGTCGAGCTTTCTCAGCACGAGAAAAAAGTCCAAGCTTCAGCTATCAGGACCTTCAGTGGTTAAGTGTCTTTTCTACACAAATTCTCTTGCCTCTGAGGAACTGATAACCTCCAAAAATAACAAACAAAAAGTTCCTTTCAACTTTTATGTTAGGTGATGCCTTTTCACCCCTAGAATCCCCTCTTCCGTGCTCAGATCCACACACAGTTCTTATCGAAATCAGGACCTTCAGAGGTTAGCTTTCTTGCTTCCTATAGCCTGATAGGTTCAACATAACAAAAAGTTCCTTTCGGATTGCACTTGTGGTGATGATTCTTCAACCCTTGGCCC
This sequence comes from Ambystoma mexicanum, assembly GCF_040938575.1. NCBI lineage: Eukaryota > Metazoa > Chordata > Amphibia > Caudata > Ambystomatidae > Ambystoma > Ambystoma mexicanum. The sequence continues at coordinate 1,606,834,746 of NC_090932.1, forward strand.
CCCCTCTTCCAGGCGCAGACTCCTCTCGAATATCAGCCGCCCTTCCGTTGGGTTCACTCTGGCTTATATTCAAAATGATTTTTCGATTGCATCCACGTGTCGTTGGGGTGATGGCTTCTCACCTCTGGATCTCCCTCTTCTGGGCTCAGACCCTTTCCAATCATTTGCCTCCCTCCGTCGAGTTTAGTCTGGCTTTTGCAAAGATATTTTCTCCTTGGCATTCACAAATCTTAATGTCTTTTTAAACAGTTCACCATGGACATCCTTCTGTCAGGTTCACTTTTGTCAACACACAATTCCTTTTGCTTTCTCTTGATGTGGGATTCACTTCCCTTGCATTTTCAATGGTTTGTCGGTCAAAGACTCTAGACTGTAAAGGGATTTTTCGATGCCTATAGGACCACTTTGACGTTTCTTGGAAGCTCTCCTGCAGCCTTCTTGTATCAGTAGTTTCAATCACACAGGATCAACTGGAGTCTCTCGGTTACATGTCTTATTAACAAATCAATTAAGAATGAATGAATGTATAATGAAAAATTACAAAAGAAAATGTTCTTTTGCTGGAGGGGGCCGGGTCCCCCCAAAACCCTGTTTACCCTGGCTAAGAATCCACCCCAACTGCTTCCCCCCAAGATTTAACTCTATACCCCACCCCCACATGCATTTTCGTTATTTGTTTTTGTTATTTATTTTTCGTTATAAGTTCAATTTGTTATTTACTATTTGTTATATAGACTGTATACTAGTCTCTCGAGTGAGTACCCACGTGGTGCTGGTCCCCTCTGCAGCTGGTCTTCCCTTAACCTTTTAAAGTTCTCTCAACCTTTCTCAATGTGCCACTTTGCGACTTTCATTCAACACAGTTTGGTTTGTTATCGATTCTCCCCTTGACTCAACGGCTGTGATTAACCACTTGGCTTGCATTGTATCTGAAGTCAAGGCCGGTACCATGGTAGCAGGCATCTCCCTCAGTCCTGCTTATCAGCGTAGGCACGCTCTGTGTACCATTGACATCTGCTGCAACACACTTGAGCTATTGTTCGCGGTCTTGCTTTTCCTTCAACGGAGGACTTGCGGGTCTGGGTCGGAAAGGGCAAGGTCGCTTCTCCCTGTGTCGGCCTTTTGGTTCTCGCCGCCTTTCTCCTCCTCTTGAACAGCCATGCTTGAATTGCTGTCTCGTCGTGTGGTCTGCCTTGCTCGTATTGTGCTCTCATGCTCCACCTTTTATCCCTGTGGGGAAGGGAAAGAGCCGTCAGGTGTGTGTGATCCTGGTCAATTGCCTGAATTTGCCTGACCCTTGTGTTGGGACATGTCAGGTAAACGGCTTTGGTGTTTGTCCGTCGTCTTTCATGATATGCGAAAGTGTTTGTGTTGGAAAAGCGGGCAGTGGTAGAGTGTTGGAGTATCCTACGTGGTAGGTTGGGGAAAAGGTAGTAACCAAAGGGGATACCACGTCTCACCCGTCAGTGTCCCACTTCCACTCCCCGAGGACCGCCCATCCGGGTGATCCTCCCTCACTAGTCCACCCCCACGAACTGGATCCAATAGCAATGGCCGTGTCCTGGCCAACTGAATGACAGACCCCTGGGGACTAGTAAGGGAGACACCTTCCAGTTTCTCACATACCCTTACCCTATGCAAGGTGGATATCCCTATTCTTTGCCTATGTCCTATGTTGCTAATACCTGGAAGTGAATAGGGAAGAGAGATGCCCATGAGATCTTGCATATTCCACTGATCCGGTTTTGTCATTATAGATAGAGGTGGGGTGGTTGTACTGGTCTCTCTACAATAACCTATGCATTGGGATTTATGGTCTATGTTGGGTTTTAGGGTTTCAGACTTTTCCCAATTCCATATGTGAGTGTTTTGGGAGTAATAGTTTGCCTGCCAAGAACTCTGGGGTAGAAAATCCAGACAAGGAAGTGCAGTCTCCTGTAAAAGAGTAGAGAATGTGAGGAAGTCCGTCCCTAGAATAATTTCTTAGGGGGGGACCTGGAATGATGGCTGATGGTACTTCGCATGATTCACCCCAGATGTCAGTGCGTACAGGTATCTTAGGGTACACTTCGTTGTCCCCATGTACACATGTACCAATGACTAGGGCTGCGTCATCTAGGTCTTTTATTGAAAACAAATCAGCTTGCATAGCGTTTGTTTACTCCCTGAGTCAATTAAGGCCCCTACTTGTCTGTTGTTTATCCAAGCCTTTTCATAGTAAAATTCGGTTTGGTTTCTGACATACACAGATGCTAAAGGTCTCTGGCTCTTCCATGGGTTCTTCCCACTCTTCGCCCTTTAAACATCCTATTTCCATAGGTTTATCTTTTATATTCTTTGGGCAGTGTCTAGTTAAGCGTCCTGTTTCTCCACAGGAGAAACAGACTGGGGGAGGTGGCTTGCCCCCTTTTACATCCTCTATTCTACTTTCAACTTTGGTTTTCAAGTCGATCTTCCTGATCTCCACTCTCTCTCGTGTCACGCCTTCCTTACTTCGGAACAACCCCCCTGGTTCATCTATTCCCGAGTTGGAGGCCGGTGGACAGGGTTATGATCATTCGGTTCCTCCCAGCGATGGACTGAGTGGAAATGTTTAGCTGCCTCTGAATGGTTTTGTGCAGTTTCTATAGCTATTGCTAGAGTAGGTAAATTTAGTTGTAGAGTGGCCTTCTGCAAAAAGGGGGTAAGGAGTTAGTGAAATGTACCAAAGTCATCACTTCTGTCAGTTCTTCTAATGATTTTTCACTAATCCCAGGGTTCAATCTAATTGCCCTCAATTTCTGCCGATAAAAATTGCAGGTTTGCCGTACTCTTTTAAGCAGCCCTCCTTTGATGGATCGAAAGGTGGCTCCTTGGTAATGATTTAGTAGCTGATAGGAGGTTTTTAATTCGCCTCTCATGAGAGGGGCTATATAGCATATTTTAAGGTTCTCTTCCCATCCTAGTTGTTCAGCTAGGTGTTCGAATTTAGAATAAATTCCTAAATCTTCGCTTTCAAGATAGGGTTTAAGCACCCCCTGTAGTACTAAGGGCCTTGGTTGCAGTTCAATTAGCTTAGCTAAATTTTCTTGAAGTCTAATCTCGGCCTGCATCTGATGGGCTGCTAACTGGTCGATAACATTGACTAAGTGATGGGCTGCTAACTGGTCGATAACTTTGGCTAAGTCGGCCATTTCTTCGGATGGTGTAAGGGTTCCTTCTGTAGATGGTTCTGAATCAGAAAGGAAACTTTCAATTCTGACGGTTAAGGTCTTGAAACCATCAGACTCTTCATCTGTCGAAGCAATGGGCTCTGGTGGATTTATCCCTAAACCTGATGGTCCCGCAATGGAAAATGACTGGGTATTTTAAAAAAAGGGGGTTCGGAAGGAGTTGGATTCAGGGCACTAGTGCGGATGTAGGAAAAAAAGACGGTTGAACTTTTTTAATTAATCGGTTCCACAGTTGTATGTGGTAATGAGAGAGAGGAAGGGTATCTAGCAACACTTGGGTCTTAAAGAACAGATTCCATTGACCAGGTGGGATACCCAATTGAGAGAACAGCACCTCTTTTATTGTGTATACACGGTCAGAATCAAGGAGATCAACTATCTTATTTTCCCCTACCAGCGGTAGCACAATTATTAGCATGGATTTCCATTTTTATCAGTTGAATCACATTCCACTCCTGACACCATATGTAAGGGGGAAAATGTTTTTTCTAAGAGCGAACTCACGTCCCCTGCAAACTGTCTGTGGCCTAATACTAAAGCCAAATTCTTAGTGTAAACAATGATCAAGCGTGCTGTCCTGATGTAGATAACCACTTATCTCATTGAGATTCATATATAATTCTATGATGCTTATTAATATTTATATAAACAATAATTTCATAAAAAATAATTCAAATTACCATTCGATGGGTTAGTTGATCTCCTTGATTCTGACCGTGTGTACATATTTATTGTTCAAGTGGCCCAACACGTTTTGAGTATAACTCTTCATCAGGGGAGAGAAATTTCAATTTAATCTATAAAGAAAAGTAAAAAATAAACTCAATAAGTCTCATGGAAATACTTATACATACAGATGTTGTAATTCTAATACATTTTCAATTTCAGAAAACATTTTCTCATGATCATACAATACTTATATTTGTAACGACTTAACACAAAATGATTGCATTTCTAATCAATTTATAATTGAATGATGGTTCAAAATAATAACATGTAAATACCCTTCAATGTTATAAATCTGTGTTAAGTTAATGTTTGCCCTTCATCTCTTAGTGATTATCTGTACTATAGTGTAAAAAACACATTTGTATACTCATAAAGAAGGTGCTGACCTCCAATTTGTTCCTTATGTTGTCAAGTTTAGGCAAAGATACAACTTTCCAGTTGTATCCCCCTTGGGTTACCTCAGTCTTGAAAAAGATTCACTCTAATCTGAAAAAGACATAGTTTTTAACTTAGACATGTGTCACTGGGTTGTAAATATCCATGATTACAATGGTGTAATCTGTAAATGGATAAATGAGGTCTTACCCAAACGGATTCTCAGTAGGTTAAGAGCGTTTCCAGGAAGATAAGGTGCCAACTGCACTAGTGTATGTCCATGTGGTCTACCAATGCATCTGCAATGTGCCAAAGTAGGGTGTCCAGGCAAGGTTTTAAATCAATAGTTTCGAATAGCAAAAGTTATGAAACAAAAGTACAGAAAAAAAAAGTTTCAAATAAATGTTTTCATAGTAAAGGGTTTATTTTAATTTAGTATAGTTAAATAAGTGTTTTTTAAAAAACAGGAGTTTGGGGGGGACCCCCCCATCAAAATAAAAAAATAAAAATTCAAACTTTTTATTTTCGACACTTTTGTGTTGGAAATTTTTGTCAGTTGAAACGTTGACCTTCGAAACAGTCACTAGGAACCCCAAAGTAGATGATGACATTTTTTGAGGGGAGAGTAAAATACAGTACTATTAGCCTATACGGAGAGAAGAATTAGAAGTGGAGGAGTGCCATAAGGTCACTTCTTGACTTACTTGTGGTTTCTATGAAACTGGAAACAATGGTTCTCCCCAAGCCGCTGCTGTTGGCTTGTGAAGACTGTCGCTATTTATGCTGGCGGCTACCTCTGATGTCACCAGGCGCATGCGTAAGTGACATCACAGCCGAGCCCACCGTAATTGTTAAAACAAGATTGGGATTTTGTTGATAATAACGAGGGCTTCTGCTAAATGCATCTGCCCAGATGCTTTCAAAAGTCAACCACTGTGGTAACTCTGTTGACATGAAATTGCAGTTTCAGAAATCATTACTCCCTGTGATGTCATCACGCGTATGCGCGTGTGACATCACAGCTGGGTCCGCCGTAATAACTGAATTAGATTAGGGGTGCATTTTGAAAATACAACAGATTAAGTCATGTCCGCATGCATTGATGGTTTGCTTGAGTAACATACTTAGGTCTTATAGATAAAGGGGTGTAATAGTAGTGATGAGATTCACATATAGCAGTGACATCACCACGTGCATGCGCGTGTGATGTCACAGGCAATCGATGCTGCATTTATTAAACAAAGGGCCTTAGTGTATGTGGGCCTCCATGTTATTGTCACTGATGACCTAATTGTAAACTAAGAATAATCTGAAAATAAAAGTAAGACTAGGATGTCAACGTAGAGTTCCACTTTGTAGTGAGGTGTTAAAATGCTAATACTCGTAAGAACTGATTAACTGTAGGAACACAGGAACACATGTGTGCTCCCAGTGTAATGTAAAAATAAAACATAACCTCAAGCAATGGGTGTCATAAACCACCGAATTCGCCCTTTTTGGACTTCATGGTCCATGATGCACCGCGGCATGAATTCAGTGATCCTTCCAACATGGCCGACGGGCCTGAAACGCTGCGCTCTAGCCTTTGCGCGCAATGCTCGACTTCCTAGAAAACAGACACGCCCCCGCGGCTCTGCGCATCTCAACGCAACTGCTTGGAGTTGCTAGATGTGTGTTTCGAGTCCACTTCCCGTGCTATCTCCAGTTCCTTACCTTTCCTTTTTTCTTTCCTTTGTTTCCTGGAATCCCGTCCAACTCTCTCCTTACCCGCTAGCCCGTATCCTCTTTCCGGATTCGTCTTGTGCTCGGTCCTGTGGGGTTCCAGACACTCTCTGACCGTGGAACTCTTACCTCCTTCCTGGATTCACGACTACATTCCTGGATACTGAACGCCATCTGGCTAGGACAGCCGGCTACCTCACACTGGAACCCGAAGACTCGCGCCCCGGCCTGTACAAGTCTCGGACAGTGAGAAAAAAGGAAGTTGCACCCAAGAAGGTCACAAGCAAGGAAAAACAGGTGAGAAAAAGAGAAACTTGTGACAACGGGGCTTCAAAGTATAATGAAGCTAGATTTGCAGTGTTTAGTGAAGTAGTATAGAACAAAATAACCTACAACATTCCGGTTTAGAAGAATTATATCTTGGCGATTATTGCGATGTATATTGCTGATGTTCTCTAGACTAGTGGTCACTTACGTAAGGAACAGCCATATTCCTTGATATAGTTACCAAATCACCAGTAGGTGCCTGTGTACCAGTGGTAAATTTGTACAAGTTGCTGTGAGGAAAAAGGGACTGCAGTGCTTGAAAGGAGATTCTTTCAGAGTTTTTTGTGCAAGAAGACGTAAAAAACTACAATTGCCATGAGTCTTTGAGCGGCAGTTGGTTGGAATGAGGCAGGAGCAGCCAACTACTATTTAAGAGCTCCTTCGGCCCGTGCTGCCTGTTGGTGATTGTTGGCGTGGCAGGCACAGGCCAGAGGGAGCAGGGGTGCAGTCGAGGAACGTGGGGAAGTATTCCATGCAGGACGTGGGCTCGGCGGTGTATTCACAAGGAACGGGCCCGGCGGTGAAACGCTGTGAGCATAAGCAACCATCTCGCTGAAGCAGAGCAGAGCACGGAAGGGAGACCGTACAACGCGGGAGACATCGTTACCTGGGGAGGTGCCAACGAGCTCCTCCAGGCCTCAGTTAAGTGTTGCCATGAATTGATACGGTGCTTCGGAATGTTTTCTTTTGTAAGGAATGGAGATCGCTTTATTCAAAGAACTTGTGTATGAATCACGGCGCAACCGCGCTAAACTATGTGCGGCTTGGAAAACGCGCATGGGTTATGTCCAAGCAATATGAACACATGTTAGAACAATGCTAAAGTTGTCGGAACTGTTGAATATCCGTTAGGAGAGAAAGCTGTGATCTTGACCTAACATGAAGTAACATTATGTTTGTTTGTGGCAGCTCATTGTTTCATTTCATTTGTATCACGTCATTATGTTGCTAAGTCATGTTCTGTGTCGACAATATGTTCAGGTGTCACTGTAGGAGCGGTGAGGCACATGTTGAGGGGCATTACTAAGTAAGAAGTACTTGCCTGATGGTTACCTTCCTGGTGTAGGAGGTTACAAGTGTTATGTTACATTTCATTCATGCTAAATGTGCTTATGTTTGTGGCTTGCTCAGGGAACATATACAACAGCAAGTTGGAGAGTCAGTATTCTAATTAAGAAGGGTCCTGACTTTAGGTGCTAGGGTGAGACCAGTTAAGTTGCTTGTTCTATGTTTGTATGTTGTCCAGCCCCCCTTTTCCGGTTACCCCAAACACCCCCTGCCTATCCACAACCTCTCCCTAACTCTCCTTCCCCCTTAGGCTGCTTCGGGGTGCCTGTGTGTATAGCATTCAGGAGCTTGTGCCAACCAAGGTGGGAGGGGTCCACTACATTTGGCTTCTGTGGCTAGGAAGAAGTTGTGTGCTATGCCAGGGGTATGACAGTTGCTCAATGTCAAATGTAGAATCAATTGTCACCCCTCGGGGGCAAATGGGTATATTTAGAAATCTAACTCTAGTCTGCTTATCAATGGTTGGTTTGAACATAAATTAAATTGATCAGTGCATTGGGGCACATATGATACCTACATTTGGTCATACCCTTAAACTGGTCAGAGAGAGGTACATATGTAAACCAACAGGTGGTCAAATCAATCCAATACATCGTTCAGAGTTGGTGTAATGAGAATTGACAAATTGACAAGTATTTCTCTGTCTCATCTAGAGTTCACAATCTTTCAACAGTGTTTAATCTGGATACAATTCTACAACAACATTAGTACAGTATAGGTGAAAACGTCATATTAATGGAAGGGGCCCAGGTAGTATTCTTCATTGATCTCTAGCGGTGTCATGGCATCTAGTTTATGGATCTAAAATAATTCTTGTTGCAACAGCTTTTTGGGGTAAGTCACCCCCTCTAGTAAATGGGTGGATAACTTCCAGGATCACTACTCTTATTTGGGATGTGTTGTGCTGATTTTCTTTGAAGTGTCTATAGACCGGTGATTTGGTGTTAGCAGTTCTGATGTTTGACTTATGTTTGGTCCATCTGTCTTTGGCCCTCCGTGCTATTTTGCCAGCGTAGTACTTGCCACATGGGCAACGGACTGCATAGATGACATTTTTAGTCTCACATGTTGCGTAACTTTTAAGAGATTTTTTTTGCCGTTATTAGGATGCCGAATATGGTCACCCTTGATGATACTAGAACAATGTTGGCACTTGACACAAGAAAATGTTCCACATTTTTGCTTCTTCAGGGGACTGTCCCAGTTTTTTGGGTTTTTCAGCTATGATCAGTTTGTCCTTAAAGTTATTTCCTCTTTTGTAAGCCAGCATTGGTGGTTCCGCGACTAGTCGGTTGAGATTGGGGTGGGATTTGATGAAATCCCAGTGTTTATGGATGATACGCTTGATCTGGTAACTCTGGCTTGAATATTTAAGCGTATGAATTAGGCTTCTGTTTTCCTTCCTTGTGCTGCCTTTCAGGAGTTCCTTACGTCTTAGTGCTTCCGTCCTCACGACTGCCTTGTCTAGTGTGTCCTCTGGGAAGCCTCTTTCCATGAATCTTAATGTCATGTCGTTGTAATCTTGTAGTCATTTTTAAGAGTTCAACGTGATTATCTTAAGCCTCAGAAGTTGGCTATACGGAAGATTTTCTTTCAGGTGTTTAGGGTGGAAACTGCTGAAATGTAAAGTGCTGTTCATGTCAGTGGGTTTCCTATAGATCTTAGTGTTAAAGACTGCTCCTGTGAGTTCAATGTTGACATCCAAAAAGTGTATTGATGGATTCCTGATTTCAATGGTAAATGTTATTCCGTCATTGTATCCGTTAAGGTCGTTGAAAAATTGGAGTAATTCTTCCCCTGTTCCTGCCCAAATTCCGAAAATGTCGATATATCTTTTCCAACATTTAATTTTCCTTTTCCGTGGTTGTTTTTCCAGCACATGTGTGCATTCAAAGTAATACATAAATATGTTTGCATATACAGGGACTACGGAGGAGCCCAATGAGGTGCCAGCTACCGATGGTAATATTGTACATTGAACCTGAAATAGCTATTGTATAGTATGATATTGATCAGTTTGATTGCAAAAACCTTGTGGATGTTGGTGTCTTTGTGTTTTAGTAAGAACCATTCCAGAGCTTGTATTCCTTTATTGTGGAGTATGGACGTATAGAGGCTATGCACATCCATTGTGAATAACAGCAAATTAGGTTCTTCACAGACAAGTGTACCCGAAGTCTGTAAGAAGTCTGTTGTGTTTTTGAGGAATGTGGAAGTTGCTTGTACCAGTGGTTGGAGTGCAGCATCCAAATAAATTGCCAAGGGTTGAAACACACTTTCAGTTCCTGCCACAATTTGTCTAAATGGAGGGCCCGTACTGTTCTTGTGTATTTACGGCAATGTGTAAAATACAGGTGTAACCGGACATTTTTTAATGAGGAATTCACAGGGTTTTTTCGTGATCCAGTCCATTTCCGATGCTTTATTTATGGTTTCCTTGATGATTTCTTTAATAGACTTAATTTTGTCCTTATCCAAAGTTAAGTATGTTCTGGGGTCTGTGAGTAATTTCATATAACCATTGGTGTAGAGAGAGGTATCCATAATTACCAGGGCTCTGCCTTTATCTCCTTGCTTCATTGTTATGGTGCTATCATCCACCAATTCTTTGATGTTCTTCAGTTAATGTTTTCTAATGTTGCTTCTGTGTGGTGTGTCATATTTCAGAGGTCTTAGATCTCTTGTGGTTTTCTGTTTGAACATATTGATCAAAGGATGGTTGATTTGTGGATGAAATGTACTTTTGTTTTTCATCTCAAGAAATTCATGAATTTTCGGCTCCTGTGTTGTCTCTTCCAGATTTTCAAAGATTGCTTCCAGCTCCTTTTTCCTAATCAATTTGAAGAGATTAACCTATTCCTCAAACAGAGTAGTTGTCATGATGCCTACCTCCGGGGACCCAGACCAAGTCCAGCAACCCCGGAAGCAGGCATCAAGTTAACCCAAGCAAGCCCAACAACCCCCTCTAGGGGCTATTTGGAGCTAGGTTAGCGTAACAGAACGCGAAGCCTACCCACAAATTCCCACCCGGGCGTTATGGATACCTCAGAGACTGACCAATTGGCCCAATTACTAGGGGAACTGAGGGCTGAAGTGCATTCCGCCCGTCAAGAAACCAATGCTCTTAGGAGAGGACTGATTTTGTCAAAGGAGCGAACTGATGACCTTGCTAGGTAACTATTGCAAAGCCAGGCTGGACAAGCACCCCTACCTGGTTCCGGGGGAAATCCAGCTCCTGTGTTATCGAGTAACCCTGTGCAAATAAACCTACCAGGACATATTCCATTAGCCCCACCTGAACGCTTTGCCGGAGATCCTAAGAGGTTCGCCGTGTTTATGAACCAATGCCTATTGCACTTTTAATGCAGACCTGGAGCCTTCCCAAACAATCAAGCCTTTGTATTGTCATATCTCAGTGGCAGTGCAGCCCATTGGTCAATTCCACTAGTTACTTAGGATGACCCAATTGTTCGGGATTTTCAGGGCTTTCAAACTAGCATGGAAAGACTATTTGCCCGGCACTCCCAAGGACAGGCCCTGGATAACAAACTTTTGTCCCTACGACAGGGTAACCAGGACCTTCTATCCTACATCGCGACCTTTAATAGGTTAATAGTGGAAACTGGATGGCCTGAGGTAAAACTAATCACGTTATTTCATCGAGGGCTTCGAGGAGAACTCAAGGATGTCTTGGCTCAAGTCGTGAACCTACCTCAAGACTGCGCGGAATATATAGACTTAGTGGTCCAGTTAGATCACAGACTTCAGAACAGAAAGGCTGATCGAGCCAAGTTTGAGAATCAGGTGTTGGTCAAAACCCACGCTAACCTCAAAGGAGCAGATGCTTCAGAACCCATGCAAATCGGAGGTGTCAAAGGACCCTTAACCCAGAAGGAAAGAGAAAGGAGACAGCAAATGCAATTGTGTTTATATTGTGGAACTTCTGGACATTTTCTACTGGATTGCACTGTAAAACCACCTAAGAAGGTGGTAGGAGTTGCTGATAAAAGCCATATGGAGTCAGACTCGGGAAACGACCACGCCAGACAAGCGTAGAGGTCCGCTTGCCTAGCTTGAAGAAGGATACTCAGACCTCGCATTTCATCATACCAATGGTCCTCGTAGATCCAGGGCAGCCATTGCGTATGCATACAGTAAGTGCATACATTGATAGCGGGGCCATAGGAAACTAGGTGGACTATGAATTGGCTTCCAGGATGAATCTACCTCTCTGCCGAAAAACCACCTCAGATGTCATCACCACAGTCGATGGAACTGAAATTGCCTCTGGGCCCGTAACTCATTCCACTGCAGAGATGACACTATTGGGTCAAGATGGGCATCGAGAGACTATTGTGTTTGATCTAATCAAAGCCCCACAGTTCCAAATAATACTGGGGATACCTTGGTTGGAAACACATAATCCTTGTATTGATTGGCGAGAGAAGAGAATAACCTTCCCGGATTGTGCACAAACCTGTTACCCAAAGAAAAATCAGAACGCAGGCCTGGCCACAGTAACCACAGCAGTCATGCAACTACCTCCAGAATACCAAGAATTCCAGGATGTCTTCCAAAAGGAACAGGCAAACACCTTACCTCCTCACAGATCGTACGATTGTCAAATCAATCTCATACCCGGTGCACAACCCCCTTGTAGCAGGATCTATGCCCTTACGGAACCTGAGAACCTTCACCTATGACAATACTTAGATCAGTACCTTGCCAATGGCTTTATTCGCCCATCCAAGTCCCCTGCATCTTCAGTTTTGTTCTTCGTACCCAAAAAGGAAGGTGATCTCAGAACGTGCACAGACTACCGCGCATTGAACCAGATAACTGTTAAGAACCGATACCCGTTGCCTCTGATCCCTGAACTACTAGACCAAGTGAAGGACGCTTGTATATACATTAAATTAGATCTCCGGGGGGCATACCATCCGGTACGTGTAAAAGAGGGCGACTAATGGAAGACTGCTTCCACACTAAGTATGGGTTATTCGAATACCAGGTGATGCCTTTCAGGTTGTGCAATGCACCAGCAGCCTTCCAATACTTCATGAACGATGTCCTTCGTGAACTCATTGACGTTTGTGTTGTCGTGTATATCGATGATATTCTAATATACTCCTCTTCAGTATCTGACCATGTGAAGCACGTCCGAGCAGTCCTTGAGAAATTGCGCCAGCACAAACTATATGCAAAACTAGAAAATTGCATTTTTCATGCCACAGAAGTTGAATTCCTTGGGTTTATCCTGACCCCAAAGGGAGTCCGAATGGACTCACGGAAGGTGGACGCAATCCTTAAGTGGCCATCACCAAGTTCAGTTAAAGGAGTACAAAGCATGCTCGGCTCTGCCAATTTCTACCGCAGATTCATCCCAGATTTTACCCATGTCGTACATCCCATCACAGCACTCTTGCGAAAAAATAAACGCTTTATGTGGACTGAAGAAGCTGAAAATGACTTCCAAGAGCTGAAAGCGAAATTCACGTCTGCACCTCTGTTAAAGCACCCGCGCCCTGAACTTCCATACATAGTGGAAACTGATGCATCTAGTCTAGCCATGGGAGCTGTCCTGTCTCAAAAGGACCCTGAATCTGGACAGCTTCATCCAGTAGCATTTTGGTCCAGAAAGTTCTCGGCACCCGAGTTAAACTATGCGGTTACCAACAAGGAGTTATTAGCCATTAAATCCGTCTTCAAGGCTTGGCGGCACTATCTTCTCGGTGCCAGGCATACCATTACTGTGATCACCGGAACTTACAGTATTTAAAAACAGCCAATGCCCAATCGTCATGTCAACTCTGATGGGCATTGTTCTTTGCCGAGTTCGATTTCGTGATAACCTATCGACCAGGTTGTAAGAATGGTAAAGCAGACGCCTTATCCCGCATAGGGATGGGAGAGGCAAAAGTGAACCCATAGCCAGTACCGATAATTTCAGAACAAAGGATTCTTGGCATGACTACTGTACAGACACTAGAGGACCTTCAGGTAAAGATCCAGCAACTCTTTGATCCTACAGCCCTGTAGGACTGGGTAAAGAAAGGCCCCGACTACTCTGTCACCAATGATCTGCCTTATTACCAAGGGCGGCTATTTCTGCCACACAAGGACCTACAAGAGCTAGTCATTTCCCGTTATCATGATACCCTAATGGAGGGGCACCCAGGTATTGCAAAAACTGAAGCTAAAATTAAAAGACAATTCTGGTGGCCCACCTGGCGAAAGGATATTAAATCATTTGTGATGTCTTGTGGCATTTGCGCCCAAAACAAAAGTCAAAAGAAAAAACCAGCTGGACTCTTACAACGTTTAGACATTCCGCCTACACCATGGCACACCTTATCATTAGACTTTATTACCGATCTACCTCCTTGTAATGGGTTTAACACCATTCTAGTTATTGTGGATCTTTTTTCCAAGATGGCCTACTTTATTCCTTTAAAAGGACTACCTTCAGCCTCAATCCTGGCCAAAGAATTCCTCGAAAACATTGTTCGCATACATGGATTTCCGTCTGTGTTGGTCTCTGACCGGGGCATTCAATTCATTTCAAATTTTTGTAAAAAATGCTGTCAATTGGCACAAATCGATGTGAGGTTATCGACCAGTCACCACCCCCAGACCGATGGTCAAACGGAGAGGACCAACCAGACTATCGAACAATACCTGCGTTGTATGTTACATCAGACGGAGAGTAATTGGAAAGACATTCTTTGGATCACCGAATATGCATACAAGAATTCAGTACACTCTGAAACTGGACAAAGCCCCTTTTATACCTTATACGGGCACCATCCTCGAACCTCAGAACTTGACTCACCCCAAGACTTAGAAATGCCCGCAGTGGACCATCTGCACGCTACGATTACACAAGCCTTTATGGAAGCAACTACACATTTAAAACAGGCGAAAGAAAAATACAAGAAAGATGCTGATCGGCATAGAAGTGATTCTCCACAATACCAAATAGGGGACCAAGTATGGTTAGCCAAAAAACATATACCTCTAAAGGGAACACAGACCTTTAACCCCAGATATTTGGGACCTTACTCTATTAAGGCCATTATCAACCCGGTGGCTGTCAAGTTGGACTTACCTGCTAATATGCAAATTCATCCCGTCTTTCATGTGTCACTTTTGTAGCCAGTACAACCAGGGACAAGACTAACCAAGCCACCAGACCCCCATCCTTGTAGACCGAGAACCCGAATTTGAAGTTAAGAACATCCTGGACTCCAAGCTGATAAACTCAAAACTTTTTTATTTAATCGACTGGAAAGGTTATGTACCACAGGAGAGGCCATGGGAACCTAGTGACCATGTTCATGCACCCCGATTGGTGAAAAAATTCCACCGAAATTTCCCAGACAAACCGAAACCACAGGGAAGAATGACTTTAGGAGGGGCCTTGGGGGGGTGCTGTCATGATGCTTAACCCCGGGGACCCAGACCAAGTCCAGTAACCCCAGAAGCAGGCATCAAGTTACCCCAAGCAAGCCCAACATCCCCCACTAGGGGCTATTTGGGTGCAGTCCTGGTGCCTATGGCGCCAGGCTCAGGCTCATGGATTAAAACTTACCTGATGCAGACCATGCTGCAAACGTACCTGATGCAGACCGTGCTGCAAGAGCTCCAAGCCAAACGAGGCTTGGAAGGGACTATTTTACCTAGGGACTATTTTTTTTTCTCAGTTGGGGCTGGGGAGGAATACTTATCAGACTACTTTGGAGGCTATTTAAACCACGCCCGAAGAGCAGCACACGCTTCGCGTTATTCTGCATCCAGCAGCGTAACGCTCACCGTGCCCGCAAGTCTGCATCCAGTCTTCTGCCATGCCCGCCTCGAGTTTGGAGCTCCTAGAAAAGGGGAGAAAGAATGAGAAAAGGTTAGAACAAAAGCAATACCTTTGTCCTTACCTGAATTCCCGATCCATCGCGCCTTCGAGCTGGAAGAAAGACGTTATTTTATGCGCGTCGCCACGCCTGCTGCAGCGCCGCGATGAACTCACCGGCCTTCGCAGCATCTTCACATTTCACCGCATCCTCCTGCATGTTACCGCCACACTCCGGCACCTAAGGAGAAGACAAGAACAGCAAGGTGAGCCAAGAGAATACACAGAGGAATACTCCCCAAAGACTTACCTGATTTTACCACCGGGGGTATTATTCTTCTTCACCGGTCGGCGCAGCTTCCACTGCATCCTAGCCGAACCCCGGCCCCTAAGGGGAAACAAAAGGACAGCAAGGTGACACAAGGGACTAACAAGGGGAACCCCCTTCACCACAAAAGACTTACCTGATTTTACCGCCGGAGGCATTATTCCCTGAGACTTCATACTTTCTCTCAGCGCCTGAATAAGGGAGAAAGCAACAGGTTACATATGGACATTATTTTATCGAACTGTGTTGGATAATACAAATCCTTACCAGAACATTACTGGTTGCCACGAGGAACTCTTCAATAGGGTCAAGCTGCAACCTGCAAGGAATCGGACAACAGTGAAAATCAGGCATTTGAACTCTTACGAACTACATACTTACGGCGTATTGCCGGGAATATCGCAGTCACTATTGTCCTGGAACTCACCAATTCCTTCGAGCCAGTGAAGCAACTGGTTATCTACGTGCCCCTGCGCTCAATGCAGGATGGAGAGCTCATCTTTTCAAATCATCAGGTGAGACTATAATAGGGAACATCCAAGGTGATCATCTGGGAGAACAGCGTGGTGGGGGGATTTACACTCCACTCCAAGGGTGGTTAATTCCCTTTCTCCACTTGCAGAAGAATATTCCTACGGGCTAAGCAAACGAAGCTAGGTGGGCCAGTCCAGTCCGTCATCCCGGCCCTACGCGTCACATTGGGGTAGACCGCAGCAGTCCAGTCCAGATCGACGCCTCTGTGGGAGCCAGGTGAGCGTAACAGTAGTGTTGTTTGTAGGAATTAATGAGATACCAAGATTTAGTGTATCCATTTGGGTCTTGGACAATTGTTTGGATGAAATATTCAGCACAATTGGTTGTTTTATTTGCTCATCTGCCAAGGTTTTCTTTTTCCCTCTTCTGGGCTTCTTTCTCCTAAAAAAGGTGGTTGTCCGGTTGTAACTTTCAGTGAGGTGCTAGGTTGTTCTGTCGGAAAACCCATGATAAAAGGTATTGCTGGAGTAGTTGTAACAATTATTGTATTGTCGTCTGTCTCTCCACTGGCTACGTCACTACTGTCAGTGTTATTTTTTGTAGGAGGCTGTTTCCCTGGTCTTGCCGGTGCTGGTCTGTTGTTCCCGTAAAATTCTTGCCACATCTAGACAATGTCACAGGCGTAAACCGGAGGTGTCCCTGTGGAATTTACGAATTTTACATTGTTCGATATCTTTTTTTATAGCTATCCAATTTCTGAGTTGTGTCCTCCAAGGTGTTTTTAAGTTCTACCCCTGTTTTTAATTTTGACAGTTGTTGTGAGACTTCCTCGATTTCCTGATTAATGGTAGACATTGATTTAGCCAATTCTTCAATGGTCAGTAGGATCAAATCGAGTGAGCATTTATTTTAAATGTGTTCCCATCGTTTTAAGAAGTCTTGATTTTCTTTGCAGAGAGTGAGACGCAGATAAACTCGTAGTCATCTGGGGACGTTTTTTGATTTATAATATTGGGCTAAAGTAGTCGGAAGTAACTTCTGGGATATTTCCCTTCGTATTAGTCTTTCTAGTTTTTGTATAAATCAGTCAGGGTTATCATCACCCATAGCCTCTATGTCTGTATCTTTAATAAGTGCCAGTATTTGTAACGCTCACCTGATTCTCGCAGAGGCGCCGGTCTTGACTGGGCGACTACCGTATCTTCAAAGGTGATGTGTAGCACCCGGTTGGCTCTTTGGGCTGGACCTCTGTGCACTGTATGCCTGACGTGTAGAGTAAGATGTCTGCAGATAGAAAATATGGGGTTAATGAACTGGGGTTATTGGGGTGTCCCTATCTCTTTCCTCTTCTCCTCTCCTGTAGACCCCCAAAGGTTAACGCTCTCACCTTAGGTAAGTGAATGCCGAGCTCTCCATCTGCCTCGGGGCAGGGTGCTGTAACCAGTTTCTTCACTGGATAGGTAGCGCAGGCCTCTTGACTTCAGAGGACTGCTGTCCGTCGTTTACTGCACGAACGGTAAGTTTCGAGTCATTCAAATGTCTTTAAAGTCTTTAGTAATGATGTCTCTTGTTTTGCAGGGTTCCGGCGATGGCGGATGACGGGCTGAAGTGAGTTGAAGATGGAGCCCGTGTGATGAATAGAAGCGCCTGGAAGCACGTAAGTAAGCGCTTGTTGCCTGCTTCACGGTGCGCTCCAACTGTCCTTTTATTTTGCAGGTACGAGTTCGGAGCGGCTGCAGGGTGCCGGAATACCCACTGGATTAGATGTGGAAAGGAGTAATGGCACGTGAGTATTAAAGTTCCCCAATGTCTTTAAACGCACCTTGTTTTGTCTTTCAGATGCGGGATGCAGCGCCGAAGGCCTCCGGAGCGTGCGAAGAGATGGTAAGCTTTTGCCTTTCAGATGCCGGAATGCTAACCTGTTCTTTCTTGTCTTTATAGGTGTTGCTGAAGACTGGATTCAGGATGGTAAGCCTTTTTCCTTAGGCCCAGGACCGGATGCAGAAGACACGATGAGCGTTCTGCTGCAGAGGTTGCAGAATAACGCAAAGCAAGATTCATCCACCGGGTGTGGTTTAAATAGCCTCCTGTAGTGCTTAGGTGTCTCCTTCCACAGCCACGCCTAAGTAAGAAAAGAGTTCCTGGTAAGAAAAGAGTTCCTGCCTTCCAGAAGAGTTCCAGTGTTCTGAATCTAGGGAGTGGCTCCAGCCCCACCCAACAGGAAAAGTAGTTCCAAACAGAAGAGGATCAGAGGCTCAACTGGCAGGCAAGTAGGCAGCATGGTCTGCTGCAGGTAAGTCCACCCAAGCATTATGAGCCCGGCGCTTCCAGCGCTGGGACTGGGCATATTTATGAGCCTGGTCCACTGGCGCCAGGACTGGGTCCAAAAGGTCCCAATTGGGACTGGTTGGCACTCGGAACCTGGGTTATGGATCTGCTTCCAAGGGAGTTGGGAAAACCCTGACCTTTTGGAAGCAGAGATCATGACAGTATTCTAGTGACTTACTCGTCACTAAAGGCCAATGTAGTGGATGCTTTATTCGTCAAATTGTTGATTTTTTAAAATGACATGTTATAAGGAGGGTGATAGTGTATTTTTCTCTCCCTATAGACTAATAGTACTGTATTTTACTCTCCCCTCAAAGAATGTAATCATCTACTTTGGCACGTTCCAGATGCATTGGTAGACCATATGGACATACACTTCTGCAGTTGGTACGATCTTATCTTCCTAGGTACGCTCTTAACTTACTGAGAATCCATTTGGGTAAGACCTTATTTATCCATTTACAAATTATACCGTTGTAATCATGGATATTTACAACCCAGTGACACATGTCTAAGTTAAAAACTATGTTTTTTTTAGATTAGAGTGAATCCTTTTCAAGACTGAGGCAACCCATGTGGATACCAACTGGAAAGTTGAATCTTTGCCTAAACTTGACAACATAAGGAACACATTGGAGGTCAGCACCTTCTTTATGAGTATACAAATGTATTATTTAGACTATAGTACAGATAATTACTAAGAGACGAAGGGCAAACATTAGCTTGACACAGATTTATAACATTGAAGGGTATTTACATGTTATTATTTTGAACCATCATTCAATTATAAATTGATTAGAAATGCAATCATTTTGTGTTAAATCGTTACAAATATAAGTATTGTATGATCATGAGAAAATGTTTTCCGAAATTGAAAATGTATTAGAATGTCAATATCTATATGTATAAGTATTTTCATGAGACTTATTGAGTTTATTTTTGACTTTTCTTTAGAGATTAAATTGAAATTTCTCGTCCCTCATGAAGAGATATACTCGAAACGCGTTGGGCCACTTGAACAATAAGTATGTACACAATGTGAACCATTGAATGGTCATTTGAAGGATTTTTTATGAAATTATTGTTTACCTAAATGCTAATAAGCATCATAGAATTATATATGAATCTCAATGTGATAAGTGGTTATCTACATCAGAAAAGCACGCTTGAGCATTGTTTACACTAAGAATTTGGTTTTAGTTTTAGGCCACAGACAGTGTGCAGGGGACTTGAATTCCCTCATAGGGAACTTTTTTGTTGTTGTTCATAGTTCCACAACCTAGTTGCCAAGGTTGTTGTTTTCTACCCCGCACTTTGAATGAATCACAATCCACATTATAAAATAGTCTTGAATTATTCAAATTAACCTTAATACCCTATTTAATTAGGTGTGCTTAGTGACAAATTTTGGTATGACCATATGTAAGGAAGGCATGGTATCAAGAATAGACAGACACGAGTGAATACAGTTCAAGGGTGTTTATTGAACTGAATATGCAGTTGGAAAAGCGCCTAATCTAAACCTAAAGCTAAAATGGAAGCAAGCTACGACCATCAAATGAAAAATAAGGCAGTCCCAGTGGCGTCTTGTCAAATAAAAGAACCTATACTAAAATAAACCTATTGCCAGTCCTTACAACTAAATACAAAAAGAGTGTGGGATAAGGTTCACAAGAAAGAAAGACGTGCTCACAAATGATGATGTGGTAGCCGGGGGTCTCCCTTCCCCACGTTTTGACCACAGGACAAGGTGAGACTCCTGGCACACGGCTGAGATTTCTCAGCACGGGACAAAAGCCCCAGCTTCAGCTATTAGGACCTTCAGTGGTTAAGTGTCTTTTCTACAAAAAGTCTATTGCCTCTGAGGAGTTGATAACCTCCAAACATAACAAACAAAAAGTTCCTTTCAACTTGTATATTGGGTGATGCCTTTTCACCCCTGGATTCCCTTCTTCCGGGCTCAGATCCACACACAGTTCTTATCGATATCGGGAACTTTGGAAGTTAGCTTTCTTGCTTTCCTATGGCATGGTAGGTTCAACATAACAAACAAAAAGTTCCTTTCGGATTGCACTTGTGGTGATGATTCTTCACCCCTGGACACCTGTTTTCCAGGTGCAGAACCCTCTCGAATATCAGCCTCGAATATCATCCTCCCTCCTGTCGGGTTCACTGTGGCTTATATTCAAAATGACTTCTCGATTGCATTCATGTGTCGTTGGGGCGATAGCATCTCACCGCTTGATCTCCCTCTTCTGGGCTCAGACCATTTTTAAACGCGTGCCTCCCTCTGTTGGGTTCACTCTGGCTTTTGCAAAGATATTTCTCCTTGGCATTCACAAATCGTAATGTCTTTTTAAACAGTCACCGTGGACATCCCTTTGTCGGGTTCACTTTTGCCAACAAAATGTTTCTTGGGACTTTAGACTTCACCCCTCTTTATTGGCATCCCTCCGTCAGGTTCACTCTTGCCACTCACAATTCCTTTTGCTTTCTCTTGATGTGGGATTCACTTCCCTTGCGTTTTCAATGGTTTGTCGGTCAAAGACTTTCGACTGTACAGGGATTTTGCTAGACCCCTGTATGACCACTTTGATCTTTCTTGGCGGCTCTCCTACAGCCCTCAACTATCAGTAGTTTCAATCAACACAGGATCAACCAGAGTCTCTCGCGTGAGCACGCACATGGTGTCGGTCCACTCTGCAGCTCGTCTTTGCTTAACAATTTACAGTTCCTTGAACCTTTCTCAATGTACCACTTTGCGACTTTCATTCATCACAGTTCGGTTTCTTATCTGTTCTCCCCTCGACTCACCGGCTGTGATGAACCACTTGGCTTTCCTTGTATCTGGAGTCAAGGCATCTCCCTCGGCCCTGCTTATCAGCGTAGGCACGCTCTGCGTACCATTGACATCTGCTGCAAAACACTTGAGTTATTGTTGGCGGTCTTACGTTTCCTTCCACAGAGGACTTGCGGGTCTGGGTCCTAAAGGGCATGGTTGCTTCTCTCCTTGTCAACCTTTCAGTTCTCATCGCCTTTCTCCTCCTTTTGAACTGCCGTGCTTGAATTGCTGTCTCGTTGTGTGGTCTGCCTTGCTCATAATTGTTATCACAATATATCTTCAAGGTTAATTAAACCAATAAACAGTTTGATAGAAATTGAATTCTTACCTGAGCAGACTTATATTCAATGGGAAGCCAATGCTGAAAGCAAGAATTTCCCCGAACAACGCACCACTCGCTACCCGGTAACAAAACCCCGAGAGGAAGTGCACGCCAGTCAGCGAAACCCTCTGGGGAAGAAAACCCTGGTCGAAAGCGGAATCCGATGGCTTGAGTGTGGCTTGCAGGATGTTGTCACCGATGCAATGAAAGTTCAAAGGCGGGAAGGCTTCTTCTGGAGAGGGTGACAATTGGAAGAGATGAATATGAGGAACTCAGAAAGGATGAAAAGAAGCAGGTACGTAATAGTAATACTTTCCCCTAACCTCTTAACCTGCCGAGTCTGGAATACCAGGAGAGAAGCCGAAGAGGCGGGAACCAGAGAGAGCAACAGGGTGACAATTCTGCCAAAAAGAGGTAAAGGTGAGTGAACTTGTTTAATCAGAAACCTAAGAAGCCCGGAGAACACTTAGAATGTAGCTCAGGTGGGAACTGGATATTACCCGAAAGACTGTAGCTCGGGAAACTAGAAACGGCGTCTCTAAACGAGGCGCAGGTAGGAACCGGATGGATCGGGTGAACGGAGAATGCTGTGGGAAGGATCTGCAAAGTTTGAAGAAAGACAGAGTTAGTATTAGTAAGGAGTGTGAAAGGTTTACCAAGGGATTGAAGGGCACAATCTAGTTGCGAACTCACGGAGCATCAGCTAGAACAGTAGCAACGCGAAGAGCTGGAAACCTTTGCGTCATATGAGGGATCACGTGAGCGGTACGCCACACCTCTGGCGAACGTGAAAAGACTGGAACGGTGATCGCAGATCTGCTTGCACTGTGATCCGCCATCTTGAAGATACCACTCTGAATAGAACCACAGCACCGATTCCGGGAACAAAGAGACCACTGTTTCGTGTGTGTAACAATAGTGTGCTCTCGTGCTCCACCTTTTATCCCTGTGGGGGAAGGGAAATGGCTTTCAGGTGTGTGTGTGTGATCCTGGTCAATTGCCTGACTTTGCCTGACCCTTGTGTTGGGCCATGTCAGGTAAACGGCTTTGGTGTTTGTCTGTCGTCTTTCGTGATGTGCGAAAGTGTTCATGTTGTAAAAGGGGGGTACAGTGTTGGAGTATCCTATGTGGTAGGTTGGGAAAAAGGTGTTAACAGAAGGGGGATACCGCCTTTCAACCATCAGTGGCCCACTTCCACTCCCAGAGGACCCCCCATCCAGGTGATCCTCCCTCAGTAGTCCACCCCCAGGAACTGGATCCAATAGCGATGGCAGTTTCCTGGCCACCTGCATGACAGACCACCGGGGACTATTCAGGGAGACACCTTCCGGTTTCTCGCAATAGTCACTTAAAGGGATGATGTATTAGTACTAGGTTACAGATAATTAATTTTGGATGTCATGGACAATAAGAACTTTTATCACCTTGTTACATATGTGTTAACGTTGTGCAACAAAACGCGGAAGTGTGCAGGATCTGTTGAACGGTGCCGCCATGTGAAAAGAGAGGTTTTTTCTCCATCCATTAAGGTGTGAGACAGTTATTCTCACTTCAACTCTGTTGTTTGAACCACACTTTGATATAGATCATTCCAGTTAATAAGGGTTTCCCTTATTTTTGTTTCACAGACGCCCATGTTATAGATATAGGGTACGGTTTACCCTGTGATTTCTGCAGAAGTCGAAAAGTACATTACATGTACATAGGTAAGTGCTTATTGACATATGGACGATACGAAAGTAATAGTCATATTCTAAATCATACAATTTAGGAGACATACACTTGTCCCCTTAGTAATTATATATGTTTTAGTTTTAGGTGACCGCCATTAAATAGGCGATTGATACACCAGAGTTTGAATTATGAGAACGAATGGTGGTAAGCACTGTCTTTATTTGTTTATGAGATAAGTGCTTAAAGAATCATTTGAACATAATTAATTTACGCTGCTTTTCACATTGTGTCGCAAGTCCTTCCTCACAGAACTTAAGCTTGTTTGAAAAAATTATGAAGCGCCAACTACACACAGCAGTAATATGTAAGAGATAGTGTGAATTCTGTAACGATTATTTTAGATTGCTAACCTAGTTTCATTATAGGAGATCCCCTGAAGACGTTCCTGTTGTGATGTACTTGTTTCTGCATGTGAGAGCTGGTGATGGCATGTGGAGTGTTGCCTTGTGAATGGCGGAATCTTTACCCAAGGGTTCCACACCCAGGTAGTTGGAGCTTTCCAGCCTGGGTGATGGAAGCCAGTGGTTATGTCCTGTCCACTTATGTATATAACTTCATGTAACTGTGACTTAAGTACTTGTAATAAACATATAAGTAATCCCAAGAAACCTGGAAGTCACTTCATAACATTGGCGACGAGGATGGGATTGGAGATAGTACGCCAGATGCAGGAAGGTGTAGGTGGGTGTGTAGGGATAGTGGCCTACAGAAGTAGGGAAAGTGTCCCTCAGAAGTGATATTCCCCATGCTGGTGATGGATGTGAAAAGGAGGGGAATATACTGTGGTGTGCTTGTCCATGTGGGTTGATGTTTGAGAAGAAGGGAGCTTGTGTCTATTTGGTGTATCTGGGTGGGTGCAGTGTGAATCAGTAAAGGAAGGCGATGTGTTATATCGTGCCTGAGTGTGTTTGTAAGGTTTATCAGTAAAGGAAGGAGGTGTGCTTGTGTCTGCATGTGAGAGCTGGTGATGTCATGTGGAGTGTTGCCTTGTGAATGTCGGAATGTTTACCCAAGGGTTCCACACCCAGGTAGTTGGAGCTTCCCAGCCTGGGTGATGGGAGCCAATGTTATGCCCTGGGCACTTATGTATATAACTTCATGTAACTGTGACTTAAGTACTTGTAATAAACATATAAGTAATCCCAAGAAACCTGGAAGTCACTTCATAACAGTTCCCAAAACTAGATTTTATAAAGTGTGGGAAATAAACATGTTGAGAAGTGTTTGAGCTACAATACTGAAGCCATGAGACTAGAACTATGACATTTTCAAGAACTGTGGCATTTTGATTAAATTGACAGTATAAAGTTGTGAATTGTGTTCATTTGAAATTTGTTAGCTTGATAAAGTGTTTTATTGTCAACATTCAATTGTAGTGTTATAGTTGTTGTTTGATGCACAAGTCACTTTTTGGGGTGACCATGACACTTGTAACCATGACACTTGTATATTTTGGTGTATATATGTATTTCTAAACAAAATGGAATAAATTATATTTTTGTAATTGTTATATGTGTACTCTGTGAGAAACTAGAAGGTGTCTCTCTCTCTCTCTCTCTCAGGTGGCCACGGCACGGCCATCATCTTTGGATCCAGGCTCTGGGGGTGGAACAGTGTGGGAGGATCACCTGTGTGAGGGGTCTTCGGGGAGTGGGACTCCTGATGGAGAGACGCGGTACCCCTCTCCATGCAACACTTTTACCCCATCACACTGGGTAGAATATATGGGACCTCTACCCTCCACCCCCACCCCCACACTTTCCTTGCACGGACACTTTCACACGAACAGATTCACACCTGAGCAGTGTACCTGACATGTCCAATTACTATGGTCAGGCATGGTCAGGCAATTATTGGTAACCATTCACACCTGACTTCCTTTAAGCTTCCCCACAAAGATAAAAGGCGGAGCACGAGAGCACACTCTGAGCGAGGCAAAACACATGAAGGAACAGCAGTTTTGATACAGCAGCTGAATGAGGGAAGAAAGACGGCAAACCAAGAAGGGTTCGCAAGGAGGGACTGTAACCTTTCCAGGCGGAAAGCCGTTACTTTCTAGAAACCTTTGGATTAAAAAGTGTGAGGCCAGGAAACCGAACTGAAGAATCCTGCTTTGTGTGTCAGAGATACCCGGGACCCTCCTGCATGGCTGACGGAGTCGGGGAGAAACAGCAGCCGCCATGATACCGTCCTTGGCTCCAAGATCAAAGAAACATCAACAACGCCGGTGAGTTGGGGAGACCGATGCAAGACCGGTCTGTGTTGAAGTCAAGGTGGCAAGTGGCAACATTGTATAAATGTTATGCTCACCTGGGCATAGTGCAGAAAGTGTTGGGATCTCTCAGGAGCATGGAGATATACGCTCCAAACCAAGAGACAAAGGAGTTCACTGAGGGAAAATACATACAATGCAGTGCACACCTTTTAAGCTGGCGGAAGTGCTACCAGACACACCTCCTAACAAATATCAAATGGGGAGTATAGGAGCTGTGTGGAAAATAAGGAAACACTGTAGTATAGAAAGCCCCAGTACATACACAAATATAGTCTATCTAAAAGGTAATTAAAGGACTTTAGGCTTACCCTTCTAGACCTGTACTCCAGCGTTGTGCCTAGTCTCAGGAATATCCAGAGTCAAACAAAAGAGGAAGGATTTCAAATAACAACTAACACTAAATACCTACTTGGAATACTCTTGAATTCAGCGGTATGAAACCATTGTGCAAACACCATTGCATCCTGATTACCAGTCTTTTGTACTTCCTGGTCATTTCATCACATTAGTACGCTATATGTTGACATGGACTGGCATGTTGCGTGTCGACTTTATGGTAGATGAGGGATAGCGTCCCGGGCTGTTGCTTGGCAACCACTCGCTCATGCCCCATGCCCAGACTTCTCCTCCGTACAGGACGATAAGCGTCTGAATGGTAACGGGGAAAGGCATGGAGAACATGTGATGGTGCAGGACAGTTCCTAACAGTATGCCCCCCCCCAAAGGCAAGCTACTCCCCTGCAGTTCAGAACTTGGTTTAGTCAGGTTTTTATCATGAAATCGAGAGAGAAAAATCGCAGAGCATTCGTGTCCTTTACAGATACCCAAGAACGGTCCTCTTTACCAAACACTTTCCAATGCACTAGGTATTGCAAGGTACATTTATAAAAACGTGAATCTAGGATTGTTTCACTTTCGTATTCTTCTTGGGGGCCTGACTTGGGTTGCTACGATATGCAACGAGCGAGAGACAGGCTTTAACAAGGAGACATGAAATACTGCATGGATCTTATAAGACGCCGGTAGCTTAAGTTCCATGGCCACTGAGTTAATCACACAACTTATCTGAAAAGGGCCAATATATTTGGGTTTCAATTTCTTTCCAAATGCTAAGATGCAAATATGTGCAGTAGAGAGCCATACTTAGTCTCTCGGTTTAAACACTGGAGAAGGTCTTCTCTTTTAGTTAGCATATATCTGTGCCTGTCTTTGGGCTTCTAGTAAGTGTTCCTTAGCACAGACGAATCCTGAACGTAGGTTCTCTACATACTCTCCTGCAGAGGGAACAGAGCTATGATCCGAGATGTATATTGGGACAGATACAAGATGTTGGCCTGTGGATAAGTGAAAAGGAGAGGTGTTGATAGAAGAATGAAATGAGTCGTTATATGTGTACTCGGCTAATGGTAATTTATCGACCTATCGTTGTTCAAGTTCGGTAATATAACATCTTAAATATTGCCCAATGGTCTGATTGGCCCTTTCACTCTGGCCATAACTTTGTGGATGATAAGCTGAAGTATAGTCCAGACGGATTTCCAATACACGACAGAGCTCTTTCCAGAAGGAGGAAATTAACTGTGAGCCTCTGTCTGTAATAATGCTCTTGGGAAGACCATGTAAATGAAAGATGGTGTGAAGGAAGCAGAGGGCTAGTGCTGGGGCAGAAGGGACCCCTTTCATGGCTATGAAATGTCCTGTTTTTGTAAATGAGTCTATTACTGTCAATATAGCCGTGTTTCTCTTGTCTTTAGAAGGGTCCGTTATGAAATCCATAGAACAGGTTTGCCAGGGACAGTTTGGGACGGGCAATGGATGTAAAGGACCCATGGGTTTTTGTCTACAGGGCTTAGCTCTAGCACATACAACACAACTTCTTATATAATCTTGGATATCGTGGTTCATAGAATTCCACCACGCATAATGGCGTATCTTCTGTGATGTTTTAAGTCTGCCAAAATGTTCACCCCCCGGGGAATCATGACACCAGCGTAACATGGTTTCTTGAGAGGTCCTGGTAGGTAACCACATCTTGTTGTGGAAGAGTAAGCCTTGGTTTTCATAATCATGCAAAGTACCCAGAAGGAAGTCTTCCTTTAATTTTTTGGTATAGGTCTCACGCAATACTTTTCATAAGGAAGTAGAGGTATGAAGAGAGTTGAAATAATTTTGCCAGAGGGATTGAATGGAACTCCCTCTACGTCATCTGTCTCACCTAGATAAACTCACGATAGGGCATCTGCTTCAGTATTCAAATAACCCAGTTTAGAAGTTACTGTAAAGTCAAAGCGTGAAAAGAAATATATCCAATGATAATGTCATTGGTTTACGGATTTTGCTGTTTTGAGAAATCCCAGGTACTTGTGGTCGGTCAAAACATGTATCGGATGTCTAGCTCCTTCCAGAATGTGTCTCCATACCACAAAGGCTTCTTTTATCGGCAACAGTTCTTTTACAAATATTCCGTAGTTCTTCTACGCAGTTGTAAATGTGCGGGAAAAGTAATAGATGAGATAGAGTTGTTTAGTTAGGCTATCTCTTTGCTCTAATAAGGCACTGATAGCATAATTGGATGCATCTGTTTCTAAGGTGTAGGGAAGAGATGGATCTGGAAGTCGTAGCATAGGGGCATTGTGAATTTATTTTTAAATTCGCTGAAAGCTTCTGCTGCATCTTTGTTCCATAAATATTTGGTTCCCTTTTTCAGGAGCCGAGTCAAAGGGAGAAATATTCGGGAATAGTTGCTGATAAAAATTGGCAAAGCCGAGGAATCTCTGTAGGTCCTTTATGGTTCCGGGAGTAGGCTAGTCCATGATAGCCGAGACCTTTTTTGGATCCATTTCAATATCTTGGGGAGTGAGAATGTAACCTAGATAAGCTATACGGTTCAGGTGAAATTAACATTTAGATAGTTTTGTATGCAAACTATGTTTTCTTAATCGTTGAAGTACTTCTTTGACGTATGATGCATGTTTTTCCCGTGAGGATGAAAATATAAGTATGTCATCAAGATAGATTATCCCAAAGGTGTCCAGGACATTGACAGAATTTAAACTTTCAGTAGAGTGGCTCACCTGTGTTTTCTTGCGTGCGGATTTACTTAGCTTTTTTTCCTTACATGGTTTCTGTTCAGTGTGGGTCTAAAAGAGAAAGGGGCGAGCCTCCCCAGACGCCATCCTGCCTGAGGGATGAACACTCTGGCAAGGGGACTCCTGGAAGACTGCCGGAAACAGGAAAAACCCTCCAGCAGGAAATAACCTGCACTGTGACCCGGCAGCAGCGGATAGAACATGCCTGTATGAGGCAAACCAAGGAGACCAAGAAGGAAGCAAACAAGAGCCAAGAGGAGAAAGGAGGAACATGACAAGGAACAGCAACAAGGAAGGAAGGTAAGCGCTGAGCTAGGCATCAGGAATACTAGCTTTGAGATGCGCCAAGCACCGGCAGCGTCTGAATAAGAGTCTGCGGTGTCGATGAATGAACCAGAGACTAGACCATCGCGTTATCTTCCAGGAGTAACATTGGGTGCCATCTTGGAAGGAAAAATGGCACCCAAGACTCTTGAATGGTCTCTCCAGGCTGCCTACAAGAACCAGGGGTGAAAAGGTACGACAGACATCTCTAAATATATCATTCAAGAAGCATTGGAACACGGCAGGGGCATTACACAAACTAAAAGGCATGAAAAGGTACTCGTAATGCCCAAACCGTGTCCTAAACGCTGTTTTCGATTACTCTCCCGGCACCCTCCTAATTAAGTTGTATGCTCCTCGTAGGTCCAGTTTGCTATACAGGTTGCTGGCTTGGGCTTGATCCAATACTACTTGGATAAGAGGTAATGTGTATCTATTCTTTATGGTAATAGCATTTATTTATAATATATATATGGCCGGAGTGTTTTCTTCTTCTTGGGTATAAAGATTATAGGGGCTCCAGCATGTCAGGATGAGTGACGAATGAAACCTTTTTTTCAAGTTGTCTTCTATATATTGGTTTAGTATTAGGTTTTCTTTTTCAGACGAAAGGCATATGTGCACCATAAGGTATCTTAGCTCTGATAGGAGTTCGATATGACTATCATAATCCCTGTGGGGGTGGGGTGGAGTTTCTCTGATTCTTTTTGGTCAAATACGTCTAGATATTCTTTAGGAAGCATACTTTGAAGAAGCAGAACTGAATTCCCCATTGGGGTAGGTGGCTAGGAATCTTCTATCCGGTTACTCATAATTCGGTATCCTTGTGAGCAGGAGGGAGGACATTTGCTTCCTTGGAACATTAACTTGTTATCCCTCCAAATAATAGCAGGGTTATAATAGCGCAGCCAAGGGATCCCTAACATAATTTGGAACAGAGGAGCAGCAATGACATCAAAGACAGTCATTTCATGATGGTACTTCGCACAGATAATAGACAAGGTCTTGGTCATCAAAGTAAGGGGACTGGATATTAGTGGGGAGCTGTCAACCGATAGGATGGGTTCGGCCTTATCCTTCTGTATTTACTGGAAGTGGTTATAGTGGGCAAATGCGATATCTATGAAATTACCGGTGGCGCCACAATCCACTAATGCAATCACTTGTTTCCAGGTTTTTCCTTCTTCCGAGAGGTCTACTCTGATATACAAATGCGCGGATTGGGTAGGTAACACAGGACTTAAGGTTTGGTGGGAAATATCTGAACTTGCTCCTTTATTCCCTATTGAGGGCGAGTTAGCAAGTTTCCCGAACTTGAAAGAAGACTAGGACAAGAACCGATAGTATGATTGGGTACCCCACATTAGAAACAAAGCTTTAGGCGTCTTCTTCATTCTCTTTCTTTGGAGGAGACAGGTCCACGGAGGCTCCCTAATTGCATGGGTTTAGGGTTGTTAGTTGACCCAGAAGCGTTTGGCAAGGTAATCGGTTTGTTCTCCCAAGAGGAATACTTCTGTAGGACTGTTCTCCTCTTGTCCCCTTTTATGTCGTGTATCCTTTGATCAACGCGGGTTACTATGGTTATAAGCTCGGATAGAAGAAGCAGAGGATCTACCACTTGACTCAGGGCATCTTTTATTTCTTCCTTTGGTCCTCTATAGAATATAGTGATCTGGGCATCTTCTGGCCACTGTGTTTGTGTTACTAATCCCTTGAACTGTGCGATGTATGTGAGGAGGTCCCTGTTGCTTTGTTTAACATCAAGTAACTCATTCCGTATTAATTGATTCCCTTGCCTATCAAACATGTTCTTGAATGCTTCTAAAAAGCCCACATAGTCTGTTAACAGAGGATGATTACTATGGATATAGGGTGTAGCCCATGATAGGGCAGTTTTGTCAAGATTAAACAATAAGAAGGCTACCTAAGCATGAGCGAAGGAATAGA
Organism: Ambystoma mexicanum; assembly: GCF_040938575.1. Taxonomy (NCBI): domain Eukaryota; kingdom Metazoa; phylum Chordata; class Amphibia; order Caudata; family Ambystomatidae; genus Ambystoma; species Ambystoma mexicanum. The sequence continues at coordinate 1,606,865,685 of NC_090932.1, forward strand.
GTTGGGGTCGGTTCAAGAAGTGAATTTTACATTGTGTCAGAAAGTGTCACACGTCTAGGCGGAGAGCACAGGGTGTAGGCTATCTCTCACTGTATGCAAGTAAATTAAGCGAGATTCCAGAGACAATGCTAGCATATAACAGATTAAAGGTACATACCAAGCTGTTAGTTGAAACAGGTATTCACAGGAACTGCAGGAGCAGGCTGTAAACAAAGAGACAGAGAAAAAGGCAAAAACAAGTAAGTACACTGGGCAACTTGGATTGATCAGAAATAAGGGTGTACTTGAATATGATAAAGGGTTTCCAGGGATTAAGGAAAGCCCTTGGGATAGGTACCAGCAGATTACTTTTAACAACAGTCATACAGCAACGTCATGACTTAGGCGTGCCAGGAAACTGCTGTACTCAGTGCAAGGGTAAAACTGAAAGACCATATACTGAGGCAGGTACGTAGGTGAAGGCAACAGAAGTCTTCCCTTATCTGATCTGAACGGAGACCAACCCATGGTCACACTGTAAAACGGATTATAGTGGAGACACCACAGTGGACCAAGATGTATACAAGTAGAAAGCAGCATTGAAAGAAATAACCAGGTACATGACAGGATAGGATATCAGAAATTAGAACAGGTAGGTTGCAAGGCAAGGAGCCCAGAGGAACAGGGCAGAAGGCAGAGGAGTGTGGCAAGGCTGCCAGGCACGGCTGCCCAGAGGAGAAGGACAGAAGGCAGCGGAGTGTGGCAAAGCCGTCAGGCGGGGCCCAAAGGAGCAGGGCGGAAGGCAGCAGAGTGCAGCAGAGCCGTGAGGCGGGAGCCCAGAGGAGCAGGGCGGAAGGCAGCGGAGTGCGGCAGAGCCACCAGGTGGGAGCCCAGAGGAGCAGGGCAGAAGGCAGCGGAGTGTGGCAGAGCCGCCAGGTGGGAGACCAGAGGAGCAGGGTGGAAGGCAGTGGAGTGTGGCAGAGCCACCAAGTGGGAGACCAAAGGAGCAGGGTGGAAGGCAGCAGAGTGTGGCAGAGCTGCCAGGTGGGAGCCCAGAGGAACAGGGCGGAAGGCAGTGGAGTGTGGCAGAGCCACCAGGTGTGAGCCCAGAGGAGCAGGGCGGAAGGCAGCGGAGTGTGGTAGAGCCGCCAGGTGGGAGCCCAGAGAAGCAGGGCTGAAGGCAGCAGAGTGTGGCAGAGCCGCCAGGTGGGAGCCCAGAGGAGCAGGCCAGAAGGCTGCAGCAGACTGGAGAGGGAGCTGCAAGCATCAATAGCAACAGGAATCAAAGGCCAAAAGAGGATTTCTAGGAAAGGTCAAAAACTGGTAACAGGAGCACCAGCACGAACTCCCAGCGGAAGCAGTTGACTGACAACTGCTTCTGTTCAAAGTGAGTTTATAAAGGCCCTCCTAGCCAGCAGGCCAGCAGGGTGGAGCTGATTGGAGACTCTGGCAGCTGTATTCAATTAAATCCAGCCCTGGCTTCAGTAGCCTGCAGCAGTAGCAGCAGTGGTTTCTAATCAAGTGCTCTCCAGCTCTCTGCAGCCTAGCCTGCAGTAGCTTGCAACAGGTGAATGCAATCAGGCCCTCTGCAGCTCTTAGTAGCTTGCTGCATACAAATGTATTTAGTATTCCTCCTCCTGCCCTCTGCCTTTTCGACAGCATACATGTCCCAGAATGCATCTGCTGGTTTAACCCAAAAACCAGAATGGAACATGCAATTCGATTAGTCCAAAACTGCAGCGGTAAAACAAGGAAATAAAGGCAGAGGCGCATGTAGCGGTGCTGGGTGGCAGGCGAGCAGGATCGTGACAGAAAGGGCTTAATGTCCTTGGGATCACTACCATAATTAGTGGGCATGGGAGGGGAAGAGATACCAATATTAGGCATGGGAGCCGAAAGCGTAGCAGGAGTGATGACCGGGAGGGTATCTGTTTTAGTTGAAGTACCTATCTATCTATCTATAATAGTTTTTATATTGCGCCCTATCGCCCATGGGGCTCAAGGTGCTCACAAGAAACAGACAACATGGAACAAATATCTCGAGGAGGGTAGAATCACTCTGCAATATTAGGTTGCCCCTTCTTCAAACAGATGCGCCTTGAGTAGTTTTTTAAATGTGGTGAGAGAGGCACTATCTTTAATCAAAGAGGCCATAGGATTCCAAATCATAGGAGCCCAATGAACATAGTTAGAGCCACCTACTCTTGCCAAGATTTTATGTGGTTGTTGTAAATTATGTTTTCTGTTAGATCGAAGGTTTCTTCGAACGGGAACCTTGATTAATCTCTTTGCAAGATAGCTTGGGGCAGAGCCAGCCAGGCACTTATAGATCATAACCGAGCATTTGAATTTTATTCGCTGTTGGACAGGTAGCCAGTGATGTTTTTTCTGGCTGCAGAGATTTTTTTCCCGTTTGTTTAATCCAAAAACGGCCCTAACCGCACCATTCTGTATGGTCTGCAATTTTGTGATGTTGCCTTTAAACGTACTCATTAAAAGACTGTTGCAGTAATCCAATTTTGAGTTAATTATGGCTCCTGCGATCAGAGCTAGGTTTGGCTCGGATAAGTATGGTTGAATTTGCCAGATAAGATTAGTATAATACGCCCATGATGATTTGAAGTGAGAGACATGTCTTTTGTACGAGAGGTGAGAGTCCATAAAGATACCCAGGGTCTTAACATGCTCTGAAACTTCAATGAAGCTATTGTGAATCTTACAGTTTTTGTATTGTTTGTTTAACTTTCCTATTTTCTGAGGTGTACCAAGAATTAAGAGTTCAGTTTTTGCCTCATTGAGTGCAAGAGAGTTATTTCCCATCCATTTTTGTATAGCATTAAACACTTCATTAACTCTATGCGCATCCTTTTCATAAGAGCCTGACATTTAAAAAACCAGCTGGGTGTAATCAGCGTAGTTTGTAAACTGGGCACCCATGTTTTTGAGCATGTCACATAACTGTTTCGAGAAGATGTTAAAAAGTAACAGAGATAAGCACGATCCCTGCGGGATGCCACAAATCAGCAACGTTTTTAGTGAGCTGAAGTTACCCTTCACAACAGCTGCCATTCTTGGGCCAAGGAACAATTTAAAGCAATTTATGTTTAAGGGAGACCATTTGCCCATTGTTCTCAATCTCTCGGCCAGGAGATCATGATCTATAAGATCAAACGCTGAGGAGAGATTGAGTAGCATAAGTAAGGTGGGGTTTCATTTTTCAATAATACTAGCGATGTTAGCCTGAAGACCTGATGTCCCGAAGGTAGCCCCACTGCCTAGACCAAGGGTTACTAGTTACTGTCTTTTTGCTGAGTTGGTCTACAGCCCCTTGAAGGGCTGCCATGGATTGATAAAGAACAGCGTTTTCTTGCTGTGATGCCATAACCTCAGCCTGGAGCATTTGCACCATCGCTGTAAGGTCTTTCAGCAATAAGTCCATGCTCAGGAGAGATTTGTAGGTTCGCGCAATCTGTTACGCTCACCTGGGCGTAGTGTAGAAAGCGCAGGGATCTCTCAGGAGCACAGAGATATGCGCTCCAAACCAGAGAAGTAAATATACATACAATGCAGTGCACACCCTTTAAACTGTCTGAAGTGCAACGGGACACACCTTCAAAGAAACATCAAATGAGGAGTACAGGAACTGTGTGGAAAATAAGGAAACACTGTAATATAGGAAGCCCCAGTACATACACATATATTCTACAAGGTCATTAAAGGACTTTAGGCTTACCCTTCTAGACCTGTACTCCAGCGTTGTGCCTAGTCTCAGGAATATCCAGAGTCAATCAAAAGAGAAAGGATTTCAAATGACAAAATAATAACCTAACAACTAACACTAAATAGCTACTTGGAATAGTCTTGAAGGTCAAATCACAGGTTCTTGAATTCAGCGGTATGAAACCGTTGCATCCGGATTACGAGGCTTTTGTACTTCCTGGTCATGTCATCACGTTAGTATACTACGTGCGGACGTGAACAGGCATGTTGCGTGCCATGCTATGGTAGATGTGGAATAGTGTCCTTGGCTGTTGCTTGGCAACCACTCGCTAATGCGCTCCGCCGCTGCAGGTGCATTTAATAACAATGGGCGCCTGCCACGCTTTCTGCCACTACGCCAGCTCGGGAGAACCCTTGAAAGACTCCCCCGAGCTGGCATGGTGGGGGGCTAATGGCACCCTTTTATTATTAAAAGCGCCCACGGCGGAGGGGCACATTTAATAACAATAGGGTGCTGACAACAGCACCCTATTATTATTACATGTGCCCGCCGCCGTGGGTGCATTTAATAGCAAAAGCCGGCCTGCCGCACCTTCTCCCACTACGCCAGCTCAGGGGAGCCCTTGAAAGGCTCCTGCGAGCTGGCGTGGCGGGGGCTAATGGCGCCCTGGCGGGCATGGTGCTCCCCTAAGGCCGGCTCTGCATACCAGACAATAAGCATCTGAATAGTAACAGGGAAAGGCATGGAGCGCGCTTGACGGTGCCGGACAGTTCCTAACAATGAAGAATTAGAAGATTACAGTCTGGTAATGCGTGTGATGAAAGACGCAAGGAAAGCCTAAAGGCTATAGAATGTTTGGATTGTAGCAAAGAAGATGCACTATTTGTGACAGAGTGGTCCGGCACCGCGAGTGTGCTCAATCGAAGGTCTCTGTGAGGTATTCAGCCAAGAAGTGGCAGAAGCTAAAGTAATAGACAAAGATTGAGAGATGAAGTGAATCGAAATGGTCCTGCAACGGTTTAAGCAAAACTTATCGCACAATGGAAAGTCTTCAGTTTTTTATACAAATGGGTCTGAGCTCTAACGAGGGAGACCAGTTCTGAACATTGTGGGAAAGGGGTCAGATCCTGAACGAGGGAGACCCGTGGTCCGAGCTCGAACGAGGGAGACCAAATGCAAACCTGTGAGTGTTAAAATCCTGATTCAGAAGTGTTTGTTTGTCACGTCAGGCCCTCTGCAATAAGAGACTGTCATTGGAAGAAAGACTTTGGCAGAATGCCCTGATACCTGTGCTTTGACCTGTTTCCTCGTGGCCAAGAAGCCAGAGTGTGTGTAAAGCTCAAACGTACTGCCTTGTCCCGTGCTGAAAACATGAGGAAGGGAAGCCAACGGCTCAACTATCCTGACATAATATTTCTTGAACACTTTTCTTTTGCCAACATTGTTGTTCCACACCATTTGTATTTAGAAGTAAGGATCGGCAATAGGTTTATTAGTATAGGCCCTTGTATTTTGACAGAGACTCCACTAGGACTGCGTCATTATAATTTGATAGTAGTAGCTTGCTACCATCCTCAGATTTAGGATTAGATAGGCGTTTAACCAACCCACTTGAAGTTCAATAAACACCCTTGAACTGTGATCACTTGTGTCTGTCTTCACTGTTTGATACCATGCCTTCCTTACAACTCACACCATCAATCTATTCAGTCTTTGTTGAAAAATCTAAAGCAATACCACACTTTGGGCTTGTGTCAATAAGCTAATAGATACACAGCTATTGTTAAATCCTGCCACAATGTGTAATTATTGAAAGGGTCTGTATTGTCCTTTAATTCCAACTTTACAACAATTACTGAGATGAGGGAGATCACTCCAGAAGCTTTGGTGAGCTCTGCCATAATTAGTGAGACGAGGGAGATCACTCCCGATGCTTACTCCACTTTGCCTGCTCTTACAAAAAGTATTGTGATGAGGGAGACCACTCGCAAGTTTTAGTCTCTCTTGGTTACTTTTATAACCATTATTGAGATGAGGGTGACTCTTCCCAACGCGTCCTTCTCTTTGATTGGTTTTACCACAATTACTGAGATGAGGGATATCACTCTTGATGATTTTGTCAGCTTTGCAACAATTGCTGAGATGAGGGAGATCACTGCCGATGCTTTGGTCATCTTTAAAACAATTACTGAGATGAGAGAGAGAGATCACCCCTGATGCTTTGGTTATTCTCCCCAAAGTCCCTACTGCATCCGCATTACCTCTTTCTTCCTGGGGTGTCATTGCTGGATCTTCCTGGGATGTTGGGGCCGCTCTTCTGCTTTGCCCATTTGCTGCCACTCTTTCTCAGCTGCTCACTACCCCGCTTTGGTTCTGCAGGGTCTCCAGTTCTTCTATATCTGCGTTAAGGGACCTCCCATTCCACCTCCCTGAGGCCCCGTCACCATTAACCGGTCTGTAACTTCTGTGTTGGTCGGGCCACCTTCTACCTCACAAGGCTTCCTCCGACCTTCCAGCCATGTCCTCTTGACCAAGGACTTGATTCTCTGTCCTGCGTCTTTGCTGCCAGGTTTGAACTTCCCTCTTGCTTCCCTGGTTTTCTTTTGGGCAGTCCTTTGTTTGTTATTGTGGTAGGTAGCTGGATCCTCCCCAGCATAGTGTTATAGTCCCTTGTCTGTATCCATGATGCACTCTTCAGGCCTCCTCAGGGCCACCTGTTCCCAGTACTTTTGATATCAAATGAAGGAGTAGATTGTAGGACTCCTGTAATATTCTTCTTCACAGTACTTTCATAAAACAATGAGTTAGGTCTTACAGGAAGAAAGGAAGGAGTGTCACAATAACATACAGTAGTACTGTCAGAGGTTTTTCTTACAGACCTTAGGGATTTCAGGGACTCAAAAGGTAAGAAGGTAAAGGAGTTCTGCCATGGAATGGGAGTTCTTATCCCCATGAGGGGTCTCTCTCTCTGTGAGGTTCTCCTGCTTATTACCACCACTAGGGCAACTATCGGATAGAGGCCTCACCTCCCTAGCCTTACAGGGAAGGGCTCCCCCACTGGGAAAAGTGATGTGATCTCATGATTCATGACAGGTCCCAGTGGTATGGGGTGGTGACGAGGATAGGGAGGTGGAAGTAGATGAGGGGTGTGATATCCTGAATTGTTTGTTTTTTTTTTTTATTTATTGTTTGGCTGTATAGAACAACCTTTCAACAATTACAAAATAGATAAAAACATATAAAAAACATATTGCAATTCAATTCATCTATATATAACATATTTTTTAAATTTGCACCTGACGCCCAATATATAAAAAATTTTTATAGCAGCAATATATTTTTTTTTTTTTTTTTCCCCTTTCTTTCTTTCCCTTCTATCACCATTCTCTCATGACAGCATTCACAATCACCTTGGATATATTTCATTTAAAAAGCCCGTTGTAGCTAATCTAATTGACATTCTCTTTGTACCAAAAATCAATAGCCATAATTCTTCCATATTAGTTACAGTTTGCGTTGTAAAGCAATGGAAATAGTATTTACAACGTGTGACATATAATGCAGGACAGTAGACAATAACATGTTTCAACGTTTCTGTGTTTGCAGGATCCATACAAAAGCGACAGATGTTCTCGCTGACATCAATTAGTTTTCGCCTAAATAAAATATCCCTTGTGTGCCACAAATTTAGACGAAAACGAATATAGTCATCTCTGAATTTTGGAGATGGGTATTTTAAAATGTATGGTTCCGCAACTCTAAATTTTTTATGGCCAAACTGGGCAGTGTTCCAATCTTTAGAGTGGGAACATTTTTCTAAGGTATGTATCCAGTCTTGCCGATATAATTTGGTTTTAGCCTGCGTTGGATTATGAATTAAAATATCTACGGAAATGTCCGCATCTGAAAGGATATTTATAGCTGTGTTTAACCAGCGTTTTGGGTATTGATGATCAGAGTACAGTAAATATTTACCCAAGATACCGGATATGTCTAGACATTGTAATGACAGAATGCATTTTCTCAACAAGGCTATCAATTTCCATGCAATAGTACTGTATAGCGATAGCAGCCCTAATTCAAAACGAATCATTGCAATGGGGACACAGGCAGGCAAATTAAAAATTGAGCGCCAATATTTTCCTTCTAATCGATCCCACACTAAACGGGGCAGCATCGATGCAGCTTCAGAGCCATACGAGATAATGGGTTTTACTTTCATGGAATAGAATGTTATTATATGATTGCATGTAAACTTTCCAAATTTATATAAGATGACCTTAGATTGGGAAATTAGGGTTTGCAGTTTTAGTTCGAGTTCTTTTTTGATCACCTTATCATTGTTATCCTGGGTGATCATAATGCCCAAGTATTTATATGTTGAGGTTAGAAGAATCGGCTCTTTTTTTAAATACCACTTGTATTGTAGGTGTTTTGTCATTTTACGATTTTGGCATATCATAATTTGAGTTTTCGTTAAGTTTACAGTCATAGCATTTTCTACAGTATACTCCGATAATCCATTAATCAAACGTTGCAAACCTGCAGGAGTTTTTGATAATAGAACAAGATCGTCTGCATAAAGAATCCATGGTATCTGTTCTTGGTCCAATTTAGGAGCATCAGAGTTAACGTTCTGAAACTTTTCACCCATATCAAGGATAAATAAGTTAAACAATGTAGCTGCCAGAATGCATCCCTGTTTTAGTCCTCGATATGTTAAAATGGGGCGGGTTAATATCCCGTCACGGGTAAGACGAATATGAACTGATGTATTTTCATGGAAGATAGATATTAACTTAACCAAAGAATAGGGGCAACCCAATAGTAACAGTTTTTGCAGCATTAGATTACGATCTATAGAATCGAAAGCTTCCTTGAAATCTACAAAGGCAATGAATAGCGATTGTTTTTGTTGAGAACAAAGTGCCTTGATTGCAGTCAAGGAGACAATATTAATAGCCGTTCCCTTACCAGCTACAAATCCTGTTTGAAACCTATCTCTCATATTTGATGAATTAATCCATTGTTGAAGATCTCTTAGAATTAATGAGGCAAAGATTTTCCCAGGAGCATCTAACAGGGCAATTGGCCTATAGTTTGCGGGGTTTTGTCTGTCGCCTTTTTTATAAATGGGTACAATCAATGAAGTACACCATGATTTGGGGATCTTTTGGGTAAGTACAACTTGAGAGAAGATTTCAAACAGGATGGGGGCCCATAGGTTCGGAAATTCTTTTAGCATGGCATTTGAAAGGCCATCGGGGCCTGGAGCACGGGATCTACTTGCTTTGTGGATAAGATTAAGAATATCATCTATTGTAAAATCAATTGAGAAGGATCCCTCAAGTTTTACAGGAGGTACGCAGTTGGTAGAAGGGAGAAGAGCATAGAGATCAGTAAAATGGGAGATCCATGTGGTAGAAGCAACGTCATTAGTCTGCATCTGACATTGGGTGGTGTTACAAGTGTCTGATATTAATGTCCAACATCCTGCAGTGTTTTTAGTCAACATTTTAGCTAACATTGCCTCACCATCTTTCTGGTATAATAGAGATCGATAAGTTCTTCTCCAGTTCCTATATTTGGTTTTAATTGCTTTAAGAGCGGCCAAGCGCTGATCCACTGGTAGAGATTGAATCGCTTTTTTATTTTTTCGAAATAGAGCTTTCGCTTTCTGCATATCTTGGTTATAGGAGTGAGCTGCAACCGAAGATCTTGTTATCTTAGTAGAACTGGCAAATTGATACATTAGTTTTGTGTAATCAATATCAGAATTACAGTGGTTTAGCGAGGTTTCGCTTGATATTTTAAGAGAATCTGTGAAATGTAATAGTTTCGTACTGGTCCATCGTAGGCGGTTTCGACCAAGATTCGCTTCAAGAGTTCCTTCCATTGTTATAGATGTCATAGATGGAGCAGTGTTTTGAACAGTACAGTTCGGTGGCCAGTGAAGATGTAACATATTGTGGTCACTGGCGGAAGATGGCAGAACCTGAAATCCTTTTAGGAGATAGAACAAGGAGCGGCTGACATAAATGAAGTCTATAATAGCCACGGAACTACCCCTTTTCCATGTCGGATGGGGAGGAGAATCCTCAGGAAATGTTCCGTTTACCATGATCATGTCTTTCGATTGTATAAACGCATTCCAGCTTCGTACTCGATCGTCAGATAACACTTTGCTACTATTTAGACAATGGAGATTTAAATCTCCCACTAAAATTATGTGCGTTTGTTTCTTGTATTGATGTATTTTTTCCCATAAGCGTTCAAGGGAGCGCAAGTAGGAAACAGTAGAAAGAGCAACTGGATTCCAATATGTATTAATCAAAGCGTATTGACAATCGTCGATGGATAGTTGTGCTAGCTGGAGATACGGAGTCAAGGATTCATGTGAAGTAACACTCATGGATGGCGATGTTTTCAACATGATTAACAGGCCAGACATTGGTCGACCTTTATTTGCAGAAATAGCAGGATTTAGGATGGGATAGTATCCATCCCATGATGGGCAGTTAGTTAGCCATGTTTCCTGTAACAATATAAAATTGTACTCTCTTAGTTTAATGACAGCATCGGAGAGAAGATGTTTGAAGCCTCTAGTATTCCAGCTTAGCAATGAAAGATGCTCACTAGGGGAAACGCTATGCTTGGGAGGTAGAACACCGACATTCACAATGTTGTTTGCATTGTGAACCACTCGAGTTCACTTTAGTGGAGGTGACCAATGTTAGTTGTGCATCTTTATATGGGACTGTGATAGCAGAGCTTCTTTGGTAGTCGATCGTAAACTCAAAACCCAAATCCCACAAGGCTGCGCGAGCGGCCCAAATGGTGTTTAGAACCACTCTTGAGCGGAGCCAGATTCGCACAAAGGACAGATCGTTATTATTTAAGAATTCGACTTGTTCAATATCGGCAGAGTTGATGTCCTCTAAAGCGTATATATCACCAAAAATAGCTAGAAGGCTAGCACGATTCAAGTCATATGAGTGATACGGCAAAGGTCTACATTTAATAATTAGTGAGTGAAAATTTGGTTTTACATCAGGTTTTTTTAGTCTGTTCAGAGTACTCTCTGGATTCGAGGTTAGAGTCGCATGAGGACTTACGTGTTTAGTAGGGGCAAATGGAGTTTGTTTTGAAGATGAGGCAGCGACTACAGATTGGTTTAGATTCGAAGTGGTAATAGATGATGGTAATTTCTGCCCGCCTTCATCATACTTAGTGCCATTATCAGAGGGCTGGTGATATTTTAACATGTATTGTTCAATGGCTGAAGCTATAATATGATCTAAGGTTGGTGGCACGGAGGGTGAATTACATTGATCCGTTTTATTCACATCTGTCAAGGGGGGAAGGGAAAGCAAGTGTGGTACTGGTTTTATTGTAGGGGGTAATCTGAGTTGAGATAACTTATTGGCTCCAATTTGGGAGGGAGCACTATCTTTGATTTTAGATCCACCACTAAGGGTAGATTCAGTCGGAGTAGGTTTAAGGCTTTTAGCTTCTAAATAAAGGTCTATTTCTTTACGCAGCTCTGAGCGTTTTAAACATAACTCAGTGTCAGATAGATCTTTCACTTTTGCAGCACTGGTTGATGTTGGGTGATTATCAATTATCGCAGACTCATTGTCAATCAGAGCCACAATATTATTTAGAGGTGAATGTTCAGCTGGAGGTTGTATATTTACAGGTTCTTTTAAGCTTTTCTCTGCAGCAATTTTTGCATATTTATCTCGTACTGCTTTAGCAGCTAAAGTCATTTTGTTTATGGCAGGCGGTTTTAGCCCTTTCAAAAAGGATTTGGCGATCGAGGAGGGAATGTGCCGCTTTGGTTGATTTTTTGTTTTCTTTTTTAAGGGATTAGTGTGAGTCTGTTTGGTCGGGGCAGCACCCGAGAAAATTGTGAATAGTTCTTTAGAAGGTTGTGATTCCTTCGCTGATGGTGAGAGCAGCAGAGTATTAGGTGATGGACATACAGGAGCATACTTCTCAGTAGTGGAATGAAGTTCCCGAATAATATGTGGAAATGTAGGGTGGGTAAATTGAGTAGATGTAGCCGTATTTGTCATGGACAGTTTTGGTTTTTCTAATGGATTATGGGAAGGATCATTAGTTGGTTCCTGTTGTAATAGTACAGCAGAAATTAACTTTGATTTTTTAGGAGAGAAGGGGGCAGTGTCATTAAATGATTTCAACTGTTGTAAATGTAGTTGTGATTGCCATCTAATTAATTTAGTAAGTTGCATATCTTGGATTTTAAGTTTTTCATTCAAGGACTCACATAGTTTAAACAATGATGATATAGCCAGATTCATAGCGTGCAAGGTGGTTTCAATTAGTACTGTAGAAGATAGACATGCAGTAGAAGGAGGGAGTAAAAAAGGCAAGGGCATGGAAGGAGAAAGAATGGGTTTCGGTATGGTGTCAGACCGTCTGGGAGTAGGTGCTAAATATGAAGAAACAGACATATGTTTCTCGTCATCAGAGTATATGTGGGAGATTTCTGGTAGTTCGTAATTTGCTTCAAGCACCGCATTAGTATCGATAAAGGATGAATTTGGACAGTGGTTAAGTTCATCTTGAACCTTAATAAACTCATCAGCCAATATTATAACCGTAGGGTTATAAGGTGTACCACACATAGAAGGAATACATGAAGCAGCAGGAGTTAATAGACCATTTGACCCGGATGTAACTAAAGGCTTGCTAATGGGCATGGATTTATCATTCTGCGGTAACTGTGTGCTCACGTCTTTTGTGGTCTGTGGATCTTTGTCGCTTATTGATTTCCCCAGATCAGTATAGTAGTCTTGCAAAGAAGCCGGTTGTATTGGGATTTCGCTATCTTTCAGTATAGTTATATCTGAAATGGAGCGCTTAGGTTTAGGCTGCATTATAGACGATGGAATATCAGATATAGCACAATTATCAGGTAATTCACTGCTACAGGGCCTTTTATCTTTGCCCATAATGGCAAGCATCTCTTGTATATCACGAGACGCTATTTTTGCTTTAGATCTCGTAATTTTGGGAACTCGGGAAGCTGAGGTCACTTGTGGACGCGGTGTACTGCCCATTATTGTTCTTTTCTGAGAAGCTGAAGGAGGGGAAGAGGGTGGAGCTGCCGCCAGCTTGTTTGATCTAAGATAGTAAAAGCGCCGGCGCATTTAATACACCACCCAGGAGAGCATTCGAATGGCTATTTCAATTAGAAAGGATGGATTTTTTTGCCTCTTTCTTCACGAAGCAATGATATTTATCTAAATAGTCTGAGGCAGTTATACGGTTTCCAGGGAAGGGAACGCCCGACAGCTTGTGGAGCTGCCAGAGTCCGTCTCTCCACCCCAAACCCTGGAAACTAGCCAGATAAATGGAAGTGTGGTTAGCAGGTGAGAGCTTGGGTTCAGACCACTCACCGCTCACAGCCGAACAGCCAAACAGCGGCTCCAGCCCTTACTGCCTCCAGGGCTTAACGCCGCAAGGGTGGTGATGCCGGCAATGTGAGGAGTGAGGAAATCACGTGATCCGTCACGTGATGCTGGTAGGTCCCGCCTCCTCCAGGAAGCGGCCAGGCAGCAAGAGCAGCGCTCGCAGTGCTGCGTTCGTCAGAGAGTAGTTAGTCAGAGGAGCCGACGTGCACAAGACCAAACACTCCTTCCAAATGAGAAGAAACACGCCGCAAGGGCGGTGATGCCGGCAATGTGAGGAGTGAGGAAATCACGTGATCCGTCACGTGATGCTGGTAGGTCCCGCCTCCTCCAGGAAGCGGCCAGGCAGCAAGAGCAGCGCTCGCAGTGCTGCGTTCGTCAGAGAGTAGTTAGTCAGAGGAGCCGACGTGCACAAGACCAAACACTCCTTCCAAATGAGAAGAAACACGCCGCAAGGGCGGTGATGCCGGCAATGTGAGGAGTGAGGAAATCACGTGATCCGTCACGTGATGCTGGTAGGTCCCGCCTCCTCCAGGAAGCGGCCAGGCAGCAAGAGCAGCGCTCGCAGTGCTGCGTTCGTCAGAGAGTAGTTAGTCAGAGGAGCCGACGTGCACAAGACCAAACACTCCTTCCAAATGAGAAGAAACACGCCGCAAGGGCGGTGATGCCGGCAATGTGAGGAGTGAGGAAATCACGTGATCCGTCACGTGATGCTGGTAGGTCCCGCCTCCTCCAGGAAGCGGCCAGGCAGCAAGAGCAGCACTCGCAGTGCTGCGTTCGTCAGAGAGTAGTTAGTCAGAGGAGCCGACGTGCACAAGACCAAACACTCCTTCCAAATGAGAAGAAACACGCCGCAAGGGCGGTGATGCCGGCAATGTGAGGAGTGAGGAAATCACGTGATCCGTCATGTGATGCTGGTAGGTCCCGCCTCCTCCAGGAAGCGGCCAGGCAGCAAGAGCAGCGCTCGCAGTGCTGCGTTAGTCAGAGAGTAGTTAGTCAGAGGAGCCGACGTGCACAAGACCAAACACTCCTTCCAAATGAGAATTGTTTGATGTGCAAAAGGTATGCAAAGAAGCGCAGGATGGACTGGCTGCCGAAGAATTAGTGCAAGCTACGCCAGAGTGCTGGGTTGAGGATGAGTCAAGAGAGGATATGGTAGGCAAGGGGGGAGGCAGAGCTGTTGGAGAGGTAGAGGGCTAAGAAAGGGAGATGGAGCATAGTATAGGGCCAGTCTCACAGATGAGAGCACGTAAAGGGTAGCAGGGCTTGCGCCAGCATTATAGTATACATGCCAACCCTCACAATTTAGGCGGGAGAGTCCCGATTTTTCCATGAAAAATATTGTTATTTTTCACGCTCTCCCACCGAGAGAAGAGTTGTATATTTCTTGGACTAATGTATGAGATTTCGAAAGCTCAAACTGAGCTGGGACACAACAGGGTGTTGTATTGTTTAGAAGATGATTTAGAGGTATGTTTTTTGTGGGGTGGGAAAGGCGGGACACCATACATCCCACTTTCCATTAGAGAAATGCTAGACCAGTCCTGTTTTTTAGATTTGAATTCAGGGACTTTTAGTCTTGTAAATTAAAGACTACATGTGCCGTGCCAGGGTACAGAGAGAGAAAAACTAAGTCGTTCCCAAATAGGTATGTGGACATGAATATGGCACCAGGGGTTGTGGTTAATGGCCTATTTAAATGTGAGCCTATTGCCCCTTTAAGGAAATGGAATGGAAGTCAATCTGCATGGCAAGATCCATTAATGCCTGGAATGAGCTTGGTCGTGCCACTCTGGCCAGCTCATCCTTAATTTCTTCGTTCAATCCTCTCCTGAACAGGGTAGAACTCGCCTCAGTGGACCAGTCGGCTTCTTTTGCCAGTTGTTTAAATCGGGTCACATACGTGAGCATATCCTGGGTCCCTTGCTGAAAGTATAACAAACGTTCTTGTGCACTATAGACCTGCTCAGGGCGGTCAAACATGTCTTTTAGGGCACGTATAAACCCATCATAATCATCTAGGAGAGCATCGCTAGAGTTAACCAGGGGAGTGGCCCAATTTAAGGCATTCCCGGAAAGGTGAGAGATTATAAAACCCACCTTGGCCCTGGGGGTCGCAAAATAGTAAGGCTTGAAGGTAAAATGAACCAAGCACGAATCCAGGAATGCACGAAGGGTCTTTGCGGAGCCGTCGTATTTATCCACGACTCCGCCCAGTATAACACTCTCTTTTGTAGCAGGATCCCGGGATAGAACCAATTATTTGAGAGCGGCGTTCTCCGCTTTCAGATTCTATACCTCGGTTGACAGTTCCTGCATACTACGCATCAAGTCCTGCACGGCAGCCTCCATGTCGATATCGCTTTCGATTGGGTGGCGTCTCAAACTGTCAAGGAGTTCCCCCCTTCTCACCTGAATCCGTTCTTTACCGGTGTTCTTGGAGGCTGCCTTCTTTCGGATGGATCGGGTTTTGAAGAAGGCGGCCCGTGTCTCTGCCGAATCCAGAATGCGTTCAGTTTTCCGGGAGGTTGAATCCAGGAATCCAGGAGGCAAGGTAAGTTCGCTAGAACTAGAATCCAGGAGGAAGAAGAAGGGGAGGGTTTCGAGGAAAGGATAGCAGAGTAGAAAGGAGAAGAACCGTGAGCTACGGAGCACACGTCTGGTCGCTAATCGCCATAGCATTGAGACGTGCGGAGCCGCAGAAGGCGTGGTCTAGATATAGAGAAGGGTTACGTCCAACACATGGAGCGAGAAGGGAATGCGTTGGCCGGCCATATTGGAGGTATTAGTTGTTTAAGTCTGTTGTGACAAGGACCATGAGGCCCAAAAGGGGCACACCCAGCGATTCATGACACTAGGGTGGCGGCAGTCCAGGTGGCAGAGGAGCAAAGGAAGTGACTATACAAATATGCTGAGGCAGAAGATGAGGAGAATGTGTTCTTCCTGTCCTGCAGCAGCGCAAGCAGCCAGTTTGATCCAGGCATCTTCGATGTGTGTGTGGACTGGAATGCACCACAGGTTTGCAGTGATTTGGTAGTTGGTAGTTGACGGGTGGTGCGCGGACTGGATTACACCACAGTAGTAGAGACTGTGAAGAGGGTCATTGTTTTATGTGTTTTTAATAATAACGGAGGGATGTGGTGTCTGGCCCATTTAAATGTGGTCATGTTGCCCCTTTAAGGAAAAGCATCATGTGACACTCCTCTAATAAAGGAAGTGGGAACTCATGTCTGTGTCCCTTTGTCATTGCTGGTTTGTCATGTGAACACGGCATGTCCTTGCAACCCAGGTCTGGGTGCCCCCAGGGGCGAGGCTGCCACATGCCTGGTGCCCCCAGCGGCCGGTGATCCGGACGAAGCATGCCAACTCTTCCGCCTAAAATAATTGTAGCCCCAATGCATTCCTATGGGTAAATATGCGTCTCCCGATTTCCCTGTGGAAATCTCCCTCCCAGGTGCATCTGAATGTTGGCATGTATGCTCTCTGTGGATTGTCGGCTGCGTGCCCACAGCAGCTTTGGTGATTCGGATGACCCCGAGACTTGGATTGGCACGCCCAGGTGGCCCATGGTGGGCCACCACAAGGATGGGTCTTCAGCTGTGGGGAGACACTTTGCCTTCCCTATTGATGGTCAGATTATTTTTGGATTTTAGAGGTAAAACACTCATCTGGGTAGGTTAAGAGTAGTTGTGCATTTTTTGTCTATTGCACCTTGTCAGGCATAACTAATATTTCACTTAGATGCAGAATAAAATGCAACGAGGGAGGTCCCCAGTCAAAATAAAGTGCCACTCCGCCTAGCAACCACCCTTATCGATAACAGTGCCCCGCCCATGCGCACCCAAGATGCAGAAGCCACGGTCAGAGATTCGCTCCCTTCTTCCTCGTCCATCGCTCGAACTCCCACCTTCGGCTCTCGGCGCGCTTGCGCTCTTCGTCCGCAGAGCCTGCCCGCTAACTGGTCTCGGTCAAGTACGCGCACGCGACGTCCCCGAGCTTCGGTGGGCGTGGCTGCTGGGCGTGGCCTGGGCGATCGCGCTGCTGCTGCAGCTAGCTTGGCTCCTCGCAGCTGCAGTCCCAGTGCCAGTGCCATCACGTCAGCGGTAGCGGCGGCGCGAGCTCCCTGCTCCTGTGACCGTTGCGGCGCGAGCTGCCCACCAGGGGAGAGCGAGGCAGGCGCGCGCACGGCGGAGCCCGAGCACAGCCCCGCGGCCGCGGCGCCCCCGTAGGAGTGGTACCCGGAGCAGTGGAAGATGGCGTCTGCCAACGGCGGGGCACCCGAGATCGTGCGGGGGCAGGCCTTCGACGTCGGCCCCCGTTACACCAGCTTGTCCTACATCGGGGAAGGAGCCTACGGCATGGTGTGGTAAGTGCCATCGCGAGGGGGGGGACTCGCCATCTCCAATGGAGGAGGGGGCGAGGTGCCCCGGAATGAAATCTCCACAGGTGGCATGGTGCGCTGCATGTAGTTCTGGACTGGGGGCCATCTGTGAATGCTGGTGGAGGTGGGCGGGTGAGGCTGCACAGGTGCCCGGGGGTATCCGTTTGGAACCTCAAAGCTGCCCTTCGGGGGCAGTTTGGACTGCACAGGTGGTTGGGGGGGGACGTCTGGACTGCACAGGTGGTTGGGGGGGACGTCTGGACTGCACAGGTGGGACTGCACAGGTGGGTTGGTGGGAAGTCTGAACTGCACAGGTGGTTGGGGTGTGGGGGCAGTTTGGGGCTGCACTGGTGACAGGAAGCATAGTAAGAATTTGCCCACCCACTTCTAGTGGTTTGCACAAGTGGATTTAGTGGGTTTAAAGGAGATGTGGCTGGAAGAGTGAGACTGCATTTGTACACATGCTCTATTTGAGTTGTTGAGGCTGTAAGAGGATAGAATGGGGTAGTGGGGTGAGCCTGCACAGATGAGCAACGCGGGGAAGGTAGCTCGGCGAGATAAGCACTTGCTGCTCGAATCGTTGTGTAATTAGCGAGTCAAGTGCTGGACTCAAGTTGTTGCACCTGAATTCGTGTTATATATTCGCATTATGTCGCTACACTGAGTGACCTGTTATTCGGAGTTTACAAAATTGCGGAAGGAAGTCACAAAAAAACATTTAAGGGTTAAATGCTGTGCAGGTATGGGGAGACGGGTGTGGTTTACAGTAAAGTTCCATCTGTAGATGCTTCTATATATGTGAGCGTACTTAAAGCTTTGCGATGGTGTAAATACCGTGTCTCTGCCCCCCAGCCCACATTGATTTAACTTTCAACTAATCTTCGAAGGACGAGCAGTTGAGTCGCCCCTTTGTTTTTTTTTTTTAACCTGTCATTTGCAGGTTGCATGTAAATCAATATGGAAGGGCGATTAACCAATTTCACTTTGAACGGAAGACCGTATTCTGGAAGGTACATCTGGATTCATCCCCAGGGGAATGGGAGAGTTATTTGGGTCTGAATCTTTGTTGGATCCCTTTGGAAAAGATGCCTAGTCGGTACATAGATGGTGGTTTCTCTCTGCCGATCTTGCAGCAACCTTCAGTCAGTCTCCCATAGCAACCACAGCATGTGCTTCATCACAGCGTTGCCCTTCCCATGCAAGCCTGCCTTATGGAAAAAATTGGAAAATATCATGGGTGGAACGTGGTCACCCAAGGCGGACTGTTCTGGAACCATAGATGTTTGTGGGTGATAATTAAAGCAGGTTATGTCTAATCCTTCCCAAAGCTGTCCTGGTATTTACCTGGAGTCACTGTTTTGGAGCCCTGTATGCCACCTCCCCACCCTCTAGTCTGCTGCCACTTGGAATCTTTCCCCTATGTCTGCCTTTATGTTGTCTTGCTGTTCTCCGTCATCTATATTTTACAGCTTCTGTTGTCGCTGGCTTATCCTGTTCCTGCCCCACCAGTCTCCTTTTGCTGAAACCATTCCTCGTCTGGCCAACCAATGCTAGTCCTTTTATCAAGGCTCTCTTCTGTTGGTATAGTACGTTAATCGCTGTATGCATACACATAGCTTTTTGGGAGTCTTGAAAATCCTCCTGTTTAAATGCCTCTTCGACCATGGTTGTCTTCTGTGCACCTATTGCAGTGCCACATCAGTCCATCTTTGATAGCGAACCTTGAAAATCGTTAGCTGGCATGATTGTACTACCCATGCCATTATTCTCCAGTCTGTCGAAACAACAAATTATAAACTTTGCCTGCAATGATACCGCCAGATGGTTGTTCCATATCTTGCATTGAAAATTCACCAACTTCCTTTCGAGCCCACAGGCATTGCCTACGTGGACAATTCTGACATTTGTGCACCCAAAAACCTACTCCACACCACTAGGTGGTAGAAGTTTTGCTCTTTTGAATAATAGAGTACTGTGGTGGAATTGATTTTTTTTTTTCATTAAGATTCTTTGGCTCCCGCTAACATTTTCTGAACACCTTATGCACCCACTTTTTCAGTCCAGGAGATGGTATCCTGGGGTGTTAAGGTCCCATCCGAAATGTTTTGGTCTACCATGGCTAAACTAGCAGCACTTCTCCTTTCGTATCTTTACCTTGTGCTTGGCCTCAAGCTCAGGGGCCATATCTCTCCAGCACTGAAACCTCTTCATTGGCTCCCAGTGGCGGCAAGGATCAAGTACAAGACCCTCTGCATTGTCCACAAGGGTTTCTTGGGCCAGGCAATGCAATACCTCCAACTCTCTCTACTGAGATATCTTCCTACTCAGGCCCTCCGCTCCTCCAACTCCCCGAGGGTCAGTCGCCTCTCCAAGCAGTGAGTTGAGGGCAGATCTCTCTCTTCGGCTTTTCCTCTCTGAAACTTGAGCAGAACCATCTCCGGTTCCGGAAGCACCTCAAGACCTTCCTCTTTGCTTCTGCCTTCTCTCTTCCTAGCTCCTGTCTGTTACACACACTGGGCACCTAGCCACGCTCTGAATTCGGGCCCAGGTCCCTGTCTGTCCTGCTACAAACCTGCCCTGCCTTTGGCACCTCCTGCACTTGTGCTCTGTATCTGTAACACTACAGTCCCCTCTGCTGCACTTATTAGACACTCGTCTGCACTTCTGAGTACCTGCACTTACCACATGTTGGCTGAACTACTTGTTTCCATTTTCCTTGTCCCGCACTTCTCTCCTCCCCGTTCCCTTGCACTTGCACGATCTGAATGTCATTTGGCCTAGTAGGATTGTTGTAATTTGTCCTCCCTCTGCTCCCCCCCTTGACTTGTCGCGCCTTGAAACACTTGTGTATAGGCACGTTATAAATGCCATATCATATCGGCCCAATGATCTCTTTGCTACTTATAGTGCTATAACCACACATCTAGCTACCACTGCTGTAGTAGACTTTCTAGCCATTAATCTCTTGAATTACTGGACCCACTCGTGAATGCCTCGATGTTCCTGTTGTATTCATCCCAAAATGCCAGCGACCAGTCTTTGATTAGTGCCCCCAACTGTGCACAGCTTGCCGACTGATCTACCCTTTTTTTGGCATCATCAAACCTGCTCCCTTTATTACATGCCCATCCTATCGTCGTGTTATAACCAAGAATGTTCTCTGATCAATTGCATGCTTGTTCTTTTCACATATTCTGAATGTTTTGGGGACGTGATGTTTATGAAATTTTGTTGCTTTTGAAACTTTGCATACTCCACTCAAGTGTGCATTGATCAAAGGGGCAGTGCTTTAAATGTAGTGCGATCTTTGGAGAGGCTGGCACATTTTCCTGGAGCTTAATGAGTTCCCTCTACGCACTTGTTCATTACTGTTTGCTGTCAGGATCACCATGGCGAGAGTTACAACTGCGTAGTTCTGAAGGGTTTCTATTTTGTTGTTAGAGTAGGGCATTCCAGTGTTACAAATGCAACTGCAAAAATATTGGGAAGACGTTCTCAGTGCAAGTTCACCTCTGGCATACGTAGCCCAGTGGTATGGAAGAAATTGAACATAGAGCTATATGCATCATATTAAGATGGGCTGAACCACTTGTATTTGTATCTATACTTATTTATAAGTGGTAGCTTTGTTTAAAGCCCCTTTTATTGGTCTTTTCTCGGGTGTCTGGTATAAGTTCTTAACATTGGTATACAACGTGTTCAGATGCAAGCGTGCAGGGTTCGACATTCAGATTGTATAAGCAGGAGTTAAAAATGGCTCCTGGATATCCCTCGTCAACCAGCGACCAGGAGCTACCACTGGGGAATACAGAGCCAGTACATAGCATTCCCCAAACCTAACTTCCACATAAGATCCAGATATAGCTATGTTCATTATGTATTACCATTAAAGCATAAATAGTTCCCCCTCAGTTTCAAACCCTGAGCGAGGCTGTCCGTTTAAGGGTTTAAACATTTGGTGCTGGGTCCTGTACCTTGTGGGCAAAGGTCAAAGGGTTGCGACACTGAGGTTCATGTAATCACGGCTTATCATTCGCTATGATTGGTGGATATGGACTGCTGGAATATCAGTAAACGCAGAAACGAACTGTTCTTTACTGTACAATGTCTTTTGATTTTTCCAATGAATGTGACTAACCAGTTATGAGGGCAGCAATCAAAGTGGCAACCCCGAGCTCACCTTTGCCGCTCAAGAGGCTCCCATACAGAAGGCCCTCCTCATGAACACATTGATCTGGCCTCTCCCCCGAGGAGTTCAGAATTTAGAGAGTGGAGTGCTGCTTTTGCAGATAGGCTGGGGCCCGCATATGGAACTCGTTCCTTCTTATCTCGGGAAAGGGAAAAGCGGTTAGCTTCAGAAAACAATAAGACTTTGCGTTTCACGGAGCATTTTGTGCACGTTAGTGGGCGGCTTCTTTCTTGCCTGGGTAGCTCTGTCCTGAAACTTGGTGCAGGCTGTATTCACGGGGCTGCCGCCCGCGAAGCTGTCTGTCTATTTGGGGCTCGGTGCTGCCCCTAGCCGCGCGGACTGTGCACATGTTGTCGATTTCCATTTGCTGGCTAGTTTCCTTTTTATTCTTTGGGGGTGGGGAAGAGGCCTTCTACGTAACTTGTGGCTATTTTGCTAAAACACCCGGCTGCGTCTTCTGGTACATGCCTTTGCACTTCTTGACAGTTTGTCCTGCTGAGGCTTTGTCATGCCTGTATTGTGTTCCTCTGTGCCCCCCCCCCATGCCCTCCTCCCCCCCTCCCTCCCGTACTTGCCATATGTCAGTGTAACGTGGCTGCGAAGCAGTCTCATTCGTGTTTTTTTAATGTATTTATTTTATTGTGGTGTAACAGTTTCACCTTTGCAATAAATATTTAGAGGACTACATTTATTTCTTTTTGTTATATATTCTTTTGGCTACTTATTTTGGAATGAACGCACTAAAGCATTCATGGTTAATTTAGCCCCTAATTACCGTTATGCAATTATGCACACTAAGCAGCTCATCATGGCTGGATTCTATTTTACTCTTGTGATGATCATGGCGCAGCACTCGCACCTACACCCGATTATGAGGGAATACAAAAGTGGCAAGCATTGGCATTAACCACTTCTCGGAGGAATTCCGCGTCCGTCCTAGCTCTAGCAACCGTACTGAGACGGTATTCTTATTGCTTACTGATTGCTCCCATTCTCTCCACATTTTCTGTGCGCTACAAGATGCCCTAACTATTCATTTGCCAGCAAAAGGTAGCGGTTGTAAGCCGGGCACAAGTCCAGGGTACACTACTGGGTGTAACCCTAACATGTTGTAAAACGGTACTTGTCATTTATAAGCCCTGGATGGATGAGGCATGTTCAAACACTAAATCGGAGAACTCCGGATCGTGCACCCTAGTAGCTCACGACATTGACTACACCTTCTACATAAACCAATCTGGAGTGTTTTTACAGGTGGTTAATAGGTTCTAACAAAGGCCGCAAAATGTTTTCTCTCACTAGTCATTGGCTAGTGATAATTGACTTTCGGCAAGTAAGAAATTCTGTGCGAGTGTGGTAAACTGAGGGGTGAGTAACTTTTTATTTCTGGCTAGTAGCTTGAAACGGCAACATTTTTATCCCCATTCAAACTCATTTTGTTCACAGAAATTAATCTCCCTATTTTTTTGATATTCTTTTTTTGACAAAAGATACATTTTTAAAAATGTATACTAAAACATTTCAAGTAAAAAATTCATGAACTTCATCACATCTGTAGTTTGGATGTTCACATTATACGAATATTGTTCATATTAAACCTCAACGCGTTTTCTGTTCATTTTAGTAAATTTGTAAAACATTATTGTTAAACTTTCTTCAGGAGCTGACCTCTGTTTGCTCAATGGCAGGGGAGTTGTAAAGACAATCTAAATAAAAACGAACTCTTTTTCCTGTCCAACATGTTTAGTATCAGAATTTTGTATCCCTTTTTCTAAAGGGAAGATTAGGTTTTGCAAAACATTAGCAGGGACCTATTTGTATATATAAAAAAAAAACACTCTCGTTGGCAGATTTATGTATGGGATGAGGAATGTTCACAGCAGCACGTGTAGATATACACCCCAATGAAATGACGAAACAGCCGAGTATCACCATTTCTGTTCTATGAGCATACATTGAATAAAAACATACTGTTCGTTTGTTTAGCCACCACCCGAGCACATACACCTTCATGACTGAACAAATGAAGAGCCTCTTCAGCCACAATTATGAATTGAGAAATGTGGATGTATTTTATTAAAACGATACCGCAACATGAATACTGGCTGCCACCAGCGGTGTGTGAAATTGCTCAGTTTTGGGCTGCAGTGCATAAAGCAAATTGGGAGACATTCTGCCCACGTTTTGCGGAAAACATTTCAACCATTTAGTGCATGTTTACCCCTTCGAAATGCCCAAAATGTTTGTGTGAAAATAGGGGGGGGGAGGGAGGCACTGCTATATGTTACAAATACATGTTCAATGGAACAACCGTGTGAATGTATAGGGTGGTACACTAATTTGTTTAATAAAGTAAAATAGTTTTTCAGGTGCAGCTGGCAAAGTCTCGAGGCCACTCGAGATCCAAAATACAAAGGTACAAAACACACCTTGGACGTTGCAGCCCAGGTGCCCAATGCTGCACTCCTAACGCGATAGTATCCCAGGTCATTTAGCTCAACTAGAGCGGGAAAGAAGACGCAACTGAGTCAGTTATCCACAAATATGCATTCGTGTATACTTATCATTCATGAATATGTTTGTTCAGACAGAATGTGAACGGCTAAGGGACCATCGGCATAATAACTGTTTAGACAGGTTCTAAACAGCAATATGTTCGAGTACCCATGAATCACGCCAATTGGTCAGTCACCACACTATAAGATTCTGTTAAATTGTGGAGCACCATTACATGGTACTCGGCACGGAAATCGCAACTTTATCGCCTCAACTATTGTGGATAACTGACTCGGTTGAGTCTTCTTTCCCGCTCTAGTTGAGCTAACTGACCTGGGATACTATCCCGTTAGGAGTGCAGCATTGGGCACCTGGGCTGCAACTTCCAGGGTGTGTGTTGTGCAAAATGTTGGTGTGCCCACAGTCATTTTGAGCCTAAGCGGATGGAAAACACCTGGCTGGTCAAGCAGAGAGCTGGTTTACCCCAAAATATTTTGGGGGGGAAAAGACCAAATGCTCAATTAGTGTGCATTCGGCCTGATGCACAAGATTGAATCCCATAATACTGAACAAGGGGAGCAGGGATTGTGGGCTGTCCCCCGCTCCCGTAGTTGGCTATTATGGGCTGTGGGGGTGTCCCCTGCATACATTAGATGCCCAGCAGGAGACAAACAACCGAAATCCGAAAAGCTCGAATTACAAAATGCAAAGTGGGCTTCAAGCTTTTTGTATTAATTTTTTTAACTTGGATCCACAGAGAACGTCACCTGTCACCTGGGGCTCTGGCTACACATGCCCCCAACTTTGCAAAATGTTAATTGGGAAATGCGTTTTTGTATTGTGCAATAAGGCTGCAGCCTTTTGCGAAGGACCTCCCATACGTATTGAGGGAACAGGATTATGGTGAGATTTAAAAAAAAAAAAAGAATGTCTCACAACTGTTGAAGTAATGCAGGAGCTCCAAGGTCCTTCAGACCAACTATGACTGCCCAATGGTGAAAACATCGTAATCGATCAAACCTTTAAAATAATGCAGAAATTGACATTTAGGAAGGGCTCCCTTGATAATGGTCATTTGGCAGTCATAACCTAATGACCCATGTCTATAGTGCAGTTGACCACAGCATTCTTTTACACTAGCTATTCTGTAACTTGAGTTTCACAGACTTGCACTCCCTCCGATGAGTTTCTTGAAAAGTTTTTTCCAAGTCTAGTTTGTTCAGTTCTACTCGGACTCATGTAACACATCTACTGATTCAACCCCAGAGTAGACCTCATAGTCCTTGCATTGTTACTGCCGAACAAGATCTATTGTAATATCTTGTGATCTCAAGCACGCTCAGATATTACCAAAGCAACTTCAATTGGTATAAAACTGTGCATATAGGTTGTTTTTAGGACAAAAGACAAGGCAACACCACTCCTTCGTTGAAAGTACTCCACTCCACTTATTCAAGCTATTATTCAGTCCATTCAGCATATTGGGCAACTTGTTTAAAATTCATAAGGCAATTCATGCGATCAGGCCTAGCTACAAAGAACCCCCAATAATTGAAGGAAAGGCTTGCTCCTTCAATCAAACGAAAGCATTATGGAGGCAAGACTTTCTGGGACTGAAGCTTTTGAGCAATTTGGCTATGGTCCTAAGCAACCCGAATTGCCACCTTCAGGAAACACCTGATGAAAATGATCAATTACTAAAATAATTCCTCAAGACACTGCATGATGCCCCTTTCTTCAGACCAGGGCTCCCTCATGTAATGAACATATGTTTTTCTGGGATTTGACCTAGCACACAGCTGTTTTTGCTCCATTGCAGCCTATGCGTTTCCTCTCTAACGTCTCTTGCTTCCTCAGAGTACTCAGAAATCCGATCAGCCGTTACGTGGGGTGTATGGTGAGGCGTGTTTGCATTTTGGGCAGGTTATGCCTTTTTAATGCACTAACCTGGGTAACTGGATGAATGCACCAGTCAGATGTAAATCGTAATACTTGGGTTTTCTAGTTTTCGTCTACATATTCTTGACCTTTTGCTACTTGTGGGATACTGTCGGTTTGTTGATTTATACCAATTTTATTGAACTGATTTCTGGTCATGTGGACTGTCACAAAGTGCTTTCTACTTGTATGATTTGGCAACAATGTATCCTACTTTCTGGTTATGAAATAGAATATGGGAATATCTAAGGAAACCTAGTGATGAGTGTAGGTAGAGCTTTAGATGAGATTATGAGGTGAGACTGATTTACGCCCAAGTTCTCACAAGATTTCACAAACTAAAACTACTGTTTAGAGATGGAAGAAGGCATTAGCTTTCAAGGTCCGATGTCCTTCATCAGATGTGCAACATGAAATGACTGGTAAAGAAAAACCCACAGGACAGTTCTTTCTCAAAGCGAACAAAAAATAAATGGCAGCAAAATCTACTTGGAAGGGAACACAATCAGTAGAGATCCTGGATTACATTTGCATTTCAAGCAATTTGTCAGATAACATCCAGACCTTGAAAGTAATCCCAACAGTAGAAAGTGACCACAATCTGTTAAAACTGACGTGCAAAAACATAAGCAATAACAAGATTGGAACCTACAACCAGAAGGTGGTCATAGACCAAAGGGGTATTAAATTAAGGATCAGCCCAGAGAAAACAAAAGAACTAAACCATAACTTAAAACAAATGATCTTGTCGCTTGAAAACGAACAAAGCCAAAAAAGGATTGATTACACCCCACTTTTCAGAGCATTTGTTACAGAAAGGAAGCTTGGAAGTAACCATCAAACGACGACTCACCAACATCAGTATGACAGTCACATACGAGAAAGGAAAAAAGCATTAAGGAGAGATATTAGACGACTAAAAAAGACCAAACACGACAACTGGAGTAAGGAGATACAAAAGTACAGAAACTGGTTACACTTACACAAGAAGACATTGCTAAACCAGGACGCAGAAAGAATGTTGGGGAAAATAAGATCTGAAAACACAGCTGAAATTTGGGAAATTATCAACGAAGCGGAGAAGCCTCAAGCAATAAGTCAAATGAACCCAATAAGTGCTTCATCATGGGTTAAGTATTCTACACAGCTGCAAGGGGAAATTTACATCGACCCAAAGCGGAAATCAATGACAAACAAAAATGAGGCAGTAATAGATATCAGTATTGAGGAAATAGAAAACATCCTGAAAAAATTGAAAGACTCGAGAGCCCCAGGGCCCGACGGTCTCACGAATGTAATACTGAAAAGCAACATAGGTGAATGGGCCAAATTCCTTCAACTTCTATTTAACTACATATTAACAACAGAGAAAATCCCGGATTCCTGGCGAAAGGCAGTAGTGGTACCCATTTTCAAAAAGGGTCTTAACATCAGCAGACAACTACAGACCGATTGCATTACTGGACGTGGTGGGGAAGGTCATTGCGTCCACACTATTGAAAGCATTAAACCACTGGGTACAGCAAAGTGGACGTCGTGATCCTTGGCAATCGGTTTTTGTGAAGGGGAGAGGCACAGCACTCAACATTTTCCTGATTAACTTATTGAAAGCCAGAACACAAAGGAACAAAAACCAAGTTATCTACATCGCGTTTGTAGACTTGTCGAAAGCTTTCGACACCATAAAAAGAGCCAAACTATGGAAGAAAATGGAAAACTGGGAATGGCCTCAGTCACTGGTGGAGAACATCAAGGACTTGTACACGGATACAAGCATCAGAGTCAGACTGGATACAGCGGGTACACTAACAGACGAAATTCAGATAAAAATGGGCTTAAAGCAAGGATGCCCGCTGGCACCGGAACTGTACAACCTGTTCACGTCAGATCTGGAAGATTCATTTGAGTCCACGCGCTGCTTTCCACCAAAAATAGCAGGAACGCCGATTGGGAGACTGCTTTACGCAGACGATATCACCCTGATGGACCAAACCCAAATCGGCTTGCAAAGACAGCTTACAGTCGTATGTGGACTCAAATGACCTGGTTATAAACCCAGGAAAATCAAGAATTCTGAAGTTAGGCCCAGGAGGTAATAAAGCCAGAGGGAAAAAACTAGGATGGTCTCTGAGAAACAAAAAAATCCTGGAAGTTGAAGCATTCACGTACTAAGGAGTCTGTATAGACAACACGAAGAACAATACGCCAAGAATAGCTGGGCTAAAAAGAAAAGCAACCAATCTAGCTGCCCAAGGGAGAATTCTGCGTAAAAGATACTGCAGATTTACCTTATCACCTCTAATAGCCTTTTATAGGATGAAAGTGGCGCCAATACTAACATATGGGGTAGAATCACCAATCCCCTTACAAGCTCAAACATGGTCAATCCTGGAGGGTCTGTTTTGGCGGAAAGCTTTACAGCTGCCTAAATCAGCCCCAATACAGCAGATAAGAAGAGAGCTGGCTTTGACATCACTCAAAACAATAGTGGTATGGAAAACACTAAGTTTCTATCGGAAATGTCTTGAGGAAAACACTATGGCCCTCATTACGACCCTGGCGGATTTTTTCCGCCATCGTCGGACTTTCCGGCCATGGCGCAAAGTCCCTTTACGCCATGGCGGATGGCGGACTTACCGCCCCATTCCGAGGTCGGCGGGGCGGTAAGTCCCCATTGACCCATTTACCCTTTCCCATTTCGGCCCCATAGGGCTCAATGGGAGTGGGGAAGGAGTTAATTACGCCACCGTAAAATACGGTGGCGTAATTAACACCAAGGTCCCAGAGCGCCATGGATTTTTCCGCCCGCAAAAAGCGGGCGGAAAAATGACCATGGCGCTCCAGGAACTCGTAGTTGGCGGTAAGGGGTCCGCGCAGCTGACGCTGGCGCAGACCCCTTAGCGCCAGGGTCGTAATGAGGCCCTATGGGTGGATTTGGGGTGTTGAAAAAAGCCCTAAAAGATCAATCCGATGTAATCCTAACAGACTGGCAAAAGTCATGTGGAGGGATCCTAGTGAACCTCAGCGAGTCAGAGGATGACTTATGGATTAACCCAGACAAAACTAAAAAGAAACTATACATGGCAGATTGGATCGAAATCCAAGAAGATAACTGTAAATATAAAGGTTACAAAGACTTCTGGGCCCAGCCACGAAAACTGAATCAGATCCCGAGCTATCTGACTTTATTCCCCAATTGGTACTTCCGAGACCTTTTCCTGAGATTCAGATTGTAATATTTCTCCTGTTGGTAAAATGTTCAAAGAAGAAAAAGGCTGGACATCGGGGAAAGCTGCAGAATGTGCAAAAAGAAGGAGAGAGAGAATCTCTGAAACACCTCATACTACAGTGTACCGGTTTAAGGAAAGAGCGAGAGCAGTGCTTGGGGGACATCCTTAGAAGCTACGCGACAAGGAATGACGATGAGTGGTGGAGGACTCTTGTAGAAGGAGAAAAAATGAAAACGACATTAGCACTCATAAAACTAGTGATTTTAATCCTTAAGAAACCAGAGGAGATCAACAACATAACCCAGGATTAATAAGATGCTACCAAGCACTGCTACTAAGATACTGTATACCAAACGAAGAATCATGATGAAAGAACGGACATGCTCAGGTTAAAGGTTTCAAATAAGGAAACCACACAATCTGTTTAAATAAATAAAAAAATAAAATAAAAAATTATTGGCTGAGGAAATAGTATGCTTGGAAAACGGGCCTTCGATTGCTGTTATGCACAGCAGTGTAGGTGATGAATGAATAAGGGCATACCCCTGTTTATTTGTTACTTGCAGGGAAGTGCGCTCAAAAATGTTATTGTCCCGAGCCATCGGGCATGTATTTTTAAGCATAGTGTGATCGATTGTAAAAAAATTCCTATACATCTTACCTTAGTTTTCCTCACTTTTACACATGCGAAAACAATGGGTTGGGCACAGCCATCTTGTGCTAATCTTATCCGTTGCTCCATCGCCTGAAGTTCTAGTGCCCTTGCGGGACTAAATTATATCACCTGCCCCTGAAGCCGACATCACTATTACAAACTATATGCTCCACCTATTTTCATGACGTTAGTAGGTAGAGTAGCCAAACGCACCCTGTGATCGCACACGCCATAACATCAGTTAATGCAGAACCCGGAAGATCAACACACGCATCTTCTCACAGTGCGTCCCACATCAAATTTTCAAACAATAATTTGAAAGAAAACCTCATTAATCTGCATTTTGCTAATGTTTTTATTTAACAAAGAACGCTCCAAAAACCGCCTTATCATGATCCGCTGATTGCGATCAACGACCAATTTGTGTGTCATTTGGTTGGAGCAGCAAAACTTTATAATGACGCACATGGTGTTTTCGGGCAAAGATGCGGATTCGACGCACCTTCAATCGCAAGGCTTTGGCGTCCATTTGTTGCGACATTGTAAATTATTTTAGGTTGCTCCTTGTCGATGGTACTGCGAAAGGGCATATTGGTCCCAGTCTATCGTCCCACAAGACAGTGATGCAAATTGATCAGTTTAGGCATATCTGCCATTGTTGGCTGAATAAGCCATCCCACGGTAGCTGGAAACTATGGCATTCGCAGAACGGTAGAATATATCTGTGTAGATGACAGAATAAAAATATATTTTAGTAGCTGTTCTTTTTTTCAAATTTGTCAATTTACCCTGTAATTCTTCAGCAGATAAAACCTAATAACGAACACACACATACAACATGGGGTTATATTTGAGACTACGATCTGCATGAAAGGTTAGCGCTGTGAAGTAGGTGTAGCTCCCAATGGGATGGAAAAACTGACCGAGAAATGGAACAGACAGATGGCATTATAACAGAATTGAGAATATTATCTATCGAAAAGCGAACCAAGTTCACTCTTAAATGTTCTGCCCCCGGCACATCCAATAATGCAATGTTGATTGCACACCCTGATATTCCATTGGACGAATTGACTTAGATATCGCTAGCCTGCATAATGGTTGTGGTTGCGTGTCGTCCATGAATAATTGTCACATTATACTTCAACTAACAACCCATTAAAATGTCAGTAAGCAATAACAGCCAAAAAATCAAACCTTTATTCACTCCTCTTTAAACTATACACAAATTACAATTAGTAGACTTTTAAACAAACCGTGAGTTATGCACTTAGTTTTTTATATATGGCGCAGTATAATCAATGGAACAACGTATTGTGTACTCCATTGTTGTCAAATGGCATATTCGCACGTCATTGAATTGTTACATATGCATACTGCACAAATGCCATTTTTAGTTGCAAAAGTATTACAAATAGTTGAACTTGCGTCATGTTTGCTAGTTCCATTCTCTTGGCATAATGCAGTGTGTCCGCTCAGAACAACAGTTTGCTTAAATTGAAACAAAATGGTCCTATGTCCACTTTTTATATAGTCAATGTTATTTTTGCGGTTATTCTACGCTTTCTTCCCTTCTAGCCTAGCGATTTCTCCCTTTCGTTCAAGGTCAAATAACCATTGAACCTTGTTTTCAGTGCGTATGCTTGGTAGGTTTCATTTTTGATTAAAAAGTTGCCACAATAATAAAAAAAACTGGACAAGACGTGAGTGTGAACTGATTAAGTGCTTCTATTCCCAGAACACTCATCCCACGAAGTGACCTTCACTCCATGGAGCGATGAGCCCAGCGTGGCATTCAAAATACGCCTGGAAAACAAATTGTTGCCTGGCATCCACAAATGCCGCACAGTCATGACTACTGTCTTACCCATCACTAGTGCGTGTTATGTACCTATATCTGATGTCATTCATGACGCTGTGGCCTTATGACCTGAGAGCTCGGTAGCCTTCTGCTCAACATTGCAGTTGTGCGCGAAAGCGCACTATCGCGACGGTCGAGCAAAAAGCGTTTCGCGGTGGGAACGCCGTAGCAAGTCAGGAAGGGGACTGCAGCGATGAAGAATTGGTTGCCACTATTTGAGTAGGCTGTTCCATTGGCGGCAGATCAGTTTTCAAAAGGTGAACATAGCTGGTGAGCACAGGCTAACCCAGACAACATCAAATTGTCACGACCCTCAGCCCTGATCCCCACTGGCAAGCCCATTGGCCAGGTGGAATTGGGACTCGAATCTCAAATAAGGCCTGGCATCCACGTCTCAGGCCCTCTTGGGGCCAGTCCTGGCACCTTTGGCACCTGGCTCATACACAGTGAAAGACATCTGCTCACGGAACTACTTTATTTAGGCTTTCATCCAACATGGAGGCATCCACATAGCTTGATTCCTAAGAACTAAGCTATGCGGTATAGTGTTTTGGGTGTGGTGGCCTAGGGACTACTTTACCTGGACTACTTTGCAGAGGCTATTTAAACCACACCCGAACAAGACAACACGCTTCGCGTTACGTTGCAGCTAGCAACGTGACGCTCACCGTGTCCAGCTTACTCACGAGCCTGGGAAATCAGAACCTGCAGAAAGACAAAAGAACATCGTTATCAGCAGCCTCTTACCTGCGATCTCCATCCTTCACTGCTCGCAGCTCCTGGGTAGCTCCGTTGGATCTGCGCTCCGCCCGGACCAAGGACCTGAAAAATGAAGAAAAGACATCATTAAAGGAGGTATTCGAGACATTTCAACCACAAATTGCTTAAGACTTACATGGCTGATCGCCTTTCGGCCGGCATCGCTCCAGGAATCCACACACGCTGGGAGCACATCGCGACCTACGAAAAAGGGAGAAAACGCAGGTCAGCAAAGACAGGACATCGCAGCACTGCGCAAAGTGCTTACTTACCGCATCATATCGCTAATTGTCCGCCATCATTTACCAGCGAGGCCGAGCTTAGCCAGTTCACCACGCGGACGCTCCTCACATCTAATGGAGATAAAAAGAGATTATCAAACAGAGAAAGGTATGCAAGAATAACAACTCAATGAACAGCAATAAGACCTACCTGAAAGACATTACCTGGGCCGCTGTCAGTGAAGTAACTGGACCACGGAAGACAACGCGCCCCTGCCCAGAAAGCAGGACGGAGAGCTCGCCAACTTCTACAACAAGGTGAGAAGAGGGCCCAGAGGGGCTGAAGTCATACGGGAGGTGGGGGGAAAAGTTACCTTGGTCGGCCAGGCCTAAGCCCAGTCCTACTGTATTTGAAATTGAATTTGAAATTGAGTGTAATAGCATTAGATTGTGGATGTACATTGTCCAAACATTGGTGAACATAATTATATCGTGAGTAGATTATGAAGACTGCTACAAATCATTAATATTGGGAAATCAACTTTTCAACAAGCTCTGCTTTTGGTAGACAGGGTTTGTGGCATTGTATGTTTCCTAGGAACAAAATTGTGATTGATTCCATGAGTATGCATGGCCAACGCATTCAATGTCAAATCTTTCACAAATTTGTTCCATTTCCTGGTATATTGGCTTGGCCAACCATTGTTTGCCTTGTTTTGTAAAGGCTAAGAGGTAACAAAGCATCCCGAAGCTTCCAGCAGTTTTCGCTTGTTCACTCCCAACATTCTTGTTGTGCGCAAGTATGGCTAGTCTTGTTCTGACCTCCATACCATCTTTGCCGAAATGCAACCTTTTGGGCGTGTACCTTAGGCACATATTATGGAACACCTCCAAGTCTCCGGTATGACTGAATTCTGAGAGTCCCTTCAGGTCCCTTGAAAGCGTTTTATCGTACACTATCTTCTCAAGAGCTTTGTGTGGAGGTGAATATGGCACCAACCACTTCTTGGCGTTCCTGCTCATTCAATAAAGGTCCATGTGCACATTCGTGAAAAGGTTGGTTTTCTGTGCAAGAGTGTACGTTGGAACAATGGTGCATCAATAAGCGCCATTTTTCAAGTAGAATTTCTACAAATCCGTAGCAAGTTTTGGAGCTCCACCAAAGATGGTTGCTGATAGACTGACGCCACTTTGAAATATTTTCCGAACCATTTTTTTTACCAGCAGCTGTAATTGTTTTATTGACTGATTTGGCAACGTGCCATACAGCAAATTGATGATGAATGTGTGGAAACTGCTCTTGCGTGACCTTGGCTATTGAAACCTGCCTGTCGGTGGCTATCGGGTCTATTTGCATTTCCCTCAATTTGAAGATGTTCGACGGATTTGAAGAAACCATGTTTCTCCATGGCCACAAATGTGTACATTGGAACACCTGCACAATCTCCAAACTTGCAACTTATTTTTTTACTTTCCATGTCTTGAAAGTGGTATGTGCAGAACTTTGCTGAAAATCCTGGGTTGTCGCACTGTCGTCGCCAGCTAGCCAGAAACATTTGCCCGAGAATGTGCTTTCGATTGACATCTGTTCAATTTTCCAGGCTTGGCTAATAGCGGGGAATAAGAATTCCCTTTTGATATTTGTAGTACTGGGTTTTAGCAAGTAACTTCAGTCCCACAACTTTACAGAAACTGGAAATCTTACTGAAGGTCGACCTGCTGAAAAGTAAAGCTGCTGAACATAGATTTCCAACTGGCACTTTTCCCAGCATCAGTTGAGCGGACCATGAAAATGTATTATGGTGGTGGACACAGCTGGCTTGTATTTTCAGGTTAGTGCCTTGTAATACATGACACGTTCACCAATGGCTGTCTGCATATGTTCCCCCTCAATCTATGGACACATTTCAGCATCTCCACAATCTCTAGCAGGCAGCTGTCGAATACAATGTATTTTCACTCCTTTATTAGCCAATTGTCCGGCATGAATGTGGTTTGTGACTTCATTGTGGTGGACAATTAGACCAAACTGGGCAAACTGAAGTCGAGATCTTTAGCGAGTTCCTTTGTCAATTGCGTTGAAGCTTTAGTCTGTTAGTTCAGGTCGTGATATTTGCACACCATTTGGAGAAAAAGGTAACATGGAATGTTTCTTGGCTGGAACATTTTTTAGCTGGTGTAGATTGTGTCAAGGGGTCTGCGAGGATTTGCAATGCATCTTCATTGTATTCGGTTTCATCTTGTCGAGTTGTCACATGGTAGCAATGGTCCATGGACACTTTGCACGGTTCGGCGGTCACGTTCCATTCAGTTTCCGACCATTGGGCATCAGCATCACAAGTTTGCTTATTGACTGGACCACGCTGCACCCCATTGTCAAATCTGTTTGGCAAGTGACATTGTTGGTTTCATTTGTTGTCTGTGACTTTATACTTCTCTTCCTTCTAGGCCTCCAAAAGATGTGTTGAAAAACATGCACCATGTATGGCACACATACAGCAGATACCACTTTAAAAACATATTCATTATATGAATAAAACGCGAGCCTAAAAACCTCTACAAAACAAACCTGTTTGTCCGTTACCCTGGTTTTCTTTATTTTCTTTGAAACCGTGAGCAGCTCTTTTCCCACTGCACAGGCAAGCTGAATTTCTTTTATTTTTGTAATATGGTTTAAATCTAGCACATTTAATTTCCACACAAACATATGTACAGACCTACAAACAGAACCAACTTGATTGAATAGAAAATATTAAAACATAAATATGTATTCCAGATGCAATGTGATGTACAATTTGTATTCAATATTAGGTTATGTTTACCCCTGGTCCATGTGCTTCCTCGTCTAATTCCACACCATGTGCACATTCCTTGAATAGAATATTCATTAAAAAAAATTCAAGTAAATCGTACTGGAAATTAAAATCTTTCATCGCATAGGACACCTACATACAGCCTCGTAAATAGTGTACGTCATTTGGTCATAATATACATTTCAGATTTCACCTGATAACCTTCCGAGTTGACACATGTACAATCGTGACAAATGATTGTAATGTTGCCCTGAAACTTTTTATAATGTATTCTGCATTCGGGAGGAAGTGTAATGTTGGATCCGAAATCAGAAAAGTTTCAAATAGTGCACTTCACACTATTAATATCCTTTTGAAGTATTTACTTTTATTCTTGCAATGGAACTGTAAGTTTGCATACCTCAAACTCTGGACCAGTTGCAAAGGAGGAAGTGATTGTAGTCGAAGTTCCAGCATCCCCCTGTAACACAGTATTTGTTTTAGTACAGACGAAAACAGCAAAATGGAACTGAGACAATTAGATGCTGACAATGGTACATATGGAGAGACGCCCATACCTGCCACTTAGTCTAAATAACCGATCAAATACATAAACATTTTCATTTGATTTAAAATATCAAGCATAACGCATTCTCGTAAAGGACAAGTACAATAAAATTACTTGATAGGCGAGTGAACTTGTTGTTGACACCAGCAAAGAATTGATGCAGAATCTTGCTCCTTCATTTTCAGTGCATTGTCATAAAGCGGTACTAGGGAACATTAAAGTTTTATTAGATATATGGGCTGATCCAACGCTTGAGAATATAACTTTGTGCATGTCTGCAGGGCTCACCATTGGGATACTGGATGTGCCAGTGGTTTCGTCACTTGTGAGGGTCTGTGCTTCCATCAGTGTGCCCTACAGAAAAAAGGCACATGTCAAGCAACAGATTACCAAAACATTATGTGACCTTTAAAGGGCACTATGACATTTTTTTCTAATGGTCATAATTACTTGATTTATTAGAGGCTCCAGAAAGCGGGGACAGATGAAGTATAGTAAAATGTAGTATAGTAAAAATTCAATACAATCTGGTAACTATGGAAATTTTAAGACACATTTCAAGTAAATATACACCGAAAGATCCTATATGTTCATGAAGTTAGCTTTTCAATACCCTACCCTAATTTTATAGAGATATCCTAGATAATACTTATTTATGTAGACCATCGTCCTACATTACAACAAACAAAGCTAATTCATCATCCATGACTCACATGGGGCAGCGCATGCAT
Source organism: Ambystoma mexicanum (assembly GCF_040938575.1). Taxonomy (NCBI): domain Eukaryota; kingdom Metazoa; phylum Chordata; class Amphibia; order Caudata; family Ambystomatidae; genus Ambystoma; species Ambystoma mexicanum. The sequence goes on from NC_090932.1 coordinate 1,606,902,643, forward strand.
AAATGTGGTTGAAATTGCATTTGGAAGCAATTTACAAAGAATTCTGGGACGACATATTTTTGTGTACTTCAATTATTCATACATATCGTCGGTAAGTGCATGCTGCAGATGCGGAATCGATTGGCCCCCGACGTCCTTGAAGACAGTCTGTGCTCTTTCAATCTCGTGCAACGCAAACCACAATATTTAACCCATCTTCTTACTAAATCAATATCCTTCTGGAATGTATGCAGCACTGTCAGGACTTTTGGCATGGCTCTTGGGAGGGCAACCAAAAACAATACAAGCAGGCTGTCATGTCCCTTACCCCTGACCCCCACTGGCAAGGCAGCCTGCGAGGTAGGGCCGGGTTTCGGTGTTCCATTATGGCCTCCAAGGTCTCAAAACTTCACCTGAGACACTCTTGGAGTAAGTCCTGGCGCCTTTGGCACCAGGCTCATATTCATTATGGAGAGCATCTTTAAATTGGGACTGTTTACTTTGGACTACTTTCTTTGGGCCTGCAGTCAACATGGAGGTGCCCACATAGCTCAGTTACCAAGAACTGAACTATGCTGTATAGTGTTTTGGGTGTGGTTGGCCTGGGACTATTTTGCCTGGACTACTTTACAGGAAAGCTATTTAAACCACACCCAAACAGCAGAACACGCTTCACGTTATTCTGCTGTTTGCAGCGTAACGCTCACCGTGCCCAGTCCGGTCTCCAGTGTTCTTCATACCAGCTATCCTTGGGACCACGAGCCTGCAGAGAGGAAAAAGGGACACCGTTATAGAAATCTTACCTGCGAATAGCATCCAGTCTTCAGCCCGTCGCTAGCTCCCGGTCCTGCTTACCTGGGGACAGCGATCCAGCGAACTACATCTCCTGGACACCGCACGCTTCCTGGAACGAATCGACCTGAAAAGGAGAGGGGGAAGGGCAGCATTAGTGAACGCTCACTAAAGGTTTCAAACAATCGACGGAAATCGCAAGGCTCTCTCCTGGTTAGCCGCCTCTTGGCCAGCATTGTTCCGGAACATCACGCCTACCGGGAAAGAGCATCGCGGCCTGCAAAAGAAGGGGAAAGACACAGGCTAGCACACATGAGTCAAAACAGCGCCGCGCATAGCACATTACTTACCGAACAGCATTGCCGGTCAAGTGGCACAGCGAGTAGAGCGCTCGCTTTGACATCCGTGCAGAGGCTGCTAACGCAGGTTCGAATCCCGGCAGGGCCAAACTCAGCCTTTCATCCTTCCGAGGTCGATAAATGAGCACCACACACCGTGGGTAATAATAAGCAGCGCTCAGATACCTCAGGGTTCGTAGCGCTATATAAATGCCAAATTATTATTGCGCACACCGCACCATCATTTACTGGCAGGTGCTCAGCCCAACCTGCACGACAACGCCAAATCTCCTGCACACCTAAAGAGAACAGAAAAGACATTAATCACAATAGGAGGAAGGAAGGCAAGAACAGTATTGAGTACAAAGACTGTAAAGCAGCAAGACCTACCTTAAGGACACTTGAAAGGGCTCGCACCAGTGAAGTAACTCGGTCGCTCACGCCAACACGAGACTACGCACACCTGCCACAAAGAGCAGGACGGAGAGCACACCTTCTAAAGAAACAAGGCTCAACTTGCATCGGAGGCACCACCCGGGATCGGGGAGAGGGTTCGATGCGCATATCATCCAACCAGGGTTGAGTGGCGTCCCCGTGGATACCAGGTGAGCTTAACACAGGCATTCTTAAAGTCTAAGATCTGTATATAAAACAAATTACTAAAAATAATACTGTGTATGTGATTGATGGAATTACATCACAGCTTTCTAGGCAATATTTCTTTTAGTCAAAGAAGGAAAACATGTGTAACCTAGTCAAAGGAACGCGTTGATAACTTTCTTACAGAATTGATTGGTATACCGCAAATCGTACCGTGTTACTGGTCCGTTAAATGTACTTTCATGCATCAAAAGGAAACATGCTTACAAACATGGACCACGAAAGATTCCATTCCATTACAATGGACATTGATGCAATGTGCTATTTATCGAGATCAAAATACTTGAAACATTAGACAATGGTGAACTCATTGCAATAAATGAAAATTACAATACTGGGTACATTAGGTGTAAATAGATATACAATTTGGATGGATGGGCATGAGGCGAGCGCAAAAGGCCCGGAACACTGCTGAAGGGAGACTAAATCATGTGGATTGCAGGGGCGAGGTCTTGAAGAGGGGAGACTGGAGACACTGGGTCTGGGGAGGCCAGGTGTACAATGGTTAGCGGGCAGAAGATCCCTTTGAAGTGTATATGGTGTTTGGCACTTTGAGCGTTCCTATCCTCCCAGCCCCCTTGCAAGCACATGGCCACAGGTGCGAACTGCCGTTGATACTGGAGTGTGGTGGGTGGATGGGCATGAGGTGAGAGCAAAAGGCCCGGAACACTGCAGAAGGGAGACTCAATTATGTGGATTGCGGGGGTGGGGTCTTGAAGAGGGGAGTCTGGAGAATCCCTTTGCGTTGTACATGGTGTTTGGCACCTTGGCCGTCCACCCCCCACCCCCTCTCTCCCCACCCAGTACCGGAGTGGGGGGTATACTGGTGGGGGGATGGATTGTTGCGGACAAGGAGAGCGCAAAAGGGATTCAACCATTCTTTCATGTCCCTCATAGACGAGTGAGCATGTTCTTGATTCACTGAAAAATTGAAAGAACTGTTTGTATACGCTCATTTGTATTTTATTTAGTTTGGTGATGTTGTTGGCACAAACAAACTAAAATTGTATACTTGAGGTTGCAGCACATTGTGTGACAATCCCCTGTACTGTCCGCTGTCACTGGGGAATTTGGCGCGAATGGCTCCGACACAGGCAGGTATTACTTGTCTAATGCGGAATCCAAGCCTCCCATAAAGCCACTGTGTAAACAAACGGTAGGCTACCAGCCTGTACCACCTGTGGAAGAGAAACATACATACTGTAATTGAATGAACCTGATAAGTGTACCACCCTTACTTGAAAATGCATCCTCAATTCTATGGCATAGTTGCCCTTATAAAAGCTACTTCATGGAAAAATGAATTTGGGCTTTGAAGTCTCGACACATTACAAAAGTGAACACCCATTCAATCAGGTTGGGCCACAGAAATATTGTTTTTAGTTGAAAGTGAAAGACACGTAAGCGATAAACACTCCTGATTTCCAAAAAGCGAGAGAAATATTGACTAATTTGTCAGTGATCGATCAAAGTTACGACAATGTAGGAGACAAATGAAATGTTAGTCGTCTCAGTGGTCAAAATGACATCGCATCTCGAGTACACTTACTCCTTACTTGGATTGCGAGAGCGAACTGTTGCACGGAGTTCATGCATAAGCACCTTCATAATCCTCAACACAGACCTTGTGAGGCAGCCTGCCCTGAATTTATGCAGCTCAGTAAGGCATAGCGGTGGTGTCGTCTTCTGATATGTAGGCCAAGCATCAAGAGTTTTCTTGGCAACAGCAGTTCTTCACCTCGGTTGGCAACGATTGCAGACACACCAGGTGGAAACATCTTCCATGCCACTAGGCTCAGGCTCATCCTCCTGTGATTCATCTTCCTAACTACCGTCCGATTTTTCCCCATCGTTTCCGCGTCTTTCTCTTTGAATGACTTCTTCCTCGGAATACTCTGGCTCGTACTGGTCGGGCTGTATTGTTGCCTTTATTTTTAAATGTCTTTATTGGTTTTAACATAAACAAAACCATTATTTATCAAATGGTATACTTTATCAGAAATAAAAGTCCGCTCCCTTACCCTCCCTCCTCACCCTCTCCCAAGACAACGGTTAGTTCCCAGTTCTCCTCAAGTCAGTTTCCTGGTTTAGGCTGCCCATGCTGCTTGAGGCGCTATCTGCTGCCCTGGGAGGGAGCAGGGGCACTGTTAGCGCTACCCAACGGTGCAGTTCCTCACTGGAGTCCAGCCTCTGTACTTGAATTGCAGTTTCCCATGCTGCAGTTTCAGCAGTAATCCACTTCGTAAGGTCACCCCACCACTGGGCCTCATTCAAACTCCCGGGGCTTTTCAATCCCATGGGTATGTGCCTTTTTGCTGTTATATATATTAGGTCTCTGAGTTTAAGGGCTTATTTTTCCTATTGCACCTATATCTGCCCAGGATACAGGCTGTAGGCTCATGCACCTCCACTTGAATGTCCGCGTTAGCCACTCTATCCTTCACTTGTGTCCAGAAAACTCTTATCACTGGACAGCCCCAGAACATATGGATCATTCCCACCTTGGGCTCGCTGCATTTGGGGCATACTTGGATTCCTGCTCCCGTGAACCTCGATATGACTTCAGGTGTGAGGTAAGCCCTGTTGGTGATATACAGTTGGATGAGCTGCAAGTGGGCATTTCTGGAGATTGTTTTGTGGTAATAAGTTATATATACTGTGGCTTCGCTGAGTTCCATGAATGTTAGTCTCTTGTTCTTGGATCAAGTCTCCCAGTGTGGCCACCCCGTAGGGTTCCCACTAAGTGCGTGTTTCAAGTTGCCCCATGAGTGTTTTGCCATAAGTGCCGCAATGGGGATTTGCGGGGAATACGGATCCGCCGACCCGACTAGCTTACAGGCCCTTCTCCAAAGCCGGATCCCGAGCTTGGCAAGGTATGGGCTGTGTCTCAAAGCTCCTTCCCCAGCCCAAAGTAGGTCTCTTAGTAGCAGATGAGGCAGGGCTAGTTGGAGGAGACGGGTATCTGTCGTTTCCTCGTCGGCCATCCATCGCGTCACGTGTCCAAGCTGGCTTGCGAGGAAGTAGAGTTCGAAGTTGGGGATCTTCAATCCTCCCCTCTCGTAGGGTCTATGGAGTGTCTCCAATGCCACCGTGTGCCTACCCCCCTGCCAGAGGAATCTCCTACAGAGTTTGTTGATGTCTTTAAAGAATGAGGGGGGGGAAGTTGAAGGGAATATTTGTGAAGTTGTGTAGCAGGCGGGGGAGAGCCACCATCTTGAGGAGACCCGCCCTCCCAGCCATCGAGAGCGGAAGCTTGCCCCAGAATTCCATGGATTTCGCAAGGGAGTCTTTGGCCCTGACCGTGTTGAGGATGTGCTCTGTGTTGGGATTGCGGTGTATAGTAATCCCCAGGTATTTGAAGGAGGTCACATGCCATTCAAGATCTAGGGAGGGGAGGGACCTATATTCTTCGTTGTGTAGTGCCGCTAGTGGGTAGAGGCAGGACTTGCTCCTGTTAATCTGGATCCCAGTATGTTTATGGAAACAGTCCAGGGTTTCTAAGACGTAGGGCAATAGGCGTTCAGGGTTATGTAGGTACAATAGGGTATCATCTGCGTACATAGAGACGAGGTGGGTCGCCCCGTCTATCTCGATGCCCCCATCTCTGTATTCCTGCCTTAGGTAGGCAGCCACCGGTTCTGCGGCAATAATGTTTAACATGGGGGACAGTGGGCATCCCTGGCGGGTGCCTCTGTGGAGGGACCATTTGTCGGAGTATGTTTTGTTAGTGCGCACTGTAGCAGTTGGGTTGGTGTGAACCAGTTGGGTCCACTTTAAAAAAAACCAGGCCTATCCCCAATTTTGCCATGGTAGCATATAACCACTCGCACCTTACCGAGTCAAAGGCTTTGGTGGTGTCTAATGATGCAACTGCAAGTTTCTGTGGCCTTCGGTCCGTGCTATATATGACGTGGTGTAGCCTGCGCAGGTTCTCGGTGATGGAGCGCCCCGGTACATATCCTTTTTGGTCTTGGTGGATCAGCAGGGGGATTACTCTGCTCAATCTGTTTGCAAGTTGGGCAGTTAGGATCTTGCTAGGTGGGCAGTTAGGATCTTGCTATCTACATTTAACATAGAGAGGGGCCTATATGAGCCACAGTCCGCTCCGTCTTTACCCGGTTTGAGTAGGGGAATGATCACAGCCTCACTCATGGAGTCCGGAAGGGTGCCACGCTCTAAGGCTTCGTTGAAGACCTGGGCTAATAGTGGGGCAAGTGTTTCCTCATAGGTCTTGTAAAACTCCCCCGGGAGGCTGTCCGAGCCCGGGGTTTTACCAGCCGGCAATGATCGAATTACCACACGAACTTCATCAGGAGTGACGGGTTCGTCCAGGGCTTTGGCCATCTGTGAATCTAATGTGGGTAGCTCGATGACGTCTAAGACATCCTCGATCTCGGTGTCAGGAGAGGGCGGGGGCTCGGAGTAGAGGTTGCGGTAATAGTCAGAGAAGACAAAGTTAATTTCTTTTTGAGTGTGTGCGGTGTTGCCGTCTGGTTTAAGAATGTGGCAAATGGGTGACCTGGGAGCTTCCCTCTTATAGAGACAAGCTAAAAGCTTCCCGGGTTTGTCTCCTAGGGCATGGGTTCTTTCTGTGTGCTTAGCGTAGCTCAGTTTTCCAAGGGATTCCCAATGAGTTAGGCAGGTTTGGTAATCTCGAGTTGATGTTCAGGGGTTGGGTCAGCTCTGCCCTCAAGCGCACTCGGATCTTTCTCTGCGCGCTCCAAAGAGGTTGTGGTAGATCTCTGGGCACCCCCAACTGCTGCAATCATCTCTCCCCTCATGACCACCTTGTATGCCTCCCATGTTGTGCTCATGTATTTTACGCTATGCAGGTTATTTTGCCAATACTCCTCGGTGCTATCCCTTATATGTTCCCGGAATGCTGTATCAAGCAAGGCCTCTGCTCCCAGCCTCCGCGTGGGTCCCGGGGGTTTAGGCGGGGACACCTCCCAAGTGACTAGCAGGGGGGAGTGGTCGGATAGGACCCTAGGCAAATAGTGTGCATCAACGAACATGGTCTGATGTGCCTGACTAGCAAAAAGGTAGTCTAGCCTAGTGTGGACAGCGTGTGGTGGGGAGAAGGAGTATTTGCGTTGTTCAGGGTGCAGGTCCCTCCACAGATCTCTTAGTAGCAGTTGTTGAATTAGTTTAGATAGTATTTTGGCGGGACGGGAGGGGTGATCGTGCTTGTTGTCCGATCTGTCCTTTAGTGGGTTAAGGGTACAATTGTGGTCGCCTCCCCACTTCATGATTCTGTCTATATAAGGGTTGAGTCGCGTGTATAGGGAGTGGAAGAAAGCAGTTGCATCATGGTTAAGTGCGTAGGTGCTAATTAGGCATAACTCCCTACCCTCGATGGAACCGCATACCAATGCCATCCTACCCTCATTGTCCGTTTTGGTGCTAGCTAGCCTGAAGGGGACAGTCTGGACGCTCCATATCAAGACCCCTCTGGCATAGGAGGACCCAATCAAGGTCCCTTGCCATATTTTGGCCAGGGCATCCAGTTTCTTTGCAGTTAGGTGTGTCTCTTGGAGCAAGGCGATTCCGACCTTGCATCTTTTATCTTTTTAAGTAGGCGTGGATTTGTCGCTGTTTAACGAAGCTGTTCAGGCCTCTGACGTTCCACGTTACGACCTTTATTGCGTCAGCCATGGGCATTGTGCGGTTTGTCGTAAGCTGCAGGTGGTGCTCGAGGTCCTGCTGGTGATGAGCTGCATATGGGATTTTCCCGTGGTCTCATCATTTCCCAATGTAGGTTCCTAACTTTTGTGCTAACGCCCCGTTTCCCCCCCCCTTTAACTGTAAACTCCTCAAACATTGAACGGGTCCAGCGAGGTTCCCCTCGTTATGACCGTCCCATTTCCGCTCCGTTTGACCACACATAGGCCTCCGGGTGCCCTACGGACGGGTATATATACCCAGAAGGAAACTTCCAGGGAGTGGAGTGACCTTTGGCTCCGGTGTCTCCGTGCAGAGGCTCCATTCAGCTGTGTAGAGGCTCAGTTTGCCTGCAGGCAGGCAGTTGTGAGTGGAAGGGTCCTGCCATGCGTGGCTAGGAAGGCTTTAGCGCGGTGTCCGCTTCTTCTCCTCGACGTCAGGGATTTGTTGACCGTCCATCCAGTCTCTGGCTTGTGCAGGTGTGTCGAACAGGTGGACCCTATTGTTTAGCACTTTTAGTCTGGAAGGGTACAAGAGCATATAGCGCAGTCCAGCTGCTTTCAGTCTGGCCTTTGTGTGTATGAACTGCGCTCTGTTCATTTGGACCTGGAAGGTATAATCGGGGTAGATGGCAATTTTTGCAGAAATATTTTGGATTTGACCTCCTGATCGAGAAAAGGCCAGTATCACCTCCAGATCCCTGTAATTGAGTACTCTCGCTATCACCGGTCTGGGTGGAGCACCTGGCAGTGGTTTCTTTGCTAGGGACCTATAGGCCCTTTCGATAGTGAAGCCTTGAGAGGGCTTCTCTGCACCGACTTTCTGCAGCAGGAGGTTCTCAATGTAGTTAGTAGGGTCGGGGCCCTCAATGCCCTACGGCAGCCCGAGGAGTAGTATATTGTTCCGGCAGGCCCTCCCTTCTGCCTCCTCAGCTCTGTCCTCCAGGTTCTTGACCCTTTGTTGAAGCGCATCCACGTCTTGAAGGAGATGAGTTTTGGCTTCTGTGTTTTCCCGGACTTCTAGTGCTTCAGTTCTGCCGGCCAGAGACCAGACGTCTTGGCGCAGGATGCGCTAAAATCTTATCCTGCCCCGCAAGTAAATCAAAGCATTGGTGCAATTACAGCTACGAATGGCCGGACAGAAGATTATACATCCATGACTCTAAAAAGCAGACGGGAAGAGAATTCAGAAATAAATGGGCTTGTTCATGTCACGGCCAGTCCCAAGTTTTTTTTTTTGTTTTTATTATTTATAATGCGCACCTGACCCAAGTTTCAAGACCAACGATACTACTGAAAGCATCAGTAGCTGTAGCATGACTTGGACTAACAAGCAAGCAAACAATTTTCAGGCCACTCAAAAAAACGAGAATTATGGCCTTAGAAACGCAATCAGTGACACTATTCCTACGGCACCAAATAAAAAACCGGAAATCGAGGTCAATCTGAAAAATCGGCACAACAAATGCAATGATACGACACATGTTAGTTTAATATTGTAATGTCGTGGAGGTGACTTTGGCCTATATGACCTGAATCAAGCTTCTGTGCTGAATATATTGAACAATGTCCCGAGTCTACAAGGCACCAAGTCTGATGACATAGCCCAAATTGAATATATCCATGATCACGATCGATCTGTTGTCAAAATCTGGATGCTTTCGGCCCTGGTTAAATACACCATCTGGCAGAGAAAAAATGAGATCTATCAACTGGGTTTCCTTCTCTTTAATCCAACACAAACAACAAGTACACCTAACAATCAGTGTAATATATACCGAGGAACGGCTGTAAACGCTCCATGGATGAAAAGTCCAGTCACAGTTTCATACTCAACATCTAATAGCAATCAACAGAGAGTTGTAGCCTGCTCGTCCACTGGAAATGAGGTTATGAGATGTTAGCTTACTACAAAACCAGAAAATCGAGTAATACAATTAGCCTCGTGGAATACAAGAGGATATGCCCACTTAATAAAGTCTTCGGTGTCCCTATTAGCTCATTATGACATCATACGCTACAGGAAGTATGGCTGAGTTTTCCACCCATTTGGAAAGACCATCAAATTACCTTAATTCCAGCTATTACTCAAACCAGGGGCAGACCAAAGGCTGGTCTAATGACCGCAGTAAAAATCTCGAGTGGGCTAAAATCAGAACCTTGCTTTTCTCCGAATAGTTACATTCAGTTGGTGCGCATATCATATGAAGAAAAGACGATAGCATGTCTCAATTTATATTGGAATCGTTTGAGCATTCAAGATAAACGATTCTTCAGAGATTTGAATAACTGTCCGGACATGATAGCCAAAAATCCTTCTATCGAGCACATCATTATATCGGGTGACTTGAATATGAACTGTGTGACTGAAAATGGTGGAAAGTTGAAAAGCAATGTTTTTCAATGGAGGAGATTAATGAAAGAGAGAGGCCTCAAGCTGATCAATGGTGCTGTGGAAGGGGACAACCCTCCAAATGTAACTTGGCGGCAAGGCCCCCGACGTCCATCATAGACTACGTGTATGCCGACAGTGAACGTTTTTCCTTGATCACATCTTTTAAAGTGATCGAACAGGCTCGAAGTGATCACCAACATCTTATGTCTACAATGGGAATGGGAATGGTCCCTGAATCAGTTAAAGGAGCAAAATCGAATGAACAGCCAGGCATTAGCGGCTTCCTCTAAAGGCAATCCTTTTAAAAGAGCTCCATCTTCATTGACTTACCTACTAGGGGCCTTATCATATCCATTGGACATTTTATAACCTGATTTGATGCATACAAATGGAGACTACGTTGCTGTATTACACACATTCAAGGTTAAAGTAAACCTCAAGCATGGAAATAATAAAATGCATAGCCATGCTTACGACGAAGAAGTTAGAAACTATACAACAAAGCTTAGGCAGGACATACGTCTCTTTTTTTTAATTTTTTTTTTTAATAACAAGTTTTATTGGGTTTTTGTGCATGTATACAAAGAGCAATATCCAATCAAGACAAAGAAAATAAAAGAACAAAGTTGAACATAACACTAAAACATAAATTTGCATACATATGAAAAGGGGCATTGCGTATGAAAACTGAAGTCTGTCCGGACGCACCTGCACATCCACTGCGGATAGGCACACATATACAAGATCAGCTGCATTATTGTCTGGCTTTATAACCGGGTGGTGGCGAGGCATTTCTTCATGTTTAGTCCTGGCTTGGTGGCAAGGCTACGTAATGCAGTTCATTCGCCCAAACACTGCTGGCTCATAATACTTGTTCCCATTTTCCCCATATTTTATCCGCTTTGCCAGGGCAGCCCCTTGCTTGATACACTCGACGTTCCATCAGACTGACCGCATCCACGTCCGCGGACCATTGGTCATAGCTTGGGCAGATTTCTGACCCCCACAATTGTGCAATGTTTCGCTTGGCGATCCCTGCGGATGTTGACGGCAAAAGTCTTTCGAAGCGGGATAGTTCTCCTTCCTCTTCAATACCTAGGAGGAGTAGTTTGGGGTCATTAGGTATCGGGCGTCCCATGACCCTCGATAGTCTTTCAGTACATTTACCCCAAAAGTATTGTTTAGTTTATTATTTGATAATGCGCTCCAAAACCCAGGGGTAGCCGGGCGCAGCAGTTACAAGAATACTTAGGCTTAAGGTTGCGTACATACAAAAGGATACATACAGAATATGCATTATGAGTTATTAACATATATACAAAACCAATATACAAATATACAAGAAATACAGGAATGTGAATCCCTCTCATAGGTCTGGTATCTGGGGAGTCAAAGGTAGTTATGCGCGATGATAGGGCCAGGTTCAGTGGGTTAGTTGTCGTTACTCCAGAGCCAACTTTTCACCTTACTCCTGAAACTAGAGTAGGGTAGATTAGCTCTCAATGCCATGGGGAGTGAATTCCAAGCGCAGGCCGCTCTAACAGGGAAGCTAGCTCCGCCTGCTTTAGTTAGTCTAAATCTGGGGGTTTCAAGTAGAGTGGATAGAGGCTCTGGTATGGTGAGTAGAGGATTTTCTAGTCAGTCTAGCCGAGATGTAGGGGGCGCAGTGTTGTTCAGTCCTTTATGTGTGAGAGATAGTGTTTTAAGGAGAACTCTGTCATTGATTTTTAGCCAGTGGTTGTCTTTCCTAATATTATATATATGTGCTCTGCGGGGTATGTCAAGGGCTGCTCTAAGAGCATTATTCTGCAATATTTGCAATTTGTTAGTGACAGTTTTATTGGCGCCCGCATAAAGGGCATTACAGTAATCCAGTTTGGACATTACTAGGGCATTGGCTAGTGTGATACAATTGGTTGTGGACAGGTAAGGTCTGCAGGCCCTGATTAATTTGCAAGTGTAGGCTGTGGAGGAAGCCAAAGCGTTAACTTGTTTTTTGAAAGATAAAGTGGAATCAAGGTAGAAGCCTAGTGTTTTTACCTCTGTTGCCACTTTGATTATATTACCGTCTATATTGAAGGCACTGTAGTTAGGGCTGAGTTTTTTAAGGTTGGAGTCGGTACCCAGTATCAGTATCTCTGTTTTATCGTCATTCAGGCAGAGGCCATGTGAGGCTATCCATGCCTGAATGATGAGGTAAATCTTATTTACTAGAGCTGTGTCTTCAACAAAGTTGCCAGATAGTGGTATGAGGATCTGCGTATCGTCCGCGTAGTTGATGTAAGTTACCCCCAATCTGTCAAGTTTGTCAAAGAGTGGCTTAGTAAATATATTGGACATTGTGGGGGAGACACATAAACCTTGTGGGACACCACAGGTGATATGTATTGGGTCCGCTGAGGCTAATGGCGAGAACACTCTTATCGTACGGTTAGCTAGGAAGGATTGTACCCATGCTATAGCTTCACTTGAGAAATGGGCGGAAGATGCTAGATGGTTGCATAACACTGCGTGGTCCACTAGGTCGAAGGCCGCCGATAAGTCAAGGAGGAGCAGCATAGCTGTTTTACCTTTATCCTTCAACTCGTCGATTTTGTGTCCTAAGGTCGATTAGGGCCGTTTCAGTACCATGTAGTGGTCTGAAGCCAGATTGGCGTGATCCTAGTAGTTGGTTTGTCTCCAGGTAGTTTTGGATCTGGAGGTAAGCTACTCTGTCAATGATTTTAAGGAGAAATGGGACTGTAGTAATGGGCCTATAATTAGTTGGGATGGCTGGGTCAAGGGTCTGTTTTTTTCAGGAGAGGCAGCACCCAGGATTCTTTTAAGGCTAGTGGGTACAGTGCTAGATCTGAAGGAGGAATTTATTAATTTAGAGATGAAAGGCGCTAGGTCTCTGGCTGCATCCTTAATGACTTGTGCTGGGCAGCTGTCACCTTGGCAGTTGGATGGTTTCAAGGATAATGACACCTTTTCGGTTTCCAGTATAGATATGTTAGAGAAACTGAATGGTTTGCAGTTGTTTTGAGTGACTATTCTAGGTATATCTGCCATGTGGGAGGTATGGGTTCCAGTGTCTTTTAGGGATGCTTTCTTCTTAGCAATTTTCGTTTGAAGAGTTGTGATTTTATTAGCTAGAGCATTTTGGATGCTAGTGCACCATTGTTTGTCCTTGGGGGGGGGGGGGCATTATCTGTGGGTGTGATTGGGTTTTCCATTTCTCGGAGGATGGAGAAGAGTTCTTTGGAGTTAGTTAGCTTTGCTAATTCTCTCATTGAATGTATTCTTTTTGGTTTGGATTATTTCCTTCTTATATTTTTTGGCCAAATTGTCAAGTGAGGTTTTATTCTCAACTGAGGATGTATGCCTCCAGATAGCTTGGAGTTTGCGTTTTTGGATCCGTAATTCCTTGAGGTAGGGGGTGAACCAGATTCCCGTTTGCTTTTGCGCAGTTTAATAGGGGCAATAGTATCCAGGGCCTTTGACATAGTGTTGTTGAATGTCTCAACTAGCATGTTAGGGTCAGAATTGATGGCGCTAGCGGAGAGGGCAGGTAGGAGGAGAGGAAGTAGTTTATCAGCTGTGATTTCTTTTTTGCTTCTAGTAGGCATAGGCGGAGCTGAAGTAATCTTGTCTATTTTGGGAGGCTCTATGGTAGATGAGAAACAAATAAGGTGGTGGTCAGTCCACGTTTGTGGTAAAATGTTGGATATGGTCATGGCGCAGTTTCGGTTAGCTATCCAATCTAGTGTCCGTCCTTTTGTGTGTGTAGGGGCTAAAACTTGTTGGGTAAGGCCATGATCGATTAGGATTGATTGGATGGAGGGGGCCTGTTTGTCTGTGTCGTCATTAAATCCCAGGTTAAAGTCACCTAGTAACAGGAGCTGAGTGGAATCTTTGATATTCGAGAGGAGGCTAGATATGTCTTCTTCAAAGTTACCTAATGGGCCTGGTGGTCTATACACCAGAAAAACAGTTAATGTACTGTTATTAAAGATAGGTATTTTAGCAGAAAGAAGTTCACAGGATGTGATGGCTGGGTGTGGGGTGCGCCTTACAGCTAGTTTCGTTTTGGCAATAATGGCCAGGCCACCTCCCCTAGAGTTGGGTCGATCGACTCTTAGTATATCGTAGCCGTCTGGTATGGCAATCATAAGTGCAGGGCCCGCAGCATCATGGAGCCAGGTCTCAGTAATGGCTAGTAGCTCTAAATTGTCCATAGCTAGTATATCAGCAATTTCCGTATTGTGGGCTATGAGGGACCTTGCATTGATTAGGGCTCCGGATAGGGTAGGAGTTGTGCTTATTTTTTGAGTGGGTCTGGGACTAGGGAGATTGGGTCTCTTCTGGTTGTGGAGGAAGTTAGTATGTGTTGTTGGGCGTCTTTCTGCAGCTAGGGCAGGAGGGTTGGAGTCAGAGGCAGTTGGAGTTAGTCTGAACCCAGGTGGTCTAGTTCTTTTGTTTTTAAGGTCGTATAACCCTGGTAATCTCGCCCTGAGTCGCATATTTCTCTCTTGAGGGTTACAAGGTATGGCGTTAGTGTAGGCCATTGTTATGATGGTGATGAGAATGGTCCACAGTAGGGAACAGAGAATGAGTTTACAGTAAGTCTTAGTAGAGCACATGTTAAGGGACAGGTAGCAGTAGCGCCAAGGTACGGCAGTCCCAGCAATTACTAAAATGCAATGAATAGGGGAGGCACCTAGGTGCAACAGTCCCAGTAATGGCTAAAATGCAGTGAACAGGGGAGGCACCTAGTGCAGTAATCCTAACAATGACTAAAATGCAGTGACTAAAGTGACCCAGCAATGATTAAAATGCAGTGAACAGGGGAGGCACCTGAGTGCAGCAGTCCCAGCAATGATTAAAATAAAGTGACTAAAGTGACCCAGCAATGACTAAAATGCAGTGAACAGGGGAGGCACCTGAGTGCAGCAGTCCCAACAATGACTAAAATGCAGTGATTAAAGTGACCCAGCAATGACTAAACGCGTAATAAGATTACATTGCGGCAGGGCAGGTGCATGTATAAGCCGGGAAGTAAATGGGCATCTGGTCAGCAGACCAGGCAAACTGCTAAGTATCATAGGAACTTTATTGATACAACCCGGTGGGCCCTCGGTACCCAGCACAAACTGTGCCTAATCAGGGGGAAGGTGCAAAAGTTTGAGTACAGTGATCAGTAGGGGGTTTAGGTCATAGCCTGTGTCTGATGAGGGGAACAGAGTACTCACATGGATCCATGTCCGAGTGATGCAGTGGCAGAGATTTAGGCTGACGGCACGTACGGCCGCGGACAGGCGCAGACAGGCCCTTTAGCTCGCCCTTCAGCGCGAGCTTCCGCATGGCGGTTTCCGCCTGGCGGTGGGGGCGGGTGCAGGATAAGGGGCCAGGCAGCCAATCAGGGCGTCCGCAGGTCGTGCACCTTTACAGTGTGCGTCGGCCGGCGAACGATGTGGCGGCCCTTTACCGCATTGAGTAAAATGGGCGCGGGATGCGCCTCAGGATGCCTTCGTCGTCAGGATCCCTCAGGGAAGGGCAGGTGCTGCTGAGTGCGCCCAGTGCACATTATCGAGAAAAATGCAACCAGCGGGATGCTGTTTGCAGGCCACGGCGTGGCCTCAAATCCCGATGGCTCCGTCCTGGGGAGAGGGAGAGGGGGCTCCTTCCCGCTCCTCTCGTCGGGTCAGCTGTAGAGTGCACGCCATAGGATGTGGTAGAAGGTGCCCTCTTCCTGTTTACAACGCAAACATTTGGGGTCGGTTGCTCTCCCCCCAGTTATACAATGTTAGACGCGGGTAGTATATTCTGTGAAGGATCTTTAGTTGAATAAGTCTGATTCTGGCCGAGATTGCTATATCCCTGCGGTGCATCAGGGCCGAGATCCAATCTTCGGGAAGTATCGGGCCAACATCTCCTTTGCACTTCAGCTTCAGGCTCGATAGTTCTGTCGTGGCAAAAGCGGAAATGGCATTGTACATGGTGGAGGTGACTTTGTTTTCTAACCGGTCTACAACTATGTTTCGCTCTATAGGCGTGCATTCCAGCATGTCTGTCAATTGATCCCTATGAGCTGAAAGGGCATGGTGCAGCTGCTCGTAGTGGTAGCGCTCGGTAACTGGGAGGGCATATTGAGTAGAGAATTCGACAAATGGAGTGAGCTGATTATTCACAAGTATTTGTTGTAAAGTGTGTAATGTCGGGCCATTTCGGGAGTCTACTGAGGCCTGTGAGAAGGGCGTTGTTCCAAATGGGCTGGACTGGGGCGATTTTATTATCCCAGCCAATATATTTGAGACTCTTTCCATATTTGTGCTGTTTGTGCCACTATCGAGCGCTCAGGGGGGCGATCTTGTTTCCCATAGAGACTTTCGAGTGGGGACACATCCTGCCTGGCGTTTATTTCCGCCCGTATATGCGGGAGTCTGGGGTTGCCATGCAGAATATCATTGACTGTCGCCATTTGGGTCGCCCAGTAATAAACTTGGATGTTGGGGAGACCTATCCCCACCCTTCCCAGACTTAACGTTGCAGGGTTTTGAGGGCTATCCTCGGGTGTTTCCCTCCCCACAGCAGCCTGCGTGGTGTTCCATCTATTTTGCGGGATTCTTCTGCAGGGATATGAAGGGGGGCATTTTGGAGGATGTACAGGAATCTGGGTAGGGTTAACATCTTAAAGAGCGCTGCTCTGCCTAGTAGTGTCAGTGGTAATGCCTCCCAGTGAACCACATCTTGTTTGAATTTCCTCATTATTGGGTATAGGTTTTGGGGTGTATAAGTGTCAAGGGCATTGGTGATGATGATGCCTAAATATCGGAATTGTGTGAGCTCAATCTGGTAGGGGGAGCCCTGTAGTGGTACACAGTCCACACCCTTCACAGGGAAGAGCACCGATTTGAGCCAGTTCACCCTGAGGCCACTAAAGGTTCTGTAGTTTCTTAGGATATCAGTGACTATGGGGATTGCCGGGTCACCTAAGTATAGCAGGAGGTCATCCGCATAGAGGGATATCTTGTCCTCCCACTGTGAGTTCCAGCGAAAGCCTGACCTGTGTCTGTGTCCCGCAGAATGACTGCCAGTGGCTCGATTATTAGGGCAAACAGCATTGCCGAGAGGGGACTTGTTTGCCTGGTGCCCTTCCCCAACCGGAAGACATGCGAGAGCCAACCATTCACCTTCACCAGGGGATCTTTATACAGAAGCTGAACCCATTTTATAAATGGTTCACCAAAGTTCATTTTCTTCATAATTTAGCCCACAATGCCTCCCAGTACACCGAATCAAAGGCTTTTTCGAAGTCTATGGCCAACAATGCCGCTTGTTGTTGCAGGGTGGGAGCTCTCTCTAAGGCCAGATGCAGCCTACGGATATTCATTCTGGTTGACCTCTGGGGCATGAAGCCGCATTGGTCCGGGTGGATCAGTTCTGTGATGACCGTTTGGAGTCTGTTCGCCAGTACCTTGGCCAGTATTTTCGCTTCCGTATTGATCAGTGATATGGGCCTGTAGGAGCCGCATTCATCCGAGGTTTGCTTTCTTTTGGGATCACGATTATTGTGGCTTTTCGGAGGTCTGGCGGGAGCACGCCTTTCAATAGGGAGTCTTCAAACAGATTGAGTAGATGTGTAGGTAATTCTAAATGGCTCAGACGTTTCCAGATATCAACCAGGAAGCCATTGGGACCTGGGGTTTTGCCAGCCTGGAGTTGTGTTATGGCTGTCAAGATCTCTTCTGTAATTTTGCCGTCCAGCGATTCAGCTTGTTCCATGGTGAGGAAGGGTAGATCAATCTCGTCTAGTATGGAGCTATTCGGTGTATCGGTGGGGGGCGCATAGAGTCCTTCATAGAAGTCTGCAAAGCATTCCGCTATTTCCGCGTCAGTGGAGACTATTCTGGCTTCTCTAATTTTGATGCTTTTTACTGTGCGTTGACCTTCCTCACGTTTTTCCAACCAAGTAAGCATCTTACCTGCTTTTTCCCCTGTTTCATATAGACGTGCTTTCATGGCACTATGTGCTTTTTGGGCACAATCCAGCGACAGATTATGTAGCTTCTTCTGCGCCAACATTAGAGCGCTGTGTGTCTGGGGGGCGTCTCTGGAGATATGTTCTGCTTCCTTGGTCATAACTTCCTTCTCAGCTTTGGTGATCAATTCGCGTTGCATCTTCTTCTTGGCAGAGGTCCATGATATGATCTCGCCTCGCAGGACTGGTTTGTACGCTTCCCACAGATTGGAGGGGTCGCCCGTCGAGCCCGCGTTCAGCTCGAAGTATTCGGAGGTGGCTGTTTCTATTTTTTCCTGTAGTTCTGGTAATCCCAGGTAGTAGGAGTTGAGACGCCAGGTGGGCGGCGGGCGAGGTCTCTCTGTCTCCAGCTCCACTAGCAGTGGAGAATGATCTGATATGCCTCTTGGAAAGAAGGATGCATTACAGGCCTTATGAATGTTTTGGGATGGAAGAAAGATATAATCTATCCTGGACATTGAGGCATGTGCTCCTGAGTGGAAGGAGTATTCATGTTCTTCTCCATGCAGTTCACGCCACGTATCTTGGAGCCCCAGCACGGATGCAAAGGCAGCAAGTCTGGTGACCGTGTTGGGGTTTCTGGTCCGAAGGTGTGTCCGGTCTAAGGCATTGTTCATTACTTTGTTGAAGTCTCCTCCTGTTATACATGTATCTGGCATTCCCGACGCCAGGATGGGGGTAATGTCAGCTAGCAAGGTGTTGAGGAGGGCTAGGGGGGAGTAGATTGCCGTTATCGCCAGGGTTTGATTCCATAGTGACGCTTGCAGGTGTATGTATCGCCCGCCTGCGTCACGTATTCCTTTTTTGATTTTAAGCGGTAGTCTCTTGTGGACCAGTACCAGCACTCCTCTCGCTCCTGTGGAAGCCAGCATGCATCGCTGTGCGGTAATTGGTTCTCTGGAACAGTTTGCATGTGGTTACTGCCAGGTGCGTTTCGGTTAAGAGGGCTATAGCCGGGGAATGTCTGTTTGTGTTGCAGCACTAGTCTTCTTTTGATGCTGGATCCCAGGCCATTCACATTCCAGGTTATGAGCTTTAGGTGTTTGTTATTAGGAGTCGATGCAGATGCCATCAAGTATTTGAATGTGTGGTTCCTGGGTGCATTCCGCAGGCTGCATCTGCGCCGCAGACAGTTGGATGAGTTTTACTGCAGCAATTGCCTCGCGTAGTATTCTCATATTGTCGTTGTATGTAAAACGTGAAAAAACGTTAACAATTCCAACTCCCCCCTCCCCATACTCCACCCCCAACTGAAGCATCTGTCGGCCCAACATCAACTTCTAAACCAGTTAAACTTCAATCTGCATGCGTCCGCCCTGCTGTCGTGGGGGCATCCAGTCTGGAGGTGCCACCAGTTTGCGAGACACGGCGTATCAGTTGAGGCCTGGTTGTAGAGCTCCTTCTCGGGGTATTTTGAGTTCTTTTTGTTGTCTCAACGGGTGGGGGGTTGCTGATCAGTCACCAGCCTTGTTGTGCCATGTGGTACGTGTTTGCATTGTCCAGGTTGGGCTATTTAGCTCACTTCATTCGGTGGTTTCTTTCATTGGAGCGACATTTTGACTAATTATTCGTCTGCTTGGTGCGGGATTGCAATGTTCGGGTCCGGCTGGGCTTCTATTTCCGGTGGTCGTTCAGGATGCGGTCTGCCGCGCTCCCCTCTCTGCCTCGCCCCAGTGCCCGTCTGTGCCTTTCCGCCCAGTTGCATGCCTCCTTGGGGTCAGTGAAGTGGACCGAGGTGTCATTATGAAGCCTTTTCAATTGGGCGGGAAATATCAATCCGTACCTGACTCCCATCGTTTGCAGGCATTTCTTGAGTGGATCAAAGGATTGTCGCGCTTTCTGTACTTCTCTGGTGAAGTCAGGGAAAAAAGCAATTCTCGATCCGTTGTATGTGACTGTGCCTTTTGATCTTGCCAATTGGAGCAGGACGTCCCTGTCCCTATAATTTAGGAACCTTGCAATGACTGTTCGCGGGGGTGTGCCGGGTACAGCCTTCCCAGTTGGTATGCGATGGGCTCTTTCTATGGAGAAAAATTTGGAGAAGGCCTTTTCATCGTAAGTATTTAACAGCCAATCTTCGAGAAATAGTTTCAAGCAATCTCCTTCCGCCTTCTCCGGGAGTATGCGGATATTATTTCGCCGAGACCTTCCTTCGCTGTCATCCACCCTTGATTCCGGGATTTTTATCCGTGCTAGCATGCCGGACATCTGGCGATTCGCCCCTCGTATGGAGTCTTCAGTTCCCGAGATCCTCGCCTCTGCCTCTCCAGTGCGTTAGCTTTTGTAGGTCATGCCTTAGCAGGGACACATCTGCGCCTATGCTATCCATTTTTTTTCTCCATCGAGGTTCTGGAGCTAGCAATGGCGCTCATTATATCACAGAGGGAGATTTCGTCTTCCACGGGAGCTGCCTCTGCCACCGGCAGCTGTTCAGGAGAGTGAGATACGGGCATTGTTGCGTACCATTCAATTCGACTTTGCGTCGAGGATTTCCTCGGCTTATCCTTCCCCAGTTTCTACCCTCACTCGTGTTACGGAGATAGTAGTAGAGGCAGTTTCAGAGTTTAGATCTTTTTGTACAGGGCAGTAGCTGGTTATTCCCAGAAAGGGAGGGGGGGGGGGAGAATCAAGGGCACCGATCACACTCCCAGTTCCAGGGCGTCGCCACCCTCCACTCCTTACCGCGTTGGTATTCAGTACTGCGGGTAATGTCGTCTCATGGGCGTAGGAGGGTTCGCGGGCGCTCTATGCGGAGCGCCCACCTTCTTGCTGACCGTTGAAGCTTCGTTGGCATGTGGTGGCAGTATCTCAGCGAGCAGGCCCAGCGGATCCAGACCCTCAGGGGTGTGTTGGCTGAGTCCGGCCGTGGCCCGTCATTCTCGAAAGCCAGACCGGCGTCGCAGTCTTGTCTAAGGCGCCAGACAGGGTGGTGAAGCTGGTCACGTCGCGGCGCTCTTGGTGATCTCTCCTCGAGTTTCGGGCACCACAGCATCGGGGTGTCGCAGTAGTGGGTGACCCCTGCTCATCCAGGTGCATTTGCGGCCCCTACTTTCACCGCCTGCGTCGCATTAATGTGTCGTGCTCCCTTCGTATTTACGTTTCGGCGAGCTGGCGGCGGCCATCTTGGGTCCTGAGCGCGGCTCCAAGCCCGTGTTTGCTGGTGGTCGTATCTTCGGGAATTTGCATCGGATCCGCTCCACTCCTCCAGAAATCTATGCCGCCCGTGTTCAGACAGCTATATGTGCAGTTTTAAACAGTCCACAACGGCTATTTTCGCAGGATTTAGCTCAGGATCTGGCTGGCGGGTCAAGAGCAATGGCGGCTCCCGTCCGCATCGTTCGGCGGTTGGCCACGCCCCCCAGGACATACGTCTCTTGGTGCAAACCAACTCAATAAATAAGGTCTAAGAGATTTCCAGATATAAAAATAAGTACAAAAACTAGATCAAGCAGCGCAAAGCGACAATGTCTTTGAGAGATGTTCAAGTCATGTTACAATCAATAGCCTCCAAAAACTCTGCCTTAGTGTGGGGCCTAATAAAATCTATCCATGGTGACAAGCAATCCATAACGCAATTAAATGCAGTACCTGAGGAAGTATGGAATCAATACTATGAATCGCTGTATGCAGGAGAATACTGGCCTGGTACAAAAGCTGGAGCAAGTCTGGACAGGAACAACCAACTGGTATTTGATGACCTTGATATATTGCTAAATAGAAAGAAACTTAGTAGGTCTAGAGCTCCGGGCCCTGATGGGCTCACTATAATACCATGCTAAAAAGCCAATCCTGAGGCGTGGGCTTCCATCCTAAGGGCCATATTTGATCAGGTCATAATTAACAATCGAATACCACCTTCCGGCAAAGATCTATTATAGTCCCTATATACAAGAAAGGGGAAAGATCGGATCCTCGCAATTACAGGGCAATTGCCTTACTCGATGCGCCAGGAACAATATTTGCACGATTAATTTTGAAGAAATTCAATAAATGGACTGTCGATGTAGGCTTAAATGACCCCTTTCAGACTGGCTTTGTAGCCGGTATAGGGACAGCAATTAATTTGCACGCCCTACATGCAATTAAGCATAATGAACTACAAGCTAAGCAGTCACTATATATGGCATTCATCGATTTCGAAACTGCTTTCGATTCAGTCTTGAGGCAATTATTATTCAGTAAGCTGTCAAAGAACCAGTGCCCTGCACATATCACACATTGGATAATAGAGTTTCACAGCAATGCGTCTATTCAAGTAAGATTAACAATGGACGGAAAACTCTCTAGACCAAATCATACCTACAAAGGCCTCAAACAGGGTTACCTGTTGGCATCTACCCTGTTCAGCTATTACATATCCGATGTGGGGGATGAATTCAATACCATAATAACAGATACACCTCGCCTGAGATGCAACGCAATCCACTGGTTATTTTACGCAGATGATCTGGTGCTCCTGGCGAAGACTCCCAGGGGGCTGCAAGCGCTACTAGATCAATTGGGAAAATATGTCAAAGCCAATAAACTGCGTATAAATTTGATGAAAACCAAGGTGATGAAGATTGCACCCAACTATAAGAACAGAATATCTCATCAGATCTGGTCACTGAAATCCCAACCCCTTGAAAATGTTGGTCAATACAAATATCTAGAGGTAATGATAGACAATAAGGGGTCTGATGTGGCCTATCAAAATGAATTAAGAGCTAAAATGAGAACTGCCACTTCCCAAGCTTCCGTAATTAATCATAAATACGGACGCTTTTCACTGAAATCAATAACGTATTACTGCCAAAAAGCAGTACCCACAGTGACATATGGTGCAGAGGCCGGATCATGGATGCCGGAGATATTTTGGTCTAGATTGGAAGGCGCATTTTGGAAAAGCATACTCCGTGTACCCAAAGCGACTCCCATGTGCTTGCTGAGGTATGAAATGGGTCTATCTTCCCTGTCTACTGTTTATATGTGGAGATTGGCTAGTCTGTATCGCAAATGTTTGCTGATGCGACAGGGAAATACCATTTTGCATATTTTGTCTATATATGTACAAACAACAACTCATCATTTTATGGTAACCTGGCGAGATAAAATCAAAAATTTTCTGCAGAACGCTGATGTCACTGAAGAGTTATTAAAAAATCCTGACAGAGCAAAATGTAAGATAAAGTTATGGGATTGGATACACACATATGAACAGTGTCAAAGAACTAAGCATGCAACCAAGCATAACATTATTATAAAAAGAATGAGAACTCCAGAAACCTATGTGCTAAAATTTCCAGGAGCAATGTTTAGAGACCCCTTTCTACGAGTTAGATTAAATGTATGGCACACTAGGAGTGTTTTAGCCAAGTGGAAATTAATACCCATAGAGGACAGTTATTGTCGATTCTGTGAAAATGTAAAAGAACCTGAAACAATGTTACATCTACTTGCAATGTGCCCATTGCTGCGTAACAAAAGAACTGATTACTTTAAATCTCATTTTCAGGCACATAGATACTTATCTGCCGAGCAATTTTGGGATTACATTCTTAACACTCAGTCGGATAAAATCAGAATAACGATTGTCAATTATCTAATTTCATTGAACATATAGAATGTGCATCTATCGCATACAGGATATATACGCAATGTTGATAAATCTGACTCAAAGTAATTTACAACAAAAAAGATTCTTTTCTTTTAATTAAGTGTGTAATTTCCCTTTTTCTTTTTCCCTTTTTCTCTGTGTTCACTTTTAATATAATCTGACTGAGTTGTTTTTTTTTATTCCACACAGATGCAATGTTGATGTGGATCATGAAATGTGTATTTTATACCAAAATGAAATTGCTGTTTTGCACTATTAATTTGTACAATGTATTGAAAAGTTGATTATTCAACTATATCAATAGAAATAGAAAATCAAAAAAGTATCTGGCGCTACCATGTTAGAGCTCTCGGGATCTGCTGGCCGTGAAAGTGTCTATAGTGGTTTGGCGTTGTTTGGACCTTGCACCTTTCCCGGATATCTTGTCAGGCGGCGACATCCCCTTGCTCCGGGCGCAGATGGCGTGGGCTGGAGGCCACTAGCTAGGGATGCGGTGCAGTGTTTCGCAGAGCTGGCTGTGTTAACACTGCGTGGGAATGAGATGGTAGTGTGGGCCCAGGGTGCTAGTATTGGGTACAAAGGGGACTCTGGCACTGTCCCGTTAGTTGGCTGCACCAGCCTCAGGCGGCAGTGTGGTTAATGTGTAAAGGCTCAGCGTTGAGGGCTGTCTCTGGGATCCGGAGAGCGTGTCTCCACTGCCCGCCGTTCTGTATGCTGATTGCGTCCGCTGTGAGGAGTCTTGTGTGGGCCATGGTGCGTTGCCTACTGTTAATGGATGGCGTCTGTGGCGTCCAGCGTAACGAGGCCGGGGAGGTGTGCAGGTCCGACTCCCCCTGTCCACCGCAGTAAGCGTGTGAGAGGTTCCAGTGCGTGGGCGCAGGCCGGTACGGGGAAGTTTAGGGTCCTGCCACTCTAGTGGGCCCACTGTGCGCTGGACGACGTATCACCAATGCCGGTAGGTATCTCCAGGGCGTTTCCTCAGCCGGTGACAAGGGAGGATGTGGGGGCTCTTCATGAGGGGCGACAGACGGCCCAGTCGGATGTCGGCCCCTCTAAGGGCCGCGGGGTGATCCGCGCTGGCGACGGAGAGAAACAAGCCGTTCCTTTCCCGGCTAAGCAGGTTAGGGCTCTTTCATCGGTGTTGGCGTATTAGTGTCTGGGCCGGCCCCCCTCGCACCCGCTCACCTCCGCAACGCTGGCTCGCCTCTGGTTTTAGGAGGAATCCAAGCGGCCCATCGAGGTCCCCCATAGCCCTCGGGCGTGCCCTTGTCCAAGACAGCCCGCTCGCCGGGGGTCACGGGGCAAGCCGCTCCTGTCTATGGGTCAGGCTGGTCCACCCACGCACTGCGGTGCTAGTGCCGAATCGGCAGCCTGAGGTCCGCTCTCTGGACGGCGGGCGATATTTACGGTGGCGTGTGTGCGCTCCAGCCCTTCCAGGGGAGCCGCCATTTTGGCCTTCGTTCCGCCACTTTTCACTCGCAAAGTTAAAGTGTTTGCCGGCTCACCCAGGCTTGGAAGACGGCTCGCAGGGCTGCTAAATGGTGTCTGCAGCAGGTGGTGCAGCTCACGGGGTCCCGGGGCACCTCCGAGTCTTATAAAACAGCTTATTTTGGTACATCAAGCGGAGCTCACCAGAGACACGTCTTCTCTACATGGCAGGTAGCCACGCCCCCCCTCATATTGTTGCCCTTATATGACACATTTTTAAATAAAATGCAAGCAACGATTGAAATCCATAGTAATGCTAGTGTATTATTTGTTTGCAGGGGCTTCGTGCAACGAAGATGGCTGAACAGGGCAGAAACGAGTCACAGGCGATCCAAAAAGACAGTGAAACGATTGAAAAAGCTACTCGGAAGTTGTCCGATGAGAAGGGGTCTGTTTATGCATATTGAGGAAAGAGGCGTCCGGCCATTTCCATGGAGATGCGTCAATAGCTTGCACGCAGAGATCCTTGACACGAGATGTGCATTGGCGTTGTGGAAAGGGGCGTAAGGGTCTAGTGATGTCAGCTTAAGGGGCGGGTATTATGATTTAGTGCCGTGAGGGCATTTGAACTTAGGGCAATGGAGTAACGGATAAGAGTAGTACAAGATGGCCACGCCCAACCCGTTGTTTTTCCATGTGTAAAAGTGAGGAAAACGAAGGTAAGTTGCATCGATCACACTAAGCTTAAAAACACGTGCCCGATCGCTCGGGACAGTAAAATATTTGAGCGCACTTCCCTCGAAGTTTAAATGATTTGTCCTGGAAAGTGAGGATAAACAGAGTGTGGATGAGTTTGCTATTTTATCCTCCCATTTTCTGGCTACCCGCATCCACTCAACGCTTCAGCGCCCCTCACCCCCCCACCCCTGGCCCCCCCCCCCCCCCCCCCCGGGATCTTTTCAGCAAGCTTTGTCTTTCAGAGCGCTTTCTGAAAGGTAATGGCTTACAAGGAGCTATGAACCTCCTCCTTGTGTAACAATCCTCTTAACCAAGTGTGCCTTAAGCCATTTGATTTATAAGCATTATGTATGTCCTTGCAGCTGTTCTTGTACTAAATTCCTGTTGAAATCGGCATTGGCAAAGCTAAATGTTTTTGTATAGGCATACATTTGCCAGGCACTGTTGTAATATACCCATGTGCGAAAACCATTTGCTAACTGTTCTTATGGTCAGGAAGTACAATTTTAGCACTGCCTGAAAAATGCACAAGCCTTGTTTACACAAAAGCCAAAATTGTTGCCTTTGCTAATGGTTGTATTTTTGTTTAAGCGTATTTGATTAACTTCAGGAAATAAACAACGACGTAAGTATGCTGCTTATCTGATAGGATTACAATAGGCCAATTCACCTGAGGTAGTAGAAAGGGTGTTTGTGTTGCATAACACAGGCAATTGTTAATGTTTAATATGGAAGATTGAACAAATACGTTAGTCGGAGCTCATCAATACTTGATCATAAATTGTGAAGTTGCTATCCGTGGCAAAATGCTCAGGAAACCCGTGACGCCTCATTAAATATTCTGTATTTGGAGCAGCGATCTACAACCTGTCGCTCTCCAACTGTTTTGACTAAGGCTTCCATGATCCCTCGTAATTGACTGTGCTTGCTACGTTTGATGAGAGTTGTTGTGCAAAACCTCTGGCGTGCCAAAGGTTGCATTCTCCGTAGTTTGAGGCTGAACACATGGCCAGCTTGGCTAGTACAGCAATGGGTTCTGTCTTTGGGCATGTAGCCGTTACTACCCACAGTATCAATGCCCATCATAGGTTACATTTCAGCAAGCTTAGTAAAATGAAGTTTGAGGATTCCACAGTGGGCAGCAGAAGGAAATCTAATTGTGCCGTTAATAATGCTTTGAATTAGACCCCGATTTATAGAAAAACGAGCTAAAATTGTAAGGCTTCAGTAAAAAAAAAAAGATAACATTTGAATTTGTCATATTGCTTGATCATGGTAAGGAGTTCACATTTGTGTGGCACCAAAAGGGTAACTTCCTGTGGTTAAGAGTGGGCAATATTGGTTCATCCAGACCATAATGGAGTCAGCAAGCCATCTGGAGTCTTCTGATCACAACTATTGGAAGTACTTATTTAGATCGGACGTTCACCAAAAAGTGGCATGGCAAAACTTATTTTTTCCTTTTTGTGAAAAGCTAAATGATTAGTCATGCATTCAGTGGGGTGGAGGAGCAGGAAAGGGAATTGCAAAGGCCAGATGACGCGAACGAAGAAGAAACACCACCTTTTTATGTGAGTACTGATGGTGAGTGACCCTGAAGTATTGGAGCCTTGGAGGAATGAATGGAATGGTTATGGGAGTATAGAGTAAGCTTGTTCTGCAGAAGACTGAACACCATTAATTGCACTGGTGGACCTGAGGGATGACTGTATACTTTAATGCTCTGATGACCAGAACCCCGAGCAGTGTGGTTTACGACTGATGATGAGCTGTGACTCTTAAGATGTTGAGGGGAGCATGGGAAGATTTTTCTGAAGGGGTTTTCAGGCATTGAAGGAGGAGCTGGTGACCTTAGTTGCCTATTTGAAGGTTCATAAAAAGCAAAATAAAAATGATGTCCCAGACTTTGAGCAGGTGATGAGTGGACCTTGCTCCACCACCCAGATCGAATGGCCCCAAAGCTCGATGACCTCCTTTAAAAATTGTTTTAATGTTTATTGCTGTTCAGCCTAAGCCAGCTTCTGGCCATCCAGGCACTAACTATGCAGATATGCGTTTTAACGCGGTGAGAGAGTAAATGTGAAGGCAGCATGAGTGTTCCTAAATGGCAGTGGCCCTCATTGGTGGGTCCAGTCTGAGCATCTTTCTTTACTGTGGCATGGCAGTTTGTACTGGTAATGCCAACAGGAATAGGTTCTTAACTGGTAATACTGGCATATATTGGTGCATGGATATGTTTGGGTGCAGCAAGCGTGAACATTTTTTTATGCTGGCATATATTGTGGGCTAAGTCATCATGAAAAGTATTTGCAATGTTCGCCTGTGCCATGTTAGTGACCTGTTATCTATTGGATGTTTACATAACTTTTATCTACAAAACCCATTGTAAACTGGCTTTTTACCAACATGTTCACAATGTATATTGAAAATGCACGATTTTTAACCCAATATTGTTTCATTTTTCTCGAGGGGGTGGTTGAAGTGGGAGGACGACAACTCACCCCCCCACCCCCTTAGTTAGTCCAGGCACATTCACTACATTCAGTTGCTACATATATTCAGGGAAAACATGTACACCCCTCCAATTAAAAAGAATTAAGCAACCACAACTGTTTGAGTCCTTCATGATCTGCAACACATGGGCTTGCTTTTCGATATCTGAAATGTTCTGGATTTGCTGAAGCAACATTTGGGAATTCTGTGGTATTAGGGTTGTCCAACTGAAGGGCATGTCTTCAGCCAGGCTTGGTGCTCCATGTCGCCATGGTTGGTTTGCAGCTAGTCATTAAAATAGACCTGCACTTCTGTGTATGCCATGTTCCCTTCAATCTGTTGACCTGCAAATGTTGTTAAGAACGATGATGTGCAGTTCAGAGACTCGATTCATTGTGCCCCAGAAATGATGCCATTTGCTTTTTCTAATTGTCAGAACTTTTCATAATGTAATTGGCTTTTGTAAGCATTCCATGTCGCATCAACAGTTGATATGATGGGTTATTTATAACGCACTTAATACCCAGAGGTTTCTAATCGCGGACCCGGGAATCAAACCTGTGTAGCTCCATGTCGTCTTGCAAGACGAGCACGTTGCCCCTGAGCTTCCTCCCGAGACACTTGTCACTGTCCCACTAATGCCCTGGTCAATCTCACCACTCCAACAAAAGAGCTCTGTGTTAGCCAAATGGTGTGAATGGTGTCACCCTTTGAACCATTGGGGGAATTCTGACATGGGTATTGAAATCACCCTCGGGAAGCACCCAGTAAGGTCCGTCTTGCCCCATCATATCTTCTTTGGTCAGTGCTGCAACCCAAAGGTGTTAGTTGCTGCAGTAGTAAGACCCCAGAAATATGCTGCACTCGGGGGAAACTCCATATTCGAGCATTGCACGAGTTGCATCGGAACCTGGGAGCATTGTAACGTTTGCACTTCTAAGGTTGCTGGAACGTAATCTATCCTTTCAGTCGAGTGTCCTTGTGTATTAGGTGAGTTAATAAATACAGTGACGTCCTTCTGAATCCGTTTCAGAGCAAGTGGTGGAAGCTATTCTATTCAACAATGGGGCATAGAAAGAGGAGTCAATTTTGCGCTTGGTACATTTGGGTATGTCGTGTACTTTGGTTTCTACCTTGCCACTGGATAGCTTCTTCCCTGGTATTTAAAATATAAAGTGTTACTAGACTATAGCATGAAATCATTCAAGTGAGAGGGCCTAGGTAGTTTGATTTAATCTGTATACTCTAGCAGTGTATAGGGTGGTAATAGTAGGGACTGTAGATGGGACTAACTCGGGCCAGGTGGGTATAATTAGACCTTTTTTGCTAATCTTCATCAGAAACTCAGGAAGGCCATGGTATGGTGTGGTAGCAAATCTTGTAAAGGGCTCAAATAGGCATCTAGGTGCTGCACTAAAACATCCTGGAAAGCGGGACTACCAGATGGCTTATTGGGCGAATACGAACGTTTTCAATCTTCATCTAAATGCCATATGGTCTTGACCATGAGCCATAGCTCTACTGTCGAGGCATTCCGCAGTTAGGCTGTCAACACAGAAAAGGATCTCCCATCCCCTTTGGCACATCAATGCTCAGGAAATTTAAGTAGCCCCGGCAGTTGCAGAAAATAGATGTCTCTCTGGTATTGGTGAACGAAACAAGTACTGAAAAATACAGGGGCATGGAAATAAGATTTATGCACCGGGTACAGCGCTTTGAAGTGTATGTGGCACTTAACCAGTAGCCAATGTAGCTGTCGCAGAGCTAGTGAAATGTGTTCCCTGCGGCCATATTGTTATTGCAGTACTTGCCCAAAAAGTATTAAAACAAATTAATACTGGCCTTTGCACTACCTTGTAGCAGTGCCTCCTTCCCCCAGGCACCACTGAGTTAAATGCTTGTTCTGGATTCTTTAGCAGTGCTTCCTTGACCTGTCTGTCACTGGCTAGATCTGACACATTTTTATTAATGCCTGGTAATACTCTTAACATTATATTATCTGTTAATTTAACTTTCATCTGTGTTAAAATCTAGCAGTGATGATGAATGAAGGCACATTGGATGTCGCATGAGCCAATAATGTCTTGTTAGACATGCTCTGCATGTTCATGAGGGCATCTGTCCGTTTTTGATTTGTCTGGGTACACATTTTCATTAGACTATTTTTAAGGATCCCATTT
Source organism: Ambystoma mexicanum (assembly GCF_040938575.1). Taxonomy (NCBI): domain Eukaryota; kingdom Metazoa; phylum Chordata; class Amphibia; order Caudata; family Ambystomatidae; genus Ambystoma; species Ambystoma mexicanum. The sequence continues at coordinate 1,606,932,922 of NC_090932.1, forward strand.
TGTTATTTCACTACCCTTGCTGATTGTGGTTAATGTGGGCTGTGGAGCATCTGCTAAATCAGTAGTGTGGTGCAACATTCCTGGAGTTTCTTTTAAAGGATTTACCTGTTTTGCTCTTTATGCTCACGGGCACTCCAAATCTTGGAACAAAGTCTTTAATAAGCGTTTTCAACACATCCTTTTGTTTTTTGCCTTCTTACATGTGTTCGGGTCACCAATCCCGAAAATATGTCTAAAATAACGTATGTATTCTTAAAACCCACAGCACTTGGGCATTTGGAGAAACTAAATCTGATTATTTACAGTAGGTGTCCATAGAGCCAGGTGTGTCCCAGTGTGTTTTTACTGCTTTCCCAACATTGTGTTGCTGACAAATAACTATTTGCAACACTCTGAGATACAGTAGAAAAGGCTGATGCAAAGTTGGACACTTTCTATTCCAGTCTGATCATAATCGGCTTGCCTCTAGCATCACTGAAACGAGCATCTAAAAAGTCAATATCTGGGTTCTGTAATAATACGTCAAGGAGGTGGTCTCTGGGATGTACAAGGGAAGATGTGGCTGCAGCATTCATCTGCATCTCTGGCTGGTCTGCTGGGTTGGGTAATGAGAGGCAGGATAGAAGAGTTTACCCGAATCGTTTCCTACTTTGTGGTACTAAATCGAGGTTTGCTGCATGTTCATTTTAAGTAGCAATGCTGTGACCGGATGAGGTATTGCAAAAGTTAATGGGATCCCAAAACCAAGAATTTGGACAAAAACAGCAGCTGCTGCAGACTGACAATAGGGAGGCATCAAGTGGCAATGGGATTACTAGCGCAGTGCTGTAATCTAGTGAAAGACAGTGTTTAGCCCCATGTTTGTGCAAATACAATTAGGGCTAACCTGTTTGCGACAGTGGAAAGTTTCTTGTAATTGGGCAGTCATAAAGCTAATGAATGCCTGTTCTACCCCCAGAAGATTATGGTATGGTTTCAGGAGTATCTAGACATGTAAGTTTCTGTAATGATTTAACGAGAGCTGTATATCCATCCCAGTATACATTGTCAACAGTACCCTGTCAGGCCTAAGCATGATTGCATCTTAGTGATCTTAGTGATAGATAAAGGTCTGGGCATTATTGCAATCTCGGCAACACAGGTGTCTTTTCAGATGACTGGTCCCTACAGAAATATCATAAAGGGTTTTCTGTTGCCTCACATAACTGTAGTATCTGCATGGAGGGTGGAAACTCTTGCGAATAGTGAGGTTAAAAGCACTTCAGTGTCTGTTTTAAATGCTTCCTAAGAGGGTCCCGCTGCTTCATAAGAGGGTCACACTAGTATTCGATGATAAATACAGCACCTAATTAAAATGGCCCAATTTTTCCTTTACTATACGGCGTTCCCAACAGTCTATACGCGTATCTATGAAGAAACTCCAGCTCTAGATACATTCTGGATAGTGGGCTAAAAAAGAAAACTGTTTCTCATGTACAATGTTAAATAGGTGCAGTGTTTTCACATGTAGTGCCTTATTCTGAAGTAAACATCCACTTCGCGGAGTCTCTGCAGTCCTTTATTGATGTACAGGTCGGAAGCTGATTATGCAAAGCTGCAGTAACCTCCTCCAACTCCCTCTACACACCACCACGTTCTTTCCACTCTCTTCTCTGTCGTCTAAGAACTTTGATTGCCGGCATTCTCTACAGTTAAATATGGATGGTAACCAAGATACAACAGATCTCCTTCCCTCATACAAAAAATATAAAAGGGGATTTATTTGTAATAAAGGAATAAGCAAACATTAATAAACAAGATGCACTAAAAGGGAAGCTTTGAATAATTGCATGAATGTTCATCGCACCTTCACCACTGTCCAATCCCACTGATTTACCATAATCCTTTCTAACTATCCTTTCAGATGAAAATTTGGAATCTCACCCCCCCCCTTTCTGTGGCAACTTTATTTTGACCTTGTCTCCTGACATCAACACCAACCTTCTGCCACCAAGTGTCTTATCATACCTCCCCTTGGAAATCTCTTCTCCACTCTTTTCTACCTGAAATCTAACATCCTCAATATCAGGTTCAACAATCCTTGATCTTCTCAGCCATCACCGTATTAGGCTTGCCATCTCTTACAATTTCAAATGGTGTAACACCTGTAACTCCTTGAGGAGTAACCCTATTTTTGAAATCCCTCCTCACGTCTCATGTTCATTCTTATTGCATCCATGATCGATCGTCCTATTAAATCTTTCAACACATTTGTTGCTTTGGGGATGATACAAAGCCTTTTGTCAATGCACTATTCCCATCTCTCTCAACCAATCTTGGAATTCACCTAAAAAAATTGAGGTTCATTGTCACTCAACAAATTTGAAGGACATCCTTCTCTCCGAAATGTGTTTCCAAAACATTATTATGCTTTTGGATGTGACCTCCCTCCCCACACCTACCTCTGGACATTTTGAAAGCAAATCCATCACCCCTATGATCCCCTGCACCGACAAAATATAGCATACCTAACAAATCGATGGCAACAGTCTCCCACAGCACGTCCGTCGCCTTCACCACTAGCATGGGAGATGCATTGGTTTCCAGCACCAGCTCCTGCAATCTAAAGGCTCCACTCGTTTTTCAATGAACTCCTCATTTTATGGCCACCCAAAATCCCAATTGCTGCCTTAGTTCTGGAAATTCCCATGTGTCGGGTCCCAGAGCAACCACAGTTTTACCTCATACCAAATGGAACTGACTGTCTCTGTCGCCTACACTCACATTCAGACTGTACACTCAGCTCATCCTTCACTCTGCTAATCTTCACAAACTTGGTGTGTTCATCTTCAATATCTCTCCAATTAACTAATCACTAGTTTTTTAATTTCTTGGTACACCTCATCTCGAACAAGCTACCTGCACTTCGCCTCCTTTAAGCTCTCTTCAATTACAAACATTATCTGACATCTTCTCTGAACTGTTCTTCACATTCTTTCTCCTCCACTGGATTCCTGGATAAACCGTTCAACACAGTATTATCTTTGCCAGACGCATGCTCAACAACAAAATCCAGTCCTTGCAGTCTCGTTCCCCACTTAACAATTCTCCTCAATACCCTGTTCATACCGCTTATTAAAAACTGCCACCAGTTGCTTGTGATGTGTTCTTACTACAAACGGTCTACCTTAGATGCACCTTAAACCATCAGCCCACTCTAACAACCTCTAGCCATGCTTCGGACACTCCTGGTAAGTGACCTGCATTTTCAACTATTTGTGGCTCCTTGATTGTCCCATAGCCTGTTTCCCGCTTTCTCCATCACCCGAGCCGACTCCCTTGCAATCCTGCCTCTTGGTCTGCATTTTCGGGCACAGTTTCCTTTTTTTAAAATCTACCTTCATTTCAGGCACTGGGGCATTTTCAGGTCTTCCAGGGGATTCAATATCTGTACCCTGGCTGCGGGATAAAGCGTCCGCAAGAACATTTTCCTTTCCTGGGATGTATGAAATATCGAAATCAAACTGGGAGAAAAAAATACGCCCATCTGGCATGTCTGGCGTTTCTGCACTCCATTTGTATCTTCAAATTTCTGTGGTCTGTACGAACAGTAAATCGATGTATTGCTCCTTGTAACAGATGACGCCACTCTTCACAGGCTAGTTTAATGGCCAATAGTTCCCGCTCTAACAGAGTAGTTCCGTTCACTGGAAATAAGGGTGCGTGATAGATAAGCCACTGGGTGTTCCTTACCATCTGTATGTCTTTGCAACAATGTCGCTCCAATCGCTCCGTTTGAAGCGTCGGTCGTTATGAAAGGATGCGCTTGGTTTGGTTGCATTAATATGGGAGCTGAGGTAAAAGCTTGTTTTAGTATGAGAAAAGCTTGGTCAGCTTCGGATGACCAGTTGAATTGTACCCCCTTCTTTAGGAGAGCTGTTATGAAAAGTACCAAATTTGAAAATCCCGAAATGAATTGCCTGTAGAAGTTGGCTAACCCCAAAAACCGCTGAATATCCTTGACGTTCTTGGGTATAGGCCATTGCAAGATGGCCTTTATCTTCCCTGGATCCATGCAAATCCCTTCTTTTGACAAAATATATCTCAGATAAGATACTGAAGAAGAGTCAAAGATACACTTCTCTGGTTTGACGAAAAGTAGGTTTTGCAGCAGTCTTTGGAGCACTTCCATTACACGATGATGTTCTTTGGCTGAATTTGAAAACACCAAGATGTCATCCAGATATACCACTACTGTGGTAAACAGAAGATCCGAAAACAGTTTATCGATTAAACTTTGAAATATGGCAGGAGCATTCACCAAACCAAAGGGCATTACTTTGTACTCAAAGTGACCTAAGGGTGTCCGGATCCGGTCTTCCACTGATCACCAGCTCGAATCCTAAGCAAATGGTAGGCACCCCTTAGGTCAAGTTTTGTGAAGATGTTAGCTCCTTGAACTGCCTGTAAGACCTCCTTTATTAGAGGCATGGGATACCGGTCTTTGATAATTTATTTAATCCTCGGTAGTCAATGCACGGCCTAAGTTCGGAGGATCCCTTCTTGGGGATGAAAAACAAAGAGGCTCCGGCTGGAGACTTGGATTCTTGAATGAGTCCATGATGAAGGTTGCTGTCCAAGTATTCCTTGAGAGCCTGACGTTCCGGTAAAGATAGGGGGTACATCTGTCCAAATGGTATTGAAGCTCCTGGCACAGTCTCGATGGCATAATCTTAGTTTCTGTGAGGAGGAAGGGTATGAGGTTGATGATCCAAGAATACTTCCATAAAATCCAAGTAATGGGAAGGAATCAGATGTATTGAAGCAGCTGACAAAGTCCCAGCAGAGTTAGACTGCGGATGAGAGACTAAGTTGTAAACATCTTTCTAAGCAAAACGATGATGTGAAATGAATGGTAATGGCTGTCCAGTCGATGGTAGGATTATGACGGCGTAGCCAAGGCATACCCAGTATTACGGGGAAATGATCAGCTCAGATGAGATCAAATATCACCATCTCCTGATGGTGAAACAGTTTGATGTTTACAGGCTCGGTTTCATACCTGATGGGACCGGAGGACAAAGGAGTGCCGTCAACTCCTTCCACCTGGACTGGCTGCAACTTATTGCAGAGGGTTAGACCGTTCTTCTCTGCCCACTGTATGTCGATATTTCCAGCGGCACCACAATCCAACATGGCTATAACATCCCAAGGTTCTGATTTACTACTTGTGAGTCGTACTGAAAAAAAACATCAAATGTGTATCGTCACTAGAGGGTACCGGCAAGTGATTCACACAGGGAGTCGGACTTCTTTCCCCGGACCTTCCCCTGTTCAGGTTCAGGGGGTAGCGTTTCCCTGTCGCCGAGGGGGTACCTCTAGACAGTTTCGTAAGAGATGTTTCTGGGACCCACAGTACATACAGAGGCCGAGATCTCGTCTTCTCCTTCTTTCTTCTGAGGTTAGTAGGCCTCTAGTGGCTCCTATTTGCATTGCTTCTTCTCCCTGAGGAGAGACCGTACAATTACTCTGGACAGGGGTATGGACGATGGGCATCTGTGTAGTAGGATTCCTTCTCCGTTCTTGCCTCCTTTCCCCTAAACGGAATTCGATTTGGAGAGCAAGAGATACTAGATCCTGAAAAGAACGTGACCTAGCAGTTCTGGCTAACTCATCCTTTATATCTTCATTAAGACCCCTGCGAAACAGAGTTTGTTGAGCAGAGTCCGGCCAATCCGAATTAGTAGCAAGTCTTATGAAAGAAGAAACATACGTTTGCACATCCAGATTTCCTTGTTTGAGATCTATTTGTTCATAGGATGAGAATTGGACCTCAGGTCGTTCAAATCATGTTTTGAACAATTGAGTAAATGCTGCATAATCATTAGTAGCAGGGTCAGACTGGGTTATAAGAGGGGATGCCCAGGCTAAAGCATTGCCGGCCAAGTTAGAAACTAGAAATCCCACCTTTGCTCTGTCAGAATCAAATGCTCTCTGGGGCGAAACATGTAATAAATCAAACAAGAGTCTAAAAATTGCCTTAGGGATCGTGGATTCCCATCATACTTGCCAAAAGGCAAGGGGAGTGGAAGTAGGTCTCCCCGATTCTCCCTATTGTCATCTCGAGAATTAACTTGCTGATGTAAGGTTTGATTCTCATTCCGGAGGGTTTGTACTTCAGCAGTTAATCCTTGTAGGGCCCCTACTAGTTCATGATACTATTCGAGTGAAGCCATTCTTACTTTCTGGCGTTGCACGCCGTCAGAATTTTCACAATCCTTCCTCCTCACCTTTACCGTCCAGAGCACAGAGCGTCTTCTTGTGGTGCAGTCTTTCTTCTTCGGTGCGTTTCCTTAGACTTTTTGATCTTCTTTTTATCGTGTAAGTAAGGTCGGTCTCCGCTGGAAGCCACGCCATCGGGAGGTAAACCCCTGACCGCAAGGCCCCCCGGGAGACCGTCCTCCAACAGGGAAAAAGCCTCCTGGCTGCAAAAACCTGTACTGGATCCTTCTAGATGTCACACGAAGAAATGCTGAGTGTCTTCGTACGAGGTACGTGGTCCAATAGAGGAGGATGACAGAGAATCCGGAACAGCTCCTCTACAGCAGACTGGAGCTAAACAGGTAAGGAAGAAGGATACAGCTGGAGGAGGCGAAGAAAAGTCCAGGAAAAGGAGAGCGGAGGAGCCGGAGCAGAGGAGGATACCCGATGCGAAGGGTACATGGACAAGGATGGAAAGAAACGGGAAGACAGGTAAGTAAGGACTAATAAACAAGAAAATGCCCGCTGGAGGAGCGCGAGGACAGACCAAAGTAGGAGTGACGATCACGGAAGAGAAAGGCAGAAGAGAAAAACAATGGAGCGTTAGCTCGAACCTTGTACAACGGGGGAGACTGATCTAAATGATCCCTGGGTCCCCCTCATTGACTATGAGATATACTTGGCCTCATTGCAAAAGCTAAGAATTCAGGGGCCCCTGGGCCCAATGGTTTAACAAATACTCTCAAAGCGGAACCAGGAATTTGGGCGAAACTATTATGTCTGTTATTCCAAGACATTGTTAACTCTGGTAATGTTCCAACCAGTTCGCAGACTGCACACATTGTCCCCATCTTTAAGAGAGGTCAACAAACTTTGGTCAAAAATTATAGACCAATCTCCCTTATTGATGCGGACTGTAAGCTTTTTGCCTCTATGCTTCTCTCCCACCCGACTGTTTGGATTAAGAAAAACCATATTCTTCCGAAGCAACGCACAGGTTTCAGGGTTGTCCACTCAACCAATCTTAATGGTTTTATTTTAACTGCCCTTCAAAGCTCAACCCGGGGAAAATATGGTGCTTCTCTGTATGTTGCCTCAATCGATCTGTCAAATGCTTTTGACTTGGTAATTTGGTCAAGACTTTGGAGAAACTTATCTAAGTGGGGGATCCCCCCAGGTCTTCTCTCCTTAATAATGGCAATGTATGAGAACTCAGGATTGATCTTGAAGGAATGCTCTCTAAAAGGTTAAGGACTCGTATTGGGGTTAGACAGGGCTGTTCATTAGCCCCATGCCTTTTATCCTCTATCTTGCAGATGTAGAGGAATTTCTTGGAAATACAGGCATGTTGAATGCTAAATTGGGGGATCTTAGGCTCTCATGGTTGGCATATGCCGCCAATTTTCTTCTTTGACCATACTAAAATCGGCCTACAGAGGCTCATCTGCAAATTCGAAGAATATGCCATTCTTGAAAACTCGAACAATGGTCTTTTCAAAGGGGAGAGCTGGGAACAAATTGGCAGGGAAAACCTAATCGGAGCACATAAAATTGTCTATTTGGGATTCCTTATTCAGGCCCAACCATCGGCCATTGAATTAAGACGTTCCCTTAGACATAAAATGCTCCCGCTTATTTCTCAATCGATTAAGCTTGATAAAAAGTATGGTATGTTTTCCTTTAAAACTATCGTAGATTTCTTAAAGGGTAAGGTGACCCCAAAATTAATCTATGGAATGGAATTGCATTATCTAGCCCTTCTGACCTTTTGGGATACCCTTGAGGGTATTTATTGGAGAAAAATTATGAAACTGCCTAATTGTGTCCCAATAGTGGCTATAAGATATGAATTGGGCTTAGTCTCTCTGCGAGTCAGAATTCTTTCGAGAGTTTTAACCCTTTTTTTCTGCCCTGCTCTCTCCTAAACAGCCCAACAAAAACCCTCTTTGCGCAGGGATCCTTAGATCGTAACCTATATCTTTCTAGTTTTTGTGACCTCTGCGCTAAGACGCTATCAGATCTTTCCATGCATAGGGATACCCTGCTAACGAACCCTAATAAAGTTAAGGAATCCCTTTTCAGTTCTGATTGGAGTTACACGCTTGAAAAATTGCATGTTTACCCTTCTCTTAACGACCTACAATTTGATCATAAGAAGAGAGGTTGCTTGTCTTTTATATTGACTCCATTCCCTAACCGCCACTTTCGCTCACTTCTTAAGCTCAGATGGAATCTCCACCCTACTAGGGAAGTTCTTCATAGAAGGAAGGAGAACAGTGACTTAGATCTTTCATGCTGTTTTTGTCATACTCCTGGGGTAATTGAATCTACTCGTCATTTATTTTTAGACTGCATAGCTTTGAAAGGTCCTAGGGATCTTTATTTAGGAAGATTCAATACCTTGGGTATTTTGGGGGCAGAAAATCTCATCTGGTCTCGGTGTCTTGCCATCTTTAATATTAAAGATGGACTTGCTGTGGCTGGATTTCTCAAATCTTTAGATCTCTATGCCCCTTCCCTTTGATTAATCTGTATATTAATCTGGATGATGAAATTTTGTAACCCTACTGTTATTTCCTCTAAGATCTGATGTTATTTAAAGGGAAGCTGCTTTTTTAATCGGCAAAACTGTTGTATTTTAACTTGCAGTGAATTCTTTTTTTTATATTGATTGTAATGTTTCTCATTCTTAAAAAGGGATTATTGGGTCATTAAGTAATGTATAGCTTTTTTTTCTTGTTTTTCCTCATGTTTCCTACTTAATGTATTTGTAAAGGTTTTTTTCTGTAAACCATATACAATAAAATAAAAAAAACAATTGGAATCCATGATTACACTATTGGCATGATCACGTTTTCACAATGTTCCTGCTTCTTCTCCATGCCTCATGCAATTCTTGTGAAACAGCATGAACACAGTAAAGTCAGTCATCATTTTACAAAACCGTTCAAAGTTTTAAATCCTAATCCCATAGTTTAATGCAGTGCTGGGCATAAAAATAGAATGGTTTCATTTTCCTAGTAGCTATTAGTTAGTCAGTCAAAATCACCTTTATTCAACATGAAAAGTTTATAAACCAAGCATAAAATCATGAAACACTTTACATTCTGCATAAAAACGGATCCATAACTAGCCAAACTTCAATGTGACAAAAGCACTCATGGCATTAAAAACAGCCATAAAATCATAATCAGTAAATTAGTATATAAGGGAGGCCAGCAACAAAGAGGCAGATAATTTGCAGCCCCACAATTGTATCTGAAAATTAATTGACCCTAAACGCAATGTGCAGTAGCACCCTGGAGAGTGTCTCGTGTGCAGAATGGAACTAACATGGTAAATAACTCTTGGACCCAAATAACCGGACATACTCAAAGAATATGGCAAAATACTACTTTATTGTCAGCTCAAATAAAGTAGGGACATCTGTTGACCAAACAAAGTGCAGCTCACTCACTCTCGGTTACTTTACTCTTACACAAAGTCTTTATACTTCGATGTACGTCAGCTATGACATCATCCTACGTGGCAAACAGTAAAACCTATTGAGGGGAGGGATTGGTTAAGGAAACATATACATCTATTGTATATATAAATTTTAATAACATGAGTGGCTGCCCCTTATCTAGTAGGCACTCCTCAAAATACATATAATACTGATTATAAAAATAATACAGCAGATTGGCTTCTGCAACAGTATGTCGCTACATAGCCACTCATGAATGGTTGGCATATTCTCCCAACCTTGGACGTTCCGCTCGAGAACAGAATGAAACCTAGGTGCAGAGAGCGTCCGACCCCTGCCCACATTGGTCAATTATCCTACCACCATGAGCCAAGGTTTCTCCTTTGTGGTTGACCTTTCTGTTTTTTTTTCGTCTCTTAGAGTTTTAAAGGAGTCTGGGTACACCACGATCTTCGCCTGAGGATTAACGAATAGACCTTGTTTTCGAGGTCTGCGTCACATGTCAGTAGACAAAAAACCTGTCCATTTCAACCTGTTATTTACTGCTATTTGATATAATTATGATGGGTGTGATTACTCCTCTTGGCCTCTGGAGACTTGGTTGCTCTCTTATTTGTGCTTTCTGCACAGTTGATTGTCCAATACGTGGCACTTGCAGATATTTTCGCTTCTTCTTAATCTAAGAGAAATGCACCCTTCGTTCATAGCTTATCCGGGTTAGTTCCCTTTGTACTTTCCATTTATGTCTTGCTGTGTCATCCTTCGTCTTGGTAAAACAGATTCTTTGTTTCTTGCATGACGCTGTTTTCTGCAGCATTTCTGATCTGGGGCCCTGGTTTGTCTGAGGTAGTTTTGACACAACGCAACTTCTCCAGCATGGGGTCTGGCATGGATTCACATGCTCATGAATATTCCCTGTCGTCAGGCTGGGAATCCTCGGTAAAGAAACAATCGGTATCAGTTTTGTTTCTGATCTGTCTTTCATAGTAGTAACCAATCGCTGGTCTTTGGGTCATACTGCCCCCAGCCAATGACTGCCCTCTCCCTAAGCCCCTCCCGTGGCAGCCATCCTCATTTTTACCGCACGTTCAAGTGTTGGGAGTCCTCGTGCTTTAGCTCTCGAGCTTTTACTGCGTTTTGCGTTTTTTCATAGAGTTTTTAATCAAATTTTTTTCAGTCAATCGAGCCTCAAGCTCCACCGTTTCTACTTCCGATCAACGGGGACCCGTTTTGGAATTTTCTACGCCCCTCAAGGGCGAAGTTATCATAGAGTTACGCTTCTTGGAGGATTACAGAAGATCTGAGACCTACCCCGTGGACATGGCCCAGGACAAGGGAAGCTCGACGCCCGGATCCAAGCTGTTCAGGAACTGCCCTGGATGCGGATTACAGAATGTTTTCAAGCAGGATGAGCATTCGAGATGTCTCTACTGCGTTTTTGTCTTCGTGAAGGCATGTGGAGAAGGATTGTACGTTTTGCAAGAACATGTCGGAATGGACAATGAAGGATCGGCGTATCCGCCTCACCAACTGGCTGGAAGGGAAGAGCCCGGCAGGTGAGAAGAAGGGGTCTGAGCAGTCTTCTAAGTCCTTTGAGGGCGCTCTGGCGACAGGGGCCCAATAGAAGGCAAAGTACTGCAAGTCCGCGGGCACCGGGAGCGCCGAAGGGTCGGGCTTCTTGGCTGCCAGGCAGGGCGCACTTTCACCGACGCCATCAACCACGAGCCAACACTCTGGCTAAGGGAAGAGAAAATCCGATAACCCAGGTAAGCTTCTGGAGAAGTCCCAGTCGATCTCGAAGGAGTCAGCCGAGGGGGAGCGAGGTGGTGACCCTCCACCCAAGGTGAAGGTCTCAAGCGCACCCAAGGTGATGAAGGCCTTGATTCACCCGGCTAAGGCCTCTATCGAGGGAGTTGTGGTGGCCCTGGCGAAGCCTGTGGAGGCTACACCAGTGGAGGCGACCTCGGGGCCCAGAGTTTCCCTGCCACCACGCAGGGAACTTCTTCTCAGCCCATCGATAAAACCACCGTAAAGACCCTGGTGGAAAAAGGGGGGGGCGGTGGCAGTTACGGACTCGGATACAGCCTCTGAGGAGGAGCTGGTTGAAGTCGTGAAGGGCCTCAACAAAAAGGTTGAGGAGGTCCGGTCCCACGGGAGGAATCCTGAGGAGGCGGACAAGAGAGCGACGGTGGCGCCGCCGAGGCTCCCGTGGAGGAGGAGCAGCCATCGTGCCTGGCGCATCCAGTGCCCGAGCCTCAGGACAACTGTGGCCATTTTGATGGCAATCCAAACCTTATGCACAGAGATAAGGACGAGGTTGCCTATACCTCCAACGGACGACCCAGCAGAACCGGGCCCGTCGGGAAGCCCTCCAAACAAGCGGAGGAGAGTTCATCTATTCCAGCCCTTGCGGCCCCCTCAGCCTTCATCTCCTTCCCCTGATCCTAAGGAGGACACTGGAACAGATACGGCCACAATGGGGACGGATGACAACGGTGGTGACAACGGGATGGGCCTTCCATCACCACACCCGCGGGCCTCCTCACCCGAAGAAATTGGCTCTTTCCATGCCATGATTGCCAGGGCATCCGAGCTTTTCCAGCTCTGCCCCGAGGAACAGAAGAGAGGCTTCCTGTATCAACGGCGCGAGGCCAAGAGGAAGACTGTCCTCGCGGTGCCGTTGCTTGACATCTGGGACGAGGGACTTGCTGTCCTGAAGAACCCGTCCACAACGCCTACCATGAGGGATCGGTACGAGAAGTACCGGGTCCCCGATTCCGCCCCTTTGTTCCTTAGGGCACAGCCGACCCTGGATTCGGTCGTCTCGGCGGCAGCCAAGAAGAAAGCGACGGGGCCGACGGCTTCAACTTCAACCTCCCCACCTGACGGCGAGGGAAAGAAACTGGACGCCATGGGACAAGTCCTCTCGTCTGCAGCGACAACAATTAAGGTGGCCAACTCCCTAGTGATTGTGGACCGCTACGACAGGGAGTTGTGGTACAAGATTGCTCCCCTGCTGGGCTTCCTACCGGACGACAAGAGGGCGTAGGCCCTGGAGATCCTGCAAGAAGGTGAGGTGGCGTTGGACCACGCCATAACGGTGGCCACGGACATCGCTGACACCTGGTTCTGCCAGTTGGGCAACAGTGTTTGCCTTCGACGGCGGGGATGGCTCAAGGCAACGGATTTACTCCAGGACGTGCAAACCAGAGTTTTGGACATGCCCTTTGACAGGAACAACACAGACGGCTTGGGCCTTGGGCGTTTTGCAGCAACGACGGCCACCCTTTCGGAACTCCGGAGGCAAGCAAGGTGCCTCCAAAGGATTCGGCAGTGGCTCCTCTACGTACCGCCAGGCAGCCCGTGCCTCATCGAAAGAGGCCTACAGAGGGCCCAGCAAGTCAGGAGGATTTTGTTGCCGTCGCCAGGGAGGCCAGGGCAGCAAGGCCGCCTCCAAGCAGGACTGAACCGGCCGTAGCATCGGGCCCCCATCTGAGCACCCCAGTGGGAGGCCAGCTGGCGAAGTTCGTCAGTGTGTGGGAGTCCATCTCCACCAACTGTTGGGTGCTGGATGCCCTGGCCCACGGGCACACTCTCTCGAGTTTCTAAAGAAGTGCCCCCGCATTCCTCCCTTGGCCAGGAAGGAAATTCACGTCCCTCAACTGCTGTTAGAAGTGAGGGCGATGCTCAAGAAAGGTGCCATCGAGCTCGTCCTGAAGGCTCCGGTATACTCAAGATACTTCCTCGTCAGAAAGAAGACAGGCGGTTGGCGCCCCATCCTGGACCTGCGTTGGTTAAACAAATACATCAAGGCCCAGAAGTTCTGGATGGTCACCCTCCAGCACGTGCTGGGACAACTGGAGGAAGGCGACTTCCTATCGTTGCTGGACTTGGAGGATCCTTCCACATCCCCATTCTAAAAGGTCACCGAAAGTTTCTCAGATTCGTAGTCCAAGGACGGCACTACCAATTCAAGGCCCTGCCATTCACATTGAAGTCGGCGCCCAGGGTATTTACCAAGTGCCTAGCGCAGGTGGCGGCGCGGCTGTGCCTACAGGGGATCCACGTTTACCCCTACCTGGACGATTGGCTTATCCGAGCAAGGACAAGGGAGCTCGCTGTCGAGCACACAGCGAAGACCGTCAAACTGCTCACTGACCTGGGATTCTCCATCAACTTCCCCAAATCCCACCTGGTTCCATCACATGTCGCACTGTTTTTGGGAGCCAAGCTCGATACAGTGGCACGATTGGCTTCTCCGTCACGATTGGCTTCTCCGTCGGAGGAAAGGACGAAGGCCATCCTGGGCAAGGTGCAGCGCTCGTTGGCCACGGATGTGGCCAGGGTGAGGTCCATCAAGTCCCTTCTCGGCATGATGTCCTCTTGCATCTACCTGGTGCGCCTATGCAGGCTGCGGATGCACCTTCTACAGGAGTTCCTCAACGCCCGTTGGATGCAAACGGCAGGCAGCTTCGAAGACAAGATCCCGCTCAACGAGGTCTTCCGCCAAGCTATTTATTGGTGGTGCACCTGCGTGCATCTCGTGGTGGACACGACTTTCAGACCCCAGCACACCAGGAGACGGTGACGACGGATGCCTCCCTGGAAGCATGGGGAGCGCACACCTGAGATCTTCACGCGAGAGGCCTTTGGCTCTCGGAGGAGAGGTCTCTCCACATCAACATCCTGGAGCTCCGAACAGTGTTCTGGGCTCTCAGGTCGTTCCTCCTGTCCCTCAAGGGCAAGGTGGTAAGGATCTTCACCAACACCACCACAATGTTCTACATCTGGAAGCAGGGAGGAACCAGGTCCCCACCCCTATCTCAAGGAGGCCCAGGAACTGTGGCATTGGGCCGTTGCCCAGGGGATGTTTCTGGTACCTTTCCACCTAGCAGAGATAAAGAACACCATTGCAGACTCGCTCAGCAGGGAGCTGCACTCGTGCCACGAGTGGGAACTGCGTCAGGACCAAGTGGACCGGCTTTTCCGACGATGGGGCAAACCCCAGATCGACCTGTTCACCACGGCGGCGAACTCCAAGTGCCAGAGGTTCGCCAGCAGGTTTCCCCAGCCGAGGAGCATGGGCAATGCTTTCTCGTTCCCCTAGGACGGCCTGTTCCTGTATGCGTTCCCTCTGTTGCCGTTGCTACTGCAACTCGTCAACCAACTCAAGAGGTCCCAGTGCAGGATGATCCTTGTCGCACAGGCTTGGCCGAGATAGATCTGGTTCCCGGACCTTCTGGACTTGTCAGCACCCCCCTCCCCAGTCAAACTACCGACGGATGCAGATCTTCTCCCTAGAGAAGGAGGCGCCATCCTCCATCACGACCCGGGGTCGCTGAACTTGCAGGCCTGGCTCCTGCAGAACTAGGGTTTGGAGAGTATGATATCCCGGCTGACTGCAAGGAGGTGCTTGCAAAGGCCAGGGCGTCCTCAACTTTCAAGTGCTATGGACATAAATGGAAGAGGTTCTCTGTCTGGTGCCGTGCACAGAAGATTAACCGTCTGCGATTATGACCCCTCAAGTGCTGCCGTACCTGCTGTCGTTGGCCAAGGCGGGGCTGGCTCATGCCACCATCAAAATATATCTAACGGCGATATCCCGCTACACCAGAACTACGGGACAATCATCTCTGTGGTCTCATCGCCTGGTGAAGGAGTTTATAAAGTGTCAAGCTGGGATGTACGTGAAGACTGCGTACCTGTTTTCTTTGATGTGGATCTTGTTGGGGCAGCCAGGCTGCAGCCAGCTGAATGACGAGTGTGTGACTCGGGGAACCCGCCTCTCCACCACCCAAATGGTACAGGGTGGAGGATGGACAGACTCCCAGCGTCACGGAAGGCACTCTCCTGATTTACGTGACGGTGGGACTGTGCAAGCACAGACAGGAGAGGCAGCAGTTAGGTTGAAGATTTCGGAACAAGGTGAAGTCCAAGGTGAACGCGGGATCTCACCAAACAAAGACTAAGTCGGGACTCCAATCCGCAGGAAGACACTTTCAGGCGAACTTCAGCTAGCTGGTTTGAAGATGGCTGACTTGCCCGATGGTCTGTAGATCCAAAAAGGACGAGGCACCAGGCAGGACCAGACAGGACCAGACAGGAAAAGGGGAACCAGACAGGGAAGGGAAACCAACAAGGGGGAGTCCAAAGAATAAGGAAAAAGACAAAGGCCCAAATGGTCCCAGGATAGTCAGAGGAGGAAACTGGAGCCAAGGGAACCCAGGGCGAGAACAAGGAACCCAGGCGACTGGAGGTCAAGTAGGGCAAGTGGGACCAAAGAGACCCTTGGGCAAAACTGCGCACCCTGGCAGGCAGAAGGCAAGCGGGACAAAAAGGACCCAGGGTTGAGCTGGGCACCCAGGTAGACTGGAGGCAAGGCAGGGTAAAAGGACCCAAGAGGAACCAGGATTGAGCAGGGCACCCAGGCAGGCTGGAGGCAAGGCAAATGGGCCCCAGAGGACCCAGGGTTGAGCTGGGCACCCAGGCAGGCTGGAGGCAAGGCAGGGTAATTGCAGGTAACAGGTAACCAGGAGCGAGCAACACGAACGAAGCTTCCGCGTTGAGACGCGGTTGGCTTCTGCTTGCGGTTCCCTTTTATGGGCCGCCGGCACCCGCGAGGCCTGAAACGCAAGCCGTTTCGTCTCCGGGTGCCGGCGGACCCGAAACGAGGCTTGGAAGGCAAGCCCTTCCCAACGCGCAGGCCCAATCTACGGCGCATGCGCGGAACCTAGACAGCGGTTTCCCGCGCATGCGCCGCGGTTCCAGAAGCTCTCCTCCTGGCGGCTCCCCAGGCGCGAAGGCGCGGGTAGATCCGCCAGGAAGGTGAAGAGAGAGTGATCGCAACGGACCTCGGTCTCCCCAAAAGTGGCGTGACATAAAGGGACTGTTCCGTTCATTCCCGCCGGTGAAGGCTCCTGCCCCGGCATGGGAGCTCAACGTGGTGCTGACCAGGCTCATGGGGGCGCCCTTCGAACCTCTACATTTGGCACCATTGAAGTGCCTGTTGTGGAAAACAGCATTTCTTGTGGCCATCCCCTCCGCACGACGAGTGGGAGAGATCCAGGCCCTATCCTGCAAGCCTCCATGCTTGACTTTTCACGAGACGGTGGTGCTGAGGACGCACCCCTCTTTCGTGCCCAAGGTGCCGTCGGCTTCCATCTCAACAAGCCCTTGGTGTTACCAGTTTTCTTCCTGGCGCCTTCGACGCCGGCCGAAAGGACTTTGCACTAGCTGGATGTAGCTAGAGCGCTGAAGCTCTACGTGGACCGCACAAAGAGTTTTCGGAGGACATCACAACTGTTTGTGAACTTTGGACCTGTGAATCAAGGGAAGGCCCTCTCAAAGGCTTCCAATTCCAGATGGCTCTCCGGCTGCATCATGCACTGTCACCGGTTGGCAAACCGACTGTTGCCCGGCCGTCCGAGAGCCCATTCGACCAGAGTGATCGCTGCTACCACAGCGTTCTTGTCTGGTGTACCCCTGCTAGACATCTGCAGGGCTGCTACGTGGAGGTCGATGCACACCTTCATGAGATTCTACTGTGTCGACCGGGATTCCAGGGAGGAGTCCAGAGTCGGCCAAGCAGTGCTGTGCAATCTGTTCGCCTGAAGATGGGCCTGGTGAGAAGGTAAGAGATGCTTGATGTTGAGTCTATGTAATGCTTAATGTTGAGCCTTGCCACCTCCCCGTGGTTGTGCATGTGTACTGCTATGTATTCTTATTTCTGTGGCTTGTGGAATCTGCTTAGATCACATGCTGTGCATATCATGAGCATGTGAATCCATGCCAGACCCCATGCTGGAGAAGGAACAAGTTACTTACCTGTAACTGTTGTTCTCCAGCATGGGTCTGGCATGGATTCACTTGCGAACCCTCCCTCCTTCCCCTCTGCGGCTCTTCACTTGGTCATACTGCCACTTTACATGCTACCAAATCTGAGGATGGCTGCCAGGGGAGGGGCTTATGGAGAGGGCAGTCATTGGCTGGGGGCAGTTTGACCCAGAGACCGGTGATTGGTTGCTACTAAGAAAGACTGATCAAAACTGATACTCAATTTTTCTTTACCGAGGATTCCCAGCCTGACGACAGGGAATATTCATGAGCATGTGAATCCATGTGAATCCATGCCAGACCCATGCTGTTGTTCTCCAGGTAAGTAACTTGTTCCATCCATCTTTTCTTCCTGCGTGCTTTCCTCGCGTTATAGTTTCTACTCTAGCAAGTTTCTATGTAACTCAGCTACCTTGCATTTTTATACATTTGTTGAGCTTTATCTCACTCGTCTTCTCGGCATAGATTATTTCTTCTCTTTATACTTGATTACTTTGTTACTTGGATTACACCTTCATTCTTTAAGTATTCTTATATCGTTTCTGTGTGTCGTGTCTTCTCTTTATGACGTCACTTAACTATCATCTGTTCGTGCTAACAGCTCTTCTAGGTCTAATGGTGAATGCGGACATCCGTCCACCACTTTAGTGCGAGGGTACATTCGATGTGGTTTAAGTGTATGTCTCATGTCTTTGATGTGGTATTGGGACGATACCTGATGCCTTGCAGTCTTCCTGCTTTGCTTCCGGTTTGACAGAGGTGAGGGGGCGAGCACTAGAGATGACGTCATCTGCTCCTCTACATTGCCTCCTCCACCCCCCAGGCCCCTTTCTGGTTGAGTCCTTGGCCACCTTCTCCGTCTTCTTCACACTGTGGCTTCTTTGGGATCCATATCTTCTTCACCCCACTTGGGTGATCTGCATTCTCTATATGTTTATCCACACTCCAAATCATGTAGCAGCACTCCCCAGATGGTGGACAAAATACCCAACATCTTATATATTTCTTGTGATCCTTATGGTAATATAACATCGTTCCTGGGAGTGCGAGTGGACTTAGGTTTATGTTCTCACGGGTGCTGTTCTTCGTTTGTTCACCAGTTTCTGCATTTTTATCAGTCATTATCTTCATCCCAATAGCTTTTTTTTTGCTGTCGTTTGCATTGTGCAATGATTCTCACAGCGCAGAATTCCAACAGCACCAACGTCCGTATTGCTCCTAGTAGTTTGAAAGCATTGGCCATCCAGGTCAGAATGCATGAACACAGATGAAAAACAGTCCTTTCCTTCAGTCTCGTCAGACCCATATCCTGACCCTGGGACCCATATCCTGACCCTGGGACCCATATCCTGACCCTGGGACCCATATCCTGACCCTGGGACCCATATCCTGACCCTGGGACCCATATCCTGACCCTGGGACCCATATCATGCTTATCTTGTGATTTATTTCTGCTCTGCTAGTATTCCCATATTACGCTTAGTCTGTGAACTTTGTCGACATCGCCAGCCGGTGATTTCGTACCTATTTTGCCAGCACTACATATATCACGCTTAGCCTATGCTAGTTGTGACCACCTTGCCAGTAGCACCCACATAATGTTTAGCCTGTGAATGATGTACCTATCCTGCCATTACTGCATATATTACGCTTAGCCTTGATATTTGTGACCACCTTGCCAGTAGTACCCAGCTCCTGCTTGGCCTGCGAATGATGTACCTATCTTGACAGCACTGCTCATATTACGCTTAGCCTTTGATATCTTTGACCACCTTTGCCAGTAGTGCCTACTTTATGCTCCGCCAACCTGATACGACCTCTATATCAACACTGCCCGTCCTATGTTCACTTGAGATACTTGAGACCACTGTGCCAGCCCTGCCCATCTCTGCTCAGCCCGATAGCTCCCATGTTGCACTGTCACTAGTCATTTAATGACCTTTATATCACTAGTGCCCATCCTGATCTTAGTTACTCCCTGCCCAGCTCATTCCCTGTGGACTTCCTTAATTACCCTACATGGTATACTAACGTGCAGCTAGTCCCCTTACATAACTATGTATATGCCAGCTATTTACACTTTCCTACTGAGGACTATCCTATACGTGTCTACTACTATTGACGCTAATATGCCTCACACTCTGCCCTTTTTGACATATGTGGCACCCCCTAACAATTCCAACTCTATTGTCCTGACCACCAGACCATGCAATCCCTCCCAAAGAAACCTCAAGCTTCGTGCCAGACTCCCTAAAATTTACGAACCCCCTGCCAAGTCCTTACACCTCCATTCTAACAACTCTTCGAGAAACCCAAGTTGATCCCTAACTTATGCAGTCCAGCCCAACGAAGTGGGGAGCCTTATGCTCAAAAGTACAGCTGTGCGTTAACAACGCACGGTTGTGCGTTGGAGAGAAAGCGGGTCCTCTTCAGGGAGCTATAGCATTTCAGCAAGGGTCTTGAGGTGTTGAAGAATAAAGCCTTTTTTTTCGAGGTGGGTCTACCCTTGCAGGTAGAACGACTTTCGGATTTGGGGAACAGCTGGGGAGAGCTGGCTAGCCCAGCTAAATTGTGTATCTTTTCAGGAAATCTCGTGCGCAGTACTGTAAGGTACTTGGCACATAGATACAAAGTTACCAAGAAACGGCAACCTAGTCTAATACTAAGGAAAACCTAGTTTCCCAGTACTGACAGCCTGAAGGACGAGTTAGTTCACCCATAACAAATTAGCAAAAACCCAGAGGAGTGCAGCTGAAGGCTATGCTCCACTGAAAATAGTCAGGTTAGGTAAACCAAGCAAAACATTTGGGGGTCCATAAATGGAGGGAAAATTGCACATATGGGAAATCTTTCCTAACAATTACCCAGATCCATCTGATGAACCCTATCAAAGATTGAGGGGGACTCGCAGTACTCCTACGGCAAATGTATGTTTTAGGGGTGTATTTCTATATGAAAATGAGGTCAAATCCTTCGAGTCTTCATGAAGGGGAAATTGAGAAGAATCATTTTTAAATCGGACTGTAAAATATTTAGCTGCAGCTGGGATATTACATAATATTGTAGCTGGATTTGGAAGTAATGGAAACTCTACTTCAACAATATTATTGAGAGTGCGGAGATCCTGATTACATCGCCATGACCGCCCCTTTCGATTTACTTCACTGGGTAAACCGCTGTGTTGCACAGGGAATCTGATGGTACCACGATTCCTTGCTGCATTAAAGCAGAAATGGTTGCAAGTAAGCCCATATCCGCTTTTCTGGACATGGGGTACTGTTTCACTCGTGGCAGTATAGCTACAGGCTTCAGCTTGATTTTAACTGCTCCTAGGCCTTTTAGTAGACCTACATTGTAAGGACTACTAGTCCACAAGATGCTTGGCACCTTCTCAAAATATCCTGAAAAAGGACTGGTTTTTTCTCACTTATACCATTCCCTATTTTAAGCCAATAAGTAAGACTTATAAAGAATACTAATTCAACATCTGAGTAGTCCTCTCTAAACAACTCCTCGTCCTCCTGTATCCTTCACCAAGGGCTATCACTCCTCTCCATCCTCTTCCCGCATCTGTCCCATGGAAAATCACCCTTTCTTCTCTGACTGCTACCGCTTCTAACTCTTATGGGAATTATCTGTCCGTCTTCAC
The DNA here is from genome assembly GCF_040938575.1 of Ambystoma mexicanum. NCBI lineage: Eukaryota > Metazoa > Chordata > Amphibia > Caudata > Ambystomatidae > Ambystoma > Ambystoma mexicanum. Next base: position 1,606,954,110 of record NC_090932.1, read on the forward strand.
CATCCATATGTGTTTCTGGTCTGAACAAAAATTTCAATATTTTACCTATTCATCTGGGAAGCCATGTTAATAGTCATTCCACACAAGAATACCTCCGGGTCTAGAGGAAACCCTTGTAATATCATTTGGCCTGCAAATGCCAATATTTTTTAAAAAAAGTTATAGATAATTCATGATATTGGATAGTACATACACGCGTGTATGCTTGGCACATAATAGTTTGCCGGATCTGGGGTTCGAATCAGCCTGTGTGGTTGGCGATTCATGGGATTCCGGTTCTCCATCAATTTGTCTGTTAAGGTAGCTACAGAATGCACTCCAGACATTTTTCGGGAGGGAATGATTGTATTGCTCTGCACAGGTCTGCGTCCAGGAGAGTGCATTCAGCCACATACAAAAGGTAGGGGGACAGGGCGTTTCCAACATTGTTGTATACATTTCTTAGCCAACATGCTGCTTACATTTAAAAACATAGACATTTTCTTTACTTCATCCCCGCTCCATATCCCAAACAGCACCCCAACCAGATCTGGTTGCAGTCCCCACAATCTCAGAGAGCTCCCAGGACCTCACCCTAGAATGCGCTGAGTGCATTACATGACCAAAACATGTGTATATGATCAGCGTTTTCAGAGCAGCATCTAGGGCACATGTGTATCTGGCTTCGGACGAACTTACTCTATGCGGGGTGTAATATAGTGAAAACCTAAAGTTGAGTGAGACTCTGCGCGTATGTGAGCACACTTTCCTCCACACTCCGTCCATGATCTCGAGGTTAAGCTCTACAGCCCATTCATTACGCGCACTAGGGGGTTGATCTGGGGACTTTGCTAACAGTATCTTATACAGGGAAGAGACTACACCCCGGCTATTACTAGAATAGTATTGAATTTTGGGTGTAGCGGGGGAGGAGGGGCTCGTCTGGGTATGATGGCCACATGGCGCGGACTGCAGCCCTTAGTCTATAATACTGCAGCATCTCCATTGCCGATCCAGGGCGCTACGTCTGTGGAGTGATGAACTTCCCCTCGGGAAATAGATCTGTCAATGCATGGTATCCCAAATCTAGCAAGCGCTGGGAGAGGAGTTTGTCATGTGTGGGCACTAGCCCCGGAAACCCCCTGATAATGAGCCATTTGTAATGGGGCCGCGCCTGGGAACATGGATGGAGTATTCTGTTCCACGCCATCAATGTGGTAGAGACTAGGTCAGATGGGGCGTCAACCTGGTACTTGCAATGGAGGACAAGTGACATGATATTTACTTTGGCCGCTGGTAGTCTTTCCAGTTTGACTTGGGGTGGGGGGGGAGCGTACGGGTTCTTGTACCAATATGTGGCATATTGGGCTTGTGCTGCAACCCAATATCTTGTCAGATCGGGGGGCAGTGAAGCCCCCCTCTTCATAGGGTAGCGTCATGTTGCCATTTTTTACGTACAGCGCCGGCATGCCATAAAGTGTGTGCACATTTTATGTAGGTTGTCTAAGTATTGCTTCCCTGGCCAGACCGGGACGTTTGCAAAGGCGTAGATAAGTTTAGGGACCAGTATCTTATTTATCAGTGGGAGCTTACCCGCCATTGAGAGCGGGAGAGAGCACCATCTCGCTATCTTTGACTCGGCGTATTGCGTCATCGCAGTATAGTTATCGGCCATCAATGTCGATTTGGAGAACGATATTTGAACTCCCAGGTACTTGATACCGCCCGGGGACCAGCGGAGAGGATATTCACATGCTGGCTGCTGGGTTGCACTAGTGAGCAGGAATATCTCAGATTTGGAATAGTTAATGGTGAAGCCGGAAAAGGTGTATATGTTCTATGTCCCGGATAATGGGGTCTAGATGAGTAGTCGGGTTCCTAACTTATAGCAGAACGTCGTCTGCATACAATATTATCTCAGGGGTGTCTTTTAGGCATATGCCCTTACAGGAGTGCCGTGCTCTGACATTATCCACCATTGGCTCGATGACCAGTGCAAAAAGGATGGGGGTGGGGGGAATGGGCAACCCTGACGGGTGCCTCTCAGCAGTGCGTAGGATGGTGAGGTTAGGGAGTTGACCAAAACTCTAGCCATGGGGCATGTGTACAATAGTTTAATGTAAGATATATTCTGTCCCACCCCCATTTTCTCCAGGACTGCCCACATACACTGCCAGGAGACCATGTCAAAGGCCTTTTGGGCGTCCAGTGTGACCGCAACAGCATCTGCCTTTTGGTCAATCCTGGACATAACGTTGAAGAGCCGTCTGATGTTAAGGGCTGTCGAACGTCCAGGGACGATGCTGCTCTGATCTTGTGAACGAGATGTGGCATGATTGAGAGAAACCTGTTCGCTATTATCTTGGCAAATATCTTGGTGTCAATATTCATTATCGACAGAGGCCTGTAGAACCCACATTCGTCGCTGGGCTTGCCGGGCTTGAGGAGAACAATTCTGATCGCCTCACGTAGAGAAGGAGGGAGAGTGGATACACTGAGTGATTCGGCCTAGACTTCCAGCAGCCTTGGCACTAGGAGCGCCACGTGCTCTTGGTAAAATTCCGAAGTTAGTCCATCCGGCCCTGGGGCCTTACCTTTCGGGAGATCAGTAATGGCCCGAACTATCTTGTCCAGTGTGATCCGAGTATCAAGCTGATCCCTGGTAGATTGGGAAATGTACGTCATGGGAATCTGATCGAGAAGGTCACACACTTCTATGCTATGTTCATGATGAGGCGTAAACAGGTTGTTATAGAATTTCTAGAATATTTCCAGTATTTGTTGGTCTGACCATTGTGGGGTGCCTTGTGCGTCTCAAATGCATTCAATCTGGGATCTGCCACCCTCCGCCCAAACCAATGTGGACAGTGTCCTCCCAGGCCTATCTCTCACCATATTTCCTTACTGTGTGTAGGCGTGAGATTCAACCGTTTAGAGTTCCTCTTATCTGTGCTAGTTTAGTAGGGGAAGACTATATATAGCACATTCTCGCTCCAGATCCTTAAGCTTAGACTCGGAGCGGTGTAAATCGCGCCTTATGGCTTTTAATATTCCCGCTAACCTTGGGATGGACATACCCGTTATGTAAACCTTGAAGGCCTCCCAGGGAACCCCGGCGGTAGTGTCCTGTTGTGCACTGCATTCAAAAAAGGTTTTTATATCAGAGAGGATCTCTGCTCTGAACACAATGTCCAGCAGTGCTTCCGACTTAAAGCGCCAGGTAGAGCGGGCCGGTGGGGCGGTTCCCAGCTCCACCGTCACTGGGGCAAGGTCAGAAAGCATGCGTGTAAGTATCTGAGTATCTACAATCTTGCCTATTAGTCCGCCTGTTAACTAACAGGATTGACCTGTTTCTACTATCGTGCATCGATGAATAATGGGTATATTACCGCACATGAGGATGAAGAGTCCCCCAGGCATCTTGCACGCCCAGAGACGTGTGTATATAATCTACGAGCCGCATGGGACATGGCCCTGGGGGTTGCTCCTGTCCTATCCAGATCATTGTCCAGTATCAAGTTCACGTCCCCTACCCAGATGATTGGAACCCTGATATAGCTTAAATAAGGAAACTACCTTGTCGAAAAATTCAGGGGTATCAACATTAGGACCGTATGTGTTTATAAGCAAACACTCCTCATTCGATATTGCACAATGTAGAATGTATCTGTCCTCAGAGTCAATGTGGCTCTTCTTCAAAACAAACTTTTACAGATTTATGAATCCACGTCTAAACTCCCTTGGATTGTGTGGAGTATGTCGTGTCCTATTGGGACCCCAGGATGGCGCTAGGTTTGATGCAAGGCGACCCAAGGCATGAGTCTCCTGTAATAGGAGTATCTTCACCCCATGTCTTTTGGGTGTAAGCAGTTATTCTGTGGGCCTTCGTGAAGTTACTTAGCCCACGGACGTTCCATGACATTAACCTAGTAGCCAGGTTGTTACTTCACGGGAAATCCCAGCAACCACATCTCTCTGCATATAGAACTGTGTAAACAGTAGTTTCATGTTGCTTGCTCACCACGTGCAGTGCCACGTCACCTCTGCCATTTTTAATATAACATTCCCACCCCCCACCCTCACTCCCCAACCAGCAGTGTAACTCCTCCGCCCTTTAGAACGTTTACCTGTGCGCCACCACACACTTGGCCCACACAGGCCACTGGCCCAACGAGGGCTCATGCGCAACAGAACCAACCAAATAACCATTGCAGCCGCAGTGGGGTACGCCGCTGCCGTGTGGCCAACATTTGCATAAGGCGTGGTGTAGACTACTAACTTAAGGCGGTTAGTATTCACACTTCATACAATGAATCTTTGAAACCAGAAAAAAGATCTGAGGTGCAGACACCAGTGTAGCGCTCGCCTTAACATATGATCGGTGAATGGCTTGTGCACTAGCCACCCACTGGCTAGTAGATATATGGATTATAGGAGGCTGCAGTGAGGCCTAGTAGTGTGGGCGGCCACTTCCATGTGATCGTGTAGTGTTCAGTTTAATAGGCAGGTGATGCGTGTCTGAGGCACTAGTAACTCATGAACAGAAGGACAAAAGAACTCAAAGGTGGGTCTCATCAGTAGGTAGAGGGTAGCATCCCCCTCCATACCCCCTGCCCCCAATCACTCCATCAGATTGTCCGGAGGGTTGTTCAGTGGGATGTGTGCCTCCTATGAATTTCACTGCTTCATCAGGGACTGTGGAAAAAGTAAAGCTTGTTCCGGAAAGTGAACTTTAGACATGCAGGGAATAATATTGGTTTAAGCGATGTTTCTTTCTCAACATTTTCTCTACTCCAGTGAATTGTCCTCTCTGTTGCACTCCTGTAGAGAAATCTGGGAAGATTCTGATGACTTGTGAGTCCAGTCGGAGTTCCCCTTTCTCCCGTGCCAGACACAGTATATTATCTCTGTCCCTGTAGCTTAAGATCTTTGCAATTATAGGCCTTGAAAAATCGCCAGGTTTAGGGCGTGGGGCCAGCGCACGGTGAGCACGCTCAACGGCAAAGGAGACAACTCAGGATTGTCCAGTAGGTCCTTAAGGTTTTCAGTCGCAGGTTCCATACACCCTCTGAGTGCAGTTTCAGGGATGCCGATGATACGAATGTTGTTCCTGCGCGATCTGTACGCCAAACCATCACATTTTGTTTTGCCGACTTTCATATCGCGGGTGAGAGTAGCCACAGTATCCTAAAGTGCGTGTATCCCATCCTTGTTCGCCCCGATCCTAGTCTCCGCCTCAGTGATCCTGGCTCCCCTGTTGATCAAGCTTGGTTTTGAGTGACGCCACGTTTGCGTTTGTCGTCCAGCTTTTCATGAAAGGATGCAAAGTTTTTGGCCATGGATTCCATCATAGCAGTCAAGTCAGGAAGCGGGGCGTCCACTGGCATGTCGTCGTCCTCCTGGCTTGTCGAAGATGGCACTTGATCGGACCTGGGTGCTGCCTTGGCAAATTTATCCATGATGCCGACCTTATTGGCCCCTCGGGATCTGTTGGACATTATATAGGTAGGTGAGTATGTTCTCCGGGGCAGCCGAGTGGTTTTCTAACACCATTGGTTCACACAGACGTACACTTAGTATCTGAGGCCCAGAGATTCCAGAGATTAAAGCTGATGTAGCGCCAGTAATGGGATCACCAACGCAGTGCAGGGAGCACTCCCCCACCACGGGGCGGCCCCAGCCGGCTCCCTAGTGTCATCAAGCCAGGGGGAGGTTATGTAGGGCTCCTCTGTGTCCCCTCAGGGGTCGGGGGGGGGGGGGGTCCAGAGGCCATTGGATCAGGAGCCTGAGTAGTGGGAGGGGGGAGTGCCGGACTGCATATCGCCCTCTCAGCAGCCATTTGTCCCGATCACCCGGCTGCTTAAGCTCATGGCAGCAGGCCGTTAAATGGGGGGGGAGGGGTAAGTTCACCTAGACCCCAGGTGTAGAGGGGGTTATCTATCTGGTGTGGGTCTGGACGTCGGGCGTGATCCGGACTGTTGTGTGCACCAAGTAGCAGCCAGCACCCCTAGGGAGCAAGCAGGACCCAGGTCTAGAAGGTTCAGCCAGACCCCGACGCACTCAGGGACCCGTAGCAATAATATCTAGATATACGCCCGTAGGGTGCCTGCAGTGGAGTACACACACAGAGATTGATGTCCACGAGGAGGCCAAAGCCGGTAGCAATGGCAGGGCTGCCAGTGGCAGCCGGCGGGAGGTAAGCAGTGCGTGGGAGATTACAAACAGTTAGCGCAGTCCTGGCGAGTTGGATTTTGGCGGGGAGGCAACGAAAATCTTGGCTGCCACTGTGTATTGGCGGTGTAGAAGCACCCTCAGTGGCAATGAGTGTTTAAGGCATGGTGACCGGCTGTTGCAGTAGGATGGGGCCAGCGCATTTGTGGTGTGCACCGGGACACTGTCATCACTGGGAAGCGGGGTGTATCGGCGCCAGCTGTAGGGGCCTCGGGCACCCAGCAATGTTCTTCGCAGCCTGGCGTTAACCCAGAGATCTGGGCCAGGGCCTCACCAGTAGCACACCCCCAATGGCACACTTACTTAGTCTTTTTGAGTCCTCACGTGCCTGCCATCCAGTTGTGCACTGCATCATGTCGTGTGGCAGCTCAGGTCGTAGCCACAACCGGGCCGCCTCTCGGCCTCCCCCCTCCCACGTGGTAGCAGCGTGGGAGCCGATCTGGGGCCAGACGCAGGGCTCACCCCACGTCAATGCGGGGTTCCGGGTCAGCTCAGCCCCTGCTGGACCACCGGCTGCAGAGCCTCTTGATCAGATACGAGGCGCCAGTGTAGTCAGGAAGCCGGGGCGCCTGGGCGGTGGCAGGCGTTTGCCAGAATGAACACACAAATCCACCTCTTCGAAGGGATTGTGTCCTCCGACGTATTCCTTATCTTTGATAATACGTTTCCAGCTTGCTGGCCTCGGAAATTTTTTCTGTAGAGGGCGCAGCGCATCGACGTCCGCCGAGTCGATGTCCCTCGACGGCCACCGTATCGGCGCCGACGTCACCATGCCCATAAATAGCCACACGCTGCGTCCGTTGCTCAGTTCTGTTTTTCCGTGCTTCGTGGGGCCTTGGAACGTCGTTGCTCAGTTCAGTCAGGATAACTCTAGATCTACTTGAATAATACCTACTCGTTCTCGATGGCTTCTTCATCGGAACCGACGACGCCGCGATCTGGCTTCAAGAAATGTCGAGACTGCGATAAAAAAATGTCGATAACGGATCCACACAGGATCTGCTTGTGGTGCTTGGGATCCGAGCACCATTGTTCGGAGTGTGAGGACTGCATGTCCATGACGGCGAAAGCCTTGGAGGAGCTCAAGGGGAAGCTCGAGAGAGGTAAGTCAAAAACCTCCTCGAAGGTTTCTTCGGCTGAGTCGAGGCATTCGTCTCCTCGCCGTCAAACATTCCCATTCTAGATCTCGAAGTAGCTCCCACCATTCGTCGAGATCAAGACACTCAAAAAAGAGGTCGAAGATCCACTTCCTCGTCGTCTTCTGTGTCCCCAGAAAGAGTCTCCTGTCCCACGAAACACCACTCTCAAGCTGAGTGGGAGGTATTCAGAAAGAAAATGTTAAGCGTCTTCGAGAACGCGGCCTCGACCCCCTCGAAGACGGCTGAGGGTGATACCCTGGGTGAAAAACCCAAAAAATCAAAACGCTGCGAGTCGCAGCACCCGGCGAAACATTCCACCCGAGAGCGCCACGAGCCATTGGGTAAGAAGGCACCATCTTCGCCGTCGTCGAGGATTCCTACGACGCCGCCGTCGAAGATTCCTTCGACACATGGTTCGACGCCGTTGTCGAAGGGTTCCTCGACTAATCAGTCGATCGACTCGACGCCATCGTCGACATCGACGCCGATGAAAGAAGACCAAGGCTACTCCACAGCCAACGGTGATTCCAAGCGCCTCCGGTATGACGCAGAGACCGTCGTCTATGTCCTCGAGTAGGATCCCGATCCTCTCGAGTTCTTCGAGACCCCTTCCAGTTTTTTCGACGCAGTTCTCGGCGCCTTCGAAGCCTGTCACATCGGCGTCGACGACATTGATGTTTTCTCGCCCAGTAATGACGAGTTTGGCTCCTTCTGCCTTAGAGATGGGTTTTACACCATTTCAGAGGTCAGAGTACCCTGGACTATCTTCAATTTATGAAGAGGGGGAAGATTCTGACTAGGAAACATTTGGGTTACAGAGGACCACACTGTCTATTTCAGAGGATTTCACCTCTGAGGAAAGAAGGCTGAAGGACATACAAGAGTCAATACATGAGGCAAGTGGGCTGGACACTTCCCCAGAAGTGGAATTTGTTAAGCCAGACCCAGGGGAACATGCCGAAATACCCTATAGAGCCCTTATTGCAAGAATTATTGAATTTATGGGTTGGTATGCTCCTTCCCCTGTTTTTCAACAGGATGACCTAACAGACATATTAGACAAAGGTCCGCAGGAGGTCCCTGTGGTCCCCTTCCATGCAGCCTTACAAAGAAAAATTACATCTAATTGGGAAACTCCTGAAGTTATCCCTGCGGTCAATAAAAGATTGTCAGCCAAGTATAGGATAGCGCCTGCTGACCCTGAATACTTATCAAAACACCCGACTCCAGAGAGCCTGGTGGTTCAAGCTGCAACTTCATCTAGCAGTAGGACCGCTTACCCTACTGTCCCACAGGATAGAGATGACAAGAGGTACGATTCTATGGCGAAGAAAGTCTTCTCTGCTTGTAGTATGGCGTTGAAGTCCATCAACGCCACCTGTACGCTCGCCAGGTTCAGTCACACACTATGGGAGTGTGCTTCATCAGCGGCTGACTGCATACCAGAAGGAGAGGAAAAGGAAGCATTCCTTAACATTATTAAAGATGGCAAAGATGCCATGTGCGAATCACTTCAAACTGGCATCGATTCCGCTGACAATATCAGCAGGGCCATGGCGGCAAGTACAACAATCCGCAGGCATGCGCGGTTGCGAAAGTCTGGCTTTGCTCCAGATGTACAGGCCAGACTTTTGAATATGCCCTTTGACGGCTCTTCACTATTCGGAAAAAAGGCTGATGACCGTCTAGAAAAGGACTTCTAAAGCAGCAGCAAAATCTTTAGGGGCTGCTATCCGCCAAACTCCTTTTCGCCCCTCAGGAACCTCTGGGAGAGGAAAGTCCTTTCGCTATTATTCTGCATTCGGGAAAGGCAGAGGACAGCCGGCTCAAAGAGGCCAAAGGAGATCCACCCGAGGTGGACGGGTCAAAAGTACTAAGGCCGCAGCAGCAGCAGGTGCCTCTTTACCCTCGGCATCTGCAACAGCCACCCCCAAACCACTCTGAGGCCTTTCCACACAATACACCTTTAGGGGGCAGGTTAACTCACCATCTGATGGAATGGCAGGCTATAACGTCAGATGCTTGGGCATTGGAGACAGTTGCCCAGGGTTACTGCCTACCGTTTCTACACATCACTCAGTCATCCACCGGGGAACAGCTCTCTAAAAGTTCCAGATTCGCTCCTCTTGCAGGAAATTATAGACCTGCTAGAGAAAGGTGCCATAGAACCGGTACCTGTAGCGGACAGGAACAAGGGCTGGTACTCCCCCTACTTTCTCATACCAAAGAAGGACGGAGGACTGAGACCCATCCTGGACTTACGAGAATTGAACAAGTTCCTCAGGAAGGACAAGTTCAAGATGGTAACTCTCTCTCAGATCCTTCAGGCCCTCCAACTCCAGGACTGGCTGGTATCTCTGGACCTTCAGGATGCTTATTTCCATGTGCCAATCCATCTAAAACACAGGAAATACCCGAGGATCGCAATTGGCGACTCTCATTATCAATTTCGAGTTCTGCCATTTGGGCCGACCACCGCCCCAAGGGTCTTCACTAAGCTGATGTCGGTAGTGGCGGCGAGTCTAAGGAGGGAAGGGATCCCCGTCTACCCCTACCTGGAGGATTGGCTGATCAGGGCTGTATCTTTGGAACAGGCCCAGGCCCAACTAGATTATGTCTGCCACTTCCTTCACAAACTGGGCTTCTCCCTCAATTTAAAGAAGTCACAGATGATACCATCACAGAGACTCCAGTTCATTGGAGCGGTCCTGGACACTTCCCTGGGAAAAGCCTTGCCACCAGAGGTGAGGGCTCAAGATATTCTACAGATGGTCACCAAGTTTCAAAATGCCCAACGTCTCCCAGCCTTCGACTTTTTGAGGTTGCTAGGCCTCATGGCATCCTGCATCTTCCTTGTGCCAGAGGCTCGCCTGAGAATGAGATCTCTTCAGTGGGCACTGAGAAGTCAGTGGTCGCAATTCTCAGGGAGAACGACAGATCTCCTCCGGATTCCGGGAAGGTAGCCCACGACCTTCAATGGTGGGCCTATCCAGAGAACATCTTGAAAGGAGAACTGTTTTGGCAACCATGGCCGGAGATAACCGTAGTCACAGACGCCTCACTCACGGGGTGGGGAGCCCATGCCAACAACTTGACCATCAGCGGTCGTTGGTCTCCATCTGAGTCCAGACTACACATCAACCTATTGGAGCTGAGAGCAATCAGACTAGCTCTGAAAGCTTTCCTGCCATCAGTACAGGGGAGAAATATCCTGATAATGATGGACAACACGGTGGCCATGCACTACCTCAACAAAAGAGGAGGCGTAGGATCACTGCCACTGTGCAGAGAGGCAATGCAGCTCTGGTTTTGAGCAATCCAAGAAGGAATCGCTCTATCGGCAGTCCACCTAGCCGGAGAGAAGAACTTGACAGCGGACGCTCTGAGCAGGCAGAGCAGTCTCCCACGAGTGGGAGCTAGCTCAGGAAGTCCTTCAAGAGATCTTTGCCCTTTGGGGAACCCCTCAGGTGGATCTGTTCGCCACAAGCACCAACAGGAAGTGCGATCTGTTCTGTTCAACGGAATTTCCCCCGAGAGGAGCTCTAGGAGACGCGTTCGCAGTGGACTGGGAGTTTCCACTCCTTTACGCGTTTCCACCAGTCCCTGTTATTCCTCAAATGATCAGGAGGTTGAGAAGATTCCGGAAAACCATGATCCTAATTGCCCTGGATTGGGCCAGGAGAACGTGGTACACGGACCTTCTAGATATGCCCATCTGCCCTCCAATCCGTCTTCCACTCAGAGAATCTTCTCTCGCAGAAGGGAGGTCAGGTTCTCCATCCAGACACCAGAACCCTCAACCTTCATGCTTGGCTTCTGAAAGGGTGAGGTACAAGGATTGGGATCTCCCTGATGACGTCATGGAGGTGTTGCTTTCGACCAGAAGGCCAGCACCAAAGTCTTTATACCGCTGCCGTTGGAACAAATTTTGCAGCTGGTGTAGGGAAGAGAATATCAACCCTTTTTCATGTGGTACACCAACGGTGTTATCGTTTCTACTCTACTCTACTTGGCAAGCTCAGGCCTTCAAGTTGGCACTGTAAAAGGCTATCTCGCAGTTCTTTCTATCTTCAAGCGCTCTGCGGAGGAACCATTGTATTTCAAACTTCCTCTAGTGGTACAATTTCTCAAGGATTAACTAATGTTTATCCCCCAAAACCATTCCAGGTTCCCTTGTGGGACTTAAATTTAGTCTTAAACTTCCTAATGGGGACTCCATTCGAACCACTTCACTCTTGTTCGCTGAGATTTATCACGCTTAAAACTGTGTTATTGGTAGCTCTAACATCTGCTAGGAGGGTGAGCGAGCTACAATCTCTCTCCTGTAAACCCCCACATACAGTTTTTCCACAAGGACAAAGTTGTCCTACAGGTGAAGCCTAATTTCCTCCCAAAGGTGGTTTCTGAATTTCATATTACTCAGAAAATTCACTTACCTTCGTTTTACTCTCCTCCCCATCCGGGGAAAGGGGAGGAAAGGCTACATAGGCTGGACCCAAGGCGAGCTCTCAGCTTTTATATCAGCAGAATGGCTAGGATCAGGCAAGCAGACCAACTGTTTGTAGGATACTCGGGTCACAAGTTGGGACTACCCATAACAAAACAATCTATCTCCAGGTGGATTATTTTGGCCATTCTGGAATGTTACAAACTGGCAGGGTAAGAGCCACCCCAAAATCTCAGGGCTCATTCAACCAGGGGTATTGCAGCCTCTTCGGCTCTCCAAAGAGGGGTACCGGTCCGAGACATATGTGCGGCTGCCACATGGTCGTCTGCACATACATTCACAAAATTTTACAATCTGGATTCCTCCACTACTCAAGAGACCAGATTTGGCAAGGCTGTATTACATTCGGTCCATCCCTAAAGGGATACATAACATTCTCACTCCCACCTCCAATTACATGCCACTGCTATGGGAGTCTATCAAAGATAAGGAATACGTCGGAGGACACAATCCCTTCGAAGAACAAGTTACTTCTTACCTCGTAACGTTCTTTTGACGGGATGTTCCTCCGACGTATTCCTTATCGCCCCTCCCATCCATCCCCGCAGTGATACTTCCCTTGTGGTTGCAGCTTATGCTCCTTCAAGGTCAATAACCAATTCAGGCATGACTTTTCTTATGCTACAAAACGGAACTGAGCAACGGACGCAGCGCGTGGCTATTTATGGGCATGGTGACGTCGGCGCCGATACGGTGGCCGTCGAGGGACATTGACTCGGCAGACGTCGACACGCAGCGCCCTCTACAGAAAAAGCTTCAGAGGCCAGCAAGCTGTAAACGTATTATTAAAGATAAGGAATACGTCGGAGGAACATCCCGTCGAAAGAACGTTACAAGGTAAGAAGTAACTTGTTCTTCTACGGCGTTCCCCAAGTCCGGTATGGCCTACTAACGATGAGTCAGGTTGTCAGGGCAGACGTAGTCCGCCTCGCGGCCCACGGGTTGAAAGGTGGAGCCAGGGGGAGATCAGGCGACCAGTTTGGTATGGCACTCCTAGCACGCAGCAGATCCGGGGTCGGGTGGGTACACTGGCTGCGATGCAGGTGGCAGCCGCCACAGAGCCAAATGTCGCCACGGGGTGCCTATACACCAGGGGACCCATCTCAATCTATCCACACTTTGACAGCACAGCTTCAGAGGCGGCCGGGGACCGTGCATGGACCAGTGCGGCAGCAGGCGCACGAGTGCAAAGTCGGGCACCGCACACAGCCCAGCCTCCAGTGTCGGGTTGTTCTTTCAGGGTGGCACCTGCCGCAGCCCGCGACTCCAGGGCAACTGCGGGCCGCTCGCCATCCTGCGCAGAATGCACAGCAGGATCTTCGTTTCAATGTGTTTGTTTTGCCCCAAATTTGGGCTGAGGGCGCCTCACACTCTTACTGACATGTGGTTTGCTTCTGGAGATCAGGAGCCCTGGAAAACCGCCATTTCAAACAGCTTTTCTTTGGCATCACGCCGAGCTGAAAGGCTAGGCAGCCATCTTTGGGCAGCTCCGCAGCACCCCCACACCCCCTGCAAATGCCAATATTAACTCTTAGATTCAGAAGATGTATTCCTGGAGTGGAACGCACAATCCCTTTGTCTGTAAAAGATTGTCATGTTTAATTTTGCCTTCAAATCCGTCTGGTGTCTGTCGAGAAAACACTAGTAGCATAGACACATCATGTTCTTCTATGGAAATTTGCAATTCGTCAGTAAAAGGAACTAAACTAGTCGTCCCAGAGAATCCCTGAGCATTCATTGCAATGCGAGACAGTGGGTATTTTCCCTCTCAAACAGAGGAACAAGTCACTCCAATGTCTACAAGAAACAAAAATGGCTTGCCTCCTATTGTTACCCTGCCCCTTGGTACCTCTTGGGGGGGCAGGGGGGAATCTGGTGTCACTGATAGCAGTGAACACATCAGGTCGCTCTGTGGCTGTCGTATTGTAGATGTAAATTCATCCCAGTACCCGTGAAAGGATTTCCGCCTACCACAGTCACACTCCCTATCTTAAATGTAGATGTTTGTGGGGGCCCTGCATTAGGGTGCCATTGTGGTGCCGCTGCTTGCAGTGTCGGTAATTGCTGTGCTTGTTTAGGCGCTTGCTGTAGATACCCTTGCGGCCTCTGATTTTCTGGGCTTTGCTGTGCCTGCTGTTGTGGCGCATATGTCCGATTCTGTGTGTGAGATCTTGGGCATAGTACTCCTGTGGTTTTGTATTATAGTCCAGAGAATAGCCCATCACCCCCCCCCTCCTTGAAGCCTGCCAATTCTGCTGCATGCCCCCTCTATTCCTGCACATTCGGGCTATGTGTCCCATACTCCCACAATTCCAACATAGCTGTGGCTGTCCTCCATTAAAGCTGCCTCCTCCTTGGGGGGGTGGAGGGGCTTCTGAAATCCCCCATGTCCACCTCTGGGTGGGTTCCCTCTGACAAGTGGCAAAAATGGTATCCACCTTGATCTGCAGGATACCCTACATTGCTTCACTGTACTGGCTGTACTCCTTGTTACCACACCTTCACCACTTGTCAATACCGCTCCTTCTATAGAAATTTTTTCTGAATTAACTTAACTTCCTCTTGCTTTCTGCCCTCCGCCTTTTTCTTGTTCTTCTCGTGCAACAATCGACAATGATGTACAATAGTCTATTGTAGTTCCCTCTGTAGAAAAATAACCTACTTCAAAAGCTAATAGATTCTCCCCAAGCTCCGGGTTCCCCTGCATGATGAAATGTTACCAGTAGTTGGTTTTCCAGCAATATTGTTACCCATGAATTATACAACTTTGCTAATCCATGGTCTACAGCAGAGTCTTTCTTTGTGGATGATTGCAATTTTACTTGGAGTCCTTCCTTGCACATTCAGAGGGATTGAAGAACTGTCGAGCATTTTCAAGTATCAGGTTTACACATTGGCTCCTTAACAAACTGTCCATTACATCAACAGGAATGCGTAATAGGTCCCAATATGGTGGATCATCCAGATAAATGCGTAGTCTGGCTGTTGAGACCCAGATTAAGCACAGGTGGGCTATGAGTGGCAACCAATCCCCTCACCAAATTCAGAACACTGGTGCAAACACTCACAGGGAGCCTAGCCCAGGGAGGTGAGAATATGGGCACACTAAAAAAGAAATACATTACATTTCTTTCTTTTTTTTTTTTTTTAAAAGACAATGGCTGTCTAGTTTAGAGTAGGAGCCGGAGACCAAAGACTGGAGGTTTAGTTTAGTTTAGTTTAGTTTATTACTTGTATTGCGCACCAAACCCGCAGGTAGTCGGGCGCATCATATAAGATTACTCACAGCTTAGTTGTACATGATATGAAATACAATACAATATGCATTATGTGCAAGATGCACTTTTACAATTTTTACAGTTTACATATATACAGAGGAAATTTATACATTATATACAAAAATGAGTATGTGCAAAATCTTTGCAAGCACCATACTGAAGGTCCGGAATAGAAGGGGGTAGGTTCTAGATAGGGAGGGCGAGCGCCAAAATCACGCTTAGCCATCAGAGTCTTTGAGCATTTTTATAAGGGTGTGGCGAAATTTTGTGAAGGATGGTTCTAGTCTGAGTAGGGTAGGGAATGAATTCCATAGTTGGGTAGCCTTGACCTGGAAGCTGTTACCTCCCACTTTGGCCAGTTTGAATCTAGGGGTCAGGAGGCAATTAGTATTTGACTGTCTGGTTGGTCTTGTCTCAGATTTAGTGATGATTCTGTCCATAAGATATCGAGGGGCCGCTTTGTTTACACATTTATGTGTAAGGGAGGCGACTTTAAGTTTTATTTTGTCCATTGTCGACAGCCAGTTGTAGGCTCTTCTGGTGTCCGAGATATGGTCTCTCCTGGAAGTTCCAAGCGCGGCTCTAAGGGCGTTGTTTTGCAGGAGTTGGATTTTATTATTTGCTTACTAGCCCCAATATACATGGCATTGCAGTAATCAAGTCTTGATAATATAAGAGCTCTAGCAAGGGTGATACAGCTGTCATTAGAAAGGAAGGCTGTGGCCGCTCTGATTAATTTACAGGTATAGGCAGTGGCCGAGGACAACGTATTTACCTGTTTGTTAAACGTTAAGGCAGAGTCCAAATAAAAGCCCAATGTTTTTACTTCCTTAGCAGTTGAAATGATGTTATTGTCGACGCTAAAGGAAGAATAAATTGGGCTAAGTTTCTTTAACGATATTTGTGTGCCCAGGATGATGATCTCTGTCTTGTCATCATTCAGGCATAGTCCATGAGAGGCCATCCATGCCTGGATGATGAGGTAAACCTTGTTTACCAAGGCCAAATCCTTTTCATAATCACCAGTAATAGGTAGGAGGATCTGCGTATCATCTGCATAGTTAGTGTAGGTGACACCCAGATGATCCAAATCATCGAAAAGGGGCTTAGTAAAAATATTATATAAGGTAGGCGAGACACATGAACCCTGGGGAACACCACACGTGATAGGGATAGGGTCAGCTGAGGCAATGGGAGAGAATACCCTCATGGTGCGATCACTAAGGAAGGATTGTATCCAGGCTGTAGCTTCTGGGGAGAAGTGTGCTGCCAAGTCCAAGTGGCTGCACAAGACCTGGTGATCGACCAGGTCAAACGCGGCTGATAAGTCCAGAAGCAACAGGAGAGCTAGGTCGCCTCTGTCCCTGAGGTCATCGATCTGTGCCTTCAAGTCAATTAACGCAGTTTCAGTCCCGTGTTGGGGCCGGAAGCCTGATTGTCTAGATCCCAGCAGGTGATTAGATTCTAAATGTTTTTGGATTTGTAGATAGGCTATTTTATCTATGATTTTCAAGAGGAATGGTACCGTGGTAATGGGTCGGTAATTTGTGGGAATTAGAGGGTCTAATGTAAGTTTCTTTAGTAGGGGGAGCACCCAGGATTCCTTGAGGTTAGTGGGGATACTGTTGGTCCTAAATGATGCGTTGATTAGTTTGGTGATAAAGGGTGATAGTTCTCTGGCTGCATCTTTTATGAGTTGGGCAGGGTATTGGGCGCCTTGACAGTTAGAGGGTTTGAGTGAGAGTATTGTCTTTTCTGTTTCGAGAATAGTAACTTTTGAGAATTTGAATCGTGTTAGTGTATCGGAAATAGTGGGCAGGGTTGAAATGGTAGTGTTGGGCGAGTTTATTGTTAGTGAAGCTTTTTTATTCTTAATTTTTGTTTGAAGAGTAGCAACTTTGCCTGTCAATGCTTGTTGGATATTCGAACACCAAGGTTTGTCCTTAATGCAGTTGTCAGGTACGGGGATGGGTGTTTCAAGTTCTTTAAGGATGGTAAAAGAGTTCCTTAGTACTGGAATTAGCTTGGGCTATTCTTGAATTGTAAGATTCACGTTTAGCTAAGAGAATTTCTTTCTTGTAGAGGGCAGAGCTAGCGCGCAGATTAGTTTTATTTTCTTCAGAAGGGTGAGCTTTCCATAGTAATTGGCATGATCTTTTTTTGGTACGTAATATTTTTAGGTGGGGTGTGTACCAGGAGTTAAGGTGCGCCTTGGGTTTGCTTTTTCTGAGTTTAAGTGGCGCGATTGTGTCCAGGGAGGTGGTCATGGTGTTGTTGAAGATTTTGATCAGGGCATCTGGTCCCAGGTTTTCTGGGAGGGCATTAAGGGTGGGTAAAATGAGGGGGAGTAGTTTATCGCAGGTGATGTTTTTTTTGTTGCGAGTAGGGACTGATGGAGCTAGTAGTGAAGGTGGTGCAGTAGTTTTCTCAGTGTTAATAGTAAAGGTTATCAGATGGTGGTCTGACCATATCACAGGTGAGTTGGAAGAGATGGTAACATTACAGTTATGGTCCGCTATCCAATCCAGAGTTCTTCCTTTAGAATGTGTAGGGTCCAGTACTTTTTGGGTGAGACCTTGTTCTGTAAGGATATTTGCCACAGTAGAGGCATGTGCGTCTTTTAGGTCGTTATATCCTAAGTTAAAGTCTCCTAATAAAATTACTTGGGAAGAGTTTTTTAAGTTGTTTGATATGATATTAGATAAGTCATCTTGGAAGGTCCCGATGGAGTTTGGAGGCCTGTATATTAGGTGGATTGTAAGAGTTTGGGTACAATTTAAGTTAAGTTTGGCTGATAGGTTCTCACATGAGTTGGTATCAAGATGTGGTATAAGTCTGATAGGTAGGTTATCTTTTGCAATAAGTGCAATTCCACCACCTCGTGCCTCAGTTCTGTCTGCTCTAGAGATAGTGTAGCCTTTAGGGATAGCTAGTGATAGTGCTGGACCTGCCGCAGCGTGCAACCAGGATTCAGTGACTGCTAATAGGTCTACCCAAGTTGTTCTAGCTGTATGATCTCTGATATCTCAATGGCGTGTGCTACCAGGGATCTGGCATTTATTAGAGCTCCTTTAAGAGTATGGCAAGGTAGGTCAGGTTCATACAGTTTAGACAGTCTTGCTCGGAGTTTGCTATTTCTGATAGGGGTTGAGCACGGTAGAGATACCAGTGATTCTTGCATGGTTAATATGGGGAGCCTTTCTACATAGATCCCGAGTGGGTGTAGTGCTATTGTAGAGGTGGAAGGGTAATAGTTTACCAATGTGCTTATTAGCAGCGTAGTGGCTAGGACACGGGTCATACAGGTCAATGGGCTCCTAGTAGTGTACATTGTAGAAGTGCTGGATGCAGTGGCCATGCAGAGCCCTGTGGCAATATCTAGGTTGGAGTCAGTACTTCAGGACCAAAATACAATGAGCTAGGGAGGCGCTTGGCTGTACAGTGCCCTATGGTGATGTCTAAGTTTGGGTCATCGCTACTCGACCAGAATATAGTAGGCTATGGGTACACTTAGCCGTACAGTGACCTGTGGACAGGCCTAGAATTCAAGTAGGTGCAACAGTATAGCTGAAGGCATTAGGTGCCATCTAGATTTAACATTAGGCAGCAGGACAAAAATGCATTAGTAACACCTAGATTTGAAGTACAACAGAATGACTAAGGTACATTAGTAACATCTAAATTTGAGATAAGACAGTTGTCTACAAGGCATTGAGTCTGAGTTCAGTCTTAGCGTGTTCTGTAAAGTTGCATATGGGTTCCAGACTTAGCAGATGCTGGCAAGACAACGATAGGCTGAAATCAGGAGTTTGATTAATGGCAATTCAATGGCAGACTTATAATGTAAAAGGTAGCAGTTCAAATGAGGTAGCATGGCATGATAAACTTAACAATGTGGAGATAAGAACAGTATAAGCAAGCATTACTTTATGACCAGTTGGGAAGTTGTCTACCCACATGTGGCGTATTGATGCCCAGGTGGTACTGTGAGATATTAATCAAGCATAGTAAGTGTCATGGCAGCTAATGACAAAATGTAGGGCGAGGGACAATGTACTAGCGGCTGACTTCGTCGAAGTGTACTGTAGGTCATGTGCCGGCAGGATAGGCAGGAACACAATGTGCACTATAGCGGAAGCAGAGGGTGCACGTGCAGGTAGTGGGGTAGGGATAGTTAGCTTCTCTGTTGTAGTCTC
The DNA here is from genome assembly GCF_040938575.1 of Ambystoma mexicanum. Classification (NCBI taxonomy): domain Eukaryota; kingdom Metazoa; phylum Chordata; class Amphibia; order Caudata; family Ambystomatidae; genus Ambystoma; species Ambystoma mexicanum. The sequence goes on from NC_090932.1 coordinate 1,606,973,440, forward strand.
CAATGATAGCAATGCTGGCGCTTAGATGTGGCAAAGTTGGATAAAGGGTTACCAAGGACTTCCTTACTAGAAAAGGGCAGAGGTACCTTATGCAGGAGCCAGGGGGGCTGGCAATCGGCAACCTCAGCAAAACAGGCTCAAAACAGGCACTAGTTGTTTGGAAAATATTGGAGGAAAGCGTGAGAGAGGACTGCAAGGTTCAGTTGACTGAGCAATACTAAAACCTGGAGGAGTAACCCAGGGACTCGACCAAGAAATTGAGAATGGAGCTAGAGCCAATGAGTGGGAGGGTGCTAGCCAAAGAGAGTGACCTGATTGTTGAGGAGGGTAGCTCTCGGAAGAGTGAAGTTTTGTAGTAGGGGGGAGAGAGAAATTGGAAGAGGCAAGATGAGGGGTGATTAGAGGGAAGGAGGATGCTAGGAGTTGGTGCAAGAATTCGTAAAGGAGGTAGAAGCCTGGAGAGCCAAGGGGGTAGAGTTGGAACAAGATGATGAAATGGGGTAAGGTGGGGGGGGGTGTAATTGTATGGTTTTGGAAAGAGTTCACAACGCAGGGAAGACGCTAGGGATGAAAGTTAGAAAGGGGAACCTACAAAGATAAAGGAGGGGCAAGAGAGTATAGATAGGAAAGATATAACAGAAGTCTGAGGAAGACTGGAGGTTAGTCGCTGAAGTAACATGATTGAGAGACGTCACTGGGAATAAAGGTCGACATCACAAGCCAGCAGGGAGACCACAGTTGGTGGCCATCCCTTACCGTGCCAAACTCCCTTTGTCTCCATACAGGACTTTAGGAGTTGCCACGCTCTTCACTCCCCTCCCCCTCAATACCATGACAAGGTACCCAGACAATTCCATTGGAGCAGAACAGCTTGAAGAGCAGCCTGTATGAACGCTGGAGAAGGATCACTAATCAGATTTATAACTCTGCCACAGCGGAGGTGAAAAGGGGAGTTCCATCAGTGCAACGAGTACCTGGCTGAGGATTGTCAACAAACCCTGGACAAAAGTAAGTTGTGGGCAGTGATAAAACCAGTGGCTTTGTTAAAGGGCTTTCTTTTGTTGCGCGATTGCTTTCTGGGAAGGGAGCCCCGGAACATTGAAACTAGAAGGAAGCTACTTGCAGAGTTTGTTTCGAGGGGATTGTGTCCTCCGACATATTCCACATCTTTGACATTGATTGCCACAGCTGTGCTGCTTCATAAACCTTTTTTGGTGTAGGCGTCCTGCGTTGATGACGTCAATACGTTCCCTCGAGGACCTCCTCAGACGGTTGGCGTCGCTGGATGTTATATGTAGGACGCACAAAGCCCGTAGCCCAAGTTCTGTTTTTTCCGTGAACGTGTTTGCTTCGAAATCTCTGTGCAGCTCGGTTCTCTTGTTGAATCGATTCTTCTATCGTTGTATTGCGAGTATGTCTTTGTCTTCTGCTACCCCGAAGTCGGACTTCAAGAAGTGTCAGGACTGCGGTTCCAAGGTGTCTCTTATGTACCCGCACAACGTCTGCCTCTGGTGTCTCAGCGAGAGCCACGCCACCAATGAATGTCAGTCTTTCACGTCGAAGGCCTTGCGGGAGCGGAAGAAGTTGTCGTCGACAGGTAGGGTTTCCAAATCCCATAAGTCGAAATCCACTGGACTTTAGACAGACTTTTCGAGGGGCGACTCTCCGCGTCGGCGTGAGTCCAGGGGGGGCCACATCTGAGGACTCCACCAGACGGCGGGTGGCTTGTCCCACGAAACACTTGTCGCCAGCCGAATGGGAGAAATTCCGCCGTCAGATGATTATTTTCGAATGGCAGGGCACCGTTCTGTCCGCGCTTTCGATAGAAGCCGGCAAGGAATGCGCTTGGGCCACTGCTCGTACGCCTTTGGGCTCGGACGGTCGGCGCCATCATCGGGAACCGTCGTGGTCCCGATTGGACAAGGATGATAGCCACCGTGCCTGCACCAGGTCCCGGACCTCATCGCCGTCGAGACCGTTGGAGCCTGTGAGGCGCCATGTCCGTCGAGGGACTTGCTCGAGGCTCCGGCTCCGAGGAAGTCGTCGACGCCATCAGCGCCAAGACCGTCGAAGGACATGCTCAGGGCTCTGGCCTCGAAGCCGTTGTCGAAGTCGTCTGTGCCTCGGTCGACGCCACTCCCAAACGGGTCCCTCGACGCCTTTTGATGAGGACTTGGCAGAGGTGCCCCGGAGAGCAGTGGAAGCTCAGAGGAAGGCGCTCGGCTAGTCTGTGTGGCCTGTGTTTGACCCCTTACTCTGTTCCTCCTCCCAGGGTGGACTTGTTCCACCCTTTTGGAGTACATTTCAGAGGTAGAGGAAGGGTCTGAGGAAGAGAAGAGGGGCGGGGGTTGTGCCCCCTGAGGTTCCGGATGACCTGTTGTCTCGTCATAGCCAATTGGAAGACCTTTGTCAATCTTTACATGACGCCAGTGGTCTTGATACCTCCCCGGAGGTTGAGTGTGGCAGGCCTGAGCCTGGTACACCTGCTGACTCCTCGTAGAGGCGCCTCATGTCGAGGGTGATGGAGTATCTGGGGTGGTCTGCTCCACCTGTTGATTTTCTGCAGGATGACCTGACAGATATCTTGGACCAAGGTCCACCCACTGACCCGGTGTTGCCATTTCATATGGCTTTACAAAAGAAGGGTGGTGGCAGCTTGGACTACTCCGGAGAGTCTCCCGGCAGTGACTAAGCCGTAAAAATACTGCCCAGCCAGTGGTGACCCCTGCTACTTGTTTACGCACCAAACGCTTTGATGGTTGGGCGAAGAAGGTATTTTCTTCTGGGGGTATGGCTTTAAAGGCAGCCAACTCTGTGCCCTTGCAAGATTCACGCACACTCTGTGGAATTGTCATTGGCGGCTGAGCATATTCCCGAAGGGGAGGAACGGATGGCTTCGTTCAGGATGGCAAGGATGTCATGTGTGAAACCGTTCAGTCGGGTTTGGACATGGCAGACTGTCAGCCGGTCCATGGCGGTGAGCACCGTGATGCACATGTTTGCGTGGTTGCGGAAGTCGGGTTTGCTCCTGACGTACAAGCCTGGCTTATCAACATGCCCTTTGATGGCGTCCATCTTTTTGGCAGCAAGGCTGACGAGAGCCTTGAGAGGTTGCAGACCTCCAAAGCTGCAGCGAAGTCTTTGAGCGCTGCAGTGCGTCAACCTCCGCCTTTTCAGCCTAGGGGACAGCAACGGAGGGGAGGTTCCTTTCGATACTACTCTTCTTTTAGTAGATCAAGGGGCGCTGCCAGTCAAAGGGGCCACCATAGGAGTACCAGAGGTGGAAAGCAGGGTACTTGAGGTGCCAAAGCCGCCTTCTTTCCCTCTGGCACTGCCGCAGCCGCTTCTTCTCCGTCATGAGGCCATATCCCATGGTTCGCCGCTTGGGGGGGAAGGCTTGCGCAGCATCTCGTAGAATGGCGTGCCATTACTTCAGATGTGTGGGTTCTGGAGATAATAGTCCACGGCTACTGTCTTCCTTACCGGCAGAGCCCTCCCGACAATCCACCAGGGAAGCTCTTTGAAGCGTCCGGATCTGCTCCTTTTGCAGGAAATCCTATCCCTGCTAGAGAAAGGTGCCATAGAACTTGTACCTGTAGCGGAGAGGAACAAGGGATGGTATTCCCCATATTTTTTGATTCCCGAAAAAAGACGGAGGATTGAGACCATCATGGACTTGCGTGGTTTGAACAAGCTCCTCAGGAAGGACAAGTTCAAGATGGTTACTCTTTCTCAAGTCCTCTAGGCCCTTCAACGGTGTCTTTCAACCTCAAGGATGCTTACTTTCATGTGCCGATTTATCCCAAGCACAGGAAGTACCTGAGGTTCGCGGCTGGCGACTCGCATTTTCAGTTTCGGGTTCTGCCGTTCGGATTGACCTCTGCCCCGAGGGTCTTCACCAAGCTGATGGTAGTGGCAGCACATCTCAGGAAAGGGGGAGGGGGATTCACGTCTACCCCTAGCTGCACGATTGGTTGATAAGGGCGCGCTCTCCCGAGCAAGTCCTGGATCATCTGTACGTCACCTGCCACTCCCTTTACAAGCTGGGTTTCTCCCTCAACTTAAAGAAGTCTCATGTGACTCCTACCCAGCGGCTCCAGTACATCGGGGCAGTGCTAGACACAGTGTTCGCCGCACCAGAAGAGGGCTCGCCACATTCTGCAGATGCTGGAAAAATTTCAACGTGCCCAGTCTTCCGGCGTTCAAGTTCTTCAGATTGCTCGGCCTCAAGGCATCCTGCATTTTACTAGTGCCAGAGGCCAGGCTGCGGATGAGATCTCTGCAGTGGGCACTCAAGATGCAGTGGTCACAGTTCTCTGACAGGATGTCGGACCCCGTTCAGATTCTGACCTCGGTCGCCCAGGACCTTCTGTGGTGGGCCGTCAGAGGAAATCTGTTCAAAGGGGCTCCGTTTTGGCAACCGTGGCCGGAGTGACGATTGTGACGGACGCATCCCTCACGGGTTGGGGAGCTCATGCCAACGAGCTGACAGCCAGCAGTCGTTGGTCTCCGTCGTAGTCCAGACTCCACATCAATCTGTTAGAGCTGCGGGCTGTCAGGCTAGCCCTGCAGGCTTTTCTGCAGTCTGTGCGGGCGAAGAATGTCCTGATTGACGGTCAATACAGTGGCCATGCACTACCTCAACAAAAAGGTGGGGGGGGGCAGGGTCACTCCCACTGTGCAGGGAGGCGATGCAGCTCTGGTTCTGGGCCATCCAGCAGGAAATTTCGATCTCTGCAGTTCATCTGGCCGGAGATGAAAATGCGGCGGCGGATGCTCTGAGCAGGCAGAGCATGGTCTCTCTCGAGTGGGAGCTGGCTCAGGAAGTTCTTTTGGAGATCTTTGCCCTTTGGGGGACCCCACAAGTGGATCCCTTCGCCACCAGTGTCAACCGGAAGTGTGAGAGATTCTGCTCGCGGGAATTTCCTCCAAGAGGAGCCTTAGGGGACGCGTTCGTAGTGGAGTGGTCCTTCCCACTGCTGTACGCATTCCCTCCAGTCCCCATCATTCCGTAGGTGTTGCAGAGGTTCGGTTCCCAGATGATCCTCATTGCTCCGGCATGGGCCAGGACAGCGTGGTACCTGGACCTTCTAGACATGTCCATCTGACCTCCACGTCGTGTTCCCTACGAGACAATCTGCTCTCACGGGAGGGGGGTTGAGTTCTCCATCCAGAGGTCAAGTCTCTCAGCCTTCATGCTTGGTATCTGAAAGGCTGAATTCTAAGGATTGGGACCTCCCTGAAGATGTGATGGAGGTATTGCTTTCGGCCAGAAGGCCCGCAACTAAATCCCTATACCGGTGCTGTTGGAGGAAGTTCTGCGACTGGTGCAGGGTACAGAATGTGGATCCTTTCCAATGTTCTGTTCCTTTGGTTTTGTCTTTTTTGCTTTCTTTCGCCCACAAGAGCCTGCATGTGGGTACCATTAAGGGTTACCTGGCGGCGTTGCCCGTATTTAAGTTCTCGTCTGAGGAATGTTCTTATTTTAAAATCCCTTTGAAATCTCAGTTTCTAAAAGGGCTAACATGTGTTTCCACCGTCGCCTTTCCAGATGCCGGGATGGGATTTGAATTTAGTTTTAAAGCTCCTAATGCAAGCTCCGTTTGAGCCCTTACATTCTTGTCCATTGGGACTGTTGTCCTTTAAAACTGTATTTTTAGTTACGGTTACTTCCGCACGCAGAGTGGGTGAGTTGCAGGCACTTTCCGCCAAACCACGCTTCACTGTGTTGCATAAGGACAGGGTTGTCCTTATGGTGCGGCCTTCTTTTCTTCCAATGGTTGTGTCGGAATTCCATCTGAGCCAGAAGGTAATTCTTCCGGCATTCTGTCCTCCTCCACATCTTGGTAAGAAAGCAGAGGGGCTCCATAGGTTGGACCCTAGCAGAGCTTTGGGTTTCTGTCCCGGGTCAGAGTGGACGATCAGCTCTTTATTGGTTACGCTGGAAGGCGTTTAGGTCAGGCTGTTTCCAAGCAGACCTTGTCTAGATGGATAATTTTGGCGATCTCTGAGTGTTATCGTTTGGCGGGAAAGGACCCTCCTGTAGGCTTACTGGCTCATTCTACTAGGGGTATGGCTGCCTCCACTGCACTACAGAGAGTTGTTCCGATTCGCAATATTTGCGAAGCGGCCACATGGGCCTCTGTCCATACTTTTGTGAAACATTATTCCCTGGACTCTATCCATGGGCAAGATTTGGCCTTTGGTAAGACAGTCCTCTATTCTGCAATTTGATTGGGCATTCTAAACATTTCTCAACTCTTTTCCCACCTCCTTACGTGTGTACTGCTTTGGGAGTCTGTCAAAGATGTGGAATACATCGGAGGACACAATCCCCTCGAACAACAAGTTACTTTCTTACCTGGTAACGTTCTTTGGATGGGATGTTCCTCTGACGTTTTCTACATCGTACCCTCCCTACCTGCCCCTCTACAGAATTTCTTATGCGATTGCAGCTTCCGTTTCCGCAAGACTTTCTACAGTAATGCTGGCGGGAGATTGGTGCCACACGTTCTGAGGGAAAAAACTACAACTGAGGCTATGGGCGTTGTACATCCTATATATAACATCCGGTGACGTTGACCGTCGGAGGAGGACCTCGACGGAGCGTATCGACGCAGGTGCCTACGCCGAAAAAGTTTTCCGAAGCAGCACAGCTGTGGTAATCAATGTCAAAGATGTGGAATACGTCGGAGGAACATCCCATCGAAAGAACGTTACCAGGTAAGAAAGTAACTTGTTCTTCTGACTCATACTTTGAACACTATCAGGCTTTAGTGTTTCATCCAGCCCTGAACGAGGGCAAGGGGATTACATGTTATGTTACTTGGCATTTATATAGCGCCTTGTGTATCATTGGTATGGTCTCAAAGCGCTGGTAGGTTGAACGCCCTTGGGAACCGTAGTTCAAGTCAGTAGAGGGAGAGAGTCGTAAGGTGCGTGCGTGCACCAGATGTGTGCAGCCGGTGCGGTAATTGTATGAAAGCTGCTTCTTAGCCGTAGGTGTAGCGGTTGGGAGGTGAGGTATGTGGTCATTCTGGAGGGATGACGTCCAGACTGATTTGTGGCTGCGTTAGGCCTGAGGAGACGCTTAAGTTAGCGGTGTGCATAGCTGATGTTTAATTAGGATGAGTATGTGGCGGGTGTTAGTATGAGAACAGCTATACCAAATGTTTCATAGTATCGCTGTGTTCTAGATGCGTGTTGGTGTATAGGAGAGAGTGGTGTTCAACTGCTGGCGTACAGGAGAGGGGCCCACAACTCTCAACAGATTTAAAAATCTGCCAGGTTTCATATGTTAGTGATATGCAACAGGGCCACGGGACCGTGATATAATAAATATACAACTTTTTAAATGCACTTCCAACATGCATGTATGACTTGAGGGTATAATAAGTACAAACCACACAGCAAGATGAGCACTTTTACTATTGGAATATCCGAATCCAAGAATCTGAACTGATACGTGAATAATGTGCGCAATATATACAAATTAATCCTTCGTTCAGGAGCACCCATTAATTCTTTGTGTTGAAGATGTGACCAATAAGAGCTGCAAGTGCCAGGCCGAAGGTCTTTTTGAAAAGACAAAGCAGAAGTTGTCCCCACCTCTCGCACGCTATAGACGCCTAGTCCCCCAGAGTCGCATCACTGGAGGACTAGGGGGATACCTTCCGGGTCTGCTTAAACCTGCTTCCTCTGTGCTCTTCATAAATTAGGGTATGCTTTGGGGGCAGTCTGCCTAAACCATAGACCTCTGTGGACCCAATAAAGCTTTTAACAAATCTGGTTATGAAAGGCTTGTGAAAACCCCCGCCCTCCTCCCCCGTCTCCTAAACAGACTTATTGCTCTATAGCTTTCATTTACCATAGTGGGCCCATCCAATCATGTTCCCAGTTTACTGGTGCCAGAAATGCACCAGAGGCTAACGCTAAGCATTTCCTCATGAGCAGTGACCTAGAGAAACTGGATACCATATACGCCAGGAAGTCCTGAATGTATGTGTAAGCCCCCATTCCCAACCCTCCACCCACCCCTCCACCTAGGGGATGGGAGCACCAAGAGTTACCAGAGAAAATTGGGTGTTTCTGGGACATTTATTTACCACCCTCTCCCTTTACCAGAGCAAATAGAGCTGTAAACCTATGCCAGTTCCAACTGTCAAAATATTGTGGGGGTGAAACCCCTGCCTTAGGTTAGTTTCTTCAGTCCCTCATGTATGGGATGGTCCATGTTCACTAATGGCTGCATGCACTTCTTCCATTTGATGGGAGGAATGGGTCACTAGATCACCTGTGTAATTTAATGTTTCTGCCCAAACCATGAAGAGTTTAATCTTTTGCTCATAGGAGAAATAAATCTGCAAGCCCATAGTCGCCCCCTTGCGGTGGAGATCCACACCATCTATCGCACAACTGGGACCAGACCAATGCCTACAACAGGGAAGACCTTCCCCCTGCTAAGATGGCCACTGCTGTGGAGAACAAGACAAGAAGCCTCTCAAGGCCTCTGACCCTCACTGCACCTCCCAGCTTAGTGCCGGCTGCAACAAATGCTCGGGCCACCTCCGAGCCGCGAGGCTCCGTTGCAAGGCCCTGTTTTAAGGCCTGTTGCACCCGTCTTTACCTGTCTTGCCAACACCAACCTGCATTGCGACTCCCTCGTACACCGTGTAGCGAAAGAAGCCATCGGAATATCTTCCCCCGCCAACCAAACAGCTGCTCATGTGACCTGACCATCAACACCAGATCCTAGGTAAGAGAAGCTCCTGTGCCTTGTGCCTGTCGGGCTGCTCGTCTAACCGCCACTTGGCAGGGCCCTTTCTCCAGCATGGGGTCTGGCATGGATTCACATGCTCATGAATATTCCCCGTCGTCAGGCCGGGAATCCTCGGTATAGAAAAAATCAGTATCAGTTTCGTTTCTGATCTCTTTCTCAGTAGTAACGCCGTTCGGGCATCAACCCCAACCCACTACAGACTACCTTCTTACCCGCCATGCAGCGGGTCAGTGCACCGCTGCACCATATACAGCATCGTGCCTCCTGCCCTTCACCGATTTCCACTACCCACCGCCGATAGATTTTTACCCGTCCATCACTGGGGTGACCCTCTTCCTACACCTTCTATGATGAGCAATGCACGCCTGTGCGCTGCCGCGCTCCATAATGTCCCTCCATGCCAAATTGTGATTTACACCCCTCCGGTTGGGCTTCTCTTGGTTCCTCTTGGACCCCCAGGTTGCAATGCATATCCTGCCGTTCAACATAATAGTGCCTTAACTTTTGCTGTACCCCATATTCCCTAGAATGGCCGCCGCCAGCACCTTCATCGTCTTCAAATGTTCACTATGGAGCTGTTGTGCATTGTTATACTGTGCCTACGCTACTGTTTGCAAATGTTCCCCAAGGCGCTGCTATGCATTATAATGTTGGCTCTCCTTGTACTTTGCCTCATTTTGCAGAGCAAGGTCCCTGCCCGGCCATACCTCCACTATTGCTTGCTAATGTATACCATGACGCTGCTATGTTTCATAATTTTACTCCTTGCCTCATTTCCCAATGAAAGGCCCTTGTTCCTGCCCTGCACCACTACAACCAGTAATCTCTAAGGTATCTCGGGGCGCCGCTGTGCATTGCTTCTCATCCTTCTGCTTTTCACGTTCCAGTGAAATATCCCTCCCAGCCCTTCTACCTTTACTTTGATCCAATGCACACCACAGCACTACCACTGTCCTCACTGCAGGCTCCCTAAGTGATGTGCCACAAGCCCCCTTGGCAGGGCTCCACCCAGCCACCTCACCATCCCAGCTCCCATCTGTTATCGATGATGATGGACAATGTAATGTTGTGTGCTCTCCTGCTGCACCCTATGCCAAACTAGAAGGGCCCTGCCCATCTCGACTACCCTCACAGCTCTCAAGCGTACAGCATGGTGCTGCTGACTACAATACCGGAGCCTCCCCAAGGGTGTCCCATGCTCCTTCGGAGGAGCTCTGCCCCTCCACCACTTGTTCTCCCAAATGGCTATCACTTTGCATTAATTCAGTGTCGCCTGGTGTGCTACCCCATGCTCCTGCAGAAGGGTGCTGCCATTTCCATTACCAGTCTTGTATAACAAGATTTGCCTGCTGCCCTTGTGTGCTACTGCTCCCTCTGCCTTCCCTCAGGTGCCCCTTGGTGGCCTCCTCCCGCCCCCTACACCATTCCTGCCAGCACTTGACTTGATCAGACCACTACCCATCGCCCAGTATCTCCAGATTCTTCAAGCAGCCGCCTTGCCTCTCTGGGCCCCCATACTTTGACCCAGATGACCCAGTTGGGCCGCCAGACTCTGGCTGCAGCCTACTCAGGGAATATCAACCCTCCCCCCCCACCCTTTTGCTTAAACCACCTTTTAAGCACTACATGTCACCACTTACTACTTTGGCACCCACTCTCAAGCAGTGCAAGCCCATGCTTGCTTTATTGGCACCTATGATCGTAGGATCCAGCACCTATATCCCGGACCGTACCTTACCATGCCAGTGAACACCCCGCACACTGAGACGCAGAACAAGAACTCTCTTTAGAATTACTAGCTCCAGAAACCTCTCATTGGGACTGGGACCCACACTACCTTGCCTAGATGTTCTTTGCCTTCTCAGACTCGGCTCTAGAATGCTAGCCATGATCAGAGATTCCTACCATTCTCACTCTGACTCCCCCAAACCTTTAACGCAGACTAACTTCCTCCCTCAAACGCCGCCTATTAACACCCTGCACATTCCCCAGATGACTAATACCGCAACTTGTCCTGGGAGGATAGCTTGGGGGCAATGCGCTCGCTTTGGAAGCAAGACGACACGGAGCAACACAGGTTTGATCCCCGGGTCCGCGCTTAAAAACCTCTGGGTATTGAGCGCGTTATAACCAATTATAATTAGAACTACTTCGCAACAAACTGAAAGCCTCAAATGGGTGTCCAGTCAAACGATCGAAAAAAAAGGATCAAATGACCTTTTGCTCGACTGCAAAAGGATCGAAAAAAAAGGATCAAATGACCTTTTGCTCGACTGCAAAAGGATCGAAAAAAAAGGATCAAATGACCTTTTGCTCGACTGCAAAAGGATCGAAAAAAAAAGTCTAATTTTTTTATTTATATATATTTTTTAGTTTGGGTTGGTAAACAAATGTATTAAAGAAAACGGGGGGATGGGGGAAACCCCCCATAAAAATTGACCCTTTTTTACGATCCTTTGACTGTCGGTCAAAAGGCATTCGATCCTTTTGTTTTCGACCCTATCACTGGCAACCCCTCAAATGCGCACTCATCAGTGCTAGATCCCTAGGTGTCCAGGCACTTATCCAAGATCTGATCCTAAAGCAACACCTAGAGACATTCTAGTCACCAGAGTCCTGGCACCATGACCCCTCTGGCTCTCTGCAGCCAACCCACCGGAATTTGTGGTCTACAGAGCGGACGGTACAAACTCAGTAGGACAGTACTAACTCAGTAGGAGCCAAATCCAACTTTCAAATCAGATCTTGCCCTCTTCCCACCACCCCAGGGTTTTTAATATCCCTACTGAATCTCACCACAGACCCACAAACATTCAACCTTCTCCTGATTTATAGACTACCTAATGGACTTGGTGTCCCAGAGATTGACATCCCACTTCTTATCTCACCCTTCATGAAACCATGAAATGCATCATCCCAGGAGACCTCAAACTAGGCTATAATGATGCCACAGACCCCAAAGCTGCCGCACTTGACAACACCCTCAGTGATATGAACTTTTACCAGCTAATCTCCTTTACAACTTGCTCAAAAGGACACATTCTGGATTGGATCCTCAGCCAATGCCAACATCAATATATCCTCCATTGAGCCAGTACCCTGGTCCAACCATTTCCTTATCTGCTTCACCCTATCCCTGATGAAGCTACGCAAGACCCTGCCACCTCCACTGAAGGTTATACAAACCCGTAATACACGTAACTTTTTAAGTTTAAGCACGAGGACCTCAACCCATCTCTCCTTGCCGGACTTGAGACCAATATCCAAACTCAAACACACACAGCACATTATCTTGCCACTGAATACCATGCTTGCCTGCTTCAGGCCCTTGATTGGCATGCCCCAATCATAACTTAAATCCCCAAACCTAACAGCTCTCGGTGTATCGAATAGATTGTCCACCTATGCAGGGGAAAAAAGATTACGACACCTTTACAAAAAGCATCCCTCTTCGGAGAACTGCTCAGCACTTGCCACAGCCGCCTGCTCCTCCAAGAAAGTGATTTCTCTCCTGCAAAGCAAACAGTTATGACTGTATCGTTAATGCCAGCTCCAATAGTAGAGGCTTGTTAGGTGTATCGACCCACGTTCAAGTTATTATGCTGCAACATTTGGTACTCTGGGCTTAGAAAATCCAAGATGGCCGAAAAGCCCACATTTGCGCCAGAATCCAGGAAAAACCGCGCAGTTTTTGTGCACACCAAAATGGTCGCCTGACCTGCCACCCAGCAGTGCGAGCGTGATGGGCCAGAAGCGACATGAGTGAAACGTGGTGCCAAAGGAACAACAGCAGTGCCGGTTAGCTCAAAAAGCGCTTTGAAATCAACTTGGTTTCTCTGAAATGCAAGCTCAAAATGCCTATTTCAAACATTGCAAGATATTCAAAAATCTTACTGAACACCAGCAGACGTCTGGTAGAATGAAGTCGTGTGTGCATACCAAATCTGGAAAGATGAAGAGCCTAAAATAATAAAACTGGCTGAACTGTGGATGTCAGCAGCTTAAGTGAAATGGGATTAAAGCCACTAAAATCGAAATGTTTAAAATAAATGAGTGACCTACTTTTAAGTGTCACATAGGTTGCAACTGTTTAAATGTCATAGTTTCGAACTTGGAATCAGCGTTCTAGCTGCATGTGTCAAAATTGTAAGTTTGATTTGAATGAAGAAAAATGGGAACAAAAGTGACCTTGGGCTGTGAAGCCTGGCTTAAGGAGATTGAATTCTGCCCGGCAACTACCCCCGACAGGAGTTGAAACTTGCCCAGCAACTGTATTCACATGCCTGGCCTCCCTTCTGCTGCCCCACCAAAAGGAGATCACACCTCTCTGATTGAATCAGGGGAGGGGTGCCTGGGACTGTAGGAAAACAGAACAATGAACTTCCCTTTGCTCCAAGCAATTGCTAAATCAGGGGGTCGTAAATGGCTTCCTCTTGGAAGGAAATGGGAGGGGCACTGCCTCTGTGAGCCAGCTGAGCTTGGAGGAAGTGGACAAACCAGAAACTCCCCCATGTGCTTTGGGAAACCACTCCCCTGTGGGCCAGAGCATAATTTTAGAAAGATGGATAATTCAAAGTACATAATTGTCAAAATTATATCAATAATATCATTATTCCTGTGATTTTTCTGTGCACATTTTAAGAGATGTTAGGACTCTGCGGTATGTTCTCGGGGGTAGTAGCGGAAAATAGGGTATTACTCCAAATGTCTGTATGTTAAAAATCTGACACTTCATCATCTGATGCCCATATTCCTTGCGCATATTTGTGTAAATTCTGGAAAAGTTTAGAGGTTGTGTTCTGGGTGAAAAGGGCAGAATTCTGTCAGAAGTGAACACAACATCTTACAAAGACAGGGATCGGATGGTTTTGCGATACAGAAAATGTTAACTGGACATATAATATTAGAAAAATTATACATAGATAAATATGCATTAAGTCAAAAATAGATTTGTGTGCAAAGTGACAAGGGGAGTGTTCTTTCTGTATGCCGTAAAAATGATGTCTCATGACACGGGATGACTCGCAATTCAGTTCCCCAGTGAGGCGACAGAGAATCCTCTAGCCTATCAGGATCCTCAGAGGGTTGGGGATAGAAAGTCAGCCTTCCCACCCACTTTCAAAAGACATAGAAAGAACCACTGAAAGCCAGATAGGGACTGTTCTTTCCACTTTCTTGCGAAGCACTTTGCCGGACCAGACAATATCCAGAAGGACCATATCCAGAACTTAGACTCCAGATAGATTCAAGAACTTTGAAGCAGAAGGCCTACTGCAAGCTAAAAGTAGTCTCAGCTGGCCTTACAATTTTGCAAACTGATTTACACCAGACTTCCAAGGGGCACATCAGAATAAAACAGCCGGGCTGTGCTGTTTCATTCTAGCCAAGAACTCTGTGCCAGAACCAGACCGCTGTGCAGTGTCAAGAACTTTTGCCAGAACCAGAGAACCAGACCGCGGTGCAGTGCCGATACCAGACCATGCTGTGAGCAGAACCAGTGCCAGAGACCGTCCGGGGCGAGTGAAGTCTAAACCTGACGAGATCTTGATGGCCTAGTTCAAAGTTAGTGTGAGTATCCAGCCAGAACTGTGCAAACCAATCTCTTAGTTTAAAATAATCTAATTCAAACCATTTCCACCTATCTAGAACTGCATCATAGAAGTTGTGTGCCCATTCTGTGATTTCAAACCTGTGAGTGTCATTTGTCATTTGAATCTTACTTTATTTCTGAGAATCTACCTCCACTAAATTGTCGTATCTTTTGAACCGCGCGTCCTAGAAGCGAGATTTAACTGCCATCTTAAAGCGAAGAATCTAACTTTCTACTCCTTATAGTTTTTCCATAATCGCGCTACACGCTCTCGGAAAAAGTGCCGTGAATTGCAACTTGACTCAACTTCTTCACCTGTCAAAAATAGCTGTCTTTTGCTTCCATTGCTGAAATTCGTTTTCAACCTGATAATCCCTCATGAATCATTGCTAGTGTTGACCTGAACTAATTCAAAGTAGTTGTCACCCAACCTGAATTTCCTATAGGGAATTAAAATCATTTTTAGCATATTCTCACTTCATTGCAAATCACATTAAAAGTATTTCAGCATGTTTTAAAAGCATACCGGTTGCTAGGGGGGGACTAGAATTGGTATTGCATTTGATTGTATTCCTGAAAATTGTGTGCTCTCCTTCCATTGCATGGGGGGGGTGAATTGTCAAAAGAAAGTGATCATATTATCTCTTGTGGAAATCATCTGTTATTTCTGTGCTTCATTATTTTCCATTCTTGCTTTTCCTTGAAACCATAAAGTATTCTCAGCTACCTTATCCATTCTATACCAACTCCTAAGTGATTAAAAAAAAAGTGTGCTAGTGTAATATTATCCATTGTTGATCACTGTCATATTCATAAGTGTGCTATCAAATATTAATTTATTTATAAAAGTGTGATATATATAATTTTTCAAATAAATCTTTTAATTTGCAAAACAAACCTACTTCTTGGCTCAGTGAGGTCAAGGGGACTCAAAGGGAGGGGTGTTATACAAGGGTTTATCATCCAGATCTATGAACTTGTCATAAAAATATATAAATAAGGGCTTCCCTTGGGCATCCCAGACTAGGCATTGACTTAGTTGGAGTGCTGATATGCAATACTCGGAGCTGGAAACGCCCATCCCCCGGTCGTGAACTCACGCTCCGACAAAGACTGGTGCACTGCTATTCAAAACACCTTCACCCTCAAAATTGAATCTCTACTAACCAAGATCAGTGCCAAAAAGGCCCTGCTCGTCACCAAATCACCCATGCTTATTCATGAAACCCCTACTGCCAAAGCCCCCACTCCCTTTATCCCCCTTTTCTCCTTCGCCCTCTCACACAAGAGCAAGTAGCTGCAACAGAGTCCTGAAACAGTCTTGACTGTAAGGGCGTCTCTTGCCCAGCCCACATAGTTAAGCTCTGCACTTCTTTTGCCACTTGTAAGGTCCAACATAAAATAGGCCTGGGTCACATCCCTACTTGGAAGAAAGAAAAAAATAACTCTTTGCCACCCACAATCCCTACTAACTACTGTCCCTTTCTTACTTGATATAAGTAATTTGAAATGTGCCTGTACACAAGTGTTTCTAGGCACAAGACGAGGGGAAACAGAGGGAGGACAAAACAATGATCTTACTAGGCCTTGTATCAGTCAGATCGTGCAAGTGTGAAATCCTTCACTGTCTAGCCTATGCCCAAGTCCAAAAGTTCCTGGAGCAAAACCAAATGCATTGCAAAAGGCGATCTGCCTTTCAGCCAAAGCATAGTGTAAAAACTGCCCAAACTCCTGACTCTATTGGTGATGCTGGCAAACTAGCTACCCTCCTCTTATTAGACCTCTTTGAGGCTTTTGACCACAATATTCTCTGCCACCACCTCAGCCAGTACTTCCACTTCTCCCCGGAAGCCACCTTTTTGGATCAACTCCTTTCTGAGTGGCCGGACCACATGTGTCTTCACCTGGGAATCGGCAGCGGTTTCCATCCCTGCCCCACTTGGTGTCCCACAAGGGTCATGCCTATCACCCACCCTCTGTAATATGTGCACAAAACCCCTATTTGATCTTCTTGATTCGAGAGAAGCCATCTACACTAACTTTGCGGCCGCATGAATTATCACACTCCCGGGCGACCACCACCTTGACACCATCAAAATCAGATCTGTCATCAGCACTATCCAAAACCCGATGACTTCTCATAATCTATACTGTAATGATGAAAAAACTCTGTCATTGGCACCTAATACCGACTTGGACACCTGGATCCCTCCTACTTGTCCTACTGCATTGACGGTAGCTCTATCACTGCGCTGAAACAAATAAAAACACTAGGGGTACACCTTGAAGCAGAACTTACCATGACCAGACACATTATTTCCCTAGCCTCATCCACGGCTTACACTGCTAGGCTGATCTCGCTGAGTAGACAATTCCTCTCCCCGGGCAACTGCCTCTCACTTGCGTGGGCGTTGAACCTCTCAAAACTAGACTACTGCAATATTCTCCTCATGGGCACCTCATCCACCAACTTGTCCAAAATGCAATTGCTCCAAAGAAAAGCGCTGTGGTTGGCATTTGGGCTCAAACGGTCTGATCACATCTCAGCTACTACACTGGAATCCCACTGGCTCCCCATCAAACCCAGAGTGGAATTCAAAACCCAAACTATTGCGCATTGCTGTATTCACAGGGATGCCCCGCTCTACCTTAACAATTGCATTACCCAAATTGTCCCAGTCAGGGCACTGAGATCAAACTCAAACACCTCACTGTTTACCCACCTGGTTCTAGAGTAAAGATCAGGTGGGGCCAGCTTCTGGGTCTCGACACCCACTCTCTGGAGCACTCGGCCTACTCCCATCACAAACAAACCCTCGTTCTCTGCAATAAAAAAAAGGTCAAAACATGGCTATTCAACAGATATGAATAACCGCTTGCGTTTATCTGCTTGTCTTGGCTGATCATTGGATTGTCTGCTCTCTCACTTAGGTAATGTACAGCGCTGTGATACCCCTGGGTCTGGGCGTTTCACAAATGTAAAAAATAAACATATAGTCTGCTGCTGACCCCAGACACAAGCAAGGGCTACGGGTTATAGCTTTATGAGGATGTAGCTTGGAGTTGAGGCATCGGCTGACGTTTTTTTTTTCTTCTTTTTTTAAATCCAAGTTGATCAGTGGAACTAAAGTTGCTGAGTGCAGTTGTTGAAGAGGTATACGAAGAGTTTGATTCACCAAAGGAGATGTAAATTGTCCAGTCATCTGTGTTTTAAGTGATATTTGAGCAATGGGTCTGGATTACGACCAAATACATGGCAGTTGAGTTTGTGTGGAGCGGTGAGAGGCCGAGCGCCATCAAGATGCATCTGAGACAGTCCTCTAGATGCTCAGATTGGTCCTGATCAGGATTATTCTTTCAGGATAATTCTTTGGTCAGTTGTTTGATGTACACCATGGACAAAGGCGTTGGCATCACTGCTTTATTAGTGTAGTGCTGTTTTTCCTGGACAGCGGACTCTCAAGGGTTGTGTGAGGAGGCCGATAATTATGCCTTTGAAATTAACCTATTTCAGCACCTACATTAGTGCCTCCTGGTGTTCTGTTTACGACTTTAGGAGTGCTACCACGGACTCTGTGAAGAGTTCTATTTGAGTGCATCAGTTGAATACAGTCCATGATTCCCATAAAGGTGAAGGGCATTGTCATTTTGATTATCAATTGTCAGAGGCCGCTGAGAGATTTAGATGAGCCAAGACTCTAGGTTCCAGTTTAGCAGTAATTCTCAGCAGATTGGTTAATACCTGTTTGTTGTCAATCTTGGTAAAAACCTGCAGACCATATAACCTTCTTGGTTTACTAATAGTTGAGGAGCATCTGTAACCTAATCTGTTGGATTTTGAATGAAGGGAAGGTATGCCTAGTGTGGATACATTGATGATGAAGCATGCAATCATGTACTACCAGGTGTTTTGTCTGAATTTGTGGCAGAGGGCCTGTGCGATTTCATTCATCCAAGATGGCTGCCCTTACTAATTTCCTTTTTGAGCTGTAACTGCTTTAAGGGTGCTTCTGTGAAAGATTTGCTATTTAGATTTTTTGTTAAACATGATCAAACGAATAGAAAAGTTCATATAAAATCTTTTTAATATCTTCTTACCGTTTCTGAGGATATAGCCTTGTAAATGATTGCTACATCATCGCAAACCGTCGACTGTATGCTCACTAAGTCAGAAAGTTTGCAACTTTCTCATTGAAATATAAAGTATCTATTTGCATTTAAAGAGCGAAATTAAGATTTTTACAGGTCATCTTCTGAGTCCCAGAGTTCATTTTCATCAACTACAAAATAGTTATCAGATTTTCGTCACCACCAAACCACACAGTTCTGTGCACCTTATTGACTGAGCTCGGCATTTGCAATGGACAGCACACAGTCCTTTGACGACGCATGCACACCGTACCAGCTGTATGATTGATTGTGGTGCACATCGAAGCGTACACTTTGAGAATATTGATTCTGCCTTCTCCCACCCAAATTGTGATTGCTCTGGGAGATTCTGGTGGTGTTCAGTGCATTGCCACCCCATCACCTGGTAATGAGTCCTTATGATGCATGGTATTAGATAGGATCTTGTTGGCGGCAGATTTTCACTATGCATCTTTTTTTGTGAACATCCATCAACACAGTTGACCAATGTCCGAAATCTTTGTTCCTGCTGAGTAGACTTGACTAATGAATCGCTCTACCAATCGTTCATCTTCCTTCTTAAATTCTTCTAGACATCCAAGTCTTCCCAAAGCTTCAAGGATTTATTTTTCTGAAGTCTTAAACTTTCCAGAAAGAGTTTTCTTTGTAAAGCACCCGTTAACATCACACCCTGAAAAAGCATGATTCCTACTAATGTATGCACTTTTGTAGGCCCTAAGCAGGAGTACAAACATTTTGAGAGCTAGAAATCTTCCATTAGTTTCTACTCCTGTGACAAACATGCTGTCAGATGGGAAAAACAAGTGACCACCACAGTGAAAGGACAAAAGCATCGGTATCCGGTGAAAAAATCTGGAGGGTAGTAGCATGACGATATGACACATAAAGGAACTGAAGAATTATTTTTGTGTCTTGCTCCTTGTGTATGCTTTCAATGTCTCCCACATCCTTTCCATCTGATGATTTGGATTCATTTCTCCAACTACCAGGTTTCTTTTTATCTTCTGTGCATGCAGAATTGCTTTATTTGAGAGAGTAAGGTGTTCATTAATCTTTGACTGAGTAAGCTGTTAAATCATCTTTAGTTTTAGCATGCAATAGGAGAGTTCTCTTGGAAACATTTTATTGATTTGTAAAATCTGTTAGTTTGTACTCCACAGGCGTTGCTTTCCCTACTCTATTCCTTTGCATGGAGTTCTTGAGTGAATTTTCTAGGTAGGTGTCAAGTACTAAATGAGTTTAATCATTCTAGAGCAGATAAGGATCTATTGTCTTGTTGAATTCTATTGCAAGGTCATGGCATGTCTTCACATATGACCGTTTCAGCAGTGCTTGCAATTCTGCCATTCCGTAAAGGACAGCTGTTGAATGTTTATATTTATATTCATTGTGTTTTATAGAGTGCCTTTTGTCCAAAGCACTTTACATAGGACAGTCAACAATACAATGAATCGGAATGCAAATCACCGTTCATAAACAGTAACATTCAAACTGTGTTCATAAATGGTAACAATTAGCATTCCTGGGAGTAGTCAGTCAATCAGTGTAACAGTATGTTTGCTCAGGTACAGATAATCTGTCCTCATTATGGATGGGGAGACCTCTGTATGTTCCTCTTCCAGTATCTTCATCAGCTTGCATTTGTTTGCAGCTAAAATCATTGTACCATCCAAGTTGAACATTGAAAGAGGTACTGCAGAGAATTCGTAATTACTCGAGCATTCCTGCAGATAAATGTCAGTTCGACTTCGTGAAGCATTCAGCAAATATGTGAACAAAAAAGATCTGCCTTCAACTGCACTATGGTGCCTGTTACTTTTTGTCTTAACAACTTTGCATGCACTTTTATGCAGCTGCAGGCAGCCCTACAGATAAGGGGTGTATTGGCTACTCTAAAAATAGGCAAATACTCCAAAAAAATGTGGAGTAAAAATACTCCCAATAAAAAATGACAACCGGACACAAAGCACCTTGTGCCTCTGCTTTCACTGACACAGCTATATGGATATGTTTGGACCATTAGTGAATGTAGTACCACATTTTCTTTTGTTGTATTTATTGAGCGTTTGTTAGGCCCTATGCAACAGAATTTTGTTTCGATGCACCACAAGGCTAATTGGGGAGAGAACAGAGGAGTATATAACAGTAGCAAAACAGTAAATATACAATTGTGGTCCTACTAGTCCTTGTGGCATTTCGACATACGAGTGCAGTGGAGTGAAGCGCAGAAGATGAAAAGGGGGGTGTGGAGGAGAGGGTGTGGAGGGGGCACGCAGCAGGGTAAGGGCAAGTGCTGGTGGGAGCCCAGGAGGGAAGTGCCAGGGAGGAGGCCACTGGCTGAGTGCTAGGGCGGAGGAATCCCACGTGTGGGGATGCACAGCCGCCAGGCATGGTGCCCGTAAGGGCAGTGCTGAGGGGATGGGGAAGAGGGGGTGCTGTTGTCGTCTGGGTACAGGGCCTGGTAACTTGTGAGGTTCATGAAGGACCAGGCCGCCAGTCTAAGCGGCAGTGGGGTACAACTGCCTGATTGGAAGAAGTAAACCTGTATCTTTTAATGTGTATGAATAGGTGCAAAGAAATAATTATTACAAACATTTCAGTTTTCCAGTTAAAACATTTTTACTCGGTTAATAAAATGCTCCCATTGGGAATTGAACTTACATTTTTTTTAAATGAGTAAAATACTCCCACTTCAAATCACATCTGGAGCACTGACTAGGTTTTTTCTTCATTGGTGCCCACACGCTACAACTATCTTATTCAATCCAGTCATCTTTAAAGCTGTTGTACATTCGGCAACCTTTTTCTGTAATTCTTGATGTGTACTTCTGAATTTTTGTTCATCAAAAACTGCCTTTGTTATGTTCTTTTCCATCTTTCACAGGATTAGTCATTGGCATGATCGAGTTGTAGATCTGTTGAACATCTTCCTTTTGGCGTGTTACTTTGGAAGCTGTTGGGTGGTCATGTTTTGACCGTTTGTAATCTGTGATTACTATAATTAATTTTGCTTCTGTAGACAGCCTTGACATCTCAGTAGAGGCTAAAAAGAATCATGCTGGAGCCTGTTTCTTTTGAGAAATATTAACCACACCACCAAGTACTTGCATTGCCCTGTTTGGTGTTTCAGAGCATTATCTGAACCTAAGGCACAAAAGGATACTTTTGTTTGCTTAGTACCCAATTGCCTTTCTGAAACTCGCTCCCTAATTCTGGGTGTTTGTTTCATTTCAGCTAAGTAGCATGCTGTCATACTTGCGCAGTTTTATCAAATCAAGGGGCGAAAAAGTACTTAACCTCTTCAAGTGATGCAAGGTGTAAATCCCAGTTTGCAGTTCGCACGGATCTGATAAATTGAAGCATTGTGTCCACCATATGAATGTTCTGAAGAGCAACTCGAGTATTGTTTTTTCTTGAGGTTCTTTAGCCTCAAATGCTTCTGTTTTGGACATTGCATTCAAATTTGTTAGAACTGTCACAATGTAATTATGTACTGATTTTGTTTCTTGGGAATCATCCAATTGTAAACCTTTAAGTAACTTCTTAATATCAGGTTCTATCCTTTCCTTGATTTCAACATGTTCTTTGTAGAATTCATTGATGATGCATTTGAAAAGTGCAAGCCTTAGTGGCATGTGCGCTTCAACTGCTCTCTTTATGTACTTCTCTGATATAACCCTCGACACAACATTTGCATCATAAAGTACAGTTAAGGTGCCCCCAATGCCGGCACCATTCAAGAAAGAACCAATAGCTCGAAGCATCGCCATTGTTATATGTAGCTCAGTTGTTTTTTGGGTTGTGAGGAACCTGTTTTGAGGTACCTATTGGTAGAACTCTGCACCCTTTGTGTTTTCAATAATATATTTATTCAGGTCGCATCAACTTGGGTAACAATGGAGTCCTTGGTTCCTCTACTCCATTTGGAAAAATGTATTCAATTTTGGCAGTTACACTAAATCTTGCTAATGCGCCGTTTTTTCTTTTCATGTTTCATTGGAGAAATGGGCGCATTAGCATGATTTAGTGTAACTGCCAACATTGATTATATGTAGCTCATCTGGTGGCTGTCAAGTCTTTTTTTAGACATAGCTAATTTTAAAACTGGCTTGCAAAAGCCAATATCCAATGTTGCAACTGTTTTGGATTCCGGGGTGACAAAAGATGTTAGCTTCTTCATAAATGTGAGCCGTTTGTGTGCTTGTTGCGCTGGCTTCTGAGTGGGAGCACACACTCTAGTTCCTTTAGTTGGAGGACCACTTATAGCACCTGCAGCCCTCCACATGTTTTGGTTCATGGATCACATGATCCTTCACCATGGACTATACCTGTTAGTGCTGATGGGACTTGTCGTTCAAAACATCTGCCAGGTCATAGGTTGCAGAAAGGCAAAATCAAGTAGCCTTTTTCATTTGTAGTGCACATATAATTTATAGTTGCAGAGATACTTAACTGTCCGTCACCAGCAGGATTGCTTAATGCATCACGCATGTGGATTCTAGGCTTCAAATTACAATGTTTTTATAGAGCTCAACTAATCAATCCGATGAGTTTTTAGCAGGCATCCTACACAAGCATTCTACAAAGAGCTCCCCCTGTCTCTATTTAAGACCGTAAGAGGAAAAGGCAAGTCTTGATGCTGCCAATGCTCAGCACTATGGAAAACATACGTTCTGATGTTGGATATGTCCGCCTCAAGAAAAGCTGCAAGTCAACATGGGTGAAGATTATTTTTTGAAGTTTAATATTATCACAACTCTTTGCATTACAAAGCACACCGTTGTTACTACTGTGAATACACAAACCCAGAAAATGCTAACAGAAGGGTATACACATACATGCAGTGTGACGAATCAACTTCGGGGGCTCCAGTGGTCCAGAGATGAATATCGGTTTCTAAACCATCATTCAGCCCCACACCTCTAGTACACCAGAAGGGATCCAAACAGATTGGAACACAAGTCAATTAAACCTTTTCGTCAAATTTTGATACCGTGGACGGAATGGCAGGCTTATCTCCGCAAGATTGTGGATCGTTGGTTAGTAACAACACAGCGAAAATGCAATTATTACCCAATGATAAAAGGGACTGTCTAGTCAAGGTTGCATCAAAATATCTACTATATCACTACAACAGACAATTCTAGCACACTACAAAATACAACTCACCCTGTAAAGGAACACAGAGGACAGTTTCACGAAGGAAAGAAATGCACTCTGGATACTGACGGGAGGATAGTCGGTAAAGCAATCAGTTTTAACTGTTCAAGGTTATTTGGTTTTAGCACCAAGGAAGCAAGGCGTCATAAATGTCGCTAGGGGGCTTCGGAGAAGGACCAGGGGGACAGAACCACAAGGTACTTGGTGCTTGATATGTTCTTGTTTCTCGACAGCATCAAGCCTGTTGAAGGACGTTTTGCACCTCCTGCGACAGAGTTCAAGACTGGAGACAGCTGCGGGTAGCAGGCAGTTAGGCAAGCAAGGCTGTATGGACGGCTGCAGGCTGGCCTACACGTGGCTCGGGTCAAGAATAGTCTCTGCTGGTTGGCAGATCTGGAACGCTGGTCGAGGCACTCTGACGGCTTCATGACTGCAGCATGACAAGTCAGTGGTGCAGCTGGTTGCGCTTCAAGGGCTGGACTGCCTCAAATGTCCTTAAAAGATAGACGCTGGTTGATGCTTGTGCGGCACTCCTCCTAGCTTCTTCACAGGGCTTGTGGTGTCATTTCAAAGCCGGCCAAAAGCTGAGGACAGTGTTTGCAGGCAACAGGCTTGCCCTTTGTTCAGAGACTCTCTGGCACTTCCCACCTAGGAGGTTTGCTGGTAGAACTTAGCAATGCACACTGTGTGCTGGCCGGGTACTGGTTATGGAACTGCTGGACGGCTCCTCGAAGTCTGGTCTCCCTCTGTTCCCTGGTAGATGTTTAGGGGAGGGATCTTGCTTCCCCTCTTGGTAATCCTGTCCTTCCTTCACTGGCAAAAAATATAAGGCAGACTGTACTTTCAGCCAGGGACCAAATGAGTCCTACTTACTCCTTTCAAATTCGTTGGATGATCTGGTAAGTGAGGGGTTTAGCCCTCGTTTAAAGCCACATGGGCCCCAGTGGTTGGTGCAGGCTAAGCCTACCTTAATGAACCAATCCTGGGCCCCCACCAACAATTTTCTGTTATGCGTGCGGTCAGGACCAGAGAGCTTTGCAACAAGAAAGGTGAGGGTGACAACAATTACTCCTAAGTCTCACCCATCTTCCTGTCTGTTGCTGTCACATTCCAACTGAATATGACGGGAGGACGGCACCCGTAAACTGTGTCCTGCCGGAGTATACGTGACTATGCGTTTTGTGCGGTGAGCAGGCAAAATGTGTGCGGAACGGCCTCGCATGTTTTCAGAAGTTGAGCTCCCATCATTCATTTTCATTTTAAAAAATAAAGCGAGCCCAGGCGAGCGCACACTCCCCGTGCGAATGGTGAAATTCCTCACACGCCGTTTTAACATTTAAATTTGCAACCCATTCTTAATCATTGGCTTGTTTTGGAGTGGGGACGGACAATGCCGTTGACTGAAGAAAATACACCACTTATTGTGAGGTGTCTGGCATTTGGGTTGAGTGGTGGTTGGGGATGTGAACTTTCAGCCCCTTTTTATACTCCTCCACTTTATTTGGAAGTGTATGCATGCATTCTTCTACACTAGTCATCAAACATTTGGCAGACGTCTTGATCGCAAGTGCAAAAGGTCCATATCACTGACTTATTTATAAAGCTGTATTACATTTTAATTTCAGTCTTGCCCTTTTGTTCTTGTTCCATAAGTAATTTTGACTTCAAATATTTCTCCTTATCGTCTTCTGCGTTGTTCCTCTTTTCTCACCGACACCATTCTGAAGCAGCTGTTGATCTACGTGATGAAATGGATGTTATTTTGTCTTGTGTGGAAGCTACGTTTTTGACTATTCTCATTAGGTCCTGTATGGCCATTTATCCCTGGCTAAGTGAATACCTGCAGCACAGCAACTATTCCCTGCAGAGAGACCATTCTTAATCTATTCCCTGAACTCCGAAGCTGCAAACCGGACTCTCGTTTCCACCAGTCCAAAAAGAATTTGGGAGGATGCTGCACATACATGTTGCCTTTGCAAATGCTAATCTTCTGTCTGTGGCTGTTCCTAAAGCCAATTGAAGTCTTCATTTACAGCTCATTTTCTCTTGCAGGTTTTTATAAAATGTGTTGGGTGCAAAATTGGGTTACGAGAGAAGCATAACGTTTTGCAGATTATGTGGCACGGAACAAATTGAAACTGCTAAACATTTGCCATGTCACTGTGAAAGTCTTGCAAATCTTCGTGAAAAGTATCTCTTAAGATCTAAGAATTCTAGTCTAATTGAGGAGGTAGAAATTACATGGAAAAGACTGATGGAAGGGAATGACACGAATCTGATATAGCATATGATGAGATTTTATGAACTAATTTTAAAGGACCTATCAGAGGATATTTTTGTATGTTAATTTTAACAATTGAAGATTGCGTGATATTCTGTTTTAATCTATGTTTGTATATGTCAAGCAGTAATGGCTGTGAACATATTTTAAATAAATAAAATGTGTTGGTGGAAGACTTTATGTAACTTATCCATAGTAAACGTACTGTAAAAAAGTTTTTGGCAGGAATGCATTTTAATTTCTTATTGATAAGTTGTACTTGTTCGTTTGGCGGTTCTAATTGTCAAGTTTTCTTTTTGTCTTCCGTTGCAAGGATACCCTGTGTGTTTATTTTTAGAACCCTATTTGCATCAAACTGGCTTTGTGCCCGAGAACAAGTTAATTTCTAGTTGTGAAAAGGCGCTGTCGTTTTTCTGTGAACTGTAATTATCTGACTGCAAATGCATAGCTTAAGGAATGTTTTAGTCGATAACTAGAACGATGTGCATTTTAAAACACAATGTATGAATTATCTTTGTCTTAGAGGGCAGTGCTGCTTTATACATAGCTTAATCAACCCGAGACAGACATTTTGCAAGGTTGTCAGGACAACTACATACCTGGTTCACCCTTACTGGGGTTCATCAATGCAGTATAGTCCTGACAGACTTGTTGTTGGATCATTAAGGCATGTATACAAAACAACCCCGAAAGTTATGGTGTGCTATGTATGAACTCACTGCTCTCTAATATGAAGAACATTTCCTGTTGAAAAAAAAACCTCACATTTTCAATAAATTGGATAACCACAATGCCCAAAAGGCTGACAAGACACAACCCTAACACTTAGCTAACTGCGCCATCACCAATCGCGATAAGGGATCAGCGTGACATACTACTTGCTCCATTTCAGTCTGGTCAGGCTTTCTATCCCAGCTTAAGTTGTTGGGCAACAGGCTTAATGGAGATGAATAGGCAATTAACTTTCTTTGATTTAGTACAGTGACATACCATACATCCTCAAAACACATACATATGCAATAGGGTTACAATATTGTTTTTGGGTCAACACAAATCGTCTGAGCAGGTTCCACAGGACCAGTTAATAGTGTTAAACGTGTTATCTCGCAGTGCATTTCTGGGCCAAATTCGTTTTCTGTAGGTACTCTCATAATGGGAACCATATGTCCTTGAGCCTACAGCTTGGTACAATCAACAAGATGTAGCCTTCCTCCCTTTCATTAGTATAGGTCAATCCCCTGAGCCATACATTGACATCCGGGGCGACTTAAATTTCCAATACTTCAATATGCATTTTTTGGGCGATCAAGCACCCCAAATTAAAGAGCTTGTGGATCTTCACAGATACCTTCCCAATGTCCCCTAACAGGTATTTAGGGACGAGAATGAAGGTGGGATTTCAGTAATATCGTCTAGGGCATCCGCCACTGATCACCACAACTGGGCAGTCTGTGGGCAACTCCAGTACATACATAGGGAGCCGCGGCAGCCGCGCCACATTTTATGCATACATCACTGGTCGTTGGTGAAAATCTTGATATACGCACAGGTGTGTAATGCATTTGGTTGAGTGTCTTGAATTGCATCGGTCTAAATGGAGCTTTTAGGGAAACTTCTTTTGTCAAATGGCACCAGCGCATCCACTGTTCGTGTATTGTAATAACCACATTTTTCCCATTACACTTTGGCACTATTGATGGGTGTTTGATTGGTCTGGCATGCTTTGTATAGTCTGGATACCAGTCCCCTAGGTTATTTACTGGACACTACCATTTCTACTGGCTCACAGTCGCATGGTTCTTGGGGGAAACGAGGGCCCACGACTCTGAACCGCCGTTCTTATTCTAAAATATTGAAGTGTTCTTGTTGGGTTGTTGCCCAGTTTAACTGTAAAGTCTTCTTGTGTGACAAATATCCCATCGGGGAAGAGGTCCTGTAGAGTCTGGTCCTCATCGGGATCCCACATGCTTTGGATATCTGTCATGTCAGGTGGAGACCAGGGCAGTTCCATAGGGGAATCAATGCAATATTGCGTAGACAACGCAGGTCTCTTAAACGGTCTCGCCCAAGCATTTACTGTTGCGCGACCCAGGTCAAATTTACAAGAATCGGTATGCTGATTCGCGAGAATGATAAGTTTGAGGGGGAGGCACTGTATGTCTCTAGGGCTAGATGTGTTGGGGGAATCATGAGAAGCATACCAGTAGCCCTCGTACTGCGTGGCTACATTGTGCTCAAAGTCGGGGGCTTGCAGGCCACCACCTTCGAATGGTTCGGTCAATCCCTCCTATTTCATTTTGGAACCCCTGTTCCCCGTGTGTATTTGATTACTAGGGAGCGCAATTTATCAAAGAAAGTATGTCTCGGGCCATACTGGAATATTATTAAAATAGTACGGCAGTTTAGGAGCTACAATCATTTTAAGTATTGAGAGCCTGCCATACAATGAAATGGGGAATCTCACCCACAGCTGCAGTTTATCTGCCAGTCTTTAGTTTGCCTCGCGGTTATCTGCCAGTAATGAACAATATGATCGAGAGACAAGTATGCCCAAGTATTTAAATTTGTATGGGAACCATGTGAACAGCCGCTCCCCCCCACCCCCCCACCCCTGAGATCGGTCGGGACGTTTGTGGCGTCGGTCAGTGGGAGCAGGTCCGATTTTGACTCGTTAATTCGGTATCCGCAGTGTGTTGCGAAATTATGGAACTCTTCCAGCAGTGGAGCCATGTTTTGTGTCAGGTTGCGGGTATATAACTGTGTCATCGGCATAGAAAGATATCATTTGTGGTGGGCCTGCTGTATGTAAACCCCTATGGATATGTTTATTTCGTATTATACGTGCAAGGGGCTCAATCGTCAAAGCGGAGAGTAGAGTGGATAATGGGCAGCCCTGTCTCGTCCAGTGGCCCATATGTAAGGTGGGTGAGAGCGTACCGCCAGTGCGAACTCTGGCTGTTGGGCCAACATAAAACAGGCGTATAAAGTGATCGCCACCCCACTGCATATGTTGAAGTACTGCGCAGAGAAACTGCCAGTCGAGTCAAAGGCTTTCTCGGCGTCGAGCGAGGCGGCCTTGGCCTTGGCCTTGGCCTTAGCCTTTGGGTCTATTTGGGACATGATGCAGAAAAGTATGCGCAAGTTAAATGCCGTAGCGCGGCCGGGGATGAATACGGATTGGTCCGAATGGACCAGAATTGACATGAAGGGCAGGAGCCGTGTGGATAAGTTTAGCAAAAATGTTCAGCATTGATTAGAGATAATGTTCTATAGGAGGCCTTTTGGAAGCTGGTCTGTTCGGTTTTAGTAACAGTGATTACAGCTTCCGAAAGTGAGTGTGGTATTTGACCGAATTGAAGGGATTCTTCCCAAACCTTCAAGAGCTTAGGTGCAAGGGGCTGCCGGAGCTCCTTATACTGTTTAATTCCTTTTCCATCGGGTCCAGGGGCCTTCCCTGACTGGAGAACCATTATTGCGTCTACAATCTCGTCTAGTTTGAGGGGTTGGTTCAGCAGTAGCTGTGTTTCTGGTGTAAGTGATGCAAGTGGGATCTCATTTAGGTAACTCGCCAACTCTGCTTCAGTGCACCTATCGGAATTGGCATATAGGGTCTTATAGTATTTGTCTAACTCGATGTTGATTTTCCTCAGGTGTAGTGAGGATGTTACCTGATGTCCCCTAAATCCCGGTGATGTGCTGTGCCCCTTTCTCAGATCTAATGGTGCCCGCGAGGAACCTGCCCAGTCTATCTGCTTCCCCATATCGCCTTGCCTGGGTGGGATGATTTATCAAGCGGAATTCTCCCTCCGCCAATTATGTGATTTTCAGCAGGTTCCCCTTAATGAGGCCTAATAGCTCCCTGTTGTGTGATGTACCATATGCATTCTCGAGCTGTCTCAGCGTTCTCTATCCTACCTAATTCTCTTCTCGTTTCCTTCAGACTTCCAGTGGAGACAGAAATCATCTCGCCCCCTCAGCCATACCTTGAATGCCTCCCCGACTGTGGAATAATGTGGAATGGAACCTTTGTTCCTCTGGGAAAAAGTCTGAATCTGTTGCGTAGGGTCTACAGAAATATTGGATCAAGTAAACATGAGGGGTGGCATGTACAAAGGGGGATGGGGGGGATGCAAGCGGTGGGGGAGGACTGGGGCCATCCATTTGTATTATCAGTGAAACCGGTGAATGATCGGAAATAGTTCTAGGGTGGATCTTGCAGTCCTGCACTTGAGCCATCAGCGCTGCCGCAACCAACCAATAGTCAATCCTTGATTGCGTCGTGCACCAATGAGTAGTAGGTGTATTTGCATATGCCAGGGATGCGGTCCCGCCATGCATTGAGTTTGTTGCAGGATCGTGCGGCTCTCATTAGTCAAATCACATTTGGTGGCCATAGACTAGTCTGCTGCACAGTCCAGGATTGTATTAAAGTCGCTTCCCCATATAAGGGATTGGCTACCCCCTATTAGAATTCCCATCACTTGACCCTAGAATTCAGGGTCATCAAAGTTTAGGGCAATACATATGAACTAACATTGTATCAATACCGGCTAGTTTGCCCCATAGGATCACATACCTTCCCTGCGAGTCTTTGCAGCGCTTGGCTTCCTGGAAGGGGAGTGAGCGATGTATCGTTATCGCCACTCCCCTAGCTTGCGATGAGTAATCAGTGTAGCACCGTTGGGGAGAGGAAGGGGGACAGCTGGGGGCAAATCTCTCATTGAGTGGCCCCTGGGCATGAGTTTCTTGCAAAATTACCACCTTCGGGCCGTGGTGGTTAATGTATGCCACTACGTTGCGTGACTTGAAAGGGTGGTTGAAGCACCGGACATTTCAGGTTAATGAGATCTTGTCACCTTTAGTGTCCTGTTTGTGTTAAGTGATGAACATAACTTGCGTACATAAATTAGAAAGGCTTTACTTCGATGTGTAATGGGGGACAGTCTGCACTTGTTATCAAAACCCTGATAACTTGTGATGTACTTGTACTTCATCTACCACAACTCGACCAACGTCCTCCCCTCCACCCTCATCACCCCTAACTTGACGATGTACCCCAACAAAAAGACTGGAAATTTCCTGGGGTGCACTGTGAACAGTTGCTGCTATCACCTGGCTGTTTGCAGTGGCTACAGCCGGTCCCAACTATACAAATGTTGCATATCCATGTACGGTTTTGTGGAAGGAGAGGTTTGATCGGCTTCCTCCTTTGTCAATCATTGTCCATAATGTCTGGTCCATTATTATGTGGGCGAGTGCTGGACCATGGTGACGGTTGCACCGTGGTAGGGGAATAGAAATTGACGCTTCTATGTGGGCAGTGACTTCGGCTGGATTTTTGAAGAAATGCGCGCGACCGCCATGCTCTTTTCGCAACTTAGCCGTAAACATCAGTGCATAAGGAACCTGTCTGATGCGCAGCAGTTTATTAACTATCATATGATTTCCGTAGGCTTGCACATGGAATATAAGTCCGGGTAGATGTGGATGTCCGAGGCCTAGTAACGATCGTGCCTTAGCCAATCGTAACATTCGATCTATGTCCCGATAATTGAGCAATCTTGCCTAGGTGGTGCAAGGTGGGGCCCCCGGTTTAGGGACAGGAGTCAAAACTCAGTGTGCATGTTCCACCAGGAAGTGCAGGGAGAACTTTGTGTAATCAAATAATGATTTCAACAAGTCTTCGACAAACGTTTCCATCGGACCTATGCAGGCTGCCTCAGGAATTCCAGTTACATGGATGTTGTTGCACCTCGAGCGCAACTCAAGGTCCTAGTTTATATTGCAGATTTTATTGTCCTCCAGTTTCAGCTGCGTTGTCGATCGTGCCTGTCCACCTTGTCTTCTGTGTCACCAATTCTTGCTTCTGCCGCATTTATGCGACTTTCTTTCTCCATTTTAGATTTCAGAGAACCAATGGTAGACAAAATGTTGTCAAGCTTCATGTTGACAGCCATAAATCCATTTTGCATTGCCGCTAATAAATGGTGGTCTCGAATCTGAGAAGTTGAGGCATGTTCACCGTCGGTTGTCGGCTTTGTAGCCCCCAAGGAATTGGTGGGGGTGTAGGTATAAGTCAATTGGCCCTTTTTTTTTCCCCGCCGGGGTGGAAGGTGCCTTATGAGTATACACGCTTGGCCGGATCAATGGGCTGTTGGGATGGGTAATGTGATAGGCAGAGTGATGCAGCTGTCGACCATGAGCAGGGGGTCGCCCTCTTAGTTACTCTTACGTCCTGTCCCCTTTCCTCCATACTGTATGGGCGTCCCTTCCAAGGGATGGGAGACAGAACCTTTTTCACCAGAAAAAAACCTTCCACTTTTTAATTTAGAGGCGTGCAGGGGTGCCGCCCAGGGAACATGCGCTGTCCTGACTCCGCCCTCTGGCGCCACACCTCAGTCCCCTTTTCCGCGTCGAAGGGAACTGGCCGAATTCACCAGTGCTCCTGGGTTTGGCTTCGGCCATGTAATTCCACGCGCGGATACTACTTCTTTGTCTTTTTTTGTCTTATCTATCATTCAGGTCCTTGGACGTCATGCTCCTCCCTGGTGCATGTTCTACAGGGTTCAGCAGGTGTCCATCCTGCAACTGGCTTTTCCCAACTTCAGACCCCCACACCCCCTCACTACGTTTCCTTGGCCCAGGCCACGGTTGGAAATCATGTTCGGCATGTGACCCGCTGTCCTCGAAGGCGCTGAAGAACAGATAGCCAGGTGGAGGGAGCTCTTCGAGGTCGCCTCCAGAGGATCTCAAGAACTTCGTGAAGCATGGAACCAGGCCCAAGGTAGGGCCGCTATTTTCCAGCGCACCCCGCAAAGGAGACTGCTTCCCAGGGACTCTCCTGCGTGGGATGGTCCGGTCCTTCTACCGGCACGTGCACCGAGGCTGCTTCAGCTACCGGACTTCGGGTCGAGGGATCCTTGGATCCTCCCAGGCGCAGTGTTGAGGGACCGGAAAGTTATTTTACCGGGTCCACACCTGAGGAGCTCTGCCCTTTTACTGGCACCATGGCCGAGGGTCTACGTCCTAATACTGGCAATACGTCAGAGGGGCTATGCCCTAATACCGGCAATACGTCCGAGGGGGTGCCTAAATACAGCTCTACCGACCCCCGGGTCGAGGGTGTCGCACCTACCGGGCCGAGGCCCCAGGAGCAGGGTAGGCATTGTGATCCACATGCAAGAGTCTTGGACGAGGCAGGGCCCAGCGGGCCGAGCACCACGTCGCAGGCAGCTCGACAAAATGGCTGCCGCGCCAGAAAGAGGCACCTGTCCGACGCCTTTCCATGAATTCGGTGAAGAACGAGTATCCAGGTGGGACTGGCCTCAACCAGGTACATGGCCTACAGTCTACCCCTCATTTGCGCAGGGTACCTTTCCTTTGCAGGTATGCAGTGGCTCCAGCAGCTCCCCGCTACCCTGTCAGCACCCCCTGCCACCTCTTTTGCCAGTGAGGAGGTGCTCTTCGAGAAGTTCCTTGGCCTCATGAAGTTGCCTCAGATGGGGGTTATCAAAGACGCCCTCGGGGAAGTCCTCCCCGCAATGCTAGAGGCACCACAGATGCAGACGCCCCGAGGCCCCGGCGCAGCCACCTCCTCCAGCTCCCCAGCCGACTCCACAGGGGGCTCCACCACAGCCTCCGCCGCCTCAGCCTCTGGCCGCAGACTCTGTTCCCCAGCCTCTGGCGCCAACTACTCCTCCACAGGATCCTCTAGATCCGCACGATACAGATGAGGAGGATCCGAACATGCCATCCTCAGCGAGGGCCTTCCACGAACATCTTGCTGGTTTGACGGAATACCTGGGCCTCCCCCCAACCTGAGGTCGAGCAGCCGGCAGAGAGGGTTCTAACTGAAGTCCTCACGTGACGGCCCTCTGCCAAATCGGGGATTCCTATGCGGACCGATGTAGTCTCCCTGGCCAAGAAGGGCTGGCTCAAACCCCAGCCCGTCAATCAACACCTGGACGCCAAGTACAGGAAGATGGAGGGGATACACTCTTGCTCTCGGCCCATCCTCAGCTACACTCCTCGGTGCTCGAGGAGGGATCACTATACTCATGCCTCAGTTGTCCTTAGCAGCCTCCTTGTCTGTGGTGATGCTAGGCAAGGAGGAGAAGGTCTTCGAGGTGTACGGCAAAAACTATACCAACGCATCCTTGCATCTTCGTCAGGCCAACGCAAATGACATGCTGGCTGCCGCCAACCAAAGATTATGGCAGGAAATTGCAGACTTCCTCCCGGAACTCCCAACCCAGAGCCAATCACGCTTTAAGGCGGGGCTAACTGAAGCCAAGCTGGTGGCGCATGACCTCATGGAATCCCGTGACTCATATCGACACCTCAGGCCGGGCCATCTGTATTGCCATGGACATGAGAAGAACAGCCTGGCTCTGGGCAACAAAGTTCACCCCGGATGTCCAGGAGCCCATTCTAGATCTACCGTTTGAGGTGGGGGTTGGGTGGGGAGCTGGACAAAAAGAAATGGCTCACAAACAGCAAAGTCTTTATCCATTCTTACAAACACAGCGCCCAAGTCGTACACCCAATCTTAGCAGCGTTCGGATAGAGGTCGTACATATGGAGGGTTCCGCGGCTTCCAGGAACGCAGATCCTGGCAGCCGGACTGTTCGCCGTCTCAGAGCCGGAAAAAGCAACAAAAAGGGGAGGGGAGAGTAAGTGCTTTTTCCAATCCCCCTCCTCGGTGTCAGCCTCCGAGGGAAAGAAGGCATGACGCGCTCCTTCGGGTGCACGTGTCTCCGGTGGGGGGCAGGCTTGCTCTCCCTGCACAGTTCTGGCACCAGAATTTCCCAGACCCCTGGATCCTATCGGTAGTATCCACGGGGTACTGCCTTCCTATCCCAGCCTCTCCTCCCCTCCCACAGGTTGGGACAGCAACTCTATTGGTGGAGATCTGGTCACTCGTGGAGAGCCAGGAAGTGGAGGAAGTCCCAGCCTCCCAGCAAGGCTTTGGCTTTTACTCCAGGACTTTCACCATTCAGAAGAACCACCAGGCGGGCCTGAGAGTTGTGCTGGACCTTTCCATCCTCAACCTCTCCTCACCCCTGCAAAAACTCAAGATGGTTACGCCAGCTTTTATAGCGGAGATATTGGACAAGGGAGACTGGATGTGCTCCCTGGATCTGAAGGACGCATACCTACATATCCCGATTTGGCAGCCCCATCGTTATTTCCTATGGTTCAGGATCATGGGCTACCATTTTTTCCATACAAGCTCCTTCCTTTTGACCTCAACTCGGCCCCCAGGGTCTTTACCAGGCTCGTGAATGCCGTGGCGGCCCTTCTCGGAGGGCAGGGTCTCCACATCTACCCATACCTTGACGACTGGCTCGTCGGGGCTACATCTGCAGAAGCGGTTCACCACTCTTCCCATGCCCTTTTGAACACACTAGACGACCTGGGCTTCTCGCTCAATCTCAAGAAGTCACCTCTGCAGCCCACGCAGACTCTGACCTTCCTGGGCCTCATCTGGGACACGTGCTCAGAGAAGGTCTTCCCGTCGGAGGACAAAATCTCGGCCATCAAGAGGGCCACCGCCCACTTCCTCAGCAGAGAAGTGACCTCGGCACAGTGGTACTAACATCTCCTGGGTCTACTGGCAGCGGTCCTATTAGCCGTTTCCCACACAAGACGAAGGATGAGGAGGATTCAGCTGCACTTTGCGGCCTCATAGAACCAGGAGAGGGGCTTTCAATTCGAGATCAACGTCCCTCCATCTCTCCACCCGGTCCTAACATGGTGGTCCAGGGACTGCAACCTACGGACGGGCAAGCCCTTTTCGGCTGCCTTCCCCGCAGGCCACCATCACCACAGACTCCTCGCTCGAGGGCTGGGGAGCCACCCTGGACGGTGCTTTTATTCAGGATGACTTAACTGACATTTTGGCTCAAGGTCCATCCTCTGACCCGGTGTTGCCATTTTATTTGATCTTGCAGAAATGGCTGGCAGCTCCTTGGCTTGGCAGGCCCCGGAATCTCTTCCGGAAGTTAACAAATTGTTTACTATAAAATACCGCCCTTCCGGTAGCGACCCCAGCTACCTTTTCGTCTCGCCCTACTCCCGAGAGTTTGGTGGTTCTGAAGGCTATGGCCACCTCGAGGCAGGCAGCGTACCCTACCATCCCTCCTGATGGGCACGACAAACGCTTAGACGGTTAGGCACGCAAGGTGTTTTCTGCAGGGAATACGGCGCTAAAATCGGCCAACTCCACTTGTGCCTTGGCAAGATTTTCACAGACTCTGTGGAACTGCTTCTCTTGTGGCTGAGCATATTCCCAAGGGGGAAGAAAGGGATGGGTTCCTTGCTCTTGTGCAAGATGGCAAGGGTGCCATGTGCGAGTCCCTTCAGTCGGGTTTGGACATGGCCGACGGTGTTAGCCAGTCCATGGCTGCGAGCACCGTTATATGCAGATTTGCGTGGTTGCGGAAGTCTGGTTTTGCTCCGGATGTACAAGCCAGTCTTTTGAACATGCCCTTTGATGGTGTGCATTTGTTTGGCAGCAAGGCTGACGAGAGCCTTGATCGGTTGCAGACTTCAAAAGCTGCGATGAAATATTTAAGTGCAGCTGTGCGTCAACTTCCGGCTTTTCGTTTTGGGGGAAAGCAGTGGAGGGGAGGCTCTTTTTGTTACTCCTCCTTTGGTAGAACGAGAGGACCTGCCAGTCAAAGGGGTCTGCGTAAAAGTACCCATGGTGGTCGGGTAAATGGATGTGCCAAAGCTGCTCAGGCAGCTGCCTCTTTGCCTTCAGGCGTTGCCGCAGCTGCTCCAAAACACTCATGAGGCCATGTCCCATGGCTCGCCTGTTGGGGGCAGACTGTCTCAGCATCTCAAAGAGTGGCGAGCCATTACTACGGATGCGTGGGTTCTGGATACAATCGCCCATGGCTACTGACTTCCCTTCCTAAAGCGGCCTCACGACAATCCACCGGGGAATCTCTTTTCCAGATCCGCTCCTTGTGCAGGAAATCTTGACCCTGCTAGAGAAAGGCGCTATAGAACTGGTGCCTGTAGCAGAGAGGAACAAGGGATGGTATTCCCCTTATTTTTTGATCCCAAAGAAAGACAGGGGATTGAGACCTATCCTGGACTTGCGTTGGTTGAGCAAACTTCCCAGGAAGGACAAGTTCAAGATGGTCACTCTTTCTCAAGTCCTCCAGGCCCTTCAACTTCAGGATTGGTTGGTGTCTCTGGATCTACAAGATGCTTGCTTTCATGTGCCGATTCATCCCAAGCCCAGAGTAGCTGAGGTTTGCGGCTGGCGACTCGCACTTTCAGTTTCGGGTCCTACCATTTGGATAGACCTCTGCCCCAAGGTTCTCCATCCAGAGGTTAGGACTCTCAACCTTCACGCTTTGGATCTGAAAGGTTGAGGTATAAGGATTGGGACCTCCCGGATGATGTGATGAAGGTGTTGCTTTCGGCCAGGAGGCCAGCAACAAAATCCCTGCACTGTTGCCTTAAGTTTTGTGACTGGTGCAGAGGACAAAATGTTGATCCTTTTCAGTGTTACATTCCTGTGGTATTGTGTTTCTTGCTTTCTTTGGCCCACAGGGGCCTTCAAGTGGGTACCATTAAAGGTTACCTGGCGACGCTGTCTTTTTTTTTTTTTTTAATGTTTATTTTAAACCAAGGCAAGCTAACGAGTTTACAGCAAATGCAACACATAGCATAATATTTATTTCGAAGGGATTGTGTCCTCCGACGTATTCCTCATCTTAGATATCTCCTTCCAGCTCTGCTGGCCTCGGAACCTTTTTCTCTCTAGAGGGCGCTGCGCGTCGACATCCTTCGAGTCGATGTCCCTCGACAGCCGCTGTGTCGACGGCAACGTCATCCTGGCTATAAAGGCTGCGCGCAACGCCCGTTGCTCAGTTCCGTTTTTCCGCGCGTATTCAGTGCCTCGGAATACCGTTGCTCAGTTTTGTCAGTTAAACCTATTTACCTCGAGTTATTCGATACCATACTCGATGGCTTCTTCGTCGGAACCGACAACTCCTCGATCCGGCTTCAAAAAATGCCGAGATTGTGGGAAAAAGATGTCGCTGACTGACCCTCAAAGAGTTTGTCTGTGGTGTTTGGGAGCTGAACACCATTGTTCGGAGTGCGAGGACTGTATGTCCATGACAGCTAAGGCCCTGAAGGAGCGTAGGGGGAAGCTGGAGAAAGGTAAGACTTTTAAAGCTGCTTCTTCGTCGACGAAGTCGAGACATTCGTCTCCTCGTCACCATTCGCGCTCCAGATATCGGAGTGGGTCTCATCACTCCTCGAGATCGAAGCACTTGAAGAGGAGACGTCGAAGATCCCCTTCTCAGTCTTCCTCTTCCTCTGTTTCGCCAAAGAGAATCCCGTGCCCCATGAAACAGTTCCCGGGCTGAATGGGAGGAATTCCGCAAAAATATGATGAGCGTCTTCGAGAAAGCGGCCTCGACCCCCTCGAAGATTGCCGAGAGCGATGCTCTGGTCGAAAGACCCGAAGGTCAAAAACGCTGCGATTCGCAGTACCCGGAGAAGGAAACCTCTTGAGCGCGTCACGAACCCTCAAGCAGGACTATGACCTCCAAACCTTCCTCGAAGGTTCCGTCGACGCCCTCGACGAAAGTTCCGTCGAGGTCGATGTCTTCGACGCCGTTGTCGAAGGGACCTTCGACACACGAGTCTGTCGACTCGACGCCAGCGTCGACACCGGTGTCGACGTCAAGAAAAGTCACGGTTACGACACACCCAGTGTCTATCCCCAGGTCCTCGACGTCAACGGCTTCGAGATTGTCGAGTACAATCCCAATTCTGTCGAGGTCATCGAGGCCTTCGGCGTCGACGACATCGACGTTTTCGAGGCCGATTATGACAAGTTCGGCACCCTCAGCCTTGGAAATGGGGTTTACACCCTATGAGTTCAGAACAATTAAGAACTATATCCTCAATATTAGAAGAGGGTGAATTGTCTGAACAGGAAGACACTTTTGAGCTGCAGGGACCTGTAACCCCAATTAGAGAGGAATTTTCCTCTGAAGAACGCAGGTTAAAGGATCTTCATGATTCCTTACATGAGGCAAGTGAGTTAGACACCTCCCCTGAGGTGGAGCTTGCTAGGCCAGACCCGGGGGAACATGCTGAAACCCCCTATAGAGCCTTAATGGCCAGGATCACAGAGTTTATGGGGTGGTCTGCACCTTCACAATCTTTCCAACAAGATGACCTCACGGATATTCTTGATAAAGGCCCACAGGAGGATCCTGTGGTGCCTTTTCATAAAGCTCTTCAGAGGAAGATCATGACAAACTGGGAAACCCCAGATGTCGTACCAGCAGTAAATAAAAAACTCTACAAAGTACAGGGTATCCTCTACAGACCCGGAGTTTTTGTCTAAACACCCATCCCCAGAAAGTCTGGTGGTACAGGCAGCATCCTCTACAGATGTCAAGACGGCTTATCCTACCGTCCCACAGGACAGAGACGATAAAAAATATTATGCTATGGCAAAGAAAGTCTTTTCAGCATGTAGCATGGCGTTAAAATCTGTTAATGCTACTTGCACCCTTGCTAGGTTCAGCCATACACTTTGGGAGTGTGCTTCTACAGCGGCTGACTGCATCCCGGAGGGAGAAGAAAGGGATGCGTTCCTGAATATTATATAGGACTGTAAAGACGCTATGTGCGAATCCCTCCAGACGGGCATTGATTCGGCTGACAGTATCAGCAGAGCAATGGCGGCAAGTACATCAACCAGGAGATTCGCTTGGTTGAGAAAGTCTGGTTTTGCCCCAGATGTGCAAGCCAGGCTCTTGAACATGCCATTCGATGGCTCTTCTTTGTTCGGGGAAAAAGGCGGATGACAGTTTAGAGAAACTGCAAACTTCAAAAGCAGCAGCAAAATCCCTAGGAGCTGCAATCCGTCAGACTCCTTTTTGTCCCACAGGAACCTCTGCGAGGGGCAAGTCCTTCCGTCTACTCCGCATTCAGAAGAGGTAGAGGACGACCGGCTCAAAGGGGACAAAGAAGAACTACCCGAGGTGGACGGGGTAGATATTCAAAAGCCGCAGCAACAACAGGTGCCTCTTTACCATCGGTATCTGCATCAGCCGCCCCAAAACCACTCTGAGGACTTCCCTCACAGGACACCTGTAGGAGGCAGGTTGACTCAACATCTGGCGGTATGGCAGGCTATCACGTCAGATGCTTGGGCATTGGAAACAGTTGCCCAAGGTTACTGCCTGCCTTTCCTACGTATACCTCAGAGTCATCCACCGGGGATCAGCTCTCAGAAAGCTCCAGATCCGCTCCTCTTGCAGGAAATTTTGGACCTGCTAGAGAAAGGTGCCATAGAACCGGTACCTGTAGCGGAGAGGAACAAGGGCTGGTACTTCCCTTACTTTCTCATTCCGAAGAAAGACGGAAGACTGAGACCCATCTTGGACTTGCGAGAATTGAACAAATTCCTCAGGAAAGACAAATTCAAGATGGCCACTCTTTCTCAGATCCTCCAGGCCCTTCAGTTCCAGGACTGGTTGGTATCTCTGGACCTTCAGGACGCTTATTTCCATGTGCCTATCCATCTCAAACACAGGAAATACCTGAGGTTCGCAATTGGCAACTCTCACTATCAATTTCGAGTGCTGCCATTTGGGCTGACCTCCGCCCCGAGGGTCTTCACCAAGTTAATGTCGGTAGTGGCGGCAAGTCTAAGGAGGGAAGGGATTCACGTCTACCCCTACCTGGACGATTGGTTGATCAGGGCTGTTTCTTCGAAACAAGCTCAGATCCAGCTAAATCACGTGTGCCACTTCCTTCACAGACTGGGCTTCTCCCTCAATTTAAAGAAGTCACAAATGATACCATCGCAGAGACTCCAGTTCATAGGAGCAATCCTGGACACTTCCTGGGAAAAGCCTCGCCACCAGAGGTGAGGGCTCAAGATATTCTACAGATGGTTACCAAGTTCCAACATGCCCAACGTCTCCCAGCCTTCTGCTTTTTGAGGTTGCTAGGCCTCATGGCATCCTGCATTTTCCTAGTGCCAGAGGCTCGCCTGAGAATGAGATCCCTCCAGTGGGCACTGAGGACTCAGTGGTCACAATTCTCAGGGAGAATGACAGATCTTCAGGTTCCCGACAGAGTAGCTCGAGACCTTCAGTGGTGGGCCTGTCAGGAGAACATTCTGAAAGGAGAACAGTTTTGGCAACCCAGGCCGGAGATAACAGTAGTCACGGATGCCTCACTCACGGGGTGCGGAGCCCACGCCAACGACTTGACCATCAGCGGTCGTTGGGCTCCATCAGAGTCCAGACTACATATCAACCTGTTAGAGCTGAGAGCCATCAGACTTGCACTGAAGGCGTTCCTGCCAGCTGTACAAGGGAAGAACGTCCTGATAATGACGGACAACACGGTGGCCATGCATTACCTCAACAAAAGAGGCGTAGGATCACTACCCCTGTGCAGAGAGGCGATGCAGCTCTGGTTTTGGGCAATCCAAGAAGGAATCTCTCTATCGGCAGTTCACCTAGCCGGAGAGAAGAACTTGACAGCGGACGCTCTGAGCAGGCAGAGCAGTCTCCCACGAGTGGGAGCTAGCTCAAGAAGTCTTTCAAGAAATCTTCGCCCTTTGGGGAACCCCTCGGGTAGATCTTTTCGCCACCAGCCTCAACAGGAAATGCGACCTGTTCTGCTCAAGGGAATTTCCCCCGAGAGGAGCTCTGGGAGACGCGTTCATAGTGGACTGGGAGTTTCCGCTTCTGTACGCGTTCCCACCGGTCCCTGTCATTCCTCAAATGATCAGGAGGTTGAGAAGATTCCGGAGAACCATGATCCTAATTGCCCCGGATTGGGCCAGGAGAACGTGGTACCCGGACCTTCTAGACTTGTCCATCTGCCCTCCAGTTCGACTTTCACTCAGAGAGAACCTACTCTCACAGAAGGGAGGTCAGGTTCTCCATCCAGACATCAAAACCCTCAACCTTCACGCTTGGCTTCTGAAAGGCTGAGGTACAAGGATTGGGACCTCCCTGATGATGTTATGGAGGTGTTGCTTTCGGCAAGGAGGCCAGCAACAAAGTCTTTATACCACTGCCGTTGGAACAGATTTTGCAGCTGGTGTAGAGAACAGAATATCGACCCTTTTTCATGTGGTACACCAATGGTTTTGTCCTTCCTACTATATTTGGCAAATTCAGGCCTTCAAGTTGGCACCATTAAGGGCTATCTCGCAGCGCTATCCATCTTTAAGCGCACTGCGGAAGAACCATCCTATTTCAAGTTACCCTTGGTAATACAGTTTCTTAAGGGGTTAACCAATGTTTATCCCCCAAGACCATTCCAAGTTCCCCTATGGGATTTAAACTTAGTCCTAACTTTCCTGATGGGTACACCTTTCGAACCACTCCATTCTTGTTTAAGATTCCTTACCCTTAAAACTGTTTTATTAATAGCACTTACATCTGCTAGAAGGGTGAGCGAATAACAAGCTCTTTTTTGTAAACCCCCTCACACTATCTTTCACAAAGACAAAGTTGTCCTGCAAGTGAAGCCTAATTTCCTCCCAAAGGTGGTTTCTGAATTCCATATCACTCAGAGGATTACCCTCCTCACCCGGGGAAAGAGGAAGAGAGGTTACACAGGCTAGACCCTAGAAGGGCTTTACGTTTTTACATCAGTAGACTAGCCATGGTAAGACAGGCAGACCAGCTGTTTGTAGGTTACACAGGTCACAAGCTGGGGTTACCAATAACTAAGCAGACCATTTCCAGATGGATCATCCTAGCCATTCTGGAATTTTATAAATTGGCAGGAAAAGAGCCCCCTCAAAACCTTGGGGCTCATTCGACCAGAGGTATTGCAGC
Source organism: Ambystoma mexicanum (assembly GCF_040938575.1). NCBI lineage: Eukaryota > Metazoa > Chordata > Amphibia > Caudata > Ambystomatidae > Ambystoma > Ambystoma mexicanum. The sequence continues at coordinate 1,607,016,252 of NC_090932.1, forward strand.
TTCATCGGCCCTCAAAAGAGGTTTGCCGGTTAAAGACATCTGTGCGGCCGCTACATGGTCGTCTGTCCATACCTTTACACGATTTTACAATTTGGATTCCTCCTCCAGTCAAGAGACTAGGTTTGGAAGGGCTGTACTGTATTCTATTCATCAATAGAAGACAGCATGAAGTCAGTACTCCCTCCTCCAATAATAGAATACTGCTATGGGAGCATATCTAAGATGAGGAATACGTCGGAGGACACAATCCCTTCGAAGAACAAGTTACTTCTTACCTTGTAACCTTCTTTCGACGGGATGTTCCTCCGACGTATTCCTCATCGACCCTCCCATCCATCCCCGCAGTTCTACTTCCCTTGTTGTTGCAGCGTACGCTCTTTCAGGGTGATTAGTTTAGTCCAGAAAGCATATTTGTGGGCTACAAAACGGAACTGAGCAACGGGCGCTGCGCGCAGCCTTTATAGCCAGGATGACGTCGGCGTCGATACGGCAGCTGTCGAGGGACATCGACTCGAAGGATGTCGACGCGCAGCGCCCTCTAGAGAAAGATTTTCCGAGGCCAGCAGAGCTGGAAGGAGATATCTAAGATGAGGAATACGTCGGAGGAACATCCCGTCGAAAGAACGTTACAAGGTAAGAAGTAACTTGTTCTTCTTCCCTGTATTGTCCCCCTTCCCAGAACCTCCCCCCGCCCAAAATACCGGTGAGCTCTTCCCGAACACTTGTGCTTCAGACTGTCCGCCTCGTTTTGTGTCTCTCCTTTCAAGAGGGGTCGTGGTCCCCCCAGGACTCGCCGGCCGCTACTGGGCTTAAAGGTCAGAGCGGGGAATCTCTGGTCATATTCTAGCACTGGGGCCCAGATATTCCAAAAGCGATGGAGGATTCCGGCTTTTGCCGCTGTTACCTTTTAGGCAATCAGGATGTCCCGTAGTTTTCCCCACCATTGGATCATCGAGGGGCCCTCCGGGGCTTTCCAGAAGCGGGTGATCACTATTTTCCCCGCCAGGAGCCATTGGGTTAGTAGTTTAGCTTGGTTTCACGAGCGCGGGTATGTCCCTGGGCTCGGGGTCCCCAGTAGAACGGGCCCAGGGTCGAGGGGGAGCGGGGTCCGGGTAATTTGTTCGATGACCGTCGGGTATTGTTTCCAAAACTGTTGGGCCTTCAGGCATGCCCACCACATGTGGAAGAAGGAGCCTGGTCGGCCGCATCCCCTCCAACAAAGGGGGTCAAGGGAGTTGTTCATGTGGTGGAGCCTGAGCCGAGAGTAGTACCAGCGCAGTAAGATTTTGTACACGCATTCTCTATTGGTGACGCAGGTAGATGCTGTATGTGTTCATGACCAGATGTCCCCCCAAGCTTGGTCATCCAATGGGCCTCGCAGGTCTGCCTCCCACTAAGCCATAGCCCAGGTCCTTGTGGTCAGGAAGACTTCCGAAAAGCGTCTGTATAAAGTAGATATTCTGCCTCGAGATGGGGAGGTCCTTGAGAGTTAGTTCAAGGGCTGAAAGGGGGCGCGTGTTGCCGCTTGGAGGGTCTGTGGATGTGAGCACCAATGGCGTAGCTGAAAGTATGTGAACCTGTCCCTCTCTTGAAGTTGGAACTGCTCCTTACATTGCTCGAATGCGCAGGGGAGGGCGCCTTCATATAGTTGGTCTAAGGTTTCTAGGCCTCCCTCGATCCAGTTCTGAAAGTTTTGCAGGTGCGTCCTGGGTGAGAAGGTTGGGTTGTGAAAATGGGGGGATAGGTGGCCCAGTTCGCTTGGGACCCCCTTACGTTTTAGCGCCCAGTCCCAGGAGACCAGGGTATGTTTGGTTGTCAGTAGAAGGCCCTCCCCGTGTTCTCTGAGGGCTTGTGGGGGATGTGCGGGAGAAATCTGAGGGGGAACAGGAGTTGTGCCTGCTAAAGTTCCACCCATCTTGGGCGGTCCGAAGCTATTTGCCAGGCGCGGATGTGAGCTAGTTGTGCTGCTGCCCTATAGGCCTGCAGGTCGGGTCCCCCAGGTCCCCTAGTCTTGCGTCCCCTGTTAGTGTCTTTCGGGGGATTCTGGCTTTTTTGCCTTTCCAGATGAACCGGAGCATCTTCTGCAGCTTATTTTGGTCAGATGTTGGGATTGCCACCGGGTAAGATTGAACAGGCGTAGAGGAATCTTGGTAAAAGGTTCATTTTGCAGGCCGTTATCCGGCCCATTAGAGAGATTTCCTGGGATGCCCAGCGTTTCAAGTCGTCCTCAAAATCCTTGAAAAGCTTGGGGGAAATTGGCTTGAAATGTATCCTTTGGGTTTGCCGGAATCTGGACCCCTAGGTTAGGGATGGATGTTCTCTTCCATTTAATCGGGCACATTGGAGTCAGGGCTTCCCGCTCTTCCGGTGAGAGACCTATGCTTGGAGCCACTAATTTGGAGAAGTTGATGGCGAAGCCAGTGACCTTGCCATAGCTAGCTATTTCAGCTAGGGCATGTTGTAATGATGTGCGAAGTTCTGAGAGTGTGAGTAGCACATCATCTGCATATAGGGCGATTTTGTGCTGTGACCAATTGGAGTGAAGGCCCTTGAAATGGGTGTTATGTCTGATCCTTTGGCGAATGGCTCCATAGTGAGCGCGAACAATAATGGGGATAGGGGACAGCCCTGTCTGGTGCCGCAGGGCAGGGAGATCTGGGCGGAGAAGGAACCATTGATCCTAAGAAGGGTTTTTGGTGCTTTCTAGTTAGGCAGGACCATTGTCTGAAATCTCGGGCCAAATCCAAAGGCCTCCAACGTAAGCTGTATGAAGGACCAGTTCACCTTGTCAAAGGCTTTAGTGGCGTCAAGAGCCATCAACGCCAGTCCTTGGGAGTTGGGCGTTGCTAGGTCAACCAGGTTCAAGGTTCTGTGCACGTTGTCGCCTGCAGATCTATTCAGGATAAAACCTGTTTGGTCTGTGTGAATCAGCTCAGGTAGCACACGGGCAAGGCGGTTAGCCAGAATTTTGGAATATAGATTGGCATCGATATTTAGGAGGGCTATCGGCCTATAGGAGGCCGGTCTCTCGGGTCTTTCCCTGGCTTAGGCAGAAGGATCATGGTGGATTCTTGCATTGAAGGGGTGACCAACCCCGTTTCCCTGAAAGAATTGAAGAGTGCTACGAATGGGTGGGTGGGGGTGGGACGGGATCAGTTGGGGTTTAAAGATTTTGTAAAATCTTGTGGAGAAGCCGTCGGGATTTGAGGGACTTAATCGCTACATCAACCTCCTCATCTGTAATCGGAGCCTCCATGCTTTCTCTAGGCGAGTTGTGCAGGTGAGGGAGGGCCGTCTTCTGCAAGTACTTCTTTTGTTCGCTCCGGTTCCGGGGCCAAGGGGGGTGATGCCGCCATTACCTGGGACAGGTGTTCTGCTGCCACGCGTAGTTTTTTGGGTTCCGCATATTGAATTGTCCCCTGTGCATCTCAGAGGCCAACGATGGTGCGGGACCGTTTAGCTTTAGCTAGTTTGGCTAAGAGCAGCTTGTTAGCCTTGTTGTTCTTGGCGTAGCAAAATTGTTTGGCTTTGGCCATAAGATGGGCTGTATGCTCGGCGTAGCGAGCTTCTAGTTTTTTCCTGGCAATGCGGATGGCTCGCTGTGTCCGGGGGACCAGCCTTTCTCCTTATGAGTCTCTTCCGCTAATCTGAGCTTTTCTTCCAAAGCTAGGCGGGCCTGGCGTCTTTTGCGATGAAATGCCACCCCTTGTGCAATTAGTTCACCCCTAATCACCGCCTTTAGGGCGTCCCAGGTGTTAGCGGGGGAGGTGTCTTCTACCGGGTTTTCCTTAAAGTTTGATTGCTTTAGCGATTGTGTCCCTGAGCGGCATTTCATTAAGCATTGGGTCATATAATGCCCATTTGGGGGGGGGGGGGCGGATTAAGCTTTGGAATGTGTGCTCGGATTTCCATGGTTACTGGGGCATGGTCTGACAGGATCCGGGGGCCGATGGATACCTCTACAGTGAAGGAGAGTACCTGAGCAGAGGTCAAGAGGTGGTCTATCCTCGAAGGTCCGATGGACATAGGAATAGAAGGAGTAATCTTTTTCAGAAGGATGGAGGAACCGCCATGAGTCCACCACTTTGAGTGTTCTAAACAGGCGTAGGAGGCTGAGTGCTTGAGTGAAGTCTCCGGGAGTAGGGGGGTGTGATCTATCCCTCGTGGGGTCCGGCACTCCGTTGAAGTCTCCCCCGATTATAGTTTGGCCTTCTATGAAGGGGAAGAAGGTGGCGCCCACCGTGTCGTATAAAGCCGCTTGTCCGGTGTTGGGGGGCGGGGGGGGGTATATTCAGACAAAGGAGTAGACCTCTCCCAGCAGTTGACACTTGACCACCATGAATCGGCCTTCCGGGCTGGACTTGGTGTCCAGGATTTGAGGTTTCAGGCCCTTTCTGAAGAGAATTGCCGTGCCGCTTTTCTTGGAGTTCCCTGAAGCGAAGAACTGTAGGGGGAACCACCCAGAGCGGAGCCTTCCCCAGTCTTCAGGAAGTAAGTGGTTCTCTTGTATCAGAGCTACTGCTGCGTCCTCATCCTGGAGCTTTTTCAGGATAGATTTCCGCTTAGCGGGAGAGTTCAATCCATTAACGTTCAGCGTAAGGAATTTTAGGGTCTGGTTTCCCTTCGCTTGGTCGGCCTTGCTGTTATGTTCGGTGGGGTGGGGCCGGGGAAGGATTGATTAGCCAACATCCCGGAGGAATGTAAGCCCTAAGTCACCTTGCTCTTGGAGTTTTAACACGTGCCCCCAACGGGGGAGCGTAACTTTAACTGGTGGAGGGGCCAATTTTGTGAATGTGGCCATCCTCCTGGCTAACGGGGCCAATTGTTGAGAAGCCAAAGTTCTGGGGTTCCAAGGACTCAGGAGATGGAATACTGGGCATAGGCCGTGGACAGGGCCCGTTGTGTCGAACGGGATCATCTGCAGCTGTGTGAAGGACGGCGAGGCATCTCTGCAACAGTGTTTAGTGGACAGCCCCGGAGGGAGAGTGAGGGGGCGACCCTCCAGCCATGATTTCATCTCCACTCTATTTTCTCCTGCTGTTTCACAGGGCTTTGGACAAAGAGGAACGTCTAGGCTTTGGGAGAGCCTCCAGATCCTGGCCACCCGGGTCCCTCGATCCCGGTGAAGTCCTCCGCAGGTGCGGAGGATCGCATGATCTTGCTGGCGTCTTCAAGCTGGCTGATTTTGCGTAGCGTGCCGTTGGATGAGAATTGCAGGGCGGTTGGGAACAGCCATCTGTACTGAATCTGCTGCTCCTGAAAGAAGAACGCCAGGGGCCGGAGGGCCCTCCTCTTCTGGAGAGTGAGTAGGGAGAGGTCTTGATATATTTGGAGGGGTGACCCCTGAAAGGAAAGTTCGTCTCGGGTACGGCTGATGGCTGAGATTGCCTGGTAAAGAAATGTACCCTTATTACATCTGGAGGAAGGTCCGAGTCCACCCCTCGTCGTGGGCGCAATCTGTGAGTGCGGTCCAAGAGGAGTTGTGGTTTATCGTGGTGCCGAAGCAGAGCTTGGAAGAAGTCTCCCATGTATTGAGCTAGGTCTTTGTCTGGTACATTGGATGGAACCCCACAGATTCGGAGGTTGTTGCGTCGGGCTCAGTTTTCCAAATCCTCTTGCTTGAACTCGAGGATTTCGTACTTGTCCTAGGGATCGTATCGAACCTTGGATTTCCCCCAGCGTGACTTCCTGGTCCTGAGAGCAGTCGTCGATCTCTCCCAGCCTTTGCTCCAACTCGTTCACCCTTTGTTCCGTATGTTCTAGCTTGGTGCGAAGCTCTGTCATGCAGGATCTGATTTTGGATTTAATGTCAGCCATGAAGGCCAGTATGTCCCCTTTAGTAGCTAGGGAGCCTCGGTCTTCCTGAGGTTTTGGTGGGGTGGCTTTCAGGGGGCCGGCTTCTTCCCTTTGTCCGATGTCGAGAACATGGTTACGATGTCAGAGTTCTTGCCCGTCTCTGATTGTTTCGACATCGTTGGAGGTCTGGATCCTCAAGTGGACTTGAGAACCCTCCGAAGCGTGGGCGTGGGCGGGGGGTGGGGGGGTGTCGAGGTGGGTAGAGCAGGACTGCCGCTGGTGTTTGGCAGACTCACCGGTTCCGTGGATTGTAGTCCGCTGCCTTGGAGCGCTTATTCCTGTGGTTATGTTGTGGCGATGATAGGGAGAGCAAGGTGGGCTGGGGCGCCCCAGGAGGAGTGGGCCGCCGAGCGGGAAGAGCCGGGGGTGCCACTGGTGACCCTCGGCGTTCAGTTTGGATGCAAAGGCCGTCCGAGGTTTAATCTAGGCAGGTGGATATGGGTCCCTTGATCTAGTTGGCTTTGTTTAATGTGCGGAGGGAGGCAGAGAGGGCAGGGGCACTGCAGGAGGGAAATGGCCGCCAAAAGGGGGGGCAAGGCTGCTTCTGAAGGTCCCAGCTCCCTGCGCTAAGGGGCCCCTCCCAGGGTCCGAGGCGGTCGGTTTGGGAGGCCTAGACCCTCAGGCTCGTAGTCCGCTGCGAGGGCACAGTGCCAGTCTGAGCCCTGCGGAGTACGCACCCGGGAGCAAGCCTCCAAGCATCCGGGGGGGGACGCCGAGGACAAAGAGACTTCCCTCCACAAACGCTGTCATCTGCCCGTGGGGCCCGCACCAGCAGGCGCCCTCGGGACTCCTCTCGGAGCTCATGGAGCGGGGGTGGAGCTGCTGACAGGCACCGGAGCGAGTGCGGCAACCGCATCGGGATCTGAGGGCCTCAGAAAGGTGCCGCGCTGTTAAGCCCGCATGTGGGGGCCCCCAGGCCGTGGCCAAGGTCCGGACTGCCCCTATCGCTGGTTAGACGATCGCTGAGGGCCGTATCCCCCACTCGTCAGGCCCTCGTGCTCCGTCCACCATTTTGGATTCAGGCGGCGGCGGGGCTGCTGCTCTCGGAGCTCCGGGGGGCCAGCTTCCCAGACTCGAGCAGCTCCGGAATCGAGGTTGCCGTGGGCAGCAGGGGTTCAGACACCCCATGGTGAAATTTGGGGGTTTTTCTCGCCGTCAGAACATATGAAATGCGACGCCGCGGGCCTGGCACGGCAGGCTCTTAAAAGAGCATACGAATCATCGGAGCTCCAGGCCACACCCCGGTGCTGTCTATCTTTAAGCGCTCGTCTGAAGAATGTTCTTAGTTTAAGATTACTTTGATTTCCCAATTTATTAAAGGGCTCACTAATGTGTTTCCACCGTCCCCTTTCCAGGTGCCGGTTTGGGATCTGAATTTGGTTATGGAATTCCTGATGGGTGCTCCGTTTGAACCTTTGAGGTTGTCTCTCAAGACTGTGTTATTGGTTGCGGTTACGTCCGCTCGCAGAGTGAGTGAATTGCAGGCACTTTCATCTAAGCCAATGTGTTTGCTATGTACTACCCAAGGATAGGGTTGTACTGAGGGTACGTTCTTCCTTTCTACCTAAGGTAGTGTCTGAATTTAATTTAAGCCAGAAAGTGGTTCTTCCGTCTTTCTTTCCTCCTCCCCATACTGGTAAGGAAGACTAGCGACTCCATAAGTTGGATCCTAGGAGAGCGCTGAGCTTTTATATTTCTAGGATGTCCAGGGCCAGAGCAGGCATTGGATAGGTGCCACACGTTATGGAGGAAAAAACATAAACAGAGGCTATTGGCGCCATGAGTCCTATTTGTAACATCTGGTGACGTCGCCCTCGATGGAGGCCTTCGAGGGACATTGACCCGATGCAGGACACCCTCTGCCGAAAATGTTTTCGAAGTACACAGCTGTGAACATTACATGTTCAGGATGTGGAATACATTGGAGGAACAGCCAATCGAAAGAACGTTGGTAAGTAACTTGTTCTTCTTGACCACCGTGGCGGATTTGGGGTCAGGTCTCCATGTTTGAAGGGCAGTTGCCAATTGCCGGCTGTGGTCAGGATGTTGGACAGGTGCAGCAAATGTTTTGCCTATGCCCGTGTGAGAGGTATCTCTGCAGTCACAGCATTAACTTTGGCATGTTCAGCACAGTGGATGCTCTGGGGTTGTAGATATCGTAGGACTCTGGGGACAGAATCTCCTGCAGCCCGCGAGGGCCACAAATTGGGACCCGCCAGCCTTCAGTGCGGGCCTCCTCCTGGATGTGGTCTGTCGTGTCTCAGAGTGCAGGTGCTGACATTGATGTCGCAAGATCTTGTACCCGCTCTTTTAGCGGATGAAAGGAGGGGCAGCACAGTGATGAATCACTTAGTTTGCCCGCGTCCCGTGCTGCAAGCACCTGCAAGCAAGCTCAGCCACACACTGGAGGCTACACGATCGGCTCCGATCCGGCGGGGCATTAGCAGGGACGCCGGACACAGCAGGACAGTCCAGTGCGGGACGCACCACCCGAAGCTGTGCCCGGCCGCCAGACAATGGAATATTGACAGAGCTGCCCAGCGCTAATGCCGGGCCTTAACAGCGTGTATTGTGGCAGCCGCGCACAGCCGGATAAAGGCCCCCTCCCTCCCCCCGAGTTCCAGGAGGAACCGGGGTCTCAAAACACTCAACGGATGCACAGCTGCAGTCTGGCGACAAGGCAGTGAAAGCAGAGTGTTAGACTGGATGCCAGGTTTCCACCAAGTACGTTGTCTGCCGCACTGATCGTTACGAATAATGCCCACCTGGGGAGTGTACGACCCAGGCTGCTTGTGTGCTGGATGCGTTGCTGAGGCCTTGCTCCTCCCACAGCCGGCTCAATCTTCGGCGTTGCACAAAACCGTTTCCAGAGAGCAGATTTGCATGGGGTTAGAGCCGCATGTTACCCGACCCATCCGCCATATGTGGGGACCTTTTAACGCTGTATCAATGAAAAATGCAGGGTTTATTTGGTAGAAGGATTTCGTCGGACCGGAGCTCCCAGCTCAAGCAGCAATCTTCCTGACTGCTCAACAGCGTCCCCCTGCCCCGGCAATTTACTTTCTAAAACACTGCAACCTACAGAAAGTTTGCACATGCCAGATTGACACTACCCCATCCTTTCATGCCTCCTCCCCACCAAAACAAAAATCTTTATTATTTTCAGCATAATACATGCATTAACAAAGCACATGAACCCCCGTCGCCCCCACCCATACCTCCCTCACCTGGACCTCAGGGGTTGTGGTAAAGTCTGATCGGGTCCCAAGTCCACCTGACCTCTTAAGACTATGTTCAGTACTTCGTCTCTGTGGACACATTTGTAGGGTATAAATCTGCTTTTAAGAATGCAAGAACAAGTTCCCAGTCTTTTCAAAAGCCTGCCTTGTTGCAGTGAGTATGTAACAAACTTGCAGATCTTACTTATGCAGTCATAAAACGTTGGTACTTTTCCACTCTTTCACCTCTGGGCAACAAGCAGCTACGCTGCCACTAGGAGGATGGACACTGCTTTCCTATCTGCTAGATTGGGGTGCATTCTCTAGACTCCACATGCCCAGAAGGCATAAGGATCTTGGAGTAGCAATGGGGAAGCTAAAATACTCTGTAAAAACTTTGGATCTTCGGGCATGACCACCATATGTGGAGCAGATTTCCCTGTTCTTCACATTTCATCCAACTCTTGCATGACGTCTGGGGAATATTTCATGGAGTTCCACTGGCCTGTAGTGCCATTGGAGCATTATTTTCTACCACATTTCCCTTATTTGAATGGCCTGTTTGGGATTGTTCCTACATAGGCAGTTCCACTTATCCGTCGAATTTACCTGGTCCACGGTTGACTACCATTTTCTCATGTAGGGTAATGCCGTTGCTGGCATGCATTCCATCATTTTATGCAGGGAGAATATTGGCTTCTTCGATCCTGACTTGGTAAGCAGGAATTTCTCCAGGATGGTGAAGTCTCCAGTGGCGACCCTTTTAGTTCCAGATGGGTAGCCCAATGGCATAGCTGGAAGTATTGGTGTCTCTCCTTCTCATAGAGATGGAAAGACCTTTTGCAGTCCTCGAAGGGTCTAATAGTCCCAAGTGTTGTAGAGGTCCTTGAGCCAAAGACGACATGCTTCTTGCTATTTAATGAAGGACTGTCGTCCATGCCTAGGGAGAATTGAGGGTTTCCAAAACCGTGGGGTAAATGGCAAAGTGAAGATTTACCCCTTTTGCAAATTAAGGTATCCAAGTTGGGGTGTGTGGCCAGCAGGCAAGGGATGAAGACGTGATCCCTTCGGTACTCCTACGGCCACCTATCAAAATCCTGCTCAAACATCCTGAATTGTAGTGCAGAGGTCGCCAAAGTTAGATTTCTGGCCAGCGGATCACTGGTGTAAGCACCGGAGAATCTAACAGCGGTAAAAATTGTCCCAACCCAGTTTTCGGATAAGCAGCGTCTTGCCAGAAAGGAGCTAACAGAGCTGTCAAAATGGCCACCACCAGCTAATGGACAGGGAGTAGGAGCGGACATAACGGTTCAACGGCTTCGGCACAGAGCTCCTGCCTAATCCCTCGCACCAGCTGCCAGGCCTGCCCGAACAGCCGGGCCGCCACTGGACTGAGAGTGGAGAAGCCGAGCCTTGGTTGGCTCCCCGGGGTCTACAGCTGGGGCTGCTTGACACGCAGAGCACAGCCGACTACCAGCAAAGCAGCAGAAGCTCTGCTGGCTTATCGCTTCCGCGGATGGGGGATGCCTGATCCGCTGGGCGCACCTGGTAAAGGAAGCAGAGGCAGCAGAGTCCGCTGGTAAGAAGGGGGCTCACAGCATTCAGGGCTCCGGGAGCGGTGGAAGGTCGGTGCACACCAGTGGCAAGGAAGGCCTAGCAAAAGGGCAGTGCCCACCAACATCGGCGGAGCACAGTACCAGCCTGGGGAACAGCAGCACACATCGCGAGCCGCCCGACACAGAGTGAGGAGAGGCGCATCACCACAGCCTCCAGGGGCTGCTCCCCCGCATCCTGATGAGATCCAGCCTCCAGCAGTGTCCTCGCTTCTTTGAGAGGTGGAGAACTGCAGACAGGAGAGTCCCGGCAATACAGAAAGTGATTACAGTAAGAGTGCATTGGGAATGCACTTTGCAGAGGAGTTCCCATATCAAGCCCAAAGAATACACACAAGCCTCAGTGTGATAACACCAGGAGAACAGACAGTTGTATAAGGAGCTATTTATTCCTGCATGGAACCTCATAGCATACTCTGTACAGGAAAGGACAATCCTTAAGTTAATGACTCCTGAAGGGATAGTGCCCACTTGAAGGTTAAGTGCTGCAAGAGGGGGCCCGTGTCAAAGCAGGATGCACACAAAAGACAAGACCCTCGACGGAGGCTGAAGGGTGGGGTGGAGAGGGAATGTGGCACGCTCTGCCAAATTCAACCTGAGCAGCAGTGCTCGCACTGGAGCGCTGGCTTGAGGCGGGGCTGTTGGAGCAGTAGCTCATGCCCCTGAACAACTACAAGGAACTGGGGCAGGGCCCCAGGACGATTGAAAACAGCTGGGGTAGTGGAAACCAGAGGGCGAAAGGAGGCACACACCCCACACTAGTGAGCCGACGGGGGAAGCTGCCCAGTAAACTTTAATGGAACCCCACCATTGCCTGACTGTGAGGTGCAGGGCTCAGTGTGCTGTGAAGGGGGTGAGTGAGCCAAAAAGGGCCTGGCAAGGCAACCCGAACCCCCATAAATATAACGGTCTGTACACCAGACAAAGGAGGGGCCGGGACCTGAGGCCGACCAAGAGCCCCCCACGCTGCTGCAATCTTTAACAAGTTGGGAAGCTCTACATAAGGGAGGTCCCCAGAAAGCAGACTCCCGCAACCATGATCTGAGTTAACCTCCACATAATCGTGACCCCCCTCGGTGGCAAAGTAATCCCCCCCCCGCCTCCCACAGCCCTCCAATGGAGCAGTGGAACAGATGAGGCAAAGGAAGGCAACCAAGGATGGACTCCTTCACGACATCCACAGCACGTCCACAAACCGCAGTGACCAAGACCCTCTGCGTAACGGGTGTAACCGACAACCCCGGAGGCACAGATGGTGGAGGTGCTCCTCGCAGTACAAAGCTCCAGAACACCGCTGGAGCCGCAGATCGGGCATATAGGGGAGAACCTGAACTTCCTGCGTGCAGATTTCCACAAAGTGGCTGAGAAACAAAAGGAACAGACACCAAAGTTGCATCAGCCGAAACGGACATGCAAACACTCAGGTTACAAGTCTCCCAAATGTTACAGGCAACAAACACTGGTGGCGTCGGGGCAGAAGATGCAGAGGGACACTGCCACAGAATTAACTTGCACATTATATGCCTTCCAGAAGGCGAGTCAATGGAACTATTTCTGAAGGACTAGCTGCAGCATGAACTGGGTTCCAAAGGCCTCTCGAGATGGTTTGCAGTGGAACAGGCCCACAGGGTCCCTGCACGCAAACAGCCGTCCGGAGCCCACCCCCGGCCACTGATAGTGCACATATTCAACTACAGGGACCGGGATGCTATAATACTCCAGCTGGCAAGGCGGTGCGGCCCAATACCCACGAACATGAGTCGGTCTTCATATTCCCTGACTATACAAAGCAAGTCCAGAGTGAGCAGCAGCACTTTGATTAAATCAAGCTTACCCTGAGAGATAATGGGATCCGATATATGCTCCTATATCCAGCCCGTCTGAACATCATAAGAGGAGAGAAACAATGCTTCTGCAATTCGCCTAAAGAGGCCTGGCACTTGTGGGAGGCTGAGGGAAGCTGGTCAACAGCAGCATCTCCGGGCCAAGGGAAATGCAAATGACAAGTACCCCGCTCACCTCCCCACCACACCCTTCCCCCCCCCCCCCCCCCAACTGCCTGAGGAAAGGATAACTCGGAAAAACAGCGAACACAAACTGTAGCAGTCCAAAGAGGGTAAAGTGACTGTGGCAGAGGATGGCACCCTACATATGATAGCTGAAGAAGCTGGCAGGGAACCAGGGGCAAGCAACCAAACAGATAAACTGATCTACGGGGCAGACTCCTCCACCCAATTGGAGAAATCGCAAAACCCAGACACTTGAACTTTTAATTTGAGCAGAGGCCACACACTGGGCATTACAGGGGATTGGAGGGGGCGGGGGGGGGGGAGATTTGGAATTAGTGGGATGTAGGTGAACACTGGGCACCCACCAAGACCAGACCACAAGTACACAATCCGGCAGAATCAGAGGTGGTATAAGACCCAGACGATGATAATGGCAGTGCAAGGATCTTGGGAAGGAAGGGACAAGAGGGAAGGGGGAGCAAAGGGAGGTGAGGGCAAGGGCGGGGGTGGGATTCAACTCAGGGCAGGACACAATTCTAGCAGCACGGGAGCGTTGGGAGGATCGATGGGGCGGGGGCCCAAAAGCAGGGAACTTGCATCTACAATGTGTAGCCTAACTATAGCCACTTGGAATGTGCGGGGGATGGGACAAGCTAGGAAATGAAGGCAAATATTGGGCTCACTAAAACAGTGGAATGTTAGTCGTCTGCTTCAGGAAACTCGCTTGAACAAGGCAGACTTTGGCAGAGTGAAAGCTGAATGGGTGGAGAGATGTATGGCTCACCCTTCTCTACATATTCTAGAGGCGTCCGGACATGTATTTCTAGAGGGACCTCGCTGCAAGTCTCCAAGATCCTTCGCGATGAGGAAGGGAAAACGCTAATCCTTTTGTAATTAGAAAGCGCTTATTCACTTCAAGACAGGAATGGAACAAGGGGATATCGTCATGCTTATGCCTTTTTAAGATTCTGAATGATCTAACAGCAATAGCTAGCTTTGGAGGGCGGGGGGAAGGAGACATACAAGACAATAAAAGATTGGTAGACAGTGCGCCTATGCATGCATGCAGGCAAAGCCAGCTATGGAGGGGGAGATAGAGTAGGACATGACAGACAAATATGCTAAGCCTAGTACATAGAAGGTCGTGCAAGTGCGCATACAGAAGTGAAAGGGACTGGGACAAGTGCGTCTAGTCCTCGAGGGACCGGGATTAAGTGCAGAGTAGGTGCCACTCTCATGGAACGTATTCAGAGTGTAGTAGTGTATGGCATAGTGCAGAGGCCCTGAGGCAAGTGCAAGATGGCGGGGAGCCTGGGACCTGACTTAAAAGGTTGGGGATGAGAACGAAGGAGGGAAGTAGGAGAGAGGGAGGTCAGCAAGGGAGAGAGAAAGCAAGAGGAGGAGAAGGGGAATTTCTTCAGGAGTTTTCGGAACTTAGGGAGGTAAGTATAGAACAGAGGGCGATGAACAGAATTAACTCATATGCTCATAATTAACTCAGATGGCCCGAATATAGACACTGATTACTATTTCCCATTGGTGGTAGCACTGTTGGGAGGCCACGTGCACAGACACAATATGTGGGGTCGGGGGGACTTCAGTTGCCCCCCATCCGCTCTTGGATTGATCAGATCTGGGTGCGTTGCATAAACCATTGGCAACGCAATATGAGTAAAGTGATGTCAGATTTAGCCTTGGTAGATCTGCGGCGTGAACAGAAGTGCAACGAACAGGGCTACTCCTTGTTCTCACACACAGCACCCATTCCTGTATTGATATTATTCTTGTATAGCAGGACTGATTCACACATAGGGAAAGTGATATCTGACCATGCTCCCCTACGAACTACAAATGAAATGGGTGAAGAAAAGGGGGACGATACCTATGTGGAAACTTGGGGGGCGGGGTGGAGTGGGGAGCCGATAAGAGATAATGTACACAGGGAGGACATGATGTGGGCCTTCATGGAGTTCTTCGAGCACAATGAGAATTTGATAGAGGATTATGGCGTAATGTGGGACACATTCAATGTGACTATCCAGGGAAATGTATATACGTCCACCCATGGGATGAAGGTACAGCTACTATCCTGGCTAAAAAGCATGGAAGCTAAGATACAAAAGCTAGAGAAGGACTAGGCTGGGAGTTTCCTTTGTGGAGCGCAATTAATAAGGGAAAGGAGGTGTGGACTGAGATGCAGGAAAAGCAGGTAGCAGGGAAGACTTACTTGCGCAAGAAGGAATAAAACGGGAGTTCCGCAACTTCTACCTACACACAGCTTTATACAAGCAGGGAACCACTAGGCACAGAGGTTATGGCTGACATTCTAAACCAAGCCTGTCTCCTGACGCTGGCAGCTAAACCATCAGAGGAATTGGTCTGATCAAAGTGGGGGTGGGGCGATCCAGGGGGCAATCACCTCCATGAGGCCCGGGAGATCGGCGGATGGAGATGGACTCACGGTGCAATTTTACACCACTTATGCAGATCGCCTAATCCCCAAACTGAAAAAATTGAGGCCCTCCAAATAGGGGTACTGGCAGAATCCATGTGGGAAGCAATAATTGTAGTGCTAGCCAAGCCAGGGAAAGATCCATACAGATGTGAATCTTACAGACCCATTTCTCTTTTCAATGTGCATGGGACAATCTTGGGCACAGTCTTAGACAACAGATTAACGACACATACAGGGCGTGGGAGCAGTGGTGGTGGTGGTGGTGTGGGGGGGTGGGGGAGAATTATCCATCCTGATCAGTGCGCATTTGTTGAGGGCGGAAACATGACTATGAATCTGAGACGTTTGCAACACTGGCTGGAAAGAACGGGGAACGTAGACCGTGAATTGGCTGTAGTAGCCATTGATGCCATCAAGGCATTCGACTCAGTGGAATGAGAGTGGCACTTCCAGGTCTTGCTCAGAACAGGGATAGGCCCAAACATGCGACAATGGATACAGCGTATGTGCCAAAGCCCCCTAGCAAGGATAAAAACAGTTAAGGAGGTCTCCTCCAGGTGGAGGTGTCAGGTTGCCCTTCTTTCCCCAATCCTCTTTGCCCTTGCTCTGGAGCCCCTGGCCAACATCCTCTGAGACAAGTTCAGGGATCCAGGCATCATGGTGGATGGGCAGAGACATGTCTTCCTTTATGCGGATGATGTCCTTTTGTATGTGTAGAATCCAGCCCTACACATGCCATATATGCTGGAAGTAATCTCTGTGGGACAATTGTCGGGGTTCTGCCTCAATGAAGAAAAATCAGTGGCTTTCCTCTTGGGCTCCCTACAGGGGTGGGCTCGGGAGGACCTACCAGAGGTGGGAATACAATGGGAGATGGAATAATTTAAATACCTGGGCACACAGATTCATCACACAGCAACACATTCTGATATAAAATGTGGGTACAGCAATCAGAGTTGGGAGACCTAATTAAGTTCTGGAATAAATTGCCCATTTCACTCATGGGGAAACTAGCGGTCTGTAAAATTGTCATCCTACCCCAGATCTTCAATTTATTCTCAAACATAACACTTGTTCCGACCCCCTTTTTTCAAGCAGTTAACATGATTTCTGGGTTCCTCTGGGCAGGAGGGAGGAGAAGGGTGTCCTTGGGCACACTGTGACGACCGCATCTAGATGGTGGGCTCTGTGCCGGACTTTGAATTCTATTATATGGCTGCGTAGTTGCCACACAGACTTAGTGAGGCAACTAGACTGCACACCTCATATCTGTCTGTTGCGTCTTATCCCTGAGGGAAAAAGGAAGGAAAGTAACAATCAAATAACATAGAAACATTTCTTCTAACCTTAGCGTTCTGCTGTATGGTTATCACATGGACTGCATTTGCAGCAATGGGCATAAGACATAATGGGTTGCGGCTGAATTGTCTATAATTCGAGAGAAGGGGGGGACCTAGAAGCCCTGGCGTTGCATTGGCTCACCTGTAACAACCTCCACACGTCACTAGATGCATTCTCCCCCCCTCCCCCCACCCCTGTGACAGAAGGAAGAGAGGAGAGTATCTGGATAACCTGCAAAAGTTCATGGTCAGGCTAGAAGGCCTATACGACTAGAAGAGACTGCCATTGTTCGCAAACTGCTTTACCCAGGACGCGTGTACTTTGAGTTGGAAAGGGGACAGGGAGGTAGGAGCGGGGGGGGGAGTGATAGGAGCGGAGGGAAGCAAAAGACAAGGCGCAAGTCATAATCTGGGGAGGAATATGAAAGAAGGGAGAGGAGAAGCAAGTGCTACTATGTTGATTAAGTTTTGCAAACAAATAAAACAACCAAAGTTAAAAGAAGGAAAAAAAAAGGTATCCCAAGGGCCTGCTTCTAGGTGAGTAATTTAGATGTGGTACTTATTCTCTGGCCTATCTGGTTTGGGAAGCCAAACAGCCTGTCCATCGTAGCCCAGCTTCTGTTAGTCTCTGGACAACCAGTCTCTGATCTGTTGTTGGGCAACTTCATAATACATTTTGTAGTATTTGAAGGGCAGCCCTCCTTTGTTCTTGGGAGTCATTCATAATTTCTGAGAAATCTGGGTTTTTTTTACCCTTCCATTCAAATATTAGGGCCATACTGTTTGGTGCCTTGCCGAGTCTGGGACCGGGATTGGTAGGGCCTGAAAGAAATAGCTACTCTGTGAAGAACCACAATCTTCACAATGATATCCTAATTTTCCATAGCAACCCTGGGAAGTTGGTGGCATAAAGCCGTTTAATTGAATACGTGAGTGTAATGGCCAAGTATTGTATTCCATCATTGGCCTAGGAGAAGCTCAAACTGGCTTTGTCTATTTGTAGGTGTTGCCCTTGCAGAGTCAGGCTGAGTATCTGATTTGTCCAGATTTACTTTCAGTCCAGCAACTTTTCTAAAATGTTCTAGTTCCCTCTCCACAGCCGGTAAAGATTCATCTGGGCTGCTCAGGGATAGTAGCATATTGTCCGAAAGGCCATGGTTTTGTGGACTTCCATTCCGTGCGGGATACCCCTGATGTCTTCAGTGTTTTGAATCCCAATTAAAAATGGTTCAAGGGAAATTGCAAACAATAGAAGGGATAGTGGACATTCATGCTTGGTTGCCTCTCTGTAATGGGTTACTGTCCATGAGGATGTCATTGATCAGTAGCCTGGCTGATGGGGTGATCTAATTGGCTCAGACCATTTGTAGGAATTTGTCTCTGAACACCTTGCGTCGTAGTGTCTTCAGCAGAAAGGTCCATTCAACACAATCAAACGTGTTCTCATCCATGGAGGAGTATTGCCAGGATGTCACTTTCCTGCTTTTTCAATATGGTGGACTGCTCTTTTGATGTTGTCAAATGTTTGCCGATTCCTGACAAAACCAGCTTGGTCATCTGTGACATGTGCGGGGAAAAGAGGGATATAGTGTTTGGCCCACACTTTTGTATATATTTTGGCATCTATATTTATCAGAGCAATTGTATGATAAAAGCAACATTTAGCTGGATCCTTGTTCGGTTTTGCGATAAGGCCATCTTAGCTTCTTCCATTGATGGGGTAATCTGCCATTTTGCTTGGAAGGAGTTAGAGTTTAGTAAGCATCAGGGGTAACCCTTCGATGAAGACTTTGTAGAACAGGACGGAAAAACCATCTGTGCCCAGGGATTTGTTAGATAAAATTTCTTTAAGACTGCTTGCACTTCAGTAATTTCTGCATCCAAGGTATCTTTTTCTACAGGTGTAATCTTCGGGATGGGGAGGGTGTTGAAGTGTCCTGTCTCAACTCTGAAGCATAGTACTTAGCAAATTATTTTTTTTTGCACTTTTATTTCGAGTGGATTGGTTCCTCCAACATATTCCTCATCTTAGATGTATTCCATCCAGCTTTGCTGCTCTTCTGAAAAAAAAAATTTCGGCAGAGGGCGCCGTGTGTCTATGTTGAGTCGATGGTCCCTCGAAGGCCTCCGTCGAGGGTGACGTGATCGGGTGTATAAGTAGCACGCGCGGCGCCCGTTGGCCTCAGTTCTGTTTTTCCGCAGTATACGTTGCTTCGGAGATTCGGCGCGCCTCGAGTTCTGTGAAGAATAGTAAATAAACAAATATGTCCTAATCATCGACGCCGACCACAACCCCGAGCTCGGGTTTCAAAAAGTGCAAGTCGTGCCGTTCAAAAATGTCGATCACAGACCCGCACCGAGGGTGAAGGCCACGACATGGAAGCCTGTACATAGTGTCAGGCGATGACTGGGAAGGCCTTGCGAGAAAGGAGAGGAAAACTACAGGTAGGTCGCAAACCCGACCGTAAAGCCTCTAGCATCGAGTCGAGGTCCCGTAAGGAGAAATCTCCTCGACGCGAAAGGCATCAGTCCAGGTCCCGAAGCGATTCCCATCGCTCGCCGTCTTTGACGAAAAAGTCGAAGAAACGACGCCACAGGTCTCCCTTCACCTCGTCCTCGACCTCGGACGAGTCCCCAAAAAGGATGAAATGCCCCACGAAACATTCGTCTTCCGAAGAGTGGGAAGCATTCAGGGTCAAAATGATGGAGGTGTTTGAGAAAGCGAAGCCTCGGTCCGCGCCTCCTTCGGAAGCCGGCCGGGAGCGTCATCGCTCCGACACTCGCGCGCCCTCGAGCCCGGGTGATCGAAAAAGGAAGGATAGAGAACCTGCCAGGACGCCGAGCGAAAAGGACCGGTCGAGTCGACCGTTCGAGGTCATCGACGCCGTCTGAGACCCAACGCACCTCAAAGGGCAAATCTTCGAAGAGCGCCTCGATGCCCTCGAAGCAAACTCCGTCAACGACCACTATTTCATCGACGCCCTTATCGACGTCGACCCTGAAGCCCTCGGCGCCAAAGGCTCCAGCCATTCCAGCCAGAAAAAGGGAAAGATAGGGTTACAAGACCTGTAATACCCTAGGAGCCCTGTAATACACCTCTTCCTCCTCCTCTCCCAGAGAAAGGTTTCAAGCCTCTCCCTAGGAAGGAGTTTTTCAAGTCCCTGACCTCAATCTTTGAGCAACCGGAAAGATCTGATGAGGAGAATGTAGCTTTTGGGCTAGAATATGGCACCCCAAATGTCCCAGAACCTGATTTCAGAAGAAAGCAGAATGAGGGACTTGGTGGAATCATTGCACAATGCAAGTGGCATTGACACATCTCCTGAAAATGACTTTGGCAGACCAGAACCGTCAGTTAATGATGAAGGTAGTAGATTACTTAGGATGGGCTAGACCATCAGCCCAATTCATCAAGCTCTTAACCCTTCTGGTGGGTCTTTTTGTGCTAATCTGTAGCATTCTGAAATGCAAAGCACAATCCAGCGTGATATTGTCTGTTTTGTCACCGATTGACCCAGTTTCCATCCGGTGTAACCGATAAACAGTTGGTTGTCCACTCTTTGGAAAGCCTAGAGATGTAAAAGCTTCGACAGCCCTTCAAAGAGGTGTTCCAATAAGGTCCATTTGTGAAGCAGCAACTTGGTCTTCACTGCACACCTTTTCAAAATTCTATAGTCTGGATGCTTCAGTCTAAGGAGCTGAGTTTTGGTAAAGCAGTACTATATTCAGCCATCTAAGGGCATTAAAAAAATCTAACCCCTCCTCCAGAGAAATTATCCATACTGCTTTGGGAGGACACAATCCACTCGAAGAACAAGTTACTTACCAACTGGTAACGTTTTTTCGATTGGATGTTCCTCCAACGTATTACTCATCGCCCTCCCAGCCTACCCCTCTGTAGATTTTTTCAGGTTATTGCCAACTGAACTCTCTCAACCTGTCTGCCGACACAATCTACACAGTACAAAATCAAAGACAAAAAGGGGAAAAACAGAACTGAGGCCAACGGGCGCCACGCGTGCTACTTGTACACCCGATGACGTCACCCTCGACGGAGGCCTTCGAGGGACCATCGACTCGACAACATCAGCGCCCTCTGGCGAAATTTATTTTTTCCCGAAGAGCAGCAAAGCTGGATGGAATACATCTAAGATGAGGAATACGTTGGAGGAACATCCAATCGAAAGAACGTTACCAGTTGGTAAGTAACTTGTTCTTTTATTGGCATATGCAAGGCAGGTACACTTTCAGAGCACTCAAGGAGGCAGTATAGCATTACATATATGCATGGTAGATCACAAGGCATGGCAATCACAGGCAGCTTCACTGTAAGCAATTGACATTCAATCAGGGCAACAGTATACAGCTTATTCATGGGGGGGGAGAGACATACTGGAGGATAGGATCTCAACAGACACTTTGTTGAGATAGCTACAAAAGGCAGCCCAGATATTCCTGGGGCGATACTGTGCAGGTAAGGTAGCTATGTACTCCTCTTCACAGATTTGTGTCCACGTGAGGGCGGCGAGCCACATCTTAAAGGTAGGGGAAGGGGGTTCTCTTCCAACATTGTAGTATGCATTTTTTGGCCACCATGCTCCCCCACAGTGAGAAATCTGACCATTTTCCTTAGCTCATCTCCTCTCCAGATCCCAAACAGCAACGCCAAAGGGTCTGGATTGATTAGTGTACCTGCAATCTCTGATAGTGCAGCCAGTACCTCTCTCCAGAACGCGTATAGAGCAGGACATGACCAGAACATATGCGTATGATCAGCGCCCTCGGCCCGGCATATAGGACAGGTCTGTAAACCCCCCCCCCCCCCCTCAGCAATCTTAGACAGTCTATGTGGGGTGTAGTACACTCTACTCAGTATTTTGTACTGCATGCAGCGATATCTAGCCCTCGGGGACACCTTCCTGGTATGGGAGCACATATCCTTCCACAAAGTATCTGTGATGTCCAGGCCGAGTTCAGCGGCCCAGTCATCCTGGACCTTAGGAGTCGAGCTAGGGAGTTTCGCAAGTAAAATTTTATATAGAGCGGAGACCACACCCCTACTATTACTGGAATTGGCAATGTTTTGCAATTCTGGGTTATCTGGAGGTTCCTCCGGAAATGATGACCACATACCGCGGAACGCAGCACGAAGTCTATAATACTGCAGCATTTCCAGGGCCGAGCCTGTGTGGCCGGGCCGCCACGTTTTAGGGGTGATGAATTGTCCCTCAGGAAAGAAGTCTGTCAATGCATGGTAGCCAAGGGCTGACCATTGTTGTAAAAGTAGTTTGTCGTGGGTAGGTTCCAACCCGGGGAAGCGCCATACGGGAAGCCATTTATAGTAGGGGCGGGGAGTTGAAGGGGTCAAGGAGGCGCCGCCACGCCAATAATGTCGATGTAATCAGGTCAGCCAGGGCGTCGGTTAGATATTTGCGGTGAAGGATCAGGGTCATGGAGTCGACCTCGGGTGTGGCCAGTTTTCCCAACCGTACGTGGGGGGGAGCAGTGGGGTATTTGTACCAATATGTGGCAAATTGTGCCTGGGCCGCTGTCCAGTACAAGACCAGGTCTGGGGCGGCAAAGCCCCCTTTATCATAAGGCAGGGCCATATGTTGTCACTTCTTATGACCGCCGCCGCATGCCATAAGAATTGAGTGCCCTTTGCATGTAGGTCCTCAAAGTATTTCTTCCCGGGCCAGATCGGTACATTTCCGAATATGTATAGTAGTTTGGGGACCACGACCATTTTAATTAAGGAGAGCCTGCCAGCCAAGGAGAGCGGAAGGGTGCGCCATTGATTCACCTTAGACTCAGTGTTGCGCGGCAGCTGTGTAATTACTACAGTGGGGGTTTCCCTATAGAGTCCTGTAAAAAAAGACCTTTCAAATAAATTATTAAATTAAGATGTACATAAACATACAGCAGTGGATACCAAAGACTTGATGGGTTTGATTACTTTCTTGGAATCATTAGATCTTGCCACAAGTTGACATACAGAACTGTTTCTATAAAATTGTTTAGTTTTTTTAATTTTCCGTCTTAATCTCAAAACTTATCTCTGTTATCCCTATCCTTTCCTGACTTCATTAGAGGATATTTTCCTCTTCTTCCCCTTCTCGAGCACTGGGTTTCGGTTCACCTACACTTCTACTTTTATTGTTCTCCTCATTACTGTTTCTTTACTCAATCATATGGAATAACATGATTGGAAAATGATGTAATTTTCTCTTTTCATATGTTTACAATTTTGTTTATGTTCGAGAAGAATCTTTTGGCTCAAATTTGTTATTGAACATACTGTAACTTCTGTCCATATTTTCTTTATGCTATTTAGAGTGTAAAAGCATTACAAATTACATATTGAAAATGTTGTGGCGTATGTGGCATTTCTTTACATGAACCATGCATTAATATGATTAGTACTAAGGGTTTGATTTGATACAAGAAAACCCCAGTTACTGCAAGGTACTCCACTAACTTTGTAACTGTGTAAGGTGTAGAGTATACTCCCTTTTTGCAGCGATGTATCTTTATTTATTAATAGTATGTAGGGCAGATCTGGACAATGCCACATGGACGCCCAGATATCTAACACCGTTGGGAGACCAGCGAGGGGGATATTCAGTTTGGTTGCCGGGTTGCAGGGGTGAGGGGGAAGATCTCAGATTTCGTGTAGTTGATGGCGAAACCCGAGAAGGTACCCACCTTGATTATGTCTCTCAATATGGAATCTAGATGTGTAGATGGATCTCTAACATACAGTAGGCTATCGTCCGCATAGAGCGATATTATATCCGGGGGGATCGGCTAGGCGTATGCCCTTGCGGGCGTGTCTTGCCCTGACATAGTCCGCCATTTGTTCGATAATTAGAGCAAAAGGAATGGGTGAAAAGGGGCATCCCTGACGTGTACCCCTCTGCAGCTTGAAGGAATGCGAGGTCAGTGAGTTGATCAGGACTCTGGCGGTAGGGCAAGTGTAAAGTATCTTGATATATTGGATCATTTTTGGCCGATCCCCATTTTCTCCAGGACCGCCCACATATATTGCCATGAGACCATGTCGAGGGCCTTTTGTGCGTCTAGAGCGACCGTGACCGCCTCTGTATCCTGGTCAATCCTCGAGAGAACATTGAAAAGCCGCCTTATATTGAGAGGCGTGGAGCGCCCGGGGACAAAACCACTCTGATCATCATGGACTAGATATGACATGATTAGATGGAATCTATTGGCTAGGGTCTTGGCAAGTATCTTTGTGTCTAAGTTCATGAGCGAGAGGGGCATATAGGATCCGCATTCATCACTGTACTTGGCAAATTCTGACCCCATTCGTCCGTTCTGGTGGTCTTGGTTCCTCCTCTTCATTTCCTTAATTCAGAGTCCCTCTGTTCCCGTAGGGCTCTAGCCAGGAGTGTATCCGCTTTCCGGTAGTACCATTGACGTGTGTATAGGAGTGCATTCTCCACTTGCCTGGTTCTGGTAATTTCCACTTGGCCCACCAGACCTCTAAGCTCTCAAGTTGAGCCTGGGCAGGTTTAACATGGACAAATAGTGTCCTTAGGTAATGAACACCCCATCCCCTGCACACCACCTTAACTGGAAACAGTCAAATGTTAAGTAAGGTAGTTCTAAGTATGTAATTTGTTATATTTCAAGAAATCCACAATTGGATCATTCTCAACATTCAATTATAAAGAAAACATTTTCCATATTTAATTTTCTAGATTTTATTAACACAAGTAACTAAAATTTCGGGCTAGGCCCTTCCTCACGAGCGAATATCTCTTGTGTCTAATCACTATGTCTAATATCTGAAAATAAGTACAAAGAAGAATGTCAAATATTATGATACACATTTGTGATGCAAGTACAATATCTGTTAAGCACACTCATTATGGAGGAATGCCCCTTGTAATCACCTGGATAGCAGGAATGGCCATTGTAGAAAAAGAATTCTAATCTGTCAAAATCGCGGGTCAAGAATACGTTCCAATGTACCTATCCGGAATAGTCAAAAAGTGAATAAGTGGCTTACTGTGGTTCAGCTGTATATGCTTGGAAAACAAAAAACCTATTAAAAAAATCATATTGAAAAATCAAGTAGCTACCTTATATGCCAGTAAAGGCTGAAATTCTGTCTCAATGTCGCCAAATGGACCTATCTGTGCGTCCAATCTGGTAATTGTGAAGGGTAAGAGGGATCTATTAGTTCCTCCAAAGATAATCATTGGGATAGTGGCTGAAGACCATCATTACCAGGCCTTTGCACTGGTTCATAGATCAACAGTGTGCAAAATGTTCAGTGTGTCTTTGCCTTTGTC
The DNA here is from genome assembly GCF_040938575.1 of Ambystoma mexicanum. Classification (NCBI taxonomy): domain Eukaryota; kingdom Metazoa; phylum Chordata; class Amphibia; order Caudata; family Ambystomatidae; genus Ambystoma; species Ambystoma mexicanum. Next base: position 1,607,041,061 of record NC_090932.1, read on the forward strand.
GCCACTGTATTAAAAAAGGAACAGATGTATGCAAATATCCTTTGTAACTGCCGATCGCTTTAAAGATTCTCATATTATATTGCCGTGTGCACTCACCTGGAGGTGTTCATTGGCAGTCATTGGCACAGGGGATTGTAATCCATCTGCAGAATTTGAGATATGTGAGTTAGGATATATGGTGGGAGGTGTCAGACTGCCACGTTTAGAGTTTATAATCTAAAACTAGCCCCCATTAGGTGGAAATTCTTACCAAAATCATGCCACGGTCAGAATTGCATCCTATCGCAGTAGGTGAGTGATGCAAGATGGCTGCTTCTTATCGAGCGTCACAGGCAGCTGACATAAAAACATCACAATGACGCTTGTAAATAAATGTCTATCAGCACTCAAGCTTGCAATGTTAGGACCCCTGTGCTGCTCACAATTATTAATCAGATGCATTCTATATCTACATGTCTAAAGTAAGTTATGTGCTTTGTGATGGAAAAATTGTCAAGATAAGTTACAATGTATTTGGACAAGAACCACAGTGGGTGCGAAGTGGTACTTGTAGTTTTTAAATGACCATTTACCAGGATGTTTAAACAAGCGTAATTACAAAACAATGTAACATCGAGATCTCATTTACATCGTCTTCTGTGCATCATTAATATAGTTGTGCTCTGTAACAACAACGAAGTGTGGTATGGTTACAAAGGTAACATTCGAGCGATATGGCAAAATCTATTCACATTATTGGAGAAGGCTAAAAAGAGGAGTGAGACTTTGTTGTAATACTCTGGCTACCCAAAATGGCCAAAGGTGAACCACAGCTGATCCATACAATGAGGTATTCTAGTCAAAGTGCACAAATAAATTGAATCCTAAAGAAAAACTGGTGGGACTTGTGTTTTTATTGCGACTCCCTTTCGGTCTGGGCGCTTCAACGTTGTATGGAGCGGTGGGAGGTGGTCTTCCAGCGTTCTCCACCATTGCATTTTCTTATGTTCATCGAGGAAAAGAAGAAACGCCTGGTGAGTTCTTTACTTTTTAGAGCACTTCGGCCGGGGTACTCCTTCCCAGGGTCTTCCCGGTCCAGGAGGAGCAGCAAAAGCTCTATTACCGGGGCTTGCGTGATAATTGACTTATTCCTACGTCCCGTCCCCTCCATACTTAGGGGACATCTCTCTGTCCTGTGGGACGGGACCGGAGCACTTTGTAAAAAGCATCCAAAAATTTTGCAAAAATGTGTCTTTCCTCTCTTTCTTGCGCGGGGCCCGGCACGCGGCCGTGACCCCGCCCACCTTGGCTTCACATCGCCGATCAGTCCCTTTCTCCGCTCGTTTGGGACTGGACGCACTTGCATCTGCGGAAGTTTATCTTCCCTTTTTCCTCTCTGGCTCTCGCTAGCGATTGTGTACTAGTCTGTCGTTCAAACTGGACTTTCCTGATTGTTCATCGTGTCACCGACGCTTCGCGATGGCGGATCCCCATCCTCTTTGTTTAGAGTGCTTGGGTCCGGATCACCGTTGGGACTCCTGTTTTTACTGTGATTCCCTTTCGGTCCGGGCTCTTCAACGCTGGTTGGAGCGGTGGGGGGAGGTGTTCTGACAAACTCCCCCTTAGCATTTTCAATCGTTTATCGACGAAAAGAAGCAGCGCCCAGTAAGTTCTTTACTTTTCAGAGCACCCCGGCCGGGAGACACCTTTCTGGGTTCTTCCTGAGCCGGGAGGGGCGTTGATCGCTCTGTCACCGGGGATTGCCCTGAGGTGCCTGTTGGGCCTAATAATAGTACCAGAGTTTTCTCCGAGGGTCTCCGTAAGGGACCTCTGGATACCGGAGCACGCTCCGAGGCCCATCCTGTGGGGGCTGCTTGTAGACCCAGTTCTACTGAGTCGTGGGGTACCGGAGCTCGCTCTGAGGCCTCTCTATCGGCTTCCCTCAAAAATAAGACCGGGGTGCGCCCCGAGGCCTTGGTTGGGCTTGGTGTTACCGAACGGATGTTCGAGGCCCGCGCTAGTAAGGCTGTTACCGGACCTGGGTCCGAGGTCCCTCGTACAGAGGCTAAAGCTACCAACATTTCTGAGAGACCTGGCACAACCTTTTTGGTGAAGGTTGTTTCTCACCGCTCCCGCGGCGACACCAGATCTGTTGAGGGGGCAAAGAAGGAAAATTCTTCTTTTACCAGCAGTGCCGATGTCCTTCCTGGGAAGGCTGATTTGGCGCTTGGTATGTCGCAGAAACATACCAGGCCTCATAGTACCGGCTCTGCCGAGGTTCCTTACGTTAAGGCTAAACTTAAGACCCCTGATCCATTGATGGGGACCCCTGCCTCACTTCCTCACGTGCCGCAGTTCCCCTCGGGTGATGACAAAATGGCGGCCGTTCCCGCCACGACCGTGGCAGCTATTTTGGGTGATACTCCTACAACTACGCCATCGGCCTCAGGTGTAGGACTTGGCTTTGGGGGTGCACCTAGAGTTCCTTGTGCGCATCCTTTTCGGCAAGTCTATGACTGGAATGCTCGGATGCCCCTTCCACACAATGTTTCATTGCCTGGGGGGTCGGCACCTTTGATTTTTGTCGATACTTCGGGAGATTGGTCGGTGTGGCAACCTTCCCTGTTAAGTCCCTGGAATTATCCTCCTCATGAGAGGCCTCCTCCAGTTCCGAAACAGTCCTTGGAGGAAGCCTTTTTCGGCAAATTTCAGACACTTATGCGTACCGACCCCATGAGGGAATATTTCAAAGGGCTTTTCAGAGAAATATGTCCACCTGCGCCTCCGGCTCCACCCGTACCTCCGGTGGTTCCGCCAGTGCCCCCTTTACCTACGGTGCCTTTTCCTACTCTTCCGCCTTTGCCTCCATTGTCCCCCGTGGACAAGGCAGCTCCTGACATGGCTCAGCAGGATCCTGACCTGTTGGATGGCGCGCAGGGCGATCAGGACAACGAGGACCTGCCCCGCTCTTTTAGAGCTTTTCATGACCGGGTACTGGACATGATGTGCTTCTTCGATGTTCCGGTGCCCGAGGCACCCGCTCCGCAGGAGGGTGTGCTTTCTTTGGAGCGTACCGGCCTGTTCTTGCAGAAGGACGTTCTGGCCGAGGTCCGCAGGGTTTGGGAAAAGCCACACTCTGGACTTGTCGTCAATAAGAAAATTGACGCGCGATACAGACTGCATTCTTCGGAAGAGGTGGCCCTGTCGTCTTGTCCGCCCCCCTCCTCCACAGTGGTGGCTGCGGCCAATTTACAGTCCAGGCCTGCAGCATCCTCTTCCACGACGGCTACTCAGGTTCTGGGAAAGGAGGATAAACTCCTGGACTCCCTTGGGAGGAAGGTTTTCACCAACTCGGCCTTGCAGCTCCGGCAGTCCAATGACGAACTGGTGTTAGCGGGGGCTAATATGCAGATGTGGAAAGGTCTGTCGGAGTTTGAGGAGTTAATTCCGGTCGAGAAGCTGGAAGACTTTAAAGCAGGATTATCGGACGCCAGGGTCTTGGCCCAGGATCTCCTGGAGGCTGCGCCTCATCACTTAGACACCTCGGCTCGGGGCCTTATGCTGGGAGTTGATACCTCATGACAGGCGTGGCTGCATGCCACCGAATTCGCAAAGGAAGTACAGGACAAGGTGTTGGACCTTCTGTTTGATGGTAAGGAGCTCTTTCATTCTACAACAGATCTAGAGCTAACCAAGACGAAGGATAGCACTCAGACAGCTAAATTCTTGTCGGTCCTTGTTATAACCCCCTTTTAAACCCAGAGACCGTTGTCACAAATTCGACCCTCCTGTGGCTTTAGGGGCTTCCTAGACAGGAAATCTCGCAGAGTGGATACCCCTTCGGGGAATAACCGCCGGAGGCAACAACGGACTCGGTTTTTCGCCCACTCCTCAGCCTCTTCCTCAGGTTCAGGTGGCAACACCACCGAAAACTCTACAAAATGAGGGTTCTCCGCGCTCGCGAGAGACCCCGGTGGGAGGACGCTTTGCGTCTCATTGTGAGGCGTGGCAAACCATCACCGAAGACAGATGGGTCTCGTCAGTCGCTCGGGCGGGCTTCCGCTTAACCCTTCCCCTTACCCCACCTTTCAACCCTCCTTTTCAGCTGTCTGTATTGCCCTCCCTCAAAGCCGAGGTTCAGAAACTTCTGGACCTCAGAGCTGTAGAACCAGTTCCCCTTGGGGAGCGAGGGGAGGGTTTCTACTCCCAGCTGTTTACAGTGTCCAAACCCAACCAGACTGGCCTGCGCATCATCCTAGACCTTTCCCAGTTCAATCTTTTCCTACCCCAAGAGAAATTCAAGATGATCACGCCCAGCCAGATACGGTCCTCCTTGCAGATGGGCGATTGGCTCAGCGTGGTGGATATTCAGGATGTATACATGCATATTCTGATTTGGAATCCACACAGGAGATATCTCAGTTTCTCTTTGGGAGTGGAGCACTTCCAGTTTCGAGTGCTTCCTTTTGGCCTCTGCTTCGCGCCGCGTGTCTTCACAAAGATGTCTGTGATTGCGGCCTATCTTCGTCTGCAGGGTATCCATGTGTATCCGTATTTGGACAACTGGCTATTACGCAGTCCTTGCCCGTTGAAAGCTGCGTGCAATCTTCAGTCTCTCCTTCAGCTCCTGTTCCATCTTGGGCTGTTGGTGAACTGGCGGAAATCTTCCATGACGGTCTCGCAGGGCTGGATTTTCCTGGGTTTTCGCTGGAACACGATCGACTGCAGAGTGTACCTGACCGGGGACGTAATGGCGGATCTGTTAGCCACGTGTCAGATGTTTGCGCAGTCGGAGAGCATGTCGGCCTGGTGGTTCCAGAGGCTTCTGGGCCTCAAGGCCTCGTGCGTGTTGGCTCTTCCTCTTGCTCGTCTCAAGATGAGGCGGACTCAGATGGCTCTTCAGAGTTCTTGGCGTCAGGCTGTGGACCCCGATTCCAAGTTGATAACGATTCTGGCTTCCATGAGAGTGGACCTGCAGTGGTGGTCATCTCTCAGCAACCTGTCGGTGGGTGCGGGGTTCCAGGACCCAGCTCCTATGGTGATGATCACGACGGACTCCTCCCTTCTGGGGTGGGGTGCGACGTTAGATCCTCTTCAGGTCTCGGATCTCTGGTCACCTCAGGACAAGCTCCTCCAAATAAATCATTTAGAGCTTCTGGCGATCTTCCTGTGCTCAGGGCGTTCAGACCGATCATAGCCAACAAGGTGGTCCACATACGCACAGACAATGTGGTGTCTATGTATTACATCAACAAGCCAGGGGGAACCAAGTCTCCCCCTCTCGTGGACCTGTCTGTCCAGATTTGGGAGTGGGCTGTGCTTCATGGTGTTTGGCTGCTTGCAGTGCACATCCAGGGCCAGCTGAATGTCACAGCGGATGCCCTCAGCCAGCGGACAGTGGACAGCTACGAGTGGGAGTTGAAGGCGGAGGTCCTCATGGATTTTCTTGCCTTGGGGCACACCGGAAGTGGACCTCTTCGCTGCGGCGGTAAACAAGTAGCTTCCTCGGTATGCCTCCAGAGGGGGGCTGGGGGCCTCCTCTGGGGGATGCTCTCGAGATTCCATGGCACAACATGAGAGCTTACGCCTTCCCGCCTCTGCCTCTAGTTCACCGAGCAATTTGGAAGCTGATGAACTCGGTGAACTGTTCCTTCTACTCATAGCCCCGTGGTGGCCGGCCAGGTTTTGGTTTTCAGAACTTCAATACCTGTCTGTGTATCCGCCGATCGGGGGGTCACTGGTAACCTGATCTTCTTCATCAGGGGGAACAGCAGATGTGGCACCCCTCCCCACAATCGCTCAGCTTGGCGACATGGTGCCTGAGTTCAAGTCTTTAGAACATCTTAACTTGTCTGTGGATAACATGCGTATTATCCAGGCAGCCAGGAAACCCTCGACTAGGTCCCAGTACAGAAGTAAATGGCTCAGGTTCTGTCATTGGTGTTTGGACAAGCAGTTGGACTCAAAGGGGGCTACAATTGACACGGTTCTGTCCTTTGTATCCTTCTTAGCAGAGTCTGGTGTCCATGTTCTGTCATGCAGAACTTACCTTTTCAGCAGTTTCCGCTTACCTTTCTACGGACCAATGCTCTTACTTTCTGAGTAACCCAGTGGTTAAGAGGCATTTTGCAGGCTTGACACGCCTCTATCCTCCAATTTGTAGTCCGCACCCGTCGTGGGATCTAAATGTAGTCCTTGTAGGTGTTGTGTCATAAGCCTTTCGAGCCAATGGCCACGGTGGACCTCAAGTACCTGTCCTGGAAAATGTCCTTTTTGGTCGCTGTTACATCAGCAAGGCGGGTGAGTGAGCTCCAGGCCTTGTCGGTGGAGCATCCCTTTTTGGTCTTTCACAAGGATAAGGTAGTCCTACGGACGAATCCTGCTTTCCTGCCGAAGGTGGTATCTGAATTCCATCTGAATTAGTCGATCTCCCTGCCCGTCTTTTTTCCAAACCCTGCCTCAGATGCAGAAAGGGTTCTGCATTGTCTCGATGTCAGAAGGGCTCTGAAGTTCTATCTGGACAGAACATCTGAGCTTAGGAGTTCTCAACTGTTTGTGACTTTTGGTAAACCGGCATCTAAGGCGACTATTTCTCGGTGGATCGCCGCCTGCATTACGGAGTCTTTCACCATCCAAGGGCTGAAGCCTCCTAAGGGTATTCATGCACACCTGGTGTGGGGAAGGCAGCCGTGGTTGCTTTTCAGAAATGTCCCTTGGGAGTCCATCGCTAGGGCAGCTATTTGGGCCTCCCCATCTGCTTTTTGTAAGCATTATTTATTGTCTTGACATGAGCTCAAGAGCTGATGCTCAGTTTGGTCAGGCTGTGCTGGAGAACCTGTTTCAGTAAGGGGTATTTCCATCCACCCGTAGTTCCTGTAAGGAGTGCTTGGGAATCTCCCATGAGTATGGAGGAAAGGGGAAGGGACGTAGGAGTATAACCAGGTTACTCACCATAGTGACCACCTTACTCCTAGTCCATAGTCCCCTTTCCTCCATACGCCCGCCCGTCGTCCCTTCTAATAAGGTTCCTCTGTTATTGCTAATAGGTTTTAGACCTGGTGATAGAAAAGGACTGATGGGTGATGCGCAGCCAAGGTGGGTGGGGTTACGGCTGCGTGCCGGGCCCTATGCAAGAAAGAGAGGAAGGACACATTTTTGCAAAATTTCTGGATGCTTTTTACAAAGTGCTCTGGTCCCGTCCCACAGTACGGAGAGATGTCCCATAAGTATGGAGGAAAGGGACTATGGACTAGGAGTAAGGTGTCACTACAGTGAGTAATCTCAGCTTGGGCGACGCTTATGTGCAAACGTATAACTTTGATCAATGCCCTCAATCAAATTCCTAATTCATGAAGGACTGCCACAATTATTCCTATACACAAGCAAAGAGCCCGAGATGACCCAGCAAACTTCCGTCCCATCGCTTTCCTCGATCCTCTTGGAAAATTGTTTGTGTCAATCCTTCTAAAACATCTGATCACCTGGGCAACAGATAATGGCAGGTTCTCTGCCAGACAAACTGGCTTCACCCCCAATGTCGGAACCAACATCAATCTGATGCTGATAAATCTAATCAAACACGAGGCCACCAAAAACCATACCACCATACATACTGCCTTCATAGACCTACACATGGCATTTGATGCCAGATCTATAGAAAAAATTTGGACCAAATTGAAAGCATGGAAATGCCCAACAAACATCCTAGAGCCAATCAAACTCTTCTACTCTAAAACATCAATTAAGGTCAGATTATCGAAGGAAGGCGCAACCACAAACTCAATCGATGCCTAAAACGAGGATGCCCACTTGCAGCAACCTTATACAACCTCTTTACTGCTGACATTGAAGAGCATATACTCGGCACTTTAATGAAACCACCAAAGATAAATTCCATCCCAGTTTCCATCATGCTATATGCTGATGATATCATCCTCCACGATAAGACTTTATCAGGACATGAAAAAGACATTGACCTCATTAAGCAGATACATGACCGCAAATGAATTGGCTATGAACATCGCAAAAACCAAGACAATGGCGCTAGCCAAGATCCCATTCAAAAAAGAAAAACAATCTACTTTTATTCTTGATGGGAGACTACTGAAAACCGTTGCCACCTTCAAATACCTTGGTGTTCCGATAAACCAATCCAAAACAGAAGAACAATGGCTAGACAAAATCGAACAGAAATCACAAGCGTTAGCACGACAAGGATGTTTGATGCATCACAAATATGGAAAATTCTCTTTTAAGCCCATCATAGCTTCCTACAGACAAACATTCATCCATATCACCTATGGCACAGAAGCAATGCTCAATGCAAGTTCCATAAACTGGATGAAATACGAGGCAATCTTCTGGTGCAAAATTCTATATCTGCCACCGTCCTACCCGATGCCAAGAATAAGATATGCGATGGCAACCCAATCATTGGCCTCCATTTTACTCTGGAAGCGACTAGACATTTCGTAAATACTGACTGACAAGAAAACTCCAGCCATACAAATCCTGAGGCTCCACCCGAACACCTTTAAAAACACAGTGCTCCAAGATTGGAAACAGAACCTTCAACAAGAGATGCTTAAAGAGGACCTATCAGAGGAACTTCTAACAATGCGTCCTCAACATGCAAAAATCAAAATCCTACGCAATGACTGGATAAAAACAAATCAAATCAAAAAGACTTACCAACAGCACCTCCAGTGTACTACAGACATTCGATCAATCCATGAACTACCCAAATATCTCACTCTTTCCAGACCCAGTCATCAGAACAACCTTCCTGAGAATACGTCTGAACACGATACCTACAAGATCAAATCTCGCCATTGCTAGACGGATACCCTTCACAGACTTGTACTGTCGATTCTCCAATGTTCAAACCATACCTGAAACCTTATTCCACCTTGTGATGGAATGCCAGTCACTCTAGACGCATCGGGAACAAATCGGTGCCTCCTTTGAACTTTTAGCGCAACAAATGGGCACAGAGGAAAGATGGATGGCGCTACTTAGTGACCAAAATAACAAATAACTTACAGAAATACTTTATTTCTTCAAACCATCTTGGAACTTAACAAGTGAACTGCTCGATCTCTCTCCCAAGTCTCTCCTCATAAATGAAAAAGTTTATAATTAAACTACAACATAAAAAAAAAAACTTTTTCAGTAAGGAGTTTCCATCCACCCGTATTTCCTGTGAGAAGTGCTTGGGACTCTCCCATAAGTATGGAGGAAAAGGTACGGGACGTAGGAGTATAATAAGGTTACTCACCGTGATGACCACCTTACTCCTAGTCCATAGTCCCCGTTCCTCCATATGCCTACCCGCTGTCCCCTCTAAAAAGGTTCCTCTGTTGCTTAAAGGCGATAGAAAAGGACTGATGGGCGATGTGCTGGGCGAAGCTAAGGAGGGCGGGGTTACGGCCGCGTGCAGTGCCCTGCGTAAAAAGAGGAAGGACACATTTTTTAAAAATGTGATGCGTTTTACAAAGTGCTCCGGTCCCGTCCCACAGGACAGAGGAATGTCCCATAAGTATGGCGGAAAGGGGACTATGGACTAGGAGTAAGGTGGTCACTACGGTGAGTAACCTTATTAAACTTTTACATGTAGATTCTCTGGTGTCCCTGCATCACCTTGAATGCCTACAAACTATTGTGCACCATTATTAAGGTATTTATTGAGCGCAGATCTAGCTTTGCGAAGTAACAGAGGCAATGTAAGTGGGAAGAACACAGTGCAGGAAGATGTGAAAAAGGGGAGCGAGGAGCTAACGAGGTGGACAAGTTGTCATGGAAGAGAATTGTGGTAGAAGGGGACAGTATTGCGGAAGAGCTTAGAAAGATGGGCAGGGTTGAATGGGAAATAAGTGGTAGAGCGGTGATTGGGGGGATCGTGGCTGGTTTCAATCCTGTGACAGTTCCACACTCGACCTGCTCTGCCGTCCTCTGTGTTACTGAGCAGTCTGAAGAAAGTATCCAAGAGGCAGTAGTAAAACTCTTTCACTTCAATGTGAATCGTTAATCTCCCAAGCTACTGAAGTGTGGAATCCAGGTGTATGGCTCTCTGACGCTAAATATGTGAAGGACTTGGAGGGTTGAGTAGGTAACCAGTGCTGGGGCACTGTTAATTTGCTTCTTTCTGTTTTCTCTATCAATCATGTTGTTGCCCTTAGCAGTCTTATGAAATCAACTTTGTGAAATCAGCTTTGGAGGTCCTAATCCTTTAGGGCTTGTGTGAATTGTTTATGGGCAAAAGGTTTCACTGGGAAACCTTGTATGCATTGTGACATTGATGGAGCTATTGGAGAGTTATTTTGAAAGCCCTGAAATTCATCTGCATTGTATCAAATGTTTAACATGGATGCAGTTGGTAAGTAACTAATAAAGTACAAATGCTAATTGTTTTTTCCTTTGTTTCAGTTCAGCCTACGATAATGTCTGCAAAGTTCGAGTAGCCATCAAGAAAATCAGCCCCTTTGAACATCAAACGTACTGTCAGCGAACTTTGCGGGAGATAAAAATATTACTGCGCTTTAAGCATGAGAACATTATTGGAATCAATGACATTATTCGAGCTCCTTCCATCGAGCAAATGAAGGATGTGTATCCTTTTGTGGTCTAATGTTGTGAATCTTAACACATTGGCGAAAGAATCCTATTTAACAGAGTGCGCTGAAGTTTTGTATTTCTTTAGTGATTTGCTTGCACTTGTGTAATTACTAGACAACCTCTTTCACAATCAGGGCAGTTCTAGATTTCATGTTTCAGTTACAGTGCAGCCTTTGTTTTCTAGCACCCCATTTGTTCAACGGCCTCAACAAATTTGTATTCTTAAAATTAAGTATGTTTGGGATTAACAAATGTCCGAACCTCTCTGGGATGTACATGTAGAGTTCAGCCAGAGTTGGAGGTAGTTTGCAAAGTTATTTTATTTTTTTAAAAATATTTTTATTTTATTTTGAAGTCAAACAAACACACTACAACTGTTTCAATACATAGAAAGCATCATTAGACCAACACATTTTCTTTAGAACTCCCCCTCCCCCCACTGAACTAGAGCCGGTTCTCATGTCATTTACAGGAGCATCATCGGGTAGCACAATACTTAAGCAGTCATCATCCGGGTCCTCTGTTACGTTGTTACCCTGGTGAGGGTTTGCCATAGAGGCACCGATTGCTGCCAGGCCAGCAAGGGCCCTACTTCCTCCTTGCCCCCCCTAGTGACCGCTTCAAACCAGACTACAGATTCAGCTTCCGCCCACCTCAAGAGGTCCGCCCACCATAGCAATCCTGCGCTTGGCCAAAACACAAGCCAAGTCCTTCATCTTGCTTATGTGTTTTGAATGTCGGGGTCTAGGAAAAAACCCAAGCATGCATGACCGGCCGATTCCACATCCAGCACCACCCCCCCACCAGCGAGTTTCGTCTTAACCTCGTCCCAAAATCTGTGCACTTCCGGGCAAGCCCAAAACATGTGTAGCAGTCCCGCATTCACCTCCCCACACCTGGGGCATTGCTGCGTAGCTGGTCCCCCAAACTTTGCAATCTTCCCGGGAGTCAGATAAGCCCTGTGGGTAACGTACAATTGAAGTTGTTGGAATCTTGCGTTCCGGGACACCTTTTTATGGTACCTCTGGGCCCATTCCCATTGCCCGTTGTCATGGGTCCTCCCACCTCCTCTTCCCAATCTTGTCTCAATTGAAGCAACTCCTTCCCTGCCCTTACTCGCAGGAGCTCGTATATCCTCGATATTTCGTGCCCGCCCTCCGATACATCATACATAGTTTCGAGGGAGGCATCAGGGTCTTCCGCTAGCACTGTCTCGGGCCATCTTTCTCTAGTCTTTTTCACAAGCCTATTGTAGGTTATATATTGGCCACCATGCACCCCCGTCTCTTCCTGCAACCTCTGAAAGTCCAATGCCTCCCCTTCCTGCCATATGTCCCCGAGGGTGGCCAGGCCTACCTGTTCCCAGCATCTACGGACCGATTCAAGTAGTTGAGTCGCTCCCGCACAGCACTGCCAAAGGGGCCTGCTGGGAGTACGGCTCCAAATCCCCCCCAATCTTCCATGTCCTGTGCCAGATCTCCCAGCCCAGTCTCAGTAGCCGCCCCCTGCCCACCAGTTTGTCTCTGCGCAACCACACCACTTCCATCAGAAAGTATGGGGCTGAGTCTCCACGCAGAAGCCTAGCTTCCGCCGAGTCTTCAGCCGAAAGCCACCTGGGTGGCCACATACAGCAGCTGCCCCGCCAGGTAATAGAGTTCAAAATTAGGCAGGCCTATCCCCCCCCCTTGTCACGTGGGTTCTGGAGCTTCCACAGAGCAACCCTATTCCTAGAGCTGCCCCACACGAAACCCCTACAGACGCTGTGAAGTTTCGCGAATAGCCTCCTAGGTATCAAAAACGGGACATTCACAAAAAAGTGCCTAAAAAAGAGTCTAGGCAGGACCACCATCTTGAGCAAGGCCGCCCTCCCCATCATGGTCAGGGGCAATCTAGACCAAAATACCATGCTGTTCTTGGTCCCCTCTATCGCTTTTTCCGTGTCATGCTTGTGTTCTACCTCGACCCTGTGATAAATATTTATTCCCAAATACCTAAATGTCACAGGCTGCCATGGTATTGGCAGGACAGGCAGCCTCTGTACCGGGACATTCCTGTATCTGCCCAAAGGAAACAGACTAGACTTTCGGGCATATCGGTGAACCCTAGAAAGGGTGGCGTACCGTTCTATTACCTCCAGCACATACTGCAGATTTTCTTCTGGATAACGCAAATAAAGGAGCATATCATCCACACATAGTGATATCGGGTGCCGTCCACTGACAGTGCTTATGCCCACCTCCCCATATTGTTGTAGCAGGCATATTGCCAGAGGCTCTAATGCCAGTATATATAGCATGGGTGACCAGGGGCATCCCTGTCTGGTCCCCCTGCAAAGTTGCCAGGTATCTGAGACTGTGGACCCCGTTTTGACTCTCGCCATCGGGGTGCTGTAAAACAACTGGACCCATCTGAGGTATCCAGGTCCCATTCCGTACCCCTTCAAGACCGCTTTCAGCCAGGGCCATCATACCGAGTCGAAGGCCTTGACCGCGTCTAACGACACTATGGCCAACTCGCCCGTGTCCTCCTCAGTTTGGTCAATGATATGGTGTAGCCTCCTGTGGTTATCGGTGATGTTCCTGCCTGGAACATATCCCGTCTGATCTGGGTGTATCAGTTTCCCAATCACCTTCTTCAGTCTATTAGCCAGCACTGCTGTAAGTATTTTGCTGTCCTGGTTAAGCATGGACAACGGTCTGTAACACCCGCACTCCACGGCCGGCTTGCCTGGTTTCAAGAGTGGGATGATCACAGCCTCGCAGAGGGACAATGGGAGTTCCCCCTGCTCATAGGCCTCGTTGAAAGTGCCAAGCGGTGGCGGAAGCAGCTCTTGCTTGTATGTTTTGTAGAACTCACTAGGCAGTCCATCCGAACCAGGCGCCTTGCAAGTGGCAGATTCTGAATCACCACCTCCAGCTCATCCGAGGTGACGGGTGCGTCTAACTCCGCTCATTCTAGGTCATCCATGGTGGGCAGCTCTGTCCTCCAATGTGTCCAGTATGTCTTGATACGTATCTTCCCCCGTGTCCTCATACAAGTGTCTGTAAAACTTAAGGAACTCCTCATTTACCCCTTCCTGGGTGTTGCAGATGCAACCTCTCGCATCCTTAATCTCACTGATCACGGAGTGGGGGGTCTCACTCTTATACAGCCAGGCCAGCAGTCTGCCCAGCTTGTCGCCCCCTGCGTGTATCCTCTCCGTATATTTCATGTCATTGAGTCTGCATAGCCTATCCCAGAGTGCACTGCAGGACACTAGCTCTTTTACTTTGGTTCTGTTATCATGAGCGGTATTCTCACAACGTGTGAGATCCTCTAGCTCCCTTTCCGCTTCTTGGAGTTCCCTTTCGATACCCCCCTCTAGCCCCTTAGCTTTGGAAATGGCTACCCCACGCACCACCACCTTAAACGCTTCCCACAGTGTGCCCACAGAGTGTACGCTTCCCGTATTTATATCAAAGTATTCTTCAATGGCATCCCTCAGACCCTCCCGGAACCCCTCGTCTTGAAGAGCCTCGGTCCCGAGTCTCCATGTAGGGATCCGCGGTCTTGGGGGCTGGTGTCTCCAATCTACCACTAAGGGTGAGTGGTCAGATAGTACTCGGGCCTTGTATTCCGCTCCCTCCATGTCTCTCACTATCTCGGCTGTTACAAACATGTAATCTAGCCTTGTGTGCAAATCATGTGGCGCTGCGAAGTGTGAATACTGCCTATCCGTGGGATGCAGCCTTCTCCACGCATCCTCTAGGCCTAGGTCTTTCAGTAAGGTACCCAGCGCTTTGGCCGCCGGTGCCGTTTTCCCTACCCTGTCCTTGGACCTATCCATTCTGGGATTCATGGTACAGATAAAGTCCCCCCCCCCCCCACACTACCGTACCCCCTGCCAGGGGGACAAGTTTACTGTAGAGGGTCCTAAAGTAAGCCGCTGTGTCGTTATTGGGGGCGTACAAATTTATGATATGCACTTCCCTGTTTTCCAGGAGACCCGTTACCACCACCATTCTACCCTGCGGGTCCACCGTAGAGTCAAGCACCCGAAACGGCACATGCGGCGCCACCCAAGTAATGACCCCTCTTGGGTTACACCGCACCCACAACATTGCCCTTCCATTTTCTCCTGACTTTCCCTAGTAAGGTGAGTCTCCTGCAGCAGGGCTATGTCTACACGCATCCTCTTTAAGTACAGCATCACTTTATTACGTTTCAGGGAGCTGTTAAGGCCCCGTACATTCCAGGTCACAATTCTGAGATTATCCGATACCATCTGGTCGGACTATCCCCATCCCATCCTTTCCCATAATGCTCCCCGTGCTAGTTCGTTTTCTGGCTCGCTCCCTTCTATTCACAAACAGTACCCCCCCTCAATTCCCCCAACTTCACACCACTGCACACAACCCCCCCCCCCACTGCCTACCGCCAACAATAGCCCAGCTCCATCCCTGGATCTCAGGCCTACCCACGTCTGGACCTGTCTCGTATCCGAGGACAAGGACCCCGCGGGGCGTCACCTATCTGACAGTGACCTAACTAAGTGTACTACTATTGGGTTCAGAGGGTGCTTCCCAGGAGCTCCCAGTCATCTATTTAGAAGAAGTGCATCCAACGGGACCCGCCGGCAGATACCATTACTTCTTCCCCACAAGCACAATATCGTACTATATTCCAGTCCCAATGTCATAACTATGGCCTCATGGGTGCCTCGGCAACGTGCTACTCATCTCCAGCCGCTTCTGTCTGGGCATCCGGTTCCTGAGGTCGACCCTCCATATCCAGCCACTCCATCGCTGCAGTCGGCGTGTCGAAGAAGAGGGATCTATTCTTATAAAACACCTTTAACCTAGCGGGGTAGAGCAACATGTAGCGATGGCCTGCTTCTCTGCGCCTCCTTTTCATCGATCCAAAGTTCATTCGACTCCGCTGTACAAGCAGCGTATAGTCTGGATACGCCGTTATTTTCGCTGACCCCCTTTCTATCGTACCTCCTTTCCGGAAAAATTCGAGAATCTTTTCGCAGTCACGATAGTTCAAGATCTTCGCGATCAACGGCCGTGGGGGGGCTCCTGGGGCCGGTCTCCTGGTCAGGGCCCTATGCGCCCTTTCAACCGCGAACCCCTGGGTCAGCTCCCTGCCTGTAATCTCCTGCAAGAGCATGGTTTCAAAGTATTCCGTGGGGTTCGGTCCTTCCATTCCTTCCGGAACACCCACTATGCGAATGTTGTTGCGCTTGGTGCGCCCCTCTGCCTGCTCTGCTCTGTCCTCCAGATTGCCCACTCGTTGCACGAGGGCATGAAGCTCCTTGGCATGTGCATTGCACGCCTCCGTGTTCGGGGCCAACTCTTTCTCCAGTTCCCCAGTGCGCTCCGCGATCGCAACAGGTTCACCTCTTCTTGGACCACTCCGATCTTAAGGTCTAGGCCCTCCTGCAGCTCTTTCATGGCCAGGCCCAACTTCGTTTCCCAGGCCACCTTCAAGTCGGCAATTGCTGCCAGCACCTCCTGGATAGTACCCGGTGGGTCCGTCGCTGCCGCAGGGGCCTCTTTGCTCTTGCCCCCTTCTACGCCCGGGGGCGACCTGGCGTAGGCTTCCATCGTGGGCTGCTTGATCCGGGGTCGCACCACCTTGGAAGACATCCTGCTGTGTCGGTTGGGCACACGTGCCCAGCTGTGTCTCCGGCGCTGCGGAGCGCCTTGCGGGGTCCGCACGCCGGCCCCTTCTCAGCAAGGCTCCGCTGAACTCAGGTTCGCTCTGCTGGCACGCCACAATCCAGGGGCTCCTCAGTGGGGGCCCGCACTTATGTTCTTGCCACCAGCCAGAGACGCATGCGACGCGTCCCTCTAGTTGGGCTCGCCCCGCTTCGTCCGGCTCTGTCTTCCTCAGCTCCACGGACCATTTATGGCCCTTTGTCCACGAGCGGCCATCTTGGGTGCTGCCCTTCCACTGCGCGACCGCCACCTTCTTCGAAGTCTAGTTCTGTGGATATGCAGTCTTGCTGGGAGGGAGGGCACTCACCATGTGCCCCCCACTTTCATGCACCCTTGGATGCACCGTGGACTCGAAAGTCCGCCGAAAACTATCACTTTTTCCCAGGATCAAAATCGGATCATCGGAAGCTCCTCCAGGGAACGTCCCCTCACGTAGCCATCAAGCCACGCCCCCCAGGTAGTTTGCAAAGTTAATAGGGGTTGCTGGCATGGGCAGACGAAGCTTTGAAGGATAGGAATCCCGGAGGAGAAATTAGGTTAAGAGGAGTGTTTTTAAGACTATAGTGTTCAAAAACATCTTTCAAATGCATAGTCCTCCCCGTATTCCTAATCTTTGATTTCTCCTTCCAGACATAGCTGCTTCCGAATTTATTTATCTCAGTAGAGGGCGTCGTGCATCATTGACTCGATGCCCCTTGACGACCTACGTCTGCTCTCGAGCACGACGTCACTGACTGTATGCATAGCACGCACTGCACCCGTTACTTCAGTTCTGTTTTTCCGCTGCACAGTTCGCATTGGTTCATTGTTGTCGTATTGACTGTTATTTTTTTAATCCAAAAACTGGCTTTGCCTCTGATGTCTCAGGCTAGAGTACAAGACCGAATACTGGGGTTCCTCGCATTATGATTGAGTATTAAAAACCTCCAACTTCTATTCCTGGAAAAAATAAAGGATTTCATGAGAGTAGCATACTGCAGATTTTACATTTAGCAATGCCACCTTTTGGGAAAAGTTGCCTATTCAAAACCTTTGACCATCTGGAGGTGAAAACGCTCACTTGACTTTGGAGGCCAACCTACCTGAGCAAGAGCCTTTGCGTTCGGGAGAAGAGTGGAAGATGTCAAGCTGAACCAATGCTGCCTTTTCTTGGCTTTCTTTCTAGAAGCCGAGGAAGAGTGGTGCGAACCACTAAGACCTCAAATGCTTCCCTCAGTGGTGAACCCCCCCCCCCAACTCTGCTCCCCCACCCCCAGAGCTCCTTTCATCTGAAGATCTCTTCGAATGAGTACTTTGATGAGGATTTAGATAAGTGCCTACCAGTAGCGCGTTTCTCCCCATTACTGATATCTTATCTGTGTTGGCCTAGGAACGCTATAATGGCCAAGATTTATTGTGATAGTAGGAGGCTGTTGCCATTAAATAGTATTATTGGCCACGCGACAAAACATGCATTGAATAAAATCGGAAAAACCTGGGGGGGAAAAACATACCAGAAATTGGCATGTGCGTTAAGTATAAATATAAAAGGTGGCATTGCTAAATGTAAGATCTGCAGTATGCCACTCTCATAAAATCCTTTATTTTTTCCAGGAATAGAAGTTTTTAATATTCAATTAATCATAATGCGAGGAGGTGCGGGGGAGATGCCCATAATATGCAGAGTTTCCCTGCAAATTTCACATCTGGAGATCTCATCGCACTCAGTAATAATCTTTGGTTACCGTCCCCACAGGATCGGCAAAATCGTTTTTCGATCATCTTTTATCTGTTTATTTCTTCAATTGGAAGTAAATACAAGGAATTGTTTTGTCTTGGGGATTTTAACATTCGGCTGGATGAGTAATCTGACTCTGCTTCAAGGGAGGTGTGGAGTATTTTGGCCCACCATGATTTGAATCCATTAGGGGTAGCTCCAACGCGTTCTCAGGGACATTGCTTAGACTTACTTTTATTAAGAGGCTCAAGTATCTCTGACTAATACAATGCCTATTTCATGGTTGGACCATTTTGCCACGATATTTTCATTTCATCAACATAATACAGGGAAATATCCCCATTCTGCTATGTGCGTTAATTTACTGTAGTACTAAAGACCTGAATAACATATCCGGAGTGGAACTGAAGGAAGCGTTGCATGAGATTGATCAGCGGGATGTGACACTTTCTTTGAGAAGGGAGCAGAAGTGATATCTGTGGTAGCATGGCCCTTTTTAAGGTTTGTAGGCAACAACAAAAAATCCCAGCCTTGGTATTCGTAGGGTTTAAGCCTACTTTGTAAACGACTGAGAGCCAAAGAACGTAACTGGAGACAAAAGCCCTCTCCTTTGAGAGTGGTTAAAGTAAAAACTGCACTGAAAAACTATAAAGTGGACATTTTTGGAGCGAACGCTGACTTTCTGCAAACATTCTTGATGCAGGTAATCAGTCAAGAGAATTATTCTGTTATCTCCTATTCTTGTCACCCGCCATGCACTTCTACCCACTCAGAGTTGTCTTTAGGACAGGCTAATTCTTTCAATACCTTATTTAAAAGAAAAATTGAGGGTATCCAGGAACAAATAAGTACCAAGTGTGTTTACTGGGAGAGGGGAAGGATATTCACTTGGCCTTCGGTATGTGGGCAGTGAATAACATTGAATATGCTTGCTACTTTGATTTTTAACCAGTTCTGCGTATGCTGGAGGGGTTGAAACCTACACACGATATTCCATTTCTCCTACCAGCACTGGTGGCCAAAGGACTTGCAGTGGAGATTACACCATACATGACCCGGTTTGTGAACAAGTCACTGGTCTCTGGGTCAGTCCGGCTAGAGTTTAAAAAAAATCCTTGGTCACACTGATCCTAATGAAACCGAATCTGGACCCAGAGATCCTTAATTACTGGATAGTAGCAGGACTACTTGAGAAAGTGGCTACAACACAGCTGCAGGAGCATGTGGGAAAGCAGCTGCTTCTAGATCCCCTACAATATGGTTTCAGCCCACTTTATGGTACAGAGACTGCCACATGGGATAACCTCCTCAAGGCAGCTGATGAGGGGGATCTAACCCTCTGGGTTATATTGGACCTCTCGACCGCTTTTGATGTGGCGGATCACTGTATGATGATGCATGATTGGAAGATTGTCAACTCGGGCTATTTGCGTGGTTTGAGTCTTTTCTTTTTTTTTTTATAACTAAAGCAAGGCAACAGGTTAAACTGGGGGCTGGGTGGGTGGCCGACCCTTTGGTACAAACTTGTGGAGTAGCACAGGGGTCTTTACCGATATTGATGGATATATTAAGGAAACATAGGGTGAACTTTCAGTCGTATACCGACGGCATAGCAACATTGGTAATGTGGAGTCCTTCCTTAGAGTGAAGGAGTGCTCGAGGAACTGGCTTCAGCTGAATGCCAAGGTAACTGAGGTGGCCTCGTTTTGTCCTGGATTCCTCTCCTACAAACAGGGAATTGTCACCAGACACCCCACCTCCTGGGAACGGATCTTCCTCTAGCTACTAAAATCAAGAACCTGGGCTGAATATGGGCCCAGAACCTGCACTCAGGGAAGTACCAAGGTGCAGTCCATCTTCTATAACCGTGGACTTGTGTCACGCTCTACCTTATGTACTATCGGACAAGCAGGCTGCAGTGGTCGGAGTATTAGTCAATAGATAACTGCAATATCCTCCTTGCAGGAATCCCAGCTAAAGTCAATAACCGCAAAGAGTTCAGAATGCTGTGGTGAGATTGGTGGTGGGGGCAGAGAAATCCGACCATATTTTAGGATCTCGTTGCTCCCTACACTGGCTGTCTGTGAGGGACAGAGAAGGTTTTAAAGTTCTGTCTTATCTTTAAATGCCTAAATAATCTGGTTCTGGCCTATTCGGTAGACAAAATCCAGTTATTGTCCAACTAGCTCGCTCCGGTCGGAGGATAAACTTCTGTTGAGTATTCCATCATTATCTTCCATGGCCAGAGTTTTGCGGTCTATGGACCTAGAACCTGAATATACTACCCCTAGAGATTCCTAGGCCTTGGTCCACAGGACTACTGTGGTGGGTAGGCTTAATGAGCATTTGGAAGAGTGGTGTGGCATGACTTCTGTTGCTTGAGCCTTGCAAACAGTAGCCCAGGTTTACTGCCTCCTTTTCTGAAGAAGGCCTCCAGGTCATCCACCAGGGAGCCACTCCAAAAAGGTTCCAGATCGTCCCTTCTGCAGGAGGTTTCCATTATGCTGGAGGAAGGTCCCTTATAGCCGGTTCCTATGGCGGAAAAGAACTGGGACTGGTACCCCCCCCCCCATATTTTCTGATCCCCAAAAAAGATGGAGATTGAGACCCTTTTTGGACTTAAGATGCTTGAGCGAGTTCCTCAGGAAGGACAAGTTCAAAATGGTCACTCTTCTCAAATCCTTCAGACCCTCCTGCTCCAGGATTGGATGGTATTCCATGTGCCTATCCATCACAAGCGCAGGTGGTACCTGAGGTTCACCATTGGCAATTCTCATCTTCAGTTTCAGGTTCTGTCATTTGGGCTCCCCTCCGCCCGAGCGGTTTCACCAAGTTAATGACTAGTGGCAGCAAGTCTCAGGAGGGGGAAGGATTCCTATCTACTCCCACTTGGACAGTTGGCTGTTCAGGGCCCGTTCCCTAGGACAGGTCCTGGAACATCTCTGCACAACACGCTCCCTCAATTTCAAGAAGTCCCATATGATACCTTCTCAGAAGCTACATTTCATTGGAGCTGTTCTGGATGCTTTCTCGGGAATAACTTCCCACCCTAGGCACATTCAGCAGATGGTCATGTAGTTTCAGAATGCCCAACATCTACCGGCTATCCTGCATTTTCCTTGTGCCAGAGGCCTATCTGAGGATAAGATCCCTTCAGTGGGCCCTCGGATCCCAGTGGTCACACTTCTCTGGCAGGATGACAGACAACCTTTAGATCCTGAACAAGGTTGCACTGGATCCCATGTGGTGGGTCTTCAAGGAGAAAGTGTTGGGATGCTTTTGACAACCATGGCTGGAAATCACAGAAGTTACGGACGCCTCCCTCACAGGTTGGGGAGCCCACACCAGCAACCTGATGATGATAGCGATTGTTCATCTCCATCAGAGTCCTAAGTACACAACCTTTTACAACTGAGGGCAATTGGACTGTGCAGATTACCTTTCTGCCCTCTGTACAATGAAAGAATGTCCTGATAATGACGGACAACAGAGTGGCCATGCATTACCTCAACAAAAGCGGTGTTGGGTCAATACCACTGTGCCGAGAAGCAATGGAGCTTTGGGTTTTGGCACTGCAAGAAGTATTCTCTCTTGTGGCCGTTCACCTAGTCGGAGAAGAGAACACAGCGGTGTACGCTCTGAGCAGGCAGAGCACAGACTCCCACGAGTGGGTGATAGTTCAGTAAGTCCTTCGAGAGATCTTCGCCCTTTGGGAAACCCCTCTGGTGGATATGTTTGCGTCCAGTGTCAACAGGAAGTGCAACCTGTTCTGCTCCAGGGAATTTCCTCAGAGAGGAGCTCTGGGACACTTGTTTGCAGTGGACTAGATCTTTCCACTCCTAAACGCATTTCCTCTAGTCCCCGTCATTCATCACGTCATCAGGAGATTGAGTATGTTTGGGAAAGCCATGAGTCTTCGCCCCCGCACGCCCCTATAAAAGAGAGGACCTGCTCTCGTAAGATGGAAGTTGCATTTTCGTCCAGTGATCAGGACTCGCAACCTTACACAGCGTTAATTATGAATACTTTCTTGTTCACACCGCCTACATCATACTGCTTTGGGTGTATTTCAAAGATGAGGAATACGTTGGTGGACATAATCCATACGAAGAAAGATTACTTGCCCCGATAATGTTCTTTCGATTAAATGTTCCTCCCATGTACTCATCGCCCTTCCCATCCTGCCCCTCAGAAGAATTTCCATGTAGTACACCTACCTGTCTTTTACCATCTGGTCGTTTTGACCTCGCGAATGTCTGTGCTTTTGATGCGAGGGGGAAAAACTATAACTGTAGTAACGGCACAGTGCGTGCTATATATATATATATGTGTCAAACTATTTCCTGAAGCAGCTGACGCTGAAAGGAGATATCAAAGATGAGGAATATGTGGGAGGAACATCCAGTCAAAAGCATATTACCAGGACTAAGTAATTTGGTCTTCAAAGTCCTTCCTGAAGTATGGGGGTGCTGGGTGGGCACTCTCACCAGAGTTGGTAACTTCATGGTCGTGCAGCTTGAATGTATTACTTAAATTTTTAACATCCTTATGAGTGGTGGTTGTGACCTCAATTGTACTATTTTTAATGTGGAAAAATGTCTCCAAGGGGTGTTTTCATCACTTGACATGTCTGACATTTGACCAAAAATTATAGTCTTGCATCTAGGGGACTGATTCACTTTGGTTATCTTTGGTCGCATCCAGGGTAGAAATTAAAAGTAACATCTATAGAAAATCGCCAAGAAAGCTTATGCCAGTGCTACGAAAGCAGGGTTCGAAATTGCTGGGAGCTATTTAGCTCCTGGTTAGAGTTTAGGACAGCCTTGTTGGCTTGACACCAAGAGCTGGGTGACACCAGCAGCTACATTTGACTCCTCAAGCCAAACAGATAACATACATTAAATCTATACATTTGGGAATTTCTATTAAAGAGCCTTAGGATTCACCTCAAAGGTATTTAAAACATAACTGGCCATGTATAATTGATAAGATTCTAATTTGCATGTTATGTGGGAGTTACATTTGCAGAAAACTATAATAACAGCTTGTGGTTCCCCTACTTAATGAGTGAGCCCGATTTAGCTGCTTTCAGGACTTGCTAGTCAAATCCTTATTTCGAACTATGTGTAAGCATTCTTCTCCAGCATTGGATCTTTCATGGATTCACATGCTTAGAATATTCCCTGTCGTCAGGCTGGGAATCCTCGGTAAGTTATATAGACATTTTCCATAGGAAAAATTCCGACACTTTTGTGTCCTATCTACGTCGTTTTGGGCCGCGCACGCCGGCGCCACTAGGACGTAGAGGTGTATATATAGCCCCTCCCCCGCGGCTCCCTCAGATTTCAACCGTCTTCCAAAGTAGTGGGATTACCTCGCGTATCTGCTATTTGGTTAGGTTGTTCTTTCTACTTCTGCGACTGTTTTTTCTTCTCGAAAAAATGTCTGGAAAGGCATGTTTCGTCCATGTGCAACATGCGGTCTTAAGAAGGTGTACGAAGGGGATGGTCATATGGACTGCATTTACTGTCTTCATCCTCACCACACAGCGGACACATGTGAAATCTGTCAGGGCTTCTCCCAGAAGACCCTCAAAGACCGAAAAAGACGCCTTGTCGATTGGCTCAATGACGGGGCGGGGGCATACCCGGCATCGGAGGTGGGCTCCACGGCCTCGAGAAGTAAGTCAGAACCTCCGACGAAGAAGGCCCATTCTGCTGAAAAACGCTCCTCTGAGAAACATTCGGAGAAACATTTGAAGGCCCCCTCTTCACACAAGGCGTCGTCTTCCTCCTCGTCTAAAAAGGAGAGAAAAGAACCATCTAAATCCTCCTCAGGAGACCGTCATAAGTCTACCTTGAGTCGAGAGGCCTTGGCCAGCAAGTTGGCCCCGAAAGCGGCGGGAACACCAAGGCCCTACGCCACTTGCTTCGTCGACGGCCCGCTCGTCGACGCCTGCGTCATCGGCGGCTCCTCCCACGGTTCAGACTGCGGCTGTAGGAAACATATCGTCGTCGCTGGTGGTTCCGTCTATGGGATGGCAACGAGAGGTTTTCGACCCCGTTCTGCCTGAGGCCCTGCTGCAACCAGAGACAGCTTTTTCCATCTCGTCGGCTGACGAGGAACGTGACCCGGTCGCGCACCCAACCGATCTGGGGTTGCAACCAACCAGTGTGGTGATGTTCCTGAGTGGGTGTACCATCCCTATGACCTTGTCATTACTGAACCCCCAGGCAGTTCTGTCCTTGGAGGTGCTAAATACGCTACAGAAGCTGTAAAAGCGTTTGGACACACGGATACCTCAGTCCAGCGCCCCGACACTGCTACAGTCCACGCCACTCGTCGACGAGCCGGGCCCGGCTCCTCGCTCGATGACCAGGATTACTGCCGCTTCCCAAGTTGCGGAAGATCGCGCTCGCCCACAAGAAGAGGGAGAACTACCGGACTCTGATTCAGACCGCGAAGGGTCGGGTTCAGTCATCTCACTATCCCCCTCAAGGGACCCAACATGGGACTCTGAAGCGGAAATGGAAGCTCCGAGAAGTCCGGCGCAACCATCACCACCTGACGACGTGGGAGCTATCCATGCCATGAAGAGTAAGGCGTGTGCTGAGTTTGACCTAGTCCCTGAAGAAGAGAAAAAGGATTGTTTTCTTTTTGATCATATGGGCAAGAGAAGGAAATCCACATTCGCCATCCCTATTTTAGACCATGTCTGGCAAGAGGGCCTGAAGACCATGCGTCATCCTTTCTCGGAACCGGCAGTAAAAGGTCGTTTGGAGAAGAAATTCAAGGCTCCGGAATCAACTCCCAAGTGCTTGACGTCTCAACCTTCGCCGGAATCGGTGGTATCTGCGGTGGAGGCTAGAAAGGCCAGGTCTCAACATAAATGCACGACCCCGCCAGACAACAAAGCCAGAAGGCAAGACGCTTTTGGCAAGAAGGTGCTGTCGGTCGGCCCGACTACAGTTAAAGCAGCCAACTCCTTGGCGATTATGTCTAGGTATGACAGGGAAATGTGGCACCGGCTGGCTCCTATCTTGGAACATTTGCCCGAAGAACATAGAAAGTCTGCCATGTTGCTAGTACGGGAAGGAGAAGAGGCCTCCAACCATGCTATGAACATTGCTGTTGACCTAGCCGAGTCCGGATTTAAGCAAATCAATAATGGCGTAGTACTACGAAGACAAGCCTGGCTCAAGTGCACTACGTTCAGACCGGAGGTGCTATAAAAAGTCTTGGATATGCCGTGTGAAGGGGAACAACTGTTCGGTGAAAAAGTTGTTGAGGCCTTGAAGGGCATGAAAGAGGATACTGACACAGCGCGGTCACTCGGAGCCCTACAGAGTGGTAGGAATTTTCGTTCCTTTCGTCCTTTCAGGGGGGCTTCTGGTAACTTCCGGTTTGGGTCACCTAGAGACCGAGGTTTCAACAGACCCTCCTACTCGTCCCAAGGCTACAGACGTGCGGCCCAGTCTTCTCGTAGAGGCAGAGATTACCAAACCTCCAGAAGGCGGGGTGCCTAACCTTCGACGAAAGATAAACAAGCCAAGAACCAACAATGACATGTTTCAGGACGTCCTGGGGAGCCAAGTGTCTCATCACGTCGACGAGTGGGAGCGCATAACAGACCAATGGGTTTTGGAAACGATTCATCTGGATCACTCTCTACTGGTCAAGGACAAGCCACCACACATTCCACCGGTGTTCTCGGCTCAGCCCCACCTTCAAATACTACTGCAGGAGGTGGCGCTTATGCTGCAGAAAGGGGCTATAGAACTGGTCCCGGTGGCAGATCCGGAGATTATTTGTCGTCGCTAGACCTTCAGTATGCATACTTCCATATCCCGATGCGTCGACGACACAAGATTTCAGCGGTTCGTCGTCGGACGAACCCACTATCAGTTCAAGGTCCTCCCGTTGAGACTAAAATCGTCCCCCAGGACGTTCACCAAATGTCTGGCTCCAATAGCAGCCTGGTTAAGAAAGGAAGGTCACCATGTGTACCCTTATTTGGACGACTGGCTAGTGAGGGGATTGTCTCCGGAAAGGGCACAAGAAAGCCTAGATGCCACCATGTCCCTCCTACAACGCTTGGGCTTCGCAGTGAACTTCGACAAGTCCTCATTAAAACCATCACGGACCTTGGTCTTTTTGAGGGCAGAGTTCCACACACAGTCGGGGCTGGTGAAGCCATCCCTCGAAAGGATTCACAAACTGCAACAAAAGGCATCGGAATGGAAGGTCGACACCAGAGTGTCAGTGCGAAGGTACATGTCCCTGCTGGGGACCATGTCGTCCTGCATACCCTTGATCGACAATTGTCACCTCTTCATGACGCCTCTTCAGGAATTCTTGGCGGATCGATGGGCACAGAGTCAAGGGCGCTGGTCGGACAAGTTGACCATCAACTGCCAGCTCGTGCAGGCTCTTCAATGGTGGAGAATTTCAATACATCTGACGAAGGGAATGCCCCTGCTGGAACCTGCGTTCCAGAGGACAGTGGTGACGGATGCTTCTCTAACTGGGTGGGGAGCTCATCTGGAGTCCCTACAGGTTCAGAGTCGTTGGTCATCGACAGAATCCGCCCTTCACATCAATCTGCTAGAGTTGAGGGCGGTGCGTTGGGCCCTGAAATCCTTTCTACCACAGATAAAGGGCTCAGTGGTGAGAATCATGACAGACAACACAACAACAATGTTTTAGCTACAAAAGCAGGGAGGAACTCGCTCCAGGATCCTGTCGACGGAAGCCCAGGAGATCTGGCATTGGGCCCTCCAACACGACATACATCTGTTGGCGTTCCACTTACCAGGAGTAAAAAATGTGCAAGCAGACGCTCTCAGCAGGGAGATGAATCGTCTACACGAATGGGAACTGAACGACCAACAACTGCACCGTGTCTTCGCGAAATGGGGTCATCCGGCCCTCGATCTGTTTACGACGAGAGACAACCAGAAATGCTCACAATACGCGAGCAGGTGGCCACAACAAGACTCGCTAGGGGATGCGTTCTCCTTCCCGTGGACAGGAAGTTTTCTGTATGCCTCCCCTCCACCCCCCCATTTCCTCTCATCCGTCGGACTCTGCAATGGATCCACAGATATCCATGTAGGGTGATCCTGGTGGCCCCGTATTGGGCCAGACAAGTGTGGATCTCCAATCTACTTCACCTTTCAGCGGCAGAACCAATGAGGTTCCAGAAGATCCCCAACCGTCTGTCTCAGGAGAAAGGGGTTGTTTGGCATCACGACCCGGACAGCCTCAGTCTGACAGCCTGGCTCCTGATTTCTCCGAGTTTCGCGCGTTAACGATTCCAGCAGATTTTCGTCGCATTTTGCAAGCTGCAAGTGCACCTTCCACGAACGCTTCATATTCATACAAATGGAAAAGGTTCTGCATATGGTGCGCAGGTCAACCAGGTTTGGTCCCGCTGACGATCACACCGGAACAGCTCCTACCATACTTGTTGCTCCTAGCTAAAAACGGTTTGTCTGTTTCATCCATAAAGGTGCATCTGGCTGCCATCTCGAGATTTACTCGGAAGAGACATTCAACTCCATTGTTTAGTGACCGCATAGTTAAACACTTCCTTAAAGGGTTGTTTCGAACCTTTCCTCCCATGAAGAAGTTTCCTCCGATTTGGAGTCTAAATCTGGTTCTGGCAGCCCTGATGAAACCCCCTTTTGAACCAATGTCGTCGACATCATTGAAATTTTTGTCTTGGAAATTGGCTTTCCTGGTGGCCATTACTTCAGCTCGACGTCTGTCAGAAATACAAGCTTTAGTGATCGACCCTCCGTATTTGAGGTTTTTCAGTAATAAAGTTGTTCTGGCCACTAACCCGCATTTCATACCTAAAGTGCCTTCCATGTTCCATAAACCCGCTTCTGTAGTGTTACCTACATTTTTTCCAACACCGTCTTCGGTGGCGGAGAAGACTCTCCATACATTAGACGTGAAAAGAGATTTAAAATTTTATCTCCATCGCACTCAAAGCTTCAGAGACACGAGACAACTTTTCGTAGCTTATGGTCCTGCGGCTAAGGGTAAGGAGATCTCCAAACAAGGACTATCCAGATGGGTGTCTTCGGCCATCTTATTGTCATTCCAAGGCCGGAAAACCGCTAGAAAAGCGTCCAAAGGCCCATTCGACGAGATCTACATCGTCGACGGCGTTGTGGTCCGGAATTCCGCTGGGGGGATATCTGCCAGGCGGCTTCCTGGTCGGTACCACACACGTTTACGCGGCATTACTGTCTCGCACAGCAACATGCTGAAGATACACAGATGGGGCGTGCAGTACTACGTCACCTGTTCCAATAAGGTAAGCCCCAAGAAGGGGTTACACCCTTCGGCAACTATGCTTTAAAGTGTCGTGTCTTTCACTGTTAACCTACTATAATGTAATGTGTTGCCATGGTAAATATGCATTGTGATTATTGTGATGTTGGTTTGCATACACGCCTCCAATGTTGGGGGACACTGCTATACAATCTATTCTAAGCATGTGAATCCATGAAAGATCCAATGCTGGAGAAGGGAATAGTTTCTTACCTGTAACTCCATTTCTCCAGCATTGGTATCTTTCATGGAATCACTTGCCGCTATCAGAGTTCTTTAACCTCTCTTGGCTGGACTCATCCCTGCCTCCTTCAAATATGCAACTGCCTATTGAAGAAACCCTCTGACCCAAATGTCCCAGCAAACGATCACCCAGTTTCTCTTTCCCCATCATTAAAATGTCCTTGAGTGGGTGCTCTTCAATCCGGTCATGACGTGCCTTGGCAATAAACTTCAATGTGTCTTCACTAGTTAGCCCTACACTGTATTACTCTCATGTATTTCTCCAATTTTCTCTCGCATACTCACCACTCCGAACTCTTCTATACTCATCCTTTTTGAGCTTTATGGCGCTTTCTACACTGTCAACCGAGGGGTCCTTCTCCAGGACCTTGCAAATCTGCTTTTGCCTGGATCGCCTCTGTGAGGAATCTGAGGGCATCCTCCAGTCTACTCCCCTTCAATCTTCCCCCTCTAGTGGCCAGGAAAGCCCATGGCTTTTGAATCCTGACTCTGAGGGTGGATGTGAGGAAGGATCACCTGGGTGGAGGTACCTCAGAGTGGGAACAGGATGTTTGCAGGTGAGACATGGTGTCCCCCTTTACCATACGAGAACAAGCCCTACCCTTCCTCTGCCTTCATAGGGTATTGTAAGTATTTTTCTTTCCGCACACACTGTCCCACAATCGTATGCCTTTAGGACTGGTACGAGGAAGAGGCGACTAGGATGAATGCACACTTCTAGTCAATTTCACTTCTGTGGTACTGAGACGAGGA
Source organism: Ambystoma mexicanum (assembly GCF_040938575.1). Classification (NCBI taxonomy): domain Eukaryota; kingdom Metazoa; phylum Chordata; class Amphibia; order Caudata; family Ambystomatidae; genus Ambystoma; species Ambystoma mexicanum. The sequence continues at coordinate 1,607,070,413 of NC_090932.1, forward strand.
AGATGCCTATGGAGGGTCATTCATGCCCATTTAATTGGTGCAAGTGGAGTCGGGCAAAGTACTCGCACCTGCAACCCATTGGCAGGCCACTGGTGCTTAAAAGGAGAGTCTTGCAACATGAAGGGGAGAACCTACCTGGAGGGTGTTACGCTCAACTGGTCTCAGCTGGGACGTTTGGGCACAGTTGTAGCCCTCCCTGGACTTGGCTTCCCTGGATCAGACTCCTTCCCCTGCTTCTGTAGTGTGGGCTGCTCTGGTTGCTGGCACTGCCCCTGAGCGAATACGAGAGGCAGTGAGAATGCTGTGGTTGGACCGTGATTTCCCTCAAACCCTTCGTTCGAGAATGATGTGAGCTTGCGTTTACCCATGTAGTCTCACCTGTTTTCTTATGAGGATGAGCTCTCCGTCCTGCTTCTCAACTGCAGGGGCGCCTTTGATGGATGTAGTTGCTTCACTGGTCCGTGTGCGTGGCAGCCCAGACCGGCTGTGACGTACCACTTTGAAGTTAAGTGTTAACAATGATTATTGTCCGTATCCTTGTGCAATGTCTTTTTTCCGTGATTATTGTCCGTAACCCTTGTAATGTCTTTCCTCTCCCCAATAGGTGTGAAGAAACTCGCGTGGAGTCGCAGTGTTTGGAGCGAGTCCAAATGGGTCCCAGAGGAGTTTACGAGGTTCCCAAATAGGAGGTAAGTTGGGGTTTCAAGGTCGAGCACAAGGATTGTGTTGCACGACCAAGCGTAAGATATTTATGTAGTCTCTAACCTTGTGTGTCCTTTTCTCTTGCAGTGATGGCCTGGCGGCGTCAGAAGGGAGACGGCTATCCGAAGACCTGGCAGCGGCTCCTGGATGGATGGATCCGTGAGGATGCTGGCCGAGAAGAGCTCCCACGTAGCTAGATGCCCGGAACAGGTGAGGATGCGCCTCGACTCCGATGACAATGGGAATCGGGTGCGATGCGATGCGCTGCAGGCGATGGGTTACAGGAGTCAGGTGAGATGCGCTTCCGGCGATGTGTCTGGAGTCAGGTAAGCTGCGCGCTGAAGACAATGAACTTGAATCAGGTAAGAGCGTTTAAGGCGGCAGTAAGAGTTACGCTGCAGGAAGCAGACTCATGCGAAGCGTTTGCATGCGGGTAGGGCATGCTTAAATAGCCTGGCCCCAGCCACGCCCCTTTGGCTCAGCCTTGTGGCCCCACTTTGCCACTCCCAGAGACTGCTGCACGTGCACCCCAATGGCCACGCCCAGCCTGGATGCACGTGGAGAGACTGCTGGGGAGGAAGTAACACGTGCCCAGACACAGTGTGCAGAGCACACTTTCTCATGAGCCTTGTGCCAAAGGCGCCAGGACTGGGTCCATTTGGACCCTTTGGATGATAAAGATAGTGGCCCTTGCCCTGTGACCATGACAGCACTCCCCCTCAAGGCCCCTCTCATGGGCGTTCTTCTCCCTGGTCCTGGTTTGGCGGGTTTGTCACGATGGAATTGTCTGATTAGTCGTGGAGCATAGACAAATTCAACAGGTTCCCATGTTCGGTCTTGCGGTCCATAACCCTCCCAGTCGATCAAGTAGTATAGTTTTGATTGTACTATCTTGGAATCCATAATGTCTTTGACTTCATATTCCGGTTTTCCTATGATATCAGGCTCAGGTGGTGTTTTAATCAGAGTATCTGGTTTCATTGGTTTCAGGAGAGAAACGTAGAACACCGGATGGATCCGCATATTGGCTGGTAAATTCAATTTCATGGCAGCAGGGTTAATGATGGCTTTGATGGGATAAGGTCCCAAGTACCTGGGACGGAAGGCTCGAGGTCCCTTCAGTGGAATATTCTTGGATGCCAACCATACTTTATCTCCGACTTGGTAATGCGGAGCCTCCCTCCTATGTCTGTCTGCAAACCTTTTCTGTTGTTGCTTGGCTCTGGTCAGGTTCTCCGTTGCTTCTTTAAGGGTTTCAGTAATGGTCTTATGTAATGAGATGATTGCTGGCATTTCCAGTTCAAGTGGATCAAAGGAGGATGTCCAAGGATGTTGACTGTGCATTGTGTATAATGGGGTTTGTCCGGTGCTAGTGTGGATAGTTATTGTAGGCAAATTCGGTTAACCAGAGAATGTTTTTCCAAGATCCTTCAGTTTGCTGCAATACACCTCAGGTATTCATCCAGAGTCTGATTTGTCCTTTCAGTTTGACCATCGGTTTAGGGATGGTGACTCGTGGATAATCGAAGATCAATTTGGGCTATCTTACAAAACCTCCTCCAGAGAGCTGAGACGAATTGAGTGCCACGGTCTGAAATCAATACAGGTGGGAAACCATGTAACTTGACAATTGGCTCCAAAAATACAGTAGCCAGAGCAGAGGCAGTGGGAAGCTCCTTTAACGGAAAACAAATGCACCATCTTTGAGAGTAAGTCTACTATGACCAGGATTGTGTTAAACCCGTCGCAGTGTGATAGATCGCTAATAGTCCATAGACAGCATATGCCATGGTGCTGGTGGTACAGTTAATGGACGCAGCAAACCTGCAGGGCTTAACTTCTGGGATTTGTGTTGCGCGCAAACACTGCAAGTTGCAATAAATTGGGCAACGTCTTTTCTCCAGGTTGGCCACCAATAGCTCTTTTGAATTTTGGCCCCAGTTTTAGCAATCCCAGGATGTTCTTCCACTAATGACTCGTGGTAGTTTGCTATTATCTTGTTTTGTATTTCGTTGTCCTGAATATATAGTCTTCCTTGAAAATAGGGTAAGTTATCTTTGATGGAGTACTGGTCTCCCTTAACCAACCACTCCTGTTGGGCCGTTTGGTCCATCCGAGATTGAAGATGGTTGCAGCAATCTGGTTTTGAATACATTCTTCAGAAATAATGGGCACTGGCTCAGATTGTGTGAAAGCTTCTTTGTCCTCACCTATGCATGACAGAGCGTCTGCTTTTCCATTACGCACTCCTGGTCTGTAAGTAATGACGAAATCCTATTCTGCAAATAAAAGAGCCCAGCGAAGCTGACGCAAAGATTGGGCCTTAGCAGTTTTCAAGTATTGCAGATTACAGTGATCTGTGATAACTGTGACCGTGTGTCTTGCCCCTAGAAGGTAGTGTCTCAAGGTTTTGAAGGCTCCTTTGATTGCTAGTAGTTCCTTGTCAGTGATTGCATAGTTCATTTCCAGCGCAGACAACTTACGGGACCAAAATGTTATGGGATGTAACTGCCCTCTGTCCGGGTCCTTTTGGGATAATACTGCTCCCATGGCCACGCTGGAAGCGTCTGTTTCAACCACATAAGGCAGGTGAGGTCGGGAATGCCGAAGAACAGGTGCTGAGGTGAAGGCCTGTTTCAATTCCTGGAAGGCGTTTTCCACTTCGGGGGACCAGAAAAACTTTTTTTATTCTTTCTTAGTAGAGTTGATTGGATGGACTATCTGTGAAAACCTTGGGATAAAGAGACTATAAAAATTAGCAAATCCGAGCACACTTTGCACTCCTTTGATAGTTGTTGGGGATGGCCACTGAAGGATGGCATCCACTTTGCGTGTGTCCATGTGAGCTACTCGTGAGGTAAACATGAAGCCTGAAAATTCCACTTCCGTGACATGGAATCCTGGGGTTATGGGTTTCTAGCCACGGCATTCCTAAGATCATCTGGAACTGGGGAGCCCCGATAAGATTGAAAGAAATGTCTTCCTGATGACCATCCTGACACATCAGCATGACTTGGTCGGTATGTTGTGTCACTGGGCCGGATGACAACGGAGAACCATCCACTGCTGTGACGTTTTCCGATTGTAGCTTTTGCTGGAGGGGAAGGCCTATTCATGCGGCCAGATCTTGATCGATATAATTTCCCACCGCTCCACTATCAATATATGCTTCCAAGGCATGTACCTTTCGATGGTTTTTGGTGGTGGACCAAGAGTACCGGGATGACAAGGTGTGAGTTCTACAGCTTTCTTCATTTCGCTCGACAAGTGGACCCCTACGCTTCTCGGGTGTTGGAGTTTTCCAGGTTTTGTTCTTTCTCTTCGTTGTCCGTTGCCCCTATTTTCTTGGGGGGGGGTTTTATCGTGCATTTCCCGAGGAAATGTGCTCTTCCGCAGTATAAACAGTTGTTGTCTCCTTTTTTCTCTCTGCGCCTTGGAGATCCCTATCCCTATCTCAAAGGCGCAGAGAGAAAAAAGGAGACCACAACTGTTTATACTGCGGAAGAGCACATTTCCTCTGGAAATGCACGATAAAACCCCCCAAACTGCATGGGCTTGGTTGGCTCATGGGCTTTGACTTGGTTGTCCCGTAGTCGCATATAGACGGACCTCCCTTCAGTTCTTGAGCAGTCCATTTTTCGGTCCTGCAACCTATGGTCCAGTTGTACCGTCAGATTGATGTTCTCCGCACAACACTCGGGAGGGTTGACCACTTGGGCTAGCAAATCCTTTAGTTCACCATGCAATCCCCGATAAAATAGTGTGGGCCTCTTCTCTTCTGGCCAGTTTGTCTGTGCTACGAGACGATTAAAGGTGGCAATATAAGTCAGCAGATCATGGTTTCCCTGTCTGAGGGACAATAGTTCGTTATCCAGGGCTTGTCCTTGGGTGTGCCTAGCAAACAATTTTTCCAATTCCTCTTGGAATTCTCCAAAGTTTTGGAGTAGTGGATCATCCTGATTTGCTAATGGTATGGACCAGTCGGCTGCTCTGCCTCCCAAGTATGAAAGTACAAAGGCGACTCTTGCGCTATTGTTGGGGAACACCCCAGGATGGCACAAAAAGTGAAGGTCACCCGTTCGTTCTCGGGCTACAATAAGGTTTCTTCTTAAGGCATTGTTCTCTTGTCTTGAGGCTGCTACTCCGGCCCGCAGTTCCCCCAACAATTGGGCCAACTGGTTAGTTTCTGAGATGTCCATAATGCCCAGGCAGAGATTCAGAGAGGCTTTGTGTTCTATTACGCTCACCTGGTCTCTGCGGGGACATTTGGGCACAGTTGTAGCCCTACCTGGACTTGGCTCCCCTGGATCAGACTCCTTCCCCTGCTTCTGTAGTGTGGGCTGCTCTGGTTGCTGGCACTGCCCCTGAGAGAATACGAGAGGCAGTGAGAATGCTGTGGTTGGACCATGATTTCCCTCGAACCCTTCATTCCAGAATGAGGTTAGCATGTGTTTACCCATATAGACTCACCCGTTTTCTTATGAGGATGAGCTCTCCATCCTGCTTCTCAACTTCAGGGGTGCCTTTGATGGACCTAGTTGCTTCACTGGTCTGTGTCCGTGGTAGCCCAGAACGGATGTGATGTACCACTTTGAAGGCAAACAATGATTATTGTCCGTATCCTTTTGCAATGTCTTTCCTCTCCCCAATAGGTGTGAAGAAACTCACGTGGAGTCGCAGTGTTTGGAGCGAGTCCAAATGGGTGCCAGAGGAGTTTGAGGTTCACAAATAGGAGGGAAGTTGGGGGGGTTTCAGGGTAGAGCGCAAGGATTGTGTTGCGTGACCAAGCATAAGATATTTATGCAGTCTCTAACCTTGTGTCCTTTTCTCTTGCAGGGATGGCCTGGCGGTGTCAGACGGGATTCAGCTATCCAAAGACCTGCCAGCGTCTACTGAATGGTGGATCTGTGAGCATGCTGGGTGAGAAGAGCTCCCACGTAGATAGATGCCCGGAACAGGTGAGGATGTGCCTCGACTCCGATGACAATGGGAATCGGGTAAGATGCGGTGCGCTGCAGGCAGGAGTCAGGTGAGATGCGTTTCCGGCGAAGGTCTGGCTGGAGTCAGGTAAGGTGCGCGCTGAAGAGGAGGTGCCGGATTCAGGTAAGCTGCGCTTCTAGCGATGGTGTGGCTGGAGTCAGGTAAGGTACGTGCTGAAGATGATGTACTGGAATCAGGTGAGATGCGTGCTGAAGACAATGTACTGGAATCAGGTAAGCGTTATGCTGCAGGAAGCTGACCAACACGAAGCGCTTGCGTGTGGATAGGGCAGGCTTAAAAAGCCTGGCCCCAGCTGCGCCCCTTTGGCTCTGCCTTGTGGCCCCACCTTGCCACTACCAGAGACTGCTGTACGTGCACCCCAATGTTTCCCAATGGCCACTCCCGGCCTGGATGCATGTGGGGAGACTGCTGGGGAAGAAGTAACACATGCCCCAGACAGTGTGCAGAGCACACTTTCTCATGGGTCCATTTGGACCCTTTGGATGATGGTGCCCCTTGCCCTGTGACCATGACAGAGGGAAGGCAACGGCAGCGAGGTGAGGAGCATGCTGGAGCGGGACTGGCACAGAGGACGCTGTGTGTTGCATCCCTAGTGGGCCGGTGTCACAGCAATTCCCAGAGCCCCGTGTTCCCAACCAGAGCTGGGGAACACAGAAACCTACTAATCACTGCAAGATGCTGGCCAAAGTTTTCAAGAGGGCGAATGCTGCTTGCTGGTGTTGGTAACGCATACACGGGAGGAGAGAGGAAGACTGAGAGCAGACGGAAGACGCCCAGAGAAGCAGACTAGACTCAAACAATTATGAGAATGGGGTTTGGAACCTGAATGAAATGAAATGCATTTTTCTGGTGCCAGCGGCCCGCCTGAGAATGAGATCCCTTCAATAGGCTCTCAAAACTCAATGGTCCCAGTACTTAGGAAAGATGTTGGACCTACTTCAGGTTCCAAACGGGGTCACACAGGATCTTTTGTGGACGGCCTGTGTGGACAACATTCTGAAGGGAGAACCTTTTTGGCAACATGGCTGGAGATAACAGTAGTTACGGACACCTCACTCATGGCGTGGGGAGCACACGCCAACGATCTTACAGTCAGCGGTCGTTGGTCTCCATCCGAGTCCAAACTACATATTAATCTTTTTTGAGCCGTGGGCAGTCAGACTAGTGATGAAGGCCTACCTGCCCTCCGTATGGGGAAGAATGTCCTGATAATGACGGACAACACAGTGGCCATGTACTACCTCAACAAGAGAGGAGGCATAGGGTCACTACCACTGTGCACAGAGGCAGTGCAGCTCTGGTACTGGGCAATTCAACACAGCGGTGGATGATCTGAGCAGGCAGAGCACAGCCTCCCACGAGTGGGAACTAGCTGACATGCAACCCTTAGAATCAACTTTAGGCAAGTAATACACCAAAAAGGATACGGGTAGAATATAGTAAAAGGATACCGTATGACTCTGAAATCATCTTCTTGGTGTTTACTTTAACGTCACTGTAGTATCCTCAAGGCAGAAACCTTTCCCTTGATTCCAACCCCTGCCCGATACAACAACGAAGTCGGGGCGAGGAATCAATTGAAAGGGTGAGTAATGTACACTCTCCAATCTGTATACAAATGATGAATAAGGTAAGTAACTATATGACACAATTCCTCACTAATAAACACCCTAGAATGGCACTAACCTGTAGGAGGAGTTAGCGTTCAGGTGGAGATCCAATAGTTTCCAAAATAAAAAACGCTAAGGAAAGGGAAAGTTAGTGGTAAACTAATCCCGAACAGAACGAGGGTAGATCTAGAGACGGGTAGGTGCACCCTGGATAGCGCCCTTAGTTATGTGCACATAGCAAAATACAAAACAATCCTGGCACCTCCAGCATAAGTAATGGACAAATCCAATGGTAAAGAATAAGTACTCCCTTGGTAAACAATAGCACAAGTTCTGTTCTCTAGTTAATTAACGGTTAAACATTCACCCTTGGTACTGAACTGAAACGCTCCCAACTGGGATATAACTGAAGAGTATAGAAATATGGTGGTTATATTAAGTCATTTCTTTGATGTGGAAGGAATGTCAACACATAGGAGAGTTGTATGCTAAATACTTCACTTACTGTAGACCATCCGGTACAAACCCCGGATTGAAGCGGATAGGAAATACTACCGCTACGGATCATGGTCCTCTCTGCCGGGAGACGCGAACAACTGAAGCGTCGTCTGCGAGGCAAGTTCAGCAGGGAACGCGGAAGCTTGTGGGCAGCGTCCGCGAGGCAAGTTTAGCAGGGAACGCAGAGCTTGTGGGCAGCGTCCGCGAGGCAAGTTTGTCAATCTGGAAAAGTGAATACCCTTCATTTGGATAATAGACGTATCTTGATGGCCAAAGGCCAACCGTCTTATGCACAGAATTATAGAAATGCAGACTGCTATGCTTGACCAACAAGCGGCCATTTTAAACGTAGCAAGAATCGCCATTATGCTTGTTAACCATTGCTCATTGCTTTCTGTCTAAACTGCTTTGCAGCTTGCAATTCTTGCGAATTCTGCTTACTCTGCTCAACTGTTAACATTGTTGTCTGAATATGAAAGGGCAAGGCCGCGGGTCTGAGGAGTTCGTTGAAACTCCTCATGAGCAGCCCAGAAAGGAAGGCCCACGCTCCCTCTCTGTAGCCTTGAGGGAGAGCTGCAGGGCATTTAATCATTTCATAGCTGCCAGCCAGTCTCGTACTGTGGTAGAATATGTTAGAATAAAGCAGCTAAAGGCTTGAATTATGCTCTTCTTACGGCCCCCCTTCACAAAATCCTTTATAGCGTGTCGGCTCCCAGGACACGAATAGCACCTCATAGATAGCAAGCTCGGAATGTGACTCTTCCCCCGTGTGCAGCTTGCTTCCAAGAACAGAAGGACCATGTTCTGTTCAACAACTAGAAGATGCCTCCGCACTTTCTAAATTGCACATTGTTACTAGAATAGACATCGAAAGTGTCATAATAGTCATACTCGTCGGAAATGTCCATCATCCCGAGTTCAAAGAAACTCAATAAAAGGGGGGTGTTAAACATGTCATAGCTGATTGTATGATATGCATTTTGTATATATGTAACTGATGTATGTAATTCGCTCTCTTGCGTCCCTCGAGGTCTAGAGAATACACGTCGCGGGGCGTGAGACCACAGTTGGCCAATTGGGTCTATTTTGCTTGCAATAAACCCTAGCATTGGGAATTTTAACCTTGTGTCTGGCGCATCCTTTCGTGTATGGTTATTGCCTTGTTTCCATATCGCGAGGGACCCCTAAGGGACCCTTTCAAGTTCAGCAGGGAACGCGGAAGCTTGTGGGCAGCGTCCGTGAGGCAAGTTCAGCAGGAAACGCAGAGCTTGTGGGCAGCGTCCGTGAGGCAAGTTCAGCAGGGAACGCGGAAGCTTGTAAGCAGCGTCCGCGAGGCAAGTTTAGCAGGGAACACAGAGCTTGTGGGCAGCGTCCGCAAGGCAAGTCCAGCTGGGAAACGCGGAAGCGTATAAGCAGCGTTCTCGAGGCCACAGGTACTTCGGGCAGCTGGTAAGTGTCTTCCGTAATGAACTCCACCCAGAACGAACGACAATTGGTGTTGGAGATCTATGACCAATATCTGGGAATGGTGGAATCAGAATGCCCAAGGGTAGGGCTAACAGCAGTCCGAACGTAATCCGACCGCCAACACAGAGTAACAGCAACAATCGGGAAGCGCTTGACGCTTAGAAAACAGGACCTAAATACGTGCCGGACCACGTGACTGTGAAGCTCATAACATTAATGTGACCTTACGAGACGAAATGCAGTAGCATTTCGACGGAATTCGGGAAAACAAACTCCACTTGTTGTAAATGGTCTTGCCATCGTTCTACGCGCATATGGATTCCTTTTGCCATATACAGCCGTTGAGCGAAGCGTGACAGTACCATCCCCCAAAGGCATCTCCACACCCCTTCTGGCATGAAACTTCCAGAGCAGCACTGGCGCATGAATATTGGCAAGTGGTTCCCGCGTACGATCTTCAGGACCGTACCCTTTCCAATCAATCAAATAGTGGGGCTCACCAGCATGCACCTGCATATCAAGAATGGCCTTTACCTCATATTCTTCAGAGCCTTTAACTTTTATGGCCAGAGGCCTAACAGGTAACCTGGTGTTGGGATGGCATGGTTTGACCAAAGAGACATGGAACACAGGATGGACTCCATCGGACAGGCAGACAGCCGCAGGATTGACAATCCTCGTAATGGTAAATGGACCGATAAATCACGGAAGAAGCTTCGTTTTGCCTGGAATCTTCATATTTCTGGATGACAACCATACATTCATTCCCACCTGATACACCGGAGCAGAGGATCTCTTAGCATCGGCGTAACGTTTGGAGTTTTGCTGACCGCGATGCAACTGTTTGATTCGAATATGCAGCCCCGATATGTCTCTCATAGTACAACTGGATGCAGGATTGGCCGTAGACCGATCAGGATCCAATGGAATGGATATAGGATGTTGGCCATACAAGGCAAACGGTGTGGTACCAATAGAAGTATGAAATGAATTATTGTAAACAAACTCGGCTTATGGTAACATGGACAACCAAGTAGACTGATACTGTAGACAGAGGCATCTTAAGTACTGCTCCATGGTACCGTTTGTCCTTTCCGTTTGCCCATCCGTTTGGGGATGGAAAGAGCTAGACATTCTGTCATCAATCAACAGAGCAGATGTAAGAGACTTCCAGAAATGGCAGGAGAACTGCGTACCTCTGTAATGATGATAGTAGGTAGTCCAAAGAAACGGGAAACCATGTCGTAGAAAAAGGTCTGCTAGCCCTGCGGCAGTGGGCAGGCCCTTACATGGTATGAACAATGCTAGTTTGGTAAAATAGTCCAAAACAACCCAAACTGTATTGAAACCCTGTTCCATTGGCAATTCGACCACGAAATCCATTGAAATCATGTACCAGGGTTTATGGGGAATAGGTAGTCTCTGCATCAACCCCATGGGTTTGCCAGGTTGGTTTTTACATTGGGCACATACCGAACATGCATTGACGTAGTCGATCACGTCCCTAGACATAGACGGCCACCAACACCATCGGCATAGTAGTTCTGTGGTTTTCTTTTGACCCAGATGAGCTGCCATTAATGAGTCATGTCCCCAGCGCATGGTCCTGACACAAGTGTCCTCAGTAGGTAAATACAAGAGTCCTTGCATAAATGGAAGGCCCTTCTGGACATCCAAATTCAATGAAGCCACTTCCTGCGGATGTTGAGATACCTAATCCTGAAGCTTGTGTTTCAATGAAGATTGAGCAGAACAGCTGCACACTACGTGCTTTGCAACCAACGGATGGGGTTCCACCTTGATTTTGTCTTTTCCAAGGCGTGACAATGCGTCCGCCTTAAATACCTCTCGTGAAGGACGGTAAGTGATCAGAAAGTCAAACTGAGTACAGAAGGCATGCCATCTAGCTTGACATGCAGTTAAACATTTCATGGTTTTGAAAGCTTGCAAATTGCGATGATCAGAATAGATGGTCACCGGATGTTTAGCTCCCAGTAGATGGTGACGTCACTCCTGTAGTGCGTCTATAATCGCTAGGAGTTCTCGCTCCGTGACTGTATAATTCCGCTCGTATGGATTCGGTTTCCGAGAAAAGAAAGCAACATGATGCTCCTCATGGCTGTTGGGGCAGATTTGTGAAAGAATGGTTCCAATTGCAATTTTAGAAGCGTCTGCTTCTACATGAAATGGAAGATTGATGTCTGGATGTTGCAAAACCGGGGCGGTAGTAGAAGCCTCCTTTAGAGTATTCAAATGACCTCTGTGCGTCCTTGTTCCAGGCAAAGGCCGTTTTAGAACTGGTGAGTGCCGTTAAAGGAGCTACCGTTTGAGAAAAAGATCTAATAAAGCGACGGTAGAAATTGGCGAATCCTAAAAAGGATTGCAATGCTTTGGTATTAGCAGTAATGGACCAGTTCAAAATGGCCTTGACCTTGGAGTTACTCATGCGTACTCCTGTGCTTGTGATGTCATAACCCAGTCTTCCCTCAGTCAAGATGGGAGCTTTGGTAAAGCAGTTCTGCATTCGGTTCATGAAAACCAATAAACTGAAATTCTTACTCACTCCTCCAAATCCAACACTGCTTTGGGAGTCCATCAAAGATGAGGAATACGAGGACACAATCTATTCGAAGAACAAGTTACTTACTCCTGGTATCGTTCTTTCGACTGGATGGTCCTCTCATGTATTCCTCATCGCCCTCCAAACCTACCACAGAGTAGAATTTCCCATGCTATTTTAGCTTTCGTTCCTTTGCATGATCATTCCCGTGGTTATGCAGATATTTCCACTGTAAGAAATAACAGAACTGAAGTCAACACCCACTGCACGTGCTATATATGCCTTGGATGAGATCCTCGAGACGGAGGCCCTTCAGGGACATCGAGTCCACGCCATCGACGCACTGCGCCCTCTGCCGAAAACATTTTTCTGGAGCAGCTAGAGCTGGATATTGAATATCAAAGATGAGGATATCAAGGCGGCACACTCTAGCTTAGCACACACATTGGCTTCTCTAGCACGAGGATGCAGTTCAAAACCTCAACATCAGGGCCTTCTGTGCCAAAGTATCTTTGCCATTCTCAGCTGGGTGGCTTACAGAGTCTTTCGACTGAGCACCCACGAGGTGCCGAGCCACTCTATCAAGGGTATTGTATCTTGCTTTAAAATTTCAATCACTCATCAGCAGTTCAATGTTTGTTCCAGCACTCGCTATACTATGTTGCTGCTTGCAACCTTGGCTTCATCACAGACCCGTCTTGTATCTGTCTCCCCAACTCATCGGCTGTGTTGATTTCACTGACGCTGCTTTGTTCTTGGAGCCACGGACAGTACCACGACAGCTGGCACTTCTCCCTACCTTGATTATTGATGCAGGAGGGACCCGGTTACCTCCGACACACATTACAGGATTCTTCAGCCTGGTTTCCTGGTCTTTCTATTCTTAAGGTTTCAGGAACTTAACGGTTGATTGTCGAAAAGGTCAAGGGAACTTCCCTCCTTGCAATCCCCTTCTGTTTTGCTATCTTTCTTCTCAAACTGCCATCTCAGAACAGCTGTTTACTCGTGTGTATTGCCTCTCTCAGAGTGTGCTCCGCATTATATCCGTGTGGGGAAGCTTAATGGAAGTCAGGTGTGTGTGATGGTCCATAATTGCCTTACTTCGCCTGACCATTATATTGGGACATGTCAGGTTTACGCTCGGTCTCTTTTCCCTTTTCACTGGCTGTCCGTGTGAAAGTGTTTGTTTTGTAAAAAAGGGGGGTGTGGGGTAGAGTTCCTAAATATCCTACTTGGAAGGATGGGCAGGGTCGGACTGGGAAAAGAAATGGGCCTGATCACCCAAAAAAAGTGGCCCTCGCCTCAAAAAAGTGGCCCACCCCTCGCCTCATGACCCTTGACCTCTGATGACATCACCAGAAGTTATGTCCTTTGACCCCACAGTGACATCCTGGGAAGCGATGAAGCACAACCTTTCACCCCTTGACAAAACAGGAAGTGGCATCAAATAGCATTGTCCCTAAGTACACTAAATTACTGTGAATCCAAGCAGACGTCCAAGGCCAAATGATAATGTTATTGTATAGCACTTACGCTTAAGCTCTTTTTTATAGAAGAAATATGCATACAATATCACTCAACCTGTAGTGGTACTCATTTATCGACCTAAGAAGGATGAAAGGCTTTTTGGGGGGAAAGAAAAGATTATTTTTATTTTTTCTATTTTTTTTTTCTTCCAAACCAGCATAGGCATGGCCAGAAACCGGCCCCCACTCCTCAGGGACGTTTTCGCCACGGGCCGAAAGGCCAAGGGGCCAATCCGACCCTGAGGATGGGGTAAAGGTGTTACAGGGAAGGGGATAAAGTGTCTCTCCATCTGGTGTCCCAGTCCCCGAAGACCCCTCACCCAGGTGATCCTCCCGCACTGGTCCACCCCAAGGAACTGGATTCAAAAGCGATGGCCATGTACTTGCCACCTAGATGACCGATCCCTAGGGACTAGTGGGTGAGACACTTTCTGGTTTCTCACACAACACATTGTATATCTTTAATTGTAAGGGCAAGTCTAGGTTTTGGACAGACTTTTAGGTTGAACTTACTGACACAGACTCTCCTTAGTTTATTTAGGTAGGGAGTTCCCACCTTCGCATAGGGCAAGTTAGGCCTTCCATCCTGAGATATAAAAAATGAAGTCCTTTTTGTTATGAAAAGTGAATCTGTTGTCTGTGTCTTGCATCATGATGCCTTCACACCACCTACCTCGGAGGTCGATCCTTTAACACTTTAGTGCGGGAGTTGGCTGGGCCTACAATGTGTCCTTATTGGAATTCAGGACAACCATGCATATCCCTAGCACTTAAGTGGTTAAAATCTTTTTGAACGTGTAAACCGCTGACCCCCATCCCTCTTCCTAGCAGTGTCCCCGAAGGATCAGTCCTTGGACCTCTGCTTATCACTCTAAATATCTCTGTCCTAGGAAGACTTTTTATCCTTTGGCTTTCAATACAAACTGTAACTCAAATATTTGTTTCCTTTCCTTTCCTTCCTGCACCAACGGCCATCTCGGGACAGATTACAAACTGTCTCACTGCAGTTCTTATTTGGATGGCGCTCCGATGCCTCGTTCAGAACTCTTAAATAACCCAAGTACATGTTTCTCCCAGCTTCCAATGCCATCCCTCCCTTCTCACCTGACTTTCTTGCTCCCTGACCCAAGGCTTTGGGTCCTCTTTGATAGCGACCTACAATTGCAGCAATTAATCACTACCACTGCCGCTCGTATGAACCTCATTAACATTGGAAAATGTCCTTTTCTTACCATCTACAAAACTCTAATCTCCACTATTGTTCTCAGCAAACTGGGCTACTGTTCAAGCCTACTCCTTGCTACTCCTTCCTCCTTCTAGACAAAGTCCTGAACTCTGCTGCCCACACTCTACTGCCTACCCAGATCCTCCCCCCACTTCTACCTACCAACAACATGCTGGTTGGCTCACCATGCACAACTGCTCTCGTTACAAGTGCCTCCTGCTCAACAAAGCTATCAATGTTCTTGCTCCTTGTTACCTGTCTGATTGCATCCGTTTACTTGCCCTCTCATTCCCACCGGTCCTCCTTTGCACTCAACCTCACTGCACCACACCCTTCCTGTGCCTCTTGTTTCTGCTTTCTCCCTACTTACCTTGTCGGAACCCACTTCCCAGAACAATCCAAGCCAGTCCATCTGTGGATCTCTTCGAAACTTGGCTTAAACGTCAATTGCTTAAGAGGGAATTTCTCCCCTAGCCCTCTTCCCCCCCCCCATCCCAATCTTCTTTCAGTTCATATTGGCTTCTCCATGCCCTCATGTTATCTTTTCCTGTTTCACTATCTACTTTACACTATACTTTTCATCGAAGATCTGTGGTACACTTGCCACCTTTCTAAGACCCCTCCCACCTTCTCTTGCTCCGCACCGCTCTATTAATTCATGTCCTTGCTTGTTCTTTCCAACTTCTCCCACTGGTCTACCTCCAATCTCGGACCAGCCAACCTCTCCTGTGTCCTTCGTGACCAATTTGCCCTGCAGACCATCAAAGAACTCGTGCCTCACCTGCTCCCATTTCTTCTCCCTCTTGAACCTCTCTTCTATCACCATTGCTGCTAGCTTCAAGGTATGATATGCCATTTATAACATGCCTGTAAACCCGTGTTTCTAGGCACCACAGGACAAGGGATGGAAGATGGAGGGAAGACCAGGACTAACTATCATACTAGTCCTTGTCATTCAGATTGTGCAAGTGCGACAGCGAGAAGTGCAGGGGGATAGGAGAAGGGGCAAGTGCAAGGGAGAGGGTAGGGCAAATTGCAGCCAGAGCAGCATGGCTCTGAGTAAGTGCAAGGATACCAGGGGGGCTGTAGGGGTTACATTTGCAGGCCCTAAGTGAGCGGTAGGCCAGGTGATAGTGCAAGGAAGACTGGTCTTAGAGGAGCCTGGTACCAAGCAAGCAGTCATTGCGGCAGACGGGAAATTAGCAAGGTAGCAAGAGAGAAGGCAGAGAACAGGAAGGTCTTGAGATGCTTCTGGAACTTCAGGTGGTCTGGCTCACGTTTGTGAGGGGCAGAGAGGCCGTTCCAGAGGGAGGCACCTGCAGAGGAGAGAGATCTACCCCCACTCTGTCTGGAGAAGCATCTGACCCTCAAAGTTGGCGGTAGCTGAGCAAAGGGCTCTACAAGGAAAGTACTTTAGCAGAGAACATTGGATGTAGTGTGGTCCCAGGACCCAGACAGCCTTGTGGACAATGCAGAGGGTCTTGAACTTGATCCTTGCAGCCACAGGGAACCAGTGGAGAGACTTCAGGGCTGGAGAGATGCGGTCCCTGGGCTTGGGGCCAAGAATAAGTCTTGCAGTCCTGTTCTGGATTAGTTTGAGGGCGGAGTGTAGCAGCTGTTGCAGTAGTCCAGCCTAGAGCAAACCAGGCTTCTAGAGACAGTGAGCGTCTGGGGGAATGTGAGAAAAGGTAGAATACCCCTGAGGGGGTGCAGCTGTAAGTGGGCCTTCTTGGCAAGGTCCGTTATGTGTGGAGAGGAGGAGACAGAGGAGTCAAAGATGACACCAAGGTTTTTTTGCCTCACAGGAACGCAAGTGTAGAGGGCCGAGGGAGGGCGGTCAGAGTGAGAGAAGGAAAGCGGAAGCTGGGGTCCCAATGGGGAGGGTCTTGGTCTTACTAGCATTAAGGCAGAGATTGTTGGTGGTGCACCAATCATGAATTGTGGATGCAGTCCGGAATGAGCAAGGGAGGAGAGGAGGCATAACACTGGAAAGTGGAGATCAAGTGGGCCAAAGGGGCCAGATAGACATTGAAGAGCCAGGGTGAGCAAATAGAGCCCTGGGGGGACACCACATGTGGAGAGAGATGGTGGAGAGAAAGGACCGAAGTTGGACCTGGGAGAGATGATCCAGGAGGAAGGAGGTTATCCACACCAAGGCGTGATCTGTGATGCCCAGGGTCACAGTCGATTGATCAAGGTGGTATGATTGAATGTCAAAAGCAGAGGTTGAGGAGGATGAGAACATAGGGAGAGCTGGATTCGAGAATGGAGAGCAGATATTTGCGGGTGTTCAGGGGAGCAATTTCTGTGCCTCTGGCTGCTCTGAAGCCAGATTGAGGGTCATGGAGACATCCCAACAGATACAGTGTGGAGAGTAAACTGGGAGATGGCCAGCTTTTCCAGGAGTTTTGCCCAGGAAAGGAGTGATAGAAATCTGGCGATAGTTTGCTGGACAGGTAGGATTTGCCAGTAGGCATTTTATGGAGGGGGGTGCACAAGGGAGTGCTTGAGGAGAGAGGGGAAAGAACCAGTGGTGAAAGAATGATTGCGGAAATCGGTCAAGGTGGAGCGCGGGTAGTAATATAGTCCTTAATGGTTTGGGAAGAGCAGGGGACACCAGTTTGGATGATGCATCGGACTTGTCTTGAAAGATCATCAGGTGTGGTCAGAGAGAAAGAGGAAAACGGACACGGAGAGGCTGCCAATGGAAGCCTGGGAGAGGGAGAGGGAGAGCCAGAGCAAGAGGAAAGTTAGGACAGGATGGCCTGCATTTTAGTGGTGAAGTGAAAAGCCAGTGCCGTGCAGAGTGCCTGGGAAGGAACAGGAGAGGTGGTGACTGCAGTCGGATTGGCCAGCTTCTTGCAGATTTGAGTTTTGCTGTGGTGTTAGAGGCAGCAGAGACGCAGTCTTGCATGTGGACCCACTTCTGGAGAGGACAGAGTCTGTATTGTCTTTGGAGCAGACAGCAGGCCAGTTTCAGAGGAGGCACCCGAGGCCCTCGACTGCGTTTCAGTGTGGCAAGGTCTGATTCATACCAAGAGTTGCACTTGGAGGTAGGCATTCGACTGATTTTCATGACTGGGGCACAGATGTCCAGAGTGCCGGAGATGGAAAGATGCAGGTTAGAGAGGGCTGGTGTCAAGATTTTGAGTCAGCTGCAGGAGTGGGAGGAACAGAGAAAGTAGCGGCAAAAGCGTCCACTGACACTCACTTCATAGGCAGAATGCCCGAGAAGGAAGGTGGCAGTGCTGGGGTAAAGCCTACACCAACACTGGCACCTTCCTTCTTGGTGCGGGACAAGAGGTTTCAGGTCTGAGGAAAGCAGAAAGTGGTCAGTCCAAGAGAGAGGAGTGGTGGGGTGTTAAAGAGGGGGATGTCTGAGGAGCTGAGAACATCCATAGTGTGTCGGACAGAGGGTAGAATGTAAAGGGAGAGGCTGTTGCAAAGGTTGAGGAAGAGACGAGAGGAGGTATCCAGGTGGATGTTGAGGTCTCTGAGGAGGATAAGTTGAGAGGTGGAGTCCAGGAGAGAAGAGCAGAGGTTAACCCATTCAGAGCTGAAGAGGACGACCTGTCCACTGTGACCAAAGTCCGAGAGAGGCCAGGAGAGATGGAGAGCCTGCAGACCAGGAATTCAAAGGAGAGGTAGGCCTGCATAAGAATGACCGAAGCAGGTATCCACTCTGGAAAGATCGGGGCTACTCCACCACTGGGGTGGTTGGTTCTGGGTGCGGAGAGGATCTTGTAGCCCTCAGGGAGGAGAGTGTCAGAACTTGTGACAGAGCTGGCCATGAACCGTGTCTCAGTGAGAGCAAGGACATCCAGGTCAAGGTCTTTGAGGAGGTGGCAGATGTCGGAGGAGTGTTTGAAAGAAGAGCGAGAGTTGAGAGTAGTGATGGGGAGCAGGTTACCACATTTAAAGGGGGGGGTGCGGGGGCCCGGACCAAGACGGTACCATTTAGATGGACATTGATGATGGTTTTGGAGGAGTGGAAGGAGGCCAAGGGGACCTCCCACCGGGTGTCACCATTAATGGGAGAGGAGGAGAAAGTAGGTATAATGGAGACCATATAAGGGGGCCATAGGCCTGGAGAGGTAACGTCGGAGCATGTCAGTGAGTCTGTCTGGAGGAAGCGCTGGTGTAGTTATCAGTGATAGGGAGGCCTGGGTTGGAGACCAGGATGTCCCTCTTGAACCTTTCCC
This sequence comes from Ambystoma mexicanum, assembly GCF_040938575.1. Taxonomy (NCBI): domain Eukaryota; kingdom Metazoa; phylum Chordata; class Amphibia; order Caudata; family Ambystomatidae; genus Ambystoma; species Ambystoma mexicanum. The sequence goes on from NC_090932.1 coordinate 1,607,089,204, forward strand.
TTCCAGACTTCCCGAGAGGGATAGGAGATGGAAAAGAAGTTTGGGAAGATGGGAGCGATAGAGAGCACCATAGGGGGTGGGAGGAGACCAGAGGGGAAAGGGAGGGAAGGACAAAGGGAGGGAAAGAAGCACGGCCGGCAATAAGCACCAGAGTTGGGAGGTTTCACAAGGAGGCCCACAGGAGGCAACACGCCAGAGGGGAAACCAGGGACAGCGCACTGCAAAAACAACCAGGTTTGACTTTCCTAAAAGGAGGGAAAAAAGGCAGTTTTAACACAACAGAAATGCAGAAAGCGACTTTCCAGATAGGGTGTGCGAGAAGGCTAAACAGAAACAGTTCAATGAGATGCTTAGGGGTGTGTAAGAATAGTAATTGTAGCGGTGCTTGAGTTTAATGGGTGATTGCGGTCTCCCCTGTTCACACCGCACTTTGTCGGTTGTAGCAAGTAGACGGCTGCGAGCTTCCTGCTTCTCTGGCGGACACCGGTAGACACCATCTGGAGCAGTATATGTGTGAGTTTTCCTTTGACGAAGGGGCTGCCCTACTTGGATCACCAAAGTAGGGCTGAATGCCCAATCGGGGTTCAGGGCGTGGAGGGAGGGAGGGAGGCAGGAAGGAACAGGGAAACTAGGAAGGACTAGTATCCCCCAAGCCGTGACACAGCAACAGCACACGCACTCAGCTACCAAAATTAATCTTAAAATCTGAGTGGGAGCTCACTGAGGTCAGCAGGTAGCTACTGTATTGCTATCCTGAAGCTCTTGACTGTCCCAAACAACCCAGGCAATTATGGCCATGTGCATCTCCTCTCAGACTACTCAAAAAGCCTTGAACGACTTGTTTTCAGCAGGATTTCCTCCTTCCACTACACCTCCACCCTGTGACCCTCTTCAATTGGATCGCTCGGTTTACTTGCTGACTTTTGCTGATGGGAGATGTTGGCCAAAAGATCTGAAGCTCAACAGGTTACCTACCACTTCACTAATATCTATTCTACACTCTTTCCTTTTCCTCCTTGAAGTCTCGGCTGCCTTTGCAGGACAGTCCATTTCTTCTCCAAACTGTAGTCTTTTCATCCAGGGAGGTTTATTACTAGTTTGCCTTCTACCTTTCTGACCCTTTTTTCCATCTCCTGAAACACAAACACCTCACATCTGATCAAGACTGATGTAATCTCATCTCCCTACTTCAAATGCCCCACACCCTCGAGCCCCAATATCATCTCACCCTCCATCCCCTAAGGCATGCAACCTGAAGGTCCTCTGGCCGCAATATCCACCTCCTTCGCCTCATTACTACTACCTCTATTGCAGCAAAGATCAACCATTTTACTTTCAGAAAAACCTGTGCGGGGTGTTGTTGAGAAGCAAGTAAAATAGTTGCTTGATCTTTGCTCCTTCACCGGCAAGATCCTTTACATAAATTAATCGTCTTGGCACTAGAATACCGTAACTGCGAGGTTGCATCGGACATCGCCTGCAGTCCAGCAACTATTGGCCTGACCTGATGGAGATTGTGCCTTAGCGGGAGCCGGGCTACTGGGCGAGCTGTGGGGCGGGCAGTGTGCAAGCCAGCACCCCACTGGGAAATTAAACTGAGACGGCAGCAGCAGCAATCCAGCCTGCAGCACATGGAGGCCTGAGGGGGGGAGGGGGCTGACTGTTGAGCTGTCCGCGCTCGCCATGGTACACTGTGAGTGTGGCGCTGCAGTCCGGTGCCTAAGAGCGGTGGCTGTGAAGACTACAGGCGAGCTCGGACATGTTGGGAGGCGGTGGGGGGCTCTGACTGTGTGCAGCGAGACAGCAATCCATTTTATCCTACCGCCTGGCGCGGCAGCTGAGGGCTTAACAGCAGTGATCCAAGATTCGTTGAGCTGAAATGGGACCGAGCGGCCTAGGAGTTGCTATATACTGGCATAAGGACAGGTTTGTGGCACACAAGGTGGAAAGGCGTTGCTCCTGTAGGCTGGAGTATTGCAGTGGGGGGAAAAACCACTGAGCGAGTGCTAACAATTTCCCACCGTTGCTGCCCACCAGCTGGCTGAAAGAATGACTAATGGCGCAGGCAAGTGTAAAGCTCCAATGGACACACCAGTACTCCACTGGGCCCCCTATGACACCTGTGAGTGCTCCTGAAGTGCAAATGCCAGTTGAATCAACACCCACACACCACATCTTGGCCAATATACAGGATGGCTTTGCTGCAGTGAATATGAGGTTGGAAGATATCGCAGCTAAAATCACCTCCCTGCGCTCCAAATTGGAGAAAGAAAGTGATCTGATTACGGAGGCGGAAGTCCGGATTAGCAGCATGGAAGATGAAGTTAAGCAGCATGAGCGGGACATTACATTGTTGAAGAAAGAATTGGCTGTGATCCGGAGCAAATGTGATGACATGGAATCGTGCTGTTGGCATAACAATGTCTTCATAGTTGGCGACTGCGATAAAGGGGGCAATGGAGCCATTTATCGAGCTCCTACAACTGCTGCTGGGGGTGCCAACATTCTTGGCTCAATTCTTGGTGGAGCATGCCCACTGCACCCTCGCTACGGTCCCAAAACCTGGAGCACCTCCCCGCCTGATGATTGCAAAACTGTTAAATTTCAGTGACGGAGACCTTATATTGAAGTTTACTAGAGAGCTTGGGACTCTTCACGTTGAATCAGCTAAAATTCTCATCTACCCCGATTTCGCTGCTAATGTCCTGGTATTGCGCAGATCCTACGATTCGTTGAAGTGACTGCTGCGACTCGGACAGATTCCGCATGTCCTCGCATTCACTGCTAATCTTTGCATACAACATAGGTAGAGCGCATTTCTACGACAGCCCGCCAACGCCATTGCGTACATCGAAGCATTGATTCCACTTCCCCCGCAGGTAGAGCTGGGGGATCGTTGTTTGAAGGGCTGCTCTGATCCCTGTGCCTCATGTGCGGGAGAGTGAACACTTGTACTGTCTGCCATGGAATTTGGTCTGTATCCATGATACAATGGACTCTGATATGTGACAAGCCAGGATGCCTGGTTGAACTCCATATTCTTTTGTAGTTTGCATTGCTTGCCAAGAGATCTCAGTTGCTATGGGTAGGGGTGTGCGTCATCACGTTATGGGAGATGATGCAGCAGGGAGCACGCGGTGCTCCTTTAGTTTGTGTTCAAAGTTTTAATGGTTCAGGCAAACCGTATATATTGTGCTACACGGGTGGTCTTTAATGGTGAGCTGTGCCAGCGTGGGTTAGTATCTGGCAGTGGCTGGTGTGGGTGAGCGGAGGCCACTGGGGCATTGGCATTGCCCTTTGTCTCCTGGATTGTTTGGGGCATAAATATCCCGTCTAAGGCTAGGAGTCTGATGCATCTTGAGGTTCATGCCCCTAAAGTCCTACTTTAGGGAACGCACGCTTTGGGCTCGGTACACGAGTCCTTTGCACCTAAATGGGGTCGACAGATTTGTTACGTCCTAATCAAAAGCCCATGGTGTGATGACCTTGATAGACCGCATCAGCCCTACAGTGTATCGGCCACTTTTACTCCCTAAAAATAGGCAAATATAAAAATTTAAAAAACGGAGTAAACAAAAAATTGGGAAACAAGCACATGACCTTGTGCCCCTGCCTTCACTCGCACAGCTCCACGGTTTTGTTTGGAGCAGCAGTGTCATGATGCCTACCCCCGGGGAGCCAGACCAGGTCCAGCAACCCCGGAAGCAGGCATCAAGTTATTTTGAGCAAGCCCAAAGACCCCTGCTAGGGGCTGTTTGGGTGTGGTCCTGGCGCCTATGGCGCCAGGCTCATATGGAGAGTCAATCCTGGCGCCAGGCTCATAGAGTAGAACTTACCTGATGCAGACCATGCTGCAGAGCTCCAAGCCAAACGAGGCTTGGAAGGGACTATTTTACCTAGGGACTATTTTTTACTCTGGTGGGGCTGGGGAGGAATACTTACCTGGGACTACTTTGGAGGCTATTTAAACCACGCCCGAAGAGCAGCACACGCTTCGCGTTATTCTGCATCCAGCAGCGTAACGCTCACCGTGTCTGCAAGCCTGTATCCAGTATTCTGCAACCCCCGCCTCGACTCTGCAGCTCCTAGAAAAAGGGAGGAACAGAAGGAGAAGAGGTTAGAATAAGAGCAAAACCTTCGATCCTTACCTGAATTCCGGATCCACAGCACCTTCGAGCTGGAAGAAAGAAGCATTTTACGCGCGCCACCTTGCCTGCTGCAGCGCCGCGCTGAACTCACCAGCCTTCGCAGCATCCTCACAATCCACTGCATCCTTCTGCACATTCACAAGAACAGCAAAGGTGAGCCAAGGGAATAAACAGAGGCAATAGAAACTACCCCCATAGACTTACCTGATTACCGCCGGGGTTACTATTCCCCTTCACGGGTCGGCGCAGTCTCCATTGCATCCTCGCCGTACCCCGGCCCCTAAGGGGAACAAAAGGACAAGGTGAGACGAAGGGACAAACAAGGGGAACTCTTCTCACCACAATAGACTTACCTAATTTTACTGCCGGAGGCATTATTCCCCGAACTTCATATTTTCTCTCCACACCTGAATAAGGGAGCAAGCCACAGGTTACATTCTGGCCTTATTTTATTGAACTGTGTAGGATAAGCCAAATCCTTACCTGAACTTCGTCAGCTACCACGAGGAACTCTTCGCTGGGGTCAAGCTGCAAACTGCAAGGAAACGGACAAGAGTGAAAGTCAGACATGTGAACTCTTACGAACTACAATCTTTTCGGAGTCAATATTGTTCTGGAACTTGCCAATTCCTTCGAGCCAGTGAAGCAACTGGTTATCAATGCGCCCCTGCGCTCAATGCAGGATGGAGAGCTCATCTTTTCAAACCATCAGGTGAGACTATAAGAGGACATCAAAGGTGATCTGTGGGGAGAACAGCGGGGGTGGGGGGATTTACGCTCAACTCCACGGTTGGTTAATTCCCTTTCTCCATTTGCAGAAGAATATTCCTACCAGCCAAGCAAACGAAGCTAGGTGGGCCAGTCCGTCATCTCAGCCCTACGCGTCACATTGGTGGAGACCGCAGCTGTCCAGTTTGGATCGACTCCTCTGTGGGAGCCAGGTGAGCGTAACACAGTGCATGTTGTACCACAGGAAGAAACTGCTATTATTAATGCATGATCGTAAGAAGTAAACCACTCTCTTCTCCAGCATTGAATCTTTCATGGATTCACATGCTTAGAATATTCCCGTCGTCAGGCCGGGAACCTCAGTATATTTATGAAAAAGTTTTTCCCCTGGAAAAAAACACACTTTTGTGTCCTATCGACGTCCTTTTGGGCTGCTTACGCATGACCCAATAGGACGTACGGTATAAATAGCCCTTCCCCCTCGGCTCCCTTCAGATTTCAACCGTCTCCAGAGTAGTCGGGATCACCTCGTGTTTCTATTCTTTGTAAGGTTGTATTTTCTTTCCCTATGTCGGGGAAAGCGCTGTTCCACCCGTGTGCCACGTGTGTAATGAAGGTGTACGATGGGCACATGGATTGCCTTTATTGTCTTTACCCCCATCACTCTACCTACAACTGTGATGTGTGCAAGGGGTTCTCACAAAAGACGTTGATGGACCGTAATCGGCGTCTAATAACGTGGCTGAACGAAGGGGGCTACCCTCTATGAGGTAGGATCAGTGCACAGTCTGGCATTGAACAGGCCTAAGTCCCCTATAGTTCCTCGCCGCTCTGTCAGCGCAGCCTCCGGCAAAGAAGCCGCGTCCTACGTTAGAGTTGTTGGGGAAACATCCGGCAAAAGATGCCCCTTCATCTTCATCGAAGCATGGTCGTGTGGACCAGGACCGTCAAGGAAAATCTTCCTCTTCGTCAAAAAAGGACAAAGACCCTTTAAGGAGCTCCTCCTCAGGAGACCATCATAGGTCTTCCTCGACTAGAGACTCGACAAAGCACCGGCCTAGAGACTCCAAAAACGCGGGATCGCCTAAAGAGTCTGCGTCACAGCTACCGCCGCCGTCAGCGGGAGTCCCGTCGTCGACGGCTTCACTACCGCCTGCGCAGTCAATACCCGCAGTGGCCTCGACCCCAGTGGCGACGATTGTGGAAGTGGCCCCTAAATTTCCATCGTTGACGGTGGATCATCCAGTGCTTTGGCAACCGAGTTTTACCGGATACCCTATTTCAGCAAGAATCGGCTTTCTCTGTATCGTCGATGGAGAAGGAGCGGGAACAGGTTGTTTGTCCAACGGATCTGGGTTTACAGGGCGTAGGCCCGTCGACGGCCTAGGGGATGCAAAATGCCCCCTCTTCATCGGCTCTGCTAAACCCGCAGTCGCTGTTATCTTTACAAGTGTTGTCTACGCTGCAATCCCTCTTAAGCCAGTTAGATGCAAGATTACCTCCCACGGGTACACCTCCAGAGATACCAGTGATACCTGTCGACGATGCGGCAGGTCCCGCTCCAGGATCAACGTCTGGTTTGCCGGTCTCCCGTCTGGTTAGCAAAGATACCTCCCCAGCTCGCACCCAGAGGAAGGTGAATTGCAAGATTCTGAGTCAGATCAAGGGCTTAGGGACTCCCTCTCGGACATTTCATCATCGCCTTCGAGGGACCCTACGTGGGAATCGGATGGCGAAGTGGAAAGTCCGGCACAGCCATCACCTCCAGATGACATCGGGTCCTTCCATGCCATGATGGCGAAATCCTGTATCGAATTTGGTCTGGCTCCAGAAGAAGAAAAGGAATGCTTCTTATTTGACCATATGGGGAAGAGGAGAAAGTCAATCTTCTCAGTTCCCATTCTGGACCATGTTTGGCAGGAAGGCTTGCGCACCATGCGCCATCCATTTTCGGAGCCTGCAATCGAGGGCAGGTTAGAAAAGAAGTTTAAAGCCCCAGACTCTACACCTAAGTGTTTGACCGTGCAACCCTCCCCGGAATCAGTAGTGTCGGCGGCGGCTGCCAGAAAGGTTAGATCGCAACACAAGAAGCTAGAAAGCAGGATGCCTTTGGTAAGAAAGTCTTGGCAGTGGGAGCGACGACTGTCAAAGCGGCTAACTCGTTCGCTATCATGGCACGGTCGTATCGCTTGGCCACAATCTTGGAACTCCTTCCCGAAGAGCACAGGAAGACAGCCATGCTACTGGTGCGTGAGGGGGAAGAGGCATCAAACCACTCTTTCAATATCGCTGTGGATTTGGCGGAGTCTGGATTAAAACAAATAAATAATGGAGTGGTGCTAAGAAGGCAAGCCTGGTTAAAATGTACAAACTTTAGGCCGGAAGTCCAGTATGAAGTTAGACATGCCATGTGAAGGGGAGCAGTTGTTCAGGGAAAAGGTTGAAGACGACCTTAAAGGCATGAAGGAAGATTCGGATACAGCAAAGTTGCTGGGAGCCTTACAAAGTGGACGAGCATTTTGGCCATTTTGCCCCTTCCGCGGAGCCTCATAGAATTCCCAGTTTGCTGCATCCAGGGATCGGAGTTTCAACAGGTCATCGTACTACTCCCAAGGTTACAGGCGGGCTGTCCAGGCGACACGAAGAAGCTGGGATTTCCAGGAGTCTAGGAGGAGAGGAGGACAGTCTTCGTCCTCCAAAAGTAAGCAATCAAGTCTCAACAATGACAATCTTCAGGACGTCCTGGGAGGCAGTGTCCCGTTGTGTCGACAAATCGAGGAGGATAACATCGGACCGTTGGGTGTTGGACACGGTAAAACTAGGCCACTCATTGCAGTTCAAGACCATGCCGTCTCAAATTCCACCTGTGTGTTCGGCACAACCCCATCTTCATATATTACAGCAGGAGGTGGTGCTTATGCTGCAAAAAGGGGCTATAGAATTTGTTCAGGTGGCCGAGAGAGGCCAGGGAGTTTACTCCCGTTACTTCGTGGTCAAAAAACCCAACGGCAAGTGGCGACCCATTCTAGACCTTCGAGCTCTCAACAAGACTGCAACGCCTGAAGTTCAAGATGCTTCCGCTTCAAGAGGTCATCCGGTCAATACAACCGGGGGATTTTCTGGCGTCGGACTTACAGGACGCATATTTCCACATACCCATGTGTCAACACAGAAAATTCATAATGTTCGTGGGGGGTCAGTCATTACCAGTTAAAGGTGCTTCCATTCGGCCTGAAATCGTCTCCCAGGACGTTTACGAAATGTTTAGCTCCGGTGGCAGCATGGCTACGAAGAAAAGGTCATCACGTCTACCCTTACCTGGACGACTACAAATAAGAGGCTTGTCGCCGGCAGTGACGCAAGCAAGCCTAGAGGCCACCATGCAACTACTACAGCGGTTAGGCTTTGCAATCAACTTCGAAAAATCCTTTCGGTCTCTCTCAAGGAGCCTGGTGTTTTTGGGCGCAGAGTTCGACTCAATCAGGACTAGTGAAACCTTCCTTGGAGAGAGTTCAAAAACACAAATGAGGAGCAGAGGAGTGGAACACTGGCAACAGGGTGTCAGTCAGAAAATACATATCGCTGCTAGGAACCATGGCGTCATGTATTCCGCTAGTGAACAACACCCACCTCTTCAACAGACCGATACAGGAATTTCTGTCAGACTGGTGGTCTCAAAGTCACGGATTGTGGTCCGATAGGTTGAAGATCAGCAGCGAGCTTCTAGAATCTCTTCAATGGTGGCAACGTTCAGACCATCTGACAAGAGGAATGCTTCTGCTGGAACTGGACTTTCAAACGACAGTTTTGAGGGATGCATCTCAAACAGGATGGGGAGCCCATCTGGGATCCCTAAAAGTTCAAGGCAAATGGTCCCCAGGGGATTCGACCCTTCACATCAATGTGCTGGAACTAAGAGCACTGCATTGGACTCCTGAAGTCGTCTTTGCTGCGCATACGGGGATCAGTGGTGAGAATATTAACAGACAATACGACCACGATGTTCTACCTCCGGAAACAAGGGGGCACTCGTTCCAGAACGCTCTCCAGCGAAGCCCAGGAAATATGGCTTTGGGCCATCAAACAAGGAATAAACATAGTGGCGTACCATCTACCAGGGGTGAACAATGTACAGACAGACTCTCTCGGCAGAGTGATGAACAGCTACACGAGTGGGAGTAGAACGATCAACAAGTGTCGAGCATCTTCAAAAAATGGGGTCGTCTGTCGCTGGATCTTTTCGTAACCCGGGAGAACAAGAAGTGCAAGAAATTGGCCAGTAGATGGCTACAGCCGAACTTGCTGGGGGATGCGTTTTCTTTCCCGTTTCTTTCTCATTTGACGGACCCTCCATTGGATTCATAAATATCCATGCCATGCGATTCTAATTGCTCCTCACTGGACGAGACAGTTGTGATTTTCGGACCTGCTTCAGCTACCTCTGGCAGAGCCAGTGAGGTTTCAAGAGACGCCGGACCTTATATTCCAAGACAAGGGAGCGATTTGGCATCACGACCCGGGCTCCCTCAGCCTGACGGCTTGGCTCCTGACTTCCGTTATTCAGTGACCGACTAGTCAAGCATTTCCTAAGAGGGTTATTTCGAACCTTTTCTCTGGCCAAAAATTTCTCTCCTAGTTGGAGTCTCAATCTGGTTCTGTCAGGGCTAATGAAGGCCCCTCTTGAGCCTATGTAGTCATCACCCCTCAAATTCTTGTTGTGGAAAATGGCCTTTTTGGTAGCTATTACTTCAGCAAGAAGACTGTCGGAGCTGCAAGCACTGGTGATTGATCCCCCATACTTGCGTTTCTTCAAAGACAAGGTGGTGTTAGCAACTAATCCTCATTTTATACCAAAGGTTCCAACTACATTCCACAAGCACTCTTCGATAGTGCTACTAGCATTCTTCGCTGCGGCTTTCACAGAAAAAGCTCGCCATACGTTGGACGTCAAAAGAGTATTGAAATTTTATCTGAGTCGTACTCAAGATTTCAGGCGTATGAGACAACTGTTTGTGGCTTATGGACCCTCTGTAAAGGGAAGACCAATCTCCAAACAAGGACTGGCCCACTGGGTTTCGTCAACTTTTGCCGCCTGCCACTCTGGGGAAGCCTCTGGAAAGGTGTCCAAAGGCTTACTCGACAAGATCCACCTCGTCATTGGCGGCATTGTGGTCCGGAATCCCGCTGGTGGACATCTGCCAGGTGGCCTCCTGGTCTGTGCCGCATACATGTACTCGCATTATTTCCTAGAGCCAACAGTATGCAGCGGATGTGCAGATGCGACGGGCAGTCCTACGACACCTGTTTCAGTAAGGTAAGCCCCACAGAGGGGAGTACCCTTTTTTCAATGTGCCATGGTTGTGGGCTTTATTGCTAACTGCATGTGGTGCTCTTGTAATATTGATTTGCATTGCACACCTCCAGATTGGCAATACTGCTATATCATCTATTCTAAGCATGTGAATCCATGAAAGATCCAGTGCTGGAGAAGGGAGTAGTTTTTTACCTGTAACTCCATTTCTCCAGCGTTGGTATCTTTCATGGATTCACATGCGCCCACAGCCTCCCCTGAATGCAAACTTGATATGCCCCTACTACTTTGGGGGTTACAATCTGAAGGGAGCCGCGGGGCTATTCATACCTTACGTTCTAATGGGTCATGCGTAAGCGGCCCAAAATGACGTCGATAGGACACAAGTGTCGAGTTTTTTCCGGTGGAAAAACGTTTTCATAAATATACTGAGGTTCCCGGCCTGACGACGGAATATGTATAGTATGTGAATCCATGAAAGATACCAACGCTGGAGAAATGGAGTTACAGGTAAGAAACTACTCCCTTTTTAATCTGTATGCATAACTAGGTGCAAAGAAATAATTATTACAAAAACATTTCCATTTCCCAGTTAAAACCTATTTTTGCTCGCTCATAAAATACTCCCATTGGGAATTGGACTTAAAATTTGACTCCCTAAAAAATCATTTTACTCCCAACTTAAAAAAAATAGGGAGTAAAATACTCACATTTCAAAATAGTATCTGGAGCACTGCACCCCATGGTATCGTTCACTGTGGACAGAAGCCATATTGATCCACAGGGAAGATATGTTGTGGTAAAGGGAATATTGGACGGGGACAACATAATACTGGTTAACTCTTACATCCCCAATGTTGACAATCCCAGCTTTTACTGGGCCCTTGCAGATATACTTGTTGGGCATATTGATGTACCTGTCGGGGAGGGGGATATGAATATTTCTCCAGCATTGGATCTTTAATGGATTAACATGCTGTGAATATTCCCAGTCAGCATGGGAAACCCTGGTTGCTTTTACTTAGTCATTTTCCTATGGAAAAAAACTTTTGAGTGTCCCCATCAACTTTGTGGGTGCTTTTGGTACCCACCAATGGGATGTCGAGTGTATAGCTCTGCCCCATCAGCTTCCCCTCAAATTCAACCACCTTCCGACAAACGTCAAAGAACAATCGGTTCCAGTTCCAACCATGGAAGATTCACGACCTAAGAAGTCCTTATTTCGGGCGTGCAACACTTGCGGCCTAAAAAATGTTTGAGTGGGACAGGCACACGGAATGTCTTTACTGCCTCTACCCGAACCATTCTGCTGACGGCTGCAACATCTGCCAAGGGTTCTCAGAAAAGACCCTCTAGGATAGGAGCCAACGCCTTATCTGCTGGCTCAATGAAGGAGTCTTTCCGGCGTCTGAGGCTGGCTCGTCACGGAGTGGGAGAGCAACCCCTCCCTCTGACGGTTCCTTGTGTTAATATCCCCGCAATACTATCACCATACAAAAATATTGCCATATTTTTGTGGCAATATTAAGGCATGGAACCTGCGGGGGACACCCCACATTATTTTTAAAGGAGCAGAGGACACCCCAGCAAACCCTGCTCCCAAAAACCCAAAATGTATCCCCCCAAACCCCAAAAATATTGCCTATGGCCGTTCCAGACAACCATATATACGGCAATATTTTTGGTGAGGATAATATGCAGTGATACCCCTCTGACAAGAGGTCACCGTCAAGACAGAGGTCCAGATCTGAGAAGCCAGTGGCGAAGAAACAAGACAGGTGAGGCAAAATCATCTTCTGGGCACGATGAAGCCAAACACACTGTCCCTGTAAAGAAACCACCAGCTAGCAGTGAAAGGTCCCATACCGGGTCCAAACCCTCTTCCAAGGGCCCATTGACTAAGTCACCGTCGGACAAACTGAGGGAAAAGTGCTCACACCCATCTTCAAAATCCTTGTACCCGTCCAGGAGATCTCCTCCATCGACGGACAAACACAGCCAAATCCTCCTGTCATCGCAAAAATCTTCTTTGACGAGTGGCAAAAAACACTACTCATCGTCACAATCTCAAAGATCCTCCACTCGCCATGAGTCTTCATTGAGACCCCTGTCGATGGCCAAATCGTTGTCTAAGTCTACTCTAACGACCGCACCATTGACAACGGCATCTTTGTCCGGGTCTACGGCTTGTCTCTCGTGGACTACTACCTTGTTGACAACCAAAAAGTCTGCAGAAAAGCCTAAGTGCCAATCGGCCACTACAACAGCAATTTCGGATTTACTGATAGAAGGCAATATATTGTCCCCTAGGGTTATTTTAAAAACCCCAACTGGGGCCACAATTCACAACCAGGGCCTCTGGGAATGTCGCCTATGGAGTATCCAGATATCATGCCAGAAGACATTTTGCAGCCTGAGATTACATCAGACTTTGAGCCTCCACCAGATGAATGTCCTGGACCATCTAGAGAGGAAGACACACCTCTAAGGTTTCAGGCACCTACTCTACCATCAACACCTGCTGCAACAGGTGGTATGCATACACAAAACCCCCTTATAAACTCACAATATCTGCTTTCCCTGCAGGTCCTTACAACACTGCAGTCTGTTAGGACGTCTTGATGCCAGGCTTCCACTTCCTCCAGCTCAGCCAATTCAGAATTATGGAGAATCTCAAGTTACGAAGGGATCCAACCTATCCCTGTAGAGACCAGGGCATACTCACTAGGATTCAAACACCTCCTAGACCTCCACCTCCACAAACATTCTGTCCACATAGGAGAGAGCAAGAACAGGGGGAATTGATTACACAGACCAGGATACTGGTCCGAGGGATACAATTTCCACCGCATCCTCGTCTCCATGGAGAGCTGACACGTGGGACACAGATCCTGACCAGGATGCGCTGGGTAGCCTGGCTCAACCTTCGCCTCCGGACGACATCAAGACGTTACACGCCATGATGTCTAGGCATGCCAGGAGTTTGGTCTAATCCCACATGAGAAGAAAGATTGTTTCCTCTTCAACCATATGGGCAAATGCAGGAAGGCAGTCTTTTCCATACCCATTCTGGATCATGTGTGGCAGGAGGGCTCCATACTATGAAGCATCCTTTTACAGAGCCGGCGGTTAAAGGTAAGCTGGAGAATAAGTTTAAGGCTCCAGATACTACACCGAAATGCCTCACCTTGCAACCTGCCCCCCAGTCAGTGGTTTCAGTGGCAGCAAGCCGTGAGGCACGAACAAAGCATAAGTGTGCCACTCCGCCTGACAACGAAAACCGGAGAATAGCTGCCTTTGGGGGGGGGAAAAAGTTCTCGCCATTGGGGCAACAATGGTTAAAGCAGCAAATGCCCTGGCAATAGTTTCTGGATATGATGGCGAGATGTGGCACCGTCTGGCTCCCTTATTGGGACACTTGCCGGAACAGAGGAAAACAATGGCATGCTGCTGGTGCGCAAAGGGGAAGAAGCCTCGAATCACAGCATCAACATCGCTGTAGACCTTGCTGAGGGTTTAAGCAAATTGGCAATGGCATAGTCCTTAGACGCCAAGAATGGCTATGTTGCACTGATTTTCATCAAGAAGTACAGCACAGCCATTTATATGCCATGTGAAGGGGAAAATCTGTTTGGGGACAAAATTGATGAGGCCCTTAAAGTCATGAAGGCTGCCTCGGACACAGCTAGGTCTCTTACAGCCCTTCAGAGCAGGAGGTCCTTTCGCTCCTTTTGGGGAGCCTCTGGTATGGCAAGATTCTCAGCCTCCAGAGACAAGAACTATGGTAGGCCCGGATATTACTCTCAGGTCAACAAACAGAATTATCAATCCTCCAAGCGCAGCAGAGAATACCATCAAGGGCAAAATAAGCGCAGATCTGACACCTCCCAGAGAGGTCAGCAAAATAAGGTGCAGCAACGACAGCCTCGGGGGCAGTTGGGTGCGGGGGGGGGGGGGAAATGTGACGTTACATCTCGACAAGTGGCAAACAATAACGAACACGTTAGTGCTAGATGCAATCCAGTACGGCCACTTGTGGAGTTCAAGCGCGCACGAATCCCGATACGTCCCACAAATGTATCTCACCCGCACCATCGGGTTTTACAATACGAGATACGTCAAATACTAAAAGCGTGCCATCTAAAGAGTTCCTCCCTCAGTAAAAGGAAAGTGAATATACTACAGGTACTTCGTCAAGAAACCAGACTGGAAGTGGTGCCCCGTTCTGGATCTACGGAGACTAATTAAGAACATGAAAAAACTAAAATTAAAAATGGTAACTCTCCAGGAGGTCCTGAAAGCTGTTCAGCCCCAGGAATATCTTGCGGCCTTAGATTTCAAGGACGCATACTTCCATGTATATGTTTATTGAATTTATATAGCGCTTTACTCCAAAGCGCTCAACAGAATAACAGGTACAGTAATGAATGAAGCATAATTTACAAACATGAAACAAACCAGTGATACAGTATTTAGAACAATTTACACAGAGGAGGGAGGGAGAGGAAGGGGGGTGGCCCGGGTGACATCCAACGCACTAAGGTGGTTACCGTATCCAAATTGGTGTCATCGGGAGGAGGGGGAAAGGGGTGGGGAAGGGAAGAGGGGGGGGCAGTGGTGTGACAGGAAGAGAGGTAGGGAAGGAGAGTCGGGAGTTGGGGGGGATGGAGAAGGGCTTTCAGGGAGGAGCAGAAAGATGGGTAGGTAGGGGTGGAGCGGATAGAGAGAGGTAGTGAGTTCCAGTGGAGGGGGGGCCTAGAGTTGGAAGGAGCTGAATCGTGAGGAGGCACAATGGGCTGGGGGTACAGTGAGAAAGTGGAGTTCAGCTGAGCGGGAGGGAGAGTAAAATGAAAGGAGGGAGGAAAGATGCGGAGGGGCGAGGTTGTGGAGAGATTTGTAGACAAGGCAGATGAATTGGAATTTCAATTGTGAGAGGAAGGGAAGCCAGCCGAGTTGAGAGAGTGAGGAAGAGAGTCTAGAGGGCCAAGTAGACCGAGTGCGGATAGAAGAGTGGTAGATGGATTTTAGGGGATTCGGGTGAGACAGGGAGTCCAAAGAGAAAAGAGGAGCAGTAGAAGAGACGGGACAAAATAAGGGAGGAGATTAGGAGTTTAGAAGAGTGAAAGGTGAGGGAGGAGCAGATCTTACATGCACAAGAGGTTAGGGAGATGTGGTTGTAGAAGGAGAGAGAGAGGAGTCAATATGGAGGCCAAGGTTGTGGGCGTGGGTCGAGATGGGGAGATTGGAAGGGAGAAAGTGTATGAAGGGGGGAGGGGAAGATGAGTGTTGGGAGGGAAGAAAAGCACTCCATGTGCCAATATATCCAAGGCACCGAAAGTACCTCAGATTTGTAGTCGGCGAAAGCAGTTATCCATTCCGGGTACTGCCTGTCGGCCTGAAATCGGCACCCAGAACATTCACAAAGGGCCTGGCACTGGTAGCAGCCTTCCTCCAAAAACAGGGCCACCATGTCTACCCGTACTTGTATGATTGGCTGGTTCATGGTTCAACCTATCACCAAGTCTTATCTTCTCTCAACCGAACAGAAACGCTGCTCCAACAATTGGGCTTTACAATAAATTATTTAAAATCCTGCACAGTCCTGGGTGCTCAATTCCTTACAGGCCAGAGTCTGGTCAGACCTTCGGCAGAAAGAATCAATAGATTGTGAACACTAGCAAACTCATAAACGGCAACCAAGCTAATCACGGTCCGCACATACATGGCTTTCCTTGGGACCATGTCCTCTTGCAATCAGCTTATTCCCCACTGCCGGCTGCACATGCAGCCAGTGCAAACGTTTCTGGCTTCCAGATGGTCCCAAACCCAGGGTTCCTGGTCGGACAAAGTAACCATCTCCCGGGCTGTGTCAAACACACTGAAATGGTGGACATACCCCTGGAACATTGCAAAATGGATGCCAGTGATGGAGTCAAATTACCATTGTAACCGATGCCTCCCAGGTGGGATGGGCCACTCATTTGAACAAGCACCAAGTCAAAGGTTTCTGGACCCCCGAGGAAGCCGTCCTCCACATTGATGTGCTGGAATTACGGGTAGTGCACTGGGCTCTAAAAACCTTTCTTCCTCTAATTGAGAATTTGGTGGTTTGCGCCCTCACTGACAATAAGACCACAATGTTTTATCTATGGAAGCAAGGCGGAACGCGGTCAATCACCTTGACTAAGGTAGCACAGACCATCTGGCATTGGGCCATCCGGCACAACCTCCTACTTCCGATCTTCCACTTGCTGGCGATGCAGATCATGCAAGCAGACACCCTCAGCAGGGACTTATTGCAGACACACACGTGGCAACTGCACAGCATCCAGATAGCCAAAATGTTCTCGAGATATAATATGGCATTTATAACGTGCCTATACACAAGTGTTTCATCCCCTTCTAGACCTATTTGCCTGCCCCGACAACAAGCAGTGTTAGAAATTTGCCAGCTGGATTCTGCATCCCGACTCAAGGGGACGTATTTTCATTCCCTTGGAACAGCGCGTTTGCCTATGCGTTCCCTCCGTTTCCTCTCATCGGGAAAAAGGTACAGATGATGCGCAAAGGTTGTTGCAGAATAATTTTGTTAGCCCCGTGCTGGCCCAGGCAGACCTGGTTGTCGGACCTCCTTGAACTGGCAGTGGATGATCCAATCCATCTAGGATTTCATGCCAATCTACTATCCCTGAACAATGGGATGATCTTTCACCACGACCCAGGCTCTCTTGTTAACAGCGTTGTTCCTGACCACTCCAAATTCGGTCATTTGAATAGCCCTTCAGACTGCCAGCGCATTCTAGCAGCAGCTAGAGCGTCTCCTACCAACATTTCACAAATGGAAAAGATTCTGTGCATGGCGTGCATAGCAGCCGAACCTGCAGCTGCTAGCAATAGCACCTCATCAGATTTGCTACGGAAGGTCTAGCGATCTCTTCCACCAAAGTGCACTTATCAGCAATTTCTTGGTTTACACAGAAAAGATCTTCTCCCTTCTACAGTGACTGGCTAATCAAACACTTCTTAAAAGGACATTTTCGTCAAAGAAAAGGATTCCACCTGTATGGAGCCTGAACCTGGTCCTGGCAGGTCTTATGAAGCCTCTATTCGAACCTTTGTCCACAACCCACATCAAATTTCTAACTTGGAAAAAGTGTCTCTTTTTTAGTGGCCTTATGTTCTCTAGACTTGTTTCGGAGCTGCAAGCTTTGGTTCTATGCCATCCGTATCTACTGTTCATGAAAAACAAAGTGGTTTTTTTCCACTAATCCTCATTTCATCCCTAAAGTACCTTCATAGTTTCATATAAATGCTGCCCACTTGCTTTCAAAATGCCACTTAACTAGCAGAAAAGGCCCTGCGCAGTCTGGATGTCAAGAGGGCGTTGAAATATTTGGATCGTACAAAATCTTTCAGATTTTCTAAGCAACTGTTTGTCGCCTTTGGTCCAGCCAACAAAGGAAAATCCATATCAAAACAGGGCATTTCAAGATCCATTTCATCTCCTTCTGCCACTCTAAGGCCAATAGGACATTATAAACTGTGCCCAGAGCGCACTCCAGAGCCACGGCTGCATTGTTGGCTCTCTGGTCTGGTGTACCCATCAAACATTTGCCAAGCGGCAATATGGGCAGTGCCCCACACATTTACCGGGCACTACTTCTTACATCAGCAACATGCTGAGGATGTACAGATGGGACAGGCAGTCCTTCAACAGTTGTTCCAGTAAGCGAAGCCCTGCTGCTTCCGGGGTAGTTTCCTTTCTCTTACTTGCGTATCTATTCTTCTTGCATTAAAGCAGACAATTTTAAAGTACTTGATCTGTGTTTGCTTGGTTTACCACCTGCTAACATTTATACTGCTGCAAAATTTATTCACCGCACGTGAATCCCTGCAAGATCAAATGCTGGAGAAGGGAGTAGTTTCTTACCTGTAACTCAATTTCTCCAGCGTTGGTATCTTTCACGGATTCACATGCGCCCTCCAGTCCCCACCCTCCCACCCCCACAGGCAAACATTCTCTTATCGGGAATATCCTCCAGCTGGAGTGGTTAAAATCTGAGGGGAAGCTGATGGGGCGGAGCTAAACACTCAACGTCCCATTGATGGGTACCAAATGCACCCACAACGTCGATGGGACACTGTCAATTTTTTTCCATAGGAAAATTACTAAGTCAAAGTAACCAGGGTTTCCCAGCCTGACTGGGAATATTCACAGCATGTGAATCGATGAAAGATGCCAACGCTAGAGAAATGGAGTTGCAGGTAAGACACTACTCCCAATCCTTCTGTGGATCGCTCCTGCGCTGCCCCACACCCGGCCTCACTTTAGCGGCTCAAGCCCTGTAGCAAATTATGTTGCAACTACACTTGTCGGATGTCTGGGAAGCACCACACCATATGGTGAGAGAGTATACATATTGTTCTACAGTCCATGATTCCATGTCACGGATCGATTACTGGCTTCTGTTCACAGAACTGATGGAAAGGGTGCGTGGGTGCTCTCTTCTTCCGTGCACCGTCTGACAACTCTCCCATCATGCTGTCCCTGCACTTTAGTCGCAGACCCTGTTCCCTTTGGTTCATGCCACCCATGGGATCCCAGACTCATGGAAACACTTTACACCAAAATCAAAGAGCTCTTTAGTACTAATGTGGGATTGTGACACTTTAGTCTACTGTGTGGGAAACTTTTAAAGTGGTTATGAGCGGTGCAGGGGGAACTGCTGTCGCTGACTGCTGGGACCCTTAGGCTAGAACTGTGCAATCTCGAAGAGCAATGAACGGATATGGGAGGACGAAGGATGAAGCTCTCCTGGGGCTGATTAAGCGTAACCTGTTGGCATTTAAGGACCTAGCAGACAATGAAGTACTATATATTACTAAGCCAGTGTTTGCTTGTCGGTATGGCGAGTCTGATTAGGGCATTCAAAATGTTCTTCGCCCCCCCTAACCTCGTGTTATCAACTTGAATTCAGATGATATCGATGCAGAGTTCCAGGCATTGATCTTTTGGCACTTCCAGAAAGCAGCGCACTTAGCACTAGACTCCGCCATCACTGCACTAGAAATAGCTACTGCCATTGTTGCGCTGGTGTCCGGTAAAACCCCGAGGTCGGACATGTTGGGGGTTGTATAAGGAAAATAGTGATGTCCTTGCTCCACACCTGGTATGGGTATGGGAAGAGTGCCTCGAAACTCTGGTCCTCCCGCAGTCTATGCGTGAGGCAATAATTACGGTCTTGGTAAAACCTGGGAAGCCTCCAAATTAGGTCACTTCATATCGGCCACTATCATTATTAAACACATACACAAACATCTTTGCAAAGGTCTTGATGTCCAGAATCCTTCCCTATATGGAATACCTAGTGTATCTTTACCATTCGGGATTCATCCCGACCAGATCCACAGCATTAGATCCCTTTAGGCTTATGGCCATTATTTCCCAAATTGGCCCGCGGGCCAAAACGGTGGAGGCATCTCTGGATGCCCAGAAAGCCCCTTACTGTTTCCTGGCGATAGTTGATGAGGGTCCTGCATCGATTTATAAATTTGGAGCGGTTTTTCAGTGTTATGTCCAACTTCTCTATTCTCTGCCAGTAGCCAGAGTCAGAACCGATACTAAGTTGTCCCCTACCACAGGCCTGCAAAGGGTGAGATGCGCCAGTGGTGTTCCTTGTCTCCCCTGCTGTTCGCACCGACAATGGAGCCACTCGCTGCAGTCATGAGGGGTAGACATGGACACAGAGCCATTTGTATGTCAGGACCTCCACAGGTCATAGCCTTGTATGCAGACGACACATTGTGTCCGCAACCCTGTTGTCAACATTGGTCCCATGATGGATTAAGTACAAACATTTACCAAGAATTCTGTCTATAATGTTAACAAAGCCAAGTCTGAACTGTTTCCCCTCACAGATGCCACACATGCGATCCTGTATCAATTGGGTTTCTGCTGGGTTGATGCACAATTCAATTATTTGGGCATCTGTGTCTCGGGACAACAGCACACTCTGTATGCAGATAACTGTGCTGAGTATATGCAAAATTTGGAGGCAAAGCTTAAAATCTGTGCTAAATATCCAATCTCCCTGTATGGTAGGTTGTACTGCTGAAAATGATAGTCCTCCCAAAGCTATTATTTTTTCTGCCATATTCCCTTCTGTCCGGGCTGGGTAATCTACTTGTCTATGCACCCATGATAGTGGGATTCCTATGGGGGTCTGGCACAGCCAGAATGAGCTGGGGAGAAGCTCACAGAACCATACGAGCGAGTGGGGACTGACCGCCCCGATGTTAAGCTATACCACCTAGTCTCCCAATCTCAATATGTGAGATATTGGTACTCGCAAGTGCCTGTAGCCGTGCATTTGACACTTGAGATATGGTCATCCCCCACTAACCTCAAGGCAGTCATCTTAAGCCGTACGTTTGATCCAGTGCGTACGACAGTCAATGCTTGGGCCAGGTTGTTCCATATACTGGAGCTTATGGTGCTTTATCATAAGACTATACCTTTCTGGGGTTGTCCCCCACCTTTAACGTTGACTTGCAGAAACCCTGGGGCGACAGCTCTGGCTTGGTATTGGGTGACCTTTTTCCGGGTGGGTTGTTGGTGTCCTATTGTAATTTTAGAATGTTATAGTTTCATGGCAGCGGCAAAACTGTTGTGGCTGATGTTCCCAAATGAACCAGAAACCCATCTGTTCATAGACTAAATTGTCATGTGCAAGGAGCCCAGATGATTAGTATCCAGACTGTATGGTCTGGTTCTGAATGATCAACCCACAAGGATTACTGCATGGCAGAATTGGGAACCTGATTCACTGATGTCCAGTGGCAGAGATGCTGCCTGCTCACTAAAGAGGTCTCCCTTTGCACCCGATATAGGTTCATTCAGTGTAAACTGTTAAACCAGCTGCACTATACGCCGGCAAAACTTCCAAAATTTTCTCGGGCTGCCCCTGATGAATGTATGTAATGGGTCTGTCCCCAGCTGATACTGTACATATATTCGGGCACTGCCTGAGTATTGCCTGTTTTTGGTGGATTGTCGCTGCAACTCTTCATGAAATCCTGGATATTCCCCCTACGTTGGCCCCTGTTGAGTACCTCTTGGGGGACCTAGGCAAGGTGTCAGTGGTTGTCGGCTGATTCTTTAATGTAGCATGTGTTGTAGCCAAAAGATGTGCTTCGTTGTTGGTAGTCAAAAAGTTTCTCAACACATTCAGAGTGGTTGCATGGTTTCATTTATACCTCGGACAAGGAGGAAATGTATGTATCCGCCATAGTGTCATCATGTAGGCCTAAAGACATTTGGACTCCCTTGCTTGTGATCCGGTGGCTGAGCAACGCAGAACTGATATGGGCGATGACGCACCTATAAGCACTGCTGTATAGTATAGTTTCATGTATGAAAGTCGGTATAGTCATGATTAATGCTTACATATGCTCAGTATGTTGCTGCCCCTGTAATTTCGTATGATGCTAAGCCTTATGTAAGTGTTTTTCTTTTTAACTACCCTGTAATGTTTGCGTATGACTTAAAAGTTGAAAAAAATAATAATCTGCGCTCGCCCCACCTACCACTCCATCAAAACCTTCATTCATACTTTTGTACGTAGTCTGCTGCACTGCTGTGCTAGCCTTCTCTTGGGTCTCCCACTCTCCTTTTCCCCACTGGACAAAATACTCCACTTAATCTTTAGAAAATTCCCTACTTTTCGCACACTTCACTGCATTCCCACTGGCCGGCTCTCCATGCGACATCGAGCCCTGTTCAAATTTCTAATGGTAGTTCATGAATCGACACATAGGCTTCCACCCCCTGACTGTCTGACACCATATTCTGTGATCTCGCATCCGTCACCCACCCCAGTCTGTTCCTCTTCCACCCTGTGCATCTGCTAGCTTTCCCTTTCACTCACCACTGGATTTTCCCATCCTCCCATATCAAAAATACTTTACCAACATCCATTACTTGAAATGTACACTCGAGCGCCACCTCATAAATGGCAAGGTGATTTCCTGTAGCCTAACACTGCATTTCATCCCCTCCTTCAGGCCCATGCTCCACTCTTCTGGGTTCACAGCAACCTAGAGCAATTCCTGTCCCTTGGATTACTGTGTGTGGTAGTCCCTGCTCCATTTACCATTGCTTTCCTCTTCTTGTGGTGGCCAACCTCTTTTGCAACAGTTTTCCTAATGTACAACACTAGTTGCGGGACTACATGGACTATTGTATGCTCGTTTTGAGTTTTGGTTGAAGTATACATTGTTCCTTCACTAAATTCCAGTGATTTCCACTAGTTCAATTAAGAAACCTTGGATGGTTGTGGTCAGCTGGATGAGCAGGGCAGCAAGCAAAGACCCTGATCCCAGATAAATAGACCAGCGAGAGCCCAGCTGAGGTCTGGGGATCCCGAGTAGAAATGCAGGCGAAGAACAGACTATGCAATTTGAGTGAATATTCGGCAGTAGTGACCCTGGTCAAGGGTCCCATATTTTGGTTTAAAGAAAGTGGTGGAAAAGGATCTGATTTCCTAAGTGCATCTCATGCATATTTACCTTCTTAGTTTGAGAAATTGCCTAGAAGTGGAAGCAGAACGTTTCTGTTGATGAGCTATACATTATCTT
This sequence comes from Ambystoma mexicanum, assembly GCF_040938575.1. NCBI lineage: Eukaryota > Metazoa > Chordata > Amphibia > Caudata > Ambystomatidae > Ambystoma > Ambystoma mexicanum. The sequence goes on from NC_090932.1 coordinate 1,607,112,028, forward strand.
TTACAATGACAAAGTTCTCTTGCGTACAAATCCCTATTTCTTACCGAACATGCCTGTTGTCTCCCTGCCCATGGGCAGCGCTACATATCATGATTGAAGAGGAAGAATGGAGCAAGAGTCGTGATCCCCAAGAGACGCCAACACTAGACTGATTACCTATAAACCTTTTGCATAGAGCCTGTTGGTACCCAATGTGCCTACAAAGGGCCAATAACACCCAACCGATATGTTGAAGTTTCCCCTCACAAAGACCCACTCCACCACATGATGCAGCGGTGCCCCTCAGTGGCAGCCTTCTGGAAAAGGGTTACGAGAATGGTTTCCTCAATTCTAGATGCACCAAGGGATGAGTCCATTAGAGCTGGCAGTGCTGGGACTTGTGCATTCCTGTAACCGTAAAGCATCAACAGGAGAAATGGAGAGCACTACCCTTAGCAAATGCTATAGACCCGATATTGAGACATTAGAAAGATGAAACGGCAGCTGTGTACTGGGAATGGACTTAACCCATGTAGCAAGTGACACACTGTAAACAAAAATTATCTCAAAAGAAACTTCTTGATGCCCTTTTGGGATAATTCCTGGTTTTGCTACAAATTGAACGTTGCCTAAATCATGAAAATAGGAATTGCCTTGATTTATGCTAAATTAATCTACACTGTTTTCACTTTTACTTATTTTCAAATATTTATTTAATATATATTTTTTTATTTGGGGCTCTTGGCTAATCATAACCTTAGGCGCATACATATCACATACAAAATAAAGAAAACACTTCATAAATATAAATCATTCCTAAAAGTCACGACCTACAGTAAAACATGTCAATATTAAGTCTGCATAAGTTTGATGAAAAATTTCACAATGTCTAGCGCTAATACATATCCCAGCAAAACATACGAAAAGCTCATTTAATGGAATGTAAGTAATGCTGCAAGCTTGTAATTGGCTATGGCCACCGTGCAGGCATTAGGAAGGGTCAACATTTGATCAACAGAAAGGACTATGTTGGTAAAATGGGACAGTGCAGTTTCCTTCAAGCCATTAAGGAATATATTCACACATTGCTCCTGAATGTTCATAGCTAACAGCCCCATTAAAGTTGGATCTCCAGGAGCGAGAGCAGAGAGTTGTGTGAAAAGCTTACATTGCTGCATTACCAGTGAGATCTAATAGAATGAACACCCAACTCACTTCTTACTGCCTCTACTGGGACCGATTTGGGCAAACCTAAAATGGAACACTATTTTACCTTCCACGCTTTCTAGCCATACCACATATCGCTCTGATAATACCTCAAGACAATACAAAAGGGCAGGTACTATGCTTGTACAAAAAATGGACAACAACCCCATAACGTTGTTGCCACCTTTGTGCTATGAATCTCTTAATTATCGTCCACTTCCTCCAATTTTTAATGATATGTGCTCTTTGTAAAAGGATTTCAGAGGAAACGATTGTATAGGGAATCCTAATTATATATACCTATCGACCACTTACAGGGGATGCTACTCTAATTTCCAATCAATTTGCACTTTGCAGCAGGTTTATTACCAACTATCAATATTTTAGATTTTGCTTCATTGATGGTAAGGTAATTTGACAAAGAAGATCTAGCGAGAGCAGTAATAGAATGCTGCAATCCAATGGGAGTGCAACCGAGTAATAGTGTCGTATGCATATAGCATCCACGGTACCGCTTCATTGCCTAAATGTGGAGGAAAATTATGCAAGGAACCAAAGGCACAGTCCATGTCTGAAATATACAGATTGAACAGCAGGGGTGCCAAGATGCACCCCTGCTTCGATCCTCGATTAGTGGCTATATGCTTAGAAAGAATTCCCTCTTTATTTAAGGAGACGGTCACCTTCGTCTCACTAGTGTTCGAATAAAGTACAAAAGCATGATTTAGACACCAATTTCCAAGCTTGTCGCAATAATGGGCGGGAGACCGAGTTGAATGCCTTTTGAAAAATCAACAAAACAAAGATTCTGTTTCCTGTCCGGTTGTCTAAGGGTTTCTGCAGTCAAACAGTATAGGACACATAAGTTACTAGTCATACTGTGCCCCTTCCTAAAACCAGTTTGAAACTTGCTAAACAAATGTTTTTCTTCCGTCCACTGTGACAACTGCTTTAATAATTATGATGCGAATATCTTTAAGCTAGAATCGAGCATGGCGAGAGGTCTACAGTTGGAGGGGTCCATCCTGTCGCCCCTCTTATGAACCGGCACCAGGATGGAGTGCCTTCAGCTGTTTGGTATAAGACCACTTGGCACATCTCGTTGGAATACCTGACTTAAGACGCGAACCCAGAAATTACGATTTGCCTTTAAAACCACATTTGCTAGGATTCGTTTCAAATCGCACTGTTTGTTTGCTATGCTCGAACAAAGAGAAAATGGAGCATCTACGGAGGTAGCCACAGCATTCAATGTGGCTGACAGACACACAACTTCCTCGGCGATAGAACTGAGAGGTTGGAACTGCATAGAATAATCTGAGTCACTATCGCTGTCACTTTCAGAAAAGTATGACGAGCTTGACACCAGACATTCCAAATCCGGGGTGGTTGTGTGCCAATCACGTTGTCGTACTTTTTCGGAGTTCATTTTTTTCTTGGTTGCAACAGCCAAATTCTTCTGCAGCCCCAAACAGAGCTTCAATATGGAGTTACTGTTATCATTGGGGAGGAGCCCATGGTGCACTCACCAGAGTCTCTGCCCATCTCATTCATCAATCTCGCAGGAGATTCAGAGGCAATTAGTGTTGGCATTGATGTTAACATGGAGAGTGTCAATTACGGTCTTCGTGAAAGTGTCATTTTTGCACGTTCGCCTGCATTAGCAGGAACATCCTTCTTGGGTACCGGATTGGCACTAACTGGTGAGGACCAAGCTGTTGAGCTGCTGCGGTTTCCTTGTCTGTGCAGTGGCACTGTGCAGACCATATTTGCATGTTTTGTGCTTTTTAATTTCAATTGTGCTACGATTAGTCCAACAATAAAGAAGAATCAAGATTACTTAATCGCTTGCTCAAGAAACGGGCCAGCAATTAACCTTCCACCAGAACCACTATTTAACTGGAAGTTCTGCAAATATCCCAAATCAAAAAGGAACTTTCCTAATCAGCCTGTCCGCCATGTGCCACTGCAGACCTCAAAGGCTTTTGATCTATTAAGCCAGCTTCAACATCAAAGGTGGGCAAAACCAAGATCCATACGGACAAAGGGAGGGCCGGCTGCCCGACTGGAACACTAGAGCACACCGCGCCAGTGTAGGTTTTTAAATTCAATTTCCAGTAGCAGATAATGGAAAGTGAAAGACTCCAGCTATGTATCGCACGTCCTAGGAAACCAATAGGGCGTTTGGATTCACAACACTAGAACACACACCGCACACCTATTTTCAAATACTTAATTGTTGCTGTTTGTACATATGATGCAAATTTTGAATGTTTATGTGCAAGAAAATAATAAGTACAAAAAAATAATTGAACAGAGCTAGAGTGCTTTTTCAAGGAGGGCACATGGAAGAGAATTTATTTGCCCAGAATCATTATAGTCTAATTTTAGCTCAGATTAGAGCTTGTGTTTCAAAGTCAGCAACACAACCAGTAGGCCATGTTTCACAGTGTTAAACAAGATGATCTTCAATTACGACTTTTCTGCAGGATAGTTCCAGAAGTTTAAACTCGGGGCATGCATGAAGTATTTCACCTTTTCTGGATTTTAAACTTATTTTTGAGTGTGCTTGTATGTCTATCATGGGGCCTAGATATCGACATTGAATCAAGGACAGTCTGATTAAAAATATTTCAAAAGAATTAAATGTTTTTTCTTTCTAAATTGAAAACTGTTGATTCAACCAGTTCTTGTTTGCTTTGCACTGCATCTATTGTTTCGTTGTTGTATTCACAGTTGAATAGTCATGCCGGCTTGGAAGTCACAAAGGTTTTAGTTACTTTAACTGTTAGTAATTTGACTTGTGGGTTGTCCTATAAATGAAAGGCTCTTTTGTGGTTTGTCATTTTACACACGTCTTGTATAAAACAGTTGCAGGAGTCGTCTTTGAGCTGGTGCTATGTGAGAATCTATATTTGAGTAATGGTGTCGTTCAGTGGTTTGGTACAAATTGAGTTTTCATATTCTTTCCTTACATGGGATTGTTAGATACATTGTACAGGATCTCATGGAGACTGATCTGTACAAACTTCTGAAGACTCAACACCTTAGCAATGACCACATCTGTTACTTTCTGTATCAGATTTTGCGTGGGCTAAAATACATTCATTCAGCAAACGTTCTACACCGTGACCTTAAGCCATCAAACTTGCTTCTCAACACGACCTGTGATCTCAAGGTGAGTTTTAAACCCTTATAGAATACTATTATCTATCTTTCTGGTGCTTTGCTGTTTTCGGTGTCTAATCCCAGGTGCCAACCACTCCAGTGGCGAAAACGTCTGCCTGGAGAGTAGCTTTCAGTTTCCCCATACGGTGTAGAAGGACCTGCTATCGGATCATGTCAGATTGTTGTGTAGAATGCAAAAGTATTATTTATTTATTGTGATATAGTTTAGTTTATAAACTTTACAAAAAATGCAAATGTAAATATCTTATAAGCATAAAAGTGCAAATAAAAATCACATTAAGCATAATTTTTAAAACAGCAAACAGCTAATATATACCACATTATTACCTATGCAGCCAATCCTGTCTACAAATTATTCAATTGAAAACTATTACTTAAAATGTTATATCCAGTCTGCCTTCAATCCTCAGCCAGATGCTATACAGAGCAATCAGCAGGCGCTTACTGTTAGTATTAACACAGTGATTCCAGAACAGATCGTCCTTAATGTAGTTCCTAGAATGGACAAAGCCATCCAGTAGAGGGATAAAAGTGCTAGCCATCTCCGGGCATTCAGTCAAAAGATGCTTTGCTGTCTCCAGCTGATCTTGAACTTTACATAATCGGCATGTTCGCAAATTGGCAGCCAGCTTAATTTGTCTTCCTGTGACCATCCTTGTGGATAGTTGATCCAGTTTAAGTAGCAAAATAAACCGACTTAGTCTGGGTGATGGACAAATGTTCAGATATTTCTGAGGTTTCTTAAAGTCATAAAGTCTATATTGTACAAACTTATAGCTACGTAGAATGCAAAATGTTCAAGCCAAACACCCTGAAAAGCAGAAGGCCGCATTAGATCGTATGAAATGGAGTCCTCCATAGGGAGAGGGAGTAGGTGGGGCGCCCGAAACGCCATAGATCATTGAGGTTGAATCACCAAAGGGAGAGGGAGTGGGAGGGTTGGATTTGGACTTTAAGATGTGGTTGCTCCGGACTACCAGTTCGAAGTGAACCACAGGGGTTTTCACACGGCAGACTTAAGAACCTCAACATTGCGACCAAATGGCCCAGTGGACTAAAAGGTTCTATGTAATATTTCCGCTTTATAAAGGCTGCACATCAACAAGACCTTTTTGTGTGCATCCTTTAAAAGTGGAAATGGCACACTACTGGTGGTTTTTAAACCTCCCCCTGTACGCCCACACCACCACCTTTAAGAAGCCCTACCCCCTGGTGACCCCCTCCACCCCAGACACTGACTCATACACACAAACATGCTTACACACTCATGTTTACCCTTCCACACGCCACAGAAATTCCTTCTCCCCCACAGACCAACGCAGGCACTCACAATCTCGCACACCAAATACACTTACCTCGGGCACCCGCATCGCTCCTTTTTTGGCCCGGCCGTGCCTGTCCGCCAATGTGTGCTTTGCAGATGCTGACAGTTCTATTTGGAAATGCTCCTTGGAGCGGTCTCCGAGCAGTCTTTTCTAAATTGATTTTATATATATATTTCTGATGTTTGTTAATCTGCTTAGAATCACATGCTGTGCATAGTCCGACATCCAGTGGTCACTGTGAAGTATTTTTTTTATTTTTTATTTTTTTATTTGTTTTGGTTGCATAGTAATCTTTACAAAAACAATATAAAACAAATAACAGATCTTAAAAATACATACATAAAATGTTGGTTACATGGAATCGAATACATTCCTTATAATACATCCTAATACAACCAAAAAGTATAAATGGTTTATACATCTAAATGAACCATACTAGAACAGAATGAAAAAAGACATATAAGATGCATAAGCATACAAATTGTTGTAGCTGAACTACCTCCCTATAGTTCACATTTAGCTTTTAGAAAGCGCAGTATGGCCAATTGAAGTTTGACCCTAGATCCATACAACATGTCTTTCCATAGGGCAACCAGATCAACATTCTCTGGGTTAGGCACATATTTAATAAAGTAATCATTGCGTGCCGATCTTGGACCCAAACGTTGTGTCAACAGGTGTTGTAAAGTTACTGCTCCAATGTCTAAATCACAAAATAGACATTTAACCGTTTGCGGTGGCAAGATTTGCCTTCTAGTCCTGATCTCACCTGTATTAAGGACATTAAAACGAAAGCGCATAAATTCCTGTCTACGACCTTTGCTGGGGAATTTTATGAGAAGGTTCTGTTACAATTTTTTTATGACTGCCAGCCAAATGCGCATATAGTTTTTTGCTTTGTATTATATCAACAGTGTGATTCCAGTCTGCGTGCTGGAGAAGTATCTTCACCTTGGTAGGGTTGTTGATAAGCAGTTCTTTAGAGACCCCAACTAATGCCAGTACTTCATGAACCTCTTTTTCCAAATCGCATACTACTACAGAAGATTCCTTTCCTGCAACAAGACACCGTCCAAGGATTCCATATAGAGTGGATTCTTTATTTACAAACAGTTTGCTAAACAAAGGGACTCTACGCCAGAGAATTACGCTTGAGAGGGAGTATAGCCCAGTTCAAAACGTATTGCTGCTAATGGAACACATTTCGGAAGATACCAAACCAGTGACCTTAGCATATATGCTTCATATTTAACAAATTCGCTCCTAAACCATGACGGAACCAGTTCCATTCCGTAGCTAAACTGGGCAATCGTTTTACTATGGTACATTTTTATAGATGGTAACATTGAACATTTCCCATATTTGCAATCAATTTTGAGTAATTGAGAAATCGGTGGTGTCACTTTTTTATCCAAATAGTTACGTAAATTGACCCTGGTGACAGTCTAAAAAATGGGATAACCTAGGTACCTGAAGGCATGACATATGGCGAGTTTGACGTGATCCAAAAACCATGCAAATTTTGCTGGCCTTTTCCTGTAACGGAGTTACATGATAAGTTTTTGTCTGATTTATATCTAAAGCATTGTCCGCCATGTACTTCTTAAATGCAGACAGAACTCGTTGCAGGCCCATGGGTGTTAAGTCAAACAATAACACGTCATCTGCATATGCAGTCCACGCAATCCTAGTACCTTCAACTTTTGGTGCCGCAAACGATGCCTCAATCAAGTGCGGACCAACATTAGACCGGTACAGACTTAAAACAGTAGGGGGGAAAATACACCCTTGTCTGAGACCGTTTGCTGTATTTATTTCCTCTTATAAATTGGGACCACATAAGATACGTGCCAAGTAGTTGGAAATACCTTGGTAATGACAATGTTCTTAAACAGTAAAAAGAGAATTTTGGCCCAGAGAATCGTATTACCTTTGAAGACCACATTAGCTAACATATTAGGACCTGGTGCACGAGAAGACGAGCACCTAGAGATCATTCTTTGCACATCCTGTAAGGAGAAGGGGAGATTCCATGGACATGAGAAGATCTCTTCTGGAACCACCCAATTACAAACTGAAGGTTTATATATTGAGCCAAAGTGGCCTTCCCAAATATCCGAGTATATACTCACAACTTGTTCTTTGGGGTGCGCCTACCCGCGTCTATTAATTAGGGACCACAAATGCCGATTATTGGTTTTTGAGAGTGCCTCCAGTATGTTTTCTGCATCTCTCTGCACCATGTTTGCTTTTAGTGCACGTACCCTATAAGTCCATTGTTTTGCTTTTTTGATCATTTCTCCCAGAGATTGAGTAAATGGGAGTTTCGGGAGTTTACGAATCTCACGATTCCTTTCTTTTTTAAGCTGATGGATGACCGGATCAAAAACATGGGTGCGAGTGGTGCCTTTTTTCGAAGATCTCCCAATACCTTTTGTCCCAAGGATATCCTCCCTGACATAGTTGTTAAACTCCCCATGTGCATACATCAAGTTCTTTTTTTCACAGCCGTATTTGTTAAAGTCCTCAAAGACCTTGTTTACCTTTTCAACATTATCCAAGTGCCAGTTTATTCTATTCCTAGCTGAGTTTAGCTCCAACGTCAAGGGAAGAGCACAAGAGGATTCCTGGGAAGGGTGTATCCTCATGGTGAGTTTGAGGATACTGTGGTCACTAATCAAGGATGGTATAATTTTAAAATCAAGCAAAGAGTATCTTAAAGACGTGCTTACAAAAATGAAATCTATGGTAGAATATTCATTTCCATGAGACCATGTGAAAGCACTCAAATCCTTACCCAGGTAATCATTTACACAGACTAGGCCCCAAATTCTCAAAGACATTCCACTGTTGGCTCTGTATTTGTTTCCTGGATGAACCAGGGTTATAAGAACATGTGCCCGCATCTGAGTTGAAATCACCCATAACCATAATATTCAGAATTTGATATGCTGTTTGACACTCTTGAATAATTGCGTCAACCATACTAATGAATTGGTTTAGATCTAACTCAGGACTCCAATATATGTTAACTACCAGTAGGTAACCAAGAATAACTGGCAGTGCAACATGTAATAGCATGGCTGGCGATACATCCTTTGAGGAGAGAAAACTTTCAGGCACTTAAAAATCATGGTGTTTTGTATCGCCATAAGAAGACCGCCAGAAGGCCTTCCCCTGGACTTTTTCTCTGCTGTTGTCTGGTTTAGACTATACCCATCCAACACCAACGGAGAAAGAGCCCAGGTTTCCTGAATACAGCAGATGCTAGCATCTGTAAGGAGGCGTAAATTTTCGGACTCTGTCCTCAAAGGTTTATTGCCTCGTGAATTCTAGGATACCACTGAGAATGTTGGCTCAGATTATGATTTCACATTCAATACCTGTATCTTTGCTAAGGTCTCAGTTAGTGTTTGAGTAAGCCATTTTAGATCTGCCTCAGAGGGTTGTTTCTGTGTGATGGAGCCCTCCCCTTCCTCATAATGCATGTTAGAATCAACGTTCGCATTTTCAGAGGACTCGACCTCCACTCCTCTGCTCATCAATTGATTATTGAATGGTTCTAAATCAAGTCCAAAGGGGTGGAAGGCGTCTTTTTCTGATGTGACTAGATCCATGATAGCCTGGGAAAAGAATACCAGTCGTACACAGTCCAATCTCAGTGGATGTATGAAATCAACGAGTTTGATATCACCTGAGGAGATCATAGAGAGCCTGGGTATTTCACTGAACAAGGTTAGAATTTGATGGCGATTCAGAGAGGAAGAACCCCCCTGCGAAAACATAGAATAAAGCATAATGCTAGGGCAATCAGTGAAGGCTGGCGGTCTCCAGTCCATTATGTTAGTCCATTTATTTGCCATTTGTTTAGGGGATTTGGCTTCCCTCTCTGTCCTAGGTACAAACCCGGTAGTATTCGCCACCTCTTTATACAGTTCATTGCTGGGAACCTGTTCCTCCGTCAAAAGCGCCTTAAAGTTACCCTCCTCTCTATGGTGTACAGCTTGTACCAAATTCATCCATGCTTTGGGGACCAAATTGGTGGCTTCCTGACCTGATTGGGTTCCATGAGCCGTCTGCGAGGATGAGACCTTCAGCTCCCCACCCTGTCCAACAAAGTCTTCCGGATTCCGTGACCAAATATTTTTATGTCTGCCCAGTCCATTGTTGGCTGGGATGACTGTAGACCTTTTGTTTCTCTATCTATATGACGGGTTCCGATACCATCCCCAAGCACTCCTCCTAGATTAATCTTGTTGCCACTGCTCAGACTCCTTACCTCAGTCCAATTTTGGATATCTGCTACGGTTGTGCCTGCCCTCCTTGAGTCTTCAAGCAGATTCTGTAATGCCTGTCTTACTAGGATTTTGATATCCTCACTCAGAACCATAGAGGCTGTCGAGGATGACATGAATTCCCCCTTCACACTCCTTCCCAGTGTTGCTTCCATTATATGTGCTTCCCCTCGCTGGTTCTTCCCCCCCGTGTTAGGCAAGTGCCCCTCCCCCCTTGGCATTTCAATGGTTGCATTATCTCCTTTCTTCTTCTCTTGCTCAGCGGGTAGGGGATTATTTATTACATGTTGTGGTGGAGTAGAAGTATGAGTAGGCGAAGAGCTCGTAATCTCTTAGCTGCTCAGAGAGGCTTTTTTGGAGTTGAAAAAAAACTTAATGTCCATCTTATCATTTGCAACCGTGGCATTTTTGTTACAGTTAGATCTCTTTTTGACATTTTTAGACTCTTGGACTGGTTTGCCCCCCCAGTTGTTTTCTTGTCAAGAGATTTTTCTTTTTTATTTGTTTCGTCTTTTTTTTATTAGTTGCTTACATACCTGTACCTTTCCCTTATGAGTCATAGCATCAATCAAGGTGTCGGATGCTTCCCCATAATCACCATCTACAATTACTGAGTGGCTAGTAGGACTTGAAGTATGATGATCCAACTCTCCTTGACTAAAGTTATTTGGTGCCTCCAATTCTTTCAATTCCAATGCTTTTTTGCTTTCATCGTCCAGTTTAGAAAGGTCAATACAACCTTCAACCGCCAGACCACATATATCTTTCAGATTTGCATTGGAATTGTGAATTTTTAATGCTGGTAAATTCTTTGTTTTTTTTTATTCAGTTTTTTACTGTGCCATTTGTTCTGGCCACCCTACGCCTAATGGCCCTAGCCCTCATTTATTTTCTCTCTTCTAGAAAGCAGTGGGTTATGGTTAGTTGAACTATCTAGGGTAGAGTCCCCGTCCAAAGTACCCCTTTCATCACCACCTGGCTCTACTCCCTCCTCTAGGGCCCTTATTAATACAGATGGACTATCCGTATCGGGAAAGTTAGTTGAGGCCTCTCGGTTGCTTATACTAGATACTAATTCCGAATGGGATTGTGTCCTCCCACGTATTCCTCATCTTATGATAATTCATTATCTCCAGCTTCGCAGCTTGGGAAAAAAAATTCTCGGTAGAAGGCGCTGTGCTCGAGATCGTGACGTCGATTGTCCCTCGACGGTCTCCGTACCGTGTCAACGTCACTGATGGTATAAGTAGCTCGAGCCGCGCCCGTTGCTCCAGTTCCGTTTTTCTGATCGCTTTGCTATCGTGAACGGCGCACTCCGAGATTTTCTTTGTGCAAATGTCATCTTCTTCGACTCCTTCGAAACCCAAGACTGGGTTCAAGAAGTGTATCGATTGTGGATCGAAAATGTCGATCACGGATCCTCACTGAGTTTGTCTCTGGTGTCTTGGTTCTAGTCACCGAACCGACGACTGTGGTTCCTGCCAGTCCATGACCGAGAATACCCTTCGTGAGAGGAGAGGTAAACTGTCGGTGTGGAGGGAAGCCTCTAAGAAGGCTGTGTCCAAAAAGCATAAGAAAGCGACCGATTCGAAAGAATCGGATCGACATAGACACTCCAAGAGATCTCGATCTAGGAGTAGATCGAGACACTCTTCTTCCTCGTCAAAAAAACTGAAGAGGAGACATAGATCTCCCTCATCGTCATCATCTTCTGAGTCTACCGACGAAATTCGATGTCCCACAAAATCTGATTCCCCCAGAAAATGGGAGGAATTCCGTAAAAAGATGATGGTTTTCGATAATGCGGCCCGACCCCCTCGAAAGAACCTCGGAAGAGCCATTGCTCTAAGGTCGCTCCATTGGACGACAAAGAGAAGTCGAGAACTACCTTGGTAAAAGCCAGTAGTATCGAAGATACTCGAGTCGACGCCAAGTCGTCGAAGGCTCCTCGTGAGTCGAGCACATCTCCGGTGCCTCATAAAAAGCTCAAGTCATCGAAGGCTTCGACGGCTTCATCAGCGTCGACTGCTTCAGCATCGAAGCCAAGAGCGTCGTCGACACCTGTATCGAAGTCTTCTTCAAAGTCTTCGAAGTTCCCATCGACCACCTCGAAGGATTTTTCTATTCCTTCGAAGGAAATTGTTGAGGAAGAAAGATTTACTCCGTTGCCCAGAACAGACTTTTTTAAAGCTATGTCCTCAATTTATGAGGAATCTGGCTCGGGGGAAGACAAAGTCACTCCCTTTGGAGTTTGATATGGCACAAGACAAGTTCCTGAGGAACCATAGATCTGGAATCTAGAATGAGAGACCTGAGTGATACTCTACACTCTGGTAGTGGAATTGACACCTCCCCAGAGTTAGAATTTGCCAAACATGACCCTGCAGAACATGCAGACTCAGGGTACAGAGGTCTTATGAACAGGGTAGTAGAATACATGGGTTGGGGTAACACTTCACCCATGTTTGAACAGGACGACATGACAGATATCATTGTCAAAGGTCCCCAAAAAGACCCAGTTCTCCCCTTTCATAGGGCTCTTCAGAGAACAGTAGAAAAAAATTGGGAAAATCCTGGTAGCATTGCTGCTATAAATAGTAATTTCCCAAAGAAATACAGACCAGCTGGTACGGATCCTGAATATTCAAATAGTCATCCGACTCCAGACACTCTAGTTATTCAGGCTGCCTCCACAGCAAAACAAACTGCATATCCCACTATGCCTCCAGATAGCGAGGACAAGAAAGTTGATGCCTGGGCCCGTAAAGATTTCACTTCAGCTAGCATGGCCCTGAAATCGACAAATGTCACCTGTACCCTGGCCAGGTTTACCCATACCATGTGGGACTGTATTCCAGCGGCGGCTGAGCGCATATTCCGGAAGGTGAGGAAAGGGAAGGCTTCCTGAATATAGTCAAAGATGGAAAGGAGGCAATGGGGGAATGTCTCCAGTCTGGACTGGATACTGCTGATAGCAACAGCAGATCCATGGCTACAAGCACTGTGTTGCGCAGATTTGCGTGGTTGAGGAAGTCGGGTTTTGCACAGAATGTGCAATCCAGTCTCCTTAACATGCCCTTTGATGGCTCGAGGCTATTTGGCAGTAAGGCTGACGAAAGCCTAGAAAAACTCCAGACCTCGAAAGCGGCAGCTAAATCTTAGTGCCTCCATGCGCCAGCCTCAGAAAACCTATTCAGGATCATCTTCCTGGAGAGGTTGTTCTTTTCGCTACTACTCCTCATTTGGTAGAGGAAGAGGACATGCTTCTCAAAGAGGCAGAAAAAACTTCCCTCGTGGTGGATGAGGAAGAAGTGCGAAATCAGCCTCGGGAGCGGCATCTTTGCCCTCAGCCACTCCTGCAGCCGCCTCCAAATCTGAGACCTTGCTCCACAAGACACCAGTGGGAGGCAGGATCTCTCCATCTGAAGGAATGGCGAGGCATTACCTCAGATGTTTGGGCACTGGAAACAGTAGCTCAAGGTTACTGTCTCCCCTTTCTAAAAAGGCCTCAATCATCCACCGGGAGCCAACTCCGTAAAAATACCAGACCCGCTCCTGTTGCAGGAAATTTTAACCCTGCTAGAGAAAGGTGCCATAGAACAGGTACCTGTAGCGGAGAGGAACAGGGGTTGGTACTCCCCATACTTTCTCATCCCAAAAAAGGACAGAGGATTGAGACCCATCTTGGACTTAAGAAACTTGAACAAGTTCCTCAGGAAGGACAAGTTCAAGATGGTGACTCTTTCTCAGATCCTTCAGGCTCTACAACTCCAAGACTGGTTGGTATCATTGGACCTTCAGGATGCTTACTTTCATGTGCCAATCCATCCAGGGCACAGAAAGTGCCTGAGGTTCGCGATTGGCAATTCTCATTATCAGTTTCGAGTTCTGCCATTCAGGTTGACCTCCGCCCCGAGGGTTTTCACCAAACTGTTGGCGGTTGTGGCAGCAAGTCTCAGGAGAGGAGGTATTCACATATATCCCTACCTGGACGACTGGTTGATCGGAGCAAGTTCCCCAGAACAAGCTCAGGAACATCTTTCGATCACCTGCCACTTCCTCCACAAACAGGGCTTCTCCCTCAATTTCAAGAATTCCCACATGATACCAACCCAGAAACTTCATTTTATCGGAGCAGTCTTGGACACTTCATCGGGAAAAGCCTTGCCTCCCGAAGTGAGAGCTCTCCACATCCAGCAGATGGTAACGAAGTTTCAGAATGCCCAACATCTACCGGCCTTCGATTTTCTCAGGTTGCTCGGCCTCATGGCATCCTGCATTTTCCTAGTACCAGAGGCCAGATTGAGAATGAGATCCCTCCAATGGGCACTCGGAACTCAGTGGTCCCAGTTCTCAGGGAATATGTCGGATCTTCTGCAAGTCCCGAGCGCAGTTGCTCAGGATCTACTATGGTGGGCTTGCAACAACATTCTCAAGGGAGAATCCTTTTGGCAACCGTGGCCGGAGATAACAGTAGTGACCAACGCCTCACTCACTGGGTGGGGAGCACACACCAACGATCTGACAATCAGCGGTCGTTGGTCTCCATCGGAGTCCAAACTACACATCAACCTATTGGCGCTGAGGGCAATCAGACTAGCGCTGAAGGCCATTCTGCCCTCTGTACAGGGAAAGAATGTCCTGATAATGACGGACAACACAGTGGCCATGTACTACCTCAACAAGAGAGGAGGAGTAGGGTCACTACCACTGTGCAGAGAGGCAATGCAGCTCTGGTTCTGGGCAATACGAGAAGGAATCTCTCTATCATCAATTCACCTAGCCGGAGAGCAGAACACGGCGGCAGACGGTCTGAGCAGGCAGAGCACAGTCTCGCACGAGTGGGAGCTAGCTCAGGAAGTCCTTCAAGAGATCTTCGCCCTTTGGGGAACCCCTCAAGTGGATCTGTTTGCCACTGTGATCATTCGGAAGTGCGAGCAGTACTGCTCAAGGGAATTTCCTCAAAGAGGAGCTCTGGGAGACGCATTCGTAGTGGAGTGGAAGTTTCCACTGCTGTAAGCGTTTCCCCCAGTCCCCGTGATTCCTCAAGTAATCGGGAGGTTGAGAAAGTTCAGGAAAACCATGATACTAATTGCCCCGGATTGGGCCAGAAGGACGTGGTACCCAGACCTTCTAGACATGTCCATCTGCCCTCCAATACGTCTTCCGCAAAGAGAGGATCTTCTCTCGCAAGAGGATGGTCGGGTTCTCCATCCAGAGGTCAAGACACTCAACCTTCACGCATGGTTTCTGAGAGGTTGAGATGCAAGGATTGGGATCTTCCGGATGACGTAATGGAGATCTTGCTTTTTGGCCAGAAGGCCAGCAACAAAATCTTTATACCGATGTCGCTGGAACAAGTTCAGTAACTGGTGCAAAGATAAGAATGTGGACCCTTTTCAATGTGGCACCCCAATGGTGATTTCTTTCCTACTGCATCTAGCCAATCTGGGGCTCCAGATAGGGACAATTAAAGGATACCTTGCTGCACTGTCTATTTTCAAGCGCACCTCAGAAGAGGTTTCATATTTCAAAATTCCATTGATCATTCAATTCTTAAAGGGGCTTACTAATGTATACCCCCCAGTACCTTTTCATGTCCCAACTTGGGACTTAAATCTAGTACTAAAATTATTGACTTGTGTACCTTTTGAGCCTATGCACTCCTTAAAAACTGTACTTCTTGTGGCTTTGCCATCAGCCCGCAGGGTTGGCGAACTTCAGGCTCTCTCATGCAAACCGCCATTTACTACTTTTTATAAGGTCTTAAAGTTAAACCTTCCTTTTTTACCAAAGGTAGTTTCAGACTTCCATTTGTCGCAAAAGATAATATTACCAACGTTTTATCCTCCTCCTCATTTGGGAAAGGAAGAGGAGAGATTGCACAGACTAGATCCCAAGAGGGCTCTTACTTTCTATATCTCAAGAATGGCTAAATTGAGGCAAGATGACAAACTATTTGTGGGTTATACTGGTCATAAACTAGGATTATCTGTAACAAAACAGACCATATCCCGCTGGATCATCTTAGCCATAACTGAATGCTACAGGTTAGCAGGAAAAGACCCTCCAGATGTGCTTTGTGCCCATTCTACAAGGGGTATGGCTACTTCTACGGCTCTAAAGAGGGGAGTCCCGGCAGCAGATATTTGTTCAGCTGCTACTTGGAAAACAATACACACTTTTGTAAAACATGACTGTTTGGATACTGCCTCCTCTAATGAGGGTTTATTTGCCAAGGCAGTTCTGCATTCTGTCCATGAAAACTGAAAACTAATACTCCCACCTCCAAAATTACTACTGCTATGGGAGTCTATCATAAGATGAGGAATACGTGGGAGGACACAATCCATTCGAAGAACAAGTTACTTACCAACTGTAACGTTCTTTCGACTGGATGTTCCTCCCACGTATTCCTCATCGACCCTCCCATCCTACCCCGCAGTACAGTTTGTTTTCTTACACTTTCCCCTCACGAAGTGTGCATCAGTAATGGGGCACGCCTGGGTGTTCCTCCTATATGTTTTCATCGAAAAAACAGAACTGGCGCAACGGGCGCGGCTCGAGCTACTTATACCATCAGTGACGTCGACACGGTACGGAGACCGTCTAGGGACAATCGACGCCACGACCTCGAGCACAGCGCCCTCTGCCGAGAGAATTTTGTTCCGAAGCAGCGAAGCTGGAGATAACGAATTATCATAAGATGAGGAATACGTGGGAGGAACATCCAGTCGAAAGAACGTTACAGTTGGTAAGTAACTTGTTCTTCTCATCCAGTCTTGCAACATTTGTACAAACCAATTCAATTTTTTCACCTAGGCTCGTGATCTGAGTGCTATTAGTAGAGACCATTCCTTTGAGCTCGACCAGTACAGGCAGCCAAGCAGCCTGCAAATCCTTATTTCCTTGTGCAAGGACTTCTGCGTAGGATTTAGGACAGACCACAGGCTCGCAATCGGTCTGTACCATCTGGTCGTGGGAGATCATGTGAGAATTACCATGCCCTCCCATAGGTACGCATCTTCCTATTGCCATAAGAAAGCCCTCCATTTTGCAAATCTTTTCTGTGTTAACCAATAATATCGATCCAAGTTCCTGAATATCCAGATGGGTACGATCGTGACCCTTATCTAGAAGATTCAGGATCCTGGTTAGCACAGGAAAGGCAGCAAATGACACCGCCGTGTCCTCTTGATTGATGCCCTCAAAGAATGGTCCTGTGTGGGGATCGATCGTTCCAAAAGATTGATTTAACATAGAAGACACATATGAGACTGGACTGGAGGATTTTATCTGGATGGGCACAAACGCACCCTGTCCCCCATCACCCCCACAATAATGGCTCTGTCTCCTTATTCCCATAACTGATATCACAATTTCTTTTATCCCTCCTAGGAGGATGCTCAGGGGAGAATGGAGCCTCCTCAGTAGGTTCATGTAAGTGCACATTGTCGAAACCCCCAGCTCTAGGTCTAATAGATGTGGCTGGCTCGTTTGACAGCCGGACCCTTCAATCCAACTCGGCCCGAACAACCGGTGCCAAGAGAGAATTGTCGGCTCCTTTTTTGGGTTTTCCTCCTTCCTCTATTTACCCCAGAGAGTATCTACGGGACTTCTCTTGTGTACCTGACATACTCTTGATAGCTGCTGGGTCGGTATAAGGAGACTTTTTTCCCAAATCAACGACCTCCCCAGCTGGAAGGGAGATACCTGTGCCGTTAATCAAGCGATGTGGGTGCAATTCTTCATCTGGTGAATTATCACTAGGGCCTTTAGTTGGAGTGGGATCTTGCAATGGGCATTCTGTCAACAAATTATCCATTTTATACAGAAAAACTGGTTTGGCCAAAGGATAGGATTTTTTGGCTGCTTGTATGGGTCTCACCAATTTACCATTTCGGAGTGTGCCCACCATATTCCACCATCAAAACAAATAGTACTGGGTTTACTCAATGTGGCATTTATGTGGCACAAATCCCAATAAAATGTAGGCTTTAACTGCCTTCAAACACTTTTCAATAATACCCACAAAAACAAATATGGCATGTCGCCCAATTATAGCAAATATTCAAAAGTTCTGAGGAGCACAGCAGACTATGCCCCCCCCCCGTGCGCACCATCAATTTTCAAGGAAAACACTTGCCAGATCAGTGGCTTGTTTTCTTGGAGCAGGGGGTCCAAAATCTTTCACCTAAGCCTCTAGGCCAAAGCTTATCCTACAACAATGTAATCATATTAGAATCCCCAAAAACAATATAAGACCTCAGCCGCCCGCGCCCCACGCCGCACCCCGTGAACAGTAAACAGTACTTATGAGTACATCTGGGTGCGCGCGCGGGTGCGCAGGTCAGCTGATATATATCAGTAACAAGGGAGGAAGCCGTATGCACCTTGGAGGAGGAGCACCGAACACAGTCCTATGGGAAAACACAAAGGGACAGTGTCGGAACCAATGTTATTGCGAGCAAGCTCTCGAGAGGCAGTTTCAAACGTGCACAGATTAGGTTAAGCCTAACGTGCACAAGACCATTTTCTTAACGTGCACATAGGTGCAGAACAGTCACCTTTTTTAGTGTTGGTAACTCCAGGCAGCGAAGTGTTGCAGAAAAAGTCGTCGTCCTGATGTAAATCGGGTGGTTTTTCCAGTCGAACAATGAGCCTTCACAGGACTTTGAAGAAAATCCAGCACCCGCAAATCGCAACCCGCACCCCAGTAAACAGTACTTATGAGTACTTCTAGGTGCATTGCGGAGTATTGCATTTTGTTTTTCGTAGTCGAAAAGGGGACGTCGACAAGGCGTGTCTGTAACACTATCCCTATAGTGACCTGCAGTGTACCCACAATCCCTCATGCGTCGAGGTCCCTCAGATTGTTTTTTTTCCACCCTGATATTGGTCGCCTATACGCAGAGCTCCTCGAGAGACATTGCAAAAACTTTACTTGACCTTTGGTCGCCCTTAATTATTCATTTCTTCACCCCTCCGTTGTCGTAGCTGCGAAGCTGTTCACCGGCGATCAAGATCTCCGACGGCGGTGCCTTTGACGGTAAAGGTTGTTCGGCGTTCGCCGAACACGTGGCCTGGCCTCGACAGTCAAATACAGTAGGGAGAGTGGGGTCGTGGGACATTGTTTCTCTTTGAGAATGTCTTTCCCTTTCCCCTCCTTTTCCCTCGGGGTTGTTGTCACATGCGATCTGTTCCTCAGCTATGGAGAGGACACCCTTTAGGTTTTGCCCGCGTTGTAAGGGCAAGTTTACCTGGAAAGACGAGCATAAACGGTGTAACCGTAGCTTGCCTCTCGACCATAAAGACAGCTGTGCGGCCTGTCAGCTACTTAAGCCGAAGACTTTAAAAGACCATAGGGTCAAAATGTGGGCGGCCTACGCCATGTCTAGGTTTGACTCGTCACCCACCGCCGGCGGAAGTGACAAATGTGACAACACGACGTCCATTTCGGAAGTCGTAGACCCCTCTAAGGAGCGTTCACGCTTCTTGTCGTCCGTCCCCGCCCCTGACAAGCTCGGCTCATGCCCTGCTTATGGGGATGAACACCCCTGCGACAAGGACGCACACAGAAAACACTCCCATAAACACATAACCCATGGCTCTTCCTTGTCGAAGACGAAAAGGGCGTTAGCGCCAACAGAGGCGCAGGTCCTACCGGTGGCCTCCTCAGACCGTAAAAGTCTGAAGCCCCCCTCGCAACCGCATATGCGACCAGCGACTGGGCTAACCCCTGATAAGGGCGCTACCACTAAACCGCCAGACGACGCGCTCCGCCAGAGAGCGCCCGTAGGCGTAGAGCAAGCGACGCCGGTAACGGCGACGCCGGAGGTTCCCCTCGACAGACAGCTTAGTTGTGGAGAGCCTGGCAAGGACCATTTCCACCAATAGTCTAAGACGGGCGACGAAAGATGCGTCTGTTTCCGCTCTTAAGGCCCGGGAGACGCCGAAAAGACCAGCAGGAACTCCTAGCCTACCGGAAGGCTTTTCTGAAGGAGACCTCTCTTCGACGTTATGGGATAGGTCGAAGCGTTTCCCAACGGAAGGCCCTCCCTTTCCTCCCCCTGACCGTTCCGGAGTGCCTCACGAAACTCTAGAGAGACTCCAGTTCTGTATGGACTGGATGGACAGGTTTATGGAGACTCAGAACCTTCCAACACCTAAGAGATCAAGAGATGACCTCAGGAGGATCCCAGGGCCAAGTACCCCAGGCTGTTTGATCCACCCCAAGAAAATGTAGATTTATATGACCTCACTGAAGAGGACACCCACTTACAGGAGGATGATGAATTCCTAGGCAATGAGGGGGAAGAAAACCTACAGGAGGAAGGTTTTGAAGACAGCCCTGATATGGGTGATGGGGGGCTTTGGAGAAGACCCAAAAGAAGGGGCCTCACAGCCCTGGCCGTCCCCATCAGTGTTTTCAGATCCTGAAGCCATAAACCTGTCCCCTCCAAAAGACTTCATCGCCTATAGATGATCAACCCACCTTTTAATGCACTTCTACGTAAGGCATCAGCGTATTTTGAGATCGAAACCGGGGAAACTTCTCCTTACATCGACTTTGTCGAAAAAATCATTAAGCAGAAACCCCGTGTCAGCCAAACCATTCCCCTCCTCGCCTCAGTAAGGAGAATTATTCCTTCACTATCCACTCCTGCGTTGATCAGAGGGGTCAACCCTAGGATAGAAAAATTGTTTAGTCCTTCTCCATCGGACCCTTTATACATCAGGGGCCACTCTGTACCAGACTCCTTAGTGGTGACAAATACCAGGAAGAGAGCAGGGGTGCCGCTGTCAACTAGCGAGGCACCACCAGATAAAGAGGGTAAAAAATTATATGCCCTAGGAAAGAGGATTACAGCTTCAGCTGCCTTTTCCGCAAGAATTGCCAACAATAACTCCTTGCTGGCAAGTTACGCAGAGGCACAATGGAGCAAACTACGTAAGGACATTGAGGAGGTACCGGAACCCCTACGTACTCGCCTTCTAGCCACGGTGACTGAAGGGACTTTAGTCAACCAAAGCATCATCAAGAATACCCTGGATGCTGCAGAAACGGCCGGAGGTTCCCTAGTACAAGGAATCCTACCTATAGAAGATGCAAACCTCTTTGGTAAAGCGGTGGATGAGGCTTTAGAAACCGCAAAGAAAGAATTTGACACTATCAAGACACTAGATCAAATTTCAAGGCCTCCCAACAAACGTGGTTATGGCAATAAGCGGTTTTTTTTAGGCCAACGCCAGCAGCAACTGCAGCAGCAATATTCTGCAGGTCCTCTAACCAAGTCACCAGTGGACAATATAACCAAAGAGGACAACGTTGTGGCAAGGTAAGAGGTCGGGGTCCCACCCCTAGAGGTTCCCAAGCCACCAACACCAAATGAGGGGGCCGGTTAACATCTTTTCATCCAGCATGGGAGAGTATAACATCAGACAGCTGAGTACTTTCAACCATAGCCCACGGCTATTGTATCGAGTTCAACAGATCCCCTATGTACAGACCCCCGAGGGGACGACGCTTGTCACCTGAACACCTCTCCACCCTTCTTCAAGAAGTGGACCAACTACTAGTAAAATGAGTCATAGAGGTCGTGCCTCTATCCCAGATAACGGAAGGTATTTATTCAGTTTACTTCCTTGTACCCAAAAAGGACTTAACCATGCGCCCTGTACAAATTTGTCAAACCTCAAAAGTTTCGTATGGTGACTCTACAGGAGGCAATCCCCCTGCTTTCTCAGGGAGATTACATGACATCACTGGACATGAAAGATGCATACTTTCATATTTTAATGTTGCCAGCGCACAGGAAATACCTCAGGTTCATGATAGAGGGCAAACACTACCAATTTAGAGTGCTACCCTTCGGCATAGCATCAGCGCCAAGAGTATTCACGAAAGTACTGACGGTGGCAGCGGCCCACCTGCGCAGGTTGTTCATCCCAGTATACCCTTACCTCGACGATTGGCTCATAACAGGGGATTCTTACGAAACATGCTTCGCAAATACCCAAAAGACTGTAGACCTTTTGTTTCAACTGAGCTTCTCCATCAACGAGAAGAAGTCCAGCTTAGACTCCAGCCAGATCAAACAATTCCTAGGGGCTCTAATTCGAACAAAGGACGGCCTCGTCTTCCCCTCCAACGAGAGGGTCCAAAACAGGCTGTTTCAGATCCCTCAATATGTGGCCAGTCGAGAGGTGACGGTACGCAAAGCAATGCGCTTACTAGGAATGATGGCGTCATGTATTTATTTGGTACGTCACGCGCGCCTGCGTCCAATGCAAGAGTGGCTGAACAGCCAGTGGTGTGAGGCCAGCGGACAATGGGACGATCTAGTGGTGGTCTTGCAGGCCTTGGTTCTCTCGCTACGGTGGTGGTCAAAGGAACACCTGGTAATAGGGAAACCATTCGCCACCCCCGCAGTGGAAGCCACTCTGACCACAGACGCATCCCTCACAGGATGGGGGGTTCACCTATCCCATCAGACTGCTCACAGAGTCTGGACTCCGAGCGTAGCATCCAAGCACATAAACTTGCTGGAGCTATTAGCTGTGTTCATGGCACTGAAAGCCTTCCAGGCACACCTACAAGGGAAGACAGTGATGGTCTTCACGGACAGCACCACAGACATGTACTACCTCAACAAGCAGGGGGGCACTCGCTCTCTAGGACTGTCCAAGCTGTCCCAGAACATCTGGGAGTGGGCTCTCAAACATGTACCAGGGGAACTCAATCTGCTAGCAGACGAACTCAGCAGAAACTTCCCTCTGCCCTCCGAGAACGAATGGCGGTTACACGAAGACATAGTCTTCACACAATGGGGATTCCCAGAAATAGACCTGTTCGCAACTCTGGAGAACTCACAATGCCAAGATTACGCCTCCAGGTACCCCCAGAACCAATCCAAGGGGAACGGTCTATCGATACCATGGTCAGGGAAATTTGTTTACGCTCCCCCCCCCCCCCCCGACTCCCCTTCTCAACAAGATAGTGCACAAGATGCACCAGGAACAAGCTACCATGATACTGGTGGCCCCTATGTGAGCCAGACAACCTTGGTTCGCTCACTTGATGGAGATGTCCCTATCCCCTCCAGTGAAACTTTCCTGCCCGTACAACATGCTGTCACAGGACAAGGGCAGGACACTACATCCATGCCCTCAGACCATGAACTTAGCAGCCTGGCTCCTGAGATCATAGAATTTGGACATTTACAACTCCCGCAGAGATGCATCGACATTCTCAGGGAGGCTAGAAAGCCTAACACTCGTCACTGTTATTCTAGCAAAGGGAAAAAATGTGTCATCTGGTGTAGGGGAAGGAGCATGAACCCAGTTGACTGCTCTCCCACACAAATTGTTCTGTACCTGACTCACCTACTAGACTCAGGCTTTAACTCTATTAAAGTCCATTCAGCTGCACTTTCCGCATACACCACTTCCCAACTTAGTGTCATGGTGGAAAGTCCCAGTTATTGAAGCCTTTATGGAAGGAGTGAAGAGGATACACCCTCCCATAGCTAACCCCGCTCCCGGATGGCACCTAAATGTGGTACTAACCAGGCTCATGGGGTCTCCCTTTTGAACCCATGCACAAAGCAACACTTAAAGACCTCACTCTTAAGACTGCTTTTCTAATAGCGATCACCTCCATTAGGAGAGTAAGTGAACTACAAGCGCTCTCTGTACTAGACCCCTTTGTTACAGTTCACAAAGATAAGGTGGTTCTACGCACACATCCTAGGTTTGCACCAAAATGTATCTCTAAATTCCATGTCAACCAGTCAATAGAACTACCAACGTTCTTTCAAAATCCTTCAAACTTAAGTGAGAAGAGCCTGCCTACACTGGATGTTCGCAGAGTAGTGATGTTTTATATGGAAAGAACTAGACCATTGAGAAAGACTAATCAGTTCTTTGTCTCGGTGGCAGCCGGAAGAGAAGGAGATGCAGT
Source organism: Ambystoma mexicanum (assembly GCF_040938575.1). Lineage (NCBI taxonomy): Eukaryota > Metazoa > Chordata > Amphibia > Caudata > Ambystomatidae > Ambystoma > Ambystoma mexicanum. The sequence goes on from NC_090932.1 coordinate 1,607,135,985, forward strand.
TTCAAAGTCCACTATTTCTAGATGGATTGTACAATGCATCACTCTGTTACATTCTTGCTAAGAGAGAACTACCCTTCAAGCCAAGAGCACACTCCATTCGTGGCACCGGGGCTTCCAAAGCTTTCATTGCAAATGCCCCTCTTTAGTCCATTTGCAAAGCGGCAACCTGGAGTTCTGTTCACACCTTTACAAAACACTACTGTCTAGATGCCCACTCTAGATCTGATTCCCAGGTGGGACAAGCAGTATTAAGACATCTTTTCTCTACTGTTCCTTCTCATAACCCACCGCCAACTCCGGGTACTGCTCGCTAGTCTATGCACAGCATGTGATTCTAAGCAGATTAACAAACCTCAGAAGACAATGCATTACGTACCGTAAAAGCATTTCTGATGGTTGTATCTGCTTAGATTCACATGCGCCCACCCTTCCTCCCCGCTCGGATGGAAGGAACGTAGACTTTCTTCTATATCTCTCTTTTCTATACTCGCGTCTAATAGGCTCCCTCAGGGCAGAAAAAATACAAACGGAGGGACCTCGACGCGTGAGGGATTGTGGGTACACTGCACGCCACTATAGGGATAGTGTTACAGACACGCCTTGTCGACGTCCTCTTTTCGACTACGAAAAACAAAATGCAATACTCCACAGTGACCACTGGATGTCGGACTATGCACAGCATGTGAATCTAAGCAGATGCTTTCAGAAATCAGAAATGCTTTTACGGTAAGTAATGCATTGTCATATTTTCCCTTTTCACTCCCAGCTTAAATTTAACTTCCTCTGTCTAGTCTTCAAAGCACTCTATTGTCTTGCCCCTCCCTATCTATCCTCCCTTCTCACTTTCTACACCCCTTCTTGTGCTCTCTGTTCTCCAGATCTCTTCCTTCTTTCTCCTCCTCCACCCTGTGCCCCTTCCCGCTTCCGCTCCTTCCAACTTCTTGCTCCTTCGTTTGGAACCGCCTTCCCCTCCCAATCCGCTCTACTACCACCTACCCCTCATTTCGCACCTCTATAATCCTACCTCTTCCTTTCACCCCCTAGCATCTTTCAGCTCCCTCTTTCTCCATTGAACCCTCTTCCTCCTTCACCTCCTAACCCTCCTCTCTCACTTCAGTCCCCCTCCATATGCACTTAACCTCACCAATAACGTAAATTGTTCCCTGTACTGTTTTCTGGTTTGATTCAATGTAATGTATTGCTTGTTGTAATTGCTTGTTCCTCATGTAAAGTGCTTTGGCTTAAAGCGCTATATAAATCTAAATAAATACAAATATATATATATTATATGAAAAATTCCCTTCATACGGATTACAAAGTTCACGTTGGTGCCTAGGGGGTCGGAACACAGCTAGAACTCCTTCATAGCAAGAAAACTGCTTAGTCAGAAAAAGTAAGAAACAAGTATTTCGAGCGGAAGAGGTAAACCTAGGCATGGCACTGCAAGAAAAAGGGGGCTCTGAAGATCTAATGACAAAGTTTGTCCTAAATGCTCTTCAACAAATAGGACTGTTCTCAAGTATATCAAGTATATTTTCCCCCCTGCCCCCCCCCCCCCTGTGCAGGTGACAGTTATGACAGACATCTACCTCCTTTACACAAAGGTTCTGCAAGGAGCTTAATTTGAACAGAATATGGAAAACCTTCTGGCAGAAAACCTCAGCAGCTTCATAAAGCAGTTACAGGAGTGTGAAGCAAAGGAACAGTCAAATACTTGTACGTTTTCCTCCAAATATAGACTTGTTTGCAAAGTTTAAAATCAAAATGCCCACGCTTCGTGGCAGGTACTCCAAGAAGGATCACTGGACAGTTTCCTTAAGCGTGGTTGGGTTATCCAAAACAATGCTGTGAGTGTGATGGAGGGCCTAAAGAGGTCAGATCACATATCCAGTACCAGGAGGACACTTAATTGGCTCCCGGTGGAAAGGCATGTGACCTATCGGACCCTTTGCATCACATACATATGTCTATGGGAAAAAGCCAGAGCTATCTTGCAGACAAATTAGAATGACTACCACCGAGAGTCCTTCGATCCAACAAATTCCACCTCCTGCTCACCCCGAGAGCCAAACTGACCATAGTGGCTCAGAGATCTCAGCACCCAGAGAGTAGGACGACTCCCCCCCAACCTAAGAGCATGCCTGAGCTTTGTGAAATTCAAACATATTAACTCAAAACTGTCCTTTAGTGAACCCTCCTGCTCGATATTTAATTTGCCTTTTCGTGTTTTCTGTTTGTATGTTTTTTCCTGTGCTGTCATGCCCACAGGCCTTGTCTATGCGCACTACAAATAAATGCAATACATTAAAATTAATAAATATCAGCATACCCTTCTCTCTGCTCTGCCCCCGCTCCTCCCATGCCAGACACCACTATTAAGTGCGCTACTGAAACTGTTGCAGCAACACCTGACTAATGCGGATTTGCCAGACACTGGCACAACCAGTGTGATAATTTTACTGGCTATATAAGTTGATAGAAACCAGTTGCAGCCAACATTATCTGCTCACCTAACTGCAGATATCACACCCAAATTATTCAATCCATCTTTAGTTGATCGCCTAAGTCATTACAGACCAAATAAAACATTTTGTTACACCTACTAAAACCAATAATAACCTCTTGGTGTGTCTTAAAACTAAGATTTCCCATTAAAGCATTCATACAGAGCAATATATAAATACGTAGAAATCTGAGGAGGGGGAAATCTCAAATCTCCCTCAAACATGGTGACCTGCTAAAATTCAAGTTTTGAGTGCCCACAATTATTAATCGGACGTGTCTCTGCCATGCTTTCCAAATAAGTTACAATAGTAAGTACAATGGCAGGGGTGCAAGTCAAAAGTGCCCAAAATAATGCTTCGAATGGATTGTGTCCTCCCACGTATTCCTCATCTTATATATCCTTACTGCTTCGGAAATTTTTTCTCTCTCCACCAGAGGGCGCTCCACTCGAGGCGACGGCGTCGATGTCCCTCGGCGGCATCCGTCGAGTGTCGACGTCATCCGTAGTATAAATGCCTCGAGCGTGCCCGTTGGCCTCAGTTCCGTTTTTCTGTTAGCTTCGCTTCGGATCGAAATAAAACAGCGCTTCAGTCTTAAGCGATTATATCGTCTTCCTCGAACCCATCTACTCCAAAAACGGGGTTTAAGTGTCTAAGGTGCGGCAGAAAAATGTCGCTGACCGACCCGCACCATAACTGCCTCTGGTGTCTCGGGTCCGAACATTAGATCGATGACTGCGGTTCTTGCCAATCCATGACCCACAAGGCCTTGAAAGAAAGACTAGGTAAACTGGCGGTGGGGGAGGAATCCTCAAAGTTTTCTTCGAGAGGGAAGAAAGACTCGGCTGAGTCTTTGGCAAAACACCATAAAAAATCACGATCGAGGAGTAGATCAAGGAAGTCCTCTTCTTCTTCGTCCAAAAAGGCGAAAAAGAGACGACACCGATCTTCTTCTTCCTCGACTTCGGAGGAAGTTATTACTTGTCCAACTAAACACGACTCCCCTAAAAAGTGGGAAGCATTTAGAGAGTCCATGATAAACATTTTTGAGAACGCGGCTCAGACCCCCTCAAAAATGTCTGAAGGTCATGCCTCTAGTCACAAAAGTGACAGAGGAAGGTCTAAAACTAAGAAGTCCGACAAGAAATTGTCGAGGGTGTCTTCTAGGGACTCTTCGCAGACACCTAAAAAGACAGACGCTACGAAAAAGACTTTCGACGTCAAAGTCATTAAAGACTTCGACGAAAACATCTTCGAAGCCTCTGTCGAAGGCTGTCGAGTATAAAGGGTCGACGACCCAACAGAAAAAAGTCACGTTGAATATTTCTTCGACGGCGTCGAGTGTTTCGACAACTACTTCGACAACATCGACTGCCTCGAAGATTCCTTAGATGCCATTTGTAGTGCCTTCGGAAACATCGAAGAATACCTCGACAACATCAAAGGTAATGGCCACGACTTCGATGCCATCAACGCTTCTGTCGACGTCGACACCAGGGGTGAAACATATTCCTGAAAAAATATTTCACCCTGAAAACAGACATGATTTTTTCCATACTATATCATCTGTATATGGAGAAATGTCATCATGAAGAATATGAAGAACAAGATGAACCTGAGGTTACATCAGCAAGGGTAAAATATGGGACAAGAGATGTTCCAGAGGAATTAATAAATCCTCAATCAAAAATGCAGGATTTGTATGAATGTTTACAGTCTGCAAGTGGAATAGACACATCTCCTGAATATGAATTTGAGAGACCAGATCCAGCAGCACATGCTGATCTGGGTTACAGAAAACTCATGAATAGAGTAACAGAGTTTATGGGGTGGGGTAATAATGCACCTGTATACCAGGATGATGACATGACAGATATTTTGTCAGGAGGTCCTCAACCAGGGCCCATACTTCCTTTTCATATTGCCCTGCAAAGGAGAGTAAATGCTGCTTGGGAAAGACTGGAATCTAGTCCAGCAGTAAATAAAAAATATGTGGCAAAATACAGACCTTGTAACTCTGACCCAGAGTATTTGAGTAAACATCCTTCTCCTGAGAGTCTGGTAGTTCAGGCAGCCGCATCAACAAAAAATGCTGCATACCCCACTATACCCCCTGATAGGGATGACAAGAAAATAGATACTTGGTCAAAAAAGATCTTTACATCGGGGAGCATGGCTCTGAAGTCTACCAATGTATCTTGTACATTGGCTAGATTTAATTATACTCTGTGGGACTGCATGTCAGCGGCAGCTCAACACATCCCGGAAGGAGAGGAACGTGATGGTTTCCTATCCATAATTAAGGATGGTAAGGAGGCTTCGGGAGAATGCCTTCAAGCAGGTTTGGACACTGCTGACAGTATCAGCAGGTCCATGGTGTCTAGCGCAGTGCTACACAGATTTGCGTGGCTAAGGAAGTCAGGTTTTGCATTAGATGTTCAATCTAGACTCCTTAACATGCCATTTGATGGCTCGAGGTTGTTTGGCAGCAAGGCGGAGGAAAGTTTGGAGAAGCTGCAGACCTCCAAGGCAGTGGCAGTCACTTAGTGCCTCTATACGACAACCTCAGCAACGCCCCTACACAGGCTCATCTTCCTGGAGGGGTTGTCCCTTTCGTTTTTACTCCTCATTTGGGAGAGGAAGAGGACAGGCCAATCAAAGGGGGCAAAGAAAATTTCCTCAGGGGCTAGGAAGAGGCGCTAGATCTGCCCCAGTAGCAGCATCTGTCCCTTCATCCGCTGCTGGAGCTGCCGCAAAACCACTCTGAGTTTTTGACTCACAAGACCCCAGTGGGAGGCAGGATCTCACAGCATCTGAAAGAATGGCGGGGCATTACTTCAGATGTTTGGGCACTGGAAACCGTATCCCAAGGTTACTGCCTTCCTTTTCTAAAGAAACCTCAGAATCACCCACCGGAATACAACTCTACCAAAAATCCAGACCCACTCCTGTTGCAGGAAGTTTTAACCCTGCTACAGAAAGGTGCAATAGAACATGTACCTGTAGCGGAGAGGAACAAGGGTTGGTATTCCCCATATTTCCTCATTCCAAAGAAGGACAGAGGACTGAGACCCATCTTGGAATTGAGAAACTTGAACAAGTTCCTCAGGAAGGACAAGTTCAAGATGGTCACTCTTTCTCAGATCCTTCAGGCTCTCCAACTTCAAGACTGGTTGGTATCATTGGACCTTCAGGATGCTTACTTTCATGTGCCAATCCATCTCAAGCACAGAAAGTACCTGAGGTTCGCGATTGGCAACTCTCACTATCAGTTTCGAGTTCTGCCTTTCGGGTTGACCTCTGCCCCAAGAGTTTTCACCAAGTTGATGGCGGTAGTGGCAGCGAGTCTCAGAAGAGGGGGGATTCAGGTCTACCCCTATTTGGACGATTGGATGATCAGGGCACGTTCTCCAGAACAAGTCCAGGATCATCTATCCAAGACTTGCCACTTCCTTCACAAACTAGGGTTTTCTCTAAATTTAAAAAAGTCAAACATGATACCATCACAGAAGCTCCAGTTTATAGGAGCAGTCTTGGATACTCGTTCGGGCAAAGCCTCGCCTCCCGAATAGAGAGCTCACCACATTCTGCAGATGGTGACAAAATTCCAGAATGCCCAGTATCTACCGGCCTTCGATTTTCTCAGGTTGCTCGGCCTCATGGCGTCCTGCATTTTTCTGGTGCCAGAGGCCAATTTGAGGATGAGATCCCTTCAATGGGCCCTCAGGACTCAATGGTCCCAATTTTCAGGGGAAATGACCGATCTCTTACAAGTTCCAACCAGAGTAGCTCAGGACCTACAATGGTGGGTATGCAAAGAACACATCCTCAAGGGACAATCTTTTTGGCAGCCATGGCCGGAGATCAGTGTAGTGACGGACTCCTCACTCACGGGGTGGGGAGCCCACACCAACGATCTGACAATCAGTGGTCGTTGGTCTCCATCGGAGTAGAGACTATACATCAACCTTTTGGAACTGAGGGCGATCAGACTAGCGCTGAAGGCCTTCCTGCCCTCTGTACGGGGAAAGAATGTCCTGATCATTATGGACAACATAGTGGCCATGTACTACCTCAACAAGAGAGGAGGAGTAGGGTCACTGTCACTGTGCAGAGAGGCAATGCAGTTCTGGTTCTGGGCAATACAAGAAGGGATCTCTCTATCTGCCATTCACCTAGCAGGAGAGCAAAACACAGCGGCGGACGCTCTGAGCAGGCAGGGCACAGTCTCTCACGAGTGGGCGATAGCTCAGGAAGTCCTTATGGAGATCTTCGCCCTTTGGGGAACCCCTCAAGTGGATCTGTTCGCGACCATTGTCAACAGGAAGTGCGGACTGTACTGCTAAAGGGAATTTCCCCCGAAAGGAGCTCTAGGAGACGCATTTGTAGTAGAGTGGGAATTTCCTCTTCTATATGCGTTCCCTCCAGGTTGAGAAAGTTCAGGAAAACCATGATCCTAATTGCCCCAGATTGGGCCAGGAGAACGTAGTACCCGGACCTTCTCGACATGTCCATCTGCCCTCCAATACCTCTTCCAAAAAGAGAGGATCTTCTCTCGCAAGAGGGAGGTCACGTTCTCCATCCAGAGGTCAACATACTCAAACTTCATGCATGGCTTCTGAGAGGTTGAGATACAAGGATTGGGACCTTCCGGATGATGTTATGGAGGTGTTGCTTTTGGCCAGAAGGCCAGCAACAAAATCTTTGTACCAGTGTCGTTGGAATAAATTCAGTAACTGGTGCAGGGATAAGAATGTGGATCCTTTTGGAGGGCATTCCAATGGTATTGTGTTTTTTTAAGATACCCTTAATAATACAATTTCTAAAAGGTTTAAACAATGTTTTTCCACCTGTACCTTTTCAAGTTCCTGTGTGGGATTTAAATTTGGTACTTACATTTCTGACATGTGCACCCTTTGAGCCTTTACATTCTTGTCCGTTAAGGCTTCTTACATTAAAAACTATACTTTTAATTGCATTGACATCAGCCCACAGAGTAAGTGAGTTGCAGGCACTTTCGAGTGGTCCTCCTCACACCATCTTTCATAAAGATAAAGTTGTCCTTCGAGTTAAACCATCTTTTCTGCCAAAAATAGTTTGACTTTCATCTGTCACAGAAAATAATTCTACCTGCGTTCTACCCTCCTCCTCACACATGTAAGGAAGAGGAAAGACTGCATAGGCTAGATCCCAGAAGGGCTCTAAGCTTTTACATCTCAAGATTGTCAAAGATACGTCAGTGTGATCAACTTTTTGTGGGATACACTGGCCGTAAATTGGGACTAGCCGTAACCAAACATTATCAAGATGGATAATTTTAGCCATAACCGAGGGTTATAGGCTGGCCGGAAAAGATCCCCCTGAGGGCTGAAGAGCCCATTCAACTAGGGGCATAGTAACTTCAACAGCACTTAAGAGGGGTGTCCCTGTGCAAGATATTTGTTCCGCAGCCACATGGTCATCCATGCATACTTTCATCAAACATTATGCTTTGGACTCAACTACATCTCAAGGAGGTTTATTTGCCAAACCTGTACTACATTCGGTACATGACTAAAAGGCATCTGTACTCCCGCCTCCAATAGAAAACTTCTTTGGGAGTCTATCTAAGATGAGGAATACGTGGGAGGACACAATCCATTCGAAGAACAAGTTACTTACCAACTGTAACGTTCTTTCGATTGGATGTTCCTCCCACATATTTCTCATCGACCCTCCCATCCTACCCCATAGTCCAGTTTACGTGGTTTACACTCTTAAATTCTTTCAAGGCTTGGGTCAATAAGAGGCACGCCTTTGTTTATAATACATGGGCTCTGATACGAAAAAACAGAACTGAGGCCAACGGGCGCGCTCGAGGCATTTATACTACGGATGATGTCGACACTCGACGGATGCTGCCGAGGGACATAGTCGCCTCGAGTGGAGTGCCCTCTGGTGGAGAGAGAAAAAATTTCCGAAGCAGCAAAGCTGAAGGTAAGGATTTATAAGATGAGGAATACATGGGAGGAACATCCAATCGAAAGAACTTTACAGTTGGTAAGTAGATAAGGCCCTAGCATTGGGGGATGAAGCCACTTTTGTATTGTAGATCAAGTCAAGTGCTTGCAAAGTGCTGTCTGCTGCGAGGCTGAGGGGTGAATTTCCCTCCTAGAGCTTGCTTTTTTCCCTGTTGCTCGGCGAACATTAATTGTGCGTGGAGGCACTATAAAAAAGTGCGACTGCGTCAAGTGCTTGCAAAGTGCTGTCTGCTGTTCGTGGTACGGCGTATCGGCTGTGCTACTGTAAGAAACTTTTTTAAACTTTTTAAACCGCTTGAGCGTTTACCGTGCACGAATGTTTCTCTATACTAAGTCACTAAACCTTTTTGAAATTGAGCCCAAAAGATCTCAATGGAAAGCTGCGAGTAAAAAACCAAGAGCATTGGACTTCAGCTAGTGCACTGACAATGGTTTCTTTGGCACCTGGAGAGCATTGTTAAAATTTCGGCCTGCGATAAGCTTCTTTTTAATCTGAGAACATTTTGCAGAATATTCCAGTACTAGATGTTAAAGGGGAAGTTCACTCGAACATTTTATTGTCTCAAAAGATATATAAATATTTTTAAAGTAAGTTCCTATGTAAAATTGTGAGGAAATTGGGCTCAACGTTTTGACATGAGGGCATCCATTTTGTGAAAGGAAGCAGCCTCATCTGTTCATGTTAAGCTCTGCTCTGGTGACCATAATCGAGCAAAAACCCCTACTGGGAGCTTTTGCTTACTGCTGTCAGAGAGCAGATCTTAACATGGAGAGGAGGCCGCCACAGTAATTGCCTTTACTTTCATTGTACGTTATCTGTGCTCCCCAAGTCCAGGGAAGCACAGAAAATGTAAAATGAAAGGCACAGCAATTATACTTTGCTGGCCGCCGCCAGAGTTTTCATAATTGCTGCGACTTTCTTTTCTAGTTTCCCGAGCACGGGAAACTGAAAACTAAAGTCACAGCAATTATGAATACTCAGCCGACAAAGTGTTCATAATTGCCTGAACTTTCTTTTTAAGTCTCCCTTGCTCCCCCGAGGCAGGGGAGCCCGGGAGACTTAAAAAGAAAACCATGGCAAATGAAGTGACAAATGAAGTTAAATCTTATAATTTGAGAAAAATTAAACCATAGAATGAGGTTTGTTTGCCCACACCTGCTCTCTCTGAAACAGAACCCTTAGCGCATTTACGCAGCGTCAAAAACTCAATTGAGCAATATACACTAGCAGGAATCTCGAGACAAAATGATGGCATTCTTTCAAGCTGGAACTGGTAATGCAAAGCAAAATACTGAAGCGGACAGATTGGCTCAGGGGATCTAACCGATGGTGACAGCTTAAATGTGATTAACAACTTGCTACTGGAACTTGCTTACTCCTCCTCCAGCATGAGGTCTGGCATGGATTCACATGCTCATGAATATTCCCTGTAGTCAGGCTGGGAATCCTCTGTATAAGAAGAAACAATTTCACTTTAACTTTAAAACTGTATTTCTCCCCTAAACCAATCACTGTCCTCTGGGTCATTTTGCCCCCATCCAATGACAGTCCTCTCCCTAAGCCCCGCCTCTGGCTGCCATCTTCAGATGTTTACTGCACGCTTCAGTGTTGGTTGTCCTCGAGTTGCTCTCTGAGCTATTTTGTACTTTTTTTTTTTCCACGTGTATTCGTGGAAAAGTTCTGTTTTTGTTCCATCGCAGCCCTTGTGCTACCATCTTCGTCGGCCGGCAATGGGAATCTGTTGTCAGTGAAGTTGCTCGCCCCTCAAGGGCGGTTCGTCAAAGATTCTGGAAGGTCGATTTGGGCCTACTTCAATCCCTCCGACCATGACAAAGGAGAAAAAAGATGGAAGGACCCCTTTCAGGCCCTGCGCCCAATGCGGGCTAAGGTGCGTCTTTGTGGAGAACAAACATGAAAAGTGTACTACCTGCACCCAGACCACCACGAGAATGGGTGCAAGATATGCCTGGGCTTCTCGAAGATAGACTAGTATAGCAGGCGGGCGTCATGGCACAAGTCGAGCAAGGCCCCTGACCTCTCCTCCGAGCAGTGTCATGTCTCACCCAGGACCAGTCGGTCCAAATAACGGTCTCTCTCCGGGAGGTGGTCGAAGTCCTTGGAGGACTCCCATCCATGGGGGTTCAAGACGAGGCCAAGAACCGCAAGGCCGACTCCTCCGGGTTTGACGCTGATGCGGATCCCAGGTCGGATAGATGGCCATCGCCGTCAACTACCTCAGCCAGCCTGCCATCGGATTCCTCCTCGAAGAGGAAGTCCTCCACCCCAGCCAAGTTACGGGACATACCAGAGAAGTAAAGGCTGGAGGAAGAGAAGAGGCCTCACAGCATGTTCACCTGGCGCAGCCAAAGACACCGTTGACTGCTTCATCGGCATCCTCTGTGGCGACTGCTCTGGCGGGGGTGACCTGGCGAGGGTGGTCCCTACAGCACAGAGAGTATACTTGCCTCCCAGTTGCTTCGAGGTGGCAGCATGCTGCGGTAACCCCTAGGTTGCAGGGGAAGGCACCGGTTCACACCCTGGTGCACAGCCCACAGGATGGAAAATTGAGGGGGTGAGGAGCCCCAAAGCCGCCCTCCAAGGTTCCATACGATCAGCCAATGGACATCTACTCCACGGACTACGACCAAGCTTCCGTCCATACAGTCCACAAAGAGGACTGCATCGCAGGGCCTAGCATGCCATTGTTCCCTCCACAGCCGAGGGACATATCAATGGACATCCTGTTAACTCTCCACACCCTAGTGACAGAGATCCAGCAAAGGTTGCCTCCAACACCGGTACCTGTTGTACCACAGGCCCCTGACCAGCCTCCACGTAAGAGGAAGCGTCGCCCGCCGCCTCTGCATCAGCCTCCTCCACCATGTCTGGACCGGAAACAACAGTGGACCCGGATACACACACGGACACTGGTACAGACACGGCCACGGGAACCGACGAAAATGAGGACTTCGACCCGGCGTACAATGAATCACGCACCTGGACGCTCCTCCTAGGCTCTCCATCAGACAAGGTAGGATCATTCCACACCATGAGCCCCAGGGCCTCCGAGCTGTTCTAGCTGGTGCCTGAGGAAACCAGAAAGGAGGGCTTCATATACCAGCAACGAGAGTCCAAGAGGAACACTATCATGTCGGTACCCTTTTTGGATGACATTTGGGGGTGGGGGGTAGAGAGGGAGGCCTGGCCCTCATGAAAAACTCATGCACGGCTCCACCCAAATGACACAGGTTGGCGAAGAAATGCAGGGTGCCGGACTCTGCAACCAAGTGCTTGAGGTCACAACCGTCGCTGTACTCTGGAGTGTCGGCTGCTGCAAGAAAATGTTCAGCCAACCCGCCTCCGCATCATCAGTCCCCCACATCCCCCCTGGACAACAAGGGGAAGAAGATGAACGCCATGGGCAAGAGTCATCCACACAGCGGCATCCATGATCAAAACTGCTAATGCTTTGGCTATCTTGTACCGATACGAACCAGAGCTCTGGTACAAGCTGGGCCCTATCCTGGAATTTCTTCCTGCAGACAAGAAAACCGAGGCTCTCGCCCTCTTCCAGGAAGGGGAGGTGGTGTCAGACTATGCCATTACGGTGGCAGTGGACATCACCAAGATGGGCTTCTGACAGATGGGAAACAGTGTTTGCCTTTATCGGCAGGGATGATTAAAGGCCAGGATGTTCATGCAAAGGTGCTGGAAATGCCTTTCGACAGCGAAAATCTGTTCGGGAAGGCGGTTAACAAATCCCTTCAAGCCATAAACATGGACACCGAAGCAGCGCGTTCCCTTGGCACTCTGCAGCTGCATTGCTCGTCATCTTTTTGCTCCTCCAGGGGAAAATCGAGCATATCATCCAAGGGATACTCCACATCGTACAGGCAACCTCCCTGATCCTCCGCGCCAGAAGTCTATAGGGGTTGCTCCTAGGCCTACAGTAGCTGAGGTCGGCGTCGCCGTCACCCACAGGGCAGGGCGGCGGCAACCAAGCTGGCTTGAACCGGCCAAGACGTCGGGCCCCCACTCATGCACCCTGGTGGGAGGTTGGCTGGTTTGTCAGCGAGTTGAAGATCACCACCGACGGATGGGTGCTGGACACTCTCGACCAGGGACACATCTTGGAGTTCCAACGCAAGTGCCTCCGTATTCCGCCGGCTCCCCGACAGGAGCAGCACATCCCTCAGCTCTTACAGGAATTGCAAACCATGTTGGGGAAAGGGGTGATGGAGCTCGTTCCACAATGGCTCCAGGGCTCCGGATTCTATTCCACATACTGGTCACAAAGAAGACTGGATGTGGGGGGAAGAGGTGGGAGACCAATCCTAGACCTATGCCATCTGAACAAGTACCTGAAGTCCCAAAAAATCAGGATGGTCACGCTGTCCCCCTCACAGCAGAGGCTAGCAGCCATTCATGGGAAGGTGCAGCTTTGACGTCGAAGACGGTCACGCATCGGGCCATCAAGTTGTTGCTGGGCATGGTGTTGTCCTGTATCTACCTCGTTCGTCTCTGCAGGTTGCAAATGCTACCCTTAAAGGAATTCTTGGATGCATGTTGGATACAACTGTCTGGGTGTTTTGCAAACAAGGTCCCCTCAACTAGGTGTTGCAGCGGGCGATCGAGTGGTTGCGGTTATTGTGGGGGGGGGGGGACAGTAAGCGCCCACATCACAAGACTGGATTTCAAACCCCGCCATACCAGGAGATGGTAACCACAGACGCCTCTATGGAAGGTTAGGGAGCTCGCACCAGGCTACACTCCAGAGGTCTGGGACTTCCGGAAGAGAAGGATCTGCACATCAACATCCTGGAGCTACGGGCACTGTTCTGAGCCCTCGTCTTTCCTACCGTCTCAGAGGCAACGTGGTGAGGATCTTCACAGACGAACACCACCACCATGTTCTACATCATGAAGCAAGAAGGCACTTGATCCCCAGCGCTCTCAAAGGAAGCTCGGGGCTTGTGACATGGAGCCATTGGACAGGGGATATTCCTCGTCCTGTTCCACCCAGCATACTTCAAAAACACCATTGCTGACTCCCTCAGCAGGGAACTGCGCTCCTGCCACGAGTGGGAACTTTGTCAGGATCAAATGGGGTAGACCACTGATCGATCTTTTGGCCATGTCGGCGAACTCAAGTTTGCCAGCAGATTCCACCATCAAAGGAGCATGGGAGATGTTCTCCTTCCTGTGGGAAGGTCTGTTTCTGTACGCCCCCCCCTCCTCCGTTTCCTCTCCTGCTACATGTGATCAACACACCAAGACAATGTCAGTGGAAGATGATGCTCATCGCCCCTGCGTGGCCGAGGCAGATTTGGTATCTGGACCTACTCGGTTTGTCGGTGCCACCTCCAGTCAAGTTGCCTTTACTACCAGGGAGACACGCAATCCTTCATCACAACCCAGAATCTCTGAACCTAAAGGCATGGCTCCTGTAGCTTTAGAGTTTTGGAGGTTCTGCACTACCAGCGGACTGCAGGGAGGTCCTTGCCAAAGTCAGGGCGTCAGTGACACTAAAGTGCTACGGCCATAAGTGGAAGTGTTTTTCTACATGGTGCCAGTCGCTGAAGATTACCCCTCTGAGGGTCACAGCACCACGGAGTCTTCCATACTTGCTTTCCTTGGCAAAAGCCTATCTGGCTCACACCTGGTACACCTGGAGGTCATCTTGCGCTACACCAGATCTCCAGGAAGATCCTCATTGTGGTCCACAGACCCGTCAAGAAGTTTCTCAAGGGGCTTTTTAGATCCTTCCCGCCGGTGAAGGTGCCTTCTCGGGCATGGGAAGTCAACGTAGTCTTGACAAGACTCATGGGGGGGCACTGTTCGAACCTACACATCAAGCCCCACTCAAGTTTCTCTCATGGAATTCTGCGTTCCTTGTGGCTATCACCTCAGCCAGACGAGTGGGTGAGATTGAGGCCCTGTCCTGCAAGCTGCTGTATCTGACTTTCCACCAATCGAGGGTGGTGCTGTGTACGCACCCCACTTTCATCACCTCAACAAGCCTTTGGTGTTGCTTGTTTTGCACCTGAGCCCTTTCTCGCTGGTGGAGAGGACCATGCGCTGGACGTTGCTCGTACCTTGAAGTTCTAAGTGGCATGCACAGAGTTTTTGGCAAACTTCTCAATTGTTTGAACTTTGGACCTGTGAATCATGGGAAGGCCTTGTCCAAGGCTTCCAACTCAAGATGGCTCTTCGCCTGCATCATGCACTGTTATCGGCTGGCTAACTGGCCTATGCCGGGCTGTCCGAGAGCCCACTCTACCAGAGCGATCGCTGCAACGACGTTCCTTTCTGGTGTGCCCCTGCTCGACATCTTCAGGTCTGCAACGTGGCCGTCTATGCATACCTTCATGAGGTTCTACTGCGTCGACCGGGATTCCAGGGAGGAATCCAGAGTTGGCCGGGCAGTGCTACTCAACCTGTTCGCTGGAGGGAAGTCTGTTCCAGGGGTAAGTGTTCATTGCTTCAGTTTAGCTTTGCCACCTCCTGTGGTTATGTAATGTGTACTGCTGTGTATTCGTTATTCATGAGCATGTGAATCTTTGCCAGATCTCCTGCTGGAGAAGTTTTAAGTTACTTACCTGTAACTGTTCTCCAGCATGGGTCTGGCATGGGTTCACATGCAAGCCCTCTCTTCTTGGGCATACTGCCACTTAACGTGCTTACCAAATCTGAAGATGGCTGCTAGAGGCGGGGCTTAAGGAGAGGACTGTCATTGGATGGGGGGCAGTATGACACAGGACAGTGATTGGTTAAGAGGAGAAATACTGTTTTAAAGTGAAAGTGAAACTAGTTTTTCTTTTAACAAGGATTCCCAGCCTGACGACAGGGCATATTCATGAGCATGTGAATCCATGCCAGAGCCATGCTGGAGAAAAATAGTTACAGGTAAGTAACTTAAACCTTACAAAACAGGTAAGCAACCGAAGGGATGTCTGGGCTCTGCTGCGCTTAGGAAATTAAATATATTTATTACCTGGACTGCTGCTTTGGCCTGTGCCTATAGGTTTCTCTCCAACCCATATCATTTTAGAAAAGAACAATATGGCACCTCCTGCTGGTGCATCTCCAAAAAAGGGTCTTAGTCTGTTATCAGAAATCAATGATCACATTTTTTTATCATGATTTATTTCATGTTATATCTTTAATTCTCCAGCATGGGGTCTGGCATGGATTCACATGCTCATGAATATTCCCCGTCGTCAGGCCGGGAATCCTCGGTATAGAAAAAAATCAGTATCAGTTTCGTTTCTGATCTGTCTTTCTTAGTAGTAACCAATCACTGGTCTCTGGGTCATACTGCCCCCAGCCAATGACTGCCCTCTCCCTAAGGCCCGCCTCGGGCAGCCATCCTCAAATTTTTACCGCACGTTCAAGTGTTGGGAGTCCTCGTGCTGTAGCTCTCGAGCTTTTGCTGCGTTTTCGTGCTTTTTTCAGGAGATTTTTCTCATTTTTCAGTTAAATAGAACCTCAACCTCCACCGTTTCTACATCTGATCAACGGGGATCCGTTTCAGAGTTTTCTACGCCCCTCAAGGGTGAGGATTTCATCGAGTTACGCTTTTGGAGGATTCCAGAAGTTCCGAGGCCTACCCCGGACATGGCCCAGGAGAAAGGAAGCTCGACACTCTGGAAGCTGTTCAGGGCCTGCCCTGGATGCCAGCTTCAGAATGTTTTCAAGGACGAGCATTCGTTATGCCTCTACTGTCTCCACGAGGACAAGATGCACACGGAGAAGGACTGTGCGTTTTGTGGGAACATGTCGAAGCGGACCATGAAGGATCGCCACCTCCGTCTCGCCAACTGGCCGGAAGGGAAGAGCCTGTCAGGCGAGAAGAAAAAGGTCAGAGCAGTCTTCTAAGTCCTGTGAGGGCGCCCCTGGCGACGGGGGCCCAACCAAAGGCTAAGCACCGCGAGTCCGCGGACAGCGGGAGCGCCGAACAGTCGGGCTCCTTGGCTGCCAGGCAGGGCGCATCCTCCCCGGCACCATCAACCACGAGCCAACGCTCTGGCTTGGGTAAGAGGAAGTCCGAGAACCCGGCGAAGCTTTTGGAGAGGCCCCGGTCGATCTCGAAGATTCCACCAGAGGGGGAGCGGGGAGCGAGGCTCGGAACCTCCCCCAAGGTGAAGGCCCCAGGCGTACAGAAGGTGACGATGGCCTTAATTCACCCTGCTAAGACCTCGATTGAGGATGTCGCAGCGGCCCTGGCTCAGCCTGTGGAGGCTACACCAGTGGAGGCGACCTCAGGACCCAGAGTCTCCCTGCCACCGCGGAGGGAGTAGTCTTTCAGGCCCATTGAGAAGACCCCCACGAAGTCCTCGTTGGAAAAGGTGGGGGAGGAGCTGGTGGCCATCGTGGATACGGACACGACCTCTGAAGAAGAGCTCATCGAAGTCGTGGAAGAGGCCCAGCCCATCGGGAGGGATCCCGACGAGGGCGACGACGAGAGCGACGGTGTCGCCGACGAGGCTCCTTAAGAGCCCTCGTGCCAGTCGTTTCCAGCGCCGCAGGACACTTTGGCGGCCATTTTGTCAGCGATTCAGTCCTTATTCTCGGAGATGAGGACAAGGTTGCCCCTCCCTCAGACGGAGGTACCTGAGCCAGACCCGACGGGGGAACCGGAGCCAGGACCTTCAGAAAGTCCACCGCATAAGAGGACGACGACGCATCCTACGCCTTTGCGGCCTGCTCTGCCTTCCCCCCGGTCTACTACCCACGGGGATGATACAGGCACGGACACGGCTACGATGGGTACAGATGACGACGGAGGCGACGACGGGACGTGTCCCCCGTCGCCCCCTGCACGGGCGCCCACACCCGACGAGATTGGATCCTTTCATGCCATGATTTCCAGGGCATCCGAGCTCTTCCAGCTCTGCCCAGAAGAGAAGAAGGAAGGGTTCCTTTACCAACGGTGCGAGGCTAAAAGGAAGACGGTCCTCGCCGAACCGCTTCTTGATGACATCTGGGATGAGGGGCTCGCCCTCCTCAAGAACCCTGCCACGGCGCCGGCAAAGAGGGACCGGTACGAGAAGAAGTACCGGGTCCCCAACGCTCCCCCCTTGTGCCTTCGGGTGCAACCTACCCCAGATTCGGTCGTCGCGGCGGCGGCAAAGAAGAAAGCTGGGGGGGGGCATCGGCCTCGACATCGACTTCCCCGCCAGACGGCTAGGGCAGGAAGCTGGACACGATGGGACGGCGGATCATCTCATCCGCAGCAACGACTATCAAGGCGGCCAACGCCCTGGCTATCGTAGCACGCTACACAGGGAGTTGTGGTTCAAAATCGCCCCTCTGTTGGACTTCCTTCCGGATGCCAAAAGGGCTGAGTCCCTTGAAATCCTACAGGAAGGTGAGATTGCTTCGGACCACGCCATTACGGTGGCAACGGACATCGCCGGCACCGGTTTCCGTCAGTTGGGCAATGGCGTTTGCTTGAGACGACGAGGATGGCTCAAGGCCACGGATTTCCGCCAGGACGTACAAACCAAGGTTTTGGACATGCCCTTCGACGGGAACAACCTGTTTGGGAAAGCGGTTGATGAGTCCCTTCAGGCCATCACGACAGACACAGAGACTGCCCGGGCACTGGGAGTGCTCCAACGACGACGGCCGTCCTTTCGGAGCTCCGGAGGCAGACAAGGTGCCTCCAAGGGATCCGGCAGTGGCTCCTCCACGTACCGCCAAGCGGCAAGATCTTAGTCCCAGGAAGCCTACAGGGGACGAGGCAAGTCAGGTGGTGCCCGTCGTCGTCGACCGGGAGGTCAAGGAGGCAAGGCGGCCTCCAAACAAGATTGAACCGACCGTAGGGATGGGCTCCCGCCGAAGCACCCCGGTGGGAGGCTGGCTGGCGAGGTTCGTCAGCGTGTGGGAGTCCATCTCCACCGGCCGTTGGGTGCTGGACGCCCTGGCCCAAGGGCACGCCCTTGAGTTTCAGAAGTGCCCTCACGTTCCACCCGTGGCCAGGAAGGAAAATCACGTCCCTCAACTATTGTTGGAAGTAAGGGCGATGCTCAAGAAGGGTGCCATCGAGCTCGTTCCAAAGAGGCTTTGGGGCTCTGGAGTTTACTCAAGGTACTTCCTCGTAAAAAAGAAGACAGGAGGATGGCGCCCCGTTCTGGACCTGCGACGACTGAACAAGTACATCAAGGCACAGAAGTTCCGTATGGTCACCCTCCAGCACGTGCTGGGACAGCTGGAGGAGGGCGAGTTCCTGTCGTCGTCGGACTTGGAGGATGCGTACTTCCACATCCCCATTCTAAAAAGACACCGAAAGTTCCTCAGGTTTGTGGTCCAAGGGCGGCACTACCAGTTCAAGGCCCTCCCGTTCGGATTGAAGTCGGCACCCAGGGTGTTCACTGTGATAAAGACCGGTGGGGGGTGTCTGTACTTCTGCTCTCTATATGGTAGAGGAGAGGCACAGAAGACCCCAGCCAAGATTTTCTATTACGGTAGCAATGGTCGAGCAATCAAGGCCTAGCTTCTCAGGGGGTGATGCAGGCTGGTTCTTAAGTACAGTGTAGTCCCCAAGCCCCCACAAAGGAATGGCCACACACTGTATTGGTTAGAACACAGTCTTTATATAATCAATATTCCAGGTTATGTACACTTATCATAATAACTCACTTTGTACTCAGGAAAATCAACAATGGCAAATATATACAATTCTAAAGTGGTACCACCCTTTGTATTAGATCTCATTAAAGTGCATGAACAATACTGTAACAATGTCACACAGATCAATAGAGTGAAACCAGCAATAGAGAGAGGAGAGAAAATAAGATGGTTGAGCAATAGGCAGAATACTGGCCCCTACCACTAGACACAGTTCTGTGTGGAGATCCCCCCCCCACCTGGGCAACCTGTAAAATAAAGATATAGCACAAGCCCAGTCCATATATTGTTCTGCAAGTCTTAGTCCCTCCTATAATGTTTTTACCCCCCCAATGTACCTGGTGGAGTCGAGTTCTTCGAAGAGGCGTCGACAGCTCCTTCTAGAGCGACCCCCTTTCAAGCGGGAGTCACGGATCGTCGAGAAACTCGGCGTTCGGCGACGGGGAATCGACGGCCCTTCTTGAATGCCTTCCCTTTCAAGCGGGAGGCACGGGGCGTCGAACGTCCGTCGACAAACAGGGTAAAACGGCGTTGATGAGGCGGCTGCTTCGTCCGAGCGGTGCTCGTCGGCGTCGGAGTGTCGGCGTCCTGCAAGGCAGAGGCGTGCGGGGCACCTCGGTGACAATAGTTCTGGACCGCAAAGATTGTGGAGACGGAGGCCCAGCAAGGGCGTCGAGTCGTTTGAGTCTTTGTGATCTTCGGGTGGCGGGAAACCCACCGGCAGGTTTCTCCTCGGCGCGTTGGTCGTCCTCGACTTTATCCGGCAGGATAAAGCGGTCGACGGTGCGGACGAGGGAGTCCTTCGATTCGAATGTTCTTAGGCAAAGGAGCGGACGGCTCCGGTCGTCGGCGGCACGGCGTCAAGTGGTTCCCACGGCTGGGCAACACAACTTCGACGGGCCTCCAGCGGTTACACAAACCTGCGAACCCTGGTCGACGGCAATGGACTTCAACGGCGGCGATGTCCGGGTGCTTCACTTCGATCTCCTCGGCGGTCCCGTCTCGGGTCGACAGCCTTTCGAGGGTCTGTCTTCCAGGGCGCTTCGGTGAAGATGGAGCGGTGCTCGATGGTCCCTCGGAGCACGGGAAGAGGGCGCCTTACCAGGTCCTCTCTCGGGTCAGCCTTCGACGATTTCGGCAGCCTTCGGATCGGTCGAAGCAAATGCCACAGCAAGTCTTCTTCTTCCAGCTGGACATCGAGGATCAGCAGTTCCAGTTACTCTTAGAGTGGAGACTCAGCTCCAGGATGCTTCTGAGCGTTCCTGAACCCTTACCAGTGGTGAGAGGTCCCCAGATATACTATTCTGCCTCCCATCCACACTGCTGGCACACACTCAGCAGCCAATCATACAGAAGGGCATTCATGCAGTCAGTCAGCCAATCAGGCACACAGTGCATTCAGGCCACACTCCTCCCTTTCAGACACTCACAACAAGGAATGTGGATTGGGACAAGTACCCAGCCATTCAACACTACACACTGCATTCAGGCCAGTTTCGGGCAGGGCTGTCTCAGTCTTTGTCTCTCATGCCAGAAACCAGACAACCACAACAAGGAGTGTATATTGGTCACACACTCCATTCACCCAGGTCCCACCCACAGGAGGTACCCACAACATACAGTCACTGGGAAGGCTCCAGTCAGTCTAGCTGGGCCTTCACAACAACACCATATATGGAACTTCCACCCAACAGCCAGTCAGGGGGAAGGGACAGAGTCAGGGCTTCCCAGGACTTTGGGAAAACAAGATAACAGGCAATAGAAAGCAAGAGGCCACAGGGGCCATCTTGTTTTCTATCAGGAATCAACTGATCCCAATGGCAGGGCCTGGGTATCCCAAAATGGAGGACACCCAGAGCACCTGTCAAATTCAGCATGGAGCTGCCACCAGCCCATACCCTGCTCTGGGGCAACCCACAGGTGCCCAAAAACATACACTAGGGGCACAGGGTTGTACCCCTACCCATGGGTGCCATAAGGGTATCCATGGGTCTGTTCACCAAACCAAAAGAGAGAGCTGCACTGCCAGGAGTCCCACATGGACTCCTGGGCAGAAAACATGACAGAACACACGATAAAAAGCAGTAAAGGACAAGGATTCAGAGGCCCTGTCCCTCTGATGCATTTCCAGCATCACATTCACCAAGTGCCTCGCACAGGTGGCGGCGCGGCTGCGCCTACAGGGGATCCACGTCTACCCCTACCTGGACGACTGGCTCATCCGGGCAAGGACAAGGGAGCACACTGCGAAGACTTTCCAGCTGCTGACGGACCTGGGATTCTCCATCAACTTTCCAAAATCCCACCTGGTTCCGTCGCAAGTCGCCCTGTTTCTGGGAGCCAAGCTCGACACAGTGGCTCGGCTGGCCTCACCATCGGAGGAAAGGACCAGGACCATTCTGGACAAGGTGCAGCGTCTGCTGGCCACGGACATGGCCAGGGTAAGATCTATCAAGTCCCTCCTCGGGATGATGTCCTCCTGCATTTAAAAGTTCCTCGACGCCCTCTGGGTCCAGTTGACGGGCAGCTTCGAGGACAGGATCCCTCTCAACGAGACGTTCCGTCAGGCGATCCGGTGGTGGGGTACCCGCTCCCATCTGTCGGCGGGCGCGGCCTTTCAGACCACAGCTCACCAGGTGACGGTGACGACGGACGCCTCCCTGGAAGGTTGGGGAGCGCACTACGGAGATCTTCACGCGAGAGGCCTTTGGCTCCCGGAGAAGTCACTCCACATCAACATCTTGGAGCTCCGCGCAGTGTTCTGGGCCCTCAGGTCCTTTCTTCCGTCCCTCAAGGGCAAGGTGGTGAGGATCTACACCGACAACAGCACCACGATGTTCTACATCCGGAAGCAGGGCTCCCCGGCCCTATCCAGGGAAGTCCAGGATCTGTGGCATTGGGCCGTCGCCCAAGGGATGTTTCTGGTGCCTCCTCATCTGGCAGGAATAAAAAAACACGATCGCCGACTCCCTCAGCAGGGAGCTGCGCTCGTGCCACGAGTGGGAACTACGCCAGGATCAAGTGGATGGACTCTCCCGACGATGGGGCGAACCCCAAATCGGTCTCTTCGCGACGAATTCCAAGTGCCGGAGGTTCGCCAGCAGGTTCCCCCAGCCGAGGAGCATGGGCGATGCTTTCTCGTTCCCCTGGGACGGCCTATTTCTTTATGCGTTCCCTCCGCTGCCGTTGCTGCTCCGGCTCATCAACCAGCTCAAGAGGTCCCGGTGCAGGATGATCCTCGTTGCACCGGCGTCACCGAGACGGATCTGGTTCCCGGACCTTCTGGATTTGTCAAGGTCCACAGCAGTCAAGCTGCCGACGGACGCAGACCTTCTCTCCAGAGAAGGAGGCGCCATTCTTCACCACAACCCGGAGTCGCTGAACTTGCAGGCCTGGCTCCTGCAGCACTAGAGTTTGGAGGGTACGACATCCCGGCCGACTGCAGAGAGGTTCTTGCATAGGCCAGGGCGTCCTCAACTCTCGTGCTACGGACATAAATGCAAGAGGTTCTGTCTGGTGCCGTGCACAGAAGATTAACCCTCTGCGGATTACGGCCCCTCAAGTACTGCCGTACCTACTGTCGCTGGCCAAAGCTGGACTGGCTCACGCCTCCATCAAAATACATCTGGCTGCAATCTCCCGATATACCAGGACTACGGGACGGGCGTCCTTGTGGTCTCATCGCCTGGTGAAAGAATTCATGAAGGGACTATTCCGATCATTCCCGCCGGTGAAGGCTCCTGCCCCGGCGTGGGAGCTTAATGTGGTGCTGACCAGGCTCATGGGGGCCCCATTCGAGCCTATGCATTTGGCGCCTTTGAAGTTCCTGTCATGGAAGACGGCTTTCCTCGTGGCCATCACCTCTGCACGAAGAGTGGGAGAGATCCAGGCCCTATCTTGCAAGCCTCCATACTTGACTTTTCATGACACGAGGGTGGTGCTGAGGACGCATCCCTCCTTTATGCCCAAGATGCCGTCGGACTTCCACCTCAACGAGCCCTTGGTGTTGCCAGGTTTCTTCCTGTCGCCTTCGTCGCCGGCCGAGAGGACTTTGCACTCGCTGGATGTAACTAGAGCGCTGAAGTTCTACGTGGACCGCACAAAGAGTTTTCGGAAGACGTCACAGCTGTTTGTGAACTTTGGGACTGTGAATCAAGGGAAGGCTCTCTCGAAGACTTCCCTTTCCCGATGGCTCTCCGGCTGCATCATGCACTGTCACCGGTTGGCAAACCGACCTCTGCCCGGCCGTCCGAGAGCCCATTCGACTAGAGCGATCGCTGCTACCACGGCGTTCCTGTCTGGTGTGCCCCTGCTGGACATCTGCAGGGCTGCGACGTGGAGGTCGACGCACACCTTCACAAGATTCTACTGCATCGATCGGGACTCCAGGGATGGCCAAGCAGTTGTATTGCTTAATGTTGAGCCTGTTGCCACCTCCCGTGGTTGTGCATGTGTGTACTGCTATGTATTCTCTTATTCATGAGCATGTGAATCCATGCCAGACCCCATGCTGGAGAAGGAACAAGTTACTTACCGGTAACTGTTGTTCTCTAGCATGGGTCTGGCATGGATTCACATGCGAACCCTCCCGCTTACCCCTCTGCGGCTCTTCACTTGGTCATACTGCCACTTGCATGCTACCAAATCTGAGGATGGCTGTCAGAGGCGGGGCTTAGGGAGAGGGCAGTCATTGGCTGGGGGCAGTATGACCCAGAGACCAGCGATTGGTTATTACTAAGAAAGACAGATCAGAAACGAAACTGATACTGATTTTTTTTCTATACCGAGGATTCCCGGCCTGACGGGGAATATTCATGAGCATGTGAATCCATGCCAGACCCATGCTGGAGAACAACAGTTAGAGGTAAGTAACTTGTTCCATATGGGACACCCCGCGGATGTGTTTTCAATATTCAAGTGCCCAAATACGAATACATTCCCATTAGCCCAAGTGCCAACATGTGTTGCGACCTTTAACCGGTCCTTTTCAAGGCTGGGCTCATATTTTTAGTACAATGACAGAAACTAAATGAAAAGGCAAAACACAAATGGCAAACAAATTCACATATTGAACCATGGACAAAATTACAGGGCCTGTGGTATCGGCTCTGTAGTTATGCATAAGTTGCTCAACTTTTTGGCTGCTTTATAACTACGCCCCACCCCCGACCCACAGACGAATCCTTGCAAAACTTTGCAATGAAAGTATATGGCTCTGTCAGAATTATTCTGCCAATTTTGGTGAGGTTTCGTTAAGGAGGGGGGGCAAAGTTATAGGGGGTAACAAAATGTGTCGTTTTTCCCAAAGACTCGATGGGAAAAAAATGATTTTTCTCACGCCTACAGCCCAAACCGCTGGATGCATTTTCGCCAAAGTGCGGCAGCTTGGTCCCGAAAGCGTGCTTTTGTAGATTTGGTCAGTAGTGGTGTTTTTTTTTAAATGTTTTAATTTTTTTACAAAAATGTGATATCCAGGTTCGGTCCTCGAACTCCCTTCCCTGTTCAGCCTGTGGACGGGCCTTCAATTGGCCCAGAGGGCGGCGTGTTGTCCGCAGACATCGGACGCACCCTCTGATTGGATGGTGAAAAGCATGAGGTGTGTAATATTTTTGGGGCACCGCCCGCCATGTTGCATTTGCGGACATCCGCCATTGTCCGCAGACATCGCGGTGGAAACATTAAAAAAACACAACATTGTACTTGTCAAACTAATGAAACAATCTCTGGGGAGGTGAGGGGTGATGAGGATGGGGTGGGATATGGTCATAAAAAGTCAAAAAGCGGGCGTGTCTTCTCCGATGTTTGTGAACGGTCCGGGCCAGTCCTGTCAGGTTCGTGGACATTTGAGATGTTCAGGGACAAATATGCTTATTTCTGCAGTACAGGGTTGTTGGAAAGCAGTTTTCAGATGGCTTATAACGTTGGTGCCACTTAATGAAACTGCATGAAATTTGGGAACTTAATTCTAGACCTGTTTTTGCAGTATGGTGCTGTTTTGTCAAAAGGGAACAAAATTAGAGGTGGTCCAAAATATTGTAAAGGATTATAAATGTGGTGCCTTTTGACAAATCTGCACAAAGATTTGCTAAAAGATTTTAGATCTAGACATGAATGGCTTTGCAAAGTTGGGTTGGATTTTGTCAAGCGGGGGCAAAATTATAGCGGGGGTCAACATTTTTAGATGGCTTAAAACTTTGCTGCCTTTGACGAATGTAGACCAACGTTTTCAGAAAGATTTTAGACCCAACCTAGTGCTATGTCTGAATGGATTTTGTCAAGTGGGGGCTAAGTTATGACTTGTATGCACATACATTTTGACACTTTTTTTTTTTGAAAATATAAAACATGGGCGGATTTGCTGAAAACTTGTGTAAGGAGCATTGGCATGGACCTGAAAGCATGAGCATGGTTTTGTAAATGTGTCCGTCTCTTATTTTTTTGAAAAGTATCCTAATGTAGGTACAAAAAATAGTGATATACTTTTGGTGACTGAGGTATAGCCTGTGGCCAAATTGTCCCGGTCATGGCCTGGGGCCATGTCCCGGACAATCTGGCAACTAGCCATGACTACAAAGGACCGGCAATGGGGTTAAAGTGGGCATGGTCACCAGGGACTGCCTATGTGGTAAAGTTTTTTTTGTTTTTTTTTTTAATTTTTATTTTTATTGGGTTAGGTTTGAAAGGGAAATAAAATGTGCTTGTGGTTACAGGTTGAAGTGCTGGATGGGATTGCAGCAAATATGCACGGGGAGGGTCCACAAGAACTGCAAAGTATGGTTTTTCAAATGTTGTTTTTTTTTATTTTTAAGTGTAAAATGTAAGTACACAACACAGTGATATAACATTAGTGTCTGGGCAATGGGCCTGGCCGTCAGCAAGGAGAAATGTGTACTGTAATTTGCTTATTGGGGCATGCAGCATGGTTGTTAGGCAAGATTGTATGCAGTACCCTTTGAGTATACTAAAACAACCCTGACCTCTTGGCAATAGGAACCCAAGCTTTGGTACAAGGTTGGTAGCATGTTGAGCAGCCAGGCTCATCTCAAGAGGGGTCAAGGTGAGCTGTATGGGAGTTACAGAGATGCACAGTGACAAGTATTCAAATAAACACTTACACGCAAGGTTTCATGATTAAACAGTTACAAATTTAACAGTCAGATTAAGACTTCTTCAGAAGAGGCAATGTAATGCAACACACAAATACACTTCAAAATACACACTTAATATTTCTAAATTGGTAAGTACCCTTTTGGGATGACACACAGACACTTCCTACACCCTCAGGTGACTAGTAACTAGGACAATGTGTACCTTTTAATATACCACCGTTTGCATTTAGAATCAGACTTAAGAGCTTGTCAAAGAAAAAGGTTATTAGAACAGAACAAGGGATCACACAAATATTCTGAAGTAGGTAAGTACTTTTGGTAACCCCCAATGCAAAGTTAGTTAATCCCTACCTGGAAGGAAGGAAGACAAAACACAATTTCAGAGGGAGGAAGAGTCATTCGGGGAGCCAGGCTAAACAAAAGTCAATTGGACAAAAAGTCTAGGTGAGCTGGAGCAATTCTTGCAGGTGAGTAAAAGTCAATGTTTTAGAAGTCTTTGTAGAAAAGATTAAATCAAAGCAGGGCCACAAGCGGTTTAGGCTTGTGAAGTAAAGAAGCTGTCAGCAACTCTACAGAGCAACCACAACAAGTCTCACCAAAACAGAACAAGTGCAGTTACACGACAAGAGGTAAATTCTCTTAGACTGTATAGTACCTTTAGGTTGAAGAAAAGTACAGCAGATGACTTCTGGTACTGTGCAGCTCTGCAGATCCTGGTGTTCCTGTGCCTCAGTCATGGGGACAAGAGGGAGGACGCCTGGGGACTCCTGCAATGGGATGGTCACCGACCCCAACGGCAATGTTCAAACAAGTGGCACTTTGGTGTTTCAGCCCCTCGCGTCTACCGGAAATGGCAACACTGCGGTTCCTGGCTTTCGAGATGGACTTTCCTTGCATCTGGGGTCCAGCACTCTCTATTGATGGGGCTCAGGCTCGGCCAGTCCTGCTTCCTGGGAGTCCGGACGATCTTCCTGGAGCTCTTGGCCAGCGTAAAAGCAACGCACATTATCTGGTGTTCCTCTCCCTGGCTATTTGGTTCCAGCAGCAACTGCATTGGAATTTCGACCAGCTGCGAGAGGATGTCCAGGTGGCTTACTTTGGAGTCGATTGGTCCCGCCAACTCAAAGGGAGAAGTCGTCCTTGCAGGGCTTCTCTGGTTGAAACGAAATTGGCGTTTCAGCACAGCAGCAGGGCTTCACCGGGCAAACCAACGGTCCAGGAGTTGCAGCAGAAGTCCTCTTCTAGTTCTTCGGATTCCTTCGTCCAGTGGTCGCCTCTGCCTTCCAAGCCAAAAAGCCTCACCTTTTATGCAGGTTTCTTCCATTCATTCCAGTCTAGCTGCCAGTCACCCAGCAGGGTGGCTGTCCTTGCCAGACAGCCAGTCGGCCAATCACTTAAGAGTGCATTCCTGTCTCCTAGGAGACTAAGCATGGGGAGTTTTGTGCACCTCCCTCGCTTCCTGCCCTCACCAGACACCCTGGAGCTAGAGGCAGGCTTCACTCGTAAATCGTGCCAAAGGCAAAGGGACCAAACCTGGTTTGGCGCGCAGAGTAAATCTCACGAAGGACCTTTCCACAGAGTAATGGCGAAAAAACAACGGGGCCATACTTCAGCTGCGAACGCAGCCTGCGGTAAATGCACACCACACTAGTTAAAAGTAAACCACTGCCACCAGCCATTAATCGAGGAAAGGATAACATAAAAATGTTATATGAGAAACTAAACAAAAGGGGCTATTAAGTAACCCCTCCACCCTATTTGTAAGATAGTGTGTGCTGGGTCTAAAAAGTTACAATGAAAGTGAAGTCAATTTCACTTCACTGCTCTTGGAAACAGTAGTTTATCCCAGAGAAGGTATTTAAACCTTGGGGAATCTAAAAGACTTCCCTGTGCCACTTCACTGAAGGTGCTGTGTGACATAATGTAAAAAGATGATGCCTATGAAGTTTGTCAGACTCCACAACAAAAAAGAAACACAAAGTTCAAAATCACAGTACAATACATGAGAGAATGGGGGGAAAAAAGGTTGCGCTCTCTCCAGGCAAAACATCAAAGTCCTAGAGTCCAGCAAAAGAGCTGGGGGTCTCTAAGGTAGGGGAATTAGCAGATTTCTGAGAATTCTCCCTAACAATGGTCGAAGAGGTAGGTTTTTGAATGGGAACATATATTCCGCTTGCAGTTACAGCCTGAAGTGGTGGACTAGACTACAACTAACTTACAAGATTAGTATTCACAAGGACCTGAAAGCAGGTTTTTGGAAATATATCTTGTTTTTTTAAGTGTAAGCATGCAGGTATAAAAACTAGTGATATACTTTTGGTGTCTGGGTAGTGGGCCTGGTTCTCGGCAAACACAAATGTGTACTCTGATTTGCTCATTGGGGAATGCGGCATGGCCGAAGCCTATGCCTCATGGATTTGGAGACTGCCCATGGTTGCAAGCCATGTGTCATGATGCCTACCTCCAAGGAGCCAGGCCCAGCAACCCCAGAGGCAGACATCATTTTCCCCAAGGACGTCTCAGCGGGCCCAAGTTGGGGCCTTTTGGACGCAGTCCTGGCGCCTTTGGCGCCAGGCTCATTCTGGACCCCAGTCCTGGCGCCTTAGGTGCCAGGCTCATAAAGCAAGACATGTGTGTAAGTGCTTTAATGTGCACTTATCTGAAGCAGACGTGCTGCTACATCCAGGCCCTCTTGAGGACTGAATGGGACTACTTTATCTTTTGGACTACTTATTCACTCGGGTGTGGTCTGAGGAAGAATACATACCTGAGTGGAAGGATACATACCTGGAACTACTTTACAGGCTATTTAAACCACACCCGAAGAGCGTGTTTGCTCCTGCATTCGGACTTCTGCCACGCCTGCCAGCATCCTGATCACCTACAAAGGAAGAGAAAGAGAGAATAG
Organism: Ambystoma mexicanum; assembly: GCF_040938575.1. Lineage (NCBI taxonomy): Eukaryota > Metazoa > Chordata > Amphibia > Caudata > Ambystomatidae > Ambystoma > Ambystoma mexicanum. The sequence continues at coordinate 1,607,165,159 of NC_090932.1, forward strand.
GAGAAGGAAAAGACTTTACCTGCAAGATCCGCATTCCGGAGTCAGCTCGCCGACGATCCTGCAAAGGAAGACACTTAATTTAAAAGCACATCGCATCGACCGCCGCAGCGCCGCATTCCACTCACCTTCACAGGGCGCCTCCATGTTCAGCAGCGATCACCCGGATTCGCAGCCACGCTTCCACGCCTAGGGAGAAAAAGACAAGAGCAAAGGTGAGAGAGAGAGAAGGGAATGAGGAAACCTAAACCTCCATGTTAAGACTTATCTGTTGGGTCATTCCCTCTTCATTTCGGGTCCGCGCCGCATCCAGGCGTTTCCAGACCCCGGCCCCTATGGGGAAAAAGACATTAGCGTCAATGAGCGAATGAAAAGACATTACCCAAAAACGCTCATCAAGACTTACCTGATTTCTACAGGGATTGCACCTCGCATCTCGGGTCGGTGCCTTTTCCCCGGCATTCCGTACCCCGGCCCCTATGGGGAAAAAGACATTGACATTAGCATATTGATGCAAGGACAAAAGGGGAACCTTTCAAGGAACTTACGTGGAAGCCAAGCAAGTTTGGTTCTCATAAAACCAAGAATCCAGTGAAGTAACTGGATACCAACGCGCCCCTGCATCAGAAGTAGGAAGGAGAGCTCGCCCTTCAAGACCCTAAGGTGAGACGCCACGGGAAGCACAGAAGGGTTTCGAGGAGGGTGAGAGGGGAAAGGGGGAGGCTGGTAGCATTCCCCGCAGACAGTTAATCCCTTATTCTCGCCTACAGAAGGATACTTTTGCAAGCCGGACAAGCAGGAGTTGGGAGTCCGGTCCAGTCCATCTTCTGAGCCCCGCGCAACACCTTAGAAGACATCACAGCAGCACGATCCTGGCCAGCGCCTCCGTGGGAGTCAGGTGAGCGTAACACCATGAGCACTGGCCATTGGTTACATTATTGGGGTATAGTGGATGCTGAGCTAGGATGCAGGGTAGGTGCAGTGAATAATAGGGGTGGTTTGGTTCGGCTGGGGTCATAGTGGAGCCTTATGCCGTATGCAATTGAAATATTTCCATCCCCAGCATGCGCTGCTGATAACTACTGACATAAGTATGTGTTGCAAAAAGAGGAATTATTAATAACATATATTTGAGGCTTGTCTCATGGCCACAGGCCCCAGAACACATAAACCACACCATCTAGTGATTGGGGCAATGGGTCACTTGACTCACTTAAGTCCCTTTGGGACCTATAGACACATGGGCCCTGGCGGAACTCAGTCCTGGCGCCTTTGGCGCCAGGCTCATATAGAGATGTGAGCAGGAACACTTTATTTCAGTGCAGGAGTGCCTTTACTTTATTTCAGTGCAGGAGTGCTTTTATTTTACAAGAACTTTCCAGAAGCTGAAAGCCTTTATTCCAGAGAACATCCTCATGTGCTGACTCATTGGGTGTGACTCCCTAGGCCTGGCCTTCATGTGCTGACTCATTGGGTGTGGCAGGCAGGCTGAACCTGGTGGGCATGGCTTCAGAAGCTCCGCTATATAAGCTGCTCCATCCTTAAGGCCGGTGCTTCGCGTTACTGTGCACTTGTGTGCAATGCGACGCTCACCGCTGCTTGGACCAGTTTACTTAACTTTGAAACCAGGCGTTCTCCTGCATAATGACCTCCAGGAAACCGGTGCTTCATTGCTTCATCTGCAGGCTCATTTCCTGACATCCAGTGATCTTGATCCCGATGCCGCTGCACCGCACTCCGCATCCACGAACTCGGACCATGTGAAGAAGAAAGACAAGGTTAGAACAACCGTCCTAAGGCCGTGCCGCATTTGAACCCTGCGTGCAGCCTAGTTAACAACTTACCAGCTACTGTACCGTTGCAGCTTCGTTCCTCATTCCCTCTGGCTGTCGCCTTGAGCTCTGCAGCTTCTGCCGAGCCGGCAACATCACCTGCAAGGGGAAAAAGCAAAAGAGCAAACATCAAAAGTGGAACGGAGAGCAATACAATACAACAAACTTTACAATACAACAAAAACAGATAAGGAAAGACAAAGGCAAACGGGAACACTTAACTGAAGTATAGTGACTTAGTCGCAGCAGGACTGGACTACCACCTGCAAAGGACCAGTGAAGGAATTTGGTCCAGATCATACAAGCGCCCCTGCCAGATGCAGCAGGATGTAGTTCTCGCCAAAACTAATCAACTGGTGAGCTTTCCAGGCACAGCGCATCCCACGGGTACCACGGTTTGGAAGAAGGGGTCTGGAAGGGGATCAGGCGCACAAGCTGGCATACTCACGCCCCCTATTCTCCATGCAGGAGCAGTCCCGAGCAGCATCACCTATTACCACCAGTCACCACATAAGCACAGAGAGCGAAGTCTGACCCGAGTGACCTCGCCCACGGGAGGGCTGCAACTGTGCCCCAACACCTCAGCAGAGACCAGGTGAGCGTAACAGCTTGTGGATCTGCTTAGATCACATGCCATGCATAGGCTGACATCTATTGGTAGCTCGGAGTATTAAATGTTCTGTTTTTGAAACTCAAAAAGGGACGTCAACGGGGTCTGCCAGTAATACTATCCCTAGTGACGTCCACTGTACCCATCACGCATCGAGGTCCCTCAGATTTCTTTCCGCCATTGTAATCGACACATCAGAGTTCCTTCTTGGCTGACGCCATTACTTGGAAAAAGTTTAAAGTTCGACTGACTTTCTGTTCTTTCGACAACTGTACACTGCAAGATCTCCGTCAACGGCTTTCGAGGGCAAGACCATCCGTCAACGACAGCAACTCCGTCTCGATAATCTGTGGTTGCCGGCTACTTAGACCCCAATTGGCCTTGTCACCTGTACAGTAGGGAGAGTTGGGGGAGGTTCATATTCCATCTCACTTAACGAATGCGTATTCCCCTACACGTCCTTGTATTCCGCCAGGCTGCCATGTTTATACAGTATGCAAAATACTCCTTTTAAATTCTGTCCTTCCTGAAAGGGAAGTTTCCCTGGAAGGATTCACACCAAATGTGTAACCTTTGCCTCCTTAGGGCCACGCCGAAAAACAGTGCAAGTCTTGCAAACTGTTTAGGCCAAATGCTTTAAAGGACCGAAATACTAAATGCGGGGCCCACCACGGCATGCAGGCTGAGGCCGCCATGGATGTCGATGGAGCCTCTCGCAATGGCAGCGTTGTCATCCTACGTGACTTTCGGGATCAAATTGATTCCTGCGTGCGAGCCCCCGACCACAGGCAGGCTGGCAGTTCTGCTATGGAGATGAGACATGGCAGCTTAAGCACCACCATTATTCATCACACCAAGCACATCCCCCACCCCTAATGGCCGACAGTCAACCACATGGGAAAGCCTGCACATTCCCAGTCCTCTGGGGCATTGCAATTACCGCACGACAGGCCCCCGAAACAGACGCCGAAGTCAGTTTTGGACACCGTGTCCAAATCTGGAAAGTCCTCGGTTTCCGGGGACTGTCCGTCGAAAGACTTGTTGACGGCCCCTGCTAAAAGCTAAAAAATGAGCAAGTTAATAAACAGTTCCCGACTCCGTACTGAAGGCCAGAATGTTGAAAAGCTCAAAATCCTCGACGCCCCAACCCTCATTCACAAGGTTCAAAGAGTAGGGATTATTCTACCCCGGAAGACGCCCTTTATGGGACAATGCATCACAAACAGCCCCCTGCTCCATAGCCCTTGCTTACTCCTCCCTCAGTGTTGCCAAGCTCCTCCAATGGACCACAAAACAGTTTGATAGGGTCCACCCCACCCCCTTCAAGGCGAAGCAGCTAGCAAACAGCCCAACGCCAAAGGAGCCCGCCTGGACGCTACACAAACGAATACCTCGTCCTATCAGGACGTAGCTCAGGACACGTTATTACGACACTCAAGGCTCACAAGACCCTGGCTCATTTACAGACCCAGAAGAACAAGGGGACACAGGGGATTTAGACCAATACTAATACGACAAGGTATTAATCATCCAATCCCCAGACCATACCGACCAACCAGTGGCTGACTACCCGGTGGACTTCCAGCTGTAGTGCAATAACCTGCTCTTAAAGGCTGCAGAACACTGTAAGATAGATACCCAGGAAGCTCAAGTCGATCAGGATTTAGTAGAGGACATTCTCAGGGATAAGAGATCTGCATCAAAGTTCATCCCACTGCTTCAATCAGTTCAGCAGCGTATTCAGCCCTCTCTACTTACCCCCAGTCTGACAAGGGCAGTAGACCCACACATTGAAAAGATGTTCAGACGAGCCCCATCAGACCCATTGTACATCAGGGGGGCAGCTAAAGCCTGACTCTAGTAGTCCCCACTACAAGAAAGAGAGCAGGAATACCCTTAGCCTCTCCTGACAAGGAGAGTAAGAAGACCTACACCCTAGACTGGAAATTAGCTTCCTCAGCTGCCGATCAAGTGAAAATAGCTAACACTAGGCTATTATCCATGTATAATTGCCACAAGTGGGATGGGGTTGCGCAACAAATACTCTGTTCCAGAGCCCCTAAAGACACAGCTCTCGCACACTATTGCTGAAGGGAGACCAGTAGCAAGCTGCGTTTTTACAAATAGGGAGCCCATTACCTTCACCAGATCACAGCCCAAAATCACATAAACCACTAAGAGCTATTGCAGTGCTCAAAACCCTACAAGCCTTTCAAGTGCTTCCGTCGGGCCAAACTGTACAGATCCTCACAGACAGCACCACTGCCATGTTTTACATAAACCAGCAGGGAGGCACACTGTCAGGTCTATCCAGGCTAGCACAAAACATGTGAAAGTGGGCACTCGAGCGGAACATGTTCCTCGTGTTGCAACATGTTCTAGAGGAACTCAATTCTCTGGCAGACTCATTAAGCAGAGATCCTCTACCTGAATGGCACGAGTGGCAGCTCAGCAGATAAATTGAGATGATATGTGTTCCCTCTGGGGCTATCCACCCTTAGACCTGTTCGCTACAAGCTAAAACACTTAATGGCCAGACTTGGCATCCAGGTTTCCCCAACCCGGTCCCCTTCCCCCGCCTCCTCCCAAACCAACACCGTGGTTTCCTCATCTACGCAAACTGGCAATGTGCGATCCATTCAAACTCCTGTGCCCCTTCAACATGTTCACCCAGCAAATGGGGGAAAATGTTACACCCGAATCCTCAATCCTTGAACTTAGTAGCTTGGCTCCTGAAGTCCTAGTTTGGCCATTTAAAACTACCTCAAAGGTGTATGGAAATCCTCAGAGAGGCACATAAACCAAACACCCGACAGTTATTTTAACAAATAGAAAGGATTTGTAATATGGTGTCAGTCAAAAATGTAAACCCTATCAAATGTACTCCATCGCATGTTCTTAATTACATGCTCCACTTTCTAGACTCGGTCTAGTATTCAACTCCATCAAGGTCCACCTAGCGGCTCTTTCCACGAACACCACGCCTCAAAGCAAGGTGTCCTGGTGGAGGTCCTTGTCATTCAGGCATTCATGGAAGGAGTCAAGAGGCGTTAGTCCCCCCTCCTCCATTTCAAACCCGCCTCCAGGGTGGGATCTAAATTTGGTACTCGCAAAGCTCATAGGCTGCCCTTTTGAGCCTGTGCACAAATCCAGCCTTAAACACCTTACATATAAAACAGCTTTTCTGGTGGCTATCACTTTAGAGTCGGTGAACTACAAGCTTTGTCAGTGACAGACACTTTCTTTGTTGTTCATAAAGACAAGTTGGTACTAAGAATACACCCTAGGTTTTCACTTAAGTTTATATCGAAGTTCCAGGTTAACCAGTCCATTGAACTACCCGCTTCTTTCAAAGCCCTTCAAGCTCAGATGAGAAAAACCTCCATACACGAGATGCAAGGAGAGCGGTTCCTTACTATGTAAACAAGACCAAACAGCTACAAAAAACAGACCAACTGTTGTCTCCATAGCACCTGGCATGGAAGGTGATCATGTTTCCAAAAAACGCCATCTCAGATGAATAGTGAAATGCATACACCTCTGCTCCTCTCTATCGTAACAAGACTCTGCCTTTCACAACAAGAGCTCACTCTTCCAGGGGTACAGGAGCTACTTTGGCCTTTATTGCAAACGTCCTGCTGGACGCCTTTTGCAAAGCAACTACATGGAGCTCTATACATACTTTTACTCAGCACTACTGTATTGACACACATTCTAAAGCAGATGCACAGGTGGGACAAGTGGTGCTAAAACTATTTGCTGCTGTACCTTCTCACAACCCACCACCTTCTCCAGTCACTGCTTGCTAATCAATGCATAGCATGTGATCTAAGCAGATACACAAGCCTCAGAAAGGATACATTACTCGCCGTAATCGTATTTCTGATGCTTGTATATGCTTAGATTCACATGCGCCCACCCTTCCTCCCCTGTTGAGTAGAAGGTGTATAGATGGTTTCTGGCTTATCTGCTTTATTACATCTGTACTCGCGGTACACCTCATGTCGGAAACAAATCAATCTGAGGGACGTCAACGCGTGAAGGACCATGGGTACAGTGAACGTCACACTAGGGATAGTATTACTGGCACGCCCTGTCAACGTCCCTTTTTGTGTTTGAAAAACAAAAAATGTAATACTTCACGTCTACCACTAGATGTCGACCTACGCATATCATGTGAATCGAAGCAGATGCAAGCATCATAAATAGGATTACAGTGAGTAATGTATCCCATATATAGTGATATAACACCATGAAACATTTTTACTTATAAAAACCTATTAAATTGACAAACATTTTGTTAAAGGGATGTTATGGTTAAGATTTATCCTACCCCTGGGACTCTTCTGCTTCAGTAGTTAACCAGTGGTGTCCCACCTTGGCATACATTGGCAATTCCCTCCTGGGTTCTTGTAAGCATTTGCCCATCCATACTGCCCATTATATTTATGCACATCTCTCACTACACAACACATATGTGCATTTATATGAGTGTGCATATTCTTTGTATAAGTAAGGGAAATGTAGGTGCATAAGATTTGTAAAAGATTTTTCTAGGAAAGTGGTGTGTGGAAGCTTCTATGGTCATAGGGTTATATGTACAGTTTTTGAAGTGATTGATGGATGTGTTACTGTTTGAAAGGAGGCATGGAGGGAGTGTTACAAATCTAACATTAAAAAGGGTACAATGGGCTGTCTTGTGCAATCGTGTGCACGTGCCATCTGGGTCTTCTAATGATCCATGGCGTGTAAAGGGGATTGTGGAAACTGTGGATGGTTATAAAGGTTCATCGATTATGGTCCTTATTGTATGTTAGAGAAAATGCTGCATTATTCCCATTAGCTTAAATCAAAATGCTAATGGAAATGTTGGAAAATCTTATTGAGGTTATCTACTTTACTGAGAAATGTAAAGTAGATGGAGTCTACAAGATTATTTTTTTTTAGTTGTATTTTTTTTTAACTGTGAAAGGTGGTTCCTAAAGGAACTTTTTCTTTTGTTGCAGGAGAGGTCAGAGTAAGGTTGGGAGGGAAATGAGAGGCACCAAGCAGTAATGGAACAGGGCAGGTGGACAGGGGAAGATGATTCGCGTGTGGTGCATCTAACATAGGAGGCATTGTTTCTCATGCTCCTTGATTACAGCTTCAAAGCACTTCGAAATTGCTCCTCCCTGCAGAGTGGTGTGGTGCAGTATGTACAGAGTACTGTGGTCTTCGAAAGCTATGGATCAACAGCCTCTTATCGCTTGAAAGGTAGCTGGTGGGATTTTGTGTCCTGCAGAAGTAGGCTGTCTGGTTACAGTATTGGTGGAGGAAGACAGCCTAGTACTTGCTAAGAAAGGAACAACCTATCTGAGAGCATTGTTGTGGTTGGATTTGGTGTGACGTTAAGGGGACATTATGGTAAAGTTGCGCTAATATAAACCAATAAAATTAAATGAAACTTTGTTAAAGGGACCTTATAATTGCAAGTAAAACCGAAAAATGTCAGAAATGTGCCAGTTATGGTAAGCTAAGCAACCATAACTTGCCCCACCACCGTGCACTGCTAAGACTAACACCCAGGACATCAAAGATGGCATCACAAATGTCATTGATGACATCACATGTACAATAAATTTTGATAGTCTCTACAAGGGGTTGTGTTTATAATGTTAACAAGATCTCAGGAGTGATTGGAGACCTATTCTGAACTGCTTAATGTATTAAAGAATGTACTCATCTAAACAAAATATTGTATTGGAGTGTTGTTCATATAGGAACCTAATCGTACACACATGGGCAATGGCTGCAGCATGCACCATAGAAGTACAATATTTCTACTCTGGTAATTTTGGATAGCAAAATAATGAATGGTACCTTATCAGAATTTTGAGTAATTTTAAACATGGAATAAATGGCTAATAATTCAAGACATACAATATACTTGTGCAAACAATACACATGAAGACCCACAATGCATACAAATCAGACACATAGAGGGAAATTAAAGTAAGAAAGAAACATCACCAGAAAATGTCAATAACATTAAAGTTTATCATCATGTGTGCAAATTAATTGTGTTTTTTGAGGCCTGGTTATTGCACCATATATGTGCAGCATGAGCTGAGCCCAAACCCTAAGGAAAGTACTTTAAGAACATGCAAGATAGTTAATGTCTAGATATATAACACATTTTAAATTTTTATATTCGGACTCATTGAACATAACCGCCTAACCTAGCTATGTCAATGAACACAAACAAGTGTCCCAGGTATGTGAGGTCATCAGTGATGTTATCAATTACATTTGTGATGTCATCTTTGATGCCCTGGGTGTTGGTCTTAGCAGTGCACATTGGTGGCACGAGTTATGGTTGTTTAGCTCACCATAACTGCCGATTTTCTGAGGTGTTTTGCTTTTACTTGTAACCATAACATCCCTATAACAAAGTTTTTTTCATTGAATATATATGCAATGATTGAAAATAGCATGACAATACCCAAAATCAAAGTGCATATTATGTCATCATCAAATTTGTTCATGTATTGTATGAAACGCCAAAAACTGTTTTGGGGGAACTGGAAAGGGGGTGAGAAACGGGCACAGAGAAGGGAAAAGAGAAAACGTTTAGACCATTGTATTTTCTTGGATTTTTCTTAATTGCATCAGTAATGATGTTAGATTAGGATTATTGCTCTGCATTTCAGAAATAGTGCAGTAAATGCACTGATAATACAGGTGCCCTTGATAAGCTCTAATCACCCATGTGTTTGAGCCTGTCCAAATGTTATGCTAGTTTGTGTTTCCATAATAGTAATGTCCCTGTTACTTTAACAGATTGTAGATGCAAGGTGACTAAGGTGTGTGTGAAACAATTTTATTTATGGTGAATGGACATTAAGGTTGGTACATGATTTACCGTGGCTACTCACCTATTTACTAGACAAATGCTTCTTGGGGGATGTTCCCCAGAAAAGACAGAAGATTTATAATGTAACGTTTTTCCTAGCACGTTCACCCAGAGGCACCATGGCGCAGGTTAGTACATAGCAGGACCACAGAGAAAGTACAGAAGGAAGAGATCAACAGAAGAGTAATCTTAAGTAGGCAGCGGAAGACTAAATGATTCTCAGTGGACTTCAGCTTAAATGGAACGCTGTTCCACAGCCTACCCTCAGCTACAGAGAAAGCTCTGCCACCTGCTCTCTGTAGAGAAACCTGGGCACCACCACCAATCGCTCACCACTCGGTATGACTTGAAATGTACGGCCGGAACTGATCCTGGAGAAATTCCGGCCCCACCTGATAAACTGCCCAGTGGACAATGAACAAGTACTGAAACGTGATCCGCTGCTGCACTGGAAGCCAGTGCAGATGACGCAAGATCGTGCTGATATGGGCGCCATAAGGAGTACCAGTGGCAACTCGAGCTGCTAGTTTTTGAAGGAGTTGCAAGCGGCAAATCAAACCAGATGGCTGAGCCAAGAAAAGAGCACTGTAGTAGTCTATCCTACTTGATACCAAAGCAGCCACCACCGGGGGGGGGTGCTACCCGGCAGGATGAAAGGCAGGACTCTGCAAGGAACTCGAAACAGAAAGTGACAAGACTGGCACGCTGCACTAACCTGTGCAGCCATAGACCGTAATGAGGGCAAATAGACCCCTAGATATTTCACCACTGTTACTGAAATGGGAAAAGTGCCCAAAGAAGCAGGCCAAAAGGAAGATGACCATGGTTCGATGGGTGGCAGAGGAACCCAGCACCAGGACACCAGTCCTGTCCCTGTTCAACCAGCTAGTACCCATCCACTCTTGCACAGCCAGAAGACACTCATCCAAACACGACTACACTCCATCCCAGTCAAGATCTAAACGGACTAGGATTTGTGTCATCTGTATAGGAATAACATCTAAAGCTGAGGGCAATCGGTGAATAGATGTTAAATGATATTGGGGACAAGGCGTAGCCCCGGGGGACCCCACAAGCCAAAGAGTAAACAGAGGATCGAAAAGGAGCAAGAGAAACAGACTGGCCTCGACTGGCCAGGAAGGAGGCACACCAGGCCAACACCGGGACTGATATTCCTAAAGCCGCCAGCCTAGAGAGGAGGAAGAGATGATACTGTATCGGACGCTGCTGACAGATAAAAAAAAAAAATCCGGGCACCCACTCCGCCACTGTCGGCCAGCCTAACCAGATCATCTAGAACAAAGACAAAGACTATCTCTGTACCCTTTCCAGGCCGAAAGCCAGACTGAAAAGGAACAAGAATTGCGGAGGACTCCAGAAAGGAGGAAAGAGGTGAAATCGGAGCTTCAAGAAGCTTCATAAAAAAGGCAGTAAAGAAATGGGTCGAAAATTAGACAGAATGGAAGTATCCAGAGAGGGCTTTTTAAGCAAAGGGATAACTGTGGCTTGGTTAAGCTCAGCTGATATAAGCCAATGGCTGCAAGAGTGATTCACAGCCTGGGTAACTATAGGAATTATCGTAGGCAAGAGATCCTGCAAAACAAGGGTCCAGATCTGATGGAGCTGCAGATTTAATACGGGAAATAGCGAATAAAACCGCCTCATCAGTGAACATTTGTAAACTGTCCCAGCTAACCATAGCGGAGGGGCTGATATCAATCACTGGTGTCAAGGGCTGGGGGATCTTAATAATTTCCCGAATCTTGATTTTTGCGTGACAATCTGTTAAAGCATCACAATGAGATTGGGACGGCAAAGTCATTGGAAGAAAACGTGAAGTGGAGAAAAAGGATTTCACGACCGAGAAAAGCTCCTTAGGCTGATTTAGTGTGCCTTCTATCTTATGAGTGAGAAACTGTTTTGTCTCTTAATCAGCAAGTGATAGCCTCTAGACAAGGATGAGAAAACAGATTTATCAATAGGGTTGTATGCCAAGCTCCATATGCGCTCGGCTTGTCCAACTTTAAGCTTTGCAGCTCTCAGATCGTCAGAGAACCAGGGTTGGGAAAGGCAGCCACGAACCTTTACATACTCCAGCGGTTCAAAACAAATCTGACAGACGCTGTGTCCGATGCAGCAGCCGAAGACCAAACATTAACTCGGTTCTGGCTCTCCCATCCGCCGAAATTCTACAACCCGAATTAACGTCGAAATCGGCTAAAGAAACGCAGACTTTGGAAATGTCTCATCTGGTGCAGAAACATGTCCCAGAGACACTCCTTAATGGGAGAACCTCAAACACACACTTTGAAGTGTCACCATTCCTATAGGGTGAGAGAGCATGCAGCACATAAGGAGAAAGGTGTTTCGCAAGGTGGGTGGGGTGTGGGGTACTGTGGCTGCAGCTATGAAATGCAAGAAACAGCCTGCTCCAGAATTACCTGCCCCTCCTGTTACTATACCAAGTTCCTCTCAGTGGTCTGCTGAGGACATTGATTGTGATGAGACGTATGCCTTTTATGGCAGATTATTTTGACAAAAATCCCCAGGCAATAGAAAGCATACAAAACACGCCACCAACTAGAGGTGCCACGTCTTCACAACCCACAGCAAAAAGGGCACATCCAGACACCCGTAAAAGCCACTTGTCATCAAGACCCAGACCAATTTGATCTCTATGATCCCAATACAGACTCTGAGGAGCTAGATTCCCATGGGGAGGGAGATCAGTATTGTGATGAAGAGGACATTTACCTCTTACCCTTGTCAGATCACACAGATCTGCCGGTGGCAGACTCACTGGTGGACAATCAACTCCAATTTAATGACCTGCTCATGAAAGCAGCAGAGCATTTCCAAATTCAAACTCAGGAAATGCAATTGGACAAGAATTTAGTAGAGGACATATTAGGGGGACAAAAAGGCTGTAACCCAATTTATACCCATTCTACAGTCAATACAGAGAAGAATTCAACCCTCCTCTAGAAACTCCAAATAAAACGGCGGTACACCCGCGTATTGAGAAATGCTCCGCTCTGCGCCCACAACACTTAGCATCAGGGGCCAATTGAAACCAGATTTGCTCGTAGTTGCCACGACCAGGAAAAGGACAGGAACACCCCTAGCTTCATCGGCAGCACCCCTGATAAAGCGAGCAAGAAGCTTTACACCCTTGGGAGGAAAGTGGCCATCTCGGTGGTTTTTCAAACAAGAATTGCCAACAATGCCACTTTGCTGGCAAGTTACAACTGCCACAAGTGGGAGGAGGTTGCAACTTTAATGGCCTGAACCCCAGAACCTCTAAAGTTCCAACTGTCCCTTGCGGAAGGGAAGGCGGTCGTTAGGTCAGCTAGCGAACAAGCCATCAAGCCAAAGAGGTAGTAACACTTTTCGTCGCTTCAGAGGACAACTTCCGGATAAAGCCAAAATCAGGGCTCATACTGGGGTTCCAATCAAGGACCAGCCTCTCCAAGCTTCCAAAGGGGCCAGCGTAGATCTTGTGGCCGAGGGAGGTCCTACACTTCCAGAGGTGGAGCAACACCTCCAAAGCAATGACTACCCACTTCAGGTCCCTTCCCATGCCTCTCCAGTAGGAGGGCGTATAAGACACTTCACCCACGCATGGGAGGGAAGCTCCTCGGACAAGTGGGTGCTGTCACCATGGCGGGTGGTTATTCTGTGGAATTACTGCAGCGACCCAACCATCCCCCACGTCAAAGATCCACCACAAGAGAGGAGCAGCGCATCCTTCTAGAAGAAGTCGCAGTGCTGCTGCTAAAGGACGCCATCGAACCCGTCCGGCGAACCAGGTAAACAAGGGTATCTCTTCAACCTACTTCCTTGTGCCGAAGAAAGATCTTGACCAAACATGGGGTGGTTGGGGGGGGGGGGGGGCGATTATATAAGTTTCCAGGGGAATGCCCTTACTCTATACACATTTTTTTAAAATATTTTTTTTAAACGTTTTTTTATTAAATTTCAACCAACAAAACAATACAGACCAAATATACAGTAGAAGATGCCATAATACAGTTTTGAATGTGTACAACATACAATTTGATCTCTGCTCCCCAAAGCCCATCCAGTCTGTTCACTATGTTCACGCCGCGCGGTGGGGTCCGTTCTCCATTGGAATCTGCCTGATCTGGCATTGTTCCAAACAATTCCGCTATCAGTGATTTCCAAGCCAACAGGGTTCCCACCTTTTCTTCCCCTCCCATCATACTGGACTCCTGCCATACCATAGTCTCTGCTTCCGCCCACTTCTGCAATTCCTTCCACCATATCTCCAACTGTGGTTTATGACAAGCCTTCCACCCCATGGCAATCCTCCTCTTAGCCAGCACATATGCCAAGTCCCTCAATTTGTTAACATGCTTCAGTTTCTGCAATCTAGGGAACCCCCCTAATAGGCAGGCCCAGGCTCACTCTACAACCAGTGTGACTCCTTTATCCGCCAGTTTCGCTGCTATCTCGCTCCAGAAGCGCCCAACCACCGGGCAGGACCAAAACATGTCAGCCCGTTCTTCATCACACTTGGGACATGCATGTTTACCTGCGTTTTTAAACTTTGATATCCTCAGGGGCGTCATGTACGCCCTATGCGTAATATATAATTGTATCTGTTTCAGCCTAGCGTTTCTCGACACCTTCTGATGATACCACAGAGCCCGCTCCCACATCCCATCTTCCATCGGGGCTCCCACCTCAGTTTCCCAATCTAATCTAAGTTGCTTTGGTTCTTTACCAATCCTAAGCATCAGCATGTCATGCAATCTTGAAATCTCGTGCCCTCCCTCTGTTACGTCATATATAGTGTCTACAATACCATCCGGCTCTGCTTCGAGAATAGTTTCGGGCCAAGTCTTCTTAATTTCCCGCGCCAGTCTATGATATGTAATATATTGACCTACGTGTAGCCCTGTGTCCTCGACCAACTCCTCAAAACTTATGATGGCTCCCTCCCGCCAAACATCTCCCACCGTTGCCACCCCCACTGATTCCCAGTGGTTTCTAATCCTCCTCCGCAGTTGCACATCTCCTTTAGCCAGTGCCACCAGCGGTATTTGCGGGGAGCACGGAGCCGGGATTTCCATCATCCTGCACGCGTGGCGCCAAATCCTCCACCCAAGCATCATCATTTTGGGGCGCCCCTGCATTTCTGTTTCGGATAACCAGATCTCGTGAGTAAAATGGGGCACAGTCTGCACTAAACAATCTGGATTCGGGGGTACTTTCATCCGAGAGCCATTTAGCAACGTATTGCAGTTGGCCCGCTACATAGTAGGCCTCATAGTTGGGGAGCCATATCCCCCCTTTTTCGTAAGAGTTACTCTATACACATTTTAACACAAAATCGGGCAAGACACATTTGTCTTGTAGTTACTTATAGCCAGTTAGGATCCAGATATAAAAACCTTAATGAAAAGACCAATTCTTAAGAAAAGAAAGACAAGGCTGTGACGAAGGACAGGAAGGATAGAGCGAGTTTCTAGCTATCCCTAGCTCATACAAAAACCTAGACTAGGTTGCGATGTGCCGCTTATCTAATAGAGATAGATTAAGAGATAAACTAACAACTTCTATATGTTGTAATACTTTCAGCCTTGTTGGTCCTTAACCACACTCTTCCATTATGTGTATGTATTTGGATCTGTTAATTAAAACCGCGCACCAAAGGTCAGAAACACTAGACATCTAGACGGGTATTGCCTATTTTAATGACCTACAGACTGTCTGGCTGTCCCTGGGGGGGCTGGGGTTTTAAAAGACACAAGTTTATTAATTACAAACAACAAGAAGACACTACCGTTCCCGCTTTCCGTCTTGAACTGGGGTTGATTGGCGAGGGTGGGGTTGGATAAAAGGTATGCTCAAACTACAAAGTAGGCCAAACCTATGCCTCTTGAGTGTAGCAACCACCGTCGACCGGTTTCAGTGGCGTGGGTGTGAATCGAGCCACTTTCATCAGGACAGTCTTCATTGTCGGTCAACTGGTAAAGTCATATAAGTACTAGCCAAGTTGAGGGAACAAGAAAGGATAAGTGGCGTTATACTTTACCAGCTTGTCTTTAGTGCCATTGGACTGGATCAGTCTAGCAGGGAACCTATGGGCAGAAAGAGATACACCATATTCCCCGCAGGGCTGATAACTTCCAGTTCATGGTCTATGAATCAACACAAGGCATAAATTAGTTTTCAAAAAAATTGATTAGCAGAGTTTGCTAATTTCCTTTTTTTATTAGCAAACCACCCCATTTGATTAGCAAATGTGTACTAATGGCATTAAAAACATCAGAAGATAATTATACCCAAGATATAAAATGGGCAACAATACGCAGTTTTGTATACCGTTGAAGTAAGACATTAATGAGAAGTCAGGCCTTGCAAATTCTTTCTGTAAAATGGTGCATATCACCACAGACCCACTTTAGTTTGGCACACTGCTGCCACCCAGAGGCCAGCTATGCACAGTGAAGCTTTTATCTGACATTTACTGCAAACAAAGTAGAGATTTAAAAAAAATTCCAACATCCCCTGCAAATGGTCCTGGCCCTTCTTAAAATCTACTTGACAATGCGAGTGGGCAAAAATACTTTGCGAGCTCTGGATGAGTGTCTGTAAAAAGGTTAGCTGCATGAATGGACACAAATAAATAGATATGATAAAAAGGCTCTTAAAACAGTTTGGCCAGCTCTCTCTACTGCAGGTGCAAATATACAATGCAATCATAATGACAGAGCAAAGGGAGCTCTGGAGGCCAACTACTGTGTGCAGTTTTGCAGTAGGTCTGTAGATGTAGAGACTGGATGAAACTATTGTTCGCTACTTTATGTAACTTTCAAGTTAGTTTTGTGTATTAATTGTGTAAAAGACCAAGCAGATTGGATGGCGTAGCAGGCAGAGAACTGGGCAAACTAGGCAGGATATTGTAGTTTGTAGCCATCTCACTTTCAGGGTAGCGGGTATAAACCAACAAGGCAAGATAGAATGTGAAGGAGTATGGCATCAGCTCATGGGTTGAGCACCAGTTGCAAGCTGTATGTAACCAGCAAGCCACAGGACTAGGTTTGCCGTCAAAGCATTTGGCCGCATGGTCATGTACAGTTTTTTTTAACCCTTTAAGTGCCATGGGTATTTCTCCCCAGTGCCACGGTCTTTTTTGGTGATTTTGGTATGTGGCCATTCAATGACTTGTAACATTTTTGTTACATGAGATATCTCGGCCAAATTTGGCTCCTTTTTTTCCCACATGTAGGCGGTCGTAACGCCACCCGGGAATCCCAGGTTGCTGTAGGGGGGTGAGAGAAAATGAGCAAAAAGGGCGAAAATGTTGGGTTTTTTTAAAAAAATGCCAATAAAATGATGTACAAAGAAGCCTGTGGTTTTTTCCTTGTAAGAGCTAGGAATAAATGGTTTGCTGTGCTGAGTTCCCCAATTTCCTGGCTTTCAGGAACAGGTTGAGGGGAAATCGAAAAAAAATATTTTGATGTGGTTATCAACCGTTTTGTGAGAGGTAGGCGATTTTGGCAATTTTTGCCAATTGGACATGCATGGACGGAATGGAAGAAAAGCGCAGGAAAGCCAAATTGGAGGACAGAAAGGCATATATTTCTGAAAAGTAGACAAAATTCCAAGTGTAGGAAGGGGTGATTTGCATAGGTCAGGCAACAACTAGGTAGGGGAAACTGCCATCGATTGGGGGAAAAGCGGGAAAATGACCGAAAAAAAAGATGTGTTGGACATGGTTGGCTTGGTACGGCAATGGCTTCTATGAATTTTGAGAAAAGCAATGCTCTGCTACATTCCCCCGACTCTTGCAGTTAGGAAAGCACACATTTTTTGTAGTGTTTTACAAAACAAGCTATACCACAAGCCAAACACTGAGCCATGGTACACAGGAGTTTTACGCTCACGGCCTGACCAGACACACTTAGCATGTGTAAATCGGAAAAACCAATGTGGTGAGGAACGGCAAGCATACATTTTTTGAAAGAGCACAGGCAGACCTTTTCAAGGGTAGGTGACTTGTGCAGGTTACAAAAGTGTATGGTGGCTAAAGCAGCGACTAAATGTAGGTCACATTTGGGAAATGAAAGGGTTGTGAGACAAAGGGCACCAGCAAATGGGTCAAAACGTTATGAAAATCACACAAACACAACACATGGCCTACCGTCACGCATTCCCACAGGTGTCCCGATGAAAACGGTACCTCACATGTGTGGGTGCACCTACCTGGCCGCCAAGGGGAAAGCCTAAAACACTAGTAACCCCAAGTCTGTTTTCAGAGCGGAAGCTCAGACATTCTGCCGACCGGCACAACATACAGATAAGGGCCTCGGGTGTCCAAGCCACCGAGGAAAACCGGGAACCCCATGCATTTCCAAAAAGAGGACACCCGTGGGAATCCGCAGAGGTATGATTTGCGCACATCGCCCCAGAATTTATTACCCAGACAGCCCCGCAAAGTCCGAAATGTGGGGAAAATGAACGCTTTTTCTGCACATTTCGCTCGGTGCACCCATCGAAACACGCCCCCAACAACACATGGCCTACCGTCGCGCATTCCCACAGGTGTCCCAATGAAAACGGTACCTCGCATGTGTGGGTGCACCTACCAGGGCCGCAAAAGGAAAAGGGTAACCCACTGGTCACCCCAAGCCTTTCGCCACTGCCCATTTTGTTCATGTGGGAAACCTACAGATTTGGGCCTAGGGCGTCGAAGCCAGCAAGGAAAACGGGGAACCCCATGCATTTTCCAAAAGAGGACACCCCTGGGAATCCACAGCGGTCTGTCTTGCGCAAATTGCCCCAGTTTTTATTAGCCACAATCCCCGACAAAGTGTGATATTTGGTGAGGAAAAAACACAATGTTCACTTTGTCTGGTGTTCTGGGTAATAAATTCTGGGCCGCTTCTCGCAAGTCAGACCTCGGCGCATTCCCACGGGTGTCCTCTTTTGGGAAATGCATGGGGTTCCCTGTTTTCCTTGCTGGCTTCGACACCCTAGGCCCAAATCTGTAGGTTGTCCACATGAACAAATTGTGCTGTGGCGAAAGGCTTGGGTTACTAGCAGGTTACCCCTTTCCTTTTGCGCCCCCATTAGGTGCACCCACACATGTGAGGTACCATTTTCGTCGGGACACCTGTGGGAACGCGAGAAGTTATGACATGTTTCGGTGAATGCACACAGGGAAATGTCTCTGAAATTGGCTGGAAATGCAGACAATTCTCAGATATTTCCCTCTGGCCACTCACCGAAACACACCGCCAACATCACGTGGCCTACCTTCCCACGTCGTCACACATGTCCCAATGAGAGGCAGACCTCTTGTGTGCAGGTGTCGTACCTGAGTGACAATGGGTACATCTTTTGTATAGTAACTTCTCTGTAGTGCGCTTAGGAAACAGTAAAGTACTGGTAGTAAGCCATTTCACATGCATCTTTCCTCACACTTCCCATACATACCAGTCACAATGCAGTTACACGCAAGGTGGGATTTAGCACAAGGAGAAACCTCCTTGTGTAGCACAAGAAGGTTCGTCCTTGTGAGCAGTGATGCCACGACAAGGCACCCACCGGATCACTGGCCATTCGTATCCCTTTCGTGTCTGCAGTCAGTTGGCATCCATTTCAGCAGTTGCACTTCTACCAAATCACTAGCACCAGAGCAAGTGTATCTACACATGAGCATATCTACACACTTATACCACGTGGACATGTGCTTACAATGCAACTGTCTCTAGCAATATGTTAACTATCATTTGGCAGCAATTGTATAGCAACTGTGTCTGCATGCAAACTTTGTGCCTGCAATCACATGTGGACACTGATAGCAAGTGCATACTGGCTCACTTCGCTACCCTGCACTACAGGCGCTGTCTTCCACACCAGCTTTGAGTATGCCCATAGCAACAATGGGCAAAAATGTTTATGTTCAACCGTACCCACACAAAACAGCCACCCTGCAACATGGCAATCATTTCTGCAGTGCTGGAAAAGTGCATTCACAGAAATTGCATCTGCATGTTCTTTGTATCTTTACCTAATTCACACACCAATCCTATCCAATTCATTCCTACAGCAGACGTGTCACTTACACCACACATAAAATTCCTTGCAGTAAAACAATAAACAAGGCAGGATGTTACGAGGTACGCAAGACACCGCTGCCATATAGTTGTCCAAGTACCACTTTCATGACACTTAGACCTCAAGGGAGGGAGCCAAAGTGGCGTGTATTATTTTGAAAAGACACCCCTTGAGTGGAGGGAACCTGAATGGTGTTCTGGTCTTCCACACGCACCGCTTGAGTAGAGGGAGCGGGACTGGCCTTTCTTTGCTTGCCAAACCTTTGGACAGGAACCCGAATCTGGCTCCTTCCACTTAAGTATGCCGGAAGCGGATGGGGCTTTCCAGACGTTTTTTTCTACGGCAATCCCGAACAGGAGCAAGCTGCACTAGCGTGCCTTGCCAAGACTCCCCAAAGGGGAGTGAACCAGAGTGCTCCACCCTTCTTCTCCATGGCCCGCCTCAACTAGAGGCGGTGGAGTGGCATTCCTTTCCAAGATGCGCCTGCTTTGGAAGAAACAAGCACTGCGTTACTTTGCAAGGCACACCACGCGCAGAGGGAGCTAGACTGCCTTTTCCTTATGAGGCAGACCTGAAGTGAAAGGTACCGGGAGTGATGTCTCTTTCCCAGGCAGGCCTCAAGTGGAGGGGGCAGGACTCGCATTGCTTGCCTAAGCACGCCAAAGGGGAGTAAACCAGAGTGCTGTCCCCACCTACTCCAAGGCACACCAAGTGGAGTGAGCTAGAGTGGCATTTCTTTCCAAGAAGCACCTGCTTTGGAAGAAACAAGCATTGCGTTACTTTGCAAGGCACACCACGCGCAGAGGGAGCTAGACTGCCTTTTCCTTATGAGACAGACCTAAAGTGAAAGGTACCGGGGGTGATGTCTCTTCCTCAGGCATGCCTCAAGTGGAGGGGGCAGGACTAGCATTGCTTGCCAAAGCTCGCCAAAGGGGAAAGACCTGCATGGCACAACTCAAATACAGGGACCCGTAATGATTACTATTTCGCAGGCACGCCTCCAATGGAAGGAGCCTGATTAGCGTTCCTTTGCAAGTCACGCTTTGAGCTGAGGGATCTAGACTGATGTAAATTTCGTAGGCAGGCCTCAAGGGAAAGCTACGGCTGTGGTTGCCTTTCCAAGGCAGGCCACAAGTGGAGGAAGCAGGACTAGCAATGCTCGTGAATGCACGCTAAATCAAGTGAAGTGAGTTGACATCCTGCTGCATTTTCATTGAAGGTACACCTCCAGGGCAGGGTGCAAGAGTGCCATTCCTTTATAAGACCTGCACAATTTCAGTGGCTAAGGGTCCCTTTCAAGGAATGATTGGCATTTTCAGAAATCAGTCGATCTCCCAATAATTTTCCTTGTATGATACAAAAGGCTGGGAAGGGCATTGGGGACAGTACACCCGAGTATCCTTCCTCTTCCCTTGTTTTGTACACACCTTACATTTTCGGTACGGTTGTGCCTTCGTGGCAGTGGGAGGAACATAATCACCAAAGTGTAGCTCTGGCCACATCTTCGACCTCTGGAAAGGAGGGAATTTGTACATGAACATTAGCCAGAGATTGAACAATTGCTAATTCAAAATCCAAAAAGGAGAGCTTGTTTTCTGGAGTAGCTGCACGGTACACCACATAAGCATTGTACGTTGCCATATGCACATTGTGTGTGGCTAACTTTTTGTACCAGAAACGCGACTTGCGTTCAGCGTGGTATGACTCGAGCACTTGGTCATTTTTGTCTACTCCACCCATGTACTTGTTGTAATCCAGAATGCAATTGGGCTTCAACACTTGCTGAGTCTGCCTGCGCAGACGGACAGCTGAAGTACTTTCATCATGAATAGTATTTAGCATGTACACGTCCCTTTTGTCGCAGAATTTCACTGCTAACAATTCATCCTGCCGCAATGCCATACATTGTCCCTTGGCCAACTTCTTACACACAAGTTGTCTGGGGAAGCCTTTGCGGTTACTGCGGATTGTACCACATGCCAGTGTGCCCACATTGAAAAATTCCTTGAACAGTGGAATTCCAGTGTAGAAATTGTCTACATACAAATGATGTCCCTTGTGGAGCCATTTTGTGAGAAGATCCCAAGCAATCTTCTCACTTGTCCCTAAATGGGCTGGGCAGCCCAGAGGGTTTAGGGTAGAGTCTTTACCGGTGTAGACTCTCATGCTGCTGACATACCCAGTGGTACTTTCACACAACATGTACATTTTAATCCCATGTCGTGATCTCTTGCTAGGAATGTATTGCCTGAATACTAGGTGACCTTTGAACAACAACGATTCATCAATGGATATGTTCTGGCTAGGAACATACACCTCTGCAAATCGGTGAGTGAAGTGGTCCAGAAATGGCTTCAGTTTGAAGAGCCTATCAAAGTTTGAGTCAGTTCTGGGTAATGCTGCCGAGTTGTCATTGAAGTGCAACATACGGTCCAGTGCTTGAAAGCGATTTCTGCTCGTAGCTGAAAAAAACGGGCAATAAAGTGGTGCTACAGTAGACCAGTATATCGCGACAGACGGCTTGTGTCCAATTCCTATGAGCAGAATGAGACCCCAAAACTGTCTCCTGTCAACATCGTTTGTGTGTACCCATGCTTGTGCTCTGGAGTGGGGTTTCAGAGTGGGACCCCTAGACCTCATGAACTGTGCAGCGTATAAATTGGTTTGCTGAACCACATCTGCAATGAACCCATCAACAAAAAGGTTGAAAAAATCAATAGGCTGAAACCCTTCTGTATTCACTGTGCACCCTGATATACCAGTGAAAGGGGGCACAACAGGCTGAGCCATTGCTGGAGGCACCCAGAGCGACTCTTGAGTCATGTCAGGAACTGCCACCTTGCGTGGCAGTCTTGCACGTCCCCTCCTCCTTACAGGTCCCCTGCGTGTTGGAAGTGTGCGAAAAGGTGGACGCACTCTTCCTTCCTCTTCGTCATCAGATGATGACGATGATGAGTTGGAGGAGGGACTTTCGTCAATGGCCATCTCACTTCCCTCCTGCCCCTCAGAAGCACTATCTGTTTCAGAATGCATGTACACAACCGTGCCTTGCTCTGAGCCAGACTCCATCACTACAGCTAATGCCTCCGCACCAGACATTGATCGCCGAGAAGCCATGAGTACCTTCGCTATGGAACCCTTCACTGCCCAAAGACCAGATGAAGACTGAAACAATAAGTGTGTGTGCTTCTCAAAGTATGGAACGTAGCACAGTAAGTGGTATTCAGTGCCACAAACCTACTCCACACAAGTACACCAAAAGGTCCAGACTTTGCTCATAAACTGTAGCAGCCCTCTGCAATATGACGTACTCCCTGCACGCTACAATAAACGGAGTACTACTTTGCAAACACTCACGTGAAATGCTAAGGACCAGCTGACTGCTTTCCTACAAGTGGGTAGACAGCTACAACACACCTGCACCTAAAAGAAAGAGAACAAAAAATCTATGGACAATGTCCTCTTCCGCTACACTGTACAGAAATACAAGCGTGGGGACGAGGATTTCAGCCACACTACCTATTCAGAAACGGCCAACATGCTTTGCACCATGCCCTCCTCCATGGGATGCTTGTGGATGGGAAATCGAGGTGAGAAGCAACCATGCAACGTATTAGTGATTGGGTGAGTTGAAAAGCCACAGGCAATGAAGAAGCAGAAAGGGAAGATAAATAAAGTACACGGCAGCCCCTTCCAGGCAACTGCTGGCACACTTTTGACAAAAACACCTGCTCATTCATATAGGGGTGTCTGTTGTAAGGGGAAAGGTCACAAGGACGAAATTAATGCAAGGCCAAGCAAATTGATTTAGGCTGATGCAAGCGGTGATGGGTAGCTAAGAAATAAGCAGCACAGACATACTGAATGCATTGACATGCCATGAACGCAGACAATTGCTAGGAAGTGGGAGTCTCACTGCCAATATACTTACTACCATTTTTATTCACATTTCACATATTCCAGTACGTCCATCAGTTACTGGGCAACCCCCCCCCCCCGTAGAATAGGGTCTGGGCAAAATCCATTATGTCTCCAATGAACAGCTCCATGCCTGTTTTGGAAAGGTGCACCCCATCTCTGTGAAACATCACAGCACCTTTGATAATGCCATGGTGAATGGTCCATATTCTCTTGGGGTGAGGGGGGAGAGGGCCACCACAAAACGTGGGGCAGGACCCCCAATAGATGGGGCAGTAGGATTTGGGCACCTTGGGGGCAGATTGCCACACTAATGTGGCCATCTGCACCAAGCGAAGTTGGGTAAACAAAAAAAAAAATACAAATTCACAGGCTGCTTTTTAGGGGGGGGGCTGAGGGGCACCCTAAATTGGCAGCGAATGATGTACTGCAACGGGGGGTGGCCCCCACCACCCCCCAAATGGAGGACCCCACCTCATGCAACCCTCCCTGGGGGCAGATAGGGGGCCCCACCTCATGCATCCCTCCCTGGGGTCAGATGCCCCTTCCTAGGAGCAGATATCTGCCCCCAGGGAGGGTTAGAAGGGGGTGCCTCCTTTCTACTTCGGTTGGGGGGGTATCCCCCCCCTTTCATTCAATAAAAAATCCATGGTGGCTAGTGGCCCCCCACCCCACCCCTTCACCCCCTTTCCCCATCATTTCTATTTTTTTTTTTCATTCCCCTGGGGCAGATGGTCCGCCATCTGCCCCAGGGTTCACATGCATGTGCCCCCATGCTTTGGGGGCCGGGAGGGGGGAAGAGGGCTGCTTACTTGAGGCAGCCCCCTCCCCCCCGCCATCCTCACAAACGGATCCATGGTGATCTAGTGGGTTGCTGGTCACGGATCGAGCGCTCTGCGCCGATCCGTGACCAGCAATGCCTCATATATGTGGTGTCCTTGGAAAGGGGAGAATCCCCCTTTCCAAGGACACCACTTTTTGCAAAATCCCTGGTGGTCTAGTGGGCCCCAGAGCCCCAAACCGCCTCCCACCTCCCCCTTCCCTCAATTTTTTTTTTCCACCCCGTTTTCACCCCTGGGGGCAGTGATCATCTGCCCCCAGGGGTCTCTGCCGCTGTGGCCCCATGCCTTGGGACCACAGGGATGGGGGCTGCTTACCTAGTAAGCAGCCCCCCTCCCCTTGCGTCACAAACGGATCTGTATTGATCCGGTGGCATTGCTGCCCGCGGATTCTGCGCCCGATCCGCAGGCAACAATGCCACACAATGGGTATCGTTGTAAAGGGGAGAATCTCCCCTTTCCAACGAAACCCGCCGCAATCTCTGGCTTGAAATACAGCCGGAGATCGAGGCGGACAAAGAAGGTCTCTTACCTTCTCTTCCCCGCAGCAGCCGAAAATGGCTGCTGCGGGGAATTTACTTTGTTTCACGCCGACGTGAAACTGAAGGTAATCCAGCCCCCTGGCAGTGAGGGGGGACCTCCCCCTCACATAGCCCAGGGGTTGGATTACAGTTTTGAGCGATCCCTGCTTTGCAGGGATCGCTCAAAACAAGGTGCCGAAAAGGACGCGCTATCTCGTCCTTGGCACTGCGTGTGCACTGTCAAGGACGAGATACCTCGCCCTTGGCACTTAAAGGGTTAAAAGGGTCCACTCGTCAATATGATACATCTTCCCCAACAAAATTAAATCTAGTTGGCACTGAGATTTAGTTGCACTTCACTGTAAAGCATGGAGACAATGCAGTGTTTTACAGTAGCAATACTGTAAGTATGCATTATGCAATCTATTAAATTTTTAGAAAAGGAATTGAAAGCCTTTTTAAATGAAAAATAACTAACATACTGGTCTTTGGCAGACAGGATACAGTTAGCTTAATAACAGTATTATCCCGATTATTTCTGGTTTGCAATTATTTGAAAAGTATAATATGCATAGCACTACCACAAAGGCCTTTTGGCACACGAGTGTAGGGGATGATTATTACTGCTGCACTCTTTCCATTAGCCACTTTTAACTTGCAGTCAACAGAGAACAGAGGATGGTGACAGCTCTGAAGGCAAGAGAGGAATGCAGGGTGAGCTGTGCTTTCACTGAACCGGGTAACTTAAATAGCTAACTTTGCTACACAAGTGCCAATTTAATTAGCAAACCTACAGAATTGCATAGCAAATTGCTCCGCAACACTGCTTATTTTATGCCTTGTAAAACACTATTCAATGTTGTTCATGGACTCAAAATTGCTGATAATGGTATCACACTTTAAAAAGCAAAGTAAGGCAACCATTTGTTTTCTGAGTTTTGACTGTATATTTGTGGCCATTAGACCAGCAGGAGGCCTATTGCTCAGCCACCTCTTTGTCAATGGGCACTTATTATTATCATCTCTGTATCTAATGAGAAATATCCCCAACAGTTGTACAGATCTACTTGACACCTTTAGGATATTGTTGGTATCCCCTGCACAGTATAGTATGCCCCCGAGGTGAGCCAGACTTGGAGAAAGAAGGAGACGCCAACAGGGCTGGACTGAACTTATCTGGGGTTTCCCTGTGAGTTCTGGTATTGTTAGAGATACATGTGCTCTCCATGTAGTTGACGAGCACTGTGATCCAGGCCAGTTCTATTCTATCTGGAAAGGAAGTAGGCGGTGTCATGTTTTTGGGAAGAATCCACAATGCCATTCCATGCGTTACGAGCCATTCTGTGATAGACTACATAACTGTTATGACCAGAAAAGGGCGTACGAGTACGTGCTTTATACGGGGCATTGTTCGTGCTCCCGATTTGAATAAATATTGTACTTTTACATCCCGTCCCCTTTCCTCCATACTTGTGGGACATCTCTCCGTCCTGTGGGACAGGACCGGAGCACTTTGTAAAAAGCATCCACATTTTTTTCAAAAATGTATCCCTCCCCTCTTTCCTGCGCGGGGCCCGGCACGCGGCCGTAACCCTGCCCACCTTGGCTCGGCCCCGTGCATCAGTCCTTTTTTTCCGCTCGATTGGGGCCCGACGCACTTGCATCCTCGGAAGATTTTCTTCCCTTTTTTCCTCTCTGGCTCTCGCTAGCGTTCGTTTATTAGTCTGTGTATGTCTTTCAAATTAGACTTTCCAGATTGTTCATCGTGTCACCGTCGCTTCGCGAGGGCGGATCCCCATCCTCTTTGTTTAGAGTGTTAGGGTCCGGAACACCGTTGGGACTCCTGTTTTTACTGTGACTCCCTTTCAGTCCGGGCACTTCAACATCGGTTGGAGCGGTGGGAGCAGGTGTTCCGTCGGACTCCTCCTTCGCATTTTCAGGCGTTCATCGACGAGAAGAAGAAACGCCCGATAAGTTCTTTACTTTTCAGAGCACCCTGGCCGGGGGATACCTTTCTGGGTTCCTCTCGGTCCGGGAGGGGCGTTGATCGCTCGGTCACTGGGATTCGCCCGGAGGTGCCCGTTGGGCCTAATAATTCTACCTGAGTTTTCTCCGAGGGTCTCCGTAAGGGGCCTGTGAACACCGGAGTACGCTCCGAGGCCCCTCCTGTGGGGGCTGTCTGTAGACCCAGTTCTACTGAATCGTGGGGTACCGGAGCTCGCTCTGAGGCCTCTGTCGGCTTCCCTCAAAAACAAGACCGGGGTGCGCCCCGAGGCCTTTGCTGGGCTTGTTGTTACCGAAAGGATGTTCGAGGCCCGTGCAGATAAGGCTGTTACCGGGCCTGGGTCTGAGGTCCCTCGTTCAGAGGCTAAAGCTACCAACAGTTCTGAGAGGCCGGACAAGGCTTTTGGCTTTGTCGGTGAAAGCGGTTGCTCACCGTTCCCACTCTTGTGGTGATACCAGATCTGTTGAGGGGGCAAAGATGCAAAGTTCTTCTTTTACCGACAGTGCTGAGGTCCTTCCTTCGAAGGCTAAATTGGCGGTTGGTATGTCACAAACATTCCAGGCCTCATAGTACCGGCTCCTCCGAGGTTCCTTATGTTAAGGCTAAGATTAAGACCCCTGATCCATCGACGGGGACCCCTGCCTCACTTCCTTGCGTGCTGCAGTTCCCCTCAGATGAGGACAAAATGGCGCCTGTTCCCGCCACGACCACGGCGGCCATTTTAGGTGCTACCCCTACAACTACGCTATTGGCCTCTGGTGTAGGGCGCAGTCCCTTGGGTGAACCTAAGGTCCCTTGTGCGCATCCTTACTGGCCTGTTTATGATTGGAACGCCCGGATGCCTCTTCCGCACAATGTTTTGTTGCCCGCAGGGGCGGCTCCTTTGATTTATGTGGATACGTCTGTGGAGGGGGCGGTGAGGCACCCTTCCCCGTTACGTCCCTGGATTTGTCCACCTCATGAGGCCTTCTCAGGTTCCGAAGCAATCTCCTGAGGACGCTTTTTTCAGTACTTTTCAAGCGCTTATGTGCACCGACCCCATGAGGGAATATTTCAAAGGGCTTTTCAAGGAGATATGTCCACCTGCGCCTCTGACTCCACCCGTTCCTCCGGGCGCCTCCCTTGCCTGTGGTGCCTCCCCCAGCTCTTACGCCTGTGCCTCCATTGTCCCCAGTGGACAAGGCAGTGCCTGACACGGCTCAGCAGGATCCTGACCTGTCAGATGACCCTCAAGGCGATCAGGACAACGAGGACCTTCCCCGCTCTGAGCCTTTCATGGCCGGGTACTGGACATGAGTTTCTTATATGTTCCGGTGCCCGAGGCACCCGCTCTGCAGGAGGGTGTGCTTTCTGGGGCGTTCACCATGTCTCCCTTGGAGCGTACTAGCCTGTTTCTGCAGAAGGCCGAGGTCCGAAGAGTCTGGGAAAAGCCACACTCGGGACTTTTTGTCAATAGGAAGATTGACGCGAGGTACAGGCTGCCTTCTTTGGAAGAGGTGGCCCTGTCATCTTGTCCGCCTCCCTCCTCCACAGTGGTGGCTGCGGCTACGTTGCAATCCAGACCTGCAGCATCCTCTTCCACAACGGCTACTCAGGTCTTGGGAAAGGAGGACAAGCTCCTGGACTCCCTCGGGAGGAAAATCTTTGCCAACTCAGCCTTGCAGCTCAGGCAGGCCAACGCTGAGTTGATATTGGCGGGAGCTAACCTACGAATGTGGAACGGTTTGTCGGAGTTTGAGGAGCACATCCCGGCCGAGAAGTTGGAAGACTTCAAAGGAGGCCTTTCTGAAGCCAGGGTCTTGGCCTCGGATCTCCTGGAGGCTGCGGCTCACCATGTAGACACCTCGGCTCGGGGTTGATACCTCACGGCAGGCGTGGCTGCATGCCACAAAATTTTCTAAGGAAGCGCAAGTCAAGGTGTTGGACCTTCCATTCGATGGTAAGGAGCTTTTTCATTCTACTACTGATGTAGAGCTCACCAAGACCAAGGATAGCACTCAGACGGCTAAATCATTCTGTTCTGGTCAAAGCTCCTTTCAAATCCCTGAG
The DNA here is from genome assembly GCF_040938575.1 of Ambystoma mexicanum. Classification (NCBI taxonomy): domain Eukaryota; kingdom Metazoa; phylum Chordata; class Amphibia; order Caudata; family Ambystomatidae; genus Ambystoma; species Ambystoma mexicanum. The sequence continues at coordinate 1,607,193,914 of NC_090932.1, forward strand.
ACTGTTGTCGCAAAGTCGACCCTCCTCTGGTTTTAGGGGCTTCCTCGACCGCAAATCTCGCAGAGTGGATACTCCTGCGGGGAATAACTGCCGTAGACAACGCACGCAGTTTTTCTCCTGCTCCTCAGCCTCCTCATCAGGTTCAGGTGGCACTGCCACCGATAAACCTGCCAAATGAGGCGTTTCAGCGCTCGCACGAGACCCCGGTGGGAGGACGCATTGCGTCTCATTGGGAGGCGTGGCAGACCATCACAGAAGACAGATGGGTCTTGTCAGTCGCTCGAGCAGGCTTCCGTTTACCTTTACCCCCCTACCCCACCCCTCAACCCTCCTTTTCAGCTGTCGGGCTCACCCTCCCTCAAGGCCGAAGTTCAGAAACTTCTGGACCTCAGAGCTGTGGAACCCGTTCCCCTTGGGGAGCGAGGGGAGGGCCTTCTACTCCCGACTGTTTACGGTGCCTAAACCAAACCAGGCTGGCCTGCGCACCATCCTAGACCTTTCCCAGTTCAATTTTTTCCTACCCCAAGAGAAATTCAAGATGATCATGCCCAGCCAGATACGGTCCTCCTTGCAGATGGGCGATTCGCTCAGCGTGGTGGACCTTCAGGATGCGTACATGCAGATTCTGATCTGGAATCCACACAGGAGATATCTCCGTTTCTCTGTGGGAGAGGAGCACTTTCAGTTTGGAGTGCTTCCTTTTGGCCTCAGCTCGGCGCCGCGTGTCTTCACGAAGATGTCGGTGATTGCGGCCTATCTTCGTCTCCAGGGTATCCATGTGTATCCTTATTTGGACGACTGGCTCTTACGCAGCCCTTGTCCGCTGGCAGCAGCGGGCAACCTCCAGTTTCTCCTTCAGCTCCTGTTCTATCTTGGGCTGTTGGTGAACTGGCGGAAATCCTCCATGACGGTCTCACAGGACCTGATCTTCCTGGGTTTTCGTTGGAACACGATCGACTGCAGAGTTTATCTGACCGAGGACAGAATGGCGGATCTGTTAGCCACCTGTCAGATGTTTGCACAGTCGGAGAGCATGTCGGCCTGGTGGTTCCAGAGGCTTCTGGGTCTCGGACCCAGATGGCTCTTCGGAGTTCATGGCGTCAGGCAGTGGATCCGGATTCCATGCGGATAATGATTCCGGATTCCATGAGAGTGGACCTGGATTGGTGGTCATCTCTCAGCAATCTGTCTGGGGGCACAGGGTTTCAGGACGTGGTCCCCATGGTGATGATCACGACGGACTCCTCCCTTCTAGGGTGGGGTGCGACGTTAGATCTTCAGGTTTCGGACCTCTGGTCGCCTCAGGACAAGCTCCTAGACATAAATCATTGGGAGCTTCGGGCGATCTTCCTAGCACTCAGGGCGTTCAGCCCGCTCATTGTCAACAAGGTGGTCCGCATAAGAACGGACAATGTGGTGTCAATGCATTACATAAACAAACAAGGGGGAACAAAGTCTCCCTCCCCCTCGTGGACCTGTCCATCCAGATTTGGGAGAGGGCCGTGCTTCATGGTGTCTGGCTGCTTGCAGTGCACATCCCGGGCCAGCTGAATGTCGCAGCGGATGCCCTCAGCCGGCGGACAGTGGTCAGCTATGAGTGGGAATTGAAGGCAGAGGTCCTCTCATGGATTTTCTCGTGCTGGGGCACACCGCAGGTGGACCTCTTCGCTACGGTGGTGAACAAGAAGCTTCCTCAGTATGCCTCCAGAGGGGGGCTGGGAGCCTCCTCTCTGGGGGATGCTCTCGAGATTCCATGGCACAACATGAGAGCTTACGCCTTCCCGCCTCTGCCTCTAGTTCACCATGCACTTTGGAAGTTGAAGAACTCGGCGAACTGTTCCCTTCTACTCATAGCCCCGTGGTGGCCGGCCAGGTTTTGGTTCTCAGAACTTCAACACCTGTCGGTGTGTCCGCCGATCAGGTTACCAGTAACTCCCGATCTTCACCAAGGGGAACAGATGTGGCACCCCTCCCCACAATCGCTCAGCTTGGCGGCATGGTGCCTGAGTTCAAGTTTTAAGAGCATCTGAGTTTGTCTGCGGATAACATGCGCATTATCCAGGCAGCCAGGAAACCTTCGACCAGATCTCAATACAAGAGTAAATGGCTCAGGTTCTGTCATAGGTGTTTGGAGAAGAAGTTGGATCGGAGGGTGGCCACGATTGACACAGTGTTGTCCTTCGTGTCCTCCTAGCAGAGTCAGGGGTTCATGACCTGTCATGCAGGACTTATCTCTCAGCGGTTTCCGCTTACCTTTCTACAGACCTGTGTTCTTATTCTCTAACTAACCCCGTGGTGAAGAGGCATTTTGCTGGCTTGACACACCTCTACCCTCCGGTTCGTAAACCGCACCCGCCATGGGACCTAAATGTAGTCCTGACGGCGCTGTGCCATAAACCCTTTGAACCAATGGCTACGGTGGACCTCAAGTACTTGTCTTGGAAAGTGTCCTTTCAGGTCGCCGTTACGTCAGCAAGGAGAGTGAGTGAGCTCCAGGCATTGTCGGTGGAGCATCCTTTCTTGGTCTTTCACAAGGACAAGGTAGTCCTTCGGACAAACCCGGCTTTTCTACCGAAGGTGGTGACCGAATTCCATCTGAATCAGTCGATCTCCCTTCCGGGTCTTTTTTACGAACCCTGCCTCGGAGGCGGAAAGGGTTCTACACTGTCTTGATGTCCGAAGAGCTCTTAAGATCTACCTGGACAGGACTTCCGAGCTTAGGAGTTCTCAACTTTTTGTGACCTTCAGTAACCCTCAGGGCAAGCCGGCGTCTAAGGCAACTATTTCTCGGTGGATCGCCGCCTGCATCAGAGTCTTTCACCGTATAAGGGCTGAAACCTCCTAGGGATATCCATGCACACCTGGTGCGGGGCAAGGCAGCCCTGGTTGCTTTTCAGAAATGTCCCCTGGGAGTCCATTGCTAGGGCAGCTACTTGGGCCTCCCCATCTGCTTTCTGTAAACATTACTGTCTCGACATGAGCTCAAGAGCTGGTGCTCAGTTTGGTCAGGCTGTGATGAAGAACCTGTTTCAGTAAGGGGTATTTCCATCCACCCGTAGTTCCTGTAAGGAGTGCTTGGGAATCTCCCACAAGTATGGAGGAAAGGGGACGGGACGTAGGAGTATTACCAGGTTACTCATCGTAGTGACCACCTTACTCCTAGTCCATAGTCCTCTTTCCTCCATACGCCCGCCCGCTGTCCCCTCTAACAAGATTCCTCTGTTATTGCTAATGGGTCTTTGACCTGGCGATAGAAAAGGACTGATGGGTGATGCACGGGGCGGAGCCAAGGTGGGCGGGGTTACGGCTGCGTGCCGGGCCCCGCGCAGGAAAGAGAGGAGGATGGAGAGATGTCCTACAAGTATGGAGGAAAGGGGACTATAGACTAGGAGTAAGGTGGTCACTACGGTGAGTAACCTGGCAAGTTGCTAAATGTAAACCTTTAAGGGAAAACGAGGGAAGCAGCACTTACTTGAGAAAATGCTTCAAAGGTCCATTACCCTTGATCGGCTTAGACATGGAGGATGGTTCTGTATTCACTCAGTGTTGCTCGGAAGATATGTATGGCTCCGCTTCCGTCTCGCGTGAGGATGGTCATATCACGTGACGATCCGGCGTCTGTTAGCCCTCAGATTCCATGATGCGGAAATCAGGCTGTACTTGCTCAGATCTACACGGGACAGCCAGGACAAGGTCAGGCAGGGCACAGGATACCTAAAGGCAGAGGTCAACACATATTATGGCTAAACGCCAAAAGTATATACAGGAATAATTAGTCAGATTGTATCATATCTTTCTACAAAGTCACCATTGATTTAAAGCCAGGTGGTCCCTGCTTGGGGATTCCTATCCCACAGGTACCCATGCGAGATTACATGGGCAAGTCCATTCTCTTTAATGTGGGGTATATTGCCATCCCTAAAAGTATTTGTCCAGGAGGTGGTAGAGGGTTTTTGAAACCAATAAGCTAGTGCAACTCAAGGGGTCAATTAAGCTAAAAAGGGCGCCATCTTTTCACGTCCATTTATCAAGAGACCGATCGCACTCTAGGACGACAGTGGAATACAACTACTCCCCCAGGTACATGGATCATTGTGTCTCCCATTAGGTAATAGGTTTATACTGAAAGGTATGGTAATGTTGGGTGTAATGGTCACATTGTGATACTGCCCACCCCCCTTGAAGGGGTTTGGAGTTATTTTTATGTAATTAATGCGAAAGTGCCATGCAATGTTTTCATTTATGCCATTTTTGTCTGTTTTCAAATGAAACACCCATTTTTGTTCCCGTTTCAGTAGCAGGTTGGCCATATCTCCCCCTCTCCTGGGGCACTTTACCTTCTCAATTATGGTCCATTCCAGTTCGTTAGCCTGGTGTTTCTTAGAGGTAAAGTGATCGGCCAATGGGGAATTCTCCCGTTTTGTCCTGATACATGACAAGTGTTCCTGTATGTTTTTTTTATTTTTTTTTATTGGTCTGGTAGTCATGCCAATGTACTTCTTGTTACATGGGCATTTTATCATATAGATAACATTCAAGGTGCTACAATTTGTCAAGGAATTTTGCTTCCAGGGCGTATTGAGTCCAAGGTCCACGTACGTTTTAGTGTACACATTACATTGCCTGCATGGTGTGTGGTCAAGTGGGATGCGGAGTTTCATAGTGTGGTGTGATTGATGACTTCGTCTGGAGGCATGTATGAATGTATCAGTGTCTCTCTCAGATTACTTCTCTTTTACGAAAAGAAAGATCTAACAATGCGCCCAGTATCAGATCTGCGCCCTGCAAACACCTATGTCAAGCCACAAAAATTCTGCATGACAACGCTACAAGAAGTAATCCCACTGCTAAAGCGGGGGGGGGGGGGGGGACTTCATGGCAACCTTGGATATGAAAGATTCCCATTTTCATATTTCAATGTTCCCAGCGCACAGAAAATTCTTGCGTTTCAAGATGGCAAACCACTACCAATTCAAGGTGCTACCCTTCTGAATAGCGTCTGCTCCAAGGGTGTTCACCAAGGTACTGGCGGTGGTGGCAGTGCACCTACGCAGGGAAACTATCAGAGCGCCTTGAAACACTAGTGTATAGGTGTGTTATAAATGCCTTATATCAGCGTACCCCTACCTGGACAACTGGCTGATCACAGGGGAGTCTCCCCAAATTTGCAGGCAAAATACTCAAAGAACAATAAACCTTTTCCAATTGGGTTTCTCAAACGAGAAACATTCAAGCCTTGTACCAAACAAAACCAAACAGTTCTTAGGAGCTGTCATAAAGACGGAAGAAGGCCTAGTCTTTCCATCAAAGGAAAGAATACAAAACATACTACTGTAAATACCTTGGTATCAAGCCGGTCACCAGATAAGCGTTCACAAAGCTATGCATTTGCTCGACATGATGGCATCTTGCATTTACCTGGTCCCACACGCACGACTGTGCATGCGCCCAATGGAGGAATAGTTGGTGAAACAGTGGTCTCAGGCAAGCGGTCCATGGGACGATCTAATGGTCATTTCACCAACACTAGTCCAAGCCCTTCGCTGATGGACAAAGGAGAATCTGTTAAAGGGCAAAAACCCTTCCACGATCCGGCGGTGCAAGCGGTACTTACAACAGACGCATCACTTATCGCCTTCATCTCACAGCACATGGTCTGTGGATTCACATCACTGCACAGAACCATATCAACCTGTTGGAGCGAGCTTCTAGCAGTATTCAAAGTGCTTCAAGCATTCGAAGCACAGCTGACAAATTAGTCGGTACAGATCCTAATGACAGCACCACTGCAATGTTCTATATGAACAAGCAGGGGGGCACACATTCTCCAAATCTGTCCAAGCTAGCACAGAAAATATGGAAATGGACACTCAGATTGGGGATGTTCCTGACTTCCCAACATGTTCCAGGGGAACTCAACACCCTGGCGGATTCACGAAGCAGAGATCCCCTACCTGAAGATCACAAATGGTGACTCTACCCAAGTGTCGTAAATCACATTTTCTCACAGTGGGGTTACCCCACGCTAGACATGTTCGCTACAGGAGAAAACAAACAATGCCCAGACTTCGCGTCCAGGTTTCCCCAAACAGACTCCAAGGGGAACGCCCTATGGATGAGTTGGTCAGGGAAATTTGCCTACGCTTTCCCCCCCAACTCCACTAATGAGCAGGATGTTGAACAAGATTCACAGAGAACAGATGACGCTCATCCAAGTTGCTCACATGTGGCAAGACAACACTGGTATCCACATCTGCGCAAACTGGCGATGTGCGATCCCATCAAACTCCCATGCCAGACCAATTTGCAATACTAGCACGGGGGGGATAAAATTACACCCTCAACCTCACTCAATGAACTTGGCAGCATCGCTCCTGAGGTCATAGTTTGAACATCTTAATCTACTACAAAGGTGTATGGATATTCTCAAGGAGGTACGTAAACCCAAAGACCAGACACTGCTATTTTGACAAGTGGAAACGATTTGTAATTTGGTGCCAGTCTAAATAAATCAACCACATAGAATGTACTCCAGCCCACATTCTTACATGCTCCACTTGCTAGACTCAGAGTTAGTCTTTAACTCTATAAAGGCTCACCTGGTGGCTTGATCAGCATACACCACCTCTCGCAAAGTCATGGCGGAAAGTTTCCATCATTAAGGCATTCATAGAGGGAGTAAAAAGACTCCACCGCCAGGATGAGATATCAACGTAGTACTTGCAAAGCTCATGGGGACCCCCCTTTGAACCTATGCATGAGTCAAGTCTAAAACACCTCACATACACGACTGCTTTCATGGTGGCTATAACTTCCATAAGAGTCAGTGAGCTTTAAGCTTCCAGTGCAAGGCCCTTTCATTGTCATCCACAAGTACAAATTGGTATTGAGAACACACCCTAGGTTTGCACCTTGGTTTACAGGAAATTTGGAGATAAACTTATCTATTGAGCTGCCGGCTGTCTTTCAGAACCCAACTAGCTCGACTGAGAGAACTCCATATCTTAGATGTAAGGAGGACGGTCCTTTACTATGTAAACAAGACCAGACCTCTCAGAAAAATGAACCAACTGTTTGTCTCCGTAGCACCAGGCAGAGAAGGAGACTGCATTTCCAAAAATGTCATCTCCAGATGGATAGTCCGATGCATACAGCTGCTACTCAATCAAGCAAAACCCTACCATTCACACCAAGAGCTCACTCCACAAGGTGTACAGGAGCTCCTTTGGCCTTTTATCGCAAACGTCCTGCTGGACGCCATTTGCAAAGCGGCTACATGGAGCTCAGTGCACACTTTCACTCAGCACTTCTGCATTGACACACATTCTAAAGTAGATACCCAGGTGGGACAAGCGGTTCTAAAACATCTATTTGCTGCAAGACCTTCTTGCAACCCACCACCTTCTCCTAACATTGCTTGCTAATCTCTGCATAGCATGTGATCTAAGCAGATTCCACAAGCCTCAGAAAGGGATACATTACTCACTGTAATCGTATTTCTGATGCTTGTATCTGCTTAGATTCACATGCGCCCACTCTTCCTTCCCTTGGAGTAGAAGGTGCATAGATGTTTATCTGATACATATCTGCTTTAATACCCCTGTACTCATGCTACACTTCATACAATCTCATGTCAGAAACAAAACAATCTGAGGGACCTTGACACATGAAGGACCACATATATATGATGTCTTTAATTAGCATACGAAAAAACTTGGCAGTAACGCTTGGTCACCTCAGCTTATAAACTAATCTGAACATGTGTTAACACAACATTCACTGCATTTATCCATATTGGCTGGGTTGCTCCCCAATGTTAGGAGCATGTTAGAAAATAAATAACTGTTTGCAAGGTTTTAGTGACCCCCAAGTCAATATTGTTTGATAGTATGAAATTAAAGGTGTTGGGTTCATCCCGTTCAAATGTAATTCCAGATAATCTTCCATAATTTTACAAAATGTGTATGTTGGCATAATGTTCTAGCATCACCTTCTTCAGATACTCCTCAGGAAAGAAGCCTAGTCTGCCCGACTAACTCCTCTACTAAAGATGTGTGGGTATATTTCATAAGACAAATGGTTAAAATCCTTGAGAAAGATGCCCTGTCCTCCTCGAAACACAAAAAAAGTGGCCGTGCTCCAGTCGACGGCAAGCATAAGAGCACGACAAAACCCTGTGTGCCCTAGAGCCTGTGTCTTAAGCCCAAAACCTCTCGATTCTTTGAGTTCCCAACGGGACAAGAAATCGTCCAAGATGCTGTTTGGCCAAATCCCTCTAAGCATAAGCCGAAGAGTCGCTACCATCGACGGCACGGCCGTCTATTTCATCAATGCCAAAATCGTCAATACAGATATTGACGCTGGCTGTGGAGTCATCAATGCCTTTACCACAAAAAACTCTGGAAAATGTTTTTAAACCTTTATGACCCTTTGATGTGGCACTCCAAAAAAGAGTAATGGCAAACTTGGAGCTTCTATAATCTAGTCCTGCAGTTAATAGAAACCTCACCAGAAAATACAGACCATCCAGTAGCGACATAAGCTACCTGTGAAAACATCCAACACCGGAATGTTTAGTGGTCCAAGCAGCTATGTCTGCCTCTAAGCAAGCTGTGTACCAAACCATCCCTCCAAATAGGATTTGTAAACCTATTGATACCTGGGAAAAGAGTGTTTTTCAGCTGGAAGCATTGCATTAAAGTCTGCTAACTCTACATATGCACTGGCAAAATTCACATTCACCCTGTGTGACTATGTAGCTATGGAGGCTGAGCACATCCCTGAAGGGGAGGAGAAAGAATGCTTCATTAACCTGTTAAGAGGTGGCAAAGAGGCCATGCGAGGGTCTCTTCAATCAGGTCTAGACTCTGCTGACAGCATCAGCAGAGCCATGGCGGCAAGCACTGTTAAACGCGGGTTTGCGTGGTTGAAGTCAGTATTTGAACCTGACATACAATCTAGACTCCAACATGCCCTTTGACGGCTCTTATTTATTTGGTAATAAGGCTGATGAAAGCCTTGAAAAGCTGCAGACCTCAAAAGCGACAGCCAAGTCCCTAGGTGCTGCCATATGGCAGCCACAGCCATTTCACCCCAGCGGATCATTGTGGAGGGGTAGGTTCTTTTTGTTTCTATGCCTCAGTTGGAAGAGCGAGAGGAAAGGCTGGTCAAAGAGAACAAAGAAGATTCCCTTGTGGTGGACGAGGGAGAAGTGCATAGCTCGCCCAAGCAGCAGCGTCTTTACCATCAGCCGCTGCTTCAGCCACCTCAAAACCTCTGAGGTCTTGACTCACCACACCCCGTTGGGAGGCAGACTGTCGCAGCATCTGAAAGAATGGCGAGGTATTACTTCGGATGCATGGGCACTGGAAACAGTAGCCCAAGGTTACTGTCTGCCCTTTACACAGAGTCCTCTGGATCATCCACTGTGTAGCCATTCACTAAATGTTCCAGATACTTTACTGTTGTAGGAAAGTTTGAGCCTGCTAGAGGAAGGAGCTATAGAGCCAGTACCTGTAATGAAGAGAAACAAAGTATGGTACTCTCCCTGTTTCCTGCTTCCCCCAAGAAGGCTGGAGGACTGACACCCATCCTGGACTTGAGATACTTGAACAAGTTCCTCAGGAAGGACAAGTTCAAGATGGTCACACTTTTTCAGATCATTCAGGCCCTCCAGCTCCAGGATTGGATGGTGTCATTGGATCTTCAGGATGCTTATTTTCATATGCCAATCCATCACAAATGCAGAAAGTACCTGAGGTTCGTCGCTGGCAGTTCTCATCAGTTTTCAGTTTTGACATTCAGGCTGACATCTGACCAAGGTTTTCACAAAGCTGATGGCAGTGGTGGCATCGAGTCTCAGGGGGATTCAGGTCTACCATTACCTGGATGATTGGCTGATGAGGGCACATTCACCCGAACAAGCCCTGGAACATCTCGTTATAACCTGCCACTCTCTCCAAAAACTGGGCTTCTCTCTTAATTACAAGAAGTCCCACATGATACCATCTAAAAATCTCCAGTTCATCGGAGCGGTCCTGGATGCATCCTTAGGAAAAACCTCTCCACCTGAAGTGAGGGCTCAACACATTCTGCAGATGGTCACCAAATTCCAGAGTGCCCAGCGTCTTCTGACCATTGACGTTGTGAGGTTGCTCGGCCTCATTCTGCATTTTCCTGGTGACCGTGGCTCGCCTGAGAATGAGATCCCTTCAATGGGCTCTGGGACACAATGGTCTCAATTTTCAGCAGAATGTCGGATCTACTTCCGCTTCCGAGCAAGGTCGCACAGGATCATGGCCAGAGATAACGGTAGTTACGGATGCCTCACTCACGGGGTGGGGAGCCCAAGCCAGCGATTTGTCAATCAGCGGTCATTCGTCTCCATCGGAGTCCAAACTACACATCAACCTTTTGGCACTGTGGGCTATCCGATTAGTACTGAAGGCCTTTTTGCCCTCTGTACGGAGAAAGAAGGTACTGATAATGACGCAAAAAACGAGGGGAGTCCTGGGAGTCCCTCTGCCGGACATTAGTCCCGGTTACGAGAGCCTAACCCATATTCTTTAGATCACTATCTTTCACAGAGGTGAAATATCCAAAACATATCGGTCTTTGTCCTGGGGCAATCCAGCACTGAAATGCTAGGCAATTCTCCTCTGAACAAGAGTACCAATAGCAACTCCATACATGTGTTTCGGTCTGGTTGGACCTAATCAGTAGGGTGGAGCTGTGCCTGAGTAGTTGTATGGGGTCCACATCTGGATTCCCCTAGTAGCTTAGTGTGAGACCCAAAGTTACTTAAATTATGCAAAAAATAAGGAGGGTCCTGATAATGACGAACTACGTGGTCATGTACTACCGTAATATGAGGGGGGGGGTGTTGGGTCGGTCACTACCACTGTGCAGAGAGGCAATGCAGCTCTGGTCCTGGGCAATTCAAGAAGGAATATCCCTGTCGGCAGTTCACCTAGGCGGCGAGAAGAACACAGCGGCTGCCACTCTGAGCAGCAGGCAGAGCAGTCTCCCACGAGTGTGAACTAGCTCAGGAAGTCCTTCAGGAGATCCTCACCCTTTGGGGAACCCCTCAAGTGGATCTGTTTATCGACCATTATCAACAGGTTGTGCAAACTGTTTTGCTCCAGGGAGCGAGTTTGTGGTGGACTGGGAGTTTACACTTCTTTATGCGTTTCCTCCAGTCCCCGTCATTCCGCACGTGATCAGGAGGTTGAGAAAGTTTTGGAAATCCATGATCCTAATTGCTCGGGATTATGCACGGAGGACGTGGTACCAAGACCTTTTGGACATGTCCATATGCCCTCCAATGCGTCTTCCATAAAGATAGGACCTTCTCTCGCGAGTGGATGGTCGGGTTCTACATCCAGAGGTGAAGACACTCGATATAAGGATTGGGACCACCCGGATGACTTGATGGAAGTTTTGCTTTCGCCCAGAAGGCCAGCAACAAAATCCTTATACCGCTGCCAATGGAGCAAGTACTGCAGCTGGTTTAGGGAAAAGGATGTGTACCCCTTTTCAATGTGATACACCTATTTTTATCTTTTTTGATACATTTAGCACATTTGGGACTCCAGATTGGAACAATTAAGGGTTACCTGGCAGCACTTTCAATATTCAATCCCACTGCGGAGGAGACATCATACTTCAAAATACCATTAATAACTGTCTCTTAAGGGACTCATGAATGTGTTTCTTCCTACAACTTTCCAAGTCCCAACTTGGGAGCTTAATTTGGTTTTAAAGTTTTTGATGCGTGCTCCTTTTGAGCCACTCAATTCCTGTTCATTAAGGTTGCTAACTTTGAAAACTATTTTGTTGGTTGCGATAACAGCTTGCAGGGTGAGAGTTGCAGGCCTTATCCTGTAAACCTCCAAACAGACCGAAACACGTGTCTGAGGTTGCTGTTGGTACTCTTGTTTGGAGGAGAATTGCCTAGCATTTCGGTGCTGGACTTCCCCAGGGCAGTACAAAGACTGGTATGTTTGGAATATTTCTTCTCTGTGAAAGATAGTGAGCTAAAGATTCTGGGTAAGTCTCTCATAACCAGGACTAATGTCTGGCAGAGGGACTCCCAGGACCCCCCTTGTTAATTAACCTCCATTTGCCACCTTTTACAAGGATAAGGTTAGGTTATCCTTAAAGTCAAACCCATCATGGCTACCTAAAATTGGATCCGATTACCATTTGGCACAGAAAATTGTGCTTCCAACCTTCTATCCACCACCTCATCCTGGCAAGGAAGAGGAAAGATTTCATAGACTCGACTCAAGGAGAGCTGTAAGCTTTTATATTTAAAGAATGGTAAAGTTACGCCAGCAAGACCAACAAACCTTATCCAAATGGATAATACTGGCTATTTTAGAGTGTTGTAGGCTAGCTGGAAAAGTTCCCCTAGTAGGCTTAAGGGCTCATTCTAGGGGCATGGCAACTCCCTCTGCCCTTCAGAAGGGAGTTTGGATAAAGGATATCTGTGAGGCAGCTACCTGGTCTACTATTCACACTTTTACAAGACATTATCCTCTAGATCAGAGGTCGCCAAACAGTCGATCGCAGGCGACTAGTAGCTCGCCTGAGCCTTTTCAGTCGCCCGCGCTGAAGATACCGAAAAATAAACATTTATCCTAAGTTATATTATTTAATGGTGCTTTTTGCAGCCATGTTCCGTTCCGAACCCTAGTCAGCCCAATTGCAGGCAGAGAGCTTGGCTACTGTGCCACTTGGAACTGCTTGTAAATCCACTGACAAATGTCTGTATCACGTTATGCTTCTGCAGGCCGCCTGTAGTACCACAGTTGGCCTTGTGCGCCCCCCACGACAGTCTTTCTTAAGCAAGCTGCTCTTGTTTGCCAGAGATGTTGGAGGGGCTGGGGCAGGATCAGGATCATTGTGATCACGCAATGAAAATATCACAGTAGCACTGCTGCTCGCCTGAAAATGTTCAAAATAATATTTACAAAATGGTGCAATTTCTTTCAGGTGGTTTCTTTCAAATTCCACACCGTACATTTCCACTTTAAATCACTTCCATGACACAAGTACACCCACTTTTAGTACATTAAGCAATCCATAGACACGCTGTACAGTAGAAGCCTACCAGGGTAGTTCAGCAGGTTGACAGACCGATGCTGAGATGTTATATATTCAAAACTACAGGTTGTTAATCGTATGACTTTTTGCAATGCATTATAAAAAAAGTGCTATACAATGTGTTTGGCCAGGGTATGGGTTGGGCTGGTTGCTTGCTTATATTCAGGGCTGAGGTGGGGATATTTCTGCCCCGGTGAAAATCAAAAGTTAGCACCCATGAACCCACAGTTTAATTTCCTAAAAACTGCTGTCAGCATAACAGAAGCATTTATTTGTGATTAACCAGTTTGACAAGCATATAACATCTTTATAATTATAACTTGTGCTAAAACACAGAGGGGCACACAAATAATAATAATAATGTGTTATTTATATAGCGCCTTAATCCAAAGCGCTTTACAGAGCACATATTTACATGCAATATCACCCAACTGAAATTGGTACTCATGTATCGACCTCAGAAGGATGAAAGGCTGAGTTGGCCTTTCCGGGATTTTAACCTGCGACCTGCAGATCACGCTCAGATCGCAGCAGCGAGCGCTCAACCCGCTGAGCTATCTTACTGGCAAATAACAGAGTATGTGTGGTGTCTGACAAAAAAAAACATTTCAAAGAAAACTTGTGAACGCAAGCAACATTTTTCAATTTGGAAATTACTTTTGTTTTTTTTAATGTAAGTATGAAATGCATATTTGGAAAACAATAGTGTGACTAGCATGTAGAAAGCCTGCATAAAACGCAAAGGAATGGGCACATAAATTACAGGATATTTGTGTGATAGTCCAACACATATCTGTCTTTTTGAGACAGCTACTAATAAATAAATAATGCAACAAAGAGGTTTTTGAAGTTCTTAATATATTTGTGAAGGCAAATGTTATTCCATCTATTTATAGAGGGAAAATAATCGAGCCAAAAAAAAATGGTAAAAATTCCGAGGTTTATAAATATCCCCACCCCGATATCGCCCGCTAGTAGCTCTCCACTGTTGGCCTCCACTACAAGTAGCTCTAGCTAACGTAAAGGTTGGAGACCCCTGCTCTAGATACTTCTAACAATGAAGGAACATTTGGGAAGACAGTTCTATGCTCCATTCTTGAAAATTAATAACATTCACAATTCATAAACCCTCCTCAAAATGTAATACTACTTTGTGTGTCGATCATAATATGAGGAATACTTGGGAGGAACACGTGGGAGGAACATCCAATCGAAAGAACTTTACCACGGGTAAGAAAGTTGTTCTTCTATATGTCTTATATAACTTGTGTTGCTGCATATTTACTTGTTGTTCAGCAAGTTACACAATTCACCTCCACAGCTACTGATGATCTTCTCCGACTGGTTTCTGGGCTCATCAGGGAGGCAGTCTCACTTGCAACAAAGAGCCAGTGCAGGTATAATCAATCAATGTTGAAAAGATGGGTTCTCCCCATTCTATTTCTGAGGCTTGTGGATGTGCTTAGAATCACCTGCTTTGCATAGGCTAGGGTGTATGAATTGTGAATGTTATTACTTTTTCGAAATTCGAAAAGGGACACCGATGGGGCGTGACTGTAATTCTATCCCTAGTGTGATGTACCCATGATCCCTTGGTCTCTCAGATCATTTTTTGCCACCATGGTGGAAAATTGTTCTTTCTTTCGAGTCAGTAGCTCGTGCTACTTTGTGAGTTGAAACTCACCCAAACCTCTTCTGTCGTTTGCATTTCGATGCACTCAGTGGATGGATGATCCCGTATTCAGAAACAGACATTCTGTTCCGACGATGGAGTGCAGCCTACACCAGGCTTCGACCTGACCAGTAGATGGAGTTGGGGGGGACTGATCCTTTCTTGTTAGAGAAGATATTACCCCCCCCCCCATTTCCTGCCCTTAGTACATTTGTCCTGCTGCCTCTGTGTTCGCTTTCCACTATGGAGCGCACCCTTGTTAAATTATTTTCAAAGTGCAGCAGAACATTCCTGTGCATCTTCAAACACAAAGTTTGAAACCACTGCCTTCCACGTGACCATCTTGAAACCTGTTGCGCGGCATGCACGCTCTATAGACCCAAGACCCTAAAGGCGCGCCTGAACAATCGGTGGGCAGCATAAGCCATGCCGGTAGAGTCTGAACCAGCCGGTGGGTTTTTTTTTCAGATCGCCAAGGCAGCTAAGACTCTGATTTGGTGCTCGAGGACACTACCTTGGAACAATCTAGCTCCCGCACGCCTGTCCCCAAACTTGAAAGGCAGTCGCAGCGCACTCGTATGAGGAAGGCCTCTGGCGACGCCGACGTACATGCGCACATTTCCCATAAACGCAACCCAGGACTGTGAACGAATGGGAACTTCCTTAAAAGGTGAGGCTTTTGGGACTAGAGGCTGTCGACCACTGGAGGACAACAGCCGATGAAGATGTGAAGAGATGCCAGCAGCACCCTCCTGGGCTGTGAAGTGCCCGGTGAAGCCCTGCAGCTGTGCTGACACTGTTTTTGTATCGACTGGGAAGACTGTACGGGATGAGTTTCTCGCTTAGGCTGGTGGGACCAACTAGCGTCAAGACGAACGCTCTTTTGGTGCAACCCCCGACTTGCTGTGACTTTCCAAGGATGCAGAATCCCAATACCCGGGGATCCCTGACCACCTGTGAGTGTATTGTCTTCCGAGGTGCGAATCTGGCCAAAACTTCGTGGGCATCTCGAGGACCGTACAGAAGCAGGACATCTTCGTCCAGAGTCACCTCACCAGTGTCCAGGACTGAGGGACATTTAACCAGAGCTAGATGTTCTTCTTTGGCACTGAGAAAAAGCTGCCAAAACCGCAGAGCCGCTGAATCGAGTAGAATCTGTTGCTTCCGAATCCCTCTCTCGAGTGCTGCCACAGGAGCCCGCCAGACATCCTCGCTTTCGTTCCCCCGACTAATGACCAGGAACAAGGGTCTGCTTCACTGCAACCAGAAGGGATCCAGCTGGAACAAATTCTTTATTTCACAGGTACTGTGGGGTTTGGGGTACATTAACCTTTTGCCATTTGTGGTGCTTCCTACCTTGGGGAGTACTATTGTACCCTATTCTGAGTTGGCCTCAATTCACTTGCACCGGCCTTTCAGCTTGTGCTTCAAGGTGACTCCTTGAGTTGCTGTGATTTTCTATTTGAAGAATTGACTATTAAAACACATTTTCTAAGAGAGCAACTTCTAACTGGCCCATTGACTTTGGCTGTTCTTGCTCCCTAAAAGCCCCTTTCTGAACCTATTGGCTTTGGCAGTGTGTTCTCCCTTACAGGTTTTAATTGTTGAACTCTATTATTGCTGGTATAAAAGACTGCCTGCATCCCATTGGAAGAATCTAACTGTTTTTTAGAATACCAGTATTTTCTTATCTAACCTTTCCCTCCCTTATACTTCAATACTGCAAAGGTGATACAAAAAAAGTGTTATTACTGACCTCAAATGACGTCACCCTTGGTGATGGAAAATGTGTAACATATGAAAGAATTACTATTCATCTTTTTTATTGCTGTTAGTTGCTGATTTTTAAAGAATACTTTAAATATCTTTGTGTATATATAAATAAATGTGTTACATAACTTTAGGTGGGTGTTTACTTGGATACCTGTATTTACTAATACGTCCCGTCCCCTTTCCTCCATACTTATGGGACATTCCTCCGTCCTGTCGGACGGGACCGTAGCACTTTGAAAAAGCTTCAAAAGTGTTGCTAAAAGGTTTAGTCCTTCCTCTCTTTCTGCGTGGGGCACAGCACACGGCCGTAACCCCGCCCATCTCGGCTCTGCCCCGCGCATCGCCCATCAGTCCTTTTCTCCGCTCGTTCGGGACTGGACGCACTTGTATCTGTGGAAGAATGTATTCCCTTTTTCCTCTTCTCTGGTTCTCACTAGCGATCGCGTAATAGCCTGTTGTTTAAACTAAACTTTCCAGATTGTTCCTCGTGTCATTGACACTTCGTGAGGACTGCCAGAACTGTTGAGGGGGCAAGGAGTGGAAGTTCCTCCTTTACCGGCAGTGCCGAGGTCCTTCCTGTGAAGGCTAGTTTGGGTATTGGTATGTCGCAGAAACATTACAGGCCACATAGTACCGCCTCAGCAGAGGTTCCTTGTATAAAGGCTAAAATGAAGACCTCTGATGCACTGACAGGAACCCCTGCCTCACTTCCACACATGCTGCAGTTCCCCTCAGGTGATGGCAAAATGGCGGCTGTTCCCGCCACGACCACGGTGGCCTTTTTGGGCGTTTCTCCCACAACTACGCCATTGGCCTCAGGTGTGGGGAGCGGTTTTGTAGGTGAACATAAGGTTCTGTTTGCGCATCCGTTCCGTCCAGTTTGACTGGAACGCTCGGATGCCCCTTCTGCATAACATCTTGCTGCCTGTGGGTTCGGCACCCTTGATTTATGTGGACACCTCAGGGGATGGGCAGGCTTGGCAACCCTCCCCTCTGCGTCCGTGGAATTATCCCCCTCATGAGGCCTTTTCCGGCAGCTCCAAAGCTTTCTCCGGAGGACACTTTTTTGGCAAATTTCAGGTACTCATGCGTACTGACCCCATGAGGGAGTATTTCAAGAGTCATTTTAGGTAGATATGCCCACCTGCACCTCTGGCTGCCCCCGCACCTCCGGTGGTTCCACTGGCACTGCCCTTTCCTACGGTGCTTCCCCCGACCCTCCCGCCCTTGCCTCTGTAGTCCCCCATGGACAAGGCGGTGCCTGACACGGTTTAGCAGGACCCTGACCTGTCGGATGATGCACAGGGCGATCAGGACCGCGAAGACCAGCCCCGCTCAATGAGAGCTTTTCCTGACCGGGTACTGGACATGATGTGCCTATTGGATGTTCCAGTGCCTGAGGCACCCGCTCCGCAGAAGGGTGTGCTTTCAGGGGCGTTCACCTTGTCTCCTTCGGAGCGTGCAGAAGGACATTTTGGCCGAGGTCTGTAGAGTCTGGGAAAAACCACACTCTGGACTTTTCGTCAATGCTGCGTCCACTTTACTGGCCAGGCCTGCAGCATCCTCTTCTACAACGGCTACTCTGGTCCTGGGGAAAGAGGACAAGCTCCTCGACTCCCTTGGGAGGAAGATTTTTACTAACTCTGCCCTGCAGCTCCGGCAGGCCAATGCAGAACTGGTGTTAGCGGGGGAGAATATGAAGATGTAGAAAGGTCTGTCGGAGTTCGAGGAGTTCATTCCGGTCGAGAAGCTGGAAGACTTTAAGGCGGGATTGTCCGATGCTAGGGTCTTGGCCCAGGATCTGCTGGAGGCTGCGGCTCATCACGTTGACACTTCGGCTCGGGGCCTTATGCTGGGAGTTGATACCTCTCGACAGGCATGGTTGCATGCCACCAGGTTGTCAAAGGAGATGCAGGACAAGGTGTTGGACCTGCTGTTTGACGGTAAGGAGGTTTTTCATTCCACAACGGATGTGGAGCTGACCAAAACAAAGAACAGCACCCAGACAGCTAAGTCCTTGTCCGTCCTGGTTAAAACTCCTTTTAGAACACAGAGACCATTGTTGCAAAGCCGGCCTTTTTCTGGTTTCAGAGTGTTTCTAGATCAGATATCCCACAGAGTGGATACCCCTTCGGGTAATTCTCGCTGGAGGCAGCAACAGACTCCTTTTTTTTCCGCTTCTCAGGTTCAGGTGGTGTAAGACCACTGAAAAGTCTGCCAAATGAGGCTTCTCTGCGCTCGCACGAGACCCCGGTGGGAGGACGCATTGCATCTCATTGGGAGGCATGGCAGACCATCACCGAGGACAGGTGGGTCTTGTCAGTTGCTCGGGCGGGCTTCCGCTTACCCTTACCCCCTACCCCACCCTTCAACCCTCCTTTCCAGCAGTCTGGATCGTCCTCCCTAAAAGCCGAGGTTCAGAAACTGCTGGACCTCAGAGCTGTGGAACCCGTTCCCCTTGGGGAGCGAGGGGAGGGCTTCTACTACCGGCTGTTTACGTTGCCCAAACCCAACCAGGCTGGCCTGCACGCCATCCTAGACCTTTCCCAGTTCAATCTTTTCCTACCCCAAGAGAAATTCAAGATGATCATGCCCAGCCAGATACGGTCCTCCTTGCAGATGGGCGATTGGCTCAGCGTGGTGGACCTTTAGGATGGGCACATGCAGATTCTGATCTGGAATCCACACAGGAGATATCTGTTTTTCTGTGGGAGAGGAGCACTTTCAGTTTGGAGTGACTCCTTTTGGCCTCAGCTCGGCGCCGCGTGTCTTCACGAAGATGTCGGTGATTGCAGCCTATCTGCGTCTGCAGGGTATCTATGTGTATCCGTATTTGGACGACTGGCTCTTACGCAGCCCTTGCCTGTTAAAAGCCACGTGCAATCTGCAGTCTCCCCTTCAGCTCCTGTTCCATCTTGGGGTGTGGGTGAACTGGTGGAAATCTTCCATGACGGTCTCGCAGGACTTGATTTTCCAGGGTTTTTGCCGGAACACGATCGACTGCAGAGTGTACCTGACCGGGGACAGAATGGCGGATCGGTTTGCCATCTGTCAGATGTTTGCGCAGTCGGAGAGCATGTCGGCCTGGTGGTTCTTGAGGCTTCTGGGCCTCATGGCCTCGTGCGTATTGGCTCTTCCTCTTGCTCGTCTCAAGATGAGGCGAACTCGGATGGCTCTTCAGAGTTCTTGGCGTCAGGCTGTGGAGCCAGACTCCAGTTGATAATGACTCTGCCATGAGAGCGGACCTGGAGTGGTGGTCATCTCTTAGCAACCTGTCGGTGGGGGTGAGTTTTCAGGACCCAGCCCCTATGGTAACGGTCACGACAGACTCCTCCCTTCTAGGGTGGGGTGCGACGTTGGATCTTCTTCAGGTCTCGGATCTTTGGTCGCCTCAGGACAAGTTCCTCCACATAAATCATCAGGAGCTTCTGGCGATCTTACTAGCGCTCAAGGCGTTCAGACTGATCATTGCCAACAAAGTGGTCCATATCCGCACGGACAATGTGGTGTCAATGTATTACATCAACAAGCAAGGGGGCACCAAGTCTCCCCCTCTCGTGGACCTGTCCATCCAGATTTGGGAGTGGGCGGTTCTTCAGTAAAAATTCCGGGCCAGCTGAATGTCACGGCAGATGCCCTCAGTCGGACGATGGTCAGCTACGAGTGGGAATTGAAGGCGGAGATCCTCTCATGGATTTTCCTGCGTTGGGGCACTCCGGAAGTGGACCTCTTTGCGACAGCAGCAAACGAGAAACGTCCTCTGTATGCCTCCAGAAACGGGCTGGGAGCCTCCTCTCTGGGGGATGCTCTCCAGATTCCATTGGCACAACATGAAGGCTTATGCTTTTCTGCCTCTGGTTCATTAGACGATTTGCAAGCTGAAGAACACGGTGAACTGTTTGTTCCCTTCCACTCATAGCCCCGTGGTGGCCGGCCAGGTTTTGGTTCTCTGAACTTCAACACCTGTCAGTGTATCCACCGATCAGGTTACCGGTGAGTCCCGATCTTCTTCACCAGGGGGATCAACAGCTCTGGCACCCCTCCCCACAATCGTTCAGCTTGCCGGCATGTTGCCAGAGTTCAGGTCTTTAGAACATCTTAACCTGTCTGCGGATACCATGCATATTATTCAGGCAGCCAGGAAACCCTCGACTAGGTCCTAGTACAGAAGCAAATGGCTCAGGTCTGTCATTGGTGTTTACACAAACAACTGGATCCAACAGCGGCTACGATTGACACTGTACTGTCCTTTGTATCCCACCTAGCAGAGTCGGGAATTCACGTTCTGTCATGCAGGACTTATCTTTCGGCTGTATCTGCCTGCCTACCTATCTACGGACCAATGCTCTTACTCGGTCTAATCCAGTGTTTAAGGGACATTTTGCAGATTTGACACTCCTTTATCCCCGGTTCATAATCCGCACCCGTTGTGGGATCTAAAGGTGGTCCTTACGGCGTTGTGCCATAAACCCTTCGAACCAATGGCCACGGTGGAACTCAAGCACCTGTCGTGGAAGGTGTCCTTTTTGGTTGCCGTTACCTCAGCAAGGCGTGTGAGTGAACTCCTGGCTTTGTCGGTGGAGCATCCCTTCTTGATTTTTCACAAGGATAAGCTGGTCCTACGGACAAACACTTCTTTCCTGCCGACGGTGGTCTCTGATTTCCATCTAAATCAGTCAATCTCCCTGCCGGTTTTCTTCCGGAACCCTGCTTTGAAGAGGAAAGGGTTCTGCACTGCTTCGATGTTAGAAGGGCTCTTAAGTTCTATCTGGACAGAACTTCGAATTTAGGAGCTCTTAACTGTTGGTGACCTTTGGTAATCCACAAGGTAAGCAGGCCTCTAAGGCGACCATCTCCAGATGGATCGCTACCTGTATTACGCAGTCTTACACTGTCCAAGGACTGCATCCTCCTAAAGGTATTCATGCACACCTGGTGCCGGGCAAGGCAGCTGCAGTTGCCTTTCAGAAATGTCCCCCGGGAGACCATCTCAAAGGCGGCTACTTGGGCCTCCCATATTGTCTAGACCTGAGCTCCAGATCTGATGCTCAGTTTGGCCAGGCTGTGCTGAAGAACCTTTTTCAGTAGGGGGTTTTCCATCCACCCGTAGTTCCTGTGAGTGCTTGGGAATCTCCCATAAGTATGGAGGAAAGGGTACGGGACGTAGGAGTATAACCAACTTACTCATTGTAGTGACCACCTTACTCCTAGTCCATAGTCCCCTTTCCTCCATCTGCCCGCCCTCCGTCCTCTCTAAAAAGGTTCCTCTGTTATTGCTTAAAGGTCTCTGACCTGGCAATAGAAAAGAACTGATGGGCGATGCGCGGAGCCGAGATTGGCGGGGTTACGGCTGCGTGCTGTGCCCCGCGCAGAAAGAGAGGAAGGTCTAAACATTTATGCAAAATTTTTGATGCTTTTTCAAAGTGGTCCGGTCCCACAGGACAGAGGAATGTCCCATAAGTATGGAGGAAAGGGGACTATGGACTAGGAGTAAGGTGGTCACTACGGTGAGTAACCTGGTTATTTCCTTGTACAGCTCACATTACCCCTCTTAAGATGAGCCTGGCTGCTCAGTCACACTACCAACTTGTGTATTACAGGCCTATAATAAAAGGTGGGTTACCTAATACCAAGAGAAGTCTTGTGTAGTCCCACACCAGTTGGACTGCACTAATTCTTACCTAACACAGCCTACTGAGCAGCCTCCTATACCTCCCCCATTGTCTACAACACCTTCTCTTCCAGCGCCAGCCCTGCCGCGCAGGGAATCTTCACAGGGATCTCTTCATGAGGACATGCAGTCCACACAGGCTGACAAGTATATGTGGGTAGATGTCCACGATGACCCTGGCCAGGCGAGTCGGGATGACCCAGACATCTTTGTCGACCCTGACAATAGTTGAGGACGGTTAATCGTCCCCTATTGCAGACTAACCTATCTACAATGAGCTGCTGAAAAAGGCTGCTCAATGTTTTGGCATCGTCACTGAGGAATCCAGTCCCGCTGGGGCTGACTTCGTTGAAAAAATTCTCCACAAGAAAAAGCCTGTTAGCCAGGCTGTCCCTCTACTAAAGTCCATAAAAAGGGTTGCTCCGTCCCGGTCTACTCAGTCTTACTAGGTCGGTTAACCCATGGGTGGATAAATCTTTTAGGCCCACTCCTTCAGATCTGCTTTACATTAGGGGTCATGTCAAGCCTGATTCTCTGGTGGTGACTACTACCAGAAAGAGAGTTGGCATTCTACTCTCAACCTCAGAGGCATTCCCCAACAAGGAATGCAAGAGACTTTATATGCTTGGAAAGCGTATTAAAACCTCCCCTGCGTACCTCACCAGGATAGCAAACAACACCACATTGCTTGCCAACTACAGCAGCATCCAGTGGATTGAGTTCTCGCAGCATCTAGACTTGGTTCCAGAGCCAGCTCGCACCCACCTTCTCAGGATCACCACCGAAGGCAAACCGGTTTCCCAAGTCATCCTTGAAAATGTCTTTGATTCCGCAGACAGCTCCGGAAGGGTCATGGCAGAGGGAACTCTCTTAAAAAGACATTCCTGGCTCAGAGACTCTGGATTTAAGCCAGAAACGCAAGCAGCTTTAATCAACCTGCCCATCTGGGTGAGTCTCTTCTTTGGCAAAGCTGTTGACGATCAGCTGGAAACGGCAATAAAGAAGCATGAGACAATCAAGACCCTTGGTCAGATCTCCAACAAGCCCTTTGTTCCTAGAGGAGCGTTTAACACACGGTGTAACTTTCGGGAGCAAGGCTCAGAAAAAACCAGGCCAAGCCAGAGCAAGCTTCTCTGCTGCCTCCATTTACAGCCCACATGGTCAGTCGTCTTACCTGTACCAGCAGCGTGGTTTTTGCTCCGGGAAAGGACGAAGCACAGCTGCAACCTCTAGGGGCCAGCAGCCCCTGCTTCCAAATGGTGTGCCGATCCATGTTCCCTCCTGTGCGTCCCAAGTCGGTGGTCGCATAACTCTCTTCATCCAGCAATGGAGGGAATAATGTCAGACCGCTTGGTCCTTGATACTGTGGCCAAAGACTATGTGGAGTTCCTCAAAACACCTCGCCACCGTCCACCGTGTGTAGGACAAATGTCCTAACACCTCTGCATCCTCAAGGAGGAGATGCACATCCTATTACAGAAAGAAGCCATCAAGCTGGTGCCCGTCATGGAACAAAATTAAGGCATTTATTCAATTTACTTGCTTGATTCAAAGAAAAATACACAATGCCCCCACTGCTGTACCTGCGCCCTGCAAATGCACATGTCAAACTTAAAAAACTCAGGATGACAACTCTGAAGGAGGTCATCCCACTACTGAAAATGGTGTGTTACATGGCAACATTGGACATGAAAGATGCATACTTATTTCAATGTTGCCAGCCCACAAATACCTCTGATTCCAATTGGGAAACGATAACTACCAATTCAAGTTGCTACCATTCAGCATTGCGCCAGCCCCTAGGGTATTCACAAAGGTCCTAGCAGTGGTGGCTGCACACTTGCACAGGCAGTCCATTCCAGTGTACCCTTACATAGACTGGCTAATTACTGGGGGCCCTCCTTTAGTACATGCAGCAAATTATCAATCTGCTGTTCCAATTGGGCTTTTCCATAAACAAAAAGTCGTCCAGTCTAGTGCCAAGCAAAGCAATTTCTGAGGGCACTAATCAAAACGGGCGTCAGACTAGTCTACCCCGCCCCCCCCCTCGAAGAAAGGTTCCAAAATATGCTTTTTCAAACACTTCAGTACATAGCTGGTCGTCAAGTGAGTGTATGAAAGGCAATGTGCCTGATGGGAATGCTGTCTTTCTGCATCTAGCTAGTGACTCGCGCCAGGCTGCTTATGCATTCAATGCAAGAGTGGCTAGCGAACCAATGGTCGCAAGCAAGCGGGTTGTGGGACAATCTAGTGGTGGTTTCGCAACCTCTGGTTCAATCGCTACTGTGGTGGAACAGAGACAATCTGCTAAAGGGCCATCCTTTCCACACACCAGCGATCTCGAGGCCACTCGTACGACACACTCATCAATGACTGGGTGGGGTGCTCACTTCCTCATAACACTGCTCACGGCCTGTGGACACAGGCGCTCAAGAAGAAGCACCTCAACCTTCTCAAACTACTAGTGATTCTCAAGGCACTTCAAGAATCAGCTAGCGCACAAGACAGTCCTTACAGACAGTACCATGGCAGTGGTTTATGTAAACAAACGGGATACTCATTCTCCAGGGATTTCCAAAGTAGCCCAGAACGTCTGGGGGTGGGCCCTGCATCACATGTTCCTAGTGGCACAACCTGTTCCACTAAGGAGTACAATGCTACCCTCGGAACACGAATGGCAACTAAACAGATGTGCTGAACAACATCTTCCCAGAGATGGACCTTTTCGCAACCCTGGAAAACGCGTAATGCCAAGATTACACATCCAGGTTTCCACAGAAAGGATCTAAGGGGAATGCACTTGTGATTAAATGGTCAGGGGAATTTGCATATGCTTATCCCCCCCCCAACCGCCCGACAGCTTTAATGTGGGCACACCAGACCTCGTTCTCACTCTTACAACTAATTTCCCTGTGTCCTCCCATGAAACTACCCTACACAGAGACAACCTGCTGACCCAGGATCAGGAATCCACGCTGCACCTATGCCCTCAAAAGCTGAACTTAGCAGCTTGGCTCCTGAGGTTATAGAATTTGGTCACCTTAACCTAGACGAAAGTTGAATGGAAATACTCAAGGAGGCATGCAAGCCTAACACAACGCACTGCTAGTTTAACAAATGGAAAGGCTTTGTGGTATGGTGAAGAACATGGTCTCTCAATCCAACCAACTGTTCGCCCACTAAGATAGTTCACTACCTGCTCTACCTATGTGACTCAGGATTAGTGTTTAACTCACTCAAAGTACACCTAGCGGCTCTCTCTGCTTACACCATGTCTCAGAACAAGATCTCGTGGTGGAAGGTGCCAGTAGTTAAGGCTTTCATGAAGGGTGTAAAAAAACCGGTACCCTCCCGTCTCTAATCCTACTCCCGGCTGGGACCTCCATGTCGTTCTCACAAGGCTCATGGGGGCCGACGTCGAGGTTATGCCCAAAGCCACCCTTAAAACAACAGCCTTTCTTATAGCTGTTATATCAGAAGGGTCAGTGGGGTACAAGCTGTCGGTACAAAACCTCTTCGTAGTGATGCACAAAGACAAGGGGGTGCTACGCACACATACATGCTTCTCACCCAAATTCATTTCTACATTCATTCCAATCAAACTATAGAGTTTCCTGGGTTTTTCCAGAACCCTCCAAATGCAGGACAATGAAGTCTACATAGAATGGATGTACGCAGAACTATTGGGTTCTACCTGCGAAGGACAAAACCGATCTGAAAAACAGATAGTTTCTTTGTATTTGTAGCCACTAGAAGAGGACCCCATCTCTAATGCAGCAATTTCTAAATGGATTGTCAACTGTATCCAACTTTGATACTCTCTTGCCAAAAATACATTGTCTTTTAAGCCCAGAGCACACTTAACTGGAGGCACTGGGGCAACTCGAACCTTCATAGCAAATATGCTTCTAGATGCCATTTACAAGGCTGTCAGTACACACCTTCACCCAACATTACTGTCTGGACACATGTTCTAGGGGTGATACACAGGTGGGACAAGCAGTGTTTAAACATCTCTTTGCAGCACTATCTTCTAACAACCCAGCTCCTTCTAGCAGTACTGCTTGCTAATTGATGCAAAGCATATGATTCTAAGCAGATCCACAAGCCTCAGAAGGTATACATTACTCACTGCAATCGTATTTCTGATGCGTGTATCTGCTTAGAATCACATGCACCCGTCCCTCCTCCCCTCTTGGAGTAGAAAGTGCCTGGGGAAAAAAGCATAGAATTTCACACCTCATGGTCTCTCTAACTCCACGCTTACAACTTACTCCCTCTTGTCCGGAACAAATAATCTGAGGGACCTTGCTGCATGAGGGATACTGGGTACAGGGTACGTCACACTAGGGATAGTATTAGTCACGGCCTGTCGACGTCCCTTTTCGAACTTCGAAGGCTTCTTGTGCAGTACTCTGCAACTTACACTAGATCTCGGCCTATGCAAGGCATGTGAATCTAAGCAGCTACAAGGGCCAGAAATACGATTACAGTGAGTAATTTGTCATTTGTCTCAGGAGGTTAGCTCAGGGGCAAGACGATCGCCTTGGAAGTAAGACGATGTGGAGCAACACAGGTTCGATCTCTGTGTCAGCGATTAGAAACCTGGGTATTAAGCACGTTATAAATAACCAATTACAATTGGGGACGACGCACGAAGCCTCCAGAATACTTAACTGCTTTACCAATATGCCATTAGAAAGAAACAAAGCTCAGAATTGAGACATCATATTGTTGATGCTGTCTTTTTAAGAATGTCCCTTACATGGAGGCGAAGTATGTGAACAAGCAGCCGGAGAGCTGTGAAACGCAATGTACAGTGTTTCCCTATTTTATTTTCCCCTGTGACCTCATTAAAGCTGGACACTTTTTATCTAGAACACTGCTTTTGGAGTTTTGTATCCATTGGGAAGATGATTGAGCACGGCTCCATCTGAGTGCAACCCAAGCGTTGTACACCACACTTTTTGTCTTTATAGGTTTTGTGCTTGGACCAATATGTAAATATATTTTGCTATTTGTCATTATTGTACTATAAATATTGGCACAGCCTTTAAAAGGACCTCTCAAATGCCAAACACGTGTTAGTTAGCACTTGGCCAAATGGGAATATATTAGCATTTAGGCATTTGAATATTGAAAACCCATCTGCGGGATGTCCCATATTTAATTTACAATACTTAATGAAATAAATCATGATAAAAAATTGGGTCATTGATTTCGCTCATATTCCTTTTGATCAGCCTGAAGTACTGAAATGAGTCGGACCCTTTTTTGGATGTGCACCAACAGGAGGTGCCATTTTGTTCTGTCTTTACAAAACCGTATTGGTGCTTTCACAGTAATTGGAAAATTCCACAGTAGTAGCCTTGCCAGTTAATATAAACTAAAATATAAAGGAGGGAACAAAAACAGCCATTCACAATAACGCAGGCTGTCTTTCATGCAAAATCTCCTCATTGAATGTGAAAATGATGACGAGGCAGAGCTTGCTGTTGAGAATTAGTGTTACTTCTGGGATGGGGACTTTACAATTTGCCATAAAATTCCTTCTCAAACTTTGTGGGAGAATACACAAAGACTTGAAAATGCGTGGAGATGCATTATTATGGATTGACAAAAACATTGAAAGCAAGCACTTAGAATGTGTTGAAAATAAAGAAGGTGACCATGCATTTGTTGAACACCAGACCTGGTAGTATTATCAAATGTATTGCCTGGAAGTCCTAATAAAGATACAAATGAGATGAGCGATGTCTCTGAAATATATCCAACACGGAAACAGAACCACTGTTTAAAGCGCATGCAAGGACGTGAATTGAGAACAAAAAAGTGCGAGGCCATAGTCTGATTCTTTAAGCTCTACACTCTAGTCCCCTCCTAAAAATATGGGCATAAAGATAAAAAGGCAAACAGGCAGAAAAAAGGGGCTCATGAAAAGTACAGGCAGGCTCACCAATCGGCTGCTAAAGGATAAAGTAGCTGCTGAAAAAAGCTGCTGACAAAGAGCAAGTACGCCTTGACTAACAATATGCTATTGAAATTGAAAGTAATGTTTGTCAAAGGGAAGTAAATAATTTGCACTCTAAATCTACAGCAATTGATAGGCATCAAGAAGTCACTAAAGCAAACGATGTGGATACAAAATACTGCTATTAATCTAGATCTTCACTATAACGAGTAATAGTAAGAGCAGAGTCAATAGGTTTGATCTTTTACAATTAATAAATCAAATGCATTAATTGCGGGTGTTGTTAGAATTTGTAGAACCATTGGAGCATGGAGATAGAAAAACATCAAAGGCTGACAGTCTCTTTTGAAATGTTTGCATCAGGGCAACTTTGCCAAATTGGAATATGATCTGGACTCGCCACTTCTATTTCATGAGAGCCCTCCTTCCTGTTGTTGCAAATGTGTGACTAGCTCAAACAAGGCCATGCTTGCAGCAAGGGCCCGACATTAAGATATGGTGATAATGTTACACCTCCCTACATGTAAAGCGCCCGGGCCGGATGGATTACCCATTGAGTTCTATAAAACATACAAGCAGGAGCAGCTGCTGGCCATGTTTAGTGAAGCTTATGAGCGGGGGAAACTGCCGGCATCTCTCCGTGAGGCAGTGATCATCCCGCTCCTGAAACCGGGCAAGCCGGAGGAGGAATGTGGGTCCTATAGGCCCTTGTCCATGTTCAACCAGGATAGCAAAATACTCACGGCAGTGCTGGCCAACAGGTTAAAGAGGGTAATTGGTAAGCTGATACACCCAGACCAAACCGGTTATGTCCCTGGCAAAAACATCACGGACAACCACAGGCGGCTACACTATATCATCGATCAAACCAAGGTAGACGCGGATGAGATGGCTATCGTGTCGCTGGATGCGGTTAAAGCCTTTGATTCAGTGCGGTGGCCGTGGTTGAAAGCAGCCATGAAAGGAAACGGGATGGGACCGGGATATATCAGATGGGTCCAGCTGTTTTACAGCTCCCGATTGTGAGACCCATCTGGACCCATAGTTTCCGAAAAATGGCAGCTCAGCAGGGGGCTCAGACAGGGTTGCCCCTGGTCACCCATGTTATATATTCTGGCATTGGAACCGCTGGCAATATGCCTGCGCCAACAATACGGGGAGGTGGGGATTCACACAACAGGGGGCTCACACCTGATATCCTTGTATGCGGATGACATGCTCCTCTACTTGCGCTACCCCGAGGAAAACTTGCATTATGTGCTGAAGGTGATGAATCGTTACACCAACTTCTCGGGCATATCGGTGAACCCCGGGAAGTCTAGCTTGTTCCCCTTGGGGAGGTACAGGAACACCCCACCGGAGAGACTACCCGTTCTGCGGATACCCTGGCAGACGGTGACATTTAGATTTCTGGGCGTGAACATTTTCCATAAGATAGAAACAGAGCACAAACATAATACAGAGAAGGCGATCAAGGGAATTAGGAATAGCATAGCATTCTGGTCTAGATTACCCCTAGCAATGATGGGGAGAGGAGCTCCGCTCAAAATGGTCGATTTGCCCAGACTCTTGCACTTTTTTGTGAATGTCCCGTACCTGATCCCCAGATGCTTATTTGTAAGACTCCATGGCATGTGTAGGGGCTTCTTATAGGGCAACTCCAGGAGTAGGGTGGCCCTGTGGAAACTTCAGAATACTTGTGATAGGGGGGGCATAAACCTGCCAAATTTTGAACTGTATTACCTAGCAGGACAGCTGTTGTACGCAGCCAGGTGGTTGTCTGCTGAAGACTCGGCGGAAGCTAGGCTTTTGCAGGGTGACTCAGCCCCATACTTCTTAAGGGAAACAGTGTGGATGCATAAAACTGAGATGGCAGGGAGGGGGGAGACTTTTGGAGCTGGGATGGGAAGTCTGCCGCAGGACATGGAAAACGGTGGGCGTCCCAGACCCGTTATCTCCGCAGGTCCCGCTAGTGGCGCTATGTGGAAATGACCCCCAATTGTTTGAGGCGATCCGCAGATGCTGGGAACCGGTGGGCCTAGCTACCCTCGGAGACATATGGCAGGAAGGGGAGATATTGGAGTTCCAGAGGTTGCAGGCGGAGACAAGGGTGCATAGAGGCCAATACATCACATATATTAGGCTTATAAAACGAGTAAGAGGAAGATGGCCAGAGACGGCACTCGCTGAGGAACCCGACGACGCCCTAGAAACGATGTACGATGTCTCGGAGGGTGGGCATGAAATATCTAGGATATATGAGCTCCTAAGAGCGAAGGCAGAGAGGGAGCCCCTCCAGCTGAGGCATGATTGGGAAGAGGAGACGGGAGACCCCATGACAGATGGACAATGGGAAAGAGCTCAAAGGTACCATAAAAAGGTGTCCCGGAATGCGAGGCTTCAGCAGATCCAGCTCTACGTCACCCACAGGGCCTATCTGACTCCTGGAAGAATAGCCAGGTTTGGAGGTTCAACCATACAGAGATGCCCCAGGTGCGGCGAGGAAGGGGCAGGATTGCTGCACATGTTCTGGGCTTGCCCAGAGGTACATAGATTCTGGGAAGAAATAAGGACGAAAATGGCCGGTGGGGGCGTGGTGCTGGATGTGGGGTCAGCTGGGGCATGTATGCTTGGGAATTTACCCAGGCCACGTAATTTAAAGCATATCAACAAAATGAGGGATCTGGCCTATATCCTGGCAAAGCGCAGGATCGCAATGTGCTGGAAGGCAGCTTATAGGCCTAGAGTGGAGATGTGGTGGGCGGACCTCCTGAGGTGGGCGGAAGCAGAAACTGTGGTTTGGTTCGAAGCTGTCACCAGGGGGGGGGAGGAAGTAGGCCCCCTGATAGCCTGGAGGCAACTAGTGACTTCAATGGCAACCCCTCACCAGGTCAATCATGAAACGGAGGACTTAGATGAGACTGCCAGTACTGAGACTCCCGAACATGCTCATGAAGATGACACTGATGGTACGGCTCGAAGTTGTGGGGATGGAGGGGGGAGGACGGGAAATGCATTTGTCATTGATAATGAACGTCCTAAAAGTTGTAATGTTTGGTGTGTTGTTTTAAAATAATTGTTTAAAAAAAAAATATGGTGATATTGTTAATGATTGTGGCTGGGACTGGCTCTTGGGCTTCTTGCCTGCAAGACCTACGATGAGTTGATTAAGTCTTGAGATCATTTCCTGGAATACCTGTGGCCACAAACACTTTATTTGCAAAAAGGGCTCAATGGATATAATACTGGGTAGTGACATATTCTTAATACAAGAGACGTTGTTTAACCTTTCCTTTTATTGTGGACGGCTATTGTGTGTGCCAGGAATTTGTAAGAAAAGGCCATTATGGACAGCCTTTTGGTGGCCTTATAACTGGAGTAAAAAATAATGTAAATGCTCTCTAGCCTAAACATTTTGAGGGTGATGGTAATGTATTGGCTGTGGAAGTGCAGCATGTCCCTGGAAAATCACCCTTTCGAGTTTTGGTGTTAATGTGTATGAACTTCCTGACGCAGCACATATTGAAGAGATCTTTGATGCAATGAATTATATACTTTCAAATTGGATAAGTGGGCATAGCAATGAAATGATCGTGTTGGGGTGAGACCTTAATGCTAGGTGCAATGATGAGCAAAACTCCCTAGAAAATGTCAGCTAAAAGTGCAATGGGACAGAATGTTTCTAATGGTCAAGGAAGACATTGGCTGGAGCTCCTACCCAAGTGCCTGGGTGCTTAAATGTTAAAAGTGGCGAACAAAAGTGACTGTCTGGGTGATTATATTTGGAGCAATGACTAAATTAAGGGAACTCGATTATTTCTTTGGTTGCTATGATCTTCTGCAGTGTGTCAGTAGTTTGGACGTAGATGGCAACTATCATAGTGATCATGCAGTAATTGCCCTAACGTGCAAAGTGGTTCACCTAGGATACTCTGCCCCAGTAATTGGAGATGTAGATATGAATCACTCCGGGTAACTTGGGCCTCTGAGAATTTAAAAAAGATGGCGAAATACATTTTACAGGATTATCCTGATTTTAAAATTAGCGATTATGGGTAAATCGGCAAATTAAGTAGAAGGTTCATGTAAGTCTTTGACCTCAAAGATTGGACTTTCTTTTGACAATTACAATATATCTGATACTAAAGGCAGAGCTATTGTTTGATTAGGAAATAAAAGATGCGAAGCGCAAAATTTGTAAGGATATTAGATGCATAAAGAAAGTCTGCCCACTCATAAGTATGCCATAGATTGTAAAGAAAATAAAGAACAATTACCATAACTGGGTAAAATGGTGGCAGTTTTCTGCAAAAAATGCATTGGCAGCGAATGTTCAGTGTATTGAAAAATGGCAACGCTAGGTCAAAATGGCAATTGCTGTGCATTGCCAAGAGGCACTAAAGATAAACTTGTAACAAAACCAATAAATGAGGAAACTTGGAAACATTTGATTCAACAAATGTTAACTCTGAGCAAAATGGAAAATCCCATAGTGGCGGGAATTCAATTATATGGTCCCTCAGTATATGGCCTTGAAACCCTAACTATGAAAGATATGCATTGGCTTGATTTCCTCCTTGAGGAAAAAGGTTGGTGCAAAATTAGAAATTGACTTCCCTCTGTGCCAACGGAATATCTGAGGTTAGAGTTAGGATTGATTTCACTTGGCGATCTGGCATTGAAAAGGCGTGGTGAACTGTATATTAAGGCTGCCTGCTCTCAAGTGTCATTTATTGTCTGCAATTGGAGTAAAATTTTCCAGTGAGAATTTGGGTACGAGTTTCTGAATAAGGTGTTTTTTAATTGGTGCGTACACTAGGTCGATAATAGTGATTTTTAGGTTTTTTAGAAATCCAGGTTGACAAGTAGGGCTCGGAATAATAATCATGCCCAAGTTAGCAAATTGAAGACCTATCAAAGTGTAACTATGGTGGTCCATAAGTTTAAATTTGTTCAACCTGATCTTTTACAATGCCCATATCCTAGTGTATAGAAACATATTTTAATGTTGAAAATCAGCTCCCATTGCTATCAGTAATTGGTTCAAATTCAAAACTAACCTCGGACGAAAGATTTTCATATATGCAGACTGTAACATGTTACTGAAGCAGCCATGCATGTAGTGACGGTGCATATTGCTGGATAATGTCTATATGGGCAATCTTGGTAAATATGTAAGCGATTTTTGAGAATTTTTTGGCATGTCTGCTTAAACACTAATTCCTCTGTCCACATTGCTCTGTATCAAATATTGAACCACGTGTCTAAATTGCTGGAAATGTAACTGTTTTAATAATGTATTGGGTGGAATTTTTAATGGATTTATATAACTTTTAAGAATTATGTTTCGAAGGGATTGGTTCCTCCAACGTATTCCACATCTATGACAGGTAATCACCACAGCTGTGCTGCTTTGAAAAATGTTCGGCGTCTGCGTCCTGCATCGATGACGTTGATACGCTGTCCTCGAGGCCCTCCGTCGAGCCGACGTCACCGGATGTTATAAGTAGGACGCACGCCGCCCGTAGCCTCAGTACCGTTTTTATCTGTGAACGTGTTTGCTTCGGAGATCTCGGTGCGCCTCGGTTCTTCTGTTACTTCTATCGATTCTTCAAACTTGGTGTTTGTGAAGATATCATGTCTTCATCGTCTTCTACCCCGCGGTTGGGATTCAAGAAGTGTCGAGACTGCGGTTCCAAGATGTCACTTACAGACCACGCCACCGATGACTGACTATTGCCAGTCGTTAAAGTCTAAGGCCTTGCGGGAGCGGAAGAAACTTACTGTAGGTAGGGTTTCCAAGCCCTGAAAGTCGAAATCCGCTGGGCTTTCGACCGATGATTTGAGGGGCGACTCTCTGCGTCAGTCTTGTTCCAGGGGGGTCTTGGCCCCGTAGTGGTTCCCGCCATTCCTCTGCCTCCTCGAGGCATTTGCAGAAGCGCCGTCACTTGTCCCAACAAGCATTCCTCTCCTGCGGAATGGGATGCATTTCGTATGGAGATGATGGCGATTTTTCAATCGCAGGGCTCCGTTCCGTCCGCGCCTTCGAAAGAAGCCAGCATGGAACGTGCTAGGGCCACTGCTCGCACGCCTTCGGGCTCAGGCGGTCGGCGCAATCATCGGGAGCCTTTCAGGTCCCGATCAGACAAGTTGGATTGCTCTAGCATGCCCACTCCAGGTCCCGGTCCTTGACACCCTCGAGACCGGCGGAACCTGTGAGGTCTTCTAAGAAGACGTCCAAGCCATCGGCGCCATGTCCGTCGAGGGACTCTCTTGAGGCTCTGCCTCCGAGGAAGTAGTCGACGTCGAAGGACACTTTCGGGGCACCGCCCTCGAGGCCTGTGTCGGAGCCATCGGCGCCACGCTCGACGACGCCGATTCCTTCGACGCCTTTTGTGGAGGCTTTACCGGAGGTACCCCGTGCATCGGTGGAAACTCAGAGGAAGGCCCTGAAGAAGTTAGTGAGGCCTGTATTTGAACCTTTTTTCTGTGACCTCATCCAGGGATTTATTCCAGCCTCTGGATTATATCTCTGAGGTGGATGAAGGGTCTGAGGAAGGTTTGGTACTTGATGAGGTTCCTGATGACATGTTATCTGGTCATAGCCAGTTGGAAGATCTGTGTCAGTCTTTGCACAACGCCAGTGGTCTTGATACCTCCCCGGAGGTCGAGTTTGGCAGGCCTGAGCCTGGTACGCATGCTGAATCTTCGTACAGGCGCCTCAGGTCGACGGTGACTGAGTTCTTGGGGTGGTCTGCACCACCAGTGGATTTTCTGCAGGATGACCTGACAGATATCCTGGACCAAGGTCCACCCACTGACCCAGTGCTGCCATTTCATATGGCTTTACAGAGAAGGGTGGCAGCGGCTTGTACTGCTCCGGAGAGTCTCCCGGCAGTGAGCAAGTCGTTGCCGAAAAAATACTGTCCAGCCAGTAGTGACCCCTGCTACTTGACGACGCACCCCACTCCGGAGAGTTTGGTGGTGCAGGCGACTATGGCCCCGTCAAAGCAGGCATCGTACCCTAAAATTCCTTCTGATAGGGAAGACAAACGTTTTGATGGCTGGGCGAAGAAAGTGTTTTATTCAGGGGGGTATGGCTTTACAGGCAGCCAACTCTGTGTGTGCCTGAGCACGTTTCACTCACACTCTGTGAAATTGTGTGTCTTTGGCGGCTGAACATATTCCCGAAGGGGAGGAACGGGATGGTTTTCTTCCCTTGATCAGGATGGCAAGGATGCCATGTGTGAATCCGTTCAGTCCGGTCTGGACATGGCAGACTGTCAGCCGGTCCATGGTGGCGAGCACTGTGATGCACAGATTTGCGTGGTTGTGGAAGTCCGGGTTTGCTCCTGACGTACAAGCCCGGCTTCTCTACATGCCCTTTTATGGTGTCCACCTTTTTGGCAGCAAGGCTGACGAGAGCCTTGAGAGGTTGCAGACCTCAAAAGCTGCAGCTAAGTCGTTGAGCGCTGCAGTTCGCCAACCTTTGCCTTTTTGTCCTAGGGGACAGCAATGGAGGGGAGGTTCCTTTCGATACTACTCGTCTTTTGGTAGATCGAAGGGAGCGGCCAGTCAAAGGGGCCAACGTAGGAGTACCAGAGGTGGAAAACAGGGTACTCGAGGTGCCAAGGCCGCTCGGGCAGTTGCCTTTTTGCCCTCAGGCACTGCCGCAGTCGCTTCAGCTCAGTCATGAGGCCATGTACCATGGTTCGCCGGTTGGGGGAGGGCTGGTGCAACATCTTGTAGAATGGCGTGCTATTACTTCAGATGTGTGGGTTCTGGAGATCATAGCCCACGGCTACTGTCTTCCTTTCCAGCAGAGGCCTCACGACAATCCACCAGGGAATCTCTTTGAAGAGTCCGGATCCGCTCCTTGCGCAGGAAATCCAATCCCTGCTGGAGAAAGGCGCCATAGAACTGGTGCCTGTAGCGGGGAGGAACAAGGGATGGTATTGCCCATATTTTTTTATCCAGAAAAAAGACAGGGGATTGAGACCCATCATGGACTTGCGTGGTTTGAACAAGCTCCTCAGGAAGGACAAGTTCAAGATGGTCACTCTTTCTCAAGTCCTCCAGGCCCTTCAACTTCAGGACTAGTTGGTGTCTCTCGACCTCAAGGACGCTTTCATGTGCCGATTCATC
This sequence comes from Ambystoma mexicanum, assembly GCF_040938575.1. Taxonomy (NCBI): domain Eukaryota; kingdom Metazoa; phylum Chordata; class Amphibia; order Caudata; family Ambystomatidae; genus Ambystoma; species Ambystoma mexicanum. The sequence goes on from NC_090932.1 coordinate 1,607,230,253, forward strand.
CCAAGTACAAGAAGTACCTGAGGTTCGCGGTTGGCGACTTGCACTTTGTTTCGGGTCCTGCCATTCGGATTGACCTCCGCCCAGAGGGTCTTCACCAAGCTCATGGTGGTGGTGGCATCGTATCTCAGGAAAGGGGGGGGATTCACGTCTACCCCTACCTGGATGATTGGTTGATCAGGGCGTGCTCTCCCTTCACAGGCTGGGCTTCTCCCTCGACTTAAAGTCCCACTTGACACCTACCCAGCGGCTCCAGTACATCGGAGCAGTGCTCGACACATCCTTGGGGCTGTTTTTTCCTCCCCAGGTGAGGGCTCATCATATTCTGCAGATGGTGAACAAGTTTCAACATGCCCAGAGTCTCCCGGCGTTCAAGTTCTTGAGGTTGCTCAGCCTCATGGCATTCTGCATTCTCCTGGTGCCAGAGGCCAGGCTGCGGATGAGATCCCTACAGTGGGCTCTCAAGATGCAGTGGTCAGTCCTCCGACAGGATGTCGGATCCCGTTCACGTGCCGCCCTTGGTCACCCAGGATCTTTTGTGGTGGGCTGTCGAAGGCAATCTGATGAAGGGGGCTCCATTTTGGCTACCCTGGCCGGAGGTGACGATCGTGACGGACGCATCCCTCACAGGATGGGGAGCTCATGCCAACGAGTTGACAGTCAACGGTCATTGGTCTCCGTCGGAGTCCAGACTCCATAATCAATCTGTTGGAGCGGAGGGCCGTCAGGCTAGCCCTGAAGGCTTTTCTGCCGTCTGTGCGGGGGAAGACTGTCCTGATTCTGACGGACAATACAGTGGCCATGCACTATCTCAACAAAAAGGTGGGGGGGGGGAGGTCTCTCCCTCTGTGCAGAGAGGCGATGCAGCTCTGGTTCTGGGCCATCCAACAGGAAATTTTGATCTCGGCAGTTAATCTGGCCGTAGACGAAAACGCAGCGGCGGACGCACTGAGCAGGCAGAGCACGGTACGGTCTCTCACGAGTGGGAGCTGGCTCAGGAGATTCTCCTGGAGATCTTCGCCCTTTGGGGGACCCCACAAGTGGATCTCTTCGCCACCAGTGTCAACCAGAAGTGTGAAAGTCTGCTGGCGGGAATTTCCTCCAAAAGGAGCCTTAGGGGACACGTTCATAGTGGAGTGGTCCTTCACACTGCTGTAAGCATTTCCTCCAGTCCCGTCATTCCGCAAGTTCTGCGGAGGTTACAGAAATTCGGTTCCTGAATGATCCTCATTGCTCCGGCATGGGCCAGGAGAACGTGGTACCCGGACCTTCTCGACATGTCCATCTGCCCTCCACGCCGTCTTCCCTACCGAGACAATATGCTCTCACGGGAGGGGAGTCGGTTCTCCATCCAGGGTCAAGTCCCTCAACCTTCATGCTTGGCTTCTGAAAGGTCGAGGTATAAGGATTGGGTCCTCCCTGAAGATGTGATGGAGGTGTTGCTTTCGGCCATAAGGCCTGCAACAAAGTCCCTGTACCGTTGCCATTGGAGAAAGTTGTGCGACTGGTGCAGGGTTAAGAATGTGGATCCTTTTTCATGTGCCAATCATGTGGTTCTGTCTTTTTTGCTTTTGTTTGCCCACAAGGGCCTGCAAGTGGGTACCATTAAAGGATACCTTGCGGCGCTGTCCATATTTAAGCGCTCGTCTGAGGAGTGTTCTTATTTTTAAATTCGTTTGATTTCTCCGTTTCTGAAAGGGCTCACTAATGTGTTCCCACCATCCCCTTTCCAGGTGCCCGGTTGGGATTTGAACCTGGTTCTAAAAGTCCTAATGGGAGCTCCGTTTGAGCCTTTAAATTCTTGTCCTTTGAGACTGTTGACCTTGAAAACTGTATTTTTTGTTGCGGTCACTTCCGCTCGCAGAGTGAGTGAGTTGCAGGCACTTTCTGTTAAGCCACCCTTCACAGTGTTCCATAAGGACCGGGTTGTCAATTTCTGACAATTTCTGAATGTTACCGCTTGGCAGATAAGGACCCTCCGGTAGGCTTATGGCCCATTCTACTAGGGGTGTGGCTGCCTCTACTGCCCTGCAGAGGGGTGTTCCCATTCGTAACATTGTGAAGCAGCCACATGGGCCTCTGTCCATACTTTTGTAAAAAAAAAAAAAAACGACTCCCTGGATTCTATCCATGGGCATGATTTGGCCTTTGGCAAGGCGGTCCTCTATTTTGCAATTTAATTGGGCATTCTAAAATTCTACATTCTTTTCCTACCTCCTTACGTTGGTACTGTTTTAGGAGACTTTCATAGATGTGGAATAAGTAGGAGGAACCAATCCCTTCGAAGAACAAGTTACTTTCTTACCTGGTAACGTTCTTTCGATTATGTATGATTTGTTTATTGGTACCCGGAGCAGGTATTTCTTATGCTTACAAATGCACCGATTGGTTTGTTTGCGAACCTTACCAGACGGTAAGCCCGCTCGTGCTATTGCGCAATCTTCGCGCTGCTTGTTTTTTTTCTTTTCAGGCCACCATGGAAAGGGAGAAGGGACTGCTTATAGTCCCTTCTCCCTTTCCATGGTGGCCATTTTTCCTATGGCCGCCACAGAAAGAGAAAACGGACTACATTGTCCTGTCAGTCAGCCATTTTTTTCCTTTTTTTTCCCAGCTGCGCAACGAGTCTCACAGCAAAAAGACCCACAATTAATAACCCGGTTTAACGGGCCGGGGCACTAATGGCATTAGGTCCGTAACCTGCAGGCCATTATGGCATAAGGTAATGCCCCCGGGGCCTTCGTTGTAACTATGGGCCCCTGCGGCATTACCTTATGCATTAATGGCCCGCAGGCTCGGGGGGATTGCCTAAATGTGTATTTTGTGAAAGGTACCATGAACTGACCACAATAAAATAAAAAGAATTTAAAAATGGATAATTTAACAGACAAGATTGATAACTGAATTTAATGGGAAGAGTACCTGAAACCTGTCTCATCAAGATATTACTTCCTAAGCCATAAAAATAAGTGCTACCAAGAGTATTGCGCTTCTCTCAGATTTTCAATATTGAACACAATTCAACATTCTCTGATTCCGTTAAACCACTATTTATTGGTTGCGCTCAGCCATGTGTTTCAACCACTAGTCCTCAAGGCCTTTAATGCGCTTGTTACATGTATTCAAGATTCCTAGTATACAAATTTCATTATCCATATGCAATATTATGAATTCAATTCGTATTCATCCATAATAACCAAACCAATAGTTTCACAAAACCGTTGAAAGCAAATTAACATATTAATTCCAACAAGAGGAGAAAATCGCAATAGTCAAACCATGACCAATATCAACATTAATTTGTCAATATTAATTCCCATCATAATAACATTACAATATTGCATTGCCAAAATATGTTGAAAATACATTTTGTGCCTGATGAGGATTGATAAGATAAGCAGTAACAAAACGTCAAATTGAAAATGGAAAGAAAAGAGTAAAATATTGAAAGGACAGCACAGAACTTAGTAATCAATTTATCCGATAGATTGACAGATGCTGAAACATCTTTTCTTAATAGAGGTTTCTCATTTGCATCAACTGTGGGAGCAAATCTGTTAGATTTTCAAATGGACCTATATAAGTTCATCAGAAAACGCAAGCTTAAAATATTTTTTCACCATAAGACTATCATATATAAACAACCTGAGGTACACCCATCCCAGAGTAAATTGTCTATCGGATATAGAAAATACACATACTCCTACGTCCTTTCCCCTTTCCTCCATACTTATGAGACATTCCTCTGTCCTGTGGGACGGGACCAGAGCACTTTGTAAAAGCATCAAAATTTTGCAAACATTTTAGTCCGGGCCATTTTATGTGGCCGTAACCCCACCCACCCATCTTAGCTCCGCCCCGCGCATCGCCCATCAGTCCTTTTCCCTTTTTCTTCCAATTTCTTCCTCTCTGGCTCTCGCTTGCGATCGCATGACCGTTTGTCTACGCCTTTTCAGCTAGACTTCCCGAATTGTTCTTCCTGTCAGCGACGCTTCACTAGGGCGGTTCCCCATCCTCTGTTTAGAGAGTTTCTCCAGCATTGGATCTTTCATAGATTCAGATGCTTGAATATTCCCCGTCGTCAGACTGGGAATCCTCGGTGATAAATTTAATAATACATTTTTTTTTTATTATTAAATATATATACATTGCTACCTAGCAGTGCATGTACATAGCCCATTATGGCCTATGAGCCATTTCATTGTGTAGTCTCTCCACCTCACTTTGGTCCTTTATGGCCCCAGCCAATGAGGTGGCAGGGCCCAAGCTTCGCCCCCGGCAGCCATCTTCATATTTTTCACCGCAGTCTAACAGACACAGGGAATCCTCAAGCTCTCTGAGCTTTTTCAAATTCTTTCTACTTTTGTGTGGAATATATTTGGAAAAATATATTCCATCTTGTTCCCCTTCTTAGGGGCTTTGTTTTCAATTACCCTTGGAGACAAAACTTGTTGTTTTCCTCTCAAAATCGTCGACTGAACTTCTCTTCAGAAATGGAGGCACCTCAGGCTGTCAAGAAGCCTTCCCTGTTCAGGGACTGCACGAGGTGTAAGAAGAAATTGGTTTACTACAAAGACCCCCATGAGCATTGCATTTATTGTCTGTACCCGCATGACATTAAAAAATGCGAGATTTGTAGAACTTTTTCCACCAAGACCCTTCATGACAGGCATAGAAGACTCCTTTCATACCTGGAATCCAGGGATCAATCTTCGGACGAAGAGTCTGTCAGAACAGCTCCTGTCCAATCCAGCACTCCATCTGAGAGACAAACTTCAAAGAGAAGGGCCTCTTCAGTGGAAAGGAGTTCCTCTCCCAAGTCCAAAAAGGGGAAGCTGGAATTGATACCCTTTCTGCCTCCAGTTGACTTACCAAGCCAGAAAAAGTCAGCAAAATCTGCCTCCAGAGGTAAGGAGGAGTTTGCAAAAAACGGGGGGGAGGGGGGCAGTCGTCGCCGGGTAAACCATACACGAATGAAGGGAAAGGTAAAGGCCCGTCATCGGCCATACCGTCGACGAAACCATCATCGACGACGACGCTTAAGACATCGTCGACAATTAGATCATCGTCATCGGACATGTCGACCACGAAGCAATCGTCGACGAGCAAGAAACACCACTCGTCCACGAAGCATTCGTCCATGACGCAGTCGTCCACGGAACATACTCCACATTCGTCAACGAAGTCCTCGTCGACGGGAAAATGTCAGTCGTCGACGAAGCCCTCGTCGACGGGAAAATCTCAGTCGTCGACGGCGAAGCCCTCGTCGACGGGAAAATCTCAGTCGTCGACGGCGAAGCCCTCGTCGACGGGAAAATCTCAGTCGGCAGCGAAGCCCTCGTCGACGGGAAAATCTCAGTCGTCGACGAAGATAGCATCGTCCATAACACCTTCAGAGGCACCACAAATTTCGGCAGTTACGGAGGAATTACTGCTGTCCACATTTGAAACTCCTGTCATTGAAAGCAATATCATTGAGAAGAATACTGAGACTGAACCACTGGTACAGCAATTTTCACCTTTGGGGCACATGGCAGAACTTCCGGATGTAATTCTTCAGGAAGAATTCTCTGATGCGGAAGTGGTGGAATAGTCCATCGGTCCCTTACCGAAACAATACAGCCCTCCTTGGCACCCGTCCACGGGAGAATCCGAATATCCTCATGACCCGATACTCATGTTATCCGTGCAGAGGATTGTAGAAGAATTTTACAAACGGCAAAGGGAGAAGCAAATCCCGATTAATCCCTTAGAAGCAGGAATTATTCCTAGAGAGTCATCTCCGATTCCAGGCACATCTGGTTGCTCTCCTCACAGGAGTAGACTGCAAAAACGGATGAGATCACCTGCTCGAAGACCGAGGAGCAGCACCCACAGTGCTTCACCTACAAGAGTCCCGTCACCACAGTCATCGCACAGACCGCGATCTCCGGTCGTGGATCCTACGATGGTACCGTCCACCATCTCGGTATCAGACTGGCAGGAGGATCCTTTTGGAGAATTCTCGGAACCAGAAGAAGGAGAAATAACACAGGAGCCAGACGCACCCAGTGAGTGGGATGACTACGTAGTCGAGAAGCCCAGGAGGAGAGACTCGCCGGGCAAGGCCTCACCGCCGGATGATCTCGTATCTTTCCACACCATTATAGGTAAAGCCGCAGAATTGTTTAATATTCAGGTTTCTTCGGAGGAAAGGCAATCAGTGCTCTATGAGCACAGGGACAAACGAAGGAGGACAGTGGCCACAATTCCTCTCCTCGATACCATCTGGGATTCCTGATCCAAGATCCTATCCACGCCCTTATCGACTCCGGCGTTGGTGTCCAGGCCAGAAAAGAAATATAAAGCTCCGGATTCGGCACCGCTTTGTTTGAGGGGTCATACGAAACCAGACTCGGTTGTTACAGTGGCGGCCAGAAAGAAACTCGCCAACCCCTCCTCACCGTTGTCAGCACCACCGGATAAGGACGGACGAAAACTGGAAGCATGGGCAGGAAAGTATCATCTTCTGCATCCCTTACAATCAGAGCGGGCAATGCGCTGGCCATGACCGCAAGGTTCAATCGCGAGCTTTGGCTCCGCATGTCTAACTTGGCAAAGCAATTACCACCGGAACTCCAGGAGGAGGCAAAATCGATAATCGCGGATGGTGAAGCAACATCGGATCACATGATCGACGCAGCGGTTGATGTGGCCGAATCAGGCTTCAGGCAGATAGCGCACGGCACAGTGCTCAGAAGGCAGGCCTGGATGAAGGCTACTAACTTTAGACCTGAAGTCCAGGCGCAGATAACATGCCGTTTGATGGCCAAGATCTCTTTGGAAAAAAGATAGACGACCATTTGAAGGCAATCAAGACAGACACGGACAGAGCCAGAGCCATCAGTTCTTTAAAGGACAAAAGTAAGGACCATCAGTCTTTTCGTCCCTTTAGAGGTTCATCTTCCAAGTTCAGAGGATACGGTCGTTCCTCCTATGGTCAAAAAGCACAAGGCGGCACGTACCAAGACAATAAATATCAGTCATCCAACAGATACGCCCATAGAGGCAGACGTGGCTCCGCCCAAGGGAAGTCACAAGGCAAGCAAAACTGACGACCAATTTTCTCCCCCCCTTCACCACACCCCGTGGGGGGGGGAAGGGTGAGCCAGTTATTCCAGCGCTGGCAGTCAATTACATCAGACAGATGGGTGTTGCAGGTGATCCGAAAGGGTCACACCTTAGAATTTCTGGACCAACCTCCTTCTCTGCCTCCAACATCTCGCAGAGTGCATATGCTAAGACAGGTCATGTCCGAAGTGCAAAAACTGCTCCAGAAGGCAGCGGTAGAACCAGTACCTTATTCTCAGAGGGGAAAAGGTTTCTACTCCCGATTCTTCCTCGTCAAAAAGAAAAACGGTCAATGGAGACCCATCTTGGACCTGAGGGCACTCAACAAATTCATCAAGCGCATAACATTTAAGATGGTAGCTTTACAAGGGGTGCTACCTTGGTTAAACAAGCACGACTTCTTGGCCACTTTAGACTTGGAGGACGCATACTTCCATATTCCGATCCATCCAGCGCACAGACAGTTCCTCAGGTTCACAGTGGGAGAGCTCCACTTTCAGTTTCAAGTGCTCCCGTTCGGGCTAAAATCGGCTCCGAGAGTTTTCACAAAATGCTTGGCGCCGGTAGCGGCAAGTCTCAGGAGGGCAGGAATGGACGTTTTTCCATACCTGGACGATTGGCTGATAAAGGCAAGTTCCGCTGCAAAGGCTCGCTCGGCAGTGTCGAGGACTGTCAACCTCCTAAAAGAGTTAGGTTTCTCCATAAACCAGACGAAGTCCTGCCTCGTTCCCAGCAAGGTAGCTCTCTTCCTGGGAGCCGAACTCGACACCAGCATTCCCAGAGTGAGGCCATCCACAGAAAGAATAGCAGCGATTCTACGCTCAACTTCGAACTTCCTACAGAAAGAGACAACATCCGTACGCTCTTACAAATCCCTATTGGGCATGATGTCATCATGCATATTCCTCATACCGAACTGCAGGCTTCGCATGAGACCGGTTCAGGAAGCTCTGGACCACGAATGGAAACAAGCTTTCGGATGCTGGGAAGACATTGTCCAGATTCCATCGACGTTGCACAAGGCCCTTCGATGGTGGAATGTTCCGAGGAATCTTCTGCAGGGAATGCCGTTTCAAGCACCGACATCGACCCTCCTGCTGCGGACGGACGCTTCCTTATCAGGCTGGGGCGCTCATCTGGCGGACCTCCAAACCAAGGGATCTTGGTCGGCACAAGAGTCCCAGCTCCACATCAACGTGTTAGAGCTCAGGGCCGTAAGGTTAGCGCTGAAAGCTTTCCTACCGGTTATAGCTGGTCAAGTTCTTACAGTCCAGACAGACAACACGACCTCCATGCACTATACAAACAAGCAAGGAGGCACGAGGTCTCAGATCCTGTCGCAAGAAGCCCAACAGCTATGGGCATGGGCCTTGCGCTACGGGATACAGATCAGGGCAGAGCATCTTCCAGGAGTGGGCAATGTCCTAGCGGACAGACTAAGCAGAGAGTACACAGCGTCACACGAGTGGGAGCTGGACAAAAAAGAAACCCAACGGATCTTTGCCTTATGGGGCCATCCGCAGATCGACCTTTTTGCCACCAGGAACAACAAAAAATGCAAGAGATTTGCTTCAAGATACCCGGAGCACCAATCACTGGGAGACGCGTTCTCAGTGGATTGGTCGGGGAAGTTCCTCTACGCCTTCCCACCCATTCCCCTCATGTCGAGGGTACTTCGCAGGGTAAAAGAACAGGATTGTTCTTTGATTCTTATTGCACCGGATTGGGCACGGCAAGTCTGGTACCCGACGCTGAGGCACCTATCCTGCCGACCCCCGATTCGTCTCAAGTCACATCAATATCTACTGACACAACAGAACCGCAAGGTCCTCCACCACGAACCGAGGAGCCTGTCTCTCAAAGCATGGTTCCTGAGCAGCGCAAACTGATGCACCTAAAGTTACCATCAGAATGCTGGGATATCATCAGGGCCGCTAGAGCCCCGTCCACGCAACTTACCTACACCAGGAAATGGACCAGGTTTTCCAAATGGTGCGAGACCTCTGCGATCGATCCCCTCTCGGCCTCGGTTGATCAGATTCTGCCCTACTTGTTGCACCTGGCTAAGTCAGGGCTCTCACTGTCCTCTATCAAGGTCCATCTGTCAGCCATAGCGGCCTACACAGTAACCGCGGAGACGCAAGCCTTACTTTCCTTACCAGCGGTTAAGATCTTCCTGGAAGGACTGATGCGTACTTATCCGCCTCCGCCTACACCTACACCAGTTCCAGACTGGAGTCTCAACACCGTCTTAACAGCCCTCATGCAACCTCCCTTCGAACCCATACACAGATGCGATATGAAATTCTTGTCCTGGAAGACATCTTTCCTGATAGCCATCACTTCAGCCAGAAGGATCAGTGAGTTACAAGCTTTGTCTTCTGAACCCCCGTTTACTTTGTTCCAGAAGGACCGCGTTATCTTAAGGCCTCACCCGAAGTTCCTCCCCAAGGTACTTTCGGAGATGTCGTTCACTGAGCGCATTGTGTTACCAACCTTCTTCCAGAATCACGCTTCTGAAGCGGAAAGAACTTTACATTCTCTAGACGTTGCTAGAGTGTTGAAGTTTTACTTGCAAAGAACCAAGGAGTTCCGCTCCTCAAACCGGCTATTCATTTCTTTCTCTGGCCGTACCAAGGGTCAGCATATATCTAAACAAAGTCTGGCACGCTGGGTATCGTCCTGCATCACCCACTGCCATCAATTGAAAGGCGACCCTTTAACTAGACCGCCGTCTGCGCACTCCACCAGAGGAAGGGCGGCGTCAACAGCATTCCACGCAGGGGTGGCCTTGAAGGACATATGCAGAGCCGCCACGTGGAGCACTCTGCATACCTTCGCGAAACACTACTGCCTGACTGAAGACACCAACAAAGAAGCTGCAGTTGGGCAGGCAGTGCTCCGCCATCTTTTTGTATAAGGTAGGACCAGCCTCCTTTCCCACCTTTCCCGAAGTAGATAACCGTTGTGTTGCTGCATGGTAAAGATTTGATCAGAAATATGTTTTTCTGTATTTATGCATATATGTATATAATGGTGGCATGTTTTAACTGCTTGGCATTCTATTCAAGCATCTGAATCTATGAAAGATACAATGCTGGAGAAGTCTTAGTTACTTACCTGTAACTGTATTTCTCCAGCATTGGTATCTTTCATAGATTCACATGCCCCGCCCGCCTCCCCTGAGAGGCTGCTCCTATGCTCGGCATCCATCATACTGTAATCTATACGGTTCAAAATCTGAAGATGGCTGCCGGGGGCGGAGCTTGGGCCCTGCCACCTCATTGGCTGGGGCCATAAAGGACCAAAGTGAGGTGGAGAGACTACACAATGAAATGGCTCATAGGCCATAATGGGCTATGTACATGCACTGCTAGGTAGCAATGTATATATATCTAAAAAAAAAAAAATTTTATTATTAAATTTATCACCGAGGATTCCCAGTCTGACGACGGGGAATATTCAAGCATCTGAATCTATGAAAGATACCAATGCTGGAGAAATACAGTTACAGGTAAGTAACTAAGACTTCTTGGTCCCAATCACCGTTGGGACTCGTGCTTTTATTGCGATTCCCTTTCGGTCCGGGCACTTCAACGTCGGTTAGAGCGGTGGGAGGACGCGTTTCAGCGCACTCCTATGCATTTCCATTCCTTTATCGCCGAAGAGAAGAAATGCCCAGTAAGTTCTTTGCTTTTTAGGGCACCCCGGCCGGGGGATTCCTTCCCGGGGTCTTCCCGGTCTGGGAGGAGTGTCAACAGCACTGTCACCGGGGCTTCCCCTGAGGTGCCCTCTGTGCCTAAAAAGTGTACCGGAGTTTTCTCCGAGGGTCTCCGTAAGGGGCCTGTGAACGCGATCACAATCAGAGGCCCCTCCTCTGGGGGCTATTTGTAGACCTAGTTCTACCAAGTCGTGGGTTACCGGAGCTCGCTCCGAGGCCTCATTAATTGGAGTTTCCCTCAAAAGTACTGGGGTGCACCCTGAGGCCTCGGCTGGGCTTGCTGATACCGAACAGAAGTTCGAGGCCCGCTGTGAAGAGGCTTCCACCGGGCTTGGGTCCGAGGTCCCTCATTTAGAGGCTAAGGTAACCAACAGTTTTGAGAGGCCTGTTAAGGCCTTGTCGGTGAAGGGTATTCCTCACAGTTCCCGCTCTTGCGGTAATTCCTGAACCATTGAGTGGGCAAGGAGTGATGTTTTGAACTGTAGATCCTCCTTTATCGGCAGTGCCGAGGTCCTTCCTGAGAAGGCTAGTTTGGCTATTGGCATGTCGCAGAAACATTGCAGGCCGCACAGTACCGGCTCGGCCGAGGTTCCTTGTCTAAAGGCTAAAATGAAGACCCCTGATACACCTGTGGGGACCCCTGCCTCACTTCCACACGTGTCGTAGTTCTCAGGTGCCGACAAAATGGCGGCCATTCCCGCCATGACCATGGCAGCCATTTTGGATGCATCCCTTACAACTACGCCATCGGCTTCAGGTGTAGGGATCTGTTCTGTAGGTGAGCATCGGGTCCCTTGGGCACCTCTGTTTTGTCCAGTTTATGACTGGAACGCCCGGATGCCCCTTCCGCATAATGTCTCACTGCCTGAGGGTTCGGCACCCTTGATTTTTGTGGACACTTCTGGGGATGGGCCTTCTTGGCAACCCTCTTCAATGCGTCACTGGAATTATCCTCCTCGAGAGACCTCCTCTGGCCGCTCAAAAGCCTTCGCCGGATGATGCCTTCTTCGGCAAGTTTCAAGTACTTACGCGTTCCGACCCCATGAGACAGTATTTCAAGGGTCTTTTTAGGGAGATATGCCCGCCGGTGCCGGCGGTTCCACCTGCGTCTCCAGCGGTTCCACCAGCTCCTCCCGTGCCTGTGGGGCCTCGCCGTACCTTTCCGCCCTTATGCCCAGTGGACAAAGTGGTTGTGCCGATGCGGTTCAGCAAGACCCTGACCTGTTGAATGATGTGCAGGGCGATCAGGACAGCGAAGACCAGCCCCACTCGATTCGAGCCTTTCATGACCGGGTACTGGACATGTCTGTTGGATGTTCCAGTACCCAAGGAACCCGCTCCGCAGGAGGGTGTGCTTTCGGGGGGGCTCACCCTGTCTCCTTCAGAGCATACCAGTCTGTTCCTGCAGAAGAACTTCTTGGCTGAGGTCCGTAGCGTCTGGGAGAAGCCATACTCTGGACTGTTTGGCAATAAGAATATGGATGCGCGCTACAGGCTAGATTCTTCGGAAGAGGTGGCCTTCGCTTCTTGTCTGCCCCCCTCTTCCACAGTGGTGGCTGCGGCCACCTTGCAGTCCAGGCCTGCAGCATCCTCTTCAACGACGGCTACTCGGGTCCTGGCGAAGGAGGACAAGCTCTTCGACTCACTTGGGTGACATTTTTTCGCTAACTCGGCCCTGCAGCTACGTCAGGTTAATGCAGAATTGGTGTTAGCGGGGGCGAGTATGAATATGTGGAAAGGTTTGACGAGTTCATTCCTGTCGAGAAACTGGATGACTTTAAAGCGGGACTGGTGGATGCCAGAGTCCTGGCCCAGGATCTGCTGGAGGCTGCGGCCCTTCCCGTTGACACTTCGGCCCGGGGCATGATGCTTGGGGTTGATACCTCCCGGCAGGCTTGGCTACACGCCACCAGGACAAGGTTTTGGACCTGCCGTTTGACGGCAAGGAGCTTTTTCATTCCTCAACAGATGTGGAGCTGACCAAAACCAAGGATAGCACCCAGACCGCCAAGTCCTTGTCCGTCCTGGTGAAACTGCCTTTTAGGACGCAGAGGCCGTTGTCACAAGCCTGGCCCTCCTCTGGTTTCAGGGGGTTTCTGGATCGAAAATCCCGCAGAGTGGACATCCCTTTGGGAAATTCCCACCGGAGGCAGCAACGGACTCTGTTTTTCTCCCGCTCCTCAGCCGCCTCCTCGGGTTCAGGTGGTAACACCACTGAAAAACCTGCCAAATGAGGGTTCTCAGTGCTCGCACGAGACCCCGGTGGGAGGATGCATTGCGTCTCATTGGGAGGCGTGGCAGACCATCACCGAGGACCGGTGGGTCTTGTCAGTCGCTCGGGCGGGCTTCTGCGTATCCCAACCGTCTACCCTCCTTACCAGCAGTCGGGGTCGCCTTCCTTCAGAGCCGAGATCCAGAAGTTGTTGGATCTCAGAGCAGTGGAACCCATTCCCCTAGGAGAGCGAGGGGAGGGCTTCTACTCCCGGCTGTTTATGGTGCCCAAACCCAACAAGGCTGGCCTGCGCACCATCCTAGACCTTTCCCAGTTCAATCTTTTCCTACCCCAAGAGAAATTCAAGATGATCGCGCCTGGCCAGATAAAGTCCTCTTTACAGATGGGCGATTGGCTCAGCGTGGTGGACCTTCAGGATGCGTACATGCATATACTGATTTGGAATCCACACGGGAGGTACCTCCGTTTCTCTGTGGGAGAGGAGCATTTCCAGTTCAGAGAGCTTCCTTTTGGCCTCAGCTCGGCACCGCGAGTCTTTACGAAGATGTCAGTGATTGAAGCTTATCTTCGTCTGCAGGGTACCCATGTGTATCCGTACTTGGACGATTGGCTCCTACGCAGCCCTTGCCCGCTGAAAGCCGCGTGCAATCTTCAGTCTCTCCTCCAGCTCTTGTTCCATCTCGGGCTGTTGGTGAACTGCCGGAAATCTTCCATGACTGTCTCTCAGTACTTGATTTTCCTGGGTTTTCGCTGCAGGGTTTACCTGACCGGGGACAGAATGGCGGATCTGTTGGCCACGTGACAGATGTTTGTGCAGTCGGAGAGCATGTCGGCCTGGTGGTGCCAGAGGCTTCTGGGCCTCATGGCCTTGTGTGTTTTGGCTCTACCTCTCGCTCGTCTCAAGATGAGGCGGACTCAGATGGCTCTTCAGAGTTCTTGGCGTCAGGCTGTGGATCCGGACTCCAAGTTGGTTTTGCTTCTGGATTCCATGAGGACGGACCTGGAGTGGTGGTCGTCTCTCAGCAACCTGTCGGTGGGGGCGGGTTTTCAGGACCCAGCCCCAATGATAACGGTCACAACGGACTCCTCCCTTCTTCAGGTCTCAGATCCTTGGTCGCCTCAGGACAAGTTCCTTCACATAAATCATTTGGAGCTTCTGGCGATTTTCCTAGCGCTCAAGGCGTTCAGACCAGTCCTAGCCAACAAGGTGGTCTGTGTCCGCACGGACAATGTGGTGTCAATGTATTACATCAACAAGCAAGGGGGCACCAAGTCTCCCCCTCTTGTGGACCTGTCCATCCAGATTTGGGAGTTTGCGGTTAGTCATGGTGTCTGGCTGGTGGCAGTACACATCCCGGGCCAGCTGAACGTTACGGCAGACGCCCTCAGTCGGCGGACAATGGTAGGCTACGAATGGGAATTGAAGGCAGATATCCTCTCATGGATTTTCCTGCGTTGGGGCACTCCGGAGGTGGACCTCTTCGCGACGTCGGCAAACGAGAAACTACCTCTTTATGCCTCCACGAATGGTCTGGGAGCCACCTCTCTGGCGGATGCTCTCGAGATCCCTTGGCACAACATGAGGGCCTATGCTTTCCTGCCTCTCATTCATCGGACGATTTGCTAGCTGATGAGCACGGTGAGCTGTTCACTCCTGCTCATAGCCCCGTGGTGGCCGGCCAGGTTCTGGTTCTCAGAACTTCAACACCTGTCGGTGTGTGCACGAATCAGGCTACCAGTGAGTCCCGATCTGCTTCACCAGAGGGATCAACAGCTGTGGCACCCCTCCCCACAATCCTTCAGCTTGGCGGCATTGGTGCCGGAGTTCAGGTCCTTAGAATATCTCAACCTGTCTGCTGATAACATGCGCATTATCCAGGCAGCCAGGAAACCCTCAACGGGGTCTCAGTATAGAAGGAAATGACTTGGGTTCTGTTGTTGGTGCTTAAACATGCAGCTGGACCCAAGGGAGGCTACGATTGACACTGTGCTGTCCTTCGTGTCCCACCTGGCAGAGTCGGGCATTCACGTTCTGTCATGCAGAACCTATATTTCGGTGGTAGCCGCCTACTTGTCCACAGACCAATGCGCTTATTCTCTGTCTAATCCAGAGATTAAGAGACATTTTGCGGGTTTGACGCGCCTTTATCATCCAGTTCGCAAACCGCACCCGACGTGGGATCAGAACGTGGTCCTTACGGTGTTGTGCCATAAACCGTTTGTACCAATGGGCACGGTGGACCTTAAACACCTTTCGTGGAAGTTGTCCTTTTTGGTTGCCATTACTTCAGCAAGGCGTGTGAGTGAGCTCCTGGCTTTGTCGGTGGAGCATCCCTTCTTGGTTTTCCACAAGGATAAGGTGGTCCTATGGACGAACTCTTCTTTCGTCCCAAAGGTGGTCTGATTTCAATCTGAATCAATCAATCTCCCTGCCGGTTTTCTTCCCGAACCCTGCTTCAGAGGCTGAAAGGGTTCTGCATTGTTTGGTTGTTAGAAGGGCTCTTAAGTTTTATCTTGACAGAACGTCTGAATTTAGGAGCTCTTCTCAACTATTGGTGACCTTTGGTAACCCACAAGGCAGACAGGCCTCTAAGGCGACTATCTCCAGATGGATCGCGGCCTGTATTACGGAGTCTTACACCGTTCAAGGTCTGCAGCCTTCTAAAGGTATTCATGCGCACCTGGTGCGGGGCAAGCCAGCTGCAGTTGCCTTTAAGAAATGCGTCCCCTGGGAGACCATTGCAAAAGTGGCTACGTGGGCCTCCCCATCGGCTTTTCGTAAACATTATTGCCTTAACCTGAGCTCCAGATCTAATGCTCAGTTTGGCCAGGCTGTGCTGAAGAACCTTTTTCAGTAAAGGGGTTTTTCCATCCACCCGTAGTTCCTGTAAGGAGTGCTTGGGAATCTCCCATAAGTATGGAGGAAAGGGGACGGGACGTAGGAGTATAACCAGGTTACTCACCGTAGTGACCACCTTACTCATAGTCCATAGTCCCCTTTCCTCCATATGTGAAGAGTTGGTTGTTCACCCTAGAAATTAGAAAATGGATGAATTAAACTAGATAAAAATTGTGTCTGCATAAGGCAGTGATTGCAGAAATACATCCATATATAGACAAGAATAGTCTACAATGGAACTTGACTAAGACATTTGAGAAATGAAGAGAAAGAGCTTTAGAGACTTAATCTAAAGCTAATTGTATTGTAATAAAGGAGGCAGACATGGGTGGGTGGGATGTGTTTGTTTTAAACAGGGAAGACTATATATGCATGGGTAATTTGCTTTTATAATTTTACTTTTTTTTGTTCTCTGTACACATTGTATATTTACACAAATGTTATATTAACTTAACTAAGCAGTCACACTTGTCATCACACTATACAAAAGTGGTGTATAAAACAGATTGGTTACATATTAAAATGTACAATTAAAGCATTGTGGTAGGACTTTTTGGTGCCATTTCACAATTCTTAAGAGTTCACCCATTAAAATTGATATACTTTGATTGTCTAAAATTCCTTGCTCTGTTACTTTATTAATATCTGAGAAAATGTCAAATTGCATTTTAACCAGATCTATCAGTAATGACAGTTGGGAGGTCGTCCTAAACCTGTCCCATAGATCATGAGTCAGGACTGCGGACGTTGAGTGAATAAAGCGCTCAAATTTACGCACCCCTTTATTGAAAAACGCAGGGAACACCACCGCCAAATGGAATGACTCGGTGTAATCTGATTGGCGCATTGTGCAAATCTGTAGTTCTCTTTGGACTCCCACCTTGGGGCCCAACACTTCTACTGTGGGAAGACAGTTGAGCTGAAATTTTAAATACCAGTCTCGGTATTAAGAGCATGGAAATTTCGCCAAATACGTTCTTAGATGTTTTGTGGGTAGATGCAACAATTCCTTGCCCGCATGGAGATTTCAGATACCTAGATCTGACAGGTTAATCTGTCCCATTTTCTGATTTTGTTATTCAACTGTTTCAGTTTCTCAACCATTTAGATCCATTATAATGCAGAAGTTGTCACATCTTTTTCTGAATGTTTTCAGAAATGGATTTGTCTTGCAACAATATAGCCTTTATATTGAACCCAATAGTGTTTGCCTGCTCTCTAGAGTGTCAACCAAGGATACGCTCCTACGTATGTACTGAGACCACCAGGACTTGAGGCCTAATTCCAGTGTAATGATACTTGTTGGTACTGAAATTGGAAGCCCCAGCACCCGTTTCAAAATGTTTCACTCTAGTAAGTCAAAGTTCCTGCCTGAGATGTTAATCAATTCACACCCATAGAGAGCAATTGGCAACACTTTCACTCTAATCAGTGGACCAAGGAGTATGAGCAGAGTTTCAGTTTTATTATCTTCAACAATGACGTACAAGACAATATCTTTTCTTCCATTCTGGCTATTTGCTTTTCACGTTGGTTCTCAACTGCGATCTCCAAACTCAGAAAACGATGTGAATGTATTGTGGCGTTATTGAGTTTCCTTGAGTACTCTTTGCACTCCCTCCCCAGCCTGACCTGGTCTTGCGAAGTCCGCCTGACTGCCGGGCTGAGCATGCGTACAATGAGGCGCACCCGCACGTGACCCGTCTTCACGTGTTGCGGAAAGGAAATTTTGCCGTTTTCCTTCTTTCATAAACAGCGAACGCAACACAGCAGCGGTCGCGTTCGCATTGGATGCACTAGCTGAACTACACACCTAGGAAGGTGTATGTTAGTAAGTTCTGGGGACCATTCTGGGCTTGGAATAACTGTTTTTACGTGCTTAACGGGAATGTGTCCCATTAAATATAGAGAACTCTCCCTTTGCAGGGTCTAG
The DNA here is from genome assembly GCF_040938575.1 of Ambystoma mexicanum. Classification (NCBI taxonomy): domain Eukaryota; kingdom Metazoa; phylum Chordata; class Amphibia; order Caudata; family Ambystomatidae; genus Ambystoma; species Ambystoma mexicanum. Next base: position 1,607,248,143 of record NC_090932.1, read on the forward strand.
CTACTTCTTGCTTCCCCTGTTGTCCTCTTTCATACCTGCCCAAATTCATTAGAAGTACCAATCCACCACCGGTACTAAAATCAGTTCTGCTGTGCATAGTGGCACAATCAAAATCTAGTGCCCTAAACACTGTTATACCTCTGTATCTACCCACAGATCAGCAGCATGTGGACTGGTCAGTCAAGCTGTGCCTCCAATTGAGGCATATCCTTTTTTTGAGAGCAGGAAGCAAAATGAGTGGGCACCACGGGAGTACGAGTCTGTTTAGTATCCTTAAAGGTCTCTAATGTGATGACTACTTTTTATAAATATGATTAAGTGTGCAGGAGCCGGCTGAAAGAGGTTTGGAGACACCCAAGCCCAAAAACAGTAGAAGCAAAAGATTAGGTGAAATACCCAATCATACAGCCACTCTCTGAAAACCCAATCTGGGTTTTGTTAGTTGAAATTTTACTAAATGCAGTTAGTATGACCATTACAGCTGATTCATGAAAAAATTCAAAGTCGTTGTAGTTTTCAAGGTCGGTTTTATCCATCAAACCAAAGTATTTTTAGGGAAGAAATCACGAAAAATCACTAATATTGTTCTTGGTGAGGAAGGATTTGCCACAAGTCACTCTATCTGTAGACTTATATAGTGCCAGTGCATTTTGGAATAAAACAATTCCTTCATCAGGGCAAGTCTAATCCATTTAAACATAACATATGCATAAAATTGTGCCAGCCATATCATGGATAGGGTCCATATATAATCAATCCCATATTCAAAAAAGGACATGTGTGTGTAAACATCAACATGAACAGTCATCATTCACATGGTTAAATAAAGTGACATCGCCCAAATGGTACAAAATGTGAAAGATTGCACATACCCAGAAGTATCGTATGCAGAATCGGAAGGCAGGAAACAATGGAAAATAAAGAAAAAACGGAAAACCGATCAGTACCACGGTAAGTAATGGTGTCATGTAACTGATTTAGGAGGGAAAATGGTCCATTACCTTATGTAGGTGAATGGTGGCGTTTTCTAAGCTTCAAAAAGCAAACCGCAGCACCAAGCTCGGTGTGCAGTGGCTGCAAACAAGAAAGTATGCATAAGGAACCTTTCAGGGCATATACTGATGCATCAAGTAGTGACAAGCGTGGAAGTTGCCTTACCGCTTGAAGGATAAGGTGCAGAGCTGTTCTCTTCGTGTCTGCCGAAAGAAGACTGTCCTTGTTGCATCGGCGCGTTGCCGAGCAACCCGATTTTATGTGACACGTGATCGCGGCTCCTCGCTGAAGAGAGCGAGTCACGATCTGTGTCTGCAAGCACACCCATCGACATGAAAATCTTGAAAGCAAATAATTATGGGGTATCCTGGACATATTCTGGAAAAAGTCATTTCAAAAAAATGAAAAAAAGGGAAACAAATGCGAAACTCATGGACATGGACAAAATACTAAAATACCAAAATATCAAAACAAATAGGCTAATCAATGGGAATATCAAAAATGAGAGGGAAAGAGCTGTTCATTGAACACAGGTCAAGAAATGATGTTGCACAGCCATTCGTGTGTGCCTAAATATAATTGCACAATAAACAAACCCTTAAAACCAAAACACGTGGCTATATTATGCAATATATGTGTCCCTTACTACCGCTAGTGGTGTCGTCTTGGAAGACGGCACCTTGGGTCCTGGATTGGACACCAGGAAGCGCAGCATGTGGGTCACTATATCCATATCATTTACATATGTATGTGAGAAGTTATATCCATTCCGAGTGACCATCAACATGCAGGTCATGTGTGTAGTGGTGCCATCTGCACCTAGGTGCTGATCAAAACAAACAATTACGACATGTATTTAGAAAAAAACAGAAGATTGTTAGAGGAAACAGTGAAAGTTAATCTCCTGATTTAGTCCATTCGGTACCAAACTGCCAAGTTTATCAATCCAATAAGTTTCTCTGTGATTCAAACGTTGGCATACATCTTCATGAGGACTATTCTTAGTTAGCACTTCCAAAATCACAAATCTTATCTGTGACACGTTGTGTCCATTGGCCATCCAGTGACGTGCCACAGCAGAGTTAGTGTTCGCATTACGAATACAGGACCGGTGTTCACCCCACCTCAACTTGGCTGTTCGTGTTGACTGTCCAACATAGAATTTCCCACATGGGCATTTAATACCATAGATGACATTACTACTGTCACAAGTGCCAAAAGTTTTAAGCATAATTTTCTGCCCTGTTCTCGGATGGTTAATGATGTTCCCTTTGATAACAAAGTTGCAGTTTTTTTTCATTTTTTCATTTTTTTGTGATGACTTTTTCCAGAATATGTCCAGGATACCCCATAATTATTTGCTTTCAAGGTTTTCATGCCGATGGACGTGCTTGCAGACACGGATCGTGACTCGCGCTCTTCAGCGAGGAGCCGCGATCACGTGTCACATAAAATCAGGTTGCTCGGCAACGCGCCGATGCAGTCTGCTTTCGGCAGACACGGAGAGAACAGCTCCACACCGTATCCTTCAAGCGGTAAGGCAACTTCCACACTTGTCACTACTTGATGCATCAGTATATGCCCAGAAAGGTTCCTTATGCATACTTTCTTGTTTGCAGCCACTGCACACCGAGCTTGGTGCTGCTGTTTGCTTTTTGAAGCTTAGAGAACGCCACCATTCACCTACATAAGGTAATGGACCATTTTCCCTCCTAAATCAGTTACATGACACCATTACTTACCGTGGTACTGATCTGTTTTCCGTTTTTTCTTTATTTTCCATTGTTTCCTACCTTCCGATTCTGCATACGATACTTCTGGGTATGTGCAATCTTTCACATTTTGTACCATTTGGGCTATGTCACTTTATTTAACCATGTGAATGATGACTGTTCATGTTGATGTTCATGTTTACACACACATGTCCTTTTTTTTAATATGGGATTGATTATACATGGACCCTATCCATAATATGGCTGGCACAATTTTATGCATATGTTATGTTTAAATGGATTAGACTTGCCCTGATGAAGGAATTGTTTTATTCCGAAATGCATTGTCACTATATAAGTCTACAGATAGTGACCTGTGGCAAATCCTTCCTCACTAAGAAAAATATTAGTAAATTTTCGTGATTTCTTTCCTAAAAATACTTTGGTTTGATGGATAAAACCGACCTTGACAACTACAACGACTTTGAACTTTTTCATGAATCAGCTGTAATGGGCATACTAACTGCATTTAGTAAAATTTCAACTAACATAAAACCCAGATTGGGATTTCAGAGAGCGGCTGTATGATTGGGTATTTCACCTAATCTTTTGCTTCTAATATCCTTTTTTCAACCCTAAGGGAAGCAAATGCACGGTGAATGCATTTCTTTTTGATATCTGCAAAATGAATTATCCCCCTTTGACCAAAGACCTTTCGAATTAATACTTGTAAATGAACGATTTCCATTTACCTAAGACCAGTTGAATTAATATATAGCATATAGAATGTTGTAGCCTACACTTTGGGTACAGATGCCATGAATGTTACATACCGAGGAGATTGAGAGTTATACCCTATGACTGAATGATGAAGTGGTGTTCTAACAGTCTATTTGTATAGATGAATGACACGTATCGCTGTGTCGATTCATAATCCAATGCATGGATCTTAGCAGCCGCATAGTGACTGTGGTTTGCTTTGTTTTGATCCCACAGACTCTCTCCCAGACTGTTCCACTCCTATAACACCTACGGCAAGGTGGTAAAGTACTATTCCATCTACCATATTTTTTGTTTCTCATAAACTGGTCTCCGAATTACGAAATACACCAGCTTTGAGGAAGCTAAGACTGTCCTGATGAATGTGGCTTTATTGAAGTTTTGCCACTGAAACTGGTCGACGGTGTTTGCTACATCTAAAAAGGCGCCAATTAGCCTATTTCTGATAGCTTGAGCAAACCTTTTTACATTGTCCGACTCCCCTTTGGTCAAAACGAGCTCTGGAAGGGAAGTGGTGACTGTATTGTCTTTGTGTTTTAGCAAAAGGAATTTTTCTTTTTCCATTGTATTTGTCATTTTAACCCTAGCAATGCAGGGTCAGTGTGACAATCGATGGGTCGTTTATCCCATTAGATGTCACACAAGTGTTAAGAAAGAAATACATATCCTCTTTAATTTCCCTGGTGCGCTTCTTCTTTTACTTATAGTCTCTTCCAATACAAATACATCTGGAAGAGAGTGGTATAGGACTTACAAGGCTGAATGTATTACACACTATAGAAGTTGGTAATTTTACTCTTATTCTGTCACTATTAGACAGGCGTTGTAACACCGCAACCTAGTTGAGAGTGCACTTTAGGCAGGGATAATATATTCTTTGTTATATCCTTCCGTCTTCTGCCACAGCCTTGTTTCTCTATTTTTGGCTAGATATTAGCTGAAATTGTTGTCCCAACCACAGGTTTTGGTTTTACTAACTGGACCTCCCCTGGGTCTCATTAGGCTGCTATCAGCTTATAACACAGATGTGTGTTGCCTACCTATTGTGTGAACGTAATCTACTAAGGGCAATACCCTGTTAACCTTGTAGAATTTGCCCTCTTGTCTAGTTGCAATAATCAAACCTAGAGGGAACCAGGTCTCGAGAGTCGATGAGCTTCTGGGGGAAGGAGAGGAAAGGCAGAATACCTCTGAGGAGGTGCAGTAGGAAGTTTGACTTTTTATCAGACATCAGAGATGTGGGCAGAAAAGGAAAGTATGGAGTCGAAGATGACCCAGAGGTTCGTAACCTCGCAGGTGGGGTAGGAGGAGGGACAAGGGAGGCCGGCCAGAGAGTGAGAGGAAAGGAGGGTGAATGTGTGCCGATGAGGAGGATCTCTGTCTTGCTGGCATTCAGGCAGAGATCGTTGGTGGCACACCACTCCTGAATGGCAGACAGGCAATCGGAGCTGAGACCAGGAGAAGAGGTGGCTGAGGAAAACCTGAAAATGAGTGGAGCGTCATCTGCATAACACTGAAAATTGGTGCAGAAAATGGCAATACGATGGGTGAGGGTTGTCAGGTATTGGTTGAAAAGCCAGTGTGAGGGGTTAGACCTCTGGGGAACACCGCAGGTAGAGAGGGAGATGGAGGAAAGGAAGGACCCAAGTTGGACCTGCGAGGGTTGATTGGAAAGAAGTCAGCCAGGCCGGAGCCTGATCAGTGATACCCATGTTGTCACGGAGACGGTTGAGCAGGATGGTATTATTGACCATGTTGAAGGCAGAAGAGAGAGAAAGTAGGATGAGGACAGAAGGGATGTTAGTCATGGTTTGGGAGCAGATCTTCACGGATGTACAGGAGAGCAGTTTCCGTGCTTCTGGCAGCTCTAAAGCCAGACTGATGGTCGTGGAGACAACCAACAAAATCGGAGTGAAGGTTAAGCTGCCAGAGTTGGTCGAGTTGTCGGAATACAACAATTGGATCATCTTTAGCAGGGATGGGGTCTATACACCATTTTGATAACTATGCCTACAGCCTGGAAATGTCAACTTCGTCAAACGCAGAGGACAGATCGATCGCTGCAACATTTAAAGTTCGCCATGAATGTGATCCAACGTCGGACACACGTGCCCTCAGCCACTCCTTATTGTACCCACAACCTTTCTGTAGCCAATCTGCAGCAGGCTCAGTGAATTACTTTTTTCTGCCCACGACATAAATTCTTTTAGCAGTATATTGGTGAAGACTTTTGAGGAGGTATCTAATAAAGAGATCGGTCTGTAACTGGAGGGTTCAGCTCTGTTCCACCTTTTCAAAATGGTGACATATATTGATATAGCCTATGACTGAGGGAGTGAAGGCATTGGACCAGGTGGGTGTATTTTTGAGGGCCCCTCCATGTAGTATGTTGGTTTCAGTAAAAGCCCACCTAGAGAGAAATTCTGACCAGATCTTTACATGGTTTACTTTACCCACTGCGTGCGTGGTGGGTATTACTTCCCTTTCCCTATCCAGTTCATCCCAATAAAAGTAATTGACTTGGCACTGACAATTGAAATCTCCCGCTATCGCAATGCATACTTGTGGGTTGTCGGATGACCAACTTTTTAAGAGATCTTCAATTTCATTGAGGACCACCTAAAGACTGGTGCTCATTTGGTTGAAGTAAATATTGATCACGAGGACCATAGACACGCTTGGGATTACCCTTGTGATCAGTATAGCATCCAAGTTAGTGACAATGTCAGTTACACTCAGTCCCTTTGCTGCCCTTTTAGCTGTTATGAACCCTCCCGTTGGCCTACCCGTAGGAACCTTTTTTGCAAATTTAGATACAGTTGCAAAGCCATCCCACACTCGGGTTGACTTCGGCCAAGTTTCCTGCAAAAAATTACGTTAGATTTTTCCCACATCACATTTATATAATTAAAGGAGTTATGTCCTTGAGAATTCCATCTTAAGATGTGCCAGGTGTTAAAGCCCGGTCTGCTTCCGACTGTGGCTGAAAAGTCTGAGGAAAGCCAACCCCAACTCGACGACTCTTGGTTATGGGCAAATTCTTGCTTGCTGTCTGTGTCAAAGTGCCACTTTACTTTGATCCTCAATTTGACTTGGACTGTTCCTCTGTTATCGACTTGACATGCATAATAGCATTCGAAGCCATGGAGTAGAATGGCTTCCTATTGCTCAATGATTGACATTTCCACAATTTCGAAACAGTCTGCCAGCACTCGCTTCTGTTTGTAGTTTTTTCCCACAAGGCACACAGCTGGACCGATTAAACCATCGTCCTGAGTGTAGGTGCCACAGTTGAGGCATGCACCCATTTGTGAGCGATTACTTTTGCTTATGTCTATACAGGGGTTAAGACTTCTATTTATGTTTGTACTCAGTGATTTTTTGATGCTCGCCCTTTCTTCGTTTTTCCTTCCTGTTGAGTTCCCTGATAAGTCTATTTGCGGTGTGCCCACTCGTTTGAGGTTGTTGCAAGAGTGGTTTGTCACGATCGTGTCTGACCAACTGGGCACATCCAGACCCCCCCCCTCCTCCCCCCCCTCCCTCTCTTGTACTGTCTGTGCACGATCTGAACGTACCGTGCCTTGAAGATAGTCTATCCATTCCTATCTGTCTCCCCTCCCGCACGCTGGTACATCTATACTCTTGGAAAAACATCAGAATCGTAGTCAGACCTTGTTCGGCAGAAACCTGTGCAGTTCCCTTAGGGAACACTGCAAAAGATTTAAGACTACAGGTGTTGGCAGTAAACCCAATTGGTAGCAGTCTGTACCACCCAGATTTACCTGGTAGCTGTGGCTGAGCAGTCAGACTTCTCTTAAGAAGAGTTAGGCTGTATGCAAAGTATACACAATAGGCACTCAGACACAATAATACAAGCAAACACTGACCAGAGCTTTGGTATCAAAGTATATAATTATTTATTTAAAAACACTGTTTGAAACACTCCAGCACTCTTTTTGTAAAATATTCTAAAAACAGTTTACTATTGTAATATATACACCCCTTTTTTCTTATCAGATAAGTCACAAAAATACACCACTTATTTTCATACAGAGGTGAGCGCTTAACTAGATGGCACTCCAATAAGTTTGTGAAAAAGGGAGGGAAAAAGACAGAATATGGAAAGGTACACCACTCTAAGATTCAGGAACACTGTTAGCAAGGCAGAAGAGCAAAAGTCACTGGTGAGCCAAAGTCCAAAGGCTGGGCCCACTCTTAGAGAGAGCAGAGCACTAATGTGCCCAAGATCACAGTTACACTAGGCTTTGAAAGTCTTGCAGAGGGTTCCAAAAGAGTTTAGAGGCGCTTAGGAAAGTTTAGCCAGGGTGTCCCAGGCTAACCCAGGTTCGAAAGCCGTGGGCTAAATCTACCCCGTACAGTCGGTAGCAAGGGAAGCCGGGCGGGACACGGTACCTTAAGTGGGAAGGATCCTCCAGCGGTGGTAGTTGTTGCAAGTCACGTCGTCGTCCAGGGGAAGAGAAGATCTCGACTTGGAGGAAAGATGAAGGTTGTTGCACTACCAGGGAAGAAACCAGCCGCGGAGTTTTCCGGTTAAAGGTGGTACCTTTGTTCGCGGTCGTGGTAAAACGTGGTATCCCGGTTGCCGGGGTGCTTGGCACAGGCAAGGCGGCCACGAGGTACGTCGGGAAGGCGAAAACACGGTGAAACTGGTTATCCCCACCAGTCAAAGGAAGAAGACTCTCCGGCGGGAGATCTCCTCTGTCGTTGGGAATAGTGGTGAGACGGTCCAGCAGGGCTCCACCGGTGGTGGTGTCGTGGCAGGTCGGCTCAGCTTCTCCCTCGTCTGATTCTTAGGTCCTGTGCCGACTTCTGAAGTTCCAGTCCCCAAAGCCCTTCTTTTATGCAGAAAACCCCCATTCACTCAGCCTAGCTGTCACTCAAACATGCCAAGTGGTGAGCCGGTCGGCTCACCACTTGAGCCAATCAGGACGGAGTGCGACTTGAGTTGCCTAGGCAACTCAGTCCAGGGTGCCTAAATTCCCCTCCACCCCTCCTAAGTACCCCAGATAGAGTGGCACCACTTTGGAGGGCTTCTGTGGAGAAGCCCGCCAAAAAGTGGAACAAAGGGCTCGACTTGGGTTGGAGTCACAGAAGAGAACACAAACGCCATTTTAGAATCAAGTTTTGGCAAAAAAAATACCAACCGGAGAATTAATATTAATTAAATAAACCAGCGATATGTTCAAGGCTACGTAAATAATTAAATAAAGGTAGTAGCCTAAAACAATGGGAAATCCCATTATATTCGCGGTTGAATATAAAAAGTAGTATCCACTGCCACCAGCCAAAACTCGATCAGGGGGGACGGAGACATGCCCCCTCGACTAACAAACCCTGGGGCAATTGAATTGCCCCAGCCAGTACGTCCACAATATGATGGTTTGTACTGGTTCAGTTCAGAATTTAAGACTAGTAAAGTCAATGGTGACTTTACATGCCCTGGGAGACAGTAGTCAGTCCCAGGGTATGGAGTCTATACTGGGGGGTCACTATGACATCCCTGTGTCACTGCACTGAGGGTGCTGTGTAACACACATCACAAAAACACATGAAGCCCTATGGAGTAAAAGACCCCATAGCCCATTAAACACATCTAGATTCAAAAACACACTCAAATCATGTCCAAGAGTGAGGGTAAAAGTCTCACTCTTGGCTGGAGAAAAAAATAAACCCCAAAAATCCAGCAAAGCTGCTGGGGACTCACTAGGTTAGGAAATTCAGCCTAAACCGAGAATTCTCCCTAGCAGACCTATGTTTTTATCTACACTGTTAATTGTATTATATGCACTTATGCTTCCTGGCAGACTGCTTATTAAGATACTCGAGGACCCTGAATTACTTTTTTCTCCCCTGTTCCTCCCTCCTTGAGCGCCTTGAAACACTTACCTTGGGTATAGGCACTTTACAAATAAACATTACAATATCGAAATTTGAAGCTGATGTTTACAGTAATGCCTGTCGGAGGCTGCTGTCATGCTGCTTCCTCTCTTGTCCTCTACATCCTCTAACTTTAGCTCTCGTGAAATGTTATTATTGGCAGGTACATGGCATAAGAAAGGAGCATTAAAGGCTGAGGAAAAGCAATTTCCTAACATAACAAACAGCTATGCCAACCATTTCTCTTCCGAAAATACACCAGCCTTTTGAAGGTTTGACCGAAGTGCGCCCAATATTAAGTGGATCACTGATGGTCTTTCAACATATATAGACTCTATGATTAGACATAAAGGAATTCTACCTTCATACGTCAGGGACTCGACTCATGTTCTACATGTTTTAGCAAACATTAATTGCCAACCAGATTTCTTGTTGAAGACAAACTTCTGAGACGGATGGGCTCAAGAATGCTTTTTAAATTCTCCAGCATTGGATCTTTCATGGATTCACATGCTTAGAATATTCCCCGTCGTCAGACTGGGAACCCTCGGTACACATATATAGTCTTTCCTATAGGAAAAAACTTCCGACACTTGTGTGTCCTATCCACATCTATGTCCTCTCTGGGGCCGTCCACGCATGCCCCGTAGGACGTAGTGGTATAAAAGCCCCGCCCCCGCGGGTCCCGTCAGATTTCAACCGTCTCCAAAGATAGTGGGATCTCCTCGCGTAGTCTCTACTTTCTAGGTTTATTGTTAAAATTACTCGTTTTGATCGAAAGGTTATTGGTCTTACCAGGATGTCGGGCAAACTGCTCTTCCGCCCGTGCGCCACGTGCGGATTGAAAAAGGTTTACGAGGGGGACGGCCATCTGGATTGTATATATTGCCTCCACCCTCACCATTCGGCAGACCAGTGCGAAATATGTAAAGGGTTTTCCCAGAAAACCCTGAAAGATCGGAGTCGGCGACTGGTGTCGTGGTTAAATGACGGGGCGGGAGCATATCCTCAGTCGGAGGTTGGCTCCCTGCGCAGCGTGGCCTCGACGAAAACATCGGGGGCGCCGCGCCGTTCAGCCTCGTCGGAACCACCGGCAAAGAAAACTCGACCGGCGGAAAAGGATGTTCCACGAAGCCACTCTTCCAAAGACTCTTCAAAAGAATCTTCAAAAAAGTCATCATCGTCGAAAAAACATGGAAAGGAAAGGCCAAAATCCTCCTCGGGCGATCCTCATAGGTCTGCCACGAGTAGAGAGTCGGAAAAGCGCAGGGAGAGCTCTGTGAAGGCGGGACCGCCTAAGCCACCTGCAGGCCCACCGTCGACGACAGCGAACCAGTCAGTGGCCTCACTGCCGCTAACGCAGTTGGTTTCCCCCGTCCTCAACCCGCTGACGACGACGGCGACGATGGCCTCGTCGACCGAAGTTCAGGCCTGGAGACCAGAGGTTTTTGATCTGGTGTTGCCGGACTCGTTACTGCAGGAACAGGCAGTGTCGATTTCCTCGAAGGAAGACGACGGCTTCAGGATTGCGGGCCCGGAAGATCTTGGGCTCCGAGCCAAGTCACCATCAGGAGCAACCTGCTCTCAGGTGTTTACCCAGCTTTCAAGCTCACAATCGGCCCTGTCCATGGAGATTCTGTCCTCATTGCACTCGCTGCTGAAATCGTTAGATGAAAGGCTTCCACCAGTGAACCCGTCAACGCCTCCCGTCGACGAGCCAGGCCCGTCACATCGTCCAACCCAAACGACCAGAGTTCCGGTGACTCCAGTGGTCCACGAGGAGGGTGAGCTGTCGGACTCTGTATCTGACCAAGGATCAGTATCGGACATCTCCCTGTCTCCATCTAGGGATCCATCCTGGGTGTCGGATGTTGAATTGGAAACACCAAAGAGCCCCACTCACCCGTCTCCACCAGACGATGTTGGCGCGTTTCATTCAATGATGGAAAAGACATGCAGGGAATTTGGCCTGGTCCAGCAGGAGGAGAAAAAAAGACTGTTTTCTGTTCGACCATATGGGTAAGAATAGGCGTTCAGTATTCTCAATACCCATTTTAGATCATGTCTGGAAAGAGGGTGTTCAAACCATGCGTCACCCGTTTTCTGAACCGGCCGTCAAAGGCCGCATTGAAAAGAAGTTTAAAGCGCCAGACTCTACCCCGAAATGTCTTTCGTCCCAACCTACACCTGACTCAGTGGTGTCGGCGGCAGCGACAAGGAAAGCGAGGGCCCAACACAAGTGCTCTACCCCTCCGGATAATGAGGCAAGGCGCCAAGATGTGTTTGGTAAGAAGGTACTATCCGTGGGTGCTACAACTGTGAAGGCAGCCAACTCTTTGGTTATTGTCGCCAGGTACGACAGGGAAATGTGGCACAGACTAGCCCCCCCTATACTGGACCACCTTCCGGAGGAACATAGAAAAGCGGCTACGTCTCTGGTACGAGAGGGCGAAGAAGCGTCGAATCATGCAATTAACATAGCGGTGGACCTGGCGGATTCGGGCTTTAAGCAAGTAAACAACGGGGTTGTTCTTAGACGCCAGGCTTGGCTTAAGTGCACCAACTTCAGGCCCGAGGTTCAGTATAAAGTATTGGACATGCCCTTCGAAGGTGACCTTCTTTTTGGAGAAAAGGTGGATGAGGCCCTGAAGGGCATGAAGGAGGACTCGGATACGGCTCGCTCGTTGGGTGCCCTTCAAAGTGGAAACATTTTTCGATCTTTTCGTCCCTTTAAAGGGGCATCGGGCAATTCAAGATTCTCTGCATCCAGGGATAGATCTTTTGGCAGATCAGCATACCCATCCCAGGGATATAGACCCGCCTCTCAAAACGCAAGCCGGCGCAGAAACTTCCAGTCATCCAAGAGACGACCGGCCTATCCTTCGTCGACAAACAAACAAAAAGACCAGCAATGACGGGAAGCGCACCGTTCTGGGAGGAAGAGTGTCAAACTGCGTCAAAGAATGGGAAGACATCACAACAGATCAGTGGGTGTTGGACACAGTGAGGTACGGACATTCTCTACTATTCAAATGCAAACCTCCAAAATGTCAACCGGTATTCCTACCCCAACCACATCTGAACGTTTTGCTGCAGGAAGTAGCACTTATGTTACAAAAAGGTGCCATAGAATTGGTTCCTGCATCGCAGAAAGGCCAAGGGGTATACTCACGGTGTTTTGTGGTAAAAAAATCCAAACGGAAAGTGGCGTCCCATTCTCGACCTGCGCGACCTCAACAAGACCTTACAGAGCCAAAAATTCAAAATGCTCACGCTGCAGGAAGTAATCAGGTCCGTTCAAGTGGGAGATTTTTTGGCGTCTCTGGATCTACAGGACGCGTACTTCCACATACCTGTGTGCCAAAAACACAGAAAGTTTCTGAGGGTCATGGTAGGTCGGACACACTACCAATTCGCAGTGCTTCCGTTTGGTCTCAAATCCTCCCCAAGAACGTTCACAAAATGTTTGGCACCCGTGGCAGCCTGGCTGAGAAAGAAAGGGCATCATGTATACCCGTACCTCGACGACTGGCTTGTGAGGGGATCCTCCTCGGCGTCGACCAACGACAGCGTACAGGCCACCTTACAGCTTCTGCAACGACTGGGGTTCGCGGTGAACTTCGGAAAGTCCTCTCTAAGGCCATCAAAGAACTTAAAGTTCTTGGGAGCTCAATTCGAAACCCAGTCGGGAATAGTGAAACCTTCCCTAGACAGAATGTCAAAAATCAGTCGACTGACGAGTCAACTACGTTTACATTGCACACTCTCTGTGAGAAAGTATGTGGCGATCCTAGGTTCCATGGCTTCCTGCATCCATCTAGTAGCCAACTGTCGATTATTCATGAGGCCACTTCAGGAATTCCTAGCGGACAGATGGAAGCAGGCCACGGGTCGGTGGTCAGACAGGATAACCGTCGACGACGACGAAATCATCCGAGCCCTCCAATGGTGGAAAAGCGTTCACAACCTGGGCAGAGGGGTACCTCTACAAGAACCAGAATTTCAGCGAACCATCATCATGGACGCATCCCTGACAGGCTGGGGAGCACACATGGACAACTACCAAACCCAGGGCAGATGGTCCCCGACCGAATCACTCCTACATATCAATGTACTGGAGCTGAGGGCAGTACGATGGGCCTTGAAGTCATTCCTCCCACATATCAAGGGGTCGAGAGTAAGAGTGCTGACGGACAACACGACAGCCATGTTCTACTTGATAAAAAAAGGCGGCACGAGATCCAGGACCCTGTCCGTGGAGGCTCAAAAGGTCTGGCATTGGGCTTTGAAACACAACATATCTATAGTGGCACACCATCTTCCAGGAGTGAAGAACGTACAAGCGGATTCCCTAAGCAGAAGCATGGCACAGATACACGAGTGGGAGATGGACACCATTCAGCTGCAGAAAATCTTCAAAAGATGGGGTCACCCCTCAGTGGATCTCTTCGCAACGAAAGAAAACAAGATATGCGAGCAGTTCGCGAGCAGATGGCCTCAGAAAGGATCCCTAGGGGAAGCGTTCTCATTTCCATGGACAGACAAGTTCCTGTACGCCTTCCCTCCGTTTCCCCTTATACGGAGAACAGTACAATGGATACGCAGATACAAATGCCGGGTCATTCTAGTGGCACCGTATTGGCCGAGACAACCTTGGTTTTCCGACCTGCTGCATCTGTCGTTGGAACAACCGATAACATTCCAGAAGGTTCTGAATCTCCTGTCCAGGGACAAGGGAACAGTGTGGCATCACAATCCGGACAGCCTCAACCTGACGGCATGGCTCCTGACTTTTTCGGAATTTGGCACTTTGAAAGTTTCGTCGGATTGCCGGAGAATTCTACAGGCAGCTAGGGCTCCTTCCACCAACAAGTCATACATCTGCAAGTGGCGAAGGTTCTGTATGTGGTGTCAAACGCAACACGAAATACGGCCTTTAGAAGTAACTCCAGAACAAGTTTTACCGTATCTTCTTCACCTGGCGGAGAGTGGGTTATCCTCGTCATCCATAAAGGTGCACCTGGCGGCCATCTCAAGGTTCACGAGGAGGAGACAGTCCTCTCCGTTATTCAGCGACAGACTGGTGAAACATTTCATGAGGGGTCTTTTTCGAACCTTTCCCCCAACATGGAGTCTAAATGTGGTGTTGGCGGCTTTAATGAAGCCACCTTTCGAGCCAATGTCCTCTTCATCCATGCAGTTCCTATCATGGAAGCTGGCTTTCTTAATTGCCATTACATCAGCTAGAAGAGTATCGGAGCTACAGGCATTGGTCATAGACCCTCCATATATGAGATTCTTTAAGGACAAAGTGGTGCTATCAACTAATCCTACTTTCGTCCCGAAAGTTCAGACGGTCTATCACAAACACTCAACCATTGTCCTCCCTACTTTCTTTGCGACCCCGTCATCGACGGCGGAAAAGGCTCTTCATACTCTAGATGTGAAAAGGGCGTTGAAATGTTATCTGCAAAGAACACAAGAACTCAGAACTACCAGACAGCTGTTCATCGCATACGGTCCGTCGACGAGAGGAAAGGCAATTTCCAAGCAAGGACTGGCTCGATGGGTCTCGTCGGCGATTGCTTTTAGTCACTCCAAGGCCGGGAGACCCCTACAAGGGCATCCTAGAGCCCATTCCACAAGATCGACAGCCTCTTCCACGGTGCTGAGGGCAGGAATTCCTCTGACAGACATCTGCCAGGCGGCGGCATGGTCAGTCCCACACACGTTCACACGCCATTACTGCCTGGAAAGGCAGCATGCGGATGAAGTACAGATGGGAAGGGCAGTTCTGCGCCATCTGTTTCAATGAGGTAAGCCAAAAACGGTGAAGCTTTTGTCTTTTGCCTTGTCTATACTGGTTCTTTAGTGTGTAGGTTTTGAGTAGAAATATATATATATATATATATATATATATGAATATGTATGTATATATCGGAAAATATGTTGCTGCTTATGTGCCTATATAATTAGGTTTTGGGGTGTTTTTGCAGTGTATGTTGCATTGCATTCTCACCTCCTTCTTTTAGGATACTGCTACACAATCTATTCTAAGCATGTGAATCCATGAAAGATCCAATGCTGGAGAAGGGAGTAGTTTCTTACCTGTAACTCCATTTCTCCAGCATTGGTATCTTTCATGGATTCACATGCGCCCACCAGCCTCCCCGGAATGCAATGTGCAAGATATATGCATAAGCAGGTTCTCCTTTCTACTTTGGAGGGGCCGAAATCTGACGGGACCCGCGGGGGCAGGGCTTTTATACCACTACGTCCTACGGGGCATGCGTGGACGGCCCCAGAGAGGACGTAGATGTGGATAGGACACACAAGTGTCGGAAGTTTTTTCCTATAGGAAACGACTATATATGTGTACCTAGGGTTCCCAGTCTGACGACGGGGAATATTCTAAGCATGTGAATCCATGAAAGATACCAATGCTGGAGAAATGGAGTTACAGGTAAGAAACTACTCCCTTATGATGCACAACTATTGGTCTAAATCAGGAACATGAAATGAATGTTTTTTGTAATAAGCCAAAAGGAACTATATTAACTATGGAAATTAGACATTGCAATGTTGATGAGTAATTGGATATGAATTGGGATCTGGTAAACCTCTAACGATTTGGGATCTTTGATTTTACTTCTGCATATGCAAGCAGGTAGTTGCTCACCCAGACCATCAGAGTGAATAATATCCAATGCTAAATTCACAACGTTTAGGGTTTCTGGGATTTGGTGGTCTTGGGATCTTAATTTGAAGTCTACCTATCTGGAGACCGTTTTGAAATACATTTTGTATGTTCAGTTGGAGTAATTTGTTGCTGCTACAGAAATTGGTCTAGTTGGAACTTGCAAACCAAATTAGGAATCGAGCCTATGAGTATCAATATGAGCTACTTTAAAGCATTATTTGGGAGATTGGGTTATCAAGCTGAATGTACTTAGCATTAACCAGTTGCAATCACCAATTATTTAATTTGGTTTTGACTTGAAGCTGCTTTTGATCAGTACAATAGTGGTACATCCTGTAACTAACTATGTATTGGAAATTATCAGGATTATGATAACAGATTCACCAACCTAAGAAAGGCACATGAGTAATGAACATTGTGCTTTGCATTGCTAATCTTAATATTCGAACTATTTTGCACGTCACATATTTTGCTTTTTAGGACGGTACAGAATACACTGTTGCTATCCATTGAAATCGATACTAATTACTGTCAGTGCAATGTTCCAAGCTAACTGTAGGCATAATGGTAATTTATGGCATCAACAATATGATCTATGGTTCTCTGTTGCACATGTTGTGGTGCTGTGATAAGGTGAAGGAATATTTGAAAGAGGTGTTGCACAGGGTTGATACGATTTGGACTATTACTTTTCCGCGGAACCCGTGGTCTGTACTTCTGTTATCTCCAAGATGTGGGGTAGTATTGCTTATGTGACTAGAAATTGTATTAACAAATGCTTACTTGTAGCTGTCAAACAGGTTTTAAGAGTCTGGAAAACGAGGGGTTGGTTGTGTGATATAAAGATTCTTTCAAGGTATGAGAAATGCTTATTTTCTAGGCAGCAAAAAGTTCCAGTATATGAAGAAATTGGGGGAACCCTTCAATTATTTTTATGGGAGTGGATGATTTTATGTCATAGTATGAGATTAATGGCTGTATTTGTTCTTTTAAGTAAGGGGGGGGTTGGGGGAGTGTTTTATGTATTGGCCTTTGTCCTGATTTGTCTTGTCTTGTTGATCTGTATTGTTCGATAATACTTTAGTGAATCTAAGCTTGGTATTTGTGTGATTTCAAATTGATATGTTGGTTCTTTACTTTTCTTTGTTGTTGCATGTGTTTTTGTTATCTTTTTGTATTTTTACTGTAATCATTCATTCTTCGGAATCAATGCATGTTTGTAATATATTTTGTGGAAATAAAGTGTTTTAAAAAATAAGTTAAAAGAAAAATATGATCTACGCTTAATTTGCATAACGCAGCACAAGCAAATGAGGGTAGGATACCCGCACGGCTTTGTCTATATATGTAAAATGATGGCGGTGATGTCGCACGCCAACTACGTGTAACATCACTACCGCTATATTAACTAGTTTAAAAACGGCAGCCGCTTTGAACATCAAATGGCACGCCAGGGATGACTCCCGACCTTACGTCCCCTACGAGATTGATTTGAAGAATGGATTTAACCATTTACAGTTAACTGCTATGGAAATTAACTAGATAATTCTAGTAGGCAATTCGATTTATATAACCGGATCTACCATGGTAAATGTTAATTGGAAAATATTTTTTTAGATGACTAATTGTGGAGGGAATAACCAATTACTGGAGATGCAATTAACAGGTAATCTATGCTGGTTGGAATCCCTCAGGAAAATGAGTGGTGAGATTACTTTTCAACGTTTGAGCACTGTAACATGGCGGTAGCCCATCACTCACCTGAAGTGACTTACTGATATCATTTTACTCTGTTTGCACCTTATTAGGGTTAGCAATCAAACATTTTTAGAGAACAGAGAAGAATCAGGGTTGGTGTAATGTTACAAAGCCACATATTTGACTTGATTTTGGAAATATGGAGCATGCTGGTACACATAATGATATTCATGACAGATGTTAAGCTCAGCAGTATCTATTTGCACCATAAGCTTGAATTGGATTTACATGGGTGTAGGTGAACAACTACTCTCCCAGAAAAGTATTGATGTAAAATTGGCAATAGAACATACCACAAGGTGGGGTGATGGCATTGTGTGAGGTAAAGAGATGTTGAATCATTGAACCAAGACCCTATTCTAATATTTAATGTTCTTATATTTTTTCGCACCATCTGCCCTTTTCTTTCTATTTTCAGTTTGAATTACATTTTTGTTACTGCTTATCTCATCAAACCCAACCAGTGGTCAAAACAAGTGTCAGCTGAGCACAACCAATAAATAGTGGTTTAACCCAATCCGAGAATGTTCAATTGAATTTTGTTGAATATTGAAGATCGAGAGAAGCGCAATACTCTTGGTAGCACTTATTTTTACAGTTTAACTTTGATGAGACAGGGTGCCGAGTCTCTGCAACCAGGAGTTTTCAGCCATCAATTTGTTACTAACAATATAGCGTGCTAAATTGTACATACCTAAGCGCACTGGTAACCCAGGTAGCCCTAAATATGTATTACTTCCTAAGCCCACAGACCAGGGCATAAGTCTTTGCATATGTTACATATGTCTGTATAGTGCGATGTTGAACCAAGACAATACGAAAAGGTAAGTCAGTTTAGCTTTGTTGGTTACAAGAAAAGGGGGCAAACCTATAACTAAATTCATAATTGCAAGATAGCTTGTGTGTTGTATTTTATTTATATAGTGCACCGAGCCCTGAGGCAACTGGGCACATTTCTTAGGTACAGACCGATATGCATACATACAGTTACAGGAATAAAAAACATTACCAGCAAGAAAGGTAAGTAGAATGGATAGTACGTATTTACATAAAATGTGCATAGATATCATAGTGCACAGAAGTATTTACAAAGATTGCATGGAGTACGAAAGTATCTATAGAGATTGTAAGTGTTGTGGGTTAGTTTTCATTCTGAGTGAGCCAAGATTTGGCATTAAGAAGGCTGTACAGTTGCAAGAAAGACTTGATCTCAATGCCCAAAGCTCATTTTAGTCGAGTACATTTTTCCTCCAAATACTTTCTGCAGGCCGCACCATGGGATTCTGTAAGTTTGCAAAACTCTGTAATTCATTAGAACTCAAATGACACCAAACTCTTAAGGCTGACAGTACTGCACAATCCTGTTTTCTACTGTACCACCTGCCACCAATTACGGGTACTACTTGCTGATCTATGCATAGCATGTGCATCTAATCGAGCATCCAAATTACCATGTAATTCTCTTTCTGGAATGTCTGTTTAATCTCGTCACCCACCCAGCCATGGGTACTGTAGAAAACTGAGGTAACTTACCTGACAGAAAAGGGGGGGCCTTGTAGGTAAACCTACACTAGGTTTCCATAACATTCCAATCAATCTCACTTTACATGGAAAACAATCTAAGATTGTAAGCACCATCGGGCAATAGGAGTACCTGCATATGTAGGGCAGGGAATGTATGACCAGAACACCCCTGTCAACCCTTACTTTTACTTGGCATGAAACGTGTAATACTCTGTAACTTTCACTCGATGATGGGACATGCATAGCATGCAACTCTGAACTAATACAAATATCATCAAGACTGTAAAAAGGTAGTGTCGTAGATGCATATCTTGCCTTTATTTGTTCTCTCAAACATCTACTGTTACTCCTACCTCAGTGTCCTTATTTGATATATTACCCCATACATGAGAGCAATACAAAGCTTATTTCTCCATTTTACTCTAGATCTGTGACTTTGGACTGGCCCGTGTAGCAGATCCGGATCATGACCACACAGGGTTCCTGACCGAGTATGTGGCTACTCGGTGGTACCGGGCACCAGAGATAATGTTAAATTCCAAGGTAAGGACTGCTATATAGTCCAAGTGGCACTAACCATGCGAATGGAAAATGTAAACATCTAATTGTTGTTTAAAAAAACAGATTTCTCAACGTTGAAGCAGCAATACTATAGTTTGTTTTCCATCTTTAAAGTTTGTTTAGTTATGTAAAAATGTGATGTCGTGTTGAAGAGGGTAGGCTGCAATTATGCAAGTTTAATAACTGGTAATTACAACATATCAGACTGTCAATTCAATCTCATTTATTTGATCAGTTATTTAAATTTCAATTGTCTTTTCAGTGGGACTTGTTTTTTTCTTTTTTTAACTTTCTTTATTAAGTGATTTACATCTCAATACAATCAACAACATGGCATCAGATTGAGGCACATGCACAAGGTGGTATGCAGGTAAGATATCATTTGGTGGGCTGTGAGACTCCCCCACAGTAGCATGCAGCTGTGTGGTAACTACCTTGGCCGTTGGACTCCTCCCAGCCCATCTGTTCATAAATGGGTTGTAACCGGTCATAGTTCTCATCCTATAGGGTGGGCAATTGCGCCTCTTCCCCTGACTCCGAGCTTTGAGACATGAGAAAGGTCACAAAGGGGCCCCAAACGTTCCCAGGCTTGATTTGCTGGCTGTATAATAGTCTGTATTCTTTGTCCGCGTCACTAAGCCACACCAGGTCTCTGAGCCAGGTCTGTACCCTAGGAGGGGTCGGACCATTCCATTTCATTAGAATACACTGCCTCGCCATTATCATACATGATGTAATCAAATTTCCAGTCCTGCTTGGGAGCCTCTTATATCCAAACATACAGCACAGAAATTTGCATGCCACTGCCCTTCCTAGCATATCAGGGACTGCCGCCACCACCTCCTCCCTGAACTCCCGCAGCCTAGGGCACAACCACAACATGTGGATAAAGTCAGCAGACTCATCGCCATATCTTGGGCAGCTGCCCGATTTTGCATGGTTCAACAAGTGGAGGCGGGCTGGAGCTAGGTACACCCTGTGTAGAGTTTTGAGCTGGATCAGTTGCATTTGTGTGCTAAAAATGGCCCCTGTGTGTGGGCAATTTTATGTGATCGCATTGTTTGTCTGTGAAGTGGGATCCCGCTGCCTCCTCCCATTGTCGTTGGCACTTGAGTTTCCCGGGAAGGTATCTCGCTGGATAAGCCCATATATCGTAGAGACTAATCGCCTCGCAACTAGGGAACAAACAAAGTAGTGCATCAGCGCAGTTGTCTGTGGGATGCTGGAAAACGATGGGAACCATGCTTTAAATTTTGCACGGGTTCTAGAATACTGCAGTGTACGATGGAGTCCCCCTCCCATCATCTCAACAAAATTTTTTTCTGGAAACGAATGAACCCCCAGGATACAGGTCCACCATGCATTCAATCCCTGCCCCTTTGCATTCCTGCAATAGAGCCTCGTCACATGTCGGTGGAAGGCACTCGACTTTCCATATCGAACGCCTGGGTTGAATGGGATATCGATCCACACCGGTTTCAAAGCTCAGTTCCATGCATGGACCGTACATGACACAGGGTCAAATGTGCATTTATCCGCCACCTTCCTCGATATTACGAACCTTTGTGTAGTGTTAAAGGGTGAACAGAGCCTCTCTTGATGTGCACATGGGGGTGTCGTGGTGCCCCGGCATCCAGTAGGACACGAAATATAATTGCACAGCCAGAAAGTACAGCTCCACGTCCGGCACCCCACACTCCCAGGGGAGGGCCAGGGTATCCCAGCTGATTCTCGGGGCCTGCCATGCCAGCGTAACCAGCTGGGCCCGCACCTCGGCAAAGTATCCAGCTCACGGCCATACAGGGATATTTTGAAAAATATACAGAAGTTTGGGAACTATCACCATTTTAGCAATTGCAATCCAACCCAGCAGCGAGAGCAGAAGCCTGCACCACCTATCCACCCTATACCGCTAAGCATTCAGATGTTGAATGTGCTTTTCCTCCAGCAGTATCCCAGCATCATGGCTCACCTGCACCCCAAGGTACGTAACTGACCTTTGCTCCCATCTATACCCCCCAATATCGGCAGGTTTGATCGTGCTCTCGTTCACTGGAATAGGACCGACTTGGTTGTTAGGGAGAATTCTTCTTCTAGGGTTAATTTCCCTCACCTAGTGAGTCCCCCAGCAGCTTTGCTGGATTTCTGGAGTTTATTTTTTCCACCTGGTAAGAGTGTACATCTTTTTCCACTCTTACATGTGTTTTGGCCTATGTGTTTTTACTCATTGTGTGATCTTGGGCACTGGAGCACACCACTCCAGGTGCCCCTGTTCTTGTATGGGTTACACCGCACCCTCGGTGTAGTAACCCTGGGTTGTCTTTTGGACTTCCCTCTGACTCCATTTCGCTGGGGCTGCCTACTGTCCCCCAGAGAAAGGTAAAGTTGCCATTTACTTTACATAGTCATTTTTACCACAGACCCTAGTACACCCCACCCTACATGGAGTACTGGAAAGGACTAATCGGTACCCCTTTTCTGTCTGTACCTCCCTGAGCATTGTTTTGCTCTTAACATTTAGACTTGGCTGGTAGCAGTGGTATCTATCCTAACTTTTCTACCGCGATTATATTAGATAAACGTGGTACTGTTCTTGGCTATTATATTAGTCTCGAACATAAAACCGCTTGACCAAATCATCTTTCTTTTGGCTCCGGTTGGGTTTATTCGCCATTTCTTTTTGTTAAAGTCCTTGTGTTTTACTTTGTGCGGCAAACTAGGTTCGCCTTCTTTGTTCACCGTCTTTTTGGCGGGCTTCTGCAGAGAAGCCCTCCTCAATGCGCCTGGGTGTCTAGGTGGGCTGAATGTGAGGGAGGGGTGTAGTCACCCCCTGCACAGGGTATCCTAGGAAACCCAAGTCGCACTTTTCCATGATTGGCTGAGGTGGTTGTTCCGGCTGGAAAACCACCCTGCTGCGTGATTGACAGCCAGGCTGTGTGAATGGGGGTTTTTGCGCATAAAAGGCAGGTCTCTTGGGCTAGAAGTCGGAGTCGCCTCTGGAACTACAAGGAACCGAAGAGAAGCGGAGAGAACGACGGCTGCTGCAACTTCCCCGTTCCGGTGAAGCCTGCTGCAGTCCTGAGCTATCTACCCTTCGACGACTAAGAGAAGATCCAGCCCGGAGTCGTCTTTCCTTGAGCCTGGTGGGGATAACCAGCGCATCCTCAGCCAGAGATCTCTGCCGTGGTCGAAATCACTGCACACTGCTGTAGTGGTCCGGATAGCCACCTGCTGAGCCTCTCCTGTTTTTAATGAGCACAACTTTTCGTTGTCACTGCTGCCGGCTTCATCCCTGTGTGGTGCAGACCCCCTTCAGACGTCCTCCTTCACAACAAAGCTCCAGGAACCGTGGGTCTGTGGGGAACCAACAGGAACAACTGCCAGGGCTCCAGTTGCATCGTGGA
The DNA here is from genome assembly GCF_040938575.1 of Ambystoma mexicanum. Lineage (NCBI taxonomy): Eukaryota > Metazoa > Chordata > Amphibia > Caudata > Ambystomatidae > Ambystoma > Ambystoma mexicanum. Next base: position 1,607,271,473 of record NC_090932.1, read on the forward strand.
AATAAGGTACTGTCTTCTACTCGAGGAAACTGGGTGAACTCCTTTTCTTTATCTCCAAGGCTCGTCCTTGTCTTCCCTCCTTTTTATAACTTTTGCTTCCGAACATTGACAATATTCAAGTACTCTTGGGCTATACGGAATCGTGAACTGTCTAACGGTGTGATCTTCGGCACAGGCCTCCGGTGTCATCTAAACCTGGCTCCGACCCTTTGACTTTTGAACTCCTGTTACTGAGTGTTTCTCAATACTGTCTGCCTAACCTAAATATTGCCTGTGATTTTTTTTTTCTGCCTCCATCTCCCTCTGGGTATCTCAAGTGTTAAGTGTGTTTTTGCCCCGGTAGCATTTCATGCCACGGATACGCGTTTATTTAGTAGACCGAACTGTCAAAGTGATTGCAACCGTATCCGCGGTATCGTGTTTTGCTCATAACACCGGTTAATTCAAACACAGGGTACTTACCTTGAGACTTACTGTACAAAGTGAATTGGTTAGTTGTAGTATATTTAACGTGTGGTTGTGTTTAAAGTTTAATAGAGGTGTTGTGTTTATAACTGATGGCTTAACAATAAATTTACTTACATTTTTTACCTGAAACCTTGAGTCAGTGTTTGCTTGAGTCATAGTAATTGTGGTCCCTTTGTGTAATCTCTGCTACTGCTCATATACTCTTGAGATAAGCCTGGCTGCTCTGCTACTGCTACCACTATAACTTAGTAGTACAGGCTTGTACCAAAGGTAAAACTTGTATTGCCACCTGTAATCTTAATTGTGTGTAGTGGTCCCTAAGGGCACTGCACAGGATTCTGCCTAACATTGGTCCACTTTATTATAAGCCCAAATTAATTCTGCTATTTGTTGCAAGAGCAGACCTAGGTTAATCCCAGGAGCATTAAGGTATAAAATAGTGTCATCCACATACAGTAATACCAACTCCCTTGTGCCCTCCCATCACCAACCCTCTCGCCAGGTGCAGTTTACGTAGCCGGGCCGCCATCGGTTCCATCGCCAGGGCAGAGAGCAGTGGCGACAGCAGGCAGCCCTGTCTCGTTCCCCAGCCCAGGGGTAAGAACCTGGATCGCTTGCTGTCCAGACCAATTTGGGCATTCGTGCCAGTGTACAACAGACGCACTGCCGACTCCGTAGCAGCCACCTGTCGCAGCACCTCAAATAGCTCCACTTCACGGAGTGGAACGCCTCTTCCATAGCGAGCATCGCCAGCATCACCTGTACCTTGGGTTCTATCTGGGCCAGTATTGCAAAGAGTTTACGCAGATTGAACGAGGTCGACCTCCCCTGAATAAAGCCTAACTGGTCTGCCTGGACTATGGTGGAGATGTATGGAAGCAGCCGGTTTGCCGGCACCTTAGCAAAGATCTTCATGTCGAGATTCAGCAAAGAGATGGGGTGATGCGAGGAACACTCTGCAGTATCTTTCTCGGGTTTAAGTGTCAGTGATTACTGCCTCCCACATAGTCAGGAGGAGATGGCCCACCCTCATCGCCTCCTCTCAAATGGACAGCAGACGTTGAGCTATCTCAGGGCCTAGCTCCTTATAGAACTCGCCCGTGATTTCATCCGTGCCCAGAGCCTTCGCTGAAGGGAGGGAGCGTATGGCAAGCAGAATGTTGTTATATGTAATAGTCTGCACAAGGGCCTCTTGTTGTAATCTAGGCAAAGCCGCCTCGGGCACATATTGCTCCAGGGCTGGGAGCGACCCCCTAGACGTATATAGGTGCCCGTAGTATTGGCGGAAGACGACCAGGATAGCGTCAGGTTTGTTGACCGCTTCGTTGGCTTCGTTTTTCATGGCATTGAAAACCTTGACTCCTTGAGTCTGATCAGGGCTGCCAGCTCTCTGCCCGGCCTACCCTCCTCGCCATATCAGCGAACCATTGCCGCGGGTGTTGGGTATTTGTTCTCGCGGTCTGCCAAAATGTTAATGCGATCAGTGCTTCCCTGAGGCTTGTCCTACTACGGCTCCCTCCTCAACCCCACACTCGTGCCGTTTGATTTCCAGCTTGTTCTCAGTTGTCTGCGTATGGTCTTTAGCAGACTCCGTTACAGGGACCGACATTCCCCCCGCCCCCCGCAGCACCACCTTGAACCCGTCACACATGGAGATAATCGTAGAGACAGTTCCTAGGTTCTCCTGAAAGTATAATTTGACAATGCTAGGCACCTCGTTTCTAAATACTATGTCGGACAGGGCGGCAGCCTTGAACCTCCAGAAGGGGCGGGAGACCCTCTTTCCTCTGAGTCCAATTAAGAGAGGACAGGCGAGTGATCTTATAGTCCATGCCATCCAGTTTTGTGTTGATAGATGCAAATCTGGTCTGCATCTCTGCCACCACCAGGCTTGGTTCCGATGCTGTTGCCTCGCTACTGGATTTCTAGGGGTCCTCTTCTTGACCAGACAGGCTAGGTTTGTCCGTGTTATCTTGAGGCAACAGCATCTTTTCCCCTCCACCGCTCAGGCCCTCCTTCTGGGAGAAGTGCATACGAGACTGTCTCTCGTTTCCCTTGGTCATGCAACCTCCCCTCTTGTTGCCACTCTGTATAAACACCAGAGACCCTGTACCCCAATACGCTCTCTGGACTCTCCATCCGTATTGGGGGGTTAAGTCTTTAGGTGGACAGCAAGGGTTCCATCCCACTCAGGCCGGGTTAGACATTGCTGATCATGCTGGTGTTGTGCGCTCCTGTCAGCAACACCAGCAGCAGCCTGGGGGTGTCAATGTCATTCCAATGCAGGCCGGCTCGCAGATTCCTCGGAGGGAAAGGGGCAGCCAGTCCTCTCCCGCAGAGGAGGGGTGGGGTGGAATTCAGTGCTGCATATTCCACCAGTGGCTCCTTCTGCTTCTCAGCCGCGGACGCCCCCAGCCAACGGCTCTCCTGAAGCCGTTGCCCATTCCTTCGTAGGGTCCTTAGACGCACTGGCTAGCGCTCAAGGGTTGCCCCAATGTCCAATATTCTCTGACCTGGGATGGTTGTCAACTAGATGCTGGGGTCTCCCTTGATCCTGCACCCCAATTGTAGGCCTCCCACCTGCAAGCAGGGCAATCTCCCGCAGCCCTCCGTGGACAGTGGCACCCCACTCCCAGGTCAGACAACATGCAGTGTCTCCATAGTAAAAGCTCGGCTCCAAGGAGCCGCGTCGGGTTGGAGAGGGACCCTGTCCCACCGCTGATTTCACCTGGCCATCAGGGACTCCGTTTATCTCTCCCTGGGGGACTGGCACCAGACCAACACCTCAGGTGCACCCCCCCAGGTCTGCCGGTATGGGCGGCTCCCTTAACACTGATGGCACGGCAGGAAGTGTGCAGCTCTCAAATGTTGACAGCTCGTCTGTGTTTTTTATCTGCAGTGGTACCAGGGATATATACCAGCGCCAAGAGCAGTGCCTGTGAGGCATGCCTTCTCCACCAGGGCTAATTTCGACGAGGCATGAAGATCTCCACCGGCCCTTTGGTGAAGATATGGGCATCCGACAGTCCAACCTGTACAGTGCTCGCCCGGGGATCGATGCATAGAGCCCTCTACTCAAAAATAAGAGCAGGATTCACACCCCCACCCCCCACCCCGCTCCAGACTGCAGACCCTCTCTGTGCCGGTGTTACATATTGGGGGGCCACCATCCAGCTTGAGGCGTGGGCACCTCAGTAGGCGAAACGCCAATAGTCAGCGCAGCTGGTCTCGCTGTAGTCTCCTCGGATATTTCATCCACTGGGGCTTCCCTCACCCCTGCGTGCGACCCGGATGGCTCCAACTAGACAGCCCGGTCACTGCCGCAGGTGTCTCCTCACACTGCCCCCACCCCCCCCCCCCCCCCCCAGCACCGCCGCGGATTCCCACTCCATACAGTGCTGCCCAGTCCAAGGTGCACTGGTGATATGCCTTCTACAGCTGCCGGTCTGTGGCGTCCCCGTCCTGCCTCACTCCACCACAGGATGCCTCTGCCGCTCCAAGTCGTCACCCAGCATTCACTCCTGATGTCCTGTCCCGCTTCGCTTCATTCCAGTGCGGCCTGCCTCCACCACGCCACATTACCCAGCCTTCACCTCCTGGTAACGGCACGCACCAGCCTCCAGATAGATCAGGATTTCACCAGATGGTGGGCTATTTATTCTCCAGCATGGGGTCTGGCATGGATTCACATGCTCATGAATATTCCCTGTCAGGCTGGGAATCCTCGGTAAAAGAAAAAACAGTTTGTTTCATTCTGAACTGTCTTTCTCCTATAAACCAACCACTGAGCTCTGGGTCATACTGCCCCCAGCCAATGACTGCCCTCTACCTAACCCCCTCCCCAGGCAGCCACTCTTCGACAAACTGGACTCCCTCGACATTGCTTACACTAACTATGCCGACGATACGCAAGTTCTCCTCCCCCTCACCAGATCCTGTGACCAAGACTCAGCAGCCTGGATGGCTGCCAATGGACTCTGCCTCAATGGAGACAAGACCGAGATCATCCTCCTAGGCTTCAAAGAAACCCTGTCAAAACTCAACCAAAAATACTGCAACTTCACCATTGGCAACAGCACTATTCCTGTCTCCTCCTCGGTGAAGACCCTTGGAGTCTTCCTAGACTCTTCCCTGTCTGACAAGACCGGTCAATGCAATTGCCTTCTCCCACACCACTAATCTAATGTCATCAGCACTGCTCCCGAGAAGCCAAGTCAAGCCCAGCATCCCCGGAAGCAGGCTCACAACCCACGTCCCCGGCTCCAGGAAACCCCTATTGGGGCCCTTTGGGCCATGTCCTGGCGCCTCTGGCGCCAGGCTCATAAGGAACCTCAGTCCCGGCGCCAGGGGCGCCGGGCTCATAATTCTTGCAAAGGTGCTTGGGTGGACCTACCTGTAGCAGACCATGCTGCATACTCACCTTTGCAAATGCTGGCAGGATGAAGTCCCCAGCCTTCTGCTGGGAGGAACTATTCCCTGAACTGGGACTGCTTTCTTACCTGGGTGGGGCTGGTGCCACTCCTTAGCTCTGGAAGACAGGAACTCTTTTACCTGGGCGAGGCTGAGGAAGAAGACACCCAATCACTCCGACACTATTTAAACCACGCCCGATTTGGAAAACGTGCTTCGCGTTATTCTGCATCTGCAGCAGGACGCTCACCGAGTCAGCTCCAGCATTCCAGTGACATCTCCAGCTTCAGCTCAGCAACCTGTGGAAGAAAGACACGAGAACTATACTTATTATCCAGGAATCCAGACACCGGCAGAACCTGCAAGCAAAAGAAACATAAGGTTAGCAAGTTGCAACACGTTTGCAGCCGCGCTCGCTTACCTGATCCATCGGTGCTTTCACGGATTCTTCGCGGCCTTCTCTTCAGCAGCCTAACGGCACCTGTACAGACAAAGAACATTGTTAAGTAGGAATCGGGTGAAGGCGGCCGCATTTACTTTTCTTACCTGCTATTGTGCGCGTATTACGATCTCTTCAACCGCAGCAGCCCGGCACCTGAAAACAAGAAAAGACATTATTTAAGTGCCATTAAAGACTGCAAGAAAGCCTAACACTTACGTGTTTCCCCACGTGCATCCGCGACTGGGAAAACGCCCGCAAGGTCCCGACACCTGCAAATAAGAAAGTAACATAGTTAGAGGTGCTATAATAAGGTCACAGATCATTATACTCACGTACTTCGCACGTGCAACGGACGAACAACGCCCGCAACATCTCAAGACCTGAAAACAAGGGACATTATTGAGGTGTCATTGAAATTCCCATACCTACGTACAACCGCACTTGTCGCGCTCTCAGTTACCACGCCCTCAGCATCCAGGCACCTGAAAAAGACAATGCAAAGACTTCATTAAAGGTGCCCATCTCTTCAAGACTATAAACTCTTTATACCTACTGGCATCCGCTCGTGCAGTAAGGGCGGCATCACCTTTTGGCATCTCAGCACCTGTGCCACTTCTAAGGCCACAAAAGACTTTGAGGACCTCCAGTGACGTAACTGTAACCCACGCACCTCTGCATAAGTCACAGGATGGAGAGCCCAGCATTTATACGCCTAAGGTGAGAGCTCACCAGGACTTTGGACTTTCGGAAAGTTAGCGATTAGTGAGGGGGAAGTCCAGCCAAACGGTCATTAACCCTTTTTTATTCCGGCTGCAGAACCCTTACCCTGCAAGCCATACGGTCAATAAGAGGAAGCCCAGTCCAGAGAGTCATCCGAGCTCTACGCTTCTCAATTGAAGAGACTATAACAGTTCAGCCGGGACCAGCGCCTCCGTGGGAATCAGGTGAGCGTTACAGCACGCGAAACCCTCCAATAACCTCCTACCCAGGCGCTATGGAAACTTCCGACACTGATCAACTGGCCCAGTTACTAGGGGAATTAAGAGCTGAAGTACATGCTGCCCGCCAGGAAACAAATGCCCTGAGATGGGAATTGATTATGTCCAAAGAACGAACTGATGACCTCGCCAGACAGTTATTACAAACACAAGCGGGGCAAACCCCTCTACCTAATTCAGGAGGGACCTATACCCCGGCGGCTTCAGCCAATCCTGTTCAAATCAATCTGCCCGGAAATGTGCCTTTGGCTCCGCCCGAACGCTTCTCTGGTGACCCTAAGAGGTTTGCAGTGTTCATAAATCAGTGCCGATTGCACTTTCTTTGTAGACCAGCTGCTTTTCCGACTGATCAGACTAAAGTAGCCTTTGTGCTTTCGTATCTTAGCGGCAGCGCCGCTGATTGGTCGATCCCTCTGATTACACACGATGACCCGATTCTTCGCAATTTCCAGGCCTTCCAGGCCAATATGGAAAGACTTTTCGCAAGACATTCCCAGGGGCAGGCCCTGGACAACGAACTCCTCTCCCTACGGCAGGGCAATCAGGATCTTCTGGCTTATATTGCGTCATTTAACAGACTAATCGTAGAAACCAGATGGCCCGAGGACAAGAGGATCACGCTTTTCCACAGGGGTTTGCGTGGCAAACTCAAAGACGTCCTAGCCCAGGTCGTGAATCCCCCTCAAGATTGTTCAGAGTACATTGATTTAGTGGTCCAATTGGATCACAGACTACAAAACAGAAAGGCAGACCGCTCCAGGTTCGAAACTCGAGTATTCTCTAAGCCACTAACTCACACCAAAGGAGTTGAAGCCGTAGAACCTATGAAAATAGGGGTCGTAAAGGGTCCCCTAACCCAGAAAGAACGCGACAGGAGACAATTGCAGCTATGTCTCTATTGTGGGAATTCAGGACATTTTCTCCGAGATTGCCCGGTGAAACCTCGGAAGAAGACAGTGGGAGCTTCTGATAAGAATTCCGAAAAGCCTGAGCCGGGAAACGACCTCGCCCGACAAGTGTAGAGGTCTGCTTGCCGAGCGTAAAAACCAGTTCTTTGACCTCGCACTTCATAATGTCAATGGTCCTCATAAATCCAGAACGACCGGATCGTTTGCATGCCATTAAAGCATACATAGATAGCGGAGCGATTGGAAATTATGTAGACCGCGAGATGGCTTCCAGGATGAACCTACCCCTTTGTCTTAAGGTAATTAAAGACGTCATTACCACAGTGGATGGTACGGAAATAGCCTCCGGACCGGTAACCCATACCACCACAGAAGTGACGTTATTAGGCCAAGATGGACATCGGGAGGTAATCGTGTTCGATGTGATCAAGGCCCCTCAGTTCCAAATAATTCTGGGGATCCCTTGGTTGGAGAAACACAATCCTCAAATTGATTGGCGAGCAAAGACGATACAGTTCCCAGAGTGTGCACCTACTTGTTATCCTCGACCCAGTATTGGCCTAGCGGTAGCAACATCCGAAGGACCGCAATTGCCTCCAGAGTATCAAGAATTCCAAGATGTCTTTCAGAAGGAACAGGCTAATACCCTGCCTCCCCACAGATCTTACGACTGTCAAATAGACCTGATACCCGGAGCCACTCCCCCTTGTAGTAGAATTTAAGCCCTTACCGAGCCTGAAAATCTTCATTTGCGACAGTATCTGGACCAGTACCTGGCCAATGGATTTATCCGCCCATAAAAGTCTCCTGCATCCTCGGCTCTGTTCTTCGTACCTAGAAAAGAAGGTGACCTTAGAACCTGTATTGATTATCGTGCCCTGAACCAGATAACGGTAAAGAACAGATACCCCCTACCTCTGATTCCGGAACTCCTTGACCAAGTTAAGAACGCCTGCATTTATACAAAGCTAGATCCCCGGGGAGCCTACCACTTGGTATGGATTAAAGAAGGCGACGAATGGAAGACGGCATTTCGCACCAAGTATGGACTATTTGAATACCAAGTGATGCCCTTCGGACTATGCAATGCACCAGCCGCTTTTCAGTATTTTATGAATGATGTCCTCAGAGAACTCATAGATGTTTGCGTAGTCGTCTACATAGATGACATCCTTGTGTACTCATCTTCAGAAGCAGATCATCGGAAACATGTTAGAGCCGTCCTTGAAAAACTCTGCCAACATAAGCTTTTTGCTAAGCTCGAAAAATGTGTTTTTCACGTCATGGAGGTCGAATTTCTAGGCTTTATTCTGACACCCAAAGGAGTCCACATGGACTCGCGAAAGGTGGACGCTATCATCAAGTGGCCATCACCTACTTCCGTGAAAGGTGTCCAAAGCATGTTAGGTTTGGCCAACTTTTACCGCAGGTTTATTCCAGAGTTTTCACGAGTGGTGCAGCCCATCACCGCCCTCTTAAGAAAAAACAAACGTTTCGAGTGGTCAACAGAAGCAGAACAGGCCTTTCAAGAGCTAAAAGCCAAGTTCACCTCAGCACCCATACTGAAACACCCACGCCCAGACCTCCCTTACATCGTTGAGACCGACGCCTCCAGCTTAGCAATGGGGGCGGTTCTATCACAGAGAGATCCAGAAACTAACCAATTGCAACCCGTGGCATTCTGGTCTCGCAAGTTCTCGGCGCCTGAAATTAACTACACCATCACAGAAAAAGAGCTTTTAGCAATTAAGTCCGCTTTCAAGGCCTGTGGCACTATCTCCTTGGAGCCAAACACACTGTCACGGTAATCACCGATCATCGAAACCTACAATACCTGAAAACCGCCAAAGCTCAGTCCTCCAGACAGCTTCGCTGGGCACTTTTCTTTGCCGAATTTGACTTTGTAATTACTTATCGCCCCGGCAACAAAAATGGCAAAGCGGATGCCCTTTCCCGGATTGGAATGGGAGATAATATTGTCAATCCTGAACCTGTGCCAATAATTCCAGAACAGAGAATCCTGGGCCTGATTTCTTCACAATCCATCGAAGATATCGAAGCAAAAGTTAAACAACTTGTGACCCCTTCGGACTTACAAAACTGGCAACTGAAGGGAAAGGACTTCATCATAAAAAAAGACCTGCCTTATTTTCAGGGACGACTATTCCTACCACATGCCGATTTACAAAAACAGGTAATCTCTTGCTACCATGATTCCTTGATGGAGGGCCACCCAGGCATTGCCAAAACCTCGGAAAAAGTCAAGCGACACTTCTGGTGGCCGTCATGGAGAAAAGACATAAAGGAGTTTGTGATGTCCTGTGGTGTGTGTGCCCAAAACAAAGGTCAGAAGGAAAGACCAGCGGGTCTCCTGCATCCGCTAGACATCCCGCCACATCCCTGGCATACCCTCTCCATGGACTTCATCACCGATTTACCCTCCTGTTCCGGATACAACACTATTCTAGTAATTGTAGATTTGTTTTCTAAAATGGCCCACTTCGTTCCACTAAAGGGCTTACCTTCAGCTTCAGTTCCACCACGGGAATTCCTTGAAAATATTGTAAGATTGCACGGCTTCCCTTCGGTTTTGATCTCAGATAGGGGGAGCCAGTTTATCTCTCACTTTTGGCGAAGTTGCTGTCGTTTAGCTCAAATCGATGTGAGACTTTCAACCAGCCATCATCCCCAGACCGACGGACAAACTGAGAGGACAAACCAAACTCTGGAACAATATTTACGTTGTATGCTACAGCAGTCGGAAAGTAATTGGAAAGATATCCTTCGGATAGCCGAATATGCTTACAACAACTCGATCCATTCAGGAACCGGAAAAAGTCCCTTTTACATTTTATATGGGATTCATCCTCGAACCTCCAATCTCGACCCGCCCCAAGATCTTGGAACGCCTGCCGTGGATCAACTTCACAATGCTATCACTCAAGCTTTCAAAGAAGCGACAATCCACCTACAACAGGCTAAAGAACGGTACAAAAGGGGAGCAGACCAACACCGAAGAGACGCCCCTCAATACCAGGTTGGAGATCAAGTTTGGTTATCCACCAAACATTTATCACTTAAAGTACCTCACACCTTCAACCCAAAATATCTGGGACCATATCCAATTACAGCCATAATAAACCCAGTGGCTGTCAAATTGAGTTTGCCATGCCACATGAAAATACATCCGGTGTTTCACGTATCTCTACTAAAACCTATGCAACTTGGAACCAGACTGAATAAACCTCCAGAGCCTATTCAAGTAAATGGAGAACCTGAATTTGAGGTTAAAAACATCCTGGACTCCAAGATCATCAAGTCAAAATTATACTATCTGATCGACTGGAAGGGTTACGGACCTCAAGAACGATCATGGGAACCCTCTGACCACGTCCATGCTCCTCGTCTAGTCAGAAAATTCCACCGAACTTTTCCCAATAGGCCAAAACCTCCGGGGAAGACAAGTTTAGGAGGGGCCTTGAGGGGGGGTGCTGTCATGAGCACTGCTCCCGAGAAGCCAAGTCACGCCCAGCATCCCCGGAAGCAGGCTCACGACCCTCGTCCCCGGCTCCAGCAAACCCCTATTGGGGCCCTTTGGACCATGTCCTGGCGCCTCTGGCGCCAGGCTCATAAGGAACCTCAGTCCCGGCGCCAGGGGCGCCGGGCTCATAATTCTTGCAAAGGTGCTTGGGTGGACCTACCTGTAGCAGACCATGCTGCATACTCACCTTTGCAAATGCTGGCAGGATGAAGTCCCCAGCCTTCTACTGGGAGGAACTATTCCCTGAACTGGGACTACTTTCTTACCTGGGTGGGGCTGGTGCCACTCCTTAGCTCTGGAAGACAGGAACTCTTTTACCTGGGCGAGGCTGAGGAAGAAGACACCCAATCACTCCGACACTATTTAAACCACCCCCGATTGGGAAAACGTGCTTCGGGTTATTCTGCATCTGCAGCAGGACGCTCACCGAGTCAGCTCCAGCATTCCAGTGACATCTCCAGCTCAGCAACCTGTGGAAGAAAGACACAAGAACTATACTTCTCCAGCATGGGGTCTGGCATGGATTCACATGCTCATGAATATTCCCCGTCGTCAGGCTGGGAATCTTCGGTAAAGAAAAAAACCAGTATCAGTTTCGTTTCTGATCTGTCTTTCGTAGTAGTAACCAATCACTGGTCTCTGCGTCATACTGACCACAGCCAATGACTGCCCTCCACCTAAGCCCCGCCCCTGGCAGCCATCTTCAGATTTTTACTGCACGTTCATGTGTTGGGATCCTCGTGCTAGTGCTCTCGAGCGTTAGTGCTATTTTTTCACGTTTCTTCTCAAAAACTTCGTTTTTTCGATCAAAAGAGTCTCAAGCTCCACCGACTCTCCATCCGATCAACGGGGACCCGTGTCGGATTCGTCTACGCCCCTCAAGGGTGAAGATTTCGTCGAGCTACGCTTTTGGAGGACTCCAGAAGTTTCTCAGGCCCATCTCGGTCATGGCCCAGGAGAAGGGAAGCTCGACGCCCGGAAAGCTGTTCGGGGTCTGCCCTGGATGCCAGCTGCAGAATGTCTTTAAGGAAGACAAACACTCCTTTTGTCTTTACTGCCTACATGAGGACAAGACGCACGTGGAGAAGGACTGTGCGTTTTGCGGCAACATGTCGGAGCGGACCATGAAGGACCGCCATCAACGTCTCGCCAACTGGCTGGAAGGGAAGAGCCCGTCCGGCGAGAAGAAGAGGAAGAAATCCGAGCGGTCTTCTAAGACCTTTGAGGACGCCCCAGCGACGGGGGTCCAACACAAGGCCAAGCACCGCGAGTCCGCTGGCACCGGGAGCGCCGAACGGTTGGGCTCTACGGGCGCCAGGCAGGGCGCACCCTCCCCGGCACCATCAACCACAGGCCAACGCTCTGGGTCGGGTAAGAGGAAGGTCGAGCACCCGGCGAAGCTCCTGGAGAGGCCCCGGTCGAGCTCGAAGGTGGAGGGGGAGCGAGGCAGTGTCCCCCCCCCTCAAGGAGAAGGCGGTGAGCGCACCTAAGGTGGTGAAAGCCTTAATCCATCCGGCCAAGGCCTCTATCGAGACAGTCGCGGCGGCCCTGGCTCAGCCTGTGGAGGCTACACCAGTGGTGGCGACCTCGGGGCCCAGAGTCTCCCTGCCACCGCGGAGGGAGTCCTCTTTTATGCCCATCGACAGGACCCCCGTGAAACCTCCGACGGAGAAGAAAAAGGGGGGGCAGGAGGTCGTCGTGGATTCAGCCTCAACCTCTGAGAAAGAACTGATCGAGGTCTTAAGCCACGGCGTTGAGTGGAAGAAGACCAGCCCGTCGGGAGGGATCCCGACGCAGGAGACGACATTGTTGAGGGTACCGACGGGGCCCCTGACCGCCCGTCGGACTCCCCTCTGCCAGCGCTGCAAGACAACTCGGCGGCCATTTTGTTGGCTATACAGTCCTTCTGCTCAGAGATGAGGACGAGACTGCCGTTACCAGTGGAGGAGCCACTCCCGTCGGGGGACCCGGAACCAGGCCCTTCGGGCAGCCCCCCTCCTAAGAAAAGAAGGATTCACCCTCCACCTCCTTTTCAGCCGTCGCGCCCCGTTCAGCCCTCCTCCCCGTCCACGACTCGAGGGGATGACACGGGGACTGACACGGCCACGACTGGTACGGACGACGAGGTGTACGACGAGGATCTGCCGTCGTCACCTCCCACCCGGGCTTCCCCGCCCGACGAGATTGGATCTTTTCACTCCATGATCGCCAGGGCATCCGAGCTCTTCCAGCTCTGCCCTGAGGAGAAGAAGGAAGGTTTCCTTTATCAGCGGCGCGAGGCCAAGAGGAAGACTGTCCTCGCGGTACCTCTGCTGGACGATATTTGGGATGAGGGCCTTGCCCTCCTCAAGAACCCATCCACGACGCCGGCTAGAAGAGACCGGTACGAGAAGAAGTACCGGGTCCCGGACGCGGCCCCCTTGTGCCTCCGGGCACAGCCTACCCCGGACTCCGTCGTCTCCGCAGCGGCCAGGAAGAAAGCGGGGGGGGGGTGCGGCCTCCACGTCGGGAAAGAAATTGGACACGATGGGGCGCAGGGTCATCTCGTCTGCAGCGACGACGATTAAGGCGGCCAACGCCTTAGCTATCGTAGCCCGCTACGACAGGGAGCTGTGGTACAAACCGGCTCCCCTGCTGGACTTCCTACCGGACGACAAGAGGGCGGATGCCCTGGAGATCTTGCAGGAAGGTGAGGTGGCGTCGGACCACGCCATCACGATTGCGACGGACATCGCCGACACTGGATTTCGCCAGTTGGGCAACGGCGTGTGCCTTAGGCGGCGTGGATGGCTCAAGGCTACTGACTTCAGTCAAGACGTACAGACCAGAGTCCTGGACATGCCGTTCGATGGGAACAACCTGTTTGGGAAAACAGTGGACGATTCCCTTCAAGCCATTAAAGCGGACACGGAGACGGCCCGGGCTCTCGGGGTTCTCCAGCAACGGCGGCCGCCCTTTCTGAGCGGCGGAGGCAAGGGCGCCTCCAAAGGTTCCGGCGGTGGATTTTCCACCTACCGTCAAGCGGCCCGTTCGTCGTCTCAGGAAGCTTACAGGGGACGAGGCAAGTCAGGCGGACCCCGCCGTCGTCGCCAAGGAGGTCAAGGCGGCAAAGCCTCGTCTAAGCAGGATTGAACCGGCCGTGGGGTCGGGCCCCCACCGAAGCACCCCGGTGGGAGGCCGGCTGGCGAGCTTAGTCAGCGTGTGGGAGTCCATCTCCACCGACCGTTGGGTGCTGGTCGCCCTAGCCCAGGGTCACGCGCTCGAGTTTCAAAGAAGGTGCCCGCGCGTCCCCCCCTGTGGCCAGGAAAGAGCCTCACGTCCCTCAGCTTCTCCTTGAGGTAAAGGCAATGCTCAGGAAGGGCGCCATCGAACTCATCCCAAAGAGGCTTCGGGTCTCCGGAGTTTACTCAAGATACTTCCTCGTGAAGAAGAAGACGGGAGGATGGCGCCCCATCCTAGACTTACGACGGCTGAACAATTTCATCAAGGCGCAGAAGTTCCGGATGGTCACCCTCCAGCACGTCCTGGGTCAGCTGGAGGAGGGCGACTTCCTGTCGTCGTTGGATTTGGAGGATGCCTACTTCCATATTCCCATCCTAAAGGGGCACCGAAAATTTCTCAGGTTCGTGGTCCAAGGGCGTCACTATCAGTTCAGAGCCCTTCCCTTCGGTCTACGGTCGGCACCCAGGGTATTCACCAAGAGCCTTGCGCCAGTGGCGGCGCAGCTGCGCCGAGAGGGGATCCGCGTCTACCCCTACCTGGACGACTGGCTCATCCGAGCCAAGACGAGGGAGCTCGCCGTGGAGCACACGGCAAGGACCGTCCAACTTCTCACGGACCTGGGATTCTCCGTGAACTACGCCAAGTCCCACCTGGTACCCGGGCAAGACGCACTGTTTCTGGGAGCGAAGCTCGACAGTGTCCCTTCTGGCCTCCCTGTCGGAGGAAAGGACCAGGGCCATCCTGGGCAAGGTACAGCGGATGTTGGTTGCCGACGCGGCCAAGGTGAGGTCCATCAAGTCCCTCCTCGGAATGATGTCTTCTTGCATCTACCTCATTCCCATGTGCAGGCTCCGGATGCGCCCGTTGCAGGAGTTCCTGGACGCGCGCTGGATCCAAACGACGGGCAACTTCGAGGAGAGGATCACACTCGACGAGAGTTTCCGACGAGCGATCCAGTGGTGGGGCACCCGCGCGCATCTGACGGCAGGCATGGACTTCCAGACCCCAGGCCACCAGGAGACAGTGACCACGGATGCCTCCCTGGAAGGGTGGGGAGCGCACACCGGAAATCTGCACGCGAGAGGCCTTTGGCTCCCGACGGAGAAGTCCCTCCATATCAACGTCCTGGAGCTCCGTGCAGTGTTTTTGGCCCTCGGGTCCTTCCTTCCGTCCCTCAAGGGCAAGGTGGTGAGGATCTTCACCGACAACACCACCACCATGTTTTACATCAGGAAACAGGGCGGAACCAGGTCCCCAGCACTGTCCAAGGTGGCGCAGGACCTGTGGCATTGGGCCGTCGCCCAAAGGATGTTTCTGGTGCCGTTTCATCTGGCAGGGATAAAAAAACACCATCGCCGACTCACTCAGGCGCTCGTGCCACGAGTGGGAACTACGGCAGGATCTAGTGGATCGCCTCTTCCGACGGTGGGGCACACCCCAGATCGACCTGTTCGCGACGGCGACGAACTCCAAGTGCCGGAGGTTCGCCAGCAGGTTTCCCCAGCCGAGGAGCATGGGCGATGCTTTCTCGTTCCCCTGGGAAGGCCTGTTCCTATACGTGTTCCCTCCACTGCCACTGCTGATCCGGCTCATCAACCAGCTCAAGAGGTCACGGTGCAGGATGATCCTCGTCGCACCTGCGTGGCCGAGGCAGATATGGTTCCCGGACCTTCTGGACTTGTCAGCGTCCCCGTCAATCAAGCTGCCAGTGGACGCGGATCTGCTCTCCAGGGAAGGAGGCGCCATCCTCCACCACGACCCGAAGTCGCTGAACTTGCAGGCCTGGCTCCTGCAGCGCTAGAGTTTGGAGGATACGACATACCGGCCGACTGCAGAGAGGTTCTTGCAAAGGCCAGGGCGTCCTCGACTCTTAAATGCTACGGACACAAATGGAAGAGGTTCTCTGTCTGGTGCCACGCACAGAAGATTAACCCTCTAGGGATTACGGCTCCCCAAGTGCTGCCGTACCTGTTGACGCTGGCCAAGGCTGGACTGGCACACGCGTCCCTCAAGATTCATCTTGCTGCGATCTCCCGATACACCAGAACCACGGGGCGGACGTCCTTGTGGTCTCATCGTCTGGTGAAAGAGTTCATGAAGGGACTGTTCAGATCGTTCCCGCCGGTGAAGGTTCCGGCCCCGGCGTGGGAGCTCAACGTGGTGCTGACCAAACTCATGGGACCTCCGTTCGAGCCTCTGCACTCGGCCCCGTTGAAGTTCCTGTCGTGGAAAACAGCGTTTCTTGTGGCCATCACCTCCGCACGACGAGTGGGAGAGATCCAGGCCCTATCTTGCAAGCCACCATACTTGACTTTTCACGACACGAGGGTGGTGCTCAGGACGCACCCCTCCTTCATGCCCAAGGTGCCGTCGGACTTCCACCTCAACGAACCCTTGGTGTTGCCTGTGTTTTTCCCGTCGCCGGCTGAGAGGACTTTGCACTCGCTTGATGTGGCTAGAGCGCTGAAGTTCTACGTGGACCGCACAAAGTGTTTTCGGAAGACGTCACAACTCTTTGTGAACTTTGGACCTGTCAATCAGGGGAAGGCTTTCTCGAAGGCTTCCATTTCCAGATGGCTCTCCGGCTGTATCATGTACTGTCATCGGTTGGCAAACCGACCGCTGCCTGGCCGTCTGAGAGCCCATTCCACCAGAGCGATCGCAGCTACCTTGGAGTTCCTTTCTGGTGTGCCCCTGCTGGACATATGCAGGGCTGCTACGTGGAGGTCGACGCACATCTTCACGAAATTCTACCGCGTCGATCGGGATTCCAGGCAGGAGTCCAGGGTCGGCCAAGCAGTGCTGCGCAACCTGTTCGCCTGAGGTGAGCCTGGTGAGGAGGTAAGATTGCTTGATGTTGAGTTTGATGTTATGCTTAATGTTGAGCCTTTGCCACCTCCCGTGGTTGTGCATGTGTGTACTGCTATGTATTCTTTATTCATGAGCATGTGAATCCATGCCAGACCCCATGCTGGAGAAGGAACAAGTTACTTACCTGTAACTGTTGTTCTCCAGCATGGGTCTGGCATGGATTCACATGCGAACCCTCCCGCCTACCCCTCTGCGGCTCTTCACTTGGTCATACTGCCACTACACGTGCTTCCAAATCTGAAGATGGCTGCCAGAGGCGGAGCTTAGGTGGAGGGCAGTCATTGGCTGTGGTCAGTATGACGCAGAGACCAGTGATTGGTTACTACTACGAAAGACAGATCAGAAACGAAACTGATACTGGTTTTTTTCTTTACCGAGGATTCCCAGTCTGACGACGGGGAATATTCATGAGCATGTGAATCCATGCCAGACCCATGCTGGAGAACAACAGTTACAGGTAAGTAACTTGTTCCTTACCATCCAGGAATCCAGACACCGGCAGAACCTGCAAGCAAAAGAAACATAAGGTTAGCAAGTTGCAACACGTTCGCAGCCGTGCTCGCTTACCTGATCCATCGGTGCTTTCACGGATTCTTCGCGGCCTTCTCTTCAGCAGCCTAATGGCACCTGTAAAGACAAAGAACATAGTTAAGTAGGAATCGGGTGAAGGCGGCCGCATTTACTTTTCTTACCTGCTATTGTGCGCGTATTACGATCTCTTCAACCGCAGCAGCCCGGCACCTGAAAACAAGAAAAGACATTATTTAAGTGCCATTAAAGACTGCAAGAAAGCCTAACACTTACGTGTTTCCCCACGCGCATCCGCGACTGGGAAAACGCCTGCAAGGTCCCGAAACCTGCAAATAAGAAAGTAACATAGTTAGAGGTGCTATAATAAGGTCACAGATCATTATACTCACGTACTTCGCACGTGCAACGGCAACGGACGAACAACGCCCGCAACATCTCAAGACCTGAAAACAAGGGACATTATTGAGGTGTCATTGAAATTCCCATACCTACGTACAACCGCACGTGTCGTGCTCTCAGTGACCACGCCCTCAGCATCCAGGCACCTGAAAAAGACAATGCAAAGACTTCATTAAAGGTGCCCATCTCTTCAAGACTATAAACTCTTTATACCTACTGGCATCCGCTCGTGCAGTAACAGCGGCATCACCTTTTGGCATCTCAGCACCTGTGCCACTTCTAAGGCCACAAAAGACTTTGAGGACCTCCAGTGACGTAACTGGAACCCACGCACCCCTGCATAAGTCGCAGGATGGAGAGCCCAGCATTTATACGCCTAAGGTGAGAGCTCACCAGGACATTGGACTTTCGGAAAGTTAGCGATTAGTGAGAAGGAAGTCCAGCCAAACGGTCATTAACCCTTTTGTCTTCCGCCTGCAGAAACCTTACCCTGCAAGCCAGACGGTCATTAAGAGGAAGCCCAGTCCAGAGAGTCATCCGAGCTCTACGCTTCTCAATTGAAGAGACTATAACAGTTCAGCCGGGACCAGCGCCTCCGTGGGAATCAGGTGAGCGTTACATCTAATAACTGCCATTAAACCTTTCCTATCCAATCAAAACTGCCTTTCCATCGCTCGGGCCACTATAGGAGCTAAATTTAACTTCTGCAATGCTCTCCTAGTAGGCACCTCAGCCAAAAATCTAAATAGGCTCCAATAGTCCAAAACCACGCACTCAGAGCAGCTTAGTATCCCCAAAAGAGACCACATCACGCAGGCCCGACGGTCCATCCACTGGATCCCTGTAAAAGAGAGAATCACATTCAAGACCCTCACCCATAAATGCTTAGGCCTGTCCGCTTCGTTCCACCGATCAAACTCACCAGAGACTCCTCTTCGCGTCCTAAGAGAAGCCATTACGCCAACCAACTATGCTTGGAATGGATTGTGTCCTCCCACGTATTCCTCATTTTATGATAATCGTATCCTGCCAGCTTTGCTGCTTCGGCAAAAGAATTCTTGGCAGAGGGCGCTGTGCACGAGGTTGTGGCGTCGCTGTCCCTCGACGGGCTCCGTACCGTGTCGACATCACCATCCGTATAAATAGCTTGTGCCACGCCCGTTGGCTTCAGTTCTGTTTTTCCGATTGCTTCGTTCTCGAACAGCGCGCTTCGAGGTTTTCTTCTGAAAATGTTGTCTTCTTCTACCCCTTCTACTCCCAAGGCAGGGTTCGAAAAGTGTATCGACTGCGGATCGAAGATGTCGATCACAGATCCTCACTGCGTTTGTCTCTGGTGCATAGGTTCAAACTATTGAACCGCCGACTGTGGCTCCTGTTAGTAGATGACGGAGAAGGCCCTTTGTGAGAGGAAAGGTAAACTGGCGGGGGGCGGGAAGCTCCTAAGGCCTCGTCAAAAAGACATAAAAAATTGAGCGATTCGAAAGAATCGGATCATCGTAGACACTCTAAGAGATCCCGATCTCATAGTAGATCGAGGCGCTCTTCATCTTCCTCCTCAAAGAGTCAAAAGGAGACATAGATCTCCCTCTTCATCATCCGATTCATCTATTGAATTGATTCGATGCCCGACTAAGTCAGATTCCCCAAGAAAATGGGAAGAGTTTAGGAGGAAGATGATGGAGGTCTTGGAGAATGCGGCCTCGACCCACTCAAAACCCTCAGAAGAGCCGGACCCCTGTCGCTCCATCGGACGACAAAGGGAAGTCAGGAACTACTGTGGTAAAACCCAGTAGTATGGATGAAATTCGAAAAACTTGAGTCGAGTATTTCTCCGACACCATATAAAAAACAAGTAGTCGAAAACATCTGCGTCTTCGTCAACACCATCGGCACTAACAGCTTCAACACCATCGAAGATTCCGTCGATTCCTTCGACCAAATCTTATGAACAAGACAGGAGATTTACTAAAAAAAAGTCTATGGCCCTCATTCCGAGTTTGGAGGTAAGGGAAAAGCGATGTTGCAAAAGGATTACCGGCATAGCTTACTGATACGGGCTATTCTTATTTACGGCATCGTACTTAACGATGCCGTAAATTTATTTTTATTTTATTTTTGTATTTTTAGAGCGCACTGAAGCCCACGGGCATAGAGGCGCTATCAAGGATACTTAAGAAGGCTTGCTTGAGGGTTACAATAAGCGGCCCAAGAAAAAGTATATAACGTTTGCTTTAGTAGGTACAGTTAGAGAAACAGTATTATACATTGTAAGGTGTGACACAGTCAGAGAGACAGTATTATACATTGTAAGGTGTGACAAATTCAGTGAGGGAGCATATGTCAGGAATCGTACATGGGTAGGACCTCTAGACAAAGAGCCTAGTTTTTAAGGCCTTACGGAAGGCCGCAAGGGATTCAATTGATCTGATCTCGTTCGGGAGGTTGTTCCAGAGAGAGGCTGCCATTGTTGGGAAGCTCGAGCCCCCAGCACGCACTCTACGCGTGTGAGGAATCAGGATGCGGTTGGCATAGGTGACCCTGGAGGGTCTGGTCGATGTTTGTTTGGAGATCCTTTGTTCGAGATACGGGGGTGCGAGTCCGTGAAGACTGGGCGCGCGTGACACACCATGCCGGCATTATCGGCATGCCGTAAACCCGGAGATGATCACAAGATCACAAGTGATTCGGACATGCAAATAACGGCCTCCTGAAGGCCGAAAAAGTGCTTACCGGCATGGTCTAAATACCGGCATCGCTGACCAGGTATTAAGAACCCTGAGCAGTGTTTCCAAGTGCCACAGGTGCAAACAATCAGCACAGGTGGAGGCAATGCAGACGGTGCCAGTACAAAAGGAGCACACCCCACACCACACCCCCTCCCACAGAAGATGATACCACTAGTAGTAGCATTACTAGAGCTTGAGGACCTGCTTGCAATGCCTCAACAACAGCCGCCACCACAGAAGAGACGCAGGAGAAGGAGGGTGAGACAGGCCCAGCATGCCCCACCAGTGCAGCCACCGTTACCACGCCGGCAGCCCCCAATCCCTCGCATCAGAGCCACCCCCTTCAACCTAACACCTGAGCAGATCCACACCCTGTACCGGCTTGACCGTGACACCATCACCACCATAGTGAACCTGATGCACAACGACATAGTGAGCCTCATAGAAATACGCACCGCCAGCCCCCCCTCTACTGAAGGTAATGTCTGTGCTCCACTTATTTGCCACAGTCACCTACCAGCACACAGTGGGGCATATGCATGCATGCATATCACAAACCTTATTTTCGCGGATACTGAACCAAGTGCTGGATGCCCTCCTCAAGCACACAAGGGACTATATATCCCTACCACGGTCACCGCAGGAGATATTTGATACAAAAGTTGCGTTCCATACACTGGCAGGCCTGCCAAATTGTGTAGGTTCCCTCGACTGCACCCACGTGGAGTTGGTGGTCCCACATGTCATGGAGGTGGTGTATCGCAACCGCAAGCAATACCACTCCATCAATGTGCAGATGGTATGCGACGCCAGCAAGATCATCACACATTGCTGTGCCCGATATCCCGGATCAACTCATGACTCTTTGGTACTGCGGAACTCCACGCTACAGGGAGCGACATGTTGGACGATGTGCATGGCTGCTTGATGAGTTGCCTGACTAGGCCATGGCAGTGCATCGGGGTTGTGAGGTGGGTGGCTGGGTTTATAGTGATAATGTCGAAAAACATTTTGTCGAAAGGCAAAATTGTCGAAAACAATGTCGGAAAAAAAAATTTGAATGTCTTTTTTTCTTTGTTTTTTTTTCGAAATGGGGGGTTTTCCCCAACCCCCTTTTTTTAAAATAAAATTTCTGTTTTAACCTTTTTTTTTTACACTTGCGGAACCCAAAAAAAACATGTAAATAAAAAAATCATTCGAGGGGGAAAAAAAAGTCAACATTATTTTTTCGACATTTTTGTAATTCGACCAAATGTTTTCGACATAAGTGCACACCGGGTGGCTGCATACTCCAACCGGGTGAGAAGGGGGCGGTGCATACTCCACCTGGCTGAGAAGGGGGGGGATGCATACTCCACCTTGCTGGGAATGTTAACATCAGTGCACGATGTGCACATCCCCAAACACTGTGCCCCAAAGCAACTGAAATTGTACATGACAACCAAATCCCATAGTGAAGTAAGGCTGACACCTATGACTACATGACTACCAGGTAACCAGCCCACATCCCACATCCCACAACACATGCACCACGCATTATGCACTCTGTTGTTGTCTCCAGCATATCATCACACAGGACAGTCATCCCTGGGAGTGCATTAAACTGCGTCAACTAGGGATACCACAGTGTGTCACTGGTTCGGCACACCCATAGGAGTGCTGCATGTCACCATGGAACTGATCAGTGCAGAATGACCAATATAGAACTGACTACAGCCAACGCTCCCTACTACCAAATCCCTCAAAACACAACTCCTCACTGATTTTACACCAACACTGCTGTATGCATATACAATGCACATGCAACAAGATGTCAGTGCACACCATGACCCATCTTGTAGATGCAACCCACACCGTAAGTCCATTGCACAGGACACATACTGGGGCCAGAAATGGGGTCAATGCATCCAGGGACATGTGCGTGTGGGCACAAATTACCTGCTGCCATGTGAGACTAGTACTGTTATCCAACATGAATGTGCGAACATTTACCTTAATTTCCCTCTCATGCAGGTGATGGTGGCTATCCCTTGAAGCTGTGGCTCATGACCCCTATCCGAAACCCACAGAACAGGCACGAGGAGGACTACAATCGTTCCCATACCCGTGTGGTGGTTGAGCAGACCTTTGGCCTGTGGAAGGCACGATTTTGCTGCCTCAGCCGGTCGGGTGGGGCACTCCTCTACAGCCGTGAGAAGGTGGCCAAGATCACCATGGCATGTGTAATGCTGCAGAATATGTTCATTCGTCGGAACGTGCCCCTGACATGGAACTGCTACCACCTGATGATGATGATGAAGGGGTGGAGGAAGATGTGGCAGGACATCATCATGGTGCCGATGCACAGGAGGGACGTGCTGTGCAACAGTCATTGATCGCATAATATTTCTGACACACTAGTCAGCAGAGGGTGATATTATGTTAGGACACAGGGTACTGGGTGTGGGGATACATGTACACTATGCACTGTGCAAGATTAAATGACA
The DNA here is from genome assembly GCF_040938575.1 of Ambystoma mexicanum. Classification (NCBI taxonomy): domain Eukaryota; kingdom Metazoa; phylum Chordata; class Amphibia; order Caudata; family Ambystomatidae; genus Ambystoma; species Ambystoma mexicanum. The sequence continues at coordinate 1,607,294,475 of NC_090932.1, forward strand.
CATGCGCAATGATGAATGTCCACTCTGGTTATTTTTTTGTGACACAACCGGTGTATTAAAATTGAAAATATGAACGTTAAAAATCAAACCCCTCACCTCACTCCCCCACCCCCACAACTCCCTAACACACCCTCACCCCCCACAAATCCCCAACACACCCTCACCCCCTCCCCCACAACTCCCCAACACACCCTCACCCCTCTTCCCCCACAACAACCCCACACTAGTCCCATAGGATCCACGTAGCCCACATGAGGCTGCCAGTATAGTTACACTGTGCTCCCGGAGCCAGGGGGAGGCATGCCCCGTTGGTGCTGCGCACGGAGCGACCGACGGAGCGGGCTGGTCTGGGTGGAGTTGCTCGTGGACGGTGTGTCCTCATGCTGTGGCTGTTGGCCGAGCACCTCACAGGGGCGGTTAGTGTTTTCAGTTATGGTCTGTCCCAGTGCCCTCAAATCAGCACGCCACTCCTCCCTGGCCTGGCGATTTGTCCTGAACGAATTCCATCATCAGGGCAGAGAGCTGGTCAGCCCGCTGTGCACCAGCGGATGGAGCAGTGGCCCTGCTGGGAATCGGGCTGATCTTTCCTGCCGGCGCTTTCTCAACGGTACTGTACACGGGACTGCCATGTCCCAGTGTCTGTTCTTGGCCAGACTGCTCCAGTGTGTCATTCTCACCAGAGTCACTAAAGGATACCTGGGGGTTTGTGAAATCTTCAGGGCTGTGCACGACTTCCACGGTGTCGTCCTCAGTTGTTCCACAGATGTCATTGGGGCTGTCCTGAACTTAGAGGGGGGCTGTGGCCGCAACCTCCCCGGCCACACTGGACTCCTCGGACCGTGGCGTTGGGCAGGTGTCTGCAGGCTGTGCAGGTGGGGGTGGGAGATGGTGCACCCTCCACGGGTCTTGCTGGTGCTGGCGGTGTACGTCCAGTGGTGTCTTTGTCGCTGGGACACGGCGGCCCCTGCCTTGGCCCCTGGATGTGCTGGGATGGTTGCCGTCATGCTCCTCACTGTCATGCTCACTGCCTGTGGGGGTGGAAGAGAGGGACGGCATGAGTGATGTTTGGATAGCCAGCATTCATACATGGCTACAATTGCACATTTAGACAATTTTGGGTAATCAGCACTTGTTTAGGGAACGGCACGTCATTCCATACATGGGTGGTAAATGCATGCATATGTCGGTGTCCTTCATGTTGGCCAGGTACTGTGCTGTCTAACATGCACACTGTTTATATCAACGGCCCTATGTGCCTTATGGAATTAGCAACTTTGTGTGGTATGTGTCATGTACGCTACGGCCTTGCACCAGGCACTGGCCTGGGTCCCACTTGCTCCGGCATGATTTACAGGTGTGTGTGTGTGTGTGTGTTTGGCAGTATTAACTTTGGACACTCGCCTCCATCAGCGGATGACGTGGCGCCACACTCCATTTCTCCGACCCCTTCAATGGATTCAGCCCCTATCATGGCCACAAATGTCTCCTCCGACGGCATGAGTTTTATTGGTGAACTTGGTCATCCTCTGGTTTCAGTTCGCAGAAAGGATGCTCCGCACCCTCAGCCGCAGGTCATCCCACCTTTTGCGGCAATCCTTTACGGTGCAGGGGGTGTTGCCCACTGCGCTCACCTTCTGGCATATTAGTGCCCAGATTTCTTTTTTTTTTTTCAGCACCGCCTCCCTCCGCATGTTGCTGCTTAACAGTCCCAGCATGCTCGTGTAGGGTATCCACAAGCATTTGTAGCTCATCTGGGCTGAACCGCTCCTTTCGGAGGCGGGCAGCTCCCTTCTTTGGTGCTTTTGGCATTCCTGGGTGGTAGTAGAAACATTCCGGTAGGTCACCAGTTTGCCAGGGGTCCTGTGTGGTGAGGATTGCAATGTATTGTTTTTTCAAGATGGCAGCCGTGCTCCTTCCTGTTCCTGTGCGATGATGCTATTTCCGGTTCTGCAATTTAACAGTGAACGTAAATAACGGTGACCGCTATTTACAGTCACCGCTAATGCTGCGTTGGTCTATGGCGGTAGTGTTGTCTACAGTGCGATTCATGCTGGTAGGGGGTTTTTCGGGGCCTTTTGCGGCATGGCGCTAGGTCCCTTACTGGCATGGCGCAAAGCTTGTGCCCGCGAACTCGTAATAGTGCGCTTTTAGCGGGCTACTGCCAGCTCGGACACGCTATTTGCGCCACGCCGGGAAGGGACGGTACTTACCTCCAAACTCAGAATGAGGGCCTATGTCTTCAATATTTGAAGAAAGTGGTTCTGGCGGAGAGGTGGTTTCTCCTTTTGGAGTACAATATGGTACTAGACTTCCCAGAAGAACTAATTGATCCAGAATCGAAAATGAGAGACCTGTGTGACACCCTTCACTCTGCTAGTGGCATTGATATATCACCTGAGCTAGAGTTTGCAAAACCTGACCCTGCAGAACATGCAGATTCAGGGTACAGGAGTTTAATGAATAGAGTGCTGGAATACATGGGCTCGGGTAGAGCCTCACCCACTTTGATCAGGACGATATGATGGACATACTTGATCGGGGCCCCCAGAAGGATCCAGTTCTCCCTTTTCATAGGACACTTCAGAGAACGGTGGAAAAAACTGGGAAGTTCCTGACAATATTGCAGCAGTAAACAGTAATTTTCCAAAGAAATATAGAACTTCTGGTTCTGATCCTGAATATTTAAACAGGCATCCCACTGCAGAAAGTCTGGTTATTCAAGCTGCAACTACATCAAAACAGACTACATATCCGTCTATCCCTCCGGATAGAGAGGATAAGAAGGTGGATGCTTGGGCCTGTGAAGATTTTACTTCGGGTAGCATGGCTCTTAAATCAACTAATGTCACCTGTACCCTGGCCAGGTCATAACCTGTGGGACTGCATTTCGGCAGCGGCTGAACATATTCCGGAAGGCGAGGAAAGGGAAGGCTTCTTGAATATTGTCAAAGACTGAAGGGAGGCAATGGGGGAATGTCTCCAGTCTGGACTGGCTACTGCTGATAGTATTAGCAGGTCCATGACTGCAAGCACAGTGCTACGCAGATTTGTGTGGTTGAGTGAGTAAGTCACACCAGATGTGCAGGCCAGACTTCTCAACATGCCTTTTGATGGCTTGAGGCTGTTTGCTAGTAAAGCTGATGAAAGTCTAGAAAAACTACAGACCTCAAAAGCAGCAGCTAAATCTTAGTGCCTCCATGCGACAGCCTCAGAAACCCTATTCGGGCTCATCTTCCTGGAGGGGTCGTTCTTTTCGGTATTACTCCTCTTTTGGTAGAGGAAGAGGAAATGTCAGTCGTGGTGGATGAGGAAAGACTGCAAAGCCAACCTCAGGAACGGCATCTTTGCCCTCAGCCGCCTCCAAATCACTCTGAAACCTTGTTACACAAAGTTCCGCTGGGAGGCAGAATCTCTCAGCATCTGAAAGAATGGCAGGGCATTAATTCAGATGCTTGGGCACTGGAAACAGTGGCTCAAGCTTACTGCCGTCCCTTCCTAAAAAGGCCTCAGGACCATCCACCGGGCACCAACTGTCAAAATTCCAGATCTGCTCCTGTTGCAGGAAATTTTAACCCTGCTAAAGAAAGGTGCAATGGAACAAGGGTTGGTACTCCCCATACTTTCTCATCCCAAAGAAAGACGGAGGATTGAGACCCATCACTTGAACAAGTTCCTCAGGAAGGACAAGTTCAAGATGGTAACCCTTTCTCAGATCCTTCAGGCTCTCCAACTCCAAGACTGGTTGGTATCATTGGACCTTCAGGGTGCTTACTTTCATGTGCCAATACATCTCAAACACAGGAAGTACCTGAGGTTCGCGATTGGCAATTCTCACTATCAGTTTCGAGTTTTGCCTTTCGGTTTGACGTCCGCCCCAAGGGTTTTCACCAAATTGATGGCGGTTGTGGCAGCGAGTCTCAGGAGAAGGGATTCACGTCTACCCCTACCTGGACGATTGGTTGATCAGAGCATGTTGTCCTGAACATGCTCAGGATCATCTATCCATCACCTGTCACTTCCTTCACAAACTGGGCTTCTGCCTCAATTTCAAGAAGTGCCACATGACACAATCCCAAGAGCTTCAATTTATCGGATCAGTTTTGGATACTTCCTCGCGCAAAGCCTTGCCTCCCGAGGTGAGAGCTCTCCACATTCTGCAGATGGTGACAAAGTTCATAAATGCCCAGCATCTGTGGGCCTTCGATTTTCTGAGGTTGCTCGGCCTCATGGCATCCTGCATTTTTCTAGTGCCAGAGGCCAGGGTGAGAATGAGATTCCTTGCATGGGCCCTCAGAACTCAGTGGTCCCAGTTCTCGGGGAGTATGTTGGATCTTCTGCAAGTCCCGAGCGCAGTTGCTCAGGACCTACTATGGTGGGCTTGCAACGACAACATCCTCAAGGGAGAATCCTTTTGGCAACCATGACTGGAGATAACAGTAGTCAGACGCCTCACTCACGGAGTGGGGAGCCCATACCAACGATCTGACAATCAGCAGTCGTTGATCTCCATCGGAGTCCAAACTACACATCAACCTATTGGCGCTGAGGGCAATCAGACTAGCGCTGATGGCTTTTCTGTAATGACGGACAACACAGTGGCAATGTATTACCTCAACAAGAGAGGAGGCGTACGGTCACTACCACGGTGCAGAGAGACAATGCAGCTCTGGTTCTGGCCAATATGACAAGGAATATCTCTATTGGCAGTTCACCTAGCCGGAGAGCAGAACACAGCGGCAAACGCTCTGAGCAGGCAGAACTCGGACTCCCACAAGTGGGAACTAGCTCAGGAAGTCCCTTTGGGGAACCCCTCAAGTGGATCTGTTCGCGACCACTGTAAACCAGAAGTGCGAACAGTACTGCTCAAGGGAATTTCCTCCGAGAGAAGCTCTAGGAGACGCGTTCGTAGTGGATTGGGATTTTCCCCTGCTGTACACGTTTCCTCCAGTCCCTGTGATTCCTCAAGTAATCAGGAGGTTGAGAAAGTTCAGGACAACCATGCTCCTAATTGGCCCGGATTGGGCCTGGAGGACATGGTACCCGGACCTTCTGGAAATGTCCATCTGCCCTCCATTACATCTTCCGCAAAGAGAGGATCTTCTCTCGCAGGAGGAAGGTCGGGTTCTCCATCCAGAGATCAAGACACTCAACCATCATGCATGGTTTCTGAGAGGTTGAGATACAAGGATTGGGATCTTCCGGATGACGTAATGGGGAGTTTGCTTTCGGCTAGAAGGCCAGCAACCAAATCCTTTTACCGGTGTCATTGGAACAAGTTCAGTAACTGGTGCAAAGATAAGGGTGTGGACCCTTTTCAATGTGGCACCCCAATGGTGCTTTCTTTCTTATTTCATCTAAGCAATCTGGGGCTCCAGATCGGAACACTCAAAGGATATTTAGCGGCGCTGTCTATTTTCAAGCGCTTCTCAAAAGAGGTTTCTTAGTTCAAAATTCCATTGATAATTCAGTTCCTGAAAGGGCTCACTAATGTGTACCCTCCAGTCCCTTTTCATGTCCCAACTTGGGATTTAAATCTAGTACTTAAGTTTCTAACTTGTATACCTTGTGAGCCTCTGCACTCTTGTCCCTTGCGGCTTCTAACTTTAAAAACTGTTCTTCTTGAGGCCTTAACATCAGCCCGCAGGGTTAGTGAACTGCAGGCTCTCTCATGTAAACCTCCATATACTACTTTTTACAAGGACAAGGTAGTTCTTGAGGTTAAACCTACTTTCTTACCAAAAGTAGTTGACTTCCATTTGTCACAGAAAATCATATTACCAACATTCTATCCTCCTCATTTGGGCAAGAGGAGAGGCTGCATAGACTGGACCCCACAAGGGCTCTCAGTTTTTACTTCTCAATGTCAGAATTACGTCAAGATGAACTTTTTGTAGGTTATACAGGTCATAAATTGGGATTAGCGGTGACAAAACGAACCATATTCTGCTGGATCATTCTGGCTATAATTGAGTGATACAGATTGGCGGGGAAGGACCCCCCAGATGGACTTTGAGCCCATTCCACTAGGGGGATGGCTACTTCTGCGGCTCTGAAGAGGGGAGTCCCTGCAGCAGATATTTGTTCAGCTGCAACATGGGCATCAATGCATACCTTCATCAAGCATTATTGCTTAGATGCTTCTTCCTCCAATGGGGGTTTATTTGCCAAGGCGGTACTTAATTCCATCCATGAAAACAATAACTAGTACTCACACCTCCAAAATTACCACTGCTATGGGAGTCTATCATAAGATGAGAAATACGTGGGAGGACACAATCCATTTGAAGAGCAAGTTACTTACCAACTGTAACATTCTTTCGACTGGATGTTCCTCCCACGTATGCCTCATCGCCCCTCCCATCCTACCCCGCAGTACAGTTTGCGTTTCTTACTTTCCTCTCACAAAGTGTCGATCAGTCATCGGGCAGGCCTGGGTGCTCCTTTAATATTTCCTGGAAAAAAAGAACTGAAGCCAACGGGCGCGGCACGAGCTATTTATACTGATGGTGACGTCGACACAGTACGGAGCACGTTGAGGGACATCGAAGCCACGACCTTGTGCACAGCACCCTCTGGCGAGAACATTTTTTCCGAAGCAGCGAAGCTGGTAGGATATGATTATCATAAGATGAGGAATACGTGGGAGGAACATCCAGTCGAAAGAAAGTTACAGTTGGTAAGTAACTTGTTCATCCCACCCATCAAAAGAGCCGAAGCAGGAGGGATCTGTTTTCCTCACCTAGCTCCCAAACTCTGGAACACCCTACCCAACGCTTTAAAGGCAGAGACCTCCCTGCCTGCATTCCGCAAAGGCCTCAAAACCAAACTATTTAACACAACCCCCCTTCCACCTCTGCACACTCCTATACTTCCTTGTAACCATGTATGACTATTCTGTTTCACGATCATGTAACTAAGTTTTTTTTCTTTGTAACCAGCAACGATTTATTTTGTCTGTAACAGCGCCACAAAGCCTCCGGGCTGATGCACGCTTTATAAATGTTAATTAATAAATCAAATAAATCGTCTGTTTTTTACTGCACGTTCAAGTGTTGGGAGTCCTTGTGTTTCGCTCTTCAAGCTTTTTGTGTTTTTTCACTTTTTTGATAGGCAAACTCATTTTTTTGGTTAATCGAACCTGTGTGCTCCATCGATTATCCTTCCGATTAACGGTGACCTGTTTTTCGGCTCTTTTCACGCCCCTCATGGCTGATTTCGTCGAGTGTTCTTCTTAGAAGCTTCCAGAAGTTCAGGGCTACACCGCATGGATCATGTCGGATGAGAAGGACGGTGCTTCCCTCTTCAAGCATTGCCGCGGTTTGTGGAATGTGTTCACGGAGGACAAGCATTCCCAGTGCTTGTATTGTCTTCACCCGATGCATAAAAAAGATTGTGATTTGCCGTGGCTTCACTAAGCTCACGATGAAGGATCGACACCAACGGTTGGAGACGTGGCTGAAGGCCAGGGCCCCTGCCCCGGGTGGTTCCCATGGGCATGCCACTCTCAGTTCCAGCCCACCTAAGTGGGCTTCTATGTCCTTTTGAGGGTGCCTCACCCGTGGGGACCCAACACAATGCCAAGCACTGCAAGTCCGCTTCTGTCGGGGTCGCTGCTGCTGCGGGTCCCATGATGTTCAGGGCGCGATCATCATCTCCTGCAGCGGTCTCCAGCCACTGCTCTAGCTCTTCGTCCAAGAGGAAGTCAGCTACCCCGGGCAAGCTGCAGGAGAAAGCCAAGCAGGGTACAGTGTCCGACCAACCCGCAAAAGAGAAGGCTGAGCAGGACAAGGTGGCCGACCCGGCCCCGAAGGAGAAGGCCCAGCATGACAAGGGAGCAGGCCTTCCGGTGCAGGCCCTGGTATACCAGGCGAAGTCAGGGCAAATCCTCCTCCATCGAGTTGGTGGTGGCATCGCTCTCGAGGGCCATAAAGGCAGACCCGGGCCAGGGCACCCCTACGACGGCCAGTGTGTCTCTTCATACCCAGAGGGAGGCTTTGATGCCTGAGACCGACCCCTCAGGACCCGAAGAAGGGGGAGGGGGATGGGGATGGGGATGGGGGGGTGGTGAGGGGAGGCGGTGAAGAACTCAAAGGAACAGACATTTCTACGTCCTAGGAGGAGATCCATTCCGTCAACACTGTCCAGGATGATGACGACGAGGAGAAAGTCAGGGATTTGCCTGCAAGAGGCGGGGGCGATGATGATGATGAAGTTCCATCCATCGGGACTACGAAAGCCCTGGGCCCAGCGTCCCTTCTCCTCCCCCCCCCCCCCCCCAAGTGCTGCCTAAAGACCTTTTGCAAGACATCCTTTCGACCCTCCACACGCTGGTGTCGGAGATACAGAGGAGGATGCCGACGCCACCGCCCGTGGCTCCAGCGCCGACAACCAGTTAACACCGGTGGAACAGCGATGAAGAAGACATCCCATACGTCCATGCCAGTCAACGTTGCCCTCTCCCTCTAGGTGGGGCGTAGTCGGACACTGCGACAACAGGCACGGATGACGACGCCGGGCTTGGACACCCTCCGTCACCTCTGCTGAGGGCTTCTCTGCCAGACAAAGTGGGATCCTTCCACTCCATGATCGCCCGGGCGTTGGAGTTTTCAAACTTACACCGGAGGAAAAGAAGGAAGGTGTCTTGTATCAGCGCCGGGAGGCGAGGAGGAAGACCATCCTTTCAGTCCCGCTCCTAGATAACGTTTGGGATGAGGGGCTGGCGCTGCTGAGGAACCCCGCCTCGCCCCGGCAAAACGAGACTGGCTTGAAAAGAAGTACAGGGTGCCGGACTCTGCACACAAGTGCCTGCAATCTCAGCCGTCTCGGACTCATTGGTCTCGGCGGCCGCCAGGAAAAAACCGTCCAGTTCAGCGTCTTCTTTACCCGCACCACTAGACAAGGAGGGGAAGAAGTTGGATTCCATGGATAGAAAGGTCATCTACTCGGCGGCGACGGTAAAGCTGCCAACGCCTTGGCGATCTTGGCCAAATACGACCGGGAGCTTTGGTACAAGATGGCTCCGCTACTGGAGGCTCTCCTCGATGAGTGGGTGAACATCCTCCAGGAAGGCGAGGCGGCGTTGGACCACGCCATCACAGTGGCCCTGGACATCGCAGACACAGGGTTCTGGCAGATGGGGAACAGTTTGCCTGCACCGTCGTGGCTGGCTCGAGGCCACCAACTTTAGACAGGAGGTCCAGACGAGGGTTCTAGACATGCCGTTCGACAGACAACCTGTTCGGGAAGGCCATTGATGAATCCCTCCAGGCCATCAAGGCGGACACGGAGGCGGCCCGTGCCCTGGGCACTCTGCAATGACGACAGCCGTCCTTTTGTTCCTCAGGAAGGAAGTCTGGCAGGTCTTCGAAAATATTTGGCTGGGGCTTTTCCTCTTACCGCCAACCCTCCGGTTCCATGACCCAGGAGTCCGACTGGGGTCATTCCAAGGCTTTTGGGGGTGGCCGCCATCATCAAGGAACACAGGGCGGTGCCTTGACCGCCAAGCACGATTGAACTGGCCAAGACTTCGTGCCCCCACCCTTACACCCTGGTGGGAGGCCGGCTGGTGAGTTTAGTCAGTGTGTGGGAGACCATCTCCACTGACAGATGGCTGGTGGAAGCTCTCGCCCACGGACACACCTTAGAATTTCAACAAAAGTGTCCACGAATACCACTGGTGGCCCAGCAGGAACAGCACATCCCTCAGCTGCTACTCGAGGTCCGGGCCATGTTAAAAAATGGGGAGACTCTGGGGCTCAAGGTACTTTCTCGTAAGAAAGAAGACTGGGGCTGGAGGCCCATTCTCGACCTACAACGACTCCACTAAATAAAGTCCCAGAGGTTCAGGATGGTCACTGCAACATGTGCTCGGCCAACTAGTGCAGGGAGAGTTTGTCGTTGTTGGATCTAGAGGATGCGTACTTCCACGTCCCCATACACGCAAAGCATCACAAGTTCCTGCGATTCGTCTACAGGGGATCTACGTGTACCCTTATCTGGATGACTGGCTCATCCGGGCCAAGTTAAGTGACATCGCTGTCAATCACACGGCGAGGACTGTACGACTTCCGATGAACCTGGGGTGCTCAGTGAATTATGCAAAGTCTTGCTTGACTCCATCGCAGGACGCTCAGTTCGTAGGAACTAGACTGGACACAGTGGCTTGCTTAGCAGCTCCGTTGGAGGAGAGGATATCGGCCATCCTGGACTGGTGGTGCCCCTTTTTACTCTCCTTTTCTCTATTGTCTGAAGGAGCCAGCTCTAGGTCAGTCAAGCAAGTCTTCTTTGGGATCCATCGTTCTGTCTGATGCATCACTTCAACAGAATTGTTGAGTGACTGGAGTAAACCTGGAAAAGGAAAATGCGCCTGAGTGATGCTACCGAAAAAAGAAAGGGCGAAAATGGTGCCAGTGACTATATGAGGATATAAAGCGATGACATCACTTCCGGCATGAGGTGGCCCTGAGGAGTCATGTGGTGACCTCAGCCTAGTGGCTGTGTGAAAAGTTTTCTTGAGTGGACTACATCAGGAGGGTATTTCAAAAGCTGAGGAATGCATCCATTAGAAATATCCAACTGCTGTTGAATAGGCATTTGTATACAGCCCTTTGGCTTGGTGATCTGATTTGAGAGGTACTATGCAAACTCTTCAACCAAGTCCAACTGGGGGGGGCACTAGTGAGCGTGCAACCAAGATGGCTGTAACAATGATGGACCGCCAGTACATCAGGTAAGTTCTAAGGTTCTTTAATGTCCATGTCCTGAACTCCTCCACAAGACACAGGGATGGTAGGGGACACAAGATGACATAGGAAACACCGGGCTCACCCCCACACCCATCTGCTCAGCTCACTGCTTCACTCTCCTCTCCAACCGTCACCAGCAGAACACCTTCACACAAACATTCCACTGCAGATGACCTCACACTCACAGCTAATCTGAAGGCCAGATTACTACACTTCTCCTCCCCTTAGAAACACAAAGCCAGTTTCTACACCAATCTCTCCATGGGCAAACAAAAGAATGATAAGGTAATGTGACCAGCACAAGACCTTAAAACCCCACACAACACACTACCAGAATTCCGCAACACAACGGCCACCTATGTGCAGAAACCCTGGTAGCACCAATAATGGAAACCACACGAAAGGACAACATTTGCAGGACACCCTCGGACCAAGTAGAAAGCACCAACGGCATGCAACCTAAAAACAACTGACCACTCCCTCGGTCCACACCTCAAGGCCACAAAATAAGAAACAGAGCACTTGCGCCTGTCCCGAGCTGCCCCTCAGGACCTAGGGCTGCCACCCCTAGCCAAACTATTGTTAGCCAACACTAACACAACTACCCTAACTAACTTAGCCACCTTAGCACAAGTCACCTTCCACTTCGGTCTGCCACCCCGAAGTCTCAGAGCTGCACCTCCGAGCACTAACCAACCGCCCCCAAAGGAGGCAACAACAAAAGCCTGACAATGACCGAGGAACCACACAAAGAACCATGAACCGCAGTATAAGGAAGAACCACAACCCAATACTGCTCCTCTGCACAAACCGTTAGTCATTCCATCCACCTACAAAACACTGTTATTGAACACACCAGGAGACAACCTGATTTACCACACTCGGAATCAGGAAACACACTGGTAAAGCTAAATTCCAAACGTAGTAACCCATCTCAGCTAAAAGGGCCAGAAACCATGAATGATCTAAAATTCGACACAACCCATGCCAAAAGCGACCAACCCTGACAACACAGGCACTAATGACGGAACAAGAACGCCAAAGATACCAAACCCTGCAACCTAAGGCACCAGAAACAACAACCGCTCGGGCCGATAGCGACCTACCCTGACCCATCAGGCACCAAAGACCTTAACACAACACCACTGCCACCTAACCTGGAACACACCAGTTAGAAGGAAACTCAAGATAACAAGATCAACACCCCTGAGTGCCAAAACATAGCGACCAGCCCCGGCTTAAACCGGGCACTACACAAGGACTCATGCACTCCTGACCATGCACTCAAGACACACAACACACGGGCAAAACAACTCAACCCATGACAGCACACAGCAACCACAGCGCCACTCATACGAAGCGCAAACATTCCAAAGCTGTAATAACATGTGACTGCAGGAGCACCAAACCACAGCATGCACACACACATTCATACCCAAACACTGACGATATCAAGCATGCAAAAATGCTATTTGGTTACATTGCATAACAAGGATGGAATTTAAATGCAACATCGTGAAAACACATCACATGTTCAAAGGTGAACAAAACATCACATGTGAAAACATTGGATGATGTAGACCCCCAGTCCATCCCTCAATGCCACCAGCCTGGGCTCCTGGGCACCACACAATAACGACTTGCATGAAAGTCAGTGTTCGGTGAAAAAGTCACATTACTGCCTTCTCCCACATAAGTAAGTTCAAGATGCATTTCCTGCATAAATAAGTTCACCCCCAATCCACACTCCTTGGGTTTACATTGCCCGGACCAACTCTCCATCCCCCAGATGAAACAAAGCAATGTCATTAGTCATTTGCAGAATGAAACACATTACATCTCCGCAGAATGAATCACATTGCAAACTCCCCCTTCCCCACACCTGGGAGTTACCAATGGGAAAACACTAAACCCCTATACATGGTTCACTATCCCACGGAAGGCCACAACAAGGAGTACACAGGCACAAGACAACGGCCTTTAAAACATACCCCTGACACTACCCCCGGGACATAAAGCTGGAGCACCACATACCCAACCTTAATATATATGGGCCACAACATAAATTCACTCATGCCCACACATACGGCCCGAACACTGACCTGATGAAACGTCATTGCCATGCCGCGCACCGGAACATTCTGAAAACCCATAGCGCAGACATTGATGAAGTTCATATGCCCAGCACGGAATGACAACCAAGAGAAAACACTCCACTGTTCCAATGCTTGCCTCAGTCTTGGTAGCAACAGCTATAAGGACCGGGAAGTCCCCGAAATTTTTTACCTCTGACACGTTGCTCCATAGTACGACTCTCCGAAAAAATACACTTGAGAGTGCACAACTCACTGCACGCCTCAATAAAGACATGCTCCGTAACTTCCTCAGCTGCGCAGTCTATATACACAGAACGTCTGATTTCTGAACGCAACTGAGTTACGCGTTCCAGAAGTTGACGCTGGAACGCATGACGTCTGCATGACGACGTCATCATTTCCTTGGCTCTGCTGCCCCTCTCCGCAGTACCTTCACTTCAGCCGGCCATATGCGAACACTGATGGCCTCAAAACTCCTCTGCAACTCCAACGCCGATACCCTGGCGCAGCTAAGAACCCACGCTCCCTCTTCCTGGGCAGGGGAGCGCCTGAATCCATCGGCCACTAGGTGCGCACCTCCAGGACACCAGCCATATGCAGCCGGAATGCACCAAAATCCATGGCTACCCCTCCAGAGCATGAGGCTCACCCGACACGCAGCTGGCCGAGGACAACAACCAAACATCACGGGCCGACTGCATCTCTAGAAACGCTCCGAACATCCCGCACACCATGGACCCTTTCTTCCTCTTGCGCTGCAGCCGTGTTGAATCTCCACTGGCAGGGAACACGCGACGCTGAACAGCTGCTAGTCCAGGTCAAAGGCTGCGCTATAATTCACCCTCAACAAGGTGACAGTGGGGTGCCAGCCCACAGTACGCTGCAGCGCCGCCATCCACAACACAGAGAGAAACCGCCATTGGTCCAAATGGGCAGACAACCAATTCAGCCCAACGTAGTTCCAAAGGGGAAGGGACTACCCACGGCGAGCCAACTCGACACAGACCCACCTGGGTGTGGGGGAGATTCACGGGGGCGGTGTTCCTGAAGTGCTGCACCTCCCCCAGCAGCGCCAACATGGAGGCAGTCCACCTACCATCCCATCCTTGTCGCCAGTGTCACAATGATGGACCGCCAGTACATCAGGTAAGTTCTAAGGTTCTTTAATGTCCATGTCCTGAACTCCTCCACAAGTCACAGGGATGGTAGAGGACACAAGATGACATGGGAAACACCGGGCTCACCCCCACACCCATCTGCTCAGCTCACTGCTTCACTCTCCTCTCCAACCGTCAACAGCAGAACACCTTCACACAAACATTCCACACAAATATTCCACTGTAGATGACCTCACACTCACAGCTAATCTGAAGGCCAGATTACTACAATGGCCCGCCTTTGTTCGAGCGCTGCTGGGACCGTTTGAAGGGGGAGGCCAAACCTTCACCCGCTAGGAGAGCAAGCGCATACAACTGCGGGGCAGTGTGTACTAATGAACAAGTTACCTGTAACTGTTGTTTTCCAGCGTGGGTCTGGCATCATGCTCATGAATATTCGCTGTCAGGCTGGGAATCATTGGTTAAAAAGAAACTGTCTTTCTCCTATAAACCAGTCACTAAGCTCTGGGTCATACTGCCCCCAGCCAATGTCTGCCATCTACCTAAGCCCCTCCCCAGGCAGCCATCTTCAGATTTAGTAGCACGTAAAGTAGCAGTAAGACCAAGAGAAGAGGCGCAGAGGTGTAGGGGGGAGGGTTTGCATGTGAATCCATGCCAGACCCATGCTGGAGAACAGTTACAGGTAAGTAACTTGTTCCTTCTCCAGCATGGGGTCTGGCATGGATTCACATTCTCATGAATAAAGAATACATAGCAGTACACACATGCACATCCACGGGAGGTGGCAAGGCTCAACAGAAGCGATCCCTTACCTCCTCACCAGGCTCACCTTCAAGCGAATAGGTTGCTCAGCAGTGCTTGGCCGACTATGGACTCCTCCCTGGAATCCGTGTCGACCCAGTAGAATCTCGTGAAGGTGTGCGTCGACCTCCACGTAGCAGCCCTGCAGATGTCCAGCAGGGGCACACCAGACAGGAACGCCGTCGTGGCAGAGATCGTTCTGGTGGAATGGGCTCTCAGACGGCCAGGCAACGGCCTGTTTGCCAACCAGTGACAATGAGTGATGCATGCGGAGAGCCACCTGGAAAATGGAAGCCTTGGACAAGACCATCCCATGGTTCACAGGACCAAAGTGCACAAAAAGCTGAGGACTTCCAGAAATCCTTAGTGCGGGCCACATAAAACTTTTGTGCTCGAGCCACGTCCAGCGAGTGCAAAGTCCTTTCAGCCAGCGACGAAGGCATTGGAAAAAACACAGGTCACACCATGGGTTTGTTGAGGTGAAAGTCCAACGGAACCTTGGGAATGAAGGAGGGGTGCGTCAGCAGCACCATCTCGTCTCATGTAAAGTAAGGTAACCTACAGGAAAGAACCTGTATCTCACCTACTCTTCTGGCAGAAGTGATGCCACGAGGAAAGCTGTCTTCCAAGACAGAAATTTCAGCTGAGCTGTAGGCATAGGTTCGAATGGAGTCCCCATGAGCCTAGTCAGCGCCATGTTGAGTTCCCACGCCATGGCCGGAGCCTTCACCGGCGGGAACGAGCGGAACAGTCCCTTGATGAATTCCTTGACTAGACGGTGCGACCACAAGTAAGGTCGTCCTGGAGATCTGGTTTAGCGGGAGATATCTGCCAGATGCACCTTGATGGAGGCGTGTGCCACCCTGACTTAGCCAAAAATAGCAAATACGGAAGTACCTGAGGGGCCATGACCCTCAGTGTTGATCTTCTGCAACCGGCACCAAGTCGCAAAGCGCTTCAACTTGTGCCCGTAGCACTTCAAAGTAGACAACGCCCTGGCCTTGGCGAGAACTTCCCTGCAGTCTGCCGGAAGCTCGTAACCACCAAACTCTAATGCTGCAGGAGCCAGGCCTTTAGGTTCAGCGATTCCCGGATCGTGGTGCAGAATTGCGCCTCCTTCCCTGGCGAGGAGATCCGCGACCACTGGCAGCTTGACCGGAGGGGATGTTGACATACTGAGAAGGTCCAGTTACCAGATCTGGCTCAGCCACGCTGGTGCGACGAGGATCATCCTACACCGGTACAGTCTGAGTTGACTGACTCGAAGTAACAGTGGCAACGGAGGGAATGCATACAGAAATAGGCATTCGCAAGGGAAGGAGAATGCGTCCCCTATGCACCCTGGCTGGGGGAACCTGCAGCACTTTTTGTTCGTCGCAAACAGATCGATCTGGGGATTGCCCCACTTGAGGAACAGGCTGTACACTTGATCCTGCCGATGCTCCCACCATGGCAAGAGCGTAGCTCCCTGCTGAGGGAGTCAGCGACAGTCTTCTTTACTCCTGCCAGGTGGAACAGAATGAGAAACATCCCCTGGGCAATGGCCCAGTGCCACAAGTCCTGTGCCTCCTTGGAGAGCGCTGGGGATCTGGTGCCCACCTGCTTCCGGATGTAAAACGTTGTGGTGGTATTGTCTGTGAATACCCTCACCACCTTGCCCTTGAGGGACGGTAGAAACGACCAGAGGACCCAAAACAACACTCGTAGCTCCAGAACGTTGAAATGCAGTGTCTTCTCTCCTGGCTGCCACAGGCCTCTGGCGTGAAGACGTCCGGTGTGGGCGCTCCAGCCTTCCAGAGAAGCGTCCATCGTCACTGTCTCCTGGTATGGGGGGCTCTGAAAGTCTGTGCCTCCGCCGATGTTGGATCGCACATCCCCACCAGCTTATTGCTAGACGGAACTCTTTGTCAAGCGCAATCCTATCCTGAAAGCTTTCGGACACCTGGACCCAACGGGCATCGAGGTACTCCTGGAGTGGACGCATCCGCAGTCTGCAGAGCCGAATCAGGTATATGCACGACGACATCATACTGAGCAGCTGTTTGATGGTCCGCACTGTGGCGATCTTCAATGCCAACAGCCGTTGCACTTTGTCCAGGATGGCCGATAATCCTCTCCTCTGACGGAGCTGCTAAGCAAGCCACAGTGTTGAGTCTGGATCCCACGAACTGAGCGTCCTGCGATGAAGTCAAGCAGGACTTTACATAATTCACTGAGCACCCCAGGTTCGTCAGAAGCCATACGGTCCTCGCCGTGTGATCGACATCAATGTCATTTAACTTGGCCCGGGTGAGCCAGTCGTCCAGATAAGGGTACACGTAGATCCCCTGTAGACGACGAATCACGGGAACTTTTGATGCTTTGCGTGTATGGGGGCGTGGAAGTATGCATCCTCTAGATCCAACAACGACAAAGTCTCTCTGCTCTAGTTGGCCGACTACATGTTGCAGAGCGACCATCCTGAACTTCTAGGACTTTATGTACTTGAGTCCTTGTAGGTCAAGAATGGGCCTCCAGCCCCAGTCTTCTTTCTTACGAGAAAGTACCTTGAGCCCCGGAGTTACCACCTTTTTTTTTAACATGGCCTGGACCTCGAGCAGCAGCTGAGGAATGTGGTGTTCCTGCTGGGCCACCGGTGGTATTCGTGGACACTTTCGTTGAAATTTTAAGGTATGTCTTAACGAGAGTGTCCAGCAGCCATCTGTCGGTGGAGATGGTCTACCACACGCTGATGAAACTCGCCAGCCGGCCTCCCTTCAGGGTGCAAGGGTGGAGGCCCGACGTCTTGGCCGGTTCAATCTTGATTGGAGGTGGAGGCACTGTCCTGTGGTCCTTGATGATGAAAGCAGCCACCCCCAAAAGTCTTGGAACGACCCCAGTCGGCCTCCTGGGTCGTGGAACGGGAGGGTTGGCAGTAAGAGGAAAAGACCCTGCCAAATCTTTTTGAAGACATGCCAGACTTCCTTCCCGAGGAACAAAAGGACGGCCGTCGTCATTAGAGTGCCCAGGGCACGGTCCGCCTCGGTCAGTCTCGAGGGCATGGAGGGATTCATCGATGGCCTTCCCGAACAGGTTGTCTGTCAAACGGCATGTCCAGAAACCTCATCTGGACCGCCTGTCTAAAGTTGGTGGCCTCGAGCCAGCCATGATGGTGCAGGCAAACTGTTCTCCATCTGGCGGAACCCCCTGTCTGCCATGTCCAGGGCCACTGTGATGCCGTGGTCCGACGCTCCCTCGCCTTCCTGGAGGATGTCCAATACCTCGACCCTCTCGTCATCGGGGAGAAACTTCAGTAGCAACGCCATCTTGTACCAAAGCTCCCGGTCGTATTTGGCCACGATCGCCAAGGTGTTGGCAGCTTTGACCGTCGTCACCGCTGAGTAGATGACCTTTCTACCCATGGAATCCAACTTCTTCCCCTCCTTGTCTGATGGTGCAGATGAAGAAGACGACGAGCTGGACGATTTTTTCCTGACGTCATTACTTAACCACTCCTTCTTTTAGAAAGATACCCAAGGCAGCTTTCTGTGTCTGGCGACTCTGTGAAGCATCAAATCTTTTCCCACCTCATCCTCGCTACCGGAGGATTGGAAGTTTTTCAGATTAGCCAAGTTTTTCAGCAGCTGCATGAAGATGTTAAACATCCATACATGTGGATCTGGGCCCAGATCCTGCATGCCACAGAGCATGGGTCCAAGTGAGAAGCTGAACACTGGCCCAGTCTGGTTCAACAGTCACAG
The DNA here is from genome assembly GCF_040938575.1 of Ambystoma mexicanum. Classification (NCBI taxonomy): domain Eukaryota; kingdom Metazoa; phylum Chordata; class Amphibia; order Caudata; family Ambystomatidae; genus Ambystoma; species Ambystoma mexicanum. The sequence goes on from NC_090932.1 coordinate 1,607,312,975, forward strand.
TACCCCGGCGTAAAGCAGCAATCTCTCTATAGTCTGTACAGTCTACCTCTGTGCCACAGTCCTTGAAGCCCTTCGGTTTAGCACCAATGAGATCTGCACCTTCGACTCTGGTGCTGAGATAATTTGCTGCAGTTAAGCCAGTAAAGTTGGAAGATTCGTCTTTCCCATGAGGGAGGCAACGTTTGAAAGATTTATAGCCATTTCAGAGGAGAATAAGGTGCTTCCTAGGTGGTTGGAACCCTTAGTGGGTATACCTAGAGATCCATAGCTAAAGGTTTCTCAAAAGCTAGTCCAAGGAATCTCTCCTTCAGTTGAAGAGACATTCAGGAAGCCAGTGGCTTGGACATGTCCCATGACTCTAATATTGCATAGGTTCCTGTGCCTGCCCTTTGCCAAAGCTTCAGATCTTTAAATCCTTTGCAGCACAGGCTATTGAGACCTTAGAACCGATATCAACTGCTGATGAAGGTACTATCCATATAATAACGGACATATTGCACCCAAAAACTCAAAGTGAAGCTTCTGTCCATTAGTGGAGCTTTAACTGACCTGTGTTTACTTCTGTGGAACAGACCTGCTTCAATTCTTATGGTTGACAGGGACTTTGTTCAGAAAGAGCAGGTTGAGAGAGACCCCATTGTTTGGCATGCATCCTTCTGAAGTGTGGCAATGCAAGTGGCAACTGTCTGCAAGGGTAACCTCCTTTCCATCTGTTCCTCCAGATGGGGATTCAAAAAAGCGAGACTCATTATTCAAATATTTGCTTCTGCAGCAGCAGTTATGACACTTTATACACGTAAAGCCAACATTACCCAGGACATCAGGCAGAATGATTAGGTATGCCTTTTGACTGGTCAGACCATGTCCGTATGAAAGCAGATGAATGTTTGCAGACTGGCAGCAAAGTCAGGTCACGGATGGCCTCCAGAACAACCGAACTCTCAGTTCAAGGGGTTTCTATTCAAGGGGCTCTTTAAGGTCCTCCCCTCTCTCTCATCTAGAGTCTGGAATGCCAATCCAAACCCAGGTGTACCTTAACCCAGTTATGGTTAATAGATTGGGGTGACCCCTACAATCTAAAAACCTAGCTTTATAAGCATGAGCCCCTTAAAGTAATTGTCTCGGCTGCTACTACTACTCCCCACTCTACATTACTACTACTACTTCTACTCCCCTCGCCACATTACTACTACCTCTCCCCTCCACATTACTGCTACTGCTGCTTACCTCTCCACTCTACTGCTCACCTCTCCACCACTACTGCTCCCCTCTTCAAACTGCTACTCACTCTACCTGCACGTTCTGTCTCGGTCACCCTCCTTTCGCTTCCTCGGTCACATTTTCTCGCTCCCTACTCGTTATCTCAATCTTACACCTTTCATGCTGTTAAGTCTGAGGATACTATAACCACTAACCCTAGGTAGAAGTTGGAACAGCTGATATGAAGGGGAAGCCAAATCTTTCTTAGTGTTGGTAACCCAGTATAAGTGACGAGGTACATCAACACAAATGTTCAATTGGGCCACACAACTCCAGAAAATACACTACTGATCTACTAAAATATATATCCGTTTGTAAATTAACGCAATCTATGCGTTAACACTGACGGCGCCTACTTTAACAGTATTAAACGGATACAAGCATATTATCAAAGCAGTAAAGTTGATGTAAGATCTCTCTTACCCCCAGGTAAGTACCCAACATAAAAGAAAGGAGTGGGTAGAACCAGGGATCCATCATAAATAAAAAGCATGCTTGTCCCCTATGGGCATGCAACATACAGTACAGTTTCCTATAGACACATCCTCAACCCAGGTATATGGTGAAGGCCCTAGACCTAGAGGTCCGTACTTACACACAAATAGGTTGTAAATAGGTTGTGGGAAAGGAAGGGAGAAACACTTTTTCAAAACGGGAAAAATACATTATAAATAAAGGTACTCCATATTCATGTGCCCTTCCTAAAGCATTATTCAGGTATTAATATGCAAGCACATATAATTATATCTTATATGCAGAAAGAATTAAACTGTGGCATGGGTCGCAGAGTGGCCTGCTTGTCCAGGCTGTTGCACAACTTGTTCGGCCTCTTTCTCTGTGTACTCGCTGGCCGCCCATTGATACTGCTGATGTTGTAAATACTGCAAGACACCGAGGACGACACTGGCCAGAATGGTGCTGTGTAGGCATGGGTTGATGGTACTGTTGTCATTGTCATACAGCCAGGCACAGGGGAAGTTATGGCGACTATAGCACTCCCATCTCAAATATCCTACTTCTTGAGTAGGACTGGCTTTGGCATAAAGTCTGGTAGACCTCCTGCCCCAGGCTTAGGTGGATCCCTAACTACACCTGATAGCGACAGATCTCTGGCTCCGTTGCAATGTCTTTCTGCTCCCCCAATACTTACTCTATCCAGAGCAGTAGGTACAAAATGTATTCTTTTCCTCCAAGGGGCAAGCTGCATTGGTTTCAACATAAAGGCAAATACCCATTTGCATTACTGGGTGCACAGGTTTTCTCTAAAGCATACAAATCCTACCTTAGTCCCATAGGCCCACGGGCATCCAAAACAATAACTTTGGCCTTGCTTCATGATTCTCATGTTGGAGGGGGCGGGGCGGGAGTTCGACCCCACAAAGGGACATGGCTGGAAGTTACTTTAGCCAAGTGGATCCCTCCTATTAAAGACCAAGGATACTGCCTGCTTCACGTGTCAAAGCCCTCCCAAAACACCCCCTCTTTTGCCTTTGCTGCCTGCAGGACCACTCCTGTTCATGTTCAAGAAATCTCTGCTTATGCCCAAGTTTGGTGGCGCTTGGTCCAGCAGATGAAGTCTAAAAAGGCTGTTACTGGTACTTCCTCCCTATTCCAAAGAAGGATGGAGACCTTTTATCGGAGGCTAGGGGAGTGTGAGGAGGGTTGCGCCATCCTCAATCTGAGACTCCTCTGAACGAATCGCTGTGTGCTGCCCATCCCGGCAGAGATTCTTCAGGCTTTGGAGCTGCATCATTAGCTTGTCTCCTCAGATCTTCTGGACTCTGACTTTCATGTCTTTCTGATCCTCCCGCAGGTCTCCAAGTGTCTTCAGTGGCATCCACAACCAACTTCCTTCCACAGAGCTCCATTACGACATCATGACGTAAGATCACCCTAGCCACTGGCGTGTATTTGATTGTATAGACGGCTAATCTGTAGGTTCTTGTTGGGAGGTAAGAAGACCTTCCACGTCAACTTACTGGAACTCAAGGTAGTTTCATTGAGCCCTTTTGAATGGATTGTGTCCATCCACATATTCCTCATCTTTGATATCCAGCTTCAACTGCTTTAGAAGATTTTTTTCGCAGAGAGTGCTGTGCGTCAATGCAGTCAACTCGATGTCCCTCGCGTGCCTTCCGATCAAGGATGTCATTGAAGGCATATATAGCATGCGCAGCGCCCGTTGGCTTCAGTGCTATCGCTTCGAGAAATACAGCATGCATCATTATTTGATATGCGAGTATGTCTTCAACACAGACAACCCCCCGAAGACCGGGTTCAAGAAGTGTTGAGATTGTGAATCGAAAATGTCATTGACCGATCCACACCTTTATATGTCTATGGTGTCTCAGGGTGGAGCGGAAGACCTCGGCCTGCTCCAAGTGCCAGTCGATGAACAAAGGCCCTGAAGGAGCGAAAGGGGAAATTGGTGATGGGTCAAAACCCCAAATCATGTACACCGACTGTTAGGCATAATCCACTGCAGTTCCCTTGGGGAGCACTATAGCAGATTAAGACTACAGGTATATGCAATAAATTCCCTTTGGTATCAGTCTGTACCACAAGGAATTTAGTTGGTAGTTGTGGCTGAGCAGTCAGACTTATCTCAAGAGGAAGATTAGCAGTATTCAGGGTTTACACATTAGGACTACAGTACTATGGTACATGGAAACACTGACCAAAGTTTTCTATTAAAAAGCATATATATATATATATTTATTTTACACACTTCTAGTTCAACACATCACATGAAACAAAGTAAGTTAAAACAGTCAAAAGTATACACAACTCCCTATTTAAATTATAGATACGTTTGAGCAAGAGTGAAAACTGAGCAAAATCGCACAGGGTCAACCAAGCAAAAATGGCACTCTAATAATTTCTCAAAAGGGAGGGAAAGGACAAGTTATACAGATTTAACCTCTTAAATACACAAGCAATACTTCCCAAGTAGATTGTGAACAAGTTAGGCAAGGAAGTACTTTAGCAATAGTCCTACATTGGTGAAAACTGAGCAAAATGGAACTTCAGCACTATTTAAGAGGGAAGGAAGAGTGGTTATAAGAGTTTCTGGTGCACCAACACAGTTGAGGGTGAAAAGCAATCTAATGAAGGCAGTTGTAACAGATTTAGCCAAAGTCAATGGGCCTGTGCCAGAGCTAGTGGTACAGGGAAATGTGCCCAGGATCAAAACTGTTCGAGTAGCTTCAGTCAAGTCTTTGGTTTAACGATTCAAAAGGAGGGTGCAGAAGGTAAAAGATAATGTCAGTTGATAGGGGCGTCCAACCCAGGAGGTAGGTAAAGGATTTCAAACACCTTTAGCAGTACCCCTCGAAACGGGAGGCCTGGCGGAACAATGTACCTGGAAAAAGTGGAAACGGCGGCCCAGTGGTTCCTGACAGTTCCTGCTGTTCGAGTTGTCCAGCAGAGGAAGAGAGGCTCTCGTCGTGGAGGAAGGTTCAAGTTACTGCACTGCCCAGGGAAGATGTCAGCCGCGGTGATGCCGAAACGGATAACCAGGTACGCTACTTTAAATCGCGGTCGTGGTGGACGGGTGCCTGGCTATCCGGTCTCAGAGTGCAGGGCATTGGCGATTCGACCAAGGCAGGTCCTGGAAGGCGATTGACGAACTGGTTGGCCCCACCAACTCAAGGGAAGAAGACTCTTGCAGGCGAAGATCTTCTCAAGTCGTCGGAGAAAAGTGGTGAGGATCTGCAGCAGGGCTTCACCGGTGATTCAGTCCTTGCAGATGTCTTCAGATTTTTTCCTCTTCGGGTTCTTAGTTCCAGTGGCGACGTCTTGTCCTCCAGTCCTCAGGACCCTGCTTTTATGCACCAAGACCCCCATTCATACAGCCTAGCTGTCACTCACACAGTGGGGTGGCTCTCGTGGCAGGAGAACCCCCCCAGCCTATCAGGGCAGAGTGCGACTTGGGTTGCGTAGGCAACCCTGTCCAGGGTGCCTATTCCCCCTCCCACACATCCTGTCTACCCCAGGCTCAGTGGCGCAGAGAGGAGGGCTTTTGTGCAGAAGCCTGCCATAAGGACGAACAAAGGATCCCCGACCTGGGTTAGGATTATAGAAAAAGACACGAGAGAGAATTTTAATCAAAGTTCAGGCAATAAAAACCTACCGGAGAAAAGTTAGTATTAAAATAAACCGGCGTTATGTTAGAGGCTGTGAGAAAAAGTGGCAGCCTTAAACAATGGGAAAATCCTGTAGGGAAATATTCACGGTCGAATATTTACAGTATTGACCACTGCCACCAGCCAGAAACTTTTGAGAGAGGGACTGTACGGTACCCTCTCAAAAATGAACACGAGGGAAAAACTATTAACCCTTCCCAGTACTTCCATAGTAAGATGGGGTGTACTGGTTTTGTTCATAAGAATTGACTAGTAAAGTCAATGGGGACTTTACATGCCCTGGGAGACAGTCAGTCCCAGGGTATGGAGTTATGATTGGGGGTCGCTACGACACCCCTGTGGTACGGCATGGACGGTGCTGTGTACCACACATGTAAAAAGATGATTCCTATGAGGGGGAAGATAAAAACCCCATAGAGCATAAGCACACAAGATAGCACACACTAGCAATATGTTTGAGTGGAAAAAAGGGTCTCTCTTAGCAGGAGAAAACAATAAACCCTTCAAATTCAGCAAAGCTGCTCGGGGACTCTATAGGTAAGGGAAATTAGCCATAGAATGAGAATTCTTCTTAACACCGACCAAAAATCCTTCCACCATATCGAGAGGCGACTCTCCTTGGAGAAAGAAAGTTAAGATCGAGTAGTGACTTCCACCACTCCTCATCGTCGAAGTCCAAGACGCACAATAGGTCGACTTTGGACACTTCCCCTGAGAGGGCATCTTGCCCCACAAAAAAAATCCACTCCTGCTGAATGGGATGCTTTTAGAGTAGAAATGCTGAAAGTATTTGAAAAGCAGAAACCCACGGCAAGCCATGCTCCTACCACACTTCCAAAAAAGCCGGTAAGGAAAGGGCTCGACCTAAATTCCACTTACCCTCGACCCTGGAACAAAGGCCTGATCCTCATCGAGCGCCGTCGAGGCCTTGATGCAATGACACGTCATCTAAGGATCGGTCGAGCCGTAAACATGGTTGTGGTCATTGACACCATCAACATCATCGACGCCGGCATCGCCTTCGACGCCAGCCAAACCCGCGACATCAGCGTCTCCAACGCCAGCTGCGCCACAAATCCTGAGCCCCCATCTAAACCTATGGCGCCATTGAAAGTGTTGAATCCACTATTTATCAAACCCTTGATGATTGAAAAAACATATTGTTCCTTTACCAAGGAAATAATATTTTCAGTCCCTTCAATATATGAGTAGAATGAACCCTCAGACAATGATGTGCCCTTTGGTCTCCAATTTGGCACACTAAATATGCCTGAAAGTTTAATTTCGAATGGATTGTGTCCTCCCACGTATTCCTCATCTTGTGATAATTCGTTCGCCAGCTTCGCTGCATCGGAAAAAGAAATTCGGCAGAGGGCGCTGTGGTCGAGGCGTCGAATGTCCCTCAACGGGCTCCGTACTGACGTCACCGCTGGTATAAATGGCTCGTGCCGCACCCGTTGGCTTCAGTTCTGTTTTTCCGATTGCTTTGCAACTCGTGAACGGTGCGCTTCAGTATTTTCTATCGAAAAAATGTCTTCGACCGCTTCGACTCCCAAGACGGGTGTTAAGAAGTGTAGTGATTGTGGATCGAAGATGTCCATCACCGATCCCCATCGTATTTGTTTATGGTGTCTGGGCTCAGACCACCGAACGGGCGACTGTGGTTCTTGTCAATCGATGACTGAAAAGGCCCTACGCGAGAGGAAAAGTAAGTTGGCGGTGGGGCGGGAGGCGTCGAAGGGCACTTTGAAAGCCTTGTCAAAAAAATATAAAAAATCATCCGACTCTAAAGATTCGGAACGCCGTAAAAGGCACTCGAAGAGATCCCGATCTCGTAGCAGGTCGACACGATCATCTTCGTCTTCCTCAAAAAAGCACAAGAGGAGACCTAGATCTCCGTAGTCATCATCCGTTAGTCATCTGAATTGGTTCGATGCCCGACTAGATCAGATTCCCCATCTAAATGGGAGAGCTTTAGGAAGAAAATGTTGCAGGTCTTCGAGAACGCGGCCTCGACCCCCTCGAAGAAACCGCAGAAAAGTCAGACCCCGGTTGCTCTTTTAGACGACGCAGGGAAGTCGGGAACTACAACTGCCAAACCGAATAGTACCCGTAAGTCCTGAGTCGACAAATCGTCGAGAGACCCTCGAGGATAGAGTATCTCTCCGATCCCTCATAAAAAATTTAAATTATCGAAGTCGGTTACAACTTTATCGACGCCATCGGCGCCGATGACTTCGACGTCTACTTCATCTTTGACGCCTTTGTCGAAGACTTACTCGAGTGTGTCAAAGATTCCTTCGACTCCTTTGATGACCACCTCGAAGAAAACTCCGATTCCAACGACAACTTATGAGGAGGAAGAGAGAAGGTTTACACCTTTACCAAGATCTGACTTTTTTAAATCCATGTCCTCCATTTTTGAGGAATCTTGTTCAGAGGAAGAGGAAATCACTCCCCATGGAGTAAAATGTGCAACTAGACAAGTTCCAGAAGAACTGGTAGATCCTCAATATAAAATGAGACCTGTCTGAAACTCTACATTCTGCCAGTGGTGTGGACACATCACCTGAATTGGAGTTTGCTGCACCTGATCCTGCAGACCATGCGGACTCAGGGTACAGGAATCTGATGAGTAGGGTGATTGAGTATATGGGTTGCGGAAGAGCTTCCCCTACATTTGAACAGGATGACATGACAGATATTATAGTCAGAGGCCCTCAGAAAGATCCAATTCTTCCTTTTCATTACAGAGAACAGTAGAGGGAACATGGGAGAAACCTGATAGCATTGCTGCAATAGATAACAATCTCCCAAAAAAGTACAGAACTTTGTCTTCTGATCCAGAATACCTGAGTAGACACCCTACTCCAGAAAGCATGGTAGTTCAGGCAGCTAATACATCGAGGCAGACAGTATACCCAACCATTCCTCCAGACAGGGCGGATAAAAAGGTTAATGCCTGGGCTTGTAAGGTTTTTACTTCGGCTAGCATGGCCTTAAAATCTACCAATGTTACCTGTACCCTGGCCAGGTTCGCACATACCCTGTGGGAATGTATTTCGGCGGCGGCAGAACATATTCCGGAAGGCGAGGAAAGGGAAGGCTTCCTGAATATAGTCAATGACGGTAAGGAGGCAATGGGGGGGATGTTTCCAGTCTGGACTGGATACTGCTGGTAGTATCAGTAGATCCATGGCTTCAAGCGCAGTACTACGCAGGTTTGCGTGGTTGAAGTCGGGGTTCGCACAGGATGTGCCGAACAGGCTCCTCAACATGCCCTTTGATGGCTCGAGGCTGTTTGGTAGTAAGGCTGATGAGAGCCTAGAAAAACTACAGACCTCGAAAGCGGCAGCAAAGTCCCTTAGTGCCTCTATGCGACAGCATCAGAGACCCTATTCGGGCACATCTTCCTGGAGGGGTCGTCTTTTTCGATACTACTCCTCTGTTAGTAGAGGAAGAGGACAAGCCTTTCAAAGGGGCAGAAGAAATGTCACTCGTGGTGGACGAGGAAAGACGACAAAGCCATCTTCAGGAACGGCATCTATGCCCTCAGCCGCACCTGCAGCCGCCTCCAAATCTCTCTGAGGCCTTATCTTACAAAACACCAGTGGGAGGCAGGATCTCTCAGCATCCGAAAGAAAGACGGGGCAATACTTCAGATGCTTGGGCACTGGAAACAGTAGCTCAGGGTTACTGCCTTCCTTTCCTAAAAAGACTTCACGATCATCCACCGGGAGCCAGTTCGACCAAGATTCCAGACCTGCTCCTTTGGCAGGAAGGTATAACCCTGCTAGAGAAAGGTGCAATAGAACATGTACATGTAGTGGAGAGGAACAAAGGCTGGTACCCCCCCCCCCTACTTTCTCATCCCCAAAAAGGACGGAGGATTGAGACCCATCTTGGACTTGAGAAAATTAAACAAATTCCTCAGGAAGGACAAGTTCAAGATGGTAACCCTTTCTCAGATCCTTCAGGCTCTCCAGCTTCAAGACTGGTTGGTATCATTGGACCTTCAGGATGCTTATTTTCATGTGCCGATCCATCCCAAGCACAGAAAATACCTGAGGTTCGCAGTTGGCGGTTCTCACTTTCAGTTTCTGCCATTCGGGCTGACCTCGGCTCAGAGGGTTTTCACCAAGTTGATGGCAGTGGTGGCAGCGAGTCTCAGGAGAGGGGGGGGATTCATGTCTACCCCTATCTGGATGACTGGCTAATAAGGGCACGTTCCCCAGAACAAGCTCAGGAACACCTGTTGATCATCTGCCACTTCCTCCACAACCGGGGCTTCTCCCTCAATTTCAAGAAGTTCCACATACCATCCCAAAAACTCCAGTTTATCGGAGCAGTCTTGGACACTTCCTCAGGCAAAGCTTTGCCGCCCGAAGTGAGAGCTCTCCACATCCAGCAGATGGTAACAAAATTCCAGAAAGCCCAGCACCTGCCGGACTTTGATTTCCTGAGGTTGCTTGGCCTCATGGCATCCTGCATTTTTCTGGTGCCAGAAGCCAGATTGAGAATGAGATCTCTCCAATGGGCCCTCAGAACTCAGTGGTCCCAGTTCTCTGGGAATATGTCAGATCTTCTGCAAGTCCCGAGCGCAGTTGCTCAGGATCTATCATGGTGGGCTTGCAAAGACAGCATTCTCAAGGGAGAATCCTTTTGGCAACCGTGGCCGGAGATAACAGTAGTGACGGACGCCTCACTCACGGGGTGGGGAGCACACACCAACGATCTGACAATCGGTGGACGTTGGTCTCCATCGGAGTCCAAACTACACATCAACCTTTTGGAGCTGAGGGCAATCAGGCTAGCTATGAAGGCCTTCCTGCCTTCCGTACAGGGAAAGAATGTCCTGATAATGACAGACAATACAGTGACCATGCACTACCTTAACAAAAGGGGAGGCGTAGGATCACTACTTCTGTGCAGAGAGGCAATGCAGCTCTGGTTCTGGGCAATACGAGAAGGAATCGCTCTAGCGGCAGCTCACCTATCCGGAGAGCAGAACGCGGCGGCGGACGCTCTGAGCAGGCAGAGCACAGTCTCCCAAGAGTGGGAATTAGCTCAGGAAGTCCTTCTGGAGATCTTCGCCCTTTGGGAAACCCTCGGGTGGATCTGTTCGTAAACTCGGTGAACCGAAAGTGTGATCAGTACTGCTCAAGGGAATTTCCTCCGAGAGGAGCTCTGGGAGACGCATTCATAGTGGATTGGGATTTTCCCCTGCTGCATGCGTTTCCTCCAGTCCCCGTGATTCCTCAAGTAATCAGGAGGTTGAGAAAGTTGAGGAAAACCATGATCTTCATTGCCCCGGATTGGGCCAGGAGAACGCGGTACCCGGACCTTCTGGACATGTCCATCTGCCCTCCAGTACGTCTTCCACAAAGAGAGGATCTTCTCTTGCAAGAGGAAGGTCGGGTTCTCCATCCAGAGGTGAACACGCTCAACCTTCATACATGGTTTCTGAGAGGATGAGATATAAGGATTGGGATCTTCTGGATGACGTTATGGAGATTTTGCTTTCGGCCAGAAGGCCAGCAACAAAATCCTTGTACCGGTGTTGTTGGAATAAGTTCAGTAACTGGTGCAAGGATAGAGATATGGACCCTTTTCAATGTGGTACACCAGTGGTGCTTTCTTTCCTGTTACATCTAGCCAATCTGGGGCTCCAGATAGGAACAATCAAAGGATACCTGGCTGCGCTTTCCATTTTTAAGCGCACCTCGGAAGAGGTTTCTTATTTTAAAATACCATTAATAATACAATTCCTGAAAGGACTTACAAATGTATATCCACCAATACCATTCCATGTTCCAACCTGGGATTTGAATCTAGTTCTTAAATTCTTGACATGTATACCATTTGAGCCTCTGCACTCATGCCCATTGAGGCTTCTGACATTAGAAACTGTCCTTCTGGTGGCATTAACATCAGCCCGCAGGGTTAGTGAACTACAGGCTCTCTCATGTAATCCTCCATATACCACTTTTTATAAGGACAAAGTAATTCTGAAAGTTAAACCATCTTTCTTACCAAAAGTAGTTTCCGACTTACATTTGTCGCAGAAAATTGTTTTACCAACATTTTATCCTCCTCTTCATTTGGGAAAAGAAGAGGAGAGATTACATAGGCTGGACCACAAAAGGGCCCTCAGCTTTTACATTTCAAGATTGACATAATTACACCAAGACGACCAGCTTTTTGTGGGATACACAGGTCGTAAATTGGGTTTAGCGGTGATCAAACAAACCACATCCCGCTGGATTATTCTTGCTATATTGGAATGCTACAGACTAGCGGGGAAAGACCCACCCGATGGGCTACGTCCTCACTCGACAAGGGGAATGGTCACTTCTGCGGCTTTGAAGAGGGGCGTCCCGGCAAAAGATATTTGCTCAGCTGCAACATGGGCATTAATACTTACTTTTACCAAACATTAATGTTTGGATACCGCATCCTCAAATGAGGGTTTATTTGCCAGGGCATTACTTCACTCTGTACATGAAACAAAAACTAGTACTCCCGCCTCCAGATTGATCACTGCTATGGGAGTCTATCACAAGATGAGGAATACGTGGGAGGACACAATCCATTCGAAGAACAAGTTACTTATCAACTGTAATGTTCTTTCAACTGGATGTTCCTCCCACGTATCAGAAAAAAAAAAAGGTGTAGAGACAAGAATGTAGACACTTTTCTGTGCTAAACACCTGAGGTGTTATCCTTTATATTATCCTTGGCTAATCTGGGGCTTCAGGTTGGAACTATTGAGGGCTATTTGGCGGCGCTATCCATATTTAAGCGCTCGTCTGAAGAATGTTCATATTTCAAGATTGCACTGGTGACACAATTTCTAAAGGGGCTCACCAATGTGTTCCCCCATATCCTTTCCAGGTTCCAATTTGGGACCTTAATCTGGTACTAAAATGTCTAATGAAGGCACCCTTTGAATCTTTAGTCTCATGTCCATTAAGGTTGTTAGCTTTTAAATCATGCACCAAGCAGAGTACCAGCGAGTACTGACTGCACGCCTGCACTGGATTTTGCCGCCGGCCGCTTCCGTTTGGATCTTCTATTTACATTGCACTTTACAACGTGCCTTGGACAATTTGGACTTTGGACTTTGGAAATAGGCTCCACCTACCTTTGGCGTTCTTTCCATAAATTTGACGCCCGCGCGCACCAAGCAGAGTACCAGCGAGTACTGACTGCACGCCTGTACTGGATTTTGCTGCCGGCCGCTTCCGTTTGGATATTCTGTTTGCATTGCACTTTACAACGTGCCTTGGACAATTTGGACTTTGGGTAATTCTCAAGCTGAATATAACTTCAAGTTAACTTTAAGTCACCTCTTAAGTTGCCTAAATATCTAACATTTACCCATCTCTTTCTTATAGAAATAGGCTCCGCCTACCTTTGGCGTTCTTTCCATAAATTTGACGCCCGTGCGCACCAGCACGCGTGCGCACCAAGCAGAGTACCAGCGAGTACTAACTGCTGACCGCTGTCTAGCGTCGGCACATTACTCTCTCTGCTTTTCTCTGTTCTGGTTTTGGCACGACACACTTCTGATAAAAACGTATATCGTTGCGTTGATAACCCTATCTTCTTTTTCTTCTAAAAAAATAAAACTAAGCAGGGGCTCCTCCAACAAAGATCAAGATGCTTATAGTAACGTCGGGCATGCCTCGCGTCCCAAGCCTCTTTTTACAGCGGAAGAGTCTCCCTAAATCCCCTATAAAGATCAATCCACCTATGGTTGGAGCGAGTTCAAAGAAAATCATCGATTTCTCCCCAGATATTTGCCATTTCTTAAAAAACAAAGATTCAACTGACATAATCTACGGTGATATGTCCACCAAAAAAATGAGCGCTCGAACTGTAGCCAAATTAGCTCTATTAGAGCAAGAAAAAATTCCTGAAACGTTGGATCCATCTAGTGTGTCTGATGCCACCATGTGTCACTGTGATTCGGTGACAAGAATTACTTCAATGAGGAAGCAGTCTAGGGTGCCAGCGCACTTACCTGACTTCTCTATCCCCCCCATGCCTGTAGAAGGTAATGCATCAATTAAACAATATTCTCCTTCACCTCTATATTCTCAAGTAGTTGACCCTCTGTTCAGCAAACCAGTTGAAAATGGAGATCAAGTTGATCACGTTCAAGTTTCAGGTAATGAACCTTTTGCAATTCCCGTGCCTGACTCGACATCTACCCAAGTGATCAACGTTCAATCGGAAGAGTTAACCCCTCCTTGTCCTACAATTGCCAGAGGCACTAATATTTCAAATTTATCTAACACTCCAGAGCTTTACACTACTGATGGCCCTGATGATATCATCTCACCATAAAATTCTCAATCATCATCAGTCACGTCATTTTCTAAACCTCTCCCCCGACCATCATTTGGATTTCCATCAATTTCAAACCCTGCTCTTGAAGCAGCATTAACTGCTATCAACACAAGTATATTTTCCATTGTAAAGCTTTTTGAAATTTTAGATCTTAGATCTATGGAGCAACATGAGTCTGCCATGTTGCTCCATAAAAAAATTGATTGGATTGCTATATATTCAAAAAACTGCTCTTCACAAGCTAGGTTAGATGACTCTTTGAATGTAATGCCTTTGGGGAATCCACCAGTTGATGAAGTCATTGAAGTAGATTTCACCTCAGTTGCTCAATCTCCAACTCCTAAGCTACTAGAAGCCTCAATGGCTCTTCCCCCAACCTCTATTCCACCAGAAGCAATTGTTGAGTCGCCTGACGTCCAATTAATAGAAAAACCGCTTTACAAGGTCTTTACGAATCCTCCGCGCCTTAACAGGCGAAAAAGAAGAGGTAATAGAAAAAGAACATCTCAAAACTTCGACCTCTCAAATTATAACCAGGATATTGAACAAAGACCTCTAAAAAATTCTAAAAATACGAAAAAAATGCATCAACTTCCAAGACGAAAAATTCTAAATCAAAAACGAAAAAATGTATTGCGAATTTGGTCGCTGCTGAAATATCAATAGCAGATGCAGAGGACAATTCACCAATGGCAAACTCTATAAGACATCCTGCTACTCCCCTGTCTTCTGAGGTTGACGAATTCCCCAAAGGTAAGAAGCTTGGTCAGTTACCTTCTGTACCCATTAACAATGAAGTATTGCAGGATTCGCAAATGGAACTTATGAATCTATCTGTATATCCTAATGATTTTAATGTTGAAGATGTCTGTTATGGTATTCACAATGGCCCTTCTGTCCATCCTTCGACAAAAACGAGTTCATGTGAATTTTGATATCCCACTCCACAATTTAAAACCTTAGATCAAAGAAGGATGGACATAGGGACTAGTATATCATTAGCGAGTGGAATTTCGACTGTATCGAATTTGTCTCCAAACACCTCAAATGAGATTGTGAGCAAACCACAGCAACAGGCAATCGCCAAAAGCACTATCCACAATATTCATAACTCCATCAGCTTCACTGTTTGAGACCCCTCTTGATATCATTCATGATGAGGTGAGATCTGTGATACATTTACCCAACCCTCCAATACTACGTGAGGAGCATATTAAAACAACTATGCTTGACAGGATATTTTCTGATCCGTTTCCTAACCGCTCTACGCTTATGTTGATTTTGAACTCTATCCCATCCTTAAGTCAAGTTACATCTGATGATATTGAGCAGGTCTGGTATCCAACCCCTGGCCATCAAGATATTAGTATTATGAGCATTAAGTCAAAGATTGTTAAAAATGTAATATGGAGTGAAAGGCAAGAGTTATATAATCAGGGTTTATGTCTTGAAGCGTTTTTGAGTCCTCGTGCTCAAACCGAATCTACGTCAAATAATCATATCCAAAATGATAATCAAGTAAATCCCTGCTGTGCGTGTAAGAATGACATTAGACCCTCCATTTTACCTCCTCCATCTAAATGGAATTGGATAATACAGACAATAAAGGACAGCCAAACTGCTTCGCACCATTAGAATAATCCTGTAGGCATATGTCACTCCTGCTCCTTAATTTCCTGGAACACTCGAGGTTTTAGCCATTTATTATCCAATAACACGTCAAATCTAAATAATTATGATATTGTACTCCTTCAGGAAACCTGGCTTCGTGTTGCCCCAATATGGGAAGAC
The DNA here is from genome assembly GCF_040938575.1 of Ambystoma mexicanum. Taxonomy (NCBI): domain Eukaryota; kingdom Metazoa; phylum Chordata; class Amphibia; order Caudata; family Ambystomatidae; genus Ambystoma; species Ambystoma mexicanum. The sequence goes on from NC_090932.1 coordinate 1,607,328,526, forward strand.
CATCAAATTAATATTGTGCCGGCATCTAACCCTACGAAAGGCCGACCTGCGGCAGGTTTATTGTTAGCCGTTCGCACAGATTCCCAACTATCACTTTTTGCATGTCCCTCGCCCGATGCCGGTATACAAGCAATTGAACTATCCACTACCAATACAAATCATCCAATGTATCCAAGTTATTTAATTTCCAATATTTATTGGAATCCTCTATCACCATCTGAAACCCAATTTATAGATAAAATTGACAACTTATTAAATCTGGCTTTAACCAAACCCCATATCAGGTCTGTGTTAATAGCAGGTGATTTCAACCTAAATTGTTTGAACTCGAAAATGAAATATGATTCTAGAGCCTATAAGTGGACAAAGTTTGCCAAAACAAGAGAGCTCACAATGTTGAATGGCTCAACGCCTGTTGATTGCCCTCCCAAACCGACTTGGACTAGGAATGAAAGCAAATCTATTCTAGATTACATATTCATCTCAGTTTAGGCCAACAAGATGGTAGCAACTTTTAAAGTAATTCCAACCAAATTGAGTGATCACAATATGTTACATGTCTCTTGGATCCCTCATTCACTACTAGATCAAAATTACTATTCACCACGTATAGATGTTAATAATACAGGTAACCGCCTAAAATGGTATCCTTCCATGGTTTCCAAATTGCAAAAACAAATATCTGACCTACAATATCTAACTCCATGTCCAACAGAGACATTTTATAGTGATTGCATTCAAATATTAAGAGCTGAACATCATACAACGTCTCGATCACTGCTTGTGCACAAATACCCCCGATTGATACTGATTTCCGATCTTAAAAAAGAGCTAAAAATCAACTTATGGAAACCTGCAGTCAAGGCGTGCAAAGCATTAACAAATCAATTAAAGAGACAATATCAAAGCCGAACTAGGCAAATTATTCAAAACTTTAAACAAGAACGATCTGAAAAAATGTTAAAAGCAATCATGTTAATCATCTGGTGAGATATGGAAAATATTGAATTCGATGTCCGTCATAGCTCACAGATCTATGCTACTCCCATTTCTGAAGCGAAGTGGGTAACTCATTTTCAAGAACTTTTATACAAACCTATAGAATCTAATGCTGAAATGAATGTTATGCCTGATTTTGAAGAATTTAAATTTGACGAATTGGATATTTTGATTTTAATTAAAAAATTGAGCTCCTCAAGAGCTCCTGGACCCGACCAATTGACGAACGCAATTCCTAAAGAAAACCCGGAAATGTGGGCATCTGTGATCTATATGATCTTTACTCGAGTCATAAAGTCAGGACAAATTCCTCCCTCGTGGCAACAAGCTATTTTAATTCCTATATTTAAAAAGGGCGACCGGTCCGATCCGAATAATTATAGGCCGATTGCCCTTTTAGATGCCCCAGGGAACATTTTTGCAAAATTAATTTTAAAAGACTTTACAAAATGGCTCGTCGATAACAATCTGATGGATATCAATCAATCCGGTTTTGTGCCAGGGATTGGGACCTCGCAAAATGTATTTATTTTATCTATTTTAAAAGAACAAGCCATTCTAACCAAACATTCAATTTTTATTGCTTTTATAGATTTTAAACAAGCATTTGACTCGGTGTCGAGACAGCTTTTATGGAGAAAATTACTTAAAAGTAAGAGGTCCATCATATATTAGCTTTTTAATACATAAATTTTACACAAACACAACTATTAAGATCAAACTTACATCCAAGGGCTTGTTATCAGAACCAATTTTGTCTAACAGTGGCTTAAAACAGGGATGTCCATTTGCCTCGATCCTGTTTAACTTTTACATTAATAATGTTTGTAATGCTTTTAGCTCAGTGCGCTCTTTTCCGCCAAAATTGGCTGATCAGGAAATTTCATACCTTTTGTATGCTGATGACCTAATGATACTAGACCAAACGCAAATTGGTCTCCAAAGGAAATTATCTGCCCTTTATGATTATGCGCAAGAGAATGAACTGATAATTAACTCCTCGAAATCAAATATTCTTGTTTTCCAATCTAACCGTCCAACTTGTGTATCCAAATTCAAATGGTATTTGGGACACACTAGATTAAAACAAGTATTTGAATACAAATATCTGGGAGTAAATATAAATAGCCATCCTGCTCATCTCCCCTATAAAACAGAATTTACCGCCCGTATGAACTTACTGGCAATACAGGGTAAAGCTCTACAGAGAAAGTATGGTAAATTTTCCATTATACCTGCACAAACTTTTTATTTTTATTTACAAAAAGTCTTACCTATAATAGCATATGGTAGCCAGTCCAAAATAAATCCCATGGCAATTAATTGGGATATACTCGAAGGTATTTATTGGAAACCTATCCTACCAGTTCCACGTTCGACTCCAATTTCTCTAATAAGACAGGAACTAGGGCTTATATCTTTGAAGACTTCAGTTGCCTGGTTAATGTTAGCACTATATAGAAAGATCATAATTTCTACTGACCAAAGTAAAAGCATGTTTCCAATAATAAAAAAGGAACTTAACAAATTGATATTTGTGCCGTTGCGTGAATGGAAAGAAACATACTCGCAACATATCCATCAAGCTAATATTTCACTTGAACAACTGATAGAATCACCAGATAAAGCGAAATTAAAACTATGGAGAAACGACTGGATTAACACTATAGAGCAAATCAAGAAATATCAAGCTGTTAAGTTAGGTGCCTTTGAAATACGAGCAATGAATGTGTTATCAGTATCTGATCATGTTTCCGGACAGACGTTATGCGGATGCTTTCTTGCGATTTAGGTTCAACTTATTACCTACCAAAGCAAAATTGGCTTCTCTTGACAGGTCTGCAAAGTTATCCAAAACATGCACGTACTGTGAGGTTCCTGACTCAGTTCAGACAACGAGACATCTTTTAATAGACTGCACCAAATTGATTGATATGAGAAAGAAATACCTGTATAGACATTTTAGACATCGGCAAATACTGACGCATGATGAATTATGGGTGACTATTTTCAATACATCTAATACATCTTTGATCATTGACATTATTCAGTTTATAAAGGAACTAAATTTGATACAAATAGATGAAAGTCATCAATGGGACTGAGAAAAAGTATAAATGGAGGTAAATGTGTCAAGATTGAAAAGACATTCTTAATTAACACTATGGTGGTGACAAGCCAGTGATATTGTAAGTTGTAGTTAAGCTAATCTGAAATTATGTTTTGTCCATTGCGAGATGCTAAATGTTTAACTACTGTGAAATTCACAATTTATAAATGTTTCTTCATATCATTTTAAAAATTGTTATTCTGAAATATTTATTCATGTTATCGCCGGAATCATGTATGTAATTGGAAAAGTTGTTTAATCAACTGAAACAATTTCTTGAATAATAAAAAAAAACACAAAAAAAAAAATCATTCTCTTTGTAGCTCTAACTTTAGCCCATAGTGTGAATTGCAGGCACTTTCATCCTAGCCACCCTTTACTATTTTCCATAAGGATAGGATTGTTCTGAGGGTCAAGCCTTCATTATTACCCAAAATAATTTCTGATTTTCACTTAGGGCAGAACATTATTTTACCTTCTTTCTATCCCCCACCTCATCCTGGTAAGGAGGAGGAGAGATTACACAGGTTGGACCCTCGTGGAGCTCTGAGCTTTTATATATCTAGGCTGTCGAAGCTTCTCGTTGATGATCAGCTTTTCATTGGCTATACAGGCCACAAACTGGATTAGGCTGTTACAAAGCAGACCTTATCCCGGTGGATCATTCTGTCAATTTCAGAATGTTAGACTGGCAGGCTAGGATCCTCCTGAAGGATTAAGAGCCCATTCCACCAGGGGAATGGCTACCTCTACAGCCCTGCAAAGGGGTGCACCAAGTATTTGTGAGGCAGCAACGTGGTCTACTATTCACATGTTCACAAAACAGTCTTCCCTCGGTCATGATGGGAACTTTGGAAAAGCAGTTCTGCATTTGGTTCATGACAACTTTTAAACTAAAATGCGTGCTTCGTCCACCAAATCCAATACTGCTTTGGGAATCTATCAAAGATGAGGAATACATGGGAGGACACAATCCATCCGAACAACAAGTTACTTACCCTGGGTATCGTTCTTTCGACTGGATGTTCCTCACACGTATTCCTCATCGCCCTCCAAACCTACCCCACAATAGAATTTCCCATGCTATTGCAGCTTTCGCTCCTTCATAGTTGAGTACGGTCATTCCTGTGGTTATGTGGGTATTTCTACAGTAAGAAAAAACAGAACTGAAGCCAACGTAAGCTGTACCCGCTATATATGCCTTCGATGACCTCCTCGAGACGGAGGCCCTCTAGGGACGTCGAGTCGGCATCGATGCACAACGCCCTCTGCCGAAATTTCTTTCCGAATATCAAAGATGAGGAATACGTGGGAGGAACATCCAGTCGAAAGAACGTTACCCAGGATAAGTAACTTGTTGTTCTCACCATCAACCAGATTCAGCCGACTACATGTTAACGCCACTGCCATGCACTAAATTGACAAGATTGGTGATGTTTGATCACTTAAACTGTGCTGGGAGGCCATGGTCCTTTTTCTGGTTGATGGTGTCAATTGACTGTGACAGCATCTCATTCTGCGGGTAGACAGACGTGTGGAGTCAGTTCACTTGAGTATCACCGAAGTGGGAGCTGAACTGAGTGTTTTGGATATCCTTTCCAAGTGGGTATTTATTCAGATAGACTTGTTCATAACCAGCTCCGACTGGAAGTGCAAGATCTTCTGCTGCAGGACTTTCCCACACAGGACTCTCTGGGCAGTGCACTGGGTTTTGACCTTTTATGAACTCACCTGCTCCGCTTCCTATTTCTTTAGGTGAAGAGAAAGTTGAAGCAGAGTGGATCAATGATTTAGATGACTCTGGACTAGACGGAGTACCAGCCATGCTGGACATAGCTGCCAATCCCTCCTTGGAAGATTCCCTGAATGGAAGATGTACTGATAAAAGAAGGCGTTGGGGTGCCTTACTTCAGTGCTTGGATTTTAAGAGGTTGAGGTAAAAGATTGGGATTGCGGGGGCATGGTCAAAATGGCAGAGTAGTAGGGAGCCTACCCATTACCCACCTTGACCATCGGCCCAACGACATACTGAGACGGTGAACTAATCCGATTAGGAGACTATCATGCAGTCAAACGGGAGACAGACACTGCAACGGCTTGCTGGGGGAGCGACGTAAATTGCCACCAGAAGTGCAGCGGTGTGTGAGGAGGGGTCCGGGGCAACCCAGTATACCAACATGGTGGCAGCTGCGAGCCGCGGCAGGCCCTCAGAGGGAGGAGGCAGTTGGCAACCCTACGGCTCCCTGCGTGGAGTCGAGGAAGCAGGGCTCATGGAGTGGCTCCAGCAGGGGCTGAAGACAGATCCCGGCCTCCCTGACTCAGACAAGCTGGGCTCCACTCTTCCTCCACAGTGATCCGGTGAGTCAGGAGCAGGGGAGGGATTCTCTTGTGCTGCCGAGCCCAGGGAAGACCATAAAGGAGGTGAATATAAGGGCTGCTGAGGCAGGGATGGGAGGGTTCCATGACCCACCCTCCCCCTCATGGGAACAACATCCAGCAGTTCGGCAGGAGGCAGAGCTGGAGGAGGGCCCCCCACATTCAGCTGGACCAGTGGGGTTGCCCCTCAGCATTTTCAATCTCCCGGCTGGTCTTCAATTAACACTGCTACTTGTCAGCATTCATCCAAGCCCCAGCTCCCATTATGACAACAGGGACAGCATTTGGCGAGGAACTGACAGTATTCGCAGGCCACTGGCCCCAAAAACTTCAAGAAAAGTATGAGCTGCAACATCCCCTTGCTTAAAACTTGTGGGGGTGCTCCCGAATGCCTGAAATCTCTCCAGCAGAGAAAAAGGTTTTAGCCTGTGGAGCGCCCATCACTGCCCCACAGTTGGAAGAAGGGTCAACTTCTTTCCATGCACGGGGGTCTCGAGCTTCGAACTGCATCTCTAGATCGGCCAGATACGGGAAGGCAACTACAATGGCTACCACAGCTTTAAATTACCAACACTGGTCCACTGCAACACATCAAAGGCACTGTCGGTGAACCAGCAAGCTTGGGACATTTAAATGGGCACCATGGGCTCCCAGAAACATTACCCTGTGTAGGGCTATCGCACATTTAAACAGAAGAGCAGCAAATCAAAATAATTCAAGGGAGGTAGCAGACGGTTGCATTAAGAGGCGCTCCCTAAGCCCTGTCCCACCAACAAGCCTGGGGCCTTGAGTCCAGGGGCCCCATGCACTCCATGCACTGGGGAACGGGCGGTGGGCTCCAGTAGTAGTGGGCAGGTCATACTGGTGGCAACCCCCTACAGGGGTGAGCACAGAGAACCCCGGCTGAAGCAGCATGTCCAAGTCCTCTAGAAAGTCTAAAGGCTCCAACAACCAGGCTTTCTTGACAACTCCTGCAAAGCAGGTCCCACCCGCAGAAGGTATGGCCGACAACATAAAGAACTTGCTACACTCTGAGATAACGGACCTCTGTAAGGAAATGCTGGAGGTTACTACTGAGATCAGGGTGAAGGTAGGGGACAGTCGACCACAGTGAGTGCTCCCTGTGATGGGGCCCCTAGGGGACCCTCGCGTATGGAAACAAGGCACAATCACCACACACGAACTGGTACCAGACACGAGGTTCAATTCCCAAAATCTAGGGTTTATTGCAAAGCAAATAGTCTCAGTTGGCCAACTGGGTCTCACGTCCCGCAACGTGTCTCCAGACCCCGAGGGATGCAAGAGGGCGAGCATTCTACAAAAGTTAAATATATACAAAACGAGCATCTTATCAGTAATGACATATTCAATACCGCCCATAATGTACTTCCTCTAAAATGGGTTTGATTATTGACAATTGTGACGAATATGACACCTTCAGACATTCATTTAGCAACAGTTTGCAATTTGCGGACTTGCAGACATGATTCTTTGTTTTAGGGAACACAATGCTCCTGTTCTTACAAGCAAGCTGTGTGCAGGGGAGAGACACATTCTAGGCCTCACTATCTTCCAGTTTCTATTTGTGTGCTGGGGTCAACTCACTCTACAGGGCTCAGTGAAGGTGGGCTGTAAAAGAGAGCATAATTCAAGCCATTAATTGTTCGTTTCTACCATTTCTACCGCATCAGCGAGACTAGCTGGCACCTGTGTAGTGATTAAATGCCTTGTTGCTTACTTCCAAGGACTTGTGAGGGAGGAGAACCGGCATTGCTGTCTGGGTTGCCTGCGTTGTTTCAACATGTATCTTGTGACCTTGCTCTATGCATGAGCAACAACGGAATAACGGAATAGAATATGCTTACAGCAAAGCAGTTTGAACAGAAAGCAAGAAGCGAAAATTAGTCGAAATGGCGAATTCTATTCCATCAAAATGGACACTCTCTGGTCATGCTCATGAGTCTGTACTAATAATGCTGAACTTATGAGGCGGTTGGTTTTCGGCCAACAGAATTAATTGCCTATGTATGGGAGGGTTATTTCTGGACTTGCAAACCCTCATCTTGGCCGTAAGCCAAACGCCTCATCCAAACATTGCATCCTCTTCTGACCAAGTATCTGATTGCGAACTTTGCATACTACTATAATCATCATCATTGTCATCGATATTAATTGCCATAAATTATTTTAGTCTTCATTTCATAATTCATTTTAGTATGCAATTTGGGAGTTTTCTTTTGTGTTACCATGTGCACGCACTCCTCACTTACTTCAGTGCAAATTATTGGTAAACCGTGTATGCAACATGTCATAAATATTCCTAGCACGGCTACTAGGATTGCAACTAGTTTCCATCCCCATCAGCGTAATATTTCCCAGAACCAGGGGCTTGTTTAATTCCCAACTACCTTCTGGGGGGAGGTCAGAGCTCAAAACATGCAACTTTATCGCTTCAAAAATCATAGGTGAGGAGTCACTTACAAATAAGCAACACAATGATCCCACGATTTCGCAAACCCCCCATGATCAGCCAAAACTGTCAAGAGCCATCCTATTTTGGAGTGTCATCAATCTAATCCCTTTTTCCTCCAACGTCATGTTGTATAATATGTCTGTTGTCCCATTTATCGTTTTCTCTAATATTCTGGACAGTTGTCTTATATTATAGGAGTTTATTGCTTAGCCCCAAAATGGTATAAATGATTTTGCTATGTCCTCTGCAATTAATCCTCCTTCCTCATCTCGTCGTGGTATAAATCTAGATATATCTGCTGTTTTTGAAAGAAACACCCCGGAAACAGAATTCCCAAGTAACAAGTACCTCCCCAATTTCTAGGCAACCAGGGATAAGCTTTTTCTTCGCATATGAAATAGACAGGGTAATCTATATACACTGGTTCTTCCTCTCTCTCAAGGATTGCAATGTTCAGACACCTGGTGTATGTCCCTACTGAATAGGAGCCTTTTTTTCTTTAAGCAAAATGGAACAGAGCGTGGAATGTAATTAACTGCATAGGAGGGGTGTTAGGGAGAATTCTCATCTATGGCTAATTTCCCTCACCTAGTGAGTCCCCCAGCAGCTTTGCTGGACTTCTGGAGTTTATTTTTTTCCACTTGGTAAGAGTGAGAGCTTTTCCCCCACTCTTACCTGTGTTTTGCTATGTGTTTCCACCTGTTTCTGTGATTGTGGGCTCTGAAGGACACCACTTCAGTAGCCCCCTTCTTGTGTGTGTCACACAGCACCTTTTGTGCAGTGGCACTGGGTTGTCGTTCAGACTCCCACCGACTCCATTTCTGCGACGACTACTGTCCCCCAGAAAAGGGTAAAGTTACCATTAACTTTACTTAGTCAATCTACCACAGATCCAGTAACCCCACCTTCCAAGGAGTACTGGAAAGGGTTAATTCGTATCCCTTTTGATCTGTACCTCCTATAGCATTGTTTCGCTCTTTTAACATTTAGACATGGCTGGTGGCAGTGGTATCTACCCTAACTTTCTACCGCGGTTATCTTATATAACCGTGGTAATATTGTAGGCTATTGTATTAGCCTAGAATTTAAACCCGCTTGACCAAATCCATTTTTTCTTTTGGCTCCGGTGCGGTTTATTCACCATCTTTTTGTTAAAATCCTTCTTGTGTTTTGCTTTGCGCGGCAAACCAGGTTTGCCTTCTTTGTTCGCTGTCTTTTGGAGGGCTTCTACCTAGAAGCCCTCCTCAAGGCGCCTGGGTGTGTAGGTGGGCTGAATGTGAGGGAGGGGTGTAGTCACCCCCTGCACAGGGTCTCCTAGAAAACCCAAGTTGCACTTTGTTACGATTGGTCAAGGTGGTTGTCCGGGCTGGACAACCCCCCCTGCTGCGTGATTGACAGCCAGGCTGTGTGAATGGGGGTTTTGCGCAGGGGTGTTGCTGGGGGGGTAAGGTGGCTATAGCCCCTGATCTTTTGGTTGTAGCCCCAGATAGAATCTCAGGAGCTACAGCCAATTGACTAGCTAGCCCCCAGTCCCAACAGTTCGGACATCAGCGTAGCCCCGGTTCTTTTCCAGACCTAGCAACTCCCCTGGTTTTGCGCATAAAAGGCAGGTCTCTTGAGCTAGAAGTCAGTCGCCACTGGTACTATAAGGAACCGTCAAGAAGCGGAGAGAACTACGACTGCTGCAACTACACGTCCCGGGGTAGCCCTGCTGCAGTCCTGAGCTTTCGAAGGGATTGTGTCCGCCGACGTATTCCTTATCTTTGATATACGTTTCCAGCTTGCTGGCCTCGGAAATTTTTTCTGTAGAGGGCGCTGCGCGTCGAAGTCCGCCGAGTCGATGTCCTTTGACGGCCACCGTATCGGTGCCGACGTCACCAGGCCCATAAATAGACATGCGCTGCGTCCGTTGCTCAGTTCCGTTTTTCCACGCTTCGTGGGTCCTCGGAACGTCGTTGCTCAGTTCAGTCAGATTTATCTAAATCTATTTCGACAAATATTCCTTATCGTTCTCGATGGCTTCTTCATCAGAACCGACGACGCCGCGATCCGGCTTCAAGAAATGTTGAGACTGCGGTAAAAAAATAAATGTCAATAACGGATCCACAAAGGGTCTGTTTATGGTGCTTGGGGTCCGAGCACCATTGTTCGGAGTGTGAGGACTGCATGTCCATGACGGTGAAAGCCCTGAAGGAGCGAAAGGGGAAGCTCGAGAGAGGTAAGTCAGCCAAATCCTCCTCGAAGGTTTCGTCGGCCGAGTCGAGGCATTCGTCTCCTCGCCGTCAAACACTCCCATTCTAGATCTCAAAGCAGCTCCCACCATTCGTCGAGATCTAGACACTCAAAAAAGAGACGTCGAAGGTCCCATTCCTCGTCTTCGGTGTCCCCAGTAAGAGTTTCCTGTCCCACCAAACACAGTTCTCAAGCTGAGTGGGAGGAATTCAGAAAGAAAATGTTAAGCGTCTTCGAGAACGCGGCCTCGACCCCCTCGAAGATAGCTGAGGGTGATACCCCGGGTGAAAAACCCAAAAAATCGAAAAGCTGTGAGTTGCAGCACCCGGCGAAACATTCCACCTGAGAGCGCCATGAGCCATCGGGTAAGAAGGCACCGTCTTCGACGCCATTGTCGAGGGTTCCTTCGATGCTGTCGTCGAAGATTCCTTCGACGCACGGGTTGGCGCCATCGACGCCGTTGTCGAAGGGTTCCTCGACGCATCAGTCGATCGACTCGACGTCGACGCCGATGAAAGAGAGGACCAAGGCTCCACAGCTAACGGTGTTTTCAAGGGCCTCCGGCACGACGCCGAGACCATCGTCGATGCCCTCGAGTAGGATACCGATCCTCTTGAATTCTTCGAGGCCCCTTCCAGTTTTTTCGACGCCATTTTCGGCACCTTCGAGGCCGGTTACATCGGCGTCGACTACTTCGACATTTTCTCGTCCAATAACGACGAGTTTGGCTCCTTCGGCCCTAGAGATGGGCTTTACTCCATTTCAGAGATCAGAATACCCTGGTCTTTCTTCAATTTATGAAGAAAGAGAAGACTCTAACCAAGAAACCTTTGGTTTACAGAGATCCTCACTGCCTGCTGCAGAGGATTTCACCTCTGAAGAAAGGAGGCTGAAGGAACTACAGGACTCACTTCATGAGGCCAGTGGACTTGACACTTCCCCAGAAGTGGAATTTGTAAAGCCAGACCCAGGGGAACATGCCGAAAACACCATATAGAACCCTGATGGCAAGAATAATTGAGTTTATGGGTTGGTCTGCGCCTTCACCTGTTTTCCAACAGGATGATTTAACAGATGTATTGGACAAAGGCCCACAGGAGGACCCGGTGGTCCCCTTCCATGCAGCCCTACAAAAAAAAATTGCATCCAATTGGGAGACTCCCGAAGTCATCCCAGCAGTCAATAAAAGACTGTCGACAAAGTATAGGGTAGTGGCTGCTGACCCTGAATTACCTGTCAAAACACCCAACCCCAGAGAAGCCTGGTGGTTCAAGCGGCAACTTCATCCAGCAGTAGGACTGCTTTAACCTACTGTCCCACAGGACAGGGATGACAAGAGGTACGACTCTATGGCAACGAAAGTCTTCTCTGCCTGAAGTATGGCGTTGAAGTCCATCAACGCCACCTGTAGCGGCTGACTGCATACCCGATGGAGAGGAGAAGGAAGCCTTCCTTAACATCATTCAAGATGGCAAAGATGCCATGTGCGAGTCTCTTCAAACTGGCTTCGATTCCGCTGACAGTATCAGAAGGGCCATGGCGGCTAGTACAACAATCCGCAGGCATGCGTGGTTGCGAAAGTCTGGCTTTGCTCCAGATGTACAGGCCAGCCTTTTGAATATGCCCTACTACGAAGCAAACACGGTCTAACAACTTTAAGTGGATGCTGAATTCAGAAATACTTGAAAAAGTCGAATGTTACCGTTACTTAGGAGTCATAATTGACTCTAAGCTACTATGGAAACCCCACTGGGAGGCTACTAAACTGCTATGTTTAAATAACACTGGTGCCATTAGTAAATTTATAGGAAAACAAGGAGGCATCTCTGTAAATACAATTTTATTACTGTACGCAATTAAGATAATATCCTGCTTATTATATGGTGCTGAGATCTGGGGGAGTAAATTTACCAATGAAATGTGTTTATTAGAAGGAAAAATTTTAAAAACACTGTTCAGGTTACCTAGTTCAACATCTTGTGAATACATTTTATTAGAATGTAACATTCGATATGCGAAAGACATCTTAGAATACAAATCCGCAATGTTATAAGCTAAATTAAGTATGCTATCTATTAGTACTTTTGTGGTTGAACTGATGAAAACATTTACCAAGGAGGGTCATAAAAAACAGTTTGTATCCTTAAGCAGATTACATACGATATATGAGAAATGGGCGACAGTTAATTCAAAGAGTTGGCTACTCCTCAAGCAAACTAAGATTAAAAACGTATTACAAGGAACTATATATAGCCATGCAAAAGAACGTGATATGATTACTCTGTCCACAAAATCCACTAGTGGCTTATTCCTAGAATACTGGACGCCAAAAACTGTGAAACCTAAATATCAATTTGCGTTTCCGACCGCAGCCACGATAAGACAGTACTTTTTGTTTAAGTTCAACCGTTGTGATACTTTGGAAATTTTAGGAGCTAAACTCAAGCTCGAGAGAAATATAAGGTTCTGTCGATTATGTGGAACCCTAGAAATCGAAAATGCGAAGCACTTAATATGTTACTGTGAAAGTCTTACAGTTATTCGTGGAAAATTTCTCTCTCGCTATAATAACACCAGTATCACTGAGGATGTTGAAATTATTTGGAAAAAACTACTAGAAGGAAATGATATTAATTTAATATATCATATGATGAAATTTTATAAACTAGTCTTAATAATTTTAAAGGATTTATCTGAGAGTATTTTTGTATGAAATTTGTTTTTAACTTTTATGGATTCTGTGATTTTTGTATGTTAAATTGTCTGTGTGTGTAAATTGTTTGTATATGTAAAGCCATTATTTGGCTATGAGCATATTAAAAATAAATAAATAAATAAATGAATATGCCCTTTGACGTCTATTCGTTATTCGGAAAAAAGGCTGATGACAGTCTGGAAAAGTTACAGACTTCTAAAGCAGCAGCAAAATCCTTAGGAGCTGCTATCCGCCAAACTTCTTTTCGCCCCTCAGGAACCTCTGGGAGAGGAAAGTCCTTTCGCTGCTATTCCGCATTCGGAACAGGTAGAGGACAGCCTGTTCAAAGAGGCCAAAGAAGATCCACCCGAGGTGGACAGAGTCAAAGGTTCTAAGACCGCAGAAGCAGCAGGTGCCTCTTTACCCTCGGCATCTGCATCAGCCGCCCCCAAACCACTCTGAGGCCTTCGCACACAAGACACCTGTAGGGGGCAGGTTAACTCACCATCTGACGGAATGGCAGGCTATAACGTCAGATGCTTGGGCGTTGGAGACAGTTGCTCAATGTTACTGCCTACCCTTTCTACACATCCCTCAGAGTCATCCACCCAGGAACAGCTCCCTAAAAGTTCCAGATCCGCTCCTCTTGCAGGAAATTATGGACCTGCTAGAGAAAGGTGCCATAGAACCGGTACCTGGGAGCAGACAGGAACAAGGGCTGGTACGCCCCCTACTTTCTCATACCAAAGAAGGACGGAGGACTGAGACCCATCCTGGATTTACGAGAATTGAACAAGTTCCTCAGGATGGACAAGGTCAAGTTGGTAACTCTCTCTCAAATCCTTCAGGCCCTCCAGCTGCAGGACTGGCTGGTATCTCTGGACCTTCAGGATGCTTATTTCCATGTGCCAATCCATCTCAAGCACAGGAAATACCTGAGGTTCGCAATTGGCAACTCTCATTATCAATTTCGAGTTCTGCCATTTGGGCTGACCTCCGCCCGAGGGTCTTCACCAAGCTGATGTCGGTAGTGGCGGCGAGTCTAAGGAGGGAAGGGATCCACGTCTATCCCTACCTGGACGATTGGCTGTTCAGGGCCGTATCTTCGGAACAGGCCCGGAGCCAGCTAGATTATGTCTGCCTCTTCCTTCACAGACTGGGCTTCTCCCTCAATTTAAAGAAGTCACAGATGATACCATCTCAGAGACTCCAGTTCATCGGAGCAGTCCTGGACACTTCCCTAGGAAAAGCCTCGCCACCAGAGGTGAGGGCTCAAGATATTCTACAGATGGTCACCAAGTTTCAGAATGCCCAGCGTCTCCCAGCCTTCGACTTTTTGAGGTTGCTAGGCCTCATGGCATCCTGCATCTTCCTTGTGCCAGAGGCTCGCCTGAGAATGAGATCCCTCCAGTGGGCACTGAGAAGTCAGTGGTCACAATTCTCAGGGAGAATGTCAGACCTCCTCCGGATTCCGGACAAGGTAGCCCACGACCTTCAATGGTGGGCCTATTCAGAGAAGATCTTGAAAGGAGAAATGTTTTGGCAACCATGGCCGGAGATAACAGTAGTCGCAGACACCTCACTCACGGGGTGGGGAGCCCATGCCAACGACTTGACCATCAGCCGTCGTTGGTCTCCATCGGAGTCCAGACTACATATCAACCTATTAGAGCTGACAGCGATCAGACTAGCGCTGAAAGCTTTCCTGCCATCAGTACAGGGGAGAAATGTCCTGATAATGACGGACAACACGGTGGCCATGCACTACCTCAACAAAAGAGGAGGCGTAGGATCACTGCCACTGTGCAGAGAGGCAATGCAGCTCTGGTTTTGGGCAATTCGGGAAGGAATCTCTCTATCGGCAGTCCACCTAGCTGGAGAGAAGAATTTGACAGCGGACGCTCTGAGCAGGCAGAGCAGTCTCCCATGAATGGGAGCTAGCTCAGGAAGTCCTTCAAGAGATCTTCGCCCTTTGGGGAACCCCTCAGGTGGATCTGTTCGCCACAAGCACCAACAGGAAGTGCGATCTGTTCTGTTCAAGGGAATTTCCCCCAAGAGGATCTCTGGGAGACGCGTTCGTAGTGGACTGGGAGTTTCCACTCCTCTACGCGTTTCCACCAGTCCCTGTTATTCCTCAAATGATCTGGAGGTTGAGAAGATTCCGGAAAACCATGATCCTAATTGCCCCGGACTGGGCCAGGAGAACGTGGTACCCGGACCTTCTAGATATGTCCATCTGTCCTCCAATCCGTCTTCCACTCAAAGAGAAACTTCTCTCGCAGAAGGGAGGTCAGGTTCTCTATCCAGACATCAGAACCCTCAACCTTCACGCTTGGCTTCTGAAAGGTTGAGGTACAAGGATTAGGATCTCCCTGATGACGTCATGGAGGTGTTGCTTTCGGCCAGAAGACCAGCAACAAAGTCTTTATACCGCTGCCGTTGGAACAAGTTTTGCAGATGGTGTAGGGAAGAGAATATCGACCCTTTTTCATGTGATACACCGACGGTGCTATCGTTTCTACTCTACTTGGCAAACTCAGGCCTTCAAGTTGGCACTGTAAAAGGCTATCTCGCAGCGCTTTCTATCTTTAAGCGCACTGCGGAGGAACCATCGTATTTCAAAATTCCTCTAGTGGTACAATTTCTCAAGGGTCTGACTAATGTTTACCCTCCAAAACCATTCCAGGTTCCATTATGGGACTTAAATTTAGTCTTAAACTTCTTAATGGGCACTCCATTCGAGCCACTTCACGCTTGCTCATTGAGATTTCTCACACTTAAAACTGTCCTACTTGTAGCACTAACATCTGCTAGGAGGGTGAGTGAGCTACAAGCTCTCTCCTGTAAACCCCCACATACAATCTTCATCAAGGACAAGGTTGTCCTCCAGGTGAAGCCTAATTTTCTCCCAAAGGTGGTTTCTGAATTCCATATTACTCAGAAAATTACCTTGCCTTTATTCTACCCTCCTCCCCATCCGGGGAAAGAGGAGGAAAGGCTACACAGGCTGGACCCAAGGCGAGCTCTCAGCTTTTACATCAGCAGAATGGCTAGAATCAGGCAAGCAGACCAGCTGTTTGTAGGATACTCAGGTCACAAGTTGGGACTACCCATAACAAAACAAACCACCTACAGGTGGATTATCTTGGCCATCCTGGAATGTTATAGACTAGCAGGGAAAGAGCCACCCCAAAACCTCAGGGCTCATTCAACCAGGGGTATCGCAGCTTCTTCGGCTCTCCAGAGAGGGGTACCGGTCCGGGACATATGTGCGGCTGCCACATGGTCGTCCGCACATACATTCACAAAATTTTACAATCTGGATTCCTCCACTGCTCAAGAGACCAGATTTGGCAAAGCCGTATTACACTCGGTCCATCCCTAAAGGGATACATAACACTATCACTCCCTCCTCCAGTTACATACCACTGCTATGGGAGTCTATCAAAGATAAGGAATACGTCAGAGGACACGATCCCTTCGAAGAACAAGTTACTTTCTTACCTGGTAACGTTCTTTCGACGGGATGTTCCGTCCGACGTATTCCTTATCGCCCCTCCCATCCATCCCCGCAGTGATAACTTCCTTTGTGGTTGCAGCTTTCGCTCCTGCAAGGTTACTAACCAATTCAGGCATGTCATTTCTTATAATACAAAACGGAACTGAGCAACGGACGCAGCGCGTGTCTATTTATGGGCATGGTGAGGTCGGCGCCGATACGGTGGCTGTCGAAGGACATCGACTCGGCAGACGTCGACGCGCAGCGCCCTCTACAGAAAAAATTTCCGAGCCCAGCGAGCTGGAAACGTATATCAAAGATAAGGAATACGTTGGAGGAACATCCCGTCGAAAGAACGTTACCAGGTAAGAAAGTAACTTGTTCATCTAACTTCAACGACTCAGAGAAGATCCAGTCCGGCGTCTTCTTCCCTTAAGCTTGGTGGGGATAACCAGCTCATCTTCCACAGCTAGAGGATCCTCTTCCTTGGTCGAAATCGCTTGCACGCTGCTGTAGTGGTCCGGAGAGCCACCTTAAGAGCCTCCTATTTTTAAGGAGCACACCTTTTATTCCATGTCGCTGCTGCCGGCCTCATTCCTGTGTGGTGCAGACCCCCTTCAGACGACGTCCTTCACAACGAAGCTCCAGGAATCGTGGGTCTGCGGGAAAGCAGTAGGAACAACTGCCAGGGCACCAGCTGCACCGTTGGAACAAGGTACTGTGTTCTGCTTGAGGAAACTGGGTGAATCCCTTTTCTTCATTTCCAAGGCTTGCCCTTGTCTTCCCTCCTTCTTATAACATTTGCTTCTGAACACTGACCATATCGAAGTACTTTTGGCTACGTTGAATCTCGAACTATCTGACTGTGTGATCCTCTGCAACAGGCTCCGGTGTCTCTCAACCCTGGCTCCGGCCCTTTAACTTTCGTACTCTTGTCTTGGAGTGTTTCTTGATTCTGCCTGCCTAACCAAAATATTGCCTTTGATTTTTGCCACCAACTCCCACTGGGTATCTCAATTGCTAAGTGTGTTTTTACCCCGGTAGCATTTCATGTCACGGATACGCGTTTAGTTAGTAGACCAACCTGTCAAAAAGTGATCGCAATTGTATTCGCGGTAACGTGTTTTGTTAACACCGGTGCATTCAACACAGGGTACTTACCTTGAGACTTACTGTACAAAGTGAATTAGTTGTAGGATATTTAACGTGTGGTTTTTATTTAAGTGTAATAGAAGTGTTGTGTTTATAACGAATGGTTTAAAAATAAATGTATTTATATTTTTCTACCTGAAACCTTGAGTCAGTGCTTGCTTGAGTCACAGTAATTGTGGTCCCTTTGTGTAATCTCTGCTACTGCTCATATACTCTTGAGATAAGCCCGGCTGCTCTGCTACTGCTACCACTATAACTTAGTAGTACGGGCTTGTACCAAAGGTAAAACTTGTATTGCCACCTGTGGTCTTAATCGTGTGTAGTGGTCCCTAAGGGCACTGCATGGGATTCTGCCTAACAAGGGGGGGCACTGTATCTTTATTTCCTTCTAGGTTCATATGAAATGTGATTACAGATGATTTATATGGCACATATAATCTATCTTGCGGCGTAACTGCTGGTTTTATTAATCTTGCTTTGCGAAATACAGAGCAACCTACAGGTTTCATTACTACCTCCTGGAATTCATCCATATTTGTTTTATCTAATTGACCCGTTTCACTCTTATTCCATTTCCCATAGTACAGTGCACTTAAGGATGCGTAACATGCAGAAGTCAATGGCAATGGCTGCACATACCAACCTATTCCCTTACCACCATGCTGTGGTAAGTGAGCACACACCCAACAATTGTTTTTTCTCAGAATTGAGTGTGTCATTATCAAAAGTAATGTGTTATTTCCATATCCTTCCCTGTGTGTCTCTTCCATTGGGGACAAAGTATAGGAAATTACGTGGACCAGGCTTTCAGTGGCAGAAATATTTCTAATAGGTAAGAACACTTCTAATGGGTGTATTTCTTCTAAATACCATAATACCGGTACTGTCATTATCGGTGCTAACATACTCATAACACACATGGCTATTGTTAGGATCAGCATACAATTTTTTTGGCAATGTTTTTTGTGCAACCTTACAGTCTCTGCAGTTAACTCATTATCAGCACCGGTGCAGGAGAGGGCAAAAACTGGTGCAGGCATTTTTTCCTCTTGTGGTCCTTCTTCTCCAACAATGTTCGTCGTGAATATCTCTTACCGTTGCACTTGTTAGAGTTTAATAAGTTCAGGAATATCAACAAAGTGTTTCGCCAGTTCTCAGCAGCCTGGATTGCTATACTTTGGGCAAGATGATCGTGCTTCTGCACATCGCTCAAAGAACTGCAGAGCAGTTATCAATTGCCTTTGTACCATATGAGCCCCACTTGTCCGTGAGGGGTGGTCTGCACATGGATTTTCAAAGATATCACTGGGGAGCCGCGTTCCTGAGCTGTTGGATTTGCACAACTCCCACTCCTCTCTCCCCTAGGCCTCCGGTTCCAACTTCATTCATGATGGGAAACGGAGGCAACAAAGACCAATAAAACGAAGATTTGATCACTCCTTGTTTCGAGGCCGTAAATTATACCGCCTTGCTCCTGGTACTGTGTGATCAATGAATAGTGCGGGTGCACGGCCAGACTCAGTCAGCCTGCGGCGCAACGATGAGTGGTGGGCGGCAAAGTGACGATGCAGGCTTCGTGTCAGCCAGCAGTGGTGCAGATTCTGCTGGGCAACGTTGGGACACGCTTAGCCCTTCCTCATTTATAGTGATCTTTCCAGGCTTTGTTTCAGGATCAGACAGATTTTGTGGCAAAGAGCTGGCAACAATTTCCTTAGTTTCTGGGGCCGCTGTCTCTCTTTGGTCGTCTGGAACGGGTAGTTCTTTCAATGGCGATGGAACTTTCTTCGTATGCGTGGCATGTATCCACGCCTTCCTACCATCCACACGGACTGCTGTTTATGTTGCCAAAAGTACCTGGTAGGTCCACGCCATCTGGGTGCAAGCGATGATTTCCTCTCAGTTCTTCACTAGTATCCAATCGCCTGGTTGCAGAGAATGCCCCGGACCAGTGTATCTGATGGTAAGAGCCTCCTGCACCTGCTGATGAATCAAGCGCAATTTCTTCATTAACAAGTTACAGTACGGACTGAGCACAGGGTATTCGACTTCGTTTAATCGCCTTGGCTGTGGCGCACACCAAACATTAGCAGGTCTCCCCATCACAATCTCATACGGGGAGTTCCCAGTCCTTGCCTGCACAGATGTGCGCATGCACGCTAGGGGCAATGCATCTTTCCAACGTAACTTATTCCCTGCACAGATTTTGCTAATTTTGGCTTTCAATATGCCGTTTTGGCGCTCAATCAGCCTGGCACTCATGGGATGTCTGGCGCAATGGAATCGTTCGTCAATCTGGAGACCTGTGCAAATCTAATACCACTGCGCCCACAAAATGCGGGCCATTGTCTGACCATATGACCCAGGGCAAGCCAAACCGTGAAAAGTACTCCTTTAACATCACTTTTGCAGTGCTCATGGCAGTACAGTCCTTCAATGGATATGCTTCTACCCACTTACTTGAACACACACACACACACACACAACCACTAGAACGTATTTTAAGTTCTGACACCTTTCCATTTCTATAAAATCAAAATGGATTACCTCGAATGGCATAGAGGGGGGGCCAAAGCTACCTGTT
Source organism: Ambystoma mexicanum (assembly GCF_040938575.1). NCBI lineage: Eukaryota > Metazoa > Chordata > Amphibia > Caudata > Ambystomatidae > Ambystoma > Ambystoma mexicanum. The sequence continues at coordinate 1,607,348,643 of NC_090932.1, forward strand.
GGAGTAGCTGTTCCTTTTCCAACATTGTGTTGTAGCTAAGTGCTGAACTATTATCTTTGCACAAATGTGAGTGGGACTGTGGGCCGTAGTGACCATTGCGGTTACATAGAAGTTGGGCAGCATCCAATTTCTACTTTTCTTGTCCACCCAGCAAACCTCTAGATCTAGTTCTGCAGAGCCCTCAGCCCATTCTTGTATTTCATATGCAGTTGCTTCTGCCTGCATCTCTTTGACAGTGGCAATCCCATTCTCTATCATGCAAGGCACTTCTGATTGTACTGTTAACATCTTGGTACTCAAATCAGTGGCAATTTGTTTCGCTATCCTGTCTGCAAATGCGTTCCCCTCTCCCACTTTACATGTTACTTTCTTATGCGCCTCGCATTTCACTATTGCTAGGCGCTTTGGACACCTAGTGCAGACAGCAATCGTACAATCAAAGGGCCATGTTGTATCCTGGTTCCATGCGCTGTCAAACCCCTCTCAGCCCAGAGTCGGCCAAAGTTATGTACCACCCCAAAGGCGTATTGGCTGTCGGTATATATGTTTACACTCAAATTTTCAGAAATTTCACATGCTCTGGTTAATGCTATTAACTCTGCGTCTTGTGTGGAGTTGTAGGGGATTCTTTTGCTCTCTACAATACTTTTTTGTGTCGTAATCGCATAGGCAGCAGTTGATGTGCCATCAGGTAATTTTTAACAGGAACCGTCACAAAACAGTTCTCCATCTGGCTCTTTTGAAGGGATTGTGTCCACCGACGTATTCCTTATCTTTGATAATTCGGCTCCAGCTTGCTGGCCTCGGAAATTATTTTCTCAGTAGAGGGCGCTGCGCATCGACGTCCGTCGAGTTGGTGTCCGTCGACAGCCACCGTATCGGCGCCGACGTCGCCATGCCCATAAATAGCCACGCGCAGTGTCCGTTGCTCAGTTCCGTTTTTCTGCGCTTCGTGGTGCCTCGGAATATCGTTGCTCAGTTCTTTAGTCAAATATACTTCATTATTCCTCGAATACCGACGCGTACTCGATGGCTTCCTCATCCGAACCGACGACTCCACGGTCTGGCTTCAAAAAATGTTGAGACTGTGGAAAGAAAATGTCGTTGACGGATCCTCACAGGATCTGTTTGTGGTGCCTGGGAGTCGAGCACCATTGTTCGGAGTGCGAGGACTGCATCTGTTTGTGGTGCCTGGGAGTCGAGCACCATTGTTCGGAGTGCGAGGACTGCATGCCCATGACGGCGAAAACCTTGAAGGAGCGTAAGGGGAAGCTCGAGAGAGGTAAGGCAGTTAAAACTTCTTCGAAAGTTTCCTCGGCGGAGTCGAGACACTTGTCTCCTCGCCATCACAAAAGACATTCTCGTTCTTGGTCTCGAAGCAGTTCCCATCACTCTTCGAGATCTAAGCATTCAAAAAAGAGACGTCGAGGATCCCCTTCCTTGTCGTCTTCCGTTTCCCCGAAAAGGGTCTCCTGCCCCACAAAACATAGCTCTCAGGCTGAGTGGGAGGAATTCAGGAAAAAGATGCTTAGCGTCTTCGAGAAAGCGGCCTCGACCCCCTCGAAGACTGCTGAGGGTGATACCCTGGGTGAAAGACCCGAAAAATCAAAAGGCTGCGAGTCGCAACACCCGGGGAAAGAAGCTACTCGAGAGCGTCACGAACCCTCGAATAAAGGCAAGGTCGCGGCTTCGACACTGTCGTCGAAAATCCCTTCGCATAGATCGGCGTCTTCGACGCCATTATCAAAGGGTTCTTCAACGCACAGGTCAGTCGATTCGACGCCGTCTTCGATGCCGACATCGACGCCGAGAAAGGACAAACCCACGGCCACCTCACAGCCAGTGGCCATACCCAGAGCCTCGATCACGAGAATGTCGTCGAGATTCTCGAGTAGAATTCCGATACTCTCGAGTTCCTCGAGGCCTCTACCAACTTTCTCGACGCCTTTATCGATGGCTTCGAAGCCTTTAACGTCCGCGTCGGCGGCGTCAACGTTTTCTCAGCCAATTATGACGAATTTGGCCCCTTCTGCTCTGGAAATGGGATTTATACCATTTCCAAGATCTGATCATTCCAGAGCCTTAGCATCTATTTATGAAGAAGGGGAGAATTCGGATCAGGAGAGACCTTTTGAGTTGCAGGGATCTGCAACTCCTGTACCAAAGGAATTTACCTCTGAGGAAGGTAGGTTTAAGGACCTCCAAGAATCCTTACAATGAAGCAAGTGGGTTGGACACTTCCCCAGAAGTGGAATTTGCCAAACCAGACCCAGGGGAACATGCCGAAACCCCTTATAGAACCTTGATGGCAAGGATAATAGAGTTTATGGAGTGGTCTACACCCTCATCTGCTTTTCAGTAAGACTACCTCACAGACATTTTGGTTAAAGGTCCACAGGAGAATCCTGTGGTGCCATTTCATGCGGCATTACAAAGGAAAATATTGGCAAACTGGGAAACCCCTGAGGTTATCCCGGCGGTTAACAAAAAATTATCGGCCAAGTATAGGGTGCCTACTGCTGACCCTGAATATTTGTCCAGACACCCAACTCCAGAGAGTCTGGTTGTTCAGGCAGCAACTTCATCAGTTAGTAAATTGGCTTACCCTACTAGTCCACAGGACAGGGATGACGAGAGATATGACTCTATGGCCAAAAAAGTCTTTTCTGCATGTAGCATGGCGTTGAAATCCATCAATGCTACTTGTACGCTCGCAAGTTTCAGCCACTCACTTTGGGAATGTGCTTCATCAGCGGCTGGCTGCCTCCCGGAGGGAGAAGAAAGGGAAGCGTTTACATCATTAAGGATGGTAAAGACGTAATGTGCGAATCCCTTCAAACTGGCATCGATTCTGCAGACAGCATCAGCAGGGCCATGGTGGCAAGTACAACAACCAGGAGATTTGCTTGGTTGTGAAAGTCTGGTTTTGCTCCAGATGTGCAAAGCAGACTCTTGAATATGCCCTTGGACGGCTCTTCTTTGTTTGGTAAGAAGGCAGATGACAGTTAAGAAAAGCTTCAAACATCAAAGGCAGCAGCAAAATCCCTGGGAGCTGCAATCCGTCAGACACCATATCGCCCCTCAGGAACCTCTTGGAGAGGTAAGTCCTTTCGCTTCTATTCCGCATTCGGAAGAGGCAGAGGACAGCCGGTTCAAAGGGGTCAGAAAAAAATCACCTGAGATGGACGGGTTGAAAATACAAAAGCCGCAGCAGCAGCAGGTGCCTCTTTACCCTCGGCATCTGCATCAGCCGCCTACAAACCGCTCTGAGGACTCTCCTTACAAGACACCAGTAGGGGCAGGCTAACTCAACATCTGACGGAATGGCAGGCTATTACGTCAGATGCTTAGGCATTGGAGACAGTTGCCCAAGGTTACTGCCTGCTTTTTCTACGCATCCTTCAGAGTCATCCACCGGGGAACAACACTCTGAAAGTTCCAGATCCGCTCCTCTTGCAGGAAATTGTAGACCTGCTAGAGAAAGGTGCCATAGAACCGATACCTGAAGGGGAGAGGAACAAGGGCTGGTACGCTCCCTACTTTCTCATACCGAAGAAAGACAGAGGACTGAGACCCATCCTGGACTTAAGAGAATTGAACAAGTTCCTCAGGAAGGATAAGTTCAAGATGGTAACTCTCTCTCAGATCCTTCAGGCGCTCCAGCTCCAGGACTGGCTGGTATCTCTGGACCTCCAGGATGCTTTCCATATGCCAATCCATCTCAAACACAGGAAATACCTGAGGTCCGCAATTGGCGGCTCTCATTATCAATTTCGAGTTTTGCCATTTGGGCTGACCTCTGCCCTGAGGGTCTTCACCAAGTTAATGTCGGTAGTGGCGGCAAGTCTAAGGAGGGGAGGGATTCACGTCTACCCCTACCTGGACGATTGGCTGATCAGGGCTGTATCTTCGGAAAAAGCTCAGGTCCAGCTAGATTATGTCTGCCACTTCCTTCACAAACTAGGCTTCTCCCTCAATTTAAAGAAGTCACAGATGATACCATCACAGAGACTTCAGTTCATCGGAGCGGTCCAGGACACTTCTCTGGGAAAGGCCTTGCCACCAGAGGTGAGGGCTCAAGATATTCTGCAGATGGTCACCAAGTTTCAAAATGCCCAACGTCTCCCAGGCTTCGACTTTTTGAGGTTGCTAGACCTCATGGCATCCTGCATCTTCCTTGTGCCAGAGGCTCGCCTGAGAATGAGATCTCTCCAGTAGGCACTAAGAGCCCAGTGGTCGCAGTTCTCAGGGAAAAATGACAGATCTCCTTCGGATTCCGGACAAGGTAGCTTGAGACCTTCAATGGTGGGCTTATCGAGAGAACATTTTGAAAGGAGAACTGTTTTGGCAACCATGGTCAGAGATAACAGTAGTCACGGACGCCTCACTCACGGGGTGGGGAGCCCATACCAACGCCTTGACCATCAGCGGTCGTTGGTCTCCATCGGAGTCCAGACTACACATCAACCTATTGGAGCTGAGAGCGATCAGACTAGCGCTGAAAGCTTTCCTGCCATCAGTACAGGGAAAAAAAATGTCCTGATAATGATGGACAACACAGTGGCCATACACTACCTCAAAAAAAGAGGAGGCGTGGGATCACTGCCACTGTGCAGAGAGGCAATGCCGCTCAGGTTTTGTGCAATTCAAGAAGGAATCTCTCTATCAGCAGTTCACCTAGCCGGAGAGAAAAACTTGACGGCGGACGCTCTGAGCAGGCAGGGCACAGTCTCCCACGAGTGAGAACTAGCTCAGGAAGTCCTTCACGTGGATCTGTTCGCCACCAGTATCAACAGGAAGTGCGATCTGTTTTGTTCAAGGGAATTTCCCCCGAGAGGAGCTCTAGGGGATGCGTTCGTAGTGGACTGGGAGTTTCCACTCCTGTACGCGTTTCCACCAGTCCCCGTCATTCCTCAAATGATCAGGAGGATGAGAAGATTCCGGAGGACCATGATCCTAATTGCCCCAGACTGGGCCAGGAGAACGTGGTAACTGGACCTTCTGGACATGTCCATCTGCCCTCCAAATTCGCCTTCCACTCAAGGAGAATCTTCTCTCACAAAAGGGAGGCCAGGTTCTCCATCCAGACATCAGAACCCTCAACCTTCACGCTTGGCTTCTGAAAGGTTGAGATACAAGGATTGGGACCTCCCTGATGATGTCATGGAGGTGTTGCTTTCGGCCAGAAGGCCAGCAACAAAGTCTTTATACCGCTGCCGTTGGAACAAATTTTGCAGCTGGTGTAGAGAAGGGAATATCGAGCCCTTTTCATGTGGTACACCAACTGTGTTATCCTTTCTACTCTATTTGGCAAATTCAGGCCTTCAAGTTGGCACTATCAAGGGCTATCTCGCAGCACTATCGATCTTCAAGCGTACTGCAGAGGAGCCATCATATTTCAAATTACCCTTAGTAATACAATTTCTAAAGGGATTAACTAATGTCTATCCTCCAAGACCATTGCAAGTTCCCTTATGGGACTTAAATTTAGTCTTAAATTTCCTGATGGTTACTCCTTTCGAACCACTCCACTCTTGTTCGCCAAGATTTCTCACCATTAAAACTGTCTTATTAGTGGCACTAACATCTGCTAGAAGGGTGAGCGAATTACAAGCTCTATCTTGTAAACCCCCTCATACAATTTTTCATAAAGACAAAGTTGTCCTACACGTGAAGCCTAATTTCCTCCCAAAGGTGGTTTCTGAATTCCACATCACTCAGAAAATTACCTTACCTTCATTCTATCCTCCTCCCCATACGGGGAAAGAGGAAGAAAGGCTACACAGGCTGGACCCAAGGCGGGCTTTAAGCTTTTACATCAGCAGACTTGCTAGGATTAGGCAAGCAGACCAACTGTTCGTAGGTTACTCAGGGCACAAATTGGGACTACCGTTAACAAAACAGACCATTTCCAGATGGATTATTTTGGCCATTCTGGAATGTTACAAACTAGCAGAGGAAGAGCCTCTTCAAAATCTTAGGGCTCATTCAACCAGGGGTATCGCAGCCTCTTCGGCCCTCCAAAGAGGGGTTCCGGTTCGAGACATATGTGCGGCTGCCACATGGTCGTCCGCACATACCTTCTCAAGATTTTACAACCTGGATTCCTCCTCTAGTCAAGAGACTAGGTTTGGCAAAGCCGTATTACATTCTGTTCATTCCTAAAGGGAAACATGCCGTTTTTACTCCCACCTCCAATTACACACCACTGCTATGGTAGTCTATCAAAGATAAGGAATACGTCAGAGGACACAATCCCTTTGAAGAACAAGTTACTTCTTACCTGGTAACGTTCTTTTGATGGGATGTTCCTCTGACGTATTCCTTATTGCCCCTCCCATCCATCCCTGCAGTAATACTTCCCTTGTGGTTGCAGCTTAAGCTCCTTCAAGGTCAATAACCAATTCATGCAGGACTTATCTTATGCTACAAAACGGAACTGAGCAACAGACGCTGCGCGTGGCTATTTATGGGCATGGTGACGTTGGCGCCGATACGGTGGCTGTCGAGGGACACCAACTCGACGGATGTCGATGCGCAGCGCCCTCTACTGAGAAGAATTTTTCCGAGGCCAGCAAGCTGGAGACGAATTATCAAAGATAAGGAATACGTCGGAGGAACATCCCATCGAAAGAACGTTACCAGGTAAGAAGTAAAATGTTCTTCTACAGTTTATCATCCTTATATAATACACTATAACTAATGTAAAAATGCTATGTTTCCTAAAACCCCAATCAGTCCATCATTCTTTCTCTGCACTCTGTTAATGCCTTTAGAGATTTGGCACACTGCACTCCAATGCTTTACAACCGCTGTCCATATCCTAAGTATGGACATAAGAAGGCTTAAGTTACTAGTATTGATACCAAAATGTATGATCTTTAATCGTCTCTAATTGGTGCACAAATCTACCTAGATGGATAATATAGATTTCTCCCATCATTGGGTATTCTGTAAGAAAGTGTTTCGCTCACTTCTCTAAGACACATGCGGCAATACCGCTCCTCTTTACCTACAGAGTTCTCCACACCTACTAAAGACGGCACTGGCAAATGATTGATTCTTAATAGTAAAATGAATCTTCTAACGCTAGGAGAGGGACACAGATTTAAGTACCTTTGCATTTTCTTGAACGTATATAGTACATTTGTCACAAATTCATAGCTTTTTAGATGTCACAGATGTAAGTTTTCATTCCAGTCCCAGTGGTCCATTTTGTTCCCTAAAGAGAACTATATATCATTAGTAATTTCTCCATTTAGAGGTGCATCCTATATCATTAAAGAGGATGTTCATATTCTTTTATTAAGATGGGAATTCTCTTTTTCCCTGCATAGGTCTTCTCCCATGCTAACCAGAAGCATATTAGTAGGGGTATTAAGCATCTTAAAGTACAATCCAGCTCTTTTCTTTAGTACCAGTGAGCGCAAGGAAAGGATACCTACTTCTAATCTGATAATTGCCGTAGGCACACAAAAGGGAAGCCTTAAGAGCTTCCTCCAAAACCTTCCCTCTACTAATTGCAGCCACTTCAGGTACATCTTTACCAAAGTTTGTAGTCCATAGACCACAGTAGGGATTAGACACTGTATGTAAAGCTGCCGAGCCCTCCACAATGAATACCCGCTTCTTTTTTGCGTAAATTGACATATTAACACAGTTAATTGGGCTGCCTTTCTTATGCGCATCTGAATACAGGAGAGAGAGATCCCCCATGCGCCTTATATTCCACACAAAGGTATTTATACTGAGGGCGTATAAACGATCTCCAGGGCCCGATCATAAAGGCGGGCCTGGTGATCTTTTCACCACTAAATACCATCAGTAAGGTTTGGTCCCGATTTAATAATCAGGCCGTTGGTATCGGCATATGCCCATAGCGCTTCTGCCGATTTCTGGATGCCTCCAAATGTGTGGTCAAGAATGACCAAATACCGGCATCCGCGAAGACTGTACAATGGGTAGAACCACCTTTAGAGGAACAATTCTGTACTTCAACAGGGAGATCAGACATGGATTGGTTATATAATAGAGGGGCCGTAACACACCCTTGTTTCACCCCACAGTTTTGTTTAATTGATTCTGTCAATGTTCTCTGCGCATCAAGTCTGAGACAGACAGCGGTGTTCTTGCGTAATAACTTTAGATAGTATAATATTGCAGGAGGACAGCCCATAATTTGTACAATAAATGCTTCCTACACACTGTATCAAAGGCGGCTTTAAAGTCAATAAATAAAGCATACAGTGGAGGGTTGTTTGGTCGAAGTGCATTGGTACACAGTTTGTCTAATAACAGATTATGGGCAGTTAAATAAACTGATCTAAATCCACTCTGAAATCTGTCCAAAATATCAATTTTTTTCAACCCAAATTTGTAATTCGAGGAGATTGTGTCCTCTGACCTATTCCACATCTATGACGGGTAATGACTACAGCTGTGCTGCTTCAGAAAATCTTTCGGCATAGGCGTCCTGCGTCGATACGTTGTCCCTTGAGGGCCTCTGTCGAGGGTCGACGTCACCGGATGTTATATATAGGACACACAGCGACCGTATCCTCAGTTCAGTTTTCTGTTTTTTTCCGCAAACGTGTTTGCTCGGAATCTCGGCGCGCTGGATTCTTCTATTTCGAAAGCGAACTCTTCTACTTCGTACCAATGTCTTCGTCTTCTTCTACCCTAAAGTTGGGCTTTAAAAAATGTCAGGACTGCGGTTCGAAGATGTCCATCACGGACCTGCACAACGTCTGCCTCTGGTGCCTCGGCGAAAGCCACGCCACCAACGACTGCGATGACTGCCAGTCCCTGACATTGAAGGCCTTGCAGGAACGCAAGAAGAAATGAACAGTAGGTAGGGTGTCTAAGCCCCATAAATCGAAATCGCTGGACTTTCGACCGACGACTCGAGGGGCGACTCTCCGCGTCAGTGAAAGTCCAGGGGGTCTCGGTCTCGGAGTGGTTCCCGCAATTCCTCTACCTCTTCTAGGCATTCGCAGAAGCGCATTCACCGGTCGCCTTCCCCGTCCTCGTCGGAGGACTCCGCCAGAAGGCGGTTGACTTGTCCACCAAGTCTTCGTCGCCGGCCGAAAGGGAGGCATTCTGCCAGCAGATGATGGCGATTTTCGAATCGCATGGCACTGTTCCGCCCACGCCTTCGAGAGAAGCCAGCAAGGAATGGGCTAGGGCCACCACTCGCACGCCTTTCGGGCTCGGCGGTCCGCGCGATCATCGGGAGCCGTCGAGGTCCCGATCGGACAAGGTTGATCGCCGTAGCCGGGCCAGATCCAGGTCCCGGTCCTCGACGCCAGCAAGACCTTCAGAACCTGTGAAGCCTTCCATGAAGACATCAACGCCATTGGTGCCTTGTCCGTCGAGGGACTTTCTCGAGGCTCCGGCTTCGAAGCAGTTGTCGAAGTCATCAGCGACTCGGTCGACACTGATTCCATTGGCGCCCTCGATGCTGTTTGTGGAGGATTTGCCAGAGGTGCCCCGGAGGGCTGTGGAAACTCTGAGGAAAGCTCTCAGTAAGTCTGTGAGGCCTGTTTTTGAGCCCTTCTCTGATCCTCCACCCAGATTGGATTTATTCCAACCTTTGAATTATATTTCGGAGGTGGAAGAAGGGTCTGATCAGGAGATGGTTGTGCCTCCTGATGTCCCTGATGACCTGTTGTCTGGTCAGTCAGATGGAAGAACTCTGTCTTTGCATGACGCCAGTGGGCTTGGCACCTCTCCGGAGGTGGAGTTTGGAAGGCCTGAGCCTGGTACTCATGCTGATTCCTCATATAGGCATCTCGTGTCGAGGGTGACTGAATACTTGGGGTGGTCTGCTCCACCTGTTGATTTTCTTCAGGATGACCTGATGGATATCCTGGACCAAGGTCCACCCACTGACCCGGTGTTGCCATTTTATATGGCTTTGCAAAGAAGGGTGGCAGCGGCTTGGACTGCTCCGGAGAGTCTCCCGGCAGTAAATAAGTTGCTTCCAAAAAAATACCGTCCAGCCAGTGGTGACCCCTGCTACTTGTCGACGCACCCTACTCCGGAGAGTTTGGTGGTGCAGGCGGCTATGGCCCCCGCAAAGCAGGCTGCGTACCCTACCATCCCTCCTGATGGGGACAATAAGTGCTTTGATGTTTGGGCGAAGAAGGTATTTTCATCTCGGGTTATGGCTTTGAAGGCAGCCAACTCAGTTTGTGGCTTGGCAAGATTCACTCACACTCTGTGGAATTGTGCATCTTTGGCGGCTGAGCATATTCCCGAAGGGGAGGAACAGGATGGTTTTCTAGCCCTCGTGCAGGACGGCAAGGATGCCATGTGTGAAGCCGTTCAGTCGGGTTTGGCCACGGCAGACTGTGTCAGTCGATTCATGACGGCGAGCACCGTCATACGCAGATGTGCGTGGTTGCGGAAGTCGGGGTTTGCACCTGATGTGCATCCCGGCTTCTCAACATGTCCTTTGATGGTGTCCATCTGTTTGGCAGCAAGGCTGACGAGAGCCTTGAGAGGTTGCAGACCTCCAAAGCTGCAGCAACCTCTGCCTTTTCGTCCTAGGGGACAGCAGTGGAGGGGAGGTTCCTTTAGGTACTACTCTTCCTTTGGTAGATCAAGAAGAGCTGCCAATCAAAGGAGCCACCATAGGTGTACAAGAAGTGGAAAGCAAGGTACTTGAGGTGCCAAAGCCGCTCGGGCAGTTGCCTCTTTGCCCTCAGGCTCAGCCGCATCCGCTCAGTCATGAGGCCATGTCCCATGCTTCTCTGGTTGGGAGCAGACTTGCGCAGCATCATGGAGAATGGCGTGCCATTACTTCAGATGTGTGGGTTCTGGAGATCATAACCCATGGCTACTGTCTTCCCTTTCGGCAGAGGCCTCAGGACAATCCACTGGGGAAGCTCTTTCAAGCTTGCAGATCCACTCCTTGTGCAGGAAATCCTATCCGTGCTAGAGAAAGGCGCCATAGAACTGGTGCCTGTAGCGGAGAGGAACAAGGGATGGTATTCCTCTTATTTTTTGATCCTGAAAAAAGACTGGGAATTGAGACCCATCATGGACTTTTGTTGTCTGAACAAGCTCCTCAGGAAGGACAAGTTCAAGATGGTAACTCTTTCTCAAGTCCTCCAGGCCCTTCATCTTCAGGATTGGTTGGTGTCTCTCAACCTCAAGGATGCTTACTTTCATGTGCCGATTCATCCGAAGCACAGGAAGTACCTGAGGTTCGTGGTTGGCAACTCGCATTTTCAGTTTCGGGTCCTGCCGTTCGGATTGACCTCCGCCCCCGAGGGTCTTCACCAAGCTGATGGTGGTGGTGGCAGCGTATCTCGGGAAAGGCGGGATTCACGTCTACCCCTACCTGGATGATTGGATGTTCAGGGTGCACTCTCCCGAGCAAGCCCTGGATCATCTGTCCGTCACCTGCCACTCCGTTCACAAGCTGGGCTTCTCCCTCAATTTAAAGAAGTCCCATTTGACACCTACCCAATGGCCCCAATACATGGGAGCAGTGCTCGACACATCCCTGGGGCAGTGTTCGCCTCCCCAGATGAGGGCTCCTCACATTCTGCAGATGGTGGACAAATTTCAACGTGCCCGGAGTCTTCCGGCGTTAGAGTTCTTGAGGTTGCTCGGCCTCATGGCATCCTGCATTTTCCTGGTGCCAGAGGCCAGGCTGCGGATGAGATCTCTGCAGTGGGCTCTCAAGATGCAGTGGTCGCAGTTCTCCGGCAGGATGTCGGATCCCGTTCAGATTCCACCCTCGGTCGCCAGGATCTTCTGTAGTGGACCGTCGAAGGCAAACTGATGAAGGGAGCTCCATTTTGGCAACAGTGGCCGGAGGTGACGATCGTGATGGATGCATCCCTCATGGTTTGGGGAGCTCATGCCAATGAGTTGACAGCCAGCGGCCGTTGGTCTCTGTCGGAGTTCAGACTCCACATCAATCTGTTAGAGCTGAGGGCCGTCAGGCTAGCCCTGTGCACTACCTCAACAAAACGGGTGGGGGGGAGGCAGGGGTCACTCCCGTTGTGTAGGGAGGCGGCGCAGCTCTAGTTCTGGCCATTCGGCAGGACATTTCGATCTCGGCAGTTCATCTGGCCGGAGACGAAAACGCAGCGGCGGACGCTCCGAGCAGGCAGAGCACAGTCTCTCACGAGTGAGAGCTGGCTCAGGAAGGTCTGTTGGTGATCTTTGCCCTTTGGGGAACCCCACAAGTGGATGTCTTCGCCGCTAGTGTCAACCGGAAGTGCGAAAGAATCTGCTCGCGTGAATTTCCGCCAAGAGGAGCCTTAGGGGACGCGTTTGTGGTGGAGTGGTCATTCCCACTGCTGTACGCGTTTCCTCCAGTCCCCGTCATTCCGCAGGTGTTGCAGAGGTTATGGAGGTTCGGTTCCCAGTTGATCCTCATTGCTCCAGCATGGGCCACGAGAGCGTGGTACCCAGACCTTCTAGACATGTCCATCTGCCCTCCACGCCATCTTCCCTACCGAGACGATCTGCTCTCACAGGAGGGGGGTCGGGTTCTCCATCCAGAGGTCAGTACTCTAAACCTTCACGCTTGGTATCTGAAAGGTTGGGGTAAAAGGATTGGGACCTCCCTGAAGACGTGATGGCGGTGTTGCTTTCAGCCAAGAGGCCCGCAACGGAATCCCTGTACCATTGGAGAAAGTTCTGCGACTGGTGCAGGGTACAGAATGTGGATCCTTTCCAATGTTCCATTCCTTTGGTTTTGTCTTTTTTGCTTTCTTTAACCCACAAAGGTCTGCAAGTAGGTGCCATTTGTAAGGCAGAAACCTGTGCAGTTCCCTTAGGGACCACTGCAAAAGGCTTAGGACTACAGGTGTTGGCAGTAAACCCAATTGGTAGCAGTCTGTACCACTCAGATTTACCTGGTAGCTGTGGCTGAGCAGCCAGACTTCTCTCAAGAAGAGTTGGACAGTATATAGAGTATACAAAATAGGTACCAAAATACAGTAGCACAAGCAAACACAGACCAGAATTTGGGTATAAAAGTATATAATTATTTATTTAAAAACACACTTTGTAATATACACTAATATGGCACGCAAGTTCAAACACAGTCACTATTAATATATATGTACATCCCTGATTACTTATTGAACAAGTCTTAGTTAAAACGCCACTTATTTTCAGACAGAGGTGAGTGCTTAACCTAAGATGGCACTCCATTAAGTTAATTAAAAGGGGGGAGGCAGAATTAGGAAAATACACAATACCAACACTTTAAGAGAACCAGAGCAAGTCAGAAAAGGAAAAGTCTACCGAGGAGCAAGAAAGTCCTAAGCCAGGCCCACTCTTGGAGAGAGCAAGGTGGAATGTGTCCAGGATCACACATTTGAATAGTACTTGAGTCGTTGCAGATAGTTCAAAAAGGGTTGGATCAGTTCAGAAAAAGTTAGTTAGCAGGTCCCAAGTCACCCCAGGATAGAAAGTCGAGGATTTACGGGACACCTTGAACAGTCTGTTGCAAGGGAGACCAGGTGGGACACAGTACCTGAAATGGTGAGAAAGCTCCAGCGGGGGCAGTTGTTCCTGGCAGTGGGTGCAAGTCGGTGCTTTGTCCAGGGGAAGAGGAGATCTTGAAGTGGAGGAAAGCTGGAGGTCGTTGCACTGCCAGGGAAGAAACCAGCCGCGGAGTTTCCCGGTTAAAAGGTACTACCCTTTTATTTGCGGTAGTGGTGAAGCGTGGCTATCCGGCCGCCGGGGTGCTTGGCATGGGCGATTCGACCACGAGACGATCCATGAAGGCGAAAAAGAGGGCAAACTGGTTATCCCCCACCATTTCAGAGGAAGAAGACTCTCCGCGATGAAGATCTTCTGTCGTTGGGAAGTGGTGAGACGGTTCAGCAGGGCTCCACTGGTGGTGTCGTTGCAGGTCGGCTCAGCTTCTCCCTCTTCGGATTCTTTGGTCCTGTGGCGACTTCTGAAGCTCCAGTCCCCAAAGCCCTGCTTTTATGCAGAAAACCCCCATTCATCAGTCCTACCTGTCACTCAAACATGCTATGTGGTGAGCCGGGTGGCTCACCACTGGGCCAATCACACAAGAGTGCGACTTGAGTTGCCGAGGCAACTCAGTCCAGGGTGCCTAAACCCCTCTCCCACGCATCCTGTAGACCCAGACAGAGTGGCACCACTTTTGGAGGCTTCAGTGGAGAAGCCCGCCAAAAAGTGGAACAAAGGGCTCGACTTGGGTTGGAGTTACAGAGGCGAGCACAAACGCCATTTTAAAACCGAGTCCTGGCAAAAAGACCCAACTGGGGAATAAATATTAAATAAATAACCCAGCGGTATCTTTAACATTGCACCAAAAAGTGGTGCATTTAAAATGAATGGGAAAATCTCATAGGAAATATTCCGGTGGAATATTAGGCGTGGTAACCACTGCCACCAGCCAGAAACTCGACGAGGGGAGGCTGCACAGTGCCCCCTCGAAAAACAGACCCAGGGGCAATCTAATTACCCCTACCAGTACTTCCACAATATGATGGTTTGTATTGGTTCTGTTCACAATTTAAGACTAGTAAAGTCAATGGTGACCTTACATGCACTGGGAGACAGTAGTCAGTCCCAGGGTATGGAGTCTATGTTTGGGGGTCACTATGACACCCCTGTGTTACTGCACTGAGGGTGCTGTGTAACGCACTTACCAAAAACCACATGAAACCCTATGGAGTAAAAGACCCCATAGCCCATAAAACACATTACAAAGTCAAAGGATATCTCAAATCAGGTCTAAGAGTGGGAGAAAGAGTCTCACTCTTAGCAGGAGAAAAAAATAAACCCCAAAAATCCAGCAAAGCTGCTCGGGGACTCACTAGGTTTGGGAAATTAGCCTTAACAGAGAATTCTCCCTAACACCATTAAGGGTTACTTGGCGGCGCTGTCCATATTTAAGCGCTTGTCTGAGGAATGTTCTTTTTTTAAGATCCCTTTGATCTCTCCATTTCTAAAAGGGCTAACTAATGTGTTTCCACCGTCGCCTTTCCAGGTGCCGGGATGGGATTTGAATTTGGTTTTGAAGTTCCTAATGGGAGCTCCGTTTGAGCCCTTACATTCTTGTCCGTTGCAACTGTTGTCCTTTAAAACTATTTTTAGTTGTAGTTACTTCCGCATGCAGTGTGAGTTACAGGCACTTTCCGCCAAACCACCCTTCACTGTGTTCCATAAGGACAGGGTTGTCCTTAGGGTGCGGCCTTCTTTTCTTCCGAAGGTTGTGTCGGAATTCCATTTGAGCCAGAGGTATTTCTTCTGGCGTTTTATCCTCCTCCACATCCTGACATGGAAGAGGAGAGGCTCCATAGGTTGGATCCTAGGAGAGCTTTGAGTTTCTATCTCTCACGAATATCCCGGGTCATAGTGGACGATCAGCTTTTCGTTGGTTATGCTGGAAGGTGTTTAGGTCAGGCTGTTTCCAAGCAGACCTTGTCCAGATGGATCATTTTGACGATCTGAGTTTTGGCGGGACAAGACCCTCCGGTAGGCTTTCGGGCTCACTCTACTAGGAGTGTGGCTGCCTCCACTGCCCTACAGAGGGGTGTTGCGATTCGCAATATTTGCAAAGCGGCCACATGGGCCCCTGTCCATACTTTTCTCCAGCATTGGATCTTTCATGGATTCACATGCTTAGAATATTCCCCGTCGTCAGGCTGGGAATCCCCGGTACATTATATAGACCCTTTCCCGTAGGAAAACTTTTTCGACGCTTATGCGTCCTATCCACCTCGTTTTGTATCATGCGTGCCCGCACCGTCAGGACGTCATGATATAAATACAGGACCCGCCCCCGCGCTCCCTCAGATTTCAACCGTCTTTCAAAGTAGTGGGATCCTTGTGATTACTGCTAGTGGAAACTAGGTTGTTTTTCTGTTTCGCTTCGGCGACGTTCAAACTCTGGAGAATTGTCTGGAAAAGCGTTATTTCGCCCTTGTGCGACATGTGGCCTCAAAAAAGTTATGAAGGAGATGCCCACATGGATTGTATCTACTGTCTCCACCCGCACCACACGGCGGATACATGTGAGATATGCCAGGGTTTCTCCCAAAAAACCCTTAAGGACCGTAAAAGAAGGCTGGTCGACTGGCTTAATGATGGAGCGGGTGCCTACCTGGCTTCGGAAGTTGGCTCCACGGCCTCCAGGAGCAAGTCGGAACCCCCTCCGAAAAAGATACGACCAGCAGAAAACCGCGCTGAGGACAAGCATAAGGGGAAGCATGCTGGGTCTTCCTCATCACATAAAAAGCCCTCCTCCTCCTCATCATCTAAGACGGAGAGGCAAGCGCTGTCAAAATCCTCCTCAGGGGACCGTCCCAGGTCTTCCGTGAGTCGAGACGCTTCAGCCGGGAAGTCGGCATCGAAATCGGCGACGAAGTCTAAGGGCTCGACGACGACTACTTGCTCGTCGACCTCGGTGTCATTGACGATGCCTATTACCGTTCAGGCAGCAGCGGTTGGGATTCCTTCGTCGACGGAGACTCAGTCTATGGCTTGGCTGCCAGAGGTCTATGACCCGATCCCCCCTGAAGTCTTACTGCAGCCAGACACGGCCTGCTCGGCGGAAGGCGAAGGTGGCACGGTTCTGCAGCCATCGGATTTAGGCTTACGGCCTTCCATGTCGGCGACGACGACGAGTGCGAGTGGGGGTATGGTACCTATATCATCAACGTTACTGACCCCCCAGACAGTTTTGTCTCTGGATGTGCTTAATACTCTTCAGAAGCTCCTGCAGCGGCTGGATACGCAGATCCCTCAACCTGGGACTTCGTCACCTTTTTCTGTACCTTCCGTCGACGAGCAAACTTGTACGGCTCGCTCGACGACTAAAAAACCAACGGCTCCCCAGGCGGTAAAAGATCGTCCTCGAGCGTAGGAGGAGGGTGAGTTGTCGGAGTCCGATTCTATACTGGGTGACTCAGGGTCAGACATCTCCCTGTCACCGTCGAGGGACCCAACATGGAATTCGGATGTAGAGGTAGAGTCTACGAGGAGCCAGACACAACAATCGCCTGCGGATGATGTGGGAGCCTTCCATGCAATGATGGGAAAAGCTTGTTCCGAGTTCGGCTTGATTCCTGAGGAGCAGAAGAAAGACTGTTTCCTTTTTGACCATATGGGTCAAAGGAGGAAATCGGTATTTGCCATCCCAATTCTGGACCACGTGTGGCAAGAAGGTCTCAAGACGATGCGCCATCCGTTCTCGGAGCCAGCTGTAAAGGGGCGGATTGAGAAAAAGTTTAAAGCTCCGGAGTCCACTCCAAAATGTCTAACATCACAACCTCTGTCTGACTCGGTGGTGTCGGCGGCAGCGGCTAGGAGGGCCAGGGTACAGCAAAAATGTTCAACTCCACCAGAAAGCGAGGCTAGGAGGCAAGACGCCTTTTCCTTAGCGATCGTGTCACGATACGATAGAGAAATGTGGCACAAACTAGCCCCTATCCTAGAACACCTGCCAGACGAACACCGGAAAGCAGCCATGTTACTGGTGCGGGATGGCGAAGAGGCCTCGAACCACGCAATTAATATTGCAGTTGACCTAGCAGTCTGGTTTCAAACAAATCAACCATGGCGTAGTACTTCGTCGACAAGCGTGGCTCAAATGTACTACTTTCCGTCCTGAAGTCCAGTACAAAGTCCTTGACATGCCATGTGAAGGGGAACACCTGTTTGGCGAAAAGGTTGATGAAGCGTTGAAGAGGATGAAGGAAGACACGGATACTGCTAGGTCCCTCGGCGCCCTCCAAACGGGTAGAAACTTTCGCTCTTTTCGCCCCTTTAGGGGTGCTTCTGGAAACTCCCGCTTTGGAGCCTCGAGGGACCGTGGATTTACCAGGCCCTCGTACTCGTCACAAGGGTTCAGACGAGCGTCCCAGTCGGCACGTAGAGGCAGAGACTATCAAGCTTCCAGGCGGCGAGGCTCGGGTCCCTCGTCGACGAAGAACAAGCAAACCAGCAACCAATGACGGCCTTCGGAACGTCCTGGGGGGGACGAGTCTCTCATCACTTCGACCAATGGAAATGCATCACCACAGATCGATGGGTTCTAGACACGATTCGCATGGGTCATGCGCTACAATTCAAAGACAAGCCTCCACGTCTTCCGCCTGTATTTTCGACCCAGCCCCACCTCCGAATCCTACGACGAGGCGGCGCTTATGTTGCGAAAAGGAGCGGTAGAGAGAGTTCCTGTGGCACAGGAAGGACACGGAGTTTATTCCCGGTTCTTCGTTGTCAAGAAGCCAAATGGAAAATGGAGGCCCATCCTCGACCTGAGGGTACTCAACAAATGGCTAAAGAGCCTAAAATTCAAAATGCTAAAGCTCCAGGAGGTTATCAGGTCGGTGAAACCCATGGATTATCTGTCGTCACTAGACCTTCAAGACGCCTATTTTCACATCCCAATACGCCCACGACACAGGAGATATTTAAGGTTCGTCGTCGGGAGAAAGCATTTTCAGTTCAAGGTCCTCCCGTTCGGGCTCCAGTCCTCCCCCAGGACGTTCACCAAGTGCTTGGCCCCTATAGCGGCCCATTTAAGGAAGGATGGTCACCATGTCTATCCATATCTGGACGACTGGCTGGTCAGAGGTTCGTCCAGGGAACAAACACGAAACAGTCTAAGGGCCACAATGTCCCTCTTACAGGAACTGGGCTTCGCAATAAACTTCAACAAGTCCTCCGTAGAGCCTTTGAGGACCTTGGTCTTTCTAGGGGCGGAGTTTCATACACACACAAGCCTGGTGAGACCATTCAGCGAAAGAATTCAGAAACTGAAAAGCAAGGCGTCGGAATGGAGATGCGGTACCAAGGTGTTGGTGCGCACATACATGTCCCTGCTAGGGACCATGTCGTCCTGCATTCCGTTGATAAGCAACTGCCGTCTGTTTATGAGGCCTTGCGACGAACAACTAGTACAAGCACTCTGCTGGTGGAGAGTGTCTACTCATCTAACGAAAGGAATGCCTCTACTGGAACCGGAGTTCCAAAAGACGGTGGTGACGGATGCATCGCTGAGCGGATGGGGAGCTCATCTGGATACGTTACAGGTACAAGGACAGTGGTCGTTGCAGGAGTCCTCCCTGCATATCAACCTGCTAGAACTGAGAGCAGTGTGATGGGCTCTGAAATCTTTTCTTCCTCAACTGAGGGACTCGGTGGTGCGTGTCATGACGGACAACACCACTACGATGTTCTACTTGAGGAAACAAGGAGGGACACGCTCAAGGTCCCTATCGACGGAGGCACAGAAACTGGCATTGGGCCCTACAACACAACATGCAAATCTTGGCGTTCCACCTGCCAGGCGGAGAAATGTGGAAGCCGATGCCCTCAGCAGAGAAATGAACGAAGTTCACGAATGGGTGCTGAACGACCAACAACTACAGCAAGTATTCAAGAAATGGGGACATCCTTCCATAGATTTGTTCGCGACGAAGAACAACAGTAAATGCCATCAGTACGCAAGCAGATGGCCTCAGCAGGGCTCACTGGGGGATGCTTTCTCCTTCCCATGGTCGAACAAATTCCTGTACGCATTCCCTCCATTTCCCCTTGTCCGGAGGACGTTGCAGTGGATCCTCAGGTACCCATGTCAGGTAATTCTGGTGGCCCCGTACTGGGCCAGACAGGTGTGGTTTTCAGACCTGCTACACTTAGCGGTGGAAGAACCGATGAGATTCCAGAAGACCCCCGACCTTCTGTCTCGACAGGAGGGTGTCGTTTGGCATCACGACCCGGACAGCCTCAAGTTGACGGCCTGGCCCCTGACTTCGCCGAATTCGGTCGGCTAACGATTCCGGAGGACTGTCGGCGTATCCTGCAAGCGGCAAGAGCGCCTTCCACAAACGCCTCATACACGTGCAAATGGAGAAGTTTCTGTCAGTGGTGTGAGGATCAACCAGGTTTGACCCCGCAATCAATTAAGCGGGAACAGCTCTGTCCATACTTGCTGTTCTTAGCTCAAAAGGGCCTATCGGTATCGTCAATAAAAGTACACCTGGCAGCCATTTCCAGGTTTACTCGTCGACGGCATTCGGCACCATTGTTCAGCGACCGCCTGATTAAACACTTCCTTAAAGGCTTCTTTCGGAGTTTCCCTCCAGAGAAGAAATTTCCGCCGGAGTGGAGCCTCAATCTGGTCTTAACGTCTCTTATGAAGCCTCCTTTTGAGCCAATGTCATCATCGTCTCTAAAGTTTTTGTCGTGGAAATTGGCCTTCCTGGTGGCCATCACTTCAGCCCGACGTATTTCAGAAGTTCAGGCTCTAATGGTAGACCCACCATACTTACGATTTTTCAAGAACAAGGTAGCCCTTGCCACTAACCCACAGTTCATACCGAAAGCTCCTTCGGTGTTCCATAAACACTCCTCTATTGTGTTGCCTACGTTTTTTCCGGAGCCATGCCCGGGAGCGGAGCGCACGTTACACACATTGGATGTAAAAAGGGCTCTCAAGTTTTATCTTCATCGTACGCAACCATTCAGAGAAACGAGACAACTGTTCGTGGCCTATGGTTTGCGTGCTAGAGGAAAAGCCATTTCAAAGCAAGGACTGTCAAGATGGGTGTCATCTACCATTTCGTACTGCCATTCCAGGGCAGGGAAGCCTCTTCTACGACGGCCAAGAGCTCATTCAACTAGAGCAGCGGCATCGTCGACGGCACTGTGGGCCGGAGTCCCTCTGGGGGACATCTGCATGGCGGCTACCTGGGCGGCTACACACACCTTTACCCGCCATTACTGCCTGTCGCAGCAACATGCCGAAGATACCCGGATGGGACAGGCGGTGCTCCGACACCTATTCCAATAAGGTAAGCCCCGACTGAGGGGTTGCATCCTGTGGAATTTATGACTGTATCTGGTTCGTTTTCCTATGTTAACGATTACTAATGCATACATGATCATAGGGAACGGGCTTTGCGAACAAAGTATATGGGTTTGCATGCACGCCTCCTCTCTTGGGGGTGTACTGCTATGTAATCTATTCTAAGCATGTGAATCCATGAAAGATCCAATGCTGGAGAAGGGAATAGTTTCTTACCTGTAACTCCATTTCTCCAGCATTGGTATCTTTCATGGATTCACATGCGCCCACCTGCCTCCCCTGAACATGCAAACCGGTTCCCCCACTACTTTGGGGGCCGAAATCTGAGGGAGCGCGGGGGCGGGTCCTGTATTTATATCATGACGTCCTGACGGTGCGGGCACGCATGATACAAAACGAGGTGGATAGGACGCATAAGCGTCGAAAAGGTTTTCCTACGGGAAAGGGTCTATATAATGTACCGGGGATTCCCAGCCTGACGACGGGGAATATTCTAAGCATGTGAATCCATGAAAGATACCAATGCTGGAGAAATGGAGTTACAGGTGAGAAACTATTCCCTTGTGAGACACTATTCCTTGGACTCCATCCATGGGCAGGATTTGGCCTTTGGTAAGGCAGTCCTGTGTTCAGCATTTGATTGGGCATTCTAACATTTCTAAATGTGTACATTCTTTTCCCACCTCCATACGTTGGTACTGCTTTGGGAGTCTGTCATAGATGTGGAATACGTCGGAGGACACAATCCCCTCGAAGAACTAGTTACTTACCCTATCGGGTAACGTTCTTTCGATGGGATGTTCCTTCAACGTATTCCACATCGAACCCTCCCAGCCTGCCACTCTACAGAATTTCTTGTGATTGCAGCTTACGTTTTCCGCAAGGCTTTCTGCAGTCATACTGGCAGGAGATTGGTGCCACACTTTCTGGGAAAAAACTACAACTGAGGCTACGGGTGCCGTGCGTCCTATATATAACATCCGGTGCCGTCAACCCTCAACGGAGGCCCTCAAGGGACAACTCATTGACGCAGGACGCCTACGCCGAAAGATTTTCTGAAGCAGCACAGCTGTGGTCATTACCTGTCATGGATGTGGAATACGTCGGAGGAACATCCCATCGAAAGAACGTTACCAGATAGGTCAAGTAACAAGTTCTTCTTTGAGTAAAAGCGAGGCAAATAATTTCCTGGTAGTATCTAACATAGAAAGCAACCTGTAATTGCCCAGCTGTCTTAACACCTCCTTTAAATACTGGAACCAAGATTGCAGTCTGCCAAGTGCTAGGCATTTCACCTTCAGCAAGCACTTTGTCAAACAGTATTTTAAGCAAATTGGAACAAAAATAAGGATTATTCTTAAGTACCACATTAGCTAGCCCGTTCGGGCCAGGGGCCCCAGAAGATTTAAGGTTCTTAATGTTCAATTCTAAGTCTTCAGCCTTTACAGTAAATAGCGGGCAAATTGGTTTATCGGTTCCGGCCTGCTCCAAATAACTCTCGGGGGTGGGGGAGGGTGGAAATGCGTTTCAGGAGGAAAGTACTCCAGGAACAAGCACTAATGGGGTTGATAAGAGTGCTTCTGATTACCTTTAATTTCACCTAGGAGTGACCATACACTGCAGGTATTTCTACTGCAAAGAGTCTTTAATTTTTGCTGCCATAAGGTATCTTTACATGAACGCCTCCACCATTCAAGCCATAAACAATACTTTATTTTCTAGAAACCTGGGAGAAAGTCGACAGCAATCGTGCCGCCTTCTTGGCTTTCCAGATCTCACCTCCGTTTACATTTGGCGTCTGATGGTCTTATCGTAAACCGTCCCTGTCTGTGATTCTCTTAATCCCATGCCTGTCTTGGCAATGGCATGGGAACAGTAAAAGGAGGCTAGCCATCTCTCAATTTCTTCAGAGGACATTTCCTCAAACATTTTAAAATTCGGTGTAGTCAAACATGCTATAGCTGTACCTGCTTTAATGATATTCCTCTCTGACCAAATCATTCGATTTGCAGAGTAGTTTGCTGCCATATCTACAAAAAGTTTGGCATGAGTCTTCAAAGTTATACTGCTAACACTCCTAACCAGTGCTTCATGGTCACTCCAGGAGTTTTCACTAACAAAAATATCTTTTATCAAAGCAGCAACATCACAGCTCACAAACACATAATCTAAAATACTAAAGGAGGAACCCCTACTCCTGGTAGCCTTACCCGGTCAATCGCTCTTCGTTCATCCATTCACAATTTCTAACTCCCAACTCTCAAAGAAGTTTAACCAATTGGCTCCCTCATCTGTCACTGAATGTTCCATAATAATTTTAGATTGCAGGACAGGATTTGAGGATATACCTACTCCTCCCTTTATATGGCAGTTAATGTCCCTGCCTACTACAATAAGATAACACTTGGAACTATTGACACAATGGATAAACAGATCGTAAATTTCCTCTTTTTTTTTTTAACTCTTTATTTCTTATTTTCAACAAGATACAATAAACAGAATTAACATCATAGGTCATTGAAATTGCAAAATACACAACAGCGGATGATAAATATAACAGAATTCCAAACCATAATTCTGTATACCACCACATCAAACATTAGACGACCTAAAACAAAACCAAATGTACCAAACAAATGACAACAGACAAACAGGACCACACAAAACAACCACACAAACACAAACCCCTGCCCTATATTTATGTCCCTAGAAAATAGACCATTTCACTCCACTCCAAAACCCAATCTAGCATCATCCATACAGATCAATAAAGCTCCCCCACATTTTATCATAAAGGGCTTCCTTGTTTTGTTTACTATACAACGTTTTCTCAAATCTCGATAAAACTCGAACATCAAAAATCCATTCTTCCACTGTCGGCTTCTTCCGTGTCTTATAGACCTTCAACACCTGTTTAACCGCCACCAACAAAACTTTAATTACCCACATGATATCTCCCAACTCACGTCTCTCTGTGCGGCTCCTGGTGGATTATACAGGTTCACTAGTAACATTTTTTCGAAGGGATTGTGTCCTCCGACGTATTCCTTATCTTTGATAATACGTTTCCAGCTTGCTGGCCTCAAACTTTTTTCTGTAGAGGGCGCTGTGCGTCAACTTCCGCTGAGTCGATGTCCCTCGACGGCCACCGTATCGGCGCCGACGTCACCATGCCCATAAATAGCCACACGCGGCGTCCGTTGCTCAGTTCCGTTTTTCCGCGCTTCGTGGGGCCTCAGAACATCGTTGCTCAGTTCAGTCAGATAATCTAATCTACATCTACTCGAAATATAACCAACTCGTTCTCGATGGCATCTTCATCGGAACCGACAACGCCGCGATCCGGCTTCAAAACTTCAAAAAATGTCGAGACAGCGGTAAAAAAATGTCTAACGGATCCACACAGGATCTGCTTGTGGTGCTTGGGAGCCGAGCACCATTGTTCAGAGTGTGAGGACTGCGTGTCCATGACGGCGAAAGCCTTGAAGGAGCGCAAGGGGAAGCTCGAGAGAGGTAAGTCAGTCAAAACCTCCTCAAATGTTTCTTCAGCTGAGGCATTAGTCTCCTCACCGTCGAAAACATTCCCATTCTAGATCTCGAAGTAGCTCCCGCCATTCGTCGAGATCAAGACACTCAAAGAGGAGATGTCGAAGATCCCTTCCTCGTCGTCTTCTGTTTCCCCAGAAAGGGTCTCCTGCCCCACAAAACACAGCTCTCAGGCTGAGTGGGAGGAATTCAGGAAGAAAATGTTAAGCGTCTTCGAGAAAGCGGCCTCGTCCCCCTTGAAGACAGCTGAGGGTGATACCCAGGGTGAAAAACCCAAAAAATCAAAACGCTGCGAGTCGCAGCACCCGGCGAAACATTTCACCCGAGAGCGCCACGGGCCATCGGGTAAGAAGGCACCGTCTTCAACGCCGTCGTCGAAGATTCCTTCGACGCAAGGATCGGCGCCATCGACGCCGTTGTCGAAGGGTTCTTCGACGCATCGGTCGATCGACTCGACGCCATCGCCGACATTGACGCCGATGAAAGAGAAGACCACGGCTACTCCACAGCCAATGGTGATTCCAAGAGCCTCCGGCACAACGCCGAGACCGTCGTCGATGTCCTCGAGTAGGATCCCGACCCTCTCGAGTTCTTCGAGGCCTCTTCCGGTTTTCTCGACACTGTTCGAAGCCTGTCACATCGGCGTCGACGACATCGATGTTTTCTTGCCCAATAATGACGAATTTGGCTCCTTCTGCCTTAGAAATGGGTTTTATACCATTTCAGAGGTCAGAGTACCCTGGATTATCTTCGATTTATGAAGAAGGGGAAGATTCTGACCAGGAAACCTTCGAGTTGCAGAGGACCACACTACCTGTTTCAGAGGATTTCACCTCTGAGGAAAGAAAGTTGAAAGACCTACAGGAGTCATTACATGAGGCAAGTGGGCTGGACACTTCCCCAGAAGTGGATTTTGTTAAGCCAGACCCAGGGGAACATGCCGAAACACCCTATAGAACCCTGATGGCAAGAATTATTGAATTCATGGGTTGGTCTGCGCCTTTGCCTGTTTTTCAACAGGATGACCTGACAGACATATTAGACAAAGGTCCACAGGAGGATTCTGTGGTGCCCTTCCATACAGCCTTACAAAGAAAAATTGCATCTAACTGGGAAACTCCTGAAGTTATCCCTGCTGTCAACAAAAGATTATCAGCCAAGTATAGGGTAGCTGCTGCTGACTCCAGAGAGTCTGGTGGTCCAAGCGGCAACTTCATCAAGCAGCAGGACCGCTTACCCTACTGTCCCACGGGATAGAGATGACAAGAGGTACGATTCTATGGCAAAGAAAGTCTTCTCTGCTTGTAGTATGGCGTTGAAGTCCGTCAACGCCACCTGTACGCTCGCCAGATTGTCACACACTGTGGGAGTGTGCTTCATCAGCGGCTGACTGCATACCCGAAGGAGAGGAAAAGGAAGCCTTCCTTAACATTAAAGATGGCAAGGATGCCATGTGCAAGTCACTTCAAACTGGCATCGATTCCGCCAACAGTATCAGCAGGGCCATGGCGGCAAGTACAACAATCCGCAGGCATGCGTGGTTGCGAAAGTCTGGCTTTGCTCCAGATGTACAGGCCAGACTTTTGAATATGCCCTTTGACGGCTCTTCATTATTCGGAAAAAAGGCTGATGACAGTCTGGAAAAGTTGCAGACATCTAAAGCAGCAGCAACATCTTTAGGAGCTGCTATCCGCCAAACTCCTTTTTGCCCCTCAGGAACCTCTGGGAGAGTAAAGCCCTTTCGCTATTATTCCGCATTCGGGAAAGGCAGAGGACAGCCGGCTCAAAGAGGCCAAAGGAGATCCACCCGAGGTGGATGGGTCAAAGGTACTAAGGCCGCAGCAGCAGCAGGTGTCTCTTTACCCTCGGCATCTGCATCAGCCGCCCCCAAACCACTCTGAGGTCTTTCCACACAAGACACCTGTAGGGGGCAGGTTAACTCACCATCTGACGGAATGGCAGGCTATAACGTCAGATGCTTGGGTATTGGAGACAGTTGCCCAGGGTTACTGCCTACCCTTTCTACACATCTCTGTCATCCACCGGGGAACAGCTCTCTAAAAGCTCCAGATCCGCTCCTCTTGCAGGAAATTCTAGACCTGCTAGAGAAAGGTGCCATAGAACCGGTAACTGTAGCGGACAGGAACAAAGGCTGGTACTCCCCCTACTTTCTCATACCAAAGAAGGACGGAGGACTGAGACCCATCCTGGACTTACGAGAATTGAACAAGTTCCTCAGGAAGGACAAGTTCAAGATGGTAAAACTCTCTCAGATCCTTCAGGCCCTCCAGCTCCAGGACTGGCTGGTATCTCTGGACCTTCAGGATGCTTATTTCCATGTGCCAATCCATCCCAAACACAGGAAATACATGAGGTTCGCAATTGGCGACTCTCATTATCAATTTCGAGTTCTGCCATTTGGGCTGACCTCCGCCCCGTGGGTCTTCAAGTTAATGTCGGTAGTGGCTGCGAGTCTAAGTAGGGAACGGATCCACGTCTACCGCTACCTAGACGATTGGCTGATCAGGGCTGTATCTTCGGAACAAGCTCAGACCCAGCTAGATTATGTCTGCCACTTCCTTCACAAACTGGGCTTCTCCCTTAATTTAAAGAAGTCACAGATGATACCATCACAGAGACTCCTGTTCATTGGAGCAGTCCTGGACACTTCCCTGGGAAAAGCCTCGCCACCAGAGGTGAGGGCTCAAAATATTCTGCAGATGGTCAACAAGTTTCAAAATGCCCAACGTCTCCCAGCCTTTGACTTTTTGAGGTTGCTAGGCCTTATGGCATCCTGCATCTTCCTTGTGCCAGAGGCTCCCCTGAGAATGAGATCTCTTCAGTGGGCACTGAGAACTCAGTGGTCGCAGTTCCCAGGGAGAATGACAGATCTCCTCCGGATTCCGGACAAAGTAGCCCGCGACCTTCAATGGTGGGCCTATCCAGAGAACATCTTGAAAGGAGAACTGTTTTGGCAACCATGGCCGGAGATAACAGTAGTCACAGACGCCTCACTCACGGGGTGGGGAGCCCATTCCAACGACTTGACCATCAGCGGTCGTTGGTCTGCATCGGAGTCCAGACTACACATCAACCTATTGGAGCTGAGAGCGATCAGACTAGCGCTGAAACCTTTCCTGCCATCAGTACAGGGAAGAAATGTCCTGATAATGACGGACAACACGGTGGCCATGCACTACCTCAACAAAAGAGGAGGCGTTGGGTCACTGCCACTGTGCAGAGAGGCAATGCAGCTCTGGTTTTGGGCAATTCGAGAAGGAATCTCTCTATCGGCAGTCCACGTAGCCGGAGAGAAGAACTTGACAGCGGACGCTCTGAGCAGGCAGAGCACAGTCTCCCACGAGTGGGAGTTAGCTCAGGAAGTCCTTCAAGAGATCTTCCCCCTTTGGGGAACCCCTCAGGTGGATCTGTTCGCCACAAGCACCAACAAGAAGTGCGATCTGTTCTGTTCAAGGGAATTTCCCCCGAGAGGAGCTCTAGGAGACGCGTTCGTTGTGGACTGGGAGTTTCCACTCCTTTACGCGTTTCCACCAGTCCCTGTTATTCCTCAAATGATCAGGAGGTTGAGAAGATTCCGGAAAACCATGATCCTAATTGCCCCGGACTGGGCCAGGAGAACGTGGTACCCGGACCTTCTAGATATGTCTATCTGCCCTCCAATCCGTCTTCCACTCAGAGAATCGTCTCTCGCAGAAGGTAGGTCCGGTTCTCCATCCAGACATCAGAACCCTCAATCTTCACGCTTGGCTTCTGAAAGGGTGAGGTACAAGGATTGGGATCTCCTTGATGACATCATGGAGGTGTTGCTTTCGGCCAGAAGGCCAGCAACAAAGTCTTTATACCGCTGCCGTTGGAACAAATTTTGCAGCTGGTGTAGAGAAGGGAATATCGACCCTTTTTCATGTGGTACACCAACAGTGTTATCCTTTCTACTCTACTTGGCAAACTCAGGCCTTCAAGTTGGCACTGTAAAAGGCTATCTCGCAGCGCTTTCAATCTTCAAGCGTACTGCAGAGGAACCATCGTATTTCAAACTACCTCTAGTGATACAATTTCTCAAGGGATTAACTAATGTTCATCCTCCAAAACCATTCCAAGTTCCTTTATGGGACTTAAATTTAGTCTTAAACTTCCTAATGGGCACTCCATTCGAACCACTTCGCTCTTGTTCGCTGAGATTTCTCACGCTTAAAACTGTCCTATTGGTAGCACTAACATCTGCTAGGAGGGTGAGCGAGCTACAAGCTCTCTCCTGTAAACCCCCACATACAATTTTCCACAAGGACAAAAATGTCCTACAGGTGAAGCCTAATTTCCTCCCAAAGGTGGTTTCTGAATTTCATATTACTCAGAAAATTACCTTACCTTCGTTCTACCCTCCTCCCCATCCGGGGAAAGAGGAAGAAAGCCTACATAGGCTGGACCCAACGCGAGCTCTGAGCTTTTACATCAGCAGAATGGCTAGGATCAGGCAAGCAGACCAACTGTTTGTAAGATACTCGGGTCACAAGTTGGGACTACCCATAACAAAACAAACCATTTCGAGATGGATTATTTTTGCCATTCTGGAATGTTACAAACTGGCAGGGAATGAGCCACCCCAAAATCTTAGGGCTCATTCAACCAGGGGTATCGCAGCCTCTTCGGCTCTCCAAAGAGGGGTACCGGTCAGAGACACATGTGCAGCTGCCACATGGTCGTCCGCACATACATTCACAACATTTTACTACCTGGATTCCTCCACTAGTCAAGAGACCAGATTTGGCAAGGCCGTATTACATTCGGTCCATCCCTAAGGGGATACATAACATTCTTACTTCCACCTCCAATTGCATGCCACTGCTATGGGAGTCTATCAAAGATAAGGAATACGTCGGAGGACACAATCCCTTCGAAGAACAAGTTACTTCTTACCTTGTAACGTTCTTTCAACGGGATGTTCCTCCAACGTATTCCTTATCACCCCTCCCATCCATCCCCACAGTATTACTTCCCTTGTGGTTGCACCTTACGCTCCTTCAAGGTCAATAACCAATTCAGGCATGACTTTTCTTATGCTACAAAACGAAACTGAGCAACGGACGCCACGCGTGGCTATTTATGGGCATGGTGACGTCGGCGCCGATAGTCGGCGCCGATACGGTGGCCGTCAAGGGACATCGACTCGGCGGACGTCGACACGCAGCGCCCTCTACAGAAAAAATTTCCGAGGCCAGCAAGCTTGAAACGGATTATCAAAGATAAGGAATACGTCGGAGGAACATCCCGTCGAAAGAACGTTACAAGGTAAGAAGTAACTTGTTCTTCTCAACAATCCTCAATTGGGATAGTTGCCTCCACAGCGAAAAAGTATTACCCAAAGGAGGTCGATATCTTATGGTACTTCGATGTATGAACCACTCCAATAATAGGCCCACCATAGGGTCTACCCCTTAGACCCTTTTTCCCCAAGTATTGGTGTACAGTATAGCAATTCATTTCAATCGGTGGGATCCCTCAGGTACCAGAAAGTGGTTAAACCCCCGGTTTATCCACGACCATATAGAACAATCTCATTGTCCATGGACGACGACATCTGAACTGCATTTCCTGTCGGAAGCACTGGTTTACAAGTTCTTATTTCCCCCAGCACTAGTCTTGGTTGCTAATACAGGGTCCTCCTGTTCCGGGTCTACATCAATTTCTATGTTTACTAATAGTAACGTGACCCAATATTTGCGTAGCAGTTGTGCCATTGCTAAAAACTAGCAATGGATCGCTGTGACATTAGGGTTAATGCCTTTCAAGGGTTCAAAAAACTCAAAATCCTCAGACAATAAGATGCGCAGTTGAGGAATTGCATGCAATCGGGTTGAGAATGCCGATCTAGATAACCATTTCATCCGACATTTCTGGTTCAAGTTCTTAATAATGCACATTTTGCTTTCCAGTAAACTGTTTATGGGAACCTTCTCTGAAGGCAGTTCTGTAGGTGCTAATGTGCACAGTGCCGATATCTTCACCTTCTTGTTCGATGTAGAGAAATTAGCCACAAGCCTCCCCACTTTTTGTGATAGATCTAATTCCTGATTATCAGTACCATTAATAGAAATGAAATCTCATCTGTTTTTTCGGGAATTATCCAGCTGGTGAGGCTGCCCACACCTTTGCTTAAGCATTTCTTAGCGATTTGCCCTTTTCCGCGCTTTTTTTTATTTCTTCTCCGGCTGTATAGTATTTGAGATGGGGGGATGCTGCCTCACAGAGAAAATTCCGTGAGGCAGCTTGCCTTGCCATACGGCGCTGTTTTCTTGAGAAGAATATTGCCGAGTACCCAGTATTTTCTTTATTCATCTCAATATTAGGCAACACCTCCGATAGATCATGGTTATCAACAGGAGGTATAACCTCCCCAACTTCCCTCTCCTTCTCATACACGAGTTTAGGTAAATTCTTGAATGTTGAAGTATTTTTATGAATAAGCCCACATAGCTTAAGCAGTATTTTCATTGCGAATTGCAACGATGCCACAGATGATTGAAGTTTGGCATATATAGCAGGGTTTCAGAGATGTTTGCATAGATCCCGATTCCTCAAGCTGCACTGCGCCCTCATCATCAAGGACTAAGTTTGGTGATGCAGATAGTCTACGAGATGGTGCCGAGTTCTAAGCTCTCTTCAGATTGCAGAACTTGTGCAGATACAATTACTTCTCCCTCTTTACATATAGGGGGATTTATTCTTGCCGGGACACACAAAGATCCAACAATGTATTATTGTCTATATCATAGTTCATAGAGCCTTGTGATATAAGCAGGACCCCCCCCCCCCACCTGATTGGGAGCTTCTGGCTATTCTCTTGCCATAGGGTCATTTACACTTGGCGTACTGGCGTAAAAGAAAATGCTGGTATCGTGCCCTTTACTCCGGGTGAATTCACTTTTCTATGCCTGCCAGTATCTGTCCCATGTGAGGCAGCTTGTTCCTCGCCACCCTCTCTCCTGAGGTTATATTGCGACTTCTGCTCTTTACTGGGCGGCATTGTGCAGCGGAATAAGTTTCAGGTCAAAAGACAAGGACCACTATGTACGTGCAGAAAGTTTTGAACCGTATCCGGGGATATGGCGCACAGCCTCACACTCTTTGGAGCTATACTGGGTGACTATGATATGATAGGTTATTTATAAAGCGCTCAATACCCAGAGGTTTCTAAGCAGGGACCCGGGGATCGAACCTGTGTTGCTCCGGGTCGTCTTACTTCCAAGGCGAGCATGTTGCCCCTGAGCTATCCTCCCGAGACCTGATCATGGACCACACTCCTGCCTTACTGCGTCCGTACTGTAAATACCAAGTTAAATGAAGACTTTACGGTCCCAGCCACTAATAACACAGTACCTGAGAGGCTAGTTCTGCTGCTGAAGTTGCATTAATCCAAGAGAGTGGATAGTTCTAATAAAGAGATTTGTGTCCCGTTCCCAGTCACATAAGAACCCAGAAACACACTTTCATCACTCTGTAGCAGGGAGTGAGTCTTTGCAGGTCAATAAATCCGCCTCCACCAGGAATGAACAATGAAAAAGACTCCAGCAGCGTTCCCACACGGAAACGCACTCCCTCCACTCTCTCATACCCAGTATAAACCACTGCATACTGATCGTGGGCTATTGTGCACGTAGCCCATGCCAACCACATCCTCTCTACAGTAGAAACACTGCAAGGTGGAAGTCCCTAATGACTTTGAGAAGAAACAGATAGAGGCTAAAACACTGTTTTGCTTCTTTCAGAGTGTTATTAAATGGGCAAAACATTTACACAATGAGTTAAAAGAACCCATCTGCCACCAGCCCTTTTACTTCCACCTATCTAGGTGAGCATGGTTGCCCTGAGAAATGTAGGGGGCATCTACAGGTGCACCCACCTTATGGATGCCTGCACCTTGGAAACATTTATGTAGTAAATATGGCTGAGATTTGTGGTCACCAGTGAGATTAGGGATTGTCTCATTGGGGCGATACAAATAGTTAGGACTCCAAAAGGGAAGACAGAAGTGGCCCATTTGAGTCTCCAGCTTTACTGCATCTTCATGAAAAATCTGCTAAAGTGGATAAGAGTTCCCAAACCTATTTCAAGAAATAGCAAAAACTAACATGGGGCTACTCTGGCTCATAAAATTGACTTTCTGCCCTAAGAGTGACCAGAGCAGCGATGTATTCCAGAGTTTCTTGTCAAGAGATTTGTTGCAGATTACTTTGTAAATACCACATTCACAAAGCACTATTATCTTAAGGTAATTGAGAGGTGCAGAGGGCTGTATTGTTCAAACAATGTAATTGATGTATGATGGGATCTCGGACTGCACATTACAGCGCCAAATACAAGATTTACTTTAGGAAGAGATTTGAAATGTTACATATATTATCCTTAGCTGTTGTTTTTTTTGTTTTTTTGCCAGGGCTATACCAAATCAATTGATATCTGGTCTGTTGGTTGCATTTTGGCAGAGATGCTATCTAACAGACCCATCTTCCCAGGAAAACATTATCTTGATCAGCTTAACCATATCCTAGGTAAGTGTATTCTGATTTCAGTTGCCTAAAAAGCAAATGTATGGTTTGGTTTTGCAGCCGGAGTCTGTTGCAAGTAATCCTAATAAGCCAGTGACCTTCATAAAAAATCTCAGTAATCAATTGAAGTCATAAATATGGCACATAGGAATGTATTTTTGATGATTTTGTAAATGAAGATGATGCAAATAGAAACACAATCTAGTGCATCCACTAGACAAAGGGGATGTTTAGGTGGAGGAAAACTTGGGAACCTATGTGCGCGCAGGAGACTTGTGGGAGTCCCTACTCACACAAGTCACCTGCGTGCACAAATTCAGATTTATAAGAAGGAATTTTAATAGGTAGCGTTTTTGCATGGATAGAGATTCCCCCATCCCACGTGACGGCTGTGAGCATAGATCTTAAGAGGTTTTAGATGGTTTGGGTATTAAAGTAACTGTTGAATACCTTGTTCAGAGGAGCAATTGAGTAGGGTGGGAAGGGAACAACTCTGGGTGGAGGCTGGCATATCAAGAAGTGTACAGTAAGGGCAAAAGGACCCTCTTTTTTGATGGAGGCCTGACTCCAGAGGGTTTAGGCAAATATATCAAAAGAAATTGGAGTCAAAGGCTACCCTTGTCAGTGATATACGTTATCCAAAGCTCCACTGCACCCTTTTAGACAAACCACCTTAGCGTCACTGACAAGGGTAGCCTTTGACTCCAATTTCTTTCGATATATATGGCTGGCATATCAATCCAGCCTGCAGAGGAGTAGGGTGGAGGTAAATTTTGTAATAGAGCGAAAGGTGAAATCTGTAATGTCAGCACTTCAACTCCACTGAGTGCTTTTTTTTCTTTGATTAGGTGCGGCCTGCATTATTCGCCATTATCACTTTTTTCCCCACCCACCTGCCCCCTCACTTCTGAAAACGGGGGGGTTCACCCCCGAACCCCTCTCCCTTTTATCTTTGCACTGTTCCTATGCTACCCCTAACACGTTTAATTGCATGCACAAATACCCATACACCACCTTCTGCCCCCTCCCCACACTAACATACACACACACTTACCTCTCTTCCCACTTTCGCCGTCCAGATGTTTTCAGCCATGCCTATCAACCCCTATGCGCACTCTTGTGCGGCAGGGGCAAGACAGTTAGATTTAGAAAGGCCGCTCTGTGCATTCACAGAGAGGTCTTTCTAAATCTGTCATTTTTTTCGATTTTAATAGAAAAAGCCTGTTTAACTTAGTACCGAAATTTCAGATCACTGTTGGAGAACCCCAGGTTGCAAGCCTGGGTGAGATGGGGGTGTTTAGTGGAAATAGGGTATCTGTGGATTAGGGGGTGTGGCTTTAGAGGCCAGGTGAAAGAACTTCGATTTTCAAGGAGCAGAGTACCTGAAAATGCATTACCACCTGGTTTTGGATAGAAGATTGGCATCATTAACTGCCAAAGGACAGCTCATGGGTGAAGATTTGAGTATCATTGGTAAGTCGATCAGAGAATACAATGCAGGTCATAAGGTTTCTTAGAGGCTTTAGATAGTGTGATGAGGAGCACGGACCTATAGAAGTGAGTGTGGATTGCAGAGGTAGTCACTGAGATGTATAATGTGCCCTGAAAGCCGCAGTATGAAGAAAGTCTGGAGGAGGGTTATAACTGTGAATGAGCTATGAATGAGGATATCTCATATGGCAGTGGTGAAGGAATTTGAGTCATGGGTGAGCGCTGTCTCTAAAGTGTGTGCCATGGAACCCAGATTTGAGGAATGTCACTCATTAATTTGGTCTCCAAATAGTGTTGCAGTTGAAGACCAGATATTTGTGTTTTTTAAATGGATGCACGCTTAGTCTCCTTGGTACCTGTAGCTGAAGAGTTTTGGAGAAATAGCTGACAAATGAGTTTGTGATAATGAGGAGGCAAAGCATGGAGTCAGTGGTTTAGAAAGTGATAAGTACCAACTGTCTAAGGTCATGTCTAGCTTTCAAGAAATGGAGAGGCTATGGTGCAATAGAAGACTTGAGTCCAGAGCAGTAGTGCAAACAAATAGCAATTATTTTAGGATGCCAGGGCACACCTTTATTTGCCAGTGGTGCATTGTGAGTTACATTGTTGCCCTCAACTGTTGGATTACTGGTTAGTGCCATTGGGAGTGTGTGCAAGAGGGAGGCAAGCAAGGAGGCAGGGAGTAAGGGAACGTGCAGGGTAACACAGCTCAAAGGAACATGTGCGTGCTGAATTGAGCTCTCCTTAGAAATATGACTGGGACTGCAGTGGGAAGAGCTTTTCCTAAGTTCAAGATCATGGAAGAGGAGATTCTGGATGTCAGAGGTCTGGTAGATGAGGGTGATGCTAAGAGCAGCTGATATGGGCAGCAATGTGTTCAGAAGAGGAGATACAATCATAAGGGGGCAGCGCAGCTGTATTTGTTCTAAGCTGGGCAGAGTGAGTGAGAAAAGGTAGCTCTATCCGTGTGCAAGGCAGCATCACAGTAAGATGTGGGTGTCAAAATGGTTAGGAAGAAAGGCGTTCTTGTTAAGAGATTGGGCATTCTATATTGCTAGTTTTGTGGAGTAGAAGATGGGATGCTCCTTCGGGGTGACACATTGTAGGTGTAGGGTGATTGAGAAGAGTCATTGTGGCTAGGGATTGAGGTTTGGGATAGGGTAGAAAGAGAAGGCGATCTGGTCAATGTAGAAGGGAGTAGACCAGGGTGAAGGATAGAGATATGGTGAGGGTGGTTGTGGGGGATATGCAGGAACATGCTAGAGGAGCATCAGTGGACTAGGAATGGACCTTGATAAGTAGAAATGGGTCGGCAGATGTTTTAGAGCCGAAGAGGAGTAGGAGATGTGATCCTTTCATCATCCAACCTTCCGGGAGTACACCTCAGCTCTTGGTTGTCATGTGTTGGGCAAGGAGTGTGGCAGTAGGCCCCTTGTAGTTGTAATAGGCATAAACGGGGAGTTAGTCTTTGTAAAGCCTTTGGCCTTTGAAGTTTAGAAGCTCAAGCCACATACCCTGGGAAACTGGTATCTCATTTGGTCCTCGAAGCCACTGAAAAAGGCCAGAATGGCTCATCACAGATCCAGGAAGCTGTTGCAGGTTCTTAGTTTTGCAGGGAGAGCACACATTTGTTTTTGCACCAGGACCCCCAGGTGGTAGTCTGGTTCTTCAGATATAGCAGGATGTTGTATAAAACCCTTTAAATAAAGGTGACGCCTTTTAAAGCATAGACCACTGCAGAATGAAGAATATATGGCTAATGCTTTTGCTTTAGAGCTCCTCGAAGCAGTCTCTCAATTCCGTAATCCAATTGCAGGTTCTGTTTATTTTCCGCTGTCCTCCAGAATATTTTCTCTCAATTTAAATATTTTAATTCATGTGGTGGCCTTATTTTTCAGGTTTGTCTAAAAAATTTTTTTTAGTAGTTTGTCCCTTGGCTACATTTTTGTTTCTCCCGCTATCTGATTGGCCAGTTTGGAGAATGCATTTTTTGCATTCATTAGCAGCTTACGTCTTATTCATGGGATGTTGTCAGCCATTTTTGTACTGAGTAGTAAGCTTGGAACCCTCGAAAGGGGGTTAATTCCTATAATTTTCAGCCTCAACGTTTTTCCTACTCTTATCGAGCTCCTTTCATCTGGTTGTCTCTTTCGCCAGGACTTGGCTCCCCCTCTGCTAGAGAGTTACTTTTTAGACTGTATATCGACTTAGCTTATTATTTTACATGGACATTTTCTCCCTCTTGTAGTATTCCTGTTTTTCTGTACTAAAAAAGCAGGGAATGAAGCTAGTTGGTAACCATTGAGAGCTCAATGATGACTCGGTTGGGAGTATGCTTGCTAACATTGATTTTAAAATCTGCTTCCTTGCAGTGGTTACCGCTCCTTTTGTAATGTGGGTGGAGACCATACTCGAAAGGTGCAATCTCCCATTTTGTTTACAACCATAGGAGTGTCTGACAACCCTCCACTAACCCGTCAGACTTCTTATCCACACAACATACATACCTTTCCAGACTCACCAGGTAATTGTCACCTTCACTTAGCACATCTACCTTCAATAATTAAACTTTCAACTGCAGCTTAAAGATAAACTGTCTACTGCTCTCACCCCTCTCCTGGACTTTAATTTGTCGCAACACTAATCAACTCATTAAATATGCATTTCCCAACTACAGAACTGATCCATCACTATTGATCTCACAAACACCTTCCTCGAGGACCTCTTCAAAGAAAGAGTTGCGAACAAGAATGGTACTTTCATCAACTACCTGATCGTAGCTCCTTGCTCAGACAGGTGTGGCTCAGTTCAGAGAATTTTACACAAGTTAATGCAGAGCTCTTCCATTCAAATGCAGAAGAAGGGAGGTGGATAGTGGAGGTGGAGTAGCATTCATTGTCTGACTTTAAGCTTGGCAAGAACATCCAAGGTCGCACATTTGCATCATTTGAATTGATTAACTTGCTATTGCACATTTTCTAGTACATGCATCGTCACTCTAACAAAAGGAGCATTCATCTTCGAAAGTGAACATCTGGGTTGATGGTTCCAACACTTTGCCTTTATTAGTGATGTAGACCAACCAAGGCTTCACCCAGGTAGATTACTGGCTTTCCCCTTGTAGGGGATTAAGCTACTCACTAAGGTGATCACTTACTCCATCATATACCCTCCCTAACAGAAAAGCAGCATCCTCTGAGCTTCTTGGAAAACTGATTAGTCACAGCATGCGTTATGCTCCTCGGAGTCCTCTTTGGTTCCATATGTACCAGCTTTGTTCTAGCTGGTCCCATGATGCATGGCCTGAACCAAAGTAAATTATTTGAATTACCACAAAGTAATTTATTTCTTTGAAATTACATGAAACCCGGTAGCTGTGTAACGTTCCTTATTTATTTTATTTGTATTTGGTTTAAACCTTTACAAGATGGAAAAACGAAATCAGATCAGAAAACTTACACAAAGTCCAATCCAACATAAACATTAATAATAAAAATACTAGATAGTAGATAAAATCAGTTTTCATCTTATAGGAGCATAACAAACAAATTAAAACATTAAAGCATAACAAATACATAGTTGCACATATGTTAACGCAGGTAAAAGTCTCTACTAGAGGGTAGGAAAGGGGGGAAAAAAGAAAATGAAAATGTGTCTAGTACATATATCCTAGACCTTGTACAGTAAAAGTATTATAAAGAAAAGAAATTGAAGAGGACAGATTACAGTAGATAGAAACTACAGGTTTAAACTTTTAATAAAACCTGATGAGGCTAAACACTCACACTCATGAATAGTATGGATGTTAAGGCACCGTTTCCATGCCCACTCTTCATGATATGTAATGGAGTTCACTTTCAAGGGCTCAAGAGATTTTGCTCTCAATGGCTCTAATGACCCACACTCCATAACCAGATGTTTTAAGATCTCCAACTTCTCAGAGCAACACCTACAACTGGCTGAACCCGCTGGGATTAAGGATCTCCTCGCTAAGATTTCCCTGGTAGGTAGCACATTCCATCGAGCCCTAAGGATGGTGCCTCTATAAGATCTATTTGGAAATTGGAGCATAACCTTCGTAAGCTAACCTCTGGTTCTATGTTCTTGATTCAAGTGGAGCAAAGAAGGATAAGAATGAAAGTCATCAATGGTCTGAGACAAGTCCAGATCGAATAATGCACGTTTGACCTTCATAGGGTTTGCAGTCAAGATCTCAACAGACAAACCAATCTGATCAAGGATGCGTACTGATCTATCCCTCAATGAGATCAGCGTCCGAGAGAAATTCATATTTCTACCCATTAGGTGGTACAGGGTATTTGGAGGTGATGTAATAATTTTTGAGTAGAGAGAAAGACAGGCCCATTGTACCCGTGCCCACATAGAAATTGTCCCCAGTTCAAACCGAATTGCAGAAATAGGAACCGCATTCTGGATGCCCAAAATTCTTCTCCAAATGTGGCCCTCTATTCTATTGAGGATACTACTTACTTGCTTGGATTGTAATTACAGGCCGTAAATCAGTTTGGGGATTATTTTGCTTTCAAAGAAAATCAGTTCTGGATCAAGAGAACATTACCCAAACCTTCTATCGATCCTTACCATATGAGCCTCCAATAATTTCACCTTATATGCAATGGGCTCAGTTATTGCTTTAGAGCCCTGGTAGGCTAAAAAATTGAAGTCCAAATATCGCACTGACCCAGAAAGCTTCAGGGTAATCCCTCCCAAATTTCCAACAAACCCCAAGGTCTTTGCCCTCGCTTTCCTGAAGGATAACATTTTTGTTTTATTAGGGTTCATTAATAAACCATTGGCTTGAGCATACAATTCAAAGTTTGTGAGAGACCGTTGTAACCCCACCTTAGTGAGATCAAAGATTAATAAGTCGTCTGCTTATGCAAGCCATACAATTTTTTTCCTTTCCGATCTTAGGTGCAAGAAGCCCTTTCTTCATTAGCGAGA
Source organism: Ambystoma mexicanum (assembly GCF_040938575.1). Lineage (NCBI taxonomy): Eukaryota > Metazoa > Chordata > Amphibia > Caudata > Ambystomatidae > Ambystoma > Ambystoma mexicanum. The sequence continues at coordinate 1,607,388,036 of NC_090932.1, forward strand.
GCGTGACGTCTGAGAAATATTGGTTGAAAAGCCAGGGGGCCAGGATGCAGCCCTACCAAACCCCCTGGTAAGAGAAAATTATCTTCGAAATATCCCCTTTTTGGCTTAGGCGAACCTGGATACCACAGTTTTCATAAACTCGGCTAATCGGTCTTAGGAGCCCCATAGGCATGCCCCAATTAGCTAGCTTGTGCCACAATCTGGCCCGATCTACACAGTCAAAAGCAGCAGTCAAATCGATCAAGGCAATGTACGTGCATCTCCCCGATGTTGTCCACGCTGCTTCTTGCACGCACTTAAGGGCAAGACCGTTGATATTGGTCGAGAGGCCCTTCCTAAAACCACTCCGGAATTGGTCCAACGGATGGTAGTGCCCAATCTTCAAGATGTGATAGCAAAAATGACGAGAAGATCTTACAGTCAGCATCAATAATTGAAATTGGACGGTAGTTAGATGGATCAGTCCTGCTACCATACTTGAAGATTGGGACGACGTGGGCCGTGTTCCAAGAAATCGGAGTTACACCTGTGGTGAGAATGTCACTAAACTCCAGGCACAAAAGATGAGCCCAAATAGGTTGATTATCCTTCAGTATTTGTGAGGCCATTCGGGCCCGGGGCCCATGATCGCTTGCATTTGGAGATCAGTTTTTGAATAGTGTTAATATCAAGAGGAGGGTCCCACCTTTCACCAGTGGTTAGATCTAAAGCTAATGTAGGGTCCACCTTAGGCAGCCCAAACCTTTCCTCGTAAAACTTGACCCATTCCTGTTCAGATATTGAGTTCAACTGGCAGGTTACATAATTGGGATCCTGCCCATTAACCAAATAACAAAAGGCACTCAAATCGGTGGTAATTAGGATCCCAAGCATCTTTTCTACATCACATTGGAGCATTTGAGACTTAATTGATTGACAGTAATTTTTATGATTGCTTAAGTTTACCAATTAACTCCTTACGGATAACCGCATCAAGATGAGTACGCTGGATCTCACTACTCTCTTCACGTTTTTTTTGCATTAGCAAGTTCGGCATTATAGCAATGAATGTGCATGACTTGTAGATTCCTGATGGCTCCACTGCCCGCCCATCTATCATTTGTCCAACAAACGAGTGAAGCTCATTCGCATTAAAGTTGATAAACTTTCACTCGTAAATCAACGGATTAAGTGCCAGTGAGAGATTAGCGTTCAAGCAGCGAATATTCAAGTCAGTCCATCTGACTGCATTACCCGCCACATTAGCTGTCAGCCAGAGCTGTTACCAACATTTTCTAGTACAAGGAAACCAATCGAACTGCGCAGTTAGAATGGAGTGATCACTCCAGGCAGTCCTCTGAATCTAAAATGACCGGCAGCGGTTCATTAAGAAGGGGTCAACAAAGGTATAATCACTGAGGGAGGAGCTATCCCCTCTGTGCCACGTGTGCCATTCTCCAACGTTACGGGAGTCAACCGTTCTTCCCACAAGAGGGAAGTGCGCCCCCCCCCCAGTCCCACACACCACTTAAGTTCTGCGGATTTCTCCCCTGAGTAATCATTGGGAATCTCATCAAGCTCCAACAATTGGTGGAGTTGGTCAGTCTGCGTTCGGACCTCCCATCACTATTACTTTCCCATTTGAATAGGACCCAAGCCAAACATCAACTGCCAGGCAGACCCCATCCACAAAAAGATCCACATGTTCCATGCCCTTGTGCCAGTAAATATTGAGCAATAAAAGATTGATCAATCCATCTGCAGTCCTACAGCCCACACCCAGGGCACCAAACGGTAGGCCTGCGAGTTCTACCCCACTAAGACCCAAGGAGAGTTCCACTGAAATCAAAAGTCCACATAAAGGTCTAACCAGCCAATCCCCCGTCCCCCATTCCCCACCACACCCCCCCCGTACCTTCCCTGGCTGGCTGAATAAAGAGACTTTACCTGTCTAAACTAGGTGCAGATGCCAGCCAGGTCTCCTGTAGGCAAATACAATGTGCACGTCTTAAATTGTTCATACAGGAAATGTTAGAAAAAAGATGGGAGTTGCCTCGGGTATTCCTGGATTTTAAACATAACGGTGCAATCTTCCAAACATCACCCATAGGGACCTCATTCTCACTGAACCAGTGTTTGCCATAAGGAAGAGATGATTGAGGCCCAGTCAATGTCCGTCATCACACCCCTACAATCAGACTGGTCCGGATTAACTGCTACTGTTGGTTGACTAACAACGGGTAAAGCTTCCCTACTAGATGGCATTCCATTCCTCACCCACACATCAGTGAAATTTCAAATCCCACACCAAGTAGCGCTTCACTTTGTGTGAAAATAAGTTCCCTTACCAAGGGAGAGGACAGGTAGATGATACTAGTGCTCAAGTCCTCTCTCTCTCTGGGAAGGAAACCCTCCAAATGTCGGCCGGAGCCACCAAAGCCAAACAAAGAATAGCTGCGAAAATAGCTAGAATGTTAGGCTGGTTCATACAGATCCGGTAGTCAGACTCAAGAATACAGCAAATTTTGATTTGGTGAGATCCATTGCTAAGTCCTTTCGCTATCTGCTGAGGTCCAGCTGCCCCCTTAAGGGCAGCAGAATAGGTGCGTCCACTCAAGGGAGCACCGTTGGACCCTTGGGCCCCAACACTATTAGCTGCACAAGCCTTTAAACAGTCTCCTGCAGCAGATCTGGTAGGGTAATGGAGTCGCTGAAGCAAATCCTTCATCCCCGCTGAAACCTGGGGATAGTTGGATTCAGGTGGGATATGAACCAGGTCTTTCAAAAACTGTGATTTGCCCTTTCCGGACCCAACCTCCACATTATCCAAGTCAGTAACAAATTTAGAGGCAAGAGATAGAGGTTCGGGGCTGCCTGCCCTACCCTTAATAGCAATGGATGGGCGATTTGCACCAAACAATCCCTCCATATTTAGACCTTTTGGGGGCAAAATCAGCCTTTGTTTCACCTGGGGGCCAGATCTTACCTACCATATCCTTTAAAGGAATCGTGGCAGAAGTGGACGCCCCTTCAGTTGGTCCTCAGATGGACTGAATATGGTTGGCAAATGAACTAGGTAGATGGGTACTCACACTCTGACCACCCCATGATACGGGAGGGAAGGGAATAACAGGGAGGCCATTCGCCTCCAGGCCATAACTAGTATCAGGAGGGCCCCTACCAACTGAAAGAGCTCCACTTTTCCCCCAAGGTGCCATTGGTAAGGATTGAAATGGCAGGAACTTGGTCCTGCACGCCAATGTCCGTCTGTGCCATGAAGTCAGCCACCTCAATGGTTGGCAAAGACTCCAAATTCGGAGTCGCGTGCTCCGGCACAGGTGACAATCTGGTACGGAAAACGGTACAATGAGCAGTTCTAAGTGACAGAATTCTGTTTTTCCTAGCTCCATTCTGCGTTTCATCATTTTCCCTTTCAAGGCATTAGTAGATTTGGCCAAGAGTGGGGAGCTAGCCCGAGCATTTGGCAGCACCCCCTCATCTCCCATGTCACCTTTAACTCCCTCACTCATAGATAATTATTTAGTGAGGTTAATGAAGGGGGGGGGGGGGGGAGTGCCCATTGAACCATGAGCCAGGTGGATAGTTGGAAAGATACCCACAGCCAATTCCTCAACCAGCTCCTGGATGGTCAAATGGTCATTTACACATGCATTGTTTGAGATTTCAATAACAGCCACCGGGTCATTAACAAAATTAACATTAGAGTGCTGCCCCCTCAATACAGCTTCCGCCTCCCTCATTCCAAAATGGCCAAAGCAAACTTCTGACCCAATCTCCTAAAGTTTATGGGTAACATCGGCCAACACCGCATTAGTAGATTTCAAATCAGCCCAGATATTGTCATATACGGAGACGAATGAGTTCAACACCATATTTAGGACAGATACAGTTGGGTGAGTCAAACATATGCGCTCATCTATCTCCCTTAGTGTATGATGAAGGGCTGATGATTCATCCTGGCCCCCAGGGCCCACCGCCCCCAAAGAGGGTGGCAATGAGCACCCATGCTTGTGGCCAGCCATATCGCAGTTTATCATGTCGACCAGAGGGGTCGGTGAGTCAAAAGTGGGTGCTTCGCATGAGTTATGAGGCTGATTTTGGATAAGGTCTAAATTCAAAGCCTCCAATTCTTCCTCCGCATGGTCAGCCTTTTCAGTAATGCGGATATCAGTTAGATCTTTGGGCCCCCTGAAGTTGGGTTGTGAGGCCATCACTGAATGGTCAAGCATTGCTTTACCCTTCATGGCAGGGATAGATTTAATCTCTGTGCTAGTTATAGCGGGTTTTTACAAAATAATGGTCCATAACCCATTGCCCGGAGACAGGTCTCGAGGCCGGGATTAATTTTGGTGTCCGATGGAGTAGTGGCTGAGTGAGTAGCGCTGGACTTGTATCCCATGTGAATCAACGGATGAGGGCAGCATCAATATTAGTTGAAATGTTCAGGACCCCAGGATTTGCCCCCACACCCACATAATGGAAGATCACCATTGGTTCAAGGGGTGGAGGTGGGTTCCCCGGCGTAAACAGAAGCTTAGGGCATGTATTTAAGGCACCAGAGGGTCCCTCCTCTCCTTACGCAGAGAGTATAGCCCCTGTTTCAAGGGGGAGGGGTACGTTCCCCACAGTACACAACAATTGGGGAAGGCTTCTATTTGTAGAAGTCTGTGATTCAAGTGTCATGATCTCTGCTTCCAAAAGATCAGGACTTGCCAGACTCTCTTGAAAGCAGACCCATAACCCCGGTTCCGAGTGCCAGCCAGTCCCAATTGGGACTTTTTGGACCCTGTCCTGGCGCCAGTGGCACCAGGCTCATAAAGATGCCCAGTCCCAGCGCTGGAAGCGCCGGGCTCATAATGCTTGGGTGGACTTACCTGCAGCAGACCATGCTGCTTACTTACCTGCCAGTTGAACCCCTGATCCTCTTCTGTTTGGGACTACTTTTCCTGTTGGGTGGGGCAGGGGCCACTCCCTAGGTTCAGAACACTGGAACTCTTCTGGAAAGCAGGAACTCTTTTCTTACCTAGGCGTGGCTGTGGAAGGAGACACCTAAGCACTACAGGAGGCTATTTAAACCACAACCGATGGATGAATCTTGCTTTGCGTTATTCTGCATTCTCTGCAGCAGAACGCTCATCGTGTCTTCTGCTTCTGATCCTGGGCCTAAGGGAACAAAGGCTTACCATCCTGGAATCCAGTCTTCAGCAGCACCTGTAAAGACAAAGAAAGAACAGGTTAGCACTACGGTCTTCAGTGGCAGCGCATCTCTTACCTGGTCCATCGGCTGTCACCAACGTATCGCGCTGCATTCCGGCATCTGAAAGACAAAGGCTTACCTACTCTTCGCATGCTCCGGAGGTCTTCGCACTGCATTCCGGCATCTGAAAGACAAAAGCTTACCAGCTCTTCGCACGCTCCGGAGGCCTTCTGCGCTGTATCCTGCATCTGAAAGACAAAAGAAGGTGCGTTTAAAGACATTGGGCAACTTTATTACTCACGTGCCATTACTCCTTCCCACGCCGAATCCAGTGGGTATTCCAGCACCCTTCAGCTTCTGTAAAGCTCCGAACTTGTACCTGCAAGATAAAAGGGACAGTTAGTGCGCATCGTGAAGCAGGCTACAAGCGCTTACTTACGTGCTTCCAGGCGCTTCTATTCCTCTCGCGGGTTCGATCCTCAACTCTCATCAGCCCGCCATCCGCCATCGCCGGAACCCTGCAAAACAAGAGATATCATTACAAAAGACTTTTAAGACATTTGAAGTGCCCAGAACTTACCGTTCGTGCAGTTAACGACGGACAGCAGTCCTCTGAGGTCAAGAGGCCTGCACCCTTATCCAGTGAAGAAACTGGTTACGGCACCCTGCCCCGAGGCAGATGGAGAGCTCGGCGTTCACTTACCTAAGACATCTTACTCTTCGAGTCAGACATACAGTGCACAGAGGTCCAGCCCAAAGAGCCAACCGTGTGTTACACATCACCTTTGAAGATACGGCATTCACCCAGTCAAGACCGGCGCCTCTGCGGGAATCAGGTGAGCGTTACATCAAGGCCCCCCCAACTGCTCCCCTTGACAGATTCAATTTCCGCCATCCGCTCCTGGGACGGAGTTTTCAGGCCAGCCCAACTCTGTAGGCCCGACCTCATAGGTGATTCTTAAATTAACCCACATGTCCGGCTGAGCAGCATGGAAGATGGAGGCTGGTGTACTAACCACAACCAAAGTCAATTCCTGGGTAAAAGTGAGAGACCAATGGTCACGCCCAGCTGTCTCCAAGGGTGCCGGAGAAAAAGGTTTACACCAAGATTGACAGCGTATGTTCCAGGGAGCAGTAATGGTACCGCGCAAGTCTTTCATAGAGGACATCCTGGAAGCCAAGCCAAGTCAAGTCAAGGCAAGCACCTCAGCAGCCCACAGCCCCTGAGAGCAATGCCCAGCAGAGTTTGATTCAGACGCAGGGCTAAGTTCAGTACAGTTATTAGTAGTAGGAGCTAAGAGTCTGGAGCGGGGAGCTTGATCACTTACTGCATGCAGCTAATGAAACTAACTGCAAACAGCTGCTCTCGACTCTGCTTCGCTCTGCAGTTGCTCCGAGTTGAAGTAGGCTCCTCCTGCAAGACTCAATGGACAGTGAAAACAGCCTCATTTGAAACGGCACAGTTCACTGCAAACAACTGCTCCCGACTCTGCTCTCGACTCCATTCCTTATCCATACTGATCCTAGAGCAATTTCTTTTCTAATTTTAGTTGTTGAGTAAATACACGGACAAAGAAAAAGGCACTCATACCATAACAGCGGTTTCCCCACATTTTCTTCCCAACCAACCCACCCCCCACCTACTCACCTGCCCCAACTAAAACAAGTGATTTCAAATGAATGACACATTTTTAGGCACAATCTGCTACTGAGAAACTGAGGCCTGTATAATAATACTACCTCCTCACGGCCCGTTAATCTCCTCTGGATCCTTATGCCCTCTTCCTTTCTGATTCTTCACTGCACTTGGATGCCTCCTCCAGTCTCTCACTGGTCCATCTCACATTATTCACCACATTTCAGACCTCTGTATCTCTCAACAACATAGAAATCCAGCCGTGAGCCGGGTTAACGTCGCTTCAGACATTCTATATAAATTCACTAATGAACATCCCACCCCATTTCTGTATAGCAAGCTCACATTACTCCCTAAAGGAGTCTACTTAGTCATTGACCATAGCCGTTAGTTTGTCCATTGTGCACATTTCTTTACGTTTTTGTAGCCAGACAGTGACAAGGGGTGTTGGAGCGCTTCCATTTCTGCCCTAACCATGGCTTCCCACATTCTAGGATATCTATATTGCTAGTTAGCTGGGGGAGCTCCCAAAAGAAGTTGAAGAGAATTCATTGGATGACGCTCCTAAGTAACTTCAGTCATCCACCCCAGGAGATCCCTCCAATATCTCTGCGCTTTCCGGCAGTGCCGCCATAGATGAGCGAGGGAATCCACGCCCCCCACAGCACCTTGGGCATAGTAGAGGCGCTCGCAAAATTTTAGCAATCTTCAGTGGATCTCGGTGCCAGCCATGCAATATCATAAATTCGAAGGGATTCTGTCCTCCGACGTATTCCTTATCTTAGATATCTCTTTCCAGCTTTGCTGGCCTCGGAATGTTTTTCTCTCTAGAGGGCGCTGCGCGTCGACGTCCGCTGAGTCGATGTCCCTCGACAGCCGCCGTATCGACGTCATCCTGCCTATAAAGGCCGCGCGCAGCGTCCGTTGCTCAGTTCCGTTTTTCCGCGCTTACTCAGTGCCTCGGAATATCGTTGCTCAGTTTCGTAGAGAATTATTCTAATTTCCTTGTGATATTCGATCCATACTCAATGGCTTCCTCGTCTGAACCGACGACCCCTCTGTCCGGCTTTAAAAAATGCTGAGACTGTGGAAAAAAATGTCGCTGACTGACCCTCACAGGGTCTGTCTGTGGTGTTTGGGAGCTGATCACCATTGTTCGGAGTGCGAGGACTGTATGTCCATGACAGCTAAGGCCCTGAAGGAGCGTAGGGGGAAGCTGGAAAAAGGTAAGACTTCTAAAGCTTCTTCTTCCTCGACGAAGTCGAGACATTCATCTCCTCGTCACCATTCGCGCTCCAGGTCTCGACGCGGGTCCCATCACTCCTCGAGATCGAAGCACTCGAAAAGGAGACGCCGAAGATCCCCTTCTTCGTCCTCCTCTTCCTCGGTTTCACCTAAGAGAATCCCTTGCCCCACGAAACATAGTTCCCGGGCTGAATGGGAGGAATTCCGAAAAAATATGATGAGCGTCTTCGAGAAAGCGGCCTCGACCCCCCTTGAAGACTGCCGAGAGCGATGCTCTGGTCGAAAGACCCGAAGGTCCAAAACGCCGCGAGTCGCAGTACCGGGCGAAGGAAGCTTCTCGAGCGTGTCACAAACCCTCGAAGACCTTCTTCGAAGGTTCCGTCGATGCCGAGGTCAGTGTCTTCGACGCCGTTGTCGAAGGGACCTTCGACACACGGGTCTGTCGACTCAACGCCATCCTCGACACCGGTGTCGACGCCAAGGAAAGTCACGGTTGCGGCGCACCCAGTGGCTATTCCCAGGTCTTCGATGACGATGTCGTCGAGATTGTCGACATCCTCAAGCAGAATTCCAATTCTATGGAGGACCTCGAGGCCTCCACCTTTGTTTTCAACGCCACGTTCGAAGCCTTCGGCGTCAACGACATCGACGTTTTCAAGGCCAATTACAAGAAGTTTGGCACCCTCTGCCTTGGAGATGGGTTTCACACCCTTTGTGAGTTCCGACCACTTGAGAACAATGTCCTCAATTATGGAAGAGGGAGAACTATCTGACCAAGAAGAGACATTTGAGTTGCAGGGATCTGCAACCCCAGTTCAAGAGGAGTTATCCTCAGAGGAACGCAGAATAAAGGAGCTCCATGGTTCTTTACATGAGGCAAGTGGTTTAGACACTTCCCCAGAGGTGGAGTTCGCTAGGCCAGACCCGGGGAAGCATGCTGAAACCCCTTATAAGAGCCTTAATGGCCAGGACCACAGAATTTATGGGGTGGTCAACACCTTCACAGGCTTTCCAACAGGATGACCTCACAGATATTCTTGATAAAGGTCCACAGGAGGATCCTGTAGTACCTTTTCATAAAGCTCTTCAAAGAAAAATCATGACGAACTGGGAAACCCCAGATGTCGTCCCGGGAGTAAATAAAAAACTGTCTACTAAATACAGGGTATCTTCTGCAGACCCGGAGTTTTTGTCCAAACACCCATCCCCAGAAAGTCTGGTGGTACAGGCAGCATCTTCTACTGACATCAAGACTGCTTACCCTACCGTCCCACAGGACAGGGACGATAAAAAATACGATGCTATGGCTAAGAAAGTCTTTTTGGCATGTAGCATGGCGTTAAAATCTATTAATGCTACTTGCACCCTTGCTAGATTTAGCCATACACTTTGGGAGTGTGCTTCTACAGCGGCTGACTGCATCCCGGAGGGAGAAGAAAAGGAGGCGTTCCTATATATCATAAAGGACGGTAAAGACGCTATGTGCGAATCCCTCCAGATGGGCATTGATTCGGCTGACAGTATCAGCAGAGCAATGGCGGCAAGTACAACAACCAGGAGATTTGCTTGGTTGAGAAAGTCTGATTTTGCCCCAGATGTGCAAGCCAGGCTCTTGAATATGCCATTTGATGGCTCTTCTTTGTTTGGGAAAAAGGCGGATGACAGTTTAGAAAAACTGCAAACATCAAAGGCAGCAGCAAAATCCCTAGGCGCTGCAATCCGTCAGACACCTTTTCGTCCCACAGGAACCTCTGCGAGAGGCAAGTCCTTTCGCTTCTACTCCGCATTCGGAAGAGGTAGAGGACGACCGGCTCAAAGGGGACAAAGAAGAACTACCCGAGGTGGACGGGGTAGATATTCAAAAGCCGCAGCAACAGCAGGTGCCTCTTTACCATCGGCATCTGCATCAGCCGCCCAAAAACCACTCTGAGGACTTCCCTCACAGGACACCTGTAGGAGGCAGGTTAACTCAACATCTGGCGGAATGGCAGGCTATCACGTCAGATGCTTGGGCACTGGAGACAGTTGCACAAGGTGACTGCCTGCCTCTCCTAGGCATACCTGAGTCATCCACCGGGGATCAGCTCTCAAAAATCTCCAGATCCGCTCCTCTTGCAGGAAATTTTAGACCTGCTAGAGAAAGGTGCCATAGAACTGGTACCTGTAGCGGAGAGGAACAAGGGCTGGTACTCCCCTTACTTTCTCATTCCAAAGAAAGACGGAGGACTGAGACCCATCTTGGACTTGCGAGAATTGAACAAATTCCTCAGGAAAGACAAATTCAAGATGGTAACTCTTTCTCAGATCCTTCAGGCCCTTCAGTTCCAGGACTGGTTGGTATCTCTGGACCTTCAGGACGCTTATTTCCATGTGCCAATCCATCTCAAACACAGGAGATACCTGAGGTTCGCAATTGGCAACTCTCATTATCAATTTTGAGTGCTGCCATTTGGGCTCACCTCCGCCCCGAGGGTCTTCACCAAGTTAAGGTCGGTAGTGGCTGCAAGTCTAAGGAGGGAAGGGATTCACGTCTACCCCTACCTGGACGATTGGTTGATCAGAGCTGTATCTTCGGAACAAGCTCAGATCCAGCTAGATCATGTTTGCCACTCCCTTCACAGACTGGGCTTCTGCCTCAATTTAAAGAAGTCACAAATGATACCATTGCAGAGACTCCAGTTCATCGGAGCGATCCTGGACACTTCCCTGGGAAAAGCCTCGCCACCAGAGGTGAGGGCTCAAGATATTCTACAGATGGTCACCAAGTTTCAAAATGCGCAACGTCTCCCAGCCTTCGACTTTTTGAGGTTGCTAGGCCTCATGGCATCCTGCATTTTCCTAGTGCCAGAGGCTCGCCTGAGAATGAGATCCCTCCAGTGGGCACTGAGAACTCAGTGGTCACAATTCTCAGGGAGAATGACAGATCTTCTTCAGGTTCCCGACAGGGTGGCTCGAGACCTTCAGTGGTTGGCCTGTCAGAACATTTTGAAAGGAGAGCACTTTTGGCAACCCTGGCCGGAGATAACAGTAGTCACGGATGCCTCACTCACGGGGTGGGGAGCCCACGCCAACGACTTGACCATCAGCGGTCGTTGGTCTCCATCGGAGTCCAGACTACATATCAACCTGTTAGAGCTGAGGGCCATCAGACTTGCGCTGAAGGCTTTTCTGCCATCTGTACAAGGAAAGAATGTCCTGATAATGACGGACAGCACAGTGGCCATGCATTACCTCAACAAAAGAGGAGGCGTAGGATCACTACCTCTGTGCTCTGGTTTTGGGCAATCCAAGAAGGAATCTCTCTATCGGCAGTTCACCTAGCCGGAGAGAAGAACTTGACAGCGGGCGCTCTGAGCAGGCAGAGCACAGTCTCCCACGAGTGGGAACTAGCTCAGGAAGTCCTTCAAGAGATCTTCGCCCTTTGGGGAACCCCTCAGGTGGATCTGTTCGCCACCAGTGTCAACAGGAAGTGCGATCTGTTCTGTTCAAGGGAATTTCCCCCGAGAGGAGCTCTGGGAGACGCGTTCATAGTGGACTGGGAGTTTCCGCTCCTGTACGCGTTTCCACCGGTCCCTGTCATTCCTCAAATGATCAGGAGGTTGAGAAGATTCCGGAAAACCATGATCCTAATTGCCCCCGATTGGGCCAGGAGAACGTGGTACCCGGACCTTCTAGACTTGTCCATATGCCCTCCAATTCGACTTCCACTCAGAGAGAATCTACTCTCACAGAAGGGAGGTCAGGTTCTCCATCCAGACATGAAAACCCTCAACCTTCACGCTTGGCTTCTGAAAGGCTGAGATACAAGGATTGGGACCTCCCTGATGACGTTATGGAGGTGTTGCTTTCGGCAAGAAGGCCAGCAACAAAATCTTTATACCGCTGCCGTTGGAACAGATTTTGCAGCTGGTGTAGGGAAAAGAATATCGATCCCTTTTCATGTGGTACACCAATGGTTTTGTCCTTCCTACTTTATTTAGTGAATTCAGGCCTTCAAGTTGGCACCATCAAGGGCTATCTCGCAGCGCTATCCATCTTTAAGCGCACTGCAGAAGAACCTTCCTATTTCAAGTTACCCTTGGTAATACAGTTTCTAAAGGGGTTAACTAACGTTTATCCCCCAAGACCATTCCAGGTTCCCCTATGGGATTTAAATTTAGTCCTAACTTTCCTGATGGGCACACCTTTCGAACCACTCCACTCTTGTTCGTTAAGATTTCTTACCCTTAAGACTGTTTTATTACTAGCACTACATCTGCTAGAAGGGTGAGCGAGTAACAAGCACTTTCTTGTAAACCCCATCATACAATCTTTCACAAAGACAAAGTTGTTCTGCAAGTGAAGCCTAATTTCCTCCCAAAGGTGGTTTCTGAATTTCATATCACACAGAAGATTACCCTTCCATCTTTCTATCCTCCTCCCCATCCGGGGAAAGAGGAAGAGAGGTTACACAGGCTGGACCCAAGAAGGGATTTACATTAGTAGACTGGCTAGGATAAGACAAGCAGATCAGCTGTTTGTAGGCTACGCAGGTCACAAGCTGGGGTGACTGATAACTAAGCTGACCATTTCCAGATGGATCATTTTAGCCATTTTGGAATGTTATAAACTGGCAGGAAAAGAGCCCCCTCAAAATCTTAGGGCTCATTCGACCAGAGGTATCGCAGCTTCATCGGCCCTCAAAAGAGGAGTGCCGGTTAGAGACATATGTGCGGCTGCCACATGGTCGTCCGTCCATACCTTTACACGGTTTTACAACTTGGATTCCTCCTCCAGTCAGGAAACTAGGTTTGGAAGGGCAGTATTGCACTCTATTCATCAATAAGAGGAAGCATGAAGTCAGTACTCCCACCTCCAATAACAGAATACTGCTATGGGAGCCTATCTAAGATAAGGAATACGTCGGAGGACACAATCCCTTCGAAGAACAAGTTACTTCTTACCTTGTAACGTTCTTTCGATGGGATGTTCCTCCGACGTATTCCTTATCGACCCTCCCATCCATCCCCGCAGTACTACTTCCCTTGTTGCAGCTTACGCTCCTTCAGGGTGATTAGTCTAGTCCAGAAAGAATTATTGTGGGCTACAAAACAGAACTGAGCAACGGACGCTGCGCGCGGCCTTTATAGGCAGGATGACATTGATACGGCGGCTGTCGAGGGACATCGACTCGGCGGACGTCGACGCGCAGCACCCTCTAGAGAGAAAACATTTCTGAGGCCAGCAAAGCTGGAAAGAGATATCTAAGATAAGGAATACGTCGGAGGAACATCCCATCGAAAGAACGTTACAAGGTAAGAAGTAACTTGTTCATTGTGTTCCATGGCCGCTGTAAACCAATCCCCATGAAACATAATCTTAAATATCCTGCCCCATTTCTCTTCTGATACCACCTCTTCTCCCAATTTCTTCCTATACTTCTTGAAAAGCTGCCTCTCCGCTATGTCTGCTGTTATCAAAACCCCATAAATTCTGAATAGTATTACTTTCCTAAGGGAGTGAGCGCTCACGTGAGCTTGTTTCCACATTTGTGATCTGTGAGCATCCCCTGGAGGCAGAGATAGTCCAAGATTGGGATCTTGTCTTTGCCCAAAATTTCAAGGCACCAGAGACGTAGTCAAGACCTTCTGTAACAGCTGCCCAACTCTTTACAGGCCTTCGTCAGACCAAACCTGTGACTTGGATAGCCCTGCCACCCTAGGTCTAAGAGGACCCCACACTGAGCTCACGGGTGATGGCCATGAAGATATTTTATCATTAAACCTACCTTGCCTCCACAAAGACAAACGCCCCCAGTGTCGGGTGGTCCCACAATCTTTTCAGTATGCCTTTTTGTGTGGCCCATAATAGGTCTTGGACATTCACCAGGTGAGTGTCTATATCCTATAGATAAGTCCACAACGTCCCCAGATTGTCCCTCATGTACTCTAATAGCACTTTTAATTGGGGCGCTAAGTAATACAGGCAAAAGTTGGGGAATACAAACCCTCGGAAAGTGAAAATAGACTCCTTAATCCTGGGATGCTTGTTTTGCCAGACAAACCTGCTCAATGCTGAATGTAGGTTCACCAGATAGCTATTTGGAAGCCTTGTCGGGAGAGCTATAAAAAGATTTTAAAAACGAGGGAGCACGTTAGTCTTCACTGCTGTCATCTGACCATACCATGACGATATTAACGGACCCTACCTCTGTAAATCCTGTTGGCACTTAGAGAGGTCATAGTTAAGCTCTGTAAGCTTCAATAAATCTCTAGGCAACAAAATCCTGAGGTATCTAATCGGTCTTCTCCACCCCTATGTTTAGCCTATGTTTAGCATCTTTTTCTATCAAGGGACGAATTAGAAATAACGCCATTATAGAAGATGTGGATGTTTTGATCTACAACCCCGAAGGAAAAAAAAATTCAATAAGAGATAGCAAGGTGGGAAGGGACGACTCTATATCACCTAGATGGCCCAGGATGTCATCTGCCAACAAGGCTAGCTTTAATTCCACATCTCCTCGTCTAATTCCTTTTATCCCCTGGTGACCACAAATCGCTATCGCCAGGGATTCCATCGTTGACTCATATAGCAGTGGAGGAAGCGGGCACTCCTGCCTCGTACGTTTGGTCAGAGGAAAGTGCTCAGACTGCCATTAACCTACACTCCTGCAAGGAGATGGGGCGATATGAAGAGCACTATATAGGGTCTTTACCCTCTTTGGGAATCACAACTATGATCGCCCCCATCATTGTTCCCAATAGTTCTTCTCCACCCCTCCGCCTCCCTCCCAGTACGATGTTGAAAACATGACTGAGAAGTAGTCATCCCCGGGCCGCCGTGCCCCCTTCGTTCCCTTAACTGTCCTTATCACTTTATCCTCTGTTATCAGCACCACCAGCGGAGATGCCAGTTCTCCTGCGGCCTTCTGAATCGGCAGACGCTCAAGGAACTAGACTGTGACCGATCCCCCTTGTACGCAAACTTGTACAGCCGTTCATAATATATCCTGAACTGAGCTCCAATGCTCTATGTATCGTAGTGGCCGGCTGCCAGGTCAGATCCTCTAGCCCTACCATCTTAATTTTCTGGGTCCCTCGTTAGCCTCCAAGCCAGAATCCTGTCTGCCCTGTCTCCCATCTCATAATATTTCTCTTGAGAAATAGCAAATTCTTCTCCGTGTCATGGACCACTAGATCTTTGAGCTGTGTTTCAATGTTCCTGCTTGCTCTGAAGTAATTGATCTCTGTCTGGCTCTCCCAATTGAACTGCTGCAATTTTACTTCTCGAGTCTTCCTGTTACATTCATTTGTTTTCTCTTCTTGTGGGAACCCATCCGAATTGGCTCCCCCCTAATCGTTGCCTTAAAACCCTCACACAACATACCTGGACCTATCTCCCAATTATTAAAGTCAAAGCAATTCTGGTAAGCAGTCATCTTTTAAGAGGGAATCGTTTCATTTTCGACTACCACTTAGAGGTTTTCCCCATCTGTCGCGACCTCTACTCGCACTAGGTCATGGTCCGACCACGGCACAGGGTCCACACGGAATCCAGAAACATGGTCCTGCAGACTGCTGACTACTAGTATATGGTCAATCCTTGAAAAGGAGTTGTGGTCACCGGAAGACGAAGGGGGGGGGGTCACAGAATCCACAATACCCAGTTCCCGATTAGTCCCCTTTCTTGTATTGAGTTACCACTGCTGCCCCATTCTCTTCCTATCCCTAACAGGGTCTAGGACCATGTTGTAATCCCCCTTCCTCCCACTATTAGGGGGGCTTTGCACAAAGGTCTTAAGTTTTTCCTTCACTTTTTCCCAGAAAAAGACCTGTTCCTCATTGGGGCAATACACACTACCCAGTGTTGACATTTCCGTGAATCCTTCCTTGCAGAAACACATAACTACCTTCCAGAATTTCTCCACCCCCTGAAACCTAGGTGATTGGACCCTGATTGCCACTGCTCTTTTCTTAGCCATGTACAAGGCATGGTAAACTGCCCTGATCCGCTTAGTCCTTAAGGGGGGGCTCCTTCTCCTTTAACCGGTGACTCTCCTGGGGGAACAACACATCTAACTTGGGCCGTGAATACGCTATAATCGCCAACAATTTTTTCATGGGCGAGTTAATGCCCCTAGCATTTTAGGACCCAATAGTCATTGCTGTCAATATACTAGCAATTGGAGATAAAAGACTGGGTATGCAAGACACCCCACTATATTGTGCCACATCAAGCCTATAAAAGCTCAAGTCTACAAGCAAAGTGGTACTGTCCATGCTTTGTTCATTGTGCAAAATCACTTGACACCCCCTGCAACCGTCCCCCCAACATCCTTATCCAACTAAAACCTTCTCCCCCCTTGCCCTCTCCCCCAGTGTCCAGCCATGATCTACAACTAGTGTTGGCTCCTGACTGAACCACCAAAAACCCCTGGTTCCCCAGGCTACCACTCCCCATCACCCCAATCCCGTATACACCTGAATGCCTCGAGGCTCCTATCCGGCTCCATCATCACTCTAGAGTAAATTGACTCAGTCGGCCCCCCCAGCTCCAATTCGCTTCCTCCCCTGACACCCTTTCCCCCCGAACCCTGTACATGTGCACTGCAAAAAGCTATCTTTAAAAGACAAATGTTAGCCTATTTATGATTCTGGACCAAGGCTGGCCTCAAGGTGTATCGAAAGGGGGTGCATTTTGTTTCTTAAACTTCCTCGAGCCAGGGCATGCCTTCTGTCTCTCGTTGGCCCCTTCCTAGACTCCTCTGCAGTACATCCTCCAGAGTCTTGACCGTGATTCCCGGGCAGGTCCAGCAATTCTGCAATAGCTACTCTGATATCCTTCACAGATACCAGTTTGTATTCATGACCCAAGCTCTCGATGCAGTCAAAAAGAAGAATCCACAGTGATAACTTATCCCCTTCCCTCGAAGCCATTGCATGAGAGGATAGTACATCAGTCTTCTGGCCAGAGTGAACGTGGAGGTCTTGAAAAATCATGTAGCATTATTGTAGGTTATGGAATTCACTTTCCTGGCTTCTTCAAGAATTTTAGCCTTTTCTGCATAGTAATGAAAACGAACCAATACGATTATGGACCTCAAGTCTGCGCCCAGCTCTGTGCTCCCTGTTTATGGTGGGTTTGTTAGTTGCATCATTCCCAAAGTGCACCGTAACCACCTCCTTAACAGCCCGCACAATGTCCCCCTCAGTCTCTCATTCGGACTCTGGTAATCCAAAAAATCTGAGGTTGTTCCTCCTCTCCATGTTCTCAAAATGGTCCATCTTGAGGGCCCTCCTCTCGTCTCGCCTTTTGCGCGCAGACAGCCTTGTATCTATCTGTGTTTCCAAAATGTTCACCGAGGATTGGTTAGTCTCAAGACCCTGTATTCTGTCCTCCATTGTGTCCACTCTATGGTCAAGTTTATCCAGTCTATGACCTATATTGGCCCTGATCTCCTCCAGTAAGGCCGCTATGTCCCTTTTAGTCGACATTGTATCCCCTGCCAATTCGGCCATTGCAGTGGGAGTGGCTGCGCTTAATCGCACAGGGGACTTAGTATAACGCTATTCCTGTAGCACTGCTTTCCAGCTCATATATATGTGGGCTTCTGAACTCTAGGGCTCCTGTCAGCTGTGGATTCAACATCCTTAAACTCTGATTACATGGACGGACCCGAGTCACACAAGGACCGCCTCAGGCTGGCACTCCCCTGAGGGGGAGAGTAAGTTAGGGTGGCAAACTGTCCAGTATTTTGCGGGATCGTCCCATATTTGGGGACTCTCGCAGTTTGCAGAGTGGCTCCGCAGGACGCAGGTTGTCAGACTTGCTTTGTTCCCTGGAGTGTGACTCTCAGGAGACAGCAAGTCGGGACAACCTGCGTCCAGCCCAGCCACTCTGCAAACTGAAGTTGGCGTTTACACACCACGGCGCTGCCACCTGCTGCCGCCTTCAGTTTTCTTTCTGTGGGTGGCATTGCGGCTTCTTTCAAATGCTAAAACTTTGTTCCTGGGGTCTTGATGGTCATGTTTCCAGTTAAAATACGTGACCATCACCTCCCAAGGACAAACCATTTGCATTGCAATAAAGCCAGGTGTGGAGAGGGTCATTAACACATTGTTTAAATTACAAAGGTGGCGGGCCAAACGTGAATGACTGTGATGTCATCACCGCCGTGTGGACAAGTGTCCCACAAAAGGATCTCAAAAAGTTGGCCACCCTACTCCGACCCTCAGGAGGGGGGGGATCAACGGGGGCTTGGGTCCAGAAAACACCCAGGGTCCCAGGAGACCTGCAACTACGCTTGTTGCATCCGTGTGACCCCTCGTGGCGTCCCCTATAGCAATTTTTAAATATTTGTGGGAGGAAGATTGAACCCATCGAAGGTGAATATTCCTTCCCACATTAATATGGACTCTCCTGCTTCCACTTATGAGTTACGGATTGCACTCTTCAAATAAGAAAAAAACTGAATTCAAGATGGATCCCTGGACGATGAGTTATACAAGGTCTTACCTTGCTGTATAAAGTATTCAAACAGGCACCCGCTTATTAGATCTCCAGTCAGTGACTACAAATTTGACTTTTTCTGGTTGGCTGCCACGGACACCCAGCTGCAGGCTGGTGCAGTAGTAGACCTAGCACAGACTGTTTCCTGGCATGGACCAAAAGTAGTGGGAATACCTACGTGCACTTTATTCTTATTTTTTCTTTCTTTTTCAATGTTGTAAAGCAATTGTGTGGAAGCAGCATATTTAGGTATTTCTGATTAATTTACAGAAAGTTTTGTGAGGGTGAGAACACCATCTCAAAATGTGCTGTACAGTAAACAAAAGTATGTAAACATGCAACAAAATGTGTGCAAGTGAGGATTTGCACACTGGTTATTAGCAATAAAGTAAATATACCATTGTCTTTCTACTTTGCCTACCATCAGTGAGAATATTACAAGATATACTGAGCATATTTAAGTAGGTAGGATGCACTTACCATGCGTTTTGATATGGAGACATCTTAAAGGTCTCTGTATGTTGGTGGGAGGGAGGTAAGCACCATGTTGCATTCTCCCAGGACTTGCGGTGAGAATTGATGCTGCAAATCACAACCCTTGTACCCCAGTAAGGCTGTGCCCTACACATTCCTGTGAGGTATTCAATCACCTTTGTAACGGGACATGCCCCATGCAGCCTCCTGTACCAGGGGTTGCAACACATGCTGGCGAACTGTGGATAGCAGACTGAAATACCCTTCTGCAAGCGAGTGTTGTGGGGCTACTTGGAACACCGGCTTCATTAAAGGTGGTTGTTGGTGTTATGCAAAATCAGTCCGGTCTATCTGGATCGCGATTATAACGGTTATTGTAGCAAAAGATGCCAACCGCTCCACCGGTACTTCAGAAAAAAGAGAATAGAGACAGTTTTGTGTAATACAAGATGAAGCCTCACTCACCAGACTACTCTGAAGTTGAATGTGTAGACTGTAGTGTGTTGTCTACCATCTGAAGACATAACGGGTGGTGTGGTGTACACATGGCACACAAGTCCATTTGAAGACCTGGCTATTTGCTTGCTGTAGGGCTGGATGCTGCCTGGCACACAGTACAGGACCCCGAAGTCCTGAGTAACAAAAATGCGTCCATAAGTCACTATGAAGCCCATGGTAAAGAGGGTGGTGTAAAAGAACGCAAGCTTCACTCTTGTCATACAGGTCATTCTTAAGCCATGGGTGTAAGGGAGGCCTTATGTTGGGCAAACTTGCTGAGTTTTGGTTGCTTGAGACGGGATCTATTTTTGCATTCAGTGACTGAAATTGAATTAATTCTTGAGTCGAATCTTGCATACCACAGCTGGTAGTTGAGCTTTGTGTGAATTTCCACCTGCTTCAGCTATCAATGTCTGACCTGTAGATCCCAAATACTCTATCTACATGGGTACCATTGAGTAGGTAAACACCTGTTATTTAAACCCCTAAAGACAATTCATTGTATGATGTGTTCTGCATAAATGGGTATTGTTACTATTCTCGCTTTTAAATATTGAAATAAATCTTTGGTTAGCAGGAGTTGAAATTGACAGCTGGATATCCGGCATCCCACTGAGCAGAACCTTTTTTCTTTTGGGGGTATGTCAGTTAGTACAAGCATTTTGCAGTTTGGTTGTCAAACTGCATTTTTCCTGCCCAGTTTTTGATCTGCGTTCCCCAATGGGTGTTTGCTCCCTGGTTTACCAGTGTGATTTCAACACCTTGAACTCAAAACAATTGGTGCCCTACTGTGACCTTTGCTCCCTGTTGCCTAATATAATTGTCTTGACTGGCTCTTGGATATCGCACCTTCGCCATATAGCATGCAGAGTTATTCATAAGGACCAGACAAGAACCTCTCTGGGGATGCGACTGAATTCTCCTCGGGATATATTCTCACAGTATGTCTACTTGGTAAACACTGCTGCATGCTCCCTATGTCTTGCATTCCTCCCCGTGCCCTTGCACCCCATCCACTGCCTACACCAGGATACCTCAGGACATCTTCCAAGGGCTTTACCAGAAGGACACCACTGCAGAGGTGGCCATTGCCGAACTGGATGGATGCTCCAAGTTGCTCACCAAGCCCTCCACTAAACTCCCCACATGAGCATTGTCAATCCCTATGCCCATGCTCTATACTCATACAAACTAAGCCACTTGCACACATCAGTTTTAATAATTCTCCCAACAGACCTCAAACAGCAGAACACTAAAACTTTACCATGAACTTGAATATTGCGTTTGCAGATAGTGCATAGTAGCACTGTGTGTACATGAGAAATACACGTCTCCCTCCCCTCCACTGCCCAACCGGACACAAATACCTGCTTGTACTGTCATAAACTGCATATGATTCTCTTAGGCCAGTCACACAGCTTTCAACAGCTCCTTATTTAGAATTCTCTCATGTTTAAAATGGTATCAACCTCTGCGAGGTCAAAACAGAGGAAGACTATAATTGATTTTTTTTTTTTCCTCTCACTAGTTCTCTTAAGGTTGCATAAGTTCAGCACCCCCCTTTCTGGACATGTATCAATCTCTGGGGTTGGGCAATCCAATGTAAAGTTGAAACAGTTCCCTGGGTTCTTATCAAGGTCTTTAGCAAAACAAAAAAGTGATGGCTGGAAGGTTTTGAATTAAACATAACCACTGGGATGGCTCTGAGCAACCCTCCAAACCATTGTTTTTCTCCTTGCCAAGCCATTACAGAAGGGGAAAAAACCATATGCAAATCAGGCTTGGTCCTACCCCCAAAAGTGGCAGTCCAGCCCAAACTGCTAGGTCACATCCCTTCTTCACGAGACCATAAGCATCCCCAGACATGTTTCAGCCTTGTTGGGCATCATCAGTGAGGAGTAGCTTTGGTCTCTGGGCCCAGCAGACTCAGGACCCATGTCTGGG
Organism: Ambystoma mexicanum; assembly: GCF_040938575.1. Classification (NCBI taxonomy): domain Eukaryota; kingdom Metazoa; phylum Chordata; class Amphibia; order Caudata; family Ambystomatidae; genus Ambystoma; species Ambystoma mexicanum. Next base: position 1,607,409,521 of record NC_090932.1, read on the forward strand.
CATACCCGTCGCACTCGGGGTGACTTTAGCAAAACAATAAGGTGATGACTTTAATGTTTTGAATTCATCATAACCACGGTCTTGACACTAGGCACTTTTTTGACCTGATGTGGGAAAAGTAGGTAGGCAGATTTGGCCGAAAACTAACTTCAAGAACTCCATCTATAAAGTCTCCCTATCACTGTTCCCAGGGAGGAGTATCTCCCTTGATCTCCCTGATTTATTTGCTGTCTTTTGGTACATTACGTTGAGTGGGGTTGCCTCCTCCCAGAATCTCTGGTCCAGAGTGGTTGTGTTATCTGGATTCCTGTCGAACAGAGTTCTCATCAAGGGCTGGAATTTTGGGCAGGCAAGATGCAACCTTATGGTTTTCACTGGTTTCCTAGTGGGCATCTCATCGCCTCCTCTCTTAAGGTCCTGCTATATAGTCCACCACCCCATTCTCCCTCTGACAGGTGTGGTGAACCAGGAGGAGAAGTCAGACTAGAGTTTAACATTTCAAGGGTGTTTATTTTTTAAAGGGAAAATGCTCATCAGTCCTTATTGCTATGAGGGATTTTCCCTGCCCAAAAAAAGAACTAGCCTCCAGGTGCTTCACAATTGTCCAAATCAAAATAGTTCTCAATCCTAAACCTAACGCCTATCGTGCGCTGGCACTTTTCGAAAAAGCTTAACATAAAAATTAGCCAGAGAAGTAGCCTTTCCAATCAGACTTTTTCTGACCAAAGTTATTTGGTTTGCTCCCACTTACTGTTCATCAGTCTAACGTGGGTGTTCAATAGTTTATCAAAGTAAGGATTTCAGTCCTCTCTTCAGGTTCCTTATAACACGTTTTGTCTTCTCACAAATCTAATGATTCCAGTTCCTCAAAAGAAGAGAGGACACTCTTAGTGCGATGCCACCAACTTGGCCATTGTCTCTCAAGTTGTTCTTGATTTAGGATTGAGTAACTGAACCTGCCAGGGTCCCTGTTTTCCAAGTGTTGAAAAATGTTACTACTTTTTCTAGGGCTCCCCAAAGCCTTCTGATCCTCTGATTTGCTCAACTCAGCAGGGTCCCACTTGGGTGTCTGCCCATGTCCAGCAATCTGGTTTCTCGGGCTCTCGTAACCCTGTTGGCTTCTCCAGCTTCTTGTCTCGCTCTCTTTTTAGTTCTTTGGCTTTCAATTTTGCTCAACTCTGGGACTTGTCCATCCCTCTATTAAACTCTGCACCCTCTCCCCCACACCAGATCCTTCCGTTTCAATCCTTTTTTGTCTGAGTGGAAATGTTATTGGGTCAAAGTTAAGTGGTGCCTAAGATGATTCTCGAGGCTGAATGAGAAAGCATGGTACTTGTTATAATAACGTATCACCTTAAGGTACTGTGCATGGGAAGATTACCAAAGAGAATTGGCTGTAGCACAGCACCCAGAATACAATTTGGCGAAATAGAAAAAAGCATGGGCTTAGTCTACATGCTTGCAAAACCTTTTGTACCTGTACTTTGGCTTTGACATACTTTTACCTATGACTAAAGGGGCTTACTGATTAAGGATTTCCTCTAATTATAAAGTCGAGGGGTCTCTGGTGTGGTCACTTCAGGAGTTGGGTTTTTGGGTCCGACTAGTTCGCGGTTCCAGGCTTCATTGGACCGGTTCTTGACAGGTGGACACTCTGGACACATTCTTCGGGACCAGCACTTAGTAGATTATTTCCGAGGACCCCAAGGATGCAATGCAGGCTGCAGACCATAATGACCATTTGCTAAAAGTGGCAGAAGGCTCTCCTTGTGGTGGAAACAACGAAACGGACCCTGCAAGGGTCCCTCTTTGTGGTTGAGAGCTGAAACTTCAGAGAAATGCTTGTTGCATAAGCCAAGGCTTTGTGGGTGTAACTCACGACGGCAACTGATGCATAGAAGTAGCTCAGGATGACCTCTTACTTGCTCACAGGATGGTTCTGGGACTGTTACGACTGCTTCTAGCAGCTGGACCTTCCAGCAGAGGTCTGGGCTGGTTGTTCCCATCGCTCCAGGGGTCGAGCACAGAGACAGGGCTTCGTTGGGCAAGTGAAGCAAGGGCTGCTGGTGTTCTTCCAATGACTAGTTCCATGTCTTCAGACTTTTATCCTTCGTAGGTGCCTTTGCTCCAACAATGAGCTGTTGAATGGCTTTACAATGTCCCCTCTTATGCACGATACAGGCTTGAGCGCCCCCAGCCCACCAATTGCAAGGATCTCATCTGCACCATTTAAACTTGGCTGGGCTTGTCCAATCAGGACGGCCTCTGACCACTACATCAGCTCAGCGAAAGACACACACTGGCACGTATGTGGACTGGGTACAGCCGGACCCAGCCCTCACATCCGACCACACACACATACTGCCATTTTTGCCTATAAAAACTGCCCCAGAAAAGGGCTTGCCATGTATGCAATATTCTGCCACTCCAGGGCAGAAAGTTCAGGATACAAGATGGCCAAGCTACAGGCGAGAATATTGTGGCACAGCCATTTTAAAGTATGGGGCATTAAGTGGTAAAATGCAAAAGTGCACAAGACTATAAAAAAAACATGGTGAAAAGCACATCTGCTGCCAACAGCCCAACCTGGACACATCCAGCAAGTAACCACAAGCATTCTCTTGCACCAATAGCCATAATGACTGATCAGTGCCCCCAAAACAGACTAGTATAGCAAGGGTAAGTGGGCCATAAAGGAGGCACTTTCCTCCAAAAGTAAGGAAAGGTTCAAAACTATAGCAAAATGAAGGGTGTCACTTTGAGGGTGAAGTGGTGAAGAACATGCACTATGCATGGCATATTAAGGCACATCAGGGGGGGAAAGAGGGGTGGGGAGATTTACAGCACATTTTAAAATGGCAACAAAAGTGAGACACACTTTTTTGTAGTTTATTTTTTAAACTGTTTAATGTGACCAAATATACAAACATAAATGAGAAAAGGAGAGCATTTCACATAATTAGTGAACACATTCAACCCTCATTTATCAGTCTATTTGTTTGTGTAGCAGCATTTGGTGCACTGCCACTTTTAGGTGAGCTTCTATTGGCCTGAGACACTGATCTTTCAATTATTTATCCATATGGTTTCCCAATCTTGCATTTACATTTCCATACCAAGTCTCTCTTGGAGGCTTACAGATTTTTTGGGGGGATTTGCATATTGACACGTAATGAGATTGTATGTAGTTTTTCGATTGAACCCTTAGAAGAACTTGCTTCCGAAAAAATCATCTCAAAAGGGGCTGGACTTTCGCGATCCCCTATGCCCAGTACCGGAAATTTATGTAGTGTAATTTGTGTTCTAAAATCAGATTTGCATTTGAAAAGGCCCTTGTTACTGTCATACGAAAAAAGATGCCCAGTTTATGGCAGCCCCCAATCTTCCATCTGTGAAACGAATGCAAGTCCAACCCTGGAGAGGATGCAGAGTTATCTGGTAGGGGTGTCAAAACAGGGGAAAGGTGATAAAATGTCACAAGCAAACATGTTTTTTTGTGGATAATCTGGCTGATATATATAGATTCGATAAGATTGAGGGAAACAGTTGTCTCCAGATACTGGAATCCACCACTTTTGTCCTGCAAATAACAATGTGTTTTTAGACACTCTGCATCCATTCCCCCATTATTCCAAAATAATCCGTTTTTAATATTCACTTAGGTCTAGACACCCAAAACCCCCTTTTTTCACTGGGATTAAATGCATTTCTCTTAATTATTTTTTTTTACCTTGCTATAAAAAGTGGAGAATCTTAATCGAGAATGTTTGAAAAAGAAAAAAATATGGGATGTGACTTGGAGCGCCTGCGATGCGATGCAGTCCAGTTGCAGCCTGTGATAATCGCCTGCACTTGGAGATGAGGGGAGAGTGCAGCCCAGAGACCCAGCGGTGCAACAGTTCACTGCCAGCTCTGAAGCACAGGTGGAAAGTCCCGGCAAGATGCTGCCCTCCTGTTTCACTGGCAGTGCAGCTCGCATCCAACTCCCTTCTCTGAGCTGCAGTGGCCTGGCTGACCCCGGAGGCCTCCGGGCCTCTTACACCTATGGCAGAGGGCTTGCCTTTCCACGTGTAGTGGGTGCGCGGTGGGAACGCGCAGCTACCTTCATCCTGTACAGTCCCTGTTGAACATGTACAGCCTGAGAGGTGCGGCACACAGGGAGTCCAACGCCGGCTCCTGGGGAGCATGGGGCCGGGGGTCACGCTTGGCTTAGGAGAACACCAACAGAGGAGAGGGGAGAAAGGCCCCCAGCACTTTGTTGAGTTAATGCCCGGCAGGGGATCCCTTGAAGCGCCTGTTACAGAGGACTGCTTGAGGCACCAGCGATAAGCAAGTCCTCCACTCTGGGGCAGCTACAGGTGGGGCAGCTTGAGGAGCCATTGAAATCTGGGAGTGCCCTTTGTTGCCCACAGTTGGGAAGTGAAAGCGGCCCCACTACCGGGGGTGTTTCACAGGAGTTGGGGCAGACAACCTAAGGTGCAACTAAACAAGCGATACAGCATTTTATTCCCAGCTGGGGATACCAGACCACTATAGGGCACACCATCTGCTTGGAAGACCAACTTTACCAAAGGCCATTCGTGGGGGGTCTGCGAGGTGGGTCCCCATAATGGGCCCTCTCAGCAGCAGGGCTGGCAAACTTGTGAAGCACTCTCCAGGGAGCGGCAAGGGCTTACCACCCAGTCTTGGAAACAGGCAAGACTCCACTTTTTGTGTGGACAGACTCTGGTCCAGGGCCGGCGAAGGTGATCGTGAGAGGGGATCCCGATACCTCCTTCCGCAGCGCAGTACACGCAACGATTCGTGCATCCTAAAATGGCCAAACAGAAGGCGCCCAAAAACATTGATATAGCTGCCCTATTACAGCCCCAGGAGAAAGGGAAGAAGATGCAGATGGTGAAGGCCATGGTCCACACTCCAGAAAGACACAGGAGGACTTGCAATCCTTCATGTCAGATATCAAAGTAGAGTTCAGGAATTGCATGGTGGAGCTCTCAGCGAAGATGGAATGCCTAGATGGCCGTGTCACGGAAGTAGAATTGAGGGTTGGGGAAATCGAAGATCAGGCCTCGGGAACCGACAAAGACAATCGCAGACCTCCAACACAGAGTATTGTCACTGGTAGGGGACAGTGAGGTAATGGCACTCAAACAGTAGGACATGGAAAACAAGGCAATGAGAAATAACCTTTGCATTAAGGGAATCCCACCTACAGTCCCTGACCAAGCCCTGAGTGAATACATTGATAAAGTTTTGCGGATGCTGCTTCCAGACCACAAAGAGGCCTCCTCCTGTTGGATCAGACCCATAGACTGCAGGGTGGACGGAAGGCCGCCCCTGGAACTCCCCGGAGAGGTGATCACGCAGGTACACTCTTATACCACCAAGCAGGACATTATGGCAGCTGTCAAAGTGCAGAATTAAATAATCTTCCTCCTTTCAAATATACCAATATCTAAATGGTGCCACAATACAGAAGCAGAGAGCCTTGAGGCCATTGACCACTTTTATGCAAGATGGGAAAGTCTGCTCCAGTAACTCTTCAGTTTACCCTGTAGGGCATCATGCGCACAATCAGCTTGCTGGAGGAGTCAGATCTATTGGAGGAGCCCGGCCCTAGAATAAACTATGAAGTCCCACAAAGGTGGTCCTCGCTGCCGGTCAGGGAACACAAAAAGCTTCAGCGTACCCCGTGGTCGATGGCGAGCAAATCAAGAAAATCGGGAGCCCTCCCGAGACGTAAATAACAGACCTAAGTCGTCCTTAATCGAACACTGCTCGAAGGGAGTTCACAAGTTTTACCAATCCGGGGCATTCTAAGTCACTAGCGTCTTGGGCTTCACACAGCCTTACCCAGACCATGAGGTTGGAACCGCTCATTGGTCGTTTGGGCGATTTGCCCAATTCAGTTACTGCACGGTTTGCAGTGGTTCAGTTTTGGTTTAAAAGGTTGAAAATCCAGTTGTTTAAGAAGCTGAAGCGATAATCGAACGTGATGGTGGCTGCCGCTCACCCTGATTCCCCCCGCCCCTCCTCTGTAGAGAATTCAGAACCCCAGCTTGCGCTCTCCTTCAACCTCCCACTGGGAACTCAAATTTGTGACTTTTACCATAAAATGCTTAAATTCACCAGGCAAGCATAAATCGACCCTACAGCGACTGAAGGACCTGAATAGCTCTGTTGCATTTTTCCAAGTGACTCACCTGACCCCACCAGACTTCGCCTACCTGCGCAGCACCACATTTTCCGAAGCAATTGCTGGCATTTAGCAGCGCTAAGAAAGGTGGCACAGCGATCCTCCTAGCTAGAGTGGTCTCCTTTGTAGATCTAGAGACGCAATATGGCCCCACTATGTGGGAGCCAAAGTTATGCTATTTGGTTGTTTCTACACCTCGATTTCTGTATACGCCCCGAACGAGGGGCAAGAGGCTTTCCTGCAGGAGTCCGAGCGGACCCCCTTTGTCTAGGGACAAGTGGTAATAAGAGGTGACTTTAACAGGGTAACTGATCCCCTGGCCGATTAAACTCACCAACCACGTCGAGGGACTTTATATTGCACTGGGGTTACTAAGCCTATTTGAGTTTCAGTGGTAATTGTTGTTTGGAGGGTACTGCACCCTGAGGGAAAAGGTTTCTCGTACTTTTCTAACTTACATCGCACTTCATCCCGCATAGACCTACTCTTAGCCAACACCCAGCTTATGTCTAACGTAGACAATGTGGCCATAGGAACAAGGGCGCTGTCGGATCATGCCCCAGACCTACTAACAGTCTGAATTCATGACCCTGAAAAACCTCCACCCCCCGGGCCACCCAGGTCCACATGGAGTTCATATGATCCTATGCGAAGAAGCTGGCCATTGCTGCTGACTTTTGGGATTCAGTGTCCCATAACGACACACCTACTTCTAAAGAGCAGGAGGAGGGGGGAAAAGCTAAATGAGAGAGCATGGGCATACTGTTAAAACGTCTTCCTATAAGGCTCAAACAAAGTTTAATGAAGGTCGTAAGTAACTTTTTGTTTTGTCATGGGTAATGGGACTCAACATCCCAAGCATGAAAGTGAACACTGTCTCTAAATACAAAGATCCAGTGGATCATGTGTAACCTGTAGAGCAAGTGACCATGTGAAGGGAGACCCCAGATGTAAGGGTAAGACCGTTGGTCCCTTCTTTGATTCTGGCCCTTCCTTATGATGAGGAAGAGATTATCACAGGAGTATCCTTCTTTCCAGACTCCGTACCCTGTGGTGATGGATTTGAAGTATGTTTAGTTTTCTTGGGAACCTGGGATTCTAGAATTGCCCACAGTTATGTTGAGAATAGTGAACTGATGGAAGGCATAACTGCCTCTACCATTGGGAACAATGGGCCCAGTTCAATTGTGGTGGATTCCACATAGCTCCTCTAGTGACAACTCAGTTGAATGATGGTCCCTCTTTCAACTTCCCAGAAATGTCTGTTGCTTTAGCTGTCAGAAGAGAAGTGAGGAGGAAAGTTCCACAAAAGCATCTGTCAGTGATATAACTCCAAGACTTGGGTTTTGAGGGGAACAAATCAGATTTTTCAAGCACTAGGTCTTGAAATCAGGCAGCCTTATTCAAGCCCAATTGCAAGCCTAAGCCAAAGGGGAAAACCTAATGCCTAAAGCATCAAGGAAGAGGGAAGGAGAATATCCCTATTCCAGACTTACAACTGAGAATTGGGGTAGATGGCCAAACCCTTGAGCCTGACGAGGAAGAAGGGTTGTCAGAAAAAGTATATATCCCCAGGACTTCCCTGAACTGTCGAGCTTTTTTGCAGAAGAGAACTCCATGGAGCAGAAGGTCAGTAAGGGTCAACACGTGTCCATCACTTGAAGGCCTTGGAACCCAGGCCTGTTCCCAGTTAGAGATTGAATCCTTTGGGAAGCAAATAATCTATAAGGAAGGTGGGTTACTGAAAAGTAGGCCCACAAAACCCACTAGAGGAAACCTTAAGAGGTTGGTGGGTCCTCTGAAAGTGAGACCCTTCCTCTTTGCAATTCTTCTTGATATAAAGGGAACCAATGAGGGGTTACCCTGGCACCTCTACTAGCCTAAGGTGGGGGCACAAGTAGATCACCACTACATGAGTTAATCTGATTTTTGGCACATTGATTCAGACTCCACTGGTATCACTACCAGTAGTGGATGTACCTTTTCAGGACGTAGGGCTTCATCTCCTTAGTCCCTTAAAATCTCTTGGATCCTTAGGCATCAGGTTTACTATAGTGGTAGTTGATCACTCCACAAAGTATCCTAAAGCCTACCCCATGAGATAGTCACTGCCAGGTCAGTTACTCCAACTTTACTAGACACCTTTACCAGAGTTGGCTTCCCTGAACAACCTGTGACTGATGAGGGCAGAAACTTAGTCTAAATCTAGCCAGGCCAACTAGTTGAGAGGAGATGCATCCCTACATATCCTTCAGTTATATAGCCCCACATATCCTTCAGTTATATGGTCTAATGGAGTGATTACTTGGAACTCTCAGGAGCATGGTTGGCGCCCTTGAGGAGCCCCACAGGAGGAGATGGGAACTTTAAAAAAATAAATAAAATACTTTCTTTATCAAAGCACTTTGTATCCTATATCACCTAAAACTATATTGATAACATAGTATCCAGCATCAATAAAATTGCATACTGCAACAGGCATGGGAAAATAAAGAGACAATAACATAAAGAGATAAAGAAATAAGATGGAAGCGTTGGCAGAGATGTGTAGTCTAGGAGTACAACTAACATGCCAAGGGACCAAAACCAATGAACACATAGCGTTTGCTTAAGAGTCTTCCTGAGTGCGAAGTAGGGAGGCCTGAAACGGCTGCCACACATCCCTGGGGCGGCGTGGTGCCCATTGATCCTCATCATTGGCTCAGGAGACAGATCGCAACCACTGCTTAGATGCCAGAATTGTGAGTTTAAACCAGTACAGTAGTATACACTGCAACGCTAACAATAGACATATACTAACACATTTGCGTTTAGGACCCGCTTGCTCATCACATGTGAAATAGACAGTGCATGGGATGGCTTCTAATCTGCCATTGATCATATCTGCCAATGTAGTACATACCTCCTCCCAATACCCAATGAGTTTAGGGTGCGCCACTCCATGTGGAATGACCAGCATTATCCTCCCCACATCTGGGGCACCGGCCCTTGTTTGACTAAGCCAATAGATGCAGCCGAGCCGGAGTGAAGTTATACCTGTGCGATATCGTAAGCTGTAATAGGCAGAATCAGGAATTGTAAGAACAGCCCATGTTTGCATGCGCATATGGCCCCAGGCTTAGTCGGTTATGTCAAAATTCATGTCTCGTGCCCATTTGGACTGCAGCACATCCAGAGGTGCCATGACCCGACTCTGGTTCAAACTGTATAGGGTGTAAACAATGCCATGTGTGCTCTGCAAAGGCATAATGTACTCTAGTATGGGATTGCTCCTGGGCTCCACCGGGAATTCGGCCCACTGCCCCCTGAATGTTCTACGCAGGCCCATATATCGGAGCCACTGCGAGGACCTATGCTGCACAACCACAGGGATATCGTCCTGAGCCTGAAAGTTCCCATCCAGGTACATGCTGCCCAAGGAACCAAAATGGCCCTGCGCCCACCGTCACTCCATGGCAATATCCATCCTGGGTAAGGTCGGTATGCAATTCCATAAGGGGAGAGCACTAGAAGTATGTTCTACCCCCAGCAGCTTCCATATTTTTGGCCAGGTCAAAACAGACCAAGGGACCCAATATCAGGCGACTGTGCGGAATATCTCTCGAGTTTCACGTGCCAGTCGGGTGCATCGTTTATGCACCAGTAGGATGTAAAATGCGCTTCCGCTAACAACCAATACAGTCGCAAATCTGCAAATTGTGTTGATACTGGCCTCCAGTTCCCTCAAAAACTCTGCAGCCATTGCTATGTGTTCTGGAAAACATTGAGGAATTTGGGAAGATCTACCATCTTGAGCAAGGCTATCTTGCCCATGACAGACAGCAAGAGCTGTGCCCATGTTTGCAGCTTGAGAGTGAGATGTGACATCTATACAGCTTAGTTACTATCCCCAGGTATCGCATCTCGGACAGGACCCAGGAGAAGCTGAGCAAATTGTGCGGTTTAGCCACGGCAACAGACAGGGGGATAATCTAACTTGGTGTTCAGGAGATTTATCATTTTTTAAGCTTTATCCCCTCTCCTGGTGAGACCCTCCCCCAGCACATTTTGCTGGACTTTAGGACCTTTTTCTTTGTATCCTGAATGAGGGGAGCCTCCTCTCTCCTCGCCCCTTCATTCATTCTTATTTGCTCTGACCCTTGGATCTCTCTTCTCTAACTGTCTTATGGAGTATGCATTCCTCCATATCTCTACAGGCATCTGTGTTTAGCTTTTGCAGCACACAGCACCCTATGTGCAGTGAACCCTGCATGGTATCACAAGTATGACACTGGCACGAGTTACAAGTTTACAACCTTTATTCAATTCTTGGGGTTTGGAAACACTCCTACTTTTCCCTATAGCTATGATGGGAGTAGTCTCTACCATCAAATAATAAAGAAAACACAGTCCTGTCAGTCTTTTTCAAATGACAGTCCTATGCAAACACCACCTAATGCCTGCCCTAGCTCTTATTCAAAAAGTGTGTAAAGGGGAATGTGTATGCAAAGGAAAGTCTTTGTTCTAACATAAAAGATCGAGGTGGCTGAGTCGTCTCTCCGCCCCATGTTGGACAGCATGGATTAAGGCGCGCCCCGTAAACGCGATGACACACTTTGGCTCAGCTTATCAAAAACAAGGCCGTTCAAAACGTGGGTAGAGGCCGCTTGCCTTCCACCTTAAAGTCACTTATTCAAGTTTTCCAAAAGTTATTTCACAGTTCATCAAATGTTCACGTAGGTCTCCCTCTGTCGGGCTCGGAGCTTTCAACACAAAGTAGCTGATTCAACGTCATGTACGTCTCCCTCAGTCTGGCTTGAACCTCGCAATCACAGCACTTGCAAGGGTTCCCTTCCCCAAACTTTATTCACATTTGTTAGGGGTTCCCTTCCCCTATCTTATTTCATATTCCAGGTCTCCCTCGGTCAGGCTCAGACCTTCCACTGATGTCGAAGACTTTCGAATGTGCAAGGCTTATTCCGTAGACCTCCGTAGGACCACTTAGACTTTCCCTTTATCCCTCCCTTATGGTATTTGCCCCAATGTCTCTTGGTAGAACACAATCGGCACATTTCAGAGATCTTTCTTTTAAAGCAATCACCTTTTAACTTCCCCTTTCGACAGGATTAATCTTGACCATTGCATATTTGAGTTGGTTCACTTGCTGCTTTATAACAAGACCTCAAACATTTCGCTGAAACTTTCGAGTGGGCTACTTCCTTTCGCTGGACCACTCCGCTACTCTGTTACTGGCTTCACAGTTATCGGTAACTTAAGAGTTTCTTTTCGCGTCTCATCAGCATGCGCGCAACCTTCAATTGTGAGATACTGTAGTGGCTTCAATCTTTCCTTGACCCAAACCCTCATTTCATAGCTTTCACTAACTCACTGGGTGTGTGCATTCCTTGCTTGTCTGCGGCTTTGATTCACAAGTCAAGGTTGATGCCACAAGCTTGGCCTTGCCTCCCCAACTCTGTTGTACACCTGGGAGGGTTGTTGGCGTCCTTGACACAGGCTTCTTCTTGTATGGGATTTGGCTTTCTCTGCGTATCCATCACGGTTTCCCAGAGGCAGTTACCTCCTGCAGGGACCTTCATTGTTTCCCCACCCTTTGCTCTGATCACTCGATAGATCGTCCTGCTCCATTGGGTTCGCCTTTGCCTCGGAAGATCTGCTCCTTCTCGTGGCTCCCCTTGCTAGAGTGTGTCTCTGTTCCGCCTTTTGTCCGGCTAGGGGGAGCTAATGTCTATCCGATGTATGTATGCATTTATGGTCAAGTGCATGACTTTGCCTGAACTGATTAATATGACATGTCCAATGAGATGTAAATGTTAGCCTCTTTACTCTGTCGCCTTCTTCCTCGGCCCAGTGTTTGTGTAGAAAGGGGTGAGGTTGGAACGTTGGAGAATCCTAGAAATGGGGTATGGGCATGGGAAAAGGGGGCGGGGGGTGCCACGTCTCACCATTGGTTGTCTCACCCCCACTTCCTGAAAATCCCTCACCCCGGTGATCCTCCCGCACTGGTTCACCACCAGTGTCTGAATCCAAGGGTGATAGCCATGCCCTGGCCACCCGAGAGAGGGATCCCCAGGGATTGGCAAGTGAGACAACCTTTGGTTTCTCACTCATTAACAACTACAGTTCTTAAGGATAGAGGGATACTTTGTACTATTCCTAAAACTTTATACTATATGAGATTAGCACACACCATCTTATGTGGAGTGCTAAAGGGATACCTAGTATCCCCCTTCTCTGCTCCTGTGACGTTTTAGTCAGACAACCCTATAGTTATGGCTGGTGGCAGTGGACGCGTTCTACCAACTATAGTTATTTATACCGCAGACTGTATTCACAGCCTCAGTTGTGCACAATAGGGTTCTCCAGCATGAGGTCTGGCATGGGTTCACATGCTCATGAATATTCCCCGTCGTCAGGCTGGGAATCCTCGGTAAAGAAAAAATCAGTATCAGTTTCGTTTCTGATCTGTCTTTCTTAGTAGCAACCAATCACTGATCTCTGAGTCATACTGCCCCCAGCCAATGACTGCCCTCTCCCTAAGCCCCGCCTCTGGCAGCCATCCTCAGATTTTTACCGCACGCTCAAGTGTTGGGAGTCCTCGTGCTTTAGCTCTCGAGTTTTTGCTGCTTTCTCAGGAGATTTTCTCATTTTTTCGGTTTAATGGAGCCTCAAGCTCCACCGTTCCTACTTCCGATAACGGGGACCCGTTTTGGAATTCTTCTACACCCCTCAGGGGTGAAGTTTTCGTTGAGTTTACGCTTCTTGGAGGATTCCGGAGGATTTGCGGCCTACCTCAACGGACATGGCCCAGGACAGGGGAAGCTCGACGCCCGGATCCAAGCTGTTCAGGTGCTGCCCTGGATGCGGATTACAAAAAGTTTTCAAGGAGGACGAGCATTCGCGATGTCTCTACTGCCTTCATGAGGACAAGACTCACGTGGAGGAGTGTGCGTTCTGCAAGAACCTTTCGGAAGAGACCAAACAAGATCGTCGTTCCCGCCTCGCCGCCTGGCCTGTGAGGGTGCCCCCGCGACAGGGGCCCAACAGAAGGCCAAGCACTGCGAGTCTGCGGGCACCAGGAGCGCCGAAAAGGTCGGGCTCTTCTGCTGCCAGGCAGGACGCGACTTCCCCGGCACGTTCAACCACAAGCCAGCGCTCTGGTTCGGGGAAGAGGAAGTCCGAGAACCCGGGTAAGCTGCTGGAGCGGCCCCGGTTGATCTCGAAGGGGGAGCGAGGCGCTGACCCTCCCCCCAGGGCGAAGGCCCAGGACGCACCTAAGGTGGTGAGGGCTTTGATCCAGCCGGCAAAAGCCTCTTTCAAAGTGGTCGCTGCGACCCTGGCGAAGACGGCCGAGACTACGCCAGTGGAATCGGCCTCTGGGCCCAGAGTATCCCTGCCACCGCAAAGGGAATCCTCTTTCCAGCCCATCGTTAAGACTTCCGTGAAGTCCCCGGCGGAAAAAGAGGGGGGTGGGGGGCGGTGGCCATTACAGACTCGGAATCAGCCTCTGAGGAGGAGCTGGTGGAAACCGAGAAGGGCCTCAACAAGAGGTTCATAGGCCTCAACGAGAGGTTCGAGAAGGTTCGATCCCAGGGGGTGGTCCCCGCTGACGTGATCGAAGATAGTGACGATGGTGACGAAGTGGGCCCAGTGGAGCGGCCATCCTGTCCGTCGCAGCCATTACCCGAGCCCCAGGGTAGCTCGGCGGCCATTTTGTTGGCAATCCAATCCTTATGTACCGAGATAAGGACGAGATTACCACGGACCCCGACAGAGGATCCAGAACCGGGCCCGTCGGGAAACCCTCCGAACAAGTGGAGGAGAGTCCACCCCTCTCTGCCCTTTGTGCCCGCGAGGCCTATGGACCCCTCATCCCCCCTCATCTGACCCTAGAGAGGTTTCGGCGATGGATACAGCGACGGGGACGGATGACGGCGGCGATGACACAGTGGACATCTCTTCACCCCCCATCGGGCTTCTCCAGCCGACGAAATTGGCTCCTTTCACGCCATGATAACCAGGGCATCTGAGCTCTTCCAGCTCTGGAACAAAAAAAGGAAGGGTTTCTTTACCAACGATGAGAGGCCAAGAGGAAGACGGTCCTCGCGGTGCCTTTGCTCGACGACAACTGGGACGAGGGGCTTGCTGTCCTCAGGAACCCTTCCATGACACCCGCCTAGAGGGACAGGTATGAGAAGAAGTACTTAGTCCCCGATGCCGCCCCATTGTGCCTCAGGGCCCAGCCCACGCCGGACTCTGTCGTCTCCGCAGCGGCTAAGAAGAAAGCAGCGGGAGCGGCGGCTTCAACTTCCACTTCCCCGCTGGACAGCGAGGGCAAGAAGTTGGACTCCATGGGACGATGAGTCATCTCGGCGACGACGACGATTAAGGCGGCCAATGCCTTAGCGATCGTGGCCCGCTACGACAGGGAGCTCTGTTTCAAGATAGCTCCCCTGCTAGACTTTCTACCTCACGACAAGAGGGCCGAGGCCCTACAAATTCTGCAGGAAGGCGAGGTGGCGTTGGATCACGCCATAACTGTGGCAACGGACATTGTCCACCGGATTTCGCCAATTGGGTAACGGAGTTTGCCTCGGACGATGAGGATGGCTCAAGGCGACAGACTTTCGCCAGGGTGTCCAGACCAGAGTGTTCGATATGCAGTTCGACGGCAACAATCTTTTTGGTAAGGCTGTGGAGGAGTCGCACCAGGCCATCAAGACCGACTCGGAGACGGCCCGGGCCCTATGGGTACTTCAACGACGGCCCTTTCGGAGCTCCGGAGGCAGACGGGGTGCCTCCAAAGGATCCAGCGATGGCTCTTCCACTTACCGCCAGGCGGCCCGCTCCTCTTCCCAGGAGGCCTACAGAGGTCGCGGCAAGCGAGGGGGATCCCGCCGTCGTCGCCAAGGAGGCAAGGCCGCCTCCAAGCAAGACTGACCCAGCCGTGTCGTCTGGCCCCCACCAAAGCACTCCGGTGGGAGGCCGGCTGACGAAGTTCGTCAGCGTGTGGGAGTCCATCTCCACCGACCGTTGGGTGCTGGACACCCTGGCCAACAGGCACTCGTTGGAATTCCAAAAGAAGTGCCCTCACGTTCCTCCTGTGGCCAGGAAGGAGAATCGCGTCCCTCAACTGCTGTTGGAGGTAAGGGCGATGCTCAAGAAAGGTGCCATCGAGCTCGTCCCCAGGAGGCTCCGGGGTTCCGGAGTATACTCAAGGTACTTCCTCGTCAGAAAGAAGACAGGCGGTTGGCGCCCCATCCTGGACCTGCGTCGGTTAAACAAATACATCAAGGCGCAGAAATTCAGGATGGTCGCCCTCCAGCATGTGCTGGGACAGCTGGAGGAGGGCGACTTCCTATCGTCGTTGGACCTGGAGGATGCTTACTTCCATATCCCCATTCTAAAAGGGCACAGGAAGCTTCTCAGGTTCGTGGTTCAGGGACGCCACTACCAATTCAGAGCCCTGCCCTTCGGATTAAAGTCGGCACACACGGTATTCAAGTGCCTGGCACCAGTGGCGGCGCGGCTTCGCCTGCAGGGGATCCACATCTACCCCTACCTGGACGACTGGCTAATCTGGGCAAGGACAAGAGATCTCGCCGTCTAACACACAGCGAGGACCGTCCGGCTGCTCACAGAACTGGGGTTTGCCATCAACTACCCCAAATCCCACCTGGTTCCGTCGCAAGTAGCACTGTTTCTGGGAGCGAAGCTCGATACAGTGGGTCAATTGGCCTCCCCGTCAGAGGAGAGGACGAAGACCATCCTGGGCAAGGTGCAGCGCCTGCTAGCCATGGACGTGGCCAGGGTGAGGGTCCATCAAGTCCCTCCTTGGGGATGATGTCCTCATGCATCTATCTGGTACCCCTGTGCAGACTTCGGATGCGTCCGCTACAGGAGTTACTCTACGCCCGCTGGTTTCAGGTGACGGGCTGCTTCGAGGACAGGATCCCTCTCGACGAGGAGTTCCGTTGGGCGATCCTATGGTGGGGTACCTGTGCTCACCTCACTACAGGCACGGACTTTCAAACCCCGGCGTTTCAGGAGACGGTGACAACGGACGCCTCTCTGGAGGGTTGGGGGGGGGGACCTACACCGGAGATCTCCAAGCAAGAGGCCTTTGGCTCCCGGAGGAGAGGTCTCTCCACATCAACATTCTGGAGCTCCGAGCAGTGTTCTGGGTGCTCAAGTCGTTCCTTCCGTCCCTCAAGGACAAACTGGTGAGGATCTTCACCGACAACACCACCACTATGTTCTACATACGGAAGCAGGGGGGCACCAGATCACCAGCCCTATCCAAGGAGGCCCAGGATCTGTGGCACTGGGCCGTCGCTCAGGGGATGTTTCTGGTTCCCTTCCACTTGGCAGGAATAAAATACACCATCGCCGACTCACTCAGCAGGGAGCTGCGCTTGTGCCACAAGTGGGAACTACGTCAGGACCAGGTGGAACGGCTCTTTCAACGATGGGGCAAACCCCGGATCGACCTTTTCGCGATGGCGACAAACTCCAAGTGCCAGAGGATCGCCAGCAGGTTCCCGCAGCCGAGGAGTATGGGCCATGCTTTCTTGTTCCCCTGGGACGGCCTGTTTCTATATGCGTTCCCTCCGTTGCCGTTGCTGCTCCGCCTCATCAAACAGCTCAAGAAGTCCAGGTGCAGAATGATCCTCGTCGCACCGGCGTGGCCGAGTCCGATCTGGTTCCCGGACCTTCTGGACTGGTCAACGTCCCCACCAGTCAAGCTGCCGGCGGACGTGGATCTTCTCTCCAGAGGAGGCGGCGCCATTCTCCATCACGACCCACAGTCGCTGAACTTGCAGGCCTGGCTCCTGCAACACTAGAGTTTGGAGGGTACGATATCCCGGCTGACTGCAGAGAGAGGTTCTTGCAAAAGCCAGGGCGTCCTCAACTCTTAAGTGTTACGGTCATAAGTGGAAGAGGTTCTCTGTCTGGTGCCGTGCACAGAAGATTAACCCTCTGCGGATTACGGCCCCTCAAGTACTGCCGTACCTACTGTCGCTGGCCAAAGCTGGTCTGGCTCACGCCTCCATCAAAATACATCTGGTTGCCATCTCCCGATATACCAGGACTACGGGACGGGCGTCCTTGTGGTCTCATCGCCTGGTGAAGGAATTTATGAAGGGACTATTCCGATCGTTCCCGCCGGTGAAGGCTCCTGCCCCAGTGTGGGAGCTTAATGTGGTACTGACCAGGCTCATGGGGGGGCCCCCCCATTCGAGCCTATGCAGTCGGTGCCTTTGAAGTTCCTGTCATGGAAGTTAGCGTTCCTCGTGGCCATCACCTCCGCGCGACGAGTGGGAGAGATCCAGGCCCTATCTTGCAAGCCTCCATACTTGACTTTTCATGACACGAGGGTGGTGCTGAGGATACACCCCTCCTTCATGCCCAAGGTGCCGTCGGACTTCCACCTCAACGAGCCCTTGGTGTTACCAGTTTTCTTCCCGTCGCCGGCCGAGAGGACTTTGCACTCGCTGGATGTAGCTAGAGCGCTGAAGTTCTACGTGGACCGCAAAAAGAGTTTTCGGAAGACGTAACAACTGTTTGTGAACTTTGGGTGTGTGAATCAAGGGAAGGCTCTCTCGAAGACTTCCATTTCCAGATGGCTCTCCGGCTGCATCATGCACTGTCACCGGTTGGCAAACCGACCGCTGCCCGGCCGTCCGAGGGCCCATTCGACCAGAGCGATCGCTGCTACCACGGCGTTCCTGTCTGGTGTGTCCCTGCTGGACATCTTCAGGGCTGCTACGTGGAGGTCGACGCACACCTTCACAAGATTCTACTGCGTGGTTCGGGACTCCAGGGAGGAGTCCAGGGTCGGCCAAGCAGTGCTGTACAACCTGTTCGCCTAAGGTGAGCCTGATGAGGAGGTAAGAATTGCTTAATGTTGAGTTTTGGATGTAATGCTTAATGTTGAGCCTTTGCCACCTCCCGTGGTTGTGCATGTGTATACTGCCATGTATTCTTTTATTAATGAGCATGTGAATCCATGCCAGACCCCATGCTGGAAAAGGAACAAGTTACTTACCTGTAACTGTTGTTCTCCAGCATGGGTCTGGCATGGATTCAATTGCGAACCCTCCCACCTACCCCTCTGCGGCTCTTCGCTTGGTCATACTGCCACTTGGCGTGCTACCAAATCTGAGGATGGCTGCCAGAAGCGGGGCTTAGGGAGAGGGCAGTCATTGGCTGGGGGAAGTATGACCCAGAGATCAGTGATTGGTTGCTACCAAGAAAGACAGATCAGAAACGAAACTGATACTGATTTTTTCTTTACCGAGGATTCCCAGCCTGACGACGGGGAATATTCATGAGCATGTGAATCCATGCCAGACCCATGCTGGAGAACAACAGTTACAGGTAAGTAACTTGTTAGTTACTTATGTTCAAAGATGGCGGCTACTTTCTTTTTTCACCATTCTATTGTGGTTGTTCTTTATTAACCCTTTATCATTCTGGGAGGGGTGTGTGTGTGTGTGTGTGTGTGTGTGTGTGTTTTGCCTTTGGTGGGAACCCTTGGGTGTCACCGCCGAAGCTCCAGTGTGTCTGGGCAGGCAGGAAGTGGGGGATGGGTTAATCACTCCCCGGCCCTTTGTCTGCCAGAGTGTCTGAATGGAACCAATTCCCAGTGGGGGGGGTTGGCTGTCCTGTCAAGACAGCCACCTTCCCCTTCCTGTAAAATGCTGAGTTTGCATGGAAGTGTATGGGGAAACTGAATAAAAGGTGAGATTCCTGAGGGCAAAGGCACGTTGACAACTGGAACTGAATTAACAGAAGCTGAAGAAGACCAGAGATGTCTGCAGACTCTTCTGAGCACCTTGAAGTGACACTGCTGTCCTGACCCTGTTGTCTACTAGACAGAGGAGCTCTGAAGAGGATGTCTCCTTCCCTTTGACTGGTGGGACCAGCCAGCCCTGAGACAGACTACAAATTGAGCCATCTCCTGAGGTGCTGTGCCTCTTCAGAGATGCAGACTGCAAATACCAGGAGACCTGCGACCCATTTGAAGTGCATCATCTTAGAAACGCTGAATCTGTTCAGAACTTTGGTGAGCTCCAGATGCACAATCCGACTCATTGAAGTCCCCTCACCAGAGTGCAGGACTTCAGAAGCGAAGATCGACCGGGTGAATACCGTCCTTTGTTGGTGCTGAGAAAAAGGCACCAAAACTGCAGACTGACCAAAGAGACTGAAGAAATCCATGCCAAGGGTGCTTTCTCGAGACTGCTGCTGAGACATCCCATTCAGAGACCTTCCTTTCATCACCAAACCAAGGAATCTGGAGACCAGGTCAGTCTTCGCTGCTTCAGAGAAGAATCAAACTACAAGCCTTTCTTTTAACCTAAGGTATTGTGGGGTGAAAGGTATAACTAACTTGCACCATGAAGTCGCTGCAGAGTGACTGGAGTGCATGAAGAAGTGTCCATTCTACCTCTGTCCAAGCTTGCCAGCTTGTGTCCCTTTATGCAGCCCTTTCGCAGGGTCCCCCTCGTTGTGTTGATTTGCCACGTAACTTATCCTAGAGACTTAACATATCCTGAGGAACTGCTGCTGCTGAAGACTTTGAATCCACTCTTACGCTGACTTTTTTTTGTATAGTTAGGTTTGGGTTTTTAAAGCGTTAGTTTGCCTGAAAAGTGTCTCTAGAACATTAAGCTCTGCTGCTGTGATTACCCAACCTTTTTCCTTCCTAAAAGGCTATTTTATGTGGTTTTGCTAACTAAATACAATTAATGTATCTTTGTCTTAATACGAGTGTGCGGTAGTCCCAATAATACCTTAGAACAGTCATTCGTCTCAAACGCTAACAATTGTAACCGCAAGCAACTACCATTGAAACAATGGCCTTTGAGAAGTATTAAGAATTCCTGTGTGTTGGTTAGTGAATTAAATATTCATCTACCTTGTGTAAATATAACAAATGTATATATTTTTAAAAAGATTGTATTTATTCATTTAATATTTTACATGAACAATAAAACACAATACTGTAATACACTTATACAAATACCTCTTAGCAGTCTAATCTTAGAAGAATAACAGAGAAGGACAGAAGCCAAGGTCAACAAGAGAGGGGGAAAAAAGAAAAATAATAAACAAAAAACAAACTCCAGAGTAAAAGTAATAGAAAGCGAAAGAAACAAATAAAGAGTACAATTACAAAACCGAGACAAAGTAGGAAGCCTAGAATGTGAATAAACAACTTGAGCATAAAGATCAATAAATACTCCCCAGATCCTCTCATATTTGTCAAGCTGGTCTTTTGCGTTAAACGATAATTTCTCTCTCCGAGACAGGAGGGGAAAAACCCTGTAGCCAATCATCAATATTAGGGTAAGTGTCACGTTTCCAAAATTTCAGTATTTGCTTTTTAGCTCGAAGAGCTCTATATGCCCAGAACATTTTGGTTGTAGAAAGTCCAATATCTAGTGGAATTAAACCGAGCACACCAACAAATGGATCCCTAGGTATCGATAAATCCATAACTAGTTCCATTCTTCGAGGAAAAAATCCCAGAATAGTTGTAATTTACCACATAACCATAACATATGGAGCCTGGTGCGCACATCTCTTTTGCAATTCCAACAAATGTCTTCAGTAAACAACTTGCTCAATCTCATCTTCCAGGGAGACCAGTATAGCTAATCGTTAATTCTTTGATGTGTATACCTCAAATCTTAATCCACTTTATATTTAATTGGACCTGTACATTTGCGGTTCCATTCAATATCTGACAATGTGCAACTCGGATCCAAATCCCAATTCCCTCGACCACATTCTGATGTTAACTGAGATGCAGAAGGTGTAACCAATTTATACAAAGTAGATGCAGACAGGGGCATGGTCTTTGAAAGATGAAAAATTGCAGGTGAAGAGTGCATTGTAGCATTGAATGGCGAAAAAAGCACATCAAAAAGCTCCTGCAGAACAACATATCGACAAATTTCAGTTGCTTTCAGCTTATATTTAAAGTGCAGGAACTCAATCATATTTTGACTGTCATAAACCTGTCCAATTCTCCGGATACCTGCTCTCTGCCATGAAGTCCATGACAAAACAGTTATGTTTCACAGCCTGCTTCTTCCATAAACTGGAGCCTGCGCACAGTAAATATCTCTTCCCGAATCTCATTACATTACGCCACTCCTTCACAACATGCTTTATAAAAGGCGGAGTTGTACCAACCGGCAACCTTTATCCATGAGACTAAGGCGACACACCTTAGTCTCGGCCTAGTATGCGGCGCACGACTGAAATGCCCATCTTTTTATATTGATTCAATATTGAGATGGTACACCACTCATATCACACCCCTTTTCAAATACCTCGGGTCAAAATGGACCATGAACCAGGCTGGTTGGTACAATATTTATTTATTTTAAAACTCAAATGAAATCATACACTTTTTAATATGGGGCAGCAATCATCAATGGGGTGATAATTACAATGGGAATGAGAGCAATGCACTGGGTTTAACTTGCTAGTGGAAACATATACAAAGCACAGCAGAATAGAATCACTTTTTGATTTAGGAAAGATAGCGCCCAAGTTAGGATTTCCCCCTGCAATGTTCCCTCAACCCACAAATAACCAATTCTGAGTGGATAAACAGAAGCAGCAGGTAATCAGGAATAATGAACAGGAAACGGAATCCAAATCTGATCTTCCCTCCCCAAATAAGAGGAAAACGGATTTTGAACCCCTTGCAATGTTATGAAATGACACTCGGAAATGGACAAATAATGAATGTGTGTTTAAAAACCTTAATGCAAATATAATTCTCCAGCATTGGATCCTTCATGGATTCACATGCTTAGATTTCATGGATTCACATGCTTAGAATATTCCCCGTCGACAGACTGGGAACCCTCGGTACACTTATAAAGCCGTTTCCCATAGGACACAAAAGTGTCGGAAGTTTTCCTATCTATGTCATTTTTGGGGCCGCCCACGCATGCCCCACTAGGACGTAGCGGTATAAATGCCCCGCCCCCGCGGCTCCCTTCAGATTTCAACCGTCTCCAAAGTAGTGGGAGCACCTCGTGTAGTCTAATATTTTGTCTAGGTTGTGCTGTTGATGTTTTGTCCTGATGTCAGGAAAAGCGCTGTTCCGCCCGTGCGCTACGTGCGGGTTCAAGGTGTACGAGGGGGACGGACATATGGATTGCATATATTGTCTACACCCTCATCATTCGGCAGACAAGTGCGACATATGTAAGGGCTTCTCTCAGAAGACTCTTAAAGATCGAAGACTAGTTGCATGGTTAAACGATGGAGCGGGGTCATACCCGCCTTCGGAGGTAGGCTCCACGCGCAGCGTGGCCTCAGCGTCAATCTTCAGGGGCCCCGCGCCGCTCGACATCGTCGGAACCCCCCGGTGAAGAAATCACGACCGGCGGAGAAGGAATCATCGAGAAGCCATTCTAAGGAGTCTTCGTCGAAGAAAGCCTCATCATCCTCATCTTCGACGAAGAAAGACAGAAAAGTCGAAATCCTCTTCGGGCGACCTCGAGTCGAGAAGCGGAGAAGCGTAGGTAGAGTTCAGAAAAGGCAGGAATGCCTTGGGGACCTACACGACCACCACCGTCGACGGCAGGGCAGTCGTCTACCACTTCTCTACTGACACAATTGGTCTCAACTGGTCTTGGGCCGCAGACGGTGACGACGACGACGGGGCCAGCTTTAGCCTTGTCGACGGAGAATCCCGCAAGAGGCCTGGCGACCAGAAGTATTCGACCCGGTTTTGCTGGGACCCTACTGCAGCAAGAGGCCTTGTTGGTGTCCTCGGGAGATGACGATGTGAGAGTAGCTGGCCCTGCAGACCTCGGGTTACGAGGGATTACCAGGCTTCTCTCTGGGAGCATTCAGGGGTCTACCCCTCTTCTCAACCCGCAGTCACTCTTGTCGCTGGAGGTTTTATCCACGTTACAAACGTTGCTGAAGACACTGGACGAGAGGCTACCTCAAGCAACTCCGGCCAGGTCGGCCATCAAACCAGGCCCGTCTCGTCGGCCACCTCCATCAACCCCCACGGCAGTGCCAGCGGGTGGAGACCGCTCAGCTCCACGCCACGAGGAAGGAGAACTGATAGATTCGGACTCGGATAGGAGAACCTTATCGGATGTCTCCCTTTCCCCCTCCAGGGATCCAACCTGGGAGTCTGAGGTGGAATTAGAAACCTCGAGAAGCCCGGCTCAGCCGTCTCCCCTGGACGACATTGGGTCATTTCACGGCATGATGGCCAAAGCGTGTACAGAATTCGGGTTGGCCCAGGAAGAGGAGAAAAGGGACTGCTTTCTTTTCGACCACATGGGAAAGAGGGTCGGTGTTTTCGGTACCCATCCTGGATCATGTGTGGCAGGAGGGGTTACAGACCATGCGTCACCCTTTCTCGGAACTGGCAATAAAAGGTCACCTGGAGAAAAAATGTAAGGCCCCAGAAGCTACCCCCAAGTGTCTGTCCTCCCAACCAACCCCTAACTCGGTGGTGGCGGCGAGAAAGGCGAGGGCCCAGCACAAGTGCACGACCCCCCGGAAAGTGAAGCCAGAAGACAGGATGCCTTTGTCAAAAAAGTGCTGTCGGTAGGAGCAACCACAGTGAAAGCGGCCAATTCTTTGGCCATAGTAGCCAGATACAACAGGGAGATGTGGCACTGACTGGCGTCTATGCTGGAGCATCTTCCGGAATAACATCGTAAGGCGGTGATGTTACTGGTCAGGGAAGGTGAAGAGGCCTCCGATCATGCCATAAACATTGCGGTGGACCTGGCGGAATCGGGGTTTAAACAGGTGAATAAGTGTGGTTCTCCGAAGGCAAGCATGGCTAAAATGCACCAACTTTAGACCAGAGGTGCAATACAAGGTGCTGGATATGCCTTTTGAGGCAGACCACCTGTTCGGCGAGAAGGTGGACGAGGCCCTGAAGGGCATGAAGGAGGACTCGGACACGGCACGTTCCTTGGGGGCCCCTCCAAAGTGGTCGAAGTTTCAGGTCTTTTCGTCCCTTTAAGGGAGTATCGGGAAACTCCAGATTCTCGGCATCGAGAGACAGATCCTTCAGTAGGCCAGCATAACCCTCCCAGGGATACAGACGGGCTTCTCAAGCAGCAAAACGACGCCTAGACTACCAGGCCCCCAGGAAGAGAACAGTTCCCTCATCGTCGACGAGGGATAAGCAGACCAAGGACCAGCAATGACGGGCATCAGAACGTTCTGGGAGGCTGGGTATCGTGCTACATCGACGAATGGGAGCAAATAACCACGGATCAATGGGTGTAGGACACTGTAAGATATGGATATTCCCTGCAATTCAAAAGCAACCCTCCGCACATTCCAACAGCGTTTGTAGCTCAACCCCATCTGAGCGTGTTGCAGCAGGAAGTCGCACTTATGCTACAAAAAGGTGCTATAGAATTGGTTCCGTCGTCGCAGAGGGGTCAAGGGGTTTATTCCCGATACGTTGTTTTGAAAAAACCAAACGGAAAGTGGCGTCGCATTCTAGACCTGCGCGATCTAAACAAGACGTTGAAAAGCCTAAAATTCAAGATGCTCACGCTCCATGAAGTGATCCAGTCAGTTCAGGAAGGGGGCTTTCTGGCATCTCTGGACCTGCAGGACGCGTACTTCCACATACTGATGTATCGGCGACACAAAGTTCCTAAGGTTTGTGGTAGGACGGACTCACTACCAGTTCACAGTACTTCCTTTTGGGCTGAAATCCTCTCCCAGAACGTTCACAAAATCTTTGGCCCCGGTGGCGGCCTGGCTAAGAAGGCAAGGCCATCATGTGTACCCTTATCTCGACGACTGGTTGGTGAGGGGGTCCTCCCCTATGTCGACTCACACAAGTTTGCAAGCCGCCATGCACCTCTTACAACGGCTGGGGTTTGCGGTAAACTTCGAGAAATCCTCGTTAACGCCGTCGAAGCTTGGTGTTCCTGGGCGCGCAATTCGAGACCCAGTCAGGGTTAGTGAAGCTATCCCTCAACAGAATCGCCAAACTCAATCGATTGGCAAGTCAGCTGAAAATCAATACCAGACTATCAGTGAGAAAATGTGTCGATTCTGGGCACTATGGCGTCCTGCATTCCTCTGGTGGGCAACTGCCGCCTGTTCATGAGGCCGGTTCAAGAGTTTCTGGCGGACCGGTGGACGCAGGCCCAAGAGCTCTGCTCAGACAAACTGACCATCGACGAGCTCCTACTAGTTCTTCAGTGGTGGCAGAGCTTTCAGAATCTATCCAGAGGGATACCCCCTACAGGAGCCAGAGTCTCGGCTAACCATAGTGACGGATGCATCCCTGACAGGCTGGGGAGCACACATGGGCACTCTACACTCAAGGTCGTTGGTCTCGGAGCGAGTCTCTCCTGCACATCAACGTTCTGGAACTCAGAGCAGTGCGCTGGGCCTTGAAGTCTTTCCTTCCGCACATCAGAGGGTCCATAGTGAGAATATTGACAGACAACACGATGGCAATGTTTTACTTGAGGAAGCAAGGGGGCATGCGATCCAGGACCCTTTCCACCGAGGCTCAGAAGGTGTGGCATTGGGCTCTGAAACACGATATATCCATCGTAGCTCATCATCTTCCAGGAGTAAGGAACGAGCAAGCGGACTCACACGGCAGAAAAATTGACCAAATACACGAATGGAGATAGACAGCGTTCAGTTGTCAAAGGTCTTCGAGAAATGGGGACGGCCTCCGCTGGATCTCTTTGCTATGAAGAGGAACAAGAAGTGCGAAAGGTATGCCAGCAGATGGCCACAGGAAGGTTCTCTGGGGGAAGTGTTCTCCTTCCCGTGGACGGACAAGTTCCTCCATGCCTTCCCTCCGTTCCCTCTTATAAGGAGAACTCTGCAGTGGATATGCAGGTACAGGTGCCGGGTCATCCTAGTGGCACCGTGTTGGCCGAGTCAGCCGTGGTTTTCCAACCTGCTTCACCTGTCAATGGATCAACGAATAACGTTCCCGATCTCCTGTCCCGGGACGAAGGAACAGTGTGGCATCACAATCCAGACAGT
This sequence comes from Ambystoma mexicanum, assembly GCF_040938575.1. Taxonomy (NCBI): domain Eukaryota; kingdom Metazoa; phylum Chordata; class Amphibia; order Caudata; family Ambystomatidae; genus Ambystoma; species Ambystoma mexicanum. The sequence continues at coordinate 1,607,435,757 of NC_090932.1, forward strand.
CTCAATCTCACAGCTTGGCTCCTGACTTTTTGGAATTTGGTGCCTTGAGCATTTCGTCGGTTTGTTGGAGAATCCTGCAAGCGGCACGGGCCCCTTCCACCAACAAGTCGTACGCGTGTAAGTGGAGAAGGTTCTGTACGTGGTGTCAAGGACAGACGGGAGTGCAACCTCTAAGGGTAACTCCGGAGCAGCTTCTACCGTATCTGCTACACCTGGCGAAGAGCGGATTATCTTTCATCAATAAAGGTACACCTGGCGGCCATCTCTAGGTTCACGAGGAGGAGGCAGTCGCCTCCCTCATTTAGTGACAGGGTGGTGAAACACTTCATGAGGGGTCTGTTCCGAACATTCCCACCGGTTAAACGTTTTCCACCAACGTGGAGTCTTAATGTGGTGCTAGCAGGGTTAATGAAAGCACCCTTTCAACCAATGGCCACATCGTCGATGAAGTTCTTGTCATGGAAATTGGCTTTTCTAATAGCTATAACATCAGCTAGGCGGATCTCAGAATTGCAAGCATTGATCGTAGACCCGTCGTACCTAAGGTTCTTTAAGGACAAAGTGGTTCTGTCAAGTAATCCTCGTTTCATTCCAAAAGTTCCTACGGCTTATCATAAACACTCATCCATTGTCCTGCCTACCTTTTTCGCGACCCCCTCATCGGCTGCGGGAAAAGTCCTCCATACCTTGGACGTGAAGAGAGCTCTAAAATGTTACCTTCATCTGACTCAGCAACTTAGATCTACGCAACAACTCTTCATTGCATATGGTCCGTCGGCGAGAGGAAAAGCAATTCCAAAGCAGGGACTGGCCCGATGGGTCTCGTCGACGATTGCTTTCTGTCATTTCAAAGCGGGAAAACCGCTTCAAGGACGTCCGAGAGCTCATTCCACGAGGGCAACTTAGTCGTCGACAGCGTTGTGGGCAGGAATCCCGCTGACACATTTGCCAGGCGGCGGCATGGTCAGTGTCTCACGTTTACCCGCCATTACTGCCTCGAACAGCAGCATGCGGACGAGATACAAATGGGAAGAGCAGTCTTACGCTATCTGTTTCAATAAGGTAAGCCCTTTTCAAGAAGGGTCTATATGTATATATGTATGTATTGATATGTGCATGTACTGTTGCATATTTATAAATTGGCAGTTTTGCGTAAGCGTGGTTCGCTATACGTATGCTTAGGAGGGTGCCGGATTGCATTCACACCTCTTTTTCAGGATCACTGCTGTGCATTCTATTCTAAGCATGTGAATCCATGAAAGGTCCAACGCTGGAGAAGGGAATAGTTTCTTACCTGTAACTCTATTTCTCCAGCATTGGTATCTTTCATGGATTCACATGCGCCCGCCGGCCTCCCCGGAATGCAATTGACTTGTATAACTAGGTTTTCACCCCATTCTGCTTTTGAAGGGGTCGAAATCTGAAGGGAGCCGCGGGGATGGGGCATTTATACTGCTAGGTCCTAGTAGGGCATGCGTGGGCGGCCCCAAAAACGACGTAGATAGGACACAAAAGTGTCGGAAGTTTTCCTATGGGAAACGGCTTTATAAGTGTACCGAGGGTTCCCAGTCTGTCGACGGGGAATATTCTAAGCATGTGAATCCATGAAATCTAAGCATGTGAATCCATGAAAGATACCAATGCTGGAGAAATGGAGTTACAGGTAAGAAACTATTCCCTTCCTCACTAAAGCAACAATGCAAAGACACCAATAATCGCAAAGAATGGATTACCAAAAGCATATAGTTCAAAAATTTGTGGAAAGTTTAAAACCGATTGCAGCAAAATGACACGTTAAACTTTGCAATTTTGCAATTCCCACCTGAAATTACCCAAACGGTTTTTAATAAAAACGGGTGAAATACATTTGGAGTGTTGTTTTGGTTGGGGAATAGCTATAGATCACAGGTACAATATGGAAGTGAAATTAATTCTCTAGCTGGTAAATTTAGTAAGTTATGCAAGATATAAAAAGATGTGCTTTGAGTAAAATGACGCTGTGAAATAGGAAGGGAAATCAGTTGTGACGAGAACAGTTTTACTTTACACTAGAGTATTCAGGCTAGGCCACCAAAGAGGGACAGAGTAAGCTCCAGGGTTGATTTGTGAGTTCAGTCCAATCACTCGAAATAGGACTAATGGCTTAGGATTTACACAAGACAAAATTACTGAAGAGATGGTGCTAGCACTAGAAATCAAGGGCAGGGTTGCAAAAATGATTCTGACAGTTTGAACAAGTTCTCAGGATAAGGATAGGATGATTTAGAGCAGAGGTCTTCAAACTGTGGGGAGCCCCCGCATCCCGGGGGGGCACCAGAGCCCAGCATGAAATCTAAAAAAAAAAATATATAAATATATATATATTTTTTTTTTTTTAGATTGGAGGAAATGGGAAGGGGCAGCTCACATGGTCAGACTGGGCCATAAAACAGTTTTAGGCACCAATGAAAAAATGGCCAGCAGTTGCAAATGGATATTCGGTGTTTAGTCACAGACTGTTTGAACAGTACCCAAGGGGTTGTTTTTTGTTCAAATGTAAACAAATGGTGATATTTAAAGAATATTTATTCAGCAACAATGGTCAAAACTACTAGCTGCATAGTGAAGTAACTCCTCAAACTGGCCCACATTGGCCGAAAAAGTGGCCCATTTTTACTGGCCTACACTAGCATTTTGCATTTTTGGTACAGTCATCGCCCTATTGCCCCATAGGCCAGTCCAAGCCTTCCGGCTCATCCATAATGGGTGAGAGGGCGTCCACCCACTGGCCACCTCACCCATTATGGAGGAGCCGAAGAGCCAGCCCAGTGAAACACTGAGCACTCCCTCAGCTGCTTTTTCCAGCTGAGGGAGTACTCCTGGGCTGGCTGAACTGTCAAAGGGAAACTCTGTTTGCCGTTGACAGTTCATTTCCGCAGCCGCACATGATCACTGAGCCATGCAACGCTGGGGGTGTTTTGCTTCGCCAGCCTTGCATAGCTCATTGGAAATGCTGGCTGGGGAACTGCATGTATGTATGTGCGAGGGGCTGCTTCTGCGCCTCCTCGCACATACGGGCAGAGCAACCTGGAGCGGGGCATTTTAGCAACCAAGTGAGGTACCTTTATGGCGATTTATTTTTTAATTAAATGTGTATGGATGTGTTTATGCTTGTGTTATGGGACTGTGGTGGGAGCAGGATGGGCGGCAGCACTGGTATAGTGGTGGGAGTAGGGTGGGGAGAGCCCAGGGTCTGCACTGGGAGTAGGGTGCGGTGACAGCACACAAAGGTTCATAGCGATTTCTACATACTGTTCATCTGGCACTTTTGGGGGGGCCCGGCCTGCCCATACTTTGCTTAGGGGGGGACCAGGCCAAAAAAGTTTGAAGACCAGTGACTTAGAGAGTGAGATAAGGACAAAGGAAAGACGAGATGTACTATGGGTTCAGATGTGGTGGCGATTATACTCGGACAACTATTTTATTTATTTGGGATTTGGACAGTCAACGGTTCTGGTCATTAAACGGTAGCATGCCTGGCAAACAGCTGGGCAGTTCGGGTCACCGGATGGCACTGGACTGGAATGGCAATTCTGGTCTCTGAATACTAAAGGTCAGCTGAGTGGCAGGATTGCAGAATGTATGCGGTTATTGGTATCAGGTTACTTTCCAAAAACGCCACAGCTTTCCCCTTTTTAATGGGAGATTAGTGGTTTTTCAGAATTGAGGCCTTGCTGGAGCAGGCTCTGCACTGCTTGGGTTTTGCAGTGGACCCTGGAGTATGGTCAGCAATGCTTTGGCCTTGTATTTGGGGATCTGGATGGATTGAACAGGAACGCAGCGCAGGAACGTCAGGAAGAGTGTGTGTCTAGTGTCCTGTCAGGGACTCTTATTTATAATGCATAGTGACGATCAAGTCAAAGTATTCTGCATTGCCTCATCCCCAAGGGTTTTTACCAAGGTTCTGGCAGTGGCAGCTGCTCACTTGCGCAGGTAGTCCATTCCTTTGTACCCTTATTTAGACGATTGGCTCATAACAGGAGACACGCATCAGGCATGTCTGCTGAAGACTGAAGACCTATTCTTTCAACTGGTGCTCTCTATCAACGAAAAGAAATAGTCTTGTCCCCAGCCAAGTGAAACGATTTCTGGAAGCCCTAATTCGGACAGTAGACTGATGAGTCTTCTCCTCAAACGAGAGGGTTCAAAACATGTTCCAGATCCCTTAATTTGTGGCCGGTCATAGGATAACTGTACCGAGAGCCAGGCGGCTGTTAGGAATGGTGGTAACCTGCGTTTTCCTCATTCTGCATGCCCGTCTACGCATGCGTCCTATGCAAGAGTGGCTCTCAAGTCAACCGTTTCAATCAAGCGGTCAGTGGGACGATCTAGTGATCGTCTCGAAAGCCCTTATTCTATCACTGCAGTGGTGGACGAAGGACAACCGTCTGAAGGGGAAATCATTCACCACCCCTGCAGTAGAGGCCACTCTCGCCACACTCGCACCATTTTTCATCAGACACCGTACGGCACGTGGTCAGTCTGTAGCAAACAAACACATCAACCTGTTAGTTACTAGCAGTGGTCAAGGCCCTGAAAGCTTTTCAACAACTACAAGGGAAGACTGTTCTAGTCCTAACAGACGGCACTACGGCCATGTTTTACGTAAGCAGTGGGGGTACTCTCTCTCCAGGGCTTTCCAAACTGTCGCAAAGCATTTGGAAGTGGGCACTCAAACACATTTTCCTTCGAGGGGATTGGGTCCTCTGACGTATTCCATATCTATGACCGTAATCGCCACAGCTGTGCTGCTTCGGAAAATCTTTCGGTGTCTGCGTCCTGCCTCGATAACGTCGATACGCTGTCCTCGAGGGCCTCCGTCGAGCCAACGTCACCGGATGTTATAAGTAGGATGCACGACGCCCGTAGCCTCAGTTCTGTTTTTTCCGCGAACGTGTTCGCTTCGGAGATCTCGGCGTGCCTCGTCTCTTCTGGGCTCTGTTCTTTTGGGTTTCGAACCGGTTTGTTTGTGAATATCTATGATGTCCTCGTCTTCTTCTACCCCGTGGCCGGATTTTAAGAAGTGTCGGCAATGCGGGTCCAAGATGTCGTTGACGGATTCGCATGACGCCTGCCTCTGGTGGACCAAGACATAGATGACTGTGTAGACTGTTAGTCGCTTACTTCGAAGGCCTTGCAGGAGCGTAAGAAAAAGCTTTCTGTAGGTAAGGTGGCCAAGCCCCAGAAGTCGAAGTTCGCCGACCTTTCGACTGACGATTCGAGGGGTGACTCTCTGCATCGTCGTTGTCGGTCCGTGGGGTCTCGGTCCCGGAGTAGGTCCTGCCATTCCTCTGCCTCTTCGAGGCACTCAGGGAAGCGCTGTCACCGGTCTCCTTCCCCGCCCTCGTCTGAGGACTCCGCCCGTGGGCGGGTTGCTTGTCCCAACAAGGATTCCTTTCGACAGGAGATGATTGGCGATTTTTCTGTCACAGGGCTCCGGTCCGTCCGCGCCGTCAAAAGACGCCGGCCATGACCGTGCTAGAGACACCACTTGCACGCCTTTGTGCTCGAGTGGTCGTCGCGATCACCGGGCGCCTTCGAGGTCCCGGTCGGACAAGGTTGGTCGCTCTAGACATGCCTGTTCCAGGACCCAGTCCTCGACGCCCTCAAGAACGTCGGAGCCTGTGAAGTCTTCGAAGAAGACATTGACGCCCAGGCTGTCGAAGGACACGCTCGGGGCTCCGCCCTCGAGGACTGTGTCAAAGCTGTCGGCGCCATGCTCGACGTCGATGCTGATTCAATCGACGCCTTTCGAGGCTGTTTTGTTGGAGATACCTTGTGGGAAACCCCCTAGCAAGGCTCTGGCCAAAGCTAAAAATGTCTTTGTCGCTTTTTCTGTGCCCTCATTCCAGCCTCTGGATTATATTTCTGGGGTGGATGAAGGGTCTGAGGAAGTTATTGTTCCTGAGTAGGTACCTGACGAGATTTTGTCTGGGCATAGCCAGTTTGAAGACCTACGGCAGTCATTGCACGACGCCAGTTGTCTCCACCACCTCTCCGGAGGTGGAGTTCTGTAGGCGTGAGCCTGGCACCCATGCTGAGTCCTCATACCGCCGCCTTATGTCGAGGGTAACGGAATACTTGGGGTGGTCTGCGCCACCAGTGGATTTTCTGCAGGATGACCTGATGGATATCCTCAACCAAGGTCTGCCAACTGACCCGGTACTGCCATTCCATATGGCCTTGCAAAGAAGGGTGGCGGTGGCTTGGACTGGCCTGGAGAGTCTTCCGGCAGTGAGCAAGTCTTTGCCGCAAAAATACTGTCCAGCCAGTAGCAACCCCTGCTACTTGACCATGCACCCCACTCCGGAGAGTTTGGTGGTGCAGGCGGCTACGGGCCCAGCATAGCAGGCGTCGTACCCTACCATCCCTCCTGATAGGGACGACAAGCGTTTTGATGGCTGGGCGAAGAAAGTGTTTTCTTCAGGGGGTATGGCTTTGCAGGCAGCCAACTCTGTGTGTGCCTTGTCACGTTTCACGCACACTCTGTGGAACTGTATTTCGTTACCGGCTGATCATATTCCCGAAGGGGAGGAACGGGATGGTTTTCTTGATATGTGCAGGATGGCAAGGATGCCATGTGCGAGTCTGTTCAGTCGGGTCTGGAGATGTCAGATTGTGTCAGCCGGTCCATGGCGGCGAGCACCGTAATATGCAGGTTTGCGTGGTTGCGGAAGTCGGGGTTTGCTCCTGATGTGCAAGCCCGTCTCCTCAACATGCCCTTTCATGGTGAACATCTTTTTGGCAACAAGACTGACGAGAGCCTTGAGAGGTTGCAGACCTCCAAAGCTGCAGCGAAGTCGTTGGGCGCTGCAGTCGACAGGGGGACAGCAATGGAGGGGAGGTTCCTTTCGTTATTACCCATCCTTTGGTAAAGCGAGAGGAGCTGCCAGTCAAAGGGGCCATCAAAGGAGTGCCAGAGGTGGAAAATAAGGTACTTGATGTGCCAAGGCCGCTCAGGCAGTTGCCTCTTTGCCCTCAGGCAACACCGCAGCCGCTTCAGCTCAGTTATGGGCCATGTCCCATGGTTCGACGGTTGGGGGAAGGCTGGTGCAGCATCTTGTAGAATGGCATGCCATTACTTCAGATATGTGGGTTCTGGAGATCATAGCCCACGGCTACTGTCTTCATTTCCGGCAGAGGCCTCATGACAATCCACCGGGGACTCTCTTTGAAGAGTCCGGATCCGCTCCTTGCGCAGGAAATTCGGTCCCTGCTGGAGAAAGGCGCGATAGAATTAGTGCCTATAGCGGAGAGGAACAAGGCATGGTATTCCCCTTATTTTTTGATTTCGAAGAAAGACGGGGGATTGAGACCCATCATGGACTTGCGCGGTATGCACAAACTCCTCAGGAAGGACAAGTTCAAGATGGTTACTCTCTCTCAAGTCCTCCAGGCCCTTCAACTTCAGGACTGGTTGGTGTCTCTCGACCTCAAGGACGCTTACTTTCATGTGCCGATCCATCCCAAGCACAAGAAGTACCTGAGGTTTGCGGTTGGCTACTCGCACTTTCAGTTTCGGGTCCTGCCGTTTGGATTGACCTCCGCCCCGAGGGTTTTCACCAAGCTCATGGTGGTGGTGGCAGTGTATCTCAGGAAAGGGGGGATTCAAGTCTACCCCTGCCTGGACGATTGGTTGATCAGGGCGCGCTCTCCTGAGCAAGTCCTGGAACATCTGTCCGTCACCTGTCACTCCCTTCACAAGCTGGGCTTCTCCCTCAACTTGAAGTCCCACTTGACACCAGCTCAGCGGCTCCAGTAGATCGGAGCAGTGCTCGGCACATCCCTGGGGCAGTGTTTTCCTCCCCAGGTGAGGGCTCGTCACATTCAGCAGATGGTACACAAGTTACAATGTGTCCAGAGTCTCCCGGGATTCTAGTTCTTGAGGTTGCTTGGCCTCATGGCATCCTGCATTCTTCTGGTGCCAGAGGCCCAGTTGCAGATGAGATCGCTGGAATGGGCTCTCAAGATGTAGTGGTCACAGTCCTCCGTCAGGATGTCGGACCCCGTTCAGGTGCCGCCCTCGGTCGCTCAGGACCTTCTGTGGTGGGCCGACGAAGCCACTCTGATGAGGGGGGCTCCATTTTGGCAACCCTGGCCGGAGGTGACGATCGTGACGGACGCATCCCTTACGGGTTGGGGAGCTCATGCCAACGAGTTGACAGTCAGCGGTCGTTGGTCTCCGTCGGAGTCCAGACTCCTTATCAATCTGTTGGAGCTGAGGGCTGTCAGGCTTGAGCTGAGGGCTTTTCTGCCGACTGTGCGAGGAAAGAATGTCCTGATTCTGACGGACAACACAGTGGCTATGCACTACCTCAACAAAAGGGGGGTGCAGGGGCAGTTCCTCTGTGCAGGGAGGTGATGCAGCTCTGGTTCTGGGCCATCCAGCAGGGAATTTCGATCTTGGCAGTTCATCTGGCCGGAGACGAAAACGAGACGGCGGATGCTCTGAGCAGGCAGAGCACGGTCTCTCACGAGTGGGAGCTGGCTCAGGAGAGTCTCCTGGAGATCTTCACCCTTTGGGGGACCCCTCAAGTGGATCTCTTTGCCTCCAGTGTCAACCGAAAGTGCGAAAGGTTCTGCTCGCGGGAATTTCCTCCAAGAGGAGCCTTAGGAGACGCGTTCGTGGTGGAGTGGTCCTTCCCACTCCTGTACGCGTTTCCTTCATTCCCCGTCATCCCGCAAGTGCTGCGGACGTTACGGAGATTTGGTTCCTGGATGATCCTCCTTGCTCCTGCATGGCCCGGAGGACGTGGTATCCGGACCTTCTCGACTTACCTATCTGCCCTCCACGTCGTCTTCCCTACCGAGACGATCTGCTCTCACGGGAGGGGGGTCAGGTTCTCCATCCAGAGGTCAGATCCCTCAACCTTCACGCTTGGCTTCTGAAAGGTTGAGGTATAAGGATTGGGACCTCCCTGAAGACGTGATGAGGTGTTGCTTTCGGCCAGACGGCCGGCAACAAAGTCCCTGTGCCGTTGCCGTTGGAGAAAGTTCTGTGGCTGGTGCAGGGTTAAGTATGTGGATCCTTTTTCATGTGACATTCCTGTGGTTCTGTTCTTTCTGCTTTCTTTAGTCCACAAGGGCTTGCAAGTGGGTACCATTAAAGGTTACCTGGCGGTGTGTGTTCATATTTAAGCGCTTGTCTGAGGAGTGTTCTCATTTTAAAATCCCTTTAAATTTCTCAGTTTCTGAAAGGGCTCACTAATGTGTTCCCTCTGTCACCTTTCCAGGTGCCCGGTTGGGATTTGAGCCTTGTTCTCAAGTTTCTAATGGGTGCTCCATTTGAGCCTTTACATTCTTGTCCTTTGAGACTGTTAACCCTGAAAAGGGTATTTTTAGTTGCAGTCACTTCCGCTCGCAGAGTGAGTGAGTTACAGGCACTTTCAGTTAAGCCACCCTTCACTGTGTTTCATAAAAACATCCTGGTAAGGATGAGGAGAGGCTCCATAGGTTAGATCCTAGGAGAGCTTTAAGTTTCTACATTTCACGCATGTCCCGGGTCAGGGTGAATGATCAGCTCTTTATAGTTTACGCTGGAAGGCGTTTGGGACAAGCTGTTACTATGCAGACTTTGTCTAGATGGATTATCTTGGCAATTTCTGAATGTTACCACTAGGCGGGTAAAGACCCTCCGGTAGGTTTACGGGCCCATTCTACTAGGGGTATGGCTGCCTCTACTGCCCTGCAGAGGTGTGTTCCTATTCATAACATCTGTGAAGCGCCACTTGGGCTTCGGTCCATACTTTTGTACGACACTACTCCCTAGATTCTATCCATGGGCAGGATCTGACATTTGGCAAGGCGGTCCTTTAGTGTGCAATTTGATTGGGCATAAATTTCTTTATTCTAAATTTTTTCCCTCCTCCATACGTTGGTACTGCTTTGGGAGTCTGTCATAGATATGGAATACGTCGGAGGACCCAATCCCCTCGAAGAACAAGTTACTCTCTTACCTGGTAACGTTCTTTCGATGGGATGGTCCGACGTATTCCATATCGCTCCCTACCCCACTACAGAATTTCTTATGCGATGCATCTTAAGTTTCCACAAGGCTTTCTGTGGTCATACTGGCGGAAGATTGGTGCCACACGTTCTGGGGAAAAAACTACATCTGAGGCTACGGGGGCGTTGTGCGTCCTACTTAACATCCGGTGACGTTGGCTCGACTGAGGCCCTCGGACAGCATATCGACGTCATTGACGCAGGAGGCAGACGCTGATAGAATTTCCGAAGCAGAACAGTTGTGGTGATTACTGTCATAGATATGGAATACGTCGTCGGACCATCCCATCGAAAGAACGTTACCAGGTAAGAGTAACTTGTTCTTCTGTCACAGGTTCCTGGGAACACCATTTTCTTGCAGACGTGCTCAGCAGAGAAGTTCAGCTACCCGTAGAACACAAGTGGCATTTAAACGAAAACATTTTACGTCGTCGCAGAATGGGGGCATCCAGACATCGACCTCTTTTGCAACACTGTCACACAATGCCCAAAATACGCCTCCAGGTATCCCCAACCGATGTCCAAGGGGAAAGGTCTCTGGGTCAAATGGTCAGATTTGCTTACGCTTCCAACCCCGACTCCACCCCCAACTCCTCTCCTCAACAGGATCATTCACAAGATGCACCAGTAACAAGTTGCACTAATCCTGATAGCACCAATGTGGTCTCGTCAACTGTGGTTCTCGCATCTCATGAGAATGCCACTTTGCCCTCTAGCGAAACTGCCTCTCCCCACGACATGCTGTCCCACGATCACTAGTCGACACTGCACCCATGCCCTCAAACTCTCAATTTAGCAGCGTGGCTCCAGAAGTCCGAGTTTGGGCATCTCCAACTGCCTCATCGATGAATAGACGGAAACCAAATACCAGACACTTTTATTCCAATAAATGGAGACGTGTTGTCGTTTGGTGTGTTACTCGTAACAGCCCAATTGATTGTTCACCCACACACACAGTTCTTTATCTAACTTCTCGTTTTTAACTCACTGAAGGTCCACTTTGCTGCCTCTCTGCTTACACCACTGCTCAGAGCAAGATTTTCTGGTGGGAAGGCCCCTTATACAAGGCTTTAATGAAAGGAGTGAAAAGATTTTACCCATCTATTTCTAATCCATCTCCTGGATGGGACTTCAATTTTGTCCTTACTAAACTTATGGGCGCTCCTTTTGAGCAAATGCACAAGGTAGTCTCAAAGCTCTCACCTATAAGACTGCTTTTCTGGTGGCTGTTACTTCCATTAGGAGAGTTGGTGAACTGCAGGCGCTCTCAATTCAAGAACCATTTGTTACTATACAGAAGGACAAAGTGGTTTTGTGCACACATCCACGCTTTGCACCTAAATTAATCTCCAACTTCCATGTAACCCAATCCATTGAACTTCCATCATTCTTTCAGAATCCTACCACTCAGCTGAAAGAAGCTTCCATACAATAGATGTTAGGATAGTAGTGATGTATTTATTACCTCATACTCCTACATCCTGTCCCCTTTGCTCCATACTGCATGGGCGTCCCTCGCTAGGCACGGGAGACTGAACCTTTTTCACCAGGAAAAAATCTTCGTCCACTTTAAATTTAGAGGCGCGTGGCCCTGGGAGCATGCACTCCCCTGACTCCGCCCACCGGCGCCACTCCCCAGTCCACTTTTCCGCGTTGACGTGAACGGACCGTTTTCACCAGCGCTCCTGGGTTAGTCTTCTGCCTAGTAATTCCACATGCTCTTCCCTGGAGAAATATCTTTGTCTTTTGTTTTTTTCTGTCTTTTATTCAGATCCTCTGGCGCCACGCTCATCCCCAGCGCATGTCGACGGCATCAGGCTTCAGCAGGTGTCCAGCCTGCGAGGGGCTCTTCCCTACGTCCGACCCCCACGCTCTTTGCCTCCGCTGCCTTGGCCCCGATCACGGCTTGGAGGGTTGTTCCGCATGTGACGCACTTACACCCCACGCTCTGAAGAACAGGTTAGCTCGGTGGAGATAGCTTTTCGGAAGGTCGCCTCCAGAGGACTTGAAGGACTTCAGACACAAGTTAAGGCCCAAGGTAGGGCCACTGTTTTCATCTGCACCCCCCAAGGGCGATTCCTTGCCCAGGAAACGCCTGAGCGGGAGGCACCGGTCAGGTTCTTGTACCAGCATCGTTACCGACGCTGCTTCAGCTACCGGCTGCCAGGTCAAGGGGTTGCGAGATCCTACCAGTTAAGTCATTGAGGGACCGCAAGGTTCTATTACCGGGTCTTCAGTCGAGGGGCTGTGCCCTACTACCGGAAAAATGTCTGAGGGGGGTGCCTGTATGCAGCACTGCCGGTGACACAGCTGAGGGCGCACCGCCGACCAGTCCCCAGCCTGTAGTGTAGGGTAGGCCTCAACCTCCACCGCCAAGAGTCCATGAAGAGGCCGAGCCCAATGCGGCAAGCATCACGACACAGGCACGTGGCATGCAGCCCCACAAAATGGCCACTGTGCCAGACAAGATGGCCGCTGGTCCGACACATCCCCCTTCGGGGAACAGGTAGGAGAACAAGTTCCTAAGTGGGACTAGTCTTCACCAGGCACGTGGCCTACAGCGTATCCTTCAGCATCGCAGGGCAGATTCACCCCGCAGGCAGTGAGGCAAAACGTGCCCAGGCCTCAGCAACCTCAGAAACCTGCGACTACGCCCGCGCCGCCAAGCGGCCCACCGGCCTAGGAGGACAGGTTTTTTGAAAAGTTCCTCATGCTGATTAAGTCTCCATAGATGTGTCATCCCCGAGGATGTGATCAGGGACCTGCTCCCTCCAGTTCTGCTGATGGCACCCACGGCTGCTCCACCCGTAGTTCAAGCTCCTCAGGCCCCCATGCATCCTCTGCTGCCCGCATGTTCCCACGGCACCGGCCACCTGCAGCCCCGTCAGTTCTGTTTCCACCTCCACAACAGCCTCCGGCTCCGGTCAGTATATCTCTGCCCTCGGCACCCAGTACTCCTCAAGCTGCACCTTACCAACAGGACACCTTGGTGAACACTGATGAGGAGGGAGACCCCGACACGCCTTTGTCTGCCAAGCCATTTCATGAACGGCTCGCAGGTCTGGCTGAATATTTGGGGATCCCACAACCTGAGGTTGAACAACCATAGGCGGGGGTTCTGGCGGAGGTCCTAATTCTATGCCCCGTGGCTAGAACAGGGCTTCCGATGCAAAAAAAGCTGTGGCTCTGGCCAAGAAGGACTGGCTTAAACCCCACTCGGCGCAGCCGACCAACGGGTGCCTCAACGCCAAGTATGGGGAATTGGAAGGGGGAGAGAGAGAGACAGACAAACGGGGGGGAGGAGAGAGAGAGAGAGAGAGACGCACACACACACACGGAGAGAGACGCACACACACACGGAGAGAGACGCACACACACACACGGAGAGAGACGCACACACACACGGAGAGAGACGCACACACACACACGGAGAGAGACGCACACACACACGGAGAGAGACGCACACACACACGGAGAGAGACGCACACACACACGGAGAGAGACGCACACACACACGGTGAGAGACGCACACACACGGTGAGAGACGCACACACACACGGTGAGAGACGCACACACACACGGTGAGAGACGCACACACACACGGTGAGAGACGCACACACAGACGGAGAGAGACGCCCACACAGACGGAGAGAGACGCACACAGACGGAGAGAGACGCACACACACACGGAGGGGGAGAGACACACACGGAGAGACACCCATAGCGAGAGACACCCGGAGAGAGAGACACCCGGAGAGAGAGACACCCGGAGAGAGAGACACCCGGAGAGAGAGACACCCGGAGAGAGAGGCACCCGGAGAGAGAGGCACACACGGAGAGAGAGGCACACACGGAGAGAGAGGCACACACGGAGAGAGAGGCACACACGGAGAGAGAGGCACACACGGAGAGAGAGGCACACACGGAGAGAGAGGCACACACGGAGAGAGAGGCACACACGGAGAGAGAGGCACACACGGAGAGAGAGGCACACACGGAGAGAGAGGCACACACGGAGAGAGAGGCACACACGGAGAGAGAGGCACACACGGAGAGAGACGCACACACACGGAGAGAGACGCACACACACGGAGAGAGACGCACACACACGGAGAGAGACGCACACACACGGAGAGAGACACACACACACGGAGAGAGACACACACACACGGAGAGAGACACACACACACGGAGAGAGACACACACACACGGAGAGAGACACACACACACGGAGAGAGACACACACACACGGAGAGAGACACACACACACGGAGAGAGACACACACACACGGAGAGAGACACACACACACGGAGAGAGACACACACACACGGAGAGAGACACACACACACGGAGAGAGACACACACACACGGAGAAAGAGACACACGCACGGAGAAAGAGACACACACACAGAGAAAGAGACACACACAGACACCCACACACAGACACCCACACACAGACACCCACACACAGACACCCACACACAGACACCCACACACAGACACCCACACACAGACACCCACACACAGACACCCACACACAGACACCCACACACAGACACCCACACACAGACACCCACACACAGACACCCACACACAGACACCCACACACAGACACCCACACACAGACACCCGCACACAGACACCCACACACAGACACGCACACACCCACACACAGACAGGCACACACCCACACACAGACAGGCACACACCCACACACAGACAGGCACACACCCACCCACACACAGACACGCACACACCCACACACAGACACGCACACACCCACACACAGACACGCACACACCCACACAGACACGCACACACAGACGCACACACCCACACAGACACCCACACAGAGACAGAGACACACACACAGACACCCACACAGAGACAGACACACACACACCCACACACACAGAGACACCCACACACACAGACACCCACACACACACAGAGACACCCACACACACACACAGAGACACCCACACACACACACAGAGACACCCACACACACACACAGAGACACCCACACACACACAGAGACACCCACACACACACAGAGACACCCACACACACACAGAGACACCCACCTCCAGGGGTGTAAGGTTGGGACCAGGTGTTCAGGCCAGAAAGGGTTCTTTGTGCAGATCTGTGGGGGCTAGATGGGTACTAGCATGGCATACCAGGCGTACTCACAATCCTCAGTATCAGAATTACAGTGGGCTCCCATAGAGATCTAATGGTTATCTATTTCCCTTAAAATGGCCGCCATGCGGGTCGCAGACTGGGTAGCAATAGAGAACTAGTAGTTGGGCATGGACGACTATAAAAGCCCCGCCCGCGCAGTAACCCATGCTTCACGTTAGTTCCGCTGACAGCGGTGTAATGCTACCAGCGCTCTGCTCACAGACCTGTAAAGAAAATAGACACGTTATGTTATAAACTTATCAAGTTAACAGAAAATCCACAGACCAAAGATTCAACTTACCTGACGAGTATTTCCATATCAGCACTCCTCCAGCAGGTCGAATATTCCTCCGAGTTCCGTGGTTCAGTCTGCAACTATCTTCCTCAGCCGCAGCTTCACCATGGCTCCTCCGACCTCCGTTTAACCTGCAAGACAAGGAACAATAGTTAAAGAAAAAACATTTAAACATTAGTCGCGTGTGAAAACAAACTATGCGCTTACTTACCCGAAGTTCCTACAAACTTTTCCAAGCATTCCAAAGCCTGGCCTCACAGAGAGAAAACCATTACCTTGGTAACGAAGGTACACATCACTGCGTGTCTTCCCAATTACACTTGCATGCTTACCTCAAGAGAAGACTTCATGTTTTTTCATTTACGCCTGTGTTTCCTCAAGTGTGATTCTCTCCATCGAACCTGCAAAAGAGAGTTTTTAGACTCATCAAGAGAAGCTCTCGTCTCAGTTACTATTTTCCCAAAGAGGTTTCAACACCCAAATGACTAAAACTAAAGCTCCCCCACCAAGACACTTTTATCTTTTGAGGCCTTTTCAACGTTTTCTAGCCTGGAGTTTTTTCTTCAGCCTCATCAATGCACCCCTGCACGAAAGCAGGATGTAGAGCTCCCAAACACAAAAACACGGGAGGAGGAGAACGGGGCCCGTAGATATTATAAGGGCACTCAGCAGGGTGGGAAGGGGTGAGCCATAATACAGTGACCCACATTATATTAATTCCAATTCCCCTCCTCTTTTCTGTGATGTTAAGATGGATTTCTGAACTCAGACCTGGAGGGGCAGAGGTTCAGAAGGCCAGCCTAGTTTCTTGGAACAGGGTAACCTCTGGACAAGCCAGACCAATCAGGGTAGCGATGGCGGCGGTCAAGACTAAGTCTCAAGAGGGGTGAGGGTGACTGAAAGACCTCAATGAGCACACAAAGCAAGGACACTTTCAAATTACTCCAGACAGGTGTTATATTAAAAATATAGGCACATTTATTACCAGGCCTTTGTCACATTGACCATAGCAAAGAATCACAATAATACTAAAGTAAACCAACACATCACAATCAATACAATATATACACAAGACCGAGGGGTCTAAGGAGTAATGAGCACAGAATATGTAGACCACCGAGATGGGGAGGAAAACGGGCAGTGCAAGTAATCATTGGACCCAGTTCGACATCAGAAATACACCTAACTAGGAGGAAGTCCGAGCCCTTATGCTCAAAAGTACCTGCACACGCTGGTGCCAATGGATAAAGTAGGGTCCCTTCAAGGGTCTCGGGCAGTTCAGGAAGGTAAATGAAGCGATGCAGAACAAGTCCCCACTACTCGAGCAAGGTCTCCACTTGTGGGCAGAGGCAGGGTGAGAGTGCGGGATAGAGTCGTTATTTCGCAACAGCGGTAGAAAAGAAACGGGCTCCTGGGTGAGGGGCCACCGGTTGGGGTATGGACTACTCATCGGTCCCCGACGCAGGCAGACCCAGACTTCTCCAGTTCTGTTCACGTTGCTGGCAGGTTCAGCTGCGATGATCAGGACGTCTCAACACTGTGTAGATTGTGTTGCAGGGTCGAGGGTGTCCCAAATGCAGCGGACGTGCACAGGTTCTTACCGCAGCAGGGCAACACGGCAACCATGTTTACTCTGGTCCGGCGCACTCGTCTCACTTCAGACCTGGGAATGCCAAGTGTACGAAATTCGGTGTGAGGGTGCCGTGGATGCAGAGCAAGCAGTAGACTAAGTTTCGAGGGCTTCCCCGAAACGGCAGCGGTGACGGAGCAAAGCGTCCTGCGTAATCTGGTCAGCCCACTGGTTGGCCCAGGGATACTTCTGAAGAGGCTTACTTGCAGGGTTTGATGAAGGTGCTGGGAATAGTTGATCCCACTATTCCAATGGGTCGAAGCACCTTCGCAGACCTTCTAGAACGATCAGATGCCGAGGGGTCTTGCAGGACGACAGCAGGTCAGAGTGCCAAACCTTCAGCGGGTCACTAGCGGTTCCTCGACTCAGCTTCTTGGTGCAGGATACTTGGCTCCTTATCCCTTGTTCGGTGTGAACTCAGGAGATCGACATGGTAGTGGTTTTTCAGCCTCCTCTTATCCAAAGTTCCCTTTGCGCCAAAACGGAGAGGACCCAATGGGAGATCTGCTCACAAACACTCACACCATACGTGGACCTATCACACACCACGTTGGTCCCAGGCATTCAGGACACTCCAGACTCTCTGCCACCCAGGATGTGTATTGGGAACAGACATCCCAGCCCACATCCTGGAGGCACACACAAGGCATGCAGAAGCCTGCGAAAGCGTTGGGTGTCGCGGGAAAGTGCATGACCAAATAAGGACTAACCCGGGAAGGTGAAGGGGCAAGATGGGCAAAAGACAGGACAAAGAACCTCGTGGCATGGCCATTTTGGAGCCAGGCCAATTATTTGTGCCAAACGCGGTAAGCGCGGATAACATGCCGAAAAAGGGTTCAAAACACAAGAGAAACGATAGCTGCCACCAGTCCTGTCCGTGACACACTTGCACAGTTCATAATAAGTCCAGCGAGAGTTTCTAGGGCCTTTGGAATGACTAGAGACCCAAGAGTGCGGTAAACTAAGTCACAGTGCACTCTTGTTTCATGTTGCACAAAAGCTGCAACATGAGGAAAGGACTAAGGGAACCAATTCTCCCAGTACTGACTGTCTTAAGGGCATGTCGGTTTCCCCATAAGAATTGAGCGAAAGCCCAGAGGAGTGTGGCGGAAGGCTGCGCTTCACTGGCAAAGTGTAGATCAGGGTGTAAAACAGCAGCAAAAAGTTTGGGGGTTGCCACATGGAGGGAAAATTACATCCAATTATGAAATCTTTCCTAACATGTGAGGTTGAGATGTAAGTATTGGGTTCCTGCCCGATGACGTAATGGAGATCTTGCTTTCGGCCAGAAGGCCAGCAATTAAATCTTTGTACTGCTGCCATTGAAACAAGTTCAGCAGCTGGTGCAGGGATAAGAATGTGGATCCATTTCTAGGTTACACACCTATGATGCTTTCTTTTATGTTACATTTGGCAAATCTGGGGCTCCAGATTGGAGCAATTCATGGTTACCTGGCGGCGCTATCTATATTCAAGCGCTCTTCAGAAGAGGATTCATATATTAAAATCCCTCTGATTGTTCAATTCCTAAAGGGTCTTACTAATATATTTACACCAGTTTCATTCAAATTCCCTGGTGTTAAAATTGCTTCCTTTTGAGCCTATACACTCATGCCCATTAAGACTGTTAACCTTCAGAATTATTTTGCCAATTGCAATATCGTCAGCCCGCAGGATAAGCGAGTTGCAGGCACTTTCCTGTAAACCCCCACATACGGTTTTCTATAAAGACAAGGTTGTTCTCAGGATGAAACCACCTTTTCGAAGGGATTGTGTCCTCCGACGTATTCCTTATCTTAGATAGAAATCCTTCAGCTTTGCTGGCCTCGGAAAATTTTTTCGCCAGAGGGCGCTGCGCGTCGATGATCGCCGAGTCGATGACCCTCGACGGCCTCCGTGCCGACGTCGACGTCATCCTGCCTATAAAGGCCGCGCGCAGCGTCCGTTGCTCAGTTCCGTTTTTCCGCGCTTCGTTGTGCCTCGGAACACCGTTGCTCAGTTCTCGTCAAGATAACGTATATAATAACTACTATTTACCTCGATATCGATGGCATCCTCCTCCGACCCGACGACCCCTCGGTCCGGTTTCAAAAAGTGCCGAGACTGCGGGAAGAAAATGTCGTTGACGGACCCTCACAGGGTCTGTTTGTGGTGTCTGGGAATCACGCACCAGAGTTCGGAGTGTGAGGAATGCCTTTCCATGACGGCGAAAGCCTTGAAGGAGCGTAGGGGGAAGCTCGAGAGAGGTAGGTCAACTTTAACTTCCTCGAAAGCTTCTTCGGTAGAGTCGAGACGTTCGTCTCCTCACCATAAAAAACACTCTCGATCTAGATCACGAAGTGGCTCCCACCACTCGTCGACATCGAGACACTCGAAGAAGAGACGTAGGAGATCCCCTTCGTCATCTTCGTCGAGTTCTCCTGAGAGAGTTCATTGCCCCACAAAACGCAGCTCGCAAGCTGAGTGGGAGGAATTCAGGAAAAAGATGCTAAGCGTCTTCGAGAAAGCGGCCTCGTCCCCCTCGAAGACAGCTGAGGGTGATACCCCGGGTAAAAAACCCAAAAAATCTAAACGCCGCGAGTCGCAGTACCCGGCGGAAAAGTCAACCCGAAAGCGCCTCGAGCCATCGGGAGATAAAGCATCATCGACGCCATCGTCGAAAACTCCTTCGAAACAGAGGTCGGCGCCATCGACGCCGTTGTCGAAGGATTCATCGGCGCATCAGTCGATCGAGTCGACGCCGACGTCGACGCCGATATCGACGCCGGTGAAGGAAATAACCACGGCTACTCCACAGCCAACGGTTAGACAAAAGACCTCCGACTCGACGCCGAGAACGTCGACGTCGTTCTCGAGCAGGACTCCGATCCTTTCGAGTTCTTCGAGGCCTAGTACACATTTCTCGACGCTTTTCACGGCGCCTTCGAGTACTTTCACGTCGGTGTCGACGACATCGACGTTTTCAAGGCCTGTGATGATGGCTCCTTCTGCATTGGAAATGGGGTTTATACCATTCCAAAAACCAATGTATCCCCCTTTAACCTCGATTTTTGAGGAAAGGGAGGATTCAGACCAAGATATTGATTTACAGAGGACCACATCACCAGAGCCAGAGACTTTCGCCTCTGAGGAAGGAAGATTAAAAAATCTTCAGGATGCACTTCAGGAAGCTAGTGGCTTGGACACTTCTCCTGAAGCAGAATTTATCAAACCAGACCCAGGAGAACATGCGGAGACTCCATATAGAGCTCTGATGTCTAGAATCATAGAATTTATGGGTTGGTCTGCACCTTCTCCTGCCTTTCAGCAGGATGACCTCACTGACATACTGGACAAGGGCCCACAGGAGGATCCTGTGGTTCCATTTCACTCTGCTCTACAGAGAAGGATTTTGACAAACTGGGAAACGCCAGAAATTATCCCGGCAGTAAATAAAAAACTGTCAACAAAATACAGGGTGGCTAGTTCTGACCCTGAATATTTGTCAAAACACCCTACTCCTGAGAGCTTGGTTGTACAGGCTGCAACCTCATCAGGCAGCACATCTGCATACCCCACTGCTCCGCAGGATAGGGATGACAAAAAGTATGATGCCATGGCTAAGAAGGTTTTTTCTGCCTGTAGCATGGCGTTAAAGTCTATTAACGCGACCTGTACGCTCGCTAGGTTCAGCCACACCCTTTGGGAGTGCGCTTCATCAGCGGCTGACTGCCTCCAAGAAGGAGAGGAAAGGGACGCATTTTTAAACATCATCAGGGATGGTAAAGATGCGATGTGCGAGACCCTACAAACTGGCCTAGATTCTGCTGACAGTATCAGCAGGGCCATGGCGGCAAGTACCACAATCCGCAGGCATGCGTGGTTGAGGAAGTCTGGTTTTGCCTCTGACGTGCAGACCAGGCTTTTGAATATGCCCTTTGACGGTTCTACCCTCTTTGGAAAGAAGGCGGATGACAGTTTGGAGAAACTGCAAACGTCCAAGGCAGCAGCCAAGTCATTGGGAGCTGCTATCCGTCAGAATACCTTTCGTCCTTCGGGATCATCGTGGAGAGGACGGTCCTTTCGTTACTATTCCTCATATGGAAGGGGCAGGGGACGACCGGCTCAAAGAGGCCAAGGAAGATTTACCCGTGGTGGACGGGGTAGGGGAAAGAAAGCCGCACCCGCAGGAGCAGGAGCCACTTTACCTTCGGCAACTGCATCAGCCGCTTCAAAACCACTCTGAGGTCTCCCCTCACAGAACACCAGTAGGGGGCAGGTTAACTCACCATCTGACGGAATGGCAGGCTATTACGTCAGATGCTTGGGCTCTGGAGACAGTGGCCCAAGGTTACTGCCTGCCCTTCCTACATATCCCTCAGAGTCATCCACCGGGGAACAACCCTTTGAAGCTTCCAGATCCGCTCCTCTTGCAGGAGGTTTTAGACCTGCTAGAGAAAGGTGCCATAGAACTGGTACCTGTAGCGGAAAGGAACAAGGGTTGGTACTCCCCCTACTTCATAATACCGAAGAAGGACGGAGGACTGAGACCCATCTTAGACTTACGGGAATTGAACAAATTCCTCCGAAAGGACAAGTTCAAGATGGTGACTCTCTCTCAGATCCTTCAGGCCCTCCAGCTTCAGGACTGGTTGGTATCTCTAGACCTCCAGGACGCTTATTTCCATGTGCCGATCCATCCCAGGCACAGGAGATACCTGAGGTTCGCAATTGGCAGCTCTCATTATCAATTTCGAGTTCTGCCATTTGGGCTAACCTCCGCCCCGAGGGTCTTTACCAAGCTAATGTCGGTTGTGGCTGCAAGTCTAAGGAGGGAAGGGATTCATGTCTACCCTTACCTAGACGATTGGTTGATCAGAGCTGTATCTTCGGAACAGGCTCAGAGACAACTAGATTATGTTTGCCACTTCCTTCACAAGCTGGGCTTCTCCCTCAATTTAAAGAAGTCACAGATGATACCATCACAGAGACTCCAATTCATTGGAGCAGTCCTGGACACTTCCCTGGGAAAAGCCTTGCCACCAGAGGTGAGGGCTCGAGATATTCTGCAGATGGTCATCAGATTTCAGAATGCCCAATATCTCCCAGCCTACGACTTTCTGAGGTTGCTAGGCCTCATGGCATCCTGCATATTCCTCGTGCCGGAGGCTCGCCTGAGAATGAGATCCCTCCAGTGGGCACTGAGAACTCAGTGGTCACAGTTCTCAGGAAGGATGACAGATCTCCTTCGGATCCCGGTCAAAGTAGCCCGAGACCTTCAGTGGTGGGCCTGTCGGGAGAACATCCTGAAAGGAGAAATGTTTTGGCAACCATGGCCGGAGATAACAGTAGTCACGGATGCCTCACTCACGGGGTGGGGAGCTCACGCCAACGACTTGACCATCAGCGGTCGTTGGTCTCCATCGGAGTCCAAACTACATATCAACCTGTTGGAGCTGAGAGCCATCAGACTAGCGCTGAAGGCTTTTCTGCCGTCTGTACGGGGAAGAAACGTCCTAATAATGACGGACAATACAGTGGCCATGCACTACCTCAACAAAAGAGGAGGCGTAGGCTCACTACCACTGTGCAGAGAGGCGATGCAGCTCTGGTTTTGGGCAATTCAGGAAGGAATCTCTCTATCGGCAATTCACCTAGCCGGAGAGAAGAACTTGACAGCGGACGCTCTGAGCAGGCAGAGCACAGTCTCTCACGAGTGGGAGATAGCTCAGGAAGTCCTTCAAGAGATCTTCGCCCTTTGGGGAACCCCTCAAGTGGATCTGTTCGCCACCAGTATCAACAGGAAGTGCGACAGATTTTGCTCAAGGGAATTTCCCCCGAGAGGAGCTCTAGGAGATGCGTTCGTAGTGGACTGGGAGTTCCCACTTCTGTACGCGTTCCCTCCGGTCCCTGTCATTCCTCAAATGATCAGGAGGTTGAGAAGGTTTCGGAAGACCATGATCCTAATTGCCCCGGATTGGGCCAGGAGAACGTGGTACCCGGACCTTCTAGACATGTCCATCTGCCCTCCAATTCGACTGCCATACAGAGAGGATCTTCTCTCGCAGAAGGAAGGTCAGGTTCTCCATCCAGCCATCAAGACCCTCAACCTTCACGCTTGGTGTCTGAAAGGTTGAGGTACAAGGATTGGGACCTTCCGGATGATGTTATGGAGGTGTTGCTTTCGGCCAGAAGGCCGGCAACTAAAACTCTATACCGCTGCCGTTGGAACAAATTTTGCAGCTGGTGCAGAGAAAAGAATATTGAACCCTTTTCTTGTGGTACACCTATGGTGTTGTCATTCTTACTTTACCTGGCTAATTCAGGCCTACAGGTTGGCACAATTAAGGGCTATCTCGCAGCGCTATCAATCTTTAAGCGCACTGCAGAGGAGCCTTCATACTTCAAAATTCCATTGGTAATACAATACCTAAAAGGATTAACTAATGTTTATCCCCCGAAACCTTTTCAAGTTCCCTTATGGGATTTAAACCTAATTTTAAACTTCCTAAAGGGTGCCCCTTTTGAACCACTACACTCTTGTTCATTGAAGCTTCTCACCCTCAAAACTGTTTTGCTAATAGCATTGACATCTGCTAGAAGGGTTAGCGAGTTGCAAGCCTTATCGTGTAAACCTCCACATACAATCTTTTACAAGGACAAAGTTGTTCTTCAGGTGAAGCCTAACTTCCTCCCGAAGGTAGTCTCGGAGTTTCACATCACTCAGAAGATTATATTACCTTCTTTCTACCCTCCTCCTCATCCGGGGAAGGAGGAAGAGAGACTGCACAGGCTGGACCCTAAGCGAGCCTTGAGCTTCTATATCAGCAGATTGGCTAAGATCAGACAAGCAGACCAACTCTTTGTAGGTTATGCAGGACATAAGTTGGGCCTTCCAATAACAAAACAAACCATCTCCAGATGGATTATTTTAGCCATTCTGGAGTGCTACAAATTGGCAGGAA
This sequence comes from Ambystoma mexicanum, assembly GCF_040938575.1. Classification (NCBI taxonomy): domain Eukaryota; kingdom Metazoa; phylum Chordata; class Amphibia; order Caudata; family Ambystomatidae; genus Ambystoma; species Ambystoma mexicanum. The sequence goes on from NC_090932.1 coordinate 1,607,459,855, forward strand.
AGGAGCCTCCTCAAAATCTAAGGGCTCATTCTACCAGGGGTATCGCAACATCCTCAGCCCTTCAAAGAGGGGTGCCAATTCGAGATATATGTGCGGCTGCCACATGGTCGTCCGCACATACATTTACCAAATTCTATAGCCTGGATTCCTCCTCTAGTCAAGAAACTAGATTCGGCAAGGCTGTGTTACACTCTGTCCATTCTGGAAGGGTAACATAACTTTTATTACTCCCGCCTCCAGTCACAATACCACTGCTATGGGAGTCTATCTAAGATAAGGAATACGTCGGAGGACACAATCCCTTCGAAGAACTAGTTACTCTTACCTTGTAACGTTCTTTCGATGGGATGTTCCTCCGACGTATTCCTTATCGACCCTCCCATCCATCCCCGCAGTATGACTTCCTGTGGGTTTGCAGCCTATGCTCCTTCAAGGTGATTAGTCTAATCCAAAAACATTACTGGGGACTACAAAACGGAACTGAGCAACGGACGCTGCGCGCGGCCTTTATAGGCAGGATGACGTCGACGTCGGCACGGAGGCCGTCGAGGGTCATCGACTCGGCGATCATCGACGCGCAGCGCCCTCTGGCGAAAAAATTTTCCGAGGCCAGCAAAGCTGAAGGATTTCTATCTAAGATAAGGAATACGTCGGAGGAACATCCCATCGAAAGAACGTTACAAGGTAAGAGTAACTAGTTCTTCTAACTAAAGTAGTCTGTCTTCCACTTGTCGCAAAAGATAATTTTGCCAACTTTCTATCCACCTCCTCCTGGAAAGGAGGAAAGATTACATAGACTGGACCCCAAAACAGGCTCTCCATTTTTATGTCAAGAATGGCTATATTTCGTCAAAATGACCAATTATTCATTGGCCATACAGACCCTAAATTGGGTTTAGCTGTTACAAAATGGACCCTATCCAGATGGATCATCCTGGGGAATGTTGCAGGTTAGAGGGCAAAGACACGCCAGAAGGCTTGAGAGCACATTCCACAAGGGGCATGGCGACCTCTGCTGCTCTTCAAAGTGATGTCCCAATCAGACATTTGTTCAGCGGCCACTTGGTCGTCTATTTACACGTTTGTGAGACATTACTGCCTGGATTAATCATCCAGTCAGGAAGGACACTTTGCAAAAACAGTCCTTTGTTCAGTCCATGACCACAGTTAAAACAAAATATAATTCGTACTCCCACCACCAAATTATTACTGCTTTGGGAGTCTATCATAAGATGAGGAAAAGGTGGGAGGACACAATCCGTTCGAAGAACAAGTTACTTACCGCTGGTAACGTTCTTTCGATTGGACGTTCCTCCCACGTATTCCTCATCGCCCCTCCCAGCCTACCCCGAATTTACATGTTCTTACACTTCACGATTTCTTGGAGCTTAGGGTCTATGGCACGCCTGGTAATTCCTCTTCAGGAGATGAAAATAGAACTGAAGCCAACAGGCCCTACGTGCGCTACTTATGCTGATGAGGATGTCGACAGTTTAACGGAGGACCTCGAGGGACATCGATGGGACGGCACACAGCAGACCCGGTCTAAAAAAAAATCTGAAACAGCTGAAGCTGGAAGGATAATTATCATAAGAGGAATACATGCGAGGAACATCCAATTGAAAGAAGGTTGCCAGGGGGAACTAACTTGTTTTTGGCACCTAGTTATTTATGCACATTAGAAGATACAAGTTTCCTTCTTCCTATCAGGCAGTAAGTTTCTTCCTGTGGTACTATGTGCACTACCAGCCCAAACACATGGAGCTGTGTGGGCGAAAGCAGGGGCACAAGGTTATATGCGTCTGTTTCCTATTTTTTTGTTGGCGTATTTTTACTTGCTATACTCTTACGTCCCGTCCCCTTTCCTCCATACTGCATGAGCGTCCCTCGCGAGGGACGGGAGACGGAACCTTTTTCACCAGAAAAATCTTCTTCCCCTCTAAGTTTAGAGGCGCGGCCCTGGGAGCATGCATTGCCCTGACTCTACCCTCCGGCGCCACACCTAAGTCCCAAAGACACGTCGACAATAGATATACCATTACCTAATGACACCAGATTATTAGGGGGGAGGATGGTGGAACGTATGGAGGAAAGGGGACTATGGACTAAGAGTACGTTAGTCACTACGGTGGGTAACTCATAATTACTCTTACGGCCTGTCCCCTTTCTTCCATACTGCATGGGCGATTGCAACTGAATGTAGCCCCAGGGTGGAAGGAGACCCTCCTTAAGCAAACAGGTTCCGGAGAACTGCCTCTCTGAAAGCCACATCCGACCTGGAGCCGGCATCCAAACAGTAATGCTTGCAGAAAGCCAATGGGGTGGTCCTGCCCCCGCCCTGCTTATGACCTGCCAGGGGACATGGAGCTGAAAGGCGATGGCCGTTGCCTTGGCCCTGACCGCGTGGTCATGCATATTCGCCAGAAGGGTCTATGCTGGCCCTCATATGCTTCCTTGATGGCCGAGACCATCCAGCGGGAAATGGAGGCTTTGGAGGCCCAATAGCCTGGCCTGGCGCCTCCAAAAGTGATGAATAGGGCATCTGATTTGCGGAAGCCCTTGATCCTGTCCAGATAGAATTTCAGGGCCCGCCTGACGTCTAGACAGTGCAGAACTCTCCGAGGCTCGTCCTTCAGGTCAGCAAAGAATATAGGAAGGACAATCTCCTCGTTTAAGTGAAAGGCTGATGGCACCTTAGGTAGAAATGCTGGATGGGTCCGCAGGACCACCTTGTTCTTGTGAAAGGTAGTGTACGGCTCTGAGGCGACTAGGGCCTGGATCTCACTGACCCTGCGTGCCGATGTGAGGCAGACTAGCAGAGCCGTCTTGATTGTGACCAGCCTGATGTCCGCGGATGCCATAGGCTTAAACGGCTTGAGCACGAGGGCGCCCAAGACGAGATTCAAATCCCACACAGGGTGTGGCTTCCTGATGGGCGGGTAGAGTCTAGCAAGTCCAGCCAATTGCGGGAGCGAAAGAAGTTATCTGTAGGTAGGGTTTCCAAAGCAAAACCCTGTAAGTCGAAATCCGCTGGACTCTCGACCGACGATTCGAGGGGCGACTCTCCGCATCGGCGTAGGTCCAGGGGGGGTCCCGGCCCCGGACTGGTTCCCACCATTCATCTGCCTCTTCTAGGCATTTGCAGAAGCGCCGTCACCGGTCGCCTTCCCCATCCTCTTCGGAGGACTCCGCCAGACGCGGGTTGCTTGTCCCACCAAGCATTCATCACCGGCGGAATGGGACGCATTTCGCAAGGAGATTATGGCGATTTTCGAATCGCAGGGCACAGTTTCATCCGCGCCTTTGAGAGAAGCCGTCAAGGAACGAGTTGGGGCCGCCGCTCGCACTCCTTCGGGCTCGGGCGGTCGGCGCGATCGGGAGCCGTCAAGGTCCTGATCGGACATGGTTGATCGCCATAGCACACGTGCCAGGTCCCGGTCCTCGACGCCCTCGAGACCGTCGGAGCCTGTGAGGCCTTCTAAGAAGGCATCGAAGCCGTCGGGGCCATGTCCGTCGAGGGACTCTCTCGAGGCTCCGGCTCCAAGGAAGTCGTCGGTGCCGAGGCCGTCAGACACCCTCGGGGCTCCAGCCTCGAAGCCGTTGTCTGTCGGCGGCGCCTCGGTCGACGCCTATTCTATCGACGCCCTTGATGCCTTTTGAGAAGGATTTACCGGAGGTGCCCCGAAGGGTGGAAACTCTGAGGAAGGCCCTCAGTAAATCAGTGAGTCCTGGATTTGAGCCTTTTTCTGTACCCTCATCCAGGGATTTATTCAAGCATTTGGAATACATTTCGGAGGTTTGAAGAAGGGTCAGATGAGGGGATTGTGCCTCCTTAGGTTCCTGATGACCTGTTGTCTGGTCACAGCCAGATGGAAGACCTGCGTCAGTCCTTACATGACGCCAGTGATCTGGACACCTCTCCGGAGGTTGAGTTTGGCAGGCCTGAGCTTGGTACACATGCCAAGTCATCGTAGAGGTGTCTCATGTCGAGGGTGACAGAGTACTTGGGGTGGTCTGCCTCACCTGTGGATTTTCTGCAGGATGACCTGACAGATGTATTGGACCAAGGACCACCCACTGCCCCGGTGCTGCCATTTCATATGGCCTTACAGAGAAGGGTGGCGGCAGCTTGAACTGCTCCAGAGAGTATCCCGGTAGTAAGTCGTTACTGAAAATACCGTCCAGCCAGTGGCGACCCCTGCTACTTGTCTACGCACCCCACTCTGGAGAGTTTGGTGGTGCAGGCGGCTACGGCCCAAGCGAAGCAGGCTGCATACCCTACCATCCCTCCGAATAGGGACGACAAGCGCTTTGATGGTTGGGCGAAGAAAGTATTTTCATCTGGGGGTATGGCTTTACAGGCAGCCAACTCAGTTAGTGCCTTGGCAAGATTCACTCACACTCTGTGGAATTGTGTATCTTTGGCGGCTGAACATTTTCCTGAAGGGTAGGAACGGGATGGTTTTCTAGCACTCGTTCAAGATGGCAAGGATGCCGTGTGTGAATCCGTTGAGTCGGGTCTGGCCGTGGCAGACTGTGTCAGCCGGTCCATGGCTGCGAGCACCATAATGCGCAGGTTTGCGTGGTTGCGGAAGTCTGGGTTTGCTCCTGATGTACAGTCCCGGCTTCTCATGCCCTTTGATGGTGTCCATCATTTTGGCAGCAAGGCTGACGAGAGCCTTGAGAGGTTGCAGACTTCCAAAGCTGCAGCAAAGTCCTTGAGCGCTGCAGTACGTCAACCTGTCTTTTTGTCCTAGGGGACAGCAATGGAGGGGAGGTTCCTTTCGATGCTACTCTTCCTTTTGTAGGTCGAGAGGAGGTGCCAGTCAAAGGGGCCAACGTAGGAGTACCAGAGGTGGAAAACAAGGTACTGAAGTGCCAAAACTGCTCGGGCAGTTGCCTCCTTGCCCTCATACACTGCTGCAGCCTCTTCCGCTCAGTCCTGAGGCCAAGGCCATGGTTTGTCGGTTGGGGGAAGGCCAGCGCAGCATCTTGCAGAATGGCGTGCCATTACTTCAGATGTGTGTTCTGGAGATCATGGCCCACGGCTACTGTCTTCCTTTTCGGCAGTGGCCTCACGACAATCCACCGGGGAAGCTCTTTGAATCGTCCAGATCCGCTCCTTATGCAGGAAATCCTATCCCTGCTGGATAAAGGCGCCATAGAACTGGTGCCTGTAGCGGAGAGGAACAAGGGATGGTATTCCCCCATATTTTTTTATCCCGAAAAAAGATGGGGGATTGAGAACTATCATGGACTTGCGTGGTTTGAACAGCTCCCCAGGAAGGACAAGTTCAAGATGGTTACTTTCTCAAGTCCTCCAGGCACTTCAACTTCAGGATTGGTTGGTGTCTCTCGACCTCAAGGATGCTTACTTTCACGTGCCGATTCATCCCAAGCACAGGAAGTACCTGAGGTTCGCGGTTGACGACTCGCATTTTCAGTTTCGGGTCCTGCAGTTCGGATTGACCTCCGCCCCGAGGGTCTTCAGCAAGCTAATGGTGGTGGTGGCAGCGTACATCAGGAAGGGGGATTCACTTCTACCCCTACCTGGACGATTGGTTGATCAGGGCACGCTCTCCCGAGCAAGCCCTGGATCATCTGTCCGTCACCTGCCACTCCCTTCACAAGCTGGGCTTCTCCCTCAACTTGAAGTCTCATTTGACACCTACCCAGCTGCTCCAGTTCCTCAGAGCAGTGCTTGACACACATCCCTGGGGCAGTGTTTGCCTCCCCAGGTGAGGGCTCATCACATTCTGCAGATGGTGGACAAGTTTCAATGTGCCCAGAATCTCCCGGCGTTCGAGGTTGCTCAGTCTCATGGCATCCTGCATTCTACTGTTGCCAGAGGCCAGGCTGCGGATGAGCTCTCTGTAGTGGGCTCTCGATGCAGTGGTCGCAGTCTTCTGGCAGGATGTCGAATCCGTTTCAGGTGCCGCCCTCGGTCGCCCAGGATCTTCTTTGGTGGGCCGTCAAAGGCAATCTGTTGAGGGGTGCACCATTTTGGCTACCCTGGCCGGAGGTGACGATTGTGACTGACGCATCCCTCACGGGATCGGGAGCTCATGCCAACGAGTTGACAGTCAGCGGTCGTTGGTCGTCACCGTCGGAGTCCAGACTCCACATCAATCTGTTAGAGCTGCGCGCTGTCAGGCTAGCCCTGAAGGCTTTTCTGCCATCTGTCCTGATTATGACGGACAATACAGTGACAATGCACTACCTCCAGAAAAAGGGGGGGCAGGTCACTCCCACTGTGCAGAGAGGCGATGCAGCTCTAGTTCTGGGCCATCCAGCAGGAAATTTCGATCTCGGCGGTTCATCTGGCCGGAGATGAAAACACGGCGGCGGACGCTCTGAGCAGGCAGAGCACGGTCTCTCACGAGTGGGAGCTGGCTCAGGAAGTTCTTTTGGAGATCTTCGCCATTTGTGGGACCCCAGAAGTGGATCTCTTTGCCACCAGTGTCAACCGGAAGTGCGAAAGATTCTGCTCGCAGGAATTTCCTCCAAGAAGAGCCTTAGGGGACGTGTTCGTAGTGGAGTGGTCCTTCCCACTGCTGTATGCATTTCCTCCAGTCCCCGTCATTCCGCAAGTGTTGCGGAGGTTACAAAGGCATGGGCCAGGAGTGTGTGGTAACTGGACCTTCTGGACATGTCCATCTGCCCTCCAGGCCGTCTTCCCTACTGAGACGATCTGCTCTCACGGGATGGCGGTCGGGTTCTCCATCCTGAGGTCAAGCCCCTCAGCCTTCATGCTTGGTATCTGAAAGGTTGAGGAATATGGATTGGGACCTCCCCGAAGACGTGTTGGAGGTGTTGCTGTCAGCAAGAAGGCCCGCAACAAAATCCCCGTGCCGTTGCCGAAAGTTCTGCGACTGGTGCAGGGTAAAGAATGTGGATCCTGTTAAATGTTCAATTCCTATAGTTCTGTCTTTTTTGCTTTCATTAGCCCACAAGGGCCTGCAAGTGGGTACCATTAAGGGTTACCTGGCGGCGCTGTCCATATTTAAGCGCTCGCCTGAGGGGTGTTCTTATTTTAAAATTCATTTGATTTCTCAGTTTCTCAAAGGGCTAACTAATGTGTTCCCACCGTCACCTTTCCAGGTGCCGGGATGGGATTTGAATTTAGTTCTAAAGTTCCTAATGGGAGCTCTGTTTGAGCCCTTACATTCTTGTCCATTGAGACTGTTGTCCTTTAAGACCGTATTTCTAGTTGCGGTTACTTCCGCTCGCAGAGTGAGTTGCAGGCACTTTCCGCCAAGCCACCTTTCACGGTGTTCCATAAGGACAGGGTTGTCCTTGGGGTTCGTCCTTCTTTTCTTCCAAAGGTTGTCGGAATTTCATTTGAGCCAGAAGGTAATTCTTCCGGCCTTTTATCCCCCTCCGCATCCTGGTAAGGAAGAGGAGAGGCTCCATAGGTTGGATCCTAGGAAAGCTTTGAGCTTCTATCTATCTCGGATGTCCCGTGTCAGAGTGAAAGATCAGCTCTTTGTTGGATATGCTGGAAGGCGTTTAGGTCAAGCTGTTTCTAAGCAGACCATGTCCAGATGGATAATTTTGACGCTGTCTGAATGTTGCCGTTTGTCGGGTAAGGACCCTCCGGTAGGCTTACGGGCTCATTCTACTAGGGGTGTGGCTGCCTCCACTGCTTTGCAGAGGGGTGTTCCCATTCGTAATATCTGTGAAGCAGCCACATGGGCCTCTGTCCATATTTTTGTGAGAGACTATTCCCTGGATTCCATCCATGGGCAGGATTTGGCCTTTGGTAAGGCGGTCCTCTATTCAGCAATTTGATTGGGCATTCTAAAATTCTAAATTCTTTTCCCACCTCCAGGTGTTGGTGTTGGGGAGAATTCTCATTTATGGCTAATTTCCCTCACCTAGTGAGTCCCCCAGCAGCTTTGCTGGACTTCTGGAGTTTATTTTTTTCCTCTTGGTAAGAGCAAGAGCTTTTCCCCCACTCTTAGCTGTGTTTTGCTATGTGTTTCCATTTGTTTTGTGATTGTGGACTCTGAAGTACACCACTTCAATAGCCCCCTTTTTGTGTGTGACACAGCACCTTCAGTGCCGTGACACAGGGTTGTCTTTGAGACTTCCCTCGACTCCATTTCTGATGCGACTACTGTCCCTCAGAAAAGGGTAAAGTTACCCTTAACTTTACTTAGTCAATCTACCACAGATCCAGTACACCCCATCTTCCATGGAGTACTGGAAAGGGTTAACTCGTATCCCTTTGTATCTGTACCTCCTAGAGCATTGTTTCGCTCTTTTAACATTTAGACTTGGCTGGTGGCAGTGGTATCTACCCTAACTTTTCTACCGCGATTATATTAGATAAACGTGGTACTGTTCTTGGCTATTATATTAGCCTCGAAAATAAACCTGCTTGACCAAATCGTCTTTCTCTTGGCTCCGGTTGGGTTTATTCGCCATTTCTTTTTGTTAAAGTCCTTCTTGTGTTTTACTTTGCACGGCAAACTAGGTTTGCCTTCTTTGTTCACTGTCTTTTGGCGGGCTTCTGCCCAGAAGCCCTCCTCAAGGCGCCTGGGTGTCTAGCTGGGCTGAATGTGAGGGAGGGAGTGTAGTCACCCCCTGCACAGGGTATCCTAGGAAACCCAAGTCGCACTTTATGATTGGCCAGGGTAGTTGTCCATGCTGAACAACCCCCCTGCTGGGTGATTGACAGCCAGGCTGTGGGAATGGGGTTTTTTTGCATAAAAGACAGGTCTCTTGGGCTAGAAGTCAGAGAGTTTCCACTGGAACTAAAAGGAACCGAAGAGAAGCATAGAGAACAACGGCTGCTGCAACTACCTCGTCCCGGTGAAGTCCTGCTGCAGTCCTGAGCTATCTGCTCTTCAACGACTCGGAGAAGATCCAATCCGGAGTCGTCTTCCCTTGAGCTTGGTGGGGATAACCAGCTCATCTTCTACAGGCAGATATCCTCTTCCGTGGACGAAATCGCTGCACACTGCTGTAGTCGTCCGGTTAGCCACCTGAAGAGCGCCTCCTGTTTTTAAGGAGTGCACCTTTTATTCCTTGTCGCTGCTGCTGGCTTCATCCCTGTGTGGTGCAGACCCCCTTCAGACGTCCTCCTTCACAACGAAGCTCCAGGAATCGTGGGTCTGCGGGAAACCAACAGGAACAACTGCCAGGGCACTAGCTGCACCACTGGAACAAGGTAGTGTTCTGTTGAGGAAACTGGGTGAATGCCTTTTTTCTTCATTTCCAAGGCTTGCCCTTGTCTTCCCTCCTTCTTATAACTTTTGCTTCCGAACATTGACAATATCGAAGTACTTTTGGCTACGTTGAATCGTGAACTGTCTGACCGTGTGATCTTCAGCAACTGGCCCCGGTCGCTTTCGACCCTGGCTCCGGCCCTTTGACTTTTGACCTCCTGACTCAGTGTTTCTTGATTCTGCCTGCCTAACCAAAATATTGCCTGTGATTTTGCCTCCAACTCCCTCTGGGTAGCTCAGGTGCTAAGTGTGTTTTTGCCGCAGTAGCCCTTCATGCCACGGATACGCGTTTGTTTAGTAGACCGAACTGTCAAAAAGTGATCGCAATCGTATTCGCGGTAACATGTTTTGTTCATAGCACCGGTTCATTCAAACACAGGGTACTTACCTTAAGACTTACTGTACAAAGTGAATTGGTTAGTTGTAGTATATTTAACTTCTAGTTTTTATTGAAGTTTAATAGAAGTGTTGTGTTTATAACGAATGGTTCAAAAATAAATGTACTTATATTTTTCTACCTGAAACCTTGAGTCAGTGTTTGCTTGAGTCACAGTAATTGTGGTCCCTTTGTGTAATCTCTGCTACTGCTCATATACTCTTGAGATAAGCCTTGCTGCTGCGCAGTGCTACCACTCTGACATAGTAGTACAGGCTGGTACCAAAGGTAAAACTTGTATTGCCACCTGTAGTCTTAATTGTGTGTAGTGGTCCCTAAGGGCACTGCAAGGGATTCTGCCGAACTGTTGGTACTGCTTTGAGAGTCTGTCAGAGATGTGGAATACGTCGGAGGACACAATCCCCTCGAAGAACAAGTTACTTTCTTACCTGGTAACGTTCTTTCGATGGGATGTTCCTCCGACGTATTCCACATGGAACTCTCCCAGCCTTCCCCTCTACAGAATTTCTTATGCAATTGCAGTTTACGTTTCCGCAAGGCTTTCTGTATTGATACTGGCAGAAGATTGGTACCACATGTTCTGGGGAAAAACCACAACTGAGGCTACGGGCGTCGTGCATCCTACTTATAACATCTGGTGACGTCGGCTCAACAGAGGCCCTCAAGGGACAGCGTATCTACGTCATTGACGAAGGACACCGACGGCGAAACATTTTCCGAAGCAGCACAGCTGTGGACATTACTGTTAGAGATGTGGAATACGTCGGAGGAACATCCCGTCGAAAGAACGTTACCCGGTAAGGAAGTAACTTGTTTGTCTCTTCTTCGACTCTTTGAGATTAGTGATGGGGTGGCTCAAAATATACCCAAGTCTTAAGTTCCAACGATTTATTAGAAGAAAAATAAGTTGTCACAATTGGGGTAATTGTCTTTCAAAGTCTGACTTTGAATACTTACCTGCCTTTTGACTCCCTTTCCAATAATTTTCTTAAGTCTGCGCCCATCCTCAGGTTTGCCCTTCTTGGTTTTCCTAAATACACAGTTCTATAGTTCTTGTCCCTTGCTTGGTTTGGTCCCTCTGGGTTTGTTCTATGTTTTCACAGAATGCATTTTCCTTAATGGATTTTCCTTTTTAGTTTTTGGGTTTGGACATGATCAGAATGCAAACATTTCATGTGTTTGCATTAAACAGTCTTTTCCTTAAAATGCATTGTCTGTGTTTCCTCTAGTTCTGTTATTCTGTGGAGCTGCGCTGTTACCCACAATGAATCACCACTTTTGTTTTGCATAAGTCGCCCTGAGTGGTATGGGTATATAGTCTTCCCCTTCTCTAGCGGGTTGGCAGGCTGAAGAATGATGGCCAGGAAAGTTGCCCAGAGCAATGCCAAAGGTTAGGATTGATTCCAAACCTTACAGCCATCTCCTCTTCTGTTTTGCATAAGTCACTCTGAGTGGGAAAGGTATGCCCAGACGTGGGTCCCGAGCATGCTGGGTCTAGAGACCCAAGCTACTCCTCACTGTTAACGCCCAATGAGGCTGAAACATGGCTGCAGCTGCTTGTGGTCTCATGCAAGAAGGATGTGACCTAGCAGTTTGGACTGCCCCTTTTGGCGTTGGTCCAAGCCTGATTTGCATATGGTCTTTCCCCTTCTGTAGTGGCTTGGCAGGCTGAAGAATGATGGTCTGGAGGGTTGCCCAGAGCAATGCCAGAGGTTAGGATTAATTCCAAACCTTTCATCCATCACCTCTTGTTTTGCACAATGCAGCTCTTCAGTTACTCTTCTCCTCGTACTAATAGGGTGCTGTGCTTCGATGGCATTGACTCGATGTCACTCGAGGGCCTCCGTCTCAAGGATGATGTAATCGAAGGCATAATTAGCACGTGCAGCGCCCGTTGGCTTCAGTTCCGTTTTTCTGCGAATGCTATCGCTTTGAGAAATCTGGCGCCCTTCATTACTACATACGACTTCATTACTTTGTATGAGACGAGTATGTCTTTGTCGACACAGACTACTCCGTAGACCGGGTTCAAGAAGTGTCGAGATTGTGGTTCAAAAGTCATTGACGGATCCACACCGTATATGTTTTGTGGTGTCTCGGGGTGGAGCATAAGACATAAGGCCTGATTTGGACTGCTCTAAGTGCCAGTCGATGACTGGGAAGGCCTTGAAGGAGCAAAAGGAAAAATTGGCAGAAGGTCGAAACCCCACATCTACCCTGACCAAAAAACCTTCGACTGAGTTGACGGGCGTCTCTCCTCCGAGGAAGAGTATTAAGAGGTTGAGATCGAGGAGTGGCTCCCACCACTCCTCATCGTCCTTGAAGTCCAAGAAGAGGCACCATAGGTCGCCTTCTTCGATTTAGTCAGATACTTTCCCTGAGAGAGTATCTTGCCCCACAAAAAAATCCACTTGGCCGAATGGGAGGCTTTCAGAGCAGAGCTGCTAAAAATATTTGAAAAGTAGAAACCCCCAAGCCATGCTCATACCGCACCTTCCAAAAAAGCCGGTAAGTAAAGGGCTTGACCTAAATCATGCGCGCCATCTAGCCTGGGACGAAGGGCTGATCCTCATCTGGAGTCGTCGAGGCCGGTATCCGATGACGTGTCATCAAGGAACTGTCGACCCGAAAGCATAAGTAGAGGTTGTCAACGCCAGCTGCACCATCGACGCCAGCCAAGCCTTCGGTATTGCCTTCGTCTAAGGTATTGACAATAGCTGCACCGGCATTGCCAGCTTCACCATCGACGTTGAGCGCCCAATCAAAACCTATGGCGCCATTGAAAAAAGTTTTGACGACTCCTCCCACGTCAAATTAAACCCTTGATGCCTGAAAAAACGTATGTACCTTTACTAAGGAAGGACTATTTTAAGTCCCTTACCTCAATATGAGGAGAAGGAACCCTCAGACAATGATGCACCATTTGGCCTCTAGTTTGGTACGCCAAATGTGCCAGAAAATCTTATCGCTGAGGAATCAAGGTTGAAAGATCTTTGACCATCTGCAGACGGACAATGGGGTGGATACCTCACCTGAGCTACAGTTTGGAAGATCAGAGGCTGGGGAGCATGCTGATGCGTCAGATCGGCAGCTCATGTTGAAGGTAGTAGAATTATGGGGTCGACTAGAGCTCTGTTACCATTTGAACAGGATGATCTGATGGACATCCTGGACAAGGGTCCTCGGTCATGCCCTATATTACCTTTTCACCTTGCTTTGTAAAAAAAAGGGTGGCAGCAAATTGGGAGATGCCATAAACCAATCCGGCTGTGAATAAGTGTTACCAAGAAGTACAGCCCTTCCAGTAGTGACCCCAACAACCTGTCTAAACACCCCAATCCAGAGAGTCTGGTGGTACAGGCAACTACTGGATCTTCTAAGTAAGCAACTTAACCCACCATCCCTCCAGACAGGGACAAAAGAGTAGATGGATGGACAAGGAAGGTATTTTCTGCAGGGAGTACTGCTTTCAAATTAGCCAACTCCAGATGTGCCATTGCAAAATGTACTTTCACTCCATGGGGGCTGCATTTCCATGGCGCCCAGAGCACCTTCCTGCAGGGGATGAAAGAGACTGGTTCTTAGCCATAATTTGAAACGGCAAAGAAGCCATGTGTGAGTCTCTTCAATCGGGTCTGGATTCTGCTGGCCGCTTCAGCAGAGCCATGGCTACTAGCACCGTTATACACAGATTTGCGTGGTTGAGGAAGTCTGGTTTTGCACCGCATGTGCAGTCTAGACTCCTCTACATGCCCTTTGACGGGTCTCACCTTTTTGGCAACAAGGCTGACGAGAGCCTTGAGAAGTTGCAGACCTCAAAGGTGGCAGCCAAATCTTTAGGCAGCCTCAGCCTTTTCGCCCTAGTGGACAGCCTTGGAGGGCTAGATGTTTTTGCTTCTACTCAGTTGGAAGAGCGAGAGGAATGGCTGGTCAGAGGCCAAAGTAAGTTCCCTTGTGGTGGACGAGGGAGAGGTGTGAAGCCAGCTGAAGCATGGCCATCTTTACCATCTACCACTGCATCAGCTGCCTCAAAATGTGAAGTCTTGAGTCATAACTCACCAGTGGGGGGGGGCAGACCATCTCAGCATCTAGAAGAATGGCGAGACATTACTTTGGATGCTTGAGCATTGGAAACCATAGCCCATGGGTACTGCCTTACTTTTATACAGAGACCTCTGAGCAATCCACCAGTGAGCCACTTCCAGATCCGCTCCTTGTGCAGAAAATGTTAACCCTCCTAGAGAAAGGCACTATAGAGCCGGTGCCTGTAGCATAGAGAAACAAGGGATGGTATTCACCTTATTTCCGAATACCCAAAAAGGGCAGAGGACTGAGACCCATCTTGGACTTGAGATACTTGAACAAGTTCCTCAGGAAGAACACATTCAAGATGGTCACTCTTTCTCACATCCTTCAGGCCCTCAACTCCAGAATTGGATGGTGTCATTTTACCTTCAGGAAGCTTATTTTCATGTGCCAATCCATCTCAAACCCAGAAAATACCTGAGGTTCGCAATTGGCAGTTCTCAATATCAATTTCGAGTTCTGCCATTCGGGCTCACCTCTGCCCCAAGGGTTTTCACAAAACTGATGGCGGTAGTAGCAGCGAGTCTCAGGAGAGGGGGTGTCGTGTCTACCCCCTACTTGGACGATTGCCTGATCAAAGCGCGTTCTCCCGAAAAAGTACTGGATCATCTCAACGTCACCTGCCACACACCTCAGACTGGGTTTCTCCCTCAATTACAAGAAGTCCCATATGGCACCTTCTCAAAAGCTCCAGTTCATCAGGGCTGTACTGGATACATCCTTGGGAAAGAGCTCGGCACCCGAGGTGAGGGCTCAAGACATTCTACAGATGGTCTCCAAATTTCAGAGTGCCCAGCATCTCCCGGCCTTTGATTTTCTGAGGTTGCTCTGCCTCATGGCATCTTCGATCTCTGGTGCCAGAGGCCCGTCTGAGAATGAGATCCCTTCAATGGGCTCTCAGAGCTCAATGGTCCCAGTTATCAGGAAAGATGTCGGACCTACTTCAGGTTCCAAGCAGGGTCGCACTGAATCGTCTGTCGTCGGCCTACGAGGACAACATTCTGAAGGGAGAACCCTTTTGGCAACCATGGCTGGAGATGACAGTAGTGACTGATGCCTCACTCACAGGGCGGGGAGCCCACACCAAAGAACTGACAGTCGGCGGTCGTTGGTCTCAGTCGGAGTCCAAACTACATATCAATATTTTCGAGCTGTGGGCAATCAGACTAGCGCTGTGTGTTGTAGGGTCACTACCACTGTGCAGAGAGGCAATGCAGCTCTGGTATACTGGGCAATTCAAGAAGGAATCTTATCGGTAGTTCATCTAGCCGGAGAGGAAAATAAGGCAGCAGATGCTCTGAGCAGGCAGAGCCAGTATCCCAGGAGTGGGAATTACCCCAGGAAGTCCTTCAAGAGATCTTCACCCTTTGGGGAACCCCTCAAGTGGATCTGTCTGTGACTGGTGTGAACTGGAAGTGCGATCTGTACGGCTCCAGGGAATTTCCCTCCAAGAGGAGCTCTAGGAGACACGTTCATAGTGTCCTGGGAGGTTCCACTCCTGTACGTGTTTCCTCCAGTTCCCGTCATTCCTCACATGATCAGGAGGTTGAGAAAGTTCGGGAAATACATGATCCGGATTGGACCAGAAGGACGTGGTACCTGGACCTTCTGGACATGTCCATCTGCCCTCCAATAAGTCTTCCACAAAGCGAGGACCTTCTCTCGCGAGAGGAGGGTTGGGTTCTCCATCCAGAGGCGAAGACACTCCGCCTTCACGCATGGTTTCTGAGAGGCTGAGATACAAGGACTGGGACCTCACAGATGATGTAATGGAGATTTTGCTTTCGGCCAGAAGGTAGCAACAAAGTCCTTGTACCCTTGCCATTTGAATACATTCTGCAGCTGGCACAATAACAAGAATGTAGACCCATTTCTGTGTGAAACACAGGATGTTTTAGCCATTCTACTATCCTTAGCCAATCTGGGGCTCCTGGTTGGTACTATTAAAGGCTATTTGGCGGCTATGTGCATCTTTGTCACTCGTCAGAGGAATGTTCATATTTCAAAATTCCACTGGTGACACAATTTCTAAAGGGCTCACCAATGTGATTCTCCCCCCCATCCCCTCTAATCTCCTTTGCAGGTTCCAATTTGGGACTTTAATCTGATATTAAAATGTCTTGTTTGCACTCTTTGAACTTTTACACTCATGTCCTTTAAGGTTGTTTACCTTTAAAACCATTCTCTTGGTAGCTCTAACTTTACCCCGTAGAGTGAGTGCGTTGGAGGCACTTTCGTCCATGCCACCCTTTACTATCTTCCATAAAGATAGGGTTGTTCTGAGGGTTAAACCCTCATTGTTACCAAAATCCTTTCTGATTTTCACGTACGGCAGAAAACTGTATTCCCTTCTTTCTATCCCACACCTCATCCTGGCAAGGAGGAGGAGAGATTACACAGGTTGGACCCTCACAGAGCTCTGAGCTTTTATATATCTAGGATGTCAACACTTAGCACTGATGATCAGCTCTTCATTGGCTATTACGAAACAGACCATATACAGGTGGATTATTCTGGCAATTTCAGAATGATCCAGACTGGCAGGCAAGGATCCTCCTCAAGGGTTAAGAGCCCATTCCACCAGGGGCATGGCTACCTCTACAGCAATACAAAGGGGTGTACAATAAAGTATTTGTGAGTCAGCAACGTGGTCTACGATTCACACGTTCACAAAACATTACTGCCTAGAGTCTTCCCTCGGTCAGGATGGGAGCTTTGAAAAAGCAGTCCTGCATTTGGTTAATGAAAACCTTTGAAAAAACTAAAATGCTTACTCCCTCCACCAAATCTAATACTGCTTTGGGAGTCAATCAAAGATGAGGAATACGTGGTTGGACAAAATCCATTCGAAGAACAAGTTACTGACCCCTGGTAACGTTCTGTCGACTGGATGTTCCTCCCACGTATTCCTCATCGCCCTCCCAACCTACCCCACAGTAGAATTTCCCATGCTATTACAGCTTTCGCTCCTTCAAGGCTGAGTATGGTTATTCCTGTGGTTATGCAGGTATTTCTACTGTAAGAAAAAGAACGGGCGCGGCGCATTCTATATATGCCTTCAATGACATCCTCGAGATGGAGGCCCCCAGGTACATCAAGTGAAAGCCATTGACGCACGGTGCCCTCTGCAGAAAAAACAATCCAGAAGCAGCTGAAGCTGTATATCGAATTTCAAATAGGAGTAATAGGTGGGAGGACCATCCAGTCGAACGAACGTTACCAGGGGTAAGTAACTTTTTCTTCCATGGAATAGCTCTGTAGTCCCTTTCTTGGGTCACTTTTCCACAGTATGTTCAGGCATGGGTGGCCCTTTGACTGCGCTAACCCCTCTGCATCCTTTGTCAGGCATATCTGGATGTTCAAATGTTTTCACCAGTTAGAGGAAGCAAGGATGTGTCTTCACACTCAATGATAAGTGTTTGACAAGTCTTTCTTGACTGCCGTGCCCTTCAGGATCCATTTACCGTTGATCAGCTGTTTAACTGACCATATTACTGGAGACCCTCCTTGGGAACCTTTGACCGAGACCAGCTTCAAATGTATGCCTATGTTTCATGTCTGTTGTTGTGTTGTTGGAAATTCAATAAACAGTTATTTAAAAAAACAATACTATTGGAGTTACCGAGCCCCTACTACATATTAAAGGGTTATAGTTACAATACTTCTATCCAAAAGGAAGTGATATTCCCTCGTGTGGGCATATTTGCGGTTGTTGAATCCTAAAT
The DNA here is from genome assembly GCF_040938575.1 of Ambystoma mexicanum. Lineage (NCBI taxonomy): Eukaryota > Metazoa > Chordata > Amphibia > Caudata > Ambystomatidae > Ambystoma > Ambystoma mexicanum. The sequence continues at coordinate 1,607,477,296 of NC_090932.1, forward strand.
GGGCCTTTTGATGGTCCCATTTCTAATTCTCAACTTACAGGTAAATGGCGTTGACTGAGCAGAAGCAGAACCTTTATGGGGCATGCCAGGTTTTTCTTTGCTTTTATGCAATAAGGTGCCACTTTTTAGATTTGGTCTTAAGCTTCATTCTATGGGCATTGGTCCAGTGAGTTGGAACGCATTTGTGAGGGTGAACAGTTTTTTTATTTTATTTTTTATGTTGGATATACCTTCCCTGTGGGCGCAGGCCATTGCTGTTTTCTCTTGCTAATAATGTGCTACTGTTTGATTATTCAGTTGATCTAAGCATGTGCCTAAAATTGTCTTAAATGTAATTGCTGCAATGAAAAAATAAAATGAAATTGCAAACTAAAATGTTTTGTTTAAGTGTACACCACAGGGGAAAGCACTGTGATCCATCAGCTACCCTCCCTTCTGGTTCTCTTCCAACTTCTGTCTGTGTTCCCGCCAATTACTCTGTCTTCTTCCCATGGTTCATTAAACCATAATGTACTGCCCATTCCATTTTAGTCCCAAAATGTCATCTTTTCGTCTTGTAGTTTGTTTCCAGTGTGGATTTTCTTTGCTGCACTGCTTCTGTGTTAAATGAAATCACGTTGTTGTAAATGTCACCATGACGTTCTTAGTTCCTACATTTGTTTTTTCACCTGTTGAGGAAGACTATTTTGAGTAACCAGTGTTGCATAGTTTCGTTAATTTGTATGCACCCGATTAGCTAGTTCTTCCAAAATGGGAATTTTAAATGGACTGTGAAACTTTATCGAAGCAATACCATGACAAGAAGCTCTTGAAAAAATGCATGATTTCCAAATGTAGGATTTCTGCTACAAAGTGCTCCAGCACTACTAAGCAATCCTCTGTCGGATTGTATGGATTACTTGAGTCCGCGTAGTGGGAGCTTAGACTGTTTTTAAAAGCGTCTGCAAAGCCAAATCCTTCATTGGACTGTTCTGCAATGTTATACCACATGTTTGTCTTTTTCAGGTATCCTTGGGTCCCCAACTCAAGAGGACTTAAACTGTATAATCAATTTAAAAGCCAGAAACTACTTGCTTTCCCTGCCTCACAAAAATAAGGTTCCTTGGAACAGACTTTTCCAAAATGCTGATCCCAAAGGTAAGGTACACCGAAAATAAAATTTTGAAAGCATTAAGTCATTTGAATAGCAATTTCTGCAAATAAAAACTCAAACATCCAATGAAGCTTATACTCCATGTAATGTAAAAAGATTTAATGCAGATCCCTTAAATGCAATACTTCAGTATTGACTTCTGTTGGTGAGTACTGTATATTTCATTGTGTGCTTTTAAAGTGGTATTTGCGGGAACATTTGTTCCTTGGAAAGAGTATGTTTTATAAAGCCATTCTTCAGGACTCTGCTGTTACCTCAGTCAAGCAACCTCCTTTTACGCCTGACCTCCGTGTCCAGTAAGGGTGCCTCAGCATGTTGCTTCTCTCAAGGTGCAAAATCAATGAGCTTTTGAGTAACTCCCTACCACCTAGCTTACTGACGCCATTATAATTTATTTTTTACATTCTAATGCATGACTACTAAATTCAAAACAAAATTGCATAGATGAATTGACTACCAGAGAGAGTAAGTAGACTCTGTTCCTTCGAATTACTTTAAGTTGGCTTATATCTTTCAGTATGCTTGGGATCAGGGAAGTCTGTTTTTGGTTTTGATCGAAATTTGGCAAAGCCGTCTTTGTCCCAATAATGCTATAGTTTAGTGGGGCTTTCCAGTTTGTTAGGGATGCTGTGTTCAGTGGTGAAAGGGTGGACATCGGAGATTCTCATTTTCTCACCACCTTCCAATGTCCTCAACCATACAACTTTGAAGTGGAACGCTTGTGTGTCCCTTTTGTACAGGACAAAAACTTTGAAACAATGCTCATGGCATTTTACAAATTCTGGCATATATTATGGTTGCAGCTGCAGCATCATGTTTTACAGCGTCATTTAAGTGCTTTGTAATGGCAATGATCCGATGTACTGTGGGCACAGGCACCATGAACATGTTGTACAATGCTCCACTATACCATTAATGACCTGCAGACTATTGGATTTTTCCGTGTTACACAAATGAACAGATAATTGTATAGTTTTTTTTACCCTATTTTTCCTCATTGTGCTGGGGTCAAAGGGGAAGTAGGATGTGATCCAATTATACTGTCTGTATAAGATTTTTTATTGTTTGAATGGCTTGTGTAATTAACTGGGTGTGGCGATAGTTCTGTAAATAGTTTTTAATTGTGATGTTACAAAAGGGATGCATTTTGGATAAATTAAATAAATGAAGGTAAACGCATATGTTGAAGACTAAAAGAGAAAAATATTTAGCATTATGACATTGATGGTATCAGTGTTAACCCCTTAAGTGCCATGGGTATTTCTCCCCAGTGCCAGGGCCTTTTTTGGTGATTTCGGTATGTGGCCATTCAATAGCATGTAACTTTTGTGTTACATGAGGTATCTCGGCCAAATGTGGCTCCTTTTTTTCCCACATGTAGGAGGTCGTAACGCCACCCAGGAATCCTAGGTTGCTGTAGGGGGGTGAGAGAAAATGAGCAAAAAGTGTGAACATTTTGGGTTTTGCCAATAAAATGATGTACAAAGAAGCCTGTGGTTTTTTCCTTGTAAGAGATAGGAACGAATAGTTTTCTGTGCTGAATTCCTCAATTTCCTAGCTTTCAAGAACAGGTTGAGTGGAAACGAAATAAAATTATTTTGATGTGGTTATCAACCGTTTTGTGAGAGGTAGGCGATTTTAGCCATTTTTTCCAATTGGACATGCATGGACGGAATGGAAGAAAAGGGTAGGAAAGCCGAATTGGAGGACAGAAAGGCAAGTATTTCTGAAAAGTAGACAAAATTCCAAGTTTCGGAAGGGGTGATTTTAATAGGTCAGGCAACAACTAGGTAGGGGAAACTGCCATAGATTGGGGGAAAAGCGAGAAAATGACCGGAAAAAAAGGTATGTGTTGGACATGGTTGGCTTGGTACGGCAATGGCTTCTATGAATTTTGAGAAAAGCAATGACCCGCTACATTCCCCCGACTCTAGCAGTTAGAAGAGCACACATTTTTTTGTATTTTTTTACCACAAGCCAAACACTGAGCCATGGTACACAGGAGTTTTACGATCACGGCCTGAATCCCTCCCTGGGGTCAGATGACCCTTCCTAGGAGCAGATATCTGCCCCCAGGGAGGGTTGCATGAGGTGGGGCCCTCCATTTGGGGTGGGGGGTGGTGAGTGCCACCCCCCATTGCAGTACAACATTCGCTGCCAATTTAGGGTGCCCCTCAGCCCCCCCTAAAATGCAGCCTACGATTTTGGATTTTTATTTTTGTTTACCCAAGTTCGCTTGGCGCAGATGGCCACATTAGTGTGCCAATCTGCCCCCAGGGTGCCCAAACCCTACTGCCCCATCTATTGGGGGTCCTGCCCCACCTTTTGTGGTGGCCCTCTCCTCACCCACACCGAACGGAGGGGGAGGGGCACATCATGCAGTCCTTCCTAGGAGGCTCAGGGAGGGCTGCATGAGGTATTCCCCCCCAGCCATTTGGGTTGGGGGGGAAGAGGGCCACCACTATGCCGTTTCAGTTAGACGTCCCTACTTGTTTTTCTTGTCAGTGACACTTCGCTAGGGCGGATCCCCCATCCTCTTTGCTTAGAAAGCTTGGGTCGGACCACCAGTGGGACTCATGTCTTTACTGCGACTCCCTTTCGATCCGGGCGCTTCAACGTTATTTGGAGCTGTGAGAGGTCGTCTTTCAGCGCTCTCCCCCATTGCATCTTGTTATGTTTATCGAGGAAAAGAAAAAACGCCCGGTGAGTTCTTTACTTTATAGAGCACCCCGGCCAGGGGACACTTTCCCAGGGTCTTCCCGGTCCAGGAGGAGCAGCAAAGGTTCTATTACCAGAGCTTGCCCTGAGGCGCCTTCTAGGCCTAAAAATTGTACCAGAGTTTTCTCTGAGGACCTCCGTAAGGGGCCTATTGACACCAGATTACTATCCGAGGCCCCTCTTGTGGGGTGGTTTGTTAGCCCAGTTCTACTGTGGCGGTGGGTACTGGAGCTTGATTCGAGGTCTCCTCGGCGGGAGCTTCCCGTAAAAACTGGTTACACCCTGAGGCCTCAGTTGAGGCTGTTGATACCGAAAGAAAGTTCAAGGCCCGTTGTGAAGGGGCTTTAGATACCGGGCTCGGGTCCGAGGCCCCTCGTTTGGAGGCTAGGGTGACCAACAGTTCTGAGACCTGTCAAGGTCTTGTCGGTGAAGTGTGTTGCTCATCGCTCTCGTTAAAGCGGTGACACCAGACCTGTTGCGGGGGAACGCAGTGAGGTCTTGGACCGGAATTCCTCCGTTACCGCTGGTGCCGAGGTCCTTCCGTTGAATGCTTTTCTGGCTGATGGCATGTCTAAAAAACATTCTAGGCCACGCAGTACCGGCTCGGCTGAGGTTCCTTGTGTAAAGGCTAAGATGAAGACCCCTGACCCACCTGTCGAGACCCCTGTTTCACTTCCACACGTGTCGCAGTTCTCCTCAGGTGCTGATAAAATGGTGTCTGCTTCCGCCAAGACTACGGCAGCCATTTTGGATACCTCCCTTACAACTATGCCATCGGCCCTAGGTGTGGGGAGTGGGTTTCCTGGTGAACATAGTTTTCCTTGTGCACATCCTTTTCGTCCAGTTTGACTGGAACGCTCGGATGCCCCTTCCACACAATCTCGCTTATTGGCGCCCTTGATTTATGTGGACACCAGTGGGGAAGGGCCCTCTTGGCAACCCTCTCCCTTGTGTCCCTGGAATTACTCCGCTCATGAGGCCTCCTCCAGTGGCACCTAAATCACCCATGAAGGAGTATTTTCGAGGCTTGTTTAGGGAGATATGTCCGCCTGCGCAGACGATTCCAGCTGCAGCACCTGTGGTTCCGCCGGAGCCACCCTTACCTGCTGGGCCTCCCCCGACTCATCCTCCTTTGCCTACGTTGTCCCCTGTGGACAAGTCTGCAGTGGTGTCTGAGTCTCAGCCTGATCCGGATCTGTCGGACGATGCACAAGAGGATCAGGACAGCCCCGCTCTGTCAGAGCCTTTTACGACCGTGTGCTGGGCATGATGTCTGTTGGATGTTCCAGTACCCGAGGCACCCGCTCTGCAGGATGGCATGCTTTTGGGGGCATTCACCTGGTCTCCTTCGGAGCGTACCAGCTTGTTCTTGCAAAAGGACGTTTTAGCCGAGGTCCGTAAAGTTTGGGAAAAACAACACTCTGGACTGTTTGTCAACAAGAAGATTGATGCGCGTTATAGACTCCATTCTTCGGAAGAGGTGGCTTTTGCGTCGTGTCCGCCCCACTCCTCCACGGTAGTGGCTGCTGCCAATTTACAATCCAGACCTGCTGCATCGTCTTCTGCAACGGCTGCACAGGTTCTGGCCAAAGAGGACAAGCTTCTTGACTCCTTGGGGAAAGAGGATTTTCACTAATTCAGCCCTGCAGTTACTTCGGGCAAACGCAGAACTGGTGTTAGCGGGGGCGAATATGAAAATGTGGAAAGGTCTATCGGAATTTGAGGAATATATTCCTGCTGAAAAGCTAGAGGATTTCAGAGTGGGATTGTCAGATGCTAGAGTCCTGGCGCAGGATATGCTGGAAGCCGCGGCGCATCATGTCGACACCTCAGCTCGGGGCCTCATGCTTGGGATGGACATCTCATCAGGCTTGGCTGCACGCCACCAAGTTCTCTAAGGAGGAACAGGATAAGGTTTTAGACCTGCCCTTTGATGGCAAAGAGCTTTTTCATTCAACCACTGACGCTGAACTGACAAAAACTAAGGATAGCACTCAGACTGCCAAATCCTTGTCTGTCCTGGTGAAACCGCCTTTCAGGGCACAGAGAACGTCCTCGCAGGGTTGATACCCCATAGAGAAATTCCTGTTGACGGCAGCAACGGAGCCGGTGTTTCTCCCGTTCCTCAGCCTCCTCTTAAGGTTCAGGTGGTGCTGCCACCGAAAAACCAGCTAAATGAAGTTTCTCTGCGCTCGCACTAGACCCCGGTGGGAGGACTCATTGCGTCTCATTGGCAGGCATGGCAGACCATCAATGAAGACCGGTGGGTCTTGTCAGTCGCTCAGGCGGGCTTCCGCTTACCCCTTACCCCACCCACCAATCCTCCCTTCCAGCAGTCGGGGTCGCCCTCTCTCACAGCCGAGATTCAGAAGTTACTGGATCTCAGGGCGGTGGATCCCGTTCCCCTAGGGGAGCGAGGTGAGGGCTTCTATTCTCGTTGTTTACGGTGCCAAAACCCAACCAGGCTGGTCTGCGCACCATCCTAGACCTTTCCCAGTTCAATCTCTCTATCCCCAAGAGAAATTCAAGATGATCACGCCCGGTCAAATAAAGTCCTCTTTACAGAAGGGCGATTGGCTCAGCGTGGTGGACCTCCAGGATGCGTATATGCATATCCTGATCTGGAATCCGCATCGGAGATACCTATGGTTTTCCATGGGGGAGGAGCACTTCCAGTTGGGAGTGCTCCCTTTTGGCCTCAGCTCGGCACCACATGTCTTTATAAAGGTGATGTCGGTTATCGCAGCTTATCTTCGGCTTCAGGGTATCCACGTGTATCCGTATTTGGACGATTGGTTGAAAGCCTCGAGCAACCTTCAGTCTCTCCTCCAGCTCCTGTTCCACCTTGGGCTGTCGGTGAACTGGCAGAAATCCTCCATGACGGTCTCTCAGGACCTGGTTTTCCTGGGTTTTCGTTGGAACATGGTCGACTGCAGAGTGTACCTGACCGGGGACGTAATGGCGGATCTGTTAGCCACTTGTCAGGTCTTTGCGCAGTCGGGGAGCATGTCGGCCTGGTGGTTCCAGAGGCTTCTGTGCCTCATAGCTTTGTGTGTATTGGCTCTTCCTCTTGCTCGGCTCAAGTTGAGGCGGATGCAGATGGCTCTTCGGAGTTCTTGGCGTCAAGCTGTGGATCCGGACTCCAAAATGATATTGATTCTGACTTTCATGAGAGCGGACCTTTGGTGGTTGTCGTCTATAGGCGGGCGCGGCTTTTCAGGACCCCGCTCCGCGGGTGACGATCACGATCGACTCGTCCCTTCTGGGGTGGGGTGTGACATTGGACCTTCTTCAAGTGTCCGATCTCTGATCGCCCCAAGACAAGCACCTCCATATAAATCACCTTGAGCTCTTGCCGATCTTCCTGGCACTCAAGGCGTTCAGGGCGGTTATTGTCAACCAAGTGGTCCTTGTCCACACGGACAATGTGGTGTCCATGTTTTACATCAACAAGTAGGGGGGTACCAAGTCCCCTCCTCTAGTGGATCTTGCCATTCAGATTTGGGAATGGGCGATTCAGCATGGCATCTGGCTGGTTGCAATACACATCCTGGGCCAGCTGAATGTTACTGCAGATGCCCTCAGCCGACGAACGATGGTCAGCTACGAGTGGGAATTGAAAGTGGAGGTCCTCTTACAAATCTTCCAGGGTTGGGGCACTCCAGTAGTGGACCTCTTCGCAACGTCGGCCAACAGGAAACTTCCTCTGTATGCCCCCTCTCTGGGAGATGCTCTCGAGATACCCTGGCACAACATGAGGGCCTATGCTTTTCCGCCGCCTCCTCTGATTCATCGGACGATTTGCAAACTGAGGAACACGGTTAACTGTTCTCTTCTCATAGCTCCGTGGTGGCCGGCCAGGTTCTGGTTTGCAGAGCTTCAACATCTGTCGGTGTGTGCAACGATCAGGCTTCCGTTGGTTCCCGACCTGCTTCACCAGAGAGATCGGCAGCTGTGGCACCCCCTCCCCACAATTGTTCAGCTTGGCGGCATGGTGCCTGAGTTCAGATCTTTAGAACATCTCAACCTGTCTGCTGATAACATGCGCATTATTCAGGCAGCCAGGAAGGAAGCCTTCGATGAGATCTCAATACAGGAGCAAATGGGTTTGGTTCTGCCACTGGTGCTTAGCCAAACTAGACCCCAGGGTGGCTACGATCGACAGTGCTGTCCTTCGTCTCTCGTCTAGCAGAGTCGGGCATTCATGTCCCCTCATGCAGGACTTATCTTTTGGCTGTTGCCACCTATTTATCCATGGACCAGTGCTCTTTGTCACGATCAAATCCAGTGGTCAAAAGGCACTTTGCGGGTCTAATGCGTCTTTACCCTCCTGTTCGCAAACCGCATCTGACGTGTGATCTGAATGTGGTCCTTACGGCCTTGTGCCATAAGCCTTTTGAGCCAATGGCTATGGTAGATCTTGAGTAACTTTCGTGGAAAGTGTCCTTCTTGGTCGCTGTGACTTCGGCAAGACTTGTGAGTGAGCTCCAGGCTTTGCCGGTGGAGCATCCCTTCTTGGTTTTCCACAAGGATAAGGTTGTCCTGAGGACGAATCCTTCTTTCCTTCCAAAGGTGGTCTCTGATTTTCATTTAAATGGCTCAATCTCCTTGCCCGTCTTCTTCCCGAAACCAGCTTCGGAAGCCGAGTGTGTTTTGCATTGCCTGGATGTTAGAAGAGCTCTTAAATTCTATCTGGACAGAACATCTGAATTTAGGAGTTCTTAATTATTGGTGATCTTTGATAATCTGCAGGGTAAACAGGCCTCCAAGGCGACTATTTCCAGATAGGTTGCTGCCTGTATTATGGAGTCTTACACTGCTCAGGGCCTCCTGCCTCCTAAAGGGATTCACACACACCTGGTATCGGGCAAGGCAGCTGCTGTTGCCTTACAAAAGTATGTCCCCTGGGAGACCATCGCGAAAGTGGCTACCTGAGTGTTAGGCAGAAACCTGTGCAGGTCCCTCTGGGATCACTGCAAAAGATTTAAGACTACAGGTGTTTGGCAGTAAACCCACCTGGTAGCAGTCTGTACCACACAGATTCACTTGGTAGCTGTGAGCAGTCAGACTTCCCTCAAGAAGAGTTAGGGAGTATACAGAGTATTCACAATAGGTCAAAAGAACACAGTGGAAAAAGCAAACACTGACCAGAGCTTGGTGTAAAAGAGATATCATGATTTATTTAAAACCACATCTAATAAAACACACAGGCACTAATATTAAGCAGTTCAAAAACACGGTCACTAAAAGATATACACTCCCTTAAAAGAATATTAGACAAGTCTTAAGTAAAGCCCCACTTATTTTCAGACAGTGGTGAGCGCTTAACGTAGATGGCACTCTAATAATTCAGTTTAAAAGCGAGAGAAAGGCAGAGCATAAATTAAAACAGATCCCAACCCTTTCAAAAGGAAACCGCAAGAGAGGAAGGCAGAGTCAAACCGTGAAGTTAGAGTTCAGAAAGACGGATCCACTTTCAGAGGATTAGAACGAAATGTGTCCAAGGTCACACGGTTGAAAAGTGCACAAAAGTCTCAAAGGTTCAGAAAGAGTTGGACCAAAAGAAAGGGACCAGTTAGATGGTCAGGGCGGCCAGCCAGTCCAGAAGGTTAAGGGATTATTATTACCTTGTAGCAATCTTTAGAAAGGGAGGCCTAGCGGATACGGTACCTTAAAGTGGTGAGAATACTCCAGCGGGGGCAGTTGTTCCTGGCAGCGGATGCAAGTCGGTGCTTCGTCCGGAGGAAGAGAGGATCTCGTCGGGGAGGAAGACAGGAGACCGTTGCACTGCCAGGGAAGAAACCAGCTGCGGAGTTCTCAGGTCAAAAAGGAGCGGCCCTTTTATTTGCGGTCCAGTGGTAAGTGGCTATCCGGTTGCCGGGGTGCTTGGCACGGCCAATTCGACCAGAAGACGTCCTGGGATGCGAGGAAAAGAAGGTAAACTGGTTGTGCCCACCTGTTAGGGGAAGAAGACTCTCCAGCCGGGAGATCTTCTCTGTCGTCGGGAAGTGGTGAGGGAGTCGGTTCCACAGGGCTCCACCGGTGGTGTCGTCGTAGCAGGTCGGCTCAGCTTCTCCCTCGTCGGTATCTCAGGTCCTGTGGCGACTTCTGAAGTTCCAGTCCCCAAAGCCCTACTTTTATGCAGCACACCCCCATTCACTCAGCCTAGCTGTCAATCAAACATGCTAAGTGGTGAGCCGGCCGGCTCACCACTTGGGCCAATCACACAAGAGTGCGACTTGAGTTACCAAGGTAACTCAGTCCAGGGTGCCTAAACCCACCCCCCCCCCCCACAACCCCTGTGGTACCCAGACAGAGTGGCACCACTTTTGGAGGCTTCTGTGGAGAAGCCTGCCAAAAAGTGGAACAAGGGGCTCGACTTGGGTTGGAGTCACAGAAGAGAACACAAACGTAATTTTAGAATCGAGTCCTGGCAAAAAATACCAACCGGCGAATTAATATTAAATAAATAAACCGGCGGTATGTTCGAGGCTATGAGAATTAAATAATTAAAGTTGGTAGCCTCGAACAATGGGAAATATATTCGCGGTCGAATATAAAAAGTAGTATCCACTGCCACCAGCCAAAACTCGATCAGGGGGGACGGAGACGTGCCCCCTCGACTAACAGACCCCGGGGCAATCGAATTGACCCGACCAGTAAGTCCACAATATGATGGTTTGTACTGGTTTCTGTTCATAATTTGGGACTAGTAAAGCCAATGGTGACTTTATATGCCCTGGGAGACAGTAGTCAGTCCCAGGGTATGGAGTCTATGGTGGGGTGTCACTAGGACACCCCTGTGTCACTGCACGGAGGGTGCTTGTGTAACACACATAGTAAAAACACATGAGACCCTATGGAGTAAAGGAGCCCATAAAACACATTAACAGTCACAGGAACACCATAAATCATGTCCAAGAGTGGTAGAAAAAGAGTCTCACTCTTGGCAGGAGAAAAAAACAAACTCCCGAAATCCAGCAAAGCTGCTGGGGGACTCACTAGGTTAGGAAATTCAGCCTAAACAGAGAATTCTCCCTAACACTGAGCCTCTCCTTCGGCTTTTTGTTCTACTTTTCGGACCGGAGCTCCAGATATGATGCTCAGTTTTGCCAGGCTGTGCTTAAAAACCTTTTTCAGTAAGTAGTTTTCCATCCAGCTGTAATTCCTGTGAGGAGTGCTTGGGAATCTCCCATAAGTATGGAGGAAAAGGGACGGGACGTAGGAGTACAATAAGGTTACTCACCATAGTGACCACCTTAGTCCTAGTCCATAGTCCCCTTTCCTCCATATGCCCGCCCGCCGTCCCCTCTAATAAGGTTCCTCTGTTATTGCTTAAAGTCGATAGAAAAGGACTGCTGGGCGATGTGCTGGGCGGAGCTAAGGAAGGCGGGGTTACGACCGCGTGCAGGACCCCGCGTAAAAAGAGGAAGGCCACATTTTTGAAAAAATTTGATGCTTTTTACAAAGTGCTCCGGTCCCGTCCCCCAGGAAGGAGGGATGTCCCATAAGTATGGAGGAAAGGCGACTATGGACTAGGAGGGCATATGGAGGAAAGGTGGTCACTACGGTGAGTAACCTTATTACTAACATTTCACAAGTTTCTCCCATATGAAAACTTTCTGGACCTTATTTCTCCAAGTCAACCATTTTCAGGGCACATGCAAATGAGGAAGCATCAAGAAATAGCTTGGATAATGAAGTGTTACTTGGCCTAGATCAGAAAAAGAAAACCTGGCAACCCAGGTTTTTCCCACAGCACATTTAAGTGCACTACAGGCCACAGTATTTATTTGAATTTTTGTTTAGCGGTAGCTCTACCGAGAGGGTCTCGTAACGCTTTACATGGTTAATAAAATATTGAAAAGTTGGCAGTTGAAAAAAGTTTAATGCTCTCTCTAAAGGTGGTGATGGAGGATGCACTGCATATTTGTAGGGGTAGGGTGTTACATGCCCTGGGTGCCCAGAGGGGTAATTGCTTGATTTTGTGTGCATGATCATTTGCAGAGTGGAATGTGTAGAAAGTGTTATCTGGTGTTTGTTTGGGTGATGGGTTTGAGTTTGTCAGGAAGGTAAGGTGGAGTTTTGATGTGGATGGCTTTGAATACACTGCAGAGTCCTTTAAAGAAAATTCTCTGGGGTAGGGAGCCAATGGAGCTGGGTAAGAGTGGGTGATGTGTGAATGTTGGTGTTAGGGAGAAATCTCTTCTAAGGCCGATTTCCCTTACCTATTGAGCCCCCCCAGCAGCTTTGCCGGATTTGAAGGGTTTATTTTTTTCTCCTGCTAAGAGTGAGACCCTTTTTTCCCCACTCTTAGACAGATTGCTAGTGTGTGTTTTAGGCTATCTTGTGTGCTTATGGTCTATGGGGTTTTTCTCTCCCCCTCATAGGAATCATCTTTTTAACATGTGTGGTACACAGGGGTGTCATAGCGACCCCAAAACATAGACTCCATACCCTGGAACGGACTACTGTTTCCCAGGGCATGTAAAGTCCCAATTGACTTTACTAGTCAGTAATTATGAACTAAACCAGTACAACCCATCTTAATATGGAAGTACTGGAAAGGGTTAATAGTTTTTCCCTAGTGTTCATTTTCGAGGGGGTGCCGTACAGTCCCTCTGGCTGGTGGCAGTGGTTACTACCGTAAATATTCGACCGCAAATATTTTCCTGTGGGATTTTCCCATTGTTCGATGCTACCACTTTTACTGACAGCCTCTAACATACCACCGGTTTATTTTAATAACTTTAAACCGGTGTGTTTTTTTTTTTTTTTGCCAGATCTTTAATAATATTTCTTTCTGGTGTCTTTCTCTGAAATCCTAACCCAGGTCGGGGATCCTTTGTTCGTCCTTTTGGCGGGCTTCTGCACAGAAGCCCTCCTCTCTGCGCCACTGAATCTCGGGTAGACAGGATGTGTGGGAGGGGGAATAGGCACCTTGGACCGGGTTGCCTATACAATCCAAGTCGCACTCTGCACTGATAGGCTGGGGGGGTTCTCCCGCCAGGATAGCCACCCCACTGTGCGAGTGACAGCTATGCTGTGTGAATGGGGGTCTTGCTGCATAAAAGCAGGGTCCCGAGGACTGAAGGAAAAAGACGTTTCCACTGGAACTAGAAACCCGAAAAGAGGAGAGAAGCCAAAGACATCTGCAACGACTGAACCACCGGTGTAGCCCTGCTGCAGATCCTCACCACTTTTCTCCGACGACTCGAGGATCTTCACCTGCAAGAGTCTTCTTCCCTTGAGCTGGTGGGGCCAATCAGTACACCAATCGCCTTCCAGGACCTGCGTTGGTTGAATCGCCAGTGCCCTGCACTTGGAGACCGGATAGCCAGGCACCCGTCCACCACAACCGCGGTTTAATGGAGCGTACCTTTTATTCGTTTTGGCAGCACCGCGGCTGGTTTCATCCCTGGGCAGTGCAGTAACTCGAACCTTCCTCCACAACGAGAGCCTCTCTTCCTCTGTTGGATCTCCCGAACTGCAGGAACTGCCAGGAACTACCGCCACCCCAGGAGCCTCTTCCACTTTAAAGGTGCATTGTTCCGCCAGGCCTCCCGTTTCGTTGGGTATCGCTAAAGGTGTTTTAAATCCTTTACTTACCTACTGGGTTGGCCGCCCCTGTCGTCTAACATTATCTTTCACCTTCTGCAACCGCCTTTTCAAATTCGTTAAACAAAGACTTGACTGCAGCTACTAGAACAGTTTGATCCTGGGCACATTGACTTGTACCATTGACTCTGACAAAGACCTCTTGACTCTGGCTAAATCTGTTACAACTGCCTTCTCTAGATTGCTTTTCACCTAGAAATGTGTTGGTGCACCTAACTCTTATAACCTTTTTCTTTCCCCTTTTTAATATTGTGAAGTGCCATTTTGCTCGGTTTTCACCTCAGTATTGCATATGCTAAAGGGCTACCTTGCCTAACTTGTTCACAATCTACTTGGGAAGTGTTGCTAGTGTGTTAGAGTCTAAACCTATATAACTTGTCCTTTCCCTCCCTTTTGAGAAATTGTTAGAGTGCCATTTCTGCTTGGTTTACACTGTGCCGTTTTGCTCAGTTTTCACTCTTGCTCAAACTTGTCTACAATTTAAATAGGGAGTTGTGTATACTTTTCTTGACTTTTATAACTTGCTTTAATAAGTGATTTGTGTGTAAACATCAGAGTGTGTATTATAAATATATTCTTTTTGATACAAAGTTTTAGGCAGTGTTTCCTTGTTTCATAGTATTGTAGTCCTATGGTGTAACCCTGAATACTGCTCATCTCCATCTTGAGATAAGTCTGACTGCTCAGCCACAGCTACCAACTAAATATGTGTGGTACAGACTGATACCAAAGGAGATTTATTGCATATACCTGTAGTCCTAATCTTCTGTAGTGCTCCCTAAGGGAACTGCATAGGATTCTGCCTAACAGTTGGATATCTGTTTTTTTACTGAGTGCCAAAATTTCGAATTCGAAATGGCTGTCTATGGCCATACAGAATTCGAAATCTGCTCCTCCGTGGAATCATGGTGCCACCCCAATTTACCTGTTGGCGGCACACCATTGTGTGCCGCCCATTCCCACACCGGTACACCCCTCTGCGACGCTGGTTCCCTGCATTTATGCAGAAGGGTACTGGCGCCGCAGGGTCCCTTTTTTTGTTTTTAAAGTTTGTTTGTCCCCCGCTCTCCATGTAATGGAATCGGGGGGAGGGGGAGAAACCCCCACAACGGCCGAAGTCCCTTAATGATCAAGGGGAGTGATGGACACCCCGGCTCCCCTTGATGATCACCATTATCGGACTTCGGTTATTTTTGCACTGCAGAATTCGGCATTTTAGTCTTTTGTTCTTTTTTTGTTGTCTACGGAACCCGTGAAGGTTTGTGTTGGGGCAGGTGGAGGAAGAGTCTGGCTACTCAGTTTTATGTTGCTTGCAGAGGGGCATGGCTGCTGTTGGGGAGTACATTGAGGAGAATGTTTCCATAGTCCAGCTTGAAGGGAACCTGTGGTGCGGAAGTAGTCAGGAGGAAGGATGTCCTGGTTTTGCGTTGGTGGTGTAGAGTGCATGTTTTGGTGACCGTGAAGGGAAGGTGGGGGTTAATGGTGTAGCCAAGGGATTTAACAGGTGTGGAGAGGGGATGTGTGGTTGTCCATTGTGAGTTCTTAGATCCAGGGAGTGAGGTCGGGTTTGTGCATTCGAGGGCATTCTATTTTAAAAGGGATGAGTTTGAGGAAGTGGGTGGCCATACAGGTGGTGGTGGAGAGACCGATTTTGCGGGTGTAGAGTTGTGAAGGGGATGACATTTGGTAGTATATTTGTCTCGTATCTGCATACTTGGTGAAATGTACGTCGGTTTCTAAGGGTCCGCTCAAGGGATTCAACATATATGTTGAAGAGGAGTGGAGATGGGGAGGAGCCTTGCAGGACCCCATACTTGAGGTGGGGTCTGATCAATAAGGGTGCATGAAGACAGTGTCACGGCAGTGAGAAAGGTGGTGAACCAGTAGAGGACGGTGCCAGAGAGATCCTCCGGTCTAGGCTGTCTAGTGGAATGGTGTGGTTGATGGTGTCAAAGGCTACAGAGAGTTCGAGGAGTACGGTTAGTGCCGTTTGTCCTTTGTGATGCTGTGGAGGTCATCGAGGATGTGAAGAGTAGCGATCTCTGCGTTGTCTCCAGGTCGAAAGCCAGATGGGAAGGGGTTGAGTAGGTTGTTTGGGATGTGTTGTTGCAGTTGAGTAGTTGCACATTTTTCCATGGTTTTGGTGAGGTATAGTAGGATAGTGATGGGGCGGTATTTTTTCAGGGTTCATGGGGGTCGAGAGATTTTTTTGAGGAAGGGTGAGGTTTGTCCGTCTTGAGTGCAGTGGGGAAAGTGCCATGTGAGAGACAGGAGTTGAGCCATTGGAGAGCGAGGGTGGTGATCAATTTGGATGCAGCTTGAGGTGGGCATGAATCATCCGAGGAGTGAGCCGGTTTTGTTTTGGCAGTGAGGTTGCCTGTCAATGGGGTGGAAGGTGTCCCATGTGTTGGCATGTTTGCGAGTGGGGGGTGGGAGGGTGAATGGGAGAGAGGAGGGAAGGGCTGTCCTGATCTTGTGTCATCTGGAGTTAAAGTAGTTCATGAGGGAGTTGCATACTTCAGTGGGTGGGTGTGTGGATGGTGGTTTAGAGTCTCGACGATGTTAAATAGTTTCTGGGTTGTATTGGTAGCACCAGCAGAACTAATGAGCAAATGGGTCAATGCCAGCATAGTTTTCAACCCAACGGAAGGCCAAGAACTCTGCCATCTGTGGCTGTAAACCAAAAATTCCTGGTCCACTGGAAAGGAATGACCTCTGACAAGTCTAACCTCCAATCTATTTTAAGATTTCGCCATTAAGACACCATACACCATGTTAAATATACAAATATGTTAAGACCAATGAATACAAAATAAGACCTTAAGATCATACAGAACATTGAATTAGCCAGTTGAAAGAGTCTTAAAGTGCCAAGTGCATGATTTACTTCCACGGGTTCCGTCTTCAGAAGTATTTTTAAAGCAGTTAACTGTTACTTCATATTGTATTTCAGCAGCATTGGTCTTTGGCCTTGCCCTCTTCAAATGTTTGTATACATGTTGGCTATCTTCTAAGTGCCTGTTACAAAAATTACAATACCCGTTGTCATTGACATCCCGCTAGCTTTTGGTTCTTACAACCCAACTCCTTCAAAGCTGTTACTAGCTTCCTTAATGCAGGAGAGCTCATGTTGAATAATTTTTTCGGTTTTTAAACTTTTTTTAACCTATTTATACACACTAGGAAAGCTCATTTTGGAAGCTCTTCCCCCAATTCTGTGACTGCCACGCTTGATCAACTTAAATGTAGTTTCTGCCTTGTTGCCCTAAAGACACCCATCAAGTTTAGGGGGGGAAAACTGTGAGGTTCTATAGACTATCAATGTGAGCGTACCGATTCATCACAAGACAACTGGGTTCTCTGTATTATACAGAATGGTTGCTCTCCAGCTCACTGGTTCCCCCAAAACATACCACCAACAATGTGCACTATGATTACAATTCTGAAGTACACACCTGCCATTTTCATGCTCCATTTGAGTGATCATTGATCAACTGCACTTTCATAAGAAAGCCGTAGACCTTTGTGAGTCAATGAAGTAATGGGTCCTGGGAGGGGCTTTGGGTACTCGCAGGCCACCCCCCATCCGCCTCCTCCCCAAATCTCTTGGCTTTCTGGGTTTGTTACGGTTATATTAATGCCTGTGTGATTCTCGTTTGATGCCCAGCACGTGGTTCTGGATCATTAAAAATATGCCATGAAGTTGTGCCCCCCTTTGCTCCAGCCCTCCCCCTGTACCAACAGACAAAAGCAAAACTTTTCTTCCTAGTGGAAGCAAAGGCACAGGTTCACTTTGGACTATCCTGCATTTGAAAATTGGACAAGTGGATAAAAAAGGAAAGAGGCTTCGAAAATGTATTGGCCCTGAGCGCCATTTCACCCGCAGGAACTTTTGCACCTTGTGATCCTGCCATCTAGTGGTTGACCTGGGTAATTACTTTAAGTTTTAAACAGTTCAGTAATAGGATCCGGGCAATACTCCTAGTTCACTCCTTCCTCTCATTGTTTTACTGCCATCTGTTTCTGTAATTGATTGGCAGACAGGATAAAATGACATGATTTTGAGCCCTTTGCATTGATCCGTATTGCATGGACGGTTTTTGTGATCGTGCAAGGGGCAGTTGGATAAAATGAATTATCGTTTGATAATTTCAACTCGTGCCTTAGATAGATTAGACCGTTTTTGTCCATCGGCCCTTAGGATAGGCAAGTGTAGGGTTTGCAGCCTGTCTCTTCTACTGGCCCATGAAGAAAGCAGGGGTTTAGAACCAGGGCACGCAAGATGCAGAATAGGAAAAGCTCTGTGCTGACTATACTATGGAGGGCAGTAGTTCCAAAACCTTGGTGCAGTCAGAACGCATGGAGATGAGGTGAACTTCCATGAGACCAAATCATCTATGACTAAAGGGACAGTTAATCATACCCATTTGGTGAAGGCCACCAGTCCTATAGAAAGTGCTGTCCTCAGTGCTGCAGAAAAGGCCCAACCCATACACAGACATCCCTGAAAAAAAATCAATGGAAAAATACATGGCTGTTAGGAAAGATTTCGTAATTGTAGGGAATTTTCCTTCCATGTGGCAACCCCTAAACTTTTTGCTATTGTTTTTAACCTTGTTCTTGACTTTGCCAGAGAAGTACAGCCTTCTGCCGCACTTCTCTGGGCTTTCGCTCCTTTCTTACGGGGAAACTGACATGCCCTTAAGACAGTCAGTACCGGGGAACGCTGTTTCCCGTAGTTTCTTTTATCATGTTGCGGCTTTAGTGCAACATGACACAAGAGGGCACTGTAAGCTAAGTTACAGCTCTCTTGGGTCTCTAGCCTTCTATAGACCCTAGATACTCTTTTAGGATGGTATTTGATCGGTGCAAGTCATTCAGGGACTCGAATGGTGGCAGCGATCGTTTTGTTTATTTTGAGCTCCTTTTGGCGTTCTGAGCACGTTTTTCGCACTGAACCCAAAATGGTGGCCTGGCTCCCAAAATGGCCAGACCACGAGGCTCCTTTGTCTTGTCCACTGACTGTCTTGCTCCCTTCACCTTCCCCAGGTCGAGCGACCCGGGGCCTTCCTTATTTGGGCATGTACTTTCCCGCGAAACGTGGTTGCTTTCGCGGGCTTCTACATGTCGTTTGTGTGCCTCCAGGGTGTGGGCTGGGATGTCTGGTCCCAATACACATCCTGGGTGCCAGAGAGTCTGGGGTGGTGTGAATGCCTGGGACCACCGTGGTCCGTGATTGGTCCACGTATGGTATGTGTGTTGATGAGCGGATCTCCCATTGGCTCCCCTCCGTTTTGGCGCGAAGGGAACCGTGGATAAGAGGGAGCTGGAAACACCACTGCCATGTCGATCTCCTGAGTTCTCACGAACGAAGGAATACAGGAGCCAAGTATCCTGCAACCAAGAGGCTGGACCGAGGAATCGCTGGTGACCCGCTGAAGGAATCCTCCTTTGCACTGCTGTCGTCCTGTGAAACCCTTTTCTCCTCTGATCGAACCAGAAGGCCTGTACTGGTGCTTCGACCTTTGGAATAGCAGGAACAGCTATTCCCGGCGACTTCATCAACTCCTGCCAAGTAAGCCTTCGGAAGTGTCTCTGGGCCATCCAGTTGACTGACCAGCTTACAAGGGAGTCCTGCTCTGTAACTGCCGCCAGGTTGTGTTGTATTTCGAGTCCTGGTCACTCTCCCACGCTTCGTACGCTTGGCGTCCCCAGGTCTGAAGGGAGGAGTGTACATTTGGCTCGAATACACACGGTCGCTCCGTTGTCCTGCTGCGGCAACAAACTGTGCTGGTTTCGTCGATTGGGACGTCTTTTTGCTCTACACGACTACGAGGCGTTCCCTGCTCTTCTAAACCTGCCAGCTGCTGAAACTAACGTGGAGAAGCCTGGGTCTGCTTGCTTCGGGGACCGGTGAGTAGTTTAGCTAGGATCTGGTCGCCCTCCTGCAGTATCCCATTGCTTTTCCCTGCTGTGTAAAAACAGCACCCTTTTGGCCGTACTCGTGCTCTGCTTCTGCCCGCTGTGGAGGCTGCGCTTGAGTTGCGGAACCTGTTCTCCTTCTGCTGTGCACTAACCCGAACTGCCTGACTTCCTCCGAAGAGCTTCCCCTTTTGCCCGTTGGCACCGGCGTGGCAGGTACTTTGAGCACAAGGCTCCACTCTTCGCAGGGCTCGGACTTCCATCTAGTTAGGTGCCTCTGAAGGCGAACTGAGTCTAAAGCGTTATCGCACTGCCTGTTTTCCTTCCCTTTCAGGTGGACTGCATATTTCATGCTTTAAACGCTTGCGACTGTGTATTTGTATATATATTGTGTTGATATGGTATGTGTTGGTTTAATATTGTGATATTGTGATTTTCTCGCTACGGTCGTTGTTTAAAAGGCCTTAAAATAAATGTGTTTATATTTTTGATATAACACCTGTTTGGAGTAGTTTGTAAGCGCTCTTGCTTTGTGTGCTCATTGCGGGCTTTCAGTCACCCTCACCCTTCTTGAGACCTAGTCTTGACCGCCGCGATCGCTACCTTGATTGGTCTGGCTTGTCCAGAGGTTACCCTGTTCCAAGTAATTAGGTTGGCCTTCTGAACTTCTGCGCCACCAGGACAGAGTTCAGAAATCCGTCTTAACAATGGCGTCAAAAATCAGCCAAGGCAGGTTATTAAGAAAAATTTGGCACATGGTTAACAAACTAAAATGGTGATTCAACACTTGGCCACAAGCCCCAAAACCATACCTAGTTGGATGACAAAACGTACCCAAGGTGTTGCAGAAAATCTATCCGAATGCACAGTATCAATGTGGTGCCAAGAAACATGGCCAAATAATATGGCGTAAAAGCAAGGCACTGGATGGGTGCAGAATTCTGAAAGAGCTAAATGGGCACGACACAGATCATGGGCCTCCAAAACTGCTTAGGCTGATGAAGACCTGAACAAAAATCTGATCCTATAAATTTAAATGGAGAGTTTCGAAGTACAAGAAAAGTACATTGACATGTATATTCATTGTGAGTAAGACCTTTGAGACACCGAGCATGGAAAGCATGAATATGCAGCTAGGTGATCTCCTTTCTACTGAAATAATGCATTGGCCTGCTCATTAAGACCATACATTAAGAACAGCGTTGGTGCACTCCCCTAGATCCAGTTTTCTGTAGGGCAGCCAACTGTAGACGGAGTAGGTGGGCTATACATTAAAATACGCCTACATCCCGTCCCCTTTCCTCCATACTTTATGGGCGTCCCTCGCTAGGGACGGGAGATGGAACCTTTTAACCAAAGAAATCATCTTCCCCTTTAAATTTAGATGCGTGAGGGGGCGTGGCCGTGGGAGCATGCGCTCCCCTGACTCCACCGACATTAGCCACTCCCCAGTCTTCTTTTACACGTCGACGGGAACTGACCACTTTCAACAGCGCTCCTGGGTTAGGCCTCCGGCCTTGTAATTCCACATGCTCTTCCCTGGCGCATTTTCTTTACAATATTAGGTACTGCTCCGTCCTCTGGCACCACGCTCCTCCCCGGTGAATGTTGACGACGGGAGGCTTCAGAAGGTGTCCATCCTGCGAGGGCCCCTTCCCAATTTCCGACCCCCACGCCTTCCGCCTCCGTCTTGGTCATAAAGTCAGGGGCCGCATGCACAGGAAACCTGGGTGGACACTGTCCTGGCGCCTTTGGCGCCAGGCTCATGAACAAAAGTAAACAAGAACCTCAATTTAACATCAAAACGCTTTTATTATGGACATAGCACTAGTACTTCAGATGCATTGAGCTTGAAAATTCCATCCATTAAGCAGGATGCATGAACCTTGAACATTCCACCCATTAAGCAGCCCCAAGTGTATTCTTGGGTGTGGCTGCTAATGGATTGCCTTTGCACGTGTTCACCCTCTAGGAGTGGCAGGGTGTGGCTGATAAGCCGGCCCTAATGGGCGTGCCCACAATCTCAGCTATATAAGCTGCCCCAATCCTCAAGACAGACGCTTCGTGTTATTCTGCACTTGCAACCAGCGTAACACTCACCGTCGCCTGAGGTCAGACTTACCTTTGAAGATCCTGGACATCCTGCTTCCTGCTAGCATACTTACCAACTGGGGGGGAAGCTGTTCTTCTCCAGCATGGGGTCTGTCATGGATTTACATGCTCATGAATACTCCCAGTCGTCAGGCTGGGAATCCTTGGTAAAGAAAAAATCAGTTTCAGTTTCGTTTCTGAACTGTCTTTCTATAAGTAACCAATCACTGGTCTCGGGGTCATACTGCCCCCAGCCAATGACTGCCCTCTACCTAAGCCCCTCCTCTGGCAGCCATTTTCAGATTTTTACCACACATTCAAGTTTTGGGAGTCCTCGTGCTTTAGCTCTCGAGTTTTTACTGCGCGGTGTGTTTTTTCGAAGTTTACTCTTATATTTTCGGTCAATCGAGCAAACCCCCCCCCCCACCCAGCTGGTAGCCTGTGTGTGTATGAACCCCACCCCCCACCCTGCTGGTCACCTGTGTGTGTGTGTGTGTGTGTGTGTGTGTGAACCCCCTCCCCCCCCCCCACCCGCTGGTCGCCTGTTTGTAAACCTCCCCACTGTTAGGCAGAACCCTGTGCAGTTCCCTTAGGGACAACTACAAAAAGTTTAGGACTACAGGAGTTAGCAGTAAACCCAATTGGTAGCAGTCTGCACCACCCAGATTTACCTGGTAGCTGTGGCTGAGCAGTCAGACTTCTCTCAAGAAGAGTTAGGCAGTATACAGAGCATACACAATAGGGCAGGTAAACACAGTAGAACAAGCAAACACTGACCAGAGCTTTGGTGTAAAAGATATATAATTATTTATTTAAAAACACATCTCTAAAAACACACTAATATCAAGCAAGTTCAGAAACGCAGTCACTAAAGTATATACACTCCCTTAAAAGAATATTAGTCAAGTCTTAAGTAAAGCACCACTTATTTTCAGACAGCGGTGAGCGCTTAACGCAGATGGCACTCTAATAATTCGGTTTAAAAGGGAGAGAAAGGCAGAGCATAAATGGAAACAGATCCCAACACCTTCAAAATAACACAGCAAGAGAGGAAGGCAGAGTAAAACCGTGAAGTTAGAGTTCAGAAAGCCGGACCCACTTTAAGAGGATCAGAACGAAATGTGTCCAAGGACACATGGTTGAAAAGTGCACAAAAGTCTCAAAGGTTCAGAAAGGAGTTGGACCAAAAGAAAGGGACCAGTTAGATGGTCAAGAGGCCAGCCCAGTCTAGAAGGTTAAGGATTTACTGTCACCTTGTAGCAATCTATAGAAAGGGAGGCCAGGCGGACACAGTACCTTGAAATGGTGAGAACACTCCAGCGGGGGCAGTTGTTCCTGGCAGCGGTTGCGAGTCGGTGCTTTGTCCGTCAGAAGAGAAGATCTCGTCGGGGAGGAAAGCAGGAGTCTGTTGCACTGCCAGGGAAGAAACCAGCCGCAGAGTTTCTTGATTCAAAGGAGCATTCCTTTCTTTCGCGGTTCAGTGGTAAGTGGCTATCCAGTTGCCGGAGTGCTTGGCACTGGCAATTCGACCACCAGACGTCCTGGTAGGCGAAAAGGAAAGCAAACTGGTTGTCCCCACCAGCTCAAGGGGAAGAGACTCTCCGGCAAGAAGATATCCTCTGTCGTTGGGAAGTGGTGAGATGCTTCAGCAGGGCTCCACCGGTGGTGTCGTCGTTGCAGGTCGGCTCAGCTTCTCCCTCTTCGGATTCTCAGGTCCTGTGGCGACTTCTGAAGTTCCAGTCCCAAAAGCCCTGCTTTTATGCAAGAAACCCCCCATTCATTCAGCCTAGATGTCAATCAAACATGCTAAGTGATGAGCCGGCCAGCTCACCACTTGGGCCAATCGCACAAGAGTGCGACTTGAGTTGCCAAGGCAACTCAGTCCAGGGTGCCTAAACTCCCTCCCACACCCCCTGTGGTACCCAGACAGAGTGGCACCACTTTTGGAGGCTTCTGTAACCTCGAACAATGGGAAAATCCCATAGAGATATATTCGCGGTCGAATATAAAAAGTAGCATCCACTGCCACCAGCCAAAACTCGATCAGGGGGGACGGAGACATGCCCCCTCGAATAACAGACCCCAGGGCAATTGAATTGCCCCGACCAGTACGTCCACAATATGATGGTTTGTACTGGTTTCTGTTCATAATTTGGGACTAGTAAAGCCAATGGTGACTTTACATGCCGTGGGAGACAGTAGTCAGTCCCAGGGTATGGAGTCAATGGTGGGGTGTCACTGCACATTAACAGTCAAAGTAACCCCTAAAATCATGTCCAAGAGTGTGAGGAAAAGAGACTCACTCTTGGCAGGAGAAAAAAATAAACTCCAGACAGCAAAGCTGCTGGGGGACTCACTAGGTTAGGAAATTCAGCCTAAACAGAGAATTCTCCCTAACACACACCCCGCTGGTCGCGTGTGTGTGTGAACACCCCCCCCCCCCCCCATCCAGCTGGTCGCACTTTCCCTGTCCCATGCATTACCTTGCTGCTGCCACCCTTAGATGGGATTGGCGCTCATGCTTGATCTTTATGCCACCATCTCCGACCACATGCATTAGCTTGTTGCTGCCACCCAAGGTGAAGGCCTCAGGCGCGCCCAAAGTCGCGAACGTCCTAATTCACCTGGCTAAAGCCTCGATCAAGGGAGTTGTGGCGGCTCTGGCGAAGCCGGCTGAGGCTATCCCAGTGGAGACGACCTCTGGGCCTAGAGTTTCCCTGCCACCGCGGAGGGAATCCTCTTTTCAGCCTATCGATAAGACCCCTGTGAAACCCTGGGCAGAGGAAGGGGGAGTGTGGGGGTGGCTGGTAGCCATTACAGACACAGATACCACCTCTGAAGATAAGCTGGCTGGAGTTGCAAAGATCCTGGACAAGAAGTTCGAGGAGGTCCGGACCTACGGAAGGATCCCGACGAGGCGGAGAAGAAAGCAGTGGCGGTGCCGACGAGTTACTGCGGGCCGTGGAGGGGACGGAGGATCCTACTCCCCAACCGTCACTCCCTTTGCAACCGGTGCCTATGCCACAAGACAACTCTGGAGCGATCTTGATGGCTATTCAGGCCTTGTGTACGGAGATGAGGACAAGGTTGCCCTTACCCCCAGGGGACGATCCAGCGGAGCCTGGAACGTCAGGAAGGCCACCGAACAAGTGGAGGAGAACTCATCCCCCCCTCCTCCTTTCCAGCCTTTACAGCCTTCACCTCCTTCCCCTCCGAGGGATGAGACTGGAAAGGAGACGACGATGACGGTGGCGACGACGGAATGGACCTTCCTTCACCACCCGCTCAAGCCTCCCCTCCCGACGTAATTGGCTCCTTCCACGCCATGATCGCCAGGGCATCTGAGCTCTTCCAGCTCTGCCCCGAAGAACAGAAGGAAGGTTTCCTCTACCAACGGCGGGAGGCCAAGAGGAAGACTCCTTTCGGTCCCATTACTGGATGACATCTGGGACGAGGGACTGGTGCTCCTGAAGAACCCGTCCACGGCTCCTGCTAAGAGACTGGTATGAGAAGAAATACCGGGTCCCGCATTTCGCCCCCATGTGTCTCAGGGCGCAGTAGTCTCTGCGGCGACCAAGAAGAAAGTGGCAGGGGCGACGGCTTCAACTTCCCCTCCAGACACCGAGGGAAAGAAACTGGACGCCATGGGATGGCGGGTCATCTCATCAGCGGCGACGACTATTAAAGCGGCCAACGCTCTCGTGATTGTGGCTCGCTATACAGGGAGCTGTGGTTTAAGATCGCTCCCCTGCTGGACTTCTTCCCGGACGACAAGAGGGCTGAGGCTCTGGAAATCCTTCAGGAAAGCGAGGTGACTTTGGACCATGCCATTACAGTGGCCACGGACATCACTGACACCGGCTTTCGCCAGATGGGCAATGGCGTTTGCCTTCGCCGGCGAAACTGGCTCAAGGCCACCGACTTCGCCAGGACGTGCAGACCAGGGTTCTGGACATGACCTTCGACGGGAACAACCTGTCCGGCAAGACAGTGGACAAGTCACTGCAGGCCATCAAGGTGGACACCGAGACGGCTCGGGCCTTGGGTGTTCTTCAACAATGGCGTATGTCCTTTAGGAGCTCTGGAGGCAAGCAAGGTGCCTCCAAAGGATTTGGCGGCGGTTCCTTGTACCGTCAAGCGGCCCGCTCCTCGTCGGAGGAAGCCTACAGAGGACGCGGCAAGACAGGGGGGGGATCTCGTCATCAAGGCTGCCAAGGCGGAAAGACCACAGCCAAGTAGGACTAAATCGGCCGTGGCGTCGGGCCCCCACCCAAGCACCCCGGTGGGAGGCCGCCTGGCGAAATTAGTCAGTGTGTGGGAGTCCATCTCCACCGACCGTTGGGTACTAGATGCCCTGGCCCGTGGGCACACCCTGGAATTTCAGAGAAGGTGTCCCCGTATACCACCCGTGGCCAGGAAGGAAAACCATGTCCTGCAACTACTGCGGGAGGTACGAGCGATGCTAACGAAGGGGGCCATAGAACTCGTCCCAAAAAGGCTCCTGAGTGTACTCACGGTACTTCCTCGTCCGAAAGACCACCGGCGGTTGGCGACCCATCCTGGACCTTCGTCATCTAAACAAGTACATCAAGTCACAGAAATTCCGGATGGTCACTCTGCAGCACGTGCTGGGACAGCTGGAGGGAGGCGATTTCCTATCGTCTCTGGACTTGGAGGATGCCTACTTCCACATCCCCATTCTAAAGGGACATCGCAAATTCGTACGATTCGTGGCACCAGTGGCGGCGCGGCTGCGCCTACAGGGGATTCACCTCTACCCCTACCTGGATGACTGGCTCATCTGACCAAAGTTAAGAGAACTCGCCATCGACCACACAGCAAAGACCGTCCAACTGCTCACGGATCTGGAATTCTCGATCAACTTCGCGAAATCTCACTTGGTACCGTCGCAAGTTGCCCTGTTCCTCGGAGCCAGACTCGACACAGTGGTGCGATCGGCCTCCCCGTCGGAGGAAAGGATGAAGGCCATCCTGGGCAAGGTTCAACGGCTGTTGACCATGGAGGTGGCCAGGGTGAGGTCCATCAAGTCCCTGCTCGGCATGATGTAGTCATGCATCTACCTCGTGCGCCTCTGAATGGCTGCGGATGCGACCACTGCAGGAGTTACTTGACGCCCTTTGGATGCAAGCTGCGTGCAGCTTCAAGGGCAGGATCTCTCTACGAGACTTTCCGCCAAGTGATCCAGTGGTGGGGCACCTGCTCGCATCTGGCGGCGGGCATGGACTTCCAGACCCTGGCACATCAGGAAACGGTGACGACGGACACCTTCCTAGAGGGCTGGGAAGCGCACACCGGAGTTCTCCACCCAAGAGGCCTTTGGCTCCTGGAGGAGAGGTCTCTGCATCAATGTCTTGGAGCTCCGAGCCGTGCCCTCAGGTCGTTCCTCCCGTCCCTCAAGGGCAAGGTGATAAGGATCTTCACTGACGACACCACCACAATGTTCTACATCCAGAAGCAGGGGGGGCACCAGATCCCCAGCCCTATCCAAGGAAGCGCAGGATCTGTGGCACTGGCCCATCACCCAGGGGATGTTTCTGGTACACTTCCATCTGGCAGGAATAAAGAACACCATTGCGGACTCACTCAGCAGGGAGCTGCGCTCGTGCCACGAGTGGTAACTGTCGCAGGATCAAGTGGATCTCCTATTCCGACTATGGGGCAATCCCCAGATTGACCTATTCACGACGCCGGCGAACGGCAAGTGCTGGAGGTTTGCCAGCAGGTTTCCCCATCCGGGGAGCATGGTCGATGCCTTCTCATTCCCCTGGGACGGCCCATGTCTGTATGCGTTCCTGCCGTTGCCGCTGCGACTCATCCGTCAACTCAAGGCGATCCCGGTGCAGGATGATCCTCATTGCACCGGCGTGGCCGAGACCGATTTGCTTCCCGGACCTTCTGGACATGTCATCGTCCCTCCCAGTCAAACTGCCGGCGAACGCGGATCTTCTCGCCAGAGAAGGGGGTGCCATCCTTCACCACGACCCGGGGTCACTGACCTGGCTCCTGCAGCACTAGAGTTCGGAGGGTACGATATCCCGGCGGACTGCAAGGAGTTGAGTGGAAAGGCCAGGGCGTCCTCGACTCTCGTGCTATGGACACAAATGGAAGATGTTCTCTGTCTGGTGCCATGCACAGACGATTAACCCTCTGCGGATTACGGCCCCTCAAGTGCTGCCATACTTGCTATCGCTGGCCAAAGCGGGGCTGGCGCATGCCTCCATCAAGATCCAGCTGGCGGCTATCTCCCGCTACACCAGAACTCCGGGGCGCTCGTCACTATGGTCCCATCGCCTGGTGAAGGAGTTCATGAAAGGACTGTTCCGATCATTCCCACGGTGAAGGCCCCGGCGTGGGAGCTCAACGTGGTGCTGACCAGGCTCATGGGGCCTCCATTCGAGCCTCTGCATTCGGTGCTGTTGAAGTTCGTGTCATGAAAGACAGCCTTTCATGTGGCCATCACCTCCGCACAACGAGTGGGAGAGGTCCAGGCCCTCTCCTGCAAACCTCCCTACCTAACATTCCACGAGACAAGGGTGGTACTGAGGACGCACCCCTCCTTCATGCCCAAGGTGCTGTCGGACTTCCATCTCAATGAGCCCTTGGTGTTACCTGTTTTCTTCCCGTCGCCGGCTGAGAGGACTTTGCACTTGCTGGATGTAGCTAGAGCGTTGAAGTTCTACGTGGACCGCACGAAGAGCCTTCGGAAGAAATTACAACTGTTTGTGAACTTTGGACCTGTGAACCAAGGGAAGGCCCTCTCGAAGGCTTCCATTTCCAGATGGCTCTCTGGCTGCATCATGCATTGTCACCGGTTGGCAAATCCACCGTTGCCTGGCCGTCCGAGAGCCCATTCGACCATAGCGATCGCTGCTACCATGGCGTTCCTGTCTGGTGTGCTCTTGCTGGACGTCTGCAGGTATGCTACGTGGAGGTGGACGCACACCTTCACGAGATTCTACTGCGTCGACTGGGATTCCAGGGAGGAGTCTAGAGTCGGCCAGGCAGTGCTGCGCAACCGGTTCGCTTGAAGGTGAGCCTGGTGAGGAGGTAAGAGATGCTTAATGTTGAGTTGATGAAATGCTTAATGTTGAGCCTTGCCACCTCCCGTGGTTGTGCATGTGTGTACTGCTATGTATTCTTGTATTCATGAGCATGTGAATCCATGCCAGACCCCATGCTGGAGAAGGAACAAGTTACTTACCTGTAACCGTTGTTCTCCAGCATGGGTCTGGCATGGATTCACATGCAAACCCTCCCTCCTACCACTCTGCCGCTCTTCTCTTGGTCCTACTGCCACTTTACATGCTACCAAATCTGAAGATGGCTGCCAGAGGAGGGGCTTAGTTAGAGGGCAGTCATTGACTGGGGGCAGTATGACCCAGAGACCAGTGATTGGTTACTAGTAAAAAGACAGTTCAGAAACAAAACTGAAACTGATTTTTTTCTTTACCGAAGATTCCCAGCCTGACGGGGAATATTCATGAACATGTGAATTCATGCCAGACCCCATGCTGGAGAACAACAGTTACAGGTAAGTAACTTGTTCCTTACCTGTACATCTCTTCGGCGAACCAAGTATTCATCGTTGCATGTTACGGAACGCCAAAATCTTCATCTTGTCACCGCAGCATGACACGCTCCATCGTCGACACCAGCGCCTGCAAGGAAAAACAGAAGACGAGGTTAGACATCGAAAAAACAGTCAGTTTAAGGTTGCGCTTTGCCAAACTTTGCACTTTTCCTTAAACCATCACTTACCTGCTGTCGAACATTGCGGTAGCATCCTCTTCCATCCGGCCGCCTCTCGTGTCTCACAGCTGCATTGAGGCCGCATTTCCATCTAGGGGAAGAAAACAGGAGACATTATTGCGGGCATATATAGGAGCAACATATAAAGACATTAAACAGAATGAACAGCATCACAAGAGCTCAAGAAAGACTTACCAATTATAAGGAGAAGCATAGTCGCAGCTGGACTGGACTAATCCTTATCAGGGATCAGTTAAGGAACTAGATCCCATTTGACACGCCCCTGCCAGAAGTAGCAGGACGGAGAGCTTATCTTCCATAATTCACAGATGCGCTTTATGGGCCGGCTTATGCTCACAAACTGTAATTTGGGGTGAAGGGTTCGAGAGGTACAACAATCAGATTGGCACACTCACACAGTTATCTCCACGCAAGAGCTGTATCACCATGTACCACTGCTCACAGCTTTTCTACTGAGGGAGAGGCCTGAAGGGGGTGATTCAAGTTCAGAGAGGGATGCAACCGTGCCCCCACACCTCTGCAGATACCAGGTGAGCGTAACTGGTGCCTTGGCCCAGACCACGGCTGGGACGGCTATACTGCATGCAATACCCTGACTCTGTGCGTGCTTAAGATCGACTAGCCAGGTGGTGGGAGCTCTTTGGAAGATCGCCTCCAGAGGACCTCACAGCATTCATGAAGCAGAAGACCAGGCCCCAGGTAGGTGCCCTGTTCTCCTCTGCACCCCACAAAGGCGAGTCCTGTCTGAGGGGGCACCTGTACACAGCGCTACCGGCACCACAGCCGAGGGCACTCCTCTGACTGGTGCACTGGAAGCTGGTCCAGCTCAGCTAGTTCCATGACGCAGGAGCGTGGCATGGAGCAAAACAAAATGGCTGCTGGGCCAGACAAAATGGCAGCTCACCTGACACCTTTTCCCCTTGGTGACCAGTGTTGGGGAGAATTCTCATTTATGGCTAATTTCCCTCACCTAGTGAGTCCCCCAGCAGCTTTGCTGGACTTCTGTAGTTTATTTATTTTCCACCTGGTAAGAGTGAGAGCTTTTCCCCCCACTCTTACCTGTGTTTTGCTATGTGTTTCCATCTGTTTTTGTGATTGTGGACTCTGAAGTACACCACTTCAGTAGCCCCTTCTTTGTGTGTGTCTCACAGCACCTTCAGTGTCGTGGCACAGGGTTGTCTTTGAGACTTCCCTCGACTACATTTCTGAGGCGACTACTGTCCCTCAGAAAAGGGTAAAGTTACCATTAACTTTACTTAGTCTATCTACCACAGATCCAGTACACCCCATCTTCCATGGAGTACTGTTAAGGGTTAACTCGTATTCCTTTTCATCTGTACCTCCTAGAGCATTGTTTTGCTCTTTTAACATTTAGACTTGGCTGGTGGCAGTGGTAGCTACCCTAACTTTTCTACCGCGATTATATTAGATAAACGTGGTACTGTTCTTCGCTATTATATTAGTCTCGAACATAAAACCGCTTGACCAAATCGTCTTTCTTTTGGCTCCGGTTGGGTTTATTCGCCATTTCTTTTTGTTGAAATCCTTCTTGTGTTTTACTTTGCGCGGCAAACTAGGTCCGCCTTCTTTCTTCACTGTCTTTTGGCGGGCTTCTGCCCAGAAGCCCTCCTCAAGGAGCCTGGGTGTCTAGGTGGGCTGAATGTGACGGAGGGGTGTTGTCACCCCCTGTACAGGGTATCCTAGGAAACCCAAGTCGCACTTTATGATTGGCCAGGGTAGTTGTCTGGGCTGGACAACCCCCCTGCTGGGGGATTGACAGCCAGGCTGCGTGAAGGGGGGTTGTTCGCATAAAAGGCAGGTCTCTTGGGCTAGAAGTCAGAGAGTCGCCACTGCTGCAGTCCTGAGCTATCTGCCCTTCAACGACTCAGAGAAGATCCAGTCTGCAGTCTTCTTCCCTTGAGCTTGGTGGGGATAACCAGCTAATCTTCTACAGCCAGAGGATCCTCTTCCGTGGTCGAAATCGCTGCACACTGCTGTAGTGGTCCGGATAGCCACCTGAAGAGCCTCTCCTGTTTTTAAGGAGCGCACCTTTTTATTCCGTGTCGCTGCTGCCGGCCTAATCCCTGTGTGGTGCAGACGTCCTCCCTTCGCGACGAAGCTCCAAGAATCATGGGTCATATGGAAACCAACGGGAACAACTGCCAGGGCACCAGCTGTACCATTGGAACAAGGTACTGTGTTCTGTTGAGGAAACTGGGTGAATCCCTTTTTCTTCATTTCCAAGGCTTGACCTTGTCTTCCCTCCTTCTTATAACTTTTGCTTCCGAACATTGACAATATCGAAGTACTTTTGGCTCAGTTGAATCGTGAACTGTTAGACTGTGTGATCTTCGGCAACTAGCCCCGGTGTCTTTCGACCCTGGCTCTGGCCCTTTGACTTTTTAACTCCTGTCTCTGAGTGTTTCTTGATTCTGCCTGCCTATCCAAAATATTGCCTGTGATTTTTGCCTCCAACTCCCTCTGGGTATCTCAGGTGCTAAGTGTGTTTTTGCCCTGTTAGCATTTCATGTCACGGATACACGTTTGTTTAGTAGACCGAACTGTGAAAAAGTGATCGCATTCATATCCGCGGTAACGTGTTTTTGTGCCTAACACCGGTTGATTCTAACACATGGTACTTACCTTGAGACTTACTGTACAAAGGGAATTGGTTAGTTGTAGTATATTTAACGTGTGGTTTTTATTGAAGTTTAATAGAAGTGTTGTGTTTATAACGATTGGTTTAAAAATAAATGTACTTATATTTTTCTACCTGAAACCTTGAGTCAGTGTTTGCTTGAGTCACAGTAATTGTGGTCCCTTTGTGTAATCTCTGCTACTGCTCATATACTCTTGAGATAAGCCTGGCTGCTCCGCCACTGCTACCACTATGACATAGTAGTACAGGCTTGTACCAAAGGTAAAACTTGTATCACCACCTGTAGTTTTAATTGTGTGTAGTGGTCCCTAAGGGCACTGCACGGGATTCTGCCTAACAACCAGGCAGGGGAACGAGCTTCCAGGTGGGATTGGTCAACCCCTGTCACCTGGTCCACATCCTATCCATCCACTTCACAGGGCAGATGCACTTTGCCCAATGCAGCTAGGCAGGGCACGCCCAGGACACAGCAGTCTCAGGCCCCGACCCCTATGCATATACCATCAACCACCCTGTCAGCCTGTGAAGACAGGCTCTTTGAGATGTTCCTCGCACTCATGAGATCCCCACAGATGGGCACCATCCTCCGGGACGTGATCAGGGACATGCTTCCTCCTGTTCAAGCACCCACGGCCACACCGCCCCGAGGTCCAGCTCAGCTCCTGTGCCTGTACCAGTCACGGCAACCGCGGCTCCACCACTTCAGTAGCCTCCGGTACTGATGATCAGCACGTCACAGCTGCCTGCACCCAGCACTACTCCGGCTCCCCTGGAACCGCAGGACACAACAGTGGACAGACGAGGAGGAGGACCCAGACACCCCATTGTTAGCCAAAGCTTTTCACAAGCGGCTGGCAGGCCTGGCCGAGTCCCTAGGAATCCTACAGCCACAGGTGGAACAACCGGAGGCGGGGTTACTGGCTGAAGTTCTCACGCTACGTCCTACTTCTAGAATGCAAATTCCATTTCCAAAAGATGTTGTAGCGCTTGCCAAAAAAGGTTGGCTCAAGCCACTCTCTACCCAACCTACCAACAGTCGTCTCGACGGGTATCTGGTGTTTCCATCAAATGTTTATAAAACAAATGTTTATCCATGGAAATGCATTAATTGAATTGCGTTTCCAGCGAAAAGCATATTCATTGAATGAATTTCGATGGATAATTGGGGTTTAGGGCTAGGGGTAGGGCTAGGGTTAGGGATTTGGGTACAATAAGCACTAAAACGTTACATAAAGCTGGCCAGTGCCGAAATACTTTAAAGATTTCAGGACTGGACAGCTCCATGTAACGATATAATGTGAAAACTAAATGCATCGAAATGCTATCTTTTGAATTAAAAGTACATATCCATCAAAACTTGTCCATCAAATATAGAAATGGCCAAGTTTCAATGGATATGTACTTTTGAAATCTTTTACATTTCAAAAGTACATATGCATTGAAACTTTCCCATTTCTATATTTGATGGACAAGTTTCGATGGATATGTACTTTTAATTCAAAAGATGCCATTTCCATGCTTTTATTTTCGATGGATTTTTGTCGATGGATTTTAATTTTGATGCATCATTTCCGATGCAAAGACCATAAACCGTCTCGATGCTAAGTACAGACAAACAGAAGGAGACCCCCTCCTATTGTCTGCGCACCACCAACCATATTCCTCTGTGATAGCGCAGCATCAGTATACTCAAAGCCACAATGATCATCAATGACTTCGACCTCTGCACTCATGGGCAAGGAGGAAAAGCTTTTGGAGGTGTTCGGGAATAAAATGTATTCTGACACCACGCTCCACCTGCGCCAGGCCGACGCCATGTTGGCGACTGTCAACCCGCAGCTATGGAGGGAAATTGCTGATTTCCTCCCTGAGCTCCCCACCCACAGCCAGGCTCGCTGTCATGATGCCTACCCCCAGGCATCTGAATCAAACCCATCAGCCCCGGGAGCAGGCATCCAGATATTTAATAAAGCCCCAGCAGCCCCGGCTGGGGGCTGTCTGGGTTCAGTCCTGGCGCCTTAGGCGCCAGGCTCATAATAGAAAGCAGTCCTGGCGCCACAGGCTCATAGTCTATACTTACCTCATGCAGACCATGCTGCAAATGAATCCAAGCCAATGTGATGCCTGGATGGGACTATTTTACTACAGGGACTATTTTATACTCGGGTGTGGTTCTAGGGACTTCTTACCTGGAACTACTTTGGAGGCTATTTAAACCACGCCCGAACAGCAGCACATGCTTCGCGTTATTCTGCATCCAGCAGCGTAACGCTCACCGTGCCTGCAGTCAGCATCCAGTCTTCAGCCACGCCCGTCTCGAATCCAGAGCTCCTAGCAATAGAAGAAAGAAAGGTTAGAAAACAGATATTTCAATCCTTACCTGAATTCCGGATCCATCACGTCTTCGAACTTGAAAAGGACATTATTCTACACGCGTCGCATCGCCAGCTGCAGTGCCGCACCATACTCACCAGTCCTCACAGCATTTTTCGATCCGGCGCAGCCTCCATCATTTTCTCCGCCGAATTCCACCATCTAGGGGACAAAAGAAACATAAGGTGAGCCAACAAATACCTCTCCACCATAGACTTACCTGATTAACAACCGGTGGCATTATTCTGTAACAAACCGCAACTTCTTACGCCGCACCTG
This sequence comes from Ambystoma mexicanum, assembly GCF_040938575.1. Classification (NCBI taxonomy): domain Eukaryota; kingdom Metazoa; phylum Chordata; class Amphibia; order Caudata; family Ambystomatidae; genus Ambystoma; species Ambystoma mexicanum. The sequence goes on from NC_090932.1 coordinate 1,607,511,900, forward strand.
TAAGGAGAGAGAAACCAGCAATTTAAACACACGCATCTTTTGCCGGACAGTGTTGGGTAATACAGACTCTTACCTGAACACCATCAGCTGCCACAAGACAATCTTCCCTTGGACCCAGCTGCAACACAAGAAAGGAATGTACAAGAGTGAACATCGGACATATTGAACTCTTTGAACTTTATACTTGCGGGTTCTCGCCTGGAACCTCGGAGTCAATATTCATCCGGAACTCTTCCAACGCCTTCAAACCAGTGAAGTAACCGGTATCTACACGCCCCTGCATTCCACGCAGGATGGAGAGCTCATCATTTACAAACATAAGGAGAATACTTCTACGGGTCAAGCAGACGAGATTAGGCGGTCCATTCCAGTCTGTCATCTCTGCACTACGCTTCATGTTGGAGGAGGTTGCAGCTGTCCGGGTCCGATCGACGCCCCTGTGGGAGCCAGGTGAGTGTAACACTCGCTTCACGGCACACCAAAATCGTGGCACAAGACATAATGGAGTCCACTGTGGCCCACATTGACACTTCAGGGCGACCCATTTGTATTGCCACAGACATGAGAAGGATGGCTTGGCTCAGGGCGACAAAATTCAATCCAGATGTGCAGAAACATATACTAGACCTGCCTTTTGAGGGGAGTGACCTGTTCCATTCTACAATGGATGAGGAACTCGGTATGAAAAAAATAGCTCACAGAAAGTGAAATCTTTATCCTCACGAAGTCTGCACCTAAGACCTAGAACCAATTGCACCAGCGCTCGGACAAGGGTCGGTCCTTCGAAGGCTTTAGAGGCTTCCAGGAGAGACAGTCCAGACAACTGGACAGATCCCCTAGCCAGCACAGTCGCAAACAGCACAAGGCACCTAACAAGGTTTTTTTCAGTTCCCCCACACCCTCCCGTTCCTCAGCCCCAGTCTCTGAGGGGAAGAAGTTGTGACGGGCCCATCTGGATCCACGAGTCTCTGCTGGGGGGGGGGGCGGCAGGCTTGCTCTTCACATATACCACTGGCTGACAAAGTTCACTGACCCTTGGATCCCCTCAGTAGTATCCAGGGCCTTTCGGCTCCCCATTCCTTCTCCTTCCTCCCCTCAGCTTCCGCAGATTGGTACAGCAACTCTGTTGGTGGAAATCTGCTCGCTCGTAGCGAGCCAGGCACTGGAGGAAGTCCCAGCCTCGCAGCGGGGCATGGGCTTCTATCCATGAATTTTCGCCATACACAAAAAGAACCAGGCTGGGTTGTTAGACCTTTCCACCTTGAACGTTTCCCTCCCCTTCCAAAGGTTCAAGATGGTTACCCCAGCTTTCATAGCGGAGACATTGTGTGTGGGAGAGACTGGATGTGCTCCCTAGATCTGAAAGATGCCTACCTACACGTCCCGTTCTGGGAACCGCATCGGTCCTTCTTGAGGTTCAGGATCATGGGTTTTCACTTTCAATACAGGGTTCTACCCTTTTGGACTCAATTCGGCCCCCGGGTCTTTACAAAGCTAATGAACGCAGTGGCAGACCTACTCTGGGCACAGGGCCATCACATTTATCCATATCTAGACTGTAACGCTCACCTGAATCCCTCGGAGGCGCAGGTCCGGGCTTGGAGATTTCAGTGTCTTCTAGGGTCACGCGCAGGCCTCTGGTAACACCCTGGATGGGCCCTCTCCTCACCGTAATTTTGACCTGGAGGGTGAGGTGTCTGCAAGTGGGAGAACAAGGGGTTAATGTATGTCTGATTGGCCAATCTGACTTTCCCCTTTCTGGACTCCCCACGTTACTCGTAGACTGAATGTGCTCACCTTAGATAGGTGAAAGCGGAGCTCTCCATCCTGCGTCTGTGCAGGGGCGCTAATGCCAGTTGCTTCACTGGTTAATAGCCCAGCCTCTTGATTACAGAGGATGAAGTCGGGGAGCAAGGCCGTCGTTAGCCGCACGAACGGTAATTGCTTGAATATGGAGTTTTATTTATATGTCCCCTTAAATGTCTCTTGCCTCTGCAGGTCCGGTATGCAGATAAGGTAAGCGAGAAGAATGCCGGAGCTCGTGAAGGCATGTAAGCAAAAGAATGTTATTCGAAGTTAAATGCACTTCTTAATGTCTCTTTTCCCTTTTTCAGGTAGCCGTAGCAGCCGGCGTTGGAGATGGACACCGAGGTACGTGCCGGAGTACGGGCAAGCAGATTACAGCTAGAAGGCACGTGAGTAGTGATGGCGTACAGTGCCCTTAATGATGTCCTTCTTGTTTTTGCAGGTGCGGTTAAACAGCGCTTGGTGGAGATCGAGGCGTACGTGGCACAGGTAAACAAAATTATCACAGAGGTTCACTAACCAATGTTCTTTGTTTCCGCAGGGTTGCCGGAGTATGAAGAGTGCGGTACGCGGCCTCGGAATGCACCGATGGACGAGGCAAGTGCAGCGCTGGTTTTGCCTTGTCCTAACCTGGTGTCCTTGTTCTCTTTCAGACGGTGCTGAAGACTGAAGACTGGTTTTCTGGGAGGTAAGTCTGAAGATTTCTTGTTCACAGATGCAGAAGCTGAAGATTCTCTGGAGCTGACACGGTGAGCGTCCTGCTGCTAGTGCAGAATAAGGCGAAGCACGTTGCACTGATCGGGTGTGGTTTAAATAGGCCACTGGAGTGCTTAGGTGTCTCCTTCCACAGCCTCGCCCAGGCAAGAAAGAAGTTCCAGCTTCCAGAACAGTTCCAGTATCCAGTCCCAGGGGGTGGTGCTGGCCACACCCAGAAGGTAAAGTAGTTCAAGCCAGGAATGGATGAGGATATCATCCTACAGGTAAGTGAGCAGCATGGTCTGCAGCAGGTAGGTCCACCCAAGCACCATTCCTCTCAATATGAGCCCGGCGCTTCCTGTGCCGGGACTGGGTTCCCTTATGAGCCTGGCGCCACTGGCGCCAGGACAAGGTCCAAAAGGCCCCTGTGGGGACCGACTGGTGCCTGGAATGGAAGTGGTGACCCTGCTTCCAAGGATGTTGGGCTGGGTCTGACTCTTTGGAGGCAGCGGTCATGACAACGACTGGCTAGTGAGGGCGAGGTCTCGGGAGACAGTACAGCATACGCCCTATGCCCTCATGGATACACTTTATAACCTGGGATTTTCTATTGATCTCAAAATGTCTGTTGTTGCCCACAGAGTCTGACCTTCCTGGGCTTTATCTGGGACAGAAGCTTGGAGAGGCTCTTCCCCTCAGCGGACATGATCGCAGCTATCAAGAGGGCAACTGGATATTTTCTCAACTGAGCAGTGACCTCGGCATGGTGGTACCAGCACCTGCGGGGAGTCCTGTCCGCATGTCTCCTTGTAGTGCCACATATAAGGCTCAAAATGAGAAGGCTGCAGCTACACTTTTCAGCCTCCTAGAACCAGGAGAAGGGATCTCGGCCAGAGCAGGTCAGCATACCACAGCATCGCCACCAGGGTCTAGTCTGGTGGGGTTCAGACAGCAACCTACGGATAAGTAGGCCCTTCCGGCAACCAACACATCAGGTCACCATTACCACATACTCATCCCTAGAGGGATGGGATGGGAAGGGGCGCTGGGGGTGGCGGGGCACTACCCTGGACAGCTAGTGTCCATGGAGTATGGTAACGTCAGGAGCAGCTGGCTCACATCAACTGGCTCGAGATGATGGCTATCTGGCTTGCTTTCAAAGCCTTCCCACCCATGATCACCGGCAAGGAGATTCTCATTCAGACAGCTGCACCAGCATGCATTACATCAATAATCATGGTGGCACCCGGTCCCTTCCCCTCTGCAGGCGGGTGATCGACATTTGGGAGTGGGCTCTGGTGAACAACATGCACCTTTCTGCAGTCCACCTCCCGGGGGAGTCCAACCTAGAGGCGGACAGGTTCAGCAGGCTGGATGCAGATAACTACGAATGGCAGTTGAATAGAAAGGTCTTCACCAGGTGGGGTCAACTGAAGGTGGACCTCTTCGCCACCAGTACCAACAGGAGGTACTCCCAGTTCACCACCAGGCTGGTGCACGGCAGGAGTTCGCTAGGCGACGCAATGCGGATCCCGTGGAGCAACATGAATACTTATGCTCCCCCCACCACTCCTCTGATTGACAGGGCCATCTGCGGGATCAGGGAGTCCCGGGACGCTCGGAGCATCCTTATAGCTCCATGGAGGGCAGCAAGACAATGGTTCTTGGAACTTCTCAGCCTTTCAGACCAGGACCCGGTACACCTCCCGCTGGGCCTAGCAGACCTACTCTCTCAGCAGGGGGGCACAGTGATTCACCCTTCCCTGCAGATGTTAGCTCTTGCAGCGTGGTTCCTGAACAGGTCACCCTGGCGCATCTGCATCTCTCACAGGCTAACCTGCCCATTATACAGGGGGTTGGGAGCAAAGCTACCCGGAGCCAGTACATGTCATGATGCCTACCTCCGGGGACCCAGACCAAGTGTAGCAACCCCAGAAGCAGGCATCAAGTTACTCCAAGCAAGCCCAACAACCCCCGCCAGGGGCTATTTGGGTGCAGTCCTGGCGCCTATGGCTCCAGGCTCATATGGAGAGTCAGTCCTGGCGCCATAGGCACCAGGCTCATAGATTAAAACTTACCTGATGCAGACCATGCTGCAAGAGCTCCAAGCCAAACGAGGCTTGGAAGGGACTATTTTACCCAGGGACTATTTTTTTTTTTTTTACTCGGGTGGGGCTGGGGAGGAATACTTACCTGGGACTACTTTGGAGGCTATTTAAACCACGCCCGAAGAACAGCACACGTTTCGCGTTATTCTGCATCCAGCAGCGTAACGCTCACCGTGCCTGCAAGTCTGCATCCAATCTTCTGCCACGCCCGCCTCGAGTTTGGAGCTCCTAGAAAAAGGGAGAAAGAAGGAGAAAAGGTTAGAACAAGAGCAATACCTTTGATCCTTACCTGAATTCCCTATCCATCGCGCCTTCGAGCTGGAAGAAAGAAGTTATTTTATGCGCATCGCCTCGCCTGCTGCAGCGCCGTGCTGAACTCATCGGCCTTCGCAGCATCTTCACATTTCACTGCATCCTCCTGCATGTTCCCGCCGCACTCCGCACCTAAGGAGAAGACAAGAACAGCTAGATGAGCCAAGGGAATACACAGAGGAATACCCCCCACAGACTTACCTGATTTTACCACCGGGGGTACTATTCTTCTTCACGGGTCGGCGTAGCTTCCACTGCATCCTAGCTGAACCCCGGCCCCTAAGGGGAAACAAAAGGACAGCAAGGTGAAACAAAGGACTAACAAGGGGAACCCTCCTCACCACAAAAGACTTACCTGATTTTACCGCCGGAGGCATTATTCCCCGAGACTTCATACTTTCTCTCAGCGCCTGAATAAGGGAGAAAGCAAAAGGTTACATATGGGCATTATTTTATCGAACTGTGTTGGATAATACAAATCCTTACCAGAACATTACCGGTTGCCACGAGGAACTCTTCAGTAGGGTCAAGCTGCAACCTGCAAGGAATCGGACAAGAGTGAAAGTCAGGCATTTGAACTCTTACGAACTACATACTTACTGCATCTTGCCGGGAATATCGAAGTCAATATTGTCCTGGAACTCACCAATTCCTTCGAGCCAGTGAAGCAACTGGTTATTGTGAAGAAGACTGGTAGGGGGTGTCTGTACCTCTGCTCTCTATATGGTAGAAGAGAGGCTCAGAAGACCCCAGCAAAGATTCTCTATTACGGTAGCAATGGACGAGCAATCAAGGCCTAGCTTCTCAGGAGGTGATGCAGGCTGGTTCTTAAGTACAGTGTAGTCCCCAAGCCCCCACAAAGGAATGTCCACACACTGTATTGGTTAGGACACAGTCTTTATATAATCAATATCCAAGGTTATGTACACTTATCATAACTCACTTTGTACTTAGGAAAATCAACAATGGAAAATATATACAATTCTAAAGTGGTACCACCCTTTGTATTAGATCTTATTAAAGTGCATCAACAATACTGTAACACAGTTCAATAGAGTGAAACCAGCAATAGAGAGAGGGAAAAAATAAGATGGTTGAGCAATAGGCGGAATACTGGCCCCTACCACTAGACACAGTTCTGTGTGGAGATCCCCCCACCTGGGCAACCTGTAAAATAAAGATATAGCGCAAGCCCAGTCCATATATTGTTCTGTAAGTCTTATTCCCTCCTATAATGTTTTTACCCCCCCCCCCCCAATGTACCTGGTGGAGTCGAGTTCTTCGAAGAGGCGTCGACAGATCCTTCTTGAGCGACCCCCTTTCAAGCGGGAGTCACGGATCGTCGAGAAGCGTCGAGGAACTCGGCATTCGGCGGCGGGGAATCGACGGCCCTTCTTGAATGCCTTCCCTTTCAAGCGGGAGACACGGGGCGTCGAACGTCCGTCGACAAACAGGGTAGAACGGCGTCGATGAGGCGGCAGCTTCGTACGAGCGGTGCTCGTCGGCGTCGGAACGTCGGCGTCCTGCAAGGCAGAGGCGTGCGGGGCACCTCGGTGACAATAGTTCTGGACCGCAAAGATTGTGGAGACGGAGGCCCACCAAGGGCGTCGAGTCGTTCGAGTCTTTGAGGTCTTCGGGTGGCGGGAAACCCACCGGCAGGTTTCTCCTCGGCGCGTTGGTCGTCCTCGACTTTCTCCGGCAGGATAAAGCGGTCGACGGTGCGGACGAGGGAGGCAAGGAGCGAACGGCTCCGGTCGTCGGCGGCACAGCGTCAAGTGGTTCCCACGGCTGGGCAACACAACTTCGACGTGCCTCCAGCGGTTACACAAACCTGCGAACCCTGGTCGACGGCAATGGACTTCGGCGGCGATGTCCGGGTGCTTCACTTCGATCTCCTCGGCGGTCCCGTCTCGGGTCGGCAGCCTTTCGAGGGTCTGTCTTCCAGGGCGCTTCGGCGAAGATGGAGCGGTGCTCGATGGGCCCTCGGAGCACGGGAAGAGGGCGCCTTACCAGGTCCTCTCTCGGGTCAGTCTTCGACGATTTCGGCATCCTCCGGATCGGTCGAAGCAAATGCAACAGCAAGTCTTCTTCTTCCAGCTGGACATCGAGGAAAGTCTTCTTCTTCCAGCTGGACATCGAGGATCAGCAGTTCCAGTTACTCTTAGAGTGGAGACTGAACTCCAGAAGGCTTCTGAACAATTACCAGTGGTGAGAGGTCCCCAGATATACTATTCTGTCTCTCATCCACACTGCTGGTACACACTCAGCGGCCAATCATACAGAAGGGCATTCATGCAGTCAGTCAGCCAATCAGGCACACAGTGCATTCAGGCCACACTCCTCCCTTTCAGACACTCACAACAAGGAATGTGGATTGGGACAAGTACCCAGCCATTCAACACTACACACTGCATTCAGGCCAGTTTCAGGCAGGGCTGTCTCAGTCTTTGTCTCTCATGCCAGAAACCAGACAACCACAACAAGGAATGTATATTGGTCACACACTCCATTCACCCAGATCCCACCCACAGGAGGTACCCACAACATACAGTCACTGGGAAGGCTCCAGTCAGTCTAGCTGTGCCTTCACAACAACACCATATATGGAACTTCCACCCAACAGCCAGTCAGGGGGAAGGGACAGAGTCAGGGCTTCCCAGGACTTTGGGAAACAAGGTAACAGGCAATAGAAAGCAAGAGGCCACAGGGGCCATCTTGTTTCCTATCAGGAATCAACTGATCCCAATGGCAGGGCCTGGGTATCCCAAAATGGAGGACACCCAGAGCACCTGTCAAATTCGGCATGGAGCTGCCACCAGCCCATACCCTGCTCTGTGGGCCACCCACAGGTGCCCAAAAACATACACTAGGGGCACAAGGTTGTACCCCTACCCATGGGTGCCATAAGGGTATCCCATGGGTCTGTTCACCAAACCAAAAGAGAGAGCTGCACTGCCAGGAGTCCCACATGGACTCCTGGGCAGAAAACATGACAGAACACACGATAAAAAACAGTAAAGGACAAGGATTCAGAGGCCCTGTCCCTCTGATGCATTTCCAGCATCACAGTTATCTACGCGCCCCTGCGCTCAATGCAGGATGGAGCGCTCATCTTTTCAAATCATCAGGTGAGACTATAAGAGGGGACATCCAAGGTGATCAGTGGGGAGAACAGCAGGGTGCGGGGATTTACGCTCAACTCCACGGGTGGTTAATTCCCTTTCTCCATTTGCAGAAGAATATTCCTACGGGCCAAGCAAACAAAGCTAGGTGGGCCATTCCAGTCCGTCATCTCGGCCCTACGCGTCACATTGGTGGAGTCCGCAGCAGTCCAGTCCAGATCGACGCCTCTGTGGGAGCCAGGTGAGCCTAACCATACAAAAGCAAGTGGACCAGGTTCTGTCACTGGGCAGAATCAAAGGAAATTGATCCATTGGCTTGCACGTTGGACGACGTTCTATCCTTCTCTGCACACCTTACACACTCAGGGGTGCCGGTAGACGCATGCCGCAAGTATCTGGCTGCAATTGGAGCTCACAAGAACTCAGATGAGGAGTTATTTTCATCCTCGAATCCGGTGGTTAAGAGGCACCGAACGGGACTGACTAGACTGTATCCACCTATCAACAAACCACACCTGGTGTGGGACCTCAGTGTGGTCCTGGGTGTCCTGACGCATAAACCATTTGAGACTATGGGTCCGTGGACATCAGGCTAGTTACCATTTAAGACGGCCCTGCTAGTGGGCCTTACCTTGGCACGTCGAATCCGTGAAATTCAGGCGCTGGTGGCTTCAGATTCATATACTACATTTCACAGGGACGTCTCCTTGTTTCACTTAAGTGAGGAGATAGTCTTACTGACTTTCTTCGCCGCCCCTACGGATGACGCTCAGAGGGTTATTGCACTGGATGTCAGACGTGCGCTAAAATTCTACCTGGATTGAACCCAGAGCTTCAGTAAATCTGATGCCCTCTTCGTCACCTTTGGGGTGTCAAAACCAGGCCTTCAGGCCTCCAAGGCTTGCATAGCAAGGTGGATGGTTATGTCCATCAAGGAGGCGTATGAGGGGCATCACAAGCCTCTGCCAGCAAACATGCATGCCCACGCCATCAGGGCTAAGGCCACGGTGGTAGCTTTCCAAAGATAAGTTCGGTGACAGGTTATCAGCAAAGCGGCTACCTGGGCTGCTCCCTCGACCTTCTGGAAGCACTACTGCTTGGATGCCAGCGCCAGGTCGGACGCAGCATTTGGTCAGGCAGTGTTAAGGAACTTGTTTTCTTAAAGAGGGGCAACTCTCCACTCTGCTGCTACATTCAGTTGCAATCGCCCATACAGTATGGAGGAAAGGGGACGGGACGTAGGAGTAATTGAGTTATTCACCGTAGTGACTAATATACTCCTAGTCCCCTTTCCTCCATACGTCCCACCATCAGCCCCCACGCCCCCTGATAAAACTGGTGTCATTAGGCAATGTTATTATCGTCGACACATCAAAGGGGACTGAGGAGTGGCGCCGGTGGGCAGAGTCAGGGGAGAGCATGCTCCCAGGGCTGCGCCCCCGCACGCATCTACATTTAAAGGGGAAGATGATTTTTCTGCTGAAAAAGGCTCCGTCTCCCGTCCCTAACAAGGGACACCCATGCAGTATGGAGGAAAGGGGACTATGGACTAGGAGTAAGTCAGTCACTGCGGTGAGGTAACTTATAATTTTACTCACTGTAATGACTAGAGTACTCCTAGTCCTTTGTCCCCTTTCCTCCATCCTTGTGGGCATCCCCCAACATGGGGGATGGTACAGGAACCTTTTGGCACCGAAAAATGAGCTACTGCTTTAAATTTAGAATAGCGCGTAGGGGCATGCACCAGAGACCCTGCCCTCGGGCGCCTCACCTTTGTCACTTTTTTACATATCGGTCGTTTGAATACCTGACTATGCTGAACATTTTAGCCCGTGGCATACTAGCGCGGGAAGGTGGATGGGATGTATGCAAGACAATCTACAACTGTGAGAACCTGCCTCAAGCCTAAAAAGATGCAAAAAGGTTCTTCAGAAACGCCTGACAGAACTCTGCATCCCACCTGGAACTGGTATCCAGGGAATAGTGCTGACAGTATGTGGCCCATGTAGCCGCCCATGTAGCCGCCTTCCTACTGACTTCCCAGGAAGCGTGTCTCTGAAAGGCACCCACTGTAGCCTTGACCCTGACTGGGTGGGCATGAATCTCCACAGTAACAGTCTTACCCATGGCCATGTATGCCTCTGAAATGGCCTGGACCATCCAACAGGCAATGGAAGCTTTGGACGCTTGAGTGCCAAGCCCCTGAAAGTGACGAACAACATCCCAGACTTCCAGAAAGATCTTGTCCGGTAGAGCGAGAACTTCAGCACTCTCCTCAGATCTAAGGAATGCAATGCCCGTTCTGCGTCTGACTGTGTTTCCTGGTTCAGGTGGAACAGAGAGACAACTTTAGGCAAGAAGTTCAGATGAGTGTGCAAGATGACATTGTCATTGTGGAAGGTGGTGAAGGGCTCGCACGACGACCGAGCCTGCAGCTCGCTGACTGAGCACAGTCGTGAGCGCTACCAACAGTACTGACTTTTTTTTTTAACATCGATTTTAATGTCATCAAGCACAACAACCAACACTTATCGACAATATTCTTGTTTGGCCACCCTGGGCCCAGTAACCAACCACCTCACGCCCCATTGTCCAAGAGTATCAAACTGTTTTAGCTCTCAATTCCCCTCCTCCCATTTGTGGCAGATCTTCCTAGCCTTTTGGAACATCCTCTTGCCCATATTTACGTTGTTCCATAGCCATACAGATTTTTACATTGGTAACCCATTGTATTTGTATTTTATTTTGTATTTTATTTATTTGTAGAGCGTGTCGAGCCCTGGGGCAACTGAGCGCTATTCTTACAATTTTGTACAATCTGTATGCATCACAATATATATACAGTTTATGTACAGGTGATAGTACTACAGGTACTTCATAAGACACAGGAACAAAGCAGAGAAGGCATAGAGCAGCAATCTATGCAAGCCAAAGACTAGAAAATATACATATATACAGTACTATATACATTAGAGACTATAGGACGTGTGTTAGTGTGGGATGGTTGAGGTCCTGGTCCCGAAGCCAAGCTTTGACCTTATTGCGGAAGACCAAGAAGGATGGTTCTGATCTCATGATAATAGGGAGTGAGTTCATTTTTTTTTTTGCTGCTACGACTGGGAAGCTAACCCCACCTTCCCTTAGTTGGTTAAACCGAGGTATTACAATACAATGTGACTGAGCTGTTCTGATGGGACGTGAAGAGGAGTGACATGTAAAGGTGTCACATAAGTATGCCGGTGCCTGCTTTTAGAGGCACTTGTGTGTTAGTGAGAGTGATTTAAATTATATTCTTTGCTTACTATTCAACCAGTTTAAGTTCTGTCTAACTGTAGTGATATGTTTCCTCGTAATGTTGCATGCTGATCTAACTGCATTATTTTGCATAATTTGCATTTTGTTGATATTATATTGAGATGTTCCTAAATAGAGAGTGTTACAATAGTCTAATTTGGATAATACTAATGCTCTTGCTACAGTTGTACAATTGGTAGATGAGGGGTAGGGACGGCATAAGCTCACATGTATAAGATGTAGCTTATGCTAAGGCATTAGTTTGTCTTGTGAATGATAATGTAGAGTCCATGTGGATACCTAAAGTATTCACTTCTTTAGCTACTTTGATGATATTGCCATCATTGTTGAAGGCTTTGAATGAGGTTCCAAGCTTGACTAGTTTAGTTGGGGAATCAAGAATAAGTAGTTCAGTTTTATCGTTGTTTAAACATAAACCATGCTTGGCCATCCATATTTGTATTGTACTATAGATGTCATTCAATAGTTTACTGTCTACAGCGTAATCACCTGTGATACAGATGAGTATCTGAGTGTCACCCGCATAGTTCGTATACGTGACACCCAGATAGTCCAGGATATCAAAAGAGGCTTGGTGAAAACATTGTAGAGCATTGGGGATACGCAGGATCCTTGAGGGACTCTGCAAGAGACTGGTAACAGCGAGGCTGTTGCAGATGGTGCAAAGACCCTCATAGATCTATTGCTAAGGAAAGATTTAATCGAAGAGTTGGATTGGTCTGAGTAGTGTGCGGCAGATTAGGTGTTTACATAAGATTTCATGGTTCCCTAAACGAAATGCCGCAGATAAGTCGAGTAGTAGGAGCAGTGCAAGAGAGGGCACTCCTGGAATCCCCAAAGCTTAGCAATATTATGCTTGATCAGTCCTGTCGTTGTGGACATAGTTGTTATAACGATTAGTGGTTCCCTCCTCACCAATTCCTAACAATAACATCTTAGGGTCCAGGGGCACTGTTTGTCCAAACACCAGTTTATCGCAGCATTGCTACCAGTAGCGTTGGACCAGGGGTCATTCTCATAGGGTATGGATGAACGTGCTCACTTCCTGGTGACAGCGTAAGCAATTCGGATTAGTAGCTCGATCCCAAAGATGCAGTGTGTTTCTGGAATAGTTCACTCTATGTAAAACCTTGAGTTGTATCAGACAGTCTAGAGGAGATGGCAATCTCACGTGGATACATTAGTGCCACAATCAGTCCTCTGGTTCAATTGTTTCCACATCCCCTTCCCATTTCTCCTTAAGGTTAGACAATTCTGGTGTTGCGAAAGCGGTTATTACATTGTACATTTTTGAAGTTACCTTGGTGGGTATACAGTCCAATAGGACATTCTGTTCCAGTGGTGTACATTCTGGCATATCTGAGATTATGGGAAGGTATGTGTGCAGTGTGTGGGCGAGTTGGAGGTATCGATAATGTTCTGTGCCCGGGAGACCAAATCTATCTTGTAGTTCTTTGAAAGGAGTTATCTTTCCCCCTGTAAGTATATCACCCACAGTCACCATCCTGGCCTCTACCCATTCTGACCAGACCAGTAGTTTATTTGTTTCAGGCAAATTAATATTCCTCCAAAGGGTTGTACCAGGGTTACTTTTTTGTTCCAGCTTATGTGCTTGTGGGCTTCCCTCCAAATTAGTGTTGTGTATTGTCATTGTCCGCGGGGGGCCTACCCAGGGGTTGATATAGTCATGAGTGGTGACATGTCTTGAAGCCCCCTAACCTCGGTCCGAATGTGTGGTAGATTCCGGTCACCATGTAGGTTGTTGTGACTGTCATCTGGCTTGCCCAGTGGTATGATTGTATATGTGGTAGTCCTATCCGGCCCTCCCATATCGAGCGCTGTAGTGTACGAAGAGCAATCTGTGGATGTCCGCCTCTCCACAGGAGACCTCTCAGGATACCCTCTAGTTTGTGAAATTCCAGGTCGGGGATTCGCAGTGGAGCATTTTGCATAACATATAAAAAAAGTGGGAGTGCAAGCATTTTGAAAAGGGCCGCTCTGCCCAGTAAGGTCAGTGGAAGCCGCGTCCAGTGCCAGACATCCGTGGAGAATCGTTCAGTGATTGGGTATAGATTGTGGGCTAGCTATTCAAAGAGATCTGTATCCCCAAGTACCAGAAGTGATCATTTTCCACACAGTATGGGCAGTTTGGGGGAAGTGTGTGGTCCGCTCCTTTGATTGGGAAGAAAATAGATTTGCTCCAGTTGACTCTTAGCCCACTAAATGCGCTGTATGCTAGTAGTCGTGTGACAGCTGAACAGGAGCGGACCGGGTCGCTTAGATATATCAAAAGGTCGTCTGCATATGATACCTTGTCCTTTCCACCCTCGGGCCACCGGAATCCCATCCACGAGTCCGCTTGATGGAGCAATGCAGTTAGGGGTTCAATAGCCATTGCAAACAGGGACAGAGGGCACCCTTGACGCGTCCCCCTTCCCAACGAGAAAGTTCAGGAAGGCAACCCATTAACTTTAACTTCCTCCAGTGGAGACTCCTATAACAATTGGACCCAGCCCAAAAAGGTCTCCCCAAATCCCATCTTCTGCATAATTCCCCAGAGGCTCTCCCGCGTGACTGGATCAAAAGCTTTCTCGAAGTTGATAGCTAGTAGTGCAAGGGGTTCTCGAAGGACCAGTGACCTCTCCAGCAGCAGGTGTAGTTTGCAGATATTTATAAGTGTCAACATATCTGGCATAAAGCCACATGGGTCCGGGTGAATTGGAGTCGAGATCACATTTTGCAGTCTAACCGCAAGTACCTTTGCGAGAATTTTCGCTTCACTATTAATGTACTTGGTCTGTAGGAGCTGCAAAGTTCAGGAGGTTTCCCCGCTTTGGGAATAACGATGCTGGCTTTACGTAGATCAGGGGATAGGATTCCCTGATCCTTACAAAGAAGGAACATTTTGTGTAGCAGACTAGCGATTGTCTCCCCTCCCATTTTTCTTTTCCATTTTTCAATAGGCCATTGGGACAAGACGTCTTGCCAGATTGTAACTGGGAGATGGCCATTGCGATTTCAGATTCTGTTATGTCTTTATTGAGCTGCGCTTTTTGAATGATGGATAGACAGGAGAGTGTAATGCTATCCAGCACAGTGCTGTGTATCGGTGCGGTCGGACTCTTGTACAATGCGGCATAATGGTCCGCAAACGCTTCAGCGATTTCGCGGTCCGTTTGTATCAGCCGGTTTGTACTGTCCCAATCTCACTAACATGGCAGTGCACTTCATCTCGTTCGAGCCATGCCAAGATCTGGCGAGCGTTGTCCCCGGAGACATAAATACGTGTGTGCATTTCCAATTGGGCCTGTTTAGCATTGTCAAGGGCAACATTCCGGAGCCATTCCGTGGCTATCAGGAGGGACTGTTTGTTTTGGGCGACCATAGAAGTATGTATTTTGCCTCCCCCTCACTCACCTCCTTCTCTGCTTCAGTCACCTTTTGCAGGTGTACCTTTTTCTGGACAGATATCCAGGAGAACATCTCTCCTTGGAGCACCGCCTTATATGCTTCCCATCGGACCACTGGGCTGTCAACCCTACCGTTATTAGTTTAGAAATAGGTGGTTGTTTTGTCCCGCTTGTGATCAATACATTCTGGAAAGCCAAGATAGTAGCTATTTAGTCACCATGAGGGGTGTGGGGTGGGCCTGTTCGTTTTCAGTTCTAAGATTAGGGGTGAGTGATCGGAGATTACGTGGGGGGAGCAGGGTCACAGTGACCGCTCTGTGTGCATCTAGTGTTGGGAGAAAAAAAGAGTCCAGCCTTGAGAGGGAGGCATGGACCGCGGAATGATGAGAGTAGCCGTGATCTAGCGGGTGGCGTTCTCGCCGAGCATCACTTGGAGCAAGCGCAGAGGCAAGGGCCGCCAGCTTCGTACATGCTTTGGGATTTCTAAAACACATGTGTGTACGATCTAGTGTTGCGTTCATGACATCATTGAAATCCCCTCAGAGGACCCATAGGTCTAATCGATGGGCAGTAAGTATAGGTATGATGTCATCGAGTAGTTCTGTGGTGAGGGGCATATATTGCGAGTATTGCTAAGGTCTGTTCCTATATTGTCCCTTGTAGCATCACCCTGCCCCTGGGGTCTTGTTCGACCCGGGATATAATGAACGGAAGCAGTTTGTGAAGTAAAATCAACCCCCAGCCCCTCCCCCCCAGAGCCCATGGAAAAGCGTGCATGAACTGCTGTGCTGTAGTTCATTCTCCAAAAGAGGGTGCATGTCGTACCCGCCAAGTGTTTCGGTGAGAAGGGCAATGCCGCAGGGCGTGTCTATTGAGAAACTGAGTGACCAGGCGTCGCTTCAACCCTGAACCCAGGCCGTTAACGTTCCATGTGAGGAGCCTCAAAGATCTTTTACCATTCGTGGCCATTCTGAACCCAGGAGTTTAAGGTACATCTGATTGTTAAACGACATGCGGGGAGTATTGTGTTTGCATTCCCAATGGCTTGAGCACGTGAATGTGTGGTTGATTCAGACAGATTTATATAAAACCAAAACAATCTAACTGCCTCCCCCACCAATACTCCACCCCAACCTGAAATATCTGTCGCCCGAACGTTTGTTGATAGTCAAAACAACCAGCCATCCGCATTCAAACAAGACTCAGCAACCAAACCGATAACCGTGGCAACCAAACCAATCAAACTTGGGGTTACGCTGGACTGCAAGCAACTGTTCAAGCCTCGGCAGCTCCGTAGTACGTCCACCTCAGAGCACGGAAATTGACCACCCATCAGCCGGCCTGTCAAATGCAGTGTCCCTAACGTCTCTGTTTTGCTCAGTACATTTCCTTCAAGTGTTACCCATGGATGCAGCCAGATCTGGTTCCTGTGCATCCGGCGGCTGTTCCGGTGGCGGTCGCTCGGGTGGAATCAAGGTTTATTATTCATCTTACTTCTTTCTGGTGCCCAGTCTCCCTCAAGATGTACTTCGGCCCACTTCCAAGCTTCCAGGGGGTCTGTGAAGCGTACTGTGTTGCCTTCATGATATATCTTTAATTGCGCCAGGAACAGGCCGTATTTGACATTCATGGAATACAAACGTCTTTTGAGTTGGTGGAAGGATTGTCTAGCTCGTTGCTCTTCCTGAGTGTAGTCCAGGAAGAAATCAATCCAAGATCCGTTGTAGATAATTGACCCCGTCACACGGGCCATTTGTAGTAGGTCGCCGCAATCTCTGTAGTTTAATAATCGGCGATAACCGTGCGTGCTGGTGCGCCTGGGATAGGTCGTCCCGATGGCATACAGTGAGCCCTTTCAATGGAAAAGAAGTTTGAAAATGTTGTAGGCGCGAAGAGCTCCATATTCAGCCCTTCAGCTTTCTCAGGTAGTCCAAGGATGCAAACGTTATTACGTCGCAACCTGGCCTTTCCCTCGTCAACACGTTCCTCCATTGTTTTAAGTGATGTCATCAACCTCGACAATTGTTGTTCCATGGTATGAAGCCCATCCTCAGCCTCTGAGATGCAGCGTTCTGCCTCTCCTAATTTCTGGAGGTCATGGCGCAGCAGCGACACATCCGCACTAATGCTATCCATTTTCTTTTCCATGGAGGAGCAGGAGTTAGCTATAGCGTTCATCACGTGCTTTAGGGAGAAGTTTTCTTCCATAGCCACTGTGTCGCATGCCGATGTTTGCTCACTGGGAACCGCTGTGACAGTCGTCGTATATTGTTCCATCCTGCTCTGGGTGGAGACTTTCTTGGTTTTGTCCTTGACTGTGGTGTGTGTGTGTTTAGTTAAGAGTTAGGAGGACCACTGTTGTAGTCACAAAGGTAGCACAAGGACTCCCCCTCTCCCACCCGACATTGAAACAGTTGATCACGGATGGTGCCTTCTGTACATTTATCTGGAATTTTGTGGATTTTATCAGGATTTCGAGGAGTGCAACCTGAGCTGTGCCGCCCAGTGCGCTGTTTAACAGTTTGTTAGTGAGGGATACACAGTCACCTGGCTGTCTGGAACATGGGCACCCTCAGCCACCAGTATGCTCAAGTAAAGGTGCAGAAGTGGCACCGGCTGGCGCCACAAGACCAGTAACACCTCACGGTGTCATGAACCATCGGACGCGTCCTTTCTGGACTTACTGGTCCCTGACCCCTAGGGGCTTGCACTCAGCAGTACTCCCAACATGGCCGCCGAACGCGGAATACTGTTTACCAGTTTCCGTGCCGTACGCATTACGTTCTATAAAGCGGACACGGCCCTGTGCGTCTCAACACTACCGCTTGCCTTGGCTAGACGTGTGCTGCCGTAGTTCGCTTGTGTTTTTTCCTTTGATTCCTGGTTCCCGGTTCCCCTAAATTTCTCCTCCTTCATTCCCCCTCCTTTTTGTCCTCCTTGCATCCCGGATCTCTGTGCACTCGTCTTCCGTGTGCACTCTTCACTGTTTCCTGGATTTCCTCGGACTTCCCGGACATCTGAATGTTCCCAGGACTCGGAACGCTGAACGCACGCTGGAACCCGAGGACCTGCACACTGAGTTATACAAGACCCGAACTCTACGAAAGAAGACTCCATCGAAGAACTCCAACAAAGACAGGCGAAAAGGGGGGAAACCTGTGATAGATTGAGACGCCAACAAACTGATACAGATACGGACATGGAGGCTGCAATTCAAGACCTCATGCGCGGCATGCAAGAGCTAACCACAGAAATTCAGAATTTCAAAGCTGAGAATGCGGCATTAAAACAACTAGTCCTGTCATGTGATTCCGCGACCAAGGAAAGTGTATTGCTGGGCGGAGTAGTTGAGAAATATGATGGCTCCTCAAAGAACCTTCGTGGTTTCCTTGATTCATGTTTAGTGCACTTTTCCTTTAAGCCCTACTACTTTTCCACCCCCCGGGCAAAGGTGGGCTTTATGATTTCGCATCTCTCCGGGAATGCATTAACCTGGGCTACGCCCTTAGTTAATTCTGGAGGTGCCCTCCTAGATGATTGTGATGGGTTTGTATGGGCTCTAAAGACCATGTTTGACCGCCCAGAACAGGTTTACAGTGCCCAAGAACGCCTATTGGATTTCCAACAAGGGTCCCAGGACATGCTTACCTATGTAACGCGCTTCAAGCAACTGGACAAGGAAGCAGATTGGTCCTCGGAGGCCTGTTTTACTCCATTCCGGAGAGGACTAAACGAAGAAATAAAAGACAAGCTAGCCAGGGTAGCTCGCCCAGGTTCTTTCCAGGCCCTTATGGATCTCTCTTTACAAATAGACTTTCGAATCCAGGAAAGGAAGGCAGAAAAGAAGAAAACAAGGATGCCTTACCAAAAGACCTCTATAGAATCTCCCTCTAAACCCGAGCCCACTCCTGCCCCGACCACAGACCCTGGCCCCATGCAACTAGGGGCCTTCCGCGGGCCCATATCCCCGCAAGAAAGATTGCGACGGATTCACACCGGGCTGTGTATGTACTGTGCCTCAGATAAACATCTTGTGAGAAAATGTCCTTTGGCCCCTCCACGGCGTTCGGGAAAAGCCAGCTCCCGATCCTAGAGGGAGCACAGCTTCGGGAGAGAGATGTTTGCTCCACATCTATTCCATCCTTGAACTCTCTTGGACAAAACAACCTTGTGATCTTGCAGGCCTTTCTATCGCCGTCCAAGAAAGAAACTTACCCCATTCTGGCATTAGTGGATTGTGGAGCCATGGGGATTTTTATAGATCAGGATTGGGTCACTACCCACCACATTGCATATGAAACTCGAGACTTCATGCAACCTGTAGAGTCCATCGATGGACGACCTCTCTCTTCAGGACCAATCACCCTGAAAACCAAAGAGATCCAGCTCTCGATAAACCATCATCCAGAGATGATCAAGTTTGACATCATAAAGTCTGCCCATTATCCAATGGTACTGGGTATGCCCTGGTTACAGAAGCACAACCCATACATCAACTGGGCAGCAGGATCCTTGTTTCTTGGCTCCGAACATTGCATGTCTCACTGCCTATCCCTGGATTCCTCGTCAAGATCCTCTGAAGGTACACTGACAGACCAGCAAGGCCCACTCACGGTCTCAAATATTATCCAGGTCCCCAGAGCCTATCAGGAATACACTGATCTGTTTTCAACTGCCATAGGTCAAGCCCTGCCCCCCTCACAGACCTGAAGACTGCGCTATCGATACTGAACCCTCGGCAGTGATTCCCATTGGAAGGTCATGACTTTCGGACTCGCCAATGCCCCAGCGGTCTTCCAACGTTTTATGGACCGGGTGTTCTCCGATATGCTGTTCCTCTTCGTCATAGTTTACTTGGACGACATGCTGATAAACTTCAAGGACCATCGTAAGCATGAAGAGCATGTCAAGGCAGTCTTACAACGGCTACGTGAACATAAACTCCTGGCTAACCCTGAGAAATGCTTTTTTTCATGTCTCTTCTGTTCACTATCTCGGATTTGTCCTTAGTCCAAAAGGAATTGGAATGGACCACTCAAAAGTAAATTCCATACTATCCTGGCCCGTTCCAACTACTGTGAAACAGATTCAATCCTTCCTGGGGCTTGCCAACTTCGACCGGAAAGTCATACCTTCCTTTTCGGAGATAGTTCAACCGATCATTACATTGTTGAAGAAGGATACGCCCTTCCTCTGGACCGCAGTCCAAGACGAAGCGTTCCAACGTTTGAAGTCGGAATTTACACAAGCCCCCATCTTGGCTCAACCTGACATTGATCGACCTTTCCTAGTGGAGACTGATGCCTCTAACTATGCCATCGGATGGGAGCAGTCTTAAAGCAGGAATTCGAGGACAAGTTAGTACACCCCATCGCTTATCTCTCGCGAACCCTAACTCCTAGCGAGACCCATTTTTCTGTTCTGGAAAAGGAATTGTTGGCCATCTGTCAAGCCTTAACAGAGTGGCGTCATCTACTCCTGGGAGCTAAACATCCCGTTCAGGTCCGTACGGCTCATCGGAATCTCCAGGTCCTACAATCCATGGAATGTAGTTAGTCGTCAAGCCCGTTGGACCGCCTTCTTTGCCCAGTACCAGTTCCAAAGCCATCATGTACCTGGAACACACAACATAATTGCTGACGCCTTATCCCGACGTCCCAACTATGAAACTCTTGAAGATCGATCCTTCCCAAAGATGTTTCCCCATACAATTTTCGTAACTCAAGCAATCACTCTCCTGGAAGACATTCGGATCCAAACCCAGTCCTGAGATTTGGAAGGAATTTACTGGGAAGAATTGATGGAATCTTAAAACCAAGGACGGGTATTTGTTCAAGGACAATGGCCTGGTCATTCCCACGCAGAGACTGCGACAAAGGATTACAAGCCTCTGTCATGATACCCTTCATTCAGGACATCGTGGCATTACTAACACTCTCCGTTTAATACAAAGACAGTTTTGGTGGCCAAAAATGAAACTTGATGTCCAGCAGTACATGCAAGCCTGTGCAGTCTGCAATCAAAATAAGCATAACAAGAGGCCGGCGGGTCTCCTACTCCAACCAACACTACCAACAAGGCCCTGGGAATTTATTGCTACAGACTTTATTGTGGAACTACCACCTTCCAGGGAATACACAACTATCATGGTTACCAATGATTTATTCACTCCCATGGCTCATTTTACACCCTTGTATAAATTACCATCTTCCTCAGAACTCGCTGGAATCTCCCTGGAACACATATTCCGACTTCATGGACTCCCTTCCGAGATCATATCAGACAGAGGTCCTCAATACATATCTCAATTCTGGAAACACTTATGCCGTATAATAAGATTTCAACGTGCCCTCTCCTCAGGTTATCATCCACAGACCAACAGAGCTAAAGAACGTGTGAACCAAACCCTGGAGCAGCATCTTCGTCGTTTCACCACCGAGGTCCAGGACGATTGGTCTCTTTTAATACCTGTGGCTGAAAACGCCTACAACAATTCGGATCACTCAGCTGTCAAGACCAGCCCCTTCTTCTGCAGCCAAGGATTCCACCCTTCGGTTCTACCATCCC
Organism: Ambystoma mexicanum; assembly: GCF_040938575.1. Classification (NCBI taxonomy): domain Eukaryota; kingdom Metazoa; phylum Chordata; class Amphibia; order Caudata; family Ambystomatidae; genus Ambystoma; species Ambystoma mexicanum. The sequence goes on from NC_090932.1 coordinate 1,607,533,236, forward strand.
TTCTCCCACATCCTACACCAGTTCCTACAGTCGACTCCTGGATTGAAACCCTCATCAACGTACATAAGGAAGCCAAAGAACACCTCGAAAGGGCCCGAGCTAACACCAAGCACTATGCGGACTCCAAAAGAAGACCAGGACCTTCCTATGCAATGGGTGATGAGGTCTGGTTATCCTTGAAACCACTGCCTTGACACTTACGACCTAATAAGTTGGCTCCTCTGTACTATGGCCCTTTTTCCATAAAGGAAATCATTAACCCAGTGGCCTTCCGACTCCAATTACCAGACTCCTGGAAGAGGATCCACCCAGTTTTTCACACATCTCTAATGAAATTATACGTCCAGACCTCCCGGTCTGCTCCAAGATCTACCCCTGTGGTTGTTGACGACCAGCTAGAATACGAAGTGTCCCGAATATGTGACTCCAGGTACAGACGTGGTCAGCTTGAGGATCTGGTGGAGTGGAAAGGCTATCCACCCAGTGAACGCACCTGGGAACCGGTCTCAAACCTAAACGCCCCCAGGCTACTTCAAAGGTACCACCTTATACACCCGGGCAAACCCGAAGGAACAGGCCTTTGGAGGAGGCATGCTGTCATGAACCATCGGACGCGTCCTTTCTAGACTTCCTGGTCCCTGACCCATAGGGGCTTGCACTCAGCAGTACTCCCAACATGGCCACCGAACGCGGAATACTGTTTACCAGTTTCTGCGCCGTACGCATTACGTTCTATAAAGCGGACACGCCCACGCGGCCCTGCGCATCTCAACGCTACCGCTTGCCATGGCTAGACGTGTACTGCCGTAGTTCGCTTGTTTGTCCTTTGATTCCTGGTTCCCAGTTCCCCTAAATTCCTCCTCCTTCGTCCCCCCCCCCCTTTTTGTCCTCCTTGCATCCCGGATCTCCGTGCACTCTTCTTCCGTGTGCACTCTTCGCTGTTTCCTGGATTTCCTCGGACTTCCCGGACATCTGAACGTTCCCAGAACTCGGAACACTGAACGCACCCTGGAAGCCGAGGACCTGCACACTGGGTTATAGAAGACCCGAACTCTACGAAAGAAGACTCCATTGAAGAACTCCAACAAACGACGACGACAGGTGAGAAGGGGGGGAAACCTGTGACACACGGCATATATTATCTTTCCATCACAGTGTACTTGTGCTGCAATTGTTTGGTACTGGCCGTCGGGGGCAAAGGAGTGTCTGTGCGTAGTACAGCAGGCTACTGGTTTGAATTCACCCCCAACCCCCAGCTCCTTCCCAGCGTGGCCGCGCAGTCACAACCCTATGTGTCCCATGCTGGAGCTCAGCAACGAACCATGCCAGTCAGGCAGAGCCTCGCTACCACTAGCCTAACGAAAACTGCACATCACCATCGGCTCGGCCTCTTGATGTATCCGCGGCTCTTGTGATTCACGGGGGCCCGGGCATAATGGAGGGTATTGCCGGGTATCCTACAGCTGTTCCAGAGCAGGGGCTTCCCCTTGGTGACCGGATCATCTAGATGAGACCGTGGGGCAGCTATTGGTTTGTCCTCGGTCTCCGGCGACGTTGGTGTGCGGGATGGCTCAGCTTCTTCACGCACCAATGTGTGACTTGCAGAATATAGGTTTCCAACAGTTCGGGATTGCACAAGCATGTCAGAGAGGATCGCGATGAAGTGTTGCTCGTTGGTCTGACCATTCTTCCTGCACGATGCGAGCCTCCATTCTCCGCTTAGCAGGGAGCCCCACCAGGCCACTGCAATTTCCTCCCCAGAGGCCACCTGACGTGTGTCCCACCTAGTCAGGCCGGCGGCCCTCGCAGTTGACCCACTCTTCGGGATTCCGACTGCGTTATACAGTGGCCTGGGTTTTCCAGCTCAGGGTGTCCTATGCTGTCCTATCCTTCCTTGGAGACAGTCCGCGATGTCCCTGCGGTCGGTCCCCAGCTTGTTCTTGCGGCCGACAACAAAATGGCGTCTGTATTAACAGGATGTCCTGAGTCCCTGGATTCCGCCGAGAATACTTTTCTGCCTCCCATTAGGCGCTGCTTCGTTACACAGCAGGGTTGTGCGACGACTGATGGGCCAGGAACAGGATTATATTCAGGTTAATTGCTGCTCTTACGGAGCTGCCGAGAATCATGTATTCAACCTTGCATCGCGCAACAGCACGCCCCGCCCCCAAAGTACTGCCTTGAGCGTCGCCATCCTGATGTTGACCGGAGCCATTGACTCAAAGTTTACGCTGTAAAGCCGCAAGAAACACATTGAGGTCCCAGACCGGGTGTGGCCTATGTACCGGAGGAAACCACCTGGACAACCCCTTGAGGTGAGTCTTAACTACAGGATTGAGTGCCGACAAAATGTGCTTAGAGGATTTCTTGTAAGCCCCAATGGCTGCGACCGGTATCAACCTGGACGCCTGAGCAAGTGAGATCTGCAGAAAAGGCCAGCATGTCATCCAGGAAGCAGGTGAGGGGGGTTCAGCCGCTTGTGAGCCCAGTGGCAGAACCTGGTTTCTTGTACTGAGAACATGAGGAGGGTCTCCTGGATGATTTCACAGTTCTCTGAAAACTGGCAATGGTGCAGTCTCAGCTGATCAGGAGCCAGGCCGAGAGGGCTAGCATGGCTGGGCCTGGGTGCTCCACCGCCCGCCCTGCTGCATCCGGAAGCCCCTTCTAGGGATCGGGAGATGGACAGGTACCTGGGAGTGCAACTACAACCGATCCGAGAACCAAGCCCTCGAGGGGCGATTAGGCTGAGGCTGCAGCCCGCAGAGGGTCAGCTGAAGATGGAGCAGGAAACTCGTAGCATCTGTGGCCATGCTAGCAGAGTTGCAGCGCTTCCCCCAGAGACCCCTGACCCACGCCCCACCCTTGAAGCAAAGAGCGGGCACTTGGAATTCAGAGGGCATGCAAATAAGTCCAGTTTCAGAAACCCCCATTTCTGGAATAGGGGCAACAAACAGTTGATGTGTAATTCCCATTCGTAGGTGTTGAACCCCAGGCGGATGAGCTAGTCCGCTTCTGCATTGTTGTCCCCCGTGAGATGGATAGCAGAGACCCCCATCTTTTCCGACAGGGCCCACTCCCATATTGACACCGCCTCCATGCACAGGAGAGGAGAGCGGGTGCCGCCCTGATTGTTAAAGTAAAACATTTTTATGGAATTGTCTGTCCTGACCAGAACCGTGATGCCCCTGATGACCGGTAGAAAAGCCCTGAGAGCCAGGCCCACCGCCTTGAGCTCCGACAGATTTATATGCAGGTGTGCCTCTGTCCTGGACCATGTGACATGAATCGCCATCCAGGGTAGCCCCCCAGCCCGAGGGGGCGGAATCGTGTGGGCTCCGGCTGTGTGAATGGGGCTCCCACTGCCACATTGCAGTCCAAAAGCCACCATTGAAGATCCTGAAGGAGGGACGGAGGGATAGGGATCATGTCCGATTGGGCCCCTGTTTCCTGGTCCAAGTTGGCCGGCGGGTGGAGCTGGAGTAGTCGGATTTTGAGGCGGACGTGCTGTACCTTGAGCACACACTATGCCATCAGGCCCAGAAGGTGCTGGAACCACCATGCCGAGGTGGTATTGTTGGCCAAAAAGTGCCCTATTGCCTTGCCAAGGGACTGTAGCCTTTCGGATGTGGGGAACCCCCTCTGGGAGGCTGTGTCCCAGCGCACTCTGAGAAACACCAGTTCCTGGGCGGGGTCAACTGCGACTTCCACTGGTTGAGGGAGAACCCTAGCTGGTGAAGAACATCTGCTTGCTGCTGGCAGGAGTGCACCGCCCCCTCGGGTGATTTGGCCCTCACCAACCAGTCCAAATAGGGGTATAGGTGGTGGCCCTCCAGGTGAAGGAGGCCAGCCACCACATTCATGAGTTTTGTGAACACACGAAGAGCCGAATTGAGGCAGATTGGCACCTTTTACTGCAAGTGCTGCCACATAAGTGTGAACCGCAGGAATTTCTAGTGCGGCTGGTATATGGACACATGAAGGTACTCAACTTTTGAGGTCCAGGGAACACATCCAGTCCACGTGCACAGTGACTACGCTTTGTGCACTGGGGTGATCATCTTGTAGCGTTCAAGAGGTAAAGATAGGTTGAGGAAAGACCGATCGAGGAAAGACCGGTGGAGGACTTCCCTCAGGCCAGCCTGGTTGTTCTTGGGTACTGCAGAAATCCTGGAGTAGAAGCCGGAGCCCCTGTCTGACTGAGGAACCGGGTCCACCACCTGCATGTACAAAAGAAGGATCTCTCGCTTCAGTTCCCTATCTGAAGCAGAAGAGGAGAAGCAGGTAGATTAAAAGGAAGAGAAAGACCGAAGCCCGTGGAGACTACTGAAGGAATCCAAGGACTCCTGTGTTAGGCAGAAACCTGTGCAGTTCCCTTAGGGACCACTGCAAAAGATTTAAGACTACAGGTGTTTGGCAGTAAACCCACTTGGTAGCAGTCTGTACCACACAGATTCACTTGGTAGCTGTGGCTGAGCAGTCAGACTTCCCTCAAGAAGAGTTGGGCAGTATGCAGAATATACATAATAGGTACAGAGACACAGTAGTACAAACACTGACCAGAGCTTTGGTGTAAAGGTATATAATTATTTATTTAAAAACACACTTGTAAATCACACTATCAAAAAAGAAGCAAGTAATTTTAGCACACAGTCACTATCAAATATACACAACCCTATTCACTTATTAGACAAGTCTTAGTGAGAAACACCACTTATTTTCAGACAGAGGTGAGCGCTTAACATAAGATGACACTCTAATAAGTTGTAAAGAAAGGGAGGGAAAAAGGCAGAGTTAAAGAAGCACACAAGTTTCAATACTTTCTCAAAGAACCACAGTAAGGCAGGATAGGCAGAGTTCTACTGGGGAGCAAGGAAGTTAATTGCAAGGCCCACTCTTGGAGAGAGCAAGCAGAAGGGGTCCAGGTTCACCAGTGGGGTTATGCCCAAAGAGTCTTTGTAGTTTCGCACAAAAAGGATGAAATTAAAGTCAGGAAAAGTTAGATAGGTTGTCCCAGGCCAGCCCAGGTTAGAAAGTCGAGGCTTTACTGTCACCCCGAACGATCTGTCGCAAGGGAAGCCAGGCAGGACACAGAACCTTAAGTGTGAAGGAAGCTCCAGCGGGGGCCGTTGTTCCTGGCAGCAGGTGCAAGTCAGTGTTTCGTCTAGAGGAAGAAGAGGTCTCGCCGTGGAGGAAAGATGAAGGTCGTTGCACTGCCAGGGAAGAAACCAGCCGCGGAGTTCTCTGGTTAAAAGGCACTACCCTTCGCTTCGCGGTAGTGGTAAACCGTGGTATTCCGGTTGCCGGGGTGCTTGGCACGGGCAAGACGGCCACGAGATGCTCCAGGAAGGTGAAAAGAAGGCGAAACTGGTTATCCCCACCAGTCAAAGGAAGAAGACTCTCCGGACTGCAGATCTCCTCTGTCGTCGGGAAAAGTGGTGAGACGGTTCAGCAGGGCTCCACCGGTGGTGTCGTTGTTGCAGGTCGGCTCAGCTTCTCCCTCCTCGGATTCTTAGGTCCTGTGGCGACTTCTGAAGTTCCAGTCCCCAAAGCCCTGCTTTTATGCAGCACACCCCCATTCACTCATCCTAGCTGTCAATCAAACATGCTAAGTGGTGAGCCGGCCGGCTCACCACTTGGGCCAATCACACATGAGTGCAACTTGAGTTACCAAGGTAACTCAGTCCAGGGTGCCTAAACCCCATCCCACACCCCCTGTGGTACCCAGAGTGGTGCCACTTTTGGAGGCTTCTGTGGAGAAGCCCGCCAAAAAGTTGAACAAAGGGCTCGACTCGGGTTAGAGCCAGAGTTCTGGCAAAAAATACCAACCGGTGAATTAATATTAATATTAAATAAACCGGCGGTATGTTCGAGGCTATAAGAATTAAATAATTAAAGTTGGTAGCCTCAAACAATGGGAAAATCCCATAGAGATATATTCGCGGTCGAATATAAAAAGTAATATCCACTGTCACCAGCCAAAACTCGATCAGGGGGGACGGAGATGGGCCCCCTCGAACAACAGACCCCGGGGCAATCGAATTGTCCCGACCAGTACGTCCACAATATGATGGTTTTTACTGGTTTCTGTTCATAATTTGGGACTAGTAAAGCCAATTGTGACTTTACATGCCCTGGGAGACAGTAGTCAGTCCCAGGGTATGGAGTCTATGTTGGGGGGTCGCTAGGACACCCCTGGGTTACGGCACAGAGGGTGCTGTGTAACCCACATCAAAAACACGAGACCCTATGGAGTAAAAGACCCCATAGCCCATAAAACACATGGAAAGATAAAGGAACACCTCAAATCATGAGTGGGAGTAAAAGTCTCACTCTTTGCAGGAGAAACAAATAAACCCCAAAAATCCAGCAAAGCTGCTGGGGGACTCACTAGGTTTGGGAAATTAGCCTTTATAGAGAATTCTCCCTAACATCCTGAAACAACGCTTCCAGCTGTCGGTGAAGAGAGTCAGCCGGCCCCCTTCTGGAAAGCTGTGCTCCTTGACTGTTGCATCATTGTTTCTTGGCATCTTAGGCAGGAGCAGAGGAGGGGGAACCACAAGGTCATCTGCTGCTTACTCCTGTGGTCACTGTGGGACCAGTCAGGCTGCGGAGCCTCAATGCCTTGAAGCTGCCCCAAGTCAGGGTTTCATGTCGGGCCTGCCCTGGGTCTGAGGAAAGGACTTTTGCCCTGGTTTGGTCAGGATGGCCAAGGACCTTATTGTCAGCTCTACATCAGTGGATGAATGAGAGGTCCATCCCTTCATACCGAAGGTCTAGAATACACTCCTGCACATCAGAGAAGAACCTTGTGGCATGCATCCACGCAGTCTGCCTCATCTCGACCCCAGACAGAGGCCTCTGCTGGCTGTGTCGATGTGCAAGCTTGAGGACTCATTAGATCCTGCGCAACCGCACAAGCCTCTGTCACAGCTTTGAAGGAGGCTCGTCTCTCCAGGGGGAGATCAGGCAGGAACTCCCCGATCTCTCACCACAGCTTCTGGTTCACTGCAGCGAGGATGTCGTCAGCGTTGGCCTGTCTCAAATGCAGCCTGCGTTGAGAGATATCCTGCATAAAGACTCAAGGGCCTTGTCCTCATTTGATAGACAGCTGGAGAAGGCCCCTGCCATGAACGACAAAGATGGCTTGGAATATAAAGAGGCCACCGCCACGACTTAAGAGTGTGGTTTGCAGGTGGGATGCCAGGAGGACTGGGTCCCCATCCACTAGCCTAAAGCAGATGTCCAACTTCTTGTTCATCTGGGTGTTGGCCCAGGACTTTTCCCAGACCTTTCTAGCCACCGAAAAGATCTTTCTGAAGGGGAATGCCTGAGCGTCAGGACATTGACCAACACCCATGATTCCTGGAGAGCCTTCTCCGGCTGGGGGACCCCCAAAAACTCTTCCAGGCCCTGAAGACGGTCATGCAATGCCTTTATTGATGCAGAAGGCTCTTCATCCTGTGCTCAGTCGTCATTATCGCCTCTCCCCTCACCCCTGCCCCCTTTTTGCCAGACGGAGGGGAGTCCAGATACTGAGTAGGAAGAGCCGAATGGGTTCCCTCTGGTCAGGTACCGAAGGTGGCTGGATATCTACAGGCGACTGCAGCGTAGGAGGAGTTGGCGGTACTGGAGGGTGGAAGGCTCGGAAGCACCAACAGGGTCTGGACTGAAAGCAGAACAAGCTGCAGTACTGGGACCGCAGCGGGGACCACAGTGGGCCCCAGAGGAGGGAGCCTAGGAGGCACAACCTGCGGAACCACCTCCTTAATGAGGCCCTTGAGCCTTGACATCTGGGGGGAGAGCATGAGGAAGAAACGATCCTCACAGGCTGCTGGATCACAGAGGCACGGCCCACCGCCGCGCAGGGCCTTCTTTCTTGGTAAAAGCGCTGAGGAGCCTGGGGCGGATGTCTAAAGGGCTGAGAGGGATACATGTAACCCTGCAGAGACCATCCACCTGTGCCCTAGGGCTCGACACCACTCCCAGAAGGAAGAGGACTTGGATCCCTTGAGTGGCCCACTCTGAAGGTGAAAGAGCATGTTGAGGCCCAGAGTCGAAATCCAAGATGGCCACCGGCCATGCAGGCTCGGCTGTGTGCTTGTTCTGCCATCTTTGGACCTGACCGCACACGCACTGGGGGGAAGGCGTACAGTACCTGCGCCTCATGCTGGTTCTGAAATGGACGAGAACGCGTTGCACCCTGACCCTGAAGCAGAAGAACCGACCACGGAGATGGCTGCGGTAGGCATAGGGCCCTCAGCCAGGGAGCTGATAGTCTAATCGCCCTGTCTGACGACGTCCGAGGTAGCTCCTGTAGGCTGCACACCCTCAGCTATGGAGGCGATAGTCTGGGATCGTGCCTCTGGCTGGCTCCTAGAAGCAGAACTGAACAGCCCCTTGCACCCAGTTGCAGGGGATGAGGAAAAGCTGGAGTGCCCGTTGGTGAATCACCCAGAAGAGTCCCTGGGCCCTCTGCTTGGTAGCAGGTAGCCTTAACGGCCCGAGTCTGCCAGATCCAGAAAACAAGGTCCCTTTTGGGGTTGGGGGCCTCTGGATAGAGTGCCTGTGCTGTGGGGTCTTGGTGAACAAAGGACCTACCTTTTCTTGACGCAAGGTCCTGGTGACGAAATCCTTTAGAGGACCGGTAGAAGAATGGACGATGTCTTTCCAGTGGGAAAGACTGTTCTTCAAGGCTCAGTGATCAAGAGAGCTGCAAGCCGCACACACGTTCCAGTGGTGGTCGGGTCCCAGGCACTCAAGGCACAACCCATGGGGTTTCAAGGCCCGGGAACGACCGATTGCAGGATGCCCCCTGCGGGCCGACATGCGCCCGGGAATGCAAGGCACCAAAGCGAAGTGAAGAAATAAAAAAGACAAACGAGCAGGGAGCGCACAGAAAGTTTACAAAGTTACCACGCCTAGCTGTCAGGTCCGACACCATCCGTGCGGTATAAGGGACTGAGGTGAGGTGCTGGAGGGTGGGGTCTCGGGTGCGTTCCCACTTCGAGGGCCGCGCCGCTACGCGCTATGCTAAATTTAAAGGTATTGCTAATTTTTCGCTGTCAAAGGTTCCAGTACCGTCCCCATGTTGGCAGACACTGACCAGGGTGGAGGAAAAGGGACAGGAACTGAGTCATTTTGCCTCACAGCTGCTAATGTAGAGGAAGTAGGGGCATGCATACCAAGGGTATACAGTTTTGGAGTATCATCCCTTTAAATGAGGCGTTTGACCCTGAACATTAATTGATAAATATTTTTATGAGTAAAGTCATCCAAGAAGGAGAATCAGACCCATCTGTATGTGGCCTGAGGGAGGCCAGTTATGATTTGTTTTTTAAGACTAGGAAGTTGTCCATAACACTATTACAAAGCTTCTGCATCAGATAAATGAAACTTGGTGTGTTCAGTGCAGCGTCTGAAGCGGCCACTCTGTGCGGTGTGGCTTGACGCCTGAGGGTGCTTTCCTCTAGCCAAATGTGGAGTCAACATTGCAACAGCAGTGAGGCGGGGGGGGGGACGCAATGAATGAGGATTTTGCCGATTCTGGCTCAGGCTTCGGATACTCTGGAGAAACAAAGGAGAGTGCTGGCACGGAGGTGAGGTGGTGTAAAGGCTGAAGAATCGGGGAGCTGCTGAGAATGGCCGAGATCAGCTATCCTCTCCCCTTCATCTCCTCACCCTATCTTCTGCTGTTTAATACTGGTTGTTGGAAGCAACTGCCTATTACGGAAGGGGGGGGTAATACAAGATTATAGGCTATGGGGTCTTTAGACATGGAATGCTTGATGTTGTCACTTGTGCAAACTTACCAATCGAAAGCAACTAACCAAGGGGGAGCTAAAAGGCAATAAATTGCATAACCAAAGTTGGAGCCCCTCAGAATTAACCACCCACCCTCGAGCGAAGTAGTACGAACCTAGTGAAAGGTTTGGGCTCTGGAATCCATGTTCAAACATCCTCCACCCACAAACTAAGCAGAGGGGTGTGCTAATAAAACATGAATTGTGTACAGCTGAAATTGTTGGTGGGTGTGGGGGTCAGTTAAACCGTTTCCTCTGTGTATCCACCAGGGGGACGATACACAATCAGTGTTGGGGGTGCGGGGGGGTTGAAGGGGAATATCCTCTGCAATCATTTATTACTTCTGACTTTTCGCCATCTCCTCTATATTGGATTAAAGATCCAGCGTCTTGCAAGGAATATCGATGGAGGGAGCCCCTAAATCAACATCATGAAACCTAGCAAGAATATAAAATCTAATGTTATTCTGCCCTCTGGCTCCTTTTCGGAGTCATTTTCCTTGCATCTGCAGATGTTGCTCTGGGCCACAACTTGGTGAAGCTGCATTTGTGCTCCTCTCAGAACTGCGCATGGCAAGCTCTCTACACCGTAGACATAATGAGCTCCTTTGTGTGTCGCACTTGGGCGGCAAGCACATCAGTCGTCAAGCCCAGACACTGTTGGAACTTGGATATTAATGTGCGTCTTCTCCAGGAGGATTTTAATGTTTCCTCAAAGGATTTTAATTGTATTTTAAGGTTTCCTCAAAGAGTCCCTAGAATTAGTCTTCCAATGATTTGTCTACCTCAGCTGGGATACTGAAAAAGGTCCTGTTATTTCGGTCTTCGACCTTTTCAGAAAGATTGGATTTTCTAGTCTGGCTTGGAAACTGTAAGAAGAGAAGAGATCTTGATCATGGCCATGTGATTGCGCACACAGGACTTTTTCTGCCTCTTCCATCCATTGCGCTATGGCTGAAATGTTCTTTTTAAGATTGCAATTGCTTTAGAGCAGCTGGTTGTACTCTCTGAGAAGTGCTTTTTATTTTTTGTAGCATCAAGGCTGACACTCCTTAGTAGTTGGCGTCAAAGATATTTTCAGCATGGGTCTTCGCTTCTGCTACTGTTCGGCTATTCAGAGATTCGCTGATTGACCGATGGGCCTCTTTTGCTAGGGGTCATGTTTCATGGTAGACATTTGGTGCTTTTAAAAGAAAATATATATATTAGTTTTACAGTTAAACATCAACAGTGTCATCAATATCCCCCAACACCCTTTTACCTCCCCCCACGCCCCACTGGTGGTGTGGTCTGATTCTTACGCCAGGGTGTGGATAGCTTTACAGAATGTCCAGGATTCTGATGTTGTGGGGGATGTTTCCCCAATCTTTCCTAAATGCGTTGGGTGTTCCTTGAAGTTTGTAAGTCATCAATTCAAGTTAGACAAACCTCTACACTTTTTGCAGCCAGTTGTATATCGTTAAGGGGAGGGGGGCCTTTTTGTTTCCAGTGTTGGGCTATCGTCAGCCACGCTATAACCAGGGTCACTCCCCACTGCTGTATTTCCGTATGGGACCCCTGGCCCGGTTCCCACAGTCCATCTGCCGCTCCACCATACCTTGTCCTGCAACTGGTCTGTTCTCTGTATCATTTTGCCTACTTGGGTTTTCACATCCCCCAGCTCTGCTGAAGATATGGGCAGCTCCACCATATGTTTCCAGTCCCATTTCGTGGGGGCAGCCCTGCCAGTATTTGTTGTAATTAGTGGATAGATACATTGCGTGAAGCCTCGCAGGGGTGTAGTGCCATTGTAGTATAACTTTCTGCCACATTTCTCTCATCTGTATTGAGCATGTTAGTTTGGGGATTAAGTTCCAAACATATTCCCAATGTTTCCTCTCAATGGGTTTGCCTAGTGTCTTTTCCCATAGTTTCATATAGTTCCATTGTAGTTCTTGCCCTTGGTCGTTTAATAGTTTGTAGAGATTGGAGACTATTTTTTAGCGCCTGTGTCCTTTGTCATGTAGATTTCAAACGGGGTCAACTGTTTTGTGGCTGCCTCTTTATTGGGGGCGGGGGGTTTTTAATCCAATGATTTAGTTGGGTATATTTAAATTCCTCTTTGGACAATATCCCCAATGACTGTTTGCATTCCTGGTATGTCATTATACACCGACCCCTGTACATGTCTTTTATCTTGCAGCATCCTGCTCCTATCTAGGTATTATGCAATCTGTTCCATCCCTGGTTGAATTTGTGGTTCCCGAACATCGGGATTGAAGGGTGATGGGAACGTTGTTAGGGTCCCTCTTTTGACCGCCGTGTCCCATACCTCAATCCCCCACAACCTAGTTTATCTTGGTATTGGGGTATCAGTAGCGTTTGTTTAGCCAAAGTAAGTTGGAGTGGGGGAGCCCGGCACAGCCCTATCCTGTCTGGCCAAGATGCGTTGGGGAGATTGCGCTACCCATTCTTTTAGAACTCTGTTGTGCTGCCTCATAGTATCTGCGGAAGTGTGGGAGAGTTAATCCACCTTGGTCTTTCTCTGCTGTTAGGGTTGACCTCGCTACTCTAGGAGTCTTGTTTTTCCATATGAAAATGCTCACAATTTTATTCAGCGACCTAAAGAAAGATCTCTGGATCTTCACTGGCAGCGTTTGAAAGTAATGGAGTAGTTTTGGTAAGACCAACATTTTTATAACTGTCAGCCTCTCACCACGAAATGTTGAGGGGGTTCCATTTCGCTAGGTCTGCTTTCAGCTTGGCCAAGAGATCCCGATAATTGGCATTCTCCAGCATGGTGTCTGGCATGGATTCATATGCTCATGAATATTCCCCGTCAGGCTGGGAATCAGTGGTAAAGGAAAAAATCAATTTCAGTTTCATTTCTGAACTGACTTTCTCCTAACAGCCAATCGCTGAGCTCTGGGTCATACTGCCACCAGCCAATGACTGCCCTCTACCTAAGCCCCTCCTCTAACAGCCATCTTCATATTTTTACTGCACGTTCAAGTGTTGGGAGTCCATGTGTTTAGCTCTCGGGCTTTTACTGCGTTTTTTCGCTTTTTGGAAGAGTATTGCTCTATTTTTTGGTCAGTCGGGCCTTGTGCTCCATTGATGGACCCGCCGATTAACAGGGACCCATTTTCGGGTTCTTCAGCGCCCCTCAAGGACTTACTTGGTCAAGTTTCTTCGTGGAGGCTTCCAAAAGAGTCTTTAGGCCTACGACGCGTGAACCATGTTGGGAGAGGAGGATTCAACTCCCCTTTCAAGCTCTGCTCCCTCGCGGAATATCTTTTCGGACGACAAGCATTCCGAGTGCCTTTACTGCCTGTACCCGAAGCACAAGGAGGAGGATTGTGCGTTTTGCCAGGAGATGGCCCCTTCCACGATGAAGGATCGGCACAGGCGATTTAACGAGTGGCTACAGACCAAGGTCCTTGCTCTAGTTGGGGTCCCAGCAGCATTCCTCTCCCAGTTCCAAGAAGGCTGAGCAGGTTTCTAAGACCTTTGAGGGTGCACCTCCCGCGGGGGTCCAACAGAAGGCTAAGCACTGCGAGTCCACTGTCACCGGGAGCACCGTTCCGAAGTCTCCTGCCTCTGTCACCAGTCAACGCTCAAGATCTTCCGCCAAGAAGTCTGATCATCCGGGCAAATTCAAGGAGAGGCCCAAATCTGCCCTACCGGAGAAGACCAAGGGTGATCAGGGTTCAGACTGTTAGGCAGAAACCTGTGCAGTTCCTTTAGGGAACACTGCAAAAGATTTAAGACTACAGGTGTTGGCAGTAAACCCACTTGGTAGCAGTCTCTACCACCCAGATTTACCTGGTAGCTGTGGCTGAGCAGTCAGACTTCTCTCAAGAAGAGTTAGGCAGTATGCAAAGTATACACAATAGGCACTCAGTCACAACAATACAAGCAAACACTGACCAGAGCTTTGGTATCAAAGTATATAATTATTTATTTAAAAACACACGGTTTGAAACACTCCAGCACTCTTGTTGTAAAATATTCTAAACACAGTTACTATTGTAATATATACACCCCTTTTTCCTTATCAGATAAGTCACAGTAAAACACCACTTATTTTCATACAGAGGTGAGCGCTTAACTAGATGGCACTCCAATAAGTCTGTGAGAAAGGGAGGGAAAAAGACAGAATATGGAAAGGTACACCACTCTAAGATTCAGGAACACTGTTAGCAAGGCAAGAGAGCAAAAGTCACTGGTGAGCCTAAGTTCAAAGCTGGGCCCACTCTTGGAGAGAGCAGAGCACAAATGCGCCCAAGATCACACAGTTACACTAGGCTTAGAAAGTGTTGCAGAGAGTTCAAAAAGAGTTTAGAGAGGCTCAGGAAAGTTTAGCCAGGGTGTCCCAGGCCAACCCAGGTTCGAAAGCCGGGGGCTAAATCTATCCCGTACAGTCGGAGGCAAGGGAAGCCAGGCGGGACACGGTACCTTAAGTGGGAAGGATCCTCCAGCGGTGGCAGTTGTTCCTGGCAGTGGGTGCAAGTCGCGTCGTCGTCCAGGGGAAGAGAAGATCTCGACTTGGAGTAAAGATGAAGGTCGTTGCACTGCCAGGGAAGAAACCAGCCGCAGAGTTTTCCGGTTAAAGGTGGTACCTTTTGTTCGCGGTAAAACGTGGTATCCCGGTTGCCGGGGTGCTTGGCACAGGCAAGGCGGCCACGAGGTACGTCGGGAAGGCGAAAAGACGATGAAACTGCTTATCCCACCAGTCAAAGGAAGGAGACTCTCCGGCGGGAAATCTCCTCTGTCGTTGGGAAAAGTGGTGAGACAGTCCAGCAGGGCTCCACCGGTGGTGGCGTTGTGGCAGGTCGGCTCAGCTTCTCCCGCGTCGGATTCTTAGGTCCTGTGGCGACTTCTGAAGTTCCAGTCCCCAAAGCCCTGCTTTTATGCAGAAAACCCCCATTCACTCAGCCTAGCTGTCACTCAAACATGCTAAGTGGTGAGCCGGCCGGCTCACCACTTAGGCCAATCAGGACGGAGTGCGACTTGAGTTGCCTAGGCAACTCAGTCCAGGGTGCCTAAATCCCCCTCCACCCCTCCTAAGTACCCCAGACAGAGTGGCACCACTTGGGAGGGCTTCTGTGGAGAAGCCCGCCAAAAAGTGGAACAAAGGGCTCGACTTGGGTTGGAGTCACAGAAGAGAACACAAACGCCATTTTAGAATCAAGTTTTGGCAAAAAATACCAACCGGAGAATTAATATTAATTAAATAAACCAGCGGTATGTTCGAGGCTACCGTAAATAATTAAATAAAGATAGTAGCCTAAAACAATGGGAAATCCCATAGGAAAATATTTGCAGTTGAATATAAAGAGTAGCATCCACTGCCACCAGCCAAAACTCGATCAGGGGGGACGGAGACGTGCCCCCTCGACTAACAGACCCTGGGGCGATTGAGTTGCCCCAGCCAGTACGTCCACAATATGATGGTTTGTGCTGGTTCTGTTCAGAATTTAAGACTAGTAAAGTCAATGGTGACTTTACATGCCCTGGGAGACAGTAGTCAGTCCCAGGGTATGGCGTCTATGCTGGGGGGTCACTATGACACCCCGGTGTTACTACACTGAGGGTGCTGTGTAACACACATCACAAAAACACATGAAGCCCTATTGGGTAAAGGACCCCATAGCCCATTAAACACATCTAGATTCAAAGAAACACACTCAAATCATGCCCAAGAGTGAGGGTAAAAGAGTCTCACTCTTGGCAGGATAAAAAAATAAACTCCAAAAATCCAGCAAAGCTGCTGGGGGACTCACTAGGTTAGGAAATTCAGCCTAAACGGAGAATTCTCCCTAACACAGACCATCTCCCTAAGGAGAAGGCCAAACAGGGCAAGGCTCCGGCCCTGACCATGAAGGCCCAGGTGCACCCGCCCAAGGCCCAGCATTCTGTCGAGGGGGTGGCGGCATTCCTGACGAAGGCCGCAGAGGTGGCTCCACAGGGCGCAACCCCAAAGACGAGGATGTCGCTTCCTCCGAGGAGGGAGGCTGTGTTCCGGCCCATAGAGAAGACCCCGGAGAAGATGCCTGTCATCTGCCCGAGACCTTCACCGCTGGAAGCGAAGAAGGGGGGGGGGGGGGTGTGGTGGCCCGCCAGGGTACGAATATCTCCTCTGAGGAGGAGCACACCTGTCTGCAAACCATACAGGAGGAGGAAACCGTAGGGAACAGGCCCTACGACGACACTGTTGAGGAAGAGCAGCATGGCGACAGGGGCCAGGGCTCACAGCCGGTGCCCCATCGGCCTATTCCGCCTCAGCTGCCACCCTCACCTTAGCTACCTCCTAGAGACCTCTCGGTGGACATTCTCTCGGCGCTGTGTACGCTGGCCCCTGAGATGCTCCCATTGCGCTGGCGGCACCACCCGCGGCGATGGCCGACCCCCTGGCAGCGGGGGAGCCTCCATCCAAGAAGAGGAGAGTACACCCTCCACCTCCTTGCCCCCCTTGCACCACTCCTCCCCCGGGTTGAGACTGATCCCGATACAATGACGACGGGGAAGGACGACGATGACTGGGGGATATGGAACGCTCGGCTCCGCCTCCTAGATATTCCCTTCCTAGGTCTTGCCCAGCTGACGAAATTGGCTTGTTCCACTCGATCTCCAGAGCTTCTGAACTTTTTCAGCTCAGCCAGTGGAGAAGGAGGGCTTCTTATATCAGCGCTGCAAGGCAAAGAGAGACCATCCTCTCGGTCCCGCTCCTCGATAACATTTGGGACAAAGGTTTGTCTCATGAAGAAACCTTCTACGGCCCCGGCAAAGGGGGATCGCCTGGAGAAGTACTGGGTGCTGGAATCGGCACCCAAGTGCTTGCAGACCCAACCGTCTGCGGACTCTGTGGTGTCAGCAGCGGCCAAGAAGTCCTCGGGAGCTGCTTCATCAGCAGCAGCCACCCCTCCAGACAGCAAGGGAAAGAAGTTAGATGCCATGGGATCACAGGTCATCTATTGTGCAGCGACTACCATCAAGGCAGCCAATGCCCTCGCCATTGTAGTCCATTGCGACTGGGAGCTGTGGTTCAAGATCGCTCCCATCCTGGATTTCCCCCTGACAACAAGAGGTCTGAAGTGTTACACTCACCTGGTTTCTGCGGAGGCATTGGTGAACGGTTGCTGCCCTCGTAGGGGTGCAGTCGCTCGGGTCCGACTTCACCATCTGCGCTTATGTGGTGACTGGTGGTAATAGGTGATGCTGCTTGGGACTGATCCTGTATATTAGTTTTGGCAAGCACTCCGTCCTGCTGCTTCTGGCAGGAGCACTTGTGTGATCTGGACCGAGTTCCTTCACTGGTCCCTTGCACGTGGTAGTCCAGGCCTGCTGCGACTAATCCACTATACTTCAGGTAAGTGTTCCTGTTTGCCTTTGTCTTTCCTCATCTGTTTTTGTTGTATTGTAAAGTTTGTTGTCTTGTATTGCTGTTGTTTCCACTTTTGATGTTTGCTCTTTTGCTTTCTTCCCTTGCAGGTGATGTTGCTGGCCCGGCAGAAGCTGCGGAGCTCGAGGCGGCAGCCGGAGGGAATGAGGAACGAAGCTGCAGCGGTACAGTAGCTGGTAAATTGTTAACTAGGGGGGCGCGTGGGGTTCAAAAACGGCACGGCCCTAGGACAATTGTTCTAATCTTGTCTGTCTTCTTCACAGGGTCCGAGTTTGTGAATGCGGAGTGCAGTGCTGCGGCGTCAGGATCAAGATCACTGGATGTCAGGAGATGAGTCTGCAGATGAAGCGATGAAGCACCGGTTTCCTGGAGGTGAGTATGCAGTAGAACGCCTGGTTTCAAAAGTAAGTAAATGGTCCAAGCGGCAGTGAGCGTCATGTTGCACCCAAGTGCACAGCCACACGAGCCACCGGCCTTAAGGATGGAGCATCTTATATAGCTGAGCTTCTCAAACCACGCCCACCAGGTACAGCTTGCCTTCCACACCCTGCCACTCCCGATGAGTCACCACATGAAGACCAGGCCTAGTGAGCCGCACATGAGGCTGTTCTCTGGAATAAAGGCTTTCAGCTCCTGGAAACTTCTTGTAAAATAAAAGAACTCCTGCACTGAAATAAAGTGTTCCTGCTCACATCTCTATATGAGCCTCGCGCCAAAGGCGCCAGGACTGAGTCCAGCCAGGGCCCCTGTGTTTATGGGTCACAAAGGGACATAAGTGAGTCAATTGACCCATTGCTCCCATCACTAGATGGTGTGGTTTTTGTGTTCTGGGGCCTGTGGCCATGACAGGAAGGCCTGGAAATTCTACAGGAAGGCGAAGTGGACCACGCCATCATGATGGCCACGGACATCGCAGACGTGGTGTTTCGCCAAATGGGCAACGTTTGCCTTAGTCGTTGTGGCTGGCTCAATGCCACCAACTTTCGTCAGGAGGTTTAGTCGAAGGTATTGGACATGCCCTTCTGGGACAATTTGTTTGGGAAGGCTATAGATGAGTCTCTGCAAGCAATGAAGATTGACACAGAGACAGCGCAGGCCTTGGGTACCCTTCAACAACAGAGGCCGTCCTTTCAGCCCTCAGGAAGCAAGTCCCAAGGTTCCTCCAAGGGTTTCGGTGGGGGCTCTGCTTCTTACCACCAACCCTCCCGCTCTTCGGCCCAGGAAACCAACAGGGGCCGCTCAAAGGCCTTCGGAGGAGGACGTTGTCATCGCCAGGGTCCCCAAGGCGGCCCTTCGAGGTCCAAGCAGGATTGAACCTGCCGTGGTGTCTGGCCCCCACCCATGCACCCCGGTGGGAGGCCGGCTAGCAAACCTAGTCAGCGTGTGGAAGACAATCTCCACCGACCGTTGGGTGCTGGACAATCTTCCCCACGGACACACCATGGAATTTCAACCGAAGGGTCCCCGAATACCACTGGTGGCCCAGCAGGAAAACCACATCCCTCTGCTGCTGCTGGAGGTTCAGGCCATGCTAAGGAAAGGCGCGATAGAGCTTGTGCCAAAGAAGCTTCGGGGCTCCGGAGTGTACTCAATGTACTTCCTCATCAAAAAGAAGACTGGGGCTGCCGGACCATTCTCGGCCTTCGTCGACTAAACAAATGCATCAAGTCCCAAAAAGTCTGGATGGTCACTCTTCAGCATGTGCTTGGACAGCTGGAAGAGGGGGACTTCAGCCAGTTCCTGCGTTTCGTGGTGCAAGGGAAGCACTACCAATTCAAGGCCCTTCCCTTCGAATTGAAGTCTGCGCCAAGGGTCTTCACAAAGTGCCTGGTGACGGTGGCAGCGCAGCTGCGACTGCAGGGGATTCACGTCTACCCTTATCTGGACGACTGGCTCATCCAGGCCAGTTCGAAGGAGATCACCATCGACCACACAGCGAGGACAGTTCGCCTACTGACGGATCTGGGGTTCTCAGTGAACTATGCAATGTCCTGCTAGACTCCATCGCAGGACGTGCTGTTTCTGGAATCCCGACTTAGCACAGTGGTGTGCCTGGCCTCTGTCGGAGGAGAGGGTAGTGGCCATCTTGGGCAAGGTACTACGGCTGTGGGCCCTGATGGTAGCCACAGTGAGGCCCATCATGTCTCTGCTCAGCATGATGTCGTCATGCATCTACCTCATTCAGCTGTGCAGGCTACAGATGCGTCCCCTGCAGGAGTTCCTCGACGCCCGTTGGATGCAAGTGTCTGGAAGCTTCGAGGACAAGATCACACTCGACAAGCGTTTCCATCGATCAATACGTTGGTGGGGGGTTCGCGCATCTGTCCGGAGGCGCGGATTTCCAGATCCCACCGCACCAGGAGACGGTCACGTCAGACGCCTCCCTGGAAGGATGGGGAGATCACACCGGTAGTCTTCACGCAAGAGGCCTGTGGCTACCGGAGGAGAAAACATTGCACATCAACGTGTTGGAGCTGCGGGCAGTGTTTTGGGCCCTCAATTCTTTCCTTCCGTCCCTCATGGGCAAGATGGTGCGGGTCTTCACTGACAATACCACCACAATGTTTTACATCACAAAGCAAGCGGGCACCAGATACCTGGCGCTCGCCAGAGAAGCACAGGACCTATGGCACTGGGCTGTTGCCCAGGGGATGTTGCTCATCCAGTTTCATCTGGCAGGAGTGAAGAACACCGTTGCCGACTCTCTCAGCAGGGAGCTGGGCTCTTGCCACGAGTGGGAGCTTCGGCAGGACCAAGTGAATCACCTGTTCCGCAAATGGAACAATCCCCAGATGGATCTATTTGCGACAGAGACGGACACCAAGTGCCAGAGGTTCGCAAGCAGGTTTCCCCAGCCGGGGAGCATGCATTCTCATTCCCCTGGGACGGCCTGTTTCTGAATGCGTTCCCTCTGTTGCCGTTGCTTCTTCGGCTAGTCAATCAACTCAGACGGTCCCGGTGCAAGATGATCCTCCTCGCACCGGCGTGACCGAAGCAGATACGGTACCCGGACCTTCTCGACATGTCGTCCCCTCCAGTCAAGCTTCCGGTGGTCGCAGATCTTCTCGCCAGGGAAGGAGGAGCAATTCTGCACCACAACCCATGGGTCGCTGAACCTGAAGGACTGGCTCCTGCAGCATTAGAGTTTGGGGGTTACGATCTCCCAGCGGACTGCAAGGAGGTACTTGCCAAGGCCAGAGCGTTGTGTACTCTTAAATGCTAGGTACATAAATGGAAGAAGTTTGCCGTTTGGTGCCCTACACAAAGGATCAACCCTCTACGAGTCAATGGCTCCACGGGTGCTGCCGTATTTGCGGTCGCTGGCCAAAGCAGGAATGGGCCATGCCTCCATCAATGTTCATCTGGCGGCTATCTCCCGCTACACTAGATCTCCGGGACGGTCGTCGTTATGGTCGCACCGTCTGGTTAAGAGTTTGTCCAAGGACTGTGTCGTTCATTCCCGCCAGTGAAGGCTCCAGCCCCGGCGTGGGAACGTAATGTGGTACTGACTAGGCTCATGGGCCCTCCATTTGAACCTATGCAGATAGTATCATTGAAGTTCTTGTCGTGGAAGACAGCGCTTCTCGTGGCCATCACCTCTGCACGATGTGTGGGTGAGATTCAGGCCCTGTCATGTAAACCACCTTATTTGACTTTTCACGACACAAGGGTGGTGCTGAGGACGCACCCCTCCTTCATGCCCAAGGTAACGTCGGACTTTAATCTAAACGAGCCCTTGGTGTTGCCTGTATTTTTTCTGGCGCCTTCGTCGCCGGCTGAGAGGACTTCGCACTCTCAGGATGTGGCTAGACTCTTAAGTTCTACGTGGACCGCACAAAGAGTTTCCGGAAGACGGCGCAACTTTTTGTGAACTTTGGCCCTGTGAACCATGGGAAGGCCCTCTCCAAGGCTTCCATTTCCAGGTGGTTCTCCGGCTGCATCACCCATTGTCTCCGGTTGGCAAACCGACCGTTACCTGGCCGTCAGAGCCCATTCAACCAGAGCGATCGCTGCAACTACAGCTTTCCTGTCTGGTGTGCCCCTGCTGGACTTTTTTGATTTTTGTTTGTTTATTAGGCCAGGGATGGCGCCAAATTGATCTAGTTTTTTATCAGCATGGGGAGTGAGTTCTGGGGTCGTATATGCCATCAGCATATTGTCCGCAGTGGCCATGGTTTTATATTCAACCACCTCCCATCGTTCTACCCTTTACCTGGTGTTTCTCGAATCCGGAGCGGTTCCAGGAATGTCGCGTATAATAAAGGTGAGAGAGGGCAACCCTGTTTTGGGATTCAGGGATATTCGCAACAAGGGTGTATTATAGTTGGCTTTGATCATTTGCGCACATTTCGCCCCAAATCCCATGCTTTCTGTTGTATGAAAGAGTTGTCAACTCCACTCTGTCGAAGGCTTTCTCTGCATCCAGGGATACGAGGATAGCTGGGGTGTGGATGCGTTCTTCTGTCTCGATTTAGATGGCTTATCTGCGAGTGTTAAACGGCGGTTTGTCTAATGGGTATGAATCCCGATTGTTCTTGGCCTATGAGTGTCGGGAAGAACTGTGTTAGTCTCTCCGCCAGGATTTCTTTAATATAGTTTTGCGTCCAGATTAATTAGGGCTATCTGTCGGTATGACCCCTGGGAGTGATGGATCCTTTACTGATTTGGGGAAGACTACCAGTTTATCTTTGTTCATGGAGTTTGTTCCGATTGGTCCTGATGTTCGATCTTTTCTTTTATTGTTTCCACTGTAATGCTAGCTTGTAGTATATCTGATGGGAATCTCCATGACCAGATCCATCCCCGCACCCTGTTAATGTTAAACATTGTGTTATCGGGGCATGATGCAAAAGGGCTCTTGGTCCCATTTCTTTATTGCCCACCTTCCCTACTAGGTCCGTGTAAACCCAGAAGTAATCTATTCTTGATAGGGAGCATGTGTGAGAAATGGGTGAAGCCCTGAGTTTCCCCTCTCGTGGCATGCCATGCATCATAGAGTGCTAAAGTCTTGAATGCTTTTTTCCAAGTTTTTGAAGGGGCGTTAATCTCCGCTTGTGCCTTTTTGAGCTTGTCTAGTCTGGGGTCCCATGCTAGATTGAGGTCGACCCCTAATATAATTTCCCCTGTGGCTAATCCCTCCAGTGTGATCGGGGCCCCTTTTAAGAATGTGTCCTGCCCTGTGTTGCGTGTATAGATCGAGGCTAGTGTCAGCTGCTTGCCTCCTCCATATATGTTAAGAAATGGGTATCACTCCGCCTTGTCTGCAAGGAAGTTCTGTACTTGTGCCTTTAGCCTGTCTTGTATGGCTATTAGAACTCCCGGGTATCTCTTCCCCTGCGTGGTACATTTTTGATGCCCCTCTGATTTTAACCTAACCCCCGTCTGCCTTCTCAATGTGTTTCTTGATACATGACGATGTCTACTTAGTCTCAGGGCCTGTCGCGCTAGTTTCTTCCTCTTAATTGGAGTATTCATCCCTCAGATGTTATATCAGGACTTTCATTGGTTTTATGTTACCGCTAGCCATATTCTGCTAATTCAGTTGCTGTGTCCCTGCGTCCCCGGCCCTTGGCACCTCTCGCTGACATCCACCCCTTCACCTTCCTCCCCTTGCCCCCTCCCTTCCCCAACTTCCTTCTCCCCCTGAGGAGGAGCTAGGTTCCTAGAAGCTCAGACGTATTGTCACTCACGCCTGGCCTCCAACCCACTTCAGGTTAAACTTTTGGGGGTTCCTAAACCCCACATGGGATTCCAACATCACCTTCCCTCCTTCTCCCCCAGGGCCTCTGGTTGTGTGGTTCCGGGTGGACCCCCACCCCTTTGTCGTATTTTGGTGATTTCCATATTCTTTCTTGTGTGGTCTCAGGACTTTATTATTTTTCATGTTCTCCTTCCTCATCGGTTTCTTTTCCCCACTGTTTTCCAGCCCTCCTGTTTCCCAGGGCCTTTTGCTCCATGTGTTTGTTCCTGGTCGTCTCGATTTTCATGTTGCAAGTGTAGAATTTGTTCCCCTTCCTCGCGTGTTATCCTGTGTTGTTTACCTCCCCACGTGAGCAAGAGTCCGAACGGAAATGTCCATTTGTATCTCACTTGATTGGTCGTTAAGTGTTGGACTACTGGACCCATTCTTCTCTTCAGGAGCGTGGATTGTGCAAGGTGCTGGTGCAGTTGTACTTTTTGTCCATTCACTCTCAGTGGGCCCGCTGTTCTTGCATTGCATGGGATTTGCTCCTTTTGGGAATATGATGTTACTGCTGCTAGCAAGTCCCTTGGTCGTGCCCCTGGTTCAGCTGGTCGTCTTGGGCATACTTGGTGCAGTCTGTCTACCTGGACCTGGGTTTCCGTGTCTTCTGCTGGAACTTCCGTGAAGAGTTGGAGGACCGTTTCGGTTAGGTCTTTGTCCTCCTCCGATTCTTATGTTAGATCTTCTTGATCTTTTTTCCAAGTCCTCACATTGGAGTTCCAGGTTGCTAGAGAGGCAGGATAGATGCTCTAGTACTTCGTCTGATTTTTGAGTGTCATCCTCTATTTGTTGAACCACTTTTCCCAGTGTGTCCGGTCGTTCTTCCAGTTTCGCAATGTCTAACTTTACCTCCGTCAGAGATTTTCATGTCCTACTCCAGCGTTTTTAAATTGTTCCTGGAAGGAGAGCAGCAATTGGTTTTGGAATTCTTGAAAGCAATTTTGCATATCTGCTTTGGTCATGGTGTTCTCCCCCATCTCCTGCTGCTCTTGGGGTGGGTGTTTCTGGACTTCTGGACTGATCTAAACCCCGCCTCCCCACACCCCCCACGTCACGATGTCGCTGTGTCGTCTGAGCTCCACAGCTGCATTACATTTTTAGGTTTCCCTTGGGGGTGGGGATTGAGCAGGGGTTGTGGTTTGCAGTCTGGACTTGGAAATAAATGCTGCTATTGTGGTGCTAGTTTTACTCCCACTACCTGTGGTACTCGTTAAGTTGCGTTTTGTTTTGATGTGCGTTTACTCTTTGGTATGGCTCCTCCCTCCGCTCTTTCCCCCTGAATGCGTTGGTTCTGCATCGTAAAGTGGTGTCCTCTTTTTCCTTTGTCCTTAGGTTGTGAGGGGGGGGGTTGCGCACCTTTCTCCTCTTGGGCCTCTTCCCCACTGGTCTAGTGTGGCTCTCTCTCGAACCTGCTTCCTCCTTTATTTGGATCCCCTGACCTCGGTAGGAGCTTGGTGGTGGTATGTTGAAGGGGCGGGCCCTCTGCCTGTGGCCCGATGGAGGCTGGTGTCCTCCGCTCTGTTGTTGGACTCCGTAGTAGGCTTTCCTCTTGCTAGTGCTGGTTACCCGCTTGTTGCTGGCCCTCACTGCTTAAATTATGCTTAGTGAGGGGTGTTCATTTATCTGCAGCATTGTGGTTGCATAGTTCTGGTGGGCTGCTTCATGTCATTGGGGAGAGTCCCTGTCCTTATGCTGCTGTTAGTACTCACTGTGTTTTAGAGTCTCTGCCGGGGTTTCCCTCCACCCCCACCAATTGCGGTGCAGAGTTTGTAGAAGCCATTGCTTCCTTCTCCCGCTGATCCTGCTCCGGGCGGGTGTTTCTTGATTTCCGGTTCGCTGAGCGTGATATAGTTTCCTGCTGATGGGGCTTAACTCTGAAGGGGCCGATGCCGTTTTCCCCCTGATGTTCGTTGCTCTGCAGTGTTCCGGTTCTGATCTGGGGAGAGCATTCTGTCCTTGGCGCTACGCTATCTGGGCCGTCCTGCCATGTTGGTGTTTGCCCTTGTGTATCCCATATGGCGTGCTTTGGTCCCCCAATTGTATCGCCTTTGTTGGTGGCTGATTCCCTTGTTGCCTTATGCGTCCTGTCGGGTGTATTAACCCACATTTGAGTCATTAAGCTGCAACATTTGGTGCTGTGGGCTTAGAAAATCCAAGATGGCCAAAAAGCCCACATGTGCGCCAGAATCCAGGAGAACCGCGCAGTTTGTGCGCACACCAAAATGGTCGCCTAACCTTCCACCCACCAGTGCGAGCGTGATGGGCCAGGGGTACCATGAGTGGAATGTGTGCCAAAGGAAAAACAGCAGTGCCTGTTAGCTTAAAAAGCCCTTTGAAATCACCTTGGTTTCTCTGAATGCAAGCTCAAAATGCCTATTTTCAAACATTGCAGGATATTCAAAAATCTCACTGAACACCAGCAGACATTTGGCAGAATTAAGTTTTGTGTACATACAAAATCTGGAAAGAAAAAGTGCCCAAAACCATGTTCATAACAAAACTGGCTGAGCTGTGGAGGTCAGCAGCTTAAGTTAAACTGAACTGGATATAAAAATACATCAATAAGGGTTTTCCTCAGCATCCCAGACTAGGCATTGACTTAGATGTAGTGTTGATTGAATATCGCTTACAGTCCCAGATTGGGTCAGTTACCGGGGCCACGTGTGATGTCTCCCGCCAGGTACCCCACCGCCTCCGTGATGTGCTCTTTTTCCACCTTAATGTCTCCGGTATGGGGCTTGGTGCGTAGCAGCGGTCCCTCGTTCCCAGTCTTTAGTGCTACCTCTCTTCCCCACCTGCTTGGGGGAATCGCCACTGCTCTGATGCTGTATCAAGGGCCGGTGCTTCTTTGCTTTGTTGCGCGGGGGTAGCTTAGGGACGAACTTCTGCTCGTCAGAGGTCTCTTGTGGCTCTGGTTGCCGTCCCTGGATGGGTGTGGGGAAAGTGAGTTTTGAGGGGATTGGGTCCTCCGACGTATTCCATATCTATGACAGTAATCACCACAGCTGTGCTGCTTCGGAAAATCTTTCTGCGTCCTGCGTCAATGACATCAATGCGCCGCCCTCGAGGACCTCCTCCGACGGCCGACATCACTGGATGTTATAAGTAGGATGCACGACGCCCGTACCCTCGGTTCTGTTTTTTCCGCGAACGTGTTCGCTTCGGAGATCTCGGCGCGCCTCGACTCCTTGGAGTTCCTGTTCTTTATCGGTTCTTCGAACCTGTTCGTATTGTGAAGTTATCCTTCGTGATGTCTACCTCGTCTTCCACCCCGTGTCCGGGTTTTAAGAAGTGCGGGGACTGTGGGTCCAAGATGTCGGTGACGGACTCGCACAACGCCTGCCTCTAGTGCCTCGGGGAGGCCCATGACACGGATGATTGTGTCGACTGCCAGTCGCTTACGTCCAAAGCCTTGCGGGAGCGCAAGAAGAAACTGTCGGTAGGTAAGGTGTCCAAGCCACGGAAGTCGAGGCCTGCGGAGCTTTCGACGGACTATTCGAAGGGCGACTCTCCACATCGTCGTCTGAAGTCCAGTGGGTCTCGGTCCCGGAGTAGGTCCCGCCACTTCTGCCTCTTCGAGGCACTCCCGGAAGCGCTGTCATCGGTTGCCTTCCCCGTCCTCATCCGAGGACTCTGCCCGTCGGCGGGTCGCTTATCCCACCAAACATGCGATGCCGGAGGAAAGGGCTTCCTTCGGTAAGAAAATGCTAACGATTCTCGAATCACAGGGCACTGGTCCGTCCGCGCCTCAGAGTGGGGTCTGTCGTGATCGGTCGAGAGACACCGCTCGTACGCCTTCGGGCTCGGGTGGTTGGCACGATTCGCGCGAACAGTCCCACTTGGACAAGGGGAATCGTTTTCGTCATGCCCTTTCCAGGTCCCGGTCCTCAACGCGCTCGAGACCGTATGCACCTGTGGTGTCTTCGAGGAAGACGTCGACGCCTGTGGCGCCAAGGTCGTCGACTGACTCTTTCGAGGCTCCGCCTCCGAGGAAGTTGTCAACGCCATCAGCGCCCAGACTGTTGAGGGACATGCTCGGGGCTCGGCCCTCGAGGCCTGTGTCGACGCCGTCGATGCTGACGGCGCTACGTTCGGCGTCAACGCCGATTCACTTGACGCCTTTCAAGGCTGTTTCGACGGGGGTACCCTGGGACACGGTGGAATCTCCTAGGAAGGCTCTGGCCAAGGTCAAGCATGGCTTTGTTCCCCATTCTGTGCCCTCTTACCGCCATCTTGAGTACATTTCAGAGGTGGATGAGGGCTCTGATGATGGCATGGTTCCTGATACGGTGCCAGATGAGATGCTCTCGGGCCAAAGCCAAATTGAGGACCTGCGTCAGTCCCTGCATGATGGCAGTGGTCTGGACACCTCTCCGGAGGTGAGTTTTGTAGGCCTGAGCCAGGCACTCATGCTGACTCCTCGTACCAGTGCCTTATGTCTAGGGTCACCGAGTACTTGGGGTGGTCTGCTCCCCCAGGGTATTTTTTTTCAGGATGACCTTACAGATATCCTCGACCAAGGTCCACCAACTGACCCGGTACTGCTGTTCCATATGGCTCTACAGAGGAGGGTGGCGGCGGCTTGGACTGCTCCGGAGAGTCTCCCGGCAGTGGGCAAGTCTTTGCCGCGAAAATACCGCCCAGCCAGTAGCGACCCCTGCTACTTGACCAAGCACCCCACTCCGGAGAGTTTGGTGGTGCAGGCAGCTACGGCCCCAGCAAAGCAGGCGTCGTATCCTACAATCCCACCTGATGGGGACGACAAGCGTTTTGATGGTTGGACGAAGAAAGTGTTTTCTTCAGGGGGTATGGTGCTTCAGGCGCCCAACTCCGTATGTGCCTTGTCACGGGTCATGCACATTCTGTGGAACTGTTTCCTTAGCGCCTGAACATATTCCCGAAGGGGACGAACGGGATGGTTTCCTTGCCATGGTTCAGGATGGCAAGGATGGCATGTGTGAGGCAGTTCAGTCGGGTTTGGACATGGCAGATTGCGTCAGCCGGTCCATGGCGCAAGTTTGCGTGGTTGCGGAAGTCAGGGTTTGCTCCTGATGTGCAGGCCCGGCTCCTCAACATGCCCTTTGACTGTGAACATCTTTTTGGCAGCAAGACTGACGAGAGCCTTGAGAGGTTGCAGACCTCCAAAGCTGCAGCAAAGTCGTTGGGCGCTGCAGTCGACAACCTCCGCCTTTTTGTCTTAGGGGACAGCAATGGAGGGGAGGTTCCTTTAGTTATTACTCATCCTTTGGTAAAGCGAGAGGAGCTGCCAGTCAAAGGGGCCACCAAAGGAGTGCCAGAGGTGGAAAACCAGGTACTCGAGGTGCCAAGGCCGCTCGGGCAGTTGCCTCTTTGCCCTCAGGCAACATCGCAGCCGCTTCAGCTCAGTCATGAGGCCATGTCCCATGGTTCGCCGGTTGGGGGAAGGCTGGCGCAGCATCTTGCACAGTGGCGTGCCATTACTTCAGATGTGTGGGTTCTAGAGATCATAGCCCAAGGCTACTGTCTTCCTTTCCGGCAGAGGCCTCGCCACAATCCACCGGGGAATCTCTTTGAAGAGTCCGGATCCGCTCCTTGCGCAGGAAATTCAATCCCTGCTGGAGAAAGGCGCCATAGAACCGGTGACTGTAGCGGAGAGGAACAAGCAATGATATTCCCCTTATTTTTTGATTTCCAAGAAAGACAGGGGATTGAGACCCATCATGGACTTGCGCGGTTTGAACAAACTCCTCAGGAAGGACAAGTTCAAGATGGTTACTCTCAAGTCCTCCAAGCCCTTCAACTTCAGGACTGGTTGGTGTCTCTTGACCTCAAGGATGCTTATTTTCATGTGCCGATCCATCCAAAGCACAAGTACCTGAGGTTCGCGGTTGGCGACTCGCACTTTTAGTTTCGGGTCCTGCCGTTTGGATTGACCTCCGCCCCGAGGGTCTTCACCAAGCTCATGGTAGTGGTGGCAGCGTATCTCAGGAAGGTGGGGATTCACATCTACCCCTACCTGGACGATTGGTTGATCAGGGCGCACTCTCCCAAGCAAGTCCTGGATCATCTCAGTCACCTGCCACTCCCTCCACAAGCTGGGCTTCTCCCTCAACTTAAAGAAGTCCCATTTGACACCAACTCAGAGGTTCCAGTACATCAGAGCAGTGCTCGACACGTCCCTGGGGCAGGGTTTTCCTCCCCAGGTCAGGGCTCCTCACATTCAGCAGATGGTGCACAAGTTTCAGCTTGCCCAGAGTCTCCCAGCGTTCGAGTTCTTGAGATTGCTCAGCCTCATGGCATCCTGCATTCTTCTGGTGCCAGAGGCCAGGCTGCGGATGAGATCTTTCCAATGGGCACTCAAGCTCCAGTGGTCTCAGTCCTCCGGCAGGATGTCGGACCCTGTTCAGGTGCCGTCCTCGGTCGCCCAGGACCTTCTGTGGTGGGCCGTCGAAGGCAATCTGATGAAGGGGGCTCCTTTTTGGCTACCCTGGCCGGAGGTGACGATCGATGGGGAGCTCATGCCAGCGAGTTGACAGTCAGCGGTCGTTGGTCTCTGTCGGAGTCCAGACTCCATATCAATCTGTTGGAGCTGAGGGCCGTCCGGCTTGCCCTGAAGGCTTTTCTGCCGACTGTGCGAGGAAAGAATGTCCTGATCCTGACAGACAACACAGTGGCCATGCACTACCTCAACAAAAAGTGGGGGTGGGGGGGCAGGGTCACTTCCTCTGTGCAGGGAGGCGATGCAGCTCTGGTTCTGGGCAATCCAGCAGGAAGTTTCGATCTCGGCAGTTCATCTGGCCGGAGACAAAAACGATATGGCGGACGCTCTGAGCAGGCAGAGCGCGATCTCTCATTAGTGGGAGTTGGCTCAGGAGATTCTCCTGGAGATCTTCGCCCTTTGGGGGACCCCTCAAGTGGATATCTTCCCCTCCAGTGTCAACCGGAAGTGCGAAAGGTTCTGCTTGTGGGAATTTCCTCCAAAAGGAGCCTCTGGAGACGCGTTCTTGGTCTTTCCCACTGCTGTACGCGTTTCCTCCAGTCCCCGTCATCCCGCAAGTGCTGTGGAGGTTACGAGTGTTCGGTTCCCGGATGATCCTCATTGCTCTGGCGTGGTCCCAGAGGATGTGGTACCCGGACCTTCTCGACTTGTCCATCTGCCCTCCATGTCATCTTCCCTACCGAGACGATCTGCTCTCACGGGAGGGGGGTCAGGTTCTCCATCCAGAGGTCAGATCCCTCAACCTTCACGCTTGGTTTCTGAAAGGTTGAGGTATAAAGATTGGGACCTCCCTGAAGATGTGATGGAGGTGTTGCTTTCGGCCAGAAGGCCCACAACTAAGTCCCTGTACAGTTGCTGTTTGCGAAAGTTCTGCGACTGGTGCAGGGTTAAGAATGTGGATCCTTTTGCATGTGACATTCTGTGGTTCTGTCTTTTTTGCTTTCTTGCAAGTGGGTAGGGTTAAAGGTTACCTGGAGGCGCTGTCCATATTTAAGCGCTCGTCTGAAGAGTGTTCTTATTTTAAAATTCCTTTAATTTCTCAGTTTCTAAAAGGGCTCACTAATGTGTTCCCTCTGTCACCTTTCCAGGTGCCCGGTTGGGATTTGAACCTTGTCCTCAAGTTTCTGATGGGTGCTCCGTTTGAGCCTTTGCATTCTTGCCCTTTGAGACTGTTAACTCTTAAAACTGTATTTTTGGTTGCGGTCACTTCGGCTCGCAGAGTGAGTGAGTTACAGGCACTTTCAGTTAAGCCACCCTTCACTGTGTTTCATAAGGACAGGGTTGTCCTTAGAGTTCGTCCTTCCTTTCTTCCGAAGGTGGTGTCGGAATTTCATTTAGGCCAGAAGGTTGTTCTTCCGGCATTTCATCCTCCACATCCTGGTAAGGAAGAGGAGAGGCTCCACAGGCTCGATCCTAGAAGAGCTTTAAGCTTTTATATTTCACGCATGTCCCGGGTCAGAGTGGACGATCAACTCTTCATTGGTTACGTTGGTAAGCGTTTGAGACAAGCTGTGACTCAGCAGACTTTGTCTCGCTGGATTACTCTGGCTATATGAGTGTTACCGCTTGGCGGGTAAGGACCCACCGGTCGGCTTGCGGGCCCATTCTACCAGTGGTATGGCTGCCTCTACTGCCCTACAGAGGGGTGTTCCTATTCGTAACATCTGGGCTTCGGTCCATACTTTTGCACACCACGACTCCCTCGATTCCATCCGTGGGCAGGATCTGGCCTTTGACAAGGCGGTCCTTTGCTCCGCAATTTGATTGGGCATTCATAATTTCTTTTGCTAAATTCTTTTCCCACCTCCTTGCATTCATTGGTACTGCTTTGGGAGTCTGTCATAGATATGGAATACGTCGGAGGACCCAATCCCCTCAAAGAACAAGTTACTCTCTTATCTGGTAACGTTCTTTCGATGGGATGGTCCGAAGTATTCCATATCGCTCCCTCCCTGCCTTCCCCGCTACAGAATTTCTTATGCGATTGCAGCTTACGTTTCCGCAAGGCTTTGTGTGGTCAGACTGGCAGAAGACTGGTGCGACACGTTCTGGGGAAAAAACTACAACTGATGCTACGGGCGTCGTGCGTCCTACTTATAACATCCAGTGACGTCGGCCGTCGGAGGAAGTCCTTGAGGGCGACGTCATCGACGCAAGACGCCGAAAGATTTTCCGAAGCAGCACAGCTGTGGTGATTACTGTCATAGATATGGAATACGTCGTCGGACCATCCCATCAAAAGAACGTTACCAGGTAAGAGAGTAACTTGTTCATCTCAGTCGCTCATACCTCGTTCTGCTTGCAGCTGCTGCCTTTTTTCCCTGTCTGCCTGGGAGGCCCTTCCTTCCCGGAGCCGTAATGCGGTGTGGATTCGTTTGCCTCGCTCGTCGGGTGAAATTTTCTCGAGGGTTCCCTGCTTTCTCATCGGAGATCGCCTTGACTCCTGTTTATACTCTGTGGGGGCAGAGTGCAACGCAGAATCGCTTAATTGTAAAGCTTATTTGTGCATCCCGGCAGGGAGAGACGCCTACACACGTCCTAAACTGCCGTCCGCCATCACTAATCACATTTGGTGCTTTTATGATATGGCATTTATAACGCGCCTATACACAAGTGTTTCAAGGCGCCACAAGCCAAGGGAGGGGGGACAGAGGGGAGACAGACAACGATCTTAATAGGCCAGGTGTCATTCAGATTGCGCAAGTGCATGGGAAGGGGGAAGGGGAGAAGTGCGTCGGGGAAAGTTCAGCAAATGGGATAATAGAATAAATAGATAAAGAATACGGCCAGCTGGTGGCTAGTGCAAGGTAAGTGCAGACGTAAGTGCTGGTAGGGGGACTGTAGGGATACAGAAAAACAGTCCACAGGTGCGGGGGTTGCCAGGGAGGCAGTGCGGGTGTGCAACTTGCAGGTCCTGGGCCCGAGATCAGAAGGGTGGCCAGGTAACCAGTGCAGCTTCAGTTTCATCCAGGAATTCAGCAGCAGAGGAGAGAAAGCAGAAGCAAAGAGGAAGGTTTTAAGGTGCTTCCGGAACCAGAGATGGTTCTCAAGTTTCAGGGGGGCAGGGAGGCCCCAGCCGAAGAAAGAGATCTACCACCCTCTTGTTGCTTGGAGAAGCGACAGACCCTGAGGGAGTTGTAGGCGGATGAGCGAAGAGCTTGAGAAGGAAGATATTTAGGAAGAGAGAGTTGAAGGTATTGAGGCCCCAGAAGGCCTTGTGGACAATGCAGAGGGTTTTGAACTTAATCATTGCAGCCACTGGGAGCCAGTGCAGAAATTTCAGTCCTGGAGAGATATGATCCCTGGGCTTGAGGCCGAGGACAAGTCTTGCGCTCCTGTTCTGGATGAGTTAGAGAGGGCGGAGAGTAGAAGCAGGCAGATTTAGAAAGAGGCTGTTGCAGTAGTCCAGCCTAGAGAGAACCAGAGCTCTGGAGAGGGTGAGCTTCTGGGGGAAGGAGAGGAAAGCAAGAATACCTCTGAGGAGGTGCAGCAGGTAGTGTGACTTGTTGGAGATGTGAGGAGAGAAGAAGAGTGGGGTAGAGGATGACCGCAGGTTTTTAGCCTTGGGAGCAGGAAGCGGGCCAAGAGAGACCGGCCAGAGAGTGGCAGGAAAGGAGGGAACAGGTGTGCCGATGAGGAGAATCTGTCTTACTGGCATTAAGGCAGAGATCATTGGTGGCACACCACTCCTGAATAGCAGACAGTCAGAGATGCGTGAAAGAGAAGAGGTGGCTGAAGGTAGCTTGAAAATGAGCTGAGTGTCCGCATAGCACTGGAAGTTGGGGCAGAGAGCAGCAATGTGGTGGGCAAGAAGTGCCAGGTATTGGTTGAACAGCCAGGGAGAGAGGTTAGACCCCTGGGGAACACCACAGGTGGAGATAGAGGAGAGGAAGGACCCAAGGTGGACTTGGGATGGTCGATCAGAAAGGAAAGAAGCCAGCCACGCCAGGGCCTGACCGGTGATACCCAGGTGATCACGGAGACGTTTGAGCAGAATGGCATGGTTGACTGTGTCAAAGGCAGAAGAGAGATCAAGCAAGATGAGGACTCAGGGTGTTGGAATCAAGGTTGGAGAGCAGGTCTCCAGGTTTTGAGACCTGGAGGGATATCCAGTCTGTTGCAATGGTTTTATGGTTTGGGCATGCTCTTAAAACTTCTTGGAGTAAGCAGCAGGAGGTAAAAATGTAATTGGGTCTCTGGTTTCTGGTCTGTTATTCAGTAACTGCATGTGTGCAGTTACAGGGTGCTGCACCACACGCCTTTCCTGGCACATAGTCCAGGGGGGGTAGAACTGCTCTCAACAAGGATGTGTTAAGATTGGTGGGGTATTATCAAGACTTGACCGACTCAGATAGCTGCTGCATCCTTGCCAGCAGTGCTTTTACTCATGGTTAGCGTGAACGTATGTACAACAGTACCGCCATGGTGAGGACCACAGTGAAACCCACCCTTAAGTGCAGACACAGCTACTTGGGTTTGGCGCTCCCCATTTTCTGCTTATTACTTTTGCGAGATCATTCATCTCACACTTGTGGCTCTGCATATGTTTGCAAAGGGGGTGGCCATCACTTAAGAGTGATAGGGATCAGCTGGACTCAGCCACTGGCTATCTCCCCTCCTCCATTACTAGCCACTGGAAACTTGGAATTTTCTCCTAGGGTTTTTTTAACTGGGCCCACAAGTGAAAACTCACTAGTTGCCCCAAGAGGGACTGGCGGTGTTTGGGTGCTCTGTCCGAACTGAACCTGCAGCCCCACTTTATTTTACCCATGTTGCACTGCGCCATCTTATTTTTTTTAAAACTTTTTATTTTTGTTTGCAACAACAAAATGCACTACAAAAAGGAAGAACATGAAAAATAGTGGTCCCGTGAATCAGCCCTCGTACTTGCACCACCCCAAGGATAATCATTCTCAGTCAGTTGCAAACTATAATCCATTTTCAACACCACATATGAACTGGTCAATAATAGCATTACGTGCCTCCCTGTCCACAGGGTCCCACCACCTACAATAACAGTTACACCTCAGGAATCTCCATTAGCAATTTCACTCTATTCACCAGGATTCACCGTGTGTGTGTGTGTGTGTGTGTGTGTGTGTGTGTGTGTGTGTGTGTGTGTGTGTGTGTGTGTCCTACACGCTTGAGGGCTCATGGGTACAGTGGACGTCACACTAGGGATAGTATTACTGGCACGCCCTGTGTCGACACCCATTTTCGAGTTTCGAAAACAAACTGTAATACTCCGCAGCTTCCACTAGATGTCAGCCTATGCACAGCATGTGAATCTAAGCAGATACACGCATCAGAAATATGATTACGGTGAGTAATGTATCCCGTATCTCTCTCTCACTGGGCCTGGCAAAACGGTGTAACAGCTTACCTTATCCTACATTATTCCACTTCCATTTCATTATAATATAGGATGTCCTCTCGCCACTGCTCCACTTCTGCCCTGCGCCATCTTTGAAGTTGGACCTGGCAATGCATGCACCCCAGTCACTGATGGAACATCCATCCATGCTGCATTATACCCTGCTACAGAGACTGGATTCTGGAAGGTAAAAGCCTCTGCTCCTAATTTGCTCTGCCGTAGTGAAGCAGCTGCTAGAGTTCTTAAGGACACTCGGACACCATAATAAGCTGTGCATAGACCTACCTGCCCAGTATCTCTTCATGCCTGTTGGCACTCTGGGTTGCATGCCATGGTACCTTGCATCTCCAGTTCTAGCAGATTCCAGTCTGTTATATCACTGAGATAACCTGTACAATGGCGGACTTCAGAGTGGATTGCCAACCATTACATTTGACTACAAAATGTAATAATGCAGCTGGCCCAGTGAGGACCCTGGCAGTAGCGTAAATAGCTACTGATGTCCCTAGTATGGAGTCATGCCCACCCTTATCACTCGGTCTCAGTGCTCCTTTTCAGATATTCTCACCCTCGGAAAAAAGTGAGGATGTGGTGCTTAATGTGGGAGTGTTTTGCCAAGACCTGGCCCTGGGACTAATTGCAGAGCACTGCACATATGAAGACTTAGTTTGATAATGTGGTATTTTGGCAAATTGATTACTGTGGAACTATGATGGACATTTTAAATAAACAACTAGTGTGCAGAGGCCACATGCCTTTACATCCCAGTCTGCCTCAATGTTATTCATGAACTGTGAATAATGAGCTAGGATGTGACCGCGCTGGGCGCTTGTACAGGCAACAGCCACACACAGCATCAGTTGTCACTGCAACCACTCCACTGCTGTAATAACCGGCACTGCAGCAGCCGGGTGAGTGGCTTAGTTCAGTTTGAGCGGCACCTTACATCCCAGGTGATTTCCACTAATTCAGTGGACAGGAGTGCATTTAATTCACTGGCCATGATTATCGAGACAATTTTGCTTGACCTGGATTTCAATCAGCACATCAACTCCCCATAACAAAGGTAGGACACTAGAATGGGTACTTTCCCATAACATCATTATCAGAGATGTAGAAATTAACCCATGCCCAAGGTCCGACCACCATCTTATTGAATGGAGAATGTCTATACCTGCCCCAACAAAAAACAGACCAATGAAATCCTGAGTCATATAGTTATCTCTGTAAGCTAATACCTTCCATCATGGGCCAGTTTATCCCACCCACTATTATAATCTGCCCAACCTGAACTCAGCTTATGAGCTAGCAGTGGCATACCAAAATACTCTTCAGAAGGCTGTTCACAGCATGGCCCCGGTGCAATCGCGCTTGTTGAAAATACAGCCAAATAATCTGGAACTCAGCCGATATCCACAATCTTAAAAAACTAAGGTTAAAACTCTGAAGCATGGAAGAAAACTATATCCATTGAAGATATTACCTATTCTCTTGCCGTCAAGGCACACAAAGCAGCTGTCTGTGATGCAAAAAAACTGTTTTATGACCATAGAATTGCAGGAGCAGCCTCCAATACCAAGGAGTTTTTCGGAATTCTAAAGGAATTGGAGGATCCCTGTCCCCTCCCATCACAGGTGATTAAATACTATAATTGGTATACAGCCATTCAAAATGCCTCGACAGACAAGTTAACGACCATTAAGATAGATATTGCTGCCAAATGTGGTGTAGGGGTAATAGGTAACGAAAATACAGTTCCCTCGAGGATTAATGTGACCCTCCTCAAATTTGAGTTTCATCCAGTAAATGAGAAAGACTTAGTAGAGATACTAAGGAAACTTTAAGATAGGGACTGCAAAGAGGACATCTGCCCTTATGGTTAAGTCATGAGTCCCTCTGATAACAAAAAGTGTGAATGCCTCGATACTGGCGGATAGACTGCGTAGCACAGCATCACTTTCTTTATCGGTTACGGATTGGCTAAAATCCTTTCTCTCTGACCACAAGGCTAAAGTTTTCTTTGAAGAAGATATGGCTGAGGAGTTTCCAGTAACGTGTGGGGTTCCACAAGGCTCTTGTGTCTTGTTTACATTGTTCAATATCTATGCTACCCCTATTCAAACAAATGGACACAGAAGGCTTAATTTATGGCAACTATGCAGACACACAATGCCTTTTTCCCCTCTCCAAGACTTGCATCACTGACTCCATCACTGTGAACTCCACATATGGTTTGATTTAAACCTGGATGCGAGCTTATGGGCTTGTACTCAGTGACTCCAAGACAGAGCTCATTGTTATGGTTACAACACCACAACTACGTAAACTAAGCCCAGAATATCAGCACTTTGTCATTGCGGGATGTACTATCATTACCCAACCCAAAGTCAAGACCTTAGGAGTTATCTGGATCAAGAGCTTAATAATAAAGCCCAAGTTAATAGCTCTGTCTCTGGAAATTCCTGTCATGAAATTGCTCACTCAGCTCCGCTCCTTCTTGAATCCCGCCATCTGGGCTCCTTTACACGAACCGTCATGGGGGCGAAGCTGGATTACTGCTCCAGCCTATTGCTAGGCATTGCCAAGGGTGAACTTGCCAATCAGCAGGTCAACCTGAACAACGCTGTAAGCATTGTGGAGGGACTGCGCAGATCAGACCATGTCTGCGGCTAGAAAAGCTCTGCACTGGCTCCCTGTTAGTAGCAGGATCTCTTTGAGTACACTGCATCACACACAGATGCTTTTATGGACAGGGGCCAAGGTACCTGTCCAGCAGTATCTCATGGTTGCCACCCCAAAGAGTTCCAAGATCCAATAATGCCTGCCTCTTGGGAATACCTTGGGCCAGACTTACCATCGTGGCCGAGGGATCCTTTCCTCACACAGCCGTGAAAAATTGGAATGCGCTGCCTCCTGATTTGAGAGCATGCCCCTCACTAGCCGCTTTCAAGCATTGCTCGAAAACCGCCCTGTTTTATTACCCCCATCGCCCCCTGCACTGCCTGACTGATGCCTTCTATGCTTGACCCTGAGTTACTCAGTTTTAGTTCGTAAGTGTGACCTTGTTGTTTTGTCTCGTCTAAGTGCCTCCATGCCTCAGGGCATTTTGTTCTGCGCTATATGAATCAATGTGCACGTTCTAATGTACCAAGTGCCAGTGGTATGGCTGGCACGTGGGATGCACAGCTCTTGCGATGCACCCAGGGAACACATGCAGGGCCTTGTTTAGCTGGCCACTGTCCTGTCTTACAATATGCAGTGCCAATAGGCCAATGTGTGCCTGGCCACGGATTCACTGGGTCGTGATCACATGCAGGCACGTTACTTTGCTTGCCATTGCCATTAGTGTGGAAAATAGCCAACCTACAGCACCACCTAGGGGAAAGACCAGGGCAAATGTCACTGCCAGGGAGGAGTGCCTGTGTCAAGGTTTAGAAGATCTTACGGTTCTATGTGAAATTACCTTTTTTCAAAGGTCTCCAGAGAAAAAGACCGATTTACTTTGACCGATTTTTTTTTTGATCGGAAAACAATCATTTTAAAAGTCTTTCTCTTGAGAGCTTTAAAATGCAGTTTTCCCTTTTTATATTCGGGGCAGTTTCTCCTCCCGAGCACCCCCCATAGTTCTCCCTCCGTCCCCACCGGGATTTCAGTCCCAGCCCCCCTACACCTAAAACAAAACACACATATACAACACACACGTGTGCACACGCACACTTACCCGTTCTCCTCGTCCTGCAGAACCTCTCAGCCCCTGTGTGCACTCATATGGGACAGGGATGTGACCGTTCGCTTTAGAAAGACTGCTCCGTGCAGTCACGGAGCAGTCTTTCTAAAGCAACCTTTTAGTGAAAAGATCTTTATAAAAAGATCTTTTCACTGGGAACAGATCGTGCTGTAGTGCAACAGTGAAGTTAAACAGTTCAGCGATTGTCTGCATTTGTCCATCACTTTGCTCTAGGAAGAAAGTTTTCCAGTCTTGCCAATAGAAATAGTCACCTCTTGGTGATATTCAAAATTTGTTGTCATTTCAGAGTGCAACTATCGGATGTGCGTGAAATGGCCGAATGCAAAAGTCTGACTACTAAAAGTCTGACTTTTTATTTTATTTTTTCATTTTTCTGAATATATATGTGGGGGGAGACCCCCCCCCGTAGTCCCTCCACCGTACCTTTATACATTTTTATTAACTTTAACCCCCCCCCCCCCCCCACATTATATCTGCGGAAAAATGGGGGTCAGACTTTTTGCCCTCGGTCATTTTGTTCTATTCCCAACTATCATGTTATTTTATGTTTGGTATTTCTTCCATGGATAGTGTGCCTGTCGCCTCCAATGAGCTAATGGAAGTTTAAACTCCTTCCCCAAATATGTTGCAGCAGTGTGTGGCT
The DNA here is from genome assembly GCF_040938575.1 of Ambystoma mexicanum. Classification (NCBI taxonomy): domain Eukaryota; kingdom Metazoa; phylum Chordata; class Amphibia; order Caudata; family Ambystomatidae; genus Ambystoma; species Ambystoma mexicanum. Next base: position 1,607,572,406 of record NC_090932.1, read on the forward strand.
AGCTGTCAACATGAAGTGGCATGTGTGTTCTAGAAAATATTTGGGATCTCTCCCTTTATTTAATTTTTTTGAGCAAATTAAATACTGAAGTGTCTTAACAAGTGGAGCGTCTAGTGACCCTCTGATGATGATCTGACATTAAGGAAAAATGTTGGGGTGGGCCAAAACAAGCCCACCCAGTTGGAGGAGCACAAATACTGAGTAGCTGCTATGCAAATGGGTCTCATGGCAAGAGAGTACGTGTTGCAAGGAGAATATTTTTCAGCACGTTCCATAGATTAAGGGCAGGTGTTACAGGAGGGAGGCTGTCCAAAAGGTGGTTCTTGTTCTTCTATATTAGTGTTTTTCAGGAAACACATTGCATATCACAAGCCCCTTTCATAACTGTTCTATTGTAATTCCTAGGAATCAATTTGAGGGTGTAGTAATTCAGGAGATGGGCAATTCTACAGCAGGCAGGCTGTCCAGGCTTAGGAGGCGATGGTAGGGATCTGTGTTCCCTTCGCACTAGGATTTATGGTAAGAATGGCCAGTCATGTATGAGAAATCTGACTGCGTTCTCACATTTAACCCTTTTATGACCCGTCCTCGGGTAACAAAGAGAAAGTCAAGGCTGCTAGAACCCGACCCCAGGGGTGAATCTGTGAGGGCGGGTTATTTGAGTGGAAGGTCCTTAAATAGTAGGAATGGTGGGCCCAAACGTAACAACTTAGCCACTACTTAGACCAATCAGCCACTATGAACAACTTAAATGGGGAGGAAACCCAGTATACGTTTAACTAAGATAGGTTAGCAACGTATACTCTGTCTAAGTCCGGGAGGACAAAGATCCGTGTTTAAAGAGGAGACAGAGCTATAGTGTAGATGCCACACATATAAAGACCTCCCATTGGGAGAGCCACAAAAGGACCAGTCGTGGTTAAAATGATAAACATCAGATTTAATAGAATTATGACCTAAAAAGTGATTAAATAGTGTGGTCCACAGTACATACAATTCATAAACATTTTAACATATATCAAACAGTCGTTACGTGATAAGCTAGAATTAGCTAATTGACAGTGTATCAAAAACAGGGATACACTCAACATCAAGGCATCTAAATAGAGGGAAATAAATACCTCCACTGATGCCTGTGGGTGCTCTCTACTCGAAAGGTAGTAGGCGGTGTAGAACTGAGGGTCGTCTCTACCTAGGATATAGAAAAAACATCCAAATGAGCGCTGAGTAGTAGCTCACTAAAAAAGCAGGATATGTGCTTAGGCTTAGCAAATAGCGAAACTAGTATCGCATAAAAAACATATGAAAAGGTGTCCGGGTGAGAGAAACCCAGTGCTGAGAGACAAAACGAATTATCCACAGTGTGCCCCATATAATTCCAGAAGTTGAGAAGAAGTCGGTGACTAGAACCTAAAGAGGTAGTTCAAGGTATAGTCTCTAATCTCGTGTGTTTATAGGAGACAGAAGGCGGCTAGTAACACTCAAAAGTAAACAACTACCCCACAGGCAATACCTTAAAGTTGGCAGTAAGAGTGTCAGTCGTGACCAAATCCGACAGCCCCAGGATATAATCCTGCCGCCAGCGCTAGTGCTGTGTGGATAGTACGGAGAGTGCCGTCTGTTATGCGGGCAGCAGTGCAGCAGGACTGGGCGACCGATGTGCGAGTGGTAGTCAGGGAAATACAGTAGTCCTACAACTATGTTGGAAGAGAAAAGAGATGTAGAGCAATGTGGTTAGTCATGGCAGCCATCATGGAATGATGTTTAAACACGGGCCCAAACGTAAGACATGGTAACCCCCTTTCATAAGACTGGTCTGCGTGGCTGAGTCCAGCAGAGGATCCCTTTTTGTGTGGAGGCAGCTGTGTTGGGACTGGGACCTGAGACAGGTCACCGGCGGAGATCCCAGGAGACTTGTGGGGCCAAATTCTGGTCACAGGGCATGAGAACCTCGGCACAGTGAGCTGAGGAGAAAGGAGCAGAAAGATCAGCGCAACCTCTGGGAAACCGGAGGAGAAGAGGACGCTGAGATGCTGGAGGAAGACACACTGTAGCAGAGTGCCTTTGTGTGGCGAGGGAACCGTGCCTACAGGGAGCCGGAGAGCGAGGGAGAAGGAAGCCTTGGAAGCAGGTCCTTTTCTGTGACCGACAGATGCTTGACCCCTAACTGGAAGCAACACTCTAGGGGTGTCTGCGAGGCAGAAAGCAGCAAGGCGACCAGTGAGTTTTGAGTGATGAGAGAAAACCTGGTGCGCAAATGAACAAGTGAATTACATTGTAGCGGAGTAGTCGCATACAATCGGAACGTTCTCGAAAGCCTCCGAAATAAAACTGAGAGAAATTGGACAGCAGAAGGGGGAGCTGTGCAGTGGGAGCAAAAACCAGCTCGCCAAATTAATGGGAAACCTTTAATGAAGTGGCTGGAAACTCTGTTACTGAAGGGTTATGCACACTAATAAAGAGCATGAATGCAAGAGAAGAAGCTGACATGGAATGGCAGAAGGTGGACACGTGAAATGTGGGCAAACGCTTGATCTACAAGGGCCTCTGGTTGCACAACCTATAGTGGCCGGACCCTGCAGTCTGTTAACTGCGCCACAACCAGGGTGACGCATTAAAGATAAAGCATGTTGAAACAAAGGAAGTAAGGAACAGTGTGTTTTTAAGAGAAGTGGTTTGAGCTTGGGGAAGGGAACTGTGAGGTTCTGTTGAACTTAGTAGGGTGCACTGAACATTGTGCATTGAGAACAAGTGTGATTTGGACTTGGGGAAGGAAAACCCCAAGGCTAGGGCAATCCACTGTAACAAGCATCTTTTGGAACTGTAATTTGTACTTGGGAAGGGAGCCAGAGATAGCTCCGTATTTTGTTTTGGACAATGTTTTGTTGATTAAGAATATCCCTACCCTTTGTTTAGTATTAAATGTGAGGGCAAACACAGATTTTGACACCACAGACATCTTTTTAGTTTTGACATAGGCAGTCATTCCTTAGTTGATTTAAGAAGGGAAAATCCCACCTTAGTGATGGGGCAAGGTGTTAATCCATTGAAACACTTGTGTAGAGGCACGTTATGAATGACTTGTATCATCCTGACTCTTTCAATAAAGGTTTTGAAACTGTATTCCTTGTTGTATGTGTCAGTCTCTTGATACCATGCCTGTCTCACATATGTAACATTTCAATTAAAACGCCTGTGCTGGGTATTGTGGTGGATTTGTGTATACAAAGGATGAAATATTCCTGCGATATGAGATTTTTTTTTTTAAACTTTATTTTTAAACATGACACACATCACAAAGAGTAAATTATGAATGGATTGTGTCCTCCCATGTATTCCTCATCTTATGATATCTTTTTTCCAGCTTCAGCTGCTTTGGAGAAATGTTTCTTCTTGGCAGAGGGTACTGTGCATCGAGACGGTCGGCCTGATGCCCATCTCGGTTGGCATCATGGTCTATTGTATATACCACATGCAGCACCCGTTGGCTTCAGTTCTGTTTTTCTGCGAATGGGATTGCTTCGAAGAATTACGGCGCGCTTCAGTTTTCCACAAAACCGTTTTCGAGCTGGCCTTGTCTTCGACTCCTGCTACTGCGTAGACCGGTTTCAAAAGTGTCTAAAATGTAACACCAAAACGTCCATCACGGACCCACATAAAATAAGGATCTGGTGCCTGGGCATCGAGCACAAAACCGCTGTCGAGCGCTCATGCATCCAAAATAATACCTCGCCATTCTTTCAGATGTTTTGACAGTCTGCCTCCCACTGGGGTGTCGTGAGTCAAGACCTCAGTAGTTTTGAGGTGGCTGTAGAGGCTGATGGTAAAGTTGCTGCTTCTTGGGTGGGCTTTGCACCTCTCACTCGTCCACCACGAAGGAATCTTCTTTGTCCTCTTTTACCAGCCTGTCCTCTTGCTCTTCCAACGGAGGAGTAGTAGCGAAAAGACCTACCCCTCCAAGATGATCCGCTGTGGGGAAAATGCTGTGGCTGCCTGATGGCGCCACCTATGGACTTGGCGGTCTAAGGTCTGCAGCTTTTCAAGACTTTAGTCAGCCTTACTACCAAATAAATGAGATCCATAAAAGGGCATGTTAAGGAGTCTAGATTGTACATCAGGTGCAAACCCTGACTTCCTCAACCACGCAAATCGGTGTATGACCGTGCTTGCCGTCCTGGCCCTGCTGATGCTGTCAAGTGTCCAGACCTGATTGCAAAGACTCTCACATGGCCTCCTTGCCATCCCTTAAGTTCAAGAAGCTGTCCCTTTCCTCACCTTCAGAGATATGATCAGCTGCAAAGCTGCACAGTCCCAAAGGGTGAATAGAGTTAGCAGACTTTAAAGCCATGCTGCTAGCAGAAAAGAATGTCTTTGCCCATGAGTCAGCGCATTTATCATCCCTATCAGGGGTATGGTTGGATAAGCAGCTTGCTTGGAGGCGGATGTACCAGACTTTCCAGAGTTGGATGTTTTGACAGGTAGCAAGGGTCGCTACTGGAGCGCCTGTATTTTATGTGAGATTTCCATTTACTGCAGGGCTTGACTCTGGAGCCTCCTAGTTTGCCACAACCCTTTTTTGGAGTTCCACATGAAATGGTAGTACAGGGCCATATTGAGGACCTTAGTCCAATGTGTCTGTAAGGTTGTCTTGCTCAAATGAAGGAGCTGATCTACTCCATCCTAGTAACTCTAGAACTCCAGACATTGGGCTTCTGTATGATGCATCCGCATGATCCGCTGGGTCCGGCTTCCAAAAATCTAGCTCTTGAAAGGTGTCCACCAACTAGCTGTCTGTAGGGTGTCATGTAGCTCCCTAACCCTTGTCTCTTCTGAAATGAATAATTCAGGGACATATGAATACTAGGCGTATCCAATTGAAGCCCACGTGGAGGGGTTTCATCTGAAGTTTGATAGCCCTCCTATTGAGGATAAGGACCTGAAAAAATCCTTTTTAGGTAGAGGTTTAGAAACCTTTTCTTTTCTTGAGGCAAAGGCATTGATGAATGCACAGCCGGCATCAATGTTTTTGCATCAGCGTCGATGGTATCATCGATTTGTCCTTGGACTTGACACAATGGTTTCTTCAACGATTTCTCTTCTCGTTGAGTACTCGTAGACTCTCGAGGTCTTAGGCTTATGAACCGGGCTCGAGAACGCACAGGATTTTGCCTTGGCCTTATGTTTGTCATCAACCGTAGTATGGCCTCTTTACTTATCTTTCGAGGAGGACAGGGCCTGTTACTCGAAGATTTTAAACATTTTCCTTCTAAAGAGGTCTTTTGATGAAGAGGAGTGTCTGCTCATTGAAGAAAAAAAAACATTGCCACTCGAGCTTTATTTTTTTGTTGAGGAGATGAATCTCTTGACTCATGGGATGACCCAAATTTCAAAGGAGTGGGCAGGGATTTGGGGACAATCCTACCCATTGACAGTTTAGCTTTTCACTCTTTTAAGGCCTTACCAGTCATCGACTGACTGGATCGACAAGTACTACCTCCCCTTCATCTCCTTCATACAGAGTTCTTGGGATCATCCACCGGGAAGCCATTCACTAAATGTTCCGGATCCCTTCCTGTTGCAGGAAATGTTTACCCTGCTAGAGAAAGGTGCTATAGCACCAGTACCTGTGATGTAGAGGAACAAACGCTGGTATTTTCTAATCCCCAAGAAGGATGGAGGACTGAGACCTATCTTGGACTCGAGATACTTGAACAAGTTGCTCAGGGAGGACAAGTTCAAGATGGTCACACTTTTTCAGATCCTTCAGGCCCTCCAGCTCCATGATTGGATGGTATCATTGGACCTTCAGGATGCTTACTTTCATGTGCCAATCCATCACAAGCAAAGGAAGTACCTGAGGTTCGCCGTTGGCGGTTCTTATCAGTTTCGAGTTCTGCCATTCAGACTGACCTCCGCCCCAAGAGTTTTCACCAAGTTAATGGCGGTGGTGGCTGCAAGTTTCAGGAGAGGGGGGGGGTCCACATCTACCCCTACCTAGACGATTGGCTGATCAGGGCACGTTCACCCGAACAGGCCCAGGAACATCTCGGCATAACCTGCCGCTCTCTCCACACACTGGGCTTCTCCATCAATTACAAGTCCCACATGATACCATCTCAGAGACTCCAGTTCATTGGAGCGGTCCTGGATGCATCCTTGGGAATAGCCTTGACACCCAAGGTGAGGGCTCACCACATTTTGCAGATGGTCACCAAGTTTCAGAGTGCCCAGCATCTTCTGGCCTTCCACTTCTTGAGGTTGCTCGGACTCCTGGCATCCTGCATTTTCCTGGTGCCAGAGGCTCACCTGAGAATGTGATCCTTTCAATTTGCCCTTAGATCTGAATGGTCCCAATTTTCAGGCAGGATGTCGGACCTTTAGGTTCCAGGCAGAGTAGCACAGGATCTCCTGTGGTGGGCCTGCGAGGACAACATCCTGAAGGGAGAACCTCTTTGGCAACCATGGCTGGAGAGAACAGTAGGTACGGACGCCTCACTCACGGGTTGAGGAGCCCATGGCAACAATCTGACAATAAGCAATCAGACGAGCGGTGAAAGCTTTTCTGCCTTCTGTGCAGGGAAAGAATGTCCTGATAATAACTGACAACACAGTAGCCATGTACTGCCTCAACAAGAGAGAATATGTCCTCTCCTAACCTTTCACGCTACTAAACCCCTAATCTCCTCCCTCATCTTCTCCAGACTCTTCTACTGTTCCATACTCTTCTTTGGACTCCCCTCCTCTCACCCCTCCCCCCTCAAATCCATCTACCACTCTATCCGCTCCCTCTGCCTTCTCTCGCCTCACGATTCCATCTCCTCTTCCTTTGACTCACTAGGCAGGCTCCCTTTTCACTCCCAGCTTAAATTTAACTTCCTCTATCTAGTTTTCAAAGCCCTCTATTGTCTTGCCCCTCCCTATCTATCCTCCCTTCTCACTTTCTACACCCCTTCTCGTTCTCTCCGTTCTGCGGATCTCTTCCTTCTCTCTCCTCCTCAACCCTGTGCCCCTTCCCACTTCCGCTCCTTCCAACTTCTCGCTCCTTTCCATTGAAACCGCCTTCCCCTCCCCATCTGCTCTACTACCTTCTTCCCCTCATTTCGCACTTCTCTAATATCCTACCTCTTCCATCCCCCTAGCATCTTTCAGCTTCCTCTCTCTCCACTGAATCCTCCCCCTCCTTCACCTTCTAACCCTCCTCTCTCACTTTGGTCCCCCTCCATATGCACTTACAATCACCAATAATTTAAATTGTTCCTTGTACTGTTTTCTGGTTTGATTCAATGTCATGTATTGCTTGTTGTAATTGCTTGTTCCTCATGTAAAGCGCTTTGGATTAAAGCGCTATATAAATTTAAATAAATACAAATACTTTTGGGACCATCGATAAATATTAGGACCCATCAATAGGACATGTTAAGGTTAAAGGGTGATAAATAATGGACAAAAAGATTGGTTTGCATCTTATGTTGAAGCTAGATTTGTGCACTAGCTCCTCCCCTAGTGGTAGCTTCTGATCACTGCTTAATGTGGGATACCCAGGAACTGGTTTTAGTCTCTGCTTATCCAACCATAATTCCAATCCCTGAATGAGAACCAGGCAAAGGGGCATGTTATGGTCACAGTGTCCAGCTAAATATTTAAGCCTGTCTGTGTGCTCCTTGAAGCAGCATTTGGGTGTGCATTGTAATGCATTTCTCATGTCTGTTCTTTTGGAAAGGGTAGGGGTACAGTGACATGCCTGGTTGTGTACAGTTTGGGTTGGTGACCATGTCACCTGGATGTGTTTGTGTGGTGTGCATTTCAGTGTTGGTGGCTTGCGTGTTCTGACCCGGTTTGTATGTGTTTTGTGATGTGTACTGATGGTATGAACGGCAATTGGGTTCCCATACATGTCATGCTAGCATGGTCTTGGGGTCCAGTTCTCATGTCTGTTTTCTATAGGTTGCTGTAGAAAATGTATGGTGCAGTGATTAGTGTTTGCTTATATTTTGATTGTAACAATAGCTTAGTGTTATGGCAGGTGGATGTGTAGAAGTTTGATTGTGGTGGCATCCACATATTGTTGCTTGTATTTTATATCTTGCCAATTATTTTCTCTTGTTTTCATTTTTGTCTATACCAGACGGTTGCATTTTGTAGTGCCCGACAGGTGTGATGCGGTCTGTTATAAGGTGTTTGTGAGAGGAAGATCTTTGTCTCCTTCTCTTTGAAGTGTAGTTAACCCTTTCGTGTATGTGGGGATTTTGTATGGTTTGCACGCTATATATTGGAACGAGTAGGAGTTTAGTGTGAATTTTGGGGGAAGAGGGTGTTCATTATGGTGGTTTCTCCTTATGTTTTGCAAGAGGGAGAGGTATTGTGTGTATTTAGGTACACCCTGTAGTTGTGTTGTGGGTGGAAATGTGGAAGTAATGTAAGTAGACCTTTCTCTTTGGTAGTGAATATGTGGGGGAAAGCTATAACTATTTGTCAGTTATTACCACTTGTTCTGCTGCTGATGTTCACCAATACATTTCTTTCCTTCATTGCCTTAAGGGGAAGGTGTGTAGTGGTGAGTGAATGGATAGTTATGTCATGTCCAGATGTTATTGATGGAACTGAAGTGGCATAATCTAAAATGGAGGTTCCATCAGTGTTAGTTGGGATGGAGGCTAAGAGAAGACCAGCTTGGGTGGTGGGTACCAGTGTCTCTGGAAGGTCCCAGCTTGTACCTTGGGAATTGGAGCTAATAAAGACTCACAACCTACACTGCAGTTGATGACATCTCTGCTTGACTCCTGTCTACATCTTTTGAAATATACCCGGTACAGCCACAAGGGCTATCTGTACATATTGCCTCTATTCATTCAGGTTCCAAAATGTAGTCTTTCAAATGGAGGGCCATTAATTGTCCATCAGATGCAACTAGCTTTACACTTGTGTTCTGTATCTTTCAGAAATGTGGGTACGTTTATTTATCGGTTTTAACCTAAATGAGCATGTCTTTCTCATTGCAGCCCTTGATTTGTTGGATAAAATGTTGACGTTTAACCCTCATAAGAGAATTGAGGTTGAGGAAGCTTTGGCTCACCCTTATCTGGAACAGTATTATGATCCAAGTGATGAGGTAATTACAATTTTGCCTTCTTCAGTTCTCAAATGTGGCATGTTTTTGCTGTTAGGAATGTTTCATTTGTAGGCCTTATTTTTTGGCATGAGAGGAACATCTGTGATTGTAATAAAGTTTGCGTTGTTTGGTTACCTTTGTAGCTTGTGTGTTTGCTTATGGAGAGTTGTTGAGCAATGTAGCAACATGTTTTATCCTACGCAAGTGGGTATCTACAAAACCTGCCACAAAGAGGACTTACTCAAAAGGCCCCATTTGTGTTCAAAGTTTATATCCGTCTTCCATGAGGTATTCTCTGTGGCCTCCCAAAGTCTAAGCTGTTTTGAAAGTCAAAAGACTCTTTAATCCTTGCTATGGGATGTAAGAAAGACATGCTATTCGGGATAGGGGTGTGGTGGGGAGGAATGTTGTGAGGAAATGCATGGGCTCAATGTGACCAAAGCCCTGGTGCTCTCTAGGCTTAACTGTGGCAATAGCCTCCGCCTGAATCTACCATCTTCCACTCTGCGGCCCTTCCAGCTAATCCAGAAGAGGGCAGTGAGACCTGTCATTGGCCTTAAGCACAGGTACTGCATCTCTCCTGCACTAAAAAATATTCACTGGTTCCCAGTTGCTGCACAGATAAAATTCAAATCCCCTGCATCATGCACAAGGCGGTCTGGGCCCCTGCACCACACTATATTCAACTTTATCTTATTAAATACTCTACCTCTAGACCACTACGCCCCTCTTGCTCCAACTCTGTGTGTAAAGCGTTCTGCTAAACAGAGGGCAGGTGGTTATTCGCGTTCCTCAGCTGGCTCCTGTTAGGAAAGATTTCATATTTGAATGTAATTTTCGATCCATGTGTCAACCCCCAAACTTTTTGCTGCTGTTTTGCACCCTGATCTAACCTTTGCCAGAGAAGCGCAGCCCTCAGCCGCACTCCTCTGGGCTTTCGCTCAATTCTTATGGGGAAACTGACATGCCCTTAAGACAGTCAGTACTGGGAGACTTTGTTTCCCTTAGTCCTTTCCTCATGTTGCAGCTTTTGTGCAACATGTAACAAAAGTGCAATGCAACTTACTTTACCGCACTCTTGGGTCTCTAGTCATTCCAAAGGCCCTAGAAACTCTTGCTGGACTTATTATGAACTGTGCAGGTGTGTCACGGACATGACTGGTGGCAGCTATCGTTTCTCTTATGTTTTGAACCCTTTTTGCCATATTATCCGCGCTTACTGCGTTTGGCACGAATAGGTGGCCTGGCTCCAAAATGGCCATGCCACGCGGTTCTTTGTCCTGTCCTTTGGCCATCTTGCCCCTTCACCTTCCCCAGGTCGAGCCGACCCTGTCGTTCCTTATTTGGTCATGCACTTTCCCGCGAAACCCAAAGCTTTCGTGGGCTTCTGCATGCCTTATGTGTGTGCCTCCAGGATGTGGGCTGGGATGTCTGTTCCCAACACACATCCTGGGTGCCAGAGAGTCTGGAGTGTACTGAATGCCTAGGACCACAGTGGTCTGTGATTGGTACACGTACGGAGTGAGTGTTTGTGAGCAGATCTCCCATTGGGTCCTCTCTGTTTTGGCGCAAAGGGAACTTTGGATAAGAGGAGGCCGAAAACATCACTACCATGTCGATCTCCTGAGTTCACACCGAACAAGGGATAAGGAGCCAAGTATCCTGCAACAAGAAGCCCAGTCAAGGAACCGCTGGTGACCCGCTGGAAGGTTTGGCACCCTGAGCCCGCTGTTGTCCTGCGAGACCCCCCTGCATCTGATCGTCCTAGAAGGTCTGCGAAGGCACTTCGACCCACTGGAATAGTGAGAACATCTATTCTCGGCACCTTCATCAAACCCTGTAAGTAAGCCTCTTCGGAAGTGTCCCTGGGCCAACCAGTGGGCTGACCAGTTTACACGGGACGTTTGTTCTGTCACCGCCGATGTTTCGGGGAAGCCCGCGAAACTTGGCATACTGCTTGCTCTGTGTCCACGGCACCCTCACACCGAATTTCGTACACTTGGCATTCCCAGGTCTGAAGTGAGATGAGTGCACCCGGACCAGAGTAAAAGCGGTTGCCGTGTTGCCCTGCTGTGGTAACGACCTGTGCACGTTCGCTGCATTTGTGAACCCCTCGATCCCGAATCCTGCTAATGCGGAATCTACATGGTGTCGAGACATCCTGATTGTCGCATCCGAACCTGCCAGCAACTGGAACTGAACTGTCGAAGTCTGGGTCTGCCTGCGTCTGGGACCTGTGAGTATTCCATACCCCAACCGGTGGCCCCTAGCACAGGCACCCATTTCTTTGCTACTGCTGTTGCGAAATAGCGGATCCATCCCACACTTTCACCCTGCCTCTGCCCGCAAGTGGAGGTCTTGCTTGAGTATTGGGGACTTATTCTTCATCGCTTCATCCACCTTCCTGAACTGTCAGTAACCCTTGTAGAGACTCTATTTTGTCCATTGGCACAAGCGCGTGCATGTACTATTGAGCATAAGGCTCCTCTCTTCGTAGGGCTTGGACTGCCTCCTAGTAAGGTGTATTTCTGATGTTGAACTGGGTCTAATGATTACTTGCACTGCCTGTTTTCCTCCCCGTCTAGGTGGTCTACATATGTCGTGCTCCTAACTCCTTAGACCACTCGGTCTTGTATATATATTGTATTGATTGTGATGTGTTGGTTTACTTTAGTATTATTGTGATTCTTTGCTATGGTCGATGTTACAATGTGTCTATATTTTTAATATAACACCTGTCTGGAGTAATTTGTAAGTGTCCTTGTTTTGTGTGCTCATTGAGGTCTTTGTCACCCTCACCCCTCTTGAGACTTAGTCTTGACCGCCTCGCTACCCTGATTGGTCTGGCTTGTCCAGAGGTTACCCTGTTCCAAGAAACTAGGCTGGCCTTCTGAACCTCTGCCCCTCCAGGTCAGAGTTCAGAAATCCATCTTAACAGCTCCTTCCTATGGAACAGCTACCCCCTCCCTCTGTGCTTTGATCAGGATCTCTTTAAATTCCAGAAGCTCCTTGAGACTCTCCTCCTTACCTCCTCCTTCCCTTCTTCTCTCCCCTGCTTAGCCCGCAGTTGCTGCGATTGGTGTCCTGGGCCCTTATGCATCCTCTGGGACCTGACCTCCCGTACACAATCGGCCCAGCTCTTGTCTATCCTCTGCACTTGCACTTACCCCCTCAGCCCTAGAGGCTCGCACGTACACCCCTCGTGGCTCCAGGCCGTTTAGCACTCCACATTCCTAGCACTTCATCAGTGGCTCACCCATGAACTCAGACTCCCCAGCACTTACCCCACCCTGCCCTCTTCCTTGCTGCACTTCAACGTTCTGAATACTCACAAGGCATATTAGGTTTGTTCTCTTTTCCTTCCTCCCACATTCCCACTGACCTTAAATATTGTGTTTTTTATGTAGTTAAATGTATTTCCCGCTCCTGCTCCCTTCCCTTGCCCTGTGGGCGCTTTAAAACAGTATTTTCCTATTGTATAAGCGCCTAACAAGCAACCAATAAATACATTGAGACGCTGCCTCTGAGGTTCCCGCTTTAGCAACCAGTCCCTCCAATCCTATGTCTAGAATGCCTAGCTATTGGACAGTACCTTTTGCAGGTGCATAGCATTTTCACATGGAAAAAGCTGTGCTTTCTGTCCCTGCTCGTTTCAGGCTTCATATCCACCATTCATTGTGTCAATTTCAGCTTTCCTGTAGCACATTTACTCCCCAAGACCCATTAAAGCTCTGGGGGTAAACAGAAAGGGAAGGGAGGTGATGGAGAGCATATAGGGGAGAGGGGGTGGATGAATACAAATGTTAAGTTAGTTGCTTGTGTGTGGGTTGTCTTTCACCTTAATGACTAATTCAGAAAATAAATTCTATCATGAACATAGGAACGAGGGTGGCTTTATTTTTCCTGCTCTTTCTGCCCCAGCTGCTACACATTGGTCCTATTTCCTCTCCCTCTTTTTCTCTCCAGCAGATTTAATATTCCTTTTACTGAGTGTTGAAGACCCATCTTTCTCAATGAGAAAAATATAACCGTATGTTACTTATTTACATACATATGTTTTACTTGAATCCTCTGCCGATTAAGTTACACTGATACCTTAAGCAGGCACATTTTACCAAGCCGCTGAGTCCCATAGGTGGCCTATGCACTGCAGTACATTCTGATGTTAGACAAAGTATACAGAGCTTTTATTTTGATGTACACATTGGTCTCCTGTATACAGCTGCAACAGGCTTATTTTTTAATCATTCCGTCATTTGGCAACCATTAAACATTATTTTTCAGAATCTCTTTTTAGTGTCAGACTACATTCTGGACACTATCGTAAAGACAAAGAAGGGGATGAGGATAGCTGATGGTAGTTTAGTCTCTGGGAGTTGATCCCATTGGAATAAGCAACAGACACAGCTCCTTGTGGGCCTGTTGGAGGATTAAACTGGCTGGCCTAAGAGTTGAGGAGTAGGCACATCCATGTACAGACCTCTGCAGGAGGACTAGTTTTGAGCTGCCATGTTGAATGCTGCTCTGTAAGGACTGCACACGCTGCATGGGCAGCACCTTTGCTGTTTGCCTGGTGTAGTCCTTAATCATAGTAAAAGTCCTCAAAGGTACCCAGTGTTAAATACTAGTCACAGACACGAACAGTCTTTTTCTTTCTACAGGTTTCGGTAGAACCTTGCTGTTTGAGGTTGGGGACTAGCATGAAGGGGCCCTTCTGTTAGCGGCTATGTGGCCATTGCCTCTATGAGCAGGTCTGGCTAAAGGGAACAGAATAAGGATGTCTAACTCCCCCCTTAATCCTGTTGAAGTATACCTTTGTGCATTCCCTCTCACATGTATGACTCCCCATTACCCTCCCGGACAGGCACCCTGTTGGGAGGGATTTTCAGGACCACTACTGAAGTAGCGTTCTCAGAAGTCCATCTTTGTGCAATACTTGCAGATCCACTATGTATTTACAATCTCCCTGGTAGTGACTGAGCATTAAAGTGTAAACTAAGGAGATCTGGGGACTTGCGTGAAGTAGTTAATATACACAATGATTGTCAAGCATAGCTTGTCCATGAGGCAAGTATAATAGCATAATAATGTGTTTTAACACAGAAGCTAACACTAAGTTATGTAAAAGATTATGCACACACACACTCGCAGCATCAATTAAAGGCCCTATGCTTGAGGTGGATAAACCCCCTCCCCCCCCAACCCAGCAGAAGCCACATAGTCTGATAGACACACAAGGGGTGTGGGGGGGTGATCCAGATGTAGCTGATGCACAGACCAACACGCTTGAACCGCCATAAGAGAGAGACACTCGATTTGCCCAGAGAGGATCAGTTCATGAATGAGGCCTTCCTTAGCAGGATAGTTTTAAAAAGAAGTATATGTTGCGCAGGTGTTTCCTCTTATGCGCTGGCCTAAAAATTGGTATTGGTCAGTTTTCTGCTCTATGCATACCACTAGAAAACAATCACTATAATGTCTGGAAAACATTAGCAAAGATCATAAAGATATGTTTATTTACTTCAATTGTTCAATGCAATACAATATTAAGTTGTTGCAGGTAATCTTAACTGGATAGCTTAATACTTGCTTTGCCATTAATGATTATAGTGTTCTCCATTTGCATGGATAGACAAAAATGCCAGTTTTTCATTTTTATTTGCCCACTCTTGTAAATACTTGTTTTGTATTTTTTTTAGATTGACATACCCTGCAATTGATTAAACTATGTATTGAATACACATGTACACTTGGTAACTGAATGTCTTTATTCTAATTCATTCAGGGTTCCTCTGTATACCCTCTGCAAGACATCAATATAGGCATCTGTTCACACGTTTGCAAAACATTACTTAATAGATACTCCCCTATCTCTTAGGTCAGGCCATATTGTAAATGTAAAACCTGTTAATGACACCTCTACACAAACCTCTAGTAACATACCTCTCACTAATCTATGCATAGCATGACATTCACAATCTCCAAAAGGCAAAATGTTACTTTCCCAGTGATAGTCTCCCTGGAGCGTGTATATGTTAAGTCACATGTACCCACTCGACCCCCCTGATGGAAACAGGATCCATTACCTGACGAACAAAGTTAAATATACCACCCAAGAATTCTAAAGTGTCACTACGCTCTCACTCCTCACAGAAAATAAGCAATCTAAGGGCGTAGGCACTGAGGCACATTGTGGTTACTTAAATGTAGGGTAAGAATAGTGTTTATGCCTACATTTACTTTGGAAGCAAACAACGTGTAATATTCCAGACAACTACCACACGATGGCAGAGCATATGTAGGATTTGACTCTAAACAGCTGCAAACTCTGTAAGGACTACTACTGGGTTAGTAACATTTGTCATAAACAGAACATTAGGGGGGTCCAGTTGGGACACAAACTACACTTTAGATCAAAAGAGTTATTCCACAATACTGTGACACAAACGAAAGGGGCGGTTACATAGTGATAGCCTATAAAACAGTATGTAAGTTTCCTGTGGAGGAATAACACAAAAGCAAGTATCTTGTGGGACCCCAGACCGAATTCCTATACCCGTGATTCATCACCAAAGGTAAAGTTAGCAGCAGGCCATAACTTTATGCCCTATTAGTCAATGGGGGAAATACTGAGCGGGGCACAAAAAGGTTATGCAGCCTGGAGCCTAAAGCCTTGGCCAGGAAGACCATTGGCTCTGATAGACTAGGTCTTTAGTGGCGGCTGTTCTCACAGTTGGTTGCAAATTTGTGGGTTCAGAGGTGGCTTCTGGGACAGTTGGGCCCAGGGAGTTGCAAGCGCTCATGATTCAGTATTCCTCTGTATACCATCTGTAAGGGAGCAACATAGGCATCTGTTCACATGGTTACGAAACATTACTGTATAGATACTCTATCGCTCTGTTATGCTCACCTCCTCTCTACGGGGGCGTTGGGGCACGGTTGCAGCCCTCACAGGGATGTGTCTTGTCCTGGATTTGCGTTCCCCTTCTGTACTGATGGCTACCAGGAAGGTACTTCTTAGGGTCGCTCCTGCGTAGATTAATCAGCGTGAGTATGCTAGTTTAAGGCCCTTGCCCCCACTTCCCATCCCTTTGAGGCGCGATTCTCCGTAGATGCGCTGCTGGGGAAGGCTCACCTGGTTCTTAATGTCTGTGGGCCCTCCGTCCTGCTACATCTGGCAGGGGCGCTTGATCGTCGAGGACCGAGTTCCTTCACTGGTCCTATGCGAGCGGTAGTCCAGTCCTGCTGCGACTAACCACTCCTCTTTAGGTAAGTAATGTGCTTGTTTGTCTTCCCTTGCGTGTTTGTTTTCAGCCCTCCTGTTACCGTTTGTTTCTTTGTTATGCTGTTCGTTCTGTGTGTTGCTGTCCGTTCTCTACGTAACCCTGTTCTTTTGTTCTCTTCCCGTGTAGGTGACGGTACGGACCTGTAGCTGCTGAGTTAGATGGCGGCAGCCGGTGTGATGAGGAACGGGACGAGCGACTGCTGGTTACAGGTAGGCTGACTCGTAGGGATGCGCGTGTGTTTTAAATGCAGCACGGTTCTCGGATGGTGAAATGTTCTAACCTTGTTGTTTGTCTTCCTTTGCAGCTAGCGAGTTCGGGAAAAAAGACTGCCGTGCAGCAATGTCTGAATCAGGATCGTCGTATTCCAGGTGGTGAGTATCTGCAGGTTCATACAGCGGTGAGCGTCGCATTGCATCGGAGTGCAAGGTAACACAAAGCACGGGCCTCGAGGACGGAGCAGCTCATATAGCTAGGCTTTTGGGCCACGCCCATTAGTCTGGCCTGCCTGCCACACCCAACCACTCCCAGCAGCTTACACGTTAAGCTGGGCCTGGGAAGTACCCAGCAGCATGCACGTGAAAAAGGCCTCAAATAAAGCGGCCTGAATAGAAATAAAGTAGTGCTGTGTTAATTCTTCACATGAGCCGTGTGTGTGTGTGTGTGTGTGTCCCGAAGGGACATGAATGGGGCAATCTTAGGCAGCGACCCATGGCACCCACTACTTGGGGGTGTTGCACCTGTGTCCTTGGGCCAGTGGTCGTGACACGCTCATAGGTCAGTCCATATGAGACAGGAGATTCTGGCATCTCCATTCTGGAAAGGCTGACATTTCAGGCTGGAATGGTAGGCTTCTAATAAATACCTATTATTCCTAGTGCTCAAGCCAATGTTCTGGCTAGTAGAGCATTACATAGTTACTCCTTCATGCTGCAACTTTCTGATGTTTGACCTCCCCTCACTAAGCTGGTCTCCCTTCACTCACCTTGTCAGATAAGTTGTGCCATTGGTTACAGTGGCTTTCTCTGCAAGAGGATACTGGCTACTCAACAGTCCTTGTCAACGTATTGCACACTGGATATGGCCGATAGGAACTTTCATTATGCCTCGATTGTTTACAAGCATGTCCTTCAAATGATAGTGCACTCTGGTTTCCTCCAGATTCCAGAGGGAGTTTTGGGGTTTCAAGCAAGGCAAGAAGTATTTCCCTAGAACTAGGTGTCTTCAAGAAGGCCAAAGGCTTCTGAGCTTTCCCTAAAATCCCTCCCAGTGGCAGAACGCTGGACACAGTTAAGACTGGTGTATGAGGCATCCAATTGCCCGGCTCAATTGGCAGTAGTCAAATGGTCCTCTCCTTCAGAAAATGCAGATAAAGGCTTGGATTCCTGGGCAAAAGGGTGCTTCAGAACATCGCCTTACATTTCATGCAGGTGAAGGCGACTCCCTCCTGGGTGTCTATAGTATGAAATTCAATTGAGAGAATGGCGTGTATACATCTCCCTTCATAACGGAGAGGCCAATTTCTTGCAGAGTTTTGAGTCCAATGCTTTAGCCTAGGACTTTCTGAAGTCTGTGGCAAGTTGCAATGCTATGGCTGCAAATCGTGTGTGTATAACCTGCCCTCAGACGCTCAATGGCTCAGCAGGACAAAATTGATTCAGGAGCCACCGGATAAAGTATGGGCACTTTTCCTGTTCGATGGTAACTGTTTTTTTATTCTTCATCATGTGAGCTGCAGTGACACCATGAGGTAGCTCAGTTTAACAAAATGTGAGTTTGCGACAATGCCCGCGTTCTGTTGAGAAGGTGGCCCCGTTTCTGGTATGAACCCCCCCCCTGCCGTTTGTGCTCTGGTGTGAATGAGCCACCCCTCCACCCCCCCTCCATTGTCTGTGTTCCGGTGTATGTGCCTTCATTAATTGGACTCTGCAGTTGTGTGTAGCTGCCGCCCTGCAATATAGGGCTGGCACCATGTCCCTGCCCTCCGATCTTGGCAATGCATCGGTTTGTAGCTGCCGCCATGTAACATGTGTCGTACACCATGTATTTGTCCACTTATTTCTGACTATGCACATGTATGTAGCTGCCACCGTGTAACATGTGGCTGGCACCATGTTTCGAGGGGATTGGGTCTTCCGACGTATTCCATATCTATGACAGATAATCACCACAGCTGTGCTGTTTCGGAACATATCCTGCGTCGATGTAGATACGCTGTCCTCGAGGGCCTTCGTCGAGCCGACGTCACCGGATGTTATAAGTAGGACGCACGACGCCCGTAGCCTCAGTTCCGTTTTCTCCGCGAACGTGTTAGCTTCGGAGATCTCGGCACGCCTCGGTTCTTCGGAGTTCTATTCCTTTGGTTCTTCGAACCTGTTTGTTTGTGAGTCCATGATGTCTTCGTCTTCTTCTACCCCGTGGCCGGGTTTAAATAAGTGTTGGGACTGCGATTCCAAGATGTCGCTGACGGACCCGCACAACGCCTGCCTCTGGTGCCTCGCTGAGGACCACGCCACGGATGATTGTGACGATTGCCAGTCGTTAACTTCGAAGGTCTTGCGGGAGCGTAAGAAGAAGCTTTCTGTCGGTAAGGTGGCCAAGCCCCGGCGGTTGAGATCCACTGGGCTTTCGACTGACGATTCGAGGGGCGACTCTCTGCATCGTCGGCTTAAGTCTGGGGGATCTAGGTCCTGGAGCGGGTCCCGCCATTCCTCTGCCTTTTCGAGGCACTCACAGAAGCGCGATCACCGGTCACCGTCCTCGTCCGAGGACTCCGCCCGTCGGCGGGTTGCTTGTCCCAACAAGCATTCCACTCCTGCGGAATGAGATTCATTTCGGCAGGAGATGATGGCGATTTTTCAGTCGCAGCGCTCCGTTACGTCCGCACCGTCGAAAGACGCCGGCCGTGACCATGTTAGAGCCACCACTCGCACGCCTACGGGCTCGGGTGGTCCGAGGTCTCGATCGGACAAGGTGGATCGCTCTAGACATGCCCGCTCCAGGTCCTGGTCCTCGAAGCCCTCGAGACTGTCGGAGCCTGTGAGGTCTTCGAAGAAGACATGGGCGCCGAGGTCGTCGAGGGACTCTCTCTCTCGAGGCTCCGGCCCCGAGGAAGCCATCGCCGCCATCGGCGCCCAGGCTGATGAAGGACACGCTCGGGGGCTCTGCCCTCGAGGGCTGTGTCGAAGCCGTCGGCGCCACGCTCGACGGCGATGCCGATTCCATAGACGCCTTTCGAGGCTGCTTTGTTGGAGGTACCCCGTGGCACTGTGGAACCCCCTAGAAAGGCTCTGGCCAAGTCCAAAAGTGTCTTTGTCCCTTTTTCTGTGCCCCCATTCCAGCCTCTGGATTATATTTCTGAGGTGGAGGAAGGGTCTGAGGAAGGAGGTTTGGTTCCTGCTGAGGTACCTGACGAGATTTTGTCTGGTTATAGCCAGCTTGAAGACCTGCGTTAGTCATTGCACAACGCCAGTGAGTTGGACACCTCTCCGAAGGAGGAATTCGGCAGGCCTGAGCCTGGTACCCACGCCGAGTCCTCGTACCAGCGCCTTATGTCGAGGGTAACGGAATACTTGGGGTGGTCTGCGCCACCAGTGGATTTTCTGCAGAATGACCTGACAGATATCCTTTACCAAGGTCCGCCAACTAATCCGGTACTGCCATTCCATATGGCCTTGCAGAGAAGGGTGGCAGCGGCTTGGACTGCTGCGGAGAGTCTCCTGGCAGTGAGCAAGTCTTTGCCGAAGAAATATCGTCCAGCCAGTAGCGACCTCAGCTACTTGCCTATGCACCACACTCCGGAGAGTCGTACCCTATCATCCGTCCTGATAGGGACGACAACCGCTTTGATGGCTGGGCGAAGAAAGTGTTTTCTTCCGGGGGTATGGCTTTACAGGCTGCCAACTCCGTGTGTGCCTTGGCACGTTTCACTCATACTCTGTGGAATTGTCTCTTTGGCGGCTGAACACATTCCCGAAGGGGAGGAACGGGATGGCTTTCTTGCTCTTATTCAGGATGGCAAGGATGCCATGTGTGAATCCGTTTGGTCGGGTCTGGACTTGGCAGATTGCGTCAGCCGGTCCATGGCGGCGAGCACCGTAATGCGCAGATTTGCGTGGTTGCGGAAGTCGGGTTTTACTCCTGATGTACTCCTCAACATGCCCTTTGATGGTGAACATCTTTTTGGCAGCAAGGCTGACGAGAGCCTTGAGAGGTTGCAGACCTCCAAAGCTGCAGCAAAGCCGTTGAGCGCTGCAGTTAACCAACCTCCGCTTTTTGTCCTAGGGGAAAACAATGGAGGGGAGGTTCCTTTCGATATTACTCATCTTTTGGTAGATCGAGGGGAGCTGCAAGTCAAAGGGCCAACCGTTGGAGTACCAGAGGTGGAAAACAAGGTACTCGAGGTGCCAAGGCCGCTCGGGCAGTTGCCTTTTTTACCCTCAGGCAATGCCGCAGCTGCTTCAGCTCAGTCATGAGGCCATGTCCCATGGTTCGCCGGTTGGGGGAAGGCTGGCACAGCATCTTGTAGAATGGCATGCCATTACTTCAGATGTGTGGGTTCTGGAGATCATAACCCACGGCTACTGTCTTCCTTTCTGGCAGAGGCCTTGTGACAATCCACCAGGGAATCTCTCTTTGAAGAGTCCGGATCCGCTCCTTGCGCAGGAAATACAATCCCTGTTGGAGAAAGGCGCTATAGAACTAGTGCCTGTAGCGGAGAGGAACAAGGGATGGTATTCCCCTTATTTTTTTATTTCCAAGAAGGACGGTGGATTGAGACCCATCATAGACTTGCGCGGTTTGAACAAGCTCATCAGGAAGGACAAGTTCTCCAGGCCCTTCAACTGCAGGACTGGTTGGTGTCTCTCGACCTCAAGGACGCTTACTTTCATGTGCCGATTCATCCCAAGCACAAGAAGTACCTGAGGTTCGCGGTTGGCGACTCGCACTTTCAGTTTCGGGTCCTGCCATTCTGATTGACCTCCGCCCGAGGGTCTTCACCAAGCTCATGGTGGTGGTGGCAGCGTATCACGGGAAAGGGGGGGATTCTCGTCTACCCCTACCTGGACGATTGGTTGATCAGGGTGCGCTCTCCCGAGCAAATCCTGGATCATCTGTCAGTCACCTACCACTCCCTTCACAGGCTGGGCTTCTCCCTCAACTTAAAGAAGTCCCATTTGACGCCAACACAGCGGCTCCAGTATGTCGGAGCAGTGCTAGACACATCCTGGGGCAGTGTTTCCCTCCCCAGGTGAAGGCTCATCACATTCAGCAGATGGTGCACAAGTTTCAACATGCCCAGAGTCTCCCTGCGTTCAAGTTCTTGAGGTTGCTCGGCCTCATGGCATCCTGCATTCTTCTGGTGCCAGAGGCCAGGTTGCAGAGAGGGCCGTCAGGATTGCCCTGAAGGCTTTTCTGCCGACTGTGCGAGGGAAGAATGTCCTGATTCTGACAGACAACACAGTGGCCATGCACTACCTCAACAAAAAGGGGGGGCAGGGTCACTTCCTCTGTGCAGGGAGGCAATGCAGCTCTGGTTCTGGGCCATCTAGCAGGAAATTTCGATCTCGGCAGTTCATCTGGCCGGGGACGAAAACGAGACGGCTGACGCTCTGAGCAGGCAGAGCGTGATCTCTCGCGAGTGGGAGCTGGCTCAGGAGATTCTCCTGGAGATCTTTACCCTTTGGGGGACCCCACAAGTGGATCTCTTCGCCTCCAGTGTCAACCAGAAGTGTGAGTTCTGCTCGCGGGAATATCCTCCAAGAGGAGCCTTAGGGGACGCGTTTGTGGTGGAGTGGTCCTTCCCACTGCTGTACGCGTTTCCTCCTGTCCCCGTCATCCCGCAAGTGCTGCGGAGGTTACAGAGGTTCGGTTCCCGGATGATCATCAGTGCTCCGGCATGGGCCCGGAGAGCGTGGTACCCGGACCTTCTCGACTTGTCCATCTGCCCTCCACGCCGTCTTCCCTACCGAGACGGTCTGCTCTCACGGGAGTGGGTTCAGGTTCTCCATCCAGAGGTCTGATCCCTCAACCTTCACGCTTGGCTTCTGAAAGGTTGAGGTATAAGGACTGGGACCTCCCTGAAGACGTGATGGAGGTGTTGCTTTCGGCCAGACGGCCTGCAACAAAGTCCCTGTACTGTTGCCGTTGGAGAAAGTTCTGCGACTCGTGCAGGGTTAAGAATGTGGATCCTTTTTCATGTGACATTCTTGTGATTATGTCTTTTTTGCTTTCATTAGCCCACAAGGGCTTGTAAGTGGGTACCATTAAAGGTTACCTGGCGGCGCTGTCCATATTTAAGCGCTCGTCTGAGGAGTGTTCTTATTTCAAAATTCCTTTGATTTCACAGTTTCTTAAAGGGCTCACTAATGTGTTCCCACTGTCACCTTTCCAGGTGGCCGGTTGGGATTTGAGCCTGGTTCTCAAATTCCTAATGGGTGCTCCATTTGAGCCTTACATTCTTGTCCTTTGAGACTGTTAACCCTTAAAACTGTGCTTTTAGTTGCGGTCACTTCCGCTCGCAGAGTGAGTGAGTGAGTTGCAGGCACTTTCTCTTAAGCCACCCTTCACAGTGTTTCATAAGGACAGGGTTGTCCTTAGAGTCCGTCCTTCGTTTCTTCCGAAAGTTGTATCGGAATTTCTCCAGCATGGGGTCTGGCATGGATTCACATGCTCATGAATATTCCCCGTCGTCAGGCTGGGAATCCTCGGTAAAGAAAAAACCAGTATCAGTTTCGTTTCTGATCTGACTTTCGTAGTAATAACCAATCACTGGTCTCTGCGTCATACTGACCACAGCCAATGACTGCCCTCTACCTAAGCCCCACCTCTGGCAGCCATCTTCAGATTTTTACCGCACGTTCATGTGTTGGGATCCTCGTGCTATTGCTCTCGAGCGTTAGTGCTATTTTTTTCACGTTTTTTCTCAAAAACTTCGTTTTTTCGGTCAAAAGAGCCTCAAGCTCCACCGACTCTCCGATCAACGGGGACCCGTGTCGGATTCGTCTGCGCCCCTCAAGGGTGAAGATTTCGTCGAGCTACGCTTTTGGAGGACTCCAGAAGTTTCTCAGGCCCGGTCATGGCCCAGGAGAAGGGAAGCTCGACGCCCGGAAAGCTGTTCAGGGTCTGCCCTGGATGCCAGCTGCAGAACGTCTTCAAGGAGGACGAACACTCTTTTTGTCTCTACTGCCTACATGAGGACAAGACGCACGTGGAGAAGGACTGTGCGTTTTGCGGCAACATGTCGGAGCGGACCATGAAGGACCGCCATCAACGTCTCGCCAACTGGCTAGAAGGGAAGAGCCCGTCCGGCGAGAAGAAGAAGAAGAAGAAATCCGAGCGGTCTTCTAAGACCTTTGAGGACGCCCCGGCGACGGGGCTCCAACATTAAGGCCAAGCACCGCGAGTCCACTGGCACCGGGAGCGCCGAACGGTCGGGCTCTACGGGCGCCAGGCAGGGCGCACCCTCCCCGGCACCATCAACCACGAGCCAACGCTCTGGGTCGGGTAAGAGGAAGGCCGAGCACCCGGCGAAGCTCCTGGAGAGGCCCCGGTCGAGCTCGAAGGCGGAGGGGGAGCGAGGCGGTGTCCCCCCCCTCAAGGATAAGGCGGTGAGCGCACCTAAGGTGCTGAAGGCCTTAATCCATCCGGCCAAGCCCTCTATCGAAACTGTCGCGGCGGCCCTGGCTCAGCCTGTGCAGGCTACACCAGTGGTGGCGACCTCGGGGCTCAGAGTCTCCCTGCCACCTCGGAGGGAGTCCTCTTTTGTGCCCATCGATAGGACCCCCGTGAAATCCCCCGAGGGGAAGAGAAAGAGAAAGGGGGGGCAGGGCGTCGTCGTAGATTCGGCTTCAACCTCGGAGGAGGAACTGGTCGAGGTCTTAAGCCCGTCGGATTCCCCTCTGCCAGCACCGCAAGACAACTCGGCGGCCATTTTGTTGGCTATACAGTCCTTATGCTCAGAGATAAGGACGAGACTACCGTTGCCGACGGAGGAACCTCTCCCGTCGGGGGACCCAGAACCGGGACCTTCTGGTGTTCCCCCTACTAAGAAAAGAAGGATCCACCCTCCACCTCCTTTTCAGCCGTCGCGCCCCGTCCAGCCCTCCTCCCCGTCCACCCGAGGGGATGATACGGGGACTGACACGGCAGCGACGGGTACGGACGACGAGGTATACGACGAGGATGTACCGTCGTCGCCTCCCACCAGGGCTTCTCCGCCCGACGAGATTGGATCGTTCCACTCCATGATCACCAGGGCATCCGAGCTTTTCCAACTCTGCCCTGAGGAGAAGAAGAAGGAAGGTTTCCTTTATCAGCGGCGCAAGGCCACGACGCCAGCTAGAAGAGACCGGTACGAGAAGAAGTACCGGGTCCCGGACACGGCCCCCCTGTGCCTCTGGGCGCAGCCTACCCCGGACTCCGTCGTCTGCGCGGCGGCCAGGAAGAAAGCCGGGGGGGGGGTGCGGCCTCCACATCGACTTCCCCACCGGACGGTGAGGGAAAGAAATTGGACGCTATGGGACGCAGAGTCACCTCGTCGGCAGCGACGACAATTAAAGCGGCCAACGCCTTGGCTATCGTGGCCCGCTACGACAGGGAGCTCTGGTACAAACTGGCTCCCCTGCTGGACTTCCTGCCGGACGACAAGAGGACAGAGGCCCTGGAGATCCTGCAGGAAGGTGAGGTGGCTTCGGACCACGCCATTACCGTTGCGACGGACATCGCCGACACTGGGTTCCGCCAGTTGGGCAACGGCGTTTGCCTTGGGCGGCGTGGATGGCTCAAGGCTACGGACTTCCGTCAAGACGTTCAGACCAGAGTCCTGGACATGCCCTTCGATGGGAACAACCTGTTTGGGAAAACAGTGGACGATTCCCTTCAGGCCATTAAAGCGGACACTGAGACGGCCCGGGCCCTGGGAGTTCTGCAACGACGACGGACGCCCTTTCGGAGCAGCGGAGGCAAGGGCGCCTCCAAAGGTTCCGGCGGCGGTTTCTCCACCTACCGTCAAGCGGCCCGCTCGTCGTCTCAGGAGGCCTACAGAGGACGAGGCAAGTCTGGCGGACCCCGCCGTCGTCGCCAAGGAGGTCAAGGCGGCAAAGCCTCGTCGAAGCAGGATTGAACCGGCCGTGGGGTCGGGCCCCCACCGAAGCACCCCGGTGGGAGGCCCGCTGGCGAGCTTCGTCAGCGTGTGGGAGTCCATCTCCACCGACCGTTGGGTGCTGGACGCCTTGGCCCGGGGCCACGCGCTCGAGTTCCAGAGAAGGTGCCCGCGCGTCCCCCCCCGTGGCCAGGAAAGAACTTCACGTCCCTCAACTTCTCCTGGAGGTAAAAGCGATGCTCAGGAAGGGCGCCATCGAACTCGTCCCAAAGAGGCTTCGGGGCTCCGGAGTCTACTCGAGATACTTCCTCGTGAAGAAGAAGACGGGGGGGGGGGGTGGCGCCCCATCCTGGACCTGCGACATCTGAACAAGTTCATCAAGGCGCAGAAGTTCCGGATGGTCACCCTCCAGCACGTCCTGGGTCAGCTGGAGGAAGGAGACTTCCTGTCGTCGTTGGATTTGGAGGATGCCTACTTCCATATTCCCATCCTAAAGGGGCACCGAAAATTCCTCAGGTTTGTGGTCCAAGGGCGTCATTACCAGTTCAAAGCCCTCCCCTTCGGACTACGGTCGGCACCCAGGGTATTCACCAAGTGCCTCGCACCGGTGGCGGCGCAGCTGCGCCGCGAGGGGGTCCACGTCTACCCCTACCTGGACGGCTGGCTCATCCGAGCCAAGACGAGGGAGCTCGCCGTGGTTCACACGGCAAGGACCGTCCAACTTCTCACAGACCTGGGATTCTCCGTGAACTACGCCAAATCCCACCTGGTACCCGCGCAAGACGCTCTGTTTCTGGGAGCGAGGCTCAACACAGTGTCCCTTCTGGCCTCCCCGTCGGAGGAGAGGACCAGGACCATCCTGGGCAAGGTGCAGCGGATGTTGGTGGCCGACGCGGCCAAGGTGAGGTCCATCAAGTCCCTCCTCGGAATGATGTCTTCCTGCATCTACCTCATTCCCATGTGCAGGCTCCGGATGCGCCCGTTGCAGGAGTTCCTGGACGCGCGCTGGATCCAAACGACGGGCAGCTTCGAGGAAAGGATCACACTCGACGAGAGTTTCCGACGAGCGATCCGGTGGTGGGGCACCCGCGCGCATCTGACGGCGGGCTTGTACTTCCAGACCCCAGCCCACCAGGAGACAGTGACCACGGATGCCTCCCTGGAAGGGTGGGGAGCGCACACCGAAAATCTGCACGCAAGAGGCCTTTGGCTCCCGACGGAGAAATCCCTACATATCAACGTCCTGGAGCTCCGTGCAGTGTTTTGGGCCCTCAGGTCCTTCCTTCCGTCCCTCAAGGGCAAGGTGGTGAGGATCTTCACCGACAACACCACCAACATGTTTTACATCAGGAAACGGGGCGGAACCAGGTCCCCAGCACTGTCCAAGGAGGCGCAGGACCTGTGGCATTGGGCCATCGCCCACAGGATATTTCTGGTGCCGTTTCATCTGGCAGGGATAAAAAACACCATCGCCGACTCACTCAGCAGGGAGCTGCGCTCGTGCCACGAGTGGGAGCTATGGCAGGATCTAGTGGATCGCCTCTTCCGACGGTGGGGCACACCCCAGATCGACCTGTTCGCGACGGCGACGAACTCCAAGTGCCGGAGGTTCGCCAGCAGGTTTCCCCAGGCGAGGAGCATGGGCGATGCTTTCTCGTTCCCCTGGGAGGGCCTGTTCCTCTACGCGTTCCCTCCTTTGCCACTGCTAATCCGGCTCGTCAACCAGCTCAAGAGGTCACGGTGCAGGATGATCCTCATCGCACCTGCGTGGCCGAGGCAGATATGGTTCCCGGACCTTCTGGACTTGTCGGCGTCCCCGCCAATCAAGCTGCCGGTGGACGCGGATCTACTCTCCAGAGAAGGAGGCGCCATCCTCCACCACAACCTGAAATCGCTGAACTTGCAGGCCTGGCTCCTGCAGCGCTAGAGTTTGGAGGATACGACATACCGGCCGACTGCAGAGAGGTTCTTGCAAAGGCCAGGGCGTCCTCGACTCTTAAATGCTACGGACACAAATGGAAGAGGTTCTCTGTCTGGTGCCACGCACAGAAGATTAACCCTCTACGGATTACGGCCCCCCCCAAGTATTGCCGTACCTGCTGACGCTGGCCAAAGCTGGACTGGCACACGCGTCCATCAAGATTCATCTTGCTGCGATCTCCCGATACACCAGAACCACGGGGCGGACGTCCTTGTGGTCTCATCGTCTGGTGAAAGAGTTCATGAAGGGACTGTTCAGATCGTTCCTGCCGGTGAAGGCTCCGGCCCCGGCGTGGGAGCTCAACGTGGTGCTGACCAAGCTCATGGGACCTCCGTTCGAGCCTCTGCACTCAGCTTCTGTCGTGGAAAACAGCGTTTCTTGTGGCCATCACCTCCGCACGACGAGTGGGAGAGATCCAGGCCCTTTCCTGCAAGGCCCCGTACTTGACTTTTCACGACACGAGGGTAGTGCTCAGGACGCACCCCTCCTTCATGCCCAAGGTACCGTCGGACTTCCATCTCAACGAACCCTTGGTGTTGCCTGTGTTCTTCCCGTCGCCTTTGTCGCCGGCTGAGAGGACTTTGCACTCGCTGGATGTGGCTAGAGCGCTGAAGTTCTACGTGGACCGCACGAAGTGTTTTTGGAAGATGTCACAACTCTTTGTGAACTTTGGACCTGTCAATCAGGGGAAGGCTCTCTCGAAGGCTTCCATTTCCAGATGGCTCTCCGGCTGTATCATGTACTGTCACCGGTTGGCAAACCGACCGCTGCCTGGCCGTCCGAGAGCCCATTCCACCAGAGCGATCGCAGCTACCACGGCGTTCCTATCTGGTGTGCCCCTGCTGGACATATGCAGGGCTGCTACGTGGAGGTCAACGCACACCTTCACGAAATTCTACTGCGTCGACCGGGATTCCAGGGAGGAGTCCAGGGTCGGCCAAGCAGTGCTGCGCAACCTGTTCGCCTGAGGTGAGCCTGGTGAGGAGGTAAGATGCTTAATGTTGAGTTTGATGTGATGCTTAATGTTGAGCCTTTGCCACCTCCCGTGGTTGTGCATGTGTGTACTGCTATGTATTCTTTATTCATGAGCATGTGAATCCATGCCAGACCCCATGCTGGAGAAGGAACAAGTTACTTACCTGTAACTGTTGTTCTCCAGCATGGGTCTGGCATGGATTCACATGCGAACCCTCCCGCCTACCCCTCTGCGGCTCTTCACTTGGTCATACTGCCACTTCACGTGCTTCCAAATCTGCAGATGGCTGCCAGAGGTGGGGCTTAGGTAGAGGGCAGTCATTGGCTGTGGTCAGTATGACGCAGAGACCAGTGATTGGTTATTACTACGAAAGTCAGATCAGAAACGAAACTGATACTGGTTTTTTCTTTACCGAGGATTCCCAGCCTGACGACGGGGAATATTCATGAGCATGTGAATCCATGCCAGACCCATGCTGGAGAACAACAGTTACAGGTAAGTAACTTGTTCCTTCATTTAAGCCAGAAGGTCATTCTTCCGGCATTCTATCCTCCTCCACATCCTGGTAAGGACGAGGAGAGGCTCCATAGGTTGATCCTAGGAGAGCTTTAAGTTTCTACATTTCACGCATGTCCCGGGTCAGGGTGGACGATCAGCTCTTTATTTGTTACGCTGGAAGGCGTTTGGGACAAGCTGTTACTAAGCAGACTTTGTCTAGATGAATTATCTTGGCAATTTCTGAATGTTAGCGCTTGGTGGGTAAGGACCCTCCGGTAGGCTTACGGGCCCATTCTACTAGGGGTATGGCTGCCTCTACTGCCCTGCAGAGGGGTGTTCCTATTCGTAACATCTGTGAAGCAGCCACTTGGGGTTCGGTCCATACGTTTGTAAGACACTACTCCCTAGATTCTATCCATGGGCAGGATCTGGCCTTTGGCAAGTCGGTCCTTTACTCTGCAATTTGATTGGGCATTCTAAATTTCTATACTCTAAATACTTTTCCCTCCTCTATATGTTGGTACTGCTTTGGGAGTCTGTCATAGATATGGAATACGTCAGAGGACCCAGTCCCCTCGAAGAACACGTTACTCTCTTACCTGGTATCGTTCTTTCGATGCGATGGTTCGACGACGTATTCCATATCGCTCCCTCCCTACCTGCCCCGCTACATAATTTCTTATGCGATTGCAGCTTACGTTTCCGCAAGGCTTTTGTGGTCATACTGGCAGAAGATTGGTATCGCACGTTGTGGGGAAAAAACTACAGCTGAAGCTACGGGCGTCGTGCGTCCTACTTATAACATCCGCTGACGTTGGCTCGACAGAGGCCCTCGAGGACAGCGTATCAACGCAGGACGCAGACACCGAAAATGTTCTGAAGCTGCACAGCTGTGGTGATTATCTGTCATAGATATGGAATACGTCGTCGGACCATCCCATCGAAGTAACGTTACCAGGTAAGAGAGTAACTTGTTCATTTGTCCACTAAGCTTCCTGAACTTCTGTAACCTTATGCACTTAATAGAACTGCAACTGTAACCATATCCTTCAGTCAAAACACCTTGATACCACAGGGTTATGATGCGCTATATAAATGTCAAAATAATAAATACAATAAAAAAAAATAATGCCCTGGCAGGTGGCGCATCCCCGATCTCCCCAGGGCGCCAAGATATGTTTGTGTGTGTGGAATGTGCTGGTGTGATGTGGATTGTAAAGGCATGCGACGCGTGCATCTGCAGGTGCCTCTGCCCCATGCACGTGTATGTGGTGCACACGTGCACTGCTTACCACACTTCACAGGACACACGCTGAGTGGTGCATGTGCAGAACCTCTGCACACCGAGCTGCTGCTTCCCTTGTTGTGAACTGTGAACAGCGCCGGGTGGGAGGGGGATGAAAAGTCTGGGCGGTCTTGTTTTCGGGTACACTATACGTTTCAGGCAGGAAGAGCTGGGTGCTTGGTTCCACTTGGTTTCTGGGAAATCAAGTGTCGGCGACACATATACACCTATGAAGTCCGTTCCGTACCGGTGTGCATGCAGATTTACAAAATCTGTGTCCCTGAAGCACACGTAGCTACATGTATAGATATGCTAGTTCCTACCCCACTGTAGGCAGAGTAGCACGCGCCTCTGAACAAATGTGCACGTAAAATGCAGGCATATGCATCTACCCCTCGTACTTCACACGCATGCAATCACTTAGCCACGTGTCTCTTTACACTATTGTGCTAACACCGTGACAGGACATTACACTTCCACATACATTCCTGTACATCACCAAAGCAGGTAAATGTACATGCGAACACGTACCACCTCCGACATACACAACACACAAGAACACAGATGACGATATATACACATCTGCCAGCAGACCAGTGTAACGTTCCCACATAATGGCTGTGCTGTACACATAAAACCTAGATATAACATGCATAAACAGCTTGACAGACAGAAACATGTAAAAATAAGATCCACTGACTTGCCCCAGACAACGTGTTTGTGTACCCATATGCAGAAGTGAGCTGTTTCTGTAGTTGCTCTGTGAATATGAACAGAAGTATGCATTTGAGCATCTTGTCTAGGCAGAGAGAAAGGCAGTCAGCTTGTATATAATGGCGTTCATAGAGATGCAGCCAGTGTCTACATTGCTGACCCGGAGATTGGGCTCCTACTCGAGTTCACAACTTAACTAAAACTAATGGGGTGGCTTTGGGCAAATCACTTTGTTCCATAATCTCAAATTGTGTGTATCACACTGTACAGTGTGCCAGTCTAGTATTTCCTGAACAACATGTTGCGTCCCACATTGTGTAATGCATTCTCAAGGGAAATCCACGCACCATATTGTGTTATGGATGCTAGTCAGTTAGAGGCACAGCTGCTACAATTAATCTTTGTAAAGCACTTCTCAGCTCCTTGGTGATGGGGCTGCTTCTCTCCTATGCACTGCCAACTCACTAACTCTATTGACCCCAAAATATGCAAATAACTAGGTGGATCAAAATAACACCATTTCAAAAGCATTCCCGCACCCCACCTGCAGGCACTGGTCCTCCCTGCCCACCCACTGTGCCCAGATCTTGGCCATGACAAGCCTGCCAAATGTGTTTTTGTGTTCAGGTGTTTCCTGTGTTCGGGGTAATGGCAAACTTAAAGGGGATCCTGTGTTTATGGTAAGGGAAACATTTTTATAAATATGAGCTTGTGTTCATGTTTGGGAAAGGGTGCATCCTTCGGTGAAATGGCAGCCGCGTGCTCATTTCGCTGGCTTTTGTTGAGTGATTTTAAATGCAAGCAAATTCAAGCAGAAGACTGTTGTGACCTCATTTATTTAATGGCGTTTGACCGTGTATCGCGGCTCGTTGTTCAGGGTTTCATGTAATGTGGGATTTGTTGAGCACATGCAGCATCTTTTGGGGCAGCAAGGCAACACAAAGAACAGTGGCACAACTGATTAGTGCTACCCTTGGTGTTTTCGGCTTTTGGAAAGTGCAATTTATCCGTGTGAGTTTTTGGGATAGCATTTTCTGTAAAGTTGTAAAGTCGTGAATTGACGCGATTCACGGATAATGGTTTGAGGGCCACTTTTTTGAGGCAAGGGGTGGGGCACTTTTTTTAGGCGATAGTGGGGCACTTTTTTGAGGGGTCGGGCCACGTTTTTGAGGCGAGGGGTGGGGGCCACGTTTTTGAGGCGAGGGGTGGGCCACTTTTATTTGGGTGTCCGGGCCTATTTCTTGTCCCAGTCCAACCCTGCCCTTGGGGAGAAGTGACAACACCTTATATGGAATAGTCCCATTTTATTTTGCACACAACCTTACAGTGCAGTGCAATGGGGATACTTTAGTATCAACCTAACGTTTTACACATGGGATTTTTGGCTACTTTTTATTAATTTGCTTTTTATATAGCGCTACGATGGTTGAGACTGGTTATCAAAAAGATTAAATTTAAATGTAGACATTGGGTTCGATGGTGGTGTCACTGCACAATGAACTCCAAGTGGCAAAATATGTTTAGAATTTTGAAGAAGGGCTCCACCAGTCGTACTATATGGCAAGCCTTGCATACAGCAAAAAATGGATCAA
The DNA here is from genome assembly GCF_040938575.1 of Ambystoma mexicanum. NCBI lineage: Eukaryota > Metazoa > Chordata > Amphibia > Caudata > Ambystomatidae > Ambystoma > Ambystoma mexicanum. Next base: position 1,607,604,947 of record NC_090932.1, read on the forward strand.
TTGACTAACCCGATCAGTTCTGCATGTTGGCTTGAGCATATCCTATATATATATATATATATATATATATATATATATATATATATATATATATATTGTTGCAAATTGTGAAGTCCGGATGCCCTCCTCAAATGAGGAATGGTCCCTGCAGTGGGACAGACACCCTATTGGCCATTGGTAACCTAAAAAGCTCTAAAGCGCCAGGACCCAATGGCCTGGCCAATATTGTATTTAAAAAAGATCCTAGTCTGTGGAGCTCCATTCTGGAGGTATTATTCCATAAAGAGCTTTAATACCGGCCTATAAAAAAGGGCTGCAATACTCACCAACTATCGCTTGCTTTCCATGCTAGATGTTACTAGGAAGATTTTTACCTCCTTAGTTCTTCGAACCCTTCAGCAATGGGCCGAGGAGGCCCACATTCTAAATGATTTCCAGACTGGCTTTCGTCGGGGATGTTCAACAGCTTACAAGCTTCCATTGATGGGTGTGCTAGTCAGGAATGCAGCAGCAAAGGGTGGCGCTTGTTTATATCTAGGTTTCATAGATTTCTGTGCTGCCTTTGATAGTCAACCGTTTTAAACTGTGGCAATAGTGAAAATCATGGGATGTCCTTCTGATTTTCTTCACATCATTAGATCACTATACCATGACTCAACAGTACACATTAAATCGGATTGCATTGGTCATTGTGCAGATTGGATTGCTACCACACGTGGAGTCAAGCTGGGCTGCCTATTGGCCCCAATCTTTAATTTATTTATTGCTGACCTTCCCTTATGGTTGAAATCAGTCCCTCACTGTCCCCCCTAGTTTGGAACTCGCCCAGCTTACTTGCCTTATTTATGCTGATGACTTGGTGGTATTTAGTCGTACGTATTCTGGAATGGTTAATATACTTTAAAAAAAATAGCAGAATTATGCCAAAGAAAATGATATGAAAATTACCTATTCTAAGTCCAAGGCCATGTTATATCATCCTCGTAAGATCTGCAAGCTTCCCTTCACACTATATCAGTATAGAATTGAATATGTTTAAAATGATAAATATTTGGGGTTAGATTTAGATCATACAGGTCTATAGTGGCTGGTAAAAAGAGAAAGGCGAGACAACTCGTGGCATTGTTTCCTAATTACGCCAGACAATCGTCGGGTTACAGCTGGTCTTGCATAAGGAAGCTCTATGTGCAGTGCTTTGTTCCTGCTATATTGTACGGACTAGAAGCCCTCCTGCTCCTAGACTGACTGGCTGAATGTTGTCGAGGGCAGCTTCTGGAAAGATATCCTAAATGTACCCCACTTAGCACCGATGGCGATTAGAAGATTGGAGATGGCATTGAAAAGGGGAGGCGAGCTATACCTTAAAATTAGTAATTCCCCTACAAGTCCAATTCTTAAACTCCAAAGGGCCATCTAGATAGTAAAATGTAAACAAAAGCGGTTAATTTTGTCTTGGCAAATAGGAACAATTTTGGTCTAATAAATTGGGCCCCTGGGAAATCTAGCAATGTCGAGAGTATAAACTATCATATTCTCAAGAGCCAGTGTAGTAAAAAGTTATTACTATGGGATTGGAACCCAAATTTCACCCATTTGTAAAATCTGGTGTTGTACTCCGACTTACGTAGAATTCAGTATTTATACCTCTCCCCATAAACCTAGCTAATGCAATGCCCGGATTTAAAGGTGAGGAACTTAGTTCTGAGACTGCGCACCAATCAATTACAGGTGCGATCTATCATTGGCGCCTGTTTGAGTTGTACACCCACAAACCGATTCTGTGGAATCTGTAAACTTACCCGAACGTGTCTGGATGTAGAAAATTGAGGGCGATCTCTGACTGATCGGGGAAAATGTGTAAGTCATTATGAGTTCATAAAGAGTGAAGACTTTTGGCTCCATTGTTTAAACTCTGGCCTGACATCATATGGCCCTTTACCGAATATGGGTAAAGGGGGGTGGGGGTGGGGAGGGATATGTTGGTTCTAGTAGAGGAATTGGATGTCATTCTATTATGATAGGGTACTCTTACTGGGAAAGAATTGTGTCCGGCAAGGAAGTATTTCTGATAAATGAGGTTGTAAAAATACTTAATCTTTTAAATTTGGTGGAATAAGTCATTACCAGATGTGAAATCTATTTAGGATTCTTTTTTTTTTTTTTTTAATGATGGGTCTGTACAGAATTCTTTCTCTTTTCTTCTTTGCTTTTGCTAGGGAGAGGGGTTATTGTAATTGATGTTTGATTACGATGTATCTTTTATGAATTTGTTAGTCATTTTTATACAGGTATGTTTTTCTTTTTTTTTTTCTTTTTCGTTCCTTATTAATTTGTAATTTGTTGGGTATTGTGTGTAAAAAGTAAAAAAAAAATATATATATTTTTTTTTTGGGCTAAATCACATTAAAAAAAAGTTGGGGCATTCTTACTTTTATTAGCTTAATTGATTACATTTTATGTATTGTTTTAAGAAATTGTAGATTTTGGTTTGTGCTTAATGTTTGGTATAATATATGTATTTAACTTGTATTTTTCTACTGATTAACTATATTTAGGCATGTGAAAAGTTCTTTGTGAACTGAACACATTAATCATAAAAGAAAAAAGTAAACCAGATCACAGGAAAAAAATTAAGAAACCTAGCAGGCCTTACCAATCAAAGGCAATCCACGACCACTAGGATGAACCAGTTCTCTGAGCTGGTAGGTGAATCAAGAAGTCCAACAATTGCATTTCGAATTGGATTGTGGCCTCCAACGTATTCCTCATCTTTGACATGTAATGTCCAGCTTCGGCAAACTTTTTTTCGGCAGCAGGCGCCCTGTATTGATGTGGAGTAGATGTCCCTCTAAGACCTCCGTTGAGGGTGACTTCATCGGGTGTTATAAGTAGCACGCACGGCGCCCGTTGGCCTCAGCTCTTTTTTTCTGCAAACGTGTTGGCTTCGTGAGAAACTCAGCACGCTTTGTTCTTATGAAAGTATTTGCTGTTGTCTTTTCGACATGCCTTCGTCTTCTACTCCGACCCCTCGATCCAGGTTCAAAAATGAAAGGATTGAGGTTCCAAAATGTCCATTAGGATCGGTACCAAGTCTCTGTGTTGCCTGGGCAAGGGCCACGAGACGGATACGTGCTCCAAGTGTCAATCCATGACCGGGAAGACCTTGCGGGAACAAAAGGGGAAGCTTCAGATAGGCAAGGTGTCCAAACTCCATAAGTCCCGACCTGCTGGGCCTTCGACCGACGAGTTGAGAGGCGACTCTCCTTGGCAGAAGAAGGCCAATCGTTCAAGGTCTCGTAGTAATTCCCACCACTCTTCGCCCTTGTCGAAGCGCTCAAGGAGAAGGCACCTCCGGTCGCCTTACTCGTCTTCGTCAGGCGGCACACCCGAGAGGTTGACATGCCCGTCCAAAAAGTCGACACAGCAGAGTGGGAAGCTTTCCGTGTGGAGATGCTTAAAATCTTTGACAAACAGGGCCGGGCTCCGTCCAAGCCTTCTGTGGAAGCCGGCAAGGAGCGCTCTTGGTCGGAAAATCACCTGCCCTCGAGCCTGGGTAAACGGCGTGATCGTCATCGAGATCTCGCTCGGACAAGGTATCGAAGGATCACTCGAGACATGGTGAAAGGTCAAGGTCATCGAAGCCGTCCGCACTACAGCCGTCGACGGTACCCATCGGGTCATGACCCCCGTCAGTCCTTCGGTGCCATGATCAACACCAAAACCGTCAATGCCAGCTGTACCGATTTTTGCCAGTTTAGCCCCCAGGGCCTGTTGAAGCTCCGAAAAAGGCAGTGGCTAAGTCCAAGTTGATGCTTTTGACTGTTTCAAAGCCTCTGGGTGCCACATCTGAGAACATTTTTGCTTCTCTGCCGGAAAAGGATTTTTATTTATTTATTTTTTAAGTCCCTCACTTCCATTTTTGAAGAGGAGCATTCGAATGAGGAAGATGCCCCTTTGGTCTCCAGTCTGGGACACCTAATGTGCCTGAATGTCTAATTTCAGCGGAGAGTAGAATGCAAGCTCTCTAACACTTTGCATAATGCTAGTGGTATTGACACCTCTTCTGAGCTGGAGTTCGGCAAGCCAGAGCTCAGGGAGCATGCTGACTCCTCCTACCGACAGCTTATGTCGAGTTGTTTAATATTTGGGCTGGTCTAGACCTCCAGTGCATTTTGATCAGGATGATCTCACCGACATTTTGGATCAGGGTCCGACTACAGATCCTGCTTTACCTCTCCATGTGGCTCTTCAGAAAAGGGTGGCCAGGAATTGGGAGACCCCAGAGACTAATCCGGCAGTGGACAAATCTCTTACAAGAAAATACTGTCCTTCCAGTAGCGACCCCAGCTACCTGTCCCAACACCCCACTCCTGAGTGTCTGGTGGTCCAGGCAGCTACGGCTACCTCGAAACAGGCAGCGTACTCTACCATCCCTCCTGATGGGGACGATAAGCGCCTGGATGAATGGGCGCAGAAGGTATTTTCGGCAGGGAGTATGGCGCTGAAGTCGGCCAACTCCACCTGTGCCGTGGCAAAGTTTTCGTACACTCTGTGGTAGTGCATATCTATGGCGGCAGAGCATATTCCGGAAGGAGATTAAAGTAACAGCTTCCTGGCTATTAAGGACGGCAAAGAAGCCATGTGCGAGTCCCTTCAGTCTGTGTTGGATACTGCAGATAACGCCAGCAGGTCCATGGCCATGAGCACCGTGATGCACGGGTTTGCGTGGTTGCGGAAGTCTGGTTTTGCACTTGATGTGCAGGCTCGTCTTCTCAACATGCCTATTGACGGGTCTCATCTTTTTGGCAGCAAGGCTGACGAGAGCCTTGAGAAGTTGCAGATCTCTAAAGCGACAGCCAAGTCTTTAGGGGCCGCTGTTGGGCAACCTCAGCCTTTCCGTTCTAGCAGACAACCTTGGAGGGGTCGATCTTTTCAGTACTACTCATTTGGAAGGGCGAGAGGAATGGCCAGCCACAGGCCATGGAAAATATCCTTGTGGTGGACGAGGTAGAGGTGCCAAGCCAGCACAAGCTGCAGCCTTGTTGCCGTCGGCATCAGCAGCAGCTGCTTCAAAACCGCTCTGAAGGCTTGCGTCACAATTCACCAGTGGGATGGCAGACTGTCTCAGCATCTCAAAGAATGGCGAGCCGTTACTTCAGATGCTTGGGCTCTGGAAACAATAGCTCACGGTTACTGCCTTCCTTTTTGTAGTGCAGCCTCCGACCAATCCACCAGAGAAACAGTCTTTGAGGATTCTGGATCCGCTCCTTGTGAAGGAACTCTTAACCCTGCTGGAGAAAGGCGCTATAGAACCAGTGCCTGTAGCGGAGAGGAACAAAGGTTGGTATTCCCCATATTTTTTTTATCCCCAAGAAAGACGGAGGAGTGAGACCCATCTTGGACATGAGATGCTTGAACAAGTTCCTCAGGAAAGACCAATTCAAGATGGTCACACTTTCCCAGATCCTTCAGGCCCTCCAATTGCAGGATTGGTTGGTGTCATTGGACCTTCAGGATGCTTATTTTCATGTGGTGATCCTTCTCAAGCACAGGAAATACCTGAGGGGCGCCTCAGGTATTCAGTTTAGAGTTCTACCATTCCGGTTGATCTCCGCCCCAAGGGTGTTCACCAAACTGATGGTGGTAATGACGGCGCATCTCAAGAGGGGGGATTCAAGTCTTCCCCTACCTGGACGATTGGCTGATCAGGGCATGTTCTCACGAACAAGCCTTGGATCACCTCAACGTTACCTGCCACTCCCTTCACAGACTGGGCTTCTCCCTCAATTTCAAGAAGTCCCAGATGACACCTTCCCAACAGGGCTGTCTTGGACACATCCTTGTGAAGGTGTTAGGCAGAGAAGCCTACGTAACGCTGCTGTCTCCAAGGCAGTACAGAGTGGGAGACTTGGCCATGCCAGAAGTGGTCGACAGGCACCTGCTGTTTACAGCACAGAGGAACACCGGTAGGAAGCAGCCAAACGGATGCAGAGAACTGAGCAGCGCCTTGAACCGCAGTTCTGCGGTGGGAGACAGACCTTCCAGAGGAACACTGCTATAGCGAACAAGGTATGCAGTTGTTATGGAGACAAGGGCGGAGAGGCCCGGCCACACCCCGAGGTGGGGATGAAAGACCAGAAGTCCCAAGTCTCTGTGCAGGGCTAGAGACCCATAGGTTGGGGTGATTGTTAACAGCAAGGTGGGGGAGGGGGGTTGAAGAGACAGAACCCCAAGCCATGTTATAAGAAGCAAAATTTCCCCATGCAGGATGAGAGAAGCCATTCCAGAGGCAAGATTCAGAGCCTATCATTTCAGAAAAAGAGGAAGAATACAGAAATTATTCGAGTCTGAACTTTGAAATGTACAGACAGATGGCCTGGGAGAAGCCAGAGACACATTTGCGTAGGTGTCCGAAGAAACCGGCCACCACTCAAGGGTTTAGAGAAAAGCAGTTTCCAGACCTTTTCTGTTGAGTTTGTTAGTGGTAGGATGAAGAACATATGTTATATTGAGGTTTTGGACAGAGGACGGAGTTACGTTTGTGAGCCATCCTGATGAGCACCCTTTCTTTTTCTTTCAGATAGGACAAAGAGCACCTTAGAAATAGGGCCTTATTTTCTTTGGTTTAATATAAATTTGAGTTGTAACATGACCTCTTGTCCTTCATCAGTCTCACTTACTGCCCTTAAATGGTTGGTCCCACGAGAAGGGATGGAGCAGAGGAACAAGCAAACATGATATCTTAGAATGCTCATAGCCACATGAACATAATGGCACATTGTATCAGCAAATGGTACTAAAATGTGAGCTGGAAATGGTGGATAATACTTAAGTAGATAAACGGTATAAAATAGGAATTTATGAAGCAAAAAATAATTTCTTTAATGGAGGAATTGAAAGTTCGGCTAACACAAAAAACGTTTTGAGATCCTGCGAAACTTGGAGAAACCACATGTGAAATCAGAACCCTTTTCACCTACAAATGAGGACTGTACAAAAATACAGCATGCTCCTGCAGACAGCCACGGGAGCATATGCAAGGATTGCGTCGGAATCTGTTTCTGATGTACCTCCTGGGGCTGGTATGACAAGAGGACTATGTTTAGGTTATTTTCCAGCTCTGTTACAGATAGCTACTGAAGAAGATGTGGCATACTTTTTGCCCCAGTGATAAAATTGCTGCTAAAATAATTCTGCTCTTTTGCATACTACTTTCCTTCATAAAATGATTCCAGGCATTAAGAATGCAGTGGTTACACCATTTTTAAAGAAAGTGGGGACAGGGTCCTAAGGATGCTAATAATCTTAGGCCCATTACGAATTTCCCTTTTTCTTTTAAAAAATTGTTGACAAGGCAGTCACGATACAGTTTTAATTGTATGAATGTTACACTCCACACAGTATGGGTTTAGTTCTAATTATGGGACAGAAAGTGTGTTATTGGACTTACAAACACAGAAGCTGGAGATAGATTGATAGGAGCAATACAGGGCTGATGATGTTCAACTTAGCAGCTTTCGACCTTCTTGACCATAGAAAGCTTCTGGTCACACGGTCTACTATAGGTCTTTGCTCTGAGGAGGCTCTTGGGTAGATAGTTGTTCGTCTCCAATAGGGAGACAAGAGTATGTTAGGGCCAGGCTTCATCCACTTCTAGAACATCCGCCTGTGGAGTCCCTCAAGGTGCCTGCCTGTCCCCAGCTCTCTTAATGTTTACATACAACCATTGTGTGATCTCCTCGACGTGGAAGGGGCAAGTTTCACGAATTTCGCAGACGATACGCAGCTATTGATAGAACTAAGCGCCGATCATGTTGAGGATGCCAGAAAAATCCAAGGTATCTATAAACTAGTGGTAGATTGGATAACATCTAATTGGATTGTTTGAATATTGAAAAGACAGACATTTTGACACTTCAGTATAGACGGCCACTGTGTTAAAGTACAGGACAAAGTGAAAACTTTGGGTGTGGTCTTGAACTCCGCTCTTGGCACGGACGCACAAGTGGCTAGTGTAGTAAAGTCTCAGTATCATCTCAGATTGAGATTAGTGAAACCATATGTCACTAATAAGAATTGTAAAACTCTATTTCGGCAGCGATTATGCCCAGATTAGACCACTGCAATGCCCTCCTGGGTGGAGCCAATAAGAGTTGAATAAATAAACTCAAAATATTTCAAAATGGGACAGTGCAAATTGTTAAGAATATACCCAGGCGGGACCACACCACTATCACAAAAAAAGGATTTGCCCTGGTTACCAGTTGCATCCAGGATTATTTTCAAGGTTATCACCTTGACGCATAAATGTTAATTTGGATTTGCACCTTTGTATCTCAAGGAAAGCATTGCCTCGCAATCCTAGAGTTACCAGATCCAGTGACACTTTTTTAAGTTTATATGCCCTTATGCTAAGAGAACATGAGGGAACGGTTGTTACTTTCCTGTACAAGCTGCGACCGCCTGGAAAGGGACTGCCTGTTGATCCACGGAGAGAGCGACATCTCATTACCTTTTGCAAACGGCTTAAGACATTACTATTTAATTGAGATTGCTTCCTTAGCTGAACACGTCTTATTTTGTCTGTTTTTCAATATGCCCCTTAATGCCTGTGGGCTGAGGTGTGCAAGAAATAAATAAAAAAAAAAATACATGAATAAAAGTGTGCAAACAATAGGTTTTCTATAGCTCATATAGTTTGGTAGGTGGAGAGTGAACCTAGGTCATCATGTATGGTCCCTGTCAGAGAGTCCGTATGGAACTGATGCTTATTTTGGTTCCATGTCATTGTTTGGATGGACTGTTTGATCAAAAAGGCTGTTCAAACAATTGGTAGGTAACATGGCAGTGGGGTCATCAGACAACGTAAAGTAAAGATGCGTAGTTGCATTGTTTTTGTTACGAATAGAACAGTTTCGAGTTAACTGAGCTGACTTAATGAAGTTTTGTAATACAAAACATAGTCAAGCTTCTTAGGATTTTGGCCCCCAGTCTTCCCACGTCCAACCTCTGCCTTTCTGGTAGGAAATATCACTTAGTCTTTGGGTTTTTGAGAGCCCCACACTACTTTCTTGACCTTGCGTGAGGACTTTCTTAGCTTTTGGATACTTCGTCAGAATGTCCTGCTCCTTCTGCTTGTCAAACGCCACCAATCCTAGTTTTTTGGGTTGTCTAGATGTGGGTTGGGAATCTGTTTTTGAGGACCATGTTCTCAAGTTTAGCCCCTTTCGCAGGCCATTTGGATATTGACCAGCTCTTCCAACAACTTGCGACCTTCGTTTTTGAAAGCCCTTTGACTTCCTATTCACTCACCCCCTTCCCCTTCCTCTGCTCTTATTTTAAACGCCTCTCGCCTCCACCTCCTTAGCCATTCTTTCTCTGTTCTGCAATGCTCTGGACTGTTCCATACAACTGTCTCTATGCAGCTTACATGTTTGCACCCTCTGCAGAGAGAAGTGCTTGGCCTTGGATGCTAAATACTTGGCCTGTCTCCAGCACCTGACACGAGAGCCACAAGCTCTTCCTCCGATACCCAGGACAAGGTCCTTAACTTCCTGTTGGATGGCGTCCTGTGTTTTCACGCTACCCTTCATTAGGCTGCCAAGTCGCTGATCTAGATTTCGAAGCCCTTGGCTTCTTCACCCACGTCAAACCAGGATGGATCATTCCAAGCGTTCAGGGGTTTACTGTAGCGCCAATGTGCAAATCGGTTCTTTGCCCACTAAAAAAATTCAGTGAAAGATTTTTTTTTCATTTCAATGAACATTTTTCAGTGAAAAAGCTCTTGATGAATAATCTTTAGGTGAAAAGACGGTATACCCCCTCGGGGGAGTCAGAAAAGGGCTCCCAACATCTGAAATTCTACATATCGCACCAGACAGAACAAGTCTTCAAACAGGCAATTTGTAACCTACGGTAGTTCATCCCCTTGCTCCAGAGCAACTAAGACCACCTTCTCCTGATTGGTGGTGTAATGCATCATAGAATATTACAAATTACAGCCCACTGGGGTCCTTTGCTTTTAATCTGATTCAGTCTGTTTTTAGGGCCCTTTTCTAAGATAGTCCCTCAAGAGCACGGGTCTGCAACCTGTGGATTTCCAGATGTTTTGCACTACAACTCTCTTGATCCCTTCCCATTCACTATGCTGGCTAGGGCTGATGGGATGTGTAGGCCAAACATCTGGAGATCCAAAAGTTGCAGAACCTCTTCTCTAGAGGAGATTAACCAGGCTAGTGCATGGTCTATGCCACATGTGTTTTGCACTGTTCTCTTGTCTCGCATGCTAGGGTGGACCCCACGTCTGTGGTTTTGGTGGAGTGGCCAGCACTGTTAAAGTACTTACAATTTTCTTATTGTATGTTATATTCAAATGAATAGGTCCACGCTGGAAACCCCTATGCACCCAAGGTTATCAACATACAACACTGACATATTCTAACAAGAGATGTTTGTAGCCGGGTGAACCATCCACTGAACCAGCCTTATATCATTGTTTCTAACATAGTCTGCCTGTTAACCATAGTTTTAAATTACTGTTTTGTGTCAATCCATTAAATGAAGAAAAATCAATCTTTAAGAGAACAGGCTTTTATTTCATGAAAATCTGATCCATTTTGGACTAAGTCATTTTTCAAGGATCTGTATATATCGCTAAAATGAATCCTGCATTGCCACTACTGTGCAAATGGATGATTCTGGTTATGTCCCCTCCTTTTCCTGGCTTCAAGGCTCTGGTTATAAATTGGAGTCTCTTGTCGAGGCAACCAATTTCCCAATTCCTGCTGTGGTGTTCAGCTCTGCTATTATTCACCCCTGTCACTTTGTAAGAGTATTCCTCTTATTTAGAGGTGAAGCCAGTCTTCCAGTTCCTAGCACACCGTTGGGACACTCTCCTATTCACACATTTGGTCAGAAAGTCCTTTACAACCACATTGCTTTGGCTAGGGTCACACTGGGTGTTTCGTCAATATTTTGTTGGTCCATCCTTTGTAACTTAGTCTCCCATGAGTATGGAATAAAGGATAGTATGTAAAATGTTACTAGTCTTAGTGATTCATGTACTCCTAGTCCGATTTATTCATTATTAGTAATACCTGTTTTGAGTGGGAATGGCAGTAGGTAGCCAAGAAGATCATGAGTAAAGGGGCAGACACCCTTGCATTCCTAAATATGGAAACGCTGGATGTTTAGATTCTGCTGCACAGATTTTAGTGATACCATCCATGCTAAAGCGAAATCCCTTTTGTATGAAGGAAAGAACTATGGACTATTACAGGGGTGCGGGGTGTACTGCATCCTTTGGCTCCCCAAAGCTTTGGATTTATAATCCCATCAGCCATACCCTGCGTTGTCATGGTGAGGGATCATGGGAGTTGAAGTCAAAAACATTAAAGAACTGCAACCCGCGACTCGCCTAAACTGGGTGTACAGTGGTCACTACAGTGAGTAACTGTTTACGCAGTCCTCGCCTGATGTTTTCATTTATTAATCAGTCTGTTTGAATTAGTGTTAGATGCCAATACGGAATAACCCTTAACCATAAACATTTTCCTTTTGTAACCCATCGGAACATGAATCAGGTTTAATCTGTTCATTCTTGTAAATGGTTACATGTGCATATAATCTGTGTACAGATGGAAGAGTTTGAAACAATGTGTTCTTTTGTGCAGCCTGTAGCTGAAGCACCATTCACCTTTGCAATGGAGTTAGATGATTTACCCAAAGAGAGGCTGAAGGAGCTCATTTTTGAAGAAACTGCTCGATTTCAACCAGGATACTGATTAACCTTGTGTACAGGTATATACTTTGGAACGCTTTTCTTTAGTGATGGATGGATTTACATGGTATTGGAAATGTATACGTTTGTAATCCGCTGTAGTTTCATTGTCTCTGGAGCAAGTATTCTTCTCCACTTCCTAATTTTAAGGAATCTTGCATTTTATGACTTAAATCAATACTAGGTATTGGTTTGAAAGTAGTGATGTATAACCTGCAGGCCTTCTCAATCTATGCCTAGCGACTCTGGAACCTCCTCCCTGTCCACATCAGGCTCACTTCTACAATGCCAGAAGGATCTCAAGACCCTCCGCTTCAAGAAATGGTTCCTCCTAAACGCCTAGGTTCATACATGTTCCACTCTACCCGAGACTGGGTGATCCTCCCCTGGTTGCTTGTAGAGTCATTGCTGACAAATTGCCTGCCCTCCCCTGTTATATCCAAACTCCCTTGTTGCGTTCCTTCCCTTATCATGTTCCTCACCCTATGATTGTAAAGTGCTGCATTGCTTCCCAAAGCTAAGTTCACTCTCTATAAATACCCTAATAATGATTGGGACACATTTGGTCTTTTTGCCAGGAATCTTGAGATGCCATAACCCCCACAGAAGCTGGTTTGAACAGGTATTTCCTTCTGTCTACATTGCTTTGTGTTGCTGCTACTCCAAAGTACATCATGATTAAAAAACCCTTATGGGACCACAGCGAGCAAGGCCTTTTCTCCAATATTGGATCTAGGTACTGAAGACCCTTCCCTTTTATTTTAGAGTGCTTTCTTTCTACCAGTGGGATGTCGTGTGCTTCGCCCATTCTCCTGAGGCACTGTTCAGATTCTCACTGCACTACACATCATGCAGATGGGAATCCTCCACCTGCTCTCCTCTCCAAACCCTTGCTATCCAATTCAGGATAATGTCAAACTCGGAAGGGGTCCATCCCCTGCAGGGCCCTCAGCAGCAACCATTGGCTCAGTCACAAATGCTCACTATGCGTGTGCTCATCTCATTGCCACAAGTCGCCAACAGCCACACAGATTCTGAGCACTCGTCCAATGGCTCCAGTGTCTCCTCAAGTGAAGCATCCTTCAAACACCATGCCCCCACTCCCCTTCTAAAACCAATAACCATCAGCATGGCAGGCTCCCAATGGCGTACCTTGGAGAGAAAACTAAGATTCCAGAGCATCATCCGCCACAGCCGATAGACCAAGAAGAGGGGGCGCAGTCTCAAAAGACAGATCATGATCCTCACAACCGATATCTCATTAACTTCCTCAAGGAACACTGACTGGGAGAAAGACTCAACCCCTATGGGACTCTTCAGAATTTTTGCCAAGGTACTCTTCACAAGGGCGTTCCTCATAATGGCCTAAGAGCGTGTGGTATCTCTGGACTCAATCCTTGGCTCAATAAAAAGGAATGTTTTCTTTTTCTACCACCTGAGAAAATCAGTTATGTCAATTGCAATTCTGGACTATGTGTGAGGAATACGGTTTAATTAAAGCCTCCTCTGAAAGCGTGCAGGGAGAAAGTTTAAAGTGCTAGAGAATGCACTGAAATGCCTAACTGTTTAGCCCATTTATTTATTGTGCATTTGTTAAGCACTTATATAGCAAGTTAATTCTCTTTCAAAGCGCTGACAGGGCAACAGGGAGGGAACATGGGATTGAAACAATAATACAGTGAAGGATAGACGTACCTACTATGCCTTGTGAGTATTCAGAACGTGCAAGTACAGGTATAAAAGGGGAAGTGGGAGAGGGGGTAGGTGCTGGAAGGACCGTACTTGTGGGTGAGCAGGAGAAGTGCATAGTATGCAAGTGCTATGCTGCCAGGAGCTGTATTAGGTAGATGAGTGCAAGCCTACAGGACGAAGGCCGGTGGGTGCTGAGGCAAGTGCTGCGAGGAAGGCAGAGACTGGGGCGATTGGCTGTGGAAGGCCAGGCCCCCATAGGATACATAAAGGCCCTGGTCACCAATCAGTGACTGTGAGATTATCAGAGAAGGGAAGGAGGAAGTGAAGAAGAATGTCTTGAGGAGTTTCCAGAATTTGAGGCAGTCGTGTTCAAAATGAAGAGGAAGGGGGCGACTGTTCCATAAGAGGGAGCCAGCTGAAGAAAGAGATCGGCCTCTGGCCCCCTGTCTAGTGAAACCCTTTACACACAGTGTTTGTGCCAGAGGAACGTAGGGGTCTATAGGGAGAGTATTTAGTAAGAGAAGTTGCAGGTAGCGTGGTCCCTGGCCCCATACAGCTTTGTGGATGATGCAGAGGGATTTGAATTTGAGCCCTGCAGCAACGTGAGCCAGTGAAGAGTTTTTAGGGCAGGAGAGGAACAGCCTGGCTCCGTGCTACGAAATTCAACCCGGAGGTCCAGGATCGCATCTTAAATCTTCCGTTCAAAGGGGGTGACCTCTTCCACTCTACAACGGACGCGGAGCTGGACAAAAAGAAAAACAGCTCACAAACGGCCAAGTCTTTATCCATCTTGACAAAGACCACGCCCAAAATGTATACCCAGTCACAGCAGCGCTCGGACAAGGGTCGTAAATACGAAGGGTTCCGCGGCTTTCAAGAGCAGAGGTCCAGGCAGCCTGACCGTTCGCTAACTCAGCATCTGTGCAAACAACAAAAAGGGGCGTGTGGGGGGGAGAGTAACAGGTAACGGCTTTTTCCAGTCCCCCACCTCCGCAGCAGACTCAAAGGGAAAGAATGCATGACACGCCCCTCCGGGTCCACGTGTCTCCAGTGGGGGGCAGGCTTGCTCTCCATGCACATTTCTGGCACCAGAATTTTGTGGACCCCTGGATCCTCTCTGTAGTCTCCACGGGGTACCGCATCCCTATCCCAGTCTCTCCTCCCTCCTCCCCTCCAAAGGTTGGAACAGCAACTCTTTTGGCAGAGATCCGGTCGCTCGCTCGTTCAGAGCCAGGCAGTGGAGGAAGTCCCAGCCTCCCAGGGAGGCTTGGGCTTTTACTCCAGGATTTTCGCCATTCAGAAAAGAACCAGGCGGGCCTGAGAGTTGTGCTGGACCTTTCCACCCTCAACCTCTCCACCCTCAACCTCTCCCTACCATCTAGAAAAATTCAAGATGGTTACACCAGCTTTGATAGAGACATTGTGCAAGGGAGACTGGATGTGCTCCGTGGATCTGATGGATGCGTACCTACACGTCCTGATCTGAAAGCCTCATCGTTATTTTCTACGGTTCAGAATCATGGACTACCATTTCCAATACAAGGTGCTTTCTTTTGGCCTCAACTCGGCCCCCACGGTCTTTACCAGGCTGATGAACACAGTGGCTGCCCTCCTCAGGTCGCAGGGCCACCACATCTACCCATACCTCGACAACTTGCTTGTCAGGGCAACATCTCCAGAAGCAGTGCACCATACCTTTCACGCTCTTATGAACACACTGCATGCGCTGGGCTTTTCACTCAACCTCAAGAAGTCTGAACTGCAGCCCACTCAGAGACTGACCTTCTTGGGTTTCATTTGGGACACGTGCTCAGAGAGTTTTCCCTTCGCCGGACAAGATCATAGCCCTCAAGCTGGCCACTGCACACTTCCTCAGCAGAGAAGTGACCTCAGCCTGGTGGTACCAACACCTACTGGGTCTCATGGCAGCAGTCCCCCACACAAGACTCTGGATGAGGAGGATACAGCTGCACTTGGCAGCCTCTTGGAACCAGGAGCGAGGCTCTCAGTTGGAGATGATCAACGTTCCTCCATCACTTCACTCAGAGCTCACATGGTGGTCAGGGAAAGCAACCTGCGGCTGGGCAAGCCCTTCCGGCAACCTACCCCGCAGGTCACCATCACCACAGACTCTTCTCTCGAGGGTTTGGGGGAGGGGGGGCCACTCTGGTCAGTCACTGCGTCCATGGCACCTGGAAATGGCAGGAGCAGGATTGCCACATCTACCTCACAGCTGTCCACCTGGAGCAGGTGCCGACAAGTACGAGTGGCAGTTTAACGACAGAGTACTGCAGGAAATCTTCTACAAATGGGGACACCTCCAGGTGGACTTCTTTGCCTCCTGGGACAACAGGAAGTGCCAACTGTTCACTTCCTGGCAAGGTTGGGGCTCCTTGGGCGATGCATTCCGGATCCAGTGGTACGGAATGACGGCATACTCCTTACCGCCCACACCACTGATACACAGGGTGATATGCAAGATCAATTAATCTCGCCACCTTAGCATCATTCCAATAGCACTGCGGTGGCCGGTCAGGCCATGGTTCTCAGAGCTGTTCAGCCTCTCGGTGAGGCAGCCCATCCGCCTCCCGACTGGCTCAGCACATCTTCTGGCGCAGCAGGGGAGCAGGGTCATCCACCCCGCACCACAGAAGCTCGACCTCACAGCGTGGTTCTGGAGCAGGTCGCGATAGGTCACCTCAGCCTTTGCCAGGCTAACCTAGAGAGCCTACAGAGCGCCAGGAGCAAGTCTACCAGGGCCCAGTATAAGAGCAAGTGGACCAGGTTCTGCCACTGGGCAGACTCTTGGGGTATCAACCCCCTTGCATGTACCTTGGACGACGTGCTCTCCTTATCCGCGCACCTCGCCTATTCAGGTGTGCAGGTAGACACTTGCCGCACTTACTTGGCAGCCATTGGGGCTTACAGAAACTCTGAAGAGGAGACTTTTTCCTCTTCTAACCCGATTGTCAGGAAACATTTGACTGGACTCGTCAGGTTCTACCCGCCCATCAAGAGGCCACACCCTGTGTGGGACCTCAACATAGTTCTGGGTGCCCTGGCGCACAAACCATTTGAATCAATGGCGTCGGCGGACATCAGGCTGGTCACCATTAAGACGGCCTTGCTAGTGGGCCTCACCTCAGCTCGCAGAATCACAGAAATCCAGGCGCTGGTCACCTCAGAGCCATATACTATGTTTCACAAGGATAAGTAGTCCTGCGGACACACACAGCATTTTTGCCCAACGTGCCTTCCGCATTCCATCTGAATGAAGAAATAGTGCTATCTACGTTTTTTGCTGAGCCCAAAGACGAGGCACAGAGTTCTGCACTGTCTTGATGTCAGGCGTGCCCTGAAATTCTAATTGGACAGGACCAAGGGCTTCTGCAAGTCGGACAGGCTTTTTGTCAACTTTGGCGGATCAAAACCGGGGTATCGGCCTCTAAGGCCTTGTTAGGCAGAAACCTGTGCAGTTCCCTTAGGGACCACTGCAAAAGATTTAGGACTACAGGTGATTGGCAGTTAACCCAATTGGTAGCAGTCTGTACCACCCAGGTTTACCTGGTAGTTGTGGCTGAGCAGTCAGACTTCTCTCAAGATGTGTTAGGCAGTATATAGAGGATACACAATAGGTACAGAGATACAGTAGCACAAGCAAACACTGACCAGAGCTTTGGTGTCAAAAGTATATAATTATTTATTTAAAGACACACTTGTAAATTACACTAGCACAAAAAGAGGTAAGTAAATTCAACACACAGTCACTACTATATATATATATATATATATATATATATATATATATATATATATATATATATATATATATATACTACCCTAATTACTTATTAGACAAGTCTTAATGAGAAACACCACTTATTTTCAGACAGAGGTGAGCGCTTAACATAAGATGGCACTCTAAGTTATAGAAAAAGGGAGGGAAAAGGCAAAGTTGTGAAAGCACACAAATTTCAATACTTTTCAAAGAACCACAGTGAGGCAGGTTAGGCAAAGTCTACTGGAGAGCAAGGAAGTTGAAATGCCAGGCCCTCTCTTGGAGAGAGCAAGCGAAATGTGTCCAGGATCACACAGTGGGGTTATGCCCAAAGAGTCTTTGTAAATAGTTCACAAAAGATTGAGATCAAGTCAGGAAAAACAGGCCCCAGGCTAACCCAGGTTAGAAAGTCGAGGAGTCACCCCGAACGATCTGTCGCAAGGGAAGCCAGGCGGGACACAGTACCTGAAAATGGGAAGAACGCTCCAGCGGGGGCAGTTGTTCCTGGCAGCGGGTGCAAGTCGGTGTTTTGTCCAGAGGAAGAGGAGGCCTCGACGTAGAGGAAAGATGAAGGTCGTTGCACTGCCAGGGAAGAAACCAGCCACAGAGTTTCCCGGTTACAAGGTACTACCCTTTTCTTCGCGGCAGTGGTAAACCGGGGTATTCTGGTTGCCGGGGTGCTTGGCACAGGCAAGGCGGCCACGAGATGGTCCAGGAAGGCAAAAGATGGGCAAACTGGTGATCCCCACCAGTCAAAGTAAGAAGACTCTCTGGGCTGGAGATCTCCTCTGTCGTCGGGAAAAGTGGTGAGACTTGTTCAGCAGGGCTCCACCGGTGGTGTCGTCGTTGCAGGTCGGCTGCTCCCTCCTCAGATTCTTTAGGTCCTGTGGCGACTTCTGAAGTTCCAGTCCCCAAAGCCCTGCTTTTATGCAGAAAACCCCCATTCATTCAGCCTAGCTGTCACTCAAACATGCTAAGTGGTGAGCCGGGCGGCTCACCACTTGGGCCAATCACACAAGAGTGCGACTCGAGTTGCCGAGGCAACTCAGTCCAGGGTGCCTAAACCCCCTCCCACACCCCCTGTGGTACCCAGACAGAGTGGCACCACTTTTGGAGGCTTCTGTGGAGAAGCCCGCCAAAAAGTGGAACAAAGGGCTCGACTTGGGTTGGAGTCACAGAAGCGAACACAAACGCCATTTTGGGACCAAGTTTCGGCAAAAAATACCAACCGGTGAATTTATATTAATTTAATAAACCGGCGGTATGTTCGAGGCTATTTTAAAAAGTGGTAGCCTCGAACAATGGGAAAATCCAAGTGGTAGCCTCGAACAATGGGAAAATCCCATAGGAATATATTCGCGGTCGAATATAAAAAGTAGTATTCACTGCCACCAGCCAAAACTCGGTCGGGGGGACTGGACAGTGCCCCCTCGAACAACAGACCCCCGGGCAATCGAATTGCCCCGACCACTACGTCCACAATATGATGGTTTGTACTGGTTCTGTTCACAATTTAAGACTTTAAGACTAGTAATGCCAATGGTGACTTTACATGCCCTGGGAGACAGTAGTCCGTCCCAGGGTATGGAGTCTATGTTTGGGGGTCGCTATGACACCCCTGGGTTACTGCACGGAGGGTGCTGTGTAACCCACATATCAAAGACACATGAAACCCTATAGGGGAAAGGACCCCATAGCCCATAGAACACATACAAAGTCAAAATAACACCTCAAATCATGTCTAAGAGTGGGAGAAAGAGTCTCACTCTTAGCAGGATAAAAAATAAACCCCAAAAAAATCCAGCAAAGCTGCTGGGGGACTCACTAGGTTTGGGAATTTAGCTTTTACAGAGAATTCTCCCTAAAAGGCCTCCATAGCCAGTTGGATGGTCTCGGCCATCAAAGAAGCTTAGGAGGGACAGCACAAGCCACTGCCGGCCAACATGCATGCCCACGCGGTAAGAGCCAGGTCAATGGCCCTCTCTTTCCAGTGATATGTCCCATGAGAAGTCATAAGCAGGGCGACCACATAGGCCACCCCTTCGGCTTTCTACAAGCACTACTGTTTGGATGCCGGTTCTAGATCAAACAAAGCTTTCGGACAGGCGGTTCTTAGAAACCAGTTTGCTTAAGGATGGTCTCCTCTCCACCCTGCAGCTACACTCCGTTGTAATCGGCCATGCAGTATGGTGGAAAGGGGACGGGACGTAAGAGTAATTATAAGTTACTCACCATAGTGACTAACGTCCTTAGTCCCCTTTCCTCCATACGTCCCACCAACCTACCCCCTAATAAAACTGGTGTCATTAGGCAATGTTAATCTATTGTCGACGCGTCTATGGGGACGGAGGTGTGGAGCTGGAGGGCGAAGTCATGGCAGCGCATGCTCCCAGGGCCGCACCCCCGCGCACCTCTAAATTTAAAGGGGAAGGTTGTTTTTTTTGGGCGAAAAAGGTTCCATCTCCCGTCCCTTGGAAGGGACACCCATGCAGTGTGGAGGAAAGGAAAGGGGACTAGGACTAAGAGTACGTTAGTTACTACGGTGAGTAACTTATAATTTATTGAACCACCTGCTGGAGGACAAATGCAGAGAAGGACTTGACATACTCATATCTACTGCTGTAAATATTGCATAGACACATGTCCAGTGGGGTGGTGTTACACAGAACAGGATCAGTGCTGTTCAAATTTCTGACTGGGAAAAATTATTTGTGGAAAAGATAAACAAGGCCCTAAAGTCAATAAAATGTGACGGTCACTGGTAGGTTTTCCTGTGCTGTAAAGATCCCAAGGCTCGATCTCCCTTTTCAAGGCACGACTGGAAAATGCTCCTCCGTGACAAAAACGGGTGGGGCGAACGTATCACCACCAGTCCTTATGTGCAGTCTTTTTACCGAATAATTTTCACCTCCTTTTTTGTTTTATCACAATTTACCAAAATGTTGCTACAAAAATGCAGGGGACAGGTGCTGTTTGGTGTGGGGGGTCGGAAGAAGAGGGTCTACCCCCACATCTTGCGGCAAAAAGAATCTATCAAACAATTCAGTAAAAAAACAGAACCATCAGTCCTACCAATTCCCAAGGTTTTCACAATGGGGGTTACCTCACAACCACAAGGTGCAGAAATTCGCCCAGTCAATTGGTCGTCCACCAAAGAATTAAGTTAGACTTGCAGCCCCTCTCACACAGTGCCCTGGCAGAGGGGTGTGTGCAGTCAAGCCGTATAGTGGCATTCTACATACAGTGGGCTTGGTTAAGTTTGGAGAAATGGGTGTTGGCGTTTGTGAAAGAGTATTCCCCAGAGTTCAAGTAAAAGGCCCAAAACATTGCACCACCCAAATGCGATCCATGCTAAGGAAAGCGGCTTCAGCATGAGGTGTAGCAACCCTGCTAAAGAAAGAATGCCAAGAGCAGACCAATACAAAATACAAAGGGGTTTATTTCAGGCACTTCCCTGGTAAAGACCGCAAGCAGAGGTCCATAATGGACCAAAGAAATCTAAAGGTTCATAAAGAAATAGAAATTCAAAATGTTCTCTTAGAAATGATCGCCTCCCTGCAGCAGACTGTCACCACATGACCTACATGATGATTATTTCCACATACCAACCCACAAAGCCCACAGGAAACAACTTTGGTTTGTGGTGAACAGAAAGCAATATCCTGTCAAGGGGCTGCATTTTAGACAGTAGCCTCTGGTTCCAATGTCTGCTCACCTCAGGCGGTGCAGACATTGTCGGTCCATATTTGAGTGCTAATGGACTCTTACCTTTCATCTATTTCTCATATAAATAGTCATCCGTTCTTCCCACTTTCAGTTGATGACGAGACAGATATGCCCTTTCCTTTCAGAAAAGCATTCTGCCACCATTGCATGTGCTATAGTCAATGTCCATCTAGACTATTGCAATGCCTTATATGCAGGTGTTACGAAATTTGCGCTACAGAAACTTCAAATGATCCTGAAAACGGGTGCTCGTATCTTGACGGGCTCCCTTAGGCAAGATCACGTAACTACAGTCTTAAAACTCCACTGGCTCCCGGTAAAATCCTGAATTAAGTTTAAGCTCTTGACTACAGGCTATAAAGCCCTACACGGTCGGGCCCCCATTAACATCAAGAAGCACCTCAGATGGTGCTCATCATCTAAGCCCTTAAAAGTGGTTTCCCGCTACAGTGATTGTTGACTGTGTCTGCCTTTCCAGAGGTTTTGGTCGCTCTTGTACCATCACTTGGTGGCTCTGAAACCTGCTCCCAAATGATATAGGGAGTACGAGTGACCTGATGACCTTCAGGAGAAAGTTAAAAACTCTTCTCTTTTAGTTCGCTCAGCTTTGCAGGGCCAGGAGTTTAGATCCATCTAGTGGCTTAGATATCTTTGGTTGTAGCACCGTTGCCTATGATAGTCATAGGCACCACTTAAACCTGGATTACTATTCTCGATCAAGAAATGGAAATAGACCAATGACTTGTTGTGATGAGCAACATTGAAAGAGGACAATTGGTGGCAATGGGTACCTCGCTGGGGTTCTCAATAAACTACGACAAATCGCAGTTACAGCGAGTGCAGAATTTGGTGTTCCTTCAAGCGCTTTTTTACACCATTTTGAAACCATCTGAAGGATACAAACCATCCTTTCTATAGTCTGCAGGTTAGCCAGCAGTGTATATCAGAACCTACATGTCACTGTTTGGAGCGCCTGTCATCCTGCATCCCAGACTGCAGAGTATGAAGGAGGCCGGTTCAGGAGTTCCTCAAGGTATGGTGCTTGCAACTCCATTGAAAATGGGAGGAGAAGATCAAAGTCCAAAGCGGCTTGCTTCATCTACAAGGGTTGAACCAAGCTTGCGACCTAACAGAAGGGCCTCCCTGTGCAGGTACCACTTCCTCAGGAAATTGTGATCAAATTCTTCAAGACTTCTAGTTGTGCCAATCTATTCACCCCCAGGGCACTTTGAGAGTGGCCGGCAAAGCTTTACACGTTCCTCCATAAGAGAAGGGTGATAGACTGGACCGTTCAAGAAAGGCAGGTGTTGCTTGTTGAACAAAAGAACTGTCTCTGGTCCGAAAGCGCAAAAAGCACTGCAAGAGGTCGTGTTTACCCGTCGGTTCTTTGAAATACTATTCTTTGTCCAGAAAAGGAGTCGCTGCGCTAGAGTATTCTCAGAGGATGTCCCCACGGGTACCTTTCCCAACACAATCCTGTACTCTGAAGGAATGGGTATGGACATGTCCACCAAGGCCAGACTCCTCAAAAGTCAGCGACCATATGCCTCTGGGCTCATCACTGGCTGTTAGACGAGGACCTGTCACTATGCCACACTGCTCTATCTTCTGACATCAGTCTTCCGACTCATCTCCTTGCTCCACAGCACTGTGGTTCCTCTGTAGTATGCTCCACCCCCTAGGTGTGGGTTTCGAATGGAATGTGTCCTCACTAATTCATCATCTTGTGATTCCTTCCAGTGTCGGCTGCTTCAGAATCTTTTTTGCAGTAGAGGGGCCCTTGAAGGCCTCGGTCCCCTCTCGAGGCTGACTTCAATGGTATGTATAGGACGCACTGCACAAGTTACTTGAGTTTCGTTTTTACGCTAAAGCTATGCTTCGGATACAGGGAGGTTGTTTCTATCGAAAATACGATTGTTTAAAAAGATTGTTGCCCCCTGAAGACCGGGTTTAAAAAAAGTTGTTGACTGGGTCAAAATGTCAGTTACCGACCCTCGCCGTATTTGTTTGTGGTGCCTGGGAACCAACCACAAGACGGCTGTCTGCGTGTCCTGTCAGTCCATGATGGGAAAAACATTCAAAAGAATGAAAGGGGAAGCTTGCTGCAAGCAGGCCCCCTCAGAAATCTCCTTCCATGACTCGTTCGAAAAGACAATCTGACGAATCAAGGGGTCAGAAACGTTATCGTTCTTTAAGCGGTTCCCGCCAACATTTTCTCGAGAAAGATCGAAGAAACCGTGTCCTAGGTCATCTTCTTCATCTTCTAACTCCAGGGTAGCCTGCCCAGGTAAGTCTGCTTTGAAAGCTGAATGGGAGGCTTTCGGGCTTCAAATGTTAAAGATCTTCGATAAGGCGCCCTGGCCCCTTTGTAGGAAAATATGAAGTCACAACCGTGTTGGATCCATCTAGACCGATAGTCTAAGAAGGCTAAAACCTGCACGCACTTGAGCCCGTCTGAAAAGCCGCTGAGAGCCCTAGAGTCTTGCATCTTCGGAAGATTTTTTTCCTTCCAGTGTCCTTCTGTCCTGCTCCAGCTTAGCGGTCGCGTGGTAGACAGTCTATGCCGTTTTGATTAGATTTTCCTAATTGTTGTTCCTGTGAACAACGCTTTTGCTACGACAGATCCCCATCATCTTTGTTTAGAGTGTTTGGATCCGGACCACCGGTGGGACTCATGCTTCTACTGCGATTCCCTTTCGGTCCGGGCACTGGAGCAGTGGGAGGTGTTTCAGCGCGTTCCTCCTCCACATTATCAGAGTTTCATCGACGAGAAGAAGAGACGCCTGGTAAGTTCTTTTTGTTTTAGTGCACCCCGACTGGGGGGGGGGCTCCTTCCCGGGTTCTTCCCGGTCCGGGAGGGGCTTTAAAAGCTCTATTACCAGGGTTTCCCCTGAAGTGCCTTCCAGGCCTAAGAAAAGTACCGAAGTTTTCTCTGAGGGCCTCCGTAAGGGGCCTGCTCACACCGGATTATAATCTGAGGCCCCTCCTGTGGGGGATATTCAACGGCCCAGTTTTGAGGTGGTGGGTACTGGAGCTTGCTTCGAGGTCTCCTTGTCTGGAGCTTCCCATACAGACACCGGGGTGTGCCCCGAGGCCTCTATTGAGGTTTTCTGTACTGAACCAAGGTTCGAGGCCCCTCATGAGGGAGCTGTTACCTGACTCTGGTCCGAGGTTCCTCTATCAGAGGCTAAGGTGACAAGCCGAACTGAGAGGCCTGTTAAGGTCTTGTCGGTGAGGTGGGTTCCTCATCGGTCCCGCTCTAGCGGGGATACCGGTTCTGTTGAGGGGGCACAGTGAGGTCGCTGACCGTAATTCCTCTGTTACCGGCGTGGCCGAGGTTCCTCTTTCAGAGGCTAATTTGGCTATTAGTATGTCTCAGAAACATCCTAGGCCACACAGTACCAGCTCTGCCGAGGTTCCTTGTGTCAAGGCTAAAGTCAAGACCCGTGACCGGTCTGTGGAGACCCCTGCTTCACTCACACATGTGACGCAGTTCTCCTCGGGCATTGACAAAATGGCGCCCGTTCCCGCGAGAACTGCGACAGCCGTTTTGGACTCTTCCCTTACACCTACACCATCGACGTTGGGTGCTGGGAGCATTTTTTCAGGTGAAGAGCGTTTTCCTTGTGCACCGTCTCGTCCAGTTTGGAACGCGCAGATGCCATTACAGCACTCTCTCGCTCCCTGCGGCCTCTGCGCCATTGATCTGTCACCCCGGCTGTTGAGGGCCCCTCTTGGCAGTCCTCTCCCTTGTGGCCCTGCAGCTATTCCTCTCATGAGAGGCCTCCGCCTGCCACAGTGTCTAAGCCTTCGGCAGAGGATGCCTCCTTTGGAAAATTTCACAAGCTAATGCACTCCGACCCCATGAAGCATATTTCAGAGGTCTTTTTAAGGAAATCTGCCGTCCAGGGCTGAATTCTGTACCGACGGTTCCTGTCACAGCACCGGTTGTTCCGGCAGCTGTCCCACCTCTACCAGCGGTCCCACCTCTACCAGTTGGCCCACCTCCAGCCCTTCCGCCTCTGCCGCCCTTGTACCAGACAAGTCTTCGGCGGAACCAGATGTGACGCAGGATGATCAGGACGCGTTGGATGACACACAAGGGGATCAGGATGGCGATGACCAGCCCCGCTCTGTTAGGGCGTTCCATGAACGGGTACTGGGCATGACTCTTCTGGATGTTCCAGTACCTGAGGCACCCCCTCCGCAAGAAGGGGTGCTTTCGGGGGCGTTCATCTTGTCTCCTCAGGAGCGCACCGGCTTGTTCTTCTAGAAGGACGTTTTGGCCGAGGTCCGCAAAGTCTGGGATAAGCCACACTCTGGACTGCATGTTAACAAAAAGATTGACACTCGTTATAGGCTTCATACTTCGGAGGAAGTAGCCTTAGCGCCTTGCCCGCTTCCTTCCTCCACAGTAGTGGCGGCCGCCATGCTACAATCCAGACTGGCTTCAGCGTCTTCTACAGCAGCAGCTCAGGTTCTGGCCAAAGAAGACAAGCTGCTTGACTCTTTGGAGAGGAAGATCTTTGCTTATTCGGCCCTGCAGTTGCGCCAGGGGAACGCAAAGCTCATTTTAGCTGGGCAAATATGAAAATGTGGAAAGGTCTGTCGGAGTTTGAGGAGTTCATTCCTGCGGACAAACTGGACGATTTATAGGTTGGCTTGTCAGATGCCAGAACCCTGGCGCAGGATATGCTTGAGGCTGCAGCGCCACAGGTCAACACCTCGGCTCGGGGCCCTCATGCTTGGCATGGACACCTCATCAGGCTTGGTTTCATGCCACAAAGTTTTCCAAGGAGGTTCAGGATAAAGTTCTGGGCCTGTCTTTTGACGGCAAAGAACTGTTCCATTCGTCAACGGATGTAGAGCTGACTAAAACAGCCAAATCTTTGTCCATTCTGGTAAAAGAGGGCTCAGACCACGCCTTTGCAGCCTCGGTCTTCCTCTGGATTTCTGAGGTTTTTAGATCGAAAGACACAGAGTTGATCCTCCAGCAGGAAACTCCCGTCGGCGTCAGCAGCGAGGCCGGTTTTTCTCTCGGTCCTCTGCCTCCTCCTTGGGACCTGGGGGTCTCGCCTCTGAGAAGCCCGCTAAATGAGGGTTTTCGGCACTCGCACGAGACCCCAGTGGGAGGGCGCATTGCGTGTCACTGGGAGGCGAGACAGATCATCACTGAGGAACGGTGGGTCTCGTCAGTAGCTCAGTCGGGCTTCTGCTTGCCCCTTCCCTCTACCCCACCCATCAATCCTCCCTTCTAGCAGTCGGGGTCACCCTCCCTCAGAGCCGCAGTCCAGAAGCTTCTGGATCTCAAGGCGGTGGAACCCGTTCTCCTGGTGGAGCAAGAGGGGCGCTTCTACGCCAGTCTGTTCACAGTGCCCAAACCCAACCAGGCTGGCCTGCGCACCATCCTAGACCTTTCCCAATTCAACCTTTCTCTCCCCCAAGAGAAATTCAAGATGATCATCCCCGGTCAGATAAAGTCCTCTCTACAGAAGGGCGATGGCTCAGCGTGGTGGACCTTCAGGATGCTTATATGCATATCCTCATTTGTAGCCCGCATCTGAAATACCTACGGTTTTCCATGGGGGAGGAGCATTTCCAGTTTCGTGTACACCCGTTTGGTCTCAGCTCGGCACTGCATGTATTTACGAAGATGATGGTCATCGCAGCTTATCTTCGGCTACGGGGTATCCATGTGTATCCGTATTTGGACGATTGGCTGCTGCGCAGTCCTTGTCCACTGAAGCCTCAAGCAACTTTCAGTCTCTCCTCCAGCTCCTGTTCCACCTTGGGCTGACGGTGAAATGGCGGAAATCCTGATGACGGTCTCTCAGGACTTGATTTTCCTGGGTTTTCGTTGGAACACGATCGGTTGCAGAGTGTACCTGAATGGGGACAGAAAGGCGGATCTGTGCCCAACGTGTCAGGTGTTTATGCAGTCGGAGAGCATGTCGGCCTGGTGGTTCCAGACTGGTGGTTCCGTCGTGACTATTGACTGTCACAACGGATTCCTCTCTTCTGGGTTGGGGTGTGACGCTGGATCATCTTCAGGTTTCAGATCTTTGGTCGCCACATGACAGACAGCTTCATATAAATTATCTGGAGCTCCTGGCGATATTCCTGGCACTGAAAGCGATCAATCCAGACATTGTCAACAAGGTGATCCGGGTCCGCACGCTCAATGCGGTGTCCATGTTCTATATCAACAAGCAGGGGGGTACCAGGTCTCCTCCTCTTGTGGATCTTGCCATTCAGATCTGGGAATGGGCTATTCAGCATGGTATCTGGCTGGTAGCAGTACACATCCCGGGCCAGCTGAATGTCACTGGAGATGCCCTCAGCCGACGAGCAATTGTCAGCTACGAGTGGGAACTGAACACGGAGATCCTCTGATATTTTTGTTGTTGGGGCACTCCAGAAGTGGACCTCTTTGCGACATCTACAAACAGGAAGCTTCCCCTGTATGCCTCCAGAAACGAGCTTGGAGCCTCCTCACTGGGGGATGCTCTTGAAATTCCATGGCACAACTTGAAGGCCTATGCTTTTCCGCCTCGTCCTCTGATCCATCCGGCGCTTTGCAAGCTAAGGAACACAGTGAATTGCTCCCGGCTGTTCATAGCCCCTTAAGGCCAGGCAGAACATCCTGGCATAAAGATAGGTCTACTATTAATCTGTTAGATTGGAAACAAAAGGAGAAACAGTACAAAGTAGAAATCATTGAGGCCAAAAAAACCTTCTACAACAATCAAATCAGTTCAGCTGGTGACGAGACGAAGGAACATTTCCGCCTTTATAGATCCTGGGAGAAACCATCTGCCTGTTGCCTCCCTATAAAACCGACAAACGATGACTGCGAACGGGTACAGAAGGCCTTTGCAGCTAAACTATTAAAAGCCCAAGATAAAATTAAATCTGAAGCCCTGTCGTCTGCACAAATGCCTACCCCAATCCCTGCCGAGATGCACCATACTTGCATACAATTGCCCCAAACTCAGTCAGGTTCTATATCAAGTGGAGATATTCAACCAGTTTCTGTTTCAGGTTTCACCTTCCGAGAATCCACTGCTGCTGATATTTTGGATCTCCTTAAATCTATGCGCCCTACTAACTGTCCGGGTGAATTACTTCCATCTAAATTCATCTTGGAACACAAGGAACTCTTTGCACCCTTTCTCTGCAGATTTGCAAACGCTTCCTTCCGTACAAGTGTGATCCTCCAATCAATAAAAAACGTAGCAGTCTCACCACTGCTAAAAAAAGCAGGTCTTGATCCCACCGATGCGGCAAACCTTAGGCCCATCACCAACACTCTGGTTGCTATCTTGTCAATAAGTTTTAAGAAAAACATTCAGCTACAGGCCCATGTCCAGACAGCTGCCATCTTGCATGCTAAACAGTCAGGGTTCAGAAGCCATCATGGCACAGAAAGCGCGCTTCTGGACCTGCAGACATATATGCTCTCTAGACAAGAAGATAGCAAGCCGGGGCTGCTGATGTTGTTGGACTTATCGGCAGCTTTCGACCTGCTAGATCACAAAATCCTCCTCGACAGAATGCGAACTGTTGGAGGTCTCTCCGACAATGCCTTAACTTGGTTGAGAGCATTCCTGGAAGGCCGTCGGTCACAGGTGCATTGGGGAGACAGTTCCTCTGGGTCTCAAACCATAACATGTGGGGTGCCCCAGGGAGCATGTCATTCCCCATTGTTGTTTAACATCTACATCTTTCCTCTGTGCTACGAATTAGACCTCTTCCAGACCTTTTTCTGTAACTATGCAGATGATTTCCAGCTGGTTCTTAACATCACTGGCGTTTATGACAAAGATCAATGTGCAGTAAACGCAGTTTATCAACTGATCAAGCAGTGGATGTCCACCAACTGGTTATCTCTGAACGCTACAAAAACTGAGCTCATGATCTTTGGCCCACGCCAGGCTCAACTCAAGCTGGGGCAGGAATATACTGGGTTCACGATAGATGGTAACTTCATCAACACTGTGCAGAAGGTAAAAACCTTGGGTACATACATGGACAGCAGTGTAGACTGTGAAGCACATGTTGCAGCCATTACTGTCAGCACAAATTACCACCTCAGAGTGCTTAGGCAAGTTGCGCCTCTAGTTTCGATCGACAACCGCATCAAGCTTGTGAGAGCCGTTATCTTGCCTCGTATTGATTACTGCAATGCACTCTTGGGTGGTGCAAGTAAAGCAGAAACCCAAGAGCTACAAAAAATTCAAAATAAAGCTATTCGCATTATTTTTCAAATGAAGCACTCAGAACCTACCACTGCAGCTAGAAAAAAATTGCATTGGCTTCCTGTGGAACGCAGAATTAATTTTAAATTGTTAACTATTTGCCATAAATGCATCTTTGGCAGTGCTCCTGCTTACCTCAAGGATGTCATTGGCATCTACCAGCCCAAGAGAAACCTCAGGTCAGCTGAAGGCCATCTTTTGGTTCAGCACCGAGTTAAACGCTCTCGAGGCTCTGGAAGGGCCTTTTACACCCAGGGAGCTAAGGCATGGAATGCATTGCCCATATCCTTGCGCAAGACAACAGATGTTTCGTAAGCAACTGAAAACGCATCTCTACTATTAGAGTAATCCCCTGCGGAGTCTCTGTTCTCTGTACTCAGCTCTCTCGGCGCCTGGATGCCTACGGGCTTTGGCGCGGTATAAGCACAATAACATAACATAACAAGGCCGGCCAGGTTTTGGTTTTCGAAGCTTCAACATCTATCAGTGTGCCTGCCGTTCAAGCTTCCGCTGGTCCCCGAACTGCTTCACCAGAGCGACCAGCAGCTGTGGCTCCCCTCCCCACAATCGTTCAGCTTGGTGTCCGAGTTCAGATCTTTAGATCTCTTCAATTTGTCCGCAGATAACTTGCGCATCATTCAGGCAGCCAGGAAGCCCTCTACAAGATCTCAGTATAGAAGTTAATGGCTTTGTTTCTGCCACTGGTGTTTGGCTAAGCAGCTGGACCCCGGGGAGGCTGCTATCGACATGGTCCTGTCCTTTGTTTCACATCTGGCAGAGTCTGGCATCCATGTCTTGTCCTGCGGGACTTGCTTATCGGCAGTTGCTGCTTATTTGTCCACTGACAAGTGCT
Source organism: Ambystoma mexicanum (assembly GCF_040938575.1). Lineage (NCBI taxonomy): Eukaryota > Metazoa > Chordata > Amphibia > Caudata > Ambystomatidae > Ambystoma > Ambystoma mexicanum. The sequence goes on from NC_090932.1 coordinate 1,607,635,033, forward strand.
CATTTTCACGGTCTAATCCAGTCATTAAAAGACACGTTGCGGGCCTGATGCATGTTTATCCTCCTGTTCGCAACCTGCATCCAAGGTGGGATTTGAATATGGTCCTTGCGGCCTTGGGTCATAAGCCTCATGAGCCCATGGCTACTGTCGATTTTAAGTACTTTTCGTGGAAAGTGTCCTTTTTGATTGCTGTGACTTCGGCAAGGCGTGTAAGTGACTTCAGGCCTTGTCGGTGGAGCATCCATTCCTTACTTTTCATAAGGATAAGGTTGTCCTGCGGACGAATCCGCCTTTCTTCCGAAGGTGGTCTCTGATTTTCATTTGAATCGGTCAATTTCATTACCTGTCTTCTTCCCAGACCCGGCCTCTGGGGCCGAAAGCATTCTGCACTGCCTGGACGTTAGATGAGCCCTCGAGTTCTATCTGGACAGAACATCTGAGCTTAGGAACTCTTCAAAGCTTTTTGTGACCTTCGGAAATCCGCAAGGAAAGCCGGCCTCGACAGCGACCATCTTCTGATGGATCGCTGCCTGTATTTCTCAGGCGTATACCAGTCAGGGTCTTCGGGCCCCAAAGGAAATTCATGCTCATCTTGTGCGGGGCAAGGCGGCTGCCGTTGCCTTTCAAAAATGTTCCCTGGGAGACCATCGCGAAAGCGGCTACGTGGGCCTCCCCATCGGCTTTTTGTAAGCATTACTGTCTGGACCTGAGCTCCAGGGGTGATGCTCAGTTCGGTCAAGCTGTGCTTAGGAACCTGTAACCAGTAAGGAGTTTTCCATCCACCCGTAAATCCTTTGAGGAGGGCTTGGGAATCTTCCAAGTATGGCGGAAAGGGGATGGGACGTAAGAGTATAAAAATAAAGTTACTCACCGTAGTGACTACCTTCCTCTTAGTACATAGTCCCCTTTCCTCCATATGCCCGCCGTCCCATCTAAAAGGTTTCCTCTGTTATTGCTTAAAGGTCATAAACCTGGCGATAGATGAGGACTGATGGTCTATGCGCTGGGCAGAGCTAAGGAGGGCAGGGTTACGGGCACGTGTGGTACCCTGCGTAAAAAGAGAGAAAGGACACATTTTTGAAAAATGTTGATGCTTTTTACAAAGTGCTCCGGTCCCGTCCCACAGGACAGAGAAATGTCACTACGGTGAGTAACTTTACTATTCTGCCTGCTGTAGTGGAAAAGAATTTCCTGATAATGACGTACAACACAGTGGCCATGTACTACATCAACAAGAGAGGAGGTGGAGGGTCACTACCACTGTGCAGAGATACAATGCAGATCTGGTTCTGGGCACTCCAAAAAGGAATCTCCCTATCGCCAGTTCATCTAGAACAGCGGTATTCAAACTGTGGGGCGTGATCCCCCAGGGGTCCGCGGGTGCATCCCTGGGGGGCCCTGAGAGCTCAGCATGAAATATTTAAAAAAAATAATAATAATCTTTATTTATTTTTTAGATTGGAAGAAATGGGCAGGGGTGACTCACACTGAAGCATGAAACTGTTTCAGGCAACAATGAAAAAGTGGCCCGCGGTTGTACATGGATATTCATTCCTTTAGTAACTGACTGGGCCTCATTACAACTATGGAGGTAAGTAACAACGGTGCCGGTAAGCTACAGGCACGGTTGCTACCGTACTGCCATTGTAAGGGTTGTGCTCACGGGTGCCTGACAGCCTGCCAGGTCTGACCTGGCAGGCCGTGTGGCACCCGCGAGCACAGCTCGTCGGATGCACCGGCACCGTTATTAACGGTGCCGGTGCATCCGAGCTCCCCATTCCCTACGGGGCTCAATGGGAATGGGGATCTACTGGCACCCACGAAAAGGCAATCATCAGGTCTGCCTAACTCGGCATGACCCAGTAATTGCCCATTCGCGGGTGCCGGACCCGCATGCAACTCCGGCGGCAGCCGTGCCGGTTTTACCAGCACAGCTACCGCCAGGGTTGTAATGAGGCCCACTGTATCAATAGTACCCAAGTGGGTGCTTTGTGTTAAAATGTAAGTAAATTGTGATATATTCAGCAACAATGGTCAAAATTATTAACTGCATAGTTAAGTAACTTATCAAACTGGTCCACATTGGCCAAAAGGGTGGCCCATTTTGACTGGCCCACACTAGCATTTTACATTTTTGGTACAGGCATTCCGGCTCATCCATAATGGCGTGGGGGCGCCCACCCAGTGGCCCCCCACCCATTATGGAGGAGCTAAGGAGCCAGCCCAGTTAAACAGTGAGCACTCCCTCAGCTGCTTTTTCCAGCTGATGGAGTGCTCCTGGGCTGGCTGAACTGTCAAAGGAAAACACTGTTTCCCTTTGACAGTTCAGTTTAGTTCCCCAGCCGCACATGCTCACTGAGCCATGCAAGTGCTGGGGTGTTTTGCTTCGCCAGCATTGCATAACTCATTGGAAATGGTGGCTGGGGCACTGCATGTCTGTATGTCCGAGGGGGAGCTCCTGCGCCTCCTCGCACATGCGGACAGAGCAGCCTGGAGCAGGGTGTTTCAGCACCCACACGCAGGCCAATGCAGAAGGTACGTTTATGTTCATTGTTTTTATTTAAACATGTGTATGGTGATGGATCCTCGTGTGAATGATAGTGATTGCTGTATGAATGTGCAGCGACTTGCATACACACATAATCATGTTGATTGTGTTAGGCCCAGTGGGGCCCAGGGGACAGGGATGGTATCTTTTTACTGGACATCTATCATAGATGTCCAGTAAATAATGTCATGCCTGCCCCCTGGGGCCCCCAGCACCAATTGCAAACTGTTTGGCTATTTACCCATATTTCTTGTTAAAAGTATGCTCTAAAATGCAACATTTTCACCCATTATTTAAGAAAAATTCATAGGGGGAAATCCCCTCCCCCACCCCCAACCCCTGAAGCCCCCTTTATTGGTTCGGGCTCCCTCACTATGCTCGGTCGCTATAGCATTTTTGGGGGAAATAGTTATGCCCCTCCACTTAAAAAAATCATCAGCCGCCACTGGCCTCAGACTGTTTTGGGAATGGGATGGGGGGAACCCAGGTGCTATGGTGGGAGCACAATGTGCGGGAAACATGGGATAGTGGTGGGAACAGAGTGGGGAGAGCCCAGGGTGTGTGATGGGGTGGGGAGAGTCCAGGGACTGGGTAGGAGTGGGATGAGGGAGCCCAGCGACTGTGATGGAGCAGGTGACGGCGCGCAATATATATTGTCCATTTGGCATTTCTGGGGGGTCCTGACCTGCCCAAATTTTACTGGGGGGCTGAGAGGGGGCCATGGCCAAAAAAGTTTGAAGACCACTGATCTAGAAGGAGAGAACATGTCGGCAGACACTCTGAGCGGGCAGAGCAGTCTGCCATGAGCGGGAACTAGGTCTGGAACTCCTTCAAAAGATCTCCACTCTTTGAGGAACCCCTCAAGTAGATCTGTTTGCGCCCAGTGTCAACAGGAAGTGCAATCTATTCTTCTCCAGGGAATTTCCTCCAAGGTGTTCTAGGGGACGTGTTCGTAGTGGACTGGGAGTTTCCACTCCTGTATGAGTTTCCTCCAGGCCCTGTTATTCCTCATGTGATCAGGAGGTTGGTAAAGCGTGGTAAATTCATGATCCTAATTGCTCCAGATTGGACCAGGAGGGCGTAGTGCCTGGACCTTCTGGAAATGTCCATCTGACCTCCAATTTGTCGAATGCAAAGAGAGGACCTTCTCCATCCAGAGGTCAAGACTCTCAAACTTCACGCCTGGTCTCTGAGAGGTTGAGATGAAAGGATTGGGCCCTCCCGAAAGACATGTTGGGGATTTTGTTTTTGGGCAGAAAGCCAGCAACAAAATCTCTATTGCTGCAGTTGTAACAAGTTCTGCAGCTGGTGCAGAGAAAAGAATGTGGATCCTTTTCTATGCGACACACCTATGGTGTTATCATTCCTACTGGATCTATTCAATCAGGAGCTGCAGGTTGGTACTGTAAGGGATACTTGGCGGCGCAATCTATTTGTAAGCGCACTTCTGAGCATATAATCTTACTCTAAAATGCCATTTGTAATTGTTATTGGAAGGGCTTGCAAATGTCTTCCCTCCGGTCCCTTTTGTGGTTCCCGTTTGGGATTAAAATCTGGTGTGAATTCCTCATGTGTGCTCTGTTGGAGCCACTTCATTCTTGTCCAGTAAGGTTACTGACATTGAAAACTATCTTTTTAACGGCCATGAAATCTGCACACAGGGTCAGTGAGCGTATGCCTTGTCGTGCAAGCCACAGTTTACAACCTTTTATAAGGGGAAATTGCAACTAATCACTCCCTGGAGGTGTCGCAAGGTAATCTGCTCTGCAGAAGTCTTCATATTTTCTTAATTTGGGTGTTCTGCTGGAAGGTGTCAAAACTAAATCCTAAATTTGAAAGTGACCTCTGCACCCATGCCCTCCGTCGATGGGACCAAGCACAGAAGACTGTGTTCCCAGTGGATTCCGGACCACAGAAGTGGTCTCTGGAGAAATCAGAGGCCGGGTTGGTAAGTTAACCTACCTCTTTGTCGCCAACCTCCTTCCCCTCCATATGGTTACATGGCTGTAAAGTCTTGTCCCTAAATCACTCTTTCCTGGCTTTGGACCGTGACGGCCTGGTTAAGGATCCCTTCCTAGGCCTATACTAGCATCTGGTATTGTGAGACTTTACCTGCCTAAACCTTATCTAACTTTTTGACTCTTCTAATCCTAACCACTGGCATCTCCAATCGCTTATAAAAACCTACCTGGAAAATAACTGTGGAAGTGGTGACTGGATACAAGCCCCCAAATCCTGTTGGGGTAGCAGCTGTGGGAAACTTATGTTTATTCTCAAGTGTCTACTAATAATTATACATCTGGGTACTTGGATATGTTTCACTGGTTACTGAATCAAATGATTTCTTCTCGTAGGGGTGAATGTATATATCTCTTATAATATTCGTGTATATTTGAAAGGCCCAATAAATCATTGTATTTGCAAAAGCAGGTGCTGTCGGCTGTGCAGTGGGCTGTATGCTGCTTTGTTTCCCTGGTTTTTTGTTTTGGACGGCATGCTGAACTTGCATTGCCCCATCTCCTTAATCATCCGCTGGAGTGTGGAACAGTGCATGAAAGCAAGTGCCAATAAGTGCTATCAGCGGTCTGTGGTTGGCGATTACTTCAAAATTTTTGTATATAGCTGCCTATATTGTATCATCTAAATACGTCTGTGGAATCTACAACATACCTGGAAAGAGGAAAGTTTATAACATGTGACTTGGGATGATGATCAGCCAACGTAAAAAAGACAACCAGGAATGACTTGTGCCTCATTGGCTTATGTCTCTGACCATTCTTGAACCTAATAACGCCAGTGCTAGAACCCGCTCCACGGAAGATTACTGGAGATTACTGAATTATTTCCACCGTTATGCAACCGAGCACCTATTTCTATTACAGAGACCGTTGGGACCAATGAGATATGGTGCTACCGCAAGTTAACAGCTCTGCAACCTCATTCCCAATTCCTATAAATTCCTTCTTAAATCTTTGCTATAGCCTTCAGCGAGAAACATCAGTGGGATGTTATTGCATCAGAACCTGATCCCAGATTGACTTTTATAGGATTTGATATTTCAAAATCTCTGAACGTGGAAAAGATTGCCTCAGAACCGTCGGGCATGTTGCAAGACTCCATATGTATTAGTCGATCGGAGTCCAGTCATGAACTAGGACCTTTCCCTCTGCATTGATTGTTAAATCTCAAAAGGACCAGAGCTTGATGTTAGGCAAAATGGCTCATTTGGTGTTGGAAAATAGTGTCATCTGTGTCTCAAGATGAAGATTTGGAGGAATTTGATCTGTGCTGACCACTCGTTCTCCTATTGACATCATGGCTATTGGCTATTGATGAGGCAACTGTTGTCTTGCTCGAATACCAACGGCTGTTTATCTGATCCGGATAATTCTGTTAGGAATGAAACAGCGGGATTCATTCGGAAAAGAAAAATAAGAACAAGAAAGGGAACTATCAAATGGCTCAAACAAAATGGAAATGTGGAAAACAACATGATTATATAAGACCAGGGTCTCCAAAAATTAATTCAGGATCATTGGCAGTAATTACTAATCCTAAATTGAAATGTGTCGTTAGTGCGAGACTTGGGGTAGACTAGGGCTGGACTTCTGAAGTTTAGTAGATTGTGCCTGAAAGATACAAGGCCTTACTCCAATGTGTGATGTTCTTTCTACCTACTTAAAAGCTTATATTCCATGTATGGGTCTATGCTAAAGTAATTTAAAGTAGATTGTAGTCCCAAGGGGTTGACCCAACTTTGTTGTACATATGGCCTAATGTATTTTTATTTATAATATCTAAAGTGTGCCTTTGAATATGTGCCTTGATGTCTCGCTCAATTCTTTACTAACACCACTAGGTGGACACCTTCCTCCGGCACATCAACCAACTCGCACGCATCCATACCCCATGCCAAAGCACAACAGTCATCAGACTGCAGCTACGACCTATAGCAAAACTCAGTCCATCTGGACACAATGAATACTCCAGCACTAGAATCCATCTGCGACCTATAACCCTTTTCGGTCAAGCTGGTCACATAGCTAATCTCATGCACTCTCTAAATCTCCTAACTTCCCCAACCATCCATCCACATGCCTGACCATCTTTGTTTGCTTAATGGTGCATGGCCAGACCACTTAACCCCATCTCGGCCTAATGTGCACCCACATTCTACTCAGTCCAATTTTCTGCTACATACATGGACTCCGGTCCTTGAGGCAGTTCACCCAAAAGCACGTTAGGGCCATTATCCCATTAGTATGGCCTCAATTTAAATGACAAACTACTACTACCACTACCAACTCGTTTAATATAATTTAACAAGAGTCTCACAAAAATAATAAGAAAAGACCACGTCGACCTAAGAAAAATATGGCATGTTTGATACTTGGCTACACTAGTCTACTGGTCCTGTGAATCGAATTGGGATATGTCAGACATTGAATCTCTAACTATTTTTTAGCACTTACCATGCCTCAGAAATGTATTTTGATGCAATGTTAGAAGATGGTCTCCATACCATTGCTAGGCAACGCTCGGACCACTCCTCCAGCCTCTGACTCATCCGGCTCTGCCTGCCTCATAACATATGGCCTGGGCAAAGTCAGGAAAAGTCTGACCTCGCTATCCGTGGCACATCACTAACGTTTCCATCTTGCGACGTACCCGTCCACTGCTTGTAACCAATGCAGCTTCCGGTGGCTCCTCTGACTCTTAATCCCAGCACACCCAGCACCCTCGTTTGCTGGTTATTTCATGTGTCGCCTTTGTACTTGGTCAATTATTCCTCCTTCCTACAGTATCTGTTTTTCACTCTCATCTTGGGACCCTGCCACCTGTGCATTCTCAGCTCAACTTGCTAGGCTCCTCTCGTCGGAATAATGCTAATCTTATCCATCCCCTTTGCACTGCTAACTCTACTGTTATCAATCTGGGTCTCTGGATTGCCAGTTCCTTATGTAATAAATCTACCTCTGTACTTGATTTATTTTTAAGGCAAAACGTACGTTTCCTTTGTATTACTGAGACGTCGATTCCTTCTTAACACTACTGCCTCTGCTTTCCCGTCTACCTCTTTTTTACAGCATGGGGTCCGGCATGGATTAACATGCTCATGAACATTCCCTTTTATGACCGGGAATCCTTAGTAAAAGAAAGGTTTCACTTTCACTTTAAAACTGTGTTTCTCCTCTAAACCAATCGCTGTCCTCTGGGTCATACTGCTCCCATCCAATGACAGTCCTCTCCATAAGCTAGTCCTCTGGCAGCCATCTTCAGATTTTTACTGCACGCTTCAGTGTTGGGAGTCCTAGAGTTGCTCTCCGAGCTGTTTGTATGTTGTTTCCCATTTTTATCATGGAAAATGTTACTTGTTTCCTCAGAGCCTGCGTGATCTCTCCTTATCCGCCAGCAACGGGGACCCATTGTCAGTGAAGTTTTACGCCCCTCAAGGCCGAAGATTCGTCAAAGTTTATGGAAGGTAGTCGTGGGCCTACTTTGCGTCCTCCGACCCTGATGGAGGAGAAAAAGGAGGGAAGGACCCTTCAATCCCTGCACCAAATACGGGCTAAGCAACGTCTTTGTTGAGGCCAACCATCTACCATGTCTTTACTGCCTACACCCGGACCACAACAAGATAGGGTGCGAGATATGCCCGGGCTTCTCGAAGACAATGAAAGACAGGCATAGCAGGCTGGCGCCATCGCTCAATTCGAACAAGGCCTCTGCTTCGTGCTCCGAACAGGGTTATGCCTTGTCCAGGACAGGCTGGTCCGAAAAGCTGTCTCCGTCTGGGAAGAGATCAAAGTCCTTTGAGGTTGCCCCATCTTTGGGGGTCCAAGGTAAAGCTTTGAACCGCAAGTCTGATTCCACCGGGTTTGCCGCTGATGCGGGTCCCAGGTTGGATAGACCGAGATCACTATCGCTGTCCACCTACATAGCCAGCCTGCCATTGAGCTCCTCCTCAAACAGGAAATGATCCACCCGGCCAAGTTAGGTAGAAATCAAAAAAGCCTAGGCCGGAAGAAGAGAAGGCGGCCGCGCAGCCCAAGCAGGCTCAACCAGCACAGCCACTTAGACGCCTACTGTGACCATGGTGGCGGTAGGTGCCAATCCACAAGGGTGGCTCCTACGACCCAAAGGGTATCCCTTCCTCCAAGGCACGACACGGCCACCGAGGCGGCAGCAAAGGCTACAAGCAGGCCTGGGGTGTGGGGGAGAGGCACTGGCCCAGATCCCAATTCAAACCCCTCAGGGAGGGAAAAGGGGAGGGGTGAGGAGGCCCCAAAATAGCCCTACAGGGTTGGCGTTCAACCGATGGACATCTCATAGATGGACGACGACCAAGAATCCGTCCATAGTGTCCACGAGGACGACGGTGACGCAGGGCCTAGCGATCTATTGTTCGCTTCACAGCCAAGGGACATATGCATGAGCATCTTGTCAGCTCTCAACACCCTGGTGACGGAGACCCAGCAGATGTTGCCCCCAGCACTGACACCTGTGGTGCAGCAGGCTCCTGATCAGCCTCTGCGCAAGAAGAGAAAGCGCCATCCGATGCCTCCCCATCCGCGTCCTCCAACACGTTGGGCCCAGACTTCACCAGCGGACACGGACACAGGAACCAACTAAGATGAGGACTTCGTCCCGGCAGACAATGAATCACTGCACCTGGGCGCCCCTCATAGTCTCTCCACCTGGTGAGGTGGAATTATGCCACTCGATGATTTCCAGGTCCTCCGTGCTGTTCCAGCTGGTGCCCGAGGAAACCAGGTAAGAGGGCTTCTTGTATTGGTGATGAGAGTCCAAGAGGAAGACTATCATGGCGGTGCCCTTTCTGGACGACATTTGAGAGGAAGGCCTAGCCCTCATGAAGAACCCATCCATGGCTCCAACCAAGCGAGACAGGTTGGAGGAGAAATATAGGGTGCGGTCTCTGCTGAAGTGCTTGAGGTCACAACTGTCGCCGGACTCTGTAGTGTCGGCTGCCACAAGGAAACGTTTGGCTAACCCGGCTTCGTCAGCAGTTATCCCCGACAACAAGGGGAAGAAAATGGACGCCTTGGGGGAAGAGTCATTTACACTGTGCCATCCATGATCAAAGCGGTCCATGCCCTGGCTATCTTGGCCAGATACGACCAGGAGCTTTGGTACAAGCTGGGCCTGATCCTGGAATTCCTCCCAAACGACAAGATGGAAGCTCTCGCCCTCTTTCAGGAAGGGGCTGTGACGTCAGACCATGCCATTACGGTGGCAGTGGACATCACAGACAAGAGTTTCCGTCAGATGGGAAACAGTCTGCCTTAATCGGCAGGGATGGTTGAGGGCCACAAACTTTCATCAGAAGTTCATGCGAAGGTGCTGGACATGCCCTTCAACTGAGAAAATCTTTTCGGGAAGGCAGTCGACAAATTCCTTCAAACCATAAAGACCGATACGGAGACTGACCTTTCCCATGGCACTTTTCAACAGCATTGCTTGTCGTCTTTTTGCTCCTCCAGGGGTAAATCTAACAGATCATCCAAGGAATTCTCCACATCACACAGACAACCTCCAACATCCTCCACGCATGACGCCTACAGAGGTCGTTCCTAGGCCTACGATAGTGGAGGTCAGCACCACCCGCCAGGCAGGGCGCCAGTGCCCCAAGCAAGACTGAACCGGCCAAGACGTCGGGCCCCCACTCATGCACCCCAATGGGAGGCCGGCTGACTAGGTTTTTCAGTGCGTGGAGGAAGATCACCTCCGACAGATGGGTGCTGGACACTCTCTCTCAGGGACACACCTTGGAGTTTCAACGCAGGTACCCACGTATTCCACTGGTTCCCCGTCAGGAGCTCCACATCCCTCAGCTCCTGGAAGAAGTGCGAGCCATGTTCTGGAAAGGGGTGATGGAGCTCGTTCCCAGAGTCTATTCCAGATACTTTCTGGTAAGGAAGACTCCTCGTTTGGAGACCCATCCTGGACCTGCACTGTCAGAGCATGTACCTGAAGTCCCAAAAATTCAGGATGGTCACGTAGCAGCACGTGCTTGGCCAACTGCAGGAAGGGGATTTCTTGATGTCGTTGGACCTAGAGCACGCGTACTTCATTGTCCCCATGCACAGGAAAAATCGAAGGTTCCTACGGTTCGTGGTGCAAGGCTAGCACTACCAGTTCAAGGCCCTACCATTCGGCTTGAAATCAGCCCCAAAAGTGTTTACAAAATGCCTGGCCCCAGTGGCGGCCTAGCTGCATCTGCAGGGCATGTACGTATACCCATACCTGGGCGATTGGCTGATACGCGCCCGCTGTCGAGATCTGGCTGACAAGCACACAAAGGAGGCATTCTGACTTCTGACAGACCTGGGATCCTCCGTAAACTATCCGAAGTCCTGCTTGACGCCATCGCATAATGCGCTGTTCCTCGGCAACAGACTCACATGGTGGCTTGCCTGGCGTAGCCGTCGGAGGAGAGGCTAGCAGCCATTCAAGGGAAGGTGTAAGGTCTGTCGGCGAAGACTGCCACGGTGTGGGCCATCAAGTCATTGCTGGGAATGATCTCTTCCTGAATTTACCTTGTCCGTCTCTGCAGGTTGCAGATGCGACCACTACAGGAATTATTGGATGCACTTTGGGTACAAGTGTCCCGTAGTCTTGTGGACAAGATCCCTCTGAACGAGGAGTCCCTTGGGTGATGTCGTCCACATCACCCAAGGGACGAGATTCCAAACCCTGCCATATCAGACTGTGACCACAGATGCCTCGCTGGAAGGTTGGGGGCTTTCACCAGATGTCTTCACGCCAGAGGACTGTGGCTCCCAGAGAAGGATCTGCACATAAACATCCTGGGGCTACGGGCAGTGTTCTCTCAAGTCTTTCCTACAGTCTCTGAAGGGTAAGGTGGTGAGGATCTTCACAGACAACACCACCAGCATGTTACAAATCTGGAAGCATGGGGCACTCGATCCCCAGCGCTCTCCAAGGAAGCTTGGGACTTGTGGCACTGGGCCATCGGACAAGGGATGTTCCTTGTCCCTCTCCACATGGCAGGTGTCAAGAACGATCCTGCCACAAGTGGGAACTTCATCAGGATGGGTTGGACCGCCTGTTCGCCAAATGGGGCAGACCCCTGATCAATCTCTTTGCCATGGCGGCTACCTCCAAATGCCAGAGGTTTGCCAGCAGATTCCACCAACCGAGGAGCTTGGGGGACGTGTGCTGCTTTCCATGGGAAGGTCGTTTCTGTATGCTTCCCCTCTCACCCCCCCTACTACTCTACTCCTCCGCGTCATCAACACACTGACTGTGTCGATGCAAGATGATACTCATCGCCTCGGCCGAGGCAGATTTGGTATCCGGACCTGCTCAGCATCGCCTCCAGTCTAGTTTCGGTACTTCCGGATCTGCTCACCAGAGAGGGAGGCGCAATCCTTCACGACCCAGGATCGCTGAGCCTGAGGGCATGGCTCCTGCAGCCTTAGACTTTGTTAGTTAAATGTTGCCAGCAGACTGCAGGGAAGTCCTCGCCAAAACCAAGGCGTCATCGACTCTAAAGTGCTACGGCCAGAAGCTGGCGAATCGGCATCTGACGGGCTGTCCAAGAGCCCATTGCACTAGAGCGATAGCTGCTATGATGGCGTTCCTTTCTGGTGTGCCACTGCTTGACATCTACAGGGCTGCAACTTGTCCACGTCAACAGGGATTCCAGGGAGGAGTCCAGAGTCGGCCAGGCAGTGCCACGCCACCTGTTTGCTTGAGGTGAGTCTGTTCCAGGGTTAAGTATTAATTGCTTCTGTTGAGCCTTGCCGCCTCCTGTGGTTGTGTAATGTGGTACTGCTGTGTATTCGTCATTCAAGAGCATGTGAATCCATGCCAAACCCCATGCTGGAGAAGTTTTGTTACTTACCTGTAACTTGTTCTTCTCCAGCATGGGTCTGGCATGGATTCACACGTACATGCTCTCTCTGGCCCCTTTGCGGCTCTTCTTGGTCATACTGCAACTTTACATACTTACCAAATATGAAGATGGCTGCCAGAGGCGGAGCTTAGTGAGAAGACCCCTATTGGTGAAACTGTTTTTTCGAATGGATTGTTGTCCTCCCACCTATTCCTCATCTTATAATTCTCTCCAGCTGCTAAGAAAAATCTTTTCGACAGGGAGGTGTGTTAGGCAGAATCCTGTGCAGTTCCCTTGGGGAACACTGCAAAAAGATTAAGACTACAGGAGTAAGCAGTAAACCCAATTGGTAGCAGTCTGTACCACCCAGATTTACCTGGTAACTGTGGCTGAGCAGTCAGACTTCTCTCAAGAACAGTAGGGAAGTATATAGAGTATACACAATAGGGCTAAAAACACAGTAGAGCAAACAAACACTGACCAGAGCTTTGTATAAAAAATATATAATTATTTATTTAAAACACACTTTAGGCAATATACTAGCACTCTAAAACAAAAGCAAGTTAAAACAGTCGGGTAAGTATACACACCTCCCTTGATAACTATCAGACAAGTCAGAGTTAAAACACCACGATTTATTAAAACAGATGTGAGCGCGTAACCTGATGGCACTCCAATAGTTCAGTTAAAGGGAGAGAAAAAGGCAGAGCATAGAAATAAAACAAGTCCCAACACTAGTTCTCAGCAGGGGAATAAAGGCCGTATACACTGTAGAGCCAAAGTTAATAAGCCAGGCCCACTTTAAATGGAGCAAAGCGAAATGTGCCCAGGATCACACGGTTTAAAATGCACTAAAAGGCTTTGCAGAATGTTCAAAAGAGGTTGGGGCGATTCAAGAAGGTAAAGTTAGAAGGTCTGGAGCCAACCCAGTTGGAAAGCCAAGGATTTAAGGGTCACCTTGAGCAAACCGAAGAAAGGGAGGCCAGGCAGGACACAGTACTTTAAAGAGAGAGGAAGCACCAGCGGTGGCAGTTGTTTCTGGCAGTGGTTGCAGTTGGTTGTTTCGACCAGGGGAAGAGAGGATCTCGTTGAGGAGGAAACAGGGAGTCGATGCACTGCACAGGGATGAAAGCAGCTGCGGAGTTCGTCGGTAAAAGGTGCATTCCTTTTATTCACGGTCAAAGTGGTGAAGCTTGGCTATCCGGCCGCCAAGGTGCTTGGCATGGGCGATTCGACCAAGAGACGTCTTTGGAAGGTGAAAGGGGCGAACTGGTTGGTCCCACCAGCTCAGAGGAAGAAGACTTGTCCAGCAGAAGATCTTCTCTTGTCGTTGGGAAAGTGGCGAGTTTATTTGCAGGAGGGCTTCACCGGTGGTGTCGTTGCAGATGGCTCATCTTCTTACCTCTTCGGATTCTTAGGTCCTGTGGCGACTTCTGAAGTTCCAGTCCCAAAAGCCCTGCTTTTATGCATGAAAAACCCCCATTCTCCAGCATGGGGTCTGGCATGGATTCACATGCTCATGAATATTCCCCGTCGTCAGGCTGGGAATCCTCGGTAAAGAAAAAATCAGTATTAGTTTCGTTTCTGATCTGACTTTCGTAGTAGTAACCAATCCCTTATTTCTGCGTCATACTGACCACAGCCAATGACTGCCCTCTCCCTAAACCCCGCCTCTGGCAGCCATCCTCAGATTTTTACCGCACGTTCAAGTGTTGGGATCCTTGTGCTATTGCTCTTGAGCTTTAGTGCGTTTTCGCGCTTTTTTCATAGGAAAATTCTTTTTTTTTTTCGGTCAAAGAGCCTCAAGCTCCACCGTTTCTATATCCGATCAACGGGGACCTGTGTCGGATTCTTCTACGCCCCTCAAGGGTGAAAATTTCGTCGAGCCACGCTTTTGGAGGACTCCAGAACTTTCTCAGGCCCATCTCGGACATGGCCCAGGAGAAGGGAAGCTCGATGCCCGGGAAGCTGTTCAGGGTCTGCCCTGCATGCCAGCTTCAGAATGTCCTCAAGGAGGACAAACACTCCCTTTGCCTCTACTGCCTGCATGAGGACAAGACGCACGTGGAGGAGGACTGTGCGTTTTGCGGGAACATGTCAGAGCGGACCATAAAGGACCGCCATCTGCGTCTCGCCAACTGGCTGGAAGGGAAGAGCCCGTTAGGCGAGAAAAAGAAGTCTGAGCGGTCTGCTAAGACTTTTGAGGGCGCCCCGGCGACGGGGGCCCAACAGAAGGCCAAGCACCGCAAGTCCGCGGGCTCCGGGAGCGCCGAACGGTCGGGCTCTTCGGTTGCCAGGCAGGGCGCAACCTCCCCGGCGCCATCAACCAAGAGCCAACGCTCTGGCTCGGGTAAGAGGAAGTCCGAGCACCTGGCGAAGCTTCTGGAGAGGCCCCGGTCGAGCTCGAAGGCCAATTCGGAGGGGGAGCGAGGCGGTGACCCCCCCCCCTAAGGAGAAGGCGGTGAGCGCACCTAAGGTGACGAAAGTCTTGATCCACCCGGCCAAGGCCTCTATCGAGACAGTCGCGGCGGCCCTGGCTCAGCCTGTGGAGGCTACACAGGTGGAGGCGACCTCGGGGCCCAGAGTCTCCCTGCGACTGCAGAGGGTGTCCTCTTTCAAGCCCATCGACAGGACCCCCGTGAAACCTCCGACGGAGAAGAAAAAGGGGGGGCCAGGAGGCCATCGTGGATTCGGCCTCTACCTCTGAAGAGGAGCTGATCGAAGTCTTAAGCCACGGCTTTGGCGTGGAGGAAGACCAGCCCGTCGGGAGGGACCCCGACGAGGGGGACGACAAGAACGTCGAGGGTACCGTCAAGGTTCCTGTCCGCCCATCAGAACCCCCTCAACCAGTGCCGCTAGACAACTCGGCGGCCATTTTGTTGGCTATACAGTCCTTATGCTCGGAGATAAGGATGAGATTGCCGTTCCCACCGACGGAGGAACCGCTCCCGATGGGGGACCCGGAGCTGGGCCCTTCTGGGAGCCCTCCTCCTAAGAGAAGGAGGATTCATCGTGCCCGTCTCAGCCCTCCTCCCCGTCCACAACCCGGGGGGGATGACACGGGGATGGACACGGCCGTGACTGGTACAGACGACGAAGTTTACGGCGAGGATCCTCCGTCGTCACCTCCTCCCCGGGCTTCCCCGCCCGACGAGATTGGATCATTTCATGCCATGATTGCCAGGGCATCCGAGCTTTTCCAGCTCTGCCCGGAAGAGAAGAAGGAAGGCTTCCTTTATCAACGGTGCGAGACCAAGAGGAAGACGGTCCTCGCTGTACCCCTACTGGACGATATCTGGAATGAGGGTCTCTTCCTCCTCAAGAACCCATCCACAACGCCTGCGAGAAGGGATCAGTACGAGAAATAGTACCGGGTCCCGGACGCTGCCCCCTTGTGCCTTCGGGCACAGCCGACCCCGGACTCGGTTGTCTCAGCAGCGGCCAGGAAGAAAGCAGGGGGGGACATCGCCCTCCACGTCAACTTCCCCCCCCCCCCCCGTACGGCAAGGGAAAGAAATTGAACACGATGGGACGCAGTGTCATCTCATCGGCAGAGACGACGATTAAGGCTGCCAACGCCTTGGCTATCGTAGCACGCTACGACAGGGAGTTGTGGTACAAGATCGCCCCCCTGCTGGACTTCCTACCGGATGACAAGAGGGCTGAGGCCCTGGAGATCTTGCAGGAAGGGGAAGTGGCGTCGGACCACGCCATTACAGTAGCGACGGACATCGCTGATACTGGTTTTCGCCAGTTGGGCAACGAAGTGTGCCTTAGACGGCGTGGATGGCTCAAGGCAACAGACTTCCGGCAGGACGTCCAGACCAGAGTTTTGGACATGCCGTTCGACGGGAACAACCTGTTTTGGAAAACAGTGGACGATTCCCTGCAAGCCATCAAGGCGGACACGGAGACGGCCCGGGCTCTTGGTGTTCTCCAGCAATGACGGCCGCCCTTTCGGAGCACCGGAGGCAAGCAGGGTGCCTCCAAAGGTTCCGGCGGCGGATATTCCAGCTACTGTCAAGCGGCCCATTCGTCGTCACAGGAAGCCTACAGGGGACGAGGCAAGTCGGGCGGACCCCGCCGTCGTCGCCAGGGAGGACAAGGCGGCAAAGCCTCGTCGAAGCAGGACTGAACCGGCCGTGGGGTCAGGCCCCCACCGAAGCACCCCGGTGGGAGGCTGGCTGGCGAACTTCGTCGGCGTGTGGGAGTCCATCTCCACCGACCGTTGGGTGCTGGACGCCCTGGCCCAGGGTCACGCGCTCGAGTTTCTAAAGTGCCCACGCGTCCCACCATGGCCAGGAAGGAACATCACGTCCCACAACTTCTCTTGGAGGTAAAGGCGATGCTCAAGAATAGCGCCATCGAGCTCGTCCCAAAGAGGCTTCGGGGCTCCGGAGTTTACTGAAGATACTTCCTCGTGAAGAAGACGACAGGAGGATGGCGTCCCATCCTCGACCTACGACGACTGAACAAATTCATCAAGGCACAGAAGTTCCGGATGGTCACCCTCCAGCACGTCCTGGGTCAGCTGGAGGAGGGCGATTTCCTGTCGTCGTCGGATTTGGAGGATGCCTACTTCCATATCCCCATCCTAAAGGGACACCGAAGGTTTCTCAGATTCGTGGTCCAAGGGCGGCACTACCAGTTCAGAGCCCTTCCCTTCGGATTGAGGTCGGCACCCAGGGTGTTCACCAAGTGCCTCGCACCGGTGGCGGCGTGGCTGCGCCTGGAGGGGATCCACGTCTACCCCTACGTGGACGACTGGCTCATCCGAGCAAAGACAAGGGAGCTCGCCGCGGAACACACGGCGAGGACCGTCCAACTACTCACGGACCTGGGATTCTCCATAAACTACGCCAAGTCCCACCTGGTGCCCGCGCAAGACGCACTGTTTCTGGGAGCGAAACTCGACACAGTGGCACTTCTGGCCTCACCGTCGGAGAAAAGAACGAGGGCCATCTTGGGCAAGGTGCAGCGGATGCTGGTTGCAGACACGGCCAAGGTGAGGTCCATCAAATCCCTCCTCGGGATGATGTCTTCTTGCATTTATCTCATCCGCCTGTGCAGGCTTCGGATGCGCCCGTTGCAGGAGTTCCTGGACGCTCGCTGGGTCCAGACGACGGGCAGCTTCGAGGACAGGATCACACTCGACGAGAGTTTCCGACGAGCAATCCGGTGGTGGAGCACCCGCGCGCATCTGACAGCGGGCATGGACTTCCAGGCCCCGGGCCACCAGAAGACAGTGACCACGGATGCCTCCCTGGAAGGGTGGGGAGCGCAACCGAAAATCTGCACGCGAGAGGCCTTTGGCTTCCGACGGAGAAATCCCTCCATATCAACGTCCTGGAGCTCCGTGCAGTGTTTTGAGCCCTCAGGTCCTTCCTTCCGTCCCTCAAGGGCAAGGTGGTGAGGATCTTCACCGACAACACCACCACCATGTTCTACTTCAGGAAGCAGGGGGGTACCAGATCCCCACCCCTGTCCAAGGAAGCGCAGGATCTGTGGCATTGGGCCGTCGCCCAAGGGATGTTCCTGGTGCCGTTTCATCTGGCAGGAATAAAAAACACCATCGCCGACTCGCTCAGCAGAGTGCTGCGCTCGTGCCACGAGTGGGAACTACGACAGGATCTAGTGGACCGCATCTTCCGACGCTGGGGCACACCCCAGATCGATCTGTTCGCGACGGCGACGAACTCCAAGTGCCGGAGGTTCGCCAGCAGGTTTCCCCAGCCGAGGAGCATGGGCGATGCTTTCTCGTTCCCCTGGGACGGCCTGTTCCATTATGCATTCCTGCCATTGCTGATCCGGCTCATCAACCAGCTCAAGAAGTCACGGTGCAGGATGATACTCGTCGCACCCGCGTGGCTGAGGCAGATATGGTTCCCGGACCTTCTGGACTTGTCAGCGTCCCCGTCAATCAAGCTGCCAAGGGACGTGGATCTTCTCTCCAGGGAAGGAGGCGCCATCCTCCATCACGACCCAAAGTCGCTGAACTTGCAGGCCTGGCTCCTGCAGCGCTAGAGTTTGGAGGTTACGACATACCGGCCGACTGCAGTGAGGTTCTTGCAAAGTCCAGGGCGTCCTCAACTCTTAAATGCTACGGACACAAATGGAAGAGGTTCTCTGGTGCCACGCACAGAAGATTAACCCTCTACGGATTACGGCTCCTCAAGTACTGCCGTACTTACTGACGCTGGCCAAGGCTGGACTAGCGCACGCTTCCATCAAGATTCATCTTGCTGTGATCTCCCGATACACCAGAACCACGGGACGGACGTCCTTGTGGTCTCATCGTCTGGTGAAGGAGTTCATGAAGGGACTGTTCAGATCGTTCCCGCCAGTGAAGGTGCCGGCCCCGGCATGGGAGCTCAACGTGGTGCTGACCAAGCTCATGGGACCTCCGTTCGAGCCTCTGCACTCAGCTTCTTTGAAGTTCTTGTCGTGGAAAACAGCGTTCCTTGTGGCCATCACCTCCGCACGACGAGTGGTAGAGATCCAGGCCCTTTCCTGCAAGCCCCCGTACTTGACTTTTCACGACACGAGGGTAGTGCTCAGGACGCAGCCCTCCTTCATGCACAAGGTGCCGTCGGACTTCCACCTCAACGAACCCTTGGCGTTGCCTGTCTTCTTCCCGTCGCCTTCGTCGCCGGCTGAAAGGACTTTGCACTCGCTGGATGTGGCTAGAGCGCTGAAGTTCTACGTGGACCACACGAAGAGCTTTTGGAAGACGTCACAACTTTTTGTGAACTTTGGACCTGTCAATCAGGGGAAGGCTCTCTCGAAGGCTTCCATTTCCAGATGGCTCTCCGGCTGTATCATGTACTGTCATCGGTTGGCAAACCGACCGCTGCCCGGCCGTCCGAGAGCCCATTCCACCAGAGCGATCGCAGCTACCACGGCGTTCCTATTTGGTGTACCCCTGCTGGACATCTACAGGGCTGCTACGTGGAGGTCGACGCACACCTTCACGAAATTCTACTGCGTCGACCGGGATTCCAGGGAGGAGTCCAGGGTCGGCCAAACAGTGCTGCGCAACCTGTTTGCCTAAGGTGAGCATGGTGAGGAGGTAAGAGATGCTTAATGTTGAGTTGTTGTATTGCTTAATGTTGAGTCTGTTGCCACCTCCCGTGGTTGTGCATGTGTGTAATGCTGTGTATTCTCTTATTCATGAGCATGTGAATCCATGCCAGACCCCCATGCCAGAGAAGGAACAAGTTACTTACCTGTAAATGTTGTTCTCCAGCATGGGTCTGGCATGGATTCACATGCGAACCCTCCCCCCTACCCCTCTGCGGCTCTTCACTTGGTCATACTGCCACTTCACGTGCTACCAAATCTGAGGAGGACTGCCAGAGGCGGGGTTTAGGGAGAGGGCAGTCATTGGCTGTGGTCAGTATGACGCAGAAATCAGTGATTGGTTAATACTACGAAAGTCAGATCAGAAACGAAACTGATACTGATTTTTTCTTTACCGAGGATTCGACGGGGAATATTCATGAGCATGTGAATCCATGCCAGACCCATGCTGGAGAACAGTTACAGGTATGTAACTTGTTCCTTCAACAGCCTAGCTGTCACTCACACATGCTAAGTGGTGAGCCGGGCGGCTCACCACTGGGCCAATCAGAATAGAGTGCGACTTGAGTTGCTAAGGCAACGCAGTCCAGGGTGCCAATTCCCCTCCCCACCCATCCTGTGGAACCCAGAGTGGCACCATTTGGAGGGCTTCTGTGGAGACGCCCGCCAAAAAGTGGAACAAAGGGCTCGACCTTGGTCAGAGTTACAGAGACGGACACGAACGCCATTTTAGAAAAAAGTTCTGGCAAAAAGACTCAACCGTGGATTTAATATTAAATAAATAAACCGGCGGTATCTTTAACATTGCACCAGAAAGTGGTGAGTTTAAAATCAATGGGAAAATCCCATAGGAAATATTGTGGTGGAATATTTTGCGTGGTAAACACTGCCACCAGCCAGAAACTCGATAAGGGGGACTGAACAGTGCCCCCTTGAAAACAGACCCGGGGCAATATAATTAACCCCTTCCAGTACTTCCACAATATGATGGTTTGTACTGGTTCTGTTCACAATTTAGGACTAGTAAAGTCAATGGTGACTTTACATGCCCTGGGAGACAGTAGTCAGTCCCAGGGTATGGAGTCTATGTTTGGGGGTCACTATGACACCCCTGTGTGACTGCACTGAGGGTGCTGTGTAACATGCACATAAAAAATAGATGATACCCTATGGAGTAAAAAGAAAACCCCCATAGCCCATAAGCACATAAGTCAAAGACACACCTCAAATCATGCCTAAGAGTGGGAGGAAAAGAGTCTCACTCTTAGCAGGAGAAAAAACAACCCCCAAAAATCCAGTAAAGCTGCTGTGGGACTCACTAGGTTTGGGAAATTAGCCTTATAAGAGAATTCTCCCTAACAAGGTGCTGTGTGCCATTGATGTCCCTCGAAGGCCTCCCTTCGACTGTTGATGTGATCATCTGTAGAAGTAGCGTACGCATCGCCCGTTGGCTTGCGTTTCGAGAGAATTACGGTGTGCTTCGGTTCTTCTGTGAAATCACTAGTTGATTTTGTTTCGAAAATGTCGTCTTCGTCGGCACCATCGACCCCTAAGTCGGGTTTCAAAAAGTGCCAAGACTGTGGATCGAAAATGTCGATCACCAAGCCCCACTGCGTATGTCTGTGGTGCCTTGGTTCCGGGCATCGTACCACCAACTGCGGCTCCTGTCGGGCGATGACCGAAAAGGCTCTCGGGGGGCGTAAAGGTAAATTGGCGGTGAGGAGGTTGCCTTCGAAGGGTTCAAAGGTCGAGGAATTAGGTCTAGATCGAGAAGTCAATCACGTCAATCTTCGTCTTCTTGGAAGAAGGCCAAGAAACACATCATAGGTCGCCTTCGACCTCCAGTGATTCCTTGGCTGAGGTAATCAGGTGTCCAACGAAATCGTGCTCCTCTGCTAAGTGGGATGCATTTCGTACTGAAATGCTTAAGATCTTCGAGAATGTGACCTCGACCCCCCCCCGAAGGATATGCAGAAAGCCCATGCCCCTGTCGATCTGCAAAAAGAGGACAAAGGGAAGTCTTAAGACAAAATCTTCGAAACCGAGCCTTAAGCCGGTGTTACATCAAGAAAGATCTTGATCCGATGAGAAATCGTAGAGGGCTTAGACGAGTCAGGAAGCTAGCCCATCGAGGGTTCTGTCGAAGAAACGCAATAAGTTGACTACGTCAACGCCTTTGCTGACTCCATCGGAGCCGTCAACATGGGTATCGAAGTCGATACAGACTAAGGCGATTTCGACTTGGAGGTTATTGTCGACCATTACTTCAAAATTGTCGAAGCCACTGGTGGTACACAAAAAGATTTTCAAACCTTTACCTAAAAAAGACCATCGGCCATTTACAAGGAAGATCCTCCTCCTTTTGGGCTAGAATTCGGCACCACTAATATCCCAGAAGAGCTAATCTCTGATGAGTCCAGATTAAGGGGCTTGTATAACAACCTTCAGTCAGCCTGTGGGTTAGATACCTCTTCCGAGTTAGTTTGGAAAACCAAATCCAACTGAATATGCTGACTCCTCATATAGAAAACTAATTAGTACATATAGAGTTTTTAGGCTCGAGCAGGCGTACTCCTTTTTTTTTTTTTTTTTAACATATGACGGAAATCTTGGACCAGGAAGATCCGATTTTACCTTTCCACACTTCATTAGAGAAACGAGTCTCTGCAAATTCGGATGTACCAGAAACTGCGGATGCAGTAAATAAATACATTTGCCAAAAAATAGACCATCCAGCAGCGACCCAGAGTATCTAAACACCCAACACCAGAAGGTTTGGTGGTTCAGGCTGCTAAATCTACCAAGCAGTCAGCATACCCAACCATCGCTCCTGATAGGGATAAGAGAATGGATGCCTGGGCGAGAGAGGTTTTTACGGCTGGCAGTATGGCATTGACATCGACAAATGTGACTTGGACTTGTCTCAAGGTTTACGTTTACCCTGTGGGATTGCGTAGCGATGGCAGCTGACCACATCCCGGAAGGGGAGGAAAGAGACAGCTTCCTGGCAATCAAGGATGGTAAGCAGGCAATGGTGTGCATATCTCCAGTCAGGTCTGGATACCGTAGACCGCATCAGCAGATCCATTGCAGCTAGCACAGTGTTACGCAGATTTGCGTGGTTGAGGGAGTCTGGGTTTGCACCAGATGTGCCTTTTGACGGCTCAAGGCTGTTTGGCAGCAAGGCGGATTGAGAGTTTGGAAAAGCTGCAGACCTCAAACGCGGCGGCTAAATCCCTTAGTGCCGCCATTAGACAGCCTCAATACCCCTACTCTGGCTCATCTTCCTGTATGGGTAAGTCCTTTCGATTCTACTCATTTGGAAGAGGACAAGCCAGTCAAATAGGTCAGAGAAGATTCCCTCATGGTGGATGAGGGAGAGGTGCTAAGCCAACCCAAGCAGCTTTACCCTCAGCTGCTGTTTCAGCCGCCTCAGAACCACTCTGAGGCCTTGACTGAAGACCCCAGTGGGAGGCTGACTTACTCAGCATCTGAACGAATGGTGAGGCATTACTTCAGATTCTTGGGCACTGGAAACTGTTGCCCAAGGTTGCCTTCCTTTCCAAAGAAGGCCTCGGGATCATCCACCGGGGAACAACTCTTTCAAAATTCTGGATCTGCTCCTTGTGCAGGAAATGTTGACCCTGCTAGAGAAAGAAGTGCAATAAAACATGTACCTGTAGCAGAAAGGAACAACGGGTTGGTATTCCACATACTTTCTGATTCTCAAAAAGGTCAGAGGATTGAGACCCATCTTGGACTTAGGAAACTTGAACAAGTTCCTTAGGAAGGACAAGTTCAAGATGGTTACCCTTTCCCAAATCCTTCACTTACTGGATGATGTTGTTGGAACTTCAGGATGCTTACTTTAATGTGCTTTTAGAATCCAGGCAGCTAGAGCCGACCACCTTGCTATCTTCCGCAACTGTGAAGCAAGAGTATTAGCATACCCAACAGGGTTCCAGCAGGTAATTTTGCCTGACTGGAATAATTTGTGATCTCACAATATCTCTCCATATTCAAGCCTCGGATGCACGTTTATGCTCGAAACACGTGTCAGTCTGTATCATCTGTAAAAATAAACACCATATGCAACTGAAGCATACCAGAAGTTAACAATTGGCACTGTGTGATTGGAACTCTTTTCTCATTACTTTAATGTGCCTAGCCATCTCAAGCACAAAGTACCTGAGGTTGGCGGTTCTCATTATCAGTTTCGATTTCTGCCATTCGGGCTGACCTCCGCACAAGGGTTTTCACCAAGTTGATGGCAGTGGTGGCAACGAGTCTCAGGAGAGGGGGGATGATTCATGTCTACCCCTACCTGGACGGTTGGCTGATCAGGGCACTTTCACCCGAGCAAGCCCGGGAACATGTCGGCGTAACCTGCCACTCGCTCCACAGACTGGGATTCTCCCTCAATTACAAGAAGCCCAACATGCTAACATCCCAAACACTCCAATTCATTGGAGCAGTCCTGGGTGCTTTCCTCTGGAAAGGCCTCGCCACCTGAGGTGGGAGAGCTCAAAACATTCTGCAGATGGTTACCAAATTTCAGAGTACCCAGCATATTCCGGCCTTCGTTTTTTTGAGGTTGCTCGGTCTCATGGCATCCTGCATTTTCCTGGTGCCAGAGGCTCGCCTGAGAATGAGATCCCTCCAAATGGGCTCTCAGGACTCGATGGTCCAAGTTTTCAGGCATAATGTCAGACCACCTGAAAGTTCTGATCAGTGTCTCTTGGGACCACCTGTGGTGGCTTGCAAGGACAACATTCTCAAGGGAAAATCTTTTTGGCAATCATGTCCGGAGATGACGGTAGTGGCGGACGCCTCACTCACGGCGTGGGGAGCCCACACCAGCGATCTGACAATCAGCGGCTGTTGGTCTCAATCCGAGTCCAAACTACATAACCTTTTGGAGCTGAGGGCAATCAGACTAGCGCTGAAGGTCTTTCTGCCCTCTGTACAGGGGAAAGAATGTCCTGATAATGACCGACAAGAGAGGAGTAGGGTCACCACCACTGTGCAGAGAGGCAATGCAGCTCTGGTTCTGGGCAATGCAAGAAGGAACCTCCCTGTTGGCAGTACACCTAGCCGGAAAGAACACGGCAGCAGATGTCTGAGTAGGCAGAGCAGTCTCCCACGAGTGGGAGCTAGCTCATGAAGTCCTTCAAGAGATGTTCAGCCTTTGGGGAACCTCTCAAGTGGATCTGTTTGTGACCAGTGTCAACCAGAAGTGCAAACTGTTTTTCTCCAGGGAATTTCCTCCAAGAGGAACTCTAGGGGACGCGTTTGTGGTGGACTGGGAGTTTCCCCCTCCTGTACGCATTTCCTCCATTCCCCGTCATTCCTCACGTGATCAGAAGGTTGAGAAAGTTTGTGAAATCCATGAGCCTAATTGTTCCGGATTGGGCCAGGAGAACGTGGTACCCGGAAATTCTGGACATGCCCATCTGCCCTCTGAGTCTTCATCAAAGATGGGATCTTCTTTCGCAAGGGGAAGGCCAAGTTCTCCATCAAGAGGCCAAGACACTCTGCCATCACGCGTGGTTTCTGAAAGGCTGAGATATAAGGATTGGGACCTACCGGGCGACATAATGGAGATTTTGCTTTCAGCCAGAAGGCCAGCAACAAAATATTTGTACCACTGCTGTTGGAACAAGTTCAGCAGCTGGTGCAGGGATAAGCATGTGGATCCCTTTCTGTGTGACACACCTAGAGTGCTTTCCTTTTTGTTACATTTGGCAAATCTGGGGCTCCAGATTGGAACAATTAAAGGTTACCTGGCAGCACTGTCTATTTTCAAGCGCTCTTCAGAGGAGGATTCATATTTTAAGATCCCTCTGATTGTTCAATTCCTAAAAGGCCTTACTAATGTATTACCACCAGTTCCATTTAATGTACCTGTATGGGATTTCAATCTGGTTTTTAGATCTTTAACATGCATTCCCTTTGAGCCTCTACACTCATGCCCATTAAGAGTTTTGCTTATTGCAATAACATTAGCCTGTAGGGTAAGCGAGTTGCAGGCCCTGTCCTGTAAGCCTCCTCATACAGTTTTGCATGAAGACAGTTATTCTCAAGGTGAAACCTTCTTTCTTACCGAAGGTAGTCTCTGACTTCCACTTGTTAATTACTTTACCAACTTTCTATCCACCTCCCCTTCCGGGGAAGGAGGTGGAAAGATTACTTAGACTGGTCCCAAAAAGGGCTCTGTTTTTACATACCCAGAATGGCAAGATTTCGCCAAAATGACCAATTATTCATTGGCTATATTGTCCTCAAATTGGGTCTAGCTGTTAGTAAACAAACCATATCCAGTTGTATTATCTTGGCTATTGGTGAATATAACAGATTGGTGGGCAAAGACCCACAGGAAGTCCTAAGGGCACGTTCCACAAGGGGCATAGCCACCTCTGCTGCACTTCAGAGGTGTCCCAATCACATTTGTTCAGCGGACACTTGGTAGTCTATTCATACTTTTGTGAGACAATACTGACAATGTTGAGTGGGCACTGCTGCTTTGCATATCCAGTCCATAACAATCTTCTTTGTGGTTAAAGGTTTTGCTTTTCAGGTTGTGTGTGGGGTGCAACCCACCAATTCGTACCACTGTGTGAGGCACCGTGTATACGTGCAGAAGAAAGCCCAAGGCTAGTTATCCATCGGTGTGGGCCGCACACCCTCTTACCCACCAGGGGTTTATTCTGCGAGTGTTCGAAATATATTAAGCTTTATTGTAATCATTTTCAAAATGCAAATCTTTGGCCTATGCATTTCGGAAGTAAAGTCCTTCGTCAGGGCCTTTTAGTTATCGCTTGATTGTCATTTTCTGTATGAATACCAAAATATTATTTGTCAAGGAAACGTGAGTTCCATTCCGAGAATGAGCCATTCAAATGCTTATGAAGCCGTAGATACAAATTACTTTGCAAACCAGAAATATACAAGATTTGCAACCATGTATGTCACAAGTTACAAAAATAAGTTACAAATATATACAAGGTACCCACAGGACGTACATCCACATTAGACAAAAAAAGACAAGACAAGAAAAGCAAAACATAAGTTAAGCAGACTAAACTGTACGTTATTCAAGCCAAACGGATACTTGTTAGTTGATTCATACACAGCACGCAGGCGACAACCCCTGTGGACCATTCACCCTTGTGCTTTTTATGCGCCCTCCACATTAGTGTGTGTCAGTGGTGGGGCTAATTACCGGTGCGTATTCATTATGTAACCACATATGTGCCCGTATTGAGAATCTAAAATATCCATGGCTGCTTTGGTAATGGTATAGAACTCCCCTGTATCCCCGTGATAATGGTATTGTAAATCAGGCATCCACTCAGGGTGATTATGTAAATTAGGTCTGACCTGCAGAAAAGCGAACCTTGTTCGCAATGCTGCCTCCGATTCTGCGCTTTAAGGAAGATAGAATACAACTGTTAGTCATTTAATGAAAGTCACTCGTGCTCACGATGCTTCTCATTGTACAGAGCGCTAACCTTGAGTGTGTTTCCAAGAATCTAAAGCCTAGCGCGCGGCAGCAGTCCAGCATGACTGTTGTGCCTGCTGGATATGTTACAGTACGTTGTCAAGGTGACAGTGAAGCGACTGTGCCCGACAAGATGGCCGTCCAAAGGTGACATGGGCATCCATTTTAAGTCAGTAATTCTAGTAACAATAGGGTCTCCAAATTGTGTTGAGATTACGTAGTGTGTAATACTCGGGTAAAATGAAAATGACTAACCGCATTAGAATACCCTTTGTATTGATTGATGTAAGGTCGCTATCCATATAGGAATCATAATGGCAGTTGAGTACTTTAAGTTTCGATCCTGTAGGGATTAGATCTGATCTACTAGGGTGGTACTAGTATCTCACACTATAATGCTAACCTACAATTGTAAAATAATGCTGTTCATAAACCATAATCATGGGGAACTTGTATGCAAATAAACCATGTTTTCATACACCCATAAATCCTAACCATAGTAATATTATACTCGGAAATATGTACCTGAATACTGCTTCAAGTATGCTATATGTTGCACTCTTCTAGAAACAATTCATCCTAAACAAATTATTAAGGACAGTTTGGTATATGGGGACATACCCCTCCTGGATTAAATCTACTCTGTGAATCTGAAAATGATGAGTTAGTCAAAAGGTGGTAATCCGTAGAATTAATGAATGGGATTTCGACTGGCTAATACTGGTCATTTGTATTTCGAGTGGATTGTGTCCTCCAACGTATTCCTCATCTTTGATGTATTCCATCCAGCTTCAGCTGCTTCGAATAAAAATTCGGCAGAGGGCGCCGTGCGTTGATGTCGTCGAGTCGATGGTCCCTTGAAGACATCCGTCGAGGGTGACGTCATCGGGTGTATAAGTAGCACGCGGGGCGCCCGTTGGCCTCAGTTCTGTTTTTCCGCAGTGTGCGTTGCTTCGGAGATTCAGCACGCCTCCAGTTCTGTGAAGAAAGAATAAATAACAAAATATGTCTTCATCATCGACGCCGACCACAACCCCGAAATCAGGTTTAAAAAATGCAAATCGTGTGGCTCAAAAATGTCGATTACCGATCTGCACCGAGAGTGCTTATGGTGCCTTGGAGAAGGCCACGACATGGAGGCCTGTATGAAGTGTCAAGCGATAACGGGGAAAGCCTTGCGAGAGAGGAGGGGAAAACTGCAGGTAGGTCCGAAGTCCGACCTAAAAGTTTCTAACGTCGAGTCGAAGTCCCGTGAGGAGAAATCTCCTCGACGCGAAAGGCATCGGTCCAGGTCCCGAAGCGATTCCCATCGCTCGTCGTCCTCGACGAAAAAATCGAAGAAACAACGCCACAGATCCCCCTCCACTGCGTCTTCGGACGAATCCCCAAAAAGGATGAAATGTCCCACAAAACATTCATCATCCGAAGAATGGGAAGCATTTAGAGTAAAAATGATGGAGGTGTTCGAGAAAGCGAAGCCTCGGTCCGCGTCTTCCTCGGAAGCCGGCCCGGGAGCGTTATCACTCCGACACTCACGCGCCCTCGAGTCCGGGTGATCGAAGGAGGAATGATAGAGAACCTTCTAGGACGTTGAGCGAAAAAGATCGCTCGAGTCGACCACTCGAGGTCACCGACGCCATCCAAGACCGAACATACCTCGAAGGGCAAGTCTTCGAAGAGTGCCTCGATGCCCTCAAAGCCGATGCCGTCGAAGTCGGGTACTACGTCGACGCTATAGACGCCTTTGTCTACGTCGACGCCGAAACTTCCAGCTCGACAAGATCAGCTAGGAAGAGAGAAAGAAAAGGCTAAAACACCTGGGTTGCATTCAGGACCCATTAGCACTCCTCCTATACCTCCTCCCAGAGAAGGTTTTCAAGCCTCTGCCTAGGAAGGAGTTTTTCAAATCCCTGACCTCAATTTTTGAGGAACAAGAAAGATCTGATGAGGAAAATGTACCTTTTGCGCTTGAATATGGTACTCCAAATGTTCCTGAATGCCTGATTTCAGAGGAAAGCAGGATGAATCATTGCACAATACAAGTGGTATTGATACGTCCCCAGAAAATGAATTTGGTAGACCAGAGCCAGGTGAACATGCCAATCCATCTTACCGTCAATTAATGACTAAGGTAATAGATTATTTGGGCTGGGCCAGGCCTACAGCCCAATTTGTCCAAGATGATCTTACAGACATACAGGACCATGATCCTACTGAAGACCCAATTCTACCTTTCCATGTGGCCTTACAAAATAGGGTGGCCAAAAATTGGGAGACGCCAGATTCTATTCCTCCAGTGAATAAATCCCTTACTTCAAAATACCGCCCTGCCAATAGCGACCCCGGCTATCTGTCTAAACATCCCACTCCCGAAGGTTTGGTCATGCAGGTAGCCACAGCTTCTAACAAACTTGCGCACCCATCTATCCCTCCAGACAGGGACGATAAGCGTGTGGATGGCTGGGCACGGAAGGTATTTTCAGCTGGGAGCATGGCATTAAAATCAGCCAACTCCACTTGTGCCTTGGCAAAGTTTTCGTACACTCTTTGGGAGTGCATTGCAATGGCGGCGGAACACATACCAGAAGGGGAAGAAAGGGAAGGATTCCTAGCCATTGTTAAAGATGGAAAGGAAGCTATGCAGGAATCCCTTGAATCTGGTTTGGACACTGTTGATAGTGTGAGCAGGTCCATGGCCACTAGCACAGTAATCCGTAACCATGCAAATCTACGCAAGTCGGGTTTTGCACCAGATGTACAGAACCGGCTTCTGAACATGTCCTTTGACGGGTCTCACCTTTTTGGCAGCAAGGCTGACGAGTGCCTTGAGAGGTTGCAGACCTCAAAGGCAGCTGCCAAGTTGTTGGGAGCTGCTATAAGGCAACCTCAGCCCTTTCGTGCGACAAATCAATCTTGGAGGGGACGATTCTATCGTTACTACTCCTCATATGGAAGAACGAGAGGAATGGCCAGTCAAAGGGGCCAAAGAAAGGCCACTCACGGTGGACGAGCAAAATGTGCAAAGCCAGCTCCAGCTACAGCCTCTTTGCCATCAGCGGCTGCAGCAACCGCCACAAAACCACTTTGAGGACTTGCATCACAAAACACCTGTAGGAGGCAGGCTGTCGCAGCACCTGCAAGAATGGCGAGCCATTACTTCAGATGTTTGGGCTCTAGAAATAGTAGCCCAAGGTTACTGCCTTCCTTTTCTAACGCAACCTCAAAGCAATCCACCAGGGAGATACCCTTTGAAGTTTTTCGGACCCGCTCCTACAGCAGGAAGTTCTAACCCTGCTGGAGGAAGGTGCTATAGAACCGGTACCTGCAGCGGAGAGGAACATGGGATGGTACTCCCCATATTTTTTGATCCCCAAAAAGGACGGAGGACTGAGACCCATCCTGGACTTAAGAAACTTGAACAAGTTCCTCACGAAGGACAAGTTCAAGATGGTCACTCTTTCTCAGATCCTTCAGCTTCAGGACTGGTTGGTGTCATTGGACCTCCAGGATGCTTATTTTCATGTGCCAATTCATCTCAAACACAGAAAATACCTGAGGTTCGTGGTTGGCGACTCACATTATCAGTTTCGAGTCCTTCCATTCAGATTGACCTCCGCCCCGAGGGTCTTCACCAAATTGATGGTAGTAGTGGCAGCACACCTCCAGACAGAAGGGATGCATGTCTACCCCTATCTGGACGATTGGTTGATCAGAGCACGATCTGCCGAACATGCATTGGATCACCTGAAAGTCACCTGCCATTTCCTCCACAGTCTGGGCTTCTCCCTCAATTTCAAGAAGTCACAAATGACACTTCTCAACGGCTCCAATATATAGGAGCTGTGTTAGACACATCCCTGGGAAAGAGCTCGCCTCCCAGGTCGAGGGCTCAAGACATTCCTCAGATGGTTTCCAAATTCCAAAACGCCCAAAATCTTCAGGCTTACGACTTCTTAAGGTTGCTCGGCCTCAGGGCATCCTGCATCTTTCTGGTGCCTGAGAATGAGAGCCCTTCAATGGGCTCTAAAGACTGCTCCCAGTTCTCAGGTCGAATGACGGATCTTCTCCAGATTCCGAACAAGGTTTGTCAGGAAATTTTATGGTGGACTTGTTCAGAGAATATTCTGAAAGGAGAACCCTTTTGGCAGCCATGGTGGGAGATTACAGTAGTGACGGACGCCTCACTCGAGGGGTGGGGAGCTCATGCCAACGATCTGACAATCAGCGGTCGTTGGTCTCCATCGGACTACACATCAACCTTCTGGAGCTGAGAGCAATCAGACTAGCGCTGAAGGCTTTCCTGCCATCTGTCAGAGGGAAGAATGTCCTGATGATAATGACGGACAACACAGTGGCCATGCATTATCGAAACAAAAGAGGAGGTGTAGGGTCACTACCTCTGTGCAGAGAGGCAATGCAACTCTGGTATTGGGCAATTCAAGAAGGAATCTCTTTAACGGCAGTTCACCTAGCCGGGGAAGAGAATATGACGGCAGATGCTCTGAGCAAGCAGAGCACAGTGTCCCACGAATGGGAACTGGCTCGGGAAGTTATTCTAGAGATCTTCACCCTTTGGGGAACCCCTCAGGTAGACCTATTTACGACCGGTATCAACCAAAAGTGCGAAAGGTATTGCTCAAGGGAGTTTCCCCCGAGAGGAGCCCTGGGGGACGCGTTCGTGGTGGAGTGGAATTTCCCACTATTAAATGTGTTCCCTCCGATTCCCGTCATTCCTCAGGTCATCAGGAGACTGAGACAGTTCGGGAGCCGCATGATCCTAATTGCCCCGGATTGGGCCAGAAGAACATGGTACCCGGACCTTCTAGACCTGTCCATCTGTCCTCCAGTACGTCTTCCTCAGAGAGAGAGAACCTTCTCTCTCAAATGGAGGGTCAGGTTCTCCATCCAGAAGTCAAAACGCTCAACCTTCATGCTTGGTATCTAAAAGGCTGAGATACAAGGATTGGAACCTTCCAGATGACGTTATGGAGGTGTTGCTTTTGGCAAGAAGACCAGCAAAAAAGTCTCTCTACCGTTGCCGTTGGAAAAAGTTGTTCAACTGGTGCAGAGAAAAGAATGTCGATCCTTTTCTATGTTCTATTCCGGAAGTACTATCTTTTCTTCTGACCCTACCTAGCACATAGAGGTCTAAATGTTGGAACCATTAAAGGTTATCTTGCGGTGCTTTCCATCTTAAAGCGCTTGTCAGAAGAATGCTTGTTAGGGAGAATTCTCTGTTTAGGCTGAATTTCCTAACCTAGTGAGTCCCCCAGCAGCTTGACTGGATTTTTGGGGTTTATGTTTTTCTCCTGCAAGAGTGAGACTTTTACCCTCGCTCTTGGACATGATTTGAGTGTGTTTCTTTGACTCTAGATGTGTTTAATGGGCTATGGGGTCTTTTACTCCATAGGGCTTCATGTGTTTTTGTGATGTGTGTTACACAGCACCCTCAGTGCAGACAGGGGTGTCATAGTGACTCCCCAGTATAGACTCCATACCCTGGGACTGACTACTGTCTCCCAGGGTCTGTAAAGTCACCATTGACTTTACCAGTCTTAAATTCTGAACAGAACCAGTACAAACCATCATATTGTGGACGTACTGGCTGGGGCAATTCGATTGCCCTGGAGTCTGTTAGTCGAGGGGGCACGTCTCCGTCCCCCCTGATCGAGTTTTGGCTGGTGGCAGTGGATACTACTTTTTATATTCAACCGCAAATATTTCTCTATGGGATTTTCCCATTGTTCGAGGCTACTATCTTTATTTATTTAATTACGATAGCCTCGAACATACCGCCGGTTTATTTAATTAATATTAATTCTCCGGTTGGTATTTTTTGCCAAAACTCAGTTCTAAAATGGCGTTTGTGTTCTCTTCTGTGACTCCAACCCAAGTCGAGCCCTTTGTTCCACATTTTGGCGGGCTTCTCCACAGAAGCCCTCCAAAGTGGTGCCACTCTGTCTGGGGTACTTAGGAGGGGTGGAGGGGGATTTAGGCACCCTGGACTGAGTTGCCTAGGCAACTCAAGTCGCACTCCGTCCTGATTGGCCCACCACTTAGCATGCTTGAGTGACAGCTAGGCTGAGTGAATGGGGGTTTTCTGCATAAAAGCAGGGCTTTGGGGACTGGAACTTCAGAAGTCGCCACAGGACCTAGGAATCTGACGAGGGAGAAGCTAAGCCGACCTGCTACGATGACACCACCGGTGGAGCCCTGCTGGACCGTCTCACCACTTTTCCCAACGACAGAGGAGATCTCCCGCCGGAGAGTCTTCTTCCTTTGACTGGTGGGGATAACCAGTTTCACCGTCTTTTCGCCTTCCCGACATATCTCGTGGCCGCCTTGCCTGTGCCAAGCACCCCGGCAACCGGGATACCACGTTTTACCGCGAATTAAAGGGTAATACCTTTAACCGGAAACCTCTGCGGCTGGTTTCTTCCCTGGCAGTGCAACGACCTTCATCTTTCCTCCAAGTCGAGATCTTCTCTTCCCCTGGACGACGACCACACTTGAACCCGCTGCCAGGAACAACTGCCACCGCTGGAGGATCCTTCCCACTTATGGTACCGTGTCCCACCCGGCTTCCCTTGCCACCGACTGTACGGGGTAGATTTAGCCCCCGGCTTTCAAACCTGGGTTAGCCTGGGACACCCTGGCTAAACTTTTCTGAGCCTCTCTAAACTCTTTTCGAACTCTCTGCAAGACTTTCTAAGCCTAGGGTAACTGTGTGATCTTGGGCGCATTTGTGCTCTGCTCTCTCTAAGAGTGGGCCCAGCCTATGAACTTTGGCTCACAAGTGACTTTTGCTCTTCTGCCCTGCTAATAGTGTTCCTAAAGCTTAGAGTGGTGTACCTTCCCATATTCTGTCTCTTTCCCTCCCTTCTTCATGAACTTGTTGGAGTGCCATCTATAGTTAAGCACTCACCTCTGTATGAAAATAAGTGGTGTTAACCAAGACTTATCTGATAAGGAATAAGGGTTGTATATATTGTAATAGTAACTGTGTTTCGAGTGTTTTACGATAAGAGTGCTGGAGTGTTTCAAATAGTGTGTTTTTAAATAAATAATTATATACTTTGATACCAAAGCTCTAGTCAGTGTTTGCTTGTATTATTGTGTCCGAGTACCTATTGTGAATACTTTGCATACTGCCTATCTCTTCTTGAGAGAGGTCTGACTGCTCAGCCACAGCTACCAGGTAAATCTGGGTGGTACAGACTGCTACCAAGTGGGTTTACTGCTAACACCTGTAGTCCTAAATCTTTTGCAGTGTTCCCAAAGGGGACTGCACAGGTTTCTGCCTAACATTGCTCCTACTTCAAAATTCCTTTGATAGTACAATTCTTAAAAGGACTCACTAATGTGTTTCCTCCTCAGCCATTTCTAGTACCGATTTGGGATCTCAATTTGGTCCTAAAATTCTTAATGTGTGCTCCTTTTGTGCCTTTGCACACGTGTCCATTAAGATTACTAACATCGAAAACTGCTTTCCTAGTTGCTTTAACATCTGCAAGAAGAGTGAGCGAATTGCAGGCACTGTCTTCTGGGCCACCCTATACTGTGTTCCATAAGGACTGAGTTGTGTTGAAGGTTTAACCCTCATTTTTACCAAAAGTGGTATCTCTGTTTCACTTAAATCAAAAGATTGTGTTACATGCATTCTATACTCCACCCCATCCTAGTAAGGAGGAGGAAAGATTACACAGGTTGGATCCAAAAAAGAGCTTTAGGCTTTTATATCTCTAGACTTTCTAGGCTTAGATTGGACAACCAACTGTTTATTGGCTACACAGGAAAAAGATTGGGTCAATCATTAACAAAACAGACAATATCACGCTGGATTGTGCTTTGCATTTCTGAATGCTACAGACTGGCGGGAAAAGACCCACCAGAAGGTTTAAGGGCTCATTCCACCAGGGGCATCGCTTCGTCTACAGCCCTGAAAAGATGTGTTCCTATAAGGTCCATTTGTGAAGCAGCGACTTGGTTACCGCTGCATACTTTTTCAAAATTCTTCAACCTAGATGCTTCCCAATCTAAGGAGCAAAATTTTGGTAAAGCAGTCCTATACTCAGCCATCTGAAGATATTAAAAAAAAATAAAATCTAATCCCTCCTCCATAAGAATTATCCTCACTGCTTTGGGAGTCTATCAAAGATGAGGAATACGTTGGAGGACACAATCCACTCGAAGAACAAGTTACTTACCAACTGGTAACGTTCTTTCGATTGGATGTTCCTCCAACATATTCCTCATCGCCCTCCCAACCTACCCCTATGTAGATTTTTCCCAGGCTGTTGCCACTCCAACTCTCGCAAGGCAAAATACCTGTCTACCGGCACAGTCTGCACAGTGGAAAATCGATACTGAAAGGGGAAAAACAGAAAAACAGAACTGAGGCATACGGGCGCTGCGCATGCTACTTATACACCCGATGACGTCACCCTCGATGGAGACTTTCGAGGGACCATCGACTCGACGACATCGACGCACAGCGCCCTCTGCCGAAATGTTTTCCGAAGCAGCTGAAGCTGGATGGAATACATCAAAGATGAGGAATACGTTGGAGGAACATCCAATCGAAAGAACGTTACCAGTTGGTAAGTAACTTGTTCATCTGCTTGGTAGGGTACTATGAAATGTTCCCCTCGACCTCTCACATGTCAGAGAAAACCTAGTTCACAGAACTAATTTGGAAATGCAACAAGACAGTTTATTATATTGCAATGGTAACCGGTAAAATGTCTCTATCAAAACTGATCAAGCAACAAATCTCATTTACAGCACTGTGCCTTTTACAAACCTTCCATGGGCATGATGATGGACCTCTTATCGACGATCTCCTTTATCGCCTTTGGCTTTTACTAATTGGCCTTTACTAATAGGCACAGTTCTGCACGTTCTTGCTTTGTGGAGCACACTCCTGCTCAACAGTGATTAGCATCCATTGACCATGCTTCTTTCGAGGTTACATGTCCATATTCCTTCTGTATTATGTCAGCATCCTGAAGGTGCTGCCTATCACTTTCTTAAACACACAGGACTCTGCCTCTGTACTGCTTATTGGTGCCAATATCCACCCTGCACCGCTTACCGACACCAGACCCAAACTACCAAAGTCAGAACCCCTTCATAATGCCTGCTGCCAATGGCGGCTGTGGACTCGGATGGTGTTCCCCAGAACCCGGGGCGAAAGCGTGACACACACAAATGTTGCACATAGGCCAAGCCGGCTGGAGACAGAAATCTGAAATGGAACTGGGCTAGAAAGGTTAAGAGGGGAAAGCATGGGAATGCAGGTGTTAAGAATGTGGGCGCATGCAGTAATAACTAGGGCAGAGGGACACCTCCCATTGGGCCTCTCCCCCATCCACAGCCCCAAAATGAGCAGGATGAGAAGATAAAGCAACCTTGGGGGTGTGGCTAGGCACGTCATCGTCAAATTGGCTTCCTAAGAGCCTCAGACGGCATGAAAGCGAACAGAGCATTGTGCCCCTCTCCTGGCACCCCAATTCGGCATTATAATGGGGCCGTCACCTGCACGCGTGCTGTGGCTACTGCTGTGCGTTTTTCTGATCCTCGAGGGTGCCAGCAGCCCGAAGATGGGGCATGATGGTAGATAGCTTGCTACACAGCAAGATGGCGGCCCCGGCCCCCATCTGGGCCCAGGCATGAGATACGATTCCAACGCGGCTCCGGTCAGCAACTATGGTCGGAGCTGCCTGTGAAGGGCTGCACGTTGCTGCCCCCCTGCGTATCATCCTGCAGGGAAAGCGGACCTGCGCCATTGGCGGTGGACGCAGAGGTACTGGGGAGTGCGGGCCCTCCAGCCGCTTGAATATCAAACCCTCCCCCCCCCCTGTGGCTGCTATCTCTGTGAGAACATTGCCTCTAGTGTGGAGCCCCTGACTCTGTGGTGAAGGTTTGTGGGCCTGGGAGCATGGTAGCAGTGCGCCGCGGCCCCCTAGACTGATGCCGACAAACTCATAAGCAGAGATTGGAGCTCTGGGGTACGCGGCCCACGCTACAACGTTAAATCATGAGACCTATAGAAGTGCATGCCTGGCATGTCGTGAGCTGCAGGTGTAACTGCGGCTCCTACCTTCCACAGGTCTAACGTCCTGACATGCCGTCTCCAGGGATTTGGAAAGTGATTTGCCGGTACCACAGCTGGCATTGTGGATGTTTCAACGCAGGTGCCTCCTGCCTGCACTCCGCACACATTGGATATATACTATGCAGCTTGCGGCTTGCATGACCTGTAGCTTCCTAGAGGTGGTAGGTGTGCTGTTCAGCCTGTGGCTTCCATGAGCATTGTGGCTGCTGATAACTATGGGGTAGCAAGGTGGTACTTCACAGGTAGTCACTACGGTGAGTAACTTTGTCAATTCAGCTGCTTCCCGTAGAGATTATCAGAAAGGGAACGATTCGAGGCACTCAATCAAAAGCACATGACCTTGCATTTAATGAACAGACCTCCGTTAAGAAACAGAACAATTAGAAAATAAACAGCACCAACGCCTGAGTGCTGGTGAGAAAAAGAAAAAAGCAAAGATGTTGCAAGTGCCTCACAAGAATGTTTTCTAGAAAAGTGTTTTCTCAAAAATGTACTTCCAAAAGGACAGTCCAAACACCAGTAAATGGTCTCATAGGAAACTGTCACCCATGACTCATTCCTGTTTCACCACTTTGATATTGCACTCACTATCGCGCAAACAAAGGAAGACTAGTACTTGTATATTAGCCTCGAAATACTGTTAAGATCTTATTAATAGAGCACTATCTGTGTCTCTATTTTTACTGTGTCCCTTGCAGATTGTGCTGCACCCAGAGCATGAAGTAATCCACGCGATGGTACAGCAAGATGGCAAACAGTTGACAATAAAGGTTCATAATTTGTACCTGAACCTACAGTCCTGATGAAAGTGGTAAAACCACAAAATCCCACTGGAACCGGTTGACTATATTAATGGATATGTGAAGATTACAAAACATGCTCTAGGCTAAATAACTGGGAAAATAGAATTACAATTGAAGGCTTTTTCCCACTTTTATCTCTTCTCTTGCCAACGATTAATGTTTCCTTTTATTTCTTTCCATACAAAATTCTGTTTGCATTTTGTGTTTTTAACAATAATTGATATAACGGTGATGAATAAAGAATGTTAACAGACCAGTTGTGAATCAATACAATTTTTAGAAGCCATTTAGATAGGGACAACCTCATCCTGTTCACTTAGATAAGCGGCTCACCACCGCTGACTAGTGTTAGTGCACACCCACACACAGGGAAAGTTAGTCTGTGCATGGGACAGCTGGCTATTTGTTAGGCTTACCAAATAAAGTTAAAATTCCTCGCTCAGTAGTGTTTTCACAATACGATTAGGGCGCCAGAGAGGTCTATGTGCCCAGCCCTGGATAAAAATATGGGACATCCTGGTGGCAGACAAAATTATTGCATTGTGTGAGGGGGCGGTATAGCAAATGTGTCCATTTGGAAGCCATGTATTGACTTTGTAGAACACCCCCCAGAGATGGTGGGTAAACCACCACTGATGCAACACTTTTCATTGCTGTAAGCAGATTGGTTGATAAGGTGTTATTTGGGTTTAAGGGTTCTAAATTACTATTGCCGGGTGGGACAGTGAGGTGCTGGATTTTTCTTGGTGCGCAGAACATATGTTATTCTGTACTCTGTCATGTCCTCTTGAAATGTGATCTTTGGATTTATCCACATGCCATTTCCCACAGTATGTCAAATAAAAGGCTTTTGAAGAAAACAGAAAGAAAATTAAACCTTGTTGGGAGGGGAGGGAGGTTGCCTTTACTGGGCAGCCCTATGCAACATTGCTATTTAATCAGTGACCTTTAGACAGTGATCCATGCACTCATGATGTTATGACAAACTGTTTGACATTTCTATTTCTAGTAGCCCTTTTCTTTCATAAGAACTAATTTTATAAGAATGGTTTATGCCCCAACACCACGGCATCCACTAATGCTCAAACAGCACAGGCCTAAAGCGGCATCCTTTTGGAAACACATTCTCATTGGTCATCTGCAAAGTAGACATGCACCTCAAGTAATGTGTACTTCTCCAGCATTCGATCTTTCATGGATTCACATGCTTAGAATATTCCCCGTCGTCAGGCTGGGAATCCTCGGTAAGTTATATAGACTTTTTCCATAGGAAAACTTCTGACACTTTTGTGTCCCATCTACGTCGTTTTGGGCCGCGTACGGCAGCGCCACTAGGACGTAGAGGTATAAATAGCCCCGCCCCGCGGCTCCCTCAGATTTCAACTGTCTTCCAAAGTAGTGGGATTACCTCGAGTATCTACTATTTCATTAGGTTGTGCGTTCTTCTTCTTCGACTGTTTCTTTTCGAAGAATGTCTGGAAAGGCGTTATTTCGTCCGTGTGCTACATGCGGTCTTAAAGTGTATGAAGGAGACGGGCATATGGACTGTATTTACTGTCTTCCCCCTCATACGGCAGACATGTGTAAGATCTGTCAGGGCTTCTCACAAAAGACCCTAAAAGACCGCAACAGACGCCTAGTTACTTGGCTCAATGACAGAGCAGGTGCGTACCCGGCATCGGATGTAGGCTCTACAGCCTCGAGATCTAAGTCTCCTGTGCCCCCTCGTCGCTCAGTGTCGGCGGAGCCTCCGGCCAAGAAATCACGTTCATCTGAAAAACGCCCCTTGGAGAAACATCCTGCGAGGTCCTCCTCTTCACATAAGGCTTCGTCTTCCTCCTCATCTAAAAAGGAGAGAAAAGACTCATCGAAATCCTCCTCAGGAGATCGTCATAAGTCTACCTCGAGTGGAGAGTCCTCGTCCCACAAGTCGAGTTCATAAACGGCGGGAACGCCTCAAGGCCCTGCGCCACAGACTTCATCGACGACGGTCTGATCATCTACGCCTGTTTTGTCTTCGGTGACGGCTCTTCCTACGGTTATTTCGTCAGGTCAAACAGCGCCTAGGGAAAAGATGTCATCGTCGACGGTGGCCCCGTTGGTGGGATGGCAACCAGAGGTTTTTGATCCGATCCTGCCTGAGGCCTTGCTGCAACCAGAACGGCTTTCTCCATCTCGTTGGCGGAGGATGACCGTTGTTCGGTCGCACATCCAACCGATCTGGGATTACAACCAACCGGTTCGGTGTCGCTCTCGAGTGGAAGTGCCATTCCAGTTACCTCTTCCTTACTGAATCCCCAGACAGTTCTGTCCCTGGAGGTGTTGAACACGTTACAGAAGCTGTTGGAGCGGTTGGACACACGGTTACCTCAGCCTAGTGTCCCGACAGTGTTACAGGCTTCACCAGTCGTCGACGAGCCAGGCCCGGCTCCTCACCCTCCATCCAGAATTCCTACTACTTACCCGGTTGAGGAAGATCGTTCTCGTCCACGGGAAGAAGAACTGTCAGTCGGAACATGAAGGGTCAGGGTCAGACATCTCGTTATCCCCCTCAAGGGACCCTACATGGGACTCTGAAGCGGAGATAGAAACGCCAAAGAGTCCGGCGCAGCCATCACCACCTGATGGCTTGGGTGCTTTCCATGCCATGATGGGTAAGGCATGTGCAGAGTTTGGCCTAGTCCCAGAAGAAGAGAAAAAAGATTGTTTTCTTTTCGATCATATGGGCAAGAGAAGAAAGTTGATATTTGCTATCCCCATTTTAGACCATGTCTGGCAGGAGGGACTAAAAACCATACGTCATCCTCTTTCGGAACCGGCAATAAAAGGTCGATTGGAAAAGAAATCCAGAATTTCTCCGGAATCGACTCCTAAGTGCTTCACATCTCAACCTTCGCCGGAATCGGTGGTATCCGCGGCGGCGGCCAGAAAGGCAAGGTCGCAACACAAATGCACGACCCCGCCAGACAACGAAGCCAGGAGACAAGATGCTTTTGGAAAGAAAGTGCTATCGGTTGGAGCGACTACAGTAAAAGCAGCCAACTCCCTGGCTATTATGGCCAGGTATGATAGAGAGATGTGGCATCGGCCTGCTCCTATTTTGGACCATCTGCCGGAAGAACACAGGAAATCTGCCATGCTGCTCGTACGTGAGGGAGAAGAGGCTTCCAATCATTCCATTAACATTGCTGTCAACCTGGCGGAATCAGGCTTTAAGCAAATCAACAATAGCGTAGTGTTACAAAGGCAAGCCTGGTTTAAGTGCACGACGTTCAGACCAGAGGTACAATATAAGGTAGTGGATATGCCGTGCGAAGGAGAACACCTGTTTGGGGAGAAAGTGGATGAGGCCTTGAAGGGCATGAAAGAAGATTCTGACACGGCTCGTTCCCTTGGAGCCCTCCAGAGTGGTAGGAATTTTCGTTCCTTTCGTCTTTTCAGGGGAGCATCAGTTAACTCCCGGTTTGGATCATCTAGAGACCAAGGTTTCAGCAGACCCTCCTACTCTTCCCAAGGCTACAGACGTGCAGCCCAAGCTATGTAACGCTCACCTGGTTCCCTCGGAGGCGCTGGTCTTGACTGGGCGGTGAAAACGTCTTCAACGTTAGGCGTAGGATTCGTTTGGCTCCCGGATTTGACCCCTTCCTCACCAAAAGCTTGACCTGCAGAGTAAGGTGTCTGCAAGTGGAAAATCAAGGTATTAGTGGCTGGAAGGTTGGGAGAAGTTCTTAGCCCCTCTCTCCCTCTCTTCCCTTGGTACTCGGGTGATTGTTGTGCTCATCTTAAGTAAGTGAATGCTGAGCTCTCCATCCTGCGTCTTGTGCAGGGGCGCTGGATCCAGTTACTTCACTGGATGTGAGTTCCGCCTCTTGATTGCAGAGGGTAGTTGAGAGCGAAGCCGCCATTTGCTGCACGAGCGTGACTTGTAAGTATTAAAGTTCTCTTTAGATTGCTCTCATCAAATGTCTTTTTCCCTAATGTCTGTCTTTTACTTTTCAGATGCTGTCGATGCCAAAGAAGATGCTCTCCCCGATTCGTGGCAGAGAGCGTAACAAGAAGATGATGAATTCGAAGGCACGTAAGTAGGAAGGCTGCTTTGGGGCCGTAGAATGCACCTTAATGTCCCCTTTTGTCTCTACAGGTGCCGGAATGCAGTGCGAGCAAGGTTGGAGCAAGCGCAACACAGGTAAGCAGTATTGTAACCAAGCGTTACTAACCAATGTTCTTTGTCTTTGCAGGCCCGATGCCGGACGAGAAATGCAGAAAAAACATCTTGGATGCTGCCGATGGATCGGGTGAGTTGAAGCGCTAACTTTGCCTTTGTCTAACCTGTGCCTTTTGTTTTGCAGGAGCCGTTGAAGATTGAAGATTGGTTCCCAGCAGGTAATTTTCATAATTACAGGATCCGGAGCTGAAGATTCGCTGGAGCTGACACGGTGAGCGTCCTGCTGCAGATGCAGAATAACGCGAAGCATGTGGTACCAATCGGGTGTGGTTTAAATAGCCCATAGGAGTGCTTAGGTGTCTTCTTCCACAGCAGCCTCGCCCAGGTAAAAGAGTTCCTGCTTCCAGAAGGGTTCCAGCAGCAATGATCCAGGGAGTGGTGCCTGCCCCACCCAGAAGGAAAAGTAGTCCCTGCCAGAAGAGAGTAAAGCCTCATCTTGCTGGTAAGTAAGCAGCATGGTCTGCTCCAGGTAGGTTCACCCAAGCACCTTTACACTTGATATGACCCCGGCGCTTCCTGTGCCGGGACGGATCCTTACTATGAGCCTGGCACCACCGGTGCCAGGACAAGGTCCAAAAGGTCCCTATTGGGACTTGCTGGTGCCGATAAGACATGTTATGAGCCTGCTTCCAAGGATGTTGGGTAGGTCCTGACTCCTTGAAAGTAGTGGTCATGACAAGCTACTCGTAAAGGCAGAGGTTACCAAACCTCCAGACGACGAGGCGCCTACTCCTCGTCGACAAAGTATAAACAGGCCAAAAGCCAGCAATGACAACTTTCATGACCTCCTGGGGGGCAGAGTGTCTCGTCACGTTGACAAGTGGGCGCGCATAACACACCAAAGGGTTTTGGACCCGATACATCTGGGTCATTCTCTACAGTTCAAGGGCAAGCCACCAGGCATTCCGCCGGTGTTCTCGACGCAGCCCCACCTTCAAATACTAATGCAAGAGGTGGCGCTTATGCTGCAGAA
The DNA here is from genome assembly GCF_040938575.1 of Ambystoma mexicanum. Classification (NCBI taxonomy): domain Eukaryota; kingdom Metazoa; phylum Chordata; class Amphibia; order Caudata; family Ambystomatidae; genus Ambystoma; species Ambystoma mexicanum. The sequence continues at coordinate 1,607,678,160 of NC_090932.1, forward strand.
AGGGGCTACAGAACTAGTCCCGTTGGCAGAAAGAGGACAGGGAGTGTACTCCTGTTACTTTGTCGTCAAGAAACCCAATGGAAAATGGCGTCCCATTCTAGATCTACGAGCTCTCAAGAATCTAAAATTCAAGATGCTTACACTTCAAGAGGTGATCCGATCGATGCAACCGGGAGATTATTTGTCGTCGCTAGACCTTTAGTACGCATACTTCCATATCCCGATACGTCGAAGACACAAAAGATTTCTACGGTTCGTCGTCGGACGAATCCACTATCAGTTCAAGGTCCTCCCGTTCAGACTGAAATCGTCTCCCAGGACGTTCACGAAATGTCTGGCTCCAGTAGCAGACTGGTTAAGGAAAGAAGGTCATCATGTGTACCCTTATCTGGACAATTGGCTAGTGAGGGGATTGTCTCCGGAAAGGGCACGGGAAAGTCTGAATGCCACCATGTGCCTCCTACAACGTTTGGGCTTCGCAATAAACTTTGAAAAGTCCTCCTTATCGCCATCAAGGACCTTGGTCTTTCTGGGGGCGGAGCTTCAGACGCAGTCAGGACTGGTAAAGCCATCCATCGAAAGGGTTCTGAAACTACAGCAAAAAGCATCGGATTGGAAAGTCGACACCAGAGTATCAGTGCGAAGGTACATGTCCCTACTGGGGACCATGTCGTCCTGCATACCCTTAATCAACAATTGTTGTCTCTTCATGAGGCCGATTCAGGAATTCTTGGCGGATCGATGGGCACAGAGTCAAGGGCGTTGGTCGGACAAATTGACAATCAACAGCAAGCATGTGCAGGCGCTTCAATGGTGGAGAGTTTCCATAAATCTGACAAAGGGAATGCCCTTGCTGGAACCGGTGTTCCAGATGACAGTGGTGACGGATGCTTCTCTAACTGGATGGGGAGCTCATCTGGATCGCCTACAGGTTCAGGGTCATTGGTCATCAGAGGAGTCCGGCCTTCATATAAATGTGCTGGAGTTAAGGGCGGTGTGTTGGGCCCTGAAATCCTTTCTTCCACGGATAAAGGGATCAGTTGTACGGATCATGACGGACAACACAACAACAATGTTTTATCTAAGAAAGCAGGGAGGAACTCGCTCCAGAACTCAGAACCAGAACCAGGAAATCTGGCATTGGGCCCTTCAGCAGAAGATATATCTTTTGGCGTTCCACTTGCCAGGAGTCAAAAATGTGCAAGCAGACTCTCTCAGCAGGGAGATGAATCGACTACACGAATGGGAACTGAACGACCAACAACTACACCGTGTCTTCGAGAAATGGGGTCGTCCGGCCCTCGATCTCTTTGCGACGAGAGACAACAGGAAATGCCCACAATACGCAAGCAGGTGGCCACTGCAAGGCTCACTAGGGGAAGCGTTCTCTTTCCCGTGGACGGACAAGTTTCTGTATGCCTTTCCCCCGTTTCCGCTCATACATCGGACGCTGCAATAGATCCACAGATATCTATGTCGGGTGATCCTGGTGGCCCCGTACTGGGCCAGACAAGTGTGGTTCTCCGATCTACTCCATCTTTCAGCGGCAGAACCAATGAGGTTCCAGAAAATCCCGAACCTTCTGTCTCAAGAGAAAGGGTTTGTTTGGCATCACAACCCGGACAGCCTCAGTCTGACAGCCTGGCTCCTGTTTTCTCCGGGTTTGGTACGTTAGCGATTCCAGCGGACCGCAAGCTGCGAGGGCGCCGTCCACGAACGCTTCATATTCATACAAATGGAAGAGATTCTGCATATGGTGCGCAGGTCAACCAGGTTTGGTCCCGCTTAATATCACACCGGAACAGCTTCTACCATACTTGCTACTCCTAGCTTAAAAAGGCTTGTCTGTTTCCTCCATAAAAGTGCATCTGGCTGCCATTTCGAGATTTACTCGGAAGAGATATTCAACTCCGTTATTTAGTGACCGGCTGATTAAACATTTCCTTGAAGGATTGTTCCGAACCTTTCCTCCCACGAAAAAGTTTCCTCCAATCTGGAGTCTTAACCTGGTTCTGGCAGCGCTGATGAAGGCCCCTTTTGAGCCGATGTCATCGTCATCATTGAAATTTTTGTCGTGGAAATTGGCTTTTCTGGTGGCTATTACTTCTGCTCGACGACTGTCAGAAATACAAGCTTTAGTGATCGATCCACCGTACTTGAGGTTTTTCAATAATAAAGTCGTGTTGGCTACTAATCCTCATTTCATTCCTAAAGTGCCTACCATGCTCCATAAGCACTCCTCTATAGTGCTGCCGACGTTTTTTCCAACACCTTCGTCGGTTGCGGAGAAGACTCTCCATACATTGGACGTGAAAAGAGCTTTAAAATTTTACCTCCATCGCACTCAAAGCTTCAGAGACACGAGACAACTATTTGTGGCTTATGGCCCTTCGGCTAAGGGTAAACCGATCTCAAAGCAAGGACTAGCCTGATGGGTGTCGTCTGCTATTTCCTTCTGTCACTCAAAAGCCGGAAAACCGCTGGAAAAGCGTCCAAGGGCCCATTCGACGAGATCCACTTCTTCGTCGACGGCATTGTGGTCCGGCATTCCGCTGGGAGATATGTCAGGCGTCTTCCTGGTCGGTACCACACACGTTTACCCGGCATTATTGCCTCGAACAGCAACATGCTGAGGATACACAAATGGGTTGTGCAGTCCTACAGCACCTGTTTCAATAAGGTAAACCCCAATTAAGGGGTCACATCCTTCGGCTAATGTACTTTTAAGTGTGGTGTTTTCACTGTTAGCATACTATGTGATGTTTTGCCATGATAAATATGCATTATGTTATTGTGATATTGGTTTGCATACACGCCTCCAACGTTGGGGGATACTGCTATACAATCTATTCTAAGCATGTGAATCCATGAAAGATCCAATGCTCGAGAAGGGAATAGTTTCTTACCTGTAACTCCATTTCGAAGGGATTGTGTCCTCCGACGTATTCCTCATCTTAGATATCCCCTTCCAGCTCTGCTGGCCTCAGAAAATTTTTTCTCTAGAGGGCGCTGCGCTTCGACTTCCTCCGAGTCGATGTCCCTCGACAGCCGCCGTATCGACGTCATCCTGCCTATAAAGGCCGCGCGCAGCGTCCGTTGCTCAGTTCTGTTTTTCCGCGCTTACTCAGTGCCTCGGAATACCGTTGCTCAGTTCTTAGTCAGATTAATCCTATTTACCTCGAGTCATTCGATCCGTACTCGATGGCTTCCTCGTCGGAACCGACAACTCCTCGATCCGGCTTCAAGAAATGTCGAGATTGTGGGAAAAAGATGTCGTTGACTGACACTCAGAGTTTGTCTGTGGTATTTGGGAGCTGAACACCATTGTTCGGAATGCGAGGACTGTATGTCCATGACAGCTAAGGCCCTGAAGGAGCGTAGGGGGAAGCTGGAGAAAGGTAAGACTTTTAAAGCTGCTTCTTCGTCGACGAAGTCGAGACATTCGTCGCCTCGTCACCATTCGCGCTCCAGGTCTCGGAGTGGGTCTCATCACTCCTCGAGATCGAAGCACTCGAAGAGGAGACGTCGAAGATCCCCTTCTCAGTATTCCTCTTCCTCTGTTTCGCCAAAAAGAATCCCTTGCCCCATGAAACATAGTTCCCGGGCTGAATGGGAGGAATTCCGCAAAAATATGATGAGCGTCTTCGAGAAAGCGGCCTCGACCCCCTCGAAGACTGCCGAGAGCGATGCTCTGGTCGAAAGAACCGAAGGTCAAAAACGCCGCGAGTCGCAGTACCCGGCGAAGGAAACCTCTCGAGCGCGTCTCGAACCCTCGAGTAGGACTATGACCTCCAAACCTTCCTCGAAGGTTCCGTCGACAAGGGTTCCGTCGAGGTCGATGTCTTCGACGCCGTTGTCGAAGGGACCTTCGACACATGGGTCTGTCGACTCGACGCCAGCTTCGACACCGGCGTCGACGCCAAGAAAATTCATGGTTACGACACACCCAGTGACTATCCCCAGGTCCTCGACGTCGATGGCTTCGAGATTGTCGAGTAGAATTCCAATTCTGTCGAGGTCTTCGAGGCCTCCGCCTTTGTTTTCGACGCCACGCTCGAAGCCTTCGACGTCGACGACATCGACGTTTTCGAGGCCGATAATGACAAGTTCGGCACCCTCAGCCTTGGAAATGGGATTTACTCCCTTTATGAGTTCAGAACAATTGAGAACTATGTCCTCAATTTTGGAAGAGGGTGAATTGTCTGAACAGGAAGACACATTTGAGTTGCAGGGACCTGTAACCCCAATTAGAGAGGAATTTTCCTCTGAAGAGTGCAGGTTAAAGGATCTTCATGATTCCTTACATGAGGCAAGTGGGTTAGACACTTCCCCTGAGGTGGAGTTTGCTAAGCCAGACCCGGGGGAGCATGCTGAAACCCCCTATAGAGCCTTAATGTCCAGGATCACAGAGTTCATGGGGTGGTCTGCACCTTCACAATCTTTCCAACAAGATGACCTCACGGATATTCTTGACAAAGGCCCACAGGAGGATCCTGTGGTGCCTTTTCATAAAGCTCTTCAGAGAAAGATCATGACAAACTGGGAAACCCCAGATGTAGTACCAGCAGTAAATAAAAAACTGTCTACAAAGTACAGGGTATCTTCTACAGACCCAGAGTTTTTGTCTAAACACCCATCCCCAGAAAGTCTGGTGGTACAGGCAGCATCCTCTACCGATGTCAAGACGGCTTTTCCTACCGTCCCACAGGACAGGGACGATAAAAAATATGATGCTATGGCAAAGAAAGTCTTTTCAGCATGTAGCATGGCGTTAAAATCTGTTAATGCTACTTGCACCCTTGCTAGGTTCAGCCATACACTTTGGGAGTGTGCTTCTACAGCGGCTGACTGCATCCCGGAGGGAGAAGAAAGGGATGCGTTCCTGAATAATATACAGGACGGTAAAGACGCTATGTGCGAATCCCTCCAGACGGGCATTGATTCAGCTGACAGTATCAGCAGAGCAATGCTGGCAAGTACATCAACCAGGAGATTCGCTTGGTTGAGAAAGTCTGGTTTTGCCCCAGATGTGCAAACCAGGCTTTTGAACATGCCATTCGATGGCTCTTCTTTGTTCGGGAAAAAGGCGGATGACAGTTTTGAGAAACTGCAAACTTCAAAAGCAGCAGCAAAATCCCTAGGAGCTGCAATCCGTCAGATTCCTTTTCGTCCCACAGGAACCTCTGCGAGGGGCAAGTCCTTTCGCTTCTACTCCGCATTCGGAAGAGGTAGAGGACGACAGGCTCAAAGGGGACAAAGAAGAACTACCCGAGGTGGACGGGGTAGATATTCAAAAGCCGCAGCAACAGCAGGTACCTCTTTACCGTCGGCATCAGCATCAGCCGCCCCAAAACCACTCTGAGGACTTCCCTCACAGGACACCTGTAGAAGGCAGGTTGACTCAACATCTGGCGGTATGGCAGGCTATCACGTCAGATGCTTGGGCATTGGAAACAGTTGCCCAAGGTTACTGCCTGCCTTTCCTACGTATACCTCAGAGTCATCCACCGGGGATCAGCTCTCAGAAAGCTCCAGAACCGCTCCTCTTGCAGGAAATTTGGGACCTGCTAGAGAAAGGTGCCATAGAACCGGTACCTGTAGCGGAGAGGAACAAGGGCTGGTACTCCCCTTACTTTCTCATTCCAAAGAAAGACAGAGGACTGAGACCCATCTTGGACTTGCGAGAATTGAACAAATTCCTCAGAAAAGACAAATTCAAGATGGTCACTCTTTCTCAGATCCTCCAGGCCCTTCAGTTCCAGGACTGGTTGGTATCGCTGGACCTTCAGGACGCTTATTTCCATGTGCCTATCCATCTCAAACACAGGAAATACCTGAGGTTCGCAATTGGCAACTCTCACTATCAATTTCGAGTGCTGCCATTTGGGCTGACCTCCGCCCCGAGGGTCTTCACCAAGTTAATGTTGGTAGTGGCTGCAAGTCTAAGGAGGGAAGGGATGCACGTCTACCCCTACCTGGACGATTGGTTGATCAGGGCTGTTTCTCCGGAACAAGCTCAGATCCAGCTAAATCACGTGTGCCACTTCCTTCACAGACTGGGCTTCTCCCTCAATTTAAAGAAGTCACAAATGATACCATCGCAGAGACTCCTGTTCATAGGAGCGATCCTGGACACTTCCCTGGGAAAAGCCTCGCCACCAGAGGTGAGGGCTCAAGATATTCTACAGATGGTTACCAAGTTCCAACATGCCCAACGTCTCCCAGCCTTCGACTTTTTGAGGTTGCTAGGCCTCATGGCATCCTGCATTTTCCTAGTGCCAGAGGCTCGCCTGAGAATGAGATCCCTCCAGTGGGCACTGAGGACTCAGTGGTCACAATTCTCAGGGAGAATGACAGATCTTCTTCAGGTTCCCGGCAGGGTGGCTCGAGACCTTCAGTGGTGGGCCTGTCAGGAGAATAGTTTTGGCAACCCTGGCCGGAGATAACAGTAGTCACGGATGCCTCACTCACGGGGTGGGGAGCCCACGCCAACGACTTGACCATCAGCGGTCGTTGGTCTCCATCGGAGTCCAGACTACATATCAACCTGTTAGAGCTGAGAGCCATCAGACTTGCGCTGAAGGCGTTCCTGCCAGCTGTACAAGGGAAGCACCTCCTGATAATGACGGACAACACGGTGGCCATGCATTACCTCAACAAAAGAGGAGGCGTAGGATCACTACCCCTGTGCAGAGAGGCAATGCAGCTCTGGTTTTGGGCAATCCAAGAAGGAATCTCTCTATCGGCAGTTCACCTAGCCGGAGAGAAGAACTTGACAGCGGACGCTCTGAGCAGGCAGAACACAGTCTCCCACGAGTGGGAGCTAGCTCAGGAAGTCCTTCAAGAGATCTTCGCCCTTTGGGGAACCCCTCAGGTAGATCTGTTCGCCACCAGCCTAAACAGGAAATGCGACCTGTTCTGCTCAAGGGGATTTCCCCCGAGAGGAGCTCTCGGAGACGCGTTCATAGTGGACTGGGAGTTTCCGCTTCTGTACGCGTTCCCACCGGTCCCTGTCATTCCTCAAATGATCAGGAGGTTGAGAAGATTCCGGAGAACCATGATCCTAATTGCAAAACCCTCAACCTTCACGTTTGGCTTCTGAAAGGCTGAGGTACAAGGATTGGGACCTCCCTGATGATGTTATGGAGGTGTTGCTTTCGGCAAGGAGGCCAGCAACAAAGTCTTTATACCGCTGCCGTTGGAACAGATTTTGCAGCTGGTGTAGAGAACAGAATATCAACCCTTTTTCATGTGGTACACCAATGGTTTTGTCCTTCCTACTACGTTTGGCAAATTCAGGCCTTCAAGTTGGCACCATTAAGGGCTATCTCGCTGCGCTATCCATCTTTAAGCGTACTGCGGAAGAACCATCCTATTTCAAGTTACCCTTGGTAATACAGTTTCTAAAGGGGTTAACCAATGTTTATCCCCCAAGACCATTCCAAACTCCCCTATGGGATTTAAACTTAGTACTAACTTTCCTGATGGGTACACCTTTCGAACCTCTCCATTCTTGTTCGTTAAGATTCCTTACCCTTAAAACTGTTTTATTAATAGCACTTACATCTGCTAGAAGGGTGAGCGAATTACAAGCTCTTTCTTGTAAACCCCCTCACACAATATTTCACAAAGACAAAGTTGTCCTGCAAGTGAAGCCTAATTTCCTCCCAAAGGTGGTTTCTGAATTCCATATCACTCAGAAGATTACCCTACCATCTTTCTATCCTCCTCCTCACCCGGGGAAAGAGGAAGAGAGGTTACACAGGCTAGACCCTAGGAGGGCTTTAAGTTTTTACATCAGTAGACTAGCCAGGATAAGACAGGCAGACCAGCTGTTTGTAGGTTACGCAGGTCACAAGCTGGGGTTACCAATAACTAAGCAGACCATTTCCAGATGGATCATTCTAGCATGTTATAAACTGGCATGGAAAGAGCCCCCTCAAAACCTTAGGGCTCATTCGACCAGAGGTATTGCAGCTTCATCGGCCCTCAAAAGAGGCGTGCCGGTTAAAGACATGTGCGGCCGCTACATGGTCGTCTGTCCATACCTTTACACGTTTTTACAATTTGGATTCCTCCTCCAGTCAAGAGACTAGGTTTGGAAGGGCTGTACTGCATTCTATTCATCAATAGAAGACTGCGTGAAGTCAGTACTCCCTCCTCCGATAATAGAATACTGCTATGGGAGCCTATCTAAGATGAGGAATATGTCGGAGGACACAATCCCTTCGAAGAACAAGTTACTTCTTACCTTGTAACGTTCTTTCGACGGGATGTTCCTCCGATGTATTCCTCATCGACCCTCCCATCCATCCCCGCAGTTCTACTTCCCCTTTTGTTGTTGCAGCTTACGCTCCTTCAGGGTGATTAGTTAGTCCATAAAGTATTATTGTGGGCTACAAAACGGAACTGAGCAACGGACGCTGCGCGCGGCCTTTATAGGCAGGATGATGTCGACATCGATACGGCAGGTGTCGAGGGACATTGACTCGGAGGACGTCGAAGCGCAGCGCCCTCTAGAGAAAAAATTTTCCGAGGCCAGCAGAGCTGGAAGGAGATATCTAAGATGAGGAATACGTCGGAGGAACATCCCGTCGAAAGACCGTTACAAGGTAAGAAGTAACTTGTTCTTCTCCAGCATTGGTATCTTTCATGGATTCACATGCGCCCGCCAGCCTCCCCTACGCATGCAAACCAGAGATCCCCCCCATACTACTTTGGGGGCCGAAATCTGAGGGAGCCGCGGGGGCGGGGCTATTTATACCTCTACGTCCTAGTGGCGCTGCCGTACGCGGCCCAAAACGACGTAGATGGGACACAAAAGTGACAGACAATTTCCTATGGAAAATGTCTATATAACTTACCGAGGATTCCCAGCCTGACGACTGGGAATATTCTAAGCATGTGCATCCATGAAAGATACAAATGCTGGAGAAATGGAATTACAGGTAAGAAACTATTCCCATCCTGTGACGGATGATTGTGCCAGACCGGTGCCTTTTTTTACTTGGCTGTGCACAACATTCTACACAGTGATTTATCATTGGAAATGTTCCTATTAGTGGATGCTTGTCTTAAAAGTAAGTAAAGTTTACTCCAGATAATGGCTTCATTTTGAAGACCAAGCCTTTTACTGCCCTTTTCAACCTTGAGGTTGAGTGAAGTGATTTTCACTGTGTAAACAGGCAATGTACATTCCAAATGGAGTTATTTTGAGAATATTTATACTTTGAACCTAGTCATTTTTGCAAATTAAGTTTAATTTTTACCTTCAAGTTCCTCTTAAGAACAGTACTAAGCAGCTTTTTGCAGCTCTCATCTGTATCACTTGTCTGTCAGTTTAATTGTGTGAGTGGAAACAGGCGTTAGACTCTTCTCAGTTTCCTTTATTTTGAGTATTTGTATTCCTTTTTTTTGGGAGGATTTGCTTCTTTTACTGAGTGATCGTGGTTGGTACGCCCTCGTCTGTAGGTATGCTTCTAGTACTTCATGCACACCTTTCTTTTCCTTTCAGTCCTGTACATGTTTGTAAAGCAATCGTTTTGAAATTAGAAGGTCTTAGAATGAAAAAGCCTCCGAGGTGGTGGCACAGTCTCCATTTCCAAAGAGCTAGGCATCTGACCATACCGTCCTGTTTCTAAACTTGACTCCTAACCCTTCCCTATCCCCAGCTGTGCGTTTCTGGAGGAGCCTAAAGATTGACTAAGAACCATGGGTAATCTGCCATAGCTTTTTTTTTGTTGTTGCAATGTAGCCTACTGTGTAGCGTGACTTTGCGAAATGTCCTTAATCTGATTTATTCAAGGACAGCCTTTGAAACTACTTAACATTTATCTCTTTTTCTCATTTTAATTGGTGTTTGTGTTTTTTCTTTCAGGGCAATTCTATTGGCGACTGGGCAAGCTCTTCAAACGCTGGTTGTTCGTCCTTTCTCCTTGGTCATATCTTGTGACTTTATCAGCTTGTCCACTTTGACTTCTATCAACTATGCCAGAAAGCAGATGAGGGCTTTTTGTGCTTACACGCAGTTCCCCAGTCTGGAGAATTGTTAACACTCCCATGTACTGCCCAAACGATATTGGTGCAAAAGTGTTGTACTGCAAGTGCACCTCACCAGTTCCATTTCTTCATTTTGTTTTAACTTGAAAGAAATGTGTTTTCCTTTACCCAATGAAGAATCAATTACATGAATGCACTTGTTTACAAAAACTGCTCAGATCTATGACATGGCATTATTAGGGATAGTATTAATTTAGGTTGCTTGAGTTTGCCAAGCACTGTATATTTGCACATAGTTCATTTTAAAAAAAGCCTGTTATTTCATGGATGTTTTAACCAACACCATCTTGTTTATGTGCCTATACACATTATTTTACACGCCCACTCTGGATTTTGCACTTTTACATTTGATGCTCTGACTGTATAAAATTTCTTAACCTGAATCTTTCCGCCCCCCTGTTTTGAAATTTTGCAAACTATTTATGCATTACATTGCAGCAAAAAACAACCCGTTTTTATGTCTTGGGTTGTTGCAAAGTTAACTGTGCGGCAAAATAATCATGAACCTTTACCTTTATGCAAAAGTTTGTACATTTAGATTGAGGGAATTGAAGGCAGCAGAATATTTTTATAATTGAACAATCAGTCAGACTTGAATAGAACATGAATGTTTGTGACATTCGCAGGGAAAAGAAAATTATTCTCCTTGCACTTGACCATCCATGTATTTCTAGAGGTCTATTAGCATAGATATTGCTGCTTTTCTTTTTATTAAAAGAACAGTACATCGTTAAATGAGAAATGGTAGTAACATTTGGTGTAATGCAGCATATCAGAAAATTGTCAAACCTAGACAGGCCTAGTTCAAGTCTGAGATCATAAGGTTTGAAAATCATATGTTTAATTGTAAAAAGTCTGAACGCAGAGATGTGACAACCAAACAAAACTAGCCATTGAACACTAATGTAAGGCCGGTATGCTTTATTTGAACCATTTCCAGTAACTGTTACTCCAGGTGTATGATGTGAAGTTTACTAGATGTTCTGTTCTAGTGCAGTGCCTCCTCTGTTCCCCACTGCTCTCTGTGGTGAAACATTTGCCTTGTATAAAAAAAGATGACTGTGCCCTAGCATGACTGTTAATGCTTTATGTGCAAAGATAATTGTCGAAGTGCCACATACCTATGATAAAAGAAAACTATTGTTACCTCTAAGTTGTGTTCAAATTAAATGCTTCTACTAAGTAATCCGGGGAGAAATAATGTTCGATTTTTAGCGTTTCGTTTTATCTACACTTGATCCTTTCATTTTGGCAGATATAATGGCTTATATAGACTGCCTTCTAGTCTGAACAAAGAATGCACTTAATTCATGGAATAAATGAAAATCTTATCTTCACATTAGAATCTTTTTCTTTTTTTTCATGTTCGGGCAGATAGTGCTATTGCAGTGTACTTTGTATTTTGGAATACGCTCTTGTACATTTGTAGCACTTTGATTAATCAAGATTTTAGATTTTGAAAGGCCTTGCAAAAAAACTTTGCATTAATGCTTTTTATACATGTGCTTACTGCAAACCTGCATTCAGAGCATACTTGTTGGGGTTTCCCCAACTATAAATAAGTCTATTTGTCATGACATATTTCCGTTTTAAGAAAATATGGCACTGGAAACTGTTTTGAAAGTTTACGCCTTGCATTTGTTCTGCAGGCAAAGAAATGCTTACAGGTAAACTAACTTTTTTTATTTCTTTGGAGGTGCTACTTAAAATGGCTGTGCTCAATGCTGACAGGTATACTTTTTTTAGGCCTATTTTGTGTACTATTCCCCCGTAGGTCTAAAACTACCCGAGGTCATATTCTGTGTTTAGAAAATGTGTTTTAAAATGCACCAATTTGTACTATTTTATTGTTTGAGTAAGGAACCATACCCACTAGGACATAAACATTGCCTTATTTGAATGTACACTCTAGCTGGCTTCCATAGACTGCATTTGATGGAATATTGCTAGTGATGTAGAAAGCACTGTTGAATATTTTGTCATAATGCAAGTGGTCTGTTAGAAAATGCATGTGTCCCCTGCACCATGATTTCCATTGTTGGATGCTTCTATTATGGGGTACAACCCATATGAACCTCAGGATGCTAACCTAGATGCTGGGCATGTTATCGACAGGAGTTATGTTCTGAATCGGCCCTCCTGTTTCCCTTTCCAACTGCAGAGGAGTTGCCATGCCCAAGCAGTGATGTGGGTTGAGGGTGTCATGTAACCGACTGCTGTGGAATAACACCCTGCCGTCCATTCCTCGTTCCTCTGTTGGAAAAAAATACCGTACCTCCTGACACCAACCATCCCACACACCCCTCACGCATTCATGAGTCCTTTTAAAAAGCACACATATGGTCCTCTGAATGATGCATTGCACCTTCTGATGCAACAGTGCCTTCTCTGCCCCTTCCTCGCTCCCCCCCAAATGTGTCTACTCTTTGAAAAAGTAGAAAGATATCCTGTTGTTCAAACAGCAGTGCTACAACCCTATCACTGCGCTTGCCATTCTGTCGATGATACCTCTGCTACTGAGCACATTGCAGGGGTAGTGCTTCTGACCTGATCTGTTTTCTTCAAGTCAGGGGAGACTCCGGATGGAACACTGGAGGAGTTTCATAGGTGAAATGAATCCTCTTTGCTGTGACATCACAACCAGTGACTTAAGTCATCCAGTATTGGCAGCTAATCGATTCAGACACAGTCCTTCAAATATGCCTATTCCTCAAGCTGAGATTGCCTAACATTTTACTCTTCGCAAAACCTGTTTTCCTTGAGAGTGCCAAATCAAGAATGATGCTCTGGTAAGGCAGCCTTCCTCTAGCTAATCAGTGATGGATAGCTAATCCCAGCCACAGAGGCTTCATGTCGGGTTCTTGATGCCCCTGTGGAGAGAACAACCAGCAAGTTCCTGATTTCAGTTAATTCATAATTTTAACTGACCTAAAGAATTGCATCATAAGGTTTCTTCTGCACTTCCTGCAAAGGACCAATATCCAGGACCAGGCCATACAGGAAAATTATGCTTGCGGCCTATTCTCATAGCGGTTAACTTGAGAGCTGAAAGGCAGCAAAATGTAATGAAGAATAAGAAACCTAAGCCTTCAGAAGATGGCTAGAGAGGATAAAGGATAAGGTCCAAACCTTAGGTGAGATGCAAATCTCACCCCAGGAGACAACAGGCATTACAAAAAAATGTATTAGTTATTCAGCACGAAAAACCATATAAATCTAGCTTTTACAGCCATATGATCAGTCGATTTATTCTTTTAACTAGTAACACTTCGATGGCATTTGAAAATCTGTTAACCTAGATGAAGCCGAACCTCTGTTTGCAACTTGATGTAAATAGGTAAGTTCAAATAAGACTATTACGTGATTTATGAAAAACGTAAGATTTAGGATTTAACTTAAATTAAGTATTTAATACCACACTGTGTGGTCCTCGTTCTGCAGAAGCTAAGAGCATTGGTAATTGTACCTTGGCTGTTGAGTTTAATCTGGTTGGAAAGACCAAGCAAAACACCAACTATGATTAATCAAGTGAAAATGTAAATAAGGCCCTAATCACATAGGGTTAGAAGAGTTTATCAATGCTACTTTTTGGGTGGTGGGGCCAATGAGGCAGATGTGTGTGTGTGTGTGTGTGGGGGGGGGGGGCAAGAAGACAATAGATGCATCTTTTATGCAAACTATTCTTTTTTTTGTTTACCCTTTGGTAGGAGTCTAGTGCCAATGGTAATGTATTTTGTGTTGGCTGAATTTGCCTCACTTAAGCCGTCATTGTCACCATTGAGAATTCTTGCCCACTATCTGTAATTTCACATGAAACACCTTCTCGCGTTTGGTTCTCAAGGAGCTAGAAAATGTCAACACGCGTTGAGGTGCTGGTATTGTACCAGGCAAAGGCTATGCGCTTGTCACCCCCTGTATGAATATCCGTGAGAAGAGAGCTTTGCAGCTATACTCCTGTTGGATCTATTGCAAATATTGCCATCTGTTTGTCATCTGTGTTTGCCATCTGAGCTTGTCTCGAAGATAGAAGCAGGTTTGCAGCATCACATGGCATGCCCACAGATCTTTCTTGGTCCAGATATCACGTATAGAATCTCTGCCACATGAGTCAGTCTGGTCAGTAGGACAGTTATCCAGAAATTGGTAGTTTAGGATTATTCTAGAGGAGCATCCAAATGGAAATGGCTATCAACATGCAGTAACCTTTCGCTGCTGCACTCTTGTATGGTATCGTAAGGAGTAAGACACATTTTCCCATATGACGGACCCATGATAGGACTGCCATTTAATCCATTTTCCACTATTAAGCCAGTAAGGTTTGTACTTGGCTTTGTGGGAATAATGTTGTGTAAGGAGAGATTAAAAAAACCAGACTGTCAATGTTTGGTTGTTTGTTACCATTGGGTGAAATCATCTCCATGCCTCTTTCATTACAAGCAGTAACCATGGTTTGTTTAATTTGTGATCGAGCATGTTAATGACAGTTCAAAAGTATGTATTGTCTTCAGTGCAAAAATGGAGCGGAATTTATTTGTGATAGTTTGAAGTAGATTTTTAATGTAATCTCTCGTAGCGGTATGTATCCCTTTGATCGTCTGATTGTATCTCTGTGGATGATGTCTCCAGGGCAAGGGGTAATAAGAGAAGAGATAACGCATTTTCTTGTTCCCCTTAATGTTAAACTTGTTCGAGCCACGTCTATGCCAGCTGAGGGTTTGGTGGGTAGACATTTTACTATAATGGGAAAAGAATCTCCAAGACCATATTTAGAAATGACCCTAAACGTATATCACCACTCCGCCCTGTTGAAAGATTCTCATCCTCTGAAAGGGCCAAATTGGTTATGTTGGCGTTCTGGTTATCCAAAGTATATGGCGGGTTTCCCTATTATTGTCTGTGGCCATTCGATCTGGGGCATAGTCCACACTTGGAGGCATCTGTTAGTATTAGAGGATATGTTTGCAATCTGATGGTTAAGAGTTTAGCAAGAACTTGTATACCAACATTAGTCAAAGAAATGGCCCTGAAGTTGCGTCATATTGTATAATTCCACCCAGGTTTAGGAATTATTTAAATGAATGCATGGTTAAATTACTCTAGAAGAGCACCTCTCGTATAATCTGTCCAGGCAATGGTATTTATTGTCTTTATTGCCTGATGTTTGTGAGGATTTTTCTTAAATTTGCTCAAATGCTCTTACAGCATGCTTTATTGTTATCGGACATTAAAAAAATGGTCTTCATTATATAACCTTCTCCACAATTAAATACAATTTCACTTCCAATGACAATAAGTAAAGATAAAATAGTGTTAACATCCACTATGAAAGAAACCTATAAAAACAAGTTATCTAATGGATTAATACTTCATTTTTAAAAGCACATTACATTTATCAATTGCTTTCACAGAATGAAAAAATAAAATATTTGAATTATGGCAATTCTTATTGTAGCTCCAATGTACTTCCATACCTGCAATACAGCATTACGTAATAACCTAGAGTTGACCGCCTTAACATTAGACGCATTGGTCGTTGGTAAGATTTGTAATTGTGTAATATTTGTAATGGTAATATTTGCAACTGGTAACGCTTCCCTAGCCTGGGCGTCCACCCTTCTCCCCTTCCCACACTCGCTCCATTTGCCAGTTAGGCCCCACACCACCTGGTGTGCGTGCCACGTGCGTTCCCTTGCAACTTAGGCCTAGATCCCCCCGTCTTCCCGACATGTCGTTTCCCACCAACCTGTCCCCGCTCCCCCAGCCTTCTGCATCCCTTTCAGCTGGTTCCATGTAATAATGTCGCCACAAAAATATTGCCGAAAAATGGCAGTTTTTTGTGGCGACTTTATTGAATGGAACATGCGGGGGACACTCCCGCAACCCCCAATTTTTTTTAAAAAAATTTTTGGCCCCTGTCCCCATATATATGGTCACCCAAATAATATCGCCACAACATTTTCACGCCGATCTTATTTACGGCGACCATATATATGGCGATATTATTACCTGATACCTCTCAGCTTTGCTCCCCACGTTACTTCTCCCCGCTCAACCGACCTTGCGCATCCTTCTCGGCGTTGCTCCCCATGCAACCTAGGCCTGCTTCCCTTCTCTCCTCCTGTTCAGGCTCCCCTGAGCCACGTCCAGTGTATTGTTCCCTGCCTGTGTCTCGCATCCTACACACTTTCGTACTGCGACCATTGTATTGTCATTCCACTGTATTGTATTCACTATTGTATTGTCATTCCATTGCATTTCATCTTACTTCCAGGTTTCCTTGGACTACCAGTGTTTGTGTATTTTGTACTGTTGGGTTACTATTGTATTGTATGCGTGCTGCATTGCTTGCATTTCCCTTCTTCCCCTCTAGGGACCCTATGATTACCAGCTTTGTATACTTTACTGTACTTGCATTCTCACGCCCTTGAGCTCCATTGTAGTATATATTTGTTGCTTGCACGGTTTTCTCCACTCGCGCTAGGACCCTGCAAGGTTCCAGTGTTTTTGCTCTGTGGTATACTTACTTGTGGCCCCCTCTCCTGTGTGTGACCCCCCCCGTATGCCTCCCTCCTGTTTGATCCTAGCGTGTGACTCCCCACCTGCTTGTGTTGTGCCCCTCACTCGCCACCATGCACCCTCTATGGTGCTCTCTCTGCTATCTTCTCTAACTGCTATTCTATTGACTATCCCATCCCTCTCATTAGGTCTGGCAGGAAGAAGCTCAAAAGGGACATCCTGGTCTCCAACCCAGGCCTCCCTATCGCTGATGCCTACACCAGTGCTTCCTCCAGACAGACCCTCACCGACATCCTCTTTTATTTATTTTATTTAATTTATTACATTTGTTAAGCGCCCAAACCCTCGGGTATTACGGTGTTGCAGTCACATTACAGTAAGATTCAACAGTAGTCCAATTACATCCAGAGAGGCACTGGTACAAAAGATACGTACATAGGTTAAAACATTGCATGGTCGCATTCATTATTTACACATTCTGGTAACAGTCAGCCCTAGGGAGGCATCTAACTGGGCCTACGGCCGGTAGCTTTTTTAATATGTGTGGTTTAACTAGTATTGGTTGAATAGCCAGGTTTTGAGTACTTTTTTGAAGCAAAGGAGGGAGCCTTCATTTTTAATGTTTAGTGGGAGCTTGTTCCAGAATTTCGGGGCCATGACTAGGAAGCTGCTGCCTCCTGCTCTGGAGCTTTTGAATCGGGGGACCGCCAGGAACGACTTATTGTTGGATCTGAGCGTTCTGTGTGTCTTTTTTTGCTTATTGTGTTGTTTAAGTAGATGGAAGCTTTATTGGTAAGGCATTTGTGGGTAACACAAAGTGATTTGAAGATGATTCTAGCCTTGATGGGTAACCTATGAGTCTCCCTCCTGATGTTAGAGATACGGTTGGATTTCTTGATTTCTAAGGCTGCTCGTAGCACTTTATTTTGCATTAATTGTAGTTTCCCTAGGTTGGAGTTGGAAGTCCCTAATAGGAGTACATTAAGGTAGTCCAATTTTTAGATAGGCTCTGGCTAGGGTGATGCAGTTTGTGGGCGTGAGGTACTGGCGACTCAGGGCAATCAATTAAGAGGTGTAGGATGTGGATGATGATAGAGCGCTTACATGTCTAGTCATTGTTAGATTAGCATCTAAATAAACTAGTGTTTTGACCTGTTTTGATACTGGGATCAGAGAGCCATCAATGTTGATAGATGCATAGTCTGAATGGAGGGCGCTGATTTTGGCTTGGGAGCCCACAATGAGAATCTGTTCTCATCGCTAAGGCAGAGGCTATTCGGAGCCATCCAATTTTGGATTATTGCATAAATCTTGATGATCATTGTGTCCTGGACATAGTCCCCTGAGAGCGGGATGAGAATCTGGGTGTCATCTGCGAAGTTGGTGTAGATGACACCCATAGCATCCAAAGCCGAGAAGAGAAGCTTAGTGTACACGTTGTATAATGTGGGCGAGAGATAGACCGGATCCTTGGGTTACCCCAATGGGGACTGGTATGGGATCTGCAGCCTCTTTACCAATGCTTACTCTATATGTGCGTTCAACTGGAAAGGATTTCACCCAGAGGGTCGCATCTTTAGAGAGGCAGAAATCGTTGGCTAGAGTGGCACATCATGGTCCACTAAGTCAAATGCTGCAGATAAATCTAACAGCAGTAGTATACAAAGTTTGCCTGAGTCCCTGATGGTATCGATCTGGATTTTCAAATCCAAAAGAGCCATTTCTGGCTGTGGTTGGGCCTGAATCCAGATTGTCTAGCTCCAAGAAGCTGATTTTGTTCAAGATAGGCTTGAATTTGGTTGTAAGCTATTTTGTCAGTAATCTTGAGCAAAAACTTAACCGTGGTTATTGGTGGGTCGTTGGTGGATAGTGTTGCATCAAGAGTTGTTTTTTTTTAGTAGTGGGGACACCCACACTTCTTTTATACTTTCCGGGACAGTATTGGTGTTGAATGAGGCGTTCACAAAGTTTGTGATGACAGGGGTGAGGAGAGGGGCACAAGGTTTGACTAGGTGGGCTGGGAAGTTGTCCCCTTTGCAATTTGAGGCTTTTAGTTTAGAGATGGTGTCTGGCACTGTGTCTTGGGTCACTGGGGTAAATTGGAATCGCAGGTTCACGTTCACATTTCCCTTAGTTTTATTGAGGTTGGTATTCAAATCATTTTTATCGGCTAAAGTTTTTCTTTTAGTGTAGCTCGATTTTAGAGGCTAACGCATTAGTGTAGTGCACCATTCCTTGCTGTAGTTGGCAGGAGTAGTAACTGGGATTGGGTTTTCCAATTCTTTAAGAACGGAGAAGAGCTCTTTAGAATTAGAGGCGGCGTTGCTAATACGAGTGTTATAAACCTTAGCTTTGTGTCTTTTAGTTCATCTTAGCGAGACTAATTCCTCATTAAACCAGAAATTCATTTGTTTGTCAGCACGTCGTGTTTTGGTTGTTAATGGTGCTACTGTGTCAATAGTGGCGGAAAGGCACTTGTGGTAGGTCTCTGCCAGGAGACAAGGCTTGTTGCTGGTGACCATGTTCGAGGTCAGCGCATCAGTTATGATGGGGGTTAGATTCTCAGCTCTTAGCTTGCAAGTATTTCTTGTTTCGTAAGTATCCGTTGCCTTAGTCAATGAAGGGCTTATCTCATTTCTAGTAAGTGAAACATTTATGCTATGGTGGTCAGTCCAATCAAGGGGTACAATTGACTCGATAGATATTTTGGAATTAAGCGTAGGTATCCAGTCCAGGGTATGACCTTTGATATGGGTGGGGGTATTCTTTGTTGTTCCCTCTCCAGGCCAAACCCCTGCTTCCCCCCCCCATATGGTTTCTGTTATCTCTCCTTTTTCCTCCTCTCTCATTAATGGTGACACCCTGTGGGAGGCCCTCCTGCCCCCCTTCCACTCCTCCAAGACCATCTTTAAAGTCTATCTAAATGGTACTGTCTTGATCTAGGGTCCTCAGGCCAATCTCCTTCTTTTCGATAGATGCTTCCTGTGTCTAAACTTCCTTCGTCTGCTACTCCTACCTACCCCTCCCTGCTCCTCTGCCGCCTCCTTTCTCTGCCATCTCTCTGGTACCCTCTGCTGCTTCTTTGGGCGCTCTGCCTCCTCCTTCCTCCGCTACCTCTCTGGCACCCTCTGCTGCTTCTTTGGCCGCTCTGCAGCCTCCTTCCTCTGCCACCTCTCCAGCACCCTCTTCCTCTCCGACTACCGCGCCATCTCCTCTGCCCATTTGCGTGCACCTCTAACATTTCTGCAGGGCCCATCTCATGCCTGAACACCTCCATGGAAGACTTGCAAAGGTGGTAATCTGCTCCACATAGTTACTCTTAACTCCTGCTCCGTTGTCAAACAGTACTCGGACATCTGCCGTCTCCTCGACAAGCTTGATTTGGATGTACTGTCTCACCAAGACTTGGTTCACGGTCAGCACTGTCACAAGTTTTGACACACTCCTCCTTGATGGCTACAAGATCCACTCGGAACCAACTGTCCTCGAGGGGGAGTAACCCTGATAATTGCTTCTGTCATTCCTATGCAGGCCTACTCCTCCTTTTGAATGCCTGGGCTGCAGGCTCTCTATCTCTCCTGGCCTCTCTCACTGTGGTCATCATCTACAGGCAACCTGAGTAGGCTGACCTATCCTCCTCCCTCTTTGCCTCTACCTGTCACCTTCTCCTCGGAGACCTTAACATCCACTTGGATGCTGCTAGCCCCTCCTTGGAGCTCTTCCGCAACCTCTGCGTCTCTCGCTCTATTCTACCTTCTGACCCGACGCTGCAGGGCACACCCTGGATATTCTGATCTCGTCAGACCTCCTCCCTTTGAAACCCTCTCACCACTCCTCTCTTCTCTCTTGGACTGACCACTTTCTTCTCTCCTCTCACCTGTTGCTCTCTGCCCCTCGGGTTAAGCCGACCCCAGCACTACCACCCTCATTCCCGGTCATCCAGCCCATGAAGCGTGTGTCAGTGGAGGCTTTCGCTGCTACTTTCTCTCCTCCTCCTACACCTTTGGTTGACTCACACTCTTGAGACACCCCTTTCGAACCTTCATCTCTCCATCTCAAACACTATTGATGTCCTTGCCCCTGTCATGAGTATCTGTTTGAAGCCTGCACCCAAATGCAGCTCTTGGTATGATTACGACCTCGCCACCCTTAAGCGCAAGTGTAGGGTGACTAAGAGGAAGTGGACTGCATCCAGCACATCCTGTGACAAACCGGCTTGCCGCCTGCTCCAAAGGCAATACAGAGACTCTGTGTTCTCTCTAAGGTGAGAGCCTACATCCAAGCCTGCCTCTCGACGGCCTCTAACAACTCTGCCAAACTATTCAAAATCTGCAAGGAGCTGGCCAATCCTGCTGGTGTCTCCACCTCTCCTGTTCCCTCCCAGGGCCTTTGCACAGCTTTGGCATCTCATTTCGCCACTAAAACCCAGGACATCATGTCCACTCTCTTCCTCTACCTCCTCTTCCTTTCCCTCTACCATTTCAGACCCCTCTCCTGCGGGTTCTCCTCTTCCTTTCTCCTCCTTCTCCCTGTACACTCCCGACAATGTTTCTAGACCAGTCCGATCTATGAAATTCCCATCAAATCAGGTGCTCCCTTGCTCCTCCAGAACCATTAAGGACCACATCAACACCCTTGCTCCAGACTTAGCCGATTTCAGCTAACACTCATTTACCACTGGAACCTTCCCCCTCCCCTCTTAAGCACTCCCTTTTGCAGCCCCTTCTTAAGAAGTCCTGCCGATTCTTCCTCTCCAGCAAACTATTACCCGATCTCCATCACTCCTTTCGTGGGCAAACTCCTGGAAAAGCTGGCCATCTCCCAGCTTAATCTAAATACTGAATCAAAGCAGACACATGCATGGAAACTGCTCTCCTGAACACCCGTGAAGACTTGCTCTCCACTCTTGACTCCAACCTTCCCTCTGACCTCAATTTCCTTGAACTATACCCTGCTTTTGACACAGTCAACCACTCGATCCTGCTCAATCGTCTCTGAGACAACCTGGGCATCTCTGGTCAGGCCATCACCTGGTTGACCTCCCTTTTCACTGATCGACCCTCTCAGGTGCAACTTGGGTCTTTCCTCTCTACCTGTGGTGTTCCCCAGGGGTCTAACCTCTCTCCCTGGCTTCTTAACCACTACGTGGCCACTCTTGCCCACTGCAGCTCTACTTTCTGCTCCAATGTTCAGTGTTATGCAGATGACACCCAACTCTCCTTCAGGCTACTTACAGCGTCTTCTGCTCCTTCTCTGACACCAGCATGTCTGTCCACAATTCAAGAATGGTGTGCCTCCAACGATCTTTGCCTTAATGCCAGTAACACAGAGATCCTCCTCATTGGGACACCTGCTCCCGCCTTCCCTCTCCCACTCTGGCTGCCCACCCTGGGCCCTCTACCTGCTCCTACCTGTGTGGCTAAGAACCTAGGGGAAATCTTAGACTCCACCCTCTCCTCACATCTCTGTTTCTAAGAGGTCACATGATCAGCTGCACCTCCTGGAAGGTATTATTCCTTTTCTCACCTTCCCCCAGAAGCTCACTCTCTCCAGAGCCCTGGTCCTCTCTAGGCTTCACTACTGCAACAGCATCTTTCTAAATCTGCCTGCCACTACTCTTTGCCCTTTACAACTTATCCAGAACATGACTGCAAGACTTGTCCTTGGCCTCAAGCCCAGGGATCGTATCTCTCCAGCCCTGAAATCTCTCCACTGGTTCCCTGTGTCTGCAAGGATCAAGTGCAAGACCCTCTGCATTGTCGGAAAGGCTTTCTGGGGCCGGGGACCACACTACATCAAACTTTCCATTCCTAAATATCTTCTTTTGAGGGGATTGGGCCCTCCGACGTATTCCATATCAATGACATGTAATTACCACAGCTGTGCTGCTGCAAAAAATCTTCGGCTCCTGCGTCGATGCCGTTGATACGCCACCCTCAAGGACCTCCTCAGACGGCCGACGTCACTGGATGTTATAAGTAGGACGCACAACACCCGTAGCCTCAGTTCCGTTTTTTCCGCGAACGTGTTTGCTTCGGAGATCTCGGCGCGCCTCGACTCTTTGGAGTTCTTGTTCTTTCTCGGTTCTTCGAACCTGTTTCGTATTGTGAATTCTTTCTTCGTGAAGATGTCTACCTCGTCTTCCACACCGCGTCCGGGCTTTAAGAAGTGCGGGGACTGTGGGTCCAAGATGTCGGTTACGGACTCGCACGACGCCTGCCTCTGGTGCCTCGGGGAGGCCCATGACACGGATGACTGTGTCGACTGCCAGTCGCTCACGTCCAAAGCCTTGCGGGAGCGCAAGAAGAAGTTATCGGTAGGTAAGGTGTCTAAGCCACGGAAGTCGAGGTCTGCGTGGCTTTCGGCGGACGATTTGATAGGCGACTCGCTGCGTCATCGTCGGAAGTCCAGTGGGTCTCGGTCCCGCCACTCCTCTGCCTCTTCGAGGCACTCCCAGAAGCGCCGTCATCGGTCGCCTTCCCAGTCCTCTTCCGAGGACTCCGCCCATCGGCGGGTCGCTTACCCCACCAAGCCTTCTTTCCGCCAGCTTGAGTTTATTTCGGAGGTGGATGAGGGCTCTGATGATGGCATGGTTCCGGATACGGTACCGGACGAGATTTTCCCGGGCCATAGCCAGATTGAAGACTTGCGGCAATCCCTGCACGATGCTAGTGGGCTGGACACCTCTCCGGAGGTTGAGTTTTGTAGGCCCGAGCCTGGCACTCATGCCGACTCCTCGTACCAGCGCCTTATGTCCAGGGTCACCGAGTACTTGGGTTGGGCTACTCCCCCAGGGGATTTTCTTCAGGATGACCTTACGGATATCCTCGACCAAGGTCCACCAACTGACCCGGTACTGCCGTTCCATATGGCTCTACAGAGGAGGGTTGCAGCGGCTTGTACTGCTCCGGAGAGGCTCCGGACAGTGGGCAAGTCTTTGCCGCGGAAATACTGCCCATCCAGTAGCGACCCCTGCTACTTGACCAAGCACCCCACTCCGGAGAGTTTGGTGGTGCAGGCGGCTACGGCCCTGGCAAAGCAGACGTCGTATCCTACCATCCCTCCTGATGGGGACGACAAGCGTTTTGACGGCTGGGCGAAGAAAGTGTTTCCTTCAGGGGGTATGGCGCTTCAGGCGGCCAACTCCGTATGCGCCTTGTCACGTTTAACGTACACTCTGTGGAACTGTTTCCTTAGCGGCTGAACATATTCCCGAAGGGGATGAACGGGATGGTTTCCTTGCCATGGTTCAGGATGGTAAGGACGCCATGTGTGAGGCGTTCAGTCGGGTTTGGACTTGGCAGATTGCGTCAGCCGGTCCATGGCGGCGAGCACCGTGATATGCAGGTTTGCGTGGTTGCGGAAGTCGGGGGTTTGCTCCTGATGTGCAAGCCCTGCTCCTCAACATGCCCTTTAATGGGGAACATCTTTTTGGCAGCAAGGCTGACGAGAGCCTTGAGAGGTTGCAGACCTCCAAAGCTGCAGCAAAGTCATTGGGCGCTGCAGTTCGCCAACCTCCACCTTTTCGTCCTAGGGGACAGCAATGGAGGGGATGTTCCTTTAGTTATTACTCGTCCTTTGGTAAAGCGAGAGGAGCTGCCAGTCAAAGGGGCCACTGTAGGAGTGCCAGAGGTGGCAGGCTAGGTACTCGAGGTGCCAAGGCCGCTCGGGCTGTTGCCCCTTTGCCCTCAGGCAACGCTGCAGCTGCTTCAGCTCAGTCATGAGGCCATGTCTCATGGTTTGCCATTTGGGGGAAGGCTGGCGCAGCATCTTGCAGAGTGGCGCGCCATTACTTCAGATGTGTGTGTTCTGGAGATCATAACCCACGGCCACTGTCTTCCTTTCCGGCAGAGGCCTCAAGACAATCCACCGGGGAATCTCTTTGAAGAGTCCGGATCCACTCCTTGCGCAGGAAATTCAATCCCTGCTGGAGAAAGGCACCATAGAACTGGTGCCTGTAGCGGAGAGGAACAAGGGATGGTATTCCCCTTATTTTTTGGATTTCCAAGAAAGACTGGGGATTGAGACCCATCATGGACTTGCACAGTTTGAACAAACTCCTCCGGAAGGACAAGTTCAGGATGGTTACTCTCTCTCTCTCAAGTCCTCCAGGCCCTTCAACTTCAGGACTGGTTGGTGTTTCTCGACCTCAAGGACGCTTATTTTCATGTGCCGATACATCCAAAGCACAACAAGTACCTGAGGTTCGCGGTTGGCGACTCGCACTTTGTTTCGGGTCCTGCTGTTCGGATTGACCTCCGCCCCGAGGGTCTTCACCAAGCTCATGGTAGTGGTGGCAGCGCACCTCAGGAAAGGGGGGATTCACGTCTACCTCTACCTGGACGATTGGTTGATCAGGGCGCACTCTCCCGAGCAAGTCCTGGATCATGTGTCAGTCACCTGCCACTCCCTCCACAAGCTGGGCTTCTCCCTCAACTTGAAGTCCCATTTGACACCAACTCAGAGGCTCCAGTACATCGGAGCAGTGCGCGACACGTCCCTGGGGCAGTGTTTTCCTCCCCAGATGAGGGCTCATCACATTCAGCAGATGGTGCACATGTTTCAGCTTGCCCAGAGTCTCCCAGCATTCGAGTTCTTGAGATTGCTCGGCCTCATGGCATCCTGCATTCTTCTGGTGCCAGAGGCCAGGTTGTGGATGAGATCTTTGCATTGGGCACTCAAGCTCCAGTGGTCTCAGTCCTCCAGCAGGATGTCGGACCCTGTTCAGGGTCTGTCCTCGGTCGCCCAGGACCTTCTGTGGTGGGCCGTCAAAGACAATCTGATGAAGGGGGCTCCGTTTTGGCTGCACTGGCCGGAGGTGACGATCGTGACGGACGCATCCCTCATGGGATGGGGAGCTCATGCCAACGAGTTGACAGTCAGGGGTTGTTGGTCTCTGTCGGAGTCCAGACTCCATATCAATGTGTTGGAGCTGAGGGCCGTCAGGCTAGCCCTGAAGGCTTTTCTGCCGACTGTGCGAGGGAAGAATGTCCTGATCCTGACGGACAACATGGTGGCCATGCACTACCTCAACAAAAAGGGGGGGGCAGGGTCACTTCCTCTGTGCAGGGAGGCGATGCAGCTCTGGTTCTGGGCAATCCAGCAGGAAGTTTCGATCTCGGCAGTTCATCTGGCCAGAGACGAAAACGAAAGGGCGGACGCTCTGAGCAGGCAGTACGCGATCTCTCACGAGTCAGAGTTGGTGCAGGAGATTCTCCTGGAGATCTTTGCCCTCTGGGGGACCCCTCAAGTGGATCTCTTCACCTCCAGTGTCAACCAGAAGTGCGAGAGGGAATTTCCTCCAAAAGGAGCCTTAGGAGACGCGTTTGTGGTGGAGTGGTCATTCCCGCTGCTGTCCGAGTTTCCTCCGGTCCCCGTCATTCCGCAAGTACTGCGGAGGTTATGGAGGTTTGGTTCCCGGATGATCCTCATTGCTCCGGCTTGGGCCCAGAGGACGTGGTACCCAGATCTTCTCGACTTGTCCATCTGTCCTCCACGTCGTCTTCCCTACCGAGACGATCTGCTCTCACGGGAGGGGGGGGGGTCAGGTTCTCCATCCAGAGGTCCGATCCCTCAACCGTCACGCTTGGTTTCTGAAAGGTTGAGGTATAAGGATTGGGACCTCCCTGAAGACGTGATGGAGGTGTTGCTCTCGGCCAGACGGCCCGCAACAAAGTCCTTGTACCGTTGCCGTAAGTTCTGCGACTGGTGCAGGGTTAAGAATGTGGATCCTTTTGCATGTGACATTCCCATGGTTCTGTCTTTTTTGCTTTCTTTGGCCCACAGGGGCCTTCAAGCGGGTACCATTAAAGGTTACCTGGCGGCGCTGTCCATATTTAAGCGCTCGTCTGAAGAGTGTTCCTATTCAGGTGCCCGGTTTAGATTTGAACCTTGTTCTCAAGTTTCTGATGGGTGCTCCGTTTGAGCCTTTGCATTCTTGCCCTTTGAGACTGTTAACTCTTAAAACTGTATTTTTGGTTGCGGTCACTTCGGCTCGCAGAGTGAGTGAGTTACAGGCACTTTCAGTTAAGCCCCACCCTTCACTGTGTTTCCTAAGGACAGGGTTGTCCTTAGAGTTCGTCCTTCCTTTCTTCCGAAGGTGGCGTCGGAATTTCATTTAAGCCAGAAGGTGGTTCTTCCAGCATTTTATCCTCCTCCACATCCTGGTAAGGAAGAGGAGAGGCTCCATAGGCTTGATCCTAGGAGAGCGTTAAGCTTTGATATTTCACGCATGTCCCGGGTCAGAGTGGACAATCAACTCTTCATTGGTTACGCTGGAAAGCGTTTGGGACAAGCTGTGACGAAACAGACTTTGTCTTGCTGGATTGTAAGGACCCACCGGTCGGCTTGCGGGCCCATTCTATCAGGGGTATGGCTGTCTCTACTGCCCTACAGAGGGGTGTTCCTATTTGTAACATCTGTGATGCTGCCACCTGGGCTTCAATAAATACTTTTGTACGTCGCTACTCCCTTGATTCCATCCGTGGGCAGGATCTGGCCTTTTGGCAAGGCGGTCCTTTACTCCACAATTTGATTGGGCATTCTAAATTTCTGTTTTCTAAATTCTTTTCCCACCTCCTTGCATTGGTACTGCTTTGGGAGTCTGTCATTGATATGGAATACGTCAGAGGACCCAATCCCCTTTCGAAGAACAAGTTACTCTCTTACCTGTTAACGTTCTTTCGATGGGATGGTCCGACGACGTATTCCATATCGCTCCCTCCCTGCCTTCCCCGCTACAGAATTTCTTATGCGATTGCAGTTTACGTTTCCGCAAGGCTTTGTGTGTCAGACTGGGCTTTGTGTGTCAGACTGGCAGAAAACTGGTTCCACATGTTCTGGGAAAAAACTACAACTGAGGCTACGGGCGTCGTGCGTCCTACTTATAACATCCAGTGACGTCTGTTGTCGGAGGTGGTCCTCGAGGGCGGCGTATCGATGTCATCGACGCAGACGCCAAAGATTTTCCAAAGCAGCACAGCGGTGGTGATTACATGTCATTGATATGGAATACGTCGTCGGACCATCCCATCGAAAGAACGTTACCAGGTAAGAGAGTAACTTGTTCTTCTCGAGCCCTCCGCTAATCCAACTCTGAGGGTCAGACGCTTCTCAAGGCAGAGAGTGGGGGGTAGATCTCTCTTTGCCTGGGTCTCCCTCCGAAACAGCCTCCCTGCCCCTCTCAAACTTGAGCAGGACCATCTAAGGTTCCAGAAGCAACTGAAGACCTTCCTTTTTGCTTCTGCTTTGTCTCTACCTTGCTGATGGCCCTGTCTGCTGCGCACTCTGGTTACCTGGCCACCCACTGAACTAGACCAGGCTCCTGCATGGCAAGTTGCCCCTGTACTGCATCTGTGCCTCCCAGCAACTTAAGGAACTGTATCTCTGCACTTAAGAGCTACCTACCAAAGCACTTACGAGTTACTTGCACTGTCCTCCCCCTCCTGGCACTTCCCCCTCTCATACCCCGCTCCACACTTGCGCGATCTGAATGATACAAGGCCTATTAAGATGGTTGTTTTGTCCTCCTTCTGTCCCCCTTTCTTGTCGCACCTAGAAATCCTTTTGTACAGGCACGTTATAAATGACCTATCCTATCATGTTTTAAACCCTTGCCATGGTTTCTGAAGATCTAGCTTTGGAACATGTGGACTTCTCTCTGGAGGACTTGAGCATCATTCAGGAGTCCACTCGATCACAGTATCGAAGTAAATGGGTGCATTTCTGCCACTGGGCTTTAGAATGGTGTGTAAACCCTGTTACTTGTAAATTGGATAATGTACAGTTTTCTTCTCATTAATCTGGCAGTTATATTCAGGTGGATACATGCACAGCGTATTTGGCGGCAATCGGAGCATATAAGAATTTGGATTTATGGAGGGTTTACTTAGGCTCTTTCCACCCGTTAAAAGGCCTCCAACAGTGTTGGACCTCAATGTGGTACTTGCGGAATTGGCTTGCAAACATTTTGAGCCCCTGTCTTTAGTGGACATCAAAATAGTCACAAATATAGTCACAGCTTCTCATGTTGACCAGGTATTCTTCCTTTGATGATCCAATGCAGAGGAGCCGTTTAAGTGTGCAGATGCCAGAAGAGCCCTAGATATAACAAATAACGTTTCGGATCAGAAGCACTGTTTGTCACCTTTTGAAGGTTCCTCGCCAGGCCAGCAGATGTCTATAGCCAAGTGGATAGTGGCAGCAGTTTCGGAAGCTTCTAAGGCACAAAACAAACCACCACGTGGTGGGCTTCATGCCCACATGGTAAGGGCAAAGAGGACCACAGTTAAATATCAGCAGTAAGCACCATGGGATTTGATCAGAGGCTGATCAGCTTTCGGCCAAGCAGTTCTGAGAAATCATTTTTTTTTCCAAAGAGCAGTCAGGTTTTCGCCCCCTGTAGTTTATCAAGAGCTGTGGAATCGCCCATATAGTATGGAGGAAAGGTGATGGGACCAAAGTAATAAAGTTTCTCACTGTAGTGAGTAGCTCCCTTATTCCGACAACAGTAATACACCCAGATAGTCAATACCCATTTGCTTTCTTGTAAAATGGAATTCAATACACATGAACTAGGCTCTGACTGTATTAGTCACCCACGCTTTTTCCACAACAGCTGAAGTAAAACCTTATTACATTTTCCAGACAATGCGTTATAGTCCAGTGTGTAGATCTTTTGGTAGCCTCCCCCTTGTATGAAGCTTGTAAATAAGACTGTCATGGTCATGAAGTCCGGCGCGCAGGCATGCAGGGGTCGCATGCACAGGAGACCTGGGTGGACACTGGCGCCAGGCTCATGAACAAAAGTAAACAAGAACATCCATTGAACACCAAAAGACTTTTATTATGGACATAGCACTTCAGATGCATTAACCTTGAACATTCCATCCATTAAGCAGGATGCATTAACCTTGAACATTCCATCCATTAAGCAGCCCCAAGTGTATTCTTGGGTGTGGCTGCTAATGGATTGCCTTCGCACGTGCTCACTCTCTAGGAGAGGCAGGGTGGCTGGTAAGCCGGCCCTAATGGGCGTGCCCACGATCTCAGCTATATAAGCTGCCCCGATCCTCA
Source organism: Ambystoma mexicanum (assembly GCF_040938575.1). Taxonomy (NCBI): domain Eukaryota; kingdom Metazoa; phylum Chordata; class Amphibia; order Caudata; family Ambystomatidae; genus Ambystoma; species Ambystoma mexicanum. Next base: position 1,607,707,809 of record NC_090932.1, read on the forward strand.
AGACGGACGCTTCGCGTTATTCTGCACTTACCAGCAGTGTAAAGCTCAGTGTCGCCTGAGGTCAGACCTGCTTACCTTTTGAAGATCCTGCTTCTTGACCACATACTTGCCAACTGGGGGAAGCTGTTCTTACCTGTAAATCTCTTCGGCAAACCAAGTATTCATCTTTACACTTTCCGGAACGCCGAAATCTTAATCTTGGCACCGCAGCACAACACGTTCCATCATCAACAGCAGCACCTGCAAGGAAGAACAGAAGACAAGGTTAGACATCGAAAAAACAGTCAGTTTAAGGTTGCGCTTGGCCATACTTCGCGCTTTCCCTTAAACCCTCACTTGCCTGCTGTCGAGCATTGTGGTTGCATCCATTTTCCATCTGGCCGCGTCTCGCGTCTCAGCTGCATTGAGGCCGCATTTCCATCTAAGGGAAGAAAACAGAAGAGAGACATTATTGCGGGCATAAATAGGAGCAACATATACAGACATTAAAGAGAACAAACAGCATCACAAGAGCTCAAGAAAGACTTACCAATCATAAGGAGAAGCATAGTCGCAGCTGGACTGGACTAATCCTTATCAGGGATCAGTGAAGGAACTAGATCCCATCCGACGCGCCCCTGCCAGAAGTAGGACGGAGAGCTTATCTTCCATAATTCACAGGTGAGCTTTATGGGCCGGCGTATGCTCAGAGAAACCGTGCTTTGGGGTGAAGGGTTCGAGAGGTAAAACAATCAGATTGGCGCACTCACACACTCTTATCTCCACGCAGGAGCAGTATCACCATGTACCACCGCTCACAGCTTTTCTACTGGGGGAGAGGCCTGAAGGGGGTGATTCAAGTTCAGGGGGGCTGCAACCGTGCCCCAACGCCTCCGCAGAGACCAGGTGAGCGTAACAAAGACACACCTATACTGTTGATCGTGTCGGAGAAATAAAGAACAAGGCCTCTAAACTTTAGGTACAACTCTGTATGGAAAAGGTGCATTGTCTGGGACCTATCGTTGGGGCATAGATGTGTAGCTGAATCCCACAAAGGGGTAATTTGCAAGATTCCAAAGCCTCGAACCTTAACGCGGATGGAAGCATTTCTTAGAATGGTAGGTTACTGTAGAGAGTTGATCATGGTTATTCTGAAATAGTAAAAGCACTACAACACTAGACCAATGTAAATATCATAGAACCCCTTCAACGGATACAGGAAGCAGAAGCACTGTGCAATGTTGGGAGGGTTCTGACAAATGCACCACCTTTAGACCTACCAGTTTAAGAAGAATATCTTTTTAATGCCATGGAAGTGGATTTGCATCAGCAGTACTCGCACAAACACTGGGAGAATATCAGTGACTCATCCCATATTATTTATTTTATTTCTTTAGTGGAGGAACAATGCTCTTTTGGTCAATAGATAAGAAATCGGATTTGACGGGAAGGAGTGAGCTTCTTACAATCGGGTGAGTTTGTGAGACATTCTGACCAGATTGTGTAGGGGAGTAAATGGAACAGTCACCAGGGACAATACCTAAGTGGACATACATAAAGGACAACATTTGGCATTTAATTGCATGTAGGTGGTACGGCCAGCTGTGCTCTGGGTGACCATGATGGGTGAAGTGATAGATTGGAAGCAGAGGAAGTGTGGGACAGAGATAGGTTGGAGGCGAGGGAACAATGTTGGCAGGAAGATGAGCGGTAGGTTAAGATGGTAACTCGGAGGAAAGGCTTTTAGTTTGGTTTTGAACAACTCCATGTGGATTGTTTCAAATGGATTGTGTCCTCCCACGTATTCCTCATTTTGGATTTCTTACCTCCCAGCTTTGTTGCTTTGGAAAAATTCTTTCACCAGAGGGCGCTGTGCCCCGAAGCCGTGGAGTTGTAGTCCCTCAAGGTCCGCCATCGACGTCATCCGCAGTATAAAGGGCTCGAGCTGTGCCCGTTAGCTCAGTTCTGTTTTTCTTTCCAAGCAGTGATTTGTGTCACAAAGTGGCACATCAGTTTTTTTGACTTAATGTCCTTCTTCGACTCCATCCACAACCAAGACAGGTTTTAAAAAATGTCTAAAGTGTGGAAAAAGATGTCGATTACCGACACCCATCGTAATTGCCTTTGGTGTTTGGGCCCTGACCATCGGGTGGACAAATGTGGTTTCAGTCAGGCTGTGTCCAATAAGGCTCTTAAGGAACAGAAAGGTAAGCTGGTGGTGGGGGAAGAATCTTATAAGTCTTCAAAAAACAGATTCGGGAGGGTCGAGTGGAAAGTCTCAACACGGGTTGAGGAGATCGAGGTCTAAGAGTCACTCGAGGAAATCCTCCTTCGTCCAAAAAATTGAAGAAGCGAAGACACAGATCTTCTTCCTCTTCCTCCTCGTCTGACAGAAGGGTCATATCTTCCCCTTCCAAGCACGATTCCCCTGAAAAATGGGGTGCCTTCAGGGCTTCGATGCTAAACATTTTCGAGAATGCGGCCCAGACCCCCTCGAAAAAGCTACGTGAAGATCATGCCCCTACCCACTCCAAAAGTGACAGAGGGAGATCAAAGACCAAGCACGCGAGATCCGACAAAAAGTTGAGGGTGTCATTGGGGGAAAGTTCTCCGACACCTCATGAAAAAGGAGTGAAGCCACAGGTGCATAAATCGGGAGTCAGAGCTGACAAAATAGTGTACGTCGAATATCGACTCGACGCAGCCTTCGACGACAACGTCAAGGTCACTGCCGAAGATGGCGTTGATACCTTACGCAATGGCGTCGAGGTCTCCCTCGACGACGAAGCCTCCTTCAAAACCGTCAAAGCCAGCATCTATATCATCGACGCCTTTGTCGAGGCATTCTTTAATTCCGATGCCAAAATCGACGCCGAAGCCTCCTTCAAAACCGTCAAAGCCAGCATCTATATCATCGACGCCTTTGTCGAGGCATTCTTTAATTCTGATGCCAAAATCGACGCCTTTTTCAAAGTGTAGATCAATGCCACCCTTTTCACAGCAGAAAATCTTCCATCCACAACCCAGGCAAGCATTGTTTTAGATCTATGGCCTCTATTTACGAGGAGCAATCCTCTGAAGAGGATGTTACTTCAGCTGGGGTTAGATTTGGAACTAAAGAGGTTCCTGAAGAGTTGATGGACCCAAACTCTAAGATGGCTGATCTTTATGATTGTCTTCAAACAGCCAGTGGCCTAGATACTTTCCCCGGAAGTAGTTTGAGAAGCCAGACCCTTCAGATCATTCAGACTCTGGGTATAGAAACCTAATGAGAAGAGTCATTGACTTCATGGGATGGAAAACAGCTTCCCCAAGGTTTGACCAGGACGATCTGACGAACATCCTTAATGAAGGACCTCAAAGGGACCCTGTCCTCCCTTTCCATAAGGCATTGCAAAAAAGGGTGATGGCAACTTGGGATACCAGCAGTAAATTAAAAAGTTTATAGGGAAGGACAGACCATCCTCATCAGGTCCGGAGTACCTGTCAAAGCATCCCTTGCCAGAAAGCTTGGTGGTACAAGCTGCAACCTCCACTAGACAGTCAGCTTACCCTTCGATACCACCTGATTGGGATGACAAAGTTGATGCTTGGGTCCAGAAAGTCTTCTCTTCGGGCAGCATGGCCCTTAAATCTACGAATGCAACTTGCATTCTGGCAAGGTTTACATACACCCGTGACATCGGTGGCTGAACACATCCCGGAGGGCGAGGAACGGGATGGTTTCTTGGAAATAGTAAGAGATGGAAAGGAGGCTATGGAGAAATGCCTCCAGTCAGGATTGGACACTGCTGGTAGTGTAAGCAGGTCCATGGCATCTAGCACAGTCCTACACAGATTTGCATGGCTGAAGAAATCTGGTTTTGCACCAGACATGCAATCCAGATTACTCAATATGTCCTTTGACAGCTTGAGGCAGTTTCGCAGCAAGGTGGATGAGCGCTTGAAGAAGCTGCAGACCTCTAAAGCAGCAGCTAAAGCACTCAGCGCCGCTATAAGGCACCCTCAGCAACACTCCTACGCAGGGTCATCTTCCTGGAGGAGCCGTCACTTTTGTTTCTGTTCCTCTTTTGGAAGAGGGAAGGGACAGGCCAGTCAAAGAGATCAACAGAGTATACCCCCCTCGTGGTGGAAGAGGGACAGGTGCTAGATCAGCCCCAGCAGCGGCTACTACCTCCTCAGCCACTGCAAAGCCACTCTGAGGTCTTGACCAACAAGACCCCGGTGGGAGACGAGATCACTCGGTAGCAGAACAAATTTCAGGGAATTACGTCAGATGGTTACTGCCTCCCTTTTCAACAAAGACCTCAAGATCATCCACCGGGAACCAATTCTGTTAAAATTCCATACCCGCTCCTTGTGCAGGAGATTTTAGTCCTGCTAGAGAAGGGTGCAATGGAACATGTACCTGTAGCAGAGAGGAACAAGGGTTGGTACGCCCCTTATTTTCTCATTTCCAAGAAGGACGGAGGATTGAGACACATCTTGGACTTAAGAAATTTGAACAAATTCCTCAGGAAGGTCAAGTTCAAGATGGTGACCCTTTCTCAGATCCTTCAGGATCTTCAACTTAGGACTGGCTGGTTTTGTTGGACCTTCAGGATGCTTCCTTTCATGTGCCAATCCATCTCAAGCACAGAAAGTACCTGAGGTTAGCGGTTGGCAGTTCGCACTATCGGTTTCGAGTTCTGCCTTTTGGGCTAACCTCCGCCCCGAGGTTTTCACCAAGCTGATGGCTGTGGTGGTAGTGAGTCTCGGGAGGGGGGAATTCATGTTTACCCTTACCTGGACGACTGGTTAATCAGGGCGAGTTCACCCGAACGAGCCCGGGAACATCTGACCATGACCTGCCACTTCTTACACAGACTGGGCTTCTCCCCCAATTACAAGAAGTCACAAATGAGTCCACGCAAAAACTCTAATTCATCAGAGCACTCCTGGATACTTCCTTGGGCAAAGCCTCCCCTCTTGAGGAAAGGGCTAACCACATTCTGCAGATGGTAACAAAGTTTTGGAAGGCCCAACATCTGCCGGCCTTCGATTTTTCTGGGGTTGCTCGGCCTCATGGCATCCTGCATTTCCTGGTGCCAAAGGCCAGATTGAGGAGGAGAACCCTTCAATGGGCCCTCGGGACTCAATGGTCCCAATATTCGGGGGATATGTCAGATCTTCTGCAATTCCCAGCCAGAGTGGCTCAAGATCTTCTATGGTGGGCTTGCAAGGAAAATATCCTCAATGGAGTCTTTTTGACAACTATGGCTGGATATAACGGTAGTGACGGACGCCTCACTCATAGGGTGGGGCGCTCAGACCAACAATCTGCCAATCAGCGGTCGTTGGTCTCCATTGGAGTCCAAAGTACATATCAACCTTTTGGGGCTGAGGGCAATCAGACTAGCTCTGAAGGCCTTTCTGCCCTCTGTATGGGGAATGTCCTAATGACTGACAACATAGTCGCGATGTACTATCTCAACAAGAGAGGAGGCGTAGGGTCACTACCACTGTGCAGAGAGGCAATGCAGCTCTGGTTCTGGGCAATGCAAGAAGGAATCTGTCGGCAGTTCACCTGGCCGAAGAGCAGAACACAGCGATGGATGCTCTGAGGAGGCTGACCAGTCTCCCATGAATGGGAACTAGCTCCGGAAGTCCTTCAAGAGTTCTTTGCTCTTTGGGGAACCCTTCAAGTGGATCTGTTCGCCACCAGTGTCAACAGGAAGTGCGAACTGTACTGCTCAAGGGAATTTCCTCTGAGAGGACCTCTTGGCGACGCGTTCGTGGTGGACTAGGAATTTCCACTCCTGTACGCGTTTCCACCAGTCCCTGTCATTCCTCAAATGATCAGGAGGTTGAGAAGATTCTGGAGAACCATGATCCTAATTGCCCCAGACTGGGCCAGGAGAACGTGGTCCCCGGACCTTCTGGACATGTCCATCTGCCCTCCAATTCGTCTTCCACTCAAGGAGAAACTTCTCTCACAGAAGGGAGGTCAGGTTCTCCATCCAGACATCAGAACCCTCAACCTTCACACCTGGCTTCTGAAAGGTTGAGATACAAGGATTGGGACCTCCCTGATGACGTCATGGAAGTGTTGCTTTCGGCCAGAAGGTCAGCAACAAAGTCTTTATACCGCTGCCGTTGGAACAAGTTTTGCAGCTGGTGTAGAGAAGAGACTATCGACCCCTTTTCATGTGGTACACCAACTGTGTTATCCTTTCTACTCTACCTGGCAAATTCAAGCCTTGAAGTTGGCACTATCGAGGGCCATCTCTCAGCGCTATCGATCTTCAAGCGCACTGCGGAGGAGCCTTTGTATTTCAAATTACCCTTAGTGATACAATTTCTGAAGGGATTAACTAAGGTCTACCCTCCAAGATCTTTCCAGGTTCCTTTATGGGACTTAAATTGTCTTAAATTTCCTGATGGGTACTCCTTTCGAAGCACTCCACTCTTGTTCGCTAAGATTTCTCACCCTTAAAACTGTCTTATTGATGCAGAGTTAAGAATACCGGCTCCCGGCGGCCGCTGCATTAATCCTGAAAATAAACCCCTGTTCACTAAATTATATCACCCCAGCAGCACACGAGAAGCACCGGACAGCCCTAGGAGACACTGGCCGCAACCCCGAGCAGAATTGGAACGAGGGGAGTGTGCTACAGCATGTGTCTCCAGACTGGCGGGCTGCGGCCATTGAGGCTCTGGCGTGGCTGCTGCCCACTCCCTCCCCCTTCACAGAGCGGCGGAGGCAGAGGATCCTGGACTGGAGGACGACCCGAACCACACCACTGAGCTGCCTGCAGTCCCGGCGGCACCTTGCCCATACCGCCGTGGAGACCTGCGGGGGGAGACGCACGCAGCCGCCAACGCGCGACTGGCAACCCGTTCGCCCCTGGCGGCACCACGTCTGAGAGGGGTCCCGGAGCCTACCCGCCCGCAGCTTGGACTCGCGCTGCGGGCTTGTCCCCGGAGGAAGGACCCCCTGCTCCCCCCTTCAGCGAGACTACAACGCCAAGGGTTGAGCTGCAGCAAGGCAGGAAAGCTGTGTGCTGCGCTCCCCGGCTGATGCAAGATACGCTAGGCACGGATGCGCCCCAACACAAGGTACAAGTGTGTATGAACTGTGGAACTGGCCTGTCTCCCCCTCGGGGCCCCCTGTGCAACCAAAACCATCTGCAGAATCATAGAAACCACAGGGAGCCACTCTATGTGAAGTGGATAGACATTTGCCTGCCCCACACCAGCATATGGAAAAGAGACACGGTCCTCCTCACGAGGCCTCAGCGCAGCTCTGCAAAGACCACTTTATGTGTCGGAGATAGGCACGTGCCAGTGCCATACCACTCTGTGGACAAGGACAGGGCCCTGCGCGGGGCCGAACTACGAGTGGGGGGGTGAAAGGCACTCCTCCCCGCAACTAACCGAGACTCCCCTGGACTAAGCGGGACCCCCGAGGTCCCTCCCCCCTCGCCCTTCTCCTCCACTAAGTGGCAACCACAGTCGGTGGAGACACGCCAGAACGACCCCCAAGAGGCAATACTACCTTGCGCGGGCTCTCCGACCCTGGAAGAGAGATTGACACTTGCAGTGGTTGCGCTGTTGCCTCCCTAGACGCGACCTTTGCATGGATTAGCAGTGAGCACCCTGAGCAGCCTCTACACGACCGCCTGATCTACACAGGACCTCTCCCGATCCCGCATCCAACCCTGGTGTGATGACGAGAAGTACCCGGATCCCTGCCACGCAAGGCCGCTCGATCACGACATGGGAAAGGAGAAATCCAAGCGGCAAACGCTACAAAGCAAAATGGACCTCTACACCGTGGGCGCTCCTCCCCATCGCAAGTCTCAGCCCCCAGAAGACGTTGGCGCCTCCTTAGAGCCCTGTGACCCCCCTATTTCTCTGTCAGACCTCATGAAAGCGATCGGAGACTCGAGGACATCTTTGGAACTCAAAATGGGCGGCCTATCCTCTGAGGTGTCCCTCATACATCAAGACCTCCGCAACCTATCGACCAGGGTGGGAGAAGCGGAACAGGGAGTGTCTGACACTGAAGACACGGTCCACCGACTGGAACAGCAACTCACCACGATCGCCCAAAAAGTGGCCCAACTGGAAAACCGTGCTGAAGATAGTGAGAGGAGGGCACGGCGCAATAATCTCAGGATCCTCGGAATACCAGAGAAAGAGGAAGGCCCCAGCGCAGAACTCTTCTTAGAAGATTGGCTCACCCATGTCTTTGCCCCTAAAAAGCTATCCAAATTCTTTTCCGTGGAGAGGGCACACAGAGTCCCCACCGGCCAACCTACACCGAGAGCCCCGCCAAGAACAATAATTGCACGTCTACTGAATTACCGCGACCGGGATGCAATCCTACAAATGGCAAGGGCTTCTGGCCAGATCACATACAACGGCTACAGGGTCGGTTTCTATCCCGATTACACTAAAGAAGTCCAAAAAGCCTGCCAGTCATTTGATTCCGTCAAGAAGAAGCTCCAGTCGTTATCTATCAAATATGCCCTCTTCTTTCCGGCATTGCTAAAAGTCCATTACGAGGGCACTACTCATCTGTTTTACAACCCTAAAGACGCATGGGACTGGCTTGAAACCCAAGTTCTCACGGACTCCAGAGTGAGGCGTATGCCATCGGGCCCGCCCACACAGAAGCCTTGGTCTGGGCGGTCCGGGCCCCCCTCGTTCTCTGACCGTTGCGGACGACGATCCGCCGGGGACCCCTACAGAAAAGGGATGAAGACCACGCAATATGGGGGCTAATTTGCAGCTCGATAGCATGGGAGTGCTCACTTAGCGGCTGCCGTCCCTGATGCGGCATGCGCGCTATCACAGTCCGGGCTATCCCGAAGAAGTTCATCAAGTTATAAGTTTAATGTTTGGGCGACAGGTGCTCCCAGTTGGGGGGAGGGGGGAAGGGAGTATAGGGTGGGGGGAGTTTAAGGGATGTAAAGAAACAGAATCACAGAATGAGAAGGCATGATGCAGATAAACGCGAGCAAGGAAATCAAGCGCTGTCTATGGGCAAGATCGTCGACACGACTATCATCCAGGTAGCAGGTACACCACTACGAGACGACCCTCGGACGTCTCCCCCGAAAGTACATCGCTACACGCCTCCCGAAAGTGCGCAACCGCCACTGATCCTCCCTGATGCCCCGATAAGAGATCCACGCAGATAGAATGAACTCCAACAAAGTAACAGTACTGTCCTGGAACGTTAACGGCCTCGGCTCCAGCATAAAGCGAAGATTGGTGCTCCAGTACCTTAACCGATACTCGCCAGACATTGCTCTTCTAAATGAAACACATTTGATAGGCACGAGCACCAACTTCTTTAAAAGATCCAACTACTCGCACACCTACCATGCCGGATTCACGAAAGGAGCCCGGGGCACGATGGTACTAGTCCACAAGCGAGTCCCCCTGCAGGTTAGGAAGGTCAAAACCGACCCCTGGGGCCGCTACGTAATGATACTTGCCGACATCTGGGGCGAGAAATGGGGCCTTGCTGCAATCTATGCTGACCCCCCACAGCCCCACGCATACGAAAGAACTGCTCTCCGAACTACGGAACCTGCTCCTGGAAGAAGAGGCCGATGTATGGGTGATTGGTGGGCACTTTAACGACGTGATGGACACTGCAGTCGATAGATCTCACAGGAGATCTGGAACCCACCCTGCCTCCACACCACTCGCCATGTTCGCCGAAGCTCTGGGAATGACGGACGCATGGCGCTCTCTTCATAACGATGAGGCTGGTTTTTCCTTTTTCTCTGGCGTTCACAAGTCGTTCTCCAGGATTGATTATGCCTTCATCCCTCTCAATATAAATCACAGGCTCCTAGGCGCTGAATTCCTAGGTATTTCGGACCACTCTCCGCTCCTTCTAACCATGAAGAACTCCTCCCGATGTCTGGATCGTAACTGGCGCTTAAACACATATCACCTACGTCTCCCTGAAATTGCGGAGGAACTGGAAAAAAAGACGGAATATTTTGAGAACAACGAAGGCTCAGTGGACTGCCGGATCTCGACCTGGGAGGCGTACAAGACTGTCCTCCGCGGGGAAGCTATTTCGACGGTCTCAGCCCACCAACAATGGCAAGCCCAAAGGATCAAAGAAGCAGAAGCACGAGTCCTGGAGTGCGAACGACAAATCCTAGAACACAGCACCCAAGAGGCAAAAGAGACTCTGCTTACGGCACAAGACGCCCTTAACAACCTGGCTCTAGACAATGCACGAACAGCCCATCAGTTAGTCCGGAGCCAAATCTATGAACGAGGCGACAAAGCAAACAAGACCCTGGCCTGGTTGGAGAGGCGCGAACAAAGCAGGGGACACATCCGGGCCATCAAGTCTCCAGACGGAACAATGCTCATAGATGACTCCGACATTGTTTTTAGCATTTGCCGCCTACTATAAGAATCTCTACACCCCACCCGCTGAGAGCCCGCCTTCCGAACACTCATGCTACCTTGACCGGATTGAGATCCCGAAACTTTCACAGCGCCAAACAGATCTCCTGAACGCTGAAATCACTGTAACCGAGGTACAAGAGGTGCTTGCACAGCTCCAACCCGGGAAAACCCTGGGCCCCAACGGGTTCCCTACAGAGACATGGAAATGCCTTGGTGGCACACTACCCACCCACATGCACCGTATGTTCCTACGCAGCAAAGAGCTAGGGGCACTTCCCCCAGACCTCGGGCATGCATAGTCGTCATACATAAACCCAGGAAATCCCCGGAGGAATGTGCCTCCTATCGTCCCATATCCCTGATCAACGGTGAAGCCAAGGCCCTCGCCAGAACACTCACCAACAGACTGCTGCAGGTGATAGAGACCCTCGTCCACCCAGACCAATGTGGATTCATGCCCAATAAATCCACTTGCATGAACCTACGTAGAGTTCAACTGGTGCTGAGTAGAGCCAAGGAAATACCAGCCCCACTTGCCCTCCTTGCGGTGGACTTTGGAAAGGCATTTGACTCGGTGGGGTGGGAGGCTTTGTGTGCAATCATGGCTCGGATGCCTGGGGAAAACGCTCCTCTGAATCATTTCCCTTGGGGCGAGGTACGAGGCAGGGATGCCCGCTCTCCCCGCTTCTTTTCCTCCTAGCCATCGAACCACTCGCAATTGAGCTTAGGGCTAACATCAACTGGACAGGATTCGTCTGGCCGGGGGGAGGGGAAGACCGACTATCGCTCTACGCAGATGACCTCCTCATATACCTCAGTAACCCGAGCACTTCCTGCCTGACTGTCTCCCTCATTCTTGGGGAGTATCAGAACTTTGCGGGCCTAAAAGTGAATGAAACCAAAACCATTTACTTCCCGATCCAGGGGGGGCAAGTCTGTGATCCCTGAGACCTGCCCATATCATGTCTCTATTAGGGAATTTAAATACCTGGGTATACGGCTCGATCCGACACTGGAGGGTTCCTCCAACTTAACCTACAACCAGTAATTGAGCGGTTCAATAGAGATACCTCCCACTGGCAATCACTCCCCCTATCACTAATGGGCAGAGCTGCGCTATTCAAGATGATTACCCTCCCCAGACTACTGTACATCCTCAAACGCCCCACTTGTCATCCCCCACTCATTGACAGACACCTTCGCACACTGCTCTGGGGTGGGAAACAACCCAGAATCGCCCTTGATACGCTCCAGCGATCAGTATGGGAGGGAGGCATCGGTTTACCCTGCATGCGCACCTATTGCCTTGCGGCACAGATCTGAGTAGTAAACGACTGGATACACGCAGACCCCACACTCACCCACATCCGTATTGAAATAGAGATCATGGCCCCGTTAACCCCACTACAGATCCTATACGCCGCCCACGACCAACCCCCGATGTTACCCAGAATGACGCACCATATCTGCCAGACCTGGCAGAATGCGCACAAACTAATTGGCTGGAAAGGAAAGCCAACGCTATCCCAACCCCTATGGCACAATGCGCTCCTCCCGGAAATAGTGAAAATGGGCTCCTTCGGTCACTGGCGCGCAAAAGGGATACACACATTCTCCAGCATTGGATCTTTCATGGATTCACATGCTTAGAATATTCCCTGTCGTCAGTCTCGGACCCCTCGGTACACATATATAGCCTTTTTCAAAGGAAAACTTTCGACACTTTTGTGTCCTATCTACGTCCTTCTAGGACCCGCCTACGCATGCTCCGCAGGCCGTGCTAGTATAAGAGGCCCGCCCCCGCGGCTCCCCTTCAGATTTCGGCCCCTCCAAAGTAGGAAGGGTTAAATTTATCATATACATTACATACGGGGAGGTTGGCGGGCGCATGTGAATCCATGAAAGATACCAATGCTGGAGAAATGGAGTTACAGGTAAGAAACTATTCCCTTCTCCAGCATTGGATCTTTCATGGATTCACATGCTTAGAATAGATTGTATAGCAGTAAAACTTGAGACGGCGGTGAGAATGTAATGTAACAATATATATCCTCACCCTACTACACAATGCATATCTCCCGTAGCCCCGCGGCTCCCCTTCAGATTTCAACCGTCTCCAAAGTAGTGGGATCTCCTCGTGTTGTCCTACTGTTTTGTACTAGGTTGCGTCATTGGATTTCGAGTAATAATGTCCTCTGTCAGGTAAAGCGCTGTTCCGTCCATGCGCGACATGCGGCTTAAAAAAGGTTTACGAGGGGGACGGACATATGGACTGCATATATTGCCTCCACCCTCACCATTCGGCGGATACCTGCGACATATGCAAGGGGTTTTCTCAAAAAACCCTCAAAGACCGGAACCGATGCCTGGAGGCATGGCTGAATGATGGAGCGGGGGCATACCCCCCCCCTCGGAGGTGGGCTCCACACAGTCGGCGAAAACATTGCGCCGAGCGGCCTTGTCGGAACCGCCGGCGAAGAAATCTAGACCGTCGGAAAAAGAGTCGTCTGGAAGTCACTCCACTAGAGACTCCTCGGCAAAGAAATCATCCTCATCAAAAAAGCATGAGAAGGAAAGGAAATCCTCCTCTGGCGATCATCACAGATCTACCACGAGTCGAGAGTCGAGTAAAAGCGGGCACAGTGTGGAGAAGGCGGGACCGCCAATACCACCTGCGAAGTCTTCGTCGACGACGGTCCAGTCATCGACCGCCTCCCTACCACTTGCACAGGGGGCATCCACCGTCCCGTCGACGAGGGCCTCATCGACGGGGATCCTACAGGAGGCCTGGAGGCCTGAAGTCTTTGACCCGACCCCCCCGGAGCCTTTGCTACAAGAACAAGCTATGTTGCTGTCCTTGGAGGACGAGAACGAGAGAGTTTCTGGCCCAGCAGACCTAGGGCTACGAGCGGCTGACAAGTCGTCGCCGAGGGCCTCCGTTACACCGGTATTTGCCCCGCTCCTCAATCCTCAATCGGTTTTGTCGTTGGATATTCTGTCCACGCTTCAGTCCTTGTTGCAGTCGTTGGACCAGCGACTACCCCAGGCAAACCTGCCACAGTCACTCGTCGACGAGCCGGGCCCGTCCCGTCAACCGACGCACCCACGCATGCCAATCTCAACACTGGCACAGGAGTAAGGTGAGCTGCCAGATTCGGAGTCCGACAGGGGGGCCATGTCGGATATCTCATTATCCCCCTCCAGGGATCCTACCTGGGAGTTAGAGGTGGAGTTTGAAAACCCCAGAAGCCCAGCTCACCCGTCCCCTCCGGACGACATCGCGTCATTCCATTCTATGATGGAGAAGGCATGCAAAGAATTTGGTCTGTCCCAAGAAGAACAGAAAAAGGATTGTTTTTTGTTCGACCACATGGGCAAGAGAAGGAGGTCAGTGTTCTCGATACCAATACTGGACCATGTATGGAAAGAGGGATTGCAGACAATGAGACACCCAGTCTCAGAACCAGCAGTGAAAGGACGCCTAGAAAAAAAGTTTAAGGCTCCAGAGTCTACCCCCAACCAACACCGGACTCTGTGGTGTCGGCGGCAGCAGCGAGGAAGGCAAAGGCACAGCACAAGGTGCACGACGACTCCTGAGAACGAGGCGAGACGCCAAGATGCCTTTGGCAAGAAAGTGCTCTCCGTGGGAGAGACCACAGTAAAGGCCGCAAACTCTCTGGCAATTGTGGCCAGATACGATAGGGAGATGTGGCACAGATTAGCTCCGCTGCTTGATCATCTTCCAGAAGAACAGAGGAAGGCGGCAATGCTACTGGTTTGAGAGGGTGAGGAAGCCTCAAATCACGCAATAAACATTGCGATGGATCTCGCTGAGTCAGGCTTCAAACAAGTCAACAATGGGGTGGTATTGCGTCGACAGTCATAGCTTAAGTGTACCTACTTCAGGCCAGAGGTGCAATACAAGGTCTTAGATATGCCCTTTGAGGGAGACCTTCTTTTCGGCGAGAAGGTGGACGAGGCCCTAAAAGGGATGAAAGAAGATTCGGACACGGCACGTTCATTGGGTGCCCTCCAGAGTGGCAGAAGTTGCAAGTCTTTTCGTCCCTTTAGAGGGGCTTCAGGTAATTCGAGATTCTCTTCGGGAGACCGATCCTTTGCCAGATCGGTTTACCCCTCCCAGGGATACCGACGTGCCTCACAATCGGCTAACCATCGACGAAACTTCCAGTCTTCCAGAAAACGACCATCATACCCATCGTCGTCGAGAGACAAGCAAAATAAAGATCAGCAGTGACATACCACGCACCGTTCTGGGGGGAAGAGTCTCAGCATATGTCGACGAATGGGAAAGGATAACGACGGACCAATGGGTGTTAGACACCATAGGAAACGGACACTCTCTGCAATTCAAACACAACCCTCCGCAAATTCCACCTGCGTTCACCGCTCAGTCCCATATGAAGGTACTGCAACAAGAGGTTACACTCATGTTAGCGAAGGGCGTGATAGAATTAGTTCCAACATCACAGAGAGGTCAAGGAGTCTACTCAAGATACTTTGTCGTAAAAAAGCCGAACGGCAAATGGCGTCCCATTCTAGACTTACGCGATCTCAACAAGTCCTTAAAGAGCCTAAAATTCAAGATGCTCACTCTGCAGGAAGTGATCCGCGCAGTTCAAAAGGGAGATTTCCTGGCGTCCCTGGATTTACAGGACGCGTATTTCCATATTCCAATGTGTCAGAAACACAGGAAATTCCTACGTTTTGTAATAGGGCGAACTCACTACCAATTCACGGTTCTTCCTTTCGGGCTCAAGACCTCCCCCAGAACGTTCACAAAATGCCTGGCTCCAGTGGCTGCCTGGCTAAGGAAACAAAGCCACCATGTATATCAATACCTCGACGACTGGCTGGTAAGGGGATCCTCCCCAGCGTCGACCAACACAAGTCTGCAAGCCACCAGGCAGCCTCTACAACGACTCGGATTCGCCATAAACTTCGAGAAATCCTCTCTGTGGCCATCGAGAACGCTGGTATTCTTGGGGGCACAGTTCGAGTCTCAGTTAGGGCTGGTGAAACCTTCCCTCGACAGGACCTCAAGACTCATTCAACAAGCGGCCCGGCTACGGCAGAACACCAGGATCTCGGTGAGAAAGTATGTTTCGGTCCTGGGGGCCATGGCATCCTGCATCCATCTGGTGAGAAACTGTCGACTATTCATGAGGCCAGTCCAAGAATTCCTCGCGGACCGATGGACACAGGCTCAGGGATCGTGGTCGGACAGGATAGCCGTCGACGACGACAAGCTACGTTGGACCCTCCAGTGGTGGCAGAGTTCCCACAATCTGAGCAACGGTGTGCCCCTACAGGAGCCGGAGTTTCAGAGCACCATAGTTACGGATGCGTCCCTAACCGGATGGGGAGCGCACATGGGTGCTCTCGAAACGCAAGGTCGCTGGTCTCCAACGGAGTCACTCCTACACATAAACGTACTGGAACTCAGAGCGGTACGATGGGCTTTGAAGGCGTTCCTACCACACATCAAGAGTTCGCGAGTGCGAATACTGACCGACAATACAACAGCCATGTTTTATCTAAGGAAACAAGGAGGGACACGATCGAGGACTCTTTCCATAGAAGCCCAGAAAACATGGCATTGGGCATCGAAACACGAAATTTCCCTCGTGGCTCATCACCTTCCAGGAGTGAGGAACGGCCAAGCCGAGTCCCTCAGCAGAAGCATGGCCCAGATACACGAGTGGGAAGTGGACACGGGTCACTTGAGGAAAGTGTTCGAGAAATGGGGTCACCCCCCTCTGGACGCCTTCGCGACCAAAGACAACAAGAAATGCGAGCAATTTGCGAGCAGATGGCCCCAAGAGGGATCGGTGGGGGAGGCGTTCTCCTTCCCATGGACGGACATGTTCCTCTATGCTTTCCCTGCGTTTCCCCTCATACGGAAAACAATACAGTGGATACGCAGATACAATTGCCGGGTGATTCTAGTGACACCATACTGGCCGAGGCAACCGTGGTTCTCAGACCTCCTCCATCTATCGCTGGAACATCCCATAGCGTTTCCGAAAGTCCCGTACCTTCTATCCCGGGACAGAGGCACGGTGTGGCATCACGACCCGGACAGTCTCAACCTTACGTCCTGGCTCCTGACTTCTCGGAGTTCGGCGCCTTAGACATTTCAGAGGATTGCCAAAAAATTCTACAGGCGGCTAGAGCCCCTTCTACTAACAAATCTTACTCCTATAAGTGGCGGAGATTCTGTGAATGGTGTAGAGGACAACGGGGCCTACAACCATTGTTGGTGACGCCGGAACAAGTTCTACCTTACCTGCTCCTCTTGGCAGAAGAGGGATTGTCCCCCTAGTCGATAAAGGTACACCTGGCAGCCATCTCGAGGTTCACAAAGAAGAGGCAGTCGTCTCCTCTATTCAGTGACAGACTGGTAAAACACTTCATGCGGGGTTTATTTCGAGCCTTTCCCCCGGTGAAACGTTTTCCCCCGACGTGGAGCCTCAACACAGTGTTGGCAGGCTTGATGAAACCGCCTTTCGAGCCTATGGCCACGTCCGACATAAAATTCATTTCGTGGAAGTTGGCATTCCTGATAGCTATCACATCAGCCAGACGTATCTCGGAACTACAAGCGCTGGTCGTGGACCCGCCCTAACTAAGATTCTTTAAGGACAAGGTAGTCCTGGCAACTAACCCTATGTTCGTCCCGGAGGTTCCGACGGTATACCACAAACACTCATCCGTGGTTCTGCCTACTTTCTTCGCAACTCCATCATCGGCAGCAGAAAAAACTCTTCATACCCTGGACGTTAAGAGGGCCCTGAAATTTTACCTACATCGTACACAAGACATCAGGGCTACTCGGCAACTGTTTGTCGCATATGGTCCGTCGACGAGAGGACAAGCAATCTCTAAACAGGGTCTGGCTAGATGGGTCTCGTCGACGATTGCTTTTTGTCACTCTAAGGCCACTGCAAGGACATCCTAGAGCTCATTCTACAAGGTCGATGTCCTCCTCAACAGCGTTATGGGCTGGGTTTCCGCTGACGGACATATGCCAAGCTCCGGCATGGTCAGTGCCCCACACGTTTACCCGCCACTACTGCCTTGCCAGGCAGCATGCAGACGAGGTGCAGATGGGAAGAGCTGTCCTGCGCCATTTGTTTCAGTAAGGTAAGCTCTTCCCTGTGGGGATTCGGTTATCTACCCTCTTAAGGGCGATATACTTTATGTGGGCAATGTTATATGACTTAACTTATCCCTACGGGAGATATGCATTGTGTAGTAGGGTGAGGATATATATTGTTACATTACATTCTCACCGCCGTCTCAAGTTTTACTGCTATACAATCTATTCTAAGCATGTGAATCCATGAAAGATCCAATGCTGGAGAAGGGAATAGTTTCTTACCTGTAACTCCCATTTCTCCAGCATTGGTATCTTTCATGGATTCACATGCGCCCGCCAACCTCCCCGTATGTAATGTATATGATAAATTTAACCCTTCCTACTTTGGAGGGGCCGAAATCTGAAGGGGAGCCGCGGGGGCGGGCCTCTTATACTAGCACGGCCTGCGGAGCATGCGTAGGCGGGTCCTAGAAGGACGTAGATAGGACACAAAAGTGTCGAAAGTTTTCCTTTGAAAAAGGCTATATATGTGTACCGAGGGGTCCCAGTCTGACGACGGGGAATATTCTAAGCATGTGAATCCATGAGAGATACCAATGCTGGAGAAATGGAGTTACAGGTAAGAAACTATTCCCTTAGCACACGTGATACAAGGGGGGTCACCTCCTGGACTTCGAGGCCATGCAAGAGCAATTCGACCTGGCACCCATGGATCGGTTTCGACATGCGCAGCTGGCCCACGCCATCCGCACCCAATTCCCTGATACGACAAACATACCCCCCTGTTCTCCCATTGAGACAAATACCCTCCTGCAATGCATTGCCTCTAAGGTCACTTCCACTCTCTATCAAGCCCTTCACTCCTTCGGGGCTACTCAGCTCCATGGTCTCAGGGAGAAGTGGGAAAGAGATATAGGTCAGCTGGAACCAGAAGACTGGGACGAGGCATTAATGTTCCCTAGAGAAATTGGTATAGAATCTAAACTCGGGCTAATACAATTGAGAATCCTTCACCGCTCATACCACTCACGCACTGCTATGGCCAGATGTGGGGGGGATTAGAAGACGAGACATGCCTTAGATGCTAAACGGACCCTGCCACCTTCTACCATATGATATGGGACTGCCGGGTAGTACAGGCCTTCTGGGAGAGCTGTATTAACATGATCTCGGCTGCCCTGGCGACGCCTGTCCCAAGGGATCCCAAAATGGTACTCTTAGGCATCGGGGGTGAAGTTGACCTCCCAAAATATGAAAAAGAAATTCTGGCAATAGCATTGGGGGCAGGCAAAAGGCTAATCGCGGCTAAATGGGGCTCTGCCGACCCACTATCTCTGAACTGCTGGAGTAATGAGCTAGACAGATGCGCGACTTCGGAAACGCCGGATCTATAACGCACGGGGCTGCCCCCGCAAATTCGAAAAAGTATGGGGTAAATGGCTTGATGCTCACTGATATTCGTTAATGAATGTTGATCGGTACTGCTGTTAACATTGGTTACCTACCTTGTCTTACAAATGTCTCTTGGCCCTGCAGGGCTCCTCTTTCTTTTAATACTGCCATACTGCCTTGGTCTGATGTATGCCTATGATTCATGCTTGTATTGATGTTGTGTTGTTTAAACTCAATAAACAGAGTTATAAAAAAACTGTCTTATTAGTGGCTTTAACATCTGCTAAAAGGGTGAGCGAATTACAAGCTCTAGCTTGTAAACCCCCTCATATAATTTTTCATAAAAACAAGGTTGTCCTACAGGTGAAGCATAATTTCCTCCCAAAGGTGGTTTCTGAATTCCACATCACTCAGAAAATTACTTTACCTTCATTCTATCTGCCCCCCCCATCCGGGGAAAGAGGAAGAAAGGCTACAAATGCTGGACCCAAGGCGGGCTTTAAGCTTTTACATCAGCAGACTTGCTAGGATTAGGCAAGCAGACCAACTGTTTGTGGGTTACTCAGGGTACAAGTTGGGACTACCGATAAAACAAACAATTTCCAGATGGATTATTTTGGCCATCCTGGAATGTTACAAACTGGCAGGGAAAGAGCCTCCTCAAAATCTTAGGGCTCATTCAACCATGGGTATCGCAGCCTCCTCGGCCCTCCGAAGAGGGGTTCCGGTTCGAGACATATGTGCAGCTGCCACATGGTCGTCCTCGCATACCTTCACAAGATTTTACAACCTGGATTCCTCCTCTAGTCAAGAGACTAGGTTTGGCAAAGCCGTATTACATTCGGTTCATTCCTAAAAGGAAACATGGCGTTTTACTCCCACCTCCAATTGCACACCACTGCTATGGGAGTCTATCAAAGATAAGGAATACGTCGGAGGACACAATCCCTTCGAAGAACAAGTTACTTCTTACCTTGTAACGTTCTTTCGATGGGATGTTCCTCCAACTTATTCCTTATCGCCCCTCCCATCCATCCCTGCAGTAATACTTCCCTTGTGGTTGCAGCTTACGCTCCTTCAAGGTCAATAACCAATTCATGTAAAACAACTGTTAACGTCAAAACGGAACTGAGCAGCGGACGCTGCGCAAGTCTATTTATACACGTGGTGACGTCGGCGCCGATACTGAGGCCATCGATGGACATTGGCTCGAGGGAAGTCGACGCGCATCGCCCTCTACTGAAAAAAAGCTTCCGAGGCCAGCAAGCTGGGAGATGATCTATCAAAGATAAGGAATACGTCGCAGGAACATCCCATCGAAAGAACGTTACAAGGTAAGAAGTAACTTGTTTGTCTGTTTGTTTATTGTGCGCGCCGGACCCTGAGGTAGCAGGGCGCATGAGACGAGGAAATTTACAGCTTGGTTACAGGTTACAGAACATGGAAGAAAAACAAGAATTTCTTGGCTCTACAAGGTGAGACAAGTGCAGATGATACGCAGCCAAGCAGTCAGCATATGACTAGAGTTTACATAATAGCAGGTCAGTCTATATCCGGTGCAATACAAGTAGAGGTATGTGGGGAGAGTGCTTGTTATATAGCAATCTCGGTGAGCCATTTTATTGTGTTCTTTCTGAAGTTGTTGAACAATTGGTCAGATCTAAGTGCATGAGGTAGGGCGTTCCACAATTGAGCTGCCTTGACTGGGAAACTGAATCCTCCAATAGTGGTTAGTTTAAATCTGGGCACTAGAAGGCAGTTAGGGCTGACTGTTCTTGTGAGTCTAGTAGGATTTTTTCTATTAAATCGTTCTATTAGGTAGCGGGGGGCTTTGTTATTTAAGTATTTGTGGATGAGGGAGGCAGATTTAAGGTTGATTTTTTTTTTTTTCTTGGGTGGAAAGCCATTTGTGTTTGCATCTTATTTCAGAAATATGTGCTCTTCTAGGGATACCTAGGGCCGCTCTAAGTGCATTGTTTTGGAGCACTTGTATTCTGTTGATAATGTGTTTAGTTGTCCCTATGTAGCGGGAGTTACAATAGTCTAATTTTGATAAGATAAGGGCTCTGGCTAGGATAAGACAACTGTCATCTGATAAGAATTGTTTCCCGGCTCTTATTCATTTGCATGTATAGGCCGTGGATGAGGCCAGTGAATTCACCTGATTGGTGAGGGATAGTGTTGAGTCAAGGTAAAAACCTAGGGTTTTTACTTCTCTGGCGACCTTAATAGTGTTCCCATCGATGTTAAATGCTGAGTAATTTGGGTTGAGTTTAGAGATGCCAGCTGCAGTGCCCAGGATGATGAGCTCTGTTTTGTCATCGTTCAAGCATAGGCTGTGGTTGGCTTTCCATGCTTGAATGATGCTATAGACTCTGTTCACCAAAGCCAGATCTTCCCCATAATCCCCGGTAAGTGGTAGGAGAATCTGGGTATCGTCTGTGTAGTTGGTATAGGTGATACCCAGATTGTCAAGATCGTCGAGTGGCTTGGTGAAGATATTGTAGAGTGTTGGCGAGACACAAGATCCCTGGGGCACTCTGCAGGTGATGGGTATCGGGTCTGCTGCCGCTGAGGGGGAGAACACCGTCATGGTCCTGTCACTAAGGAATGACTGTATCCAGACTATAGCCTCCCCTGAGAAATGGGCTGCAGATACCAAGGGATTACATAGGACTCTATGGTCCACCAAGTCAAAGGCAGCTGAGAGGTCTAATAGGAGGAGGAGAGCTAATTTAACCTTGTCTGAGTAGGTCTATTTGGGCCTTTAAGTCAATAAGGGCAGTCTCTGTGCCATGTTGAGGTCGGAAACCGGATTGGCGGACGCCAAGGAGATGGTTCACCTCAAGGAAGTTCTGAATTTGGGTGTAAGCTACCTTGTCTAGTATTTTTAGTAAGAAGGGCACCGTGGTGATGGGCCTGTAGTTTGAGGGAATGTTGGGGTCCAATGTTTGTTTTTTCAGAAGGGGGAGTACCCAGGATTCCTTTAGGTTACGTGGAATGGTACCCGTAGTAAAGGAGGCATTGATAAGTTTTGTGATGAAGGGAGCTAGATGTCTAGCAGCGTCCTTGATCGGTTGTGCAGGGCATTGGTCACCTTTGCAATTAGATGGTTTAAGAGCCAGAATCGTTTTCTCTACCTCGATCACTGAGATCTTAGAGAAACTGAATTGGGTAAATTCTTTAGGTTTGGGTATAGGAGTTTTTTCCAAGGGAGGTTGGGTTTGGGCTGGTAATGAGGCTTTCTTTAGGGCAATTTTAGTTTGGAGGTTGGACACTTTGTTGGTTAGTGCCAGCTGTATGTCTGTGCACCAGGATTTATCTTTAATGGAGTCATCCTGTACTGCAATAGGAGTTTCCTGTTCTTTTAGGATGGAGAAGAGCTCCTTCATACTGGAATTGGCTTGGGTGGTCCTGTTATTATACGTTTCTTGTTTGGCCAGGATGATATCCTTTTTGTATTGCGTAGAGATGTTTATTAGATTGGTTTTATTTTCAGCAGTAGGAAGTAGGTTCCATACCGTTTCGCATTTTCTTTTGTGTAGTTTTAGGTTTTTTAGGTGGGGTGTAAACCAAGAGTTCAGGTGCTTTTTTGGTTTACTGTTCCTAAGTTTAAGCAGAGCAGCGCTGTCAAGCGCGATGGTCATAGCATTATTGAATTCCTAAACTAGAAGGCCTGGGTCAGTATGGTCTGGTAAAGAGTTAAGTTTAGGTAGGATGTGGGGCAAAATATTGTCTGCTGTGATATTTTTCTTGTTTCTAGTTAAAGTGGGTACGGCTGGGGGGGTGTTAGAGCTATGGGTCTTTTAGTGTTGAGGGTAAAGGAGATTAGATGGTGGTCTGTCCATATTTGGGGGGCAATGGCTGTTATGGAGGGGTTGCAGTTGTGACTGGCAATCCAATCGAGAGTTCTCTCTTTGGAATGGGTGGGAATATTCATCTTGTGCGTGAAACCTAGTTCTGACAGAATATTGGCTATGGCAGTGGCCTGGTGATCATTAATATCATTGTACCCTAGGTTAAAATCTCCTAACACTAAGGTTTGTGAGGTGTTTTTTTAGCTTCTCAGAGATAGCAGTGGTGAGATCTTCATTGAAAGTGCTGATAGGGCCTGGGGGTCTATAGAAGAGATGGATGTTTAGTCTTTGACAATTAGCGGTAGGTAGTTTGATAGATAGAAACTCACAGGATTTAAGGTTGGGTGTGGAGGTGATTCTCATGGAGAGATTGGTTTTGGCAATAATTGCTATTCCTCCACCTCGTGCATCTGTTCTGTCAGCTCTGAGGATAGTATAATTGTCTGGGACTGCTAGTGTAAGTGCAGGACCTGCTGCCTCGTGGAGCCAGGATTCAGTAATGGCGATGAAGTCAAGGTCATTTTCCCGGATAACGTCTGCTACGTCTGTAGCATGAGCGACTAATGATCTGGCATTGATTAAAGCAGCTTTAAGTTCAGGTTCTGGCTGCTCTGAAGGAGGCAGATTAGCAGTGGGCTTATTTCTTTTATGATAGGGTTTGCAGCTAGGATGGACGGAGGTTTCCAGTGGTGGAAGTAGTTTTGGTCGAAGGTGATCCAGATTAATGTTATATTTATTGATAGGTTCGAATATTTTGGGTAGTCGTGCCTGGAGTCTATGGTTCCTCTGTGCTAAGTTACAAGGGGCTTTGGGGATAAGTTGTATGTGGACTCCTGAGCCCTCTAGAGGCAGAAATGTTGGCATGGTGATATAGACAGTAGTGGTGAGTATAACTATCAGATTAGTGAATAATGCTCAGAGGACTAGGTTAGGCAGGTAAGAGTACCTAGTGTTACTACTAGATGAGCTAGGGCCTGTTATTACCTGCATTGATCGGATGTTAGTCAGCATAAGGCTAGATGTTCGGCAGGGTGGGCTGGGTATTAGGGAAAATAGACTAAATGCAGCAGTTAGATACTGGGTAAAGTAGGCTAAGTATAGCCATCAAATACTAGGCAGAAACCAAGGTGTAGGCGAAATAGGCTAAAAGCAACAATACTGGGCTAGATGCAGCAGTTGAATAATGGGCAAAAATAAGCTAAAAACAGTGATCCAATACTGGCCAAGTGCAGCAGTCAAATAATGGGCAAAAATAAGCTAAAAGCAGCAATCAAATACTGGGCTAAGAGTAGCAGTCGAATAATGGGCAAAAATAAGCTAGAAGCAGCAATCAAATACTGGGCTAAATGCAGCAGTCACATACTAGTCAATCAAATACTAGGCAAGGATGGACTAAATGCAGAGACCAAGGTATTAGGCGAAAAAGGCTAAATGCAGCAATCGGGGAGTAGAGAGTGTGCTAATAGGGAGTAACTTGGACCTTTCAGCGCCATAAGACAATCGGCATAGGCAGTTGGAGGAGAGGCGGCAGATACACTGTGGCTAGCATCCAATGTAGACAGAACACATGGGGAGCAGGGCATCATGAGTGGGGCACAGTGCAGGACGGTGGGACGCAACAGGTTGGGTGTTACACAGCGTGCATGATCATGCAGTTGCTGAGTCACATGAGAACATTAAGCACATTTGAAAACAAGTTGCGGTGACGGCGTGCCCAGTGTAGGTGCAGCTCGGATCGAAAAGAGGTCAGGCAGGCAGAAACTAGGCACATTTAGAGATAGATTACAGCATGGGAATATCAGATGCAAGCATAATTAGAAATCAAGGAGAGGTCGTACACGGCTGATTAAGACGTTTAGTGCAGATGATACAAGATGAAACAGATGATACAAGTCTGCTTGTGGCACGGCATCGATAACTTGTAGCACTATATGTATTTGGGTGGGCGTACCGGGCAGGGAGGAAGGAGTATGCTGGTGACGAGGCTCTATGTTGCCAGTGCAGCGGTAGAGTAGTAGTTAATAGTTTGAGCTGGGTTACGGGTAATATGCGGATGGCTGTAGCAGGGATTACTTTGCCAGGAGTGCCTCGAGGTCGTTTGTGCGGCGTCACGTATGGCAGTCAGTTACTCATGAAAGGTTTGTTATTTACGGCAAGTGTGGGAGAGCCACGGGCAGTTACCGTATAAATGCAAGGTGCGGAATGCTAGTGAGTTACCTTAGTGGCGAGGCGGTGCTGGGCCAGGGGGACTGGCAGACGGCAGCAACAGGCTGCAAACAGGCAATGGCCTTATTCAGGTGGGCCTTCGTCAGTGGTGGACCGGCTACACCTGCCGGCCACCAATCACAACAATAAAGGCAGGTGGGCCAATGGGGCAAAGGTGGAGGATGATGGGCCTGTTTAGGCTCTGGAGGAGCCCCAGTATGGATGGGCGGCCATCTTGGAGAGGATAGGTACCTCGTGTACCTTGATGGCGAATGCTGCGATCAGACGCAGCATTTGCTGTTGCGAACGTTAGTAGGCTTTTCTTCTGGATGCACCAGTTGTAAAGGTAAAGTGTATACGACGTGCAGTTTAATTGCAATAGGAAGGGTGAGCACAGCGCTTACCGGATGCATCCAAAATGACTTCGGATCAGCTGGGCTTGAAGCCGGGACGCCAACTGCTCCTGTAGTGGCGGGTCCAGCTCAGAAGGAGCTCCTGCTCCTGGGCTGTATGCAATGAAAGGGTGCAGTGGCTGCACGTACCAACCTATTGTTTTGCCACCATGCTGTGGCAAATGAGCACACACCCAACAGGTGTTTTTCAAAATTGAATGTGTCATGTTCATAATTTGCAGTAATGTATTATTTCCATAACCCTCTCTGTCTCTCTTCCATTGGGGACAGAGTGTAAGTAATTACATAAACGGGGCTTTTCGGTGGTGGAGATGTTCCTAATTGGTAACAGAATTTCTAAAGGGTGCATCTCCTCTAAATACCACAGTACCAGTGCTATTATTACTGGGGCCATTATGCTCATTATTATCGTCAAGGTCAGCATGCAATTCTTTCGGTAACTTGTTTTATGCAATCTTTCAGTTTCTATGTTTTATTAATTATCAGCATTGTCAGCAATGGTGTAGGAGGGGGCAAAAGCTAGTTCTGGCATCTTCTCTCACGGTCTTTCTTCCTCAGCGATTCTCGTCATGGATATCTCTCCTCGCGGCACTCGTCCGAATGTCAATGAGTTTGATAAATGTCAACTGTCTATTCTGCCAGTTCTCAGCAGCCTGGATTGCTTACACGTTGGGCAAGATCTCTTATGCGTTAGTATACTGCTTAAAGAACTTCAGAGCAGTTATCAATTGCCTTCTCTACCATGTGCGCCCCGCTTGTCCGCTCGGTTTCAGGACACACATGGATTTGATGTTAGCAACGAGGAGTCTCACTTTTGGGCTGTCTGACTTGCACAACCCTCACGTTGCTCTCCTCTAGGCCTCCGGTTCCTACTTCATTCGAGAATAGGAAACAGAGGCAACAAAAGATTGATGAAACGAAGATTTGATCACTCCTTTTTCCGACTTCGTAGATTGTACCGCCTTGTTCCTGGTACCGTGTGATCAAGGAATAATGCGGCTGCACTTCCGGGCTCAAGCTTGGAGTCAGCCTGGGGCGCAATGACAGATGATGATGGGCGCCCAGCGACAATGCAGGCTGTGGCGCAACAGAGCATGGTGGGCGCAACAGAGGTATTCGCTTGGTGTCGGCCAGCAGTGATGCAGAATCTGCTGGACAACGTTGGGGCATTCTTTGCCCTTCCTCTTTTATAGCAATCTTATCAGGCTTTCTTTCAGAATCAGGCAGTTTCTGTGGCAAAGAACTGGCAATTGTTTTTCGTTTCTGGAACCGCTGTTTCTTTCCGGTCGCCTCAATCAGTCAGTTTTTCAAATGGTGACGGCACCTTTTTTGCATGGGTGGCGTGGATCCACAATTTACGCCCATCCACACGAATGGCCGTCTGCTTTGTCAGGAGTATCAAATGGGGACCACGCCACCTGGGTGCCAACAATGTTTTTCGTTCAAAATGTTTAAGCAGCACCCAGTCACCTGGCTCCAGTGCGTGTCTCGGGCCAGTATATCTGATTGGTAGCGCCTCCTGCACCTGCTGATGAATCAAATGCAATTTTTGAATCAGGAGATTACAATAAATGCTGAGCACTGGGTATTCAACTTCGATCAGTTTCTTCGGCTGAGGTGCACACCAAACATTCGCCGGTCTCCCCATGACCATCTCATATGGGGAGAGTCCAGTTCTCGCCTGCACAGATGTTCGCATGCATAATAGTGCTATTGGTAACGCATCTACCCAACTTAACTTGCTTCCTGCACATATCTTGCTAATCTTAGATTTCAGCATTCCATTGTGGCGTTCAATAAGACCGGCCGACATCGGATGTCTCGAACAGTGAAATCCCTTATCGATCTGGAGACCTGCACAAATCTGTAGTACTACTGCACCTGCAAAATGCGGACCATTATCTGACCATATAACACGGGGCAGGCCAAAGCGGGAGAAATATTCCTTTAACATCACTTTCGCCGTGCTTATAGCAGTGCAGTCTTTCAATGGATATGCTTTCACCCATTTGCTGAATGCACATATAACCACTAGGACATACTTCAAGTTTTGGCATCTCTCAATTTCTATGAAATCAAAATGGATCACCTCAAATGGCATAGAGGGAGGGCCAAAACTGCCAGTTGGAGTCACCGTTCCCTTCCCCACATTGTGTTGTAGGCACATGATACAATTCTGTACCAACCTCTCAGCATTCTTTTTTATGTGTGGATTTTCCCAAACTGTGGCTAGATATTGAATTATTTTCTTTGCACAGATATGAGTGGGGCTGTGAACCATTGTGACCATTGCATGTACATAGGCATTTGGCAACATCCAATTCCCGCTCTTCTTGTCCACCCAACAACCCTCCAGATCTAATTCTGCAGAGCCCTCAGCCATCCTTGGATTTTATCAACAGTGGCTTCCGCCTGCATCTCTTTGACAGTAGCAATTCCATTCTCTATCATGCAGGGCACCTCTTCAGACTGTACTGTAAACATCTTTGTTCTCATATCATGGGCCGTTTGTTTTGCAATTCTGTCTTCAAACGCGTTTCCCTCTCCCACTTTACATGTCACCTTTTTGTGCGCCTCGCATTTCGTTATTGCTAGGTGCTTTGGACACGTGAGTGCAGACAGCAATCGTACAATCATAGGGCCATGTTGGATTCTAGCCCCATGTGATGACAGGAAACCTCTCTCAGCCCAGAGTCGGCCAAAGTTATGAACCACGCCAAAGGTGACTGTCAGTATATATATTCACGCTCAGATTCTCAGCTATCTCACAAGCTCTGGTTAATGCTATTATTTCTGCCGTTGGTGCAGAGTTGTAAGGGATTATTTTGCTCTCCACAATACTCTTTAACGTGGTGATTGCATATGCGGCAGTTGAAGTGCCGTCAGGTAATTTAAAGCAGGAACCGTCACAAAACGGTTCTCCATCTGGTTCTTTTAGTGGGGTATCACTTAAATCAATTCTCCCTTTTGTTTCTTCCTCAGTAACCATTACACAATCATGGGGGGGTGATTCATTTCCACCAAGGTTTTCCCCAGACATTGGCATTAATTCTGCTGGATTCAAAGCGCTACACCTCATAATTTGGATGTGGGGTGCAAACAACACAATTTCATATCTAGTCAATCTAGCAGAGGTGAGGTGTTGCGTCAGCGTTCTATTGAGTAGAACGTCTATGGCATGTGGCACCATCAAAATTAAGGTATGCCCCAATACCATCCCTTCTGTTTGTTTCACTGCCGCAGCAGCCGCTGCAACAGCTCCCAAACATCGTGGTAATGCGCGCGCTACAGGGTCCAGCGCAGAAGAAAAATAGCTGCATGGCCTATTTCTTCCACCTTGTTCCTGTGTTAGAACTGCCAACGCGCAGCCGTCATTCTCATGCACAAACAATTTAAAAATCTTTTCATAATTTGGTGTCCCCAAAACTGGAGCAGAACACAATGCAGTTTTTAGCGAGTCAAATGCTCTCTGACATTCTTCATTCCACTGCAAGGGCATCACAGCATCTTTCTTTGTCAACTCCACCATCGGCTTCACAATTGAGGCAAAATTCACTATCCATTGCCGACAATAAGAAGCCATGCCTATTATAGCTCTGACTCCTTTTTGTGTTTTTGGAATAGGCATACCAGAAATGCTCTCTTCTCTCCGGCGTTAGTCTTCTCCCTTCTTTCGAAAGTAAGTAACCCAAATAAGCCACTTCCTTTAGACAATACTGAAACTTTTTTAAGCTGGCTTTGTGGCCATGCGCTGCTAAGTGTGTTAATAGTAAAATGGTACTCTTTACAAATCTCCTCTGTGTCTGCTACGATCAACAGATTGTCTGTATATTGTAGCAATGCACAACCTGTTGGTAGCTCTAGCTTATCTAGTTTTTCTTTTAATGCTCTGCTATAGATGCTAGGGCTTTCTGTGTAGCTTTGAGGAATGTGCGTGAAAGTAAAAGATTGCCCTCCTAGTGTGAAAGCAAACAGATATCTACTTTCTTTGTGTACTGGAATACTGAAGAAAGCATTTTTCAAATAAATAACACTAAAATACTTTGCGGAAGCTGGGATCATTGTCAAAATTGTGGTAACATCGGAACCAATGGGAATTGGGGATCTACTACCTTGTTTAGTGCGCGCAAATCAATTATGAAACGATATGGTACCCCATTACCTCCTTTCTTATACACCGGAAGAATAGGGCTGTTACATATGCTGCCTGTAATCTTTTCAATCACTCCCAATTTTACCAAATCAGACACAATACTTTTCAATCCTTTCTCTCAGTCTGCTGAAAATTTAAACTGTGGAATACGCTGCAACGTTACTCCCTCTTTCAATGTAATCTTCACTGGCTCTATCTTCAATCATCCCACATCCTTATCTATTGCCCATATACAAGTTGGCACGTCACTCAATTCTCCTGGTGTGGACAAAAATTCTGACACTGGTACATTCTGTGGTGAAATAGTTAAAAACACTCCATCTGGTGTACAGTGAATAACTGCACTCAATTTTTTCAATAAATTTAATCCCAAAAGATTCTCCCCACAATTCTGTTAACAGGAATGGACAGTACTCTGTGAATGGGCCTAATGTTACGGCTACTGGTTGGGGCACTGGATTAATCACTGGGGTACCTGCGAACCCTACTGAAATATTTTTATGCCCTGACAGTGGTATCTCTGGAACTAAGTGATGGTCTATCGAGCACTTTTGTGCCCCCGTATCTACAAGGAATCTATGCTCTTCATTCCCGACTTTCATTTCTACGTAGGGTCCTTTCTGATTCATGGGAATAGATACTTGTTCCGACCCCTGTCTTGGGTTGTCCTATTGGGGTAACAACACATCAACTGAAGTGTAGTCACTGTTATTATTGTAGTATGCACCCGTTTGAGTATCAAAAATGTTCCCGCCTCTTCCTCTATTTCCATTTTGCATACCCTGATGATTTTGATTCTGGGAAAAAGTAGTTTGATTCAGAGCCTGGCCTTGATTCTGTGCTCCATTCCCTTGACTATTCTGGTGCTGCTGCATATGGTTTCTGTTGTGGCCATTTGTTCCTGTGTGCCCTCTGTGCTGTCTTCTCTGACCGTACCTACCTCTATTTTGTAAATGTGGACATTGCGCTTGCCAGTGTCCTTCATCTCTGCAATACGCACATTGATTTAATCCCAAGGGCCCTCTGTGCATATTCAAATTACTCCTGCTCTCTGCATTTCCCCTTCCCTTGTTGTGTCCTGATACTTGCTGGAGTAACACCCCTACTATAGTCCGCAGGCCTTCTATTCTTATTTGCAAAGGATACTCATTACATATCTCATTTATCTCCCCCACGGAAGTCCTAGGGCTCGACATCCATCTCATTGTCTCTCGTATACACACTCGTAGTCTTTGTCTATCACCTGTCTGCCCTGGTGGAGGCAGGAATCGCTGCTGTCTATTGGGTACCGTTTCTTTCCTACCCCTCTTATCTTTCCTACTATACCCCGGTGTGGCAAGCACTTCAGAATATTCTTCATTAAGTTCATTCTTAAGTTCAAAAAGTCGGTCCACATGCTCTTTTATTTCTTCATCTCTCTCTCTCTACAACGGGCTAATGCATTCAAATCCAACAATCGTTGTGGCGGCAACTTCCCAATTAACTTTTTCCATTGTGTCGACAAATATTCCCCCATGCATTCCAACAATACCCGTCTTTCATTACTTCTCCCGAAATCATACATCGACACTAGCGTGGCCGCCTCATCATTCTCGTCTATATACATTTCTGCCTGCTCTTGACACTCTCGCTTTCTCTCCTTGCTGATCGCGCTGCGGGTCACTCTCACACATTCACTTCGTTCAAGTTCGCTTATTGGGGGAGCAGTCGGGACGGAGACACCCTCTTGGGCAGGAGGTGCTGAGGGGGCAGTGTAAGCGAGAGATCTCTGTTGGGACTGTGGTAATTGTGAAACACTTGGGGCGGGCTGACTAGTGGGTGGCGCGGTTACTGATGCAGCCTGTAACTGTGTTGGGAGGGGCTGAGCAGCAGCTACTGACATAGTCTTTTTAGTTTCTATTCTCGGGCCTTGTTTCGTTTCAGTTAATATTTTATTTATCAATTCGTCTGATGAGTGTAACTCTCTTTGTGGATATATTTTCTCGATATTTAACTGGTCACGTCTATTTGCTTTCCTCAAGCTATTACTCCACTCCTCCTCCTCCTTTTCTGATTTCGATTTATGCCTGCGTGCATGTTTCTCTCTAAATCAGACCATTGCTTCCCTCCTCCAATCGATATCGAGTGCTGCAGGGCGTGTTTTTTTACTTATCAAAACCTTTTCCAGGTTATCTATTCGGTCCATCTCAAAACTCCCATTCCTCAGCCACTGAAGATCTTCCTGCTTTCTGGTTTGCCTATGCCAAATTTCACAAAACATTATCGCTCCCACACCATATTTCACATACATATCATAAGCTGGCGTTCTCCCCCGGAGGTGCAACCTAGCCAGTTTTCAAAGATTGTCCGCCACAGCGGAAAAAACCAGCTAGGGTGGATAATACCCAAGGCATGTTTTAACCTTACCCTTGGTTAATCAAACTTACTCTGGGGGTTTGATTTTGCAAAATCAACTCTCAACCAATATCAGGATTACTTACGAATCAGGGCACGACTCACCTGATTAGTCAATTTGTCTTTCCAAGACACAATTCGTCCGTATACTGACGCAACCAATGACGTTGTGTCTGCGTATCTCGGCTCTGCCTCGTTTCGAGACCCTTGCCTCCTTGTTCACTGGCCGGGCATGTCGATCAGGGATCAGCTGTGTGCAGATCTGCAGAAAGGAGTCTCATAGCTTACGCAGGGGCGCGCCGAACACCTCTTGATCCTGGCTCGATCGTTCCCGCCCTCGCCGTTCTTACCACCTTCCTTATTTTGCAACATACACGATGGAACAAGTGGGGGAGGGTCCCTGTTCGGGCGCCATCTTGAAGGGGCTCCTGAGGGACCCTCGAATGTGGAAACAAGGCACAGTCACCACACACGAACTGAGACGCCAGACCCAAGGTTGTATTCCCAAAAGCTAGGGTTTATTGCAAAGTAAATAGTTTCAGTTGGCCAACTGGTCTCACGCCCCGCAACGTGTGTCTAACAGACCTCGGGAGACGCAAGAGAGCGAGACACAAACATCAGTTACATATATACAAAACTAACATCTTACAATCAGTAGTGTCACATCAAAAACCGCCCCTTGCATATCTCCTTTGAACTGAGCATGATGATTGACAATTGTGACGAGTTTGACACCACTTCTCGTCGTGTCCTATTACATATGTGAATGTTTTCACCTTAATCTGAGTACGTTCATTAAGATGATGATGAATCACCCTGAAAAGATCCAGTTTATGGGAATGCTTTGTCCTAATGAAGATGGATTTCATCTGCTTTGTTCCGCAAGATGTATTTCTTCCATCGAAACTACAAACTTTGAATAATGCCATGCTTTCTTTATTATTAACCACCTTTTGCATGACATTGTAGTAGTTGACACATAGCATCCCTAACTTGTATTACTATGTGTATATGTTCTAGATGTGTTTTTACTCTGGTATTGAGTTTTTTCTAGCTATTGGTCCTCTTGTTTGCCGATTATTATAATCGATTCGATTTTGACTCTTTGCATTGTGTGGAATGTGTCATTAATAGACATTTGCTATTTACACATTCCAATTATTTCTGGGTCACTGTGGGTTTCCCCGGTCGAGTGATCCCCTTCAATCATCTAGGGATACCCTCGAGTCATCCTTGTGTTTATCATCAGGATTTATTAGGATTGATTTATTTCCCGTTGATATCACCTCGAGGTTCACAATTGGCACTAGCACTTTACTGCAGTATGCACTTTATTTCTTTAATTGTACGATACAATTTCGTGTATTGCACAAGTATTGTAGACAATTTAATCCCTTTTTAAACTTTTTTAAATAAATGTATAAGAAATTTAATAAACATGTTATCTTTTATCATGTGTTGATTGACGTATGGTGATCTGACTTATGACCAGCAGTGCTGTTTCTATCTCTTTAACGGTAGGACGATGTCCTTGAAGTGAATTACTATTTTGGTTTCCGCTGACTTGACTCTTGTTTACTACGAGTTTGACACCTCAAACATTTGTTATAGCAACAGTTTGCAATTTTGTAAGGCTGCAGACATAAGTCTTTGTTGAAAAGAACAGAATGCTTCTGTTCTCGCTAGCA
The DNA here is from genome assembly GCF_040938575.1 of Ambystoma mexicanum. Classification (NCBI taxonomy): domain Eukaryota; kingdom Metazoa; phylum Chordata; class Amphibia; order Caudata; family Ambystomatidae; genus Ambystoma; species Ambystoma mexicanum. The sequence continues at coordinate 1,607,741,438 of NC_090932.1, forward strand.
AGCTGCATGTGGGGGGGGCGAGCCACATTTCAGGCCTTCCTATCTCCTAGTTTATGTTAGGCTCCTGGGGGGCAACTCACTCTCCAGGACTCTACAGGGCTCGAAAAGGGGGGCCGCAAAGAGGAACATAATTCAAGCAATTTAATGTTCGTTCTGAGTATTTTCACTGTGTTTTCGAGACACACTGGCACATGTGGGCTGATTAGGATGCCTTGCTGCCCTCTTTCAAGGATAGCGCATGGGAGGAGACAGGTATTTCTATCAGGGTTGCTACGTTATGTTGCAGCATATTTCCCTTGGCCTTGCATTGCACACTGGTAAAGCAGAATATCATGTCAGCGAAGCATTTAGAACAGAAAGCAATAAGCAAACGTTAGAGAAAACAAAATGGCGATTTCTGTCACCTTAAAATGGCCGCACTTCGGTCAAGCTTATGATTATGTATTACTAAGAGCATGAGACGGTTGGTCTTCGGCCAACATAGTACATTTCCCCATGATTGAGGGGTGTCTGTTTTTCTGGATCGACAGAATAATTCTGGCAATTTCGGAGTGCTACAAATTGGCTGGGAAGGAGCCTCCAGATGGGCTAAGGGCTCATTCAACTGGCTCTTCAGAGGGGTGTTCTGGTGCAGGATATTTGTGCGGCGGCCACCTGGTCGTCAATACAGACTTTCGTAAAACATTACTGCTTGGACTCTACATCTTATCAGGGAGGCCTCTTTGCAAGAGCCATCCTTCATTCAGTCCATGATTGAAATCTCTGGTACTCCCTCCTCCAAATTCTTACAGCTTTGGGAGCCTATCTAAGATGAGTAATACGTGGAAGGACACAATCCATTCGAAGAACATGTTACTTACCAACTGTAACGTTCTTTCGACTGGACGTTCCTCCCATATATTCCTCATCGACACCCCCCCCAACCTCCCCCTCCATACAGTTTACGCCAGTTGCACTCGAACTTCCTTAAGAGCCGAAGGTCTTTGAAAGCCTGATCAACTGATGCAACCATTAACACCGTAAAAACAGAACTGAGCTAACGGGTGTGGCTCGAGCCCTTTATACTGCGGGTGACGTAGATGCTCGACAGCAGCCCTTGAGGGACTACGACGCCACGGCTTTGAACACAGCGCCCTCTGGTGAAATTTGTTTTCCGAAGCAGCAAAGCTTGGAGACAAAATATCTAACATGAGGCATACGTGGGAGGAACATCCAGTCGAAAGAATGTTACAGTTGGTAAGTAACTTGTTCTTCTCGGATGATCGGGGATGAGAATTCCATGCAAGTGGAGCAAGAAGAGTGAAAGAGCTGAAGCGAGAGGAAGCAAAGTGAGGTCACTGAGCCACAAGGGTAGTCGAGGAGGCAGAGCAAAGCTTACACGAGGCTTGTTGGGTTGGATAGAGGAGGGTAGATACAGTGGTTGCGTACTTTGGTTCCATTTGTGAAGCAGGAGAAGAAATTTAAATCTGACCTTATTTTGCATCGGCAACCATCCAGGTTGGTGACAGTACGAGGAAGTAGGTGTGAAGTGAGGGAGTTCAGAGAGTCCTTGTAACAAAGCTAATGATCTTGTAGAGAGGACAAAAAGCATAGTTGGGGAAACCAAAGAGGATGCTGGCACAGTAGTCTAGTTTAGAGATGACTAGTGGTGGAGATGCTTGGCAGTGTTGAAAGGAACAAGGTGCCTGATTTTCCTAATATGGGGTTGAAGCAAGCTGCTGTTCCAGTTTTGGAGATGAAAGTAGAGAAGGGTCATGGATGATGCAGAGTTTTTAAGCTGAAGAAGAGTATGGGAGAATGTCAGGTGGTAACTGGATAGGCAGAGGAAGAGATGAGACCTTTTGGCAGGGATGAAGACTACCTCTGTTTGGTAAAGTTTAACATCTGAGTGTGAAGCCATACAATATTTAATGGCAGAGAGAAAGTTGGCGATGTTGATGGAGATCATGGGAGTTCAGGAAAAGAGAAGATTTGGTTGTCGTCCGCGAAGAGCTGGTGGAGGACTCAATGGAGGAGATTAGTGCTACAAGAGCAGAGGTGTAGAGTGTAATTGGGAGCAGACCCAAGACAGGGCCTTGTGGAACACCAAAAGGGTTGCGCCAGGAGACAGAGAATTGGTGAGGTGCGCAAGGTAGTATTCAATCCAGGCAAGGGCTCGATCGTGAATCCTAAGCAGAAACATTATTAGGGAGGTGATTGATGGGGTCAAAGGCAGCAGACAGGTCAAGGAGAATTAGGAGAGAGGATGTGTTGGAGTGCTTAGCAGAGACGATGAAGTTGGACACCTTGATGAGAGTAGTTTCCATGGAGTGACGGGAGCAGTAATTGGTAATATGGTTGAACATAACCCTTCCGAGCACTTTAGAGTAGGATGTAAGGAGAGACAAGTCGAAAGTTAGCCAGTAGGTTCAGGTCAGCCCCTTTCATTTTTAGGAGAGGAATGAACGTGGCTGTTTTAAAAACAGAGGGAAAGCAAGCAGAGTTGAAGGACAGGTTGTAAAGTTCAGGGAGGTGAGAGCCCACAAAAGAGTGCAAGGGTCCCGAAGAAGGAAGCAGACACAAAGGTGGCATGGTTTTGGTTATAGACTTTATTTGTGTGTGTGAAAGAAATCCTTACTATCCCGAACTTCTAAGAGGGGATTCCCAGTCTCAAAACTAATACTAAAAGGGTCTGTCAGAATTTCTGTCAACATAAATTCCACCATCCTGTGTCAAAACCTACTTCTATCCCTCACATATAACTAACTAAAAGTTCCTTCTTTAAGGAGAATGACTCCCGTCTCCTTGGGTAATGTTTGAAAAGAGTGTTCTCTCAAACCAAAATTACCAGGTGGAACAAATGACTCCCTTCTGTTGACTTGCGGGATTCACCCAGTCCTGTCACAATGTGTCATCCAGGAGACTGGCTTCCTTCTCTTGGTGTGGCTCATTCTACTTTTCTGTAGAACCAGGGGGAATGATTCCTGTCCCCCGGCTTCTTTATCTCTACTCTCAGTTCAGGACCAAGAGTTTTGCCTCCCTTCTCTTGGTATATGCTGTGGCACAGTTCAACACAAGGCCAGGGGAAATGACTCCCTTCCCATGGTGTCTTTGGCAGTAGTCTAAGTTCCGGACCAAGAGAATGCCTGCCTTCTCTTGGTGCTCCTTGGCGGATGTAAAAACTCCAGCGGAAGGGAGTAATTCCCCCCTGTCCTTGTGTTGATCAGAACTCCTGATGTTGTACTAGGAGAATGACACCCTTCTCCTGGTATGACTTGATATAGTTGAAATTGATATATTTCCTTCGCAATGTTTTTAACTTCATGCACACTTTGCCACTTTGACTTGTTCTCAACAAAGTCACAAATCATGTCAGGTTCCCAGACCCTTCTCTGATGGTCAGTTGTTCTCTTTCCCACTCTCACTAGGAAGATTTCCTCAGATGCTTTGTCTCTAGTTTTGGGTCCCAACCCTGCTCTTGTGGTCAGTGGTTTTCCCCTCTCCCACTGTAACGTGATAGATTTCCTCCGATGCTTTCACTCTCTAATTTTGGGTCCCAGATCCTTCTCTGGTTTCCAATGGTCTTATGCCTGCCACTGGGATGAGGGAGTGTTCCATGGATGCCTCCCACGTCAGTGGTTCCCTTTGTGTCCCAACTGGGCTTCCTGTGCCCTCATGTGGGGTCAGGCACTACTCTGGTTCTTCCAGGGATGAGTTTTCCCCTGTGCTGCTTCCAGGCACCTTCTCCTGCGTCGAAGGCTCCACAGCATTATTGTTGATCTACCACCTTTGCGGTCTCTGTGGGACCCGTTGGTCCACCTGGCCATGGTTACACCACTGCTCTTCTTTCCATGTCAGGCAGAGGGGTCTACTCCTGCAGGGTCCCCTGTAGATTATCGCAGCTTCTTGCTGGCGTCTGCTGCTCTGCCTGCTTCTGTCAGCATTCGAATCTCCTGGTTTGCTGGCAGGAAGAAGACAACCTCAAGTAAGTCTTCAGTTCTCTATGTAGGATTTGTCCCGCCTCTGCCTATCGTCAACACCTGCAGAGTATGATTGTGGTGCCCTCTTCATGATGCTGGTGAGCCACCTTGTGGCAGTACTTGAAGGTATAATCTTCATACCTCTGTTCTTCATAGGCCCTCCAAATTGTCAGGAGTCAACACTGACAATATTACATATGTTTGCTCTCTAAGGAAGGATTAGAGGTGGAGTCTAGGACTAGGGAATGTGTGTGCGTGATGGGATTGCCAGTGCTGCACCCGAGGTGGTTGTAACGCTCACCTGATTCCCGCAGAGGCGCCGGTCTTGACTGGGTGAATACCGTATCTTCAAAGGTGATGTGTAACACACGGTTGGCTCTTTGGGCTGGACCTCTGTGCACTGTATGTCTGACTCGAAGAGTAAGATGTCTGCAGATAGAAAATATGGGATTAATGAACTGGGGTTATTGGGTGCCTCTCTCCTCTTCCCTTTCTCTTCTCCTGTAGAACCCCAAAGGTTAACGCCCTCACCTTAGGTAAGTGAACGCCGAGCTCTCCATCTGCCTCGGGGCAGGGTGCCGTAACCAGTTTCTTCACTGGATAAGGGTGCAGGCCTCTTGACCTCAGAGGACTGCTGTCCGTCGTTAACTGCACGAACGGTAAGTTCTGGGCACTTCAAATGTCTTAAAAGTCTTTTGTAATGATATCTCTTGTTTTGCAGGGTTCCGGTGATGGCGGATGGCGGGCTGATGAGAGTTGAGGATCGAACCCGCGTGAGGAATAGAAGCGCCTGGAAGCACGTAAGTAAGCGCTTGTAGCCTGCTTCACGATGCGCACTAACTGTCCCTTTTATCTTGCAGGTACGAGTTCGGAGCTTTAGAGAAGCTGAAGGGTGCTGGAATACCCACTGGATTCGGCGTGGGAAGGAGTAAGGGCACGTGAGTAATAAGGTTGCCCAATGTCTTTAAACGCACCTTCTTTTGTCTTTCAGATGCGGGATGCAGCGCCAAAGGCCTCCGGAGCGTGCGAAGAGCTGGTAAGCTTTTGTCTTTCAGATGCCGGAATGCAGTGCGAAGACCTCCGGAGCATGCGAAGAGTAGGTAAGCCTTTGTCTTTCAGATGCCGGAATGCAGCGCGAGGTGTTGGTGACAGCCGATGGACCAGGTAAGAGATGCGCTGCCACTGAAGACCATAGTGCTAACCTGTTCTTTCTTTGTCTTTACAGGTGCTGCTGAAGACTGGATTCCAGGATGGTAAGCCTTTGTTTCATTAGGCCCAGGATCAGAAGCAGAAGACACGATGAGCGTTCTGCTGCAGAGAATGCAGAATAATGCAAAGCAAGATTCATCCATCGGGTGTGGTTTAAATAGCCTCCTGTAGTGCTTAGGTGTCTCCTTTCACAGCCTCGCCTAGGTAAGAAAAGAGTTCCTGCTTTCCAGAAGAGTTCCAGTGTTCTGAACCTAGGGAGTGGCTCCTGCCCCACCCAACAGGAAAAGTAGTCCCAAACAGAAGAGGATCAGGGGCTCAACTGGCAGGTAAGTAAGCAGCATGGTCTGCTGCAGGTAAGTCCACCCAAGCATTATGAGCCCGGCGCTTCCAGCGCTGGGACTGGGCATCTTTATGAGCCTGGTGCCACTGGCGCCAGGACAGGGTCCAAAAGGTCCCAATTGGGACTGGCTGGCACTCGGAACCGGGGTTATGGGTCTGCTTCCAAGGGAGTCGGGCAAGTCCTGATCTTTTGGAAGCAGAGATCATGACAGCACCCCCCCTCAAGGCCCCTCCCAAACCGGGCTTCTCCGGGGGTTTGGGCTTGTTAGGAAATGTTCGATGAAATCTTTTGATTAGACGAGGGGCGTGGACATATTCTGCAGGTTCCCAGGATCTTTCTTGGGGACTGTAGCCTTTCCAGTCAATCAGGTAAAATAGTTTAGATTTGGAGATCTTGGAATCCAGGATGCTTTTGACTTCAAACTCGAGTTCTACATCAATTAGAATAGGTTTTGGAGATTTAGTTAGTCGGGTTTGAGGTTGCACGGGTTTTAATAGAGAGACGTGGAAGACCGGATGTATCTTCATGTGAGGGGGCAAGTCCAACTTGACCGCTACTGGATTTACTATGGTAGTGATGGAATAGGGACCAAGGTATCTTGGGTTGAATGTGCGTGGTCCTTTTAGAGGTAGATATTTGGTGGATAACCAGACTTGATCTCCTACTTGATATTAGGGGGCTTCCTTCCGATGTTGGTCTGCTCCTTTCTTGTATTGTTCTTTAGCCCTTTGAAGGTGAGAAACGGCTTCCTTAAAGGCTTGGGTGATTGTAGAATGCAGGTGGTCTACTGCTGGTGTTCCAAGATCTTGGAGTGGATCCAACTCCGAGGTTCGAGGGTGACTACCGTATAAAAGAAAAAACGGGGTCTTCCCAGTTCCCGAGTGGACAGAGTTATTGTAGGCATATTCGGCTATCCAAAGGATATCTTTCCAAGTTTTTTCAGTTTGTTGTAGCATGCAGCGCAAATACTGTTCCAGAGTTTGATTGGTCCTCTCGGTTTGTCCGTCGGTTTGAGGGTGGTGGCTGGTCGAAAGTCTCACATCAATTTGAGCCGACCGACAGCAACTTCGCCAAAAATGAGAAATAAATTGACTACCTCGATCTGAAATGAGAACCGAAGGAAAACCGTGCAGTCGGACGATGTTTTCGAGGAATTCTCGGGCCAGAGTTGTTGCTGTTGGTAAGCCTTTGAGTGGAATGAAATGCGCCATCTTGGAGAATAGGTCCACGATTACTAGGATCGTATTGTATCCGGAGCATGGAGGTAGATCGGTGATGAAGTCCATAGAAAGCGTATGCCAAGGGCGAGGTGGGATGTCAATAGGGCGTAAGAGGCCGGCTGGTTTTTCCTTTTGACTCTTGTTTTGGGCGCATACTCCACAAGAAATTATAAAGTCTCTGATATCTTTTTTCCAAGACGGCCACCAGAAGTAGCGCTTGATCTTTTCCGAGGTCTTGGTCATACCGGGTTGTCCTTCCATTAAAGAATCGTGATAACAAGAGATTACCTTTTTCTGTAAATCTGTGCTGGGCAGGTATAACCGTTCTTGGAAATATAATAGGTTGTCCTTCACCGTAAAGTCCTTTCCCTGCAGATGCCAATTCTGTATGTCTGCTGGAGTTACCAGTAGCCTGGCTTTATCCTTAACTTCCTCTATAGATTGTGTGGCGATTACACCTAGAATTCTTTGTTCGGGAATGATAGGTACAGGTTTAGGATTGATCAAATGTTCTTCCACTCCCATCCGAGAAAGAGCATCAGCTTTACCGTTTTTTGTACCAGGTCGATAGGTAATTATGAAGTCAAACTCGGCAAAGAATAGTGCCCAACGGAGTTGCCTAGAGGATTGAGCTTTTGCGGTTTTCAAATATTGCAGGTTTCAGTGATCTGTAATCACAGTAACGGTGTGTCTGGCCCCCAGAAGATAATGCCGCCAAGCCTTAAAGGCGGACTTGATAGCTAGAAGTTCCTTATCAGTAATAGTGTAATTGATTTCAGGAGGCGAGAATCTGCGGGACCAAAATGCCACGGGATGCAACTGATTGGTTACTGGGTCCTTTTGTGATAGAACTGCCCCCATGGCAAGGCTCGAAGCATCAGTTTCAACGATGTAGGGGAGTTCTGGGCGAGGATGTTTTAAGATCGGTGCAGAGATAAATCTAGTCTTCAAATTCTGGAAAGCTTGTTCCGCCTCGGTAGACCATTCAAAACGTTTGTTTTTCTTTAACAAGGCGGTGATGGGCTGGACTATTCGAGAGAATTCGGGGATAAACCTGCGGTAAAAGTTAGCGAAGCCTAACATGCTTTGAACACCTTTTACGGAGGATGGCGATGGCCATTTGAGAATTGCATCAACCTTCTTTGAATCCATACGCACTCCGCTAGGTGATAATATGAATCCCAAGAATTCAACTTCAGTCACGTTGAAAACACATTTTTCCAACTTAGCGAAAAATTTGTGTTGACGCAATCTCTCGAGGACCATTTTCACGTGTTTCCGATGTTCAGTTTCCGATGAAGAATAAACGAGGATGTCGTCAATGTAAACAACAACACACACATCTATGAGCTCTCTGAGGCCATTGTTCATAAAATATTGAAAGGCGGCCGGGGCATTGCAAAGTCCGAAGGGCATGACCTGATATTCAAATAGCCCATACTTGGTGCGGAAGGCCGTCTTCCATTCATCGCCCTCTTTTACTCGTACCAAGTGGTAGGCTCCTCTAAGATCCAGCTTTGTATATATGCATGCTTTTCTGACTTGGTCCAGGAGTTCAGGGATCAAAGGTAACGGATATCTATTCTTAACGGTGATCTGGTTCAGGGCGCGATAATCTATACAAGTTCTAAGGTCCCCTTCTTTTTTTGGAACGAAGAACAAAGCTGAGGAAGCAGGGGACTTGGAAGGACGAATAAACCCATTCGCTAGGTATTGATCCAGGTATTGTCGGAGGTGAAGATTCTCAGGCTCGGTGAGGGCATAAATTCTACTACAAGGAAGAGTAGATCCAGGTATCAGGTCTATCTGGCAGTCATAAGACCTATGAGGAGGTAGAGAGTTAGCCTGATCCTTCCGGAAAACATCTTGGAATTCTAGGTATTCAGGAGGTAACTGGGGAGCCTCCGAGGAAATTGCTGCCAGTGCAACACCAGGTCGAGGGTGACAAGTAGAGAGACATTCTGGAAACTGAACCGTTCTTGCTCGCCAATCGATCTGAGGATTGTGCTTCTCTAACCAAGGAATTCCTAGAATAATCTGGAACTGAGGGGCCTTGATCACATCGAACACGATCTTCTCATGGTGTCCATCTTGACTTACTAGCGTCACTTCTTGGGTGGTATGCGTTACTGGTCCGGAGGCTATCTCCGTACCATCCACCGTAGTAATGACGTCCTTTACAGCCTTTGGACAAAGAGTCAGATTCATCCTCAAAACCATTTCATGATCCACATAATTGCCGATGGCACCGCTGTCGACGTAAGCTTCAATCGCATGTAATCGATCCGGATGTTCAGGGCTAATGAGGACCATAGGTATCACGAAATGCGAGGTCACAGAACTGGTTTTAACGCTCGGCAAGAGGACCTCTATTCTTGTCGGGCGAGGTCGTTTCCCTGCTCAGAGTTTGTGACCCTGGTAACTGCAGCTCCTACTGCCTTCTTGGCTGGTTTCACCGGACAGTCTCAAAGAAAGTGCCCCGAGTTTCCGCAATAGAGGCATAATTGCAGCTGTTTTCTCCTTTCCCGCTCCTTTTGTGTTAGTGGTCCTTTCAGGCCCCCTATTTGCATGGGTTCCCCGGAGTCTACTCCTTTGGTAGGAGTTGGTGGTTTGGAAAATACTCGAGCATCAAACTTGGAACGATCGGCCTTCCTGTTCTGTAGTCTGTGGTCAATTTGAACGACTAAGTCAATATAGTCCGAACAGGCTTGCGGGGGATTCACTACTTGGGCTAACACATCTTTGAGCTCTCCACGTAGACCTCTATAAAACAGCGTAATCCTTTTGTCCTCAGGCCATCGAGTTTCCACTATCAGTCTGTTGAAAGACGCAATATAAGCCAAAAGGTCTTGATTACCCTGTCGCAATGAGAGGAGCTCATTGTCCAAGGCCTGCCCCTGTGAATGTCTTGCAAACAGTTTTTCCATACTGAGCTGAAAAGCTTGAAAATCATGGAGAACCGGATCATCTTGATTAACTAGAGGGATCGACCAGTCTGTCGCATTGCCACTAAGGTACGAAAGCACGAAAGCTACCTTAGCTTGATCAGTTGGAAAGGCTGCTGGCCGGCATAAAAAGTGCAACCGGCACTGATTAATAAATACTGCAAACCTCTTTGGGTCACCAGAAAATCGTTCGGGCGGAGCCAGAGGTACATTCCCAGGTAGGTTGATCTGCACTGGGTTCGTAGAGGATGTTGAAGGAAGATTGGCCCCTGATGCGGGTAACAGAGTTTGTCAGGCTTGTGACTGTAGCAATTGTCTAGCGAGATCGTCTGTTCGCTCCTTGGAAATAATCAGTTCCCTTCTTAGTGCATTCATTTCCTGTCGGGCTGCATGCACTTCTGTTCTTAGTTCCCCAAGTAACTGGGCTAGCTGGTCGGTATCTGAGGTTTCCATAGCGCCTGGGTGGGAGTTTTGCGGTAGGCTTTGCGTTCTGTAACGCTCACCTGATTCCCGCAGAGGCGCCGGTCTTGACTGGGTGAATACCGTATCTTCAAAGGTGATGTGTAACACACGGTTGGCTCTTTGGGCTGGACCTCTGTGCACTGTATGTCTGACTCGAAGAGTAAGATGTCTGCAGATAGAAAATATGGGATTAATGAACTGGGGTTATTGGGTGCCTCTCTCCTCTTCCCTTTCTCTTCTCCTGTAGAACCCCAAAGGTTAACGCCCTCACCTTAGGTAAGTGAACGCCGAGCTCTCCATCTGCCTCGGGGCAGGGTGCCGTAACCAGTTTCTTCACTGGATAAGGGTGCAGGCCTCTTGACCTCAGAGGACTGCTGTCCATCGTTAACTGCACGAACGGTAAGTTATGGGCACTTCAAATGTCTTAAAAGTCTTTTGTAATGATATCTCTTGTTTTGCAGGGTTCCGGCGATGGCGGATGGCGGGCTGATGAGAGTTGAGGATCGAACCCGCGTGAGGAATAGAAGCGCCTGGAAGCACGTAAGTAAGCGCTTGTAGCCTGCTTCACGATACGCACTAACTGTCCCTTTTATCTTGCAGGTACGAGTTCGGAGCTTTAGAGAAGCTGAAGGGTGCTGGAATACCCACTGGATTCGGCGTGGGAAGGAGTAAGGGCACGTGAGTAATAAGGTTGCCCAATGTCTTTAAACGCACCTTCTTTTGTCTTTCAGATGCGGGATGCAGCGCCGAAGGCCTCCGGAGCATGCGAAGAGTAGGTAAGCCTTTGTCTTTCAGATGCCGGAATGCAGTGCGAAGACCTCCGGAGCATGCGAAGAGTAGGTAAGCCTTTGTCTTTCAGATGCCGGAATGCAGCGCAAGGCGTTGGTGACAGCCGATGGACCAGGTAAGAGATGCGCTGCCACTGAAGACCGCAGTGCTAACCTGTTCTTTCTTTGTCTTTACAGGTGCTGCTGAAGACTGGATTCCAGGATGGTAAGCCTTTGTTCCATTAGGCCCAGGATCAGAAGCAGAAGACACGATGAGCGTTCTGCTGCAGAGAATGCAGAATAACGCAAAGCAAGATTCGTCCCTCGGGTGTGGTTTAAATAGCCTCCTGTAGTGCTTAGGTGTCTCCTTCCACAGCCTCGCCTAGGTAAGAAAAGAGTTCCTGCTTTCCAGAAGAGTTCCAGTGTTCTGAACCTAGGGAGTGGCTCCTGCCCCACCCAACAGGAAAAGTAGTCCCAAACAGAAGAGGATCAGGGGCTCAACTGGCAGGTAAGTAAGCAGCCAGGTCTGCTGCAGGTAAGTCCACCCAAGCATTATGAGCCCGGCGCTTCCAGCGCTGGGACTGGGCATCTTTTTGAGCCTGGTGCCACTGGCGCCAGGACAGGGTCCAAAAGGTCCCAATTGGGACTGGCTGGCACTCGGAACCGGGGTTATGGGTCTGCTTCCAAGGGAGTCGGGCAAGTCCTGATCTTTTGGAAGCAGAGATCATGACAGTGGTCGTCCCTGTCCAGAGTTGTCCTGCATTAAACCACCCTAGGAGGATTATTGGTTAGTGGCTGCAACACCCTAGGCTTGCAGGGAAGGGCTCCCTCCTGGGGAGAAGTGACGTCATTCAAAGATTTGTCACAAGAGGCAATAGGCTTGACTAGCTGAGGAGCAAGAGGGGTTAGCCTTCATCAATAGAGAGAGCACTTTGTCATTGTTAGTGTGACTAAAAGTGGAAGGTGGAGGCAGAGGATGATGGCAGAGTAGGTCTAGTGTAAAATGTAGGAGGAGGGAATGTGAGGAAGGTCAGGAGAGCCTCTAATTTTGGAAATGTTTGCAGCGAAGTATTCAGCAAGGTCATTAGCTGTGAGGGAGGAGTTGACAGTCATAGACTTAGGAGGAGTGAGTTTAGGGTGTCCTGTTTCTGTGCTTTTTCCATGTATGTGTACGATATGGCCCCTTTGCAGAATGCCTTTTTAAATGCAAACTTGGCTGCTATATTGGCGGGCTTGCACCTCTCGAAATACGGAACTAGATGGCATCTTGCCCAGCACGACCGATCATGTTAGGGAAACATTCATTACCTTGTCTGGCTCCCTTTATATGAGAGACCATTCCTCTCAGGCAAACCAACAGCTTGTTTTGGACAATTCCTGATTGGAAGCAGTTGTGGATGACCTGAGAGAGGACCAAGTGGGGGATGGTTTATCTACCGAGTCCACTCACAGGGATAACTTTGACACCAGCGCCAATCAAATCTTCCAAAATAGTCTGGTACCTGCATTGATCCAGGAAAGTGGATGCCTCGGAGAGCTCCAAAATATCTGAGCCATCAGTTTTTTCATATCAGCCTAAACCGCCAGCAAGTTTACCTCAGAATATAGTTCCAGACATTGCCTGTCAAGACTCTTCATATGCATTATATGCTTTAAACTTTGCTTTGACTTCTCTAATGAAACTTTATAAAGGAAGATTTTAAGACTCACGAAAATACGCTTGTGGCAATTGTAGCAAAATTGAACTTCTTGGAAGGTTACATTTACACAAAAACCAACATGCTTCGGGAGGCTGGTATGGATACGCTAATATCACAATTGCATGGAAATATAGTGGAGAGTGATGATCCAAGTGTTATTCAAGAAGTGTTACTCTTAGTTGTAGAAACAATAGATTCATATGCATTATCGCCAAGTCAACCTGTGTGTCAATGTTAGTAGTGGACAAAGATCCCTGTATTAGAGAGAGGTCCATGTTTTTGAAGCCTTATATGTAAAACTCTCCTGTTTTGGGAAAAAAATGAAAAATCTAAAAATGTATGTTGAATCTAAAAATAAAGGGTTCTACAAGTTTCGTAGATGCTTCAAACAAGTTATTGGCTTCTAATAATGAACTCAATGCACCATTGCAGGTTTCCAGTTTATATCTTAACTGTGAATGTTCTCAGAATGTGCCGGTGACTGCAAAGAAAAATAGTCGAAAGTCAATCAAATCAGTTCAAAGACCAGTGGAAGGGAAACATTTGATTAAACACTTTCTTAAACTGCCGAGTGTTAGAGGAGTTTGATTGCAACAGAGCATTTGTGTGAGTCTCTTGAGGTATCCTTTAGATCTGGGGCTACATTGTTCAACTTAGACCACAAAATCGTAAATGTTGCAGTGGTCGAGTCCCCCTTCAATTCCTTATCGGTTGCCTACACATAAATTGTGGAACACACTGGATTTGGTGTTGGCCAATGCGAATCTTGTCACTGTTCCATCTGTAAAACAGATACTTTGGTCTGACCATTTTTTGGTCACTTGTACTTTTAAAAATAACCAGGTTTTGCCCAAAATTCGCCCATCGCAGGTTTGGCAGCGTGGCTGGTTCTCGCCAGACCTAATGGGTTTTGCTGTGTTGGCCAGAAATACCTATCAGGCAGGGCCTGATTTCTCTTTTTCTACTGTCTCGCTCCCTGTTGACAGCTGTTGACATATTGGTTCCTCGGCGACTTGTTCAACCCTGCAGACTCCCTACCCAACCCTGGTTTACTACCTCCCTTAAAGCTGCATGTCTTAATCTTAGACAACTGGAATACAAGTGGCGCATCACCTATGATCTTTCTGCCAAAGCAAAATATAGAGAATGTTCTGCTGCTTATTTCTCTGCTATTTTTGAGGCAAAAAACTTTACTACGCTCAAAAGGTGGAGACGGCTCTGTCAGCCTAAGGCTCTATTCTCAGTGGTCAGATCCTTATCTGCATCTGAGAAACTTAATCCGGTACTCCCTCCCAGGATAGTTGCGATTCCTTGGCCCAATTCTTTATATAAAAAATTAAGGACATTTGTGCTACAATCCAGGCATCTGTTCCGCCTCCTACCTCTGAGGGTGACCCTATTATCACAAGTGTCTCAACTACAGTGAAAGAGTGGTCCTCCTTTCAATCCTTTACTGAGGAAATGGTTATGGGGGCCAATCAGCGTATTAAGTCAGGCTTCCCTTCTGATGTAATGCCGCTGGCAGTCATGAAAAATCTCTAGTGACATACTTGTTGAACTTACTGCGGTAGTGAATACCTCCTGTCAGCTGGGGGTTATTCCTGCTGAACCTAAGATCACCACTGTTCTCCCCCTCCTGAAGAAGCCCTCACTGGATCCTTCTCTCGCCTTCCCTTTTCTATGAAACTGTTGGAATTCCTGGTATCTCTCTTCTTCCTGGAATCGTCTACCCCCCTCGATCCTGCTCAATCAGGCTTTAGGCCATGTAGGGGCACCAAGAGTGTTTTGGTGTTGGCTCAGGATGACATGGCCAGGCTAGTTGATGCGGGTGGGGGCCCTGATTTTGTTAGATCTCTCAGCAGCCTTTGATACTGTTGACCACCCCACCCTGCTGACCCGCTTATCTCAGACTGGGATTGCCGGCCAGGTCCTAGCCTGGTTTTCATCATTTCTGGCTGACCGCACTCAGGTGCTGTCTCTTCTTCCTTTCCCGCTCTTTCCTTCTCACCTGTGGTGTTCCGCAGGGCTCAGCCTTGTCGCCCATTCTCTTCAACATATATATCTGGCCCCTTATTGTTCTCATCCGCTCCCTCAGCGTCGGGTGCTATTCTTATGCTGATGGCACCCAGTTTTCGATCCGTTTTAATCTTGATCCTACTGAGGTGTCGTCACGCTTCCATCAGTGCCTGGCTGCTGTGGGTGAGTGAATGGGCAGGAACTGGTTGAAGTTGAACGGGGACCAGACAGAAGTTATGGTGGTGGGAGCCCCTCCTGATCCCACCCTCTGGGTGTCCTTTTTCTAGCCCACCTCCCTCACCTGCTCCAGTGATGAAGGTCAAAAACATTGGTGTCACCCTCTCTGCCTCGTTATCTAAGAATGATCAAGTCTCTGCTGTTTGCAAAGTGGGCCATTTTCATCTGAAAACCCTCAAGAGGGTCCTTCCGCTTCTACCTGCTTCTCTTCGTCCACCGGTTGTGGCTGCCTAAAGGTCTGGTTCAGCGACTCCATGCCTCCAGAATTTGGCTGCCTGTGTTGCTACCGGGTCACTGTACGTTGTACATCTCCCTGGTGTTGCGCGCCTTGCACTGGCTTCCTGTCTTCCGGAGAGTTGAGTTTAAGGCACTCTGCATTGTGCATGGAGCACTCCATGGATATTCGGCGGAATAGTTTCAGTCTAAGTTTATCCGTTACCACCCCTCCCGTTCTTTACGCTCCGCATCGATGGGACTGCTGGTGGTTTCCCCCCTAACGTCGTGAACGTATTGGTGGTTGGGCCTTCTCGGTGGCTGCTGCTCGTTTGTGGAACAACCTTCGACTCTCGATTAAGGCCCTTCCTAATCACCTGGCCTTTAGGAGATCCTTAAAGACTCTGTTTCATTCTTTGGTGGCTGTCCCGCTGGTACCTCTGTCTCTCTCTCTCTCTCTCTCTCTCTCTCTCTCTCTCTCTCTCTCTCTCTCTCTCTCTCTCTCTCTCTCTCTCTCTCTCTCTCTCTCTCTCTCTCTCTCTCTCTCTCTCTCTCTCTCTCTCTCTCTCTCTCTCTCTCTCTCTCTCTCTCTCTCTCTCTCTCTCTCTCACTTGCCAGGACTGCAAGTCTAAAATGTCAATAACTGACCCGCATCGCATTTGTTTGTGGTGCTTGGGCGAGAGTCACAACACTGACTGTTCCAAATGCCAGTCGCTGACTGCTAAGGCCTTGCGGGAGCGTAAGGGAAAGCTTCAGGTAGGTAGGGTTTCTAAACCCAGTAAGTCCCGTAAATCTAAGTCCAAGGGGATGTCCACTGATGACTCAAGGGGTGATTCTCTGTGTCAGGAGGAGTCCCGGGGGTCTCGGTCCCAGGAGTGGTTCCCGCCATTAGTCGTCCTTGTGTCTGCATTCTAGGAAGTGCCGTCACTGGTCGCCTTCCCCGTCCTCCGTGCCGTGAGGAAAGTGGCTTGTCTGACCAAGTCCTCGACTCCAGAGACATGGGCTGTTTTTCGGGAGCAGATGCTGGTGATTTTTCAATCGCAGGGCACAATTCAGTCTGCGCCTTCTGACGAAGCCGGCAAGGAACGGTCTCGTACTGTGGCTCGCACGCCTACGGGCTTGGTTCTTCGACATTTAAATAGGCTAAGCCTGGTTTCCATACTACTCTTGAATTACCGGCCTTTATGTCCACAGGTGACCAATTTGTGTCAATTTTTATGTCTAAATTTAGCAGGCAGAAATCACTTCCAGACGAAGAGGAGGTAGTAAGAGCCTTCTAGCGCAAGAGGATGTGGAAGAAGGTATGTATCGTAATAAGGCATTGGAGGATTCACACTGAAGGAACATCCTATGTATCGCCAGCACCACTGCCACCAAGTTATCACATGCTCTTTCCTTTTCATTTATTTATAAAGCCCCTAACAAAGAAGGTAGCAAATCACTTGTCTGTAGATCCTTTTGCTCCTCAAGAGGATATTTTGTTACAGGAAACTTATTGTTTAGAATAAACTAGTTACTGTCTCAATAATGTCAGGTAGGTGATAAATTGCTGTATCTCCCCCTTAACAGACCAATTAAGAAGTACAAGACTCCTCATACTGCTGTTTGTTTCAGAAATCAACCAAAACAGATGAGCTTCAGCTGGTGTGTAATTCTGCCTCCGTGTCTACACTTGTAACTGATATGGACGTGAGGAAAGAGGACATTCTTCAGTCAACCTTGCCAGCTACAAAACGGTGCAGCTGCTTTGCCTAAACACGAAGGAGACCCGTGACATCAAATGCATGCTTTGATTTTCACTACTGGAACGGCATGCAGATAATGGTTTACTGGGAGTAGTTCTATAAAAACATGTAATGAATCAGATGATGGTTTCAGAGGGATGAATGCTGGAATGGTTTGGAGAACAGTTGTGTTTTGAATCCTGCAGGTGTTTTACTTGAATTAAAGGCAAATGTTTTAGATGCACCTTTTGATGATGTTCGGGTCTTCAACTGATGACTAGCAGCCACAGAGACATATGGTGCAGAAGCTGTTGTTTTGCAGGGCTTTCCTTTTTTGGCAAAGGAAGAGCTGCTCTCTTAGAGGTTCTAGGGGTGCCAGCATCTAATGACAGCAACGTAGTTCCAACAACCATCTCTGTGGGTTCAAGCAGAGAACCTTTTGTTCTCTGCTTAAACCTTTCGTTCCAATCCCTGGACTTGATGCCCACCACCTGGCATCTGAGTGTTGATGTTATTTGCTCCCCTCCAATCCACTGCACCTGTCAGGAGGGAGAAAGATTTGCCTCTTGGTTAGGGGCCTGAACATCCTTATGATTTGAAAGATTCTGAATTTTTTTTGGGGGGGGGGATACTCTTTCTTTAAGCTCATCCGTATCTTCCAACAGGAAGAAAACCTTTGTCAAATGATCTACACCAGCTTCAGGAGGAAGCGGAAAACGTATTTCACACAAAACAAAAATCTAAATATTCCAAAAGGAAAAAACAATTAAAGGCATTTACTCAAGGTACATACTAATCTCGTAAAAGCATACAGATCCTTCATGACTCTAAGGCACGTAACCAAGTCCTCCTGGAAGAAAACATTCAAGATGAACTGAAAAAGCGAATTTTGGAGTAAAGAAAGACTTCTTTCTGCACTAGAAGGCCACAGTACAGTAGTTAAGTATTGTTATTGGAGGCTTCCAATCCCAGAAGCTTTGTTACATTTTAATTGCATGTATGAGCGGTTATTCAAAGCCTGAGATTGGCAAAGCTGTGGTTTTCTATTGATACGAAGATGTCAGCCTTCAAACAGTTGCACAATATCCAATTTATGGTGGTTTTGTTCAATTCAAACTGTTTTCATCAACACTGCACAGAGGTAAGTGTAGCCTCTTCTAGCTGGTGTATTTTCTGCATCCATCTGGTGATGTCACCAGACAGTACTAACAAAATTGTTGGGGTCTGATCGTCCGTGTTCCTAGAGTTCCTTTTATATCCTCATGGAGAACATTGCAAGTGCTGGTATGGCAGATTAGATAACAATGAGGAAAAACACAATTTTATCTAGCAGAGGTATCCTTGGAATACAAACCAAATCAGACAAGTGATGCCTTTTCAGGACTTTTTGGCATCGGACAACCTTAATTGGACACTTCCCTGTCAGTGTGTGCTGCACAATTAGATCAAGTACAGGGCAGATCAAGAAACATGTAAACATTAAAATGGGTGAGGCTACAATATGGGGATCGACGTCCAGATTGCAGGTCAATGGGGGTGATTTCGAGGTCTTGGCTGGTGCAACGGGGCACGAGTCAGGGGTGCCTGCTGTCTCCATTGATTTTTGCAGTAGTTATTGAACCACTGAGCAGGGTATATAGGAGGAGACATGAGGAAATGGGCCTTCTAATGGGGGGTGCTAGGCACTGTTTATCGTTCTATGCGGACGACATGCTTTTGTAAGTGCGGAATCCCTTGGTAAATTTAGAACCTGCTATGGATACAGTTGGGGAATTTGGGAAGTTATCTGAGCTAGTTGTCAATGAGTCTAAGTTGGTTATTTATACGTTACCTAAGGAGGTGGGAAGGGAGTTGATGCAATATGGAATGGAGATTCCAGAGGAGGGGTTTAGATACCTACGGGTCAGGGTGAACTGGCACTGGTTGTACCGGTATAATGTTAATAAGTTGCTAGATGCTTTTGGGAGATTTACGGCCTTCTGGACCAGATTTCCCATCTCTGATGGGGCAAATGGCTCTGGTAAAGCTGATTATGCTTCCCAGATTCTTATATGTTCCAGGTGATGCTCATGGTATTTAAGGATGTGAGTTTTCGAGCTCTTCATGTTAAGTTGACACGATTGTTATGGAAAGCGGTGGGAGGTGCCATGAATTGCATTGGGCACCTGGCAGTTTCTGGCTGGAAAGGGGGAAATTGGGATTCCAAATTTTAGGGCACAGTATTGGGTATCCGTGCTGCAACATATGGTGGATTGGTTTGTGCAGCTACATAAGGACTGTATCACTGGGAGGATTGCAAAGGAATC
Organism: Ambystoma mexicanum; assembly: GCF_040938575.1. Taxonomy (NCBI): domain Eukaryota; kingdom Metazoa; phylum Chordata; class Amphibia; order Caudata; family Ambystomatidae; genus Ambystoma; species Ambystoma mexicanum. The sequence goes on from NC_090932.1 coordinate 1,607,760,536, forward strand.
GGCACCAAGCAAGGTTTTGGAATTAAATGGGAGGAAAGGACTGGGAGCTTGGGCGACTTGTGACTCCGATCGCCACCATTATTCGGATCTGGTGGATGGCCACCAGAGGGATTGGCGAAAGATTTCCCTTTATGCTGGCGATACCTTTATGCTACAGCAGACTACGGCCTGTATCTTGCAGAGTGTGGGGGGGCTGGTGTTGGTCTGCTCAGACATGAGGGGTTGATAGGGAATGTGTATAAGGAGGAGAAGTATATCACTTATAGGGAGTTACAGGTTGCTCTCCCCATGGTTTGCCCTAACTTTTTAGAATTTGCTACTATGATTGCAGGGGTGAGGGAACCCTGGGATGGGTTCCCAGCTAGCCCTCGTGTATACGGGATGAATGTGACTCTGCTGCGATTGGGGAATGGGGAGGAACGTTGCGGTGGACAGTGATGAACAAGCTATCAATGGGTGTGAACTGAGACGGAAGTCGGAATTGGACTTGGGGGGTGGGGGGCTGTCAGTTCATGGATAGGGAATGGTTACGGGTTCTCGGACATGATAACCAAGTATCGAAGAATGCCTGGTTCCAGTGGATACAATGTAAGATCGTACCGAGGGTGTATAGAACGCCAGTCACGGTGGTAAAGATGGTACATGGAGCAGATGTGAACTGCTGGAGGTGGAGACGAGGACCTTTTTACATATGCGATAGGTTTCTGGGAAATGATTGTCAAAGAGCTATTCAGGCTGGTAGCGGTGAGGATGCAACTAACTGTTCAACAGTGCTTGCTGGAGCTCGGGGCTAAATACAGTGCCTTTAGAATACTTTAATCACAGTCTCTGCGGCAATAAAGACCCTAGGTGTATGCAGGGTTCCACCCTGTCAATGGAAAGACAGGTCAATGCTATTTCATCCTCCGCTGCGCTCACAACAAAAATGATCAATGCAGTGAAACCACATTCATCACCAAAAACCTGCCTCAAAATTGCAAGAGCCACTATTGGCGCAAAGTTGGACTACTGTAACGTCATCCTCCTAGGGACATCAGCCAAAAACCTTAAATTACAAATCACGCATAATAATGCGCTCAGAGCTGCCCTAAGTATCCCTAGGAGAGAGCACGTTTCTCAGGCCAGACGAGACGCCCACTGGCTCCCAATTAAAGAACGCATACTGTTCAAAGTGCTAACCATCACACACAGGTGCCAGTCTCAAACTGCCCCCGCGTATCTGGTGGAACGAATTCATCAGAGGCCCTCACCCAGATCAAAGAGAGACTAATACACACACCAACTCAGTCTTGGCCTTCAATAAAGCCAAGGCTGGCGGTACCAGCTTCCAAGTGCAAGCACCTAAATCATGGAACGCCCTACCACCTAGACTCAGAAAGGAAAACTCTCTCTTGACGTTCAGAAAAGCTCTAAAAACCAAGTCATTCAACCGAGACTGTTACCTTATTGTTGCTCCAGTGTAACCACGGAACTCTCTGATTGCATGCATTACTGTAAACTTTCTCATGTCACTTCTACTAACCTGTTTGAAATTGGACCCAAGTGAATATTCTGTAACAGTGCTACGATGCCTCAGGGCCGTTGTGTGCTTTATAAATGGAAAGAAATAAAAAATAAATCAAGGGGCACCATGTAGTCGGAATGGTAGGACCTTAAAATGAAACAGTCCCACAGGGGTGGAGAAAGCTGTTTTCTCTTTGTCTTCTGGTTTCAACAGGACCTGCCAATAGCCCTTGGTCAGATCAATCGTGGAGAGATGCACGGCAGAGCCCAGTCGATCATTGAGGTAGCCAATCCTAGGCTTAGGATAATTATCAAACTGGGACACTGCATTTAATTTCAGAAATTGATACAAAACCTCCACAATTGATCAGGTTTTGCCACCAGGACTATTGGCAAGCACCAAGGACTTCGGGAAGGTGGCTCTATTAAGTCTGTGGCCAACATCATCTCCACCTCCTGGAAAACAATTTCCTTGAGTGCCTCCGGAATCTTGTGTGGTTTTAAATTGATGACTTGACCTGGGGGGAGTGTGGATATGATGAAAACCCCCTTTTACTCTTCCAGGTTCACAGTGGAAGAGTAAAAGTGAATTGGGTTAAAAATCCTGGATGTTTTGCCTTTAGGATTTAGGGCGATCATTGGGTATTAGGTTGACCCCATCTATTTCTTCAGCCAAATAACTAGCCAAATAACTAGCCATTACTACGGATGTTGATTCAGCTGGGTCTTCCTCCACTCATTCAAAAGATTGATGTGATAGATCTGTGGTTTGGCCAGTCTGACTGTCTGGCAAATGTGGTAATGACAAGGGCCGGTTTATTCTATGATTTCATTTGGTCTATGCCAACAGGAAATAATGTTATGCTTTGAGGTGGGAAGTAGCAGAAGGACATTATGGCCAATAGAGAATGATCATGTGATAGCCTTCTTGTCATAATTGGTCTTCTGCTGTTCTTGGGCCTTACCCAGGTGAGAGTGAACTATGGATCTTACTACTGTCATACTGCCATATGGTCTTTTAGATGCTGAGTAGTTTCGGACAGTGGTAATACTGCCTCCTCCCTTTCCTCCCAGGTCTCCATCAGCATGTCTAGGACATCTTGTGGGTCTCGCCCGTAAAGAAGTTCAAAAGGTGAAAAAGCGAGGGAGACTTGGGGAGCTTTTCAGATCGCGACTAGTGCCCAGGATATCGTCATATCCCAATTCCTCCGGTCGGCCTCAACCAACTTCTTAAGGAAGTTCATCAAAAAGTCTTGGCTTGAATGGTTTGGTCTAACTTGGCGACATCTGACAGTAATGAAAGAAAATCAGAATAGCTTCATTCAGTGCATTGAGTCCATTAAGTTGCGTCTCACCAGGTGCAGGGTTTAGCTAAGTGAAAGACCCCTTGAGAAACAATGTGAAGTATGAATATCCCGAAAAGAGACTGCGCCAGATATTTACAGAAAACATTTATTAGTCAGAAATGCCCTTAAAAAAGATGACACGTGTTTCGGTCCTCCAAGGACCTTTTTCAAATCAGGGCTAATGGTCTGTTGTAGCACCATATAATCATAAAGCACATGAACACACACCTAGATAATCACATTAATAAACATGTGTATGTATCAAAATTCAGGTGACAAGAAAAGGTAATTTGTGCATTCAAAGATAAAGTACAAATACATGAAACAAAATATATCGAATAAAAACCAATACAATAAAAACAAAAATGAAAAACCAGACAAAAATAGGACGGGAAAAGGGGGTGGAGAAAGCAAGGGGTGATAATTAGAGAGAGGTAGATACAAAACACTTATTAGTTTAGATACGATATTCTATGATTGAACATTTTTGAATTCATTTGTAAAGGTTCATGTCAAAAAATATAAAGTTGTTTACCTTGAAGTCATCTAAATGCCCCTGTCACATAATGTGAAAATAAGACCTCCATATATTGAACGGGTTAAATCCCTGTAAGTGTGAGATAATATAATCAGACTACTGTCATACATGGTTTGTTACAGAGTTAAATAATTGAAGGCGCACGTTTGAGTGCGCGAAATTACACGTATTACTAGGTGCGGGAGGCCGCAAAAAGCCAGACGAAACATATACGTTTTGATAAGTTACAGACTGAAGTCATACTTAGTCCGAGATTTTCAATATAAGAGATTACACAAATTATTGAATAACAGAGTCAGATACATATAAAAGCACACATTCGCGTGCGCGAAGTTACACGTATTATTGAGTTGCAAAGTCAAGTGAGTGAAAACGCACGTTTGCGTTCACAAAACTACACGTATTTCTGGGTGCGGCGGGCCGTGAGAAGCCCGAGGAAAATATACGTATTATTGTGTTCCGAAGCCAAGTGGATAAGAGCGCACATTCGCGTGCGCGAAGATTACACGTAAAACTGGATGCGGCGGGCCGTGAAATGACAGACGGTCTCTTACCTGCTGTTTCTAATACAAGCATCTGATCGCAAGTTGCTAAGAATCCCGAGGGGGCGCCATTAGGCGTCCTCTCTGTGATTATATCTGTTGCTATGGTGAAGAGTACCCTGGTCAGTCCTTCCTCCATGTCTAGTCACATGCTACACAGGCAGCCATAGTTAAAGGGAGTCTAGTTACATTAGGAAGTGTAGTAAAAAGCAGTACATTAAATAGTGAAGATGGCCAGACACAGATCAGGTATCAATTTACGCATAAAAAGTGCATAGGAATACAAAGGGAAATAAAGTAATCTATCTAGGGTAGGCATGTCGAGTAATGTCGTTCTACTTCTCATACTACTAATGGAAAGGGACAGGTCCCTATTGCATAATATTAGTGAGATGGTAAACAAATACGGAATCACATTAAACACAGCATAATTATTAGTCAAGTTCTTATAAGAATGACACCATTTCATTGTCTGTGTTGAGGCCAAGTACTGTAAAATTAAATTTACAAATTATTTGTGCCTCTGTTTGTCTGTTTCTTTTCTCTGTCGCCTCCACGTCTTCCTAGCGACACTCTTTGGAGTCCAATAAACTGAATGTCCGCTTTGTTATCCATTTGGTGTTTCTCTTGCCAGTGACAAGCAAGAGGCAGTCTAGGATCTTGGCTTCTGATTTTAGCAAAATGTTCACGCCCTCTGGTCCTGAGTTCCCACTCTTTTCATTGTCTGTGATAAGACCTTTTCGATGCCATTCAAGAATTTTGAGTTCCAATTCTTGTACAATCTCCTTTGTTGGGTTAGCTGGTAGTTTTTCATAACAGCCTGGGGTGTTGAGGTGTCTATTAGCCATTTCCAGATAGTTATCCCGGTCCATAATAACGATGTTCCCTCCCTAATCCGCTTCTTTGATTATTATTGAGCGGTTGGTTTCCAATTGGTGTAAGACTTATTGTTCTCTAAGGGTGAGATTAGGTTTTAACCTTGATTGCAGTTGTCTCTGGTCCATTCTATAGAGATCTTGGGATACTGCCTTGTAGAAGGTGTCAATGATGTTGTCAGCTGCTAAATGGGGTACAAATCTAGATGTTGGTTTCAGTTCCTTGATTGGTAACGTATCAGGTTTCACGTTAAGGTCTCTTAGTACATTTGTGATTTCATAGTCCATTGGTTCTGCGATTGATCTAAGTAAATGAATGTCTTCTATTTCTTTAATAATAATCAAAGAAGCGGATAAGGGAGGGAACATCGTTATTATGGACCGGGATAACTATCACAGACAATGAAAAGAGTTTTCTCATAATCAAAGATCCAACCATACCAATCATGTATTTCTTACCTAAGGTTCACAAAGAATATGACTTGATACCAGAGGGCCGTCCTATTGTTAGCGGGATAGGTTGGTCAACTGAGAACATCTCACAGTATTTGGATAACATTTTGAGACCCAGGGCCACAAAACTAAAAGCATATCTTTAGGACACGACAGATGTTATCATGAAACTGCAATCTTAGAAATGGGAGGAAGACTGTCTTTTAGCAACCATGGATGTGAAAGCATTGTACACATCAATCCAACACTCATGGGCCTTAAAAACTATTGACCATACCTTTAGGGAGGACTCAGCTTCGATGTACCATCAAATTGCAATGATCAAGGAAATGTTAGAACTATCCTTACAGTGTAATATCTTCAACTTCAATAATGTATACTTTAGGCAAACTAGAGGCGTTGCTATGGGCACTAAATATGCCCCAGCCCTAGCAAACCTCTTTATGGGCCTATTTGAGGGTTCAGTTATCTACCAGGATAAAGCTTATCAGAAGGAACTTGTACATTGTCAAGGTATATTGATGATGTGTTGATTTTATGGAAAGGCACAGAATTGGAGTTCATAGCCTTCCAAAACAGAATCAATGTTAATGAAATGGGTATCTAATTCACTGGTTTCTGCGACGCAAAGAGTATAAACTTTCTTGATCTTACAATATATATTGAACAGAACCAGATTAGAATGTGCACATTTCGTAAGCCTTCGTAGGTCAACGCTACCTTACACGCCACAAGTTGCCATCATCGACCAACGATTCTTAATATACCATCGGGGGAATTTCTTAGAGCAAGAAGAAACTGTCAAACCAGAGAACTTTTTGAGAAAGAATGTAAGCTATTGCAATAAAGATTCCTAGCTAGAGGATATTCAAAAAAATGTGTCAACAAAGCCTTAGACAAAAGCCTGCTAGTAACACAGGAAGAAACTCACAACCTATCATTGGTTTCATCACCAAATATGGCAACGATCATAAATACGTGAGAAAAATTCTGGCCAAACATTGGCATCTTCTGAAATTGGATGACCATATTTCCAATTTTGTCGACGAAAAACTCAGAATCATTTTCAAGAGAGCTCAGACACTGAAGAATAAACTAAGCCCTTCGAAATTACCAGACCTAACGGAAGAAACATCCAATTGGTTAAAAACCACTAATGGTTTTAGGAAATGCGGGACTTGTACCATGTGCAAATATACACATGCAAAAAAAGACTCTTTCTCGAGTAGTAACAATAAGACTTTGAAAATCAAACAACCCATAAACTGCAGGACAAAATATGTGGTTTACGCAATTATCTGTGTATGTAATCTGGTTTACATTGGGAGCACCATCAGAGAACTCAGGACCAAAGTGCGTGAACATTTTGCTAAAATCGGAAGCCAAGATCCTAGACTGCCTCTTGCTTGTCACTGGCAAGAGAAACAACAAATGGTTAACAAAACGGACATTCAGTTTATTGGCCTCCAAAGAGTGTCGCTGGGAAGACGTGGAGGTGACAGAGAAAAGAAACTTAGAAAAACGGAGGCGAAAATAATTTGTAAATTTAATTCTACAGTACTTGGCCTCAACACAGTCAATGAAATGGTGTCATTCTTATAAGAACTTGACTAATAATTATGCTGTGTTTAATGTGATTCCGTATTTGTTTACCATCTCACTAATATTATGCAATAGGGACCTGTCCCTTTCCATTAGTAGTATGAGAAATAGAACGACATTACTCGACATGCCTACCCTAGATAGATTACTTTATTTTCCTTTATATTCCTACGCACTTTTTATGCGTAAATTGATACCTGATCTGTGTCTGGCCATCTTCACTATTTAATTTACTGCTTTTTGCTACACTTCCTAATGTAACTAGACTCCCTTTAACTATGGCCGCCTGTGTAGCATGTGACTAGACATGGAGGAAGGACTGACCAGGGTACTCTTTACCATAGCAACAGATATAATCACAGAGAGGACGCCTAATGGCGCCCCCTCGGAATTTTTGGCAACTTGCGATCAGACACTTGTATTAGAAACAGCAGGTAAGAGACCGTCTGTCATTTCACGGCCCACCGCATCCAGTTTTACGTGTAATCTTCGAGCACGCGAATGTGCGCTCTTATCCACTTGACTTTGGAACTCAATAATACGTATATATTTTCATCGGGCTTCTCACGGCCCGCCGCACCCAGTAATACGTGTAGTTTCGCGCACGTGAACGTGCGTTTTGACTCACTTGACTTTGCAACTCAATAATATGTGTAACTTCGCGCACGCGAATGTGTGCTTTTATATTGTATTGTATTGTATTGTTTATTTGATAATGCGCACAAAACCCAGGGGTAGCCGGGTGCAGCAGGTACAAGGTTACTTAAGCTTGGGTTACATACAGAGTATAGGCGAGAAACAACATAACAGTACAGTAAGAACATATCAATACACGCCGTGTGGAAGGAAAAAAAACTAGCATATTGTAGTTTTGAGGGAGTGTACAGGTGTAGGTATGAGAACAGAATCGATTTGGACAACGGTATCATGGTCATTGGGTGCCACGAGAGTTAGTTGTCATTTGTCCAGAGCCAGTTTTTTACCTTGCATCTAAAATTGGAGTAGGGTAAGTTGGCTCTCAGTGCAATGGGCAGTGCGTTCCAGGCCTGGGCAGCTTTGACAGGGAAGCTTGCTCCGCCCGCTTTGGAACGTCTGAATCTAGGGGTTTCGAGCAGGTAGTGGTTAGTAGCCCTAGTATGGTGCCTGGATGATTTTCTAGTCAGTCTGGCTGAGATGTAGGGGGGAGCAGTGTTGTTGAGCCCTTTATGGGTAAGCGATAGTGTCTTGAGCAGGACTCTGTCGCTGATTTTGAGCCAGTGGTGGTCTTTCCTAACGTTTGAGATATGTGCTTTGCGGGGTATGTCAAGGGCTGCTCTAAGAGCGTTGTTTTGAAGGATTTGCATTTTATTTATGATGGATTTGTTGGCACCTGCATAGAGGGCATTGCAATAGTCCAGTTTGGACATGACTAATGCATTGGCAAGCATGATGCAGTTGGTTTTAGAGAGGTAAGGTCTACAGGTCCTGATTAATTTGCAGGTGTACGCTGTAGAGGATGCCAGGGTGTTAACCTGTTTTTTGAGGGATAGAGTGGAATCGAGGTAAAAGCCCAGGGTTTTTACCTCGGTGGCCACCTTGATTGTGTTGCCATCTATGTTGAAATTACGATAGTTGGGGCTCAGTTTTTTTAGGTTAGAGTCGGAACCCAGTATTAATATCTCAGTTTTGTCGTCATTTAGGCAGAGGCCGTGGGAGGCCATCCATGCCTGAATGAGGAGGTAGATTTTGTTTACTAGAGCCGTATCTTCGACAAAGTTCCCTGATAGAGGTATGAGAATCTGCGTATCGTCCGCATAATTTGTGTAGGTTACCCCTAATTTGTCAAGTTTGTCGAAGAGAGGCTTAGTAAAGATATTGTACATAGTCGGGGAGACGCATGAGCCTTGTGGGACACCACAAGTGATCTGGATTGGGTCCGCTGCTGCTACAGGGGAGAACACTCTCATCGAACGGTTGGCTAGGAAGGATTGTACCCATGCTATAGCTTCACTTGAGAAGTGAGCGGCAGTCGCTAGATGGTTGCATAATACTGCGTGATCCACAAGGTCAAAGGCCGCTGACAGGTCAAGGAGGAGGAGCATAGCTGTGTTACCTTTATCCTTCAGCTCGTCAATTTGTGTCTTGAGGTCAATGAGGGCTGTTTCGGTACCGTGTAGTGGTCTGAAGCCAGATTGCCGTGTACCTAACAGTTGGTGCGTCTCCAAATGGTTTTGGATTTGGAGGTAGGCTACTCTATCAATGATTTTAAGGAGAAATGGGACCGTAGTAATAGGCCTGTAGTTAGTGGGGATAGCTGGGTCAAGTGTCTGTTTTTTGAGAAGGGGGAGAACCCAGGATCCTTTAAGGTTGGTAGGTACAGTGCTCGTGTTGAAGGAGGCATTGATAAGTTTCGAGATGAAGGGTGCTAGATCTCTAGCTGCATCCTTAATGATTTGCGCAGGGCAGCTGTCGCCTTGGCAATTTGACGGTTTAAGGGACAGAATGACCTTTTCAGTTTCCAATATAGAGATATTGGTGAACCTGAAGGGTTTACCGTTGTTTTGGGGGGGTATGCTGGGTAACTCCTTCAGTGGGGTGGTGTGAGTACCATGAGGGCGCAAGGAGGCTTTTTTCTCAGCAATTTTAGATTGAAGGGTTGTGATTTTATTTGCTAGAGCATTTTGGATGCTAGTGCACCAGGATTTGTCCTTGGGGACATTGTCTGTGGGGGCAATAGGGTTTTCCAATTCACGAAGAATAGTGAAGAGCTCTTTGGAATTAGAATTGGCTTTACTGATTCTATGATTGAATGAGTCTTTTTTCGTTTGAATAATTTCCTTTTTGTATTTTTTGGCAAAGTTGGCAAGTGTGGTTTTATTGTCGGCAGAGGGAGTATGCCTCCAAATAGCTTGGAGTTTGCGTTTTTGGATACGCATTTCTTTGAGATGGGGGGTGAACCAGGAGTTGAGGTGAGTTTCACGTTTACTTTTATGGAGTTTGGTAGGGGCAATCAAGTCTAGAGCTTTGGTCATGGCGTTGTTAAATGATTCAACTAACTCACTAGGGTTGGAGTCATTAGGACTAGCTATGAGAGTTGGTAGGAGAAGTGGAAGTAGTTTTTCAGCTGTGATTTCTTTTTTACTTCTTGTTGGCATGGGGGGTGCTATTTTATTCTTATTGGGTTTGGGAGGTTCGATGTTGGCTGTGAAGCATATAAGATGGTGGTCAGTCCATATTTGAGGTAGGATACTGGAGATGGTGATGTTGCAGTTGTGGTTGGCTATCCAGTCTAGCGTGCGGCCTTTTGTATGTGTAGGAGCTAGGACATTTTGGGTGATGTCGTGATTGGCTAGAATAGATTGGATTGCTTGTGCTTGTTTGTCTTCAGCGTCATTAAAGCCTAGGTTAAAGTCGCCTAGTAGGAGGAGCTGAGTGGAGTCTTTAATGCTGTCAGTGAGGAGGCTAGATAGGTCTTCCTCAAAGTTGCCTAGTGGGCCTGGTGGTCTGTACACAAGAAGTATTGTTAGTGTGCTGTATGTATCTGACTCTGTTATTCAGTAATTTGTGTAATCTCTTACATTGAAAATCTTGGACTAAGTATGACTTCAGTCTGTAACTTATCAAAACGTATATGTTTAGTCTGGCTTTTTGCGGCCTCCCGCACCTAGTAATACGTGTAATTTCGCGCACGCAAATGTGCGCTTTCACTTACTTGACTTGGAAACTTAATAATACGTGTAATTTCGCGAACGCAAACGTGCGCTTTCACTCACTTGACTTTGTAAATCTATAATACGTGTAATTTCGCGCACGCGAACGTGCGCTTTCATTCACTTGATCTTGAAACTCTATAACACGTGTAATTTCGCGCATGCGAACGTGCGCCTCTAATTATTTAACTCTGTAACAAACCATGTATGACAATAGTCTGATTTTGATATTATCTCACACTTACAGGGATTTAACCCGTTCAATATATGGAGGTCTTATTTTCACATTATGTGACAGGGGCATTTAGATGACTTCAAGGTAAACAACTTTATATTTTTTGACATGAACCTTTTACAAATGAATTCAAAAATGTTCAATCATAGTATATCGTATCTAAACTAATAAGTGTTTTGTATCTACCTCTCTCTAATTATCACCCCTTGCTTTGTCCACCCCCTTTTCCCGTCCTATTTTTGTCTGGTTTTTCATTTTTATTTTTATTTTTATTGTATTGGTTTTTATTCGATATATTTTGTTTCATGTATTTGTACTTTACCTTTGAATGCACAATTAACCTTTTCTTGTCACCTGAATTTTGATACATACACATGTTTATTAATGTGATTATCTTGGTGTGTTTTCATGTGCTTTATGATTATATGGTGCTACGACAGACCATTAGCCCTGATTTGAAAAAAGGTCCTTGGAGGACCGAAACACGTGTCATCTTTTTTAAGGGCATTTTTGAGTAATAAACGTTTTCTGTAAATGTCTGGCGCAGTCTCTTTCCGGGTTATTCATACTTCACAACTTCTTAAGGATACTTTTCAGAGTTTTATTAAAGCGTTCCACTAGCCCATCCATCTGAGGATGATAAACGGATGTTCTAAGGGTTTTGATCTGGAGGATCCGTTTAACCTCGGCCATGAATCGGCTCATACATGTTTTACCTTGATCCATTAGGATCTCTTTAGGGAAACTCACCCGGGACAAGAAGGGGATGAGATGCTTAAGTATCATTTGCGAGATGTTGTTTCGCTTAAGGAATGCCTTGGGGTAGCAGGTGGCATAATCCAATATTGCCAATATATATTGGTTACCAATTTGTAAAGGTTCTATGGGTCCCACGATATCCATCCTAATATGGGAGAATGCTACATCAATAATTGGGAGGGGTTGTAAGGGAGCTGGTGGAGGGCACTGTGGGGTAGTCTTCTTCCACAGGGTGCATGTTACCACAAAGTTTTTAATGTCTGCGTAGACTACTGGCCAGCTAAACCCACTTACAACTTTCCCTTGGGTCTTAGTGGTCCCCAGATGTCTTGATGTAAAAAGAGGATAGGCGATTTCTAACACATCATTTGATGGCTTCTGGGTATCACTATTTGAGAATGCGGGGCAACCTCTGTACTGGTGCCTCCCTGGTATGGTAACCCCTGTCTCAGAGAAAAAAATGGATCCTCTTTTTTTTTTCTCCCTCACTTCCTCGTAAGTGGTTCTGAGAGAGGCCTCCGCTAACATGGGGTCATTACGTTGCGTTGAGTGAAGGCCAAATCAAGGATGATCTTGAGTTCATCATCACTAGAGGTGGTCATTCGGTTCTTCGTAACTTCTTCAAAACCTTTGGTTCCTCGCCCAGTGATATTGGTCTCAAATACCTCCATGAATTTAGGAAACAAGGCGTTCCCGAGGATACCCTGTGCCACCTTTCTCCATAGTTGAATGTGATGGGAAAATTTGCTGTTATTCTCTAGCAATATCTTGACATCCCTCTATAATTGGGGTCCACCACACCAGCCATCACGTCCGGGCCATGTTTCCAAGCAAGCCCCGACTTGGAAGCCAATCGCATATAGGTACTGTGATGAATCTAACAACCTCATCACTAATCCTTTGGAGGGAAGCGCCTCTTGCGTGGCCAGGGAAAGGCAGAAGCTACCTGAATCTGGGTGTGGCTATCTGCGGGAGGACCACGTGGGAGAAGATAAACTCCAGATGGATAATCCAATACTCGATCGAAATAATCCAGTAATGTAGTGGGGCCGATATTGACTAGAAAGCATGTCAAGCTCCGCCACCTACATGTCTTGGAAGAAACAAAGCTATAAAGTGAGGAAGGACACATTTGAAACCGCACCATAAAATCTTGTTGAAATACAGCTGCCATAAAGCAAAGTTACCTGCACTACACTAATAGGAGACAGATAGGGCCTAGCATGAACGAGTAGTTTGCTTTAAATAGTATAGATTAGGTGACCGCTAAGAGGGTACAGAGTTGAGGGACTCATTACACTGATTAGATTGCAGGTAGATGAGGCTGCTGCACACCCATAGGGAGGGGCATTGACAATTACAACAGAAATACTATTATTGCAAGCATGATCACAGATCAGGAATCTGATGAGTATGTAAGGAGATTACATTGGAAAATCAAAAGAATGACGAGAGTACGTAGATATTGAGCAGAGGAGAAAAGAGGTGAGCAGATATATAATGCCAGAAATATTGAGGGAAGGAAATGGGGCGGAAACCCCAGAGAAAAGGGGCAGGGATGTGTTGTCAGAGGTAATGAGTGGAATATATGTAAGGGAACCCCTTAAGAGAGTAAGTTTTGATTTTCCAATTGAGGATGATGGAAGCGAAGAAAGTGAGATGTGTACAGAGTGGGAAGACATTGACGAGGATGATGGGGAAGAAGAGACGACACAAGCCTCATAAATAGACATGGCTGGACCAGATGAAGAGGAGACATGAGTTGCTTGGACAAAACAAGAGCACATATCCACCTCTTACATCAGTAATCCTGATAAATGAAGACCGTAGATTGTCATATTTATTGCGAGACATTTGCTGGCACGCCAGCAACACCATAGCATTGAAAAAGAGGAGGCATGTAGCTGCGCCCACAGGCGAAAAGGAATAACGCAATTCCTGCTGCTCCACAAGGCATTAGGGCTGCCCCACTATACTCCATGGAATCAGACAGACCAACATTATTTGATGGATAAGTTGCCATCGATCACAGCTGGGGTGGGTACAAGGATTAACAGATTGGAGCGAGAGACATTTGGCATAGCGTTAGCTATAGGTGACATGAACAGCATGTTTACATCCATATTAGGTGACCGGGCAGAGGATGTGTGGAATGGTGCAGGCTATTCTGCAGTGACAGAACAAGACACCAAATATGATGGGTCACTGTTCAATAATTGCAGAGCCAGTGTATGGAAGGCACTGAGGGTGCTATTTCTAGACCAACCTGACATGAGCGCCATCATGACTAGGAATATGGGCCCTACTGCCTACATCCAAGACATTAAGGAACATTGGTGTTTGGAAACTGAGGATCAGTGGGATAAAAATATACCCGTGTTTTATCATGTTTTATGTCAGGGCCTTCCTGAAGAAGTACAGAGACAGTTAAAAAAAAAATTGTGGGGATCAAAATGAGACCATTGCAAGAAATACAAGTGACTATTGTCCATCACTGTAGGTTAAAGCAAAATAAGGATTGAAGGAAAACAGAAGAAAGGCAGAAGGAAGAAGCAAAATTGGTGCAGAAGAAATAAAACAAAATGGCAGTAGAAGGAGTGGTATTGACAAATGCAGGAGATGGAAATAGTGGACCCGGAGCGGTCATGGGTGGTCATTTTGCAGGAAGAGGGAAGAGTAGTTTTTACCCCAGAGGAGGAAGAGGATTTGGTTTTGGAGTGCCACAAGGAGGGTTTGTTGGGGGACAGCCCTGCTTTGGAGGATCGGGGGAGCCCCGGTGCGGTATGGTGGACATGTAGGAAAATAGGACATATTTCACGAGTATGCAGAAGTAGAGGGTTAATGCAGCCAGGAGGAATATCATATGAGCCAAGAGGGGGGTGGCATATCATCACCATATAGTACACCACAGCAAGATTATGGGACTCATTACACGGTAGGCGGTGGACCAAGGTGCTAAAAGAGAAAAGGGGCAGGGAAAAGGGGCAGCACCTTGGTCCATGCCGGTAAAATACCGCACCGCCTTGGTGGAAAGGGGAATTACCGCCCTATTCCAAGGTTGGCGGGGCGGTAATTCCCCCTTCCACCATTGCCCTTCCCCATTCCCATTTTTGCCCCATAGGGCATAATGGGAATGGGGAAGGTGCTAATTACGATACCGCAAATTTGCGGTGCCGTAATTAGCACCAAGGTCCCTTAGCGGGTTGGTTTTTAACGCCTGCTAAAAGCAGGCGTTAAAGTACCAACCCGCTAAGGGACCTCGTAGTAAGACAGTAAGGGTTAACAGTCACCATTACCGTTACGGTGACCGTTAACCCTTACTGCCTACTGTGCAATGAGGCCCTATGTCTACTATGATTATACACAATATCAGACACAGCAGGAGCAACCAGTGCAGCAACCTCAAAGGCCACAGATACAGCCACAGATAGCACCTGTTACGCTCACCTGGCTCCCACAGAGGTGTCGATCTGGACTTGACTGCTGTGGTCTCCACCAATGTGACGCGTAGGGCCGAGATGATGGACTGGACTGGCCCACCTAGCTTCGTTTGCTTTGCCCGTAGGAATATTCTTCAGCAAATGGAGAAAGGGAATTAACCACCCGTGGAGTTGAGCGTAAATCCCCCACCCCGCTGTTATCCCCACTGATCACCTTGGATGTCACCTCTTATAGTCTCAACTGATGATTTGAAAAGATGCACTCCATCCTGCATTGAGCGCAGGGGCTCGTAGATAACCAGTTGCTTCACTGGCTCGAAGGAATTGGTGAGTTCCAGGACAATATTGACTCCGATATTCCCGGCAAGATGCCGTATGTATGTAGTTCGTAAGAGTTCAAATGCCTGACTTTCACTCTTGTCCGATTCCTTGCAGGTTGCAGCTTGACCCTACTGAAGAGTTCCTCGTGGCAACCGGTAATGTTCTGGTAAGGATTTGTATTATCCAACACAGTTCGATAAAATAATGTCCATATGGAACCTGTTGCTTTCTCCCTTATTCAGGCGCTGAGAGAAAGTACGAAGTCTCGGGGAATAATACCACCGGCGGTAAAATCAGGTAAGTCTTTTGTGGTGAGGAGGGTTCCCCTTGTTAGTCCCTTGTTTCACCTTGCTGTCCTTTTGTTTCCCCTTAGGGGCCGGGGTTTGGCTAGGATGCAGTGGAAGCTGCGCTGACCCATGAATAAGAATAGTACCCCCGGTGGTAAAATCAGGTAAGTCTATGGGGGGTATTCCTCTGTGTATTCCCTTGGCTCACCTTGCTGTTCTTGTCTTCTCCTTAGGTGCCGGAGTGCGGCGGGAACATGCAGGAGGATGCAGTGAAATGTGAAGATGCTGCGAAGGCCGGTGAGTTCAGCGTGGCGCTGCAGCAGGCGAGGCGACGCGCATAAAATAACTTCTTTCTTCCAGCTCGAAGGCGCGATGGATCGGGAATTCAGGTAAGGATCAAAGGTATTGCTCTTATTCTAACCTCTTCTCCTTCTGTTCCTCCCTTTTTCTAGGAGCTCCAAACTCGAGGCGGGCGTGGCAGAAGACTGGATGCAGACTTGCAGGCACGGTGAGCGTTACGCTGCTGGATGCAGAATAACGCAAAGCGTGTGCTGCTCTTCCGCCGTGGTTTAAAAAGCCTTCCAAAGTAGTCCCAGGTAAGTATTCCTCCCCAGCCCCACCCAAGTAAAAAAATAGTCCATAGGTAAAATAGTCCCTTCCAAGCCTTGTTTGGCTTGGAGCTCTTGCAGCATGGTCTGCATCAGGTAAGTTTGCAGCATGGTCTGCATCAGGTGAGTTTTAATCTATGAGCCTGCAGCCTATGGCGCCAGGACTGACTCTCCATATGAGCCTGGTGCCATAGGCGCCAGCACTGCACCCAAATAGCCCCTAGCGGGGGTTGTTGGGCTTGCTTGGGGTAACTTGGTGCCTGCTTCCGGGGTTGCTGGACTTGGTCTGGGTCCCCGGGGGTAGGCATCATGACAGCACCACAACAAACGCAGCAGGCGTTGATGCCACAGCAATCACCGAATGCAGTGCAACCACTGGAAGCAGTGGCACAGTGGAATACAAACATCTTGCCACAGGCACAGATACCCCGGAAATGAGGAGTGGCGGTGGTAGGGGGGAACCCTTTTACAAGTACAGGACTGAACATATACCCCCAATAGGACAGCCCACACAGTAACTCGATGTATCCAATCAGTAACCACAGAACCTGAACAGGAGCCAAGGATGGAGGTCTCTATAGACAATCAGACTCATTCTTTCTTAGTTGACATTGAGGTGACAAAACAATTCTGTGTCAGAGAGGGGAGATATTCAATGTTGGGAGTATCCATGGACACGCAAGGCTATTCTGGGGCAATACATATGGTTTCTTTCACTGACAGCATCTTATCCCATTCCTGTATTCCTGGAAGACACCTGTTGACATATTTCAAAGAACTCTTATGGCCAACTCAACATGTAAATATCCTTCACAGAGGACACAGGAATATGCTTTGCCAGACAGCGGAGTACATACAAGCCTTTTATGGGCAAAGATTGCAGAAGGGAGTACCAGTGGATCCTGAAATAATTCTCTATGGAGTCCAAGTGGTGCTCGCATGGCTTCCCCACATTAAGGGACAGCGATTGAAACTACCCACAACATTTGTATTCAGAACAAAGATACCTACAGATGTAACTGAAGGGGATTACAATTGAGATAGACACAACAGTAATGAGGGAGGACAGACTGATTTTGCATGGCACTGATAGGAAAGGGGTGAGTTTGCACACAGTAATAGCACTTGACTCATCACACAGACTGACCGAGCTGACAGATGATGAGTTGTTTGACAACAGTGACTCTGATGATGAGGACGTGTTCGAGATCAGTTTACCATATCAGTTGAGAGTAGAGTACAGAGAGGTGCCACAACGGATAATGCTAGCTAAAAAAGTACCATCATTTATGAAATATTTGGAAAGGGTACCCAGCACATTATGGACGACCAGTCCAAATGATGTGGGGTTGCTAAAGGGGACTGGAGCAGTGAAAAGGGCACATTTACCTAGAGTGAAACAGTACCGGGTGTCCAAAGAGGCAGATGAGGGTATTTATTAAACAATAGTTGTGCTTATGAAACAGGGAGTGATAGTGCCATCAGAGTCTCCTTGCAACCCTGCTTATATACCCAGTGAAAAAATCTCAGGGAGAGTCAGGGAGATTCATACAAGACTTGTGTCCCTTGAATAACATTGTTGAGGCCGAATTTCTGGTGGTGCCTAATCCTGCCACGGTATCGTGTGATATACCTCCCCAGGCCACACATTTAATTGTTATTGATTTGAAAAATTAATTTTTCAGTATACCCCTATATGAAAATTCATGGTATTTAACTGTGTTTACCTATAGAGGGATAAGACTGGAACATTGTCATCTCCCACATGGGTACTGTGAATCCCCCAGTGTGTTTAACAGGGTGCTGCAGATGGATTTGGGAAACATACAAACTCCCAGCCCCATCATACAGTTTTTCGATGACTTCCTTGTGTGCAGCGACTCTCAGGAAACAGTGCAGAAATGACTCAGTTCAGCTATTGACCTTGCTAGCTGAAAAAGGATACAAAGTTGACAAACAGAAAATGCAATATTGTCAGGAAGAAGTACTTTATCTGGGCCAGACAATCTCAAGAGAAGGGAGACGAGTGACACCTGAAAGAGCAGAGGCCATTAGTAATGCACCTCATCCAAACACAGTGAAGGAGTTGCAACAGATCTTGGGATTATGTAATTATTGCAGAGTATTGGTGTTGGACTACAGCTCATATATACGACCACTGTTAGAAGGGCTGAAGGAAGCACAGAAAAGAAAAGATCCCATACAATGGACTTGAGAAAGGAGCAGTGCATTTGATTAACCTGAAAATGGCTACAAGTACAGCACCTGTGTTAGGAATCCCAGATTACAAAGCAGAATTTTGTATATTCTTCCACTGTAATGGAGTAGTGATGACGGCTGTCCTCACATAAAACACTTAATTGAGACACAACCCATCGGCATATTACAGCAGGCTGTTCGACCCAGTGAAAAAGAAAGGTCATTATCCATGTGAAGAGGCTTTGGCTGCAGCAGCATTTTCAATTGAGAAATCGTCCACTGTGAAGATGGGTTGCTCAGTAACATATGTGCAACATGAACTTTCTGCAATACTTAAGCCTAAAAGTACATTCACTACACAGAGAGCCTCAGGTTATGAGGTCATCCTAGCAAACCCATCTATTAAGATTATTAGATGTCATGTAGTAAATCTGACAAAATACATAGCAGATCCCGTGCAGAAATATAACGTCCATGACTGCACAACATACAGACTATCATGATGTGATACCCCGCGCCAAGGAGGTGGCCACAGAAACAGGAGTAAAGGTCTTTGTTGATGGCAGTTCGACAATAGACTAGAGTTCAAGAATAAGAATGACGGGGGCAGCCATAATGAGAGCAAAGGACACCATAAGTGTCATGCACGTACCCTCCAACCCCCCATATGCTTCACGTCAGGCACACCCAGTCACCACCTTCCACGATTCCCATTTGCTCACAGCAGGGCAGCAGAGGTCGGGCCGGTTTGATCCATGGTCACGTAACAATGTGCTGTATGGGAAAAGGCATTCAGATCATCATCTTTCCCTTCGGCGTTGGCAGTTACCATGGCGACTGTACGCTCACCCACAGCGGCGACTGTTCTGTTCACGTCACGCCGGTCACGTGACCAGTTGCTGTGACAACGGTATAAACAGACGCTACACACTCCAGGCATTGCTTCTCAGCTGTGCTTGTCCCAGCATTTGGCGTCTTTGTTCTGTTTTGTTCCGCTTACCTTCTTGGATTATGACTTTGGACTTGTTCCTGGACTTCCTTCTGCTTCACTCTCGGTTACGGCACTAGCCTGGATTTTTCTCTCTACAAACTGCTACGACCAGGAAATACTCACTACGGACTGCCTCTGCCTCCCCCTTGTCACGACGCTCTGGTACGGCTTGCCCGGCAACTGATTTGGATCACGTTACTTCCTGGACTGCTTGTGGATTTGCCCGTTTGCTGAGTTTTCTGTCTGGTTCACGGCTCACATTCTGCCTTTAAACCTCTTGCAGGAGCTACCTCATGAACCTGCTGCTGTTTGCATTCACTGGGGTAACACTTATTCATCATTTAGAGGAACATTGTTGCAAGGGTTCGGTTTTTTTTGGGCCTCACCCTTGCTGCCTGATTGGTAGGTGCTCTCTGTTTACATTGATTAACAGTATTTTCCTTAGTGTCATTTCTGCCTGTTGTCCTAACCCCGCTTCTTTCCCTACTACAGACACCTGGGAATCCAGTGTTCCTGCTCCTGTCCGGCCACCTGTGGCTCCAATATCTGAACAGCGAGTAACTTTTTGATCTCTCTGTTCGGTGCTTGGGGACAGAGGTATATCTAATCTACACGGCCTCAAATCTTGACAATAAGGCTAGCGCCGCATTTTTCAACACAAGCTGCAGAATTGGTGGCAATGAATATAGCGCTAGAGAGGCATGAAGATGAGGTTACTGTGTATTCTGACTCTGCCTATGTGATGTCTACTGTACATTCTGGACTGTCACGGTGGACAAGTAGAGGCTTCCTGCGAGCAGACGGCACACCAGTACAACAGGCTGCATTGTTACAAAGCCTGATTAATGTATTATCAAAACCATCAGAAGTGGCCATCGGAAAGTGCGTGGCACACACCAGAGGCACACATTTAATCTCTCGTGGAAATGCAATGGCAGTCGGCAAGGCCAAACGAACAGCATATCTGCCAGATATAGTGATGGTACCAATGTCTATGAAACCACATGCGAAAATGATGGCAGAAACTGAAAGTTACAATATACTGCCAATAGTAGAGTTGATAGAGATACAGGGGTGAGCATTACCAGAGGAGCAGGAATTGTGGGAAATGAGGGGTTGTTTGTTGTGCCTCACAGATCTTCTGTGGCCACAGGGAAACACAGGGGGGGGGCTGTAATGCCACTAGAGGTACTTACAGTAGCATTGGACCATTCGCATTATCCGACACATGTTTCCAAAGAGTGCATTGCAGTGCACATTTCCAGTAAGTGGTTTGTGCCCAACCTGCACAAACACGTGGCAAACTTCATCATTAACTGCGCCACATGCCAGAAATATACAGCAGGCCATACCCTTAGGACCCTGCAAAGAACAATACCCTGCCCAACTAGCCCATTCAGACACCTGCAGGTAGATTATATTGATATAGCCCAAACATGCAGAGGATACAAATCAGTAATTGTGGTGGTGTCCCTTCTCCAGAGGGATAGAAGCAGGACCATGCACCCACCCAGATGGCATGTTGGCCGCAAAATTCCTGATACGAGAAGTATTCCCCCGATGGGGAGTGTGGGAGTTTCTGAAATCCGATAATGGACCTCATTTAGCAAATTAGCTCTTTGCAAAAATAACCTCCCCAATGGGCATCAGGCATAAGCTCTGTTCGGCCTACCACCTGCAAATGAATGGCATTGTGAAGCACCTCAATAGCCTCCTAAAGGACTGTATAGCAAGTCTGCGTGAAGCGCTGTATAAGACTGGCTGTACTGCCTTCCGCTGGCTCTTTTGCCTGGCACAGTCAGCCAGGCTCAGACAATCACTTGACTCCTCATGCGCTGGTGACTGGTCAAAGTATGCATACGCCAGTTAACCCGACCACACATGCGCAGACAGATCCCCAAAGCACTGCAACTGCTTTAGATGATGACTCACATGACTATTTGATGTCCATGACTAAATGTCTCTTTCATTTCAGGCAGGTGGGTATCGCAAAAGGCACAGAAGAGGAGGAGACCGAATTGAAATCCTGCCACAGTTATCCGACATCTTCAATTATTCCCTGGGGACCTGGTGCTATAATGCATTTTTGCACGTAAGTGGCATCACCTGAGGTTCACGGGTCCCTATTTTGTGACTTATTGTACTCCCACATCAGTGGAGCTGCAAGACCGTAAGGCTTTGGTGAATATCACTGACATAAAGCCATACAAGGGTGCTGCCTCCCTGCCCAGCTCCCAGGATCCCGAGGGAGTAGAGAATGATAAAAGACCCAGGTCTAGAGCCCAATGCTGAGCATCAACACAACAAGAATGAGGAACTTGAGGGTGAAGGAAATATAGTTTAGGTTGCACTACTTGAAGAACATTTCCAAGATTTCAACAGTCTAGTATAAAGGACTATTTTTATACGTTTATGGTTTTATTAAAGTACAACATAAATTGTGGAAGTGGTTTTATAATAATAATTATTATTATTGTTGATGGGGGAAAGTTTGCCTCACTCACTATTGCGAGGTATTAGGTAACCTGTAAAAATGTTCTTATCCTCATGTTCCTGATTTTTCTCCTGATACTACGACCGGTACACCGCAAGACACATTTACAAATGGTTGACATCATGGCTATTATGATCCTTGTGTTTTCCTTTTTCTTTTGTTTTATATATCTAATTTTATCTCAAAGTGCATTTGATTGATGTTGAAAATGTAAATATGTCCTTACCTCATAACGTTGGTGAAGAAATACAAAATGACGGTAAAACAACCATGCCCCTAGGATATAATGCTAGTGAAGAAATACCAGGGCTGGCAATTTCCCAGTACCAGTAGGAAACGGTATTTTACCCAATTAAAAAGAAAAGGACTAGAAAAAGTATTTCAGACAATGAATATTACATGAAAATGTACTTTGATAACTTTGTAAATACTGATAGAAATTCCTAGTATAGGTCAATGGAAAGGGTGGGGAGAGAGAAATCGGGTGAGAGTTGCTTTGTCTGCTCACTTATCCCATATGCCATGACAGCCTCTAGAGTATTTATTTATACTTCAAGAAGTTACTGAACTCAGAGCACAGTGCTTGCTGCATCTTGCATTGTACCTCACAAGAGGGCAATTTGAAGGACAATCAGCCATTTTAAAATGTAAAAGCAACAGATTTCCTTTACACAGATCACTATACAAAGGAGAAACACATGATGGATAATGTTGAAGCACATCTGATAAAGTACCTCCCAGCAAGGTGCTAAAATATACAGTGACAAGTCCAAACAGAGGAGAGGGCCACATAGTGGCTCATGTAATATTGAGATGCAGGGATAATAATAATAATAATAATAATAATAATAATAATAATAATAATAATAATAATGATAATAATAATTTGGCATTTATATAGCGCTACGAACCCTCAGGTATCTGAGCGCTGCTTATTATTACCCACGGTGTGTGGTGCTCATTTATCGACCTCGGAAGGATGAAAGGCTGAGTTTAGCCTTGCCGGGATTCGAACCTGCGTTAGCAAGCTCTGCATGGGTGTCAAAGCGAGCGCTCTACTCGCTGTGCCACTTGCCAAGCAAGTATCGATCCGTTATTGTTTTAACTGGCCACAATGCAAATAACTGGAAACATATTCTCTGCGGGAGAATCGGTTGAAGGAGAAATGGGATGCAAGGCAGTGGCAGTGGGGTCTTCATCTATAGATGTGATAAGAAATGCAGATAAGGTGTGCCATGAAGAATGGAAATAAAATGCCAAACTTCTATCATGGGTGAAAGATGAAGCAGGACTCTGAATATATTTGCTACAAATAATGGCCCAGTGAGAGTTGATGAAAACATAGGGTGCAAGCTCATCATGGATGTGCCAGGTATGAAAACTGGCACAGTCGTGCTCATGTGCCCTTATTGGGCCTGTGGTACACAAGCGTATATATGCAGCTCCCCCCTAACTTGGCTGGAATATGTTCAATAGTATTATTGAATGCACCAGCATTGGTAACACCACAAAGTAAGGTTAACATTGGGACTTTTCCTTCGATGGCACACAGCAGACAAAACTGCTTTTCCGAAAAGGCCAACGCTGCTTAGGCTGAAAAACGAGATGAACATAAATTGTTTGGTAAAACAACTATGTTCTTTATGTCCTTTCTTATGCCTGCCCTGCAAGTTTTGGCTAATGCACAATGGATCCAAATTACAGGATGGGAGCTGTTACAACTATTTATGCCACAGTAAAAGGCTTCAATGCCGTCAATGAGGAATTAAGGGCAGTCAGGCTGAGGGCCCTACAGAACAGATATGTTTTGGACCTTCTCACAGATATGGAGGGAGGGGTGTGCGCAACAATAGGACCAAGTTGTTGTACTTATGCGCCCGCACACTATGATGAGAATAGAACCTTGACAGAGGCCATACACTCCTTGCAAGAGTTGTACACAAAAATGGGGGAGGAAGTGAATAATATTGAGGATGATAGCTGGCTCAATTATCTACTCTACTGGGTGCCTACCTAGTTGGCTGACACCTTCAAAATACTAATAGGAGTATTAGTACTAGTGCTGGTAGGATACTTCATGCTCCAAAAAGCACTGAATAGGAGCAAGAGATTGGTGTCTAAGGCTCTGGAAATGACAGTAATAGTGAACATAGATGACCTGAACGATAGACCCACTCAACCAGACTCAACACCCTTGGTGTTGCCTAGTGGGACAATGCGAGGGCCACATGGCACACTGTTTGCGCCTCCAGAAGATCTCCAAATCTACAGTGAGCATTGGGTGGACTGTAATGCTGAAGGGGATTGTTGCCTCATGGAGTGCAATCCACAGGAATACGCTGCCCGAGGAGAACTTAATGGGGTGTTCAAAATATGGCTGCCGAGGGGGGAATATAGAGGGGTGAATATAATTTGTTTGGCTGAAATATTGGAAGGGCCGATAAATCGACCAGAGGGGTGTGTGTAGCGAGGCTGTCATTGACTAGAGAGCATGTTCAAGCTCCTCCCCCTACGTGTCTCACAGAAAAAGAAATGTATAAGGTGAGGAAGGACACATTTGAATCTGCACTTTAAACTCTCCTGGAAATGCAACTGCCATAAAGCAAAGCTAGCTGCACTACACTAGCAGGAGACAGATGGGGTCTAGCATGGAGGCATAGCATGCACAAGTACTAGGCTTTAAATAGAATTGATTAGGTGACCGGTAAGAGAAAACACAGTTGAGGGACTCATTACACTGATAGGGCAGATCATATTGCAGGTAGATCATGATGCTACATATGGCAGACATGCATCAGGTCCTGGTGGATAAAAAAGTAAATGTGTCAGCAAACAACAAACGCGACAAAGCGATTGCCATTTTGAACTGCAAAAGCAAAGCCGAGCATAAACCTCTGTAATTTTTGGAAGGCTTCACAGCTCAAGTAGGTCATTCAAACAAATGGTTAATTCTGAGAAATCTGCAGTCCCTGGACTGTCATAAATCACCAAAGTATCTTATGAAAAGGAAACGGTAAACCAAAAGGATACAATTGATAGGGATCTTCCGGATCCTTGAATTCACACGATTTGATAGTAGTGATGTCAATTTAGACCTTCCAAATGATACAACTCTCTGACTGTTAAAACAGGCAGAAAGAAGGATCACTGGAAAGGGCGTGGGAGAGTAATAGGAAGGCAGCCTAGGAAAAAATAAAGCATCATGATAAACTATCCCAACTAACCTCTCTGATAGAATGGCAATAACGCTAATTCCAACACTAACCTGTAGGCTTAGAACTGGAGTATCCACCAAAGTCTATGAAGAAATCCAGGAAAAGAACCAACGACAAAGGAGGGAAGGTTAGTAAGGGAAACTTATCCCGAACGGCACAAGGCTCACGCTAGATACCGGGTTTGTGCACCACAGGATAGCGTCCATAGTTCTGTGCACAGTCACCTTCAAATAAAAGTTGTAGATAAACCTTCCTTTCCCACAAAGAATAGAACAAAATTGAAATGAGTCCACCTGTTATCTCCTCACAGGTTCGAACCAACCGTGTGCTGGATACACGCGACAAGAGTATACGCTGCCAGGACAGCTGCGCTTGAATAGTTCCAGCGTCCGCGTGGGATTTTACACGCGAACCAAGTACACGCAGCCAGGCCAGCCGCGCTTGAAGAGTTCCAGCTTCTGCGTGGGATTTTACACGCGAACCAAGTACACGCAGCCAGGCCAGCCACGCTTGAAGAGTTCCAGTGTCCGCGTGGGATTTTACACGCGAACCAAGTACACGCAGCCAGGCTAGCCACGCTTAAAGAGTTCCAGCGTCCGCGTGGGATTTTACACGCTCACCAAGTACACGCAGCCAGGCCAGCCGCGCTTGAAGAATTCTGGCGTCCGCGTGAGAGTGAAAGTGGAAACTTACACGCGGACAGGAAAACAGCATGCGAATGGAACAGGAACCCACGTGTGAGAAGACACGCTAACGAAACCTGCTAAAGGCAGGTACAGGAGATCACGTGTGAAGGAAACACATCGATGAAGGCCAAGGAAGCAACTGACGGGATGCGAAGACGCCAAAATGTTCAATCAGAAGCAACGAGCCACGTATCCACGCTGCTTATGAATGTTCTGCCGTAACACACGTGACTATCCTGAATCACGTGAATTCAGCGACGTGAATAATGCAGATGTTGTTTTCCCGGTAGTACATCAATCAACCTCCACCTCGAATAAAACGGTCTAGCAGTTCTATGAGCATAACCCGTTTTGCGTACAGACGGAGTTCCAGATCCAGAGGTAAAATGTCCAGCATGCATGACATGGACGACGGCTGCCAGAAAGGGGCGTCAAGGCTGCAGCATTCAGAAGGGAGAAATTGCACAGAGGGATTTCAAGATACAAGGTAGTTCCTTCCAGGATGGCAAGTGCTTGTCCATTACATTTAATTAGCTACAATAACACGGCACTGTCATGACCACTGCTTTCAAGGAGTCAGGACCTACCCAACACCCTTGGAAACAGGCTCATAACATGCCTTATCGGCACCAGCAAGTCCGAATAGGGACCTTTTGGACCTTGTCCTGGCACCGGTGGTGCCAGGCTCATAGTAAGGACCCGTCCCGGCACAGGAAGCGCCGGGCTCATATCAAGTGTAAAAGTGCTTGGGTGAACCTACCTGAAGCAGACCATGCTGCTTACTTACCAGCCAGATGATGCTTTACTCTCTTCTAACAGGGACTACTTTTCTTTCTGGGTGGGGCAGGCACCACTCCCTGGATCACTGATGCTGGAACTCTTCTGGAAGCAGGAACTCTTTTACCTGGGCGCGGCTGCGGTGGAAGAAGACACCTAAGTACTCCTATGGGCTATTTAAACCACACCCGATTGGTACCACATGCTTCGCGTTATTCTGCATCTGCAGCAGGACGCTCACCGCGTCAGCTCCAGCGAATCTTCAGCTCCGGATCCTGTAGTTACGAAAATTACCTGCTGGAACCAATCTTCAATCTTCAGCAGCTCCTGCAAAACAAAAGGCACAGGTTAGACAAAGGCAAAGTTAGCGCTTCAACTCACCCGAGCCATCGGCAGCATCCAAGTCGTTTTCTTTTCTGCATTCCGCGTCCGGCATCGGGCCTGCAAAGACAAAGAACATTGGTTAGTAACGTTCAGTTACAATACTGCTTACCTGGGTTGCGCTTGCTCCAACTTTGTTCGCGCTGCATTCCGGCACCTGTAAAAACAAAAGGGGACATTAAGGTGCATTCTACGGCCCTAAAGCAGTCTTCCTACTTACGTGCCTTCGAATTCACCATCTTCTTGTTACGCTCTCTGCCACGAATCTGGGAAAGCATCTTCTTTGGCATCGACAGCATCCTAAAAGCAAAAGACATAGACATAAGGAAAAAGACATTTAAAGAGAGCAATCCAAGGAGAACTTTAATACTTACAAGTCACGCTCGTGCAGCAAAACGGCGGCATCGCTCTCACCTTCCCTCTGCAATCAAGAGGCGGAACTCACATCCAGTGAAGTAACTGGACCCAGCGCCCCTGCACAAGACGCAGGATGGAGAGCTCAACATTCACTTACTTAAGGTGAGCACAACAATCATCTGAGTACCACGGGGAGAAAGGGAGAGAGGGGCTAGAACTTCTCCCATCCTTCCAGCCACTAATACCTTGATTTTCCACTTGCAGACACCTCACTCTGCAGGTCAAGCTTTCGGTGAGCAAGGGGCCAAATCCGGGAGCCAAACGAACCCTACGCCTAACTTTGAAGACGTTTGCAGCGCCCAGCCCAAGACCAGCGCCTCCGAGGGAACCAGATGAGCGTTACAGAACGTGAAGAATCCCAAACATTTCCCGCCCAGGCGCAATGGAGACTTCAGACACAGACCAATTGGCCCAGTTGCTCGGGGAGTTGAGAGCAGAAGTACACGCAGCACGCCAGGAAACAAATGCCCTAAGGAGAGAGCTAGTGATTTCTAAGGAGCGAACAGACGACTTGGCTAGACAATTGTTACAAGCCCAAGCGGGACAGACTCCTCTGCCTACCCCTGGTGGAAGCCATGCCCCAACGGCTTCCTCTAATCCGGTGCAAATTAATCTACCAGGAAATGTACCTTTGGCTCTGCCCGAACGCTTTTCAGGTGATCCGAAAAGGTTTGCTGTGTTCATCAATCAGTGTCGTTTGCACTTTCTGTGTAGACCTGCCGCTTTTCCAACAGACCAGGCTAAGGTAGCCTTTGTGCTCTCATATCTTAGTGGCAGCGCCGCAGATTGGTCTATTCCTTTAGTGACTCAGGATAACCCTATCCTTTATAATTTCCAGGACTTCCAAGCTAGTATGGAAAGATTGTTCGCAAGACATTCTCAGGGACAGGCTCTGGACAATGAACTTCTTTCACTACGACAGGGCAATCAAGATCTTCTGGCCTACATTGCATCATTTAACAGACTAGTGGTTGAAACCGGATGGCCTGAGGATAAGAGAATCACCCTTTTCTATAGAGGCCTTCGTGGAGAACTTAAAGACGTTCTGGCCCAGGTGGTGAATCCACCACAAGACTGTTCCGAAAACATTGATCTGGTGGTGCAATTAGATCATAGGATACAAAATCGAAAAGCCGATCGTTCCAGGTTTGAAAATCGAGTTTTTTCAAGACCACAGAGCTCCGTTAAAGGAAATGATACCGTGGAACCCATGCAGATTGGGGTGGTGAAAGGACCTCTAACCCAAAAGGAAAGAGAAAGGAGAAGACAACTACAATTGTGTCTCTATTGCGGGAACTCAGGGCACTTCCTCCAAGATTGCCCAGTGAAACCAAAGAAGAAGACAGTAGGAGCTTCCGATAAGGGTGCTAAAGGTTCAGAGTCGGAAAACGACCTCGCCCGACAAGTGTAGAGGTCCGCTTGCCGAGCGTAAAAACCAGTTCTTTGACCTCGCATTTTACCATGCCCATGGTCCTCGTGAGTCCGGAACAACCCAATCGTATGCATGCCATTAAAGCATACATTGATAGTGGCGCAATCGGCAATTACGTGGACTGTGAATTGGCCGCCAGGATGAATCTGTCTCTTTGTCCTAAGTCGGTGAAAGACGTCATCACCACCGTGGATGGTACGGAAATAGCTTCCGGACCAGTTACTCACACCACCATGGAAGTGACGTTGGTAAGCCAAGATGGACATCAAGAGAAAATCGTGTTTGACGTGATCAAGGCTCCACAGTTTCAAGTTATCCTGGGAATCCCTTGGCTGGAAAAACACAATCCTCAAATTGATTGGCGAGCAAAGACAATCCGGTTTCCAGAATGCGCACCTACCTGCTATCCGCAGCCCCCCACGAAACTAGCTGCAACTGCTTCTGAGAGTCCTCACCTGCCTCCTGAATACCGGGAATTTCAGGATGTCTTTCGAAAAGATCAAGCTAATTCACTGCCTCCTCACAGATCATATGACTGCCAAATAGACTTGGTTCCAGGATCCACTCCTCCATGCAGTCGAATTTATGCCCTCACAGAACCTGAAAATCTTCACCTAAGGCAGTATTTGGATCAGTACCTGGCTAATGGATTTATCCGTCCCTCGAAGTCCCCAGCCTCTTCAGCTTTGTTCTTCGTGCCAAAAAAAGAGGGAGACCTAAGAACATGCATAGATTACCGTGCCTTGAACCAGATTACGATTAAGAACAGATATCCGTTACCATTGATCCCTGAACTTCTTGACCAAGTTAAAAGTGCCTGTATCTACACAAAGCTGGACCTCAGAGGAGCTTACCATTTAGTACGAATAAAGGAGGGCGATGAATGGAAGACGGCCTTTCGTACTAAATATAGACTGTTCGAGTATCAAGTAATGCCCTTTGGGCTTTGCAACGCTCCAGCAGCCTTTCAGTATTTTATGAATGACGTCCTCAGAGAGCTCATTGATGTATGTGTAGTTGTCTATATTGATGACATTCTGGTCTACTCGTCCTCTGAGGCGGAACATCGAAAACATGTCACCGCAGTACTGGAGCGGCTCCGAAAACACAGACTCTTTGCAAAATTGGAAAAATGCGTTTTTCACGTCACGGAGGTCGAATTTTTGGGATTCATTTTGTCACCAAATGGAGTCCACATGGACTCAAGAAAAGTGGACGCTATCATTAAGTGGCCCTCACCAACGTCAGTGAAAGGAGTTCAAAGC
Source organism: Ambystoma mexicanum (assembly GCF_040938575.1). Classification (NCBI taxonomy): domain Eukaryota; kingdom Metazoa; phylum Chordata; class Amphibia; order Caudata; family Ambystomatidae; genus Ambystoma; species Ambystoma mexicanum. The sequence goes on from NC_090932.1 coordinate 1,607,790,591, forward strand.
ATGTTGGGCTTTGCTAACTTTTATCGAAGATTTATCCCAGATTTTTCTCGAGTTGTCCAACCCATTACAGCCCTCCTCAGAAAGAATAAACGTTTCGAGTGGTCTACAGAGGCTGAACAAGCCTTTCTGGAACTAAAAACAAAATTCACCTCGGCTCCAGTTCTAAAACATCCTCGCCCGGAACTTCCCTATATCGTAGAGACTGATGCTTCCAGTCTCGCAATGGGAGCAGTGCTTTCGCAAAGAGACCCGGAAACAAATCAGTTACACCCAGTGGCATTTTGGTCCCGCAAATTTTCAGCTCCTGAAATCAACTATACCATTACAGATAAGGAACTTTTGGCGATTAAGTCCGCCTTTAAAGCTTGGCGGCATTATCTCTTGGGAGCCCGACACACAGTCACCGTCATCACGGATCATCGTAATTTACAGTACCTTAAATCAGCCAAAGCTCAATCCTCTAGACAACTTCGCTGGGCATTGTTTTTCGCCGAATTCGACTTTGTGATAACTTACCGACCAGGCAACAAGAATGGTAAAGCAGACGCTCTCTCCCGAATTGGAGTAGATGAACTCACGACCAATCTTGAACCCGTACCTATAATTCCGGAACAGAGAATCCTGGGTTTAATAGATACACAATCCATTGAAGACATTGAAACTAAAGTTAAAGATCTTCTGACTCCAGCAGAAGTGCAAGACTGGCAGCTCAAGGGAAATGATTTCACAATGGATAAGAACCTATTATACTTTCGAGGAAGATTATATCTACCATGTACCGATTTACAAAGACAGGTGATCTCTTGTTACCATGACTCCTTAATAGAAGGACATCCCGGCATTACCAAAACGTTGGAAAAGATAAAGAGACATTTTTGGTGGCCATCTTGGAGAAAGGACATTAAGGACTTCATTAATTCTTGTGGCGTGTGCGCTCAAAGCAAAAGCCAGAAGGAGAAACCAGCAGGTCTCCTACATCCAATAGACATTCCTCCACATCCATGGCATACTCTCTCCATGGACTTCATCACGGATTTACCACCATGCTCCGGATTTAATACAATCTTAGTGATTGTGGACCTATTCTCGAAAATGGCTCATTTCATCCCATTGAAAGGGTTACCTACAGCTCCAATTTTGGCCCGAGAATTTCTCGAAAACATCGTTCGGTTGCACGGCTTTCCTTCAATTTTAATCTCAGATAGAGGGAGTCAATTTATTTCTCACTTCTGGCGGAGTTGTTGTCGTCTAGCCCAAATTGACATAAGGCTGTCGACCAGCCACCATCCCCAGACTGACGGGCAGACCGAGAGGACCAATCAAACCTTGGAACAGTATCTACGCTGCATGTTACAACATTCAGAGGGCACTTGGAAAGACATTCTCTGGATTGCGGAGTACGCTTATAATAACTCAGTCCACGCCAGAACAGGAAAAACTCCGTTTTTTCTTTCATATGGAATCCACCCTCGCACCTCAAATCTTGACCCACCTCAGACTCTTGGAACACCCGCTGTAGATCATCTGCATTCGACAATCACTCAAGCCTTTAAGGAGGCCACATCTCACCTTAAGCAGGCCAAGGAACAATATAAAAAGAGTGCGGATCTACATCGAAAGGAAGCTCCTCAATATCTTGTGGGAGATCAGGTCTGGCTGTCCACCAAACATTTACCCCTAAAAGGACCGCGTACTTTCAATCCACGATACCTGGGGCCTTACCCAATCACTGCCATAATCAATCCAGTGGCGGTAAAATTGGGCCTACCTGCTCATATGAAAATACATCCAGTTTTCCACGTTTCACTACTGAAACCCATGCAACCTGGAACCCGTTTGACAAAATCTCCAGACCCTATTCTCGTGGACTGAGAACTAGAATTCGAAATACAAGACATATTAGACTCCAAGATTTCCAAATCTAAATTATACTATTTGATTGACTGGAAAGGTTATGGCCCCCAGGAACGATCTTGGGAACCGTCGGAACATGTTCATGCACCCCGTCTGGTTAAGAAATTTCATCGAACTTTTCCTGATAAACCAAGACCCCCGGAGGGAACAAATTTGGGAGGGGCCTTGAGGGGGGGTGCTGTCATGACCACTGCTTTCAAGGAGTCAGGACCTACCCAACACCCTTGGAAACAGGCTCATAACATGCCTTATCGGCACCAGCAAGTCCCAATAGGGACCTTTTGGACCTTGTCCTGGCACCGGTGGTGCCAGGCTCATAGTAAGGACCCGTCCCGGCACAGGAAGCGCCGGGCTCATATCAAGTGTAAAAGTGCTTGGGTGAACCTACCTGAAGCAGACCATGCTGCTTACTTACCAGCCAGATGATGCTTTACTCTCTTCTAACAGGGACTACTTTTCTTTCTGGGTGGGGCAGGCACCACTCCCTGGATCACTGATGCTGGAACTCTTCTGGAAGCAGGAACTCTTTTACCTGGGCGCGGCTGTGGTGGAAGAAGACACCTAAGTACTCCTATGGGCTATTTAAACCACACCCGATTGGTACCACATGCTTCGCGTTATTCTGCATCTGCAGCAGGACGCTCACCGCGTCAGCTCCAGCGAATCTTCAGCTCCGGATCCTGTAGTTACGAAAATTACCTGCTGGAACCAATCTTCAATCTTCAGCAGCTCCTGCAAAACAAAAGGCACAGGTTAGACAAAGGCAAAGTTAGCACTTCAACTCACCCGAGCCATCGGCAGCATCCAAGTCGTTTTCTTTTCTGCATTCCGCGTCCGGCATCGGGCCTGCAAAGACAAAGAACATTGGTTAGTAACGTTCAGTTACAATACTGCTTACCTGGGTTGCGCTTGCTCCAACTTTGTTCGCGCTGCATTCCGGCACCTGTAAAAACAAAAGGGGACATTAAGGTGCATTCTACGGCCCTAAAGCAGTCTTCCTACTTACGTGCCTTCGAATTCACCATCTTCTTGTTACGCTCTCTGCCACTAATCTGGGAAAGCATCTTCTTTGGCATCGACAGCATCCTAAAAGCAAAAGACATAGACATAAGGAAAAAGACATTTAAAGAGAGCAATCCAAGGAGAACTTTAATACTTACAAGTCACGCTCGTGCAGCAAAACGGCGGCATCGCTCTCACCTTCCCTCTGCAATCAAGAGGCGGAACTCACATCCAGTGAAGTAACTGGACCCAGCGCCCCTGCACAAGACGCAGGATGGAGAGCTCAACATTCACTTACTTAAGGTGAGCACAACAATCATCTGAGTACCACGGGGAGAAAGGGAGAGAGGGGCTAGAACTTCTCCCATCCTTCCAGCCACTAATACCTTGATTTTCCACTTGCAGACACCTCACTCTGCAGGTCAAGCTTTCGGTGAGCAAGGGGCCAAATCCGGGAGCCAAACGAACCCTACGCCTAACTTTGAAGACGTTTGCAGCGCCCAGCCCAAGACCAGCGCCTCCGAGGGAACCAGGTGAGCGTTACAGGCACACAACGTGTGATGTTCAGGTGTGTCTAATAAGCAAGCTATGAAATATCCTAGTGGCTGAGTGATGTTCCAAGTGGTAAGCTAGGCAAGATGCACATGCACAGATGCAGCAAAAGTACAAATAAATACAGACCGGAAAATCTTAAACATGGTCGAGTATCATGACTCAAAACAATAGTTATTCAAAATGTGCCAAGGCGAGAGAGCGCATTTGCTGTTTCAGACAAGGTGGGCTTGAGCACTGACAGACTCTCAAGGCCAATAGTCTTAGAACTCGAGAGACATCATGGCGGGGATAACAAGAGCTGTTTTATTTAATTAGAACAAACAGTGATACCCTCATTCTTCTACCCCACCTGCGTCCATATTTAGTCATACACCGTCCGTTCAAGGATACCCTGATTATGTGTCAACCATTAAACGTGTACCCTTAGCAAAGGGAGCTTTTCATAACTTGGTGGTCATGATGATTTCAGAAGTGACTCATTTGTATTATATAAACTGCTGTTGCCTGTTGAAAAGTTGGAGAAACTTGAGTGAGAGCTTGCCTGTTAATCTCGTTTCCCCCCACCTTTTGTATATTGTTAATAAAGGCTGAGTTACCTCGCATTTTTGCATACCACATCCTCTGGATCGCCTCTTTATTGGCAAATACTGGCTAGAGGGCTGTGATGTCTTTTGGGCCCCTGATTACAGTCCCAATAATTTCTGATGACATGCATACACCTATATAACATACCTATATGAACTATTGTGATATAGATGAAGAATATATAGGTATTCCCAGTCAATCAGTGTCTACCTCCTCCCACTGCTTTTTTGTACTGGGACGAGGAAGAGCGACAGAGCAATGAAGATTACGAAGACTGGTAAACCGGTACAGCAGTCTAGTCTTTGGAAATTGTTCAGCAAGGCCCGGAAGTTTAAATCTACCACAGCTGATGGATCAGAGATAGCGAGGCAGAAACCAAGTGAGCCAGTGCTGCTGCCGAGGACAACACTGAATACGAGCAAAATGGAAGGAGAACAATTGTGGCTGACACAAGAGGTTTGCGGGAAAAGCAGAGCGAAGGAAGTCCACTGTTCGATTGCCAACAGTAGTAGGAGCCGTAAGCTGCAGGAAGAGGCAACGCAAAGGCCGCTCAGCTGACAGGACGCACACTGAGTCAGTGAACCAGAGAAAACTGAAAAACAGATGCAAGAGACCCGAAAGACATACGGTAAACCTAGGGAAGCCAAATAGGTTACCAGAGCGCCTGCTAGTGAATGCTGTGTCGCAGAAGTAGCGCAAGGAAGGCAAAGCGTGGACAAGAAACTCAAAAGACGTGTGGTAAGCCCAGGGAAGCTGAATGGGGTACCGGAGTGCCTGCAAGTGAATACTGTATCACAGAAGAGGTGCGGGAAATGCAAAGCGAGGCCTTTGAGGAAATTGGTATCTTTGCACATATTAGTAAGAAAGGGTCGGTGACCCACTACATGAAAAGAGATGCTAATGTGAATGCGAAAAATTGTGATAAGGGGGTGATGGCCCAAAACATGAAAGAGAGAGTTACGAACTTTGGTAAAAGGGGGTCAGTGACCCAATATTGGACAAATATAAGATTGTGTATGAAAGAAAGAATCATTAGAGAGGAAAAAAGCCCTGGAAGGTTAGTGAACCAGGCAAGCGGAGAGACTGAACTCCCACACACCAGGAGTGAGAAAGAAAATGAACTTGCATTTATGAACAGCGATATCCTGGCAAGAGAATAAACTAGGAGTGAGAAAGAAAGCATACTTGAACCGTGTGAAATGGCCACATCCTAACAGGGGAGTACACCAGTAGTGGAAAGCAAAGATAACTTTCAAATGTGCATTTGTAAACAAGTATTAAAGGGAGGAATCATACTCCTTTTTGGAGGATAAATGAGAAAGTCATAAATATCCCGGAAAGGGAGTATACCAGGAGTTTCAAGAGGAACCCTTTTAATCTCATGGAAATACAGAGTTTGAGAAAGTGAATGTGAACCATGATTGAGAGACATTTTGATTACCAGAAGAAATCTGGGGGAAGGGGAAAAACCCCTTTCCTTATGGAACTTTGCTATTCTTTTCATTTTTAGACGTTAAACCTTTGTGTTTTGGAAACTGAAAGAAAAGGTACGAGTGATCGCTTATGTGAATCCCGGGTGCACATTATATTGAGTTTAGAGTTTAAGGGTCAGTTTAGTTTGGGTTTTGGATGCAGGACGGAGGACAATCTTTCTGTTAACATCCTGACACAGACATTCCTTAGGTTTGTTGAGGAAGGGAAACCGTTCTTAGAGTTAGGGATAGATACGATTCCCCCAACCCTCTTGTTATTTTGACAATAAAAGTCTATAACCAACACTTGACATGCTACTGTGTCAGAGTCTTGCTCTTGGTCCCTTACAGTACCGGGGGGTGGGCGCATGACTAAATTTGTAGGGATTAATTGCATCTCTCTGGGATCTAGAGTGATATCCCAGCTGCTAGAGAGGTTAAAGCCTATAGACTCTTTAGGGGCTTGTTGCTTGCTGAACTTGGTGAATCTAAGGGTCCCCTAGTTTGCATCGACCAGGCCAGGTCCCACAACTGACGGCATATGTAAGTGTGTAGAAGTACGAGTCTGACAAAATGGTGGCATGGTAATTGGCAAAGATTTTTATTTTTATTCAAGCAAAAATAAAGATGAAACCCATCTCTCCCTACCGGTCACGCTCACCTGGGTCTCTGCGGGAGCGATGAAGTCTTCTGGACCCTTTTCCCAGAGTAGTGGAGTGGTGCTACTGGTATCTGTTAAAAGAGAAGTGAGCTGCTTAGTTTGCCTGGATATGGCCCAAATCCCCCTTTCCCTCCTCCCGTGTGTGTACTCTGATAGGAGTGTAGAGGTATGGCTCCCCTTTAGGATAGATTGGGCGAGCTCTCCACCCTGAACTAGGCAGGGGCGCTGTATCTCTGAGACCCTTGGAACTTTGTTAGGTTCGGGGTACTTGCTGGTGTTCTAGTTCCTGATTGCAGGTAAGTCCTGGTTCCAGTTGCTTCACTGGTTCGGGTTATGTTTGCAGGTAAGTTCTAGTTCCAGATAAGTTCTAGATTCCAGTTGAGTCACTGGCTCGGGTTATATTTGCAGGTACGTTCTAGTTCCAAAGTGCAGGTAAGTTCTGGTTCCAGTTGCGTCACTGGATCAGGTTATATTTGCAGGTAAATTTTGATCCAGTTGCTTCACTGTCACTGATTCAAGTATTCAGCAGGCTTGCTATGCGGCAAGTTCTGCGCGCGGTAGACAAGATGATTACTAGTTCTAATCCTGTTCTTTCTTTCTTCACAGGTGATTCGCAGTGGTTCTCGTAGGAATCTGACAACGGAGGCGTGCGTTAGAAGTCTGAACGCTACCTTAAGGTTTTCCAAGATTCGGGTAAGTGATGCTGCTGACTGCGTGCACGCTCGCTCAAGAGGGTGGATTGCAGTGAAGGCGCTGACAGGTACTGCTTTTCTTATGCTGTCTTTCTCTTCCAGATGCTGAGATCCAGGACGTGCGCGCAGACAAAGCCGAGGAAGGAACAAGTCGAGGATCACGGTAAGCGTGTTGCTCGAAGCCACAGTTGCAACACGAAGCACGGGTCTGCCTTTGGATGTGTCTTATATAGCCAACTACGCCCAGAGGCTGGAACGTGCTCTGGTATTCACTGGATTCACGAGAAGTCTCTGTGGGGCCATCTTGAGTGTGCTGGAAGTGTGCCTGGGCCAATCCGAGTCCCTAAAAGGGGCCAGGGCTAACTGTGCAATGCACCTGAGTGTGGCAAATGGATGTTGGATGCCTGCAAGGTGTGTTTGTCTGCCAGGCTCTAACCCATCTTGCTCCTGCCTGTTCCTCAGCTTATATGACAGTCTTCCCCCTCAAGGCCCCTTCTAACCGTGTACCTTCCCCCCCCGGGTTTGGTGGTATTGTCCCTGTGGAATTTACGGAGTAAAGAAGGGGCGTGAAGGTTCTCCCTGGGTTCCCATGACCTATCCTGGGGTCCGCATCCTTTCCAATCTATCAAATAGTATAGGGGCTTTTTGATGATCTTAGAGTCCAGGATACATTTTACCTCGTATTTGGGTTCTTCTCCTTTTACCATCATTGGTCACTGGGGTACTTGCATTTGAGTGCCAGGATGTCGTAAAATACTGGGTGTATTCGCATATTACATGGCAGGGTTAGTTTCATGGCTCCGGGATCGATTACTTTTGCAATGGTAAATGAGCCGATGTATTTTGGCTGAAATTTTCTGGGCCCTTTCAAGGCCACATATTTAGTTGCCAACCACACAGAATCCCCTGCTTGGTAATCTGGAGCTTTCCTCTGATGTTGATCTGCATATCTCTTCTGGGTAGCCTTGGCTGCCAGTAGATGCCTGGTTGCTTCTTGTGCTGCCTGTGTTATTCGCTCATGTAGCTTTTTTACATCTGGCATTTCAATCGTTTCTGGTGGGTCGTACACTGAGGTTCGTGGATTTCGGCCATACAAAGTATAAAAGGGAGTCTGCTGTCTTGGAGCATGGATTGAGTTGTTATAGGCGTATTCGGCCATCCATAGGAGTTCCTTTCAAGCTCGATCGGTCTGATGTAAGAGGCAGCAAAGGTACTGTTCGAGGGTCTGGTTAGTGTGTTCAGTCTGGCCATTGGTTTGGGGATGGTGGCTGGTTGACAAGCAGATTTCGGTCCCTGCCAGAGCGTAGCATTTTTTCTAGAAGGAAGACACAAATTGACTTCCCCTGTCCGAAATTATCACCGAGGGGAATCCATGTGCTCTTACGATGTGCTCAAGGAAAACCTGTGCTAGGGTTGATGCTGAAGGGATTCCTTTTAACGCTAGGAAATGGGCCATCTTGGAGAAAAGATTGACGACTACTAGTTTGGTGTTATATGCAGAGCTCGAAGGTAGATCCGTAATGAAGTCCATGGAGATGGTATGCCAAGGTGCCGGTGGTATTGTCATGGGTTGTAACAGATCAGCTGGTTTCTGTCTGGAGGTTTTGTATTGTGCACAGACCTCACAAGAGTTTACGAACTCAGTCACGTCGTCCCGCCATGTCGGCGACCAGTAATGTTTCCTGACCTTCTCAAGGGTCTTGGTAATCCATGGATGGGCTTCCAGAGGCGAGTTATGGTAGTTGGTTATAATTTCCTCTTGAAGAGTACTAGAGGGGAGGAAAAGACGACCTTGGTAGTAAGGTGGGCCATTGCATATAGTGAACTGTTCTCCTCTTTTGTCCAGGTCTTCTTTTCGTCTTCTGGAAAGGCTTATCTAACGGTTTGTTGCAGGAGTTCTAGCGACGTAATAGATCCTCCACAAAGCCCCAGAATTTTATGACCGGGAATGATATCCACCGGATCGGGGGTGATGTAGCCGTCTTCGCCCTTGCCTATGCGGGTGAGGGCATCTGCCTTACCGTTCTTTACTCCGGGTCGATATGTAATCACAAAGTCATACTCAGACAGGAAAAGGGCCCATCGGAGCTGCTGGGATGACTGTGCTTTTGCAGAGCGTAAATATTGTAGGTTTTGATGATCCGTTATGATGGTGATGGTGCTCTTGGCCCCAAGTAAGTAGTGTCTTTATTCTGACAGGGCGTCTTTAATGGTCAGTAGTTCTTTGTCGGTAACTGCGTAATTGAGTTCTGCTGGAGTAAACTTCCTGGACCAGAAGACTGCGGGGTCTAAGCACCCCGTTTTCGGATTTTGTTGGGATAGGACAGCCCCCATAGCAACACTGGACGCATCTGTTTCCATGATAAATGGGAGGTCTGGTTGTGGGTGTTGAAGCACCAGTTCCGAGATAAACTTGTCCTTCAAGGCTCGGAAGGCTTCTTCTGCTTCTTGTGCACATTCACATTTTTATTTTTTGCGTAGCAAGGAGGTGATTGGATGAACCAAATGCGAAAATTCGGGTATAAATCGTCGGTAAAAGTTCGCAAAACCGAGGAAGCTTTGCACTCCCTTTACTGATGTCAGTGACGGCCACGTGACGATTGCCTCCACCTTGCGGTTGTCCATTTTGATTCCACCTGGTGATAATACAAAACCTAGGAACTCTACTTAAGTGATATGAAACGAGCATTTCTCGAGTTTGGCGTATAGATGGTTTTCCCTCAGCTTTTGAAGCACAGCTCTTACGTGCGTCACAAATTCTTGCACATCGGTTGAATATATAAGGATGTCGTTGATATATACAACTGCGCAAACATCCAGCAGTTCTCTCAGAACAGCGTTCATGAAGTGTTGAAACGCTGCTTGAGCTTTACAAAGCCCAAAGGGCATCACTTGATATTCGAATAGACCGTATCTGGTCCGGAATGCGGTTTTCCATTCATCGCCCTCTTTGACGCGTACTAAATGGGAGGCGCCACGAAGATCTAATTTCGTGAAAATGTTGGCTCGTCGCACCTGCTCGGGTAGTACTGGGATCAATGGTAATGGGTACCTGTTCTTTATCGTTACCTGGTTCAAGGCCCTATAATCGATGCACGTGCATAGGTCGCCCTTCTTGGGAACGAAGAAAAGCGGCGAGGCTGCGGGGGACTTAAAGAGCCTGATGAAACCGTTTGCCAGACATTGGTCCAAATAGGTCTTTAGGTGAGCGTTTTCCTTTTTGGTCAAGGCGTAAATCCGGCTACAGGGTATCTGTGCCCCAGGTATCAGATCTATTTTGCAATCATAAACCCTGTGAGGAAGTAGGGTGCTGGCTTGCTCCTTGGCAAAAACGTCTTGGAATTCTTGATACTCCGTAGGTAAGGTTCCTATTAAACCTAAGCCTGATATTTCCTTAAAGGATGCTGGTAGTGGGCGCCTCCTTTCCCGATCCTGTTGATAACAGTGATTACGTTCCCTGGAGAAGGTTTAAGTTCTGGCGCGCCAATCTATAAGTGGATTGTGCAGTTCTAACCAGGGTATGCCGATTATCAACTGGAACTGCCGGGCCGCGATAAGATAAAATTAGATGCTTTCCCTATGGCCGTCTTGGCAAATTAATGTGATATCAGCGATGCATTGAGTTACTGGGCCAGAAAGCAATTGAGTTCCGTCCACTGCTGTCACATTCTCAGGAGTCCTACTCATGCAAATGGGTAACCCTATCCTGCCTGCAGTCTCTAGGTCCATGTAATTCCCGATAGCACCACTGTCTATAAACGCTTCAAGTGCGTGCATCTTGTTTGGTTGTTGCTGGGATGCCAGGACCACTGGAATTGCAAAATGAGAGGTCAGATGAATCTTTATTGTGCTCGACAAACCGACCACTAAGTCTGCCGGGCATCGGCGTTTCCCGCCTCATCATCTTTCCCTTTGACGCTGTCTAGAGCTCTTACTGTCTTTCGTGGAGGCTTTGCGGGACAATTTCAAAGAAAGTGACTTGATTGGCCACAATACAAACATAGTTGTTCCTGGGTTCTTCGTTCTCGTTCAGCCTTAGTAAGGGGTCCGCGAAGAACCCCCAGTTGCATGGGTTCGGTATGTGATTCTGTGTGTTGCCGGGTCGTGTTTTCCTTAGGCCGTACGTAAATTGTCCGACCTTCCGTACGGGCCCGATCTGCCTTACGGTTCTGTAGGCAGTGATTTAATTGCATAGCCAAATCTATATACTCAGCACAGTTATCTGGAGGGTTCACTACTTGGGCTAGGATGTTTTTGATCTCTCCTCGTAAACCCTGGTAAAACAACGTGATTCGCTTTTCATCAGGCCAGTTCGATTCAGCAATCAGGAAATTGAAAGTGGCAACATAAGCGATAAGTTCCTGGCTACCTTGCCGGAGGGACAATAATTCCTCATCAAGTGCTTGACCCTGTGTGCAGCGGGCAAAGAGTTTCTCCAACTCTTGTTGGAAACCTTCATAGTTTTGTAGTAGACGGTCGTCCCTACTGACCAACGGAACCGACCAATCCGTTGCATGACCCCCTAAGTACGAGAGCACAAAGGCTACCTTTGACTGATCCGTAGGAAAAAGTCCGGGCTTGCACAAAAAGTGCAGACGACACCGATTCATAAAAGCTCCAAACCGTCTGGGATCCCATGTGAACCTCTCTGGGGGGGCCAAGGGTACATTCCCAGGGATGACTACTTGTACAGGTGTTACCGATGATGGTGTTGGATTCGACCCTTGAGGAACCCCACCCGGAAGAGGGGACAACCCTACCTGAGTCTGCAATAGCTGCCTAGCCAAATCCTCAGTCTTATCTCTGTTTACCACCAACTCTCGTCGCAATGAGTTGGTCTCCGAACGAGCCGCATGCACTTCGGCCCGCAATTCCCCTAACAATTGCGCCAACTGGTCAACCTCGGAAGTCTCCATTGCTCAGGCAGAGTGTTTCAAAACGGCTTCATGTTCTGTCACACTCACCTGGGTCTCTGCGGTAATGATGAAGTCTTCTGGACCCTTTACCCAGAGTAGTGGAGTGGTACTACTGGTATCTGTTAAGAGAGAAGTGAGCTGCTTAGTTTGCCTGGATATGGGCCAAATCCCCCTTTCCCCCTTCCCGTGTGTGTACTGTGATAGGAGTGTAGGGGTATAGCTCACCTTTAGTATAGATTGGGTGAGCTCTCCATCCTGAACTAGGCAGGGGCACTGTATCTCTGAGACCCTTGGAACTTTGTTAGGTTCGGGGTACTTGCTGGCATTCTAGTTCCTGATTGCAAGTAAGTCCTGGTTCCAGTTTCTTCACTGGTTCGGGTTATGTTTGCAGGTAAGTTCTAGTTCCAGGTAAGTTCTAGATTCCAGTTGAGTCACTGGCTCGGGTTATATTTGCAGGTAAGTTCTAGTTCCAAATTGCAGGTAAGTTCTGGTTCCAGTTGCGTCACTGGCTCGGGTTATATTTGCAGGTAAATTCTGATCCAGTTGCTTCACTGATTCAGGTATTCAGCGCGCTTGCTATGCGGCGAGTTCTGCGCGCGGTAGGCAAGATGATTACTAGTTCTAATCCTGTTCTTCACAGGTGATTCGTGGTGGTTCTCGGAGGAAGGAATCCGACAACGGAGGCGTGAGAAAGAAGTCTGAATGCTACCTTAAGGTTTTCCAAGATTTGGGTAAGTGATGCTGGTACTGCTTTTCTTATGCTTTTCTTATGCTGTCTTTCTCTTCTAGATGCTGAGATCCAGGACGTGGGCGTGGAGGAAGCCGAGGAAGGAACAAGTCGAGGATCGCGGTAAGCGCGTTGCTCGAAGCCACAGTTGCAACACGAAGCACGGGTCTGCCTTTGGGTGTGGCTTATATAGCCAACCACGCCCAGAGGCTGGAACGTGCCCTGGTATTCACTGGATTCACAGGAAGTGTCCCTGGGGCCATCTTGAGTGTGCTGGAAGAGTGCCTGGGCCAATCAGAGTCCCTAAAGGGGGCTGGGGCTAACTATGTAATGCACCTGAGTGCAAGAGAGTGGCAAATGGATGTTGGATGCCTGTGTTAGGAAAGATTTCATAATTGTAGGTAATTTTCCTTCCATGTGGCAACCCCTAAACTTTTTGCTGTTGTTTTTCACCTTGTTCTTGACTTTGCCAGAGAAGTGCAGCCTTCTGCCGCACTCCTCTGGGCTTTCGCTCCTTTCCTTTCCGTAGTTTCTTTTATCATGTTGCGGCTTTAGTGCAACATGACACAAGAGAGCACTGTAAGCTAAGTTACAGCTCTCTTGGGTCTCTAGCCTTCTACAGGCCCTAGATACTCGTTTAGGATTGTATTTGATCGGTGCAAGTAATTCAGGGACGGGAATGGTGGCAGCAATCGTTTCTTTGTATTTTGAGCTCCTTTTGGCGTTCTAAGCGCGTTTCTCCCGCTTAACCCAAAATGGTGGCCTGGCTCCCAAAATGGCCAGACCACGAGGCTCCTTTGTCCTGTCCGCTGACCGTCTTGCTCCCTTCACCTTCCCCAGGTCGAGCCGACCCGGGGCCTTCCTTATTTGGGCATGTACTTTCCCGCGAAACACGGATGCTTTCGCGGGCGTCTACATGTCTTTTGTGTGCCTCCAGGATGTGGGCTGGGATGTCTGGTCCCAATACACATCCTGGGTGCCAGAGAGTCTAGGGTGGTGTGAATGCCTGGGACCACCGTGGTCCGTGATTGGTCCACGAATGGTGTGAGTGTTGATGAGCGGATCTCCCATTGGGTCCCCTCCGTTTTGGCGCGAAGGGAACCGTGGATAAGAGGGGGCTGGAAACACCACTACCAGGTCGATCTCCTGAGTTCTCACGAACGAAGGAATACAGGAGCCAAGTATCCTGCAACCAAGAGGCTGGACCGAGGAATCGCTGGTAACCCACTGAAGGACTTCTCCTCTGCACTGCTGTCGCCTTATGAAACCCTTTTCACCTTTGATCGAACCAGAAGGCCTGTACTGGTACTTCGACCCTTTGGAATAGCGAGAACAGCTATTCTCGTCATCTTCACCATCTCCTGCCAGTAAGCCTTCGGAAGTGTCTCTGGGCCATCCAGCTGACTGACCAGCTTACACGGGAGTCTTGCTCTGTAACCGCCGCCAGGTTGTGTAGTATTTCGAGTCCTTGTCACTCTCACACGCTTCGTACACTTGGCGTTCCCAAGTCTGAAGTGAGTAGTGTACATTTGGCTCCGATACACACGGCCGCTCCGTTGCCCTGCTGTGGTGACAAAACTGTGCAGGTTTCTTCGATTGGGACGTCTTTTTACTCAACACGACGACGAGGCGTTCCCTGCTCTTTTGAACCTGCCAGCTGCTGAAACTGACGTGGAGAAGCCTGGGTCTGCTTGCATCGGGGACCGGTGAGTAGTTTAGCTAGGATCTGGTCGCCCTCCTGCAGGAGCCCATTGCTTTTCCCCGCTGTGTAAAACAGCACCCTTTTGCCGTACTCGCGCTCTGCTTCTGCCCACTGTGGAGGCTGCGCTTGAGTCGCGGAACTTGTTCTCCTTCATTTGTGCACTGAACTGAACTGCCTGATTTCCTTAGAAGAGACTCTCCTTTTGCCCGTTGGCACCAGCGTGTGCAGGTACTTTTGAGCACAAGGCTCCACTCTTCGCAGGGCTCGGACTTCCATCTAGTTAGGTGCCTCTGAAGGCGAACTGAGTCTAAAGCACTGTTTTCCTTCCCTTGCAGGTGGACTACACATTTCGTGCATATAACGCTTGCGACTGTCGTATTTGTATATATATTGTGTTGATATGGTATGTGTTGGTTTACTATCGTTATATTGTGATTTTCTCGCTACGGTCATTGTTTTAAAGGCCTTAAAATAAATGTGTATATATTTTTTATATAACACCTGTTTGGAGTAGTTTGTAAGTGATCTTGCTTTGTGTGCTCATTGCGGGCTTTCAGTCACCCTCACCCCTCTTGAGACCTAGTCTTGACCGCCGCGATCGCTACCTTGATTGGTCTGGCTCGTCCAGAGGTTACCCTGTTCCAAGTAATTAGGTTGGCCTTCTGAACTTCTGCGCCACCAGGACAGAGTTCAGAAATCCGTCTTAACAAATTGGTGTACAGCGGTAGGATACGGCTGAAGGTATCCAGTGTTGCGCACAAACTAAGGCATTTCAGGTTATTCCAACCAGGACACGTAGTGAATTGTTGTAGTATAACTTTAAAAAGGCCATAGTCCTATCTAACAGTATGGAAACAAATACCTTGTTAACTTTAAATGCTTCCAAATCAGAAACATTGAAGAAGATGTGTGCGGAGAGAGGTGTTTCCTCTCAAGGCACGAAATTCGAAATGATCCAAAGAATCGTGGCGTGGCAAGAAGCGCAGCTTGACGCTATAACTTCTGAGGACAGTGCGGAAGGTGGTGGGGCTGCTCTCACTGGTAGAACCGACGGTTCTGCCGCTGCACTGATCCATCGCGACCACGAGGACAGGGAGGATGTGATGTCTAATGTTTCCTCTGCCAGTGCTGATGGGGAGGCTATGCTTGAATTCAAGAAGCAAGAGCTGCGGTTTAGGCAGCAGGAGCTTGAATTCAGCATAGCCAAACTAAAAATCGAACAGGCAGAAAAACAAAAAGACAGTGATCACCAGTTGGAACTGGCCAAGCTTCAGTTTGCAAATGGGTCCAAGGGTCCTGGACATGGGTCTGGGGCTTCCTCTCATCCACGGTTTCCGAAAGATCTGCTCAGTGTGTATGAGGAAAGGAATGACATTATGGACTGGCTGAATGCGTTTGAGTATGCATGCGAAGTTCAACAAGTTGACAATGCTGATAAGATTGCCTGGTTACTCAGCAGACTGCCCCATTCTGGCTGTAGTGCCATTATGGAAATGTCGAAGGCTGAGCGAGCTGATTTCGCAATGTTAAAGCAAACTCTCATTTTAAAGTTTGGGAAGACTCCGGCCCAATATTTGAAACGTTTCAGAGAGTATAAGAAAAAGGAAGGTGGTACTTGGGTATCTTATGTCACTGAATCCTTGAAAAACTTAACTGGCTGGGTCGAAGGGTATAAGGTTTCTACCTTCGAAGGCATGATAAATCTTGTCATGCTGGAACACATTTTTGCTTCTTCTTCCCCGGAGCTTAAGCAGCATTTGGCCGATTCGAAGGAGATAGATCCTAAGAAGCTGGCCATTGCAGCAGACTTATGGGTGTCACATCGAGTGTCCCATAAGGACAAAACTCATCCTGGTAAGCAGGAGGAAGGGCAAAAGTCCAAAGATATGGAGGGTGGAGAATCTGCTAAATCTTCTTCCCATAAGGGCCACAAAAAGAAAAATAAGGGTAGGACACAAGAGAACTCACAGGGTAGTGGAGGACAGCCTCCGAAACAGAACTCTGGTTACAATAAGCCTCCCTATGTAAACAGACCCAATGGATCTTGTTTTGCTCGTGGAGCAACTGACCACGTGAAGGGGGATCCCCGTTGTAAGGTTAGACCTTTGGGGGTCCACTCCGCTAATCTGGCCTTCTCCTCCTACGAGGAAGAAGAGATTACAGGAGCATCCTTCTCCTCAGACTCATTTCCCAGCGGGATAGAGGCTGAGGTAGTTTTAGTGTCCCTGGGTTCCTGGGAGCCTAAAGTCGCAGAGGCTTATGCTAGGATTCCGGATAATACCAAGCACTACTTTAAAGACAGTGTGCTGATCAATGGAGTAGATACTCCAGCTCTTAGGGATAGTGGGTGCAGTCGCACTGTAGTGGATTCTACCTTGGTAGACTCAGAGGAAGTTGCCAGAGCTACTCTGATGCCCACTAAGTTGGCTGACGGCCCCCTCCGTATGTTTCCCGTAATACCTGTAAATCTTACTTTAAATGGTACAGCAGTCAGGATTCCAGTGAGCATTCAGAGAAACGTCCCGGGAAAGGTCTTGTTAGGTAATGATCTCAGAGCTTTAGGGCTCGTAGGAGACACTGCCGAAAGACCCTACACACGGTCTCAAGCACGGGCAGCATTGGCCAAGACCAATACGCCGCCCCAGCCGAAGGGGAAACCCAAGGCGAAAGGAGTCGACAAGTCAAGACGAGGGAAAGAGAATATTCCCCCAAGCTCGCCTACCACTGCGGTGGAGGAAGTTGGTCAATCGCCCGGGCCTGACGAGGAGGTGGCGATGCCTGAAGTATTTGACCCCAACGATCATCCTGAACTAAAAGACTTGTTAGTTGAAGGAGGTCCTGATAGGGACGAATTCAGTAAAGGCCAACGTGAGTGCCCATCTCTGGAAGGCCTAAGGAGACAGGCCTGCTCCCAGCTTGAGGGTGAACCTCCTGGGACGCATAGGATTTATTGGGAAGGTGGACTCCTGTATAGTGAGCCCACAGAGTCTACAGAAGGAGACCATAGGAGGTTGGTGGTTCCCCTTGCTGTTAGGCCCTTCCTCCTGCTGTTGGCGCATGAAGTTCCCCTTGCTGGTCACCTTGGTATGAAGAGGACCAAGCAAAGGTTATCCATGCACTTCTACTGGCCCAAGATGGGGGTGCAAGTAGAAAGTCACTGCAGGAGTTGTGCCTCCTGCCAGTTGTCTGGTAAGGTTGGCGCGACAATCCAAGCTCCGTTGGTACCGCTCCCAGTTGTGGGGGTACCATTTGAAAGGGTAGGGATCGACATTGTTGGTCCCCTTGACCCGCAAACATCCTCGGGCAATAGGTTTATCCTGGTGCTGGTCGACCATGCAACCAGGTATCCTGAGGCCATCCCATTGAAAACTGTAACTGCCAAGTCAGTTGCAAAAGCTTTACTCGGCATATTTACTAGGGTTGGCTTCCCTAAAGAAGTTGTGTCAGATCGTGGCAGCAACTTTATGTCGAAGTATATGCAGGCTATGTGGAAAGAAGGTGGGGTCACCTACAGGTTCTCTTCTGCATACCACCCCCAGACCCATGGACTGGGGGGGGCGTTTCAACAGGACGTTAAAGAGCATGATTGGGGCTCTGGAGGAGCCCCAGAGAAGAAAATGGGATCTTCTTGTTTCATGCTTACTGTTTGCCTACCGAGAGGTACCACAGGAGGGTGTTGGCTTCAGCCCCTTCGAACTTCTGTTCGGTCATCCCATACGGGGACCCTTAGCCATCGTCAAGGAGGGATGGGAGATGCCCACTCCCCCTGTTACTACCAACGTAGTTGATTATGTGCTAGGGCTCAGAAAACGGATGGTACGTCTGATGGGCTTGGCTAGTGATAAATTGAAGGCAGGGCAAGCGCTGGTGAAACATTGGTACGACCAGAAAGCTTCCCTCGTCAACTTTACACTTGGTCAGCAAGTCCTGATCATGAATCCCATAAGGCCTCGAGCTTTACAGGACAAATGGTCAGGCCCTTACCCAGTGGTGGAGCCCCTGGGTGAGGTTAACTATTCAGTGGACCTTGGAAGGCCTGGACAGGCTCCAAAAGTGTTTCACGTGAATAGGCTGAAGGCTTTCGTCCCAAGCGTCGAAATCGCAGCACTGCTACTGGCTTCAGACGTTGAGGAAGAGGAGTCTGAACCTCTCCCCGACCTGTTACAAAGCAGTCCTTCAGATAGCTCTTTTGAGGGTGTCCGAGTGGCCCCTCACCAAAATGGACAAGGCTCAGTGGTTTACCTTGGACATGAAGTAGGTGGAGGGAGGATACAGCCTCTACCCAGTAAAGTACAAGCAGTACAAGACTGGCCTACACCCACTACGCAAACCCAAGTGAGAGCCTTCTTAGGACTCACGGGGTATTACCGCAATTTTGTGGCAGACTATGGCACCATAGCTGCTCCTCCCTGCTGCCCTCACAATTCCGAAGAAACCCAAGAAGGTAACTTGGACCGACGAGTGTGAGAAGGCCTTCAATGGCTTAAAAGACTCCTTGTGCCAGGCCCCTGTCCTCAGGGCCCCTGATTATCAAAGACCTTTTATCGTGCAGACGGACGCCTCTGACACTGGGATAGGAGCTGTACTATCACAAGTAGATGAAAAGGGTAAGGAACACCCTATCGGTTTTATTAGTCGCCAGCTTAAGGACAGAGAGCTCAGATGGTCCACGGTAGAGAAAGAATGTTTCTCTGTTGTGTGGGCCCTAAGGAAGCTGAGGCCCTACCTCTATGGGACCCACTTCACTGTGCAAACTGACCATAAGCCGTTAAAGTGGCTAATGAACATGAAGGGGGAGAATCCAAAGTTGCTTAGGTGGTCCATAAGTCTACAAGGCTTCAACTTCACTATTGAGCATAGGCCAGGTGTCCAACATAGCAATTCTGATGGGTTGTCCAGAATGTTTAACCGACCTGAACAAGAGACTCATCCAGGGGTGGATTAGTTCCCCCTGTCCATAGTCTGGGAAGGGCGAGTGTTAGGAAAGATTTCGTAATTGTAGGTAATTTTCCTTCCATGTGGCAACCCCTAAACTTTTTGCTGTTGTTTTTCACCTTGTTCTTGACTTTGCCAGAGAAGTGCAGCCTTCTGCCGCACTCCTCTGGGCTTTCGCTCCTTTCTTACGGGGAAACTGACATGCCCTTAAGACAGTCAGTACCGGGGAACGCTGTTTCCCGTAGTTTCTTTTATCATGTTGCGGCTTTAGTGCAACATGACACAAGAGGGCACTGTAAGCTAGGTTACAGCTCTCTTGGGTCTCAAGCCTTCTACAGGCCCTAGATACTCGTTTAGGATTGTATTTGATCGGTGCAAGTAATTCAGGGACGGGAATGGTGGCAGCAATCGTTTCTTTGTATTTAGAGCTCCTTTTGGCGTTCTAAGCGCGTTTCTCGCGCTTAACCCAAAATGGAGGCCTGGCTCTCAAAATGGCCAGACCACGAGGCTCCTTTGTCCTGTCCGCTGACCGTCTTGCTCCCTTCACCTTCCCCAGGTCGAGCCGACCCGGGGCCTTCCTTATTTGGGCATGTACTTTCCCGCAAAACACGGATGCTTTCGCGGGCTTCTACATGTCTTTTGTGTGCCTCCAGGATATGGGCTGGGATGTCTGGTCCCAATACACATCCTGGGTGCCAGAGTCTAGGGTGGCGTGAATGCCTGGGACCACCGTGATTGGTCCACGAATGGTGTGAGTGTTGATGAGCGGATCTCCCATTGGGTCCCCTCCGTTTTGGCGCGAAGGGAACCGTGGATAAGAGGGGGCTAGAAACACTACTACCAGGTCGATCTCCTGAGTTCTCACGAACGAAGGAATACAGGAGCCAAGTATCCTGCAACCAAGAGGCTGGACCGAGGAATCGCTGGTGACCCGCTGAAGGATTTCTCCTCTGCACTGCTGTCGCCTTATGAAACCCTTTTCACCTTTGATCGAACCAGAAGGCCTGTACTGGTACTTCGACCCTTTGGAATATCGGGAACAGCTATTCTCGGCATCTTCACCATCTCCTGCCAGTAAGCCTTCGGAAGCGTCTCTGGGCCATCCAGCTGACTGACCAGTTTACACGGGAGTCTTGCTCTGTAACCGCCGCCAGGTTGTGTAGTATTTCGAGTCCTTGTCACTCTCACACGCTTCGTACACTTGGCGTTCCCAAGTCTGAAGTGAGTAGTGTACATTTGGCTCCGATACACACGGCCGCTCCGTTGCCCTGCTGTGGTGACAAAACTGTGCAGGTTTCTTCGATTGGGACGTCTTTTTACTCAACACGACGACGAGGCGTTCCCTGCTCTTCTGAACCTGCCAGCTGCTGAAACTGACGCGGAGAAGCCTGGGTCTGCTTGCATCGGGGACCAGTGAGTAGTTTAGCTAGGATCTGGTCGCCCTCCTGCAGGAGCCCATTGCTTTTCCTCGCTGTGTAAAACAGCACCCTTTTGCCGTACTCGCGCTCTGCTTCTGCCCACTGTGGAGGCAGCGCTTGAGTCGCGGAACTTGTTCTCCTTCATTTGTGCACTGAACTGAACTGCCTGATTTCCTTAGAAGAGACTCTCCTTTTGCCCGTTGGCACCAGCGTGTGCAGGTACTTTTGAGCACAAGGCTCCACTCTTCGCAGGGCTCGGACTTCCATCTAGTTAGGTGCCTCTGAAGGCGAACTGAGTCTAAAGCATTGTATTGCACTGCCTGTTTTCCTTCCCTTGCAGGTGGACTACACATTTCGTGCATATAACGCTTGCGACTGTCGTATTTGTATATATATTGTGTTGATATGGTATGTGTTGGTTTACTATCGTTATATTGTGATTTTCTCGCTACGGTCATTGTTTTAAAGGCCTTAAAATAAATGTGTATATATTTTTTATATAACACCTGTTTGGAGTAGTTTGTAAGTGATCTTGCTTTATGTGCTCATTGCGGGCTTTCAGTCACCCTCACCCCTCTTGAGACCTAGTCTTGACCGCCGCGATCGCTACCTTGATTGGTCTGGCTCGTCCAGAAGTTACCCTGTTCCAAGTAATTAGGTTGGCCTTCTGAAGTTCTGCGCCACCAGGACAGAGTTCAGAAATCCGTCTTAACAAATTGGTGTACAGCGGTGGGATACGACTGAAGGTATCCAGTGTTGCGCACGAACTAAGGCATTTCAGGTTATTCCAACCAGGACACGTAGTGAATTGTTGTAGTATAACTTTAAAAAGGCCATAGTCCTATCTAACAGTATGGAAACAAATACCTTGTTAACTTTAAATGCTTCCAAATCAGAAACATTGAAGAAGATGTGTGCGGAGAGAGGTGTTTCCTCTCAAGGCACGAAATTGGAAATGATCCAAAGAATCGTGGCGTGGCAAGAAGCGCAGCTTGACGCTATAACTTCTGAGGACAGTGCGGAAGGTGGTGGGGCTGCTCTCACTGGTAGAACCAACGGTTCTGCCGCTGCACTGATCCATCGCGACCACGAGGACAGGGAGGATGTGATGTCTAATGTTTCCTCTGCCAGTGCTGATGGGGAGGCTATGCTTGAATTCAAGAAGCAAGAGCTGCGGTTTAGGCAGCAGGAGCTTGAATTCAGCATAGCCAAACTAAAAATCGAACAGGCAGAAAAACAAAAAGACAGGGATCACCAGTTGGAACTGGCCAAGCTTCAGTTTGCAAATGGGTCCAAGGGTCCTGGACATGGGTCTGGGGCTTCCTCTCATCCACGGTTTCCGAAAGATCTGCTCAGTGTGTATGAGGAAAGGAATGACATTATGGACTGGCTGAATGCGTTTGAGTATGCATGCGAAGTTCAACAAGTTGACAATGCTGATAAGATTGCCTGGTTACTCTGCAGACTGCCCCATTCTGGCTGTAGTGCCATTATGGAAATGTCGAAGGCTGAGCGAGCTGATTTCGCAATGTTAAAGCAAACTATCATTTTAAAGTTTGGGAAGACTCCGGCCCAATATTTGAAACGTTTCAGAGAGTATAAGAAAAAGGAAGGTGGTACTTGGGTATCTTAAGTCACTGAATCCTTGAAAAACTTAACTGGCTGGGTCGAAGGGTATAAGGTTTCTACCTTCGAAGGCATGATAAATCTTGTCATGCTGGAACACATTTTTGCTTCTTCTTCCCCGGAGCTTAAGCAGCATTTGGCTGATTCGAAGGAGATAGATCCTAAGAAGCTGGCCATTGCAGCAGACTTATGGGTGTCACATCGAGTGTCCCATAAGGACAAAACTCATCCTGGTAAGCAGGAGGAAGGGAAAAAGTCCAAAGATATGGAGGGTGGAGAATCGGCTAAATCTTCTTCCCATAAGGGCCACAAAAAGAAAAATAAGGGTAGGACACAAGAGAACTCACAGGGTAGTGGAGGACAGCCTCCGAAACAGAACTCTGGTTACAATAAGCCTCCCTATGTAAACAGACCCAATGGATCTTGTTTTGCTTGTGGAGCAACTGACCACGTGAAGGGGGATCCCCGTTGTAAGGTTAGACCTTTGGGGGTCCACGCCGCTAATCTGGCCTTCTCCTCCTACGAGGAAGAAGAGATTACAGGAGCATCCTTCTCCTCAGACTCATTTCCCAGCGGGATAGAGGCTGAGGTAGTTTTAGTGTCCCTGGGTTCCTGGGAGCCTAAAGTCGCAGAGGCTTATGCTAGGATTCCGGATAATACCAAGCACCACTTTAAAGACAGTGTGCTGATCAATGGAGTAGATACTCCAGCTCTTAGGGATAGTGGGTGCAGTCGCACTGTAGTGGATTCTACCTTGGTAGACTCAGAGGAAGTTGCCAGAGCTACTCTGATGCCCACTAAGTTGGCTGACGGCCCCCTCCGTATGTTTCCCGTAATACCTGTAAATCTTACTTTAAATGGTACAGCAGTCAGGATTCCAGTGAGCATTCAGAGAAACGTCCCGGGAAAGGTCTTGTTAGGTAATGATCTCAGAGCTTTAGGGCTCGTAGGAGACACTGCCGAAAGACCCTACACACGGTCTCAAGCACGGGCAGCATTGGCCAAGACCAATACGCCGCCCCAGCCGAAGGGGAAACCCAAGGCGAAAGGAGTCGACAGGTCAAGACGAGGGAAAGAGAATATTCCCCCGAGCTCGCCTACCACTGCGGTGGAGGAAGTTGGTCAATCGCCCGGGCCTGACGAGGAGGTGGCGATGCCTGAAGTATTTGACCCCAACGATCATCCTGAACTAAAAGACTTGTTAGTTGAAGGAGGTCCTGATAGGGACGAATTCAGTAAAGGCCAACGTGAGTGCCCATCTCTGGAAGGCCTAAGGAGACAGGCCTGCTCCCAGCTTGAGGGTGAACCTCCTGGGACGCATAGGATTTATTGGGAAGGTGGACTCCTGTATAGTGAGCCCACAGAGTCTACAGAAGGAGACCATAGGAGGTTGGTGGTTCCCCTTGCTGTTAGGCCCTTCCTCCTGCTGTTGGCGCATGAAGTTCCCCTTGCTGGTCACCTTGGTATGAAGAGGACCAAGCAAAGGTTATCCATGCACTTCTACTGGCCCAAGATGGGGGTGCAAGTAGAAAGTCACTGCAGGAGTTGTGCCTCCTGCCAGTTGTCTGGTAAGGTTGGCGCGACAATCCAAGCTCCGTTGGTACCGCTCCCAGTTGTGGGGGTACCATTTGAAAGGGTAGGGATCGACATCGTTGGTCCCCTTGACCCGCAAACATCCTTGGGCAATAGGTTTATCCTGGTGCTGGTCGACCATGCAACCAGGTATCCTGAGGCCATCCCATTGAAAACTGTAACTGCCAAGTCAGTTGCAAAAGCTTTACTCGGCATATTTACTAGGGTTGGCTTCCCTAAAGAAGTTGTGTCAGATCGTGGCAGCACTTTTATGTCGAAGTATATGCAGGCTATGTGGAAAGAAGGTGGGGTCACCTACAGGTTCTCTTCTGCATACCACCCCCAGACCCAGGGTCTGGGGGGGGCGTTTCAACAGGACGTTAAAGAGCATGATTGGGGCTCTGGAGGAGCCCCAGAGAAGAAAATGGGATCTTCTTGTTTCATGCTTACTGTTTGCCTACCGAGAGGTACCACAGGAGGGTGTTGGCTTCAGCCCCTTCGAACCTCTGTTCGGTCATCCCGTACGGGGACCCTTAGCCATCGTCAAGGAGGGATGGGAGATGCCCACTCCCCCTGTTACTACCAACGTAGTTGATTATGTGCTAGGGCTCAGAAAACGGATGGTATGTCTGATGGGCTTGGCTAGTGATAAATTGAAGGCAGGGCAAGCGCTGGTGAAACATTGGTACGACCAGAAAGCTTCCCTCATCAACTTTACACTTGGTCAGCAAGTCCTGATCATGAATCCCATAAGGCCTCGAGCTTTAGAGGACAAATGGTCAGGCCCTTACCCAGTGGTGGAGCCCCTGGGTGAGGTTATCTATTCAGTGGACCTTGGAAGGCCTGTACAGGCTCCACAAGTGTTTCACGTGAATAGGCTGAAGGCTTTCGTCCCAAGCGTCGAAATCGCAGCACTGCTACTGGCTTTAGACGTTGAGGAAGAGGAGTCTGAACCTCTCCCCGACCTGTTCCAACGCAGTCCTTCAGATAGCTCTTTTGAGGGTGTCCGATTGGCCCCTCACCAAAATGGACAAAGCTCAGTGGTTTACCTTGGACATGAAGTAGGTGGAGGGAGGATACAGCCTCTACCCAGTAAAGTACAAGCAGTACAAGACTGGCCTACCCCCACTACGCAAACCCAAGTGAGAGCCTTCTTAGGACTCACGGGGTATTACCGCAATTTTGTGGCAGACTATGGCACCATAGCTGCTCCTCTGACTGCCCTCACAACTCCGAAGAAACCCAAGAAGGTAACTTGGACCGACGAGTGTGAGAAGGCCTTCAATGGCTTAAAAGACTCCTTGTGCCAGGCCCCTGTCCTTAGGGCCCCTGATTATCAAAGACCTTTTATCGTGCAGACGGACGCCTCTGACACTGGGATAGGAGCTGTACTATCACAAGTAGATGAGAAGGGTAAGGAACACCCTATCGGTTTTATTAGTCGCCAGCTTAAGGACAGAGAGCTCAGATGGTCCACGGTAGAGAAAGAATGTTTCTCTGTTGTGTGGGCCCTAAGGAAGCTGAGGCCCTACCTCTATGGGACCCACTTCACTGTGCAAACTGACCATAAGCCGTTAAAGTGGCTAATGAACATGAAGGGGGAGAATCCAAAGTTGCTTAGGTGGTCAATAAGTCTACAAGGCTTCAACTTCACTATTAAGCATAGGCCAGGTGTCCAACATAGCAATGCTGATGGGTTGTCCAGAATGTTTAACCGACCTGAACAAGAGACTCATCCAGGGGTGGATTAGTTCCCCCTGTCCATAGTCTGGGAAGGTCGAGTGTTAGGAAAGATTTCGTAATTGTAGGTAATTTTCCTTCCATGTGGCAACCCCTAAACTTTTTGCTGTTGTTTTTCACCTTGTTCTTGACTTTGCCAGACAAGTGCAGCCTTCTGCCGCACTCCTCTGGGCTTTCGCTCCTTTCTTACGGGGAAACTGACATGCCCTTAAGACAGTCAGTACCGGGGAACGCTGTTTCCCGTAGTTTCTTTTATCATGTTGCGGCTTTAGTGCAGCATGACACAAGAGGGCACTGTAAGCTAAGTTACAGCTCTCTTGGGTCTCTAGCCTTCTACAGGCCCTAGATACTCGTTTAGGATTGTATTTGATCGGTGCAAGTAATTCAGGGACGCGAATGGTGGCAGCAATCGTTTCTTTGTATTTTGAGCTCCTTTTGGCGTTCTAATCGCGTTTCTCGCGCTTAACCCAAAATGGTGGCCTGGCTCTCAAAATGGCCAGACCACGAGGCTCCTTTGTCCTGTCTGCTGACCGTCTTGCTCCCTTCACCTTCCCCAGGTCGAGCCGACCCGGGGCTTTCCTTATTTGGGCATGTACTTTCCCGCGAAACACGGATGCTTTCGCGGGCTTCTACATGTCTTTTGTGTGCCTCCAGGATGTGGGCTTGGATGTCTGGTCCCAATACACATCCTGGGTGCCAGAGAGTCTAGGGTGGTGTGAATGCCTGGGACCACCGTGGTCCGTGATTGGTCCACGAATGGTGTGAGTGTTGATGAGCGGATCTCCCATTGGGTCCCCTCCGTTTTGGCGCGAAGGGAACCGTGGATAAGAGGGGGCTAGAAACACCACTACCAGGTCGATCTCCTGAGTTCTCACGAACGAAGGAATACAGGAGCCAAGTATCCTGCAACCAAGAGGCTGGACCGAGGAATCGCTGGTGACCCGCTGAAGGACTTCTCCTCTGCACTGCCGTCGCCTTATGAAACCCTTTTCACCTTTGATCGAACCAGAAGGCCTGTACTGGTACTTCGACCCTTTGGAATAGCGGGAACAGCTATTCTCGGCATCTTCACCATCTCCTGCCAGTAAGCCTTCGGAAGCGTCTCTGGGCCATCCAGCTGACTGACCAGTTTACACGGGAGTCTTGCTCTGTAACCGCCGCCAGGTTGTGTAGTATTTCGAGTCCTTGTCACTCTCACACGCTTCGTACACTTGGCTTTCCCAAGTCTGAAGTGAGTAGTGTACATTTGGCTCCGATACACACGGCCGCTCCGTTGCCCTGCTGTGGTGACAAAACTGTGCAGGTTTCTTCGATTGGGACGTCTTTTTACTCAACACGACGACGAGGCGTTCCCTGCTCTTCTGAACCTGCCAGCTGCTGAAACTGACGCAGAGAAGCCTGGGTCTGCTTGCATCGGGGACCGGTGAGTAGTTTAGCTAGGATCTGGTCGCCCTCCTGCAGGAGCCCATTGCTTTTCCCCGCTGTGTAAAACAGCACCCTTTTGCCGTACTCGCGCTCTGCTTCTGCCCACTGTGGAGGCTGCGCTTGAGTCGCGGAACTTGTTCTCCTTCATTTGTGCACTGAACTGAACTGCCTGATTTCCTTAGAAGAGACTCTCCTTTTGCCCGTTGGCACCAGCGTGTGCAGGTACTTTTGAGCACAAGGCTCCACTATTCGCAGGGCTCGGACTTCCATCTAGTTAGGTGCCTCTGAAGGCGAACTGAGTCTAAAGCATTGTATCGCACTGCCTGTTTTCCTTCCCTTGCAGGTGGACTACACATTTCGTGCATATAACGCTTGCGACTGTCGTATTTGTATATATATTGTGTTGATATGGTATGTGTTGGTTTACTATCGTTATATTGTGATTTTCTCGCTACGGTCATTGTTTTAAAGGCCTTAAAATAAATGTGTATATATTTTTTATATAACACCTGTTTGGAGTAGTTTGTAAGTGATCTTGCTTTATGTGCTCATTGCGGGCTTTCAGTCACCCTCACCCCTCTTGAGACCTAGGCCCTCATTACAACTCAGGAGTTAAGGGTTAACGCCACCGTTAACCCTTAACGCCTGATTCTGATTTTAACGCCTGCTTTTAGCAGGCGTTAAAATCCATGGCGTTAACCCGCCATGGTGCTAATTACGCCGCCGTAATTTACGGCGGCGTAATTAGCGCCTTCCCCACTCCCATTATGCCCTATGGGGCAAAAATGGGAATGGGGAAGGGAAAATGGGAAATGGGGATTTACCGCCCCACTCACCTTGGAATTGGGCGGTAAATCCGCCATCCACCATGGTGTAAACGTAGTTTACACCATGGTGGTAAAGTTGGTGCACTTTGCACAAAGGTTGTAATGACCGCCCTAGTCTTGACCGCCGCGATCGCTACCTTGATTGGTCTGGCTCGTCCAGAGGTTACCCTGTTCCAAGTAATTAGGTTGGCCTTCTGAACTTCTGCGCCACCAGGACAGAGTTCAGAAATCCGTCTTAACAGCCTGCAAGGCGTGTTTAGTCTGCCAGGCTCTAACCCATCTTTCTCCTGCCTGTTCCCCAGCATATATGACACTACCTCTAAGAGGGGTTCCCTACCTCTAATAAAGAACTATGGGATCGGTCCGAATTTTCAAGTAAACAATGAGTCCACCGTGGTGTCAAAATGCCTACTTCTATCCCTCAGACTCGTAACTAATAGGAAAATCGTAGTGGGCCTTCCTGGGCCAGAACAATGACTCCCTTCTTCTAGACAATGAGCCACAGTTTCAATCGTAGTGGGTAACTTGTCTGTGAGAATGATTCTCTTCTCCAGGTCTCAGTTACTTTCTAGGGAAATAGGGTTCCAGCTTATGGTGCTGTAAAGGTTCAGTTCCAATGCAAAAGAAAAAGTTCCAACTAAAATATAATTCCTTATTTACCCTAGTTTTCCTTCACTATTGAGTTCCTAGAGATGCCTCCCTTCTCCAGGTATTTGGTTCTCAATGTTCTCATAGTGCCTGGGTAATGACTCCCTTCTGCGGGCCCTCTTCTGATTGGTTTCATGATGCACAATATTTGGGGAAGACACCAGGAGGTATTGTTTCCTTCTCCTGAGGTCTCTTGGGTTTGCATAAAAGGGGAGAGGAAAACTATCACCCTACAAGAGTTACAAAACGTAATCCATAATATAACAAGAGACTATTTGCTTATGGTCTTTTAAGTGGAACAAAAACATTACAAAGCACAGCAATCAGGAGAAGGGAGTCATTCTCCTGTCCTTAAGTTACATTAGCGGTAGGGTCAGATAGGTTAGATTTGGACAGTGGACTGAATTGTTTTTGGACATTCACTCTGACTGATGAGCACCTTAGTAAAATAGGTACGGAACACCCCATAGATATAAAGAAAGTTAGGCCTTAATGCCTTCACAGCCTCTGTGTCCTCCTTCTGATCCTCCACAGGCCATAATTCTCTTTCAGGTGACAGCAGCTTCAAACGCCAAGGCAGGAGACCCAGTTGGTAAATACGGGTAGTAGTATTAAAATGCCCTGGAAAATGGTCCCTGCACAGGAAGGCAGAACCAGATGGAGGACAGCCCAAAAAGGATGCCCAGCAGCCAAACATCCAATCAGAGCTTCAGGCACACTCACAAGTCCAGCCAGTATGGCCAGACTGATCTAAAGAAATCAGGAGCAGCTTCCAGACACCAAATTCCTCTAGTAGGTAAGTAAACCTGCAATCTGACACAGAAATCTAAATGAAATTGGGTGTAAGAACAGGGTCCATTTTAGATATCCCCTGCACACAGGGGCTGGCCCAACCCCAACCACCAATCATCCAAAGGCACTTTAAAAATAGGTTTTGGTGCCCAACCAATCAGGTTGAGCCATGAAAGCAGAACAGTCCTGCAAGATGTGTAATGGTTATGTTTGATGCCTAAACAACTTTAACAATGATAATGTTAGGCCTGCCTCGTGGTTTATGCAAACAAAGGAATGTTCAAGATACTGTATAGCTGGGAGCAGAAATTAAGTCACATCAGTACATCCATGGTTACTAATGTGATAGTCTGGCTTGAACCCCTGGTGAAACAAAATCACAGCTGCACCAGCCTCCTCCCCAAACCCATTGTTGGGTGATAAAATATGGAAACTTGATGATCTATTGATAAAAGATTAAAGTGATTCCCTAACAGTCAAATACCCTTTATAACAGTCTTGAACTTCGTTCTGCCTCTCTTATTAGGGAAGGTTGCTCGGGACCACCATGCAAGCGTTCGTGTCAGTTCCTAAAGTTTCTTCTCTACAACAATAATATGGGGTCCTGATTTTGTATACAGTCTCTTGTTCACCCCTGCTGGGTCTTTCAATCTCTTCTCACTGTTCACATCTTTGGGTCTGGCATGGACTATCTGACCCTTCAGGTCTGGAAAGGGTATGGTATTCACCTCCTCTTGAGGTATTCTGTAGTGTAGCCCCTCGTGGGCTATCCGACCACTCAGGTTGTATGGTCATCATGTGATTCTTACCTCCTTGTGGGGTATCCTCAGGGTCTGCCCCTTGTTGGCTGTTTGGCTTCTCAGGTCTTAGGATTCTATGGTTGCACTCACCCCCTAGTGAGGTATTCTCAGGTTCAGCCCCTCGTGGGCTGTCAGCCTGTCTCACCGCCCTCCACCCGTGTCTTCTGATCTGCCTGTGTACCTTATTCCTCCAGCAGAGGTACAGCAGTAGCATAACACATTCAAAGATAACAATGACCTGTTGCCAATAGGAGGAAAACAAAGATAACAATGACCTGTTGCCAATAGGAGGAAAACAAAGATAACAATGGCCTGTTGCCAATAGGAGGAAAACAAAGATAACAATGACCTGTTGCCAATAGGAGGAAAACAAAGATAACAATGACCTGTTGCCAATAGGAGGAAAACAAAGATAACAATGACCTGTTGCCAATAGGAGGAAAACAAAGATAACAATGACCTGTTGCCAATAGGAGG
This sequence comes from Ambystoma mexicanum, assembly GCF_040938575.1. Classification (NCBI taxonomy): domain Eukaryota; kingdom Metazoa; phylum Chordata; class Amphibia; order Caudata; family Ambystomatidae; genus Ambystoma; species Ambystoma mexicanum. The sequence continues at coordinate 1,607,821,077 of NC_090932.1, forward strand.
AAAACAAAGATAACAATGACCTGTTGCCAATAGGAGGAAAACAAAGATAACAATGACCTGTTGCCAATAGGAGGAAAACAAAGATAACAATGACCTGTTGCCAATAGGAGGAAAACAAAGATAACAATGACCTGTTGCCAATAGGAGGAAAACAAAGATAACAATGACCTGTTGCCAATAGGAGGAAAACAAAGATAACAATGACCTGTTGCCAATAGGAGGAAAACAAAGATAACAATGACCTGTTGCCAATAGGAGGAAAACAAAGATAACAATGACCTGTTGCCAATAGGAGGAAAACAAAGATAACAATGACCTGTTGCCAATAGGAGGAAAACAAAGATAACAATGACCTGTTGCCAATAGGAGGAAAACAAAGATAACAATGACCTGTTGCCAATAGGAGGAAAACAAAGATAACAATGACCTGTTGCCAATAGGAGGAAAACAAAGATAACAATGACCTGTTGCCAATAGGAGGAAAACAAAGATAACAATGGCCTGTTGCCAATAGGAGGAAAACAAAGATAACAATGGCCTGTTGCCAATAGGAGGAAAACAAAGATAACAATGGCCTGTTGCCAATAGGAGGAAAACAAAAATATGAAAACGATATCTGAAAAATGAAGGCTTCCAACACCATAATACAATGTTGGGCTAACAATTCATAAGATAAAACTATCCATTCAATCACATAAATAAAATATTTAATTGAACAGTGATGATTTAGTGATACTTGAAGAAACGGAACAAAAGTCAATATTGTGGACAAGTAAGAGCATAATATATAAAATATAAACAAAACTTTTACACATTAACTAAACCATTTTTCAAAGTACAGAGTAATAAGAGCATATAACACCAGAAACAAAATTAAAAAATATATCAATCTAATATGAAGACAACTAATCATACATAATTCACTATAATCCACAATCAATTAAAACAGATAACCAGATATTTCTCCTTTATTTTCTTTGCAGTTATTCCCTAAAATCCATCAGATGTTTTATTATGTACTGTGTATATCGTTTAAAAAAATATTTAAATGAATGAAAATGTCTTTGACCTTGTCTGCGCATTAGCATTTTCGTTTTACTTGAATCCAGTGCCTATTTCATAGGAGACCCAGTAGATCTAGTCTTACAAGGATGCATGCATCTCAAAGAACCCTCGTTTATTTACTGAACGAACGCTTAATGCTTGGCCCAGCCCACACGGCTTATTAACATCTGCCAATCATAACTTTATGTCCAGTTTTCATACTTCCATGTTCACATTAATAAATGTTTAATTCTTTTGTCTGATTACACATCACCTTCTTGTAACAATCTGTCTCTCATAGCTTTTCTGTATGTCATCTTGAGCTGGCTCTGCAGCACCTCCTTGGAGCAGGGCTGCGTGTCTTCTTCCCATTGCGTGGTTCGTCGCCTTCTGCTCTGTGTTACTCTTCTCTTCTCTCTCTGGTCTGCTGGTGCTCGAAGGACCAGTCAGGGACGTCGTCCTCCCTCCAAACACGTCCTGGTCCACCGCTTTAGCTTCCTCGTCTGCGGTATTGGAACTTCGCTTGCGTTGCCTCCAAGGACGGTCTGACCCTCTTATCAGTCCTCCTTCCATTTATTTTCAAATCAGCGCAGATTGGAGAGCTGCAATGTTCACTCCAGTTCGGTGGTGGCTTGCCTGCTCCTCATCACAGTGTTGTAATAGAGATTCAATAAAGTCCTCCCTACTCTTCCTCGTCACAGTTCTAGCGGTAAAGATCCATCGGAGAGTGGCTTAAGGTGGAAGAAGGTAACAGGATGGGGAATGTGGAGGTGTTTGGAAGGTGGTGGAGTCAACATACCGCGTTCTTGCGGTTCCATGTCATTTAATCGCGGGATGTTTTTTCGTGGGGTTTTTTAAGCAAAACCTCAAATTTGTATTTTTTTTAATTTTAGGGGGTGCCCCCTCACATCCCCATCCCCTTTAATGTTTTATATATTCCCAAACACCCACACACTATTTATATATTTTTCTAACGGGCTTCCTGAGTCCAGTAGAGCTGATCCAAAGACTTCATTCACTAGGTCTGTCTTGTAGGTTTTAATGGGGCCAGACAGACAGAGACAGTTATTAATAGTCTCCATGTCAGGGTCTTCTTGGGGTTGCATGACCTCCCATTCTGCTCCCGCCATCCACCCTACTACCATAGGTTTTTCATTTAGATTTTGGGGGCATTGTCTAGCCAAGTGTCCTCTTTCCCCACAAGAGAAAAATGTCATTATGGGTGTTCTAATTATTTTTTCTTCGTCTGGCCTCGCCATTACCCGGTCCTTTATCAAAGGATATTTTCCTTCTGTTTTAACTGTATCCTTACCTCCAGTTCTAAAAATTTTAACGGGATTCTGTGGGGGACATTCTCGAAGCTACCTCTGAAGTCAGGGTGAGGTGGATTCCGTTTAACTAGTTTTAGCTCTTTATGCACGTAGTCGTTCTTATGTAAGGCTCTTATCTATTTGGTCGCTTCGGCATGAGCCTGAGCTGTTTCAATAGCTGTGTTCATAGCAGGGTTACTTAGTTGTAACGCTGTCCGTCGTAACGAAGGAGGGAGGCTATTAGTTGTTCGAGCGCTAAGGCCTCTTTGACCTCCGGACCGAGCATTTGGGATTGGGTATTTTGTATTCATGCCCCAATTCCAAAGGTGTTTCGTTTGTGTTCAGTTTTATCTCTAGGAAATGTATTCTAGTAAAAATGTTCTGTCTGTCCCACCCGGTGTAACAGTTCTTGTTTGATCTCATCAAAGGAGATAGTGCCTAATGGGTTTAGTTAGGGTTTGATATGATGCTTGAAATTCCCCTTGTAGCAAGGGAGACAGATAAAAGGTTTTGATATCCTCGTTCCAGTGAGACTGCTGGGTGTGTCTTTCAATTTTTATGTTTAAATATCCCAAAGTCTTTCCCCCTCCCAATAGGGTTGTAGAATGCCATGAGGGAGGATGGGTCTTTGTTGGGCAGCTGTTATCCTTTCCAAACCAATTATCTGCCTGGATTTGATGAGTAATAAAGCGCTCTAACAGGGCCTCTATTGGGTTCATTTTTAGACCCTGCGAGGGAATACTAGAGTTGATAGGGACTTCTTCTTCTCGGTCTTCTCTTCGTAAGTCCTATTCGCCAGAAAGATTTTCATCGGAGAAAGGACTCTCTTTTTACTGGGGTTTTACCCTCCTCATCTAAGTTGTCTGGTTGGGAGGGAATCAGAGGGATCTTTTTAGGCTAGGTTCTATGCCTAGGGACCCTGGGTGGTAAATCCTTATTCGGTCTTATTACCAAATTCATTTTTGCACCTGGACCAATTGCGTAATTGGAGAGTTGCTGATCATACAACAATGTTTTCCCTTTATAAGAGTCACCGTTGGCCCAAGGGAATCTTTCATTTTTCTAGGACTTTCCTCTTTATTGTGTAGATTTAGTCCGCTTGTGAGACGTGTAGTTGGATTTCTTACCCCTGTAATTCTTCAACCGTTATATTGTCATTTAATCGCGGGATGTTTATTCGTGGGTTTTTTTACGAAAAAACTCATCAAATTTGTATTTTTTTTATTTTTAGGGGGTGCCCCTCACGTCCCCATCCCCTTTAATTTTTTATATATTCCCGAACACCCACACACTATTTATATATTTTTCTAACCCCTACCCCCAAAATTAGATGAGTTTTTTCAGCAAAAAAGTCACGGGAAAAAACCCAGCGAAAAAACATCCCGCGATGAAAGGACGTCATACCGTTCTCGCATAATGCCTTCCCTGTATCCAAGGGGGGGAATCCATCCCCAACAGATCCTCCCGCTGGGTACCACCCTCAGTGGGACTATCGGGTAGTGGCCTCACCTCCCTGGCCTCATGAGAAGGGGCTCCCCCTCAAGGAGAAGGAACAACATCCTAAGATTCATCCCATAACCTTCCCCTAATGCTGCTGGATTCCCCATCTTCTGTCGGAGAGTGGTACAGGACTTTAGGATCTTTATCAGGATCCAAGTTACTTCTTGAATTCCTGTGCCAAAAAGGGGTATTGTTTCTAAATTCTTCTTATTCCCATTTATCAAAAGGAAATATTTATTTGGCGTTTTGGTAATTTCTGTGATCAGGCTCCCGAACACAGGGAAGTCCTTGACTATGGGCCTCATTACAACCCTGGCACTAAGTGTATAACAGCGCCGTGAAAGGCTGTGGCGCCGTTAAACACTTAGCGCCTTACTACGGTGTCCCTTTGCGGGACCCGATCTTAACGGCTGGTCTACACCAGCTGTTAAAGTAGGGACCCGCAAAGGGACCTTGGTGCTAAGTACGGTACCGCAATTTGCGGTACCGTACTTAGCGCCTTCCCCATTCCCATAGAGCCCTGTGGGGCGAAAAATGGGAATGGGGAAGGGCCATGGTTCAATGGGGAATTACCGCCCCGCCAACCTTGGAATGGGGTGGCAATTCCCCATTGAACCATGGCGGACCCGTTACAACACCGGCACCAACTATGGTGCTAATAGCGCCATGGTTTAACACCAGTGTTGTAATGAGGGCCTATGATCTTTTCCTCTGGGAGTCCCGGTACTATGGCTGGATCTACAAAGGGTTCTCATCCCCTAATGTTTATGCTAACTTGAGTCCGGTGATACACCTCTTGGTCTCTGTGCACATACGTGATGTTAACGGGTTTACCTTTTAGTTCTTCAACATAGTTAAGGTCAGCCCTAACCTCAGTCTGTCGGCTTCCTGAGTCCAGTAGAGCTGATCCAGAGACATCATTCACTAGGACTGTCTTGTAGGTTTTAATGGGGCCAGACAGACAGAGACAGTTATTAATAGTCTCCATGTCAGGGTCTTCTTGGGGTTGCATGACCTCCCATTCTTCTCCCGCCATCCACCCTACTACCATAGGTTTTTCATTTAGATTTTGGGGGCATTGTCTAGCCAAGTGTCCTCTTTCCCCACAAGAGAAAAATGTAATTATGGGTGTTCTAATTATTTTTTCTTCGTCTGGCCTCGCCATTACCCGGTCCGTTATCAAAGGATATTTTCCTTTTGTTTTATCTGTATCCTTACCTTCAGTTCTAAGAATTTTAACAGGATTCTGTGGGGGACATTCTCGAAGCTACCTCTGAAGTCAGGGTGAGGTGGATTCCGTTTAACTAGTTTTAGATCTTTATGCGCGTAGTCGTTCTTATGTAAGGCACTTATCTATTTGGTCGCTTCGGCATTAGCCTCAGCTGTTTCAATAGCTGTGTTCATAGCAGGGTTACTTAGTTGTAACGCTGTCCGTCGTAACGAAGGAGGGAGGCTATTGGTTGTTTGAGCGCTAAGGCCTCTTTGACCTCCGGAAGAGTCTTTTTCCCAAGCATTTGCGATAGGGTATTTTGTATTCATGCCCCAATTCCAAAGGTGTTTCGTTTGTGTTCAGTTTTATCTCTAGGAAATGTATTCTAGTAAAAATGTTCTGTCTGTCTCACCCGGTGTAACAGTTCTTGTTTGATCTCATCAAAGGAGGTAGTGCCTAATGGGTTTAATTCGGGTTTGATTTGATGCTTGAAATTCCCCATGTAGCAAGGGAGACATATAAAATGCTTTGATATCCTCATTCCAGTGAGACTGCTGGGTGTGTCTTTCAATTTTTATTTTTAAATATCCCAAAGTCTTTCCCCCTCCCAATAGGGTTGGAGGATGGGTCTTTGTTGGGCAGCTGTTATCCTTTCCAAACCCATTATGTGCCTGGATTTGATGAGTAACCAAGCGCTCTAACAGGGCCTCTATTGGGTTCATTTTTAGACCCTGTGAGGAAATACTAGAGTTGATAGGGACTTCTTCTTCTCTGTCTTCTCTTCGTAAGTCGTATTCTCCAGAAAGATTTTCATCGGAGAAAGGACTCTCTTATTACTGGGGTTTTACCCTCCTCATCTAAGTTGTCTGGTTGGGAGGGAATCAGAGGGATCTTTTTAGGCTAGGTTCTATGCCTAGGGACCCTGGGTGGTAAATCCTTATTCGGTCTTATTACCAAATTCATTTTTGCACCTGGACAAATTGCGTAATTGGAGAGTTGCTGATCATCCAACAATGTTTTCCCTTTATAAGAGTCACTGTTGGCCCAAGGGAATCTTTCATTTTTCTAGCACTTTCCTCTTTATTGTGTAGATATAGTCCGCTTGTGAGACGTGTAGTTTGATTTCTTACCCCTGTAATTCTTCAACCGTTATAATCATACGCCCTTTTCATAGGAGGATAGAGAGGGTGGTAAAGGTACCTGTGGGTCCTCCACTTTTTATTAGATGGATCAGCATCCTACTCCTAACACCATATGTAAGAGAGCAGAAGTACCGGACTGACACAGAGGTGGCATTATTGTGATCATAGACTTCTATTTGGGAGAAAATAAGGGGGAAACCTCTACCTGACCCTATTACTAAGTGGGCTTTTGCTGCCTCAACCAAAACTAAGTGTTCCGTCAGGCTGTCCGTCTAAAACAAATAGTGCACTGTCCTGTGTCAAAACCTATTTCCGTCTCTTACACTCTAAACTAACTAAGAAAAAGTGGTGACCTTCTTGGTCCAGAATAATGGCTCTCTTCTTCTGGACTGTGGGTGAATCTTCACCTCCGGGTGATGAAATATGTTCTCCAAATTGTGCACAACAGAAGTTCCAATAATTCTCTTCATATACAAGAAACCAGAAAAGAAAAGTCTCTCCAAGCCACTTCCTCCATTCACAATACAAGGGGGATGTCTCATAAGATTCGTCACAACAGCCTGAATAATCTTCCTCAATGTTTCCTCTCCCTGGTTTCCTGCTCTGCCTCACCTGACCCACCCACACCTTCCTGCCTCCTAGGTCTCCTTATATCTGGCCATTTCCTCCCGTTTGGCTGAACTTCCTCACTGGTTCCTTGTGCCAATTGTTCCCTATTCTCCTTTCCCAGCAGATGGTACAATCATCAAAAGACATAAAAGGAGGTCTATGCCCCATCTCTTTCTTAAGTGTGGGTCCACCAGGGTTTGCAATGGAGTCTGCAGGGGTGAGTCTTGAGGTTAAAGTCACGGTTTCTGTCAGCCCTTTAGTTTGGCTGGGAAGCCAAACTGTGGCTCTCACAGGTGAGCTTAATATCTCTGGAGCGTTCGCTGCAAACTCTCATCTCAGAACAGGTTATCATGCCATGTTCTTTCTGGGGAGGAGCGCCTGCTACCTTTTTTGAAGTATTTGTAAGGAACTTGGGGTTGGTCACCCTGAGTTACCAGGGGGCAACCAGACATGGACTCCCTGCTCACTGTGCTCAGAGAGGCACAGCTTCACCTCACTGATGAGGCCCAACAAGGCTGAAACACGTGTATGGGGTTGCTGTTGGTACTCTTGTTCAGAGAGGAATTGCCATAGCATTTCGGTGCTGGACTGCCCATGTGGGCGGGACAAAGACTGATATGCAAATGGATATTTCCCATCTGTGAAAGGTACAGTGAGCAAAAAGCGTGTGCTGCAAACTGTCATCTCAGAACAGGTTATCATGCCACGTTCTTTCTGGAGAGGAGCACCTGCTACCTTCTTTGAAGCATTCTTCGTATATGCAGGCCTCTGCTGTTGACTGTAGTTCTATGTCATGCAGTGGATCTCCTCAGTATACTGCTGGTTTGAGCTCACAGGTGCCTGGCCACATGTTGGAGCATCAGTTTGGCAGGTTGCTTGAGTCGCTCTCGCTGCGTATGCAGCGATGTGTAGTTTTCTGGAAGAAATAGAAACAAGCTGGCCAGCATCATTTGAGATAGGTATGCAGTGATTGACAGTGGCACTGTTTGAAATCAAACTGGCATTATAAGAATGGAATGGTTATGGCTTCTACCGGGCAGGCCTCCCATTGCAGGCTGAAAACAGTCCCTCATCCACACTTGACAGGGTTATCTTAATGACCTTCTCAAATTAAGTAATCCGAGTACTACCGCATTACCCCCACCTCATTTCTTCCTTGTGTCAGTCCATACTAATGAAATGCAGCTAAATGTCACACCACCATCTGACCACAGCTGACTCGCCGCATTTTGTGGTGGGATATTTAGCTGCATTTTACAGTGGTTGGTTTGGGGGGAAGGGTAGAGTGGTGATGCTGGTAAAATAGGGGGTGCGGGAGGAGGAAACTGGGTGTATGAGGGTGGCTCATCTCCCATTGAATAAACGGCAGAGTGGCAGAGAGTGGCAGTCTTGCTGCCTGTTATTCCAGTCTGTTGTCCCTGTCTACTGCTGCTGCTCTACTGAGGAGGCGTGTGCAATAACCTCCATAAAGAGTCTACTAGTCCGTGGAGCGGACGTGGGGTGGCAGAGAGTGCCAGTCTTGCAGTCATGACAGGCAGGACTGCAAAGACCGCCCTCATGCCTGCGCCAGGTCAACATCATGAAGAGGAAGCGCAGCGCCGTCTGAGAAGCTCACGCCCCCGTTTAGAGCAAACACCAGAGACACATCAAGTACTTGATGACCCTAGTTACCTTAATAACACTCTTGAAGAGGGACCCCTGAGTCCTCCACACCTAAAGTCTGCTGCTACCTACACTGGAACTAAAAGTGTTAGTGGTCTTGACACACTGGGACTAAAAGTGTCAGTGGTCTTAAACATTTTAACCATGAAGAAAACGAGTCCTTTCAAAAGTCTACTCCCCCGCTGCTTCTTTGAGCAGCAGTTAACATAGTGCCTTCGACATCTTCACCCCCCGCAGTGAGCCCTTTCACCCCTGCCCGGATACTCGATTGTCCCGCCCGGCCAAACTCACCGTTACCCCCCAGACGGAGGTTGACGTTGGGCTCTTTGGCCCGGCCTGCTTCGGCGTCCATGGCGTCTCTGGCGGTCGACGGCGGCGGAGCTGGGCCCCCTCGGGCTTGTTTGCCTCATGGTGCTGCCCGCAGTGTTTGCGACGCGGTGGACTCCTTGGAGTGACGGGGGCGCGGGGCCTGCTCTCCGCTCTCAGTGGGCTTCCTTGGATCGACCGAGCGCTTGCTTCGGGAGGGGCCAGCCAGGCGGTGGCACAGGAAACACAGCGTTTGCAGCTTGCGGCCCCTCCCATCAGCCAGCTGTCAGTCAAGGCAGTGATCCACGACGTACCGAAGAGCCCACAGCCAATTTCCTTCCGGCTGACAGCCGTGACAACGTATTCTCAGATTCTAACTTGGAAGAGGTGGATTTGAGAGACTCACTCAACATAAAAAAACGACAAAGAAATCCTAGAGATATTTTACAGGAAGTTAATAGAATGCAGGCAAAGGATAAAAAATCATCTAATACTCCTACTCAGTGGGGACGGCGTCATAAGTCTCTTAATAGAAATAGGGGACGTTGTGTTGGTTTAAGCACAGGAAGAAAAAGTGGGAAAACCCCCCAAACCTTGCTCAAACTCTTATCAGATTTTTTCTGCAAACACTCAAAAGTCAACCAGGAAAGATGTGAGGAATTTACTGACGCTGAGATGCTAGAAGCAGTGAAAGAGAAAATGCTGCCTCGCAAAAAGCGCAAACTGACTGTTGCAGTGCCCAAGTCAACACCGCAAATCGAACAAGAGACGGCTGGTAATAAACCTTGAGATGAATAAGATAAAATGGCAGTTCGGCAGAGGGGCGCCTTCCACTCTTGTACCTTCAAAGAGGGTGACATCGCCGACCCAAAAAGAAATGGCCCCCGTACAGTTATCCACAAAGTTTTTGACCCTTTCAAAGAAAAAGAGTGAAGAAGGTGAACAATCTCTTTTAGATCAATCCAAAACAGAAGAACCCATCCATAACAGAACTGGGACCCAAGTTGACCACCTTCAACAGAGTCCCCTGCCCTGCGGCAACTCCTAAGCTGACAAAGTTATGATAACGAGAAGAATCCGGGTACTAAACCTGATTTACAGGAAAAACTAGAATGTGAAAGGAAGTTGGAAGAAAGACAAAACGATCCAGGAACTACTCCAAATTCAGCTAGTAAAGCTGACACCTTGGCAAAATCTATAAATCTTGACTCAGATTTGGCTAAGGAGAGTGATAATGCCACTAGAAGCCCGGAAATTCCTTGCCCTGGGATCCAACCCTGGGCAAACGAAAATATGCCCACGGACAACATCCCTAGAAGTGAAAACCACCTTGAGAAGACAGTTGAAGCTGTGCGCTTAAAGCGTAGCCATCTGTCATGCATCCTTCATCCCAGTCCTCCCCAGTGCAGTCCTTGCCCACTGTGCCCCAGGCTTTGCCCCACACAAAACACCAGACAGCACGCTGTTGTAGCCGTCACGTTACCCACCTGCAGAATCAGGGGCTCAAAGGCGCGCTGCGGGTTCCCGCGCACCATTTCTCTGTGTTTGGCGGCTTCCGTGGCAGCTCTGTATGAAGCGGAGCCCCACCATCACAACATACAGAAAGAACGTCTGGCCTGGTAAGCGATCACGTGATGTGGTTTCTCGAACTGCTCCTGCTTATGCCTTCCCGTCAAGTGATGCATGCATTGGAACACGTGATCTTCCAAACAAGAAATAAAACAGCTGCTCTCCCGGCGAGCGTTGCTTCTCAGCTGTTTTACTCAGCGTTTGGCGTTCTTGAACTTCGGATTGTGTTTTCTGGTTTCTACGACTACGGACTGTGTATTTTGGACTTCTTTTGCCTTATCTTCTGCAACCTCGTACCCAGTGATTTCACGGCTAGATCACGGATTGTGTTTGGTCTTCCCCTTGGTAACTTTGGTTACCTTCAGTCCTTGGAACTCAGGCTTCCAGAGCTACGTGCTGCAAGTAGCCCTGGTTCATTGACTCTGCCTTTCTGCATTCAGGTGCTGCTGGTGGGCTAACTGGTTTCTTTCCTCCAACTCTGGGCCCTTCCCATTCTCCAGCATTATAGAACAGGACTACACACTGATACCCGACCATCCATCAGATCCTCCCTCTGCTCCTTCATCTGCTAGGTGCTTGTTTATTTCATATCACTGGTACTGCAGGACATTTCTGTTTTACCCGTTTGCTTAACCTGCCCATTTTCTTACAGCAGCCACCCGGAGGACTCAGTGTTCCTGTTCTTTCACCACCTGTGGCTCTAATCCTCAAACAACTAGTAATTTCTGTTCTTCGCTGTTTGTTGCTTAGGGACGGAGGTCCATTACTCCACGCTACAATCAAGTCTTGACAGACTGAGAAGCCGTTGCCTGGAGTATGGATCCCTCCGCAGGGGACCCGGTGGCTGCTTTGGTCCAAGCCATTGCAGTGTTTCACTCCAATATGGCAGCCACCACGGCGGCTATCCATCAACGTCTGGACACCATTCAGAGCGAGCGTCACTCTTTACCTGCAGACCCGGAATTCGGTGACCCAGAACCCCAACCTAGTGCCCCTCAAGCCAGCCCTACAGTTACCACACAGGTGATTGTCCCGACACCATTTCCTTTAGCTGCGCTGCTCCCGAAAAGTTCCAGGGAGACCCCCGTAAATTCTGGACATTCCTAAATCAATGCAAGTTGCACTTCCTATGTAGACCACAGCATTTCACGGATGCTACCACTAAGGCCGCCTTCACGTTGTCACATTTGGGTGGTATCGCCGCCACTTGGGCCAATCCATTGCTTGAAAACGATAGTCCCGTACTTTACGATTTCGACCTTTTGTGGCAGAAATGACCAAAGTTTTCGACATTCGACACAAGGCACAGTCACGAGATCTTGAGCTCCTAAACCTATCACAGGGCAAGTCATCCCTTATTGAATACATCACCTGATATAACCAGTTGGCCGTAGAAACAGCATGGCCCAAAGACAAAAATGCTGTTGTTTTCTACAAAGGGTTAAGTGAGGCTATGAAAGACGCCTTAGCTGTGGATCCCTCTTTACCCGTCCAATACCACGAACTTGTGAACTTGGCATTAAAGGTCGATGCTCGAAGTTTTGAACGTAAAGCAGAAGCCAGTTTCGGTCCCACCAAGTCCTTTACAGTCACTGAATCATCAGGAGAACCGATGCAGATTGGAGGGGTTCGTAGTCCCATTACGGCCATTGAGAGAGAACAAAGAAGGTCAGCCAATGCTTGCTTCTATTGTGGCCTTAATGGGCACTATGCTAAGGAGTGTCCCCGCCAACCTAAACTGAAAACACTGGGTTTTCCGAAGGCCCGTCCCTAGGTTTGGGGGCATGGACGGGCCAGGACTCGACCCCCATGCACTACATCACACATTCCTGCGCCATAAAACCTATCTCAGTACGTGCAATCTTGTTTTCCATACCCGACATGAAACATGATGTTCAACTAGTCATCGATTCCGGAGCAACCGGTAACTACATAGACATTTCATTGGCTGCTATACTAAATTTAACGCTGCAAAACAAAAGCCACCCAGAGCCGGTGCAAGTGGTGGACGGAACTTCTCTCATCTCGGGTCCCATAAGACAACAAACAGCACTCATGACCTTAGTGATTCAGGACACCCATCAGGAATCTATCTCCTTTGACTTGATAACTACACCACATTACGGGTTAATCCTTGGAATTCCTTGGCTAAGGGTCCCTAACCAAGTTGTAGACTGGACCTTGGGTCGTTTGTATTTTGAATCTGCTCATTGCCAATCTTCCTGCCTTACGCATCCAGTCAACACAGACTCCCCTTCTCAAGTGTTATGTGCCATTGCTCAGCTCACCTTAGACGACCCTAGCTCCATGGACCTCGATCCACCTCAACACATAGTGGGAGCCACTATGAAAGGGATTCCTTCAGAATATCATGACTTCCAAGAGGTTTTTGATAAAGGTTGTACAGAAACTCTTCCACCCCACAGACCCTACTATTGTCCCATAGAGCTCCTGTCTGATACCACAATACCCTCAGGCAGGATTTATTCCCTTTCCCCTACAGAGGATCTAGCCCTTAAAGAATACATACAGAATGACTTACGCTTGGGTCACATTCGACTTTCTGTTTCACCTGCAACCAGTCCTATCTTTTTTGTCCCGAAACGAGAAGGGGGTCTACGCCCCTGTGTTGATTACAGGAAATTAAACGCCATTACCATCAAAGATCGTAACCCCATTCCTCTCATCGGGCCCCTGTTAGACCGATTAACACATGCTTCTGTATACACTAAATTAGATATGAGAGGTGCATACCATTTGGTCCGAGTACGTAAAGGCGATGAATGGAAAACAGCCTTCTGTACTAGGTATGGGTTGTATGAGTGCAGGGTCATGCCATTCGGCTTGTGCAACGCCCCCGCGACATTCCAACGATTTATGAAGGACATTTTTGGTGACATCCTGGATTCTTTTGTTGTCGTTTACCTGGACGATATTTTGATATTCTCCCCGTCCATGCAGGTACACGTGGCCCATGTACGTGAGGTGTTGTCCCATCTTCGTACGCATGCCCTACTTGCAAAACCCGAAAAATATCTATTTCATGTGGACCAAGTGGATTGTCTAGGCTTTCATATTAAACCTCAAGGTTTGGACATGAACACCGCCAAAATACGTGAAGTTTTAGACTGGCCTGTTCCAACCTCTGTGAAATCCTTACAGTCATTTCTTGGTTTTGCCAATTTCTATAGGAGTTTTATCTCAGGATTTTCTTCAATTACAGCCCCTCTCACTACACTCACTAGCCCTCAGGTCCCTTATGTTTGGACGTCAGTACATCAATCGGCCTTCGATTCACTCAAATCTGCTTTCACATCAGCCCCCGTTCTACAACATCCAAACCCAGAAGTGCCATTTGTTGTGGAAGCAGATGCCTCCTCATTTGCCATGGGTACAATTCTTTCACAAGCCTGCCCGGACACCGGGCAACTAAACCAAGTTGCTTTCCACTCTCGTAAGTTTACTTCTGCTGAAACACACTATACCATCACTGAAAAAGAATTACTAGCAATAAAGGAGGCTTTCCAGGTATGGAGCCACCACCTCCTTGGCGCTACTCACCAGACCACGGTCTACACAGACCATTGAAACCTACAAGACCTGGCATCAATGAAGTGCTCTAATAGCAGACAAGTACGCTGGCACCTGTTTTTTTCCTCTTATGACTTTGTTGTTAGGCATAGGTCCGGCAGGTCTCACAGGAAAGCGGATGCCCTGTCCCGATCCCCGTGGGGTGTTTCTCTTCCTGTCTACCCTGACACACTACTAGACAAGAAACACTTCATTTGCCTATGTACGCCTCCGTCTGACCTCCTTTCCTCCGTTTGCAGTTGGTTAACACCCATCCAGAACAATTGATCGAATGGGACTTTGTGCTCCATGACGGACTACCCTTTTTTCAGGAGAAGCTGTTCCTCCCCACTCCAGACACATGTACCCATGCCTTAGAGTGGTCCCATGACGCCCCCATCAACGCACATCTTGGTCAGAATCGCACCCTGGCGCTACTGCAACGTTGGTGTTGGTGGCCATTAATGCGCAGGGACGTTAAATCATATGTCAATACCTGCTCAGTATGTGCTCAATGCAAAAATCGAAAGGGACGTCCTCTAGGCTTACTCCAACCTTTACCCATACCACCTAGACCCTGGCATACAGTCTCTATGGACTTTGTTAGGGATCCCCCTAGGATCAATGGTTTCGACACAGTGTGGGTGTTAGTGGACTCCTTTACAAAAATGGCCAGATTTGTTCGCTGTGAAGGCATCCCCTCTGCCCCTAAACTAGCAGGTATGTTCTTTAAAGAGGTTTTTTGTTTTTTTGGGTTACCATCGATTCTCATTTCTGATCGGGGTTCACAGTTCACGTCCAAGTTTTGGCGATCTCTGACCAAATTGCTCGGAATCGATGCTCGATTCTTGTCTTCATAACATCCAGAAACAGATGGACAAACCGAAAGATGAAACCAGGCTATGGAACAATACCTGTGTTTTGCGTCTCTTCAGAACCAGCACTCCTGGTATCGGTTGTTACATCTTGCAGAGTTCGCTTACAACAACGCCCCACATTCCTCCACGGGTTTCTCCCCCTTCTATTCCTTGTATGGCCAGCATCCACGCACTCTTTCCTTCCCTCTTCCATCTGTTTCCCAGACTCCCGCTGCTTCACCTTGTATTAGGGATTTGTCACTGGTACATTCACAGACACTCACCTCCACGAAGCCCAGGAGGTGATGAGGCTCGCTGCTAACCGGAGACGCTCCCCAGCTCCCGATTATGTGGTTGGGGAAAGAGTTTGGTTGTCGACCCGACACCTCCACTTACCCAGTTGTAGGAAACTGCTTCCTAAATTTGTTGGCCCCTACAAGATCACCAAGGTGGTAAATCCGGTGGCATTCCGCTTATCCCTTCCCGTTTCTTGGCGGGTTCACCCCGTGTTCCATGCTTCTTTCCTTAAACCCTTTGTCAAGGCCACAAGAGTGATTCTACCTCCTAACCCTGTGGTTCAGGATGGTTCTGAGGAGTACGAGGTCAGTTCTATCGTGGCGTCCCGTATCTCCAATGGCCGTTTGTTTTACCTTGTAGATTGGTTAGGATACGGCCCTGAGGAAAGATCCTGGGAACTCACTTCTGATGTCCATGCTCCGCTCCTGGTTTCCCGCTTCCATCGGGAACATCCATCCTGCCCACGGGGTCGTGGGCCCTTGGGGGGGGGTTCTGTCATGCATCCTTCATCCCAGTCCTCCCCAGTGCAGTCTTTGCCCACTGTGCCCCAGCCTTTGCCCCACACAAAACACCAGACAGCACGCTCTTGTAGCCATCACGTTACCCACCTGCAGCATCAGGGGCTCAAAGGTGCTCTGCCGGGTTCCTGTGCACCACTTCTCCGTGCTTGGCGGCTTCCGTGGCGGCTCTGTATGAAGCGGAGCCCCATCATCACAACATACAGAAAGAACTTCTGGCCCGGTAAGCGATCACGTGACGTGGTTCCTCGAACTGCTCCTGCTTACTTATGCCTTCCCGTCACGTGATGCACGCATTGGAACACGTGATCTTCCAAACAGGAAATAAAACAGCTGCTCTCCAGGCGAGTGATGCTTCTCAGCTGTTTTACTCAGCGTTTGGCGTTCTTTAACTTCGGATTGTGTTTTGTGGTTTCTACCACTACGGATTGTGTATTTTGGACTTCTTTTGCCTTATCCTTCTGCAACCTTGTACCCAGTGATATCACGGCTAGATCACGGATTGTGTTTGGTCTTCCCCTTGGTAACTTTGGATACCTTCAGTCCTTGGAACTCAGGTTTCCAGAGCTACGTGCTGCAAGTGGCCCTGGTTCATTGACCCTGCCTTTCTGCATTCAGGTGCTGCTGGTGGGCTAACTGGTTTCTTTCCTCCAACTCTGGGCCCTTCCCATTCTCCAGCATTATAGAACAGGACTACACACTGATACCCGACCCTCCATCAAATCCTCCCTCTGCTCCTTCATCTGGTAGGTGCTTGTTTATTTCATATCACTGGTACTGCAGGACATTTCTGTTTTACCTGTTTGCTTAACCTGCCCATTTTCTTAGAGCAGCGACCCGGAGGACTCAGTGTTCCTGTTCTTTCACCACCTGTGGCTCTAATCCTCAAACAGCGAGTAATTTCTATTCTTCGCTGTTTGTTGCTTAGGGACGGGGGTCCATTACTCCACGCTACAATCAAGTCTTGACACCATCATAGCTCACCTCGAAGAACCTCATTGGATTTCTCTAATGCAAAGCCCCAACAAGGGAGAGCTACACCAGCTTCTCTGACTTCTTATCTAATAAAGGCTAGATCCACACCTCATCATTCCTCTTCGACCAGAGAAACACCGACCAAAACACCGGATATGCCCGTCGCTCTGGCGCCTTTCACCAAACTATATGAAGCGGTGAGTGATACATTGAAAGATCATACATCCATCCAAGCCATGATGTTTAGTAAACTTATTGTTAAGAAAGGAAGAAGGCAATGTGCACGGAATCTCACAGTGTACAACTTTGAATCTAAATATGTGCATACAAAACCCAAGCCTTGTGTATACTAAAACCCAGGAGAAACAATAACACCTATATATGAAAAGGAATGTGGGGTAAGCACTTAGAACCTCCTTATGACTGAAAGGAAAGTCGGCAAACTCCTTACCCACTATGCTATTACAGATACTGACAGCGCTAAACCCACGTAGAGGGCAAGCAAGGACAGGATCTGTGAGCTGACACTCTGGATGATACAGAATAAGGAACTTAGAAACTGTACTCACGAGGACCGGAAAGACCACTTGAATGTCAGTAAACTCACGAACCCAGTTGATCAAACAGGAACCCTGAAGGCTATAACAGCAATGGGTGGAGGAAACTAAATACATACGACCCTAGTCAAGGGGCGAGTAGAAATAATGATATAAAATAGTGAGGAAACAAAAGGGCATTTACACTGGGACTAGTTACAATAACACCCACACCTAATAATCCATGGGAAATGAATGCAGAAGTGAGATGGAAAACATGGAATGGATCCCAATAGAAAGTAAGGATCAGAAGCAGGGAAAATGATATCACAAAAGGAAACCTTGAGGCAGGAAGCTAAATCTATAAAGGGAAAGACTAAAGCATCAGGTTTTTCAGTAGCAAAGGACAGCAACAAAGAAACAGAAAACACAGGCGAATTGGGCAGCATCAAAGGGTAAAGCACAGAGACAGGCTGCCTGCAGACAGAGGAAAACAGAAAGGGAAATCCAGTGAGCAGAAATCAATTAAGCACAAGAATCCGAAATCCAGGGCAGAGGAACAAGAAACAGGAACTGGGCACTAGGCACAAAAGCTAGGAACAAGGAACAGGAACTAGGAACTCGGCACAAACGCTAGGAATGGAACAGGAACTAGGTACTAGGCACAAACGCTAGGAACAATGAACAGGAACTAGGTACTAGGCACAAAAGCTAGGAACAAGGAACAAGAACTAGGTACTAGGCACAAAAGCTAGGAACAAGGAACAAGAACTAGGTACTAGGCACAAAAGCTAGGAACAAGGAACAAGGGACCAGTCACAACAGGAACACAGCAACAATGACCAGCGCTGGACTGAAGCAAACTGAGGCTTTTAAAGCTGCTTAACGAGCACACCCCTCAGGCGTGCCGCCTGCTGCACCTGCAGCCACAGGTGTTGCCTATCCTCCACCCAGCCTTGTCCTGCAAGGGAGGAGGTGAAGCAGTGAGCCAGACATTCTGGGAAGCATAGTCATTTGATTAAAGTAGCAGTAGCATGCTAGCTGCCAAAAACCTGGAATGGATCCGGAAGGGAAGTAATTTGGGAAATAAGGTTTTAGCGCTCCCAATTCATCAGGACACTGTAGCATAAGGTTCGGAGGAAATGTCCAGTAGGGAATAAACCCCAAAACATGCCCCCAAGTGGCGGGAACGGGAGCGAAGGGAGCGAGCCGTGACACTTATCTACTTGGAAGGTTACATTATGGCTTCGGAGGCAAGAATAAAGCCTACTACACACATCTCAGATCATCAGTCCTTCCCTGCATTAAATCCGCAAGACGTTTCACATGGCTCTTTGGGCAAACCCAATGTAGTCAAAAATTACAAGCCTGAAGGAACGCAAACTTTACCTTTTAAAGACTTGACAACTACCTTGGTGTCTCCCGCATTAAACATACACCTTGACAATCATAAGAAAGGGACAAACCTAACGCTGGGTGATAAATCATCACTCAAGCCCATTTTTCATCAGTTGGGGCCACCAAAGCGTAAAACTTTGCAACCAACGCCTCTTCTTATAGTCCTAGCAGCTCATGTTCCCTTAAACAAAGTTACCAAAGAAGCTCAGTTACAACAAACAATGGTGACAGATACCATCTTGACGTCACCTAAATCTACAGAAGACTTCCTCTGAAACGAGGAGATGATGAACATAACCCAGTACACAAATGACATTGCGCCCCGTTCTAACACAGGGCTTAGAAATGAAATGGAAATCCAAAACACGGCCACTCAGCCATCTCATACCAGTAAAGAAGAAACAGCAATAATGGTGTCCCCCTTCCATACTTTGGAAGAAAAGAGGACACGTCTAACGCAGAAACATGATAGAACAATTCAAGACCTGACAGACCTTTCAAATAACACACGGAAATGAGAAAGAAAACGAAATGAAGAATGGGAAAGGCCACACAATAGCAGACACCGACCCTCCGGGGCCAAACATAAAGGGCACCTCGAGAAAGAACAAAAAAATGTATTAGTGGAGCCAAACAGACGAGACCAACTGAGAGTGAAAGAAAAGGCGGCCCCAGGTACTCACTACAGGTCGAAAACGGACACTTACCACAGCAAACATTCAAGTGAGAGACAAATTAGATGGATATTAAAATTGGAAATCACAATGCTGTCGCACTCAAATGAAGAGCGGTGATAGCCCTATTCCATTATATTCCAAAACTACGTCCAATAAAAACAACTGACCTGAAGATTGTTGATCCAAGTCACTGACACCAGAAGGCGATTTTGCATCTCTACATTGTGTCGTCAACTGTGAATAGCCTCCTAAGAGCGGCGGTGGAAGAGCTGCTAATAATGGGATATGATCTAACAGAGTCATCTAGGAAAATTCGTGAGGCTAAGTCAGGCGAACGTAATAATAACCAGAAAGTACGAGAGAACCATACTTATTCACTCTTATATGAACACTCGAGACCAATCAAGAAAAATCCAGTTCCTACAACTGGCAGATTGAAGACCAAAACTAAAGACCATCATAAAGCTACGCCAGTTAGATCAACACTCACCGTCAAGGAACTTATAACGCCCTCCATCGCCCCTGCTAATAGCAAACCTAAATCCAGAGAGACAACTCTTGAAGGAAAACTAAATATGAGCAAGCAACGCCAGGAGCCATCAAGTCAGATAACCTCCAGAATTTCAAGACAAGTGAAAAATGACATCCATTCTGCGACCGCAAGTTCTGAAACTGGACTTTCACTTCAGGGCATGTGGTCATGGCTCCCTATAGCCCTGACACGACATCAAAAAAGATAGCCACCCGTGACCCAAGAGCACAGTCCTAAAGATAATCTTCAACCAGTAGTTCAACAACAACAAATTAGGATGTGCTTGTGGAACACTCGAGGATTTCAGCACTTAACGGTCCCGGGTGACGTACAGCTGGGAGACTACGACATCATATGCCTCCAGGAGACATGGCTCATGCAAACGCCCACCCTGAACGGCTTTGAAATCATCTTGGCACCAGCCAAAAAATGTATCGCATGACACCCTACCTCAGGCCTGTTGACCATCCGCAATGAAAGTGGCATCACACTGGCACAGAAGCTCAGAGAAAACCAATCAGTGCTAGTAGTAAAAGTAAACTGGTCTACAGTGGACGACAAAGAAATTAATAGCCTAACAAAGGCAATTATAATCATAAACACCTATTGGAATCCCGCTACAATTGAACCTGCAAATTTCCTTGCCATGATAGAGACTGAAATCGACATGGGACAAGCGGACCACCAGGTTGACCACATATTAATTTGTGGTGACCTAAACGCTAACTATCAAAAAAAAGGAGATGACTCTAAGGGGAACACCAAGAAAACCCCCTCTGAACAGCGGGCCACGCAGTGGATGAAATTAATTCAATCTAAAGATTTGCTCTACCTTGACTCAGTCTTTCCCGATCCAAATCGTATATCCTCTTGGGAACGTGAAGGAGTGAAATCCACGATCGGCCACATCTTTGTGACGTGACCGCTACTTCAATTAATAACAGCATTTTAAGTGGTAAGGACAACTGCTAGCGATCATAACCTTCTGTTAACAACTTGGTCTTCAAACACAGCACCTTATGAGAGGCTGACGACTCATCTAGGCACGAATAACCAAGGTACAATGCTAAAAATGACTGATGGTGCCATAAGAGCCTTGACAGCTAATTACAGCGATTTAGCCAACAGAGACGACACAGTGCAGGTAGACTACACCCCACTCCTAACAACATATAAAGTTCCGTCGCGGAAGAAGATGGCACCAAACGTACAAATGAATCATGTATATGACAAGTTGGTGACAGACAAAATGCGTGAACTAAAGAAGACCAAGAGAAACGCAAAGAAATTAGATCCTCTAGTGGCCGTCACCGTAAGATCATACAAAGCCTGGTTACGAGTCCACCGCGTCACACTATACCAACAAGACGCAGAAAACATTCTAAAGGCCATCAATGGTAACCACGCCAAGGACTTCTGCTCTCTACTCCATTCAACATCGTCAAGTGCGCCACCTCCCCTTCAAAATGGAATATGTGAATTAACATGGGAGAAATACTTTGAGAGTCTCTTTCAACTTCCAAAAAACAGCAAAGAGGAAAACTGGAGACCCGATTCGTCATGGGTTCGGCTGGACACAAAGTCGGCCATAGTTGACTTAATAAAGAAATTAAAGTCTTCCCGTGCCCCAGGCCCGGACCGCATAACTAACTTGGACCTAAAACACCATCCTGAAGTTTGGGCGACATTGCGAAGTAAGATCTTCGGCCGTTATGCTGACTTAAAAACCATCCCTCCTTCATGGAATTCAGCAAATGGGGTTCCGATTTACAAAAAAGGCAACAACGCTGATGCAGCAAATTATCGCCCAATCGCCCTTTAAGACCCAATAGGTAAAGTCTTCGGATCTCTTCTTCTACGATACTTTACTGCATGGGCAAGCAACGCCCCCTGTCAGAACCATCTCCAAACAGTGTTTAGGAAGAATATGAGAACTAACGCAAAAATCCTCATTCTGAGCACTGTAAAAAGTAAGGTTCCTATAAGGCAGTCCACGAATATTCGTCGCCTTCAAGACGTTCACCCAGGCTTTCGACAGAGTCGATAGATCTAGACTCTGGTCAAAACTCATATCCTGGAAGTGCCCGAACGAAATATTAGAGCCAATAAGAGCCTTGTATACCAACACTACAATGTGAGTCTGCTTAAATCAACAAGGGACTCTCTCAGCAGAGATTACCACAGCGAGGGGCGTGAAACAGGGATGCCCTCTGCCCGGCCCTTTTTTGGGCTTAACTAGGCGACTTTCAGGACTCTGAGAAGACCATACGTTCCTTCCCTCCAAAAAATCGGTGGAGAAAAGATCAGTCGCTTGCTATATGCAGACAATTCTTTTGGACTACACCCCTATAGGCCTACAGCGCCAAATAAATAACTTACAACGAAATATGGCAGACAACAACTTGAACATCAATGAAGGGAAAACAAAAATAATGATAATAGAAAAAACCATTATGAAGAAAGAAAAAACCCACCTTTGCATGGGCGCCGCCATAATAGAAAGAGTAAGCAACTTCAAGTATCTGGGGGTAACTTTAGACGGCTCCGGGAAGGAAAAAGCAATGCAAGCAGCACATTATGACAAAACTAAAAAACTTGCTTCACAGGGAAAAGCAATTGACATTCAATTTGGTAGATTCTCGACAATTCCGGTCTGAGAATTTTGCAGAAAGAAAGTGATACCGTCCTTAACCTATGGCGCAGACGCCATGACGAATCTTCCTTCTGACTTATGGCCAAAGCTGGACGCTATATTCTGGAGATCAGTGCTAGGTCTCCCTAAATCAACTACAGTAGCATCGATCAGACGGGAACATAGTCTTTCATCTCACCAGGCATTGATAAACTGCAACAGCCTAATGCTTTATAGGAAAGCAGACTAAAGACAGCATGTCTGTTTACAATCTGATAAATCAAGAACTTTCGTCTTCTACCTGCAACATGTTGACTAGATGGAGTGCAGAGAACGTAGCTCTTTTAGCCTTAGTGGAGAGTGGTGAAGAGGAACTTATAACCAACCCAGTAAAAGTGCTAAAAAAGATCAGAGAACTTGATTGGATAACGACCCTGGAAACGGCTAACAAAAACAAACTGACGACCCATCTTCTGCAGAACACTAAAAAATTGGAAGTTCTCCAAAGTTATGTCAAACTATTCCCGAACAGAACAGCACGCAACTCCTTAATGAGAATCCGCCTGAACTTGCTAGAAACAAAAGAGATACTTGCCATCAGACGCTTAGCATCGACAAACACCTGCCGCCTCTGGAAGTCACCTACAGCTATAGAAACTATCCGCCATTTGTTTCTTGTATGCCCTGCGACCCGAACAATTTGTTTTAAATATCTACACAGCACCATGTCTAATTTTTCTCTCATGGATGAAGAGACATGCTAGCAGAAACTGATAGGAGGTGACAGAACTTCATGGCTGCTGGCGGCAGTAAACATAATGCAATATATAGTAAAAGTGATGTTTCCTCCAGCCCTTCTGACGTCGTAGTTTGTCCATTCAACATTGTGACTTTTCGACATCAGAACTCAAGCTCACTATTCACTGACAAAATAAGGGGACAAGAAGTTGATTCCTATTACAATGCTTTGTCTGCTTTTTGTAAAAATCTTATGAATATATACAAATAAAAAATAAATAAATAAATTGAAAAACTGCTGTAAAATGCAGTGAAATTACCCAGGCAGCCAGACAGGAGTGATCCAATGAAGTATACCAAAAACCATTGATCGACCCAAAGTCTTCAAGAGATAAACAGGCCCAGTAGTTTGAAAACCCAGTGACTTTCATTACCAGACAGCAATTGATGGGAACATCAGGACAGAGCTGTGCTGGGAACTGCAGATGTGAAACCCTGATTCATCACACTGGGCAGGTGCAACAGAGTTAAAGTACTTGGGAAAGCCTAACTGGCTGCCCTCAAAATAGCAGACAATGAGGCCACTTTAGCCACAGCCGAAGAGGCAGCCTCACCCCTAGTGGGCCTCCCAGTACAGAACCCAAATAGGTGGAATCTGAAAGCTGAATGAGAGTAGGCCAGAGTGGTGGTTTCCTTGATCCGTCTACACACGGAGACCATGCTAGCACCTCCAAAATTAGCAAATAGGTTTCTGGAGGATCTAAAAGAGTATTTCCTCTCCAGGTATATGAGGACAACTGAGCGAACATCCAAAAGCTCTCTATCTCCTGGGGGTAGCCCTTTAAAAGGGCAGGAATAACAGGTTACTGATACAGATGAAAGGTGGAAGCTACCTAAGGACGGAAGAATGGATCACAACTGAGAGTGTTGGAGAGACAATCAAGTAGGGAGGAGAGCAAAGCAGGGCATCCAATTCCTCAGTCCTCCTGGCAGAAGTAATGCCCACCAAAAACAAGGTCTTAAACATGAGAAACTTTACTCAACCTTGGACAGGTGTCACAAGTCTCTCCCCTTATCACCTTCTTTTGTTGTTTGCTTGCGACCTTCTGTGATGTCTTCTTTCTCACAGTCCGGGATTTGTACAAACCCGAGCGCTGGTCCTCGATTCCAGCGTGAGGTTCGCTATCCAACTTCCGGGAACGTTCAGAAGTCCAGGGTGGATACCAGGAAGGAACGATGTTCGCACTCGGAGGCACAGAATGCCGTGATCCGAGCGCGGAAGAAAATCCAGGAAGTTCGGAGGTAAGGTAAAGGAGTGGGAGGAAGGAAGGGGGATTCAAGGAACCCGGAACCAGGAAGCGGAAGAAAGCCCCGAGCGAACTCCGGCAACACACGTCCGACTACAGCAAGTGGTAGCATTGAGACGCGCAGAGCCACGGGGGCGTGTCTGTTTTGTAGAGCGTACAGTGTGGAGCGTAGAGACTGGCCAGTAGCATTCCGTTTCAAGCGCCCATGTTGGAAGGATCACTGTATTCAATCCCCTATGGGTCAGGGACCAGGAAGTCCAGAAGGGACGCAGACGACGGTTCATGACAACAGGGGCTCGGGGGATGTGGGGGCTGAAGAGTTTTGAGAACCAAGTGGAGTTCCAAAGGGGATAAGAGACATTTACCACTGATGCCAGAGATGGAGAAACTGTCTGGTGTCATCTATGGTGAATCTGTTGGAGTCATCACTGATTCCCTGGTGGTTGCCTCCTTCCTTGTGCAAGGGGACGGCAGTTGCTACCCGATCCTGATCCTGTGGGCTAATATATCAGGAAGGATCACATAGGAGGAGACAGCTGTCGAGGGAGGTGGTGACTCCATTGGATGAGACACTATTCCACCCTTTTTCCTGATGAAGGCCCTATAATACCTAGGTTCTTGATGGCTTGTGGCCCCACGATTCCCCCTTATTGTAAAAATCAGAAACCTCTTCCCTTGTGTCACTCTAGACCAAACTCAATTTTTACCTCAAACATTCACAACACACATATAACATCTCCTGTCTCTAATGTTTCTCTCCACAAGTCCCATTCTGCATTTGCAACCTCCGTCTAGCGTTGCCTAAATGCCACCACCACACAGTTCTCACATCTGACACAATTTTTTCTGATGCTGTGCGAATCTAGCTACTTACTGCGAGCAAGCTTGCTCGCGGTATCCATTCTCCCGTGTAGCTTCACTCATTTAAACAAGTACTATTGCCCCAGTCTCTCTGCTTCACACCAGACTCCATCAGACGCAGCTTGGCTGCCCCATTGTAACGAACTACATGCCCACCTTGCGCATGCACCAAAAGACTTATCCTCATCCTTGCAACTACCTCGCTAAGTCCCTGCATTTAGCCTACTGCACCTTGTTCGGTAGTCAGGTCACTAAGACCGCCCACCTCACCTACGGCACTATGTTGGGTTTCTAGGTCTCCAGGACCTTTACTTTGCCTGAGCATTGTACCACGCTGACCTTGCTTATGCATTGCGTTTTGTTTATCAAATGTCTGCGCTGTGCCACAACTCTAGGTCACTAGGACCTCATTCTCAATTTTCTGTATCATTACCTAGCCTGTGCAATACATTATGTTGATCTTCCTGCGCATTGTGTCTTGCCTAGCTAGCCTGTGCATTTTATTATTCTGACCTTGCCTGTGCATTATGTTTTACTTATCCAGCCTTTGCATTATATTATGTTGACCTGTCTGCGCATTGTGTGTTGCTTAGCTAGCCTGTGCATTGTGTTATAACTCTAGGTCACCAGGTCCTCACTCTCAACACTCTGTACCTTGTTTGGCCTCTAGTTCACTAGGACCTACTATCTAGCTTCCACAACTGCTGAGCTGTTACATCTTTAGAACCCATACTGAGACTGTGCATTGGGTTATGTAACTAGTTCCCTAGGACACCACACCAGCCTTTGTCTCCCTGCAGTGTCGCCTAACCTAGAACCCCACCCCTCGCACACTAGCGGGGTCACTAGGGCTCCCACCTGTGCACTCTCAGCTGTGACTTTCAAGACCCCTTTACCCTGTCCTCGTGGCAGCCCTCTACAGAGTCACCCTCACCATGGCTTCAATTCTCCCACTATTCCCACTATTCCAATCTATCTCGCCTACCAACTTCCTCCCTGTGATGCTGAAAATGCATCAGAGGGACAGGGCCTCTGAATCCTTGTCCTTTACTGCTTTTTTATCGTGTGTTCTGTCGTGTTTTCTGCCCAGGGGTCCATGTGGGACTCCTGGCAGTGCAGCTCTCTCTTTTGGTTTGGTGAACAGACCCATGGGATACCCTTATGGCACCCATGGGTAGGGGTACAACCCTGTGCCCCTAGTGTATGTTTTTGGGCACCTGTGGGTGGCCCACAGAGCAGGGTATGGGCTGGTGGCAGCTCCATGCTGAATTTGACAGGTGCTCTGGGTGTCCTCCATTTTGGGATACCCAGGCCCTGCCATTGGGATCAGTTGATCCCTGATAGGAAACAAGATGGCCCCTATGGCCTCTTGCTTTCTATTGCCTGTTACCTTGTTTTCCCAAGGTCCTGGGAAGCCCTGACTCTGTCCTTTCCCCCTGACTGGCTTTTGGGTGGAAGTTCCATATATGGTGTTGTTGTGAAGGCCCAGCTAGACTGACTGGAGCCTTCCCAGTGACTGTATGTTGTGGGTACCTCCTGTGGGTGGGACCTGGGTGAATGGAGTGTGTGACCAATATACTCTCCTTGTTGTGGTTGTCTGGTTTCTGGCATGAGAGACAAAGACTGAGACAGCCCTGCCCGAAACTGGCCTGAATGCAGTGTGCAGTGTTGAATGGCTGGGTACTTGTCCCAATCCACATTCCTTGTTGTGAGTGTCTGAAAGGGAGGAGTGTGGCCTGAATGCACTGTGTGCCTGATTGGCTGACTGACTGCATGAATGCCCTTCTGTATGATTGGCTGCTGAGTGTGTGCCAGCAGTGTGGATGAGAGACAGAATAGTATATCTGGGGACCTCTCACCACTGGTAATTGTTCAGAAGCGTTCAGGAGCTGAGTCTCCACACTAAGAGTAACTGGAACTGCTGATCTCCAACGTCCAGCTGGAAGAAGAAGACTTGCTGCTGCATTTGCTTCGACCGATCCGAAGGCTGCCGAAATCGTCGAAGACTGACCTGAGAGAGGACCTGGTAAGGCGCCCTCTTCCCGTGCTCCGAGGGATCATCGAGCACTGCTCCATCTTGGCCGAAGCACCCTGGAAGTCAGACCCTCGAAAGGCTGCCGACCCGAGACGGGACTGCCGAGGAGATCGAAGTGAAGCACCCGGACATCGCCGCCGTCGAAGTCCATTGCCATCGACCAGGGTTCGCAGGTCTGTGCAACCGCTGGAGGCCCGTTGAAGTTGTGTTGCCCAGCCGTGGGAACCACTTGACGCCGTGCCGCCGACGACCATAGCCGTCCGCTCCTTGCCTAAGAACATTTGAATCGAAGGACTCCCTCGTCCGCACCGTCGACCGCTTTATCCTGCCGGAGAAAGTCGAGGACGACCAACGCGCCGAGGAGAAACCTACCGGTGGGTTTCCCGCCACCCGAAGACCACAAAGACTCGAACGACTCGACGCCCTTGCTGGGCCCCCGTCTCCACAATCTTTGCGGTCCAGAACAATTGTCATCGAGGTGCCCCGCACGCCTCTGCCTTGCAGGACGCCGACGCTCCGTCGTCGACGAGCACCGCTTGGATCGAAGCTGCCGCCTCATCGACGCCGTTCTACCCTGTTTGTTGTCGGACGTTCGACGCCCCGTGTCTCCCGCTTGAATGGGAAGGCATTCAAGAAGGGCCGTCGATTCCCCCACGCCGAACGCCGAGTTCCTCGACGGACGTTCGACGCCTCGTGTCTCCCGCTAGAAAGGAAAGGCATTCAAGAAGGGCCGTCGATTCCCCGCCGCCGAACGCCGAGTTCCTCGACGCTTCTCGACGCCTCTCGACGATCCGTGACTCCCGCTTGAAAGGGTGTCGCTCAAGAAGGATCTGTCTACGCCTCTTCGAAGAACTCGACTCCACCAGGTACATTGGGGGGGTAAAAACATTATAGGAGGGAATAAGACTTGCAGAACAATATATGGACTGGGCTTGTGCTATATCTTTATTTTACAGGTTGCCCAGGTGGGGGGATCTCCACACAGAACTGTGTCTAGTGGTAGGGGTCAGTATTCTGCCTATTGCTCAACCATCTTATTTTCTCTCCTCTCTCTATTGCTGGTTTCACTCTATTGATCTGTGTGACATTGTTACAGTATTGTTGATGCACTTTAATGAGATCTAATACAAAGGGTGGTACCACTTTAGAATTGTATATATTTGCCATTGTTGATTTTCCTAAGTACAAAGTGAGTTATTATGATAAGTGTACATAACCTTGAATATTGATTATATAAAGACTGTGTTCTAACCAATACAGTGTGTGGACATTCCTTTGTGGGGGCTTGGGGACTACACTGTACTTAAGAACCAGCCTGCATCACCTCCTGAGAAGCTAGGCCTTGATTGCTCGACCATAGCTACCGAATAGAGAATCTAGGCTGGGGTCCTCTGTGCCTCCCCTCTACCATATAGAGAGCAGAAGTAAAGACCACCCCCTACCAGTCTTTACACTGGTGGCAGCGGTGGGATGCTCATGATTTTAAGAATAAGTGTATAACCGTGCCACTTACAAAATATCTGCACTTTATTAAATTAAGGTTTAGTTGTGTACAAGATAACTGCATTACAAACAATGGAGTCTATTGCAAATGGCAAATTGACTCGGATGAGCTTGGAGGCTCTCCAGAGTGCTTGTGAAGCCAGGGAGTTAGACTTTGTGGATAAGTCTAGGGCTGAGCTGATAGCTGCCCTGGTGGACTACCAGACTGATGGTGAAACTCTTGATGAGGGGGGAATGCAACCAATGAGGACTCTGCCCCTGGGGTTTCTGCTGAATCTGTTTCTGGGAATGCAGCCATTCCTGCTGCCTCTGTTCCAAACCCCAGCAATTCCTTGGAGCTTGAGTTATTAAGGATGAAATTGGCCTTTGAATACCGCAAGTTGGAAATAGATGCTGAATTTAAGAAAGAGGAGTTGGCTCAACAAGTGGAGCTCAAGAATAGGGATCTTGAACTCAGAAATAAGGACCTTGAACTCAAGAGCCAGGACACTGAATGTCAGAGAATCCAGCTAGAGAAAGCTAGAGTGGAGGCTTCAGCTAAAACCAGTGAGAGTGTCAGGTCCCCAGCCACCAAGTTTATGAAAGATTTGGTTGGTGTATTTGTGGAGGGTTCAGATATCCTCCAATGGATTGAAGCGTTTGAAATGGCTTGTGCGATTCATGATGTTGATAAAAGAGATTGGGCTAAGTGTTTGTTAAGCAGAGTGCCTCAAACTGGATATGACTGTATTCTGAAGCTGAGTGTGGAAGAAAGGGGTCAGTATTAGTGTATGAAGTCTGCTTTGATTGCCAAGTTTGGCAAGACACCTACCCAATACCTTAAAAGGTTCAGGGATTTTAAGAAAAGAGAGAATGTGTCTTGGGTTGACTGGGTGAGTGCTGCGCACATGAACATGATGGGGTGGATTGATGGATACAAGGTTAAGACTTTTGTTGAATTGTCCCACCTCTTGGTTTTTGAGCATTTTTCTGAAGCCTGTTCACCAGAGCTGCGTCAGTATGTGGCTGACCAGAACATTTTGGACCCCTTTAAGCTGGCTAGGTTGGCTGACAAGTGGGTCTCCCACCGGGTGTCCCCTAAGGACTCCAGTGGGAAGGACAAGGGCAAAGAAAAGGGGGCCTCTCAGAAAGCTGAGGAGTCCCACAAGCAGTCACAGTCGGGTAAACCTAAACCTTCCTCTCCCAAGACTCAAAAATCTAGTGGGGATAAGTCATCTGTGGGTGGGAATAAGAGTAGTGGTCCACCTGCTGCAAAGCGGGCTCCCAGTGGTTCCAGTACCGTACCCCGCACTTCTGGCACTTGTTGGGACTGTGGGGCTCTGGATCACAGAAGGGGTGACTCCAAGTGTAAAGGTAAGGCACTTGGAGTACAGGCTGTCAGCCTGACCTACCCTTACCCCGTGTCTGAGGTGGAGGCCACTGTCCTCCCCTCCTCTACCAGGATCACATTTAGTGCTCCGCTAGAGATTTCCTTAGTGTCCCTTGGGGCCTGGGACCAGTATGCAGAAGTACTGGCGACTATCCCACAGAACACCCATAGGTTTTTGAGAAGTGTCCTCTTGAATGGCCAACCTTCTACTGGGTTGAGAGACACTGGGGCAAGCATGACAGTGGTGGACAGGACCCTGCTCAAGCCAGAGGACTATGTAAGTGCTCCTCTGAGAACCACCAGGTTAGCTGGTGGGCCTCCCAAATTATCGCCTGTAGCCTTAGTCACACTCATGATTGGAGACAAGACAGCAAAGCTTCCTGTCCTGGTTCAGGACAATGTCCCTGCTAACATTCTGTTAGGAAATGATCTAGTAGAGTTGGGGTTGATCTCGGATGGTCTTCCCATGACTGCTGCTGCAGTCACTAGGTCACAGGTGACACCGGGTCTGGCTGTGAGTCAGGTACCCGAGCCAAAGGCGAGGCCTAAGGCAAGAAGAAGGAAGACCAAGAAGGCCACCTCTGTGGAGGGAACACCTTCTCTTCCTGCTGTTCCGACAGCACCCATTGGGATCCATGCTCCGGACGGGCTGGGTTCAGTGGAAAACCCAAACTCAACTCCTGTGGGAGAAGAGACAGAAGTCTCTCCTGTGGGAGAGGTTCTCAACCCGGAGGATGATCCCGACCTTCAATGCTTGTTAGCTGAAGGGGGACCCTCCCGGACAGACTTCTGTAAGGGACAGAGAGAGTGCCACTCTCTGGAGGGACTGAGGAAAAAGGCCCTGTCCCAGGCACAAGGAGAAGTGCCTAGGACATTCCGGATTTATTGGGAGGGGGAGCTCCTTGTTAGTGAGCCCACTAAGCCTGAACCTGGTGCCCTCAAGAGGTTGGTGGTACCCCAGGTTTACAGGCCCTTCCTACTGCAGTTGGCGCATGAGGTGCCCTTGGCTGGTCATCTTGGGACCAAGAAGACTAAGCAGAGGCTCTCTGCCCATTTCTACTGGCCACGGATGGGAGTAGAGGTGGAGTCCCACTGCAGGACCTGCCCAACTTGTCAGTTGTCTGGCAAGACTGGAGGCAGTGTCATTGCCCCACTGCAGCCATTGCCAGTGGTTGGCACACCATTTGAGAGGGTGGGCATCGACATCGTCGGTCCCCTTGACCCTCCCACTTCAGGTGGACATCGGTTCATCCTGGTCTTGGTAGATCATGCCACCAGGTACCCTGAGGCAATACCCCTTCGGACTGTTACTGCCAAGGTGGTTGCCAGGGCTCTCCTGGGCATTTTCACCCGTGTTGGATTCCCCAAGGAGGTTGTCTCTGACAGAGGATCCAACTTCATGTCTAGTTACATGAAAACCATGTGGAAAGAGTGCGGGGTAACTGTCATGATCACTGCTTCCAAGGAGCCAGGACCAGCCCAACGTCCTTGGAAGCAGGCCCCTAACCCTAATCCTAGGCACCAGCCGGTCCCCACGGGGACCTTTTGGACCTTGTCCTGGCGCCGGTGGCACCAGGCTCATCAGAATCATCGGTCCCGGCACTGGAAGCGCCAGGCTCATAATATGTGTGCAGATGTTTGGGTGGACTTACCTGCAGCAGACCATGCTGCTTACTTACCAGCCACTTAGAAGTCCTCTGTAAACAGGAACTACTTTCTTACCTGGGTGGGGCAGCTCCATTCCCTGGATTCAGCACAGGGAAAGCTTCTGGAACTGGAACTCTTTTCTTACCTAGGCGGGGCCGTGGAGGAAGACGCCTCATCACTCCAAGGCTATTTAAACCACACCCGATGGATGAAACGTGCTTCGCGTTATTCTGCATCTGCAACAGAACGCTCACCGAGTCTGTTCCAGCCTTTCTTCCTCAACCTGCAAGAATCATACTCACCATTCCTGTATCCAGTCGACAGCAGCATCTGCAGAGACAAGAAACAGCAGGTTAGCAAGGCAGTCTTAACTCGCAGTGCTTACTCACCTGATCCATCGGCTGCGGTCATTTCGCCACGCTGTACTTTCGCCTGTGAAGACAAAAGCATTGTCATTACTTACCGGCACTCCGTGAACTCTGGAATTCTTCACGCTGCATCGCCACCTGCGGAGATAAAAGCATTGTATTTACTTACGGGCCTTCCGCGGACTCCGGCGCTGCAAACAAGCTTCTGAAAGACAAAAGAAGAGACATTAGACAGGTATTTACTTACGCCCATCGTGCTCTTCACAATAGAACGCCTGCAAATACTCCGGTGCCTCTTCAGCACGAACTACGCTGCAAGGGAAAGAACAGCTAGAGCGCTTGCATTTACTCACGCATTTCCAGGCGCTTTATTTCATCTTCCTCAAGAGTCCTGCAAGCAAAAGGGGAGAAAAGCATCATACGAAGTCCTGTTCAATGTTAACGTGCCTTGCACCTAAAGACTCTAAAGACTATAAAGACTAAAAAGGTGTCTGGAAACTCACCGCTCGTGCGATTAACGACGGTAAAGGTCCTCTGAGTCCAAGAGGCCTATGTTTCACCAGTGAAGGAACTGGCAACAGCGCCCTGCATCAGACGCAGATGGAGAGTCCAGCATTCACCTATCTAAGGTGAGCACGTTGACCTGGGGGCTCTATGGAGAAGCTTGGGAGAGAGAGGAAGAGAGACATTAAACAACCCAGACCATTAACCCCTATATTCTTTCATCTGCAGAAACCTCACCCTACGAGTTCGTCACACAGTGCAAAGAGGTTCGACCCCAGAAGCCCATCGAGTCCTGCACATCACCTTTCGAGTCACAGACACCTTCCTGCCACGACCTGCGCCTCCGTGGGAATCAGGTGAGCGTTACAGTAACCTACAAGTTCTCCACCTCTTACCACCCCCAGACCAATGGTCTGGTTGAGAGATTTAATAAAACTCTCAAGGGCATGCTAGGGGCTTTGGAAGAATCCCTAAGGAGGAAATGGGATCTCCTCCTGCCATGCCTGCTGTTTGCTTACAGAGAGGTACCTCAAGAGGGTGTTGGTTTCAGCCCCTTTGAGTTACTCTTTGGACATCCCGTGAGGGGGCCCCTCGCCTTGATCAGAGAAGGCTTGGAAGCCACCCCTCCAGGTCCCGCCAAGCAAGTGGGGGACTATGTGTTAGGCCTCAGACGGAGGATGACACAGATGATGGGTCAGGCAACAACAAATCTCAAGGCCAGCCAGGAATTGAATAAGTACTGGCATGACCTTAAAGCCTCGCAAGTGGATTGGACTCCGGGACAGGAAATCCTTGTGATGGAGCCTACCAAGCCTAGAGCTTTGGCAGACAAGTGGACTGGACCCTTCAGGATCATCTCCAAGATGGGCGAAGTCAATTATCTGGTTGACATGGGAGCCTCTGGGGTAGCCCCTCAGGTATTCCATGTCAACAGGCTCAAGCCTTTCCACCGGCGAGCAGAAGTCTCATGTCTCTTGCTAGCTTCAGGGCAAGAAGAGGAT
Source organism: Ambystoma mexicanum (assembly GCF_040938575.1). Taxonomy (NCBI): domain Eukaryota; kingdom Metazoa; phylum Chordata; class Amphibia; order Caudata; family Ambystomatidae; genus Ambystoma; species Ambystoma mexicanum. Next base: position 1,607,854,754 of record NC_090932.1, read on the forward strand.
GAGAGTGAGCCCCTTCCTGATTTGCTGCATAGCAACCCTCAGGATGGCTCAGTGGAGGGAGTACATCTCTCTCCGGATTTGACAACAGAGCAACAGAGGGCCTGCGGGGCTTTGCTCCAACAGTATGCCTCTCTGTTTTCACTGACGCCAGGCCTTACACCATGGTGTAGGCATGAAATTGACACTGGTGACAGTGTGCCTGTCAAAAGCAGGTGCTACCGTATGTCAGATACCGTCAGGAACCACATCCAGGCTGAGGTCGCCAAGATGTTGGATCTGGGTGTTATTGAACCCTCAACCAGTCCCTGGTCCAGTCCAGTGGTCCTTGTCCCCAAGGCAAGTTCCCAGGCGGGTACCAAGGATTGGAGGTTCTGTGTGGACTACCGAGGAGTCAATGCCGTCACCAAAACTGATGCGCACCCATTGCCCAGGGCTGATGAGCTCGTGGACACCATAGGTGCTGCCAAATTTGTGAGCACCTTTGACCTTACCTCAGGCTATTGGCAAATAGCTCTGACGGACCATGCCAAGGAAAAGACGGCCTTCTCAACACCTGAGGGACTCTACCAGTTTAGGGTCATGCCTTTTGGGTTGAAGAATGCCCCTGCCACCTTCCAGAGATTGGTCAACCATGCGCTCAGTGGGCTGGAAGCCTTTTGTGTGGCTTACTTAGACGACATTGCCGTCTACAGTTCCACCTGGGAAGAGCATTTGACACATCTGGATAAGGTGTTGCAGGCCTTGAAAAGGGCTAACCTCACTATCAAGGCCACCAAGTGCCAGATAGCTCAGGGGAAAGTTACCTATCTTGGTCATGAGATAGGAGGGGGTCAAATCCAACCTCTCTCCAGTAAAGTACAGGATGTACAGAACTGGGAGACTCCCACTACTCAAACCCAGGTGAGAGCCTTTTTGGGCCTCATTGGGTACTATCGCAATTTCATGGCAGACTATGGAACCATAGCTGCACCCCTGACAGCTCCAACTTCACCCAAACAGCCTAGGAAAGTTAATTGGACCGAAGACTGTCAGAGGGCCTTTGATGGCTTGAAAGAAAGTCTGTGTAGGGCACCTGTGTTGTGTGCGCCTGACTACAGCCGACCCTTTATCATCCAGACGGATGCCTGCGACACCGGAATTGGAGCTGTCTTGTCCCAGTTAGATGACAAAGGGAGAGAACATCCTATTATATTCATCAGTAGACAACTCAAGGGTAGAGAACTTAGGTGGGCTACTGTTGAAAAGGAGTGTTTTAGCATAGTTTGGAGCCTTAGGTGTTTTAGGCCCTACCTTACGGGGTCTACCTTCAAGGTCCAAACAGATCATAAGCCCCTGAAGTGGCTTATGCAGATGAAGGGTGAGAATCCGAAATTGCTCAGGTGGTCCATTAGCCTGCAAGGGCTAGACTTCACCATAGAGCACAGACCAGGGAAGAGTCACGATAATGCAGATGGCCTTTCCAGAAGGTATGTTGACCGTCTGGGTGAGGGTGTCTATCCCGTGGGAGATTAGACACCCTCCACCTCAGTCTGGTGGGGGCGACTGTGATGCTGGAAATACATCAGAGGGACAGGGCCTCTGAATCCTTGTCCTTTACTGCTTTTTTATCGTGTGTTCTGTCGTGTTTTCTGCCCAGGAGTCCATGTGGGACTCCTGGCAGTGCAGCTCTCTCTTTTGGTTTGGTGAACAGACCCATGGGATACCCTTATGGCACCCATGGGTAGGGGTACAACCCTGTGCCCCTAGTGTATGTTTTTGGGCACCTGTGGGTGGCCCACAGAGCAGGGTATGGGCTGGTGGCAGCTCCATGCTGAATTTGACAGGTGCTCTGGGTGTCCTCCATTTTGGGATACCCAGGCCCTGCCATTGGGATCAGTTGATCCCTGATAGGAAACAAGATGGCCCCTGTGGCCTCTTGCTTTCTATTGCCTGTTACCTTGTTTTCCCAAAGTCCTGGGAAGCCCTGACTCTGTCCTTTCCCCCTGACTGGCTGTTGGGTGAAAGTTCCATATATGGTGTTGTTGTGAAGGACCAGCTAGACTGACTGGAGCCTTCCCAGTGACTGTATGTTGTGGGTACCTCCTGTGGGTGGGACCTAGGTGAATGGAGTGTGTGACCAATATACACTCCTTGTTGTGGTTGTCTGGTTTCTGGCATGAGAGACAAAGACTGAGACAGCCCTGCCCGAAACTGGCCTGAATGCAGTGTGTAGTATTGAATGTCTGGGTACTTGTCCCAATCCACATCCCTTGTTGTGAGTGTCTGAAAGGGAGGAGTGTGGCCTGAATGCACTGTGTGTTTGATTGGCTGACTGACTGCATGAATGCCCTTCTGTATGATTGGCTGCTGAGTGTGTGCCAGCAGTGTGGATGAGAGACAGAATAGTATATCTGGGGACCTCTCACCACTGGTAATTGTTCAGAAGCGTTCAGGAGCTGGGTCTCCACTCTAAGAGAGTAACTGGAACTGCTGATCTCCGACGTCCAGCTGGAAGAAGAAGACTTGCTGCTGCATTTGCTTTGACCGATCCGAAGGCTGCCAAAATCGTCGAAGACTGACCCGAGAGAGGACCTGGTAAGGCGCCCTCTTCCCGTGCTCCGAGGGATCATTGAGCACCGCTCCATCTTCGCCGAAGCGCCCTGGAAGTCAGACCCTCGAAAGGCTGCCGACCCGAGTCGGGACCGCCGAGGAGATCGAAGTGAAGCACCCGGACATCGCCGCCGTCGAAGTCCATTGCCGTCGACCAGGGTTCGCAGGTCTGTGTAACCGATGGAGGCCCGTCGAAGTTGTGTTGCCCAGCCGTGGGAACCACTTGACGCCGTGCCGCCGACGACCGGAGCCGTCCGCTCCTTGCCTAAGAACATTTGAATCGAAGGACTCCCTCGTCCGCACCGTCGACCGCTTTATCCTGCCGGAGAAAGTCCAGGACGACCAACGCGCCGAGGAGAAACCTACCGGTGGGTTTCCCGCCACCCGAAGACCACAAATACTCGAACGACTCGACGCCCTTGCTGGGCCCCCGTCTCCACAATCTTTGCGGTCCAGAACAATTGTCATCGAGGTGCCCCGCACGCCTCTGCCTTGCAGGACGCCGACGCTCCCTCGTCGACGTGCACCGCTTGGATCGAAGCTGCCGCCTCATCGACGCCGTTCTACCCTGTTTGTTGTCTGACGTTCGACGCCCCGTGTTTCCCGCTTGAAAGGGAAGGCATTCAAGAAGGGCCGTCGATTCCCCGACGCCGAACGCCGAGTTCCTCGACGCTTCTCGACGCCTCTCGACGATCCGTGACTCCCGCTTGAAAGGGGGTCGCTCAAGAAGGATCTGTCGACGCCTCTTCGAAGAACTCGACTCCACCAGGTACATTGGGGGGGGTAAAAACATTATAGGAGGGAATAAGACTTGCAGAATAATATATGGACTGGGCTTGTGCTATATCTTTATTTTGCAGGTTGCCCAGGTGGGGGATCTCCACACAGAACTGTGTCTAGTGGTAGGGGCCAGTATTCTGCCTATTGCTCAACCATCTTATTTTCTCTCCTCTCTCTATTGCTGGTTTCACTCTATTGATCTGTGTGACATTGTTACAGTATTGTTGATGCACTTTAATGAGATCTAATACAAAGGGTGGTACCACTTTAGAATTGTATATATTTGCCATTGTTGATTTTCCTAAGTACAAAGTGAGTTATTATGATAAGTGTACATAACCTTGAATATTGATTATATAAAGACTGTGTTCTAACCAATACAGTGTGTGGACATTCCTTTGTGGGGGCTTGGGGACTACACTGTACTTAAGAACCAGCCTGCATCACCTCCTGAGAAGCTAGGCCTTGATTACTCGACCATAGCTACCAAATAGAGAATCTAGGCTGGGGTCCTCTGTGCCTCCCCTCTACCATATAGAGAGCAGAAGTACAGACCACCCCCTACCAGTCTTTACACTCCCACCACTCCAGGCCAAAAGAAACTACACATCCATAGTTGAAACTTATTCCAGGGATACCCCTACCAACTTATTCAGTCCTGCAGAATGGATTCAACGCTTCACCCCACCTCCTACACCATTAATACTGTGCCCCGTGAATGTCAGAAACAAGAGACTAGGATCTCGATTCATAAAGCATACGGCGCCCACAAGATCGCCTTCTCAACCCCCACCCTCCAAACTTAAAAAGTGCTTGCCGGCCACTCGTTCAGTCGTACTACACAGATACTTAATCTACCGACTCCCACCTCCCCTACCAGGGAACAATCACCTATTGCTTCAAAAAGCCTGGGAGGACCACCCCCTGTAGCAACGCCTCCTACAATTAAAGGAGCACTGATCAATGCACAGTCCCTAGTTGCCCATGCACCCAATACTGCAGACCTCATCTCTGAAAATCCCCTGGATTTTCTCACCATCACAGAAACTTGGCTCCACCAGGCGGCAGGCCCTGCAATTTCCTCAGCCCTCCCAGAGGGTTATACCATTATCAGAGCTGACAGAAACTCAGGCAGAGGAGGGGGAGTCGCCCTTATAGCAAAAACCCATATGGGCCTCAGAGCTACCTCACTCACTAGCCTACCAAATGCTGAACTCTTATCAGTTAAAATCCCACTAACAGCCACCCAAACCATCCTTTTGCACCTCATCTACCGCCCACCAGGTCCCATCTCTTCTTTCGAGGAAGACATGGGAGGCCTCCTAACATCCAATATGAAATTAGGCTCTCAAATATACTACTTGGAGATCTTAACCTTGGGTTCCAGGACCCCAACAATACCAACGCTCTAGCTCTCGAAAACTCCATCTTCCAGATCGGCTTTAAACACTGACTCACGTAGCCTACACACATCAAGGGTCCAACACTAGATTGGCAGCCTGACCTCAACTGCTCTATTAAAATACTTCCGAATGAACCCATTGCCTGGACAGACCACCACTACATATCCTTTACCATCCAGGGGACAACACCCCCGAATGCTATTATTGCACCCCAACTCTCAATACTTTAGAGTCAGCCTTGAACAATATTGCACCGCTCAAACTAAAAAAGGACAAACCAATTGCCCACCTTAACAAATGGTTCACACCAGAACTAAAAATCTTGAGGAATGAAAAAAGAGTGGCGGAAACTACTTGGCGTAAATCGCCTACAACTCACAAGGCACTGTTCACTTCAACAGCTGCTTCCTACAAATCTGCCATTCTCTCACCACCAAAAAAGAAACCTACAATAATAGAATCCTCAATGCTAAATCAAGGACTAAGGAGCTCTTCAGTATCCTAAGGGAACTGGAATCCCCAGTCCTCCGTCAGAGGACTGCCTAAAGGATGCGGCCAGGTGTGCCAAAATCCAACAAGCCCTTGCTGACAAAATTGCATCTCTCCAAATTAAAATAGAAGCCAAAAAGCACAGCCCCACGGGTAGCACATCCACAAAGCATTCCCTTGAGCAACAAGCCCCTCTGTGCCCGCCGTTTGCATTCTCCCCAGTCACTCCCAAAGTAGTGGAAGACATCATCAGAGGCCTGAAACCCTCAAGATGTCAAGGAGATATCTGCCCGGCTCCCATCATCAAGGAAGGTGCCAAAGAGCTGTCCCCCTTTATCGCCACAGTGATAAATTCCTCATTCAATGCAAGCCTTGTCCCTAACAACCTAAAGGAGGCTTGGGTCAAGCCCCTCTTAATAAAATAATCTAGACCCTAACATATCAACAAACTATAGGCCAATCACAGCTGTCCCCTTCCTCCTAAAAACTCTGGATAGAGTTGCATACTTGCAAATCCAGAAACATTTGGAGGATAATAACTTACTTGGCCTCCGACAATCCGACTTTCAGCCCAGACATGGCACAGAGACAGCCCTCCTGGATCTGAAAATACAGATGGATGAGGCTAAAGACAAAGGCAATCTGGCCATCCTACTATTGTTAGACCTCTCGGCTGCATTTGATTTGGTCGATCACCAGATCCTCACTTAACATTTGACCACAGCAGTGGCCTTCTCTATCAATGCCTCCAATTGGATTAAATCCTTCTTATCTCAGCCGACCCGATCCCCATCCACTGCAGGGTGCCTCAGGGCTCATGCGTCTCACCAACGCTTTATAACATATTCACGAAGCTCCTCTTCCACTGTCTTGACAACATGGGTGTCATCTACACAAATTATGCAGATGACACCCAGGTTCTCATCATGCTGACAGGTTGTTACGAAGATTACTCTAAGAAAATTAACGAAATCTACTGGGAAATTGAGGCATGGATGGCTGCCCACAACCTCTGCCTCAATGACGAAAAAACAGAGCTTCTGAGTGTCAGAATGCAGGGTCGCCTAAACAAGCTCGATCCGCGGTACATGCCCTTCAATATTGACAGGAACCCGATCAAAGTTGCTAAAGAAATAAAAGCCCCAGGAGTTTATCTTGACTCTTCTTTGTCCCTAAAGAAACACAGTATCTCCATTGAATCATCGGCAGCTTACACCAACAAGCTAATCAATGCCTGTAAATCATATTTGTCCCCCACTAGTTGCATTACGCTAGTTAGAGCTTTAGCGCTTACTAAGATCGACTACTGCAACACGCTACTCCTAGGATCCTCTGAACAGAATCTCAACAGACTTCAGGTCCTACAAAACAACTCCTTGAGCTCAGCACTAAACATTCTAAGATCCAGCCACATCTCGAGTATTAGATGGAAAACCAACTGGCTGCCAGTGCGCGATAGAATAACATTACGCACTCTGGTAATCACCCACATATGTCTGTCAAATTATGCTCCTAAATACTTGTCAGACAAGTTTTCCAAATAGCAACCAGCCCAACCTACCAGATCTTCCCAATCACACTTCCTAGGTTCAACCTAAAAACGGCCAGAGGAGCCAGCTTCCCAGTTGGAACTCCTTGCCTCCCACCATCAGAATGGAACCTTCCTTCTGTGCTTTCAGAACCAGAGTAAAGAGCTGGCACACTGATAAATCCAACAGCTGAAGCCATAGTTTTCACTACTACTACAGTTGTTTCCAGCTGACCTGTATTTGTGTCCTCATTGAATTGATATCTATGGACTTATCTGTATTTATTGACTTACAGACCTACCTGTCACCTTTGGTCGACCCACCTGTTGATTTCCTATGTATGTATGCCTGTAACATTCTTAGGTTTTCCAGCACCCAGTTACCTCAGGGTTAGGTGCACGATACAAATAATAAACAAATACAAATATGAAACTTTGGAACAAGATAATTTTAGAAATCCAATAACATCTATGAACTTCAGCTCTCATAAAGCCTCAGGTACTGAGATGAAGAAGAGGAGTTGATGCAAACTAGGAGAAACCCAAAGCCTAACGTGCAGACCAGTGGTTTTGTTGAACCTAAAGTGCACAGGATATTTAAAAGTGGCAACCTCATTACACAGTCTAGGAATACGTTAGAGAACTGTGCAGGAGAAAGCCGACAGAGAGGACGTGCCATTCCATGTGGCGGCTTGCAAACTCGAGTCACATATACCGACGTGGCGTGAAAGAAGGAGAGGCGTAGCAGGTACACCTGAAGGATCCTGGAAGCACTGAGAGCCGCAACGGAGCTCCTGGAGGTACGGTTGTGCCTGGAAACGGCCATCTCTGGTCCAAGCCACAGAGGGAAGCCGGCAAGTGAACGCAGAGTTGCAGGAAATGCTGGGGGAACGTCCACATCGTGTAAGAAGCCACCCCAGGGAGGAATCTTTACTGCAGACACACGCCGTAAGTCGGAGACGCTGTGAACTACCGGTGAGTCTGCCCAGAGTTGATGGGGACCCCGGGGCATACTGACACGCATACAATCAAGTGAAAGAACTGTGTGAAATTGTTAATATGGACAATGCTCTAAAGCGGTTTAAATACAGACAAATCCCAATGTCAAATCAATGCCCAATAAGAAGAATATTTGAATACCGACAAGATAAAGTGCAGCAACAAATACCAAACAAATACATAAGCCTGAGATGTCAATTTGAGGGAATGCGGAAGCAAGTGTTACCCTAGGTAAACATACTGAGCACAACAAAGTAGATGCTGCTGTAGCATATTGAAAGGTACAGTGAAACCAATAAGATTCCCTGGCAAAAGGAATACACCAGCAGCTGACATTTGGTGAAAGATACCTGGCAGGGATCTAAAAGGTCCATAAAAGAAGTCCATGAAAGATGCCCTGGCTAACAAATATACCAGGCATTTAAAACTGTATATAAACTCTAATATGTTAGGAAGATAGCTGGCTGGAAGTATACCAGGTGATCCGAAGAGCCCATTAGAGGATTCCTGGCAGAGGAGCATACCAGACGATCCATCAAAGTTGTAAAGGAAAGTCCAACATTTTTGCAAGATACCTGGCAGGAAAGTATACCAGGATCTGAGAAGCACATGAAAGAGGTTGTGGCAGACAGATACACCAGGCACTTGAAGTCGTATAAAGACTCTAACATTTTGGGACGATAAGAGGATTTCTGGTAGAGGAGTACCAAAACAAAAGAGACACCAGGATTGGAAATTGAGGAGGGTTGACCAGAAATTTTACAAACTATTTAGAAGAAGAGACCCAAACAACTCTGCACTAGTTGGGTGACTAAAATGTATTTCTAGACTCACAGGTGATTCAAAACTATATAACCTCTTAATTCAGAATCAATAACAAATTAAGATGGCCTTACCAGAAGAGCTAGCCTCCATTAACAGTCTTTATCTGCATACCATTTTTGATAAAAACAAGTATTAAAAAAAATATACTCACTGTTACAATACAGAAAATTGGTCGCCGTAAAGTGACTTGTGCTACCAAAAAAGTGACTTCTGCAATATTCTTTTGACAAATACATACGTTAATCTCAACAAAATGTTAAAATTAGGAGCTATTGCTCACAAATATCTGCTATCCGTCATACAGTATCTACATTTTGAGACTGGTCTTGATTTATATGTTGTGTCACTCTGTGAGAGGTTTGTGCAATACCAAAAGCTATTAATATATAGCTCTTCAAAACTTGTAATCTATTAGTAATATGTCTGTTCTAAAAATACAGCATGAAAAAGGCCCAACATGTTTCGTTCTAAAGTGCATCGAGGAAAATCCAGGGGAAGGAGGCCATCCATTGGGAGTGTGAATGTTAGCCATTTAAGAACTTTGGTGTTGGAGTAACGTCTTTCCTTTTTGAACTTGAACATTTGTGCACTTTCAAGGCCAAAGACTTTACCTTTTTCACCTTAGAGTTAATTTAGAATGTGAGGGCCAGAATAGTATTTCGGACACAGAACATTTTACTTTGGACATCTTGACAACTGACCGACCCTTAGTTTTGGGCATGTGTGAAGCAGGCAAGCACACTGACAAGCTCAGCAGGTGCTAAAATGGTATACCCAGGTCGGGGTCTCTGGGTAGAAAAACGACTTTCCCTCCTCTTGCCGCGGTCGAACAGTGGTGACCCCTGTCCTCGGGAGGGTAAAGAATGCACTGGCAATAACTAAAGGGATTTGGGACTTGTGGACAAAAGAGGCAATTTGAGGAGGTTCCCCGTAGGGAGAGGCTTTTTAATCTATCAACTTTGTTGCACCGAAGCTGAATGGCAAGTTCAGGCTGGTGATGGACCTGAAGAGAATGCATATGCTTGTACATACTCTGCACGCCAAGATGGACAGTCTGCAGAGGATTGTTCCCTCGATCGAAGCGCTTGACTTTCTGGCATGCCTAGGCCTTCAGGCATCAGAAATATCTGAGGTTCTGTTCAATGGAATGCCTTCCCAGTTCAGGACTCCTGCGTTCAGCCTTAACATGGTTCCCAGGGCCTTTACGAAGGTGATCGGTCCAGTAGTGGCACACCTTCATGCCAGGAGAGCTGCAGGTTTCACTCTACCTGGGTGATTGGCTGCTCAGGGTTTCCTCCAGAGGACTTTTGTTGGAGCATGTGGGCACTGTGAGAGCTGGGGTTTGTGCTAAATCTGGAGATGTCTTGCTTAGAGCCATCATAGGATCTTCAAGTACACTGGGGCATGCCTTTGGGCCAGACCTGCCTACTCTCTGGGTTTACCCCAAGAGGCTTGGGGCTTGAATGTTCTTCCAAGCAACTGCGCCCATGCCTCCATGTGATTGACCACAAACAGACCGCTAGTAGCAAATCACATGGCTTTGTGGGTGTCGTTTTGCAATTTGTGTGTGAATCCTGCCCATATCTGGCTTCACAGGGTAATGTTTGGCTTTTTATTTTTAAACTTGGGGGCGGGCGGGTGGAGTTTTGGGTGGAAACAGACAGGGCATTGGGTGACTTATGTCTCTGCGTTTTTGTTTTTTAAATTTAGGCAGGTCTGTTTCTGGAGGATGATAAAACTGGCAGGAGGCTTCCAATTTTTCTAGAAAAAATATTGCTATTTTTTATTTTCTCCTTCCTAAAATAAACCTAACCCCAGTACAATTCAAGGGCAAAATATTATTCTCCCACTTTCTGCGACATCTCCCTCCCCGGAGATCCAAAATGCTGGCATGGATGTTGCATACATGCCAACTCTCCTGATTTGGGCGGGAGACTCCAGATTTATTTCATTAAAATGATGTTATTTTTTTTATATGTCCAACACCAATTTAATCCAATGGGAAAATTACATTCTCCCGATTTCAGTTACAAAATCTCTCTCCCATCTCTGGCAACATATTGGCATGTATAATGCTGTTAGAGGGCATTGAACTGATACATTGTGGTTATAGGTTCAAGACATTTTATTGTATTTTCAACAGAGATAACAGTAGACATTACATAACCAATGCCAAAGCCCTCACAGAGGGACTCAATATGACGAAGTTACATGACAAAGTGAGATAGTATATAAAACGTAAGTAAAGGACCATACTGCAGGTACGCTGGAGGAACCACAATATGCTAAGAAAATGCATAGAATGTTAGAAAAAGAATACATTAACGATAATCAGTTGAACAGAGATAGACTCTATCACATAATGACGGCAGGGTCATTTGGGACACATTTATTTTTTATTACAGAGACATGTGGTGTTTATTACAAAGAAATTCAAGAAATGTGTTATATATGCTGGTGCGCTCCAGTGCATACTGTGAAGGCATCATGAAGTACAACACAGACAACAGACTTAAAGTTCAAACAAAAGATATTTATTAACTTAAATGTCAGAATGGTTGAAGGCCCAACTTGCACTATGCTAAGGTGGGATTTCCCTACCTGAACGGAACTGAGGAAAGTCTGAGTCAAAGAGTTCAACTTAAAAGTCTGTCTGTGTCCAAAGCCTATCCTTGCCCTCACAATTACAATTAATCAATGGGTAGGGATGTCAAAGTCAAAAGAAATAGGCCCTCATTACGACCCTGGCGGAGGTCCATGGTGCAATTTGCACCATGGACCATGGCGCAGAGCTGCCAACTCCGCCATGGGGGTTGGCGGACTTACCGCCCCATTCCGACCTTGGCGGGGCGGTAAGTCCCCAATCCCCATTTACCCTTCCCCATTCCCATTTTTGCCCCATAGGGTATAATGGGAGTGGGGAAGGCGTTAATTACGCCACCGTAGAATACGGTGGCGTAATTAACGAGGGGACCCGTAGCGCCATGGATTTTTCCGCCCGGAAAATCCGGGCGTTAAAAATCACCATGGCGCTACGGAAAGTCCTAATCTGGCGGAGAGGTACGCCATGCATTACGCTGGCGTAAACCCCTCTCCGCCAGGGTCGTAATGAGGGCCATAGTGTTCAACTCAAAGTTTAACTTTTCCCAGTTCAAGGCTATGTAGTTCAGAACCAACTCATGGGGTTCCCTTCGCCAAGTTTCGAGTAACACAATCCAAAAGCAAAAGGCGTCTTGAGACTCTGTTCTCAAGACAACAAGTGTGGTTCCTTTAAGCCTTAGGGTTCTCTTCCCCAAGACTTCAGCTCTGCCACGTATATTTGTTACAGTCTTTCCAAAGAAAAGAGTCTTAACAAAATGCCAGGTCAACCTGACCTTGATTCTGACCCATTTCGCCAGTTCGTATGCAGTAGTTTCCTTACTCTGTTGCTCTGTGTCCTTATATTTCACCATGCTGGGTTCTCTGGTCTAGGCACAGTTGTTAGGCCGCACGGTCCACCCATTACAGTTCGCGCAACCAGGGCCCTAGGACTCTTTAGCACACACACAGGTTCCTTGGCACTTGCTCCTCTGCACCAAGTCACCTTCACTTAGTTCCTTTTATTGGCCTCTTGGCTTTGTGGGTATTCTTGCACTTCTATGGGTTTTCCTTATTAGCCTTGTGGCCCTGCCACCATGGGGCACTCACCTCATTCCAAGCTGTGGCCTTGCTACACTGCATTCACTCATAAACGTTCACTGTTTGACTCTTGTTTGCTTTTAACACTCTTGACTGTTTGAATTAAATCGTTGTGCAAAAATTCTCAATTTGGTTCAGTGTTCAATGTGCAATTTTATTGTTCAGATTTAAAGTTCCTTTTAGTTCGATATTCAATACAAACCTTTTGGTTTAAATGTTTAAGTTTCCCTTTAGTTCAGTATTCAATGAGCATTTAATTGTCCAAAGTTAATTTTCTCTTTAGTTTGGTGATCAATAAACACATAGTGGTTTCCATATAACGGACCAGTGTTCCCTCGTGGTGCTGTTGGAGCGCCCGGAGCATCTCTTCCCTCCTGACACTCACCTGCCTTCTGTGCTTTACCGGCGCAAGCCCAGCTCACCTGCCTTATGCCTCTCTCCACACACCGGCACCATTGGTGCCTCTGTTGGCACGTGGGCAACCTCCTCTAGGATCCCACGCAACGGCAGCTCCTGCTTCTCGCTCTGTGGTAGGAAGCTCGCAGGCTTGGGGAAATCACACGGCCCGCCTTCTTCGGGTCATCCATGTCCACTGGGTTCTGGCTCATGGGCTACAGTCCCACCACGGCTGCCTCCTCAGACGTTGCTCCCTGTGTCGTGCTCTTTCTACCTTTCTCTGTCTGGCTGTAGGTGTGGATGTCCGATTAGCCCTGCCTGACCACAATCAAAGGGACATGCCTGACCCTCACCACTCCTCGTAGGCATCTTCCTCGTCCTAGTTCCAAAGTGGTGAAAAAGTGTAATATTCACTGCTCTTAGTGGTCTCTTCGTCATCCCAATACTGTCAAGTGTTACATGTGGAAAATTGAGGGGAATTGGCTCATAATAGTCCATAAAGGTTGGGGGAGGGTTAGGTTGGTTGTCAACAGTGTCAGAAACCAGAGGCGTTTCTCTCTGGATATTCCCAGGGATCGTTTGTTCAGGTGGCCAGGGGAGGTCCTTTGCTCTTGAATCCAAACACTGGGGGCAGACGAGCGAGGGAGGATCACCTGGGCAGGGGGTCCTTGGGGACTATGGGAGACACGCCCCGGGCAAGACATGATATTCCTCCCATTCCGATACACCCCTACCCGACATCCCCTCAGTTGTCATGGAATATTGTCAGCAGAGTCCCCTCATACCTCAGTACATTTCTGTAAGAAAAAATTGAAAACATCAGGGAAAAAAGCCAAAGAACATCCCTAAATTCAGACATGAGTTTTACCCCTTTTTCCTCAAAACCCACTTTTCAACAACCCTACATTCAAACCCCTTTTCTTGACAAAAGTCTACATCTTTATTCCTTTTTTGTAGAACACCACAATTTCCATAATCCCAGTCCCCTATTGTAATACCAAGGACTGTGACGAAGAAGAGAGGGACTAAAAGTATAAGGATTACCAAGGAAAAACCCCTTAGGAAACAGAAAACAGACTAACATGCCTTGAAAGTAGACTGTCACACTAATGGAGTCAGGCAGACCCAACCCTGACCCAACACTTGCAGGCTGTTAACATCTTCCAGGTGTATAAAGGAAGGCTGCTAAGCAAGAAGGGGCAGCTGCTCTTGGGACACCAGGTGGGAGTCTGCAATGCTGAGTGCGGCACAGGATCCCAACCTTAAGCCCAAGCATGGGAAAAAGCAGTGGATCACACCCAGCACTGGTACAGGGAGGCTATACGGCTGAGACCAGCAGAGGATCCCTAAGTGTTGGCAGTCTGCAAACCCGGAGAAGAAGGTGAGACATGAAGGGGAGCCACAAAGCAGAGAGCAGAACCCCAGATCCTTTTCAGCCCAGGCCTGACTAGTTGAGGGACTGGTGTGTAGCAGAGCAGGAGCTCCTGGCAATGTCTGCTGGGCAGAAGAGGTGGAGGCGGTGAGTGAAGGCTTTCAACCCCTGCCCCCCTACATTGAACTGTGTGTGTTCTCCTGCCACGGGTGCCTGGAGGCTTGCCGATTCCCTCCCGGGTGAACAATGGAGTTGGGGAGGAGCAAGGCCAGCACCAGAGGCCCGACCTAAGGCAAAGATTGATAAGAAGGAAGGCCAAGACAACCAGTGAGTTCTCATATACAATCAGAGAGTGCCAGGTTTGTGACATTTCAAGTAATTATCGTAACAAGCATTGTGGAACCTGTAGTTCTAGAAAACAGCGACAGAGAAAGATAAAGGGATGTGATGGAAGGTGTCTAAAATGAACTGTTGAAAACAAGACAGACTCGAGCCCGACTGAAGGAAGCCCTAGTAAAGAACTGCTGATGAGTGATTGAACTTTATAAGTAAGCTACAATACTTTTGACAGAGTGGTCCGGCACCGCATGGGTGCTCAATCGAAGGTCTCTGTAAAGTATCCAGCTGAGAAGTGCGAAAGTAGATAAACTTGGTCCAAGCCCAGCAGAGGGAGACCAACCGAAAGAGAGCGAAAACATTTGAATCTAAGTGGGCCTGCGACGGGTCAAGCAAAATCCTGCACATAGCCTAAAGTCTTCGATCTTGATGAAATGGAGAACGTTTGGAAAAGTACATGCACTTGGTCCAAGCACGCAATAGGGAGACAAATTGAAGATTTTGTGTTAAAGTGGGTCTGAGCCTGGCAGAGGGGGGCCCAGGGTGAACAGTAAACCACCTGAGAAGTTGTGTAAGTGAAAATCCAGATGAGAAAGGAACTTTTGAATGTTTGTCGTATCAGGCCCTCTGAAGTAAGAAACTTTGAATAGCAATGAGATTTTTGGGACAGAAGGCCCTGATACTGAGATTTGAACTGCATCCTTGTGCTAGAGAATCCAGAGACTGTGCTAAGCTTGAGTGTGCCGCCTTGTCCCGTGCTGAAAACGTGGGGAAGGGAAGCTACGGGTTGAATATCCTGACATATCATTTCTTGAACACTTGTCTCTTACGTAGCATTGTTTCCCACACTATTTGTATTTAGAAGTAAGGATTGGCAATAGGTTTATTAGAATAGGCCCTTTTATTTGGACAGACTCGACTAGGACTGCGTTATTATTTGATGGTCGTAGCTTGCTCCGATCTTTAGATTTAGGATTAGATAGGCGTTTTTCAAACCCTTTTTGAAGTTCAATAAACACCCTTGAATTGGGACCACTTGTGTCTGTCTTACTGTTGATACCATGGCTTCCTTACAACAGGGAAAGGAGGATACCATGTCTCACCCGAGGGCCCCCCACTCCAATCCTCAAGTACCCTCCACCCAGGTGATCCTCCTTTGCTTCTCTGCTCCCAGTGTCAGAATCCAATAGCAATGGCCTTTCCCTTTGTTAAGACTGGAGGGGGAGTCTATACTTCTCCTCTCTATATGGCAGAGGAGAGGCACAGGGGACCCCAGCCAAGATTCTCTGTTATTGGTACGTGGCCGAGCAATCAAGGCCTAGCTTCTCAGGAAGTGATGCAGGCTGGTTCTTAAGTACAGTATAGTTCCCAAGCCCCCACAAAGGAATGTCCACACACTGTATTAGTTAAAACACAGTCTTTATATAATTAAGGTTCTAGGTTATATAAACAATCACAATAACTCACTTTCTGCTCAGTTAATCTATAATGGCAAATATATACAATTCTAAGTGGTACCACAATTATTAGTAGTTCTCATTAAAGTGCATCAACTGTACTCTGGTTAAATGTCACACAGATCAAATTAATAAAGGCAACCAACAATAGATATAGGAGGAAAGCAGTTGGTTAGAACAATTGGCGTTACTACTACTCTACCGTTAAACACAGTTCGGTGTGGGGATCCCCCCACCTGGGCAACCTGTAAGTAAAGATATATCACAAGCCCAGTCCATGTATTGTTCACAAGAGTCTTATTTCCTTCTAATATAGTTCTACAACCCCAATGTACCTGGAATAGCAGGGTTTGTCGTCGGGTCATCGGCGGATCCTTCTTGAGTGGCTCCCTTTAAAGCAGGGGCCACGGATCATCGAGATTCCACGAGGAAAAGGGTTGAATGACGACGGGGAGGTGGCAGCTTCATTCCTAGCGGTGCTCGTTGATGACGGAGCATTGGCGTCCTGCAAGGAAGAGGCGTGCGGGGCACCTCGATGACTATTGTTCAGGCCCGCAAAGAGTTTGAAGAACTGTGGCCCTGCAAGGGCGTCGAGTCGTCGGCGTCTCTGTGGTCCTTAGGTGGCGGGAAACCCACTGGCGGATGCTCCTCAGCACATCGGCGGCCTCGACTTTCTCTGGCGGGACAAAGCGGTTGACGGTGCAGATGAGAGCATCCTTGGATCAAATGTTACTTAGGCAAAGGGAGCACGGCGGCTTCGGTCGGCGACGGCGGTCGTCGACGGTGATGGACACAGTGTCCGGGCGCTTCTCCTTGTGATTCCGCGGCGGTCCCCGTCTCCGGTCGGCAGCCTGTCTTAGGTCTGTCTACCAGGGAGCTTTGGCAAAGATCAGCTGGTGCACGATGGTCCCTTGTAGCTCGGGAAGAGGGTGCCTAACCAGGTCCTCTCTGGGTCAGTCCTTGGAGACACAGCAGCTTTCAGATCGACAAAGTAGAGCAGCAGCAAGACTTCTCTTCCAGCAGGGCTTCAAGGTTAAGCTTCAGTTTTACTCCAGTAACTCTTCGTAGTGTACTTCAGCTTCTGAACACAAATTCTAGCAGTGAGAGGCCCCCAGATATACCAGTTGATCTCCTATTCATTCTGCTGGGTCACACTCAGGCAACCAATCGGTCAGAAGGGCATTCATGCAGGCAGGCAGCCAATCAGATGCATGGTGCATTCAGGCCATTCAATTCTCTCCAGACACTCACAACAAGTTATGTGTATTGGGACAAGTACCCAGCCATTCAACACTCCACACTTCATTCATACCAGTTTCGGGCCTGGCTGTCTCAGTCATTGTGTCAAACACCAGAAACTAGACATCCACAACAAGAAGTGCATATTGGTCACACACTCCATTCACCCAGGTCCCACCCACACAGTGTACCCACAACATACAGTCACTGGGAAGGCTCCAGCCAGTCTGGCCTGGACTGCACAACAACACCATATATGGAACTTCCACCCAACAGCCAGTCAGGGGGAAGGGACAGAGTCAGGGCTTCCCATGACTTTGGGAAAACAAGGTAACAGGTAATAGAAAGCAAGAGGCCACAGGGGCCATCTTGTTTCCTATCAGGAATCAACTGATTCCAGTGGCAGGGCCTGGGCATCCCCAAAATGGAGGATACTCAGAGCACCTGTCGAATTCAGCATGGAGCTGCCACTAGCCCACACCCTGCTCTGTGGGCCACACACAGGTGCCCAGAAACATACACTAGGGGCACAGGGTTGTACCCCCACCAATGGGTGCCATAAGCGTATCCCATGGGTCTGTACACCAAACCGAAAGGGAGCTGCACCACCAGGAGTCCCACATGAACTCCTGCGCGAAAAACACAACAGAACACACTATAAAAAGCAGTAAAGGACAAGGATACGGAGGCCCTGTCCCTCCGATGCATTTCCAGCATCATACCCTTGCCACCTGTGCAGAGGATCCAAGGGGCATATGTAAGGAACTCATAATGGCAACGGTAAAGACAGACACAAGTGATCACATTTCAAGGGTGTTTATTAAATTGTAATTGTAGGGTGGAAAAACGTCTAACCTAAACCTAAATCTAAGATGGGAGCAAGCTTCGACCATCAAATGAAAAATAAGGCTGTCCTTGTGGCGTCTTGTCAAAGTAAAAAGGCCTATACTAACAAAAAAACTATTGCCAAATCCTTACAACTAATTACAGAAAGAGTGTGGGATAGGGTTTTCAATAAAGAAAGAAGTGTTCACAAATAATAAGTCAGGTTGTGAGTGCCAGGGGTCTCCCTTCCCCACGTTTTCAGCACGGGACAAGGTGGGACTCCTGAGAACAACACACAGTGGAGCTTTCCCAGCATGAGCCGACAATTCCGCTCTAGCTATCAGATTCTCTGACGGATAAAGTCTCTTTTCAAGAAAAAGTCTCTTGCCTGCGAGGGCCTGATAGTTTCAACAAAACAAACACAAAAGTTCTGTTCCAAGTATGGTTTTTGGGAGATGGCTTCACCCCTGGATCCCCCTCTTCCAGGCGCAGACCCCTGACAGTCGTACTCGACAATTCAACTAAACAGTTCCTTTCATATGGTAATTAGGGTGATGACTTTCCACCCCTGGATCTCCTTTCTTCGGGTTCAGACCACTTTTCAGTTGACAACTTTACATTACAGCCCCGGCGGTCCCTACGGCCAGGCGCCGGAAAATGAAACTCCCCATTCCCATTCGAGTTCCATTGGACTCAATGGGGAGGATGGATGCACCGGCACTGTGTGCAAAAGTGCCGGTGCATCCGTCAAGGTCTACGAGCAGGTGCCGTTTCATCTGCCAGGTCAGACCCGCACGTAGAACTAGGAGTATGCCCATTTGGTAACACGGGTGCCGGTAGCTTAACGGCACCATGGTTACCGCGACCGGCACACTCCTAATTAGGCTCAATGTTCATGGGATTTCAGATTTTGTCCCCTCTTGTTAGCATCCCTCCGCCAGATTCACTCTTGCCAACCTTTATCAACGCACTGTTTGTGCACTCTTTTTACCATGTGGGATTACTTTCCCTTTGTTTCCCAATAATCTGCCGGTCAAAGACATTCAAGTGTACAGAGGATTTGGCAAGACCCCTGTATGACCACTTTGCCCACCTTCTGTCTTTTCCTAAGGCCTTCTGGTTACTGTAGTTCAACAGCAGGGTAATCGCCTTGCGTTTCTCAAGTGAACACCCACGTGGTGTTTGATTCTGTTATGCTGGCTTTCCCCTTTCCTCATATCAATGGTTCTTTGTTCATTCAAAGTTCAATTAGCCACTTGCTACTTTCATTCAACAGTTCGGTTTCTTTATCCGCTCTCCCCTCGACACACCGGTCGTGATTAACTGCTTTCCTTTCTTGTCTGTAGAGTCAAGGCCGGTACCATTGGGCATGCATCTCTCCTCAGCTTGGCTGTCAGTTGACATCTGCTGCAACACACGTTGGCTATTGTTTGCGGTATTACAATTCCTTATTTTGAGGCTTCATGGGTCTCTGTCGATAATGGCACAGTCACGTTTCCCCTTGGTATCCTCGCAACTCGCGCCGTCTTTCTCCTTCTCTTGATCTGCCATGCTGAGTTAGCTCTCACGTCGTGCATTCTGCCTTGCTCATGGTGTGCTGTCGTGCTCCACCTTTTATCCGTGTGGGGAAGGGAAAAGGCCATCAGGTGTGTGTGATTCTGATCAATTGCCTGACTTTGCCTGACCCTTGTATTGGGACATGTCAAGTAAACGGCTGTTGTGCGAATGTGTTTGTCAGAAAGGGGGGGCAGTGTTTTGGGATATCCTACATTAAGATGGGGAAAATGTGTTTAAAGAAGGGGGGATACCCAGTCTGTGTCCCACTCCCCAAGGCCCTCCCCACCCCATCCAGATGATCCTCCCGCACTGGTCCACCCCCAGGAACTGGATCCAAAAGCGGTGGCTGTGTCCTGGCCACCTGGATGACATATCCCCGGGGACTAGACAGGGAGATACCTTCAGGTTTCTCACACATAGTAGTGAGAATATCCTCAGGTTTCTCACAGTACCTAGAAACAAAGGTACAATGTAACCTCTGACTGTAATGTTACTACTGAAAAGTGGGTTGGAGAGAAATATGAGAAGGAAAGAAAGGATGAAAGAAGAGATGTAAAGGAAGGGAGAAGGGAACACATCCTATGTGAACTACAATGAGATTTAGCTACTGACGCTAGTATGTTATGTTATGTTAAGGCAATTTATTACGTGTGCTATCACCGGAAGGCATCTTGGCGCGAGGACTACAGAGAGGTGCAGGCCATTGTAGGGACCCTAGAACAGCCATGTTTTCAGAGCTTTCCTGAATTGAAGAGTATTTGCTATGGCTCTAAGGCCAACAGGTAGCTCATTCCAGAGTGGACTGGCCGCATAAGGGAATGCCCACCCACCTAGGCAAGCCCTACGTATCTTTGGGACAGCCAATAGCTTAGCGTCTCCTGACTACCGAGATCTACCAGGGACATACAGAGAGACCTTATTCTGCAGATATTCAGGTCCCTGTTTAATGAAGGCACGGTGTACTAAACACAGGGACTTGAATTGAATCCTTTGGGCCACAGGGAGCCAATGTAGTGTCTGCAGTACTGGACTTATATGAGCACCATAAGGCGACGCAGTCACAACCCTGCCCACTAAATTCTGCAACAGTTGAATACGCTGCACCACCCTAAGAGGTTGTGCCAAATAGAGTGCATTGCAGTAGTCCAATCGACTGGTGATCAAGGCGGATACCACTAGTGGTTGCAGATTTTCTGACAGAAAGGGCAGGAAACGGAGAAGAACCCTGAGAATGAAATGGCCAGTCTTGCAAACAGCATTAACCTGCAGTGACATAGATAGAGCTGAAGAAAGACCCCAAGATTCTTAACCACCTTCACCGGAGTAGGACAGTCACCCAAGGTAGAAGGCCAGAAAGAACCCGACCATTCAGCCGTGATTAGAGAAGACCCCACCACCAAGTCTTCGGTCTTGTCCCCATTCAGCTTTAACCAATTTGTACTCATCCAATTTCCTACTGCCGATAAGCAGGCCCGAAATTTTGCGGATGGCGTCTCATGATCCTGTTCCAAACAGACTAGGATCTGAGTGTTGTCAGCATAAGAGTAGCGTTGAAAACCGTAAGAACGGATCAGGCGAATCAGCGGCTGAATATAGATATTAAACAACACAGGGGACAAGGCCGAACCCTGAGGAACCCCACAAGATAGAAGCAGAGAAGATGAAAAACAGGGAGGAAGAGAAATCGATTGACCATGATCAGTGAGAAATGAAGAGAACCAAGCCATGGCCGGTCCTGAGAGGCCTGCTTCGTGTAGGAGTGATAACAGGACGGCATGGTCCACGGTGTCAAATGCCGCTACCAGATCTAATAGTATGAGGGTTCCCACACCGCCCTGAAACACCAACATGGTCAAATCATCGACTATGGACACTATGACACTTTCAGTACCCCGGCACGGGGCGAAAGCCTGACTGAAAGGAGACAAACAAAGATGACTCCAGAAAAGAAGAAAGCAGCGGGGCAATTAGAGACTCTAATAACTTCATTGAAAAGGGAAGCAGTGAAATAGGATGAAACAATTAGCTAATACCGTTGCATCCAAAGATGGTTTCTTTAGAAGTGGAATCACCACAGCCTGTTTTAACTCTGAAGGCACCACAACATCCCGGCAAGAGGCGTTCACTGCCTCTACATTGCAAGGCACTATATCTAACAGGATCTCTTTAAGGATGGTCAGAGGAATTGGATCAGACAGGGCAGCAGACTTAGACACCCAACAGCTTGATGGATGTCATAGGCCTGACAGACTGGAAACCTGTTCCAGCTACTACTCTCCCACGGTAAACCATACCCATGGGTAGTGGATACCATCACCTGTACATCATCCAAAATGTTGGCGTGCATGTCTGCTACTTTAGTGGTGAAAACATTCAGAAAGTGAGTCGCACCAGGCCTGAGACAAAGACACTAAAGGGGACAACCAAGACACAGAGGAGAAGGATTTGACCACCGAGAAGAGCTCTTTGGATTCCATCAAAGCAGATTCCACTTTACAAGTGAAATAAGCTTGTTTAGCCAAAATAACATCATGATGATAGGCTCTTGAGAGAAGACGGAAGGAGGCTTTCTCAGCTGTTCCATAAGCGTGCTGCCATTTAATAATAATAAATAATAATAATTTAGCATTAATATAGCGCTACGAACCCTCAGGTATCTGAGCGCTGCTTATTATTACCCACGGTGTGTGGTGCTCATTTATTGACCTCGGAAGGATGAAAGGCTGAGTTTGGCCCTGCCGGGATTCGAACCTGCATTAGCAGGCTCTGCACAGATGTCAAAGCGAGCACTCTACTCGCTGTGCCACTTGACCGGCTTTTATGCTCCACTTGTCTCACCAGCAAGCGCGAGGCCTTCAAAGCCTCAGTAAACCATGGTTCCGAGGGCCATCTCTTGGCTTGGACTAGTTTGAGAGGGTCCAAGTGATTTGCAACATCCACTAGGATGCCCGACAATATGGAAAAGTCCATGTTGTCAACAGCTTTGCACTGGCGATTGATTTCAGTGGACAAACAATGAGAGTCCACCGTCAGCCAGCTTTGTCTCCAAGATGCCACAGGTGGAATTTTTAACTGCTCAGAGGGGCATAAGATATTAAAAGAAATAAGACTATTTTCCGTCCAAAGAACCTGTATCACCTGCACTTTGGAAATACTAATCCCTGAGTAAAGATTTGGTTGAGAATACCACCTCGATTATTTGGGGGAGTACTAACACATTGGACAAGTTCTAAATCTAGCATAGCTTCACAGAATTGAGAAACTTCTGACAGCATGGCAGTGTTAAATCTCAGATTAAAATCACCCAAGACGATAAGATTTACATAGTCAATGAAGGGCTGCAACCAGATCCAAAAACAGATGTAAACATGAAGCATAAGGACCTGGTGGCCCATAAACAATGAGGAAATGCCAGGCATGAGAAGCCGAAAATGTAAAACGCACCAACAATGCTTCCATACCAAACACGTGAGTAAGCCGAATCATAGAGATCAATAGAGCAGATTTAAAAATAACTCCAACCCTCCAATTCAAGATGAATAATACTATAATGGTCTGGGAGAGCATGGGAAAACGAGGGACTTGCAGCCTCTGTTAGCCAAGTCTTAGTTGCAAAGACCAGATCAGGTTGGATGTCTCATAGGACCTCATTGTCATGCTTCCCCGATGGAAGTTATGGCATTCCTGGAGACTCCATTGAAAGTGCCTTCACGTTACACTACGTTCTCCTGTGAGCGGTCTAGTGTTTTTCAAGATGGCTGCCCGTTGTTTATACTAGAGGAATTGCTGGCGTTCGGATGCGTTGCACCTTCGGTCTTTTCACCGTCCTGCCAACGCTAGTAACTTTCACTCTCAGAGCTAACGCTCCATTGTTATCTTTTCTGTCTTTCTCTCCCGCGATTGTCCCTTCGATCGTTGCCTACTGTTCTGCCCTCTCGCCTCTTCGAGCGTACTTACTTCTGTTTTTCTTTTTGTTCTTACCTTCGTTTCCCGTTCCGTTGCTTCCCGTGTTGTGTCCTCCTCGCATCAGGCACATTCTGCAGCTCCGGCTTCTCCGCTCTCCATTACCTTGTCTCCCTCCTCTCTGCTGTTCCGTATTCCTTACCTGTTTTCTTTCCTTTCTCCATTGCAACTCCAAGCTACTCCATCTCTCTCTCACACTCTCATCCTCCTCGTGTGGACTACGTACCTTGAACGAAGCCACTCTTGTGAAACATCCGTAAGGATCCAATACAGGGTTTTTTAAGCCAGGAGGCTTTTTCCCTGTTGGAGGACGGTCTCCCGGGGAGCCCCGCGGTTGGGGGTTTACCTCCCGACGGCGTGGCTTCCAGCAGAGACCAACCTTATTTACACGATAAGAAGAAAACCAAGGAAATACGCAGATGAAGAAAGACAGCATCACAAGAAGACGACCTAGACGATAAAGGTGAGGAGGAAGGAAGGGAGGTTTATTGCAAATCTGACACTCATACACTGACAAGGCATTGGAGACCATGGAACATGCATTGATCAATAGGGCAGTCAGACCTGCATTACTTTGGCTCTTAGTCAGTGGGCATGGACCACATGTCAAAATACATGTAGGAAGCATGTGATGTCTGGAGCATAGAGCTAGCAGCTAGTAGGTTCTTCCGAGAAGGTGAAGGTGTATGTTAAATTGATAGGGGGGTTTTAATGCATTAGACTGGTTGAGAGTAGCACAGTGATCTAGGTGGCTGATGTGCCAAGGATTGCAGCATGGGGGTGGAGGAGGGAGCCCAGTCAGGAATGGTTATTAAATAGCCCAATCTCTAGACAATATTGTGTTAAATGGAACTGTCAGGGGGTCTCTAAGTTTACCTTTTACTAGTTCATAATTATAGAGGTTGGCAGACTTCTAGGAATGTGTTGTTAGATGTGGAGTTAGGGAGGGACTGGCATATGAAATTCTCCAGAGGATTCCAGATTTCTGAGAATTTCAGAGTTCCCACAGTATCTCCACAAAGAGCTTTTTCAAATCTATGAGACATGCATAGAGACTTCCACCAAGCTCGATGATTTGGCTGGACTATATTCTTCTATGCCGCAGTGATACACTGGGCCTCATTATGAGTGTGCCGGTCCGGTAACAACGGTGCTGGTAAGTCTACAGGCACCGTTGTTACTGGACCGGCACACTACGAGTCTGCGGGTGGGTGCCGTCCTGCCCGCCAGTGTAAGACCCGGCGGGCAGAGAGGCTCCCGCCCGCAGACTTTCACGGAAGCACCAGCATCATTGTTAACAGTGCCAGTGCTTCAGTCATCCCCATTGAGTCTATAGGACTCAAATGGGAATGGAGATTTACCGGCGCCTGACTTCTCAGCCGGGTCGTAATCCCCCAGTGATTCTGGCAAGCCAGGTGCCGGTAAATATTGTAAATCCGGCAGCAACCCGCCAGCAGCACCGGCACGGTTACCGCCGGACTTGTAATGAGGCCCACTGAAGCTGCTAAAAGAAGGTTATCTAGTAGAGATATTTATTTGTTCAGCATCTACGATTATTTCTTTATATTGGGTAGCTATAGAGTTGATGCACAGGTCTTTCAGTGAATGGTTAGAGCCAATTTGAAGAATATCAAAACTATTTTTAGATATCTTCACCCAAAATACAGACAAATGAGGACATGAAAATACAGGTAATTGAGGACGTGAGAAAAGCATATGCTCTAATGTGCCCAGCAATTGTGTATCTTTGCATCTCCAACAATGTACATTGTATATTCTTAGACTTCAGTATTTTTCTGTAGTCCACAGTGCCCTGTGGATAACAAAGAAAATAGTTTGACTTTTGCTAGCTGATCTGGAAGCTTTCGGTATCCGCATGTATATTTGCTGCCATTGGTTCTGTTCCAGTTCATTGTCCAGAACTTCTTCCCATTTCCTAGTGGGTCCGTTCCAGTTCATTGTCCAGTGCTTCTTCCCATGTCCTAGTGGATTCCAAGAGGAGAATGTTGTGGTTCTTCGAGAGAGTATTTCTTTTGTAAAACATACTGGCCTTATTAAGTGTGTTGATCACTGCAATGTTATCTGTACTGCGAAGGTGTGCCGACTGAGTGTCAGTTCTATTTCATGAAATTATTTTACAAAGCCTCAAGTAGTTTCTAAGTTTCGACAGGGCGGAGGCCATATTTGTCATGCAGTACTTTGAACCTGATAGGAGAGTCATAGTGTCACAGGGGTCTGTAATATCCTCTCCTTCACAAGAAGATTCCGTCTCACCACCCTCTCCAAGCTCCTCACCTTTGTCCTTCTTCTTGGTTTTCCTCTTCTCGTCGCTTTTGGGTCTCTCCTTTTTTTTATGTAGATAGGGACGTCCATGGAAGGATGCCACCGTGCCACCGTAACAGGTGTGATGGGGGTTAAACCTCCGGGAACGTCCAGATAGGGGAAAAAGCGAACGGCATAAAAAAACCCTTGAGAGACTTCCACGCAGAGGTCGTAGAGCAGGCTTGAGTAATCAGCAGATGAAGTGGAACCAACGGTAGGATGAAAGCGGCAAAGGTAATCCGAAAAGGCAGGCAGAGGTCTGATACACTGGCTGGCTGATGAGTACAAGGTACGTGGCAGAGGCAATCCAAAAAGGCAGGCAGAGGTCTGGTACACGGGCTGGCTGACGAGTACAAGGTACGAGGCAGAGGCAATCCGAAAAGGCAGGCAGAGGTCTGGTACATGGGCTGGCTAACGAGTACAAGGTACGTGGCAGAGGTAATCCGAAAAGGCAGGCAGAGGTCTGGTACACGGGATGGCTAAAGAGTACAATGCGGAAGACAAGGGTAAAGGTAAGAAGGAGGAAGAAGGCAAGAAAAGAGGAAGAGACTAGAGAGGGACAAGGACTAAGAGGCGAATAGGGAATAAAGGGAAGAAGCGGAACGATAGAGAGAGTGAAAGAGAAGGAGCAAGTATAGGAGGAGCAAGTGAGTGGAAAAGAAGGTAAGAGGGCTCCCAGAGGAAAACGGGAGAAGAGAGGGTGAAAACGGACACGAGGTCCGGAACGGGAAAGACAAAACACAGCGAGAGCGACGGCAACACGGGTGGGTAACCAGGCAACGTTGCAACGCGCCCGTAACCCGGAAGCGGCTGAATAAATACCTCCGGGTACGTGCGCGTGCAAACACTAGACCGATAATTCCCGCAGAGGAAGAACGTAATGGAACTAGCTATGGCGGACCATAGCGCCAGCGGTTCCAAATCTGCCACCCTCGCCGAGACATGACACATAGTCCCATACTTGGTGCACAAGAACGATTTTCCTTTTTATCATAGATTCCCATTGTAAGGTTTCTTTATTAACTGTTAGTGAGGGATTGTTCCAGAGTGTGATGGTCAGGTGACCAGGGGGAGCGGGCTGTGACGGCCCGTGTGACTGTGCTGATAAAAGGAAGTGAAAAAGCCAAGGGCTCTTTCCTCCAGTAACAGTACACCGACTGAGTGTGTCTTAATTTGTCCATCAGCTCTGAGGCAGGCCGTGCCGGCCCCGGACCTTACACTGGTGACGAGGTGATAGAGAGCGAGCCCGCCGGTGCGACCGCTAACCAGTGCAGCACCAAGGACCCAGAGCCACCCGGACCTCGGTCGTACCTGTGTGCCGCGCCTACCTGGAAGTGTGTGCAACATCAGGAGCCTACCGACGGTATGTTCCTCATCGGATACTATAGCTGCTTTTTGACCCCGTCCCCCGGCATGCCTGGCAACCTGCAGAGTGAAGAAACAATGCAGAAGTTACCTGAAAGGCACCAAGAACCAATTGTTTAGCACACGGCAGACAAGAATGCACAGGGACACCCACTGGGAGAGATCAAGCAGGCAAGTGGGACAGCTCCACGCATAGGAACGTTAAAATAACGTGTGAGAACTGGCAATGCTACTAAAGTCAAGCACTCCTCGCTCGCATACAAAGACCCAGCGCGCCATACCACGAACATGCAGCGACAATTAGTAGGTCTGAGAAGCACAGAGACACGCTGCTGAATCACAGCAGATGGCAGCACCACCCCTCAGAGGGAGAGCCACGCAAACTGTATGAGCACAAAATAGGGAGAACAAGTAAAGCCAATTTCAGTGGTACAAACCCAGAGGCTAACACGTTTGCTCAACAAGCAGCAGCAGTAGAACAGGAGAGGAGAACATGGCATCCGGCCAGGCTGCGTCCCTGGCCAGAACAGGAAACCCAGAACAAAACCCTGACAGTAGCACCTGGCTAGACACAACCCAAGGCACCTTTATGAAAACGTTTGGACCCAGAGTGGCACTCTTTTGGAAGCTCTGGATTCAGCAATTCAAATTGAGCATGAAGTCGAGGAATGTTTTGTACCCAGAAGAAAAGTGAACACTGCTGATGCTCAACCTGGGCACCATGGCCTTTCGACTCTTCAATACTCTGCTTACAACACAGCCAAACTGGTACTGATTAGAAAATTCAAACAACAACTGATCACAGCTTTTGAAATATTTAAAAAGAGTCCAGCACGCCAAATGAGAACATTGACAACTTTCAGGGTCGCCTCAGAGAGATGGCAATTGGGTGTGACCTTCCTGACGAGGAATTTGCCGTCCGGAAGCTGGTCATCCACGGCCTATTGTCAGAAAAACTCAAGGCAACAATACTATCGGAGACAAACCTACTCCTCGAACAGATCCTCGCTATGGGACGTCAGCGAGAGAGGACTGATAAACATGTGGCGGAGATGGAACAAAGGATCAGCTGACTACCGTTGGACACAGGAAACCCAGGGAACAGCCTGACCACCATCAACGGCCTCCGACAAGGTAGAAGAAGACTGAAGCCTATGCCGGGGAAACCAGGAAACTGCCTGTTGTGTGCAGGGCAACGACACAAGGAAGAACCATGTCCGGCGCTAGGCACAATGTGTCACAAATGTATGAAATTGAATGACTATGCAGCAGTATGTCTGAGCTCCATAAAGAGAAACCGATGCCTGACAATTCCAGGAAATTGAGGAGTGACACACACCAGAAACACTCCCAGGTGTTATTTGGCCTGCCAACAAGAGCCTCGGACACACCGGCAAGCAACACAAACTCAACTTAAACTCAGAGGACGAGCACAAGTGGTGGACGTGGAAGATGACAGAAGCGTCAATCGTGAGGATGAGCACTCGAGCTGAGACTCCTCCGCAGCCCGGGGACCACGACACAGGAGATCGAGGAAGGAAAGAATACATATGATCTCAGCAATAAACCCAGAACGAGGGAAATGCAGATGGAGCAAGAAGTCACACTGCACGTGTGTAATCATGACAGATCAAACACAGTGATGATGATGGACATGGGCCATAGTGAACGTAATGCCAGCCAGCAAATACGAAGACCTCTGTCCACGCTCAGCTCTATAACGGAGGTCAGTGCAGCTATTCGCGTATGGGAAGCAAGAAACCACTACCTGCAAGAGGCTCGTTCAAAACAAGACTTGCATACGGGAATGAGAGCTGCCAAAGACTAATATACAGGGATTGAAACCCTACTCAGTTGCCCAACGGCAGAGAAACTGAAACTCATCCACTTCACATTTGCAGTACACACACATGACATTGACCGCCTACTGGAGAAGCACGAGAAATACCAGGGGATTAGATGCCTGAAAGGACGGACAGTGAAGCTCCACATAGATCCCACCATGGAACTAAGAGCTGTCAGACACTGTAGAGTACCATTCCACATGAGGGCAGCTGTTGAGGCCGAGTTTAACAAACTAGAATACCTCCACATCATTGAAAAAACAATGGGGCCAACCCCATGAATATCCCCCATGGTGGTCACAGCAAAACCAAAACAGCATCAGGCAGTGCACATCTGCATTGATTTGCATGTGCCTAACATAGCCATAGGACTTGAGAAGCACATCACCCCGACCATCGATGTACTGATAGTAGATCTCAGAGGGGCTACATCTCACAGGGCTACTGTCTTCAGCAAGTTAGATCTAAGGTTGGGGTACCAACAGATCCACCTGACCAGGGAGTCCCGCTACATTACGACTTTTTCGTCACATCTGGGATTGCGGAGATGCCACTTCTGGATCTCATCTGCGGCAGAAGTCCTCCAGAATGAAATCAGAAAGGTACTATAGGACCTCCCCGGAGTCACGAAGTGACAACATTTTGGTTTACGAAAAGACAGATGGCTAATAAAACTCACACCTGGCTTCAGTGCTACAATGGCTTGAGGACTCAGGGATCACCCTCCATGCAGAGAACTTTGAGTTTGGAAAGTCAACACTCAGTTTCTTTGGGTACGTCTTCAATGAGAAAGGTGTGTCCTCAGACCCGAGCAGGGTGGCAGACATAAAAAATGGGCGAGCGCCACCGAAGTACGCAGCTTCCTCGGGATGGCGACCTATTGTGGAAGGTTTATTCCTGATCTAGCCACCATGGCCATACCCCTGCGGGAACTCATCAAGACAGGGAGTGGAACGACACACATGAAGCAGCTTTCAAATGGATAAAGGACTCCCTATCGGGAGACACCACAATGGCCTTCTTCGCCACAACCAGAGAGACTGAGCTACTAGTGTGTGCCAGCCCAGTGGAGCTCGGAGCAGTGTTGACCCAAAAAGACAGAGACAGGACCATACACCCCATTGCTTTTGCCAGCCGGGCCCTCACGCCTACAGAGAAAAACATGCACACATACAAAGGGAAGCTATCCTGTGGGGGTGCTGACACTTCCACGTCTACATCATAGGGCACGCACTAAAGGTACTGACTGGCCACAAGCTACTGGTGCCCATATTCAAGGGATCCGCACCACATCCTTCGGCAAGGATAGAACGCTGGATGCTGCAACTTCAGCAATTTCATCTGGAAGTACAGTACCGAGCAGGGGCAGACAACCCAGCTGATTTTCTGTCGCGACACCAGAGGCCAGCCACTGTGATGGAGTGTGAGGCGGCAAAGGAAACTCCATTACATATGAACCCTTATCTAAACACCTGCATGTCTACATGTGTTTCTGAATACGTTCCGTCGGCCAGGACCCTTGCATTGACAAACCAGCTGACCTGCAATCTGTAAGTACCATACCCTATGCGGTTGCTATGATCGCCGTGCTACTGACATACATACAACCTTTGCCTGCATAACAGTATGTACTAATGCATTATGCACCTCTACGTCTGTCCTGGAATGCTAACAAGACATCCTTTAAGCACGCGAAGTGCATCTGCCACAATGGCAGACTACGAGGTCACCGGCACAGCTGAATGATCGCCATTATTTGTCCTAGATCATACGCATTCCGTATATAAATACGCTTCCTACTCATCTTGTGTATATTACTCTGACTACCTTCCACCGGGCCACTTGTGATCCTTTAACTAGAAAGCCTTCTGCTATTTAGAATATAATTCAACCTTGCATATTCTGTGAGTCTTTCTGCAAAATTGTAGTTGGCTATTTTGTGAACCCTTAGCTACAATTGTTTCTGCACATCTTGTGAGCCTGCAGCCACAATCGAATCTGCCTATCTGTACTTTTTAGCTTTAGCTTGATCTGCACATGCTGTGAGCCTTTCTGCTAAATTGAAGCTGGCTATTTGTGAACCATTAGCTACAATTGATTCTGCACTTTTTGTGAGACTTCTGCCCATTTTGCACTTGCCCATCCGTGAACCTTTCTCTGACAAATTGACCTTACACAGTTGTAAGCCTTTGCTATAGACAATTCAGCCCTCCTGTGAACATACATAGCCTAGACTGTCTGGCCTATCCTGAGCTTTACCACCCAGACTTTATTGTATTAACCATGCTCACCTGGCTCTTACTCACTATGTTCCCCTTCTGTATCATGCAAGATACCATTCCCTGTAGTGGTAACAGTTATATTGCCTTCAGTAATGGCCTCACCAACTTGGATTCATTTATTTATTTATATTTATATAGCGCACAGACAGCCCAGGGGCATTGTGGAGCTGTTACTTGCAGGAACTTAGTTACAGGGGGTACAGGATTGGTAGCAGTCGTGCCCTAGACACTCCCCTATCCCCTGCCCTACACCCTTTTTACCCACTACTCCACCCTTCCCACACTACCACCACCATAATCTCATTACCAATGACATCAGCCACCCACTTGACATTCCTACCAATACTACTCCTGACAGAACCTTGCGGCACCCCAGGCCAAGTGTCCTATGCGTGACTGGGAACACCACTCCAAGTATCCAGCCTAACGTTATTAAAGATAGACCCAAACACTCTACAACCAGGCAGTCACCTGGTAACACACTTACTGTCAATCCTAACCTTATAACCCGTAACAGTAGACTAGGTATGAGACTTCCCACCACTATTAGTAAGTATCCGACTAAACCTTTCAAGAAGTCCAACCTCAAGAAGACAACCTCTACTAAACTTCAAGTACCCCCACTAAAAGGTGCTCTAATTAATGTCAGATCCCTTGTTGCCCATTCCACAGAAATCGCCGACATCATCCTAACTAATGATCTCAACTTCTTGGCCATAACGGAAACCTGGCTACATGAAGCTGCAGGACCTCACCTAACATTAGCTATTCCCGACAAATACTCCATCCTTAGAGCCGACTGACCCGATGCGCGCGGAGGAGGCTTAGCCATTATTTTTAAATCCTCCCTAGACCTCAGAGTAGTCACCTCCCCTACACTAAAATCTTGTGAGCATCTTACAATTAAGCTACAAACATTTCCCAAAAGTATGATTACCATTCACCTAATATATAGATCCCCAGGCCCGCCGGGTGCCTATGAGGAAGACATCACTTCCCTTACAGCTGAGAACTCCAAGCCCTTCGCTCAAACTATCATCCTTGGAGATTTTAACCTTGGATACAATGATCCCAATGACTCTCCTGCCTCCTCAGTAGCCTATGCCCTAGCAGAGCATGGCTTCACACAACTTAGCTCTCAACCTACACATCAGAAGGGGAGAACTATCGACTGGGTAACGGTCTACAACTGTAACATCATCTGTAAGACCCCTCAACCTCTCGCATGGACTGACCACTACCTTGTTCACTTAGAGATTAATATCCCTATCCAACCTCTAAAAAAAAGCCCCACTGCACCAGCATGCCCAACCAACCAGGAACAAGTGTAACATCACTGCCGAGGCACCATCAACGCACTCCCTGCTACTGCCAATATTAATCTACTTGTCAAAACTTACAATGAGTCCATGGCCAGAGCCATAGATACCATCGCCCCATTAAAACTGTGCAAAGAAAAACCCAGAGCTCATTTGAACTCCTGGTACACCCCATAACTCAAAACACTCAGAAAAAAGAAAGCTAAGCTTGAAATACTATGTAAAACAACACCATCTGCTGAAAATAAAACCATTCTAATAAATATCTCCTCACTCTATAAAAGAGAGATTATTCGAACTAAGAAAGAAACCTACAACGTCAGGATCAACAAGGCAGGCTCCTGTACCAAAGAGCTTTTCACCATACTCAAGGAATTAGAAAACCCTAACCCTGCAACTGATACCTGTACCAAAGATAAAACTTGGTGCACCAGTATCCAGAATGCCCTTGCCAACAAAATTGTTGGGCTCCAAACGAAAATAGAAGATAAACACAATCAACTCACCAGTAGCAAGCACACTAACCCTAGTACACCATTATCCACTGACTCCAACCTAGGCTTCACATTCAAAAAAGTAACAACACTGGAAGTAGAAAAAATTATAGCATCCTTAAAACCCTCTAACTGCAAAGGGGACAGCTGCCCTGCCCAGATTATAAAAGACGCAGCCAGAGAACTATCCCCT
Source organism: Ambystoma mexicanum (assembly GCF_040938575.1). NCBI lineage: Eukaryota > Metazoa > Chordata > Amphibia > Caudata > Ambystomatidae > Ambystoma > Ambystoma mexicanum. The sequence goes on from NC_090932.1 coordinate 1,607,888,009, forward strand.
TTTATCACTAAATTTATAAACCTGTCTTTCTCCACTAACCTTGTCCCCAGTAATCTGAAACAATCTTGGGTTCTCCCCATTTAAAAAAAAAAAACCTTAGACCATACTATACCAACTAATTACAGAACCATCACCACAGTCCCATTTGTGTTAAAAATCCTAGACAGAGTTACCTACCTGCAAATTCAGGAGTACCTTGAGACTAACCAACTGGTAGGAATACGTCAATCTGGCTTTAGACCTCAACATGGATCGGAAACTGCCCTTGTCAACCTCAAAAGCCAAATCCATGAAATTAAAGTCAAAGGTAATGCCGCTAACCTACTCCTCCCAGACCTATCAGCAGCGTTTGACTTGGTCGACCACAAAATCCGTTGCAACCACCTCTCCTCTGCAGCCCATTTCTCCTCCTCTGCTGTCATGTGGATACAATCCTTCCTGGCTAAAAGAACCTCTTTGTACAATATATTTACAAAGTCACTCTTTGACCAACTGGACCATCTGGGTGTCACCTAAACTAATTATGCAGATGACACCCAGATACTCCTTACCCTCTCTGGTAACTACAATGCTGACCTCACCCAGATCAACGAAATTTTCTCCATCATTCAGGCATGGATGGCCACTCATGGCTTATGCCTTAATGATGAGAAGACTGAGCTGCTCCTTTTCGGTACACCCAATAATCTGCTGAATCTCAGCCCCAACTACAACAGCTTTATCATCGATGGTAACATCATCCCCATTGTCAAAAATGTGAAAACGCTTGGTTTCTACCTTGATGCCAACACCAACCTCTCCAAACAGGTGAACATGACCGCCTCTGCCACGGCCTACACAGGTAAGCTGATCAGAGACTGCAGACCGTTCCTTTCCACAAATAGTTGCCTTACGCTGGCCAGGGCTCTTATACAATCCAATTTGGACTACTGTAACAGTCTCTATCTAGGCACAAACCAATCCATTATCAAAAAACTTCAGGTGCTTCAAAATAATGCTCTGCGAGCAGCCCTTAACATATGAAGATGCGAGCACATCGCCACCACCATATTATCATGCAAATGGCTTACTATCCAACAAATAATTGACTTAAAGACTATTTGTCTTACATACACAGCCTTAAACCACCTAGCTCCACCTTATCTCACCAACAAATTCACCCTGAAATCCACGACTAGAACCACTAGATCCACCAAAACATTATGCCTATCAGTAACTAGATTCTCCCTAAAAAGAGCTGGAGGATCCAGCTTCATGGTCCTTGCCTCCCAACTCTGGAATACCCTACCATTTAACATGAAATCCATCGGTTCATTTCTACCCTTTAGAAAACAGGTTATCAGCTGGTTATTGGACAAAAACTAGCGTCACAGACCGTTCTTAAATGATGCCCCTCACCTGTATATTGTATATTATAAACTTGCAATCTGCTAACTGTATATATTATGTAAAATGCTTGTAATGTACTATGTAACTGTCTATAATGTACCTGTAACCTTGTTCATATGCACTCTTATACCCCTGGATCCGGAGCGTCATACAAATAAATAAAACAAACAAAACAAACAAACAAACAAGAACACGTCTACCACATTATAGCATGTGCCCGGCCAAAAGTGATGCACCTGCAAGAAATTACAACAGAAACAGAGAATGACACGTGTCTCCAGATCACAAAGGAGGCCATACTAACAGGGGATTGGAAGAACTACCTCACAGCTGTGGCCAACCACACCCCACAAGCACAAGAGCTGATGCAAAGCCTCTTCCGCATCAGGCATGAACTGTCAGTGTCCCCCGAAGGGCTAATACTGAAAAGACACCACATTATAGTACCCACAAGCTTACAAAGCAGAGCACTCCGGCTAGCACACGAAGGTCACCAGGGAATAGCAAAACACAGACATTTCTCAAATCTAGAGTGTGGATGCCACAGATTCAACAGAAGGTCATCGCACTACTAGAGGCATGCACGTTGTGCCAAGTGGCATGCCAACTGGGGCCCCCAGAGCCATTCACCAGCCTACCCCACAGTCAGCGTAGATGTGACGCTGTCAGCATAGACTTCTGTACCACTGCAAACAACACATATCTCCATGTGGCAGTGGACGAGTTCACAAGATACCCGGACGTGGAGCCTGTGCGATCCACCGGTGTGACCTCAGTGACAACAGCACTGGAAAAGATGTCCGCTATCCATGGCATACCATCGTCAATAAAAAGTGACAAAGGTCCGCCGTTCAGGAGTAAAGATTTCAAGGTGTTCCTCAATAACATGGGGGTACTACACCCCCACATCACACCATACTGGCCTCAAGCTAACGGAGATGCCAAGAGATTCAGGTCATCGATCAACAGGGTGGTTCAGATAGCAACAGACAAATGCCGACCCTGGCTTCTGAAGCTCTACCGTTTCCTCCGATCATACCGGCAAACGCCACACTCATCTACTCTTAGTCAGCCCAGCAACACTCCTCTTTGGAGTCCCCATCCAGGCAGGACTCCACCTTCACAACACCTGAAGACCACCACAAGTAGACGGGGAACGAGTCAAGCTACGACAAGAACACAACCAAAAGGAGAGTAGAGCTATGCGAGAGGCGCCCAGCCAGTTACAGGTGGGAGATACAGCACTAGTCAAGAACTGTGCCCCTCCAGGAAATGGCTCTCCCGTATGAATCGCAACCGTGGATCGTTAACCACAAGTACCATGGAATGATGACAGCATCCCGAGGCCGTGAGACAGTAACAGCAATCACCTGGCAAGAGGAACCAGAGAATCCATCAACCCCTAATGCACGCGCCCCGCCAGCTCAGGGGCCTCAGTAAGACGGAGTGACAGAGTCACCTGGCCAGACACAGCAAACGCACACCGAGTTGAGAGAAGAGCTGGCAGCTCCCAGGACCGAAAAGACCCCCAAGGAGAGAAGGAGGCAGCCACTACTCCCTCCGACAGCGTCCAGCACCGTCCACCCAGCTGCAAGGTTTTGTACTGCATGTGATTTACTGACGAGCAGGAGAGCCTAGATGGAGACAATAAGATAGAACTGTGTTCATTGTTTGCGTCAGCAGAGACATTGAGAAACATCGATCCAGTTATAACAGTCTGTTGTCTAAGTTGGGGAGGGATGTGAATGGTGCAGTGACCAAGGGGACAAGGGGAGCGTGGCCATGACGGCCCATGTGACCGTGCTAATAAAGGTAAGTGAAACATCTTCCCATAGTTCTTTCCTCCAGTAACAGTACACCGGCTGTGTGTGTCTTCATTTGTCCATCAGCTCTGAGGCAGGCCAAGCCTGCCCGGACACATAGCTCTCAACCATTTCTGTCGCAAAGGTGGGTGAAAACACCCGATCTTGTTTTTGGCGGGTGAGAGCCCATTGAAATGAATGGGCGTGCAGGAGGCTTGGCGGGTGAATCAGCTCTTTACAAGGTGGGTGACACCCGCCAAAAGCGTGTGAGTTGAGAGCGATGATTTGTGTTTCAAAGGTGGATGAAAACACCCGATTTTGTTTTTGGTGGGTGTGATGGGCGAACCCGTGCCTCGGGCTGCCCCGTACTAGCAAATACACGCATGCACTCACTGAGACAATGATACACACGTCCGTGGCTTCCAGGGTCCCGGCAGCAACTGCTGCACGGACCGTCTTTCATTATTCCGCGCATGCGCGGCCCAAAGCGAGGCTTGCGCATGCGCGCCTTTAGTCATAGACGTCACATCCCTCCTTTTCTTTAAACAGAAAAACAACTTACAGATAACATGAACATAACAACTGTAAACTGACCCAACGTGGGTCGCTGACCTGACTCGGGCGTCAGCTCAGTCTCCTGAGTCCAGGACGTAGTCCTTGAGACGGACAGGCAGTTTGCGACCATGTCGCATGGGATACCGGCTGCTACTCCGTGGGGTCGGCAGCGTTGTATCATTCCGTGGCAGCATGTCCATTGGCGTGTCCGCTGCCGGGTTCTCTGCCCTTTCCTCTGGAGGGGGGACCTCTTCCGGCTCTTCCTCCTGGTGTTGGACATCTACCTTCTTGAAGAAGGACCTGTTGCATGTGACAGTCCCTCTCTCGCTGGCCGCGGTTACCATGGTCCCCTTTACATGTGTAACTGTCCACGGTTGGGGCTCATACGGGACCGACAGTTTTCCTTTGGGTCGACGGTTCCTCACGAGCACCGAGTCTCCTACTGCTACCTCCTTCTCTTGCAAGCCTCTCCTTGCACTCTCTTTCTCGTTGCGTGCGGCTCTCTCCTATCGGACCTTGACGTTATCGATAACACCGGGCTCACGGCCCTCAACTTCTGGGATGAAGCCTCTCGGGCAGCGTCCAAACAAAGCTTCGGCTGGGGCGACTCCGGTCGACTAGTGAGGTGTGGTTCGGTATTCCCGAAGGAACTCAACCAGGTTCTTTTTCAGTTCACCCCCTCCATTTGCCGATATTCTGAATACCTTGTTTTGTGTTCTCATGAGTCTTTCGGCTTCTCTGTTTGCACGAGGCCAGAGTGGTGATACTTTCCGGTGCTGGATCCCTTTCTCTTTCATGTACTGCGCAAACTGGTTCCCCATGAACGGTGGCCCGTTGTCTGAGCACAGGATTTCTGGGAAGCAAATGAGTCGCAAACATCTTGTCTAGGGCCATGATGGTGTCGTCGCTTGCTGTTGACTCCACTAACTCGACTTCCGGATATCTCGACCACTGGTCGACTACGGCCAAAAAGTACATGCCCCTCCCAGTAGACCCAAAGTCAGCATGGACTGTGCCCCACGGGCTCTCGCTTCTTTCCATGGAGCTGATTGGTGGAGCTCTTTCCAGGGGGCTCGCCGCTTGACATGGCAGGCACCTCCTTACATGAATTTCCACTAGGCTTTCTAGATCCGGGAACCAAACTTTAGGTCTCAGCTGCGCCTTCGTCTTCGCAACCCCCTGGTGACCTGTGTGGGCCAGCTCCAGGACGTGAGCCCTCAGTGTCTGTGGGATGACAATCTGTCGTCCACGCAGCAGTAACCCATAATTCGAGATCGAGAGTTCATCCCTTACCCTCCAGAGGGCTTGGAGATCTCTCTGGGCCCTGTCTTCTCGCCTGGTGTTGTTCTGGAGTACCTCTTTCCATTCCCCACTCCGGATTGCGGCTTGTATGATCTTAAACACTTCGTCGTTGCCGATTCTTCGGCCACTGCTTCCCTCGACAGTGCTACCGGAATCGCGCTCTCCACAATGTTGTGAACAAACTCCTGGCACTCCACCAGTTCACTGGGCCCCTGCCCTCTCTCGTAGTTCGGGTGGCGGGACAGGTAATCCGTCGGATTGTTTGTTTCCGGGCCTGTACATCAGCTTGACCCCATACTCAATGAGAGCAAGCATCCAGCGCTTGATCCGAGGTGGAGGCTTCGACGATACTCCTGCTAGGATAGGCAGAAGTGGCTTGTGGTCCGTCACGACCGTTACAGGTTTTCCGAGGATATGCAGGTGAAAATGCTGGCAACCCCACAGGATCACCAACGCCTCATACTCAATCTGTGAGTAACGTCTTTCGGTGTCCGCGAGGGCCTTGCTCGTGTAAGCAATGGGGCGCATGTCGCCTCTGGCGTCTGATTGCATGAGAACAGCTCCCAGTCCCACCGGGCTGGCATCTACAACAATCTCCGACTCGGAGGTGGGGTCAAAATAAGCCATTGTGTCCGGATCTGAGAGTGCCCGCTTGATTTCTAGGAAGGCCTCATGTTCTCTCTTGTCCCACACCCGTGGAGCCATTTTTTGTCAAAGCTCGGAGAGGTTCGGACAGGGACGCCAGACCTTTAATGAATCGTCCACAGTAGTTAACCATCCCCAGAAAACTGCGTACTCCCATGGGGGATTGGGGCGCTGAGGCCTCGCAGATGTCCTTGATTTTCTCTGGGTCTGGCGATACACCATTGGCATGGAAGATGAATCCAAAGAATCCAATGCGATCCTTGAAGAATTCACACTTCCCTCGATGCAGGGTAAGGCCCAGCTCTTTCAGCCTTTGTAAGGTGGACTCCAATCGCTTCATATGCTCGGCCTGGGACTCTGCAAATACCAAAATGTCATCACTCATATTGAGCACCCCTTTGAGACCAGCTAGCGCTCCCCTAATGGCATTTTGGAAAACTTCTGCAGCGGAAGATATGCCAAAGCTGAGGCGTTTGAACTGATAGAGGCCCTCGTGAGTGGTAAAGGTTGTAATATACCTTGAGTCCGGGTGGAGCTCTAGCTGGTGATACCCTGACCTCAGATCCAGTTTGGAGAACACCTTGGCCCTCTGCAGTTCTCCTACGATGTCGTCCAGCGTGGTGTTATGTGCCTTTTCCACTTGATGGCAGCGTTCGGGAGACGCATGTCCACGCAGATGCGGACGGCACATGGCTGTTTTGGTTTTGGCGCCACTACAATAGGCGAGACCCAGGGAGTTGGCCCTTCAACTCTTTCGATGATGTCCATCTCGATGTGGTACTGAAGTTCCTTCTCCACCTACGCCCGGCGGTGGAAGGGTATTCGTCTATGTTTTAGGGCTGTGGGCTGAATGGTGTCGTCGATGTGTAAACGCACTGGGGGCGCCTTCAGTTTGCCCACTCCCTGGAAAATGCTGGAGAACTTGTCTAGGCGTTGATCAACGTCCACCTGGTACACCTCTAGGGCAAAGTGTACAATGTCCAGCGCCTCCGACGTGGCGCAGCTTAGCAGTGAATGCGGGCTGGCATTGGTGACGAAGAATCTTGCTTTGATGGTCTTGGCCCCCCAAGTTACGAGTGTCATGCCTTTGAGTGTCATGCTCCAACATGGCGATGCTCCGTTGCCTCCGACGCGGCGCAGCTTAGCAGTGAATGTGGGCTGACGTTGGTGACGAAGAATCTTGCTTTGATGGTCTTGGCCCCCCAAGTTACGGGCGCCACAAACACCCCTTGAATAGGTAGCGGTGTGTCACCCCCAAAAGTGAATATCTTGGCCTTTGACTTGTCCAGCGGTGGCGGGCCCGGGATGGCCTCATAGTGCTCAGTGGCAAGTACACACAAAGAGGCCCCTGTGTCAATCAGTACCTGAGTGGGGGCGCCTTGAATGTCTATGTAGGTAACACATGTAGGTTATCTCCTTTTCTTTACGCCTGTCGCGAGATTTGAGATAAAGAAGATTTCTTCCTCCTCTTCTTCTTCTTCCGCGATATTGAGCCTTTGAGTGTCATGCTCCAACATGGCGATGCTCCGTTGTCTCCTGAAGCCACCTCCACTCTCCCTCGCTGGCCCTCTGTGCGTTGTTACTGGAGCAGCTGCGCAACACATCCTGGCATAGTGTCCGGGAGTGTTGCACCTTCCGCAGACTCTGGTCTTGGCGGGACAGTCTTCAGAGTGGGGCAGATCATACCCACAGTATTGGCACACAGCCGCGGTCCCGTGTGCAGGTGCTGCCTCCTGGCGTTTCTAGCTCTAGCGTGATTTTGACGGAGCTTGCCTCCCCACCGCAAACGCTTCTTCACTTTTGTACGGACGCACAGCGGCATCAATCTTCGCACCTCTCGTCTCGGCAAGCTCATACACCCTGCCGCTGTCTAATATCTGTGTTTAAGTCAGACCTGGCTCCCGCAGAATCTTTCTGCGCAGCTTGCGGAGCTACAACCCTGGATCACTTGATTGCGAATCATGACCTCTTCATTGTCCCACCTGCAGGTGCTTCCCATCTGCCGCAGACGTGCGCAAAATTGGTCGAGAGATTCATCATCGTGCTGTTTCTCCCGGCACATGAGAAATCTATCGAAGTCGACGTTGGACAACGGAATAAAATGATTGTGGAGCACCTTTTTGACAGCTGCATAAGTCACTACCTGCAGGTTTAGGGATTCACGGAGAACGTTCGTGCCAGCTGAATAGAGTAGTGAGGCCACTTTCACATTATCGTCGGTCTCTCCGGTTGCTGTGAAAAACATGTCTAATTTCTTAATCCACAGGAGCCATTTGGGGCCCACTTTTGAAGGTGGGCCTGAGGTGTCAAATTCGTGTATTGGCTGTAGTGAACCATGTTGCCGACGTGTCGATCTTGCCGGCGCGGTTGCTTCTCCATCGCTGTCTGTCATTTTCACAGGTCGCACAGGTGCCTCCCTCTGTCCTGGAGGCCGCAAACCGGGCTTCACACGGACACAAACGTGCCTTGTCGTGTATACTGCAATATCTTGTTGTGCATCAGCCCTGACACCTGCCTCTGGCTGTGGATTATGGTATGGAGGGCCTTTCCAGCGCTCCGCCGTGGAAAATTTCTCCTCACAAGTCGTGTCTGCGGTCCTCACGTTTGGAGGATCACAGGAGTTCCAAAAATTGAAGTAGGATGTCTTCTTCAACACGTGGGCAGCGCACGAGCACCCTCGCGGGCCGCTACTGCCTCACGCGTGAAAATGCAAATGGCCGCCATCACTCGTGTCGGGTCCGTAATGTGTTAAGGGAAGAAATATGTGGTTGACACGCTTGCTCATGTCAAAATGCCTTCCTTTCCACACCTGTCCTCTTCGCCAATGTGATGGGCGAACCCGTGCCTCGGGCCGCCCCATACTAGCACATACACGCATGCACTCACTGAGACAATGATACACACGTCCGTGGATCCAGCGTCCCGGCGGCAACTGCCGCACGGACCGTCTTTCTTTATTCCGCGCATGTGCGGCCCAAAGCGAGGCTCGCGCATGTGCGCCTTTAGTCAAAGACGTCACATCGGGTGAGAGCCCATTGAAGCGAATGGGCGTGCAGGAGGCTTGGCAGGTGAGTCCGCTGTTTACAAGGCGGGTGAGTTGCTGGACATCACACAGAGTGAGGCCATTTGTGAGTGTTCATGTGTTATCACAGGTGCTGCATTTGATCGTGTTTTGACTGCTAGCAATGTGTGGGAACACCAGCTGTCTTGTATTGGGTGGTAAGTAATTTGATTTACTGTGTTAGTATAGAACTGTGATAAGCCGAGAAATTTGACCCCTCCTTGATCATCATTGTGGTTATTGGAAGTGTTATGCTCTCAGTAAAGGTGTAGGAAAGGTATATCATATGAAAAAGATATAACGGATTTCTGATAGGGAGTTGCGGTCCTCATAACAAGTACTGCGACGAGGAAGAGTAGGAGTAATAGTCACTGTTGCTGTATTACACCGCAGAGTTCTATGTGTAGAATAGAATATCACAGAGTTCTAAATATTGTGGTTTGTATATTTAGTTCTCACGGACGCTTCCCTTTCTAATATGGCTGCTTCCTTGACAGGTCACACGTACGCCTACTTCCGCTCACGTGATACGCAGGGGGGTTTCAACCCTTGCACTTCCTATAAGCGCTTATGTTTTCTATGGTAGCCTCCGTTGCGACCACGTGACACCTCTGCTTGGGAATGGCGCCGCGCTTGGAAAAGAAAGGAAAACGCACCGGGGATTGTCCGGGGGACGAAGAAACCCGTATCGCCCTGGCCACTAGCCTTGAGGCGGTATTGGAGAGCCGGAAAAACGCCAACGCTGTATTCGACATTCTTGAGTACTTGCAGGTAAACCCATAGAACAGCACGCATGCGCATATTGAGGTTCTGGTTAAGGAGGTATCCACTGGGCATGCGCAGGTAGTCTTTTAGCAAACGTGGTATCTTCGGGAGTTACTTTGCGCCAGTGCCCGTTTTTCAAATGACTGAACAGCGGGCAGTGCTTCGAAATCACGTGGCCGTCTTAATTATTAGACATTTGAGTTGCCATGTGTGTGCTGCTGTGATCGATGATTTTTTTATATATATATTTTTACTACCATGCCTTTTTTCTGTAATAGGGCAGTTTCCAGTAAAAAAAAAAAAAAACTGTCAAATACCTGTAGCGTGTGACATCTATATACACTATGACATAATGCACAAAATGTGGCTGTTGTGTGTTTGTTTACTACAGTGTTTTAAATAGAAGCTCTTGATTGCAAGAATTAGTCTATGGGAGCCGGTTCCATGTAGTTGGTTTTATTTGTGGTATTTATTTATTTGCATTTTTAATGCGCTTATGTCTTAGTTGCGTATTTATAACGCGCTTAATACCCAGAGGTTTCTAAGTGCGGACTGAACCTGTGTTGCTCTGCATCGTTTTGTTTCCAAGGCGAGCATGTTGCCGCTGAGCTATCCTTCCGGTTGGCAGTAGCACATTACAGGGAGCAGTGATCCTGGGCATCCTTTTCCCAGGGGAGTAGAACACTGAAATTAAAGGTTTTCACTTCGGGTTCCTCTTATTGCAGATTAACTACAGACCCATCTCCAACATCCCTTACATAGCCAAACTGCTAGAAACGGAATTGTAAAAAAATGTCGACCTGGGAAGTGCGACGGCCGAAAATGGCGTGTTTAAAAAAAAAAAAAAAAAAAAATCTAAACACCCCCTTTACACCATATATATATATATATATATATGGGGGGGTAATGAGATATTATAGAAATATTGGGGGGGCAGCAAGGGGGTCTTCCCCGCATATCTATGTGGTGTAAAGGGGATTTAATTAAAAAAAAGTCTGCATTTTCGGCCGTCACAATTACATGTGGTCGCAGTGATCACATAGACACCAAGAAACTTACATATACAAAACAACCCAAGAATTTATAGGAGAGCACTGCCTACTAGACCAGGCACAAGTTGGCTTCAGACCAATGAGGGGAACGGAATCGGCTCTCCTCTCAATATGGGACAATCTAAAAGCAAACACAGACTCGGACAACAGTACTGCCCTGATACTTCTAGGCCTACCCTCAGCATTCGACACAGTCAACCACATCCTCATAAAGCGATTAGAAGGACTGGGAATAACAGACACTGCCCTACTATGGATCAAATTCTTCCTAACAAACAGAACCAAAACCGTATGGATGAAACCTTTCAAGTCCAACCCAAGACACTCCACATGCGGAGTACCACAAGGATCATCTTTCTCCCTGCTTTCGTTCCACATCTACCTATCTCTATTAATCAAAATCATCAAAAGACACAGCCTCACCTGCTACAACTACGCTGACGACACACAAATAATCTTCAAAATACAAGACACCCAAGAAGAACACCCAACACTAGAGAACTGCCTTCGCGATGTATACAACTGGATGAACTCGAACCAGCTCAAAATTAACGCTGGGAAAACAGAGATAATAATTGTCACAAAAAACAGAAGAGACAACGACTAAATCGCTTGGCCAAGATAACTTGGTACGACCCCAGTGCCATCGTCGATTGTAAAAAAAAAAAAAAAACTGGTGGTCTTGATGGACATCAATCTCACTCTAGAGCCACAAGTAAACGCTCTACTGAAGAAATGCTTCTTTCTCCTGCGAGCAGCAAAAAGGATCCTACCATTCCTGTCATTCGCCAAAAAAACACTTATCATCGCTCTCGTCATTTACAGAGTAGATTATGCCTATGCCTGAACAACTTCTAAAAAAACAGCAATGCATACAATACGCGGCAGCCAGACGAGAACACATCACATCTGCACTAAAAATACTACATTGGCTACCAATAAAACAAAATAATACAAAGAGTCAATTACTAGTATCACAGTTTCTGTACTTTCAGGTAAATATATCAGTTGGCGGTGAAGTTTGTCACATGCAAACTGCCCAGGAAGGAATTGTCTCCTTGGAGGGGGCCTTTGGAGCTTTTTCACTATTCAGGCTAGCACTCCTGGTCATGCAGCCTTTTCAGTGGCAAAGGCGAGTGAAAGGGCAGTTGAAACCTCATTAAGGCGTGATATCACCTGAATTATCAAAATGGTCGAATCTGGCTGTTAAACGTCCCTGGACAATCAAATTGAGCGAACCGAGCAAGCCAGTATGAGCCCATGCCCGAAATCGCCTGTCGATTAGAGTGCATACTGAGACGGTTGAGGGTTTATTTGAGAAAACCTTGGGGGATCTTGGAAAAGATATACCCCCTGTCAGACTAGCGGACAGGGGGATAAAGAAGTGGTGGAAACTTCCTTAGTTCATCAATAATGTCAACCGAATCCTCATACTCAACACAAGAAAGGTCTAGCTGGGAATAGATCTCGAAATGGTCTTATTCCGGGCGAGGCCCTCGCTCTGCCGGACCTATGCAGCTCTGTCGCTTCTGACCATCAGTTTGGCCCCATTTTAAAAACCTTATGAAGCTATTAATGATAACGCTAAGGATTGGGCAACGCTGCTTGCAATGTTACATTTTAAAGTTTTATTTATCAAGGGCTACATTACAGTAGTCAACGAGACTGAAAACCATGGCCGAAACAAAAAGGTAAGTACCCCGAAACACAAGAGGATTTTACCACATCATGCAGTACCCAGGGCAACCATCGGGGAGTGTAGGAATTACTACATTACGGTTGGGGAAAAGACAAACCCTGAACTGTGTAGATCTTGAACAACAAGGTCAGCCTAATGTAGGGGCCCAGGAAGAGAATGAACATCTGCACGTTGTATGCTTGGAGGCAGTGTCGGATGACCAAGTGCGTTCTATCTACCCTTGGGTGTCTGGCGGACCCTATAAATGCTACATTAGATTCACACAGCATACACTTGATTGAGACAGAGAACTGTGGGCTGGAGGAGATTCTGGCTATATCAAGACCTTACTCTATGTTGGGGCGCAGTTGAAGGAAAAAAACGCGAAGAGCTCAGCAGGCTGTAAAGTCGAAGAAATAAAAACCACAGCCTTTGCTAAGGTCAAATGATTCAAGAGAATTTTGTGTAGGTATTCAGAAAGAAAATAAAAAATAAAATAAAAATATTATGGCGGATATGGCCTGACAGAACCTGAAGCCTTTAATGGAGGTGGAAAGGGAAGGGAGCAATGCAGATTGTGTAGCCTCAAGTCCCCAAATGGACTGCTCTGTCTACTCAATTGGAAATGAAATCGATAACGTAAATCCCTGGGCGTAAAGTGTGGATAGCCAGGTTATAAGTCAGAGTGGTGGTTGAAGAACAACAGGTAAGGTTTCAAAACTTAGCAGAAAAACAACTTGAAGCAGACACTAGATTTCTGCTGAGCCCGAAAACAAGTGTTGCAAAAAAGGCCTCTCGAACCCCAAATGCAACAGTGGCGGAGTTCAATTACTTTAAAATACAGGTTAAAAATTCATCTATCCAAAATGGCAGAGAGCCAGGTGTCAAAACCGAGTCCAGCCGTACAACGCACAACGATGTGTTTGCAACATTAGTTCAAAAAGAGACTACTAGTAGAAAATTGCTTTTAATAGCAGTTAAAAGTGCGAGGGGCTCAAAAACGGGTACATCTAATACATTTTTGGGGGGGAAAGGGTTCACGGAAAAACCATAAGAAAGATGAGTGTAGGTGTCTGTGTTTAGAAATGCTGGTAGATAGAGAAGAAAAATCCTCATCCTGAATAAGCAAAATACCCTGGCCCTTTTTCACTGCAGTCCAAACCTCAGACAAATACGCTTGTACGATTTGTCTGAGATTGGATTTGTGGATGAGGTACGTTTGGATGCATTTTTTCCTCACATCCCACTCCCCAATTGTCAAATACACCTTATTAGAAGCAAGTGGGAGCCTTTGATTATTGGGCTTTGATTTGACATTACTGATGGAAAACTGCTGTGAAGAAATGGAAACCAATGATGGAATGGGCGATCACTCCAAGCTCATGGTTAGGCAACTAACGTGTGGCGAAGACCAAAGATCTGGGGAAAAGAATGTGTCAAAAATGGTTGTCTGGTCCCAATAAGGAAGCCATTGTTGACAAACGGGCTTGTAGAGTCAAAGGAGAATGTAAATATTCCAGGCAGCATCTTATGACGGTTCACATAAATTGGAAGCCTTGAAAATGATAGAGGAGGTCGAGATGCCTAAGAAAATAAACTGTGATATGTCAGCAAAAGATGTATGGTCATGGTCCTAGCACCACTAGGCATTTGCAAAGCCAAACCCCCTGCTTGTACTAATTCCTGGTACACCCCCAACCTCAAAGACCTACGAAGTAAAAAAAGAAATGCTGAGAGCCTGTGGAAAAAAACACCTGCGTTGGACAATAAACAGCAATTCAATATATTAGCCAACTAATACAAAAAAAACACTATTCTAGCCAAAAGCAACGCCTACAATGTCAGAAGTGAGAAAGCAACTTCAGGCCTGAAAGATCTCTTCTCCATCCTATGCGAACTGGAATCACCTTCTGTGACCCCAGACAACTGCACCAAAGACATGCAATGGTGCATGAACATACAAAAGGCGCTCACTATCAAGATCATCCTTCTGCAAAACAAAATCTTAGGTCACTCCATTAGCCCAGTCCATAGCCACAGACCTTCTTCCACTTACATTATACCCAAGATTCAAATGTGCCCCCATTGCCACAGTTGAAACGATCAAAATCATAAAGGGGCTAAAACCCTTCAGGTGCCAAGGGGAGGCCTGTACGGCCACACTCATTAAGGACTGCGACGAAAACCTGGCCCCATTTATCACAATGCTGATAAGTAACTCCTTCACCACCAACTAAGTACCTAAAAAATCTGAAAGAAGCATGGGTACTCCCACTATTAAAGAAACCTACATTCGATCCGAATGTGCTGACTATCAGCCCATCACAACAGTACCCTTTTTTCTGAAAATAATTGACAGAGTAGCCTACACACAAATAAAGAACCACCTTGAAACCTACAACCTCCATGGCCTTCGCCAATCAGGCTTCCGCCCTGGCGATGGCACTGAAACGGCCCTACTGGATTTAAAAATCCAAAAGGATCTAATCGGAGACAGAGGTGACCTAGCTATCCTCCTCCTCTTAGACTTGTCGACAGCATTCGACCTAGTAAACCACAACATCCTGTGCCATCACTTAGATCAGGCTGCCTACTTAACGCCATAAATTGGATTGAATCATTCCTCTGCAATCATGCTATGAGAGTGTTCTCCACCACAGCTTCAGCACCTCCCACCTCTGTCACCTGCAGAGTCCAACAATGCTCCTGTGTCTCTCCCACTTGTACAATATATTTATTAAGCCTCTTTTTGACCGCCTTGACAATCTGGGTGTCACCTATACAAACTATGCGGATGACACGCAAATATTGTTGCCTATCACTGGAAACCATGATCTAGACACCAAGTTCCTGAATACCATATACCTAACCATCCAAGCTTGGATGGAGCAACATGAACTCTGCCTGAATTATGATACAACTGAACTCCCCATCATAAGAAGCCCAGCCAAGTTGAAGAACTTATCATCGGCATACAAATCATTTGACATTGATGGCAATAACATTACTGTTGCCAAAGAAGCAAAAACTCTAGGTGTGTACATGGACGCGTCACTATCCCTAACCAGACAAGTGAACGGTATTACTTCAGCATCAGCCTATACTGCCAAACTCATTACCCCCTGAAAATAATTCCTAACCACAGACATTTGCATCACTCTGGCTAGAGCTCTAATTTTATCCAGGATTGACTATTTCAACTCTCTTTGCTGGTACAACAGCAAATAACATTAACAAACCCCAGATAGTGCAGAACAACGCAATCAGAGCTGCACTAAATATCTCGAAAAAAGACCATATCTAATCAACTAGAAGCAACATCGACTGGCTACCTGTACAAGACCAAATTAAATTTAAAATACTATCCTTATCACGTTCCTGCCTATTAAACACTGCACCATTATATCTGACAAAACATCTCTCCAAGTCCAATCTACAAGACCCACCTGCTCCTCTCACTCAGGTCTCTTAGCCACCTATATTTTCAAACTGAAAAAAGCATGAAGGTCCACCTTCCCGATTATCGCAGCCAACTATTGGAACACCCTGCCCTCAGAGCTAAGACGAGACCCTTCTTTCTGGTCTTTCTTCAGAAACCTCAAAACTTGGCTCTTTAGCCAAAACGCTTCTTAACCTCAAGTTTTGGGAACGTGTAACCGAAAAACCAATTTATGCACTGTCTCTCGCTTATCACCCCTGATTAACTTTTTGTTCTGGACTTTATTGGCGGTTTGAAATGGAATGGGCATGGAAGTGAGGAAGACTGAAAATCCAAACCCATTTATTCAAAAAGTTGTGATGTTCTTGTCCTTTGAATAGTGGAAGAAAATGCATGATTGTCATAAACTCGTACTGGAACCCGACAGCAGTGGGTGATGAGTTTGAGAAAGTCTCTGAACTCATTGATGATGTATATATCACTGATAAGGGTTCAGTGATATCTCTGGAGACCTAAACATTACTTGACTAAATAATAGTGGTGTGATAAATTGTGCTGACGGGGTCAACCTGCATCTGAAAAGTGGGGGTTAGCATGGACTACCTAAATGGATTCCAGGGACTTAAATATCTTGAACGCTACACAGAAGTAGATATACTGTGTAAGCCAACATAGACCTGTGGTACCCAAGTGACAATACTTGACTATGTTTGTCTCCCGTGACCTGCTACAAGAAGTAAAAGCTTTTGAGGTGGTAAACACCATGGCTAGTGACAATAACCTCCTGAAATTGTCGTGGTGGAGTGGGGCTGAGAGCGGGGGAGTTGGGATGAATGTGAACATTGAGGTGGTGGATGGGTGTAGTAGACTCAAGATGCCTCAAAAGAACATCGAGAGCCTGGCAGACCAATATGCATCATGGGTGAATCTATGGAAGGGGAATGATGTCTTGAACCTTCTAGACTAACCCCTGATGTGTTATGGTCAAAAGACATGGTCACTTGAGTAGTTTGTTTAAAAATCGCCATATTTATGATAACATCCTGGTAGGAAAGAGAAGGTAATTCAGGAGAATATTTTTATCTTGAGGCATTAACTCTTGCTGCCAATGAATTGAAAAATACTTAACTGCTTTGTGCCCACGGAGCAAATACGTCTATGTTCCAAGAAAACATGCAGGAGGCTGTCAGTAAAAAAAAAAATTAAAAAAATAAATAAACAGGTGAAGTCCGGAGCTTAATTAAGAGCAATGACACCCATCAGGATGCCCTTCACGTTAATGGGGTCCCAGTCCACTTGGATCATTTTAAAGCCTTTAAAGCCCTGTACTCTGTAAGTCAAGTCGGTAAGTGACGAAGGAAACATGAGTGCAGGTAAATGGTACCTCCCGAATAACGTAGAAGATATATTGGCACCAATTAGGAAAGCAAGTGCCTCATATGCACCTGGTTCTGATGGCCTAACAGGTGCCATGCTAAAGTAGGAACCGGAGGCATGGACCCGCTTATGTCTTATTCGAGCAAATTGAAGACTCATGTAATATAGCTGATTCCTGGCTACGAGAAATTGTCATTTCAATATTCAAGAGGGCCAATAGGGGCTATCCTAAAAACAATTGCTCTTTTGGGTGTTATTGAATAGATTTCTGGCTCATGTGAGTTAACAAGACCGAGTGGTCTCCAAGGGAGCACCATTTTGGCATATTCCAAACAGGATTTGTTAGAGGTTTGGGAACTAGTCCAAATACTGCTTTGGTTACTCTGTTGACTGGCAGAGCATTGGAATGGAGATCAAGGATTTATGTAGCCTTTGTTGACTTGGTACAGGCGTTTGACAGTGTAAGCAGGCCCAGGTTGTGGGAGAAACTGGTAAAGCGTAGCTGCGTGAATGATCTCGGAGAGCAACTGAAGGCTCTACACACAGGGACTAGTCTGAGGTTGAACAGTGATGGTTTGCTATCGGATGAAATAAATACATTCAGGGGGCCTAAAGAGGGCTGCTCCCTAGCACAAGCACTTTTCAACCTTTACCTCTCGGCCATAGGTGAGAAATTAACCCAGGCAAAGTCTTTTCATCCAAGGTTCGGAGGTAGTCCAAATTATTTGGCTGCTGTAGACTGATTTTGTTTTGATGAACCAAACTGTGATTGGTCTTCAGCGACCACTAATAAAATTAGGAGTACGTTGAAGAAAAAGAGTTGGCGGTTAATGCGGCCAAAACAAATATTATGATCTTGGAAAAACTGCGAAAAGGGCTAGACTGCAGTTTCATTGGCGTTTTGAGTTCATCACGGATTGAACAGGTTATTTATATACCTTGGAGTTTGTATTAATGTGAGCAAGACTGAGGCCAAAACAGTTGAGGGAGGTGAAAATGTTGGCTAACCAAGCAAGGCTCCTTAATAAAAAACAAAATTACCGATTTTACCACTGTTGGATTTTTACAAATAAAAACTACGGCTGTATTGACATATGGCTCCAACATTATTATTCATTCCTCATTCTATATAGTCAGTAGTTATATGATATGATATGGCATTTGTAACGCGCCTATACACAAGTGTTTCAAGGCGTGACAAGGCAGGGAGGGGGGGAACAAGGGGAAGACAGACAACGATCCTACTAGGCCAGGTATCATTCAGACCGCGCAAGTGCAGGGGTAGGGGAAGGGAAAAGTGCAAGGGGCAGGGGAGGGGGAAGTGCAGTACAAGTAAGTAGAATAAAAAATATATAAATAAATGGGGCCAGCTGGTGGCAAGTGCAAGGTAAGTGCAGACAAGTGCTGGAAGGGGGGGCTGTAGGGATACAGAGACAGTCCCGCAGTGCAGAGGTTGCCAGGGAGGCAGTGCAAGTGGAGAGTGGCTGGGCCTAGGACCGGGGTCGGTGAGAGTGGCCCAGTTGCAATTTCAGTGCAGAATTTATCAGGGGAGAGGGACAGAGAACGCAGAAGCAAAGAGGAAGGTTTTGAGGTGCTTCCGGAACCGGAGATGGTTCTCCTCAAGTTTCAGGGAGGCAGGAAGGCTGTTCCAGAAGGAGGCCCCTGCCGCGGAGAGAGATCTACCCCCAGCTCGTTGCTTTGAGAAGCGGCTGACCCTGAGGGAGTTGGAGACGGATGAGCGAAGGGCTCGGGAAGGAAGATATTTAGGAAGAGGGAGTTGAAGGTATTTTGGCCCCAGCCCCCAGAAGGCTTTGTGGATAATGCAGAGGGTTTTGAACTTAATCCTCGCAGCCACTGGGAGCCAGTGTAGAGATTTCAGTCCTGGAGAGATACGGCCCCTGGGCTTGAGGCCAAGGACAAGTCTTGCAGTTCTGTTCTGGATGAGTTGCGGAGAGTGGAGGCAGGCAGATTAAGATGGAGGCTGTTACATTAGTCCAGCTTCGAGAGAACCAGGGCTCGGGAGACTGTGAGCTTCTGGGGGAAGGAGAGGAAGTGAAGAATACCTCTGAGGAGGTGCAGCTGGTAGTGTGACCTCTTAGAGACGTCAGATATGTGAGGAGAGAAGGAGAGTGTAGAGTCGAAGATGACCCCGAGGTTTTTAGCCTTGCAGGTAGGAGCAGGAAGAGGGCCAAGAGAGGCCGGCCAGAGAGCTGCAGGGAAGGAGGGAGTGGGTGTGCCGATGAGTAGAATCTCAGTCTTACTGGCATTAAGGCAGAGGTCATTGGCAGCACACCATTCCTGGATAGCAGACAGACAGTCAGAGATGAGGGAAGAAGAGGAGGAGGCCGAGGGAGGAACTTGTACAGGAAATGTATCTTGGAAACACCATGGTCTCTTTTTTTTTTTGCTATATTGAAATGGGTCGTGATGGAACACGAACAAAATGGGAACTACATTGTAGAGACCTGCTTGAAAGTGTATTGGTCTGCAAAGATGATTTAAGAATAAACCAGAATAAGGTAAAATGTAACCTTTTGGAGAGCAGATTGGCTATTGACTTTGAAGGAAGCAAACAGGCATTCTACCATCTAAGAAACGAATCTAGGGCTTTTGGCACTATCCCAAAATATTTGACCAAATTCCCTAATAGCTTTTACAGGTCTCCATTTATGAGGATTTGTCTGAACCTATTCCCAACTAACGAAGTGTTGTCTGTAGAACTCGTATAGGACCTAGAGACGTGCAATGTAGCTTCTGTAAAAAAGTGGGAACAGTTGAAAACAAAAAACATTTATTGCTATTTTGAACCTTGTTAACGACTTTGAGAACTAAGTACCTTAAGACCTTCTTGAACAACTTAAGCACTTTAAGCCTACTGACTGGTGGAGCCTTTTCTTGAGTGGGGAAATGACATCACTGGTTTTAGCGGCAGTATCATTTTTAGAAATTGTATTTGATAGGAAATCCTAAAGGGATATCTTAAATGTGAGATGATGTTTTGTTATGTTGAAATTCTGATCTTATTGTGATAAATGAAGATGAGTTAGATTATTTTATATTTGGAAATGGGTTTTAATTTTTGATTTTACATGTGATGGATTGTTGATGAAAGTCTTGCTAAAAGGTTTGTAATAAGCTGAAATGCAAGAAAAAGAAAAGCAGACTGGGGGAGCTAGACTAAGGCATCACTCTTTTTTTGTTTTTTGTTTGTATTTTTTTTTTATATTGAGTTTGTCACCCCCATGCAGGGCCAGTATGCACAGACCCGAAACCTGAGCTTGCTATGCCTATAGACCTTGGCTACAAATCACTCACGAAGACTAATACATCAATGGGTTATCTTATGGTCTTGTATAAAAGGGATGTGACCTGTGTGGTCCTCAGGGGAAATGGCCTCCAGGAGCACTAGGAGACAAGGACAGGTCCCTAGTACTATCACCCAGAGCCTGGGGTCCCTGGTATAAGGCTCTTGCAGGTTCATGTACCCAGAGAAGGAGGCAGCCACCCCAGAGGGAGTCTCCGGTGCAACTGAGCTAGTGTGCAACTGAGCACTCTTTACCCCACTTTTAAAATAAAAGTTCGACTGTGGTGTGGCTTCTTGGCGTCCCCGCGTGATTGTGTGCGTGCACGTCAGCACGTGGCACCCGCGCACCTCGAGGCGGTGAGCTTAAGAATTTGACCACATTATTTGGGTAAAAAATGTAGGGGTGACGCCTGCAACCCGCCGTATTCCCTTACCCCACCATATATATGTGTGTGTGTGTATGTATATATATATAATATACATTTGACCGAATTCCAACTAAAGAAAATTCGGACAAAAGTAAAAGGTCAAATGTTTTTCGAACAGTTAGGCTAATACCAATGGAGGCAGCTGATCATTAACCTGAGCAAGAGACAATAAAGTTCCTTTTCCGCTTCTCTATAAATCGATTTAGCCTACTTGATAAGACGTATATGTTCTGCACAACACTGAGTAATCTGTACAAGTGGTAACGCCCACCAGAATCCAATGTGTTGATCCTTTGAAAACTCTTGTACATGCCTGTTCGCGCCCAGTAGCTCCAAGCGCCGTCTGTTCCATTACTGCTGAGGATGAAGGGGATAATCACATCCCTCCCCCTACTTTTAATCTTTCAAGCAGTAAAGTTCTATTCCTTTCTGTAATCCGAAAACCCACCGGAGTGCATTCTTTAATGGCTTCCCATTTTACATGATTGAATCCTTTTCATTCATGTTTTGCACATTGTCCCAATGTCAAACCCTCAGCGGGTTCATTTTATCTGCAATATCAAGAGAGCAGAGGCATGTGTTCAATAACGCATCTCGACCCGCCAGCTTGGTAAATGGGGTGGGAGGGGTGCTGCTATCTAGCATCTCGTTATTTACATACTTTAAATTGTGGAATCGAGCCTCCTGCAGGAATAGAGCGTCTGGCTGAGCTTAATGAAAGTGATCGTCGGACGCAAACGCTTTGGTTTGCTTTTTTGCAAACCGTCCTGTGGAGGAGGATCACGTGCTGCTGGCACATGGTCCACTCTCTGCGTGCGGCTTGCCTTGCTGTGATGCGCCCTGTCGGCCATGTTTTAATGGTAGTGCAGCTTCTGTATCAAAATATGCTTTACTGATCTTGTGTGTTTTGGCACTCGCATGGCACACTGAAGAAGAGAGATCGGATGCGTTTATCCCTTTCCTCCCATTATATGGATAATGAATGCTTCCATGTGTTCTAACACTTTGAGTGCTAGGTCTCTCAACTAGCTTGCCCCCGCGGCTAATTCATGTCATTGGATATCCTCATTAAGCCCACTAACATGCGTCTTCAGCCTTAGTTGTTCTCTTTTTTATTCTTCCATATAACTTTTTATTAGCATTTTCACAAATTTTCCAAACATTGTAGCCCCCTGAGAGTCCAACCATCGAGAGTCCTTTAAGTCGTAGCCTCTTGGTAACAATTAACCTGGATTAGTCCACCAGGCCTAGCAGTCTCATCCTCCTTGGGCACCAGTTCCCCCTTGTTGCTTTTTGAAGAAACCCCAAGGTCCGGGACCAGTCCCCCGAAAACCATGATGACCTCCTTGCAAAGAGTAAGAGTTCTCTTTTAAATAACATTTCGGTAACATTCCCACCGCTTCTAGGCATTTACAATTTTTCCAACACTGTCTGTTTTGGATCTGCCGCCTGGCCATGCTTTTGCAGAGCGTTTAGGGTGCAGTCATCCGGTTTGGTACATATGCAAGATTTGTGCTCTGTTATTCGTTTCTTAATTGCCTTTTCGGCCACCCCAACATATTTCAGTGGGCATGTGATCAGGTAGACTACTCCAGTCATGTTACAGCTGGTAAAGCTTTTCTTTACCCAGGTAAATTTCCATCTGATGTCAGTGGACGTGCTCCTACTGGTCAGGTTACATACAGTGCATGCCCGGTGGGTCTACCGTGCGTCCATAGGGTGTTCAGACCTCTGATTTCCCTATTGTGCTGAGGCATCTTATGGACTAGTTTGTCCCTTATTTTTTGTCTCTGAATTTCTGTGGGTACCCCCTCTGCCTCAGCTGGTTCTTCAGTTGCTCTTCTTGTTTTCTATACATATCTGAAGTGGAGCATGATCTCCTATATTGTCCAAAGGGGAAATTCTCTCTGAAGCCTCGGATGGTAGATGCCAACCGGCAAGAGTTCTAATCCATAGTGTTTTTGTACATGCATGTTTAATGCTCCTTCCTGGGCCACGATCTGCAGGTCCAAAAAAAGGTATCTCGTGCTTACTGCTTTTGTAGATGTGGTTTTCTCTCATTCAGCCAACTATGGAAAGACTTCAGTTATTCTTCAAATCCCTGAAAGATCATAAACACATTGTCTATGCATCTTTTCCCTGTCTTAAATGTGGTTATTTAAAGGATAATGTTTTTGGCATAAATGCATGCATTTTCAAACTGTTCTGCGTGTATGTTTACCAAGATAGGTGCGCCCCCATCGCTGTCTCAGATACTTGTGCGTAAGACGACTCTTGGTATGTAAAGATGTTTTTTGTAAGGGCAATCTCTGTAAATTGTAAGAGTACATCACTGATGGAGTTCTTTGTCATCAGCAGCTGTTGGATGGTTAGCAAAGTGGCTTCTTGTGGAATCTCTGTATATAATGCTAGGATGTCTAATGTTGCCAAAATTTGTGAGGACACATCGAAGGTTGTAAACAGCATATTGAGCATAGCGGTAGAGTCCTTGATGTCTGACTCATCCTCTGGGTTTCATTCTTAATGAGAAAGTCCACAAATTGAGACAGAGGCTCCAAAATTGAATCAATGCCCGATACTATAGGCCGTCCTGGCGGGGGCCGGACCCCTTCATGTATTTTGGGGAGTGCATAAAAGGCCGGGAGCCTAGGATATTGTGGCATCAAGAAAGTTTCTGTTCTTCCTGGATGCTGGTGATGTGTTGGTCAACCGAAGGAATATGTGACTATGGAGGAACGTGAGCTGTGAAAGCCATAGGATGGAATCCATAGGTGCAGTGAAATGGGGTGGTCTGCAGAGAAGAATGAAAAGCATTAGTGGAAGCATAGATACTGTTCCATGGTCTGATTTGGTTCTTTCTGTCAAACCATTTGTGAGGATGGTACCCCGAAGAAAGAGAGCACTTGATCCCCCAAGCTGGAACATAAAAGGGACCAAAACCTTGAGGTATATTGTGGTGTTCTGTCCGAAACTATGGTAGATGGTAACACATGAAGGCAGAATATTTCTCTCAGGAAAACTGTGGCAATTCTTTCAGTAGAGGGAAGTTTAGGGAGCGGGACAAAACGAGCCTACTTGCGTGGCAATGGCTTCCCAAGGTGGAGATGGTAGAGGAGGTTAGTTTTTGTAACTTGCCAACCATAGAGGTCGTTGGTCTTTTGTTCTGTGCGCAAATAGAGCATGTCGTAACGTACTGTCTCGAATCTCTTCTTATGGTTGGCCAAAAGATCTACTTGCTAGATGCACAGTTAGAAGACATGCTAGACACTGCAGTGTTCTACTATCATGACATAGTGAGAGAATCTGATGTTGGAGTGCTGTGTTTGGCACAAGCACCTTATTTGTTTTTACAGATAAAGCCTTGAGTATTTAAGGATTCTGCAGGAGATAAGTGCAGGTGTGTTGTTGATGTTTTTGCACCAAGGTATTAACATGTAACGCAAAGGTACGTGATCCAAGCATCGATTCTTTTGAAGGTAGACAGGACTGAGTTGCCACTTCCTTTCTAGATAAGGCGTCAGCTTTCTAGATAAGGCGTCAGCTACAGTATTATCAGAACCAGGTATGTATGTAACAAAGATGTCACATTGGGCAAAGAAGTAAGACCACCTGTCTTGTTGACTATTTCGGCATTCCATCTTCTGTAATGCGCACCGGTTTTTATGATCGGTTCTGATCTCGCTGTTGTGCTCCTAAAAGGGATGCCTGTATTCCTTGAATGTGCTTTTAATTGGCAAAAGCTCCTTTTCAAGTATGGTATAGTTTATTTCATGTTCTGCGCGTGGCAGGTAGGCTAATGGATATTTTCTATCAGGTTGTTTTTGTAAGAGGACTGCTCCAAGAGCTCCTTCAGAGGCATCATCCTCAACAAAGAATGCCTTGGACGGGTCAGGTTGGCAAGGAACGGGAGCAGTGCAAAAGGAGGTTTTCCACATTAGGGACACATTTTCTGTGGAGGAAGTCCAAATGAAGGGAACATTTTTCTTTAGCAAGTAGGCCAAAGGCCAACACCATGGTAGCGTAATTTGAAATAAACCTCCTATAGAAGTTTGATAGTCTGAGAAATCTCTGAATGTTTTAGACTTTGGAGTAAACCAGTTTTGAATAGTGGTTATCTTCCTCTGATCCATTTGAATGCCTGCGTTGGAAAGAATGAAACCAAAGAGACATTTATCCGGTTTCACTAGAAGATGATTTTCGCTGAGTCTGAGTAGGACTTGGTCTTCGGTGTTCTGGGATAATATCAAGAGGTCATGCAGATATATTCTCCTAGAATTAAACCATAAGTCAGAGAAAATGTGATCAACAAACTGTTGAAAATAGCATTACTCTTTACTCAAAATGACCAAGGGAAGTCTGGAAAGCGGACTTCCATTTGTCTCCCTTTCTTATCCTGAGAAGATGGTAGGCACCCCTGAGGTTGCGTTTGGTAAAGATGACGGATCCATGGACTAGCTCCAGAATATCGTGCATAAGTGGAAGAGGATATTTGTCTTTTATGGTAACGCTGTTGAGACATCTGTAGACCAGTTTGGATCTTAATTCTTTAGTCTTTTCAGGGACGAAAAAAACCAAAGCCCCACGTGGAGCCTTGGACTCAGTTATCAAACCACTCTGTAAAGGGAGCTGCAGGTATTTCGGAAGAGCTTTCTTTTCCATTTACGAAAGAATACACATTTTGCTGAATGGTATAACGGATCCTGGAATGAGGTTAATGGCACAATCATATTCACATATGTGGTCGTAGTGATTTGATGTTTTGCTCAGCCAAGATGTCCATAAAGTCCTGGTATTTAGTAGGCACTAACTGAATATTACCAATGGGTAATGCTGAAGGACTAAGTTGGATAGAGGCAATTTGTGGAGTGATTACTGTTGCTTGATAACCATGTTTCCTACGAAAATAAGATGCCAGATGCACAGCATGTACTTCCCAATCGATGGCTGGATTGTGCAGGTGGAGCCAAGGCATGCTCAAGACTATGGGATAGCATGCTCCCTTAATTCAATCAAATATGGTTTCATGGTAATTGGTCATCTTTTAATACCAAGGAAGTGGTGTGGGAGGTAATCTGACCAGAACTGAGGGATTTCGATGCCTTCTACAGGTTGTGCTTCAGTTTTCTTTTCTCATGTGATTGACTGACTGGGCACACAAATGTCCATGAAGCATCTGGCTGACCCACAATCGACAAGAGCTATGGTTTCCAAAGTGGAATCCTGGATCACCAAACGCACAACACAATCCGGGTTCTGTCGTTAGTCATGGAACTGAAAGGCTTAAAGGGACTTGACATGTTTTTTTCCTGTCCAAGAGTCCCTATCTTGGGTGGGAAGACTTCTTTCCTGACCGTGTTGGTGGTAAGAGAGGACAGCCCTTCAAGAGGTATGTGTTAGAGGCGCAGTACATGCACAAACTTTGATCCCTGCGCCGCTTTTCTGTTAAGGAACTCATGGCAGTTCCTACTTGCATGGGTTTGGGATCCGAATCCTTGATTCACGAGTTTCAGAGGGGGTAGCCGACGCATATCTTTTTTCCAGTTTGCGTCCTTGCACACAGTTGCATGACCAGTGTCATTAATTCAGAAAAGGTAGACGGGCGAGGAACCCTTGCAAGCTTGTCTTTGATATCGTCATGCAGCCCACATCCGAATAGTGAATTGTGCAGAGGCTGGCCAGCCTGTTTCCATGGCGACTTGCTTGAAGTAATATGACATTACATACCCTGCGTGATGTCCAGGGAAGTCTCTTGGGCCTAATAGGTCTGCTCTAGTTGGTCAAACGTTTCCTTAAAGTATCACAGGAAAGTGGGATCATCCCTCATAGCTGGACTGTCCAAAGTCACTAATGTTAAAGCCCATGCAAGGGAGTTCTTTGTAAGATTGGAGACCATGAATCATCTTTTTGGCCATGTCTGGGGGGGGAAAAAGACGAAGGCCTAAAGGAAAAATACACTAAACAAGCATTTCACAGACTCAGTTTCTTCGAATTTCCATCAAATGTCTCCATATTGGTCTCAGGAGGATAGCTCAGGGGCAACATGCTCGCCTTGGAAGCAAGACGACACAGAGCAACACAAGTTCGATCCCCGGGTCCGCGCATAGAAACCTTTGGGTATTAAGCGTGTTACAATTAACCTAACCTATCATCATATTGGGAAATGAAGTAGGAGGTTCAACTCCTAATTTGGGCTGCCATTATTTGTCGCAATGTGGCATTCTCTGCCTTTAGCGTTTAAACTTCGGGCGAGAGAGTCTAAACAGCGTTCATTAAGTCGTGCAGCTGTGCCATTGTGGGTTTATTGAATAAAACTGAGAACTAAACGCCCACTTACCATCTATGATAAGAGTAGGCGGGTTGCTTGCAGTACGATGAAGGAACCAGGAGAGCCGGCCCTCTTCCCTGATTTCCCCACCCACCCACCTGAGAAACGGGAGCAAGGGAAGAACCAGACACAAGATCCAGGCGAGGGGACGGGTGGATACTCCTGGAAAAACCCTCGAACCTTGATGGAAACGAGTGCTCAGTAGTAGAAAGTTCCATCCAGGCAGGTTCCGAGGACCGTGGGGAAGTTCTGATGAGAGTGTTGTCCCTGTGGTTGAGCTGCAGAAGAATGCTTGGAGCACAACGGGAAGCGCAGAGTTCAGCAGGATGCAGAATGGCGACATGATGGTAAGGAATGCAGGAAAGTGTTTTTTTTTTTCTTTTTGAAAATCAAGTTTTTATTTTCATTTTTCAAAGCATCAACAATGTCACCAACATGTACAACATATAGATTCTGTGATTTCCCTCCCCTCTGTATGCAGTTCAACAAGACTCTTGTGTTACTTTATCACAACCGGAAATCCCTACTTGGTTTAACTTTTTCCCCAAGGGCAGGTTATCCTCCATATTTATTAAAGATGGGCAGCCAAATTCCCTATATGTCCGTTCGCGTCTCATCCAAAAGATGAGTCAGATATTCCATGTCTCGGGAGGATAGCTTAGGGGCAATGTGCTTGCCTTGGAAGCAAGACGACACAGTGCAACACAGGTTCGATTCCCCCAGGTCTGCACTTAGGTTATTTATAATGTGCTTAATACCTAGAGGTTTCTATTATATCATCTCATATATGGAGTTCCCTTTCTGGGCCCATTCCCTCTCTGTCGCAACACTTCCCCCTTCCAATGTTGTGCCACACAGCTCCTTGCCGCTACCAGTAGTGAGTGGACCATGTGCCCACCCGTCCCCGTCCCCCCCCGTCCCCCATATTCCTCCTTCTCATATACACCAAACAGCAAGCTGGGCTCCATGGGCCTATGTATCCCATCCAGATCCTTTAGCCATCCCAACACCTCTATTCAGTATCTCTGAATGAGTGTACATTTCCACCACATGTAGTAATGGTCACCATTTGCCCCTCTACAGCGCCAGCAGCGCGCATCTACCTCCAGAGTACATTTTTGCAAATGTTGCGAGTGGGTACTGCCATCTGTTTAACAGTTTGAATGCCTACATTCTGTATTGTAGGGACAATATGGACTTTTTCACCCTGCCCCTACACATTTTACCACACAGTTCGATTCCTAGGTCCTCCGCCCACTTCCCACGTGCCGGTAATAGATCAATGGGCTTGCCCCTGCTCCGTTCCCTGCATGGCCTGGATATTCGCTCCCTTGTGTTGGTTTCCTGTAGCAGTACTTGTTCGAAGGGGGTGAGCTTGTGGCATAAGTTATCTTCCCAATTAGGCTTCATCGGGACACCCTTGAACTGTAAGTACTTCAGCCTCTTCATCCCAGATATTCCTCTAACCGAGCCAATGGCATGAATTCGACTTCTACCCAAAGCTGTCCCACCCTCGAGAGCCCTGCCTCATACCATGTTTGAAACGTCAGAAGGTCTGTGATGTAATTTCGTATGTGTGGCGCTCACTGTAACTGAGGGGAGAGAGGGCCATGTCAACAACGATCGGGTGGCGCTTCCCTTGCGCCAGGTTGACCAGTACACTTCAGGATGGGGTGTGTCAGAAGAACTCTCCTAGGGATCTCTTTCTGCGGAACCCACATCCATTCTCCCAGCATTACCGGCGGCAGGATAGCATTGTCCATATGAACCCATATCTGCTTTGTTTCCGGGTCTAGGTGGTCCGCCATAATCTGCAATTGGCCCGCCCTATAGTATGCGCCCAGATCTGTGAATCCCACTCCCCTCCTCCTCCTCCTTCGATAACACCAGTACCCTGTATGCCAGTAAGACAGAGATCATACTCATTGGGACCCCTGCTCCCTCGCCTACCAATGAGGCAAAACATCTTGGGGTCCCCTTCGACTCCACTCTCTTTTTCTCTTCTCACATCGCAGACATCGCCAAGAAATCCAATTACCAACTGCACCTCCTCAGAGGTATTCTAACTTTTCTCACTTCCCCCAGAAGCTCATCACCTCGAGAGCCCTGCTTCTCTCTAGGCTGGACTATTGCAACAGCCTCTTTCTCTATGTTCCACCTTCGACTCTCCATCCTCTACAACTCATCCATAACAGAACCGCAAGATTTATCCTTGGCCTCAAGCCCTGGGAACGCATCTCTCCGGCACTGACATCCCTCCACTGGCTCCCTGTGGCTGTAAGGATCAAGTTCAAGATCCTCTACATAATCCAGAAGGCTTTTTTGGGCCAGGGCCTGGTCTATCTACAACACTCTCTTCCTAAGTACTCTGTCTAGAGCCTTTCGCTTGTCCTCCAAATCTCTGTAGGTGAGCCGCTTTCACAAACAGAGATTTGGGGGTAGATCTTTATCCGCTGCAAGTGCCTCCCTCTGGAACAGCCTCCCTGCGTTTCTTTTCTGTCTTGAGCCAGAACACCTTAAGTTCTGGAGACTCCTGAAGACCTTCCTTTTCTCTTCCTGCTCTCTCCCTCTCCCTTACTGACCTCCTTCCCCCCCAGGCTCCCCCCCCCAACTATGTTCAGTTTTTGCTGACTAGTTCACCTCAAGAGCCTAACCTTTCCCAGGCTCCCCTCTAGTCTTTTGCACTTGCCTCCAGGCCGCTAGATTTTCTTTCAGCATTACAGCACTTTCAGCTTACGCTCCATGAGAGGGGCAAGCTCTCTGCACTTAACCCAGGGCCCTGCTGGACCGGACTCGTTTTTGTGCCCCCCCCCTTTTCCGCACTTCTGTATGTACGTATAAATTACCTAAATGTTCTAGGACCAGTTGATTGTCTGTCCTGTCCCCCCTCCCCCCCTACCGTTTCTCGTATACCCCACCCGAGCTTGGTCGTAACTATAACACTTCATGTACTTACACTAAGAGAAATGTCGTCTGGCCTAATATCCTAGTTTTTTTTTCACTGTTTTGATTATTCGGAATCTTCAAGGCCTAAGAATGATTTCTGTATTCTCTTGTTCCCTTACCCCCTTGAAGTGCTTTGAAGCACTTCACCTGTGTATAAGCGCTGTATAAATAAATATGCTACCCAGGGTTTTGCTCCGGCCCATAGAAACCCTAAGAGGGCCTTCTGTACTGTGGCTAGGAAGTGGGTTGGCACCGTTGTGGGAAGCATTTGGAAGAGGAACAGCAGCTTGTGGAGGATTGTCATGTTGATACAGTTTAGCCGTGCCATCCAGGATTGACCAATCCGTCCCCAGCGCTGCATGTCCTCCCTTATCTTACTCCATAGTGGGGGGAATAGTTCTTCTCGAATACATTCTTGGGTTCCCTCGTGATTTTGATCCCGAGGTAACGAAAGCCCTCCTGCTTCATCTTGAATCCCCATTTACCAATCCAGTTGCTGTCTGCCTGGTATCGATTCCCTGCTAGGAATGCCACTATTTTGGCTAGGTGGACCTGGAACCCCGATAGATTCCCATATTCTTTCAGCCCCTTTTAAAAGGGCAGGCCCTGAAGACCGTGGGTTCGTGGGGTATGCGTCTGCGAAAAGTCTCACTTTATATTCTTGTTCACCTATGTGCACCCCCGCTATATCCCTGCAACCTCTTAGACTTATTGCCCATGGCTCCATCACCAGAGCATACAGCAGAGGTGACAGGGGCATCCTTGTCTGGACCCTCTATGGAGCCCTTTGTCCTGGAAATATTCCCAATCACTGCCGCTTTTGTCTCTGGTATGATACAGGGCCCTAATCCATCCCTTCCACCGCTCTCCCATACCCATCTCAAGAACGCCTTCCACAAAGGACCAGTTAACCCTGTTGAATACATTTTTCGGCGTCCAGGGAGAGGGCCAAAGCCCCCTCCCTTTGTGTCCTCTGGTCATACAGGATATGTAGGAATTTTCTTAGGTTATGGGATCCCTGCTTATTTTGAATGAATTCTATTTGGTCTGGGTGTTTCAGGCAGGGGAGGTGTATCTCCAGGCAGGACACCAAGATTCCTATGAAGCTCTTTGCATCTTAATTAAGCAAGGATATGGTCCTATACGAAGCACAGTCCATCTTGTCTTTATCTTGCTTGGGGATCACTGTTATGAGTACCTCCCAGGAAGTGGGGGGGGGGGGCATATCCTCTGTCTGTCTTATGGAGTTAGACCTTTGCCAGGTGTGCCGCTAGGACATCTTGGAACTGCTTGTAGAAGCCTGCTGTATAGCTGTCTTTCCCCCGGTGCCTTCTCCGACTTCAACTGACCTATCGCCCTCTTCACCTCCTCCCTTGTTATCTCTGTCTCCAGCATAGATTTCCCCTCTTCTGTCAGGTGGGGAATGGGGAGTTTACCTTCCGACAGTGTTTATTAATGTATTCCTAAGATCAGACAAACTCCCCTTTCTTGTGTCTCAGCTGGTGGACCCTCCTATCACCCCTTCATTCTCTGACCCTGTTTGCCAATAGTGTCTCTACTCGATCACCCCTTCATAAAACCTTTGTTTGGTATATCTCATCTTCTTTGCCCCTTCCCCTATCAGGAGCGAGTGTAGTTCCTATCTCTTGTCCCGCATTGTCTCCAATAAACCCTCTCTGTCAGCTCTCAGTCTTGTTAACCTTGTCTTCGTTTCTCTTAATTGCTTCCATACCTTCACCTCTAACAGTGCTCTTTCCTTCTTTTTGCGTGCCTGTTAGGCAGAATCCTGTGCAGTGCCCTTAGGGACCACTACACACAATTAAGACTACAAGTGGTACTACAAGTTCACCTTTGGTACACGCCTGTACTACTATGTTAAAGTGGTAGCAGCAGCGGAGCAGCCAGGCTTATCTCAAGAGTATATGAGCAGTAGCAGAGATTACACAAAGGGACCACAATAACTGCGACTCAAGCAAACACTGATTCAAAGTTTCAGGTAAAAATATAAGTACATTTATTTTTAAACCATTGTTAGGGAGAATTCTCTGTTGAGGCTAATTTCCCAAACCTAGTGAGTCCCCCAGCAGCTTTGCTGGATTTTTGGGGTTTATTTTTTTCTCCTGTTAAGAGTGAGACTCTCTTTCTCCGACTCTTAGACATGATTTGAGATATCCTTTGACTTTGTAATGTGTTTTATGGGGTATTTTACTCCATAGGGTTTCATGTGGTTTTTGGTAAGTGTTACACAGCACCCTCAGTGCAGTAACACAGGGGTGTCATAGTGACCCCCAAACATAGACTCCATACCCTGGGACTGACTACTGTCTCCCAGGGCATGTAAAGTCACCATTGACTTTACTAGTCTTAAATTGGGAACAGAACCAGTACAAACCAACATATTGTGGAGTACTGGTAGGGGTAATTAGATTGCCCCTGGGTCTGTTTTTCGAGGGTGCACTGTACAGCCCCCCCTCGTCGAGTTTCTGGCTGGTGGCAGTGGTTACCACGCGAAATATTCCTTAAGAATATTTACTATGGGATTTTCCCATTCATTTTAAACGCACCACTTTTTGGTGCAATGTTAAAGATGCCGCCGGGTTATTTATTTAATATTTATTCCCTGGTTGGGTCTTTTCGCCAGGACTCGGTTTTAAAATGGCGTTTGTGTTCGCCTCTGTTACTCCAACCCAAGTTGAGCCCTTTGTTCCACATTTTGGCGGGCTTCTACACAGAAGCCTCCAAAAGTGTTGCCACTCTGTCTGGGTCTAAAGGATGTGTGGGAGGGGGATTTAGGCACCCTGGACTGAGTTGCCTCGGCAACTCAAGTCGTACTCTTGTGTGATTGGCCCAGTGGTAAGCCGCCCGGCTCACCGCTTAGAGCGTGTTTGAGTGACAGCTAGGACTGATGAATGGGGGTTTGCTGCATAAAAGCAGGGCTTTGGGGACTGGAACTTCAGACGTCGCCACAGGACCAAAGAATCCGAAGAGGGAGAAGCTGAGCCGACCTGCAACGACGACACCACCTTTTGGAGCCCTGCTGAACCGACTCGCCACTTCTTCCAACGACAGAGGAGATCTTCATCCCGAAGAGTCTTCTTCCTTTGACTGGTGGGGATAACCAGTTTGCCTGCCTTTTTGCCTTCCCGGATCATCTCGTGGCCGCTTTTCCTGTGCCAAGCACCCCGGCAACCGGGATACCACGTTTTACCACTACCGCAAATAAAAGGGTAGTACCTTTTCACCGGAGAACTCCGTGGCTGGTTTCTTCCCTGGCAGTGCAACGACCTTCAGCTTTCCTCCACGTCGAGATCTTCTCTTCCTCTGGACGACGTCGCGACTTGCACCCACTGCCAGGAACAACTGCCCCCGCTGGAGGATTCTCTCTACTGTGTCCGCCTGGCCTCCCTCGCAATGGTCTGTGTGGGGTGTCTCGTAAATCCTCAATTTACCACTTGGATTGGCCCTAGGCTGGCTAACTGAACTTTTCTGAGCTGAACTAATTCCTTTTTAAACTCTCTGCAAGACTTTTCAAGCCTTTTAAACTGTGTGATCTTGGGCGCATTGGTGTTCTACTCTCTCTAAGAGGGAGCAGGGCCTCTGAACTTTTTGCTCACAAGTAGACTTTGACTTTCCTGCCTTGCTGAGTGCTTCTAAAGTATTGTGTTGTGTGCTTTCCTAATTTCTGCCTTTTCCCTCCCTTTTTTGATAACTAAAGATGGCACTCCAATAAGCTAAGCGCTCACCTCTGTCTGAAAATAAGTGGTGTTAACTAAGACTTGTCTAATAAGGAATAAGGGATGTGTATATATTAATAGTGACTGTGTTTTGAACCTGCTTACAATAATAGTGCTGGAGTGTTTCTAAGTGTGTCTTTAAATAAATAATTATATACTTGATACCAAAGCTCTGGTCAGTGTTTGCTTGTGCTACTGTATCTTGGTACCTATCTTGTATACTCTATATACTGTCTAACTCTTCTTGAGAGAAGTCTGGCTGCTCAGCCACAGCTACCAGGTACATCTGGGTGGTACAGGCTGCTACCAATTGGGTTTACTGCCAACACCTGTAGTCTTAAGCCTTTTGCAGTGGTCCCTAAGGGAACTGCACAGGTTTCTGCCTAACAACCATCTGTTATAAAACACATCACTTCTATAAATTCAAAACCACACGTAAAATACACTACACACAACCAATTCACTTGGTACAGTATAACTCAAGGTAAGTACCCTATGTTTTAACGGACCGGTGTTGTGAAACAAAAGACGTTACCGGGAATACATATGCGATCACTTTTTGACAGTAATGACAGTTCGGTCTTACTAAAGATACGCGTATCCGCGGCAACAAATGTTACCGGGGCAAAAACACACTTAACACCTGGGTTAACCAGAGAGAGTTGGGGGCAAAAATCATAGGCAATACTTTTGTCAGGGCAGACAGAATCCGAGAATACTTGTTGACAGAAATACAAGAGTCAATAGGCCGGAGCCAGTGTCAAGTGGAACCGGGTTCCTGTTGTCGAGGATCACACAGTCGGACAGTTCAAGATTCAACGTTGCCAGGAGTACTTAGATATTGTCAACAGAGGAAGCAAAAGTTATAAGAAGGAGGGAAGATGAGGACAAGCCTTGGAAGAGGAGAAAAGGGATTCACCCTCGTTCCTCAAAGCAGAACGCAGTACCTTACTCAAGGGAGAAGCTGGTGCCACGGCAGTTGTTCCTGGTAGTTTCCTGCAGACCCACGGTTCCTGGAGCTTTGGTCGTGGGGACGAGAAGGACGTCTGGAGGGGTCTGCACCACACAGGGATAAAGCCAGCGACGGTGAATTAAAAGGTGCGCTCCTTTAAAACAGGAGAGGTGCTTCAGGTGGCTATCCGGACCACTACAGCAGTGTGCAGTGATTTCAACCACGAAGAGGATCCTCTGGCTGTGGAAGATGAGCTGGTTGTCCCCACCAGGCTCAAGGGAAGAAGACTCCGGACTGGATCTTCTCTGGTCGTCGAAGGGTAGATGGCTCAGGACTGCAGCAGGGCTTCACCGGGACGGGGTAGTTGCAGCAGCCGTCTTATTCTCCGCTTCTTTTCGGTTCCTTGTAGTTCCAGTGGCGACTCTGACTTCCAGCCCAAGAGTCCTGCCTTTTATGCGAAAATCCCCCATTCACACAGCCTGGCTGTCAATCACGCAGCAGGGGGGTTGTCCAGCCTGGACAACGACCTCAGCCAATCATGGCAAAGTGCGACTTGGGTTTCCTAGGATACCCTGCGCAGGAGGTGACTACACCCCTCCCTCACATTCAGCCCACCTAGACACCCAGGCGCCTAGAGGAGGGCTTCTTGGCAGAAGCCCGCCAAAAGATAGTGATCAAAGGAGGCAAACCTGGCTTGCCGCACAAAGTAAAACACAAGAAGGACTTTAACAAAAAGAAATGGTGATTAAACCAGACCGGAGCCAAAAGAAAGAGTATTTGGTCAAGCGGGTTTATGTTCGAGGCTAATATAATAGCCTAAAACAGTACCACGTTTATATAGTATAAAAGCGGTAGAAAAGATAGGGTAGATGCCACTGCCACCAGCCAAGTCTAAATGTTAAAAGAGCAAAACAAGGCTCTAGGAGGTACAGATAAAAATGGCTTAGGAGTAACCCTCTCCAGTACTGGATCTGTGGTTAAATGACTAGCTAAGGTTAATGGCAACTTTATCCTTTTCTGGGGGACAGTAGTCCGCCCCAGAAATGGAGTTGGTGGGAAGTATAAAAGACAACCCTGTGTCACTGCACTGAAGGTGCTGTGTAACACACAAAAGAAGGGGGCTACTGAAGTGGTGTACTCCAGAGTCCACAATCACAAAAACAGATGAAATACACATGGCAAAACATGGGTAAGAGTGGGGGAAAAGCTCGCACTCTTACCAAGTGGAAAAAATAACTCCAGAAATCCAGCAAAGCTGTTGGGTGTGACTCACTAGGTAAGGGAAATTAGCCATTGAATGATAATTCTCCCTACAGTGCCCCTTCAGCTAGAAGGCCCCTCACTGTTGCCTTGGCCTCCTCCCATACCGTTTTCAGACGTCTCCCCTGTGTCGTTTATTGCAAAGTATTGGGTGATCTTTGCAGGAAGTCCTGAAATACTGGGTCTCGGAGGAGGCCATCATTGCATCTTCAACGCGGCCATCCCTTCCTTCCTTCTAACCTAGTTGTGACCATCTTGTGGTCTGACCACGTCACTGCTTCCACCTTTGGTGAGGACACCATGGCCTCCTGCTCCCTTGGGACCAGTAGGAGGTCCATTCTAGTGCATGTGTGGTTTGGGAGTGAAAAGGTGT
Source organism: Ambystoma mexicanum (assembly GCF_040938575.1). NCBI lineage: Eukaryota > Metazoa > Chordata > Amphibia > Caudata > Ambystomatidae > Ambystoma > Ambystoma mexicanum. Next base: position 1,607,924,396 of record NC_090932.1, read on the forward strand.
ATCCTCCCGACTAGGAGGAATTTGGACCTCCATTTATCAACCCAGAAGTGGTCCTGCAGCAGTTGGGAGAATGCTTCATGTTCCCTTCCCTTTGATTTGATCTCGTCTCCCTGAGCCGACCACCAGTCCACTATCGGATTAAAGTCCCCTCCGACCGTTAGCCTGCCCCACTGCTCGAGTACTGAGCATGCCTTTCAGAGAAAGGCCACCTGGTGCACATTTGGTGCGTATATGGAAGCTAGGGTGATCAACTGCCCCTCCACTGCCACCAGCCTGCCACCAAAGCCTGTCTTCACCTGCACCTCCCGTAGTTGTATGGCTCATGACAGAACAATCCCCATGCTCTCTTTTTTTAAAAAAACATTTTTTTTCCCGTCTTATGTAACCTCTGCTCCCTTCAGGGCACGCGCCATCTCATGTCTGTAGTGTATATGAATAGTACTGCTGTTTTGGCTATGCGAAACATATTTACCGTGAGCGATCCTTTATTTGGGGGATTCAGTCCTTTCACATTTAGTGTTGCCACCTTCCAGTTAGCCATCGTTCCTTCTTCGTATCCTCCCTCCACTCCTGTCCTTGGTCACACCTTTACCCCAATTTGATTGTGATGTCGCACTGCATTTAGCCTCCCCACCCCCCATCATTCTGTCTCCCATCCCCTGCTTCAGTGGTTCCTCTTCTTTGTTCACCACTTTACCTTTGCCACCCCTTCCCTTCACCTTCCTTCCCCCCTGCCCCCTTACCAGTTTCAGAACTTCTGGGAATACCGGTCGAACCACCAAGGTAGTGGCCCCCGTCCTATCGACCATTGCACCCCCTACTACTCACCCATGTATGTAGCTTTGTTTGACCCCCCTTTCCCCGTTGGGCTTTTCCCTCCTTCCTTTACCTTCTCCTTTCACACCATGGCACCGGGCCTTGACCCCTCTGAAGTTCCCTTGATCTTAAAACTCGAACAGTAACATGGCAATGGTCAACACTCTTTCTTCTTAACTGTCATAACGACACCTCTCCTGTGTTTCACCCCACATCTTCCCTCGGAAGCACAAATGGGTTACTAATAACTAGGTCCCGAGCACGGGGCTTCTAGAACCCCATAAACACAAATAACTCAACAAGCGACCGGATCTCTTCAAGTAGCTTCTGGTCTAGGAGGTGGGGTGTTGAGCTTTGGAAGTTTCCTGGCCCCTTGCACCTTCCATATTCAGTCTTTGGGCCTCCAAGTTCTTGTCTCTTGGATAGCTCTTCACCCTCATTCTTCCCCCTGATGATCTTGTAGGGTCCCTGTTAGCTCCTCTATGCCCCTTTTGATGTCTTCCTCCAGCACCAGGTGGTATCTGTCTCTCCCTCTACTTCGAATATGAGAGCAAAAGGTCTGTATCTCGCCCCTTTCCCCTGGAGCCACCTCGCGTGAGAGCTGCACTTCTTGCGTTTCGAGAGGGTCTGTGCCGTTCCTCTCACCACTCAGGGGCACCTCCAGGCATGCACCCTCCTCCACTGTATGCCGCTGTCATTGACTACGCATCTTCCCCTGGCGTTCCTCCCCCATTCTTACTGGGGTTGTGGTGCCCAGTGCCTCTCGATCCCCAGGCCCTGCCTCCTTGCCTCCAGGGTGAGGGCTATACCAGACACGGTCCTTGCTGCCTGTTCCTGCGTTAGGGCGCGTGGGTGACTGCTCCCCTCCGACGGCTCCTCTCCAATGTCCCTCTGCTTTTGGGCTTCCCTGTTGCAGCCCTGCTCCTTAGTCGCTTGTTTCACCCAGGGGGTCGTGTGGGTTCCCGCTGCTTGGCACGTTCCTCACGGGATTGCCAGCCCCAGCCTCCTCGCTGCAGCTCCCTGGTCTGGACTCACCGGTGCTGTCTCGGCCTGCTGCTTCTCGGTAGCACGGCGCACTTGCCATCTGCTGGGTGGGCTTCACTGTTTGGTGCTCCGTTCTCGGTCACCACGGGCTTTAGCCACCTCTCCCTCAGCCAAATGATGCTGCACCTATTGCGCTGCCCGGGGACCCCTGCAATGTGGTTCTCGGGTCTCCGACTCCTTTACTACTGTGCAGTTTTCTAGGATGGGGGCTGGAGCGTTCTAATCGGGCAACCATCTTTCCTGCAATCCCTGGTGGCCCCCAGAAAGAGAATCAAATGAGTACGAAAGGGCAGAATTTGGAGGAATCGAAGAAGAAACATAAGCGCAACAGGGAGAATGCCTGTCCGGCCAGTCCGGTTTCCTATTTCACACTGGGAGGTTGCGTGCGGGATGTCGGGCTCCGTCTTGAAATAGACCAGACTGCACAAAGAAAAATCTTCGATGTCGTAGTGAGAGGCCAACATCTCCAAAGGGACCATGGGATAGCGGTTCTGACACACAAACATTTTTATCAAATGAGGGTGGAATTGCACATCTGAGATGGAAAAAGCTGCTATCTTTTTTTACTGTAGTATGCCGGTGGCTGAGCATGCAACACTACAGTTTTTAGTAACAATGTAAATTAAAAGAAAATACTACATATCGAAGAACGCCGTACCTGTGGTGGGATGTTTGCATAAGCGCAAGATTGAATCTTTGTGGAAAATGTGCACAGTGGAGATGGAGATTAGACCATTCACATATATACAGATGGTTAAAGTTCACACTATGGCGTGGGAGTGTAAGGACCAATAGGATTCAGCTTGAATAGGGTATGTGGAGGATGCTTGGTATGGGGAAGCAAGAGAAAACTTGGAACTGTATTTTTGTAGGAACACTAATGATTGTTATAGTCTCCAGGCAACCCTAATCGAGAAACACAAAGTTTCGAAGTGTGGTCAGGCCAGAGTTCCCAAAACCTATTATCCAATGTCCATGTCTAAACTATTCACAAAAAGAGTTTCTGGGTAGGTTCATTCAGACGTTGTTACATTCTGGATCTTCCTTTGCCTTTTATTTGTCACCCTTTTGTTCAAGGACCTCTTCCAGTTCTTCCACAGGTTTCTTGGTCTTGACAATCTGTATTAGTGGGCTTCCTCTTGCTCTTTTTCAGTATTCAGGTCTGGCTTTGATCATGGGTTACTGAAATTATCACAACCTGTCCCTCCTGGACCGTAGGCTTTCTCAGGATTCACAGCGGATCAATGGATTTCTCTCCCTCACATTTAGTATCCTTTTCTGGCAGTCAAAACTTTGTCACCCTCCTGCCACAAGGCGTGGAGCGTGGCCTACTAATTCCTCCACGGTTTTAGGTGGTGTCTAGGCCTTCCTGGCCAGAGCGTCCAATGCCTTGCAACTTCCAATCGCCTCCTTCAAACCTGCAGGTATTGGACTGCCTTCTTCCAGGCAGCGTTTCCCCGTAAGGTTACTCCACCATTCTGCCTTTCACCAGAAAGGCACCGTCTCAATTTTCATTTCCTTTATTTTCTCTCCTAGTTTTCCGGGAGCAGTGTGTCTGGCATGTCTGTCCTCTCTACTTTAACCGTTCTTTCCCAACACCTTTTATACACCCTGGGGTAGAGAGGGTTCCCTGAGCTGTCATTCCCATTTGTTATTTGAATTCCATTTGGGACTCCGTAGTACATTCATGTCATTACTAGCCATACATTCATGTCATTACTAGCCTTCTCCAGGTATTGGTTAATCAATTGAGTGTTTGAGGATTGATGCAGGGATGTGTGGTTTAGAAAGTGTCTTGAGCATGCGCTGCCATCTTGGATTCAGTTCTATTGCTAGGAGTAGCATTCCACGGTCTCCTGCCTTCTGGCGTGCACACAATTTAAGAGATGGTGGAAGCGTATTTCTCTCATTGCTCTCAGAGAACCCTTGTCCTACAGCACACATGCCATTCTGTTCCAGTTGTCACTGCCGACCCTTGATAATGCGTTCTGGTAAACTGAGTATTTAAAAGTCACTAAAACACATGGTAGGGCATTCCTTTAAACTGAGTCCTCATGAGCGGCTAGGAACGTGGCATTGGATTATGGTAAACCGAGTGGCTCACTTCCCTCACACATTCCGATGGGGGAGTTTGGGCATGTCACCACACTTCCCTTCCATTTCTGAGGCCCTCTCACAGGGAACCAGCTTAGGTAATCAACGCTGTGATGCTTCTGGCCTTTATAAAGTTTGACCTCAATGGTGTACCGGTAGTAATGCGAGAAACCAAAGGATTACAATTGCGTTTGATTCCTTTTGCCTCACTGTAAGAGTATTGCGTCTGACCTGTCCAGTAATCTACTACTAACAATGGCTTAAATATATAAAAATGATTTCCTCCACTTAATTTGGATCCTTATACTGTCAGGATAACCCACAACTCTTCATAGTATTGGGCTACTAACTGTGGCATGAAATCTCCAGGACCAAAGCCGTAGCATATCTTTTGCCATCTCCAGTGTAAGAGTGAGAGTGACATGATCTGATCTAGTAATTGTGTGTGTCGTGACTTGTGTAATTGTTCCCAAAAGTGGGGTAGAAATCCAGGCGTAATCTATACTGGAAAATGATCTATGCACATGCAAATAAAAAGTGTATCCTTTTTCGTCTCCCTTTAAAGTGAGCCAAATGCCTACTACTAAGGGAAGGTTTATGAATGTTTGCTGTCATCCACCTGAGGGGGTTAGGGGTGGTGCCCATCGATTTGCTCCACTTCTATCCCGGATTGGATCCCATTCCATATTGAGGTCACCCAATATTAACAATTCACCTTCCATAAATGACTCCAAGAGGCCCATCAGGTGTTTCAAAAATTCATCTTGGCCTATGTCCGGGGCACATAATGAGACCATTGTCAAATTGATGGAACCCACCTTTTAAGATTACAAATACATATCTGGCTTCCATATGCGTTTTTGTGCGAGTGACTTGAACCCCGTAACCTTCTCTGATTGCAATTCGTGCGCCTGCAGTTTTATCCCCTGCACATGCTTGAATGATGTCGAGTATTGATGCAAGTGCAATTGACCTTTGTCGTATTTACGGATATGTGTCACTTGAAGCGCAGCATATCCGGTTGGTGCTGCCTCAAGGCGGATTCCACCTTTCTGCGCTTCTGCAGCGTATTCAGCCCCGTGACGTTCCATGTCAAACACTTAATATTGAATCATTATGTCCAATGCGCTGAAGGCTTGATGAAGAATGGTACAATACTAACAGAATATTGAGGCATTTCGATGCCCTGTAGGCGTAACCCCCCCCCGTGTCTAACCACCACCCTAATACTACTATCCCTTTGTATAACACAACTGTTGACCTTACCGACCCACCACCAGCCCCCTGATTGATTCCTCCCCCATTCCAAAAGTTCCCTGGTGCGAATCACAGTTCCTAACCAATTCCGGGATAAACTTAACCCAGCTGCGATCCATATTTTGTCCCAGAGTGTAGTGCATGTCTTTTCTACTTGGCGGCCATTTTGGAAATCACAACATTGTTAACTCCGTTTTTTTTCCCCTTCCTCCCCCGCCACCCCTTGCTCTGTCCCGACCGTAACCCGTATCTCTCCCACCCTATTTCCTCGCCCCACTTTGCCTCCCCCTCTTTTGCCCCATGTGATCCTCCTCGGCCCCCCCCTAACCCTCCTCCCTGCCAATTTGTCCTTCTTGCAGACCTTGAATGTAACTCATGTCTCTGCATTATCCCCTGTCCAAGGCCTCAGCAGTCCTGGCCCCATTGTGCTCCTATTGATTTCTGCGGTCAAATCACCCCCAAAAGTTTCATTGTCCTCAGGCACCATGCTCCTCTCGAGTCCCGAAGAAGACTCCAGAATCCAATCCCATTCTATGAGAAAACTGTGATCCCCCTGGATGTATTAAATATGAAGTAAGTAACTCACTCTAGAGCAAAAAAGTTCCATGCCTACCCGTCGGGACCCGACACCTTCCCCCTTGGCAGACCTGTTATAGCAGCCCTTACATCTTCTGGTGTAATGATGCCCCCCAGCACCTCCCATTCCAGATTGGTGCTCTTATTTTATGTGCATGCTTCAAGGTATTTTTTTTTATTGTTTTGGGCCTCTGCTGTTGGTGGGGGTGGGGGGCTCTGTTTTATAGAGAGAGGAGTAATATCTTGAACGCCCTCATAATGTCTGGAGGAGCTGAGCTTTCTTTGCGCCCCCCCCCCCCTCTGTTTTAATTTTCAGTACCTTTCTTGACGTTTCTTTCTTCCTCAGCGTCCGTGTCAGTAGGAGGTCTGCCTTATTTGCTTTAATATAGTACTTTTTTGTTTGAGGTAGATCATCGAACGTACGGCGGCTTTCGTTTGCAGGACCTCAAGTTTCCCCTTATCAACCGGTACTTTCTTTGGATTCTCCACCCCCCCACCCTCCCTCCATGTACTGTATCTCTCTCTTCATCAAAGCTCTGACCACCGGACCCATCATCCTTCTCTTAGCCAGGGTGATCTATGCCAGGTCCTGGTAAAGTTGCAAGTAGGACCCATTATACGTAATAGCCCTAGCTTTCCTTTCCTTGCCACTGACAGCACTCTTATTTTGCTCATAGCTATGTAGGGCAACCAGCATGTCCCTGGGCCTTGCTCCCGGTTCACCTCTTTGGGCCATATATGTGTTCTTATCTAGTTTTATTCTGGTGCCATCCTCTGTCTATCAGGTCTGCAAATGCCTGTTTGGTCATCAAGCTTAGGTCCTTGTCTCCCACCAAGCCCTTTATCCGTATGTTTGACCTCCTTGACCAGTTCACAAGGTCTTAGCATTGAATCTCTAGATTTTGCGTGACTCTAGATGGGTGTTCCACCAGTTCGTCGATTGTGTCGTCAGTGATCTCCTGGACTGCGTCTTCAGTGGCGTCCACTCTCCTTTCCAATTTACTCATGGCCCCCTTAACCTCTTGCAGGGCCATAGATGCGTATTCTGATTTTGTTAATTTGCGTTTTGTATAGTATTTGCTATTTTGTCCCCAAAGTCTTGAAAGCACTGACGGAGGCCCTATTAAGTGACCACCTGCTTGTTCCCCATATTATCCTGACACCCTTCCGAGACGGGTCGCTACGGGTCCTGCTCACCTTCAAGCTGGGTTCCCCCTTCTTTGTGCCACAGTTTTTGGATGTTACCCTCTTGCAGATTTGGGCGTGTTTCGGGCTTCTTTTCCTCTATTTTTGAACCCTCCCGAAAGACCTACAAAATACAAAGGACCACCTAAAATTCAGGAAACTACTCAAAACCTGTCTTTTCACCACAGAACTAGAAGGAATCCACTGAAAAGGGTAATAAAAATAAAACCTTTTTTAAAAAACCACGACTCGCCGCTCTCAAGCGATACCCCCTCGCCAGACAAAACCCAAGGGACAGGGACCGTTGCTAGAGACGAAGGATCATTAAACACGAACACCTGGCAGGACAGGGAGCGCTTAGAATTCATAGGAAGGGGACCATGCCCTAGGAGCTCGGGAGATGATGCTAGGCAAAGCCCTCTTATGACCAAAGAGCAACCCATAACCTTGGATGGGGGAGGCCCTCACCTCTTGTCCTGCCCACAGATCACTAGACAGCGCAGAACCAGGCGAATGAACCACAGAGAAATGCTCCAGCAGACATCCAGGCCGAAGACACCCAACACAGATGCCTCAACTTTTGGCAGACGCCTCTCAAACCTTATAACAAACACAACCACTCTCCTGCACTGGAAACTGAAAGCATTTCACTACACTGCAACAACAAAACAAACCACACATAGTCTCGCACAACAGCACATGGGAGCCCACAGATCTGGATACCGCACCCATGCTCAGCGAACAGTGCTAACCTAACTGAAGCTGCCAAAGGAACATCACAAATCTCGTTCTGCCTTTATCCCGCTACACCCTTGTAACCAATCTTAACCGCTTAACTTTCAGATCTGCCAGAGCACCACTCCGGTGGTGATAGTGCGTGGTATTAATATCCTTTAACATAACATAATGTGATTTGTTGGGCAGGGTGTATTGTACTAACACTGCCCCCGGTGCCAATCGTGCCTCATCCGGCCCTATGTGGCGCCGCCCAATTGCGTTGTGCTGGGTTTCCTGCCCTGGATAACATTATGGGACTTTGTGGATTGCAGGGGTGTCCCCCGCTTCCATAACAAGCAAAGCAAGGGACAAACAAAGTGAAAAAAAAAATAAAGAGCAAGGACCCCGCAGCACTGGCTCCCTTCCGCATCAGTGAAGGGAACCAGCGTCTCAGAGAGGTGTACCGGTGTGGCAATGGGCGGCACACAATGCACTGTGCCACCAACAGGTATGTTGGGGGTGGGGGGTGGATTGGGGGAATCATGATTTCACTGAGGAGCCGATTTTCGAATACGGTATTGCTGTATTCTGCATTTTATTTTAAACTTTTTTTGTGTTTTTTTTTTTTTTTTTTTTATTTTTAATTAGATTTCGACAAAATTAACAATCTAATCGCATCAATCATAGTTTCCAGCATTGTGGTACATCACCACGTACGTTCAAAGCAAGCATTTGTCATTGAGTAGGTATGGCACAACAGAAAGTACAGTAATATGAATGATGGATTTAAACATTTAAACTAACCCTTCCCTCCACCACCACCTACCCTAATCTCACCCCGTCCTGCCCGTTGAAAAAATAAACGTCAGTACGAACAATATAGCAAGTGGATCCGAAGTGAGCAACATATCTGCTTATTGGGCCCCCTATGCGGGTTTAGCATGTGTTGTCACTCTCCCTTCACGTTACATTTTCTTACCTTTCTAGTGGGGGGTGGTGTGGCCCCAGTCATGTGTACTCCAGTTTTGTGTGTGTTTCATATAAATGACTCGGCTGCTTCTTGGAAGTGAGCTTCCTCAGTGGGTTTAGTGAGACCTTTGAGGGCGTTGTTCTCCATATAGCACATTTTAGTCAGGAGTGCTTCCCAGGATACTAGAGAGGCTGGGCATGGATACTTCCAGGCGAGGACCAGGGACTTAGGGGCTGCAAAGAGTGCAATGTTTATGAACCTGCGTGTTGTGTGCGCCTCATGCTGATGTTCTTGCTGAGCGCCGAATAGCCTTTGGCCAGGTGTCAGCGATATGTCTGCCCCCTGTAATTGTCTGATCAGCCAGAAACCCTTGATTCGAGGACAGGACCAAATCATGTGCACTAGGGTGCCCCGCCCAGCGCATTCTTGCCAGCATTGGGGTGATTGTGTGAGGCCCATTCTGAACAGTTTGCTCAGTGTGTAGTATAGCCGCTGGATAAGCTTCTATTGGAGGTCCTTATTTTTGATGCATAGTGAGACTGAGGGTATGGCCTTGAAGAACTTGTAAATATCCCCTGCATCGAATTCAGTACCTAGGTCTGCGGACCATTGGGACGCAAAAGTGTGGTTGCGTCTGACGTTATTTGGAGTGCAAATGGAGTAGAATGCTTTCAGTCTCTGTAATGAGTTCAGCTTCTGTTCCATTTCTAGTTCGCCGGCTGTTTGGGTAGCTTGCTGTGTTTCCTCTGTGGTATATTTGCAGATAGTCTCCCTAATGGTTCTATATTGGAGCCAATGAGCTTCTCTGAGACAGAGAACCTGTCTGGCCTCCGGGAAGGTAAGTGGTATACCCTCGTCATGGAGGTCTATGACTCGGATATGTGGCCACTCTATGTCTTGTAGGGTGTGGAAGTTTTTGGTTAATTCCGTATTACAGAATAGCCCGTATGCTGATCCAGGCAGACACGTCTCAGGTTTGAGACCCCTGTAAGGATCTCATTTTGTGCCGTTGGTCGAGAGTGGGCCTAATTATCGGGTGCTGCTTGATAGCGCTAGGAAGTCGGTGGTATTACCAAAATTTCAAGAGGCGTGAATGGCTTCAGAAGTGAGAATTCGGCGGTTCTCCAGCTGCAATGGTCTTCCATGTTGAGCAAGCGTTTAGTCCAGCAAACATTGTGCCGCCATATAGTATGTTTTCCATGCCGGGGTGCCAGCCTGCGGTCTGTTTTGCGGCTTGCAGGTCCTCGAGTTTAATGCATGCTTTTTTGCCAAACCAAAAAATGTAAATGTATGGGAATCTACGCCCTTGAGCATTAGTTTCATGGGGGGAAAAGGGCAGTAGCATGGCTAGGGAGTTAATCTTAAAGGTGTTAATTCTGCCAGTAATGGATAGCGGTAACATGTTCCATCTGAGAAGGTTCTCCTGAATCCTATTGAAGATCGGGCGTTAATTCAGCTCCATTATGCCATGTAGGTCGGGACAGATCTGTACGCCCAAATATGTGATGCTCTTAAATTGGAGCTTAAAAGGAGCCACCCCATCAGGGTCCCATGGGATGTCTGCTCTCGGCGAGAGGAATTCTGACTTTGCCCAATTAATAACATTGCCTGCCATGGGGCCGAGGTCTTGCAGTAGGAATCCCAGTCTAGGCAGGGAGCTTTTGTAGTCGTTGATATATACCAATAGGTTGTCTGTGTGAAGGGATACCCTATGTTTCTCTGTGTTTCGCTGTTAGGGAGAATTCTCAATAAATGGCCGATTTCCCCTTAACTAATGAGCCCCTCAGTAGCTTTGCTGGATTTCTAGGGTTTATATTTTATTTTTCACCTGGGAAGAGTGTGAGCCTTTTTCCCACTCTTACATGTGTTTTGCTGTGTGTTTTCACTTTTTTTTGTGTGATCTTGGGCACTGAAGCCTCACCTACTCCAGAGCACCACTTTTCTGTGTGTGTTACACAGCACCTTCATTGCAGTGACACTGGGTTGTCTGAGACTTCCTCCTGACTTTGCTGTGGCTGACTACTGTCCCCCAGAAACAGGTAAGGTTGCCATAAGCTTTATATAGTCACTTTAAACTACAGACCCAGTACACCCCATCTTACATGGAGTACTGGAAAGGGTTAACTCTTATCCCTTTTTGTCTCTGCCTCTTGGAGCCTTGTTTCGCTCCCTTAACTTTAAGACTTGGCTGGTGGTAGTGGTATCTACCCTAACCTTTCTACCACGATTATATTATATAAACGTGGTATTGTTTTAGGCTATTATAGTAGCCTCGAACATAAACCCGCTTCACCAATGGAATTTTATTTTGGCTCCGGCTGGGTTTATTCGCTATTTCTTTTTGTTAGTCTTTCTCGTGTTTTTCTCTGTGCGCCAAACCGGGGATGATTCCTTTGTTCGCTGTCTTTGTGCAGGGTTCTGCACAGGAGGCCTCCTTAAGGCGCCTGATAGTCTAGGTAGGCAGGATGTGAGGGAGGGATCTTCGGACCCCTGCCATGGGTTGCCTTGGTAACCCAAGTCTACTCTTGTCTGATTGGCTAAGGGGACTGGCCAGGCCAGCCACCCTGCTGTGTGATTGAAAGCCAGGCTGTATGAATGGGGGGAAAACTGCATAAAAAGCAGGTCTCTGGGATTGGAAAGACAGTCATCACTGGAACGAAAGAACCAACGAGGAACTGGAAGAAGAGGACCCCTAGCACGACTGAACCGCCCGGTGAAGCTCTGCTGCAGGTCCGAACCTCCAAATCCAACGACAGAGAAGATCCTCCAGGAAACTTCTTCCCTTGAGCTGGTGGGACCAACCAGTTTGCCCAAACTGCAAGCCAGGACCCCTCCTCTGGTCGAATTCACTGTACAGAGCTACAGTGGGCCGGATAGCCAGGAAGGTCCGACCCTGCTTGGGTTTTAAGGAGCGCACCTTTTATTCGTTGTTTTGCTCTGCTGCTGGTTTCTTCCCTGGGTGGCGCAGGACCTTCCAGTCTTCCTACTTCGTGTCAGTCCGACAGTCGCGTCAGGAACCGTGAGCCTGCAGGAACCAGCAGGAACATCCGCCTCAGCTAAATCTCCCTCTCCGTTTTAAGGTACTGTGCAAATCCGGTTGTCTGTTTCGTTCAGCCGCAGTGAAAGTGTTTGAAATCTTTCTCCAATCCGAGGGCTTGTCCTCCTCTTCGAACTAACTTACTCCTAGGTCCCGTCCCCTTTCCTCCATACTTGTGGGACATCTCTCCGTCCTGTGGGACGGGACCGGAGCACTTTGTAAAAAGCATACAAATTTTTTTCAAAAATGTGTCCCTCTTTCCTGCGCGGGGCCCGGCACGCAGCCATAACCCCGCCCACCTTGGCTCCGCCCCGCGCATCGCCCATCAGTCCTTTTCTCCGCTCGACCGGGGCGGACACACTTGCATCCTCGGAAGATTTTCTTCCCTTTTTTTCCTCTCTGGCTCTCGCTAGCGTTCGTTTACTATTCTATGTCTTTCAAATTAGACTTTCCAGATTGTTCATCGTGTCACCGTCGCTTCGCAAGGGCGGATCCCCATCCTTTGTTTAGAGTGTAGAGGTCCGGAACACCGTTGGGACTCCTGGTTTTACTGTGACTCCCATTCATCCAGGCACTTCAACGTCGGTTGGAGCGGTGGGAGGAGGTGTTCCGACGAACTCCTCCTTCGCATTTTCAGGCGTTCATCGACAAGAAGAAAAAATGCTCGGTAAGTTCTTTACTTTTCAGGGCACCCCGACCGGGGGATACCTTCCCGGGTTGCTCTCGGTCCGGGAGGGGTGTTGATCGCTCTGATACCGGGGTGCGCCCTGAGGTGCCCGTTGGGCCTAATAATTCTATCAGAGTTTTCTCCGAGAGTCTCCGTAAGGGGCCTGTGAACACCCGAGTACGCTCCGAGGCCCCTCCTGTGGGGGCTGTTTGTAGACCCAGTTCTACTGAGTCGTGGGGTACCGGAGTTCGCTCTGAGGCCTCTCTGTCGGCTTCCCTCAATAACAAAAGCGGGGTGGGCCCCGAGGCCTTGGCTGGGCGTGTAGTTACCGAACGGATGTTCGAGGCCCGCACAGAAAAGGCTGTTACCGGACCTGGGTCTGAGGTCCCTCGTACAGAGGCTAAACCTACAAACAGTTCTAACAGGCCGGTCAAGGCTTTGTCGGTGAAAGCGCACCGTTCCCGCTCTTGTGGTGACACCAAATCTGTTGAGGGGGCAAAGAAGCAAAGTTCTTCTTTTACCGGCAGTGCTGAGTTCCTTCCTTCGAAGGCTCAGTTGGCGGTTGGTATGTCACAAAAACATTCCAGGCCTCATAGTACCGGCTCGGCCGAGGTTCCTTATGTTAAGGCTAAGATTAAGACCCGTGATCCATCGACTGGGACCCCTGCCTCACTTCCTCACGTGCCGCAATTCCCCTCAGATGAGGACAAAATGGCGCCCGTTCCCGCAACAACTATGGCGGCCATTTTAGGTGCTACCCCTACGACTACGCCATCGGCTTCTGGTGTAGGGCTCGGTCTCTTGGGTGAACCTAAGGTCCTTTGTGCGCATCCTTACCGGCCGGTTTATGATTGGAACACCCGGATGCCTCTTCCGCACAATGTTTTGTTACCCGCGGGTGCGGCTCCTTGATTTATGTGGATACGTCGGTGGAGGGCCCGGTGTGGCACCTTTCTCCGTTACGTCCCTGGATTTGTCCACCTCATGAGAGCCCTCCTCAGGTCCCGAAACAATCTCCTGAGGATGCCTTTTTCGGTAAATTTCAAGCGATTATGCGCACCGACCCCATGAGGGAATATTTCAAAGGGCTTTTCAAGGAGATATGTCCCCTGGCGCCTCCGGCTCCACCTGTTCCTCGGGTGGTTCCACCGGCGTCTCCCTTGCCCGTGTTGCCCCTTCCATCCCCCCCTGCTCTCCTGCCTTTGCCTCCATTGTCCCCAGTGGACAAGGCAGTGCCTGACATGGCTCAGCAGGATCCTGACCTGTCAGATGACCCTCAAGGTGATCAGGACAACAAGGACCTTCCCCGCTCTATTGGAGCCTTTCATGACCGGGTACTAGACATGATGAGTTTCTTAGATGCTCCGGTGCCTGTGGCACCCGCTCCGCAGGAGGGCGTGCTTTCTGGGGCGTTCACCCCGTCTCCCTTGGAGCGTCCCGGCCTGTTCCTGCAGAAGGACGTTCTGGTCAAGGTCCGAAGAGTCTGGGAAAAGTCACACTCGGGACTTTTTGTCAATAAAGAGATTGACGCGAGGTACAGGCTGCATTCTTCGGAAGAGGTGGCTCTGTCGTCTTGTCTGCCTCCCTCCTCTACGGTGGTGGCTGCGGCCACTTTGCAGTCCAGGCCTGCAGCATCCTCTTCCACGACGGCTACTCAGGTTCTGGGTAAGGAGGACAAGCTCCTCGACTCCCTCGGGAGGAAAATCTTCGCCAACTCGGCCTTGCAGCTTAGGCAGGCCAACGCCGAATTGATATTGACGGGAGCTAACATGCGGATGTGGAAAGGTCTGTCGGAGTTTGAGGAGCACATCCCGGTCAAGAAGCTGGAGGACTTCAAAGGAGGCCTTTCCGATGCCAGGGTCTTGGCCCAGGATCTCCTGGAGGCTGCGGCTCATCACGTAGACACCTCGGCTCGGGGCCTCATGCTCGGGGTTGATACCTCACGGCAGGCGTGGCTGCATGCCACTAAATTTTCTAAGGAAGTGCAAGACAAGGTGTTGGACCTTCCATTCGATGGTAAGGAGCTTTTTTCATTCTTCTACTGAGAGCTCAGCAAAACCAAGGATAGCACTCAGACGGCTAAATCATTGTCGGTTCTGGTTAAACCTCCTTTCAAATCCCAGAGACCGTTGTCGCAAAGTCGACCCTCCTCTGGTATTAGGGGCTTCCTCGACCGCAAATCTCGACGCACACGAATTTTCTCCCGCTCCTCAGCCTCCTCATCGAGTTCAGGTGACATCGCCTCCGATAAACCGGCCAAATGAGGGTTTTCAGCGCACGCACGAGACCCCAGTGGGAGGACGCATTGCGTCTCATTGGGAGGCGTCGCAGACCATCACAGAAGACAGATGGGTCTCGTCAGTCGCTCGAGCTGGCTTCTGCTTACCTTTACCCCCTACCCCACCCCTCAACCATCCTTTGCTGCTGTCGGGCTCACCCTCCCTCAAGGCCAAGGTTCAGAAACTTCTGGACCTCAGAGCTGTGGAACCCGTTCGCCTTGAGGAGAGGGGAGGGCTTCTACTCCCGGCTGTTTACGGTGCCCAAACCCAACCAGGCGGGCCTGCGCACCATCCTAGACCTTTCCCAGTTCAATCTCTTCCTACCCCAAGAGAAATTCAAGATGATCACACCCGGCCAGATTAGCTCCTCTTTGCAGATGGGAGATTGGCTCAGTGTGGTGGATCTTCAGGATGTGTACATGCATTTCCTGATTTGAAATCCACACAGGAAATATCTCCGCTTCTCTTTGGGAGAGGAGCACTTCCAGTTTCGGGTGCTTCTTTTTGGCCTCAGCTCGGCGCTGCGTGTCTTCACAAAGATGTCAGTGATAGCGGCCTATCTTCGTCTCCAGGGTATCCATGTGTATCCTTACTTGGACGACTGGCTCTTACGCAGCCCATGTCAGTTGGCAGCAGCGGGCAACCTCCAGTCTCTCCTTCAGCTCCTGTTCCATCTTGGGCTGTCGGTAAACTGGCGGAAATCCTCCATGACGGTCTCACAGGACCTGATCTTCCTGGGTTTTCTTTGGAACACGATCAACTGCAGAGTGTATCTGACCGGGGACAGAATGGCGGATCTGTTGGTTACGTGTCAGATGTTTGCGCAGTCAGAGAGCATGTCGGCCTGGTGGTTCCAGAGGCTTCTGGGCCTCATGGCCTCGTGAGTACTGGCTCTTCCTCTTGCTTGTCTCAAAATGAGACGGACCCAGATGACTCTTCGGAGCTCATGGCGTCAGGCAGTGGATCCGGATTCCATGCGGATAATGATTCCGGATCCCATGAGAGTGGACCTGGATTGGTGGTCATCTCTCAGCAATCTGTCTGGGGGCGCGGGGTATCAGGACCTCGTCCCCACGGTGACAATCACAACAGACTCCTCCCTCCTCAGGTGGGGTGCGACGTTAGATCTTCTTCAGGTCTCGGACCTCTGGTCGCCTCAGGACAAGCTCCTGCACATATATCATTTGGAGCTTCGGGGTGATCTTCCTAACGCTCAGGGCTTTCAGACCGCTCATTGTCAACAAGGTGGTCCGCATAAGAACGGACACTGTGGTATCAATGTATTACATAAACAAGCAAGAGGGAACGAAATCCCCCCCCCCCCTCCCCTCGTGGACCTGTCCATCCAGATTTGGGAGTGGGCCGTGCTTCATGTTGTCTGGCTGCTTGCAGTGCACATCCCGGGCCAGCTGATTGTCACAGCGGATGCCCTCAGCCGGCAGACAGTGTCCAGCTACGAGTGGGAGTTGAAGGCGGAGGTCCTTTCATGGATGTTCTCGCGTTGTGGCACACCCGAGGTGGACCTTTTCGCTACGGTGGTAAACAAGAAGCTTCCTCAGTATGCCTCCAGAGGGGGGCCTGGGAGCCTCCTCTCTGGGGGATGCTTTCGAGATTCCATGGCACAACATGAGAGCTTATGCCTTCCCGCCTCTGCCTCTAGTTCATCGAGCAATTTGGAAGTTGAAGAACTCTGTGAACTGTTCCCTTCTGCTGATAGCTCCGTGGTGGCCGGCCAGGTTTTGGTTCTCAGAACTTCAACACCTGTCGGCATATCCGCCGATCAGGTTACCAGTAACTCCCGATCTTCTTGACCAAGGGGAACAACAGATGTGGCACCCCTCCCCACAATCACTCAGCTTGGCGGCATGGTGCCTGAGTTCAAGTCTTTAGAACATCTTAACTTGTCTGTGGATAACATGCGTATTATCCAGGCAGCCAGGAAATCCTCGACCAGATCTCAATACAGGAGTAAATGGCTCGGGTTCTGTCATTGGTGTTTGGAGAAGAAGTTGGATCCGAGGGTGGCCACGATGGACACAGTGCTGTCCTTCGTGTCTTTCCTAGCAGAGTCAGGGGGGTCATGTTCTGTCATGCAGGACTTATCTCTCAGCGCTTTCCGCTTACCTTTCTATAGACCTGTGTTCTTATTCTCTAACTAACCTAGTGGTGAAGAGGCATTTTGCTGGCTTGACACGCCTCTACCCTCTGGTGCGTAATCTGCACCCGCCATGGGACCTTAATGTAGTCCTGATGGCGCTGTGCCATAAACCCTTTGAACCAATGGCTACGGTAGACCTCAAGCACTTGTCTTGGAAAGTGTCTTTTCTGGTCGCCGTCAGTGAGGAGAGTGAGTGAGCTCCAGGCATTGTCGGTGGAGCATCCTTTCTTGGTCTTTCACAAGGACAAGGTAGTCCTTCGGACAAACTCGGCTTTCCTACCGAAGGTAGTGACCGAATTCCATCTGAATCAGTCGATCTCCCTTTCAGTCTTTTTTCTGAACCCTGCCTCAGGCTGAAAGAGTTCTACACTGTCTTGATGTCCGAAGAGCTCTTAAGATCTACCTGGACAGGACATCTGAGCTTAGGAGTTCTTCTCAACTTTTTGTGACCTTCGGTAACCCTCAGGGCAAGCCAGCGTCTAAGGCAACTATTTCCAGGTGGATTGCCGCCTGCATCAGTCTTTCACCGTCCAAAGGCTGAAACCTCCTAAAGGTATCCATGAAATATGTTCCCTGGGAGTCCATCGCTAGGGCAGCTACTTGGGCCTCCCCATCTGCTTTCTGTAAGCATTACTGTCTCAACATGACGCTCAGTTTGGTCAGGCTGTGCTGAAGAACCTGTTTCAGTAAAGGGTATTTCCATCCACCTGTAGTTCCTGTAAGGAGTGCTTGGGAATTTCCCACAAGTATGGAGGAAAGGGGACAGGATGCAGGAGTATTACCAGGTTACTCACCGTAGTGACCACCTTACTCCTAGTCCATAGTCCCCTTTCCTCCATACACCCGCCCGCTGTCACTTCTAATAAGGTTCCTCTGTTATTGCTAATGGGTCTGTGACCCGGCGATAGAAAAGGACTGATGGGCGATGCGCGGGGTGGAGCCAAGGTGGGCGGGATTACGGCCGCGTGCCTGGCCCCGCGCAGGAAAGAGAGGAGGGACACATTTTCAAAAAAAATGTGGATGCTTTTTACAAAGTGCTGCAGTCCCGTCGCACAGGACGGAGAGATGTCCCACAAGTATGGAGGAAAGGGGACTATGGACTAGGAGTAAGGTGAGTAACCTGGTATTTCTACCAACCAACCTCGTCCGGAATCTGTGCCACGAACTTTACCGCAAACTACATTGAACTCTATTATCTTGAGCAAAAGACTTTTGAACCATTGACTTTGGCCCTAAGCCTTTTCTATCTGATTTTAATCTTGTAGTCTCTCTTGTTCAATTGCCCTGAGTACTTACCTGTTGGGTTTGCCTATTTTCTTATAACTGCCTTTCCCTCCCTTTAAAATTGCTGGAGTGCCATTTTGCTCCCACTTCATTTTGTGAGCTTAACTTGTCTGGAATTTAAGGGAAGTGGTGTGGTGTATTTATGATTGTGATTTCTTAACTTGCTTATAATAGTGAAATGTTATACAACTGTTGAGTAAATAAATATATATTCTTTTACTTAGAAACCTTGAGTCAGTGTTTGCCTGAACTATAGTCATTTCTGCCCCTTGTGTAACCATTTGTACTGCTCACTTACTCTTGAGATAAGTCTGGCTGCTCCGCTACTGCTACCACTATAACTGTGTAATACAGGCTTGTACCAAAGGTGAAGCTGTACTGTCACTTGTAGTCTTAATTGTGTGTAGTGTTCCCAAAGGGTACTAAATATAATTCTGCCTAACATACACTTAGCACCCGACCACCCAGGTTCTGCTCGGAGCTTAACCACCAGAGGTTCTATGGTGAGAGCGTATATAAGAGGCGACAGTGGGCACCCCTGGTGTGTACCCGAATAAAGAGGGGACGTGACGCCATTGGTGATAACTGAGGCAGTAGGGTTTGTGTACATGAGTCGTACCATATTGATGTAGTCGGCAGGAAACCCATATTTGCGTAACATTTGAAACATAAAGTCCCACTGGACCTTGTCAAAAGCCTTTTCGGCATCCAGTGCCAAGGTCCCCTCCTCTGGGCCGGTCCCGGCAGCAGTGACCTGCAGGAGACGTCTGACATTGTCATTGTCATCTGAGTGTCTGCCATGAATAAATCTTGTCTGGTCCTTGTGGATTAGAAGCGGGAGAAGTGCTTCGATGCGCCAGGCACTTTGAAAACATTTTTGCGTCTGCATTAATCGGAGATATGGGGTGCTATGAACCACATTCCTTCTGGTCACGCCCTTTTTTTTGTGGAACAATATAATTTTAGCGTTGAGCATAGAGCGGGGTAGATGGCCACTGGTTGCAGCATCCATAAATACTGTCTTCAGTGTAGGTGCAAGTCGGTCCTCCAGAGACTTGTGCAAGTGAATGAGGAGACTGTCTGGCCCGCCACCTTCCCTGAATTCGGGGACCTAATAGCCTGCGTTACTTCTACCGTAAGTGGTGCGGCAAGCTGGTCGGCCTGGGGTAGGATCAGTTGGGGAGGTCGACAGACGCCAAAATGTCTGAGATACGCTGAGGGTCTATTGGAGCTACCTTAGCGTACAGCGTACCATGGAATTTTGCGACCCTTTGATAGTCTCGTCACGCTCTAGCACTTTCCTGTTCAGGTCCCGTATGGCTTCGATCGTCTGTGCAGCTTGTTTGTTACGCGGGCCAAGCGCCATTAGATGCAAGGGTATATCTCTGTCCGTGTGGTACGTTTGTGACCAGCTGGTAAAGGATTTCTAAGCACGGCTGTGGTCACGCGCTTCAGATCCATTCTAAGTTTATTGAGCTTTGTGAATTGAGGGTCGCACATATGTGTATGTAGCTTCTCTTTGGTCAGTATGTCTGTTCTAAGCTGTACTGCCTGTGCACCCCAACTCTTCAGTTTGTGGGACCACTTAGATATACATTCCCCCTGCATATATGCCTTGTAAGCATCCCAGCAGGTTGCCGCTTTGTAATATATCCGTGTCCCCCTCCAGGTGTATGCGGAAGTCAGGATAGCCCAATGTCTGCAGGTTCAAGCGCCACTGTGGTCTCATATGAGGGGTAGCTGGCAGGCCGATGCGCAGCACAACTGGTGCGTGGTCAGATAGGGTAGTGGCCATAATATGATGAGGTGGAGTGTGTTTGATGGCAGGAACCAGTAGTCCAGCCTGGAGTAGCTGTTGTGTCTGTTGGAATGGAAGGTATAGTCCCTTTGGTGTATGTGTGTGACTCGCCAAGCGGCTTTGAGTTTGAGCTCAGTCAGAAGGGATAGGAGGGTTGTAAGTTTCCTTTGGGGCGTCTGTGATGAAGTGGCAGAGTGTTGCCTGTCTTCCGTTGTGACCAAGGCTATGTTCAGGCCCCCCCCCCCCGATCAGGAGCAATGCTCCCATGTATGGGGCGCACTTAGCAACGGTAAGCATGAAAAAGACTTGTCTTTCCATCGTGGGTGCATAGATATTGATAAGGGTTATATACTGCTGCTGTATTCGCCCTTCTTGCACCAAGGCATACCTGTCCGCCCCCCCATCTACCAGCACATGCACCACCTGGAAAGGGATTCGCTTGTGTATTAAGATGGACACCCCCCTCTTCCCTTGACATGGGGAATATACTGCAACCCACACCCAACACCGCCTTAGCTTTTCCGATTCTATAGCGTTAAAGTGGGTTTCTTGCGAAAAAGATAACGCCCTGCATATCCCACATAAGATTAAGCATCCTCTTCCCTGTGATCGGGGGACCCAACCCCTGGACATTGAGTTATGAGTGTGAGATAGGTTGTCTTTGACTTAAGAGGGGGAGCCCATAATTTGTACACTCGCCATTAGGGCCTGATCCTTCGGTCCAAGTCCGACATAATAGTTCAGCGTTAGGAGGAGGACAATTTTCTGTAATAAACATAACCCCCAGAACCAGAATATAACCGTGTAACATGTAACTGGGACCCAGTACCGGGCAAATAGAGCCCATGCTTGCGGGAAGCCAGTGTAGGTCCGAAGGACCACCCTGCTCCTCCTGCATACCAACAACCCCAGGAACGGGGCCGTGGCCAGATATAGCAGCAAAAGGAAATATAAAACTTAGTACCAACCATGTAACCATAGGGGGTATGGCCATAGATGCCGTCTGCGACCTCCCGCCCATGATTATCAGGTTGACGCCGTTCAAGGGTGGACTTGGGTTGATCATGCAGCACGCATGGGGGTGGTTTGGCCATCCGTTTTCAGCATGTGTCCTTGTCAGGGTCCGGCTTGAACGAATTCCACAGGAGCTGATGCTGGCCCCACAGACCCTCACTAGGAGTTCACCTCTCAACCCTAAAGTAAAGCTGAGCTGAGAACCCCAAGAAAGGGAAAGGGGAATTTGGATAAAATAACAACGGAGACACTGCAGCCCTGCAACCGTCTGGTAGACTCTGGTATCTGTAGTAAACAAATACACTTAGTTACTTATACATTAGTGTAGACTTCTTATCTTAAATTATTTTGGAAACAACTCTAACTTTAGTTTAAGACTTCGAGGTTAAATATATGCATGGAGTATAGAACAATTGTAGTACTTTAGAGCATATTGTCACTAGCCATTCAAGTCTCTTTAGCATCCTAAGTAATCTCTTACAAGCAGTTCACTGACTTAGATATTCTTGTTTGCTTCTTAAGAACATTAAACTCTATGAGATTTGAGTTTTAAATACTTTTAAAAACAATGCAGTCTTTTCTAATGAAGTATTGAATTCCTTTTGCGTGAAGGTTACTAAAATGAAACTCGTTAACTTTCTTGAATGCTGCTGCTCCTGCGTCTGCGTGTGAATCGTTCCTTTTTACAAGTGCAAACGTTTTGAGATTAACACGTGAATTCACAAGGCGTGAAAATTGTCCTTGCGCTGAAAAAAATCACACGCGCACCGTATTAAAGAGAAAACACGTACACGCGCTAAAAGCACACGTGCACCTTAAATAATTCACGTACGCGTGTAAAACGTGCACGCGATGAAAAATCACACGCAATGTAAAAATGGACTCGCGCTCTATCGCAGCCAAACACCAGCTGTCGTACGCAACGTCACTCACGTGAAAATTGTACACCCGCTAAAAGCAACTTGAGCTCTGTAAAAATGGGCTTGCGCTCTATCGCTCTGCATACCCGCGCGCTCCCATAACGACGTTGCTGAAGTCACAAGGCATCACGCACGCGTTAAACAGTCTTGAAACACTTTCCATGTAATTTATAACCTCAAAACTTGCGCGCACAGTCTTTACACTTGTCTGCTTACTGTATTTAAACTGTAAACTTATCTTGGTTAATATTAAACTTCTTAACACTTTAACTTCTTATTAGAAAAGTGGAAATTCTCTGTGAAAATCTTTAAGCTTTAAAAAGAACGATCCCACCTGAGGTCTTCTTGTTCACTCTGGCTCAGCCAGCGATTCTCTTACTTCTCTGGTAAATCTTCTGAACTCTGAAAGGCCTTACTTAAGGAGCTTAACAAATGTACAACCAGCCACTGAATTTCTTCGGATGAAGGGCAGTTTAGAATCTTGCTCACCTCACAAGAATCAAACCCATTGTCCTTTCCACCAATCGGGCAAACCAAACATATCATTGTTCCTTTAACCAATCAGATTAAGTTTCTTTCTCTCCATCTTGACTTGGACAAGCACAATGTTAATTCTATGTACAAACTCTTTCTGACTACTACTCAGCCAATTCTATGTACATACTCTTTCTGATTACTAATCCAGCCAGCCCTGACAGTCCTGAGGCAGCCATTTTGCCGTAAGAGAATTGTCCTGGTCTCTCCAGTCTGGGGTAATTCCCTGTTGTCGTGTTGCCTTCACCAATCCCTATCGAAGGACTGCATAGTTAAGACTGGTAGAGTGTAAGGCAGTCAGGCCATCACCCTGGCATTCCCGTGCCATGCCTCTGGCCCTCAGGCCGCCGTCCCAATCCCTTGCAGCGTCCTTGTGGGCCCTGCCAACGTTGTGGCCTAGGAGGTGATGAGAGTGCCATGTTGGGGTTCCAGCTCTCAGCGGAGGGGAGCTCCTCTGAGACAAGTTCCCGTCGTTTCAGGAAGCGCCAGGCACCCTCTGGGTCCTCAAAAGAGTGCCACTGTTTATCGAGTTAGATGCACCAGGTTGCTGGGAATTTGAGATAATGTCTATGATCTGTCACGTTCAGGGCATCGAATATGGGATTGAACCCCTTCCTGCGCCTAGAGACCTCGATGGAGTAATCATTGAAGATCTTGACCTCTGCTCCCTCAACTCGTAAGGTGCCCACCAATCCAGTACGCCCTCAGTATAGTTAGTTTGTGCAGGAAGTTCAGTAGGCGCATTTGTATGGAAGCATCAGTTTCTTTGTCTGGGAAGAGGTCATACGTGTAGGATTCCAGGTCTGGGCCATCTGTATTTTTGGGCAGACCTACCAGGTGCAGATTGTTGCATCGTAGCCTGTTTTCTTGGTCCTCAATCTTTTCCCGATGTGTTGCACCTCTCTGATCAGCCCGTCCATGTTCGTAGCTACAGAAATGCCATTGTCTTCAAGTGAGCTGATTTGTTGTCCGATCCGCTTGTGCATGGAGTCTTGTTTGCACATCTTGCAGGTTTCGGTCAGACAGTGGAGGCCGAAGGATGTCCCCTCCCCCCCTAATCCCCCCTCACCCCTCCTGTGAGCATCATTAGCCCGACCGGACAGCAGCAGAGCCGGGGTGCTATTCCCAGCTCTATTCCCAGCGCTGTTCCTAAGGTTGTGGGCAGTAGTCCGCAGTGCTGTGCGCCTTTCTGCTTGCTGCCCGGGATGTACTTGCATGTGTTATGGCCAGTAGCGAATAGTTCGGTCGGCGGAAGCGCATGCCGAGGGCTGGGTGTTCCCTGGTAACCTCGCCCTCCAGTACCTAGTGGCCTGCCTTCATCAGCTTCCAAAGCGGCACGCCCCCCTGAGCCGGGTGTCGGGCAGTCAGCGTAGCTGCGCTGGTCCGCCGAGTGGGTTCAGCGGTGTGTGCTGGGGTTGGTGGGCTGTCTTGCAGCGGTCTCTTAATCAGGCTCCTGTCTAGTGGTGTGAGCCGCAAGCTGTGGCAGCCGGGCTGTGGGTCCGACAGTATCCCTGTCAAGCCGATCGGATCTTTGTCGGTGCCCTACCTGGATATGGAGGCAGCTAGTGGTCCAGGATTTGATCGGTGGTATCCCTGTACATTCTGTGTCCCCTAGCTCCCTATACGGCAACCCATGGGTGATGCAGGTATATTGTGCGTACCAATATTCGGTGGCACAGAGCTCCTCTAGGTCGCCGCCATGTTGCTCAGGCTCTCGAGCACCCCCCGTATTTGGCAATTTTACCACTCAGTAAAATCACGGACATCCGGGTTATTCACCTAATTTGTTTGGTCCATGTAGGTTTTTATTACATTCAACACTTATAATAACTTCAGGGTTTTATTCAATTTGGTATTCGATATGCATCCAGGCCGCTTAGTTTTAAAGATCCATTCAATTCGGTATTCAATATATAAGGCTGTGGGCTGTGCAAATCCTCTGGGGAATTTGCCGGCGTCCTGGCGCTTTGTCCAGTCCCAACACTGCTGCCTCCTCTGAAGAAAGGTCTCCTGCTGGTCTTTCCCACACAGGCCTCCCTGTTTCTCTGTTCTGCTGCACTGGTCTCTCTTGATACACCTGCAGCCCCTTGACAGGCTGCAGGTTTGGATCACTAATGAGACTTGCCTAAAGGGACATGCCTGACCCTCATAGTGCTTTGTAGGCATCTTTCTCGTCCCAGTACTAAGGTGGTGAAAAGGTGTACTGTTCATTCCTCTTCCTCGTCTCAGTACTGTTTTGTGTAATGGGGAAAGTAGGGTAACGGCTTTACAACAACCTATAAAGTTTGGGCGAGGGTTTGGTTGAATCTCAATAGGACAAGAGGGATACCATGTCTATCCTAAGGGTATCCCACTCCCATTCTCCAGGGACTCTCCACCCAGGTGATCCTACCTCACTTCTCCACCCCCAGGGTCGGGATCCAAGAGCGACGGCCTTTCCCTGGCTACCTGAGAAGAGTATGCAGGGGTTTTAGGATTGAGAATACCCTCAGGTTTCTCACAGTATCAAGTTAGCAGGTTTGCTGTGAGGACCTTTTGACCAACCATTCTGAGGAATACCATCTTACTTCAGACTTTCCATGGCATGTTTCTATGCTTGTCATTTAGCCACTGTACTGTGTATTAATCTCCTTGCTGTCTTTTGAACTGTATTGCTAACTTGTGCTTTTGTCTCCATAGGCTGAGACACAGGAGGACCTCCTTTCTGCGATTCGTACTTGTAATAGGCTGTTTGGAACTTTGCTGGAGAGGGGGGAGCTTTTTGTTGGTAGATTGCCTGAGGAGGACGACAAGACCACAGATGGTAACTCAATATTGATCGCCTTGTGCCACGCTGCTTTTTAATGTGTCATTTGTATGTCGAAACCGAGTTAATCACGACAGACATGCAAACTGTAGTCTCCACCTTTGCTGTCTTTTATCCTATATACACACACCATTGTTTTTTACTTTGAAAAAGGGGAACAGTAGGTTGGGTGTATCAGAAAGGCTCATGCTTGGCTCGGAAGGCTTTATTTTGAGTAGGTGGCGCTAGTCAAGGAGGCGTGCGAACCAAGGAATGCCTGCTCAGTCTTTTGTGGCAGACTGGTGTTCATAGACAGTTTGAACTTGTTGATGGTTAGTTCCTTACTCTTGAATGGCCACAAGGGTTACAGAAGGTTTTTTTCTCAACGAACGATGATTCCATGTATTGGTGGTGGTGGTGGTGGGTGGTGGGTGGGTGGGTTGGATGAGTTGGGATACAAAGTGTAACTGTGACATCACCCAATCTCAGCTCCTACCTACCCTGAACAATCATTAGTGTTTCAGATCATTCAAAACACGGCTGGTAAAAGAATTTAGTAGATGGGCAGGAGTTACACCGGTCCTCCATTTCTTTACTGCTTCCCATTGTCACAAAGCCTGGAATTCTGATTTCTTCTATGTGGCTTTGGAGCTAAATTGTCTGAAAAAGACATTTAAAAAAAAAAGCTTTTTTAAAAAAATGTTTTTATTGCATATTAGTTTAATACAAAAAATGTTTGCAAAACATCCTCATACTCCTAAACTTTGTTCGGTCTTTAATTTAGACCCCCCCAACCCCAGCAATCCTCCAGTATCCAGTAAAGCAAAACGGTCCTTTTAAAAATGTAAGCTGCGATGGTCAAGGCCGTCTTCTCCCCTCTAAGCAGCATGGGCCACCAGTCCTCTATAGATAGCATAATGTAACCTTCCATAAAACAAATAACATGTCTTGTTCTGATCAATGCTAAAGCCAAACAGCTCATGAACAGGTGAGGGATGTTTTTGACTGAACCTGGAATCTTGCAGAGTCTACAGCACAGTGAGAGTACCCGTTGCAGATTCACTGACAAAACTTCCTTTGTTTTAAAGAGATTGATATTATATGGCATTTGTAACGTGCCTATCCACAAGTGTTTCGATGCGCGATGAGGCAAGGGAGGGGGAAACGGAGGGAAGACAGACAATGATCTTACTAGGCCAGGTGTCATCACGCACATGCATGGGAAGTGGGAAAGGGATAAGTGCGGGGGAAAGAGGGAGTGGAAAAGTGCAGTACATGGGATAGTAGCATAAATAAGATAATAAAACGGCCGGATGGTGGCAAGTGCAGGTAAGAGCAGACATAAGTGCTGGTAGGGGGACTGTAGGAATACAGAACAACAGTCCTCGTGTGCGGGGGTTGCCAGGGAGGCAGTGCAGGTGGGCAATCGGCGGTGCCGGGGCCTGAGATCAGATGGGGGGGGGGAATCGGGGGAGGGGGGGCCGAGATCAGAAGGGTGGCCAGGTAGCCAGTGCAATTACAGACAGGAATTCAGCAATGGAGGGGGGGAGAGCAAGCAGAAGCAAAGAGGAATGTTTTGAGGTGCTTCCAGAACCAGAGATGGTTCTCTTCAAGTTTCAGGGAGGCAGGAAGGCTGTTCCAGAGGGAGGCCCCTGCCGAAGAGAGAGATCTTGGAGAAGCGACTGTCCCTGGGGGAGTTGGAGGCAGATGAGCGAGGAGCTCGAGTAGGAAGATATTTGGGAAGAGAGTGTTGAAGGTATTGCGGCCCCAGGCCCCAGAAAGCCTTGTGGACAATACAGAGGGTTTTGAACTTAATCCTCGCAGCCACTTGGAGCCAGTGCAGAGATTTCAGTCCTGGAGAGATATGATCCCTGGGCTTGAGGCCAAGGACACGTCTTGCAGTCTGGATAAGAGGGCGGAGAGTAGAGGCAGGCAGATTTGGATAGAGGCTGTTACAGTAATCCAGCTTGGAGAGGACCAGGGCTCTGGAGACAGTGAGCTTCTGTCTGGGGGAAGGAGAGGAAGGGAAGAATACCTCTGAGGAGGTGTAGCTCATAATCTGACTTCTTAAGAGATGTGAGGAGAGAAGGAGAGAAGGAGAGTGTGGAGTCGAAGGTGACCCCCAAGGTTTTTAGCCTTGCAGGTGGGAGCAGGAAGAGGGCCAAGCGAGAGCTAGAGGGAAGGAGGGAGTGGGTGTGCCAATGAGTAAAATCTCAGTCTTACTGGCATTAAGGCAGAGGTCATTGGCTGCACACCACTCCTGGATAGCAGACAGTCGGAGATGAGGGAAGGAGAGGAGGAGGCCGAGGGTAGCCTGAAAATGAGCTGGGTGTCATCCGCATAGCACTGAAATTTGGGCCAGAGACCGACGATGCAGTGGGCTAGGAGTGCCAGGTATTGGTTGAACAGCCATGGAGAGAGGTTAGATCCCTGATGGACACCACAAGTAGAGAAAAAGATATCGGAGAGGAAGTTGGACCTGGGAGGGTGGTTCTGAGAGGAAAGAGGTCAGCCATGCCAGAGTCTGGCCAGTGATACCAAGGTTATCACAGAGACGGTTGAACAGGATGGCATGGTTGAATCTTTCAGTCTAATCCTCATGAATTGTGTCCTGTAATTGGGGTCTGGGAATTTCCGCAGGTACTCTGGCATGTTACCCCTGCATCTTGTTTCTGTCGCAGGATTATAAGAGTTTGCAATTGTTTGCCGCCTCCATTTGTTGTTATCCAGTCTAGGGTCCATAATTTTTTCTTGGCCTTCCCTGGATTACAGCTGAGTTCCTCCACTGATGTGCCTAGCAACTCTAGAGAATTTTTACAATATGCTCCCCAATTCACCAAGGCGCTCAGCTCTTACGATGACCAGCATTGGTGCTGGCTTCTCATTCCTACATTTCCCAAAAGGTTCAGATGTTTACAGTCAGCCGCTGCTTTCAGAGAACCAAACCATAGTTCACGTCTGATTTCCTGAATTGGGACAGATCTTGGTAGACCCAGAAACAGTTTCTAGAAAATCCCCTCCAGAGAAGCAGTGTTTGTTTAGGAAACCAGAGCAAGGCCTCTGCTCCGTAGGTCAGCACCGGCAACACCTTTGCTCTATACATCTCGGAAATAGGTAGTAGTGAATACCGGCAATACCTGTTAGAATTATGGCCTGGTTTGCCAAAGCAGTTGCTTTCCCATTTAGAGAAAGCAGGGTATGCGTTTCCACTTCTAGACTGCTAGACTGCTAGAGATGGGAACCCCCTAGATGCTTAAGATTCCACAATGTCGGTTGCCTCCGCCCCCAGGAAGCATCCGAGGGATAGCTTCCTCGAGGCGCATCCCTTTTTCATTGTTAGGATCTTGGTTTTCTCAGTGTTAATTTGAATATTTTCCAATGCGTACTCGTTCAAATGTTTCTTTGTAATCCTATAACTGTTTGATATAGGAGGACTAGATCGTCTGCATACAATAAACGGGGCACCTTTATTCCAGCAACTGAGGGCGAAAAACATCTGTTTTTTTTTTTTCTCCATAATGTTGGCCAGGTCAGAAATGTAGAGATTGAATAATGCTGTGGACAATCCCTGCTTAACTCCTCGCTGGTTGGAATGTCCTCACTTGGCCAGCCAAGAGCGTTTAAACATACTCAGTTGGTGTGAGAATGGAGCGCCCTTAGCTGATCCTCCACAAGATCTTCCGGGCACCCCCAGGCAGTTATTTTGCTCCACAGACAGTGCCTATTGATACTATTGAATGTTTATTTGAAGTACACAAAGGCGAGCTGTATTTTGTCTTTCACTTTGAGGGTTTTATCCTTTAGGACGGGTAATAGAAAGATTGGAAGAATAGTCCCTAGACCCTTAAAAAATCCATTCTGAAAGACATCATTTCGGCCTGCTCTATTCGACACTGTCAGATTCTTACGCATAGGCTTTTCCCAGATGGTCCAAGAGGGCAATAGGCTGGTAACTGGTAGGATCCTGTCTATAACCACTCTTAAAGATTGGGATCGCTTTAGCTGACTTCCATGAGTCGGGAATGTTTTGCTGCAACCCATTCTTTAAGATCAAACCCAAGAGTGTGGCCCATTCTTCAAGGGTTCCTTTTCAACATTGCATTTGAAAGATCATCCGGACCTGGAGCGCTCGAATGGTTAGCACGCCTAATCTGGTTTACCAGGTAGGTCATCTTGGTCAAAAGCCAATCGCCAGGGGCTGGATGGAATATGCCAGTCGTTCACGCAAGGAGAAAGGGTGGCGTAAACCGACTCAAAGAAATTAATCCAGACCGCCTCTGCCACCCCGTTTATTTGGACATGCTTTAAGTCTTGGTTCGACTGATTTATAAGCCCCCAGGTTTCGGCTGTGGTCTTGTTACTGGTGGCTTTCAGCATCTGCTCCGCATCCTCCTGAACAATGGTGCTTTTATACCCTGTAATCCAGCTCCTGTAGTTATTTCTGATCTTTTTTACGACCATTTCCCAATTCAGCGGGCTAGCTCTCTTAGCCTTCCAGACAGCCTTCTTCATTTCCTTTTTTTTTGTAGCTGCCAGATGGTCCTGAGCATGCTGGTGCCCGCCAGCTGCTTTCTTATTTATACCATTTTTAACCAAGAATGGAGCCAGAATTGGAACATAGTTAACAGTACTCAGTGGGTTTGAGGTGTTCCTTTTCATCAACTACTTGCTAACAATGGGTAAGGACCTCCGGCACAACATTATCAGACGGCGTAGGTCACATAACTAAATTTGCCTAAAACTCCTGTGAACCAGACCAGATCAGAATTTGCAGAAGCGCAGTCCCTGTTCAGACGGACAAACCTTCCCTGCTCCTAATATCCAGACTATTGCCATATTCCAGGCTCACCCGAGTCTTCCCATATCCCATAAATCACATGAGCTATTATTGTCATCTGACCGCAAAGTGTTGTATTTGAGGGTGGGTTCCGCTTTTGTATGAAAGCATTATTTAAGTTCCTGTCATTAAACAGCTATAGTTTGACTTCACTTAAATCGCATCTTAGTTTTGTCTGCAGGCTGCCTTAGTTTGTGCTGTAGCCTCTGTATCTGCTATTAAAAGCAACTGTCTGATTCTTGCTTTTTTATGACTGTGACAGAAGCACTAGTAATCGCAATCTCCCCTGCTTGGAGCAGATTGCTTCTAGGTTAGCTCTCCCTCAGCCTGCCCACTTAACTCTGTAGGGAAAAGTTAATGGGGCTTAATGTTCATACAGTGTGAGTCATAAAGATGTGGCGTAGGTTGCACATTGTATGCTTTAAATAGCATAACCCTTATCCTGCACGGCTTCCTTAAAACTTATGCAGCGCTAGTGTGTGTGATTTTAGCATTTTTTTGCAGGTACTCGCTGACTAGCTTGTCATTCTTGTGACCCCTGTAGGACTCCCTTTTTGGAAGGACGAACACCCTTTACTGGGCAGGGTAAAGGGACCTCGCATACACCCTGTGCTCATGGGTGCTGTGTGATCAATCTCTAGTTTTATCTGTGATTACCATCGGTGTCTGGGGCCGAAGGTTGAGATTGTGTGTCCTCTGTCTATCCCACGTTCATATAGAAATTCTTATTTTGAAAATGTGTACAATTTCTCCCCTATTTAAGTGTTTAAGTTTGAGATTTCAGTGTACTTCGCTCAATTGCTTTCAGCTTCCTGCAGCGCTGAGGATAAGTATAAGATGTGGATGAGGCATCGATACAACAGCTGTGCTTCCTCCTTGAGAGACCTCTTGGACCACAAGTCGTTTCAAGTGCAGGTACATCCAATTTTCACGGGCTTCTTTGCCCTCTGTTTCCAGGGGTCTGGGGGATCTGGATGACGAAGCTACGGTGCTTAAGAAGCGGGACCCGTCTCTGTAATTTAGTTTGTGAAAGCAGGAGACTGATACCACCTGCTGGTTTTAATTTTTTGGTGTGTTTTGGGCTCAGAATAAATATAGTATTTTTGTACTTGCCTATCTAAATTGAATTATGGTGTCCTTCACTGTGTGGTTTCCATGTGGACCCCTGACCGCACTCTCTCCTGAGAATGTCCTTCGGTGCTCTCCACGCTTACCTTGATTGGATTTTGCTTAACCTCTTAGAGCCACTCTGTTCACTAGAACTAGGGGGGGGGCTCCTAAGATCTGTCCACCAGGCAGGTTCTGGAAGTCTAGATTTGCACTCAGTCCTGTCTACCTCGGTACTCCAACTCGATGTATGAATTCTTCCATCTCTGTAGGTACTGTACTGCCTGCTGATGAATTCACAGCCTTTCTTGTACAGATGCTTTTATTAAGCAAGAAATACTAATGCACACACTTAACATGTTTAAGATTTGTTTATTGGGCATGGCATCACAACTGCCCATTATAATACAAGTTTATATTTGTTTGACCCCACACATACGGGAGCAATGCTAGGTAAGTGTAATAACAGTACTTCCCAATATTAGTCATCTGCATATTTCAGCTCAGGCTGTGACTGCACTGTTTGCCTAATTTGCTTTGAGGGGTATGTCCAGCAGTGGCAAGGACTCTGTATTTTGCAGCGTTTATTTAAAACCTTCTCTTTGCTACCTTTCTGCAGGAATCTGCTCTGTGCACCCTGATGAAGTTTGTGAAGCTGGAAGGAGACTACCCTTTGTTGAAGGTGAAATTGGAGCACCACTGCACCTTCCCCCGGGAGCTTTTGAAGGTAAGCAGAGTGTAGGCTGGTCTCTACATTGTATGGGGTTTGAGCAAGTTTTACCAGAGCAATTTATTTAGCTTGGCTTTTTATTTTCTTGTTGAGATTGTTGGGTAGAATTAGCCTTTTTTTAGTGTAATTCTTCCCATTTTTGTAGTCCCCCCATCACTGTTTGCTAGACTCTTGGTTTTTATCTAATTTTCCTGAGTGAGTGGAAACCTTTTTCCACCTTCACTCATTCTTTTTCTCTAACCTGGGGTATTGTTTTTATCTCTCTTGGATGAATTGTAATCCTTTCCTCCATTCTTCCTGGCACTGTCTCAGCCAGCAGCAGATCTATCCTCCACGACACCACGAGGCCCCTGTGTTAGGTAAGAATTGGCGCAGTCCAACTGGTGAGGAATACACAAGACTTATCTGCTTGGTATTAGGTAACCCACCTTTTAATATAGGCCTGTACTACACATGTTGGTAGCGTGACTGAGCAGCCAGGCTCACCTTAAGAGGGATAATGTGAGCTGTAGAGCTGTACAATTAAAATCTTGAAATCAGTAAGTACAAGTAGCCAAGTAAAACACACTTAAAGATATATATATATATATATATATATTAAACTCAAGCTTTAAATAAGCATTCTTTAAAAAGTTTTATCTACTAGTAACATTCAATCAAAGTTTGGATTCAGTTGGTAAATACTTTATGCTAACACATATTCCAGCACATGGATGCAACTTAAGTTAAGGTTAGTATTGCACTTCTTTTCAGTTATTAAGTTTGTAAAGGAAGGAAAGGTTAGAATAAGACTGAGAACATACCTTCAACAGTTTGTAAAACAATTACAATCTCCTAAAGTGAGGCAGGTAAACTTTTATCCCAGCAATAATGGTAATCACTATTATAACCTATGAGGGTACAAGTGTTGCCAAAGTCAGAAGGTTCAGGGTAGTGCCTTTAAGGAGCTAGGACAGCCACAGTCAAGGTAAAAGTCAATAGTTCTGATGCACTTCTTCTTAGATAAAGTCTTGACAAAGTTAGTTCTGAAGAAATCACAGTAATTCAAGTGAACTACTTTGTAGAGTGCACAAGCTGTTGGGCCAGTGCAGGTGAGTTGGTATCAACTTTAAAGTGGAACAAAACCACTTCACAGGATAGGAAGCACAACCTATGGCTAAAAGTGAACGCCCCAAACTCCACAGTACCTGTATTTCGAAAATAAATGTTCCAGCTGGATTCCTCCTTGCTACAGCTTGGCAGACCCTTGTTCATGGACTTTGGTCGTGGTGACGAAAGGAAGGACAGCCACAGTCAAGGGAAAAGTCAATAGTTCTGATGCACTTCTTCTTAGATAAAGTCTTGACAAAGTTAGTTCTGAAGAAATCACAGTAATTCAAGTGAACTACTTTGTAGAGTGCACAAGCTGTTGGGCCAGTGCAGGTGAGTTGGTATCAACTCACCTGCACTGGCAAGGCTCCTCAGCTACGGATTTCCTTTGTTTCAGTGGCACTTCATTGTTTTGGCGCCTTTTCCTCAGTGTCAATGAAGAATGAATATCTCTGATTGGAAGAAGCCCGCTCCCTCGGTCCTGGATTCTGGTGAGGGGACTCTAGATCAGGTTTCCTGTCTCTGTAGGGTTCTTGTAATGCCTACGAAGATTTGATCGGATTCGGACTACGCAAGATGTTGCCCTGGTCAATGGTCACAGGACTCCTGGCATTGGGCTTCCGCAGCTCTGGTGATGCACAGCAAGTCGGGGGTTGCGCCAAATGGAAGCTTGTCTTGAGGCTAGTTGGTCCCACCAGCCCAAGGGAGGAAGACATCCCGTACAGGTCTTCCCAGTCGATATGAAAACGGGGTCAGCACAGCTCCGGGGCTTCACTGGGCACTTCACGGTCCAGGAGGGTGCTGCTGGTGTCACGTCTTCTTCAAATGTTCCTCCCCAGTGGTCGACTCTGCACGTAGTCCCAAAAGCCTCGGTTTTTATGCGATCTTTTCTTTTTTAAAATTTTTAAAAAAAATTTCTTCACAGTCTATGCTTTCAATCACACAGCCAGCAGTCCAAACGGGACTAGTTTCATTCAGGCACACTTGGAGGCAAAGGACAGGGAAGTTTCATGACCCTCCCTCACTTCCTGCCTTTCCAGACACACTGGAGCCTGGGCGGGCTTCAGGGCTGAAGCCTGCCAAAGGCAAAACTCACAAAGGCCTCAAACCTGCATCAACTAACAGAGTAAAAGCCCAGAAGAAACTAACAAACAGAAAATGGTGAAAAAAGAAGACTGGGGCCATTTTTGGAAAATGGACACCCATGGGTGCTGTACTGCAGCTGAGGGTTCAGCCTGAGATAAAGATGCACATTGGTAGTGACATTAAACCACTGCCATAGCCATTTAAAGTAAGTTATTGTAACAGAAAATGTTACATGAGAACTGGACTAGACATTTCTGAGTAACGCCCCCCAGCACTCATAGTGTGGTATGTGCTGGTCCCACAAAGAGAAAAGTAAGACCGGGATCATCTTACTATTCTTGGGAGAAAATGTATTAAACATTCAGAAAGGTCCAAGAGACTTCTCAGTGGCATTGCACCTAAGTTGCTGTGTGTCACTGTAAAAAAAGCAGATGCTTATGGAGTTTGTCGAACTCCACAAAACAGTAAAAGACACCTAGTCAGGAAAAAAACATGAGTGATAAAAAGGTCCCACTCACTCAGGTGGAAAATGTCACAAGCCCTAAGTCCAGCAAAAGAGCTAGGGGTCTCTTAAGGTGGAAGGGAATTGGCACAGAAATAACAATTCTCCCTAACACCCTGTAACCCTCAAGCGACCGCAGAGCAGCACAGGTAAGGCCAGCTGGGCTTTGTTTCAATTTATGTAGGCGCTTCGGAAAAGGAAGATTTGCGGCTGATAATTGTGAGGCACCTTCATCAGATATCTTTTTAAGCGTGCACATAAAATTACTTTTCCTGCTGCTTTTCTCACCATAGCAGCCCAGTGGGGTTGTTCAAGTCTGTGTGGAGTGGATCATCCAACATGGTCGACACTATGCCTCACAATTGCAGCCCCCCACCTCCAAAGGCCCACTAGTAAGGCCCTGGTCTGAGCCTGTCTGGGCCTAGTAGGGTTGGAGGGCCCCCACCCTTCCACCCCATCACAAACGTACTTTGCTGCAGCCTGCTTTTTACATCTTGCTCTCCCATGAACTTTCCTTATGCCTCCTCCTCTTGCACCCTGATCTATCGGTGCTATCTCACATTGCCTATCCTCACCACCTTCACTACCCTCTCAGTTTTGTGTTCATAGCACAAAGCTGGTTAAGCTTTATATTCTTCAATCCTGCACCCTATTTTCACTGCATTTGTGCCTCCGGTCGTATGTTGCAATTTGCATTGCTTCCTGTTCTCCCTTTGCTACTTCCAGGCCACCTGTGAGTTTCAGGCCAAAACCGTGCAGTGCAGTCACCCCCACTCACCTGCGCAGCCTCATGGCACTCGCCATGTCTCTTATCTTCTCTAATTACTACTCTATCTCCTACACCCCTTCTCACTAAATCTGGAATCAAAAATCACAAAAAAAGACATCCTGCGTGCATCTTCACGGATATACTTTTCTCTGTCCCCTCTCTAGGTCTATTGACTCCTCATCTCTACTCTCTCCCCTTTCACTTCCTCTCTCATTAACGGTGGCACCAAGTGGGAAGTCCTCCTGGCTGGCTTCTAATCCTCAAATTGCTTTGTTAATGTCTACCACACTGGCACCATCCTGGTTCCGGGTCCTCAACCCAACCTCCTTCTCTTTGACCGGATCTTGACGTCCCTCATTAACTTCCTTCCTTCTCCTGTCTCTCCCCCCACCACTCCCTGTCCCCCACCCCTCTGACCGGATTACTACGCCCCTTTACGGCTCCTCAGAAATCCTTCAAAGGCAGTGACCTCCTCCACCTGGCAACTCTTAATGCCTGCTCTGCCAACAAACACTCTGCTGACATCTGCCTCCTTCTTGAAGATACTGACCTCTACATTCTCGCTCTCACCGAGTCATGGTTCAAAGCCAGCGCAGTCACTGTCTTTGACTCCCTCCTCCCTGTAGGCCTCAAGATAATTTCCAAGCCTCGACCACACCATGCTGGCAGTGGGGTCGCTTTAATCTATCCTGAGTGGGTTCATTCTTCCATCATACTCACCGAGCCGTACTCTTCCTTTGAGAGCCTGGTATGCAAGTTGGTCATCTCTCCCTCCTCCACTCGGACCATTGCTACCATTTACCGGCCTCCTGGCGCTACCACCCTGTTACACTCTGAATGGGCTGATTTCTGCTCTTCCTTTTAAACCACATCCAACCTCCTCCTCTTGGGTGACTTCTACATCCAATTGGACTCCTCTGTCTCAGCATCCACTCTTTTCATTGACCTCGCTATCCCTCTCCCCTCTGGTGCAACCCATTTGGCTGGACACACTCAGCACGCCATTATCCACTCAGACCTCTCTTGCACCCCTGCCCCCTCTGGTCAACCCTTCTCTTGGTCAGACCATTCTCTCCTATCCTCACACCTGGGTCCCTTTGGCCCTCCTACTACACCCTCAAAAGCCCTGCCAACCTCGTTCACGAACATCCGCCCGATGAAACGAGTGTCAGCTGTTGCCTTTGCTTCTACCTTCGTCCCCCCCCAACCTCCGGCCCCTGCTGCAGACACTTGCGCTGACTCTGTTCTCAGCAACTTCCACTCGGCCATCACCAATACTCTTGATATCCTTGCCCCTGCATGAGGATCTGCCTGAAACCTGCCTCTAAGCGTAACACCTGGTACGACTCCAATCTTGCAGCCCTGAAACGAAAGTGTAGAGCGGCAGAACGGAAGTGGAAAACCTCAGGCTCACCCTCTGATGAACTGGCCAGCTTCCTGCTCCAAAGGCAATACAGACTCCATCTGTGCCAAGAAAAGGGCCCACATTTTGACACGGGTATCTGATGCATCCAATAACCCGGCTGACCTTGTCAAAATCGGCAGGGAAGTAGCCAACCCTTCTGCAGTCTCCCCCTCTCCTCTTCCGTCCCAGGCCCTCTGCAACACACTTGTCACACCCTTTGCCACCAAAACCCAGGACATCTTGAACACCCTTGTTACTCACCCGCCAAACCCATCCCACATCTCCTTGCCTGCCTTGGCCACTCACCCTCCTCCTTCCACCTTCTCCTACTTCCACCTTTTCCTCCTTCGCCTGTCGCACCGGAAGAGGTTACCAGAGTTGGCCGCTCCATGAAAGTTTCTTCCAAACAGGTTCACCCCTGCTCATCTTCCTTCTCAAAGGAATTCTCCCTTTTCTCACCCCAACCTCCACCCCCCAGAAGCTCAATGTTTCCTGAGACCTGGTTCTCTCTAGGCTTGACTATTGCAATAGCCTCCTCCTCAATCTTCCTCCACGCTGCCGCCCCTTCAGCTAATCCAGAATAGAGCAGCAAGACTTATCGTTGGCCTTACGCCCAGGGACCACATCTCTGCTGCCCTAAAAAGTCTTCACTGACTCCTGGTTGCTGCACGGATCAAATTCAAATCCCACTGCATCATCCACAAGGCTGTCTGGGGCCGGGGACCACACTATCTTCATCTCTCTCTTACAAAATACTCTCTTTCTAGACCTCTACTTTCCTCTGGCACCAACTTCTTGTGTTTTAAAGCGTTTCACTAAACAGCGAGGTTGTTCCCTTTCCTCAGCGGGCTCCCTTTTTTGTAACAGCATCCCCTCCCTACGTTTTGAGCAGGACCTTCTTAAACACCAAAAGTACCTCAAGGCTTTCCTCTTTTCCTCCTCTTTCCCTTCTTCCCTCTTCTGCTAATCTCGCAGTTGCTGTGATTGGTGTCTTGGACCGTTATGCATTCTCTGGGTCCCTGCCCACTGTCACCCATCTTCCCAGCTTCTATCTACTGTATAGCAATTATACCTTGCACTTCACCTGTGTCTCTGTTGGGGAGAATTCTCATTTCTGTGCTATTCCCTTCAACCTTAGAGACCCCCAGCTCTTTTGCCCAACTTTACGACTTTTAATATTTATCCTGGAGGGAGTGAGACCTTTGTCTCACTCAAGTATTTTTTTATCTGATTTGGTTTTGGAGTCTGACAAACTCCTTGGGCATCACCTTTTGTATTGTGACGCCCAGCACCCCCAGTGCAGTGTTGGAGAAGTCCTTTGGATTTCTGTTAAGGTTTAAATACCTTCTCTTTGGTAAACTACTGTCTCCAAGAGTAGTTAAATGAATTGGACTTTACTTACCTGTTTTTCCTATGTAGGTCCAGTATACCCCATCTTATGTGGAAGTACTGGGAGGTTACTTGGTATCCCCTTTTCCTACTTTCTCATGTAAAAATGTTTATCTTCCCTCACTACAATTAATGGCTGGTGGCAGTGGTTTAATTTTCCTACCATTGTGCGTTTTTACCGCAGGCTGAATCCTCAGCTGCAGAATTGCACTCATGGGTGCCCATTTTGTCAAAATGGCTCTGGTCTGATTTTTTTTTGCCATTTCTTGCTTATGAGGTCTTGGGTTTTATTCTGTGCACCAAACCAGGTTTGGCCCCTTTGTTAGTTTTGTCTTTGGCAGGAAACCCGCCTCTGGCTCCAGCATGTCTAGCAGGGCAAGTAGCGAGGGAGGTGCCTGAAACACCCTGTGCTTAATCTTTTTGGTTACCTGAAAGCACCCAAAGGTGATTGGCCGGCTGGCTGTCCTTGAAGGACAGACAACCTTTTTTTGACAGCTAGGCTATGAATGAATTGGGAGAAATCTGCATAAAAGGCGCAGTCTCTTGAACAGAAGGCAGAGTCGCCCACTGGACGAAGGAACTGAAGAAAGAAACTGGAAGAGAAGCTTGCTGCACCCTCCTGGACCTTTGATTTGCCCGGTGAAGCCCTGCTGCAGTGCTGAAGCTCCAAATTTCGTATCGACTTGAGAAGCCCTGCAAGGACGACTTCTCCCCTTGAGTTGGTGGGACCAAACAACTCCAAAATAAGCCCGTCTGGACATCCTCTCGAAGCTGGCTGTACTTTTGCTGCTGTTGCTGGAACCAAAGTGGCAGGGAGAGGAACACCAGATTGTGTGCCTTGCTTTTATGTCGGACCCGAGCTTGTGGAAGATCCTCCGGACTCCCAAGAGTGCTGGACCCCAGATGCAAGGAAAGTTCAGAGTGGTATCTGAGAGTCTGCGGTGGTGCTATTTACTGAGATGTGAGGAGCTGAAACCACAAAGTGCCACTGAATAGAAGTTTGTCCTTTGCTGCCGCTGATCGTCCCTTTGCATAGCAGAAGTCCCCAGAAGTCCTCCCTCTTTTCCCCACAACTGAGGCCCAGGAACAACAGGATCTGCAGAGCTGCACAGGAACAGAAGCCAGCTGGAACCATTTCTTCTAACCAAAGGTACTGTACCGTCTAAGAGAACTTACCTCTTGTAGCTTTACTTGATCTCAGTTGAGACTTATCTTGTTTGCTTCTGTAGAGTTGATTGCATCACAGCTTGTGGCCCTACATTGATTCTACTTTTTCTACTTCTCAAACATTGTGCAAGACTTTTTCTCACCTGCAAGAAGTGCTTCAGCTCCCCTTGACTTTGGCTGGCCTAGCTCCCTGAATGACTTCTCCACTCTGATTGTGTGTTTTACCTTCCTTCCAGGAAAGGCTGAACTTACTTTGCAATGGGGGGGGGGGGTTCAAATAGTACTTACCGGCTTCAGAATAATTGTGTGATCTCCTTGTTTTATTCTAATAACTCTTTTCTTTGACACTCATCTAAGTAATGCTCTAAATATACCAGTGATATATCAATGTCCACAGTGTCCTGCCAATTAAGTCACCTCTGGGTGTAGGAAGTGTCTGTGTGCCATCCCAAATGGGTACTTGCTGATGTAGAAACTAAGAGTGTGTATTCTGGAGTGTATTTGTGTGTTCCTATTATATTGCCCCTTCTGAAGAAGGCTTATTCAAACGGACTGTTAAATTAATAATTGTTTAATCAGGAAACCTTGAGTGTAATTCTTTATTTGGATACTTGTCGCTGTGAATCTGTGTAACTCCCCTACTGCTCCCATTGACCCCTCTTGAGATGAGCGTGGCTGCTCAGCCACACTACCAACTTGTATAGTTCAGACTTATACCAAAGGTTGGGTCCCTATTGCAAGGAGGTCAGGGTTGTTGTAGTGCACCCTAAGGGTACTGCATGCAATCTTGCCGAACATCGCCCCTTTGTCCGCCACCTTCAGCTGAAGCGCAGAGGCCTGTTGTAGCAAGGCTACCCTGTCTCCCACTAATATAAGAATTTCTGACTTTTGCCTATTCATCTTGAGGCCGGACAACTCTCCACATTTTTCTATCTCTTGGAGGAGAAGCGGCAGCGTCTTTCTTGGGTCTACCAATGCCACAATCCTGTTTTCCGCATATGCTACTACCATGTGTGAGAGTCCTGCCATATCTATTCTTTTCAGGGTCGGTGATTCTCTTATTCGCATTAGAAGGGGATCTAGGAAGATCGCATAAAGAAGTGGGGAGAGGGTGCATTCCTGATTAGTCCCTCTCCCTATGTTGACCCTGTCTGAGATCTCTCTGTTTACTGCTATACGGATACTGGGGGAGACCTAGTTGGCCTGTATCATTTTGATAAATGGTTCTCCCATACCCATGAGTTTCAGTATCCGGAAGAGGAGCGACCATTCAACGCGGTCGAACGCCTTCTCCGCATCGAGTGCTGTGTTTATAGCTGGGGAGTGGTTGAGTCCTACTTTTTTCACCAGATCGATTATTCTTCTGATATTATCATGTGTTTGTCTGTTTGGTACGAAGCCTGACTGGTCTTGATGGATTAGATCTGGGAGGACTCGTGATGGTCTATTGGCCAATATTTTTGTGTACATACAACTTTTCATCTATGTTGAATAATGCAATCGAACGATAAGAGCACGGCTGTTCTGGGTTCTTCGCTGGTTTGTGAAAGACTAGTACTTTTGCCTTGTTCATTGTCAGGGTTATACTGCCCCTTTCCTTGAAGGTGTTGAATAATTCTGTGAGGATGGTAACTAATATGTCTGAAGAGGTCTGTGTATCCGTCTAGGCCGGGTCTTTGTTTCTGGGTAGATCTATAATTGCCTTTTTGACCTCGTCCTCTGTTATTGCCCCATCTAGATATTGCTTATCGGCTTCTGAAATGCTCGGGAGTGAAATGGAGTTTAATGGAGACTGCTTGGTCTTGCCCGTTGGGGTGTTCTGACGAGTATAGACTTTGGTAATATTCTTTGAACGTGTTCCCGATGTCTTCTGTACGGGTCTGCGCTAGTCCCCTACTATCTATCATCCTTTTTACAGTTTGTCTGTTCTGTTTCGCTTTTAGCTGTCTCTCTAGGAGTTTATCTGCTTTGTTAGCCTTGGTGTAATACCAGTGTTTCAAGTGGAGAAGGTGCATCTCTGCCCTCCTAGTGCGAAGGGTTTCTAATTGACCCTGTACATGTCTCGGTGCTTTCTTCAGTTTAGTCGAGGGTTTCTGTACCATCTCCCCCTGAATCGCTTTCAGTTTCTCTTCTAATATCTGCTTCCCATTTGCGTCTCTTTATCTCTGGTTGCCTTGAGTGCTATGAATTGCTCCCTTGTGACTGCTTTAAAGGCCTCCCAAAGAGTCCTAGCCTAGTTCCCCAGTACCGAGTCTTGTATGTCGGGTGGCATCTTCACCGCCAGAACCCTTGTTTTTGTTGTGTAAGTGACAGTTCTATTCAGAGTGGCGCGTGATCCGATAATGAGAGCGCACAGTTTTCCATCTGCTGGATTGTCCCCATTATCCCAGTCGACACCCATATGTAGTCTATTCTGGACATTGAGTTGTATACATGTGTGTAACCCTTTTGTTGCCCCTTGGTACCCCGCCAATACATCCACCAGCGAGAGGGTCTCGATTTTCTTGCGCGGAGCTTTTAAAGGTGTCCGTGTTCTAACGCCCGATCTGTCTTTGTTCGGTTGCCATGCCAGGTTAGTCACCTCCCCTGCGGCAAATCTTTCCAGTTTATCTAGGGTATCTCTCAGGAAGCCATCCTGTCCTGTATTGGAGGCAAATATTGCTGCCAGTGTCGGGGGGCGTCCCTCCTATTTGTATATTTGCGAAGTTGAATCTCCCAAGTTCATGAGATAGTGTAGTGTGTATCTGAATCTTAAGTTTGTTAGGGAATGCTAACGGTACCCCTGCTTTTTTCTCCTGGACAATGGCTTGTATGAAATGGTTGTACCCTCTCAGATGGGTTTCCCTTTGTCTTTTCCCCATATGTGAGTCTCTTGTAGCATTATATCATCAAATTTCTCCTTATGGAGGAAGTGTAAAGTGTACTTTTCTCCTTTTTTCTTTCTTTCTTTCTTTTCTTTTTGCCGGGGAATTCAGCCCCTGTATATTGTACATTAGGATTTGTATCCCCTTCATTTTGTGGCCTGTCTCCTCTTTCACTTCATGTCCCCTTTTCAACTCCTCGTCTGCCCTTACGGTTCACTCCCCCTTCCTTGTAGTCCCCCCCCCCCCCTCTGCTCCTCCCTATGCAACCCCCAACTTGCATGTTCTCCCCCCCCCCATCACCCCAATAACTGCCCTGAGGACGACTCTGGGTCCTATGGTTGTTCTGGCGTGTTGCCCTCTGCACCAGGTCCTCGGGACTCTCGGGGATCACTTTGTGGGGGTTCCTAAACCCCACGTGTATTCCATCCGATGGCCATCTCACCCCCACCGCCACTTAATGGATGGATTCTTGCTCCCTATACCCACTCTGGGGGTCGGCTTACTGATGCGACCCCAGCGGGACTGCTAAGTTTCTGTGCATTCACTGATTTCATGTGGTTCTCCGTATAGGATCTACTTCTTATTGCTGGGTTGTCTTATCTTTCGATGGATTATTTTCCATTCCCAGGGACTTCTCCTCTGTCTGGTCCTTTCTTCCTGACTCTCCGGGTCTCCTTCTTGGTCCTGTATGTTCATGACCTGCAGTCATTGTGTGTTTCCCTTCCTAGGTAAATAGTAACCCGAAAGGGAATGTCGACACTTATATGATTTGTTTTGCAACAAGCACCTTAATTACTGGGGCCATCTCTCCCCTTTTCTGCAATGTTGACTGTGCCAGGTCCTGAAACAACTGTATGTCCACCCCGCTCATTCGTATGTGATCCATTGTCCTTGCTTTGCACAGGATCTGCTCCTTCTGGGGGTATGATGTGAGTGTGGCCAGGACGTCCCAGCGACTTCCAAGTGACCATCAGAGCTGTTGAGGGACCGCTGCGTACCCAACACCGAATTCCGAGCGACACTGAATATCTCTTAAAGACGGCTTCCTCCCATGGACTGGTGGCTTAACCAGTCCCAAGACTGACTGCATTTTTTTGCGCCATCCCATGAAGAGCATTGACCTTCCCTGTTTGGAAATTCCCAATACCCTGGGACCTGTGCAATTGATATGATCGTTTATTTATAGCGAAACCCATACACAAGTGTTGCAAAGCGCAACAAGGCAGAGGAGGGGAAAACAATGGGGGGGACAAGACAACAGCATTATAGCCACCTCTCTCACTGAATTAGGCTTCGCGCAAAGATGTACACTACCAACACATTCGAAAGGCAGAACACTCGACTGGGTGGCCGACCACAATTGCATAGCGAACATCACAAATATCTCACCTCCAGCCTGGACTGACCACCACTTGATAACATTCATGCTTTCCATCGATAGACCACCACCTCCACCCTCCATTAAGGCCCCACCCACCTCTACCAGAAATAAGAAAAACATGACAGCAGAAAGACTGATCCCCAATTTACTCCCCACTCTCAACTCATTGCCAGACGACATGGACCCCGAGTCCCTGGTCGAAGAATATAATAAGATTATGGCCACCTCGCTGGACCGCATCGCCCCACTCAAACTTAGATCCAGTAAACCAAAAACGCACCTCAATAAATGGTATACACCATTCCTCAAAAACCTAAGGCAACAAAAACGAAGTTGCGAGGCCATTTGGAAAAAATCCCCTTCAGACTCAAACAAACTCAAACTCTCCAAACTAGCTGCACTGTACAAAAAGGAAATCTACATGGCCAAACGTACCTCATTTGACTCTCGTATATCCCAAGCCAAATCCAACATGAAAGAACTCTTTTTCAATCCTTAAAGAACTAGAAACCCCCCTAGCACTCCCTGATACTTGCACCAAAGATAAAAGCTGGTGCTCTGAAATTCAAAATGCCCTAGCAAACAAGATTGTGACTCTTCAAAGTAAAATCTCCAGCAAAAGCGCT
The DNA here is from genome assembly GCF_040938575.1 of Ambystoma mexicanum. Classification (NCBI taxonomy): domain Eukaryota; kingdom Metazoa; phylum Chordata; class Amphibia; order Caudata; family Ambystomatidae; genus Ambystoma; species Ambystoma mexicanum. Next base: position 1,607,968,483 of record NC_090932.1, read on the forward strand.
TCCCTCAATAACACTCAACGTAAAAACTCATGACAAACCCAGGCCCACTGACCTAGCCCGTTTCCAGTTTGCCAAAGTCAATATTTTGGAAGTGGAAAAAATCATCTTATCTCTGAAACCGTCCAATTGCCAGGGAGATTTGTGCCCTGCTCAGCTCATCAAAGATGCCGCCTGGGACCTCTCCCCTTTCATCACAAAATTGATTAATGCCTCCTTCGCCACTGGATCCATCCCTACTAACTTCAAACAATCCTGGGTACTCCCATTACTGAAAAAACCTACTCTCGACCCTGCCATACCCACAAATTACCGACCCATTACGACCGTTCCATTTCTCCTAAAAATTTTGGACAAGGTTGCTTATGTGCAAATACAAAAGCACTTGGAAGAACACAACCTCTTAGGGTCTAGACAATCTGGGTTCCGGCCCCAACACGGGACCGAAACTGCTCTCATTGAGCTGAAAGCCCAGATCGATTCTTTCAGAGACAATGGGCAAGCTGCCTTACTCCTTCTCCTTGACCTATCTGCAGCTTTCGATCTGGTCGATCACTCTGTCCTATGCTCACACCGCCACATGGCAGCTCACGTCTCAACGGAAGCCATCACGTGGATCACATCCTTCCTTAACGGTAGGACCATGACGGTCTTCTCTCTCTCCCATGGCTGCAGTAGACCCCATACCGATCACCTACGGTGTTCCTCACAGCCTACAATTCCTTCATGATTGATGGAAACAACATCAAAGTTGGACAGGAGGTCAAAACACTGGGATTCTATCTAGACTCCAATTTTTCCTTCAAAAGACAAGTAAGCTCCCTTGCATCCTCCACGGCTTACACATGCAAATTAATCCGCGCAGCTAAACCCTTCCTGTCGGACTCCAGCTGCCTGACACTCGCCAGAGCTCTTATTTTGTCTCGCCTTGACTACTGCAACGCCCTATACCTGGGTTCGACCAAGGCTACCACCAGTAAACTGCAAACCCTTCAGAACCATGCTCTCAGAGCAGCCCTGGGCATCTCCAGAACGGAACACATTTCAAATTTTAGCCAACAGATCAATTGGCTATCCACTAAAGACAAAATTCTATTAAAAACGGCATCACTCACTCATAAGTCTCTGAATAATGCCGCCCCAACTTACTTGATCAACAGATTCCACCGACAGCCCTCACTAAGACCCACCAGAACCGCATACAAAAACTGTATCTGTTCCCCACTACAAGTGGGCCACCATAGGGGACAACGGCTTCCCAGTAAAAGCTGTTTTTTTGTGGAATTCCTTGCCTCCAAACCTCAGAATTGACATGCCCTACCAGAATTTCCGCTCACTGGTAATCTCATAGTTGAAACTCGAGACCTACTAAGACTATGAGGTGCCCAGCGCCACCTACACAACTGTAACCACTTGTGCCTTCTTGCTTACCTGCTTTGTGCCTTCCTGCTTACCTGTATATAATTGGCCTGCAGGCTTCCTACTGATTTGTATATATCATTGGTGTATCTTATTCTTGTTTTTATGTATATTCTCTGCAATGTAACCAAGTTTAGAAAATTCTTGTAAAGGCTGCGCCCTGATACCCCCCGGGTACACTCGCGCATTATAAATAATAAAAACAAACAAACAACTGTTAGGCAAGATTGTGTGCAGTACCCTTTGGGAGACTACAGCAACCTTGTCCTCCTGGCAATATTTAACCCAACCTTTAATATAAGTCTGTACTACACAGGTTGGTAGTGTGGCTGAGCAGCCCGGTTTATAGGGGTCAATGTGAGCAGTAGGTTTTTTACAGAGATTCACAGTGACAAGTATCCAAATAAACACATACACTCAAGGTTAAACAATTACAATGATTAATTTAACAGTCAGTGTGAATATGCCTTCTTCAGAAGGGGCACTATATAAGTAGCACACAAATGCATGCCAAAATACACACTCTTGGTTTCTCTAAATCGGCAAGTACCCGTTTGGTATGGCACACACACACTTCCTACACCCTGAGGTGACTTAAATAACTAGGACACTGTGGACATTAATATATCACTGGTACATTTATTGCAATACTGAGATGGGTGTCAAAGAAAACAGGTTTTAGAATAAAACAAAGATCACACAAATATTCTGAAGCAGGTAAGTACTTTTGAACCCCCAATGCTAAGTAAGTTAACCCTTTCCTGGAAGGAAGGTAAAAACACACAGTCAAGAGGGTAGAAGAGTCATTCAGGGAGCCAGGCCAGCCAATGTTAAGTTAGCAAAAGTCTAGGTGGACTGAAGCACTTCTTGCAGGTAAGAAAAAGTCTTGCACAAGGTTTTAGAAGTCTTTGTAGACAAAGTAGAATCAATGTAGGGCCATAAGATGGGAGGCTAGTGAGGGGTAAAGGTGCAAGCAACTCTACAAAAGCAACTAAGACAAGTCTCAGCTGAGAACAAGTAAGGCTACACAACAAGAGGTAAGTCCCCTTAGTTTTACAGTACCCTAGTCTTTGAAGAAATTGGTTCTAGCTAGCTTTTGTTCCTGTGTAGGCCAGGTCTGCAGATCCTGTTGTACCTGGGCCTCAGTTGTGGGGACAAGAGGGAGGACGTCTGGGGGCTCCTGCACTACAAATTGAAGGTCGGCGGCAGCAATGGGCAAACTTCAAATAAGTGGCACTTTGGGGTTTCAGCTCCTCGCGTCTCAAGGAAATAGCACCACTGTGGTTCTTGGATACCACTTCGAACTTTGCTCGCATCTGGGGTCCAGACCTCTGTTGAGGTGGCTCAGGCCTGGTCAGTTCTGCTTCCTGGGAGTCCCGAGGATCTTCCTGGAGCTCGGGTCCCGCTTAAAAGCAATGCACCGAATCTGTGTTCTTCTCCCTGGCACTTCGGTTCCAGCAGCAGCAGTGGAAGTACAGCCAGCTACGAGAGGATGTCCAGACGAGTTCACTTTGGGGTTGATTGGTCCCGCCAACCCAAGGGGAGAAGTCATCCTTGCAGGGCTTCGCTAGTCGAGGTGAATTCAGAGCTTCAGCACAGCAACAGGGCTTCACCGAGCAAACCAAATGGTCCAGGAGTTGCAGCAGGCATCTCTTCCAAGTTCTTCTGCGGATTCCTTCGTCAAGTGGTCGACTCTGCCTTCCAAGCCAAAAAGCCTTGTATTTTATGCAGGTTTCTCCAATTCATTACAGCATAGCTGTCAAGCACACGGCAGGGTGACTGTCCTCCAAGGACAGCCAGCCAATCACCTTTGGGTGCATTCCTGTAACCAAGGGGATTAAGCACAGGGAGTTTCGGGCACCTCCCTCACTGCCCCTGCCAGACACCCTGGAGCCAGAGGCGGGTTTCACTTGTGAATCCCGCCAAAGGCAAATTGAGCAAAGGGACCAAACCTGCTTTGGCGCGCAGAGTAAATCTCAAGAAGTAACTTTCCGGCAAGAAATGGTGAAAAAAGACCTTTTTGACAAAATGGGCACCCTTGGGTGCCTTACTTCAGCTGCGAATGTCGCCTGCGGTAAAAACGCACAACAGTAGTTAAAAGTAAACCACTGCCACCAGCCATTAATTGTGGAAAGGGTAACACAAAAATGTTACATGAGAAGCTAGACAAAGGGGATACCAAGTAACCCCTCCAGCACCTTATTGTAAGATAGTGTGTGCTGGGTCTAGAATGTTACGAATGTAAGTGAAGTCAATTTCACTTCACTTCACTGTTCTTGGAAACAGTAGTTTATCCAAGAGAAGGTATTTAAACCTTTGGTAAATCTGAAAGACTTCCCTGTATCACTGCACTGAAGGTGCTCCGTGCCACAATGTAAAACGATGATGACTATGGAGTTTGTCAGACTCCAAAACCAAAAGAAACCCAAATCACAGAAAATTACACGAGAGAGTGGGGAAAAAGGTCTCGCTCTCTCCAGATTAAAAGCCTAAAGTCCAGCAAAAATGCTGGGTGTCTCTAAGGAAGAAGGTGAATTAGCACATTTCTGAGAATTCTCCCTAACAACAACGATGTCACTAGGCCCAGTGACATTGAGATCGCACAAGTGCAGGGAAGAGGAAGGGCGAAGAGTGCCAAGGGAAAGGGGTGAGGAGCAAGTGCAGGACATAGGATATAAACAACCACAAAACAAGAAGTGTGGCCAGCAGGTGGCAGTGCAAGGTTAGGTGCATAAAAGCAAGTGATGGATAGGGCAGGTAGGAGGACTGTAGGGTTACAGATACAGACCCAAGTGCCGGGTTGCCTGGAGGCACTGCGAGTATGCAACTGTGAGGGCAGGGAGCTGGGCCTGTGGTTCAGAGGGTGGCCAGGTAACCAGTGCAGTAACAGAAAAGGAGATCATCGGGAAAGAGGAGGAGAGAAGGCAGAAGCAAAGAGGAAAGTCTTGAGCTGCTTCCGGAACCGTAGATGGTGCTGCTCAAGTTTCAGAGAGGCAGGGAGGCTGTTGCATAGAGAGGCGCCCACCGAGGAGAGTGATCGGCCCCCAGCTTGTTGCATAGAAAAACGCCTGACCCTCCGAAAGCAGAGGTGGCGTAGCGAAGGGCTCGAGTAGGAAGATACTTCAGAAGAGAAAGCTGGAGATATTTTGGTCCCAGGCCACAGAAGGCCTTGTGGACAGTGCAAAGGGTCTTCAATTTGATCCCAGCTGGAGAGATACAATGAGGCCAAGGACAAGTCTTGCAGTCCTTTTCTGGATGAGTTGCAGAGGACGGAGAGTAGAGGCAGGCAGATTTAAGAAGAGGCTGTTAAAATAGTCCAGCCAAGAGAGAACCAGAGGCTTCTTGGGGAGAGAGAGGAAAGGGAGAGTACCTCTGAGGTGGTGCAGTTGGTAGTTTGACTTCTTACAGACAGATGTGGGGAGAGAAGGAGAGTGGAGTTGAACCCTGAGGTTCTTAGCCTCACAGGTGGGGAGGAGGAGGGCCAAAGGAGGCTGGCCAGAGAGTGACGGGAAAGATGCGTGCAGTGGTGACAACGAGGAGGATCTCTGTCTTGTTGGCATTCAGGCTGAGATTGTTGGTGGTGCACCACTCTTGGATTGTAGAGACGGTCCAGTATGAGGGAAGGAGAGGAGGCGGCAGTGGGGGGCCTAAAGGTGAGCTGTGTGTCATTCACATAGCACTGGAAGTTGGAACAGAATACAGCAATGCGGTGGACAAGGGCTGGCAAGTATTGGTTAAACAACCAGGGAGAAAGGTTAGACCCCTGGGGAACACCACAGGTGGAGAGGGATATAGAGGAGAGGAAGGACCCAAGTTGGACCTGGAAGGGTCGATCAGAGAGGAAAGAGGTTAACCAGGCCAGAGCCTGACCAGTAATACCCAGGTTATCTCAAAGCCAGTTGAACAGGATGGCATGGTTAACCGTGTCAAAGGCAGAGGAGAGATCAAGTAAGATGAGGACAGAGCAGAGATTAGAATCTAGGCTACAGAGCAGGTCTTCACAGATGTTCAGTAGAGCAGTTTCTGTGCTTCTGGCTGCTCTGAAACCAGACTGATTGTCATGGAGACAGCCTACAGAATCAGTGTGGAGATTAAGTTGGGAGATGACCAGCTTTTCCAGGAGTTTGTCCATGAAAGGAGTGAGATTGGGCAAAAATTAGCCAGAAGGGAGGGGTTGGCGGAGGGCTTCTTGAGAAGAGGGTGCACAAGAGTGTTTCAGAGGGGAGGGGAAGGTACCGGAGGCCAAGGAGTGGTTGCAGAAATCAGCCAGGGCTGGGGCAAGGGTGTCAATGTGGACAAAGAAAGGGGGTGTGGCCACAGCGGGCCAGAGGGGGATGAGCGCATGGGGCGGGGGAGGCAAGAGAGGCCGAGAGGGTGGACAGGATATCCTGGGTTTTGGAGATGAAGTGAGAGGACCGGGCCGTACAGAGGGCCCATGAGGGGACAGGAGAGGTTGAGACTGCAGCAGGATTGGCCAGCTTCTTACAGATCTTAGAGTTCGGCCGAGTTGTTAGATGCTGCAGAAACTCAGGCTTGGATGTGGGCTCTCTTCTTAGTGAGGACAGAGTCTCGGTAATGCCTTTGGAGCAGGCGACGGGCCAGTTTGTCAGAGGGTGTACAAGAAGCCAACCATTTCCTCTAAGCCACCCTGCACTTGGCGTTTGAGGGTGACGGGGGTATGAGTCAAACCAGAGTTGCAAACGGTGGTCGCTCCAGGAGAGGGGTGTGGTGAGAGAATTGGAGAAGGGGGGAGGTCTGAGTTCAAAGCATCAAGAATGTGCCCTGCAGAGGGAGTTGGGCCGGAGAGAAGAATATATAGAGAGAGGGGGAGAGTCGCAGAGGTCACAGAAGAGTTCCGTGGTGGGACAGGAAGCATCCAGGTGGCTGTTGAAGTCTCCAAGAGGAGGAGTGATTGAGGTCAGGAGGGAGGAAGTGAGGTCCGCCTACTCGGAGAGGAAGGAGGCGATTGGACCAGGTGGGCTGTTGATAGTGGCCACTGAGATATAGTGGCCAGGAGAGAGAGGGTGCCTACAGACCAGGCATTCAAAAGAGTAGGCCTGCATAGGGATGATTGAGGCAGGGATCCACTCCAGGAAGATCAGGGCTACACCCCCAACTGAACGGTTTGGTCTGGGTGCAGAGAGGATCTTGTAGCCATCAGGAAGGAGAGTATCCAAGCTTGTGACAGAGCTGGCCGTGAACCATGTCTTGGTGAGACCAAGGACGGAGACGGCAGATGTCAAAGGAGTGTTTGACAGCTGTGCGAGAGATGAGATAAGAGTGGCAAGGTGGAGAAGGTTGCCATCCTTGAAAGACTTCCGGGAGGGGTACAAATCAGAGGTACACCCTGCCGAGGCGTAGAAGGAGCCCAAGGGAGGGCAGAGGAGGTAGGAGGAGAGGGCAAGGTAGCTGAGGAGGAACAAGAGAGCAGGAGGAAAAGTGCACCGAGGTAGTGGCGGAGGGAGGAGGCAGGGGAGCTGAAAAAAGGCGAAGGGACACCAGGAGTGGAGAGGAAATTGATGAGGCGTGGGAAGCGTCGATCAAAGAGGAGGTTGGTCTGAGGGCCTTGGACCAGGACAGTGCCATTGAGGTGAACATTGATGATGACCTTGGAGGAGAAGGAAGCCCGGAGGGCCTCCCACCGGGTGCCACCATTAATGGGACAGGAGGAGTAAGGAGAGAGCACGCAGAGACCATATGAGGAGTCCATAGGTCTGGCGAAGGAACCACAAAGAGGATGTCGGTGAGGGTCTGTCTGGAGGAAGCACTGGTATAGGTATCAGCTATAGGGAGGCCTGGGTTGGAGACCAGGCTATCCTTTTTGAACTTCTTCCTACCCGACCTGGTGTGGAGGGTAGGATAGTCGATAGAGAAACAGTTGGAGAAGATGGGAGAAACCGAGACACCATGAGAAAGTGGGAGAGGGTGAAGAGGAGAGAGTGTGGTTGGGGAATGAAGGAAGGGGGGGACTTGGGGAGAACACAGAGGGAGGGGTGCAAGCAGACAAGAAGGAGCAGATCAGGAACAGCAGGGCAGATGAAACGCAGTAAGCCACTGGGCACAGCCAAATTTAAAAATATGCAGGGCAGTTGAGACACAGTACAGCCAGCACAAAGTAATGCGAGAATGGAAGTCCAGGTGAGATAGGAGGTTTGGAGAGTCAGTAAGAGAGGAGGAATTGGCGATTAGTATTGGCACCAACCCAAATGGAATTGAAGTGTTGCGATGTCCTCTATGGGTACAGAGAGAGCAGGGTCACATCAGGCCAACATGCATTCATGCTATGGTGGAGGGCCAGGCCCCACAGGCCAGTCCAGGCAGCGGACCGGGAGCAGTCGTGAATGGACTGGCACTGAATAGTGCGAAGACGAAGCGCATGATTATCGGCTCTGACTCTAAACTAGCCAAACTTGATCCGGCGTACAGCAGTTTTGATATATATGAATGTAATATCAAGGTCCAAAATCAAGGTCCAAAATAAAGTAAAGACCCTAGGCCGGAATGAGCAGCAGGCATTTAGTCGGCCTTCCAGAGATGTGGGCAGGGAGAGAATCTCTGTGGCTCCATGCACAGGAGACAGCAGCCGTAACTAGATCACGGTACCAGGGTACTATCTGTTTGTCAGGGTACCCGTGTGGAGAGAATATTGTTATGTTATGTTATTTTGCACTTATATAGCGCCTTATATACCATTGGTATGGTCTGAAGGCGCTGGTAGGTTGAACGCCCTTGGGAACCGCAGTTCAGATCAGTAGAGAGAGTAGGGAGAGTCAAAAGGTGCGTGTGAGCACCGGATATGTGTGCAGCTCGTGCGGTACTTGTGTAATAGCTGCTTCTTATCGGTAGGTGTGGTGGTTGAGAGATCAGGAGAATGTGTTCGTTCTGGCAGGATTTATCCGGAACGGATGTGGCTGCGTTAGGCCTGAGGAAAACGCCTGGCTGGGGGTGTGAGACCAGCAGTGTTTACATAGAATGATGTGTAGTAAGCGGCGGATGTTCGTATGAGAACAGTTATACCGAATGGTGTCATAGTATCTCTGTGTTCTAGTTGAGTGGTGATGTAAAGGAGAGAGTAAGCATGGTGGTGTGATATGATGGGTTGTATGCTTTTTCAATGTGCAAACTTCTTAATGCAACTTTCCCAGAGACGCTACTGGGCGAAACTTCTAGGTACAATTTTCCACACAGAAGCAATTGGGTACACTTCTGAATTCAATTTATCAGAGAGGCTATTTGGCACACTTCTAAATGTAACTCTCACAGAGGCTATTGGGTATACTTCTAAATACAATTTTCACAGAGCATCTACTGGGCACACTTCTAAATTCAAGTTTTCAGAGAGGCTATTGGTCAAACTTCTAAATGCCACTTTCCAGAATGTCTATTGGATACACTTCTATAATCAACTTTCACAGATGCTATTGGTAGCACTTCTAAATACAAATTTCAAAGCGTGGCTATTGGGCATACTTTCTAAATGCAGCTTTCACAGAGGATATTGGGCCCATATCTAAATTCAATTTTCCAGCGAGGCTATTGGGAACATTTCTAAATTCAGTTTACCAGAGGGGCTATTGGGCACACTTCTAAATGTAACTCTCACAGAGGTTATTGGGTAATTGGGTACACTTCTAAATTTCACAGAGGGGGTATTGGGCGCCCTTCTAAGTGCAACTTTCACAGAGTGGTTATTGTGGACACTACTAAATTCACAGCGAGCTGGAACTTTGAATTCGAGCACCATGGGGACTGGACATGATATGCAGGATTGTGAGAAGGCTGCAGAAAAATTGCCACAGAACAAGATGTGGCTGCCACCATGGACTTCTGGGGCGAAGGGACTAGTGATACTGTTGTGGGAAGGGAGGGCTGCGAAGGGGTTTTTGGGGACGAGTGGCAGAGTCATTTCTTTGTCTCTAATTTAGTGTGAAGCCACGTTGGCATTTAGGTTAGGTCGCAGTATGGGTGGTTGCCTAGATTTTGACAGGGTGTCGTAGGTCTTAAGGGGTACACTTTTTTTGGGATGGAGACAGATGCTGGTCGGGTGTGGAAGTATAGGGTGAGTTGGGGTAGGTTATTTGAAACTGCATGACATGGGCATGGAGTCTATAGGATACACGTGTCAATGAAGGTGAGGCGATGGATTGGCAAATTCTCAAACATGGGTGAGATGAAGATCAAGTTTTTAAACATGAACTGGCTCAGGGGTGCAGTGGCTATCTCCTGCGGCACTGTAGGCCTGAGGTGGTGGCGCGTGGCTCGCCACAATGCAGTGAGTAACAAAATGCTGGCATGCCCAAGACAGATCCTATAAAGATCCTTTGCATGGACAATTAACTGCTGATTTTCAGTGGGGTGCTGTTGGAAAGCCTGCTGCACCGACTTGCTGACTCCTGAGCGGTTTGGCCACCCGTGTTCGTGGGGCCAAGATTGCGAATGCTGCTGGGTCCTGAAGCCACCGTTACAGTGTAGGGCTCAGAGGATGCTCCCTCCCTGGCCAAATGGAAATCCATTATGGATGGGTGAATCGAGATGAACAGGGGCTGAAACATCGAAAGTGTGGGGAAAATGATTTCTGGGACCACCATGGGAGGGTGTCCCAGGTTGTAGGGCAGGTCGATCCTGAGAACGAAGGAGGGTGGTTTCAAGAACCCGTTGGTTGTGTACCTCCTATTTTGCATTTATTGATGCAGACTGATCTAACGTTAATCCTTTAAAAACATTGACAATGGGTGGCTTAGACAGCAAGCCCCCCCCCCCCCCACACAGTCAATTAGAATCCAGCTTCTGTGCCTTGACGGGTGACAGCAATGCCGAAGACCCCGGTACCCAATTTCCCTGTAGCTACTGCACTGAAATGTATGCACTAAAACCAATTTCCCACTTCTCATCCAAAAAGAAATCCTGCCTGGACACTTTCCCTGAACTCAACCTGTCAGGAGGAGCGTTTGGTTAAAGTCGGCAGAATGTGCAGTGAAATGGGGAAGCAAGTAGTGGGTTGGGTGGGGGTTAGGATGGGTAGACCGTGGGGTAGGGGGACAGTGAGCAGGCACGTTCATGTTATTCCTTCAGAGAAGCAGCAGGATCCAGCAGACGTGGCCTGCGTGGAGAACACATGGGTCAGCGGATAAGCCTCCTGGCGCTTTCAGACTGGCCACTGAAGGAATGCATTTCTTCTGCATGGTAACTAACACGAGACCTTCAAGGCAATGTATTTATGAATTAATGAATTATACAAAAACAGAAAGAAACCTTAAAAAAAAAAAATTGTAACAAGCCATCCAAACCACTATGGCACTGAAACTGCTTCACAGACAGTAAAATCAGCTTAAGGAAAAACGTTTAAAGATAGACTTGTGTGGCAGTGTTCTGGCAGAGGGAGACACGTAAGACAACCAGATCCATCAGCGCCCCCGCCCCCCAGACTCCATGTGAATGATAACCGTGGATGACGGCCAAGACACCCTGCATGTAATGGAAAAATAAGGGGCGGGGCAATCTGAAAAAGAATGTGGGGCAGGAAAGAGCGACATCCAACCAATCTAGAGAATCTAGATCACAGCCTCCTCGTGGGTGTGCCCAAGATTTTCACTGTGTTTAAAGGTGCAGAGATCCAGGAGCCCAGACAGGCATATCCCCAAAAGCACAAGTAAAGCGTTGATTTGCACAGTGGGCAGTCTCAGCGCTATAGCCAGGCCAGAAACCTACATTACCAAATTAAGGAAACTCAAAGGTGTTCACCCAGAAAAGTGGCAACAATGTTTACAGCACTTGCCTTAAACCCAAACTGCCGCCACAGATCGCTCAATAGTCATTAACTACGTTGTGGTCACAAGGCACCATAACAGGCCCGTGCACGTCCTCGAGGTGGTGCTGCAACAAATAAAGAATCATGGGGAACATAGCAGACAGGAAGAAAGCGTTATGTCAGCAGCCATATGCTACACACCTATGCCTGGATTCAACTACCAGAGCTAGCTCAGTCTACGTTTCAGTGGAAGCATCATCTGAAGGTACCGCATGCTTGCATTTTTGTCCGCTGCTCAGCTTAATTATTTTTACCCTTGGCACTGCAGAGCTGGGTCCTTGATGGCATTTTCAACCATGAGCTTTTGCAGCTAGAGTATGAGTCTTCCAGTTCTAGTAAGCAGACTATGGCAGTTGTCAGGTTTCCTCCTAAAGGGAGTAGAATCTTCCCCAAGCCATATTCTAGACACTTAGTGCAGATAAATAAGGCTTCAGATTTAGGACAAGACAAATAGTATTGGAAACTCTGCAATTGTGGTAAAAATTTAACATGAACGTGGCAACAATTGTAAGCATTCAATTCTTTGTTTTAAAGCCACTGCTTGCATGGTTTGTAGATAACCACTTACTTACAGCCCTTTGGTTTTTGGAGGCCTTTGGTAGACACGGTCACTGCCCTTTGTGTGGATAATGAACCTGCACAGATCATCTTGAATTACACATTCCTGATAATTCAGACATTTTGATCGCAGTTTAGAGAATGGCACAAGTACATCAGCAACATGCACTGAAAAAAAATACTACTCCAGAGGACCTTCACAGCATGGCTGTGCAATAAACGAGCGAGCTTCCCTGCAGCTAATAGTAGATGGGTACTGAAACTATTGGGCGTTGTCCATTGAATGGCACATCATAGCGCTTCAACAAATGCATTGGTTCCCCCCAGTTTTGATAGTCACTCCAAAGAAAAACCTAAACATGGTTTATCCACTGCTGTGAAGGTTACATCAGATAATTTGTTTCTGTAAGCAGTTAGGCTAAAACGACTATAGACACGCTTATTCGTTAACCTTTTTTGGGAAGAAAATAGTTGGAATTTTACGCACAGATTTGTACTCCAGAACTGGTAGGACAAGTGCCTAATAAAAGGCACGCACAAATGCTGGATTATCCAACATTCACACCTTTTGAATAAACCAGCATACCTTATCGAAGCCTTTCTCTTCCAGTCTACTTCCCAATGTGTCGCCAATGCCAGCAAGACACTGAACAGATTTGTCTCCCATTGGCTCTGCCACGAAGTCCCGGTGCCACGAGGCTGTATGTGCAGAAGTGGCCTTCGCAATGTGATTTTTGTTTTCCTTAATGGTGCAAGCAGCTGATTAACGGGTGCGCTTAGAACAGAGTACAGCAGCAATAAGGGCTCTTATCAGAGCATTTACATCAGTGAGTACTACGGCGCAGCACACAGTTCAGTGCGCTTTTGTTGTTGGAGGCCATGGTGATCCCTGTATCCACAGGGGATGACCCACAGAGACCAAGACAAGGGACAGAAGGATCCTGCCAGACCAGTTTCAAATGCTGGGCTGTCTTGTGTGCGTCTGTTATTAGTCATGTGATGTGAGCGTGGGTGTGATGTTGAGGCGAACGCCGCGCCCGCACAGTTTTAATAAAGGGGTGTACTGCCAACGACAGTTGCTACCGGGAGCCCGTAATAGGCAGACGCGTGTCAGTGTCTTTATGCAAGATACTGGGGACGGGGCCTGTACACGGGAGGGACAAGAATGTACCACTTGCGACGAGGGCGCCGCTGAATGGGGGAAGAAGGTTCAGCTTCTGTAATCGGAATTGGGAACGTGAGGCGCGTCACCCGCACGGTGCGAGCGAGCCCGCCATTTTATGATTCCTGACCTTTGCGGCCTCACGTGGTGCTCGTGCGCCGTCAGGAAAATTTGGTAGCCTTGTGAGGCAAAAAAGAGCAGCCACGAAGGAGGGTTTTTTAAAATGTATTTTTTTTTTTTCTCTTTTCTCAACTGTACCTCGGCCAACCCACTACATGTGAGAGACTGCTGTGTTTAACGCATGGTTTTCTCTATCTTGGTGGGGTTTTTCGAAAGAAATAAGACTGGTAAAGAAAATGTTGGGTGTTTTTTATCCTGCTTGGTGATTCCATTGCCATGTGACTGTTTTTGGGGGCAAGTGTCAGGAAAATCAATAGCTTCAATGCACCCTTGGGCAATTTAACTGGCAAAGACTGCATGAGAAGAGATACCTACTGAGCCTTCCTTTTTTTTTCTATGGTGGTACCAATCTTTACAGAGCAGTAGACTTGTGGCCTCCACATAGTGGTAGTTGCTCGTGCGGTCTGCAGAAATGAGTAGCCCGGATGACGGTGCGCAAGCTGACTTGCAACAGATGGTGCAACCACCAATCGGAACAATGCCACATCAATAAGGCACTCTGGCACCCATGCCTAAATTTGATATGACAGTACCTCCTTCAAAGCTTGGACAGAGGTGGTTGCTGTGGATAAAAAAAAAACTTGAGATGTATTTTCGGGCTACAGGTGACACAGATGATGATGCTAAGGTAGCAACATTATTGTATGCCGCTGGTTCTGAAGTTCATCGTATTTTTAAATCTCTAAACTCCTCTTCAGTCACATGTCAAAAATGAACACTTCTTACCCCAGGCAAATCTAGATTTCAATCCTTTTGCAATGACCAGTGAAAGACAAAAAGTAGATAACCACCGGATCATTTTTGTGGTCGGCTGCGCCAATTAGCTAGTACTTAGTGGGAAAACGAAGAGGGTGTGATACGAAATCAAATGATAAAAGGCTGAAGCTCAGGAAAACTGCGTCAAGTGCTGCATGAGCCTGGGATCACACTGACGTAGATACTTGATTTGGGCAGAACCTATGAACTGGTGGAAAGCCGAGCGGCCAGAATGGACGCAGCAGCCAAACCACGTAAAAGTCTGCAATACCCCCAATGATCAAGGGGGTTTGCAAAGAAGAGTGAAGGGCCACAACAATACCAGAAGTGTGGGTATGACCTTCTTCATGCCTGTGTGTGTCCTGCGAAAGGAAGGGTATGTCGACGCTGTGCTAAGGGAGGCCATTTCGCCAGGATGTGCTGTGCTGCCAGTCGTGTGGTCATACCACGGGGACCAAGTAGATCCAACAGTGGCAGCCTACGCAAACAAAAGTGTAGCAAATGTGGACCTGGATTTGCAGGAGTTGGACATTCCTGAAGAAGAAGAAGATGATGGAGTCTTTTTCACCTCAAACCTTGACTCGACCACCAGGCGGCATCGACCGCCAACATGCACTGTGAATATCTGTGACACCCCCACTCCAGTACTCGTTGATACTGGTGCCTTGGTGTGTGTGATGCCGTCGCAGCATTATGACGCGCTCCTAGGACCACCTGTTTTGACTTGCACTAAGGCAAGAATATACTCTTTTGGAGGCAAAAATCCTCTTCTGTTACAAGGAGTTTTCACCACCTCTATCTCTAATGCCGGATGCTCCATGAAGGCAAAATTCTTTGTAACTAGTGTGAGCCCGCATTCACTCCTGAGCTGCGCAGCGTCGGAGGCGTTGCACATCGTACATTTTGCATTGTCGTTGTACAAAAAGGACATCCAAGACCTCATTAATCGTTTTGAGGACATCTTCAGTGGGATTGGAAAGCTGAAGGGTGTACCCCATTGTTTTCATATTGATGAGTCGATACGCCCAACTGCCTTGAAACATAGGTGCATCCCTTTTCACCTTCGAGGGCAAGTTGAATAAGAACTTCAAAACTTGGTGGATCGTGACATCACTGAGAGTGTGGAAGGCCGACACCCTGGGCGTCTCCTATTGTAGTTACCACCAAAACAAGCAGGGGCCGTCCAAATTTGTGTGGACATGCAACTGCCCAATATGGCTATTAAGAGAGAGCGCCACCTAACGCCGACGTTAGATGATGTTGTAGGTGAATTACAGGAGGATAAAGATTTCTCAAAACTTGTCTGGATACCACCAGTTGGAATTACATCAAGACTCAAGGTAAATTACCACTTTTACCACCCACAGTGGCCTCTATAGATATAAAAGACTTAGTTTTGGAATCTCTTCTGCAGCAGAAGTGTTTCAGAACGCTATTAGGGGTACTCTAGCTGGACTAAAAGGGGTGATAAATCTGAGCGACGATATTCTTGTACATGTCAGTTCTGAAACGGAACACATGATCCATTTAGAGAAAGTAATGGAACAAATGCATGAGCTAGGTCTAACATAAATCGTGACAAATGTGAGTTCTTAAAAGAAAGGGTGGAGTTTTTTGGTTCTGTTTTCCACTCTGGGGGTATATCATCCGACCCACAAAAAGTGAAGGACATTCAGGAGGCCAAATCCCCAAGTAATCCTACGGATGTGCAGAGTTTCCTTGGGTTGGTGAATTATTGTGGCCGATTTTATCCCTCTCTGAACCACTCGGGGGGGCCCTCACTAAGAAAGACTGAGGTTGGACATTGTCTGTCACAGAACAGAAAGCATTTGACAATATTAAAATTGCCCTTACAGGCCAAGAAACTATGGTGTATTTCAACCCAGAAAAGGAATTGGAGCTGATGGTTGATGCAAGCCCAGTTGGTCTTGAGGTTGTGCTACAACAACCAGGTGGTCAAAATCGGATGCAACCCATTGCATACATAAGCAAAGCCCTAACAGACACGGAGCGGAAATACTCTCAAATTGAACTGGAAGCATTAGCTATCCTGTGGGCTTGCAAACATTTTAGACTCTATATTGTGGGAAAACCGGAATCGGTTATCACTGATCACAAGCCCCTCACACCCATCATGACTGGGGCATCGTCCAAACCGCCTCCAGGAATAGAGGTGGATGCTCAGACTTGTGAATATGGTGTAAAGTCGCAATAGAGACCCCGACCAAACAACCCAGCTGATTTTCTATCTCGACATCCCAGAAGTGGTGAGGTGGTAGAACGTGATGTGGAGGAAGAGTGCGAGGAAACAATCAGTCAAGTAGTGAAGACATCAATGCCCATAGCACTCACGTGAGAAGAAGTGGCTGAAGCATCCAAGACTGACAGTGGTTTCCAGATAATTCAGGACGCGGTTAGAAGTGGGGATTGGAAGTCAGTGTTGACAGATTTGTCCAAGAGACCGACAGAAATACAGCAAGATCTTGTTTTTTTTAAAATTATTTTTTTATTAAATGTATATGGTTTATTCGATTAAACCTTATATTTGTCAGATCTTATGAAGATTACAAAACAAACAAAAAAATAACAAGTTATTTAGCAGGTCATAAGTCCGGTTTGCAGTGCTGACCAAAATCTAATCACAGCAATTGTCATCGGTCTCCTGGAACCAGATAGGATCAAGGACCATCGTTCCTCTGGATCCAATGGGATGGTGTCCTTCAGATAGATTTTCCCAATAGAAAATCTTTGCTTTGCGAGAGCAGGACAGAGCATTCGAAGATGGTGTATACTTTCTACTGCTACAGCTTTACAGAATCTACAATGTTGATTTGGGAATTCCCCGCAACGTCTGGTTCCAATGATTTGCTGGGTTGGTAGAATGTTAAATCATAGGCACATAAATGTGTCTCAAATGAATCTGTCCGGGAAGCAAGCATTGTAAGTACTTCGGTATTACGTTCAGCGCTCTCACCTCGGTAGTACATTTAAGTGTCAACTTATAATTGTTTTTAATTTCTTGGGTGCTTATCCAGTCAGCTCTTGCAAGATTTAATTTTGCTTTCTGTGGTCTATTAAGTAGCATATCCAATGATATGCTGCTTTTTATTCGCTGTTGGTTGATGAACACCTTCCATTTGTTCAGTGCCATTGCATTGATGTTCTCAGGGTTATTACGGAGGACAAAGGGTGCAGGGATCTGGTCATCATTCATGAGTTTCTTCCATAGGTCGAATTGTTTCCATTGCAGAATGGAGGACAATGATTGCAATCCTAGTTTGAATCGGATTCGAACAATTGGTAAGGAGTTCGGTAGCCCAAGTACTTTTTTCCAGAATAGACCTTCAAGCCTTCCCCAAATTTCCTCAGGAAGATTTATCATGGTCTTGCCGCCATAAGTCAGGATGGGTATCACTTTTTGTCTGTAAAAAAAAAAGACAATTGGTTTCATTGAAAATTTCCCAAATTTCTTATGGATTGCTGATCCCTGGCTTGCCAGCATAAGGGCTTTTGATTTTAGCATTTCGGCCCATGGTTTTGTCTGTTTCATTATTGTTTATCCAAAGTCCTAGGTATTTGATCATTTCGACCTGGTCGTTTTTTTTAATGTATATTTATTTTATTTTTTTTAGGAAACAAGCAGGAGCTGATTTTTGGAGAGGCTGTCGTCGCGTTAAATGCATGATTTTTGTCTTGGAGGTGTTTATTTCAAGTTCATTTTGCTCCATATAGATTTTGATGTTATTTAAAGCTGTCTGTATTCCTCAAGCAGTTTTTGAGAAGATCACAAAAACTGCAAGCGATAGGCACTGAATTTAGTTTTGTTGGATTCATCAGAGGAGTTGCGATTTACCTTTTCAAAGTCTGATGTGAATAGGTTGAAGAGTGGCGCAGCTAGCGGGCATCCTTGCTTGAGGCCATGTCAGGTTTCAATTGTTTGAGTCAGGGACCCCAGTTTGTTCATTCGCACATGCGCACTAGTATTGGAGTATAGGAGCTTGATCGGTTCGAGTATGTCTTTGGGGCAAACCCCATTTCGATAACTTTCTCCGTAGCATATCTTTTGTCAAGGGCGAGATGTAGATCTATAAATGCAGCATATGTCTTGGTCCCGGCTCCTGTTGCTTCATGCTGAAGAAGATTCAAAATCAGTAGGTTGATGTTTGTCCCAACTCGCTCTACAAAGCCTGTTTGGCGTACTGCCTGATTTGTTTCAGCCCATTTGTTCAATTTCGTTAGGAGCATGTTCGCGAATCTTTTCCCCAAAGGATCTAAGAGGTCGATTGAATGATAGTTACGTGGCAGATCTGAAGGGCCCTGTTTAAATATAGGGATCAACACAGCTCTTTGCCATGAAGATGGAATTTTATTTAAACGATTTGACAGATCTAGAATTTGTTCACAGAAGTTAGTCCATATCTCTGGGTGCTTTTTAATGATGGCATTGGATAAGCCGTCTGGCTCTGGTGCTCTCGAGGGATTTAGTTTAATTGCGTCTTGGATTTCACCTACATCGATGTTAATTGACCATTGGTCAGGAGTGTTGTTGTTATATATCAAATCAGTATGTGGTCGCTTTTGGTATAAGAATTGGAAATACTCTACCCAGCTAGCTTCGGAGACGTCGGAGATCATATCGTCACTTCTTGGTTGATGTTTGTTTAGGAGTGACCAAAGGTCTCTTGTGTTTCTTGATCCAATGGCTTTCAACATGGCTTCTG
This sequence comes from Ambystoma mexicanum, assembly GCF_040938575.1. NCBI lineage: Eukaryota > Metazoa > Chordata > Amphibia > Caudata > Ambystomatidae > Ambystoma > Ambystoma mexicanum. Next base: position 1,607,987,084 of record NC_090932.1, read on the forward strand.
CACCATTCTGGGCAATGATCGGCATAACCGATTTTAGCCAGTTTTTGTATCTTTGTTGTTCCTTTTTGATCATACAATCTGTCAACTGGCCTGGTGCCTTTTTGAGTTGCCGTATTTGATGCCTTGGGTCTTTTATTTTAGCTATTATTAGGGGGATATAGGCATGTTGTGATCCCTTACTGGTTCCCAACTTTGTGGTCGTCTGGCGAAAATGGTGGAGTATCCATCCATAGTTAGTTTTTGTTCAGCGTTCATCGTTGTGTTCCTCATAACATCCGGCAATTTTCTAATCTGATGATCAGACAATTTTAAACGAGTAGCAGCTGAATTTGTTTGGAGCTCTGGGAGGTTAATTTGTGATGTTACCGGTCTGCTGGTGGCCCAGGAACGGATCATAATATAATGATCACTGTCAGTTGTGTAGATGTTCTTATTTGAATGTAAGGGTTCCTTTATATGCGCAGATCGATAAATGTAGTCAATGACCCCTGTGCTGGGCCCGCGTAACCAGGTTGGTATTGGGCGGTTAGTGTCTGGGACCATAGCATCAAGTCGAGACATGTTTCTATTGATCATTTCTTCAGACCATCGCTTCGCTCGGTCATCTAGCATGCCTTGTTCTAGTACTTTACCATCCTTAGAATGAAAATGGATGTTCAGATCACCACATATTATGAAGGCTATATGAGGGTATTTGGAGGCGACTTCATCCGTGGCAGAAAGAAATGCATCGTTGTATCCATTATTTGTTATTTTCTTGGGATTCCAATATGTGTTTAATATCGCATAATAATGATTATCAGGATGAACTTCTGAGCTCAGTGATTCAATCTTGAGAGTTCGGACTTGCAGTAATATTTAGAAGCTGGATCCAAGGATTTATATTCTTCTCCTCAAGAGCTTGCAGTTTCGCATCTATCTTAAGAGGAGTAGGCCAGAGGAGGGACGGCCTTTTTGGGCACACAGAGCTTGATTCATAAAGGTTAAATAGCCTTCACTTATTGATTTCTTGTAGATCCATGTTTCTTGTAGGCATATCAGGTCAGCATTATGGAGTTCCGTTCTTATGCTGTTATACACGTGAGTGTTGCCTCGAGTATTCCACGAGCCGATGGTTAGAGTTTGGATACAATTAGAAATTTGTGGCTAATGGTATTCATTGATGGTCGTATTGGATGAGATCTGCATGAGGCTTGTTTCTCTCCAAATTGGTTGCTTCTTCATTAAGACCTCAATTTCTTCCTGTAAGTGTTCACTGGTGTTCTACTTCTTGCTAATGCATTGACTCAGGACTGAATATGCACTTCCGGCTGAACTTACTGATGAATGTTTGGGTGAAGTTCTAAGTTGGGATTCTTGTGCATTCTGTTCTTTCTCCCATTGTTTTCATTGGTATCGATAATTGTGATTTGGTATCCTAGCTTTGTGAAATCTTGTTTATGTGCATGAATGAGCATCAATGTTCGAATGAAATGCAGTGAATCATATTGCTATCTAAGGCATCGTGATCAAGAAACTATTTGCTGTATGTCATTTGTTGTAGTTTTATTTAACTTAGGCATTGCATGTAACAGGCGTAGAGTATTTGTCCTGTTTAAAATCAGGCCATCATTCGTCTTCTGTAGTCTTTGAAGTTTTATTAAGTTTAGGTGTTTATTTCCCATAGGGTCAATAAACTGAGGAAGTTGCAGGATATTTGAAGGTCCTGTTGTTACAGAGGTATCATCTATTGGAGCATCTGAGATGTCACTGCCATCCATGTTTAATGAATTTCTGTTCCTGGACTGTCTTCATCATTATACTGCGCTGTTGTTTGATGGTCCGAGTATGTTTGCTCATATGTATTTAAAATAATTAATGAAGAGTCATTAATTGTAGAATCATGATGCCCAATCTGGGTTTCAGGTTCGCTCAGATGGATGGTCAAGTTCAATAGGAGGTCAATATCAAGTTGGTCTGCCTCAGCCTCCTCATTGATTGATATATTAGGTGGTCTCTTATGGATGGTATCTCGTGAAGTGAACTTGTTAGTCTGTTGAGTCGTGTTTTTTTTTTAATGTAATGGGCGGCCACATATTCCGACTTATTGGTGGTAAAGTTAGGTTACGTAGGAATGCCCTTGAGCCTCCCTGTTTTTTGTGTTGGTTCTTTGATCTGATGGGTGGAACGTTCAGATCCTTGCTCGTTCGTGGTTGTTCAAAGATTTTGTATATTTCTTTGTTGTTGGTAGACTTGTCATGAGGAATCAGCGTTTCATTTGGATTCGACAGTGGTATTTTCGATGTGTCCTGAATGGTCAGATCAATTAAGATTCCTTCAGGGCACAGCAGTGGAGTCTCTTTAGAGTGAAGAATGTCATTTGTGCTGATGGGTACGGATGCAGATCTAGCAGGTTTGGGTGCCACTGGATTGGTAGGGCGGTGGTTGTTGTTTTGAGTTGTTTGAGGGGGAAGTTTGCCTTCTTGCTTCCACATGTCTACTTGAATGAATTGTAGAAGAGTATCAGTGAGGTGGACTTTTTCGGCTCTATCGCTCCTAGCCACGTCAGCCAATCTTTGTTGCCAACAGTGGCTTGTTTCTGCTTCTATTACCAGGCGATCATCTACCTTCGTTATCAGTGCTTCATGCATCTTCAATTTGGAAAATATGGCTGCTAAGGTAGTGGCTTCATCTTGCAAAGCTGCAGTCTGTGCTTCTTGCAGCTTGAGATATGGGATTAGCACCTGCGGTGTGACGGCAATTAACATATTCTGTAGGTCTAACATGGTGGTCGGGACTGTTTCTTGAATGGGCGATTGTGGTTGGGTGCATTTGCATTTGTTGGTTTCATCAGGATGGATTTTCCTTGTAGGCTCGGTAGGTCGACCAAAAGGCAGGGATTCTCCTGTATTGAGCGTAGGAGTAGTTGTGGTTTGGGGGGTCTCTATTGGGGGCAGGGATGATGATTTCCCCAAGACATCTTTTTGGAATTTGTCAAGGATGTTTCTTGCTGCTGCTCTCTTGGCCTCTTGAAGTTCCTTCAATGCTTCAATTTCTGTTTGATCTAATGACAGCCGCTGTAGTCGTTGTTTTGTAGCTTTATTTGGTGGAATTTCATGTAATTGTGATCTTGTTTTGCATTCATGAATCAATTTCCATTTTGCTTGGGCCAGTTTAGCACGATCCTTTTGTGTGGTTCCATGTCCTCGCACTATATTAGTAGCTTCTAGGGGATTCGACTCCCTTTGAAATTGGTGGAAGTTCTGCTTTCCATGAGAATCGCAGTCTCTACTACCACTGGGTGCGGTAAATGGCATGTTAAGGACGATTGGGGATTCATTTCCTTTACTTTGATTATTGAATAGTGCTCTAGGTGATGCGGTGATGCACTTGCATCAGGCTGTGGTATGTGATTATAAGGCGTGGATTCCTTATGTTTCCCCGATTGCAACAATGACAATGTCCCTAGTATTGTTTGAGGTTGATTGGGAGGGTCTGCTGATGTTGCCATTTGGAGCGGTGGGATGGATCACGTGTATCCAAGTTATTTGCGTCCACTATAATCAGCGAGATTATGTGCAAGTTATAGTTGAGCGCTTATGAAGGCTTGCTAAAATAGCCTTTCAAGAATTAAGCGGCTGAGAGTATAAGCCGTCGCTTTAGGATATAAAGAACCACAGGTGAAAGGGCGCAAGGAACTTGCGTCCCGCAGTCCCCGTGGAACGGTTGGCTCCGAGTCAAACCTAGGTCAAATATTTCTTTTTGAGCAGTTCAATACAGTTCGCAGGTTGTGACTAATATGTGGCACTCACTTGGAGTATGTAATTTGGACGGGCAGTTATTAGCTTTCCCCTTACCCCGTTCGTCCGTGCGAAGAGTGGCTTGTTCCGTGTTGTGAATAGGCGTAATAACACATACGGCCAACAGCCAAACAGCAGGATACACGTATTTCTTTTTGCATCGCAGACACCAGTGAATTGGATACCCATTTCGTTAACATTGATTCTGTTTAGGAAAGCTGTAAACTCCCATTCTGTGCCTTTCCATAATATCAACACATCATCAATATACCTTGACCAATGTACAAGTTCCTTCTGATAAGCTTTGTCCTGGTAGATAACTGTGTCCTCAAAAAGGCCCATAAAGAGGTTAGCTAGGGCTGGGGCATATTTTGTGCCCATAGCAACACCTCTAGTTTGCCTAAAATATATATTGTTGAAGTTGAAGATATTACATTCTAAGGATAGTTCTAACATTTCCTTAATCATTACAATTTGATGGTACATCGAGGCTGAGTCCTCCCTGAAGGTATTTTCAATAGTTTTCAAAGCCCATGAATGTTGAATCGATGTGTATAGAGCTTTCACATCCATGGTTGCTAAAAGGCAGTCTTTCTCCCAGTTCCAAGATTGTAGCTTAATGATAACATCTGTTGTGTCCTTAAGATATGCCTTTAGTTTTGTGGCTCTGGGTCTCAAAATGTTATCCAAATATTGTGAGATGTTCTCAGTTGACCAACCTATCCCACTAACAATAGGACGGCCCTCTGGTATCAAGTCATATTATTTGTGAACTTTAGGTAAGAAATACATTATTGGTATAGTTGGGTCATTGATTATGAGAAAGCTCTTTTCATTGTCTGAGATAAGACCTTTTCGATGCCATTTAAGAATTTTAAGTTCCCATTTCTGTACAATCTCCTTTGTAGGGTTAGCCAGCAGTTTTTCATAACAACCTGGAGTGTTGAGGTGTCTATTGGCCATTTCCAAATAGTTGTCCCGGTCCATAATAACGATGTTCCCTCCATTGTCCGCTTCTTTGGTTATTACTGAGCAGTCGGTTTCCAATTGATGTAAAGCTTCTTGTTCTTTACGAGTAAGATTGAGTTTTGTCCTTGATTGCAAATGTCTCTGGTCCATTCTATAGAGATCTTGGGATACTGCCTTATAGAAGGTGTCAATGTTGTTAGCTGCTAATTGAGGAACAAATCTAGATGTTGGTTTCAATTCCTTGATTGATAACGTATCTGGTTGCACGTTAAGGTCTCTTAATACACTTGTGATATCATAGTCCATTGGTTCTGTGATTGATCTAAGTAAATGAATGTCTTCTATCCGGCATTTAAAACCTGTCGCCATAGAAATTGGAGACACTGTCCTGGTGTGTAACAGACATTCCGAAGGGAAAATGGCATTGAACTATGAACCCACACCCATGGATTTAACTCATGTTAAGGGCTCCATACTTACAGCTGTTGGCAGCCAGGGAACAATCCAGAGGAATGCTTTGTTCTTTAGAAAAGATGGCTGGCGCGATTCAGAACTGACGGATACTGAATCTTCTACTTTCACCCCCAGAGGACCCCTCCGAGTTGAACAAGGGAATGAGCGACCTGATGATTGAGGAACCACTACCAGATACCAGCCATGGCAAACCACGCTACCCTCGTTGCGAATGACGGCTATTCCCAGCTCGGTTTAAAGACTACATCTTAGACCCTGATCCCTAAGTGATGGGAAACCCCACATTTAAGTTCTACAATATCATGACCTGTTATGACTGTCCTGTATTCTGTTTGAACATGTAATTCTTATGTTGACCATGTTGGTTATATTTTGTTGTGAGAAAAGGAGGAATGTTAGTCATGTGAATTGGGCGTGACGTTCAGGCGAACGCCGCGCCTATGCAGTTTTAATAAAGGGGTGTACCGCCAACGGCAGTTGCCGACGGGAGCCCGTAACAGGCAGACGCGTGTCAGTGTCTTTATGCAAGGTACTGGGGACAGAGCCTGTACACGGGAGGGAGCCAGGGCTTGTATTCAAAAACGTAGCGTAACATATCTGGCGCTCCATTCTCCAACGCTGCAGGGAGGACGTTTGGGATTGCAGCAAGGAAAGGACCTGCTGTGTGAGTCTCAATACCGAAGGTCCGCTGTGAGAGCTGGTCTTCCTCAGCCAAAGGAAACATGGGCAGTGCGCAGATTCCCCTGGACTCCCTGGTGAAGTTCCACAAAGTGTTTGTGCCATCCCTCCGGTGCTTTGTTCTGTGCAGCTCCCATGAGGTACTGTCATCGAGCGACACGGCAGTTACTGCGTCCGAATGCAGTGAAGAGTTTTCATCTCGTATTGATGTGACTTTCTTTTCGTCGAATTTTATCTGAGTTTACTTGGTTATTGAAATAACACTATTTTGGTTTCATGTGGCCTGATGACGCTATTTGGCTTACTGTGTTGCCTGTGTGGTATTGGCTTTGAATGGGAATAACAATGATTGCCGATATATCACTTTAGCGATATACAGTTAAATTGCAGTTGTCATGTGAGGCCTGTTTTTTGAAAAGTATGGTGCATGATTATAGCTTTAAGTGGCTGTGTTTAGCTGGATATGTGGTATAATGAATTTGGTATGTGAACTATATTCAATTGACGTGGCCTCTGTTTCTAGTAAAAAGTGTGACGCGACACCAATGCAATTCTTAACAGTGATATTCCTTGCACAAATCTTCCACAGGGTCAACGTGTACTTTATGGACTTTTACACAAAATGAGTTTCAGTATTTGGTACGCAATTTATCGCCTTGTGTGTGGTTGAGGGTGATGTGCGTTGGGAGAATGGTGGACGTTTTTTTTGCTTGGTAACAATTTTGGGGGCACTAGTTTTATAGGGGTGTTCTGCCACCTGTACCACAAATATTGGGGTGTTGGACACTGCACTTGAGGGGGTTTCCTGCCCGTGCCTTGGGGAGTTGCACTCCGATATCTTAGGGGGTGGTCCTCTCCACCTGCCGTGCACAGAGTGAGTGTCTGTGCATTTGAGCTTTGATTAATTATTCTGGTAGTGTACTAGAAGATGAAGGGTGCACTGTGTTTCAGTGCACCTTAGTTGTTGGCAGCAGGATGAATGAGGTGGCAATGCTGGTGTGTTGAGAGTTAAGACTAGTTCCTCGGTCGGAGTGTCTGTGGTACGCCTGCTACAGAGTTTGTGTGTATTGGAAAGTGAATTGGTCGCTTTGCAGGTTGTGGAGGGACTATGTTGGTGGGAGCATGAGGCATGTCTCCTTGTTCTTCGGAATGAAGCAAGTGGGTCTTGGATTGGAGTTTGGGGTGTAGGTGACCAGAGTGGTGTTGGTTCATACTTTGGTCGCATTACCCTGTGTATTTTCCCTTTGCATGAGAGATTGTCTGATGGAATGTTATGCCTGTGGAATGTTGTGGTGTGAGTGCCCCTGTAAGCTCCATGAATGTCTGTTGGAGTGAAGCATCCTGTGAGAGAGGAGGCTGGTGGATGTCGCCTGTGTACCTTCCTACTTGCTTACCCTTGGACTTACCTGATGGATATACCTTGTAACTGGAACTTAGTAAAGAAGTTCACAGATCTTTCATTTCACCTCGCAACAGTAAACCCCCTTTGATCTTATTTTGCCATGCACATGACCTTTAAATGTAATTTATTTTGTCATTCTCGGAAGCCAGTGTAAGAAGTGTACATTAGTAAAAAATGTTACCATCGACTGGTTTCTGGTACCTGGAAGGAATCTAGCTCTGGTGTTTTAGCCTAAATATAGTTAGCATAGCACTCATGCATGAAGGCCGAGATTTATGAAGTTACCATAATCTAGGTTGACGGAGACATGGACGCAATCTTTGCTTTCAAAGTTAAAAGGAGATGCATCTTTGTGCGGAATGATGTGTGCTACAGCAAGGAGCTGAGGGAATATGGCGGAATATAAATTCCTTCGTAAACCAATGTTGTTCACAGCATTGACCGGCCCAAAGGGACCCCTAGGGTGGTAAGACACAATTGAGGGAGTGGCAATTTAGTTGGGCCACTCAGTATTCTGAAAGCTGTTTGCTGAGTGCAATCTATTACCCTATGGCAGACATGCAGCGTAGAAATTAAGCTGCTTGATATACAGGTGTTTCCTCCAACTGGAGGGAAATCTGGACCTGAAGAGCACCTGTGTGGAAGTAGAATTCAGAAGAGCAGATGGCCATATCCAGTCATTGGATATGAAATTTTAAAAAAAGGGGTATATATTTGGTCCCTCTGTAACAATATTGGAGACAGGATGAAAGTAGGAAACTGTCCATTAGTTGTTAGATTGCAATGAGTAGAGTCATTCAGGGGTGCAGCCCTGAATGCCTGTTAAGAGGAGCACTTTGACCAAGATCACATTTTCAACAAAGACCATGTGCTTTATTAAGTCTAGCATAATTGGGGCCACAAAACTGTAATGGTTAGTGAGTCTCCTTGGGTCACCCAGGGAAGGCATCCGTACTGATCCGGTTCTGTGGCCAGGTCAGAAATGTATGTGCTGGGCTTAGAGGCAACTCAATGTGTCCTTATTCGAATACTACGTCAGAGTGATAGTCCTATTGAGCAGTTTAGCAGGCACAGGGAAGCTGGGCTTAAAAGTAGTAATGATGGGAAGATCTTTGAATGGTTTCTTAAGAATCAGAGTAAGAATGCCTTTCCTAAGATTGAGTTACTGTGCTTGTAGTAAGCAATTGGTTGATAGTATGGCAAGTATGGCGCATGAGAGCTATCATTTTAGGAATCTTTGTGGATGTGTTACTATGTCTCGGTAAAAGGTAAGATGATCCAGACCGTCTCCATCTGCTAATCTAGTGCCACTGTGCATACTGAATGTTGTCAGACTCTCCTTTAATGGATATTCAGATGCATTGACGCTTCCCTGTCTCTTCTGTAGAGGTTGCATCACTGTTGCAGCATGCATTTGGCCATAAAGTGTTTATCAGCCTTTTATATTACTGTGTTTGTATTTCTCCTGCAGTCTGTTGTCGATGGCCTACTCCAGGTGGACAAAGATTCATCTCTTCTGATCTCCCGATTCCAAGAATATCTGGATTATGTTGATGTGCGATATTATGTGATGACGAGCATCAGTGATCATGTTGCCAAAGCCTCCCAGAAGGCACAGGAGGTATGCCCTATTCACGACTTTTAAATCTAGAACTGCTTTTAAATGATTATAAGAATGCATCTAATGGACTTCAATCTTGGGCTATAGTTTCATTAGAAATGATGTCAGGATTGTTGTTGGAGCCATTTAAGTGTGGAGAGTTTTTATTTTTCATTTTCTTTACTAAGCATATCACTGTTGGTTAGAATTCTCAGAAATGTGCTATTTCCTCTCTACCTTAGAGACCCCCAGCACTTTGGCTGGACTCTAGGACTTTTAAATTTGTAACCTGGAGAGAGTGAGACCTTTTTCCCACTCTCGTGTATTTTTCTGTGATTTAAACTGTTTCCATTTTGGTTTTGGAGTCTGACAAACTCAATAGGCATCATATGTTTACATTGTGCTACACAGCACCTTCAGTGCAGTGGCACAGGGAAGTCTTTCAGATTTCCCAAAGGTTTAAATACCTTCTCTTGGATGAACTACTGTTTCCAAGAGCAGTGAAGTGAAATTGACTTTACTTACATTCCTAACTTTCTAGATCCAGCACACTTTCTAGATCCACCACACTTTCTAGACCCAGCACACACTATTTTACAAGAGGGTGCTGGAGGGGTTACTTAGTATCCCCTTTGTCTACTCTCTCGTGTAACAATTTTATGTTACTTAATTTTATACTGCAACTCCTGGACCGCTGGTTTGCCCGGTGAGGCCCTGCTGCTGTGCTGAATCTTTGAATTCACCACAACTAGAGAAGCCCTGCAAGGACAACTTCTCCCTTTGAGTTGGTTGGACCGATCAACTCCAAAGTGAAGTTTGGACATCCTTTCGGAGCTGGCTGTACTTCTGCTGCTGGAACCGAAGTGCCAGGGAGAGGAACACCAAATTGAGTGCATCACTTTTAAGTCGGACCAGAGCTCCAGGAAGATCCCCCGGACGCCCAGGAATCAGGACTGACCAAGCCTGAGCCATCTCGACAGAGTGCTGGACCCCAGATGCATGGAAAATCCAAAGTGATAGCCGAGAACCGCAGTGGTGCTATTTGCTTGAGACGCAATTGCCACTGAATTGAAGTTTATCCTTTGCTGCTGCTGACCGTCCCATTGCAGTGCAGGAGTCCCCAGAAGCCCTCCCTCTTGTCCCCATGACTGAGGCCCGGGAACAACAGGATCTGCAGAGCTGCACAGGAACAGAAGCCAGCTGGAACCATTAATTCTAACCAAAGGTATTGTACAGTCTAAGAGAACTTGTTCTCAGTTTAGACTTGGCTTGGTTGCTTCTGTAGAGTTGCTTGCATCTTCTACCCCTCACAAGCCTTACAGCTTGTGGCCCTGCATTGATTCTACTTTTTCTACAAAGACTCCTAAAACATTGTGCAAGACTTTTACTTGCCTGCAAGAAGTGCTTCAGCTCACCTAGACTTTTGCCCAATTGACATTGGCTGGCCTGCTCCCTGAATGACTCTTCTTCCCTCTGACATTGTGCTTTACCTTTACCTTTCCTTCCAGGAAGGGGTTAACTTGCTCTGCAATGGGGGTTCAAAAGTACTTGCCTGGTTCAGAATATTTGTGTGATCTCTTGTTTTATTCTATAACCCTTTTCTTTGATACCAATCTCAGTATTGCTCTATGTACCAGTGATATTAATGTTCATAGTGTCCTAGCTATGTAAGTCACCTTGGGGTGTAGGAAGTGTCTGTGTGCCATCCCAAATCGGTACTTGCTGATTTAGAAACTATGAGTGTATTTTGGAGTGTATTTGTGTGTTACTATTATATTCCCCCTTCTGAAGAAGGCTTATTCAAATTGACTGTTAAATACATTAGTATTATTAGTATTAGTATCAAGAAACCTTGAGTGTAAGTGTTTATTTGGACAAGTAAGCATGGTTCTGGGAGTATCTCTATCGGCCTATATCCCACGTTAGAGTCTCAGCCAGATTCTTTAGCTCACCACCCTTTCACAGAAGAGAAATGTCCACTACATAGTCTTTGTCCTGTCCAAGGGCAGTCCAGCACTGAAATGCCAGGCAATTCTCTTCTGAACAAGAGTATGAACAGCAACCCCAGACACGTGTTTCGCCCTGGTTGGGCCTAGTCAGTGAGGTGGAGCTGTGCCTCTCTAAGAACAGTGAGCAAGGGTTCCACGTCTGGATTACCCTAGTAACTAAGGCTGATTTTTGCCCCATTTGCATCCATTTTGCCATCCTCTGAGCTCTGTGCTCGTAGTGAGTAACTTGTCCCTTTCCCACTTCCTAACTCCTATTCCCGTCTCCCCTGATTGGCTGTTCGCTCATGTGCCCCTGGCCTAGTTTGCCTGCAATTGGCTAGATAGCCTCACTTAACAGACCCTCCCAGGGCAGCCCTGTGCCCGTGCAGCCCTTTTTGCGAAGGGCCTCAGAGGACTTTTGTGTCCGGATTGGATTAAGGGGGTAAGTCCTAGCTGCGCCCCTCAAACTCACTCCTAGCACATGTCCTCCCTGAACCTACATGGCTAGCTCACCACAGTGAACGCATTCAGGGAGACGTCCACTGTGCAGGACTCCCAGATCTAGAGGTGTTTGGTATTGTGCTCCACTGCTTCAACTGACCCTCAAATCTAGCTGTGTTTAGTCAGATACCCTGTTGCTCTCCTAGGCGTGGACCACTCTCCCACGTTGCAGGACCCTCGAGTCTAGCGGGGCTTGGTATCGTGCTCCACTGTTTCGGCTGACCCTCAAATCTAGCTGTGTTTGGTCCAGCACTCTATCGCCTTCTTGGGCGTAGGCCTTTCTCCCAATATCCAGGGCCCCTAATCTAACTGTGTCTAGTTCGGTACTCTATTAATCCCTGAAACCCATCACTACTTAGCTTAATTGAGTCCTATACCACCAGACCAATTAAGGCTGTACCCCTTCCCGACAGCACACCCTTAGGATACACACCCTACCCACCGACAGAAATGACAGACTGAGCCAGAGAGCACCCTAGCGTATCCAGAGTAGGAAAAACCAAGATTACTGCGCCTGCACAACACAACACAGCATAGAGGACCAACTACCCTACTACTCGAACAGAAAATTGCCCGACGCAGAGAAAGAGAGCAAGATCGTGCAACAAGGGACGCGAACATGCAATGCCAACAGAACCCAGAAGAAGCAGCCTCATTGGCAGGAAACGCGCCTAACGCAGTCATAACCGGAACAAACCATGTAAGAGAAAAATCCTTATACCTCACACCGTACCTCGCGAAAACCACGGAACACAGACACCTCAACACGGAAACCTCGACACATGCAAAGAATTACCCGAAACACCCGGAAAAAAGATGGGAGCACTCAACAAGAGAGTGGGATGACTCTAACCCCATTACCCCTTACATCACAAGAACAGAGGGGCACCATTGATTTCCACAACACCCCACACAACACACCGAATCCCCGACTACCAACAATGCTATCTTCAACCTAACAATCGGACTCACTGAAGAAGAAGCCATTGCTGATCTTCAAACAAGCATGATTACAGCAGAAGCACCACGATTGATCAGCCCTGGTATTAACCTATTGGACCGCTTCAATGAAGAAGCAGCTGTCGCCGTTCTTCATCCTACCAACACCAATACGGAAACACCACGACCGGACAACTTCAAACCTGAACAACGAATAACCACAAAACAAAATCACACACGGAGAATCCACTGTAAATTAATAAATGCAAGGTCCATGTCCAAACATTCAACCAAAATATACGACCTCCAATCAGAAGGAGGGATAGACATCCTATTTGTAACCGAAACATGGCTAGACGACAACTACACGATCACCTTCAACAACTGCCTGCCTGAAAACTTCAAATGCATCCAAGCAAACAGGAAATCCAAAAGAGCGGGGGGTGAGGAGGACTAGCGATCATCCACAAGGAGCAACTGGCCATCAAAATTGAAGATCCACTAAACATTGATAAATGTGAATCCTTAATACTACGGCTATCAGTAAACCCCAAAACAAACCTGAAATTCATATAGACCGCCAACCTACGATGCGACTTTCATAGACGCCTTCACGGAAGCAATCACCATCCTAGCCATCAAGTACAACCATCTGATCATACTCAGAGATTTCAACATCTGGTTCGACGAAGAAACCACAACCACAAAACAATCCTTAACCGCCCAACTAGCAGCCATGAACCTACAACAGCTAGTCAAAGGAGCAACACACTCAGCAGGGCTCACACTTCTCTTCGCCAACAAGGATCTCATCACCACGGCACCCCCGATTCAAATACTCGGAAGCGACAACCTCATCATTCCATTCATAATCACAGCGGCCACTTCACAAAGAAGCAACAAGAAAAACCACTGATCATGATGAAAAGAAATTGGAGAACCATAAAAAATCCAACCTAACCGTGCTCCTGGAACTCAGCAAACCACAAGCAACAACCATGGAAGAAGCTGACCTAGACAAAAAAGTTGCCCTGCTCCATACCTGGATCGCAACAGCCCTAGGTGACATTGCCAAAGAAAAGCCCTTCACCCCATCACGTAAGAAAACATCAACAAAATGGTTCACCCCATTACTCAGCTCCATGAAAAGAAAAAAAACGAAAACTAGAATCTGAATGGAGGACCGACGACAAACAAATTAGAAATTCCTGCTACAGATCCGCTCATATAAAAAGGTAATACAAAAAGCGAAGAGGAAACACTACGACAACCATATATTCAGAGCACCAAACGCCCAAAAAGAACTCTTCAAAATCCTAAACTAAATAAAAAACCCAACGGGCTGCAACAACATGCCAATTCCATCGATTGAACTATGCACTGACCTAGGAGACCACTTCAAAAACAAATTAACTTGCATCCAACACATCATACAAAACAGACCAAGCAATCGCACGTCAAACCCCACCGACACTAGCGAGGAACATCCAAACAAGCCACAAAGCTTTCCAGAAAATGTCAGTGGAGACTTTCATCAAACTGGTAAACCAAAGCAACAAATCGGGCTCTCCTGAAGACCCCTGCCCCATGGACATATACAAAATAATTCTCAAACCAGGAACCCCCATGGAATACCACAGGAATCTCCTCAACCTCTCAATCTCAACAGGAGGTACAAATGCCAAATGCCATATCATATCAGGTAAAGTACCACAGGCCTTCAAATCGGCTTACAACAAGTCGCTACTCGGACACAACAGGAAACGTAGAAGACTTATCCAACTACAGACCCATTTCCAACATCCTTTACATAGCCAAACTACTAGAAACGTACGTCTACAAAATAACCCAAGAATTCATAGAAGAGCACTGCCTACTAGACCAGGCACAGGTTGGTTTCAGACCAATGAGAGGAACAGAATCAGCTCTCCTCCCAATATGGGACGACCTAAAAATGAACGCAGACTCAGACAACAGTACCGCCCTGATTCTTCTTGATCTATCTGCAGCTTTCGACACTGTCAACCACAACATCCTCATAGAGAGATTAGAAGGACTAGGAATAACAGACACCTCCCTACTATGGATCAAATCCTTCCTAACAAACAGAACAGAAACCATATGGATGAAACCTTTTAAGTCCAAACCTAGAGACTCCACGTGCGGAGTACCACAAGGATCATCTTTCTCCCCGCTTCTATTCAACATCTACATGTACCTATTAATCAAACTCATCAAAAAACACGGCCAACGATACTCAAATAATCTTGAACATACAAGCCATCCGAGAAGAAAACACCACACTGGAGAATTGTCTTCGTGATATATTCAACTGGATGAACCTCAACCACCTAAAAATAAACCCAGGCAAAACAGAGATAATGATTGTTTCAAAAAAGGGAGGAGACATCGGCTACATCCCCTGGCCAAGAGAGCTCGGCACCACACCAGCACCATCATCAGTTGTAAAAAACCTAGGAGTCCTGATGGATAACAACCTCACTCTAGAGCCACAAGTAAACACTCTACTCAAGAAATGTTTCTTCCTCCTGCAAGCAGCAAAAAGGATCCTTCCGTTCCTGTCGTTCGCCAACAAAAAACTTACCATCATCGCCCTGATCATGTCCAGAGTAGACTACGGCAATAGCCTATACCTGGGCATGCCCGAACGACTTCTAAAAAAACTACAACGCATACAAAATGCGGCAGCCCGACTCCTCCTTAAGCTACCCAGAAGAGAACACATCACACCTGCGCAAAAAATACTTCACTGGCTACCATTAAAACATGAATAAAGTTCAAGTCCATGTGCAGTACGCACAGAGCAATACACAAACAAGGTGCAGAATTCCTAGGCGATTAACTACTCCTACATCAACCGACAAGAACACTGAGATCAAGCACCGACATCCGTCTGGAACCAAAACCCTATAACAGAAGAAAACTCGGAGGATCCTTTTTCTCTCACCCGGCACTCAAAACCTGGAATGACCTACCTAAGAATATACGGAACACAACAAACCACCTAGCAGTCAGGAAACTCCTCAAATCATGGCTCTTTGCAGCGTAACTACAACAGCGACACACTAGAATGCCCAACCCGCTAAACAACGATGAATAAACACACCAACCTCGGTCACTCCCAAAATGGACATACACGGAACCCAAAGAACAGACCCCACGACAGACCATAAGTTATTAAGGGAAACAGCCACAAAAGGAGGTCTCTATAGACTGACACATACCCAGACCGAGACGAAAAGCCCTTAAATGACTCATCCACTGCCACCCGGCCGTACCATATCTAAACTCCCAGCAGACAAATTTAGATAGAAAGTTTGTAAGAGGAGACCACAACACCTGATCCATCACCTAAGGAGGAGAATAGAGACCCAACCCACATTAACCAATCTATCAGCACTCGAACACCTACAGAGCTCGCTAGAATAGAACGGCGAGCGCATCGCACCAACTAAAACCCAACCCACAACACTCACTCCATCCGAATTAGAACACCTACAGAGCGCGTTAGAACAGCACAGGGAGAGCCTCACACAAACCTAAAACCCTGCCTGGCGCAACCTCTTCGCCCATCCTGATGAGATTGGGAGGATTAGCGACTGCCACACTCAGACAAAGTTCTGAATGTTAGCATGTTAAACTTCATGTAACCCACTAACAAAAAACTTATCCCACTCAAAAATCTCACACAACCATCTCTCGCACAACACCCCGCACGCACTTCACAACACTGCAACAACACATAAGCCGCACCAACAGCACACAAGGACTGACATCAATCCGATACCCGCACCAGAGCTCAGCACCCGGGGTATACCAAGTTGAAGCTGCCAACAGAACACCACTCCTCTCGCTATCCTACTTCCGCTCCACCTACTAACCCATCCCACCTTCTCGTTTACAGATCCACTAGAGCGCCTGGGGACCAACTCCGTTGGTGACGGTGCGCGGTACAAATACCTTTTAACATTTTAATTCTGATGCTTGTTAATCTGCTGAGAGTCGCATGCTGTCCTATAGTCCGACATATAGTGGTAACCGCAGAGTATTGCATATGGCCTTTCGAGGATCGAAAGGGGACGCCGACATGGGCGTTCCTGTACCACTATCCGTGACATGTAGTGTACCCAAAATACCTCATACGTTGAGGTCCCTCAGATTGTTTTTTTCCGCCCAGCTAGCCGGTCGCCTTATGCAGAGTTCTTACGAAATTGCCATATTGTTATATTTCCTGACCTCTGGTCATACTTATATTATTGTCCCCTCCTCGACGATTGTTTCCTGAACCACTGCCGAATACAACGAAAGAACACACTTCAGCAGGTGGGGCTCGGGTTGACGCCGTCTTCTGGCCGGCCTATACAGTAGGCAGATTTGGGTCTGGGGGTTTCTATTCTTTTCAAGAATGTCTTTCTTTCTCCCCGTCCCTTTGGTGTTGTCGCTTTTAAATTCCTGAGCTATGGACAGGACACAATTTAAATTTTGCCCTTCCTATAAGGGAAAATTCCCATGGAAAGATAAGCACCAGCGGTGCAATAAGTGTCTTCCCCCTCAATCACGATGAGGACTGTAAGCTCCTACGTCCTAAGACGATTAAGGAACTTCGAGTGAAAAAGTGGGCAGCTGAGCCTATGTCACAGGCCAAAAGTAGCTTCCCCCACCGCCGCAGCTGCCGAATGTGATGAGGAGATAAGCGACCACCAAGGCTCCAGTTTGGGCGCCATTGACCTTACATCGCTGCGCTGGCGCTCCACAAAGTCTGTCCCTGGCTCTGCTAGGCTCGACACAAGTCCTGCTATGGGGAATGTACATCTCGGCAACAGGGATGCACCCGTTTCTCAGGGCACAAAGTACACAACCCCCGGTACCGCCTCGACGGCTCAGTTGAAGCGATCCAAAGCGCCAACGGTTACGTGGGATTCTTCGACGGCACCTGCTGATTTGCGTGATCGGCAGCCCTCCCCGCAACCGTGTTCTGAAAGTAAGGGTGCCAGCACCAAAAGCCACGCGGCCTTCGAGATGCCTCAGAAGAGAGCGCCGACACTGCATAAAGCCCCAGGTTGTGTCAAAACCATGCTGCAACCACTGTTCGGCAGAATTGCATGCAGTACCCTCTGGGACCACCACACACAATTAGGACTACAGGTGTAAGCAAAAACCAACCTTTGGTATAAGTCTGTACCACACACTTTTTGGTAGCGAGCCGAGCAGCCAGACTTATCCCAAGAGGGAATGTGAGCAGTAAATGAAGTTAGACAGAAGTATCGCAATCACAGTGGTTCAAGTAGACACTTGCACTCAATACGTATATATTTATTTACACTGTCATTTAGAAAACATTCACTAGTAGAAATCAACTTAATATTAAACACCAATACACTACAGTAACAAACTCGAAATTGTAGAGACAGGTTGAGCTCCCCTTAAAAAGGAGCCAAATGGCACTTCAATTACTTTCAATGGGAATAGAAAGACATAGGTTTGTACAATGGATTAGAAAAAAACTTCTGTTAGGCAATGCAAAGGTTCAGTGTACCAGGAGGGCCAGTTCAATTCACTAGGCCAGGCCAAAGTCAATAGTCTAGTGTTCTTGGATAGGACAGATCAGTTCTGGTAACAAATGGAGAAATCTTTGTAAAAGTTCTTAGAAGTAGTTTAGACGAAAAATAATGATATGCTGGGTCACAAGCTGATTAGGCCTGCAAGTTGGGAAGGTTTCACAAACTTTCACAGCGAGAGTTAGGATCTCTCAACCGGATGGCACAGTACCTTAATGTGAAGCAAAAAAGATGCAGCTGAAGACGTTGGTTCCTGCAGATCTCGCTGTTCCTGAGCCTCAGTCGTGCGGACAAGAGGGAGGACGTCAGGGAACTTCTGCACTGCGCGGGATCGTCGTCGGAGCAAACAAAACGGAGTCACTTCTGTTGAAGTAGCTGTTGCTTCAAGACACAAACTGGTTTCCCTCTACCTGGCTTAACCTTAACCAGCATTGAGAATAGTATCCAGGTGTCCTCTGAGCTGATCGGTCCTACCAGGTCAAGGGAAGCAGCCGTCCTTGATGGAGCTTCTCTGTCGAATGTAGTTCTGGCGATACGGGCAAAGCAATGGTTCAATGGTTGCAGCAGCCGTCCTCTTCCAGCTCGTCTTCGGTTCTTTTGTTCCAGTGGTCGACTCTTCCTTCCAGTCCTGGAGACTCGCCTTTTAAACAGTTTTCTCCCGTTAATTCCAGCCTAGCTGTCACTCGCCCAGCAGGGTGGCTATCCTTGCCGGACAGTCAGCCAGCCAATCACGCCAGAGGGCATTTGGGTCTCCTAGGATACCAAGCACAGGGAGTTTCGGGCACCTCCCTCACTTCCTGCCCACCCCAGACACTCAGACTCCAAGGGCAGACTTCAGTCCTGAAGCCTGACAAAGGCTCACGTACAAAGGGATCAAACCTGGTTTGGCACGCAGAGTTAAACACCAGAAGGACCTTTCCACAAAGAAACGGTGAAAAAAGATGACCGGAGTCGGTTTTACAGAGGGGTCTTGGACGCCATATTGAAAAACATGGTGGCCCCGATTTTTAGCTACAGGTGTTCGCGGTCGGGAAAAATCATGGTAGTTCGTTATAAAACCACTGCCACCAGCCATTTCAATAGGAACGTGTAGCTTTTGACAGCTACTAGAGTGTTTAGACATAGGGGATACTAAGTAACCCCTCCAGCACTCTATAGGAAGATACTGTGTGCTATGAATTTAAAAAGACTAGTGTTAGGCTGAATCCTGTGCAGTGCCCTTAGGGACCACTACACACAATTAAGACTACAGGTGGCAATAGAAGTTTTACCTCTAGTACAAGCCTGTACTACTATGTCAGAGTGGTAGCAGTGGCGGAGCAGCCAGGCTTATCTCAAGAGTATACGAGCAGTAGCAGAGATTACACAAAAGGGACCACAATTACTGTGGCTCAAGCAAACACTGACTCAAGGTTTCAGGTATAAAAATTTAAGTACATTTATTTTTAAACCATTCGTTATAAACACAACACTTCTATAAAAACTGCAATAAAAAACACACGTTAAATATACTACAACTAACCAATTCACTTTGTACAGTAAATCTCAAGGTAAGTACCCTGTGTTTGAATGAACCGGTGTTATGAACAAAACATGTTACCGCGAATACACTTGCGATCAATTTGGTCTACTAAACAAACGTGTATCCGTGACATGAAATGCTACCGGGGCAAGAACGCACTTAGCACCTGAGATACCCAGAGGGAGTTGGAGGCAAAAATCACAGGCAATATTTTGGTTAGGCAGGCAGAATCAAGAAAAACGCAAAGACAGGAGTTCAAATGTCAAAGGGCCAGGGTCAAAAGACACCGGGGCCAGTTGCCGAAGATCACGCGGTCAAACAGTTCACGATTCAACGTAGCCAAAAAGTACTTCGATATTGTCAATGTTTGGAAGCAAAAGTTATAAGAAGGAGGGAAGACAAGGGCAAGCCTTGGAAATGAAGAAAAAGGGATTCACCCAGTTTCCTCAACAGAACACAGTACCTTGTTCCAGTGGTGCAGCTGGTGTCCTGGCAGATGTTCCTGTTGGTTTCCCGCAGACTCACGATTCCTGGCGCTTCGTTGTGAAGGAGGACGTCTGAAGGGGGTCTGCACCACACAGGGATGAAGCCGGCAGCAGCGGCAAGGAATAAAAGGTGTGCTCCTTAAAAACAGGAGAGGCTCTTCAGATGGCTATCGGGACCACTACAGCAGTGTGCAGCGATTTCGACCAAGGAAGAGGATCCTCTGGCTGTAGAAGAGGAGCTGGTTATCCCCACCAAGCTCAAGGGAAGAAGACGCCGGGCTGGATCTTCTCTAAGTCGTTGAAGGGAAGATAGCTCAGGACTGCAGCAGGGCTTCACTGGGACGGGGTAGTTGCAGTAGCCGTCGTTCTCTCCGCTTCGGTTCCTTGTAGTTCCAGTGGCGACTCTGACTTCTAGCCCAAGAGACCTGCCTTTTATGCGAAAAACCCCCCATTCACACAGCCTGGCTGTCAATCACCAAGCAGGGGGGGTTGTCCAGCCCGGACAACTACCCTGACCAATCATGATAAAGTGCGACTCGGGTTTCCTAGGATACCATGTGCAGGGGGTGACTACACCCCTCCCTCACATTCAGCCCAGCTAGACACTCAGGCGCCTGGTGGAGGGCTTCTGAACAGAAAGCCCACCAAAAGACAGTGAACAAAGAAGGCAAACCTAGTTTTCCGCGCAAAGTAAGAAGGACTTTAACAAAAAGAAATGGCGAATAAACCCAACCGGAGCCAAAAGAAAGACGATTTGGTCAAGCGGGTTTATGTTCGAGGCTAATATAATAGCCAAGAACAGTACCACGTTTATCTAATATAATCACGGTAAAAAAGTTAGGGTAGATACCACTGCCAAGTCTAAATGTTAAGAGCGATACAATGCTCTAGGGGGTACAGATAAAAAGGGATACAAGTTAACCCTTTCCAGTACTCCATGGAAGATGGGTTGCACTGGATCTGTGGTAGGTTGACTAAATAAAGTTAATGGTAACTTCCCCCTTTTCTGGGGGACAGTAGCCGCCTCAGAAATGGAGTCGAGGGAAGTCTTAAAGACAACCCTGTGCCACAGCAATGAAAGGGCTGTGTGACACACAAAAAGAAGGGGGCTGCTGAAGCGGTGTGCTTCAGAGTCCACATTCACAAAAACAGATAGAAACACATAGCAAAAAACAGGTAAGAGTGGGGGAAAAGCTCTCACTCTTACCAAGTGGAAAACAAATTAACTCCAGAAGTCCAGCAAAGCTGCTGGGGGACTCACTAGGTAAGGGAAATTAGCCATAGATGAAAATTCTCCCTAACAACTAGTACAGTCAATTTATCTTTACATTCTCTGGGGAACAGTAGTTTATCCCAGAGAAGGTATTTAAACCTTGGGAAGTCCAAAGGACATCCCTGTGCCACTGCACTAAAGGTGCTGTGTGACACAACAAATGTAAAGATGATGTCTATGGAGTTATCAAAAACTCCATAATCAAAGAACACAAGAGTAAAACACACCAAAATACATGAGTGGGGGAAAAAAAAGCTCACACTCTTTCCAGGTAAAAATAGTCCTCAAAATCCAGCAAAGTTGCTGGGAGTCTCCAAGGTGAAAAGAATAAGCGCATTTATGAGAATTCTCCGTAACAACCACCTGCACAGTCCAAACACCTCCCAGTAATGCCGAACATTAGCGAGAGCATCGCTAAGATTGTTTCGGCGGCTAAACATAAAGATGGGTCCAAAGACACCTCGAAATGCCCGGATGGGTGGAAAGATTACATAAAACTCTGGGTGATAAATCCCGACGTTCTAGGGAAGAGGATCATTGGGAAGAGACCTTTCTTCCTCTAGACACCTCTGGCTCCTCATCTTGGATCAGAGAGAAGTTTGAAGTTTGCATGGACAGGCTGGAAAAGTTTGTAGACTTTTCTGAAGGGTTTTCTCCTAAGAGGCTTTGTGAACAAGCCCTTATACAGCAATAGGAAAGTTCCAAAGGACCTCTGAATTACTTTCTTGAAGAGGTCTTTGACCTTACTGATCAAGAAGGAGTTCCTATTGACCTATACCTACAGGATGATGATCCCTTTGATGATACAGGAAAACGGCTATGAGGCGCGAAATAAAAGCGCTCTGGGTTAGCAGACTCCCAAGCTCTTTGCAAGCTGAAAAAACCAAATTAAGAAAACTAAGGTTTAGGATTTTCTATAAGCAAAAGAAAGCTGTCCTTGTGAAAAGGGATGCAGAAAACATGCTTCAGGTACTTATAGTAAAGATGTGGGTGCGTTTTGTTCACTGATCAACGGCCTTGATGTTCCATTACTCTTGTCCCAGTCTAACGCAGTCATGGAGAAGGACTGGGTATCCCATTTTTCTTAACTTTACTCTCTGGGGAAAGTGAAACCGGAATCTCCGGCTCAAAGACCACTGATAGAAGCATCGGTAGGATTCGAGCTAAGGGTGGACATTAAGAGGGTCAGTGACCTAATTAAATCTTGTAAGCCCTCTAGGGCTGCTGTCCCGAATGGACTAACTAATAGCACCTTAAGGGCTGAACCCTTTAATTGGACAAATGCTCTGGTCATCCTTTTAAGAGCATTATTGAGCTAAACATTGTCCCTCCGTCTTGGCATACAGCCATTGCGGTCCCTATATTCAAGAAGGGTGCAAGATCGGACCCAAGGAATTATAGACAGATATTCCTTTTGGGTTTGGATAGTAAGATTCCTCTTGATGCCCCATTTAGAGGCCTGGGCAAACGCTGCGAACAGGTTTTCAATCTTCCAAACAGACATTCGTATTTGTCACTCTACCATTCTTAATGGTTTGGTAAGGGCCATTCAGGAAAGATCCCGGTCAGATAAAACTGCTAAAACCTAAATGGCCTTGATGGATCTTTCAGCGGCCTTGGACCGAGTGGACTGTAGGCGCTTGTGTTGGAAATTGGACTCTTGGGGTATGCCCAGAGGCATGTTAAAACTCATTATGTCCTTTCATGAGACCTCAAGGGTGAGGGTTTATCTAAATAGAGATGGCCTTATGTCGGACTTTATCTCTACTCCGTCCAGCCTAAGGCAGGGTTGTAAACTCGCTCCCTTCCTTTTTAATTTTTATGCATCTGATGTATCGACATATCTAAGGACGGCTTCTTTGGTTTCTCCCAAGCTGGGAAAGGAAAAACTTCATAGCTAGCATATGCGGACGACTTTCTGCTGTTTGACCACACACGTGCAGGCATAAGGAGGCTATTAGCCGCTTTATCTGAATTTGCTGCTGAGAAGACCTCTTAATTTTTCAAAGACCAAAATTCTTTGCTTCAGTAGAGGGAGAAATACCTCACTAGCATGGCCCGCGGAATGGGCTATTCTCTCGCCCTACCCCAGCATGATCTACTTGGGATTTTTGATTTCGGCTGGCCCTTCTACACTTAACCTTCAGTAAATTTTGGTTCAAAAGGCTTCTCTCCTGTCAAACCAATTGGCAATTGTGAACCAAAAATGTGGCAGCTATTCGATCAAACCGGCATTAACATTTTTTTGAGGGAAAATTTATTCCTAAAATCTATGGCCTTGAACTATATTTCAGGGTGGTACCCAAATGGTTGGATCAGATGGAGGCTAAAGTCTGGAGGAGAATACTGTGAGTTTCAAACTGCATTCCAATTGCAGCTAACAGATTTGAGCTGGGGTTAACGTCTTCAAGAGCCCGAGTACAGTGAAACTGTTTGCCATTATACTTGAAACTTCTGTCCTCTATGGATGCCTCGCTATATTGGGTACTGAGTAAAGCTATGGTCTTTATACCGAGGGGTAATAGAATGTTTTGTGTCAGATCTATGTACATAGAGAAACTCAATCTTGGAAGATTTGAACGTGGATATAGTCTTTTGTTGGCAACCCTGATACGGTTAAAAAAAATCGTTTGGCTGAGACCATTAATACATTTCATAGTTATCCATCCATGAGTCATCTGAGACATGAATAAAAAAAAAGAGGAATAGTTCCTCCGTATCGTATTCTTTTCCCTTGCATTATCCGCAGAGCAGTGTTCCTATGTTTTCGGTGGAACCTGCTCCCTACTCGTGAGATTTTACAAAGGAGAGGTCTGAATGAAACAGACAAAACAGTTTTGCAGAATTTGTAAAAACTATGAGGTATAGAAACGGACAAACATCTAATCATAGACTGCCCAGCTATGAACAATTTTGCGTACGAGTTACCTAGGAAAGAGGCTCCTCTCAGTAAACTGGATCAACAATGATTCATTGTGGCAAAGGTGTCTAAATTCCCCAAATATGTCTGATGGGCTAGCAGTTGCATGTTTTTTAAATCGACTGTTTACATTTTACTTAATTGTACAGATGCCTCCTGTTCTGTATTTTTTAAATCAATATTATTGCTTTCGCTGCATCGTGGTTTTGGTTTTATAATGTGTGAATTTATTTTTTAAATGTTGTAAAGATTTATTTGTCAAACCATAAACAATAAAAAATGGTTAAAAAAACAACCTTATCTACTTTTCAGAATGGCAGAACATTTCTAAGGTAAGTAATAACTTTTGTAACTGTTCACTCTGAGTTAGTTACCAACCAACCCTTTTACAAGTAAGAAACTTTTAAACCCATATTCTCTTTTCTTGGCAAAATGCCCAATCCTTTAAAAGTATTTCCCTTATTCTTGGAGCATGAGTGTTCAGTGGCAGATGGGGGGGGGGGGGTCGTGGTGGGGGGGAGGTCTTCACTAGGGTTTAGCATCCAACAGGCAGTGTCAGGATAGGTTTGTCACAGTTCCATTGGAAGACTGTTCAAACAGGTGAGTATTTTGATTTATTAGAGGGTCCAGGGGTTTCACAGAATACACCATAGGAGGATTCCAGCAGCAGTGGGCCTGGTTGAACTGCTCGAGAGGCCTCCCAATCACAGTAAAAAGCCTACAACTACACAGAAATTACAGGAGACTTAAGGGAAGTGTTGGGGGAATTTGCATTTTTAGTGCTAAATTCCTCCCGCCTTAGAGACCCCCAGCTCTTTTGCTGTACTCGGGATGTTTAATTTATTTTAACCCTGGAGTGAGTGAGACCTCTTTCCACTCTCTCGTGTTTTTACCTGATTTGTATTTTGTTTTAACACTGTTTTTGGAGTCTGACAAATGCCATAGGCATCTACGTGTTGTAATGTGATGCATTGCACCTTCAGTGCAGTGTCACAGAGAAATCCTTTTAGATTTCTTACAAGGTTTAAATACCTTTTCTTGTGTGAACTACCGTTCCCAAGAATAGTAAAGGGAAATTGACTTTACTTAATGTTCCTCTTTGTAGGTCCAGCACACACCATCTGGTGTGGAGTGTTGGGGGCGGGGTGAGGGGGGCTACCTAGTAGCTGTCATGAGCACTCTGTTTCTTAAGCGCTGGAACTGGTGGACATACTGCCATTAAAGTGTTCCACTATGCTGCCGCGCTTTATCTTTGCACGGTCTAGTTTATTTTCATCATGGCTGCCACCGTCCTTATCAGTTCATTCTTCCCTGCAGCCGCCGCGTTGCAACCCAGCTCTTTCTCCTTCCTCCGGGTAAGACGCTAGTACCAATTGTTTTCCCCAGCTTCTGTTTAGTTCCTTTCCTGCATCCTGCTGCCAGCACCTTTCTGCCCTTGCCTTCCGTGTTTGCTTCTTGTGCTGCCTTGCTCTCCAGTCCTTTCCTGGTGCTCGCTCCCTCTGTTGCTCCTGGTCCTGATCTCTGGTCCTCTGTTTTGGACTCTCCTTATCCTACTATTCTTGTGGATCCTTGCCTCTACCATACCATTAGATTCTTGCTTGTGGATTCTTGCTTCATCTGTTTGTGGACTTCAGCATCTATCCTGCTATCTGAAACTTGATTTTGTCCACGTTACATTTCTATCAACCAAGAAATATCAGAAGGGGGTTTTCTTTCCTACGGCTTTTCCCCTTTTCCTAGGCTGTTGCAGGGGAGGAGGGGTGGAGGGGTTTTAACCACTCGGTCCTATTGGATTATACTTCTCCATGACATGGGGTCTGTTCCGGGAGGTAGTCACTATCTCTTTGAGTAGGGGTCTTCCCGAAGCAAGAAGTTAGATGCTGCAGAACCATCCATCAGGGTTCTTGGTAGGTGGGGTACAAAATCTAGGTTGGGAGTGAGGACATGCAGGATTAATTGTGCGCAGACAGTTTCAGGGGGTTGGCAAAATGCATGCCAAGTTCCTTAACGGTTTTATCCAGAGATCTGCAGCAGTCTGCTCACAAGATGGAGGATTAGGCGCTAACTCAGGACAAGATGAGTTTCCCCTCAGTAACATTCCACAATGGAATGTTAAGGATACGTTGGAGGTGAAGTGCATGTTTATCAATGCATTCTCCCCACTTTCTTTCATGGAGACCTGCATGGCCGTGTAGCACTGTTAGGCAAAGTTTGTATACAGTACCCTTTGGGTGCACTACACACAGCTCTGACTACAGGTACAGGAAACGCCACCTTTGGTATAAGTTTGTACTACACAGTTTTGGTAGCGTGTTGAGCAGCCAGGCTTATCTCAAGAGGGGAAACGTGAGCAGTAGTGGAGTAACACAAAGATTCAAAATTAGTTCTTCAAATATACTCCTACACTCAAGGTGTCTTGCATCAACAATTATTAATTTATCAGTCAGTTACAAAGCCTGCTTCAGAAAATAGCAATAGAATAGTAGCACACAAATGCACTTCAATACTGTACACTCTTGAGTTTCTGAATCAGACAAGACCCTTTTGGGATGGCCCACAGACACAACCTACACCCACAGGTGACTTCAATGATGAGGGTGCTGGGGACATTAATATCTTACTGTTGGCATTCACAACACTCTTAATAAGTTAGGTAAAGGGCAAAGGCTGTTAAAACACAAGAGATCACAAATGTTTCTAAGCAGGGCGAATACTTTTAGATTATGTTAGAAGAGTCATTCAATTTTATAGGCTAAGCCAAGGTCAATGGGCAAACGTCTTGCATAGGATAAAGCACTTCTAGTAGATAGAAAAGTCTTTGCACAAGTTCTTTGGAGTGTTTGATGAAAATAAGAATCAAATGTAGGGCCACAAGCTGATTAGACTTGTGAGTTGCAGACGTTTTAACCACTTCCACAGTAAGAGATAAGTTCCCTTAGCCTTATTTTACAGTACCTTCGGATGAAGAAAAAGATGCAGCTGAAGACTTCTGTTCCTGTGCAGCTCTGCAGATCACACTGTTCCAGGGCCTCAGTCGTGGGGACAAGAGGGAGGACGTCTGACTCCTGCAATGCACTGAGACTGTCAAATCTGGCAATCGGTAAACTTCACTTTCAGTGGCTGTTTCGCGTTTCAGCTACTCGGTTTCAGCAAATGGCAACAAGCGCGGTTCCTGGCTGTCAAGGTGGACTTTTCTCGCTTCTGGGGTCCGCACTCTGCTGAGTGGAATCAGGCTTGGTCATTCCTGCAGTTTGGATTCTGGAAGATCTTCAAAAAGCTTTAGGCCACCTTAAAAGCAACGCACAAAATCTGGTGTCCCTCTACCTGGCAATACGGTTACCTGCAGCAACTCTGAGGAAATTCAACCAGCTCCAAGATGGGTGTCCAAATGGCTTACGTTGGAGTTGATTGGTCCCACCAACTCAAAGGGAGAAGTCCCTGCAGGGGCTCCTCTGTCGATACGAATTTGGCAAGTAGGCACTGCAGCAGGGCTTCACCAGGCAAACCAGCGGTCCAGGAGTTGCAGCAGGCGTCCTCTTCAAGTTCTTCTTTGGTTCATTCATCCAGTGGTCGACTCTGCCTTCCAAGCCAAAAGACTTGCCTTTTATTCACTTCTATCCCATTCATTCAAGCCTAGCTAACACTCACCCAGCAGGGTGGCCGTCCTTTCCGGACAGTCAGCCAGCCAATCAACACAGAGTGCATTTGCGTCTACTAGGAGACGAAGCACAGCGAGTTTCAGGCACCGCCCTCACTTCCTGGCTACCCCAGACACTGTTGCGGGTTTCACTCCTGAAGCCTGCCAAAGACGAATGAACAAAGAGACCAAACCTGGTTTGGTGCGCAGAGAAACTCCCACAAAGACCTGGAGAAAAAAGAAGACCCGGCACCATTTTAACAACGATGGCTAGACACCATTTTGAAAAAGATGGCTCCCGCGGTTAACGTTACCGGGGCCGTGGACGGTCGCGGTAAATGCAAACCTTGGTAGTTCAAAATGAAACCACTGCCACCAGCCAGTCGATTAAGGAAGGGTAACATAAAATATGTTACATGAGCATTTAGACACAGGATGTTAAGTAACCCCTCCAGCACTCTATTGTAAAGTAAAGTCAATTTCACTTTACTGTTCTGGGAAACTGTAGTTCTCCCAGAGAAGGTATTTAAACCTTGGGAAATCTGAGAGACCTCCATGTGCCACTGCACTGAAGGTGCTGTGTGACACATTGCAGAAGATGATGCCTATGGAATTTGTCAGACTCCACAACCAAAAGAAACGCACAGAGTATAAAAAATCACATTAAAATACATGAAAGAGTGGGAAAAAGGGCCTCGCCCTCTCCAGGTTAAAAAAATCAAGTCCTCAAAATGCAGCAAAGTTGCTGGGGATTTCTAAGGTGGAGGGAATTAACACATTTTTGAGAATTCTTCCTAACAATGACCTAGACAGAAGTTGAAGATTCAGGAAGAACGGCTGCAGCAACTATTACCCTATGAGGGCGCTGCAATTAGAGAGTTTGCGTATTGTTTTTTTTGTGTAATTTTAATTTACTCTTTAGACTGCATAATTGGCGAAAAATTGATGTTCTGTTATTGCTTTCAGTTGTAACATTTAAAAGTGCAGTATAAACTAAGTTTGAGAGAGAACAGCTTTTACATGTGAAGCGCAAGGCAGTCATTTTCTACAGTAAAACATATTGTGAGCATGAAAGCTTAACTATTTTTGTTCCGCACTAATTTTCACTTAAAATAGACATCACCCGATCAGATAAGCTCTGGGAAGTCTTGCACAGGTTGCCGGTGAAACACCTTCAGTAAGAAATTAAAGTTAACTGCAGGAGCACGTGCTCGCCACTAGATGGCGGTAGAAGTCAAAGCTCACGCTAACAAGTCCTCAATTTAATGAAGACAGTTTATGTTAAAGTTATGCACTTAGCTTTTGTAGACGATCATGTGGGATCCCCCGGACTGAATAAACTTCATGAGTATTAGAGTTGCAGTCACTTTAGAGCTTGTTGCTCTTCTGAGGACTGAGGACGCTGGCTGCCATTTTCTTGGGCATTAAGGTAGTTGTAGTTTTTAGATATTTGCTGTAGTTCTAGGAGATTAAAGTACAGATTAGGATTGCAAAGGAGTATAATGACTGAAAGTGGAGGTAAAAAGAGTGAATAAGGATTCAAGTTTGGATTAACGCTTAAGAAGACATAGTTTCAAGAAGAAAAGCAAGGTTATGATCACAAATACAAAAGTCTTATTTGTAAAGGCTTGTATTTGAAAGTTTGACATGAAGGGTACAAGAAAATGTTTCTAAAACAGTAATACCAAGCGTACAATGTTCGTCCAGTGCAACTACAGCTGAATAAAATCCTCTAGGCAGTGGCAGAGAATACACAGGTAATTCTGGGAAGGATGAGAGAAAGGTGGGGTGTTTAAAGTGCCTAGTAATTACTTTGCCTATTCTTGTACAGGGAGCCCAGCAGAGAACCTGGAATAGCTCCAGTGTCTTCTGTTATTTTATCCCATTCCCCTTCCCCCCCCCCAGGCTGACCGGAGTCTTGCTGGAACAATGGAATCAGTAGTACACAGAGCAGTCATTGAGGGACTGTGGGGTTCAGCAGCGTCCACGGAGGAATGAAGTAGGGCTTATCAGACAGAATGAAAGGCCCAAGTTGATCTTTCCCATCCAAGCTGCCATGTACCCCACATGGTTCTCACTGAGTCCGTTGGGCGAGGTTCTGAATGAGTTACGCCAGGAACTGATAGCGCTCAGGAACGAAAACTTAGCTTTAAGTTGGAATGTTGAAAGTTTGGGTAATCAGATGAAAGAGATGCAGGCCCAGGCAATCCCTTTACCGTTAGACAAGTTTAATGATCTCGAGCCTCCTGATTTAACTCGGGAGGAGGAGCAAGGTGAATCTAATACACCCAAGTTATTCACTGGCAGGGAAAGTCAGTACCTAATTCCACTAGCCGTTCCTGAACGTTACGAGGAAGTTCTGTTTTTGTTATTCAATGTGAATTACATTTTTTGTGTCATCCTGAGGTTTTCCCTTCAGGAGCTTCTAAAGTAGCCTTCATCCTTTCTTATTTGGGGTCTGATGCCGCTTCTTGGGCTGTGTTGTTGGTCAAAGAGTCCTCCAGTGATTTCAATGCATTTTTGAAAGTGTTTGGAAAGATGTTTGACAGGCGACGGGTATCTCAGGAGGGGATCGCGAGTTGTTGGAACGAAAGAAGTAAGGCGTTGGATAGTTACATCACTCAATTCAAAGCTTTAGTGTTGAGGACTAGATGGCCAGAGGAGAAGAGGGCAACCCTATTCTATAGAGGCTTGAGAGATGAACTCAAAGATCGAGCATAGCCACTGGCCACAATATCTGCCTAGCAAGACATTCAGGCACCATGATTTGTACAGGGACCAGGGAGTCCCAACCCCCACATCCGGGCTCTCACACACACACTGACTCTTTGCCCGGGAAACCGCTTTCAATATATGGCACTTCCAGACCCCAGGGGGCAGGAAGAAGGCCAAAGAACAATATAGCAAAAGGACAAGCAAATACCGTGGTGGCATGGCCATTTTAGGGTGCTAGCCACCCTTACTAGCCATTTGCGTTAAATGCAAAAATACACAAGCAAAATCACAGAAAACACTGTAGAAAAATATCCGTTGCTACCAGCTCATCCTAGGCACATTGTAACAGTAACCAAAAAGCAATCGTAGAAATATATATAAATTTATCATATATAGATTGTGTCTGCATGTGTCAGCAGGGGAAGCCAGTGAAGCCAGTAGCTTAACAGACGCCAACAAAAACTGTAAGTGTGGCATGGGTGGGGTGTAGAGCAATTACTCTATACCAGAATGTCCCTGCCACTCTACCTACCGTCCATAATTTAGACTGCCATAGACATAGCCCATGCATACTTAGAAAGATATGTTCCACCAGCCGGATGATATCCATGACAGTATTTGAAATGTTGCCTTGCACTGCATCCTAACACACTAGTCAATGTTAACAAGTGTCACACCTGGAGGGAACTTTGGATGCTAGCCTGCGCCGCATCTAGATAGATTTGCAATAGTCGGCACCTGCCTACTTAGACAGAATTAGGAAGATTAGCATACACCACACTTGATTGAACTCTGATAGAAAAGTGGTTGGTGGCATGCACCGCATTCAGTTAGAACTTAGTTTAGACCTGCCTCGCATCTAGATTGGATTATGAATGTTAGCACATGCCACACATAGATGGAACTTGAATGTTAGCATGTATCCAAACATAGAATTGAGAACATTGGCCTGCGCCGCATCCAGACAGGATTGTGAATGTTGGCATGCGCCATACTTAGATGAAACTGTAAATGGCAGCATGTACCACACTTAGATGGAATTCTTAACCTTAGCCTGCACCGCATCTACACAGGATTGTGAACGTTAGCATGCGCTATACTTAGATGAAACTGTACATGTTAGCATGTAGCACACTTCGATGGAATTCTTAACCTTAGCCTGCGTCGCATCTACACAGGATTGTGAATGTTAGCATGCGCTATACTTAGATGAAACTGTAAATGTTAGCATGTACCACACTTAGATGGAATTCTTAACTTTAGCTTGCGTCACATCTAGACAGATTGTGAATGTTAGCATGTGCCACACTTGGATGAAATCATGATCACTAGCCTGCCTCCCATCTAGACAGAATATTGAAAATTAGCAAGTGCTGCACCCAGATGAAATAGTGAATGTTAGCAAGCATCACACCTAGACATAATTGAAAAGACAGCAATGCCAACTAACCAATCCACTAACCATTTCATCCCACTGCATACACCTCTCAAACTCTAACCAAACACAACCACAAGCCTAAACCTCAGCAATCCGCACAAACTTCACTACACTGCAACAACAAAACAAACCACACATAGACTTGCACAACAGAACACGACAACTTCAACCGCAAAACACCCAGCCAACGGACCCACTGGGCTGAGGCTGCCAACAGCACATCACTGCTCTCTTGCTCTTTTCCAGCTTACTCCCACTAACTCACCCCTCCCTTTTTCAGAGCGCCAGGGGACCACTGCTGTGGTCATAGTGCGCGGTGCAAATATCCTTTATGAAATCCACTAAAGGAGACAAAGGGGCTTAGCATAACCTTGTCCGTATACAGGCGGTAAATCCACCAGGATACAGGAAAATGGTAATGCTGTTACTGGCACTCGGTCCGGCAGTATTACCACTGGATTATGAGTGATGGTAACTGTTGTAAATCCCCATTCCATGAGTCCTATTGACTCCATGGGGTATTTTACAGGTATTACTGGTGCCAGTAAAACCGTTGATTTTTGCCAGTAATGTGCCTGACTTGCCTCCAGTTCTTAACTGTATGTAAATCGGGCACCTCACGAGCTAACTTGTAGTTGGCCGGTATGGAAATGTTAATACCGCACCCTCCAATTCATAATGAGCCTCATAGTCTCCTAGTACTGATAATATAATGAACTGATCAGTTTCCCCATTGAAATTAGCAAAAGGGCCTGGGAAGGAAAGTATAATGCTTTATTTGGCTCCAAAGATTCGGGACAGGAGTCTAAACGAAGCAAAAAGTATTTGTCGGAGGGAAGGAGCTAAAAAGAAAAACATGCCCAACGCCAACCTACCCATTGTCTCACTGTTGTTTTATATTCCCTTTCCTCCCTGTTAGGAACGTTTTTTTTCTGAAGTCCAACTAAGGGCTTAGTAAAACCTTTCAACTGAGACAGTACAAGACTCCACTCTTAGAATAAGGCTGTACCACCTGAGTTCAGGGTAGCGTAGACAGAGCAGCCAGGCATATCTTAGGAGGGAGAGAGGGCTGTAGAATTGGTACAAAGAAATTGTAATACAAATGGTCCAAAGAAACACTATATATTGTAAACATAAATGGTTTATTTAAATACAAGTAGGCTCAGATAAATCTTGGGGGAAATAAGTACTATCATATATATATATATATATATATATATATCTATCCACAATAATAAAAACACAACACTAGGCTTTAAAGTTTACAGACCAAAGCATAGACCTTATTTTGAGAACGAACAGTAGTATAGGTAGGTCAAACATTTTCATACACATTCAGTATATGTCACACCTATTCTTGGGGAATAAAAACCTTAAGTTACTATTGGACTACTTTACAGTAATTCATGGGCCGTAGACCCTGTCAGTTGTACTGTGACGCCCAGCAGGAAATCGCATAGTAAGTCAACTGAACAAAATACTTTTCTGTTCTAGTGAAACACAGATTCTACGAACGGTATAAATCTATAACTTGAATTCAGGATAACAGTTATTCTATGGGAGTGGGACCTTGGGGTATAATATTCAATTACAGTTGATTTGCAGTTCACAGACTAAGTGAAGCAATAACTCTAACGTATTTTAGGATAACGTAGTTATGCTCAAGGTAACTAAACCCTATACACTTTTTACAGGAGCTATCCGCCACCTAAAGGCAGGTATAAACCTAAGACTGTTTTTGTGTCTGTCTACAACAGACCATGGAAAGCAAAACCCAGTGTTACACTTTATTAATGACTCAGTTATTCTAGGTAGGTAAAACCTAATGCAGACTTATTCTGGAGACGCGAACAGCAAGACAAAGGAAGCAAGACCCAGTTGGGAACACTCATAAATTTATCCTAACAGGAATAGACTAGTGAAACCAACAGCATTACTTTTGGTAAGCGGCACAACCAAATGACAGTGAGTAATATACCCTTACATCTACTTTCTGTTAGAATGGCAAAACAATTTCTAAGGAAAGAAAGGGGTAACATATACTTTTCAGAATGGCAAAATATTTCTATGGTAAGTAAAACAACCTTATATATACTTTTCAGAGTAATAAGTGAGGTAAGTAATAACTTTTGTAACTGTTCACTCTGTTAGTTACCAGCCAACTTCTTTTGCAAGTAAGTAATTTTCAAACACGTATTCTCTTTTCTAGGCAAACGGCTCAATCATTAGAAGTATTTCCCTTATTCTTGGAGCATGAGTGTTCTCAGTGGCAGAAGGGGGGCAGGGGAGGGTCACTAGGGTCTAGTGTCCAACAGGCAGGTCAGGATAGGTTCTTAAGTAGTAAAGGTCAAAGTTCCTAAGGAAGACTGTTAGAACAAGTAAGTACATTACTTTAGAGTTAGTTGTGGGTCCTTCACAGAAGACGCACTAGGAGGATTCCAGCTGTGGGCCTGGGTGAACTGGATCAGAGGCGTCCCAATCCCCCCCAAAACTACCCAGGACTCCATAAGGGACTTAAGTGAAGAATACCCTAGCCAGCACAGTACCTCAGCACAGAAGATTTTGCAGCCAGACCACTTCATGATCTGCAGCCAAACACCCAGTTGTTGAATTCCCTAATCAAAAAGACAGGACACTGGAAGGACTTTGCAGCAAGGACGTTTGCAGCAAGGATCACATCAAAGGTTCTAGTCAAGGTTTTCCTTGCGGCTGGGTGCGGCTTGGATTTGGTGTCTTTTTTAGGAGCACAGAAGAAGGCAGAATATTGCTGGTCGGAATCTCGTCGTTTGCAAGGTCCAGCACTCTGGTGAGGGGAACTTTCGGACTGGAATCTTGCCTCTGGAGATCCATCAGGATGCCCACGAAGTTTCAGCGAAATTCGGAATTCGCACAATGGCTCGAGGTCCTAGGGTATTTGGGTATTGCAGCCCTGCAAGGTTGCAGCACTGTGTGGGATGGCTCAGAATGCAGGTCTTCTTGAGTCTAGTGGGACTCGCCAGGCTCTGGCCTGTCTTTTCGGAGTCCCCAATTGGAATGAATGGGCTACAACAGGCTCCAGTTACACAGCAGGCTCTCCGGTCGCTGGAAATTGTTTCAGCTGCAAATCCTTCAGCTTCCTCCTTGGTTTTGATTCCAGTGGTCGACTACTTCTTCAGCTTCCAGGTTCAGACTTTTATGCAGGAACCCAGCCAATTAAACCGCCTTGCAACATTCCAAATTGGAGGTGGGTGGATGGATGGGGTTTGGCAATCCCTTTCTGGACAGCCAGCCTCTCAGTTTGAACTGGAATCTCACACTCGGTCTGGAAGACAAAGGGCTGCAGAGTTTTGGACTCCTCCCTCGATTCCTGTCTTCAGACACACCTGGCCGGGGAGTTCACAGGACTCCCACCAAAGTTAAAAATCACACAAAGGAATTTCCCACCCTAGATGTCAGGAGAAGGTACTAGAAAGGACAAGGAACACTAAAATTGTGAAAAACAAGACTGGCTCATTTTGGTAAAATGAGCATGCATGGGTGCCTTTAATGGGGCTGTGCAAATAGCCTGCAGTAAAGGTGCACCAAATTTAATAAAAAGGTTCACTGTCACCAGCCATTAAAGGTAAGTTTGTCCTTGTAACATAAATGTTACATTTAAAATGTGAAAGGGGATACTCTATATCTCCCCAGCACGCCACATAAGGTGGGGGGTGCTGGTCTCGCCTAATAAAATGTGAAAGGGATCCAAAGATCATTTCTACCCTTAGAAACTGTAGTTCTCACAGGGTTAGCCAGAGAAAGTAAAAAGGGGAGCCCCTAGAGCAACCCAGAAACAAAAGGCACTTATTGCCACAAAGTTGCCAAAGAGGATAACGTTTAAAAGGCACTATGGAGAGTCTTAAAAATGCCACTCATAAAAAGAGTGAAAGGTTCCCACTCTCAGTGATAGAAGGACAAATAATCCACCAGTAAAAGTAAAACGTTCTGGGTTTGACACGGGTCAGGTATCATTGCTTTGAAAATCTTACCTAACGCTGTCCCGCCTCCCAACTCCCACACTGTACCATCCATCTCCTTCCTGGGCTTAAGTAGAATACCTGTTTGCCCTAATGTGCAGAGTGTTTCATGAATTTTAAAAAGTGTCTATGCACTTGAGCTACTAAAGTAACTACTAAAACGCTTTTTCTCCTCTTAGAAACATGAAATTGTAAAAATCAAATGTCTTTTAAAAAAGTTCTACAAAATGTTTGGGTTTGCAGGGGCAAACTGAGACATGATGGCAAAAGTCTGAGATAATGATGTGGCGAGGCTGTTGAAGATTAAAGCATGAATAGCGGGTTTGAACACGTAGTGCTATAAAGAGACTGGACTTTTTTAGGATTTTGTAACAGTTGAAATGCACAGAAGGGGGTATCATGTTGTTATAGCTGTACTCCACTGTGGCATCTACTCTGTAGCCCGACTAATGTAGCTGCAGGCAAGGCATTGACTTTATTCATGTTTTTATTTGCAGGCTGTGCTTCCCATCTTCCAGCAGAATGTTTTCTTGCTCGCCTCCTCCATCAGCATGCCAAGTGAGGAGGCAGAAATGAGCAATTACTTGGTGAAACAACAAGGTTAGTTATTTTTGGGCAGATTAAAAGGGCATTGTTAGAGACCCAGCATTCTGAAATGCAAGGATTTGGGTGTTCCCAAAAACTGTATTGGTGGAGGTAATGCTTGACTGATAGTGATTTGGTAGTGACAGGTGGCTGCCTCCACAACACTCCATTTTGGCGGCTCATTGTACCTCTGCACTTGGCAGCAGTAGATGAGTGCACATTTTCTTGAACTATAAAGGTAATCTCCATTCACTCACCTAAAGATCTGCAGTTGAATTGTATACTTTGTTTTAACACCCATTTAAATGCCTATCTTTTCCACTACTGTGATTTTGAGTTGTATTTCTACCCCATGATGTTTCTCCTTGGGGTTCACTTTTGCATGGACAACATTTTCATGCCATGCTACCCTTTCTCCCACCACCAAAACGAAAAGTACAATCGAACATTTATTAAGCAGAGCTCTCAAGTTTTCGCTTATGTGCAAATCTGTCATCCAGTCATGATTGTATTATTTGCTTTCTTGGACTTGTAGTGCTAGATTTCATACGGTGAAAGCAAAACTACATAGGAAAAACACAGGACTGGATGACTTTCTTGTGCATGGCAGAGAGAAACCTAAAAGATCCGATTTAGTGCTGCCTGCAGAGCACCTTTATTTATGGATGCTAGCCTAAAAAACAATTGTCTGCCCCTTAGCGCAGCAGTATAGTATGATTTTTCAGCGGTATAGCATGATTTGTAATCGTTGTAGGGGAATCCATGAAATGTGGGCTCCACCCACCTCATGTAACCAGTAAAACTTGCTTACATTCGCTTGTTCATTTTAAAATCTCCAGGTAAACCGGAGGAGTGGAAGGTCACCAAGCTGAAGGTAATCTGCGGTTTCACTTTTGCTGCAAAATGATTGGGTATTAGGTACTTTTGCCTCCCAGTATAATAAAATTGCGATCTTCTGGTTTAAAGGTCTGTGTTGTGATTATTACCAAGGAGTGTGCATCTCTTTACCCACACGCTTAAATCTCTACCTTTTCTCTTGAGACCTTGTGCTTTCATAAATCAATCAAATTACTAAGGGCCTCACTAATCAAATTACTAAGGGCCTCAATAAACGTTTGGTGGTACACAGGAATACTGCCAAACTCATTTACTGTTCCCATCGTAATATTGTATCCAGATTACACGATGCTATTCCCCATTATAGAGTCGGAGAAAAGGCCCTCTACTAGGCCAAGAGTGCTGGCAGTGCGATGGCCCTAGAGGCTGGGGACACCCTACAATCCAGGATGGCAGCCATGGAGGAGGTATATGGGTGATTCCTCTGGGGCACCACACTGCTGCCCACTTGCTGAACATGGGGACTGTCACAAGGAAACTGTCTCCCACAATCCCTTGGTTTGACAAACCTCCTATCCAGGCCACAATTATGCATTCCATGTTTACTCTCCGGTAAAATCCTGGGAAGCCCTGACTAGAGGATATCTGGTT
The DNA here is from genome assembly GCF_040938575.1 of Ambystoma mexicanum. NCBI lineage: Eukaryota > Metazoa > Chordata > Amphibia > Caudata > Ambystomatidae > Ambystoma > Ambystoma mexicanum. Next base: position 1,608,025,051 of record NC_090932.1, read on the forward strand.
AAGGCCCTGACCACAGGGAAATGAGCAGAGGGCCCTGTGAATCCAGACTAGCAACATATACATTTAGATATGCTGCAGAAGTCCCACCTGTGGCTTCCACTGATGTTTCCAGCTCTACCAGGGGTTGCAGGACCATTGCTGGGTTTGCAAAGTTCTTGGCGTGAAAACCCAATGCTTTCTGAACACCCTGGTATCCAGAATGAACATAACCCTGGTTCTGCAACACACAGGTTTCTTAGTTTGAAAGTGACCTATTTACAAACCTCCCAATTCATCATGAACAGGAGAACAGCAGATAGCAAGCTAACCTAACAAGATGGACCAGCCCAGTGAAATCTAAGTTGGCAACCTCTCATTTTGTCACCTCAGCCTCACTAGACACCCCTCAGGCGTAGTCGTCAGACTGGCCAATCATGGTTTGGTCCGCCCCACAGAATTCGGGTGCAATCTGTTGGCCAAAGAGCCAGCGTAGCTGAGGGACTTGGATTTTTGGAGAAGCGGGAACTACGTTTGGAGGGCAGAAGGAGGAAGGAGTGGGGAGAATGAAGGAGCAGACTGACAAAACACTGTTTTGGAGGAGGAAGGGTGAGGTATTGGAAGGAGGTTCGAAAGGAAAAGGTTGGATATTTGTTGAAGGACGGTGGAGAGCTATTGAAGGAGGTTGGGAAAGATGAGAGGGAAGCGGTTAGAGAATTGTTAAATTAAAACTGTGTTGCGGTGATATGGGTTGGATATTGTTATATTCAGACAGGGTGACTAAAGATGACTGTGTGCCGGTTCTCATTGGAGCGAGCAGGTATTGCATGCTGCGTTTAGGTTTGGTGGTTGTGGACAAAATCGAGCAATTTCATGTATGCCATGATTATGATGGTTTCCTTCTAGTTTGTGGGGGGCAAAGTAATGGATGCCTTCATGGGCATGGGAAGAAGTGATCTTGCATGAAGGAAATCTAAGGCTCTGACCTGCCTGATAAAGGCAGTACCTGGGTGGGGACCAGTGCAGCGTGGGAGAGAAAGCCACTGACCGAAAAGGTGTTGAGTGGCCTGTGGTGGGAGGAAAGCTGGTGTGGGGGTAGTCTGGCCTGGGACTGATGTGGAAGCCTCCTGCCTCCGCGCCGGAGGAGCCTAAGAAACTTGGAAAGAAAAACCGCAGCGTTTTCCAACACAATAACGTTGTATTTATGTTTGCGGTCGCTTCAAAAGCGACCGAAAACATAAATACAACGTTTTTAAAGCTGCGGTTTTATTTCTAAGTTTTCCGGGCTCCTCCAGCCCGGAAAACGTAGAAAAAAAACGGCAGCTAGTGCTTATTTTTTGTAAAAAAAAATAAATAGCACTTACCGAGATTCAGCTGCAGCTTTCCTGCTCTGGTCTCCGGTCCCCGTCCTCCGCCTACAGCACTAATGAAGGGAAAGCCACCCAGCGGTAGCCTTTGTTTACTACAGCTGGCTGGCTTTTCCTTCATTAGTGCCGCAAAAGCCAGCACAGGAGGGCATCCATTTCACAAAATGGCTGCGCCCATGTGCTTGCTTTTGCGAATTTTGAGCTTGAATAGCTCAAAATTTTACATAGGAAGTTTTAAAACGGAGAATGCTAGTATTTATTTTTTTTATGTTGCCTATCTATTTTTTAAATAAACCTTTTTACTAGACCATCCCTTTAAGTCCATACCCAGGTAGGTGATGGCCTGAGAGGGGACACTGATTTGATATGCATTAACTAACACACTCACACTCTCACACTCTACAGGTACGATAGTAGTGAGGTAGCATGGGACATCCCAATCCTAGAAGTGCACTCCGCTCTGGAGGACAGTGTGTGTTCGTCCAGGTATGCGGTAGCCTGTACTGGGTGGAGTCATGGGCAGCTACCACCTCCCTCTCCTCTCTCATACCTGACTGCCATTCAGGCATGGTGCTCTGCCAAGATCTCTGCTTTAATGCCAGGAAGACGGAGATCCTTCTCATTGGGACACCTGCTCCTTGTTTCCTCCCCACTCTCTGGCCAGCCTCCTTAGGTCCCCTCCATTCACCCATTTGAGAGGCAAAAAACCCATCATCTTTGACTCCCCTCTTTCTTTCCACAAATCACAGACCTTGCCAAGAAGCCAACTTTCAGCTCCACCTCGCATGGGGCATTCTACCTTTCCTCACCTTCCCCCAGAAGCTCAATGTCTGCAGAGCCCTGGTTCTCTCTAGGCTGGATTACTGCAACAACCTCATCTTCAATCTGCATCTTTCCTCGCTTCGCCCCCTTCAACTAATCCAGAATAGGACTTTGAGACTTACCCTTGGCTCAAGCCCAGGGAATGCACCTCTCCAGCCCTAAAATCTCTCCACTGGCTCCCGGTGTCCCACAAGGCTGTCTGGGGCCTGGGACCTCTCTATTTCCAGCTTTCCCTCCTTAAATTCCTCCCTGCCAGTCCTTCGGTCCTCTTGCTCCAACTCTCTGCAGGTCAAACGTTTCTTCTCTCCTTGGCTGCTTCCTCCCTCGAACGGCCTCCACACCCCTCTGACTTAAGCCGGATCTTCTTAAGTTCCGGAAACTTCTCAAGACTTTCCTTTTCTCCGCTTCCTTCCCTCTCCCCCTTCTGTGCTAAATGCTCCTTCTGCTGCTGCAACTGGGGCCTGTTACTTCGGAGCCAGACAGGGGCCAGACAACTCCCATACCACTCCCCCAGCATCCCCTGCCAGCACTTGCCCTCGGGCTCCGTTCCCCGGACTAGCCCTAACCTGGTCCACCCTGTCCACTGCACTCACCCTCAATTCCCCCTCTTTCCCCTGGCACTTGCCGTCTTGGCCTCCTCAGCAATGCGGTGTGTCGTGGGGTCTGTGAGAAGTGCAAGTGTGCTCAACACAGGCTAGTGAAGTATAATTTCCTATGAATTAAGTAATCCCCAGTAGGTTGCAGCCATTGGAGAGACTATGGGCCTCATGACAAGTTTTGCGGTGCGTGAAAAGTGCCAGTTAAAGGTTCTGGTAAAACCGTGACCAGCACTTTTACCGCACAGGAAAACTACAAGTTTGCTGAACGGGGTCACCGATTTACCAAGAGCTGGAGTTTAATCAGGCCCACAACAGCAAACAAACCTGCTGGTACTACTGGCAATCCCCTTCATGGGGATTTCCTGCCCTTTCTGCCACCTGTGATATCCCGGAATATCAGGCGGAGGAAACTGTAGGTTAGTTTGCTGGTATCCCACCCGAATTACTGGCCCTGTGTCTGTTGAATTAAGAAAATATAATAGTACTTGGATACAGGCAATATATGTAGACTTGGGAGGTGTCAAAACCTAGAGTTTGAGGGGGTGTAGTAGTGCATAGACTGCTTTTGTGGACCGTTTAGTCTTGTCAGATCTGATTCTGAAGCGTTCAAGAATGTACGGTTCTGCAGAGCTTCCCTATGCGCTTACGTATTGGGAGCACTAGACCTGTCTAGGCAATGGTAAGCGAGGAAAGGAGGGAGCCACACCTGGGGCCATCTGAGAGCCTGGTGTCAGGGCAGTGTTCCTAAAACCCACCTGGAGGTAAGACTCTATAAAACTATTCCTTGGCATACACGTCCCCAACTCATAGTAGAAGTCTACACTACCGAAAGCATTGGTAGAATGGCAGAGCTGCCAGGCTTATCCTATGAGGAGGATGTGAACTGTAGTTAAGTACAATGAACCCAGTCAATACATTAGCCCAAAGAAACTCTTACACACTGGAATATATAATAAAATATGCATTTATTTTATATACACAAGGCAAGGTAGGTAAATACTATTTTCGGCCCACCAATGCATATAGGAAATATCAACAATACTTTTCATGGGTGATTGCTTCAATAGTAGTTGCTCACGCATTCGATTGTTATAGAAAATAAATGACAGTTACACTGTTTAAATAGTAGTGCACGCACCCACATTTGTTACAGTGAAATGACAGTTTCATTCATTTACAAAGTCACTCAGACAAAGTCTGTATGAATTGATAACTGGGGTTATTTGGGACTAGTAGCAGTGATTACGTCTTAGCAACACTTTTCAAGGCTCCTAATGCTTTAGCAGTCCAATTCCTAACTAGTCAAGAGTTCATCAAAGTCAGTGGAGGATGGGAGCAAAAGTCTTATGCAGCAGCAGGAAAGGCAAAGTTCCTCAGGATACTTTTTTTGTTCTTTTTAAATGTTTCTTTATTATAAATGGAATGGAATCCAGCAGAAAACATTCAATAAGCAATTCGAATAACGGGGACAGCTCAATCCCCGCCCCCTCCCCTCCCCCTCCACTCCTGCCCCCCTGTCCCCTTGGTACTACTTTCATGTTGTATAGTCAAAACTTTAGTTCCTTCGGAAACAAAATAGAAAAAAGTCGGCATTGACACATGCTCTTCGCCCCGGCAAACTGTCCATATTTGCCAGACATAAGTCTTTACCCTAGCCGAATTTAGTTCCAACAGAGGTTCGTAGCACTCCCCCTCGCAATCCTCGATGTTGGTCACTGCTGCGTTTCCCACACGCATTGCATGTTTATCAATACATTCTCCCCACTACCTTTCATGGACACCTGCATAGCTGTGTAGCACTGTGTTAGGCAAAGTTTGTATGTAGTACCCTTTGCACCACACACAACTCTGACTACAGGTATAGGAAACCCAACCTTTGGTATAAGCCTGTACTACACCGTTTTGGTAGCATGTTGAGAAGCCAGGCTTGTCTCCAGAGGGGTCAATGTGAGCTGTAGGGGAGTTACACTGCGTTTCGCAGTGACGTATTCAAAGAAACTCTTACACTCCAGGTTTCTTGAAAATACAATTATTAATGTATTTATCAGTCAGTTAGAATAAGCTTTCTTCAGAAGAGAGCAATATAAAAATAACACACAAATACACCTCAATACTGTACACTCCTAGATTCTAAATCAGCAAAAACCCTTTTAGGGTAGCCCACAGGCACAACCTACACCCTCAGGTGACTTCAATAGCTGGGGTGCTGGGGACATTAATATCTTACTGTTTGCATTTAGAATACTGTTGAATTTAGTAAAATAAAAAGGTTATTAGAACAAGAGACCACAAATGTTATTAAGCAGGCAAACACTTTTGGATCCCCTAAGAAGAGGCATTCAGTACAATAGGCTAAGCCAAAGTCAATGGGAAAAAGTCTTAGGATGAAGCATTTCTGGTAGGTAAGTAGAAAAGTATTTGCACAATGTTTTTAGAAGTCTTTGACGAAAAGAAGAATCAAATGTAGGGCCACAAGCTGATAAGACTTGTGAGTAGTAGAAGATACAAGCAACTCTACAGCAAGAGGTGAGTTCTCTCAGACTTTACAGTACCTTGTATTGAAGAAGAAGTGCAGCAGATGACTTCTGTTCCGGTGCAGCTCTGCTGATCTCACTGTTCCTGGGGCTCGGTCATGGGGACAAGAGGGAGGACTGCTGGGGACTCCTGCGCTGCAATGGGACGGTCACCTATCACAACCGGCAATCTTTCCAACAAGTGGCACTTCAGTGTTTCAGCTCCGCACGACTACCGCAAATAGCAACACCGCGGTTCCTGGCTGTCGAGATGGACTTTCCTTGCTTCTGGGGTCCCGCACTCTGAGGGGGCTCAGGCTCGGTCAGTCCTGCTTCCTGGGAGTCCAGAGGATCTTCCTGGAGCTCTTGGCCAACTTAAAAGCGACGCACACAATCTGGTGTTCCTCTCCCTGGCTATACGGTTTCCAGCAGCAACTCTGTGGAAATTCATCCAGCTCTGAGACGGATGTCCAGGTGGCTTACCTTGGAGTTGATTGGTCCCTCCAACTCAAGGGGAGAAGTCGTCCTTGCAGGGGCTTATCTGTCGATAGGAGTTTGGAGTTACAGCACAGCAGCAGGGCTTCACCTTCAAACCAATGGTCCAGGAGTTGCAGGTGTCCTCTTCAAGTTCTTCTTCGGTTCCTTCGTCCAGTGGTCGACTCCGCCTTCGAAGCCAAAAGCCTTGCCTTTTATTCTGTACTCCATTTATTCCAGCCTAGCTGTCAGTCACCTAGTAGGGTGGCTGTCCTTGCCGGACAGTCAGCCGGCCAATCACCACAGAGTGCATTTGGGTCTCCTAGGAGACTAAGCACAGGGAGTTTCGGGTACCTCCTTCACTTCCTGCCTATCCCAGACACCCTGGAGCCAGAGGTGGGCTTCAATCATGAATCCCGACAAAGGCAAAGCGAACAATGGGACCAAACTTGGTTTGGCGCGCAGAGTAAATCTCAAGAAGGTACTTTACTACAGCTGAGAACGCAGCCTGCGGGAAAATGCTCACCATGGTAGTTACAACGAAACCACTGCCACCAGCCATTCAGTGAGAAAAGGGTAATGTAAAAATGGTACACAAGCAGCTAGACAAAGGGGATACTAGGTAACCCTTCCAGCACCCTATTATAGAAAGTTACAAATGTAAGTAAAGTCAATTTCACTTTATTGCTCTTGGAAACAGTAGTTTATCCCAGATAAGGTATTTAAACATTTGGAAATCTGTAAGACTTCTCTGTGCCACTGCACTGAGGTTGCTGTGTGACGCAATGTAAAAGATGATGCCCATGGAGTTTGTCAGACTCCACAACCAAAAGAAACAGAGTTCAAAATCACATTAAAATACAGGAGAGAGTGGGAAAAAGGGTCTCACTTTCTCCAGGTCTCTAAGTGGAGGGAATTAGCACATTTCTGAGACTTCTCCCTAACACACTACTGTATTCTCTCCATAGTGTATATGTTCATAGTCACATTGGTCCATTCCTTCTTGCAGGGGAGGAGTGGACTTTTCCATTTCATAGTTAAGCTATTGCTGCCAGGAGCAGGGAAGAGGACATCTTGGCAACCTGACATAATCTCCTCCCCCTGCAGACAAAACAGGACAAGCATTGGCGACTTGGTCCGGGCAATCCCGTCAACCTCCTTAATCCAACCGAGGACTTCATCCCAATAGACACTCTGCGGCATCCCCTCCACATATGCTGCCAATAGTCCGTTTTGGCCCTGCATCCTCGCCAACACAGAGGGCCGGTGTTCTGAAACCTTTTGGAGAGTCTAACAGGGTCATAATGCCACATGTGGAGAAGCTTGATGGCATGTAACCTACATTGACTGGAGGTTTGAGGTCTTTGACACCTCCCTACACAATCTGTCCCACAGTCCCGGGTCTATGTCAATCCCCATGTTTTGCTCGCACTTAATTCTGAGATTATCAGTGGACCGCTTCCCTGCTCCCACCAAGGCCCTGTACATTGTCGAAATTAGACCCTTAATTTCAGTGCCTTTGTCCATAATTCTTTCGAATGGGGTAAGATCTCTCTCTATCTGTTCCCTCCATCGGGATCCCGTTGGCACCCCCGTCAGTTGAAGGTAAGAGAAAACTGAAAAGCCCATCCCCCACCTCTCCAGAGCTGGCCAATCCTCTGCAATCCCGTCTCAAACCATTTGTAAGCGTTTTGGGTCTGGTATAGCTTCCCTGACTCCTGGCACCCAAAGATGACCCAGCAGGGAGGGCCACGTTGTAACACCGCTCATGTCTGCTCCTGGTCGCCAAATATCCCATATAGTTCCCACAATATGATTCTCACAAATTCTGCGAGGGAGCCTACTTCTCGGTACCCAAAGCCATTCCCCAACTGTGGCAGGGCATAACTGAAAGCTATCGAGCAAGACCCATGGGAGATCCTTTTGGGCCCGAAGATGAGGTATGAGAACCCTAAACTGGGCCACCTTTATAATACAGTTCAATGTCGGGCAGGACTAATCCCCCTTTTTGCTTGGGCAGGACCAGTACTGCCAGATGAACCTGGTTAGGGTGCCCTTTATTTCCCTGAAGAATTAATATGGAATTTGGATGGGTTGCGTCTGAAACAAATAAAGGATTTTAGGGAGGACGACCATTTTAACCGTATTGAGGCGCCCCAACCATGATCTAGTTAGACAAAATTAAGACAGATCTGGCAAAATTGAGCAATCGGGGTGGGTGGGGGGAGATGGCCCCAAATAATTCACCCACCTTCCTTGGCACATTAATTCCCAGGTATCTAAGCGTTCCCAGGTTGACCTGCAAACCTAAGGATGCAAATCCCCCAGCTTCCCCATCCATTCTCCTAGCCAAAGGCACGAGTAGTGATTTTGCCCTATTAATTTTAATTCCCGTTAAGGAGCTGTATCGCTCAATCAATTTGATCGATGCTGGTATGGAGGACATGGTGTTCCTCAATTGTAGGAGAAAATCCGATGTTGTAGGTCTCATCTCTCACCTGGAGCCCCTCTACGCCAGGGACTGCTCCAATCCTCTGGGCTAAGCGTTTGACAGAGAGGGCAAAGAAAGTCAGGGAAAGGTGGCAGCCTAAACCACAGGAAGTACCCCCCATTTACCGCCACACATGCCTTTGGGGTAGGAGTACACAGCCATCACACCTCTGAGAAACCTTTCCCCAATACCACACTTAATGAGCACGGCTCTGAGGAACCCCTACTCCACCCTATCAAATGCCTTTTCAGTGTCTACTGAAAGGAAGGAGGGGTCCCTGGGAGACCCTGGTCTTCATGCATCAGATGTAAAGTTTTTCTCATCGTGTCAACCCTTTAATAAACCCTCACTTGCTTTAGGTGGATCAGTCTTGACATATACCCCTCTAGTCTGGCCGCTAACACCTGTGTGTAAATCTAGGCATCGATGTTAAGAAGGGAGATGGGGCGATAGGAACCACACGTCTGAGGGTCCCTCCCCCTCCTTGTGTATTACCGAAATCAGCGCTTGGGAGAAGTGCACCGGGTCCTTACCCGTATTCATTATATCGTTAAATAATTGTCATAAACTGGAGTAACACCAGGAGGAATGATTTTTAAAACCCTGCTGAGAAGCCGTCCTCCCCTGGGGCCTTTCCCAGCGGCAACCTCCTTCCCAACCTCTTCTTCTGTTATGGGGGCCTTTAGGATACCAGTTTAAAGCTCTGTCAGTTTGGGTAGATGGATGTCTGCTAGGTATGCGTCTACGTCCCTCTCATCTGATGTGAACTCCGATCATAAAACTTTTTGTAAAAGGAAGCAAAGGCCTCCTGAATCTCCTCAGGCGAGGACTCATATCATTTGTCTCTCCCTTCTATTTCAGTAACCCATCTTTCCGCCCGCTGCCCTCTAAGTCTTGCCGCCAGAAGTGCATCCGGGTTATCTCCTTTCTCATAAGCTTTCTGCTTCAAGAATTGCAGCTTGTGTGTTTTTTCCCTTCCTCAAAGAGCCTCAGTTCCTCTCTTTTGCCCCTTGCCTCTAAAATACGCTCTTCTCATCCCTCAGATGACTCATGCGCTTGCCTATCCAGTAACGCAATTGCCTCCTGCGACCTATTCTCAATTCGTGCCCACTCCGTTTTTTTCTTTTTCTTTTCCCTAGCCCCCTCCCTGATCAGGATCCCCTCTGTGGCCTTCCCCGTCTCTCACACAGTTCTTTTCTCCACTTCACCTGTGCGATAAGTGTTTAAGTAATTCTCACTTTCCTTTGTCATTTCTCAAAGAAAACACAGGGTCCCTCCAGAGGGACTCATTACACCGCCACTTCGAGCCCCTGGGGCACATTCCCACCCAGCCCAAGTCTATTGTTACCATGTCGTGGTCCGACCAGGAGATTGGGTGAATCTCTGAATTCTGTGTATCCCCCAACAAGTCGCAATCCTTGTGATCATGTGGGGCCGAGAAAGAGGTGTAGCTTCTTTCCTCCTGGCGGAGATGCTGCCATATGTCCTGCCACCCATATATTTCCATTATATCTTTGATCTCCCCGTACACCGTTCTAGGCATTTCATGTCCGTTGACCAGTGACACCTGTCTATCCAAATTGAATCCACCCAAATATTGAGTTTGCCACCCAGAATAAGGTCTCCCGAGCTCTTAAGCATTATTTTTGAAAGGGTACCCATCAGGAATCATAGTTGACCTTGGTTTGGGGCATAGACCGTGGCAAGTGTAAAGCTCACCCTCTTAATGTTTACCGAGACCAGAATGGCCCTCCCCTCCATGTCCGACCAGGCCCAGAAATCTACCCAACCCCCCCCCCCCCTCCTTAGCGCTCTGCTTATTAGAATGCTCACCCCCGCTTTCCATAGAGGATCAGAACACCAGTATTCTTGACCAATCATTCTACACCGGACCCTCCGTTCCTCTCCCTTAATGATTCCTGTCTACTTTAGGAACAGGATGTCCAGTCCGGTTCTCCAGAATTCCATTGCCACCAGGGACCATTGCGTTCGTGAGTTCAGCCCTTTAACATTGAGGGTGTCAATCCTCATGAAGGCTCCTCCCCCACCATCCCTACCCCCCCATTCCCAAACAGCTCCCGGCTCTCCCCAGTTAGCCTCACTAGGTTGACACCGGATGACCAGTTGAACCCGTTGCGACGGGTCCCTGCATAGCAAAGCCCATACTCAAGAGCCCATGTACTTCCACCACCTTTTTTTAAACAATCACCCCTATAAGGTTAAATTCACATTTCCCCCTGAGAAAGCGCCCCAACACTTCCTCTTTCAGAACCAGTCAGTAGGCCCCCAGCTTTGAGTCCCCACAACTTGTGTGAACCTTAATCGAAGTGTCCGCTACCCATTTATATCAGTCATTTCAGGTCTACGCTGCGGGGGATGTGTTCAGCTTTCTAAACTTCCGGGATCCTGGCATTCTCAGCCTCCTTGGACCCTTAACGTTCCATTGTCATTCACCTGGCCCCTTTCCGGGTGGGCCATGGGGTGGAGGTTCACATCTTCCTCAGCATCTCCCAGGAGTTCCCTCGTGAATCTGTTCATTTCCTCATCAGTAGACAGTTTGTGTTTTTGTCCTCGAACAAGATGAAGAATGGGAACCCCCACAGGCACCGGGACCCTTTCTCATTCAACCATTTTGTGAGGGGTAAACGCAATCGCATTTTTTCCAGCATCAGGAAGAACAGGTCTTGAAAGATAGTTACTCATGCCGTACCATTACTGGCTCTTTCTTTCTTGCTTTCTCCAGAATTTTGAGCTTGTCCGTGTAGTTGTGAAATCGGACTAGGACTGACTTTGGACCCCTTGCCTCCAGCTCTATGGATCCGCTCGATTTTTGCTTCATGATGGAGTCGTCGTCATGTAGGGTTCTCCACAGGCCCATCTCCGACTCCCTGTCTCCATCCGGGATTCCAAAATGCCTCAGATTGCGTCTTTCCCGGGTTTCGAGGTCATCCATTTTTAGTATTTCTTCGGCCTCTCTTCTCTCCATTTCCAACATAAGCACGTCCATATGGGTCTGCACGGTATCCAGGGAAGATTGATTGTGCTCCACTTCCTCCAATCTCTCCTTCAGTTTGTCGATTCTATGGTTAATTTTGTCCACTCTCTCTCTCCCCCCCCCCCAATGTCAGCCCTCGGGTTTCTGATCTCTTCCACGAGTGCTGAAACTTCTTTTTTGGTCGCCGCGGTCTCATCTCCCCCAGAAGCCATATCACACTCCAAGACGGACAGAGTGCAGGACTGCCTTGGTACGTATTCAAAACTGTCCAGTTTCAACTGCACTTTCATGTGCCAGCAAGAATAGCCCTGCGCACTTAAGTCTATATGTGGTGGTCAGACCCCGAGCATGAGTGACTTAGACTTTGTTATAGGGGCATTCAGTCTCCTTTACCACCTCCTGGGCAGATAACTGTTGCTAGTCTCTAGGGCAGTACCGACAGTTCCACCTAACCAGAAGATGGCTACCCCCCACCAAATCTTCTGGGTTCTTAGCTTCAGTCCTTCCAAAAGGGGGCAGGTAGGCGGGCACACACCCCTTTGTAGGGGGACCACACCTCCCAGCCCCACTGGGGTCACCCCTGCCCTTCTTCTCTCCCCTGAGAGGAGGGGGCACACGCTGTGTATTTCTTGTGGGCCTTCCTAGTGCCCCAATGGAACTGCTCATTCGCCTCCACTCCTGCAGGCCTATTTGCCAGCGTCTGTTTCTACAGGCTGGGTACCTGGGACCTCCAGTCTCAGACCTGTGGGACAGAGCCAGGCAGGAGCTCCTCCTTGTGTATCTCCATTTTCATCTCCTGAAGTCGGGTCCTTTCTTTCCCTGTGAGGCTGGGAGGCACACACCCCTGGGTAGGTGTGCCCACACCTCTTCGCCCCACTGGTGTCACAGATGCCTTTCTTCTGTCTCCATTGATGTGGGGGAGCCCAGGCTATGCACAGCCTCCCCTGGGCCCTCCTGGTACCCAGGCAGAACTGTCCCTTCGTTCCTACCCTCTGGTGCTCACTTCTATGGGCCGGGTGCCCGTGTCTCCCTCCTCACTTGGGGCCAGTTACTGGCCCTGTGGCAAAGTCAAGGACGTGTGTGTGGCTCACAGCAGCCGCTCCTGTGGAGAGGTCCTCACCCCGCTCCCTCAAGTTGTATGGCCACTGGAAGACTAGGCAGGTGGTTGTGGGGGGGGGGGTGGAAACTTGCCTCCAATCAACACCTCTCCTCCAAGGCCTGCTCCAGCACCTCAATCTCTAGCCCTGCAGATGGGCCACCAAGCTATACCTCCTTGCGTCCCTCAGGTGGGAAAACGTTACTTTACTTTTCCCCCGCGGACATCGGAGGGCAGAACTCGGTCTTCCCCCGCCCGATTCTCTCCGTTTTTGGAGTGGGGGGGTGCAGGGGCCCATCACTGCTCCAAGTCCACGGGTCTTCATCACAGGGAGGAGGGGAGTGGGGGCTCTAGACACTTTGCTGGACCATCAGGAACAAGCAGCGAAATCGGTGAATGTTCATCCACGTGCCCCCTGGTGGCCACCCCCTCCAGATACTTTAATTACTTTAAATAAAATGCTTTAGTAGGATAACACAGTTAAGTACCCTGCAAAGGACTCCCTAAAGGAGCATAAGTTGTAAAGCCTATGCTAGAGGTATGGGTGGATACCCAAACACCTAGTATCGCATTCTAGTCACACTGGAGCGCCTATTTGGCTTGAGGTAAGTTCTACCTTGAGCCCCACAGTAAGTTAGGGTGGTTGAAGAAATCCAGCTGGAATCGTTCCTGTGCGACAGACCCGGTCTCCTGTTTCCTCGATCTGGTGACAAAAGGAAGGACTCTGAATGGGATGTCACAGCAGGAGTCGCGAGAAAGGACCCTTAGCTAGGATTTCCTCAGTCTCCCATGTCGGTCTGTGGTTTTTGCGCCTTTTTATCAGCTCCAACAGTGAACGGTTACCACCAGGTCGATCCACCACAATTCTGCAGTCCTGCACTCTGGGGTGAGGGAACTTGGATGAGTGGGATTGTGCTCCAGAGGTCCAACTGGAGCTCACCAAAGTTCAGAGAGGATTTTATCACACAAAGACGTTGCATTGCAAATTGGTCAGAGGTCCCCTGGTATTTGTGGTTTGCAGCCCTTGAAGGTCACAGCACCCCGGGGGATGGCTCAATCTGCAGTTTGTCTCAGGGCAGGTTGGTCCTACCAGCCAAAAGGAGGGAGTCATCCTCTTTGGAGCTCTTCTGTCGATTAAGAAAACTGGGTCAGGACAGCAGTGTTCGCTTCACGGTTACTGGAAGTGTCTACAGGCGTCTCTGGTCGTCTTCAGCTTCAGATCTTATGCTCCAGTGGTCGCATCTTCTGGTCCAGTGGTCGCTTTGCCTTCTGCCTCAGGAACCTCACCTTTTATTTGGATTTCCCATTTGCTCCTCTGCAAACTCTCCCTGAAGTTTACAGAAAGGGGCAGGTGGCTGTCCAATCAAGACAGCCTGCCCCGCAGTGGAAACTGGTTCCATTCAGTCACTCTGACAAAGGACAGGGGCGTTTCGGACTCGTCCCATACTTCATTTTCTCACAGATACACTGGAGCTCTGGCGGGCTACACAAAGGGTTCCCGCCAAAGGTAAAACACACATTCAGACCTCCCCCTCCCAGAATGGTAGAAGGGCTAAGAAAGGACAACCACACAAGAAATGGCAAAAAAAGAAAGGAGCCAGCATGTTTAAACATAGGGGACCCTTTTGTGCATAACCGGGGTTGAGGCTATAGGCTGCAGTTGAAAATGGCACAAATGTTGGTAGAACATATCCACTGCGACCTGCCAGATCAGTCACACGAGTAGAGAGAAGGGGGATACTAGGTATCCTCTTAGCACTTCACATAAGGTGGTGTGTGCTAATCTCTCATAGGCCAAGGTTTTAGGAAGGATGCAAAGTATCCCTCTTTCTTTAACAACAGTAGTTCTTAGGGAAAATGATAGCATATAAAAAGGAGAACCCAAAGAGTCCCCAGCAACACTGCACAGAGGGTGCTGTGTGCTGCAAAAGTGTAATACGGATGCCTTTAATAGATATTGAGAAAAGCAAGACTCAGTAGAATAAGGTAAAACATAAAGAACAGAGTTTCTGGTGTTTGTTAATCTGCTTAGAATCACATGCTGTGCATAGGTCCGACATCCAGTGGTCACTGCGGAGTATTGCATTTTGTTTTTGTATTCATGGCTGGAGCATATCAGAATGATTGAGGGAGGGAAAAAGGCTCCCCTCATTCAGGAGAACAAGAAAAGGGTCCAGAAGTCCAGCAAAAAGTGCTGGGGGGTTCTCACTAGGAGAGGGGATTAAGCCTAAAACTGATCTCCCCAACAGCTGGGTTTCAGCTTGTTTTTATTCAAGAGATCCCCTATGGGGCAAAGCATCTGATTTTCGCTTATTTAATTGGTGAAAGAATTCTAGTATGTAGCCACCTCCTGTTATCTGTTTTAACACTGGTTGCTTCACTTTGCCCTTTACCCCACAGCTGTTCCAAGGAGTGGGGGTGTTGAAGTGTTCCCCTCCCTGTGCTGGCGATAAAAAGGGCCTTCCAGCAGGCTACGATAAAAATTCATGGGCTACCTGTAATTAAAGTGTTTTCTTTTGGCAACTTTCCCTCCATAGTTCTATGGCTACTGATCTTTTTGCTGACTTTTTACAGGGAAATGTAGCTTACAGGGATGTGACCCTTCAGCTTCACTCCCCTGGCCTTTTGCTCATTTTGTTATGTGGAAACTGATCAGTGTTTCCCTTTTGACTTTTACACTTTTGTAACTATGCACACAGCATCCTACAATACAGTGCAATGGCGATACTTTTGTATCGCCCTAGCTTTTTACACTTGGGATTTTTGGTTGCTTTTATATGTGCCTAAAGATGAGCTGGTTTTCACTATTTCTGCGTTATTTCTAGTGTGCACACTCTTGTTTACCACACATGGCTACTAAAAGTGGCTAGTGCCCTGAAATGGTCTTCCCCAGATGATTTTCGGTTGTTCTTTGGCCATTGTGTTGTTTGGCCTTCTTCCTGCTTTCATTTAATTCATTTATTGGATTTATAGAGTTGTTTCACGGATTGGGGTCGGAACCCCGTGGTGGAAATGTTTGAGAGAGAAAAGACCGAAAGTTATTCATCCAAAAATAACTTTCGGTCTTTTCAACCCTGAACATTTCAAACTTTGCCCCCAACCCCCTACCTTGCGGCGGTACACTTTGCTGTGTGCCGCCGACTCATCGTGGCCCTGCGTCGCCTGTTCCCTTTCACTACTGTGATCGGGAACCGGCGCATCAGAGTGATTTCCTTTATTTTTTTACGGGATCAGCTGCGGGGGACAGCCCACAACCCCTGCTCACAGTATTGTGAACAAGGGTGCGTGGGACTCTCCCAGCAGCCCTTGCCACCGAATGGGGGGGTTTGGTTGAACTTTTCGACCGTTTGGAATTTTTAAAATGGGCGAAATTCTACCAAATCTCCCCTTTCAGTCTTTTTTTCTTTTTTCATTTTTTTGCGGCTTTTTGGACGTTTCCCCTTTGCCAATGGTGCTGAATAAAATATATCCAAAAAACAGTACAATCATGATAAAATGTATACATGGGTAAAAACAGAAGTGGGAAGAGTTGGTGTCGAGAGAAGATAAAAGATGAGTTTTGAGGTTTGATTGGAAGATACAGAGAGATGAGGCAGAACGAAGTCAGCGGGGAAGGGCGTTCTAATGTTGGGGGCTAGGAGGGCTAAAGAACAGAAACGAGAATCACACAGAGGGTGGGGAGCAGTTGAGAGAGGTTTGGTGATCTTAGAGGGTGTGATGGGATGTAAACGAAAGTAAAGCAGAGAGTTAATGGGGGCAGAACATGGCTACATTTGAAAACAATTGAGAGAAAGTGAGAAAAGATGTACTTCAAAAGGAAATAATGCAATAGAAAATAAGGAAGACCAAATGGGTAAAGAAAAAGCAAATCGAGGAATTATAAACTAAGTGAAGAGGGAGAAGATGGGAGGCAGGACGACCGAACAATGGGGATGAGCAGTAATCAATGCGAGACAGATGTTGAAAAGTGAATAACGACAAGAGCGAATAATAGAAGAAATGTGAAGAGAAAGTGAGAGAGAAGGATCAAAAATAACGCCCAAGTTATACGCAGAAAATGAGAAAAAAATAGAAGATGGAAGAAAAGAGAGAGGGAGGGGGGAGACTAGGAAGAACAGTAGAAGCAGGTCAGGAATCCTGCTTTGCCAGGTCAGGAATCTCATATAAGGTCATGCACTTGCCCGGGAAAACTGCTGCTTTTGCGGGCTAGTGATACCTTGTGTTGTGTGTGCTTGACTCATGAAGTGGGTGCGATTGTCTGGTCCCACTCCACATACTTGGTGCCAGTGAGTCTTGGTGTGGGGAATGAGTGAAACCAATAGTTGTCCCTGATTGGACAACTACTGGCTGTTTGAATGGGGCAACACCTTACTGTTGGTGAGCTTTGACTTGCCTCCAGGCTGGATTTTGGATGAGAAGAGGACTTGGAGCCAAGAATCCCTAGTAGAACAACACCGGGCTGCCGATCCAAAGAAGACTCTTGAGCAGGACCAGCATTCCTTCCTGGCCCGGTGATCTGGGAAGGCCCTGTGCGGTGCTTCAACTCCATAACTGGTGGGACCAATCGATCTCGCCGTGTTTTCTGGAGGATCCAGCCGTCCTGAACATTTGGAAATGTCCTTGGACCACCCGCTGGACTGACCAGCTCTCCACTGGTCTACTTCACTAGAACCGTTGCCATTCTGCGTTTGCAGCAGAAACTTTCAGAGGTCGCTAGCTTGTAGGATAAGCCGACTTCCTGCCGAATTTCAGCCTCCCAACTTCAAGGGATCCTGCTCTGGAAGGTCTTCAACCGCGACTGGGAGGATGTTTGCCGTCGTATGTGTGCAGTGGCCGTCACTGAAACCCGCCTTCCCCCGTCCTGCGAAGTGCTGCAAAGAGGTCTGCATTACGGCATTCTGCATTTGTCCATTGCCAAGGGTTGCGTTCTAGACAAGACCGGAAGAGTCCTTGCACCTGCAGCTCCTGGGCAGCCCTCACCGGAACCGACGGCGGGAAAACCAACCTCCAGCGAATGCCCCTAGTCGGCCCATCCAGTCTGCTGGGAAAATCGGAGTCAAGGTGGCAAGTAAACGCAAAGCATTTGTCTCCCCCTGTGCTTTCTGTGCGCCATAGGATAATATTGAGAACAAGTCTCTTTCTACCCTTCCATTCCACTGAATTTTGGTCGTCGCACCCGAGCAGTGAAACCTGAAGGGAAATGACAAATTTTTACTTACCAGTAACTTTGTTGCATCTCTTCTCTTGAACAATCACCAACACAAGTAATTTACATGCATCTGATACATTCTTGGGAGAAGCATTGTGACTTTTGGGCACAAGGCCCCACTCGTCATAGGGATTGGACTGACTTCTGAAGCAAGGAAATATTTCTTGTGACTCAGTTCCATCTTACTGCACCACTTCCTTAACCTTCTTTTATTTATTTAAGCAATTGAATCCATTTTAAGAACCTATGTTGACTGTGTATATGTTTATTATTGAGTCTTGAGCAATATTATCAGCTGCTTGTTTCATTTTTTTGTGTGTTTGAGGCCTGGAATAGAGTACCTTTATACATTCCTGTCTAAATTGAATTACTGTGTGGACTCATTGTGGGCCCCTACCCCACTCACTCTCCCGAGAATAGCCTTACCTGCTCTCGATTGGCTTTTGGCTAACCTCCGAGCTCTCCTGTTCACTATACCTAGGGTGGCCTTCTAAAATATGTCCACCAGGCCAGATTCTAGAAATCCATCTTAACAGCTATCATGGTAGCACATACAAAATAGATTTGCAGTTCCTATTGGTGCCTTGGGTTAAGTCTCACTGGGGAGAAAAGGACGTTAATCCAGAGGAAAGTGAGGGAATTTCTTACCTAACTGGTGATGGGGGGGATTGCGGGGGTGGGGGGGGGGGCTACTTTATTCTAGTTTGTGTGAGCTGGTGGTCACATTGCCTAATTGCTCTTTGGGGGTTTGTGTGAATGGAAGAGGAGAGGTTGCTCTATGCTGGTTTTGAGTGGAAGGTGAGCAATTGCTCTGTTGGCTTGTGGGCAAGCAAGGGCATGGACCATGTTGTGTTGCTGTATGTGGCATGGTTTGAGGTGTTGTGGAAATTGCTGAATGCCGGAGCTATGCCTTTTTGTGACTTGTGATTATCACAAATCTTTGTTATGGCCTTTGCACATGCCTCATTGTTCTATTTTACTTTTAGGAGCACAGAAAAGTCTTTGAGAAAATGTGGCTAGGATTTCTAAAGCACAAGGTAAACTGTTAATCTGGGGTGTTAGGAAAGAGGTTTTCATTTGTTACCTGCTTTATTTGCACCCCGGTTCGCTTCTGTGTAACTTTATTTTGTCCATGTGTCAATCGCCATCACTGTTTCTTTTCTGTTATTGGCTGATGTCGAGTATTTTAACTGTTGAGCTTAAAACACTGTTTTTAAACTAAAACCATTTCTATTGTGGAAATAACCGTGGTAGCTAATGCTGCATTTGTTTGGGGAAGCATAAAAAGAGTCTATAGTTTTAGAAATTGAGCAGAGGAATAGTGACAACAATGAAGAATGATGGATTGATGTAAGATTTTTGGCTCTCGTCACAACCTTTCTAAAAATGTATGTTTTTTTTGTGCCTATCTTTGTGCTTTTTGGTTTTTCAGTTACACCAGAGTCTCTACAAAAAGGTTCTTGTGATCCTGCATGACTCGATCTTGCCTCACATGAGCAAGCCCACCCTGATGATTGACTTCTTGACCGCTGCCTATGATATTGGTAAGTCTGACGCCACATGCTTTTAAGAATGAATCATTCCTTAATGTCGAGCATCTGAATCAGCCTTGGACGGACATCCGGAAATCGCTTGTATCAGAACTGCTGCTTTGCATTTGATAGAGAAACAATGAAAAGGGTCAATTGCAAATCTTTTTTGTGGATTGGAGGCAGTGTCCTGCTTCAGATGAATCCAATGAAGTCTTAAAAAGCCCTCAGATTTGCGATCTAAAGTGCTTGGGGGATGGGGGTGGTCCCTCTGCTACTCTATTATGGTGGTGTCCGCAGTGTGGTATTTACAGCAGAATTTGCTCAGAAGTTGACCTCTTTTGTTTGCATTGGCGAGACATTTTCAGCTTTTGGGACTGTATGATGCTGTCCTCGGTCTGTATCCGCTGCAGGAGATGGAGAGATGGATGTTAGTTATGAGGGGTCCTCTGCATGGTTTGACTGGGATGCTGTGCGCAATCTTTGATCCCACGCATGAAGTTGGATCAAAATGTTTACTTTTTTGTGTGGGCTCAAATTCTGCTACCTTTCAGAGCTCCATCCCTGTGACTTGCTAATCTGCTTGAAGATGTTTACCCTTACGCTTAATGTGAGTCTGGCAATGCAACTACAGCCACATGTTTGTTTGTTTTTATTGATTTGTATTGTGCGCCTGGCCCAGGGGCCTCTGGGTGCATTTCTTACATGGTACATAGTTACAAGTATTAAAGGTTTCTTACATGGTACATATATTACAGTGATTATAGGTACAAAAGTTTACAGTCAAAGTGCCCAGTTCTATAAATACACAAAATCATATTCAGGTGAACATTATGAACGGGATGCCGCTAGATCCTGCTCAAAGAGCAATTTTTTTGGTTTTGCATTTGAAGGTGGGGAAGGAAGGCTCATCTCCGAGTAGGCTGGGGAGAGTGTTCCATAGATTGGCCGCGAGGACTGGGAAGCTGGCCCCACCAGCTTTTTGTAGCTTAAATCTAGGAATGGTCAGTGAATGAGTTTGAGTGGACCTTAGTGGATGGGAAGCAGTGTGTATCGTAAAGATGTTAGAGAGGTATTCAGGGGCGATGTTGGCTTGACACTTGTGTGCGATAGCAAGGGTTTTCAGGGATATTCTGTGGGCAACCGGAAGCCAGGGAAGGCTCCGTCTAGTGTCTGAATTATATAGTTTCCTGGGAAAGTTGACAGCAGCCCTAATGGCATTGTTCTGGGTAACCAGAAGTTTGTCAATGTTTCTTTGCCTGGTCCCCAGGTAGAGAGCGTTACAATAGTCGATTTTTTTACATTATAAGTGTTCTGGCCAGGATGATGCAGTTATTAGTTGTGAGGAAGGGTCTGCATGCTGTTATAAGCTTACATGTGTAGGCTGCTACAGAGGCTACTACATTGGTTTGTCGATGAAGTGATCAGGTGGAATCTAGATAGATACCGAGGGTTTTTGTGTCATTGGACACCTTGATGGAGTTCCCATCAATGATGAACGATTTGAACGCTGCGTCCAATTTGTTTAATATGTGAGCCTAGGATAAGTATCAGTCTTATCATCATTCAAGCAAAGCCCATGATGAGCCATCCAAACTTCAATTACTGTGTAGACATCATTGAGTGCTTTTGTGTCGATCGCGCAGTCACCAGTGATAGGGGTAAGTATCTGGTTGTCATCTGCATAGTTTGTGTAGGTGACACCCAGCGAATCCAAGATATCAAAGAGTGGCTTCGTAAATACAATGCTGTTTCTGTACCGTGTCTTGGTCGGAAACCTGATTGACGAAGACCCAGGAGTTTGTTAGCTTCAAGATAGAACTGAATTTGTAAGTAGGCAGCACGGTCGAGAATTTTCAGAAGAAATGTCACTGTTGTAATGGGTCTGTAGTTTGAGGGGTTGTCTGGATCAAGGTTAGGTTTTTTGATTAGAGGGATGGCCCAAGCATCTTTAAGGTTGTCGGGGGCAGTACCAGATTTGAATTGAGCATTAATGAGTGTGGTAATGAAAGGGGCTAGGTCGTGGACTGCTTCCTTGATGATTGGGGCAGGGCAGGAGGCACCTTGATTTAATCCTGTTAATGATATTTTCTACTTCCCTGATAGATAAAGGAGAGAAGCAGAAGGGTTTGAAGGAATGTTTAGGTGCTAGTGGCTTATTGGTGTGGGAGTTAGCCTGTAGGTCTGAAGGTAAGCTGCATTTATTTCCTATTAATTTTAGTCTGTAGGGTAGAGATTTTGTCAAACGCTTTTTGGATGTTGTTGCACCATGTGGTGTCAGTGTTGCACTTGTTAGAAGGGGCTATATGAGATTCAGGTTCTTTGAGGATCTTGAAGAGCTTTTTAGTATTGATTTGGCCTGTAGGATGCGTTTATTATAGACCTCTTCTTTTTACTGAGATGATAGCTTCTTTGTAGTTGGATGAAGCAATAATCAAGGTATTGTTGTTAGCTTCAGTTGGTAGCCCTTTCCAGTGTGCCTCTGCATTTCTTTTGCTTTTACGTAAATTGCGTAAATGTGGTGTAAACCATGAGTTAAGATGCGCCTGGGGCTTTGGTTTACATAATTTGAGTGGGGCTATTGCGTCCAACGCCTTTAGTATAGATTGGTTGTAGATGTCTACTAGGACCGTAGGATCAGAGCAGGATGCCGAGGTGTTAATAAGAATGAGGAGGATGAGAGGGAGAACCATCTCCTTAGATATGTCCTTTTTGTTAAGAGTGTGTATAGCCGGTGCAATGTTAGGTCTCGGGCTATGAGGGTTGGCTTTGATAGCGAAGGTAATCTTGTGATGGTCAGACCAGATACATGGTGTCACAGTCACCTGATTGATAGTACAATTCAGATCGGTAAGCCAATCAAGGGGTCTCCCTTTGATGTGTGTAGGCTCTTGGATATGGTGGGGGAGTCCTTTAAAGAGTTAGCCAGGTCAAGGGCTTTGTGGTCATTTGGATCTAGGTATCCCAAGTTAAGGTCACCAAGTAATATAATTTGAGACTTAGGCTTAGTGTTGACAGCTAAGAGAGATATGTCCTCTATAAATGTGGAGATGGGTCCTGGTGGTCTGTAAATAAGGTGCACTGTGGCAGTTTGTTTTGGTGATAGTGGCTGTTTGACAGAGAGTAACTCGCAGAGGGTATCTGCGGTTTAGGGGTTGCTCTAAGTTCAAGGGATTTTTTTAAAGATAAATGCGATACCACCACCCTTGGATTGGTAGGAATCTCTATCACATCTGATAATGTCATAATTGTCAGGTATTGCTAAGGATGGGATAGGACCCGCTGCTGCGTGTAGCCACGTTTCCGTTATGGCTAGGATGTCCAAGTCTTCGGTTGTGATGAAGTCAGCAATGCCGAGGGCGCGAGCTGAGATGGATCTGGCATTGATCAAGGCGCCTTTAATTTGTGTGTCTTTCGGGGTTGGATGGCTGTTAGTTTGGGTGGTAGAAGTGGAAAACGTGATGTCTGTGTCTTTGGGTCATTGGTCATTGTCTTGGTGGGGCAGAAGTTTGGTCTCGGGGGGAGGGTGTATATGTAGAATTTTGTGACTTAGTCTAGAGCCTAGTCTTGTGTTCCTCATTTGGAATGTGCAAGGTTGGTTGGTCGTGGGTTTCGTTGCAAAGTGCTCGAGCCACAAGACTGGTAAGTAGGGGTTGTTGCAGGGCATGGTAAGTCCAGTTTCAGTAGAGTGGGTATGTGCCGTGTGAGTAGGTTGGATAATGGGGCGGTAGATCTGAAAAACTGAATGCAGAAGAGGGGGATTCTGAATTAAGTCTACTGTGTAAGTGTGCCTAAAGCTGGTACTAGTATTAGCAGTGAGCCATTTGGTTAATGTGGAGGTGATAAGTAGGAGAGGCAGGAGGTACATCTGGTGGAGCCAGCGCATTGTGAGATGATAATCAAAATGGGTAATATGAGTAAGTTAACTAGCAGCGTAGTGAGGGTAGATGAGTAGGTTAAACAGAGGAAGTTGATGGAAAGTTAAGAAGGGTGAGCACTGGGCAGTATTGGTTGCTATCAGGTTAAGAGTTATGTTCATGTTAAAGGACATTTTGTACCGCGCACTATCACCACCGGAGTGGTCCCCTGGCGCTCTGGCGGCTCTGAAAGAGGAGGGGAAGTTGAGTTAGTGGGAGGACGCAGGAAAAGTGCAAGAGAGCAGTGATGTGCTGTTGGCGGCCTCAGCCCGGTGGGTCCGTTGGCTGGGCCTGGGGTGTTTGCAGCCAGTAGTCGTGTACTGTTGTGCAAGACTGTGTGTTATTGTTTTGTTGTTGCGATGTAGTGAAGTTTGTGCGGTTTGTTGTGCTGTAGGATTTGGTTGTGTTTGGTTTGGAGTTTGAGAGGTGTATACAGAAAGGGAAATGGTTAGTAGGGTTGGTTAGTTTGCGTCTCTATCCTGAGTTGAGGCGCTCAGCTTGCGTGGTCTCCCCTGATGCGGCTCTGTTCTGATCTGTGTCCGACTGGGATATAGGTTCCTTACTCCTTTGGCCCCCACCTCTACCATGCTCTCTCATGGCTCCCCTTATCCTCCCTTCATACTCCTGCGGCCATTGCCCCTGTCAATGTCAACCTCTCAGGTAGTGTGTGGTGATTGCCAATATCTCAACAATTCCACATCACTGTGATGCCTGGTGGTAACTAAGGGGCGGTCTAAAGTGTTGGTGCGGTTGTCTGGGGTAGTTGACTCAGTTTCCGTGCTTGCCGCCTGTGTTCCAGTCTATCCGGTGTCACCCGTCCAGTTGCCGTGGGGGTTGTCCTCTCGGGTCGGGAAGGTCTGTGTCCTTTCCGAATCAGTCATCCTTTGTCCGGTTTTTGTTTTCCAGATTTAATCTGTGGTGTTAAAGAGACAGGTTTTTAGTGATTTCCTGAATTTTAGGTGATCTTCAGTGTTTCTTATTTCTTTTGAGATGTTGTTCCAGGTTTTTGCGGCTAAGTGGTAGAAGGAGGTGCCTCCAAGTTGTTTCTTAAGGTATGGTTTGAGTTCCAGACGGATTTCGTTGCTTGATCGGAGGGGTCTTGTTGGTTTGTAGACTGTTATTTTTTTTATTTTTTTTAAACTTCTCTTTATTGTTTTTAATAATACAGAAAGTTCAACAAAACAACCCCTCCCGCCCTCCATCCCCCCAGGGAGCCCAGAACTCCTCAACCCCCACCCTTCCTTCCCTTTACAGTGATTACACCGATAGGTCCATAAGTCTCAGTCTGTGAGGGCGCCATTGCTCCCGAAACTCACCCTTCAAAAAGTCCAAGGTTTCCCCCCATTCCGCAGCAAAACGGCTCAGGTTGTCTGTAGCTGCAAATGTGGCCCATACCAAAGACACAATCTCCCACAGTTTACCCAACCAATCCTGCTCTGTGGGGATCAATGAGCTTTTCCACCTTTGGGCAAGGAGAGACATGGCTGCCAGGATGAAGACCACCTTCGTCTTGCGCGGTCCACCCCCTTCTCCCCACCAGAACCTCGCGAGGGTCCTGACCCGTGCCTTTTCCAAATGCCCGATCCAGCGCGCAGGAGATGCACTTCCAGAAGGAGCTAATGTAAGGACAATCCCACCAAATATGCGCAACTGTTCCCTCCTCCCCACAACCCCTCCGTCCGAGTCGATGTCGGGAAGATTGCCCGAAAGGCGCGCTGGGGTATAATGCCAACCCATTAGATACTTATACCAGGCCTCTTGTAGTTGGGACGCCTTAGCCACCTCACCTTCGGGATCGCATTCCAGAGCCTTTCCCATTCTCCCCGTTCCATTTCCCTCCCCAGGAGCTGCTCCCATCTAGACATGTATGGCCACTTTATAGCGGGACCAGTTCAAACTGAGTTAAGCCCCGCGTCGCTGCACTCTTAATCTCCCGCGACAATACCCAATGCCTAATCTGGTAATATCGAAGCCGCTCACCCTCGCCTACACCGAACTCCCGTTTGCAATCCTCAAATGATTTCACTTCCTGCCCTCGAAATAGGTCTCTAATGATCCTACACCCCCCACTTTCCCATTTCCAAAAGGCCCCCTGCTCCAACCCAGGGGCAAAGTCGCCATTGTTAAAAATGGGGGTGAAAGGCGACGGGAATGTGCTGACCCCCAACTTCTCTACCGCCCTGTCCCAGGTGTCGACTAGGCCCTTGGTTATGACACTTAAATACAAGTGAGCTGGCCTCAGCCTGCGGGGAAGCCAAAGTGCCTCGCCCAGGTGATGGTGCGCTACCGCTCTATCCATCTTGACCCAATGTTTGTTGTAGTTCTCAGAGAACCACTCGCGGATCACCCTGAGCTGAGCCACTTCATAGTAGCGCCTAAAGTCCGGTAGTGCTAAGCCCCCCGCCCCCTTGGAAGCTGTCGGAAGTCTTTTCGCCAGGCGCGGCGTCTTACCCCCCCAGATGAATTCCTTCGCGGCCCTATCCAGCTCCTTGAAAAAGGAAGCGGGACGGGCAGAGGGATCGCTTGAAAAACGTAAAGCACGCGCAGGAGAGTCACTATCTTTAGTGCCGCCCCCCTCCCTAGCCATGATAACTTAAAGATGCCCCACTTCCTAAAGTCCCCTTTAATGGAGGCAAGAACAGGGATATAGTTTGCTCCGTACCATCCCGACAGCCGAGGGGTAACCCGAATCCCCAAATACCGAATCCCCCCCAGGACTCCACTTATACTGTGATAATATCCTCAGAGCCCTCAACTCGTCTCCCTGCAGCGATAAATTCATAATTTCGGATTTGTGAGTGTTCACCTTTAGGCCAGAGACTTCCCCGGAGGTAGACAACAAAGTTGCGCATCCCTCCAGCGACACTGATGGGTTCGACAGCGTAAGGAGCATATCGTTGGCGAAAGCCGCCACCTTATGCTGTGTTCCTCCAAAGGGGATTCCCTGGATGTCCTTCGCTTCTCGAATTGCCACGAGTAGGGACTCGAGATATAAAGCAAATAGCGGGGATAGGGAGCACCCCTGTTTCATGCCGCGTCCGAGCTTGAAGGGCGGAGTCACCGCACCATTAATAAGCAGCCACGCAGAAGGGGCTCTATAGATCGCGCGAATCATATCTATGAACTTATGCCCTAGACCCATTTGCTCCATCACCCGGAACAGAAAGGACCACTCTACCCGGTCGAACGCCTTCTCGGCATCCAAGGCTAAAAGGACCACCGGATTGGGGGTCTTCTGTACTTTTTCGAGCAAGTGGGCAATTCTGATATTATCAGCTGTTTGGCGGCCCTCCACGATGCCAGACTGATCTTGGTGGATCAGCTCAGGCAGATGTGCCTCTAGACGCTTAGCCAGAATTTTGGCGTAAATCTTTGCGTCGGAATTAAAGCGATAGGCCTGTATTAAAGTAATTTTAGCCTCCTCCATGGAGGGGGAGACCGCCCGCAGGGCCAAAAGAGTTAGAGTTGGGTTAGGTGTGGAACCAATATGGCAGAAAAGGACTTGTAAAAGGAAACCGGTAAGCCATCGGGACCCGGGGCTTTGTTGGTGGGGAGGGAAGCAATGACAGCTCCAACCTCATCTTCCGCAGTTGGCTTTCCCAGGTCCTCCCCTATTTCCCCAGGCGCGGCAAGGGCAGGCCATCCAAGAACTCCTCCTGTGACTGAGCGACAGGGCCCTGGGATGTGTATAGGGCTTCATAAAACCCGGTTAGACGCTCCCTGATTTCCTCCGATCCGGTAATCCTCTCCCCTCCTTCCCCCCCTCAGGGCAGCTATCGCGTTTTGCTCCCTGACGCCCCTCAGCAGGCGCGCCAGCAGAGAGTCCGCCTTGTTGACCTTAGCATACAGTTTTTGTCTAACCCTCAATAGTGCACCCTCTGCTCTCTTCGTCCTAAGGAGTCTCAATTGCCCCTCGGCTACCCTGTACTCCCTGTGCATCTTCCTAGAGGGGTCCCCTTTGAGCTTAACTCTCGCAGCCTCCACCTCGTCCTCCAACCGGGCTTCTAATGTCCGTAGCTGTCAGGTCCTCTCCGCCTTGATGGCAATGAGGTCCACCCTCGACGTGGCTTTAAATGCATCCCACCTTGTACTGAGGCTCGTATCGGTCTCTTTGTTTCTAACAAAAAAGCTTTAATGTTGTTGCCTATCTCCTCCCTAATCACTGTATCCCGCAGGAGGTCCCCAGGAAAGAGCCAACTCCAAATCCCCCGCTTACGCTTGCCCAACCGCATATTCATTTGCACCGCCTTGTGATCGGCGATGCCCATGGGGCCGGTCTCCACCCCCTCAACCCCTCCCAATAGACTGGCCAACACCCAAATATAATCAATCTGGGATTGAGACCAATGCACATCCGAAAGATAGGTAAAACCCTCTTCCTCCCCTTTGGGTACCCGCCACACATCCCTCAACCCTGCCTCCTTGAAGCGCTCCTTCAGCCACTGGGAAGCCACCGTCCCCTCTCCCCGCCCCCATGCTGCGTCCGGTCTAACCTCTTATCCCAGGCCAAGTTGAAATCCCCCATTAAAATGACTTGCCCTCTTGCGAACTCCCTTAGCGTAGACAGCGTCTCCCTCAGACAGTTATACCGAAGCGATCGTATAAGTGGCACCCAAGCATTCCCCCCTCACCATGACAAACCTCCCGTTTCTATCCCCCCGAAAATCCTGGATTCTAAAATCCAAGCCACTCCTAAAAGCCACTGCCACCCCACCCTTCTTCGAAGAGCCTGACGCAAATACCACCTCCGCATATCCCCTCAAGCACAGCCAGCATTGATCTGCACGCAACAAATGGGTTTCCTGTAGTGCCAAAATATCTGGAGCATGCGTTCGGGTAAAGTGCTCGCGTTTCACCCTTTTAAGAGGAGAGTTAAGACCTCTCACATTAAGAGTCAGCCACTTGAAACCGAGATATGGAGATAACCCGCCCCAGAAAATCCTCACCCCAACAATCTTTCTGTCCCCTCGCCACCCCCCAGACCACCCAACCCCCCACGCAAAACCTATGGGCTCCCATTCCCACCCAGACTCCATCCCCCACACCCCCTCCGCCTGAAATCCCCAACTGCGGGCTTAAACTGAGATACCCCCCAACAGTTCCCTCCCACCCCTCAATCCCCCCAACTACTCTCATTACGATTTGATCCAACATGTTTAACTCCATCCCCCTGACACCTCTCGCAGCCTTATGTACCACCACCCCCTATAGAAAAGAGTGACAGTGACCCGAGAAGGGTCACTCCCCCCCCCGAATTTTGTCCTCCCTCCCCTGGGTGGCTCCGCGTGGGAGCCCTCCCCCCCCCAGGCCCCGCAGCGCCTTCCTCCCCCTACCCCGCTCCCCCACCGAGGCCCACTCCCAAGGTCTACTCCCCTCCCTCGACTCGCCATGGGGCACCGAAGCCCCCGCGCGCCCACCCGCCACCGCCTCTTCCTCCAGGTCGACAATGTTGGCAGCCTCCTGAACAGAGGTCTCCCTTTTCTGAACCCCGTCCCATTTAAAAAAAAAAAAAAAAAAAAAAAAAAAAACCAGGCCAAATGGGAAGGACCATCTATATTTTATACCCTTTTTAGTCAGCTCTTTTAGAATAGGCCCCATGGCCCTCCTTTTCACCAGGCTGCTCACAGCTAGATCCTGGAACAGCAAAATCTCCCGCCCTTAGTAAAGAACAGGCTTGTTATGCCTGGCCGCCCGCAACACCACCTCCTTCTGACCATACCTGGCAAAGGCAACCACCACCTCCCAGGGCCTGGCGTTGGAAACCAGTTGAGCTCGACCAACTCTGTGGGCTCTGTCCAATGTTATTGAGCTTGAGTCCCCTTCCCCCAAGAGATCTGCAAAGATACGTTGACATTCCTCTTTCAGGAGCCCGTCCGAGACCGATTCAGGGAGGTCATTTATCCGAATGTTGCTCCTCCGGGACCCGTTTTCTAAGTCCTCCAGCATCGTTTCCATATTCCTAGTGGCAACGTCCAAGCGGTCTATAGCCTCACTATTGGCCGTAGTGTCCTTCACTGTGTCCAGGAGGCCCCTTTCTAACCAGTCGGTTCTCTCCCCAAGTTGCGCAACTTCGTGCCGGATGTCGCCCAGCGCAGTATTGAGGTCCGTTCGCATAAGCTGAAATTGTTCTTGGAAGGTGTGCGCTAGGGACTCCCTCAGGGTTTGTAATTCCCCCCTGAAGTCTTGTCTGGTCATCCGCTCTCCGTCCCCCTCCGCGGCTGCTCTCATACTCTCCTTAGGTGGGCCATCAGTAGACTTGCTCCCCATCGTGGGCCAGAGTAATGACAGAGAGCCCTGGGGCGCTCTGGAAGAGGAATCGGGCTGACCCGGTGTTCGCTTAGATCTGGAAGGCATCAGTGAGGGGCCCAGAAGTGGCCCCCAGCGCGTCCAGGAGGTAAGGTCGTCGCTCCAGCCACAGCCAGTGGACACCCGGGGGCCCCGACCCCGCCATGCGCCCACACAATGGGGGAAATCTCGTAGATTCGGGAGCCCCACGGGGCCGGGTGCCACCACACTCTCGTTGCAAAATAGGGCCACGCGGCAGGGGGAAACCAGGGCTCCAACCCCCCGCGGGCAGTCCCTGGCGTAGGCTACAGCCCAAGGCTGACAATCTCGGGCGCCCGCTCCCCTGCGGTGCCGGGGCCGGAACCTGCTCAGCCCCGTCCGAGAAACAGGCCCAAGGCGCAGCGCCCGCCGTCCCAGGTCCTATTCACTCATCTAGGCCCGGCCTCCTCCGCACTCCTTAGGTCGAGCGAGTCACTGCCATTCCTGTGCGCCGAGGGGGAGGCTAAACGCGCACTCGCCTCCCGGTAATGACAGGCTCCAGCAAGAGGATCGCTCCACTCTCCACCACAGCACAAACCCGCTGAGTCCTCCAGCCTATGGCGGCAGCCAACACCAACCTCACGGCGTCGGAGCCTCGGGCGGCCCCAGCGCCCACTGCAACTGCTCCCGATGGGCGGCTGGCAGGTGGGTCCCGAGGCACGTCGGGAGGGGCCCTCTCCTTCACGGGTGCACGCCTGGGCCCCCACAAGCGATGTGATCCCGCGTCGAGGGCGGCCCAGCTCCTCCCGCAAATCGGGCGGCCGCAAGCAATGTGGTCCCATGTCGGGGGCGGGTCAGCTCCTCCCGCGGAACAGACAGGTCCATCACTGCCCTCGATGAGGCGTCTCCAGTAGGGGTGGACCACCGGGGGCTCATGTCTTGCCCCCAAGATTCCGCCAGCAACCCCAACTCAGCACCGGAGCCCGTTCGCCAGGGGGGGTGGTGGATCCTCTGGCAAAACCGGGCCCGGGGTCTCGGAGCAGCCGTCGGCACGTCAGTCGTTGCCGGCGGCCATCTTAGAATCCCCTGTTATTTTCTTTTGTACTAATTCTGCTCCTTGTCTGCTGATTGCCCTGTGCGTTATGCACATTGTTTTGAAGGTGATGCAGTGTTTTACTGGGAGCCAGTGTAGTGTTTTTAGGGCTGGAGTGATGTGGTCTCTTCTGGATAGTTTGAGGAGTAGTCTTGCTGCTGCATTTTGGATCCGTTGCAGTTTCTTCGGGAGGTATTCTGGTATTCCGAAGTAGAGGCTGTTTGTATAGTCGATTTTTGACATGATTAGGGCTACGATAGTGAGTGTTTTGTGCGTGAAGGAGAGGAAAGGTAGAATTCTTCTTGACGTGTGGAGGAGGAAAAAGCATTTCTTCACTGTTGCATTTATTTGTGGTTCCAGGGTTAGGGTGTTGTCCATTAGGACTCCTAGATTTTTTTACTACCTTCGATGGTGTTGGTGCGTTTCCGATTTCCGTTGGCCATGGGATGGTGTTTTCGTTCTCTTGGTCTTTGGATATGATCATGATTTCTATCTTTCCTGGGTTGATTTTCAGGCTGTTGGCATCCATCCAGTTGAAGACTTCTTTTAGACAGTCAGTTAGGGTTGAGTGGTCGGCATCGGTCTCTTTGATTTTGTAGATGATCTGGGTGTCATCTGCGTAGTTGTAACATGTAATGTATTTTTTGAAGATTCTGATGACTGGAGTCTGATAGATGTTGAAATATAGTGGAGATAGTGAGGATCCTTGTGGCACTCCACAGTCGTTAACTCGTGGAGTGGATTTGAAAGGTTTTATCCATACGGTTTCTGTTCTGTCTGCTAGGAATGATTTGGTCCAACGTAGTGCTGTGTCTGTTATGCCTTTGTCTTGTAGTCTTGTAGTCTTTTGGTCAGGGTGTCGTGGCTAACTGTGTCAAAGGCTGCAGAGAGGTCGAGCAGAATAAGGGCTGAGGTAGTGTTTGAGTCTGCGTTAGTTTTGAGGTCGTCCCAGATGGATAGTAGCGCTGTCTCCGTTCCACTCGCTGGTATGAAACCGATTTGAGCTTGGTCCAGCAGGTGGCCTTTTTCTACGTGTTCTTGGGGTTAGTTTATATACGTACGTTTCTAGAAGTTTTGCTGGGTAGGGGATGTTAGAGATCGGCCTATAGTTGGAAAGGTCGTCTACGTTACCACTTGTGTTTTTCAAGAGTGGCTTGATGTATGCGATTTGAAAATCTTCGGTACAGTCCCTGTTGATAGTGATAGATTTAGAAGGTTTCTGTAGTGTTCTGCTGGCGATCTTTGCGCGAGGATTGATTTGTAGATGTCTGGGGGACATGGGTCCATGGGTGATCCCGCTTTCTTGCTCCGTTTAACCAGCATTGCGAAAGCCTCTTCTGATATTTCAGGAAAGCTTTGGAGTTTGTGCTGTGGTTCCGTGTTAAGTTCGTTGGGTTGTGTTTTGTGTTTGGTTGGTCGCTTTTGTATGGTTTGCCGGATGTCATTGATTTTTTTTTTTTTTTTTAAGTGGTCTGCCAGGTCGTTGCATAGTTTCTCTGAGTGGTTTGGGGTATTGTCGCAGCCTGGTGGGTTTCTCATTTCTTCAATGATGCTGGACATTTCTTTTTGTGTGTTGGTGGCGTTGTTGATTCGGTCATCGTAGTGTCTTCTTTGCCTTTTGGATTTCCTTCTTTTATGCACGGATTTGTTTCTGGTAGTGTTTTTTTACATGGGTTGTATTCTTTCCTCCATTCCACTTCCATCTTTTTGTTTTCTTTTTTCATGTCGTTTAATAGTGGGGTGAACCATTTTGCCATTGCTCTTTTGTTTGATGGGGTGAACGGTTTTTCTGGGGCGATCTTGTCTATTGTATCCGCGATCCATTTGTGCAGTATCTCTGCTTTCCTGTCTAGGTCCGCTAGGTCCAGTTCTGTAGTTGAGGGTTTCGTTAATTCCAGTTGTTCGAATAGGTTACTTTCTTTAACGTGTTTCCAGTTTCTTTTGGTGGTGGTTGTGAGTTTCGGATGTTGGATGTAGGCTTGGGTAGGCAGAGTGATCACGAATGGGATGATGAGATGGTCGCTCCACAGTATTTGTATCGAAGGTGCCGTGGTGAGAGTTTTTTTCTTTGGTGAAAATTACGTCTAGGTTGTGTCCTGCTGAGTGTTTTGCTCCTTTGACTAGTTGTCATAGTTTCATGGTGTTGAGTTGTTCAATTAGTGAGTTTTGGGAGTTGGCGTGGCTGTCTTCAAACCAGATGTTGAAGTCCCCCAGGATGATTAGGTGTTTGTGGTTGATGGCTAAGTTGGTGATCGCTTCTATGAAGTTATCGATGAATGTTGCATCATATGTTGGCGGTCTGTATCCAAGGATGAATGTGATGTTGGTTTTTGGGCTCGCTGTTAGGTGTATTACCATGGTTTCGCAGTTGAGGATGTTCAGTGGTTTGTCAGTTTTTATTTTCAGGTGTTCTTTGAATGCTATAGCGATGCCTCCTCCCTTTTTGTTTTTTCTGTTTATTTGTAGGCATTTGAAGTCGGTCGGGAGGCAGCTTTGGAGTGTGATTGTGTAGTTGTCGTCCAGCCATGTTTCTGTGATGAACAGGATGTCAATGCTGTTGTCGTCGAGTAGGTCGAAGATCTCTTGAGTGTTTTCACATGGATCTTGCGTTTATTAGATTGCAGTGAAGTTTGGAGGTGTTGTTTGGTTTGGGCTTTGTCGAGGTCGTCTTCCGTTCGGTGTTGAGGTTTCCTTCCTGGTTGATCACTTGTTGGGCTGTGGGAATCGGGGTGTCAGCGTCGTCGAAGAGTTCCTCTAGGTTTTGTCTTGGGTTTTTTGTGTTTTCATCGCGTTCGTCTTCCGGGAGCTGTGGTTGTTGATTGGATGTTCCTCTTGCTTTGGTGATGTAGGGGGTTATTGCGTCGGTCGTCTGTTGTTTGTGTTGGTCTGCCTTCTTCTACTTGCTTGTGTTTGGTTGTTTGGTGTTGCTGCTTCTGACGTGGGATTGGATTGCTGTGGTGGCCAGTTGTCTGCGAGGCATGGAGTTGGGTAGAGGGATTTTTCTCTTCTCTGAGTTGATTCGGTTTGTGTTCCCGTCTGTGGCGGTCTGGTCTACGGTTGTTTTTCCAGGTTGTTGTTCTGGAGTGTTTGTTCTTTCATCTTTTCGTCTTCTCCTTGGAATGGGTTGTTTGCGCGGCATTGTAAGATTGAGAGTTGTTTAGTCTTTGTTAGTTTACGTCTAGTTGGTCCTGCTTTGGTCTGGTTGTCTTGTGGTCTTGTGGCGGGTGAGGGGGTGTCCGCTACTAGTTTGGGTTCCGTCTGTAGGTGGTATTCCGGCTGGAGTTGGCGACTTGTTCAGTCGCTGTCCTAGGAGGGGAAGAGGGGGTGGTAAGGGTTATTAAGTTGGGTGTTATCGGTGGCCCTCTTTACTGTCCGTCTCCCTGAGTGTGGTTCACTGTGGTGAGCAGGCTGTGTGGGATGGGAAGGGGATCTGCTGGTTGGGGGTGGCTTGGACGGGTGCAGCTTGGAATTTCGCCTTGTGAGGCGAGAGGTCCTGGTCAGAGTGGCCCCCCACAGTAATACACTGGTGACTTCAGAGTTAGCTAGATTTGCGAGTGAGGTAGATTTGAGATACATGTAGAGTGGGAGAGAGGCCTATCGATGCGGTTTGGAGATCCTCATTGAAATTTGGGCACATAGGCCCTGCTAAGTTTGAGACGCCTGTATAGTGGGAGAGAGGCCTATCAATGCAGTTTGGAGAGCAGGCAATGCAGTTTGGGGATCACACAATGCAATTTGGGCACAGAGGCCCTGCTAAGTTTGAGACACCTGTATAGTGGGAGAGAAGCCTATCAGTCCAGTTTGGAGAGCAGACAATGCAATTTGGGCACAGAGGCCCTGATATCAATGTAGTTTGGGAATCACACAATGCAATTTGGGCACAGAGGCCCTGATATCAATGTAGTTTGGGAATCACACAATGCAATTTGGGCACAGAGGCCCTGCTAAATTTGAGACACCTGTATAGTGGGAGAGATGCCTATCTATGCAGTTTGGGAATCACACAATGCAATTTGGGCACAGAGGCCCTGCTAAGTTTGAGACACCTGTATATAGAGAGAGAGAGAGCCTATCAATCCAGTTTGGAGAGCAGACAATGCAATTTGGGCACAGAGGCCCTGCTATCAATGCAGTTTAGGAATCACACAATGCAATTTGGGCACAAAGGCCCTGCTAAGTTTGAGACACCGGTATAGTGGGAGAGAGGCCTATCAGTCCAGTTTGGACAGCAGACAATGCAATTTGGGCACAGAGGCCCCGCTATCAATGCAGTTTGGAGAGCAGACAGTGCAGTTTGTGGCGACGGGGGTGTTCACATTGGTAAGCCTTGGCTTAGCCTAGTGGCCAGGTATCTAGGGTAGAGTTATACCTCTCCCCAAACGAAACCACCCTACCTTACAGGTCCTTGTCGTTGCAGGTTGACGGCTGGCCACTGGCTTCCCCTGCGGACACCTGCTGACGCTTCGTGGTGCCGCCTCTGTTGGAGCCGCCCTTGGCCTTGGGGCCCTTAGCCGCAGGGGGCTGCCGGGCAGAGGGCTGCCCTGGGAGGACCAGTGATGAAGTGTGGGTGGGCCAATGAGAGCGTGCCTGGGAGGCGAAACAGGAAGAGGGTGCGCAGGGGAGCGGGCTGCAGGGGGAGTCAGAAAAAGGCCTCGGGGCCTCCACAAATTACAAAAATCAAGCCGCTCCTGGAGGGGCTTGGGCTCCTCTGCAAACAGTTAACAGTTCTGATAAACATATGCATGAGAATAGAGGGATTCCTTGTTACTAACGGTGGTTGGCGATGATTGCAATCACCGATACATTGTAAAGACACTAGTGCAATGCAGTTCAGGATATATGGCACGTAATCTTAGCGATGTCGGATATCCACAATTGAAAATTTAAGTACAATGCAAATCAAGACAAGTGGCCCAAAATCTTAGCGGGGCGAGTGTCCACAATTGAAGATTTAAAGCATACAATGAATATCGTGCGAGGTCAGCGAGTGCATTTGAGAGGACTAGTGTCAACAGAACCACTAAAACATACGGTGTATATGGAGACTTTTAAAATTAAACAAACCAGCAGCACGAATAATCAAGGTCCATTTTATATAGCATGCAATTGGGTTGGTCCAGTGTAGAGCTCTGTGGATAATAGTTCGGTATGCTGGAATGCCATTTTATGGGCCGTGACGGTTCATGAGAGCCGGTCGACCATTCCTCGTGAATGAATAAATAGTCGGGGCAGTGTTTACGATGTTTAAATGATGTTAAGGATTGTGATTTATGGCCACCATATAGTGTGGACATAGGGTGCAGTGTGGTAGCCGAGATTGCGTGAGTGTCCGTTCGGATGGGCAGAGATTCTTCGGTACACCCGTGATGCGAGGAAACAAGGTGTAGTCGCTAGGATTCAGCATAGCGTGAGGCGCGTGTCATACCTTTGTGATCGCTGCAGCAAATACATTAATGTTGGCACTGCGGCGCGCCAGTGTGCAACAGGCGCAGTACAGGGCCTTTTGTGTCTGTATTGTTCTCACACCTACATAAACCTCATCTGTCATACTGTGCCCTTATATTTAAAGGCATCCAAAACCTTTTTAATGTGTTTAGCCACTTAAGGTGGTGGATGGCAGATGGCAGGCAATCAGCATACACAAAAATGTCCCTTGTGGATGGCCACGCAGCAGTGAACACAGTGGCCACCGAGCTCCTGAACCGCAAGTCCGCAGAAGCAGCTCGCAAAACCAGCAGACAAGCCTTCTCCAGGCAGTGGAAGACGCTGCAGACGGCAATGAAGGGAGTCCAGAGAAGGTACCCGGCTGCACCCACTGTGCTGCCATACAAGTGGAGAGGGAGCAGAGCTGCCTGACGTGACGCCGGGAAGGCCATCCCCAACACATAGCCTCTCAGTTTACCACCACATGACAAGAGAGGCACTGGGTCAGCGATCCGGACACTGGCGGAAGGAGCCAAGGGGGTGAGCGCCACGAGACCCGGTGCCCGTCCCCAATGTTGGCTGACTGCCCCGTGGACTTCCCTGGCGATAGGGGCGCCGGGAGGCGCTGCAACTAACAATGTGCAAACCCACCGACATTGCCCCTGACGGACCCCAGCATCAGCCGGACAAGGCAGAATTTTGAGCGGACCGCCTGCGAGGCTGCCTGCGCAATCCAGCGCCCTGACGAGCGCAAAGCTATGATGAGGAGGAACCAAATTTGGGGGAAGGGACACCTGATAAGTGGGAGAGGAGCACCCCTCCAATTCCCCCCCTTCCCTCCGGGACCAACAAACACACAGACCAAGGCGATAAGCGGGCAGGAGAACTCCTCTCACCCCCACAAGATCCCCAACCGTTAACACACATAGAGACATAGAGGTGCCTGGACCTGGAGGACGCACACCGGCCACATCTGTCAGCAAAAGCAGAGCCCCGTTAACACTACAATGACGTCTCAATAAAATGGAGGAGAGGGTGGACACGAATGAGAGAGCAATGCAGGAGCTGACGGAAGATGCAAGGAGAGCGGACACCCTGCTTGGAAACCCTAGCTGCGGCCACCTTCAACCTTGAACTGCAGGCGGAGGACCTGGAGAAATAGGTCCAGGAGGTCTAACATACGGATATCAAAGGCCTACCGGAAGAAACGCAGGAGCAGGACCTAGCCCAAGTAATCGGGAGCATCTTTAGTGACCTCCTGGACCCTGAAACTGGTTCAGAGATCCAATTTGACAGAATCCACAGGGTGGGCCCCCGTCGACAGGAACCTGGCCGCTATGTAGAACTACACTGTTAAAGAACACATTCTAGCCAAAGCCAGGAAAATGAAATGGATCACCTACAATGGAGCGGAAATATTCCTATACCTGGAATTGGCACAATCAACCCTCATCCAAATGAGGAGAATGGGCCCAGTCTGAGCATGCTTGAGAGCCCGAGAAATTCGCTACAGATGGGCCCACCCATTCGGCCTGATCTTCGACTGGCAAGGGAAGCAACAAAAAGTCACCACATACGAACAAGGAGCAACCATTCTGGGAATCAAAGAAGCTCAATCAACTGCCGTCTTACCCTCGACTCAACATAATGCTCGTAGGCCGTGGGAATGGTCGACGGTAAAGTCCAAATGGTCCAAGAAGGGGGAAAGCCAACCATTCCTTAGGGACCCGCCGCCCAGGAAGGAGCGGGACAAGGAAGAAAACTCAGTAGATTCCCCCAAACTGAAACCACAGCACGAAGAAGCACTATTGCTCGAACAGCACGCCTGAGGAGGACGCATTTGAAGCTAAGTGCCTGTGCTTTAACGCTACACAAATGTAAAAGGTAGAGCCCCTGTAGGGTGGAAGATTGCAGAGGGGGCTCAACAGGAAGGGGGAGGATCCAAAGGGGTGGCTTCGAATCCACACAGGGAAACAGTCAAATAGGGCATATTCGCGCATGTAACCATGGCTAGTAGGGATAAGATGAAGATTATCTTCCTGAATGTCAACGGCCTAAACTCGCTAATTAAAAGGAAAAAGATGGAGAGATACTTTAGACGGGAACAGCTAGATGTAGTTACATTGCAAGAAACACATATCCAAACCTGAGATAGACGAAGAATAAAATTCGGGGGTTATACAAGAATCCTTCAGGCCACTCAATCCAACAAAAAAGGAGGGGTTCTCCTGGCACTGAAAAACAGGCTGGACCCCACCATGACGGGGACGGAATCAGACGATCAGGAGAGATACTTGGCAGTAGCTCTGGAGGGGATGGGGAGGCCTACACTGTAGCGACACTATACGCACCCAACGCTGACCAAGACGCCTTCATCCAGAAAGTGCTAACTAGGCTCAAAGTTCGCGAAAACCCCCATTATACTAACAGAGGACATTAATATGGGTGGGACCCCACTAAAGACGGGAGTAACAACTAGGCAGGGCCACAGGGGCGACCTTCAGAGGATCACGGGGTGAAAATCCACAAGCTGGCACTGATAGACGCGTGGAGGGAACTAGAGGGGGAACAAGGAGGGCTATACCTTCTACTCCACGCACACCACTCACACTCTAGAATTTACTACACCTGGGTTTCAAGAGCGTTGCCGAGAAGAGCGGAAGGCATCACTCTCAGCGTGATAATACTCTCAGACCATGCCCCAATAACCTTCAATCTTAAGAAGATCCAGCGCCCATCTGGCCTGTGGAGGTGGCGCTACCCGGCCCCCGTGTTTAAAGACGACTTGCTAGTCCTGGAAGTGGCAGAAGAAATTGAGGCCTTTTTTTAGACCAACAGAGTCAGGGAGACGGCACTGCAGGTCAGATGGGATGCTTTTAGAGCAACAATAAGGGGAGAATCGTAGCGCTCAAAGCAAGAAGAGATGGGGAATTGAGGCTGGAGGAAGCCCGGTTAGAGGACAAACTAAAGGAGATAATGGCCAAGATGGGAACAGTTCAGACCCCAGCTATTAAACGGGAGCATAGGGCTACCCAGGGTCAACTAGACTTAATACAGACAAGGGCGGTGGAATGCTATTTATTACACCTTAAGCAAAAATACTACATCAAAGCAAACAAATCGGATCACTTACTGGCTAGGATGTTGAGGAGGGAAGAAAAAGATAAAACAATCCTGAAAATTAAAGTCAGTGAAGGTAGGACTACAGTTCAGACAATCCATCGCCAGCACTTCAGCAATCTTATATAGATAATATAGATTTGGTGCGAAAACTGAGGAGGAGAGGGAAACCCTGGAACAGCATATAACCAGGGACCAAGTCAGGGCCGCCATAAAGTCCTTACCTATCAATTAATCCCTGGGACCAGGTGGCTTTATAGAAGACCCACAAAGAAATACTCATTCCCCATCTCACAGAACTGTTTAAACAAATCGGCACGGACAGGGCCATCTCTAAAACTATGGAAGAGGCAAAAGTAATCCTCATACCCAAGAAAGACAAGGATCCAAAAGCGTGCGGCTCCTACTGCCCCATTGCACTAATAAACGTCGACTCCAAGATCCACTCGAAAATCCTAGCAGCAAGGCTCGACCAGATCCTCCCCAAAATAGTCCAGCCTGACCAATCAGGTTTTATTAGAGGCCGGCAGACCGGAGATAATGTCAGGAGAATCGTGCATTTGATCGAGTCCCACAAGAGAGGAATCCCGCTCTCCTCATGGCGGTGGACGCAGAGAAAGCCTTTGATCAGGTAGAGTGGGGGATTCCTTTTCGCAACTATGCACAGGATGGGATTCGGACCCAGCTTCGTGGGCCGAGTGAGGGCCAACTACCAGAATCCGGTTCTCCGGCTTTCCATTAATGGGCAAATCTCGGAACTAGTGGCAGTCAGGCGAGTTACCAAGCAGGAGTGCCCACTATCCCCATACTGTACGCTATACGCCTAGAACCCTTCCTTGCAGCAGTAAGAGCCAATGAGGACATAGCGGGAATCACACGGGCTAAAAATAAACACAAGCAAGACCGAAATTCTCAACCTCACTATCTAGAACGAGGTTGCGCACAACC
Organism: Ambystoma mexicanum; assembly: GCF_040938575.1. Lineage (NCBI taxonomy): Eukaryota > Metazoa > Chordata > Amphibia > Caudata > Ambystomatidae > Ambystoma > Ambystoma mexicanum. The sequence goes on from NC_090932.1 coordinate 1,608,064,888, forward strand.
TTAAAAGGACTTCCCCATATAGATGGGTTGAACACTACATAATTTACCTGGGAATAAAACTGGCCAAATCTGTGGAACGGCTATACCAAGCAAACTCTCCGCCCCTCCTGGAGAAGCTCAAAACCAAAACCAAAATGATTGACTGGGGCCCACTAACTATAACATGGTTAGGGTGCATAAATGTCTTAAAAATGGTGGTACTACCGCAGCTACTCTATTACTTCACAACCCTATCGGTCCAAGTTCTGCCGGCCCTATTCAGATCCCTCCACAAAATGACCAGTACATTTGTGTGGAATAACAGACCCCCGAGAGTGATGAAACTTATGAAAGCCCCAACTTCTCTAGGAGTAATGGGGGGAACCGGACTTTAGGGCCTACTTCATGGCCGCCCAGATAAGGGTTGTTAGGGACTGGCAAAACGACCGGGGGAAGATCTGGAGACCAATGGACCGAGCAGTCGCAGGAGTGGACCTGGAGGGAATTATGTGGCAACCCAAGGGGGACAGACCTCTGCGAATGTACAGTAGCTCCATCCAAGCAGTAGAGGGAGACTTATGGGACGAAGCAGTGAAAAGATCACTCATCACCACATATACATACATATACACCACTATTTGATAATCTGCAATTCACCTGGGACACAAAACACCCAAATTTGATGCCTGGGAACAAGGGGGAGGCCTGAAAGTGAGAGATATGTTCAATGGGGACCAGGTGAAACAATTCAACCAATGTAAGACAGACTTTGCCCTGGGGGAAAGGGAAAGATATAGCTACGCCCAACTGGGGCACTGGTTGCCACACCCCTCTATGAAACAAGCAGGGAGCCGCCAACTAACCCCTTCGAAAAGTACCTAAACAGGGACCCGGGGGACAGGCGAGTGATAACAGCTATATATAAGCATATATAAGCGGGCAAAGACTCCCCGCCAAGAACATACGTGAAAAGATGGGAGACCGCCACTGGGTGCACAATAAAGAAAACTGAGTGGACAAAACTATGGGTGCACATCACCAGACTAACAAGATCCCTCCAAATTCGGGAGATCTGGCTAAGACTCCTACTTCAGTGGCACATGACACCGACTAGATAGCACAGAATGTACCCAGGGACATCACAGCTCTGCTGGAGGGAATGCGGAGGGGAGGGAACATGGAGCCACATATGGTGGGAGTGCCCCAGAATAGATCAATACTGTTGGGGGCATACAGGAAGCAATAAAGCAGGTCCTAGGGGTGAAGAGCAAGGGGAATAGAGGCCTGGCAATGATGGGACTCGATTGGGCACTGGAGGAAATCACCTCAAAGCCGGGTTGCAAGCTCTACGTTATGATGGCAGTGGCACTGGTACTGGCGCATAAATGGAAGTCCAGAGATCCCCCACAGGACCACGAATGGGTGGCGTAAATCAAAAATCTGGAGTACAATAGGTAGGTTCAGTACAGACTGGTCAAGGCTACTGAGATATCTAAGGGTTGAGGCACGTGGAGTATGGTGCCCTAGGAGCATGGGGCCCTAGGAGCATGGGGCCCTAGGAGCATGGGTCACGGCCAGGGGAAGGGGAAGTATGAAGGAGTCACTGACGATGAACTAACGCAAAGCTGGGATGCTGAAAGGACTGCAACACCACCGCCAGTGTATCTTAAGGGACCCTGCCTGCACAAGGACTATGCTCAGACCAAGGGGGGAGGACTGAGGAGTGGGGACGACATTCAAGTTGGAATGTTTTATTGTTTAAAAATGCTATTAGGTTTTGGAGAAAACAAAATCACTTGCTCTATTTTCTTACTGTTCATTTTCTCCAAACCTGACCTATAGTTCCTGGTTGTCAATAGAGCAGGACGCTCATCCCCTACAGGTTTGCACCCTTCCCGCCCCTTTTGTGATGTCATTAAGGGATAGTGTGTGTCTGCAGCCTTTACAATGATTGTAAGAGTAACGGGCAGCAGCTTACTTTGGGATTCCCTATATGGGTTAAAAACCACATGTGTTTAGAAAAACATGAATTTTTAGTTTCTCCATGTATGCTTCAACTGTCGTTTCACTGCCCAAGCTAAATAGCTGTTGATCTCATTGTTCTTTGTATTCATGCCTGCATGCCCACTCATCTACATCTGTATTGGGGCTGTGTAATGTGTCCCCCTGTCATTCCACTTTTGAATGTTCTTTTTACTTCAATATAAGTTTGCTTTTGATTTTGCTTTGTTTATTTACCTTTCTTTCTTTATTTTTGAAGTACTTTTAATCTGTGTTTGTGAAGGCATCATGAAGCAAGACACAGACAACAGACTTAAAGTTCAAAATTAAATAGTTTATTAAATCAAATGTCAGGATGGAAGTGGGTTTAACCTGCCCTATGCGAAGGTGGGATTTCCCTACCTGAACAAAACTAAGGAAAATCTGAGTCAAAGAGTTCAACAAAAGTCACTTTGTCAAAAACCTATACTTGCCTTCACAGCTAAAGCTAAATAATGTGCATGTGTAGGGATGTCAATAATAAAATAGTGTTTTAACTCAAAGTTCTGAGCTTCTTCCAGCTTGCAGCTCTTTGAGCTCCCCTTCCTCAACTGTAAACGTCCTCAAGACAATTTCTCAAGTCTGAGTTCCCTTCCCCAAGACTTCAGCCTTGCTATTTATACTTCTTTGTCTTTTAAAAAAAGGTTTAACAAAACTCAAGGTCAACGGAGCCCTCTTTCTGGTCTGCCTCACCAGTTCACTTTCAGTGCTCTTCATTATTTTATTTCGCAATGTCCTTAGTTTTCAGTATTCAGGGCTCACCGGTCTAGGCGCAGTTATTTGACCGCATGGTCCACTCATGACAGGTCGCACAACCAGGATCCCTGGGCTCTCCAGCCCACACAGGGTCTTATGTGCCCCCGTGTACCAAGTCTCCTTTAGTGTGTTCCTCTTTACTGACCTCTTGGCTGTTATGTGCAGATCTATACTCCTCTGGCTTTTCCTTTGTCAGCTTCTTGACTCTTGCATCACGTGTCGCACAACTCTTGACAGTCTTTGGCCTTGCTGCACTGCATTCACTCGTAAAAGTTCACTTTGAGAGGGTTTTGTTCACACTCCACCTTTTATGACACTTTGTCGCCCTTTCACCCTTTTCCGTAATTCGTTTTCCCATGGGCACCTTGGATGTTCTCTTTAGTTGCCTGGCCCCTAAAGTTTTATTCCATTCAGTGTTTAATATGCTTAACTTCAGGGTTTAATTCAATTCGATATTCAATAGGCATTTAAGTTGCTTAACGTTAAATTTCAATTCGGTATTTAATAAGTAGTTTTGCTTAATTTTGTTTCCACTCAATTCGGTATTTAATATGCATCAATATGCATTTGTTTGCTTACTTTCGAGGACATTTGCTTGTTTGCGGTCTGCTGGGAGCACCTTGGTGTTTGAGCGGCTTCCCCGACACTCACCGGCTCTCTGCGTCTCCTTTTCCGAGCTCTTGCCCGCCGGGTGTTTCCCTCTGCCTGCCAGCAATTCGGATGCTTCTCTGTGGATACAGGCAGCACCCTTTCTTCTTTGGGCTTTCTGACAGTTCATGCTGCCTGCTCTGTCACAGAAGCTCCCAGACCTACGGCAAGTCCACAGCCCACGTGCTCTGGGCCCTGCAAGTCCTCTGGGATATTTGGTGGCATCCTGTCTCATTCTCAGGTCCAACCACGGATGCCTCCTCTCAATCCCGATCCCCTGCTAGTCTCTCCCACACAGGCCTCCCTGTTCCTCTTTACTCTGTGTTAGGTAAGAATTGATGCAGTCACACTGTGTGAGACTACACAACACGTATCTGCTTGGTATTAGGTAACGCACCTTTTGGTATAGGTCTGTACAACACAAGGTGGTAGTGTGACTGAGCAGCCAGGCCTATCTCAACTGGGGTAAATGTGAGCTGTAGAGCTGTACAAATGAAATCCGTAAATACAAGTACACCCAAGGTTTCAGTTATAAATGGTTATTTATTTAATTAACATCAATTTTTAAATGTGTTCTTTGAAAAGGCAATTCATGTAACAATGTAAATATACTTTTAAATTACTTTCCAGAATCAAGAGTTGGTGGATAAAATTTGGATATGCTTCATACCCAAATCCTACACCCTGAGGCAACTTCGCTCACAAGGACAGTAATGGTATTTATATATCACACACTAGTTATACTGTGCAGATTCTGAGGTTGTAGAAAAGTAAGGTTAGGGAAGGAAAAAGGTTAAACAGTTTCTCAGGATATGTGAGGAAAACTAAATCTTCCAATGAAATCTAGATGAGCCTTTCCCAGCAGTAGCAGTCTACAACAAACTACCACCTATGAGGGACAAACCGTATCAAAGTCAATGGACTAGAAGAGTCTTTATGGAGCCAGGACAGCCAAAGTCAATTGGAACAGTGTCTATGAATCTGATGCACTTCTTAAATCAAAGGCTTGTACAACGTTAGACAGTTTGTTGAAAAATCACTTGTTGCGTCCACGCTGTTAAGCCTGTGAGAAGGGGAGTTGGAAACAACTCTAAAAGTAAGCCAATGCAAATCCCAACTGAGAAAAGCATGGCTAAAAAGGCAAGGTAAATACCCCAAGCCTAAACAGTAACTTTGGTTTGAAGAGGAGTGGTCCTGCTGGATTCTGTCTTGCTACAGCGGCGCATACCCTTGTTCCTGAGCCTGTCGTGGGGACAAGGACGACGACTGGAGTGCTCCTGCACTGGTACTTGGGTGGTTGTCGGCAGCTACGTGCTCTTTTCGGTTCAGCTGCACTTTGCGGTTTCAGTGCTTAGCAAACAGCACTGTCACGGATCTCGGATACCGGTTGGGCTTCGTTCACATCTTGTGTCCTGCACTCTGGTGAGGGGACTCGGGATCTGGTTTTCCTGCTTCTGGAGGGTCCTTAGGAGACACCTGGAGCTTCTAGCTGGATTAGTTATCGCTTCAGACGTTTCACTCGACTATGGATTACTCGACCCCTGGCATTGGGCTTCTGAAGCAACAGAGAGGCACAGCAAGACGGGGGTGATGGTTCAGTGAAGTTCATCTCTCGGTTAGTTGGTGCCCCTAACCCAAGGGGAGAAGTCGTTCCGTCTGGAGCTGCTCTGTCGAGGTGAAAGCACAGCAGCAGGGCTTCACCGGGCAATTCAAAGGTCCAGGAGGTTGCAGCAAGCTTCTCTTCACGGTTTCTTTGTCGGGTGTTTCTCCCAGTGGTCGACTCTGCCTGTAGTCCCAAAACATTCACCTTTTAAGCAGGTTTCTTCCATTCATGCACAGCCTATGCTGTCAGTAACACAGCAGGGTGGCTGTCCTTCACAGGTTTGTGGCGTGATTGAGCAGCCAGGCTTATCTCAAGAGGGGTCAATGTGAGCTGTAGGGGAGTTACACAGAGATTCACAGTGACACATATTCAAATAAACACTTGCACTCAAGGTTTCTTGATTTAAAAAAATATTAATGTATTTAACAATCTGAGTAAGCCTTCTTCAGAAGGGAGCAATATAATAGCAACACACAAATACCTCAAATATGATATGATAGTTTATTTATATAGCGCCTATACACAATGCGTTTCAAAGCGCTTCAAGGCAAGGGAAGGAACAAGGGAAAAACAATGACATTCTTACAAGCCATGAACAGTAAGGATGTGAAATGAACTATCGTACTCGGCCTGACGACATTTCAGATGGTGCAAGAGCTAAGACATAGATAAGGAAGGGAGGGGGAGAAGGGTGCAGAAAGGTAGGGGAGGGACAAAACAAGCGACTCATATTAGGCCTGACGACATTTCAGATAGTGCTGGAGGGGGGGTGGGGAGGAAAAAACCAGTAAGGGGAGGGAGGAGGTTACAGACCAGGTTGCTATCATACTAGGTCCAGGGACAATTCTGATAGAGTAAGTGCATAGAAGAAAGTAAGGGGAGGAGATGGGAAAAGAAAGAAGGGAAAGGAGGCGAGAACAGAGAGTTAGCAGTCAAGAGTGGAGAAGCAAGAGGGGAGAGTGAATACAATTGCAGAAGTCAGTAGTAACAAATAATGCTGCAGCCCAGGATACAAGATGAACATGGGAACAGCATGAATCGGGGCCACCATGAGTACAAGATGCAAAAGAAGTTCACCATGAGAGTTGAGAAAGGGTGACGCATCATGAATGAATGAAGTCCATAAAGGTCAAATCCAGCATTGTCCACAAGACGGTGAGGGTGAAACCAGAATGTATCAGGACAGACTCCTGCAGAAGTAGGCTTGAGTGTGGTGAGGGGGGAGCAGGGTAGAAAAATAAAGCAAGACCGGCAACACCTGTGTGCGAGAATGGAGGGGGCACAAGGGAACATCATGGGGGGACCAGAGGGAGTAACACATGTTGGTGCATGCCTACCTGCTGTCTGAGCAGGGGGTCGGGCCCTGGGTCCTCCAGGTCCAAACAGGAATTCCCCTTTTTCTTCGTCTGCCCTTCGCTTAGGACGCCCGGGCGAGAGACGCCCTTGATCTAATAGTTAAGAGCAGGAAGGAAGAGGCAGGGCTAAGAAGGTGGGTGGTGCTTGCTAAGTGGTGAAAAGGAGCAGCAAACAGGAAGGCACCAGGTGGAAGGGGCTTGCTAAGTGGTGAAAAAGAGCGACAGGCAGGAAGGCACCAGGTGGGCGGGGCTTAGGCCAGGTGACCTAGATCCACTTGCACCTGCTACCTATCTGCCCAAATACACACTCTTAGTTTCTCTAAATCCGCAAATACCCATTTGGGATGGCACACACACTCCCTACACCCTAAGGTGACTTAAATAGCTAGGACACTGTGGACATTAATGTATCAATGTTGCATTTAGAGCAATACTTAGAAGTATGTTATAGAAAGGGGTTATTAGATTACAACAAGAGATCACACAAATATTCTGAAGCAGGTAAGTACTTTTGAATCCCCAATGCAGAGCAAGTTAGCCGTTTCCTGGAAGGAAGGTAAAAACATACAATCAGAGGGGAGAAGAGTCATTCAGGGAGCAAGGCTAGGCTAAAGTCAAATGGGCAAATGTCTAGGTGAGCTGAAGCACTTCTTGTAGGTAGGTAAAACTCTTGCAAACATTTTTAGAAGTCTTTGTAGAAAAGAAGAAATCAAAGTAGTGCCACAGGCTTTTTAGGCTTGTGGGGTAAAGAAGCTGTTAGCATCTCTACAGAAGCAACCAAGACCAGTCTCAACTGAGGAAATGTGAGGTTATACAAGAGGTAAGTTCTTAGACTGTACAGTACGTTTGGTTAAAAGAAAAGGGCATTGGCTGGCTTCTATTCCTGTGCAGATCTGCAGATCCCGTGATCCTGGGCCTCAGTCGTGGGGACAAGAGGGCGGACGCCTGGAGGACTCCTGCACTGCAACGGGATGATTGCAGACAGAAAAGGACCAACTTCTATTCAGTGGCACTTGTCTCAGCAAATAGCACCACTGCGGACTCTTGGCTCTTGAGACGGGATTTACTTGCATCTGGGGCTCAGCACTCTGTTGAGCTGGCTCAGGCTCGGTCAGTCCCGCTTCCAGGGAGTCCGGAGGATCTTCCTGGAGCTCTTGGCCAACTTAAAAGCAATGCACACGATCTGGTGTTCCTCTCCCTGGCTCTTCCGTTCCAGCATCAACTGCAGTGGAATTTCAACCCACTTACTTTGGAGGTGATTAGTCCCACCAACTCGCACAGCAGCAGGGCTTCACCGGGCAAACCAACGGTCCAGGAGTTGCAGCAGGCATCTCTTCCGAGTTCTTCTTCGGATTCCTTCGTCCAGTGGTCGACTCTGCCTTCCAAGTCAAAAAGCCTTGCCTTTTATGCAGGTTTCTCCCATTCATTCCAGTTTAGCTGTCAGTCACCCAGCAGGGTGGCTGTCCTTGCCAGATAGCCAGCCAGCTAATCACCTAAGAGTGCATTCCTGTCTCCTAGGAGACTAAGCACAGGGATGTCGGGCACCTCCCTCGCTTCCAGCCCCCGCCAGACACCCTGGAGCCAGAGACGGGCTTCACTCGTGAATCCTGCCAAAGGCAAAACTAACAAAACGACCAAATCTGGTTTTGCGCGCAGAGTAAATCTCAAGGCCCTTTCCACAAGGAAATGGGGAAAAAAGACAGGGGCCATTTTGACAAAAATGGCAAACCTTGGGTGCTTTACGGCAGCTGCGAACGCAGCTCGTGGTAAAAGCACACCACGGTAGTTAAAAGTAAACCATTGCCACCGGCCATTCATTGAGGAAAGGGTAACATAAAATTGTTACACGAGAGACTAGACAAAGGGGATACTAAGTAACCCCTCCAGCGCCCTATTGTAAAATAGTGTGTGCTGGATCTAGAAAGTTACAATGTAAGTAAAGTAAATTTTACTTCACTGCTCTTGGAAACAGTAGTTTAGCCAAGAGAAGGTATTTAAACCTTTGGGGAAATCTGAAAGACTTCCCTGTGCCACTGCACTGAAGGTGCTGTGTGACACAATGTAAAAGATGATGCCTATGGAGTTTGTCAGACTCCACACCCAAAAGAAACGCAGAGTTCAAATCACATTTAAAATGCATGAGAGAGTGGGGGGGAAAAAAGGTCTCCCTCTCCATGTAAAAAATTAAAGTCCTAGAGTCCAGTAAAAGAGCTGGGGGTTTCTGAAACTTCTCCCTAACAGGTGCTGTATTGCAGGTGAGGGTTCAGCCTGTGGTAGAAAAGCACAATGGTCGAAAAAGTTAAACCACTGCCACTTAAAGTAATGAGGGTAACCTAAATATTTTACATGAGAGAGTAGGATAAGGGGCTACTAGGTAACCTCCTAGCACTCCACATTAGATGGTGTGTGCTGGACCTACCAAGAGAAAAGGTAAGTAAAGTCAATTTAACTTTGCTATTCTTAGGAACTGTAGGTAGTTAAACTGTATGAGAAATCTAAAAGGATTTCTCTGACACTGCACTTAAGGTGCTGTATGTCAACATACAAAAAGCAGATATGATATTTGATAGTTTATTTATATGGTGCCTATACACAATGTGTTTCAAAGCGCTTCAAGGCAAGGGAGGGAACATTCTTACAGGCCATGAACAGTAATGATGTGAAATTAATTATCATACTCGGCCTGATGACATTTCAGATAGTGCAAGAGCTAAGACCTAGATAAGGAAGAGAGGGGGAAGAGTGCGAAGGAAATGGAAACAGACAGGTGACTACCCTACTAGGCCTGATAACATTTCTGGTAGAGCTGGAGAAAAACAAAAGGTGAGGAAGAGGGGTGCAGAAAGGGAGGGGAGGCACAAAACAAGCGACTATCATACTAGGCCTGATGACATTTCAGATGGGGCTGGAGGGGTTTGGAGGGGGGGACGACAAGTAAGGGGCGGGGAGAGGAGACAGACGAGGTTGCTATCATTCTAGGTCCAGGGATAATTCTGATAGAGTAAGTGCATAGACGAAAGAAAGGGGAGGAGATAGGAAAGGGATAGGCGGAGAGAACAGAGAGTAAGCAGTCAAAAAGAGTGGAGAAGCAACGGGGGAGAGCGAATACAATTGCAGAAGTCAGTAGTGAAACATAATGTTGCAAGCTTGGATACAAGATGAAGATGGGAACAGCATGATCCAGGGCCACCATGAGTACAAGATGCAGAGGAAGTCCGGCTTGAGAGTTGAGAAAGGGTGAGACACTGTGAATCAATGAAGTCCATAAAAGTTCAATCCAGCATTGGCCACAAGACGGTGATGGTGAAACCAGAATGGGTCAGGACAGACTCCTGCAGCTGCCTGTGAAGTTTGTCAGAATCCAAAAACAGTGAGAACACAAATAACCAAATCGGGTAGAAACACATGAGAGTGTGAGAAAAAGTTCTCACTCCAGGGCTAAAGTTAAAAAGTCCTAAATCCAGCAAAAGAGCTGGGGGGTCTCTAAGGTTGAAGGGAATTAGCACATACATGAGAATTCTCCCAAAGACTCTACATTACTGGTATCCCTTTATACACCTGCAGCCCCTTGACAGGCTGCAGGTGTGAATGTCTAATTAGACTTGCCTGACCATAATTTAAGGGATATGCCTAACCCTCACAGCACTTTGCAGGCATCTCCCATTACTAAAGTGGTGAAATGATATATGATATGATATGGCATTTTAACACGCCTATACACAAGTGTTTCAAGGCGCAACAAGGCAAGGGATGGGGAACAGGGGAAGACGGATAACGATCCTACTAGGCCAGGTGTCCTTCAGATCGTGCAAGTGCATGGGAAGGGGGGGAAAAGGAAAGTGCGAGGGTGCAGGGAGAGGGAAAGTGCAGTACATGGGATAGAAGAATAAGAATAAAAACGACCAGCTAGTGTCAAGTGAAAGGTGAGTGCAGGCATAAGTGCAGGTAGGGGACAGTAGGGATACAGGAACAAAGTGCAGGGTTGCCAGGGAGGCAGTGCAGGTGAGCAACTGGCAGGGCCGGGCCTGTGAGCAGAGAGGGTGACCATGTGACCAGTGCAGTTTCAGCCAGGAATCAGCAGGGGAGTGGAAGAGAGAAAGCGGAAGCAAAGAGGAAGGTTTTGAGGTGCTTCCGGAACCGGAGATGGTTCTCCTCAAGTTTCAGGGAGGCAGGAAGGCTGTTCCAGTGGGAGGCCCCTGCCGAAGAGGGAGATCTACCACCAACTCGTTGCTTGGAGAAGCGACTGAAATGGTGTAGTGTTCATTACTTAGGCACCTCCTCCTCGTCCCAGTACCGTCAAGTGTCACGTTTGAGAAGGGAACAGCTTTATAGTAACCCATAAAATTTGGGGGAGGGTTAGGTTTGTAGTACTGGAAAAGGGGATACCATGTCTTTCCTGTGTGCACCCCAACCCCAATCCTGAAGGATCCTCCACCCAGGTGATCCTCCCTCGCTTCCCCACCCCCAGGGTCGGGATCCAAGATCCACCCGAGCAGAGTATCCAGGGGGAGTGGGAGGGAGAATACCCTCAGGTTTCTCAGTTTTCTTGTGTGGAATTGTAATGTTATGATTCCCTTCCCTTCTCTCCCCTGCTAATCCCACAGTTGCTGCAGTTGGTGTCCTGGACCCTTATGCATTCTCGGGGCACTTACCTCCGACACCTAATCGGCACAGCTCCCGTCTATCTGCACTTGCACCCTCTGCCCTGGTGGCTCGCACTTACGCCCTTCGTGGCGCCAGCCTGTGCAGCACTCAACATTCCTAGCACTTCATCTGTGGCTCACCCATGAGCTCAGGCTCCACAGCACTGACCCCCTGCCTTCTTCCTTGCTGCACTTGCACATTCTGAATACTCACAAGGCATAGTAGGTTCGTCCTGTTCCTCCCCCTCCCGCTCTTATATATTGTGTTTTTGATGTATTATATTTACCACTCCTGCTCCCTCCCTTGATCTGTGGGCACTTTGAAACAGTATTTTATTATTGTATAAGCGCCTAAGAAGCAAACCATAAATAAATACGCCCCTTCTAGTAGCCTGCGATTGGTAGTATGTTCACTTTCCCTGTGTTTCCTTACATGTTTGACTTTGCAGTGGTGTGTGCATTTTTAGTTCCTTTCAGATGTGCAGGTAGAAACTGGGAATCCAAGGATTCCAAGTCCACATATTAAAGCTGTTTCCAGGGAATGATTATGGGGAAGGTTGGAGCAGTTGGCACCTAATGGTGTGCCCTTGGTTTGGGTTGAGTGCTGGTGCAATGCAGCAGTAAAGAATCTGTTTTTTAATTCTCTTTCTAGGTGGAGCGATTAGCCTCCTGGCCTTGAACGGGTTGTTTGTTCTGATACATCAGCATAATCTGTAAGTAGAGCATATTTTGCCATGTATGCTTTTGAGGTGCTTAAAAGTCATTTTGCTGTTTTTCTGTTTGCATTTCATTAGTAAACTAATCTTATTCAGTCAAATTCATTTTTGAAAACTTTGTCCGGGAGAAGGCATGTGGGGGGGGTTAAGGAGGCGTTACTGAAGTCATTATCTCTACAAAGGGGAAATCTGGCTGTGCAGAGAGATTTACCAACACATGCTTAACGATTATCATAACTGTCAGTGAAATGCCAATGAACCTTTATACTCCCCAACTGTTGCCCTCTTTTTCCTTCCTCAAATGTTTGAAATGTTATTTTGATCTTTGAATTGTGTGACTCGCACTGGAATTCTTTGATTTTTGGGATGCTTTGGGATTTTTGGGATGCTTCTAAAAGCCTTATACCTTTTTAGACTCCTCACAGTAAACAAATGAGTTGAATTTTAAAATAAAAATTGTGGTCAATCAGCCATGAATCAATGGGTAGGTGTTTGGTAATGGTAAGGGATGAATACCCTATTTAAGAAGGTGGTTTTAACAATTACATGACCGTATATTCTTACCTTTTCAATTTTATAATTTTGTTGTACTCCAACATGTGGAAGATGGCATTTCTCTCATTTTCAACATTTTCATTACAGAATTTACAAATTCTATATCTTTTGCTACTTTCAAGCATTTCCGATCTATTATTAGTGTTGTGTGATACTTCTACCTGATGGTAGTCATTTTTCATAGTGCTATTTGGCCATAAATAACAATATTTATGCATACTGTCTAAGTGTAATTTGTGACTCCTCAGCATGTGGTCTGGCATGGATTCACATGCTCATGAATATTCCTAGTCTTCAAGTCGGGAATCATTGGTAAAAGAAAAACCAGTTTCACTTTCACTTACAAACTGTCTTTCTCCTATAAACCAATCACTGAGCTCTGGTTCATACTGCCTCCAGCCAATGACTGCCCTCTACCTAAGCCACTCCTCTGGCAGCAATCTTCAGAATTTTACAGCACATTCAAGTGTTGGGAGTCCTCGTGTTTTGCTCCGAGGAGCTTTTCTATGCTTTCACGCTTTTTCGATAAACAGTTCCTGTTTTTGTCAAATGGATTCCGGCAAGCAGGGATCAGTTTGTCGGCATCTTTCAACGCCCCTCCAGGGCAAGAATCGTCGAGTTTCCATCGAAGATTCCAGAAGGCCATTAGGCCTACACCGCACGCCGGACCATGTCGGAGGAGAAGGAGGGAGGCTCCCTTTTCAAGCTCTGCTCCAGCTGTGGATTGAGGAACGTGTTTGTGGAGGACAAACACTCCCAGGGCCTCTACTGTCTCCATCCGGACCACAGGGAAACGGATTGTGAAATCTGTCTTGGTTTCTCCAAGCTCACCGTCAAGGATCGTCACAGTAGGTTGGTGGCGTGGCTCAACGCCAAGGCCACTACCCTGTGCAGCAAGCAGGGGCATGCCTCACCCAGGACCGGCCGGTCCGAAGAGCGGGCTTCTTGAGCGTGCTCCATCCGTGGGGGCCCAAGACAAGGCTAAGCACAGCGAGTCCGTTTCCACTGCTTCCTACCACACTGTAACTGTGCTTTGCTCAAGGTTCAAATTGATGTGCCATTACAACTAAGTTTCTGTCCTGAATCACAGCCTCTTGCCCACTGTTGTTTTCTGGTGGTGCATTAATTTAGATGCCAACATGGCAATGTTTACATTGAGTGAAAGATGATTGCATTTCTTCCAAGCAACTTTGAGTTCAATTAACACTTGTTCCTCTCTTATTTGTGCTCTTCAGGGAATACCCAGATTTTTACAAGAAGCTGTACACACTTCTGGACCCATTCGTTTTCCATGTGAAATACAGAGCCCGCTTTTTCCATCTGGCCAATTTATTTTTGTCATCCACGTGAGTGAAGCCTTTTGGTTTGATTTGAATGTTGTAGTTGCACATGTGAATCAGTGTTAATAAATGTAGTACAAAGAAGGTATTGTGTTGATTGTAATCTGTGGCTGGGGCTTCTCTGTATTGTGGGTTTACTCTTCTGGTGGTGATGTTGGCATTGTGATATGCCAGAGCATTCTAACTTGCCACCTCTTTGTCTGATCAGCTTTTTCTTTCATTTCCCCTGAGACAGCCATCTGCCAGCGTACCTGGTTTGTGCCTTTGCCAAGCGCCTGTCTCGCCTCTCGCTAACTGCCCCTCCGCAGGCTCTGCTGATGGTCATTCCTTTAATTTACAACCTCATCCGAAGGCATCCTGCTTGCCGTTCTCTTATACACAGACCCAGCGGACTCTCAGGTAAGATTGTAAATCTTTTCTTGAAATGCTATTTGCTAAAATGGATTTTCAGAACCAGCTGTTGGGGCGACTTTTCAGTTTCTTTGCCAATTCCCTTTAACAATAGAGACTCCAAGCTCTTTTGCTAGAATCTGGGATCTTTTTGATTTTTAACCTCCTGATTGAGTGCTACATTTTGCCACTCACTCATGTGCTTTTCCATGACTAGGATTTTTAACTGTTTAATGGAGTCTGTTATAGGCATTTGCTTTTTGCATAGTGACACACAGAACCCTCTATTCAGTGCCACTAATGTTTAAATGCATTTTGTGTGAACTACAGTTCCCAAGAAAACCGAGATCGCTTGTATCTTATCTTTTTTTCTTTTGTGGGTCCAGCACACACCACCCTATGTGGAGTGCTGGGGGGGGGCGGGGATTACATAGTAACAACTTATCCCACTTCTCATGTAACTTTTTGTTTCACTAACTTAATTGACTGGTGGCAGTGGTTACTTTTTACTACCCTTTTGTTCAGGGTACTTACAGGCTGATTTCTCAGCTGCAGTACAGGACCCATGGGTGACTTCCAAAATGGCCCCATTTTCTTTTTTCGCCATTTCTTCTTTGTTCATTCCTTCTGGGCTTTTACTATGTTGTTTAAACTAGGTATGAGTCCTTTGTGTGTTTTGCCTTTGTCGGGCTTCAGCCCCAAATCCTGCACAAGCTCCAGTCTGTCTGGGAAGGCAGGAAGTGAGGGAGGAGCCTGAAACTTCACTGACCTTTGTTTGTAGGCATGCCTGGCAGAAACCAGTTCCAACTGGATGGGAGGCTGTCCTAGAGGGCAACCCCTCCCACCCCTGTGTGATAGACAGCTGTAGGTCTGTGAATGAATGGTGTTAGGCAGAGTTTGTATGCAGTACCCTTTGGGACCACTACACACAACTAAGACTACAGGTGTAAGCAAAACCAACCTTTGGTATAAGTCTGTACTACAGTCTTTGGTAGCGGAGATGAGCAGCCAGGCTTATCTCAAGAGGGAATGTGAGCTGTAATGATGTTACACAGAGGTCTACAATCACAGGTGTTCAAATGAAAGCTTACATTCAAGGTTTCTTGGTTAAACACTTATTTATTCAACAGTCAGTTATAAAACATTCACTAGAAGGAGGCAGTTAAATATCGTACACAAATCTACTTCAGTTCTATAGACATTAAGTTTCTGAGGCATTCAGACTACTTTGAAGGAGGAACAAAATGGCATAGGTTATTTGGAACATGAAAGGTTACAAGTTCTTCTTAGACAGTGCAAATAGAAGAGTCGATTCAATAGGTTAGGCCAAAGTCAGTGGGCTGAAGTCTTGGATAGGATAAAGCAGTTCTGGTAGTGAAACGGAAAAGTCTCAAGTTCTTAGGAGTAGTTTGTAGTAAGAAGAATTAGATGCTGGGTCACAAGCTGATTAGGCCTGTGAGTTGGGAAAGTTTCAAGCACTTTCACCACGAGACGCAAGTACTCTGTCTGGTTTTACAGTACCTTTACAATTGAAGAAAAAGATGCCACTGATGACTTCTGTTCCTGCAGATCTTGCTGTTCCTTGGCCTCAGCCGTGGGGACAAGAGGGAGGACATCGGGGGACTCCTGCACTGGGACTGGTCAAAAAGCTGGCAATTGGCAAATCTTTGATTACGGTAGCTGTAGTCAAGCACACAAACTGTTGTCTCCCTCCCTGGTTCTACGGTTTCCTTCAGCGCTCCGAGGTGATTATCCAGGTGGCTTATGATTCAAGTTGATTGGTCCCACCAACTCAAAGGGAGAAGTCGTCCTTGTGGGGGCTTCTCTGTCGAGATGAACTTGGCGATTCGGACCTGCAGCAGGGCTTCACCGGGCAAACAAACGGTCCTAGAGTGGCAGCAGCCGTCCACTACAAGCTAGTCTTCGGTTCTTTCGTTACAGTGGTCGACTCTGCCTTCCAAGCCAAGAGACTTGCCTTTTATCCTATTTCCTCCCATTCATTCCAGCCTAGCTGCCACTCACCCAGCAGGGTGGCTGTCCTTGCCGGACAGTCAGCCAGCCAATCACGCCAGAGTGCATTCGGTCTCACCTCCCTCACTTCCTGCCCACTCGGGCGCTAGAGGCGGTTTTCAGTCCTGAAGCCCGCCAAAGGCGATGGAACAAAGGCACCAAACCTGGTTTGGCGTGCAGAGACAAACTCTAGAAGGACCTTTCCAAAAAGAAATGGCAAAAAAGAAGACCGAGACCTGTTTAAACAAAGGGGGCTCAAACGCCATCTTGAAAAACATGGCTCCCGCGATTTAACGCTACCGGTGTTCGCGGTCGGGAAAAATCATGGTAGTTCGTTTAAAGCCACTGCCACCAGCCATTCTGAGAGGAAATGGTAGCATTTGACTGCTACATGAGTATCTAGACATAAGGGATACTAGGTAACCCCTCCAGCACTCTATTGTAAAGGGCGTGCTGGATCTATGAATTTGAAGACTATCAAAGTCAATTTCACTTTACTTTCTCTGGGAAACAGTAGTTTATCCCAGAGAAGGTATTTAAACCTTGGGAAAGAGTGAAGGGCTTCCCTGTGTCACTGCACTGAGGTAATGCGTGACGCACATGAAAAGATGATGCCTATGAAGTTGTCTACAACTCCATAATCAAAGAACATAAGAGTAAAACGCACATCAAAATATATGAGAGAGTGGGGGGAAAAAAGGTCACACTGTCTCCAGGTAAAAAAAATCAAGTCCTCAAAATCCAGCAAAGTTGCTGGGGGTCTCTAAGGTGAAGGGAATTGGCACATTTTTGAGAATTCTTCGTAACAAATGGGATTTCGCATAAAAGGTGAAGCTTTGGGGACTATAGGCAGAGTCGACCAATGGAACGTCCTATCAGACGAAGAGGACGAGCAGAGCCGCCAGCAGCACCTTCCCCAGGCCTCAGAAGCGCTGGTGAAGCCTTGCAGCTGTGCTGACCCAGTTTTGGTTTCGACAGGGAAGATCCGTGCAGGACGACTTCGTCCCTTGGGCTGGTGGGACCAACTAACCTCGAGACATGCTTCATTTTGTCTTATCAACCGACTTGCTGCAACTTTCCTAGGCTTCAGAATCCAAAAGCCCGGGGACCCCCTGACCTTTAACGGGTGGATCGTCTTCCTGAAAGCAAATCTGGCCAAAACTTTGTGGGCACCTTCAAGGACCAAGAAGCAGGAAATAGTCTAAGAGTCCACTTCCCAGAGTCCAGGACTGAGGAAACTCCAACCAGAGCTATTAGTTTCTCTTTGGTGCTGAGAAAAAGGCACCAAAACCACAAAAAGCAGCTGAATTGTGTGGATTTCATTACTGCAGAGTGCCACTCCAGAAGCTTGCCAGACGTCCTTCATTTCGTCACCACGATCAAGGACCATGAACAATTGTCTGCAGGTACCCACCTGGTGCCTTCCTGGTTGCTGCTCTTTTTCCCTACTTAAGGAGCCTCCTTTCCTTTGCAGGTGGGGAGCAGGTGCAAGTGGCTTTAGGTCATCTGGCCTAAGCACCACCCACCTTCTTAGCCCTGCCTCTTCCTTCCTGCTCTTAACTCTTAGAATAAGGGCATCTCTTGCCCGGGCGTCCGAAGTGAAGAGCAGATGAAGAAAAGGGTAATTCCTGTTTGGACCAGGAGGACCCAGCGCCCAAACCCGCTCAGACAGCAGGTAAGCATGCACCACCATGTGTTTACTCCCTCTGTCCCCACAGGCCATCCCCATCCTCCCTGGTCCCCCCGTGATGTTCCCTTGTGCCCCTCACCCTTCTCGCACACAGGTGCCTGTTTTGCTTGATTTTTATACCCTGCTACCCCTCGTTCCCCCTCCAGCCTACTTCTGCAGGAGTCTGTCCTGATAGTCTGGTTTGACCATCACCGTCTTGTGGCCAATGCTGGACTTGACTTTTATGGACTTCATTGTTTCACGGTGTGTCACCCTTTCTCAACTCTCATGCTGGACTTCCTTTGCATCTTGTACTCGTGATGGCCCTGAATCATGCTGTTCCCATCTTCATCTTGTATCCTCGCTTACAACATTATGTGTTACTACTGACTTCTGCATTTGTATTCGCTGTCTGCTCTTGCTTCTCTACTCTTTTTGACTGCTTCCTCACTGTTCTCTCCTCATCTCCCTTTCTTCCTTTTTCCTAGCTCCTCCCCTTACTTTTTCTATGCACTTACTCTATCAGAATTGTCCCTGGACCTAGTATGATAGCAACCTTGTCTGTCTCCTCCCCCTCCCTTTAATTGACCCGCTCCCCCACCCCCAGCACTATCTAAAATGTCTGGCCTAGTACGATAGTTGCTTGTTTTGTTCCTCCTCTCCCTTTCTGCACCTCTCTCCCTCACCTTTTTGTTTTTCTCTGGCTCTACTAGAAATGTTGCCAGGCCTAGTAGGGTAGTCGCCTGTCGGTTTCCATTTCCTTCCCACCCCCACCCCCTTCCTTATGCACTGTCTGAAATGTCGTCAGGCCGAGTACGATAGTTAATTTCACATCCTTACTGTTCATGGCATGTAAGAATGTCATTGTATTTTCCCTTATTCCCTCCCTTACCTTCAAACGCTTTGAAACACATTGTGTATAGGCGCTATATAAATAAACTATCATATCATTGCATCAGGAAGGCATCCAGCTGGAACCTGTTCAATTTTAAGGTACTGTGGGGCTTAGGGTATAACTATCATTTGCCATTTGTAGTGCTCCCTGGCTTGGGAAGTACTATTTTAACCCCTTTGCAGTTGACATCAACTCACCTGCGCAGGCCTTCCAACTTGAGCTCCATCAAGTGGGCTCCACTTGAGCTCCAGTGATTTTTCAAAGAGCTCCTGTCTGTTTGATAAAATATTTCTAAGAAAAGCTGCATCAGAACTGGAACGGTCTCATTTACTTTGGCTGGCCTGGTTTCCTAAAGGCTCCTCTTCTGAACCCTATTGGCTTTGGCAGTGCTTGTTCCCGTACAGGTTTTCATTGTTGACTAGATTATTGCTGGTATAAAAGACTGCTTGCATCCCTCTGGAAGAAACTCCCTATTGAACCAATTGAAAGTGTGTTCTACTTCAACTCAACCGTTTTCCCTCCTCAACCCAATTTTGTAATGGTGAACAAACATGTGCTAATACCGGCCTTAATTGATGACACTCTGTGTGCTGGAGCATGTTTAGCATAGAAAAGAATTACTCACCTGCACTAATTGTTCATGAATTCTATCTTGTTTTAAAGCATGCTTAAGTTCATAAGTGTTACTTGGTGCCTCCTGTTTACTGATTTCATTGTGCTACTATACAGCTCACATTACCCCATTTAAGATAAACCTGGATGCTCGGTCACTCTACCAACGTGTGTAGTACAGGCCTATATTAAGAGTTGGGCCTGCCTAATACCAAGAGATAAGTCTTGTGAAGTCCCACACGAGTTGGACTTTACCAATTATTTCCTAACACCATCCTTGCCAGAGGGTTCTAAGAAGCCATCCTAGTTGGTGAACAGGGTCATTGACACTCTGGCCTAGTCACACTCTATCAGGGTAACATAGACTGGGCAGGAAGGCAGTATTCAGGATATGTGACGGGCGGGGGGGGGGAACTCTGGTAACTCAAGCAACAAAGAAGTACAAAAATGTACTGTTTCATTGGATGTTTAATATCTAACCAGGTAAAGTAAAAATCAAGTAGCTATCAGTAAAACACACTAGAAGTGTATATAGTGGAGTATTACATTTATTGTTTTCAAAACTCGAAAAGGGACGTCAACAGGGTGTGCCAGTGAAACTATATCAAGTGTGATGTCCACTGTACCCATGATCCTTCATGTGTCGAGGTCCCTCAGATTGTTTATTTCCACCATCGTAGTTGGACTCGTATCGCAGAGTTCCTTTTTTTCTTTGTCCTTTCGACAACCGTACACTGCAAGATCTCCAGCAACAGATTTCGAGGATAAGACCATCCGTCGATGAAAGCGACTCCTCTCTCAACCAACTTTGTCTGCGGCCTTTGAGGGCTCAACGGGCCTCGGCCCTGCACAGTAGGGAGAGCGAGGGCAGGTTCATATTCCATCTCAGTTAAAGAATGTATATGCCCCTACACTCCCATATATTTCACTAGGCTGCCATCTTTATACAATATGGAAAACGCTCCTTTTAAATTCTACCCTTCCTGTAACAGGAAGTTACCCTGGAAGGACCTACACAGAGTGTGTAACCTTTACCTTACTAGGGACAACGCTGAAAAACAGTGCAAGTCTTGCAAACTGTTTAGGCCAAAAACTCTAAAGGACTACAGACTAAACACTGGGCCCACCATGCAGTCCGAGGCCAACATGGACTGAGAGGCTGCCTCCAGCGATGGCGGCGTCAGCATCTTAAGTGACGCCAAGGGCGATCGGGACCCGATGGATTCCTCTGTGCGAGCCCCCGACTCCCAACAGGCAGGCTGGCAGTTCTGCTACAGAGACACCCGGCGGTTCAGGCACCCCCAGTTCACACCACACTAAGCACATACCCTGCAGCCGAAAGTCGAACACGCCGTCGACCGATAGGCCACACGCGGTGTCGAAGGGAAGATCCTAACATTCCCTGTCCTCTGGGCCATTGCGGTTGCGATCACCACATGACAGGCCCCCGAAACAGACGCCAA
Organism: Ambystoma mexicanum; assembly: GCF_040938575.1. Taxonomy (NCBI): domain Eukaryota; kingdom Metazoa; phylum Chordata; class Amphibia; order Caudata; family Ambystomatidae; genus Ambystoma; species Ambystoma mexicanum. The sequence goes on from NC_090932.1 coordinate 1,608,085,562, forward strand.
AATCGGTTTCTGACACTGCATCCAAATGTGGGAAGTCCTCTGGTTCCCCAACCAAAAGACGGGTCAACGGCCTCGGGGGGGGGGGGGGGGGGCGGGGTGTGGGGTGTGGAGGGTAGAGCTCTAAATTGAGCGAGTTAGTCCTGCTTCCTGGGAGTCCGGAGGATCTTCCTGGAGCTCTTGGCCAGCTTTAAAAGCGACGCACACAATCTGGGTTTCCTCTCCCTGGCTATTTGGTTCCAGCAGCAACTGCAGTGGCATTTCAACCAGCTCCGAGACGATGTCCAGGTGGCTTACTTTGGAGTTGATTGGTCCCACCAATTCAAGGAGAGAAGTAGTCCATGCAGGGGCTTCTCTGTCGATACGAATTTGGAGTTTCAGCACAGCAGCAGGCCTTCACCCGGCAAACCAACGGTCCAGGAGTTGCAGCAGGCGTCTTCCTCAAGTTCTTCTTCGGATTCCTTCGTCCAGTGGTCGACTCTGCCTTCCAAGCCAAAAAGCCTCGCCTTTTATGCAGGTTTCTCCCATTCATTCCAGGGTGACTGTCTTGCCGGACAGTCAGCCGGCCAATCACCTAAGAGTCCATTCCTGTCTCCCAGGAGGCTAAGCACAGGGAATTTCGGACACCTCCCTCGCTTCCTGCCCCCGCCAGACACCCTGGAGCCAGAGGCGGGCTTCACTTGTGAATCCTGCCAAAGGCAAAAAAACGAACAAGGGGACCAGTCACGCAGCCCGCAGTAAATGCACACCACGGTAGTTAAAAGGAAACCACTGCCACCAGCCATTCTTCGAGGAAAGGGGAACATAAAAATGTTACATGAGAAGCTAGACAAAGGGGATACTAAGTAACCCATCCAGCACCCTATTGTAAGATAGTGTGTGCTGGGTCTAGAAGTTACAAGTGTAAGTAAAGTAAATTTCACTTCACTGCTTGTGGAAACAGTAGTTTATCCAAGCGAAGTATTTAAACCTTTTGGAAAATCTGAAATACTTCCCTGTGCCACTGCACTGAAGGTGCTGTGTGATACAATGTAAAAGATGATGCCTATGGAGTTTTGTCAGACTTCACAACCAAAAGAAACACAGAAAACACATAGAATTAAAAGTACAAAGTCCCAAAGTTCAGCAAATTTGCTGGGGGTCTTTAAGATAGTGCGGAATTAGCACATTTCTGAGAATTCTCCCGAACAATGCCCATTATGCCTGACTTTCGGGCTCACCAGCTAGGCCCTTCGGCCGTGCCCACTGTATATTTTAAAACACTACCGGGACACTAGCCATGGCCTTAGCTGTGCCCTCTGTACATGTTGGTGTAATATGTTTCTTTTGGACCCATTAGGTGGCCATGGCCACTGTACATGTCTTTCTGGTCCAATAGCCAGGGCCTCTGGCCCTGGTAAGTGAGCACAGCATTTGGCCATGCCCACTGTATATCTTGAAACACTACCAGGCCACTAGCCATGACCTTCGGCCATGGACAATGTCCACAGCTTTCCCCCGTGTCCACTTTCCATATTGCAACCCTTGACATGTTGCCTAAATAGGTTTTGTTGCGGCCCACTAACCATTTCCATATTACACGATTTGTTTCCTTGAAGTAACCTAGTAGACATATCTTTCGTCCACAACCATTACCCCCAAACTCACTGTAGCTGTAAAATTCCTCTTTTTAAAAAGAAAATGCTTTCCCATGACTGAGGTTATATCAGCAATGTTCTACAAATTACCCTGGTTATATGTAAATGCCTGTATAACCGTGGTTATTTGTAAAAAATCACTGTGACAAATCGTGGGATTCTGTCACTTTTCTCTCCAGAGGGAAGTCTCTTCTTGTGAGACCAGGGAGGTGAGCCTTCTACGCAATATTCCCCCTAGGGTTGGTGGAAAGCGGGATCTCACAGGGAGGGACTCGCGTTCCGAGAAGGAATTCCCTTTTTCTCCAGCATGGGGTCTGGCATGGATCCACATGCTCATGAATATTTCCCGTCGTTCGGCTGGGAATCCTCCGTAAAAGAAAACATTTTTACTTTCACTTACAAACTGTAGTTCTCCTTTAAACCAATCGCTGTCCTCTGGATCTTACTGTCCCCATCCAATGACAGTCCTTTCCCTAAGCCCCTCCTCTTGCAGCCATCTTCAGATTTGTACTGCACGCTTCAGTGTTGGGAGTCCTTGAGTTTACTCTGCAAGCTACTGCTACGTTTTTTCGTGTCTTCGACTGAAAAAGGTTCGATTTTATTTATTTTTTTGTTCCAAAAAGAGCCTGTATGCTCTTTTCTCCATCTTCCGACCGCGGGGGGATCAGTTGTCGGTGAATACCAGCGCCCCTCAAGGGCGAAGATCGTCTAAATTTCCAGAAGGCCATTGGGCCTACTTTGCGCCCTCTGACCATGATGGAGGAGAAGGAGGGAAGATCCCTCTTCAAGCCCTGCACCAAGTGCAAGCTACGGAACGTGTTTGTGGAAGACAAGCACCTACAATGCCTCTGCCTACACCCAGACCATACGGAGGTGGAGTGCGAGATATGCCACGGGTTCTTAAAGAAGACAACGAGGGGCGGGCACAGTAGACTGGCAGCGTGGCGTAACGCTAAGGCCTCTGCCTGTGCCCCGAGCAGGGTCATGCCTCTCCCAGCAACGGCCGGTCCAAAGAGCAGTGTTCTATGTCCTTTGACGGTGCATCATCTGTGGGTGGGGTCCAAGACCAGGCCAAAACCGCAAGTCTGAGTCCACCATGGACGCAACAGAAGTGGGTTGCAAAATGGATAGGGCGCAATTGACATCACCCTCCGCCTCCTTTGGCAGCTTGCTATCGAGCTGCTCCTCAAAGGAAATCATCTACCCCGGCTAAACTGCGAAAGAAATCTGAAGCTGCGGACGGAGGAGAATGCCGTACTGCCCAAGCAGTCACAATCGGCTCAGTTTAATACTTCATCTATTATAGAGTTGGTGGCAGCTGTTCCCACGCTCGACTAAGGGAGCTGACCCTGTGAAGGTAGCCTTCGCAGCACAGAAGGTATCCTTGCTCTCTAGGCGTGACCACGCCGCAGTGACTTTGGCAAGTCTGTTGGCACGCCAGAAGGGGGAAACTGGCTTGGGCTCCGGTTCAAGCTCCACAGGGAGGACAAAGGGGGGGGGGTGAGGGGCGAGGAGGCCCCAACGGCCCTCCCAGGACTTGTTTCAAGCCATGGAATTGTCGTCCACAGACTAGGACCAGGAGTCCTTGCACACAGTCCATGAGGACGTGGAAGAGTAGGACGACTATGGTGACGACAGAGATGACGGCGCAGGGCCTAGTTTTCCAATGCCGAAGGATGTGTCTCTGGCCATTCTGTCGACCATTCATATCTTGGTGTCGGAAATCCAGAAGAGCATGCCACCGGGCCCGGTTCTAGTGGACCTCTGGGCCTCCGTTGAACCTCCAACAAAGAAGAGGAAGCGTCGGTGGGCGTGGCCAGCAACAGAATGATGAGGACGTGAGTTCCTGGCGCTCCGGCGGCCGCAGCAAATAACCTGAATAAATAGCCTGCTATGAGTGGCAAATCTGCCCAAAACGCATACCCTCCTAAAGGTGAGTGCTCCCGGCGAACATGGAGAAAATTCCAGACCAAAATCCATTGTTTTGAGCGAGTTCGGAGCGGCGGGAAGGAGGCGATGCGCTTGCGGCATCGCACGATCAAGATGGCTGAGCTCACCGAGTGAAGCTGGACTGCGGGAAGTCACGCTGAGGGAGATCCGCGACTGTCCCCCCACGGACCGCAAAGCGAACGATCTGTCCGCTGCGCCTGCATAAATCAGCAGAGCTGTTGGGCGGCAGCCCCTGTGTGGTCTGCGGAGAGGCTTTAGCTGGTGAGGCGGGACGGGCGGGAAACCCACCACACACCCCGCACGACCGGGCCGGGGTCGGTGAAGGGGAGCCCGTGAATTGGCTGGTGAGACAAAGCGAGCGGGTCGCCTACCACACAACGCGGCGAACAAAAGGAAACGGCCCCCCGTGTATGGGTTGGCCCCTGCACGACAGAGCCGGGAAGGAGCTACGCTGGGTGGAGCACAGAGGACTGCCCTGCTGCCGAGACCGGTGAGGGGAGCCCGTGACATTAAAAGAATCGCCGCCAGCCCTCCCACAGCAGCCCAGACTGAGATACCCACACATTGGCATTCAACATGGGCAAAGACAAATCCAAAAGATTGTTATCCCAGAGCAGGATAGATCAATTTACCACGGCGACAACTAACGGCCAGCCAGACCAAGACCAAACAGACACCATGGTGGGAACAGAGGGCACGATATCACTAAAGGACATCATGGCGGCCATAGCCGACTTGCGCGCCTCCATGGAGCAGAAAATGGACGGCATTAGCATGGACGTTTCCCTCCTGTGACATGACCTCCAGAAGCTGACATTGCGCACCGGTGAGGCAGAACAACGCATATCCGGCGAGGAAGATGGAATAAGGAACATAGAACAACAGCTGGCCAGAGTCACAACACATTTGAAAACCATGGAGGAGCGAGTGGATGAGAGCGAGTGAAGATCCAGGTGTAATAACGTTAGGATCCTGGGACTCCCGGAGAAAGCGGAGGGCCCACATATGGAGCTATTTCTGGAACAGTGGCTCACAGACATGTTTGAAGAAAACACGTTCTCCAACTTCTTTTCCATTGAACGAGCCCACCGTGTACCGACGGGTCGTCCAATTCCGGGCGCCCCACCTCGTACAGTGATCGCCAAACTATTGAACTATCGTGATCGTGATGCACTGATCCAGTCCGCAAGGGCGAAAGGCACTCCCCTATAATGGATCCAAAATAACATTCTTCCCAGACTACACCAGGGAAGTGCAGAAGGCTAGACAACCGTTTGACCCACTGAAACAACTACAATCCCTCAAGGTGAAATACGGCCTGATGTTCCCTGCCCAACTCAAAAATTACCATGGAGGCACAACAGTCCACTTCACCGACCCCAGAGAGGCGTGGAGATGGGCGAACAAAACATTGAGGGAGATTGGACGGCAACGAGGGGCAACAGAAACAGAACACCCCGTGCCAGGCCAGGTCCTGAACCGCCAGACCAACAACCACCTGCACCGGGAATCACACCACAGCTGCAGGAATAAGAGCACCGACTCCTGAAATATATGCAAACAGAAACACTCGAGACCCTACCATATGGGGTTTAAGGTACTGTATACTAACCTAATGCTGAACATGTGTACAGAATAGCCACAAAGAGACACACAGCCAAGCGGCCAACCCAGACGGAAGCCCCCCCTTCCCCTGGTATGCCACCCTGTGATATTGCACCGGGGTACGTCCGGAGCCTACACACAGGGATACAACCCCGAATAGTTTACTTGTTAGCGGGCTCACTCAGCTGCGGTTAGCTGAGGTTTGTTGTTGAATGTTCGGGCGACAGATGCTTCAAGTTAGGAGTATAGGGTGGGGGATGGGAAGTTTGTTTGACGACTGTTTTGTTAAGAAAAGGGTCCAAAGTTCAAATCTAGAACGCTTTGCCACAACACTATCAGCAAATGACATGTGCACATGGTGCTATGAGCCAGTGACTAACCCTCACTCTTCACCAAATGGCCTCCGCTAACACAGATGTCAGAACCCTACGACTCCTAACCTGGAATGTTAATGGGATGGGAGGTGGAATCAAGAGACGACTTATCACACAACTCCTAAATCGACACACACCAGACGTAGCCTTTCTAACTGAGACCCACTTAGCAGGCACTACATGTACCTTATTCAAACGCACTAACTACAGAATTGCAATACATGCTGGGTTCACCACAGGCTCTCGTGGGGTACTTATATTAATACACAAACGTTTGCCCCTGACCATGACACGGGTGACCCAAGACACTGGCGGCAGGTACACACTTATTACAGGAACACACTTATTACAGGAACACTATGGAACCAGACGATAGCCCTACTCGGGATCTACTCGCCACCGACACTGCTCACCACCCTGCTACAGGACACTACACCTCTGATCTCGGGAGATAACTCAGACCTACTGATAATTGGGGGTGACTTCAATGAAGTCATGGAGGTGGGGATGGACCACTCACACTTAAGAGGAAGAAACCCCACTGTCCGAACCAAACTAGCAGCGTTCACCACAGCAATGGGACTGCGGGATGTGTGGCATGACCTACACCCAGACACAAGGGAATACTCCTTCGACTCAGGGATACACGCCTCTTTATCGCGATTAGATTACTTCTTTCTGCCTGGGCCAGAGATTCACAAGGCCACAAAGGCAACTCTACTGCCGCGTGGCATATCAGATCACTCCCCCCCCCCTGCTAATCGAGCTCAACATGGCTAGACCACGTCCGCCCCCTTCCTGGGGCTTAAATAACTACTACCTAGGCCTCCCAGATTTTCTGGAGCAAATAAAACAAACGACAGAAACTTACTTTGAGTTAAACACGGGATCGGTGGATGATCCGGGGATCCTGTGGGAGGCACTCAAACCGGTGCTGAGGGGTGAGATTTTGTCATGGTCTGCTGCACACAACGAAAAAAACACCAACAGAAATTGGTAGAAGCCAAAGAGCAAGTGACCCAGGCTGAACTAAACCACCTGGCACTAGACCAACCGGAAACAAATCGAGCACTAACACTTGCCCAAAAACACTTGCAGAACATTGCGCTAGACAATGCTAGGCAGGCACATACGACGATGAGAGCCAGAATATACGAGACCAGTGATAAAGCCGGTAAAATGCTGGCATGGTTAGAAAAACGCGAAATAGGCAGCAGCCAGGTCAGAGCGATAAGATCAGAAGGAGCTGAACCCTTACTGACCGACCGCGACATAGCCGAGGGCTTCGCAGCTTACTATACAGAGCTCTACAGGTCACCCACATCGCCTATCAATAGTTCGGTACTAAACGACATAACCCTCCCCACTCTAAACGCTGAACAGCAGGCTCTACTTGAGAAAGATCTCACAGAGGAGGAACTAATAGCAGCCATGTCGGAACTCCAGACGGGAAAGACACCAGGGCCCAACTGCTTCCCGATTGAGATGTGGCGTAAACTTGGTACGAATGAAATTGCCCCCCACTTACTGCGAATGTTCCTACAGTCCAAGGAGAGAGGATGCCTACCGGCAGATCTCCGGCAAGCCACGTTAATAGTGATTCCCAAAGCAGACAAACCGCCAGTCTTCTGTAGTTCATATCGACCAATTCCACTTATCAATAGTGAGACCAAAATACTAGCAAAAGTACTGGCCAACCGCTTACAAAAGGTCATCACAACATTAATTCATCCTGACAAGTGCAGATTTATGCCGAAACGGTCGACCCGCATGAACATTCATAGGCGGCATACTGTAATAGAGAATGCGCCCACCAGCCGAGGCCCCCTGGCTGTACTAGCGATTGACTTTGAAAAGGCTTTCGACTTGGTGTACTGGGAGGCAATTTGGGAAATAATGCGTCGGATGGGGTTTGGTCCCCAGTTTCTGAGCTGGGTGCAACTCTTATATGAATCCCCCGAGGCACAAATGAGAGTGAATGGGTGGCCATCGCAAACCTTTAAGCTTGGGAAGGGAACCAGACAGGGGTGCCCACTATCCGCCATGATATTTGCCCTGGCCGTGGGACCGTTAGCAGAGGCATTGAGAATGTCACCGGCCTGGTGTGGTATTCAGTGGGAAGACTGGCGAGAGGATAGTCTCCCTGTACGCGGATGACTTGCTTCTTTACTTAAAAGACTCACACCACGCCTGCTCCACGATTGTTGACATACTAGACGGCTACAGTACTTTCAGCGGGCTAAGAGTAAACTGGCCCAAATCAATACTGTTCCCAATAGGCACCACAACTTTTATACCGCCAGCCAACTGTCCCTTTCGCTTAGAAACTGAGCAGTTTAAATACCTTAGCATACAAATTACTAACGACTTAAGCAAATATGTGACCAATAATCTCCCCTTGACCCTACTATGAAGGGCAGCACTGTTCAAAATGATGGCTCTTCCACGATTCTTATACATACTGCAAAACGCCCCACTACACATCCCAGCAAAAGAATTCAAAAAGATAGACAACGCACTAAGGAAACTCCTCTGGAACAACGGTGAATGAATTTATGAAGGGACTATTCCGATCATTCCCGCCGGTGAACGCTCCTGCCCCGGCGTGGGAGCTTAATGTGGTGCTGACCAGGCTCATGGGGGGGCCCCATTCGAGCCTATGCATTCGGCGCCTTTGAAGTTCCTGTCATGGAAGACAGCGTTCCTCGTGGCCATCACCTCCGGACGATGGGAGAGATCCAGGCCCTATCTTGCAAGCCTCCATACTTGACTTTTCATGACACGAGGGTGGTGCGGAGGACGTATCCCTCCTTCATGCCCAAGGTGCCATCGGACTTCCACCTCAACGAGCCCTTGGTGTTACCAGTTTTCTTCCCGTCGCCTTCGACGCCGGCCGAGAGGACTTTGCACTCGCTGGATGTAGCTAGAGCGCTGAAGTTCTACGTGGACCGCACAAAGAGTTTTTGGAAGACTTCACAACTGGTCGTGAACTTTGGGTCTGTGAATCAAGGGAAGGCTCTCTCGAAGACTTCCATTTCCAGATGGCTCTCCGGCTGCATCATGCACTGTCACCGGTTGGCAAACCGACTGCTGCCCGGTCGTCCGAGAGCCCATTCGACCAGAGCGATCGCTGCTACCACGGCATTCCTGTCTGGTGTGCCCCTGCTGGACATCTGCAGAGCTGCTACGTGGAGGTCGACGCACACCTTCACAAGATTCTACTGCGTCGATCAGGACTCCAGGGAGGAGTCCAGGGTCGGCCAAGCAGTGCTGCGCAACCTGTTTGCCTAAGGTGAGCCTGGTGAGGAGGTAAGAATTGCTTAATGTTGAGTTTTGGGTGTAATGCTTAATGTTGAGCCTTTGCTACCTCCCGTGGTTGTGCATGTGTATACTGCTATGTATTCTTTTATTCATGAGCATGTGAATCCATGCCAGACCCCATGCTGGAGAAGGAACAAGTTACTTACCTGTAACTGTTGTTCTCCAGCGTGGGTCTGGCATGGATTCACATGCGAACCCTCCCACCTACCCCTCTGCGGCTCTTCACTTGGTCATACTGCCACTTTGCGTGCTACCAAATCTGAGGATGGCTGCCAGAGGCGGGGCTTAGGGAGAGGGCAGTCATTGGCTGGGGGCAGTATGACCCCGAGATCAGTGATTGGTTACTACTAAGAAAGTCAGATCAGAAACGAAACTGATACTGATTTTTTTCTTTACCGAGGATTCCCAGCCTGACGGGGAATATTCATGAGCATGTGAATCCATGCCAGACCCAGGCTGGAGAACAACGGTTACAGGTAAGTAACTTGTTCCTTGTCTCTCCTGCTACGAGTCATTGATACACTGAAACAGTGCCAATGCAGGCCGATACCCATCGCCCCGGGTGGGCGAGGCAGATTTGGTTTCCGGACCTTCTCAGTCTGTCGGTGTCGCCCCTGGTCAAGCTGCCAGTAGTTACAGATCTTCTCACCAGAGAAGGAGGCGCAATCCTGCATCATGACCCAGGATCACTGAGGCTAATGGCTTGGCTCCTGCAACCCTAGAGTTTGGTGGATACAAGTTGACTGCAGAGAGATCCTCGCCATGGCGTTGTCGACTTTGAAGTGCTACGGTCACAATTGGAAGCTTTTTCCTACGTGGCGCAGGTCGCAGAAGATTATCCAGCTGAGAGTCACGGCCCTGCAAATTCTTCCATACTTGCCCTCCTTGGCCAAGGCCGGCCTGGAACACGCGTCTATCAAGGTGGATCTAGCGGCTAACTACCTCTACACTAGGTCTCCAGGAAGATCTTGACTGTGGTCTCAGTGACGCATTAAGGAAATCCTCAAAGGACTTTTTCGATCTTTTTCGTCGGTGAAGGCCCCTGCCCTGGTGTGGGAACTCAGTGTGGTTCCGACAAGGCTCCTGGGGCCCTCTTTGAGCTGATGCATCAAGTCCCTCTCAAGTTCCTCATGTGGAAAACTGCTTTCCTTGTGACCATCACCTCTGCCAGGAGGGTGGGTGAGATCCAGACCCTATCCTGCGACCAACCGTACCTGACTTTCCAAGAATCGAGGTTGGTGCTGCGGAAGCACTTTTCTTTCATGCCGACTGTTCCGTCAGAATTCCACCTCAACAAGCCTTTGATGTTACCTGGTTTTTGTTCCCGAAACCTTCGTCACCGGCTGAAAGGGCCTTGCACTTGCTGGACGTTGCTCGTGCCTTGAAGTTCAACGTGACATGCACGAAGTGTTTTCGGAAGACTTCACAACTGTTTGTGAACTTTGGTCCTGTGAAGCGTGGGAAGGCCTTGTCCAAGGCTTCCATTTCAAGGTGACTCTAGAGCTGCATCATGCATTGTCATCGGTTGGCGAACCGACTGCTGCCCGGCCGTCTGAGAGGCCACTCGACCAGGGCGATCGCTGCAACGACGGCGTTCCTGTCTGGTGTGCCCCTGCTAGACTTCTGCAGGGTGTATTGTAAGAATGTGCGCAGTCCAACTGGTGAGGACTATACAAGACTTATCTGCTTGGTATTAGGTAACACACCTTTTAATATAGGCCTGTACTACACAAGTTGGTAGTGAGACTGAGCAGCCAGGCTTATCTTAAAAGGGGTAATGTGAGCTGTACAGTTGAAATCGGCAAGTACAAGTAGCCAAGTACTTATTTATATATAAATATTTATTTATAATATACACATGATTTAAATAGGCATTATTTAAAAGGCTTTATCTACTAGTAACATTAAAAGGTTTTTCGTTTTTTTAAATGAAAATAAAAGTTGGTAATTACTTTTCTTATGCTAACACATTTTCCAGCACACGAAGTGACTTCAGTAAAGGTCAGTATTACACTTATTTTCAGTTACCATTTCAGTTATTGAGTCGTTTAAGGAAGGAAAGGTTAGAATAAGACTGAGAACATACTTTCAACAGTTTGTAAAACAATTACAATCTCCTAAAGTGAGGCAGGTAAACATTTATTCCAGCAATAATAGTATCCACAATTCTAACCTATGGGGGAACAAGTACTACCAAAGCCTGTAGGATCAGAGGAGTGCATTTAGAGAGCTAGGACAGCCAAAGTCAATAGTTCTGATGCACTTCTTTGATACAGTCTTGACAAAGTTAGTAAGTTAGAAGAAATCGCAGTAACTCAAGTGAGCTACTTTGTAGAGAGCACAAGCTGTTGGGTCAGTGCAGGTGAGTTGAGATTAACTCCAAAACGTACTTCGCAAGATACGAAGCAGATGGGAAGCACAACTTATGGTGAAAACCCCAAGCCCATAGTACCTGTGATTCGAAGAAAATTTTTCCAGCTGTATGCAACAGCTTGGCAGACAGACCCTTGTTCCTGGACCTTACTCGTGGTGACGAAAGGGAGGACGTCTGGCGGGCTCCTGTGCCAGTACTCGGGAGAGGGAATCCTAAGCAATGGATTTCTTTTGTTTCAGGGGCACTTCAGTGTTTTGGCGTTTTTTCCTCGGCTTCAATGAAGAACACAATCTCTGGTTGGAAGAAGCTTGCTCCCTCTGTCCTGGACTCTGGTGAACGGACTCTGGATCAAGATTTCCTTCTTCTGTAGGATCCTCTGGATGTCCACGACCCCTGGCATTGGGCTTCTGCAGCCCTCGTGAGGCACGGCAAGTCGGGAGATGCACCAAGTGGAAACTTGTCTTGAGGCTAGTTGGTCCCTCCAGCCCAAGGGAGGAAGTTGTCCTGTGCAGTACTTCCCACTAGATATGAAAACCGGGTCAGCACAGCTGCAGGGCTTCACCGGGCTCTTTGCGGTCCAGGAGTGTACTGCTGGGGTCTCGTCAAGTCTACTTTGGATGTTCCTCTCCAGTGGCCGACTCTGCCTCTAGTTCCAAAAACCTCACTTTTTATGTGATTTTTCCATTCATTCACAGCCTATGCTGTCAATCACTCAACAGGGTGGCTGTCCTTTTAGGACAGCCAGCCGGCCAATTAGGACTGGTTTCATTCAGGCACACCTGGAGACAAAGGACAGGGAAGTTTCAGGACCCTCCCTCACTTCCTGCCTTTCCAGACACACTAGAGCCTGGGCAGGCTTAAGGGCTGAAGCCCGCCAAAGGCAAAACACACAAAGGGCTCAAACCAGTTTAAACTAACAGAGTATGGCGTAAAAAGAAGACTGTGGCCATTTTGGGAAAATGGACACCCATGGGTGCTGTACTGCAGCTGAGGGTGCAGCCTGCAGTAAAAATGCACACTGGTAGTAAAATGTAACCACTGCCATCAGCCATTTAAAGTATGTTGGTGAAACAAAAAATGTTACATGAGAAGTGGGATAGGAATGACTAATTTAACACCCCCTAGCACTCCACATAGGGTGGTGTGTGCTGGTCCCACAAAGAGAAAGCCAAGTTAGACGGGGATCATCTTACTATTCTTGGGAATGGTATTTCACCCAAGAAAATGTAATTAACCATTGAGAGAAGTCCAAGGGACTTCTTAGTGGCACTGCACCTAAGGTGCTGTGTCACTATACCAGAAGCAGATGCCTATGGAGTTTGTCAGACTACATAAAACAGTAAAACGCACAAATCCCAGTCAGGATAAATACATGAGGGAGTGAGAAAAGTCACTGGATGGGTCTTCTATTCCAGTCGGTCATACTTTCTGGACAGCCCATCAGCATTTTGAAACACTTGGGAGGCTGATAGATCACCTTAACAATTTAGGATTTTCCCTCTTCATTTGCATTAACCATCTTAAGGTTTGGTGGTCAGTTTGAATGAGGAAAGTAGAACCATACAAGTATGGCCTAAACTTATTCAGTGGCAAAATAACTTGCGCTCTATGGTTGCCCACTTTGTTTCTGAGTCCTTCAGCTTTCTGCTGATGAAGTAAATAGGGTGTTCTCTGCCTTGCTCATCTAGTTGACTCATCTGCACCTATCCCTGTATTGGAAGCATCTGTCTATACAATGAAGGATTGGCTATAATTAGGAGCTCTCAAGACTGGAGCTTTGCAGAGGGCTTGTTTCAGCCTTTCACGTGCCTTGGCACACATCATTCCATTTGTCCTTGGGGAACTCTGGAGAGCAGATGACATTTAGGGGAGAAGCTATGGTCCCATAGTAATCTATAAAGTTCCTGTAGTACCCATTAAGCCCTAGGAAGGCTCTCACCTGGGTTTGAGTAGTGGGAGTGTCCCTGTCTTGTACAGCCTGTACTTTTCTAGGTAAGGGCCAAATCTAACCACCTCCTACCTCATTACCAAGGTAGACCACTTTGCTCTTACCAATTTGACATTTACTTGCCTTTATGGTCAGGTGGGCCTGTCCAAGATCCTGCAAAACATATCCAAGGTGATAAGGATGATCTTCCCAAGTGGGACTTGTGAGAAACCTGAAGGTATCTCCCTGGCTAAACTCTGGGGATCTGTCATCCCGGTGTCCAGGACACTGCTATCGCTATTGGATCCAGTTCCTGGGGGTGGACCAGTGAAGGAGGCTTAACTGGATGGGGGGGTCCTCGGGGAGTGGGAGTGGGAGTGGGACACGGACGGGTGAGACTCGGCATCCCCCTTCAACACCTTGTCCTCATCCTACTTTGTGGGAAATTAAACACCACTGCCCCCCACACCCTCTTTTCCAACTCAAACACTTTCTCACGACGCTAAAGAACAGACTAACACCAGAGCAGTTTACCTGACATGTCCCACTACAAGGCTATGGCAAAGTCAGGCAATTGATCAGAATCACACACGCTTGACGGCCCTTTCCCTTCCCCCACATTGCTAAAAGGTGGGGCAAGAGAGCACAGTACAAGCACGACAGACAGCACACCTTACTAAACACGGCAGTTCAAGAGAAGGAGAAAGGCAGCGGGCATCGAGAGGAAGGTGAGGAGAGAAGCGGCCTTGCCCTTTTCATCCCAGGCCCGCGGAACGTTCATGGAAAAGGACATACAACCTTGAACACAATAGCATAAGTGTCTTGCAGCAGATGTCGACGGTACCCGGGGCAAGCCTTTGCCGATGAGCAGGAGCGAGGGAAACTCCCACGACCATGGTACCGGCCTTGACGCCAGTGAAGCCGAAAACCAAGCAGTTCATCACAGTCGAGGGGAGAGCCGATAAGAACCAGGATGTGTTAAATGAGAATTGCAAAGTGGCAAGTTTGGACCAAGTTCAGTGGACTGGAAAGTATTAAGGGGAGACAAGCTGCTTAGGGAAACTGGCACTGCGTGGGTGCTAACTCGAGAGACTGGTCGATCCCCATCTGAGCGAAACTACATATACCATAGGGCCATAGGCGAGCCGCCAAAAGAGGTCAAAGTGGTCATGCAGGAGGTCTAGTAAAATCCCTGTACAATCGAAAGACTTTGATCTGCAAACTGAGTGGAAGCAAGGGAAGTGAATTCTGCATTGAGAGAAAGCAAGGGACGTGAATTCCGGAACACTTGAAAGTAAAGTGAAAATGGAATTTGTAAGAGTAAACCCGATTGAGGGATGCTGATAAGGGGGCAAGTCTAAAAGTCCCAGGAAACAATGTGTTGACAAGAGTGAACTTGCGCGAGGGATGTCCACTGGAACTTTTTAAAAAGACATTGAGCGAAGGAAAAACCATAGTGAACCCAGAGAAGGGAGGCTGAATGTAAAGAAGGGTCAGCGCCTGGAAGAGGGAGGACCTAGGGGTGAAAAATCCTCACCTAAAGTGGAACTAGGAAGACACCACTTTGATTTTGTTGAGAAACCTTTTGTTTTGTTACTTGAACACGTCAGGCCCTCGAAGGCAAGAGACTTACAAAGGAAACAAGACTTGGTCCTCGATGGCCCTGAGAGCTGCAATTGTGTGAGGGGTGGAGCTGTTACACAAAGTCCGTTAAGGAAAAGGAACTATTAATGATTCATGGAATAAGATTTGTGATGGGTCACCACCCGAGCGAGGGAGATCCAGTGGGGAAGACATCACCCAAAGGAAACCAGGAGAAGAGGAACTTTGTGTTTGTTACTTTACTGACCCTCGAAGGCAAGAGCCTTTTGTTGAACAGAGACTTGGCCGTCAAGGCTTCTGAGAAGTTGAAGCAGGAACTGTTGTCTCGTGCTGGGGAAAGCTCAAGAACTGTGCTGTGCTCAAAGATCCCAACACCATCCCGTGCTCCAAACATGGGGAAGGAAGGCCCAAGCCACTGCGTTCTGACATATTATTTGAGAACACTCCTTTCTTTCCTTGAAACCGATCCTCCACCTTTTTTGTATTAGTTGGAAGGTTTGGCAATAGGTTTCTTAGCATATGCCCTTTTTATTTGACACGACACCACTAGGACTGCCTTATTTTCATTTGATGGTTGACGCTTGCTCCCATCTTAGATTTAGGTTTAGATTAGGCGTTTTTCCAATCTACCTGTGACCTATGAGTTTGTAGCTGACAACTCCAATGAGGTCTCTTTGAAGACCAGTGTCCACACCCCCAGTGCTGTAGTCTTGACCAGAGTTGAGTGGATTCCACAATTTGTGTACCACTCCCTGTGGACTGTCTTGGGGGAGAGGGATGTGCTCCGGTACTGTAAGATTGCTACACCTCCTGCTTTTTGCCCCTCTAGTCACCCACATCCTGTTTTTTATTCCTCTAGATATCTCTGGGGATCCCTATATAATGGAAGAGGAAGATCCGGCTAAGAGCCGAGCCCAGGAGAGCTGTCTCTGGGAGCTGAAGGTGAGACTTCATAGCATCTCCATTGATATGAGTTTGATAAGTTGTGCTTCTTCCCTTTAGATCCACTTCATGCATGGCAATTCAGTTGTAATCCTCTTAGCACTTAACCACTGTTTTTCTGGACCTCTAGGCTCTGCAAAAACATTACCATCCAGATGTTTCCAAGGTGGCTTGTGTCCTCAATCGACCGCTGTCTGAGCAAGAGGATGACATATCTGACCTCCTGGAGATCTCGCCATCTGAGGCAAGTATTGTAGTATGCATAAGAGCATGGCTGATCATGGATGTGTTCAGTGCCCAACATTGGAGTTGTGGCATAAGGAGGAAAAGAGTTTTCTTTCCTTCAATATCTTTCCTGGTTTGCATACATTTATTTGAATTTGTGTGACCAAATGTTTGATCGAAGCCAGGATTCCGAACTGCTACCAGTGCCAATTTATGTTAAGGTAGTCTGCATAGTGTTGGCGAATTATGCTTCACTTCTTGGCCTGCAAGCAGTCTGCTTAGTGGATTTTCATTTTTTTAAAGCTTGAATTTTACCTTTCTGCATCCCTAATAGTGGGTAAAAGTATCTGGTGTGCTTCTCCAGTAAGGACTGTGAAACTGAAACCGTGTTTGCATAATGTTCTAATTCACTCCTCCAGGATATCGGGAATACCTTCTTTGGCTACTATCTAGCCATTCTGTGAGATGACTCACTAATCGAGGGTCTGCAACCTGCTGCTTTCCAAATATGTTGGCTAGCCCTTATAGGAGTGGTGTCCTAAACAGAGGGAGAGCCAAAAGGTTATAGACCTCTGTACTAGTTACTGTTGCCTGGTGTTAGATTTGTAGATCGTAAATTTGGGGTTCAGGAACATCAATCCAAGCAACGGTTGCTGTTTTATGCCAGATTCCCGAAGGGCAAAGGTGGCAGATTGGTCAAGGCTATTGTTTGGTAGATTTTTCTTTTCTATGCCAAATCTCCCCCAGCACTTTTTGCTGGACTTGTGGATTTTTTGTCTTTGTTCCTGGGTGAGTGGGAACCTTTTTCCCCACTTACCCAGTCTTTTACTCTGGCTGTAGGAGTCATTTATGCGTCGCTCCATATTTTATTTTTGGAGTCCTGCTTGCCTTCAGCTTTATAGGTATCTGTAATTAACTTTTGCAGCACACAGCACTTTTTTCTTAGTGTTGCTGTGGAGCCACTTTGGCTTCCCCTTTTCTTTTCCTCATGAGAACACGTGTTCCCAAGGGTAGGTTTTTAAAAAAATGTTCTACCTTTTTTGATATTGTGAGCTCCGCACACACCACCTTGTGTGGAGTGCTGAAGGGTTACACTTTCTCACTGCTCCTGTTACATTTCTGTTACATTGACAAGTATACCTGAATGACTGGTGGCAATGTCCTACCAACATTTGTGTAATTTGTACTAGCCGGCTGTGCTCACAGCCGTGGTAATAAACAGAAAGATCAACATTTACCCCAAATGGTGACTGTTTGCTTTTTTTTGCCATCTCTTGGTTGCTTGTCCTTTCTTGGTCCTTCTGCCTTGAAGGGTGGGTGAGGTCCTTCTCGTACTTTTGTTTTCAGCTGGAATCCTTGGCAAAGCAGGGGAGGTTACCGAAACTCTGCTGGGCTTTGTCTTCTAGCATTCCTGCCTGGAACCATTTCCAACTGGGAGGCTGGCTGTCGCCCCAAGTTTGAATGTGGCATGAATGCTCATTGGCTGGGTTCCTGGATAAGAGGCTGGATTCCTGGTGCAAAGACAGTCGACCACTGGAGCTAAATCCGAAGAGAAGACGCCTGCAGTTAGTTCCAGCGACCAGTGAAGCCTGCTGATTGACTTTAGCTGTGCTGACCCTTTCTCCCATGCGACAGAGGAGCTCCGAAGAAGGTGGCTCCTTCCCTTGGGCTGGTGGGCACAATCGGCCTTGAGGCGACCTGCATTTTGGGCCATCCCATGACGAGCTGTGATCTTCCTGGGCTGCAAACCGCCAATACCGTGGGACCTGCGACCATCGTGCAGTGCCTCGTCTTGTGAATATTGAATCCTCCTGAAACTTTGGTGGACTCCTAGTAGACCTCCAGAGACAGGATTCCGCTTACTGGATTCTGCTACTGAAGATGTCCCCTCTTCAAAGTGCTGACTGAGAGAGCATCCTGAATCAACCAGGTGACAACCGTTCATCTGGTATCCTGAAAAGGGCACCAATACCACAGAGCCGCGAGAAGCTACGAAGAATCTTTTGCTGGGAGCCTTTCCACTTAACTGCTGCTGCGAAAGCCCTTCCAGTATCTTTTCTTTCATCAGAAGACCAAGAATTTGGTGACAGGATCCTGCCGCAGCTGCATCATGAGGCTGTCCGCCTGCATCATTTGTATTTATTTTATTTGTATTGTGCACCTGGCCTGAGGGCATCTGGGCGCATTTCTTAAGGAGGGCACAATAGTGCAAGGTAACAAGGTACATAAAATAACAATAATTTACAACAATAGCAGAGTGCAATACTGAATACATAGTTACAAGGAGGCCAAAGAATTAGCCTGGGTAACATATTTGCCAAGGAGGCCCAGTTGCTAACGTATGAAAGTATATTCACAAGAAAATAACGAGAGATGGTTGTAGAAGATGCAGCAAATTTACATAAGAGACAAGAGTGTGGTCCTGATCAGTGAGCCGTGGTTTTGACTTTATTCTTAAACGCATGGTAAGAGGGTTTGGTTCGGAGTGTGAGAGGTAATGTGTTTCAGAGTTTTGCGGCAAGGACTGGGAAGCTAGATCCTCCTGCCTTCTGGAGCTTGAATCTGGGTACAACGAGTGAGTGGGCTTGAGCAGATCTTAAGCGTCTGTACGAAGTGCGGGCAGTGAAGCGGTTAGCAAGATAGATAGGTGCCTGGTTCACTTGGGATTTGTGAGTCAAAGCAAGAGTTTTGAGTGATATTCTTGAGGCAACAGGAAGCCAGTGTAGACTATGGCGCAAGTCAGAAATGTGGACTTTCTTAGGTATATTAAGGGCTGCCCTTATGGCATTATTCTGAGTAACTTGGAGCTTGTTGAGGTTTCTTTGGCTAGTACCTATATACAGGGCATTAAATCAATTTTGGCCATAACAAGAGTTCTGGCGAGGATGATGCAGTTCGTGGCTGTTAAGCACGGTCTACAAGCTGTTATAAGCTTACAGGTGTAGGCTGAAGCTGATACCACAGCTTTCGTTTTTCTTGTGATTGACAAGGTGGAATCAAGGTAGATGCCTAATGTTTTTGTAACATTAGAAATGTTAATGCTGTTTTTGTCATTAATGAAGGCTTTGAAGGCGAGGTCCAGTTTACGGAGTCTAGTGTGTGAGCCTAAAATAAGTAGCTCGGTTTTTTCATCATTTAGACACAGTCCATGATGTGCCATCCAAGCCTGGATGACTGAGTAAACATCATTGAGTGTTTTAGAGTCAATAGCATATTTGCCTGTGATAGGGATGAGTATCTGGGTGTCATCAGCATAATTGGTATAGGTGACACCCAGATAGTCAAGAATATTGAAGAGGGGCTCGGTAAATACATTGTATAGTGTTGGGGAAACACATGAGCCTTGTGGGACCCCGCACAGGACTGGTGATGGTTCAGCAGAAGTGGTAGGTGAAAAGACACACATGGTTCTGTTTGCTAAGAATGATCTGATCCAAGAGGTAGCTTCGTCTGAGAAGTGGGCAGCGGTTTTAAGGTGTTGGCACAAAATGTGGTGATTGACCAAATCGAAAGCTGCTGATGGGTCATGCAATAGAAGTAAGGCCAGCTTGCCTTTATCTTCAAGTCCTCAATTTGTGTTTAAGTCAATAAGGGCAGTTTCAGTTCTGTGTCTAGGACAGAAGCCCGATTGACGGAGACCAAGACGTTTGTTGGATTCAAGGTATGCCTGAATTCGTAGATAGGCTGCCCTGTCCAAAATTTTTAGGAGGAAGGGCACCCTGGTAATAGGTCTGTAATTGGCAGGGTTGCTAGGATCGAGGGTAGGTTTTTTGATTAGAAGGATGACCCAAGCAGCCTTGAGGTTGTCTGGGACAATCCCCGATTTAAAGGTGTTTATGAGGGCAGTAATAAAGGGGGCCAGCTCATGGACAGCCTCCTTAATGATGGGTGCTGGGCAGGAATCACCTTGACAGTTGGAAGGTTTGAGCTTTTTAATAATGTTCTCTACTTCCCAAGTGGAGAGTGGTGAGAAGCTGAATAGTTTGGCAGGATGTGGCGAGGTGGTGGTATTAAATGCAGAGTTGAGTACCGGTTCTGGGGCTAAACTAAATTTTTTAAATGTTGATTTTGCTTATATTGAAGAAACTTTGTCAAGAAGAACCTTCTGGATGTTGCTGCACCAGGATGAATCCTGGTTGCACTGGTCTAATGGGGCTATGGGCGACTCAAGTTCTTAAAGAATCTTAAAGAGCTCTTTAGTATTAGATTCAGCCAACAAGATATGATTGTTGTCGGCATCTTTTTTGGCAAGAAATATAGCTTCTTTGTAGTTAGACGATGCAGTGATCAAGGAGCTTTTCTTCGCGCCGGATGGGATACTTTTCCAATGCGCCTCAGCATTTCTTTTTGCTTTACGAAGGTCTGAGATGAGGTGTAAACAAAGAGTTCAGATGAGGACGTGGTTTTTGGTTTACGTAGTTATAATGGGGCAATGGTGTTTAGAGCTTTTAAGATGGTAAAGTTGAATGTGTCCACAAGGACAGCAGGGTCAGAATTAGATGACAAATTATTAAGAAGGGGGATGATTAAAGGGAGCAGTTTGTCCTTTGTGATGTCCTTCTTGTTACAAGTGGGAATAGCAGGTGCTATGTTTGTTTTAGTTCTTAGCAGTGATACTTTGATAGTGAAGATTATTTTGTAGTCGTCGGACCATAAAGATGGGGTTACTGACGATAAGTTGATTGTGCAGTTCAAGTCTGCAAGCCAATCAAGGGTTCTGCCCTTGTTATGAGTTGGTTACTGGATATGAGTGAAGCCTAGGTCTGTAAGGGAGTTGGCTAGGTCAAGGGCTATGGTGTCATTTGGGTCTTGGAAGCCGAGGTTGAAGTCTCCAAGTAATATAATTTGTGAGTTAGGCTTTGTGTTAGCCGCAAGGATAGTGGAAATGTCCTCCGTGAAGGAGGAGATGGGCCTAGGTGGCCTATAGATGAGGTGCATTAGAGCAGTATGGTTGGGCGAGATGGGTAGTTTGATAACAGTTAAGCAGAAGGGAATTGTACATGTGGAGTAGGTCTAAGGCCCAGGGAGCTTTTGAAAATTCTAGCAGTTCCACCACCTTTGGATTGGTTGGTACTCCTGTTGCATCTAATAATGGCATAGTTGTCTGGGATAGCGGGCCAGATGCAGCATGAAGCCATGTTTCTGTGATGGCCAGGAAGTCGAGGTCTTCCGTTGTAATGAAGTCAGCAATGTCAAGAGCGTGTGCTGGAAGGGACCTGGCATTGATTAGGGCACCTTTGATAGGTAGGCTACTATCGTGAGTGATTGGGACGATGTTGTGAGCAAGAGTCGTCGTGTCTATAACAAAGGTCTCATTGGTAGGAAGGTCCTGGTTAGATGTTAGTTTGCTATTGGTGCGTCGGTGTGAATGGTGGAATTTATGGGAAAATCTCGAGCCTAGGCTCTGATTTGAGGGGTGTGGCGCAAGTTAGGTTAGGCGTAGGTTTAGATGCAAAATGTTGTAACCAAAGGGCTGGTGAGTTCAGATATGGATTGAAGTCTGGCATGATAATTGTGGTATTGAGCACAGGGATGTGCGAGCACAGACTAGGCGTGGTTGGAGATAGTGGTGGGTGGTGGTAGGGGAGTAGGGTGTTGGTCGAAACGTTCAAGATAGCAATGTTCTGTGGAGTGTATTGTATCTGAGCAATGTTACTTACACACAGTCTGTCTAGAGTAGTGATGGGAGTAGGCTAAATGGCTAGTAGTATATATATAGTAGCAGGATGAGAGTAAGGTATGACACGGTACGCCTACACATTGTAATATGAAAGGCAGGTGTGGGTGAATGCTCTGAGGAGGGCGAGCAGAGACGAGGGGCAATGAAACAGGTCAACGTCCCACTGATGGGAGTTATAAAGTAACTCAGTGTCGTCTATTTCTGAGGATAGGGATGTAAGCTGAAGCGCAAATGTCAGCTTAGATGGGTCAACGCTAATGTTTTGTTTGCTGAGTCTGCCTAAGGTTCTACTAAATGCTAATGTTGAAGTTTAGCAGAGGTGCATGTTGGCCCATAGATGCAGGATATTGTGATGAGTAGCAATTAACTATTTCTTTTTATTTATTTATTTTTTTATTTTAATTTAGCTGTAAAATGCAGCCTTTCAAAATGATGTACATTACAAAAATACATTACAAAATACAAAAATATGTTATACACAAAAATGAATTAAAAAATACATGTTGTTACATTAAGAAGACGTGCAGTTTGACAAAAATGTAAAGGCCGAATTAGTTCATTTCATTGCATAAAACCACTTATTTTATGGTCAATTACTTAACCAATTATGTCACTTTAAAATCAAAATTATGTCACTTTAATATTAAAATTAATAGTATCAGTTTGATTCAACAGGGCTAATGATTCAATAAACACAACACTTGCGATGTTCATTTTAGCAGATTGACTGTTAAACAGAATATTCCAGAAAGTGTCCTCGCTTAACCTGAGATTATTCTCAAACAGATGTTTAAACATTTTGCATCTTTGTTGTAATAGAGCAGGACATTCAGAGATTGGATGTTTTAGTGTCTCTATAGCTGACGGTACAAGACGAAATCTACAGTTGGCATTAAATGTGTTATTTCTCATGAATCGCACTTCATTCGTTTGACAAATATTCAATCTTATTCTCATATATGTATACCTAGATTTGGAATCGGGAAACTTTGTTAGATAGTTTTCAATTACATGAAGTTTTTCGATTGCAAAAGCTTGTTGTTTAAACACTCGTAATTTTGTGCATGCCTCGAGTTTTTATCCAGTCATACAACTCATGTTTCATTTTTGCCCTCTTGGGATTGTTAGTGAGTAAATCATCATCAATACCGGACATTTCCATCAATGCTTTCACCCATTTTCGCCATTTCAAGATTTTAGGGTTCAATGATTCCAACATGTATCTTCCCATTGTATACATTATTCCATTTTCTCTGACAACCCTTAGATATTTTCGATATAACGTCAATACTTTCCATGTATAAATTGCATATAGTGAGACTAAACCCAATTCGTGTCGTATTAGGCACATGGATGTAGACATTGGGAGGCCACAAATTCTTTTCCAATAGCGACCCTCAAATCTAGCCAGACACTCTCTAAGATGATCTCTCTAGTTTCTGCTCCATAAGTTATTATGGGTGTAACTTTTTGCTTATAGAAAGTAATACTTGGGAGTAGCGAGAATTTGCCAAATTTGGCTTGTATTATTTTTGACTGGGCTATACCAGTGTTAACCTTGGTTTCAATTTCACAATAATATGGTTTATCCTGTTGGTTATTGCTAATTGTCACTCCCAAGTACTTGTATTCAGAGATGATTCCTATATTAACTTTCTGGATTTGCCATTCTCTAATTTTAGAGATTTTGTTTTTCTTTGGCTCAAGTATCATAATTTTACACTTATCTTGGTTGATTGTTAGTAAGTTTGCATCGACATAATTGCTTAAGCTACATAAGAGTGCTTGCAAGCCCCCTGGTGTCTTAGCTAATAGCACTAAATCATCAGCATAGAATAACCAGGGGACTGCATGACCTCCCAAACGGGGAGCATCCGATATGATTTTCAGAAAATCTGGTTGCACCGCCGACATGAAGAAATTAAACAGGGTGCTTGCCAATATGCATCCTTGCTTTAGCCTCCGGAATGTTTCAATTGGGTCTGACAAGGTACCGTCTAGGGCCAATCTGATTTGTACTGTAGTTTTAGAATGTAATTCATTAATCCAGAATGTGATATAATTCGGGCACTTCGCTTTCTGCAGCTTCTTGATTAACAATTTTCTACATACTGAATCGAAAGCAGCTGGAAGTCAATAAAGGCCATGTAGACAGCCTGCCCTTTCTGATGTTCCTGTTTCTTTAGGACCTCCAAAATATGAAGGTTGATAGCTGTCCCCATCCCTGGCATGAAGCCAGTTTGATTTGGGTCTCTAATTCCAGCACCATTTAGCCATTTGTTAATATCTCTTAATAATAATCATTCAAAAACTTTGCCAGGTATATCCAAAAGAGATATAGGTCGATAATTCTTAGGATTTTGATTGTTCGCCTTCTTATGGATTGGTATAGTGATGGATTTCCTCCAGGAATCGGGGATGGACTGAGTTAGCACAATTTGGCTAAAAATGGTAACTAGAATTTGTGCCCATGCAGTAGGATTTTTTTTTTATCATAAAGTTGGACAGTCCATCAGGGCCCGGAGCGCGAGATGTAGACAATTTCGAGATGAACAGTAAGATGTCATCAATGTCAAAGACTAGATCCTCTATTTTACTTGATTCAGAAGTAACTTGATGTCTGGTGGTCATGGTGTCAGCATACAAGGTTTTATAGTAGGCAGACCATACTTCTTGGGAAATTGGATTCATTTAGTTCACCATTTGAATTTTCGTTTGAGTCTGTTTTAGAAGCGACCATATTTTAGCTGAATTCTTCTCTTGGAGATGATTTAGCATGACCTCTGCGTCTCGTTGATACATTAGGGCTTTCCTTGCTCTTAACCAATTCTCATGTTTACATTTTAATGTATTCAATTGGCGTATGCAGTCAAGAGAGTTTTCCTTTATGATTTTCCTTCTATCAGCTGTATACCAAGTTTTATAAGTAGCTACTTCATGGTCAAATGTATGCAGAGTTCTAAACTTTCTGCTATTGTGTTCAATTCTCTTGGTCCTAAAGATCTGCATTTCTTCAACATAGGAAGAACAAGTGTTAGAACCGTAATGTGTATCATCATGCTGGGAACCGTTTAGTGTTTCGCAAAAAAGTTGTAGGGAGACAGGAGTCCAATAAAATCTATTTTGTGCCGAATTGGTCGTTAAATTACAAGCTACAGATGAGTCATATGATTTGTCATCTACAAGCCAGGACCATTTTATGGATTGAATATCATGGTCACTTATTTTCTGAGGTATGATTCAGAATTCATTTATATGGTTGAACAGATCTCAGTTTACGAAGTGTAGTCAATTGTTGCAGTTTGTAAACCTCTATGCCAAGTGCTGTTAGATGGCATGTCACCTTTTTTTGCTCCATTTAACATTAAGAACTGACGTTCCAGCATATAAGCATTCCATCTTTTAGCTATCGGCGTCAGAGGTTTCCCCACTTGGGTTAAGCATGTTAAATTCAAATCGCCAGTTAGAATTACATGATTGTAGGTCTGATCTATTATTGTTAGATTTAATGCTTCATCCATGGCATCAAAGAAATCAGAATCAGATATTGCAGAGTGATTCCAATAGACGTTTAACAACCCAATGTCAGATGACTTCAATTTTATCCTTACCAATTGCAGAAAGCTGTTGGGAGAGAACCAAGGCTCAATTTGCATGTTAGGGGATCATTTTATGGCCACCATTAAACCTGCCATGGGTCTACCTCTGACTGGCACAATGGCAGGAGTCAATATTATAACATGATTATCCCACACTGGAGCGATGGACAGCCATATTTCCTGGAAATCCAGAATGTCATATTTCGACAGTAAGCTATCTTTAGACTTAGTAAGCTGCTTAAAGCCTCTTGTATTCCAGGAGGCTAACGCTAAAGTTTTTGGATTTTGGACTAGTTAGTTGTTGTTCATTCTCTCTCCTCCAGCATTTGACCATTCAAACTTGGAACATTTATCTGTGAGTTATAACTTTGACCTTTCTGAAATACATTTAGTTTGGGCACACACTGGTTTCTGGAAATAGGTGGTTGTTGATTCCACAGGGGCTGGATTTATCAGGATAAAGCCCAATTCATAGAGATCATCTCGCTTCCCATACTGCATTTTTAACAAAGTTAGATTTCATCCATATCTTTATCATAGACAGGTCATTACTGTGAGGGAATTCTATCTGGTCTATATCACTCAAACTTATTTCTTCAAGAGCATGTACCTCAGCAAATATGTTCATTACAGATTGCCTATTCAGGTCAAAACTTTGACAGGGCTGAGGTCGACACTGCATCATTAGGCAGTTTGTATTCGCATCTCTCAATGGAATTCGGTACCCAGCTTTAGTTGTGTAGTGTGCTTTGGGCTGTGGTGGATTATTAGATTGTCTTATGGTGTTGCTCACCGGTGTATGTCCTCCCCCCCCCCCCACTCATGTCATTTCCCATTGAACTCTTTCATATTTACTTGAGCAATAATTTTTTTTAAGGATTGCTCTATTTCCGATTTCCATTCGGACATGTGCATAAATTTATCCTGATTCTGTTTTGTAGAGTCATAGCATTCCTCCCTCTTGTTGTCATGTTCGGCTTCCTCCCTTATTGGCTGGATCTCCGTACTGTTAGGGCCACCCTTTATTTGATTTGGTAGTCTAATTGTTGCATCAACTGCTTCACTGCTACTCACCCCACAGGGTTGCTCTTTTACACTATTGTCAATTTCAACTTCTCCAGCATGGGGTCTGGCATGGATTCACATGCTCATGAATATTCCCCGTCGTCAGGCTGGGAATCCTCGGTAAAGAAAAAACCAGTATCAGTTTCGTTTCTGATCTGTCTTTCGTAGTAATAACCAATCACTGGTCTCTGCGTCATACTGACCACAGCCAATGACTGCCCTCTACCTAAGCACCGCCTCTGGCAGCCATCTTCAGATTTTTACCGCACGTTCATGTGTTGGGATCCTCGTGCTATTGCTCTCGAGCGTTAGTGCTATTTTTTTCACGTTTTTTCTCAAAAACTTCGTTTTTTCGGTCAAAAGAGCCTCAAGCTCCACCGACTCTCTATCCGATCAACGGGGACCCGTGTCGGATTCGTCTGCGCCCCTCAAGGGTGAAGATTCGTCGAGCTACGCTTTTGGAGGACTCCAGAAGTTTCTCAGGCCCGGTCATGGCCCAGGAGAAGGGAAGCTCGACGCCCGGAAAGCTGTTCAGGGTCTGCCCTGGATGCCAGCTGCAGAACGTCTTCAAGGAGGACGAACACTCCTTTTGTCTCTACTGCCTACATGAGGACAAGACGCACGTGGAGAAGGACTGTGCGTTTTGCGGCAACATGTCGGAGCGGACCATGAAGGACCGCCATCAACGTCTCGCCAACTGGCTAGAAGGGAAGAGCCCGTCCGGCGAGAAGAAGAAGAAGAAATCTGAGCGGTCTTCTAAGACCTTTGAGGACGCCCCGGCGACGGGGGTCCAACATAAGGCCAAGCACTGCGAGTCCGCTGGCACCGGGAGCGCCGAACGGTCGGGCTCTACGGGCGCCAGGCAGGGCGCACCCTCCCCGGCACCATCAACCACGAGCCAATGCTCTGGGTCGGGTAAGAGGAAGGCCGAGCACCCGGCGAAGCTCCTGGAGAGGCCCCGGTCGAGCTCGAAGGCCCCATCGGAGGGGGAGCGAGGCGGTGTCCCCCCCCTCAAGGATAAGGCGGTGAGCGCACCTAAGGTGGTGAAGGCCTTAATCCATCCGGCCAAGCCCTCTATCGAAACTGTCGCGGCGGCCCTGGCTCAGCCTGTGCAGGCTACACCAGTGGTGGCGACCTCGGGGCTCAGTCTCCCTGCCACCTCGGAGGTAGTCCTCTTTTGTGCCCATCGATAGGACCCCCGTGAAATCCCCCGTGGGGAAGAAAAAGGGGGGGCAGGGCGTCGTCGTAGATTCGGCCTCAACCTCGGAGGAGGAGCTGGTCGAAGTCTTAAGCCACGGCCTGGGCGTGGAAGAAGACCGACCCGTCGGGATGGATCCCGACGCAGGTGACGACGGGGCCCCTGATCGCCCGTCGGATTCCCCTCTGCCAGCGCCGCGAGACAACTCGGCGGCCATTTTGTTGGCTATACAGTCCTTATGCTCAGAGATAAGGACGAGACTACCGTTGCCGACGGAACCTCTCCCGTCGGGGGACCCAGAACCGGGACCTTCTGGTGTTCCCCCTACCAAGAAAAGAAGGATCCACCCTCCGCCTCCTTTTCAGCCGTCGCGCCCCTTCCAGCCCTCCTCCCCGTCCACCCGAGGGGATGATACGGGGACTGACACGGCAGCGACGGGTACGGACGACGAGGTATACGACGAGGATGTACCGTCGTCGCCTCCCACCAGGGCTTCTCCGCCCGACGAGATTGGATCGTTCCACTCCATGATCTCCAGGGCATCCGAGCTTTTTCAACTCTGCCCTGAGGAGAAGAAGAAGGAAGGTTTCCTTTATCAGCGGCGCGAGGCCAAGAGGAAGACGGTCCTCAGTGCCTCTATTGGACGACATTTGGGATGAGGGCCTCACCCTCCTCAAGAACCCTTCCACGACACCAGCTAGAAGAGACCGGTACGAGAAGAAGTACCGGGTCCCGGACACGGCCCCCCTGTGCCTCCGGGCGCAGCCTACCCCGGACTCTGTCGTCTCTGCGGCGGCCAGGAAGAAAGCGGGGGGGGGGTGCGGCCTCCACATCGACTTCCCCACCGGACGGTGAGGGAAAGAAATTGGACGCTATGGGACGCAGAGTCATCTCGTCTGCGGCGACGACGATTAAAGCGGCCAACGCCTTGGCTATCGTGGCCCGCTACGACAGGGAGCTCTGGTACAAACTGGCTCCCCTGCTGGACTTCCTGCCGGACGACAAGAGGACAGAGGCCCTGGAGATCCTGCAGGAAGGTGAGGTGGCTTCGGACCACGCCATCACCGTTGCGACGGACATCGCCGACACTGGGTTCCGCCAGTTGGGCAACGGCGTTTGCCTTAGGCGGCGTGGATGGCTCAAGGCTACGGACTTCCGTCAAGACGTTCAGACCAGAGTCCTGGACATGCCCTTCGATGGGAACAACCTGTTTGGCAAAACAGTGGACGATTCCCTTCAGGCCATTAAAGCGGACACTGAGACGGCCCGGGCCCTGGGAGTTCTGCAACAACGACGGACGCCCTTTTGGAGCAGCGGAGGCAAGGGCGCCTCCAAAGGTTCCGGCGGCGGTTTCTCCACCTACCGTCAAGCGGCCCGCTCGTCGTCTCAGGAGGCCTACAGAGGACGAGGCAAGTCTGGCGGACCCCGCCGTCGTCGCCAAGGAGGTCAAGGCGGCAAAGCCTCGTCCAAGCAGGATTGAACCGGCCGTGGGGTCGGGCCCCCACCGAAGCACCCCGGTGGGAGGCCGGCTGGCGAGCTTCGTCAGCGTGTGGGAGTCCATCTCCACCGACCTTTGGGTGCTGGACGCCTTGGCCCGGGGCCACGCGCTCGAGTTTCAAAGAAAGTGTCCGCGCGTCCCCCCCGTGGCCAGGAAAGAACTTCACGTCCCTCAACTTCTCCTGGAGGTAAAGGCGATGCTCAGGAAGGGCGCCATCGAACTCGTCCCAAAGAGGCTTCGGGGCTCCGGAGTGTACTCGAGATACTTCCTCGTGAAGAAGAAGACGGGGGGATGGCGCCCCATCCTAGACCTGCGACGTCTGAACGAGTTCATCAAGGCGCAAAAGTTCCGGATGGTCACCCTCCAGCACGTCCTGGGTCAGCTGGAGGAAGGAGACTTCCTGTCGTCGTTGGATTTGGAGGATGCCTACTTCCATATTCCCATCCTAAAGGGGCACCGAAAATTCCTCAGGTTTGTGGTCCAAGGGCGTCATTACCAGTTCAAAGCCCTCCCCTTCGGTCTACGGTCGGCACCCAGGGTGTTCACCAAGTGCCTCGCACCGGTGGCGGCGCAGCTGCGCCGCGAGGGGATCCACGTCTACCCCTACCTGGACGACTGGCTCATCCGAGCCAAGACGAGGGAGCTCGCCGTGGTTCACACGGCAAGGACCGTCCAACTTCTCACGGACCTGGGATTCTCCGTGAACTACGCCAAATCCCACCTGGTACCCGCGCAAGACGCTCTGTTTCTGGGAGCGAGGCTCAACACAGTGTCCCTTCTGGCCTCCCCGTCGGAGGAGAGGACCAGGACCATCCTGGGCAAGGTGCAGCGGATGTTGGTGGCCGACGCGGCCAAGTTGAGGTCCATCAAGTCCCTCCTCGGAATGATGTCTTCCTGCATCTACCTCATTCCCATGTGCAGGCTCCGGATGCGCCCGTTGCAGGAGTTCCTGGACGCGCGCTGGATCCAAACGACGGGCAGCTTCGAGGAAAGGATCACACTCGACGAGAGTTTCCGACGAGCGATCCGGTGGTGGGGCACCCGCGCGCATCTGACGGCGGGCATGGACTTCCAGACCCCAGCCCACCAGGAGACAGTGACCACGGATGCCTCCCTGGAAGGGTGGGGAGCGCACACCGAAAATCTGCACGCAAGGGGCCTTTGGCTCCCGACGGAGAAATCCTTACCTATCAACGTCCTTGAGCTCCGTGCAGTGTTTTGGGCCATCAGGTCCGTCCTTCCGTCCCTCAAGGGCAAGGTGGTGAGGATCTTCACCGACAACACCACCACCATGTTTTACATCAGAAAACAGGGCGGAACCAGGTCCCCAGCACTGTCCAAGGAGGCGCAGGACCTGTGGCATTGGGCAGTCGCCCAAGGGATGTTTCTGGTGCCGTTTCATCTGGCAGGGATAAAAAACACCATCGCCGACTCACTCAGCAGGGAGCTGCGCTCGTGCCACGAGTGGGAACTACGGCAGGATCTAGTGGATCGCCTCTTCCGACGGTGGGGCACACCCCAGATCGACCTGTTCGCGACGGCGACGAACTCCAAGTGCCGGAGGTTCGCCAGCAGGTTTCCCCAGGCGAGGAGCATGGGTGATGCTTTCTCGTTCCCCTGGGAGGGCCTGTTCCTCTACGCGTTCCCTCCTTTGCCACTGCTAATCCGGCTCGTCAACCAGCTCAAGAGGTCACGGTGCAGGATGATCCTCGTCGCACCTGCGTGGCCGAGGCAGATATGGTTCCCGGACCTTCTGGACTTGTCAGCGTCCCCGCCAATCAAGCTGCCGGTGGACGCGGATCTGCTCTCCAGGGAAGGAGGCGCCATCCTCCACCACGACCCGAAATCGCTGAACTTGCAGGCCTGGCTCCTGCAGCGCTAGAGTTTGGCGGATACGACATACCGGCCGACTGCAGAGAGGTTCTTGCAAAGGCCAGGGCGTCCTCGACTCTTAAATGCTACGGACACAAATGGAAGAGGTTCTCTGTCTGGTGCCACGCACAGAAGATTAACCCTCTACGGATTACGGCTCCCCAAGTTCTGCCGTACCTGCTGACGCTGGCCAAAGCTGGACTGGCACACGCGTCCAAGATTCATCTTGCTGCGATCTCCCGATACACCAGAACCACGGGACGGACGTCCTTGTGGTCTCATCGTCTGGTGAAAGAGTTCATGAAGGGACTGTTCAGATCGTTCCCGCCGGTGAAGGCTCCGGCCCCGGCGTGGGAGCTCAACGTGGTGCTGACCAAGCTCATGGGACCTCCGTTCGAGCCTCTGCACTCGGCCCCGTTGAAGTTTCTGTCGTGGAAGACAGCGTTTCTTGTGGCCATCACCTCCGCACGACGGGTGGGAGAGATCCAGGCCCTTTCCTGCAAGGCCCCGTACTTGACTTTTCACGACACGAGGGTAGTGCTCAGGACGCACCCCTCCTTCATGCCCAAGGTACCGTCGGACTTCCATCTCAACGAACCCTTGGTGTTGCCTGTATTCTTCCCGTCGCCTTTGTCGCCGGCTGAGAGGACTTTGCACTCGCTGGATGTGGCTAGAGCGCTGAAGTTCTACGTGGACCGCACGAAGTGTTTTCGGAAGACGTCACAACTCTTTGTGAACTTTGGACCTGTCAATCAGGGGAAGGCTCTCTCGAAGGCTTCCATTTCCAGATGGCTCTCCGGCTGTATCATGTACTGTCATCGGTTGGCAAACCGACCGCTGCCTGGCCGTCCGAGAGCCCATTCCACCAGAGCGATCGCAGCTACCACGGCGTTCCTTTCTGGTGTGCCCCTGCTGGACATATGCAGGGCTGCTACGTGGAGGTCGACGCACACCTTCACGAAGTTCTACTGCATCGATCGGGATTCCAGGGAGGAGTCCAGGGTCGGCCAAGCAGTGCTGCGCAACCTGTTCGCCTGAGGTGAGCCTGGTGAGGAGGTAAGATGCTTAATGTTGAGTTTGATGCAATGCTTAATGTTGAGCCTTTGCCACCTCCCGTGGTTGTGCATGTGTGTACTGCTATGTATTCTTTATTCATGAGCATGTGAATCCATGCCAGACCCCATGCTGGAGAAGGAACAAGTTACTTACCTGTAACTGTTGTTCTCCAGCATGGGTCTGGCATGGATTCACATGCGAACCCTCCCGCCTACCCCTCTGCGGCTCTTCACTTGGTCATACTGCCACTTCACGTGCTTCCAAATCTGAAGATGGCTGCCAGAGGCGGTGCTTAGGTAGAGGGCAGTCATTGGCTGTGGTCAGTATGACGCAGAGACCAGTGATTGGTTATTACTACGAAAGACAGATCAGAAACGAAACTGATACTGGTTTTTTCTTTACCGAGGATTCCCAGCCTGACGACGGGGAATATTCATGAGCATGTGAATCCATGCCAGACCCATGCTGGAGAACAACAGTTACAGGTAAGTAACTTGTTCCTTCCTTTTGCTGATCAGCTAATTGAATTGTTCAAGGGTTCATATTCTGAGGGCATAATTTGCATCAGTCGTCCTTGGCTCGCTTTTTGGGATATCACTTTCCGATATTTATTTGCGATAGCCGTGCGAGCTACAGCTGCAGCAATTAACTATTACGTTAGATATAGTGAGGAAATGCTATGCACAACATCAATATTCCTATGGTAAACACAGATTTTAGGTGACATCACGGCAAGAGGTTGTGATACAAAAGTCTAAATACACGTGATCAGGCACTAATAACAGTTAATTGTGGTGAGCAGCCAATTATTGCACACATTAGGAAACCCAGTATACCAATATGGCATGGGAGGCGCTTATAAGGCCTGCTGGGTGGTTTCCCGGACTGATAATCAATGAGAAACAGTTAACAAGATAAGTAAGGGTTGGACAAGCTATAGCAGATATTAGCGGAGTAGAAGGCATTAATCTAGTGGTCAGTAAGAGCGGATCATCTTCTTCACTGCTTACTTAGAGACTGGGGTGGTGACTTGAGTGTTCGCCCATACACACTCGAACCAGGTCTAACGCCTGCATGCCTAGGGAGCCTTTTACGAAGTCCCTGAACCATTTCCCCAAGAAAGAGGTAACATTTGGATTTGTGCCTGGCTAACTAGCCATGAAGTAGGACGTCTTTCCTGGCAGCTCCTGGTGATCCACAATCGATCCTCGCATTAAACATGCATATTGTCATTTGAAAACCCTGTCAACAGAGGAGAGAGCGTTGGAAGGTGCACTGCAGAGATTCTCCAAACTACGTGAGTGAAATACTGCAGGATCCGGAGATAACTATGTCAGGAGCCACAGCATATCGCTAACAAAGAAAACAAAATGGCGTACCCGGACTTCAGAGGGCCCGCCGGCAACTTTATATCAAGTAAGAAGCCTTGTCCTGCAAAATAGACAAACGCAGAAGCTGAGCACGGTCTGTTATTTCGGCGCCCCTAGAGATCGAGGACCGCGGAGCAGTGCAGCTCTAGGACCCGACAAAGGAGAGAGCGCGGCAGAGGCAGTCATCGGACGGGGCACCGGATGACTTGCGTATGTGGTGGAAATAAGTTCCACAATGGACATTTTGCAGCACTGAATGGCACGGACCCTCTGTGAGGCCATTGGATCACGCACGCGTGTCCAACCACACGGCCGCAATAAAAGAAACAGGAGAAACACAGCTGAGAAGCAGCCATCCACTATAAAGCCTGATTACATTGAGACCTGCCCTTGCATGCGCATCATCAAGGAACCCCGAACGAACGAACGAAGCAAGGTAGGGCAGTGTCGGTGCACAAAGTGACTGAGACAGTGTGAGCCACTAACGTATGGGCTAATTGTGCACATATTGTGGCGGCCCCCGGGTGGCAGGAACACGCAGTGCGCAGGGCGCTGAGGAGTGGAGTGGAGCTGAGCAGTGAGCAGTGCCTCTGGTGCTGGAGCGCAGGATGGCCGGGGGGGGGTTGGGCTGCAGTGGCAGGCGCTGCACTGAAGGTGCAGGGCAGTGCTCCACAAGCCGAGGAATGGAGCGAGTGAAGAGGCCTGCAACATTGAAGCATAAGTGGCCAGGAAGAACTGGGCCATATGCGCACGGGCCAAGCAGGAAGCGTATAGCCGTGCCCTGCAAAGAACGAAAACGGGCAACAGCACACACTGGAGGAAGATGCCCGAATAGAGGTGGATGCAGGCTGTGCTGGCACAATGGCAGAGAAGAGTGCAGCATAAGGGGAATAATAGTGGCGTACAACTCACAATCAGTGGACATGGGAATGAATGGTAGACGCTTCTCTAGCACAACGGACTGAGCGGCATGGATAGTGCCACACACTGCTGTCAGAAGACAAGCAATAACATAGGCGGCACCCCCCCCCTGCACCGGGAGCTAGACTGTCATGGTACGGCGGGGCAGGGGTTCCCATAGCAAGGCTCCGCAAAAATTGCAAGTGCACAGACATGCTCGCATAACTTGAGTTGGGGCGGAAGCACCCCCATACCGGTGGGGAGCACACGCAAGTACGGAGGACGCTGCGCTCAGCGATAACTGCCATTTAAAGGAATGGCAGCCAAAGCACCCAAATCCAAGGGGAAACAACCCTCCATTGAGGAATTTGCTAGGACACCACAAGCGTCGGGAGCAAGTAGTGGGGGACGCCAGGGCACTAATGCATCGGAGAAGACAGCACCCCAAGACCAACAAGTGCTAGCTGCCATCGCTGAACTGAAGTTATCGCTGGGAAACCAGATAGACCCAGCACTATCGGACATGAGGACAGCGCTCAAGTTCAATATTGATGCAGTAGTTGTGGATGTCAACCTGCTGCGGCAAGATATGAGGGCACTATCAGAGCACACGGGAACACTGGAAAAGGAGGTGAAAAGCAACAGGACCCTGGTCACTACCCATACAAAAGATATCCACGTGCTGCAACAGCAAGTGCGCAACTTGGAGTCCAGAGCAGAGGAAGCGGAAGGGCGCGCTCGAAGAAATAACGTGCGCATAATAAAACTCCCAGAAGGAGAGGAGGGCGCTGACCCGACCAATTATGTGGAAACTATGCTGCTACAGGAGATCACGGGCGGATCGCTGAGCCAAGGGAGGGGGGGGGTAGTTGTGGGATTTGGAGTGTTTATAGTTAGAAGGGTGTTGAGGGGATTGGAGGGAGGGAATGGGAGGGGGAACGGGAAAGTTGAGTTGGGGAAGTGGGAGAGGGGAACGAGCTTATATTTGCACACAGCAGTTAGATGGTGGAAGGGCAAAGCGAGCCAGAAGCGAGTTAAGATATGGACAAGTGATGGGGGACCTTAAGATAGTAACCTGGAATGTCAGGGGACTCAACAATTATCTGAAAAGGAACAAGGTTCATGTTGTACTTGAAGAGGCAGAAAATTGATATAGCCTTGCTGCAGGAAACCCACCTTACGAAAGAAAAACAAGAAGTGATAAAGAGAAAATGGAAAGGGACCGTTATAGGGGCAATGTATTCGGCATATGCCAGAGGGGTGATTACTTGGATAGCGCCACATGTACCCTTTTAGTTATTGCAGCACATAGCAGAAGCAGATGGGAGAATGGTGGGGATACAAGGGATGGTGGAAAATAGGGAGTTGTGCATTATAAAAACGTATGGCCCGAATCAAGACACAGCGGCATACTTTAAGGCTCTGTATGGAAATATTAGCCCATATCTAGGAGGCGCGATTGTCTGGGGAGGTGATTTCAACTGCACACTGGACCCCAGGGTGGATAGGTCAGATAATAAGCAGGATAGGCCCACTCCGGCAGCCAGAGTGCTGCGGACCCTGTTAGGCGACCTTCAGTTAGAAGACGTATGGAGAATGCACCACCCCAACGATAGACATTATTCGCACTACTCTGCTCCGCAGAACCTATATACCAGATTAGAATATATGTTCGCCCATTCTGAACTTACCGGGGAGATGGGACCCTCACTTTATACTCTGAGCTCACTATCAGACCACTCACCGTTGCTCCTGAAGTGGCAATACCAGCCCCTAAACCCAAGATTCCAACGTGGCGGCTTAGAGCCGAAGCATTAAAAGACACCGAGCTCAGGGGGGATCTGAGAGAGGAGATAATTTAATATTTTGAGAAAAATACCGTAGCGTAGACTCGGAGTGCACCCTGTGGGAGGCATTCAAAGTAGTGGTAAGGGGGGGCAGTGATACAAAATCCAAAGGGCTCCAAGGGGACATAGTAAAAGAGCTGCAAAAAACAGAAAGCAAATTAGAATCAATGATGAACAAAAGGGATGCCACCCAGGAAGACGCAGAAACCATGAGTCAATTGCAACAAGAATGTGGAGGATACCGGGAGAGACTATGTAACCTAAATTACAAGAAGTACATAGAAAGGCAACATGCTGGAAGAGATAAGCCGGGAAGGCTGTTAGCATGGCTATACAAGCAAGAGAGACCCAGACCTACGATAAGGGAGATAAGGGAAGATAGTGGGCAAATACTAGACACCCAAGAGAGTGTGAACAAGGGATTCCAGAAATTCTACCAACTCTTATACGCAGATGCAAGTGGAGTGGAGGAGAGAGGGAGATGAAAGATACTGGAAGACATTGGGTTACCTAAATTGAGTATAGAAGAGAAAGAGACCCTGGAGGCCCCCATTACATTAGAAAAGTTGGAATTGGTGATTAGACAGTTGCCCACCGGCAAAGCCCCGGGAACAGATCGGCTCCCTAGCGAATTTTATAAAACGTA
Source organism: Ambystoma mexicanum (assembly GCF_040938575.1). Classification (NCBI taxonomy): domain Eukaryota; kingdom Metazoa; phylum Chordata; class Amphibia; order Caudata; family Ambystomatidae; genus Ambystoma; species Ambystoma mexicanum. The sequence continues at coordinate 1,608,122,247 of NC_090932.1, forward strand.
TAAATCGGAGGTGCTACCCCGTCATTGGCGATGCCAAATGAAGCGTTTGATGTTGGGAGGCTACCAGAATCACTGAGAAAAGCAACGATTATCCCGCTTCTTAAGCCAAATAAGCCTAGTACAGATTGTGAGTCATACAGACCAATATCCATGCTAAATTAAGACAGCAAACTACTCACAATGGTGCTGGCAAATAGGCTTGGTCGGGTTATAAATAAATTGATACACCATGATCGGACTGGTTATGTTCCGGCGAGAAGTATAGCCGATAACCATAGGCGGCTTCACTGTGTCATTGAGCGGACAGAAAGAGATGCAAACGAAGTGGCAATGGTCTCGCTAGATGCGGTAAAAGCCTTCGACTCAGTGAAGGAATATGGAATGGGGCCCGGTTATTTGAGATGGGTGACGCTACTGTATAGCTCGCTGATAGCTAGAGTCAAGACAGGAGCGATTATCTCGGATAAGTAGCAACTCAGTAGGGGCACCAGACAAGGCTGCCCCTGGTCCCCGATGGTGTATATTCTAGCACTGCAGCCTTTAGCGATATATCTAAGGCAACAATATGAAGAGATGGGAGTGCACACTAGAGAAGGGCCACACCTCATATCACTATATGCGGATGACCTGCTGCTTTACCTCCGATACCCGGAGGAAAATCTGCAATATATCCTAGAAGTGATGGAACGATTTGCAACATTCTCCGGTATTGCGGTTAACCCCAGGAAGCCGAGCATTTTCCCCTTGGGAATTTACAGGGGCATTATGCTAGACAAACTGGCAGTACTACAAATACAGTGGAAAATTAGCACTTTCCGATACCTGGGTATAGATATTTACAATGAGATGGAAGACAAACATAAATATAATACGGAGACAGCAGTAGCTAATATTGGAAACAGCATGAAGTTCTGGGCTAAACTCCCCTTAGCCATGATGGGGAAGAGTAGCACTGCTTAAAATGGTGGTCTTGCCTAGATTATTGCACTTTTTTGTGAACATCCCATATTTGCCACCCAAACGTTTTTTCGGTAAACTACATAGCTTATGTAGAGGGTTCATCTGGCACAACTCCAGAAACAGGGTAGCCTTATGGAAACTACAAAACGCGTACGAGAAAGGGGGAATAAAACTGTTTAACTTTGAGATATACCATCTGGCGGGGCAGATACAGTATGTAGCCAAGTGGCTGAGTGAAGAGACAACAGCAGAGTCCAGACTGCTGAGGGCTGAATGTGCACCCTTCTTTCTGAAAGAACTAATATGGCTGCCTAGATCAGAGCTGAAAGGACAACCAAAACTGTTAGAACTAGGGTGGAAAATGTGGCATAAGGCATGCCAGATTATGGAGAACCCGTCACCGTGCTCCCCCCAAGCACCGCTTGTAGCACTAAGGGGAGTAGACTAGCAACTAAGGAAAACAATACGCAGGCATTGGGAACCGATGGGCATAGCAACAATGGGGGATGTGTGGCGGGAAGGGAGGACACTGGAATTCACAACATTAATTGAGGAAACTGGAGTGCACCCTGGGCAATATATTACCCACACCAGAGTGTTAAGCCAGATAAAAACCACGTGGTCAGAAGTAGTATTAGAGGACCAACCAGATCCGGTCATAGACACAATGTACGACATCTCGGAGGGAGGGCACGAGGGGTCCCGGATATATGAACTTTTAATGTCCAAGGTGGGGGAGGAGGTGACCCAGCTGAGACGAGAGTGGGAGGAGGTTGCAGGATAACCCATGCAAGACAGGCAATGGGAAAGAGCACAAGGATAAGAAAGTGTCCAGGAATGCTAGATTACAACAGATCCAGTTATTTGTAAGCCACAGAGCGTACATGACCCCTCAAAGGATGGCGCAATCTCGAAACACAGATATACAAAAATGCCCCATATGTGGAGAAGTGAATGCAGGGATGGCACACGTGTTCTTGGCATGCCGAGAGATTCGCAAATTCTGGAGAGAAGTTACCCATCGCCTCACTGAGAAAGGTATCACACTAGACGTAAAATCGGTGTGGGCATGTATGGTGGGAGGATTTGCCAGATCCAGTAAAATGAAGCATATATACAAACTCAAAGATTTGGCGTACATCCCGGCCAAACTTAGAATAGCTATGGGGTGGAAAGCAAGCCAGAGACACCTCGGTTAGAGATGTGGTGGCATGATCTACTAAAATGGGCAGAAGAGGAAACGGCAGCATGGTATGATGCAGCCTACAAGGGGGAAGACGAAGAAGTGGGAGCGTTGATGGCCTGCAGGTAGCTAATATCTACATTAACTGAGCCTGCGCGCCCCAGCTTAAGCGAACATGACACCTCCGGGGGCACAGAGGAAGAAGTGCTCGAGGAGATAATAGGTCCAAGGTGCAACAAGTAAGCTCGAGTAAAGGGTGGGAGGGAAGGGATGACAGCGACAACAAATGCTAATGTAGAAGATGCTTGAATAAGTAATGTTTTCGCCGTCGGGCATGCTTTGATGTTGTGTTTATTTTGGAAAACTTAATAAAAATTGTTTTAAAAGACTTTTGGACTTGCTACAGCTTTTGCCTTACCTGTTTTGCGGTCCAATCTTACTCTGAGACACTCATAACTAGATAGGGATGGACCTTTTAGAGTGTTAGGCCTCTGTGAAAATAATTACAAGTATTTACCTGATATATGTTGGTCTTGTAACTGCATTTTATTTCTGAAACAGGATATTCTTTAAAGTTTACTACAAAGTGATTATCTCTTCCCTTGAATTGCATGCTATCATTCTATAAGTCTTTTACACTAAAGTTTGCTTACCACTAGTGGTGCATTGGCTTTCCATTGTGCTTGCACTTACCTTGCTAAAGAATTCCCTTTGCCTGTGTGTATGTATAAAATAAACGAGTATTTATTATGTAACTCCCAGAGTGTAAAAGTGTTTGTTTGGACCATGTGTATGCTTTAAGTTCTTTGTACCTTCCTACAGTCCTATCTCCCTCCTAAAATAAACCTAGCTACTCAGCGGTTCCAGAGAAGGTGCTTGAACAGTCTTAGGTCTGAGACACTACCAACTGCCAGTCCATGGCGGGAAGTCTGGGTCCCAGACAAAAGCTATGCCAGATGAGGTGCTGGTTAGTACTGTTCCCTGGGACCTTGAGTCCTGAGGGCCAATTGCACCCTCTGAGTCTAGGAAAAGGACCACAGGTGTGGTTCCTCTTCTTTGTACTATAGTGTGATCAGGAGCATGCAGATTCCAGTGATACTTCACCAGATTGTAGATTGCAAAGATCCAAGCCTTTGGCTTCCAGCTGTCTTGAGAGAAATCCTAGTGTTTGACTAGGATATGGTGAAGGTACCCCAATTCATATAGATCTTGGGGGGGGTGGGGGGGAGAAAGGCATATCCAGTTTTCTATCTAGAAAACCACACCATTCATGGGGGGGAGTGGGAGAGGTGATGTGTGGCGGGGGAGGGGATTAGGCGGTAAGGACAGAGCTAATTCTTAGATTGTGGCTGTGAAATGAGAACAGGGTGCATAGTCACTTATCCCTTTGTAAGATGTCTGCCACCATTTTGGTGCATCGTTTGTCTTTTAAATGATACAATAGGAACAGCTTAAAAAAGGGCACTTTAATTATTATAAAGCAAAACCTAGATTGAAAAACAGAGAAAGTAGCATTAGAAATGGGAATAAAAGGAGTAATGGCCTGTGCGATGCAAGTGGACGGGACGACCTGGCTCCTTGTAGCTCTGGTCAAATAGCCATGAAACTGTTCCCCAACACTTAGTAACGCCAGTTTTAAGATAGTTTGGGCCATTGTGCCCTAAAGTCATAAGTTCAAAAGTTCTTACTATGAGGTTGAACGATGCCAGTGGTTATGACTCAAAGTTCAAAAACATAAGAAAAGTTAAGATAAGTAACTAACTCACTCAATCCCACAGCGCTAGGATAGGCCTAGGAAGGGATGCTGGACCAGGTTACCACCAGCCAAAATCAGGAAGGAGTGAGATGGGGACAGCATGTTATGCCCATGTGACCCTATAGTGAACGGGGGTGGATGGGAAGGAACATTGGGGAATGTGTCCCCCATCTGGGACACATTTTACTGTGCTTTGTCTTGTCGAGTTTAGGCCCCAGCGGTTGTGGGTGCAGTGGTCACGTTCGGAAATTGGGGGGGTTAGTTTTCGGTTAGTTGCCGAATCTCGGTCCAGGCACCTTCCAACTGTGCTTCCTTCTGGGGAAAAGATGAGGACTTCTGTGGAACAGGTGCCTTCAGGACACATCCAGGGAGCAAAGAAGAGTTGCAATGGGAGTCACCATGGTCCGGCGGCAACATGCGATCTACAATAGAGATACAAAGGAGCAGGCCCAGCACAGCTTCTGTTGATGTCTGAAGGCTGAAAGTGCAGGAGCAGGCATCTTGGAGTACAAGCTGAAGTTCCTCCATGTTCCAAGGATGCACTTAGAACAGCGATGGCTGTTGTGAGGTAGCCTAGGGGAGAGCTGGTCAGTCCACTGGTTGGTCCAGGGACAATTATAAATGCTCAGAAGGCACAGATCCTAGAGCAGGAATCGAGACTAGTTCTTCCCACCGGTCTGGGATCGAAGCACCAACTTCAGAGGGCCTTCAGATCAGGACAGAAAAGCAGGGCTTATTAGGGACTTTTTATTTATTAAAATTCTTAGTAAGGCGCTACATGCCCATGGGCCTCAGAGCGCACCGAGAGAAGCAGGATGAGCGATAAGAGAAGGCAAAAAGTTTGAGAGACCGAGGTAAAATGAAGACAAGCAATGAGTCAACTAGGTTAAAAGGTAGGGTTTTTACATTTCTCTTAAACATTATCTGTGATTTGGGATGTTTTGATAGCAAGAGACGGGGCATTCCATTCACGTGGAATGCCCTGTTGTACAAAAGTCCACTTTAGGTAAAATGGCTCCAACTCTTATTATAGACCTGTACCACACAATTTCTGTTGATGGCAATGGCTGAGCAGCCAGGTTTATCTTATGAGGGATAAAAGGACAGTAGGGAGGTGTGAGAAACGTGACTGTCTCCCTAGCTAGTCCCTGGGGAATCTGTCATCCAGGTGGCCAGGACACTGCCATCGCTATTGGATCTAGTTCCTGGGGGTGGACCAGTGAGGGAAGATTACCTGGATGGGGTGTCCTTGGGGAGTGGGAGTGGGACACAGACGGGCGAGACGCGGCATTCCCCTTCTTTCAACACCTTTTACTCATCCTACCACGTCGGAAATTCCTAAACACCGCCCCCACCCGTTTTCCAAACTAACACATTCGCACAACACGAAAGACAACAGACTAACACCAGAGCCGTTTACCTGATGTGCCCCAATACCAGGGTCAGACAGAGTCGGGCAGTTGACCATAATCACACACACACGTGACGGCCCTTTCCCTTTCCCACAGGGCTAAAAGGTGGAGCACAGGACAAGCAAGGCAGACCGCACGACATAAGAGCTAACTCAACACGGCAGTTCAAGAGAAGGCAAAGGACGGCCTTAAGAAGGCAAAGAATGGCAAAAAAAAGAGTGGAGGCCCCAAGTTGGTACTTAAGTGCCCCTACTGTGCACTACCAAGGCTATGGACTACCCCGTTGTATAAAGAAGACACAGTAGTTGGTAGAACATGTCCACTGCCACCAGCAATAACTCTGTGATTGTCTATGTGACTAAAAAGTCACAAGAGTAGAGTAAAGGGGGATACTAAGTATCCCTTTGGCACTCCACTGAAGGTGGTTTGTGCCAGTCTATCAGACAATAGAGTTTTGTGAGAGACATAAGTTTCTGATGCTTGTTAATCTGCTTAGAATCGCATGCTGTGCATATAGTCCAACATCTAGTGGTAACCGCGGAGTATTGCATCTTGTCCTTCGGGGACCGAAAGGGCACGTCGGCATAGGCGTGTCTGTAACATTATCCGTGACATGTAGTGTACCCAAAATCCCTCACGTGCCGAGGTCAGATTGTTTTTTTTTCCGCCCAGATAATTGGTCGCCCTACAGTGGATCTCTTTCAGAAGAGACATTGTTTATTTTATACCGACTTGTCAGTTATTCCCCGTTAGGTCACTTCAGTCACAAGAACATCTTCGATGAAGACTGCGGGGGATTCATCTACGGCGGTGGATTTCGGCACCTAAGATCTGGAGGCCAGACTTTCCACGTGGTCGGGCCCTCTTGCCGACCTCTACAGTAGGGAGAGTGGGGTCGGGGTGGCCATATTTTTGGTATGTCTTTCCTCCTTTCCCCTCTTGGTCTGGTCATCTTCCCCTTCGGCTATGGAAAGGACTCCTTTTAGGTTCTGCCCCAAGTGTAGGGTCAGATATCCTTGGAAGGACGAACACAGGACGTGCAACGCCTGTCTCCCCTTAGAGCACGACGAAAAGCGGTGTGCGACCAGCAAACTCCTTCGGCCTAAGACCCTTAAGGAGCGCCATGTAAAGTGGTGGGCCGTGTACGGTATGTCGTGGATGGAACCCCTTCCCCACCGCCACACCCGCTGAGAGTGACAGAGGCACCTCAGATGACCAAACATCCGTTGCGGATGTAATAGACCTCGAGGCGGACACCTGTAGATCTGCAACGCCCGTCCCCGACCCTTTAACGCCTGACTCTGGTCTCGCTGCAGGGACAACACCTGGCGACAGGGGCGTACAAACGCATCACACTAAGCATACAACCCCTACACCGGTTTTGACGTCCTTGTCGAAAAAGGTGAGGGCGCCAACAGGGCCGCCGAAAATTTCGATGGTTTCCTCGGATCGCGCAGATCCAAAGCCTTCCCTACATCCGCAACATAGTCTTGCAACTAGGCAATCTAAATAAAGTAAGGGCTCTACTCCAAAAACTTCACACGTCGAAGCGCGGAAATCCAATGCTGCTACGGTCCCGAAGGCCGCGGTAGGCCCGAAAGCTACGACTAGGCCTCTAGTCGAAAAACCGACCTCTAGGCCCTCTAACGCCGCGGAAGGTAATATACCTACCGTTAGACCATCGGAGCAATTATCTCACGCTGATTCAGTGATGATCGAAGACCGCATCGAGAGGATTACGGGGGCAGTGGGACTTATCCCGGTTCTGCCTAAAATCATGGGGCAAGCCACGGAAAATTCGGATGCCGTTTGGGGCCCCGATTCTCACGATACTTATAAAGATAGCCAAGTGCCTCTTTCCGACACCCTAAGACTCTTTTGGATGCTGTCGGGCAGAAGATTATATTTATCCTCCCGTAAGCCCGTCTGGGTCTCGAGGGGTGTATGGACCGGCTGGAGAGAATTATCCGTTTTTCTGATCACCCATCCCCGAAAAGGTCTTGTGGAGAGCCTAACCCTCAATTTTCTTCTCACTATCAAGAAGATCAGCCTTCTGTCTCAGTCCAACAAGACGACATTGTCCACATGGACACCTATAGGGTCATTTACAATGAAGAGGAAGAAGCTTCATTTCTACAAAATTATGAGGAAGAACAGCAGGGTACCCCAGACAATTGGGAAGAAACCCAGCAGGATGGAACGGACCCATGGACACTGCCACATCAAGTTCAGGACACTGATGTATTGTGTTTGGACTTCCCTCCATCCACTCCGGCTCGTCAGGCCTCGTCTGTAGATGACCAGATGGCCTTCAACTCTGTGTTGAAAAAGGCAGCTGAACATTTTCAGATCTCTACTCGAGAGGCGGTGCCTGAGCAGGATTTTGTAGAGGATCTCCTTAAGGAAAACCCTCCATCTGGCCAAGCCATTCCCCTCCTTAATTCCATCAAGAGAAGGTTGGCCCCCTCCTTGGTATCACCAGCTCAAACTCGGGCAGTGAACCCAACAGTCAAAAAATTGTTTCGGCCGTCTCCTTCCGACCCTCTATACATTAAAGGGCATGCCATCCCCGACTCTCTGATATTAACTACCACCCGAAAAAGGGCAGGGGTACCCCTTGCCACGGGGGAGGCACCTCCGGACAAGGAATCCAAGAGGCTGTATGCTCTAGGCAAACCAGTCACCTCGGCGGCCGCATACACTACACGAACGGCAAATAATACCACGCTATTGGCAAGCTATGCTGACGCTCAATGGAACCTGCTCCAGGAAGGCCTCCAAGAGGTTCTAGAACCCATCAAATCCAAGCTTCTCGCTATTATAGTCGAGGGAAGACAAGTGAACCAGAATTTGATTAAAAACACCCTGGACACAGCGAAAACAGCAGGCAGGGCTCTGGCCCAAGGGACCCTACTAAAGACACGCTTGGCTGCGTACTTCAGGGTTTAAACCCGTAACGCAGGAGTCTCTCATCAATAAGCCTATTGAGGAAGCTAACCTCTCCGGGAAAGCGGCTGAGGAGGCCTTGGAAACGGCCAAGAAGGAGTATGAGACTCACAGATCACACAAAAACCTTCCCCCCCAGAGAGGTAATAACTCTCGGCGGTCCTTTCGAGGGCAGTCCCGTGCAGGTCAAAACAATTATGGCACGGGGAATTTCAACACAGGACAAACTTCAGGAAGCCCCGCATACAACCCTTCAAGGGGCTATAGGGCCATAGGGCTAAATGGGAATAGGGATGGAGCTAATAACGGTACCGCAATTTGCGGAACCGTTATTAGCTGTGAAGTCCCTTAATGGGTCCCGTCCTTAACACCTGGTAAAACCAGGCGTTAGGGAAGGGACCCGCTAAGGGACCTCAAAATAGGGTGGTAAGGGATTACCGGTGCCGGTAATCCCTTACCACCTACCGCGTAATGAGGCCCATTGTGTCGGTCTTCGCAGAATGGGGCTTCCCAGAGATCGACCTGTTCGCAACTCGGGAGAACGCCTAATGCTAAGACTACGCCTCCAGGTACCCCCAGAACCGCTCCAAGGGGAACGGTCTCTGGATAACATGGTCAGGAAAATGTGTCTACGCTCCCTCCCACCCCGACTCCCCTTCTCTACAAGATGGTGCACAAGATGCACCAGGGACCAGTTACCATGATACTGGTGGCCCCCATGTGGGCCCACCAACCTTGGTTCGCTCATCTGATGGAAATGTCCCTCTCCCCACCAGTGAAATTACCCTGCCCGTACAACATGATGTTGTCTCAGGACGGGGGGAGACCCTACACCCATGCCCACAAACTCGGTATCTAGCAGCTTGGCTCCTGAGGTCATAGAGTTTGGACACCTACAGCTCCCTCAGAGGTGCATGGACATACTCCGGGAAGCTAGGAAACCGAACACACGTTATTGCTATGCCAGCAAATGGAAACGTTTTGTCATCTGGTGTAATTCCAAGGGTGTCAATCCCATTGATTGCTCACCCACACACATTGTGCTGTACCTAACCCATCTATTGGACACTGGGTTGGTCTTCAATTCCCTAAAGGTTCATCTGGCTGCACTGTCAGCCTACACCACATAACGACAAAAGGTGTTGTGGTGGAAGATACAGGCCTTTATGGAAGGGGTTAAAAGGATTTATCCTCCCATTTCTCACCCAGCTCCTGGGTGGGACCTAAATGTGGTTTTCAGACTCATGGGAGCTCCCTTTGAGCCTATGCATAAAGCAAGTCTAAAAGACCTGACTTATAAAACAGCCTTCCTGGTGGCTATCACTTCTATCAGAAGGGTTAGCGAACTACAGGCACTTTCTGTTCTAGACCCCTTTGTCACAGTCCACAGGGATAAGGTAGTTCTGCTGACGCACCCCAGGTTTGCACCTAAATTCATATCGAGGTTCCATGTGAACCAGTCGATTTGAACTACCTACCTTTTTCCAGAATCCCACTAGCGTGGCCGAAAGAAGCCTACACACACTAGATGTGCGCAGGGCAGTCATGTTCTACCCGGAGAGAACTAAAACACTGAGGAAAACAAACCAATTTTTCGTTTCAGTGGCAGCTGGTAGGGAAGGAGACCCTGTCTCTAAATCAGCTCAAGGTGGATTGTCAAATGCATCACACTGTTACACTCTTGCTAAGAGAGAACTACCCTTCAAGCCTAGAGCACACTCTACTCGAGGCACTGGGGCATCCATAGCATTCATTGCAAATGTTCCCCTCAAGTCCATTTGCAAAGTGGCATCCTGGAGTTCTGTACACACGTTTACAAAACACTATTGCCTAGACACTCATTCTAGGTCTGATGCTCAGGTGGGACAAGCAGTGCTAAAAAAGCTTTATCTACTACTCCTTCTCACAACCCACCTCCAACTCCGGGTACTGCTCACTAGTCTATGCACAGCATGTGATTCTGAGCAGATTAATAAGCATCAGAAGACATGCATTACCATAATAGCATTTCTGATGATTATATCTGCTTGGATTCACATGCACCCTCCCTACCTCCACGCCCGGGGTGGAAGGAACATAGACGTCTTACTACTTTCTCTCTTTGGCCCAGTCTTGGACAGCATGTACTTTGCTGTGTAAGGGCTTGATCTCCCCTCATCCTACCTCATGACCAAAGTAGACCACTTTACTCTGACCAACTTGGCACTTACTTGCTTTGATGGTCAGATTGGCCTGTTGAAGGGCCTGCAGCACATGTCCCAGGTTGTCGAGATGTTCTTCCCTGCTAGGGCTGGCCATTGTCAAGTATGCCATTCAGATGTTCTCTAACCCATTCAGAACATGGTTAACCATTCCCTGGAATGTGGCAGGTGCATTCGTTAAACCAAAGGGCATGATCTTAAACTGGTACAAGCCATTTGGAGTTGAGAATGCCATGACTGACCAGTTCAAGGAGAAGATAACAATCTGCCAATAACCACTTGTTGGGTCAAAAGTACTGAGGAATTTTGATGAGCCCAGCTTATCAACTAGTTAATCTGTCCTTGGCAAGGGATGGGCATCAGTCCTGGTGACTGCATTTAATGCCCTATAGTCCACACAGAATCTAAGTTCCTTAGTTCCTGCCTTTGGTGCTGACATAACTGGGCTAGCCCATGGACTTGTGGAATGTTCAATCACTCCAAGGTCAAGCATCTTATTGACCTTCTTTTATGTGATTCCTCACATTATCCGACATCCTGTAGCCCCTGCTTTTAACAGGTACACCATTACCATCACCAGTGTCAGTGTCATGCTGGCCCCAAGGGGTCAAGCCTGGTGTAATTGAGAACACAGAAGGGTGAAGTGAGTTAACAAAGCTTTGCATTCCTCCTGCGGCTGCATTGTCAGATTATTAGAGTTTTTCCCCTTCTAATGACCCATCTGAAGGGTGTCCTCTTAGTAGATCTGGGAGAGGCTCACTCTCCTCTCCTTCTTGATCAGAAGCTAAGAGCAAAGCTCCTATCTCTGGTCTTCAAACATAGGCCTTCAGACGGTTGGCATGAAAGACCCTAGGGACCTCCTTGGGGTTGCCCAAGTCTACCAAATAATTGACCTCTCCAAGTTTTCCCACAACTTTCAAGGGTCCTGTCCGTTTGTCCTGTGAGACCCTCTGTTTTACTGGGGCCATTATGAAAACTTGTTGGGCTGGAGTAAACTCCACCATGTTTGCCTTCTGGTTGTGCTATTGCTTAACCAGAGTTTAACTAGCTTTCAAATTCTCAGTAGCCTCTCTCATCATAAGTGTCATTCTCTGTATGAGGCCAAGCCCATAGTCAGTAATCCAGTCTTCTTAACAGGCCCTTTGACTGCACACATTTATTTGGTAGCACGGCAGAAGAAAAGCCTGGAGAAACTGCAGACCTCCAAAGCAGCAGCCAAATCCCTTGGCGCTGCTATTAGACCGCCACAAAACCGCCCCACCGGAACACCTTGGAGGTGTAGGTCCTTTTGCTCTTACTCCTCAGTTGGAAGGGGAGAGGACAGTCAAATCAAAGAGGTCAAAACGGATTCCCCCGTGGTGGATGGGGAAGAGGTCCTAGGACTGCCCAGGCATCGGCTACTTTACCGTCCGCCACTGCTCCAGCCACCTCAAAACCTCTCTGAGGCCTTAGTTTCCAAGACCCCGGTGAAAGGCAGACTCTCACTGCATCTGAAGGAATGGTGGTAAGGCATTACTTCAGATGCATGGGCATTGAAAACAGTTGCGCAGGGTTACTGCCCACCCTTTCTAAAAAATGTTTTTTAAAAAAAACAAACAGCCATCCACCGGGGGAAAGCTCTTTCAAAGTTCCAGATCCACCCCTTATGCAGGAAATCCTCACCCTACTAGAGAAAGGTGCTATAGAACCAGTACCTGTAGCGGAGAAAAACAAGGGTTGGTACTCCCTGTACTTCCTAATTCCCAAGAAGGACGGAGGATTGAGACCCATTTTGGACTTAAACAAATTCCTCAGGAAGGACAAGTTCAAGATGGTTACCCTTTCTCAGATCCTTCAGGCCCTCCAGCTTCAGGACTGGATGGTGCAATTGGACCTTTAGGATGCTTAATTTCATGTGCCAATCCATCACAAGTACAGACAGTACCTAAGGTTCGCTGCTGGCGGTTCTCATGATCAGTTTCGAGTTCTGCCATTTGGGCTGACCTCCGGCCAAGGGTTTTCACTAAGTTGATGGTGGTGGTGGCAGTGAGTCTCAGAAGAGGTGGGATTCACTTCTACCCCTACCTGGATGATTGGCTGATCAGGGCCTCATCCCCCAAACAGGTCCTGGAACGTCTCAGCTACACCGGTCATTCTCTCCACGGACTGTGCGTCTCCCTCAACTTCAAGAAGACCCACATGATCCCATCTCAAAGGCTTCAATTCATTGGAGTAGTCCTAGATGCGTCCTTGGGAAAAGCCTTGGCAACAGAAGTGAGGTCTCAATACATTCTGCAGATGGTCACCAAATTTCAAAGTGCCCAGGGTCTCCTGGCATTCGACTTTCTGACATGGCATCCTGCATTTTTCTGGTGCCAGAGGCATGCCTGCGAATTAGGTCTTTCCAGTGGGCTCTCAGGACTCGATGGTATCAATTCTCAGGCAGTATGTCAGATCTCCTTCAGGATCCAAGCAGGGTCGGAAAGGATCTCCTGTGGTGGTCCTGCAAGGACAACATTCTGAAGGGAGAACATTTTTGCCAGCCATAGCCGGAGATCAAGGTAGTAACAGACGCCTCACTCACAGGGTGGGGAGCACATACCAACGATCTGTAAATTAGCAGTCATTTGTCTCCATCTGAGCCTAAACTACATATCAACTTTTTGGAGCTGAGGGCAATAAGACTAGCGCTGAAGGCCTTTCTGTCCTCTGTGAGGGGAAAGAATTTCCTGATAATGACAGTAGCCATGTACTACCTCACAATAGAGGAGGTGTAGGGTCACTACCACTGTGCAGAGAGGTAATGCAGCTCTGGTTCTGGGCAATTCAAGAAGGAATCTCCCCATCGGTAGTTCACCTAGCTGCAGTTGAGAATATGGCGGACTCTCTGGGCAGGCAGAGCTCAGTCTCCCACAAGTGGGAACTAGCTCAGGAAGGCCTTCAAGAGATCTTCACCCTTTGGGGAACCCCTCAAGTGGATTTTGTTTACGAGCCGTGTCAACCGGAAATGCAAACTGTTCTGCTCCAGGGAATTTCCCCCAAGAGGAGCTCTAGGAGACGCGTTTGTGGTGGACTGGGAGTTTCCACTCCTGTACGCCTTTCCTCCAGTCCCTGTCCTTCCTCACATGATCAGAAGGTTGAGAAAATTTAGGAAATCCATGATCCTAATTGCTATAGATTGGGCCTGGAGGACATGTTACCCGGACCTTCTGGACATGTCCATCTGCCCTCCAGTACTTCTTCGACAAAGCGAGGATCTTCTCTCGCAAGAGGAAGGTCTGGTTCTCCATCCAGAGGTCCAGACAATAAGCCTCTCAGAAACCATGCTTAAAGGCTAAAATACAAAGATTGGACCTCCCGGATGACGTAATGGAGATTTTGCTTTCGGACAGAAGGCCAGCAACTATGTCTTTGTACCACGGCCGTAGGAACAAATTCTACAGCTGGTGCAGAGAGAAGAATGTTGATCATTTTACATGTAATACACCTATGTTAACCTTTTTGTTACACTTATCTAATTTGGGGCTCCAGATTGGTACTATTAAAGGATATCTTGCAGCGCTTTCTATATATAAGCACACTTTGGAGGAGTTATCTTACTTCAAAATTCCTCTAATACAATTCCTAAAAGGATTGACAAATGTTTTCCCTCCGATCCCTTTTCAAGTCCCAGTTTGAGATCTCAACTTGGTGTTGAAATTCATGATTTGTGACCCTTTCGAGCCTATACACTCCTGTCCTTTAAGCAATCTTCTTAGTGGCCATTACATCTGCCCGAAGGGTGAGTGAACTTCAGGCCTTATCCTGCACACCTCCATACACTATTATCTATAAGGACAAGGTGGTCCTTAAGGTGAAACCCACCTTTTTACCCAAAATTGTATCTGAATTAAATCTTACTAGAAAATAACATTACCATCATTTTACCCTACTCAGCACCCTGAGAATGAGGAGAGGCTACACAGGCTTGATCCTATATCACCAGAATGGCAAAACTAAGACAAGATGAGCAACAGGCCACAAGTTGGGCATGGCAATCACCAAACGGACTTTATCCAGATGGATAATAGTGGCAATATCTGAATGCTACAGACTGGCGGGAAAAGAACCTGCAGAGGGCCTTTGGGCTCACTCGACCAGGTGCATGGCTACTTCCTCTGTATCACAGAGGGGAGTACCAATTAAAGAAATGTGTGCGGTGGCCACATGGTCGTCCGTACACATTTTCACCAAACATTACAGTTTAGATTCTTCTTCAAGCCGGGAATGCGTATTTGGTAAATCAGTGTTTTATTCTGTGCACACATACATATGAGACCTCCTAAATTGTCATGAAAAATTCTGACTCCCTCCTCCAGGAATACTAGAAATGCTTTGGGAGTCTATCATAACATAAGGAATACATGGGGGGACACAATCCATTAGAAGAAAAAAGTTACTTAACTCTGGTAACGTTCTTTCGATTGGATGTTCCTCCACATGTTCCTTATCGCCCCTCCCAACCTACCCTGCACTAGAATTTGCTTTGCTTTTACAGTCTGCGCTCTCTCAGGAGGAGTAACTGTCATGTATGGGATAAATCCTACATTCGTAAAAACGGAACTGAAGCCAATGGATGCTGCGCCTGCTACATATGCCTTTGGTGATGCTGACATCGAGACAGAGGCCTCCGAGGGACATCGATGCACAGTGCTCTCTGCTGAAAATGTTTTCCGAAGCAGCTAAACTGGATATTGGAAATAACATAAGATGAGAAATAACTGGGAGGAACATCCAATCGAAAGAACGTTACCAGGGGTAAGGAACATTTTCTTCTTACCAAAGATTGTGTTTGAGTTCCATTTAACTCAGAAAATAGGTTTACCTTCATTTTATCCTTCTCCGTATCCTGAAAAGGAAGAGGAGAAATTACACAGGCTTGATCCAAGGTGTGCACTTCGTTTTTACATCTCCAGGATGTCTAAGACCGGGTGACCAACTTTTTGGAGGCTTCACAGGCCACAAGTTGGGTATATCAATTTCGAAACAAATTTTATCAAGATGGATCATTTTAGGAATATCTGAATGCTACATATTAGTGAGAAAGTATCCTCTGGAGGGTCTTGGAGCTCATTCGACCAGGGGCATGGCTACCTCCTCTGCCTGACACAGGGGTGTCCCAATTAAAGATATTTGTGCGGCAGCCACATGGTCATCCGTACACACCTTTACCAAACACTATAATCTGGATTCTTTCTCAAGCAGGGAAGGTTTATTTGGAAAGGCAGTGCTACATTTTGTGCACACAGTTACTTACCCATGGTAACGTTCTTTCGACTGGATGTTTGTCCCACATATTCCTCATCACCCCTCCCAATCTGCCCGCAGTAGAATTTTCCATGTGATTACAGTTTTCGCTCTTTCAGGAGGAGTAACTGTCTGGTGTCAAAGCCTATACACGTTAAAAACGGAACTGAAGCCAACGGTCGCTGCATGCGCTTTATACCATCGATGACATTGAGGACTCTGAGCGACATCGAGTCGACACGCTTCGCCCTCTGCGAAACTAGATATGGATATATAAGATGAGGAATACGTGTGAGGAACATCCAATTGAAAGAACGTTACCATGGGTAAGTAACCTGTTAATCTGAGGCAGTACATAAGCTCTACTCTTAGTAGAAGGCTGTACCAACTGAGGATTTGGGTAGCATGTACAGAGCAGCCAGGTTTATTTTAAGAGGGAAAGGGGACTGTAGCTTGGTATAAACAAATTGTAGCATACATATGATCCAAATAAACACTATGTATTGTAAAAATAAAGGGTTTATTTAAATGCAAGTAGTCCAAGATCATTCTTGGGTAAGTGTAACGAAGGTGCTACCAGCCTTCATAGGTTGACATGCTAGGTTTATTTCCAGCTTCATAGGCATCTTTACAAGCAGTCAATCAGGTTACATATAATTTACAAATGAGACAATAAAACGCTGGCAGCCCATCACCCAGGCAGAGGGCTCACCAACTGACCAGGTTAGAACATCCACCCATGCATTCCATCACTCAGGCATAAACACTCCAAATGACATCACAACATTCCTTCTGCAAAGCCATGCCATTCACAACACATCTCTTCCCCTTACATTGCACATAACACACAGCAAAGCATTACACAACACATCTCCCTTCTTCCGACAACAGCGCAAAGCATTACACAACACATCTCCCCTCTTCCGACAACAGCGCAAAGCATTACACAAGACACCTTCACACACACCAACATAAGACATTCACACCGACTCACATCATCCGGGGTAGCACCTAAGACGTGCTTTAACAGTCTACCATTCGCCTCCTACCCGATGCACAGGCCAGGCACACCGGGACCAACACCCAATATCCCTGTCAAAGTCAGGACCCTGATGAGGGTGGAAAGAGTCATAGAAGGGCACACAGTACAGCTAAAAACGGCTGCACCGCATGTGCACAGAGAATAGAACAAAATGTATTTGTGGTAAATAAACCACAAAGTCGGGGTAATGCGTGGCAGTACAATGCCTAATACCATAGACGCACCCACACCAAAACCGGGGGTGCTACCACTCGTACACACATACCCCTATCCATGCGTGACTTATACTGCAGTCACAGGCCTACACCTACTGGGGGCGCGACCACCCAGATACCAAAATATTCACCTTTCATGACTGACCTCAGTCAAACCCCAACAATGGGTGGCGCTACCACCTCACTCAACCATACGTGGGATAACCATTATAGTCATGCCCCGACATATCTGGTGGTGCTACCACCATAAAACACGTACACTGTTTAACCCTGTGCGAATCATCACAATCACGCCCATACTGTACTGTACTGAAAAAAAATACAACATTAATGCCCATCCAACTCTATAACGTTAACCATGCAAAAGTCACTTCTCGCCCACTCTCAATGATCACCACCACTGCTACTTGGATCAGTACCAAACGTATCGCAGAAGATCCATATCCCAAGAAAGAAAGCTGAATTCCATGCTGTACTCTGAAGACTCCCCTTCTGCAATCGATGCTTGACCAAAATGTCAAAACATAAGGCAATCTCTGCACATACTTTTCTTGTGCCGCCAATCCTCAATGTGCCGACATGACTCAATACCTTAATTCCTCATGGGGTTGCTCGCCACACTGGTTATGCATGCCGAAACGCTCCTGCCTGTCCGAATGTGCATCGAACCACTTGTCTATCACTTCCTGATTACGTTGGGACGTATAAGGTCCCTTACTCAACTGTGCCGCTCATTCCTTTTGCACAACAAATCCACACCACGCCGGGCGAAGAACACTGCATTGTTCAACTGCGCCCCGAGTTCCATGGAATCACCAACTCCCTACACCGCCACGTCTGTCATCATTGGCACATACGACGCAGGGGATCTAAGACCTCTCCAAGTGGAACCGTCACAGCCGGTGGGCGACACTGAACTCAGAATGCCTGCCTGCCTGTGTGATGTGCTTGTTTTCCAGCCAAGAACGTTTTTCCATCTTTCAGGGAACTTCCACACCTGACCAAGAATTTCATGCGAATCACAACGCATAAGCACCACAACCCTTTTCCGTCTTCAAGGGGACTTCCACACCCGATCATGAAATTATGCATAACAGCGCATAAGTATCAAGTCTCTACATCATATAAATCAGTCAGCGGCCACAACTTCATTCTTTGGGAGGCGCCGTAGTAATATGGAGCCATCAATTTACCTCCAGATGGAACTCTCAATGCGTATCAGCACCTCTCCATTCACCTTCGCACTTTCCACTTCTCCCCCTTCCATGCACTTGTCCCCTCGCCCCTCTCCCATGCACTTGCGCATTCTCAATGTCACTGGGCCTAGTAAGATCGCTGTTTTGTTCTCCTCTGTTCCCCTCCCTTGCCTTGTCGCGCTCTGAAAGACTTGTGTACGAGCGCGATAGAAATAACATATCAAACCTTCAGGGTAAGCTCTTGTCCCCTTCACCATCCCTCTTGAATACTTCATCCAGCTTAATATGGAGACCAGTCAACCTGAAGGTCCTATAATCCGCCCCTGCCATGTCCTGGGTGATGGGCCTTACTTGTTCTGGGACCAGTGTGTCCTCTTGCCTTTGCTTCTGCACCCCCCGCAGCAGGTTCTCCAGCTTAACTGCTTCTTCCAACACGCAGGTTCCTTCTCAGTAAGACCAACTCGTCGCCAATGTAACGAAGCAGCTCCCAGCCTCCTTAGGTTGACATGCTAGGTTTATTTCCAGCTTCATAGTAATATTTACAAGCAGTCAATCAGGTTACTTATAAGTTACAAATAGGACAATAAAACACTGGCAGCCCATCACCCAGGCAGAGGGCTCACCAATTGACCAGGTTAGAACATCCACCCATGCATTCCATCACTCGGCATTAACACTCCACATGACATCACAACATCCCTTCTGCAAAGCCGAGCCATTCACAACAGTAAGTAAGTTCTATAACTTCATATAAACGCAATCATAAAAACCAACTCAATACTTATGGTTTGCAAACCAAGGTATTAACCGTATTTAGAGAAGCAATAAAGGTGAGTTAAACCTAATGTTATACATTCAGGATAGTAATATACTGTTCTTGGGGGAATAAGACCAGGTTAGATATACTTTTATAATACAATCAGTATTTCAAGGGTAGTTGTCATGCAGTGACACACAGTTATGAAATCGCATTATAAACCAACCCTGTTACAAGTATACACCTTGCAACATTACTTTTTAGAACTCTGTTCAGATCTAGTAAAACAACTCATTTACTTTCTGGAGAGGCCTTAAGCTACTCCACTGTAAGTATGAACACTCTAACTATTTTACAATGCAGTAAGCAAATCTGGGAAAGCAAAATCCTTTTACACGTTAAGAAAGACACAATGTATTTCAAGGTAAGTAATTTACCTCTTGGCACATAACTATCCTTTATCTAATAGCTAGTTATACCCTGTGTACTTTTAAGAAGTGTATAATATAGTTTCTAATGTAAGAACTTTATGAAACTATTTTAGAATAGCACCAAAGCAATTCAGGGAAGCACAACCCAGGGTTACAAGTTTAGATGAGAATCAGCTAATCAACGTTAGTCAGACCTATATACTTTTCTAAGGAGCCTCCAGCTACTTAAAGGTAGGTATACACCCTAAAAGTTTTAGATCTGTATAAAGCAGACCAGGGGAAGCAAATCTCAATGTTACACTTTGCCAATGAGACCATCTTATTCAAAGCAGGTAAACCCTATTGGTAAGCTTTTACACTCATTCAGTTAAGCAATGATAAAACAGTACTAACACATTACTTTTTAGAAGGAGGGAAACACCATTCAAAGTTAGTAAAGAAACTTATACACTTTTTAGAGGGGCAGAATGCAGCTCAAAGGTGAGCATAAACTTAATGACACTTTGTAACTTCTTCTTTCCAAGAGAGACAGTTACCACACTAACTTATTTAGCAAGTAAGTACTTTTACATGTGTTCTACTTTCAAGGCAGAATCCTTTTTTATCCGCTCCTTCCATAGTCTATTGAGTTCTCTCAGAATCAGAAGAGGGACCCCTGTAGTCTAGGTGCTAGCTGTAGGCAGGTTGAGCTAGGGTTCAGTTGCCGGAAAGTCAAAGTTCCACAGGAGATCTTCTTAAACAAGTAAGTATTTACTTTCAGAGTTAGTGTTCAGAGAGTTCACATAAGGCTCCCTATATGTGTTCCAGCATTAGGCCTGGCCAAGTGGTATGGGCAGACCCCTTACCTTAGGATAAAAGAAGAGCTTTGGGCTTGATGCGTTCAGGATGCAGTAGCACAGGACCCAGTCCCTGGATTCTTTATCTGGAGATGAAAGAACTGGACACTAGATGGGAACTTGCAGCAGTCAGAGGAGGCTTCCAGCAAAGGTTCTTGTCATGATTCCTGCCCCTCATGTCCGCAGCCCTCCAAGATGTCAGGCTGGAGCCAGGCCACGATCACCTACATGGCCCTCAAGGACCTCTCATCCCTCCAAAGACTCACTTGGAGTCAGACTTGGCGCTTGTGGCACCAGACTCACTCACGCCCATGGGATAACATTAGGGATTGGACTTGTAGTGCATTGATTGGGACAAGATGGATGCCCCCACATATTTTGGTTCCCAGAACTGCATGTGCAGTCTAGTCTTTTGGGTGTGGTTCAGGCCAGAGACACCTGGGATACCCAGAGACTTTTTAAGCCAAGCCCAGGCTGAGAAACGTGCTTTGTGTTTTCTGCACCTGCAGCGTGACACTCACCGTGTTCGGATTGGTCTCCAGTAGACCTGCATCTTTCTTCTGCGCTCAGCTCCTGCAAGAACACTGTTAGGAACAGCCTTACCTTGCGGCGCTTCTGCTCATCATTCATCGCTTCTTCTGTTCTGCTGTGTCATTCCCATCCCAGCACGCCACTTCCTAAGGGAAAGGGAAAAGAACAGAAAAAAGGCATTAGTAAGCATTCAGCAAATCTTCGCTTAGTTTTAAAGACTGTACGCGCTTCAAACGCTTGCCTGAATCCCAGCCGCTCTGGGGGAACTCTGTCTCCGGAACTTCTAATCCATCTGCAAGAGGGAAAAGACACTCCAGGTTAGCGTGGAAACATCTAGAGGCACCGCATTTCTTCTTCGTACGCTGAAAACGTTGCGGCACTTTAAAGACACAGAAAAAGAACTCAGTTCAATATAAATACGAAAGGGTTGCATCGCGCTCTCATTCACCTTCAGCGCTACTCTTCTCAGCAGCACGTCGCCATCCCCAGATGCAGGCCATCATCTAAGGAAGGAAAGGAACGAAGTTAGAGAACTGTTCAAATGACTCCTTATACTTGCCTGTCGGACTCTTGCCAGTGAAGTAACTAGATAGCAACGAGCCGACATCAATCAACACGCCCCTGCGCTGAAAGCAGGACGGAGAGCACACTTTCCAAGAAAACAAGGTGAGCTGTGGATCAAAGGGAAGGGTTGGACCCCGGTGAAGAAGGGATTCAAGCACACAGACAATAGGGAGTTAAACTCTACCAATCCTGTGTTTCAGGCCCAGTCTCCAGTCGATTAGACTCCAGGGAAGGGTTTGAGGTCGTAAGAGGTCAGAACAGGCTGAGTGACGTCTCTGTGGATACCAGGTGAGCGTTACAGTTCTTCATGGATTCTTGCGGCTCTGAATTTGGCGCCTTTTTACAGCAGTCTGATGAAGAACGTATATTGCTGGTAAGATTCTCTTCACTCTCTCGTTCCTGTAGTCTAGTGAGGGGCCTTCAGGCATTTGAATAATTTCTCTGGAGATCAGAAGACCAAGTACCTGTGCTCAGGCTCGAGGTCCCAGGGTATTAGCGTTTTGCAGCCCAGCAACGTCACAACACGTCATGGGATGATTCAAAATACAGGTCTTTTTGAGACTAGTGGATCCCACCACCCTCTGGGTAGGAATCGTCGCATTCGGGTACCCTGGTGTGATGCTGGAAATGCATTGGAGGGACAGGGCCTCCATATCCTTGTCTTTTATTGCTTTATCATGTATGTTCTGTCTTGTTTTTCGCACAGGAGTTCATGTGGTACTCCTGGCGGTGCAGCTCTTCCTCTTTTTGGTTTGGTGAACAGACCCTTGGGATACCCTTATGGCACCCATGAGTGGGAGTACGACCCTGTATTCGTAGTGTATTTTTTTGGGCACCTGCGTGTGGCCCACAGAGCAGGGTATGGGCTAGGTATCCCAAAAGACATTTGTCTTTTGGGATACCCAGGCCCTGCCATTGGAGTCAGTTGATTCCTGATAGGAAACAAAATGGGCCCTGTGGCTTCTTGCTTTCTATCACCTGTTACTGTGTTTTCCCGAAGTCCCGCAAAGCCCTGACTCTGTCCCTTCCCCCTGACTGGCTGTTGGGTGGAAGTTCCATATATGGTGGTGTGGGGAAGTCCAGGCCAGACCGGCTGGATCCCAATGACTGTATGTTGTGGGTACGCCCATGGGGTGGGACCTGGGTGAATGGAGTGTGTGACGAATACGCATTTCATGTTGTGGGTGTCTAGTATCTGGTGGATGACACAATGACTGAAACAGCCCTGCCCGAAACTGGTATGAATACAGTGTGGCGTGCTGAATGGCAGAGTGCTTGTCCGAATCCACATTCCGTGTTGGGTGTCTCTGGATGGAGAATAATGGTCTGAATGCACTGGGAGCCTGATTGGCTGCCTGACTGCCTGAATGCTCTTCTGAATGATTGGTTGCCTGAGTGTGACCCAGCAGAGTGAATGGGAGATCAACTGTATATCTGGGGGCCTTGCACTGATGGAAATCGTCCTGAAGCTGAAGTTGATACTTGATGCATAACCTTGAAGCCTGCTGGAAGAAGAATTGCTGCTGTTGTCCTTCGCTAATCTGCGTGACTGTCAAGGAACTGATCAAAGAGAGGACCTGGTTAGGAGACCACTTCTCAAGCTACACGGGACCATCGTGCACCAGCTGATCTTTGCCAAAGCTCCCTGGACGTCAGACCCTCTAAAGGAACCGCCGCGTAATCACGAAGTGAAGCACCCATACATTGAAGTCCATCACCGTCGACGACCGGAGCTGCAGTGCTCCTTTGCCTAAGAACATTGAAACCAGGACTCCCTTGCTCATCCTCGTCGACCGTTTTCGTCCTGCCGGAGAAAGTCAAGGCCGTCGACGACCCAACGCCCTTGCTAGGCCCAAGTTCTTCAGTAACTCTTTGCAGCAACGAACACTCGTCTAGGTGCACTGCACACCTCACCTAGCAGGACGTTTTCGACCGAATGTCAACGAGCACTGCAAGAACCAAAGCTGCTGCCGCAATGACTGTGTTCACCCTTTTTCTTCACCGACACTTGACGACCCGTGGCTCCTGCCTTAAAGGGAGTCCTCTCAAGAAGGGCCCGTCGACGACACATCAAACAACTCTACGAAACCAGGTACTTTGGTGTCGTGGAACCTTTTAGAAGGCCTCAAGACTATATTGGGCATAATTGGACTGGGTTTGTCGAATACGCTTTATTTAAAGGTTGCTCAGGCGGGGGGAGTCCTTGCACAGAACCGTCCCATGGTAGTGGGATAGACTGTTCTGCTATTGCTCGATTTAACCTGCATTCTTTCTGTGGTCTAGCGTTGATTCATCTTACAATCTGATTCATATGCTGTTTTGGGGCTGTTAGACATGGACGCATTCCAAAGGAATCAATAGTTAAAGAGTGGTACCACCTAGACCTGTATATATTTGCCAATATAGTATTGCCAGAGTACACAGTGTGTTATCGTGATTGTGTATATAACCTTGAACCTTATTTATATAAAGACTGTGTTTTCACTAACATAGTGTGTGGACATTCCTTTGTGGGTGCTTGGGGACTACACTGTACTTCAGAACCAGCCCGCATCACCTCCTGAGAGCTATCTCTCCCTACATTTTACAGTAAGGGGCGGTCTGGCTGTCCAATCGGGACAGCCAGCCATCCACTGAGAGTTGGTTCCTTTCATGCAAGGTGAAAGTCAAAGGGCTGCAGAGTTTTGAACTCCTCCCTCGCTGCCTGCCTTCTCAGACACTTTGGAGCCTAGGTAGGGAATACAAAGGATTCCTGCCGAAGACAAAACTTCCGCTGAGGTAGTTCCCGCCTAGAAAGAGCAAGACCTCAAACTACAAACAAATGAGAAATGGTGAAATTTAACAAAATTGCTACAGGTAAGTAAGCAAGGGGATACATTGTATCCCCACAGCACTCCACATAAGGTGGGGTGTACTGGCTCACTATATAACATGTAAAGGGGGATGAAAATCCCTCTTTACCCTTTGGGAACAGTAGTTCACGGAAGTACATCAAAGAGAAATTAACAGGGATGCCTAAAAGGGCAACCCAGTCTAAGCCCAAACGTTATAGAAAACTATCATTCCAACCCTACACTATGGAGAGACATAACAAGGTCACCCATAACAAGAGTAAAGGGCTAGGTGAGAGGGGGGAAAAAGATTCCCACTCACCTGGGGGCAAGGGAAAATAATCATCAAGTCCAGCAAAATGTTCTGGGGTTGACACAGGTCAGGCAGATTTATCACAAATATGAAAATTTTACCTAACATTGATGATCTCTTTATATTGGACCATATGCCATTTGGACTTCAAAGATCACTGCTGGCTATTTTAAAATATTTAAAGGACAAGTTTATAATTCCTAGTATAACCAAAATCGTGCTCAACCCCCTTGTTTTTAGTTGATTTGTATCCATACTTGAGTTTTGATTCCTAAATTGAAAGAAAGGCAAGGTATTGAATTGTAATAGATGTACATGTAAGGCAATTACAAAGATAGAATATATTGAACATTTCACAAACCATTATGGATGATAATGAAGGGCTTGATAATGGCCTATAGCATTTCTGGGTATGAGGCTAGCCTGGCTTATGATAACTTGATGAGCTTGATGCTAAAATATGGCAAGCTTATCCTAGGTGTACCGAACTCTGTACCTGTCCATAATATGAATCTGGAATTGGGTCTGACATCTTTGAGTACTATTGCATTAATTTACAGAGGTATGCTTTTTTTCTTACAATGCATGTGTTCAAATTCCGATATTTTTGTTAATTTAAAAATTGATGGGCGAAAAACAATGCTTATTACTGGAATATTTTCTTGTCCGATCTGTTGGTTCGTCTCTCGAATCTCAGGGACATGATTAGTAAACTACAGATTGCTTCTGGAAAAAAAGCACATTTGAGTTAATAAGTGAGGATATGTACAAATGAACCCCCAACAATAGCAAATTAAATTCCCAGCTATTCGCTATTCATTTGTATTACTTTTAAATGTGCAGCACTGTTTGGTGACCATACCATGCAGTGTTTTTCCGTTGGCAAAGCGTTCTTGTCGATTTTGTCAAAACTTGAATCATTTGAAACTATGCAGCATTTGCTGAGAGTATGCATAGAATTCTCACCAGCCCAGCATACATATCTTGGCAATTAAGTTTATCAATATGACTTTTGATACTTCTGAAGTTAAATGGATCCCTTCTTGCACATTAATATAAAATTTGGAAGTTTATTAACTAGGATTAAACTAAATTTGTCTTGGTTTTAATAGATATATTTCTTAACATATATTAACATAAGTGTGTAAAGTTTATCTATAACGGTATCACATCTTTTAAAAGATAAAAAAAATACTAGCATGGCCACGTGATCGTCTTGTGCACATTTATCACTTGCACAAAGGAGATATGTCTTTAACCCTTGCTATGTCCTGCTATGTCTTGTTTTGGTTTATTTTTAGATTGGTTAGTTTTGTAAATTGTGATATATATTCACTGAAAAAACTTTGTTAAAGCGACGTTATGGTTAAGTTGCACTTATAAAAACCTATGACATTCAGTAAAAAAACTTTGTTAAAAGGACGTTATGGTTACAAGTAAAATTGAAAACCCCCTGAAATTCGCCAGTTACGGTAAGCTAAGCAACCATAACTTGCACCACCACCGTGCACTGCTAAGACTAACACCCAGGACATCAAAGATGACATCACAAATATCATTGATGACATCACTGATGACATCACATGTCTAGCCCCTTCTTTTTTGCTCACTGCCATATCTAGGCCAGGTGGTTTTATTTACTGACAGTCAGAAACGTAACTTTCAAAAGGTATTACATTTATAGATCTTGCTATTCTCACATGTTCTTACACTACTTTCCTTAGAATTTAATCGCATCTTATGATGTACATATATAGGGGAAGAAGCAGGCCTGAAACACAGCAATCATTTTTGTGCGTGAATACAATCATGTATATTATACACAGTTGCTAATGATACTGCCTCTTGTTTGCTTACTTTACTCTCCATACATAAGCCCCATATTTGTATGCATTGTAGTCTATTTATGTTTTGTTTGTATTAGTAGAAATATGTACGAAATGATGCATTATTTACATTTTTTTTTTTAAAGCGCTCACACAGCCCGCAGGCATCGAGGCGCTGTTACAGGAATTGTTTGTTTTGTAGTTGAGTAATTGTTTTTCTCTTAGTTGCGTATTTAGAACGCGCTTAAACACCCAGTGGTTTCTAAGCGCGGACCGGACCCGGGGATCAAACCCGTGTTGCTTCGTGTCATCTTGCTTCCAAGGCACGCACGTTGCCGCTGTGCTATCCTAACTACTTAGTACATGTTTCACAGTATGGAAAAGTCTGATATATAATAAAACGGTGAATGCTTCTATAACTTTGGAAAATTACAAATATTGCACCACTGTGGTGTATGCTGCAGCCAATACCTACATTTCTGTATGAGTAGGTTCCTGTACTAGAAGGAACACTGCAATGGAATGTTCTTTAGAACACTACATTGCGTAATGAAGTATGTAGTTTATTACACATCTCCTGATAATCCCAATACTTTTTTGCCAACATTACATTCACAACCCCTTGTATGAAAAGTAAATGCACATGTGATGTCGTCAGTGATGTCATCAATGATATTTGTGACATCATCTTTGATGTCCTGGGTGTTAGTCTTAGCAGTGCACGGTGGTGGCGCGAGTTATGGTTGCTTAGCTTACCTTTACTGGCGAACTTCAGGTTTTTTTTCCGATTTTACTTGTAACAATAACGTCCTTTTAACGTTTTTTACTGAAGGTTTTTATTAGTGCAACTTAACCATAATGTCCCCTTAACACAGTTTTTTCATTGAATTTCAAAGTTATGTATTAGTCCAACTTAACCATAACGTCCCTTTTTAACAACGTTTCATTCAGTGAATTTCATAGGTTTTTACCAGTGCATGCTATTTTCCTACAATCTACTAACATACTTAACAAATATAACAATATTTGTGTCCAATTTACAAAGTGTCACCTTAAAACTCTGACTTCATTGCGGAACTTCCGGACAGTGCCACATAACCATACGCTGGTGCGCGGCATAATGACGTGTCCAAGAACACGTCTGCACTTAACGATAAAATCTGTGCTTTCGCGGATAGTTCAGAACTGCATTTTCTACTGATCTAGGAACTTTCTACTTCAAAATTTCCCTTGCACAGATCCAACACCTATTCCTACTCATTATCCATTAACAATCTAGTACACAGTACATACTTTTAGCAAAACTGCTATTTATTTTAAAATGTCATCAGCTATGGCCATCCCTCCTCCCCAAGAGTCACCACCACTGCTGTAATCAAGGAGTATAAGAAACACTGCCCCCTACCTTAGAAATAACACATGCGCAACGTTTTCCCCTGTCCACCTGCTCCTCCATATTAGTGTTTGGTGCCTCTTCCCTCATTTCCCTCCCCACCTTTCTTTCTTAGCTCACCTGCCAAAAAGAAATGCATCCAAAAACAAAAGAAGAAATGTTCCTTTAGGAACCACCGTTCACAGTTAAAAAATAGAACTAAACAAAACGTATGTACTCCATCTACTTTACATTTCTCAGTAAAGTACATAGAATCAATAAGATTTTCCAACATTACCATTTGCATTTTGTGTTATGCTAATGGGAATATTGTGATATTGTGGCGTTCATCGTCCGGGACTGAAACGGTGGGTACCGGCCCAGCAGCCCAAGTTATCAGCCCAAGCGCGATGGTGGATAACGAGGTCTCCGGACCATTATCCCCCCCATTCCAGCCAATGAGGGGTGAACGCCATTAGCACTGTAGGTTCCCAAAGCAGGAACCTGGGGTGCCAAAAAAGGATTTTCCTTCCTACACCGGGATGCCAGGAAAATCCTTTTCCAAGATGGCCACCATGGAAAGGGAAGGTGGGGTTCCATACAGGGTCCCTCTTCGCTTTCCATGGCAGCCTGCAAAAGGCGAAGAGAAAACTCTATGACCATATTACTACGAGCACATTTTTCTTCCCTTTCAAACCTATCCCAATTTCAAACACATTTTCCACAAAGCCGGTCCCAGGTGGACATGGCCACTTTAACCCCATGTGTTGTCCCCCGTGATCATAGCCAGTAGCCAGATGGACCGGATCATGACCTTATTCCATGACCCAGGCAATCTGGCCACTGCCCATGGCTACCGGCTATACCTCAGTCACCAAAAAGGTATATCACTATTTTTTGTACCTACATTATGACACTAGTTCAAAAATTAAACACGGGCACATTTGCAAAACCATGCTTTCAGATCCTTGCCAATGCTCCTTCCACAAGTTTGCTGGAAATCCACACATGTTTTTTTTTTTTCGAAAGTGTCAAATGTATGCACATAAAATAGTCATATAACCTAGCCCCCACTTGACAAAATCCATATAGACTTTATGAAAACATTTATATCTAGATCTAAAATCTTTTTGCAAACATTTGTGTAGATTTGTTAAATTGCACCCCATTTATAAGCCTTTAAAATAATTTGGGACCTCCATCTAATTTTGCCCCCTCTTGACAGAATGCCACCAAACTTCGCAAACACATGTATATCTAGATCTATTATCAGTTTGCCAAATTAGGTGCAGATTCGTCAAATGGCACCTCATTTATAATCCTTTACATTATTTTGAGACACCCACTCTAATTTTGCCCCCTCTTGACTTTGCAGACACATTCGGAATCAGCTCAAGAATAAAACTGCAAAATTACATGCAGTTTAATGAAGTGGTGCCAAAGT
Organism: Ambystoma mexicanum; assembly: GCF_040938575.1. NCBI lineage: Eukaryota > Metazoa > Chordata > Amphibia > Caudata > Ambystomatidae > Ambystoma > Ambystoma mexicanum. The sequence continues at coordinate 1,608,151,328 of NC_090932.1, forward strand.
TCTAAGCCATCCAAGAACTGCTTTTCACCAACCGTGTAATGCTGAGGTGTCCCCGAACCTCACAGGACTGTTCGCGAACATCCGAACTGTTTGCGGCAAAAAAAACGCAGGTTTTTTGCCTCTTGCAGCCATATCCCATCCCATCCCATCCTCAACACCCCTCACCTCTCCAGAGATTATTTGATGAGTTTGACAAGTGCAAAGTTGTGGTTTTTTAATGTTTTTACCGCGATGTCAGCTGCTGTCCGTGAATCCAAGATGGCGGGCGCATTGAAAAAATGTGACGCACCTCCCGCTTCGCTCCAACCGATCAGCGAACACGTCGCATGTCTGCGGACATGACGTAAGCCAATTGGGCAATCAGTGTCCTGTCCGCGAAGCGGACATAGGTATCACTTATTTCTTTAGACCTACTTTTTGGTCATTTAAAAAAAAAATACTTGACGGATTTTCACCAAATTTACAAAAGCACGCTTTCGAGACCAAGCCGCTGCTCCTACTGCAAATTTGGTGAAAATCCATCCAGCGGTTTGGGCTGTAGGCTAGAAAGAATATTTTTCTCCATTCAGTCTATGGGGAAAAAAGAAATTTTGGGAACCCCCCCCTATAACTTAGCTCCTCCCTCCCTCCCCCCTCCCCAGACCAAACCTCACCAAACTTTGCAAAATAATTCAGAGTGGGCCATATACCTTTTTTTTGCAAAGTTTGGTGAGGATTCATCCATGATGGGGTGAAGTTATAAGCCGCTCAAAAAGTGCTCTTCCTATGGAAAAAATATTGACAGAAAAGCAACTCATGAAAACATGCTATGGTTGGAAACTGCTCGCCATTGAGCTTATGCTGGTGTCTGACTGCTTGCAGATGTTTTCTGCCCACAAATGTCAGGGTTCCCATTGGCCGCACATGACATACAATTCTCTTTAATGCGCCCTTGATGTACACTATACGGTACTAATCTGTTTTTTCTTTTATAGCTATTTGAAAGAGAACTGAAAAAAAAAGTGAAGCGAGTTCCACTGGAATTTGAGCCTTTCCGTGGTCTGTTTGGAAAGAAGGGCGACATCTGCGGCGTGCACTTTGCATTGGAGTAGAAGCAGTCGATATGCATGGGATCATCTGTATTGTGGGACTTTCGGGCATATGCCTCTGAAGGTTGGCATCCAATAAAGCTGGGAAACTGATCCTTATTTGAAGGCAAGAGGAACGTTCAAGAACTGGCGTAATGACAAGAGGACTGTTCAAGAACTGGTGTAATGACCCTTCCAACAATACCATTTCGCAACCATACATTACATTCATATTTTTATTTTTGTTATTTGAATTCTTCATTTCATTTGTGTATTCAGAATTATTTAGGTCGGGGGGAAACTGGGATGGGTATGATTTTAAGGTCTGCAGGGCGAGGGCCTAATGGAAATGATGGAAGGCGTTATCGGGTCAATGGAGTACTGACAAATGAAGGTATAGTTTGGGAAAAGGCATGTGGGATCCAGGTATATTTCTTTTTTTTTTTTTTTTTTTTAATACAATTTGTATTGGTTTTCAAAAACATAACAAAGCAGAAGAAAATTGGGTCATACTGAGTCATGGTGCTCATGACAGTGTATACTTGTTGCCTTGCATTTCCCCCATCTACCACAAAAGGTGATTCCCGACTCTTCTGGGATATCTCTGTGCCCAATAGATTGGATAATTTGCTACAGCATGCTGCCTAGAAGTGGCGGACCCGTGGCCAATCCCAGAGGGTATGAATGAAAGTGCCCTCTTGGACCCCACACCTCAAGCATTGGGGGTCATCCACCTTGCCCCATCGAAACAGCGAGACCCTGGGGTAGTAGACTCTATGGGAGGATTTTAAGCTGTACAAGGTGAGGAGATAGCCACCTCCCTGGGAAACATCAGGGCCTCCACCCACTCCTCCGGTTCTATGTGTCTGTTAAGGATTCTAATTGGGCGTCACACACCAGACCAGGACTCTTGCCACTAGCCTGAGATGCAGCGCACAATTAAAATACATTTTCTTTATTTCCTTAGAATTCAGATAGAGATGGCACCCAACCCGTTTCACACCCCCTTTTAGAAATACCCCGGGTCACAATGGACCAGGAACAAGGCCGGTGGGTGGGAATATAATATTTATTTTAAATTCAGATGAAATCACACACATTTAATATTGGGCAGCAATCACCAATGGGGTGATAATTACAAGGTAAAATGATAGAATACACTTAGTTTGACCTTCTGATATAACATACTGAAAGCACAAATGAATGAGAGCAATATTACTTTTCGGGTAGATGGCGCCCCAGTTAAGATTTCCCCCTGCAATACTCCCTCAAACCCCTATTAACTGGAATCTTGCAGAGTGAATATGGAACATCAGGATAGCAGGAGCTGAAATATTCAGAAGAGTGTGTCCTTTCTCTGTGAGCTTCCACTTTTTATAAGGTGGATGACATCACAGGATTTACCATGGGGGCAGGCTTTGGCTGGTCATGCCTCTAACAACTGGATTGGGCAGGGATGCCTGTTGCTGCCTTCCTGTCAGCCAGTTGGATTTTAAGGACATGACATCAGTTAATTTTGCCAAAAATAAGTTATAACATAAATTGCACATTTTTACAGTTGTGGCACTTTTGAAAATCACATAGGCGGATTACATATTTCACACAGAGCATAATATTCCAAATCCCAAATTCGTATGACATTGTTTCGTCCTTCTAATAACCTTTCAAACATTTTTGTGGGAACAGTTTCACCTACAATTCTACAATTTTAGATGTGTATCTATCATCATAAAGCATGTTTGCATTCAATTTCAAAGTTGCACCAAGTATACTTTTCCCATGATTTACATTTTTCTGCCGTTTACATCCCCTACATACTAGGGAAAGCTATACTGTCTTGTTTTAATGCCACCAAAATTACATTTAAACTGTCGAATTTCTGTGTTTTCCGGTTGCAAAAATAAGTCTTAAAGTTTATTAATTCCATACAGTCTTTTGCCCCAGATGGGCTAGCTTTTGCCTTCCAAATAAGTGCATACTTCCCAACCCCCAGCAGATGTCAGGTTTTAGCCAGCCTGAATCCAATGTTGCTCTGGAGTTCCCATGGATTTGTCTTTGAAGCACCCCAATTTAAGTGGAGGGGAAGTGCTGCTAAAAAGTCTCACCTATGTGTCCCAGAAATCTATTGTACGAGGCTAGAGCACTGCCTCATTGTCTGATGAGCGTGTTACATTCTCCCCATTGCTTATTCAGATGCCCCTGGGGAGTGAGGGGGGGGGGGGGGCTATCCACTTGAGGGAGGCAAATCCTATTCCCAGGAAGCCATTTTCTTTCCTGAACCAGAAAACAAAACTGTTGGAATTAATATCCTACATATATTTTAACACAGCCCTCCCAGACTTCCCCCCCACCCCCCTCACATCTCTATGCAAGGACTGGGCCTTAATTCAACAATTTACCTTTAAACAGACATTTCCTTGTTTGCAAAAAGCACCATTTTTACACGTGGTTAATTTTCCTTGGCTGTCACCTTACAATGCGGAGATAGGGCTTCTTTTGAAGAGTTTAACTGTGATGTTTTGTTGCAACAAGTCAAGCGTTGTTCCGTACGGCTTGGAATTAAGTTCCTTGTGATTTCCCAGATCTTGCCTGACCCAGCCTGTCATTCAGTGAGAAATGCCCCCTTTTGCTGGAGCACAACCTGAATATTGATGGACATAGATGGGTCTCACTGGAACAAATTGTGTACTGTTAAAAACGGTGGAAAAGAGCATCAGGGCGCAGTAATTTTAAATGTCAAATATTTCCTTTTTTTATGGGAAATTTTGAGCTACCAGCAAAGCAGCACTGTTTTTCAATTCTTTTCTTTGGTGCACATAAGGAAAACACTGGCAGGCTTTCTCGGGGTGTTCCATGTTCCATCTCGCCCCATATATGCTCGGCAAAGACAGCCCAGCCATTATTTTTGTAGCTGCAAAAAGCAGTTTTGATACAAGGGAATGGCGCTTTGCAGAGCCAGCGCAGCCATTCTGCTGGTAACTGCTGAAGTGCAGATTGGTGAGGTAGGGGAATTCTGCAGGGCTGGTTGATGTATCCCACAGGTCCCATGTCCGCCTCCCACTTGGTTTTAAGATTGAACAGCCCTGGGGCTTTGAAAGTGGTTATGGCTTGATACAAGGTAGACGTGACCATGGTGGGTATATGACCTAAGAGAACATTTCTTTCAAGTGGGGAGCATTGCGGTATGTCCGTCAGATTTGAGAGTTGTGTTCATAGTGCATGCGATAATTGCAAGTAGTGGTACTGTTCTATGTTTGATAGACCAAACTTCCACTGCAGCTCGGCAAATGAAGCGATTCTCTTCCCCTCCTACCACATCAGCAATGGTTCTAATGCCTGCGCCCATCCATCCAGGCAACACCAGCAGTTTATTTACCTTTGGCAGTAAGATATTTGCCCAGAGAGGTTGTGCTCATGTCGGTCTGTCCTTCCATCCGGTGTGTTTTTGGGCTGCCCTCCACACCTGTACTGTGTGTTGAATCAGTCAATGCTAGAGGATACCTGCGTACGTCGGTATAAGTAACAGAGCGGATTCACGCCCCCAACTCCATTGTGGGTCTCAGGTTGGTTACAAAACTGAACAAGATCCTTTGAGAGAATAAGACCCTCCTTGTGGTGCAGGAGGCTAAGACTACTCACTACATCAGGGAAATAGGTGAAAGGTAGGGAGGAATACCACTGAGCTTTCTTACTAGCTTAAAAAAGATGCAAGGTTGACAATTTGAGGACAAGTATTTCCTTATCTATGTCGTGCCTCCTCTCGCCCCCACCGTCCCCTGGATGCGTTCTCTGCAGAATGATGGAGCCACGTGGGAACACCCAGGCATAAGGAAGAGTAGAGCTATGCCAAAAGACGGCCACCGAAAGATGTCCGGAGTCAAACTAAATCGTGATCTAAAAATGTCCGTAGTGTATAACCAGAAATCCAGCAATATAGTTCCTCAAGCCATAATCCAAAAGAAATACACAATCTAGGTTGTAATCCATAGTTAGAATTCAAATGGCACAAAATCCACAATCTCACTGAAGTCCAGAGTCTAATCCTAATATCCATGTCGACTGAAATGAAGCAGTAGTTTCTAACCAGAGTAATTCCGTTGAGAGGGATTATATATAGCGCTATATAAATGCTTTATTATTATTATATTAGGGACGAGAAGTGGGGGTTGAGTGGAAGGAGAAAGAACTGTAAGGAGACCAGGAAGATCCAGGAAGCAAAGGACATGGATCAGCCTGAAAACACAGTAATCTGTTGAGAAGCAGAGACCGGTGAGCAAGTTCTCCGTATGTAGTTCTGGGTTGTGATGTCTGTAGGGCACCCAGCGCAATGACACCACGTGGCCCATCGGGATGCTGGGAGTTTGTGTCCAGGCACTGATAATCCTGCAAACACCATAGGAGCTTCCAACTCCTCGGGTAATGCCAGTACTGAGCCGCTGCATTGCGGAAGCCATGCCAAGGTGAACCTGGCTATGATATGGATCCGTGAGTACAGGGCCATACGGATGGACAGCTGGATGGGAGCTGAAGGTTGTGAAACTAGTGTATGGGAATTTTGATGCGACGTCTAGGGGCGCATGTGGAAAAAGAGCAGGACCAATGGCATATGGACAGGTAGAGGAAGGGCTACAGGATGGAAATTGGGGAAGGGCATAAGGATCAAGAGCTAGAAGGGCATCCGGAGTGTCAGAGGTTTACCATTAAGGGGATGGGCATACAGACATGCTAGAGGAAGGCACAGGGATCAATCAATGGAAAGGACATTTGGATGTGCAGGTAACGAAAGGGTGGATGGATGAACAGCTATGGTATTGGTTACTGGATGGACCGCTTTGAGAAGAATATTTGGATGGTTGGGTTGTAGGAATTGAAAACCACTTGGAGATAGGCATGTGGACAAACAGCAGGGAAAGACCAGTGTAACTGTACAGCATAGGATTCCTCCACATTGTACTGAGTCATCCACCCCACTTCCCACACACCACTGTAAGGATACTGCACCGAGCAGATGTTTGCTGTATATGTGGTTCCACAACAACTGCTTTCCCCCACATGTCTGCTGTGTACATGGGCAAGGTATGACAAGAAGCCTCCAGCCTTGGCTGCAAGCTTTGACTTCATTGCAATAGCGAACACTGCTCAGGGTGCTTGTGGCCATTGGTCCTCCTTTGTCCTGCCACCATTAGTTGTTGAAATACAGATCACACTATAAACAGAGGGCTTCTTCCAGTGAACTAAATCTCATTGAACTAAGAACAAAAGGCACCTGCTCACTGACGTAGGCATAATAAACATGAAGTAACTTTCAAAGTGAACATACCTGCCAACTGGCCCTTATTTCAAGAGTTTGTCTGGCATTCCCCACTCATTTAGTGAGAAAGTACCGTTTCCTGCAGTGGCCGTCCAAATGATTTGTACAGTATGATGCATTTAAAAGCAGTTTTCAGGTTGGACTGGTATTGTGAAGTCCACGGATCCCACTTAAGTGTTTATATGGATGGGCATTTTGGAACATCTGTTTAGTGAAGTTATTGTGACTGAAGCTATGTTGTAAGGCCCAACCCATCCAGTAATCCAAATAAAGTAGATTGGCATACATCCAGATAATGACCTCTCAAAACAAAAAGCCCATCATGGATTACTTGTGTTAAGTGCCAAAGAAATACCACTTCTAATGGTATTCTGGCAGAGTAAGCAGATATTGAATATCCTAAGCCTGAAAGTGCCCTGTCCAGATGCAGCCTGCCACTGGACTACCAGTCATTTTCCTCCAAGTATCTGGGATCTGGGCAAGTAACCTTATCAATTTTTCACCCACCAGGCCCCAACACAAAGATTGTTTGGTGGGCCATACAGTGGAACACCACTCCAGGCAGCATTCCAACTGTGAGGGACCATACCCTTCATCATGTCTTAACACCCGTTTGCATCTTTATGAGAGACCTGCCTGCAAGCTAGTCTAAATTCCAGCACTACCCCAATTGTCACTGGGCACCACCCTGTTAACTTGCCCTTAAGCGCGCTATGTGTCCATGTTGTAATGTGACTTGGATAGAATCATTTGATGTCACATTTATATTTCTGGTTTACTGTTCCGTCGATGTCAAAGCATTCTTGTTTTCTTTTAGAGAATTCCATTGTCAGTTGGAGAGTTTCTGTGTTGTCTCTGGATGGCCTGGTCCTGCTGGGGGTCCTTATAGCATATAACTTTATAAATAAACTATATAATACAGATCCAAGTGTGGCGTGATCTACATCTTAACATTGGCAACGAGGTCAAAAGGAGCGGACCCCCAGCAGCAGTGAAGCCGCTCCGCTCCATAATGGGCGTAGTAGCGGCCAATGTGGATCGGGCAGTTTGTGCCACATTCATACTACGAAGTCAGAAGTAAGTGGCTCCCTGCCCCCCCTCCTGCCCGCCCCTTGCCCAGAAAGTCATCGTAGCACGTATTAGCAGCCGCGGCTGCTGACGCTCCAGCGCGAGCCAGCGTTTCTGAGTGCCGGGCCTTACTGTATTAAACGGTATATAAGCGCACTTGAATCGGCGTGAAAGCGAACAGTGAACTGAGCAGCGAGCTGTGCTGCATGCAGTATTCCAGATAAGGGGCTATTCATAAGGGTGAAGACTGCTTAAGGAGAAGGTAGAAGAAGGGGAGGGGGGGCTCTTTTGAGCCAAAAAGGTCAAAAGAGGGGAACATTCAATAGAAGGTCAGAAGTCACAGCAATATTTAGTGTGGAATTTAATCAAGGAGACCAAGCAGACTTCAAGTATTTGGAACACTAGCTGAGAGGGTCACGATTCAAGGCATGGTCATATATTACACAAAGATAAAAGGACCAGAGACATTATGTTGCGCAAATTACAGGCACATAGAGGAAGCATTGGATATTATATTGCAGAGTGAGAAATATCACAAAGATTGTAAATTGTGTTCGGCCCACCAACGTCCGAGTGAAGACTGTCAGTTGTGGTGAAGATGTCAAAAGTCAACCAAGATGGCTATGCCGGGTGTAGCCGGCCCCCCTGTCTTCTTGCCCACTCCGGGTCCAGCAAAAATTCTGTGGGCTCAGTGGCGTAAAGGTTTATGCATTATGTTAAAGCAGCTGGTGGCAATTCATGTTCTAATGAGAGAAAACTTGCCTTATTGCACTTTTTGGGGCATGAAGGGCAAAGGATTTTTGAAATGCTTCCACAGCCAACCGGAGATGGAAGTGGTGATGCCATGAATTAATTTGTTGCAGCCCTCCTCAAGTTGGATTTACACTTCAATCCCAAGACGAGCACGATATTGGAACGTTTAAATTTTCGTATGCGAGTCCAGGATCAAGGGGAGTCAGTGGAAGAGTACGTGACTGCTCTACGGCATTTGGCTTTGTCATGTAAATTTCAGGGGTCATTTGATGAACCTATAAGGGACCAATTTATGACCCATTGTAATTCAAATAAAATTTGTGAAGAGTTATGGTTGAGGGATGAGCCCACCCTGGATGAGGTATTGGATATATGCAGGAGGGGTGAAGCATTCCCTGGTGTGTGTGGCAAAACCTGTGAATAAAGAAACCCAACGAGCCAAAGGAAATGAAAGCGGAAATATTGAATGTTGTCAACTCCAAGGGTAAGAAAAAAGGGAAGGACAGACGAGCAACACGCAGAGTAGTAGAAGACAAAGAGACAAGGAACTTATCAGAAAATAGCAAAAAGGGAGGAAAGACTGTGTTTTCTATGTGCAAGCAGCAGTCATTTTGCGGCATCGGTGGTATGTCCAGGCCGAAGAGCTATTTGTGCCAGATGCAAGAGAAAGGGACATTTTGCAAACTGTTGCAACAACTATCAGATGGGTCAATTTAACCAAAGGAGGGTATTATATGTCAACGAAGAAGATGAGGCGAGGTCGTCGGATGAAGATGTCACATTACCCTTGCAGAATGTTACAGTCAACACTATAAATGTGGTGTGGAATAATGAGGATGAGGATAAGTGTGAGCACCTGTATGCCACTGTGAGAGTGAATGGGAATGAAGTACGCATGATGGCTGATTCAGGGTCCAAAATTACGTTGACATCAAGAGATGTGTTTGAAAAGGAAGTGAAGGGTAAGTAATGTGAGTTGTTAAAGCCTGATATCAATCCTGGGGGATATAACCAAGACAGGATAGAATTGCTGGTTTACATTGTGGGAACATTTAAATTCAAAGATTGCCACTGCGAAGGAAAGCTATATGTTGCTAAGAAGGACTTGCTTTACTAGGATGGAGAGAGCAGAGAAACTTAAAAATAAAGCTTGATCCTAATGGGCAAGCACAAGTATTGCAAGTGGCGTGTACGCCGGTTGTGAACCATCCCAAGGTCTTTAAAAAAGGAGTCCAGCATCAGATAATTCTTAAGAAGGGAAGTATTCCTATAGTTGAAAAGCTGAGACCTGTTTTCTTGGCTCTAAGGGATGGTGTTAAGAAAGATTTAGAGAAATTATTGCATATGGGAGTGATTGAAAAGGCAGGAGGAGTGGAGTGGACATCACCAGTTGTGGTTGTGAAAAAGGGCTCAGGTGATTTTGAGATTATGCATCCATTTACGTGAACTTAGCAAGTGTGTGTTAGTTGATAGACATCCTTTGCCAAACATGGGAGAGATGTTGGCAAGGGTGGGGCGTGGTAAAGTTTTCACTAAACTGGACATGGCATCGGCTTACCACCAAGTCGAGTTGGAGGAAAATTGTCGAAAGTCGACAGCATTTATCAGCCATGAAGGAGTATACCAATTTAAGAGGATGCCATAAAGGTTATAGATCGCTTATTGAGAGGAGTCTTTTTGTTTTCAAGACAATGTCTTGGTATGTGGTGAGACAGTAGAGGAACTTGATAAAGTGTTAGACACAGTGTTGAGGATATTCGAGGAGAAAGGAATCCCATTAAGGGAGGAAAAATGTCAATTTGGTGTGTCCAAGGTGGAATACTTAGGACATGAAGTGTCTAGTGAAAGGGTGAAACCGAAAAGGGAATTTGGTGGATTCAATTAAGGAGGTGAACAGCCCAGCAAATAAAGTTGAATTACGGTCATTTTTGGGTATGACTGAATTCTACCAGAAATTTGTGGAGAATTATGCGGTCACGGGTGGTAGAGATGAGAAAGGTGTTGAATTTGTGTGGAATGAACCTTGTGAGATGGAATTTCAAAGGATAAAGGAGGAGATCAATTTGGCACAGCTGTTAGGGTGTTTTGACACAAGGAGAACCACAGTCATTACTGTCGACGCGACTGACACAAGTGTTGGTGCTGTGTTATCTCGGTTATGCAAGAATGGAACTGAAGAAGTAATTGTGCATGCGTCTCGAGGATTAAGAGGTGCAGAAGTGCGATACTGTTTTAGAAAAAGAAGCTTTAGCATGCTACTGGGCTTTTGAAAGGTTTAAAAATGTAGTATGGGGAACTGACTTTATCATTCGAACGGATCACAAACATAAAGGTGATCTTTGAGAATAAAGGTTTGGACAAAGTTTCATGCAGGGTGGCTGGATGGGTCACTAAGATGCAATGTCATCATTTCAAAATGAAAGTAATTCCAGGAAGGGAAAATATTTTTGCGGACAGTTTGTCGCGTTTGAAAGTGTCGTCGTATGATGTAGTTCAAGACATGGACATGGAAATGGAGATGGTGTTTGTTAATTCTGAAGGTATTGTTTCCAAGGAGGAGTGGCTCGAGGAAATGAAGAAAGGTGAGGTGTTATGTCGAATAATGTCGTATGTAATGTCGTCAGTGTGGCCTAAGAGGATTGATTTGTTGGAAAGGGAGAGGCCGTTTTGGGAAGTGAGAGATGAGATGTCTGTCAGATGCCATTTTGTTTAGGTGGGAACAGGCAGTGGTTCCTGAGGGTATTCCATCTAAAGTTATTGATTTAGCCCATTGTGGTCACGTAGGGGTCTCCAAGACCAAAGGTATTTTGAGATCTGATTACTGGTGGCCGGGTTTCGATAGAGATGTTGAAAGACGGTTGAATGAATGCCCAGAATGTGTCAAAATTGGGAAAGGTTCTGAGGCGAGGAAGCAGCCTATAGTAGAGGTGGATGTTCCCTCTGCAGTGTGGTGTGATTTGGCCATGGACATCCTGGGCCCTGTGGATTTAGGATATGGTAGGGGAAGGTTTGTGGTGTTGGTGATGGATTTGTTTTCGAGGTGGTGTGAATTTAAGGTAGTGAGAGATATTTCAGGGGAAAGTATGGTGGATGTTTTGCAGGACATATTTGCGAAGGAAGGTATGCCAGAAAGTATTCTGACTGATAATGGTACACAATTTACTGGGGGATGTTTTATTTGAAGAAATGTGAGAAAGCTGGAATTAAGCACAAGAAGTCGGCATTGTACCTGAGACCGATGGGGTAGTCGAGAGAATGAATAGGTGTGTAAGGGAGAGTATTCGCATGGCTCAAGAGTGTGGATACGACAAGAAGGTGGCTTTCCAGAACAGGATGTGGGCTCTGCGTTTGTCTCCACATACCACCACTGGGTTGTGTCCTTTTGAATTGATGAGGGGACGCAAACCAAATACTGTAGTGAGTCCACTGTGGTCGGGCAGAAGGAGAGTCTGATTTGGTTGTGGATGAGGTGAGAAGGATGTTAAAGAAAAAGGAGAAATGGGTAATGCGTGAGAATGAGAGGAGAGGTAAGAAGGAGCTATGAGTACAATGTGGCGATTGGGTACGGATCAGGAAAGGTGTGGTTAAGAAAAGGGTGATTCCTTATATTCTGAACCCGTGAAAGTAGTTGCTGTTTTGAAGGGAGCAGTACGAGTGATGGGGTTGGGGGGGGGGGTTCCGGTCTGGAACAAAGACAGAGTTGCGGTGGTGAGAAGGAGTGGTGTTGCAATGTGATGATGTTGGAATCTTATGTCAATTTCAATTATGTTGTTGTTTGTGGGTATGCATATATGAAAGGGGGGAGATGTGTTGTAATGTGACTTGGATAGAATCATTTGATGTCCCATTTAGAATTCTGGTTTACTGTTCCATTGATGTCAAAGCATTCTTGTTTTCTTTTAGAGAATTCCATTGTTGTCTGTTGGAGAGTTTCTGTGTTGTCTCTGGATGCCCTGGTCCTGCTGGGGGTCCTTATACCATATAACTTTATAAATAAACTATATAATACAGATTCAAGTGTGGCGTGATCTACATCTTAACAGTCCACCTCTCACATCCATGAGCGTAGTCTCCTCCACCCAGGGGGTTGTCTGCTCATAAACTACCCTTCGCGAATGGCCTGATCAGCCTACACCAACAAATGTGTTGTGAAGGCGTCCTGACAATGGCCTCTTACTGCTCTCTCCCATCACACTATCCTGGGGGAACACCACTCCAGGAAGCATTCCAAATCTCACCCGCCACTGGAACCCCTTAGAGCATTATGCTTACAGCGTCATCGCCGAATTGAGGACTCCTTTCTGACAAATGTATACAATGACAAACCATTGCAACCAAACCAAAAATATACATTGCCATTAATTGAAGCCTCATCTCAAATTATCAGCACATCCCAGTAACAAACACAAGCTTTGCCCAAAGACCCTTCAAGGAGGGTCGTCAGAACTCTGACAACATGAATTCAAACTAACTTCATTCCGTATTTAGCTCACAAGAATGTTCCTCTCTGAATGTGCATACCCACAATGCTGTGCTCCTGTGGCTTTGAACTGGAAGTGAACTCCCAGTGATAACTACTGGGTAGTGCTGTGACATTTTATTTTATTGTTTAAACCGTGGACCTAGTTCGAGAGAAGTGGTGTACAGTGTGGGTAGCCAGCGTTTGGGCTGCTATCTTTTAACAGTAGCGCAGGACTGTGCGTTCTTAGTATGTGTGGCCATTGGGATTGGGTCTAGTTCAGGTGTTGTTGAAAAAGCCAAGCTTTTAGATCTTGCAGGACAGAAGATTTGTGGGGGATTTCTGAGCCGATATCTGGATAGAGCTCCACAGGGTGGAATAGGGATAGCTATTGGGTAGTGCTGTGACTTGCGTGACTTTGGCTCAAATGGCTTATTCTCCTATCACCCATCTACATTATTTTATTGCATACATTTTGATCAGGCTGTTCTTCCATCAACAGTCTTTTTTCAATGTTTTTATTCCTGAAAATAAGTTTCTCAAAAGCTCATCAATTTGTATTTTGTATTTGTGGTATGGTAATCCCCTCAAGCCCTCGTACCCTTTTAATGTTACACTATTCCCTACCCTCGCCACCCCTTATATACCCTTGACCACACCCCCATAGATTTTTCAATAGGTTTTATTGAGGGGGAAAAACCAGAAAAGAACCCATCGAAAAAATGACTTGTCAAGTGAACGTTATGCTGTTGTAGAGGCTGTTGTCAGCCTTGGTTTTTCACAAGATATTCGCCTCTTTCTCTCCCTCTCTCCTTCGCCTTATCCTCGTTCTTCCCTCCTACTCTTCCTCTTTCTGCTTTTTTCTCTTTCCGCTTCTTTATTTCTGCTTTGCTTTTGCTTTCTGCTTCTCTTTGTCTCTCGCTGCTTCTCTTTCTCGTTGTCTCTCCATTGTCTTTGTCTCTTGCTGCTTCTCTGCACCACTCAAGTTCTTGGTGCATTTCAGGGTTTTGTGCATCTGCATCCCTGTGTGGCAGCCAGTTGGTAGAATCCACCCCTCATACTTGAGATCAGCTTCATCTCATGACCCAAACATGATGAAGACTGCTCAATGTTTAAAAAAACAAGCCCTACACTTGACTCAGAACCCTAGGGGACATCATTAATTTAAAGCTTACCAAAAGGCCACCACAGCCTCGTCTGGCAATGTATTATTACAAGGGGTGTTGGGCCATCAGAGCGGAGTGGCTGGCATCCTCCCCAATGTCAGGTCTGCTATCATGAACACTGCTAATGCACATTGGTTATTTGTCACAGGACAAAAGCATAGTACCAGTAGGAGGTAGAGGGAGGGTTTGACTATCTCTTACTCTAGCTATTGACTGCTGACATAATGGTTCCTTGTCTTTGAAGCACTTAATTTAGCGTGCTGCCCTGCATGGTTTGCGCCGTGATTGCTTTTGCTGCGACGTGCCTTAGCTCGAAGGGGGTTCCTTCCCCTTTACCCTTTTACCTACCCGTTGATAATACTCTTTTGAAGGAGGTTCCCCCCCTTCACTCACCATATCAGACCCCTTCCGTGGAGCCTTCTACTCCCAACCCCCACCACCAGCTGCCATCTATGGCACAGTAAAGACCCTTCACTGTAAAGCCACCCTAGCAAATATCCCTGCTATGAGTGACATTGCGGGCAAGGCGGGTCACCGAGCTGAACTCTTCAACGTTCACATTCCGAGCTGGAAATTGTGTTTGAAACAGTCCTGGTGCAGTCCTTACTTGCCCCATTGCCGCAGTGGAGATCCACCCCACAGTAGAGAGCCACTTATTTCTGATAGGCAACTGCTGTCTCTTTACATTCCGTACCGGATAATTTGACAGAAACTGTGCTTCCATTCAGCCTGCCTTATTCCTAGACTTAACATCGTCTGTTACACTCCTGCATCCTATCAAGTCCTATGCAAACTCCCCATATCCTGATTCAAGAGCATAAAGGGTGCTTTATAAGCCAAGCCAACATTCCTGTGGATGACATAACACAGGAAGATGCCCTGACTTACTATCCTTGCTGCATCCCACTGGCCCAACATCTTTGAGCGACTTAGAAAAAACATAGGGAAATAACAATTTCTGATGCTTGTTAATCTGCTTAGAATCACTTGCTGTGCATATAGTCTGACATCTAGTGGTAACTGCAGAGTATTGCATCTTGTCTTTTGAGGATCGAAAGGGGACTTCGACAAGGGCATGCCTGTAACACTATCACTAATGTGACGTGTAGTGTACCTAAAATCCCTCGCGCGTAAAGGTCCCTCAGATTCTTTTTTTACACCCAGCTAGCTGGTCACCTTATGCGGAGCTCCTAACAAACATTGCGTTGTTATATTTCTCGACCTCTGGTCGTTTATTCCCTTATCATCCATGCTCATCGGTTGATTCTTGTACCACCGCCGAAGGACGCTGACAACAGAACTTCGACGGCTGGTGATTATGTGGCCAGGCCTTCTGGCCGGCCGTTATAGTAGGGAGGGTGGGGTCTGGGTGGTCATATTCTTTTCAAGAATGTCTTTCCTTTTCCCCTGTCTTTGTTCCCTTGGTTTTGTTGCTGTTAAATTCCTGCGCTATGGACAGGACTCCATAGGCAAAATTTACATGGAAAGACAAGCACTGTTGGTGCAACAAGTGCCTTCCCCTCGATCACAACAAGGCGGTCTGTAAGCTCCTACATCCTAAAACTATTAAGGTGCATTGTTTAAAGCGGTGGGCGTCCTATGCGATGTCGCAAGCTGAGACTAACTCCCCCACAGCCACTAAGTGTGACGAGGACATTAGCGACGTCAAAGGCTCCACTTTGGATGCCACTGACCTTCCTTTGGAGCACTCTCGCTCCGTGTTATCCGGCCCGATATGCACAACGAGAGTCCTGCTAAAGGGATTGTACATTCCGGCAACAGGGACGCACCTGAACCCCACACAAAGTACACAACCCATGGTTCTGCTTCGGCGGGTCAGTCAAAGCGCTACAAAGCGCCAACGGTATGTCAGATACTTCGACGGTACACGCCGATTCCCATGATCGCCAGCCCTACCTACAACTGTGACAGAGGCATGTGTCCGGGCAGTCCAAGAGAAAGGGCTCAAGCACCAAAAGCCATGCAGACGTCGAGATGTCTCGGAAGGGAGCGCCGATGTCGCACAAGGTCCCGGTTGCGCCAAAATCCCCTGCACAACCACCTAAACATTTCCCTGTGACCCCAAGCATCAGCGATAGTATCACAAACATAATTTCGGCAGTGAAACAGAATGATCAGACTGGCGCGTCGAAAGACCCGTCGAAACAGAACGGACTAAGGGCGTGTCAAGACACGTCACACCGCCAGGAGACACAAAAGGATTAATCTGAGAGACCTCTTTATCTAGGACTCCAGTTGAGAAATCTCGATGTTCTAGGGAGGAGGATCATCAGGAAGACCCCTTTCCTCCCCTGGACTTCTCTGGTTCCTCATCATGGAACAGAGAAAAGTTTGAGGGGTGCATGAACAGACCGGAGAAGTTTGTTGAATTCCCAGAAAAGATTGCTCCTAAAAGGCCTTGTACTCCAGAGACCCAAGCCGGCCATAGAGTCGAGGTTTGCTCCGAAGTACTTTAAGACGAGATAGCTGCACCCTTGAGATGGATGGGGGTGCAGATTTATTACTCCAACACAAATCAATAAGGACAACTCAATGGTTTGGCAAAGGGAGTCTGTTTAATGTTGAGTACAAAAAACAGGGAGTCATGGAAAGCAGCAGTGACGCGATCGTCCTTCTCGCTTCAACTCCAACGAACTTCATACAAGTTGCAACATTTATACTCAAAACGCGTCATGATTGACGTGTAACACTCAGAAGTTAACATGCAATTCTATTTGTTGGAAAAGGTAACTTTAATATAGGTACTATATCTGTATATGGTAACGGAGTGAGGGGATTGGGTAAAACGCTGTCAGGTGGGCATCTAAGCCCTTCCTTCAACATGACTACTATAGACGTCACTAAAAGTACGACGTCCCATTGGTTCTACTAACTATAGGACCCTAGATTATTTGGTCCATTGTGATTGGGTTGGCACCAACCCCATGCATACATTTTCACTTTGCTTAGCAGCACGGTCAGCCAGGTGCGAGGTGCCCCCTAGTTACCCGGCCTTCCTCCAATTAAGGTTACAATCAATCATCGCTTCAGCAACTGCGTCAATTATTTTACTGTGGTTGGCCTCGAAACTGCATCTTCTGTCTGGAAAAGTTCTGATATCTCTGCCTGGGCGGATGCCAAGCATAGGTGTGAACCCGTGCTTCTTCTTGCTTGGCTGGTCACGTGCTACTCAGACTGTGAACTTGTCTAGTTTCTCTCAATTTGTGTATTTGATTCTTATTCAGCTCAGCCACCTGCCTACGCTTCCTTATCTCGACCTTTCAGAGACATGATATTCTGTTCTTAAGTTTCAATTATGTGTAGCTACTGTTCATTCCTTCTATTGTTATGACCTTGGCTCTCCTGGCACGAGTTGCATCTGCAGAGTTTTGATTCAGCCGTATCTTCTCGTTTTGCTAGAATATGAATCTTTTCTTGTTTGGCCTCTAGTAACCTGAGTTGATTCTGCTTTTCGTGCAAAATGGAATCGCACTTGTAATACTGTGCTTCGTTTGGAGGTAGATTTTGTATAATGGCGCTTGCCGCACTATTCTTCTACTTAGCATAGCAAGCCACACAGTTTTCTTAGCTTTCGTGCGGTTCCAAGCATATTTACAGGTGTTAGCTGGTTGAATATCTTCATCCTGCTTACAGCTTAAGCTTCTTTGTATTTCAACATCGTTCTCCCCTTTTAGGTTCACAATATCTTTATCCATGGCGTTCCATCTCTGTGTGTCATTCTCGGGTCGTCATTTCTTTTATCTGTGAGTCTGTCCGAGTCTTTGTGACATCACCATTCGTCTTCCATTAAGGCCTTTTTGGTCTCTTCCCGGACAGTACTGAGGCAAGCCAATCTTCATTTCGTCTCATTTGCTGGTAGGGTTTTCTCAATGGATACCTTACTCTCCATGGTTTCTGGGTATCGGGACTTCAATAGGTGTTGCCCTTCTTATAGGTACTGGGCAGAGCCCTGCTGCGGCTCTCTGCTGATTTATTTGCTCATCATACGTCACATATCTCGGTGTGAACGTTCCTGGTACTTCAAAATGGACGATTGGAGTGCAAGCTTTATTTGGGACCTCCTCTACACGCCCCCTCTGGGCGATTCATTGACCACTTTCACCTCTGTCTTTGGATTCATTTTACTCGATTCTTCTGTATTTATCTTCACTCCATTGCCTGGATTCATTCCTTCTTCAACTTCAGGATCTAAACATTACGGTTTGAAGAAGTGTCTTTTCGGAGTCCATATTTTTATTACTCCTTTCAGGCTTCCTGCTGTCCTTACATGTTTGTCTTTATTCCATGTCATTAGTTGGCATTGTCCATTTGGGCTGCAGTAAACCCATCTTCCCCCATAATTTCCATGCTTCCTGGGATAGAGAAACTTTGTTCCTTCTGCTGCGTGAATACTGGTCTTCACAAAGTCTCTTATTTCTTCATTAGTCAGGTCTTTGGGCTTCCATCCTGGCTTGACATCAATCATGATCTTCATCCCTATGGCTTTCTTCGCAGTTTTCTGGCATTGCGAGATTATTATCTTGATAACACAAAATCCTAGCAATATCATCACTAACAGGGCTCCCAAGAACTTGAATGCATCTGCCATCCATTGCAGGACCCACGAAAACAGTGATCCAAACCAGCTATCGTCATCAACTTCGTCAGTTTCATTGATCATCTGGTTATGCAGGTTTGTCAGGATACTTGTGGCTACTGTTAAGGTTCCATTCTCTTCATCGTGAGATGGTATAAATTTGCAACATGATTCTCAGATTTTTGCACAAACTCCTCCATCCATGACTCTTCAGAACAGATATATCCTTGACATAATCACAGCCGTAAGTCGGATAGCTCTTAACTCTTCCTTAATCGCATTGAATCCTTTTATGTTTGTGTTGATGGTCTGTAGTAACTCCCATCTGGTTATCTGCAACCATTTAGTATTTACTTCAATTTGGATCCTTGGCATGAAAATCATTGTGAACACTGATGAGGTGAGGCTGAACAGCCTGTGTTTATATGGGATTGCATGAAATGCTGCTTCTGATTTAGCAGAGAAATAATTGTCTCTCTTCATTCGCGTCTGCAGTTCCACAGATCTCTTCTTCCTCAGGTGAGCATCTGCTTTCGGGAAACTGTCAATATTCAGGTCACTTTTCGGGATCACCAATACTGGAACGTAGACATTCACTATTCTGCATATGCCTCCCCAGTCTCTTGGCAGTCTGATGTATGCCTTGGATCCACATGTGCAATAATGATCCATAATCACTTCAGTTCCGTGCACCATTCCTGGGGCATCAAAGATTTGTCCACAGTTCTGATTCTCCCATCTTTCTTGTGGCATTATTCCTGAAGCACAATTTCGAGCTTTCCAAGGGTACTATCTGCAAAGGTCCTCCTTTGTCTTCGACCCATGTCAGTAGTTTTGCAAGTCTTGGCCATAATGGCTTGCAGCCATTCTGCACGATGTCAACAGTTTCTTTGTGGAGTCCAGTGATTACCCAGGCTCTGCAAATCACCACTCCTTTTCCCCACCCATCTGGTGAAAGCACTGTTCCCCAAATCTGCATTTGGTCTTGATTTCTTCCACTTTCGAGCTTCCTCTGGAGTTTTCCTGTGGACATTTTAGTTTCAGGTTCACTTCCCATCTTATTCCTGCTCCTTTATCTTCAGGCTTCTCGTACCTGATCAGATGATTCCTAGTATGAGCTCTGTTTCTTGTCTTAATGTCTTGAACATAATCGTCTTCGTCGCAATAGGCTGTTTTAGTTGCCCATATTAATGAGGCTTCACTACCCATGAACTGGCCTCTGGTCTTGCACATTGCTACGTGTGACAGTGTGCTATCTGGACATCAATTTCTACAGCTACAAAGATCTTGGACTTCCCCATGCTCTATGGTATGGTAGGAGTGCACAAACAAAGCATCCCCCTTCTGAATTCCACCTTCCAACTTCTTTCATGTGCTGGTACCAAATGTTGTTTCCCAGATGTTTTGTGCTATCCAGGTAGTTGTTTAGTTTGTTGTCATCTCCATGCATGCTTCTCTTGATTCTTAAGGTTTTCATGTAGTTTGCTATCACTACATCTCTGAATGCATCTGTATGGCTTTCTTGCTGGAGGATTCTCGGGTATCCCGGTCCATGGTGCAGGCTTCCTCATCTCCGCCATTTGAGTGGACAAGAGTCTAGCAGCTCTTTCCCTCTCTTCATACACCTTTCTCTGTCGGGCTAGAAATGTTTGTATCCATTCTGGCATTGGTCTAGTATATGGTTGTACTGTGGAACTAGTGCTTGTTCCTTTCGTTGGAATATATATGCGAGGCAATGTTGTCTGTTTGCCGCTTCTCTCGCTCTTTGTTTCTTCAGGAATTCAGCTTCTTCCAACTGTCCTTTTACTTCATCTGTTGTGGGCTTCTTATAGCATGTGTTAGGTAGAAACCTGTGCAGTTCCCTCTGGGACCACTGCAAAAGATTTAGGACTACAGGTGTTTGGCAGTAAACCCACTTGGTAGCAGTCTGTACCACACAGATGATTCACTTGGTAGCTGTGGCTGAGCAGTCAGACTTCCCTCAAGAAGAGTTAGGCAGTATACAGAGTATTCACGATCGGTCAAGAGAACACAGTAGAACAAGTAAACACTGACCAGGGCTTGGTGTAAAAGAGAGATAATTATTTATTTAAAACCACATCTAGAAAAACACACAGGCACTAATAGTAAGCAATTCAAAAACACGGTCACTAAAAGATATACACTCCCTTAAAAAGAATATTAGACAAGTCTTAAGTAAAGCTCCACTTATTTTCAGACAGCGGTGAGCGCTTAACGTAAATGGCACTCTAATAGTTTGTTTTAAAAAGGGAGAGAAAAGCAGAGAACAAGTTGAACAGATCCCAACACTTTTATCAGAACATAAAAAGAGAGGAAGGCAAAGTAAAACCGTGAAGTTCGAGTTCAAGAGGCCGGATCCACCTACAGATGATCCGAACGAAATGTTTACAAGGTCACACAGTTGCAGTGCACAAAAGTCTTGTAGAGGTTCAAAAAGGAGTTGGACCAAAGAAATGGACCAGTTAGAGGGTCAAGGCAGCCCAGTCCAGAAGGTTAAGGGGTTATTATTACCTTGTAGCAATCTTTAGAAAGGGAGGCTTGGCGGACACAGTACCTTAAAGTGATGAGAACGCTCCAGCGGGGGCAGTTGTTACTGCCAGCGGGTGCAAGTCGGTGCTTCGTCCGGAGGAAGAGAGGATCTCGTCGTGGAGGAAGACAGGAGTCTGTTGCACTGCCAGGGAAGAAACCAGCCGCAGAGTTTCTCAGGTACAATGAGCGGTCCGGTGATTCGCGGTTCAGGGGTGAGTGGCTATCCGGCTGCCGGGGTGCTTGGCACGGGCAGTTCGACCACAAACCGGGCTGGGGTGCGAAGAAAGAAAGGTAAACTGGTTGTGCCCACCAGTCAGGGGAAGAAGCCTCTCCAGCCGGGAGATCTTCTCTGTCATCGAGAAGTGGTGAGTCGGTGGTGTCGTCGTGGTAGGTCGGCTCAGCTTCTCCCTCGTCGGATTCTCGGGTCCTGTGGCGACTTCTGCAGTTCCAGTCCCCAAAGCCCTGCTTTTGTGCAGAAAACCCCCATTCACCCAGCCTAGCTGTCACTCAAACATGCTAAGTGGTGAGCCGGCCAGCTCAGCACTTGGGCAAATCACTCAAGAGTTTGACTTGAGTTACTAAGGTAACTCAGTCCAGGGTGCCTAAACTCCCTCCCACACCCCCTGTGGTACCCAGACAGAGTGGCACCACTTTTGGAGGCTTCTGTGGAGAAGCCTGCCAAAAAGTGGAACAAAGGGCTCGACTTGGGTTGGAGTCACAGAAGAGGACACAAATTCCATTTTAGAATCGAATCTTGGCAAAAAATACCAACCGGAGAATTAATATTAATTAAATAAACCGGCGGTATGTTCGAGGCTATGAGAATTAAATAATTAAAGTTGGTAGCCTCGAACAATGGGAAAATCCCATAGGAAAATATTTGCGGTCGAATATAAAAAGTAGTTTCCACTGCCACCAGCCAAAACTCGATCAGGGGGGACAGAGACGTGCCCCCTCGACTAACAGACCCCGGGGCAATCAAATTGCCCCGACCAGTACGTCCACAATATGATGGTTTGTACTGGTTTCTGTGAATAATTTGGGACTAGTAAAGCCAATGGTGACTTTACATGCCCTGGGAGACAGTCAGTCCCAGGGTATGGATTCTATGGTGGGGTGTCACTATGACACCCCTGTGTTACTGCACGGAGGGTGCTGTGTAA
This sequence comes from Ambystoma mexicanum, assembly GCF_040938575.1. NCBI lineage: Eukaryota > Metazoa > Chordata > Amphibia > Caudata > Ambystomatidae > Ambystoma > Ambystoma mexicanum. Next base: position 1,608,173,462 of record NC_090932.1, read on the forward strand.
CACACATAGGAAAAACACATGAGACCCTATGGAGTAAAGGACCCCATAGCCCATAAAACACATTACCAATCAAAGGAATAACATTAATCATGTCCAAGAGTAGGAGAAAAAGAGTCTCACTCTTGGCAGGAGGAAAAAAAAAACTCCAAAAATCCAGCAAAGTCAAGTGTCTGTGTATCATTACTAATCACATCCATTTAAGTTCATTCATTCCTCCGTCAGATCTTCTAGGGACTGGAATGACTATGTAAGGTCTGGGTGCTTTTGTGGGTTTCATGCGTGCATCATTAGGTGGGTGCACTGGAATGGGAACGCTTTGTGCACCAATAAAAAATTCAGTTCTGATTGTTAATGACAGTAAAACAATAATTAATGTGATACATAGATACATTATGCCCCTGTATGTCAGGCGACCGCATTTACTTCCAGAGAAGCGTGGTTGTCTCTCCTCCTGTGGGAGGACAGATTGCTGCTCTGGACCCCCAACTCGATCATTCGCCAAATGTACATTTTATTGTATTCCCTCAACCAATATCGTTTTTCGAGTTCTGTGTTTAAGATTGTCTGGTGCTCCACAAGTATCCCCCCTTTTGTAGATGATGTCTCTCTTTAGGATACAGTTCCTTTGCTAGACTATGGAAAAAATCAAATCAACTAACACCTCAGTAAGTCTTTTACTGTGCATGTTCAAAGCAAGTAAACTCCCAGTCCACTCCTTGGATTTGCTTCAGTCCTGAGGACATATTGTATGCTGATCAGTGTAAAGAAATGGGGACAAAATAACAACAAATGCAATAAGTGAAGTCCTTGACACTGCTTCTTGATCTGTCCCTCGGCGGAAGGCTTTTAGAATCTCCTCAGATAGTTCTGTTGATGGTTCGAGAGCTCTATTTGTAACACGATTCCATGCAAGAGCATGCCCATCTGTGCAACATTAGCTGGATCTCTGATGAATGTGAGGACGTCAACATCGATTGGTCTCCAAACTAGTTCTGGAAAGTCAGTGACTAGGCGAAAAAGGACATTGTGAGCTAACCTGCTGTCTTCTAGTGACAGCTACATCCGTCCTGTCTTTGCTGGGGTTCAGGATTATATGTTCGCTCCTTGATGTAAACAATGTCTGCACTGCCCGGTCGCATGGAGTGCGACTAGGATCACTATTTTATTTAAAAGTTGGCTTAAATGTCCTGTGTTTGCTGGGTCTCGAAGAAACGTGAGTGTGTCTGTTGTTCTTCCGCTAAGAGTTGGACAATCTCCTTACCATCCCCAACCGCCCGTTTAGCTACAACTAGGTACCACTGGGATGTGGAACTAGCGAGACACCACCAATCACCACACTAACTGAGGTATGAACACTGGCAGGCGCACTGGCCATGTGGGTAGAGGTGAGGAACTTGCAGGGTTGGTGACGGAGCAAGCTGAGGAGGCAGCTAGATGTTCAAGGGGCCTCGAATGCAAAACGGGCAGGGACCTTCAGAGGCTCAGGGTGCCCAACCACCCCATCGAGTGAGATTACGCAAGCCCAACTGGTCAATTCAGGATAGAGATGCCAACTAACCAATACCACTAACAATTTCCTCTTCTGCATACACCTCTCAAACTCCAAACCAAACGCAACCACAAACCTCCAGCACAACAAACCGCACTAACTTCACTACACTACAACAACAAACCAATAAACACACATAAACTTGCACATCAGTACACGACGACTACCGGCCGCATACACCCCAGGCCCAGCCGACGGACCCACCGTGTTGAGGCTGCCAACAGCACATAACTGCACTCTTGCACTTTTCCGGCCTCCACCCACTAACTCACCTTCCCTCCCTTTTTTCAGAGCCGCCAGGGGACCACTCCGGTGGTGATAGAGCGTGGTACAAATGTCCTTTAACATTAACAGATTATGCGAAAGAACAAGGTATTGATAAGCTCATTTATTTCCGTCTGTGTCTGAGACATTTGGTTCCTTCTCACTGTACTCAGGAAGTGGGAGAAATTGTTTGGCAATGACAGTGAGCAGTTGTCTTATTGTCTTTTCGTTTTCTGGATCTTGAAGAAAGTCTGACATTGGTGAGCCTTCCTACCAATGACGGGTATGATCTTAGCACTAGATAAAAATAGGTGACCACATCCTTGGCGATGGCGCTACTGCGGGACACCATAAGTGATTCCGAATAGGGTCTCGGTATGGAATGAGTCGGGATACTGTATTTGCTTCCAATGGAAGTGTCCTCCGTCAAAATTTGCCATATTCTTTTCTCATCAAGGCTTAAGTGTGCCTCAGTCCAAAGTTCACAGGCTATATTGTGGCTTATGCGTACAATTCTTTTTCTTCACCCAGCAACTAGGATGCACAGAGTATTCGTTTTTTATGTCCTTATCCCCTTTTTTGCTTAGAGGAGGTGTCCAATTTAAGCCACAACTTGCAAAAAGTTCTTTGTCTGGCTGGTCATGCATCCTCCTTCCTTGTCATGGATCTCGTCTGCACGTGCTGTGGTTCTTCCCCGTCGCTCGTCGATTCTTCTCAGGGTGCAGGCAGGGGGCCTTCTCCGATGTAGGGTTTGATATCACAGAGAAAAATCCACTCTCTTCTGCCTTGTAGTTTCACTATGGATGGAGTGCAGTCCTCCACTGTGAAAGGACCGTTGAATCTTGGCTCGTCCCCCTTTTTCTTTGTATGATTCCTCACAAGGACGGCGTCTCCAGGGAAGACTGAGATGGAACACGGAAACCTTGAAATTTGTCTGTTGTAGTATCTCCTTCTGTATTCTGTGCTGCCCTGCACCCTTTTCGTCGTCTCTGCAGCTGGTCTGAAATTACAGTAAGGCAAGATGTCATGCAGTTCAGATAGTTTTGCATTTCAGACCCTAAAATGTCTCCTGTTGACTAGGCATCACATCTATCTCTATCTCGGGGTGTCAAAGGAGTTCTCATTCTTCTTCCTGTGGCTATCTCGTGTGGCGTAAGATGATGGTCAGAACCGGGTTGGTTCCGAAGTACATACAGTGCCAGAGGAAGGCAGTGCAACCATCCCTTCCTTAGAGTAAGTCTCAACTTGGCTATCCTTTTCTTTAACAAGCCGTTGACCTTCTCACAGATTCCGTTACCTTACGGATGAAACGCCGTTGAGAACTTGTGCTTCATACCAAGCAGCAAGCTAATCTGTTTGAATATTGCATTAACAAAGTGAGGGCCATTATCTGATCTTATGACCTCGCACACCCCCCACCTGGGGAACACCTCTCACTAAAAATGTGACTGCACAGGTAGTCTGGGTGTGTACATGGACCCGCCTCAATCCATCTAGATAATGAACACACCACAACAATTAAGTATCTGTACCCGTTACATATTTGAATCATGTCGACGCAATGACATGCAAGTGCTGAAAAGGCCCATTTGGTCTTGGGATGATGACTCTCATTACTTTTAATGTGTGCCCGGCCGTGAATTGCTGGCAGATTATAAAGTTCACTATAAAGAATGCAACATGCTCAGCTAAATTCGGTATGAACCAGTCTTCAGCGAGGGTTGCTGCTAGATTCTCTTTTGTCATGTGCGCCGGATAATGTAACTGCTCCAGCGCTTTCTTTAATAGGGCTACAGGTATTACTGGTTTACCAGTGCTGTCTTGTCGCCAAAAGCTGTCCGAGGGGTTTAAAGAACACCCTCGACGTTTCCATATATTCTTTTCTTCCTGTGGTGCCTCCCCTTGGAGTTCCATTCGCTGTGTTTGCCCCAAATTACTGTAACTCACAAATGCAGTTCGTGTAACCAACATTTGCTTGTTTGCATGGGTAACTTCCACCTCCATGATCATCTCACTTTTGGATGCCATACGCTTGGCTTCCGTTTCTGCTGCTTGATTTCCGCGTTAGATAAAATCTGTCCCTTTCGTGTGGGCGGTGCATTTCACGACTTCTATGCCAACTGGGAGCTGTAGTGCCTTAATCAGCCTGTCAAATAAGGCTGCGTGCTGCACTGGTGTGCCGTCCGCTCGGAGGTAGCCCCTCCTTTTCCAGCGTGCTAATCCTACGTGCACTGTTGACGTCACATAGGCAGAGTCACTGGACACCATTACTTCCCGGTCTGCGCGATTCTCAATGGCGAGTATCAACGCCAATAATTCTGCAGCCTGTGCTGAATAATGAGATGGTATTCGTGCACTAAGAAGCACTCGAAATTCTCCATTTGCTGTGTGTTTCATCACAGTAACGCCTGTGTATATTTGCCCATCATTTTGATCGATCCTCGAAGACCCATCAATGAAGACGATCTCTCCTCCTGCCAAGGCATTTTCTTTCACCCTGGGAATTTCATCATAGAATTCTTCATAATTTGCACAGTCATGTGTTGGCTCTCCTTCAGTGACTGGCTCTGCTATAAACATAGCTCGGTTCACTATCTTACATCGGACTATTTTAATTGATGGATTTGATATGATCACTTCATAAGCAGAAGCTCTCTGAGATGTCAGTGTGCCCTTTGGTTTCTCTAGAATGGCAAATAGTGAGTGGTTGACGTACAACGTCATTGAGCGTCCCATCATAATGGTTGTAGCCTTCTCTATGGCGAACGCTGTGGCAGCTAAACTTTGTTCGCAAGAAAAATGACCTCTCATTACTGGGTCCAAATTCCCACTGTAGTATGCCAGGGGCTTGTACCCCAACATGGTTTTCTGTGTGAGTACTGCTGTCATAACGCTGCCATTCGTGTGTGAAAACAGGTAAAATTCCTCAGTATAATTAGGAATCGCTAGAACTGGCGCTGTGCAAATGGCTTTTTTGAATTCAGCAAATCTTTCGCCATGGTCTCAGACCGTTCAATCTTTTCTTTCGTCACTTGGGCCTTCTTTAGGGCCTGAAGTAAAGGCTTAGTGTAAGAGCTATAGTCGAAGGCCCATGCCCTTACATAGTTGCATAGGCCTAGAAAGCTCTGCATCTGTTTTATCGTGTGTCGCTTAGCTGTGTTCAGTATGGCTTCAGTCCTTTCTGGGATCACACTCTTTTCCTTCATGTGAGATCAGCTGGCCTATGTACAGCACTTCTTGTTGACAATATTGTAACTTTTCCTTGTCAACCTTATATCCTTTCTCAGCCAGTATAGTCAATAGCCGAACAGAATCGTGCCTGCATTGCTCTTCTGTGGTGCTGCAAATTAAGATGTCATCCACGTATTGCAGGACGACACTTTCTAATGCAATATTGTTCAAGTCCATCTGCAGAACTCTGTTGACAATAGGAGACTCACAGTACCACTGTGGCAGCCTTGTGCTTTTCAGACGCATTTGTCTGAATGTGAATGACGTCAGATCTTGTGAGTCACGGTGCAACAGGATTGAGAAAAATGCATTTTTTAAGTCAATCACCGTGAAATATTTTGCCTCAACAGGTATATTACATAGAATTATAGAAGGGTTAGGGACTAGAGGGAACTCTGCCTCAACAATATCATTTATTGGCCTTAGATCTTGAATTAGCCTCCAAGACCCTCTCTTTTGATTTTTTTCATCGGATAAACCGCAGTGTTGCATGACGACCCTGGCGTCACTAAGATGCCCAGCTCCATCATAGCCACAATTGTCTTAAAAATCCCTTCATCTGCCTCTCTGGACATGGGATATTGCTGTGCTCTCAGTAGAATTGCTCCTGGTTTCAGTTTAATCTTCACTTCTCCAACCCCCTTCAACAGCCTATGTCATAGGGTCCTGCAGTCCATATTGAGACAGGCACTTGGGCCATGTCGTCATCAAAATATTCAGGACGGTTTCGTGCCAACATCATTCTCTGAGGTACTTCTCTTTGATCATTGTCTCTCCCATATCTGCTTGTTCTTCAAACATATTGTCATCGGTGACATCAGTCAATCAATATCCTTCTTCAATGGCAATTACTACGCACCATTGTCTGCCCTCGTCATCATAACCGTCAATCAAGGCCACCCTCCCTCGTACTGCAGCTGTGTGTATCATCAAAGGAAATACTATTCCCTTTTCCTCGTGCATCGGTATTCTTGGTCGAAATAGGAACTTATCAGGGGTTCTCATGATTCTGTCTGCAAGGCCTGGCAATCCTGCCATAAGCACACGCATTCCATATGCAAATATTTCTGGCTCTAATGGTATAGCCCTCATGGCTGTGTCCTGCGTATGCTCTGATCATTTCGCATACATTTGAATAGTGCATTCCTGGAGTTGAACATATTATGCCCTCCTCTGTGAATGAGATTGTCATGTTTAACTTTGTCATTAAATCTCGACCCAAAATGTTTACTGGGGTCTGGCGTTAATATAGTAAAGGCACATTAATTTCACATTCTTCTATAGCGACTGGAAGTGCATTCATGAAGGGAACACGACTTGTAGCTCCTGTAAAACTGAGTATTTATGACCTTGCCGGACAAGGAAAACTTGTCTTCACGTATGCATGAGCGTGTTGCACCCGTGTCAACTAGGAAGGAATATTCTTTATCCCCTATAACGACATCCACCCTAGGTTCCCTGTGAGGTTCTGGTGTCACTGATAGGCTAGAACACATCAGGGTTCCCAGTGAGCTGTCCTAGTCCATATACAAATTTGACCCACTGTGCGCTGATGGATGTGCCCCATTCCCATTGTTATCTCCCATTCCAAGGCACAGGGTCTGCCCTGTGCTCATCGTCTGCGATAATTGCAACAGTGCCTGTTGGGATTGTCCTTGTGGAAAATTTGCCATGCTCTGGGGCTGCACGCCTTGTTGCACTCCTGGCGCTTGTGGTTGTACTGTGTGATTCTGTGCAACACCCTGCTGTAAAACTGCAGGTGAATTCGCCATGCCTGCTCCTGTTCCTTGGACGTCTGCATCATGCCTTGGTTTCTGCATGTGCGTGCTAAGTGCCCTGTCATTCCACACAACCAACATACTGGCGGTGGTTGGATCATTTACCCATTTTACATATCTTGATTACCATTTTGCATATTCTGGAAACCTCCTTGATTATTTTGGAAACCTCCCTCATTACTCTTCCATCCTCTTCCCCTAAATCCTCTCCCCCTGGGATAAAACCTAGTACTGCTTGGATTAGTCACCTGCTGCATGCTCGATTCAGCTGCGCTAGTTATCATGGCCTCCCTCAAGAGCATATTTTGACAATTTCCTTTGCACCAATTTCGCCTCCTCCCCCTTACGTGCAGCTTCTTTTTTGCGATTCTTTTCTTGTGCGATAGTCAACTGTATTTCGGCACAAGGCTTGGCCTCAACTCCTACCAATTTCTTGAGTTGTTTCTGCACCGGCTCTGGCAGCCCTTTGCACAATATATGGTAAAACACAGGTATAGATTTCGTCCAAGATTCATGAGTCTCGAGCACCCATGCGTCTTGAAAATTCTGTATATAAATTAACAGATCCTCAGACTCCTTCATTTTCCACATCATTATAGCTCCCATATCGGAAGTATCTGGGTATAGCACTCGTAGTGCTTTCCATACTGCGGCTCTACAATTGTTAAATGGAGCTCCGTCATGCGAGGTATTCATTGTTTTTACACCAGGGTAGCCTGCTCGTGCCCACACATCGTCTGTTCTCTCACCAAGTATGGCAATTAGGAGACCTTTGATGTCCCCTATAGCTAGTGTGTTTCCTCCTGTCATTTTTTCTAACTCATGTATCCACTTTCCGGCTCCCGATGTCAGTATTGGAAGTTTGTTTTTCAAATGTTCTCGATCCATGTGTGGCCATGGAATATATTCTCTCATTGTTCTCCTGTCTATTGCAGGGGTAATATTCCCGCATCGCCGTCTGCCTGGCAATGTCCTGAGCCTGTCTACATAGGGCGGTGAAGACACCCCCCCTCTGACCATGAGATACTACTTCATGTCGGTCAGACTGCGTGGCTGATTCTGATGCCCTTAGTGCAGACTCACTAGTGTCTGACCATCTTATTCCTTTTTCCCCTTGGGGTGGGGGGGAGTCTTTTGCTTCACCTCCCTTCATTTTCCTCACGCTCCTCCCTTTCCAAATCAGACATTCTGTCCCCAATTCGCGCAATATCTTGTATCTTCATTGTTTCTACTGATTTCTAATCTATCCAGGGATAGTTCCCTATTCCCGCTACTTAGGGTGACATCCTCAGTGTCTTAGAGCTGGGTGCTCTCTAGGCACTCGTCTTCTCCCTCCCCTTGGGGTGTTTGTTCTAACCCCATTTCATCATATATTCTATTGATCGTCTCTCCGATGCTTCTGGTGTCAGTCATCTTCCATATTTGCCGTAGACGTGCCTGGTACTGAATCGTACGCAGGAAAGAATTCTTCGATGTCTTCCAAATCTACTACTGGATCTGGTTTTTTAACCTCTCTCCCCAGATATTCAAGATCGCGTGCTCTGTCTTCGCTTACGTTCTAAATCATCATCAAATTCCTTGCGTTTCCTCGCCTCTTCTCTGACTCTATCTTTTTTCTTTTAATTTCTACATTCATCTGCCCTTCAAATTTCTTCATCTCTTCGTCTTTCTTTTCTCACGTATCCTTTGCTCTTCCTCTGACCGCTGCTGTTCCTGTCTGTCTTGATTATTGGCTACTCTTGGTTTGCGATCGAGCTTTCTTTCTTGCTCTTCGCGATATAGCTGTTCTCGCCTTGTCTGTCTTTCTTTCTTATTCTTTCATCTCTTAACTCCTTCTCTATTCCCTTTCTCTGTACTTCATCTAACCTCTCCTTTTGTTTCGCGTCATCAATGCCTTTGCCATCAAGTTTCAATAAAATGTGTCCTCTCATCCATTCGTTTTTTGCGAATGGTATCTCATCAGTCCTATCTTCATTTCCCTTCCATCTTTTCCCTTCTCTCTCTTTGTTGAGAGATGCACTTGTCTGTGCCTGATCCCTTCTTTCGTCATCGCGTCTCCCCTTGTCCCTTGGGACTGTGGAGGTAATATCATTATCCCTATCTTTCCCTTGATTTTCGTCACTACTTTGCGCAGGTGACTCATATGCCGGATTGCTGTACCCCGTGGCTGCTTTAATCTCTCTCAGCGGGTATAATCCCTCATACTTACTTTCTTCAACTTTCGTTTCGGATGGGGCAGGTGGCGCGGTAGGCGTCTCACCCCCCTCTGTGCATACATTAAGTATCCAATCTATTGGTGGCTCCTCTTCCATTCCCTGTTCATACATTTTCCAAAACTCTAGAACAGCGAGGCGTTTGTCTAACTTTTTGCCCGTATATGTAGTATGCAAATATGTCGTCATGTGTTGCAAGACGGCTTTAGATAAGGACCCACCTTGTGGCCATGGCATAAACATTTTGTGGGCGGTTCCCTTAACCCATTCTGTACTGTATTTCTTTAGCTTGGGTGTGTGTTTTGGCAACTGCTTGCATAAGTGTCAATGGTGTCATATCTTCCATACTTAAATCTGTTCCCTTTCCTCTTATATAACACTTGTCAACACTTTCGTGTGGCTTAAACAGTGCCAACAATATGAGCGAGCACCAAACACTGCAAGCTCCAATCCAAATTTTTCACATTTTATACCTTCTAATTTACTCAAAAAACATCAATTCATATGCGATTTTATCTCGGCTGTTAAATCGCGCAAAATGAAAGTCAGTTTTCGCAAGGAAAATGTTTCGATGTATGATGTCACAACAAAAAACATGCAAGACAGACGCTTGACAGACTAGTCGAACACCAGCTGGTCACAGTTATCTCTGCCTCTAATCACTACCCCTTCATGGAGCCTAAACGTACCCCTTTCATGATGTCTTTAACCGTCGTGGTAGTCTAATCGTGCCCCCTTTAGCTAGGACTCTGGGTACACGTTTCTTCTAGCCGCTTGTATTAAAAGCATAGGCATAAGGCGAATCCTCTCACTTCTCGAGTGTCCTCACCGGTACCCTCTCTATTCTCGGGTGTCCTCCCCGGTAACCTTTATTTACTTAATTATTCTTGAGTCATTATCCATATATATATATATATATATATATATATACTTCTCTACTTCTAACTATATTTTGTTTTTTCCTGCCTTTCTCTGTTACCTTTTCCCTTTACTTGTTCTAAGGCATGCACTTTTGCCAAAACACTCAATCTTTTTCACTCAACGTTTGCATGGTTCCTCTCTAGACCCTTGGGATCACTGCCTTCGTTGCCGTCATCTTCGGCTTTTCACCCGCTCAGCTGCCCGTAGGAATGGGAAGGAATAGTGTGGGGAACATGAGTCCCTTCAGTCCCTGGTCTGCAGTTTTTCTTACACTACCACTGTCTACAGGGAGCTTCACGGTCTACTCTGTCAAATGGCAAAGGACTTGTGATATTGCCGAAGACTCAGTTACTTTATGTCGACGGTCGATGGGTGTCTTATTCTAATCAATAATAGATGAACCATCAATCTCTGCTACCAAGTGTACTCCGGAGACCCCCGGCCGGCCCATAGAGCCGAAGTTTGCACCGAAGTATGTTAAGGATTTCAATCAGGCGATACACTCTGCTCCCGGCCTAGTGAACAGTGCAATGGAAAAACTTATTTGATATATGGATTCAATTATTTGAAAGATGCACCACTCGTATCACACCCGTTATTTAAGAATACCACAGGTCACGCTGGGCCAGAAATCAGGCTGGTTTGTAAAAGGTATTATTTATTTACTTAGTTAAGATCAACAACACAATATATATTTTAATAGATACACAACAACCACCAATGGGGTGACAGAACACTGAATAACCTCTTTAGTACTCTCGGAATAAGTAATAAGGAAAACAAATGCAGCACAGAAAAAAATACTTTTGTGTTGGTTTCAGATCAGATCGCACAATGGTTAGAAATTCCCCCTGCAACACTTCTCAATCCCCCCAATAGGCAATGAAAAGAGATGGAAGGAGAAAGCAGGCATTCAGGAGTGTACAGGTCAAACAGTGGGCTTTTGAACTGTCACAATTACTTTTGAAGTGGCTGAGCAAGAACTCTAAATGTGTGGAAAAATGCCTAGATTGTAGTAAATTCCTATGGGAGCCGCTTTGAACAGTGACACACAAGCATAAGCAATGGTTTAGTCTACAGAAAACATTTGCAATCTGAAAATCCAAGTCGGAAGCAGTTTAAATCTATTTTACACGTGTCAAAATTTCACAAAATGAAAATTTGCGGCAAACTTTTCCTGAGTTGAGTTTGGGTTCTATGGATAGGTACAGATGTTAGCTACAAGTAGAAGTTGAAATGTCGTTTCTATCACAAGAACTGAGGGAGTTACAGAGGTTTTAGTGAAGGTCGTTTTTGTAAAATAGGCGTGAGAATTGAAAACAGAGATGCACTTTTAAAAATGACAAATGGGTATGCTTACACTATATTAAAGGCTACCAAAAAGTAGAATGCCACACAGGAAGGTCATTTACGACAGATTATAACAGTTCAGGTGTGATACTCTGCTTTCTGTTTGGTTTGCGAATTACTTTCTTAATCAAGCAATCAATAGGAAGTTAGCGGTTAGGAACACATGTGAGAGAAGAGTCTGTGCAAAGATAGTTCTACCAATACTGGTTCTAAATGAAAGATAGGATGGGTATAAGCTAGGGACAAGACTATGCAAAGTACATACGCTATATGACACAGTTCTTCCTATTTATACTCACTGGATACGTTTTTAAATGGGACTGTCAAGATTCTGGACCGTCAGGATTCTGGGCCTATCAGGGACTGATGGCTGGGCCCATCGGACTGGACAGGATCAGCAAGGTGCTCTGGTCACAGGACTGGACGGGATCTGCCCTTCTTGGTTCTGAGGATCGTTCAATTCAGCAGGCAAGCAGTAACAGCACAGCCGGGCTGTATTATGATGCTTCCCCTAAGCTTGTGGGGTTCTGTTTTAGAATTTGAGGCCTAGCTGAGAAGGGTTCAGCTATGCAATTGGCCTTTGCTTGCCAAGTTTCTTGAGTCTGGAGCAAGGAAGATGTAGATTTCAGCAGCAGGGCGCTCCGCCAGCATCAGGAGAGTGAGTGGATCTGTCTGTTCCTATGTTTGGTGAGCTGTCTCTATTTATGCTATGAAATGACATAACAAAGGGGGTGTGTGGGCCAGCTTATCTAGGCTTGCCCCTTTGTGCTGGGATAGGGTCAATACTTCATCTCTGCATTGCAATTTGAGTGATTGGCTCAGGGCTGGGTGATGTCAGGTTTTATGATTTGTTTTACAATCCTCAGAGACCTCCATGTAGCCACTGGTCTCAAAATCGGATTTTACCTTAAACACACATTTCTACATTAGTCACTTTTATACAAATCACACATACCGATGCCATATTTTACATAGCAGCTATTCCTCAAAACCCTGTAGCTGTGGGATCATGTCTCCCCTTTCTACAGAATGTTGCCCTTTTCGCTATGAACACACTTTTCAATTTTTATGCAAGTTTCCACAAATATGCGTGTTTAACGTGGGGACATGCGTGTACATTTTCCCAATTCTAACAGTTATGCATTTTGCGTGAAATCACATTTCTTGCCATTCCTTTCCAGAACATGTCACACGGTTTTGCCGCCTCTTAAAACGTGCAGCCAGAAATTAAATGAACTGTCATTTTTATATTTTTCACCATTTCGACTAGCAAGTTATAAGTCCTTTAAAAAAGTGTTCTTTATTAATGTTCAGCCACAGATGGTTGCTTGGGTCCGCCTCTTTTTGTCTCCCTGCAGTCCAGGAGCAGGCTCCTCCTTGTTTGTGCCACATCTTTGTCATCACTTTGCTAGTGAAGTGGCTACCTCGATCTGACTCAATCCTTTGGGGTAGTCCAAAACGCGAGAAGTTGTGATTGATCATCAGGGCAGCTGCTGTTTCTGCCTTGCAATTTGGGGCCGGGAGACATTCCACCCATTTAGTGAACAAGCATGTTACGGTCAACATGTACTTGTTCCCCTTAGAGGAACGAATCACGGGCCCGATAAAATCGACTTGCAAATCTGACCAAGGCAGTGTCATCACCCTCTTTTGGAGGGGAGCACGGTGTGTGAGTGATGTTGGCTGAAATTGTGCACACACAAGACACCTCTTCAAGTATTGGTTGAGGTCCTGCCCCATGTGTGGCCAGTATGCAACCTCTCGCAAGATTTCTAATGTCGTATGAAACCCCCTGATGACCGGCTGTGGCTGCATCATGGGCGTGACTTGGCATCTGGCTTCGGAATGAGGTAGGGACCATCCACTGGTCATGGCCACATATGGATTTCCTCACCAACAAACCGGCTTCAATTTGGAACATTTTTGGACATTTCATCAACACTCTGAGGTCCTCTTTCCCAATGTAATCGGTATCCGTCAGGGGAAAGTTCTCAGGGTCCTCAATGTGTTGATAAAACATACCAATTATTGGATCCCCTTTTTGAGCTGTAATCAAATCAGCATCTGGGGTCTCCTTACTCCATTGTGCAGTTGAGAGTTCATTGTGAGCATTTGTCTGGGACCTAGTGATAGCAGTGACCTGGATTTCCCTCAATAGGGACTCGATCTCAAGTAGATCCCCTTGGGTGGCTCCGGTTTTGGCCAGCTGATCAGATGGGTCGTTTCCAGTTTTATCTGGTCCCTCTACTTTAGAATGACCCTTTTTCCAGTAGATGGTCATCCCATTCGAGGTGACCATATCATCAATATTTTGTATACATTTTCCGTGTTTCAATGGTTTGTTATTAGCACATAGCTCCACAAACCTGTTCCGTACATAATCTGAATCAGTGATTATGACCAGTTTGTGGAGTTGGTGTTGGACAGCAGTGAGGATGGCTTGATGCACAGCCATCACCTCTGCCACTTAACTACTTCGGGGACCAATTTTGTACCCAGCGGAGGGTTCTGGGGCATTGTTCACCCATGCATTCCCCACGCCGGCCACAAGTCCCTTTTACCCGTTGTCAACATGGTAGGAGCACCCATCCACATAGACAGTGGGCATTCCCTCGCTCTTGTCTTCTTCATAGACTTTGTGTGGGGGAATTAAGGTATGCTTCCAAGTTGTCCTTGATTTTAAGACTTTCGTCCTCATGACAGTTTTCTCTGGCACAATCATGCAAGTCAGCCAGACCTTGCGCGAGGGGACTCTTCTCGTTTTGGCCATATCTGACGTCCACAGGAAAGCCTTGCATTGACAGAATCCAGGAAGTAATTCAGGAATTACTCACATTTCGGTCACGGATTCAATCACTTTGAAGATATTACAAAGGTTGGTGTGGAGTCTCCACTATGATGTGTTCCCACTGGATAAACGGGCGGTAATTCTTCAATGTCCACACCGTTGCCAGGAGTGCCTTCTCACAATCGTTTAATTTTTCCTCCACAGAGGATAAAGTCTTACTCGCATAGGAGATTACTTTATTGACCTCGTCATGCTTTTGATATATTACTGCAGTCAAGCGTGTATTTGAGAACCCTGTCTCCAAGAAGAACTCCTTGTTTTTGACAGGGTAAGCTAGGCAAGGCAAATGTGAGAGGCTTCTTTTGAGTTGTCTTACTGCCTCAGCTTGTTCTGGACCCTGCTCCCACTTGACCCCCCCTTCAAAAGATGGATCAGGGGTCTTGTGGTCTCTGCGTAGTCCTCAATGAACTTTCTGCTGTAATTAGTTAGTCAAAGGAGGCTCCTTAGTTCCCGCAGAGTTGTGGGGTCTTTTATTTTCTGGAGTGCTTCTACTTTCTTTTCCTGGGGACAGCGACCTTCAGGAGTTATCTCATGCCCCAAGAAATTGACACAGGTTCTGCACCACTGTGCCTTTGGAAAGAGTTTTGCTCCGGCAGCCCTCAACTGTGTCAGAACATAACGTATCTCTGCTATGTGTTCCTCCGCAGTTGAGCTTTTGACTAACACATCATCTACATAGGCCAGGTTACCCCTTTCACCCAAGTTGGGCATGGCCATATGCAGAAAGATGTTAAATTCATTTCCGAGTTGGTGTATCTGAAGGGAGTCCGGGTCCAAGTGTACTGCTGCCCCGGAAGGTAAAGGCCAGTTTGTATTGGTCCTCCCTACTGACAGGTACAGTCCAGTACCCATTGGTCAGGTAAATGGCAGTGTATACCTTTGACCCCTGGATCTGGGCTAGTCCTTGGTCAATGTAGGAAAGAGGCCATCGGGAAGTATGGACCTGTTTATTGAGCTCCCTTAGGTCAGCACAGAGTCTCCACTGGCCCTTTGGTTTCAAAATCCCCAGCACCAGATTATTAAAGGTGCTGTGGACTGGACGAATTATCCCACGGGACTCAAGGTTCTTAATTATTTCACTAAGGGACTCCATTGATGCGAGAGGCAAGCGATATTGCTTCACAAACACTGGAATCATGCCAGGGTCCGTGGGAATTGTTGTGTGGATGTAGTGCGACCACAGTCATATGAGTCCACCGCAAAGAGATCTTGAAAATCTAAGAAAACTTGTTTCAATTTTTGCTTTTGTCCAGAGTCTCACAGGCATCAGCTAGGTTGACTCTCTCTTCAACCATCTGCCTGAAGCCTGGAAAGACTTCTGGTTTGGCTATCTCAGCGGTCTTCTCCAGCTGGGTGCAGAAGTCCCTGGTCAAAGTGCTGATTTGAACTGAGGTGGGGAAGGCAGTCCTTGTGGACCTGAAAGATCACCTCATCCCTCCTGAAGTCACAGGTCACATCTTCCTTACCCTAAGGGCAGGAAGAGTACACCAGGAAATTCCCCCCATGCCAGGTGAAGATCCTGTCTGATGTTGTGTCATTGTTACTGTCAAAGCAGTCCTTGGGGATTAGTCGTAACAGTTTGTTACCTAAATCTATGGAAAAATGTCGGTCATCGACTGCCATTCCAATAATGGTGCCTGTGCCCAGAGTGATACTCTTTAGGTCGCTGTTATCCACCTCTATTGGAATGGTGTTGTGTTCTATGTTGACTAGTGGTGTTGGGTTTACCCCCAACCCTTGCTGTTGGAAATGAGCATTAAGATGAACATAGGCGTCAGGATTTTTCAGTTTCTGTCCTTTTAATTTTTACTTACAGTGAGAATAGTCGAGTCCGTTTTGGGATGGTGACTTCCTCTCCAATCTGAATTTCAACTGCATATGGCAGCAGTTGAGTTGACCGAAATGCTTTCTCTGGGTCATCAAAGTCCATGGGATTACCCGCTAATCGGGACTAGGCTTTGAAGTTTATTAGGTCCAAACTAATGGCAAAGCGATTGAGAATGTCGCTGCCTAAATAAAATGCAGCAGGGATACTTTGCAAGACCCAACAATTATGGACTATGCTCTTGTTACCTATGGAAATTTTGATCATACACCTGCTAGGCAGGAGATGTTTGGAATTGGGTGTTTCCAGGTCCATTTCCCATTTGTCTAACAGTTTAAATGTGGGAATGGCTGGATCTTTTGGGAGTTTGTGGATCATGGCCTCGCTGATGAAGCTCTTACCGTTGTTCACACACACTCGGGCGGGAACAGAGTCCTTCCCTTCATTTAACTGAATAGGAAGGAACAGCTGCTCTCCAATTTTCTGAATATCAGCCAAGCTTTGAGCTGATTTCTCATCATTTTGTACTATAGGAGTGGGATTTTCTGATTGTGAATTTGTATAGAATTTCAGAGTGTTTCCTTCCAGTGTGGAATGCCACCTTAGACTGGAAGGAAGGTTGATTTTCAGAAGTAGAGAGGACTCCCAATCACCGGTTTGTTGTCCTAATGCAATAACTGTCACGTCTGGGATTTGGTTATTCTGGAAGTGTAATTCAATTTGGTCAGGTTTTTGTTCAACCATGTGGCATGTGCCATTTAAACTAATATGGTTGACACTATGTTTCAATTTTATTGGTCGATTAGTCTGGGTCTAGAGGACCTTGTTTACACAATCTATGAGGGGAGACAATCTACACAGGAAGTCATTCCCTAGTAAACATGGTGTGCTTTCTGGAGTCGCAACTATGACAGGGTAGACTGGCGGTTGATGTGTGCAGAGAGCCCGCTCCTTCTTTACAGGGGTCCACGGACAGATTGAACACTGGGCTACAAGCAGCCGAGGCCTACGTGAGGAGGCGGGCCTCATGCTGTCGCGCTGCTGGCTGTCGTAGATGCTCGAGGGGGATGAGACCCTAGGGGTCGGAACGGACAACAAGTGACTCCATCCTGGACAGAGGAGGGATGTCAGCACACTAATGGAAAAAGGCGGCTGGTAACAGAGCGTATGTGTTGTCCTGACGTGCTGTTGGCGCGAGCTGCACTGGTGGTGGATGCGTGGGACTACCTGGTGGCACAGTGACATATGTAACCGGGGCGCAGACTACCACAGCCAAGACGGTACGTGGGAGGAGACGACCCACTTGAAGTATATATTTTGTTTTTTGCTAAGTGGCGGGCGTCGCGAGAGCAGCCTCAGCGGACATTGACAGTGGTGCGCAGAGTATAAAGAGCAAAAGAGGCAGGCGGTCCAACCGGGGCCAGCAGCAACTTGCAAGACACAGTAAGGACAAACGGAAACGTGGGAGGACAAAACCCACCCATGGATATAGTTCAACGCAAGTGTAACCACACAGGGCACTTCGAGGATATTGATCGGAGTCTGGTGTGGATCGTAGGCGGCGCAGCGGGATAGCAAAGTAGAATCGCTGTGCCGCGAACGATTAGCCTTGGATATCTGACCGGGACTGCAAGATGACGGGGAGAGTAATCAAGGGCAAAAGCAAACCACCCACGATGGAAGCGTTTACTAAGACACAGCAGTCTCCAGCGGCGTCAGCACATAGCGGCGCAAATGCACCCACGGAAAGCTCCCCAGGGACAGAAAACCAACAGATACTTACAGCTATAACAGAGCTAAGTGACTCATGGGGGATAGCAATGGCGGATCTGCGAACCTCCTTAGAGGCCAAAATAGATGCAGTAGGAATAGATGTCAACCTGCTGCGGCAAGACGTCAGGGCACTGGCGGACAGGACAAGCAGTCTGGAGAGTGCGGTCAAAACAAATACAGACACCAGCACCAGTAACGCAAGGGAGGTCCACATACTAAAGCAGCAAGTGGCCAACCTAGAGAATCGTGTGGAGGAAGCAGAAGGCAGGGCGAGACGGAATAACATCCGTGTGGTGGGCCTACCGGAAGGAGAAGAAGGCCAAGACCCCACTGATTATGTCGAGAACATGATCCTGCAAGAAATAGGGGCTGACAAACTCTTGCAGGGATTCACAGTGGAGAGCCCTCATGAGAAAACCGAAGCCTGGAGCCTCTCTGTGCACAATAATTGCCAAGATACTGAATTACAGAGATCGAGAGAAGATTTTGGAGTACTTTCGAAAGGGAGGAACGATCGAAAGAGCTTCGGCTACTATAACAGCTTATCCTGATTATACCATGCTGGTCCCGAGGCAGCGGTATAGCTATGTGGCTGTAAAGAGGAGACTGCGCATGGACGGCATCAAATATATGCTTCTGTACCCTGCCAGACTGAAAGTACTGCACAAGAGTAAAATGTTCTTCTTTGACACCCCGGAGGAAGCAGCGACATGGCTGGACTTGCAAGGCTGCCCGGAACGAGATGCGGAACGGGCCCAAGAGGGGCACGATAAGTGATTGGGATGTTATATGTATATTGGGGTATCACATAGCAGGGTATCCCAGTAGAGACTTGGTTAAGACACTGATAGATGGGAATGGATGGGTAGTGTTGTAACTAGGATATGGCATCCTTGATTTCGCTGAAGTTTGACGGACTGGAATATAGAGTATTGAACACATGATCAAAATGTATAGCGATGCGTGGTTGAATTGAAGCTAATAGGAGCGGCAGGATACAGGCGCCTTACCCCCCCCCCCTGAGTAGTAGTTGCAGTAGTAGCAGGATAGCCATTAGGGCGACCTCACCCTGTGGAGTTCGAGTACAGGCTATTGCCAGAAAGAGCTAGATGCGGGGATGCCTGAGATCCAGGGATGGAGCTGGGTGACAGTTGGGGGTCGGGGGGGTAATGTTGGGGAGGAGGGAGGGAGACAGAAAGGGGTGTTTGGGGTGTTAGTAGTTAAGGGGAGTTTTAGTTGGGAACCGAGCCTATATAGAGTGAGATGGAGGCTAGATCTGGACTGCATTGGTGGGGGGAGGGGGGAATTCTGATAGGCCATGGGAGACCTTAAAATAATCATGTGGAATGTCAGGGGGCTTAACAGCTATTTAAAGCGGAACAAGGTCATGCTGTACCTTCATAGACAAAAGATAGACATCGCACTGTTACAAGAAACTCACCTAACACGGGAAAAGATGGATACGGTTGCTAAGAAATGGAAAGGGGTGGTGGCGGGCTCTTCATACTCTGCGTATGCAAGGGGAGTGCTTATCTGGGTGGCGCCTCATGTCCCGTTTCAACTGTTGCATGAAGTAGCGGAGACGGATGGAAGGATGGTTATAATTAGGGGACTGGTAGAGAATAGGGAGATAAGCATTGTGAATACATATGCCCCGAATCAAAATATAGCGGCATATTTCAGAACGCTGTGTGCCAACCTAAGCGTATGTATGGGGAGTGCAGTGATGTGGGGCGGGGACTTTAATTGTGTGTTAAAACCAAGAGTGGATCGATCAGACGGGAAGATAGATAGACCCACCCCAGCTGCCAGAGCGTTGCAGACATTACTGGATGACTTTAGCTTGGGAGACGTGTGGAGAACAAGACACCCCCAAGAAAGGCAATACTCGCATTATGCAGCCCTGCAGCAGCTACATACGAGGCTGGATTATGTCATTGCTACGTCAGATGTAATTGTAGAGATCACGCAAGCAGAATACAAAGCGAGGGTCCTTTCTGACCACTCACCGCTGGTCCTCGGATGGCAATATTGCCCCCCCCCCCCCCCCCGAGAGCAAGGATTCCGATGTGGCATCCCTTTTTCAGGGAGGACATGAGGGAGGAGATTATAAATTATTTTGAATTGAATACTGGTAGCGTGGATTCGGCGGGTACATTATGGGAAGCCTTCAAAGTTGTGATGAGAGGGGTAGCCATTGCAAAATCTAAAGGCCTGCAGGGGGGGGATCTTGGCTGACCTACAAGAAACAGAAAGGGAACTGGAAACGGCACTGAAGAAGGGAGGTAATACTAATGAAGACATGGAACTAATACTCAAACTGCAGAATGACTGTGAGGGGCTCTGGTAAAGACTGTGTAACCTCAACTATAAAAGATATATAGAAAGACAGCATGCGGGAGGGGATAAAACAGGGAGACTCTTGGCATGGTTATACAAGAGCGAAACCCCTAGCCCCATGATTGGAGCGATAACGAGGGAAGACGGGAGCACAGCTGACACTCAAGAGGGAGTTAATCAGGAGTTTGCAGATTATTACAGGGTACTAGATGGGGATGAGGGGGCAAGAGACCACACAACGGTAACAGAAACATTGGAGGATATAGGACTGCCCAAGATAAGTGCTGAGGAAAGAGAGGAGCTGGATGCACCGATCACTCTGGAGGAGTTAGAAGAAGTGGTGAGGCAGTTGCCCACTAGCAAAGCTCCGGGGGCTGATGGACTCAAGTGAATTTTATAAAGCATATAAAGAAGAGGTGCTCCCCCCAATGTTAGAAATGTTAAATGAAGCCTTTGAGATGGGAAAATTACCAGAGTCACTTAGAGATGCGATTATAGTACCGCTCCCCAAACCTAACAAGCCTGGGCATAATTGTGGCTCCTACAGACCTCTGTCGATGTTAAACCAGGACAGCAAAATATTGACGACTGTCTTGGCGAACAGACTACGTAAAGTGATCGGCAAACTAATACATCCAGATCAGACAGGCTATGTCATGAATAGGAATATAACTCATAACCATAGACGACTCGGGTTATTGAATTGGGGAGCGGGATTGAAGGCGAAATGGCAGTTGTCTCTGGATGCAGTAAAGGCCTTTGATTTGGTCAAGTGGCAATGGATGTTGGCGGCTCTGGCGGGCTACGGATTAGGGCCTGGATACATTAGGTGGGCGAAGATGCTATATAGTGAACCGCTGGCCAGGGTCAAAACAGGATACGTGATATCTGAAAGATGGCAACTTAGTAGAGGCACCAGACAGGGATGCCCATGGTCCCCAATGCTCTATATATTAGCCCTGTAGCCCCTCGCAATATATCTCAGACAACAATATGATACTATAGGTATTGAGGTGGGATGAGAACGTCACTTGATCTTCTTATATGCCGATGACTTGCTGCTGTACTTGAGGCACCCGGAGGAAAATCTCCAGTACATCCTGGAAGTGATGGAGAGATATGCGGGGCTGTCTGGTATAGCGGTGAATCCTCAAAAATCTAGTATCTTCCCGTTAGGCAGTTATAGGGGAATCCCTGTGGGACGGTTACCGGTATTACAAATACCATGAGCGGTTACAACCTTCCGGTATCTTGGGATAGACGTGTACCACACAGTGGAAGAGGAGCATAGGCACAATACTGAGGTAGCCATTGAGAAAATCGAGAAGTGCATGACATTCTGGGTGAAGTTGCCCCTAGAAATGATGGGACGAGGGGCAATGCTTAAAATGGTGGTACTAACTAGGCTCCTGCACTATTTTGGGAATATTCCATACCTGATACCCAAGAAGTTCTTCACTAAACTGAACAACATGTGTAGGGATTTCCTGTGGCATGGTACCCGAAATAGGGTGGCACTATGGAAGCTGCAGAACTTTTATGAGAAAGGGGGATAAAACTGCCTAATAATGAGGTTTACTATGTAGCGAGCCCAACTGCAGTATATCGCCAAATGGCTCTCAGATGATGCGACCTCCGAGTCCAGGTTGTTTGGACATGAGTGTGCCCCATTTTACTTAAAAGAGATGATCTGGCTGCCCAAGACGGAAATGGAAGGGCGTCCCAAGATGATGATGCTTGGGTGAAAGATGTGGCGCCGGGCATGCCAGATGATGGAAAACCCATTCCCATGCTCCCCGCAGGTGCCACTAGTGGCACTAGCTGGAGGGGAAGAGCAGCTAAGGATGACAATTAGGAACCACTGGGAACCGGTTGGGCTAGTAACAATGGGGGATGTATGGCGAGAGGGGACCATCATAGACTTTGAAGCTTCGGGGGAGGAAACGGGGTTGCATACGGGCCACTACATTACGTATCACAGAATGGTGCAGAGAATTAGGAGAACATCGCCCGAAACAGTATTGGAAGATGAACCAGATGATGCCATAGATACAGTTTATGACATAACAGAGGAGGGGCACAAGATTTCCAGACTGTATGAGATGATGATGGCTAAGGTGGGGAAGGAATTAACACAACTGAGATTAGACTGGGAAGCGGAAGTGGGAGCCCAGATGGAGGATGGGATGTGGGAACATGCCCAAGGGTACCATAAAAAGGTGTCGTGAAATGCGAGATTGAAACAGATACAATTGTATATTACGCATAGGGCATACATGACACCCCAGAGGATATCCAGGTTTGAGAACGCGGGACGACAAGCATGTCCTAAATGTGATGAAGAAAATGTGGGCATGGTACACATGTTTTGGTCATGCCCGGTCATTGAGCGTGTCTGGGGAGAAGTAGCACAGAAACTTGAGGAGAGGGGGTCAAGATTGTGGTGGGTACAGTATGGGCCTGTTTGCTGGGGGTATTCCCCAGATCGCAGAAACTCAAGCATGTGAGTAAATTGAAAGATCTAGCATATGTGCTCGCGAAAAGGAGAATTGCCATGGGGTGGAAGACATGCCATAGACCGCGGGTGGAGGTGTGGTGGAGGGAGCTACAGAAATGGGCGGATGCGGAAACCATGCTATGGCAGGAAGCGAGCAATGTAGGAGGAGAGGAGGAAGTGGAGACCCTGATGGCCTGGAAACTATTGATAGCGGAGCTGTTTGGGCCAATACGAGGCCCGGCAGAACCCATGGAAGGGGAGACCCTACCACAAGATGCAGGAACGGAATGAGGATAGTAATAGGCTCGGTATGGGGGAGGGATAAGGGTAGCAGTGACCATAATTAAGCGTTGTATAACTGAGCCGTTGATACGCACGCTGCACGTTTGGTTTGTATTGTTTGTTTGAATAAACTAATAAAAATTGTTTAAAAATAAGAAATAAAAAAAAACTATGACCGGGTGCTTCACCTTGTGTCGCCCAATTTTAATGTCTAAATCCGCAGTCCCCTCGACAGGAATTTCCTTCCCATCGAAGTTCTGAAGTTGTGAAGTTGTCCAGGAAGAGGGGTGAGAGGGATTTGATATTTCTCCCCCCTTCCCGAATTCAGCTGATCAAATGTCCTTTTGACAGAATGGTGGCTTGGGCTCCAGTGTCCACCATTGCCAAAATTGTACATTGCTCCTGTATTTGGACCGGGGCGTGGTGGGTTAATTTCTTTGCTTTGGGTTCTGACAAAGGGGTGATTTGAACAGGATTTTGTTTGGGATCTTGGGAACCTGTAAGAAAAAGGTGGCAGTTGAACATGGGAGGAGTTTTGGGCTCCCCTGGTTCTGATTCTGGGCTGCCCCTCCGCCCCCCTTTTTGGAGGCAGTCACCGGAATTGGTTGGAACAAGGTTATTTTCTTGCTGGTCATTCTGGGGTTTGATGATGGGCGGTTTTAACTCAGTCCTCCCATCTACCCAGTCTTGACCAGGATCTCTTGGGACCCATTTTTCTTTGGGAGGAGTTCCCCCATCCCTGAAGGAGAAAATCATTTTCCCAGAATCCTCTGAGGACCCCTCTCCTTCAAATTGGAAGATTTGCACCTCCTCCACAAAATGGGCCTTCTTAGGCTCTTTATTTCTCCTACCCACCCTCTGTTCCTTTGGTTGCAGATTTTCGGGGGCAGGAGATTTTGGTTCCGGTTCCTGGGTTTCCAGGGGCTTTCCACAAGTGGAGAAGGAAGCTTCCTTTACGGCTTTACAACCCCCTTTCCCCTGTGCCTCCTCTCTGGGAACCGGTGGGTTGTCAGGGTTCTTCCCCTGTCATTGTTCTGGAGCACCAGACCCTTGATTTGAGGAGTTCTTAGTCGCCCTGCTCATCTGAGGGTTCTGTTGAGCCCTCGGCATGCGATCCAGATCCTGCGCCATGTTCTGGACCTGGCGCTCCAATTGGGACACCCGTTCTGGCTGGTACGGGGTCCTCTGATCTACCATTGGTTGATCATGGGAAGGGTAACTATCCCTTCTCGCATAATACCCCTGGTTAGGATAGTTTGGGTACCCCTCCACCCTCGGCCTCCCCTCTCCCAGATGGGGCTGTCTGGGCTCAGGAAAGTGGGGAAAGAAAGAAGGGTTGTTTTGGGGATTGAGGTTTGGCGGGTACCGTGGAAAGAAATTTAGCCCGGCATTTGGGGGATTACTGCCCTCCTGGGGAAAGTGAGGAGGGAAGTTTCCTGGGTTTCCAGCTGTCTGGTTGGAACCCCCCCCCCCCCCTTTGGACTGGAGGAGTCCACACATAGCCCAGGATGGGTCTATTGCCCTTGTAGCGTGGGCTGATGTAGTCAGGGGAGTTAGGGGTCCCATTTGTGGGGTTACGTCCCTGACTGGGATTGGCCCGAGGGCCGTCTGGGGTTGGTAGGATTCTGCACAGGAAGGTTTTTAGGCCCCCCCCACCTCCAGATCTAAAATAGGGGCAACCTTCACCTCCGCCACCTTTGCAGCAGCAGGGGTGTTGGTTGGTTTTGGGCTTTTGTTAGTATTTCTGCTTTCTAGTGGCTTCTGCACTTCGTAGGTGTTTGTTCAATGACCCAGTCTAGTGATCTTTTCTCATGAAAGTCCCTCACTAGCTGGGTCATAATGTATTTAGGGAGGGCATGAAAGAAGGTGTTGACAATCTCCCTACTGTCAATGCACACCCTTCTGGTGGTCTGCGCAAAGGCGCGTTTCAATTCTTGGACAAATTCTTGTGGGGCCTGAACTTCTCCACATTGTAGGTTGTAGGCTGCCTTGCAGGCCTCTTGAGGGTTTCTATGAATAGAAAAATGCTTCAAGATGGCTGCCTTATAGGTGGACCATCTTGAATGATTCCGATTCTCCAGCCCCGCAAAGAAGCTGGAGTACTCAGGTGAAAATATCCACTTTACATACTGCATACAGCTTTGGCTGTCCTTTAGGTGAAAAGTCTCCATCATTTGCTCAAACAATTCAAGGTGCTCCCAAACTGAATATTTGGCATTTTTGTGGTAGGGCGGGATGACGTTCCTAATAGCTTTTATTTGCTTCAGGGGATCCTTGAGTAAAGCTCTCTTGACTTTGTTGGCCTTTTTAGTTCTGGTCACCCTGGTCCACTCATCCTCTCAGAGGCACTGCTACCAGTGGTGGCTGCCTGATCTTCTGGGCTCTCCCTGATTCTGTGAGCTTGTGAATGGCTGGCAGAATGTGGGGGCCTAGTCTCTTGGGACCTATGGCTCTCAGAAGAGTCTTCTGACTCTCCCTGGTTCCCAGGATTGGTTGAGTACCCCCCCCCACTGTCCTAGCTGGGAAGAGGTTTTTAAGATGCTCTTAGTGGGCCTAGTCTCATGGAATTCCCCACTAAATTTGACCGACTGATCTCTAGGTAGGTGGTATTTCTGAGGATCCAGTTCTCTGATTCCCCCCTCACTGGAGTCTCCCTGATCAGAGAAGATGGCCCTAGCACTTGGGAACCTGTACATTGATGCCCGCCCATCCATTTCTGGGAGGCGCTGACCCGTCAGTCCCATATTTCCCTTTGTGTTGAAGTCTACATCCCTGTGGCCCTTGGTTCATATGAGCCAGTGGACATGGGGGTGGCAGAGTCCATGGAATTGAAGGGATTAAAGTCCCTGATGCCAGGGTTCCTGAGGTTATGCTCAGGGGTTTCCCTCTCCCATGTTACCTCATCTCTTTCAGCCCCTACTCCCTGATAACCTGCCAAAATCTGACTCTTTTGTTCCTCTATTAAGGCCTTACTGGTCTTTGAGTTGTTCCTGCATGGCTATCTGTCTATGGAGCCTGTCATTCTTTTCACAGAGAGCCTCATTGTCTCTCTGTGCTTCCTGCCTAAATTGGGAGTATTGGGCCAATTTCTGCTGCAGGAGACTCACCTCCTGAGTTTGGTTCTTACTGGCCTGATTATTCTTTGCCAGAACATCTTCCACCCTTTTGGTATGCTCTAACAGCTTTTCATAGTCCATTTTGAGTTCACCCAGTCCCTGAAGGGCCTGGTGATTTTTCTTCTAACTTGGTTTTTAAATGGCTGACTTCCTGGCCTAAGGTGTCCCTTTCCTGAGTTAGAGTGCCCCTCTGTGCAGCCAGGTTGTCCCTCTGTTTTTTTAATGCACCAGCTTTCTGGTGCTCTTCATCAAACTCTGTTTGGGATTCTAAATCTTTAATGATTAATTTATTATTTTCCTCATTTAATTTGTCTATGCGGTCTTGTAGGATGATTAACTGTTCTGCACAGACTCTATTAAAATGCTGTTGCTGCTCCAGCTTTTGTTGACTCTGTTGTAGAGAGTCAAATCTTTCCTGACACTCTTTTTGCAGTGTCCGTACCTGGGCATCTTGCTCTGCATTCTTTTGCAGTAAGAGTGTCAGTTCTTCTTGCAGTTTGGCGGCATACTGCCTGGCTTCTGTTTCAGCTTTTTGGATACTCTGGAGCCTTTGCTCTGCAGAGTCCAGATTAGTCTGGACTTTCTCTACGGATTGTACTTGCCTCTTTGCCAGACCTAGGTTTTCGGCATATTTTTCCTGTATTACTCCAATGTGGAGGTACAGGTAAGCCGCTATTTTGGTGATTTTACATTGCTCTTCTTTTACTTTTGTGGCCATATACAATTCACTAAGTGCCTGGTGTAATGGACCCTGGTCCTGCCATGTATCTAATTCTGTGGCAGTGACTTGTTTGATTTCCTGCATCCAGATTTTCTCATCCTGCTCCAACCATTCACCCCTGACAAACAATTTGTGCAGTGGGTGTTCCAAACGGGCCTGATTCTAGAGTATTTATTTTATTTTACAGTGTAGCACAGTACTCACACCACACAAAGTATTATTACTCTGCAGGTTAGCCTGCTGTGTTAGACTGTCACAGGTGGCAATCAATCAAACCCAGACTCGAGCCCCCAGCTTTGTTAAGGATTTCAATCAGGCGATACACTCTGCTCCCGGCCTAGTGTACAGCGCAATGGAAAAACCTATTTGATATATGGATTCAATTATTTGAAAGATGCACCACTCGTATCACTCCCCTTATTTAAGAATACCCCGGGTCACGCTGGACCAGAAATCAGGCTGGTTTGTAAAAGGTATTATTTATTTACTTAAGATCAACAACACAATATATATTTTAATAGATACACAACCACCACCAATGGGGTGACAGAACACTGAATAATCTCTTTAGTACACTCGGAATAGGTAATAAGCAAAACAAATGCAGCACAGAAAATAATACTTTTGTGTTGGTTTCAGATCAGATAGCACAATGGTTCGAAATTCCCCCTGCAACACTTCTCAACCCCCCCCCCCCCCCCAATAGGCAATACAAAGAGATGGAAGGGGAGAGCAGGTATCCAGGAGTGTATAGGTTAAACAGTGTCTCACTTCCCCCTTTACACAGGAAGAGAAAAATGAAGTGGGCTTTTGAACTGTCAGAATGACTTTTAAAGTGGCTGAGCAAGAACTGTTAATGTATGGAAAAATGGCTAGACTGTTGTAAATTCCTGGGAGCCACTTTGAACAGTTGCACACAAGCATAAGCAATGATTTAGTCTACAGAAAACATTTGCAATCTGAAAATCCAAGTCGGAAGCAGTTTAAATCTATTTTACACGTGTCAAAATTTCACAAAATGAAAATTAGCGGCAAACTTTTCCTGAGCTGAGTTTGGATTCTATGGATAGGTACAGACGTTAGCTACAAGTAGGAGTTGAAATTTTGTTTCTATCACAAAAACTGAGGGAGTTACAGAGGTTTTAGTGAAGGTCGTTTTTGTAAAATAGGCGCGAGAATTGAAAACAGAGATGCACTTTTAAAAATGACAAATGGGTTTGCTTACACTATATTAAAGGCTACCAAAAAGTAGAATGCCACACAGGAAGGTCATTTACGGCCGATTATAACAGTTCAGGTGTGATACTCTGCTTTCTGTTTGGTTTGGGAATTACTTTCTTAATCAATCAATCAATAGGAAGTTAGAGGTTAGGAACACATGTGAGAGAAGAGTTCGTGCAAAGATAGTTCTACCAATGTTGGTTCTAAATGAAAGATAGGATGGGTATAAACTAGGGACAAGACTATGCAAAGTACATACGCTATATGACACAGTTCTTCCTATTTATACTCACTGGATACGTTTTTAAATGGGACTGTCAAGATTCTGGACCTATCAGGGACTGACTGCTGGGCTCATCGGACTGGACAGGGTCAGTAAGGCACTCTGGTCACAGCATGGCACAGGACTGGACAGGGTCAGCAAGGCGCTCTGGTCCCAGCACGGCACAGGACTGGACGGGACCTGCCCTTCTTGGTTCTGAGGATCTTTCAATTCAGCAGGTAAGCAGTAACAACACAGCCCGGCTGTATTATGATGCTTCCCCTAGGCTTTTGGGGTTCTGTTCTAGAATTTACAACCCTCTTCACACTTTGAGTTTCCTGAGCTGCAGCTTGTCATAGTTCCTTTTCCCTCTGTAGACCAAATTCTGTCCCAACCTAGCAATTAACACTTCCCCGTGAGTTCCTGCTGAGGGAAGGCCTTCCTTCTGTGAGAAAAACCTGTTATTCCAGTTTTGCAGCTTCAGCCAGGTTTAATTTAATTGTTAAATTATTTTGGCTTTTTCTTAGCACAAAACAAACTTGTTGGATCAAATATAATTCTCATTCAAGATTTTAAACCTGTGGGATCAAAAACAACTATAATATGGGTTACTATCGGTACCAGGCCTCTTATATTGCAAACATTTGACTTTTAGTTTATAACTTGTTAAAGTTTAATCAGGCAGGCCCCTGACAACTGTCATCACAAGTAGCCCTCTGCTGCACAGAGATTTTTTTACAGATCCACAGACAGGCCACTTTTGCTGTAGAAATCTCTTTATGCTCTTAGCCTTTCAGGACCTTGTAAGTTCACAGTGATTATTTAAACTAAGTGAATGGTAGCACCCAGCGAGAATTTTGAATATTTGAAGGTGTTCTGTACCGGCATTCTGAAGTTTCAGCAGCAAAAAAAGGTGATTTACAGCAGCAATCTTGGAGTTTCATTTAGCAAAGCACTGCTTTTTCCTTCTGAACTCCACTTTCAATTGTTGTGGAGCCCAGTGACACATTTCAGTAGTGAGAGCTCTGTTACATCACTGACAACAGGCGTGGCAGATTGAGCAGCCATCTTTTTGTGCGTTGAAAAGCACGATTTTCAGGGGTTTTTGTCAGAACTTGCTTCTTCCAGGCGCAGAGGCAGCACAAACGCAGCTAAAACGCCTCCCTCCCCGTTAGGTCGCAGTACCTGGAGACAGCACAGGCAACCTTGACCCTTCGGGGAAAGAGGGTTAGGGTCCGTTGGTTGGATAGGTAAGGAAGTTAGGAACACCGGAAAAGGGTTTAGGTAGAGGTTCTGGATGGGAAGGGGGAATGTCAGGGTCACATGCTCCTCGGCTCCTGTTCCATGAATTCGCCGCCCATGCACTCCTGCTCTCACCACTCACTCCTTCACTGAATGCTTGAGTTCACCTCAGGCTTTTGTACTGGAGCCCCTCACCAGGACATCACATGTAAACATACATTAACTTAGGTACAGCTTAGATTAGCCCCCACATTGCGGCATGCGGAATTCCAAACCTGCATTACTTCATGCAGCATCTATAGGAATTGCCCAACTTCCCACCCAAACCTGCATTCACTTCATGCAGTAACAATGGGAATTGCCCCAAAGCAGTAATGTACTTAGCTTTGGTTTCTGCCTGAGTCCACAGCTTTTCTGGCCTTTTCGTGTGAATTGGCCACGAACTTCTCCTGGATTTCCAGTCTCTCTGCAAGAGCAAAATTAGAGTCAATACCTGTGCGCGTGATTGGTTAGTGGCTTTTGGGTACTCTGCACGGCGAGAATCGCCGCTCCGGAGTCATGCGACTATACTTTCACATTAAAACATGCGGGCATTGTTAGTTCGAGTCTCATGCGTGGTTAGGGACGTTATAACTCTTAGCGTTCCCTTCAAGAGTTTTGCGCTCCGGCTCGCTGTGGGCTGGTGGGTTTCTGAGCCGCTTCTACTGCGTGGCCCCCCTCGGTTATTACTGGCGAGAAGCGCAAGATAAGTATTTGTACTCATCTCAGACTTGTACGCGGGGCTTGGGGTTTGCAGGCGTCGGGCGGAATCGCTCCGCGTAAGCTTGCCTCCGGAGCTCCTGTGAACACGTCTTTCCAGGACGCCGGTCAGGATTACGAGCGGCTCCCCACGGGCGCGGCTTGAGCATGTGCGCTGATGCGGGCGCGGTCGGGGGCGTGGCAATCTTCCCCCGAGCAGGCCCAAGCGGCGAGCGGCCTGCTGGGAAATGTAGTTCCCGGGCTGTTCTCCATCCCTGGACCACGGTCCTACAAAAAGGGTGGAGAACATGCCTGGAGTACTTGGTAGAGTGCTTTCTGGTTGCTTGTCTGCCCCACAGGCTGACCATAAGGGCATTTACCCCCAGACCCGCCCCAGCCCTGACAGTTTTGGTGCGCACAAGGGTTTTGCGGCCATTTTGCCGTTTCTGGCCCCACCATAACAGAGTGGTGCAGCATAGCAGAGCAAAAGTGGGTCAATACATCCCACAAGTACTTTAAGACGAGATGGCTGCACCCTTGAGATGGATGGTGGTGCAGTTTTATTACCCCAACACCAATCAATAAGGACAACTCAATGGTTTGGCAAAGGGAGTCCATTTAATGACAAGTACAAAAAAACAGGGAGTCATGGAAATCAGAAGTGATGCAATCGTCCTTCTCGCTTCAACTCCAATTAACTTTATACAAGTTGCAACATTTATACTCAAAACACGTCATAATTGACGTGTAACTCTCAAGTTAACATGCAATTCTATTAGTTGGAAAAGGTAACTTTAATATAGGTTCTATATCTGTATATGGTTACAGGGTGAGGGGATTGGGTAAAACGCTGTCAGGTGGGCATCTAAGCCCTTCCTTCAACATGACTACTGTAGATGTCACTAAAAGTACGACGTCCCATTGGTTCTACTAACTATAGGACCCTAGATTATTTGGTCCATTGTGTTTGGGTTGGCACCAACCCCATGCATACATTTCTGCTTTGCTTAGCAGCACGCAGAACGGTCAGCCAGATGCGAGGTGTCCCCTAGTTACCCAGCCTTCCTCCAATTAAGGTTACAATCAATCATCACTTCAGCAACTATGTGTCAATTATTTGACTGTGGTTGGCCTTGAAACTGCATCTTCTGTCTGGAAAAGTTCTGATATCTCTGCCTGGGCGGATGCCAAGCATAGGTGTGAACCCGTGCTGCTTCTCGCTCGGCTGGTCACGTGCTACCCACACTGTGAATTTGTCTAGTTTCTCTCAATTTGTGTATTTGATTCTTATTCAGCTCAGCCATCTGCCTACGCTCCCTTAACTCGACCTTTCAGAGACAGGATATTCTGTTCTTAAGTTTCAATTATGTGTAGCTACTGTTTGTTCCTTCTATTGGTATGACCTTGGCTCTCCTGGCACGAGTTGCATCTGCCGAGTTTTGATTCAGCCGTCTCTTCTCGTTTTGCTAGAATATGTATCTTTTCTTGTTTGACCTCTAGTAACCAGAGTTGATTCTGCTTTTCGTGCAAAGTGGAATCGCACTTATAATACTGCGCTTCGTTTTGAGATAGATTATGTATAGACGCTTGCCGCACTATTCTACTTAGCATAGCAAGCCACACTGTTTTCTTAGCTTTCCTGCGGTTCCAAGCATATTTACAGGTGTTAGCTGGTTGAATATCTTCATCCTGCTTACAGCTTTAGCTTCTTTGTATTTCTTCATCGTTCACCCCTTTTAGGTTCACGATATCTTTATTCATGGCGTTTCGTCTGTCATTCTCGGGTCGTCATTTTTTCTGTCTGTGAGTCTGTCCGAGTCTTCGTGACATCACCATTCGTCTTCCATTAAGGCCTTTTTGGTCTCTTCCGGGACAGCACTGAGGCAATCTTCATTTTGTCTCATTTGCTGGTAGGGTTTTCTCAATGGATACCTTACTGTCCATGGTTTTCTGGGTATCGGACTTCAATAGGTGTTGCTCCTCTGATAGGTACCGGGCAGAGCCCTGCTGCGGCTCTCTGCTGATGTATTTGCTCATCATACGTCACATATCTCAGTGTGAACGTTCCTGGTACTTCAAAATGGACGATTGGAGTGCAGGCTTTATTTGGGACCTCCTCTACAGCCTTGTGAGGAGAGGTTTTTTATACGCCTATGGCCAAGTTTCAGAGGACCTTTGATACACCTCATGAAGAGGACATTAATGACCTTACAGATGATGAAGTTCCTATGCATCCATATGTACAGGATGATGATCCTTTTGGGGAACCTACTGATGATCCTACTGATCCCATAGAGGGATGGGAAGACAACCAACCGGTTGACAACCAACTTTGGGCATCCCCCACCCCTACCTGGGACCCTGACACCCTATGTATGGACTCCCGTCCCTCCCCACCAGTCCGTCGGGCATCACTGGTTGATGATCAGATGGCGTTTAATGCCATCTTAAAGAAGGCAGCCAAACACTTCCAAATTGCCACACAGGAAGCAGTGCCAGATTCAGACTTTGTTGAAGACATATTAAAGGAGAAGCCTTCTGCCAGTCAGGCCATCCCATTATTGAATTCGATAAAAAGATGTCTTGCTCCTTTGTTATTAATGCCCGCTCAGACCAAGGCTGTTAATCCAAGATTGGAGAAGCTGTTTCGCCCTACACCTACTGACCCCATCTACATTAGGGGGCATGCCACTCTGGATACCCTGGTGGTTACGACAACGAGGAAGAGGGCAGGTGTCCCCCTCTCCACAAGCGAGACACCGCCTGATAAAGAATGCAAGAAGTTGTATGCACTGGAAAAAAAGGGTTACGACAGCTGTGGCATACTGCACCCGCATAGCCAACAACACCACGCTACTCGGATTTTCACTGGAACCTCCTGCAGGAGGGCCTTCAAGAGGTCCCTGAACCTGTGCGGGCTCGCCTGCTTTCGATTGTATCTGAGGGCAAGCAGGTAAACCACAATAGTCATAAAAATACTTTAGACGCTGCTGAAACAGCGGGATGGACTTTAGCCCAGGGTACCCTACTAAAATGGCATGCCTGGTTGAGAAACTTCAGGTTCAAGCCAGAAACCCAGGCATCCTTGATCAACAAGCCGGTGGAGGATTCCAACTTGTTTGCAAAGCTGTTGACGAGCTTTTGAGACAGCAAAAAAGGAACACGAGACACTAAAGACCGTGAACCAAATTACTCAAAGGCTTTTCCAACAGAGGGGAAAGTTCTTATCATTCCTTTTGTGGGCAGTCTTGCTCCCCTCACCATCAGTTTGGTTTGGGAAACAACTGGTCCTCGGGTCAGGGATCTAACACCATCCACCTAGAGGAGAACTCGGTGGGGAGGGAAAGGGTTGTAATTGCAACCCCAGAGGCTCCCTGGCCTCAGGTCAGTAATGACTTTCAGATCCTGGTCCCCACCCATGCCTCGCCAGTCGGGGGACTTTTAACATCAGCAGACAGTGCGCAGCGTTTGGTCCCCAGTGGTAGCATCCATCCACATGAATCTGTCGAGCCGTTAGCCGTGTTCAAAGCACTGAAAGCCTTTCAGACACAGTTGCAAGGGAAGATGGTCCTAATCCTTACAGATAGCACCACAGCCATTTACTACCTGAACAAACAAGGGGGCACACACTCTCCAGGGCTGTCCAAACTGTCACAGAACATTTGGAAATGGGCTCTCAAACGGATTGTGGTCTTTCCATTGAAGGTAAGTACCATCAAAACATTTCCATCTAAAAAATATGCATCAAATGCATGTTTTTTTTTTTT
Source organism: Ambystoma mexicanum (assembly GCF_040938575.1). NCBI lineage: Eukaryota > Metazoa > Chordata > Amphibia > Caudata > Ambystomatidae > Ambystoma > Ambystoma mexicanum. The sequence goes on from NC_090932.1 coordinate 1,608,207,400, forward strand.
TTGGGGGCGCCCCCCCCAAACACCCTGTTTTTAACCCTTAAAAATGCACTCAAAACTAAATTAACCCTCCACCCCCCCCAAAATATGCATTCAATGCTTATTTTTTTCGTTCGAAAAAATTCGATGGACTTTCCTTCGATGGAAACTTTTCGAAGGAAAGTCCAGATACCCTCTCAAACACAACATGTTTCTGTTGTCCCAGCACATTCAACCCCATTGACTGCTCTCCTACCCATATTGTGTTTTTAATTCCCTGAAGGTTCACTTAGCTCCACTCTCAGCCTACACTACGTCCCAACAGAGGGTGTTGTGGTGGAAGATACCAGTTATCAAGGCTTTCATGGAAGGGGTTAAAAGGATTAATCCCCCCCCCATTTCTAACCCGGCTCCCAGATGGGACCTAAATGTGGTATTAACTAGACTTAGGGGATCTCCCTTTGAGCCTATGCATAAAGCAAGTCACAAGGCTCTTACCCTCAAGACCGCCTTCCTAGTGGCTATCACTTCAATTAGAAGAGTCAGTGAACTACAGGCCCTTTCAGGTCTAGACCCTTTTGTTACAGTTCAGAGATAAGGTGGTTCTGCGCACTCACCTGTTATGCTCACCTGATATCCCCGGGGGCGTCTGGAAGGCTCTGAGATCTGGACCCTGGATGCGTAGTTGCCCAGTGCTGAATAATGAATCTGCAATTACAGAAGGGAGGATTTGTGATAACTGTCTCTAATGGGTGAATCTCCCACCTCTCTGCCCGATCCCCTTCCCACTGGGTCTTTCTCACCTTAGTTATTTGTAGGGTAAGATATCCGTCCTGCGTTTCTTGTGCAGGGGCACTTGACGTTTGTTGGCGAGCTGCCCGAGTTGCTTATCGGGTGCAGTGCACCTTCCTTGGGCCCAGGCCTGCTGTGACCACGAATCTGGTGATAGGCAGGTAGGTTTGTCAATTGTAAGTCTTTGTTCTGTTTCTGGTGGGAATAATGTCTTTATCTCCTTCTTTTCAGGAGTGAAGGTCTTGATGCTGACGTGCCGGATGGAGAGGCACGTTTTTAGGTAAGAGAAAGCGCAAAGTGCGGCGCCTTTATTGTCTTTTAAAGCTAACCTGTGTTTTCTTCTTCTTCTCCTCACATGCCACTGTGGTGCTGCGAGTGGATGAGAGCGCAATGAAAAACTGGCCCCTGGAATCCGTTAAGGTAAGTAAAGCGCTGTGCGGTTGTTAAATATTGGAAGCAACCTCACTATGTCTCCTTTTCCTTTGCAGGATGTTGCTGTGGTGCTCCGGATGGAAGCGCTGCGTAGCGCGATGGAATTCAGGTGAGACTGATGGAATTCGATGTTTTGGAAGCGCGCGCGTTCTAATATTGTTTTTCCTTTTCACAGTTATTGCAGGTCGCGATGTTCGAGAAACAGCTGTGGTAGTGGTTCGCCGTAAGTCCTTAAGCTAGTACTCACAGGTGAGTGATGTTTCTTCTCTCGGTTTCCACAGATTGCAGCCCGGTTGAGATGCTGAGTGCTGGATGGTGTATTCTCAGATGAGACAGAATAATCTTGTTCTTGCAGGACTACAGGAAGATGCTGAAGACCAGGAGCTGGACACGGTGAGCGTCACGCTGCTAGTTGCAGAATAACGCAAAGCGTGTTCTGCAGTCAGGGTGTGGTTTATATAGCCCAGGTAAAGTAGTACCAGGGAAAGTAGTTTCAGGCCTGCCACACCCAAAACACTAGACCGCATAGCTTGGTTCTTAAGAACTAGGCTGTGTGGTTGCTTCCATGTTGGATTTAAAGACCCATGTAGTCAATTGAAAGTAAGCCTGGTAAGTATCTCCTTACAGTATATGAGCCTGGTGCCAGATGCGCCAGGACTGGCTCCAGGAGCCTTTTTGCAGAAGTCTTGAGGCCCTTAGAGTAATTGCGGGAGCTTGCTTGTGGCACAGCTTGTGGCCCCTGACAGTGGTCATGACATTACCTCGATTTGCGCCTACATTTATTTCCAAGTTCAATGATTCCTGCCCCTCATGTCCCCAGCCCTCCAAGATGTCAGGCTGGAGCCAGGCCACGATCACCTACATGGCCCTCAAGGGCCTCTCCATCCCTCCAAAGACCCACTTGGCGTCGGACTTGGCGCTTGTGGCACCAGACTCACTCACTCCCATAGGATAACATTGGGGATTGGACTTGTAGTGCATTGATGGGGACAAGACGGATGCCCCCACATATTTCGGTTCCCAGAACTGCATGTGCGGTCTAGTCTTTTGGGTGTGGTTCAGCCCAGAGACACCTGGGATACCCAGCGACTATTTAAGCCACGCCCAGGCTGCGAAACATGCTTTTGTGTTTTCTGCATCTGCAGGGTGACACTCACCGTGTTCGGATCAGTCTCCAGTAGGCCTGCGTCTTTCTTCTGCGCTCAGCTCCTGCAAGAACAAGAACACAGTTAGGAACAGCCTTACCTTGCAGCGCTTCTGCCCATCATTCATCGCTCCTTCTGTTCTGCGGGCATCTTCGGCGGTGTCATTTCCATCCCGGCACGCCACTTCCTAAGGAAAAGGGAAAAGAACAGAAAAAAAGGCATTAGTAAGCATTCAGCAAATCTTCGCTTATTTTTAAAGACTGTACGAGCTTCAACGCTTACCTGAATCCCAGCCACTCTGGGGGAACTCTGTCTCCGGAACTTCTCATCCATCTGCAAGAGGGAAAAGTCACTCCAGGTTAGCGTGGAAACATCGAGAGTCGCTGCATACCGCGCTTACTCACCGTATTTCTTCTTCATAACCGGCATCCACAGTGAAAACGTTGCGGCACCTAAAAGACACAGAAAAAGAACTCAGTTCAATACAAATACGAAAGGGTCGCATCGCGCTCTCAATCACCTTCAGCGCTACTCATCTCAGCAGCACGTCGCCATCCCCGGACGCCGGCCATCATCTAAGGAAGGAAAGGAACGAAGTTAGAGAACTGTTCATAAGACTCATTATACTTACCTGTCGGACTCTTGCCAGTGAAGTAACTAGGCAGCAACGAGCCCGCATCAATCAACATGCCCCTGCACTGAAAGCAGGATGGAGAGCACACTTTCCAAGAAAACAAGGCCTAGTCTCCAGTCGAGTAGACACCAGGAAAGGGTTTGAGGTCGTAAGAGGCCAGAACAGGCTGAGTGACATCCCTGTGGATACCAGGTGAGCGCTAGAGAACACAAAGCCTCACATCAAAATCCACCTGGGTGTCATGGAAACGTCAGGAACCGACCAGTTAGCCCACATATTGGGGCAGCTACGTTCCGAAGTACATGCAGCCAGGCAGGAGACCAACACCCTGAGGAGAGAGCTGATAGTAGCCAAAGAATGCACTGATGATAAGCTGGCAACTTCTCCAGTCACAAGCAGGGCATGCACTATTGTCGGGAAGCATGCCCTCGATGCCAGCACCATCAGCCAATCCTGTTCAAATAACCCTTCCTGGGGCAGTTCCCTTGGCCCCGCCCAAATGATTTACAGGGGATCCCAAGAGGTTTGCAACGTTTATGGACCAGTGCCGCCTGCACTTCCTTTGTAGACCAGAGGCCTTTCCGAATGACCAATCCCGTGTCGCTTTTGTGCTATCCTACGCGAGTGGTAGCGCCGCGGACTGGTCTGTACCTTTTGTGGCCCAAGACGATCCTTTGCAGCATGACTTCAGGGGCTTTCAGCAGGAGATGGAAAAGCTGTTCGCCCGTCGTACTCCTGGGCAGGCATTAGAAAACAAACTTCTGTCCCTACGCCAAGGGAATCGAGACCTATTAACATACATAGCCACGTTCAATAGACTCGTAGTTGAAGCAGAATGGCCAGTGGAGAAGAGAACCACGTTATTTCATCAGGAGTTGCGGGGGGAGCTCAAGGATGTTCTCGCACAAGTAGTGAACCCCCCGAAAGACTGCTCAGAATTCATTGACCTTGTTGTTCAACTGGATCATAGGTTGCAGGACCGAAGAGCAGATCGGCCCAGACCGGACCCTCGCCCTATGTATGTGCGTTCAAAGGACAATGTTGCTCGCACAACGGAAGGTTCAGGAGAACCAATGCAAATGGGAGGGGTCAGATTCCCCTTGACTAAAGCGGAAAGGGATAAAAGGAGACAGCAGCAGATATGTCTGTACTGTGGAAGGTCAGGTAATTTCCTTAAAGAGTGCCCTATGAAGCTACTGAGGAGGACGGTAGGGGCCACGGACAAGGAAGATACCATCAAGGTATCGGAAAACTCCCCAGCCCGGCAAGTGTAGGGGTCCACTTGTCGAGCGAAGAAAGTGAACTACAGACCTCCCATTTTGCACTATCTGTGGTCTTGATCAATCACCAACAACCATCTTGGATGTACGCGGTAAGAGCATACATTGACAGTGGAGCCGTTGGGAATTACATCGACCAGGATCTTGCGGCAAAGATGGGGCTTCCGTTATGCCCTAAATCAACCACCGACACTGTTACCACTGTCGACGGCACGGAAATAGCTTCTGGTCCCGTATCCCAATGCACTGCAGCTTTAACCCTTCTGTGCCAGGATGGACACCAAGAATCTATTGTTTTCGACCTCATTAAGGCACCACAGTTACGGTTGATTTTGGGAATGCCATGGTTGGTAGCTCAAAATCCTCGAATCGATTGGCAAGCAAAATAATTGGCCTTTCCTGAGACTTGCGCCCACACAAGTTATCGCCAAGAGAAACAGCCAATAGACACCAGAACCTCCACGCTTGCGGCTGTGGCAATCGGCACCCTACCAAGTGAATACCAAGACTTTCAAGATGTCTTTCAGAAAGAACAGGCTAATACCCTGCCACCGCATAGACCATATGATTGCCAAATCGACATGATACCCGGCGCACAAATCCCTTGTGGGCGAATTTACGCACACATTGAACCAGAAAACCAGCACCTGAAGGCCTATCTTGACCAATACCTGGCCAACGGGTTCATCCGTCCCTCGAAGTCTCCAGCAGCCAGTCCTCTATTCTTCGTACCGAAAAAGGAGGGGGACTTGAGAACGTGAATCGGCTATCGCGCACTGAACCAGATTACCATAAAAAAACACTACCCCCTGCCACTGATCCCTGAATTGCTTGAGCAAGTCAAAGATGCCCAAATCTACACAAAACTAGACCGGAGAGGGGCATATCACCTTGTTCGCGTAAAACAGGGAGACGAATGGAAAACTGCTTTTCGCACCAAATACGGCTTGTACGAATATCAAGTAATGCCCTTTGCAACGCACCTGCAGCATTTCAATACTTCATGAACTATGTCCTACGGGAATTGATTGATGTCTGTGCTCTAGTGTACATCGACGATATTCTAGTATATTCTGCATCAAAGCAGGACCACGTTAAACACGTCCGATCCATATTGGAGAAACTCCGTCAACACCAGCTCTACGCCAAGCTCGAAAAGTGCTCATTCCACATCTCTGAGGTGGAATTCCTGGGCTTTATTCTCAGCCCGAATAGAATCCGAATGGATGTACAAAAGGTAGATGCTATCTTGAACTGGCCATCCCCAAATTCATTCAAGGGGGTTCAAAGTATGCTGGGTTTTGCAAACTTCTACCGCTGGTTCATCCCAGGATTTTCGCAAATCGTGCATCCCTTCACGTCATTGCTAAGCAAAAGCAACAAAAAGTTCCAGTGGACAACAGAAGCCGAGGAAGCTTTCCAGGAACTCAAAGCATGATTCACATCTGCCCCAATCTTACGCCACCCTCGCCCTGATCTTCCATACCTGGTGGAAACGGATGCCTCAAGCATGGCTTTGGGAGCCGTCCTCTCACAAAAGGACCCTGAAACGTGCCAGTTACACCTTGTTGCCTTCTGGTCGCGTAAATTCACACCCCCTGATCTCAATTACGCTATCACAGACAAAGAACTCTTGGCCATTAGGTCAGCCTTTAAGGCATGGCGGCACTAGCTCTTGGGCACCAGACACACAATCACTGTAATAACTGACCACCGGAACCTCCAGTACCTAAAAACGGCAAAGGCCCAATCCTCACGACAACTACGTTGGGCTCTTTTTTTTTTTTGCTGAATATGACTACGTGATTACATTTCGACCAGGGGTGAAAAACAGGAAGGCCGATGCCCTTTCCCGTATGGGGGTGGAAGAGCAAGGGTATCAGACCCCTGACCCAATAGCAATCATCCCGAGTGACAAGCTGTTAGGAATCACAGCAACCATAGCTCATAAAGAATTACATGAAGAAATCCAAAACCTGATGAGTCCGGAGCAATTACAAGCTTGGAGTGCACAAGGAGAACATTACATGATAAAAGATCAGTTGCCCTACTTCAGGAATCATTTATTCTTACCAAACCAAGAACTACGAGAACAAGTCATGTCCGGTTATCATGATTCCTTGATCGAGGGCCACCCCGGAATCGCTAAAACCCTAGCCAAGGTAAAACGAAAATATTGGTGGCCCACGTGGCGTAAAGACATTATCCAATTCATCCTATCTTGTGGAGTGTGTGCTCAAAACATGTCGTCCAAGCAGAAACCTGCTGGGCTATTACAACCATTGGAAATCCCACCAGCACCCTGGCACACGTTGTCCCTCGATTTTATTACTGACTTACCACCCAGTCAAGGGTTTAACACTATTCTTGTGGTCTTGGACCTATTTTCAAAAATAGCACATTTCATTCCTCTTAAGGGGCTCCCAAATGCTTCCACTCTGGCAAAGGTATTTCTTGAAGGCATCGTACGGCTCCATGGGTTTCCTTCAGTTCTGGTCTCAGACCGAGGTACTCAATTTGTATCTAACTTCTGGAGAAAATGCTGCTCTATGGCCCAGATCGACATCCGGCTATCCACCAGTCACCATCCTCAAACGGATGGTCAAACTGAGAGGACAAATCAGACGCTCGAGCAGTATCTGCGTTGCATGTTACACCAAGCTGAAGGAAGCTGGTTTGACCTATTATGGATAGCTGAATATGCTTATAATAATTCCCTACACACCAGCACTGGGCAGACACCCTTTTATACCATGTATGGCAGGCACCCACGTACTTCTGAGTTGGACGTTCCTACAACCCTGGAAATGCCAGCAGTCAAAACCTTGTACACAACCATTTCTCAAACCTTTAAAAGGGCAGCTGAACACCTACTTCAAGCTAAGAATCGCCAAAAGAAGTTTTCTGATCAACACCAAGCAAAGGCCCCCAACTACCAAGTGGGAGACAAAGTCTGACTGGCATCTAAACACGTGTCCATTAAAGGAACCCGAACTTTCAGTCCAAGATACCTGAGTCCATTCACCGTCACCTCTGTGATTAATCCTGTGGCGGTCAGACTAGCTCTGCAGTCAAACATGCAGATTCATCCTGTGTTCCACGTGTCTCTCCTTAAACCTGTTCAACCTGGGACCCGGGTAGCAACGCCACCACAGCCAATAGTAGTCGCCAGGGAGCCAGAATTCGAAGTCAAGGACATCCTGGATTCAAAGTACGTCAGATTCAAATTATATTAATTAGTAGACTGGAAGGGGTATGGTCCACAAGACAGGACATGGGAGCCTTGTGAGTACATCCATGCACCTCGCTTGCTTAGACGATTTCATCAAAACCATCCAAACAAACCAGGATCAGACAGAAGAGCCACCTTGAGAGGGGCCTTGAAGGGGGGGGTGCTGTCATGATTCCTGCCCCTCATGTCCCCAGCCCTCCAAGATGTCAGGCTGGAGCCAGGCCACGATCACCTACATGGCCCTCAAGGGCCTCTCCATCCCTCCAAAGACCCACTTGGAGTCAGACTTGGCGCTTGTGGCACCAGACTCACTCACTCCCCTAGGATAACATTGGGGATTGGACTTGTTGTGCATTGATGGGGACAAGATGGATGCCCCCACATATTTCGGTTCCCAGAACTGCATGTGCAGTCTAGTCTTTTGGGTGTGGTTCAGCCAAGAGACACGTGGGATACCGAGAGACTATTTAAGCCACGCCCAGGCTGAGAAACATGCTTTGTGTTTTCTGCACCTGCAGCCTGACACTCACCGTGTTAGGATCGGTCTCCAGTAGGCCTGCATCTTTCTTCTGCGCTCAGCTCCTGCAAGAACAAGAACACCGTTAGGAACAGCCTTCCCCTGCGGCGCTTCTGCCCATCATTCATCGCTCCTTCTGTTCTGCGGGCATCTTCGGCGGTGTCATGTCCATCCCGGCACGCCGCTTCCTAGGGAAAAGAACAGAAAAAAGCAGATTAGTAAGCATTCAGCAAATCTTTGCTTATTTTTAAAGACTGTACAAGCTTAAACGCTTACCTGAATCCCGGCCGCACTGGTGGAAAACTGTCTCTGGAACTTCTCATCCATCTGCAAGAGGGAAAAGACACTCCAGGTTAGCGTGGAAACATTTAGAGGCGCCGCTTACTCACCGCATTTCTTCTTCATAACCGGCATCCACGATGAAAACGTTGCGGCACCTAAAAGACACAGAAAAATAACTCAGTTCAATACAAATGCGAAAGGGTCGCATCGCGCTCCCACTCACCTTTAGCACTACTCATCTCAGCAGCACTTCGCCATCCCCGCACGCCGGCCATCATCTAAGGAAGGAAAGGAACAAAGTTAGAAAACTGTTCAAAACACTAATTATACTTACCTGTCGGACTCTTGCCAGTGAAGTAACTAGGCAGCAACGAGGCCGCATGAATCATTGTACCCCTGCGCTGTAAGCAGGACGGAGAGCACACTTTCCAAGAAAACAAGGCCCAGTCTCCAGTCGAGTAGACTCCAGGGAAAGGGTTTGAGGTCGTAAGAGGTCAGAACAGGCTGAGTGACGTCCCAGTGGATACCAGGTGAGTGTTACAGTGAACCAATCTATAGAACTGCCAACTTTCTTCCAGAACTCCACTAACGTGGCAGAAAAAAGCCTACACACACTAGATGTGCACAGGGCAGTCATGTACTACCTGGAAAGAACTAAACCACAGTGGTAGCTGGTAGAGAAGGGTATCCTGTCTCTAAATCGGCCATCTCAAGGATTGTCAATTGCATCACACTCAGTTAAACTCTTGCTAAGCGAGAACTGCCCTTCAAGCCTAGAACACTCTACTCGAGGCACTGGAGCTTCCATAGCATTCATTGCAAATGTTCCCCTAGAGTCCATTTGCAAAGCGCCAACCTGGAGTTCTGTACACACCTTTACAAAACACTATTGCCTAGACAGTCATTCAAGCTCTGTTTCTCAGGTGGGACAAGCAGTACTAAGACATCTTTTCAGACATCTTTTCACTACTGTTCCTTCTCACATCCCACCTCCAACCCGGGCTACTGCTCGCTAGTCTATGCACAGCATGTGATTCTAAGCAGATTAACAAGCATCAGAAGACCTGCATTGCTTACCGTAATAGCTTTTCTGATTATTGTATCTGCTTTGATTCGCATGCACCCACCCTTCCTCCCTGCTTGGGTGGATGGAACATAGACGTCTTACTACTTTCTCTCTTTATGTACTCACAATGGTCATAAGGCTCCCTCACGGCAGAAAGTATACATTCGGAGGGACCTTGACGAGTGAGGGATTTTGGGTACACTACATGCCACGTTAGGGATAGTGTTACAGGCACACCCATGTCGACGTCCCCTGTCGATCCTCGAAGGACAAGATGCAATACTCTGTGGTTACCTCTAGATGTTGGACTATATGCACAGCAGATATAATCATCAGAAATGCTATTACGGTAAGTACTGCATGTTTTCCTTCCTGCGCTCCCCTCTTCTCTCCATGAACTACAAGGTGCTGCTTAACTGCCTGACTTGAATAGCAGGCCTAAAATAGATTGTATCCTTCATTGATGATTGCTGGATTGAGTCAAGCGCAGCACCTTCCCGGCAGGCAGTATTGCAGCCCCGCCCGCTAACCTTGTGGATTCCTAGAACATCAAGCTATTGCGTATGTTCTGTTGATACACAGCTGTATTGTACCATCAACAGCAGGTAGCAATCTGCCTGATTCAGGTGCAGGTATGGGGATTCCAATCAAACACTCCCTCAAACCATCCAGACTGTGAGGCTAAAAGTGCCATCCTGCCACTGGCTCAGTGCCCTTCTATTTTTCTGTGTTTTTTGACAGATTCTGAAGCTAGCCATTGTTCCTGTAAGAGTGGATGCGAAACGAATGTGGACATGTATGGTCATTGTTCCTGCCGTCCTCAGAAAGCGAGAACTGCAAGTTGCAAGGACCAGGTTTGACCAGTGTCTGGAATTCAACCCTAAATATGCACATTGCAGAAGGTTTGGCAGTCGCCTGTGGAAGTTGAATTTTTATTCTTCTAAATGGCTGGGTGGTGTGACGAGTTGTGGGATCTCGTCCCTTCTACCCAGAGAGAATCCCTTCCCTGTGAGCCTAGGGAGACGATCCCACTATGCAATATTCCCTGTAGTGGTGGCGGTAAGCAGGACCCACTCATGATGATGAGGACTCCTGTTCCATCAAGGACCTCCCTGAACCCATGTCACATGAGTACCCCGTATGATCAGGACTCCAGGGAAAAAAATCATCTTGAGCCAATTATTTGTTATTGTCACATATATGAAGAAGGTAGTAACGTTTCTGATACGGAGACAAGGAAAACCTTAAGGATCATTGAAGAACTTGCCTGGCACTGAGACCAGGAAGTGTTAGGAGGCATAAAGAATGTGAGTCCGACATCAAGGAAGGACTATGGCTAGGTACTGAGAAAGCCACAGGGTAGTGTGATAAAAGGAGGAGGAGTTGAAGGATGATGGAGAGGAGAGACCCGGGAAGTTAAAATCTGAGAAGTACAAGCGGCACACACGGAACTGTAGAGCTGCGGTCGAGAGGGTCTATGCTGGAGAGAGGAGACACGGAAGACTGTGTCAAGCTGGGGAAGCCAACCCTGAGAGGAGACACAAAAGACTGTGTCAAGCTGGGGAAACCAACCCCGAGAGAAGCCGCAGAAGAACAATGGTGTGACCTGGACTATGCGGACCCTATGGTTCATGATCAACGCTGAGACTGTTTCCCCGGTAGCCATATCCAGCTACATTGGAGAAGTGTAAGGAACCAAGAAAACCCTTCTGAAGCAGACGGAAGACCCATTCAGATTTACCAACTAGGGACGCTGGCCATAAGATTCCCAAAGTATGGACATGAATACGGCATCAAGCCTACTTGTCCCATTGAAGCAGTGATTGCCCAGCAAAGAGTGAATCAGTATGGGAGCAAACATACTCGTTCCAGTAAAGCATTTATTTTCCAAGAGAGTCTGAATCAGTACAGGACCAAGCCTACTCATCCCAGTGAAGCAGGAGTTATTCTAAAGCGTGTGAATCAAAACGGGACACCCCACTGTTACCACTCAAAAGCGCTCTGTTATGCATGTGTAATGTTGTACACCTCTGTAAAAAAAAACTCCTTCATATATCTGTATTGGTGTATACCTCTGTAAAGTGCTCCGTTGTTTCTCGAAGTTAGGTCCGCCCTCAATAAATACAATAGTAATAATACCAGTCCCAGGGAAGGAAACCCCATACTACAGCGTAGGAAGGGAAATCTATGATGCACTGCCAGTGAAGCAGTGAATGTTCAGTAGAGCCTGAATGAATTTGGGGGTCTGATATATTGATCCCAGGGTATGAACAATAAGTAGTAACAATCTAAGTACAGAGGAGATTGAATCTGATCCTGATAAACTAATAGCTGCAGAAAGCGAATGGAAAAGAAATTGAGCAGTCTAATGAAACACTGCATTTAGTCCTAAGCAAAGGAAGCCACCAAGGGACTCTTCGAGTTGCTACAGAGGATAATAGTCAAGAACCCAAGTTAACAAAACAAGTGACTTTGACACAGAATGAAAATGTGACATCATGGAAGTGGAAGTTAAAAGAACTGATTGAAGAAATTACCAAGAACTATTTAAGATTATCCTATTGAAGCCCTGTGTCTTATCCAGTAGAAGGGGGATCATTCTCCTGGACTTGTGTTTTGCTTAGTGGTAGGGTCAGTATTGACACATTTTTGGATGGAAGACGGATTATTGTTTTGACCTTACTATTGAAGACGAGCACCCTAGTTAGTGTTGGGTAATGAAAACCCATAGAAGAGGGAAAGTGAGACCTTCTATATTGTTTAAAATTAAAGTACTGAAAATGTCACCACTTGATCCGTCTCCTTCTCTTGACATACCATATATGGTGTCTGGAGTGGTATCCTCCCAAATTACAAAGGTTGGTGGACCCTGAAAGTTGGCAAATTAACTCCAAGAGCATCAGCACCTATGGTGACTACAGCAGAGTCAATTGGCTTTGACCGCCATAGCAGTGCAGAAGTCAAAATCGATGTAGGTGAAAGACCACTATTTCCTACTGTCCCAGAACTCGCTCCCCCTAAAAGTTACATATGTCAGTCTCGCCTTGAAGTTTGGGTTACCCTGGAAATATGCTCTCGATGTTATGGCTGGAGTAATTGACTCAGATTTATAGAGGTGATACTAAGATCCTTATATACAACCATGGAACCAAAGCCTATCACGTGAAAAGAGGAGAGAAAATAGCTCAGGGAATCCATGAGAATGCCATCTTCCCTATCCCCCAAGAAGTACAAGAACAGGAGGCTATGGAACAGATTACCTCAGGGTTTGGGGAGGAGGGCCAAACATACAAAGAGAAATCACTTCCCCAACCAGAAGAAACCAAAGTTATCACAGATTTAGCCTTTGCGCAACACAACAATCCCATCATAACCAAGCTTTTTCCAAAGTGGTTGGAGAGACAAAAAGATGGGCTCAGACAGGACCCTTCTTTTTCTTAAAGAAAGGGCTTCTCTACCAAGGTGATACCTCGCTGAAGGAATACCCAGAACACAACTAGTGATTCCCAGGCATCACTGCAGGCTAGTGTTGGAGTTGGCTCACTCTCACTCACAAATAACCTGTGGCCACTTGGGAGTAGCAAAGTCGTTGTCAAGCCAAAATCTTATTGCCTAGGGATTTACGCTGACATGAAATGCGTTGTGATAACTTGTTCCATCTTCCAAAAAACAGCTAATCCCATGGTTCCACCTGCCCCTATTCAACCTCTTCCCATCATAGAGGTGCCTTTCTCAAGCATCAGGATGGATATTGTAGGCCCGATGGAACCATCCAAGCTAGGGAATAAGTATATCTTGGTAAACTTGGATTACGCAACAAGATATCCTGAGGCATTTGCCAATGCGGAATAATACCTCCCAACAAGTTCTAAAGCACCGCCTTCCCTTCTTATCTCACGTGGGCTTTCCTAGGGAAATCCTGGCAGACCAGGGGATCATGTTTATGTCCAAACTAATGGCTGAGTTGATAAAGATAATTTGCACTTCTGTCTATCGCCACAAACTGATGGGTTGGTCGAACACTTCAACTAGACATTGAAAACCATCTTAAGAAACTGGTTGAAGCCGACGGCAAAAACTGTGATACTATGATAGCATGGACCCTGTTTGCAATCCGTAAATCACTTCAGGCCTCTTTAGGCGTTTCCGCTTTGAACTCCTCTATGGTAGAGAGCCCATAGATGTCTTGGACATGCTCTGTAAAACTTGGAAAATAGAGGGAGGAAGCAGCATTGACTTTCACCCAGACCGTTCAAAAAAATCTTAAGAGGCACATTGCCATAGTGCAGGAGGTACTTGATAAAAACCTTGCACATGCCCAGGAAATTCAAAAAGCTCAATATAATAAAAAGGCTGCTGTTTGCTTGTTTTTTGTAGGTCACAAAGTCCTGGTCTTGTTACCCACTTCGGATCAGAAGATGCTCTGGAAGTGGTTTGGTCCCTATGAGATAATCGATAAGACAGGACCATGTAACTATGTAGTAGCACAACGAGAGCACAGACCAAAGACACAGTTTTACCATGTAAATGTATGGAAGGAATGGAGAACCGATCCCTCAGAAAAAAAACGTCAGTAATCGTGGCCACCTTACTCTCTGAAGAAAATAATGAGAATAGCCTAATTTCTTCTGAGTTAAACACGAAACAACAGGAAGCCATTTGTAACCTTCTATGCCTGTTTCCCAATATATTTAGTGAATAACATGGGAGAGTTGGGGACTTTGTCCATTACACCAGAATTCCTTCTGGAAAGGTGGTTAATTTGTAGCCGTATCGAATTCCGGAATGTAGAAGGGAGATGATCCTCTGGGAGGTGAGAGAATGTTGAAAGCTGACATCATTGAACCGTCAGAGAGCCCGTGGTCCTCGCCAATAATCCTAGTAGCAAAGCCAGATCAATCGTGGAGGTTTTGCATGATTTTAGAAAGTTCCATTTTATCTCACTCTTTGATAATTATCGCATGCCTAGAATCAATGATTAAGACAAATTGGGACAAAGCAAATACCTACATGATTGATCTCACAAAGGGCTATTGGCAGGTACCCCTAGATCCTCCCGACCGGAAAGAAAATGGCATTCTCCACTCCCCGGTGTTTGTTCCACTTCAAGGTATTTCCTTTCAGATTACATGGGGCCCGCCACCTTCCAGCATTGTCAGGGCAAGCTATTGCAACCATTCTCACACTTTTGTGGCACATACCTTGATGATCTACAGATCCATAGTGGGACCTGGGAGGATCATCTTTTTCATTTGTATGAGGTAGTAAGAGCACTAATAAACGCTGGTGCAACGGCAAACCCCAAGAAATGTCACCTGGCCCAATTACCCGTTCAGTACCTCTGATTATTCATGGGCAATGGCCCAGTCCAACCCCACGTAGAGACAGTAAAGTCTGTGAAACTGATACCACCACCTATAACAAAAAGGGACTTTGGGGACTTTGTAGGATTTATAGGGTATTCTCGCTGATTCATCCCCAACTACTCCATTATAACCTCATTTCTAACAGATCAATTGAAAAATGCAGACCCCCAAAAGCTGAAGTGGACAGCAGATGATCAGGGTAGCTTTGGTATGTTAAAACACATATTGTGTAGCAAGCCCATTCTAAAAGTCCCTAATTTCAGCAGAGAATTCATACTACAAACACTCTTGAAAAGTAGGTATTGAGGCTGTATTATCACAGGAATATGAAGGGATGGAACATCCAGATTTGTACATCAGCAGAAAACTCTTCCCTAGAGAAGTGAATTATGGTACTATTGAACTCGAGGCTTTAGCTATTAAGTGCGCCATTACCTATCTGAAGTACTATTTAACAGGACAGACGTTTAGGTTAGTGACTGACTATTCTCACCTAACCTTGCTTAGTCTGAACAAAGATACAAACCCACAAATAATTCTGTGGTTTTTAGGCCTTCAGCCCTATTCCTTCACCATTGACCATAGAAGAGAAAAAGAATTGGGGAATGTAAATTTCCTTAGTAGATTGCGGATCAGTGAAAATGGGGGAGGCCACTTCCTAAGGGAAAGGGTATGTAACAATACAACATCAAGATCCAAGCGAGAAATCGAAAAACGAATAACCTCTAATGTAAACTAAAAAGGACAAACAGAATAGAATGAGTAAAGTAGATCAAAGCAGTGAAGTTGATAAAAAGAATAAATTGTACGAAAGCAGTAAAACGGTTGAAATTAATGAAATGGATGAAATGATTGCAATGGACGAAAGGAAAAAAATGGATGAAAGGATAAAGTGAAGAGGATGGAAAGATGAATACAGGAGACAGATGAGCGCACAGACAGATGGCATGGAATGTATGAGTGCATGGTATAAATGGAAAGTACAGAATAGATGATTCGTGTACATGAGACGGGTGTAGTGCATGGGTCAGATGGAGAGCACGGATCAAGTACGTGCAACAAGTGACATGGGCTGAACCGATAATGCAAGATGAATGAACGAAGTGAGTGAAGCGGATGAAGTTGGTGGAGTGCATGAATCACGTAGAGCAGATGAGTGCGCAGAGCGGATGAGTGCGCAGAATGAATGAGGGCATGGAGCGGATGAGAACGTGGAGCAGATGAGAACGTAGAGCAGACGTGGTTGTGGTGCGGATGTAGGGTGTGTGTGAATAATAGAGTGGAGCAGATGTAGGTTGTTGAGCAGATTTCGGGTGTTGAGCGGCTGTAGGGCGTGATGGTGTTGAGCAGATGTAGGGTGTGGTGGTGTTGAGCCGATGTAGGGTATTGATCGTATGTAGGTTATGGTGCGGGTGCGGAGCGGGTGTAGAGTGAGGAGCGAGGAGCGGGTGTAGAGTGCGCAGCGAGGAGCGGGTATAGAGTGCGGAGCGGGTGTCAAGTGTGGAGCAAATGGGTGATGTATGTGGATGGAACGGGTGAAGTGGGTGGAAGGAACAGGTGAAGTGGGTAGAAGGAATGGGTGTAGTAAGGGGAAGAAACGGGTGAAGTGGGTGGTAGGAACAGAGGATGATCTGGACGAACGGGTGATGTATATGGACGAGACGGGTAAAGTATGAGGAAGGAACGGGTGAAGGATGTGAACAAAATGGGTCAAATATATTAAATAGAACGATAGAAGTATGTGGATGGAATGGGTGAAGTGGATGGATCAAGTGAAAAATGTGGTTGGAACGGGGGAGGTATGGGGTTGGAAGTATGTGAGTGGAACGGATGAACTGGTTGGAAAGGGCGAACTGGTTGGAAAGGGCGAACTGGTAGGAACGGACGAACTGGGTGGAACGGATGAAATATGTGGACGGAAAGGGTGAAGTATGTAGATGGAAAAGGTGAAGTATGTGGATGGAACGGGTGAAATATGTGGATGGAACGGATGAACTGCTGTAGAATAGGTGAAGTGGGTGGAATGGGTGGAATGGTAGAAGGGATGAAGTAGGTAGATGAACGGGTAATGTGTTTAGAACTGGTGAAGTGGGTGGAACGGGTGAAGTGGGTGGAACAGGTGAAGTGAATGGAACGTGTGAAATGGGTGGAACCAGGGAAGTAGATGTGAAGGTGACGTTTGTGGATGGAGAAAGGATAACATGGGTAGATCGAACGAAAGGAGCAGTACATAAAATGGTTGGAGTGCATAAAATTGGCTTGGAGTACATGGAATGGATTGGAGTGCATGGAACAGATTGGAGCACACGGAATGGATTGGCGCACATGGAACGGATTGGCGCACATGGAACGGATTGGAGTGCACGGAACGGACTGGAGTGCACGGAACGGACTGGAGTGCACGGAACGGATTGGAGTGCATAGAATGGTGTGACTTACATGGAATGGTTTGGCGTACATGGAATGTTTGAAAGAGCATTTAAAGGAATGGTTTTGAGTGCTTGAAACGGTCGTATGCATGGAACAGTCAGAGTACATGGAACGACTGGAGTGCACGGACCTATTGGAGTGGGCTCGATCCAAGCACCTAAGGTAAACCACCAAATCACATCTCCACACTTACTCTCTTCTTTACACCACCACTCAACTAGAAAATAGCGATACTACAACACCATTCGGTATAGCTGTTCTCATACCATCATTTGCCTCTTATTCCCCATCACCCTAACTAAACACTGCTGGTTACACACCCTCCAGCCTAGGCATTCTCCTCAGGCCTAACGCAGCCAGAATCGATCTGGATAACAACCTGCTGGAACGAACACATACTCTTGAGCTCTCAACCACCACACCTACCGCTAAGAAGCAGCTATCGCACAAATGCCACACCAGCTGCACACTTGTCCAGTGCTCACACGTACCTTTGACTCTCTCTACTGACTTGAACTTCGTGTTCCGAGGGCGTTCAACCTACCAGCGCCTTGAGACCATACTAATGGTACATAAGGGGCTATAGAAATGCAAAGTAACATAACATAAAGTTGTAGAAGTTATTGTTACCCAAGAATCCTCTGAATTAAATGTGACCATATGATCCAAAGCTGTAAGAGTGGCACAACAGCATTGGGGTAACTATTGCTGGAAAGGTGTATATGAAGCTGGGGAAGAGAGCTGGGCACTTATTAAAAGAAGCTGTTTTAAAATCTGCATGGCTAGACAATTTGGAAGGAGAAGTGGTCTAAAAGCAAATTTTGTGGTAACTGCAAGACAGAAGGAAAGGCAAAGAAGATATGAGAGAGAAGAGTACCTTGCCAACCTGTAGAGGTCAAAGAAGTCTTGTTGAAGTTGCCTAATTTTGAGGTTGTAACCACAAACTTGTCTAAATCTGAAATTGTAGTAGCAGTAGTAGAACTGTGGTCGTCCATGTTCTTGTTGTAATAGCTGGAAGAAGTAGAAGCTGAGGCTAACTGTGGGGCAAGGGAGCCTACTCTCACAGTGTTCTAAGGAAAAGGAAGTTGCTCAAGAAAGAGCAAACCTTAAGCACAAGCAAACTGACAAACTGTATAAAAGATACTGCAGAAGTTGATATAAGCAGATGTAGTTCTTTTGTCTTCAACTTTACCAATTCTTTCCTCGAAGGAAATCATCCAGGAAACCCCATTGGTGTGGTTATTTCTTTGTGGAACTGTAAAAGGAGAATCTTCATCACGCAAAGAAGAGATTTGCCAGTGGATTTTTATTTGTGTGAAGTTTTTGTTTCTTTGGAACTTTTCAAGACTGGTTAAGATTTTCTGTTCCTTGGAGGAAATTGACTTTGGGACATTCCAGGGGCAGCAGGATCTGCCCAGGACCACTAGAGGTCATCCAAGATACTGGGGGTGGGGGGTTGGTAACCTTTTATTTTTGTTGATTTCATGTTACCTTGAATGTTTATGTTGTTTAGTGTGAGTGCTAAGAGGTTTTCCCATAAATCTTAGAATAGGTAGAGAATCCCTGAGTAGGTTTAGGTTTATTTAATCATTTTGTGCACAATAAAATGTCACATCCTGAGAAAACTAAACACAGTCATGAGTATCACATTACTGACCCCTCACACTAGATTATTGTAGTCTTATTCAATCAATGGGCTGCCGTTCGGGCGCCTCCTAGAGACTCACTCTCCAGCAACAAACATGTGCAGCACCAAATCTAGGCTGAAATATCTTCCTCTGCACCAGAGTGCCTCCAAGGGTTGCCGCGGCAACCAAGTTGCATGGAATGTGATTGGGCCAGCTTGACTTCATCTGGTTTGCCGGAAGCCGGCAGGTGAAATAGCCAGGCCCAGCACCAAGGCCCCACACAAAGGCTCCTGTCTGAGCCTGTGTGGGGTGTGGGAGGGCTCAGAGGGCCTCACGCCCCCTGCCCACACCATCACCTGTTGCCGTCCCCCTCTTATTTTATTTATTTATTGGTCATTTGTTAGGCGCTTCTACAATTAGCAACAACTGATACCAAGTGCCCACAGGACAACAGGGTGGGGAAATGGGAAGATAGACAATGTATTACAACAATATAAATAATTGAATTAATAGTACAAATCATGGAACTGTTCACCATCATGGAACTGTTCACCGGCCTGCAGCCACCTAATCCTCGAACTTGTGCCTCATTTGCATCGGTTATCTTTCCTGACTACCTGTGAGTTATGCTCTGAACTACCTGATGGCCATCCACCTATTCACAAATGCTGTACCTAGCTGAGCCTTAAGTCAACCTCTGTTGCTTCTGCCTATGCCCCACTCCCCATCTTTCCTTATTGCATTGTGTGCATTCTTAATGTTCAAATCTAGGTGTGTTTTTCAAACTCTACACCCCCCATTTTGCATTGCATGGTTTGCTTTTCTGAATATTTCGAATCTAGGTGTTTGTTTTTCAAACCCTTCACTCCTGTGCTCAACTGTTCCTACTGTATCTGTTTCCTCTCTCTCGGCTACTGCGTCACTTGGTTGAGTTCCTGCCTGTGCAGCCTTTTGTTCTATCCTCCATCCAGTATCTCTCCAGTATCTCTCTGCCACCCATATGCACTCTCCATCTCCCCTATCTATTCTAACTGCTATATTATCACCTATCCCCCTTCTCTCAAAAAGTCTGGAAGGACAAAGTTTAAAAAAGACTTCTTGACCACTAACCCCAGTCTACCTATCACAGACATCAGCGCAACTTACCAGCGATTTTATAACTCCCTGTTACACCTTTCTTTTTGTATATACACATGTTTCTAACTTCCTTAGCTACAGTCGTCCTTATGTATTTATTTACTCCACCGTTTAATGCCATGTATATGTTTCTCTATGCACATACTCTTTAACCATGTAACCTTACACTATGTATATTATGTAACCTAAGCCGTGCATATTCTTGACTTCTGCGCCCTGTTACCCCCGGGTTTGGCGCGCATTATAAATAAACAAACAAATAAACTTCCACACAGATTGACATTGATATCCTCTTTTCTGTCCCCTCTCCAGACCTCTGGACTCCTCATCCTATCTCTACTCTCTCTCCTGTCTTATCCGCACCCATTAATGGTGGCACTAGATGGGAAGTACTCTCGGTGGGCTTCTCATCATCCAGATGTATCATTAATGTTTATCGCAATGGCACTATCATGGCGCAGGGTCCTCAACCCAACTGCTTCCTCTTTGACCAATGCTTGCCATCTCGCATCAACTTCCTCCCTGCACCTGCTACTCCTTCTTCCTCTCTCTCTCCTCCACCTCCATTTGGGGTGTAGAGGAGGAGCCAAGTACTCCCACACCGACTGCCCCGCCTCCATTACCTGAAAAATGGGAACCAAGGTATGTGACATATACAGAACAGTTAAACCAGCAAAGAGCAGAGCGTGGACTCTGTGGAGTACCCATAAGAATACCCATACCTAAGAGGATCTGGGAGATAAAGTACCCATTGAGAAAACCATACCTACATACAAGACAATATGATGGTCATTTGAATTAAATTCCTGAAGAAGCAAAGAGGATGATTGATGAAGGCCAATGGTGATGTCATACAGAACCGAATTGACGCCCATATAAGAGATAAACAGACCAGAGAATCTATAAGACATCAATGAAGCACCAAGGATAAGTGACATCTTGGGATCAAGGTGAAGAAACCTATGCCACAGATCTGATGATGATACTTAGTTTAAACGTGTACAGATGCAAAAGAAATGCAAGCAGCAAAAAGCAATCATCAGGCTAGCTTATGCCTTTAATAGATAGACCGCGGCAAGCGACCAACATATACATATATAGATAATATATGGACAAGTAAGGGATGGATGGTTCCACTGTGTATTATAAACAGTACTGGACAAAAGCAAGAAGGCCTCAATTTTCAGTGTGTTGCAGTTACCACAGCAATTGAATTCATAAAATGAATCTCAGCTAAAGGAGTTGACTGAGCCAAGAAAGCCATGGTCTTATCAAACTGGAATTGGCTGACTTTGGATACAATTCGTGTGAAGGAACCGAGACTCCTGTTCAAAAGAGGTCGAGCAAAACAAAAGACGTCGGAGGACTATAGGAGCATAAAATCAAATACACGAAAAGCTTGTTTTCATGGCGTCCAGTCACGTGGTCGAAGGAAGTTAGACGATCGAGGTGGTCCCACCTACGCACTAGGGGTGTAACGATATACTGTTATACCGTTATAGATACCGTGAACAACTTAATTGAACTATAGTAACTGTCACGTTGTTTATACCGGTATACCGCTTCAGGGCCTGCAGCTATTAAGTGACCTTTTCAGTCTGATTTGGAAAGGCTGCAGTAAGCAAGTGCTGCGCAGTCGGGATCTTGCACTGTGGGATGTGGCGTCTGCCAAGGGGGCCTTGTTTGGCAGACAAGAGCATAGGGAAAGTGAGGCCACGTTAGTAAACGCAGCTTTGATGCTGTGACCGTTCTTTCTCTGTGATCAGTAGAGTTGGGTTAAACATCAGCTGATTTGTAGTTTTCCCACCAATTTGAAAGATGGGGAACTACACATCCCAGAATTCAAAGAGGGAATGTACTGGATGCCTTTCTGATGCATGTCCACAAAAAACGTTAGCTCTGTAGACTGTATGAACATTGGGCCTATCAGTGCTTTGTGCTAGTATATAAACTGCCCCCCACTGTCCTCCTTGTAGATTTGCACAGTGGCACTAGAGTTGTTGCTTCGCTTGATCCAACACCTGCCTTCTGCATATGGCACTGGACTCAAGCAGGCAGGACTGATTCTACATTGAATTTGAAGTATCCCGAGCAATGGGGGTGAGGTATTTCTCAGGTCTATCCTCGATTTGTGACACCACCCATGAAAGCATATCTCCATCTCAACTCACATGACAAGGGTCCTAATGCGCTCAGACCTGGGGAAAATGGTAATGATGGGGCTGTAATGAGGTGGTGGTTCAGGCCATATTTGTACTGATATGTATTTTAACTTTGTCATTTTCAAAAAGTGTTTGTGCCACTATCTTTAAGAAGGTAAATTAACATGTATTGCAAGAATCAAGAAAGAAAGCAACAGTGCTCACTGAATGCTGTCCTGTTAGGACTACATGGTCAGTGGTGACTCCAACATCAGACCTTTATAATACACCAGGCAGATGGTAAACAAGCTATAGTAATTTGATCAATATGCAACCTTTCGGTGAGTGTGTGTTGGCTGTGACATTTTGACAAAAGAAACACAATGACACGGGCTTTCAGACCTCACATGAGTGGCTTGTCTCCTTTTAATGGGATAAAGCGTTATCAATACAAACCTTTATGACTGATCACAGTGAGGGGTCATGATGCCCATGCCATGTGGTTCCAAAATAATGCAGGTTGCGGCTGATTCTCAAAGCGATTACCTGTGACTGAGCAGCAAGCTCATTGCTCAAAATGTGCATTTTAACACTTCCACTAGTCCCTCTTTCATTCAAGGCGATCAACGAGTGAGCGCCATGAAAGACCAAATCTGCATCCACCTTAGATTCCTGTAGGATCAGCAAAAAATGTGCAGAGACGGGCGCGTGGTTTGGAGCTGCCGCGAGTGGCATGTCTCCTTAGAAGCGCCTGGCATGCTCCATGCATCGAACGGAATGACGCCGGCTCGTCTGACCGGTTTCCTAAGAAAATGAAAGTGTGGCATGACTAAAGAAGGGGCAGAATTCGCCTTGCTGTTGGTGCCAGTGCTGTCCGTCGGTGCGCTGACCCACCTACAGCATCAACCCACTGTCTGTGGCTCTCAGTTCGATCGCCTGCAGCGTCCTCTGCCTGGGGCGAGTTACTCTCTGGCGGGCTCTCCACGCATAGCTGGGAGTGAGGGATCCCCTCCGAGAGGTGGCCTTCCATCGAGCACTTAGTTGTGGAGCGGGATCCCCTTCGGGTGGAGCACGGTCTCCGTGCTGGAATCGGACACATTCTGCGCTTCTCACTCTTCCCGGGGACCCACGCATTGCCTACATGATCCGGAGCCGGGACTTCTACCCAGCAGCATAGCGGCTTGATCAGAACCCCGGGTCCACCCCCCACACGGCGGATAACTCAGAGCAGCCTCTGCAACAGCTACAACCTCTTGGAATGTTAGAAGGGGCCTGATTCGCAGAACCCCCCAGGGAGCAACAGCAGCACCTCCCATACGTCCTGGTCAAAGAAGGGGGCTACTGGAGGCACTGGGGGCTACCAAAGCGCAGGGGGTGCCAGCAAGTTCCTTTGGGCTTCCCCCCCGCACTGTACCACCACTTCAGTACCGCATGATTCAGCTGTGTAGGTTGGGAGAAACTGAGAGAGCACCCACTTCAGAAAATCCCCCATGGACCCGGACGGCGGGAGGACCCACACTGTATCCTAACACAGAGAGATCCTGGGGAATTCCAGCACTCAAACGCCGCCTCGCAGCACCAACTTGCTATCCCATCTCCCAGAGGATCACCAGGTTCATCAAAAACCGCCACGCAGCAATGCCTCAGCTGAAGTGTCCCAGAGAGCTCGGCAGTGATCTGGCATAGCGGGGCATTTCCTCACTCCGACGGAGAGTAGCCTGCCATAACAATAGCTTCAAAAGCAGATCCTGGCACCAACCACCCTGCACAACCACGCAACCTCACCAGGAGTGAATCATCGGCCTCCCCCCGACCACGGACGGTGGCTGGGGAGTGGGCGAATCACCAGTGGATCAACTATTCGGACTGACCCCAAATGAATCGCGGCCCCAAATATCAGTTTGCAATGGTGAAAAGTGGCAAAACAACTAAGCAAGCGGACATTGCAGTACTCATAAGTGGGACCACTTTGGAAAAGACGAAGAAGGGGGACCCACCGGGTGAGCCGTCCCGAGCACCGGCCCTAGCCATGACACCCCAGACGCAGAGCAATCTGCAAAGAAATCTGATTTAAAAACCTGCTTGCGGCCCTAACGAAGGAGATCCAGAAGGGTACTGAAGAAGTCACGAAAAAGATCAACCTCCTTGACAAAAGTGGCAGCTGTAGAGACCCAAACAGCGGAAATGGAGAACGAATGGTGTGACCAAAAATTCAAACGCGAGAAAGGGCAGGACAGGATTGCAGCCCTGTAGTCGAGGTGTGAACTGCTAGAGGCAAAACAGGAGGACACAGAAAATAGGTTGAGGCGTAATATTCGCCTCAGGAGAATTTCAACATCCGTCCTGGACTCGGACTTGATGGGATACGTATCGGATCTATTTAGATTCATGATAACACTCCCAGACAATGCCCTGCTTCAGCTGGACCGTGTGCACAGAACGGTCCCGAGACAATCGGCCTCATGTCCACCACACGTCCTCGCTAGGTTTCACTTTTACACAGTAAAGTAGGAGATCATGAGAAAAGCCAGATTGATGCAACAAATCACCTTCAGAGACTACACGATCCTACTCTATCAAGATCTAGCGAACTCCACCCTTTAGAAAGGTACAAGGTACTAACAGAATGGCTGCATGAAAGACCTATCCCATACCGTGGGGGCTTTCCCAACGTCTGTAAAATGTACCTGGGAAGGAGCCCAGCAGCAGATCCACTCACTCGAAGTGAAGCTGAAAAATGTGTAGGTGTGTGTGGGGAAAGTGGGACTTCCGATACTGAGGGCAGCGCCCAAGGCCCCTCAAACAAGCAGGCGGGAACGTCATGGACAAGGGTCAGCAAAAGAGGCAGGATCCACGGTCCCCCCCAGAAAACACCTAACTGGGCTGATCGGCCGAGCTACTATCCGCACACCCAAGGTCAGAGGATATGTCATGGAAGCCTTCAGTGTTACGTTTATGCATGCTGCTGAAAAGACATGCCAGCTGAGGCAGAGGTGACGGAAGCCCATGGTTGGGTGTGGGGCGGAGGGGGGGGGGGATCCTGGCTGAAGGTGGTGGGTCCAGTCAAGGAACAATCATGGTCGGCTGTTACTCTTTACGCTGTCACGTTGGGCCCAGTTGGCCCCATTTACTCCGTGCTGGAGCACCACCAGTTGCCCTGTCAGGTGAGATGTGTTTTATCCCACTGGTTCACAGGTTTTGGGGGGTGAGGGAGGGGTTGTAGGAGGGATGGGATTAGATCGGAGAGGGTTGGAACTGCTCTACCTCTCCTCTCACATAGCTAAAAAACGCAACACATTGCCATTAATAGCCATCCTAGAAACACATTGCCAGAGCAATTACCCTGTAGCAGAATACGTTGTGGCCAGCAAGGCAGCATCCATAACTAAACCTACATTAAACCTAATGGGGATGGATGACAAGAGTGAAATCAAACTCCTCACATGGAATGTTCAAGGTCTCAACTCCCTAGGGAAGCGTAGGTCCATGGAGCACAAGCTCGGGTAATTAGCGGGAGATGTGGTACTTCTCCAAGAGACTCACCCATTGCAAGCCGATGAAAAGGATATTAGAGTTAAGAGATATAAAAAGGCATTTTTTGCCACGTCTGGGGAGAAAAAGGGGTAGCAATCCTACTGAGTGAGAGGGTCCCCCTAACAAGAATTACAGTCAAGAGAGACCCTGGTGGTAGACATCTCCTGGTGAAGGGACTGTTTGTTGAGTGACCTATTGCCATTATTGCTGTTTATTGCCCTAACGCCGCCCAGGACAAGTTCATATCCGACCTGCTCCCAACGATCCTCGCTTTTGCTGATGGGGTTCTCATTGTGGGTGGGGACTTCAACCTTGTTCCTCATCCCCTGGTGGTCAAAACTCTCCCCACAACCAGAACAGACGACACTCAAGCTCTGTCTTTCACTAGATTCCTTAGGCAAACAGAGACGGTAGATGCATGGAGATTGTCTGTCCAATGGTGGGGCTAGGGACCACACCCATTATTCCTATGCGCATAGGGGATTCTCGCGAATAGACCTCCTACTAGTCTCGAGTACCATCTACCTGAGCTTGGACAAGTGAGAGATACTCACCCGAATGATCTCAGATCATGCCCCAATGTATGCAACTATTAACATAAAAGGGTCCACTCATCCCCCCCAGAGACTTTGGAAGCTACACGACTCCATCCTAGTGGAGGAGAGCATCAAAAGGGAAACCGGTGAATCACTTGCTAACTACTTCACCGAAAACACAACATCCGACACAGCCAGACATTATCTGGGATGCCATGAAGGCAGTAGGGAGGGGTACACTCATTAGTGCAGGAGTGGAGCAGATGCAGATCTCGAAAATTGCTGCAGCAAAACTAGAGGAAGAGGTATTAACATTAGAAAAAGAGTTGCAGTCTCGTATGTCACGGAAAACAGAGCGGGCTTTGAAGAAAGCCAAGATCGCACTTGAAATGCACTGGGCTGACCGCTCTGCCAAATCGCTAGCCTATACAAAGGGATTTTATTACAGCAAAGGAAACAAAGCAAACCGGATACTTGCATATAAGCTAAAAAAGGTACACAGCAAGAATAATATCTCACGACTTATAGGAGCTGACGGTAGAGCTCGATACACTGAGGTGGACAAAATGAAGGGGCTGGTGAATCACCATAAAGCAGTAATGGCCGGACCGCCCGCCTCCCACGAGAAACTGCCCAGCTATTTACTCTCCCACAAGTCCTGGATTGAAACCCACCTGTCAGCCTAGAAAATCCGATCACATTAGAGGAAATAGTTGAAGCCATTAAGTCCTTAAAAAGTACTGCACCTGGTCCTGATGGACTGACCGAAAATTGTATAAAACCTATGCTCATATCCTAGTCCCGCAGCTAACTAGAACTCCTTTGTGTGCACAGGCTCAATAACCAAATCAATGGTTGAGTCGTTAACAATTCTAGTCCACAAGCCAGGTAAAAACCCAGAGCAGCCCTTCTCCTACAGACCAATAACCTTTATGAACAATGATGTGAAACTATTATCGAAAGTACTGGCAACTAGACTAAAAGCACATCTCCCAGACATAATAACGCGCAATCAGACGGGATTCATCCCGGGGAGTTGAACACAAGACATTAGGTGTACCATAGATCTTATAGAAAGTGTGCATAGGATGGGGGAGGGTATGGTCGTACTATCATTAGATGCACACAAAGATTCTGATTTAGTGGACTGGGGTATATCGGCAAGGTGCTAACGCACTTTGGGCTCGGACCACACTTTTCAAAGTGGATAATGGCTAACTATCAGAATCACTCCATGCAGCTTCCCGTTAATGGCACCAGATCTGAAATGATAAGTATAACTAGAGGAACCAGGCAGGGCTGCCCCCCAGCACCTATCATTATCACACAATCCCAGTCTACTCATCCTATCCGGAGTCCAAAAAAGATGCCCCAAAATCCTTTGTTGGATGTAACGCAGATTCAGGTCAGCTTTTGCCTTAATCGCAACCTTCTACGTATTCTCCCACTCCTTCATCGATATAACCTCTCCTATTTCATCAGACCATGTAAGTCTCAATTTATCCCATAATACTATAGAATGGCTCTCTCTCTTCCGGAAAGAGTTGCAAAAACTTGACACCATATGTGGAGTAACCTTAAGAAAATCACACCTCTCAGGCCTCTGCATTAGAGGTACGCCCAGCATTTGTCACCTCTCAGATATCAAAGCCTTCAACAAATTATATCTTCTCAACTCTCGTTTGTGTAAACAAAATGTCCTCCTTAAAAACTCAAAGGTTGGCATTCTTTCATCACACCATATATCTTCTATCAACAATATGCCTCTATTAATCCAGCTCCTCCAACATAACATCCTATTATTAATCTGCAATCCTGGATTTTGCCAAATAGAAGCCTCCTTATACATATACAATCCTTGCCCACCCCTTCCCTCCAGTATCAGTGAGGTGATAGCATATTTAGTGGCAATCACCGCTTGTAAATTAGCTACTTGCCTAGGTAACTTACCAAAAGAGTATATACGTTCGATACGAAACGGCCTAATTTTATACTCCTTAATCTGAGCCCAAAACGGAACCACTGGACCAGTCATGGTGAAATAAGCAACCAATTTTTTTAAACCAAAACACCTTTAAAGTAATTTTAAAGAATGTGGTATCCGAATCCCCCATCCTGTACGCCTCGAATCATAACATACCGTAGTGCTTTAGGTCTTTTCCCAACACCCCATAAACATTCTTGGAAATCTTTATCCACACGGCCCAGAACCTTTTTTGAAAATCTTAATGGACTGTATAATATATAAAACCTTAGGTAGGAGCACCATATTGATGGCATTAACTTTCACCCAAATAGATAACGGGGGTCTTACCCACTTACGGATATCCTTACAAAGAGTTTCTATAACTTTATCCACATTAAACCCAGCCATTCCCTTTGCATCTCTTGTGAGATATACCCCCAAATACTTCATATATCTATTTTCCCATTTATAGTTCCAGTCCATCAATTGATCACGTATTGGAGTATCCCGAACCGGAAATACCACTGTTTTCTCCCAGTTCATTTTGTAACCTCAGAGCATACCCACCTCTTTAACCATATTTTCAAAATAGTACCCCCCTCCTCTGGATTGCCAAGAACGATCGTAACATCATCCGCATAAGCCAGCACTTTAATTTCAATCTCCCCCTACCCTAAAACCTAAATGACTCTGAGTCTGTCGAATATAAATTAAAAACGGTTCTAAAGCTAAATTAAAGAGGTAAGGAGACAAAGGAAATCCTTGACGTGTGCCCTTAAATAGTTTAAAAGACACCGACAGATCTCCGTTTACCAAAACCCTAGCACTGATATCCGACTGCAGTGCCCTAACTGAATTAATGAATAAGGGACCAAAACCCATCTTCATCAGTGTGAAATTTAAGAAGGTCCAGTTTACACTCTCAAAAGTCTTCTTGGCGTCCAACAAAATGAGAAGCAGATCTGTTTCTGAAACTGACAGGTTCAAAACATCCAGAAGAGTTTGAAGATTATCATAACAATAGCGTCCTTTCATAAATCCCCCTTGTGTTCCATCTATAAAATCACCCATGTATTTATCCAATCCGTTGGCCAGAATTTTTGTAAAAATCTTCATATCCACATTCAGAAGAGAAATAGGGCGATAAGTGCAACACTTAGATGTATCTTTCCCTACCTTAAGAATCACCGTAACAATAGCTTCTTTCATTGATGGACATAATATACCCTCCATTAGGAATTGATTATAAAGAGCACATAACTCTGGTGCTACCCTATCATCAAACGATTGATAAAATTCAGTCGACAGCCCGTTTGGACCCGGTGACCTTCCAGTCCTCAAGCCTTTGATAGCCTGTAACACTTCTGCAACAGATATTGGGGCATCAAGAAAGTCTCTACCATCACCGGAACAGACATGGAACATCAATCTTACCAAAAAACTCTTCAGGCTCAACTCTTCTAACGGAATACGATCCTCCGCGTACAGATTAGCGTAGAAGGAGCAAAAACACTGACTTATCTCCTCCCTCCTAACTATTACACCCCCGAACCATTATCAAGCTTTTGAATAAAGTATTTCTCACAGAAACCCCTCAGTCTATTTGCTAGCAACCTACCACCACAATCCACACTTTCCCAAAAATGCCATTTCATATAAAAAAACACCACTTTGTCGTTCTTTATGCGATCTTCTACAGCTCGAGTGCAAGCAAAAGTAGACTGTAATTCGCCCAATTCCAGTTCAAGGTCCCTCAATCTGGCTTCCCCCTTCTCTCTCACCCTAGCTGCCCAGTTCATGAACTTTTGCTTGAAAATTCTGCTTTGAATCTGGGGAAGGGGGTGTAACCCAGGTTACAAGGATACACAGTTATTAGTGTATGTTGAACATAACTGATATTTCTGTTTTATTTGAATTGCCATATATTCCCTTTATGAGTTTGATGTATGCATAAGTGTGAGGGACAGATGCCTTTTGTTGAGTGTTTCCTTTAGTTTATTTGATAGGCAGGGAAATCCCATTTAGTGTAGGGATAGTGAGGCGTTGGTGAAACCTTTTTGAGTTAATAAAATGGCATCTTGTGATAGACCTTTAAAGAAAAAGATTTGCAGAGACAAGTTTCAAAATGCTGACAATGTATAACATTTAAGAAAATATTTGTTAAGATTAGTTAACTCCACCTGCTATACCATGATACCCATGATATACCGTCATTTGGCAATAAGGTTATCATACTGCCATAAACCCAATACCGTGACACCCCTACAGTACGCACGAAGGCTGGCTTTGCCCACACTTCCTAAAATTCTGTGAGCACAGTACAAACTCAAGGCCAATCTTCAAAGCACTAATTGACACTGGACCATTGAGGTGATGATGGATTGATACAGTAATTGGTGGGAAGCTAATGCTAAAACGAGCTCGGCCGCACCAGGATGTTCAGTCTGCATGTTGCTAGACATAGGTGGAAAAGTACTGACGGGGGTTAGAAGCCAACCAATCATAAAGGACTGCATAATTAAGGGTCCTATAGCTTGTGTAGCCAATGGGACGTGGTACATTTAGGGACGTTCATAGTGGCCATTTTGAGGGGAGGGCTTAGTTGCCCCACCTGATGTTAAATATTCTATCACCTTCCTCCACTGCTCTATACAGATATAGAGCCTATACTTAGAAATTCACTTAGAACCAATCACACCCTCCGTTAGGTTTTTGTAGCTTGCCACGTAGGATGACGTTGGTAATAACGCAGGTCAAAATGTCAATGATGACCAATTCTGGGTATAGAAGCTCAGTTTTTTATAAAGTAATGTGAGAAAGAGGATCGAGCTATTGCTGATGTTCATTGTACTCCCTGTTTTAGAGTCTTGTTAATAAAACAGACTCACTTTGCCAAACTATTTGAGTCATCTTGATTATTGATGTATGAATAAACTCTGCATCCCTATCCATCTCCAGGGTATAGAAACTCATCTTAATGGGCTGTCTGAGAAAACACCCAGCTCCCTTGGTAGCGGAGATAGGATGGTTTGATAAGATAACCATCAGCCGTCGACATAAGTAAACTTTAGAGTCTCAGCAATATCGCACAGCCTTTGCCATTCGTTTGACAGGATGTGAAGCTCCCTGTAGATAGTGGATAGTATAATCTCCAAAATTCCTTGCAAGGACGGTTTGACAGGACCCCTAGTTTCCATAGGAACTTCTCCCACATCTACGCGAAGCGGATCGGAAAGCAGCTCGAAGAGGCGGTAACGAAGGCGGTGATCCTGAGGGTCCGAAGAAGAAAACATGCAAATGGTGAGTAAATAGACTAAAGAGTGTGGCAAAGGAATACATTTATAGCAAATAACAGAGAGTAATGGAGGCAGGTGGGATAAAATATAACGTAAGAGTAAGAGTGTAATATATATGTGTATGGGAAGCAAGATATTGGGCCTCATTCCGAGGTTGGAGGTAAGTACCGTTCGTTTCCGGCATGGCGTAAAGTACGACTCCGGCAAGGTGACAGACCGCTAATTGCGTCCCATTCCAACCTCGCGGACACGCGCTTTTCGCCATGCCGGAAAAGTACCTAGCGGATGCCGCAAACCCCCCCGAAAAACCCCTACCGGCCTGCTGCGACACGTACATTACAACACCGCCATGGAAGCAGCAGTGACAGTAAAACAACGGAACCGGAAATTACGTCATCGCACAGGAACGGGAAGGAGCGCGGCGGCCATCTTTAAAAACACAATCCATTGCCATCCTCATCAGGCAGCACCCTTGGGAGCAATCCGAAGTTGGGGAAAGCATCAGGAACCCAGGAACTATGCCTAAAGCACCTAAGAAGTCTGCGGACCGGCTCCGCAAGAAGCGATTCAGCCCTGATGAGCTCCAGGTCATGGTGGACTACCTGGCAGAACACGTTGACGTGGTGTTCAGCCCAGACATGCGGAGGGACTCCACTATCCGCAAAAAGAACATCTGGGCAGAAACCGCCCAAAGGGTGAGCGCTGTAGGCTCCACCCCTCGCACCCCCAAGGACTGCCGCAAGCGGTGGGATGACTTGCGGGTGCGGGGACTCCTCACTGCCAACAGGAGTCAGGCCATGCAGACTGGAGGAGGCCCAAGTTCCCCTGTGCGACTTGAGGCATGGGAGGAGACATGCGCCGCAATGATTGGCACGGAATG
Organism: Ambystoma mexicanum; assembly: GCF_040938575.1. Classification (NCBI taxonomy): domain Eukaryota; kingdom Metazoa; phylum Chordata; class Amphibia; order Caudata; family Ambystomatidae; genus Ambystoma; species Ambystoma mexicanum. The sequence continues at coordinate 1,608,239,670 of NC_090932.1, forward strand.
CATAGAGGGCATCGGTGAAATGGACTGCGGGGCAACGTCGTCTGCCGATGGAGGTGAGTGTCCAAAGTCAACACTGCCAATGGCAATTGCATGATGTAGACTCCCCCAAGGGCCATAAAAGGCACCTTGTCATGTAGCCACCCCCCCATCCAACTAATGCAGAGTCAACTGCAACGCAATCAAGGGCCAGGTGCAAGTACATAACACACATCAGCCATAGTGCAGTAACTTGCACATTCCATCATGCACATTGTGCATCAGGTTCGGCAGTGTGTGTGCCAGACTGCACATTACTATGGCAGGATGAGTCACTCCGACACATGCGTACACATGCGTACATTCAATTCACATTCATATGTACTAGTACTGTTGCAACGCCCATAGGGCCACAAACCCCAAATTACAGAAATGTGAATGCAGCGATCTATGCAATTAGCGCATCAAACAATCACTCATGTTGTACTCTCCTCTACCCCCACAGGCACCGATCATGACAGCGGGGATACCCAGACGACCCGTCCATCCACCTCCACGTGCAGAGGCCGGTCCCGGAGCATTCCCGCACGGAATAAGAAAACCACCCAGGCACCACAAACGCCAGTGGAGGATGCACCACCACAATCCCTCCCTGCCTCGGCACCTGCCACATTAGACACCCCAAGGTCGGCAGAATCAAGCATTGCTGGGGAGTTGGCAGCTACGGCCACCCAGGAGAATGTGGACAGCCCCTTATCGATCTGTGGTGCCACTGAGGAGGACTTTTACCCCACAGTCCACACCCCGGAGCCCACCAATGTCCCCCTGCCATCAAGCAGTGACTCTGTGGAGCAGGAAACACCTGGCCGTAGTGCTCCGGCAGATCCTGGACCTATTCCACCAGTTGAGGCCATGCCAGGGCAGGTAGGCCCAAGTCCCGCCAGGAATGTACCTACATACATTGATGAACCACGTGCACATCAGCTGACGGACCTCATCAATGTGTTCATGGAGGACACCCGCCAGGGCAGGGTGGAGTGGGTGGATGAGCTAAGGCAGATGCGTCAGGCGGTCACTGACAGCAGCAATAGGTTGTGTGCGGTCCTGGGACGCATCACGGATGCCCTGGAGGCTGCACCTCCCACACGACAGCCCCAGCGGGAGGACACACCGTCACAGTGCTCCTCCACCCAGACCAGCCCGCTCCGACGCTCATTGCGTACATTGCGCCGGCCCAACATGGATCCCCCTGGCTCTGGGGGCACGCCTTGAACATGCTGGCACACACATGTGGCCTATGTTGGCCTTATGGCACTATTCTGGGGTTGTTGTGGGTGAGGGGGAGGGGAGTGAGGGTGTGTTTGGGAGTTGGGGGGAGGGGGAGGGTGGTGGAGGTTTTGTTGTACACGTTTCATGACAATTATTCAATACACTGGTTGTTCATAATGTAAAACGGAGTGGACATTGATCATTGCGCAGGTGTCATTTGATGTCTCATAGTGCATGGAAGGCAACATTTGCATCCTGGGGAGTCCGTGGTAGGTATATGTAGTCCCTTGTGTGCTTGAGGAGGGCATCCAGCACTTGGTTCAGTATCCGGGTAAATAAGGGTTGTGATATACCATGCATGTGCCCCACTGTGTGCCGGTAGGTGCCTGTGGCAAGGAAGTGGAGCACAGTCACTACCTTCAGTGGAGGGGGGATGGCAGAGCTTTATTCAATGAAACTCACTATGTCGTCATGTATCAGGTCCACTATGGTGGTGATGGTGTCATGGTCAAGCCGGTACAGGGTGTGGATCTGATGTGGTGTTAGGTTGAAGGAGGTGGCTCAGATGCGAGGGTTTGGGGGCTGCCGGCGTGGTAACGGTGGATGCACTGGTGGTGCATGCTGGGCCTGTCTCACCCTCCGTCTCCTCCTGTGTGTCCTCTGTGGTTGGGGCTGTGGTTGTTGTTGTTACTGCCTTGCAAGCAAGGCCTCCAGCTCCAGTTGTGCCACTACTATTGGTATCATCTTGGTGTGGGAGAGGGTGTGGTGTGTGGGTATGCTCATTTTGTGCTGTGCCAGACTCCATTGGCTACACCTGTGCTGATTGTGTGCACCTGTGGCTGTGGAAACCACTGCTCTGTGTTCTTAACTCCTTCTCTGAGATGCCTGTATGTACTCCATGCCGGTAAGGTACTTTACGGCCTTAAGGAGACCGTTATTTACGTGTGCTCCTTACTTGCGATCAGCTCCGGTTTACGCCATGCCGTTGATTACGCCATGGTGGTGTGCGCGCGCGACCCAAGACCGTAAATTACGGCATTGTTGTTTACGGTGCCGTAATTTACGGTCTGAAGGGTCGGAATGGCATAGAGCGGAAATCCATGCCGGTAAATCATTACCGGCATGGTTTGTACCTTACCTCCAACCTCGGAATGAGGCCCATTGACTTGAGTGTGGCCGATCAATATAATAAAGAATAATCATGAGTGAGGCCACAATAAGAGGATATGCCCTGTTCCTAAACTTTAAAGAGTGTTAGCAGAAACCTTTATCTAGAGTCCCATAAGTCGATGACTTAGTATATGGGATCGGTTAAAGACGATCCAGAAAGAGAGAGTTTACGTTCCAATCAGAGCAATTTTAGAGGGCACGATAGTTCTTAAGGAGAAGATCTTAAACCATTCATGTTACTGGTGAAGTCTGTCTGTTTGTTTGATGTGATTTTTTTTTTAAGTATGATCACGTCATAGTATAAGAAAAAATGTTGTGATCGAGAAGCGTGAAGTTGAGAACACAGAAAAAGATTGTTTTAAAATTGTATTCTGATGGTTGCTTTTTAGCAAGATTAAAGTCAAATTGTGTTTTGACAGGATTAGAGCTTGCGACGATTGGTGCTCGCTCATATTGTATTCCTTCCTTGAGACGTATTTTAAAACCTGTGATTGAAAAATAAGTGAGCGTCAGCAAAGAAAAAGGTGAAGGCTTAAAAAATGTAGGAGGTTACCCCATTAGTGCATCTCTACAAGCAATTGCCGAAACATGTGCTCAAACTTAGACATTACATTGCAGAATGGGTTAAAGGAACAGCAGACAAAATGTTTATGCCATGGCCGGATTATTATTGAAGGCTGTCCTGCAGCATATGATGAAATATTTGCATGCAGCGTACACGGGGTAAAAGCTAGAAAAGCAGCTAGCGAGCCTATAGCTTTGGAAGATGTATCGACAAGAGAAGGAGGAGGAGCCTCCTTTAGATTAGATACTCAATGTATACAAAGAGGGGGGTGAAGCGCCTTCTTCTCCGCCCGCCCCGTCTGAAATAGAACACGAACTAAGAGAGACGATGGGTTATACCCATTAAGAGAACTTAATGCAGCGGCGGTATATAGCAATCCATAATGAGTCGTGACGAGGGTCCAGAGAAAAATACTGAGAAAAATGTAACCACCAAAGTCCTGAGGGACAAGGGGAGACGCGATAAGGAGAAAAGTGATCAAGCAAGCACATCTCGAGATACAGGAAGAGAAATAAAGAGATGGAAAGGAGAAAGAGATAAAACTGATGAGATAGCGCTCTTACAGAACAAATGGATGGGAGGTCAGATTTTACTCAAACCCGATGGTAAAGGCATCGAGGATGTAAGACAAAGAGGAGATCAAGACGAATAAGATAAAAAAGACAAAGAAAGAGAGGAAAGATTGAAAGATTAAGGAGTGAGTAGAAAAGATAGACAGAAACGAGAACAGATATATCAAGAGGAGCAGGCTAAAAAACAAGAGAGCAGAAGTGCAAAGAAAACGCGACAATAGACAAAGAGCAGCTGATGAGCAGGAGAGGCTAGAAAGGAAAAGAATAGAAGAGGAAGAGCAAAAGATAAGAGAGAAAAGAATAAAGAGATGAAAGGATGAAGAGATACAAAGGGCAAATAAAAGAATGGATATGAAAAAGAGGAAGACAGAGTGAGAGAGGAAGTGAGAAAACACAGAGAATTTGATGACGACATGGAACGTAAAAGAAGGCAGAGAGCATGCAATCTCGATTATTTGAAAACGGAAGTAAGAAATCCCGATCCACAGGTAGCATGGAAAGACAGTGGAATTTTTTCCCGAATGCGAGTCATTACCAGGTACGTCTGGAGCAAATCTAGAAGACTAGTTTGAATCGAGGAGCATTGGGGAAGCGATCAATAAGGTATACCATGACACGAGAGTTCAGAAGGAAGTTCAGGGGAAGGGAAAAAATGATCGTCTCGAGAGCACTCAGTTGTACGACACAGAGGAAGCCTCATGCAGTGCGAGACATAAGGAGCTGTCTTTAGACAGACTGACTCTGAATAGGAATGAAGACGAGAGAAGTTGCACAAGTTGGGCAAAGGAAATGTCAGACGAAGAGAGGGAAACCTTCCAGGGGGAAGAGAGAGATAATGTATGTGGCCCAGAAGGATGTTCGCCTATGGATAAGGGAGTAAGATGGTCAGATAAAAAAATGCCTGTGTCTAAGGCACCGGAGCCACTGACACAGTCGGACCGACATAGGGGGCAACTCCACAGTGAGAGGGAGGTGTCTCCGCCTTATGTAAGCAGGTTAAGATCATTGCCAGGTTGACGACGATGTGGGAATATCACCCCGGCGGTAGATGGACAAATAATGAGAGATGAGAATAAGTTTGGAGCTCCTCAGTTTCCCTTGTTAGAAAAAGGGGGGACGAGACCCCTATATATACCATGGCCTCAAATGGACAGAGATCATTTGAGGTGCAAACTCCCGGGTCTGACTTCCGGTGCTGGGAAATGGATACATAAATTAGAAAAAATGACGGGAGGGAATACATTGGCTATAGGGGATATTAAAGGTCTTCTGATCGCCATACTTGGTGAGAGAGCTGACGATGTATGGACACGGGCAGGGTACCCTAGTGTGACTACAGTCAACACCGCGCATGATGGAGGGCCATTCAATAACTGTAGGGCGGCAGTTTCGAAAGCACTTCGAGTACTATATCTGGATACGTCCGATATGGGAGCTATAATGACAAAAAAGATGAAGGAAGGAGATGATCCGCTAGTTTGCATTCAAAATTTTCAAGAATCTTGGGCACTCCAGACTCGCGAGGCTTTGGGAAAATCTATATCAGTATTTTATCATATATTGGGCCAACGGCTGCCAGAAAAAGTACACAAACTGCTCAAGAAATTAGTGGGGATGGAAGCGAAACCGTGGTCGGAAATCCAGTTGACCCTTGCACATTACTGCAGACTCTTGCAGGAAAAGATCGCAATAAGGATGATATGCGGAAAGGCGAGGAAGCTAAATTGGTGCAGAAAAAACTGTCCAAGTACGCCATTGAAAGTGCAATGTTAACTAGCATAGACGGACCAAACTCACAGCAGGCAATGAACATGCCACAGGCGAATAACCAAAGACAGTTCGATCAAAATAATAGTGGATATGTTCCACGAGGAAAGGGATTTCGAGGAAGAGGATGGCAAGGTAATCAAGGGAATTTGCAGAATAATCAGGGGGGCTTTCAAAATAATCAAGGTGGGTTTCAGAATATGCAAAACGACAATCAGAGTATGCAAAATGGGCATATGGGGAGACCAGCACCTATATGTTGGTGTGGAATGACAGGGCACTTTGCTCATATGTGTAGAAGCCAAGGGATGATGTAGAATGACCAGTTTTCAAGAAGGGGAATGTCAAATCCACCTACATATTCGCAGCAGAATGGAGATGGATTTGCGCAAAATCAAACAGTACAGCAGCAAGCGCCGAGACTGCAGCAAGGCTTGCAATCACAGCAAATAGCAGGTAACCCACTGCAAGGACAGTCACAGCAGTCCCCTATGCAGCTTCAGCAGAATACAAGCACAGGGCAGGTATTGAATCCTAGAGTAGGGAGCGTCACTGTTGATGGAGGGAGTCCTTTTACAAATAATGGGACGAGGCTGTACCCGCAATAGGACAGGTCACCGGGAGACCTGATGTGTTGCATACTATCTGTGACACCAAACCCTCATGAGGAGCCAAGGGTGGATGGCCTCCTCCGTTACCTGAAAAATGGGAACGAATGTATGTGACGTATACAGAACAGTTAAACCAGCAAAGAGCAGAGCATGGACTCTGTGCTGTACCCATATGAATACCCATACCTAAGAGGATCTGGGAGGGAAAGTACCCATTGAGAAAACCTTACCTACAAACAAGACAATATGATGGTCATTTGAATGAAATTCCTGAAGAAGCAAAGAAGATGACTGATGAAGGCCAATGGTGACGTCATACAGAACCGAATTGACGCCCATATAAGAGAGAGACCAGAGAATGCCAACTCCACCTACTCAGAGGCATCCGTCCTTTCCTCACTTTCCCCAGAAACTCAATGTATCTAAAGCTCTGGTACTCTCCAGGCTGGGCTACTGCAACAGCCTCTTCCCTAATCTAACCTCTTCCTCTCTCTGCCCCCTCCAGCTTATCCAGAATAGGGCTGCAAGATTTATCCTTTGCCTCAAGCCCAGCGGCCGTATCACTCGAGCCCTAAAATATCTCCACTGGCTCCCGGTTGCTGCAAGGATCAAATTAAAATCCCTCTGCATCATCCATAAGGCTGTCTGGGGCCAAGGACCACGCTATCTACAACTCGCTCTCACCAAATACTCTCCCTCCAGGTCTTTATGCTCTTCTGGCTCCAACTCTCTGTGTCAGCTGGAAGCCAATCTCTTTCCTCGGCTGGCTCACTCCTCTGGAACAGCCTCACCCTCCCTCTCTCTCTTGAGCTGGATCTCGTCAAATTCCAGAAGGGCCTTAAGACTTACCTCTTCACCTCCTCCTTCCCCTCCTGTGCTAAACTCCTCAGTCACTGAGAATAGAGGCCTTGGAACTTATGTGTCCTCTAGGTCCTGGCCTTCCTCCTAATCGCCGTCAGCCCTTCCTGCTCCCAGCAGTTGCCCTTGGGCACCCACTGGCCTGGTATTCCCTCACAGGACTGCACTTATTGGTCCTCATTACAACACTGGCGCTAAACCATGGCGCTATTAGCACCATGGTTGGTGCCGGTGTTGTAACGGGTCCGCCATGGTTCAATGGGGAATTACCACCCCATTCCAAGGTTGGCGGGCGGTAATTCCCCATTGAACCTTGGCCCTTCCCCATTCCCATTTTCGCCCCATAGGGCTCTATGGGAATGGGGAAGGCGCTAAGTACGGTACCGCAAATTGCGGTACCGTACTTAGCACCAAGGCCCCTTTGCGGGTCCCAACTTTAACAGCTGGTATAGACCAGCCGTTAAGGTCGGGTCCCGCAAAGGGACCTCGTAATCAGGCGCTAATGGGTTAAGGGCGACGCAGCCTTTTACGGCGCCGTTAACCCATTAGCGCCAGGGTCGTAATGAGGCCCATTGTATCGGCAGATGACCACTCTCTACTATGCAACCTCTGCCAAGCACCTACCGGTTCCCTGCAACTTACTCCCTAGCACTTCCCCTTCCAGGGAATTTCCTAGCACTTACGTCCCCACCTTCCCCTGTCCTTTCTCTCTTTCTCTGCCCTTGCATGATCCGAATGCTCACAAGGCCTAGTAGGACCACCTCTATCCTGTTCATTATTGTATTCTATTGCCTTTGTCCCCTCCCCTGCTCTGTGGGCGCTTTGAAACACAATTTCTTGTTGTATAAGCGCTTTGCGAATGCACAATAAAATAAAAATATGCCTCTCAACTACTAGGAATGTTCAGCAATCGGGCAGAAGTGCCTGAAACAAGAGGAAAAAATTACTCTCGCTGCCCTCTTGTGGCTATTGTGGGAAACACAGCTAATATGTCTATGCCTCAGTCTAGCAATAAACTGACAACCGGTCTCCTCACATGGATTGGTGGAAGGTACAGTGTTTCAAAATGTCGGCCGCTGATTTTGTGCCAGGAGTGCAGAGAGAGGAAAATATCCCATTGTTGCATATCCCGAGAGTTCTGTGCTTAAGCTGCGAAGATGCCAGAACATGATCGGCTGGAAAGCAAACCAGCTTCACTGGAAGACCGACATACAAGTTAGGCATGCATAGCTCTCAACCGTTTGTGTCGCAAAGGCGGGTGAAATCATCCGATTTTGTTTTTGGCGGGTGAGACGCCCATTGGAATGAATGGGCGTGCAGGAGGCTTGGCGGGTGAGTCAGCCCTTTACAAGGCGGGTGACACCCGCCAAAAGCGTGTGAGTTGAGAGCTATGGGCATGTCAATAAAAGGGACCGCAGTGGCATTTTCTGTGTTTGTGTGCCCTAGTCTACTCCTGCAGCCCCGGTTCTTGCAGCAGTTTGTTTTTGTTATAGTGTATAGCATTTATTAACCATTTTTGAAAATAGGAGGGCATTTTTCAATTAATCAATGATCTGATCGGTGAGAAGGGCGCTCTTTGAGGAACTCGGAGCAGTGATGGGAGAACTAGAGATAGGACTACCCTCCCACAACCCATCTCCAACCTTGCACCCTTCCTCTAACCGTTCCCCCCACACCCCCTCCAACCCACAGCGTTTCGAGCACAGCTCCTATAAATTGCGTCCTTTTGACTATGGATATAGGCATATATGCTCATGGCACATTGTACCTAATCTGTGACACCGTCCCACGGTAGTGACAGCATAGTGAATGAAATGTAAATGTATCTGTTATGGCAAATAGAACAGCCCTTTGTAGCCACAGTCTCAAAGCAAGTGCTTAAGAATCGGTACCTGGTGCGCCCATCTCTCTTTCAAATTACTTGAATCCTTTCCCTGTCCCCAGCATCTCTCCCCACTCCTTGTACTCCTCTGCACTCACTCCCTGGGCCCCTTCTAAAACCAAACCGCAGACACTCTTTGCTATCCCTTGGTACGATTTATCGTGCTTGTCGCCGCACTTTCTAATGTGATTTTGAGTTGGTGTGGAGGAATGAATGGACTGTGATGATAGGCATGCCTCTACGCGGTGCCACAGAGATCCACATATTATTATGCTCTACAAAGTTGCCTAATTTATTTGAATGTTTAAAGTTTGGTATTGCACGTGATATATATATATATATAAATATATATATTATATCAATCTTTTGCTTTGATACTTTCCCACTGCTGTGTATTTGAAATCTAGGTGCATTTTCCCACTGCTGTGTATCTGAAACATAGGTGCATTTTCCCATTGCTGTTAATCTCAAATCTAGGTGCAATATCCCACTGCTATGTATCTGAAACATAGGTGCATTTTCCCATCTAGCCTATTTGTGTAACTGGTTTTCACTAAATTGAATTTGGGTGGTTCTTATATTGTTATGCTATGTTACACGTACCAGCAGGCATCTTGCCATGAGGATAGTCACAATATTACAACATCAATCTAGGGGAGTAATTAAAGAGCAGAGTTTTTAACAAGCAACAGAAGTGCAGGTGGTTCGTTGTCAGCCTCAAAGTTAACAGGAGACGATTCCATAACTTACTAGTGGCCACCAAAAAGGCTCTACCGCCCACTCTTTGAAGACGAAATCGGGGGACAACGACCAGACAGTCACTGCTTGACTGAAGAGGTTGGCCAGGAATTGGAGGAGAGAATTTATCCCACAAGAAATCGGCACCAGCCTGGTAGTATGCCTGGTGAACAAGACAGAGAATTAAAGACTATTTTTTGTTTCACCGTGAGCCAGTGCAAAGAACGTAGCACTTGGCTAATGTGGGAACCATAAGGGGTTGCGGTGGCTGTCCGAGCAGCCAGGTTTGCAGCAGTTGCAGGCAATGGATTAGGCCCGAGGGCTGGGCCAGGTAGAGAGCCTTACAATAGTCCAGCTTGTTGGAAATAAAAAAAGCCACAACTGGAGGGCAAAGAGAAGGACAGGATCTTATGAAGGACCCTCAGTAAGAAGTGGCCAGTCTGGCACTCTACACTCACCTGTGACGCCATGGGCAGAGAAGCAGAGAGATATACCCCAAAATTTGTAACTACCGTCACTGGAATAGGAAAGTCACCCAGTGAGGATGGCCAGAAGGCCGAGGACCAAGAACAGGATTGAGAGGAGGGGCCCATCACCAGGACCTCAGTCTTGTCCCTGTTGAGTTTAAGCCAATTGGTGCCCATCCACTCCACCACTGGTGCCAGGCAGTCACACAGACAGGATGACATCTCCTCCCGGTCCTGATCTAAACGGACCAGGATCTGTGTGTTGCCCGCGTATGAGTAGCGCCTGAAGCTGCGAGAGCAGATGAGGTCAACCAAAGGCTGCACATAGATATTAAATAACATCAGGAACAAGGCAGAGCCTTGGGGGATGCCACAGAAAAGAGAATACAGAGAAGAGAAAAAAGGAGGTAAAGATACTGATTGGCCCCGATTGTTCAGGAAAAAGAGATAAACCATGCCAGGACAGGACCCAAGATGCCGATAGAGGCCTGGCGGGATAGGAGTATGGGGTGGTTGACCGTGTTGAAGGCCACTGATGGATCTAGCAGTATATTGCAGTCTATAAAATGGTCAGTTAGATGTGTTGGGAGATATCTGTGTAGAGCACTTACTATGATGGAATTTGGGACTAGGAAATGAGTTGCACTTAGATGGATTTTGGGGAGTAGGAAATGAGTTGCACTTGGATTTTGGGGGTAGGAAATGAGGTGCACTTAGATGGATTTTGGGGGGTAGGAAATGAGTTGCACTTAGATGGATTGTTGGGGGTGGGAAGGGTGTTGCACCTAGATGGATTTTCAAGGGGGTTAGGAATGCTGTTGCACTCTTTCGTTAGCCTGTCGATTCACACAGATGTTTACGATGATGTCCTGTCCCCAGCACTCTGAAGACCATGGGGAGAACTGGCCCAATGTGCCTAAAGCACTTTGAGCACAGACTGTTAATTGCATGAAATAGATGTATTAGGATTACCCCTTCTGTGCTTACAAATCCGCCAGGATGGCTTGCCACTGCTCCGAGGCCTTGGTACTGGACCTGACAGTTTGATATTAGCATGCTTACAATACCTGTAAGGACAGCCAGGGGTTTGTACCTAGATATGCGGATAGCCTGGCATTTCAACTCGAAGAAAGAGCATGCATGTGAAGGCATGTGGTAAACTTACAGCATTTACGCCTACAATGTTTTCGCCCGCCCATGACGCTCAAAGATATATGTTGGTAACCATCTATTGCAATTATAACTGCTTAAGTTAGTCATTGTAACGCACAGTGGTTGCATGCAGGTATCCTTGATATCATGCTTATTAGACTGCTTTGGTTAGCGTTTGTAGAACGTGGAAGATGGGTAGTAAGACTATAAAGGTAAGCTGTCTACTGCGCTCAGGAAATGCCATTAGCCTAATTTCTATGGTAGCCTGTCTGTCCCACCTAGAAGATGTTCGAGCTCAACCAATCGATTGCACTTGGTCGACTTAAGGGTAGCCTCTCCATAGTGCCTAGAAAAGTCCACAAAGGTAGCTGGCTTTTTCTTCCCCACAGAACATCGGATGACACAGCGACATCAAAGATAAGCTCCATCTGAGCTTAAGTTATGACATCGTGGACATCTGCTGCAGGCACGGCTATCCATCCATGCACTCTAGAATGCAGCTGTGGCTGACAAATTCGGTCTAACTGGATATAACCGATTCACACTGAAACACCAGACTTGCCTGAACACAGCAGCCATTAGAAGAAAGCGACAACCTATGGGCTAACTGGGTACATATTGGGTCTGCTCCACTAGTGCTCTTTGTGACCTCCCTCTGCACCCGCCCACGTGCCTGACCTCTTGAGTTGCATACTTGAGCCTAGCCAGTCCTCCTAAGTCCTAATCTTGGACAAATGCACACACACATCTTAAGCCTCCTCTTAGAACTTTCCCATAACTGGACTTCGGTCCCAGAGGGCCTTCCTACCACAAAGCGTTTTGAGGACTTACAAATGGGAAAAGGCGCTATATAAATGACTACTACAATACAATGCAATACATATTACAAACCTTACTGTTCATTCACTTACAAGCTGGTCTCGGTGGAAACAATCAGTTAATGCATGAGCCTGGTACCTATAAGGTCGAGGGTTCAAGCCCAGCCTACCATGGCAAAATTCTGTGTGTATATTAATATATACTTACTTTATAATTGTTGCCAACCCTCCCGTTTCGGGATAGGTTTTTTTAATGTAAAAAAATGGTCAGACCCAATTCCAGGATGGTTTCAGCAAAACCGGGATGTCTGGTCACCCTAGCTAGAGAACATTGATCCCAGCTTGACTTGCCATGAATAGTGTCCTTCTTATGCTGGTTATATACCCACAAGGCCCATGCTGTGAAGTGACAGCGCAGAATTTCTTGATCGATATCAGATGCTGCCAACAGGTTTAGGAATATAGGAAAACCAATTTCCGATAGCTCATGTCTCTGAGAAACTTCTCTTCCTCCTATTACTCCTTTGCCCCAGGCCCTTACTTCGATATTGGTGTGATGCTGTTTAGGGCAAGGGGAGGGACCGGAGCATGATGTGAAGCAGCATTTTGTTAACCGCATTGGCTATGGCAAGAGTTTTGGCTTTTGTGTAGGCATGGGAAAGGCACTTGCCAGCCACAGCCTTTGTGGTATAAACTGGCCATTGATGGTAGCAAGTGCGCAATGGCGTGACTACCTGGGCATCTAATAGCATTGCCTGGCAAATGCATAATACTTATAAACCAGCCAAAACTGTTGGCTTTGCCAGTGCTTGTGTTAACAGGACATCAGTAAAGAACACGCGTAGTGCTTATAAATCGAGTGGCTGAAGGCAGACATGGTTAAGAAATTTTTATTACACCAGTAGTAAGTTTATAGCTCCAATTAAGTCATTAACTCTCAGATGACTGTTTTGAAAAAATACTGGCAGACACTTTGAGTGCAAAGTTTCATGGTAAGGCTTGATTAAAGCGACCTCAGAGTTCCCACAAGGAGGTGTTTTGGGCGGGAGGTGCAGGAACTGGGTTGGAATGGCCAAAGGGATTAGCATGGCCATGGGCTGTCAATGGGTGGGCAAATAACCAAACAACACCATCAAGCTTTGTGTCCCTTCTCATATGCCATTTCGCCATATCTGCCTCCTAAAAGCCAAACTAAAAAGTAGAAATCCTTAAAAAAATAAGTCTTTACATTAGCGCCATCAGAGGTGATATTTCAGAAACACCAACTTTGCTGGTGGTAAACTTTGAGTAGGGTGGATTTTCAGAAATACCACCTGGAGAGATGGCAATTTCTTCAGTGGTATTAAAAACACCCAATTCTGAAGTACCCTCTGAGTTTGTAGTCTTCTAATAATTAATACATGAATATTCTTTCTATGTGTGTTTTTCAACTGTGTCCAAAAGTGAGTACCACAAACAGTAGTTCAACAGCCATTTCTATAAGCACCATATAACTAACATTCATGGGTGCTATTCAGGGTGCTAGTAAACTCTTTTTGTATGAACACACTGGTGATCAAGAAATTCACTAGAACAGAGGGGAAGCATTCATACAGGATCAAACTGAGGACAAACTCTAAAAAGATATGGGGCCTCATTACAACCTGCCAGTCCGGGACCGTGCAAAATCCGTGACGGCGGTAAAAACGTTTCCGTGTCCGCAAGGTTGCGGAAAAACCGTCCGATTACACGCTGCCGGTCGCGCGCACCACACGGACTCGGAAACGTTGTTACCGCCATCACGGAAAACCCCACGGAAATGGAAATAACGCAGCCACAAGTGGCGCAAAACCCGTGTCCACCTCCGCCGCCACGGACACGGAACCGGAAATACCATGATCGCCAAAACAGGAAACAGAGAGGCGGCCATCATATAAAAGCACAATCCATTGCCATCCAGAGCCAGCAAAAGCACAATCCTAACTCTGAGAAGCCAAAAGGGACCACCAGCATGTCTGCCAGGATTCCTGCTCAGAGGCAGCGCAAACAGCGCTTCAGCGAGGCGGAGCTAACCGTCTTGGTGGAGCACATTGTGGACAATGCGGAGATGCTGTTCAGCGCCGACCAACGGCGTGCCACACAGCAGCGGAGGAAGGAGGTGTGGGCCGAAGCTGCACGCAAGTGCACAGCTGTGGGCGTGACAGCGAGGAGCGTGAAGGACTGCCACAAGCGGTGATACGACCTGAGGCTGAGGGTACGCAACCTCATTTCCACGCACTGCCAACGCAGCAGTGGGACAGGCGGAGGACCCCCTTCCCCACTGAGGTTGCAAGCATGGGAGGAGCGTTGCAGCAGCGTCCTCCACCTAGAGGGAATCCATGGGATCGAGGAGGCTGAGGCAGGAGTGAGCCCACCTGCAGATGCCGGTAAGTGCCCAAACATGAATGCCACATGAAAATATGTAGTTGTGAGTACTGGGCCAAAGGACCCATTAACAACCCACCCCCCCCCCACCCAGGCAGTGCATGTGTGGGCCAAAGGACCCATTAACAACCCCCCCCCCAGGCAGTGCATGTGTGGGCCAAAGGACCCATTAACAACCCCCCCCCCCCAGGCAGTGCATGTGTGGGCCAAAGGACCCATCATGATCCGTATGGCAACCAATATCACAGAATGCATACACCAGCAATCAGATGCATGTGACTAACACTATTCAATGTACAAATGTACAATCTTAATGACGCATGTGATGCACCCATCTGCCCCCACAACAACACTAATTGCATGCCCTTTGTGTCCCCACAGCCGTTTCAAGTGACAGTGATACTGCACAACTGGCCAGCCAATCTGCACCGGCAAGTACACAAGCCACCGCCACCACACAGGAGGATGCTGCCGGCAGTTCTGCACCTCTGGCCACATTACCAGCCACTACAGATGTGCGGCCCACCACCACCACCGACATCCCCACCGTCTCCACACTGCCTGAGTCTAGACAGGTGCCACGGGAACCTATCATGGCCACCCAACACAAACCGAAGGCAGCAGCACTGCAGAGGGGGCGGCCTGCAGTGATAACAGTGCCCCGCAAGAGCACTCGGAAACGGGGCCACAGGGGGAGATGCCCACATTGGAAGACCTGGGCTCCTTCCATGAGCTGGAGTTCAGCCCCACATCACTGGGGAGTCCCATGAGGTCTCCCACCCCATCCATGGCCGAACTGAATGCCCGCATGCAGCGGATGGAGGACCAGCAGGCTACCCTCACCCAGCTGGTGGAGAGGCAGCTAGCGGAATCCAGGCTGCAGAGGGAGAGCTACAGCGCCTCAGTGCGTCGCCTGTCGAGGTCCATCGGACGCTTTGCGAGCACTATAGTGACCCTTGCACGCCATGTGCGGAAGGGCAACGACCACACCTCCAGGCTTGTAGAGGCCATGTTGGTTGGCCAACAGGCAAATCTGGCACGGATGCCCTCAATCCCAGATTCTGCCCAATCAAACACAACCACCCCATCCAGCTCCACTACTGCCAGTCCAAGGAGGCGCTCGAGTAGGCTAACGGGTCCCTCGGGCAAGGTTGCACAGGCACAGAAGCGCACACGGAAGTGATGGCATGTGTGTGGGGCAGTGCAGGACACATGTGGACTACAAGGGTGTGAGAGGGGTGGGCACGTTTGGGTGGTGGGGTAGGTAGTTTTGGGGGTTTGAACAATGGGGTCTGGGTGGGGGTGGGCACGTTTGGGTGGTGGGGTAGGTAGTTTTGGGGGTTTGAACAATGGGGTCTGGGTGGGGGTGGGCACGTTTGGGTGGTGGGGTAGGTAGTTTTAGGGGTTTGAACAATGGGGTCTGGGTGGGGGTGGGCACGTTTGGGTGGTGGGGTAGGTAGTTTTGGGGGTTTGAACAATGGGGTCTGGGTGGGGGTGGGCACGTTTGGGTGGTGGGGTAGGTAGTTTTGGGGGTTTGAACAATGGGGTCTGGGTGGGGGTGGGCACGTTTGGGTGGTGGAGTAGGTAGTTTTGGGGGTTTGAACAATGGGGTCTGGGTGGGGGTGGGCACGTTTGGGTGGTGGGTGGCCCCGGGTGTACCACTTCCCTAACCAATGCACCTCCTTCCCTGTTGTTATTACATCAATACATCACCATTTCGAATCAAGACATACATGTGTGGACATTGATCATTTATTTTGCAGTGCAACTATTAATTCATTGTCGTCACCATGTTCGTGCATTTCTGTGAATGTGCTGTGACTCAAAAGTAAATGCGAATCAGGGCATCCCGTGCTCTCTGGCCATCATGTGGACCCCCAGGGGGAGGCGGTGCCATCCCATCCCCATCCCCATCCCCATCCACATCCACATCCTCATCCCCATCCCCAACTTCCTCATTTGCGTCTGGTGGCATTGGGATGTTCCTGCGCAGGCATATATTGTGCAGCATGGCACATACGAGCGTGATTTTACCCGTCTTCACTGGGATGTACAGCAGTGATCTGCCAGATCTGCTCAGACAGCGGAAACGGGCCTTCAGCAGTCCAAATGTCCTCTCAATCATTCCACATGTGCGGATATGTGCCCTATTGTATGCCTCTTCATGCCTGTTCCTTGTTCTCCGTACAGGTGTCATCATCCATGGCGTGAGTGCATATCCCGCATCACCTACATGGGATGTAGATGGGGGAACATGTCAGTGTTTGTGGCATCATGTCCTCATCTGCTGCTGTGCATGCTTGTATCATCATTCATTCATGCATATGTACCATGCAGTGTATGGAGGTATGTTTTGGGCATCACGATGTATGTCGCTAACTGGATATGGGCCTACACATTAACTTGCATATTTACTGTGCCCTGCGGGTGACATTTGATTGTGTGGATGTCACGGTGCAGTGCTGTCCACACATAGCAGAGTGACTCCACTGTACGGAAGTAGTAAATACACGTCGTCTCATTTACACGCCTCTCGTGCCTTTTGAGGCAGTGTTTCAATTGAGGGTGGGTGTCTGCAGTGGCACAAGGTTCATGGGACAGTGACGGGATTGGCTGTGCCAGCGTGTGCACGGGCACATTGTGGTGCCCTGTCATGTCTTCCTTCATGATGTTTGGCATCCGCTGTGTATTTGGTAGATGGAAGGGGGGTGATGCATGTGCGGTCACAGCGGCACACTCACAATGCTCATTGGCCTGGACACACACACACCACTTCGACAGGGTTGTAGCATCGTCAGCTGTACTCACCCAATAGCCATGTGCTTTGTCCGGCATAGCGTTCCATGTACCGCGGCAACGTGGAATTCCGCAGTACCATTGAGTCATGCAGCAGTGTGTAATCAGTTGCATGGCATCACAAACCATCTGGACATTCAAAGAGTGATACTGTTTCCTATTGCGGAACACCGCCTCAATTGCACGTGGTACTGTCAGCTCAACGTGGGTGCAGTCAACTACGCCTATGCAATTTGGCATGCCTGCTATGGCATGGAAGGCCAACTTGGTGGCAATGACCTCGGCGAGGGTGCGGGGTAGGGCTATGGGTTCCGACACATGGCGCAACAGGGCATCCAGTACCTGTACCAGGATTTTGGAGAAACAGGGTTGTGATATGCCGTGCAGCTCACCAACCGTGTGTTGATAGGTGCCAGTGCCAAGGAAATGCAGTACTGAGACAACCTTCAAGAGGGGGGGGTGGCGGTGGGGGTGTCAATTAGGCTGCTGATGTTGTCCTCAATCATGGCGGTGATGTGCAGGATTGTTGCACGGTCCAGCCGGTATAGTGTGTGGATCTGTCCTGGGGTGAGGTTCCAGGGTGAGGCCCTGATGCGTGGTATTGCTGGCTGGCGGCGGGGCCAGGCTGGCTGGGCAATGGGGTTTGCCATAGCTGCAGGGTTGGCTGGTTGCCGCCTGCACCTCCTCCGCCTACGCCTCCTCCTCTGCGCCATTACTGCCACTATGTGCAGTGCTGCCTGTTGGTTGAGTAGGCCCAGTCCCAGTGCTACTAGACCTGCTGCCTGCATGGTTCTGTGTTGTGTTGGGCTGGGTGTGGCCCTTTTGTAGGCTCCCAGTGGCCTGCTAGGTCCAGCTGGGCTGATTTGGTGCACCTGTGCCCTGATTCAGTTCAGCAGGCAGTGTATAACGCCATGTTCGCGGTGGCAGCGGTTCCGCCACCGTGATCACGTTATTTATGCCATTTTTTTGCCGGTATTTCCGTGTCCGCGCTAGTTGTGATGCTCACGGTGTTTCGTGTTGACGGTAACGGAGGGGTTTCCGTGCAGACGGACTTAACGGGACTCCTATTTCCGCGGTGGCGGTTTAGGGTGGTGCTATTACCGGGGCCGCGGGTCATGATTGGGCGGACATGGAAACGGTGCCGGTATGGTTTTACCGGCAGTGTTAATTTCGGACCGGAGTACTTGTAATGAGGCCAATGGACTCTTACTTCCTTGGCATTTGGGAGCCATGATAGGCTGCTGTGGATTGTAAAAGACCAATGGTGTATGGGGAGCAGTGGTGCCAACATTATTATTCAAGGTAAAAGAATCTGCTATTGAAATGCATACATTGCCACTGAGCAGTGTGGCCATGTCCCTGTGGCTTAGACTCCCATCCCTCTCACTCACTATGGCGGCCCTTTGTGGGGGCCATCCTTGCACATCTACAACATTGTAGTCTTATGTTAAGTTGTCTTATACTGCGCACCGTTACCACTGGCATAGTCTCCAGGTGCTCATGTGGCTCTGTAAGAAAGAGGGTGTGGGATGGGGTAGTGCGGGAGGATGGGTAGGATAGAAATTGTGCCCTTCTGTTGATTAATGAGGAACCAGGTGGAAATGGCGTCCAGTGCAAGTCCGTTTTCTAAGTGAGTTTGATTGTGTGCACTGGTTTGTTGTATCCAGAGGGGTAAGGCCCAGGGACAGGGATTGTTTGTTGTTGCGAGTGTTTGTTATGTTGGATGTGTGTTTTGTGTGTTTTGCCCGTGTTTGGCTGGTTAATAGGGCATGTGTTCTACATGGGAAGTATGCAGGAGAGGAGGAAGAGCCGGGGCTGTTAGTACATTGGCTACTCTTAATGCTTTCAAAGTGCAATACCTTGGATACCATCCCAATACTTCTGAGTTGTCATACATAGGCTAACCGTCACAATTCTTCCAAGCGCAATACATTGGCTAATTCTCGCAGTTCGAATTTGAATAGATTGGCTGTCCTCGAGAGTTCACAAGGCAATACATAGGCTGATTTAACTACTCATCTAGGTGCTACATACTGGCTAGCCTGCAATTCATCTGGGTGCAACACACTGGCCACCCTCCAAACCATTCAAGTGCAATACATTGTCCACCCTCATACTTCATGTAAGTGCAGTGTATTTGTTATCCTCATAAACCTATTGTATGCAACACATAGGCTAGCTTTACAGTTCTTCTAAATGCAACACATACTTTGAGGAACCTGGAATGAGACATGGACACAGAGAACTCATAGCGATTGATATATACTTTTGTTTAAAGAATAAAAGGTTTGGGGGAAAGCCTCACTGTCCCTACTCTAGGAGGTATTTCCCTACCTCAACCAAAACTAAGGCAAAGCAAACATATCCTGTTTCCAAAATCCCATCCTAGCCATTGCATTCTAGAAACCTAACTCAAAGGGATGAAGGATATGTCTTTGATCTGAAGGTGCACAAAATGTTAAAGTTCAACAAAAAGGGATAACTCCAAGTACATAATGTTCACAGTTCGCTCCCTTCCCCAGGTGTCTTCACAGCATAACAAAAGCTCAAAGAAACAACTTCTTAGTAGCCCAAGAGGATAGCTTCCTCTTCTTGGCGTCACAATTCACTCCTTTCCCAAGTTTTTTTTCTGACATTCAGTATTACTCAAATCCTAAAGGTATGGACCTTCTTTGAGATTCTCCTTAAAAAAACAACGCAACTTAAGTGCGGGTCGCAGACACCTGGTATACTCTCCTGCCAGGTTCTTTTCCACATTCAGTGCAGATCAAAACTATAAGGGCATGGGTCTTTCTTATGATGATTCTTCTTTCACGATATACAGTTTTCTTCATATACTTGCCTTTGCCTGGTAGACTCTACCGCAAGCAGTTTCTTATGCACTTCACTTAATAATGCTTTTCACTTTAGGTGCGGGTCCACTGCCATCTGTTTGTTAGTTTGTGGTTTACTTTCTACTTGTGAAAGGTTTCTCACTCTCTCAATCAACTCCTTTATAGCTTCGTACCACCTCCTTCCACTGATCTCACCTGTTTGCTGGGATCACTTCAGCGTCTTTCATGCTCATGGGTGTAATTTTACTTTCATGGCACACCATGTTGTCCCCATTCATTTGGCTGGGATACCTTTTCTTCAGATGTCATGCCCCCCCACATTTTCAGCTAAGTTACTCCACTGTTCATGCTGCTCAGCTACTGCTCGCCGACGGATTGGTGGAGCACCTCGCTCCTGCTTCTCCGATTGTCAGGTTGGTGTCCTCTGACTGCCGCGCGCTGTCACAGGCCTCATGTTGCCTGCCCTCCGGTTCTCCATCGTACAGGTAACAACGATTCTTGCAGTCCTCTTAGTTTGTGCAGCACCCCTCTGGCTTCCTGTTTTCTGTCTGGTCTCGCCTGCAGCAGAGCTCTCCCCGGACCTTCTTTCCATCTGACGGGATCCGCCTACTCCTATCATCTTCTCTCTCTCTTCCTTCAGCTGTCTGTCCCACCATGCGTGCCTCTTTCCAATGACTAGAATGTGGCATTGGCTTCCATGCTGTAGTGATCCTTATTATCCAGGCCTCTCCCACGTCCCAGTATTTTCAAAGGCTTCATATACATTAGTTTGAAAATTAGTTCTAGTCATTCCATTGGTTACAGGATGTTGAAGGATTATCTTTCTCATTTCATTCTATGTCTTTCTATTGATCAGAGGATTTTGAAAGATGCCATCAGCAAGTCTTGCAGGTTGTTGAAGGGGGTAATCACAATAGGCAATTAAGGCATCAGGAATGGAGGAGACATCCCTAAACGGGAAAGGGGGATACTATGTCTCATCTGGGAATTCCCCACTCCTCTCCCAAGGTCTACCTCCCCCATTGTGGTCCTCCAGCAGATAGCCACCCCCAGGGTCAGGATCAGGTGGCCTCTGCCTTTCCCCGGCCACATGGGGAGAGACTATCCCCAGAGAAGGAGTGATAAGATCCCCAGATTCATCACACTACCCTAAAAAAATCTTCCAAGTGCCAAACATCTGCTATCGTCATAGTTTCGATTAAATGCAGTGTATTTGCGATCCTCCTGAATCCATTCTGTGCAACGCATATGCTAGCTGCACCATATTCTAAGTGCAACACATGGCTATCCTATAACTTACTTTTGAGTGCAAAGTACAGGCTAACCTTCAAGACTCGTCAGGAGCCGTAAAAGAGTATCATTTGCAAATTGTCTAAGCGCAGCACATAGGCAGACCATTACATATTCTTCCAGATTAAAACATAGGCTATAGTGCACAATTCATCCAGGTCAAGTACATGGCAAAACTGAGTACAGTGCACGACAGCATAATGGCAAGAGTAGGTGATAGTAACATAGGAGTGGCAGGGTTTTCCCGGAGCACAGTAATGGCTGTACTCCCCGCCCACACCACTGAAATCAAGACGAATGCTTCGCTCCATTTACACAGAATCTGAGCAAGCTGTGCAGCACTTGGTTGCTTTGTGGATTTCGTCTTTTTTTATTATTATTTTTACATTTTGGAGCTCTGGCCAATGGGGCAACAGCCCAGCAAGTTTGTGGGCAATTGCTCCTTTGCCCCCCCTTGCCAGTCCACCCCTGACTATGGGTGTTGTGAGTGAACTGAGAAGGATGCTTAGAGCAGGTTCGAGTTTGTGAGGAGGATATTGGAAGCAGAGGGGAGGGAGTAGAGGAGTCTCAAGGTGTGAATGGGCTTAGAAAGTGGATGGACGGGTGACATATTAGGTGGATGGAACATCAGTGGATGGGGGTATTGGGTGGAAGGAGGGAGATGTTCGGTGGTGGCAGGAGGCGAGAAGCCAATCCTTTAGGGACGCTGCAGAGGAAGGAGGATCTAGGACAGAGGTCTGGAACGTTTGGCTCTTCAGATGTTTTGGACTACAATTCTCCGTCAGCCATAGCCAGCACAGTTCATACTGAGGAATCAGGGTGGTGTAGTCCAAAACCTGTGCAGATCCCTGATCAAGGCCCAGGGACTCAAGTAAGGATTTGGAAGGAATTAAAAAAGGCACATCTCACCCAAAGTGGTAGGATTAACATGCATGTGGGGAGCATAGATGGTCAGGCTCCAAGAATATTGTGCCCAGTGTGCCTTCCAAGAGAATTACTGTGAGTACAGGCAAAGTTAGAGACTTGTTTAACTGTTTGCATTTGACAGTGAGTAAAGGAACTGATTCCACCTGAAATAGTGTAACAGTGTGTGCTGAGAAGGCCCAGGAGAATGTGTTGTGTCAAGAATAAAATCCTTATGCAGTATAACCTGGCTGGTGGGCTCCTCTTTGTCTCTCCACTCGGACAGAGGTTTTAGTATCGCAGTCAGACCAATGGTTATTCAGCTCAATCCAGCTGCAGACTGTTGGAGATAGTAGAGGAGCAGCTGTATACTGCTGCAGGAGGAACAACAAATGGCAGAATAAGTCAATATTATCTACAGCGCTTGTATAAAACAAAAATAGGATAACACAGGGCTGCGGGTGTCTGGGAGGTGTGGGTATACTGCCAGTATACTGCCACTGTAAGATCACAGTGAAAACAAAGGGTCGCAGTCACATTGCGCCAAAGAGTGCAAAAGTTGAATTGTAGTCTGCTGTTTATTTTGAATGGTAAGACAGCCTGACACGTGTTTCGAGCTTTACTGGCTCTTCATCTGAGGCTGTTGTGTCACATCAAAATATCATGTGTACAATATTTCCACACATTGAGTTTTAGTTCAACAAAATGCAATCAAAGTAACATGTTGGGTCACACAGGGGACAGGTTGCCAAATCAAGGTAAATATAATAAATAAGTAAAAACCATATTTTGCATGTCATCGAAAAAGCACATTTTTGCAAAAACAAAAATAGAACAAGGTAAATGAATACCATGGAAATGAAGACAAGGGGGTAAGGGTGGAGAAAAAAAAATAAGACAAAAACACAACATTAGTGTGAGTATGACTAAACCAGACAGTTTGCCAAAGAATTGTGTAGGGCGAAAAGGGATTAGGTAGAATAATACCTTGAGTTTGGAGTTCAATTGTCCAATTCTGGAAGCGAAGGATTTGCCAAATAATAGTTCAACTGAAATCAGGGGTTGATACATTAATAATATGGCCAAGAATAAAAGTTGCTCATTGGTATTTGTATAGAAGGAAGAAGACTTCACATACCACTAATACTTCGCGAATGCGGCAAGATCTAAGGTAGGAAAAAACATTTGAAAGCCACTGAGATTAGGTTGAATGTGCCTAATAAGTGAATAATTGGGTGTGAATTATACGAAATAAGGAATCATTCAAAATAGTTATAAATAATTATGAGAGATATTAGGCATACTGTTGAATATTCAAAGCCGCACAAAGGCATTTTGTGTGCATAAACAAGTATCTAAAATGTCGGCATCACGTTAAAGAACAGCGTACAGGTGCCTTCGAACGGCGAAAAATCATGTAGCAGGAGACCCGCCCCCCCCTTCCTCCCATATATTGGAGACATGAGACCATGCCGTGTTTGACACCAGCCGTTGTGCCAATATCACACTGTGTGTTTGAAAGAAGATACTCGTTGAGACAACCCTACCGGATGTACCCCCGAAGTGATGATAATCTGCAGGAGGAACTCCCTGATGGAATATGAGAAAGGGCAAAGAAAAGAAGCTAGTGACATCATAAAAGGTACGCACAATGGGCCTCATCACGAGTTTGGCGGTAACCCTTAAATCCGGCGGTAGCGCTGTTACCACCGGATTTAAGGGTCCGCCAAATCAGGGCTTTGGCGGATTTCTCCTCAGCTTTGACCTGGGGGGAAATCCGCCGAAACTTCACGCTCATACTGCCAGCGGGGAATCCGCCCGGCGGTATGAGCACGAAATTTCCCCATTAAGCCCAATGGGGAATGGGGAATTCCCGAATGGGCTCAATGGGGAATGGGGATTTCCAAATCCGCCAAACCTGTGATCCGGCGCTAATAGCACCGGTGGGTTTGGCGGTAGGGCAGATAGGGCAAGTGCTTTTACCGCCCAACTCGTGATGAGGCCCAATGTCCCGCGATACTGGCTGAAGATAATGTATAGATCTTAAACTAATGACGAAGTAAAGAACCAAGAGAACTTTAAAACATAAAAAAAGAAGATTACACGTGCACAAAGTGCTGCAGAAAACCAACCATTTAATAAATGCACAGATGCAAAAACGCAAGGTAGACCAATCATAGAAGCTGGCTATGAGTAGTGAATAGCATGCAGGCGAAGCCGCCATTGTAAGATACTGGACTTTGCGATCTTGAATTTAGTAAGTTAGAACCCATGAAGCAGGAATGGAAAACTGTGTCAAAGCACGAATAAGGGGATCATGGAGCTACATGGGGAGGCTGTCTGGCCTAGAGTCCAGACTGAACAAAGGTCTCCCGTGTACAACGAGAGGCAGTAACAAGGCCACAATGTTGTCCGATATAATCGGAAAAGATTCAAATCAAATAATTGTTCATATATTCATAAATACTTTCAAGAAAAGTTTCAACATGAAACATAATTTCATTTTAGAACAAACTGTTCTTTTGGTTTTCAATAGACAAAATCAAACATACATTGCCATTGTAATTATAAATCATTGCAATATGTAGTACATTCCTTTTATATAAATAACAATATTGGACAGATTCTGTTGTGTATTCATCAACCTCAAAAAGGAAGGAATGTTACTTTGGGTAACATAATAAGTTCTATCTAGCACTGAAGTAACTTCAGGTTTATCTGATATCTTGATAGGATTTTTAAGTCAATGGGCCTCATTGCACGGATGGCGGGAAGGATTTACTGTTACCGGTATTTTACCGATACCGGTAAATCCTTACCGCCTTACTACGAGGTCCCTTTGCGGGTTGGGGAATTTAATGCCTGCTTTTTGTAGGCGTTAAAAACCAACCCGCGAAGGGACCCAGGGAGCTAATTACGGTACCGCAATTTGCGATACCGTAATTAGCGCCTTCCCCATTCCCATTATGCCCTATGGGGCAAAAATGGGAATGGGGGAGGGCAATGGTGGAAGGGGGAATTACCGCCCTGCCAACCTTGGAATGGGGCGGTAATTCCCCTTTTCCGCCAAGGCGGTGCCGGTATTTTACCGGCATGAACCATGGCGCTACTAGCGCCCTGGTTCACCGCCATCCGTGTAATGAGGCCCAATGTCCTGTTTGAGTTGATTTTTTCAGAGACACCTCCTTTCTTTCATTATGCGTTTCGGTCTTTCTTGTGCCCTTCTTCAGATGTAGATAACAGATATGTTCAGTGATTCATCTAAAGGTAATAGAAAATATGTTTCTGTTACTTATTATAATTTTTCCTTATTTATCATTCTTAATTTAGTAATATGCCCAGCTATGAACAGTTACCAACCTTTGGATGTGTGTCTGATATATGACACATTGTCTTGGGAGATTCCGTCGCATGTGTATTGTTTGGTCGCTCACTTTTCGTCGCAGCTCGTATCCATTCTGTAATTGAAGGACACTTTTAAGTAAAAAGAAGAAGAAATCTGTGCTTCTTGTCGTAATTGTTCATTGTTATGACATAATGTGGGACCAGTCACTTAAATAGCGCTGGATCCCACTATTAAGTCATTTGATTCTTTCCAGTAATGTCCAGTTCTTTCTATTCTATGGGTTCAAGAAGAGACTCACCGCATGATGGTACCAAGTGCATTCACGGTAAATGATATATGCAGGCTGTTATTCAATTAGGAGCCTTCCGTTTCTATATCGGCCAATGCCGGTCACGTTATAAAATTGTGCTGGTATCTTAACGAGTCCTTCCTATTTAAGCGACTGGTCCCACATTATGTTGGAATGTATGCATGAGGTCATAATCAGAGTGCTTTGCAACAGGAAAGGTAAAGGGGTGAAAACATGCTATACTAAGTCCCACCGATCTTCCTGTCTGTTGTGGATTAAAGGGTCTCTCAAGTTAATTGAGCTCTCGGTGGCTCCTGATTAAAGTAGCAGGTCTCCCTTGAATCTGCGGCGAGACCAGACTTTTGGTTGTCACCAAACCACATACTCGTACCTTCTAAATGGGGTTTCCCTGCGGGGATGACTACTGTAAACCGCTGTCTCAGACATGACATGTCACTGCCCTTGATACTGAGAGGCGGCAGCTGGCTTCAGGTTGACACAGTGCATATCAAAGGTTTTTGGGGTTTCCTGTCTCCTTTGTTAGTCCTGAAGCCAGGCACCATGTGGGCCTGTTTGAAGTATACTCTATTAGTATGTTAATTGCTGCCACCATCTGCCAAGGGTAAACAAACGGACAGGGCGGATCCATGGAGCCTTTGATAGTTTATTTGGCTGGCCATGACAGGAGGAAGGTTTTGGCCCTCCCCCTTCTGAGATGCTTTGTGTACTCCACCTGTCAGATGCCAACTCAATATGACAGGGAGGACTGTGCCTGTAGGTTGTGTCCACTCAGATTACACTGGTCTTTGTGTATGTCGTGCGGTGAGCATCGGATTAGTCCCACACATTTTCTGGAGGTTCCTCTACCATCATTCCATTTCTTTTAACATTTTAAAAAACCGGGGCGAGCGCACACCCACCGTGCGGATGGTCGAATTCCTCACACAGCATTATTTATATATTTATTTGTATTTGAAAATCGCCAAATCTCGGGGGTGCTGCTCCAAAGCACCTCGGAAAAACAAAACAGGTCATCCATACAAAGTGATGACAATTGTACATGGAATAGGAAGCATGGGATGAGGTTTCACGCCCGCATAGTCTACTTAGGCACTGCCGGTGTTAGAGATCTGAACTGACAGTCGGGTTTCATAGCGTGGTTGATGCTTTTTACTAAGACACTATTAGTTATACAAATTCTAGCACTTGCAGGTTATTTCTATAACAACAAACATAAAACAAGGCAAGGCAGGCAAATTGGAGGTTATCAGGTAATGACTGAATGTGGTCACGGGGTGGAATTGCTAGTCCTAAGGGATACATGCTGTAGAGTCAAGGATAGTAGTCCTTGGGGGTGGCAAAGGTTATTTGATTAGTGTACACAGGCATGACGGAGCTAGTCTATTTATTGGGTATTTATAATGCATCTATTCACAATGTGTGTTGAGGTGCAACAAGACAAGATGGTGGGAGAACAGGGAGGACAAAGGAAAACGATCCTCCTAGGCCTTGTGACATTCGAAATGTGCAAGCGCAGTAAGAGAAGTGCAGGGGAGACGGGGGGAGTGCGGGTCATGGTGGAAGGGCCTGTGAGAAAAGCAAGTGCTAAGGGAGGCCAGCTGGCCAGGGCCAGGGGAAGAAGAGAGTGCAGTGGAAGGAAGGTCCTCAAGCTAAGTGCGAGATAAGGTGGTGGATGGGCGAAAAGCATGCAGGCCCAGCGAAGGCAAGTGCAGGTGGGAGGGGTCTGGAGGGGCACGTTACAGGTAAAGAGGGATGGGGGATGCAGGGAGACCAACTGCCAGAGTAGACTGGAATGGGGCGGGGGCTGGTGCCCTGAAGACTCTGAAGGAACCAGGCAGCCAGTCAAGCATCAGAAGGGGACATTAGCAGGGAAGGAGAGAGGAAAGGAAGAAGAGAAAAGGAAGGTCTTGAGAAGCTTCCGGAACTTAAGGAGATCCGACACAAGTTTGAGAGAGGCAGGGAGGCCATTCCAGAGGGAGGCCCATGCGGCAGAGAGATCTATCCCCACTCTCTGCTTATGAAAATGTGTGATCTCCAGAGAGATAGAGCTAGACGACTGAAGGGTCCTAGCACAGAGGTATTTGGAGAGAGAGAGTTGGATGTAGAGGGGTCTGAGGCCCCAGATAGCCGTGTGGATGACGCAGAGGGTCTTGAACTTGATCCTCTCAGCAACCGGGAACTGGTGAAGAGATTTTAGGGCTGGAGAGATGCTGTCCTTTGGCTTGATGCTGGATTAGTTTAAGGGGGTAAAGGGAGGAGTTAGGCAGATTAAGGAAGAGGATGCTGCAGTATTCCAGCCTTGCGAGGACCACCGCTCTGGAGACATTTAGTTTCTGGGGGAAGTTGAGGAAAGGGGGAATGGCTCTGAGGAGGTGCAGCTGAAAGTGGGCCTTCTTGGCAAGGTCTGTGATGTGAGGAGTCGAAGATGACACCAAGGTTTTTTGCCTCACAGGAGGGTGAGAGGAGGGGGCCCATGGAGGGCGGCCAGAGTGTGGAAGGGAAAGAGGGAGAAGGGATCCCAATGAGAAGGATCTCAGTCTTATTGGCATTAAGGCAGAGATCGCTAGCAGAGCACCATGCCTCAATAGCAGACAGGCAGTCAGGAATGAAAGAGGAAGAGGAGGGGGTGGAGGAAGGAAGCTTCAAGGAGAGCTGAGTGTCATCCACATAACACTGAAAGTTAGGAGAGAAGGTGGAGATCAAGTGGGCTAGAGGAGCCAGGTAGGTGTTTAAACAGCCACGGCAAGAGGATAGAGAACTGTGGTACTCCACCGGTGAAGAGTGAGATGGTGGAGAGTAAAGGGCCAAGTTGAACCTGGGAAGGGTGATCCGAGAGGAAGGAGGTCAACCAGTCCAGATCCAGGTCCGTGATGCGAAGGTATCACAGAGTCAATTTATCAGGGTAGCATGATTGAAAGTATCAAAGGCAGAGGGAAGGTCAAGAAGGATGAGAATGGAAGTAGAGCTGAAATCAAGATTAGAGAGCAGATCTTCATGGGTGTTCAGGATGGTAGTTTCCATGCCTCTGACAGCTCTAAAGCCCGACTGGTGGTCGTGGAGACAACCAATCGATTCAGTGTGCTGGATACGCTGGGAGATGGTCGGCTTCTCCAAGAGTTTGCCCAGGAAGGAGATAATGGAGATAGGGTGGTAGTTTGCCGGACAGGAAGGGTCAGCAGAAGGCTTTTTGAGAAGAGGGTGCACAAGGTAGTGCTTTAGGAGTAGCAGGAAGGATCCAGTGGCAAAGAAGTGATTGCAGAAATCATCCAAGGCTGGAGCAAGGGAGGCAATGTTGTCCTTGATAGTTCTGGAGGAGAGGGGGAGCACCTGTCTGGATGAGACCTTCATAGAGCGGACTTGTCTAGAAACCTCACCGGGTGTTATGGGAGAAAAAGAGGAGTGCAAGTGCATAAAGTGTTTCAGGCGCAACGAAACTAGAGAGGGCAGACAAAGGGAGAACAGAACAGAACTTTCTAGCCTAGTAAATTCAGGTCATGCAAGTGTACTGACGGAAGTACGGGAGCGGGAGGGACAAATGCGCCCAGTCCAGCAGGGTTGGTACAACGTCCATTCATCGCCCATTAATTTTTCGCTGCATTTTTTGCCACTGATATCTTACCGCAAATACCCATTGAAAAATATGGGGAGGGGATAAAGGGATATAAGGTGTAGTAGGGTAGTGGGGACTTGATTCTAAATAGGTCAGAAGGGGGGGATTGAAGGGATAACCCACAACATAAAAAAAATATTCAATGCGTTTTTGCAGCAAATAAACGGTGGTAAAACATGCCGCAAAAAAAGAAAATGGGCGACGGAATGACATAGAACCCCTGGGTTAAGTGCAGAGAGGTTACCCCTCTCATGGAACGTATGCTGAAAATGCAGTAGTGCTGAACATAGTGCAGAGGCTAGCAAAGGCGACCAGTCAGCAAAAACAGAACAGAGTTAGGGAAGAGAAGGAGGAGTGAGGCAGGAGAGAAAAAGAGAGGAGGTTAGCAGGGGGAGAAGGATAGAGGAAGAAGAGGAGAGGAAAGTCTTGAGCAGTTTCTGGAGCTCCTTAAATATTATAGTCTAGGCTAAAGAGCCCAAGTGTTCTGATCGCCTCAATTCCCTGCATCATTTCCATGTAGGAGACACTTCTCCCATGGATGTGGGGCTGGAAGTGAGGTTTTGAGCTTGGGAGTCTATTTGTGGTTGCAGTGAGTGTTTAGTGTTGAAAATGATACTTTCATTGTTTACCTGGATGGTGGGATGGGTCCCAAATCCATGAGCGTTTGGCCATTTGAAAAGGTATTGTTGCTGGGGTTAGGACCTCAAAGAAGATCATCTCTGTTTCTGAGGCGTTAAGGCAGATATTACCATCTCTGGTCCAACCATGGGTTCTCTGTTGGAGGTCAGATATGCACTGTGTACGAAGGCGCTAGACAGCTCAGGTGCCTGAACAAAAACTGATATCTTTATTGACAGAAAAAAATAATAATAAACCAAAGAGAAGTCCTTTGTTTTATCTTGGAAGGCTTACAAGCAGCCCAGGGCAGTTCTAATCCACTCTTGTTGCTTCAAAGTATAAGGATGAACACGCTGGCTTTTGGTCCTCCTAGTCCTTGTAAGCCCAGTAGTGTTCCGATGCTCTCCCCTCCAGGTCCTGTCGGTTCTGAAACGGTACGGAGAAAAACACAGTAGTCCCTCGTTTGTGTTGGCCTTTACAAGGGCTGTAGGGTCATTAGCCAATCAGGATCAAGCACGCTTTGTAGGTCAGAAGTAAAAAAAACAAGCCTGCCCCTTTTCTCTCGCAGCAAAGTCATTCATAATGCTCCGCCAGGCTCCCTCGGTTGTCGTAAGCTTTCGTCCTTCCCATCGTTCTGGACAACATCAGGTAGGTGTAGTGGACATACTCTGGGTGTTTGGCTTTGTTCCCCTGAAACTGATACTATCGGCGTACTCCGGGCTATTAGCTCACATGCTTGAGAAGCGTTGTCAACATTTTTCATAGGGGTGGCCTGATGAGGTCACTGGAAATCTTAAGGTGGCACACCAAAACAAACACATAAGAGGTGGGCCGCCAGCGCTGGACGCGGCCCCCGTTGGGCACCCCTTGGTGGCGCCTCTGGCTGCGACCTGGAAACAAAGGGATAAGCAGGGACCTACGAGCGACCTGAGCCGGAAGGAGACCAGAGTGCTTCCTTAGCCAATAGCTAGGAGTCCTTACTTGAAACATGCTACTGGATAGAGTGGACCATGATCCTTTCTGAAAAAGTCCCCAAATGTCTTACCACACTCAATAGGCATGACGGTCAGAGCAATCATATCATAAGGCAAACTACTGCTGAAGAGACAGCATTGCATTACACGGATGAAGCCAACAACCAGTCAAAATGAGTCGTCATTGTGAGTGGTAAACTCATGGTGCTGGCAAGCTAGGAACATTACTAAGCAGGCATCGTCAACACACTATAGCACCATTGCTAACATGAGCCATAAAACGCATTGAGAGTTCAACATTCGAAAGGAAAACGTGACCTATAAAAATGGGACTCAAAACGTCAGCACTTTGAGCACCATATCTGGGAGGCGGCTACATCCAACATTTTGACTGACAATACCCAACCAATTGGAAGCAGATTTAAAAAGAACATTTTACTCGGAGAGCAAGGATAACCAATCCGCTGCTGGATGGTGGGATTAGAGGTGGAAATCCAAAACACAGAGAGGGTCATAGGCTATATTCTATAATGTTCGCACTACAGAACTTGGCAAGTACACCTTCTTTTGGACTTCTTTAATTCAGATTGCACTCATCAATTCTTAAATGGTTAGTGACAACACATGGTGTGGAAATTGAACTATCAAAGGGTGTTCTGTTTAGAGAATCATAACACAGGTTAACAAACTTCTGGGTATATAGCCACTTAATTTGCCATACTACTCTAAAAAGCAGCAACGCTTGCAAAGTTTCAAGTAATGGATCACATTCATTTCTTTTTAAAATCAGCTGTTACTGAAAGGATCAATACATTCCTGTAGGATAAACCTATAATGTGCATGTATACAATACCACTTAATGGTTCTATGACATATTGTTTGTATATTTTGCCACATGGAGTACACCAAGAGTAGCCTGGGAGCACTAGCCAATTACATGTTCTCAAGACCTATACCAAAGATGTGGGGAAACTAGGATAGCCTTATAGAGCGAGGGAGGGGTCATTTTGCCAGGATAAATACTGACCACCAGGCATAGCCCAAGGAGAAACCAAGGGTCATATGTTGGCCAATGTTCATCATCCCACGCTATAAAGACGCCTCCTAAGGTCTATACATAACGGTGGTAACTATACATTTCTTAAGTTTTGCGGGTGAAGTACACATTTTTATTTTACGTGAATAAAGTAAACAAACTAAGTTAGTAAATTCAATTATTTTATAATGCTTGAATAACAAGGTCGTCTTCACAAGTTAAGCACTTTAATTGCACAGGTTGAACTGTAATAGGTTTAACACGAGTATACATTAGGTGTTGTGTAAAAGTGAAAGTGTTTTCCCATGTTTGTGCTAGATCTTTGTTTAACTAGCATGTTGCAGAAAAAAAAAGGTCCTCTCCATGAGAGGAAGTGTCCTGTTGAAAGAAATATTGCCTAGGAATTGCATTGTTGTTTCCCTCTATGCTTTTGAAGACAGAATAGTTGGAATACAGTCAATACCAGATTGTTATTGACTGCACTCACATTCCGATTAGCTGAACTAAGGTCAATAACAATCTGTGTGTGCTAATGAGCAGTCAAGCTTTCTAATTATTGTACCGCGTGAAACTTTGTGGTTTATTTGGACGTATCTCATGCTTGTTTTTTTATGTCGTTTTAAGGCGTTTGTGTTAATACTTCTTCAAATCTTGATTAATTTCTAAATTGCTTGTTTCTGTAATGAACTGGTAATGACATGCAAAGTGTGTGCTCATAAGGAGAGTGATTGAGGGTTTTCAATGGTTGGGCTAATTAAGGCAAAAATGCTCACATGAAGTCACCAAGCAGACCTGTGTGGCAGAAATCTCAAAACAAGTACAAAAAAATAAAAAACACAAAGAAAAGCACACAAGATTTGCAAATAAAAGCCATAAAATGTCTATCCTCTGCGTTTCGTCCAAGGAATGTATTAGCATTGTGAGAATGCAAGGACTGCAAGATATCTCTGAAGGCAGAGTTCCTGCCTGGAGAACAAATTCCTGCACGTGCCCACCACCAGGCCACTCTGCAGATCGGCAGCATAAACGTCCTCGTCTAAATAGGCCAGAACTATATAAAAGAAATAGCATTGGCACCAAGCAATAGCACTCCCTCGACAAACTTGGCAAAATCTAATGCAACAACCAGAAATGTGGGGTTGATGCCAATGTAAAGATTCCCTAAACCTTAACCTGTGTGAAAGATCAATAGCTAGCTTTCACTCGACGTATGTGAGCAAGTGCTGCTGATCCGCAAGCAGAGTCGGACACACATGAAACAAACTCTTGCACAATTGACACACAATACAAATAGAGACATGGCAAAGAGTCAAAAATCAACTAACAGCCCTACTTTTAATGCACACACGATGGGTCCTGCAAATGGCTATGGGTGCATGCTCTGGAGAACAGACAGGTGTCGGCCTCATACCCCTGCAAGATAATAAACAGAGAACCTTTTCCATAAGCATACCTTAAAGCTGACAGTGAAATGTCATTTTGAGAACATTGAAATGATGTGGTAAAGCTGACAGATGCCAACGTCAATTTCACTAACAGGTAGGTTTTAGATCAATAAAGTCAGTTTTAAAATAAAAACATGAAAGCATCTGAACTAACATAATTGTGCCACATCTAGAAAACGATTGGCATGCTTGAGTAAAGAAATCCCAGCGAACAGATGGCATCTGTCAACTTAATTGTTTAATGTATTCTCAGTAAAATATGTTAGCGACAGCTAAGTAAGGTTTAGTGCAAACTCCATTAGGCTTTGGTGTTTTGCAATGCCGCCCCTGATCAGTGCCAAGAAAAGAGAGCTTTGGGGCAAACTCGCAATATAAATGTAGCAACCTTGCGCCCTCAGATAGAAAACTGCCCTGATAAAACACCAAACATGGACCCAAACTTAACTGCAACAACTGAATAGCTGACCAGAAAGATAAACAGAAAAACAATTTCAGTTTTTTGTTCCATTTCAGTGCCATCACAAGCCATGGGCCATCTGAAGTAGAGTGATCAGGCAAGGGTTTTTGGTTAGTGGTCTGTTCTTGAACACACGTAGAAATGCATTGCTTGAGGTGGCAGGAACAGGTTGATCGTCGGATTGGCTTGCAGCATGGACAAATGGTTGGGCCTGCAGGAATTTGTAGTCAGTGGCCATTGTGAACGCCTTCCGTCATAGTAAGCTGACAGCCAGTCTAGCCGGATTCGCCTCAGTCTCGGCTGGTGCACTTTAAACTGAGTGATGTTGCCTATTGATTGTACTTGTCAAGAGCTCCAAACTGTTTTACAAGCAGGTGGAGAAAATAGAGGCGTTGTGAGGTTGTTGGGCCTCTCAATATCGTGCATTACAGTACCTTTGCGCAGCACGACATTAATGAAAGGGGAAATCGCGAGCTAGACTACATGCAGAGTGTGGAGAGAGAAAAGGACAGCCCTATTTGTTTTAAAAGGAAAAAGAGCAGGTTTCAAAATACAGGGACGTTTTAGGTTGAGAGGGGTTATAAGTACAGCGAGAGTGGCCCCCTTTAAACTATGAATGATGGAGCAAGAATGTTTCTTCTGGTTGCTTCTTGCAACCGATCCAACCATGTAGCCAGCATGCACCACAACAAAGCTGGGGCGTGGTTTCAGTTAGTATCCTCTCTGATTTGAAGCAAAGTCAAGAAACATAGAGACAGCCAAGCACGCACAAACCACTTCGTCAAGATTCCACGGGCCGAGCAGCTCTACAGAGACGCAAAGTTATGGGGCATCCAACACACTCGGCAATCAGGCGGTCAACGGAGCTAAAAGCCGCTCTGCGACAATGCCGTTTGAGGGCTTGGTTGACTGTTTGCATGAAGAATAAATCCGCTTCCACCTACAATGAAGAGGGATTCATCTGTAAAGAAGCAACAGCTGAACAAAACAACCCTGCATTATCCTCCCAGGCGCACTTTGGTGAGAACGCATGGACTCTTGCACACCGTCTGCAAACTATCTCTAAACGCAACATCAGTTACTGTAAAGCAATGTTTTGGTATCAAAAACACGTAACAGTTGAAATAAAGACTGCTTGCTTAAGCAGGCACATTGTGCAGACACACAATCTAGAATGCCATTGGCTGCTTCGTCTCTGTGTCATCTTTTTGTTAGCACGTTAGAATCACAAGAACAGCATTAAAGTGTCAAGAGGGGGGCTTTAGCCCTCCCAATCCCATGCCTGGCGCCAGCCCTGGTGCCACATACCTTAGCTCTGAGGTGCTTGCCTGGGAACCACTCGATCCCTCAGCGCTGCAGCCCAGGTCTCCTTCAATGCCTGGAAGTGAATACAGCCTGGAAGCGCGAGCAAAAGCAGAAATGGGCGTGCTCAGGCTGTGTTTATTTCCAGGTCGACTCCACTGAGCATATGCGATCAATGGGGGGCAGGTCTGACTCCAGTCTAAGTCCTTGCGGGCCACGGCAAAAAAAGAATACTTTATGATTTTGCACTGAACTGGGCATGTTATTGTCCATGCACAGTTCAGTGCGAAACAAAAAAAGGTTGTTTTTTTTGCTTTTTTGTTTTGGGTGGGTTGGCCGATGGGGGGGCAGCATTTTTATAAGGGTGGTCATGGCCCCCCCGGCCACACCTTCATGGCACCCCTGCTGTTCCTTCCTTGGTAAAGTCTCCTCTCAGGTTGTTTTCTTCTGGCCTGCTTTCCCCCGCAGCGGTGTACCTTCATGTGTAGCGTCCACTACGGCTTCCCCTTGTGGCGTAGCTCCTCCCGGGGTAGGGCCCACAACAGCTTCCTCTTGCTGCAGTGCTCCACGCGGCAGTGTTCCTTCAGGTGTGTTTACTCACTCCATGGCTGTTCAAGTGGGTACGGTGGCCCCACCATTCACCTTCGTAGGCTTTGCCTTATTCTTCCCTCACACCCTGGTTTCTTGAGCCATCGTCCTTTCCAAGTTCCTTAAACTTGAAGCCCTATTGAGGAATCAAGCCATTCAAGCCGATCTAAAATCCTGGAGAGGTAGTCAGGAATCACTTGAAAAGAAGCTGGTTTGTGAACAGTTTGAAAACAATAAGCTTGTAGGGTGAGAAAACACCTCAAAACCCTTTAGTTGGAGTCTTTCTGCACTGCGAGCCATTGTGAGGGAACATGGCCTGTGAACACCGTAAAAGGACAACCCATCAAGTAATAGCGCAGAGTCTCAATGGCCCATTTTATGGCAAGGCATTCCTTTTCTATGGTCGAGTTAGGTAAAAGATTGTGGCTGATGAAAGCCACCGGATGTAGTTCTTTCTCTGTCCCTTGTGAAAGGACAGCACCTAAGCCGGTACCCGAGGCATCTGTTTGCAGAAAGAACGGTCTCTCAAAGTCAGGGCAGCATAGTACCGGTAGCGCTGATATGATGTTCTGTAGCTGGTTGAAAGCTGCCATGGTGTCTTTGTCCTGGAGTATGTCACCCATTGTAAGAGGACCGGAGGGCATTAGTCAATGGATTTGCGATCATGGAAAATAGTGGTATGAAGTGTCTGTAGTAGCCTACGAATCCTAAAAAAAGCTCAGATCTGCTTTTTGTTGCTAGGCATGGGTAGTCGTAGTATTGCTTCCACCTTGTCTAACTGAGGACTGATGACACCACCTCCAACCAGATATCGGGTCTGTTTTGTTGCCAGGACGGTCTTTTTGGGGTTGATGTTGAGACCGGCCTACTCAAGAGCTGCCACTACTAGGCTTAGGTGTCGTAGATGGTCGCTCCAAGTGTTGCTGAAGACAATGATGTCATCTAAGTAGGCTGAACTATATCGTTCATGGGGGACCAGAACCTTATTCATCAGAGATTGAAACGTCGCCGGGGCCCCATGAAGGCCGAAGGGTAGGACCGTGAACTGATATAGGCCAGAAGGTGTGGAGAATGCAGTTTTCACTTTATCTTTTGGTGTAGAGGAATCTGCCAGTATCCCTTAGTGAGTTCGATTGTATTGAGGAATTGCGCTGTACCCAACCTCTCTAGAGGTTTGTCAATGCGTGCCATTGGGTAGGCTTGGTACGTGGATATGATGTTCAACTTTCGATAGTCCATAGGGAATCGGGTGGACCCGTCTGGTTTCAGAACCAAGACAATGGGGATGACCAGTGGCTGGAGGAGGGCTCTATGACGCCTAGCTGCAACATTTCATCCACTTCAGCCTGAATTGCACCCCTTTTGGATTCTGGAACTCTATAGGGATGTACCCTCACTGTCTGTGATGGTTCAGTATTTAAAGAATGCTCCACCAGGGACGTCCTACCTGGAAAGAAGAAAAACACACATTTCAAGGGGTTGAGATACTCTTCTAGTTCCTTCTACTCTTCTTGGGTGAGTTGAGCTCCCCATTTCACTGCCTGGAAGGCGGTTTGCTGTACGTCTAGGGTAAGGTTCTGTATCCTTAAAGGGGAATGGCTGGACTCCTTGCGTTTCCTTAGGGAGGTTAACATGGTAGTTCTGTCTTTTCTCCCTTCTGTCTGTCTGTTTCACCAGATAGTTCACTGGTCCGAGAACTGCTACTATCTTATACGGACCCCTCCATTGTGCTAGCATTTTGTTTTGTGTTGTGGGAAGTAACACAAGAACTTTATCACCCACTTGAAAAGTGTGTACTCGGGTATGTTGGTTATAATACTTCTCTTGAGCTGTCTGAGACCTGCCCTAATTATCATGGGCCAGTTCTCTCAACTTGGTCAGGTGCGAACGTAACTCTATGACATAATCTGTAAGGTGTGTTTCTTCTTCCTGTTCCTCCCATTCGCTTTTCGATATGTCCAAGCAGAACAATTGTTCAAATGGTGAGAAGCCCATGGAGGACTGAGGGGTGTCCCTCAACACCATGTCTACCCATGGTACTACCCGATCCCAATCTTTTCCTGTGGGGGCTGTCACCTTCTTTAGCATTTGTTTGATGGTTTTGTTGTAACATTCTACAAGGCCATCAGTTTGGGGATGGTATACTGAAGTATGGATTTGTTTTATGTGAAGTTGCTGACAGACCCTTTGCATTATACCGGATATAAAATTACTACCTTGGTCTGTCACTATTTCAGCTGGGAACCCTACCCTAGCGAAGAAGGGCACCAACTGATTGCATACTTGAGTGGCACTAATCCCCCTCATTGCAAAGGCCTCAGGATACCGGGTGGCGTAATCTACCACGCCTAGTAGGTATTGGTGTCCATGGCTATTGGGCTCTAGCAGACCGAAAATGTCCATTCCAATTTTGTAGAACAGTTCCTTAATGAGGGCCATGGGTTTCAAAGGGGCTTGCAGTGGTTTAGATGGGTTGGACTTCTGGCATGTAGGGCACTGTTCACAGTACTTAGTGACTTCCCGATATACTCCAGGCCAGTAAAACCTCTTTAGTAGCTTTTCTTGGGTCTTCTCTCGTCCCAGATGGCCCCCTGTAGCCTCGTCATGGGCTAGTTTGAGTACAGTTGGTTGGAACCTAAGGGGAACTGGCAACTGTTCTATTTCCCTCTTTACTTGGTCAGTAGTGACACGATATAGAAGTCCCTGGTGTAACTTAAACCATGGATACCTGGTTCCACGGCTTGGGCTGGTGTGTGCTTGTTCTCTTGCACTTTTTAAGATTGGATCAGTCAAAGGTTCACTCCGGAAGGTTGTTTTTCTGTCATCTGGTAGCCAATATATGAGGCCACTGAACTTGTGGGTTTCGGCCCATTTCTTCTTTTCTTTTCTCACCTCACTTCTACTCTTTCTTTGTGTCTTGACCGCTTCTGGTGTGATCTCAGTGAGGGAAAAAGGAGCATTCATGAGCCACTCTGCGTCAGCCACACATTTTTGGAACGTGGATAGGTCGGTTCCTAACAGGACCGGGTCCGGTAAGTGAGGCATTATAGCAACCTTCATTATGGAACTGACCCGTTAACTTCTAAATCAACATGTTTTGAAGGGTAAGATTGTGTGTCCCCATGCACACATTTAATGGGTATTCGACTTTCCCCAACCATCCCTGCCCCACTTACTTCTGGTCTGATGGCTGTCTGCTCGCTGCCGCTGTCCAATAGTCCCTGCCTTGGTGTCCCGTTGACCCGAACCTCCACAAGATAAGGCTCTCTTCTTCATCGATATTCCCGTCCTTGGATGTAACCTATCTCCATAGGTTCAGACTTTGGCTTCCTGGTACAGAATTTGCAATGTGCCCCACACTCTCCGCAGTCCAAACACTGGGGCTGACGGTTCACGCTAGGCCATACTGCTCCTCTTGCTTCTGGCCGAAGAGGCTTTGTCTCAGTTGTAGCTTATCCACGTGCTGGTGCTGGTTTGGTTGTTTCCTGGGGAGAGGGCTGAGTACCACTAGCCTTCTGGAAGGCTGAAGCTATTTCAATCGCATCAGCCAATGACGATTTGTGATGTTGGCGCACCCAACGCTGCATTGGCACCGGAAGAGCTTCTATAAATTGCTCAAGCTCGACCTTCTCCGTCATTTCCTGTAGAGTGCTAGTAGCAGGCTTGAGCCACTTGTCTGCCAGGTCATGTATTCTGTAGTATAGTTGCCTGGGTGTTTCTCTGGGGTGCAGTCTCATCTCTCTAAGTCTCACTCGATAGGCTTCTTTGTCGATGCCCATTCTTTCCAAGATGGTTCTTTTTATCTCGGCATAAGAGGAGTCCCCAGCGGGGTTGACTGCCTGATAAGCACCTTGCATGGACCCTGTCAATAAAGGGGCTATGAAGTGGCCCCACTTCTCCAGAGGCCATTGCGAGCTGCAGGCTACCCTCTCGAAGTTGGTCAAAAAATAGCCTGGGTCTTCTCCTGGTTGGAACTTCTGCAAGACGTTTGTTGGGGCAAGAGACTGCCCTCTGGAAGAAACCATTGCTTCAGTGACCTGTTTCAAGGCGTCTTGGTTGGCCACCTGTAGTTGCATCTCTTGTTGCAGCGCCTGTTGGTCAGTTTGGGCCTGGTGATTTTGCACCTGAATCAGTTGTTGCAGCTGCTGCTGATCATCTGCCAAGGCCTTAATTATTCCTTCCATGGCGTGCTTCTGGATCCCACCACTGCCACCAAAATATGTAAGAAGGTGCTGGACAGCTCAGGTGCCTGAACAAAAACTGATGTCTTTATTGACAGAAAAAAATAATAAAAGAATAAACCACAGAGAGGTCCTTTGTTTTATCTTGGTAGGCTTACAAGCAGCCCAGGGTAGTTCTAATCCACCCTTGTTGCTTCAAAGTATAAGGATGAACACGCTGGCTTTTGGTCCTCCTAGTCCTCGTAAACCCCACAATCTCTCCCCTCCAGGTCCTGTCGGTTCTGAAATGGTACAGAGAAAAACACATTAGTCCCTCGTTTGTGTTGGCCTTTAAAAGGGCTGTTGGGTCGTTAGTCAATCAGGATCAAGTATGCTTTGTAGGTTAGAAGATAAAAAAAACAAGCCCCACCCCTTTTCTCTCGTTCTCGGAAGCTTACATTCTTTCCATCACTCTGGGCCACATCAGGTAGGTTTAGTGGACATACTCTGGGTGTTTGGCTTTGTTCCCCTGAAACTGATACTATCGGCGTACTCCGGGCTATTAGCCCACATGCTTGAGAAACGTTGTTGATTCCTGCCTGTGCGGTCTTCAATGCGCCTCCTGTTCCTTCCTTGGTAAAGTCTCCTCTCGGGTTGTTTCCTTCCTGGCCTGCTTTCACCCGTGGTGGTGTACCTTCATGTGTAGCGTCCACTATGGCTTTGCCTTGCGGTGGAGCTCCTTCCTGGGTAGGGCCCGTGAGGGCTTCCTCTTGCTGCGGTGCTTCACGCGGCGGTGTGCCTTCAGGTGTGCCACTCACTCTGTGGCTGATCAACTGGGTACGACAGCCCCACCATTCATTTTCGTAGGCTTTGTCTTCTTCTTCCCTTACACCCTGGTTGCTTGAGTCATCATCCTTTCCGAGTCCCTTAAGCTCAAAGCCCTTACAGACTGATTATTGTTATCAGGTTGCAGGTTCAATAGTACCTTAGAATATTCTGTGTACAATTGGAAACATTTTAGGAGAGTACAATAAAGTCTGCTAGGGGTTACATATAAGCATTCAATAGGCACGGGGACGAGCTGGTGCCCTTGTTGAGTTGAAGTCTTGCATTTTAACCCTCAGGGTATGATGGTCGATGTAGCTGATGATACCCTTCAAGGCATTACCAGCCATTCACATTTAAACTTTAATCATTGTGTTATTGTCTGATGGCTGATTGTATCATAGGTAGATGATAGTTAAAGATGTACTAGGGCTGTTGGTGTTGTGCTGTCAAGTGCTTTTTAGGATTTCCTCTTTTATGAAAAGGAGGCTGGTTTCTGTACTCCTGTTTGGGTGAAAACCAGATTGTTCTTCATGTAGTACAAGGTTCTCTTTGCTATATGGGACCAGTTGTGTGGTAGACATCGTTTTCTGGGATTTTAGCAATGCAAAGGATGTTAGATATGGATCTGTAGTTTTCAGGTATCTCTGGGTCTGCACTCAACCTTTTTTAGGAGGGGTGTAACAGAGACTGCCTTTTGTGGTGTTGGGGTACTGCCTGTGGTTAGTGAAGCATTTGAATGTTTGTGAGTGCTTCCACCATGTTTTCCTTGGTCAGGGTGGTTGGGCCACAATGTTCAGCTGAGACATTTAGTTTCTAAGTGATATTCATCAACTCCTCAGTTGTAATGGATCTGAATTCTGTAAAAGTAGGCGGATGACCCTGGTTCATGGTAGCTGCTCCATCGGATTGTTTCTGGTCATCAAAGTTGGCTTGGCATTTTCCAATTGTATCCAGAAAGGCTCCGGCAAGAGAGTTGGCCAGTTCCGCTGAGGTTTTAGGTTGATTGCTTCATTGTACATTTTGAAAATGTCTTTATTTTTTTTATATTGTGCAGAAGCGATACAGCTTTAACAGTATGTTTTTTCTCTCTTTCAATGGTCCTATGGGAGCCCTTGCTATGAATACATGTTGCATACCATGCCTGTGATTTCCTCCATGCGTGTTCATTGGGAAGGAGAATAGCCAGGGCAACAGCCTTGGGAATAGTCATGGCTCCTGCTGTTCCCTGTGGTCATGTCAGGGGCAGTAGGTGAAGATAGGCCATAGTGTGTCCCGTGACTCCTTGCAATGAGCTAGTTGCATAAGGTTGTGAAGAGGTCATCACTTTTAGCTGTGCTGACATGTTATTTGTAAGTCTCTGTTTGGGCGGTATCCCATCCTTTTTCATGTGCTTGAGGATTAGGAGAAGGTTCTCAGTATACACGCATGTTGGTGTGCATTGGTGGTGGTGCAGCAGGCCATAGT
Source organism: Ambystoma mexicanum (assembly GCF_040938575.1). NCBI lineage: Eukaryota > Metazoa > Chordata > Amphibia > Caudata > Ambystomatidae > Ambystoma > Ambystoma mexicanum. Next base: position 1,608,281,879 of record NC_090932.1, read on the forward strand.
TCCAACCTAGTGGTCATTTCAGCTCCTGCGTGTCCTCTTGGGGGAGGGGAGTGTCCACGGCTCTACGTTACCTTTCTAGTTTGATCACCAAAACCCAACCATCCAGACCTACTTGCTCAGCTTCCCTAGGACATTTGACCATACCAAGTTATGAAACACAAAGAGCAGGTGTCTCCAGTTTCCCCATCATGGCAGCTAATTACCCAAACGCCCTGCCTACGGAACTAAGACTGGATCCTTCATTAATGTCCTTTCACAAAAAACTAAAAACCTGGCTCTTTACACAAGATACAGGACACCAAGTTGCATCCTCCTTACCTATAAGTGTCCTTGACTCGCTTAGCAGATGGATCCTTTGCTATCCTGGACTCAACTCTGTTAACCTGATACTAGCTGTTACTATTTTATTAGTTGTTACTATTGTAGCATGAAGACATGACCTTGCAACTGTTCTGTTATTACTGTATTGTGTTTTTCTTGGTGAAGGAAACATTTAGAGTGCTGAAAATTCATCTGTGAGCTCACTACTACCATGCCATCGCAGCCATCTAATTCAAATTCAGCAAACATGTAATACATTTGTGAGGCCCCAAAGAGGACAAACTCAAAATTTTACACAAAAAGTGAAAACGATACATATGCGGGACACTCCATCTACACCAGTGGCAGGTTCTGAGTTGTGCTAATGCCATCAGAAACAAAAAGACTATATTTTGCCTTGACATGAAAATAAGTGACTTCTTGATGGCACTCTGAGCAAGATGTCACTATTTTCAAAAAATCTGACTTGCTTGTCAATTCTTTTTCATAAGATCCCAAGTGCTAAATATATTGGCTAGCATGGGTATCTGGTCATTGCATCGAAAGCCATACCATCGAATGCATTTTTAAGGGTAAAAAACAGGGGTTTGGGGACCCCCACAAAAAAGAAAAGGAAAATGCATTTGATGCAAAATGTTTTGATGGAAAACATTGAATGCAAAGGCACCTCAGTGCAAGGAATTCGATGCAATGACCATAAACCCCTAGCAGGCTCAGTTAAGCTGGAAATATACAAAATTAAGGTATACTGGTGTCAACAGAGGTCGGTTTCAGAATCATTCCTCAGCAGTGAACAGAGTAATAAGGCCCCAGAATGGAATTTTCTAATTTTCAACAAAAAAGTTGTATATATAGGTTATATACATATTCGGGACACTGTATCAACACCAGTGGTGGGTTCTGAGTTGTACTAACGCCATAAGAAATACAAAAACAATATTTTGCCTTGACATGGAAATTAGTGACATCTTCGTCAGAGCACTGGTGCTCTGACCAAGATGTCACTTTTACAAAAATCCGCCTTGCTTGTCAAATCTTCTTCATAAGATACCAAGTGTTAAATACATTGGCTAGCATGCTCAGTTAAGCTGTAAATATGTTGAATTAATGTGTACTGGTGTCAATAGATGTCGGTTCCAGAATCAGTCCTCAACAGTGAACTGAGCAATAAGACCTTAGACTGGAATTTTCAGATAAAATAAAAAAGTTATACGTATAGGTTAGATACGTATGCGGGACACTCTATCAACAACAGTGGTGGGTTCTAAGTTGTACTAACACCATAAAAAACACAAAACTCTATTTTACCTTGACATGAAAATAAGTGACTTCTTGGTCAGAGCGCCCAAGATGTCATTATTTTCAAAAAGCTGCCTTGCTTGTCAAATCTGCTTCATAAGATCCCAAATGCTAAATATATTGGCTAGCATGCTCAGTTAAGCTGTAAATATGTTGAATTAATATGTACTGGTGTCAACAGACGTCGGTTTCAGAATCAGTCCTCAACAGTGAACCGAGCAATAAGGCCTCAGACTGGAATTTTCAAGTTTTCAAAAAAAAGTTGCATATATAGGTTAGATACATATGCGGGACACTCCATCAACACCAGTGGTGGGTTCAAGTTGTACTAACGCCATCAGTAATACAAAAACGATATTTTGACTTGACATGAATATTAGTGACATCTTGGTCAGAGCGCCATATATGGCGCTCTGACCAAGATGTCTCTTTTTTCAACATGCTGCCTTGCTTGTCCAGTCTTCTTCATAAGATCCCAAGTACTACACATATTGGCTAGCATGCACAGTTAAACTGCAAATATGTCAAATTAAGGTGTACTGGTGTCAACAGATGTAGGGTTTCAGAATCAGTCCTCAACAGTGAGCCAAACAATAAGGCCTCAGACTGGAATTTTCAAGTTTAAAAAAAAGTACATATAGTTAGATACATATGCGGGACACTCCATCAGCACCAGTGGTGGGTTCTGAGTTGTACTAATGCCATCAGAAACACAACTATATTTTGCATTGACGAGAAAATTAGTGACTTCTTGTATATGGCGCTCTGACCAAGATATCACTTTTTTCAAAAAACTGCCTTGCTTGTCAAATCTTTATTTTTCTGGGCCTGAGTTGAGGTCAGGCAATTAGGTAGACCTTGGGTTCATATGTGTAGTTTGGGTTGCACTCGTAACATCTCTCACACATGTGCCTCTTTCCCGAAATAAGCTGATACACATATGTATCAAAAAATGTAGTTTTTATTCGTGTGCATTTTTTTAACATTTGGAGATATGCATTCAGTGCACTTGCTCTAAAGCCACTGAATACAGTCTTTTCTTGCATTCAGTGCATTTCTCACAAAAGGTTTGAACATTTTCGTACTTTGTGTCACTGATGGCACAGAGAGTAAAATGTTTTTTTCCTCTATGGTGGAAACACATAGAGTGCTGAAAAATTCACACTTAATCTCACTAGTACCGTACCATTGCAGCCATCTAATTTAAATTCAGCAAACAAGTAATACATTTCTGCGGCTCCAAAGGGGACAAACTCACAATTTTACCCGACACAGAGTTCCATGGCATCGGACCGAAAAAGCCCTTTGGCACAAATCATTATTTTTTTCCCTGTGGGCTTATAAACATTCAATGCAGCTTGTTCTAAATCACTGAATACAGTCTGTCCATCATGAGCAGGGCCTGATCGTATGTGAGACTGCCCATTACGGGATAGTGGTACATATCACTCAGAAACAAAAGGCGACTCCCAGAAATCCTGAACTTCGCCTCAAGTCCAGAAAGAAAGTTGTGTTTTGTTTTAGGACACCCCCGTTCATTTGACCTCACTTGGTTTAAAAATATTGAGAGGTGGATTTTTTCAGAGAGCATCATTGTTTTTCTGGCCTCAGGTCTAGTGCTTTTAAATGAGAGCTTTTTTGTAAAAATCGACTATTAGGTTGAACTTCGGTTCATATGTGTAGTTTGGGTTATACTTGTGACATCAATGTTACACATGTGCCGCTTTCCCGAAATGAGCTGATACACATGTGTGTCAAAAAATGTTTTTTTATTCCTGTGCAGTTTTTTTTTTTTACATCTGGAGATATGCATTCAGTGCAGCTTGTTCAAAAAGCCACTGAATAGATTCCTTCTTTTGCATTCAGTGCATTGCTTTCAAAAAGTTTGAACATTTTTGCACTTTGCATCACTGATGACACAGATAGTAAAATGTTTTTTCTCTGTGAGGGAAACACTTAGAGTGCTGAAAAGTAATCTGTGAACGTACTAGTATCTTGTCATTGCAGCCATCCAATTTAAATTCAGCACACATGTAATACATTTTTGGGGCTCCATCAGGGACAAACTCAAAATTTTACCCGACACAGAGTACCATGGCATCGGACCGAAAAAGCCCTTCGACACAAAAGTTGATTTCGTTTTCCTGTGCACATTTTTTACATTTGTAGATATACATTCAATGCAGCTTGTTCTAATTCCCCTGAATACAGTATTGTTTTGCATTTCTCATAAACATTTTGAACATTTTCGCACTTTGCATCACAGCTGAAACAGATAAAAATATGTTTTTCTTGGAAAAGGAAACACTTAGAGTGCTGAAAATGAATCTGTGAGCTCACTATTACCATGCCATTGCAGCCATATAATTTAAATTCAGCAAACATGAAATACATTTTTGAGGCTCCAAGGGGGTCGAAGTGAAAAAAGGTGAGTTTTGTGTAAAAAAAGTGATTTTACATGTTTTTTTCACCAGACTACGTTTTTCTGCTCAGAATTATGTTAGGCTTTGGCCCAGTATGTTTTTAGGATTTTCCATCTATCACCAACAAAATCCTTTGGAGGGTGCAAGCATCGCATGATGCTCTCTGAAACAATACACCCTCCATATTTTTTACAAACAAAGTGGGGTTCAAATAAACGGGGGTGTCCTAAAGCATCAAAAAGCACTACTTATTTTTCTGGGCTTGAGTTGAAGGTCTTAGGACACCCCCTTTCATTTGAACCCCACTTTGTTTTGAAAAAAATATTGGGGGGGGCATTTTTTCAGAGTGTGTCATATATGATGCTTTCAAACTCACTATTCTCCACTTTTTTCAGGGAAAAAAAAGTTAGCAGGAAATTCCAACATTGCCCGATTTTTACAAAAAGGTCTTGTTTGAAAGCCCTAGACCTTAGGCCACAGCAACAAAAAGCATTTAATGGATATCTGTTTTACTCACAAAATTATAAGGGATTAAAATTCAAAGGTTTATTTTCGGCATCATATATGACACACACTTTTAACATGGGGGCTGGGAATGTCTACAAAAAATATATTTCTGGGATTGTTTCAGAGGCAAATTTTGCACAGCTTAAATACTTACATTTAAAGGCACATCAAGCTGAAAAACTTATCCAGATAGCACGTAAGCTCACTGAATTATAGGCGATTTCCTCAAATTGTTTTTTTTAATTATTAAACTCTTAGGTGCCAAGTGTTAGGCAGAATCCTGTGCAGTTCCCTTAGGGAGCACTACAGAAGATTAGGACTACAGGTGAGAGCAATAAATCCCCTTTGGTATCAGTCTGTACCACAAAGATTTAGTTGGTAGCTGTGTCTGAGCAGTCAGACTTAGCTCAAGAGGGAGATGAGCAGTATTCAGGGTTTACACAATAGGCCTACAGTACTATGGCACAAGGAAACACTGACCAAAGCTTTGTATTAAAAGGTAGATGTATTTTTATTTGATACACTTCTTGTTAAACACATCTATCACAGTTCTTAAGGAAAGTTAAATTCAGTCAAAGAAAGTATACACAACTCTCTAGTTACATTTTAGACAAGTTTGAGCAAGAGTGAAAACTGAGCAAAACAGCATAGTGTAAACCAAACACAAATGGCACTCTAGCAATTTTTTACAAGGGAGGGAAAGCACAAGTTATACATAAATATCTTCTTACACACCCTAGCAACACTTTCCATAAGTTTGTGAACCAGATTAAGCAAGGCAGTGCATCGGTATAGAAAATACTTAAATGAAAACTGAGTAAAATGGCATTTCACAAGGTTTAAAAGTGGGAAGGAAAGGGTGGTTCTAAGAAGTAGGTGCACCAACACATTTCTAGTTGAGAAGCAATCTAGAGAAGGCAGTTCTAACAAATTTAGCCAGAGTCAGTAGGCATGGGCCAGAGTCAGTGGTACAGGGCAAGGGCCAAGGAGCAAAATGTTCTTGTAGCTGCAGTCAAGTCTTGGGTTAAAGATTTGAAAAGATGGATGCAGAAGTTGAAAGACAATGTTAAGAGAGAGGGGCGGCCAACCCAACAGGTAGGTAAAGGATTTAAAACACCTTTAGCACTACCACGCAGAAAGGGCGGCCTGGCGGAACAATGTACCTTTAAAATGAAGAAGTGGCTCCTGCGGTGGCGGTTGTTCCTGGTAGTTCCTGCAGTTTGGTGGATCCAGCAGAGGAAGAGAGGTTCTCGTCGTGGAGGAAGGTTCGAGTTACTGCACTACCCAGGGATGAAACCAGCCGCGGTGCTGCCTGACGAATAAAAAGTACGCTCCTTTAAATCGTGGTCCGGGTGGACGGGTGCCTGGCTATCCGGTCTCCAAGTACAGGGTACTGACGATTCGACCAAGGCAGGTCCAGGAAGGCAATTGGCAAACTGGTTGGCCCCACCAGCTCAAGGGAAGAAGACTGTTGCAGATGAAGAGCTTCTCTTGTCGTGTGGAGAAAAGTGGTGAGACGCTGCAGCAGGGCTTCACCGGTGGGTCAGTCGTTGCAGATGTCTTTGGCTTCTCTCCTCTTCGGCTTCTTAGTTCCAGTGGCGACGTCTTGCTCTTCCAGTCCTCAGGACCCTGCTTTTATGCAAAAAGATCCCCATTCATACAGCCTAGCTGTCACTCACACAGTGGAGTGGTCATCTTGGCGGGAGACCCTCCAGCCTATCAGTATAGAGTGCGACATGGGATGCTGAGGCAACCCTGTCCAGGGGTCCTACTCCCCCTCCCACACAATGGACCCACCCCAGACTCAGTGGCGCTGAAAGGAGGGCTTCTCGCAGAAGCCTGCCAAAAGGACGAACAAAGGATCCCTGACCTGGGTTAGGAGTTTAGAGAAAGACACAAGAAAGAAGTTATATTAAAGTTCTGGCAAATGAAACCTACCGGAGTAAAGTTAATATTAAAATACACCAGTGGTATGTTAGAGGCTGTCAGAAAATGTGGTAGCCTCGAACAATGGGAAAATCCCATAGGAAAATATTCGCAGTTGAATATTTTCGGTAGTAACCACTGCCACCAGCCAGAAACTTTGGAGAGAGGGACTGTATGGTACCCTCTCGAAGATGAACATAAGGGAAAACTATTAACCCTTCCCAGTACCTCCATAGTAAGATGGGTTGTACTGGTTTAGTTCACAAAAATTGACTAGTAAAGTGTATGGGGACTTTACATGCCCTGGCAGACAGTAGTCAGTCCCAGGGTATGGAGTCTATGTTTGGGGGTCGCTACGACACCCCTGTGTCACTGCACGGAGGGTGCTGTGCAACACATGTGAATGAAGATGGTTCCTATGGAGGGGAGAGAAACTCCATAGGCATTAAACACAAAAATAGCCTAGAACACACATAGCAAAAAATGCCTAAGAGTGGGAAAAAGAGTCTCACTCTTATCAGGAGAAAAAACAAACCCTTCAAATCCAACAAAGCTGCTGGGGGACTCTATAGGTAAAGGAAATTAGCCATAAGATGAGAATTCTCCCTAACACTCGCCCCCCCCCCCCCCAGACTAAGGGACAGGAGGGTCTAATCCACTGCTGGATGAGTCTCTTATCTCTAGTCGGTTAAAAACATCCTAGAGAGACCATCAGCATTTTGGTGGTGACATCCTGACCTGTGCTCAATGGTAAAATCAAACCCTTGGAGGCAGAATGACCATTTTAGCAGTTTTGGGTTTTCCCCTTTCATTTTTATCAACCATCTCAAGGGTTGGTGGTCTGTTTGAATGATGAAAGTAGATCCATACAAGTATGGTCTAAACTTCTTCAAAGCCCACACAATGGACAACATTCTCTCTCAATAGTTGGCCACCTTGTTTCAGGTTCCTTCAGTTTCCTACTGATGAAGCAAATGGGGTGCTCCCTACCTTTCTCATCCAGTTGACTGAGTACTGCACCTATACCTATATTGGAAGCATCTGTTTGTACAATGAAGGGTTGGTGGTAGTCAGGTGCTCTGAGAACTGGAGCTTGACAAAGGGCTTTCTTCAGGCTTTCAAAGGCCTGATTGCACTCTGAGGGGAAAGCTGCTGGGGGACTCTATAGGTAAGGGAAATTAGCCATAAAATGAGAATTCTCCCTAACACCAAGGACAAGGTATCTCATCCTTGGAATTCCCTCCTGGGTGCCAAGGACGAGATAGCTCGTCCTTTTTGGCACCTTGATTTGAGCGATTCCTGCAAAGCAGGGATCGCTCAAAACAGTAATCCAACCCCTGGCTATGTGAGGGGGAACATTGGTGTTTCCCTGTGAGCGGATGTCTCCCATGTGGGTTAACTGTCTGCAAGCCCAGGCTGCACCTCTGGCAGCCTGGGCTTGCAGACAGTTACAGATGTCACCTCGGGGGAGGAATGGGGATCCTGCCGGGTCTCCCTGGAGCTGCCGCTGTGCTTAGGGGATGGTACACCCACATGGTAAATGGCTGTTCAAGGCCGGGGACATCACCTCCAACCGTCCTGGAGTTGTGGCTGGGCTGCATCACAGCTTTTCCCTTCAGGGAGGTATTGGCACACTGCCGGGACTCCCTGGTGGGGAAAAGCTGTAACACATGCCAGCAAGAACTCCAGGACGGTTGGAGGTGATGTCCCTGGCCTTGGACATCCATTTACCATGAGGGTGTACCGTCCCCAAGCACAATGGCAGCTCCAGGGAGCCCCGGCAGGGGCCACTTCCCTCCCCCAAGGGAAATTCTGTATCGCAGCCCAGCCCACGCTTCAACGATGGCCGGGGCTGATGTCCCTGGCCTTGGGCAGCTGTCTGCAACAGTTTCAGGGAGCTCTGGCAAGGTCCCTGACCTTTCCCAGAGGGAGAAGCTGTAACGCAGGCCAGCCAAATCTCCAAGGTGTTAGGGGGTGATATTCCTGGCCTTGGGCGGGTGACTACCATTTGGGTTGAACGTATCCATGCCCAGCATTGGTTCCAGGGAGGGCTGGGACATTCCCTGTCCTTTCCCGGAGGGAGAAGCTGTAACGCAGGGCAGCCATAGCTCCAGCAGTAAAGTCGGCAGTAATGTCCCTGGCCTTGGGCACCCTTCTCCCATGTGGGTCTTTGGCAGGGCTTGTAGGTAATAAATTCTGGGGAGATTTGCGCAAGTCAGACATCTTTGGATTCCCACAGGTGTCTTCTTTTCATAAATGCATGGGTTTCACTGTTTTCCTTGGTGGCTTCGACACCATAGGCCCAATTCTGTAGGTTGTCTCCCCACACCCGCTTGGTGTTACCAGTGGTTTAGCCTTTTCCCTTTGCGCCCATGTAGATGCACCCGCACATGTGAGGTACCGTATTCATTGGGACACGTGTGGGGACGCGGGAAGAGAGGCCATTTGTTGATGCAGCGTGTTCCGGTAGGTTACCAGAGCGAAATGCCTGAGAATTGTGTTTATTTCCAGCTAATTTCAGAGACATTTCCCTCTGCCCACCCACCGAAACACGTTACCAACAACAGATGTCATACCTTCCCGTGTTCCCATAGGTGTCCCGACAAAAACGGTACCTCACATGTGTGGGTGCACCTACCTGGGCGCAAAGGGAAAAGGCTAACCCACTGGTAACCCCAAGCCTTTCGGCACAGCACATTTTGTTCATGTGGGCAACCTACAGATTTGGGCCTAGGGTGTTGAAGCCAGCAAGGAAAACAGGGAACCCCATGCATTTCCCAAAAGAGGACATCCGTGGGACTCTGCAGAGGTGTGCCTTGCGTGAATCGCGCCAGAATGTATTACCCACAATCCCCGGCAACTTCTCCCTTTTTGGTTATTCTCTCTCACCCCCTACAGCAACCTAGGATTCCCGGATGGAGTTACGACCGCCTACATGTGGGAAAAAAAGGGGCCAAATTTGGCAGAGATAGCGCATGTAACAAAAAAAGTTAAAAGCCATTGAATGACGACATACCGAAATCACCAAAAAAGACCTTGGCACTGGGGGGGGGGGGGACCCATGGCAGTTAAGGGGTTCAAATCATGTAAACAGTGCAGATTTACAAAAACGCTTTTTTCTTAATGTGAAACATGGATTCAAGTCATCTTTATATCAGGCTTCTTGAACAAAAGAAAAAAATCTGTATGTATTTTTCCACTTTTTTATCTTCATTTTTCCTTTCAGGTTAATGCAAAAAGCAGCATATATGACACAGGGTTTTTGGAATTAGTTTTGGAAAAATGACCAAAACTCATGTTTAAAACTACTATTAAATAAATTATCGATTGGAATGGGTTCCACATACTATATGAAGCAAGAAGTGTGTAATGCTTTCATCATTCACCGAATTATAGACAATTTTGTGAAGTGTTTTGAGATTGGAGGGCGGCCTTCTGGTAGTGCAATGCATTCCAATGGGCATGGGTGGGAATGGCTTTTGGCCCGTTGGCAAGACTGGAGGGACACAATAAGGAGTGGAGAGCGGTCAACCCCCATGGGAGACATGCACCCGAGACCGGGGCAATACCCCCATCCATCCTGGAAATCTGGCCAGGCCCCTTTAGAGCTTTTCCCTCCACATTAGAGCTTTTTGTCTCCTGGGAAGGAAGGGGACTCCCCGGGGCCACAGCTGGGCTTGGGGACAGTAGACCCACGTTGTAGGAAGGTGCTCCAGGCCATGAGTAGCACCCATGGCTGTCCTGGAGCTCTGGCCAGGCCACTTTAGAGCTTTTCCCTCCATGTTAGAGCTTTTTCCTTCCTGGGAGGGACAGGGACTCCCCGGGACCACAGCTGGGCTTGGAGACAGTCAATCCATGTGGATGTGGAGGCAGCCGGCCCATGCCGAAAGTAGAACCACTGGCCGTCCTAGAGTTCTGGAAAGGCTGTGTTAGAGCTTTTCTCTTTGCGTTGGAGTGTTTCCCTCCTGGGACGGATGGGGACTCCCCTGGACCACTGCTGGGCTTGGGGACAGGCGATCATGTGTCGAGGCAGGCGCCCCAGGCCGGCAGTAGCACACCTGGCCGTCCTGGTGCTTTAGCTGGGCAGCATTAGAGCTTTTCCCATCATTTCAGAGCTTTTCCCTCCAGGGAGGGCCAGAGGGACTTGTGGACATTCAAACCACATGCGAGACGGGCGCCCCTGACAGGGGGCAGCACCCCTGGCCGTCCATGAGCTCTGGCCAGGCCGTGTTACAGCTTTTCCATCCAGGGAGGGACAGGGACCACACTGGACTTCCCTGAGACCGTCGCTGGGCTTGGGAACGGTCGACCCACAAGTACGGCAGGTGCCCAAGGCTGGGGCCAGCATCCCCCAACCTGCCCGGAGTTCTGGCTAGGCAGCATTAGAGCTTTTTCCTTCAGAGAGGGACAGAGACACTAATGGGGCTCACCAGGAATGCTGCTGGGCTTAGGGACAATCGACCCATGTGCGAATCAGGCACCAGAGGCCAGAGGAAGCACCCCCAGCAAACCTGGGGATCTAGTCTGGCCATGTTAGAGCTTTTCCCTCTATGATAGACATTTTCCATTTGGGGACACTACCGGGGCTCCCTAAGAACGTCACTGGGTTCAGGGATGGTTGACCAATCTGCGAGACAGGCACCCAAGGCTGAGGGAAGAACCCACAGCCATTTTAGAGCTCTGGCTGGGCCGCGTTAGAGCTTTCCTCTCCTGAAAGAGATGGTGATCCCGCTGGGGCTCCCTTCAACTGCCGTTGGGCTTGGGGATGGTTGGCACACATGTGAGACAGGCACCCCAGACTAGTGGCAGCAACCCCAGCGCTCCTGCAGCTCTGGCCAGGCAGTGTTAGAGCCTTTCCCTCCATTTTACAGCTTTTCTGTCCGGGGAGAGACAGGGACCTGCCGGGCTCTCTGTGAACACCGCTGGCCTTGAGGACATTTGACCCACATGAGAAGCAGGCACCCAGAGCCAGAGGAAGCACCCCCGGCCATCCTGGAGCTCTGGCTGGGCCGAGCTAAAGCTTTTCCCTTTGAGTTACATCTTTTTCCTCCTGGGAGGGTGGGCACCCTGAGACCAACCCTGGGCTTGGGGACGGTTGACCTATGTGCGAGGCCGGCACCTCCAGCCATCCTAGAGCTCTGGCTGGACCATGTTAGAGATTTTCCATCCTGGGAAGTATGGAGAACCTGCCGTGTGTCCACAGGACCACCGTTGGGCAGGGGGACAGTCATTCCACATGGGAGACAGGCACCCAAGGCCTGGGGGTGGGAGGGCAGCACCCTGGCCATCCTGGAGCTCTAGATGGGCTGTGTTAAAGCTTTTCCCTCCAGGGAGGGACAAGGACACCACCAGGAACTCCCTGAGAACGTCACTGGGTTTAGGGACAGTTGACCTATGTACATGGCATGCACACAAGGCTGGGGGAAGAACCCACTGCCATCCTGAAGCTCTGGCCGGGCTGTATTAGAGCTATTCCCTCCAGAGAGGGAGAGGAAACCCTGCCGGGGCTCCATGGGGCTGCCGCGGGTTTGGGTATGGTCGACCCACTTGTGAGGCAGGTGCCCAAGGTAGGGTACAGAACCCCCTGCCATCCTGGAGCTCTGGCAAGGATATGTTAGAGCTTTTCTTCCATGAAAGGATGGTGCCCCAATGGGGCTCCATGGAACAGCAGCTGGGCAGAGGGATGGTCAACCCACATGCGAGGCTGGGGCAGCACTCCCAGCAGTCCTGGAGGTCTGGCCAGGGAGCGTTAGAGCTTTTCCTTCCAGGGGGGAATGGGGAGCCCACCAGGGATCCCCAGGACATGGGAGACAGGCACCTATGGTCTGTGGGTGGGGGACTGCACCTCCACCTGTCCTGGAGCTCAGGCCATGGTATGTTAAACCTTATCCCTACAGGGATGGATGGGGTCCCTGATGGGCTCTCTGAGACCACTGCTGGGCTTGGGGATGGCTGACCTATGTGTGAGAAAGGGACCCACGGCTGGGGGAAGCACTCCTGTCCATCCTGGAGCTCTGGCTGGACCCTGTTAGAGCTTTTCCCTGCAGGGAGGGATGGGAAACCCGCTGGGCTCCCTGAGACCACTGCTGGGCTTGGGGACGGCTGACCTATGTGTGAGGCAGGCACCCAAGGCTGGGGGCAGCACCCCTGTCCATCCTGGAGCTCTGGCTGTGCCCCGTTGGAGCTTTTCCCTCCATGGAGGGATGGGGAACCCGCTTGTGCTCCTTGGGACCTCTGCTGGGCAGAAGGTTGGTCAACCGACATGAAACACAGGTGCCAAAGGTCTGGGGGTGGTGGGCAGCATCCCTGGCCATCCCGGAGCACTGACTGTGCCACGCTAGAGCTTTTCCCTCTGTGTTGGAGCTATTGCCTCTGGGGAGGGATGGGGACCCCACTTGGGCTCCCCAGGGCCACCACTTGGCTTGGGAATGGTCAACCCACACGCAAGACAGGCGCCCAAGGCTGCGGGTGGCACCACCAGCCATCCTGGAGCTCTGACCAGGGCATGTTGGAGCTTTTCCCTGTAGGGAGGGACTGGTCCCTGCCAGAGCTCCACTGGGCCACGCTGCTCAGGGGTACGGTTGACCCATGTGCGAGGCAGGTGGCCGAAAACCCAGGGCAGCACTTCTGGCTGTCCGGGAGTTCTGGCCAGGGTGCATTAGAACTTTTCCCTCAAGGGAGGGATGGAGCCTCTGCTTGGGCATCGCCGGGGATGCCTCTGGTCAGGGGGCAGGCGACCCATGTACGAGGCAGGCAGCAAAGGCCAATGGCAGCACACCGGCCATCCTGGAGCTCTGACCAGGCCGTGTTTGAGATTTCGTGTTCCGTGTTTGATATTGTTGCTTTTTGTTGTTTAGCCATGCAAAAGAACAATAATATTTGTCTTACCTTAGATTAGCTCAGCTCTTGATATTTTAGCCAGGATCTTTGCTACAGCACATATATTCTCTTCTTTGAGCATTCAGTAATGTTTCTCTGAAGTTGGAGTTGAGTGTGAGAGGTAAACAGCAACAAAGCTCTTCAGTGCGTCAGTGCAATCTTTTTTGGTTGCCGTCTCATAAACTTTTGTGGCTTGTTGGCTGGTTATAGATGCTAAAGTGTACCTACAAGAATTTGAATCACACTTAAATGGTTTTTTCATACTATGACTAATAAATCATGTTGTAATATCATATAGGACTCATTCATTTAGTGCTAAACTTACAGGTACGGTAGACGACCAAACAGTTGCATACATAAAGTGTTAGCAATCCGGATGAAAACAGGATGTGAGAACACACCATTTTAGCCAATGATGCTTAGAGATCAAGATGAAATGTGTAGGCTTGGTGGCTGCCACGATATATGGGTTTGCAGTGCACTCATCCCTGATGCAACCAGTTCAGAATTCAACCTGGAACGTATGGTTGCCAGTCACTCCAACCAAAGGGTGAGATTAAAAACAGTCTGATGTGTACTGGAGGATGATGGTCTATCTTTTAAGGTGCTGCTACATATTGACCACTTACCACATACATGCAGACAGATTTCACATGCCTGACCTGGGGGAACTCAAATACAAGAGACTATGATATTGGTACTTACCGCTCATGAAACCAGCAGAGATCATTTGATGGGTTGTAGAGTGCTTCACTCATTGACAAAATGAAAAATACCTCCCTCGGAACACAGTCTAATGCTGCTTTTTTTCTCTGCATCATTCTTGATCTTACTGTCAGGAAATATTCCTGAAACCTCTGAAAAAGGAAGATTATGTCGCTTTTGAACTACATGGTGCTCAGCTCGGTAAATCTATACGAGCTGGTGCTGTGTTTATGGTTGCTGCTGCCGACGCACGTTAGTTTATACATACATGCTCTTCTTCTGAACGTAAACAAAATGATGACATACGCTGTGTTGCTGTTTTGTGCTCCTTCACAGCAACAATTGAAAAGTATGTGCCATCTTCATCATGATGAGATCTTCGTTCCATCCATTCTTCGACCTGCAAAAGTCAGATATGTATAAAGTTTACATGCATTGTTTTATTACTGTGTGCACCTTGTTCTTTGAAACATATTCTAAAGGGAAGGAGTGTGCCAATTTCTGTCTGTTCTCTACTGAGATTCCAGATGGGAGTAAGGATTTGCGTTTCCAAACTTACTGGATTTTGATCCTGCGTCTTCTCGTTGCATCACCTTTATAAAACATATACAACATATACATTTATTGAGAGGTTCTTTACAACACCGGGTCTCTGTAAATGCCTAAATGTTCTGACTTGAGTGTCGTGTAGACCGATGAGACCTCCGTCCCCAAGTGACGCACAGGGGAACGAAAATAGAAACCCGCTGTGCGACCCTTGAGGCCACAGGTGAGAGATGTCTTCCCAGATCCACGGAGCCTCTGGAACACCGATGCTGCTGTCAAGAAGGAAGGAGGTTAAGCACCAGGCAATCACAATACAGGCAGGTAAATAAAGTAATCTAAAGTGTCTTACCTATCTGGTGTAAGGGAGACCCAGGTAACCTAGTAGGGAGGTTCGAGGCTCATTAGATGCGGCGGTCCCTGGAATGGTAGAACCGCAGGTTAGCGTGGATGAGGAGTAGCCACCTGTGGGAGTCAGGGCTTGACTTGAATCCCCGGTAGGGAAAAGGCGTAGGAGACCAGCAGGGTACCAAGGGATGATCCAAAGACAAGTCGAGGTGCAGTCCAAATATCCGGCAACAGGTAAACAGTTCCAAGCAAAAGTACCAAGGGGTGTCCAAGGGAGTCCGAGATAGAGTTCCGTGATCAAGGTAACAAGGAGCAAGTAGCAACGCCAAACAGTGTCCGAAGCCAGCTGAGAAGCAATGAGCGTTCTGTCTCTCAGGCCTTTATACTAATCGCCGCTGGGTCACGTGACTTCTCTGGATCATGTGACGTTCACCAAGATCACACGGGGAACGCCATAGCGTATCACGTGACCGGCGCGGAGACGTAAGGCCGCCCTTTCTGCTATACGTTCTCCAAGGCAGTTGCCAATGCAGAAAGGGTTGCAATCGAGCCCGTACAACGGTACGGAGTCTTCGGTTCTGTGGCTTCACCGAATCACTTGAGCCTCGAAGCTTGGGAGGAGATGTTGGGGGAATGTGAGCAGTGTTCTGATGTGTCGTGGCCTGGTGTGCAGAGGATCGCCTAACATAGCCCCCCCCCAACGGCCCATGACCCCGTGGGCAGGACGGATGATCCCTATGGAAGCGGGCTACCAACCGCGGGGCGTTCACATCAGATGCGGAAACCCACGAACGCTCCTCCGGGCCGTAACCCGTCCAATCCACCAGAAACTGGAGCCTACCCCTAAACCATCTAGAACCCAATATGGCCGATACCTCAAAAACATCAGGAGAGGTCAAGGACACCGGCGCAACAGGGGCCCGAAGACGGACTGAGTCAGGACAGGGTTTGAGGAGGGAGACATGAAACACAGGATGGATACGCCAAGAGCTGGGGAGTACTAGACGGAAAGCCACCGGATTAACAACCTGCGAGATCACATACGGCCCGACAAAGCGAGGCAGCAACTTCCGGCAACCCACCAGGCGAAGATGTCGGGAAGACAACCAGACCCTAGAACCCACCACCAGAGGGGGAGCAGCACGACGTTTGCCATCCACACGGGCCTTCATAGAGGCCTTTGCTTCAGTGAGATGAACCACTGTACTCGCATGAATAGCAGAAAGATCCCTAAGACATGTCGTGGCCGCAGGATTCAAAGAACCAGAGGCATCAGGGACCGGCAAAACCTTGGGATGTTGACCATAGAGGGCGTAAAAAGGAGAATAACCAGTAGCTGAATGAGCCGCATTGTTATACGCAAACTCCGCAAGCCGCAAAACGGCCAACCAAGAGGACTGGTGTTGCAATATGAGGCAACGAAGGTACTGTTCCATCGATTGATTCGTCCTTTCGGTCTGACCATCGGTCTCCGGATGATAGGCCGAAGAATACCTCGTATCAATGCCCAATAGTTTCGTCAAGGATCTCCAAAACCGAGAGGTGAACTGTGAACCTCGATCGGAAATAATGACCGAAGGGAGGCCGAATAGCATAAACACATGTTCAAAAAACAAGTCCGCCAAGACAGGGGCCGAAGGGACACCTTTGCAAGGGACAAAACGGGCCATTTTTGTGAACGTGTCCACTACTACCCAGATGGTATCGAAGCCTTTCGACTTGGGGAGATCGGTAACGAAATCCATCGTCAAAGTATGCCAGGGCCTGGGAGGTACCGGAAGCGGAAGCAACAACCCAATCGGTCGACCCCTTTGATGTTTAGCCTGAGCACATACCGCACAAGACCTGACGTAACACTCCACATCGCGCCTCATAGAAGGCCACCAACACCAACGCTTGAGAAGGTCTAAAGTGCGCTCTTGTCCGGGATGGGCATTAAAGGGGGCGTCATGAGACCACTCAAGGGCAAGATTACGTGTATCAGGTGTAGGAAGGAACAGGCGTTCATGTACGAAAGGTAAACCATCAGAATATACCGGATCCCATTCTCGTAACTGGTCAGAATGATCGCTAGTCCAGGATCGAACCGAGTCTATCAGTGACAATGAGGGAGTACAGAGACAAATCACATGACTCTTTTCGAGAACAGTGTCGGGGAATGTAGGCAGTTGGACCCCCCCCGGGGAACGTGACAAGGCATCTGCCTTCCCATGCGCCGTTCCAGGACGGTGCATAATACGGAAGTCGAAGGAGGAAAAGAAAAGATGCCATCGGACCTGTCTGCTATTAATGCATTTCAGGGAGGCCAAATCCTGTAGGTTCCGATGATCGGAGTATACTGTGACAGGATACTTAGCCCCCAGAAGATGATGACGCCAAACACGGAACGCGTCCATGACCGCCAAGAGTTCCTTTTCCGTAACGGTATAATGAGACTCAGTACTGGAAAACTTACGGGAGTGGAATGCCACTGGATGTAACTTGCCGGTGTTAGGACACGTTTGTGACAGCACCGCCCCGAGGGCAAAGGAAGAGGCATCTGCCTCGACTATGAACGGAAGATCCGGATTGGGATGTTGGAGTACCGGTGCGGTAGTAAAGGCGGTTTTCAGAGTCACAAAAGCCTCCTGCTGTTCTCTCTGCCACTGATATGGCACCCGAGGGCTAGTCAGGGCCGTGAGTGGGGCTACAATCGTGGAAAAGGAAGAGATGAAACGCCTATAGAAGTTGGCGAATCCTAAAAAGGCCTGCAAGGACTTGAGTGTTTGAGGTACTGGCCAATCTAAGACTGCTTTGACCTTAGACTCGTTCATGGATACCGCCCCAGGGGTGATATGGAAACCCAAAAACTCAACAGAGGTCTTATGGAACTGACATTTCTCAGGTTTGGCAAATAAGGAATGTTTGCTTAAACGGGTTAATACTTCTCGGACGTGTTTTACATGATCATCCAGGTCACGAGAGAAGATCAGGATGTCGTCCAAATATACAACCATGTACACATCCAGAATATCCCTGAAAATGTCATTCATGAATCGTTGGAACGTGGCCGGGGCGTTACATAAGCCAAAAGGCATGACAAGATATTCATACAATCCGTAACGTGTACAGAAAGCAGTTTTCCACTCGTCTCCCTCGCGAACGCGTACCAAATTGTATGCGCCGCGTAGATCAAGTTTGGTAAAAACGGTAGCATGTGTTAAATGATCTAAGAGTGGAGTGATTAACGGGATGGGATATCTATCCTTCTTGGTGATCGCGTTCAGACGCCGATAATCCACACAAGGACGTAAATCCCCCTCCTTCTTAGGTACAAAGAAGATAGGACTTGCCGCTGGTGAAGTGGAGGGGCGGATGTGTCCTAAACGCAGGGCGTTCTGTACATATTCTTTTAACACCAGTTCCTCCGAAGGAGACAGAGAGTAGATCCTGCCCGAAGGAACGGTGGAATCAGGAAGCAGTTCGATTGGGCAGTCATAAGGTCTATGTGGAGGAAGTACCTCAGACGAGCCTCGATCGAAAACTGATTCGAAAGCCAGATATTCTGGTGGGATCCCAGACACCAACCCCCCAACAGTATGAGACTGTATGACTTCTGGATCGTCAACCGTCAGTGTAAGTTGTGCTAGTGCTCCCAAGACCCGAGAGGGTGTGTCAGAGGCTTGATGGATCGGGAGACAATAATTCTGACAAATATCGGACTCAAAGAGTACAGTGCCTGCTTGCCAATTGATCAATGGGTTATGTTCACGTAACCAGGGTATCCCTAGTATGATACCGAATTGAGGTGCGGTGATCAAATCAAAGCTCAAGGTTTCTGTGTGTATGTCCTGTATGTTCAACAAGAGGGGTGCGGTTTGGTGTCTAACAGGACCAGAAATCAATGCGGAGCCGTCTACGGCTTGGACAGGTTCCGGTCGTGTTTTTACCACTAAAGGTAGATTGAGGGAATGAGCTAAATCAATATCTATGTAATTACCAGTGGCACCAGAATCAATAATGATATTGACTACATGCAGAAGGCCAGTAGAGGGACATAGAGTAGCCTTTACGGAGATAGGTTGAACACGAGCAAAGGTAAGAGGGGTTCCCGGAGAAGATGATGGAACACTCGACCTGGTCTCCGGTTCTAAGGTCGAGCCATCCGAAAAACCTGACTCTTCTTGGGACGTCGAGGACACTCTTTCACGAAATGTCCAGTGGTGCCACAGTAAAAGCACGCATTATCAACCCTTCTTCGTTCCCTCTCAGATGTTGTAATAGGACTGCGTACCCCTCCCACTTGCATAGGTTCTACAGTAACAGAAACGGGAGTATTAACAAGAGGAGGAGAGGAGGAGGCCCCTGATTCAGCTCTACGCTCCGCTCGGCGTGCATCTACCTGCAGGACGAGGTCAACCAATTCCTGGTACTGGGTAGGCATAGAAGGGATCACTGCTAAAGCGTCTTTCATGGTGTTACTCAATCCCCTATAAAAGACCACCGCCCGCTTATTCTCTGGCCATGATGTTTCCGCAACTAGCTGATTAAACCTGGTGATGTAATCTATCAGCGTTCTTTTGCCCTGAGTCAATTCCAACAACTCCAAATCCCTAGACTGTGCCTTGTGTCGAGTATCGAATACTCGGGACATTTCTAGGACCAACAAATCAAAGTCATAAAGAACCGGGCTATTGTTTTCTAACAGGGGATTAGCCCAAGCGGCAGCTGTTCCAGCTAAATGGGAAAGGGCGAAGGCGGCCTTAGCAGTGGACGTGGGAAAAGCCAAAGGCCTGCATAAGAAATGTAACTTGCACTGGTTAACAAAGGTTCTGAATGTCTTGGGATCGCCCTGGTAACGTTCAGGAGCAGCCAGGGGGGAAGGAGTTGGGAGGACTATTGGAGTCGGGACTGGCGGTGTAGGGGAGGAGCTGCCCTCTCCAAACTCCTGGTCTGCAGGAAGTGAATGCTGAACGCTCTGTATGGTATCCAGCCTTTGGTGGATCACTGTGTTCGCGGCGGCCATGTCTGCCCTCAGTATTGTAATTGCCTGAACTAAAGCAGTTATGGGTTCGTCCGTGGATCCCTGCATCGTCTAACACGACTATACGGCTTCTCAGTCTGTTCTGACTTGAGTGTCGTGTAGACCGATGAGACCTCCGTCCCCAAGTGACGCACAGGGGAACGAAAATAGAAACCCGCTGTGCGACCCTTGAGGCCACAGGTGAGAGATGTCTTCCCAGATCCACGGAGCCTCTGGAACACCGATGCTGCTGTCAAGAAGGAAGGAGGTTAAGCACCAGGCAATCACAATACAGGCAGGTAAATAAAGTAATCTAAAGTGTCTTACCTATCTGGTGTAAGGGAGACCCAGGTAACCTAGTAGGGAGGTTCGAGGCTCATTAGATGCGGCGGTCCCTGGAATGGTAGAACCGCAGGTTAGCGTGGATGAGGAGTAGCCACCTGTGGGAGTCAGGGCTTGACTTGAATCCCCGGTAGGGAAAAGGCGTAGGAGACCAGCAGGGTACCAAGGGATGATCCAAAGACAAGTCGAGGTGCAGTCCAAATATCCGGCAACAGGTAAACAGTTCCAAGCAAAAGTTCCAAGGGGTGTCCAAGGGAGTCCGAGATAGAGTTCCGTGATCAAGGTAACAAGGAGCAAGTAGCAACGCCAAACAGTGTCCGAAGCCAGCTGAGAAGCAATGAGCGTTCTGTCTCTCAGGCCTTTATACTAATCGCCGCTGGGTCACGTGACTTCTCTGGATCATGTGACGTTCACCAAGATCACACGGGGAACGCCATAGCGTATCACGTGACCGGCGCGGAGACGTAAGGCCGCCCTTTCTGCTATACGTTCTCCAAGGCAGTTGCCAATGCAGAAAGGGTTGCAATCGAGCCCGTACAACGGTACGGAGTCTTCGGTTCTGTGGCTTCACCGAATCACTTGAGCCTCGAAGCTTGGGAGGAGATGTTGGGGGAATGTGAGCAGTGTTCTGATGTGTCGTGGCCTGGTGTGCAGAGGATCGCCTAACACTAAAAAGCAAAATTGCCTCC
Organism: Ambystoma mexicanum; assembly: GCF_040938575.1. Lineage (NCBI taxonomy): Eukaryota > Metazoa > Chordata > Amphibia > Caudata > Ambystomatidae > Ambystoma > Ambystoma mexicanum. The sequence goes on from NC_090932.1 coordinate 1,608,302,863, forward strand.
AAGTAATACAATACCAAGATCTGCTTGTTGCTGGAGATCTTTTCCATTACATCTAGTAAGTCGTTCTTTGCTTTATCCAAAATGGTGATACAATCACTGGGGGTCTTCTTATCTTCTCTAAACTCCTTATACCTTACAAATATTACAAAATAATGAATATGTTAGTGAATTTAAACAAAGAAAAATATAAATAAACATCGGATCAGCATCAACTTTGCTTTCAAACATTTGCAGATTCAGGATTTCAAGGTTACAACAGGTCATCTTTTTGGGACTGCACTTATTTATATTGTTAACATTATTTTTCTGATATGCTTAATTCCAATTATCTCTGCCCTCTTCCCTCCTTTGAGTAACTTCATTTGATACTCCTTTGCTGACTTTCTTCTGCATGTCTTGTATCATTCATTTGAAATGTGGTGCAGAATTAAACATATGTCCATCTATTTCTTTCAAATCTGTTGCCACGATTTGGTAATGTACGAACCGCTTTACATTTTTCATATAGTTTATGATGGTCTGTTGTGATAGCCCTGTATGTCTGAGCAGGTTGAAAAAGGTACGCGCACGAGGTACGTTTGTCACAAAATTAAATGTTGCATCAGACGGATCACAAAAAAGAAGAATCTGGAAAGGTTTTCCTCCTTTGAAAAGAAAACAAGTGTTACTAGTGAAATAATGTGTATTGAATCATCATTGTTATCGTTACTATTATCATTATTACATTTTCTGGAAAGCCTGTGCTACATTTATTGAGCTATTCAGGTTGATATGAAATTATTAGAAAAATATCGAGTTAACTAGACTAGTCTGCCATTCTATTAAATCATTTAACTGCCAGGGGTATGAGAGGGAATGTCACATAACTGCAAGAAGTTACAAAAAACGCTTGCCAAGCTTGTTTGAACATTTTTTTTAAATTGGTGTTGTATAAATTGTTCTGCTTCTTTTGGGATTTTATTGTAATTGTTTAAGTTAAAAGTAATTGGAAATAAATTGTTGCATTACCTCTTGCTATCAATTTTTGACACCAAGATCTTCCTTTAAATATCTCTGGAATGCAATAAGAAGACCACAGTCCAATGGATATTTGTTATAAATCCCCGCTTCTGCAGCCCTTTTGCGTATGGTGCATTGCCATTTCTGCTTAGTTGGCCTGTTGAATTTAATAACACGCTTAATGATAGTTGGATATCTGTTTATCATGGATGAATAAGGACATACTTAAAAAAATGTGTATGCATACCACACGTGATAATTTACACTACATACAAATCGTCCTTACTGTCTTCATCGTCTTCTTCTTCTTCAAGATTTCCAGTCTTCATTTTTGTGTCAGAATTTTGCACAGGTCTGAAATGTAGACATACAATAATTAAAGCATTAATTGAGGAATGATCATGGAACAAATAAGGAGATAGTGCTCATAGGCTAGGATGAATGCATCAATTATGGGCAAACGGCATATAAAGTAATAGAAAAATGCAAAAGACTGCAAAAAGAGTTGGGACCGAACAAGCAGTCTAGTTGCTATGCACATTTAATGATCAAATAGTAGTAAGTATATCAAAAAGATCAATTTTGCATAAGCAGGTTCACTAAACTTACGTTGGAAGTGGTTTCACAGGTTTTCCAGGAATAAAAGATCAATGCATTTCCAGCAAAGAAATGACTTTTCTTCGGTTTTCATCGTCAAACAGCACTCCAAGTGTTTCATAAGTATAGATTTTTCCGGTTTGAAGATGAGAAATCATTGATTCCCTGGCTTTGTGAACAGCTGCTGTGTTTTCATTTGAAGTGCAACCCTTCATACAGACTCTGGTCAGGTGCATTGACAGCTGTGGAAAAATGTCTAGCATTTGATGCACACAAGTGGAATCTGATTGGGTTTGCTGTAAAAAATAAAACAAATTAAATATTATGGCGCAAAGACAATGATCAACTCTGGTATCTATTTGCACTTCTAGGTTGGCAGCTGTGTTTTATTCATTTGTAGGTGCTTCCCTTTTGAGGTTTAACTTCTGTGAAATTTACAACTGCAGAAGTTTGTGTTGCAATATTTACCATGGAAAGGAGCATTTGAGCATCAGGTGTTCACCTAGCAGGAGTTGTTGCTATGTTCCTTTGATTAGCAAGTGTTTCCATGTTGGGTGAGCAAGTGTGAACCTTGTGTTCATATGTGTAGTTTGGGTTGTACATATGACATCTCTGTTAAACATGTGACGCTTTCCCGAAATGAGCTGTTACACATATGCAACAAAAATAAATATTTCTGGGATTTTTTTTAACATTTGGAGATATGCATTCAATGCAGCTTGTTCTGAAGCCACTGAATACAGTCTTCTTTTTGCATTTAGTGCATTTCTCACAAAATATTTGAAAATGGTTTGCACTTTGCGTCACTGGTGACAGAGAAAAAAAATGTTTTTTTCTCTATGAGGGAAGCACTTGGAGTGCTGAAAATGCATCTGTGAGCTCACTAGTGCCAGCCATTGTAGCCATCTAATTTAAATTCAGCAAATATGAAATACATTTTTGAGGCTCCAAGGGGGACGAACTCAAAATGTTATCCGACACAGAGTTCCATGACATCAGACCAAAAAAGCCCTTTGACACAAAACGTTTTTTTTTTTCCTGTGCACATTTGTAACATTTGTAGCTATAAATTCAATGCAGCTTGTTCTAATTCCCCTGAGGCACAAGGCCAGGGAACTTTACACTGGTTCTTACTACTAATGAAGGGATTAAGAAAATCTGTTCCTTGGCTCCTCTCTTCTTTATTTGGTTACCTTCTGATTTTGAACCCAGCTCAACTCCGGGTAAATATAGTGATTTACTCTGCTGGATTTGACTCCTGTGGGGCTTCAGCAGTATCTTGGATATTCACATCAGTATTTTAGTCAGAATAGTCTGAAATTACACCTATCAAAAAATTTAACATTATGTTTGAGAAAAGTGGTAAACTCCACTCTTGAATGATTTCAGAATCGAGGCTGTTGGATTCGTGCCAATTGTCGGGTGAATTTGTTTTCTAGGAACTGCAACTGGAAGAAAATTATTTTAAAAACCTAGATCGAGCCTCTTTGGGACTGAGAGATTTTGTTACATGTACAGCTCCTGTAGATTGGATAAGTGCCTCAAAGTATTTAGGTTTAAGATCCATTCTCCGATTCAATATGGCAGCGAGATTTGGGATTGTTCAAATCCCCCCCCCCCTCTGCTTATAGTGCAAAACAAATTCCTGAGATCGATACTAGGGCTCCCATCCAGGATCCTCCCCATTCCTCTAGGTTCCCCAGAAGTGCCTTAAGATTGGAATTGGGGGTGTCCAGCCTGGAAGTGCAGGTGCAACTCAGGTTTGCACTATTTTTGTTAAAGTTCTTTTGGGTTATAGCTAGTATCTCAATATGCACCACGCGGTAAGCGAAATGTAACCACCCCACCCACTAAAGGTACATTTCTTTGCATCGAAAGGGCTGCAAACTGCTGGCCAGTTGGAGATGTGGTGGTGGGGGAACACCCCAGTTTGGATCCGTTAAACTGCTTGCAGAAGGAGAGGGCGGTCGACACACAAAACGATTATAACTTAACCTCACTGGCCTTTCAAGCGTGTATACGAGGGCATAGTTTGCATGTGAGGCCATGTGTTTTATTATGAATTGCAATGATTGTATTTTTATTTACAGCGTGCTTGAATTTGTCAAAGCTGCGTTTCATGACATTTTGTAATTTTAGTTGTGTGCCTATTGCATTGTGTTTTCACTTGTTAATGGAGAAATACGATTAAATAAAATATACAACTAATGTAGGACGGTTGCCAGCCAAGGCAGGAAGAAGCAATGGGAGATCTTTTGGATATGGGGTATTAGGTGGCACTTTAGCACCACATATAAGCCGAAACGATTGCACAGTACAGATGGGAGAGATGGCATCTGAGGAGGGACACACACCTTGTTGGTGTTGCTTGGTTATTTGCCAACCCATTGACTGCCCATGGCCATGCTAATCCCTATGGCTGATCCCAACAAGTTCCTGCACCTCCCCGCCCAAAACACCTCCTCATGGGAACTCTTTGAGCTCGCTTTATTCAAGCCTTACCATCAAACGTTGCACTCAAAGTGCCTGCTAGTGTTTTTTCAAAGCAGTCTTCTGAGGGTTACTTAATTGGAGTTGTAAACATGCTACTGGTGTAATACAAATGTCTTGGCCTGCCTCTAGCCACTCCATTTATAAGAACTATTCATGTCCTTTACTGAAGTCCTGTTAAAAACAAGAATTGGCAAAACCAAGTGTTTTGAATTGGGTATAAGTATTGGGCATTTTCCAGGCTCTTCCATTACTCACGCCATTTTGCACTTGCTACCATCAATAGCCAGTTAATGCCACTGTGGCTGTGCCTGGAAAGTGCCTTTGCCATGCCTACACAAAAACCCAAACTGTTGTCATTGCCAATGCTTGTTTAAGCTTACCAGCTGTTGCAATGAGGTTTGTGTCAGTTCAGGTCGGAGAGAGGGGGCGTTGCTGGGCTCTTGCATCGCCCAGGACAATGTGAAGTAAATACACACCTACTCACACCCCAGTGCCCAAACACTCCTACTCACTTCCTAGTCACCAGACAGCAACACTTGCCAGATATTATATGAAGAAAACCTTGCTGTGACTGCTTTGATCTATGGCTCATCTCAGAGAATTGGCCTGACCTGTCTTCCAGAGAATTCCTGAGGCAAGCTCTGTGTGAGGAGGATAGGTAGACTCTGGGTGCAGAGGCAGTCCACAAGCGATATGAAGAGGTACCGAGGAGAGGTGAAAGGGATGGGGGGGATCTCCCAGGGTCCCTCCCCAATCCCCTGTGCCATGCAAACTCTTACAAATAAACTGATGGGTACAGGGCCATTGGGGGTTCCCAATGCCAGAGATCCAGACCTGAAACAAACACCCACTCTTAAGCAGCATTTGTTAGAAAGGGCTAGCTGTGGCCCTCATTCACATGTAGGGTCTAATAGTGGACCAGACAGTGACAATTACTGGGCAACGAGGGAAACCCCAGGAGAACCAAAGAAGCGTGCTGAGTGCTAGATCTCTAGATCTCTGGGACTGCACCAAGGAAGCAATCTTGGCTCTATACTCAGACTGTATATCTTAGAACAAGGAATCCTGATACGGGCTCCTTATCCACTAGAGTAGGCACATATACGCGGTTTCTGTTCTCGCATCCTGACACTGTCAGCACATTGATTCCATCCTTAGCTATAGTCGGAAACCACTGCAGCCTGTTGCTCTCCAGGTGTTTTGGACTATGACTCCTGTGATCCTTCACCGTTGACTATATAGAGCACATTGTAGTCCAAAGCATCTGCTGATCCAAAGGTTTAAACCACTGAAGACCTTTAGGTGTTTCTCTAAATATGTAGTGTCCCACTGCACTCCAGTACGTGAACACGGAGGTCTATTATTGTAGTATCATTTATTGGGAATTATATACATATAACAAGATGCCGGTAAATGAGCCCTGCTCTTTCCATCCTCCCTTCCAACAGTCCTTTCACATTCCACATTCCTCCATTCTGGAATCCCTCTCGTGCCACAGCATCTGGCTGATGACACAATACCACACATCCCCTTTCCTTCATCAGGACTGTTCTTTGGGACTCTCATGGTTGAGTATAGTCTTACAGATATCTCAGCCTTCGTTAGCTACTTCCGAACCTTGAAGTTGACTGTGACATCTGTTTCATTTGGCAAGAAACATTCACCACCATCTCTCCTACTCATTTGCGTCATTCCTACCACATACCACCTCGCCATGCCTTTCTATCATAACCATGACCCTCTCTTAATTCGATACTTTCCCATCTCCCATCATCACCACATATTTAGAAGACTCTCTCACCCTGATTGGCTCTGATCACTGACATCCGTCACCTCTCAACACGGCAGGCAATCTGATTCAACCCAGTCACCAACCTGCAGAGAAATGAATCTCATAAACCATCTTTTATGACAGAACACTTAGTTTTTCAACTGTCTGTCACTGATGTTCTCTTACTCCGTCCAACGCCACCGCCATACTGGTCATATCACCTATCCAACCTGGAAACAATTTAGTATTGGCCTTTCTCCCTCTGCTGTGCGCAAAAGAAGAAACCCCAGTCGTTGCGTTTAGTCTTCACAATGCCTTGATGTCCTTCATGCCCAAGATTTATCAACTTCTTCCTGACACCTTCTGGTGATATCGGTATGTCACCTCTCATTAGCATACCATTTGGACAGATGGTTAATTTCTTATGTTCCAGAAACCGTCCAATCCTAATCTTTGTAGATTCGTTTTACACAACCCTCCTTCCATTAGGTCTTTGATAACCACACTCACATTTTTCTTTCTACATTTCCTCGTTCCATTCCTGCTCCAGAATTGACGGCTCTGATACTTGAGACATTACCTCCTCATCCTCACAATCACCATTGGTTTCAACATTTGTTGTCATCCGGGCCAAACAATCCGCTGCATCATTTTCTTTACTCCAGGTATATATGGTCCTCTAACATTCCACGTTCCTCCGTTCTGGAATCCCTCATGTGCTACAGCATCTGGCTGATGACACAATACCACACAATCCCTTCCCAATATGAAGGCTATGAACTACACCCTATGTGTCTCGAGCGTTCTCTTGGTCTTAACATCATCACAGCTGTCTTATGCAGCTGCCCACTGGGCATTATCTGCATAATGCAGCCTTTTCCACTCATCTCTATCCGGGCTGCATTGCCCCTCTCCTGTTAAACGGGGGAAGCTGGGTGATCCTGGGTCCCCATCAGAGATCTGCAGAGTCTAATGCAAGGTGTGGGACATTTTAGGGAATTTGTGGTGGTTGTACTTGAGGGCGTGCAGTGTGACATGTGGCATGTGATGTGTGGAATGCCATGGACTCCTAAGACCCTTATTTTATTGCTTATGGCATAAACCTAGCTTGAGTACGGTGGAGCGCTTTCCAATGGGTGGGTGCCAGCAATAGGCTTGGCATTCTGTAGAGTAGCGGAGTACTGTTGGTGAATGTTTTTTTGGGTGTTTAGGTAACATCACTGTGCCCCTCCCCCCTGTAGTAACCCCCTCACACACATTCACATTTGGTCCATAGTGGTGGATTGCGCAGGCAGTTAAGAAGGGAAACCCTAGTGCAACCTTACCTTTCCCTTAGCCTTGTCAAGTGTTTGCTAAAATGAGCAGAAATCGATAGTCATTGGCTTCGCAGCACAGTGATAATGATTGTGTACCCCTCTACCAGACCTTTTTTAAATTTTTTTTTAAAGTTTTTATTAATTTTATTCAAACCAAACAACAATACAAACAAACCCAACACGCAGTGCAGTTTACAACAATTCCGTTAAACACCATTTATATTTCCATTTTTGCCACTGCTCCCCAAGTCCCACCCTCCATTATGAGCCTATTTGTACTTCGCATTCAGTATCTGCTACATGTGGCCGGGTCTCACTAACCTCGGATTCCGTTGGGTCCGATATAGATCCGAACAATTCCGCTATTAATAATTTCCACGCCATCAGGGTACCCACTTCTTCCTCCCCACTCATGTTGCTCGCCTCCTGCCATACTATCGTTTCGGCCTCCGCCCATTTCTGTAACTCCTTCCACCATACCTCCACCCGTGGCTTGTGACACTTCTTCCATCCTATGGCAATCCTCCGTTTTGCTAGCACGTATGCCAAGTCTCTCAGTTTCTCAACATGTTTAAGTTTCCGTGGTCTGGGGAACCCTCCCAGCAAGGAAGCCCAGACCGTATCTATGACGAGCGTGACCCCCTTTGTCGCTAATTTTTGTGCCACTTCACCCCAGAAGCATTCGATTACTGGGCATGACCAAAACATGTGTGTCATGTCGGCGTTTTCCATGCCGCACTTAGGGCACGCCTGTCACCCAGCGTTTCGGAACTTGGATATCCTCAGAGGGGTCATGTATGCTCTATGCGTTATATACAGCTGTATTTGTTTAAGTCTGGCGTTTCTTGATACTTTCTTGTGATATCCCAGGGCGCGTTCCCACATCCCATCTCCCATCGGGGCCCCCACCTCCTCCTCCCAATCAAGTCTCAAATGTGTCAATTCCTTCCCCACCTTGGTCATCACCATCTCATACAATCTAGAAATCTCATGCCCCCCTTCCGATATGTCATATATTACCCCCACAGTAGCATCTGGTTCCTCTGCCAATACTGTTTCAGGCCACGTTTTCCGAATTTTCTGAACCATCCTATGGTATGTAACATATTGGCCAGTATGTAATCCCACCTCCTCCCCAAGTTCTTCAAAATCTCTAATGGTCCCCTCTTGCCAGATATCCCCTAACGTTACCAGCCCCACCGATTCCCAGTAGGTTCTGATAATCACCCTTAGCTGCTTATCCCCTCCTGCTAAAGCAACAAGCGGTACTTGCAGGGAGCACGGGAATGGGTCTTCCGTCATCCGACACGCTCGATGCCACATTTTCCACCCCAGCATCATCATCCTAGGGCGCTCCTTCATATCTGACTCAGGCAACCATATCATTTCCCTTAAGTAAAATGGAGTACAATCCTGCCCAAACAACCTAAGTTCAGGGGTCACTTCGTCGGAAAGCCAATTGGCCACATATTGTAGTTGACTCGCTACATAGTAGACCTCGAAATTGGGCAGTTTAATACCCCCCCTTTCAAAGAAGTTCTGCAACTTCCATAGCGCTACCCTATTCCGGGTACCATGCCATAGGAAGTCCCTGCACACACTGTTCAGTTTAGCAAAAAACTTCTTGGGTATCATATGTGGGATATTACTAAAATAATGTAAAAGCCTAGGTAGGACCACCATCTTAAGCATTGCCCCCCGTCCCATCATTGCTACGGTCAACTTCTCCCAAAACTTCATGCATTTCTGGATCTTCTCAACAGCTACCTCGGTGTTGTGCTTATGTTCCTCTTCTGCCGTGTGATACACATCTATACTAAGGTAACGGAAAGAACTAATCACCCATGGTATCTGTAATACCGGCAACCTTTCCTCAGGGGGTCCCCTTATAGCTACCTAGCAGGAATATACTAGATTTTTGAGGATTCACCGCTATGCCGGACAACGCTGCATACTTCTCCATCACATCCAGGTTATATTGAAGATTTTCTTCCGGGTATTTCAAGTATAGTGACAAATCATCCGCATATATCTTCCTCCACCATTTCCAACCGAACCCTCCCGGTCATGCTATGCAGATACAACCCTTCAGCTCTTCCATGTAGGCTCATGTTTGAACTTAAACTCCCCATAACTATTTACACCCCAAACTTCCCACCTCCCTTCCCTCCCCCCACCCATCCCTTCCCCAACAACACCCCTCCCCCCCCCAACTGTTGCCCAGCTCCATCCCTGGATCTCAGGCACCCCCACATCTAGCCCTGTCCAGCACAAGCTTATGCTCAGGGCTCAGTAGGGTGAAGTCGCCCTAATGGCCACTTAACTATTAGTATTTCGGGGGTGGGTTGCTTCCATCCTGTTGCTCCTATTTCCATATTTATTACACATTGGCCCTCATTACGACCCTGGCGGAAAGTGACTGACCTGACCGCCATAGCGTAAATAGCGTTTCCGCCATCGCACGACGGAGCAAAGTGCGGCCAATTCCGACCCATCGGGCACGAGCACTACGCCATGGCGGAAGTGCAAAGTCCGCGATGGCGGAAATGTCCCCAAAACGCGCCTCACCGCCGTCGTACGGCGCCCTAGGTGCAATTCCGCCACCCATCTTAGCGGTCACTGTAATGAGCGGCAGCCGGAAAGTACGGTGACCGTAAACATACGGAAACGGAAGTAAAAACATGGGCCCGGAACGGGAAACAGCACGCCGTACACCTATAAAATCAGAATCCCAACACAACCATTAAAAATACTACCCTGAGACACATCCCAACCCGTCATCCACCCCAGTGAAAGCAATAGAAATGGGAAAAGTAGCGAAAAAAGCGTGCGACCGCAAGCGGCAGGTCCACTTCTCCCGTGAGGAACTCACCGTGCTTACAGAGACCCTCCAGGAGAATGCTGCCGTCGTCTTCTCCACGCAAATGACCAGGACGGCACTTGCGAACAAGAAGGCCATATGGGCCCTGGTGGCACAGCGGGTAAGTGCGGTGGGGACCGCACCCCGCAACCCACTGCAATGCAGAAAGCGATGGGACGACCTGCGGATACGCGTACGGAGCATACTATCTGCCAATCGCAACATTGCCACAGCTACCGGGGGAGGATCGGAATCACCCATCAAGTTGACCCCCTGGGAAGAAATCTGTGCCTCCACCATTGGAATGGAGAGTATAGAGGGAGTCGGAGGGATGGAGAAAGGAGTGCAGACATCCGAAGAATCAGGTAGGTGGGCCAACTAATACAATGCCAAATCCACAATGTCCAATCATGTGAAGTACCATGTGTCCACATAGTGCAACAGTAACACATGTCCAGGAGAACGTCCACATACATTGGCCTGACAGCGCACTTTAAAACTCACATTAAATACATAAATAATTAAAAACCCTAAAAACACCCTCTACACGTGCAGCAGGCACACCCTAACTGCAGGCTGCAAAACAACTGCATCCTCAATCCACACAAAAATGAAACCACCTCCAAGGCCCCGACCCAAATCACCCTCAGGTACCACCCCAATGCATGTGATACATTGCCATTCCAATTTCCACAGACCCATAAATAACGCTCGCCCTCCTTTACTCCACCACAGGGTCCGATTCAAACGACGAGCTTCAGGACACCCCTACCAGCACACCTGCAAAGAGGGCCAAGACCAACGGCCAAAGACCCTCCACCTCAGCTGCACGCATCAAGACACGGCAGCAGCACAAATCAAGTGGCAGCACACAGGAGGGAACATCAACAGGCACCCCAGCAGCCAGCATGCCCACAACAGCACCACCACAGGTCCCCCCAATGGATGCCACAGAAGGCACTGCCTCTGGTGGCAGCAGCACCATAGGTGACACCCCATTAATGGCAGCATGCTCCGACACAGAAGACGGGGATGTCGAAGTAAGATCCATCCATGACCTGTCTCAATCCCCCTGTTTGTTTCATCCCGTACACCATGAGGATACCACGCAGGGGCACCCACAAGACGACGACTGGCCATCCCCCACAAGCCCTGTGGCAAGGCAACATGAGGTGACCAGCCCCTCTGTGACACCACCGCAAATGGCCATGGCACAGCAGAGGCAACAGTCCCTCGACCAGGTGATCGTGCAACAGCAGCAACTGGCCACGCTCCTCAAGGACCATGCTGATGAATGTGGGGGTACTAAGGCAGCCATAGAAACATCAACTGAGACGCTTAGGGCAGAAATGGAGAGAAGCACCGAGAGCCTGAGAGTACAAATGGAGAGAAGCACCGAGAGCCTGAGGGGGGAACTGCATGCAACGTCCAAAGACGTATGTGCTGAACTTGCCGCTGTGCGCCGTGTGCTCACTGAGCTCTCACAAACCCTTAGGGACATGCATGGACGTGAGCAGGCAGAGACATCATCCGTTGCAAGTTCCGTCCAGGGCAGCCCCCAACGTAGATCTGGGAGGAACCTGCGCTCCACAGGCAGGGGTGCCCCTGATACCCGGAGAGGGGGCTTGCAATAGCGTCTGCCCACTGACAATGAGCATCTGCGGACACTGGTGTTCGGGGGGGAGGTAGGAGGGTGGAGGGGGTGTGTTGGGCTTACTTGGGTGGCGGGTCGATGGGGTGTGTAACATAATTTCACATATGCTATAAACATTTCACAATCATCCAATGAGATGTGTGGACATTGATCTTTGTGTACGAGGCCTTTATAGGCGTACAGTCCATATTGTGCATGTTCCAGACACACACAGTGCCACAAGTCCCGTGTCCATGTATCAGCCACCAGGCGTGAGTGCTAGAAGCATGAATCTATGATATCCTGACGAATTTCACGGGCCTCCTGTGCCTCGCGGACTCCTTGAGGTGCTGCCACATCCCCACCCTCATCATGACCATCTTCAGGTGCTTGCAGTTCTGCGTCAGGGGGCATGGGCACATTTCTACGTACGCACATGTTGTGTAGCATGACACATGCCATGACCATCTTTGCAACCTTCTCATGGCGGTACAGGAGTGCCCCGCCAGACCTGCTGAGGCAGCGGAAACGAGTCTCCAGTAGGCCGAATTGCCTGTTCTATGACTACACGGGTACGTGAGTGGGCATGGTTGTAGTCCTCCTCATGCTGGTTCTGTGGGTTCCGGAGTGGTGTAAGGAGCCATCTCTTCAGTGGATACCCGGCATCACCTGTATGTGGACAATAAAGGATGTTTGTGGAATGACATTGCTACGTACGCACCCCCCCCCCTTCCTGCCAGGTCATTGCCGCATCACATACCCCACATTATCATGCATGGAATGAGACTCACCGAGTAGCCAGGATCTGTTCCCTGCGTGTCGCTCCATGTAGCGTGGTATTGTAGAGTTCCTCAAGACCATAGAATCATGGGTTGATCCAGGAAATCGGGCACAACAATGTGTAATGATCCTGTTGGAGTCACACACCATTTGTACGTTAAGAGAATGGAATTGTTTTCGGTTGCGGTACTGGGCCTCCATGGCATGTGGGACGACCAGTTCCACATGGGTGCAGTCGATGGCACCAATGCAACCCGGTATGCCGCCAAGTGCATGGAATCCCACTTTTGTGTTCGCAATTTCCTGCTCCGAGCGTGGTAGAGAGATGTAGTCGTCTGCGTGCTTCAGGAGGGCATCGAGCACTTGCAATAGTGTCCGTGAGAACAGTGGCTGTGAAATGCCATGCAACTGTCCGACTGTGTGCTGGTAGGTGCCTGTGGCCAGGAAGTGGAGTACAGACACCACCTTCAGTAGGGGTGGGATGGCGGTTGGGCTATCTATCATGCAGACAAGGTCAGCCTGTGTCATGTCCACAATGGCGGTTATGGTGTCCCGGTCCAAACGGTAGAGGGTGTGGATCTGCTCATCCGTGAGGTTGAACGGATGTGCTCGGAGGCGTGGGATTGCGGGCTGCCTGCGTGGTGGTAGTGGCTGTGCTGGCGGGCCTTGCTGGCCCTGCCTTGCCCTCCTCCTCCTCCTGCGTCTCCTCTGTGCGGCCGGTTGTTGTAGTAGTTGGTGTTCGTCTTCTTCTTGAAGTTGGAGTACTTGCAGTGCTATCAGGTCCCCCAGGGCCAAGATCGCTAGTCCTGCCGGTAGCATTTTGGAGTGGGTGTGGTTGTGGGAGGGGGTTGGGTGTGCAATTTATGTGTTTTCAGGCTGTATGGCCTCCACCTGTGGTGATTCATTCCACCTGTGCCAGCTGCAATCCCCTTTGGGCGAGCACCGTACCGAGGTTCACCGACGGGCGGGGCGTCCCATTTGTGAGTGAAGCCAGTTGCCATTTACACGCACTGCCGCACTACATGGATGAATTTGTGATTTCATGCGGTCACAGATGCCTTTTCGACGTGATGTTGCAAATGAGGAATTCGAAGGACAGCGCTTTCGGTTTTCAGCTAGCGGCGAGGAGACGCCCACAGGTCTGACTGCAAATATAACGTTCTATTGTTTAATGTCCTTGGGACAGGGGCCATGGCGAGTATGCTATGATTGATATGGATAGTATGGGATGCGCAATAGCGTAGTGGACAAAAAGGCAAGACGTTCCCAAATACATGTTGCTTCACAACACTAGAATTCCGGGCTGGAGAACAGTGGATTTTGCAGACTGCATTACGCACAGACTCAATGGAAGTTTCAAATGTGATGTGAGTAAATAATCAGGCGTTTTCATACCGGGATGAGGGAATGATGTATGGATGCATGGACAGATGATTTGATGGAGAGTTTGCCATGTACAGGGCTTTTTGGAATCTATCCACCTCCCCTGCGCTATGTCATGCAGAGCTGCCATAGTGGGACCATCGTCTTTCTGCCCTTGTTGAACCCTCCCTGTCTCGACGCGCCTTCAGGCACTTGTGTCTATGCACTTACTAATCCCATCTGATGGATTCTGTCTTCACAGACGCATGCACACAAACACTCGTTTGTAATGCTGTTTTCACCTCGATTTTTATGGGTGTGATTCGCAAGTGATTTTTGGGTGGGTATATTCCTTTTGAGTGGGCTAGCATGCATATGGCTGTAGATTTAGTGTGATCATTGAAGTGAGTTATACAATTGTAGTTCTGATGCCCATACTATTCTTTTTCATTTCATTTGGGTGACAGGTATCTCCTCCCCTTTTGCCGCGGCCATCTGTACGCCACTCCTGCAGATGGCTTTTACTCCCGACATCTGCTGCTTCGTGTCAATCAGTGGAGCACCATTACGATCTTATGGGACGATCGCCAATGGGCCACATGCCCTTACGCAGTGCTAGTGGCTAGGAGCAACATATCGTCCTTTCTGCTGGACTAGTGCCTACCTGATGGGACGGCCCTGCGGTTCTAGGCGCTTCCGTGTTGCCTTTTTGGACGTGGATGTAGCCCCTGTGTACCATGAAGGAACAGGGCGTCACACAAGCAGAAGCTGGTCATTTCTTGCGGATGCAGCCCACAATACTGGAATGTATTTAGGAGTTCATGACCTAATGGCTGTATGGCCCTTGGTGGTTTTGTGGTGCATTAAATGTCTATTCTGTTTTTGTTTGTCTCATTTTTCTGGTCATGTTGCTGTACTTGGACCTTCAAATGCCTGTGCTGCATCAGTGCGGCAATGGTGCCATGGCAGATATGGATGCCCACTCACAAGGCACTTGGAGCCCCTGGATTCATTTGTTTGTTGGCATGCATGGGTGACTTGTTCATTTCACTGGTTGCATAGTGTGACTTCATTGCACCTACGAGGAGTTGTGCAATGTGGCCAGGGAGTGGTGTACAGGCACTCAGTAGGGCCGTTTACGGTTGATTCGTGATGCCGTACTTCTCACCATGGCGGAATGGTACTTTCCGCCATGCTTGATGGCATTAGGTACATGTTCGCTAGGGTCGGAATTCGCGTACCGTTGCGCCATGGTGGTAATTACGGTTTGGCATGGCGCGCGTGCGCGTACTTGGTGCAGTTAGCGTTGGCGTTTGCTACGGTGTCGCTAATGGCATCGTACTTTACGGTGACGGGTCGTAATCGCACCGAGCGCTATTCGATGGCGGTATTGCATTTCCGCCATCGTTTTTCGATTTCCGCCAGGGTCGTAATGAGGGCCATTGTGTTAACCCTATGCAGCTTCCAATTACATTTTGCACACTATATTCCAGTCCATGCCGAGCACAAGGCCCGAATGTTATCCAGTGTTTCACCGGTCTCGCTTCCCAGTATAATCTAGTACCCCCTCCCACTTACCCCCTCAATGTCCGTGGCACCAGTTCTTCAGTCATCCTGTTCCTGCCGGTCACGGTCCACATCTTGCTCCGGGCAGCCTTGCAGATCCAGCCACGTTACCACCTCCTCGGGAGTGTAAAAAAAAAGCGCCCTGCTCTTATGTAGCACCTTCAGCTTTGCCGGGTACAGAAGCATGTACTTGGTGCCTGCTGCTCGCAGCCTCCTCTTGACGGCCACGTAGCTGTATCTCTGTCTTTGTACCAGCATCGTGTAATCTGGGTATGCTGTAATGTTGGCGGATGCTTTCTGTATTGTTCCGCCTTTATGAAAATATTCCAGGATCTTCTCCCTGTCTCTATAGTTCAAGATCCTCGCGATGATGGGTCTCGGCGGAGCCCCAGGTCGTGGTTTCCTCATTAAGGCGCGGTGCGCCCGCTCCACCGTGAATCCCTGCGAAAGCTTGTCTGCTCCTATTTCTTGTAGGATCATGTTTTCCACGTAGTTGGTAGGGTCTTGGCCCTCTTCCCCCTCCGGCAGGCCGACCACCCGTATGTTATTTATTCTCGCTCTTCCTTCCGCTTCTTCCACCCGATTTTCAAGGTTGGCAACCTGCTGTTTGAGCACATGAACTTCTTTTGCATTATTTGTGCTGACATCAGTATTGGTCTTTACGGCACTTTCCAGCCCACTTGTTCTCTCCGCCAGCCCCCTGACATCTTGCCGTAACAAGGTAAGTTCAGTTCCTACCGCATCAATTTTGCTCTCCAGGGCTGTCCGCAAGTCCGCCATTGCCGCGCCCCATTTAGTGCTCAGCTTCGCTATAGCCTCCAGGATCTGGTGCTTATCTCCTTCTGGAGCTTCTTCCACAGTAGTCACAGCCGTGCTCCGCTCCGATGTTGTAGGGGTCCTCTGCGTTTTTGCGAAGACCTCCATTGTGTGTTGTTTGGTCTTGGCTCTCAGACTTTTTCACTTTGGCCACGTGTCTGGCTCCGGCTCGGTGATGTTTAGTTGTTATTTGAGTCGTTGGGGTCTCTGTATACCAACCTACACCTATTGTGGCACATGAAATTGTTATTCGGGTGGATTGTAACTTCCCACGTCACAATTTCCTCTCAGTGTCCGTGCCTATTATCAGCAGGGTGCTGGCTTCTACATCACTGATGCTTCTTTCTGGTCTCTGTGCCTATCCGAGGCTGGTGGTACATACAGGGTGCGTATACCCACTTGCTGCGTCTGCAGGCCGCAATGGTTGGTCTAAGCAGCAGGTGCGTCCCAATCCTTACGAGGCCGCTTCACGGTCCATCAGTGTAATCCTTTGTTCAGGATCGGTCGCCATTTTGTTTCGGACAGTGACGGGGTCACTTGTTTTGTCTGTAGTTGCTCTTCCACTCCTCGGTGCGGCTTCGGGATGTAATCCCTGCGTGCCCGTTGCTTCCAACCTATTGTGGGTACGTTGTCATTCCTCTTGTCCGTTCCGTGTGTACATCGTCCCGGTTCAGTGGGAGCGCCGAGGAACGTGCCGCCTATCTCATGGCCAGGTGGCCCGACACTGCATACGTCCCCTCGTCAGCCAGGGCTATTCTTGAGCTTCTCTCAGGTAGTCGGCCGCTCACTGTTCCATCAGCTGCTGCACGCCTGCAGCCCATTCACTACCCGCCTGGCACCCGATTTCAAGTGCCGCCGAGGATCTCTTTGTGTTGGCGCGCCGCCATCTTAGTATCAATTACGCCGCTCCCGGATCAGGACACAAAGTAGCCTAACTCCCGCTGCTGTGTCCACCTTCTCCCGCCGATACGCTCATCTGCTGCCTGAGGTATTCACGCAGATACAGTATGTTTTTTCTGCTGGAATCATCCGTCAACACATGCGCTTGCTTCGGATCAATAAGTCGGATCACAGAGCTCCAATGAATCGCAGCCTACTCCATGGCTGCTTGGCCACGCCTCCCCCCTGTGCCAGATCTTTAAAGCAGGAACAGGTGAATTAAGGGCTGTGTCGGGACACCATGTGCAAATTGCCATTGGTTACAGAAAGCGAGCTTTGAATACTTGCAACATGGTGTGTGGTATCTTTTAACTCTCTTTCTGCACCTGGTCTATGTCACTCAAAGGTTATTTCACAGAATAACAATGAATGTGCCCTGATAAGCTACACACTAGGAGGACACCTTCTTGTGGCTATCGACTACTTAAGTAATTGTCAACTAGTTTATTGCACCATGGTTTGACACACTTTTCGTTTCTATTCCATAATGGGGACTTTTTGTTTGTTTCTCAGCCTTTCATCTTATGCCGCATTCTGCTTTAAATGCTGCATGATATGTCTTGGACTTCAATGTTCTGTAATTTGCTCCTTGAGCATTCCCACAACAATGTACTCCAGTGAATTGTTATTGGTGTGTGTATGGGGTAGCCAATGGATGTTTCGGCCTTCATCTCCCATCAGCCTCAGGCAGCGTAGTCAGTGGTGAGGGATCATGGGAGTTGGTGGCCAAACATCTGGAGGGTGTCAGCTTGACAAACCATGGTCTCTATCATGTTACTATGATCAACCTTTTCTTTCTCACATGTTCACTCTAATTGTGTTTTCTTATTCAGATGTTCGACGTGTCTATGGTTGCCTTGGCAGTGTCTGGGATCCTGCTTGTGGCCGGCCTGCTGCTCGCTTTCCTAATCCGAAGCAAGAGCTTAGCGGCGATTCTGTGGAACGAGTTGGTGCTCGAGAACATCAGAAACGTCTTCATGGAGCAAACGAAGGAACGGAGGATTCTGGGCTACGTGCTGCGGAACGCCTACAAAGGGGATCCGCAGAGCGTCGTCGATGCTATCGCCAAGTACTGCGGCGAGAAGAGAAATAGTGGGCCATGAACGTAGGGGACGAGAAAGGTAAGCACTGCACCCCACTCCTTTACGCCTTCATCAAAAGGAGAGAAGGCATGCCAGGACTCCCCAAACTGCCAAAGGTCTTCCTACTCACCAGGGAATGTACCTACTGTGTACTGTGCAGACTTGCTGACTCCTGGAGCTTTCCTTAGCCCGCCAGCCTCCCACAGCTCAACTGGTACCACCACTCTGACATTCCTAGACGTCTATCGCCCCTTCTAATGCCTGTGTCAGCACCTGCCAGAGAGAGGCGTAGCAAGGATTGTCTAACAAGTCGGGCCTGAAGCTAAGGTAGTTGGGCTTACTGCAGTGACATTAACATCTGTAAATGTCCACACAGGGCTGCTGAGTGGGTGTTTACAGATTTTGGGTGAGCCTTGCCCGCTCAAGCGCTACCCTATCCACGCCTCTGCTGCCACAGCGCTCTTGCTCCTCCACTCGGATTGGGGTAACTTTTTCACCAGTCATCTTTCTGAGAACCCTTTTTCGGCTCCCCTTTCCCCAGCCCCTTTTACGCTTCTGGAGGGGTCGCTTGTCACCCCTCCCATTGCACAGTGGACACCCCTGTCAATTCTTTACGCGTAAACATTTCTACAGCGAAGTGACCCGCTCCCCCTGCACTCTCGCACAACTTCTGCCGCTTGCCATCTCGTACATGTCTTGGTGACCCTCAATCTTCTGATGTTTGCTCGCGCCTGCAACCGCGACACATGCATTTGCTGCAGCGCGGTGGCGCTTAAGAATAACCTATTCCAATGAGGGTAAGAATACGTGTTTCTCTCACCTGTGCAAAAGAAATATGACCCACAGTGATTTGTCAGCTGCTGCTGCTCCTGAAGCCATATGAGGGTCAACTGTCAAAACTTTGAGCTGCTTTGCGAGATACAGCGAAGCCTCATTGCCACTAGTCCCTGCTTCTAAAGAATGAAATGTGTGGGAGGCACGGGGGATAGAGGTAAAATGATTCAGTAAAATCTTGTGCTTCTGTGTTCCCTTTGTGGATTGAGAACATTAGCTTTCAAAATCAGACACGCCCCTTCCTGAGAGGTAAGCTGTCTGTTGTGAAGAAGGAACCAGAGCGGCCACCATAGCTCCGGCCTTGTGTCGTTGGCTCGTTGCACTTGTTTTGGAAGCAAAGAGTAATGTAAGAGTAGACTAGGCCATTTAATTTATCAACCTGCACCTGTCACAGCACCACCTAGTGGCTATCCTGGAAGTTCACATCCATTTCGGAGCCACAGCAAAGCACAATGGGTGGCCAGCCGTTAAAAGAAAATGAGTGTATTTTTGCTCCATATAAGATTAATGGTGTTGTTCTAAAGGACAGTGCTATTTCATGCATAGCGTTATCAGCCCGAGAGAAAGGCCCTCATTACAACAGAAGAAATGCTGGTCATTCTGACACCAGCTTTTTTTCTGGACCGGCAACGCACAAGTCTGCCAGTGGAGGCCATTGATCTGCCAGCAGGCCTGACCTGCCAGTAGATCAGGACCCCACTGGCAGATAAATGCCTGTATCACCGGCACCATTACTAATGGTGCCAGTGATTCAGGAAATCCCTTTCCATGGGAATGCCAACTTACCGTCACTCAGCCGCCCTTAATATCCTGGTAATACCGGTATATCAGGCGGCGGAGATGGTAAACCGGGGTTACCAGTATCCCGCTGGAATTACCGGCAGGATACCGGCAACCCTGTTATGAGCCTCAAACAGTTTTAGAGTATACTCTAGTCCCTAGTAATGGCCTGGTATCAAGATCACAGGCC
This sequence comes from Ambystoma mexicanum, assembly GCF_040938575.1. Lineage (NCBI taxonomy): Eukaryota > Metazoa > Chordata > Amphibia > Caudata > Ambystomatidae > Ambystoma > Ambystoma mexicanum. The sequence goes on from NC_090932.1 coordinate 1,608,322,881, forward strand.
ACCAACCCTACTTTTCCACCAACAACAGTTCAACATGTAGGAAATGGCCACACGACAGGCTAAAGCCTCTTATTATGTGGATGGAATCGTTTCAGCCGCTGTGTCATCCTGGGAACTATTCAGATTCTTGTCCTGCTAACATACTAAAAAGGCTACCATCCACCGATGGCCATTGTATCCACGCCTTGACCAACTCTTCTTTTCATTCATCCCCAGTTCCATGCTGTGGTTGCTCTATAATTGAAGAAGCCTCCTCTCGTCCCTTCCAATGTTCCTCACCTTCTAACGCACCCTCCAAATCTAGGCTGTCCTGTTGGACGGCACAGACTGAAAGACAATTGTCTGAGGCTTCACTTCCTGGATACAAAGGAAGAGAGACCGGAATCTGGCTTGGTCTGTTCTGGAAGATTTCAGATGTTCCCTCAAGTCCATCACCTCGCGGGCGGGGGGTCGGGGGGGCTTATCCCTTTAGATCCATCTGCAGTGTTTGTTACTGGTGATTAACACACCCTCCTTTACAGACTAGCTCACGTAGGCAGTTCCAGTTAAGCATTGAGTTGGTTTACTCTTTCTTATCGGGTTGAACGCTGGTAATCCATCATTCACCCTACATTTGCCATGAAATTCCATGTGCATGGGGGGGTCCCCCAAGGCACCTCCCTCTCTCCCCCATCGTGTTTCACCTGAGCGTTCTTGACTGGGCAGCCCTTGGTCATTCATTTGTCTTTGCCTTTGGTGCATATGCCGACATCACTCCAGCGTAGCTTCCATCGGCAGGAAACCATACGGTCCTGCAAAGCTTGTGTCAAGCCTGGCTTTTCCCAGTCTGTCAATGGACATGCACTAAGTGTTTAAAGGTTAATGCTGCGATTACCATGACTCTGATTGTTGGTGGAGCAACTGTCTCTGGATTTCTGGCCGACTGGTGTGGGCCTAAAATTGGTTATAAAAGATATGAATCCTTGGTTTGCTTCTGAAGCTGGTGTCTGTAACCTTCGGCTTTGCAGTTGAATGGGCTTCAACTGCCATCATCACTCGTCTTCATGTTCAATGGCGAGGGATCGTTAGGGAAGTTGTAGTGCAAAACATCTGGAGAGCCACAGGTTGCAGACCCCTATAGGATGAGCTCTCTTTGTTCAAATCAATTCAGATATTTTTTGTTGACCTCTGGATGTTAAATAAAGTGTTGTAATATCGTCCAACATTTAAACAAACAGCACTGGTTCTTGTGACTATTCAATGATGCCAATGGTTGACAAGACCAATAGCCTGTATCTCTGGCTCCCTTAATACCTGATCAGATACCTACAGCAGGTGCAGAATGCGATGGCCCGCCTGGTCTCTGGCACCTCGTTTCGAGAATTCATTACCCTGTGATGAGAGCACCTACTGAAAGACCTATTTGCTTCAAGGCTCTGTATTTGGTCCATCACTTTCTCTGGGGCCTTGACCCAAGATTTTCTTAGCTCCAGATTTTAAGCTTTCGTTCCTCTCATTATCCCGGTTCTCCCAACGGGCCAGTTCGGGAGGATACTTTTCTTGTCTGCTGTGTCTCTTTCAGTTCTTTAAGTGGGATAAGAAATCGAGGGCGGGGGCCTCTAATGCGCAATGATGTAATATTTTGGGGCGGGTCCTAAAAAGGGTCTTGCGCAGCTTCACTTCCCAAGTAGATAATTAACCTTTTAAAGAGGCGGGGCCTATTGTCATAATTTACTAGGCAGTCACTCTCAACTTAGAGTTCCTTTCCCCCCCTAAGCAAGGTGGCGTGCACCCAAAGTGCTTGAAGGCACATACCTGTTTACGCTCACGCCAGAAAGAATACAACCCTCTAGGGAAAAAGGCCAAGAGATTGCTTGCAAGGATAACAAGTTTTAATTGTACAAAATACAAAAGGTATCTGTAAAGAACTCTGCTGTTTGAGAATGTTGTGGTTAATCTTAGTTCAAGCAGAAGCTTAAAAAGCCAGATGGCGTCATCACATACAGTAAAAACTAGCGCCACTCATTGGGGAGACCATAGACATGGGCCTGCTCCATAGGGGTTGCCAACCTACAATTGGTTCACATTTCTGCCGTCTGTCAGTTCCCACGTGGGTCAGCTGGGCTCATCTCTCCGTGGAGTGAAGGTCAGGTCTCTCATAAGTTACAATATAAAAACTGCTATGATACGCTAAGCCTACTAATATATCACTATGGTATGCCCCTGGGAGGCTCAGGGACTGGTTCCAGGGGGAGGGGAGGAAGAAATACAGTCATGCTGACCCACACATTCTGTGCTTTGTTGATATTGCACCCCTCGCATTCAAGGCCTCCACCTGCGTTTTGATCTATAATTAATCCTTCCCTGTACCTCCTGTTACAAACTACATATTTATGTGGAGAAGTTAAACAGTCGCACATGCTTAGATCTTGTATGGCCATTTGGTTTATGATTGGGACTGGGGTCACTCACTATCTTTAGAATGCAGGGTTGTGGGGATCAGGGTCAGTGGTATGGGCCATCGCGCTGGGTAGGCTGGGCGGGAGGTTACAGGTTTGCTAGCAGTTCGGCTGTGATGAATGGGCACTGTAAGGAGCCTGGTGTTTTCTCACGCCTTGCAGGGCGCATTCCTCCCAGTGATACTAAATAATTGCAACAATACAGGGACAAGGGGAAGCTTCCGTGAGAACTGGCCGTGCGGGCTCATCCCGTATGAATGATCGGGGCTTAGTCCAGTTCTTCCATGGAGCTAAAGTTATGCCGCGCGGCCATGCAAGACTATGCATCTACTATAACTCCAAAATGGCATTCCTTTCTATGTGTACACTGGGTCTATGTATCTATTGTTCCTGCTAAATTATACCAGTGCCGAGTTTCGTAGCATGGTCCTCTCCCCTTTTGTAATGCGGGATTTGTCTCACCTTAAAGCATCTAGGGGTGGGATAGACTCATTTCCATCCCAACATGCTAATACAGATTCAACTTTATTGAGGACTTGTAACGGTTTGGGCACAATGTTGTTAAATAAATGCAGTTCCACGGAGAATGTATAGACTTATTCACAAGGCAACTTTTATTATCAACATACAACTTTTCTAATAATCTCTTTTTTTGTGCTTTCTTTCAGAGAACCCAATAAAAGGATACAGGTGGTCTCCGGTTATCTTCGAGAGAGGATCAAGTTCTTTTTGGCCCAGCGAAACTGAATATCTCAGGTAAGTCTTTATCGGTTTTCGTGTCTTCCTGTCTCTAACATCTATAATATTGGCTGAGTCGCTCTTTCTTCCCTTTTTTCTGACTCCCTTTTCTTCTTTATGACTTGTCTCCCCCTTTATTCTCTTTACTCTTCTAAACGTCTATATTCAGTTTTTCTCAGCATGCAGCTCGGCGTTTTGCATCCAGTTACTAGTGTCAATAACTTGTAGCGGGTCGTTCTTTAACTAATGCGTATCGTATCGGCGTTCACTTTCAACGTTATAAATCATTTACATAAGGTTTTATCTGTAACTGTTCAATTTCTCTTATAGGGGTGTTCGTTCTTTCTTAACGATCGCTTACCGCTAATCAGCTGCGTAACTTCAATGTATCTTCAGAACGATCCTCCGCTGACACTCCCCTGCTTCGTTTCTCCCTATTTGTCCACGCTCGATTACGCCTCTTCTGAAATTCGCCCTCGATCCCCTCTATCAGCCGGCGACAACTTTCTCTCTGTCTCACCTCCAGATTATTTTGAGGACTCCGTCACTGTCGCGTCCTCTTCTCATTCGTGAGAGACAATCAGCTGATCGACTGGTACTTCGCCGATGTCGAAAGGACTTCTATTCCCGAGATTCAGCGGGTCATCAGCTGCTCGGCTCGGCCTGATCTCCGCTGCCCCGAGCTCCGCGGTAGTCACTCCCCTCGTCCGATCAGCTGCTCCCTTCGTGCCCGGAGTCTCCCTCTCTTCGCTGTCTCTCCGCCTCACCTGTAGCGAAGTCAATAGCGATTTCGAACTATCGCTGAAAATATATATATATAGTTCATCAACTTCTGTTCATCTAGGTGCAACGGCACAACTCCATTCCTTTCTCATACTCTCCTAGTACGCCCAGCTCCAACCGTCCTCCTTCAAAACCTCCTCCTCCGTCTCCTGGCAACCAAAAACAAAAACAAAGAAAGGACAATTGTTGCCATCAAAGTCATCTCCCTGGAATCTTCTCTGCTATTGGCCCAGTGACCTGTCAATTACTCCCTTTCTTTAGACCTCAACAATTAACCCTTCATATGGACTTTCTGCCTAGTATTAACAGAGCCTGAGCCATCAGGTGTCTTTGTTATGAAATCTGCCCCATTTTTATCACATACCCTCCCCTCTAGTCCCTTACGTTTGGTAAGGGGATTGTTTCGGGATAAAAAATCTGCCTGGGCCATTAATTTTCCTGGACGATGAATGGTCTTGAACGTAAAAGGTTGTAGTGATAAAAACCATCTTAGTACTCGGGGATTAGTATCTTTGTTACGTGCCAACCATACAAGAGGTGCATGATCAGTCACCAGAGTAAACTCTCTTCCTAACAAGTAATAGCGTAGTGCTTCTATGGCCCATTTCACTGCAAGACATTCCTTTTCAATGGTAGCATATTGTTGTTCATGTGGTAAGAGCTTCCTGCTTATGAAGAGTACGGGTTTCTCTGATTCATCTTGCCCCTGAAACAATACCGCTCCAAGCCCTGTTCCAGAGGCATCTGTGTGTAGGAAGAACGGGGCTGAGAAATCTGGACATTTTAAAATGGCTTTTTCAGATAGAGCATTCTTTAGGGTATTAAATGCATTCATTGTCTCTGTTGTATACCAGTCCTTCGTCTTGCTAGATGAGTGTTTCAACAAATCTGTCAGAGGTGCTGCTATTGTTGAAAAATGGGGTATGAACCTTCTATAATACCCAATAAAACCAAGAAAGGCTCGCACTTGTCGGAGGTTTGTAGGAAATTGTAAGCTTTTTATTGCTTTCAGCTTGTCTTCTTGTGGTTTAATCATCCCCTGTCCTACAAAGTATCCCAAATATCTCGTATAGAAATTGGCCATGAATGTTTTCTTTGGATTTATGTGTAGGCCAGATTCTTGTAATAGTCTAAGTACATTTTCCAAATGGGTTAAATGTTCGTCCCAAGTTTGACTGAAGACAATAATATCGTCAAGGTATGCTCCTACATATTCTTCCTGTCCTCTAAGGATTGAATTCATGAGCCTTTGAAATGTTGCTGGTGCCCCATGCAACCCAAACGGTAAGACTGTAAATTGGAACAGACCGGATGGTGTGGCAAACGCAGTTTTTTCCTTATCCTCGGGGAGCAACGGTATTTGCCAATATCCTTTTGTTAGGTCTATAGTTGTTAAGAATTTAGCTTTTCCTAGCTTGTCTAGTAAATCTTTGATTCGTGGCATAGGGTAGGCGTCGAACTTGGAAATTTCATTCAACTTCCTAAAGTCCATGCAAAAACGAACCGTTCCGTCAGGCTTCGGCACCATTACTACAGGGGAGGACCATTCACTATGAGAGGGTTCTATTACTCCCATCTCCAACATTTCTTTGATCTCCTTATTGATAGATTGGAGTTTTGTCTCTGGAATTCTATAGGGTCTAATTCTTACTACTTCTCCTGGCTGAGTTACAATACGATGACATACCATGTTCGTTCTCCCCGGTAAGGACGAAAAAATATTTGTAAATCTCCTCACCAACCCGAGGAGTTCTTCCTTCTGTAACTCAGATAAATTTTGATTTATGTTTAACGCTTCCAATCCTAGATCTTCGTTTAACCTTGGAAAAGGTTCGAAAGATGTTTCTTTAGTATTAATTATTGCCACCGTCGTTATAGGTTCTACCCATTTCTTTAGTAGATTCACATGATAGGTCTGTGTTGGGAACCTTCGGTCATTTTGTCTCACCTTGTATGTTAGTGGACCTAGGACCTCTTCAATTTCATAGGGTCCTCTCCACGCGGCCAGCATCTTGTTCTCAGACGTCGGGAGTAAGACCAACACTTTATCTCCTTTGTTGAATGATCTTAATTGAGTGTTCCTATTGTAGTAGTATTCTTGTTTGGATTGTGTTTGTAACAGATTTTCTTTGGCTATGTTCTGTAACTTTTCTACCCTCTCTTTAAGTTGGTATGCATATTCAGTAAGTGAGATCTCTTGACTCGGCTCCTCTTCCCAGTTTTCCTTCAAAATATCGAGTAGTGTTCTCACTGATCTTCCAAACAGAAGTTCAAAGGGTGAAAACCCTGTCGATGACTGGGGGGTATTCCTTAAGGTAAGGAGTATCCATGGCAGCAACCTGTCCCAATTCTTTCCTCCTGGTTCCCCTGTTTTACGCAACATTTGTTTTATGGTTTGATTGTACCTCTCTACAAGGCCATCAGTTTGAGGATGATAGACAGCGGTTTTTAAATGCTTCATTTGTAGAATCGTACACACTTGTTCCATCACTGACGACATAAAGTTGGATCCTCTGTCGGTAACAAACTCCTTTGGTATTCCTACTCGGCTGATAAATGGAATCAGGGCATCACATATACTTTGTGTACTAGTAGACCTAAGAGGAAAGGCCTCTGGATACCTTGTAGCATAGTCGACAATCACTAAGATATATTTATGGCCTCTGGATGAAGGTTCTAAGGGGCCAACAATATCCAACCCAATCCGATGGAAAGGTTCCAACACGACTGGCATCGGCTGTAAAGGTGCTTTCCTCACATTGGCTTTATTTTTCTTCTGGCATTCTGGACATGCTTGGCAGAAACGAGCCACCTGAGCATAAAGCCCCGGCCAATAAAACCTGGCAAGGATTTTCTGTGTGGTCTTCTCTGTTCCTAAATGACCTTCACCAATTTGTAGGTGGGCCACTTCTAACACCGTTTGATAATATTTCTTGGGTACTAGCAACTGTTTCAGAATTGTTCCAGTGGCATCCTTGCTAGTTCGATAGTATAATCCTTTTTCTTTAACAAAAGATGGACCATTTCCCGACACACCTGAGTTAACTGCAGCCCTAGCATTTCCTAATAATGGATCTATTTCTTGTGCCATTCTGAAGGAATCTCCAGCTTCATCAATTTTCCAGTCAATTGCAATGGGACAAACATTTTTTTCGGCCCAAACTTTCTTTAACTTTCTTAAGTCCGACTTCCCTTTCTTCTCTTTACTTAATGGCTCTGCAATGGTCTCATGGGCGAAAGGGGCACTTTTTAACCAATTTTCTTCTATCGACTTTATGATCCGTGAAAAATTGGGAACATCGGACCCAATAAGTAGAGGCTCTGGTAATACTGGCATTAGGGCGGCCCTCACCTCCATCTGTTCCCCGGCTACTTTTAACCTAATCTCTTTGGTCGGGTATGGTTTGACATCTCCATGGACACAACGTATGGGAATTAGTGAATTTGAGTCCCCAGTATTCCCCACAAGTTCTGTACTTACAACTGTTTGCAAACTGCCGGTATCCACCATAGCTCTTGTAGGTTTCCCATCAACTTCTGCCTCGCAAATATAGGAATACGAGGATTTAGGGATTGTTGTTCCTTCTTGATATTCTCCTTCTCTGGGGACCTCCATGTTTCCCACGTCCATAGGTTCAGCCTTAACTCTTTTGGGACACATTCTTGCTAGGTGTCCCCATTCACCACATTCAAAACATTGTATGCCTTTTGGGACCATACTGGTGGGCCTGATGCCTACCGGGCTCTCACTCGTTGGTCTCCCTTTTGGAGCCTCCCACTCCGGCTTACGTAACATCGAGTTCGGCCATCTTGTCACAGTAGTTGTTCTGAGAGAATGGTTATTCCCACTGGGAGTGGGAGTTGGTTTGTTGTTTGCTGCATATGTCAGGGATCTGCCTTGTCCAGCCTTTTGATAGGCTGAAGCGATGTTAACAGCCTCAACCAGGCTGGGTCGGTGATGTTGTCGTACCCAGCGTTGCATTGGTAAAGGTAAGGCTTCGACAAACTGCTCCATAACAATTTTCTCTGATATCTCATGAGCGGTACTGGTGTTAGACTGTAACCATTTCTCCCCTAACTCTTTGACTCTATAAAAGAGCTGCCTCGGTGTTTCTTCGGCTTGTAACTTGACTTCTCTAAATTTTATCCTATATGCTTCTTCATCATGTCCCAAGCGTTCCAGTACTACTCGTTTCATATCTGCATACGGGGTTTCCCCGGTTGGATTGGCTGCTTGGAAAGCACTCTGCATTTCCCCTGTCATGAGTGGTGCTATGTAGTGACACCAGCTATCGTTTGGCCATTGAGCGTTCCTAGCCACTCTCTCAAAATTTACAAAGAAGTGAGCTGGATCCTCTCCTACTGTGTACTTTTGTAAAACTGATGCCGGAACCTGGGAATGTCTTCGTACGGTGGTCGCCTCCATTAATTGAGCTTGTTGTAGTTGTATGGCCTGTTGAAATGCTTGTCTATCTGCTTGGGCTTGTTGGTTCTGTAATTGTAACGCCTGTTGAAGAAATTGTTGCCCCTCACTTAGCGTTTTAATGAGTTCTTCCATGGTGTTCGGCTTTAAATCCCACTTCTGACACCAAATTGTAACGGTTTGGGCACAATGTTGTTAAATAAATGCAGTTCCACGGAGAATGTATAGACTTATTCACAAGGCAACTTTTATTATCAACATACAACTTTTCTAATAATCTCTTTTTTTGTGCTTTCTTTCAGAGAACCCAATAAAAGGATACAGGTGGTCTCCGGTTATCTTCGAGAGAGGATCAAGTTCTTTTTGGCCCAGCAAAACTGAATATCTCAGGTAAGTCTTTATCGGTTTTCGTGTCTTCCTGTCTCTAACATCTATAATATTGGCTGAGTCGCTCTTTCTTCCCTTTTTTCTGACTCCCTTTTCTTCTTTATGACTTGTCTCCCCCTTTATTCTCTTTACTCTTCTAAACGTCTATATTCAGTTTTTCTCAGCATGCAGCTCGGCGTTTTGCATCCAGTTACTAGTGTCTGTTATGTATGGGCACTCGTTCCTCGCTAAACCACGGGCTCGTTTCCCTTTAAGGAAGGCGAAACCTGGTACCTGGAAATTGGCATGGCAACGCTGGCGTCCACTCTACTCCTCCCTCGGACCACGTCGAGTAGTGCGCCGGTTTGTCACGTGAATTGCTTCCTTATTAGCGCCTCCTCCTACTGGTTCGGTGCTTCTGATCACAGATTAGTGGCGTTTGGAATTCTGTTTACCCATATCTGGTTCTTGTTCTCCCCTTTCCTGTCCTTGTTACCCTGTTCTTTCCTCCACAGTGATTGATCACCTTGGCTCCTCGACGCGGACTGTTTATTGGATTGCCTTTTTCTTGTCGCCTTGCCTGGAATTGCCTCGTCTGGTTTCTTGATCTCGGATTGCTATTGGACCTCTCTTGCCTGCTCCTTGGATACATCGTTTTCTTCAGGTCAGACCTCATCCTCTTCAGTATTCTGTCCTTGGGATTTCTGGAACTTTGAACTGTAGTAGTGGTACACGGACTAGAGACTTCCTGTGTGTACTAGCGTCCTCGTGCCGTCGGGTCAGGTTGTTATTAGGCGTCCTCGTGCCGTCGGGATAGTCTTGGACTGCTTCTTGTGGATTGCTTGGATTCCGCCTGCGAATACTATTCTTCTCCTGGGACACAAACACCGGTAAGCGGTTAACCTTTTACTGATAAGACTGGATAGAAGGAGGGGGGTGGTCTTTGTCTTATAGTTATTGGCAGTTGTTATTACAAAACCTTCCTTTTTGCATTGCATGGTATATCTTCGGTGTCACATTTTACAAACTTGTGGTTGTGGTGTGTTGTTATCTCACCTATGCAGGTTTGGTTCCGAATTGCTGCATGATACCCTTATCCAAGTCTCCTTGACATCCCGCATTTCGACCCGAGTTGTTCCACGGAGACTCCAGGATTTCCATCGGCATCCATTCTTTTCTCCAATAGATCGCTCTGGTTCTTTCTAGTCAAAACCAGAGGGGTACATTGGGAAGAAGAATTCATCGGCTACACTACGAGGGCAAATCTGGTATCTGACAGAATCAGAAGCCTTAATGGATGCCAATGAAACATTGGCCACCATCTTGCAATTGGTGGCCGATCTCCGCAATGATATGACCGCTGCCCATACTGCTACGCAGCGGCGCATAGATGATTTGCAAGCAGGGTTGTCGCCTCGGGGGGCCGAGGCGGCTCCTTTTGCGGGTATTCCTGATGCAGCTCCTCTCCCATCTCAACAGGGCACGGGTCCTGTATATATGACGGCACAGTTCCCCTTGGCTCCTCCTGAACGGTTCCATGGAGACCCCAAGACATTCAGGACCTTCCTGAATCAGTGTAGACTGCACTTTCTTTGTCGTCCTGCCTCTTTTCCTGATGCAACTACCAAGGCAGCGTTTTTGTTGTCCCATTTAGGGGGCACTGCTGCCGCCTGGGCGAATCCACTGTTGGAAGAAGGGAGTCATCTTCTATATAATTGTGACGCATTAATAGATGCCATGAGTCGCGTCTTTGACACACGTTATGCGACACAAGCTACTGACTTAGAACTGCTCAATCTGCAACAAGGAGGTCTCTCTCTGCTAGCCTACGTGGCCAAATTTAACCAGTTGGTGGCAGAGACCGGTTGGCCTGAAGAAAAGAAGGCCTCCCTCTTCTATAAGGGCTTGTCTGATTCCTTGAAGGACACACTAGCAACTGTCCCAGTGATACCCAAGACATTCCCCGAACTTTTGGATTTGGTTCTTCAGATCGATTCCAGACAGGCAGCGAGGAAAGGAGAGAAAAGAACAGCTCCCCCGGTTTCTCTTGCTATTCCTGTTCCTGCTTCGGGATCCTCTGAACCTATGCAAATAGGGGCTCTGAGGAGTCCTTTAACAGCAGAAATCAGGGAACACCGTAAAAAGAACGGTCTATGTTTTTATTGTGGAGCTTCCGATCACTTGCTCAGGGATTGCTCCAAAAGACCTACCAAAAAACAGGGAAACGCCAAAACCCGGTGACTGAAGGGATCCAGACGCCGGGTATTTCATCTACAGATCCTTCTTTGTGTAGCCCTTATTGTCTGAACGTGTCACTCATGGCCTCCGGTATTGAGAGAAAGCAGGTTAGCATGGTATTGGACTCTGGAGCCACAGGGAATTACGTGGATGCCTCCCATGCGAGGGCATTGGGTCTCCCGATTGTCCTTAAACCATGTCCGGAAATGGTGAATGCTGTGGACGGTTCTTCTCTGGTGTCGGGGCTAGTGACAGAACGCACTATTGACTTGGTAATGACCACGGATTGTGGGCATCAGGAAAGTATATCCTTTGATCTTATTGCCGCCCCACAGTTCAGATTTATATTAGGTCTGCCCTGGTTCAGACTGCATAACCCATCAGTGGACTGGTATTCAGGGGACGTGTGTTTTCTCTCTGATTACTGTGATACTCATTGTCTAAAAACCCCTGCCATGGTCAATCCAGGCCGCGTTCTCTCTGAACTAGCTGGTACCGTAGGGGCAGTTATCAATACTACGCTTCCTGTGGCTTACCAAAAGTACAAGGATGTTTTCGATGCTCAGGGGGCGGAGGTACTTCCACCCCATAGACCTTACGACTGTCCTATTGACTTGGTCCCTGGGGCCAAGGTACCTTCAGGACGCATCTACTCCTTGACCCCAAGGGAAGACCTGATTTTGAAGGACTATATTCAGAGTTCCTTGGACTCCGGTTTTATACGCCCTTCACGTTCACCCGCTGCCTCCCCATTATTTTTCGTTCCGAAGAAGGAGGGAGACCTTCGTCCTTGCATCGACTATCGGGCATTGAACGCAGTCACAATCAAGAACCAATATCCGATCCCTCTGATTTCGGTTTTACTGGATCAATTGGGGTCGGCCAAGGTGTTTACTAAACTGGACTTAAGGGGTGCATACAATCTTGTACGGATCCGCGAAGGCGACGAATGGAAAACTGCTTTCAAAACCAAGTATGGTCTCTTCGAGTATTGTGTTATGCCTTTTGGCCTGTGTAACGCTCCAGCTACCTTTCAGTTTTTCATCAATGAGGTATTCCATGACATGTTAGACCATTACGTTGTCATATACTTGGATGACATCTTGATCTATTCTCCTTCGATTGCCTCTCATGTCATTCATGTTTCCAACGTATTGCAACGATTGAGGGAAAACCGTCTATACGCCAAACTGGAGAAGTGCATGTTTCATGTCACTGAGGTGGAGTTTCTGGGCTATAGCATTACTAATCAGGGTGTACAAATGAGCCGTTCCAAGGTCGCTGCTATTTTGGACTGGCCGCGCCCCAACACATTGAAAGCCTTGCAGTCTTTCCTCGGTTTCGCAAATTTTTATCGGCGGTTTATTCAAGAGTATTCTGCCCTAGCTTCTCCACTAACGGCTCTCACCAGCACGAAACATCCGTTTAAGTGGAATGCACAGGCACAAACCGCATTTGAAGCCCTGAAATCCGCTTTCACTTCCGCTCCTGTTCTTCAGCATCCAGATATGAACACACCATTTGTTGTTGAAGCCGATGCCTCGGATATAGCCTTGGGCGCTGTTTTATCCCAACATTGTCCAGATACAAAGACTCTCCATCCAGTGGCTTATCACTCCAGGAAACTTACGCCCTATGAAAGAAATTACACTATCACGGAGCGTGAGTTATTGGCTGTCAGAGACGCATTCTTGGTATGGAGACACCATCTGTTGGGTTCTCCCGAACCGGTACAAGTCTTTACGGATCACAGGAATCTCTTAGCCCTGCAGTCGGTGAAATGCACCACGGCTCGCCATGCTAGGTGGCATGAATTCTTTTCAATGTTCAATTTCACCATCACCTACCGTCCCGGTTCCTTGAATTCTAAAGCAGATGCCCTTTCGCGGCTTCATGGACCTCCGACTCCCTCTAACCTTCACGGCTCTATGTTACTGCCTACTCAAGTAGTGTGTGGTTGCACGTTACGTCCTCCATTAAACTTGGCAATCAAAGACTGGGTGAATAACCATCCCTCCGAGTTGGCAAGCCTTGGTCTGGAGCTGGTTCATTCACTACCCTATAAACAGGGCAAGATATTTCTGCCAGATGTTGATACTCTGCGTACCGCCATGCAATGGTGTCATGATGCTGCTATAGCGGCCCATCCGGGGGTTGGTAAGACCTTGGACCTCTTAGGAAGGTGGTGCTGGTGGCCTTCTATGAACAAGGATGTGAGGGAATACATAGCTGTTTGTGCCGTTTGCGCCCAGTGCAAACATCAACGTGGTAAACCGGTGGGTCTACTACAACCCATGCCTATACCCGAAGCCCCGTGGAAGATGCTTTCCATGGATTTTGTCGTGGAGCTTCCTTTGGTGGAAGGTTACAACACTATCTGGGTAGTGATTGACTACTTTACCAAGATGGCTATGTTTGTACCGTGCCATGGTGTCCCTACTGCTCCGGTACTGGCGGATCTATTCCTGAAAAATGTGTTTAAAAGGTTCGGCCTACCCACTATGATCATTACGGATCGGGGACCGCAGTTTACTTCTCGTTTTTGGAGGTCTTTGACCACAACCTTAGGTATCGATGGCAGATACTCCAGCGCCTATCACCCTCAAACAGATGGCCAAACGGAGAGGCTTAATGCCACCATGGAGCAGTACCTCCGTTGCCTCACTCTTCAGCGTCAAGGTACCTGGGTCTCCGTATTGCCGTTGGCGGAATTTGCCTACAATAATTCCCTCCACTCCGCGACCCACATGTCCCCATTTTACGCTATGTATGGTCGACATCCACGGTCCTTGCCTCTTGATGCTGAGCCACCCTTGCACAATCCCGCTGCCTTAAATTGTTTCAAGAGACTCTCAGACACTCATGCCTTAGTAGAGAATCAACTGGTTCTGGCCCAGAAGCGTTCAAAGAAATATGCGGATGCACGACGCTCCTCGGCTCCTTTGTATACTCCTGGCATGAAGGTCTGGTTGTCTACGAAGAACCTACGATTGTCAGGTCGACGGACCTTGTTACCACGCTTTGTGGGTCCCTATAAGGTTCTGCAAGTCATAAATCCTGCAGTGCTCCGTCTAGCTCTACCTCCTACCTGGAGGATACATCCGGTGTTTCATGTATCCTTGGTGAAACCTTGTCACCCATTGACCAAACTGCCTTTACGCCCGTCTCCTGTCAGAGTGCAGGGGTTCGACGAATACGAGGTGGCTGCTATCCTGGATACCAAAGTGTGCAGGGGACGGCGTTTGTACTTGGTCGATTGGAAGGGCTATGGTCCAGAGGACCGCACATGGGAACCAACTGAAAACATTCATGCCCCTGCCCTTATGGCCCGTTTCTGGTCCTCTCGGGGGGTGAGGTCCCCTTTGCGGGAGGATACTGTTATGTATGGGCACTCGTTCCTCGCTAAACCACGGGCTCGTTTCCCTTTAAGGAAGGCGAAACCTGGTACCTGGAAATTGGCATGGCAACGCTGGCGTCCACTCTACTCCTCCCTCGGACCACGTCGAGTAGTGCGCCGGTTTGTCACGTGAATTGCTTCCTTATTAGCGCCTCCTCCTACTGGTTCGGTGCTTCTGATCACAGATTAGTGGCGTTTGGAATTCTGTTTACCCATATCTGGTTCTTGTTCTCCCCTTTCCTGTCCTTGTTACCCTGTTCTTTCCTCCACAGTGATTGATCACCTTGGCTCCTCGACGCGGACTGTTTATTGGATTGCCTTTTTCTTGTCGCCTTGCCTGGAATTGCCTCGTCTGGTTTCTTGATCTCGGATTGCTATTGGACCTCTCTTGCCTGCTCCTTGGATACATCGTTTTCTTCAGGTCAGACCTCATCCTCTTCAGTATTCTGTCCTTGGGATTTCTGGAACTTTGAACTGTAGTAGTGGTACACGGACTAGAGACTTCCTGTGTGTACTAGCGTCCTCGTGCCGTCGGGTCAGGTTGTTATTAGGCGTCCTCGTGCCGTCGGGATAGTCTTGGACTGCTTCTTGTGGATTGCTTGGATTCCGCCTGCGAATACTATCCTTCTCCTGGGACACAAACACCGGTAAGCGGTTAACCTTTTACTGATAAGACTGGATAGAAGGAGGGGGGTGGTCTTTGTCTTATAGTTATTGGCAGTTGTTATTACAAAACCTTCCTTTTTGCATTGCATGGTATATCTTCGGTGTCACATTTTACAAACTTGTGGTTGTGGTGTGTTGTTATCTCACCTATGCAGGTTTGGTTCCGAATTGCTGCATGATACCCTTATCCAAGTCTCCTTGACATCCCGCATTTCGACCCGAGTTGTTCCACGGAGACTCCAGGATTTCCATCGGCATCCATTCTTTTCTCCAATAGATCGCTCTGGTTCTTTCTAGTCAAAACCAGAGGGGTACATTGGGAAGAAGAATTCATCGGCTACACTACGAGGGCAAATCTGGTATCTGACAGTGTCAATAACTTGTAGCGGGTCGTTCTTTAACTAATGCGTATCGTATCGGCGTTCACTTTCAACGTTATAAATCATTTACATAAGGTTTTATCTGTAACTGTTCAATTTCTCTTATAGGGGTGTTCGTTCTTTCTTAACGATCGCTTACCGCTAATCAGCTGCGTAACTTCAATGTATCTTCAGAACGATCCTCTGCTGACACTCCCCTGCTTCGTTTCTCCCTATTTGTCCACGCTCGATTACGCCTCTTCTGAAATTCGCCCTCGATCCCCTCTGTCAGCCGGCGACAACTTTCTCTCTGTCTCACCTCCAGATTATTTTGAGGACTCCGTCACTGTCGCGTCCTCTTCTCATTCGTGAGAGACAATCAGCTGATCGACTGGTACTTCGCCGATGTCGAAAGGACTTCTATTCCCGAGATTCAGCGGGTCATCAGCTGCTCGGCTCGGCCTGATCTCCGCTGCCCCGAGCTCCGCGGTAGTCACTCCCCTCGTCCGATCAGCTGCTCCCTTCGTGCCCGGAGTCTCCCTCTCTTCGCTGTCTCTCCGCCTCACCTGTAGCGAAGTCAATAGCGATTTCGAACTATCGCTGAAAATATATATATATAGTTCATCAACTTCTGTTCATCTAGGTGCAACGGCACAACTCCATTCCTTTCTCATACTCTCCTAGTACGCCCAGCTCCAACCGTCCTCCTTCAAAACCTCCTCCTCCGTCTCCTGGCAATCAAAAACAAAAACAAAGAAAGGACAATTGTTGCCATCAAAGTCATCTCCCTGGAATCTTCTCTGCTATTGGCCCAGTGACCTGTCAATTACTCCCTTTCTTTAGACCTCAACAATTAACCCTTCATATGGACTTTCTGCCTAGTATTAACAGAGCCTGAGCCATCAGGTGTCTTTGTTATGAAATCTGCCCCATTTTTATCACAGGACTCCAACCTACCCCCGCAAGTACCCTCGGTATCACCAATGAGCTGGGAACCAGGCCGGTGTATAGTAAGAATGTATATTTAAGGTTTGACAAAGATTAATAGCCACCGAATACATCAGCCACCAACGATGTGGCACAACACAAAGTCACGATTTCAAATTATTTGCACCAATTGACTGACTTGTAGTTCTAATGAATTTACAGATACTACAACACACAAGTAACATTTACGGACTTTACATCAACACACACAGAGTATTTCTTGCACTTGAACAATTATGAGATTTTAACCAACCCGCAGTGATTGCTTGTGTTATCACTCGTTTCTCCTAGCAACCCCCAACCCCAGGCATCAATTAGATATGACCCCTCTGGCTTGAAGGCAAGGTACAGGGAGTGGGAATACAGTAGCAAAAACGTTTTGGTTTTTTTATTAAAAGGAAGGGTTTGACAAATAGACACAGTGGGCTTCATTACAAGTTTGCCGGTCTGGAAACAAAGGTGTTGGTAAGCTCACTGGCACCCTTGTTTCAAGACCGGCAAGCTACAAGTTTGCCTGCCAGGACTGCTGTGCCCGACAGGTCTGACTTGTCACAGGAGCACCGGCACCGTTGCCAACGGTGCCAGTGCTCCCGTGTCCCCAATCCCATAGAGTCCCATAGGACTCTATAGGAATGGGGATTAACAAATGTAACCGGCACCTGACTTCCCGGCTGTCGGACTTGTAATAGCCAGGTGGCACTGGGAAGTCAGGCGCCAGTAAATTATTACCGGTCCGGAGGCAACCCGCCAGTAGCACCGGCAGGGTTACCGCCGGACCCATAATGAGGCCCAATGAAAAAAAATCATTTGGGGTTTTTTATTTGAAAGGCAAAGTCAGGAAAGGAACTCAATAGAACTCAATGGAAAAATCGTTTTGGGATTTTTGTTTGCATGAAATGCAAGGCTTTGGGGAAATCGTTTTGGGATGCAAGTAATTAAAGGAATGGTTCGGTCAGAAATTTTTATTGTCCCTATGGGTCGGCCATGTGTTTTTAAGCCTAAATTGGTCGATATTAGAAAACTTTCCTATGGACCTTACCCGAGTTTTCCTCCATTAAACACGCGAAAACAGGCAGTAGGGCGCTGCCATTTTGTGATAATCTTATCACTTGCCGCATCGCCCTGTGTGACCTGCTTTTGCGGCACTAAATCATATCCCCCGCCCCTGAGCCTGTCATCAGCAGACACGTACTGCCCATTTCACAACGCCAAAGCACGTCTCGTGTCAACATTCGCTGCGCTTCAGCTAATGACATGTCGCCAATGGCAGGACGCCTCTTTACTCAATAAGTATAAACAGACTGTTTGACAACACACAGCCGCAGATTTTCGATTCCATTCCTCTTTCTGTGTTACTTTGAGAATTCTGTGACTCGTTTCTGTGCTCTGGTCAGCTACCTTCGCTGCTTGTAGCCCGTGTGAACAGATACCAGTACCATCGCTATAAATTATTTTAGGTTGTTTACCACACAATGGCTACAATAATGCCCTACATGTACAAGCTCGGGTATACCGAGGAGGAACTACTGGAAAGGGAAACATGCAAAAACGATGGGGCTTCGGATGGCAGTTGGCAGGACGAATCAACGGATGAAGACACTGGACCTAATCGCATGGACGGTGTTTCCACCTGGTGCACATGCAATCGGTGCAAGCTAATGCCAACCGAGGACGAGAACTGCTGCTGCTGTGAAAACTCTGGATGCGTGGCCTACATTTTGGAAGTCGAGCCACGGCTGCAATGCATCACCGAGCTGCCAGACTTCAGGGCAGCCTGCCTCACACAGTCCGTGTTGAGGATAATGATGGTGCTTATGCACGAACTTCGCGCAACTGTTCGTCGTCGCTATCCGAGTAACGAGTAAGTATACCCTGGTTGTGATGCCACTACTATTTCATAGTCGTCTCCTATATTCAAAATTACATTTACATATCATTGTAACGCATGAAAGTCGTTCAATAGTGTGCAGTGTCTAGATAGCATTTGTCCGAGCAGAATGCCATTAGTTACAAGAATTGTCATTGACAACAAAGGTTTAATAAACTTATCTTGGTCATTTAAAAACAGTTTGTATCATTCTTTTTCACAGGTGGTACAGGCTGGTGGCCTATCGTTCCTTTACATGGTGGCTTCACGGGTGGCTTGGACACCGCGTTCGAAGAAGTGTGCAGTCATAATATCGACAAACAAAATGTCGAATTACAATAATGTCTAAAAAATAATGTCAAAAACAAAAATGTCGAATTTTTTATTTTTTTATTTACATGTTTTTTTGGGTTCCAGGGGTAAACGAAATGGGTAAAACAAAAAAAAAATACTAAAAAGGGGGTTTGGGGGGGAACCCCCCCATTTCAAATAAAAAGCAACCAAAAAAGAAATTTGAATTTATTTTTTTCGACATTATTTTTTAGACATTATGACTTTCGACATTTTTACATTCGATTTAATGACTATAAACCGTTCGAAGAGTAATACCCGCCTGTGCCGTTGGTGCCATAAGACAAACTTTCCCCAGTGACAGCGGTCAGTACAGGGGATTTTCCCTCGCTGTGCTGCAACCTGACCTGTACAATGTGTATAGTTTTGTATTTTTGTGCCATCAAAATAAGAAACAAAATAAAACAACACATTTATTTTAACAACGGTTGTTTCGATTTTTTAAATGAATCAAGTGTGTCTCCATTCAAGAGTCTTCCTGTGCATTGTCTGCACGCCCACCGGCCCATCCACCCCCCCCTATCAAAGGCAGTTCACACCCGGGGATGAGCGCTGCCATGGTGTGCTGTCAGGGGCGATAACGGCCAAGGTGCCAAACACCATGTATACTTCAAAAAGTATCCCACACCCAGGGGCCATTGCTCACATGGCCTCCTCAGACCCCGTGTCTCCAGGCAGGCCTCCCCTGAAGCAGGCCGCCCCCCTGCAATCTACATAAGTTTGTCTCCATTCAAGAGTCTTCCTTTGCCTTGTCTGCACGCCCACCGGCCCATCCACCCCCCCTATCAAAAGCAGTTCGCACCCGGGGATCAGCGCTGCCATGGTGTGCTGTCAGGGGCGATAAAGGCCAAGGTGCCAAACACCATCTACACTTTAAAAGGTATCCCACGCCCAGGGGCCATTGCTCACATGGCCTCCTCAGACCCTGTTTCTCCAGGCAGGCCTCCTCTGAAGCAGGCCGCCCTCCTGCAATCCACATAAGTGTCTCTCCATTCAAGAGTCTTCCTGTGCCTTGTCTGCACGCCCACCGGCCCATCCACCCCGGACCCCTGCAAACCACATAATACCACGACATATACACGTCATTCATTCACAAACACACCCCTGTTTCTAATACTTTATAAACCACTTGATATGTCTCATGAGAACATCTTTGTGCTTTTCAAGTCAACTCCTGAACGTGATACCTGAGAACCACTGAGATCGATGCTAATCTGCTCATCGTCGTGCTAACTGTGAACTTCTGTGACCGCTTCGAGCAAACTCGTCAGTGTGCTAGCTGTGGCCATCTACCTGTTCTCCTGCCACAAACTACTGGGCTTGCTGAATCTAACTGTTTGTTGGTCAAGGTAAGGCCATTTATCACAGTCATATTTCGGTCATTTTTTAATTTCTATCTATTTGCGAGTAGAGTACTCAATAGTGCTATGTTCCTTGGTCTCATTGCTATTGACTTGAGTTTCAATTGTTATGCTATCAATAGATCTATTTATTTTCATCTGTGTCAATTGTCATCGAATTGCATCCTTCGCGGGTCTTTCCTTCTCGCGCAAGACAGTACATCCAAGGGACGAGTCACATGTTCAGAGTTTAGTTCCATCATTTTTTAATTTTTGAAAGTAATACAAATACTAATCCGCACTTGATGAACTGGTATCGTTCCGGCGACCAAAACAAACCTTGCATTGAACATTGTATGGTTCATTTACTTTTTTATGGCATTTTTATTCATCAAGGTTTTATAATAATCTTGATATTTACTTTTCAGAATTTTCAACAATGCCTACCTGTTCGATTAGCGGTTGCCCTTCGAAGACCCATGCTAAATCTGAAGGCACTACAATGCATGTATTCGCTAAAACTGTTGATCGAATAAGAGAATGGGTCAGACATTGCGGATATCCACCCGAAGAGATTGAAAGTAGAGTCCAACAAATCTTTGAGGACAAGAGGGGTGATCGATACCGCATCTGCAGCCGGCACTTTTCCTCGAACATGTATGCCACATCTTGGGTAACAGAGAAGAATAAACGGCGAACGACACGAAAATTGCTCGCAAACGCTATTCCCACTCTATTCGTCCACATTCCGCCACTGGTGAGTTAAGTGTCCGGATTTAGCTTTAGGCCGTGCGGTAGTGTGTAGGTAGCCGAATGGATTAATTGATATTTTAGGTGTTGTGTCCCTTGTAATACTTTCGATATTGATATGAGTGTATAGCTTTTTGAATAATGACATTTATTAATAAATTATTTTTCGATTTTATAACCCTCAAAGGAAATCTATTTATGGGCACAGGGAACTGTGCTATATTGCGGACTTTCAATAGCATTATTCTCAAGTATTCTGTCGCCTTACGTGGCAATTTTTAATATTGGCATTTCATTATCAAACAATAATTTACCTTTACAACTGCTTGACTATCCACTGAATCTGAAGCAAGAACATTCTACATCTGTGACGTGCCCGCAGTTATCAACCACTTCTAGTGCGTATCAGGTAATCTTACTTATCTATTACGCTACAGACTTGTTTTATGCATGTCAAGTAATAGTTTTTATGTATCGTGTAATTATTTTACCGAATGTTTGGTTAGTGCTTTCCAATTGATATGCACCTTAGTTGTCGTCCCCTAGTGTTTGTTTTCAGTTAAAATTAGTGTTATCCATACTAATGCAAGTACTGTCTTTCAGGGAGATGCTGAAGCGTCCACCACATTGACAACATCTATAGATATTCTTCAGCAGCACGAGATATGGATACTGACAGCTCCATCGAACTAGATCATCACAGCTGGAATACTTGTCGTTTGATTGTTCTACACAATGTTTAATTCGTGGTTAGCCATTGATATGTACCTGTGCGGTCGACCCCAAGTGTGTGTTATGTTTTCAATATTGTAATCCTTACTAATGCAAGTACCATGTTTCAGGCGGTAGATGGAGCGTCAACCCCTGCACTTGATGCGGAGCCTGACATTCAAGTAATTCCAGGGGAAGTGGAAGCGGGACCATGCGTATGCGAATCGATGCAACAGCTTTTGGAAGTGTGCACTACATTTACAACATCCATAGATATTCTTCAGCAGCACGAGGTATGGATACTGACAGTTCTATTGAGCGTGATCATATAACGTGCTTCCATTTGCTATACTTTCTTCCTGATTAACGCAAGTACTGTGTTTCAGGGAGACGACAGAGCTTCCTCTACAATCACAACATCCCATTTA
The DNA here is from genome assembly GCF_040938575.1 of Ambystoma mexicanum. NCBI lineage: Eukaryota > Metazoa > Chordata > Amphibia > Caudata > Ambystomatidae > Ambystoma > Ambystoma mexicanum. The sequence continues at coordinate 1,608,344,723 of NC_090932.1, forward strand.
GATAATGCAGATGTAAATAAATCGGAGGAATAAGTCGATTAAATCGGATCATATTTAGATATCCATTGATTCTTTTAGACAATGCATCATTTGTGGTTATCTTTTTATATGTACCTGTGCCGTGGACCCCAAGTGTGTGTTATGTTTACAATATTGAAAACCATACTAATGAATGTACTGTGTTTCAGGGAGTCAATGGAGCGTCATTCCGTGCTGTCTATGCGGATCCAGAAAATATAGTCGTTGCAGCGCAAGAGGAAGGGAAGACATGCGGAAACGAATCGGAGCAACAGCGTGCAGATGTTGAAGTTCGAGTCAGGAAAGTTGGAAAGAAAAGAAAACAAAATAAGGTTACTTACAAACAGTTCATATTTTTATAAATAGTTTTGTGCTGGGGACTATATTATGTTTTTTTTCTGTCAATTGTACAATACTTTATCTTGTGTTTAAACTGAACATCCCTTTTCCAATCTGTCCTCTAGTTACCTGTGTGTGTACGAACTATACATACACAGACAGTGAAGCAAATGAGAGATGTTGCTTGCCAGACCATTTACACTATGGAGGAAATGTTAATTCAGGCGCGGCGTGGTCAGACTCGAGATGCGATTGTCCAATGGCCAGAACATGAATTGAATGTGTCCGGAGAATCCAGCAAAGTTTTATTGGACCATTGCTACAGTGCGACTGCACCATCACAAGAAGATGATACTGGATGTATTCACGATAGCTCTGAAGTAGTCGCAGATCAATTCACACAATCTACACCAGCAAAAAAAATGCCACCCAAAAAGATGTCGACATTATTCTGTTCTCCCATCAATGTTCAAGTAACAGATGTTGAAATGACAGAGAATGAACCAGCAGCACTATTCACCGATGCATCAGAACATGATATCAGCAATATTAGTTTCAATTCTGGTGATATGTACACAACGATACAGTCCGAAACAACTGTGATGCAGGATGACAGTCAAATGCAAGAGGGCAAATACATAGTATTCGACAGTTGTTTGATGGATATTATAAGTATGCTGAAATGTGGGCATTCAGTTAGAGGGGAAGTATGTGGGAAGACATTGATTCATGTGACTCGTCAAACACAAGGCAGTAACATCAAAATACATGCCGCCTGTACATTACATCATACGTTCTCATGGTCTGCACAACCGATGCTGGGGAAGCTGCCAGCAGGCAATCTACTATGTGCAGCTGCCTCACTTTTTAATGGGTCCAGTTTTAGAAAGTTAGAGTCTTTCTTTCAGTTTGTGGGACTCCATTTCATTTCTAAAACGCAGTACTACAAATTCCAACATGATTATCTTTTTCCGGCCATTAGTGATGCTTGGAAAATTGAACAATTGTCTCTAGAAAGTACATTCGAAGGCAAACGATTCAGGCTAGCCGGCAATGGACAGTGCGACAGCCCTGGATTTTCTGCCAAGTACTGCACCTACCACTTTCAGGACATGGATAGTAAGAAAATTGTGAGTTTGGTGGTCGTGCAGGTGTCCCAATGTAAATCCTCAGTGGCCATGGAGAAACTAGGATTTATAAAATCATTGGAATATCTACAATCGAGGGGAATGCACATCGACCTCATAGCCACGGACCGACACGTTTCAATCGCCAAGACAATGAGAGAGCAGTTCCCACATATTAAACATCAATTTGATGTATGGCATTTTGCTAAATCAATCAATAAGAAAATCTCGGCTGCAGGGAAAAAAAAAGTTTGGAAAGTATTTCACAGTGGTCCCAGTCTATCAGCAACCATCTGTGATGGAGCTCCAAAACTTGTGAATGGTCAGTGGAAATCCTACCTGAAAAATGGCGGTCACTGATGCACCACTGTACCAACGTTCACCGCTGGACAGAAAACCAACATTTCCACCAATGTGAACATGGCCCTTTGTCCGCAGAGGAGGCACGGAATAAGAAGTGGTTGATTCCATCTTCACCTACACACAAAGCCATTGAGAAGATTGTTTTTGATAAAACTCTATCAAGAGATGTGTGGGGACTGACATAATTCTGTCACACAGGAGGTTTGGAGGTGTTCCACAATATGTGCATAAAGTACAGGCCAAAGCGATTGCATTTCGACATACAGGGCATGAAACATAGGACTCTACTAGCGGTCTTGGCCCATAAGGAGAATGTATGCCGTGAACAATCTAGGACTACAGGAAAAGTAGGGATGGTTCGCTACACTACGGCCTTTGCAAAAAGAAGTAAGAAATGGGTGTTCAAACCAGTATATGAGGAAATGGAGTTCGACTTTGTTAAAGGCCTTATTGTTAATGTACTAGAGAAGCACACACATGGAATTTTGAGAGATTCTGTGCAGAGCACAGATACATTGCCATCAAACATTGCCACTGTGCCATGTCCACCCAAAGAAGAGCTCGTTGAGAAGTACAAATCCCAGTTTAAATCATTATAATCTGATTGTCTTTTTGAAATAAATGTTATTGGACAGTGTACATACAAAGTATGCTAACCCTAACCCCTCCCTTCACCATCCTGGGTGGCGAACAACCTGGGTGTCATCTTTGACTTCTCTCTCTATTCACCTCATATCGCTGACCTTGTCAATATGTGTATGTATATATTTTTGTTGTTGTAACTAAGCTTCGCAATCTCATGTAAATGCTGCGCACTGTTACCTGAGGGGAGGCTTGCGCATTACAAATAATAAAACAAACAAACAATAAATCTCACTTTCAACTCAACTTCTTGGGTACTTTATACTTTTCCTCAACTTCCCCCAAAAAGTCAATGTCTCCATAGTTATGGTTCTCTAGGGCTGCAAAGCTTGCGGACAACGAGGACAAACTTGGGGGCATTGGAACGCGGCAATCGAGGCGTTGCAAATGGGAGAGAAGCCAGTTCGCATTAGCACAGTGAGGCCTAGTACAAAGATGGAGTCGAAAATTCAAGTTCTCACATATGGCTTTACACGGGATGTTGCAAAGTAAGAATGTATGCTCATGCAGAGTGAAGGTCAGCAGCTTTGATTTTTTGCTGGCGGGCTGGAGAAGCCCACGACTCGCACTGGCAGTATATGGTTCTATTGTTTTTTGACCTTGAGAGACAGGGACCATGCCGAAAGGACTTCATTTGAAGGAGGGGTGCAGTAACGTAAGAGTCGATAAGGCTGAAAATTCTGAAACTACACCGAGTTTCATGTTAGTTCAGTATATGAAAAATCGTTGCCACAACAGAGTGCAATTTACGGACTGCATTACTCAGAGACAATGGAAATGGCAAATATAATGTAAGTAACTCTTTAGACGATTTTATACCGGAATATAATAACAATAGCGTTCAGTTAAAGACAGGTTAAGTTGTACCTGGCATATTACAATGAAGAGCAAGTAAAACATTTGTGGGATCGTCTTTCTACCGAGCACATGGGTATGCATTTGCCCATTCGACACGCATGTAGACAAATAGTCATTTCTCAGTGGTTCAACGTTAATAAATCATGACATTGTGTGTTAACCTCGATTTCTTTCGTCAGTTTTCGCATTGCTTTTAGAGACGAAAATACTCCTTTGCACTATCCACGCAAGCAAATAGTTTCACCTCGGCCCTAATAAATAAAATGAATAATAGTAATAAAGATCGGCTGGCGAGACTAATTTTAATTTTTATGTTTTCACAACAGGTACATCCTACCGTACTGCAACAGCCACCTATTCCAGACCCCGGCCGACGGATTCTTCAATCGCTAGCTGCAGCTTCTTGTAATCAACTGCACTACCTTGACTATTTTATGGGACGATCGCCAAGGGCCCATATGCCCTTACGCAGCACTAGCGGCTAGAAGCAACATATCAACCTTTACGGTGGTCTAGTGCCTAGTTGATGGAACAGACTTGCGATTCACTGTGCAACCGAAGTGCTTCTTTTAACGATAACCAACATCCTGTATACCAAAAAGGAAAAGCGCGTGACTCACGATAAACTTTAGCGGTTTTGCGGATCGAGAGCAAAGAAAAAAAATTCCATTCTTATTTAATTTGCCAATTGCTGAATATTCTCTAAACATTTAATGTCAAATAAATGTACTTTACCAAATGTACAATCTTGCTGTTTGATTTTAAAGTACAGTTTCATATTCCGAATTGTGGCACGCTGTGTTGTGAGTTGATCTGTGTTGGTTTCCGGGTTCTGTGTGAAGTCGCGTAGAAGACGACTGGGTGCGTTTGCCTACGCAGCACAGTAACGTCACGGAGAGAGGCGGGGAATATGAATGTTTTGATGTCAGGCTCAGGGGCGGGGGATATGATTTAGTGCCACAAAAGCAGGTCACACAGGGCGATGCGGCAAGTGATAAGATTATCACAAAATGGGGGCGCCCTACTGCCTGTTTTCGCGTGTGTTTAATGGACGAAAACTCGGGTAAGGTCCATAGGAAATTTTTCTAATATCGATAGATTTAGGCTTAAAAACACACGGCCGACCCGTAGGGACAATAAACATTTCTGACCGAACCATTCCTTTAAATGAGAAATTTCGTTTTGCACACTACATTCACTTGAATGGCAGTGTTTTAGGGTTACTTATTTTGGGATTATGGACACGCCCCCTTCAGTACAGAAGAAAGGGGTTTCAGGAAAGGTAGATTCACCCAAATACTTTATTTTCTATACTGGCTCTAACTCACTGGGCATGTACTTTGTTAGTTTCAAACTCTAACAACACTCATCCAGTGATTGCCTATATGGTAATTAATTGATTTAACTTCAATACACTGCACTAAGGATCTACACAGCTTCCCCCCTCCCCACAATTTAATGGAAAGGATTAAGGCAGGCAGTTCCCAACACAATTCAATTTAAATGGATAGGGTGATTTTCTATAGTGGAATTCATTTGAATTGGATTTAATAAAATGTGCTAAGGGTCTCCCCAGACCCCAGTTCCACCCCCCTACCCGCTATGCGAGATGGAGATTAAGGCTGGCAGATTCCCCCCACCCACAATTTGTTTGGCATTTGGATTAATCTACTTACTTGGGAGGCCTTGGTTATGGGGCATCCAGGGAAACAGTAGGGCTCCTCTGAGGACAGCACAGATCTGGTCAAAGGCTTCGGTCAAAGGTAGTCCTCAGCACCCAGACTTCCTCTGGCTCCTCAAATGTCAGGCCCAGCTAGCTTCTAGATTTCCAAGTCTCAGTCTCCCCTGAAATGTTTAAGACCTTGGTAGCTCTTCTGTCTCTCTGCTAGTTCTTTGCAGGAGTCCAGAAGCAGACTACCTCCAGCAATAGAGTGTGGAAGTCAAGGGAAAAATCAAAAGTCCAGAAAAATATTCAAAGTGGGTCATTACGAGTATGGAGGTAGACATGGTGCTATTAGCGCCATGGCTACCCCCATACCGCATACCCGGTCCGGGTTCCCTGAATGGGGAAATACCGGGCCATTCCAACCTTGGAAGACCCGGTATTTCCCCATTCAAGGAACTCATCCCCATTCCCATTCGAGCCCCCATAGGGCTCAATGGGAATGGGGAGGGAGCTAACAACGGTTGTTAGCTCCCTGGTCCTTTAGCGGCTCCCACTAAGGGCACCTGGTAAAACCAGCCACCCTTATGGGACCCGCTAAAGGATCTCGTAATGCGGTGGTAAGGGGTTAAAGGCACCGGCACCCTTACTGGCACCATTAACCCCTTACCGCCAGCCTCAGAATGAGGCCCAAAGAGTTGAAAAGTCAAAGAAAGATCCCTCTTGGATTGGAAACTGATATCTCATAGAGCTTGGTCATGCTCCATTATTATCAAAATTCCAATGCTACAGAGTGGCCAGCTCTCTCCTTCTCCCTCCTCCCAATATGCCCACTGCCTGCTAATAGGACAAGGTGTTACGGGATGTGAATGATGGAGGCTGAGGGAGGAGAAAGTTTCATCATCCCAAAATGACAAGTGGGTTTAACTTCTTCAGTGTCCTTAAAATCTAACAACATGGCAGCTACCCCAATTTTCCAGATAATTGTCGGCAATTGAGTTCTATATTTTATGGCGAGTCAGAAAATTCTAATCATATCTCAGCACGCCCTTCCTGGGTGGAGCTACTGTTTTTATCGATTTACTCTTGACCCGAAATAGTCACAAATCTGCCCCTTCCTGTTTGAAACCTTACTTCCATAACCTATTATCACACCAACTTTCTATTCCCTCAGAATTATGAAAATTCCAGAATCATAGTTTTTCTCATAACTCAAGTTGTACCCTCATACAAAATTTGTGTTTACATGGTCCTGGCGGGCTTCTGATATGAACCCCTTTAATATGAACCCGGGATGAGCTCAGTGGAACACACTTTATATTCAAGAAAATGTATTCAATGTTAATCAATGGCAATGCACCACAAGTGTCCCCGAGTTTCACACCAGCTCCCACCATTTCTCAGGTTTAATTTCTCTTCTATGACCCAACCAGGACATCTGCTGGTCCATGTGATTATGATCCCCCTCCTGGGCTTCAAAGGTGTTTGTTCGAAGCTAATGCGTAGTTAATGGGGAAACCTGACCTTAAAGGTCATTTCTGTTGGCTGTGTTATCTGCAAATCCCACACTTCTGATCTAATTCGCTGTATATTTTAGCATTTAAACTGAAAACCAGACCTTCTTCTAGAGGTCCTCAGTGAAAGGTCTTGAGGTCAAAGTTTCAGAGGCCAAGACCTTCCACTTCAATGGGGAAAAACATACTACATACATAAGTCTAAAAGAATAGCATTTTACATTGACACGATTTGTTCAACATATAACATTTTGTTTTACACCTAGGCCTGCTGTTCATCAATACCATTTGTCTTCTCTACTATATTAGAATAGTGGTAGATTCATTATTAACGCACACAGATAGACCACAGTTAACATAGGAAACCAGTGTTGACTTCTACAAAAATGAAATAGTGCTTTCTCTTTACAGGCTGTCATTTTATATGATGAAAACTAAGTCTCTTTATTCCTGATGAATGCAATCTGTCACTTGACTTTATTTCTTAAATGTCAGGGGTCATGCCTCCTTTTTTATTTTCCAAATGCGCAGTGTTTGAAAATGATATTTTCTTTCCACGTGCACTGCTGCAGGTTTAAATCTGTCAAAAGTGCCTTTTCCAAGTTTACACAAAGTCAGCAGCTACGCACCACATGTTTCTTTTTGTTTCCTCCATTGGGCACAGTTACAATCATACAGTTCTAAGGCACACTCTCCTTCAACTCTGTGTCTTTGTATTTTACTGAAGTTGAAATAGGCCCATTTTTTTCTTCATTCACTAAGCCTATTATAGGAAAATAATGTTTTGAACTGGCCTGCATTTTCCAATGTGTGTTACACAACCCAGCTTCGTTCTCATAGTAGGGGCCCAGCATGGCCTCTCATTTCTGCCACTCTGGGGCTGTATTTTCACCCCACACTATGTAATTAGAGGTGTGACCCAACAGCTCCATTCAAGTTTTAATATGTTGAATGAAAAGGAGTACATTTTACTTTAAGACAAGTATTAAAATATAATAAATGTATTAAAAATATTGACCAAAATAAATATATTCAAATATAAGATAGAACATCAACTTAAAAAAGGTCAACGGACCATGCAATCCCGCAGTTCTTTTGAAAGAAATCCATGATTCTTATAAAATTATTATCATCCTAATGACAATTCTTTAATACATGCTCGAAAAATATGGTATCATTTCCATTCAGTGTTTGAAAACAGGCACATTTCTTTAATTTATGTTATGGTTCTAAATGTGGCTGAAAGTGACATCTACAGCTGAAGAGCAGCATTGGCACTAATTTTCATTTGCTTTACTGCAGGGAATAAATCTGGTCGGAGTTCTCAGTGCTGGAGCCCTGGCAGAGCCCCGGCTCAATGTCAATATTTGGAGACTGCCGGTACTGAGCCCTGGCCAGCCCTGGCCCACTTAAAGCCCTGGTCTCTTTACACCTTGGCTACATCTCTGTCTGAATTATTAAAGACCATCTATGTTTGCCTTGACGCCTGCTTCTATACACGTGCCTAATCAAACATTAACATAACATTTCTCACATTTCCACTATGCTAAAGGCTATTATGCGTGTACAGTATTGTTATTTAAATGGTTATAGAAAATCTGAGTGTTAAAGAAAGTCACTAACATACAGATTCCCAATTACCCATTGCAGCAAGGGAGTCGCCACCAGGTGGGAGCTTATGGTGTGGTTTCTAGTTCAGGCAGGCAGCCCGTACTGTCCACCAGCGTCCGCCTGCTCCCCATGACCCATTGGATCACCAATGACTTGCGTGACGACCCTCGCTCCGCCAACCTAATTTGGACCAGACACCCTTGCCAGTAGGCCTGGGAAAGGGAGCACGGAAAAGGGCTGCACCTGTTAGACGGTTTGCCAGGCCCCTCCAATAAATGACTCTCCACCTGGCTGGTCCCGAGTGCTCCTAGCACCTCCCGATCCGACTGTGTGTGCTGCCACCCCCTCCCACTGCTTTTTCTCGCTCCCAACTCACCCCTTCACCTTCCTTTCTTGTCCTAGGTACTCTTGCTTCAAGCCCCTCGCCACCTTCCTGGGTGCCCTTACCCCTCCATCTCCCTCCTGGCGGGCCCTGGGTACCTCTACACTGAGTCCGCCCCTCCCAACCCCCTCCACCTCCCACCATAATGCCTCTCCTTGAGTTCGTCATGTACTTCATGTAATGTGTTAACTCCGCCCCATAACTGCTTTGCGCTCCTGTTTCCTTACACCCCATCTTTCAAATATAAGGTGCCCAGAATTAGGATTGTCATCAACAGTCTTTTTTACAATTTAAAGTGTTTGCTTTAAAATGACATCTTTTTATCTGTCCCCAATAAAATGCAAACTACTTGCTAGTTTACAGCTGGGAGTTATGGGAAGGCAGCCTGTTGGGTCCATGCATCCGCTGCAAGTGGCTCCTCAGAGCAGTGTATTGCAAGAATCTGCATGGGAGGTCATCAGTCATGGAATGAAACCAGTATGTAAAACAAAGGTGGACATTAATGAGGTGATATTCTCCTGGAGGGCGGGCTGTCCCTGTAGGCAACGGCTGGCCGGCCACCCAAAATAAGAGCCGGAGCGCAGCAAGGGTCCCTTAACGCGGGTGGCGAGCCGTTATCTACACAGGTGCTAATGCTTTTTATGAATTTTTTCAAATTTAAATAAATTAGCTTACTTTTGCGGTGCGGCCTAACGCGAACGTGCTGTCATCCAGGGAAGTCCATTTTCAATGTTCATGACTGATGTCATGAACATTGAGGAGGGACAGCCAGAAAGACAGCACTGTGCAGCGCTAGGCCGCTCAGCAAAGGTACATTTACTCATTTATTTTTGGGTGGGAAAACTCTTAGCACCCATGTTAGGGACTATGCAGGTGTTGAGAGGTGAGGTGGTTGGGGTATTGGGGAAAGGAAGGGGCGCTAGCTGCCCCGGCAGCTCAGAATGCGGGCGTGTAACGTACAGCCCACATTCCGAGCTGCCTGGTCGGCGAACGCTCCCATACAGGGCGCTAATGGACATTAATTGCCACTTTTGGAATAAATGTGACAAATGAGATTGATAGCTAGAAAATAGGAGCTAAAAAAAAACAAGGCACTACTAACATACATTTATTATACAAGTAAAGAAAACTACATGTACTGATTCATCCAAGGGTGTGCACATCCTCACTTATAACAGAAGGTGGTTCAAGAAATGCCAACAAAAAGAGGAGATCGCCTTTGTCTGCATCTAGGGCCGGGAGGACAGCACATTTTGTCCTGGAAGCAAGACAAGGCAGAGCAACAACGGTTTGAACCCCGGTCCTGCGCTTAGAGACTGGCTTCCTACAAAAATGCATTATATAACTGTCATGGTCATGAAGTCAGGGGGCCAGGCTACAGGGGTTGCATGCACAGGAGACCTGGTGGACACTGTCCTGGCACCCTTGGCGCCAGGCACATGAACAAAAGTAAACAAGAACAACCATTTAACACCAAAAAGCTTTTATTATGGACATAGCACTTCAGATGCATTCACCTTGAACATTCCATCCATTAAGCAGGATGCATTAACCTTGAACATTCCATCCATTAAGCAGCCCCAAGTGTATCCTTGGGTGTGGCTGCTAATGGATTGCCTTTGCATGTGCTCACTCTCTAGGAGTGGCAGGGTGTGGCTGGTAAGCCGGCCCTAATGGGTGTGCCCACGATCTCAGCTATATAAGCTGCCCTGATCCTCAAGACAGACGCTTCGCGTTATTCTGCACTTGCAAGCAGCGTAACGCTCACCGTCGCCTGAGGTCAGACTTACCTTTGAAGATCCTGTTTCCTGGACATCCTGCTTCCTGCCAGCATACTTACCAACTGGGGGAAGCTGTTCTTACCCGTACATCTCTTCTGCGAACCAAGTATTCATCTTTACACTTTCCGGAACGCCGAAATCTTCCTCTTGGCACCACAGCACGACACGCTCCATCGTCGACAGCAGCGCCTGCAAGGAAAAACAGAAGACAAGGTTAGACATCGAAAAAAACAATCAGTTTAAGGTTGCGCTTCGCCATACTTCGCGCTTTTCCTTAAACCATCACTTACCTGCTGTCTAACATTGCGGTAGCATCCATCTTCCATCCGGCCGCGTCTCGCGTCTCACAGCTGCATTGAGGCCGCATTTCCATCTAAGGGCAGAAAACAGAAGAGAGACTTTATTGAAGGCATAAATAGGAGCAACATATAAAGACATTAAACAGAACAAACAGCATCACAAGAGCTCAGGAAAGACTTACCAATCATAAGGAGAAGCATAGTTGCAGCTGGACTGGACTAATCCTTATCAGGGATCAGTGAAGGAACTAGATTCCATCCGACACGCCCCTGCCAGAAGTAGCAGGACGGAGAGCTTATCTTCCATAATTCACATTGAGCTTTATGGGCCGGCGTATGCTCACAGAAACCGTACTTTGGGGTGAAGGGTTCGAGAGGTACAACAATCACATATTGGCGCACTCACACACTCTTATCTCCATGCAGGAGCAGTAGCACCACGTACCACCGCTCACAGCTTTTATACTGAGGGAGAGGCCTGAAGGGGGTGATTCAAGTTCAGGGAGGGCTGCAACTGTGCCTCAACGCCTCTGCAGAGACCAGGTGAGCGTAACAATAAGTGATATTCAAACGTTTTCATACCGAACCCCTAGCCCCTCTTAAGTAAAAAGATTGTTTCTGCCCGCCCCACCTAGGGGTTGGCCCCCCAGTGGGGGCCCAAAGAAGGTATGGGGCGCACAGGCTCTTTAAAATATAAGCAGATTTTTCTAGTGCTTATATTGTCTATTGAAAGCAGTCCTTTTTCATATTAAGAACAGTCATTGTAATCCCTTGAGTCTGCCTCCCCAGACCCCCAGACATACTTTGGGCCCCCAGTTTGAAGACCACTGGTCTACATCCTCCCACATCCATGCCACTCCTTCCATCATCACCCTCTGCAAAAGCCCCAAAGCCTGCCCTTTCCCAGCATCTTATCAGCCACACCACCCATGCTTCCCTTTCCTAATCCTTGTATCCCCTTCTGACACTTTGTAACTTTTCTTTCACCTCTTCCCTTTTGAACTGTGTAGAGCACTCTGAGACCTTCTGGGTAGGCCCAGTGCTGCATAAACGTCTATAACAATATATAAATTGCCAGGACAAAAAACTCCTGCTAGTAAGGGTATGTGACTGGGAGCAGGACCCCCCAGCCCATGCCTCCAGTCTGCATATTTATCTAGTGCCAAGACACCACCTTTCAGCTGTGTCAGGGCTTCTTTGAGCTAGTGTGAGCTTGCAGGAGTAAACCCAACCCCACAGCATCCTTCAGGAAGCGCAGAAAGTTGAAGCGAGCAAATCCACCTACCCGTGGGACAGGGGCATGATGGCACGTCTTTGAAGCTGTACATCTTTTCAAGCAGATTAACCCGGCCATCATTTTCCTGAGAACTGCTGTTTGGAGACTTCGAAAAGTGAGAATCTTCATTTAAAATTGTCTTTACAGATGGTAAAACTGCCATAGGTTGATGTTTCTTTAAGTTAACTGAACATTCTATGCAGTTGTAGCAGGAATGTCATTTCACCAAAATGCCAGGGGTAGCGGAAGTGACATGATATGACCCTTGTCTTCTGATGACATCACAGGAAGTGATGTCATTTTACCCCATCCCAGAGTGACATCACGGGAAGCGATGGAACATATCCCTTTGACCCCTTGACAAAACAGGAAGTGGCATCACATAGCATTGTTCCTAAGTACACTACGAAAAATATGGTAACAATATCACTGTAACCTGATATAAGTTTCATACAAGAATGGATCACGATATGTATCATTAATATCAGTGTGTAAAGGCCCATATTACCAAATTACAATGCAAGCAGATGTCCAAGGCCAAATGATAGTGATGTGTTATTGTATAGCACTTACCCTTAAGCGCTTTATATTGATCAAATATACATATAATATCACCCAACCTGTTTTGCTACCCATTTATCAACCTCAGAAGGATGAAAGGCTGAGTTGGCCTTGCTGGGATTTGAACCGGCAAATCACACACATCGCAGCAGTGAGCGTTCAACTCATTGAGCTATCTTACCGGCTATAACTATTTTACCGGCTATAGTAAAATGAGCAATAACATTTCTGTTCTCAAAGTCAGAAATCAAAATACACTCTGTAGTGGATACCATTAAACTGGTACCTGAGATTTAACTGCAGGCCAGTTCATCTGCAGGTCTGGTGCAAAGTTGGCCACATGCCAAGCCTGCGTAGATCTACTTTTCAGGCTTAAGAGGTTGACAAAATAGATATAATTGAGAGGGTTCATAACTGTGTATTCAAGAATTTAGAGTAGCGCAGGGAAAGCAGTGCGCTCACACAGCATCCCGTACTCTGGGCACTCGTTACCTCATACATGCAAGCATGCTGAACAGCATGCCAGGCAGATAGGAAAGATCGACACATCACAACAAAGCATTCATTCAATGAAATCAAGGGCCACTCGATGTGCTGTGCTCAAACATTTCTACACTGTACACAAGCTTTTAGGCACACAGATTTTGTCAAGTGACCGAGGACACTGAGATGGAATGTCTTGTGATGATCTTAACAGAGACAACGACAGAAGAAAACGTGCTATAACTGCAACTTGCAAAAAGCTAAAAACATAGTTTGAAATAAATGCTTTTTTCTACTGCAAATGCTTTTTGTACGTTTTTGTGTGCATTGTGAATTTGAGGTGTTTTTTTTTAACTTTATTTTTGATTTGCAATTCACATCACAGTCGCTTCAATTCCCATTGACAAAGGATTTATATAACAAAACAATAATGTTCACTCTTCTACTCCCATATTTTATGTTAACAGTGCATATATTTAACACAGTGGGCATACAGGAGGGCAGTTTTCGTATATGGTTCAATCGCTGTCTGATTCTTCCGAGCATGGCGGGGTATTTCCGAGGTATGATCTGAATAGCGCCCAAATGTCTTTAGGTCTGCATGGTGGGGGAACCAGCCCTATATATGTTTCTTCGCATTCGTTGACATATGTCAGTGCTGTAAGGAATTGTTCTGCACACAGCGCGTGGCTACTTTTCCATTTTTGCAGGATACATTTTTTAGCCACTGTACATGCTATGTTAAACAGTCTCCTGTTTTTTTCCGGAACTTTGCCTATGTCGCCAAACAGGTATTTTTGGGGGTTGAGTTGTGCTGGAATTTGTGTGATATCCTCCAAAATGTCCGCTACTTCCCGCCAGAACACTGTTCCCATGGGGCAAGCCCAGTACATGTGGTATGCGTCCGCTCGAGGCGTGTTACATTTGGGACAGTTTGGGGTTATGGAGTCATGGAGCTTTGCCATTTTGACAGGGGTGTAATGGAGTTTATGCAGTATTTTGAACTGTATGAGTCTGAGCCCGGCATTCAAGGAGACTTTCTTTGTAAGAAGGCAATATCTGGCCCTTTTCCCTTCCTCTATTTATATACCCATGTCCGTTTCCCACAAGGCCTTTATGGTGTTTGACGATTTCGTATGGGTTTGGACTAGATTATATAATGTGGAGACACCTGTGCCTGTTTGTGAGTGAAGTGCTTGGTAGCAGGCGTGTTCGGGTGGTTCTAATGGATATGTTGGCCATCGTTTCTTGAATGCTGTCTTCATACGATGATATTGTAAAGTGACAAGTTGGTCTCGTCCCACTGTGTCCGCAAAGTCCGGGGTTACAAATCTGCCATTTGGGAACATGGCCTTCATTGTAATTTCAAATTTCGGGATTCAAGCGTTCTGTATACCAATGTCATAAGTGGGTTCAATGCCCGGAAAGTTCCATAACGGAGCCTGTGAGTCGTAGGGTGCTTCTATGTGGAGTTGTTTACTGATTGCAGCCCATGCTGCGATTGTACATGATGCTGGGTCAAATTTGCAGTCATCTTTATGAGATTTCGCAAATATAATGGATCTTAAGTCCGTAGGGCGGACCGAGTGTCGTTCAATGGGACATGTGGTGTTTCTTCAGTGGGGATCTGCCAATATTTTGCATATTGTGCCTGTGCCACATGGTAATACAACTCGAAATTGGGTGCAGCAAAGCCCCCCATTTCATAGGGTTTCACCAATTTTTCCCATTTCAGTCTTTTGGCCCCCCCGTTCCATATGAAGGTGGTCGCCATGGACTGTAGATTTTCAAAGAAAGGTTTACCTGGCCATATGGGGACGTTGTTGAAAATTAACAGGAGCTTGGGTAGGACTACCATTTTGAGTACCGCGATTCGACCAGCGAGTGATATGGGAAGTCTAGTCCAGATTTGGAGTTTGGTGTGGATCGTCTGCATTGCGGATTCATAATTGTCTATGTATAGTGAAGGCTTGTCTCTAGAGACCAGGAATCCCAAGTATCTGATATGGTTAGAGGCCCATTTCAGGCCATGTGTGTGTGTGGGGCAGGTAGTGGCCTGTGTCAATGGGAAGATTTCAGATTTGAGTGTCAGTAAAGTCTTCTATCACTGTCAATGTAGGCTCTAGGTTCTTCTCTGGCCTTCGTATATACAGTAGAGCATCATCTGCATATAATTAAATGGATTGATAAGTGCCGGCCATCTTTATGCCCCTCAGTTCTTGCACCGTTCAGCTTGCGGCCGCCATTGGTTCAATCGTGAGGGCGAAAAGGATGGTGGAGAAGGGACAGCCCTGTCTGGTACCTCTGTGTAAGGTGAGATGGGTGGAGAGAGTACGGTTTGTTAGGACCCTGGCTTTGGGCGATGTATATAGCAACCTGACACTCTGTGTGAAGTATGGGCCGAAGCTGAATTTGTTGAGAACCTCAAACATGTATATCCACAAGACAGAATCGAACGCTTTCTCAGGGTCTAGTGAGATGGCCACAGCCTGTGCGTCCGGCTTAATCTGTGCCATAATACCAAACAGTCTACGCAAATTTAAGGCCGTGGACCTCGTTGGGATAAAGCCACATTGGGGGAGAAAGGGCACGGGTGTTTGCGTCCCGCGGTTTGGCCCAGTAGGGCCTCCATACTGAAGCCACGCCCCCTCCACTACTTCTGCTGATCACCGGGACCCGCAGGGTGAAGCCCGCGGGAGAAAGTGCGCGGGTGTTTGCGTCCCGCAGTTTGGCCCAGGAGGGCCTTCATACTGAAGCCACGCCCCCTCCACTACTTCTGCTGATCACCGGGACCCGCAGGGTGAAGCCCACGGGAGAAAGGGCGCGGGTGTTTGCGTCCCGCATGGTGTTCGCGGACCCGTGGAGGTGTACCTGGACTGTGAGGTGAGACTGAGGCATTTACTGTGGGGAGGGCCAACAAAGCCAACAAAGCCTACAGCGTACTGTGTACTGTGTACTGTGGAGGGCTAGACCTCTATGAACCCCCCTACAGGCGCTCAAGGTCATATCATGGTGGGTCTTCCCCAGGATGTCGCCAATGGAGCCATGGAAGGTGGAGACATTACCTCTCCTTTTTCCCCTCTTCACCTCTCTAAATCCTCTCTCCTATCGAGTCTTCAGGGACCCTCGGCCCCACTGGCGAATCAGAAGCCAATTAAGGGCAGAAGGCTGAGGGGAGGTATGTCGAGCAAAGCACTGGGGGCTATGCAGGCAAAGGGAACTTACATTGGGAGTCTCTGTGGGAAAGGAGCTCCTGTCCAACTGTCCTCGGTCACTGCTTGCATCAAAGAGGGAGCCTCCGCAGAGTCCTTGCTCAAGCTACCCTGCCCCCCCCAGCTCGCAGGTGGGGCCCCTACTAAGGCCCTCTGGGACCTCCTGTGATCATGTTTCAATCCCTCTTCTTACAGCCGGATATACAAGCCCATTTCTGGATGACCTTGGGACCCCTGTCAACCTGCTAACCCCTGGAGGGGGTCTTGACTGTGTGGCTACAGCCGGACTTCTGGATACCTTGGCCAACGGCTGTGAGAGGATTTCAATAGGGTTTTCGAGACTAATCAAAGGGAATGTGTCGCTGGCTCCATCTATGGTCCCACCTCTGTTGCCTTCTCTGGCGCTGGCCCCTCTCTATCCATCTTCCGGCCCAAACCATGAGGTTATAGTTCCTCATCCTGAAGCTGAAGCCTACTCCGCCGCCTCCCTTGTGCCCATGTTTGTGGTTCTTGAGGCCTTGGGTCTAGTCGACTTGAGCGGGGGAGAGAAGTCCAGCCCTCCGTCCAGATCCGGTAGTAAGCCCACGTCTGATGCTCCCCGAGGGGTTAGCTCTTTGCCCCGTCTTAGCCCTCCCTTGGCCTCTAAATCCACCCCAAAAGGAGAACATTGTCTACCAGCCCAAACTTCCTCTGATTCTGCAACCCTGCCTGGCTGTCCCTGGAACCTCCTGTTATCAGAGATGGTCGAGATCAAAAATCTTTTGCTAGTGTTGATCAAGGGGACGCGGGGGACCAGGGAGAGGAGGGTATGGGTAGGGAAGGAGAGGGCTCAGTAGGGTCTGGCCCAAGGGGTCCTAATCTTGACTTTGACAAAGGGATACATTCCTCGACCCCCTGTCCGTCCCTGGCTACCTCCGTGGCTAGGTCTCTCCAGTCCTTGAGGAGTCGACCAGAGCTAGGTCTTCCCCCACTGTCACCCCGAAGGAGGGAAACCATTGATCTAGACTCAAGGCCTAAGCCCCCATTGTTGCAGCACCCCGTGGGGAGGAGGGCCATTGCCTCAATCCCTGGTCCGGGCAGGCCGAGGTTGGGGCACTACACTCATGAAGGCTGTAGTAGCTCCATGGTCCTCCTTCATGGTGTTCTAAAACCCACTTTTGGCATAAGAGAATCAAGGGACGCCCTGCGGAATAAATGTCTACATTGGCTGCAGGCTGTGGGGGAGTGTGGGTTTGTGTCCATGGGCTCTTTGTTGGAGTGCACCAGACTGTCCAATCCTTCAGCCAAAACGGACATCGTCAAACTGGTTTTTGGGAGCGCCCATCTGGCAAGGGCCGTATTGGAAAAATGTAATGGCCACTGGCTGATAGGGAAAAGTGGTATCACTGTCAGTGCACCCCCTATACCTACCCTTGTGTGCCCTGCAAGAGCCTCCTCTGGTTTTAGTCCCCTTTCAGGGGCAAATCTAACCACCTTGGGCCCGAGGCGCTACGGGAGATACCAGAGGGAAGGTGGTTGATGGTTCTTGATTATTGGCCTTAAGATCTGTGCGGGGGCACACATGGATGGTTTGGTTCTCTACATGGGTGTGTTGTCGTTTTTCTTTTTGTTGTGTTTCTCTTTGCATACATGTATTAGAATTGTTGTTTAGGATGCACTTTGATGGCCTTCTAGGCCGAATAAAGTTGTTTCACTTGACTTGAAATAAAGCCACATTGGTCTGGGTGTTTTAGGGTGGTCATTTTGGGCAGTAATCTAGTAGCGAGTACTTTTGCATATATCTTTGCGTCAGTGTTTATCAGGGAGAGAGGGCGATACGAAGAGCGTTCATGGGCAGGGCGTCTAGGCCTCAGCAAGACTGTTATGACTGCATCTGTCATTGTATCTGGGAGTGGGCCGGAGCTCAAGGATTCCTCCCGTATGTGAGCTAACACCGGGGATATTATTTCAGCATATGTTTTGTACAAGTCAGAGCTTAGGCCATCAGGGCCTGGAGTTTTGCCCGCTGCCAGTGACTTTATTGCTTCAGCGATCTCTTCGCTGGTTATTTCCTGCTCTAGAGCGAGGTTGTCCTCTGGCGAAAGATTGGGGAGATCGATCTTGCTCAAATAGGTCTTAATGTCTTCCAGCGTACGTGTATCATGGTTAGCGTACAAGTTAGTATAGTATGCAGCAAATTCGGCATTGATATCTGCTTCTGCATGTACGGCCTCTCCCTTGTCTGTCAAGATGCTTGTGATGGGGGCATGATTGTGTTCATTTCGTAATATACGTGCAAGGTGGTCCCCTGCTCTGTTTCCTTCGCCATATCTACGCCCTGGTTGGGATGGACATGAATTGGTGTTCTTGGGTTGCTAAATCATTGAATTTTTGGAGATGTGCATTAATATCGGCCAATGTGTGTTTGTTATGTGTTGTGCTATAATCAGTCTCAAGCGTTATCGGGTATGTTTCTGTTTTATCCAATTCAGATCTGACATTTTTAAGGAGACCTGTAGATCTAGACATTAGATTGCCCCTCACCCATACCTTGAACTCTTCCCATATTATGGCCCACTTGTCCACTGATACATCTAGGATAGTGTTAAAGTCTCCAAACCAAAGCACCCAGGCACCCGCTGTTGAGCCTATTTCATCAATGAGGTGAGCATAAAACACAGGTTCATCTGTGTTCGGGCCATAGGTATTGACCAGTACTAGTTTTTCGCCTGCTGCAGTGCCCCACACCATATCTTATCTCCCCAGAGGATCTGTTTTGCTTTTTTCAGGGGCAAACCCTAACGAGGGGTGTATCAGCATGAGGACACCTCTGTTCTGTTATGAGTATTCGGTATAATACCTGTTTTTGCCCCACTTTCTCAAAACACTTTCATTAGTTCCCCACATCGCGTGGGTCTCCTGGAGCATTACTATGTGCAGATGATGTCTATTGATGTATGCCCCTACTTTGCTGGCTTTTGCCCTGTTGTTCAGTCCCCTGGTATTCCACGTCAGCATGTTGAGTGTTAACCCGGTGGGTGCCTGTGTTTTCTGTGCCATGTCAGCGCATTCCAATCAGACCTGGGAGGGGAGAGTGTCGCACTAGGGGAACCAGCGCGTGATAGTGTGATCGCATTTTTTACAATAAACAAACCAGTTAACTTCTTAACAAAGTGCCCAACTGGGGCTCTCAACGTGGGTGACCATGTTCCATGCCAGCAAAACAGACCCAAGTTCCCTGTTCCCACCCCCACCCACACCATTGGGCCCAACTTGATGATGATCCCCTTTTACAACTCTGTGGTTTCACTCGTGGAGGGGGGCGAGTGCAACAACTGCGCTTCCGCAGCCGAGCTCATCTCATCCGGCTTTCTTCTAGTGTGATACCCCTTTCTGCTACTTCAATTGCTAGTGATCGATGAGAGGGTAACTGAGGGAGTCAATCAAGAACAAGAAGGAGACAAGGTGCTGTAGTCGAACAATAGGTCAGTGCGTTAGCTATACTGGTTGTTGTAGATCATTGTGCTCGAGTTTGTTTCTTCCAGGTGGAAGGGGGACGGAGGATTCCACATAGGCCAGTGCCTCTGCCGTAGAATCAAAGAAGTGTGCCCGTCCGCCGTGCTGAATGCGCAGCCTTGCTGGAAACAGGAGGGCATATGGGACCTGTCTTGCCCGTAGCTGACGTTTGATGGTTTCATAGGATCGTCTTTGGGTTTGGACTCCCGCTGAGAAGTCGGGGTATACGTGTATATTGTCGTTGCCATGTCTCAGAGGACCCTTCTCCCTTGCCAGTCTCAAAGCAGCGTCCCCGTCCCTGTAATTCAATAGCTTGACAATGATCGTACGGGGGAGCCCTGGGTTTGGGCGGTGGGGCAAGTGTGCGATGTGCCCGTTCGACCAGGAATTGAGGGGAAAAAGAGTCAGCACCCAGGAGGGTCTTCAAGAGAGATTCAATTTGGGATTCCATCGGGCCTTTATAAAAGGATTCTGATAGGCCGACTATGCATATGTTATTCCTTCTCGACCTTGACTCCAAGTCATCACACTTAACACAGAGTTTGTTCATTTCCCCTTTTCAGGCGGACGATGTCCTGAGTATTTTGATGTGTGGAGTCTTCATTTGCACTTATTCTGTTTTCAGTGTCTGTGATTCTGGCGCTTTCTTTGTCTACCCTGGCTTTGAGGGAACCTATTGTGGAGACAATGTTGTCTAGTTTAACATTAATGGCCAGGAACCCATTTTGCACAGTTGTGAGAAGGTGATCTAACCTGGAGTCATCAGTAGTAGAGGATGTGGCAGCTGCCGTTGGGTTCGGGTTCTCGGAGGTTGTTTGTGAATTTGTAAAGGAATCCATCGGCCCGGTCTTCCTGCTTTTCACTATGTTCTTTCCTGGCATTGTCAGGATGTTCGCTTGGTTGTTCCGATTGAAGTGATGGACATGGATGGCCGCTGGGCGGTGATCAGGACTGCACCCTCGTTCGTTAACCAGCAGTGTGGTCTCGGGGGTGACAATTACAGGATTATGGTTCTTATGTCCCACCCATCTCTTTACTCTGCAACAGGACGTCCAGGGCTATTTAGGTGACGGAGTCGGATGTACTGAGGAGTGCTTGCCTTTAGTGCTAGTCAGCGTTCCACCAATGTTCTCAGGAATGGACTGTGTCCTCCCACGTGGCCGCGTATTATCAGGGTTGCGTTGATAGGAGAGAGATAGCTTTACTTCCCCTACTCGGGCTTAAGGGCGAGTTACCTTCTGGTTATGTAGTCTGCTGAGATGGGGCAGATCGGGTATGTTCTTGGGTAACAAGTTCCAGTGGCACTGATTAACGAGGGTTAGTTTCGCCCCTGTGTGGGTGTTGGACAGGTAGAGAAGCTTGTCCTGGAGTGAATGCAATGGGTGCTTTCTTGATGTTGCTGCTTCAGATTGAGCTGAGTTTAAATTGTGCCAAGGGGGAGGCCGTATGATCTTCTCTCTGCCTCTCCCCAGGTAGGGTGATGGAGTAGCTTGCTCCCGGGCAGTATTGTGCCCCGCAGGCACCGTCAGCCCTTGGCCCCAGAAGGCTTCCGAGCGTGAGATACGTGCCTGTGTGGATTGTTATATGGGTGCCCTTCAAAACAACAGGGATTTTCTTCCGTCACCCCCTGTATGCCAGCCCAGGTGAAGTATGCACAATATACCCGGATAGACCGCTTAAATCGTTTGCCCCAGGGCGCCCGTCAGCAGCGGGACGCGTGTACTACGCACGCAAGAGGATCACCTTGTTTAATCTTGCCAGCAGCCGGCCCGGAGGAATGGAGACAGGGCTGCCGCTTTCAGGGTTCCATTGTTGCCGACTGCGCAATGGAGCGCCTCGCGTCGGCGGTGAGGGCTCAGCGCGGCCAGCGCCATTCCAGGCTGCGCCGGTGGTGTGAGCAGCGTTGTACATCGGGGATGTGGACCAGGATTAAGTGCACACAGTTCAGTTAATGCGCGGGGACAGGCGGCACAGTTCCTACCGGAGAGGGCCCCGTCCTCGTTGTGTCTTCGGTGTCCGCCGTCTGGTGGCGTTTGAGGTAGTCTGGTTCGCTGGAGTCACCGCCTGCCGCCCGCACCGCCTGCAGGGCCGGTTCCGCCCACAGGAAGGCCCATGCACTACGATGAGTCACAGGGCCCCGCGTCAAACGCTCTTGAACTATGGAGCAGCCCGGGGAATCCCGTCCGAGACCCCGTCCGAGTTAGGGCGTGGAGGGTCCGATTTCACTGTTGTTTTTGCGGGTGGGTCCAGGATAACTGCTATGATCAGTACAGCTGGTCTCGTAGCTCGAGGGAAAGCAGTTATAGGATGTATTTTTGAAAGGATTACACGCTGGAGAGGAGCTCCACTCCTAGGCGGCCATCTTGTAGCGCAACAGCACCCCGTCTCGAATTTGAGGTGTTTAAGAGCAGACTAAATCAGTGACTCAGGCCCTGAAGTGTGCCTCAAATAAACCTTCAATGAGTCTAGCAATTATTGTATAGTATTCCAGAAAGACAAATTAATTGTTATTCCTATTCTTTCTTATTTAGGGTCACTGCTCAAAGTGTTACACTTGTGGAACACCCTGTTTTTTTTTTAAGAGGCCTGAATAAGAAAGCCAGACACTCCAGAAATAAAGAGCCATATGGCACTGGCTTCAATAAAAAAATAAAAAACATTGTTTTGTAGGGGATGCGAGGGAGACAACAGGGGTAGCAAGTGAGACCCCCAAATGACGTCCCTGAATTGTAGGGGCCTGAAGGATGCAGTCAATCATTTTGGTTCGGTTGATATGGGCCCGTATCAACATCCCAAACTTTCCCTTGACCCCTACCCTCGACACTTTAGCCTCCTACGCCCCTGGTCCATGGCTCTTGAATGCTCCCAGTGGAGCTTCTCCTTCCCCACTCCCTCGTTTCCACCCCTCCTCCCCACCACCAGAATCAAGTTTAAGCTTCTCTGATTGGCTCAAAAAGAGATCCAACCAATACCCTGCCTACCCCAAAAAACTCGCAAAGCACTACCCTAAGAGCAGAGGCATAGACGGGTAGGGCCAGACTGGCAAGGCCCACCCAAAATCTGTAAATTCCCACTCAGCAGCACTGTGTGCGCATTTACAGATGTTAATGTCACTGCTGTGGGCCCAACTACATTAGCTTTGGGGCCCACTTGTTAGACAATCTTGGCTACGTCGCTGCCTGGGAGGCCAATGGTTCACAGTTCAAGCTGCTATCCTATGGACGCCATCCCCTCCCACGTTTCCTATGACCCCGCAAGCATCTGTTGCTCTCTCCTGCATTTTAATATCCACCTCTGACTCCTCTTCCACTCTGAGGTGATCTGCAAACACCTTGAATACATTAATTCAAAGGTACTGTAACTTCCTTTTCTTTCCAGGGTTGATTTTAAACAGGATAGTCTTGGGCACCAACCCCTCCATGTGCCTGGAGCTGGGGGCCTACTGTGGGTACTCAGTGGTGAGGATAGCACGGCTTCTGAAACCTGGCGCTCGCAGATCTGCGTGAAATGACCGAATCCAAAAGTCCGACTACCAAAAGGCCAACTTTTTTTTCCCCCATTTGTTCGCAAATATATATGTTGGGGGAGATCCCCCACAACCCCCCACCTTACCCCTATACATTTCTATTAACTTTACCCCCGCACATATATATATGCAAAGAAATAGGGGTCAGACTTTTGGGCCTCAGACTTTTTGCCCTCAGTCATATTGTCCTAGTCCGGTGCTCGCTTGTTCAGCATCGAAGTCATTCCGGTGTCTACGGCCATCGCCACGCAGATGGTGGAATTTGCCGGCCTGCAGGATAAGGTACGAGTGGTCGAAGTCTACGAAAAGTCGTGAAACTGTTCCCTGTTCACCCCCCCACAAACCCCATCACGACGCCCCCTCCCAGGCACAATACACACCCCATACATGGGCCCCACATTTACTTCATTCGACAACTGTTAAGGCTGAAAGAAACACAGTGAAAGAAAACGAAAAATGCATTTTAAACTACCCCCATTACATTAATTCATTGTCCCCCACAGCATGCAGCTTTATGCACCCTCCCCTTTCTAATCACCCACCATTCACATCTCTTAAGGGACATGCTAAAGATTAAATCCACCTACATATTAACTGCACGTACAGCTGCGCCTGCAGTATTTTCATGTTGTTGCTTAAATGCAAAAGAAAAATTCTAATGCCTGCGGGAGCAGGGCTACGATGGGGCTTGGGAACACATTTTCTCCCAAGCAGGCCACTGACAAATAACAGCAACCCCAGTTCTAAGATAGCTCTACCGTATGTGAGCATGGAGCTGATTCAGCAGGTCCCAGGATTGAATCCCTAGTTTGGCAAAAACCAAAAATGGAACGGCTCCCCTTTATTTTCAAACAAAACTATTCCAGAATGGTTTCTTTTTAAAATAAAAGTATAGGAATGGTAAAATGTAATACAAAAATTAAAAAGTAGAGAAGCACTATTCCCGCCCACTTCGACCACTGTAAGGTACTGTTTACATTCTGTCTGTGGGGAACTCAGCCCACTGGACACAGTCTAAACCTGATGGGCTTGTGCGATGTGTCATGGTTGCATCTTCAACACCTTTCCTAGGCCTGAATCGAGGTGGTCTGGAACCAGGTAAAGGTTGCTTCTGCCACTTGACCTGTGCGAAGTCTGTGTTGGCTTGTTACTGCTGGTGGACCACCCTGGTGTTACCGTTGTTATCAACCAGACCTGTATTACAGAAACCTTGCGCGTGTACATTGCAATTATGCAACAGTGTTTGCATCCGGTCATAAAATTGCCCTGGTGCAAATGTAAAGCAAAGTGTTCTTCGTTTTGCTAATATTTTGTTGCTCGAAATTGACTTGTTTGCAAGGTGGCACATTATAAATCCTCATTAAAGACTATAATATTTGCCTGTGCCCACGGTTATTGGCATCGAGTACTCCAGCACTGTGCACGCTCAGCCTACCCAAGAGGCGCACAACCCTTGCTTCAGGGGATCAGGTCATTTAGAATGCAGGCGGATTTACCATTTCCCAAAAAATTATACTGCAGGAGATTGGCACAAAATACACCAACGCAAGATGTCAATTCATCATTATGCGAGTGGTAGATTAATATTATGTAGCTGGCATTAAGCACAAGTGCTAACAAAACCCGTCAGTTTCAGCAGCAAATGTGCCTGGTAGTTGTAGTCCAGAGGAAGGGCAATGTGCTGCGAAACACCAAGCCTTTCACAGTGTTGCATCCATGGAAGGGTAAACCCTGTCGCAACCTTGAGTAATGCTAAGTCACATGCTCTTTCTGAATATTCCAGGCATAGTGCCATATACAGGTTTCAGCAATGCACCGACCCGATCAACTGGAACAGCGTGTGAAGAGGAATGGCTATCTCCTTCAAATGAGTCACAGCCGTGATTGCAGTTGCAACAGGAAATTACTTCATTGAGGAACAAACCCCTAGGCAAAAAACTCCCAGCCAGGAGAAAAAACCTCAACGTGAAGATGGCTCAGTTCACATTCTGACAGGAGCTGTCGGTCATCGAAACAGCGGGCAGCACTCGGTGGATCCGACAGGACAGCAGCAAGCAGTTGAACGATTAGAGCGGAAACAGGAGGAAGAACACGTAGAAAAAGGCAGCGGATAACAGGGAAGACAAGACAGTGCAAGGCAACGAGGAAGTTGCAAACCGCTTTACCGCTGTGCTGTCTTTCTTCTTGCTGATAGATTTTATCCATCAGCGGTGATAATTGGAAACCGCGGCTTGAGCCTCAATGCTCCTCCTTCTCGTGTTGAGTATGTAGTCGTGGGTTTGGATTCTTTATGGTTTGTGTGGACTCGTCACAGCCTTACCGGAGAAGCGTCCACTCTTATGTATGGATAATGGCGGCTTTTGTATGACGTCAATGCCGTGAGACAGCCCAGGAGCTGCGGCCGATGTTGCGTAAAGACTAGACCGCTTCTGCAACGTTCTAGGGGACATCCTTCTTCTTCTTCTTGTTAGGATGACTCCAGAAATCTGAAGCCGGCGATTTCCATCTATTAAGATGATGATCGCCAAAAAGAGCACCAATCAACCTCCACTAGATCTCATCCCACTTCCCAATCTCCCGCACAAACTGAAGCAGGAACCTACACTGTTCTTTCACCACCCCTCTTTTCCAACTGAACAGATCAGATAACCACTGTACAACTACCACAATGCCACTCATCCGGACTCTGAGTAATTCCCGCTGCACATCAAACTTCACACAATCCAACTTATATAGAGGCACAGTCTCTGGGCACCCGCAAGCCTCACATGCCGCTGATGTAACTCTACCCATCAAACACTTCTATCCCGCCAACCCCGCATGACCCACCCTAAGGCGATTCAAAATAGTTTCCTATCTTCGTGTCAACTCTACCCCCACTCAAACGCCCGAACCTGCACTTCCCTGCACACTGCATTCAACTGCCGTCCCTTTGAACTCATATCGCATTGATCCTGCCACATATCCTTAATTTTTCCACGCACCATCGCCTGTGCCTCAATCACACTCAATGGAACTTTCACACTCACCTCCTCCCGCAACGTGGCTCCATACGCAGCCCGATCCACCAACTCATTACCCAAGACCCCACAATGACTGGGAACCCAAGCCAACTCCACCACGGTACCCGCTGCAACACACTCCTCTAATCGCTGTCTAATGAGCACAACTATATCTCTCCTATCACAATTCCCCTCCTTGATAGCC
The DNA here is from genome assembly GCF_040938575.1 of Ambystoma mexicanum. Lineage (NCBI taxonomy): Eukaryota > Metazoa > Chordata > Amphibia > Caudata > Ambystomatidae > Ambystoma > Ambystoma mexicanum. The sequence goes on from NC_090932.1 coordinate 1,608,371,080, forward strand.
AACAACGCACTCATCGAATCCACAAACACCACCACCCTAGCCAACTGTTTCCCTATAATCTGAAGCACGGCCATATTAATAGCCATTAATTCAGCCGTGCAGATGGATACATCATCCGCAACCTAGCCACCCAAAACTCCTCATCCGCCTGAAAATAGCAAGCCATACCAACCCTGTTCCTCTCCGGATCCCTGGAACCATCCGTATATACTTGAGCGCCAACTTTACCCTCCACATTCTGCACCGCCAATCACTTAATCACCCCTCTATCACCACCCTTCTTGATCACCATCTTGGGTAAATCCAAACAGACAATTGGATCATGCTGCACACACATCGTTCCTACAACCCTATCCACATCTTCCACCATACACAACCCCTCCACCCCCAATCGTTTCACCAGCCTGTCTGCATGGAATCCAAAAGTCCACCCTTTCCTCTCCCAACTGCCACTCTTATAAGTATGCATCCAATTAACCTCCAGACACTTCTTCACAGGGTGCCACACACTGAGGGACTTACAACGCAGCCAATACCTAGCACTCAGCTCCTCCCTTCTCAAATCCATTGGCAACATCCCTGCCAACACTTGCACAGCCTCTGTGGGGGATGACCGAACAGTCCCAGTCACAATTCTCATTGCCCTTGCCTGGACACCATCCAACAGATTAAGCTGAGTCCTACTATAACTACACTGCAGCTGAACTCCAAACTCCAGCACACTCCTGACCAACCCCACATACAAAATACTCATACTCCTCTGCCCTCCACCCCACTCCTGCCCCGACACCGCCTTCAACAAATGAAGACGCTGTTTACACTTTGCCACCGTCTTTTTCACTTTCAACTTCCATGACAGGCGCTGATCCAAGAGCACACCAAGATACCGAAATTCCATCATCGAACCACCTCATCCCTGCTGTACTTGAGATCCAAACTGACACCACCACGTCGTCTGTTGAACATATATACAGTTTTAGAGGAGGACACCTTAAATCCCCAATCCTGACACCACCTTTCCATTACCTCCAAAGCCTCCTGCAACTTTCCTTGAATCACTCCTCCCACCTTACCCCTAACCCAAATCACTCCATCATCTGCATAGTATCCCACCTGACAACCACGCTCCCGAAATCTCTCTATAAGGCCATTCACCGCTACAAGAAACAAAATAGAGCTGATAGCACTACCCTGAGGCGTCCCATTTTCCATCAAAAACTCTCAGGACAACCCGTCCCCAACAAGCACTCGAAAAGCCCTATTCATCAGAAAATCCTTAATCCAGGAAAACATCTTCCCCTCAACACCTTTCTTTTGCAACACAAATAGCAACCCATCCCTCCACACCATATCATACGCCTTCTCCATTTCAACAAAGATTGCCACCACCATTTCCCGACAGAACAATGCCTCCTCCACATCTGTTGCCAATGCCACAACTGCATCCATCACGGATCTAGATTTACGAAACCCCTGCTGATACACACTCAGTCGCTGCTCCGACTCCAGAAAGTTCTCCAGACGGCCACACACCATTTTTTCCATCACCTTGCACAATGCGGATGTAAGAGCAATGGGACGATAGGACCCACACCAACCAGCTGGCTTCCCCAATTTCAGAATCGGAAGGATGACAGCCCTCTTCCACCCATTAGGCAGTGTACCGTGATCCCACACAACATTAAACAGCCGCAACACCTCCAGCAAGCAAACATCCAGCAAATGCTGCAAATAAATATACTGTACCCCATCCTCCCCCGGACTTGAATCCCGTCGGCCCCTTAGCACAGCCCGCAACTCACTCAAATTGAAGGACATATCCATACTGGATGCCCATTTGTCTACAACATTCAGCGCACCCTGATTAACAGCCATGAACTCTGCCATTTTCCATCTGGACACCAGGGAATAATTTTTCGTGCTGTGCACGCCCGCAAAATACTTTCCGAATGCCTCTGCTTTACCACCATCATCCACCATGTCACACCCAACACTGAAATCTGATTGCCGCCTCTCGCCTGCCCGGACATACGCCGAAACCTTGCCCACACCTTTGATAAACATGTATCACTAGAGAGAGTACTACAAAAATGTCTCCAATACATCTGCTTATGAAATCGAATCAGCCTCTGCCCCAGTGCCCTAGCCTTTTTATATGCGACAATGTCCGACACTGTTTTAGTATGCATGGCCTTCCTCCGCTTCCTTTTCCTATCCTGAACTACCGCTGTAAATTCTGACGACCACCACGGGACCTCAGGTTTCTGAAAGAGCTTACCTCGAGCCGGGCCAATTATGCCACAACACTGCGAAAGCTATCTTGCAGAGCCTAATCCATTGCATCCACAGTGCGTGGCACCCCCACCCCCTGAGCATCACCCAAACCCATCATACCCATCAACCTGCTACACCCTTCTCCAAACTTCGCCCAATCCAAATTACGGAAGTTACACCCCCTCGGGGCTGGACTTGCCGACTTCACCACCTTAACACCTGCCTCTACGGATATGGAACCGTGATCACTCCCCATCTCCCCATCCGTCCTCAGTTTCCAAACACACTTAGAAACCATAGTTGCTGATACCCATGTCAAATCCAAACAAGATCCCATACCGGTATGAATGTCAGTCCTAGTATGCCCGGGCGAGTTCGATAAAACAAGTCCAAACTCATCAGCCATCACCTCCAAAATAGCCCTCTTAACATCTGTCACAGTACTATCCCACAACGTATTGTGACAGTTAAAATCCCCACAAAGAATATATTTGTCCCGCTGCCCCAAGGCCTGCTGAAAAGCCCCCACATCAAGAGGTCTACACGGATTGTAGAAATTCAAAATCACCAACACATCAGAGCCCGTAAATAACCTCACTCCAATCAATTCCAACTCCCCTCCAAACTCAAGGACAGAACATTGAATACCAATCTTCACCAAAATGCATACCCGTTACCCACGACCCGCCACTCTATCTTTCCCAAACAACACATATCCCGGAAAATGAAAATGAATACCCTCTCTCAACCATGTCTCCTGAACACATACGACATCAACATCACCCACTTTTACCAACTCTTTCTTCAACTCCTGCCCATTCGCCAACAAACTCCTTGCATTCCATTGCCACAACCTCAGACCCCTGAACCCTCACGGGGAACATCCCCACATCTCATCATCTTATGTAAATCCTTATCTGTGAGATTTCCAATCCTTAAATTGCTGCCTTCACGACCGCCTGTAACCTCTCCGATTTCGACGGACAACCAGCTGTCATGTTAATAGTTGCGATAATAAAACACAACAAATCCGTCATTTTGATAGTAAGACCCCCTCCAATCACTCCCTCAACCCCCAAAGGCTGAGTATCCTCTACCTCCACCTGCTTCACCACTGTAGCAGGACACCCCACCACCACCACCTGCTGCTCCTCCCGTACCTTCTGAACTGCTGCTGCATAAATGATATGTTGACTCACCTTAGTGCTCACAACCTTACAGGCCTCCACCTGTGTAACACAGCCCCTAAAAGAAGCAACATGATCTCCACCACAATTGCAACACTTTGGTGTACATTCCATCACACACTCCTAAATATCATGGGGCCCACCATACTTCCCACACCTCCTCTCCCTTCTACAAGACTTCTACAAGACCGTGCTAGGTGACCATACTCCTGACACTTATAGCACCGAAGGGGGGCTGGGACATATGGCTTCACCTGAAAATGCTGAAACCCCCAAAACACAAGCTCTGGCACCTCACTCCCCCTAAACCGAATAGCCACAGTCGTAGAAATTACACCGCCAACAGGATCTTTCCTCCCCAACATCCACACCTCCAAAACTCCCACCTCCTGCAAGGAATTCACCATATCCCTATCATGCACACAAAGAGGTACTCCATTAATCACTCCCTTACATACCGCACCACCCTGTTCTGACACAGTAACAGGATATCTCCCAAGACATACCAAATCCAACTCCTTGTTCCTGGTCACCTGACCCACACCTTTAACCAACAAACGCCCCCCACTAATTACTTGAACAGACTGCACAGCACCAATTCCTTTCCGGACCCACTCAGATACTACGAAAGGGCTTACACCACTAAGATCTTGATCGGGTTTCGCCGACTTTATGACCACCTGCCATCCTGACTCTGCCTCCATGGCTTCAACCGCAACCTCACATACTGCTGTCCATCACCAGAACCCCCACTGCCCTCCAACTCCGATCCACAGGGGATCTACTCCGAAGCAGTGCCCCACTGTCATCCCCAAGAGACCCCACCTTCCTCCTCCCAATATCAACACTCCTCCCAGCATCAACACCAACACCTGCCAAACCCTCCGCCAGAGACTGATGACCACCACCTGTACCCAACTTCCCTTTCCCACCATCACTCTTTCCATTCTTCTTCCCACCTTTCCCCCTTGCATTCCTAAAGGACCCCTTGTAAGTTGCACCACCACCAACCCCTGTAGACCCATGGGTCCCCTTACCGCTCAAAGTATCACTCTTCCCAGGCGCAGGATGTACGCCATCTTGCACCCCCACACCACCACCCGCAGCCGCTGTCTCCAGAGTATTCCCCTGCCCACTGATAACGGCAGGCAGGACCACCCACCACGCATGTACCAACCACCAGCTATCGTTTCACTCTCACCCTCCCCAACACCAGTCACACACAGCCCCTCTAGTAACAAAGCACGCCGCTTTTGCAAACATGCACCTCACCCTTCTTCCTCGAAGTGCTCCCTCCTCCTCCCGTGCTCGATTGTCTTCCCTTCTCTGTAAACTCGGGCCTCCTCGCCTCCCGCTCACCCAGATCCAGTGGAATCAGGCTTGCAGAGTGAATGGAGATCCGCCTACTCTCTCCCCTGAGAACGTGACCTGCAGGTTGATGTGAGGTTGCCTTTGAGTGTGGATGAGGGGAAGGCTGTAATGGTGAGAAGGGTCATGGATGAGTGGCAGGAGAGGTGGGTGAGTGGGATGAAGGGCAGGTGGATGTTTGGTGTTCGTGGGAAAGTGTCGGTGAAGGTGGATGCGGGGAGTCTGGAATGGAGGAGGGGGAGGAGGTGATGCTGAATCGGTTGAGGATAGGGTATGTGGGGCTGAATGACTGTCTGTTTCGAGTGGGGAAGCATGAGTCGAGGGACTGTGCGGTGTGTCGGGTGCCTGAGACTGTGGGACATTTTTTGCTTAGGTGTGAGAGACAAGTTGAAGAGAGAGAGAATTGATGAGGGTTCGGTTGACTGCGCTAGGTGTGGCTGAGCTGAGTGGGAGGACTTTGCTGGGAGGTGACGGGGTGAGAGGCAGGAGGAGGAGCAATTCCACACTCCATAACCCGTCAGACGACTGATAACAAGCTCCAATGGCGGAATTGCCCCTCGGCCTTTCGGCCCGTGGCCGGGGCGAAATCGTGCCTGGCGAGTGGGGGCCAGCTTCTGGCCATGCCTCGGCCGGTTTGGAAGAAAAAAAAAAATAGAAAAAAAGTTTGACTTTTTTTTTTCTTTTTCAAAAGGCCTTTCATCCTTCTTATGTCGATAAATGAGTACCAACACAGCTTGGGTGATATTATATGAATATTTGTTTTTATAAAAAAAAAAAAAAAGCTTAACCGTAAGTGCTAACATATTATTATTTGGCCTTGGACGTCTGCTTGTATTCCCAGTAATTTAGTGTACTTAGGATCAATGCTATTTAATGCCACTTCCTGTTTCGTCAAGGGGTGAAAGGTGGTGTTTCATCACTTCCTGGGATGTCACTTTGGGGTGGAGTCAAATGACATCACTTCCGGTGATGTCATCAGAGGTCAAGGGCCACTTATTTGAGGCGAGGCATGGGCCATTTTTGTGAGGCGAGGGGTGGGACACTTTCTTTTTGCTGACCGGGCCTATTTCTTGTCCCAGTCCGACCCTGTGTGTGGCAGTGTTCTGGGCAACTTGTAGTGGCCTGTGCTGTGGGAAAAAGAGTAGACTTACCAATTGCGTCACGTGTCCAGTGATAAAGTTGCCTGGAAAATGGCCACGAGGAGGCGACCTGGCCCCTAAAATGTTCCCTCTGTAAAATCAAACACTTTCTCCAAATATTCTAGGATGGGAGTTTATAATATAAAGTATGTTAGAGGTCTGGAAATAAGTTGCCTGCCTGGCGACTTTTTCCAGGCGGCATTATCACACGAAACCGTGCGTCCATGCTTCACAAAAAGGATGCTGGAAAGTTGTTAAGAGTTTGCAAGTGTTATTTCTCTGACCGAAGGTTACTTTAAGTTTCCCCGTGAGGGTTTTATAAATGTGTCTCCTGCTATCGCCTGTGTCCAGGCAGACTTACGATGCTCATTGTGGCGCTGCCCGATGACGGGCGCGCACCGTCGCGTGCAGTTTAAATAAACGGGGCGTTTCCCGGCCGCACTCACTCCTAGTTTTCCTTTCTTTCTGGGACATAAAATGATTTATGAGGGAGTATAACTGCCATTTGCAGTGGGGCATTTTATAGGCGAATAAAAATATATGTCCATCCTGAAACCGAGATCTTTTTGTAATCCATCCACACCTGATGGGCCGCTTTTGTCTGCTCTCAGCAGGGATGGACTGGCCTATAGGGAACTCTGGAGATTTCCTGGTAGGCCTCTGCGGCCTGGGCCCAGGGGTGGACTGGCCTGTAGTGAACTCTGGATGTTTCCTGGTAGGCCTCTGCACCCTGCCAGGGGAGGACTGGCCTATAGGGAACTCTGGAGATTTCCTGGTAGGCCTCTGCGGCCTGGGCCTAGGGGTGGACTGGCCTGTAGTGAACTCTGGATGTTTCCTGGTACGCCTCTGCACCCTGCCAGGGGTGGACTGGCCTATAGGGAACTCTGCAGATTTCCCGGAAGGCCTCTGAACCCTGGCTGGGGTAGACTGGCCTATAGGGAACTCTGGAGATTTCCTGGTAGCCCTATGCACCCTGGCACGGGTGGACTGGCCTATATGGAACTCTGGCGATTTCCCTGTAGGCCTCTGCACCCTGGCAGGGGTGGACTGGCCTATGGAGACCTCTGGAGATTTCCTGGTAGGACTCTGCACCCTGGGCCTCTTTTGTGTGGTAACCTATTATTTCTCCAAATATTCTCATAGGAAAAGGGTTGCTGAAAATGTGGGGCCACTTTGAAAATGATTTCCAGGGCCTCTTTTGGTTCCCAGCCATCCCTGGGGCTCTCAGCCAATGACACCGAGCAAACAAAGGAAAGGTTTAGAGATAAGTTGACTAGACGCCCTGGTTTGAGGTGGGTGGGGGAAGGGAGAGGAGTATTTCAGTGTGTTCGCACTATGACCCCCTCCCCCCCGTCCTAACAAGCTTCTTCAAAACAGTCAATGGCCCCAGATTTAGGGAACGCCTTAGAAGCTTGACCCTAATCAAAGCCCCTCGGCTCCTAGACACATTATTTGCCCCGTTCCCGGGCAATTGCCCACCTTACACTGGCCTTGAGGGGGGAAACGTGTCTGAAACGAGGGAACCTATGGTAATATCATTCTCTGGACTTAGTCTTTTTGCCTATTCATGCTTTAGGGCTCCGTATTTCATGACGCTTTTTTGTGTTTATGCAAAAGTGTCATGGTTTGGAGACTATGGTCCCCCTAACTTAAGACTGCTCGACTTTCTCTGCCCTTATAGTCTCCTCACAGGGTCCCAGCCCAGTGGGGACGACTTTCTTGGGTGCCAGTAAAAAGAGACCAGTGGCACAACATCTGGGGCCCGTCACTCCTTTCATCCGAGGGGATGAAAAAGTCAGCCCCATTGGAATTCAAAGTTTGGTTTCACGGGATCTCTGAAGCAGGCACAATAATCGAGTGAGCTATACTGCTGGCTGGCAAGCAGATAGCATAAGAAAATGAAACTAGTTAAACAGGCGATTCATGGGATGGGTCAGGGCCTTTCAACTTTTCAGATGAAAGGGGCCTCGAGTCTTCTGGAGGCCCCCAGTAACTGCCCCCATGTTGTCAGTCAGCATTCTTATAACACGTCCATATATTCCTTTCTATATTACTCTCATTATGGGGCCTTCCAGGGTTTGCTGGGGCCCTTCAGGCCGTTACAACTGTCCACCGTAGGGTATACATACCCTTATCACCTCGTTGGCTTTTAACACTGGTTCCTCCACGTCAGCCACTTGCTGACAAAGAAGGATGTACAGCTTTCCCGTGGGCATTTTGTGTTTTAGCTGCGTGCTGGCTCGCCATCTCTTGGGCTATTACTAACCCCTGGCCGTATTTTATTTGTCTCCACTATAATGTATCCCCAACCCCCCACCCCCACGGGTGCCTCAGACTTACTTCCGCTGCAAGCAAGGGGGGGGCACCAACCATCATACTGAAATGGGCCCCCAGACATTTTCAGCCGCGCCTGGTCGATTAGAAAACAATATTTCTGCGAGAAAAAAAAAACAGTTAACAAATACGCGGAAACATGGACTTTTGACAGTGTCCTGTATAACTAAATACAACTTTCTCAGCAAAAGTGATTACCTGTTGTGGGGTGGAGCTAGTGAGCCCTCCCCCAACCGGCCCTCGCTACACCCAGCTCACCCTGTCCGATTGGTTGTGTCCAACATGGTGGCGAGAATCCCACCAATCGGAAGCCTGCTTTCCCTCCCTGTTTTTTTTTTATGACTCGTGACTTTATTCGATTTTTCTCTGTACACATTTGGCCATCACGGGACTTGAGAGCAGACTTCCCTCTAGTGCTGCCGGTGAGTACTGGACCTCCATTTCAAAACCACTTCCCCCCCCAAGAGGGCCATACCTGGTGCTTAGTGCACAGGAAAAGTCCCCTCGATAACCCGCAGCCAGAGCCCCCCCCCCCTCCGCATGCACCTCACTGCTCGAGAACTTGACCCCAGAATCAGGACATGGCACAGTCTACCCGCAGCGCGCGCTACAGCACCCAGTCTGGATTAACACACGCAGGTGCCACACCCCCACTCTCTCCCCCCCCCCCCGCAGAGACCAGCAGGGGGGCTTCCGCTACGGCCGGGGAAAGTATTTGCGCCCTTTAGCTAAAGGATCTGCTTTTATTCCCGACCTCGGATCAGCAGAATCAATGCCCTAACCGCTAGACTCCAGGAACCACTGGTCAGAAGATTTGGGTATATTCCTTTAAGGGTTGTACACTGCAGAACATATTCAAGAATTGCTTTGCACATTTAACGGAGGTGCGCCTTTTTTAATTTGCTTCCAACATTACAGGAAACTCATCCTTTCTTTAATAATGTATTCATGTCCTATATTATGTAAATATTTAAGGGGGGCGGGTGGGTGCTGAGCAAAATCTTGTGAATTTCCCCTCACCTTAATTTACAACCCCTGGGCTTGTGCCAATCAGCCCGTCCTGCCTCTCCTCCACCGCTGGTGGGATCCAACATTAAATCATCTGTGCCACCTGTGTTCCCTCTCCCAGGAATCTCGCATCTTGGTGTTTTTGCTTTTCTGCTGTATGTTGAAACCTAGGCCTTTTCCCTCTTACAGGAATCTCGCATCTAGGCGTTTTTGCTTTTCTGCTGCATGCTGAAACATTTTTTTTTTTTCCTCTTCTGGGAATCTTGCATCTTGGTGTTTTTGCTTTTCTGATGTATGTTGAAACCTAGCCTTTTCCCCTCTTCCTGGAATCTCCCATCTCAGTGTTTACACTTTTCTGCTGTATGTTGAAACGTAGGCTTTTTCCCTCTTCCAGGAATCTCGCATCTAGGTGTTTATACATTTCTGCTGTATGTTGAAACCTAGCCTTTTCCCCTCTTCCTGGAATCTCCCATCTCAGTGTTTATACTTTTCTGCTGTATGTTGAAACCTGGGCCCTTTTAATCTTCCAAGAATCTTGCATCTTGGTGTTAATGATAAAATCAGGGATGTCTGTGTTTTACGCCACAGATGCAGAGAAAAAGGCAACCAACCCTAGGGACATCAGACGATATCCCTTTGAAGCGCTCACAGAAAAACCAGGAAAAAAAGCAAAGCAGGGAAAGCCAATGGTGAACTGCAGTAGAGGATGACCTGCAGAGCCCCACTAGCACAGACCCAGGGTACCCCATGGGTAAATCTGAAGAATAACCCACTACCCCTAGATCCATACGTAAGTACTTACAGCACTAGTTTAACAGAACACAACACAGAGTTAATTGCCTCTATTGTAGGATAATTTACAGGATCTGGCACCCAGGGATTTGCACCCCGCACCAGCGACAACAATAATGACCAAAAAGATACTAATAAGATTTGTCAGGAGGGTGACACACGAGCCAGGAGTGAAAGCACCAGGAAGATTACGGCAGCAGATCTGCGTGGGCTTGAGGGCAAAGCAGACCAGCCAGCAGAGAATTATCTAACGATAAGCAGAACTGTGAAGGTCACCCAAGATGACCCAGACGAAGAGCTGAGGTGGGGTAATGGTGTCACACCACCCTTATAGACGACAAAGGCTTTGCACCTCAAGGGGTTACAACTAGGAGGATACGATGGGAAGACGGCACAGAAATGGTCAGGAAACCATCTTAGCCAGGGCCATCCAGTCCATGCAGTGAGGTAACGGGAGGATGGGGGACAGCCCAGGAAGCACGTTCAGCAGCCAAAAGATGAAACAGGATCTAAGGGATAGGGCACAGTTCGGCCAGTGTGGCACACAAAAAGAAGACACACAAAGGGTTTGGCAGCAACCCAATGAGGCTGGCCGTAAACCTCACCAACAGTCAGTTCCACCCACACAGTTTGTGTATTGGCTTGTCTAGGGCAAGAAACTAGTCAACACCACTATAGCGGATGCAGGGATGGGCTCAGTGTGAGCCCATATTTGCACCACTGGGCTGCCTCTTGGTCTCCCCAAAGACAGGTAAGGCCCAGAGCATGGTTAAGAGTAGGACTTACAAAAATAACATTTATAACCCAATGGCCACCATAATGGGACATTGGGCTACTAACATGCTAGCATTGGCTGCACCCTTGATGAAGCCGAAAGTAAATAATAGCCCCCACCAGCCTACGCTGCAGCACCATAGCGGTGTGATAAAATCACCTTATGGCCATAATTGGCTGCCTAAAAGTCCTCCCTGTTCTAGGAGCCCTCTAGGCTATCATAGGACAACATGGTGAAAAGAGTTGTAATGGCATCAGGACTTTTCCTTCTGTCCACAGTAGTAAATCAAAGGAAGGGTGGTTTGGGAGTTCCATAAAAAGGGAGAGTATAACACCCAAAAATAGAATTCTGCTTGAACACTTGTACAAGACATGAAAGTAATGTCACAGGTGGTCTCATGAACAGACCAACCCTTGAAGATGTTTGAGTAGGGTCTCTCTAAGGTCCATCTCTCACTCTCTGGTCTTCCCCATGTCTCCTTCCACACTAGCCTAGACTTCTTTAAATCCCAAGGTGGTCACGAAAGATCAGTAACCACTTCTTTTTGACTCCCTCTCAGATCTTTTAGGTGGATTCGAATCTGGGGTGTCACAGAAAAAATGATTTTATGAAGTGGTGCCTTCCAGTCAGACTTTACCTCTCACGCTCTTGCACCCCTTGCCATGCTGTTGTTTCCCTTCCTCCTACTCTCCTTCCTCCTCTTCCTCCCACTCCTCATTTACTCTTCCTCCATCTGTCCCTCTGATGTTCTCCTCTATCTCTTCTACTCCTTAGTGCTTCTCTCTGCTCTACTCTCCTCCCCACTACTCTCTTCTACTCTCTCCCATCTACCACTCACATTGCTTTCCCTCTCCACTCCCACTACTCCCCTCTCTACTGCTCTCCCCTCCCTCTACTCTCTACACGCCTTCTACTACTCTCTGCTGTCACTCTACACCCCAACCCTTCTTCTCCCACAGTCACCTTCCTTTCAGCCTCTCAATGGCCTGGTTTACTCACTCTCACATAAGCCATCCTACTCTTACATTTGACCTCAGTTACTCTTTTCACTGCTCTCACCAACCAATAACTCACCTTGCACACACCCTCTGTAATTGTCGTCCCTGCTCCGCTGCACCCTCGTTTCTCAACCTGATCTCTTAGTCCACCTTCTCCTCCCTTTTACCTCATCCAAACAACCCACACTCCTCTGTTCCCTGCGTCCCCTTTTATCCCCCCCATTGGTTCCGGTGCTCACCTGGTTTCCATGGTCAATCTCTGTAAAGCTTTTTCACCAGGTTCGAATCATAGAGGTATGAGGCTTTAAAGGACCTCTTAGTACCGCACCATCGCAAACACAGGCCCACCAAAGCTTTGTAGTGATGGTCGGTGACAAACATAGTCAATTTCAATGTTCTTAATTAGTTGTCTTGAGCGTCCTGTTTGCTGGTCTGCATTGCTTCTCGCTCCACCGGATCAGGGGTTGTCGCTGCCTTTCTTATTGGTAGGTTGTGTGTTCTTTCCTCTGCTGCAAGGACTTCTTGGCTCTGCAGTGGATGAAAGTAAACACTGGCCAGAACAGGACATTGCAGGGCCTACAATTGGCCAGTACCACTTATCAATTGTAGCCAGGCACATGCAGTGGTGACAGGGACTAGAGCCCTGCCAAATCCCTTGTCCCACCTCTGGGGCAAAACTGGCTCTGGCAAACACTGCTGTAGGCCTTCTGGCCCAGATTGAGAGGGGTCCCCATCACCCTTTGACATGCTCAGATCTTACACTGTCACAGTAAGGCAAGCCTTTAGGGGCAGTGACATCTCTCAGTTATTTAGAATGTTAACCAATGGGAAAACCCCCACAATTAAAGCCTGTGCTTATAAGTAAAGGAGCTGCCAAGTTGTTGGTGTTATTAATTCGACACAAGTCGTGGGTGGCTGCTCGCAGCTTGCCCCATTACTTTCCTATGAGCACACTGTATGTCTTTTGGACTCATGGTGTGGCAAAAAAAGCTGTCTAGTGTGGGGTGGACTGCAGTGATGTAGTGTGTGCAGGTGACGCCCACTGGCCACTGGGAAAAAACAGTGTAGGGAATGTCCCAGTGGTTCAGGGGTGAACTAGAACATTCCATACACTGCCTACTGCTGGTTCATTACAGATGCATTGAGGTTGCAGACAAGGGTTTGGCCTGTGCAGTGTCTATAAGGGCCTTTCCGGTGGAACCCTTGCATCCTGGGAAACGTGACTTGGTTGTGCCCGGCAAGTCAAGGTAAGGGACCATGCACGGGTTTCACTCTGGTCCTGGAATGAGTTTTGCACTTTGCCCTTTGATTTGAGTTTAGGAGCAGAGCCGCCTTCTTCCCTGGAGCTCTTCTATTTGCCTTGACTCTGTGCCAGTGTTTGACATGGCACAGATACCCCTATTCCCAGTACTTAATTTGTGGGGGGGGGTTGCCAGGGCTCAGCCCAGGCACTTACTGTCTCAGACTCAGTTTGATTTATAATGTTTTGATTTGGCAACTGCTATTTTAAATACCATTCAGTAGTAGCCACACAACAAGCAACAACAGTGTGCGCTGGCCAGAGTCTCTGCATGCTTGGCCTGCTCATTGTTATCCATGGACCTGGCGATCCAGGTGGGCATGGAAATGCTAAATAGTGTGCACTGGCCTGAGTCTCTGCATGCTAGGCCGGCTCATTGTTATCCATGGACCTGGCGATCCAGGTGGGCATGGAAATACTAAACAGTGTGCGCTGGCCAGAATCTCTGCATGCTAGGCCGGCTCATTGTTATCCATGGACCTGGCGATCCAGGTGGGCAGGGAAATGCTAAACAGTGTGCGCTGGCCAGAGTCTCTGCATGCTAGGCCGACTCATTGTTATCCATGGACCTGACTATCCAGGTGGGCATGGAAATGCTAAACAGTGTGCGCTGGCCAGAGTCTCTGCATGCTAGGCCGGCTCATTGTTATCCATGAACCTGGCGATCCAGGTGGGCATGGAAATGCTAAACAGTGTGCTCTGGCCAGAGTCTCCGCATGCTAGGCCGGCTCATTGTTATCCATGGATCTGACTATCCAGGTGGGCATGGAAATGCTAAACAGTGTGCGCTGGCCAGAATCTCTGCATGCTAGGCCGGCTCATTGTTATCCATGGACCTGACTATCCAGGTGGGCATGGAAATGCTAAACAGTGTGCGCTGGCCAGAGTCTCTGCATGCGAGGCCGGCTCATTGTTATCCATGGACCTGGCGATCCAGGTGGGCATGGAAATGCTAAACAGTGTGGGCTGGCCAGAGTCTCTGCATGCTAGGCCGGCTCATTGTTATCCATGGACCTGACGATCCAGGTGGGCATGGAAATGCTAAACAGTGTGCACTGGCCAGAGTCTCTGCATGCTAGGCCGGCTCATTGTTATCTATGGACCTGGCGATCCAGGTGGGCAGGGAAATGCTAAACAGTGTTTGCTGGCCAGAGTCTCTGCATGCTAGGCCGGCTCATTGTTATCCATGGACCTGACGATCCAGGTGGCCAGGGAATTGCTAGTTATAGATTATAATGGATAACCATTAACTGGAATCTGGCAATCAATCATGGGTGTTTGTGCTGGCCATACCCACACAGTGCTCCTGGCAGCCTGCATGACAATGGTGCAGCTATGCTACTGTAATAATCAGCAGCACGGCCACAACCAGCCAGCAGCACCAACACCGGTCAGGTCGGGGGAAAAGTCACTGTCAAAGAAGAGTTCCCATCATGAGTACATAACTATACACGAAGATTAAGCTACAGCACTTTACAAGCAAGTACATTACTCCAGTAAGGATTCTTAATGAATTTGCTAATACATTTTCTATAGGAGAAAAGCACATTTGCTCGTTTTTCTGTGGATAGATAGTCAACATGTTCCACTTGCCACCGCTGGAATCGCAGCAACATCTTCAAGAATGATTGTGTTTAAAGAAGCACTTACATATATCTCTTATTATTTTCTCTTATGTTGATTGGCATCTATACCCCACACACATCTGACTTGCCTAGTGCATCCATCGCCTGAAATGAGCTGGTGGGAGTTGTAGCTTCAAGCCCAAATATGCTGACATTGTGGGGAGCAGCAGTGGGCTGAGAGTTGCCTGCCCCAATGTGTAATAGGTGTGCTTGAAAATATATGGGCCCCTGGGAATAATTTATTTACAAAAGTAGTAATAGCTACAAATAGGCTGTCTAGGGTTCAGATCACTTGAGACCTTTTTAGGTGAATCATTCCTGTTCCAGTTAATCTCCAAAGGGGGGGGGGAGGACTAGGAAAAAAGAGTGGAAGAACAATTGCTTGAGTCATGTGGAACTTCAAGGAATGAAACAGAGCCCCCAGTGGGATAATAAGATAAGGTGCCCTTACAAGTCAGTGCACACATTTCTTTGAGTTACCCTGCAGTAGCGAAGGCCACTAAAACACTGTTTTAAGGGTCAGCAATTTCATGGAAACGTCTCTGAGAGGTTCAGAGGGTGATGTTTGCAATGTTCCTAGCACCAGAGACAGATTCCAGGAGGAAGCCTTGATATCGGGGCAGGTCTGGATACTCCTGTCGGAAGACTGTTGACCAAGTTGAGGACCTCCTGGTCCGCAGTCCCAATGTCCTGAAATGTGTGGATGGCTGCCTACTGAGCACTCAGGGTAGAGTCAGCCAAGCTCCTTTCAACCCCTCCTGTACAACTGAATGATGCAGGGTACAGTGCCTTAGTTGGGGGAGATCCCCCTTATTAGTATACCAGCCCTGGAAGTTACCCTAATGCCCGTCGTAAGCCTTCAGGGTTAAAGGACTGGTGCCTTTCCAAATGGGGATGGCTTATTCATGGAAAGCACCCTTAAGTTGCAAGGGGAAATACTGGGGCTACTGCATTTCCAACAGAAGCAGGAACCAGCCTCGGCGAGTCCAGAATAGTGCCATTAGGAACACCTCCGCTGCGGAGTCCCTGATTTTCAGAGCTACTTTCAGAATCCTGGGTTGAGGCGGGAAGACATAGCGGGAACCCCTCGGCCAGACTGCTGAAGTTGCATCATGATGCCCGGCTCCAATGGAGGGGTATCAGAAAAAGAACTAGGGCACGTTGGCATTTGGCAGGGAGGCAAACGGGCCCACACTGGGATTTGTGAACGTCCTGCAAAGGGTGCAGGCATCTTCCTCACTCAGTTCCCACCCTGCAGAGGGGGAGCACCCTGTTCAACCTGCTACTTTGTCCCAGCCCCTCATGTGAACAGCCTTCAATGACAGAAGATTCAATTCTGCCGAAGCACCCTGATCCTGCACCAGGAGACCCAGAGGCCTAGAGCCGCCATGTCTGTTGCTATAGGAGACCATTGTCCTGTTGTCTGTCCTTGGTACCATTGTCTTCCCTTTGATGTATGGTGAGAATAAATGCCGGGCACGGGCACCACCACCAATTCCCTCCAGTTGGAGGAACAGGCTGCTTCCTGATCTGTCCACGACTGGTTGGTGCGATTCCGCAACACGGGTCCCTATCCCGTCCTGCTGGTGTTTGGCGTCGGAATGGTTGGGAGGGACTGACTTTGGGGAACCCCTGTTTAGGTTGTTCAATTGCACCCCCAGTTTCACTGCCGCAGTGACTGGAACCACCGCCCTGAAGTCCTGCGACTTATCGTTGCAGTGTCTGTGAAGGTGTAGCAACAATGGCTTCATATGTAGGCTATCCCATTGGAGCAGGTATACACAGGAGGCCATGTGTCCCTGAGCCCTGGGGAAGTCCCTTGCAGATCCATACTCCTCGAGTAGGAAGTCCCACAGGGTTCTCTCTCTGGAGCTTTATCATCCTGTCTTCTGGTAGCATTACTCTCCCAGGCTCTGTCCAGGAACGTGCTCCAATATCCTGGAGAATCTCAGATAGAAGGAGCTGGGATTTTGTCCAGGTGATAAGAAATCCCACTGATTCCAGCAACCTGCAAGTCAGGGCTACCGGCTGTGTCAGCGACTCTCTTGATGGAGCTTTGAGTAACCAATCATCCAAGTGCAGGAACCCTATGTCTCTGCATGCAATCGTTTTGAAGATTCCTGCTATCAGGAATTCAAAATGATTGCATGCTGGAACATAGGGATTATTAAGTAATAGAAAAGGGGTTGCTGTCAAGGGAGGATGATACCGCACATGCAAGTACTGGGACGATGAAGATCATGACTATGAGCAGTGCAGATTACCTGTAAGTAATTGGATCATATTCGGCTTGAGCCAGAAGGAGGGGTCCAATCCTGGTGGTGTTACAGCTCCCCCAAAAAGTGTCCCTCTGTTTAGCTCCTATATTACCTGTGCTGGGTAATTCCCTCAGCCTTGTGTTTGGAGTTCTGGAGTAACTGACCCTTATTCCCAAACCCCTTTGCGGTAAACCTGGTAGCGTGTCCACAGGCAGGCAGGGCGGTGTCGGATAATGTATGTTATGTTATCTGTCCTTTTATAGTGCACCCCCAAAGTGATCTTAAAGTGCTGACTCCCTGTCTGTGGGTGAGTGAGTTTTGAGCCCTTCCGCAGCATAATAGTTAAACATTTCAATAAATGAGTGGGCACACAAACGAGTCTATAAAAAGCTGCTTCGTCTACTGTGTATATGGGTGAACAGGCTGCAAGTTACATCTAAGTAAAGTGTTTTACAACGTTGTTTATAGACATTTCTATTTATTTAATTATGTATTTTATTTAATTAAAATTACAAGGAAAACGATGCCTTTTTGGCACAAAAATGCTTACACAGCTTTTTACCATTCATCCCCAGAGCAGAGGACCAGTGTCCTTAACAATGGTTGAGAGGATGTAGATGTTCGACCCGATGATGCAGGGTGTGTAGATACATGAATCGGGTACGAGGACAATAGAGCCTGATATAGGAACGGGATAGTGGAGGAAGTACACATTTTTAGGATGAAGGTGTGAGGCAGAAGTGCCTTGGGGTTGTTATAGAGTGGTAGGGGGGAAGAGAACGGACAGATGTGGTCGCGTAGAACGCTATGCGAGTGTCTCCTCAGAAAGGAAGACAGCTAGGAGGTTGGATTTAAATAGAGTTGAAGCAGTGCAAAGAGGGAGAGGAAGAACATTGCAGACTAAGGAAGCAAGGAGAGGAAGAGGGCGGAAACAAGAGGGAGCACAAGGGGCACGGGAGGTGGCCAGGAAGTTTGCTGAGGATGATCATAGGAAGTGAGGGGGAGAGAGGGGGGTGAAATGGGCTGATAGGTAAGATGGGGCAAGTCTGTGTATAGTTTTCAAGATGATGAGAATGAGTTTATACTTTGCCCTCCGTCTCATAGATCAATAACCAACCTATCTGACGAAGGGCTGTGGAGGTGAAGTGGGGAAGGTTGAATAGTGTTCGGACAGCAACGTTGAGTAATTTGCCGAGAGGTGAAAAAGCATAGCTGGGAAGGCCACAGAGAAGACTGGCACAGTAGTCAGATTGAGAGAGTACTAGAGAGGAGATTAGGTGCTTAGCAGTGTTGAAGGGAAGAAGATGTCATATTTTCTTGATGTTGAAGAGATGAGGTCTGGCTGCAGTGGCAGATTTGGAGATGAAGAGCGAAGAAGCTTTGAGATGGTTCGAAGATGACACTAAGGTTGCGAGCAGAAACGGAGTAGGGAAGGTAGTCAGGAGAGAGGAATAGGAGATGGGAAGATGAAGAGATAGCCTGCTTGGATGGGAAGAAGAGAGATGGGAAGTAGAGCCATTGCACATGATCCCATGTGGTGTCAAGGCTCAAAGACCAATGAGAAACCTGAAAGACAACGTTGAAAAGCCGTCATGGAGTGATACAGCCGGCATGGAGTGATACAGCCGGCATGGAGTGATATGACATCCACCCATAGCATGATATTCAGAAAACCCAAAGATAGTATAGTATATGCAGAATGGGAACAGTGGACTTACTGGGGTATTTAAAGTTGTATGTTCCCCCTCAGATCATGCCCATCGATCAATTCCATCGAAACTAGAAAGAAGGAGCTACTTTCCAGCTACTTGCGCTGCTACCATTTGCACTTTACATACGTTTATTCACGGTTCATGTATTTTGGTTTGATATTATTGTATGTTCATTTTGTTTTGTGTTTTTGTTGGTAGCTCATATACTCTACATTGTTGGAGATTGTGCATGTTACTAAAAGGATATGTATAATTATTCTAAATAATAGCCTTCATACACTGATGTAATTTGCCCTCCCCCACCCCCGTGTTGAAGGTCCCTCTTGGGGGCTCACCTACCTCACGATTCCTCACAGGGTTGGACATGGTCTTAGAGCAGACTTCCATGTTCTATAAGAATTTTGGAAGTTCAGCGTAAATACATAAGGAAAATATTGCTGGTTTCAGAACAGGACTGACCAGCCCACTACACACCTGTTAGGACTGTTTGTGGCACTAGGTGTCAGGGATCACTGCCTACGCCTATGTTTCTGCTTGTTGTGGTTATCCTGACCTTTCTTTTAACTTCTCTTTTGTGTTCACTTATCTTCTGCCCGCCTATGGTAATGCTGGTCACCAGAAACGTACATCACCACCGCGCTCTTCAAGACGCCTGTTCTACAGAGGCACAGATCTTCATGGCGGACACCAAGGAACAGCGTATCCTGAACTACGTGCTGCAGAACGCAGTTCGAGGGGACCCTCAGAGTGTCATTGATGCCATCGACAAGTACTGCGGCGAGAAGGAGTGGGCGATGCACGTGGGGGACGAGAAAGGTACCTGGTCTCAGGAGTCGGTGGGGGAGCAACTGACTGCAGTGGCAGAGGCAGCTTTCGGTGCCAGGGACCGGATAGCTCTTGAAGGGGTATCATAATTCTAAATGATTCATGGGTGACCTCTCATGGGTGACCTCTCATGGGTGCGGAATGTTTTCAGTGGAGGAGCCTAAATATTTCCTCAGATTAGTGGGCGTGCCCAGGCATAGTGACGGATCTCAAAATAAATAAGTAGCCTTGAAGTGTGCCACTCGCCCACCTGAGATTTTGTTGAAATGTTTGCATATGATGCAAATGTCAACGGGAGAATTCAGAGCGACCCATTACTGCGCTTTTGCACCGTTCAAAAAGGCCAACTCCCATTACACTGAATAAGGGGGCAGGGCTTGTGGGGGTGTCCCCCGCTCCCCTTATTTGGTGTACATGGAGAGAGGGGGACTATAAAGTAAAATTAAAAAAAGAAGGGAAGGAACTGATGCCGCAGGGACAGAGATGTGTCGGCGGCCACCGCCGGAAGGTAAAGTGAGCGGGGGGCGGGTGGCAGCTCCATGGCAAAGTGATCTACGTGATCACTGCGCCGCGCCGTAATGGAAGTCGCACATTTTCAGAAACATGCTGTAAAAAACTATACAATGTGCAGTTGTATCTCCAGGGAAAGAAAACAAACTCCAGTACATTTCAAGATTCATGGCCAGTATGTATGGAGTGAATCTCCCCCCAAACAAAACCAAAGAAAAATACTGATTTAGACCACCCTGAGTGGTCTTTCTAAATCAAACTGTCAAGCCCCTACACACAGGGGCTGACCGGCACGGCCAGATGGGGATGTCGTTGGAGAGAAGTAAGTGTAGTTTCAGTGTTGTTAGTGTGTGTGTGTTATTGTGAGTGAGGGCGTGCGTGTTTGTACTGGAGAAGAGAGCGAATGTTTGTTGTGGAGTAGGTGGAAATATGTATTTGCGTGACTGTGGGAGAGGAGAGGGAATGTGTTGAACTGGGAAGGGGGATGGTGGGTGATGAAAGGGTTTGGGCTGTAAACCCCCTAATTTTCTAGAAATCCAGCAGGTGAGGGTGGGGGCGGGCTCGACTTTCCAGGGGTATGATATGATATGATATGGCATTTGTAACGCGCCTATACACAAGTGTTTCAAGGCGCGGTGGATTTCAAGGTGGATTTGTTCAGAATGCCATATTTCTGCCTTTTAAAGGCCACACAAAATCAGTCTTTTTTTGTGTTCGGCCTTTAAAATGCCATAAAATTACATAGAAGCGACCAGTCATGTTGCTTAATATTTTCAGTTGAGGTGCCCAAATATTTCTGCAAATTAGCGTGACTGATGATGCATTCTGCAGCATATTTGAGAAAAAGAGGTAAAAAGCCATAGTAACGCATGAATAAATCCAGTATATTACATGCCACCAACAGTGCACTACACAGGAACACTTTACACCATTTTCATGAGGCTGCAGCCACAACATATCTATGCCAGTAATGGTCATTGTAACTCTCTTGCATGAAGTTGCTGCCACAACCCATCCTCGCAATAATGGTGACTTTAAATCCCATGCACGAGGCTGCTGCCACAATCTGTCTGTGTCAGTAATTGTCAGTGTAAATGACTGACAGGACATGAAGCTGTTGGCACAAAATCTCTGACAGTAATGGTGACTAAAAACTCATGACTGAAGCTGGTGACACATCCTATCTATACCAGTTTTGGCCACTGCCACAATCTGTTTTTGCCAGTAATTGTCCCTGTTTATCACATACATGAAACTGCAGGCACAACCCATCTATGCCAGCACCTTCTGCAAGGGATTTAAAGTGACCAACCATACAAGCATATTCACACACACGCATGCTCGAAAAGCACTCATGTACACTTACACTTACCCCTAGGTCTGTTTTCTGCTGTCTTTCCTTGGCAGCAGACAGAGGTGCATGGGGGGGAACTACACAATTACAGACGTGTAGGCCAGTGCACCCCAGAAAAACTCAGTGCGCACCGGTGCCGAGCCATTGAGCAAATGGTGGTTGCCAAGCAATCCTGCATAAGCGGTTCCCATGCAGGTATTTTTATTTCTTTTGAACATCAGAGCTGGCACTCATTTAGTGCCAGCACTGCATGTGCGAGCCCTATGGGAGACAGGAGTGTGCACCAGACACCATGGGGAGGCTAAGGGGAGTGACTGATCTCCCTATCCCCCCCCCTCTGTCTCCACCCCTAACTAACTCCATTGGGAGAATGAGATGTGAGCTGATGGACACATGTCTAAATGCTCAGTTTGTAGTTTTATTTTGCACACGTTTTTATATTATGTAAGGTAGTGAGTTAAGCGCTCACCTTAGAGATCAATGTGCATCCCGTCAGAGGTGTCACCCCCTAACCAGGTCGACTCAGCCTTTCATCTGCCCTTGGTCGATTCATTGGGTACCATTAATTTGGTTATTTATGCTTCTATTGAATTAAAAGTGCCTTGAACGTATCTTATAATCGGACCTGCAGGATTTGTTTCAGAAACATGGTGGGCTTTGTGAAGGATTGTAACCGGGCGTCGCACACCGGATCAGGACTCTTGCCCTTAGTCTAGGACGTAGTGCTCAATTAGAATACTTTCTCTTTATTTTCTACGAATTCGAATTGAGCCGATACCCAACCTGTCTGGCACCCCTTTTTACAAATACCCTGGTAACAATGGACAAAATCTCTGACAGTAATGGTGACTAAAAACACATGCCTGAAGCTGGTGACACATCCTATCTATGCCTGTTTTGGCCACTGCCACAATCTGTGTTTGCCAGTAATTGTCCCTGTTTATCACATACATGAAACCGCAGGCACAGCCCATCTCTGCCAGTACCTTCTGCAATAGCGGTTCCCATGCAGGTATTTTTATTTCTTTTGAACATCAGGGGTTGGCACTCGTTTAGTGCTAGCACGGCATGTGCGAGCCCTGTGAGAGACAGGAGTGTGCACCAGGCACCATGGGGGAGCTAAGGGGAGTGACTGATCTCCCTACCTTACCTTACGCCCCCCCCCCGTCTCCACCACTAGCTGACTCCATTGGGAGGATGAGATGGGAGCTGATGGACACATGTCTAAATGCTCAGTTGGTAGTTTTATTTTACGCAAGTTGTGTAAGGTAGTGAGTTAAGCGCTCACCTCAGAGATCAGTGTGCTTCCCGTCAGAGGTGTCACCCCTAACCAGGTCGACTCAGCCTTTCATCTGCCCATGGTCGATTCATTGGGTACCATTGATTTGGTTATTTATGATGCTAGTGAATTAAAAGTGCCTTGAGCGTATCTTATAATCGGACCTCCAGGTTTTATTTCAGATTCATGGTGGGCTTTGTGAAGGATTCTAACCGGGCGTCACACACCGGATCAGGACTCTTGCCCTTAGCCTAGGATTTGGCACTCAATTAGAATACTTTCTCTTTATTTTCTATGAATTCAAATTGAGCCGATACCCAACCAGTCTCACAGCCCCTTTTACAAATACCCCAGGTCACAATGGACCATGAACCAGGCCGGTTGGTGGGAATACAATATTTATTTATTTTAATTTCAAAGGAAACCACACAATTTTTATATTGGGCAGCAATCACCAATGCGGTGATAATTACAATGAAAACTACTGAAATACACTTGGGTAGCCTTCTACAAGAACTTATCCAAAGCACAAATGAATAGGAGCACTTTTTCAATTAGGACAGATAGCACCCAAGTTAAGGTTTCCCTCTGCAATGTACCCTCAACCCAAAATTACTCGAAATCTGAGTGGATAGCAGCAGCTAGTCAGGGATATGAGGCAGCAAACAGAATCAAAATCCGACTTCCCCTCACAAAATAAGAGGCAAAAATGACACTCAGATTTTAACAAATAATACATTTTTATGTGTGGTTAAATAATGATGTACATATGTTTTATCACAGTATCAGGGATGTTATATCACTAGCAGCTATCAGGTAAGGTATCACAAAAGGCATACAGTTCACAAAGGAGGTTGAAATCGAGAACACAGTACAGTCAAATCACACATGGAAAAGTTGAATTTTTCTTTTTCACCTTTAAATGTCAAAAACCTTTTTTTTTAAACGGGTGAACAACACAGATTCGGAATGAGGTTTTTAGGCTGGGTGATAGTTGCACATCACAGGGACAATATAGAAGTGAAAGAGTGACTATAGCTGAAGAATATAATGAGATTTTCAAGGTGGAATGAGGTTCAATTTTAGGAAAATAGAGCAGTTAAAAAGAGGAAATCCGTTTTGAAAGAAAAAGGACAAGTTTTACTTACACTAGATTGAATGGCTAGAAAAGAGGAACACCACCCATGAATATAAAAGTTACACTGCAGTTGTAACCATTCACACAGTGTACCCCTTTTCTTCAGGAAAAATGTATTTATTTAATCAAAATATTGCTAAGGACTTATGATCTATGATCTGATCTATGCGAGACAGAAATGAATCGAAAAATTGTGCTAACACTAGAAAATCAAGGACAGGGTGCACAGAGAATTCTAACAGTCTTAAACAAGTTACAAAGGCAAGGATAGGATTTCTTAGGGAGTAGAACAAAGACAGAGTATCAAGATGGGGTAGACTATGTGTTGCTATGGGATGGGGGAAATACTCACAATCAGCACTGGAGTTTGGAATTTGAGACATCCAACCGGGTTCTCGACTCAAAAGGTTCTGGTCATAGGATAGTGGGTGCTCCTTAAAGCAATTAGCTGGGGAAGTCTGGTCACTGGATGATGGAAAGGATACAGCGGGCATGCAGGAAGTGGGCAAAAAGCCAGTCTGGTCACAGGATCTTTCCCAAAAGGGTATCACAGCTTTCCCCTTTGTTATTGGGATTTTAGTGGAGTTTCTGGATCAATGACCTTGCTGGGATAGGATCAGCTATTCTTTAGCCTTGCTGGGATAGGATCAGCTATGCTTTGGCCTTGCAGTAGAGTCTGGAATCTTGCAAAGGTCGATCTGGAATGTCAGGATATGCCGGTGCTGGAGATTCAGGAGATAGTCTGTCCCTGCCTCTGTCAGCCTCTCTTATTTATAAGGCATGGTGACATCATAGGATTGTACGATGGGGCAGGTTTAGGCTGGGCATGCCTCTAACAACTGGAATGGTCAGGGGGGATTGGTACCACCTTGCTGTCAGCCAGTTGGGTTTCAGGGGCATGATATCAGATTTATGATGTGTGCTTTACAATGCATAGGATCATCCCACAGTTACTTTTGCTAAAATCAGCCTTTAACATAAATTACACATTTGTTCAGTTGTGGCACTTTAATAAATTACATAGGCAGATCACATATTTCATGCAGAGCATTGCAGTCCAATTCTCACATTTGTAGGACTTTGTTTCATCCGTCTAATAGTTTTACGTGGTTTTTCAATGAAGTTACTTTACCTAAAATTCTATAACTTTATACATGTGTATATATAGTCATAAGGCATGTGAATATTTAATTTCAAAGTAGCATTGTATGCACTTTCCTCAGAATTTCCAATTCTCTGCCATTTCTGTCCACAATATGCCAGTGAAGGCTAACACGTCTTGTTTAAAAGCCACAAACATGACACTTAAACTGTACAACTTTTACATTTCTGCGCTGTCCAGTTACAGAATTAACAGTCTTAAAAGTTTATTCATCAAATAGTATTTTGAGACAGATGGGACTGCCTTTGTCCTCCAAATATGGTATGTCTTTCCAGGCTACCACCAACTGTCAATTCAGCCCAGGGTGGTCATGGGGGTTTTCCAGTTTGATTGAATGTTTATTGCCACTTCCCCACTTCACACCTCGGTGTCCCAGAATCTATTGTCTCAGCCTGGACCACAGAAAAAAGTCTGACGAGCGTGTGATATTTCTTACTCTTGGGCATTCAAAGTTTTCAAAGGTAGTAATTAACATGCATGTGTCCCAAAGTTTTATGGTGGCTCCTTTTGGGGGAAGATCTCAGTTTAGCCAGCAGAAAAACCTGTTCTGGAGCTTCCTCAGTCTTTTAAAC
Organism: Ambystoma mexicanum; assembly: GCF_040938575.1. Classification (NCBI taxonomy): domain Eukaryota; kingdom Metazoa; phylum Chordata; class Amphibia; order Caudata; family Ambystomatidae; genus Ambystoma; species Ambystoma mexicanum. The sequence goes on from NC_090932.1 coordinate 1,608,396,690, forward strand.
AGGTATTTTTCTTATTTTGCAAAAGCACATTTAAACGTGAAATCTGCTGGGCTGACCATTTCAAGAGGTTCTCTCTTCCTTCGTAATTTCCCACATAATTTTGCAGCCATAATCAATTTCTCTCATACAGCAATCTGTTTAAGACACAGTCCATTGAAATTGACATATGCCCTTAGAGCTAGGGATCTTTTGAAGCAGTGGTTTTTGACATTTTGCAGCCCAAAAGTCAAGTGTTTTTCTGTGCAGCTGAAAGTAAAGCTTCTGTTGATTTCCTGGATCTGGTCTGACACAGCCTGCCATTCAGGGATAATGCCCTCTTCTGATGGAGCACAATCTGAATATGGATGGGCATGGCAGGGCCTCACTGATAAAAGCAGAGTAATGTAGGACAGATGAAAAGGGCATCAAAGCGGCATCATTTTAAATCTAAAATATTTCCCTTTTTCAATGGGAAATGTGGGCTAGAAGCAAAGCAGCGCTGCTTTTTCACCCCGCTTCTATAGTACACACCAGAACACACCCTGGCAGCCTTTTCCCAGGGTGCTCCCTGTTCCCACTTGCCCAATAGTGCTTGGCAAACAGTGCAGCCACCCTTTTGTAGCTGCTAAACGCAGTTTTGATGCGAGGCAGTGGTGCCCAAAGGAGCTAGCGCAGCAATTCTGTTGGTTTTGCTGAAGTGCAGCTCGGTTATGGATAAGAATTCTGCTGAGTGGGTCGATGTATCCCACAGCTTGAAGAAGGTATACCACTAGAAACCCAAAACAAACCAGTAGATCCCCTGTTTGGCATCTCTATGTTTGAAAGGAATGGTGCATTGTAATCATGTTTACCATGCTTTCTGTTTTGGGCGGCCTCATGCACACATACAGACTGAACACCAGAGGTGGCCGTACGGGTTCAGGGTTAACACATTACTACTTTTTTTAAGGTTCCATCCCTCCCTCTTCAACCATGGTCACATGACCTTCCCCATCTTCTCTGTGCCCCCCTGTCACGTGTCTCGTGACAGTCCGTGGAACAACGTAACATCTCCCCCCAAAATAACAATGTCCTACCCTATTTCTTCAATCCACCCTCGGGGTCGTTTTATGGTCTGGCAAAGTCTCCCATCAGCACTTGAGCGTCCATCACTGCGTTCAAATCCTCCCTCTGCCGCAGATTCTTCTTCCTCTCCAGTGTATCCAGAAACCTCTTTTTCTGCTGTCCCGTCGTCATTATTGGTTCCCAGTTCTTCGGTAGGTTCTCCCCTTACTCTTCGAAACTATGAGCCGGTTCACTCGCTTGTCAGCTCTTGCCTCCATGATCATGGCTCCATTTGGTCTGTGACAGTTAGTGGTCAGGGTCAAAAGGTGGCATGTCCTTGTGGGTACAAAAAACACATGTGAAGAGGTGCACAACTGAATCAATCAATACAGTTAAGGGAAACTCAAAGTATTACATCTTTAAATGATTTTCAGGTGAAACAGGGTAAGGTCCCCTGACCATACAGGATCTCCGAAAAACAGTGACAAGAAAAAACAGCTATTAGAAATAAGCAGTTGTTTCCAACATGTGATTCCCAAGTGCACCGGTTTGTGTGTTAAATCTTACAATAGAAATAAACAATAGACAGTTTTACAGAACATATTTGTGTTACATTCCATTGTACATTTGTATACAAAAAAAGGACCTTCACGTAAATTGCAGTCATTCACATTTAACTACCGGATTGTAGAGGAGGAGCCAAGTACCCCCACTCCACCTGCCCCGCCTAGATTACCTGAAAAGTATGAACCAAAGTAGGTGATGTATACTGAACAGTTGAACCAGCAAAGAGAAGAGCGTGGGCTCTGTGAATTACCTATAAGAATACCTATACCTAAGAGAATAAGGGAGCTAAAGTACCCATTGAGGAAACCATACTTGCATCCAAGACAATATGATGGCCATTTGAATGAGATTCTTGAAGAAGCCAAGAAACTGAATGACCAGGATGAATGGTGACGACAGACAAAGTTGATTCGACACCGATATACAAAGATAACCAGACCAGGGAGGCAGACGATTTATAAAGAACAAAGAAATACCAAAGATAAGTGACATTTTGGGATCAAGATGAAGAAACTTATGCCACGAACCTGATGAAGATACTTAGTCAGTTTAAACGTGTACAGATGCAATAAAACGCAAACAGCATAGCAATCGTGTAGCTAGCCACATGCTTTTAAATAGATTAGACCGCAGCAAGCGCCAACATATACATATATACCTCTATAGATGCATATGGACAAGTAAAGGATGGATGTTTCCACTACGTATGAAGCGGTACTGAACAATGCAAGAAGGCCTCATTTTAGTGTCGCAGATGAGAAAAGCAATTGAATTAAACAGAATAAAAGTTCAGCTAAGGAGTTCACTGAGCCAAGACAGCCACGGCCTTATCAAACTGGAATTAGCTGACATTGGATACAATTAACGTAAAAGAACCGAAGCACCTGTTCAGAGAGGTCAAGCAAAAACAAAAGTCGTCAGAGGGCTATGGAAAATAAAATCAAATGCACAAAAAGATTCAATTTCATGGTGTCCAGTAACGTGAAGGAAGAAAGTTGGACGAGCAAGATGATCACACCTACGCACGGAAGACAGGTTGTGCTCATACTTCTTAAAAACGCTCAGAGAACAGTACAGACTCGAGGCCAACTTCAAAGCACTAATTGACACTGCACCATAGAGGTGAGGATGGATGATATTTTAATTAGTGAGAAGCTGGTGCAAAGACAAGCTCACCCGCACCTGGTTGTTCAGTCTGTGTGCTGCTAACGTAGATAGGAAAAATACTGACAGGGTTGGAGTCAACCAATTGTAGGGGAGCACGTAGTTGGGGGTCCTATAGTTTGTGTAGCCAATGAGACGTCATACATTTAGTGATGTTCATAGTGCCCATTTTGAAGGGAGGGCTTAGTTGCCCCACCTGATAACTATCCAATTACCTCTCTCTGTTACTCCATACAGATATAGAACCTCTGTTTAAATATTCACTTAGAACCAATCCCACTTCCCGATAGGTTTTTGTAGTTTGCCACGTAGGATGACGTTGGTAATGACGCAGGTCAAAACGTCGATTATGACCAGTTATGGATATAAGAACCCAACATTTTCATGAAGTAGTTAGAGTCAGAGTATCGAGCGTTTGCTGATGTTCGTTGTACTCCCTGTTTTAGATACTTAACATTAAAACAGACAAACTTTTGCCAAACTATTTGTGTCGTCTTGATTATTGATGCATGAATAAAATCTGCATCCCCATCTATCTCAAGGGTACCGCTACTCATCTTAAAGGGCTGGAAGCCTTCAGTTCACATGGTAGCAGAGATTAGATGGTTAGATAAGATAAGCCATCGGCGAGTCTCAGCAATATCACACAACCTTTGCCATTCGGCTAACAGGACGTGAAGCACCCCATAGAAGTGGTTAGAATAGGTAACTCCTTGCAAGGGACGGTTTGACAGGACCCCTATTTTAAGATAGAAACCCCTCCCACATCTACGCAAAGCGGATCAGAAAGCGGCTTGAAAAGGCGGTGATCCTGAGGGTCCGAAGACGAAAAACATGCGAACGGTGAGTGAATAGACCAAAGAGTGTGGCAAAGGGATGCATGCATAGTAAATAACAGAGTAACAGAGGGAGGCGGGATAAAATATAATGCAAGGGTAAGAGTGTAATATATATGGGAAACAAGATAGTGTTGCCAAGTAATATATAAAGAAAAATAGTTGCGAGTGTAGCCACGCTATGAGGATACGCCCTGTTCCTAGGCTTTAAAGAGTGCTAGCCGAAGCTTTAATTCAGAGCCCATTACACGGGACATATAGAAGACGAGACTGATTAAAGGCAGTCTTAAAGGAATTAGCTTAAGTTCCAAACTGGAGCAGGTGTAGAGGGTAAGGCGAGTCTTAGGAAAAGATTGCGAGTAAGATATGTAGCAGGTCAAGATTGTCTGTTTGTTTTATGTGATTGAAAGAAGTGTAATGACATCAGAGTTGAAAGAAGAAAGCGTGAAGTTGAGATGCGAAAACTAATTGTTTTATAATTGAACTTTGATGGTTGTTTTTTAGCAAGATTAAAGTAAAAAATGGTGTTGTGACAGGTTTGGAGCTTGCGACGATTGGTGCTCGCTCATAAGTGTATTTTGATTGAGAAGTAAATTGGAAAAATTGGAACTAAAGCATAAGCGAGTGGTAGTAAAGAGACAAGTGAAGGTTCGAAATGGAAGAAGTTACTCCATTAGTGCATTTCTGCAAACAGCTACCGAAGCATGCGCTTAAACATAAACAATACAGTGCAGAGTGGGTTAAAGGAATAGTGCGCTGAAAAATGTTATTGTCCCGAGCGTTCGGGCATGTGTTTTTAATCATACGTTGATCGACCATATAAACATTTCCTGTGCACCTTACCGTAGTTTTCCTCACTTTTACACATGCGAAATCAGGCAGCAGGGCGCGGCCATCTTGCGCTAATCTTATTGGTTGCTGCATCACCTTAAGGTGAACTGCCCTGGTGGCACTAAATCATATCCCCCGCCCATGCAGCTGACATCACCATTCCAAGCGATATTCTCCGCCTATCTCCATGGCGTTACTGGGCAGCGTAGCCAAATGCGCCCAGTCATCATATACGTGTTCACGTCAGTTGACGCAGAACCTGGAATATCAACACACATCCTCTCACAACACAGCCCGTCCCAATTTTGAATACAAAACATTATTTTTAAAGGAAACCGCAATACTCTGCAATTTATAATGTGCTTTTATTTCACAATAAACACTCCGAGAACATCCACCGATTTCCATATTCAACCACATTGGTAATTTCTTTCTTTGTTCTTGATCCACAAATGTTTATCGTGAGTCACACAGTGTTCCTTTGGGTATAAGAAGTGCATTGGAAGCACCGTGAATGGCAAGGCTTCAGCATCAGCTTGGCGCTAGACCACCGCAAACAATGTCAGGTTGCTCCTTATCGCTGGTACCGCAAAAGGGCATATCGGCCCGGGGCGATCGTCCCAAAACAGCGTGATTGTAATCCAGCCATCTAAGTGTATCTGCAGCTGGCGGCTGAAGAAACCATCAATTGGTATCTGGAACTGATGACATTCGCAGAATGGGTGGATGTAGCTTTGTAGAAAACATAACAGAAATGTGTCTCAGTAGCCGTTCTTTATTCTAATTTATCAATTTACCCATTAATTCTGCACCGTGTGAAAATTAATGATGAACACAAATACGAAACAATGGAAACGCAGAGAAAACATCATGGAAAGTTGGAGTCTACGATGTGCTTGAGAGGTTAGTGTTATGGAGTATGTTTAGCTCGCAATGGGATGCGGAAGCTGACGAAAGAATTCAAAGTACACATAGACAGCATTTTAACTGAATATTAGCGTAGAATTTGGCATTGGTGGAACCTGGGGGAACCTAGATGTGGACTACATGCATTTCGGTGCTGGACTGCCCATGTGCCCGGGACAAAGACAAGTACACACAGGTTGTTTTTGCATGTCGTTGCAATATGCCACAAACAACAACCCATTGCAATGTAAGCCAGCAATACTTGTCAGAAAATGAAACATCGACTTGTTCGTCTATAAACCCGTCTACAGTAAAACGTACAGAATATTCAGCATTTCCATTTTCTCGGCATAACGCAGAGTGTCAGTTCAGATCAATGCATTTTCATAAAATGAAATTACATGTTCCTTTGTCCAGTTTTGGAATGGTGAACCTTATCACATTTGACAGTATTACACACCTTCCTTCATTCATTCCATTCCGAATCCTCCCTTTCTTCCAAGGACGAAAAACAATCGAACCTTCTACTGTGTAGGATGCATGGGTGTGCACAGCTCACAAGCAAAATTCAAACACAGAGACCTTCAGTCCCCTGGGAGCGAATAGCCCTGCAGACCAATGTGGCATGTGAAATATTTTTGAAAAACAAACAAATTGTTTGCTGGCATCCATCAATGCTGTGGGAAATTTCTAGTGATTTACTTTTTTAATGAAAACAGTTGGAAGTGAACTAAGTGCCTTATTTTAAGAGTCCCTCTGTTGAACTGCTCACTCTCCCAGCACCTTGCACAGCCAGCCCCCACTACCTGTCAGCTAAGCCCGTCTTCTGTTCTCACAGCAATGCAGCAAATCATTTTTGCAAGTAGCGAGTTCCGGGTACTGACAAAATGTGCTCGTAGGAGAATGTCGAGCAAGCCCTGCTCCAACCTTAGTGCACAATCCATCTCTGCTCACTGACTCATGCCATCTCCAACCCCCTCCTGCCAGGCTGCGGTCCCCTGAACTAATGACCCCTGTTCCCTTTGAACGCATCTGGTCCCCAGACCCTACCCCTGCATCACCTAAAATTCACCTCCCATATACCTATTCAGGGGTGGTCATATATTTTGGTAACTCTGACACCTACCTCACTGCGTTTGAAATCGTAAGACTCCAAAGGCTGCAAATCAAAGATCAGACCCTCTGATAAGGCATCCGATAGCAAAGACCCCTAACACATGCCCCCAAAAAAATATAGGTCAGAATGCACCTATTTCTGACCAACAACCCCCTTTCATGCGTTGTTTTGCTTACAGTCAGTTGTTCTTGTGTGCCAAGTTTCTTATCTAGCCTAGGTCTCATCCCTTTTGTGGGACACATATTTATTCAGCTATTTGGACACGTGCTTGGTAAGGCAACTGCAGAACCCCAAAGTTGCTTTCATGCTGATATCCATCTGACCCTCCCCCGATTACTGAAGGACCCACAATAGCTTGACGAAAGCGGAAAGTGTGAATGCAGAGCATTACGCTGTCTGGCATCCTCCAAAAGGCACTTCTTGCAAAAACAAATGGGCAAATAGGATAGATTTCAAAAGACAATTTGAATGCTTTATTTGGACACTTCATATAAACATTGTTGGACAAATAAATAACTGCTAATCATTTGAACCAGGAAGTGAACTGTTCCACGAGGTCTGCATTTGGTGGACAGGGCACGTTTGCAATGTTTTGTGGCAATGTATGTGTCCTAGGAACAAAATCGTGAGCGATTCCATGAGTATGTATGCCCAACACAATCTAAGTGAGATCTTCCACAAAATCGAATACCATTTCCTGGTATATTGGCTTGACTACCAATTATCTGCTTCTTTTCGTAAAGGCTATTTTGTAACGAAGCATCCCAAAGTTTCCTGCAGTCCTCTATTGCTCTCTCCCTACGTTCTCATTATGAGCTAATACTGCTAGTAGTGTCTGATATTGCATCCCATTTATGCCGAAATGCAATCTCTTGGGCCTGTACTTTAGGGATATATTGTGGAACACCTCCAAATCTCCTGTGTGACAGAATTCTGCGAGTCCGTTCAGACCGCTTGTTAGTGTTTTATCAAACACGATCTTCTCAAGAGCTTTGTGTGGAGTTGAAGATGGAACCAACCACTTCTTCTTGCATTCCTGCTCCTCCAATAATGGTCCATGTGCACTTTGGTGAAAATGTAGGTTTTCTGTCCAAGAGCGAACGTTGGAACAGTGGTGCATTAATGATCACAATTTTTTAAGTAGAATTTACACAAACCCACCACAAGTTTTGGAGCTCCACCAAAGATGGTTGCTCAAAGACTGGGACCACTGTAAAATATTTTCAGAACCTTTTTTTTTTTCTTTATCAGCAGCTGTGATTTTTTTTTTTTATTGATTGATTTGGCAACGTGCCATACATCAAATTGATGGCGAATGTTTAGGAACTGCTCTTGCATGGCCTTGGATATTGAAACATGTCTGTTGGTGGCTATGGGGTCTATTTGCATTCCCCTTGATTGGAGATCTTCCAGGGATTTTATAAAACCATGTTTCTCCATGGCCACTGAGGGTTTACATTTGGACACCTGCATGACCACCGAACTCACAATTGTTTTATTTTCCATGTCCTGAAAGTGGTATGTGCAGTACTTTGCTGAAAATCCGGGGCTGTCACACTGCCCATCAGCAGCTAGCCTGACACGTTTGTCAGAATGTCCTTTCAATTGACATTTGTTCAATTTTCCAACCTTCACTAATAGCAGGGAATAAATATTCTTGTTGATATTTTTTAGTACTGCATTTTAGAAAGGAACTGGAGTCCCACAAATTGACAGAAGCTGGACAACTTACTAAAAGTAGAGCCACTGAAAAGTAAAGCTGCTGCACACAGTAGATTTCCAGCTGGCACTTTTCCCAGCATCAGTTGAGTGGACCATGAAAATGTAGCATGGAGCTGGCCACAGGTGGCTTGGATTTTCAGGTTGGTGCCTTGTGATACACGAGTCACATTCACCAATGGCTGCCCGCATAATCCCTCCCCGTCCCCCTCACTGGATGGACACATTTCAGCATCAGTATAATCTCTACCAGGCAGCTGTCGAATACAATGTATGTGTGCTCCTTTATTAGACTATCGTCCTGTATGAATGTGGTTTGTGACTCAACTGTGGTGGATATATCGGCTGAACAGGACACACTGAAGTCGAGATCTTTGGCAAGCTCCTCAGTCAATTGCGTTGAGGCTTCAGCGTCTTTTATTTCTGCTTGTGTCATTTGAACATGAATTGGAGAAACCATCAATTTCGATTGTTTATTGGGTGGCTCTTTTTTGCGGGTGTAGATCGGGTGAAGTGGTCACTGAGTAATTCAAAAGCATCTTTATATTCAGTTTCTTCTTCATCTTATCGAGTTCTCACATTGTAACAATGGTCCAAAAACACTTTGCTTGCTTCGCCAGTCACATTCAATTAATTTTCTGGCCATTGACCATAAGCATCTCGAGTCTGCTTATTGACTGGACTACGCTGCACCTCAAATAATAGTTGCTCCATGGTGAAATCTGTTTGGCAAGCAGCATCTTTGGTTTCATTTATTGTCTGTGTCTTCATACTTCTTTTTCTTCTGGGCCTCTATGAGATGGGTTGTAAAAACATGTTCAATGTAAATCCAACATACAGTATATAGCACTTTAGATTTTTTAAAAATCATGTTATGAAGACAACACCCGTCCAAACCACTTTTCGTAAAACAAAATAGTTTGTTAGTTACCCTTGTTTTCTTGATTATCTGTGAAACCGTGTTCTTCACTGTAATGACCGCACCAGCAAGCTGGTCCGCCACCTCTGATCCATGAGCCTCCTCCTCTAATTCCCGACCTTGTATACATCCCTTGAATAGAATATTCATTTAAAAAAAGTCAATCGTAGTTGAAATCAAATTCTTTCATCGCACACAACGCTTACATACATACCGTCGTAAACAGTGTACTTCATTTAGTCAAAATATACATTTCGAATTTCACCTGATTGATGGCTAGTGTACTCGATCAGAGATCACCGTGCAAAACCTACTGATTGTAATGTTGCACTCAAGCATGTTGCATTGTATTCGGCATTAGGGTAGAAATTGTAACATTAGAATTGAAATGGTAAATGTTTGAAAGATGCACGTTTATTATAATGTCACTGTTAATAATATCAGATTTAGGATTTACTTTCTTTCATTCAAGGGAACTGTCAGTACGCATACCTCATGCTCTGGACCAGCTCCAAAGGATGATGTACTTGTAGTCGAAGTACCAGCATCGCCCTGTAACACAGTACTTGTTTTAGTATGGATGAAAACAGTGAAATTGAACAGAGACAATCGGATGCAGACAATGGTACATATAAATAAAAACCCATAAGTGAAACATTATGTAAACAAACAGGCTACGTAAACGATGTCATATTATCTAAAATTCCATGTATAATACATTTTTGTAATCGAAAAAGCTAAATAAAACTACCTGATAGGCGCTCGAAGTTGTTGTTGACTCCGGAAAAGAAATGGATACAGATCTTGCTCCTTTATTTTCAGTGCATTGTCATGAAGTGGTAAAGGGGAAAATAAGATTTGCATTAGATATGTGGGAAGGTCCAACTCTCAATAATATGAACTTCAGCAAGTCTGCATGGCTCACCATTGGTATACTGGACGTGTCGGTGATGTCGTCGCTACCGATAGTCTGTGCTTCAGTCAATATGTTCCCCTAAAATAATTGACATGTGAAGCAACCGATCACAAAAAGATTATGCTTATTTTGAAGGGCACTATGGCATAGTTTTCTGTGTTCATACATCATGTTCTAGGATGCTCCTAAAACCAGGGACAGATGTCTAGCAAAATGGGGTACAGTTATAAAGCAATACAATCTGGTAAATATGCAAAGTTTAGTAAGAAACATTATTTACACCGAAAGCACCAATCTGTTCATGTAGTTACCTGTTCAGTACCCCAAGGCCTACAGCTAATCCATGAACCGTGACTCACCTGAGGCAGCGGGTGCATGAATAGAGTTGGAATTGCATTTGGAAGCAATTTACGAGACGTTCTGAGTTGATGCCTCTTTGTGTACTGCAATTGGTCGTACATATTAAAGTGCAGGCTGCAGATGTGAAAACGATCGCCCCTCAACTCCCCCAAGACATCCTGGCCTCTACTCTCAAGCTCGCCTGGGGCAAATCACAATATCTGACCCATTCTCTTATTAGATCTATATTCCTCGGGCATCTAGGCATTTTTGTGCCCTTAAGTTTGGTATGGGTCTTAGAACGGCAACCATAAACCATACAAGCCGGCATTGTTGAAAGGTCTGTTAAAAGTACACATAGATAAAAAATTATTTTACATGAATGCGTGAGAAAGATGGAATTATATCATACATTTTTCTATACAGTGTTTTTTTTGGTCACAGAAGCAAAACCTGTGTGGCGTATGCCACTATACACTAGGATAACTTTCATACAGAATTGATTGATGTGACGCAAATCGTAACGTGTTACTCGTCTGTTGAATGTACTTTCATGCATCAAAAGGAAACCTGCTTATAGACACGGTCCGCGAAGGATGCAATTCTATCCCAATTGACACTGATGACAATTGCTATATATCGAGAACAGAACAAATTAAACAGACGTCAATGGTAATGGCAATGAGATGAATGAACATTACACTACTGGGTACATTCATTTGAAATAGATAGAAATTTAGTGATCAAGAAGAGATGATTAGGTGACCTGCCTTTACCTTGAACAACAAACATTTAGATTCAGCAAGCAGGGTAGTTAGTAGCAGGAGAACAGGTAACGCGATCACGAGTTGACTTCCAGTGCTCAGAGATGTTCACAGGTAGCACTATAACGAGTGGACTTGCAGTGCTCACAGATGTTCTCATGATAAATATCAAGGGGTTTATAAAGAATTAGAAAAGTGGGTTTGTATGTGAATGAGTATGAGTGACGTGTATATGGCGTGGTCTTATGTGGATAGCAGGGGCACAGCCTACTTCAGGCAAGCCTGCCTGGAGACACTGGGTCTGGGGAGGCCATGTGTACAATGTCCGCTGTGCAGAAGATACCTTTCAAGTGTACATGGTGTTTGGCACCTTGGCCGTTCCCATCCCACCAGCCCCCTCGTGAGGGCACGGCCACAGCTGCAAACTGCCATTAATAGAGTAGGGGGGGATGGACGGCCAAGAGGCATGCAGGAAAGGGCCGGAACACTGCCAAATGGAGAGACACACTTATGTGGATTGCAGGAGCACGGTCTGCTTCAGTGGGCCTGCCTGAAGACACTGGGTCTGGGGAGGACATGTGAACAATGGCCCCAGGGCATAACACTGATTTGAAGTGTACATGGTGTTTCACACCTCGGCTGTTCCTGCCCAGTCAGCCCTGCCAGGACAGGTGAGCGTGTCCTTGATTCACTGAAAAATTGAAGCAACCATTCATAAAAGTTCAGTTATATTTTATTTTGTTGCTGATGTTGATGGCACAAATGCACTACACATTACATACTTTGGGTTGCAGCACAGTGTGGGAAAATCCACTGTACTGACCGCTGTCACTGGGGAATGTGTCTCTAATAGCACCAACGTCACAGGCGGGTGTTAGGGAGAATTCTCTGTAAGGCTAATTTTCCAAACCTAGTGAGTCCCCCAGCAGCTTTGCTGGATTTTTGGGGTTTATTTTTTTCTCTCCTGCTAAGAGTGAGATTCTTTTGCTCCCACTCTTAGACATGATTTGAGGTGTTCCTTTAACTCTCCATGTGTTTTATGGGCTATGGGGTCTTTTACTCCATAGGGTCTCATGTGTTTTTTTTGATGTGGGTTACACAGCACCCTGCGTGCCGTAACCCAGGGGTGTCGAAGTGACCCCCCAACATAGACTCCATACCCTGGGACTGACTACTGTCTCCCAGGGCATGTAAAGTCACCATTGGCTTTGCTAGTCCCAAATTATGAATAGAAACCAGTACAAACCATCATATTGTGGACGTACTGGTTGGGGTAATTCGATTGCCCTGGGGTCTGTTGTTCGAGGGGGAACGTCTCCGTCCCCCCTGATCGAGTTTTGGCTGGTGGCAGTGGATACTACTTTTTATATTCAACCGCAAATATATCTCTATGGGATTTTCCCATTGTTCGAGGCTACCAACTTTAATTATTTAATTCTTATAACCTCGAACATACCGCCGGTTTATTTATTTAATATTAATTCACTGGTTGGTATTTTTTGCTAGAACTCGATTCTAAAATGGCATTTGTGTTCTCTTCTGTGACTCCAACTCAAGTCGAGCCCTTTGTTCCACTTTTTGGCGTGCTTCTCCACAGAAGCCTCCAAAAGTGGTGCCACTCTGTCTGAGTACCACAGGGGGTGCGGGAGGGGGTTTAGGCACCCTGGACCTAGTTACCTCGGTAACTCAAGTCGCACTCTTGTGTGATTGGCCCAAGTGGTGAGCCGGCCGGCTCACCACTTAGCATGTTTGATTGACAGCTAGGCTGAGTGAATGGGGGTGTGCTGCATAAAAGCAGGGCTTTGGGGACTGGAACTTCAGAAGTCGCCACAGGACCTAAGAATCCAAGGAGGGAGAAGCTGAGCTGACCTGCAACGACGACACCACCGGTGGAGCCCTGCTGAACCGTCTCACCACTTTTCCCGACGACAGAGGAGATCTCCAGTCCGGAGAGTCTTCTTCCTTTGACTGGTGGGGATAACCAGTTTTGCCTTCTTTTCACCTTCCTGGAGCATCTCGTGGCCGCCTTGCCTGTGCCAAGCACCCCGGCAACCGGAATACCACGGTTTACCACTACTGTGAAGAGCAGGGTAGCACCTTTTAACCGGAGGACTCTGCGGCTGGTTTCTTCCCTGGCAGTGCAACGACCTTCATCTTTCCTCCACGGCGAGACCTCTTCTTCCTCTGGACGAAACACTGACTTGCACCTGCTGCCAGGAACAACTGCCCCCCGCTGGAGCTTCCTTCACACTTAAGGTACTGTGTCCCGCCTAGCTTCCCTTGCGACAGATCGTTCGGGGTGACAGTAAAGCCTCGACTTTCTAACCTGGGCTGGCTAACTTTGCCTGACTTTAATTTCATCCTCTTTGCACAAACTATCAACAAGACTCTTTGGGCATAACCCCACTGTGTGAACCTGGACGCCTTCTGCTTGCTCTCTCCAAGAGTGGGCCTTGAAATTGACTTCCTTGCTCTCCAGTAGAACTCTGCCTATCCTGCCTTACGGTGGTTCTTTGTAAAAGTATTGAAACTTGTGTGCTTCTTTAACTCTGCCTTTTTCCCTCCCTTTCTTTACAGCTTATTAGAGTGTCATCTTATGTTAAGCGCTCACCTCTGTCTGAAAATAAGTGGTGTTTCTCACTAAGACTTGTCTAATAAGTGAATAGGGTTGTGTATATATATGATAGTGACTGTATGCTGAATTTACTTACCTCGTTTTTGCTAGTGTAAATTTCAAGTGTGTTCTTCAATAAATAATTATATACTTTTACACCAAAGCGCTGGTCAGTGTTTGTTTGTACTACTGTGTCTCTGTACCTATTGTGTATACTCTACATACTGCCTAACTCTTCTTTTTTTTTATATCACATTTTATTGTTTTTTCATCTTAACATCATAAAACATACATTCTTCATGTAAACATTCCACCTATATGACCAATAAAACAATACTTGGTTAGGTGAAAGAAGAATAAAAAGAAATTAAGAAAAAGAGGAGAGGGTCTGCAATGTCCATTATATCACTCGCTAAGTGCCAAATTGGATTACTTTTTACACTATGCCTTAACGTCCATTATGCATGTTAATACAGTCTTTCATTGGGCCTCCTCCCATTTGTTCCATATCTTGTCCGCCTTCCTCGGGCACCCCCTTGCCTAACTCTTCTTGAGCGAAGTCTGACTGCTCAGCCACAGCTACCAAGTGAATCTGTGTGGTACAGACTGCTACCAAGTGGGTTTACTGCCAAACACCTGTAGTCTTAAATCTTTTGCAGTGGTCCCTAAGGGAACTGCACAGGTTTCTGCCTAACAACGGGTATTACTTGTCGAACAAGGCGTCCAAGCGTCCAATAAAGCCACAATGTAAATGCACAATAGGCCACCAACCTGTACCACCTGTGGAAGAGAAAGATACAAATTGTATTTAAATGAACAAGATAAGTGTATCAAACCCAAGTCGAAAAAACAATCTTGTATCCTATGGCATTGTTGCCAATACAAATGTTACAAGTGACATCACACGTAGAGTATACTTACTCGTTACTTGGATTACGAGGGCGAACTGTTGCGCGAAGTTCGTGCATAAGCACCATCATAACCCTCAACACGGACCGTGTGAGGTAGGCTGCCCTGAAGTCATGCAGCTCGGGAATGCATTGCGGCCGTGTCTTGTCTTCCGATATGTAGGACAAGCATCCAGAGTTGTCTCGGCAGCAGCAATTCTCCTCCTTGGTTGGCATGACCTCGCACTGATTGCAGGTACACCAGGTGGAGACGTCATCCATGCAACTAGGCTCAGGCTCTTGATCTGGTGATTCGTCCTCCCAACTGTCTTCCGAAGCCCCATCGTTTCCGCATCTTTCTCTTTTGAATAATTCCACCTCGGAATACTCTGGCTCGTACTGGTAGGGCTGTATTGTTGCCATTATGCGACAAAATTAAAATAGATAGTAATGATAGTACTAGTATCTATTTGTATGTGCTACGAGCAACGAAAATAGCTAAACAGAGCAGAAACGAGCCACAGGATACACAAAAAAGACAGTGAAACAATTGATAAAGCAACTCTCCTGTTGTCAGATGAGAAGCGGTCTGTTTATTCTTATTGAGGAAAGAGGCATCCTTCCATTTCCATGGAGACACGTCATTAGCTGGAGCGCAGAGAACGTTGACACGAGAAGTGCATTGGTTTTGTAAAATGGGCCGTACACGTCTGGTGATGTCAGCCTTAGGGGCGGGGGGGAAATGATTCAGTGCCACCAGGGCAGTTCACCTTAGGATGATGCAGCAACAGATAAGATTAGCACAAGATGGCTGCGTCCTGCTGCCTGATTTCGCATGTGTAAAAATCAGGAAAACTACGGTAAGGTGCACAGGAAATGTTTGTACGGTCGATCAATGTATGCTTAAAAACACATACCCGAACGCTTGTGACAGTAACATTTTTGAGCGCACTATTCCTTTAAAGGAACCGCAGACAAAATGTTTATGCCATGGCCACAAGGCGGGTCATTATCGAGAGCAGTTCTGCAGCACATGATGACATTTGCATGCTGCGCACACAGGAAAATAGTTAGAAAAGCGCCTAGCAAGTCTTGTGCTTTGGAAAATGTATGAACACGAAAAGGAGGAGGAGCCTCCTTTAGACTAGATACTCGATATATGCAAAGAGGGGGTTGAGCCTTCTGCTCCGCCCGCCCCGTCTGAAATGAAAGGCGAGATTAAGAAAGACAAAGGGTTATACCATTAAGGGAACTTAAAGCAGCGACGGGATATAGCAATCCGTCAAGTGAGTCACTTACACAAAGAAGTGACGAGGGCCCAGAGAAAGATACTAAGAAAGATATAATCGCCAAAGTCCTGAGAGACAAGGAGAGGCGCGAAAAAGGAGAGAAGTGATCGAGCAAGTACATCTCTAGATACAAGGAGAGAAATAAAGAGATGGAAAGGAGATAAGGAGTCGTTACCAGGCATGTCTAGAGTAAATCTAGAAGACGACTTTGACTCACGGAGTATTGGGGAAACGATTGATAAAGTTTATCATGAAATACAAGCCCAGATGGAATCACAATAGAAGGGAAAAAAATTATCGTCTCGAAAGCACTTGGTTGTATGACACGGAGGAAGCCTCTGGTAGTGCGAAACATAAGGAGCTGTCTTTAGACAGACTAACATTAAATGGAGATGATGATGAGAGAAGTCACACGAGTTGGGCACAAGAAGTATCAGACGAAGAAAGGGAAACCTTCCAGAGGGAAGAGAGAAGTGATATATGTGATCCAGAGGGATATTCGCCTTTGTATAAAGGAGTAAGATGGTCTACGTCTAAGGTATCAGAGCCACTGAAACAGTCAGACCAACATAAGGGGCAACCCCACGGTCAGAGGGGGGTATCCCCGCCTTATGTAAGCAGGCTAAGATCATTGGCAGTAGACAGCGAAGTGGGAATATTACTCTGCCATTAGATAGACAAATAATGAGAGATCAGAATGAGTTTGCAGCGTCGCAGTTCCCCTTGTTAGAAAAGGGAAAGGCCAGGCCGCAGTATATACCATGGCCCCTGATGGATAGGGAAAATTTAATATGTAAACTCTCGAATTTAACTTCCGGCACAGGAAAATGGATACATGAGTTAGAAAAAATGACGGGAGGGAATACATTAGCTATAGGGGATATTAAAGGTCTTCTAATTGCCATATTTGGTGAGAGAGCTGATTACATGTGGACACAGGCAGGTTACCCTGGTGTGACTGCAGTTAACACTGTGAACAATGGAACGCTGTTTAACAATTGTAGAGCAGCGATTTGGAAAGCGCTACGAGTGCTATATCCAAACAGATCTGATATGGGAGCTATAATGACAAGAAAGATGAAAGGAGAGGATCCGTTGCTTGACATTCAAAGTTTTCAAGACGCTTGACACTTGAAACTCGCGGGCTGGGGGGGAAATCTATACCTGTATTTTATCACATATTATGCCAAGGGGGCTGCCAGAGCAAGTACAGAAGCAGCTCAAGAAATTAGTGGGTATAGAAGCTAAACCGTGGACGGAAATCCAGTTAACCATTGCACATTATTGCAGACTCCTACAGGACAAAAATTGCAAAAAGGACGATACGCAAAAAGGTGAGGCAGCAAAATTAGTTCACAAAAAACTGTCCAAATACGCCATTGAAGGAGCAATGTTAGCTAGTGTAGCTGGATCATATTCGCAGCAGGCAGTGAACATGCCACAGATAAATAACCACACAGTTTGATCAGACAAATAATGGATATGCTCCACGAGGAAGGGGATATCGAGGAAGAGATTGACAAGGTAATCAAGGGAATTGGCAGAATAATCAGGGAGGTTTTCAGAATATGTAAAACGGCAATCAGAATATGCAATATGGGCAGATGGGGAGACCATCGCTTATAAGTTGGCCATGTGGAATGGCAGGGCTCATAGCTTGTGTGTGTAGGAGCCAAGGGATGGTACAGAATGATTAGTTTTCGAGACGGAGCATGCCAAATCCATCTGCATATTCGCATTGGGCGGAAATGGATTTGCACAAGATCAAACAGTGCAGCAGCAAGCACCAAGAGTGCAGCAAGGCTTGCAATCACAGCAAGTAACAGGTAATCAACCGCAAGGACTGTTGCAGCAATCTCCCATGCAACTTCAGCAGAACACAAACATAGAACCGCCTATGACGCGGAAGTGTCACTGTTGATGGAGGAAATCCAATCACGAGTGATGGAGTGAAACTGTACCCGAAATAGGACAGCTCACTGGGAGACCTGATGTGGTCAGTCCTATCTGTAACTCTGAATCCTCATGAGGAACTGAGGATAGTCGTAAATATAGGCGGCAACGTTTTTTCCTTAGTGGACACGGGTGCAACACACTCGTGTATACATGAGGGCAAATTTTCAATGTCTGGCAATGCGATGAATACTCAAGGCTTTACAGGAGCGACAAGTCGAGTTCCTTTCACAGAAGAGTTACCAGTCCCCATAGGAGAATACAATATGAAGGTGCCACTGCTTTATTCGAGGCAAACACCTGTCAACATATTAGGACGAGATTTAATGACAAAAATGAATATGACCATTTTGTTTACAGACGAAGGCACAATAAGTTCAACACCGGGAATGTACTACTTGAACGTGTGTGAAATGATCATGGCATTCACAGGGCGGATATTGCCTAGAGCGATACTGCTTGAACCCGAGGTATTCCATTATGGGATACGTATTCTGTTAACATGGCTACCAGGTCTAGTAGGCAGAACCATGAGAATGCCAGATGAGTTTCTATTCAGGCCTCAGATACCCATGGACGAAGAGGAGGGGCAAGTTTTTCCCTTAGACATAGAAGCAGCTATAGTCTGAGGAAATATGGCTTTGCTCGATGCAACTGATGATAAAGGTAGACGATGGAGCACAATAATTGCCATTGAGGAAGGCTGCAGAGTGACTGATGTCACTGATGAGGAATCGTTTGGAGATGACATATCTGATGATTTTTTAATATTTGAAATGTGAATTGCTTATTGGGTAAATGCGATCAAGAGAGTTCTGCAGACAATGATGCTAGCAAATAAGCGTCCTGAATATTTTGATGAAGATATGGCTAAAGTGGCAGTTTCATTATGGATCATTGGCCCCTATGACGTAGGCTTACTGAAAGGGGTTGGGGAAGTGAAGATTACATTGAAACCAGGAGCAATTTTACCTCGAGCACGACAATATCCCATGTCTCGAGTAGCAGATGAAGGCATTTTCAAGACGATTTCCGCCATGATGGAACAAGGTATGTCAGAGTCAACATGTAATACGCCAGTTTATCCGATTAAGAAATCAAAGGGGGGGGGGGGTCTTGGAGACTAATACAAGACCTTCGGCCAATAAACCATATTGTAGAGGCTGAGTTCCCTTTAGTCCCGACCCCGTCTACAATTCTATGTAATATACCTGTTGATGCATGATATTTCACAGTGATGACTTGAATAATTCGTTTTTCTGAAACCCATTGCACAAAGACTCACAAGATTTGACATTGTTTACTTTTAGATAAGTGCGATTAAAAAGCACAAGGTTGCCCCAGGGGTGCTGTGAGTCCCCATCAATTTTCAGTAGTCCTCCAGATGGACTTTAGCAATATTGCTTTAGAAAGCTTTGTGCTGCAATGCGTAGATGACATTTTAGTTTGCAGCACCACAGAGGAAGAGTGCAGACGTGATTCTGTTCAGTTGATGATTATACTTGCTGACAAAGGATATAAGGTTGACAAGGAAAAGTTACAATATTGTCAACAAAAGGTGTTGTACATAAGCCAATTGATTTCACATGAGGGAAAGAAGGTTACCCCCTGAAAGAGCTGAGGCCATTTTAAAAACCGCTAAGCCACACATGATAAAACAGATGCAGAGTTTTCTAGGATTATGCAATTATGTCAGGGCATGGGTCTTTGACTATAGCTCGTACACACGGCCTCTCTTAAAGGCCTTAAAGAAAGCACAGGCAATGAAAGAAAAAAATGCATGGACTGAGGCAATGGAAGAAGGGTTTGATGGATTGATAAAAGCAATTTGTACAGCCCCAGTTCTAGAGATCCCCAATTATGTAGAAGAATTATTTTTATTCTCGCATACAGATGGTACTTTTATGACCGCAGTACTCACACAGAGAACCACGTTGGAGTACAAGCCCCTTGCATATTACAGTGGAATTTTGGACCCAGTAATGATAGGTCACTTTCCATGCGAACAAAGTTTGCCAGCTGCCGCGTTCACCATAGAAAAGGCTACAAGCATAGTAATGGGATGTTCTATGACGTTATTTGTTGAACACGCACTATTTGCTAGTTTGGAAAAACCAAACGGCACATTGACTTCACAGTCCTATCGAGTCTGGCGATTAAAGTAGTTAGATGTAAAAAAATAGTGAACCCGGCCATGTTTATAGCTGAGCCAATCACTGAAGGAGAACCTATACACGATTGCGTGAACTATGAAGAGTTCTGTGATGAGCTTCCTAGAGTAAAGGAGAATGCGCTCGCAGGGGGAGCGATTTGTCTTCATTTACGGGTCCTCAAGAATCCATCAAAATGATGGGCAAAGACGCCGAAAGACGCTCTGCCCGATCCGGGGGCTGGCCGGCCGCCTCATTTGCATGGTTACGCATGGTAGACATACAGCAAAAATCAAGAGAATCCTTCAGAAACACTGGCACATTGCCAAACTTAACCTACCAGAGGACTTACCACCACATTTCACATACAAGAGGGCTAAAAACCTCAAAGATCATTTAGTGCATTCCCTTTTCCAAGCTGAATCATTCCAAACAGGACAAAGAACGTTATGTCCAATACAAGGGCACCACCCCTGTGGGAATTGCGTGGCATGCCAATTCACGAGTAAAATGAAAACTTTCAAGATTGGCCAGAGGGAATGGACACTTCAAGACTTTACCAACTGTAAGAGTTCCCATGTCATCTACTGTATAGAATGCCCGTGCGGCTTGAGATACGTAGGACAGACAATGAGATCAGTACGTTTAAGGATCTCGGAACACAGATACAAAATTCGTTGCAAAACTTTGTCAGCACCTTTGGTGTCACATTTTGTGGAAGCAATGACATTAAGTGGTGGGTACTAGAGAAAGTGAAGGGTGGAGCTATTTTAACACACAGCTTATTACACAAGGAATCCAGATGATTCACCGACTAGACTCTTACCACCAGGGATTAAATGACATTTTTCAGCCGGTAGTTCACTGAATCAACTCCACCACATACAACATAAGAGATCCTAAGCCTAGCTTACTCCCCTTAGGCTTTCCCACGCATAGTGTGTGTCCAAGTTCACAGTTATGGTGTATACCAACACCACATCGGCACAATGCAATTTCAAAACCGACTTTGCAATTGCAGATGCACATTTTACACGCTTTTATATTTAGACCCCAGCAGGATTTGAGCCATAACAGGGTTAGCGTGATTTGCCTTTTCTTTCTTCTTGATTGGCACTGGCCAGCACCATGGTGTAACCCGTTGCAGAACACACTCTTTGCAACAATAATATCGCACTTTTTAACTTACACACTGCATCGAGTTACATACCTCGGCCCTTTAGACTTGACACGGATCCGGAGTCAATACGAAGGACCAGCACAACTAATGGAAGCCTCGTCACTTTGACAACAGAACATACCATTGCGCGTAGCCAGCCCCGAGACGTGACTTTCGGGGTCACGTGCTCCAATACCGTTGCAGAACCTCGGTCTGCAACTCCATAGCAACCAGCGAGACTCACAACGCATAGAGACGCGGATCTCTGCAGACACAGACGCATTCAGGTGCGTCTGGATCCTTGCGGTACTTTGAAGGGCATACTAAGGTAAGCGTAATTATAAAGCTTAAGCCCCAGCATAAAAGCATTTTTTGCTCTGTATGGAGCACGCCGCCTCGGACAATTGTGTTTCCTCACGGCATACCAACCACGACCCATCAACACTTAACAGCAGTTGCTTGCAATTTTTTATGAAAACATGCCTTTCAGAACATATGCAACGAGCAAACATCTCACTGACAGCAAGGACCGCTTCATTCATTACAGGCGCACAGACCGTGGGGGACCCCACCAGAACGACCACAGCAATCCTGGAGAGCGCAATCCGCAAGCTATCCATGTGCAGGTACAATTTATGTCTTAAATTGCTGCTCACCTCCTGTAACTCCACCACTAGATGTTTCAACAAACACATAGCTCTACATTGGTTTGTTTTTCCAGCTGCAGCGGAACGCCATAGGAACAATTCAAGGCTGGAGACGATCACTTCACTGCATGGCATGCCCTACTAGCTCTTTTCTAGTCCTCTCCACGTTACAAGAAGCCTAGATACTCACCCAGGTAATCCAACAGGGCCCTTTGCATTTTAAAATGGCACCTCATTCTGCATCAGAATTGCACCATACCAACTGTTGTCTCTAATATGAGTTTCCGCCACTATGTTTTACACCCACAGGGACAAGAGCAAACCCCATTAGGAAAGGGAAATAAAGATGGATAGTAGCAACCTCACGGGAGGTCAAGGGATGGCCTAGTACTCCAGACCAGACACGACCCAAGACTTGGGATCACAGTATCGGCAGGTAATTCCACAGCTGATGCCTTGGAGGTTTTTATTCATGCTGCACAGAGTCAGATACACTCTGACCAGCACTGAGAGGGGGAAATCGCAATTTCTGTTTTTTTTTTTCAAGATAAACATTTTATTCAAGTATTAATCAGTGACAACAAGAAAGAAACAAATTAAACAGTAGACACCGGAGTTAGCGCATGATTGTGGTGGAATAGTTCATTACAGTGGAAGGAATAGATAATAGGAGAGGGAATTTAGTATGCAACTCATTCATAGCAGTGTTTGGGCGGGAAAATGGCGAGAGGGGGGAAATATCTTTATACTGGACTAGTCCGCGTCCATGCGAAGTTCAGTTCAGCCAGCGGACGCTAGTCGGCTTTAGTGTAAGGGCCGGGAAACGGTCTGCGTAGTCCATGAATGGGGCCCAAGTGTTCTGGAAGGGATTGAGGTTTCCCAGGCGAATTGCAGTGAGTTATTCCGCAGTAACAATGTCCCAACACTTGGCCCACCATAGTGGGATAGAGGGGCCTTCGTGATGCTTCCAGAGACGAGCGAGGACAATTTTGGCCGCCAATAATAGATGAGTGCAAAGGCAAGCAGCGTTTCCTGACATCGGCACATCCGCCTCCCCCGGGTCACCCAGCAAAATTATTCTGGGGTCCCACGGGATGTTCAGGCCTGTTATTGCTCGGACATGCATCAGGACCCCCTTCCTATAGTGCGCCACCTTAGGGCAGTCCCATAGGAGTTGGAAAAACGAGCCCTCTTGCGTACACCCCCTCCAACAGTTCGGTGAGGGCCTCGCGCCCGCTTTATGCAGTTGGGTTGGTGTAATATAGTACCTGAAGCATACTTTATATCCCCCTTCCCTATTGGTAACACATTGGTCTTGACCAGATTTTGTCCCAAACATCAGGCTCCAGTGAGCGGGCCAAGTCCCTCTCCCAGTTCACCATGTACCTTTCCTTCGCTTCAGGGTTAGCTTTTTCTAGGAGTTTGTAGAGGGTGTAGATCTTACCTTTTTGGAGGGGATGCTGTCAGTGATAGTTCGAGGGGAGTTAGGTCCCTGGACCCACGTTTTCTGACGGAGCGTTGTGAGATCCAGTGCCGGATTTGAGTATACCGGAATCGTTCCTCCTCGGTGATATTCAACTTCGCCTTGCAGTCCTCGAAGGTAAGCGGCTGGCCTTCCTTTAAGAAGTCTGAGATTTTGTGGAGGCTGCCCTTCGGCCACTTGGCAAAGCTACGGATGCAAAGGCCAGGGCAGAAGCCCGGGTTACTCCAGATGGGGGTTAGTGGGTCCAGTGAGGCTTTGATTCCCCATTTTCTGTTTGCAGCTTTCCAACTGTCCACTGTGTTACAAGTTGCTGGAAGCGGAAACATTGCTGGTGGTGTTTTCTGAGATTGGATGTGAGGCAAGTCAGAAAGGGGGGGGATTTACACCATGCTTCCTCCAGTTGCAACCAGGCTGAGTGATCTACTGAGCGGGTCCAAGTGTAAGCGTGCACGAGTTGATCTGCGCGCCGATATCTAGAGATGTAAGGGACCCCCAGACCGCCAAGTTGTCGGCTGCGGATCATGATTTTCCTGGCAATGCGAGGTCTCCCCCCCGCCCCCAGATAAATTTAATGATATCCCGTTGTAAGGAGGCAAGATCCGCTTCCGGAATATGATTTGGGAGCGCGTGGTAATGATACAGCACTCTGGGGAGTAAGTTAATTTTTACTGCGGCGGCCCGGCCCAGCCACGAGATTTCTTGTTTGTCCCACCATTTCAGATCTGCGCATAGTGATTTAAACAGCTGAGGGAAGTTGTGTTTGTAGATTAGTAGGCCGGATTTGGGGATCTGGACGCCCAGGTATTCCAGCGAGGTGTTGGCCCATGGGATTGGAAACTAAGGACATAAGGTGTTTCCCTGGTGCCTCGGGAGGTTGATCGGAAGGACAGAGGACTTGTCATAGTTCACCCTGAACCCAGAGCATGTTCCAAACGCTTCTAATTCATCGAGTAGGGGCTGTAGCGAGCTGGCTGGGTCAGTGATGGTGAAAAGTACATCATCTGCATAGAGTGCAACCTTGTGTTCAGTCCCGCCCACCATGACCCCTTTGATGTTAGGATTAAGGTGGATTCTTGCTGCTAATGGCTCTGTTAAGAGGGCGAACACCAAGGGAGATAGCGCGTCCCCCTTGACATAGGGATGCTCGTCGATTTCCTCCCATTGACTCGGAGTTGCGTTGATGGGTGTACTTAACATACCATTAACCAGGTTATAAAGTTGTGACCTAGGCCCATATGGGAGAGGGTGTACCGGATGAAGTCCCAGTTCACTAGATCAAACGCCTTATGTGCGTCGAGAGAGATTACCAGGAGCGGAGTTTTCATCCTGTTGGCAGACTTGATGATATTGAGTGTGCGCCTGATATTATCGTGTGTTCCTCTGCCCGGGATAAAGCCCGTCTGGTCTTTGTGATTTAGCTCGGGAAGAATCCTAGCCAGTCTGGCCCCGAGAACCTTTGAGTATATTTTCCCATCAGTTTTCATTAGGGCGATTGGCCTATAAGAGGCTGCTTGCTCAGGGTCCTTTCCCGGCTTCTGCAGTAAGATGGTAGTTGATTCGGCCATAGTATGTGTTACCTTTTTGGTAGATAGAAATGAGTTGAATAGCAGTACTAGTTGCGGGGTCAGAATGTGAGCGAATGATTTATAAAACTTGGGCGTTAGCCCATCAGGGCCAGGGGCGGTGTTCTTAAGGGATTTAATAGCATCTAGAATTTCCTCTACAGAGATTGGGGCTTCCAGGGAGCTTAGGGGAGAAGAGACCGTGGGGGTGTGAAAGGATTTCAAATAACGCTGTTGTTGGACTTTTCCCATCAGACCCCTTAAGACTAGTGATGTTGTTTCTAGTGTGAGTTTTTCGTAATTTGTACGCTAGCAGCCGGTTCGCCTTATTTCTTTTGTGATAATAAAATTGTTTCGTGTATGCCAGTGCCTTCGCAGTGCGGTCGGCCAAGTGCATCTCCAAAGCCCTCCTCGCCTTTTTTAGTTCCCTGTCCGCCTTTCTGGAATATTGGGTTTTTAGATCTTTTTCTAGGGAGGAAAGTTTGGACTCTAGAGATTGTGTGAGCAGTTTGGAGACCCGATATTGTTCAGAGGCAGCGCTAATAAATAACCCTCTTATAACCGGTTTCATGGTCTCCCATAACAGCTCAATTGGGGTTTCGGGCTTCTGGTTTTCATTAAAGTAGTTGACCAATGAGTCTTCTGCCTCGCCCCTGATCACCTGGTCCAATAACAAGGAATCGTTGAGCTTCCAGAATCTAGGAGGGGGGTCTGGGCCTCCCGAGATAGAGGCCTGCCGAGACTGGTGCATGGTCAGACACCGTCCTTGTATGGATTTCGATGTTGCTAAAGCAAGGGAATAAGGTACTGGAGGCCAGTAACACATCGATTCGGGAATGACCACCTTGTGCGTTCGAAAAGAACGCGTAGTCCTGTGTGTCAGGATTGGCTACCCTCCATAAGTCAACCGTGCCTGATTCCCTGAGAAATCTAGCAAATACCAGGGCTCGGGAGAAGTCAGGGTTGGATGGGGGTAGGGACTTGTCCTTTATGGGGTCAGGAACTAAGTTAAAGTCTTCTCCGACTGGGAGATGTCCTGAGGTAAAAGTTAGGAGCGGGGGGAGTAGTTCAGCTATGAATTTGTCCTGATTTGCATTCGGGGCATAGATCCCAGCGATTGTGATTGGTTGGTCTGCAATATGACCCCGGATGAGAAGGTATCAGCCCGATGGGTCTTTTTTAACTGTGGGGTTGGATAAAGGGAATTTGTCACTTAAAAGAACCACCACCCCTCGCTTCTTCTCCCCGCCAGAGGCGAAAAAGCCCTGTTTTAAACGCTTGAATTTGATTAGGTGTTCGTTAGCTGGCAGGAGATGAGTCTCCTGGAGAATTACTATATCTCCGTTTAGAGCTGCCAGCCTGTGCTCCACCGATTTGCACTTTCTGGGGGAATTAAGACCTTGGACATTCTTTGTCAGGATGCGGATCTCTCAAGCGTTATTAGGGTCTATTACTTCTGGGCGCATAGCATGAATTGTGCAGGCAAGCTATGTAAGGGCTGCAGGGCTGTGGAACCTTCTCGAGTGAGCGTGGTATTGTGCTGCAATTACCGATGTCTACTAATAAAACTATCACCATTAACTGGGGAATTTGGGGAGTTGAACAGTTCTTTAAACCCAAAACTGCCCCTACCCCACCCCAAAACTGTGGGAATGAGACCATAAAGCTCATTCGTGGGGTTACTGGCGGGCCCCGCCGCCGGGAGTTGCATCCCACTAAGTGAACAGAGAAGCCACCCGGGTCATGGAATAAAGGATCCAGGGGCTGTGTGGAGCATATGGGCCTGGGGGTGTGTTCTAGAATGCGTGCCTATTGCTGTCCCCCTGGGTATTGAATGTTATCACAGTATCTCCCGTGTAGGATGTGGGGAAGCTTGGTAGCTGATGAAAATCGGGGGTTGCGGGGGATCACCAAGAGAAGAAAGACCTTAGTCTGGAGAGTCGGCAACCGAAGGACGAGTGGGGACCTCCAATCAGTCCGGGTTATGCTGCTTCCGGGGGCCCCGGGGCCTCCGTCGCCCACCAGCCCGGGACCAGCGGTTGGATATAGGCGAGCCGGGGTGGGATTGAGAGCAGGTAGCATGATCAGAGTCCTGGTCTGCGGGTTTTGTTCCTAGGAATCGGCTTGCCTCCTTGAGGTTCCGGATTTGCCTGCGCACACCCTCCCACTCGAAGCACAGAGATGTGGGGTGGCCCCATCGATACTGAACTTTCATTTCCTGAAGCCATTCTGTAAGGTTACGAAGGGCTCTCCTTTTTTGAAGGGTTATGCTCGACAGGTCTTGGAATAGTGCGATGTTCGCTCCTCTAAAAGTGATTTGTTTTGATGATCTGGCCTCTCTCATTATTTCCTCTTTAACCCTGAAGAAGTGGATCCGGGCAAAAACATCAGGAGGGGAGGATGAAGCTTGCCTAGGTGCCGTACAGTGGACTCTGTCGATCTCCAGCGGGGCACTGTCCGGGAGGGTTATAATGAACCTGAGCAGGTCTTTAACGAAGCTCTCAAGATCTGCGTTAGTGATTGAGGTGGGGATCCCGCGGATGCGATGTTGTTGCGCCGGGAGCGGTTCTCGCTGTCGTCCTGTTTGAGTTCGAGTGCGTCACATCTGGCTTCCAGGGTTGCGATTCTGTTTAGGCCACACTCTAGTTCGAAAGCGTTGTCACAAAGGCCATTCTCCACCTCCTCTGTGCACTTCTCCACCTCCTCCACCCTTCTGTCAAGAGAAGCGATCTTCTTGGTGATTTCCTCCATGCCCTTATGGATCTCCTTGGTAAGGGCTGCTAGAAGGTTTTTTAAGTCTGTTTTGGTGGCGAAATGCTTGGCCTGCGGTTGCTCCGGTGAAGGAAGAGTGCTGGATGTCGCGGTAGTGGTCTGGTCGGTTTTGCCTGCCTTGTTCTGGCCAGAGTTGGACATCATTGCTGCAATATCTGCTTGTTTCACCGATTTACCACTCTTTGGCATGGTCCTGCCGAGTGGTGGGAGTAGGGGAAGAGGAGCTGCTGCTCTACCACCAAATCCACTCATAGATCCCGGGTCCAGCCCTGCCAGACAGGTCCAGTATCGGGGGGGGATAGTGGCGAGCCTCCCTCAGTTGATGGTCAGTTTAGACCGGCATGGGCGATGGGGATGAGTACAGAGTGGTTTTGTGAGCTGCCCGGCGATTTGTTCTTTGCAGGACGGGTAGGCTAGACTCAGCCGGCGGGGTAGAGAAGCGTTGGGCGGATTGAATGGGGCCAAGACCCCCCGGAGCCAGGTTGGAGGCACAATAGGAGCGGAGGTGAGGATAGCCTGATCGAGGGCTGCTGTTGTCGGGCGAGGGTGCTGCTTTAGATGAAGGAATGCCCCCCGACGTAGATCTAGATTTTCGGGGGCTCTCCATGCGGTTCCCGGCTCCAGCAGTGCATGCAGGGTCCACTGGGGCGACGTGCAGAGGGCTCTAGGCGGGTACGCTGAGTCCGGATGGGAGGGTGGAGTGCCAAGGCCACTCCGAGCGTCGGGAAGAGCTTTCACCGATGACGATCCGAGCCCCTGAATCCCAGGCGTCGTTGGCATGAAGCGGGTGTTCCCCAACCAGACCAACCAGACCTAGCCGAGGCGGAAGGTGTTCTTACCCAGAGAAAGAGTTTACGAGGGGGTCCCCGCTTTGTGGTCCGCTGGATTGCCTCCTGGTTGGAGGGGGCGGCCGCGCCCTTGGTGAGTTCGGGGCCGCGGGCTGTGTCCCGCCGTTCAGCTACACTTCGGGTCCCGCTGGCAGTCGCCGGAGTCCCCCGCGGGGCGATGTGTCCGGGTTGGGGAGGAGGCTCCGTCCGATGGGAAAAGTGGGTGCAGAAGATGAAGCGGAGGGGTGCCCCTCCCCCACCGAGGCCTGAAGTGCTACGGGCGCCCGGTCGCCATTTTAGATTTTCCTACGCATGTCCGACGGGAGCGAACACGGCTCACCAGGCTTTCAGGTGGCATATAATCGCTGCCAACTCTACACAATCGATGCAGCAGGACTTCATAATGCTGTAGATTCTAAGATCGGCTCGGTGGGAGCCCAAGGCTGCGGGGAATTCACTCCGACGACGGGACCGTCCAGGAGCACCTAAGGAGCCATGCCGCACGGTCGGCTCCTGGCCACGCCCCCCCCCCCTCACTTTCTGTTTTTTGCATATCTATACAGGGTCTTCAAACGAGACGCCCTGATGAAGGCGGACGAACAAAATGTCTAATGACTGCCGAAACGTGAAGAGCTTGGTTGGAAACCAAGCCCCACCTAGGCTAAGAATTCTTTTACCATAAAGACCCAGACACGAGGCTACATTAAAGCCCTAGAACAATCTTGAACCCTTATAAATTCTTGCCTCTTTTCCAAACAGAGTAATCGCCAGGGAAAGATACAGGTTTTTTTTTTTCCAAGACACCCATAACAGGGTGTATAATAAGGGAACTGCATTTAAGTTTTCCTTTTTTAAACTTACCTTCAATGTTACACTTTGAAACTTTAATTTTGTTTGTCATGTTCAATGTTTTTTGTCATGAATCATGAAGACAAATGGTTTTCTTTGATTACGATATGCTTATTATTGAATGTTACACAGACATCACTGTTGAGTTCAGACTTTCTTTGTATAAATGCACTTTATTAATATGAATTGAAGAGTACATGTGAATAAACATGGTTTTCCCTCTCCAACCAGCTCAATTATCCCAAGACTTCTATGAGTAATTGAATTGGTTGATTGATGTAACTTAGAGGTCACCCAGAAAGTATTTATTGAGTGATTCCTAAAATAATTTCTGCTTAGACTTCTTAGATTCAGGGTGGGATACATTCATATTTACATATCAAAGATATACAGGTGCCACGGTAGTGAAACATTTGGCAAATGGAGAGTTTCGAGTGCTCGTGAGTACTCGATTGCCATCTCATTATTCAGTGCAAGCTGCAGAATTATTGGCGTTGATACTCGCGATTGAGAATCACGCAGACCAGGAAGTGACAGTGTACAGCAACTCCACCTACGTGACATTGACGGTACACGCAGGACTAGCGCGCTGGAAAAGGAGGGGCTGCCTGCGAGCGGACGGCACATCAGTGTAGCACGCAGCCTTATTGGACAGGCTTATTAAAGCACTACAACTCCCAGTGGGCATTGCAGTTGTCAAATGCTGTTGTCACATGAAAGGGACACATTTTATCTTGCGTGGAAATCAAGCAGCAGACACTGAAGCCAAGCGCATTGCAAATGCAGATACAGGGATGATGAATATTGAAACCATTGATGTGAATGAAAGGATGAATGTGATGATGATTGTGGGTGTGGCCTAAAACACGGGTAGTGAAGCTCCAAGGGGAGGCACTGCAAGAGGAAAAGAATTTGTGGAAACAAAGAGGGTGTTCTTTAAATCCCTCTGAAGCATTGTGGCGACAGGACAGCACTGGTAAACCAGTGATGCCTATAGCCTTATTAAGAGGAGCGCTAGAACAGTTACACTACCCAGCACATACAACTAGGGAGAATCTTGCTTTAACTATTGCTGAGGACTGGTTCGTACCAAACCTAATGGAGCATCTTGCATTTTTTCTATAGTAAATTGTTTTGTTTGCCAATAATTCACGGCTGGGCATACACTGCGCATAGAGAGGGGAGTGATCCCAAGACCTAATGGCCCTTTTCAGCACTTGAATATTGACTATGTCGACATGATACAAGTATGCAATGGATATAGATACTTATTAATTGTGGTGTGTCCTTTTTCTAGATGGATAGAGGCAGGTCCATGCACACACCCAGTCTCTACCTGTGCAGCTAAATTCATAGTCCCGGAGGTGTTTCCTAGATGGGGAGTGTGCGAAGTAATGAGATTGGATAATGGACCTCATTTTGTTAATACAGTTTTCGAGCCGATCACTCCATTGCTTGGTATAAAACACAAGTTTTCTTCGGCTTATCATCCGCAAGGAAATGGGATCTGTGAAAAGCTCAGTGGCCTGTTAAAAGAAAGAATAGCCAAGTTGAAATTTACTCTGAAAAAAGGGTGGTTGCAGTGCCTACCACTGGCATTGTATGCATTGAGGAACCAACCAGGTTCTGACCACCATTTTACGCTGCATGAAATCATGACAGGAAGGCGAATGAGAATACCTTTAATGCCTCCATCCCGAGTTAGAAGTGATGCTCAGCCAACATCAGAAGTTTTAGGACTTGAATTGTAAAACTATTTGAACTATTTGACATCTAGTTTTTCTGCAATTTCAGGACAGTTGCAGAGACGAGGGTTTAAGGCAGTACAGAACACAGAAGGAAATGCTTCAACAAACCAAGCTCCCACATTTCAACTTCCAAGTATTTACCCAGGAGATACGGTCCTAGTTCATAACCACACAAGGAAAAAGTCGGACGAGCCCAGATTCAACGGTCCTTTTATCGTTGAGGACGTAACGCCATCTGCTGTCAAATTGCAGGGTAGTCGAGCTTGGATCTTCCTGGGAGACACGAAAATCTGATCTGGAGAAACCCCTCTCCTTGCACCCCACTGCAAAGATCATCATCGGGGAAGAACCACAGCACGTGCAGACGAGATCTATGACGAAGAAGAAGGATGCATAACCTGACAAGTGGAAAGCGTGAAGAAACCTTTAGTGGACTGTGGCTTGATGTTGGACACTCCCTTTTGAGCTATAAATAAAAGGGTAAAAGGACACATTTGAACACTCTGTGCATCTTAGTTGCAGGGTTAAGGAAAGATCTGCATTCTTAAAGCCACAGTAGCTTATTGACTTTGGACTGAGGCATACTTAAGCCTTGATAAGAATAAGGATATGCCAGATTCTGGTCATGGACACAGCAATTGGAAGAGGGTACAATACCCCCGTTTCCTTTTACACTGAATACTTGTTTGGTTCTACTCATGGTGTTGCCCAGCGATGACCTTACTAGGCACATACTTATTTTGAGTTGGTGTTACGTTCTTATCCTACGTTGGTGGGGAGAACTTGTCGCATTCCAGCTTTTATTCAAAATCCTGACAATGAAAAGCTCAAAAGAAGATTGCTCATAATCATCACTGAAGAATTTTTGAAGTTGCCCGAGTACAGTGAAAAATACACAAATGCAGCAAATAGACTGGTCAGTGTGGTATTCTTTCATCTAATTGAAGAATACCCACATCTTGTTGGAAGACACGTGGATGTGGTAACTTTTCTGAGAGATCCAAGAAACACTGCTAACTTGAATGTAATACAAAGGTAGCGGGCGCCCCTCTCTCGCAAGAACAGACATGATAACCTGTTCAGTGGTTATTAACCACTGAGAGTTCGCAGCCACTGCTTTTACTCACTGTGCCTTTCACAGATGGGAAATATCCATTTGCATATCAGTCTTTGTCCTGCCCAGGGGCAGTCCAGCACCGAAATACAATGGCAATTCCGATCTGAACGAGAGTACCACCAGCAACCCCATACACGTGTTTCACCCTTGTTGGGGATCATCAGTGAGGTGAAGCTGATGCCTCTCTAAGCACAGTGAGAGGGAGACCACGTCTGGTTGCCCCCAGGAGACCTAGGGTTACCAATCCCAGGTTCCTTAACAAATAGTATTACAAAGGTAGCGGGCGCCCCTCTCTCGCAAGAACAGACATGATAACCTGTTCAGTGGTTATTAACCACTTGAGAGTTCGCAGCCACTGCTTTTACTCACTGTGCCTTTCACAGATGGGAAATATCCATTTGCATATCAGTCTTTGTCCTGCCCAGGGGCAGTCCAGCACCGAAATACAATGGCAATTCCGATCTGAACGAGAGTACCACCAGCAACCCCATACACGTGTTTCACCCTTGTTGGGGATCATCAGTGAGGTGAAGCTGATGCCTCTCTAAGCACAGTGAGAGGGAGACCACGTCTGGTTGCCCCCAGGAGACCTAGGGTTACCAATCCCAGGTTCCTTAACAAATAGTATTACAAAGGTAGCGGGCGCCCCTCTCTCGCAAGAACAGACATGATAACCTGTTCAGTGGTTATTAACCACTTGAGAGTTCGCAGCCACTGCTTTTACTCACTGTGCCTTTCACAGATGGGAAATATCCATTTGCATATCAGTCTTTGTCCTGCCCAGGGGCAGTCCAGCACCGAAATACAATGGCAATTCCGATCTGAACGAGAGTACCACCAGCAACCCCATACACGTGTTTCACCCTTGTTGGGGATCATCAGTGAGGTGAAGCTGATGCCTCTCTAAGCACAGTGAGAGGGAGACCACGTCTGGTTGCCCCCAGGAGACCTAGGGTTACCAATCCCAGGTTCCTTAACAAATAGTATTACAAAGGTAGCGGGCGCCCCTCTCTCGCAAGAACAGACATGATAACCTGTTCAGTGGTTATTAACCACTTGAGAGTTTGCAGCCACTGCTTTTACTCACTGTGCCTTTCACAGATGGGAAATATCCATTTGCATATCAGTCTTTGTCCTGCCCAGGGGCAGTCCAGCACCGAGATACAATGGCAATTCCGATCTGAACGAGAGTACCACCAGCAACCCCATACACGTGTTTCACCCTTGTTGGGGATCATCAGTGAGGTGAAGCTGATGCCTCTCTAAGCACAGTGAGAGGGAGACCACGTCTGGTTGCCCCCAGGAGACCTAGGGTTACCAATCCCAGGTTCCTTAACAAATAGTATTACAAAGGTAGCGGGCGCCCCTCTCTCGCAAGAACAGACATGATAACCTGTTCAGTGGTTATTAACCACTTGAGAGTTCGCAGCCACTGCTTTTACTCACTGTGCCTTTCACAGATGGGAAATATCCATTTGCATATCAGTCTTTGTCCTGCCCAGGGGCAGTCCAGCACCGAAATACAATGGCAATTCCGATCTGAACGAGAGTACCACCAGCAACCCCATACACGTGTTTCACCCTTGTTGGGGATCATCAGTGAGGTGAAGCTGATGCCTCTCTAAGCACAGTGAGAGGGAGACCACGTCTGGTTGCCCCCAGGAGACCTAGGGTTACCAATCCCAGGTTCCTTAACAAATAGTATTACAAAGGTAGCGGGCGCCCCTCTCTCGCAAGAACAGACATGATAACCTGTTCAGTGGTTATTAACCACTTGAGAGTTCGCAGCCACTGCTTTTACTCACTGTGCCTTTCACAGATGGGAAATATCCATTTGCATATCAGTCTTTGTCCTGCCCAGGGGCAGTCCAGCACCGAAATACAATGGCAGATTGGAGTTGCCATTGTATTTCGGTGCTGGACTGCCCCTGGGCAGGACAAAGACTGATATGCAAATGGATATTTCCCATCTGTGAAAGGCACAGTGAGTAAAAGCAGTGGCTGCGAACTCTCAAGTGGTTAATAACCACTGAACAGGTTATCATGTCTGTTCTTGCGAGAGAGGGGCGCCCGCTACCTTTGTAAAACTATTTGTTAAGGAACCTGGGATTGGTAACCCTAGGTCTCCTGGGGGCAACCAGACGTGGTCTCCCTCTCACTGTGCTTAGAGAGGCATCAGTTTCACCTCACTGATGATCCCCAACAAGGGTGAAACACGTGTATGGGGTTGCTGGTGGTACTCTCGTTCAGATTGGAGTTGCCATTGTATTTCGGTGCTGGACTGCCCCTGGGCAGGACAAAGACTGATATGCAAATGGATATTTCCCATCTGTGAAAGGCACAGTGAGTAAAAGCAGTGGCTGCGAACTCTCAAGTGGTTAATAACCACTGAACAGGTTATCATGTCTGTTCTTGCGAGAGAGGGGCGCCCGCTACCTTTGTAAAACTATTTGTTAAGGAACCTGGGATTGGTAACCCTAGGTCTCCTGGGGGCAACCAGACGTGGTCTCCCTCTCACTGTGCTTAGAGAGGCATCAGCTTCACCTCACTGATGATCCCCCAACAAGGGTGAAACACGTGTATGGGGTTGCTGGTGGTACTCTCGTTCAGATTGGAGTTGCCATTGTATTTCGGTGCTGGACTGCCCCTGGGCAGGACAAAGACTGATATGCAAATGGATATTTCCCATCTGTGAAAGGCACAGTGAGTAAAAGCAGTGGCTGCGAACTCTCAAGTGGTTAATAACCACTGAACAGGTTATCATGTCTGTTCTTGCGAGAGAGGGGCGCCCGCTACCTTTGTAAAACTATTTGTTAAGGAACCTGGGATTGGTAACCCTAGGTCTCCTGGGGGCAACCAGACGTGGTCTCCCTCTCACTGTGCTTAGAGAGGCATCAGCTTCACCTCACTGATGATCCCCAACAAGGGTGAAACACGTGTATGGGGTTGCTGGTGGTACTCTCGTTCAGATTGGAGTTGCCATTGTATTTCGGTGCTGGACTGCCCCTGGGCAGGACAAAGACTGATATGCAAATGGATATTTCCCATCTGTGAAAGGCACAGTGAGTAAAAGCAGTGGCTGCGAACTCTCAAGTGGTTAATAACCACTGAACAGGTTATCATGTCTGTTCTTGCGAGAGAGGGGCGCCCGCTACCTTTGTAAAACTATTTGTTAAGGAACCTGGGATTGGTAACCCTAGGTCTCCTGGGGGCAACCAGACGTGGTCTCCCTCTCACTGTGCTTAGAGAGGCATCAGCTTCACCTCACTGATGATCCCCAACAAGGGTGAAACACGTGTATGGGGTTGCTGGTGGTACTCTCGTTCAGATTGGAGTTGCCATTGTATTTCGGTGCTGGACTGCCCCTGGGCAGGACAAAGACTGATATGCAAATGGATATTTCCCATCTGTGAAAGGCACAGTGAGTAAAAGCAGTGGCTGCGAACTCTCAAGTGGTTAATAACCACTGAACAGGTTATCATGTCTGTTCTTGCGAGAGAGGGGCGCCCGCTACCTTTGTAAAACTATTTGTTAAGGAACCTGGGATTGGTAACCCTAGGTCTCCTGGGGGCAACCAGACGTGGTCTCCCTCTCACTGTGCTTAGAGAGGCATCAGCTTCACCTCACTGATGATCCCCAACAAGGGTGAAACACGTGTATGGGGTTGCTGGTGGTACTCTCGTTCAGATTGGAGTTGCCATTGTATTTCGGTGCTGGACTGCCCCTGGGCAGGACAAAGACTGATATGCAAATGGATATTTCCCATCTGTGAAAGGCACAGTGAGTAAAAGCAGTGGCTGCGAACTCTCAAGTGGTTAATAACCACTGAACAGGTTATCATGTCTGTTCTTGCGAGAGAGGGGCGCCCGCTACCTTTGTAAAACTATTTGTTAAGGAACCTGGGATTGGTAACCCTAGGTCTCCTGGGGGCAACCAGACGTGGTCTCCCTCTCACTGTGCTTAGAGAGGCATCAGCTTCACCTCACTGATGATCCCCAACAAGGGTGAAACACGTGTATGGGGTTGCTGGTGGTACTCTCGTTCAGATTGGAGTTGCCATTGTATTTCGGTGCTGGACTGCCCCTGGGCAGGACAAAGACTGATATGCAAATGGATATTTCCCATCTGTGAAAGGCACAGTGAGTAAAAGCAGTGGCTGCGAACTCTCAAGTGGTTAATAACCACTGAACAGGTTATCATGTCTGTTCTTGCGAGAGAGGGGCGCCCGCTACCTTTGTAAAACTATTTGTTAAGGAACCTGGGATTGGTAACCCTAGGTCTCCTGGGGCAACCAGACGTGGTCTCCCTCTCACTGTGCTTAGAGAGGCATCAGCTTCACCTCACTGATGATCCCCAACAAGGGTGAAACACGTGTATGGGGTTGCTGGTGGTACTCTCGTTCAGATTGGAGTTGCCATTGTATTTCGGTGCTGGACTGCCCCTGGGCAGGACAAAGACTGATATGCAAATGGATATTTCCCATCTGTGAAAGGCACAGTGAGTAAAAGCAGTGGCTGCGAACTCTCAAGTGGTTAATAACCACTGAACAGGTTATCATGTCTGTTCTTGCGAGAGAGGGGCGCCCGCTACCTTTGTATAACTTGAATGTAATCCTGGAAGGAATTATAATACAGGTGGCAATCTATTCTGAAAGAAATCACAGAGCTGTGTAGAAACTTTCCTCCGAGGGACAGATCGAGGAAGTGAATAAAGGACAAAACTCTTTGTTCATGCTGGCAGGAAAGCAACATGTCATCTCAACTGAAGCAGATTTGGGGCATCAATTGGAAACTAATAAATGAAGCAGATTTTAAAAAGGCTCAAAGAGGACATTCTTCTTAACGATAAAGGAACATTTGCATCCCGACTGGTGAAAAAACTGGTTCCAGAGAGGAAGATAGTCATTTCTTAAAGCATCAAGAAAGCAGATAGTTGATCGAGGAGGAATGCTGAATGGAGACAACAGCTTCCAGAAACAATCTAAAAATGCAGAGCTATTCAAGTTTGTTTTTCCTTCCTTAGCATCAAATGATCGAGATGGGGGAACCTGAATAGTAACATTGTGTTGCCCCATGAGGACAGACGTACACATTGTCCAAGAAGTAGATGCTGTCTAATCACTTATCACGGTATTATCTACACATACATTATATTCATACTCATATTACTTTCTCTGACAGTGAGAACTGCATTTTATATAGGAACACATGATGTCAAGACTCCTGTATATGTTTCTGAGCAGAAGGAAGAGGTGAGCGTGGCAACTACCAGGCAGCTTAGACCTTACATAGTCATTCCTGTCCCAATAAAAGATGGGAAGATGCCTGAGCTTGAAATGGAGGTTGTTAGCAGTCAATCACACATAGTACGTGTTTCAGAACTTGCTTTTAAATGCCGGAGACAGGGTCGGCGAATCAGGCAAGGCAAGGGGTTAATAAAATAAATGTTGGACCTACACAGATAATGCATACAGACACACCTGATCCAGTGACAATAGTCCCAAGCACAAGTCCCAAGGAAAAGTTACGCGCATAGATTATAGCAGAATCTTTGTGGCCGTTTTTAGCTGTTGCTAGAAAAACACAGATGGATGAAGAAAGACTTACTGAACTTTCTGCTATGCAGGAAACCCAGATGGATATTCCTGCAAACAAACCAGCCAGAAGAAGCTATGTCGATGCATTTAGAGACGTAGTCATAGGTAACTACATGAAGAGTTTGAGAACCAAAAGAAGTATCCAAGAAGATAATTATGAACTAAATGATTATATGGACAGCACAGCACACTTGGGGAAATAACATCTGGTACCAACACATGAAAGAAGTTGGAAGAAGAACATCAGACGAAGAATCCTTCGTATGTGCACTCCTGCCATACAGCATGAAGAAGTCAAAAATCTTCATAGCAATTGAAATTGATGTCCAAAGAGCACATTGTCTTTCGCACATAGCACTTTGCAAAACAAGAGGTCAATTTATGGGAAGTGATGCTTCTACCAAATGGGGAACTGAAAAGACAGATCCAGATGAAGATGACTATGTTCAAGATATAAAGACAAGAAACAATGCCAAGACAAAGAATCAGGTGATCAGATATGAAAAACCTGGAGTAAAAGGAGCAGAAATCAGAAGAGAAGTGAACAAAAAACTGAAGACCACAGAAAAAACACAGAAGAAACTCGTATATGGAAGAACAGAGGTCAAATGTAGATCTGGGGAACAGTGCTATCACCAGATGGATGGGAAAAAGGAGTGGTGATCTGCAGAACATGGGTGATAATTGGATTCTGTAAGGAAACTGTTGACTTGGTGCAGAATGGCTGCAAGCCACTATGGCCAAAACTTGCTAAACTACTGACATGGGTCGAAGACAGAGGAGGACCCTTGCAGATAGTACCATTGGAGAGCTCTAAACTATGCTTCAGAAACAATGATACAAGAAAAATGGGAGAGAATCGGAAATGTGGTCGAATCTTCAATGTGCCAGGAATGGTGCATGGGACAGCAGCCATTATGGATCATTATTGGGCCTGTGGTTCCAAGGCCTACATCAGACTGCCTAAAGATTGGGGAGGAATCTGCACATTGGTGAATGTCCATGTTCCTGCGTTGGTGATTCCTAAAGGTAACCTGAACATTGACAGTTTCCACAAAGCAGATGCTCATCTAAGGAAGAAGACATCTGTGGAGCAGATAAATCGAATGAAGAGATAACTCCTTTTCAGCAAATCAATAGAAGCCTTTGATGCTATTCCGTATGAACATAGACTGTTCAGCCAGACTTCTTCAGTGTTCACGTTGATCTTCATGCCAAGGACCCAGGTTGGAGCAAATACCAAGTGGCTTCAGATCACCAGATGGGAATTGCTAGAGACGATTAATACTACCATAAAGGGATTCAATGCAATCAGAGAAGAATTTAGAGCTGTAAGATTGATGACCCAATGACAACACTGATCTTCTTCCGCACCCACTACCCTGGCCACCCACCATGGGCAACTCACTGACGCCCTCCAACTCAGTGAAAAATCTTGGATGCACGCTCGACTCTGACCTAACTCTCTTGCACCAAGTCAACGACATCTCAAGTCCTGCCACTACCACCTTAAAACCCTTAGGCGCATCTTTCCATATCTCTCCTTTCCCAATAGACTCTCCGCGGTCCAAGCAATCGTTATATCAAGACCGGACTATGCAAACCCCCTATACCTCGGAATCCACGCCTACCAACTGAATAAACTCCAAAGGGCACAAAATGCAGCAGCCAAAATGCTACTTGCGCTCGGCCCAAGAGACCACAGCTCCCCAGCCCTTAGGACGCTGCACTGGCTTCCTGTAGCATGAAGGGTGACTTTCAAAACTTTATGCATCTCCCATCGAGCACTGCATAAAACTGGACCTCACTATCTTCAAGACAAGCTAAAACCCTATCACCCCCCACGTACCCTAAAATCAAGCTTAGCCGGCCTCCTGGTCATACCTAAAACAAACGCAGTCAGATTAGGCGGATCATCATTCTCAGCCTTGGCCCCCACCCTATGGAACTCACTCCCACCCCACATCAGCCTAACTGAGGATTTATGTCTTTCCGCAAACTGCTGTAAACCTGGCTCTTCCCCTAAAGCCAACCCATACCAGACTAATCCAAACAGACTACTAGCATCTCAATGACACCAACCCAACAATCTACCTGATGCGAGAAATTGACCGCTAGTAAACCCTAAATAACCCGGATAACATAAACTAAAAGGACAATCAGAACTATCCGAATAAAATAGATCAAAACAACAAAGTGGTTAATAAGAATAAATCGTACGGAAACAGTAAAGAGACTTAAACTCCTGAAATAGACATAATGCATGAGGAGCGAACGAAAGAAATGGCGTGGACGAAATAGTCTGAACAGATGAAGTTTGTGGACCAGATGAATGCACTGAGTGAAAGAATGTACGAGTGGAAGAACAGACGACCATATAATTTAAATGAGTGTACAAATCGAATGAATATCTAAATTGGATGAGTGTATAGAATGGATGATCAGGTTGAGCGGTTGGGTGTGTGGAGCGGATGGGTGCACGGAGCGGATGGGTGCACGGAGCGGATGGGTGCACGGAGCGGATGGGTGCACGGAGCGGATGGGTGCACGGAGCGGTGGGGTGTACTGAGCGGTGGGGTGTACTGAGCGGTGGGGTGTACTGAGCGGATGGGTGTACGGAGCGGATGGGTGTATGGAGCAGACGAATAGAACAGGATTACTGCGTATTAACGAATGACTTCTTAAGACTGATGGGTGCATACTGCTGTTGAATGCGTGGTGACCGGATGAGCGCAGGGAGTGGATGAGCGCGGGGGGCGGATGAGCGAGGGGGGCAGATGAGTGCGGAGGGCGGATGGGTGCGGAGTGCAGATGGGTACAGAGTACGGAGTGCGGATGGGTGCGGATATGGGTGGATGGATGCGCATGAGTGCGGAGGGCGGATGAGTGTGGAGGGCGGATGAGTGCATATGAAAAAGAAAAAGAAAAAAAAAATGTAGAAGGAGATGACCACGTAGAAGGGGATGAGCGCGTAAATGGGGATGAATGCGTAGAGGGGGCTGAGTGCGTAGAGGGGGTGAGTGCGGAAAACAGATGAATGCATAGTGCATGCGTGGGGCAGACTAGAACGCGCGGGACGGATTGGAGTGCATAAGTGCGTCGAGCGAACCGGAGTGTGTGGAGCAGATTGTGACGCATGGAGTGAATAGGAGTGCATGGAACGGACTGGAGCACATTGAATTGCGTGAGTGTATATAGTATGGTTTAGAATGCAGAGATCGCTTTGAAAGAGCATACAACCCAACATATCACACCACCACGCTTATTCTCCCCTCTACACCACCACTCAACTAGAACACAGAGATACTAGAACACCATTCTGCATAACTTTTCTCATACCAACATCCGCCGCATTCTACACATTACTCTAAGTAAAACACTGCTGGTTCCACACCCCCAGCCACGCGTTCTCCTCAGGCCTAATGCAGCCACACTTGGTCTGGATAAATCCTGCCAGACCGAACACATACTCCTGATCTCTCAACCACAACACCTACCGCTAAGAAGCAGCTATTACCTGAATACCGCACCAGCTGCACACATACCTGGTGCTCACACGCACCTTGACTCTCTCTACTGACCTGAACTTCGGTTCCCAAGGGCGTTCAACCTACCAGCGCCTTCAGACCATACCAATGGTATATAAGGCGCTATATAAATGCAAAATAACAACAACAATAACAATAACCCTCCAGAACAGATATGTCCTGGACATGATCACAGCTATGGATGGAGGTGTTTGTGCCAAAATTGGAGAATCATGTTGCACATTTATACCTTCTCATGATGACGAGAATGGAACTTTGGCAGAGGCCATAGACATGCTAACGATCCTCCATGGCCAGATGATAGAAGAGTTCAAAGACATTGCCGATGACAGCTGGTTTGGATCACTCTTCTCGTGGATTCCACAATGGATGGCATATATGTTCAAGTTTCTTGGAGATTTGTTATTATTAGTGATGCTTGGATTCTGTGTGATCAAGATAATAACCTCACAGTGCAAGAAGACAACAAAGAAAGCAATAGGGATGAAGATCATGATTGATGTTGAACCAGGATGGAAACCTAAAGATCTAACTGATGAAGAAATCAGAGACTTTGTGAGGGCCAGTATCCATGCACCTGAGGGAACAAAGTTCTTGTATACAAAGGACCATAAAAAATATGTGGGAAGATGGATCTATTGCAGTCCAAGTGGAGAGTGCGTGCTCATGACATGGAACAAGGATGAGCATGTGAAAACGGCTGGATGCTTGAAGGGAGTAATGCAAATATGGATTCCCCCAAGAAGCATTTTTTTCAGACCTGGATGTCTGGATACAGAAGATGATGTGAGAGTGGTCGATAAATCGCCCAAAGGGGGAGTGTAGAGGAGGAGCCAAGTACCCCCACTCCACCTGCCCCGCCTACATTACCTGAAAAGTATGAACCAAAGTATGTGACGTATACTGAACAGTTGAACCAGCAAAGAGAAGAGCGTGGGCTCTGTGCAGTACCCATAAGAATACCTATTTATAAGAGAATATGGGAGGTAAAGTACCCATTGAGGAAACCATACTTGCATCCAAGACAATATGATGGCCATTTGAACGAGATTATTGAAGAAGCCAAGATACTGAATGACCAGGATGAATGGTGACATCATATAAAGTTGAATCAACACCCATATAGAAAGATAACCGAACCAGAGAGGCAGACGATTTATAAAGAACAAAGAAATACCAAGGATAAGTGACATCTTGGGATCAAGATGAAGAAACTTATGCTACGAACCTGATGAAGATAGTTAGTTTAAATGTGTACAGATGCAATGAAACGCAAGCAGCAAATCAATCATGAAGCTAGCCACATGCTTTTAAATAGATTAGACTGCGGAAAGCACCAACATATACATATATACCTCCATAGATACATATGGACAAGTAAAGGATGGATGTTTCCACTACGTATGAAGCGGTACTGAACTACGCAAGAAGGCCTCATATTAGTGTCGCAGTTGAGAAAAGCAATTGAATTAAACAGAATAAAAGTTCAGCTAAGGAGTTCACTGAGCCAAGAAAGCCAAGGTCGTATCAAACTGGAATTGGCTGATTGGATACAATTAACGTAAAAGAACAGAAGCTCCTGTTCAGAGAGGTCAAGCAAAAACAAAAGACGTCAGAGGACTGTTGAAAATAAATTCAAATACACAAAAAGACTCAATTTCATGGTGTCCAGTCACGTGATGGAAGAAAGTTGGATGAGCAAGATGATCACACCTACGCACGGAAGCCGGCAAGTGCCCATACTTCTTAACTTAAAAATTCTCAGAGAACAGTACATACTCAAGGCCAACTTGAAAGCACTAATTGACACTGGACCATAGAGGTGATGATGGATGATATTTTAATTGGTGGGAAGCTGGTGCAAAGACAAGCTCACCCGCACCTGGTTGTTCAGTCTGCGTGCTGCTAACGTAGGTAGGAAAAATACTGACAGTGGTTAGAGGCAACCAATTGTAGGGGACCACGTAGTTGGGGGTCCTATAGTTTGTGTAGCCAATGAGACGTCATACATTTAGTGATGTTCATAGTGGCCATTTTGAAGGGAGGGCTTAGTTGCCCCACCTGAACTATCCAAATACCTCTCTCTGTTACTCCATACAGATATAGAACCCATGTTTAGATATTCACTTAGAACTTATCCCACTTCCCGATAGTTTTTTTTAGTTTGCCACGTAGGATGACGTTGGTAATGACGCAGGTCAAAATGTCGATTATGACCAGTTATGGGTATAAGAACCCAACTTTTTTATGAAGTAGTTAGTCAAAGTATTGAGCGATTGCTGATGTTCGTTGTACTACCTGTTTTCAATACTTAACATTAAAACAGACAAACGGTTGCCAAACTATTTGTGTCGTCTTGATTATTGATGTATGAATAAAATCTGCATCGGCATCTATCTCAAGGGTACTGCTACCCATCTTAAAGCGCTGGAAGCCTCCAGTTCAGGATTGTTGATAAACAAGTGATTTTCTTTAAAACATCACGCAGTTAAACCAGAAGTGCATTGTCCTAAAGTTGTTAAATGTTAACACTTCGCATTCGCTGACGCATTTCAGATCAGACGTCCATTTTCAAGGCTGTTTGACTGCTTTTTGTACATTCTTAATACCTAAATGACACGATGACCCATAACTAGTATCTAAAACCTCCTCAACAATAATATCAACTAGAGACACACTTGTCTCACTCACTAACCTCTCAGATGGAACTCCCATCAAGTGGGTAGGACATGCACACCGATGCTGCAATTTCTCTCCTGATCTGGTCAAATGACTCCTGATGGGATTGAGTCCACGTGAACCTGATGTCTTTCTTACTGAGAGTCTGCAGGGGTCACAAGTAGATGCAAATCAGCGAGATAGCGCGTGTAATAATTTTCCAGCCCCAAAATGAGCAGACTTGTGCCACATTTAACAAGTGTAGGGCTTTGGTCAGGGCCTTGGTCCGAAGTGTTTGAGTGTTGACTTATTGAATGCATATTTCTCTTTAAGAGTAAGGTAAGGTATACTTTGTTGAGCGTTTTGCAGACTTTTAGTAATGTGGCACCATGAGATTCCTGTGATTTTGCCGAACATGAGGATATCATCACTGTAGTTAATGCAGTGTGGT
The DNA here is from genome assembly GCF_040938575.1 of Ambystoma mexicanum. Taxonomy (NCBI): domain Eukaryota; kingdom Metazoa; phylum Chordata; class Amphibia; order Caudata; family Ambystomatidae; genus Ambystoma; species Ambystoma mexicanum. The sequence continues at coordinate 1,608,441,101 of NC_090932.1, forward strand.
ATATGACAAATGATTTTCTGGATCTCCTCCTGGATCTCCTCCTGGAAGATTTCGGCAGCTGATGAAATGCCAAAGCATTTTTAGAGCAACAGGCCGTGGTGGGTAGTGAATGTGGTGATGTTATGAGATTCCTCGCTGATCTCAACCTGGTGGTACCCTTTGTTTAGGTCTAGTCAGGAGAAGACTTAGGCCCCATTCAAGAGGTGCATCATGTCAGTAATGCGCAGGGATTGGTGGTGTTGTCGTATAGCTTGGGTGGGGACACGCATGTCAACGCAAAGTCTGATCTGTCCCTCTGGGCCTTTCTTTGGGACTCGTGCTACCAGGGAGATCCACGGGGTAGGGCCGATAGCAAATTCAATGATGTCTGCATCGAGGAGTGACTTAGTTCCTTCTCCACTTGGTGCTGAATATTGAAAGGTATGCCTTGGTAGTGCTGGGTGACTGGTTTCACGGCAGTGTCAATGTAAAGCGGGAGTGACTGTAGTTCCTTCTCCACTTGGTGCTGAATATTGAAAGGTATGCCGTGGTAGTGCTGGGTGACTGGTTTCACGGCAGTGTCAATGTGAAGCTGAATCTTCTTTCCTCTTAACTTTACAATTCCTTTAAACAGCACTGGGAGGGATGACATGGATGGTGATGTGTTCTTGTTTCTCTTTGTGCCTGCAGGTGGCTGTGAATGCTCCAATGCATGGTAGCGGCTGTTTTGCGCTGTATGCTTATATGTCCACTTGAGCCTGCCTGAGATGGGGGGCTGCGATAGCCATCGAAATTCGATTTCTGGCATGACATTTACTGTTGTGCCTGTGTCTATTAGAAAATCGAATACTTTCACTGTGAGCGGCAGCTTTGGTCTGTGTTCTGCCCAGTGTGTAGCAGGCCCATCTCCTTCTTTGTTCCGAGCTTGACGGTGACTCCCACTCACTTGTAGAGGAGGAAGTATTGCAGAGTGGATGTGCACGCCTCCTACCTTTCCTCCTGAACTCGGGTGACAGTGAGCATTGGGGTCGACTGCAGCGCTGGTCTCTGGTATGGTTTGGTATTTTCTGTCATTCTGTTTGTGTCAGTCACCCATTGGTGGAGGGGAGGGAGACCTGTAACCGTGGGATTCGGCACATGGCCCTGAAGTGATCTTCACCTCCGCATGTGGAGCACTCCTGCACTATTGCTGGGCACGTGCCCTCATGCTGGAATTCATATCCGCACCGGAAGCAGTGGCCCTTGTCTTTGATGAGGTGGGTTGTGTTAAAATCTTTTGCACAGCTTCCTCCTTGATCGGGACTGATGGGATAATGTGTAGGTTGGTCATGGTTGAGACTTGGAGTTCTAAGGCAGTGGTCTTCCGGCCCAGGGGCACTATTTCTGCTAGGGTATAAAGTCTTCATAGGAATTACTTCTTGAGGTTTGCAGACTCACATCCTGCGATCACCTGCAACTTGATGGCTTCTTCGTTAGAGTACTGATGAAATACACAGTGTTTCACTTTTGTCCTCACCTGTGTCATAAACTTGTCCATCTTCTCACCCGGTAGTTGCCTGATGGTGTGGAACACATGGCGTTCGTAATCAACGTTCTTGTGAATAGTGAAGTGTTCCCCTGGAATGCGTTTCGGGTCAGCGAATGTATACTCAACATCTTCAAGCCTATCAACTGAGTGACTAGGAGCACACCTGTAGTTTCTATTAACTCTTAGAGACTTTTGAAGAGTAGTGGTGTGCAAGGGAGATAAACCAACCTTGACACTTGATGGTGTATACAATGAAAGAACAATGGTGGTCCACACTTTTTGTGGAACCCTCCAATCCCTTGCAAACCTTATGTGTCTAGTAAATGCAACCAAATTTATTAGTAACAGTAATATTATTTCCCAAAATACCATTAGAAATCAGATTTGTAAGAAATTGTGGATTTTACTGTATACAGATCATAGCATCCGCCCCCTGCAGCTGATGCTTGAAGCTGCAGGGGGCAGCTTCATATCAATGCCTTTACGTAATCAGTTGTCATGGAAATGCAGAAGACGCTACCGTCTCCAATGCATATCAACAGAGTGTTTCTCTGTTCTTTTAATAGATTCCTTTTCCCCCCATGGAGAACCAAAGAAAGCAGTCAACACTCTGATATAGTATTTCTATTAACATTTCACTGCACATAGTATTTCTATTAACATTTCACTGCAGAAAGCTAAAGTACATAGTTATTAAAGAGAGCTCTATAGATATCAGTTAAGCTAGTCACAACTGGGCACAGGTAAATACATGAGCTACAGGCTCTCCCAAATGAGTGTCCAACATGGGTTCAAGTCAGTTACTTTTGGCAGGTGACCCCGTTCAAGTGATGCAAGATCCAGTTAGGTGATAAAATGTTTGCTATCTAAGTGATATATTGAAGTCTATAGAAAACACAGTGCTTCTTGTGCTGGTGAGAATATGCGCCGGTTGGGTGACCCACGAAATGAGGGTGAGTTTATAGGTATGCTTTACTAAACTGATGATTATTTGGTCTAAGTACAAAAGTGGGGTATCTACAAAGCTGCAGCATGAGAACAGACTGATGGGCCTTTGCCAGAGATGGGCGACAGCGGGGTGTGATGTAGTTCACATGACTGTCCATGTGGAGCATGTCTTTGTCAGCTTCTCGCAGAATCATTTGAAGGGTTCGGCTGGAAATTACAATCACAGCGACTGGATACCTCTGTTCGAGGGCCCACCAAGATGACCATCATGACATAGCCCGTAGGAAGAGTTGTGAGTCTTAGATTCTGGAACAATCCCTTCTTTGGTAAAGCCACGCTGTGATTTAAACATGCTTGCAGGGAATATCCGCCGAGGAACATGAAATATTTATAAAATTACGTTCTTATTACATTTTATAGCTAACATTTAAGTACAAAGCATCGTTGCATGCCAAGTCATCACTAACTCACCCTTTATCCAGTGCGCTCTGCCTAGCCAAGTCCCCCAAAGGGGAGTGGCATCATAGCATAGAACGGTGCTCTTACTACTAGCTATGAGCTACTGTTCAGACACCCCTCCTCGAGCCAGCTAAGATAGCACTTGATAAAGGTCTTCTGATCATCAGGATCTGGATAATGATGGGAATGGCCCAGAACCTCCAAGCCCTTTCCAGCACCCTCATCCATGACACAAGGCTCAATGTGCCATGTGGTCCTGTGAATCGCAGTGGGCACTATACATAGCATAATGCTTGAATGCGAGATTAAACATAAGCTCAACAAGAACCTCTCAGAGATGCGCTAAGGGGGTGGACAGTGGCTGCGGAGAGGATCACTTCACTCCCTCAAAATATAGACTTCAACTTTTCTTCACCCCTCTAAAACAAATTTCCGCACCACTCTTCTCCCTCCAACACTGCATTCACGCACAGCATTTGGAGTCTTGTGTTATAGCCCGTGTTCTAACCAGAGGCGTAGCCAGGATTGTCTAACAAGCGGGGCCTGAAGCTAATGTAGTTGGGTCCAGCGCAGTGACATTAACATCTGTAAATGCCCACAGAGCACTGCCGAGTGCCTTGATTGGAAAGATAAGGTTGCTTCACTCCTCATCACCCTCGGTCTGCGCCGTCTTTCTCCTCCTCTTGAACTGCCGTGCTGAGTTAGCCCCGGCCCTCTAGAAATCCCTTTTCCAAGCATGGCAGATGTAGTAGTTCTTCAACGTTACCCCACCTCATACATTAAAAGATTGGTGGTGCAGTCAACACAACTTACTGCTAAAACTCTGAGCCACTATCTTTTAATGACGTGGGCATCTGTGCCAGTACATCTCTGCGCTTTTCCCACTAACTTCGATAACTGTGTCTTGCTAATTGTTGAAGAGGAGAAATGATAAAAGAGGAGAGAAACACAGCTTGTAGGTGTGGTTTATTTATTTGCCCACCCAGTGACTGCTGTCGCCACTCCCATTAGTTGGTCTAGCATGTCTGTGATCTAGGTGTGAAGGTTCTCTTACAGGTGTCTGGCATCATTTTGTTTAGTTGGGAGGTATCGGGTTTAGTGGTTCCTTGTAGTTGTGTTAGGGTTTCGAGATTGAGCCTTTTACAGTTTATTTTGGTTGTCGCTTGCCACTTTGTTTGTTGTTTCTGTACGGGTTGGGGTTCTGATGGTGAAAGGGCTCATATGATGGTCGTTCCAGATGATTTGTACCAGTGGTGATTTGTACCAGTGGGGTGGTAGTAGAGAGTCCATCCCTGCAGAAGGTCACTCCAAGGGTGTGACCAGACCTGTGGCTGTGCCCGTACATCATTTCTTTGGGGTGGAGAGGTTCCAGGAGTCTGGATTTTTAGTTCCTTTAATGCGGGGTCATGGTGGCTTAAAGCTCTTTCGAATTCTGATTGGCTGTTCCTGGCATTCAATGTCCTTGTGGTGTCTTTTACTTTTCCTTGCTCTTTTCTACATTCTTGTCTGTTTGCCCTTCTTGTATTATTTGCACATTGTAGAAGTTATGGGTGTTCTGTGGCTGTTGTAGGTCGGTGACGGTTGGTGCTGAGGTTGGTTGTGTGTCAACTATCTGAGCGATCTCGCTTCCAGCAAAATCTCATTCTAGTATGATCTCACTTTAAACAAACCTTGCGGCAAAATGGTCAATAGTAGCAATTTCTCGTTCTAGCATGATCTCACTTTAAACAAACCTTGTGGCAAAATGGTCAATAGTAGCAAATTCTCGTTCTAGCATGATCTCACTTTAAACAAACCTTGAGGCAAAATGTTCAATAGTAGCAAATTCTCATTCTAGCATGATCTCACTTTAAACGAGCTTTGTGTGACATCAGTGAATAGTGGGAAAATCTATACTTAAGATAGCACACAATGTGAACTCACAAATATCAGAGAACACATTAGCAAAGGAAACCAATGTTGTCGATAGAGGATTGAGGGAGGAAGTCACATTAGTACAGTCACTTATCATTAGATGCTCCTTACCTTGAATGTTCCTGTAGGCGGAGACATGGCTGCCCTGGGTGGATCAATGTTATGTGGGCCCCAGCATCACATCCCTGGATCATCCGCCAATCAGGAGAGGTGGTTTGCGGGCACACAGAAAGACTGCACAACAAAGCCCTGTTAGCTGGGCTGGTGGGCCCAGGGGCATGCGCAAGTTAAAGGGTCCTGGGGCAAGCGGGGGGAGCACTTACCGCTTCAGCGGTTGTATCCAGAAAGAGCACATTGCCTCCATTTGATAACAGCAAAGCTCTTGAAGAACCTTCCATGGATCTGCACTGGTGTTTAAGTCAAATTCTGGCTACTGCACAGAATGTCTTTAATATGTACAGTTGCTGGTGGTTGCTTAAGCTGCAAAAGCAAATGTGCCCAAGTAAGTGTCATTTGCAAGTAGCATACTGTGTTTGTGTTGAGGCCTGTGTTTTTGATCTTTCTTTTTTCATAGGCCACAATGAAAAATTGAAACAGTTTGAATTATATGTGGGTCATATGCATTTACTTTGAAAAACTTAGGTTTCATTCTAAACATCTTGTGTAGAATAATTTGAATTTGTCATTGAAATCAATGCCCAAGAATATATGTGAATATGTAAACATGGCAACTTGAACATAATTCTCTTGATTAGCGATAATAGTGCAAGTGGAGTCCCTTGATAATCACCCTGGATTCGTCAATACCAGGGATCTATACAAAAGGCAATCTGACATTGCATGCCTCATGCAAGAATAAAAGAAGAGAATTATTTACATTGCATTTGCTTATGTCGAAGTGCGCATCACCTCGGAAGAGAGAGTTGATATCATATGATATTTATAACACGCCTATACACAAGTGTTTCAAGGCACGACGAGGCAAGGGAGGGGGAACAGAGGGAAGACAGACAACGATCCTACTAGGCCATGTGTCATTCAGATCACGCAAGTGCATGGGAAGGGGGAGGGGGGAAAGTGCAGTACATGGGATAAGAATAAGAAACAATAAGTAAGTACGGCCAGCAGGTGGCCAGTGAAAGTGCAGACATCAGGTGTCAAGTGCTGGTAGTGGAACTGTAGGGATGCAGAAAACAGTCCCTAAGTGCGAGATTGCCAGGAAGGCAGTGCAGCTGTGCGACTGGTGGGGGAGGGGTCCTGGGCCTGAGGTAACCAGTGAAATTTCAATAACAACCAGAAAGTCAGCAGGGGAGAGGAGGAGAGAATGCAGAAGCAAAGAGAAATGTTTTGACGTGCTTCCGGAACCGGAGATGATTCTCCTCAAGTTTCAGGAAGGCAGGGAGGCTGTTCCAGAGGGAGGACCCAGCCGAGGAAAGAGATCTACCACCAACTCGTTGCTTGGTGAAGCGACTGATTCTAAGGGAGTTGGAGGCGGAAGAGCTAAGAGCTCGAGAGGGAAGATATTTAGGAAGAGAGACTTGAAGGTATTTAGGCCCCAGGCCCCAGAAGGCCTTGTGGCAGAGGGTTTTGAACTTGATCCTCGCAGCCACTGGGAACCAGTGCAGAGATTTCAGTCCTGGAGAGATACGATGCCTGGGCTTGAGGCCAAGAACAAGTCTCGCAGTCCTGTTCTGGATGAGTTGCAGAGGGCGGAGAGTAGAAGCAGGCAGATATAGAAAGAGGCTGTTGCAATAGTCCAGCCTAGAGAGAGCCAGAGCTCTGGAGACAGTGAGCTTCTGGGGGAAGGAGAGGAAAGGAAGAATACCTCTGAGGAGGTGCAGCAGGTAGAGTGACTTCTTCGAGACGTCAGATATGTGGGGAGAGAAGGAGAGTGTGGAGTCGAAGATGACCCCAAGGTTTTTAGCCTCACAGGTGGGAGCAGGAAGAGGGCCAAGGGAGTCCAGCCAGAGAGTGATGGGAAAGGAGGGAGCGGGTGTTCCAATGAGGAGAATCTCAGTCTTGCTGGCATTCAGGCAGAGATCGTTGGCAGCACACCACTCCTGGATGGCGGACAGGCAGTCAGAGATGAGAGAGGGAAAAGAGGTGGCTGAAGGTAGCCTGAAAATGAGTGTCATCTGGATAGCACTGCAAGTTGGGGCAGAGCGCTGCAATGCGGTGGGCTAGAAGTGCCAGGTATTGGTTGAACAGCTAGGGAGAGCAGTTAGACCCCTGGGGAACACCACAGGTAGAGGTAGAGATGGAGGAGAGGAAGGACCCAAGTTGAACCTGGGAGGGTCTATCAGAGAGGAAAAAAGTCAGCCACGCCATGGCCTGACCGGTGATACCTAGAATATCACGGAGACGGTTGAGCAGGATGGCATGGTTGACCGTGTCAAAGGCAGAAGAGAGATCAAGGAGGATGAGGACACAAGGGATGTTGGAATTGAGGTTGGAGAGCAGGTCTTCAGGGATGTTCAGGAGAGCAGTTTCCATGCTTCTGGCAGCTCTGAAGCCAGACTGATGATCATGAAGACAACCAACAGATTCAGTGAGGAGATTGAGCTGCAAGATGGCCAGCTTTCCAAGAGTTTACCCAGGAAGGGAGTGATGGATATTGGGCGATAGTTAGCCGGGCAGGACGGGTCGGCAGAGGGTGTACCAGGGAGTGCTTCAGGGGGGATGGGAATACTCCAGTGGTGAAGGAGTGGTTGCAGGGGTCGGTCAGAGCAGCAGCCAGGGAGTCGATATGGTCCTTCATAGTTTTGGAGGAACAGGGCTGCACCTGTTTTGACGAGACTTTCATAGATTGGACTTGTCTAGAAAATCTGGGGAAAACCGTGGAAAGGCAGAGAAGGGGGGAGGAGAGGTGGCCGAAAAAGGGCCAGAGGAGGAGCAGGGAGTAGAGGGATGTGGGGGGAGAGGAAGAGAGAGAGGACAGGATGTCCTGAGTTTTAGAGATGAAATGAGAAGCAAGTGCCGTGCAGAGGGCCTGGGAAGGGACAGTAGAGGTAGAGACTGTGGCAGGATTGGATTTCCTCTCAGCCACCCTGCACTTGCGTTTGAGGGTGACTAGGTCTGAGTCGTACCAGGAGTTTCACTTGTCTTTGGGCTTCAAGCGGATCCTCATGACAGGGGCAAGAACATTGAAAGTATCAGATATAGCAGAGTGGAACATGGAAAGGGCTGTGTCAGGGTGTGAGTCAGCCAAAGGGGGAGGGAGGAAGAGAAAGTGGTGGGGAAAGCCTCAACTGACACGCGCTTCATGGGTCGGATGACCGAAAAGGTGGGTGGCAGTGCTGGAGTTGGCTTGGCCTCAGGGGTAGAGAGGGTGCTCTGGGAGGAAAAGAGAAAGTGACCCGTCCAGGAGAGAGGAGTGGTGAGAGGGATAGAGAGGGGAAGGTCTGAAGGTCTGAGGGTCTGAGGAGATCAGAACATCCAGGGTGGGCCCTGCAGAGTGAGTCAGGCCAGAGGGGAGAATAGAGAGTGAGAGAGAGTTGCAAAGAGTCGCAAAAGAGTCCAGAGGAAGGACAGGAAGCATCCAGGTGGATGTTGAAGTATCTAAGAAGGAGGAGTTGAGTGGTCGAGACCAGGAGGGAAGAGGAGACAAAGGGAGCCCTTATCCACACAACTCATCTACCTCGGCCTCTTCTTAACTTCCCAGGCTAGATACGAAAAGTGTTTTACCTAACTGTTAATGAATTTACCCTTCTGGGAAACGCTTACTGAACTCGTTTTCAAACTGTTTTGTTTTGCCTGATACATTGTGGCAAATTTGTTTTACAATGTATGTGTAGCGATTTGTTTCTTGCCTTTTCTTGTATGAAGATGTTATTTTGATCAAAATATAACGTGTGGGCATTCTCTCATTTGGTGGTAAAGAAAATTGTGTACTGTGCTTGTTGACTACCCAGCTCCACTGTCCAAGTGTTAGGACTGGGCTGTTCTGCCACGACCACCACCTAGAGAGCTTGGTTGGTTTGAGGGTCTCACTGGTACCCTATGGTAGGAAGAGAGACTTACAACCCATGACCACCGGGTTTATGGAAAATCTCCCTAACAATTTTCATCTATGCTGTGCAAAAACAGGAAGTCGTTTTCATTAAAACTCCACAGATAAGGCACAGTCAGGGAACATGAGTTGCCCAGGGTGGCAGACTTTGGTTAAGCGCTTTGAAACACTTGCCTTTTGTATAGGCGCTATATAAATAAACAATACAATACTATACCATACCAAGCACTTCTCCTCAGGTCCTGCTGGTAGAAATGTGTGTTAATGTTTGGCTTTCAAGAATAATTTGTTTTTATAAAAATGGCTTGCACAGTTCACAAATTGTAATAAAACAGGCGCACAAATGTATAAATCATTACAAATAAGGTATGCAAAAAGGAGCCACCCCGCCCCTCTATTGAATAAAAGAACGCAAGTTCCAGAACGCAAAGTAATGAGTGCCTAAAAATGCCCTTTTAGGTTTTGCAAATGTGCTTTCAAGACTTAGGCACATAACAAAAGATACTTATTAAAGAATGCCTGTTTATTGGTTAACCCAGACTTCCTGCTCGTTATTTATAGTGTGAAGAAAATGTTAGTTCAGCAGAATTGCAAACCCTTCTTTTTGTGTGTTAAATAAGAACACATTATGGAAATGAGAGGCAGTTTGAATCGTTTCTTGTGTGGGACAAGTCACCAATTTTGATAGTTAACTTGAGCTTCATCTGGATTTTCCGAAGCAAAATAGCTGAGGCCTCCATCAGCACTTTTCACCGAAGCCGAACCAAGTGGTTAGATGCAAATGCGGCTCGTCCATATTGGACGCGGGGGCGCCGCCCCTCCCGTACCCTTGCCCATTATGGAGAAGCTGAGCCAGGCAGCCGAGTGGAAAAAAACAGAGCACTCCCCCAACTGCTTTCTGCAGCTGAGGAAGCGCTGCTGGACTAGCTGAAACTTTCACAGGGAAAAGTAGTTTCGTTCCCCAGCGCACATGCTAAAAGAGCCATGCAAGGTCAAGGGTGCTTTGCTTCCCCAGCCTTGCATGGCCCATTTGGGATGGTGGCTGGGGAACTGCACCTCCAGATAAGGCCTGTGTTTCTTTCTGTCATCCTTGCCGACTCTGCCCGGGTTGACAGCATCTCTTTCTCTCTGGTCTCTCTCTGCACCAAAGCTGGTTTTGCTGTGCTCCGGGGCTGCGCTGCTCAATGATGTGCCCACGTCGGAGGCTCACCTCTGCGTAATTTTCTGTCTCCTCCATTTGGGGGTGATCGCTCCTTTATTTCCGCTCCGTGACCAAACAGGGGCGTGTTGTTTGCGTTCATCTCAAGCCCACGGAGAAACCAGGATTGTTGTCTTGAGCGAAATATCCAAAGGCTCAATACTATTTTGAGCCCCACAGGTGAATGTAACATCAGTTTCTCGGATTCCCATGTATGCAGATAACGCCTTAGGTATAGAGCGTTCCCCATGGGAATGTGAGTGCCTGTCACCTTGAGGGTAGTCACTCCAGTGAGGTCCCACTTTCCCAAAGCCCTAGGGAGGGTTTTGCTGAGTGGACTCACCTCCCTAGCCTCAAAGGGGGTGTCTCCCCCCAGAGACGTAGGGGCATAACCTCCAGATTCGTCCCAGTGCAGTACAATCTCGCTCATTCTCTGTGAGAGTCAAATGTTAGCATTTCGGGCTCGAACAGGCAAAAGAAGGTTGTCCATCGCACTGTGTTTATTTTTTTCTCTCAATCAGAGGGAACATTTATATATTGCCTCGACGCCCTGTTATTGACTCAGCTGGAAGCCATACCCAACATCTTCCTGAAGGGATGCTGCTGTACAGAGGCCTGAAACCAGAAACACGTGCACTGTCATGAATAGGATTTGGTTATTTATATCAAAGCCTGCGTCCCAAGACTGAAAGCATTTGACCTTCTGTGGTCTCTCAGAAAGTCTTAGGGATGAATAGATGGCGATTTTTTCTTTAAGTGTGACGGCCATGGTTTTACCCCGCCTGTCACACTTGCATTTCCCTTCCCTAAATTGTATGGAAATGCTTTTTTTCTGTCATTTCACTGAGCCGGAGGGCCTTTAACGGCCGGCTTGGTGAAATGCGCTCCCATCAAACACATGGTTGCTGAGAGCCTGTCATACATTAGTGTCGGGAGCGTGCTAGACAGCACATCTTTGCGCCACTGTCCAATCCCTCTTTAAAAGCGCAGGTCACCATCGTGAATAAGGTGACCTGAGCAATTCAGCAATGATTGCAAATGCAAAAAGCACATATTCTTCAATTATTACATTTGCGCACATTTTTGAGCCTCTGCCCCGTGATGTTTTTCTTTTTCTTGAAAGGTACTAAGATACTGATAGTACTTTTCTTGACCTGTCCTCATCTCGTGGCGTCTTCACCTCCTCATGTTTCCTCTTCTTTCGCTGCACCCCCAACTCCTCCTGCTCTCTCAGCTCGCTCCATCTTTTCACATCATCCTGCACCTTTAGCTCTCACCCCGCTGCCTCCTGCACCTTTAGCTCTGCACACTGCCTCCCGCACTTTAAGCTCTCTCCACCCTGCCTCCTGAACCATCAGCTCTCTCCACACCGCCTCCTGCACCATCAGCCCTCTCCACACCTCTCCCTTCACCTCCTTCTGCATCATCAGCTCGCTCCACACCGCCTCCTGCACCATCAGCCCTCTCCACACTTCTCCCTGCACCTCCTTCTGCATCATCAGCTCGCTCCACACCGCCTCCTGCAGCATCAGCCCTCTCCACACCTCCTTCTGCATCATCAGCTCGCTCCACACCGCCTCCTGCACCATCAGCCCTCTCCACACCTCTCCCTGCACCTCCTTCTGCATCATCAGCTCGCTCCACACCGCCTCCTGCACCATCAGCCCTCTCCACAGCTCTCCCTGCACCTCTTTCTGCATCATCAGCTCGCTCCACACCGCCTCCTGCACCATCAGCCCTCTCCACACCTCTCCCTTCACCTCCTTCTGCATCATCAGTTCGCTCCACACCGCCTCCTGCACCATCAGCCCTCTCCACACCTCTCCCTGCACCTCCTTCTGCATCATCAGCTCTCTCCACACCGTCTCCTGCACCACCAGCCCTCTCCACACCTCTCCCTGCACCTCCTTCTGCATCATCAGCTCTCTCCACACTGTCTCCTGCACCACCAGCCCTCTCCACACCTCTCCCTGCACCGCCTTCTGCACCATCAGCTCTCTCCACACAGCCTCCTGCACCATCAGCCCTCTCCACACCTCTCCCTGCACCGCCTTCTGCACCATCAGCTCTCTCCACACCGCCTCCTGCACCATCAGCTCTCTCCACACCCCCTCCTGCACCATCAGCTCTCCCTCACCTCCACCTGTCCACTCTTTGTTACTCTGTTACTCCAAACACCCACACTCAATATTGCTTTCGTCCATCTTTTATACATTTGTGTTCCCTCCCCAGGGCCATGGGCTGCTGTCTATGGGCTGATTTGATTGATTTTGATTTTGAATTGTGTATCACGCACACAAGTAACTGATTCTTATCCTGGCGCAGTTGGAATCATGCGCTGAAAAACAGAAGTTAGCACTATAGATGGATATGAATACCAGTGAAATTTAAAGAGAGAACCGTAAAATAACCATACCTAGTTAAAAAGGTAGGTCTTTAACCCTGCTCTGAAAATTGATCGGGGATTTGTCATCCTTGGATTCAGCGGAAGGCTATTCCATAATCTTGGTCCAGCAAGTGAAAAGCTACGGTCTCCTCATGAGATGCAGCTGGTCCTGGGAATAGAAAGCAAGTACTGATCTTAAGGCCTGGGTCGGGTGGTATTGCTTCAATTTATTTATTAAATAAATTGGCTCCAGTCCGTTGATACATATTTGTACACCAGACATCCAATTTTAAATTGTATGCAGTCTTCCACCGCTAGCCAATGCAGTGATCGGCGAAGACCTGAATTTGGTGTATTCTTGGCAACACCAAAAAACAGTCTTACACCTGGATTTTGGGCTTTTTGTAGGCGGTGAATCTGTTTGGCCAGAGCTCTGGCCAAGAGCCCATTACAATAGTCTAATTTAGAATTGACCAGAGCTCCCACCGCCATCGCACGGTGGGTGGCAGGTACATAGGGTAATGCTTGACGTAAGAGACGGATGTTGTAAAAAACAGACTGTATTTTGGCTGAGACCTGACCATTACAGCCTAGATCGCTCTGCCAAATACAGCCACGATTTTTTATCTTCGCATATTTGAGGCTAGTCCCCAAAAACTGGGGGGTGGACGGCAACTTTTCCCCTCAAGCAAAGGACCAAATAAAATCACTTAAGTTTTTTTTGGGTTAAGTTGTAGCCAATTATTTCCATCCAGATCCCAATTTCTTCCAGACACTTACTTACTACACAAGAGTCACTTATTGTTCCGTCATAGGGTTGCACATTGCATTTAATGATTTCCCTGCCATTCATTCCATGGACCAAGCCTTTAATAGGCTGGGCCAACATCTTGGAACTCCCAAATATGAGAATGTGTGGTGACACACAATCACATGGTCCAAAAAGGAGTGACAATCGGGCGAGGAACTGCTTTGTGCAATTCAGAGCCTAGGCTACAGGCTCTGTGTGAATAAGATCACATTGGACACTGTGAGGGGTCAGAAATGTGAGGCGGACAACTTTGTGAAGGTTTTTAAACAAATGCCATTTTATTACATGAAAAGGTTGGATAAAAGCCTCTCAATCGCTATGCTGACGAGGATTTCCCTGCCTAAAATAAACTAAAGGAAACACTCTAACAAAGAATATCTGTGCCTCACACTTTCACATACAATAAACAAATGAGGTGATGCATGGCAGTTCAAAGACAACAGCAATAGTATTATGATTAAGTTCGTAATGTAACACACATTCTCTCCTGAAAACCTTGAGGAATTCCCTTTCCCCAGATTTAAGCAGGATTCTGATCCACAGTTCTAAAAAGAAATAAGGAAATCCTGGTTTGCTACAAAGTTCCAACACAGTTCATTGCAACTTTAACTTGTCAACAGAAAGAAAATATAACTCTTTTACCACAGTTTTGTGGTAAAAGAGTTTCTTTCCTCAGCATCACAAGCAACATAACTTTTTCTTTGTCAGGATCACTTTATAGCACTTCATCATATAGCACTTCATCAACTTCTACCTCGTTTACATCCATGCCAAGCCTACTGCCTCAGTTCATATCTGGTTTACTCCCATACCAGGCCTACTCCTTCAAATGATTGCCATCCGGGTATACTCCCCTGCCCGAACAGCGTTTCACAACAAGAGCTTTTGTAGTTAAGATCAACTGACAAGAATTGGCTTAGGCAATGTGAGTTTATACCAGCTACATGCTGTACAAAGTATGGGCAACACGTTTTACAACTTATGTACTCTCACTAGCTGCTTTTTGGCTGTTGCAATATCTCTTGCATTTGAATTGCCTTGATTTTAGTCTCTCTGGGCTTGGGCAATGGCTGTATGCATTAATTCTTAATAATATCAACCCATCGGGTTGCTGAGTATTCCACAAAATGACATGCTTAAAGTTACTCATTTGGATTTGGTTTAGTTAAATGTGGTGTTTTCTGCTTTTTAATGACTCGGTATTCAAAAACACTTTTAGGACCACTTTGACTCATACGCAAGTGCTGCTTACTTCGTGAATGCCCATCTTGAACACCCGAGCGGATGCAGAGCACTCCAAGGTCACTACCAACTTGTCAACTCCCCGGGTAAGGCGTGCACGTCCGATCCCCTCGCTGATCACAGGACTTCTGCTTCTGTGGCTCCTCCCAAAGTGGCAAACCGCTTCTCCTGGTCCGCCATTGCCCGGGCCACCTCCAACAGGAGCTTCTTTTGCTCCTGAGGCCCTCTGGTGCATGCCAGCCATCGGAGACAGCCTCGTGGAAAGGAGAGCCTCCATCGCTTTCGCTTGCCGCTGCACATCCTCTGCAGAACAGGTCAGAAGATGGCAATCTTCCCTCTTACATGCTTCCCGCTGTACGACCTCTGCACTTCAGGCTTCTGGGGGTACAAACCCTCTCAGGACTGGCAGCTGATTTCTGCCGAACAGTGGTTCTGACGTCTTCTCCCTCCTTCAGCTTCCGCGTCGGCTGCCTGCACGAATCACACTGCTTCTGGTGCTTGCTCTTGCCCTTGTTCTTCCTCTTGCTAAAGGCCTGCACCTGAGAGGGCTTTTAAACCCCTCAATCTCCTTCAGGTGTGGGTCATCTGAAGGAATGATCTGACCACTCATGCAGCATTGTACCTTTTTAGTCCTTTTCTTTGTGCCAGTACTTAGGGAATTATGGGACTTGAAGTCCCAAATGGCAAAGTTAGCTTTTCTTACTTATGTTTTACAAAAAGCCATTAGAAGGGTAGGGTTTCGGGGAAAGTTAAACAAAGGGTTTCCCATTCCTCCTGACCCGATTCCCCCCTTCAAGTGATCAGCCCGCTGAACACCACCCACAGGGTTGGGATCAGAAAGCGTCTGCCTTTCCCTGGCCACATGAGAAGGTTCCCAGAGAGGGTCGGACCATGGCATAAAATTGTCTCAGGAACCAATGAAAAAGTGTCCTGCGGTTGCAAATGGCAATTCACTTCTTTTCTGACAGACTGTTTGAGTAGTGCCCAAGGGAGAGGTCTTTGATGAAATGTGATGCAAATTGTGCATTTTAAAGAATATTTATTCAGTAACACTGGTAAAAACTGCTAGCCGCATGGTGAAGTAACTCATCAAACTAGCTCACGTGGGCCAGAAAAGTGGGCCACTTTGACAAAAGAAACGGGGCCCACAGCAGCATTTAGCATTTTTGGTTCAGGCATTGCCCTATAGGCCCGTCCGAGCCTGGTGCCAGGCCAGGCTTTCTGGGAGAATCCTTGCTGATTCATCAAAGCACTCAATTTGGTAATCCTTCCTGTCTCCTTATCTACCACCTGCAGCTGAGAGGCGGCGGCTGGTTTTGTCTTGAGTATGGAAGCCAGTGCACATTACGCCAGCATAACCCTTCATGTGCCTGGAATACATTTCATATTTCTGAATCATGCGAAATTTGCTCTTGCAAGGTGTAAGACTTTTTCTTTAGTGTAAACCATATATTTGTGAATTGGCCCAGGATGTGCAGCCTGTTGCATCTCTGCAGGGCCCCAATTGTGGCCCCCAGAGAAGCCAGGCTCTTTCTTCATAGGCTCAAGAGAGAACCATACGAAGAAGGCAACTGTAAACCTCCAAAAGAGCCAATAAGAACTGAGAGAAACTGTCTGCCGCAGGGCACGGAGCATTACAGCTAAAGCAAGTGGACTTTGGTGGCGTCCGGGCCTCACATGCTTCCTTTGTTTTTCAGGTGCCATTATGGATAAGGTTGTGACGGAGACTAACCCTTCTACCTGTCTGGAGCTGGGCACGTACTGTGGGTATTCCGCAGTAAGGACTGCACATCTCCTGAAGCCTGGCGCCCGACTTTTAACCATTGAAACAAACCCGCGCCATGCTGCCATCGCCCAACAGATGATCAACTTTGCTGGTGTCCAGGACAAAGTAAGTATGAGACAGGTCTACCCTTGCCCTATTTGTGACTGGCTCTGCCCTAACAGCCATGCAGAGGTGGAGGCCTGCCAGGAAGTCTCCTGATTTCCCTACAGACTGCCCCAGTCTGGATGAACAGAATGGTGAAGCAGTAATGGAGCAGTAAGCCTTTTGATTGCAAGGAAGTATCTGTTACAACTTAAAGACAATTCTTTGGGAAGCACAAAAATAGCAGAAAAAGAGAGAAGAGGAAGGAATGAATAAACGGAGGAAAGAAAAGAAGGTAATAAGATGTAAAGGGAAAAGTAGAGGGGATGAGAAGGAGTGCCCAAAGGCTTGGCTATGACCAGGAACATTCGGTGGTGGAGAGACACCAGGTTGCAGATGAAGACTTGGAGAAATGCACAATTAAGCTTAGCCAACACTGCAAAGAGAGGGTAGAAGCCTGCCAATCTGGGAGTACAACACGCGCAAACAAGTCTGATGTGCAACTCTGTCTAGACAACCCAAGCCACGAGAGGGATGCGGTACCAGTTAAATCCAGGTTTAACAAAGTGACGTACTGACGAATCTAACCTGAGACAAGAAAGACCCAAAAAAGAAGTGCAGGACACTCTAAACTCCAGGGATTGTGAGTTACTGTTTTGCTGTCGAGAAGGCAGAGTCATTCAGGGGCAAGAGGGAAGAACTGAAGACCACAGTCCTGAAGAAAGCTTTTGTAATGCACAAGGAAAAGTGGATCTGTTCTTTGCCTTCAAGTTGTCTGTCAATCATGCAGACGTGAGGAACCCTCGCTTCAGGAAGCATTTGAGCGGTGTGCAAGTACAGGAGATACAAGTTACATAGAGGTGATAAATGGGTTACAGATTAGAGCACAAAGAGGGGGTACATGAGGTTACGTGCAATCTGAAAAGCTTTTCAGATTGCACATATGGCAGCAAGGACGGGCAGAAGGTGGAAGCGGCAGGTCCCATGGCATTGGGGCATCGACAGGGTGGAGTGGGTTCATAGAGGGTTTGTTTGAGGAGGTCGGGCTTGCAATCCTTTATGAGTTGAACGACAGCAGGAGTGAGTCTGTTGTTGAATGGGCCTGAGGAAGCAGAGCGAGAATGCCTGGCTTCTGGTTTCTCTTGCATTTCTGGAGCTTGCTTTGTATTCACATGACTCAAGGAAGACGTAAAAGCAGTTTTCCACTCATTGGTAGTATACGAGATCAAATGAACCTCAAAGATGCAATTTAATAATCATTTGCTTCTTATAACTTGTTACTTAAAGAATGGCCATTGTTGTATGGTGAGATAATTCAGTGGCCGGTACAGGTGTGGAGATTTTCAATTTAGTCCCCACAAAAAATAATTGGGCCCCAGCATTGGCAGTAGTAGGCTTTGTACAACCTTTCTGTGGGCTTACATCATTTGAATTCATACACAAATCTAGAGCCTGGCTGATAGGACCGTGCGTCTTTGCTTGGGATATACTTTTCCATGTAGAAGGTTCATTTCACTACTGCGTGCCCAATGGGGGGTGGGAAAGCGAGCAACCTCTTTGAGGCTGAATGTTGCTTGAGATTTCTTACTGCTCCTTGAGTCCTAATAAAGGCGACTCCCCTTTACTGTTATGCCCTCAGAATATCTGAATGCCTCCACCAGGCATCCAATATTGTAGAAGGCATTCCGGCCGCTATACTGTAGGGTCTCTGCAATAAATAAGTGGGTTCTATTATGTTTGCCAAGGAATTCCCAACAGAAGCAACATTAAATGTGGGTGCATTGATGATCTAACATTCCATACGTTATTTGTTTCCATCTTTGCCTCTAAAGTTATAGGATGAGAAGTCCTCGATCTTGAGGATGATTCGGTGTCCCTGATCTGGTTCTGCGTTCTTTAATGCCAGCAGCATAGGCTGGATTGGGACTGGGTTCTTATCTGCATGAGATCTGGAATCCACTAATAAGACCTGCCCAAACGGGGGAAAAGATTCCAACGGAAGGCTTCACATGAGCTAATTACCAAGATCTGCTGACTCAACAATCGTTCCCACTCTGTTCTGCAGGCTGCCTATGTTCTATTTCCTATAATGAGCATTTGCACTAAAAATTACATATTTGTCCATAATAAGGCAGCCGGAATTTCTGATTTTCACAGGAAACAAACATACCTTCTTATTGTATTTGGTTGTATTTGAATTTTATTTATTAAATAAAATCCTCATCCTACTCAATCTCTCTTCTGCCTTCGACACGGTCAACCATACCATCCTGCTCAACCGTCTCTGTGAGAATCTGCGTATCACTGATCAGGCTCTGGCCTGGCTGACCTCTTTCCTCTCTGATCGACCTTCCCAGGTCCAACTGGGTTCCTTCCTATCCTCTATCTTCCTCTCTACCTGTGGTGTTCCCCAGGGATCTAACCTCTCACCCTGGCTTTTCAACCAATACCTGGCAACTCTCGCCCACTGCATTGCCATTCTATGCTCAAATTTCCAGTGCTACGCTGATGACACTCAACCCATTTTCAGGCTGCCCTCGGCCACCTCCTCTCCCTCCCTCATCTCTGATTGCCTAACTGCCATTGAAGATTGGTGTGCCTCCAATGATCTCTGTCTGAATGCCAGCAAGACGGAGATCCTCCTCATCAGCAACCCTTCTCCATCCTTTCCCCTCTCTCTCTGGCCGGCTTCGCTTGGCCCTCCTCCTATCCCCACCTGTGAGGCTAAGAACCTTGGGGTCATCTTTGACTCCACACTTTCCTTCTCCGCCCACATCTCTGAGGTCTCTAAAATGTCAATCTTCCTACTGCACCTCCTCAGAGGTACTCTTCCTTTCCTCTCCTTCCCCCAGAAGCTCACTGTCTCCCAAGCTCTGGTTCTCTCTAGGTTGGACTATATTAACAGCCTCTTTCTGAATCTACCTGCCTCTACTCTTCGCCCTCTGCAACTAATCCAGAACAGGACTGCAAGACTTGTCCTTGGCCTCAAGCCCTGGGATCGTATCTCTCCAGTTCTGAAATCTCTCCATTGGCTCCCAGTGGATGCAAGGATTAAATTTAAAACCATCTGGATTGTCCACAAGGCTTTCTGGGGCCTGAGTCCGAAATACCTTCAGCTATCCCAAATACCTCCCCTCTGGAGATCTTCACTCCTCTACCTCTAACTCCCTCAGGGTCAGTCGTTTCTCAAAGAAACAAGCTGGGAATAGATCTCTGTCTTCGGCCAGGTCTTCCCTCCGGAACAGCCTCTCTGCCACTCTAAAACTTGAGGAGAACCATCTCCGGTTCCGGAAGCACCTCAAGACCTTCCTCATTGCATCTGCCTTTGCTCCCCCTCTGCCCTGCTGATCTGCTCTCTCTTGGCACTGTGTACCTGGCCACCCTCTGTCCCCTGGGCCCAGGTACCTGCTCACCCTGCCACCCTTCTGCACTGCCTCCGGGCCATCCCTTGCACTGGGGACTGTATCTGTACCCATACAGTCCCCCACCCCTAATTTTCTTCTTTTTATGCACTTGTCAGACTTACCCAGTCTGCTGCCATACACACAGCACTTGCCACTTGCTGGCTGCACTACTCCTGCTTATTGCTCCATTATCTATTTTATTATGTATTTATTATTATTTATCTGTCTATCCTCTGCTCCGCACTTTCCACTCTTCTCCCTCACATGCACTTTCCCCCTTTTCCCTTCCCATGCACTTGAGCGTTCTCAGTGTCACTGTGCCTAGTAAGATCATTGTTTTGTTCTCCCCTGTTCCCCTCCCTTGCCTTGTCGCGCTCTGAAACACTTGTGTAAGAGCACTATACAAATAAAATATCATATCAAATATCATATCAAATAGCACTCATTTACCTGAAATGGACGCCACAATGCTTGAAGGAAGAGAAGAACAAACATTATAGAACAACAGCAAAAATAAAACCAAACCAATAGCACAAAAGATGTGTGTCCTTAATGTCCAAATGAGTCCAAGGTGAGCAAAGAATAGGAAAACTGGTTATAAAGGCCTGTTAGGTAAGATTTTCATAGTAATGATAAATCTTCCTGACCTGTGTCACCCCAGAAATTTTGCTTTACTGGTTGATTATTTTTCCTTATGCCTCAGTGAGTGGGAACATTTTTCCACACACAAAGTCTTTTACTCTTTTTATGGGTGTTATTTTTTTAGACTCTCCATAGTGCCGTTTTAATTGTATCTTCTTTGACAATGTTTGGCACATACTGCCCAACATTTGCCCTTTGGGCTCCCCTTTTAACTTTCTCCGGCTAACCTTTTGAGAACTACAGTTTCCAAAGGTAGAAAGGATCTTTGGATCCCTTCTACATTTTGTTAGGTGAAACCGGCACAGCCCACCTTATGTGGAGTGCTGGGGAGATGCAATGTATCCCCTTTCACACTAAAATGGTAACAATTCTGTTACAGGGACAGGCTTACCTTTAGTGGCTGGTGGCAGTGATACCTTTTACTAATTTGATGCACCTCTACCGTTGCCTGTTTGCACAGCTGCGGTAAAGGCACCCAAGGGTGCTCATTTTACCAAAATGGCTCATCTTCTTTTTTGCCATTTTAGTGTTTCTTGTCCTCCTTCCTTCTCCTGACATCCAGGGCAGGAAATTCCTTTGTGATTTTTATCTTCGGCGGGAGTCCTATGGACTCCCTGCCCAGGCTCCAGTCTGTCTGTGAAGGCAGGACGCAAGGGAGGAGTCCAAAACTCTGCAGCCCTTTGTCTTTCTCCTTGCCTGAATGGGGACAAATCCCAGTTGGGGACTGTCTGTCCAGATTGGACAGCCAGACTGCACCTTGTTGTAAAATGCAGGGAGAGAATGCAGAAGTTGTGCTGTAGTTCCTGTTAAATACTCCGAACCTGGAATCTGAAGACAAGTCGACCACCTGAACCAAAACCGAAGAGGATGATGAAGGAAAAGCAGCTGAGACGTTTTCCAGTGATCGGGGAGCTTGCTGTGTAATCTGAGCCGCTGTAGCCCTTCCTTCCAAACAACTTGGGGATTCCTAAAACGACGACTCCGATCCAGAGCCTGGGTAGACCCACTAGACTCAAGAAGACCTGCATTTGAGCCACCCCACGTCATGCTGTGGCCTTGCAGGGCTGCAATACCCTAATACCCTGGGACCTCGAGCCATCTGCCGGTGCACGGTCTTCCAAATTCCAAATCATGCTGAAACTTTGTGGGCATCCTGCTAGAACTCCAGAGACAAGATTCAAGTCTGAAAAGTCTCCTCACCAGAGTGCTGGACCTTTGTAACGACAAGCGATATTCGTTCTTCATCAGTGCTGTTTGAAAGGCGCTGAAACCACAAAGAGCCGCTGAATCAAAGGAAATCCATAGCTGGCAAAGCCCTCTCCCAAGTACTGCCGCAGGAGCCCTCTTGTCCCCACGACTGAGGCACAGGAACAAGGATCGGTTTGGTTTTAGCAAGGAGGAATCCAGCTGGAACATTTTCTTCAAACCAGAGGTATTGTGGGGCTTTGGGTACTTACCTTGTTGCCATAAGTCATGCTTTCTCACTTGAGAAGGGCACTTGCTTAACGTTTGGAGTTGATCTCAACTCCCTTTCCACAGGCTCAACAGCAGCTTGTGTTCCTCCAGTGATTTTTCTGAACTATATGACTTTGTGAAAGGCTTTATCCAAGAAGTGCATCAGAACTATTGACTTCGTCCATTTAACTTTGGCTGTCCTGATCCTTAAAGGCACCCTTCTGAAACTATTGGCTTCTATTGGATTTGGCATTGCTTGTCCCATCATAGATTTTGCTGCTTGGAAAGGCATGCCTAGATTTCATTGGAGGATTATAAGAAAGTATGTTCTAACCTTTCTGGAAAGTATATATAAGGTTGGTTTACTTACCCTAGAAATGTTTTGCCATTCTGAAAAGTCAATATAAGGTTATTTTATGGTTGCACCTCTTCCTCAAAAGTAATGCTGTTGGCTTTACTTAACTATTTCTTTCAGAAAATGAGTGTGTAAGATTCCCAACTGGGTCTTGCTTCCCCTGACTTGCTGTTAGCCTGTCCAGAATAAGTCTGCATTAGGTTTAACCTACCTAGAATGACTAACTGTGAGTCATTTACAAAGAGTAACACTGGGCTTTGCTTTCCCTGTTCTGTTTTAGACAGACAGAAAAACAGTCTTAGGTTTATACCTGCCCCAAGTTGCTGATAGTTCCTTAACAAAGTATATGGGGTTTACATACCTTGAGTTAGCTGTGTGTCATACTAAAATAAGTTAAAAGAATTACTGCTCATCTCAATCTGTGTTTCACTGATCTCAAAAGCACCTGTAATTGAATATTACATCCTTGGGTTTTACTCACCTAGTATAACTGTGTGTTATCACAAATGTAGTTGTGTTTTTACTGTACCTAGAATAAGTGTTCCACTATTCACAAAATGTATATTGTCCAGTTGACTTATTATGTGGTTTCTTGCTGAGCATCACGGTACAACCATTAATGTCTACTACCATGGTATTACTGAATGTAATCTGAAAGTAACCATTGGTTTTACTGCCCAAGAATAGGTGTGTCCTATACTGAATGTGTTTAAAAAGGGTTGACTTCCCTAGAACTACTGTTAGGTGTTCCAAATAAGGGCATATGCTTTGGTCTGTGTACCTACAAACATTGTATTGTGTTTTCTTTATAATGTGTTTATGACTTTGAGCAGTACTTGCCCTAAGACTTATCCTGGCCTAATTGTATTTAAAATAAACCTTTATTTTTGACAATACTCTGGTTGTCTGCGTTTCTATTAATTCTTTTGTGTGTTATAGATTCTTTGTACCGGTCTACAGCCCTCTCTTCCTCGTAAGATAAGCCTGGCTGCTCTTTCTGCGCTACCCTGAAATCACGTGCTACAGCCTTGTACTAAGAGTGGAGTCTTGTACTGTCTCAGTTGAATGGTTTTGATGAATTTGGGCAGAACTTCAGAAAAACTGTCCTAACAAGGCCTAACAGAAATAGGCCTATGCAGGGATGTCCATCAGTAGCTCCTAGCCCACAGTGGTGAATCCATGAGCTCACAGAGTCCCTTCAGAAGAAAACCCCTATGGACGTTAAGACGTCGGTCAGAGGGTGGGGCCGGATGGTGCAGGATAGTCACTTTAGCTGGCCACCAAAAAGAAAGCCCTCCTTCCCAAAGCACAGTTGTCTGGCAGGTTAAAGAGATTAAGCCAGAAACTGTGTCCAAGGGTATTGCCAGTCACTGGATTCTGGAGCATACTCACCAAGACGTGGCAGGAAGGTGAAAGGAGAGAGAAAAAAAGAGGGAGGCTAGAGGGGAGGTTGTAAGAAGTATCAAACAACCATCCTGTACCTTCCAACCTCAATTTGCTGAATTATGTTTGCCCTATCCTCAGATCTCTGGCTTCAGGCTTCAGCTGTTGCAGAGACTCATCCAGCTGTTGGCGACGGCAGCGATTCATAGTTCTGATTTCATCAATGGCACTCAGACCGCCTCACTCCCGGAAATGCAAGCTTCTACTGCATCCACATCCCAAGGCTGGCTGCCGGCTCCTCCCTTCCAGCCCTGGGCTCTGGATTACCATGTCAGCTACACACTTGCATTCAGCACATTCCACAATACTAGGATGGATGGTGCAGCGCCATGGTTAGGGCATAGTCAACTGTGTGCACTGGCATCCTCCGCCCCTTTCTCGCTCCTGCAACAGCTACCACCGCCGACCACTGGCCAGTATCAGACGGAAGCAGTAATTCCTGGCTCTGTTGCATGCATATCAGTTAGGCAAAAATTTCACGGACTGTCTAAAAAACTAAGACTCCGAGCATCCTTGGAACTACGCAGCACCATCCTAGGCCTTCATTCCAGTTTTTGGTGCATTCAGTGTGTGCATTGTTAACTCGAGGCACCCTACCTTGATTGCTCAGAGGTAAAATCTCCTGGATTGTGCCTGCTAAATTATCAACTATTGACCAAATTCTATGAAGTCTTTTATTGAAGGATATTGTCATGGTTCGTGCTCAAAATCCCCTGGATCCGATGGGCACACCCCAGTCACTGACTCCCATAAGGGCTTATCAAGCCCCAAAGGAGTGTCCCAGAACCTCCTGGACTCAGTCCTGGCGCTGCTGGCGGCAGGCTCATGAGATGGGTTAAATCGCATGGAACTACTTACTCAGTCTAGTGAGGCTGAGCCTTTCTGCTTACCCAGGGTGTGGCTGAGGGACTACTTTACCTGGAACTACTTGCAAGGCTATTTAAGCCACGCCCTGCAGGCAGAACACGCTTCGCGTTATTCTGCATTTCTGCAGCGTAACGCTCACCGTGTCTGTCCTGTCCTCGAACTGCTACAGCCACGCCCGTCCAGAAATCCATCCATCGGTACCTGGAAGAAGAAAGACAAGAGAAACGAAGTCAGTACAGCAGCAAAGGCCTTACCTGCAGCATTCCATCTATCCGTTGCTCCTTCAGCCGTTCCCCGGACCTCCGCACCTGCTGAAGGGAAGGTATCCGCTCAGGCATCTAATACTCACACGGGGTCAGCATTCTTCTGGAACATCCTCGGAGCGGTTCTTCCATTCTTCATTCTGGAGCCGCACCGCTTCTGCAAAGAAGGAAAAGAAACAGCAGGTTAGTCGCGCACGGAAGGGAAAACAGTTATTCAGACATTCAGCGCCACACGCCTGCACTTCTACTCACGTGAAGGAAATCTGCTCAGCATCTTAGGAAGAGTTGATCCTCCATTCAAAATCCACTCGAGACCACGCCTGAAAGAAAAGACAAAACACCAATCAAAAAAGGACTTGGGGATTAAAGATTTCAAGCACCTATACCAAGCAACCATTGGCATAGAGACTTACCTGTTTGACCCAGCTCTCCAAGACTTGGCAACTGCTCACCGGATCAGAGAATTAACTAGATCCAGGAAAAGGCTGTGTTAATTGCGCCCCTTGCCAGATTGCAGGATGGAGGGCCTACCTTACAAAACTCTAAGGTGAGATCAAAGAGGAGTGGGGCATCAGGTGGTTGAGGAGGTGGGTCCAATCCAACCCCACTCAGTAGCTAATATCTTATTCCGATCTTGCATACAAACGGCTCGTGGGGGTGATCATAAGAGAGAAGTCTTAGTAAGCATCATCATCTGCGCAGTACCACGCCAGTGCAGACATCATTCGTGCAGCCACGTGCTATGCCCCCGTGGAGACCAGGTGAGCGTGACAGATATCCACCTTTCAAGATCAATGTGGCCCAGGCCAAAGCCTCAACACTCAAACAGGAGATGATAACATTAACTTCTGCTTCATCTCAGGGTAACAGAGGTCAGTGTCAAAATGCATTTAACACTGAGGCTGACATTCAAGGAGGTCTCTTGAATTCCCTTTACATTTTCTGGGTAATGTAAAGAAAAACCCAGCAGTCTTCATGACTCAGAATTGGATCTGTACATCTTGAGGGATTTGGCCTTCTGGGGCAGACATCAATCTAATATTTAATTTATTTGAGGTCTCTTTAGTCTTTGAGGATTCTGATCTTGCTCATCAATTGCATTTCCTGCAGCCTACATGCCAGTACTTTACTGTGTTGAATGCCTTATCTATGTTCATCAATATGGCAGGGTCCATTCACCAAATGCTAGAGGCCACAATTACCACCCGGTCTTTCACACACAGGAGCAGAATCGACCCAAGTGAGTTTGGGCTTGAGGATTACAGTGGAAACATAAATACGCGGAGTCCCTCTTTAGTCATTAAAGCTTTGATCCCTCATTGGAGGCTTCCATAAAATCAGGGGAAAAAAACAAGATTTCTAAATGATATTCTATGTACCCCAAAGTATTCACAAATCAAGGTCCTGCCCATAAATGGGACCAGGTATATGAGGGAGACTGCACATAGTTCTAGAAGACTTAACAAGCACATTTCAGTGCAAACATATCTTTGCAGGCATAAATGTGGGGCAAGACATTTGCAGGGTCACACTACTTTGCATCCTAAATTCAAGGTGGATCATTGACTTCTGCGGTGCAGAGGAAAGTACAGGCACTGGAATAGCCAACAGAACTGTTGAACATTTGGGGTCCTGAACATGCCCCCTGAACCTTGACCATGAAAGAGGGAATGATGTGTAAGATCTCAACCTTGCATAAAACCTTTAAATGTAGGTTTGCAACATCGTCCTAACAATTGCTGTTCTCCACGGTCCGCTGACACTTGAGTGTTGTTGGCACCATTCATCTTTTCCATAAAATAGATTTAGTGATATGATACACTCAGTCCAGTTGCACGGCCAACAGAACAATGCAATATTAGTGCCCTAAGTCGTTAATGAATCTAATCCAATAATAATGAAATCTAAGTATATATTATTAATGCCCTTTTAGTAAATAAGGTTCGATACTTTCCCCAGTTGCTACTCTCCATTTTGAAACCATACAAACTCTCCCTAGGAAAGATAAAGGATTTTGGGATTCATTTTGGGCTATCACTTGAGGTCTGTTTGCTTCAGTACTTTTGTTTCTTATCGCAGGGAAGAGGGAGGTGAGGGCCGGGGACTCCGTGGGCTCCGGGCAGACCAGGGCATTATGGACTGCCACCAGCAATGACCACATATTCCACCTTTTGCAGGTCAAGGTTCTTCAAGGTTCATCCCAGGCGATAATCCCAAAACTCAAGAAGGAACACAAGGTGGACAGTCTGGACTTTGTGTTTATTGACCACTTCAAAACGGCATATGTCCCGGACACCAAGCTGCTGGAGGTAAGCTGGAGACTATTCTTAAAAATGTTGCCTCTCATTGCATTATAATCCCCAGGGTCCTGCGGTAATGGGTTTCGGGCCACCTTCTATGGAACAGTCGATGCTGGCACGTTTAGTGTACATTTATTACATGGGCAGGCGCTTTGTCATAACCACTTTGACATGTGTGAAACTAAAACAAGGAGAAAAGATGCAACATGCAAAAGATTCTTACTTTTTTGTAAAGCACTGCTAGGATCCTCTTATCCTAAACCGATGTTCCACGAATTAACATTGTATTGATATTTTGGCTAAAAAAAGGAATGAATCAGGATAGCTTAACATATGTTGAAAGGGCATTGAAATCTATTCAGAGCAATAGATCAAATGTAATGATGTTTCTGGCCCTGAAGAAGCACGCTCTGGGCACAGATAGTCAAACTAGAAAGTGTGAAACACGTGTTGGCCTTTAAATTATGTTCATCAATGACTGTAACCGAGGAACCAAATAGCTCCTAGGGACAAGGATAATGTAACCAATATTTGTCTCATGTTTTTGATGATTCTGTGTATTCTCCTAAAGAATTCTGAGATAAAGTAAAGTAACCTGCACGCCACCTCTTAATGAGTGCAGTGGGTGTTTGCAGATACTGGAGAAAATGATGGTAATTCAGTGGCAAATAAGCTGAATTGCAGGCAAAATCTGTTACCATTGCCACCACTCAGTCCCATGCATGTACCACTGCTTTACAAGTGGTGGCACAGAGGTGCAAGTCCCCATTTCTGGAGTCGATTGGACTCCATGAGGATTTTTGTGGAATTAACGCAAGCAGTAATTCCAAGGATTTTTAGGGGTAAAGTGGAGCCATTCTGCTGGAAGTAGGTCCTCCACTTTACCTCTAAACCTTATAGTATGGTGCTGCGGTAATACAGTGGTAAAGTTGCATTAAGAAAATTGCCAAACTACTTGTAATTAAGCGTTAGTAACACGTTTCATAGGCTGTACTGGGACAAAAGGCCGGGCATCACAAGTTAATGGCCCGAGCAAAGCAAGGGTGGTTAACAAGGGCACCAGGATGGTTACCCCTCGGTATAGCCCATGGAACCCGTTACTACCGCTATTAGTACCCCGGGTTATCAAAGCGGTGCCAATAAATAAAAAAAGTATTGAACTCTTGCTCTCTTAAGTGATTGTCAAATGTTTCCCCACTGCACCCACTCCTGACACAGTAAATTGGCCACCTATCCCCAGGCCCTCCACACCTGAAGGACCACCTCTCACCTTTGTCTAGGTATGTTTTTGGCACGGGAACAGCACACCTCCCTGTGTCTAGACACGGCCCAGGCATACTGCAGCCACTATCATTACTCAAAACTATTTGGGCACTGTGGATGGGATTTAAAATATAGGGTAATATATGTTCCTTGCCACTGTACCTGTTTCTCTCTGATTTTCAGTCACATGTTCTCAAATTAACTGCCTTTCTTTCATTTCCTGTCTGAATTTAGCATTCTGACTAGAATAGCCAGAATAGCCAGAATAGCCAGAATAGCCAGAATAGCCATGTGTTGCCTCAAGAACACACCAGCCTTCGAAGAGATTTTTTTCAAGGGTTTTATTAAGTATTGTGATAGGATCTACGCTCCTCCCTTCTCTTCCTCCCGCTCTCCTCTTCCTCACCCGCTCTCATCCTCTCTGTCCCACCAATGTCCTTCCATCTCATGTCCACTGCTACTTTACCCTTCTACTCTTCCTTCCCTCTACACTCTACTACTCTTCACTCTTCTCCCACTATCCACTCCTCCCACTCCTCTCTATTCCCACTATACACTACACTCGACCTCTCCTTCTCTCACAGTCACCCTGCTTTCACGCTCTCACTCACCTTTCTCAATCACTCTCACATAATTCAACTACTTTTGCACTCTCTTCCTTCACCATACACACACTCTCACGCACAAGTACCACTTTCTCTCACCAACCAATACTTCACCTTGCGCGCACTCTCTATAATTCTCTTCCATGCTCAACTCTGCCATCCTCCCGGTATCCCAGTATGCCTTCTCCTCCCTTGACCTCCCCCGAACAATCCAGATTACCCCATTCTTCCTGTCCCATTTTATCCTCCTTTTCACTATTCCATTGGCTCGCAGGCTCAGCTTGTTCCCCAGGCCAATCTGAGCCTTTCTCTCCCTCACGGGCAGGGTAACAGTGATGGGAAATATAGTGCCAATTAAGCCCCGCCCCTTTTCGAACATTCGTCTGCTGGTGACCCGCAATGGCTGTCCGCTACAGCCAAAGTCTCTTTCAAAGTTCGTGTTCTGTGTTGGATGAGCGTCTGGACTGCCGGTCTGCCCTGGGCATGATCCGCCAGCTTGATGTTCACCACAACCTCACTTTCCAGCGGGCTGTATATTCCATTCTCCACTGCAAGGAATTCTGGTCTTGGCGATCCTGAAAGGCGAGAGGGAAAACACAGGCCAGCATGTTGTACAGCAGGTTTGGGATGATCAAAATTGGAACTCTCCAATTGTAGCCAGGCATATGTAGAAGGGAGAGAGACTGGGGCACTCGCAGCCCCCTCTCTCTGCCTCTTGGACAGGTTTGGCTTTGGCAAACACCATGGTGGTCCGCCTACCGTAAATTGGGAGGGTTCCCATTCCTCGTTGACATGGTCAGGTCCCTGACCCGGTGACATTACATTGAACCCGTTGCTGACCTGAGAAGACTCATATGCTGTTTCACTGGTGGCTAGTAATTCTATAAAATGTTGTAGCTCCTTCTTTGGGGGTTATTATTTGCACTGACAGATCTGCACTTCATTTATACCAGTGGGATTATTCAGGTAGCAGGTTGGGGAAATTAGGGATGCAGGACTGGGCCTTAGTAGTTGGTAGTTGGAGAGGCCTTCCTCACCCAGACTCTTGCTAATTCTTATACAAACACCCTGTTTTGATTTCCTTATGCGTCCGCTTGTTCCAATTGTAAATTTTGTGATTTTTCTTGTCTGGCAATGGCATTTTCTTTGGCCATTTGCGGTCGTTGCTGCTTTACAACATTCAAATCATGATACGGCTGATCAAACTCAGCCTGTGATTTAACCTCTTTTTTTCTGCTGTTTCTTGGCTTTCTTTTAAATGTAATTTCAGAATCACATTATCAAGCAAGCCATTAGTGTATAGTTGTATCATTTGCTTAGTAAATTATCCTTTATCTGTATACCCAGATAATAATCGCTCTTGCGAATCAAAAACTCTGCATTAAGTTTCTTTCACCTGGAGGTGTGTTTAGATTTAATTTTGCACCTGTTTTATGATGCTTTTCCACAGCTTGAAGGGTATCTGATCAACTTCAATTTCCTCTTGTAAACCTTTCATTTCTTTTAATCTGAATGTGAATTTACTGCATATTTATCAACTCGTCCAAACTCTTTTGGGCAGAATCAAGGTAAGTGTTAATGTCGGCAGCTCCATCTGCTACCCTTTTTTCAAGAAACCTAGAGTGGCAAAGCAATCCTGCAGAAAGATTTGGGAACATTTACATCTAATATTTCCTGTAGCAGTGAAATATAATTCTGTAGTGGTTAATCCAATGGCCCTTTACTTCCGTAATGCCATTTAACATGTTTGGTACTCTGTCATTTATCTGGGCCTGCCGCAGCATCTATCTTATGTTACCCAATCACATTTGAGGAATAACTTGGACAGGGCATTCATAGGTGCCATGTCTGTCAGACATTGTTGAGGTCATGTGCATCGCACACCGAGCCCTCCACAAAACGGGCCCAGAATTCCTCCAAGACAAGCTTACCATCACATTAGAAACCCTAGATCTGGCTCTGCACACCTTGTGACCACCCCTTTCAATTCCACCAGAATTGGAGCATCCTCCTTCTACGTTCAAGCTCCCACGTTCTACGTTCAAGTCACTTCCTATGAGCATACACAGAGGAAGTCCCTTCCTCTAAGCATACACTGCAATGAGGACTGTATCTCCTTCATAAATGCCCTCAAAACCGGCTAATTCCCTCCAGCCACCGGAGGAATTGCCCTTTCACACTCATGACTCCTAGGCTGGAGACAGTCTGTGCCTCCCAATATTTCTACAGAACAGGCGGGATGACTCTGACCACTCAGCTACATCACTCAGCTACATCAAAGGCAAGCTCAAACCGAGCATCAAGGTACGTAGTGTGAGAAACCTGAAGCTGTCTCACCTGCTAGTCCCCGGAGATCTGTCGTCCAATGGACACGGCCATTGCTATTGGATCCAGTTCTTGGGGGTGGACCAGTAAAGGAGGATCACCTGGGCGAGGGGTCTTCGGGGAGTGGAAGTGGGACACTCAGGGTTGAGACGCGGCATCCCCTTCGCTGTAACACCTTTTCCCCATCCTACCCTGTAGGATATTTAGAGGCTCTAAATCCCACCCCCTTTTCCCGCACAAACACTTTCTTACACTGTAACAGACAATGGACTAACACCAGAGCTGTTTACCTGACATGTCCCAACCCACGGGTCAGGCGGACAATAACCACGCATACCTGATGGCCCTCTACCTTCCCACAGGGATAAAAGGCGGAGCAGGAAAGCACACTTTGAACAAGGCCGAACGCAGGAGGAGACAGCTACCCCAAACCGGCAGTTCAAAGGGAGAAGAAAGGCGGTGAGACCTAGAAGGACGACGGAGGAATTGCCTTTGCCCTTTTCAACTCAAGTCTACAAAAACCGCCAAAGGGTAAAGCATAAGACCGGGAGTTACAGCTGGCGTGTGGAGCAGCAGATGTTAATGGTACACGGGGACCTCCTGCATTGATAACGGAGGCGGAGAGACAAGCTTGCTACTGTGGTACTATCCTTGACTCTAGAGATCAGAGAAGCCAACGAGTTCAGCACAGCCAGTGAGTCGAAGGAGACTGATAGCAAATCGAACTGGGTTGAGCCCAAGGTTGCAAGTAGCAACATTTTTGAATGCCAGGAATTCGCAAGACAAAGAACTTGTGTGTTGAACTATAAATAAATCTCAGTTAAGGTCCAGGTGCAGAGTGGTCCGGTGCCACGTGGGTGCACATTTGAAAGGCTCTGACCGGCACCTGTTTTGAAACTACAAGAACCAGAAGGCCCTAGGAATGGGTGGTGTAAGACATCAGAATGGTCCTAAAAGGGTTACATCAAATCCCTTTCACAATTGAAAGTATCTGACTAATTGCCAAAGGAAAGCTAGGTGAAGGAAAACCCACTTTACAACAAGGTTATGAACTGTGAAATGTGGCAAGCGTGAACCCGAGAGAGGGATGCCGAAAGAAAGCTAGGAGAAGGAAATGATTAGGGTTTGGAGGAAGTTTTGAAGCATTGACGGTCCACTGCGCAACTCGTTGGTTAAATTGATTTGTCCAATGTGTCCTGCAGCCTATAACATGGTTTGTCTGGGAGCTAAAAACTCCAAAGGTTCCCAATGCTAGTAGGTATGGGTGGACATGCAAACCTTGTTTAATAATGGCTCTGGTGAATGTTTGGAACCATTAATTTCCTGTTAGTCGATTTGAAAGAAGTTAGCAACTCTTGGTTCGCGTTCACATGTAAGATTTATTTGTTGGTAAAAATCCAATTGTCCTAGCACGTATGCTAGGTGCATGTGAGGAAAAAAGCCAACACGTGTTTCGACCAAAGTCTTTACCATGGAGGAGGGCAAGTGGCAATTGGTCCTTATTAAGGGCGTCTGGGCCTTAAGTATTCCAGCAGTGTCCGTTCAGGTAAGCGGCTAAGTAGCCAATCTGAAGGTTCTCGGGTCAGTTCCCGCCACCTTTGTTGTTCGGAATATTCTTGAATGACATAGAGCCGGACGTATGAGTCTTAACTTCCTGCTGAATCAACGCGTATACTTTAACTAGCGAGTTAAGTACACCTTTTAGCAATGCCAATGATGGAATGCTCATCTCTTTGCCACCTTTAGGCCGTGGCGGGTTGTAAGATGAGTGAGAACTTGTGGATGAGGCAGTAGAATAAAGTGTGGAGTCCAGCTGCTCTTCAACTTCAATTTTAAATGGGTTGTGGTGTCCAAACATGGACAGGAAACATGATGTGCGCCGGGTTCAAATGTAAGGTCATTGGATGGCGTGTTCAAACCGATCGTAGTGTGAGCCCTACTGTAGATCTGGTTTAAGGGTCAGACTGTTTGGGGCTGAAAGGAAGAGGTTGGCAAGTCCCCAAGGCTCACACTGCGTGGCCTGAAAAAGTATGTATTCTTTTTCTTTATATTCGTAGAAGTTAGCGTGAAATACCGACAAGACATGGCTATCTTGTTTCCTGGCAGGGAATATTCCAAAGTTTCGAGGGCTGCTTGGGCAGGGGGCTGGAGCTGAGGTGGGGATGAAAACACCAGCCTGGCCACAGAGGAGGTGCACGCAGGGGGAACCAGCCCATTTCTCTCCTCTGAGGCATCCCTTTGTTTACTACGTAAAAAGTACCATTCTCAAAATGTGTAGAATAAATGATCCTTACCGCCTGCTCCTCAAGTAATTCACAGTCTTTCCGTGGTGCGCCCAGGTTCACGGAGCTCCTCTGCCTCCAACTGCGCACAACTGCACTTAGGAGCACTTCACGCGCTTTGCGTGCGTAACAGTTTTTAAAGGGCTCCTTCTTCTCAAGGCTCCGCCCCTTTCCATCATCGGGTTGGCACATACCAGAGCGAGTCATCCTCCCGTCTGCCAACACAATGTAGGTGCCCAACACCGACCTTGTTTCCATCTGAATCTCCTGTCCACAGCTGCACTTAAGAGCTTTATATTGCATTATGTTAATATTAAGAGACTATGTTTTACCAAAGATAACATAGAAAATAATACTCCCCATACAGAAATCAGTTTAAAAAATCGGGTAACTGTGGTTGGTGGAAAGAGAGGGAATTATGATAAGAGAAAATAAACCCACAAAAAGTAGAAATGATCTGATCTGAAGGTTGCACTGAAAAATCCCATCGCATCTAGTGAATTACTTTGCCCCACGCGTTAAATAGTTGTTCAGCCGTCAACATTTTGGGACCACCACCTTGTGGTTGCCAGAAGGGAGACCACTGTGGTTCCCCTCAGATACCCAAAAGGAACAAGGGAAGTCCATGGGTGGGGCTGAAGATTTGAAAGATCCTGAGTGCTCAAATGGGCTAAAAACCAATTACCTGCTTCTAAGTTTGTACACAAATAAATGGCAACTAAAGCCAAACATTCCACAAAAAGCTAACAATGTGACTCAGATAATGACCACCATGGAATGGGAAACGCCATTGCAAAGCTGTGTATGTAGAGCAGGGATCGGAAACCTGCGCTTCTGCAGTTGTGTTGGATTAAGACTCCTATTATCCCCCACAATTGACTTTTGACGGCTGGGGTTGGTGGGAGTTGTAGTCTAAAACATCTTGAAAGTTCCCAAAGCTTAGCGTGTCATAGGACTTCAAAACCGAGAGACTGTCGCCCATCCCCTATTGGAGAATGAACATTTTCTCTGTCATTCCTAAATCATTTTTTTTGACTTAGTCTCTTTTTTAATTCTCAATACATGTTTTCTTTTGGATTGTGTGTTTGTGTGTTTATGATCATTCTGTTTGCAGAAATGTGTTTGGAAATGCATGGCGGAGTGATCTCACCATTTTTTTCCTTTCTAGGAATGTGGCTTGCTCAAGGCTGGCTCTGTTCTACTGGCTGACAATGTTATAACTCCCGGTGCCCCAGACTTCCTGGAGTACGTCCGAACCAGCGGAAGATACGACTGCACAAACTTCCCATCACACGTGGAATACTCGACTGAGGAAGATGCGCTGGAAAAGGCTGTGTATAGGGGCTGAGTGTGACATCACACGTGACCAATAAACTGCAGATCTCTATGAATACTTGTTCGCTGCCATTTATTTTGGAAGATTGTGGGAATTTTATGGGTCCTATGGTAGTCAGTGGCAGAGCAATGTCAAATATATGGGACTTAGTTAATGCAACTCAAAAATGAGTGTGTGTGTATCTATATAGATATAAATATATCTATATCTATATCTATATTTTTTTTTTTTTCAAGGAAACACTTCAGTTGCAGGGATGTTCAGGCGAGCACTTAATGCAACAAAACCTCTGAAATTCAGCTAAAGCCACCTTAACTTTGTGACCCCTCTTGTACAGCCTATGACCATGATCACATCACAAATCACATCACTGATGGCATCACTAATTACATTACAACAGTAACTGGCATTAAGCATGGCCTTCGGTCATGGCCAGTGTGCATGGCCAAATATATTTTAACATAGAAAAGGAGGTCTGCGTGCCCCTCTGCGAGAGAAAACATGGCACGATAACTTGTTCTGTGGGAATGTGCCCACACAGGGTCCGCAGCCACATGTTTTAGCTCAGTGCACCTTTCACATTGGAGGAATCCACATTTCTATATCAATCTTTGTCCCGCCCACTTGAGCAGTCCAGCACCGAAATGCTATGGCAATCCTTCTTTGAACAAGAGTGCCAACAGCAACCCCAGATACGTTTTTCAGCCGCGTCGGGCCTCATCAGTGTGGTGGAGGTGTGCCTCTCTGAGCACAGCGAGCAAGGGGTCCATGTCTGGATAACCCTAGGTAATTTAGGGTGACCAGCCCCAAGTTCCTTTAACATGGAAAAGGAGGTCAGGGCACCCATCTGCAAGAAAGAACATGGCATGATAAACTGTTCCATGGGAATGTGCCCACTCAGAGTCTGCAGCTACATGTTTAAGCTCACTGCACCTTTCACAAAGGAGGAATATTCATTTGCATATCAGTCTTTATGTTCGTCCCGCCCACTTCCGCAGTCCAGCACCGAAATGCTATAGTAATCCTATTTTGAACAGGAGTACCAACAGCAACCCCAGACCCATGTTTTGGCCTCGTCAGTGAGGCTGAGCTGTGCCTCTCTGAGCACAGTGAGCCCAGGTCTGCCCATGTGTGCGGGACAACGACTGATATGCAGATGGACAGTTCCCTTCTGTGAAAGGTACAGGGAGTTAAAGTGTGGCTGCGGACTCTTGAGAGGGTATCTTCTCAAAGAACAGGACATTTAGGCATGTTCGTTCTCGCAGAGGGGTGCTATGACTATTTATTTTTCTTTCAAATATTTTAACACATGAATAGGTACTAGTTATGGGCAGTGGTCACAACCTTCACCCATGTGCACTGAAAATTTCCATTTGCCACTGTATTTTCCCTTTTCATTTGCTATCTCCCAAAAACCGATTTCCCTACTTTATATCTTTTGCCCCGGTGTGCTGATTAGTATTCTCTAAAACTTAGCCTATCTTCCAAGTGTAAGCAATACAGACTTTCTTCTATTCTGTCCTCTAGCAGTTGTGAGATATAATCAAAACCCCATTCTTGCATTTTGCTCCAAAAAACAGGTTTCCCTTTCTTTGCTGGCTTCCCATCTTGTGGTGGTGGGCTTCACCCCAAATCAAATGTTCCCCTATATTCCTACTCTTTGCCACTGCCTTCCATTCAAAGGAATCAAGTTTAATTGGGTTTGGGGGTGAGTGTTGCAGGGGGGAGTGCTTAACTGTAGGTGTCATCACTTTGTGGTAAATTGTTATTTTTCTGTTTTGCCATTAAAAACATGAACTAACTGTAGTAGGATATGTTAACCTGGTTGTTTTGTAGAGATTATTGCATTTTGTGTTGCCACAACTTTGGTGGCTGCTGTAATTTGATTATACTCCTTTACATTGAATAATAAATTAATAAACATATTATTGCTACACACCGGCCCGGTTCCTAGTCCATTGTGACCCGGGGTGTTTGTGGAGGTTGGGTGCAAGACGGTTTGGAGGCCCATTAAAAAAGAATCTGTAGTATATTAAAGATTAAAAAAGTGCTTTATTGTGCGCCACATCCATTGTAGGGGAAGGAGTTCTCTAGTTGGCGAGTGCCGTGCAATCTACCATGACAAAGTGGGGCCTCGTGCTGTGATTGAGAAAAGTGTTTTTCACCCGTGGCAGTGCAGCAAAGCAGACTACCCATTGAAGGTATTGTTACTTTTAGTGGATAGAAAGCTGGGTTGCATTGTAAAGGCGCCATCCAAAAACGTGTACCCTGGGTATCAGGGCTGTGTCTCAAAATAAAATATTGTAAGCATAAACTACGCAGGAGCAGGGTGGAGATTTTGCCCTTGCATAGACAACCCACCAGGTGCAGAACACCTTTCACAATGAGCACCATGGAAA
This sequence comes from Ambystoma mexicanum, assembly GCF_040938575.1. NCBI lineage: Eukaryota > Metazoa > Chordata > Amphibia > Caudata > Ambystomatidae > Ambystoma > Ambystoma mexicanum. The sequence continues at coordinate 1,608,478,381 of NC_090932.1, forward strand.
TAGGCATGGCTAGAAAGCACCTTCTGTCCAAATTGTTTATTAAAGGGGAATGGGCAAAACAAAAACACAAAGCCTAGCAATCTAGAATGATGCAAGAGGTGACCCCCATAAATAAGGATGCGTGGCAGGACAGTGGCCTGTTACATCAAGCCCTGACCGACTTGTGCATGACGCAAACTACTAAAGATGAGCAAACTAAAATGGTCCAACTCACTGCATATATGTACTTCCACGTGATAATCATGGAAGAAATGTACCAGGAGAGGGAAGCCTCTGGGCAGAGTCAATCTGAGTTATTGGAGCAAGTAAAAGTTAAGTTTTACTTGGAGTTAAGGCAGCTAGAGGAGACAATGCGAGAGAGCCAAAATTCTGAGTAAGATTTAGGAAACCTCATTCAGCAGGTAAAGGAGGGGTTGGCAGTACAGCAACAAAATAATTCAGAGCAGGAGTCCCAATTATCTGGACTAAAGGAGGAGTGCCCAAAAAGGACTGATTACCTGAAAGAGAGTCAACTAAAATTGAACCAACAAGTGACATACAATAGAGCCTGCTTAGAGGACATGGCGCTCTTCAAAATCAGATTAAGCAATTGGAAGCGTAAAATAACTGGTTGATTATTAAAGAGGTCCATTTCCAAGAGGAATTTGAACAGGAGCGCCAGAAGTTAAGCGCTATGAAACAGCAGAAAAATAACATGACTGAACATAATGGCACAATGTATCAGGAAAAAGACGCCCTATGCCAGGAAGTGTGCCAATTAAAGGCAGACCTGGAGAAAAGTTAGTCATGTTTTCAGGAACAGACTAACATAAAATTAGAGAATGAAAAATAAATGGGGTATATGAGACAAATGGAATGTGACCTAGAACATACAATACAGACCAAAAATACGCATAGTGAGGAGATAAGTTTCCTGCAACAGAAATGGTCTGAGTATTCCCAGACAATACAAGAAGCACAGAAAGAAAAAGAGGCCCTTTGTGATGTGAACAGGGGACTCCATGGCCAAGTAGTAGCACAAGATAAGGTCATAGAAGCCAGTCAAGCCCTGGTAGCAGAGTACAAAGCTCAGGTCTCTGCGTACTACCAAGAAATAGGGGCTGAAAAAGATGAATTGGAGAGTTTGGAGAAGGAGTGTGCTAGGTTTAATCAGGCCTTAAGGAACCCCGAACGGCTAGGGAATGGAAGGGAACCCCCTGACCTTGGTGTGATGTCCTCTGTACCTGGGGCCTCAAGCCAACTCGCCACCCTATATGCGCATGGTGCTACTAACTTCATGTCTACCAGTTCATAAGAACCGGGAACCATGAGGCAGCCAGACTCAATTAGGCCTAGCATGATTGAGCCGGCAGGCTAGTGTCCATCAGAGATAGATATACGTGCATCACAGCTTTGGTTCAAAAATATTTTGCCTAATGTATCTGACCAGGAGGACTCCTAAGACGTGAAGGTCAGGGAGTGGGACTGGCAGAGATATCGGCTACAAATGCACCATCTGGTAAACTTTGCAGAAAAAAAGGAGTCTGAGTTTAGGCCCCAAAAGAGCATCCTGGAAACCTCCACCCGTTCAGGGAGGTGGTGAGAATTCTCCATCAACCCCAGAAGGAGGGAGGAGTCGGCCGAGTACTCCCCTGTGCGAAAGAGGGAATCCAAGGGAAGTGATCCAGAGAGCCTACAATGCAACAGGGCAGAAGAGACTAGGCCCTGTCTTTCTGGGAGAGCCTCCCCATCTCCCAGATTGAGGGAGCGCCTAGATGATAGGGATGGGACCTCAAATAGCAGCAGCTCTGAGTCTGAGAGCGAATGGACTCAGGTGCAGTGGAAAAAGAAGGCTGCCAAACAAAAAAGAACTTTGGTAAAAGACTCCATTAGACAAATAAAAGCCATTAGAAACGTCATGACTCTTTACCATACAAATGCCAAGTACTCAAGTCTAGGAGCATCTGGAGTTGTATGACCAGATGATGACATCATTTGGCATCAAAAATTACTAGAATTCTATGGAGTTTGCCAAGTGGACATTCTCCCCAGAATACTCCAGCTTCTTTGCTGCGCTGGAGGATCAGAATCATTCAAGGTGGTCTACCTACAAGGCTGCCATCCTGAAGCACTTAACTGTGTACCAGAACCCCCAGGAGGCTCGCAAGGCGGCCTACAATGTGCAGTGCGGAGAAGATCAGGCACCGAGAGAGTTTGTCCAAGAGTTGTAGCAGGCATTTGCACAAACCACTAGACGGGTGGGCACGAACAGTAGGGAGTTCATCAATACCTATTTTCATGCCTTCCCTAAGTACATAATCACACAACTAGTGAGGGACTTCCATGATGAAAGGACCCTGGACTGGGTAATAGAGCAATCTGCTTGGATTTATGAAGTCCGAAAGCATTTAGAAAACAAAAATCCTCAAAAAAAAATCCCAAACCAGCCAACACCCCTGCTGCTACAAAGGTGTGGAGGTGACGAATAACCCCATTTTGGACCTAGAAATGGAGGGGCCTAAAAATACCTCTTGTTAACAAACCAAAGCAGACACAGAGAAGACCCACTGACCAATCCCAAGCAGGTGGAATCCAGGCAGGGTACCCCTCAAATGTGTCACCTGACTCTGCCGACTACATTAGCCTAAGGTATAAGGGGAAAAGACCCATCTTGCGGTACGTATGGACTCCTCCAGCTCAGGGGGGGGATCCAATCAGGTGAGTACGGCTCCAGTAAACTTTCCCCCAAACTTCCTGCCAAACTTCCCTCAGGAGGCAGTAATCTTCCACCCTCTAGTTTAAGTTTCTTCCCCTAGGTACCCTCCAAACCCCAACATTCAGAACAACCCTTCTTACTCTCCACCACTTTCAGGAGTCTAGACCCCCAAATCAGGGAGAAGGGAGGCCAAGGATGGAGGGCTACCAGGGAAACCCTCCATTTACAAGCTACTCTGGGAGAAGGGACAGTTACCCTTCCCGGGAGCAGCAACGATTTGACCCAGGACCCCCATATCAAACAGAGAGGGTGTCAAAACTGGAGCGCCAGGTCCAGAGCTTGACCCAATACCTGAGTCGCATGTTTATGGCACAGCACTACCCACAAATGAGCATGACTGTCCAGAACAGGTCAAACCCAGGGTCTGGCACCCCGGAACTAATATGGCGCTCTGACCAAGAAGTCACTCATTTTCATTTCAAGGCAAAATATAGTTTTTGTGTTTCTAATGGCATTAGTACAACTAAGAACACGCCACTGGTGTTAATAGAGTGTCCCACATATGTATCTAACCCATATATACAACTTTGTTTTGGTTGAAATCTGAAATTTCAAGTCTGAGGCCATTTGCTCGGTTCACCGTTGAGGACTGATTCTGGCACCAACATCTGTTGACACCAGTACACCTTAATTTTGCAAATTTGCAGCTTAACTGAGCATGCTAGTCAATATATTTAGCCCTTGGGATCTTGTGAAGAAGATTTGACAAGCACAACAGCTTTTTGAAAAAATGACTTCTTGGTCAGAGTGCATATATGGCGCTCGGACCAAGAAGTAACTCACTTTCATGTCAAGGCAAAATATCGCTTTTTTGTTTCTGATTGCATTAGTGCGACTCAGAACCCACCACTGGTGTTGATGGAGTGTCCCGCATGTGTATCTCACCTATATATACAACTTTTTTTGTTTTAGTTGAATACTTGATAATTCCAGTCTGAGGCCTTATTGCTCGGCTCACTGTTGAGGGCTGATTCTGACACTGACATCTGTTGACACCAGTACGCCTTAATTTTGCATATTTGCAGCTTAACTGTGCATGCTAGCCAATATATTTAGCACTTGGGATCTTGTGAAGACGATTTGACGAGCACAACCGCTTTTTGAAAAAAATGACTTCTTCATCAGAGCGCATATATGGCACTCGGATGAAAAAGTCACTAATTTTCATGTCAAGGCAAAATACAGTTTTTGTGTTTCTGATGGTGTTCGTACTGCAAGGACATGGTGCTAGCGAGCTCACCGATTAACTTTCAGCACTCTTTTTCCTTCACCTAGAAAAACACATGTTTATCTCTGTGTCAGCAGTAACGCAATGTGCAAAAATGTTCAACATTTTTATGAGAAATGCAAAAAAAGACTGTATTCAGGGGAATTAGAACAAGCTAGATTGAATGTATATCTAGAAATGTTAAATCAACTTTTTGTGACAAAGGGCGTTTTCGGTCCGGTGCCATGGAACAGGCCTGTGTCGTGTAAAATTTTGAGTTCGTCTCCCTTGGAGCCTCAAAAATGTATTTCATGTTTGCTGAATTTAAATTAGATGGCTGTAATGGCATGGTAATAGTGAGCTCACAGATGAATTTTCAGCACTCTTTAGTGTTTTCTTCGCCATGAAAAACACATTTTTATCTCTGTGTCAGCAGTGACACAAAGTGCGGAAATGTTCAAAATATTTATGAAAAATGCAAATAAATAGCAGTTACAGCTAAAATGAAATCGGTTCCAACTCAGTTGGCTGTCAAGCAGCATGGCTGCAACCCTTGAAAAATGTGTTGCACGTTGCTTCCCACCCGGGTCACAGTTCCACCACTTTTTTTGGTACACTTCTACAACTGGTTAAAATAAAAACCTTGAGCCATAGAACTTGGCTCAGAGTTGCCTGTTTATCTCTGCCGCGTGACAGGGCGCGCACTTCTTGAAGAAGCCTTATACCAGCTTATAAGAGCAAAGACTTCTGCCATTTGGTCCTGACACTGGGGTAGTTGGGGCACAATGTGCAAACCCGCAGACCGCAAGCCCGGTGCCACACCTTGGCATGCCCAGCCCTCCCTCGCTTCCCAACTTGTTCCACTACCCGCCTCCCACCGTCCCCGATTGGCCATCCTGATTGGCCATCCTGGCCCACAACACCGGCCCTGATTGGTGCCTGGATGGAGTCAGCTGGGCCTACCGACCCACGCTGCTCGCGCCTCCTCCATTTCCAAGCCTGCTGCCCTGGTGAGTAGAATTATGCTTTTAAGCCCCTCTGGGCCTCTGCTCCACCCAAGAAGCAGCATTTGTGTGCGCCCCAATCCCTCTGGTGCCCCTCCTCGGCCCCCGTTCCCCAGCCCTCCCTCGCTTCCCAACTTGTTCCACTGCCTGCCTCCCACCATCCCTGATTGGCCATCCTGGCCCACAACACCGGCCCTGATTGGCGCCTCGATGGAGTCAGCTGGGCCTACCGACCCACGCTGCTCGCGCCGCCTCCATTTCCAAGCCCGCTCCCCTGGTGAGTAGAATTATTCTTTTAAGCCCCTCTGGGCCTCTGCTCCACCCAAGAAGCAGCATTTGTGTGCGCCCCATTCCCTCTGGTGCCCCTCCTCGGCCCCTGTTCCCCATCCCTCCCTCGCTTCCCAACTTGTTCCACTGCCCGCCTCCAACCGTCCCTGATTGGCCATGTCATGACCCACAGAACGCACCCCTTCTGGACTTCCTGGTCCTTGTCACGGCGGGGTTTGCATTCATTGTTTCTCCCAACATGGCCATATCACGTGACACGCCTCGCACCAGCCTTCACGGCGCACGTAGTACGTTCCATAAATATGCCACACCCCCGCGGGCCCGCGCGTCTCAATGCTATTGCGAAGTAGCGACCAGACGTGTGCTCCGTAGCTCGCGGTATTATTCCCTTGCTTCTTCCACCCTAACCCAACTCTACTCCCTTCCTCCCTTTCTTGATTCCTGGACTCGTGTGCTAGTTGCGCACCCTGTTATTTCCTGGATTCCTGGACCCTTGCTTCCCGGTACTTGAACGCAAGCTCGAGTCGGAAGAAGAGACTTGTGCAGCCTTATTCAAGACTCGAGCAGTACGCAAGAAGGCATCGATCAAGAAATCCAGCAAAGATCGAACTTCGGTGAGAAGGGGGGAACTCCGTGACAGTTTAGACGCCTTCCGACCAAACTCGATATGGACATGGAAGCGGCCGTCCAGGACCTAATGCGTGGCATGCAAGAGCTATCAACCGAAGTGCAGAATCTAAAGGCGGAAAACGCCGCTCTCAAACAACTAGTTGTATCCCGCGATTCTGCCACAAAAGAAAGTGTATTGCTGGGCGGTATAGTGGACAAATATGATGTCTCACCAAAAACCCTTCGAGGATTCCTGGATTCATGTTTGGTTCACTTTACTTTTAAGCCCTACTACTTTTCAACTCCCAGGGCTAAAGTGGGCTTCATAATTTCCCACCTTTCAGGAAACGCCTTAACATGGGCTACACCCCTCGTTAATTCCGGCGACGTTCTTCTAGATGACTATGATGGCTTCATACAGGCCCTTAAGACCATGTTTGACCGTCCAGAACAGGTCTATAGTGCCCAGGAAGGCCTGTTAGACTTTCAGCAAGGATCCCAGGATATGCTCACCTATGTTACCCGATTCAAGCAGTTAGTCAAGGAAGCTGATTGGTCCCCGGAGGCGAGTTTTAGCCTTTTCAGGAGAGGACTGAATGAGGAGATTAAGGATGAGTTGACCAGAGTGGCTCGTCCAAACTCATTCCAGGCACTAATGGACCTTTCCATGCAAATAGATTTTTGTATCCAGGAAAGAAAGGCAGAAAAGAAGAAATCCAAAGTTAATCCTCCGAAACTGTCCTTTGAGAGTACCACCAAAGCGGACACTAACCCAGGCTTAATCTCTGAACCAGAACCCATGCAGATAGGAGCCTTCTGTGGACCTATATCCCCGCAAGAAAGAATGAGAAGGATTCATACGGGGTTGTGTATGTATTGTGCCTCAGACAAACACCTGGTTAGGGAGTGTCCTCTGGCCCCTCCTCAGCGTTCGGGAAACGCCAGCTCCTGATCCTAGATGGAGCAGAGCTTCGGGAGAGAGATGTTTGCTCCACATCAATTACATCCTTGAACTCTCCTGGACAAAACAATTTGGTGATTCTACAAGCCTTCCTGTCGCCCTCCAAGAATAAGACCTATCCCATTCTGGCCTTGGTGGACTGCGGAGCTATGGGAATTTTCATTGATCAAGACTGGGTTGTTAGTCATATTCCGTACGAGACACGAAGCACCATGCAGCCGGTGAAAGCAATCAACGGAAGACCCCTCTCTTCAGGACCCATAAGCCTGCAGACAAAAGAGATCCAACTTTCCATAAACCATCACCAAGAGCGGATTACATTCGACATCATTAAGTCAGCCCATACCCCATGGTATTGGGTATGCCCTGGTTACAGAAGCAGAATCCGTATATCAATTGGACAGCAGGATCACTATTCCTAGGCTCTGAGTTTTGTATGTCCCACTGTCTAATCCTGGATACCTCCTCCACACCCCTTAAAGAACCACCAAGCGACCTGAAAACACCACTCATGGTTTCTAATATCATACAAGTCCCAGAGGCCTATCAGGGATATGCTGATGTATTTTCAGCTGCCATAGTCAAGGCCTTACCCCCTCACAGACCTGAAGACTGTGCCATAGATACAGATCCCTCAGCAGTGATTCCTTTTGGCAGAATGTTCATTCTTTCCGAACCTGAGAAAAAGGCCCTCAGAGAATACCTGGATACCAACCTTGAAAACGGCACCATAAGACCTTCAACATCTCCAGCGGGTGCTTCATTGTTCTTTGTTCCCAAGAAGGACACTAAGGAACTCAGACCTTGCCTCGACTATCGTGGCTTAAATCAATGCACCCTCAAAGATCGGTACCCACTACCCTTGATCTCGGATATCCTGGAAGCTGTGAGAGGCGCCGTAGTCTTCACGAAGTTGGATCTCCGGGGTGCCTATCATTTGATCCGTGTCCGGGAAGGGAGACAAATGGAAAACAGCCTTTAGAACACCCTTTGGTCACTATGAATATCTAGTCATGCCCTTTGGACTAGCTAATGCCCCCGCGGTTTTTCAACGATTTATGGACAGGGTGTTTTCTGATATGTTATTCCTTTTTGTCATTGTCTATCTGGATGACATATTGATCTTTTCCAAGGATCCTCTAAAGCATGAAGAGCATGTAAAGGCAGTACTGCAACGACTCCGTGAACACAAACTTTTAGCCAAACCCGAAAAATGCTTGTTTCACGTTACTTCTGTTCACTACCTGGGATTCATCCTTAGCCCAGAAGGAATTGGTATGGACCCTTCAAAGGTAAAGGCCATAATGGCATGGCCTGCTCCCACCTCTGTGAAACACGTTCAATCCTTCCTGGGGCTTGCCAACTTCTACCGGAAGTTCATTTCTTCCTTTTCCGAGATCATCCAGCCGATTTTTGCTCTCTTGAAGAAAGACACTCCCTTTATCTGGTCTACACCGCAAGACAAAGCATTCCAGCGATTGAAGACAGAGTTCACGCAAGCCCCCATCCTGGCCCAACCAGACATAAATCGCCCATTCATAGTGGAAACGGATGCCTCTAACTACGCCATAGGAGCGGCCTTGAAACAGGAACTTGAGGATAAACTGGAACACCCCATTGCTTACCTCTCACGAACCCTGACTCCCAGTGAGACACACTATTCCGTCTTTTATTTATTTTACATTTTAAAGCGCTCACACAGCCCACAGGCATCTAGGCGCTGTTACAGGAATTGTTTGTTTTTGGATGCGTAATTGTTTTTTTATTGTCTTAGTTGCGTATTTATAACGCGCTTAAACACCCAGAGGTTTCTAAGCGCGGACCCGGGGATCGAACCTGTGTTGCTTCGTGTCGTCTTCCTTCCAAGGCACGCACGTTGCCGCTGAGCTATCCTCCCGTCCTGGAAAAGCAATTGCTAGCCATCCGCCAGGCCTTCACTGAATGGCGACGTCTACTTCTGGGTGCTAGATATCCAGTTCAGGTCCGCACTGACCATCGGAATCTTCAAATTCTGCAATCATTGGAGTGCAGGAACAGTCGTCAGGCGCGTTGGGCCTACTTCTTTGCCCAATACCAATTCCAAATCACTCATCTTCCCGGATCACAAAACATGATTGCTGATGCCTTATCCCGACGTCCTGACTATGTAACTACTGAAGACAAGGCCTATCCTAAGATGTTTCCCCACACAATCTTTGTAGCTCAAGCAGTCCACCTCCTGGAAGAAATTCGAGTACAAACCCAATCCTCTAATCTCTGGAAGGATATTTCAAGGAAGAATCCATGAAGCCTAAGACTTAAGGAAGGATACTTATTCAAGGACAATGCGCTGGTCATTCCTACACAGAAATTACAACAAAGAATGATAAACCTCTGTCATGATACCCTTTACTCCGGACATCGTGGGATAACCAACACCCTCCATCTTATACAAAGACAGTTTTGGTGGCCTGGAATGAAGACCGACGTACAGCAGTACATCAAAACTTGTGCTGTCTGCAGTCAAAACAAACATGATAACAAGAGACCGGCGGGTCTTCTAATGCAACCATCGCTGCCAAGAAGGCCATGGGAAGTCATTGCAACAGACTTCATTGTGGAATTGCCACCTTCCCGAGGGTACACGACCATCATGGTTACCATAGATTTGTTCACTCATATGGCTCATTTTACACCTCTGTGTAAGTTACCATCCTCGTCCGAACTTGCTGGAATCTTCCTGGAACACATATTTTGTTTACATGGACCCCCTTCCAAGATCATATCTGATCGAGGACCTCAGTACGTCTCTCAATTCTGGAAACATCTCTGTGGCATTTTGGGAATCCAACGCGCCCTTTCATCTGGTTATCATCCCCAGACCAACGGGGCCACAGAACGTGCTAATCAGACCCGGGAACAGTATCTTCGATGTTTCGCCACCAGGGTTCAGGATGACTGTTCGCTCCTGATACCCGTGGCTGAGTTTGCCTACAACAATTCTGACCATTCAGCAATTAAGACCAGCCCCTTTTATTGTAGCCAAGGGTTCCATCCATCAGTTCTACCCTCTGTTCTCCCTCATCCTACACCAGTACCTACTGTCGACTCCTGGATTGAAGCCCTCATCAACGTACACCAAGAGGCCAAAGAAAATTTAGAGAAAGCCAGAACTCAGATTAAGAGGTATGTGGATTTAAAAAGTAAACCAGGTCCTTCTTATGCAATTGGTGATCAAGTCTGGTTGTCCTCGAAGTTACTTCCCCGGCATCTATGGCCAAACAAGTTGGCTCCTCGGTACTATAGTCCATTTCCCATCAAGGAAGTTATCAACCCGGTTTCATATCGGATTAGTCTACACATCCATGTATTCCACACATCCTTACTAAAACCCTACTACCAATCCTCCCGGAAATCCTACCGGAAATCCTACCGACCTCCTCCTCTACTGGTCGACAACCAATTGGAATATGAAGTGTCTTGAATATGTGACTCCAGGTATAAACGGGGTCAGCTTCAATACCTGGTTGAATGGAAAGGATATCCTCCTAGTGAAAGAACCTGGGAACCACTTTCTAATCTCAAGACCCCTCGACTACTCAGAAGATTCACCTTATACACCCGGGCAATCCTGGTGGAACAGCCTTTTGGAAGAGGCATGCTGTCATGACCCACAGAACGCACCCCTTCTGGACTTCCTGGTCCTTGTCACGGCGGGGTTTGCATTCATTGTTTCTCGCATCATGGCCGTATCACGTGACACTCCTCGCACCAGCCTTCATGGCGCACATAGTACGTTCCATAAATATGCCACGCCCCCGTGGGCCCACGCGTCTCAATGCTATTGCGAAGTAGCGACCAGACGTGTGCTCCGTAGCTCGCGGTATTATTCCCTTGCTTCTTCCACCTTAACCCAACTCTAGTCGCTTCCTCCCTTTCTTGATTCCTGGACTCGTGTGCTAGTTGCGCACTCTGTTATTTCCTGGATTCCTGGACCCTTGCTTCCTGGTACTTGAACGCACGCTGGAGTCGGAAGAGACTCATGCAGCCTTATTCAAGACGCGAGCAGTACGCAAGAAGGCATCGATCAAGAAATCCAGCAAAGATCGAACTCGGGTGAGAAGGGGGGAACTCCTTGACAGGCCATCCTGGCCCACAACATCGGCCCTGATTGGCGCCTGGATGGAGTCAGCTGGGCCTACCGACCCACGCTGCTCGCGCCTCCTTGTCATGATCTCTGCTTCCAAAAGGTCAGGGTTTTCCCAACTCCCTTGGAAGCAGATTCATAACCCAGGTTCCGAGTGCCAACCAGTCCCAATTGGGACCTTTTGGACCCAGTCCTGGCGCCAGTGGCACCAGGCTCATAAATATGCCCAGTCCCAGCGCTGGAAGCGCCGGGCTCATAATGCTTGCGTGGACTTACCTGCAGCAGACCATGCTGCTTACTTGCCTGCCAGTTGAGCCTCTGATCCTCTTCTGTTTGGAACTACCTTTCCTGTTGGGTGGGGCAGGAGCCACTCCCTAGGTTCAGAACACTGGAACTCTTCTGGAAAGCAGGAACTCTTTTCTTACCTAGGCGTGGCTGTGGAAGGAGACACCTAAGCACTACAGGAGGCTATTTAAACCACACCCGATGGATGAATCTTGCTTTGCGTTATTCTGCATCCTCTGCAGCAGAACGCTCATCGTGTCTTCTGCATCTGATCCTGGGCCTAAGGAAAAAGGCTTACCATCCTGAATCCAGTCTTCAGCAACACCTATAAAGACAAGAAAGAACAGGTTAGCATTACGGTCTTCAGTGACAGCTCTTCACTTACCTGGGCCATCGGCTGTCACCAACGCCTCGCGCTGCATTCTGAAAGACAAAGGCTTACCTACTCTTCGTGCGCTCCGGAGGTCTTCACACTGCATTCTGGCATCTGAAAGACAAAAGCTTACCAACTCTGCGCACGCTCCGGAGGCCTTCGGCGCTGCATCACGCATCTGAAAGACAAAACAAGGTGCGTTTAAAGACATTGGGGAACTTTAATACTCACGTGCCATTACTCCTTTCCACATCTAACCCAGTGGGTATTCCGGCACCCTGCAGCCGCTCCGAACTAGTACCTGCAAAATAAAAAGACAGTTAGAGCGCATCGTGAAGCAGGCAACAAGCGCTTACTTACGTGCTTCCAGGCGCTTCTATTCATCACACGGGCTCCATCTTCAACTCACTTCAGTCCGTCATCCACCATCGCCGGAACCCTGCAAAACAAGAGACAACATTACTAAAGACTTTAAAGACATTAGAATTACTCGAAACTTACCGTTCGTGCAGTAAACGAAGGACAGCAGTCCTCTGAAGTCAAGAGGCCTGCTCCCCTTATCCAGTGAAGAAACTGGTTACAGCACCCTGCCCCGAGGCAGATGGAGAGCACGGCGTTCACTTACCTAAGACATCTTACCCTTCGAGTCAAACATACAGTGCACAGAGGTCCAGCCCAAAGAGCCAGCCGTGTGTTACACATCACCTTTGAAGATACGGTATACGCCCAGTCAAGACCGGCGCCTGTACGGGAATCAGGTGAGCGTTACACTCCTCCATTTCCAAGCCTGCTGCCCTGGTGAGTCGAATTGTGCTTTTAAGCCCCTCCGGGTCTCTGCTCCACCCAAGAAGCAGCATTTGTGTGTGCCCCATTCCCTCTGGTGCTCCTCCTCGGCTCCCGTTCCCCAGCCCTCCCTCGCTTCCCAACTTGTTCCACTGCCTGCCTCCCACCGTCCCCGATTGGCCATGCTGGCCCACAACACCGGCCCTGATTGACTGCTGACCCGCGCCCTCCCCCTGATTCTCCTTCCCTCCTGTCCCCCTGCTCCCATTGGTCCTCTCGGCCCTCATCACCGCTCCTCCCAGGGCAGCCCTCGCTTAAGGGCCACCAGGCAAAGGGCGTCTCCTACAAAGGCGGCTCCAAGATGTGTCTGCTGGTGTCAGCAGGGGAAGCCAGCAGACACCAACATAACTGAGTGTGGCATGGGTGGGGTGTAGAGCAATTACTCTACTCCAGAAAGCCCCCGCCACTCTACCTTACCTTCCATATCGTAGACTGAGATAAACCTAAACAATACATACCTAGGAAGACCTGTGACCTCTGTAAATGGATTGTAAATGTTGCCTGTGTTGCATATGCTAGTTCCTCACTAAGGACTCTTAACCCTAGCTGGCGTCGCATCCAGATAGAAATGTAACTGTTAGCATGTGCCTCACTTAGGACTCTTAACTTTAGCTTGCATCGCATCTCGGTCAAGTGGCACAGCGAGTAGAACGCTCGCTTTGACATCTGTGCAGAGTCTGCTAACGCAGGTTCGAATCCCGGCGGGGCCAAACTCAGCCTTTCATCCTTCCGAGGTCGATAAATGAGCACCACACATCGTGGGAATAATAAGAACCGCTCAGATACCTGAGGGTTTGTAGCGCTATATAAGTGCCAAATTATTATTATTATTATTATCTAGATAGAAATGTGATTGTTAGCATGTGCCACACTCAGGATTCTTAATTCTAGCTCGCGCCGCATCTAGATAGAAATGTGATTGTTAGCATGTGCCACACTCGTATGGAATTCGGAACCCTAGCTGGCGTCGCATCCAGATAGAAATACTGTTAGCATGTGCCTCACTTAGGACTCTTAACTTTAGCTTGCGTCGCATCCAGATAGAAATGTGACTTTTAGCATGTGCCTCACTTAGGACTCTTAACTTTAGCTTGCGTCGCATCTAGATAGAATTGTGATTGTTAGCATGTGCCACACTCAGGATTCTTAATTCTCCAGCATGGGGTCTGGCATGGATTCACATGCTCATGAATATTCCCCGTCGTCAGGCCGGGAATCCTCGGTACAGAAAAAAATCAGCATCAGTTTCGTTTCTGATCTGTCTTTCTTAATAGTAACCAATCACTGGTCTCTGGGTCATACTGCCCCCAGCCAATGACTGCCCTCTCCCTAAGCCCCGCCTCTGGCAGCCATCCTCGGATTTTTACCGCACGTTCAAGTGTTGGGAGTCCTCGTGCTTAGCTCTCGAGCTTTTGCTGCGTTTTCGCGCTTTTTCAGGAGATTTTTCTCATTTTTTGGTTAAATAGAGCCTCACGCTCCACCGTTTCTACATCCGATCAACGGGGATCCGTTTCGGAGTTTTCTACGCCCCTCAAGGGTGAAGATTTCGTCGAGTTATGCTTTTGGAGGATTCCAGAAGTTCCGAGGCCTAGGATAAAGGAAGCTCGACGCCCGGGAAGCTGTTCAGGACCTGCCCTGAATGCCAGCTTCAGAATGTTTTCAATGAGGACGAGCATTTGTTATGCCTCTACTGTCTCCATGAGAGCAAGATGCACATGGAGAAGGACTGTGCGTTTTGTGGGAACATGTCGGAGCGGACCATGAAGGATCACCACCTCCATCTCGCCAACTGGCTGGAAGGGAAGAGCCCGTCAGGCGAGAAGAAGAAAAAGAAGTCCGAGCGGTCTTCTAAGTCCTGTGGGGGCGCCCCGGCGACGGGGGCCCAACAGAAGGCCAAGCACCGCGAGTCCGCGGGCACCGGGAGCGCCGAACTGTCGGGCTTCTTGGCTGCCAGGCACGACGCATCCTCCCCGGCGCTATCAACCACGAGCCAACGCTCTGGCTCGGGTAAGAGGAATTCCGAGAACCCGGCGAAGCTTCTGGAGAGGCCCCAGTCGATCTCGAAGATTCCAGCAGAGGGGGAGCAAGGCTTGGACCCTCCCCCCAAGGTGACCTTGATTGAGGATGTCGCAGCGGCCCTGGCTCAGCCTGTGGAGGCTACGCCAGTGGAGGTGACCTCAGGACCCAGAGTCTCCCTGCCACCGAGGAGGGAGTCGTCTTTCAGGCCCATTGAGAAGACTCCCACGAAGTCCTCGTTGGAAAAGGTGGGGGCAGGTGGCCATCATGGATACGGATAAGACCTCTGAAGAAGAGCTCATCGAAGTCGTGGAAGAGGCCCAGCCCATCGGGAGGGATCCCGACGAGGGCGACGACGAGAGTGATGGTGTCGCCGACGAGGTTCCTCAAGAGCCCTCGCGCCCGTCGTTTCCGGCACCGCAGGACACTTCGGTGGCCATTTTGTCAGCGCTTCAGTCCTTATGCTCGGAGATAAGGACAAGGTTGCCCCTCCCCCTGACGGAGGTACCTGAGCCAGACCCGACGGGGGAACCGGAGCTGGGACCTTCGGAAAGTCCACCGCATAAGAGGAGGAGGATGCATCCTACGCCACCTCTCCCACCTCTGCGGCCTGCTCTGCCCTCCCCTCGGTCTACTACCCACAGGGATGATACAGGCACGGACACGGCTATGACAGGTACAGATGGCGATGGAGGCGACGACTGGACGTGTCCCCCGTCGCCCCCTGCTCGGGCATCCCCGCCCGACGAGATTGGATCCTTTCATGCCATGATTTCCAGGGCATCCGAGCTCTTCCAGCTCTGCCCAGAAGAGAAGAAGAAGGAAGGGTTCCTTTACCAACGCGCGAGGCTAAAAGGAAGACGGTCCTCGCCATACCACTTCTTGATGACATCTGGGATGAGGGGCTCGCCCTCCTCAAGAACCCTGCCACGGCGCCGGCAAAGAGGGACCGGTACGAGAAGAAGTACCGGGTCCCCGACGCTGCCCCCTTATTCCTTCGGGCGCAACCTACTCTGGATTCGGTCGTCTCGACGGCGGCAAAGAAGAAACCTGGGGGGGGCATCGGCCTCGACATCAACTTCCCCGCTCGACGGCGAGGGCAGGAAGCTGGACACGATGGGACGACGGGTCATCTCATCCGCAGCGACGACTATCAAGGTGGCCAACACCCTGGCTATCGTAGCCCGCTACGACAGGGAGTTGTGGTTCAAAATCACCCCTCTGTTGGACTTCCTTCCAGACGCCAAAAGGGCTGAGGCCCTTGAAATCCTACAGGAAGGTGAGATTGCTTTGGACCACGCCATCACGATGGCAACGGACATCGCCGACACCGGTTTCCGTCAGTTGGGCAACGGCGCTTGACTGAGACGAGGATGGCTCAAGGCGACGGATTTCCGCTAGGATATACAAACCAAGGTTTTGGACATGCCCTTCGACGGGAACAACCTGTTTGGGAAGGCGGTTGATGAGTCCCTTCAGGCCATCAAGACAGACACAGAGACTGCCCGGGCACTAGGAGTGCTCCAACAACGACGGCCGTCCTTTCGGAGCTCCGGAGGCAGACAAGGTGGCTCCAAGGGATCCGGCAGTGGCTCCTCCACGTACCGCCAAGTGGCAAGATCTTCGTCCCAGGAAGCCTACAGGGGACGCGGCAAGTCAGGTGATGCCCGTCGTCGTCGACAGGGAGGTCAAGGAGGCAAGGCGGCCTCCAAACAAGATTGAACTGACCATGGGGTCGGGCCCCCACCAAAGCACCCCGGTGGGAGGCCGGCTGGCGAGGTTCGTCAGCGTGTGGGAGTCCATCTCCACCGACCGTTGGGTGCTGGACGCCCTGGCCCAAGGGCACGCCCTCGAGTTTCAGAAGAAGTGCCCTCGCGTTCCACCCGTGGCCAGGAATGAAAATCACGTCCCTCAACTACAGTTGGAAGTAAGGGCGATGCTCAAGAAGGGTGCCATCGAGCTCGTCCCAAAGAGGCTTCGGGGCTCCGGAGTTTACTCAAAGTACTTCCTCGTAAAAAAGAAGACAGGAGGATGGCGCCCCATCCTGGACCTGCGACAACTGAACAAGTACATCAAGGCACAGAAGTTCCGGATGGTCACCCTCCAGCACGTGCTGGGACAGCTGGAGGGGGCGATTTCCTGTCGTTGTTGGACTTGGAGGATGCGTACTGCCACATCCCCATTCTAAAAAGACACCGAAAGTTCCTCAGGTTCGTGGTCCAAGGGCGGCAGTACCAGTTCAAGGCCCTCCCGTTCGGATTGAAGTCGGCACCCAGGGTGTTCACCAAGTGCCTCGCACCGGTGGTAGCGCGGCTGCGCCTATAGGGGATCCACGTCTACCCCTACCTGGACGACTGGCTCATCCGGGCAAGTACAAGGGAGCTCGCCGTGGAGCACACTGCGAAGACCGTCCAGCTGCTCACGGACCTGGGATTCTCCATCAACTTTCCAAAATCCCACCTGGTTCCGTCGCAAGTCGCCCTGTTTCTGGGTGCCAAGCTCGACACAGTGGCGCGGCTGGCCTTGCCGTCGGAGGAAAGGACCAGGACCATTCAGGGCAGGGTGCAGCGTCTGCTGGCCACGGACATGGCCAGGGTAAGATCTATCAAGTCCCTCCTCGGGATGATGTCCTCCTGCATTTATCTGGTGCGCCTTTGCAGGCTTCGGATGCGCCCCTTACAAGAGTTCCTCGACGCCCGCTGGGTCCAGTCGACGGGCAGCTTCGAGGACAGGATCCCCCTCAATGAGACGTTCCATCAGGCGATCCGGTGGTGGGGTACCCGCTCTCATCTGTCGCGACAGGATAATGCATCCGCCAATGTTAAGGTGGGACGGGGGACCCTGGCTCGGCCCCACTTTTTGGAGAATGTCGGGGCCCGGTCCCGGCAGGCCCCAGCCCACTTAAAGCACTGCACCTTTGTACTGACTAACACACGTGCATTTTGACACTTCTCATCTATCTCAATCAGAGAAGGATCGACCAGTGCACAGATGTGCCTCAGTCCTGCAGCTCTAGTACTGGGACACACAGCCTGGCATGACAATGCCTCGCAATTATATTGCACTGCACGTCCAGCTGTTCCAGAGCTGGCAAACACGATCGCACACTGGTGACTGGTCTGTCTAGATCCAAGACTGCTCTGCCATACACCGACCTCACTCAGGGGAGGGCACACTATTGTATGCCCCCTGTTTTTATCCTCCCTTTTGCACTCGCTGTGCAAATGAGGCGGCGGGGCCTGTTTACACAAAAGTGTAAACGTAACATGTCCCCGTCGTTCAATTACATGGATACTCGAAAATGGGCTTGCCTGGAGGTAAGTCAAACACGCACTACTTACTGGGGTTAGATGAAATTTGTATATTTTTTAGAAATAGTGGTATGTATATGCTGGCCATACACCACCGATGTATGATTTAAAAGACCTTGTGGCTGAGAAACTGCAATAAGGATGAATATGTATAGTAATCATATTTTGGAATGGGTTTATAAAGCGATTTTTTTTTTTCCTTCGACCTTTGTTACCACAGAAACATTATTTTCCCATTGCATCATGGAAAATTGTGACAAGAACTTTTCTTTTTAATGTTGCTTATTTTACCAAGTGTTGGTTTTTGTAATGTTAAAGTTGTGAAAGTTTGTTGAACAAACTAATAAACCACTAATAAATAAAAATAAAAAGAAGTAAACACCCACTACTGGTTGTGGCCGATAGACCGGAGGACACCCGGATGCCCTTCGTCCCTGTAGATGGGTAAGGCTCAGCCCTGAGCTTTTCCACTCCCGGGGAAATTACACAAACTATTTGTCAGGTTTGATGGATTTGAGGAAACGAGAGGGAATGTATTTGACAGTTGGTTGCGCCATCTCTTCAGCCAGTCTCCCCAATATAGACATAAATAGCCGATTCCCCCCTGAATAGTCGTCCCATCAACCGCTCGGCAATGGATTCTGCTGCTCACCCACATGCCCAGTGTTCCAGCTCCTCAGCTGTGGAGCAGCGCCTTTCCATCGAGGACCGTAGAAATTACAGAGCAATTTGGTCATCTACCACTCAGACTATAAAGTAGCCTGGATTCATCTGAAATCCCCAGTGACCCAGTCCACACCAGATGGAATGTCATAGCGGCCATGTTGCCCTGTATGACGCATGATACCAGGAGCCACTATTGTTTTTTCTCATTCATGCTGAGACGTGTAGTAGGCCCAGACTTACAATGGGTACATGTAACTACAACTCCCAGCTTGCAATGGGGAAAGGACTGGCGCGAGGTGTCAAGCGCGACACAGGTCAACGTGGCAGCTATGTTGTATGTCTCTTGACGCCAAGTCCACAGCGATATTTCCACCTGCTCTCCAGTTGTAAGGCTAAAGGTCAGTATCTCTGCTGTCCCTAAATTACACGGGACCTTCTCTCGCTGGCTGCTGCCATCTGTTGACCTAGACCTCCTGAAGCAAAAGGGGAAGAGGCTGGCACCCTACATGCCAGATATGAACAAAGCTGCCACAGGCCGGATTAAACCCTCTGGAGGGCTCTAGGCACTCGGAATGTCGCCCCCCCCCCATCGCAAATTATCTCCTAATAAGTTTTTAATTTCCTGTACTGCTTTATTTTGATCCGTTGTTGCGGGGCCCCTAAAAGGAGTCGCGCCCATAGACCGGACCGGTGCCTTCTTGGCCTAATGGATGATCCCGCACTGAGCTGCCGGTAAGGTCAGCCATGCCACTCTGCCCCAGGCTAGGAGAGTGCAAGCGGCTGGGCCTGGGTAGTCTGGGGTTAGCTCTTCTACAAACCCGGAGGACTTCGGAACCAAACAAAAGAAGATATGGTAATGGGAGCACGAGTCCTCAGCCCACGCTCTCGTCCGTTTTGGGCACTGCAGGTAAATGTATCGATTGGGGGGAGCCATGCAAAGGGTAGGAGGGAACTGGCTGTAGACAATGCAGTGAGAACAGTCACCATAGCTGCCAGGTTGCCATGTGTGACACCTCGAGACAGTTTTTCCCATTGCATGCTTTGACTTGTAGTTTTTCAAGACAGTTTTTCCCATTGCATGCTGTGACTTGTAGTTTTTCAAGACCGTTTTTCCCATTGCATGCTGTGACTTGCAGTTTTTTTTATCTCCAATGTTAAGTATAGGAAAAACCAGGGCTGGCTCGAGGTCTGACACATAAATTGGCAACTATGATTCAATTACTACCCAGAGCTCAGCCATGCTAAAGTGTGCCTCTCGTGTCCCTCCCCCGCTCCCTATGCCCCCACTCAGTATGAAGCCCCAGCTCCTCTCATGTTCACCATGTATGTATGTAATATGTATGGGATGTGTTTGTGCTAGGAAACAGTAGAACGCAGTACCTATGAAGCTTCAAAAGTGTTGGCAACTATGGCAACACAACATCGTCACATCTCGCCACTTGTGCCTGTTGTGACGGAATGCCATCTGTGAGGGCAGGAAGCCCAAGATTGTTTATTAAAAAGGCAGTGCTGTGATTCATTCTGTTTCTGAAAGTAAGATCGGCTAATGAGACCCCACTTTCATAATGCTCCACCCCAAAAAGCATAACGCACATCCCCAGCAGCTGCCCTGCAGAGCAGTAGAGCAGGTTGAAAGGTCACATGCCCAATCCTAAACAGCGCTGGCGGTACCCAAAGTTCTTGCAGATAGGTCGCTTCTTAACTGTATACACCTCTAGCTCAACACCTTTATAATTGAGTCCCTTAGAAGGCTGGTGTCAGTTGTTAAAAGCTAACTATAAACCATGTCTACTTTTGACATGGTGGCTACTGAGTTTGCCTAATTATACAGTCACTTGAGGTTATTTTATTCCCAGTTTGGTGGACAGTGACTCATTCAACACAGGGCATGGCGTGTATTGAACCGTCTGGGCATAGCCATAACAACTTGTTGGGTGCAGCCCAGAAAGCCCTCTCTTTGATCCCCTGAAAAGGGTTGTCCTGGGAACAGTAACACTTCTTTGAAGGTCCTCTGCAAACCGATGCTTCAGGGACAGAACTGTGATTAAAATGGCCACCTCACACCAGAGTGCTGTTTACCTGAGCCCCTTTGGTGTAGGCAATCAGAAGACGGGGTTGGAATTACAATAGCCCAGGAGTGAGCTACCGTCCACAGAGAGGTCTTGCCATCTTCAAATTAGCTAGGGCTCCCACACTTCCTGTCCCCATCCCCATCTGCTGCAGACAAAGCACTATGGTTATGCCATCAGAAGGCAAAGAACATTTCTTACAGCAGCGTGGATTGGACGCTTAACAACAGGTTTGCTCTGGACCAATCCGCTGTGGAAGTTTGCTTATATAAAAAGAGGAGGAGATTCAATGCACCACTCAGCCGGTTCATCTTTGGACTTTGCTTGAAGAAGGATTCACTGGAACCTGTTAGGGTGTAGAGTCTACTTCAAAGGACTCTACCAAAAAGGTGACGACCAGGAGCTCCAAGGAAGAGGAAAACGTTTCTCCCTAACTATCCCAAGGATTTGAGATGACGACCCGACTCGAGAAGGCCTACTGCCACTGGGACACTAGTACCCAGTACCCTGCTCACATAGCACCTTGCAAGTGATCTCAACAGACCTTCTTGATTGGAAAGCGCACATGAAAGTACTCACATTGCCACCGTGATCCTAGACCGGGTTTCCCAGCAACCAAAAAAGCAAGGACGCGACACCTGGCTCTCTCGACACATCAAAACCACTTTGATGCTGGTGTGGGCACCTTCAACACTGTCCAAAATGCTGCAAGGGAACCGCCGGTGTCAGCTTCCATTTCAATGCCTGACCGCGTTTCACTTGACGCTGAAGCTCTGCTGTCTCCGCATTTGAGACCCACCGGGTCGCCTAGTGTCCCCCAACTCTACGCCGCCTGCTTGGTTACCAGCCTATTCAATTCCAAGTTGTTGCCACTGCAGTAGAACAATGCCTAGCTGAGCTAGTGGAGCCTGAAAGCATTGATCCACTTCTCCGCACTCAAGGCATCTGAGTCATTCAGCGTCACCGACCTGCCATTTCCCAGCATCTTCGACCAACAAGTCGCCGCTGCCAAATAGCACCACATGGCTGCAACCGGTCAGGGCCACTCTTTGACCCAACACCAACTGGGCCCGAAAGCATCCAGACTACCGGTTCAACACTGAAAATCCGGGTTCAATGCAGTTGAGCCCTGAAAGGCAAGAACTACATATATTTGAAGTGTCCCTGTCCCCCTTGTCCCCTGTAAAGGGCCCTAATTCCTTTAAGTCCCCTTTTTTACCTTTTGAAAGACAAATCATTAACTTTGACATTTTGCTGCTGAAGCTTTCCCTGAGGCCTCCTATATACCACCTTTATCTAACATCTGTGTTCTCTGCGTTTTCCCTTGCAGGGGAGGGCCAGTTGTGTTTTGTGTGTTTAATTGGTTCTTTGAATTTTTGTTAGTTTAATGAAAGATCCTATTTTGGTAATAAGTGAACATATAGTTTACAAATAAAACGATGAAATAAAAAATCGATTTATAAAGACCGATCTGTGATTGCGCAGAGCGTTTTTCCTTTTTTCTAAATCAAACTGTCAGCCCCTGTGACGCACACTATTGCGCGCGGGGGCTGCCAAGCGAGACCCCAGGTGACGGGTTGACATATCTTGTAGAGGAATGGGGTCAAGACGCTGAAGTGCGGCCGGCATGTTTCGGGAAGGTGGTTGGGCTGTTGAGAGGTGTTGCGCGGATGGCGGATGCGTTTGGGAGTGGCGGGTAGTTGGCGGAGCTGGGGACGGGGTGTGAGTTGGTGGGGGGCGTTTGTTTGCGGTAGGGTAGCTGTTGGTGAGGATTGGTTGGGTGTGGTTGTTTGCGGTTGGGTGGCTGGTGGTGTGGAATTGGGGGTGGTGGTTGTTTGTGGTTAGGTGGCTGGAGGTTCATGTGGAAGTGTGGGTGTTGCTCGGGTTGGTCGCGGTGGGTGGGCGGCAACGCGCGGTGCCTCGCCTGAAGCGCATGTGTAGGCGTATGGGCTGGGGTCTCGCGGGTCTGCGTGCCGGTCTCCGGGCTCGCTGGGTGGTGTGAGTTTGGGGTGTTGTGACTGTTGGTGTGGATTGGTGGGGTGTGGTTGTTTGCGGTAGGGTGGCTGGTGGTGTTGGATTGGGGTAGTGGTTGTTTGTGGTTTGGTGGCTGTAGGTTCGTGTGGAAGTGTGGGTGTCGCTCGGGTTGGTCGCGGTGGGTGGGTGGCGGCGCGCGGTGCCTCGCCTGAAGCGCATGTTTAGGCGTACGGACCGGGGTCTCGCGGGTCTGCGCGCTGGTCTCCGGGCTCGCTGGGTGGTGTTTTGAGTGGTGGGGGGTGTGTGTTTGCGGTGGGGTGGCTGGTGGTGTTGGATTGGGGGTGTGGTTGGGTAGCTGGTGGTTTGCGGGGAAGTGTGGCCTGTGTGTTGATTGGTGGGGTTGGTGCACATCATCCTTTAGGATGGGGAAGCGCCTGCGTGGGTCCGCCCGCGCCTACTCTAATTTAAAGAAAAAGAAAGAGCCGTGGGACTGTCGCCGGAGTGTGTCTGTGTATGTGTGAGAGAGAGAAAACTAATGTTTGAGAAGGAGGAACGAAATTAATATGTTTTTGCATTCAAGTGTCTATGTGGTGGGGGTTGAGTAAGCAGGGTAGCAAGGAGGAAAGGTGGGCTCAAGGGGTGAAACCCCCAACCCCCGAATTTAAAAAAAACACCTCTGCCACGTTCTTTTTCGTTTTTTTTAGGACCGCGCAGCTTTTAATGCGTGGCTTTCAATTAGCGGAAAAATGACATGCAACCTCTATTTATTGAGCCTTGTTTGGGCATTCTTTTATTTTGGTGCCACAGTGCTATTGTTGCTTGGATTCCTTCTGTACCACCTCACAGCCCCTCTGAAGAGAGTAGCTTGCGCCACCAAAGGGGGTGAAGGAGGCGTGCCTGTCGAGCTGTGCCCGTTTCACCTTTATGATTGGGATTCCTGCTGGGTTATTATTTATTTATTAACATTTATAAGGCGTGCATCAGCCCCTAGGCATCGTGGCGCTGTTGCAGACATTGTAAATAGTAGTGTGGGGCTGCTGAGTAGGCACCTTAGCGACTACTCACCCCTGCACTCCTGCAGCCGGTAGTGCTTTCGTCACCAGTCAAGTCTTTCATCCCACTCAGGTCAGGTGGGGGATGAAAGTGAGGGGTAGCCCGGCTGGAATTCAACTCTGGTTACACCCGAGATCTCTGAAGCAGCAGGAGCTTGAATGCCCTGGGCTACACTCCTGACAGTCAAGCAAATATTGAAAACAAAACAACTATCAAAAGTTAGAAAAATTAAAAAAGAATTGTAGAGCAATGCCAAAAAATGAAAGCGCAAAAAAGTGCGAAAGTGAAAGTTTGTATAGCTGCCAATCTGCCCTATACCCTGCGTGACACCCATATACCGACCGGGATTTTTTCCATTGCATGCTGGGATATGTAAGCCCATGCTTACAATGAGAAAAGCGGAACTACAAGTCCCAGCATGCAAAAGGAAAACGTGACTTGCTCGAGGTGTGCCACGCATGACAAAGGGAAGCATCATGCCAGCTATGGGTTACACATTGTACTGCCCTGACTCTTTCGAAACGTTGAACGAAATACGCATTTCCCAGCCAAACTGAATACCTCCTGTGGGGGTGGAGGGAGGCTCCCTCCCTCCCACTTACCTGCCCTGCCCCTGGCAAACCCCGCCCGTCCGCGCGATTGGCTGGTACATGTGTTCATGCTGCTCGCAAGGAGGATTCACCAATCGGAAGCCGGGTTTCGTGGGTTCTCCTCCTCACCGCTTTTTTCCTGCCCATTCTCTTTATTCGCTGTTTGTATAAATCGGTCACGTGACTTCTGAGCAGACTTCCCAGCAGGTGAGTACAGCGCCTCCATATCAGGCGGGCCTTGCCTAGTGCAGGTGAAAGCCACAAGCGATGGCGCCAACCCACCCCCATCCCATCGCCCCACCCCCGCCACCCCATTGCGGGTCTTTATCCCGGGGTTTCACCCCAGAAGTTGCATTACAGAATATTTCCGCAGCTCGAGCTTTCCCGCTTCGCTGCCGCCCCCCGCCTTTTTAACTTTCACATAGTTATATGCACACTGGAGTAAAAAGCCCTGCTGGCAAGTGCTGGGTTACTCCCTCACTGAAAGTGCAGCAGCCCTGCTGGCAAGTGCTGGGTTACTCCCTCACTGAAAGTGCAGCAGCCCTGCTGGCAAGTGCTGGGTTCAGCGTGCTGGGTTACTCCCTCACTGAAAGTGCAGCAGCCCTGCTGGCAAGTGCTGGGTTACTCCCTCACTAAAAGTGCAGCAGCCCTGCTGGCAAGTGCTGGGTTACTCCCTCACTGAAAGCGCAGCAGCCCTGCTGGCAAGTGCTGGGTTACTCCCTCACTGAAAGCGCAGCAGCCCTGCTGGCAAGTGCTGGGTTACTCCCTCACTGAAAGCGCAGCAGCCCTGCTGGCAAGTGCTGGGTTACTCCCTCACTGAAAGCGCAGCAGCCCTGCTGGCAAGTGCTGGGTTACTCCCTCACTGAAAGCGCAGCAGCCCTGCTGGCAAGTGCTGGGTTACTCCCTCACTGAAAGCGCAGCAGCCCTGCTGGCAAGTGCTGGGTTACTCCCTCACTGAAAGCGCAGCAGCCCTGCTGGCAAGTGCTGGGTTACTCCCTCACTAAAAGTGCAGCAGCCCTGCTGGCAAGTGCTGGGTTACTCCCTCACTAAAAGCGCAGCAGCCCTGCTGGGAAGTGCTGGGTTCCTGCCTTCCTAAAAAGCGCAGCAGCCCTGCTGGGAAGTGCTGGATTACTGCCTCACTGAAAGTGCAGCAGCCCTGCTGGGAAGTGCTGGGTTACTGCCTCACTAAAAGTGCAGCAGCCCTGCTGGGAAGTGCTGGGTTACTACCTCACTGAAAGTGCAGCAGCTCTGCTGGGAAGTGCTGGATTACTGCCTCACTGAAAAAGTGCAGCAGCCCTGCTGGGAAGTGCTGGGTTACTCCCTCACTAAAAGTGCAGCAGCCCTGCTGGCAAGTGCTGGGTTACTCCCTCACTGAAAGTGCAGCAGCCCTGCTGGCAAGTGCTGGGTTACTCCCTCACTAAAAGTGCAGCAGCCCTGCTGGGAAGTGCTGGGTTACTCCCTCACTAAAAGTGCAGCAGCCCTGCTGGGAAGTGCTGGGTTCCTGCCTTCATAAAAGCCCGGCAGCCCTGCTGGGAAGTGCTGGGTTCCTGCCTTCCTAAAAGCACAGCAGCGCTGCTGGGAAGTGCTGGATTACTGCCTCACTGAAAGTGCAGCAGCCCTGCTGGGAAGTGCTGGGTTACTGCCTCACTAAAAGTGCAGCAGCCCTGCTTGGAAGTGCTGGGTTACTACCTCACTGAAAGTGCAGTAGCCCTGCTGGGAAGTGCTGGGTTACTGCCTCACTGAAAGTGCAGCAGCCCTGCTGGGAAGTGCTGGGTTTCTGCCTTCCTAAAAGCGCAGCAGCCCTGCTGGGAAGTGCTGCGTTACTGCCTCCCTGAAAGTGCAGCAGCCCTGCTGGGAAGTGCTGGGTTCCTACCTTCCTAAAAGCGCAGCAGCCCTGCTGGGAAGTGCTGGGTTACTGCCTCACTAAAAGTGCAGCAGCCCTGCTGGGATGTGCTGGGTTCCTGCCTCACTAAAAGTGCAGCAGCACTGCTGGAAAGCTCTGGGACGCTGCCTCACTAAAAGTGCAGCAGCACTGCTGGGATGTGCTGGGTTACTGCCTCACTAAAAGGGCAGCAGCTGTGCTGAGTTACTGCCTCACTAAAAGTGCAGCAGCTTTGCTGGGAACTGCTGGGTTACTGCCTCACTAAAAGCGCAGCAGCCATGCTGGGAAATGCTGGGTTACTGCCTCGCTAAAAGTGCAGCAGCCCTGCTGGGAAGTGCTGGGTTACTGCCTCACTAAAAGCGCAGCAGCACTGCTGGGAAGTGCTGGGTTACTGTCTCACTAAAAGCGCAGCAGCCCTTCTGTGAAGTGCTGGGTTACTGTCTCACTAAAGGTGCAGCAGCCCTGCTGGGAAGCACAGGGTTACTGCCTCACTAAAAGCGCAGCAGCACTGCTGGGAAGTGCTGGGTTACTGTCTCACTAAAAGCGCAGCAGCCCTTCTGTGAAGTGCTGGGTTCCTGCCTTCCTAAAAGCGCAGCAGCCCTGCTGGGAAGTGCTGTGGGAAGTACTGGGTTACTGCCTCACTAAAAGTACAGCAGCCCTGCTGGGAAGCACGGGGTTACTGCCTCACTAAAGTGCAGCAGCCCCGCTGGGAAGTGCTGGGTTCCTGCCTTCCTAAAAGCGCAGCAGCCCTGCTGCCGGTCAGAGCGTGATGCTAATGAAAAGATGGGAAGGGAAGAGTGGAGAGCACGCAAGTGTCGGGGGGGAGAGGGCCCCTGGGAGCGGCGAGGGCCAAGGGGAGACCAGAAGGACAAGTGGCAGGGGAAAGCAGGGAGTGAAGGGAATAAGGGTCGACATGGTAAGTGCCAGGACAGGGATGGATCGGGCTCAGTAGGGGTGTGGGCCCGCCAGGCAAGTGCAAGTGGGGGGAGCCCAGAAGGGCCAAGTGCAGGTTAGGGGGTGGGGAGGGAGTCGGGGAGAACGAAGTGCCTGGGTAGACTCGGCGAGGAGGGCCTGGTGGCCTGTATGACTCAGAAGGGACCAGGCAGCCAGTGAAAACGCGGCAGAGGGGGACATTAGCATGTAGCCATCCTGCCAAGAAGTGCTGGCACTTGCACCCTCCCCAGCCATAGACCGGACAGGAGCCATGTTAAGTGCATCTGCTTTGGCTTAACAATTGAATTGTTTATGCTTTTTTATGAAGGTTTCTGAAGCTGGGAAAAAAGCACACGTGTACAATTGTTGCATAATATCTAACCTTAAACCACCTAAACAACCCTTAATGTTGGAAGGTGTGGTAAAGCAATTGCCCCTATCGGCATCTAGCCGCTGAACACAAAGACAGGCGGCACGGAGCCACTTAACAGATCAGCGCTATAGAATGGTAAAGTTTGAAAGTTGCCTTTTGCAATCGCGTCTTAGTGTTATTTCAAGTAGTGTCGTGCATCGATTTTCTAAAAGCAAACATTGAAGTGATCACCAGTGGCACCCGGGAGAATAGCGATAGACTATGGGCCTCATTATGAGTTAAGCGGTATTCTGGCGGTAAATCTGTTGAAATACCGCCAAACTCAATTACTGTTATCACCTCTTGGTCCTGTGTAGTTAGCATGGGATTACAATTGGTGCTAATTCACTGTTTTGGAGTCCATGGGAATTTTTGATGGATTTACCGCTGGTATAATTACAGCACAGTAAATCCAGCAAACATTATAATTTGGCGGTTCGAGAAAAGTGGCAGCAACGGAATTGCTGCCACTTTTTCCCCCACCGCCCACCTTGCAATGAGGTTATATGTGTAAATTAGCCCTCAATGTGACTCCTGTGGGGAGCCATTTTAGAATGAAATGTTTGCAACTCGGAAGTAACTGTTTCAAGAATAGATTGCCAGCTGGAAGACTGACCTTGTTCAGATGAGGTAACATCCTGTCTGGACTGGGAGACAGAGGGCTCGTCAGAAATGTCATGTCTAGTTATATCGCCTACTTGGTAGTGCAGCGATACAATGTTGAGCTGTGTTTACTTTCGGACAGGCTGTGTCCTCACCGCAACAGTGCCAGGTTTCCCGTCCTCCATCTATTCTTATTCCTTTGTAAGAATTGCTGCAGAATGGCAGTGCTTCTTTCTAAAATGGCCGCCCGTAGCAATCCATTTCTGGAGCCATCTTGGAGGCTTATTTGCATATGGACTATTGCTGTTCTCCAATGCATCACTGTTCTTTATGCCAATGTTTTCAAAAAGCAAATGATACAACCCCATGTAGTGCTGTCATGTGATCAGAAAGTGAGATGCCTAACTCCTTCTCTGCGTCTGCAAACTCCTTCCCCTCTTCCTTTCCATTTTACATCACCCTTTCTTGTGATTTTCTTCTCAGAAGACTGAGGCCCGGTTATAGGCCTGGGCTAAGGATTTGGCGTTTTGAAAGTACTCCGGTGCTGATATCGGTGCAGTATAAAAGCATAGTAACATAGCATAACATGTGCACTGTATGGAACATGTGGGTGTGGACATGCTGCTGCACGGATGTGAGTCCCTTCGGCGTGCATTCCTGGGTACTCATTAGTCATCTGTTAATATGTTACTTTATTTTGCACATACTTTTTTATAGCCATGTCCTAAGAAACTGCCTGTCTGGTGCTGCTGATCAAGTAGAAATGAGCAGACAATGCTAACGTTCAATAAAACATTTTAAAGAAATTCCAGGATAAAAAGAATTACAATGCCTGCTGATCATAAAGCCACTACATAGCCCACCTTCCTAGGGTGGGCTGGTGTGGGTCCATGCCATGTCTAATAGACAGCGCTTTAAATGGTGTAAAGGTTTGAGGGGGGGCTCGGACAAGGGTGTATGGCCTTAGTGGTGGGGGTAATGAGACAGGGGGAATAGTGGGAGATAAGAAAAGGGGGACGGGGTGTGTGGATGCACCCTCTCCTTTTGTTTCTTAATCACTGTCTCGGACCACAGCAGGCACCGCTTGCGAGTGTCTGAGACAGTGATAAAGAAACAAAGGGAGAGGGCGCAGCAAAATAATCGTGGCGCCCTGCCTTTTTGTTTCTTTTTGAGAAGTACAAACCCCTCAGGCAGCCCATTAACTCAACATAACTGTGTGGTTAAAGGGTTGCCTGCAAGGTGGGGACCGCTCAGTTTTTTGTAATCTGAAGCTCCAACCTTGCAGGCAGTCGTTTAACCATGCAGATCTGTTGCGCTCAAGGGCTGCGTGAGGTGTTTGGTGCTTGTACGGCTAGTCGGGGGCAGGAGGGTAGCCCGGCAGAACCCCGGTCCGGGAGCACTTTTTGAAGGATGCCAGGGCTATGCCCTGGCTAGCTCCAGCCCTGTTAAAGCCCCCAATTAAATGTATAGGAGTTTGGATACATCGGAATCAAATATTATATGCACTACAGCAGGTTTCTTATAGCGTTTGTATAAAATGTATATAACATTTTTGGGGGATTACATTCATAGGGGTACAGGGGCGTGCTAAAGGGGCGGGCCACCTGTCACTTGAAATTCTTGATGAAAGGTATACCACTCTATTACTCATAAACTTAACAATAAATAGAACACACACCTGCATTTCTGACGCAGGTTACAAAGACTGCAAGATCGATACACGCTGTGTAATGTCTTACCATTATCAACAAATGTCTTCACCATTTGATCGTTTTGCTTGTGATTGCTCGAGTAAATTTTCAACACAGCCTGACAGCGAACGCCATTCTGACATTTGATTGATAAAGAAAATACAGTGTTGTCCTCATGTAATAGCTTTAGTCTTGGACCAGCAGAGTGATATTCTGTAAATACTTTGCAATGCTTTTCACATAATCAATATTAAAACATTGGTATATATGGGGTGTTGTGGAAAGTGTGCCAAGCTGCAAACACTGTTGGCGTATCCCCCTCCAGCTATAGAGCTATCCAATGTGTTGCACCCTGGGCCTGCGGATCGGTTTTCAACCCCAGGCTAACAGGGCGTCTGCAGGGTAGTCACATGTGGCATGTATCGCTGGCATACACACCATAAAATGTTTTCCTGACATGTCTATTGTTACTCGGTGTTAGGAAAGATTTCATAATTGTATGTAATTTTCCCTCCATGTGTCAACCCCCAAACTTTTTGCTACTGTTTAGACACCATTGACTGACTTTGCCAGAGAAGCAGAGCCTTCAGCTGCACTCCTCTGGGATTTCGCTCACTTTTTATGGGGAAACTGACATGCCCTTAAGACAGTTAGTCCAGGGAGACTTTGTTTCCATTAGTCCTTTCCTCATGTTGCAGCTTTTGTGCAATATGTAACAAGTGTGCAATGTATCTTACCATACAGCACACTTGGGTCTTTAGTCATTTCCACAGGCCCTAGATACTCTCGCTGGACTTTTTATGAACTGTGCAGATGGGTCATGGACAGGACTGGTGGCAGCTATCTTTTTGCATGATTTTTAACCCTTTCCCGCTATTTTAACTGCGTTAACCGCGTTTGGCACGAATAGGTGGCCTAGCTCCAAAATGGCCATGCCACGAGGTTCTTTGTCCTGTCCTTTGGCCATCTTGCCCCTTCGCCTTACCCAGGTCGAGTCAACCCGGGTCAGTACTTATTTGGTCATGCACTTTCCCGCAAATCCCAATGCTTTTGTGGGCTTCTGCATGCCTTGTGTGTGTGCCTCCAGGATGTGGGCTGGAATGTCTGATTCTAATACACATTCTGGGTGCCAGAGAGTCTGGAGTGCCATGAATGCCTGGGACCACCGTGGTCCGTTGCACAGTAAGGCGGTATTTCCACTGACGGGCCCATGGGTCAGTCCTGTAAGACAAGATAGCTTCACTATGTGAGGAATGGGGGTGCAGGATTCACTTACTCCAACACGACTCAATAATGAGGACTCAGTAGCTTGGCAAAGGGAAGTCCGTTTAATGACAAGTACATCAAACAGGGAAACAATTGGAAATCAGCATTGTTGCGATCACCTGTCTCGCTCCAACTTCCTCGAACTTCAGTCGAACAGCAACACTTATTCACAAAACTCGTCATCACTGACGTCTAACTCTACAAATTTGTCATGCCATCTAATTGGTTAGGAAAGGTAACTTAAGTATAGGTGCTATATCTGTCTATGGTAACAGAGCATTCGGATTGGACAACTCTTATCGGGTGGGTGTCTATGCCCATCCCTCTACATCACGCGAGATAGACATCACTACAAGTACGACGTCCTATTGGTTATAATATCTATAGGACCTTAGATTAAATGGTCCATTGTGATTGGGTGGGTTACACCCCTAGGCATAAATCTCCATTTTAATTAGCAGCATGCAGACTGGACACCCAGGTGCCTAGTGTCCCAAGATTCACCCTGCCTCCTGTCCATCAATCAGTGCTTTTGGGCTATGTGTCAATTAGTTGGCTGAGGATGGCCTTGAAACTGTAGCCTCTTATCTGGAGAAGTTATGGCACCCTTGGATCTGGGTGACATCAGCCGTTGGTAACTCTTCGCGCCTGACTGGTCACATGTCTGTTCACCGTGAATCTGCTTCAGTTTCCAGCTTTTCGTGTATTTGTTTCTTCTTTAGCCTTGCCACCTGCCTGGGCCCCCCTTATCTTGACCTTCACGGGGCAGGCTGGTATGCTCTGAAGTTTCGTTTCTCCAGCGTTGTCGCTCTCCCCCTTTCCTTGGGTTGACCTCAAATTCCCAGGCATGAGCTGCTCTTTGTTGAGTTTCGATTCCGCTCCTTCTCCTAGCTTTGGATGAGATATGAAACCTGGCCTGTTAGGCCTCTGGCCGCCTGAGCATACTTCTGCTTTACAAAATGGAGTCGCACTTGCATAGTGTGCCTTATTGAGGTAGATATATGGTTGGCGCTGGCCGCTTTATTCTTCTGCTAAGCATTGCAAGCAGTATCGTTTTCTCAGCTTCTTGCGTTCCGAGCCTATTTACACACGTTAACTGGTTGGCTACTTCCATCTTACCTCATAGCAACGTTTCCTTACGTTTTAACATCGTCTCTTTTAACCGTGTCCATTACATCTAGTTTTCATAGCTGCACACACTAGCATGTTATCCTTGATAACCGTTTTCGTTCACCCTCGAGTTTGTCCAGGCTCTTGTGTCACTTCCACTGGCCATCCATTAAGGCTCTTCGGGTCTCTTCGTGGACCGCCTGTAGGTACTCTTCATTTTGTCTCAGCTGCTGGTATGGTTGTCTAAGAGGGTATTGTGCAGCCCATGACTATCTGGTTATGGGCGCTTCAACAGGTACGGCTCTTCTGATGTACACTGGGCAGAGACCTAGTGCAGCTCTCTGTTGTTCATTTGCTCCTCATATGTCACATACTTTGGCGAGTACGCTCCTGGTACCTCAAAGTGGGGGACAGGGGTGCAGGCCATGCCTGGGACCTCCTCTACACTCCCCCCTCTGGTCGGTTCATCGACCACTTCTGCTTCTTCTTTTGTATTTATTTCCATAGATTCTTCAGTGTCTTGTTCATCGTCTTCAGGGTTTGTACATGATGGTGTGAACGTGTGCGTCTTTGGGGTCCATATTTTTATCACACCCTTCAAAACTTCCTGCTGTTTTTACATGTTCATCTTTATTCCATGTCATCAACTGGCATTGTCCATTTGGGCTGCAGTAGATCCATTTCCCTTCATACTTTCTACGTTTCCTAGGGTACGTAAATTTTGTTCCTTCTGGCGCAAATTCACTGGCTTTCACAAAGTCTCTTATTTCTTCATCAGTCAGGTCTCTGGGCTTCCATCCTGGTTTGACATCGACCATGATTTTCACTCCAATGGCTTTCTTCGCAGTTTTCTGGCACTGTGTGATGATTATCTTAATAACACAGAATCCTAGTAGTACCATTGCTAGTAAGGCTCCCAGAAACTTGAATATATCTGCCATCCATTGTGGGACCCATGAGAACAGGGCTCCAAACCAGCTGTCATCGTCCACTTCATCACTTTCATCGATCATCTGGTTCTTTAGGTTTGTCAACATACTTATGGCTTCTGTTAGGGTTCCCTTTTCTTCATCGTGCGATGGTATAAATGTGCAACATGATTCTCCGATTTTTGCGCAAACATCTCCATCCATCGCTGTGATAATGTCAAGTACATATCTGTTTTGGAGGGTCATCAGTCTGATTGCTCTCAGTTCTTTTTTGATTGCGTTAAATCCTTTAATAGTAGTGTTGATCGTCTGCAATAACTCCCATCTGGTTATCTGCAGCCATTTAGCATTCACTCCAACTTGGATGTGTGGCAGGAGCAGTGTGGTGAATACTGTTGAGGTGAGGCTGAACAGCCTGTGTTCGTATGGGATTGCATGGAATGCCTCTTCTGATTTGGCAGAAAAGTAATTTTCCCTCTTCATCCTGGATACCAGTTCCACAGATCTCCTTTTTCTTAGATGAGCATCTGCTTTCGGAAGCTGTCCAAATTCAGGTCATTTTTAGGGATCACTAATGCGGGAACGTGGACGTTCACCAGTGTGCATATGCCTCCCCTGTTCTTCGGCAGTCTTATGTATGCATCGGATCCACACGCCCATTAATAGTCCATAATGACTGCGGTTCCTTGTGTCATTCCTGGGGCTTCAAAGATTCATCCGCAGCTTACATTCTCTCCCATCTTCCTCGTGCCATTACTTCTGAAGCATAGTTTCGGGCTTTCCATTGGTACTATTTGCAGGGGCCCTCCTCTGTCCTCGAGCCATGTTAGCAGCTTTACTAGTTTCGGCCATAGAGGTTTGCATAAGCTTTGTGAATTCTCTATTGCTTCTTGGCACGCTCCAATGACCATCCAAGCTCGGCAGATTACTACTCCTTCTTCCCATCCATCTGGGGAGACTACTGTTCCTCAGATCTGCATTTGGCCTCTGTTCTTCCAGATTTGAGCCTCTTCTGCAGTTTTCCTTGAACATTCAGTCTTGGGTTTATTTCCCATCTTATTCCTGATCCTTTGACGTCAGGATTCTCGTATCTGATCACATGATTCCTGGTGTGCGCCCTGTTTCTTGTTTTAATGTCCTGGACGTAGCCATCTTCATCTGGGTAATCCTTTTCGTTGGCCCATATCAACGAGGCATCTCTTCCCATAAATTGTCCTCTGGTGTTGCACATTGCTACGTGTCACATACAGTGTGCTGTGGGGACATCAATTTCTACTGCCACGAAGATTTTGGATTTTCCCATGCTGTATGGTAGAAGAGCGCAGACGAAGCATTCTCCTTCTGATTGACTTCGTCCTACTTCCTTCATGTGCTGGTACCATATGTTGTTTCCGAGATGGGCTGTGCTGTCCAGGTAATCGTTTAGTTCGTTGTTATCTTCGTACAGGCTTCTCTTGATTCTTAGCGTTCTTCTGTAGTTTGCTATGACTATGTCTCTAAATGCATCTGTGCTGCTTTTCCACTCTGGCTGTCTCGGTGGAGCAGGTTTCCTTGGCTGCATCGCTGTGGTAGGAGAAGGTTTTACATTCCTTTTCCTTTCCCTTTGAGATTTTTCATAGACTTCCTCTAACCACCATTGGCTCACCAACTTCCCAATGCGTGGCTGTGTCGTAGGCCTGGACTTGTTCCTTGTGTTGGTGTTGGCGTGCTTGCTGTTATAGTCTTTGTAGTTCTATTTTTCAGCTCCTCATGCAGATTCTTTGCTCTAACTATGAACGGGAACAAGTAATCTATCAGCATTTGTGTTTTCTCTGTGAGTTAGGTAAAGGGATAGTCATGGGGGTTTTAAGGAAAGTTTGACGGATTTGTTACCGGAAACCGTTGCAGTATACAGTTGCTAATTTTGTGATAAGGCTGGCAGGATAGCTCAGCGGCAACGTGCACGCCTTGCAAACAAGACGACACGAAGCAGCACAGGTTAAATCCCCGGGTCCGCACTTAGAAACGTCTGGGTATTAAGCACGTGATAATTATGCAACTAAGGCATATTCCCGTAACAGCGCCTCGATGCCCCCGGAGCGCTATAAAAATGCAAATTAAATAAATAAATATGCAAGCCTACAAAGTCTTTCTAGATGCCTTTTTGCGTGCAGGGTGGTTTAAACAATTTCGTATAAACCCAGCGGTAAAATTAGAGTTGTGAATGCAGCACATAAGAGTAAGTTTTGTGGCAGGTTCGAATGTGCTAATCTCTTCACGGATAGCGTGATTAACTTGTTTAGAAAGGGCTAACGGCAGCTGTGTTCAGGTGCACGCCAGGTTGGCGTGGGTTTAATTGTTTCATATGGAATGCTTTAAGAGGTTCAAAGGAACTAGTAAGTGGAATGGAGCGATGTTGGTATTGGGTTTTTGCGGAATGGAGAGCAGAGACCGCTTTTGTTACGGATATCGCTCAGGGATAGAGGGAAATGTTGTGCATTTAAGGACCTGTCTGCCGCGGCTTGGTTGCACCACGAGTAACGGTGCGTCGCATGGGCGCACACAATTAATGCAGTTGCTTGGGGGTTGGTGCACATTCACAGAGGAACAAGGTGCATACAAATGGGCAAGCTGGGTGAGTTGACGGCTTAAGTTATGTAACAAAATGGCAGTATAGCACACTTATACACGAGGGTTTCATGGCTCACTTTTCAATTATGAGGTAAATTAATGGTTTAGAACAATGCATTCGTTATGAATGTTATGCATATAAATGTTTGTAAAACGGGCAGGTGGAATGCGATTGCTCGGCTTGCTATCAAGGTGCATGGGGTTTGGCTTTTGACCGCTGGGTTGTGGTAAAAATGGAAAGAGTATGCATACGGAGAGTTGGTGAGGAATGCATTGGGTTGCCACGTTGCTCCTCCGGTATCTTTGACTTTCATGGGGTGCGACCTGACGAGCGGCCAGGGAGTTGAATCAAGGTTCTGAACGAGCATTGTAGTCGGGGTCCATGGCTGCACAAATGGCGGTGTACGACGGTTAGATTTTAGAAGGAGAACTTGGCATGTTTTTAAATGGCGGCAATGTAGTATGAAAGAGGGCTTGCGTTACTGGGGAAGAAGGCATTGTGCCTATAATGTGTTGTTCATGGGCGGCTGTGGTGCGTTGCGAGGTGGGACCAATGCAACTGAAGGTAAGCGCATTACTATGCAGAAGGGTTTGGAGTTTAGGTCAAAACGCGCTGTACTGGGGCTGCCGTGTACGACAGCCCACACCGGCATGCAGAAAGTCCTTTTAAAACGCTTTTACGGGTTTCTCCACCACATTACTTGTTCACGCCGAAGGGAGTAAATGATATGGCACTTGTATCGCACTTATATCAAATGTGATTATTCACACTCATTTGTGGTGGTGAGCGCCGTGCAATCCCGATGGGTGACTCCTGGGTAGAGGGGGAGGTGCGGTGGACTGGCCGCGACACTGGGAGGCCACTACGGTAACAAGTGCAGTTCGAAAGGCGACTTCCATGACATTGCTTCACCAGGCTATATGGAGTAGCGGCCAAGGGGCCCAACCGGTGAAGCTGGCGACTGGGAGTTCGTATCCCCAGGTCGCATGGTAAACAGTTAAATGGGAAAAGACGGTCTAAGTGTGTGATTCAAAATTCATGGGGTGGCTAGCGCGAGATCTGTGGGTCGGGGGAGAGATGGTTTGACTGGTTTTACTGTTGGATAAGAGAAGGAGCTTGATGAAGATTGATTAATTGGATTGTTATAGGAATACGAGAGAAAGCGCATGTGTGTTTCATTGATGTCAAAGTATCACAGGCAGCGTAAAGATTTTAGATTGGCGTGGTACAGGGCTTCCATTTGCTGAGGGGTTCCTGCTTCGAATCCCGGCAGGGACAAACCCAACCTTGCATCTTTCCGAGGTCGATAAATGAGCACCACACACCATGGGTAATAATAAGCAGCGCTCAAATAACCGAGGGTTCGTGGCGCTATATAAATGCTAAATTATGGGGGTCTTTCAGCACGTTTGGGGTAGAGGCGCGTATGGGTTTTCCGTAATGGGTAAGGTATTCCTTGGGTGATTTATGGCCTCAGCTCCACTCAATAGGGGAAACGTGGCAGTAGAGGGTCCTTACATTGGTAAGCGGCAGGGGGGCTATTTTATGCACACTTGACTCATGGACCGTGCAAAGGGTACTTCTATGGGTGTAGGTACGCCAGGTAACACAACCAGGCCGCCAGAGTTTTGAGGGCAGTTGTGTGGATTAAGGCCTCTTTGGAACACCTAATGGACGTGTTCGTTGGTCAAAAAGGTGTCCTTAGATCAGGTGAGCCCGGCCTCTGGAGGCACGAAATTTTAAAAGGGTTGCGGGGTTACCACTATTAAAACAGGGTTGGGGCTCTCATACACGGAAGGGGCGCAAGTACAACGGACCCCAAGGGCAGCCGTGGGTGGACCAGCGGCAATGCCACGGTTGAATAGACTACGAAATTAATTGATCGGCGGCAAGGCCGCAATATTAATAACCTGCGTGAGGGCTCGATACCGCAAGGGGTCGCATGCTTCGGGACGGGGTCTGAAGCGGGCAGCAGGGTTTAATAGCAGAGTCTAAGGGCAGTATCAGGTACGCGCCCCATCGAGCAAAGTAGATGGTGGAGGGTACATTTGGGGTAGAACCCATGGCCCACGCTGAGTACAGTAGTGTAAGGAAAGGAGGCACGCCATACGCTGGCTACGAGTTAACTGTCAGGAAGGCCAGTTCTGTTTTGAGTCTTGAAATTAATGCGTACTGGAGAGTGTGCGCGAGTAGGAGATTAAAACACTGACAAACGTGGTTCTTTTTGCATTGGCGGCTGGCCCAGGGGGCAGCCGGGTTTTCGAAGTTGTGATTGAGGGCCATGAGTCAGGTATTACCACTACCATCAGGCATACAGTGGGGTACATCGTTAAACATTGGGAGTGGGGTTTTAGTTGACCTGGGCAGCAAGGCCAGCGCAGCCTTCACCCCTCCGGGATCGAAAAACAAGTAACAATGTTCGTGGTTCATCAGGTAGATAGCAGAGCGGTTTGTAATAAGAAGCTACTTGGATGCCAGAAGGTGGGCCAAGGGTGGCTGACGGGAAGCAAGGACAAGTCAGATGGTGGGGGTCGGGAACAGCACCCCATCAGCCTAGTATCAGCTGCGGAGAGGCAGGCTGCTGGGTCTATGGCGGGAGAGCTTTGGCCGGCTGAAGGAAGGGAAAGGTCCCATCCGCAGATGATTAAGAAGGGGGAAATGGGCCGGACATGACAATGGAATGGGGAACCTCCCATTTTAAAGTATTGGTTGACTATATCAAGAAAAAAGCTCAAGCAACCCGTTAAGGAGTAGAGGTCAGGGGAATTGGGCCAACACGATAAGGAATATGGAAAGGTAGAGCCTTCCTTTAAAGGAAAGGAAGGGATAAGAGTGAGAGAAGGGGCAATGGAGGCAAAGTGGTTTTGGAAAATCAAGCAAAGGGAATTCAGCTCAACCTCACCCGCTGTAACGCTCACCTGATTCCCGTAGAGGCGCCGGTCTTGACTGGGCGTATGCCGTATCTTCAAAGGTGATGTGTAACACACGGCTGGCTCTTTGGGCTGGACCTCTGTGCATTGTATGTCTGACTCGAAGGGTAAGATGTCTGCAGATAGAAAATATGGGATTAATGAACTGGGTTATTGAATGTCTCTCTCTTCTTCCCTTTCTCTTCTCCTGTAGAACCCCAAAGGTCAACGCTCTCACCTTAGGTAAGTGAACGCCGTGCTCTCCATCTGCCTCGGGGCAGGGTGCTGTAACCAGTTTCTTCACTGGATAAGGGGAGCAGGCCTCTTGACTTCAGAGGACTGCTGTCCGTCGTTTACTGCACGAACGGTAAGTTTCGAGTAATTCTAATGTCTTTAAAAGTCTTTAGTAATGATGTCTCTTGTTTTGCAGGGTTCCGGC
Organism: Ambystoma mexicanum; assembly: GCF_040938575.1. Lineage (NCBI taxonomy): Eukaryota > Metazoa > Chordata > Amphibia > Caudata > Ambystomatidae > Ambystoma > Ambystoma mexicanum. The sequence continues at coordinate 1,608,517,296 of NC_090932.1, forward strand.
GATGGCGGATGACGGGCTGAAGTGAGTTGAAGATGGAGCCCGTGTGATGAATAGAAGCGCCTGGAAGCACGTAAGTAAGCGCTTGTTGCCTGCTTCACGATGCGCTCTAACTGTCTTTTTATTTTGCAGGTACAAGTTCGGAGCGGCTGCAGGGTGCCGGAATACCCACTGGGTTAGATGTGGAAAGGAGTAATGGCACGTGAGTATTAAAGTTCCCCAATGTCTTTAAACGCACCTTGTTTTGTCTTTCAGATGCGGGATGCAGCGCCGAAGGCCTCCGGAGCGTGCGAAGAGTTGGTGAGCTTTTGTCTTTCAGATGCCGGAATGCAGTGCGAAGACCTCCGGAGCGCACGAAGAGTAGGTAAGCCTTTGTCTTTCAGATGCCGGAATGCAGCGCGAGGCGTTGATGACAGCCGATGGACCAGGTAAGTGAAGCGCTGTCACTGAAGACCGTAATGCTAACCTGTTCTTTCTTGTCTTTATAGGTGTTGCTGAAGACTGGATTCAGGATGGTAAGCCTTTTTCCTTAGGCCCAGGATCAGATGCAGAAGACACGATGAGCGTTCTGCTGCAGAGGATGCAGAATAACGCAAAGCAAGATTCATCCATCGGGTGTGGTTTAAATAGCCTCCTGTAGTGCTTAGGTGTCTCCTTCCACAGCCACGCCTAGGTAAGAAAAGAGTTCCTGCTTTCCAGAAGAGTTCCAGTGTTCTGAACCTAGGGAGTGGCTCCTGCCCCACCCAACAGGAAAAGTAGTTCCAAACAGAAGAGGATCAGAGGCTCAACTGGCAGGCAAGTAAGCAGCATGGTCTGCTGCAGGTAAGTCCACCCAAGCATTATGAGCCCGGCGCTTCCAGCGCTGGGACTGGGCATATTCATGAGCCTAGTGCCACTGGCGCCAGGACTGGGTCCAAAAGGTCCCAATTGGGACTGGTTGGCCCTCGGAACCTGGGTTATGGATCTGCTTCCAAGGGAGTTGGGAAAACCCTGACCTTTTGGAAGCAGAGATCATGACACCCGCCAGGAATGGCGCTCTCCCAACAGGGTAACTCCTGCAAGGGCAGGCAGAGCAAGGTTAAATTGGTTGGGAGCTTTTGCTGAATAAAAGTGGTGAGGAACCTATTGCGGGTGCAGTATGAGGAGCAAGTTGGAAAGGTGGCAGGGGCAGGAGTGTCCCGGAGCAGGCCCACCCTGGTTAAGGCAGAACAGGACGGAAAGGTGGCAGGGGCAGGGAAGTGTCCCGGAGCAGGCCAGCCCTGGCTAAGGTGGAGAAAGGTGGCAGGGGCAGAAGTGTCCCAGAGCAGGCCCGCCCTGGTTAAGGTGGAGCGAGATGGTAAGGTGGCGGGTGGCAGGGCAGGAGTGTCCCGGAGCAGGCCCACCCTGGTTAAGGTGGAGCAAGATGGAAAGGTGGTAGGGGCAGAAGTGTCCCGGAGCAGGCCCGCCCTGTTAAGGCAGAGCAAGGTGGGAAGGTGGCAGGGGCAGAAGTGTCCCGGAGCAGGCCCATCCTGGTTAAGGTGGAGCAAGATGGAAAGGTGGTAGGGGCAGAAGTGTCCCCGAGCAGGCATGGCCGGAAGACATCAAGAAATTGGGGAGATGGTCTTAAGGATGTTACAAACGATATATCAGGCCCGCAAAAATATAAGTTAACCATGCCGTTCCCTCCTTTTATCATTTCACAGCAGCACAAGGAAGGAGGAAACGTACCGTGTAGGTAGTGAGGCACTCATTCATCTCAAAGGCTAAGGCGAGCTGGACTCAGCAGCAGGAGGCGCTGACGGCCGGCGAGTTCAAGAGTGAGTGGCACGGGGTGCCAGGGATGAAGTGGGCTCAGCTAGAGAGGCAACTATGGAAATTGCTGAGTAGGCGGCAGAAGCCAGAGGTGTTGGTAATACACTTGGGAGGGAACGACCTGACCAGCCTGTTGTGAGGGACATTACGAGCTCATTGCAGGAAATCGCAGCACAGTTGGGCGAAACTGAAATTGGATGGTCGGAAGGTATTCCCCGGGCGCAATGGAGGGGGGCAGAGAGCCATGCAGCAGTTGAGAAGTCAAGGAGGAAGCTGAACGGGGCCGTTGCAAAATTCTGCAGGGGCAGGGGTTTCCATCAGATCAGGCATGGCTTGATTGATGGGAAAACACCCGAGTACTTCCTAACGGATGGAGTACACTTGTCCACGAAGGGAACGGAGCTCGTTTTCTGGGACATTTCTACCAAATTACTGGAATTGTGAGAAGGAGACAGGAAGGAGGGGAGCCACAGTGGGCGAGAACCCACTCAGTGGCGTGGCGGTGTTTGGGCAACCAAGCACAAATGATAGACTCCGGACGAGCCAGAAGGAAACGCAATGGGTCTTCGCTCTTCCGGACCAGCGCCTCTTGGGGGCCTAAACGGCGGGGGCGTCTGGTAGGGACAAATAAGGCTCAGCTTCCCCCAAAACAAACGACGCTCTCCCCACCCACGGACACCTGCACGGGCAGGATAGGAACAGGTACAATGGGTCGGGGGAGTTGGGGGGCCTACTATACCAAGTATAGGGGGAAGCAAAGGAAATCCGGCAAGCAAGCGCCACACGTACAGACCGAAGTTCACAAATGTGTACAAATAATTCTGTTGTCATGGAAATAAAACTGCGGCCAAGTTTGCCATTTGAAATTCTGTGTCATGCCAATTTGTGGGGATAAGGAGTAATGCATTGGGGTGCATGCTCCAAGAATAATTGGCAGTAAAGGCAAATGGACGGCTGCAGGGGTTATTGGATTGCTTCTGTACCACCTCACAGCCCCTCTGAAGAGAGTAGCTTGCGCCACCAAAGGGGGTGAAGGAGGCGTGCCTGTCGAGCTGTGCCCGTTTCACCTTTATGATTGGGATTCCTGCTGGGTTATTATTTATTTATTTATTTATTAACATTTATAAGGCGTGCATCAGCCCCTAGGCATCGTGGCGCTGTTGCAGACATTGTAAATAGTAGTGTGGGGCTGCTGAGTAGGCACCTTTGCGACTACTCACCCCTGCACTCCTGCAGCCGGTAGTGCTTTCGTCACCAGTCAAGTCTTTCATCCCACTCAGGTCAGGTGGGGGATGAAAGTGAGGGGTAGCCCGGCTGGAATTCAACTCTGGTTACACCCGAGATCTCTGAAGCAGCAGGAGCTTGAATGCCCTGGGCTACACTCCTGACAGTCAAGCAAATATTGAAAACAAAACAACTATCAAAAGTTAGAAAAATTAAAAAAGGATTATAGAGCAATGCCAAAAAAATGAAAGTGCGAAAAAGGGCGAAAGTGAAAGTTTGTATAGCTGCCAATCTGCCCTATACCCTGCGTGACACCCATATACCGACCGGGATTTTTTCCATTGCATGCTGGGATATGTAAGCCCATGCTTACAATGAGAAAAGCGGAACTACAAGTCCCAGCATGCAAAAGGAAAACGTGACTTGCTCGAGGTGTGCCACGCATGACAAAGGGAAGCATCATGCCAGCTATGGGTTACACATTGTACTGCCCTGACTCTTTCGAAACGTTGAACGAAATACGCATTTCCCAGCCAAACTGAATACCTCCTGTGGGGGTGGAGGGAGGCTCCCTCCCTCCCACTTACCTGCCCTGCCCCTGGCAAACCCCGCCCGTCCGCGCGATTGGCTGGTACATGTGTTCATGCTGCTCGCAAGGAGGATTCACCAATCGGAAGCCGGGTTTCGTGGGTTCTCCTCCTCACCGCTTTTTTCCTGCCCATTCTCTTTATTCGCTGTTTGTATAAATCGGTCACGTGACTTCTGAGCAGACTTCCCAGCTGGTGAGTACAGCGCCTCCATATCAGGCGGGCCTTATCTAGTGCCTAGTGCAGGTGAAAGCCACAAGCGATGGCGCCAACCCACACCCATCCCATCGCCCCACCCCCGCCACCCCATTGCGGGTCTTTATCCCGGGGTTTCACCCCAGAAGTTGCATTACAGAATATTTCCGCAGCTCGAGCTTTCCCGCTTCGCTGCCGCCCCCCGCCTTTTTAACTTTCACATAGTTATATGCACACTGGAGTAAAAAGCCCTGCTGGCAAGTGCTGGGTTACTCCCTCACTGAAAGTGCAGCAGCCCTGCTGGCAAGTGCTGGGTTACTCCCTCACTGAAAGTGCAGCAGCCCTGCTGGCAAGTGCTGGGTTCCTGCCTTCCTAAAAGTGCAGCAGCCCTGCTGGCAAGTGCTGGGTTACTCCCTCACTGAAAGTGCAGCAGCCCTGCTGGCAAGTGCTGGGTTACTCCCTCACTGAAAGTGCAGCAGCCCTGCTGGCAAGTGCTGGGTTACTCCCTCACTAAAAGTGCAGCAGCCCTGCTGGGAAGTGCTGGGTTCCTGCCTTCATAAAAGCACAGCAGCCCTGCTGGGAAGTGCTGGATTACTCCCTCACTGAAAGCGCAGCAGCCCTGCCGGCAAGTGCTGGGTTACTCCCTCACTGAAAGTGCAGCAGCCCTGCCGGCAAGTGCTGGGTTACTCCCTCACTGAAAGCGCAGCAGCCCTGCCGGCAAGTGCTGGGTTACTCCCTCACTGAAAGCGCAGCAGCCCTGCCGGCAAGTGCTGGGTTACTCCCTCACTGAAAGCGCAGCAGCCCTGCCGGCAAGTGCTGGGTTACTCCCTCACTGAAAGCGCAGCAGCCCTGCTGGCAAGTGCTGGGTTACTCCCTCACTGAAAGTGCAGCAGCCTGGGAAGTGCTGGGTTCCTGCCTTCATAAAAGCCCAGCAGCCCTGCTGGGAAGTGCTGGATTACTGCCTCACTGAAAGTGCAGCAGCCCTGCTGGGAAGTGCTGGGTTACTGCCTCACTAAAAGTGCAGCAGCCCTGCTGGGAAGTGCTGGGTTACTACCTCACTGAAAGTGCAGCAGCTCTGCTGGGAAGTGCTGGGTTCCTGCCTTCATAAAAGCCCAGCAGCCCTGCTGGGAAGTGCTGGGTTCCTGCCTTCCTAAAAGCACAGCAGCCCTGCTGGGAAGTGCTGGATTACTGCCTCACTGAAAGTGCAGCAGCCCCACTGGGAAGTGCTGGGTTACTGCCTCACTAAAAGTGCAGTAGCCCTGCTGGGAAGTGCTGGGTTACTACCTCACTGAAAGTGCAGTAGCCCTGCTGGGAAGTGCTGGGTTACTACCTCACTGAAAGTGCAGCAGCCCTGCTGGGAAGTGCTGGGTTCCTGCCTTCCTAAAAGCGCAGCAGCCCTGCTGGGAAGTGCTGCATTACTGCCTTCCTAAAAGCGCAGCAGCCCTGCTGGGAAGTGCTGCGTTACTGCCTCCCTGAAAGTGCAGCAGCCCTGCTGGGATGTGCTGGGTTACTGCCTCACTAAAAGTGCAGCAGCCCTGCTGGGATGTGCTGGGTTACTGCCTCACTAAAAGAGCAGCAGCACTGCTGGAAAGCTCTGGGACGCTGCCTCACTAAAAGTGCAGCAGCACTGCTGGGATGTGCTGGGTTACTGCCTCACTAAAAGGGCAGCAGCTGTGCCGAGTTACTGCCTCCCTAAAAGTGCAGCAGCCCTGCTGGGAAGTGCTGGGTTACTCCCTCACTAAAAGTGCAGCAGCCCTGCTGGGAAGTGCTGGGTTCCTGCCTTCCTAAAAGCGCAGCAGCCCTGCTGGGAAGTGCTGGATTACTGCCTTCCTAAAAGCGCAGCAGCCCTGCTGGGAAGTGCTGCGTTACTGCCTCCCTGAAAGTGCAGCAGCCCTGCTGAGAAGTGCTGGGTTACTACCTCACTGAAAGTGCAGCAGCCCTGCTGGGAAGTGCTGGGTTACTACCTCACTGAAAGTGCAGCAGCTCTGCTGGGAAGTGTTGGGTTCCTGCCTTCATAAAAGCCCAGCAGCCCTGCTGGGAAGTGCTGGGTTCCTGCCTTCCTAAAAGCACAGCAGCCCTGCTGGGAAGTGCTGGATTACTGCCTCACTGAAAGTGCAGCAGCCCAGCTGGGAAGTGCTGGGTTACTGCCTCACTAAAAGTGCAGTAGCCCTGCTGGGAAGTGCTGGGTTACTACCTCACTGAAAGTGCAGTAGCCCTGCTGGGAAGTGCTGGGTTCCTGCCTTCCTAAAAGCACAGCAGCCCTGCTGGGAAGTGCTGGATTACTGCCTCACTGAAAGTGCAGCAGCCCCGCTGGGAAGTGCTGGGTGGCTGCTGGCAAGTGCTGGGTTACTCCCTCACTGAAAGTGCAGCAGCCCTGCTGGCAAGTGCTGGGTTACTCCCTCACTGAAAGTGCAGCAGCCCTGCTGGCAAGTGCTGGGTTACTCTCTCACTAAAAGTGCAGCAGCCCTGCTGGCAAGTGCTGGGTTACTCCCTCACTGAAAGTGCAGCAGCCCTGCTGGCAAGTGCTGGGTTACTCCCTCACTAAAAGTGCAGCAGCCCTGCTGGCAAGTGCTGGGTTACTCCCTCACTAAAAGTGCAGCAGCCCTGCTGGGAAGTGCTGGGTTCCTGCCTTCCTAAAAGCGCAGCAGCCCTGCTGGGAAGTGCTGGATTACTGCCTCACTGAAAGTGCAGCAGCCCTGCTGGCAAGTGCTGGGTTACTCCCTCACTGGAAGTGCAGCAGCCCTGCTGGCAAGTGCTGGGTTACTCCCTCACTGAAAGTGCAGCAGCCCTGCTGGCAAGTGCTGGGTTACTCCCTCACTAAAAGTGCAGCAGCCCTGCTGGCAAGTGCTGGGTTCCTGTCTTCCTAAAAGCGCAGCAGCCCTGCTGGCAAGTGCTGGGTTACTCCCTCACTAAAAGTGCAGCAGCCCTGCTGGGAAGTGCTGGGTTCCTGCCTTCCTAAAAGCGCAGCAGCCCTGCTGGGAAGTGCTGGATTACTGCCTCACTGAAAGTGCAGCAGCTCTGCTGGGAAGTGCTGGGTTCCTGCCTTCATAAAAGCACAGCAGCCCTGCTGGGAAGTGCTGGGTTACTGCCTCACTAAAAGTGCAGCGGCCCTGCTGGGAAGTGCTGGGTTACTACCTCACTGAAAGTGCAGCAGCTCTGCTGGGAAGCGCTGGGTTCCTGCCTTCATAAAAGCCCAGCAGCCCTGCTGGGAAGTGCTGGGTTCCTGCCTTCCTAAAAGCACAGCAGCCCTGCTGGGAAGTGCTGGATTACTGCATCACTGAAAGTGCAGCAGCCCCGCTGGGAAGTGCTGGGTTACTGCCTCACTAAAAGTGCAGTAGCCCTGCTGGGAAGTGCTGGGTTACTACCTCACTGAAAGTGCAGTAGCCCTGCTGGGAAGTGCTGGGTTACTACCTCACTGAAAGTGCAGCAGCCCTGCTGGGAAGTGCTGGGTTCCTGCCTTCCTAAAAGCGCAGCAGCCCTGCTGGGAAGTGCTGCATTACTGCCTTCCTAAAAGCGCAGCAGCCCTGCTGGGAAGTGCTGCGTTACTGCCTCCCTGAAAGTGCAGCAGCCCTGCTGGGATGTGCTGGGTTACTGCCTCACTAAAAGTGCAGCAGCCCTGCTGGGATGTGCTGGGTTACTGCCTCACTAAAAGAGCAGCAGCACTGCTGGAAAGCTCTGGGACGCTGCCTCACTAAAAGTGCAGCAGCACTGCTGGGATGTGCTGGGTTACTGCCTCACTAAAAGGGCAGCAGCTGTGCTGAGTTACTGCCTCACTAAAAGTGCAGCAGCCTTGCTGGGAACTGCTGGGTTACTACCTCACTAAAAGCGCAGCAGCCATGCTGGGAAATGCTGGGTTACTGCCTCACTAAAAGTGCAGCAGCACTGCTGGGAAGTGCTGGGTTACTGTCTCACTAAAAGCGCAGCAGCCCTGCTGGGAAGCGCAGGGTTACTGCTCACTTAAAGTGCAGCAGCCTTGCTGGGAAGTGCTGTGGGAAGTACTGGGTTACTGCCTCACTAAAAGTACAGCAGCCCTGCTGGGAAGCACGGGGTTACTGCCTCACTAAAGTGCAGCAGCCCCGCTGGGAAGTGCTGGGTTCCTGTCTTCCTAAAAGCGCAGCAGCCCTGCTGCCGGTCAGAGCGTGATGCTAATGAAAAGATGGGAAGGGAAGAGTGGAGAGCATGCAAGTGCCGGGGGGGGGGGAGAGGGCCCCTGGGAGCGGCGAGGGCCAAGGGGAGACCAGAAGGACAAGTGGCAGGGGAAAGCAGGGAGTGAAGGGAATAAGGGTCGACATGGTAAGTGCCAGGACAGGGATGGATCGGGCTCAGTAGGGGTGTGGGCCCCGCCAGGCAAGTGCAAGTGGGGGGAGCCCAGAAGGGCCAAGTGCAGGTTAGGGGGTGGGGAGGGAGTCGGGGAGAACGAAGTGCTAGGGTATACTCGGCGAGGAGGGCCTGGTGGCCTGTATGACTCAGAAGGGACCAGGCAGCCAGTGAAAACGCGGCAGAGGGGGACATTAACATGTAGCCATCCTGCCAAGAAGTGCTGGCACTTGCACCCTCCCCAGCCATAGACCGGACAGGAGCCATGTTAAGTGCATCTGCTTTGGCTTAACAATTGAGTTGTTTATGCTTTTTTATGAAGGTTTCTGAAGCTGGGAAAAAAGCACACGTGTACAATTGTTGCATAATATCTAACCTTAAACCACCTAAACAACCCTTAATGTTGGAAGGTGTGGTAAAGCAATTGCCCGAATCGGCATCTAGCCGCTGAACACAAAGACAGGCGGCACGGAGCCACTTAACAGATCAGCGCTATAGAATGGTAAAGTTTGAAAGTTGCCTTTTGCAATCGCGTCTTAGTGTTATTTCAAGTAGTGTCGTGCATCGATTTTCTAAAAGCAAACATTGAAGTGATCACCAGTGGCACCCAGGAGAATAGCGATAGACTATGGGCCTCATTATGAGTTAAGCGGTATTCTGGCGGTAAATCTGTTGAAATACCGCCAAACTCAATTACTGTTATCACCTCTTGGTCCTGTGTAGTTAGCATGGGATTACAAGTGGTGCTAATTCACTGTTTTTGAAGTCCATGGGAATGTTTGATGGATTTACCGCTGGTAGAATTACAGCACAGTAAATCCAGCAAACATTATAATTTGGCGGTTCGAGAAAAGTGGCAGCAACGGAATTGCTGCCACTTTTTCCCCCCACCGCCCACCTTGCAATGAGGTTATATGTGTAAATTAGCCCTCAATGTGACTCCTGTGGGGAGCCATTTTAGAATGAAATGTTTGCAACTCGGAAGTAACTGTTTCAAGAATAGATTGCCAGCTGGAAGACTGACCTTGTTCAGATGAGGTAACATCCTGTCTGGACTGGGAGACAGAGGGCTCGTCAGAAATGTCATGTCTAGTTATATCGCCTACTTGGTAGTGCAGCGATACAATGTTGAGCTGTGTTTACTTTCGGACAGGCTGTGTCCTCACCGCAACAGTGCCAGGTTTCCCGTCCTCAATCTATTCTTATTCCTTTGTAAGAATTGCTGCAGAACGGCAGTGCTTCTTTCTAAAATGGCCGCCCGTAGCAATCCATTTCTGGAGCCATCTTGGAGGCTTATTTGCATATGGACTATTGCAGTTCTCCAATGCATCACTGTTCTTTATGCCAATGTTTTCAAAAAGCAAATGATACAACCCCATGTAGTGCTGTCATGTGATCAGAAAGTGAGATGCCTAACTCCTTCTCTGCGTCTGCAAACTCCTTCCCCTCTTCCTTTCCATTTTACATCACCCTTTCTTGTGATTTTCTTCTCAGAAGACTGAGGCCCGGTTATAGGCCTGGGCTAAGGATTTGGCGTTTTGAAAGTACTCCGGTGCTGATATCGGTGCACTATAAAAGCATAGTAACATAGCATAACATGTGCACTGTATGGAACATGTGGGTGTGGACATGCTGCTGCACGGATGTGAGTCCCTTCGGCGTGCATTCCTGGGTACTCATTAGTCATCTGTTAATATGTTACTTTATTTTGCACATACTTTTTTATAGCCATGTCCTAAGAAACTGCCTGTCTGGTGCTGCTGATCAAGTAGAAATGAGCAGACAATGCTAACGTTCAATAAAACATTTTAAAGAAATTCCAGGATAAAAAGAATTACAATGCCTGCTGATCATAAAGCCACTACATAGCCCACCTTCCTAGGGTGGGCTGGTGTGGGTCCATGCCATGTCTAATAGACAGCGCTTTAAATGGTGTAAAGGTTTGAGGGGGGGCTCGGACAAGGGTGTATGGCCTTAGTGGTGGGGGTAATAAGACAGGGGGAATAGTGGGAGATAAGCAAAGGGGGACGGGGTGTGTGGATGCACCCTCTCCTTTTGTTTCTTAATCACTGTCTCGGACCACAGCAGGCACCGCTTGCGAGTGTCTGAGACAGTGATAAAGAAACAAAGGGAGAGGGCGCAGCAAAATAATTGTGGCGCCCTGCCTTTTTGTTTCTTTTTGAGAAGTACAAACCCCTCAGGCAGCCCATTAACTCAACATAACTGTGTGGTTAAAGGGTTGCCTGCAAGGTGGGGACCGCTCAGTTTTTTGTAATCTGAAGCTCCATCCTTGCAGGCAGTCGTTTAACCATGCAGATCTGTTGCGCTCAAGGGCTGCGTGAGGTGTTTGGTGCTTGTACGGCTAGTCAGGGGCAGGAGGGTAGCCCGGCAGAACCCCGGTCCGGGAGCACTTTTTGAAGGATGCCCAGCCCTGTTAAAGCCCCCAATTAAATGTATAGGAGTTTGGATACATCGGAATCAAATATTATATGCACTACAGCAGGTTTCTTATAGCGTTTGTATAAAATGTATATAACATTTTTGGGGGATTACATTCATAGGGGTACAGGGGCGTGCTAAAGGGGCGGGCCACCTGTCACTTGAAATTTTTGATGAAAGGTATACCACTCTATTACTCATAAACTTAACAATAAATAGAACACACACCTGCATTTCTGACGCAGGTTACAAAGACTGCAAGATCGATACACGCTGTGTAATGTCTTACCATTATCAACAAATGTCTTCACCATTTGATCGTTTTGCTTGTGATTGCTCGAGTAAATTTTGAACACAGCCTGACAGCGAACGCCATTCTGACATTTGATTGATAAAGAAAATACAGTGTTGTCCTCATGTAATAGCTTTAGTCTTGGACCAGCAGAGTGATATTCTGTAAATACTTTGCAATGCTTTTCACATAATCAATATTAAAACATTGGTGTATATGGGGTGTTGGGGAAAGTGTGCCAAGCTGCAAACACTGTTGGCGTATCCCCCTCCAGCTATAGAGCTATCCAATGTGTTGCACCCTGGGCCTGCGGATCGGTTTTCAACCCCAGGCTAACAGGGCGTCTGCAGGGTAGTCACATGTGGCATGTATCGCTGGCATACACACCATAAAATGTTTTCCTGACATGTCTATTGTTACTCGGTGTTAGGAAAGATTTCATAATTGTATGTAATTTTCCCTCCATGTGTCAACCCCCAAACTTTTTGCTACTGTTTAGACACCATTGACTGACTTTGCCAGAGAAGCAGAGCCTTCAGCTGCACTCCTCTGGGCTTTCGCTCACTTTTTATGGGGAAACTGACATGCCCTTAAGACAGTTAGTCCAGGGAGACTTTGTTTCCCTTAGTCCTTTCCTCATGTTGCAGCTTTTGTGCAATATGTAACAAGTGTGCAATGTATCTTACCATACAGCACACTTGGGTCTATAGTAATTTCCACAGGCCCTAGATACTCTCGCTGGACTTTTTATGAACTGTGCAGATGGGTCATGGACAGGACTGGTGGCAGCTATCTTTTTGCATGATTTTTAACCCTTTCCCGCTATTTTAACTGCGTTAACCGCGTTTGGCACGAATAGGTGGCCTAGCTCCAAAATGGCCATGCCACGAGGTTCTTTGTCCTGTCCTTTGGCCATCTTGCCCCTTCACCTTACCCAGGTCGAGTCAACCCGGGTCAGTACTTATTTGGTCATGCACTTTCCCGCAAATCCCAATGCTTTTGTGGGCTTCTGCATGCCTTGTGTGTGTGCCTCCAGGATGTGGGCTGGAATGTCTGATTCTAATACACATTCTGGGTGCCAGAGAGTCTGGAGTGCCATGAATGCCTGGGACCACCGTGGTCTGTTGCACAGTAAGGCGGTATTTCCACTGACGGGCCCATGGGTCAGTCCTGTAAGACAAGATAGCTTCACTATGTGAGGAATGGGGGTGCAGGATTCACTTACTCCAACACGACTCAATAATGAGGACTCAGTAGCTTGGCAAAGGGAAGTCCGTTTAATGACAAGTACATCAAACAGGGAAACAATTGGAAATCAGCATCGTTGCGATCGCCTGTCTCGCTCCAACTTCCTCGAACTTCAGTCGAACAGCAACACTTATACACTAAACTCGTCATCACTGACGTCTAACTCTACAAATTTGTCATGCCATCTAATTGGTTAGGAAAGGTAACTTAAGTTTAGGTGCTATATCCGTATATGGTAACAAAGCATGCGGATTGGACAGCTCTTATCGGGTGGGCATCTATGCCCATCCCTCTACATCACGCGAGATAGACGTCACTACAAGTACGACGTTCTATTGGTTATAATATCTATAGGACCTTAGATTACATGGTCCATTGTGATTGGGTGGGTTACACACCTAGACATAAATCTCCATTTTAATTAGCAGCATGCAGACTAGACACCCAGGTGCCTAGTGTCCTAAGATTCACCCTGCCTCCTGTCCATCAATCAGTGCTTTTGGGCTATGTGTCAATTAGTTGGCTGAGGATGGCCTTGAAACTGTAGCCTCTTATCTGGAGAAGTTATGGCACCCTTGGATCTGGGTGACATCAGCCGTTGGTAACTCTTCGCGCCTGACTGGTCACATGTCTGTTCACCGTGAATCTGCTTCAGTTTCCAGCTTTTCGTGTATTTGTTTCTTCTTTAGCCTTGCCACCTGCCTGGGCCCCCCTTATCTTGACCTTCACGGGGCAGGCTGGTATGCTCTGAAGTTTCGTTTCTCCAGCGTTGTCGCTCTCCCCCTTTCCTTGGGTTGACCTCAAATTCTCAGGCATGAGCTGCTCTTTGTTGAGTTTCGATTCCGCTCCTTCTCCTAGCTTTGGATGAGATATGAAACCTGGTATGTTAGGCCTCTGGCCGCCTAGGCCTACTTCTGCTTTACAAAATGGAGTCGCACTTGCATAGTGTGCCTTATTGAGATAGATATATGGTTGTCGCTGGCCGCTCTATTCTTCTACTAAGCATTGCAAGCAGTATCGTTTTCTCAGCTTCTTGCATTCCAAACCTATTTAGACACGTTAACTGGTTGGCTACTTCCATCTTACCTCATAGCAACGTTTCCTTACGTTTTAACATCGTCTCTTTTAACTGTGTCCATTACATTTAGTTTTCATAGCTGCACACACTAGCATGTTATCCTTGATAACCGTTTTCGTTCACCCTCGAGTTTGTCCAGGCTCTTGTGTCACTTCCACTGGCCATCCATTAAGGCTCTTTGGGTCTCTTCGTGGACCGTCTGTAGGTACTCTTCGTTTTGTCTCAGCTGCTGGTATGGTTGTCTAAGAGGGTATTGTGCAGCCCATGACTGTCTGGTTATGGGCGCTTCAACAGGTACGGCTCTTCTGATGTACACTGGGCAGAGACCCAGTGCAGCTCTCTGTTGTTCATTTGCTCCTCATATGTCACATACTTTGGCGAGTACGCTCCTGGTACCTCAAATTGGGGGGCAGGGGTGCAGGCCATGCCTGGGACCTCCTCTACACTCCCCCCTCTGGTCGGTTCATCGACCACTTCTGCTTCTTCTTTTGTATTTATTTCCATAGATTCTTCAGTGTCTTGTTCATCGTCTTCAGGGTTTGTACATGATGGTGTGAACGTGTGCGTCTTTGGGGTCCATATTTTTATCACACCCATCAAAACTTCCTGCTGTTTTTACATGTTCATCTTTATTCCATGTCATCAACTGGCATTGTCCATTTGGGCTGCAGTAGATCCATTTCCCTTCATACTTTCTTCGTTTCCTGGGGTACGTAAATTTTGTTCCTTCTGGCGCAACTTCACTGGCTTTCACAAAGTCTCTTATTTCTTCATCAGTCAGGTCTCTGGGCTTCCATCCTGGTTTGACATCGACCATGATTTTCACTCCAATGGCTTTGTTCGCAGTTTTCTGGCACTGTGTGATGATTATCTTAATAACACAGAATCCTAGTAGTACCATTGCTAGTAAGGCTCCCAGAAACTTGAATATATCTGCCATCCATTGTGGGACCCATGAGAACAGGGCTCCAAACCAGCTGTCATCGTCCACTTCATCACTTTCATCGATCATCTGGTTCTTTAGGTTTGTCAACATACTTATGGCTTCTGTTAGGGTTCCCTTTTCTTCATCGTGCGATGGTATAAATGTGCAACATGATTCTCCGATTTTTGCGCAAACATCTCCATCCATCGCTGTGATATGTCAAGTACATATCTGTTTTGGAGGGTCATCAGTCTGATTGCTCTCAGTTCTTTTTTGTTTGCGTTAAATCCTTTAATAGTATTGTTGATCGTCTGCAATAACTCCCATCTGGTTATCTGCAGCCATTTAGCATTCACTCCAACTTGGATGTGTGGCAGGAGCAGTGTGGTGAATACTGTTGAGGTGAGGCTGAACAGCCTGTGTTCGTATGGGATTGCATGGAATGCCTCTTCTGATTTGGCAGAAAAGTAATTTTCCCTCTTCATCCTGGATACCAGTTCCACAGATCTCCTTTTTCTTAGATGAGCATCTGCTTTCGGGAAGCTGTCCAAATTCAGGTCCTTTTTAGGGATCACTAATGCGGGAACGTGGACGTTCACCAGTGTGCATATGCCTCCCCAGTTCTTCGGCAGTCTTATGTATGCCTCGGATCCACACGCCCATTAATAGTCCATAATGACTGCGGTTCCTTGTGTCATTCCTGGGGCTTCAAAGATTCATCCGCAGCTTACATTCTCTCCCATCTTCCTCGTGCCATTACTTCTGAAGCATAGTTTCGGGCTTTCCATTGGTACTATTTGCAGGGGCCCTCCTCTGTCCTCGACCCATGTTAGCAGCTTTACTAGTTTTGGCCATAGAGGTTTGCATAACCTCTGTGAATTCTCTATTGCTTCTTGGCATGCTCCAATGACCATCCAAGCTCGGCAGATTACTACTCCTTCTTCCCATCCATCTGTGTAGACTACTGTTCCTCAGATCTGCATTTGGCCTCTGTTCTTCCAGATTTGAGCCTCTTCTGCAGTTTTCCTTGAACATTCAGTCTTGGGTTTATTTCCCATCTTATTCCTGATCCTTTGACGTCAGGATTCTCGCATCTGATCACATGATTCCTGGTGTGCGCCCTGTTTCTTGTTTTAATGTCCTGGACGTAGCCATCTTCATCTGGGTAATCCTTTTCGTTGGCCCATATCAACGAGGCATCTCTTCCCATAAATTGTCCTCTGGTGTTGCACATTGCTACGTGTCACATACAGTGTGCTGTGGGGACATCAATTTCTACTGCCACGAAGATTTTGGATTTTCCCATGCTGTATGGTAGAAGAGCGCAGACGAAGCATTCTCCTTCTGATTGACTTCGTCCTACTTCCTTCATGTGCTGGTACCATATGTTGTTTCCGAGATGGGCTGTGCTGTCCAGGTAATCGTTTAGTTCATTGCTATCTTCGTACAGGCTTCTCTTGATTCTTAGCGTTCTTCTGTAGTTTGCTATGACTATGTCTCTAAATGCATCTGTGCTGCTTTTCCACTCTGGCTGTCTCGGTGGAGCAGGTTTCCTTGGCTGCATCGCTGTGGTAGGAGAAGGTTTTACATTCCTTTTCCTTTCCCTTTGAGATTTTTCATAGACTTCCTCCAACCACCATTGGCTCACCAACTTCCCAATGCGTGGCTGTGTCGTAGGCCTGGACTTGTTCCTTGTGTTGGTGCTGGCGTGCTTGCTGTTATAGTCTTTGTAGTTCTATTTTTCAGCTCCTCGTGCAGATTCTTTGCTCTAACTATGAACGGGAACAAGTAATCTATCAGCATTTGTGTTTTCTCTGTGAGTTCCTTTGTGGCTACTTCTGTTCTTTTGAGGGATTTTGCTATGCCCTCTCTCTTTGGTTTCTCACTTGGTTCTTCTTGGTTACTTCCACTATTTTCTGGGACTGGTTGTTCGGTAGGCAGTCTCGTTTTCTCTGTTGCTTTCGTTTGAGGCCCTGTAGCCATTGACACTTGCCCTTGTTCATGTGCATTCAGTGTGTGGGTGCGTGAAGTGGTCAGTGCTGTGTTTTCATTCACTCCGCGCTGACCCTGCCTCCAGCTTTTCTCTTCATTCGTTACCTCAAATGTGTATGAATCACTGTTAATTACATTCAATTTTAGTTCACTAACTCTACCATCAGGCTTTCTTGGAACTGTGATAACTATATAGGGTCTGGCTGCTTTTGTGGGACCCAGGCGTTCAATATCTGGTGGGTGCACTGAAATTGGGGTGCTTCGTGCACTGATAGAAAATGCAGTTCTGATGGTCAATGACAAGAAAACAATGATAATTACTATACATATACACACTATGCACTTATAAGACATTTGGCAGCATTTCCTTACAGGGAAGCGGGGGCGCCCCTCTGTTGGCGGTAAAACCAGGTTACTGTTCTGGGCCCCCATTTCAAACATACGTCTATTATCCGCGTTCAATTCTTTTCCTTCCTCAAGAGTTCGTGAATTACTAAAGTGACGTGCTTCTCAAGTGTCCCCCCCCTCTTGCGGGTGATGACGGTAGTCTCTGAGTATGGAGTACAGTTCTTTTTCTAGACTATGGAAAAAAGTTAGGCTAGCATCTTTGGCACGTCACATTCATTATGCATATCTATAGTAGGTGAAATCCCAGTGCACTCCTCGAATCTGCTTTGGTCCTGAGGACATGCTGGAACCTGTTCAATACGAAGGAATGAAAAGGTAGAATTGCTAAAAATCACGCAAAAATAAAATATTGTAAAAATAAAAATAAGTGAACATGAAAATTAAAATTTGAAAAATAAAAGTAAAAGAAAGCCAGATGGTGGAGTTCTCGTTTCCGCTCTTCTCGATCTGTCCCACGGCGGAAAGATAAAGCACTCTCTCTCTATCTCCTCGATCTGTCCCACGGCAGAAAGATAAAGCACTGTCTCTCTGTCTCCTCGATCTGTCCCACGGCGGAAAGTCTCACTGCAACCTCCTTAGGTATTCTCGCTGGAAGTTAGATAGCTTTACCTGGAGCATTATGCCCTGGTTGTCTGTGGTTTCTTCGCCCATGTGTGAGATATTGGCTGGATCTCTGAGGAAGGTGGTGACGTCAACATCTGCAGGCCTTCCCACCATTTCTGGATAATCTGTGTCTAGTCTGAACAGGACGTTGTGTGCCAGCTGGGTGTCCTCGGGTGATAGGGACATTTGTCCTGTTTTGCTGGGTCCTGATCACAAGCTTTTCTTTTGACTCGAACATTCTCTGCATTTTCTGTTGCGTGGATTGACACTAGGTAATTCAGTTTAGTCCACAGCTGGTTCAATTGTGCACAATTTCTTGGGTCTCTGATGAAAGTACGTGTGTCCGTGGTTCTTCCGACAAGTGCCGGGCACTTCTCGATTATTTGAAAGAACAGCGTGAAGGTGAGTTCATCAATGTCTACCGGTAGTGGAAGCATTTGCGTCCTTTTCACTGTGCTCGGGTAGCTCGGCGAAGGCTTCCGCGATGACGGTCAGCAGTTGCCAGATTACTTTCTTGTTAGCAGGATCTCGAATAAAGTCTGTGACACTGGTTACTCTCCCTACGAGTGATGGATATGATATTACCACTAACTGGAAATAAGTGAGCACATCCCATGTGAGATTTCTGCTGGGAGATACCATAAGTTCTGTAAACAGAGTCTTGACACTGGTTGCTTCAGGATACTGTGTTACGCTCTCAGAAATGTCTTATTTGCAGACTATCAGAGTCTTGATTCTTTATACTACTTGAGTGTGACGTGATTTCAAAAGTTCGTTTTTATCACGTTGTTGTGGCTTTGGATGTGTAGTTCTTTCCTTCACCCTGCAACTGTGGTGCACAGAGTGTCCGTAATATTATTCTTTATCACCTTTCTCTGGTTTACAGAAATGTCCTGTTTAAAAGCCACAATTTAAAACAGAGTTCCTTTGCCTTTATTTTGCTGCTCATGCATCCTTCTTCCTCGCCATGGATCTTGTCTGCACGTGCTGATGTTCTTCCCCATTGTCTGTGGTTTCTTTGCGTTAGATGCAGCTGGAGGGCTCTCACCTATATATGGTTTGGAAGAGCCATGCCCTCCTGCCCTGGAGTTTGACAGCTGAAGGAGAGCAGTCTTCCACGATGAAAGGGCCATTAAATCTTGGTTCGTCCCACCTTTTCAATGTAAAGTTCCATAAAAGCACAGCATCAGCAGGGAAGATGAGAGGCGCACATAGACTTTGCGCGATGTCTGTTTCAGCACTTCCTGTTGTGTTTTGTTCTGCACTGCACCTTCTTCGCCGTTGCTGCAGTTGGCCTGTAATGACAGAGACGCTGGATGTCATACAGTTCAAGTATTCCTACATCTCTGTCCCCAAGACCTCTCTTGTTGGCTGGGCATCACATCTAGCACTATCTCGGAGGGTAAGAGGGGTCCTCATTCTTCTGTCCGTAACTATCTCGTGCGGCGTGAGATGATGGTCGGAGCCGGGTTGGTTCTGAAGTGCATACAATGCCAGTGGTAGACAGTGCAGCCATCCCTTTTTTAATGTGAGTTTTAGCTTGGCTATCCTCTCCTTTAACAAGCCCTTCAGCCTCTCACATATGCCATTCCCCTCCGGATGGTACGCCGACGAGAACTTGTGCTTTATACCAAGCAACAAGCTGATCTGCTCGAATACTGCATTGCCAAAGTGAGCCCCATTATCTGACATCATTACCTCGCACACCCCCCATCTAGGGAACACTTCCCTCACCAGAAACTTGGCAGCACAGGTAGAGTCTGGGTGTGTACAGGGACCTGCCTCTATCCATCTAGAGAATGGACACACCACCACAATTAAATACCTGTACCCATTGCACACTTGAATCATGTCGACATAATTGATATGCAAGTGCTGGAATGGCCCATTGGTCCGGGGGATAACTCCTCTCACTACTTTCAATGTGTGCCCAGCGGCGAATCGCTGACAGATAATGCAGTTCACCATGAAGAATGCAACATGCTCTGCTAAATTCGGTGTAAACCAGTCTTCTGCGAGCGTTGCAGCGAGATTTTCTTTTGACATATGTATTGGGTAGTGTAATAGCTCCAATGCTACCTTCAGTAGGGCGACAGGCATTACTGGTGTACCAGTGCTGTCTTGCCTCCACAATCCGTCAGAGGGGCTTAAAGAGCACCCACGATGCTTCCATACATTCTTCTCCTCCTAAGGTGCCACCCCTTGGAGCTCCATTAGCTGAGTCTGCCCCATGTTGCTATAGGCCTCGGGTGTGGCTCGTGCTACCATCATTCTCTCATGGGTACGTGCCACCTCGACTTCCATGATTGTTTCACTCTTGGATGCCATACGCTTGGCTTCCGTGTCTGCTTCATGGTTTCCATGTGACACGAAATCCGTCCCTTTGGTGTGGGCGGCGCATTTCATGGCTGCTATGCCCACTGGGAGCTGTAGTGCTTTTATCAACCTGTCCAATAAGGCTGCATGTTGCACTGGCGTGCTGTCTGCTCGGAGGTAGCCCCTCCTCTTCCAAGTGCTAATCCTGTGTGCACTGTGGACGTCACATAGGCGGAGTCACTGTACACCGTTACTTCCTGGTCTGCATGATTCTCAATGGCGAGTATCAGCGCCAATAATTCTGCAGCCTGTGCTGAATAATGAGATGGCATTCGTGCACTAACGAGTAATTGAAATTCTCCATTTGCCATGTGCTTTATTACGGCAATGCCTGTATATCTTTGTCCGTCTTCTTGGTCGATTCTCGAAGAACCGTCAATGAACACGATCTCACCACCCGCCAGGGCATTTTCTTTTACCCTGGGGATTTCATCATAGAATTTCTAATAATTCGCGCAGTTATGCATAGGTTCTCCCTCTGTGACTGGCTCAGCTATGAATGTAGCTGGATTTGCAGTTTTACATCAAACTATTTTGATCGATGGGTTAGAGATAATCACCTCATAGGCGGGTGCTCTCTGAGATGTCAGCGTGCCCTTTGGTTTTTCTAGTATGGCGAATAATGAGTGCTCGAAGTACAAAGTCATGGAGCACCCCATCACAATAGATGATGCCTTCTCGAAGGTGAACGTGGCAGCAGCTAGATTTTGTTCACATTGGAAGTGGCCTTTCATAACTGGGTCCAGACTCCCGCTGTAATACGCCAGGGGCTTCTACCCCAGCGAGGTTCGCTGAGCGAGCACTGCCATCATAAAATTGCCATCAGTATGTGAAACAGGTAGCATTCCTCTGCATAGTTTGGAATCCCTAGAACTGGCGCCTTACAAATTGCCCCTTGAGTTCTGCAAACCCCTTCTCCATTGCCTCAGTCCATTCGATCTTTCCCTTTGTTGCCTGAGCCTTTTTTAGGGCCTGAAGCAAGGGCTTGGTATAGGAGCTATAATCGAAGACCCATGCTCTGACATAATTGCACAGGCCTAAGAAGCTTTGCATTTGTTTTATCGTGAGCGGCTTAGCCGTGTTCATGATAGCTTCAGCCCTTTCTGGGGTTACCTTTTTCACTTCGTGTGAGATTAGCTGGCCTATGTACAGCACCTCTTGTTGACAGTATTGTAACTTTTCCTTATCCATTTTATTTCCTTTCCCAGCCAAGATAGTCAATAGTTGGACAGAGTTGCGCCTGCATTGTTCCTCTGTGACGCTGCAGATCAGAATATCATCCACATACTGCAGAACAACGCTGTCTACTGCAATATTGCTTGAAAATGGATGGAGACTCACACTACCCCTGTGGCAACCTCGTGCTTTTCAGACACATTTGTCTGAAAGTAAATGACGTCAGGTCTTGTGAGTCATGGTGCAGCGGGATTGAGAAAAACACATTTTTCAAGTCAATCACCGTGAAATATTTTGACTCAGTGGGTATGTTGCATAAAATTGTGGATGGATTAGGGACTAGAGAGAACTCGGCTTCAACAATATCGCTTAATGCTCTTAAATCTTGGATTAAATGCCAAGACCCTCCTTTCGATTTCTTGATGGGGTAAATCACTGTGTTGCAAGGTGATTCTGACGTCACTAGGATGCCCTGCTCCATCCTGGTGGAAATTGTCTTCGCAATCCCTTCATCCGCTTCTCTGGACATGGGATATTGTCATGCTTTTGGTAAAATTGCTCCTGGTTTCAATTTAATTTTCACTTCACCTGCCCCCCTCAGGAGGACTACGTCATAGGGCCCTGTAGTCCATACTGTGACAGGTACTTGGGCCATGTCATCATCAAAGTATTCTGGACGTATCAGTGCCAACATCATTCTCTGTGGCACCTCCCGTTTGATCATTTTGACCCAAAATCTGAGACTCACTTCCACCCTGGTCTCTTCTAGGTCATGGTGTTCTTCGAACAGATCGTCATCGGTGACGTCAGTCACTCGATACCCTTCTTCGATGGAAATAATTGCGCACCATTGTCTACCTTCGTCATTGTATCCTTTGACCAATACCACCTTCCCTCGCACTGCGGCAGATTGTATCATTAAGGGAAACACTTGTCCCTCTTTTTCATGCATAGGTATTCTTGGTCTGAAAAGGAACTCATCAGGGGTTCTCATAGTTTTATCTGCGAGGCCTGGCAATCCCGCCATAAGCACACGCACACCATATGCGAAGACTTCTGGTTCTAAGGGTATAGCTCTCATGGCTATGTGTCCTGAGTATGCTCTAATCATTTTGCACACGTTTGAATAATGCATTCGTGGAGTGGAGCACACTATACCATTCTCAGTAAACGAGATTGTCATATTCAACTTTGTCATCAAGTCCCGACCCAGGATGTTTACTGGGGTCTGACTTGAATACAATAAGGGTACATTCATATCGCACTCACCTGCAGAGACTGGGAGCGCGTCTGTAAAGGGAACTCTACTGTGAGCTCCTGTGAAACTCTGAGTATCTATGGTTTCACCGGACAAGGAAAACGTGCCTTCTTATATGCACAAGCTTGTTGCACCCGTGTCAACTAAGAAGGAATATTCTTTACCCCCATTACGACATTCACCCTAGGTTCCCTATTAGGGTCTGGTGTCACTGATAGGATAGAGCACATCAGAGTCCCCCCATGAGCTGTCCTATTTCATATATAAGTTAGGCCCACTGTATACTTGTGGATTTCCCCCATTTCCAGGGATGACTCCCCCTCCGGAGTTAGTGCCCTGAGGCATTTGCGGCGGTGCCTGTTGCGATTGTCCCTGTGGCAAGTTCCCCATGTTCGAGGGTTGACCATTTGCTGTGCACCTTGCTGCAAGCCTGACGCCTGCTGCTGCACTGTGTGATTTTGTGCACCGCCCGGCTGATTCACCATGGCCGTTCCCATTCCTTGGCCATTTTGCCACATGCCTTGGCTTCTGCACACGCGCGCCACGTGCCCTGTCATTCCACACAGTCAACACACTGGCGGTAGTCAGGCCATCTGTCCATCTGGCGTAGCTGGACTGCCCATCTGCGCATTCTGAAAACCACCCTGATTACTCTGCCATCCTCTTTCTCTAAATCCCCTACCCCTTGGGTAGAATCCCACACTACCCTGGTTATTCTGTGATGGGTTAGCAGCTTGTTGTGTGCTTGGTTCAACGGGGCTTGTCAGCATGGCTCCCTCGAGAGCATACTTTGAGAGTTTCTTTTGCACCAGCTTCGCCTTCTCACTCTTCCGTGTTGCCTCCTTTTTTCGGTTCTTTTCTTGCAACAATCTACAATAGTGCGCAATTGTCAACCTTATTTCGGCCCAAGGTTTAGCTTCTACTCCTACTAATTTCTTGAGCTGTTTTTGCACCGGTTCAAGCAACCCTTGGCATAATATGTGGTAGAATACAGGGATAGATTTTGTCCAAGACTCGTGCGTTTCGAGCACCCACGCGTCTTGAAAAGTCTGGATATAAATCAACAGATCCTCTGACTCTTTCATTTTCCGAGTCATTATAGCTCCCATATCGGAAGTGTCGGGTATAACGTTCGTTCCACACTGCTGCTCTACAATTATTAAATGGCGCTCTATCATGGGAAGTGTTAATTATGGTTACCCTAGGGTACCCGGCTCGTTTCCATACATCGTCTGCCCTTTCCCCAAGTATGGCGATCAGGAGGCCCTTAATGTCCCCTATAGCTAAGGTGACACCTCCTGTCATTTTCTCTAACTCATGTATCCACTTCCTGGCTCCCGATGTCAGCATTGGAAGCTTATTTTTTAGGTTTTCTCGATCCATGTGTGGCCATGGAATATATTGTGGTCTTGCTCCCCCCTTTTCTAGCAGCGGGAATTGGAATGCGCAGTCTTCCTTCTCCCTTCCCATAGCTCTCCTGTCTACCGCTGGGGTAGCATTCCCACATTGCCGTCTACCTGGCAATGCCCTCAATCTGTCTGCATAGGCAGGTGCTGACGCCCCCCTCTGACCGTGGGGTGTTCCTTCATGTTGGCTGGACTGCGCGGCAGACTTCGGTGTCCTAGTTGCGGACACACTAGCGTCTGACCATCGTACCCCTTGGTTCCCTGGGAGCTGCTTTTCGTGCCGTCTCCCTTCTTCGTGTGGCTCTTTCTCTGTTTCCCCACCGGAGTCAGATTCTGAATGCTCCCAGTTTACACAACTCCTTGCATCTTCTTCGTTCTGCCCAATCTCCAGCCTGTCGGGGACAATCCCCTGCTCTCACTACTTCGGGTGACATCCTCAGTGTCATATAGCTGCGTGCTCTCCAAGCACTCGTCTTCCCTTCCCCCTTGGGATATCTGTTCCAGCCCCATCTCATCGTATATTTGATCAATCGTTTCCCTGATGCATCTGGTGTCGAAGTCATCTTCAATATTTGTCCCACTCGTACCTGGTACTGAGTCATTTGCAGGAAAGAATTCTTCTATGTCTTCCCATTCTACAACAGGATTGGGTTTTTTAACTTCCCGCTCCAAATATTCAAGGTCCTGTGCCCTCTGTCTGCGCTTACGCTCTATTTCCTCATCTATTTCTTTGCCCTTCCTCGCTTCTTCTCTAGCCTTATCTACTTCCCTCATCCTTTCGTTTCTATGTTCCTTTGCCCTTCTAGCTTCCTCATCTTCTCTTCTCTCTCTTCTCACGTACTCTTTGCTCTTCTTCCAACCTTTGCTTGTTTGTACTGGTCATAGGCTGTCTTCTGTTTGCGATCGAGCTGTTTCTCTTGTTCTTTGCAATATAATTGTTCTCGCTTTAGCCTATCCTTCCTTCTTATCCTTTCGTCCCTCATTTCCTTCTCTTTTTCTCTCTTCCTTCTTTGCGTCTCATCAGGCTTCTCCCTCAGTGTCACATCATCACTTCCTTTTCCATCAAGTTTCAACAATATCTGTCCTCCCATCCATTCATCTTTTGAGAATGTTATCTTATTAGTTCTATCTTAGTTTCCTCTCCATTTCTTTCCCTCTCTCTCCTTATCGAGAGGTGCACTAATCTGTGCCTGGTCCTTCCTTTCATCTTCGTGTCTCTCCTTGTCCCTCGGGACTGTGGAGGCAAGATTGATTTCCTGATCCTTCTCCTTGATTTCGTCACTACTGTACGTAGGTGACTCATATGCGGGATTGCTATACCCCGTGGCTGCCTTTAGTTCTCTTAGCAGGGAGAGTCCCTCTGACTTGCTTCTCTCGATGACTGGCTCAGGCGGGGCTGGTGGCGCGGTAGGCGTCTCACCCACCTCCATGCATACGTTTAATAACCAGTCTGCGGGCAGTTCTTCCTCCTTCGTCTGTTCGAAAATGTTTCCAAAGTTCTAGAACAGCGAGCCGTTTCTCTAATTTTTTGCCCGTATATGTTACATGTAAGTAAGTCGTCATATGTTGTAAAACGGCTTTAGATAGGGAACCATTTTGTGGCCAAGGCATAAACATCTTGTAGGCGGTACCCTTAACCCACTCTGTGCTGTACTTTTTAAGTTTAGGTGCATGCTTGGGTAACTGCTTACACAGATGCACGAGTGGGGTAACCTCCTCCATTTTCGATTTCGTCACCACCAATATTTATGCAGGTTTTATCCTACCAATAGTATGAGCGAGCACCAAATACGCAAGCTCCAATCCACTCTTTTACCTCCAAAATTTATACTATCAATTTACTCAAAACCATCAATTTATTGTCGATTCCCTCTTAATTACAGAATCGCGTAAAACCAAATTTCATTTCAACCAATCAATGATACAGTTCTTTTTACATTTGACATACAACAAAACACATATGACAGACACTTGACAGACTAGACGGACACCAGCTGGTCATACATATACCTGCCTTCGAATCAGTACCCTGTCGTGGAGTTTAAACAAACTCCTTTGATGCCGTCTTTAAACGTCACCGTAGTCTAATTGTCCCCCATTATGTGGGCTATGAGTTCACGTTTCTTCTGACCGCTGTATTAAAGCACAGGAACAAGGTGAATCCTTTCGTTTTTATCTCAGGTGCCCCCCTGGTATCCTCTCGTATTTCTCTCGGGTGCCCCCCCGGTAACCATTTGTTTTTCTCTCGGGTGCCCCCTGGTAATCTTTTTTTTTTTTCACTCGGGTGCCCCCCGTTAACCACTCGTTTTTCTCTCGGGTGCCCCCCCTGTAACCACTTTTTATCTCTTATGCTCGAGTCATTACCCCTTATATATATATATATATATACAGTCTTCTCTACTTCTGACAATTTTATATTTTTTTTCTTCCTCCGCCACCCTCTGTTACCTTTCCCTTACTTGTTCTAATGCCTGCAAGACATTTGCCAAAGTAACGAGTTTATCGTTTCACTCACCGCTCGCATCTTATCCTCTCTGGAGCTTCGGGATCACCGCCCCTTTCTCTTCAGCCTCTTGCGGTCTTTTCGTCCGATTGGCTGCCCGTGGGAATGAGAAGGGTTATGCTTGGAAAGGCAGGTTCCTTCAGACCCACTGCAGATTTTTTCGAGATTATACTATCATTGTCCACGGGAAGCTTCTCAGTCTACTTAGCCGGAATGGCGAAAGGACTCGTGATATTGCCGAATGCCTAGAGTTACCTCGTGCCGTCGGTCTATGGGTGTCTTAGAATTATATAATCGATGGCCGAAACCATCCTATGCTCCCAAGTGTACAGGAAGGCGGTATTTCCACTGACGGCCCATGGGTCAGTGCTCACCCTCTAGTACCTGTAAGACAAGATAGCTTCACTATGTGAGGAATGGGGGTGCAGGATTCACTTACACCAACACGACTCAATAATGAGGACTCAGTAGCTTGGCAAAGGGAAGTCCGTTTAATGACAAGTACATCAAACAGGGAAACAATTGGAAATCAGCATCGTTGCGATCGCCTGTCTCGCTCCAACTTCCTCGAACTTCAGTCGAACAGCAACACTTATACACTAAACTCGTCATCACTGACGTCTAACTCTACAAATTTGTCATGCCATCTAATTGGTTAGGAAAGGTAACTTAAGTTTAGGTGCTATATCTGTATATGGTAACAAAGCATGCGGATTGGACAGCTCTTATCGGGTGGGCATCTATGCCCATCCCTCTACATCACGCGAGATAGACGTCACTACAAGTACGACGTTCTATTGGTTATAATATCTATAGGACCTTAGATTACATGGTCCATTGTGATTGGGTGGGTTACACACCTAGACATAAATCTCCATTTTAATTAGCAGTATGCAGACTGGACACCCAGGTGCCTAGTGTCCCAAGATTAACCCTACGTCCTTTCCATCAATCGGTGCTTTTGGGCTATGTGTCAATTGGTTGGCTGAGGATGGCCTCGAAACTGTAGCCTCTTATCTGGAGAAGTTATAGCACCCTTGGATCTGGGTGCCATCAGCCGTTGGTAACTCTTTGCGCCTGACTGGTCACATGTCTGTTCACCGTGAATCTGCTTCAGTTTCCAGCTTTTCGTGTATTTGTTTCTTCTTTAGCCTCGCCACCTGCATGGGCACCCCTTACCAGGACCTTCACGGGGCAGGCTGGTATGCTCTGAAGTTTCGATTCTGCAGCATTGCCGCTCTCCCCCTTTCCTTGGGTTGACCTCGAATTCCCAGGCATGAGCTGCTCTTTGATGAGTTTCGATTCCACTCCTTCTCCTGGCTTTGGCTGGGATATGAAACCTGGCCTGTTAGGCCTCTGGCCGCCTGAGCATACTTCTGCTTTACAAAATGGAGTTGCACTTGCATAGTGTGCCTTATTGAGGTAGATATATGGTTGGCGCTTGCCGCTCTATTCGTCTACTAAGCATTGCAAGCAGTATCGTTTTCTCAGCTTCTTGTGTTCCGAGCCTATTTACACACGTTAACTGGTTGGCTACTTCCATCTTGCCTCATAGCAACGTTTCCTTACGTTTTAACATCGTCTCTTTTCCCGTGTCCATAACATCGAGTTTTCATAGCTGCTCACACTGGCTTGTTATCCTTGATAGCCGTTTTCGTTCATCCGCGAGTCTGTCCAGGCCCTTGTGTCACTTCCACTGGCCATCCATTAAGGCTCTTTGGGTCTCTTCGTGGACCGTCTGTAGGTACTCTTCATTTCGTCTCGGCTGCTGGTATGGTTGTCTAAGAGGGTATCGTGCAGCCCATGGCTGTCTGGTTATGGGCGCTTCAACAGGTACGGCTCTTCTGATGTACACTGAGCAGAGTCCCAGTGCAGTTCTCTGTTGGTTAATTTGCTCCCCATATGTCACATACTTTGGCGAGTATGCTCCTGCTACCTCGAAATGGGGGGTAGGGGTGCAGGCCATGCCTGGGACCTCCTCTACACCGTGATTGGTCCACATATGGAGTGTGTGTTTGTGAGCAGATCTCCCATTGGGTCCTCTCCGTTTTGGCGCGAAGGGAACTTTGGATAAGAGGAGGCTGAAAACACCACTACCATGTCGATCTCCTGAGTTCTCACCCAACAAAGGATAAGATCCAAGTATCCTGCAACTACGAAGCTGAGTCGAGGAACCGTTGGTGAACCGCTGGAAGGTTTGGCACCCTGAGCCCCCTGTTGTCCCATGGAACCCCTCTGCATCTAGTCGTCCTAGAAGGCCTGCGAAGACGCTTTGACCCATTGGAATAGTGGGACCAACTAATCTTGGCACCTTCATCAAACCCTGCAAGTAAACTTTCTCGGAAGTGTCCCTGGGCCAACCAGTGGACTGACCAGCTTACCCAGTTGCTTTGCTCTGTCACCACCGCCGTTTCGAGGAGGCCCTCGAAACTTGGTAAAGTTCTAGCTCTGTGTCCACGGCACCCTCATACCAAATTTCGTACACTTGACGTTCCCAGGTCTAAATTGAGACGAGTGCACCAGGACTGGAGTAAACGCGGTTACCGTGTTGCCCTGCCGCAGCAACGACCTGCGCAAGTTCGCTGCATTTGTGACCCTCTTGCCCCTGAAGCCTGCTGCAGTGAAACTGGCCACTGTCCCATTTGGGAATCATTGCTGTATCTCAGGAAATGAAAGGTGCTGAGACGTCCTTTTTGCCGCAACGATGTGGACTGAACTGGCGAGGTTTGGACCTGTTTCCGTCGGCACCATTGAGTACTCCTTACCCCAACCGCTGGCCCCTAGCACAAGAGCCCATTTTTACACACGAGTGGCCCCTGGGGGTCCCTCTCCTTTCCACAGCTATTGCGAAATAGCGACTCCATCCCGCACTCTCAAACTGCCTCTGCCCTCAAGTGGAGGTCCTTCTTGAATAATGAGAACTTGTCCTCCATCGTCTCATCCACCTTCCCGAGCTGCTAGAGACCCCTGAAGAGACCCTGTTCTGCCCATTGGAACAACCGTGTGCGTTTGCATTGCATGTACTAGTGAGCACAAGGCTCCTCTCTTCTTAGGGCTTGGACTGCCTCTTAGTTAGGTGCACTGTCGATGGCGAACTGGGCCTAAAGACTATCTACACTGCCTGTTTCCTTCCCGTCTAGGTTGTCAACATATTTCATGCATTTAACCCTTTAGACCCCAATGGTCTTGTGTATATATATTGTATTTAGTGTGATGTATTGGTTTACTTAGTGTTACTGTGATTCTTTTGCTATGGTCTATTTTACAAAGGCCTTGTAATAAATGTGTCTATATTTTTGATAGAACACCTGCCTGGAGTAATTTCTAAGTGTCCTTGCTCATTGAGGTCCTTCAGTCACCCTCACCCCTCCTGAGACTTAGTCTTGACCGCCTGCCATAGCTACCCTGATTGGTCTGGCTTGTCCAGAGGTTACCATGTTCCAAGAAACTAGGTTGGCTTTCTGAAACTCTGCCCCTCCAGAAATCCTTAACACTCGGGAATCCTTTTAACTGCAGACTATCCATTTTATATATCAGAGTGTTTTGCTGCGCGTTGATCTCAGGAACGCTATTGAAAACCCTCTTCACTCTAAGCAAGTGTATATCTGCTAGGTTTCCTTCAAACTTTATATCGGCTCGTAGGTTTCCACTCCCAATAGGTTGAAATGTCCTGATACTGCGTTTTCATGTCTTGGGTCGAAGTCCAGTAGCGTGTAGCCGTGGGCAGGTCAAGGTTTATAGTCATTGCATCGACAGTGAAAGCATCTAATGATATACCATCTAAAAAAAGCATAATGCATTTTTTTTTTTTTTAATGGGGGGGTCCCCGAACACCCCTTTTTTTTTAAACCTTTAAACCCCATTTTTATTAAACTAAACCCATTACCATCTAAAAAAATGCATTAGATGCTTTTTTTTTTTTTAGATGATTTTTTTTAGATGGTATGGAGGTTGATGCTTTGGTTGTCGATGCAATGACCGGATACCCTGTGGGCATAGTCATTGCGTGGGAATGCTACTGCTGCATCACACATATGCCACCCCGTAATAGAAACCAACTCCAGGTACTCCCTGATATTGTCTGGCAGTCCAATGTTGGGTGCGTATGCCTTGGCTGGGCTGGGATCAAGACGCCGTCCTTATGCAACATTGCATAGTTCATGTTAGTGTTTGAAGTCGAAGGGCCTCCAGGCCAGCTCCAGGCAGACGGCATTGAGTAGGCTGCTGGTCACGTGACCAGGCCCTGCCACTCAGTTGCTCCACCCATCACCTATTTAATCAGTCCTTCTTAGGCGTCCTCGGCAAAGGACGGGTGAAAACAAGGACCTCACCTTTTCGGGCCTGATTGGGCCAAGGGCCTGGCCCGCTAAACTGCATTTTACCTACAAACTCATCGCTACTACTGGTACTCCCCAAAAGACATCACAATGTGTCTCCTCCCTCGACAGCCAATCCCCACTCTCACTAGGGTTTGAATGGCCAAGTGCCCTGGGCAGCCCCAGCAAGCTATCCCATCAACATTGCCCTTGCTGCCATCCAACATCCACTTGCCACAAGCACACACCCTCTCATGTTGATCAATGCCCGCTCAGCAGTCGCTCACGCTGCAGAGATCGCTGACCTCATCTCGGAAAACAAGACTGATGCCATGTTCATCACTGAAACATGGTTTACCCCATCCTGCCCACGTGTTTTTGATATCCTCCTAGCCTAAAGCAGTGGTGGAATGGTGGAGGGGGCAAGGGAGTGCCTCCTCCACAGGGTAGGAGATGGCGCTTCAGGCTGATTTGAACAGTTGAATGCTGGTGTCCGCTTTGATTCTGGGGAGAGTTCAGGGGCACTAAGGGAGGGACTGAGTAGAAGTAATAGTATATGGAGGGTGTGCAAGGGACAGACGGATTGGAAAACTAGTGGGGGCTGGAGGTAGCCTGGCAGGAGGGGTGGACCTGTCGAGGGATCTGAATCCAGGACAGAACTTGTAGCGGGACCGGAGGTGCACGTGCTAATATTCAGCATGCGGGTGGTGGAGGGGGCAGGAGCGGAGCAGGGAGGATTGTGCAGGGTGTGGACGGTGAAGCCCTGTGTCTCAGGATTTGCCAATGAAATGAAGGCAGTAGAGAAGGCGCCCCAAGAGGCAGCTTCAAGAATAGTCAGGGCGACTGAGGGCCAGAGTGGAGATGGAGTTTCTAGAAAGAGAGGTGAGGAGGGGACAGTTTTGTGGATGATAAGGACATTATTCCTGGTGGAAGTGGCTGTAGGAATGATTAAATCATGGGGCTTTAGATCACTGCCGAAGAGCACCGCAGGTTGGCATGCCTTCGGAGAGGGAGCACAGAGGGAAAATAAATTGGGGAGGGCAGAGGAAGGGTGCTAAAAATTGGGAGAT
The DNA here is from genome assembly GCF_040938575.1 of Ambystoma mexicanum. Taxonomy (NCBI): domain Eukaryota; kingdom Metazoa; phylum Chordata; class Amphibia; order Caudata; family Ambystomatidae; genus Ambystoma; species Ambystoma mexicanum. The sequence goes on from NC_090932.1 coordinate 1,608,548,497, forward strand.
GAATGGTTTTGTTCTTTGAGTTGGGCGTGGGACAGCAAATTGCCCTCCTAAAGTTCTCTCTCCACTGGGCCCATGGTAGGGCTGGCGTAGCTGGTGTTTGTAGGAAAGGAGGCTGCAGTACGATACACTGGGCCATTTTGAATGCACTCTCTCCCCGTTGTTTCTTTCTGGTTCTCCTTCTCAGTGAATGCCAGTGTTTTCTTCCCCTTTGTTCTCTTCCTCAGCCATCACTCCCTCTCCGTGTCCTTCCTTGTAGTGCTGGCATGAGGGTGTACTTGAAATGCTTGCAACTAAAGAGACTACTCTGGAATCATAAACGTGTCTGTTAATTTCCTTTTTACATGACCTTCTCCCATTCTGCAAAAAAACAAGCATTCCATCAGGTTTTTTAAAATTTGTTTTTTACAGTAGGTCAAGCGGTTCCCTAGTGGTAATACCGTGCACCATTGCACTTGCGCTCAATTAAAGCGCTCTTGTAGCCTCATCCTTCTCTATCTTTCCAAAGCCTTCGACATGGTCATCTAGCACTCCCCTTCTGATCCTCTCTGACCTTGGGGTGTAGGACACCACACTTGCCAGATGGTCTCCCACCTCTCTTGATTGCTCCTTCTCCATCTCCTGGAGCATGGAGACCTCTGATCCCAGCCCTCTCCAGGTGGAGTCCTCCAGGCTCCGTCCTGGGCCTGCTAGTCTTTACACCTTTTCGCTGAGCCTGCTCGTCTCCTATGGATTCGAACATCACCTGTTTGCCAGCGATGGACAGATCTTCGTCTGTCTCACTTCCTTCACCCAGGACCTCTACTCAGGAATCTGTTTTATACTTTACTGTTTTATGCCCAAATCTTCTGAGACAGAAGTGGTCTAATTCTGCTTCACAATGCCGCACCACTCTCCCGCCACCAATATCTTTTCCCTCCCCAAAGTTGACGTCTTTGGGGGAGCTGTACTCCCATTGGATACGGCGAGTGGCTTTCTGCCATTGTTTCTTTAGTTTGCCTGCTATCGAACCTCACTGGGAGGTGGGGATCACCTAATTTGTGTAGTACTGGGACGAGGAAGAGTAGGGCTTCGCCTGATGAAGATTTCCAGAAGGTCATTGGGCCATTCCAGTGGAAAGGGTTCATGGTGGCTGTCCAATCACTCGCGGGCTACTGCATGTCAACCTTTCCGGGCTTCTCTCAGGATGTGGATGCAGGAGCCTTGGAGTTCTTATTTGTTTCCGCGCCCGATCCGGTTCTGAGCAGATGCTCATCTGAACGCCAATACAGGCAGAGGCCATGATACGATATATTTTATTTATAGCGCGCCTATACACATGTGTTTCATTTTCAAATAAAGGCAAATCGATTTTCTTTCTCCCAATAGCCACTTATCAGATTCCTAGATACGATTTTTAAATGGTGAATATTTAATTCTGTAGTTTTTTAAACATTTGTATTGGAATGACATTTTTTGGGTGGGGATTGGGAGGGGCTGGGCATGAAAAAGTAATTCCTATTCCTAATCCGGATATTTATAGAAATGCATCCACTCTAAAAAGGAATGTTTTTATAACCCATCCATACTTCTTTGTGCACTCAGTGTTTCCTTTAAAGTTTCTCTTCAATGTCACCAGTAACAGTTTTGAGTTTTTAGTGTGGGTTGCTTGATGGCGCTTGCTCCGCCTATAAACCCAAACTATTGCATTAGGGTACAGATGGGGAGGAACGGCATGTGAGGAGGGACACACAGCTGGTAGTTGTTGTTTGGTTATTTGCCCACCCATTGACTGCCCATGGCCATGTTAATCCCTGTGGCCATTCTCACCCAGTTCATGCCCTTCCCTGTCCAAAACACTGCCACGTGGGAACTCTTTGAGCTCACTTTAATCAAGCATGCCCTTCAGACTTGAGTTTGAAAAAACACTTTCAGGCACTTCAGTGCAGTCTTCTAAGAGTTAGTGACTTAATTGGAGTTGTAAACCCGCACTACGGGTGTAATAATAATGTCTCAGCCAGGTCTGCCTTCTGCAATCAGATTTATAAGGACTCTGCGTGTCCTTCCCTAAAGTCCAGTGAAAAACAGTTTTGGCTTCTGTATAAGTATTAGGCATTTGCCAGGCCCTTCTATTAGATGCCCAGGTGCTCGCACCATTTCACACCTGCTCCCATCAATGGCCAGTTAATACCACTATAGCAGTGCCTGGCAAGTGCCTTTCCCATGATTATACAAACGTCCAACTGTTGCCATTGCCAATGCTTGTTTTCTGTGGATCATATGGTAGCTCGGTGTGGGTTGGATCAGGGGACATGCCCCTGTGCCCACTTCTATTTTATTTCATTTATTTTTGTATTATTCATTTTATTTTGTCAGGAACATTTGATGTTTTTACGGAGTGGAAGTGCCTGTTAATGTCACATATTTCTAGAGCTGGGGAAAACATTTAGCTGAAAAACTCACTATAGATTAGTAACACACGGGCGCCCTCCAGTGGATCTCTCGGGAAACATTTTCCAACTTAGAAACAAATACGCGGGATACTGCAGGGTCGGTAAATCGGTCACTTGGCAGCTAACCGTGCACTTTCTTTCACCTAACCTCGAGACGCGTGGGGTTTATCGGGGGACACACCCGAGGTGCATCTCTGTGCACTCTGACCTGCTTTCGTGAGAGTGGGGGAAAGGGAGTATAGCAGTCGGTGAAAAATAAGCAAACATTCAGGCAGGTGCAGTGTATTAACCCTTTACCCCACCCTAAATACATTCACTATAAAGGTTTTCAAGATAAAAGATTTGTGTCATTTGATATAATGGATTCGATATAAACACTGTATACCAGTCCTGGAACAGATCTGGGGCTATGCTGGAGTGTGGACTGTCGGGACTCGGGGCACGCTAGCCTTTTGGTTGTAGCCCCTGAGTTTTTATCTGGGGCTACAACCAAAAGACTCAGGGCTGTAGCCCCTTAGCCCCCCTCCCTAGCAACGCCTCTGATACCAACGTTTGTCCTTCAATTGTTTATTTTATATCATATTGGTAAGTTGTAATGCGCTAACACGCAAAACCAATTGACTTCAAGGCGCGTTGGTTGCTTGACCATGCAGCACACTCGAGCAGCCGCACGCTTGGACTGTTCCATTCAAACCAGATCAAGCTGCAATATTGGACATCCTCCAATTCTTTCAATTATTTCAGGTGTGTAGGCTTGATTTGGGACCGCGTCTCTGCATGTTCTGGGTGGGAACACGATATTGCTGGTGTCAAACCAGACTGGCCAGTCCACTGCACCTAGAACTCTTTGGGGGCATGAGGGTAGATGTGTCCGGGCGCACTGGCTCGGCTTGTCGTAACACAGACCTTTATTTTACCTTCTGTTTTGTGGTCACTTCTCTTCTGCCCGGCTACGGTAATGCTCGTCGCCAGAAACGCACAACCCGGCAGAGACGCAGACCTTCATGGCGGACACCAAGGAACAGCGCATTCTGAACTACGTGCTGCAGAATGCAGTCCGAGGGGACCCTCAGAGTGCCATTGATGCCATCGACAAGTACTGCGGCGAGAAGGAGTGGGCGATGCACGTGGGGGACGAGAAAGGTACGGGCTAGCGTGGGGTTGGAGGTAGCCACTCACTGCATTGCAAGGAGATTGAAGCTATTAGGCAGAAGTCCAAATTAAGCTCAATTTAGTAGTTTTATTGGAATACTTTTCTTTGTTATGTAAACTACTGAGACAGCTCAGTAATGTAAGTGCTCCCCTCAGACATGTAGTTGCAGGTTTCAATCGCATTGGCGCCGACTCCGCCTTTTATCTATCCGAGCTTGATGCATTGGGTGTCATTGATTTTGGTATTTGTGATTGCTATTATGTTAGAAGTTAGAAGCTGGAGTGGTCAGTCATGAAGAGCTATATACAAACATGTTGTTATAGTCAAATACACTAGGCTGCAGGTGTGACTTGTTAACGGCTTGATGCCAAAGACTCTTAGTTGGTTGTTGATCAGCTGCCAGCAGGGGGTTCTGTAAGGCCATTCAAGGGAATTCCAGTTTAACATAACGTGCCTTCCCTTCATCCTGTAATCTAATGACCAGGTTTCATTTCAGAGAATGGGGCCCTGATGATGGGAAAGCGTCCCACTCCAAACCTGTGGTTCCATGTTTAAAGGCTATGATCCTGGTGGAGCAGAGGATGGCATTAGAACACGCGAGAGGGGTCAAGCGACCCCCCCAAACCCCCCCCCCCCCAACTGCTCTGCCATGATCACAGTTCCACTTTAACATTTGCTGCCACTGGTGAGATAACATTTGAAGACCTTCAGAAGGAACATCTGAGCGTGGCCTTCAGAAGCAGAAACACATGCCTGAGGGTGAGCGCTGTCTGACCTCCAGGATCAGGGGCTTGCCAGACACCATTGTATTTTCTTCAAGTTCCCCATTGCCCAAGAAGTCTAGTTCTTGAGTATGCCAATCTTGGGGGCCAGAGATGCAACTCTCTGTTCTTTGGTTACCCTAAGAAGTTCTGTTTCCGCACTAGGATGTGATATTCTCCTCGCCTTGTCTGAATTCTCTGGTGTTCGCCACATCAAGTAGATAGAAATCTCTAGAGTGATTTCTGCAGCGCAGCACTGTTTGGACTCTTGAAAAGGACCTCTTCAAGATGGCGGCCAGATGGGTCATGCCACGCTGGATCGCTCTGATTCAGGGAAGGACCTTTGATTCTCTTCCCTTTGGCCATATACACGGACACCCTTTCACTCCTGCTTTCCTGTTCAGTGACTTTCCACTCTTTCTGGTGGGGGTTTTGGGGGACAGAGGGCTCTCGGTAGTGGGAGTTCAAGGACATTATCTCCACTGGTGCCTCTGGGTGATCCACTTTGTTTTCTGACCCCACACTCGCATTTAGTGGCTCCTTGTGGGTACATGGGGGAATTGTGGCATACATGAGGGGGTGGGGGTACCCCGCTGCCCAGGCCTTCTCTCCAGGCCGCTGGTATGGTGCAGGGGGGAGGGGGGGCGAGTGTAGAGGCCTTTTCACTGCTGCAGAGTATACACGGATGAAGGATTTCTCACTGGAGTACCTTGTGGTCCCTCATGAGTCCCCATGAGTGTCAGCACGGGGCATGTCGCAGCCACATGCATCAAACCGAAAGAGTAAATGAGTAATCCTGGAACTGTTAGTCTTTTTACCGTCTAAATACTCTACGTGTGGATAAATCACTATTCCGCTCGAGTCCTACATGTGGGCACCTGTTTTAATGTATAGATTCCCCGTGGGTGGAGACTTTGCACGCAGGGGAATTTTGAGTAAACACTTTGGTATAGCGCAGGAGCAAAGGCCGCCACTCTTGCAAGAGATCTGAGTGGCTCATCCCTGGTCTTACTGGGGGAGCACAGTCTGAGGGGGGAGCTGAATTTCAGTCCCTGCCCTGGGTTTGGGTGGTTGAGCATGGGATGGACTTGGAAGGATAGAAGCTGGCTTGACTCTCTCGAGAGAAGGGGGCTGGGAAACAGGACTGCGGATCACTCAGAGTTGGGGGGTGGGTGTGTGAGCTGTGGCGCAGTTGGATTGACGGGGCCAGAGGTCAAAGTGGGCGGGAATTAAAGGGTGCGACCAGGGCCCGGCCTTAGTGGCGGCAGCACCCCGAGCGGCAAAACAAAAACGTGTCCCCCCGCCCCCCGCCATGCGGAGGGGGGGCACCACATTTTTCAATAGGCGCTGATGAGAAAGCATACGAGAGGGCCTGCCAGTGTTTATTTAAAGCAGTCTTCTGTGAGATAATGGCTTAGTTGTAGTTGTAAACACACTACTAGGTCTGACTTCAGCCACCCGATTTATATGCACTATGCGCTTCCTTCAGTGAACAAAAACAGGCATTGGCAAAGCCAACCGTTATGGCTTGTGTGTAAGTATTAGGCATTTGACAGGCACTGCTATGATATGCCCAGGTACTCGGACCATTTTGGACCTGCTACCATCAATAGCCATTAATACCACTACAGCAGTTTCTGGTAAGTGCCTTTCCCATGCCTACACAAAAGCCCAAACTGTTGGCATTGCCAATGCCTGTTGAGTAAATGATCTTGGAAATTGTTTTTCTTACGATTACATTTTGAATTGGTCATTATTTTTAAAAAGTGGCTCCTAACAATTTAATTTGGTTCCTAAAATGTTTGCCCAGGGCACCAATGGCTTCTTAAGCACAAAGTTATTCTGGCCCCTCTGGGGTACTCCAATTTTCTCCAAAGGGTTTTTGGCCCCAAAGTGAGGTTTCCTTAAGTAGGAATTCTACAATAATTGCTAGGCTCATTAAATGTTTATTTCAGGCCCACTTCAGGGGGTGAATGACTGATTTAGTCTGTTCTTAAACACTTCAAATTCACAATGCAGACAAAAACTTCCAAAAAGCATCTAGAGTAGAATAAGCATCCATTTCGGTCTATGTATTTTGCTTTTCGCAGGTTGCAGTTATAGCATGTTTTTTTCTGCCGCTCTCTCTGTTATGATCATCACAAGACATTCCATCTCGGTGTCCTCGGTCACTTGACAAAATCCCTGTGCCTAAAAGCTTGTGTATAGTGTAGAAATGTTTGACCATAGCACATAAAGTGGCCCTTGATTTCATTGTGCCACCATTAATGCTTTGCTGTAATGTCTCTATCTTTCCTATCTCCCTGGCATGCTGTTCAGGATGTTTGTTTGCATGTATGAGGTAACGATTGCCCAGAGTACGGGATGCTGTGTGAGTGCCTTGCATTTGCTATGCTATTCTAAATTCTTTAATAAAGTGTTATGAACCCTCCCAATGGTATGTATTTTGCCAACCTCTGAAGCCCGAAAAGTAGATCCACGCAGGCTTGACATGTGGCCAACTTTGCACCAGACCTGCAGATGAACTGGCCTGCTGTTAAATCTCAGTTACCAGTTTAATGGTATCCACTACAGGGGGCAATTTGCTTTCTGACTTTGAAAACATTCGGACATGTAATTGCTAATTTTACATGCACTTGCGCGATCTGAATGACACCTGGCCGAGTAGGATCGTTGTCTGTCCTCCCTTTGTTCCCCCCTTGCCTCGTCGCACCTTGAAACACTTGTATATAGGCGCGTTATAAATGCCATATCATATCATATATCATACAATGCCGGTAAAAAAGCTATAGCCGGTAAGATAGCTCAGTGGGTTGAGTGCTCGCTGCTGCGATGTGTGTGATCTGCAAGTTCGCATCTCGGCAAGGTCAACTCAGCCTTTCATCCATCTGAGGTCGATAAATGAGAGTTCCTTCTCAGGTTGGGTGTATGTATATTTGTTTTATACAAAGCACTTAAGCGAACATGCTATATAATAACACATCATTTTCATTTGCATTCACAGTAATTTGGTAATATGTGCCTATTCACACTGATATTAACGATACATGTGGTGATCCATTCTTGTATGAAATGTATATCACATTATAGTGATATCGTAACTATATTTTTCATAGTGTACTTAGGAACAGTGCTATGTGATGCCACTTCATGTTTTGTGAAGGGGTGAAAGAAAGGTTGAGTTCCATCGCTTCCCGTGATGCAACGTTGCAGTGTGATCAAATTACATCACTTCCTGTTATGTCATCAGAGGTCAAGGGTCGTGTGACGTCACTTCCGCTACCGCTGGCATTTTGGTGAAATTACATCCCTGCTCCCATCTACTCCATGTGACGGATCCGACAGCTTGGTCACGTCATCTGCTTTTGGTGGCAGCAGAGATGCTTTGGACTCCTAGGGAATCCAGATTCCATAGGAATCCATATAAATGCCGCCAGCCATGCACGAATGTGGCAAGTGGTATTTCGTGATTTGTGTTGTCAGTGGGTGAACAATCTCACATGGAAACCCGGGCACACCGAGATTTCTTTCTTTATTTTTATTAAAAAGTACACCTATTGACAAAACCAATCCAAATAAATATCACAGAGAGGACTGCTTTCACAAAGTGTAATCGTAGCGGTCTCCTCCGTACTATTCCCATGTGGGGACGAGCTGTTACAGAGGGTGAACATAAATTGGCCAATTCCATGTGAAATTTAGCTTCTCCTGTTTTGCCAAAAAGAAAAATGGTGTAACTGGACTATGGTACCCAAATATTTGTATTTTGCCTGTGAAATTCCTCCACAATTGCAGGTTTCACATGGGAAATGATCTTTATGTTGTATCGGTTTGATAACACGGCACACTCCAGCCAGGGACTTCTTCCACTGACAATGAATGTGGCGCACAATAGAAATGCTTTTTATTTTTATTTCAACCCTGGGTTCTTTATTTGAGTAGACCCCTGACCCGTCTGTCACCCACCTTAACAAACACCCTGTGTCGCAATGGACCAGGAACCAGGCCGGTGGGTAACAATAAGATATTTATTAATTTTATGGTTCAATGAAAAATCAGCGCAAAATCAAATAATTGGGCAGCAATCACCAGTGTTGTGGCAATACAAATGCAAATATTCCCACTATACAGTTAATTCAAACTCCTAAACTAATATACAGACACCGTTAATAGCAAACATAAGCAAAATCGTTTTTTAAAATAACAGATAGCACTCCAGTTATGCACCCCCCCACAACACTCAGCCCCAAACGTCAGCTAACTAAATTCTTTGTGGATGGAAGGCAGTGGCAAGGAGTCAGAATGAAGAGGGAAAAATTGGATTTAGAATTCAGCCCACCATACCAAGAGGGGAGACCAGAAAACAAATTGAAAACCTTAATTAGGAGCAAAATGGCATAATCGGATTACACTTGTTATTTGCACAGCAGTTTACAACTCCAATGGGATTGCTAGGACAGAAATTCATGTTGCTACACTCAAGTGATAAGGAAGCTTACAGATTACTAAGCAGGGCACCAAGGCAACGTGAACACAGGTAAGAACATCGTTTTTGGGAAAAAGACATAATGCTAAAGAAAATGCACGCGGCAGAATGGCAGTTCGTTTCTACACAGGGCTTTTGATGACAGGCAGCCACGGAAAGGGCTTGGCTGTCAAAATTGAAAATTGGTTTTCAGGACAAGGAACAGAGGCACATAACAGATAGGATTCTGATAGAAAGGGGTACTCTTAATGGGAATACAGTTTGGGTTTTTCTATGGGATAAATGCAAATCAGAATTTGTAGGAAAGCACAATACAGAGGCACATTCAGTTTTTGGTAAACAAAGACTATTTCTGTTGAGACTATATTTTAATGGCTATAATTATCAAAGAAATGCACTTGACATTTGGTGGTTGATTTCAAATGGCAACCAGCTCACCGTAAATTAATTTATAGGGGAATTTATTGATTTACTGAAAAATAATACTAAGGATTTAACAGGGTATGGAAGGACTTGTTAAAGGAATACACTAACATAAATGGGCTAATACAGATTTGTCTATGGAAAGGTGAACAGATTATACTGTAAATTTGGGATTTTGTATGGGATTTCAATGGGGTGCAAGGGTCAAAAGAGCGGGATATGCAATTTGGGGGACTGGGTGATGTGATACTCACATTGTAAGCTTGAGTTTGGGGTTCTGGACAGCCAGCAAGGTTTCTGGACAGGTATGCCAAGGGATCTGGTCACTCTGGATGGCTGGGCCAAGGTATCTGGTCACTGGGCTCTCCTGGATGGGATGCTGGACAGCTAGGCAAGGTCTGGTCACTGTGGACAGCTGGATGGGATACTGGACAGCTAGGCAAGGGATATGGTCACTATGCTTTCTTGAATGGGATCAGCTGCCTCCTCTCCTTTCCCACTGGATTCTTGTGTATGCCTGCATCTGGAAGGGTGGATATATCTCTGCTTTCCTGGAGTTTCAGTGGATTGTCCCTTGTGTTTCTCGGTCTCCCCAATATATAGCCAAAATGACATCATCAGTTTACAATCTGGGGGGGTAGTACTTTGGACTTACCCCTCTCCTGGGATAGGGCAACCTACCAGTATTCCCTCCTCCCCCCGGGCGATTGGTTCTGGGGAAATGACATAATGTGTGTGTTTGCATTTATGACCTTTCTTTGTCTCTCAAAGTGACTTTTTCCCAAAAATGAGTTATCGATCAAAAGTTCAAATTTATACTAGCCACTGCCATAAGAAGTAGATATGCGGATGCAATAGGTCACAGGGAATTGGACAGTCCGATCGCCGACTCTGTGCGATGTAGCATCGCCCTTTAGCACATTTTTGCCCTTTTTAGGAAAGGCATCATATTTAAAATTCTGCCAATGATCACACATATCATAAGTACATTTCACATCTTTCCCTCAGTTTAACTGTTGGTCCCATTTATAGATCAGCCAGAACCGCATTTTTCCTGGCCATTTCAGTTCACGATGTGCTAGAAACACACACTTGGTCTCATTCTATTCACAGAAAAATTACATAGAAAACTAGCATAATATAAAATTATTACTCATTCAGAGTGCTGAGAAAAATGTCTTAAATGGAGTAGTCCGTTTAATGTCACTGTAGAGGATTGGTCACATGGGAGGGCAGTGCTTCAAACCCTCATAGTCAAATTGTCTCCTCCTGGCTCAGCTTGCACAAAGGACATCCTGGGAATGGGTGTTGGACGAAATCACACTTCTGGGTCAAAAACAAGCCCCACTCCCTTCCTTTGTCCTTTCTGACAGAAATGCCTGATAGTCTAGTAGAACTAGTAATTATCATGCCCTCAGCCCCACCACATGTCCTTGCAGAATTAGTTCACTTCTAGATGTGAAAGTGGGAGACAAGCCTTCCTGCCAAACTGGTTTTACTGGAATTCCCTGACCTCTGCCAAGTTAATTGGAGTCTTGTGGGGGGAAAAGCATAATATAGATGGCTTTGTCAGCTCCTCCCACCCACAATATATTCATTAACAATTCTATGCAAGCAACAGCTGTCATTTGACGTTTGGTTTTAAACGTCATTTTTCCTCATTTGACCAAGAACAGATTCACATGTGTGCAAGCCTTACATTTGCTGCTTCCAATGAGGTTCTGTAAATGATATCCTCTTACAATTGATCATTTTGAGTAAGTTTGCATGTAATATTGGTTCATAAACACAGAGGGGATACTACAGAGAGTTTTGGGATTTGACACAGAATGAATATAGAACGCTGTTTTCTTTTATTTTCCGAGTTTCAGAATGCGGCGATTCACATCAATGGAAAACAAAGCCGTCTCAGTTGCAATGTGCGATCCCTGCCCCTCATGTGAATGGAAAGTCAGACAAGGCTATTTTTGAGATATATTGCCTAACTTTTCGCAATTCAGCTGGAATCAAGTAAACACAGGGCCATCTTAACTTGTAGCACATATTTTGTGGTATTTCAGATGTGAAGAAAAACAATTGCAGGGCCGCCTTGAACACAGTGTGCAACTTTGGTTTTCAAATGACAGAACAGCAGAGTAGAGCCGTTCTGACTGCAGGTCATTTTCTCATTATTCAAACGACAGGGAAGCAAATGCAGAGCTATTCTTTGGGTGGCATTGTCCAATGCTTGCCTCACATGTGCCAGGAAGACAAAAGCACAGCCGTACTGGGGGCACTGTTTAAATGTAGTTTTAGGTAGAAGGGGATTACTGTAAGGGCCTTAAATGTACCCCACACTGTGTAGGTGACATTTGCTTACACCAGAAAGTCCCACAATGGTTTGAAAGAGCAGATTTGCGGTAAGTAAAGCCCATCTACCCCTTTTTTAAAATTATGGGCACATTCAAAATGTGTGCCAGCGTGCTGCTAAAGTAGTTGTTGTTTTACTCTTACTAATGGTACACCATTTGCCAATTTCAGAAGGATGAAAGGCTGGGCTGGTCCTGCTGAGATTTTAGCCTGTGTCCTTCAAACCTAACATAGTTGTCTCAGGCAAGCGCTTAACTTACTGAGCTACCTTATCCACCAGTTCCTAAGCACATATTGCTTGCCCCTCAGTTATTGCGGTTGTTGGGTGTCCTGACCCACGTTTGAGCTATCATGCTGCAACATTTGGTGCTGTGGGCTTAGAAAATCCAAGATGGCCAAAAAGCCCACATGTATGCCAGAATAGGAAAACTGTGCAGTACTGGCATGGAAAACATCATGATGGCCAGAACTTCCCAGAAAATGCACAGGGAAATGCATGAAGAATAGGCTGCTACCCATTTTTGCCTAGGTTGTGAGCACAGGAGGGCACTGCCTAAAACCACCATTGGGCTACCCACACAGTAGCCTGAAACCATTGGGGATGGCAATGCTGATTGCCAAAAGCAACCTAGAACTGTGGGGAATTCATTTTCTTAAATCCCAAAAATGGTTGCATTACCAGTACTCACCACTATCAGAAAGCCGGCGTTTTAAAACCACCAGACTTTTGTGTAAAACTGAACAAATGAAACAAAACCAGACCAAGGAAAGACTTGCTAAGAGGTGGATACAATGTAAAACTATACTCTGAAATGACTTGAAGGAAGTAATTATTTATTGTGTATGTAAAAATCGTAATAGACTTAAACTGGGGGACAAAAAGTGACATTTAGCTGAAACCTGGCTTAATGAAACTGAATTCTGCCTGACATCTACCCCCACAGGAGTTAAAACCTGCTCAGCCACTCTTCCCCTTGCCAAAAGGAGTTGTCACCTCTCTGATTAGATTAGGGGTGGAGCAGCTACAGGGAGTTGAACAAAGGCCTGTCCTTGGCCCAGGCAGATGGTTTATTGGGGGGATCGTAAATGGCTTCCTTTTGAACAAAGCCCTTCCTTTACTCAGGCAGAAGTTATATTGGGGGCGTCGTAAAAGTGGCTTCCTCTTGGCAGAAACGGGGAGGGGCAGCCCCTCTGAGGACAGGCTGAGCTTAAAGAAAGTGGATAGACTGGTTTCTCCACCATGTGACCTGGGAAGACACACCCCTGTTGGCCAGAATATGATTTTAAGAAAGATGTATAACTCATGGTGCGGACTTGTCAAAATTAGCTAAATGATACCATAATTCTTGTGATTTTTCTGCCCACATTTTAAGAGGTTTTAGGACCTGGTGGTATGATCTGGAGGGTTGCTAGCGGAAAATAGGGTTTCACTCCAAATGTCTGCATGTTAAAAATCTGACACTTCATCAATTAATGTCCATACTCCTTGCGCACATGTGTGTAAATTTGGGTAAATGTCCGATATTGCAAAACCAGTTACAAAGTGCAAAATGTTGCTATTTATGAATGCAAGCCCCCAGGAAGAGCAGAGTTTGAACAGAGTATACCTCATGTGATATGTGATGGGTGCATGTAATTTTAAACAACTGTGTATCTGTGCAATATGTATTTGAATCAAATATAGATTTGTGGGCAAACTGACCAGGGGAGGATCCTCTGACCCATAAAACCTACAACAACACTCTGACTCACATTTCCTTCCCCCAATCATGGGAGAGGGGAGAATAGGGCCAATGATAAGTAGAGAGGGGTAGGCTTTGCTAGGCCCAGGCACACACCCATTTTCAAAACACATAAAAAGAGACTGCTGGGACAGGTAGGGACATTCAAATCCAGTTGCTGCAACGCACTCTGCCGGACCACACAACATCCAGAAGATACCAGATCCAACACTTAGATTTTAAAACTCCAAAGATCTTGATTCAGAACTCAAAGCAAGGGCCTAAACCCACAAACTGAGAACTCTTCTCAGCAGGCCTCAGCATCCAGCAAACCTAACAGCGGTAGCAGCATCCAGGAGCCGTGCAGATCAGCGCTGTGTCCAGAGAAAGCTGTGCAGAAAGATCCAGGAGCTGTGCACAGATGCTGTACCCAGAGATCCAGGAGCCGGGCCAGGAGCAGTGTCAGACCAGACCAGCAGAGCAGAGACCAGACGCTGTGCGCAGAGACCGTCCGGGGCGAAACCAGAACCGAAGCCATCTTGACCCGATCCGTGAGACCTAGACCTTCCAAATACATTGTGAGTACAGCTAGGACGGTGTGAAACCAAATCTCTTAGTTTCCAGTGATATAATTCAATCTATTTAATCTAAGTAGAACTGCCTCCTAACTGTCACTTGTCAATTCTGCGGCCGCATAGCTGTCACCTGTCATTTTTAAAAGCTGTCACCTGTCAATTTGATTTACTTTAAATTCGAAAAACGACCTTTACAAAATCGTTCATATCTTTGGAACCCGTTTGGGCTCCTTATACTTTTGCCGTAATCGCAATTCACGCTTTCGCGAATTTTGCCGCGATTCGCGATTTGGTTAAAAATCCAGCCACGTGTGAAAACAGCAGCTTCCTTGCTTTCCCTTGCCAAAAATTTGTTTAACCTGCTAGTTACTCCTAGAGCATTGTTAAAGGGAGCCTGAGCTCATCCCAAGTATCTTTCACTCACCCTGAACCTCCTGAAGGGAATTAAAAGCATGTTCAGCATATTTCTCACTGCATTGTCACCATATTCAAAGCATTTTGCCTGTGTTTCAAAACTCCTATCTGTTGTATAAGCTGCTGGGGGGGAATTGAACTGAATTCTATTTGATTGCATTCCTCAGAACTGTGTGCTCTCATCTTCATCTCCTTACATTGCATAAAGGGGGGGGGGGTGAATTGTCCAAGAAAGTGATTACATTGTCTTTTGCTGAAATCCTATCAAGTTATTTTCTGTACTGCATTTTCATTCCACATTGCATCTATTTGAAACCATAAAAGTATTGTTGCTATTTTATCCATCCTATACCCACTCATCATTGATTATAAAGAAGTGTGCTAGTGCCAGACTATCCATTATTGATTACTGCTCAGATTAAGTGTGATATTCAATTATTAATTCATTATAAAAGTGTGATATATATATATATATATGTATATATATATATATATACTGTTTCATCTTTTTTCAAATAAACCGTTTAAACTTGCAAAACAGATCTACTTCTTGGCTCGGTGGGGTCAGGGGGATTCTAAGAGAGGGGTGTTATACAGGGGTTGTCATCCAGAATATGAACCTGGACATAAAGATATATCAATAAGGGTTTTTCATTCAGTATCCCAGGCTAGGCATTGACTTGGCTGTAGTGCTGGATTGAATCTTCTTACAAAGTGGGGGCTCGAGCCGGACGTCTGGGTTAGATCTATCACTTGTGCAGCTTAATACAGTGTGCTAACTGACGGGATACATACATCCGGTCGGATAACCACGCTGTTTTACGCTGTAAAGCACTCTTCAAAGGGACACTCTAAGGAAAAGGTCTGTTTTGCAAAAATAAAATACTAATTTCTGTAAGTCAGGACAGAGATCAATCTCTAGAATGACAACCTTGGTAGACAGGAAAATAGCGAGGGAGCACCTCTTACATAAGCTATTTGTGAGAGGTGAGTGGACTCACCAGGACCAAACGGTCTGGTTGCAGGCCATCGCGCAACAGGTCACTGAAACAGGGTCAGACATATGGAGAGATCAGGGTCCATTACATGTGGCCCTGAGTGAACTATATATGGCTCCTAAAGCCAAAGATGAACACAATAAGGTTGCCAGGATAGCGGCATACCTGTATCTATATATGGGAGACATGCAGGATAAATGTACTGAAAGCCATTATCTGGCGAATAAGCGACAGATGGCGTTAGAGAAGGTCCAATCTGACCTGGTCTCTTCTGAGCAGAGGCTGCAGGGGAGCCAGGAGTCAGAAAATGATAGTAGGCAGTATATCATTAAAATAAAAGAGGACATGGATAGACTGCAACAGGGGAAGGCTGATCAGGATACCAGATTTCTGGCCTTGCGGAAGGAGTACCAAGAAGGGTTGGACTCCCTTCTGCAGAGCCAGAAAAAGCTGGAGCAACAACTGGACTTCAACAGGGCATGCACAGAACAGGTAGCCACCCTGCAAATTCGATTAGACAGAGAGAAAGAGGAAAGCAATAAATTGATTCTGAAAGACCTGGATACCCAGGCAGAGTTTGATCAGGAGCACCAGAAAGCTGGTGCCTTCCAAAGGCAAAGGGACGACCTGGCGGCACAGATGCAGACTCTTAGTCAGGAAAGGGACACCTTAGGCCAGGAAGTCTGCCATTTAAAAAGGAAAATGGAAGAAAATCACCTGGCCCTCCAGGGACTGGGTGACCTCCAAAAAGAACACCAGAACTTGTTAGAGCACACCAGAAGGGTGGAGGAGGCTCTGGCAAGAAAGGAGCAGGCCAGTAGGGAAGGGACTCAGGAGGTAACCCTCCTGCAGCAAGGACTGGCCCAGTACTCCAGGACAGTACTCCAGGACCAATCAGGAGGCACAGAGAGAAAATGAGGCTCTCTGTCAGCACAATGATAGACTCCAACAACAGGTAGCGATGCAGGAGAGACTGATAGTCTAGTAAGGCCTTAACTGAGGAACTGAAAGCGCAGGCTCTTGCATTGCAATAGGGAGCAGGGGCGGATAGAGACCAGGTTCGCTGGGAGAGGGAGACTCCTGAGCATAACCTCAGGAGCCCTAGTACCAGAGGCCTTCATATCTCTCAGTCCCTGGACTCTGCCACCCCCATGTCCCCTCGCGCACATGAGCCCAGGGCCACTGGGTTGGCAGATTACTATCCAACCAGAAGTATGGGGCTCATAGGCCAGTACCTCCCAGGAATGGATGGGCGGGCATCTGGGTATGGGCACCCAAGCACAGTGCAATTTAGTGGGGAACCCCAGAAGAGTAGGCCCATTAAGGGCATCCTGAAAACTTCTGCCCAGTTAGGTCAGTGGGGGGGTACCCATCACATCCTGGCAGCAAGGAGGAATCTGAAGACTCCTCTGAATGGCGCAGGACACAGGAGACCAGGTCCCCACATTCTGCCAGGCATTCCCAGGCTCGCAGAATCCGGGAAAACCTGGAAGATCAGACAGGAACCTCTGGGAGCAGTGCCTCTGAGTCGGAGGATGAATGGACCAGGGTTACCCGAACCAAAAAGGCCAATAAGGCAAAAAGGGCCTTGCTCAAGGATCCATTGAAGCAAATAAAGGCAATAAGGAGTGTCATCACGCCTTATCATAAGAACGCCAAGTATTCCGTTTGGGAACACTTGGAGCTCTATGAGCAAATGATGGAGACTTTCCATTTGAAGGACAGCAGTAGCTGCATCCAGTACGTCAAATGGACATTCTCCCCAGAATACTCCAGTTTCTTTGCGGGGCTGGAGGACCAAAATCATTTAAGATGGTCCACCTATAAGGCGGCCATCTTGAAACATTTTTCTGTTCACAGAAATCCTCAAGAGGCTCGCAAGGCAGCCTACAATTTGCAATGTGGGGAGGATCAGGCCCCACAAGAGTTTGTGCAAGAATTAAAGCGTGCTTTTGCGCAGACCACCAG
This sequence comes from Ambystoma mexicanum, assembly GCF_040938575.1. NCBI lineage: Eukaryota > Metazoa > Chordata > Amphibia > Caudata > Ambystomatidae > Ambystoma > Ambystoma mexicanum. The sequence continues at coordinate 1,608,565,774 of NC_090932.1, forward strand.
AAGGGTGCGCACAGACAGCAAAGAGTTTGTCAATACATTTTTCCATGCTCTCCCTAAATATATAATGACCCAGCTTGTGAGAGATTTTCATGAGAAAAGATCTTTAGACTGGGTCATTGAACAGGCTACCCGGATCTATGAGGTGCAGAAGCCTATCGAAAATAAAAATAACGCGCCGAAAACCCCCAAAACCAACAGCACCCCTGCTGCTGCCAAGGTGGCAGAGGTAAAGGTTGCCCCTGTTTTAGATTTGGAGATGGGGGGGCCTAAAAACCTGCCTGCACCAAATAATTCACAGACCAGAAGGCCCTCGGGCCAGTCACCGACAGGGAGTCGAGGAGGTAGTCCCACAAATGGGGTCCCCCGCTCCCCTGACTATGTAAGTCCCCGCTACAAGGGAAACCGACCAATCCTGGGTTATGTGTGGACTCCTCCAGCCCAAGGGGGGGATCCGGCCAAGCACCTAACCCAGGGAACTTCCCTCCCAACTTCCCACACGAGGGCAGAAATTCTCCAAATCCTGGGCAGAACTTTTTCCCCAGGTATCCACCCAATTTCCAGCCCCAAAATCATCCATCCTTCTTTCCCCAATTCCCTGATCCCAGACAACCTAATCCGGGAGAGTGGAGGCCAAGGGTGGAGGGGTACCAAAATCTTCCCAACCAGGGGTACTACCAGAGAAGGGATAGCTACCCTTCCCGGGATCAGCCCAGGGGAGAAAATAGAGCCCCGTATCAGCCTGAGCAGGTTTCACAACTTGAGCGCCAGGTCCAAAATATGGCACGAGATCTGGGTCACAAACTGAGGGCTCAACAGAACCCTCAGATGAGCATGCCACCGCCGAATGCCCCAAACTCTGGACCTGGTACTCCAGAACAATGACGGGGGCAGCACCCCGATAACACATCGGTTCCCAGGGAGGAGGCACAAGGGGAAGGGGGGTGTAAAGCCTTGGAGGAAGCTTCCTTCCCAACTTGTAAACAACCCCTGGAAAACCAGGAACCGGAAACAAAATCTCCTACCCCTGAAAGCCTGCCTCCCAAGGAGCAGAGGGGGGTAGGAGAAACAAAGGACCCAAACAGACCCACTTTGTGGAGGAGGTACAGATCTTCCATTTTGAGGGAGAGGGATCCTCAGAAGATCCCGGGAAAAGGATCTTCTCCTTCAGAGATGGGGGAACTCCTCCCAAAGAAAAATGGGTCCCAAGGGATTCCAATCCAGACTGGGGAGATATGGAGACTGGGCTACCGCCGCCCATCATCTCATCCCAGAACCCACAATACCAAAATCCCCTGGTTCAAACCCATCCTGGTGATTGCCTCCAAAAAGGGGGGGGCGGCCTGGAAACGGAACCAGGGGAACCCACAATGGCTCTGATCTCCAGTTGCCAACTTTTTCCTTCAGATTCCCAAGACTCTCCACAGAATTCTGCCCAAATCTCTTCTCTAGCAATGTCCAAAACCAGAAAGTTAGCCCACCAGTTGTCCAAAAATGTGCATTATCTGTGCCCCCTTGAGGAGAAGGAGGGAAGATACTATGCCCCGGTACAAGTACAGGGGCAGGGTACAATTTTGGCACTGGTGGACACTGGATCCCAAGCTACCCTTCTGTCCAAAAGGGCCTTTGAGGAACTAAATGCAGGAAGGGGGGAGAATTACCAAATTCCTCTCACCTCTCTTCCTGGACAAGTGCAGAACTTTGACAGGAAGGAAATTCCCGTTGAGGGGACTGCAGACTTGGACATTAAAATTGGGCGACACAAGGTGAAACACCCGGTCATAGTAGTGACTCCAGAGGGCCCTTGTTTACTCCTGAGAAGGTTGTCACCCCTAATAGATTGTGTAAACAAAGTCCTCTGGACCCAGACTAGCCGACCAATAAAATTAAAACAGAGTGTCAACCATGTTAGTTTAAACGGCACCTGCCACATGGTTGAACAAAAATCTGACCAAGTAGAATTTCGCTTCCAGAACAACCAAACTCCAGACGTGACAGTAATAGCAGTAGGACAACAGACTGGTGATGGGGGGGTCCTCTCTATTTCTGAAAATCAACCTTCCTTCCAGTTTAAGGTGGTATTCCACACTGGAAGGAAACACTCTGAAATTCTTCACCAATCCACAATCATAAACTCCCACTCCTATAGTCCAGAAAGATGTGAAATCAGCTCAGAGCCTGGCTGATATTCAGCAAATTGGAGAGCAGTTGTTCATCCCTGTTCAGTTAAATGATGGGAAGGACTCTGTTCTCGTTCGAGTGTGTGTGAACAACGGTAAGAGCTTCATCAGCGAAGCCATGTTCCGCCAACTCCCAAAAGATCCAGCCATTCCCACAGTCAAACTGATAGACGAATGGGAAATAGACCTGGAAGCACCTAATTCCAAACATCTCCTGCCAAGCAGGTGTATGCTCAAAATCTCCATTGGCAACAAGAGCATAGTCCATAATTGTTGGGTTGTGCGAGACGCCACCGCCGCCTTTTACTTAGGCAGTGACATTCTCAATCGCTTTGCCATTAGTTTGGACCTAATGAACTTCAAAGCTTGGTCCCGATTAGCGGATAATCCCATGGGCTTTGATGATCCAGAAAAAGCATTTAGGTCAGCTCAATTGCTACCTTATGCAGTTGAAATTCAGATTAAAGAGGAAGTCACCATCCCAGAAAGGACCCGACAATTCTCCCTGGAAGTGAAAGCTAAAAGAGGACAACATTTGAAAAACCCTCATGCTTACATACATCTAAACGCTTCTCTCCAACAGCAAGGGTTAGGGGTAAACCCAACACCATTAGTCAACATAGAACATAACACCATTCCAATAGAGGTGGATAACAGCGACTTAAAGAGTATTACTCTAGCCGCAGGCACCATTATTGGAATGGCGGTTGATGACCGACATTTCTCCATTGATTTAGGAAATGAACTGTTAGGACCAATCCCCAAGGACTGTTTTGACAGTGACAGTGAGGACAATACAACACCAGACAGGAATTTCACCCGGCATGGGGGGGACTTCTTGGTGTACACTTCTTGCCCTTATGTTAAGGAAGATGTGACTTGTGACTTCAGGAGGGATGAGGTGATTTTCCAGGTCCATGAGGGCTGCCTTTCCCACCTGAAGCCTCCAGTCCAAATCAGCACTCTGACCAGGGACCTCTCCACCCAGCTGGAGGAGGCCGCTGAGATAGCCAAACCAGAAGTCTTTCCAGGCTTCAGGCAGATGGTGGAAGAGAGAGTCAACCTAGCTGATGCCTGTGTGACTCTGGAACAGAAGCAAAAGTTGAAACAAGTTTTCTTGGATTTCCAAGATCTCTTTGCGGTAGACTCATATGACTGTGGTCGCACCGACATCCACACCACAACAATTCCCACAGACCCTGGAATGACTCCAGTGTTTGTGAAGCAATATCGTTTGCCTCTCGCATCCATGGAGTCCCTTACTGAAATAATTAAGAACCTTGAGTCCCGGGGAATAATTCGTCCAATACACAGCACCTTCAATAATCCGGTGCTGGGAATATTGAAGCCAAACGGCCAGTGGAGACTCTGCGCCGACCTCAGGGAGCTCAACAAATGGGTCCATACTTCCCGATGGCCTCTGCCCTACATTGACCAAGGGCTGGCCCAGATCCAGGGGTCACAGGTATTCACTGCAATAGACCTGACCAATGGATACTGGACTGTGCCTGTCAGTAGGGAGGGCCAATACAAGCTGGCTTTTACCTTTTGGGGGCCAGCAGTACACATGGACCCGGACTCCCTTCGGATACCTCAACTCCGGCAATTAATTCAACATTTCCCTACACAAGACCATGCCTGACCTGGGTGCAAGGGGTAACCTGGCTTATGTAGATGATGTCCTCATCAAAAGGTCATCTGTGGAGTAACACATAGCGGAGATCCGTTATGTTCTGACCCAGTTAAGGGCCGCCGGAGCAAAACTTTCCTTTCAGAAAGCACAGTGGTGTAGAACCCGTGTTAATTTCTTGGGGCATGAGATTACTCCTCAGGGTCTCTGTCCACAGGAAAAGAAAGTGGAAGCACTTCAGAAACTGAAAGACCCCACAACTCTGCGGGAACTAAAGAGCCTCCTTGGACTGACTAATTACAGCAGAAAGTTCATTGAGGGCTACGCAGAGATCACCAGACCCCTGATTCATCTCCTGAAGGGGGGGGGGGGGGGGTCAAGTGGGAATGGGGTCCAGAACAAGCCGAGGCAGTAAGACAACTCAAAAGAAGCCTCTCACAAGCACCCTGCCTAGCTTACCCTGTCAGAAACAAGGAGTTCTTCCTGGAGACAGGGTTCTCTAATACGTGCTTGACGGCAGTATTATACCAAAAGCATGACAAGGTCAATAAAGTAATCTCCTATGCGAGCAAAACTTTATCCTCTGTGGAGGAAAAATTCAACGATTGTGAGAAGGCACTCCTGGCAACGGTGTGGGCATTGAAGAATTACCGCCCGTTTATCCATGGGGAACACATCATAGTGGAGTCTCCACACCAGCCTCTGCAATATCTCCAAAGTGACAGAATCCGGGCCGGAAATGTGAGTAATTCCCGAATTACTTCCTGGATTCTGTCAATGCAAGGCTTTCCTGTGGAGGTCAGATATGGCCAAAACAAGAAGAGTCCCCTCACGCAAGGTCTGGCTGACTTGCATGATTGTGCCGGAGAAAGCTGTCTCGAGGACAAAAGTCTAAAAATCCAGGACAACACGGAGGCATATCTTAATTCCCCACACAAAGTCTTTGAAGAAGACCAGTGTAAGGGAATGCCCACTGTCTATGTGGATGGATGCTCTTACCATGTTGACAACGACGGGGAGAAAGAACTGGTGGCTGGCGTAGGGAATTCATGGGTGAAGGAGTTCCCAGAACCCTCACTGCTGTCCAGCATCAACTCCACGAACTGGTCATAATCACAGATTCAGATTATGTACGGAACGGGTTCGTGGAGCACCTGGTCAACTGGAAAACCAGAGGCATGTTATGCGCTAATAACAAACCCCTGAAACATGGGAAGTTAATCCAAAACATTGATGATCTGGTCACATCGAATGGGATGACCATCTACTGGAAAAAGATCAAGGGTCATTCCAAAGTAGAGCGACCAGACAAAACTGGAAATGACTTAGCTGATCAGCTGGCCAAAACCGGGGCCATCCAAGGGGATCTAATCGAAATAGAGTCCCTGTTGGGGGAAATCCAGGTCACTGCTATCACTATGTCCCAGACAAATGCTCACAATGATCTTTCAACTGCACAATGGAGTAAGGAGACCCCTGATGCTGATTTAATTACAGCTCAGAAGGGGGATCCAATTATTGGTAAGTTTTACCAACACCTTGAGGACCCTGAGAACTTTCCCCTGACGGATACCGATTACATTGGGAAAGAGGACCTAAGAGTGTTGATGAAATGTCCAAAAATGTTCCGAATCCAAGACGGTTTGCTGGTAAGAAAATCCAAAGCTGGCCACGATCAGTGGGTGGTTCCTACCTCATTCCGAAGCCTGATGTTAAGTCACGCCCATGATGCGGCCACCACCGGTCATAGGGGGTTTCACACAACACTGGAAATCTTAAGAGAGGTTGCATACTGGCCACACATGGGGCAGGACCTCGACCAATACTTGAAGGGGTGTCTTGTGTGTGCACAATTTCAGCCATCATCTCTCACACACCGGGCACCTCTCCAAAAGAGGGGAATGACACTGCCATGGTCAGATTTGCAAATCGACTTTGTAGGCCCTGTGATTCGCTCGTCTAGAGGAAACAAGTACATGTTGACCGTTACATGCTTGTTTACCAAGTGGGTGGAATGTCTCCCAGCCCCAAACTGCAAGGCAGAAACTGCAGCTGCCCTGATGATTAACCACATCTTTTCCCGTTTTGGTCTACCTCAAAGGATTGAGTCAGACAGGGGTAGCCACTTCACCAGTGAAGTAATGACAAAGATGTGGGAGATACTGGGGGTCAAGAGGAAGTTACATATTGCTTACCGGCCAGCTTCTTCTGGGGCAGTAGAGAGATATAACCGAACCATTGTGAGCGTATTAAAGAAGTTTGTGGCAGATTCTGGGCCAAGTTGGGATATCCGATTACCTCTAGTCCTAATGGCCATCAGATCTACCCCTTCATCTGCAACCAAAATGTCACCATTTGAGTTGATGACTGGACGCAAGATGGTGCTTCCCCAGCATTTGCTCTACAGAACCCAAGAGCAAACGTTGATAAATGCCTCCACAACTCATGAGTATGTGGAGAATTTAAGGAAACACCTTCAACATGCTTTTGCCTATGCTCAGCGGAATCTAGAAAGATCAGCTGAGAGTATGAAGATCCACTATGACCTCAAAACTTCCCGGAAGGAATATCAGGTGGGGGACCGGGTCTATTTATACAACTTCCAAAGAAACCAGGCAAGACAGCGCAAATATTTGCCTACATGGAAGGGACCCTTTGAGATTACAGACAAGATCTCCCCTGTGGCCTACAAGATCCGCATCCCCAAAGGCGGTTGGGCAGAGGGGGAAGACAAGTGGGTCCACGTCAACCAGTTGAAGTGTTGCCATCCCAGGCACACTTTGCAGCAACTGGAGGAGTCCTCTGTAATCCCAGAGGGTACCGCTCCAGAGTAATTCAATTCCAACCCTAAAATATCCTACATATAACCTATCAAATTCTGTGTTTCTCAAGTTTGTGTTCCTGTCGCTTAATTTAAAAAAATGTGCATGTTCATATCTGTTGAGTTCTAAAATATATATGCCACCCTACTATATCAATGGTGGGGGAGAAATGTCCATGAATAGGTATTGCCGCTTTTCCTTTGTCGTCCTAGGAGAAAGAAGGAGAAAGAAAACCTGGAGACTGGCCAGGGAGGACGACCTGGAGACCGGGAGCAGAGACCCAAGGGGCCCGGGGTACCGCCCAATATTCCCATCAGGACCGGCGAGGAGAACCGATCGATCAGTACCGGATGGAGTAAAAGATGCTGAACTGTGCCATTTGCAGAATTGGAAGAAGATTATGCGGACATACCAGTGCGTGGGTCATAACCTTCTGTGCACCCGACTCCCCATCGACTCAAATTCAAAGTGCAGTCGCGTGGGGGGGCTTTGTTGGGTGTCCTGACCCACGTTTGAGCAACATTTGGTGCTGTGGGCTTAGAAAATCCAAGATGGCCAAAAAGCCCACATGTACGCCAGAATAGGAAAACTGTGCAGTACTGGCATGGAAAACATCATGATGGCCAGAAATTCCCAGAAAATGCACTGGGGAATGCATGAAGAATAGGCTGCCACCCATTTTTGCCTAGGTTGTGTGCACAGGAGGGCACTGCCTAAAACCACCATTGGGCTACCCACACAGTAGCCTGAAACCATTGGGAATGGCAATGCTGATTGCCAAAAGCAACCTAGAACAGTGGGGAATTCATTTTCTTAAATCCCAAAAATGGTTGCATTACCAGTACTCACCACTATCAGAAAGCCGGCGTTTTAAAACCACCAGACCTTTGTGTAAAACTGAACAAATGAAACAAAACCAGACCAAGGAAAGACTTGCTAAGAGGTGGATACAATGTAAAACTATACTCTGAAATGACTTGAAGGAAGTAATTATTTAATGTGTATGTAAAAATCGTAATATACTTAAACTGGGGGACAAAAAGTGACATTTAGCTGAAACCTGGCTTAATGAAACTGAATTCTGCCTGACATCTACCCCCACAGGAGTTAAAACCTGCTCAGCCACACTTCCCCTTGCCAAAAGGAGTTGTCACCTCTGTGATTAGATTAGGGGTGGAGCAGTGCAGGGAGTTGAACAAAGGCCTGTCCTGGGCCCAGGCAGATGGTTTATTGGGGGGGATCGTAAATGGCTTCCTTTTGAACAAAGCCCTTCCTTGACTCAGGCAGAAGTTATATTGGGGGTGTCGTAAAAGTGGCTTCCTCTTGGCAGAAACGGGGAAGGGCAGCCCCTCTGAGGACAGGCTGAGCTTAAAGAAAGTGGATAGACTGGTTTCTCCACCATGTGACCTGGGAAGACACACCCCTGTTGGCCAGAATATGATTTTAAGAAAGATGTATAACTCATGGTGCGGACTTGTCAAAATTAGCTAAATGATACCATAATTCTTGTGATTTTTCTGCCCACATTTTAAGAGGTTTTAGGACCTGGTGGTATGATCTGGGGGGTTGCTAGCGGAAAATAGGGTTTCACTCCAAATGTCTGCATGCTAAAAATCGGACACTTCATCAATTAATGTCCATACTCCTTGCGCACATGTGTGTAAATTTGGGTAAATGTCCGATATTGCAAAACCAGTTACAAAGTGCAAAATGTTGCCATTTCTGAATGCAAGCCCCCAGGAAGAGCAGAGTTTGAACAGAGTATACCTCATGTGATATGTGATGGGTGCATGTAATTTTAAACAACTGTGTATCTGTGCAATATGTATTTGAATCAAATATAGATTTGTGGGCAAACTGACCAGGGGAGGATCCTCTGACCCATAAAACCTACAGCAACACTCTGACTCACATTTCCTTCCCCAATCATGGGAGAGGGGAGAATTGGGCCAATGACAAGTAGAGAGGGGTAGGCTTTGCTAGGCCCAGGCACACACCCATTTTCAAAACACATAAAAAGAGACTGCTGGGACAGGTAGGGGCATTCAAATCCAGTTGCTGCAACGCGCTCTGCCGGACCACACAACATCCAGAAGATACCAGATCCAACACTTAGATTTTAAAACTCCAAAGAACTTGATTCAGAACTCAAAGCAAGGGCCTAAACTCACAAACTGAGAACTCTTCTCAGCATGCCTCAGCATCCAGCAAACCTAACAGCGGTAGCAGCATCCAGGAGCCGTGCAGATCAGCGCTGTGTCCAGAGAAAGCTGTGCAGAAAGATCCTGGAGCTGTGCACAGATGCTGTACCCAGAGATCCAGGAGCCGGGCCAGGAGCAGTGTCAGACCAGACCAGCAGAGCAGAGACCAGACGCTGTGCGCAGAGACCGTCCGGGGCGAAACCGAAGCCATCTTGACCCGATCCGTGAGACCTAGACCTTCCAAATACATTGTGAGTACAGCTAGGACGGTGTGAAACCAAATCTCTTAGTTTCCAGTGATATAATTCAATCTATTTAATCTAAGTAGAACTGCCTCCTAACTGTCACTTGTCAATTCTGCAGCCGCATAGCTGTCACCTGTCATTTTTAAAAGCTGTCACCTGTCAATTTGAGTTACTTTTAATTCGAAAAACGACCTTTACAAAATCGTTCATATCTTTGGAACCGTTTGGGCTAGAAACTTGGTCCAACTTTCCTCTGAAAGCTCAGAATCTTAGCTTTTCAACGAACCTAGAACCGCCTTGCTTCTCCTTATACTTTTGCCGTAATCGCGATTCACGCTTTCGCGAATTTTGCAGCGATTCGCGATTTGGTTAAAAATCCAGCCACGTGTGAAAACAGCAGCTTCCTTGCTTTCCCTTGCCAAAAATTCGTTTAACCTGCTAGTTACTCCTAGAGCATTGTTAAAGGGAGCCTGAGCTCATCCCAAGTATCTTTCACTCACCCTGAACCTCCTGACGGGAATTAAAAGCATTTTCAGCATATTTCTCACTGCATTGTCACCATATTCAAAGCATTTTGCCTGTGTTTCAAAACTCCTATCGCTTGTATAAGCTGATGGGGGGGAATCAAACTGAATTCTATTTGATTGCATTCCTAAGAACTGTTTGCTCTCATCTTCATCTCCTTACATTGCATAAAGGGGGGGGGTGAATTGTCCAAGAAAGTGATTGCATTGTCTTTTGCTGAAATCCTATCAAGTTATTTTCTGTACTGCATTTTCATTCCACATTGCATCTTTTTGAAACCATAAAAGTATTGCTATCTTATCCATCCTATACCCACTCATCATTGATTTATAAAGAAGTGTGCTAGTGCCAGACTATCCATTATTGATTACTGCTCAGATTAAGTGTGATATGCAATTATTAATTCATTATAAAAGTGTGATATATATATGTACTGTTTAATTTTTTTTCAAATAAACCTTTTAAACTTGCAAAACAGATCTACTTCTTGGCTCAGTGGGGTCAGGGGGATTCTAAGAGAGGGGTGTTATACAGGGGTTGCCATCCAGAATATGAACCTGGACATAAAGATATATCAATAAGGGTTTTTCATTCAGTATCCCAGGCTAGGCATTGACTTGGCTGTAGTGCTGGATTGAATCTTCTTACACGGTAGTTGACCTGTTGATCACGTATTGTGCTACAGAATACCTGCCTTTTGGCCTCTGTCATTGACTGCCTGTGCATTAATAACCGCATGCTTAATGCCCGTTCAGAAATTACAGTAATTGGGCTAAGTGACATTGCCCAGTGCCCCAGGTGCCTGCTGTGTGTGCAGTACTTTTCCACAGGCGACTTGTGCTACAGAATGCCTGGCCAATGGCTAATGTGCACCTAATGCCCACCTATTCATTAGTTGGTCACAGAAGATGGGTTCACCGGTTACATGGCATGCCATGCCTGCCCATCATTTGCTGAAATTGCTTTGCGTAGATCAGAAGGCATGGCCATCATACTGTTTTCCATCTGTTACTCTGCCATGGAAGCCCTGCCCATCCATTATTCTGCTACCTTATGTGTGACTCCCAATCTGTGCCACAGTCCATATTCTTGGTTGTGAGTGTTTAGACTCTCGTACTAAAGACGCTCTTAAGGTCCCCGGCTGCAAATCTCAGGCCCTGGGACTGTGAAAAAGAAAACTGCAGACCTATAAAATAGCCAATAAGAACAGAGAGAAACTGTCTGCCCAGGGCACTGAGCACTTCAGCTAATTCAAGTGGGCATTGGTGGTGTCCGGGCCTCACATGCTTCCTTTGTTTTTCAGGTGCCATTGTGGATAAGGTTGTGACCGAGACAAACCCTTCCACCTGTCTGGAGCTGGGCACGTACTGTGGGTATTCCGCAGTAAGGGTTTCACGGCTCCTGAAGTCTGGCGCCCAGCTTTTAACCATTGAAAACTGCCCGCCTCATGCTGCCATCGCCCAACAGATGGTCGACTTTGCTGGTGTGCAGGACAAAGTAAGTACGTACCTGCAGGATAGGTCCGTCTCAAGTCGAGGGAGCATGCGGGTGGATGGTGTCCCCCCTCCCCTTTTTTTCAGAGGGCACCTTGATATACTAATTTCTGGTGACACCACATTCAATTGGTATGTTAATGAGTTCCCCACGGACTTGACCCCTGATGCAAGCCCCATTTGTCCCAGACCATGCAGAGGTTGAAGCCCGCCAGAGGGTCTCCTGATTTTCCAACAGACTAGTTCCAATCTGTGAGAAGAGAAAGGTGAAGCAGTGGCACGGTGCTGGATACCAGTAAGCATGGTGGGTAGAATGGCATAGATGAGATTGCGGTGAAGCTTCTCAAGACCCTCCTTTTCTCTTCCTCCTTCCCTCCACCGTGCTAATGTCCCCCTCTTCCTCTTTTTGACTGGCTGCCTGGTCCCTTCAGACCTTTACACGGCACCAGCCCCTCCACGACCAGTCTACCCCTGCACTTGGTCTCCCCTGACCCCCACCCCTTACTTGCACTTGCCCTACCGGGCTCCCTCCCCCTGCCCCGGCTGGGCCTGCACCCCTTGAGCCCATCCAGTCCGTTCCTCGCGCTTTGCTCGTGGACCTTCTTTCCATCGCACTCTCTGCAGTCCCCTGGCACTTGGCCACCTGGTCTCCTCTTAGCACTCGCCTAACCCATGGGCCGTCACCGTTAGCCCCCCTGCTATTGTGCGCTCGCCATTGCTCCAACCTGCACTTCTTCCCACCTTCGCATTAGCGCATTCCGCTCTTACCGGCATTCCCCGTCCCCTCTTCCCCCACACTTCTTGTTACTGCACTTGCACGATCCGTATGACACAAGGCTTGGTAGGACCGGTTTTGTTTTCTTCATCCCTGTTCCCTCCTCCCCCTTTGTCACGTTGCACCTTGAAACACCATTTGCTGTATAGGCGCATTATAAATACCCAATGAATAAAGAGCATGACTTATACTAGGAAGCATTCTCATGCCCTGGCCCTCCCAATCAATAAGAGGTAACAATTGACCCCCAAGAATAACCCGTGTTCAGTATGTGCTGCCTGGAGCTGAGGTGTCTCCATTAAAGTGACTGACCCCTGCTCGTAAACTGAATAAGCGCCCCACTGAGACATTAAAAAGGGAAGAAGGCCTAACTGAGGAGCTTTAGGCAAATAAATGAAACCTTGGAATGTTGGATTAATTTTGTAATGCTTGTGTTGCGCTAAACTGGATGTTATATGGTTAACCACACTGTTTTAATTTTAAGTGTTGTTCTTCAGTGGTCTGTCCCCCAAATCCATAAGAAACGACATGCTCCACAAAGGTCCAATTTAATAAAAACAGTTACCTCTTGTAAAGGACAGAGTAATTTGTTACTTAAATGCAGCGAATGTCCATTAGCACCCAGGGCGGGGGGAGCAACAAATCGGGTTGCTTGGATCGTGGGCTGAGTCCCACTATACAAGCCTGCCTTCCAAGCAACCTCACGGCTGCTTCCCCTGCCCTGCCATCTTCCCTCCACCCTCAGTTCCCTTAAAGTCCAATTTCCTGTCCCCCCCACCTCCACTTACCTGATGGCAGTGGCGGTAGTCGTGCTGCCGCTTTGTCTTCCTTCTTTTGGCCACCATGGAAATGGGAGAGGGGCTCCGCTGGGAGCCCTGTGGCAGCCATCTTGAGAAAGTAATTTGTATGAATGAATGGGACCCCGCGATGCGTGCCGTTAATTCATTCATAGGATACTGCCATCAGCACCGCAGGTTGCCGGATTGGCAACCTGGTGTGGTAATAGCAATAATCACCCATTCCACAGGCTGGAACGTGTGATAACAGCACCGGGTACCCTCGTTAAAGGCCCTTGTGTATCTGTAGTACGCTTGATTATTATTATATTAAAGCAACAAATGCCCATTAGTCTATGGTGAGATAATTCATTCTGCGCTAAAGACCTAGAGATCACCAATTTAATCCTCACCAAAAATGATGCTTCAGCATCAGAACTGGTGGGTTTTATACAACCTCTCTGAAGGCTTTAATCCTTGTAGTTCTTACATATTTGTAATTCCCCATCGAGAGGAGCGTCCGTCTTTCTATTGAATATACTTTTCCAAGTAGAAGATTCATTTCACTTCTATATTTCCACTGCGGTGATCACTGATGACTTTATTTATGGCTGAGTGCATTGTCCAACCTGACCTGGTCCTTAGTCCCAATGAAAGTTTCTTCAATACTCTTACTTAAATGTTTCCTGTAGAAGGGGTGAGGGCCGCTGGAGGGACACGAGAGGTATAGGGGGGTAGAGCAGGGCAGTATGGACTGCCTCAAGAATTACTGCATTTTCCAATTTTTGCAGGTCAAGGTTCTTCAAGGTGCATCCCAGGAGATAATCCCAAAACTCAAGAAGGAGCACGGGGTGGACACGCTGGATTTTGTGTTTATTGACCACTGGGGCAAGGGATATGCCCCGGACACCAAGCTGCTGGAGGTAAGCTGGAGACTATTCTAGTAAGTGTTGTCTCTCATTGCATTATGCATGTGTCATGTGCATGTTCCTGTGGTTTTGGGTCTTGGCCGACCTCCTGCAGAACCGTATATGCTGGTACATATATATTTATTATATAGTGGGGTGATACTTTCCCACAAATACTTGCACAAAAGTGAAACAAAAAAAATCAGACGTATCAATTGTAATCAAACATGGAGCTTCAGCACATGGACCATACCAACCAACTACTGGCCGATTACAACAGTCCCGCTCCTACTTAAAATTTTAGATCTTGCAGACTACCTGCAGGTTCAGCAATTCCTGGAGGACAACAAAATCCTAGGGATGTGCCAATCCGGTTTGCGCCCAGGACACGGCTAGGATTCTGCACTTCTAGACCTCAAGAACCAGCTAGACGAGATTACGGACAAAGGAAACAGAGCCCTGATCCTGCTCCTAGCTCTATCTGCAGCTTTTGATCTGGTCAACCACCAACTCCTCTACCAATACCTCACTACCCACGCCAACTTCTCCCCGCCAGTCATTGCCTGGGTTACCTCCTTTCTGGAAGGCAGAATCATGAGTCTTCTCAGACACAGCCAATGCTTCTCCCTCCTCCATCACCTGTGGTATCCCCCAAGGCTCCTGCATCACCCCCACCCTCTACAACATCTTCAACAGGCCCCTATTCAACATTTTAGACCCCCTATGCATAGCCTACACCGACTATGTCGATGACACACAAATCCTTATCGCCCTCTCCGTTAACTACCTAGAAGATTCCAATACTCTCAACAACATCTACTCCACAATCCAGTCATGGATGGCAGAAAACCACCTTTGTCTAAACAGCGACAAGACTGAAATTCTAATTGTCAGCTCTCCCTATGCCCGTAAGTCTCTGAATTCTCAGTACACCTCTTTCAAATCGACCAGTGTGTGATTCCAGTCTCACAAACAGTAAAGACACATAGTGTCCACCTTGATGCCTCTCTAACTTTATCCAGAAAAGTGAGCGCTATTGCATCCTCGGCAGCTTACGCAACCATTGCCCAGGCTGTTATTGGATCAAAGTTAGACTGCTGTAACGTCCTATTTACAGGCATTTCCGTTAGCAATATCAGAAAACTGCAAATCATTCAAAATAATGCCTTGAGATCAGCCCTGAACATCCCAAAAAGGGAACACATCACCAATGCCGGAAGGGAAGCTCACTGGCTGCCCATGAAGGGAAATATCCACTTCAAAGCCTTGTCCATTGCACACAAGTACCTCGCTAGAACAGCGCCTCCTTGACTCGCACAAATAATTTCTAAAGCACATTCCCTTAGACCTACCAGGAACCCTTACTTGGACAGACTGCTAGTGCCAAAAGTGAGAAGATCTAAAGCGGGAGGCTCTAACTTCCCCTACTGCGCTGCCAAACTCTGGAATGACTTTCCCCGCCTCTCCGGGGGCTGAGAAGTCCTACTGGGTCTTTCGCAAAGCCCTCAAAACCCAGCTCTTCTCCTAATCTCCCACCCTGACCACCCAGTCAACTACTCCTTGACACCCGACCATGTTATGCTCGGCCTGACCTGTATGTATGTAACACTTCACTGTGCAACCAATGTAACCTCACGTATTGCTCCTTGTCTGTCCACCTATACCTTACTGTCTGACTAATTGTGTTTCACCCACATGTACCTGACTTGTACGTGCAACAGTGCCTCAATGCCTCTAGGTTGTATGTGCGCTTTACAAATGAAATAAATAAATAAAGGTACCAATGCAAAATTAGTTAAAGGACATTTTTTGTAGACCATCTTTCCCAGTTTACAGCCTCCTGGGTTTCAAAGCTAAACCCCCCTTCTGTGTTTCAACAGCAGAGCTTGAGCTCAAGAAAGTTCATATGTGGGAAGTTAAAATTAAGACTCCACCCCCACCAACTCACAAACAAATGACACCAGATCTCTAATGCAACTCATCGTATGCACGTAACCTTTGCCCTCACTACTGTAACTGTAGCCCCAACCACTGGGGGTTGTGCATCTGCAATTTCGGAGCAATTGTAAAATTATTTTCATCCAGACAAACAACAGAGATTTTTAATGTCGGGGCATGGAGGGACTCCCATAACCTGATCCGCTTGTTATTTGACTATCGCTTTGCAGTCATAGGGAGCATAGAAACAAGGGAGTGGGGATCTAAGAGGGGAGGTACCCTTGTTTCGATGCTTCTTATCATTGTAAAGCACTCCATTGCTTCCCGAAGCGAGGTCCGAGCTCAATAAATACCTTAATAGTAGTGATTACACCTTGAGTAAAGGCTGCGAGTGCACTGTGAGTGGAAGCCTGAACAAATCCATTGAGTGCACTGTGAATGATGGAGCCTTGAGTGAATGCTCTGAGTGGAAACCTGATTGAATGCTATACGTGCACTTTGAAAGATGAAACCTTGAGTGAGTGCTGTGAGTGCACTGTGAATGATGAAACTTTGAGTGAAAGCTTCAGTGAACGCTGTGATTGTACTGTGAATCATGGAGGCTTGAGTGAATGCTGGGAGTGCATTGTACATGGTGGAGCATTGCGTGAGTGCTGTAAGTGCAACGTGAATGATGAAAGATTGAGTGGAAGCTTCAGTGAATGCTGTGAGTGTACTGTGAATGATGGAGCCTTGAGTAAATGCTGTGAGTGGAACCTTGAGTGAATTTCAGCAAGAGTGTGGGAGCCCCTCTACTGATATGATATGATAGGTTATTTATAACACGCTTAATACCCAGAGGTTTCTAAGAGTAGACCCGGGGATTTAACCTGTGTTACTCTGTGTCGTCTTGCTTCCAAGGCGAGCACGTTGCCACTAAGCTATCCTCCCGAGACTGAGAACAGACATGGGTCAAATACCTGTTCTATGGAATGTGTTCCAATCAGTGGGTCTAAGACCACGTTTTAGCTCACTGCACCCTTCACAGAGGAGAAATATCCATTTGCATATCAGTCTTTGTCTCACCCACAAGGGCAGTCCAGCACCAAAATGCTAGGCATTTCTTCTCTGAACAAGAGTACTGTGATGAATCGAGGGATTCAGTTACTTCTCCTCAGGAGTGAGCCCTTCCTTTTGAGGCTAGGGAGGTGAGCCTGCTATGCAACATTCCCCCTTGGGGTGGCAGTAAGCGGGTCCTCACAGGGAGAGACTCCCCTCCTGGGGACAAGCATTCCCGTTCCAATGAGGAACTCTCTTTGCATTACACTCAGAAACACTCAGAAACACCCTAAGGCTTTATCAGTTGACCAGAATCCTCCTAAGTTTCTGCCTGATACGGAGACGAGTAAACACCTAAAGAAAGAATACAGAATTGCCTGACACTGGGGTGAAGAAAGCCAAAGGAGTTGTGCTGAGCCTAAGTCTGACACAAAGAAAGGACTGCTACTGGAAACTGGGGAAGCTCCATAGCAGCATCATGAAAGAGGGAGGAGCAAGAGAACCTGAGAAAGACACTGGAATTCCAAGCCAGCTGGATGGATGCTGGTAACGGGGTGAGGACGCTGTTGTCTGTGCAGGTGTCCAACTAGAACCCATTAGTGCCCGGGCTGCACTGTGAGAGGGGCAGATGCGAGGGAGTTTGCCAAACAAGGGACCGTCCCTGACATTTCAGAAACAAGCACGGAGGAGAGACGCCGTGGGTGAGAAGTGCCCGAGCCATGACAGGACACAGAGAGAGTACTCGCCTGGAGGTGGCTGGGAAGGAAATGGAAAGACCACACCTATCCACACCGAGACCACAAAGGGAGAAAGACACAGAAGCCTGTCGGAGAGAGGAAATAAACCAAATGCAACAGCCATTCTGGCGAACCATGGAGGAACACCAAAGGTGAGTGCCGACCCAGTGACGCAGCCGTATTACACTAAAGGTAACGGTGAGAGTTGGAGACCTGGGTGACTAGGCACATCTAATGATAATATCCCTCATAAAAATAACAGAGCAAATATAAAGATTCAAGTCAGCCTACTCGTCCCAGCGAGTGTGAATACATTCAGAAGAGTGAGAATCACAAAGGAACTCTGCCTACTCACCCCAGTGAATGTGAATACATTCAGAAGAGTGAGAATCACAAGCAGACTCAGCCTACTCATCCCAGTGAGGGTGAATACATTCAGAAGAGTGAGAATCACAAAGGAACTCGGCCTATTTGTCACAGTGAGTGTGAATACATTCAGAAAAGTGAGAATCACAAAGGGACTCGGCCTACTCATCTCATTGAATGTAAATACATTAAGAAGATTGAGAATCAATCAGAAGGGGACACAGCCTACTCATCCCAGTGAATGTGAATGCATTCAGAAAAGTGAGAATCACAAAGGAACTCAGCCTACTCGTCCCAGTGAATGTAAATGCATTAAGAAGAGTGAGAATCACAAGAGGACACAAACTACTCGCCCCAGTGATTGTGAATACATTAAATAGAGTGAGAATCATACAGAGATTCACCCTTCGTGTCCCAGTGAGCGTGTATCTGCTAAGAAGAGTGAGAATCACACAGGGAAGCAATATATTTGTCCTAGTGATAGTATAAAATAAGAGTGAGAACTGTTCAGGAACTCAACCTGCTTGTCCCAATGAATGGAAAGCTTATACAAGGAGTGAAGCAGGCCACTGGGTACATTGCACAGATCCCTGTGTGACGGCACGGACACCACAAGGAATAAGAAGTAATAATCAAGGAGCTAGCAAATTGGAGGAGCTGGTGTCAGTAAAAGAACAGTTTCCAACAATAGTTGAGAGGAACAGACAAAATAAATATTCAAGGGCCATAGTGCTTAGAGACAGGAACTTGAGAGCTTGAACAGAACCAAAGAAAGGGGGGTGGAGAAATCACTTAAAAGGACTGGTACAGCAAATAGTGAGAAGCTATTTGAAGATCCTATAATAGAGAAATACTTGCTGGCAAAGCAACCCCAGGAGAAGGGAGTCATTCTCCTGTTCTTTAGTTATTTAGAATAAGTGGTAGGGTTAGTAAGGAAAATTGCTTTTGGATGGAGGACAGAATTACTTTGGACTCTAGACCAGACGACGAGCACCCTCGTTTAGTTGCGTTAGGCAGGGAGTTCCTTAGACTAGGGAAAGGTAGGCATTTTTCTATTGTTTTCAATAAACATCCTTTAAAATTGAAATTATTGGTCTGCCTCCTTCTTCCGACCTACTATAAACCCCAGACACCTGTTTCGGCCTTGTTGGGCCTCCTCAGTGAGGCCCTGCTGAGCCTCTCTAAGGCACAGTGAGCTTTGGTTACTTAGGGTGAAACCCAGAGTTTTACAATTTTAAGCAAGAGTGTGGGAGCCCCTCTACTGAGAACAAACATGGGTCAAATACCCTGTTCTATGGAATTTCCTCCACTCCTGAGGGTCCACAACCTTCAGTCAATGCTGTGAGTGTATTGTTAATGATAACCTTGAGTGAAGGCTGTGAGTGCAGTGTGAATGATACAACCTTGAGTGAGTGCTGCGAGTGCACTGTGAATGATGGAACCTTGAGTGAGTGCTGAGAGTTCACTGTGAATGATGTAACCATGAGGGAGTGCTGCAAGTGCCCTGTGAATGATGGAACCTTGAGTGAAATGCTGTGAGTGCACTGTGAATGATGTAACCTTGAGGGAGAGCTGCAAGTGCCCTGTGAATGATGGAACCTTGAGTGAATGCTGAAAGTGCACTGTGGATGATGGAACCTTGAGTGAGTGCTGAGAGTGCACTGTGAATGATGGAACATTGAGTGAGTGCTGCGAGTGCACTGTGAATGATGGAACCTTGAGTGAGTGCTGCGAGTGCACTGTGAATTATGGAACCTTGAGTGAGTGCTTCGAGTGCACTGTGAATGATGGGACCTTGAGTGAGTGCTGCAAGTGCACTGTGAAAAATGGAACCTTCAGTGAGTGCTGCGAGTGCACTGTGAATGATGGAAGCTTGAGTGAGTGCTACGAGTGCACTGTGAATGATGGAACCTTGAGTGAGTGCTGCGAGTGCACTGTGAATGATGGAAGCTTGAGTGAGTGCTGTGAGTGCACTGTGAATGACGGAACCTTGGGTGAGTGCTGCGAGTGCACTGTGCATGATGGAACCTTGAGTGAGTGCTGTGAGGGCTGCGAGTGTACTGTGCATGATGGAACCTTGAGTGAGTGTCCTGAGAATGGCAGCTGGATCCTGTCTGGGGAGTGCATTGTCCTGTTGGTGATCCTTACTTATCTGCTTAAATTAACTTTACTGTAACTGTGCCGCAACTTACAATTAAACTACAGGCCTAAGCCCTTGCACCACTCGCCCCAGCCAGATTCTACAACTGAGCCATTCCGAAAACACTGATTTGTTAAAAGAAGATATTTTCTGAAATATTAATCGATTCTTAAAAAATAAACAAAAATGGATTAGTAATGAAACCAAATAGATTTTCAGCTAAATGAAGGATTTGCTTAAAAAAGAAATTATTTGCCACTTGATAACCTGAATCTCCCTGAAAACACAGACCATTTGCTTTTTGGTAACATAGCAACATTTTTAAGGTCCGATCCCATTTGCAATTCACAAGAATGAAAACCTACTTTCACCCTTGAAGATGCATTTTTTGTGGGTTCTTTTGTGTGTAGTGTTTAGTAGCACCTTCAAGCTGTCTCAAAGCACTATGGGCTAAAGGATAATGGAGGGGAGCGTGGAATAGTAGAGGTGGGGAGGTTGTTCTAATTCATTTGTGAGAGTTAATGACCAGACTGGTATTTATGCAGTATAAGCCATTCAACCCAAGTCAAAGAGCAGGGTGAAATGGAAGAGAGTCTTTCACTCTACTCTGGGATGAGGAAAGACCACTACATGAAGATGCTGATGAAAGAGATAGGTTTGCAGTTTTCTTCTAAAAGTCAACAAGGAAGTGGCTCTATGGATCACCAGAGGTGGGAGTTTGTGTGCAAGGGGAACCAAAGCCTGCAAAGAGCAGCAGGGGCTTTTCTAGACCTATAGCAGGGCACCGTAGCTTGAGCGGAATGTCCCAGCTAGACCTATAGCAGGGCACCGTAGCTTTGAGTATAATGACTGAGCTAGCTCAGACCAGATCTTCTCTTTTAAGTCGACTGTAGCATAACTGTGGAGGATTTTAAACATTTAGATCATGGCCTTAAATTTCACCCGGGCCAAGACTAGGGGCCAGTGCCGTTTCCGAAGGAGAGGTGTGATGTGAGCCCTCCTGGGCATATTGGTGACAATGTGGGATACAACACCAGGAGAACCTGAAGACAGTGGCTGCTCTTCTGGTTTGCTGCCAGGAGTGGAACTTTACAGTAATCCAATTTTGGGCCTGTTATTGTGTGAGCCACTATGGCACAGTTCTAATCTCCCCCGACAGTAGGTGAAGAATTTGTCTCATTTCCATTTTGAGCTCTCCGTCCTACTATTTCATGCTACATACTTGTGGAATTGTAATTTTAATTGGTTATTTATAACATGCTTAATACCCAGGGTTGCTAAGCGTGGACCTGGGGATGCAACCGGTGTTGCTCTACGTCGTCTTGCTTCCAAGATGAGCACGTTGCCCCGAGCTATCCTACCAAGACTGGGCATCATCGAACAGGACACCAAGCATTGCAACCTTGTCTGTGGCTTTAATAAGTTCTGATGAGGGAAGGATTTGGCAGTAAATGGAAATTCTGTTGGGCTTTACATAATCGGGATGCAAGAAAAGAAATTCTGTCTAAGACCGATTGAGACTGAGATAATTATCTTTCATCCGGTTTGCAATAAGAATTGCCGAGCCTAAGCAACTCTGAATGCCATCAGCGGAGTTCAGAGATATGGCTCCAGTGGTGATCAGCGGGTCATGTATAGATTAAACAAGATGGGTGAGAGACATAATCCCTGTGGGACACCGCAATTCAGGGTGGCAAAATGATTCAAAACCTCTCCATGTTCAAAGCAGAAAGCCAGTTTTGTCGAATGGAGCCACTTGTAAGTAGCAGGGTTGAGTCTAGGATTCAGTGCCAGACTATCGAGCAGGATCTGATGGTCAATGCTGTCAAAGGCTGCAGACAAACTGAGCAGCACAGCCTTCAAGATCCATTGGTGTCCATTCTTTTCAGAAGATTGTCGTTTACGTCTAGGAGGGCTGTTTCTGTAATTTGACGAGGCCTGGAGCCGACTGACAGATTCCCAAGACAACATTGTCCCAAAATTATTCTCTTACCTGAACAGAAGATACCTTGTCCGGGATTGTTTTTTTTATAGGAATGGACAGTTGGAAATTAGCCTGAAGTCTGAGTGCAATACAGGGTCTACTGAAGGCTTCTTCGAGGCGGATTATTCCACAATCTCTTTATTGCTGGGAATATAATCCTCCTCAAAAGACAATTTTAAATAATGTGGCTCTACCTCCACCAACAGTACTGCATTACTGTATAAAATGCCAAGCCCAATTCTGCCACAATCCTGTTGTAAAGCTCTCCATTGCTCTTGAGCAAGGTTCGTGCTATAAGCAACAATTTTAAATAGACTGGCTAAGATGGGACCCAACATATACAGGTGAATTGTACTAGTTCCTGAGGGACCAGAGTCACCAGGGGCTGTGGTCTATCAGAAAGTTCACAAGGTCATATCTGTTGGTATCATAGGATTACATGTGAAGCTAGGAGAACAACACATGGGTTCTGGCTTTAATCACCATGTGTGGGTTGCTACATGCTTAAACTCAATAGAACTATAAATCTTGACAATTTTTTAATGTCAAATGTTGAAGTGTATCGCCACAAGATTTACAAGGCTGGGGTTCTTAATTTTCTTTCTGAAGTACGGATCTTGTATCACAAAGATAAGAGTTATTTTGTATGCCAGACCATGTAGAGCTTGATGTTTTGGGACGTTGCATAGATTTCAGGAACTACAAGGTCTAGAGTTTAAATGATTTGAGGTATTGTAAGCATACCTTCTTCTTCAGACTGAGTCTTCCTAGTTCTTGGCTGTGTCCCAAATGAATACATTTGCCTGGGTGCGACCAGAGCTGATGTTACTTGGATGGATAAAGTACAGAGGGCGTTACCAGGTGCACGCACCGTCATTCCCTAAGTAGCTGGTGTTTCTGGGAGAACAAAGGGGCGTATTTAGGCTTTCTGCTGCTCTAGGCCCAACTAAGTATATGCGCCCCCCTCAACCCCAGCTTTACTCCACCTCTACCAGGTTCAGCACCTTCACCAGATTCTGCCTCTTCAACGGATCCGGTCCCCCTTGGCCAAACTACCCCCCTTACCACCATCTTGTCCCATTTTGGCTCCATAGAGGCATAAGAACGTTTTTAAGGCTGATGGGATTAGAAACATATTGCTACCTCTCTATTAATTCAAGCATGTTATCCTCTACGTTATACTATTTGAAAGAGCGTTTTCAGGCCTCTGCTGCCCAGGATTTGGAGAAGGCAGTGTGTTCTACAGTTGTGTCTACTAGAGGTATTGTTGAGGCCATCTGCCTACTTTTGATTAGGTCAGAAAACCTGCTTTTAGAGGAAGCAATCAGAACATAAACTGTCTGCCAGCTGAACACACTGGTTTCTCCCAAGTTGCCTGCTGTCAGCCCATGAGAACCGCCTAGATTGTTCTGTAATATGAGTTTCAGGCAACGTAACTACACTTCTACATACGGTCTTGTGAAATGGTATAGTTTGCTTATGGAACACATGCAGGTGGTTCAGGCACACCTTAAAGATTACAAAAATAACTAAACCCCCTTTTCATGGTTACAGCTCTGGTTAGCAGGGGGCATAATGGAGATAAGTCAAGTTGCCACCTGCTGCAGCCTGTGTACCTCCAAACCCTTGGACTGGAACGCCATTAAAAGATGGCAAAATCACAAGTGAAGCTCTGGCCATGAACACCTCAGTCGAGTAAAGCTAGTTGGAGAAGGTGCTTGGAACCTTTGGCTGAGCATTCTCACGGTGGGGTTAATGAATGAGGCTGACCCCGAACATTCATGAGTGGAAAGCAAATGTATTCCTCATAGCTTTGCAGCGCAGGCAGCTTTTGTAACACATTAAACAGTACATACGGATACATCATCGCTGTTTGTGCCATTGTCCAAAATAGCCAACACCGCAAGAGTGACACTGAGTAATGGGTCAGGCTTTCCAGCACAACATTACGTTTGTGGGTGTGGTATATTTAGGCTATGGGTCTAGCCATCTTGCGTTTGTGGTAATATAGATGTTTGGTTCATTCATTAGTGTTGGCTAGTCTGTACAATACAAAGGGACATTTTGGGATTTGTGGGTTTTAGATCTCGATTCCCTGCTGTCGTTGAGGTGCTGCTTCACACCTTGTATTTAAAATCTAATTCATGTGAAGGTTACTTATAAACGTGACTGTTATGCATTGTGTGGCATGCTTTGCAGTTGGTGCTCCTGGTAGTGCTGTGTGTGCAGCTACATTTCGTGATACATCGAGCAGGGAGCCATTTGCCTGCTTCGCACTGGAAAGCTTCAGTAATGCCGGCTGGACGGACATCTTGACAGGACACCACAGACCTTTCGCCTCTTTACAGCTGTGAAACACTGTGTAGCTATTACTGTTTTTTTCTCTCACCCTTCTTTGGCTTCGGCCATCATTTCACATGCTTCTTGATGCACTTGTGCATTTAGATGTACTCTTCGCCATTTTAACTTCTGTTTGATCTCTTTATTCTTGCACCTTTGGGTGTCCACAGACATCAGAAATGTGGGGTCAGGGAGGGAAATGAGTGCTTGCTTCTGAACATCATTTTAATTCCCACCTGTGGGATCTCTGTGCTTGACATAGGCATGCGTTTAATATTGTGAAATGAGGCATCGTTTTTAACCTTTACTTTTCTGGAGGGAAACCCTCATTTTTGCAATGGCTTAAAAAATGCAGGCCATATGTTTTTTAACATAAAAGTGATTGTTTAACAGTGTATGTGTGTTGATTAGAACAAACTCCAATGATAATGAGGAGGGGCACCAATAAAACCAATGAGGTTCCGGCTGTTTTGCATATTAAGGAGCATTCTGGGAATATAAGAAAGACCAAAGAGGTTTATATATGTCAGTGAGAGTTGTATGAATCACTAAATACCTAATGCACGCTGGGGTTTGTACACATTTCTTTTTTCTCTTAAAAACAAAAGTCATCCTAACAATTAAGCTTTTGTATATATGGAACATATATACATGTTAGGCTGGCAGACATTTTAGCTGTTAGATCGCATTTACTGCTAACACCTGTGCAATGTTGTGGACCAGCCAGACTCCAAGAAACCAAACTGCTTTTAATTTAAAAAGGATGAGTAAATTAAAATAAACTGTTATACAAATGTTTCTCCAGTGGAAATCTACTGCCTAGGCCTAATTAGCCTTTTTGTAAATGTGTCACTGGGAGGATACTGTGCCGGGATTTTGAACAAGTCCCACCTCCCCCTGGGGCAAAGGGACAGATGCTGGCCCTGCCTGGTCCAGATGCCCAGGTCCTGACCCTCTGCTGCTTGGGTGGAATAGCTGTCACTCAGAGGCTCGTGCTGTGATAGTAGCTATGGAGAAGCTTGCATTTTTGATTGGTTTCCATGGTTGCTGACGTCCAGTCTCCAAAGTGAACCAGTGATCGCGAAATAGCCTTTCTGAAGGACCGTATAGACCAGAAGGGGCAATAGTCCTGCAATCCCAGACAATTCAACTGCATGTGCTGCCTGACGATCAGGGGTGTTGCTAGGTCTGGAAAAGTTCAGGGGCTACACTAATGTCGGAGCTGGCAGGATTAGGGGCTAGCTATAGCCTTTTGGTTGTAGTCCCTGAGCTTCTATCCGGGGCTGCAACCAAAAGACCCGGGGCTATAACCCCCTCAGCCCCCCCCGCTTCCCCCAGCAATGCCTCTGCTGACGATTGAAAAGATGAAGAGGGGCATGGAATTAGGGCTATGTTCTGAGTGAGACGAGGAAATGGGAGATGCAGTGCCATGACCGCCCCTGTAGCATCAACTGCATTGACCAGAATCCTATCTACCCTCCCATACCTTTGGGACCCACACAGATGAGCGACGTACCCTTCAATTTCAGTCCCCAATTACAGGCAGATATCCCAACCTTAAAAACGAGGCCTAACAATTTATTTATATAGCGCTTTTGCAAAAGATCTTCAGACAGCATTTATTACAGTGTTTGTTCAACTTCAACCGGTGCACATTTATCGACCTTGGAAGAATGAAAGGCTGAGTTGGACTTACCTGGGATTCGAACCTGTGGCCTGCAGATATCACGGGTCACAGCAGTGAGCGCTCAACCCAGTGAGCTATCTGATTGGCTAAAAAGGAAAAGAGCGACACATAGGAAGTTGTTCCTGCTTCCATGCACCCAACTGTAGTGATTTACTTTAAAATATTTTTATTGGCATTTAGTAGTAGCATTCAGTGTGCTTATAAACATGTATCAATAAACCAAATAACAAGTAACAACAATAATAACTTTTAAACAAACAATAAGAGTCTTCGCCAACTAGCGCCTTCTTCCTAGGTGCTGGAGTCACTTCCGGGACAGGGTGGATTTAGTCATAATGTCAAGAAGATGTGAGACCAATGGTTGGGACCGGGCCTCCAAACCCTGATGATGTGATACCGTTAGTTTAAAGGAGAACCGATAGCGGGGCTCAGTTTCTCACAGGGGTTTGTCATCAGACTGGTGGAACATGTCCCATATCAAGGATTTCCAGGCTTCGAAGGGCATGCTTGGTTCGTCCCCTGCCCATGCCCTCTCCCCAGGTTCTGGTTTCCGCCTCCGACCAGTGTTCAAACTCTTTATACCATTTGGCGTATAGGGGGCCCCTCAGAGTTTTCCATGCCATTGCAATGGCTCTTTTGGCCAACACACAGGCTACCCAACTGTAGTGATGCCATTAGAGGGGTGTTGCAGGAACAAGCTTTAATATTATTACTGCCTGGTTTGAAGCAGAACTTTAGAAACGTTGAGTATGCAATACTCCTGCTTTAGTATATAATCTCGAGCCCTGAATAGGAAACCAAATATGACAAAAGGAAGAGAGAAGGTGTTGGGGAGACAGAGGTTGACCAATAAAGCCAAGAAATGCTGGACAGCACAAGCTGACCATGACGGCACCACCAGAATATAATGCCTTCCAACAGCCGTCCACTTAAACAAAGCTTCAGGAGACCCTGGAAGCCCATTGACTATGTATGGAATTTGATCACCTGCCACGCAAGAATTCCCACTGCCCCATTTTATGTTTGCTGTTTCATACAACCAAACTCTGGAACTCCCTACCGATGGCCTTGAGATCAGAACAGTCATACTGGACCTTCCAAAAACACCTCAAAACCTGGCAATTTATCTAGGGGGGGTTCAAGACTCTTCTCAATCTATGGAACTATAGAAGTACCACACCCCGACACTGGTTACAACTGACTAAGGGTCCATTTCTTCAACAGCCGTCCACTTAAACAAAGCTTCAGGAGACCCTGGAAGCCCATTGACTATGTACGGAATTTGATCACCTGCCACGCAAGAATTCCCACTGCCCCATTTTATGTTTGCAGTTTCATACAACCAGACTCTGGAACTCCCTACCGATGGCCTTGAGATCTGAACAGTCATACTGGACCTTCCAAAAACACCTCAAAACCTGGCTCTTTGTCTAGGGGGGTTCAAGACTCTTCTCAATCTATGGAACTATAGAAGTACCACACCCCGACACTGGTTACAACTGACTAAGGGCCCATTTCTTATGTAGGCACAGTAAGCGTGCTAAATAGCATGACTCACTGCGCCATTTCTTGATGCTCAGGCACCACTGCCAATCTTATGTGGGCCCGGGAGTCTTCGCAGAGCACGGCAGTAACGGGCGGATTGACGAATCTCGGGCAGCACTTTCGTTAAATAAAGAGGAATTTGTTATTTAATGAAACTGTTGCAGAGAGAATAGCAGCATTTTCGTTAAATAAAGAGGAGTTTGTTATTTAACGAAACTGTTGCAGAGAGAATAGCAATTGCACATGCGCTCTGCCTGGCAAGAGGGTGGGGAAAACTGTAAAGTCCTGGCATTGTGGGGTAATTATAAAGTGGGTAATACCTTAAAGGGCCCACATTCTTTTTGGCGTGGCAAGATCCCCTGCGGTGTCGACGCACATACCCTGGGGCTACCTACCACCATGCCACCATTATGGGTTGGCCACCCTTCTATTTTGCTGAAAAAAAATAAGACAGTACTTAAAAGTACTAATCCGTCACCACGAGCAGTCTCTTATTCTGGCACTCCTCCTGTATGACACCAATTTGATACCGTACTTCGGCGCCAATTTCACGCACTTACAAAATTGGAGGAGTGGCACAAGAATACCCATGCAAAAGGACAGATAACGAAAGTGCCGGTTGCTAAGCCAGTTTCCAGCCCTTCCTAGCAACCGACACCAGTATACCGAAAGTGGCGCATTCAGTCCGACTTCGGAAGAATGCACCACCTTCAGAATAGGTGTTAATTACCGAAAATGTTATTACCACTTTTTATGACATTTTCGGTAATTAACACCCGTTTAGGAATTGGGCCCTCAATGTGTTTCTCTGTCCTGCAATCAGCGCCTCGATGCCCATGGGCTTAGTGCGCTTTACAAATGTAAACGATTAAAAAAAAGCTCTGCGTACCTGTAATTCCAGTTTTACAGCACAGTGTTACTAACTAGCATCATTATTACCCATATTTGTGGTACCCCTGTTGTGACATTGGAAGGAAGTAGTCGAGCGAGGTGTGTGTAGCGCTGTTCGCTCTTCCCTCATCTTTAACAAAGCGCAGTAATGGGTGCCTTCTTCATAGTTGGCCATGGATGTCTGATATTTGCTAGGATTTACCGTAATGGCGCCTAGGAAATATGGTGTATTTGGCCCTCCTTTCCAACACTTAAGATCTGCTGAAAGATAGGTCGCCGGCTTCCCTGCATATCTGTTTAGAACTGATATATCATTGGTTTTGTATATATGTATGTATTTCACTTTAAAATGTAATGTGTTGAGGTTCTAGTGCTTCTCAGATTGTATTTAGCAGTTGTTTGTTAAACAAAAGCAAGTACAGATTGAAAGTCAAGGCATGAGGCTTTATTCTCTATACAAGACCTAATATTAGAGAAAAGACGGTGTGCTTAAATGTGGGCAAAGCCTACGAGAAAGCCGCAGGCAGTAGCGGTCTTGGTGGATCGCTCCTGAGTAAGCACTTGCATCAGCTACTGGGCCCACATGTTCAAAATCTGCAGCGGACCATCAAAAAGAGTAGAAACACCCTGGCTATTGCAGTGCTTTGAAGTTTGAAGAATCTACCATAAAGAGCTATATAAGACCACTAAGATGATCTGCCTTCGTGCGGCTCAAGCAGAGTTTTCAGTCTGGAATGACGACCTCTCAAGATTTGATGTCATCAGAAATGCTGCCCATGCAGCAAAGGCCAGTGTAAACAATGGGCTAGTGGGAAGAGAGGGGATCATGCGCAAGAAAGATTAAGCTGGAAAAGGAGAGAATGCTATCTAGAGGTTGCTCCGAGCAGTGCGATCCAATCAACTGAATTATTTGGCTCCAGCCTAAAAATTCTGGGTTTGGCCAAGAATCTGGAACCGTCACCACCTCATGGACTGCAAGACCTATTCCTGGCCTCGCGCCCAGGGACCGCATCTCTCAGCCCTAAAACCTCTCCACTGGCTCCCGGTTGTTGCTTCAGATCCTCTCGGCTACCCAGAAAAAGCAAGAGAAGTCTGCAGGTAAGGCTGACGATTTGGAAGTTCTTGAGAGTGCTTCTGAGCAAATCGCCAAACACCTTCTCAGTCTGTCCACAAACCAATGCCGGCCGTGCCCAGAGATTCTTCAAAAGCACTAATGATGCGTCTCAGGTGTTGGCCCCAACACAATGGGAAGCTGTGCATATAGGGCAGCGGTCTGCAACCTGAGGCTTTCCAGATGTTTTGGGCTAGTATTGTATGATCTCACCCATGACTATGATGACTAGGGCTGCTGGAATATGTGGTCCAAAATATCTGGAAAGCCAAAGCCTGTAGATTCCTGGTGAAGAGGTTCCCAAAGCCTCGCGTGTCAATGTACTTGGAAACCAAGAACCTAACCCACTCCTTCCTCCAATAGAGAATGATTTTACTTTCCATGCAGCTCCTTATGAATTTCTTTTGATTTTACTTCTCAATAATATTATTTGTCTTTTTTAATGTTGTGTGTGTTTATAAGCATTCTGTGTGTGTAAGCCCTAATGAGTTACTGGAGTGAATCCCCACATTTCTTTTCTTTCTAGGAATGTGGCTTGCTCAAGGCTGGCTCTGTTCTACTGGCTGACAATGTTGTATATCCTGGTGCCCCAGAATTCCTGGAGTACGTCCGAAACAGCGGACGATATGACTGCACACACTTCCCATCACACTTGGAATACTCGACTAAGGAAGATGCGCTGGAAAAGGCTGTGTACAGGGGATGAGTGTGGAATCGCAGCTGACCACACAATGGCAGGGTCTCTGTAATGGAGGGCGTGGGGGTTCATGTCAGACTTCAGGATGAGTGGCAGAGCAATGTTAAATATAAGGCATTTATTTACAATTTTCTAAATATGTATATAAACTCATTTATTTTAAGGAGATTACAAGTCACAGAGGAGTTCTGTGACCATAAGGAATAACACTGCCTTTTTGATCCTTTGCTAAGAACATAGAACTAAGCAGGGACTGGTACTACCCTGTTTACATACAGAAGGGAGTATTTTATCCCATGTAATATGCTGTCCACCTTTTCAGTGTTTGGCCTGGTAGTCACTCTTCTGAAAGGGCGTTTGCTGCTGTTCATATCCGGAGTGCAACATATGTACTGTTGGCAAACACACAACCCATGTATTTTGTAATGTGTTGCAAACATATTTTAAGCAGTTTAATAAAAGTTGCGGTAGTTGTTCAAATTAATTGGTAACATGTGGCCAGATTCATGTTCTGTGTACTAAACTCCATCAGCGCACTTAGAACACAGGTT
Source organism: Ambystoma mexicanum (assembly GCF_040938575.1). NCBI lineage: Eukaryota > Metazoa > Chordata > Amphibia > Caudata > Ambystomatidae > Ambystoma > Ambystoma mexicanum. The sequence continues at coordinate 1,608,596,351 of NC_090932.1, forward strand.
GCCCTGTATGTTTTATGATCTAATGCCTGTAAATTGTCAGAGAAAGAAAGTACAGCAGTAAGGATTCGGGAGGAACTAAGCCTTGTTTTAGTGGCAGCTGAAATTCTGTATTTACATCTCAGTGCAATTGTGAAGCATTTGAATCATGACGTCACTTTTGTTTCTTGGGTAAGTAAGCATGTCAAAACTGAACTGTAATTAGAAAATGACATACGTGTTTTTATGATATGATATGGAATTTATATCGCGCCTATACAGAGGTGTTTCAAGGCGAGACGAGGCAGGGGAGGAGGAACAGAGGGAAGACAAAGACAACGACCCTACTAGGCCAGGTGTCATTGAGATCGCACAAGTGCAAAGGGAGGGGAGAAAGGGAAAGTGCGGGGGAAAGAGTGACAGAGCAGTGCAATACATAGGATCAACAGTAAAGAATGAATACAATAAATAAAACAATAGGTAAAAGTGCGACCAGCAAGTGGCGAGTGCAGGGGTGAGTGCAGACATCCAGTGTCAAGAGCTGGGTGGGGGGTCTGTAGGGATACAGAAACAGCCCCCAGTGCAGGGGTTGCCCTGGCGGCAGTGCAGGTGTGCAGCTGGTGGGGGAGGGGGCCTGGGCCTGAGATCAGAGAGTAGTCAGGTCACCAGTGCAGTTTCAACCAGGAATTCAGCAGGGGAGAGGAGGAGAGAAAGCAGAAGCAAAGAGGAAGGTCTTGAGTTGCTTCCGGAACCAGAGATGGTTCTCCTCAAGTTTCAGAGAGGCTGTTCCAGAGGGAGGCCCCAACCGAAGGGAGAGATCTGTCACCAACTTGTTGCTTGGAGAAGCGACTGACCCTGAGGGAGTTTGAGGCGGATGAGCAAAGAGCTCCAGAAGGAAGGTATTTAGGAAGAGAGAGTTGAAGGTATTGTGGCCCCAGGCCCCAGAAGGCCTTGTGGACAATGCAGAGGGTTTTGAACTTAATCCTCAAATCCACTGGGAGCCAGTGCAGATACTTCAACCCTTTTAAGCCCTTTTTATAATTATATGTTTGTATTGCGCAAACCTTGCTCAGCATCATTGTAGCGCTGTTTTAACAAGTTATCCAGTAAACATTAGTAAGAATGATCACAGTACAATATACGGGTGGGGGTGCACCCATGATAGCAGGAATCTAGGTTACACCAAGGTGGTGTTGGAAGAGCCTGGTCTCCCGTTCTTTCGTAAACTGAAGGAGACTTGGAGCAGTCCTGATCGCCACCGGGAGGGAGTTGCAGAGGACCGGAGTGTAGCATGATATGATATGGCATAGCATCTATAATACACCTGTACACAAGTACCTGAGCTCTTTCCTAGTTTATCAGCTGCAACTATTGCATTAGATTATGGATAGGGAGAATAGACATATGAGGAGGGGCACAAAGCTTGTAGGTGTTATGGCCCACCCAATGACTGCCCATGGCCATTCTAATCCCTATGGCCATTCCCACCCAGTTCCTACGCCTCTCCGCCCAAAACACCTTAATCAAGCCTTACAATCAAACTTTGCTGTTGAAGTTCCTGCCAGTGTGATTTCAAAGCAGACTTCTGAGAATTAATGATTTAATAGGTGCTGTAAACTCACTGTAGTAAAATAGTCAACCAGGTCTGCCTTCAACCACTCGATTTATAAGCACTATGCGTGTCCTTCACTGAAGTCCTGACAAAGCCTCCAGTTTTGGCTTGTGTATAATTATTCTGTGTTTGCCAGGCACTACTATTAGATGCAAAGGTGCTTGCACCATTTTGCGCCTACTACCATCAATGACCAGTTAATACCACAAAGGCAGTGCCTTTCTGTTGCCTACACAAAGGCCCTGACTGTTGGCATTCCGAGAACCTGTTTTTTTCCATGCAAGCCAATCTTGTTTCTAGTCCAGAGATGGTCTTAAAGCATGATGTCCATGTGCCGCGATTTTAGTTTGCACGTCTGGTAGGCTGGCATACTGGTGGTGGTTGCCTTGTAGGTGAAAGTACTTTGCACAAGGTGGGGGTGATGTGGCCACATTTTCCTAGACAGAGCCTGTGATTAGGCGAGCAGCGGTGTGCTGGGCTGATGGGCAACCTTTTCAGTTGGCGGGCAGGTGAGTTTATGGGAGCTTTGCTTGGAAGGTGTTACCCCCATAAATATGCAAGATGACTGGAGTCTGCACAACAGTTCTGAGGTGCAGGGGCAAGAGAAAGAGCATGACCTTGCAGAGTGGAGATATCTGGCACCAAGCCGTTTGCTGAGTGGAGAGGTCTGGCACCAAGCCATTTGCAGAGTGGAGAGATCTGGCACCAAGCCATTTGCAGAGTGGAGAGAGCTGGTACCAAGCCGTTTGCTGAGTGGAGAGATCTGGCATCAAGCCATTTGCAGAGTGGAGAGAGCTGGTACCAAGCCGTTTGCTGAGTGGAGAGATCTGGCACTAAGCCATTTGCAGAGTGGAGAGATCTGGCATCAAGCCATTTGCAGAGTGGAGAGAGCTGGTACCAAGCCGTTTGCTGAGTGGAGAGATCTGGCACTAAGCCATTTGCAGAGTGGAGAGAGCTGGTACCAAGCCATTTGCAGAGTGGAGAGATCTGGCACCAAGCCTTTTGAGCTTTTTTGTGATGTGTTGTTGAAAGGATACACTGCTATCCACAATGAAGCCTTGGGATTTTGCTAGATAAGTCAGTTGATGGTTGAGCCTCTAGTTCGTCCGGCCACTTTCAGTGGATTCCTGGCTGGGGGTGGGGAGCGCGTGACCCAGGAGTATGAATTTGGTCTTGCTGGGATAAGATTTACATAGGCACTGGCCATCTACGGTTGCAAGGCATGAGTGAAGGCGAGTGATATCTTCTGGCACTTGACCTTTAGGTACAATTGTGTATCATCTCCAAACGGTGTTATTGTGATGTTGCAGTTATGTAGAAGTGAGCCCACTCGTTCCTGTTATAGAGGTTAAAGAGGACCAGGCGGAGACTGACGACCTGAGGAACTCCACAGGTGACGTAGTGCATTCAGAGCAGAGGGTGCCCATCTGGACAATCTAGTGTCTGCCAAATACTTAAGATGTGATATACGCAGAGAATGAGTAGTTTGTGATGAATGGACATGTCAAATGTTTTCATTACCGTTTCATTGATAATCTGAAGGGCCATGTCGACCACCTGGATGGTGGCTGGTCCATTGCTGCAGTTACATTGTAAATAGGATGGGTAATCACGGGCGAGAACATGTTTGCTCGAATAAGCAAGTACCTTCTCAATGACTTTGCCGATAAACGAGAGGCTTGTGATCAGCCGGTAGTATGTTCCGTCTTCTGGGTTGAGAGTGGTATTTTTCAGGAGTGGTCATTTCAACCCTGTTTTAGGATGTCTGGGAATGCACCCTTGTTGAGGGTGGCCTTGACTATCCGAAGTCCAATAGTGATTTCAGGAGCAGTATGTTTTTATTTCTTAAAGGTGGTAGCTTGGGCGGGCGTTGGGGGCTGTTCTTGTGTAAGAGGTCCGTTTTAAGGATGTGTGTGAGAGACGTCAGTCCAGGGTTGAACAACCTGTGGCAGGGAGGCGAGCGAGCGAGGGAGGAAGGAGAGGATTTGGAGCCCTCGATGAGGAGCCTGATGTGTTGTTTGTGCTGTCGGAGTTCAATTTGGAATGTGAGGGGGGGGGTTTACGATGAGGGATTACTGCGAACTGATGGTTATTATTTTAACGGAGGAAATGTTATGTAAATTGTTACTTTTCTGACTCTCACCAATATGTTTTGATGTTAGTTATGGTTTCAAATTAAATAAAGTTTGAAAAAAGAATGTTTTTGTTGATAAAGAACTTCTTTATCACATCACACTTATCCCGGGAATCAGGTACCTCTCGGTCTTGTGTGGGAACATATTGCAGGCATTCACGTATTATAATAAAGTTTATTGCATAGTGCTTATAAATAGATCACAGCTGTAACTAAGCTTTAGAAGGGGAGTTTTATTATTGCTCGCTTTCAAATTCAGTAGGTAACTGGAGCTGTGTGCGGGTTTTCAGTCGAAAAGTTCAATCTCAACTCCAATTACTTGAACATTTGCCTATTAGAATAGGCCCTGCTTATAAAAAAGAAACAACTTAAAATAGTAATTTGCCAGTCTTTCCAAATAAATCCCTGCTCCATCAAGCAAAAGGTGAAGCCCACTTGGGGAAATAGTGTTCCTTGCCGAGTGTGCTGAGAGCATGTTTGTCTCTCCTTTTGTTCTGCAGGGTGGGATCTGAAGGAGACATTGCGGGCACTGCGGGTGGTGGAGAGAGGAGCAGGTGGGACTGCATTCTAGCAGTAATGGCAGGTTGAATGGCCCCGTTCGCAGGGCACTGTATTCAAAACTCGAACTGGTGTCTGTCAACTCGACCCCACGCACTTCACTGTATTTAAGTCACTCATTCCAGCCACCTCTCCTAGGCTTTATTGTGCCTGTAAGCGCTACAACAGAATTGTTAGTTTAAAAACATAACATTCCATTTTCCACAATAAACACCAAAATCCCTCGCCTGAGAGCACTCCCTCCCCATCTTCCCCGACCCACCTTACTGCCGAAATTTAAATCACAATGCAGGGTGCACAATTTTAAAGTGTGCCAGTTACGAGTCTAAAGCACTGGCATGATACAGTCGCATCAATTTCAAATTCGTACCTGTCCTGGAGCAAAAGCCTGTACTTTGAAAGAGCCTGTTGGATAAGGAGACCAGCAAGTTTGGGGACACATCTTGAACCCACAGGGTAAGGAAATGTCAATCACCAGAGGTAACGATTAGCAGCTGATTTGGTGAGCGACTTGAGTTCCGTCTTCACAGTGACCCCATCTCCCCTCGCCACACTCTTGATTCCCATCGCATTTCTATTTCGCTTGAACTGCCGCTCCTGGTTAGCCGTCTTATCGTGCTGTCTGCTGTGCTCCTCCTGTGATCTCTTGCTCCACCTTTTATCCCTGTGGGGAAGGGAATGGGCCGTCTGGTGTGTGTGATTGTGATAAATTGCCTGACTTTGCCTGACTCTTGTATTGGGACATGTCAGGTAAATGGCTCTGGTGTTAGTCCGTTCTCTGGTGTGCCGTGCAAAAGTGTTTTCGTCGGTAAAGCAAGGGGGGGGCAGTGGTTTTGAATGTCCTACATGATAGCATGGGGAAAAGGTGTTGAAAGAAGGGGGATACCGTGTCTCACCCGTCGGTTACCCACTACCTGAGGACCCACCATCCAGGTGATCCTCCCTCACTGGTCCACCCTAGGAACTGGATCCAACAGTGATGGCCGTGTGCTTTCCTGATCCTGTGGGACGGATAGGATTATCAAGAAAAACAACAAACAAACACAAAGTTCTGGTCTCTGTATTTCTCGGGTGATAGATTCACCCCTGGGTCCCCTTCTTCTGGGCACTGACCCTTCACCAATTGTATTCCACAAATTGTATAACAGTTCTTTTCTCAATGAATTATGGGTGGTAACCTTCCACCCTTGGGTCTCCTTCGGCTGGATTCGGACCCCCTCAAATGACAAGCGAGATAGTGCTTCTCTTTGCCTTTTAATGTCTATTGGTTTCTCCCTCGATCGGGCTCAGACCACATAAGACAAGCGGGACAGTGCACTTCTCTTTATCTTCTTAATGTCTTTTCAATCAGTTTATAGTGGACATCCCTCGGCCGGGTTTCCATTTGGCAACACACTGTTTCTTGGGGCTTTAGACTTTGCCCCTTCTCGTCGTCATCCCTCTTGCGGGTTTACACTTGACAACTTCACATTCACATTAGTTTGCAGGATTCACTTCCCTTGCTTTCTCAAGTTTGTAGATAAAAGGCTTTTGTTCAGGGATTTTGCTTGACCTCCTGTATGACCTCTTTGACCTAACTTGGCGGCTCTCTTACGGCCTTCTGGTTTCTGTAGTTTTACTCAGTAGTTTTTCTCAGATGGGGCTCGAGTCTTGGAGCAGCACCCACGTGGTGTCCGTCCTACTCTGCAGCTGGTTTCCCCTTTTTCAGTTCAGACTTACATTCACCACTGTCCGGGTCTTATCGGCTCTCCCCACGACTCACCAGCTGTGATGAAATGGTTGGCTTTCTTCTTCGCTGGAGTCAAGGTCGGTACCACCGTAGAAGGAGTTTCCCTTGCTTCTGCTAATCAGCGTCGCCACGCTCTGTGTACCATTGACATCTGTTGCAGCACACTTGGGCTATTGTCTTCGGACTTACGATTCCCTCTGCAGATGGGTAAGGTTGTGTCTCTCCTTGTCAGCCTCCCGATATTTGCCGCCTTTCTCCCCCTCTTGAACTGCCAGGTCTGGATAGATGTTTCGTCGTGCGGTCTACCTTGCTCGTACTGTGCTCTCTGGCTCCACCTTTTATCCATGTGTGTAAGGGAAAGGGCCATCAGGTATGTGTGATTCTGATCAATTGCCTGACTTTGGCTGACCCTTGTATTGGGACATGTCAGGTAAATGGCTCTGGTGTTAGTCCGTTCTTTGGTGCGTCGTGCAAAAATGTTCGTGTCGGAAAAGGGGGGCAGTGGTTTTTGAATGTCCTACATGGTAGGATGGGGAAAAGGTGTTGAAAGAAGGGGTTACTGTGAAGGGGCCCCTGAGGGACCCTCGGATGTGGAAACAAGGCACAATCACCACACACGAACTGATACACCAGACACGAGGTTGTAGTCCCAAAGATCTAGGGTTTATTGCAAAACAAATAGTCCCAGTTGGCCAAATGGTCTCACGCCCCGCGTCGTGTGTCTAACAGACCTCGGGGATGCAAAAGAGCAAAAATCGTACATCAGTTACATATATATAAAATGAGCATCCTACAATCAGTAATGACACACTTGACACATTCGATGCCGCCCCTAATTCATTCCCTTTGAAGTGGAGGCGATGATTGACCATGGTGACGAATATGACACTTTAGATCACCATATTTAGTAACAGTTTGCAATCTCGAATTTACAGACACTATTCTTTATTTGTCAGAACACAGCGCTTCTGTTTTCATGGACAAGCTGCGCGTAGGGGGACTGGCACATTCCAGGCCTTACTATCTCCTGGTTTCGATTCACGCTCTAGAGGTCAGCTTGCTCTCCGGGGCCTCACAGTGCTCAGAAGGGGGGGCCATCAAGAAGAACATAATTTCAACCCTTTAATATTAGTTTTGTGCATTGCTATTCTTTTAAGGAGACTCACTGGCATCCGTGTACTGATTAAAATGCCTTGCTCCTTGCCTTCAAGGATATGTGCGGGAGGGAACCGGGCATTTCTGTCTGGCTTTCCAGCGTAATGTTTCAACATGTCTTTAGTAACCTTGGACCATTGAAGCGGAATAATATCTTCAGCAAAGCAGTTTTACATGAGGCAAAGTAGCAGCGTTAGAGAAAACGGAGAGAGAAAACAAAATGGCGATTCTGGTCATTTTAAAATGGCCGCACTCTAGTTAAGCTAGTAACTATGTAATGACTAATGAGCATATATTCTTAACACTTTAAATGAGGCGGTTGGTCTTCGGCCAGCCGATTATCCTGCATTGCCTTCCGTTCGAGGGGTGTCTAATTTTCTAGACTGACAAACCCTCCTCTTGGCCGTATGCCAAACGCCTCATCCATTCATTGCATCTTCCTCCGACTAAGTGTTTAGATCAGACTCGGAATCTGATTCGAACTCTGACTCATATACACTCGTTGTCTCCTCCTCATTATTATCATTATCGATCACCATGAATTCTTTAATGGTTTTGGATTCATTACTATTGTGAGTGTTTGATTTAGTAATTTGTTTTCGTTCTACCATTTGTACACATTCCTCACTAATTTCAGTGCATACTATGGGGAGACAATGTATGCAACAACAACATGTCACAAATATTCCTAAAATTGCTACTAAGATTGCAAATAGCTTCCATCCCCAGGACCGCAACACTTCCCAGAACCAGGAGCTTATGTTCAATTCCCAGCCTCCTTCGGGGGGGGGGGTGAAGATCAGAGCTTAATACGTCCAATTTTCTTATCGCTTCGAAAATCGTGGGGGAGGAGTCACTTACAAATACGCAACACACTGATCCCACGATTTTGCAAACACCGCCGTGATCAACGAAGATTATATCAAGGGCCATTCTGTTTTGCAGTGACATCAATCTAATTCCTTTTTCCTCAAGAGTCATATTATATAATATGTCGGTGGTTCCATTTATTGTTTCTTCCAATATTCTAGACCGTCGTCTTATGTTATAAGAGTTTATCGCCTGGTCCCAAAATGGTATGAATGATTTTGCTATGTCCTCTGCAATCAACCCTCCTTCAACATTCCGGCGAGGTCGTGACCTTGTTAATTTGGCTATGTCTGCTGTTTTTGAAAGAAACACCCCAGGAAACAGAAAGCCTAAATAAAACGTGCCTCCCCAGTTCCTAGGTAACAAAGGATATGCTTTTTCTCCACATATAAAGTGCACAGGATCTCCCACATATATTGGTTCCACTTCTTTATCAAGGAATGCTATGTTTTTGCAACCAGTGAATGTCCACACCTGAAAAGAGCCCTTTTTCTGTAATCAAAAAGGGACCGAACGTGGATTATAATTTACTGTATGGGAAGACGGCTTCGCATCCTTGTTTCCTTCTGGGTTCATATGAAACGTGATCACAGATCATTTATAAGGCACAGACAATCTATCCTGTGGCATTATTGCTGGTGTAATTAATCGTCTTTTATGAAATATGGAGCAACCCACCGGTTTCATAATCACTTCCTCGAATTCATTCATGTTTGTTTTGTCTAGTTGACCAGTTTCACTTTCGTTCCATTTCTCATAATATAAGGCACTCAGAGAAGCATAACATGCAAAAGTCAATGGCAGGAGCTGTACATACCATCCTATTCCCTTACCACCATGCTGGGGCAAGTGGGCACAAACCCAACAGTTGTTCTTTATTAGTATTGAGTGTGTCATGTTCATTATCAATAACAATGTGTTGTTCCCGTATCCTTCCCTATTTCTCTCTTCCATTGGGGACAAGGTATAGGAAATCACATGAACTGGGATTTCCATCGTGGAAATGTTCCCAATAAGCAACAGTACCTCAAGGGGCTGCATTTCTTCTAGGTACCATAATACTGATATGGTCAATATCGGGACTAATATACTCATTATACACATTATTATCGTTAAACCCAACATACAATTCTTTCGACCATGTCCCTTTTTCACCTTTCTATGTACTGCGTTTAACTCGCTATCAGCATTGGTGCAGGTGGGGGCATTTGCTGGTTCCGACATTTTTTTTTCTCGTCCTTCTTCTTCTACTGTGCTCGTCGTGAATCGCTCTTGATGATGCGCTTCTTAGGATGTTCAAGAGTTCGATAAATGTCTACAGTCTCTCGATGCCAGTTCTTACCAGCCTGGATTGCTTACTCGTTTGGCAAGATCTCTGTGCATTCACACATTGCTCTAGAGTCTCAGAGCAGTTGCCTTTGTACCATGTGCGCCCCGCTTGTTCGCTCGGGTTCATGACAAATGGATTTAGCACCGAGGAGTTGCGTTTGTTGAGCTGTCTGGTTTGCACAACCAATCACGCCATTCTCCTCTAGGCCTCCGGTTCCTACTTCATCCGAGAATAGGAAACAGAGGCAATAAAATCACAAAAAGATGAAGATGTGATCACTCCTTTTTTCTGCTCCGCAGGTTATACCGATTTGCTCCCGGTATCGTGTGGTCGACAAATAGTGCGGATGCACTTCCGGTCTCAAGCTTGGAGTCAGCCTGGGGCTCAATGGCAGATGATGATGAGTGCCCAGGCGATGATGCAGGCTGCGGCGCAACAGAAGATGGTGGGCACCACAGAGGTATACGCTTGATATCGGCCAGCAGTGATGCAGAATCTGCGGGACAACGTTGGGGCACTCTTTGCCCTTCCTCTTTTATGGCAATCTCATCAGGCTTTGTTTCAGGATCAGGCAGTTTCTGTGGCAAAGAACTGGCAATTGCATTTTTCGTTTCTGGAGCCGCTGCTGTCTCTTTCTGGTCTTTGTCCGGATCAGTCGAAGTGTCAAATGGCAGTGGGACTTTCTTGGCGTGTGTGGTGTGGATCCACGCTTTCCGCCCAACCACGCGTATCGTTGTGTGCGTGGTCAAAAGGATTTGGTAGGGCCCACGCCACCTGGGTACCAGCGATGTTTTCGCTCATAATTTCTAATCAGCACCCAGGTTCCTGGCTCCAATGCATGTCCTGGGCCGGTGTACCGCACTGGTAATGCCTCCTGCACCTGCTGATGAATCAAACACAGTTTTCTACTAACAGATTACAGTAAATGCTGAGTACAGGGTATTCTACCTCTCTCATTCTTTTCGGCTGGGGTGCACACCACACATTCGCCGGTCTCCCCATTATTATTTCGTATGGGGAGAGCCCAGTTCTGGCTTACACTGATGTTTGCATACACAGTAACGCTATTGGAAATGCATCTACCCAATTTAGCTTGCTGCCTGCACAAATCTTACTTATTTTGGATTTCAGGATGCCGTTATGACGTTCAATAAGTCCGGCACTCATGGGATGCCTGGAGCAATGGAATAGCTTATCGATTTGGAGACCTGCACAAATCTGCAATATTACTGCAACTACAAAATGCGGACCATTGTCCGACCATATGACACGGGGCAGACCGAAGCGAGAGAAATACTCTTTTAGCATTACTTTCGCCGTGCTCATGGCTGTGCAGTCTTTCAATGGATACGCTTCCACCCATTTGCTGAATGCACATATGACCACCAGAACATACTTCAGGTTTTGGCATCTCTCCATTTCTATGAAGTCAAAGTGGGTCACTTCGAATGGCATAGAGGGAAGTCCGAAACTTCTTGTTGGAGTCACCGTTCCCTTCCCCACATTGTGCTGTAGGCACGTTATGCAGTTCTGTACTAGCCTTTCGGCATTCTTTTTTATGAGAGGATTTTCCCAGACTGTGGCTAAATGTTGGACTATTTTCTTCGCACAGATTTGGGTGGGACTGTGAGCCATTGTTACCATCGCATTTACATAAGCATTCAGCAACATCCAATTCCTGCTCTTCTTGTCCACCCAACAACTCTACAAGTCCAGTTCTGCAGAGCCCTTGGCCCATCCCTGTATTACGTCGGCGGTAGCTTCTGCCTGCATCTCTCTGACAGTTACAATTCCATTTTCTGTCATACAGAGTACTTCCTCCGAGTGTACTGCTAACATTTTTGTATTCAAATCAGTGGCAGTTTGTTTCGCAATTCTGTCTGCAAATGCATTTCCTTCTCCCACCCTGCATGTCACCTTTTTATGCTCCTTGCATTTCACTATCGCCAGGTGCTTTGGACACGTAAGTGCAGACAGTAATCGTACAATCAAAGGGCCATGATGAATTCGAGCCCCATGTGATGTTAGGAAACCTCTCTCGGCCAACAGTCGGCCGAAGTTATGAACCATGCCAAAGACGTACTGGCTATCAGTGTAGATATTTACGCTTAAGTTCTCTGAAATTTCACAAGCTCTTGTTAAGGCAATTATCTCTGCTGCTTGGGCAGAGTTGTATGGGATTCTTTTACTCTCCACGATGCTTTTTAACGTGGTGATAGCGTATGCTGCGGTTGATGTGCCGTCAGGTAATTTAAAGCAAGAACCATCACAAAACATTTCTCCATCTGGTTCTTTTAATGGCGTATCATGTAGATCAATTCTCCCTTTTGTTTCTTCCTCAGTAACCATTGAGCAATCATGTGGAGGTGATTCAGTCTCATCAATGTTTTCCCCGGGCATTGGCATTAATTCTTCTGGATTCAAAGCGCTACACTTCATAATGTGGATGTGGGGGGCGAACAATACAATTTCATATCTAGTCAATCTAGCAGAGATGAGTGTTGCATCTGCGTTCTATTGAGTAGAACATCTATGGCATGTGGCACCATTAAAATTAAAGTGCTTCCCAATACCATCCCTTCAGTTTGTTTCACTGATGCAGCAGCCGCTGCAACAGCTCACAAAGCTTGTGGTAGTGCGCGCGCTACAGGGTCCAGCGCAGAAGAAAAATAACCGCACGGCCTATTTCTTCCACCTTGTTCCTGTGTTAGGACAGACAACGCACATCCTTCGCTCTCATGCACAAACAGCCTAAAAACCTTTTCATAATTCGGTGTGCCCAAAACTGGAGCAGAAATCAAAATTATTTTTAGCAAATCAAATGCTTTCTGACATTCTTCATTCCACTGCAAAGGCATCACAGCATCCTTTTTTTGTCAATCCCACCATTGGTTTTACAATTAAGGCGAAGTTCACAATCCATTGACGGCAATATGAAGCCATCCTGATTATAGCTCTCACTCCTTTCTGTGTTGTTGGAATAGGCATACCAGAATTGCTCTCTATCCTCTCTGGCGTTAATCTTCTCCCTTCCTTTGAAAGTAGATAACCCAAATAAGCTACTTCCTTCTGACAGTACTGGAATTTCTTTAAGCTTGCTTTATGGCCATGCACAGCTAGGTGAGTCAATAATAAAACAGTACCTTTTTTACAAATCTCTTCCGTGTCAGCAGCGATTAGTAAATCGTCAATGTATTGTAGCAACACACAGTCTGCCGGTAATTCTAACATGTCTAGCTGTTCTTTCAATGCTCCACTGTATATGCTTGGACTTTCAGTATAGCCTTGTTGAATGCGTGGGAATGTGAATGATCGTCCTCCTAAAGTGAAAGCGAATAAATATCTGCTTTCTTTGTGTACTGGAATGCTGAAGAAAGCATTCTTCAGATCGATAACGCTAAACTATTCTGCCGAAGTAGGGATCATTGTCAAAATCGTTGTGACATCTGGCACTAACGGGAATTGGGAATCTACTACTTTGTTTAGTGCACGAAGATCAATTATGAAACGGTACGGTACGTCATTACCCCCTTTCTTATACATATACTGCCTGTAATCTCTTCAATCACTCCCAATTTCACCAAATCAGAAACAATACTTTTCAATCCTTTCTCCCCTTCTGCTGAAATTTTATACTGCGGAATACGCAGTTGCGATACTCCTTCTTTTAAAACTATTTTCACTGGATGTATTTTCAAGCATCCCACATCATTGTCATTCACGGCCCAAATACAAGTTGGCACCTCACTCAATTCCCCTTTTAAAGATTTTGTCACAAATTCAGAAGTCGCCCCACTCTGAGGAGAAATAGTCAAAAATACCCCATCTGGTGTGCAGTGGATAACCGTGCTTAGCTTTTCCAATAGATTCAATCCCAGGAGATTTTCCCCACAATTCTCTGTCAAAAGAAATGGACAATGTTCAGTAAAAGGCTCTATGTCACTGCTACTGGTTTGGACTCAGGATTTATTACTGGGGTACCTGCGAACCCTACTGAGATATTTTGTCGGCCTGACGGAGGTATATCTGGAACCAAGTGATGATCTATCGAGCACTTCTGTGCCCCCGTGTCTACGAGGAATCTATGCTCTTCATTCCCAACTTTCATTTCTACGTAGGGTCCTTTCTGATTCACGGGAATGGATACTGGTTCTGACTCCTGTCCTGGGCTGTTCTATTGGGGTAATCACACATCATCCGAGGTTTAATCACTACTGTTACTATAGTATGCACCTGTCTGAGTATCAAAAATATTCCCGCCTCTTCCTCTGTTTCCATTTTGTCCGGCCTGATGATTTTGACTCTGAGTAAAGGCATTTTGATTTGGCGCCTGGCCCTGATTCTGTGCACCATTCCCTTATTTATTCTGGTGCTGCTGCATATGGTTTCTATTATGGCCATTTGTTCCTGGATGCCCTCTATGTTGTCTTCTCTGACCATATCCGTCTCTGTTTTGCAAGTGCGGACATTGTGCCCGCCAGTGTCCTTCCTCTCTACAATATGCACATTGGTTTAACTCCAGAGGCCCTCCATGCATATTCAAATTGCCTCTGCTCTGCACATTTCCCCTTCCCCAGTTATGTCCTGCTACCTGCTGAAGTAAGACCCTTGTTTTCAAGTTTGTTCTATCCTTTGCTTCTCTTTTTTTCTCAGTATTTACCCGGTTCTCATAATATTGGGCCATAATATTGGGCCATGTGTAATACTTCTCCTAACGTTTTTGCTTGCCATGCACTTTCTGATGTCATTATCAAATTTTGAATCGGGAGTATTAATCACCTCACATATTTATCAACAAATAACCTTTTTCCCACTTCCGTGCTCACATCCTGCCCACTGAAATCTGTAAATACTTCTTCAAATCTGTTAAAATAATCTGTGGCCAGCTCGTCTTTACCTTGAACGCACGCAGTAATTTTGTCCCACTGAATTCTTTTCTCTGGGACAAATTCTTTAAACCTTTGTACTATTTGTGCCGGTAATGCTAACATATTCGCCCCTATCTATGCACCCACCTCTTTATTTCTACCCTCCAGCATTAAATTTGCCCAAGTGGCACCATAGGCCGTCTCATCATCTACCTTCCTTATTCATTTCCATATATCCGCTGGCAGAATCACGGGGAATATTAGATCTATATCACTCATAGTGAACACCGAGGATTGCAATAAAGACTGTACTTCTTTATAAAAACATGATGGATTTTTCCGTATGTCAGGGATCGTTTGTTTATTATTCACTTCCTGTCTAGAGAAGGGAACGTGCACATATTGGGCTGTGTAATGTGCCGGAATTACCTGAGGTGGCGCATTGCCTACCCCGGGAGTCTGTACCTTCAGTACAAAGGTAGGGGGCACTTCTCTCATGGGGAATGCCACACTCACTGTTCCTCCCCCCTCTCTCATATGCAACAATATTCCCAAATCGAGGGATAAAGCTGTCTCTCCTGTTCCCCGTTCCATTGCCCTCTTATATACTGCCAACAGATCAGGAGGGCTGACCTTTTTCTCGCTTATATCTTTATCAAATATTCAACCATTGTCTGTAACACTCTCTTTTTCATTGATAGAGTGTATTCATCAAATATTCCATGTATTTTCATTGTGGGAATACTAGGATCTGAAATCCATTTTAGTGCCTCCCGTATACATACTTTTAGTTCCGCACTAATTTGCGCTGTTGGTGACAAGAATCGCTGCTGTCTATCCCTCTCAATATTCTTTCTCCTATACCCCGCTGTGGCGAGTATCTCAGAATATTCTTCATCAAGTTAATTCTTCAATTGAAACGGTCGCTTCACATGCTCTTCTATTTCCTCATCTCTCCCTCTACAACGGGCCAATGCATTTAAATCCAACAATCGCTGAGGTGGTAACTTCCCAACTAACTTTTTCCATTGTGCCGACAAATATTCCCCCATGCATTCCAACAATACCTGTTTTTCATTGCTCCTCCTGAAGTCATGTATTGACGCTAACGTGGCCGTCCCATCGTTCTTATCTATATACATTTCTGCTTGCTCTTGCAGCTCATGCTTTCTCTCCTTACTGATCGCGCTGCGGGTCACTCTCACACACTCGCTTTGTTCTAATATGCTTATGGGGGGAGTCAGAACAGGATTACCCCCTCGAGCGGAAGGTGTGGAAGGGGCAGTGGGCACGGGAGAGATCTGCTGGGGTTGCAATGGTTGCAAAACACTCGGGGCTGGCTGACTAAAGGGCGGTGCTATTACTAACCCTGCCTGTGGCTGTATTGGAGTTGGGACAGGCTGAGCAATAGGAGGGGATTGGGTGGCGACTACTGACGTGGTCTTCTTAGTTTCACTCCTCGGACCTTGTTTTGTCTCGGTTAGTATTTTGTTTATTAATTCATCTGATGAATGTAACTCTCTCCGTGGATATATTTTTTCAATATTCAACTGGTTCCATCTATTTGCCTTTCTCAAACTATTGCTCCACTCCTCCTCCTCCTTTTCCTCCACTCTCTCTGCTTTTGACTTATGCCTGCGCGCATGTTTCTCTCTACTTCTAAATCGGAGAATCGCTTCCCGCCTCCAATCCCTAAGGATATCGAGTGCTGCAGGACACGCTTTCTTACTTAACAAAACCTTTTTCCAGGTTATCTATCCGATCCATCTCAAAACTACCATTCCTCGGCCATTGAAGGTCTTCCTGCTTTCTGGTTTGCTTATGCCAAATTTCACAAAACATTATCGCTCCCACACCTTACTTCACATACATATCATAAGCCGGCGTTGCCCCCCGGAGGCGCGACCTGGCCAGTTTCCAAAGATTGTTCGCCGCAGCGGAAAAATCCCGCTAAGGTGGACAATACCCCAGGCATGTTTTAACCTTACCCTTGGCTAATCAAACTTACTGTGGGCGTTTGATTTTGCAAAATCAACTCTCAACCAATATCAGGATTACTTACGAATCGGGGCACGGCTCACCTGATTAGTCAATTTGTCTTTTCAAGACACAATTCGTCTGTATACTGACGCAACCAATGACGTTGTGTCTGCGTATCTCAGCTCTGCCTCGTTTCGGGACCCTCGCCCCCTTGTTCGCTGGCCAGGCACGTCGATCAGGGATCAGCTGTGCGCAGATCTGCAAAGGAGTCTCATCACTTTCGCAGGGCGCCCTGGACATCTCTTGATCCCGGCTCGATCGCTCCCTTCCTCGCCGTTCTTTCCGCCTTAATCAATTTGCAACGTACACGATGGAACAAGTGGGGGAGGGTCCCTATTTGGGTGCCATCTTGAAGGGGCCCCTGAGGGACCCTCGGATGTGGAAACAAGGCACAATCACAACACACAAACTGATACGCCAGACACGAGGTTGTATTCCCAAAGATCTAGGGTTTATTGCAAAACAAATAGTCCCAGTTGGCCAAATGGTCTCACGCCCCGCGACGTGTGTCTAACAGACCTCGGGGGATGCAAAAGAGCGAAAATCATACATCAGTTACATATATACAAAATGAGCATCTTAAAATCAGTAATGACACATTTGATGCACCCCTAATTCATTCCCTTTGAAGTGGAGGCGATGATTGGCCATGGTGACGAATATGACACTTTAGATCACCATATTTAATAACAGTTTGCAATCTCGAATTTACAGACACTATTCTTTATTTGTCAGAACACAGCGCTTCTGTTTTCATGGACAAGCTGCGCGTAGGGGGACTGGCACATTCCAGGCCTTACTATCTCCTCGTTTCGATTCACGCTCTAGAGGTCAGCTTGCTCTCCGGGGCCTCACAGTGCTCAGAAGGGGGGGCCATCAAGAAGAACATAATTTCAACCCTTTAATATTAGTTTTGTGCATTGCTATTCTTTTAAGGAGACTCACTGGCATCCGTGTACTGATTAAAATGCCTTGCTCCTTGCCTTCAAGGATATGTGCGGGAGGGAACCGGGCATTTCTGTCTGGCTTTCCAGCGTAATGTTTCAACATGTCTTTAGTAACCTTGGACCATTGAAGCGGAATAATATCTTCAGCAAAGCAGTTTTACATGAGGCAAAGTAGCAACGTTGAAGAGAACAGAGAGAGAAAACAAAATGGCGATTCTGGTCATTTTAAAATGGCCGCACTCTAGTTAAGCTAGTAACTATGCAATGACTAATGAGCATATATTCTTAACACTTTAAATGAGGCGGTTGGTGTTCGGCCAACCAATTATCCTGCATTGCCTTCCATTCGAGGGGTGTCTAATTTTCTAGACTGACAACTGTGTCTCACCCGTCAGTGTCCCACTCCCCGAGGACACCCCCATCCAGGTGATCCTCCCTCACTGGTTCACCCCAGGAACTGGATCCAATAGTGATGGCCGTGTCCTGGCCATCTGGATGACAGATCCCTGGGGTTTAGCCCGGGAGACACCTTCAGGTTTCTCATATAATTCATTGAATGTGGCCTTGAGAATTCCAATAAACCAGATTCAACGGCTTCTCACAGCTAAAGGGGTTTATGGGCACCCCACCCCCTATCGTCTACTGGTACTGATGCAACGGCCAACCATGTCCAATCATACCTATCCACCTTGGCGTGATACTAATGGAACCAACTGGACATCTCTATCTGCCCCACTGTTCTGAACACAATCTGGATACCTTTATGATCACACAGAATGACTGGGATTAAAGCCTGTCCATTCCCTATTGGTGCCCTGAAGGGAGTAATGGAGAAGCTTCCCATAGAATAATATCAAAAACTATTTTGGAAAAGATATCCAGAACTACAACATTAGTACTTTTGTAATGTATAAAACCAAGCCTTGCAATATTACAAGTGGAAATAGCCCTCAATTGGGGTCTTCTGAAAATGGGGCTAAGCATTTGACTTGTTTAACAGTGGGGGGGGTGACTTCCCTAATTCGACTTTCCAAAAGTAATTGATGCAATCTACTTGGGGCTGTCAGTTGCCGGTTCCTCAGAGGATGGATACGTATCACAATCCCTCCCATCCCCTTGAGAGATTTCCTGTTGCGGCAAAATGGCCCCCCTTAACATAATAAAAACTGGGGATTTGATTGCGTTATTAACCACACAGTTACAACCGTCAATTACGTGTTGTGTTATGCCCCTACTCGCTCCTGGGGCTGAGCAACATTCTTCAAATCATATACTCGGTCCTAGGGCTGAGCGACCTTCCTCAAAACGTATACTCGGTCCTGGGTCCGAGAAACCTTCCTCAAATTGTATACTTGGTCCTAATCGGTCCTGGGGCCGAGCAAACCTTCCCCAAATCATATACCCGGTCCTGGGCCGAGCGACCTTCCCCAAATTGCTTACTGGTTTCAGGACAGATCTTACTGGATGTGTTAGGCAAGACCGTTCTCCCTTCCCATGGAACAGAGCCAGTCCCACCATCCTGTTGTATCCCTTGCAAATCCTTATCACAAGGTTCCCAGTTCCATGTGCGACACCTGGGGCCAGTCCTGGTTTTCCTGTTGCATTCTGGGACTTGAAGTTTACGTTTTCCCTTTGTAAGTATGGACTTGGGGGGCGGGGGGGAAAGCAGGATGGACTCCATATCTCACACATGAGTAACACTCTGCGGGATAATAATGTCTTTTGTTATTTGAGTGCTCTGAGATTTATGGGTGCGTAGCACTATATAAGAAATAAAGAAATAAATATATTATGGAACAGGGAAACTTGGCAGCTACGTGGCAAGCAACAATATTCCTCTTTATATTCACTCCACTTTTCTAAAGGCAGTTCAGAGTAACTGATAATGACGATGCAGTTATTTATAGTGCTTTCAGAGGTCTCTGGTGAGTCATAGAGGTTGCCTCTTCCTCAGTCTTGCTGTACTCTTAATCACATGTACGGCTCTCCTGGCGGCGGTGTGGGTGAGCCTTTGGAGGTGACTCTCTGCAGCCACGTTAGCACCTCTTGGAGTGAGCCTGGGGGGGGGTGGGGCTCCTGATATTACAGAAGGTTTCAGCTCAAGTATAAGGTCATGGGCTATGCAAAATTACTACCTTACATAAGAAACTCATACCAAATCGGGGATCGCGCATCCTATACTTCGCCTAGTGGCCAGACAGGTTAGATGAACTGTTTCACCCTTCTGGTGGCCAAGCAGGTTTGGCATGGGACGGGACTGAGCCATTCCGTTTTTCCTTTCCCACTTTCCTTTGTGTCCCTCCTCTATCTCCCATTCGCCTATAGACGGCTTAATCTTTCCACTAGCAATTCTGGGACTCTGGAGAGAAGTTCAAGCTTCCACTCTTGACGGGCACACTTGAGCACATCTCCAGGCCATCACTCGACTCATCTCCGACTGACTCTAGTAACACAACCGGTGACATTTGCTCTAGACACTGCCTTCAGAAATAAACTGCTTACCATCATGGGTGGCTTGCTTCACCCTTTTCTCAGTTAACCTTCCTGTTATTGAATTATCCTTGACTACACGTGCACCCATGTGACCACTATTCTATCCCGCCGCCCCCTCCCTGACCTCCCTTGTATCTAGCCAGGTGTTGGTCTGTTCAACAAAGGTAGCAGGCGCCCCTCCCTCAGACGAACAAGGCATGATAACCTGTTCAGTGGTTGTTAACCACATTGAGAGTTCACAGCCATCTGCTTTTGGTCTGTTTCCTACTCCTGCTGTTCCTTCCCTCCCAACTTCTTCTCTTTTCTTTTCAACACATGGTCTCGGGAGGATAGCTCAGCAGCAACGTGCTCGCCTTGGAAGCAAGACGACACAGAGCGGTTGCTTCCAACGGAGGATCGAACAGTGGTTCGATCCTCGGCTCCACGCTTAGAAACCTCTGAGTATTAAGCGTGTTATAAATAACCTATCATATCATATCATAGACTGTGGTCTACTTTGTACTCTGGCTGTGGTCCCAATTCGTCTCTATATGGACAACGGTGAGCTTTATAGGACTACTACGGCAGTCACACGAGCATTATAAAAGGCTCTTAACATAAACTAGATTATATTTGTATAAAGAGATTATGGGGTGTTTGATATCTAAACTCCTTGTTACTGGCTCATTTTATTATGAAAGTAACATTGCAGATCTTTGATCTGATAGACTGTTTGTGTTACACAAACAAGTATTTGGGCACCCGAGCTTTTAAATAAAGATAATTTGTGAAATCTAAAAAGATTTCCAAGAGGAGTTTTTAATGCTACATAAAATAATCAGAAAAGCAGATTGTTCGTTTCGTGGAAGCTATTCACGCAGAATGAATGGCCCAAATAACTGAAACAAGTGGGTTGTGTGCATAGTACCACACCGTCAACTCATGTCATGTACTAATCCTTGAACCTCCTGTTCTCCCGCGTAAATAAAGGCAGCTCTTTCCATGACACACACATTACGTATGTCACACCACCAGTACCCGATTGAGGGGTGACATGATGGCTTCCAGACCTGAAGGATCTGTGTCCAGCCCAACGCGGCCACCCTCCTGAACCATAAGGCCATCCCGAGACATATAGATCAGGCCAAAATGCATGAACCCTGGCACGAAACCGCAATAGGTGTCTACAAGAGAGTGTGACCAGATTAAACAAAATAAAAAAAGGACCAGCACCTGACATAAAAGTAGGACTACAATTTCACAGTGGATACAGTGACTACTGTTCAGCAGTGGGAAAAGGTTTGGGTGGGGGGGATGAGGGGGCACGGAATGTTTCAGGCATTCACCTGAGTTAAACTGTGTATAGATTGCTATTCCTGGCCTTGCTATGTAACCACTTTCCAGGCAATCTCTGGCTCACGTTCCGTTAATGCATGTGGCTCTTAATTAAAGTTTTAGGGGGGTTGCGCCCACTCTAGGACAGCAGAGACCTAATGTTTATTTGGTTTGCTATGTTGAGTAGTTGCTAAACTAGCATTGTGCATCTCTGCAGATGCTGCTTGAACTCTGCCAGTGGTCATCCTCACCCCTCCAAAACGGGGATGGGGTTTAAAAAAGAAAGTAACAACTCTTGGGAACCTCTTCCGGGACAGTCCCGGCAACACTGGGACATCTGGTCACTCTACTACAGGTCCATCAAGTGTTCACAGTTTGCAGCCACGAGGACCCTTCGAAACATTCTGTCGGACATTCAGTAAGCAACAATTTGGCTTTCTATACCGTGAGACACTCTTCTTACTTAAGTACCAAGAGTTGTTCACCATGAGTCAACTCCCTTCCAAGGCCCCTTTACCAGGCATCTAGGAATGCCTCCTTTTTCCTGTCCACCGTCTAGAAGCATTCCATAAATTATCACAGACCATGCAGTTTCCTTAGCATAATACTTAGCCGGCCTTCTAGAACCGTTTGCGTCCATCTATGAACTCTATCATCCAAGTTCGGAGAGATCAGGACTCAATGCTTGCGATGTTCCACTGAAGGTATAGCCTTGGAGACTGTACTCCTCCCACCGTTCCCAGCTCAGCAAAGTTTCCCCATCCACTGCCTTCCCGAAGGTCTTGGATGTGCCTCCTGCTGCTCAGAAAGTAGTTCGGCCAGAACATGGTTTTCCCATCCACATGCCTACAGAGTTGCACTGAAGCAAGGCTGCTGAAAACAGGTGTGTTCCAGGTCATACCATTCATATCATAACCCAAGAGATCCCAGGAAGGCGGTCAGCGAGGTTTTCAGATAACCGGTGCTGCAGATGGTAGAAATCCCTCTTCGTTAACCTCTGCTCTTGCCAAGACATCTTTAATCAAATTGTCTGCCAGCAGGCATCCATAAAGGCTGTGAATATCAAGTGGTATTTCTTGAAGTCTGCCAAATCGCCCCTGAGTCCCACGACGGAAATGTTTGCATGGGAAATGTACGCAATACAAAATGTTCCTCCATTTCCCATGCGAACGTTTCAATTACAAATCACACAGATTCAAACACACACCATCACATACACCCCCAACACACCCTTACTTACCTTTCCTTCAGACGCGCTGTGTCCCTGCAGCGCTGGTTCTCTTTCACTTCCGTGATTGGGAAGCAGCGCCGCAGGGTCCTTTTCTTTTCTTCGTCTTTTTTTTTTTTTTTACTTTTGTTTGTTTGTTTGTTTTATTCACTTATAATGCGCACCAGACCCGAAGGTAGCCGGGCGCAGCAGTACAGAAAATGCAAGGCTTAAGTTACAGGGCAGGGTCATGGGTTACATACAAATACAATATGTTACAGTTAGAGCAGCAATTGCAGTTTACATACAAGCATAGTAAGTACACAGTATGATAAAGACAGTATATGTACAGACACTAAATGGACAATAACTCATCGGCTAGATGGGCAAAGTGAAAGTGTCCGCAAGAGCAAAAGTAGGCAGGACGGTGATGTGACTATAGAAGGGGTCGCGTGATGAAGAGTAAGCGCTAGTGCGCTAATCATTGGCAGACCTCAGCAGATTGATATAGTTGGTTCTAAATTTCGGAAAGGGCTGCTCCTCACGTAAAGGGTGAGGCAGTGAATTCCATAATTGGGCCGCTCGAACCTGGAAGCTGCCTCCCCCCGCCTTAGTTAGACTAAATATAAGTATGATAAGGCTATTGGCATTAGAAGTTCTAGCTGGGCGTGTATGGTTTCTTTTTTTGAGTTTGTTTGTGAGATAGCTCGGTGCAGCATTGTTCAGGGCTTTGTGAACAAGGGAGGCCACTTTTAAGTTGATTTTATTTTGGGTGGACAGCCAGTTGTTTTGGCGCCTGATATTTGAAATGTGCGATCTTTAAGACACACCAAGGGCGGCTCGCAGGGCATTATTTTGTAAGATTTGAATTCGATGGGTAATGGATTTATTGGCTCCAATATAGAGGGCATTACAATAATCCAGCCTAGAGAGGATTAAGGCTCTCGCTAAGATAAGGCAGTTTTTGTCTGAGAGAAAGTGTTTGCCTGCTCTAATGAGCTTACATGTGTAAGCGGTGGCAGATGCCAGAGACTTCACCTGTTTGTCGAAAGAGAGGGTGGCATCCAGATAGAAGCCAAGAGTCTTCACCTCTTTAGACACCTTAATGACATTACCATATATCTCAAATGAGGTGTAGCCCTGGCTTAGTTTTTTGAGGTTAGAATGTGTCCCTAGGATGATGAGCTCTGTTTTGTCATCATTCAGGCATAGACTGTGGGTAGCCATCCATGCATGGATGATGATATACAACCTATTCACCAAGGCCAAATCCTTACGATAATCCCCAGAAAGTGAGAGGAGAATCTGGGTATCATCTGCATAATTAGTGTAGGTGATACCAAGAAGGTCCCGATCATCAAAAAGGGGCTTGGTAAATATGTTGTATAGAGTAGGGGAGACACAAGAACCCTGAGGAACTCCACACAAGATGGGAATTGGGTCGGCCGCTGCCGATAGGGAGAACACCCTCATGGTCCTATCACTAAGAAAGGATTCAATCCAAGTTATGGCCTCTCTGGAGAAATGTGCGGCAGAGTCTAAGTGGCTGCAAAGTACCCCGTGGTCCACAAGGTCAAATGCCGCTGAGAGGTCCAACAGCAAAAGGAGTGCCATTTTTCCTTTATCTCTCAGTGCATCTATCTGTGCCTTCAAATCAATGAGGGCAGTCTCTGTGCCGTGTTGGGGTCGGAATCCTGATTGACGCTCTCCTAAGAGTTTGTGTTGTTCCAGAAACCTTTGGATTTGATTATAAGCAATCTTATATAGGATTTTAAGCAGAAAAGGAACTGTCGTGATGGGACGGTAGTTCGTGGGTATAAGAGGGTCTAGCGTTTGCTTTTTGAGCAAGGGTAGCACCCAAGATTGTTGTAGATTGGTGGGCACAATGCCGGATGTGAATGAGGAGTTGACAAGTTTTGAAATAAATGAAGAAAGATCCCTAGCGGCACCTTTTATCAGCTGGGCAGGGCAGGTATCACCCTGACAGTTTGAAGGCTTGAGAGAGAGGATAACTTTCTCCACCTCAAGGATAGATGTTTTAGAGAACTTAAATTGCGCATCTGGGTCCTGTTCCTTTAGAGCTCGGTCTATTGTTGGGTCCGGAATGGGGATGGGTGACCCTAGTTCCTTAAGGATAGTGAACAGTTCCCTCATGCTTGAATTAGCATTGGATATACACTTGTTGAATGAGTTCTGCTTGGCCAAGTGGATTTCTTTTTTATATTGGGAGGAGATTTCTCTTAGTTTCATTTTGTGATCTTCTGAAGGGATACCCTCCATGCTGTTTCACAGCTCCTCCTAAGTAGTCACAGACCTTTTAGTTCAGGAGTAAACCATTTGTTTAGGTGAGATTTAGGTTTACTCTGTCTAAGTTTCAGAGGGGCGATACTGTCAAGGGTGGTTAACATAATTTTGTTATAATCGTTGACTAATGTTTCTGGGTGTAAGTGATCCTCTAGTCGGTTAAGGGTGGGTAGAATCGCCGGGATCACTTTATCTCTAGTGATGCTCTTTTTATTTCTTGTTAGGCATGGTGGGGCCATGATAGATACTGGCGGACATGGTCTGGAGGTAGATAATTCAAATGACAAGAAGAAGTGGTCTGTCCAGGGTTGGGGGACAATGGCTTTGATATTGGCGGTGCAGTTGTAATCTGCTACCCAATCATGGATTCTCCCTTTATTGTGAGTGGGTTCTAGAGTTTTTTTGCATTATACCCAGATTAGAAAGAGAGTTGGCAATGATAGTGGCATTTTTGTCTAGAGGGTCATTGAAACCCAGGTTAAAGTCCCCTAGGACAAGTAGCTGGGATGAAGTTTTGAGGTTGTTAGAGAGTAGGTTGTGGATATCCTCCTCAAATGTCCCTATAGGTCCCGGTGGTCTATAGATAAGGTGGATGGTTAGTGTTTGGGAGCTAGCTAGAGGAAGTTTGATGGTGAGCGTTTCGCATGAATCGGATGCTATGGTGGGTGTAATTCTCATGCCTAAGCTGGTCTTTGCGATGATAGCAATGCCACCACCGCGCATATTGGTTTCTATCTTGTCTGAATATGGTATAGTCTTCTGGGATTGCTAGGGAGAGTAGGGGTCCTGCTGCGTCGTGCAGCCATGACTCTGTGATAGCGAGTCACTTTTGCTCGGCTGAGCTGCGGGGGTGTCCCCCGCAACCCACACTCACTATACTGTATAGTACAGTGAGCAGGGTGTTTCGGGGGACACCCCCGCAGCCCCAGGCTTTTATTATTATTATTTTCTTTGCCAGGTGAGCTGCAGTGGTGTCCCCCGCAACACCCTGCGCACTATTCTGCATAATATAGTGAGCTGGGTGTTGCGGGGGACACCCCCGCATTCCCTGGCTTTTTTTGGTTTTCTTCTGGCGGGGGGGATGTCTCCCGCAACCCCCGCTCACTATAGTGAGCGGGGTGTTGCAGGGGACACCCCCCCCAGCCCCATACCGACCCCACCGAAACACCTAAACACATACCACGAAAGGTTCAAACTTTTGGTAGTTAGAACTTTTTGTGGTGTGTGTTTTATGTCATTTGGTGGGGTCAGTAATGTTTATTCAGACATTTCATCCTATTTCTGAGATTGGGGCACCTGGAGTTCCTTAAGGCGGACCCTTGCTTGCCTACTATCTCTCACATAACTGCATTGAGCGCCTTGAAGGGCAGGGGCAGCTTGGGCAGAACATAGTTAGCTTTTGTTGCCATGACCATCTTAGTTGAGTTGATCCTCCCCACATGGACAATGTAATCAAAAAGCATCGGTCTTTCATTGTCGGGAATTCACGCAAGATTGTGTCCATATTCAGTCTCACAGAGCTGGTCCCATTCACCTGAGCGCTCCTAGGTATCGTAGTTATTTTGGGCACAATGTGATGCCTGGTCCTTCCAACGTGCTCCTGTGACATGCTATTGAAAGAGGAAGAATCTTAGACTTTGTCCAGTTAATTGGGTGCCCAGATAAGCCTCCAATGCCATCAGTTATTAGCAGGGCTCTCCAAATGGATGACAGATTTTTAAGAACCAGCAGCAAGTTGTCTGCAATGCACCTTTAACGTCCACCCCCTACACTTTCATCATGGCCTATAGTTTAACTGCAAGGTGTTCCATAGCTATAATGAACAGCAGCGGTGATAAGTGTGATAACGCACAGCTATTCACCACTACTCCCCAAGGGCGAGCCAACCTCCTGTGAGGCTAGGGAGGTGAGCCTTCCCCACAAGACCCTCCCTATGGGTTGAGGCAAGTGGGACTTCACTGGGAGAGACGCCCCTTTTTGGGGACAAGGACTCCTGTTGCTGTGAGGTATTCCATTGGTCACATATCATAGCTGCACACATGGGACTACCTGTTGGAATGCATAATGTGGCATCTTTACCGTTGGCTGAAGGCAATTCAAAAATAAATCCATTTGTGAAAGAAAAGGATGATGTCTCTTTAGTAAGAGATGCATATTTAACTGGGTCGAGTAAGAGAGGAGTAGGAGGAGGAGAACCTGGGGCACTCGGGAAGTCCCCTTACATCATGGCACCTTGTGGAGTCGGAACAAAGGGAAGGCATGGAGCTCAAGACTTTCAACAAGGCAGAGAACGCCAGTACGAGACGCCGGAGGCCCAGCATGTGCAGATGCGAGAAAGGCACCATGAGGAAGGAGAGAGGAACAAGCTATCAACTGGTGGCGTGACTACAAATATAGCATCGATGGTGCCTCCCCTCAATATGGGGAACGTCTGGGATGTTTCTTCCCCCACTCCACATCCCACTATATAAAAGTTGAATAGCTTTTATAATGAAAGCCGGAACCTTTTGTTTTATGAAACACTGTGTGAAGATCCAGGAATGAGACATGGACACAGGGGGGTTCATGATTTTGGCCACAAACCTTTATTGAGTGCTTGGAAAATGCCTCTCTGTCCCTACTCTAAGAGGCATTTCCCTACCTAACATAAAACTAAGGGTCTGTCCATTGTCAAGATGTCCAAAGCAAAATATCCCATGTCCAAAGTACTATTCTGGCCCTCACATTCTAACAAAATTAACTCTAAGGTGAAAAGGGTAATGTATTTGGCCTTGAAAGTGCACAAATGTTCAACTCTAACATAAAAGTTCCCAAAGGATAAAGGTCACAGTTCCAGGGAGTTTTCCCTTAACCTATGAATCCTATCTGCTGTGCTTTCCATTTTTATAGACCTTAGTTTTCTTGAGTTTCTCTCATTCAACAAAACAACTGGAATGCAAATCAACTTGCTGTTGATTTTAATCTTGATAGGATATCCGGTATATTCTCTTGCCAGGTTTCTTCTCCTCTCTAAAATGCCTTCTATTCAGTCTTTGGCTATTCCTGATGTATCCTTATCAGGATCTCCTCATGTGATGTACTTTACACACTGTTCAACTTGACTTTAACTGGTATGCTCTCCTGCTAGGGCTTTCTCATATGAACACACCTGTAACTTGCATCTGTCTGGTATACTCTCCTGCATGGGCTCTCTCATATGTACACACTTGTAACTTGCATCTGCCTGGTATGCTTTCCTGCCAGGGCTTTCTCATACACTTGTGTACTTATGGTTTTGCAACAGTTAATGAGGTGAAGGGCTCTCTTTCTCTCTCCTTAAGCTCTCTTGTACTTTGCTCCTCAGACTTGTAACTGTTATGGCTTTGCAAAGGTTCACAGGGTAAGGGGTCACCCCCTCCCTGACCTCTCTCAGGCTTTGCCTCCCTTGAGTGCGGGTCCTGGACGTGCAGAAACATCACCTTAATACTGGAACAAGGAAGAGACCAACTAGGAGGACAGATCCTCATTTGGGTAAGACCGATAGAAATCAGTCTTATATTACTAATACAGATATACATCAGTCAAGTACCAAGACAAGGAGGAGACAACACAGAGTTATACACAATTTCTTTAATTCAAACCTCACCAAACACCACTCTGGTACTGAGATGAGGAAGAGGGCTATGAAGGATTTCAGTTGGACCAGTCAGGCATGTCCAGTTAATAGGTTTCACAATGGTCAGGCAATTAAACTCAATGACTCGCAACTGCGGTCATATAGCAATCTCAAGGTGTATAACAATGCTGGCCCCCAGCACAAAGGGAGAGATGACGTGGAGAGAAAGAAGCAGGCTGGAGATGAACGGGCTGGAGAGGAGCCATGCAGAGCAGGAGTGAGCGAGGGAGAGACACTGAGGCCAAGGCTGGCTATGAGCGGGTCTGGAAACCATGCTGCTCTCCCTGTCAGGTGCACGCAGCAGTAGCTGTGGGCCAACAAAGCCTGCCGGTCTCCGTAGGGCTTCAGGAGAGCGATCAGTGCTCTCTGTAGCTGCTGCATGGAAAGAGAGTGTGGAGCTAGTCACTATAGGACTCCAGGAGAGAGAGAGAGCTGTGCTTGATGTGGCTGCCACAAGCGAGGTGCAGAGATATTAGAAGCTGGAAAGCAGAACGAAGAGCGTAAATAAATTAGAGGGCGCTGTCGTATACAACCGGGAAAACAGGGAAACACCCATACAAGGGCGCTCTGGGGAATGGAAACAAACTCTTTTGAATGCCTTACTGTTGCCACTCTACCGGCCCCCTGGTCAAATCACCTCATTTCTCTCTGAGGAGGTGGACCTCTCCTCCTCCCTCCTGGCCTCAACCACTCAACTCCTCTTCCTTGGTGACCTCAATATCCATCTTGATTCTCCCTGTTCCTCATCCGTTCTCTTTCGTGACCTCTGCGATTCCCTCTTTCTTTCTATCCTCCCCTATGGACCGACTCACTCTGCAGGACACACACTTGATGTCTTGATCTCCTCTGGCCTCCCCCTCTCTATCCCTCTGACCACTTCTCTCTCCTGGAGTTATCACTGCCTCCTCTAATCTCTCCCTCTCTTCCCCCCCAAGCCAAGCCTACCCCAACATTGCCGCCTACCTTCTCGGACATCCGACCCATGAAGCATGTGTCAGTTGAGGCTTTCGCTGCTACCTTCTCTCCCCCCTAACCCCCCATCCACCTCTGGCTGACTCAAATCCTGACATAGCCCTGTCTCTGCTCTACTCTTCAATTTCTGATACGCTTTATGCTCTTGCACCTGTCATGAGGATCTGTTTGACGTCCAAAGCAAAGTGCAATTCCTGGTATGACTCCGACCGAGCTACACTTAAACGTAAGTGTAGGGTGGCTGAGAGGAAATGGAGGGCTTCTTGTTCATCCTCTGACAAACTGACCTGTCGCCTGCTCCAAAGGCAATACCGACTCTCTGTTCTCACCAAGAAGAGAGTCCATATTCAAGCCCGTGTCTCTGTGGCATCTACCAACTCGGCTCAACTCTTTTTAAATCTGCAAGGAGCTGGCCAGCCCTGCGGCAGTCTCTACCCCTCCTGTTGCCTCCCAGGCTCTTTGCAATGCCCTTGTCTCTCACTTTATCTCAATACATGCATCATCTCATTTCGGGAAAGCGTCACATATTTAACAGAGATGTCATATATGCAACCCAAACTACACATATGAATCAAAGGTCAACCTAATAGCCTGACCTTCAACTCAAGGGCAGAAAGATAAGTAGTGTTTTTTAATGATTTAGGACACCCCCATTCATTTGTACCCCACTTTATTTGTAAAAAAAATATTGAGGGTGCATTTTTTCAGAGAGCATCATATGTGATGCTTGCGCCCTCCAAAGGATTTTGTTGATGATAGATGGAAAATTAAAAAGACATACTGGCCCAAATCCTAACATGATTCTGTGCAAAAACAACTAAGTCTGGCGAAAAAACCATGTAAAATCACTTTTTTACAAAAAACTCACTATTTTCGGTGAAAATAGAACTTTGCAGTAAATTCATACATTTGACGATTTGTACAAAAAACGTCTAATTGAAAAGCACTAGACCTGAGGCCAGAGAAACAATGATGATCTCTGAAAAAATTCAGCGCCTCAATATTTTTAAACCAAGTGAGCTTCAAATGAATGGGGCTGTCCTAAAACAAAACACAACTTTCTTTCTGGACTTGAGTCAGGATGTCTGGGAGTCACCTTTTGTCTCTGAGTGATGTCTGTGCATCACATGTGCTGCTTTCCTGTAATGGGCAGTCTCACATACGATCAGTCCCTGCTGATGATGTGCAAGGGCTTTATGAGAAATGCACAAAAAGACTGTATTCAGGGGATTTAGAACAAGCTGCATTGCATGTGTATCTACAGATGTTAAAAAAGTGCATAGGGAAAAAGAATATTTTTGTGTGAACGTTTTATTTTAGGTCTGATGCCATGAAACTCTGTGTTGGGTAAAATTGGTATTGATGGAGTGGCCCGCATATGTATCTAACCTATATATACAACTTTTTATTTGTTGAAAACTTGAAATTTCCAGTCTGAAGCCTTATTGCTCGGCTCACTGTTGAGGACTGATTCTGAGACTGACATCTGTTGACACCAGTACACCTTAAATTTGCATATTTGCAGCTTAACTGTGCATGCTAGCCAATATATTTAGCACTTGGGATCTTGTGAAGAAGATTTTACAAGCAAGGCATCTTTTTGAAAAAAATGACGGCTCTGACCAAGAAGTCACTAATTTTCATGTCCGGGCAAAATACGTCATTAGTACTGCAATGCCATGGTGCTAGTGAGCTCACGGTGCATTTTCAACACTCTAAGTGTTTCCTTCGCCAAGAAAA
Organism: Ambystoma mexicanum; assembly: GCF_040938575.1. Taxonomy (NCBI): domain Eukaryota; kingdom Metazoa; phylum Chordata; class Amphibia; order Caudata; family Ambystomatidae; genus Ambystoma; species Ambystoma mexicanum. The sequence goes on from NC_090932.1 coordinate 1,608,627,255, forward strand.
ATACATTTTATCTCTGTGTCAGCAGTAACACAAAGTGTGAACATTTTCAACATTTTTGTGAGAAATGCAAGAAAAGGACTGTATTCAGGGGAGTTAGAAAAAGCTGCATTAAATGTATATCTACAGATGTTAAAAATGTGCTCAGGAAAAACAAAATCAACTTTTTGTGTCAAAGGACTTTTCGGTCCGATGCCATGGAACTCTGTGCCATGTACACTGGCGGCAGCGGTTGGATGCTTATGGTTTTAAGAATCGGTGTGTAACCTTGCCACTTACAAAATATCTACACTGATAGCTGCCTCAGTGGACTACTAGACTGATTGTGAAGCTTTTGAAGAGGGCGATGCAACCATTGAGGCCCCTGCCACAGGGGTTGTTATTGAATCTGGGAATGCCACCACTCCTGCTGCCTCTGTTCCGACCTCCAGCAATGTTTCTTCAGGGAATTCCTTGGAACTTGAATTATTAAGGCTGAAATTGGCCTTTGAATATAGAAAGATGGAAACTGGAGCTGAACTTGAAAAAGAGGAGTTGGCACAGCAAGTGATACTCAAAGATAAGGACCTTGAACTTAAAAACAAGGACACTGAATGCCAGTAAATCCAGCTAGAGAAAGCTAGAGTGGAGACTTCAGCAATACCAGTTGAGTTTCAGGTCCCCAGCCACCAAGTTTATGAAAGAGTTGGTTGGTGTGCATGCAGAGGGTTCTGATATCCTCCAATGGATTGAAGCGTTGAGATGGCTTGAGGAATCCATGATGTTGATAAAAGAGATTGGGCTAAGTGTTGGTTAAGCAGAGTGCCTCAGACTGGTTATGACTGTATTCTGAAGCTGAGTGTGGATGAAAGGGGTCAGTATGAGTGCATGAAGTCTGCTTTGTTTGCCAAGTTTGGCAAGACATCTACCATATACCTTAAAAGGTTCAGGGAATTTAAGAAAAGAGAGACTGTGTCTTGGGTTGACTGGGTTAGTGCTGCACATATGAACATGATGGGGCGGATTGATGGATACAAGGTGAAAACTTTTATTGAATTGTCCCACCTTTTGTTTTTTGAGCATTTTTCTGAAGCCTGTTCACCAGAGCTGCGTCAGTATGTTGCTGGCCTGAGCATTTTAGATCCCTTTAAGCTGACCAGGCTGGCTGACAAGTGGGTCTCCCACCGGGTGTCCCCTTAGGACTCCAGTGGGAAGGACAAGGACAAAGAAAAGGGGTCATCTCAGAAGGCTGAGGAGTCCCAGAAGCAATCACAGTCGAGTAAACCAAAACCTTCCTCTCCTAAGACCCAAATATTTAGTGGGGTTAAGTCCTATGTGGGTGGGAGTAAGAGTAGTGGTCCATTAGCTGCAAAGCAGGCTCCCACTGGTTCCATTGCCGTGCCCCGCACTACCGGCACTCGTTGGGACGGTGGGGCTCTGAATCCAGGCTGCCAGCCTGACCTACCCTTACCCCATGCCTGAGGTGGAGGCCACTGTCCTCCCCTCCTCTACAGGGATCACATTCGGTGCTCCTGTAGAGATTTCCTTAGTGTCCCTTCGGGCCTGGGACCAGTATGCAGAAGTACTGGCGACAATCCCACAGGACACCCGTAGGTTCTTGAGAAGTGTCCTCCTGAATGGCCAGCCTTTTACTGGTTTGAGCGACACTGGGGCAAACAGGACAGTGGTGGACAGGACCCTGTTCAAGCCAGAGGACTATGTAGGTGCTCCTCTGAGAGCCACCATGTTAGCTGTTGGGCCTCCCAAATTATCGCCTGTAGCCTTAGTCAACATTACGATTGGAAACAAGACAGCAAAGCTTCCTGTCCTGGTTCAGGACAATGTGCCTGCTAACATTTTGTAATGAAATGATGATGATCATGGATGGTCTACCCATGGCTGCTGTGGCGGTCACCCGATTTCAGGTCACACCGGGTCCGGCTGTGAGTCTGGTACCCAAGCCGACAGTGAAACCCAATGCAAGAAGAAGGAAGAGTAAGAAGGCCACCTCTGCGAAGGGGCCCCCATTCTCTTCCCACTGATTCAGCAGCACCCACTGGGATTCATGCTCCGGATGGGCTGGGTCCAGTGGTGAACCCATACACTCCTGAAGGAGAAGAGGCAGAAGACCCTCCTGCGGGAGAGGTGCTCAACCCTCTAGGGGCGACTTCTGTAGGGGACAGAGAGAGTGCCACTCTCCCGAGGGTCTGAGGAAACAGGCCTTGGCCCAGGTACAAGGAGAAGTGCCTAGGGTATTCCGGATATATTGGGAGGGTGAGCTCCTTTGTAGTGAACCCACTAATCCTGAACCTGGTGCCCTCAAGAGGTTTGTGGTACCCCAGGTTTACAGGCCCTTCCTACTGCAGTTGGCGCATGAGGTGCCCTTAGCTTGTTATATTGCTACCAAGAAGACTAAGCAGAGGCTCTCTGCCTTTTTCAATTGGCTCCGGATGGGAGTAGAAGTGGAGTCCCACTGCAGGACCTGCCCAACTTGTCAGTTGTCTGGCAAGAATGGAGGCAGTGTCATTGCCCCATTGCAGCCATTGCCAGTGGTTGGCACACCATTTGAGAGGGTGGGCATTGACATTGTCGGTCCCCTTGACTCTCCCACTTCAGCTGGACATCGTTTCATCCTGGTCTTGGTTTATCATGCCACCAGGTACCCTGAGGCTATACCCCTTTGGACTGTTACTGCCAAGGTGGTTGCCAGGGCTCTCCTGGGCATTTTCACCAGAGTTGGATTCCCTAAGGAGGTTGTCTCTGACAGAGGATCTAACTTCATGTGAGTTACATGAAAACCATGTGGAAAGAGTGCAGGGTAATCTACAAGTTCTCCAGCTCTTACCACCCCCAGACCAATGGTCTGGTTGAGAGATTTAATAGAATTCTCAAGGGAATGCTAGGTGCTTTGGAAGAGCCCCTAAGGAGGAAATGGGATCTCATCCTGCCATGCCTGCTGGTCGCTTACAGAGCAGTACCTCAAGAGGGTGTTGGTTTTGCCCCTTTGAGTTACCCTTTGGACATCCCATGAGGGGGCCCCTTGCCTTGATCAGAGAAGGTTTGGAAGTCACCCCTCCAGGTCCTGCCAAGCAAGTGGGGAACTATGTGTTAGGCCTCAGACGGCGGATGACAAAGATGATGGGTCAGGCGACAGTGAATTTTAAGGCCAGCCAGGAATTGAACAAATACTGGCATGACCTTAAAGCATCAGAAGTGGATTGGACTCCAGGTCAGGAGATCCTTGTGATGGAGCCTACCAAGCCTAGAGCTTTGGCAGATAAGTGGACTGGACCCTTCACGATCATCTCCAAGATGGGCGAAGTCAATTATCTGGTTGATATGGGAGTCCCTGGGGTAGCCCCTCAGGTATTCCATGTCAATAGGCCTCATCCATCAACTTTCGGGTTCCTCAGGGAGCCAGCCTGTCTCCCCTGGTGTTCAATTTATACATGAGATGCCTGTGTGACCGTCTAGAAAGCATCAGTGTGTTTTTCACCAATGATGCTGACAACACCCAGTTGGTGCTTGAGATGGAGGGGAATTATCCCATAGGTAGTGCTAAGATCGAGGAAGTATACAGGATAATAGATAATTTGATGGAGCACAACTGGGTGTGTCTTAATAGCAAAAAGACTGAGCTGTTGATCTTCGGCTCTCGACAGGCACGTGCTAAGCTGGGCACAGAATATGAAGCGTTTGACATCAAAGATACATGGATCCCAGTGATGGCTCAGGTCAAAACCTTGGGTATGATGGTGGAGGCCTCAGTGGGGGTAGAGGCACAGGTTAACTTTCATCATAAAAACAATGCCTACTACTTACGGTTGTTGAGAGCAATTCGACCGTTTCTAAATGAGGAGAACATGGCTAATATCGTCAGGGCCATTATTCTGTCTCGCTTGGACTATGGAAATGCATTGCTGCTAGGGGCCACAAAGAAGGGGATAGAGAGTGGTCAGGTCATGGAGAATTACCCGGTGCGCACTGTTAAAGGGATTAAGAAAAGAGAGCCTGTATTGGAGGGAAGAAAAGCTCTTCACTGGTTAAGGATAGAAGACAGGATTCTATTTAAATCCCTGACCATAGTGCACAGCTGCTTGTATGTCTCGGCCCACTTGTATCTCAAGAAACAGTTCGAGAGATATATCCTGACGCGGTCTCTGAGATCGGGAACACAAACCAGGTTAGAAAGTAGAGTAACAGAATCGGGTCGGGCTTTCCCAGTACAGGCAGCACAAAACTGGAACAAGCGACCACTGTCTCTCTGACCTGAAAATAACTATCTGATTTTCAGGAAGCATCTAAAAACTCATTTGTTTAAATGAGTCTACCTTGTGCTTAGTAATAGGTTTTAAATCAGTTGAAGCCACTGTTTGTTGTTGTTGTATGTTCTATTTTGATGCACCCTGATGCCTGCAGGCTGCCGGCTCCCTACAAGAATATAAATAATAATAATAATAACAGGCTCGAGCCTTTCCATAGGTGAGCAGAAGTCACATGCCTCTCGCTAGCTTCAGAGCAAGAACAAGAAGAGGATGAGAGTGAGCCCCTTCCTGATTTGCTGCATAGCAACCCTCAGGATGGCTCAGTGGAGGGAGTGCATCTCTCTCCAGATCTGACACCAGAGCAGCAGAGGGCCTGCAGGGCTTTGCTTCAGCAGTATGCGCCTCTGTTCTCGCTGACACCAGGCCTCACTCCATGGTGCAGGCACAAAATTGGCACTGGGGACAGCGTATCTGTCCAAAGCAGATGCTCCAGGATGCCAGACACTGAAGAACCACATCCAGGCTGAGGTCGACAAGATGTTGGATCTGGGTGTTATTGAACCCTCAACCAGTCCCTGGTCCAGTCCAGTGGTCTTTGTCCCCAAGGCAAGTTCCCAGGCAGGTACCAAGGATTGGCGGTTTTGTGTGGACTAGAGAGGGGTCAATGCCATCACCAAAACTGACACGCACCCATTGCCCCGGGCTGATGAGCTTGTGGACAACATAGGTGATGCCAAATTTGTGAGCACCTTTGACCTTACCTCAGGCTATTGGCAAATAGCTCTGATGGACCAGGCCAAGGAACAGACTGCATTCTCAACACCTGTGGGGCTCTACCAGTTTAGAGTCATGCCTTTTGGGTTGAAAAATACACCTGCCACCTTCCAGAGATTGGTCAATAATGCGCTCAGTGGGCTGGAGGCCTTTTGTGTGCAGGACAGCAGGACGCGCTCTCAAACTCTCAGAGGCCCTTGGCTCGCTCCTATCCTATACTAACAATAACGACCTGAATGCAAGAAAACATTTTCATCTTGGCTAATTTGCTATTTTGACCACTTGGTCATCTGCTTTTCTAGCCTTAATTTCCCATTGATGTCTCTTTTGTTTTTACTTTCCTACGTTTTTATTTTGTTTCCTTTGTTTTCTTCACTTCCCCATCCATCCATCCCTCATTCTGCTTTCCTTACATTCATTATTCTTTCTTTTTCTGTCTCCCATCTGTTTCTATCATTGATTTCATCCACACACTTCCTTTCTTTGCGTCTATCCATCTCTTTCTTCTTTTTTAACATTTCTTCGTCATTACTGAAATACATTTTTATTTTCTTTATCCTCGATCTTTTTGCCTTCCTTCGTTCCTCTTCTTTTCTCTTTGCTTACTTTTTCATTCCATCTTTCTTTCATACTTTTTTTTTATTGCATCTTATATACAACACTACCTCCACCAGGTTCAACTTTGTTGTTGTCTGGGCAATTATCTAGTGGATGATGCATTAGAAAATATCTGAACTATCAAACCACAATCTTTAAAAAAGAAAAATGTTTTAGAGGACAACCTCACCTCCTGTCCCTTCATATTTAGATCAAAGTAAACCCATGCCACACTTTCCAATGACTGGTAGAAAAGACTTCATACATTTCCAACCGGGAATAAAGCAAAGGCTGGAAATATTAAAGCGGATGGGAGCCTTAACACTAACAACCTCTTCCTATTCGGTTTTATTTTCAGCACGCCTCAGTCGAGAGGAATATTGTCTATTTTTTGTGAAAAGTTAGATTATCGTTTAAACCACCCTGTACCACCATCCACTCCTCACAAAATGGATGCATCACAGCAGGGCATTTGGAAAAAAAAGAAACTTCAAATCCACTAGAGTGTGTTGCTTTGACTATATTTGTAAAGGACCCCAATGCAGTAATGCTCATACCATAGCACTTAATTCGAAGCCCTTTTGCTCATCTGAGTTGAAGGCTCTTCAAGGATCACAAGATTATGTAATAGTACATTTCCTAAGATTATATTATAGTGACCAGTTACATAACACACACAACAAACTAAATATTCTTTGAAGCTCGAGGAGGGAGGCCGAAAAATAGAAAAGGGAAAGGTATAACTAAAAGGAAAAAATGTGCTTACAGCACAAACACTTGTAATAGACCCATTCGTAATGAGATTCTTTGATCCGTTATCTAATCCCAGGTTCGAGGAATGCAAAGACGTTGCTGCCGGCCAAAAGAAGGGATCAGATTCAATTTATTTTACAATGATTTTAGTGAGAAAGTAAAGTTTCTTGTCCATTTTAGTTTGATTTGTCCAATCTTCTAATGCACTGTACACTACATAATGGTGTTAAGGAAAACATCTAGAAGAAAGTTGGGGTACAGGTGGTGTTTATCAGTCAACGCAGGAAAAGAGAAGGAAATGAAGATGAACAAATTAAGCAGGAAAGAAAATATTTGGAATTATATGTAAAAAAGAAATGAAAGGAAAGAGAATGGAAGACAAGAGATGACTAAATGTAAAAAGGAAGAAAGGAAATAAGAAACTAAAAGAAAAGTAAAAAAAGTAAAATGAGGATAAAGCAAGAACAAGATAGAAAAATAAATGCAAAGGAAGGGGCTAGAAAAAAGGGCAGAAAGTAGAAAAGAATTTGACATAGGGTCCCATTTTCATTGCACAATAGCACACTCCTTGTGCATTAGTTAATTTCAGAATGTCATCATTGCACTTCCGAGTCGAAAAAGGTTTCCAGCAGTCAAGCATATTATTGATATGTTGTTGTAGACATTCTCCTGCAGTGGAGAGTCAAGGCTACTAATCATGACTTCAATGTTTTAAAATAAAATTATTCATGACTGTGCCCCTTTAAAATCCAGTTTTGCCAAAAATCTGCTAAAACTTCGGTTTAAATGAGCAGTTTCCAAACTAAACATTTGCAAGATCAGATGGCTGGAAGAGTTCAAAACTGAATACTGTAGCGACTCGTGGTTTGTCATGTAGGACTCTTCTGCGTGGCTTCCCGTCTTCCTGGCAGAGGTCACCTTGACAAACATATCATCATGAAATCATAGAGGGACAAGTCAATGCTACATAGCTTGGGACCTTTAGATATGGGGCGATGAGCTGGGTTTATTGGAAAAAAAGCAACGATATTGGAGTGTAGGGGGGGAGGGGAAATATTCCATCACGTTAAGATATGACTACAAAATATAATATTTAATCAGATTTCTTGTTCGTTTTGTCCAACATTGGCATTTTAAAACAAATCCTGCTTTATTTCCCCCATGGGTTAGCACTGCCTTCTGAGGGGGGAATTGATGTCACCGAAGGAAACTAGCACCACTAGGCAGACAAAGATGAGAGAGTGACCTGGAAGCTTAGAGGAAGACGAGAGAGTGACCTGGAAGCTTAGAGGAAGATGAGGAAGTGACCTGGAAGCTTAGAGGAAGATGAGGGAGTGACCTGGAAGCTTAGAGGAAGATGAGAGAGTGACCTGGAAGCTTAGAGGAAGATGAGGGCGTGACCTGGAAGCTTAGAGGAAGATGAGGGAGTGACCTGGAAGCTTAGAGGAAGATGAGGGCGTGACCTGGAAGCTTAGAGGAAGATGAGAGAGAGACCTGGAAGCTTAGAGGAAGATGAGAGAGAGACCTGGAAGCTTAGAGGAAGATGAGAGAGTGACCTGGAAGCATAGAGGGAAACAGGAAATTGCCATTTGTGCCTGATCAGGTTAACAGGTAAACATTGAGGTGTATTGTAGTGATGAGGTAATAATGGGATTAGAATGTGAGGGTGCTTATAGCTTCCCTAGTCATGATTGGATGTGAGAGAAGCAGTTGCACTGCTTAGGGAGAAGGCAGAGTGGTGTTGTTGGAGTCATAATAAAAGAGGATAAAGAAACATACTTGTGTGGACTGCAACATATCAATTGGTGACAAGTGGCTGGAAGAACAGCACATGTGCAGGACCAAGAGAGGAAGACCCAACCGTGCCACAGGGTCTCTGTGGCACTTGCATTGTCGGATGGCTCCCTGTGGTCCATAGTCTGTGGATCTGGACCGAGGATCCCCATAGGTAAAGGGCGACAGGCTTCAGGGCTTCAGGGCTCAAGCTTGAGTGCCAAAGTTAGCGCAAGCTGGATCAACGTTTAAATGCCGGAGAGCGCGTACCATTGGAGACGGAGACATGAGAATAGAGAAATATCTCTGACCGTGCTGGACCGTGAACCAGGAAAGACAGAGACAACATGATAACAAGGAGGTTGGAGGAAAGGACCTTAGTACGTACAATAATACTGACATTATATTAGTACTATTAATATTCTTGCCGTTCTTTCTCATATCAGTACAGCAATCTGATGTATCCTGCCTCCTGCAGGATCTGCCCTGGGCCAGTAACAACAAGGAGCAGGAACCAGGCTGACCCAGGTATGTAGAAGAGGAAACACGCTTTATTGTCTTGGTTATAGCTTCAGTATAGAATATAGGAGAGAGAGATCATAAGTAGCTTCTACTCTGGTTCCCTGCCCAGCTCCAAGTCCCTAACCGTCTCCCCTGGAATCGCCAGGTGCCCCAAGACTCCAAGCTCCCCTAGCACTCCAACACAGCTCTTACACTGACTCAGACCTCATTCATACATATGCAGGATACAACACAATCATTGTATATATATATATATTCAGTGAAAAAAATGTTGTTAAAGGGACGTTATGGTTAAGTTGCGCTACTAAAAACCTATGAAATTCAGTGAAAAAACTTTGTTAAAGGGACGTTATGGTTCCAAGTAAAACCGAAAAACCCTTGAAATTCGGCAGTTATGGTAAGCTAAGCAACCATAACTCGCGCCGCCACCGTGCACTGCTAAGACTAACACCCAGGACATCAAAGATGACATCACAAATGTCATTGATGACATCACTGATGACATCACATGTGTATGTACTTCTCATGAAATATGTGTAGAAGGGATTCTTATTATGTTGCGAAAAAAGTGTCAAGAATCATTGCAAGAAATATACCCTAATAAGTGCATTGAACGATGCATTGATATAAATAGCATCCGATTATGGGGTTCTATCTAGTATACTAAGCTACTCGTACAGAAACATAACATTGTGTGCAGCGTAATAGATGAAGGTATGATATTCGTAATGTTAATATGTTGAATAATGAAATGATAATTGTTTTCTTAACAGATTTTTGTGTACTGTGAAATATGTAATAAGTAGCTAATAAAACCCATGCATTACATAATTGCATTACTATAGACAAAACACAAAGACACAAGAACACATACCAATATGGGTATATACAGGGAAAGTGAAGTTAGCAAAAAAGCACAAGTAGTAGCAGAAACAATTCATAACTTAACTGATTAGTTTCATGCAAATAAATGATTGCTCTGTTTCAAAGCTGCTATTTACCTTATGTATATGTATCACTTGATGTGATTGGACCCTAAGGAAAGTAGTGTGAGTACAATGTATACAAATATGACCATATACAGGGAAAGTACAGCCATAAAAAAAACAACAGAACTATCAGAAAGTGCTCATTAGTCTAGTGATTATCTTTATGCACAAAAAGGATTGCTGTCTTTCAAGCTTGTGTTTTCCCATATGTATATGTTTCATATGATGTGACTGTACTCTAAGGGAATTACTGTAAGAACCTACTAGAAGGATATGTCTACAAATAAAATAAAATTCTTAGTTTCTGACTGTTACTGAAGAAAACCATGTGGCCTAGATATGTCAGCAAAAGATAAAATAGTGAGCCAGACATGTGATGTCATCAGTGATGTCATCAATGACATTTGTGATGTCATCTTTGATGTCCTGGGTGTTAGTCTTAGCAGTGCACGGTGGCGGCGCGAGTTATGGTTGCTTAGCTTACCATAACTGCCGTATTTCAAGGGTTTTTCGGTTTTACTTGGAACCATAACGTCCCTTTAACAAAGTTTTTTCACTGAATTTCATAGGTTTTTAGTAGCGCAACTTAACCATAACGTCCCTTTAACAAAGTTTTTTCACTGAATTTCATAGTTTTTTAGTAGCACAACTTAACAATAATGACTTTGACTTTATATACATGTCATATGGAACTGACTAGATCTCTTCTTATGAACTTGATGTCCGCGAACTTATTTAATGTTCGCGGACATGTTCGGAGAACAGTACCACCACCTAAAAACTCTGGGGAGGTATGTGTAATAGTTATATCATAACATAGGAACATTTAACAAATTCACAAAGCAGCACACATACAAAGTATATGTAGTAATACTTAAAAAATGTTACCCATATATGTAACACACTAACCATTCATGTAAATACAATATGTTTTAAAAAGGAATATACCAAAAGAAGATAAAGTGGCTTCCACCATAATTACCTCACAGACGCTCCACAACCAACAGCAAGACCAGACGTATACACTACTGATTACATATCTCACCAGACATATTAAGTGCACTTCTTTTTACTCATATATTTATAAACTTTCTATATTAGAAAAAAAAACATTACTTTTTTGTTTTCTCACAGAAATGTTGTAGTACTCTCGACTGGCTAGAGGAGCATTTCCCACGAGAGGAAATGTTAGAAAATAGTCCACCTAATGGTACACACTTTACTATATAAACCAATTAATAAATATTATTTTGTATACATTTAACATATACTTTTTTTTTTTATTACAGACCATACAAAAATTCCAAGCATCTCACAACAACAATCAGAGGATATCACTCTACAGCAGATTCATCAAAAAATGGACGACCTTATGCAAAATTTTATGGATTTGAAAAACTTTGTGGAAAATTATGTGAAACCCCCAACAGCATACCATTGTCCAACCTGCACTTGTCCCCCCTCATCCTATCCCACACAGTTAACCCCAAACCCTGTCTATGGACCAAAGCGTTTCGATGACATTTCCTTCCCTTCTTCACCTGATCCCAGTTATCTAGAAATCCCTAATTCTCCTGTTTTTGTTTCCGTTTCTGCCCCACCTTCCCAGTCATAATTGTATATATATATATGAAATAAAGTTACTTTTCTTATATTGTGTTGTAATTACTTTCAGTTCCTTGTAATAAAACCAATTTAGGTGTCCACGGACACCGCGGTTGTTCGGAAATGTTTGTAAAGAAACGAAAATTTAACTGTCCTGAGGACACTACATCTGTCCGTAATGTTCTCATGGAAGTTCAAAATGTTCTAAGAACACTCGTAGTGTCCTGAAATGTTCGTAAAGAAACAAAAATTAAAGTGTTCTAAAGAACACTATATCTGTCCGTAATGTTCGCTATCAACTTAAAACTGTTGTAAGAACACAATTGGTGTCCTGAAATGTTCGTAAATAAACGAAAATGATGTGTCCTGAACAACAGTACAACTGTTCGTTGTGTTCGCTACCCAATTGAAAGTGTTCTAAGAACACAATTGGTGTCCTGAAATGTTCGTACATAAACTAAATTACACGTGTCCTGAAGAACACTATGGGCCTCATTACACGGATGGCGGTAAGGATTTACCGGTACCGGTAAAATACTGGTACCGGTAAATCCTTACCGCCTTACTACGAGGTCCCTTTGCGGGTTGGGGGATTTAACGCCTGCTTTTTGCAGGCGTTAAAATCCAACCCGCTAAGGGACCTCGGAGCTAATTACAGCACCACAAAATTGCGGTGCCGTAATTAGCGCCTTCCCCATTCCCATAGAGCCCTATGGGGCAGAAATGGGAATGGGGAAGGGCAATGGTGGAAGGGGGATTTACCGCCCCTCCAACCTTGGAATGGGGCGGTAAATCCCCTTTCCGCCAAGGCGGTGCCGGTATTTTACCGGCATGAGCCATGGCGCTAATAGCGCCATGGCTCACCGCCTACCGGGTAATGAGGCCCTATATCTGTCCTTACTGTTCGCTACCAAGTTTAAACTGTTCTAAGAACACACGCGGTGTCCTGAAATATTCGTTTCACGTGTGACACACTTTTAATTACTTCAGAACCCGAACAGTGTCCGTAGGACATCAATGCGCATGCGCTAACCAATCTCCGTGCACTTGGTGTCCTGCGGACAGGCGCTTCCTTCGCAGACTAGTTCGCAAACAGATCATATGACCGCGCCTACGCTCATCGTGTGTCCTGAAATGCGGACTCTGTTCGTGTCCCCAAACAATTTAAAAGTACATTTTCAGTTAATCCATAATATTTTTCAATAAAATCTCACCATGCCACAAGTCCCACATAGCAATCTTGAGTTTCTATATACCTTTTGAAACGTTCCGATCCTTTTTTTGTGTTCGATCTGTCCGCGCACAGTGCGCATGTCCGCGGACCGCGCACAAGCACCGCCATAAAAGACCACGCCCAAGAGCTTATTCCCATTGTGTTTCTGGCTATTCTTCAGAACACAGTGATTTTTGCTGCCACCTGCAGACTACACCATCATCGACATGGCATCCTTGGCTGCTGAACTGCCACTTGGTGCTGCACCTGCTTCAGCACCACCACCACCCCCTCCAACACCACCACCTCCCCAAGGGCCTGAAGAGGGGAACAGGACTGAGGATGCGGAGGAGGAAGAAGAGGATGATGAGAATGAGGTAGAGGATATCCCTACTACCCGCACTAGGCGTGAGTCTTGGGTGTGGCGGTTATTTACCATTCATGGGAATGGTCCTAAGGCTCGTGCGAACCATGTTAACTGCAATGAGTGCAAAATGATACTCAGTCGTGGGAAGCACGGTAACTACAGCTTTGGGACCACTACTATGAAGCGACACATGAGGTCATTTCACTCTGGGGCTATTCGCAGGGTTGTACCTTGCGAAGAACATAGCAGGTTGATTTCCTCTACTTCATCCTCTGTTTCTGATCCTGTCACCACAAGGACCACCTCTGTGGGACAGCGTCTTTCTCAAGCTGCCTCACAGGCCATACAGAATGCTGATGACCCTTACCTTTCGAGGGTCACAGTTGTATGTATGTACTGTGACACAGTACTCTGCAGGGGGGAGCGACTTCGGAGTGCTTTTGAGACTATCGTCTCAGAGCACGAGAAGACCTGCTCACTACCCAAATAAAACCCACTCTACATCTTCCTCTCTCAGCTCGCCCTTTCTTATCCCTGTGGTTGGTGTCCCCCCTTTACCCTCCTTTACCCTCCTCTCCAAGTGTGTCGTGTCTGAAAAACCAAAAAAAAAACAAAATTACAAAAATCAAAAAAAAATAAGGCTCTTTTCAGAGCCGCCTTTCCCAGTTAAAAAATAGAAGTGAAAATAAATGAAGCAGGGCTCTTTGTATTTTTTAGAAGTCCGCGGACAGTTCGCGAACATTAAAAAAATTGGGTTACTACTCCATCACAAACATTGTAATTTTCTCTGGAAAGAAGTGGTGGCTCTGAAAAGAGCCTTTGGGTGGTGTTTGTAAGTCAAAAATTGTAAATACTTAACATCTACTTCAAAATCGTTGTTGTAATTCCAAAAAAGGTCGCAATGCATTTTGTACATTTCTCAGAAAAATCTGATTGCCAGCATAAGTAAGATGGACTCCATCTCTGCGAAAAATGTATGTACTACAAAACATAATATTTTCATTGTGAAAAGAAGACATGCCAAAATCTCTTAGAAAGCCACAAACAGCCTTATTAACATTGCGCCTTGCTTTTTCCATTTGTGGACCAAATGAAGAAGAACGAAGCCACATTTGTCTCTGCGCATTCCGTGAAAATATCACTTGAGAATTAGGAAACATGTCCATAACCTTCCTGAGTCCTTCTTTCATAGCAAATTGCAAAAAAATTCCAGTCACATGCCCTAAACTGTTCCCTCCACAATGAATTACAATTATGTCTAGATGTTGATCTGTCTCCAAAGTAGCACAGAGAGGTAGCAAATCCAACCACTTCATTCCACGTACTCCATGCCAGTGTACTTCCACATGTGGGAATCCAAGATCTACAGCTACTCCACAGCTTTCTGCATGCACCTTCAACCAATGTATCCACAAATCTCCTAAAATCCAAACAATCTGTTTTCTGAAACACACAGCCATAGCTATCTTTTGTTCTCTCAGCAAAAAGAGTATCTCAGAAAATCTCTCCTGGCACAACACACCCACCAAACTTTCCTGACCAATCCCTTTCAGTGCTTATTCTCATTTGCATGACTTCTGAACCCAAAAATCCCCGGATGTAACTCCCGATGTCCGGGAACTACCGCCATGTCTGCGGACATATCGTAACATGAACAGCCCTTCTACCATTTCCACTACACTCTCTCTGCCATTCCCTCATTGGATGTACCTCAAAAATCACATGACCATGCACCAATCACATTCAAGACCTCTACATCTAACTGCATCATCATAGATCAGCACTGCAAATGTACTCTGAATCTCTCTGAGTACAAGTGTCATATCATTGGCAAGCAGCATCTACCACAAATACTGTACAAGTCTTCAAGATTTCTACTTGCAGCTCCATGCATATGCATGAACACAAACTTCAGGTATGCATATTTTCTGTATAGTAGATGACATAGCTCTCAACCATTTTTGTTTTACAGGCGGGTGAAATCACCCGATTTTGTTTTTAGCGGGTGAGATGCCCATTGGAATGAATGGGCGTGCAGGAGGCTTGGCGGGTGAGTCTGCCCTTTACAAGGCGTGTGACACCCGCCAAAAGCGTGTGAGTTGAGAGCTATGGTAGATGAACACATTTTCAAACAGACTTTTACCTTGTAAAATCTGTAAAATGAATTTACTGTGCTTTTTTCAATTTCCTAAAATCAACTACCACTTATACACCTTTATACTTTTTACTTTCTTTATACACACACACTCAAATCATGTTAAACTAACATTTTTTAAATGAACTATATAGACTGCATATATTCAAACAAAATTGCATGCAAACACAATCTATGTTTAAACCTTTATAAAAATACTTATACAATTTCATATTTTTTGTTTTTATTTATTTACTTAATTACTTTAAATGAGACATGACATTGAGGCGCTATTACCTAGAACAGTTTACTTACAGAAATAGTGGTATTCACTAATATATTATACATTTCACAAGACATAGTAAAGATATTTTATTTTTGCTACAGTTAGTCATTCAATACAATTTGTTCATTAAGAATCATATGTACTGAACTGATGCAATGTATCTTATGTAAATAAATTAGTTTAATGGTTTTACAGAAGGCACTGAGGATTTCAATTAAAAAAATCAATATCTAAATTAAAAATAGTGCTATATACAAACAAAGTTACTAATTTGAAGCTTTTACAGTTGCAGTGAAGACCAGTTTCCTGCAAAGAAGCAGCCGAATTCGAAGAAGAAAGAAAAACTAAGAAGTTACCTGTTAATTAAAAAAAAAAAGTAAGTAAAATATCACCATATTATTTATATTATTAATCAAATATACTATAACATTAATACCAGCTATTTTGGTTTCTTAAAATAGAGATTTTGTACCATTTTGTCCAAAATTTCCATGTCGTAAACAGCGATTTACAACCAGAATGGCCCACAAATTTCTATTTTTGGACACACAAATTAGCCAACTGAACCACTACAATTTTCATATTATAGAACAAACAACTGTTTTAATTGTATACATTACATTTACTATTTGTACTTTTCCACACCACTAGCTTAATTTTTTTTTGTCATCTGAACCCCAGTTTAGTGACACATAAATTCAAGAATACCTATCCCTACTAGTTTTAGTTCCCAATGCACAATCACACACCATTACATACATCTTTATCATCTTACTCAAACACTCATGCACACAGCACACATACATTCCAGAACACCCCAACCCATATCTTCTTTATTTTTTTTAACAGACCCTAAAGAATGCCTACCAAAAGACAACTCCGTAGAAAGCAACGCAAAATTAGAGCAAATGAAAATAAAGGTATCCAACATAAGCATCCATCTCTAGCAGAATTTGTAAAAAAAGTTGAAACAAAACAGCTAATACAATCATTTAGTGAAACACAAGAAGTTTCAAGTACAACAACTTCGCTTCCTCTATCAAAATGTAAAACAAACCAAAAAACAATTAACAGAAAATCAGCTATCAGTACAGATAAAACTACTTTTTCAAATTTTAATATAGTGCAAAGTAAGCATACCAAGAAAAGTATTTTAGCCAAAATATACCGTCACAAAGTCCTTCAAAATCTTATAAAAACAGGAGAGAAATCAGGTTCAATGCTTAAAACCTATCGTAGGAAATTAATCTTAGAAGCATTGATGGACAGTGCAATTCTTCTCAAAAGAAATTTATTTATTTTACTGTTAAACAAAATGAAACCACTAACAAAACTAATAACTAAATTACAAAAAAGACTTCTCAATAAGCGAAATGTCAACAGAAAGAACTTCTTAAGTATCTGCGCAGGTGAATGGAATCACACTACGAGCACAGAACCATATTTTAATGAAGAAGCGTACAAACAAAAGCAAACGAATACAATTGCCATAAATAGCAGTGGTCGAGGTTATGAAAAAGTGAATAATACCATAATGGAACAAGAAGTACTCCTTACAAAAATATGCCCTGAAAACTTAGAATTACCCCTCCATTCAACTGAATCAGAACGTCTAGTGTACAAATGGCCATGCACATCAATGTGTAACATTCCCAAACAATGTTTCAAATCTTTACACCAATTCCTCAATAAATATGTAAAAAGCAAAGACAAAATCAAAATTAAATTACTGCAAAATATAGATACCTGTCCAGTGCGCAAGTACACAGGACTACAAGGACATTCATTGGCCTGCATTACAGGACCTACTTGTAAAACCACTTTCCATGATATCAAACGGATATCAACACATCATTCAACTATAAGAAATCTAGTCTATAAACTGTACTATGCTAAAAGTCCTGCTTTAGCACTAGCAAAGTTAAATAACATCATTCTACATGGTACAGCAAAAGACCTACTTGAAGAAATTCACTATATCCAGAAAAAATATTTTGGAAGTGAGAGCCATTTACAGAATGAAATAGCTTTAAACCAATTAAGCAACAATTCTACACATGGCAACCTTTTGCTAAACACATACAAAAAAGAAATACTAAAATTTAAAAGTACATCAGCTGAAGTACCAAACCATGTATGTGTATGTTGCCGTAGAATTTTTTTATAAAAGTAACACAAAAACTGTGGACCTATCATACAAAATAGAAGACAATGAAGATTCTAAATGGTTTGAATTAGCTCTCTACCTTCTAGCAGAAAACAAATATGAAATAACTGAGCCCTTAATACTTTGCAGTTATTGCACTACAAAACTTGACAACAACCAAACTCCTTCACGTTCTATCACAAATAATTTGGAATTATACCCAGTACCAAAACCTCTACAACAACTTAATTTATATGAGAGCATCATAATTCAAACAGTACACCCATTTCAATCAATAATACGCCTTCAACCAAAAACAGCAAAATTACCTCCCTCTGAATTGGTAAAAGGCATTCGTGGAAAAGTAGTTTATTTACCATTAAATCTAAAAGAAAATGTGTATACTCTAGGAGTGCAACGTCCAATGCAGCAATCTTTAATTATATTAGTAAATGGAGTACCTACAAAAGACAAAAAAATATGGCAACAGCTGGTAGATTTATATAAAGTTAGACAAGCCTTCCAATATCTTAAAGAGAATAATGAATATTACAAAGAAATTAATATTGAAGAAAACTTGAAAGATACAACTGAAATAATTCAAGAAACAGAAGAAGCTGGTCAATTTGAGCTACTAGATCCTGCTACAATATCAAATACTTTAGACCAGTATACAATTCATCCTTTGCACTGTAATGACACCGTACAAGATGTACTGGAAACTTACCAAATGCGTCAAACAAAAGGATCGCCAATCAGTATATGGGAAAAAAGTATAGAAGCACGTGCTTTTCCTCTACTCTTTCCAACTGGCAAAGGAGGAAGGTATGATGATAGACCTATTCAAATATCAGCTTCAGAATACCGCTCATTACGGATGCATTCTGAAGATCCCAGATTTAAACAAAATGTGGAATACATATTCCACCTACTCTTTGAAAGTGAACTAGCAACTTTATGTTACGGAGTTGCACACATATTAAAATCAGGCTCACACTTTCAAAATATGACAGCTACACAATTATTAGAGAAAGTGCAACAAAAGGATGAGGTTTTACAATCAAATATTACAAATCTATTAGCAAATATGCGTGGTACTAAAGAGTTCTGGTTTCAACATCATGGAGATGTACGTTGTATGATCAGAAACCTTGGCCCACCCACTTGGTTTGTTACATTAAGTTGTGCAGAATGTGCATGGGAAGATTTACATGATTTCCTACGCATATCAAATAAAAACAAAACATAGATATTCTAACACCTGGAGAACTTTGTTCTTTGGATCCTGTTAATGTTTCAAGATATTTTCACCATCGCTTCATTGCTATGCTACATTTTATTTGTAATAAAACTGTTCCTCCCCTTGGAGAAGTGCAACACTTCTTTTGGAGAAAAGAATACCAAGCCAGAGGAGCACCACATATCCACATGCTTTTATGGATTAAAGATGCTCCTAAATTTGGTCAAGACAGTGATGCCACTGTTTTACAGTTTATTGAAAAATATGTCACTTGTAAAATTCCATCAGAAGCCACAAATAGTGATCTTTGTGCACAGATTTTACAATTTCAAAGACACACATGTGGAAAATATTGTTGTTGCAAATACAAAAACAAAGGCAAATACTACACCAAATGCCGCTTTGGTTTCCCTAGACCAGTTACAAATACAGGTCAAGTAAACAACCTCATGTCTTCAGTTAGACATACTGTTAAAGGAAAGTCACCTAAAAATACATATTACATAAAAAGAAAAGAAGAAAAATATATCAATGATTATAATGCAATCATTGCCCACTTATGGAATGCAAACATAGATGTGCAGTACATTGCAGACAATTCTACTGCAGTTGCACGATACGTCACAGAATACTTAACTAAAGCAGAAAAGACAGAGCTCCAAGACCTCTGGAATGACCTGTCATCAGATAAAACAGTATCTCAGAAAATATACAGCTTGGGCATAAAAATGCTCACCCATAGAGAATGTGGATCTTATGAAGCAGCTGATCGTTTAACTGGTACTTCATTGTATGGTAAATCTGAAAATATAGTATGGCTAAGTTTTGGTCCAGCTAAATCTAGAAAAAGAGTTCTAAAATCATATGAAGATATAGAAACAATAGCCAAACATGATCCCAACAGCCAAGACATTTTAAAAAACAATTTATTGGACACATACTACCCAAACAGAAGTAATACTTTGGAAAACATGTGTCTATACCAAATAGCCCAAAACTACACATACAAAAATAATATGAAACCCGATGAAAAAAAAGGTAAATATAGAGTGACAGACTGTGAAGGCAGCTTAGTTAAACTCACTAAACCAAATTTAATTAATCATATCAAATTGTCATTGAAGACTCCTCAACATAAAGAAGTATATTACATGTCCCTGCTACAACTCTTCAAACCATGGAGAAAAGAAGAACAATTACTAGATAACTATGACTCATATGAGGATGCTTTCAAAGCAAATGAAAGCACTATAACTGATGTAAACTTTACACAGTACAAAACAATGTTGCACAATGAACAGCAACATGAAGAAGAACTCCAAGCTCAACTAGATAAGGATACTCCTGACAGTAGTCAACCTTCTGTAACAGGAAGCCAAGAACCACTGGGAGAACCACTAATAACAAATGAGGCAGAATTAGCTATGATAGAAGTAGAAAACACCATGTGTCAGTATGAAGATAAGGAAGACTTAACTATACTACAATCAAAACTAAACAATGAGCAAAGTAGCATTTTTCAAGAAATAACAAAACAAATTGCACATGGTGTAAAACATGAAAATAAAGAATATTCCTGCCATAATTATACACCTATACTACTGTACGTCAGTGGTGAAGCTGGTTCTGGCAAAACATTCCTAATCAAAATCATTAGTAAGTTCCTTCAACAATTGACAAACAACAAACTGTCAGCTGTTGTCACTGCCCCCACAGGTTTAGCTGCCTACAACATAGATGGTGTTACATTACACCGATTACTACTATTACCAGTAGAACACCAGAACAAATTAGACTATTACAAACTTTCTGCAGAAGCTGCAATGGAATTACGCAGAGTATTGAAACAAATGAAAATGCTACTAATAGATGAAGTGAGCATGGTCTCCAACCTGATGTTAGCTTTGATTCACCTCAGATTACAAGAAGTACTCAAAACAGACTATGAAGAGCTCTTTGCAGGAAAACACATTATTGTTTTTGGAGATCTGCTTCAATTAACACCAGTAAAAGGTGAACCTATTTTTAAAACATTAGGGCACAAACTCTGCCGTAAAACTGTTGGCAGCATTGGAAATGTCAACCTTTGGCAACATTTCCAATACAGAGAATTAACAGAAAACATGCGCCAATCTGCAGATCTAACTTATGCCAACATTTTAAAAAGTTTGAGAGTTCTAAAATCTTATGAAGATATAGAAACAATAGCCAAACATGATCCCAACAGCCAAGACATTTTAAAAAACAATTTATTGGACACATACTACCCAAACAGAAGTAATACTTTGGAAAACATGTGTCTATACCAAATAGCCCAAAACTACACATACAAAAATAATATGAAACCCGATGAAAAAAAGGTAAATATAGAGTGACAGACTGTGAAGGCAGCTTAGTTAAACTCACTAAACCAAATTTAATTAATCATATCAAATTGTCATGGAAGACTCCTCAACATAAAGAAGTATATTACATGTCCCTGCTACAACTCTTCAAACCATGGAGAAAAGAAGAACAATTACTAGATAACTATGACTCATATGAGGATGCTTTCAAAGCAAATGAAAGCACTATAACTGATGTAAACTTTACACAGTACAAAACAATGTTGCACAATGAACAGCAACATGAAGAAGAACTCCAAGCTCAACTAGATAAGGATACTCCTGACAGTAGTCAACCTTCTGTAACAGGAAGCCAAGAACCACTGGGAGAACCACTAATAACAAATGAGGCAGAATTAGCTATGATAGAAGTAGAAAACACCATGTGTCAGTATGAAGATAAGGAAGACTTAACTATACTACAATCAAAACTAAACAATGAGCAAAGTAGCATTTTTCAAGAAGTAACAAAACAAATTGCACATGGTGTAAAACATGAAAATAAAGAATGTTCCTGCCATAATTATAAACCTATACTACTGTACGTCAGTGGTGAAGCTGGTTCTGGCAAAACATTCCTAATCAAAATCATTAGTAAGTTCCTTCAACAATTGACAAACAACAAAGTGTCAGCTGTTGTCACTGCCCCCACAGGTTTAGCTGCCTACAACATAGGTGGTGTTACATTACACCGATTACTACTATTACCAGTAGAACACCAGAACAAATTAGACTATTACAAACTTTCTGCAGAAGCTGCAATGGAATTACGCAGAGTATTGAAACAAATGAAAATGCTACTAATAGATGAAGTGAGCATGGTCTCCAACCTGATGTTAGCTTTGATTCACCTCAGATTACAAGAAGTACTCAAAACAGACTATGAAGAGCTCTTTGCAGGAAAACACATTATTGTTTTTGGAGATCTGCTTCAATTAACACCAGTAAAAGGTGAACCTATTTTTAAAACATTAGGGCACAAACTCTGCCGTAAAACTGTTGGCAGCATTGGAAATGTCAACCTTTGGCAACATTTCCAATACAGAGAATTAACAGAAAACATGCACCAATCTGCAGATCTAACTTATGCCAACATTTGTAAAAGTTTGAGAGTTGGTATACTTTCTAAAGAAGCAGAAGCAACATTGAAAACCCGGCACATTTATGCACTTTATGTCGATAATGCATGTGCTACAGATGTTATGGAACAATTAGCCCACAAAAATGTCAATTGTATGGCCTTAATGCCAACTCTTGCAAGCTGTTTCAAATTCAATGAAATCATGCTAAGTAAAGAAATGCAACCAATAATGGAAATTAGCGCCACAGACAAACTAGATGTACATGGTATGACACTACCCATGTGTGACCAAGCCACAACAAGACTAAATAATTTAGAAACATCAATCTCAAACACAGCAGGCTTAGAAAAGATGTTAAAATTATCCTTAAATTGCAGAGTAATGCTTAAACGTAACCTTGACGTGGACCAAGGACTAGTTAATGGAGCACTGGGTACAGTTGTTGGCTTTCAAACATACCCACGTGACAACAAAATTCAGTTTGTCAATATACTCTTTGACAAACTTTCAGAAGTATAACGGATAGGACGCTCAACAGCTAGATTCTTTCTCTTCAAAGATATGTATGTACGCAGAGAACAATTTTCTCTAACTCTTGCATACGCAGTCACAATACATAAATCACAAGGTCTTACCCTAGACAAAGCAATGATAGATATTGGTAACACAGTCTTTAAAGAAGGCATGAGCTACGTAGCACTATCACGCTTACGTACACTTGACGGTCTATTTCTAATCAACTTTGATGCAAGTAAAGTAAACGCTGATATTCCTTGCATTTTAGAATATAATAGACTTCGCTCACTATACACTCCCCATCTAAACACATATTCTGTTCCACAAAAACTAAAACATTGTAAAAGAAAACTAAATCAAACAGAAATGCAACAGGACGTCACTGCAAATCCTCAAAAGAGAGTAAAAGAAACTAATACTTCATCAAGTACCACAAACAAAAAAGAATCAATTAGAGAAAGTAAACCAGGTACTTCTTTAAAGAAGGAAGACAAACTCCAAAAAAAGCAGTTAGATAAAGAACTACCTGGACCATTTAAATTCTCAAATATAGTTGGTGTAAGTTGCTATGCAAATGTAGCAATGAATATTCTATTTCAATTACCACCAATTGTTGACAACATTTACTCACACAGTACAGACCCATTGTGTTTGCAAATGTTAGTACTTCACAGAAATGCAGCAAACAATCCTGACAACACATATAGTGTTTTTGGAATAAGACGACAATTGGACTACTGTGCTGGAATGGTGAAATTCACTATAAACTCACAGGAAGATCCACAAGAATTTCTAATGTACTTACTACAAGTACTGGAAAACAAAAACATACCTATAAATGAAATCTTTCAGATTTCATACATGTGGAAACATACATGCACTCTCTGCAACAATGTGACACAAGAAGAAATCCCCAATGATCGCTTCATATATATATCAATACCAAATTGTGAATCCATTCCATTTCAGCAACTTGTACAAAATGCAAACCATGGTAGATTATGCTCTACCTGCAATTCAGATAATCGCTCCACGTTAGTAATACAAACACATAGTAAATACGTAATACTAATGCTTCTACGTTACAATGCAGATGGTACCAAAAACAACTGCAAGCTGACTGGATTCACACATGGTTAAATATCACTTGGTAAGAAAACCTTCACAACAATAGGTATAATCTACCACTCAGGAGCCACAACCAATTCAGGGCACTACACTGCATACATAAAAAAGAAATGTGGATGGTTTGAATGTAATGATAGTACCATTACTCTAAAGCAGAGATTACCAGCAAATCTTACAAACGCTTATTTGATGTTCTTAAAACCAAAATTTGATAAATAAACTGTATTTAAACCTTTAAGTAAATTTGTGTTACAAAAATATAAACTGTTAGAATACTCCAAAAGCTATCTAACTGCTCAAAGATTCTACAACAACTAATCAGATAAATGAATACCACTAAATTAGACCAAGAAATACACAGTTAGAATACGCCAATTGGTATCTAACTGTCCCAAAATTATAAATGTGTGTTAAAATAATATAAACTGTTAGAATACTCCAAAGGCTATCTAACAGCTCAAAGATTCTACAACAACTAATCAGGTAAATGAATACCACTAAATTAGGCCAAAAAATACACAGTTAGAATACGCCAATTGGTATCTAACTGTCCCAAAATTTAACAATATCCAAATAGGTAAATCAAAACCACTAAAATATATTAAAGAAATAGACAGTTAGAATATGCCAATTGGTATCTAACTGCTCCAAAATTTTATAATATCAAAACAAATGAAGAATCTGTTACTGCTCCAAAAAAAATACAACAAAGCAAAGTATAAAGCATTAGCCAGAAACAACAAGTGAACACTGAAAACAAGCAAACAAATAAACTGTAGCATAACAGAAAAAGTTTTTTTTTTTAATCCAACATGGATTTATTTTTCTCCCACAGACCCAATGATTTTAGCAACAAATACAGAAACTGAGCAAATTGCACAACACTCTGATTTGTACTCTACTAAATATGAGGGTAAAAAAAAAATAAACGTATATTGCTTATACAATGTAATAAGTCATTACAAAATACTAATACTAACATGCTATTTTCTTTTATCACAGAAATGAAGAAGAAAAACATGGACTCCCATTACTAGACCAAACAGTAAGTATACAATAATAAGGACAACCATAGCAGCATATCACATCCATAGTATCTAATACCTTTGTTCCTTATACATTTGTTTTTCACTCAAAGTTATAAGCAAATATGAATGTGATATGCTGTGGTGGTTGTTGCCAGGGCATACAATCTTGGGTGCATGGCCAAATGGCCATGCACCCAAGACTCTATGCCCTGGCAACAACCACCGCAGCATATCACATCCATAGAGTCAAACATTTCAACTATGATCTATGGGAAACTTTTAATGTCCGCGAACAATGTGAGTGTTCTTAGAACACTTTGAACTTGCCAGCGGACAATACGGACACCGTTTTCAGGACACCCCCTACGAACATTTCAGAACAACGCGATAGTTCTTACAACACTTTCAACTTAACAACTAACAATACGGACAGCGTCCTAAGGACACCCCCTACGAACATTCCAGGACACCGGGAGTGTTCTTAGAAGCGTCTTCAGAACACCACCATCTTGTTTATTTGCGAACATTTCAGGACACCGCGAGTGTTCTTAGGACACATTCAACTTGACAAAGAACAATACGGACAGCGTCCTCAGGACACCCCCTACGAACACTCCCCGGACACCGGGAGTGTTCTTAGAAGCGTCTTCAGAACACCACCATCTTGTTTATTTGCGAACATTTCAGGACACCGCGAGTGTTCTTAGGACACATTCAACTTGACAAAGAACAATACGGACAGCGTCCTCAGGACACCCCCTACGAACACTCCCCGGACACCGCGAGTGTTCTTAGAAGCGTCTTCAGAACACCCCCATTTTGTTTATTTGCGAACATTTCAGGACACCGCGAGTGTTCTTAGGACACATTCAACTTGACAGAGAACAATACGAACAGCGTCCTCAGGACACCCCCTACGAACACTCCCCGGACACCGCGAGTGTTCTTAGAAGCCTCTTCAGAACACCACCATCTTGTTTATTTGCGAACATTTCAGTACACCGCGAGTGTTCTTAGGACACATTCAACTTGACAGGGAACAATACGGAAAGCGTCCTCAGGACACCCCCTACGAACACTCCCCGGACACCGCTAGTGTTCTTAGAACAGTTTCACTTTGCTTGCGAACAAAACTGACACATATTGACTCCTTAGAACACCCCCTAGTCAGTTTATTTAGAAAATTTCAGAACACCCGTGATGTCCGCAAACAAATCGAACACAAAAAGAACGTCTAACACATAAAAAACACAACTTTCATCCTATCTCACTCACTCCCACCCTCCCCAAACACTGCTACACACCAACACACTCTACAAAATACACATTTTGAACAAAGTTTCACCGCGCTGTCCGGGGACGACCGCGAATCCAATATGGCGGGCACTACCGAAAAATCTGACGCGCTTCACGCTCCACGCCGTCCAATCAGCGAACACTTTGCATGTCCGCGAACATCACGCAAGACGATTGGCAAATCAGGACACTTTCCGCGGAGCGAACAGGGAAGTGTATCCGCAAACCGAGCACAGATATCACTAATTTTTTTTTACCTACTTTTTGGTCATTTTAAAAAGAACTACTGGACGAATTTTCACCAAATTTGCAAAAGCACGCTTTCGGGACCAAGCCGCTGCTCCTGGTCCAAATTTGGTGGAAATCCGTCCAGCGGTTTGGGCTGTATGCGCAAGCAAATTTTTTTTCCCATTCACTCTATGGAGAGTGAGTATAATGTATACAAATATGAGCATATAGAGGGAAGGTAGAGTAATAAAAATAAAACTATGACAAAGTGCTGATAACCATAATGATTATCTTCATGCACAGAAAGGATTGCTCTCTTTCAAGCCTGTATCTTCCGCTATGTACATGTTTCATATGATGTGACAGGACCCCAAGTCTACAAATATAGTACCTTTTCAATTTTTACTTCCTGACTGTTACTGTAGAAAACTATGTGGCTTTGATATGTCAGTAAAGGATAAAAAGGGAGAGCCAGCCATGTGATGTCATCAGTTATGTCATCAATGACATTTGTGATGTCATCTTTGATGTCCTGGGTGTAAGTGTTAGCAGTGCACGGTGGCGCGAGTTATGGTTGCTTATGTTACCATAACTGGCGAATTTCAAGGGTTTTTCGGCTTTACTTGGAACTATAACGTTCCTTTAACAAAGTTTTTTCACTGAATTTCATAGGTTTTTAGTAGCACAACTTAACCATAATATCCCTGACATGTAGCATAGAACATACTCACCCCCTCGTAGTGATTTTCATGTCCGCGGACTACCACCATGTCCGTGGACACATCGAAAATCTGAGCGTGGTGAATGTAAATTTAAATAGTGTGCCCCATTTCCCCTTTGAAGTTGGCTCTGAAAAGAGCCGTTTTTTTTTTTTACAGATGCTTGACAGACACCTGTTATTTTATATTTTTTTTCTTGTTTTGTTTTCTTACTTTACTCCTAAAATCTTCACATAACCTTCTCCAAAGCAACCCTTACATTCCAAAATAGAAAGGCATTTCCGGTAAAAGATAAAGAAATGCCATCTTCTTTAAAATTAACAGCATTACTGGCATCAATATTCTCATTGTTACAGAAGAACATACCAGCTCTAAGCATGAAGGCACACATGCCTCGGTTGATGACACATCTAGCAATGTTTTGCTGAGGACAAAAAACTGAACTATTGTCCCATATTGCCCTAGGTAGTAATCCAGAAAAAATGACTTTCGCATTTGGAAGGATCTTCATTACGGCTTGAACCAAGCGTTCCAAATCAGCCAACAAAGTAGGGGCACTGACGTTGCCCAAATGGAAAGCACCATAGTGCAAAACTACCACATGCGGACTGTTCATCGTGGCCATATCCGCACAAACGTGTACAATTCCCTGTACATTGCAATCAGGCACAGTGCTCCACACCACCTCCACTCCTTTCACATCAAAGTTCTTTGCAACATGCCTGAATTCAGCGTACTGCTGTAAACCATGCACAAACATATCTCCGAGCACCAACACCCTGACTTTCTCCACTTCTGCCATCTTCACCACACACAGTCTCTTTCAACACAAATCCACAACCTCGACATCTGATTGGCTGATCCGTACAGTCTTCTTTCCATGTTGGATTTCCTGGAAAAACCCGGATTTACCACGCCCTGTCCCCGTCCGCGGACGGCGTCCACTTTACTCTCTGTACCATTCCCTCATTGCATACAGCTAAGCAATCACACAATACGAATAACGTCCTCAGAACACCCCCATTTTGTGAATTTTCGAACATTTCAGGACAATTATCATTTCATTATTCTACATATTAACATTACAAATATTATACTTTTATCTTGTACTTTGCACACAATGCTATCTTTCTCCATTAGTAGCTCAGTATACTACATAGAATCCCATAATACA
This sequence comes from Ambystoma mexicanum, assembly GCF_040938575.1. NCBI lineage: Eukaryota > Metazoa > Chordata > Amphibia > Caudata > Ambystomatidae > Ambystoma > Ambystoma mexicanum. Next base: position 1,608,655,450 of record NC_090932.1, read on the forward strand.
ATGCTATTTATTGATATAAATGCATCGTTCAAAGCACTAATAACGGTATGATATTTATTGCAATATCCTTGACACTTTTTTCGGAACATTATAATAAAAATCCCTAGTACACAAATTCCATGAAAAGTACATACACATGTGATGTCATCAGTGATTTCATCAATGACATTTGCGATGTCATCTTTGATGTCCTGGGTGTTAGTCTTAGCAGTGCATGGTGTTGGCGTGAGTTATTTTTCATAGCTTACCATAACTTGCTATTTTCAGGGGTCTTTTGGCTGTACTTAGAACCATAACGTCCTTTAAACAAACTTTTTTTAATATCACGCAAACAATATACAAACATGGCGTGCAAAAACCAACTTCTACAGATGGCTTTACACAGAATGTTGCAAAGTAAGAATTTATGCTCGTTCACAGTGAAGGTCAGCTGCTTCCATTTTTTTCTCGGGCCCCGGAGAGGCTCACGAAGCAGACTATAAGGTTGTATTGTGTTTTGACCTTGACAGACAGAGATTGTGATGAAAGACTTCTCTTGAAGGAGTGTTGCTAAAACGTAAGAGAAGATAAAGATGAAATTTCTGAAACGAAACCACTTTTACATATTATATCACTATGCGAAAGATCGTTGGCACACGCGGAGTCGTATTTTGGGACTGCACCACTCGTAGACAATGGAAATTGCAATTGTACTGTAAGTAACCCTTTAGATTACTTTATACCAAATATAATTACAATAGCGTAGCATTAAAGACCGCTGAAGTTTAACTTGTTCGTTGAAAGTGGCATAATGTTTTCTACCGCGCACTATCACCGCCGAATTGATCCCCTGTCGTTTAGAGGGCTCTGAAAAAGGCAGACGACACAGATTGGGTTAATATAAATAATTTAACCGGTCTATAGGCGGTCAAGCGCTCTACTCGGTGTGCCACTTCACTGTAGCCTGTCAAGTGGCACAGCGAGTACAGCGCTCGCTTTGACATCCGTGCACAGCTTGCTAACGCAAGTTCGAATCCCGGCAAGGCGAAACTCAGCCTTTCATCCTTCCGTGGTCGATAAATGAGCACCACACACCGTTGTTAATAATAAGCACCGCTTACATACCTCACAGTTCTTAGCGCTATATGAATGGGAAAATATTATTATTTTATTATTAACATACTCTGTTGCACTATCTTCGATAGCAAATAGTTTCACGCCCTAATAAATAAAATGATGATTTCTAATGAAGATCGGCTGGTGAGACTAATTTATGTTTTTTAAAACAGGTACGTGGCCCCATTTTGTCTATGTCACGATTTACAGACTCCAGCGGATGGGGTCTTCAACTGCCAGGTGCAAGTCCAAATATGCAACTTCATGACCCTCACCATTTTATGGGACAATCGCCAAGGACCAATATGCCCTTACGCTGTACTAGCGGCTACAAACAACATACCAACCAATAGGGTGGTCTAATGGCTCATTGTTGGAGCAACCTTCCGAATATCAGAGCGACCATTTACTGCTTTTATCATAAACCAACAGCCTATCTACCGCAAAGGAACAACGCGTGGCTCCAAATAAACTTTTGCTGATCGACAGCAGAGACAATAGCAAATCGCTGAATATTCACTAAACATTTCATGTGAAATAAATGTACTTTACCAAATGTACAATCCCGCTGTTTACTTTTAAACCACAGTTTCATATTCCGAATTGTGGCGCACTGAGTTGTAAGCTGATCTAACACTCTCTGTACCGCAAAGGAATATCGCGTGTCTCAACATGAACTTTTGCGGATCGACAACAAAGACAAATGCAAATTGCTGAATATTCTCTAAACATTTGATGTCAAATAAATGTACTTTACAACATTTACAATCTTGCTCTTTGCTTTTAAATCACAGTTTCATATTCCGAATTGTGGCGCCCTGTGTTGTGACATAATGTGTGTTGTCTTCCGGGTTCTGTGTAAAGTCGCGTAGTACTGGAGATGACTGGGCGCGTTTCATTACGCACCCTATAACGTCACGGAGAAAGGCGGGGAATATGAATGCTTTGATAATATCAGGCTTAGGGGCGGGAGATATGATTTAGTGTCGCAAAAGCAAGTCAGCCAGGTCAATAGCGCCAGTCATAGGATTATCACATAATGTCGACGTACACCAGCCGGATTTATCGTTTCTTTAGTGGACAAAAAGTCGGTTGACGCCCCTAGGAAATTGTACTATTAGCGAACAAAATGAGTGCTCTTAAAACACTTTCACCCTGACAACGAACAATACAAACAACGTTCTCAGAACACCCCCATTTTGTGTAATTGCAACCATTTCGGGACACTGCGAGTGTTCTTAGAACACATTCAACTAGACAGATTACAATACGGACAGCGTCCTGAGGACACCCCCAGTTTGTGTATTTACGAACAATTAAGTACACCGCGAGTGTTCATAGCTCATTTTTACCTTCCTTGCGAACAAAAATGACACATACTCCGTCCTCTAAACCATAGTTCTCAACTCACACGCTTTTGGCGGGTGTCACTCGCCTTGTAAAGGGCAGACTCACCCGCCAAGCCTCCTGCACGCCCATTCATTCCAATGGGCGTCTCACCCGCTAAAAACAAAATCGGGTGATTTCACCCGCCTGTAAAACAAAATTTAGTTTATTTACAAAATGTCAGAACAGCCGTGTTCTCCGCGGACAAATCGAACGCAACAAAAAGGTCTAGCACATAAAAAAACAAAGCATTGAACCTATCTCATACTCCCCAACCCTCCCCAAACACTCTTACACACCAACACACGGCACTAAATACAATTTTTTATACACGTTTCACTGCGCTGTACGCGGTCGACTGCGAATACAAGATGGCGGGCGCCACAGAAAATCTGACGCGCTCCACGCCCCTCGCCGTCCAATCACCGAACACGTCGCATGTCCGCGAACATGACGCAAGCCCATGGGCAAATCGGGGTGCTGTCCGCGGAGCGAACAGGGAAGTCCGTCCGCGAAGCGAACGCAGATATCACTAATTATTTTGCCTTACATTTTGGTCATTTTTAAAAAAACTACTGGACAGATTTACACCAAATTTACAAAAGCTCGCTTATGGGACCAGGCCGCCGCTCCTGCCGCAAATTTGGTGTAAATCCGTCCAGCGGTTCGGGCTGTAGCCGTGCGCAAAGTTTTTTCCCATTCAGTCTATGGGAAAAAAAAAGTTTTGGGACCCCCCCTATAACTTTTCCCCCCTGAACGAATCCTCACCAAACTTTGCAAAAGAATTCAGAGTGACCCAACTACTTTTTTTGCAAAGTTTGGTGAGGATCCGTCCAGGGAGAGCGAAGTTATAAGCCGCCCAAAAAGTGCTCTTCCTATGGAAACAGCAACTTAACCATAACTACATGGCCACTACCGTGGCCATGTAATATGTACATATATATACATATATATATATACATATATATATCTATATATATATACACATACACACACACACACATTTCTTCTCTTCTTTGTGTCAGTACTGCCAGCAATCATTATTTATTTATCCGTGTTTGAGTCAGTGCTCCTGGTGAGGGGTGGCGGTACAAGTAAGACAAACATGCAAGGCGTCACCATACATCCACCACAGCCTTTTTTGGCAGTGGCTGGCGAGCCACCAATTTCATGGGTGGAGTGGAAGGAGTATTGGTCGAATTATATAGGAACAAATGAAAATGAGAATTCCACACCTGCAACAATAAAATATTACTGCACTCTTTAGGTCCAGAGGGACACTGAGGTTTGAGAGAATTACCTCCTTTGTGATTAGGAGAAGGTGATGGAGGCAACAAATATGACTGAGACGCCTGGATATATATTGTTATGCCAAAACAAATGTTGCAGTAAACAGATATGTTTATTCTACGAAGCAAGAAATTGAAGAATCTATGGATGATTACATATGTGAGCTCAACAAATTACTGTTGACGTGCAACTTTGGCAGGGGGGGTGAGACAATATGACCTCATAAGGGCTGTGATTATAACACATACGAACAGTTTATACAAGAGAGATTGTGGATGTGCGGTGAGCCTTCATTGAAAGAAACAATAATGATTGCAAAAAGGTGGCACATACCACAATCTGTACCAAAGTGAATGAAGGGAAAGATAAAGACTTACAGAAACCAACAAAAATTGCTTTAGTCAAAGGAAGGGAAAGACATCTTTTCGGAAGTATAAGCGGAATAAAGCAGGTGTGAGTCAGGTTAAGGAGGATTGGAAAGGTACCCATTGCGAAGATGCTGGAGGAAAGAAACACACTTTTTGGGTGGAAGATGCTTTCCTTGTGGAAAAAAGGAACATTGTGCCAATTCAAAAAATTGCCCTGCTTTAAATCAAAAATGTTCAAGTTGTGGGATGAAAGGTCATTTTGGAATTGTATGCAGAATAGAAAGCAGAACAGTAGAGTAAGGTCGGGCCAGGAAGATAAAGCAGAGGAAAGAGAGGAGCAGGAAGTGGAAGTCGGTGCTATAGTCCAAGGCAAACGAAGAAAAGGCTCCAAAAAGTATATTGTCAATTGATGGAGTGTGCTCAGAGTTTATGGTTGAGTCAGGATCGACGTACACCATTATTATGAAAGATAGCTGGATGGGATGCTGTAGAAGGTTTATAACACAGAATTGATGAAATCTAATACTAAAGATCAAGGAGCCTTTGAGGGTTCAGTGATTAAAATGATAGGTTATAAAGTGGCCTTAATTTAACTCAAAGGGAGATTAGCAGAAGTGAAGGTGTATTTGGCTAGAAAGGGGGTGAATGTGTTGGGCTGGGAAGATCGAACCAAACTGAAAATTAAACTCAATTGAGGGAGTGAAGAGCCTTTATCATTTGTATTGGCAGATGAAACAGAAATGGGAGAATATACTAAGGGAATAGAGACAACTGTTCCATTTAACAACAGAATAGGAAAGCTTAGCAGATATTGTCACAGGATTGTACTCAAGGCTGGTACAAAGCCAATGTCACATGCTGTGAGACATAGATCCATAGAGTTAAGAAATAATGCTAAGGAAGAACTTGAATAGACTTAAGAGAGAGAAAGTAATAGAAGAGGTAGAGGCACCAGAATGGGGTTTTCCAAAAGCGGTAGCCAGAAACCTAATGGTAAGGTCTGGATTTGTATGGATTTTAGGTAGTTGAATAAGACAATTGTAGTGGAAAAATAGCCTTTGCCAGTGATATCTGAAATGTTGAACTTGATAGATAATGCAGATACCTTTTCCAAAATTGATTTGTCTGCAGCATATCATCAAATTCCAATAAGAGTTAAAAAAGAAATAAACTACTTTTATAACTCTGGTCGGTATGTTCCATTACACGAGGATGCCCTTTGGTTTGGCATCAGCGGCAGCTGTATTTCAAAGGATAATGTTGCACATGTTTGGAGAACTGTCTTGAGTACAGGTAGCCAAGACAATATAATGGAAGCTGTGAATGGTGTTGAAGAAGTTAGAAGAGAAGGAACTTAAAGTTGAGCACAGTGAATGTACATTTGGCGTGCATGCCAGAGGTGGATCATTTGTGCCACACTTTTGTCTAAGTGTGGATATAGACCAAGGTTGGAAGCCATGAAGTCAATAAAGGAAGCTCTTTATCCCAGTAATAAAGAAGAAGTACACTCTTTCCTAGGTTCCTGCAAATACATTTATTTTCGGATTTGCAGAAATTACTCAGCCTTTAAGAGAACTCATGAAAAAGAACGTGAAATTTGAATGAACAAGCCAAGAACAGGTCTTAAAGGAGATTAAGAGAGACATAACAGGAGCACCATTATTGGGAGGTTGTGTGTCTGGGAGGAAATCCATAATTAAAGTAGATGCGAGTTGTAACAGTTTAGGTGCTGTTTTATCTCACAAAGCTGGTGATCGATAGAAAATAGTAATGTTTGCATCGAGGGCAGTGAAGGATACTGAAACACGTTATTCAGTTGTAGAAATGGAATTGTTGGCGTGTTGTTGGGGAGCAGAATATTTTAGGCAGTCTGTTTGGGAGAGGAAGTTGTTCTGAGGATGGATCATAAACTGCTGGTGGAGGTTATGACAGTGACAGTGAGAGGAATGTCTAAGAGGACTCCGGACTCAGAGGATTGCCAGATAAGGACTGAGGTTAATGGAAAAAAGTGGTGAGGTGAAATTTTTTCCTGCAAAAAGAAATTGTGTAGCCGATTTTGTGTCCATTATGCAATACCGATGAATAGTACAAATACTTCAGGAGAAAAAGTAGAGGAACAAGTATGTGGAATTGTGGAAGCATTAGAGGAAGGTAAGCGGAAAGAAGTTTTTCGAGAAGACAAGTTGCTTAATAATGTGAAGGAATGGATTGTCAAAGGATGGCAAGAAAAAGACAAATTAGAGGAAAGATATAAAGGGTACTTTATGGTTAAGGAAGACATATATTGAAAGGGGTGGATTATGAGGGGGCCAAAGCTGATACCTCCTTAAAAAGTGAGAAGACAGAGAATCCACATGAAGGTCACCCGTGAGTTATGAGAAAAAGAAAAGTAAGCGAGAGATATTGGTGGCTGTCATTGGCCTCAAAAGTGGAGAGGATACTTAATATGTGTGTGCATTTTTCAAATTGTGCTAATAATTTGGTAACTAATAAACTACCTTTGAATCCTATTCCTGTACCAAATAGACAATGAATGTAGTTGGGAATTGACGTTTTCGGTCCTTATGAAGGATTAGGACGGGGGAACAGGCTCTTGTTGGTAATGGTAGACAAGTACTCACTTTGGCCAGAAGTGATGGTTGTGGATAAAGTGACATCAAGGAAGGTTATTGTGTTTTTAGATAATGTTTTAGAAGAGAAGGGAATCCAGAAGTGGTGCTTAATGATAACGGCCCGGAATTTTGGAGCGAAGGAGATCAGGGAGTTTTGTGACAAATCAGGATTTGGATGGAAGCTTTCATCTGTATATCACCCAGAGACGAATGGCATGGTGAAAAGATTGATTGGGGTTATTGGGGAATGTGTGCAAGTAGCTTTAGAAAATGGTATGGACTGGAAAGGGGCTTTGAGTGAATTGATGGAGCATTTGAGTAATGCCCCATAGTTACTGTGGTTGATGAGGGGTAGAAAGCCTAATAGTAAGTTTTCCTCAGTATGGATGAATGAGAAGTTAGGGATCATAAAATATATGTGAAGGATTTGTTGCCAGAAGAATTTTGGAGACTCAGAAGAAAATTTAGGAGCACCATGACAAGAAAAGTATGGGAAGTATAAAAAGAGGAACGGACAAGATTTAAGTGAGAGAAGTGGTGAAGGTGAAATGGATAAGAAGGGAATATCAAAATGTTCTGGTTCAATGAAGGTGTTGGAGTGTTTTGAGAGTGCAAGATGGAACAGTGTGCAATTTAAATAGAATTGTCTAATGTGCTATCATAGGGGAAAGAAGGACTGAGAGGAGAGTTTGGGACTATTGGGATCATGAGGGCATTGACAATGACAATTCCAGTGTTAGAAGAGATGCCAATAGGGAAGTGAGAGAGAAGGTCTGTGGGAGAGAGAGAAACAGTGTGGTCAATAGATCCGATGAAAGAAGAAGAGAGGATGGTGTGAGAAGGTTTGTGAGGATTCGGAAAATGCTGAACAAGTTACAGAAATATGTAGTTTATACAAAATAGGGTGTCAGATTTAATGCGTGACAAGTTACGGGAAATGTTATTACTTGCATTATTTTGTATTATTGTTATGTTAGAAGTTGTTATTGTGTGTGTTATATCAAAATTGTTTTAGGGGAAGTGGATGTGTAGTGATAATGTAAAAATGGGATTAGAATGTACGGTTGGATGTGAGAGAAGCTGTTGCACTGCTTAGGGAATAGGCAGAGTGGTGTCCGGGGGGCGGTTATTGAAGATCCATACTTCACAATAAAAGAAGAAAAAGAAACGTACTTATGTGGACTGCTACACTTAACCCACAAACATCGATGTACATATAGTTTGAAAAGTCTTGAAGACGTTCAAGGTCATGTGCTAATTGATTGACTGGACCAGTCTGCCCTTAGCGCGTTGCACCTCCATTTCATGACATATTCATGCAATACCTTAGGGGTAGCCAACCTGTTATCCTCAAAGCGTTTTAGACCACAATTCCCTATGATCCTTCAGCACTGATAGTGCTGGCTGGGGGTGATGGGAGTCGTAGTCCAAGGGAGACAGGTTGGCACCCCTGCTCTACACATATACAAAGTTATGTTTGTATATTGAATGGACTCTCCCCTCCCCAAAAAATCCTAGAAGGAAAATGAAAGCAACATAACCCAAGCACAGTGGCCTCAAGAATTCCCATTGCCCCCTGCACAACTGAAATGACCTTTAACCTCTGTAGCACATCAATATCTTGTATAGAAAATACACACATGTCCTAAAACAATCGAGTCTCTTTGTTTTTATATCATCAAAAAATACAAAGGATGAATCCGCAATAAATTTACAATGATTATTAATAGGCAAAAATCCTCAGAGAACAGGAAACACTCTGGGCCTGATTCATGGAACGTTTTCCTATGGGATTGTGCCATTATAAAACACTTCCATGAATCAGGCCCTCTGTGTCATGCGACTGTGTTAAAAGCGTATGGGTAGAAATAGAAATGCATTAGCGTTTATAAACATGGTTAGACGATGCAGTCTCTATACAAGGTTATTCACCCAACCTATGGCTGCAAGTTCAAAAGCTTTCCGAGTAATATGTGACCGAGAAGGCAAAGAAAGTCTCTGAAGAATGGAATCCAGTTAGTTTGTTTCATGAGCATAGAGATCATTGAATTCGGGGCGGTGGATGAGTCCGCTGTTTTACACCCGGTAATTAGTCTGAAGATGCAAATAACAAAACTCATATTGCACAGCTGGTGCAGGAGAGTATGTGAAACCACCTCACTTTACGTGAGTACACCACCATTCGATGACCGTAGTCAGAGCACCTTGTTCTGATGACCGCCTAACCTCAGGAAAGGTCTGGGGATCGGCTGATCCATCCACCGCACTCAACATCCATAGGATTTGTGGGTTAGATTTATTTTCTCATGAGCTTTCCAAAAGTGTCTCTAGATGGGTGATGCTCCAGGATTTCTGAGACAGACGGAAGCATCACTTTTAAAAGGGCGTGGTGTCTTATCAAGAAACAAATTCTTGTCCAAACGTGCTCTCCCGTTCCTTCAAATGACACGGCTCTCAGAACGGAGACTGGTGAGGTCTAGTGGGCCGGTGCACGTAACGTATCCTGTGCTTGAGAACATCCTGCAGCTTGTGTCAACATCTTTAGATGTGTTAAAACTCAAGGGCCGGAAAACTGACTTCTCTGCAGAAATAGCCATCAGGGAGCCATGGAGCTGACTGCACCAAACTGTAACCCACCGATTGCTCATCTTAAGATGCCGGTCCTCCAGTAGCGTTTTTCAAAGCCTCAGACAAAAGCACTCACCATCCCAAATCCTTGCAGATCTAATATGTTTCCACCCACATTTCTGTTTGCTCCTTAGATTTTGGTACCAAATTATAGTAGCCTTGACTAGTTTAGTGTATTTTTTGTTGCACATGGAGCTTGTTTTTCAAATGCCAGAAACATATTCACAGGCTTGCTGCGGAAAGGCCATCCACACAATAAGCTCGGAAGAGGTGGCAGCCAACTCCCAGAGTTTAGGGACCCGTACCTGCCCGGCCCTGCACAAGAGATACTCCAGGCTGGCATTTCTGAGTTCTTTGGCACAAATGTGGTGGACTACACGCTGTCCCCAGGTCCTATGGAAATTATGATATCCCATGCTTTATAACACAAAAACAATGTAAGCACATCTCTTCTGGCACTGACTATGAACTCATCACACAGCGTGGCCAGAAACAATGGTGGGAAGCCTGAGGCCCTCCAGATGTTTAGCCTACACCTCCCATGATCCGTCAGCATGGACTATACAGGCTAACGCTGATGGGAGTTGTAGGCCAAAACATCTGGGGAGCTGCAGAATGCTCACCACTGGACTATGGTCAGCTTATATCCAAACCCAAAAGTCTTGTACAAAAATGTGAAACCCCAGTTCCCTTCCCAGACTGCCCTCTTTTTTTCAGCCGTCCTCTATCCATTTCTATATCTTGCTCCTAGCGCGGTCACGCTACCACAGAAGCACATCCGTGCCAGCTCAATAAGCATTTCACACTTGTTGGGTGTAGCTTGCCTCGCCATCCTCCCAGGATCCATTATTCTGGGTGCAAAGTGAAAGCGTGCTGAAAATATGGATCCACATTTTCCCATTATGAGGAAATTAGACTGGACTTGCATGCTGCTGCCATGGAGTCGATCACCCAGAAGAACCCCCCAAAAAGATCTACCTTCATATCTCCACAATAAAAGCACAGCTTTCCTCTAAACACTCCCCCCTTGAGTTCAACACACTTAAAACCGCTATTTAGGTGCCTATTAGCAAGGAAAAAAGGATGCAAGTAGAAGCATTATTGCAGCCCACAAAGTCATTTAAAATTCACAGTACACCCCCATAAAAATTCCAACAGAAAGTGCTCATTGTTCCCCCCTCTTTCTCATTGTTACATGTTATGATTGCTTTAGAACCCGCGTTCCTTGCTTGCCCTTAGCCTGAGACTGGTTTTATCCACAAACTTGTCACATGCTCCGCTTCCATCTGCAAGTCGACCTACCAAAAATCGCAACCACTTTGATGCAAGCTTTTATTTTTTTTAAGCCTGTCTTTTGGGAGAGGGGTTTAACAGGATGATAATGCCTGGTAGGAATGTAGATGAAAAACTGGCCCAGAAAAAAGGATTACAAAATAAAATAACGTGTCCTGCCGTGTAAGGCGTGATTCTGAATACAACAGCTGTGGCGTGGGTTCCGCCCCGTCTCTGCTGTGTCCGCACAATGTGCTTCAAAGAGCCGAAATGGCAGTGGCGCGTCATAGGATCCTCGTCCTCCGTTTTTTCTTCAATCGATTATTTCTTGGTTTAAAAGCACAAATCACAACAGGTTGGCCTTTAGCCCTGAGAGAGAATGGGGAACAAAATGAAAGAGGTGAGGAAGGCAGGAAATGGACTGTGATCTAACCATCACCCCCGCGGCAGGGATGTCAAAACGACTAAATATATAATGAGAGGGCCAAGCAACGGTCAGGTGGCAGGCAGTTTAGGGCGGTTGGGCAGGTTTGCTCTTCATCCTGCGGTGTACAGGTGACATGGCTGGGACCAAACGCGTCCTGTGGGGTTGAGGAGCGTCCTCAACCATTTCTTTTTGGGCATGAGGTGTGGTAAAGCTATATGTATATTTGCCAACTTTCTCTTCTTACTTTGTCCAAAACGCAGGTAGATAACAGGTCTCCCATTGTGGAGGACCAAGGACCTACTGCAATCACGTGAGCTTAGATGCCAGCCAATCCACCATCGTTTGGAGATTTAAACTCAGTGATCTGCAAAAATGACCACTTCCACCACTTTGAGTTGCTGGAAAAGGCCAATTCTAACTTCAGCTGTTAGCTTAAAAAACATTCATTATGTAAGAACGCTCTGATTGTGTGGTAAGCCAGTATAGCCCACGGATTACCAGCAGCCTGGGGGTACCTGCAGCAATTTCCTGCAACCGCCCTGGCAGATTTATGTCCCAACAACTTTTATATACTCAATATATACTATAAACCATAGTTGCACATCATAACACCGGCTGCACCCGGTGTTATGAGCCGATACAACCTTGTTAAATTCCCTTGCTGTGTTCAAGCCTTTCACTCTGTGCTCTGGGCCAATAATTCCCATTACAGCCCTCAAGACAGGTCCATAAAGTGTAACAAAAACTAGGTTTGTCCAGGTCTATGTCGACAATAGACCTGACAAAGGGTTACTGGCAAGTACCATTAACTCCCGACTGTAGGGAAAAAGACTGCCTTTTCAACTCCACAAGGATTATTCCAATTTAAGGTCTTACCCTTTGGTCTGTATGGAGCTTCGTCTACTTTTCAGCAGCTGATGGACGGAGCCTATCCAGCCATCACAGTCGTTGGCAGTGATGGCTGGCCCGAACACATGCATCATCTGTATTTGATCAGATCATGCGCCTTGAAACACTTGTGTATAGGCGTGTTACAAATGCCATATCATATCACCCTGGCTGACACTGTGTCTACACATGTATTCGCCTGTAGCTTGGTATGCACAATGTTTAGGCCTGGTAGAATGGCCTTTTTTTTTTTTTTTTTTATTTGTTTGGTTAATTTCATCAACCTTTCAAATTTACTAATCAACATTGTTTAAAACATAATTTAAAAACGTGTTCTTGTCATCAAATTACAAACGTTAAAACATATAAAAATATATGCATATATGAATAATTCAAATTTCTATCAATCAAATATTTTTTAACACAATTTACAAAATGTTCATGCCTTAAATCATTGGTTAGCCACAACTTCCTTTTCTGGAAAAACACAATTTAGAAAGTGCACTATCGCCTTTCTCATCGCAAATTTTGTGCTAGAAAAAATTTGGTACCAAATTCCGTCCAGGCTAGTTGGTTTCAATATACACAATTGTCTCTCAAAGAATATTTTTCTTTGGACAATTAGATTTGGACAAGAAACTATGATATGTTCCAAATTCTCTTTTTGGGCCATGTTTTTACAAAAGCGACAGTAATTTGCCTCCACCGGAATCTTGGTGGGTTTGGGAATGTCCACCACACCTGCTTCCTGCCCAAACAGCTGCACAAGCCCCAGCCGGAGATCCCTGAGGAACCTGGTCGTTGAACCTGTGGCTGCGCAGCCCTCATAAATGTTACATAGCTAACTAAGAGGTAATTTAATTGTAGTGATACGAATCACTCCCAAGGTGACGCTCCATCTGGAAATGTACTTCCAGCAGTGGGCGCAGGGCAGAAAGGGGGATAAATAGTGTCCCTCAGCCCGAGGTCCAGGGAAGACTGCTGGGTCATGCTGCAGAGGAAAGCTCTGCTGGATCTTTGTCCCATTTCATATCTCCCTCTGTTTGTCTCTCTCTCTCTCTTCCCCCGCGCTCTCTTCTCCCCCCCTCTCTCTCCCTCCTCTCTTTCCCCAGTGGACACATCAGCTTCACCGCTCCACTTGCACCCCGAGATCCGGTGCCCCATCCTGAGATCCCAAGCTCCCAAACTAGCCTGAGTCACCCATCAGAGAATGTACACCCTGGGAACCCAGCGGCCGCAGAGGAGCGCAGCGTCCCGGAGTAAGCCAGCACACCCTGACAGTACGTACACCCTGAAGCCTCGTGCACTCAGAGACCCTGTCCGTTCTGAGAACGGTATACCCTTAGAAGCAGGTCTCACTGAAATATCCTGCTTGTAACCTGTGAGTACCTGCGACCTTGAGGTCACCTGAATAAACCTGAGACTGTAACTGACCCATACACAAGGACTCCGTGATTCCCTCTCGCACACTCCTTGCTAGAGGATGGGAGACTCTGTAGAATAAGGCACGAGAGTACCATCTGTGGCTAGGCTACTGTGGCATGGTCCATGTCACCAAAAGCAAACACTCGAAAATGTCGCCAGGTTCAATCCAATGAAAAGTATCTAGGATTTTCTGATGGGAATGGCCTAATCCAACCTGAGGCTGAGAAAGTGAAGGCAGTCAAACAAACACCTAATCATAAAACTAAAAGCGATCTTCGTGCCTTGCGGGGACTAAGCGGCTATTATAGGAGTTTCACCCTGAACTATTCCAGCCTGGATGCCAACCTGACAGAACTCCCCACCGCAGAAGTTAGGATAAGAGGGTTCAACTTCAACGGTCTTAAGAGCATACTTTGTCACAAACCCATTCTTGAGATGTCAGACTTCAATAAAGAGTTCCTCTTGTAAACGGATGCATCGAAGGCTCATTTAGGTGCATTTCTATCTCAAGGGTATGATGGAATCGAACACTCAGTACTATATACCAGCCGTGAGCTTTTCCCACGAGAGCAAATTTATGCCACAGTAGAACTGGAAGTCTTGGCGATCACGTGGGCTATAATGCACTTGAGATGCTATCTGACTGGGACAAAATTCAGGTTGATCACAGACCACTCACCATTGACCTGGATGAGATTGGGAAAGGATACAAACCCAAGAGTAATGCAGTGGTTCTTGAATGTACAACCTTTTTGTTTCATGGTCGAACACCTAAAGGGTGAAGAACAGGGAAATGTCAACTTTCTAAGTCGGATTCCGATCAGTGGAGATGGGGAAACCACAGCCCTAAGGGAAAAGGTATGTCGTGAATCGCAAGTATTCGCCCCTTCTCCCCAGGGGTGAGCCTCCCACTTTGAGGCTAGGGAGGTGAGCCTGCACAGCAAGACCCTGCCCAGGGGTCTGAGCAAGTGAGACCCCAATGGGACCTCAATGTAAGGAATTCCCTAAGCCCTCCACCATCGTGGCATATATGGGAGTATCAGATATGAAGAATATTGCACGGGCCAGAGAACTGGCTGAAGGTAAAACTGAAATAACCTGTTATGCACAAGAAGATGGGTCTGTCTCTTTAAGAGGAGACACACACATAATGGAGATGAGGAGGCTGGGGGAGGAGACCACGCTGAGCCAAGGTGCAGTGCTAGCAGAGGGAGAAGAGTGTAAACAGGGGAAGCTCCCTCACAAGGTTATGCTGGGAGGAGGCGGAACCAGACAGAGCTGTGGAACCTGCTACTTTTGAAAGAGCCCTGAGCAGTGTAGTGAAGCGCAAGTGTTCCGGCGTTCCCAGGAAGTAGAAACCAGACAAGAAACAAAACAGTACACTAGTGGTGGCGTGACCATAATGAATGGTGGGCAGACCGTCCATTTAAGAACACCGAAACCACCCAGTACGGGAGTCAGAGAGGCACCCGGCGACCCGCAGGTATACGTGGTCGCCACGAGAAAGCAGATTGACTGCGAGATACCGACAAAGGAGGAGAAGCACGGGAGACTGAGACCAAGAAGAGAACCTGAGCGAAGGCCGAGCCCACAAGCATCCCCCCCAAAACACAGAGGCAACGGGAACGAAGGGGATACCGGGATGCTGCCAGTGCATCATTCTCGAACAAGTGAAACTTGACCACTATGAAATCAGAGCCGTTAAAGTGGAACTGTATTAACATACTCAGGAGGATAACAAATAAGGCCCAAAGAGAAGTAATCGAGGAGAGGCATTAAGAGAAACTCATCCCACTGAAATATACAAGACATTGCAGATAGATGCCTTAAAGTGGACAGGAGACAGACTGGGCCAAAGAGTTACAAATAAGCCTGTTCGCAAGGGGCTACAACCCCAGGAAAAGGAGGAAGCAAAGACATTGAGGAGACGTCTAGAATCAATATAGTTAAAAGAATATTTACACCCAAATCCAAGAGTAATAAGGAATGGTACCATATCTTGTGAAATACTTACCCCAAGAAGGAAGACCAAGCTTAAGTACATTGTACAGGAAATTAAAGATCTGCCAAAAAGGTGGACAGAGATTTGAAGATATGTCCAAGAAAACTATTGTCTGAATAAGAGACTGTGACATACCAGAATATTACAACAGGGGAGAGGTTCCACAATGTAAATTAAGTTAGTTAACATGGTGGTAGGGTCAGGTAGGAATAGTCTTGGATGGAGGACACTTTTCAGTTTGGACTTCCTGACGACGTACAAGCACCTTTAGTTATTTATATAGGCAGGGAAACCCTTCTCGCAATAGGGAAAGTTAGGCATGATTATAGTATTTGAATAAACCAAATTCACGATGTCCTCCAAGTGTCCGCCTTCTTCCTCCGACCCACCACACTCTGCATAGGGCCTTAAGCACTGTTATAATGCTTGCTGCTGCGTTCCCAAGATTGCGCATGAGTGCTTAATGTCTCCCTTAGCCAACATTCCAGCAGGATAATGTTCAGTGAAAGGTTCTGAGCCCCTTACGTAACCGTTTTGTTAGTAACCGTTTTCTTTTTTTACTTGATTATGTAATGTTCCATATTCTAATGGTCATTACAACCTGTGAGAGAGGACTGTAACAGATGTTATGGTTCCTTCACCACTGGCGTATAGTGTGGGCCAATAACACCCACCGCAGCCCCCTCCACCAAGCCCAGTTCTTCGCCTGTCAAATGGCAACAGGGGAGAATAAAGACAGATAAAGTGGGTATATTAGGCAGAAAGAGAGAAAAATCGGAAAAACGAGTGGGAGAGAGGCGTGTGAAAATGCAGTAAAAGGCAAAGAGAAGGGATGAGCCTGAAAAAGAGGTGGGCGAAGGAGAGGAAGAGGATGTACCGGTGGCTGTCAGGGCGGGCAGCAGGACCATTTAAGTTTGTGACTAAATATCTGTAGCCAGTGTCATTGGCCATGTCTAGGATAAAACGACTAGGATAAAAGGACAACAGTTTACACAAATCAGAAGCATCCATGCAGGCATCGCCGAATCAGGTCTGGGTTTGGCAGTCAAAATTCAAGTCTAGGGCCTGGGATGGAAAGGGATTTTCATCTGGACTACGAAAGGTTGTCCAGACGAGGATTGGCTAGGCTTTATAGATCATGGGTAAGTTCATCCTTTAAGTTTTGCATTGCTGTTAATCTGTGCGATATGTTCATGTAGTACGTATCGTGCCGATGGTGTTACAGCCTACCCAACGCAACACTAGCATGGACTATCTTTTCCCTCAATGTCCTCAAATAGTAATTCTGTGTCTCACAGACAACTAGATGTCAATTTCTCCAATTGTGTTTTTTGTGTAGTGCTCTTGTGTTGCAAATGTAAGCCACGTGTAAGCGCTCTCTGGATTGGCGGGGCCAATTCAAGCAGACCATGAAGTGTTAGAGACTTGAGGCATTTCTGGTGTTCACCGAAAATTAAAATAGGCAGTGGTGGACAGGGCTCTTTCCAGACCTCTGCTGAATCCTAGGGTGTTTTGTACAAACCTGGGATGACAGGGTAAGGAGGGTTACGGAGTGTGCCCACAAAACGGGTGCTTGACTGAACAGTTGGTTCAGGGGGTCTGCCGTTAGATAGAAGGATGGCCTGTGGAGGCAGAAGACTTAGGTCATTAGTCTGGGGCCCACACCTGCAGCGCCTTGGTGAAAGAGGCACTAGGTCTTTGAGTGGTACTCTTCCTTGATTGGTAGCCACTGCGAGGCTAGCAGGGCCAGGGTGAAGGGTCAGCAGGGTGGAGCCTGAAGAAGTAAAGGGGAGTATAGGTGTGGGCCTGTGGTCTCAGCTGGTTGTCCGGCACAGGAACCATAGAGGTTGTCTAGTTGTGATGATGTTGGAATGGTACGTGAGGTGTGCATGCTAGCATCGCAAACTCTCGGAACACGGCGGTGCTGAGCAAGCACAGGGTTAACATCCTGGGAGTTTACCAGTCACCAAGCCCCTTAGCGAGATGATCTTCGATGTAACAAACTTATAATAATTCGATAAATGTTGTCTGCCTGCCTAATAGCAAACGTCTTTGAAGTGAGATAACTTACATTTTTGTATGTGCAGTCCCCACAGAGTGGCTTTCCAGACACACTCATTTTGCAAGTAGACTGGTCCTGGTGATGGAGAGAAGGAGAGAAGGGAACTAGGTGAGAGGCAGAAAGGTGACCAAAAGGTGGGCGAGAGAGGCATCGAAAAAGTGGGAGTCAGGAATAGATTGGAAGAGTGAGAAGAGAGAAGGGCAGTGAAGAAAAAAGTGGGAGCAAAGACAAAGGAGGAGAATAGCAGAAGAGAAAGATGGGGAGGAAGGCAGAGAGCAGAAGGTGAAAAAAATGGAGATCAGAGGGGAAAATTAGGCAAGAAGAGAAGGAGAACATTTGCAGAAGGAACGTAAAAGGGAAAGAGGCAGAAAGAAAAAGAATCAGAAAGATTAAAAAGTCCCAAACTATGGAAACACAGACTTTTTCAGAGTGGCCGGTTGGCTCAGCTTAAAATGGAAAAGGCCTATTCACCTGGAAGTGGGCCTTGCTCCAGCCATCTTTCTGCAAGGTGTTGCGCAGGTCCTTGTAGCTCCAGATCATCTGCAGGACATGCGACGCTGCCTTCACCTCCCGCTGTGATTGGCTGAAAGGCAACGAGAAAATGAGTCAGAGCCTCCTCACCTACAAGATAAGGAGTGGCCCTTCTAGCCCACTTGAGGTGTCATCTGGGATTGGGCATAGTCAGTCTAGGAACACCCTCGGTTGGACGATAAAGTCATTCAATGTATCCCCGAAGTTTGGAGAAGTCAATCCTAGGGGTTACTCAACATGCCCCTGGGACTAGCCTGGAAGAGCCAGACTTCAAACCCATCCAAGGTGACCTCTGGCATTGGGCTGGAACAGCTTAGAAACACACACAATTGGATGATAAAGACATTCAATATGTCCCCTGAGATTGGAGAAGCCAAACCTCACGGTCATTTCACATGTCCCATGGACCAGGAAGAGTCATACTTCAAACCCACCCAAGGTGACCTCTGGCATTGGGCTGGATCAGTTTAGGAACACACACAATTGGATGATAAAGACATTCAATTGTCCCCTAAGATTGGAGAAGCCAAACCTCGTGGTCATTTCACATGTCCCTGGGCCAGGAAGAGCCATACTTCAAACCCACCCAAGGTGACCTCTGGGTTTATGAGGGATCCATCGAGTGACTAGCGCAAGATATCCCTGGTAACACCAGTGTAGGACACTCTGGAGATGTCCCAGGGGATTTGGTAGCACCAGTGTAGGACACTCTGGAGATGTCCCCTGGGATTTGATAGCACCAGTGTAGGGCACTCTGGAGATGTCCACTGGGATTGGGTAACACCAGTGTAGGACACTCTTGATTTGTCCCCTGGGATTGAGTAGCACCAGTGTAGGACACTCTGGAGATGTCCCCTGAGATTGGGTAACACCAGTGTAGGACACTCTTGAGATGTCCCCTGGGTTTGGGTAGCACCAGTGTAGGACACTCTGGATATGTCCCCTTGGATTGGGTAGAACCAGTGTAGGACACTCTGGAAATGTCCCCTGGGATTGAGTAGCACCAGTGTAGGACACTCTTGAGATGTCCCCTGGGATTGGGTAGCACCAGTGTAGGACACTTTGGAGATGTCCCCTGGGATTGGGTAGCACCAGTGTAGGACACTCTTCAGATGTCCCCTGGGCTTGCAGGAACCTACAGGCTCAGGGGTCACTCCACATCACCCTGGGAGTCGCACTCCAAAGGCTTATGCTTTGTAGCACATAATGTCCCAAACGTTCATGATGCCTCGCTGCTATTTTAGGCTTATACAGTCCATATTAAAATGAGGTCCCTTAGGAAAGCTTTTTGCAAGCTTCCTTCCATTGACTTCAATGGAGTCACCCAGCCTATTTGCTTCTTGTCTGGATCCTAGCAGATTTTTTGGGGTGAGTGAGATCCCTTTTGCCTCCCTCACCCGCTTCTCTCATTTCACTTTCGGTGTACTGCGCCCTATGCTTACCAATTCAGGGAATGGGTCTCCCTTTGTTTTTCGCCTATATCTTTACAGTGTTGCACCAACCACCATACTTTGCATCTCTTTAATTTTTCTTCACGTTGCACTCCAATTATTACTGTGACGTGAAGTGAAGAGGTTGGTGGCAGTGAGCTGTGTTTTCGCTTTTTCCCTATGCACAGCCGTGAACGTTCATTTTTCACTACAATAATGCCATTTTGAGTACCATATACTCAAAATGGCTGGTCCTCATGGTACAAGCCTTTGTCATTGTGCCCTCCTCCTTCTTTTTCAGGTAAAACTGTCATACGAGGGTTTGCACGTTAGCGGAAGTGCAACCCTGGACTACTAGACCCTGCTCTGTGTGTGTGAACTGGCTGAAACTGGGACGTGAGACGGCCTGGTCCCAATCCACCCACACTTCAGCCAGGGTATTACCTGTTGGTGGGCCGAATGCAAGGTGGAAGGCTGACCCGGATTGGACAGTCTCCACCTGTTTGAATTTTGCAAAACCCTCCCAAATGTGTGTGGGGGTAGTCTCTAGGGTATTACCCAAATTGACCTTTTACAATTGACCTTTTGCACAATTGACCCAATTATAGTGGTCCTAATTGACCTTCTGCACAATTGACCTTTATATTATTTTAGTTATTTTATATATGTATTGGGTTGGTTTTGGATTATAAATAATATAAGGGGATTGGGTAGAGGGGTTGCAGGGTTTTTTGGATTGGGTGGGAGGGTTGTGGGGGGGTTTCTCCCTGCATATATGTCCTAATTGACCTTCCAAATTAGGTAAATTCTCCTGAGGTCAATTCTCCTGAGGTCAATTGTGAAAAGGTCAATTAGTATACAACATTCTCTAGACCATCTGCTGGATACAAGGAGATGACCTATTGCAGATCAAGCTCATCAACCACATTAAGCCAGATCTAATCGCTGTGTTGATTCCTGATGGGGGATCTGAACATGAATTTGGAGTGAGTAAGTAGATCACAGGAAGACATTGGCCCAGGTACATAGTGGCGATGGGAGTTTTGATGGGGGCTATTGCCCGTCTTTCTAGCTTCCCTCTAGGCGAGCGGTCTCGACTCACCATGACTTGCTGATGGTGACCAATTTCTCCACCACGCCCTGGGTCTGGATCAGGGAGCGCGCATTCTCAGAGCTGTCTGTGACAATTTCGTGGATTGTGTTGAGAACCGCCACCACCGTATCCTCCCCCAGGTTCTTTGCCGGTCTCTGCTGGCCACCGGGCAAATTCCTCACCAACTTGCCCATGGCATAGCTCCCTGGAATAAAGAACAGACTGGTTTATATATTCTACGCCATTTGAAATGTGGATGGTGGGCATGAATGAGGGCACAAGAGTACAAGCAGTGGAATACATTCCAATAGCACACACCGATGGTTCAATCTCCTCTAGGTGCTTGGAAAAAGATGAGCACGGCAGGGTAACGGGAAGTGGAAGTCGTCCATGGCAGTGACTCGCATGGTTGCTCCATGGACCCAGAGACCTTCATAATATCTGTTGATGTGCCCCAAGCCCCTCACATGGTCTGCCCAGGTCCACGCTCCTCACATAGTTAGCCTCTCACAATATGTGAACGTGCCACTAGTGCCTCACACGGTATCAGGTAATAAAATAGCGGCAAAAATGTCGCCAGTAAAAAGAATTGCGACAAAAATGCTGTGGTTTGACCTGGTAAAGGTGTACCCCATTATACCATTTAAGGGTAGGGGGATTGCGGGGGTGTCCCCCACTCCCCTTAAATGGTATAATGGGTCCAGGGCCTGTGGGGGTGTCCCCCGCATCCTTTACATGATTGTGGCGCAAAAACCCACAGCATTTTTGCCACAATATTTTGTATTCACTGCCATTTTTGCCGCGATTTTAAGACACAGAACCCCTCACACTACGTACGTGTGCCTGTTCCAGTCGCAAGCCCCCCACGCTGATAGACAAAGAGCTACTCACACGGGCTGATACCAAGCACTTCTTACAGTCTATGAAAGCACTCACTGCTCTCCAGCCTGGCACCCCATGGGCCACCTAATCCACACCCTATTTGTGCCAGTCTCCAAAGCTACCCTACTCCGTCTTCTCATGTGTCCCAAGTCCCTCTCACAATCCAGCAACGCGTCCTCAGTTACTCACATTGTATGTCCATCTCAATGTCACCTGGCCTAGTAAGATCATTGTCTCTGTCTTCCCTCTGTTCCCCTCCCTTGCCTCGTTGTGCCTTGAAACACTTGTGTATAGGCGCGTTATAAATGCCATATCATATCATATATCATATGACCCAAATTAAATATGCTGTCTGTAAGTCTAAAGGTCTGTACACTGTCCACTCATGTAAACCAGGCCACTCCCACTGTCTATGTGACCCAAACTCTGCATACCATATGGGCATATGCTCCAAAGCTCTGTGCACTGTGTATGCCACCAACCTACATGAGCTGGTCATAGTGAGCTATGCTGGGACTCTGGCAACGGGTGCATTTCAATTTTGCCAACATAAATGCACTAAGGCATATACCATTAAGAAGGTTGGCCCAATAGTTGAGCACTCCTCTTAAATGGGTCGAGTCTGCACTTCATAGATTTGAATGCCGGCTGGACCGACTCAGCCATTCACCCTAACAAGGTCAATAAATTGAACAGCATTACATTGGAAATATCAACTATTGTTTCAGTGTTAATGTTGAGAGGCAAATAAATGTGTCATTCATTATGTCGGCCCCTCTCCTGTCTCGATGCTATAGAAATGGCAGGTGCACATCACTTGTGACAACCGGCTCGTCACCACCAACAGATGGTAGATGTGAAAGACGTTACTCACTAATGCAACCGTATCAATCCTATCCTGGATCAGTCGAAGAAGAGACAAACTTGCAAGGTATCGAGGATATGAATATGTCGTAACCTAGATCCAAGTGACGTCACCACTGAAACTGACACACGTAGGTGCATTAGACACGAAGCACATACACATCCAGCATGAAGCTACACAAACAATAGGTCAAACCACACTTAGACATGAAGTCTATGCTTGCATCCATTAGGTTAGAAGACATAAACTACATACATATGCAGAAGTGCAAGACGCATTAGAATACACATGAAGCTTGCTTAATGCAGACACGCACCGAGAATAAATGGCCATGTTATGCAAGATGGAAGGTGCAGACACGTTTGAGTAAATGGGAGATGTCAGGAAGTTTCAAAGCTACAGGGGCACCTTGCTCGCTGAGTTAGCAGAAAATCATGACTTCAACAGCCCAGACAACAATCATGCAGCCCCTGCCATCCTAGGATCGGCACCCAAGAGAACAGACGATAACGGTTCCCAGGCATGAGACACATTTCTCTTAGAATAAGCAAAAGAAACAAATAATGGTGGATGGGCAGATTCCCAGTAACTAAGGTTGAATCGTGAGAAGACAGTAGCTCGAATAAGTCTCTAGGGGTCAGGAAGGGTAAAAGCAGCCGCATTAGTGAGGGTTAAACTCCTAGTAAAGGGTGAGCAGAATAATTCAAACTGTGGTCCCCAAACATGTGATTGACAGCTAGAGGCAGGGACTATTCATTAGCGTAAGGGGGAAACATGTTGAATCCTTCGTTCCCATCAAATTCTCAAAACAAAGATACAAAACCGAGTCCAGTCTTGGCTTGTGGCCTAGAGAATCGGAGATGGTATCCGAATAGTGAAAAGTAGCACCTTGGTGCCTTTCTCACCAACCCCTATTATTTGCTCATCAAGCTTTTGGGCAATAACTATAAGAGGTCAGTCATCAGACATTGGCTGCAACTCAGCAGACATCGGAGAAATTCTCCTATGCTTTTCTCCCCAGCCCTACCAGACCCATGAGTGAGCGTTGAAAAGGTCCCTTGCCCCGGGGCGCGGTGGTCATTTGACCTGGCTTTCTTGCCCTTCAAACAGGAGAAGCATCACAAATACCTCAGGGACATTTCTCAGGATCTGGTAGATTGCAGGGATAAGAAATTTGCAAAAGGGGAAACAAATGGGTGAAACCCAACAGAACCCCCTGGTAAGTCTCTAGAAATTAGGGCAGGGAAGGCCTTGTGCTGTGGTTACATAATTACGACCCTTAAAGCAATGGCAGCTATGCATGGGCATATTTTGATAGACAGGGTAGAGGAGATGGGATCCTTGGTGCAGGGACTGTTTTTGCTTTTTGAGATTAAACGGATTAATTGAGCTTGTCATTTAGGAATAGTGGTGCTTTCAAGGTTGAAGATCCTGCACCGTAGTCCCTTCATATCTCGCATTCGCTCTTGCCTACTTAGTTTCGGGGTGGAAGTTCTCACATGGGCGAGATTGGGCAGGCCCATTGAGCAACCCAAGGTGGATTAAGCTGGGAGAACACCAATGGTGGAGGGGGCACAAGGACTACAGCAGCCAATCCTGACATTTTGTCTGCCAGGAGGGCTCCATCAAAGGGGCTTTGAATAAGGAGAAACGAACGTCCTGCATTTTGGCAAGGGCTTGGCTACTTAAAGGTGGTAGACCTTTTTATTTCAAATTAATCCAGTAAGCGGGAGGAGAGGTAGTGAGCCGAGGAGCACTGCAAGGAATCTAGCCCCACCACGGTGAAGACCCCAACACTCCAGTTAGGATAGAGTTCCATTTTGGAGAGTTTTGCTGCATCATTTTAAGGGACCCCTAAATCTATTGAGTTTCTAGGTCCCCTCATCACTGAAAACCTGTTTACCATATTGTTCTAAGGGTGCCCATGCGCTTTCTAGGACGGTATCGTACCAAAACATTGAAGCCAATTTTTTAGGATCTCAGTTTTTTGTATGCATTTTGCCAAATTGTAGATTGGGTGTTGGGTATGGGGATTAATTACGGTGGGAGGATTTAAGGGAGGAGGGTGTGTGGGGGGAGGGTGGTCTCCCCCTGCATTAAATTGCGACTTAATGCGTTTAAAAGAAGAACAAAAATTCCATGCTGTGGGATTCGAAAAAATGCAATGTTTTAATGTAGATCTCCTCGGAAAGGGGTGCTTTTTAAGCACCCCATTTTGGCCCTAGCGCAGGGGTCTGCTATCTGTGGTTCTTCAGATGTTTTAGACTATGTCATCCAAAATATTTTACCATTGACTATACACACGAGGGCTGATGGTAGCTGTAGTCCTAAACATATGGCGAACCAAAATATGCAGATCCCTGACCTAGGGTGATTATACCACTGTACATGTGTTGTGGAGTAGGCTGGTGGCAGCTGTAACTTAGTTTTGGCTTCACAAGTGGTGCCGTGGATCTTACCACATTAGTAGCCCAGTGGACCCTTATGGTAGCCATTGGGATACTAATTATTTTTATTAAGCCCTACACTCGACCGTTTTATTAAGGGTCATCTCTGTTTGGGGAGACCATGTGGCAGGCCTAAAATGGATGTCGTACACACATGGGCTCACTGAGCCCAGCCGTCTGTAGTGGTGTGGACTGGTTTAGATTGGTCCTTTGCCCTAGCCTGGCCAATAAGCACATGTTGGCTGTGGAGCTGGGAGTTTGTCAGTTCTTAGGGCAGGACCGATTGGCGGGATGCCAAAACCTTTGTGCATCTGCCCTTTTGAGTGATTGGAAGGCTAGCTTAGGTCAGTCTCTGCGTGAATGCACATATCTAGGGGAGGCTGTGCCCCTTGCCCAAGTCTGCAGGGATTTCTGCAGGTTTACTTACCTGGTGATGGAGGAGTTTGCCATGATGCTTTACTGCTGAATTTGAGGATCTGGCTTGGTCTTATGTCCTCTGCCTTAGCTCTGGCTTCTTCTCTTGTCTGCTGTACAGCTTTACTGGGCGACCCCTCGTTGTCCTGGTCCTCCGCACTAGATAGAACTATGGACTGTTGTTTTACTGTTCCAGCTGTCTTATTGTGCTATCCTCCTGATCATAGTTCCTTGAGGAAGACTTTAACGTCCAGAAGGGTGGGCGCACAGCACTACCCCACTTCTGCTCTTCATTTGGGCTGTCTTAGGCTGCCTACACTGATGCTCCTCTTGTGGGGCTGTTTTCGGTTGACTGGTTGTTCTATTTTGCCCTTCGAGCCACCAAGACCTGCTTGGAAGGATTCCAACGCGTTCTGGGTGTCTCCTCCATCATTGCTTCGGCTCCTGGTTGTTGGCCACTGTCCTGTGAAGACTGATTATTATTCTTTTGTGTTGTCCGAGTCATCACTGGTGAATAATTTATTTTTATTTATTGGTGAATTCTGATGTGTGCTGAATGTACAATAAAAACATCATGGCACTACCGTTGGCCCATCTGAGCCAAGGACAACAAGAGCCTGAGTCTTCAGTACAGGAGTGTAAGTGACTTCAATCCAGCACTCCAACTAAGTCAATGCCTAGTCTGGGATGCCCAATGGAAGCCCTTATTTATATATTTTTATGTCAAAGTTCTTTAAATCTGGATGATGAACCCTCATATAACGCCCCTCTCTTTGGATCTCCCCGACCTCACTGAGCCAAGAAGTAGGTTTGTTTTGCAAGTTAAAAGGTTTATTTGAAGAATTGAACAATATATATATCACACTTTTATGAATAGAAACAATATCTGAATAGCACACTTATGAATATGAACTGTGATCAGTACTGGGTAATATTACAATATCAACAACTTTTTAATCATTTAGGAGTAGGAACAGGAAGGATAAGGTAGCAGAGAATACATTGTATGATTCAAGGAAATGCAAGGATGGGAAAAATGCAACACAGAAATAAACTTGATATGGTTTCAATCAAAACAATGTGGTCACTTTTTCCCCTGTGACTACTCACTCCCCCCACGATGCAATATGAAGAGATGGAAATGAGAGCACACAGGTTTAAAGAATACAATCAATAATGCAGTTCAATTCCAGTTCCCTAAGCAAGTTTAGAGAAAACAGGTATGATTTTAAAACAGGCAAAAATACTTTTGAATGTGATTGCAATGAATGGGAAAATATGCTAAAATTATTTTAATTCACTAAAGGAGATTCAGCACCAGTGAGAATTACTTTGGATTGGTACAGGTCAACACTAGCAATGATTCATGAATGGTTATCAGATTGAAAACGAATTTCAGCAGTTGAAAACAAGAAACATCTATTTTGACGAGTGGTGAAATGGAGCTAAATTGCAATTTGTGGCAATATTTCCACGTGTGTGAAACGCGATTACATAAACACTACAAGGAATTGGGAAGCTTAGGATCTTAACGTCAAAATGACAGTTAAATTTCAGTTCTAGGACGTGCGGTTCAAAAGTTACAGAGGTTTTTGTGAAGGTACATTTTCAGAAATAAAGTCAAGATTTCAAAATGACAGATTGCGCTTTACAGATTTGGAATCAACAGGATGGACACAAGATTCTATAATGCAGTTCTGGACAGGTTAAAATGGATGGCAGAGGATTACTTTAAACTAAGAGATGACTATGGATAGTTCTAGACTAAATACTCAATCCTAGGCTTTGGACTGGAATGGGCCTCGTCAAAGATCTGGTCAAGGGTTTGGCTTCACTCCCACCACCGGACAGGTCTCAGGCACTCTGGGTTCTGCTCTCAGCACTGCACTGCGGTCTGGGTGGCCTCTTGGACTGGATCTGACGGATTCTGGATACAGCGCTGCTTTCTGGGTCTGGACCTTGGTTCTAGCACCGGGTTCTTAGCTAGAAGCAAAACAGCTCAGCCAGGCTGTTGAATGGTTTAGTTAGGCCCCGTGGAAGTTTAGGGGTTAGAATCAGGTTGCTAGGTTCTGATGCCTGCTGCAAAGAGTTCAGTTTGGGTTAGGCCTCTGCTTCAGGGTTCTAGAGTTTGGTTCTAGATCTGGAGTCTGGAGTCTTCCTGCAGGGTGCTGCGCCAATAAATCATTTGAGTAGTGGAAAATATGTGTCCTATCTGTCCTCACAGTCCCTATTTATGTATTTCCAAAGTGGGTGGGGAGGCTGATTCTACAATGCCCAACCCTCTAAGGATCTGATAGGTTAGAGAATGTCCTATCCCCTGATTGGAGAAAGGATTAGCGTGTCAGAATGAGTCAGAGTGATGCTGTGTTTATGGTCCAAAAGAAATCCCTCCCTTTTGCTTTTCCACAGAAAATCTATTTTTCCCAAAAAACATATTTCCCAGATACACAAGTTGTTGAGAGTACATAATTACATGACAGATTGCTTAAGGTACCGTTCTGTTCAAATCCCATGTTTCTACGAGCTTGGGTTCAGAAATGACAACATTTTCACGCGTTTGGAGGGTTTCTCAATATTCATTCTGCACCAAATTTGATACATGCATGCATATCCTCTCTGACCATATTACTGTAAGTTTTCATGTTTATAGCAAAAACACTGCAGCTACAATATAAATAAATTCTGGGGTTTAGTCTCAGAACATCGCACATAGTCCAGCTTAGTCTTGAACTGTGTGTGAATTTTTCATTTTGACACTCAAAATTTTACATTTTTGTCAGCTTGGTACAATTTGTTATAAGCATTTTTATAAAACATACATTTGCTTTCAATTCAATTCACATCTCAGTCTGGTCCGCCGCCTAGAGCTGGGCTGACTCAGAGGGTCACATGTCTTGTCTCCTGCCAGCAGTTTGTGGTCAGTTACACCCCAAATTAGCATTCCCTATTCAGTCCAAGGCATCTATTGTTCCTTTCTCCGGGCTGCAGAGAAAATCTCCTCCCTTTTTGATTAGCATGCCAATGCGACATCCTCCTTCTGGTGGGAATGACAAGGTGTGAAGGGCTCTCAGGGGAAGCAAGCCTTTTGGAGTTTTAACTGAATCAGGTTACCTTGTGAAAAAAATACATTTATAAACTTAAAATAAGCAACATATCTTTAAATCAAGTCTTTTTCAACATGAAATCACTGTGTGGCACTCGATATGGCATTTTGATGGAATTCTCTTCTTTGGCATAGTTTGGGTTCAATTGTTCAACTTTACACAAAAGGTTTTAAAATGCCGGCTTTCTAGTA
The DNA here is from genome assembly GCF_040938575.1 of Ambystoma mexicanum. NCBI lineage: Eukaryota > Metazoa > Chordata > Amphibia > Caudata > Ambystomatidae > Ambystoma > Ambystoma mexicanum. Next base: position 1,608,683,862 of record NC_090932.1, read on the forward strand.
GAGGCGAGCAACGGTATTACACCCATTTTGACAGTTGTCTTTCCATCAAGTATCTTTAAAATAGGATTTTGTTCTGAGAACATATGATTTTTGCTGACATTGTATTGATGTGGATTCTTGCAGTAAATGATGTGAAACACGCAACAAAGAGGTTGGATCTTTTGGTGATTTGGGAGCCATGATTTTAGCAATTTTTGACAATCAAGAAAACAGATTTTCAAATAGCTCTGTGTTTCTTTTTCAATCGGTATTGCTTTTCCCAAGCGGTTTCAGGCTACTTTGTGGGTAGCCCAATGCCGGTTTTTGGCAGTGATCTCCTGTGCTCACTAAGATAGGCAAAAGTGGATGGTGGCCTATTTTTCAGGTTTTCACTGCGCAATTTCTTGTGATTTCTAGCGAGCAGCATGCTTTCTAGTGGTCATTATGATGTTTCTGCAGCTAGCAATGCACAGTGATGTTGCAGGGCTTGGATCAGTGGGTTGATACATCCCACAGGAGTCTGTAACCTTGGTCTCTCGGATGCATTGGACTACAGCACCCATCAGTGTAGGCAGACAGTCAATGGTGAGGGATCATGGGAATTCTAGGCTTCAAACATCTGTGAACTGCAGTTTTGCAGATGTTGGGAAAGATGTCTCTTTTGGTAACTTTCCCTCCATATGCTATGGGTTGCTTTTGCTTTTGAACCCGTCCCGACTTAACAGAAAGTGAAGGCTTCAGCTATACTTCCCTGGCCTTCTGCTCATTCTGTTATGGGTCAACTGATCAGTCCTTCAGACCATCAGTACCGGGAAACTAGGTTTCCCTTTTGTCTTTTTACTTTTTTGGCAGCTTTTTTAAAAGTTTTTTTTTAACTCTTTATTTAGATTTTCAAAAAACAATAACAAATAACTAAGCAATACATAAGAAACACATTTTGCTTAGCAATACAATACCATCATTTAAATCAATTAGCAATCAAACCAAGAACAATAGTGCAAGTAAAACAAATAAACCATCTAAATAATCAATAACTAATCAATGTTATAATAGTGAGCAATACAACAAACTAATAAAAACACAAAACATAAGACATGACAAAACTCAAACCCACATAACAAACACCCACCCTACCAAACAATATCAAATAATGTCTTATATACTCTATCTAATCATAACTCATAAAGTTCATTAAACGGTCCCCACTGTTCCTTATAAGCATCCTCTCTATATTGTTTATCAAACTTTATCTTTTCAAAGCTTGAAAGAATTTGTACATTAACAAGCCATTCTGCCACACATGGTTTTTTCCTGGTTTTCCAGACTCTTAATATGTGTCTGGTTGCAACCAAGAGAACTTTGTTAATCCAACACAATGTTGTATAATCAATGAACCTACAATACTTTGGGGAATTCAGAAGCAGTGTTGATGGAGTTCTCGGAAATACAATATTCCATATTATGCCAATCCTATCTAATACATCATTCCAAAAACCCATCACTCTGGAACAGTTGCACATCATATGTGACAAGGTACCCTTCTCTTTCTGACATCCCCAGCAACTTTCACTTTCTGTCAATCCTAATCTGTTCATCCGAACCGGGATCCAATAAAGGTGCCCCAATATCTTTTGATGAATGTAACGCAGATTTAAGTCAACTTTCGCCCTAACAGGAACCTTCCACAGACTCTGCCATTCCTTTACTGAGATAACCCTGCCCAATTCCTCAGACCAAGTAAGTCTCACCTTTTCCCATTAAACTGTCAAATGATCCTCTAATGGAAAAAGTTTCAAAAACATTGACACCTTTTGTGGCGCAGTCGCAAGGAAATTACACCTTTCAGGCCTCTGCATCATTGGAACTTCCAACATCTGTTGTCTTTCAGAAATGAAAGCCTCCAGTAATTCATATCTCCTCAACTCCCTCTTATGTAAGCCAAATTTCCCCCTCAAATGTTCAAAGGTTGTTATTCGTCTATCACACCAGATGTCCCCAATTAATAATATACCCTTGTTAATCCAACTCCTCCAACATAACAAATTGTTATTAATCTGAAATCCTGGATTGTGCCAAATGGAAGCCTCACTATACAAGAACAATCCTTGTCCACTTCCCAATATCATTGATGTAACAGCATCCTTAGTGGCAACCACTGTCTGCAAGTTAAACACATGTTTAGGTAATTTCCCCAATAAATCTAAGCTCTCAGTACGATACAGCCTCATTTTTGGATTTGGCAGGTGGCGGGAATTGCCAGCCAATCACAGGGTTCATATGTACCATTTTTGGAGTAGCAATTTTTAGGGATGATCCGAGCATACCACCTGACCCAGCGGCCTCCACTAAGAGTGCACCCTATATGTTCCCATAAGGGACCTACCACTCAGGGAGCCAATCCTGTGTGGCGTTAGATTTGGGGATGGAACTTGCTGAATGACGCAGATAGTGATGTCACTTGTCTACAAAACTGGCCTGCGAGCCAGAATTTGTGTGATTCGCCTGGATTGCTCCATGTATATGATTCCTGTTTGTTTACTCTAATAAACGGCAGTAACGCTTGCTCCTTGTGTGGACCTTGACTTCTTTGAGACAAGGGAAGGAGTTAGGGCCTTCCGCGAACCGGAGGGCCGCGGACCCCAGGTGCAGCTCTGCTGACCCCCGGGAACTCTAACAAGTTGGAGCCCGCAGCTAGATAGTGTGTGACGTCAACTCGCCCAGTTGCTGCCCCCTGTGCCGTCGGACCTCGAAGGACTGCAGGACCATTGCGGGAATTGTGAGAGAACAGGACTACGCAACCGGAGAAAGGTCGTCGGGAGTCGACTTCAAAAATCACCCCGCCCGCAATTGGCGAGCTGTCCAACGCAGTCCAGAGGAGGCGAGATGAGCTGAGGGCAGGGAGTCAGCGGCCGAGCTGCACAGACAGATTTGGAACTAAAGTAAGTGTGGTCCACACAACCAGCAACCAAAATATTGTGTGGGTGGGGGGATGAACAAGAGTAATGTACCATTGTCATAATTGTTGGTAAAGAGGTATTGTTCAGCACGTGTTCGGTTGTAGGGATTGGAACAGAGATAGTCCCTTTTCTGTGTTAAGTGAGTGTTCCAGTTGCTGGGCAGCAGGCTCCCGAATAAAACAGGGGTTGGTACGCCGAAAGGTCTGGACAGTGAACATACGTATAGGGGTGTAGTTTTACTATGAGTTGCACGTTCTAGTTCGGTGAATAGATGTCGTATTCCTGTAAAAGTTAGCTGGAGCTATCTTAGATAGTGGAAGGTGCATTAACTGGTTAAGTTTCCCTGGTGAGAAACGTATTACACGTCAGGCAATGCAACGGGTGCAGTTTAATCACGAGACAAATTGATGAAGTATACTCCACTCCGGGGGAGGTGGGAAGACAGCTCTGGGGATTGTGGGTTATCAATGTGGGATTGAAATGAAGGGGTTATTGCCTTGGCGTGCAAAAATTGTTTTTTGAATTTTTAGCTTGGTGATGTCACCCATAGGCCACTGCATTTGACACTGTGTGATCAACGGGTACGAGGTTAGCAGCTTGGTGCTGAAATTGCTAGACAGGTGAATGAGCGAGAGTACACAGAAGGCACCTGCTCATGATTGAGGGGGTGTGCCGGAGAGCAGCATCCCTGTTGGAGGCGGGGTTATATAAGAGTAAGTCGTGCAAGGTGTGGGGCTGCAGAGGTCCATAGATATTGATAAAGTATTGATAAAGTAAACTTGAACTGTATAACCCACACATTTTTTATCCTTGTCCTGACGGCAGAGAGTCGAAATCCTCAACTAGAGGTCAGGTAACATACAAACAAACTATGATGGTGGGGGGGCATCGTACGGAGGGACCAAAACACTAGTGATCTCCATCCAGCATCTCTGTAAAACGGTGTCCATTTATAAGGATAGGATAGTGAAATATAGCGTACAATGGATAAAAGTTATGGATGGAAAGGTAACGGTACCATGGCCGCCTAACAGCAGTTTCTCCAGAGACGTGCTGCAATCACTACTAACCTATTTACACAACACATACAAGGGGAAGAAATTAGCTAACCGTATGGAGATATTTGAACGGTGGCGTATGTTCCAGGAGCACCAGCCATGGATGATGAGTTTACAGGGGGCAAAAGAAGGGGGGGAGGACTCCTGCACTCTGCCTCCCACACCTTCCAGCATTGCATCCGATGAGACGGAGGAGGAGGAGCAGGGCTTGTACCCAGTGCGAGAGTTAAGAGAAGTTAAGGAGCATCGAGAGTTGACAGCAGCAGACGGTTACTCAAACCCCACATACAAACCACCCCCATACATCCCAAAGGTGCATGCCCCTAACACCCTGCGAGAAGGGACAAGGGCAGATCTTGAGACAGTAACAGTACGCTATCCACTCCTGCGCAAATTGACCTTTTCGGACGGGTTCTGTAGCGATGAGGCAGATGGAGATGGCAAGGATAGCGATGTATAAAGAGAGGGGACAACTAAGCTTTATATAACGTGAGAAGGCACAGGAGTGTTATGGGAATGTAAAACACAAGATGAGAGGGGCCAGGGGCAGCACACTGACAACATAACTCAGGACGCAACAGCAGAGGTGGCCCTGCAAACACCCTACACTAACAGGCTCTGGGACATCTCTTGGGGTGCAGGTGAGATGAGGCCGCCATAATAAACAATAGAGGGTACTCATGTACACAGGGTGGACACACTGGGTCACGGGACACCCCACAATGATCACACACTATGGACATGGCAGATATAGGGGCAAACGCGGAGGATGAGTGGGAGCCTATCTAGATAAGATACAACAATATAGGCGCACAACTGAAGAGAGGGCTGCGTACTTGCAGATGCCCCTTTTGGAAAGGGGAGGGACAAGACCACAGTATATACCTTGCAAACACACAGATAAGGAAAATATAAAGCATAGGTTACCATCTTTAAGTTGGGGAGCGGGGAAATGGATATATGAAATGGAGAAATTGACGGCAGGACACAGGTTGGCAGTGGGTGACGTCAAGGACTTGCTGGTCTCCATACTGGGTGATGCAGCGGATGACATTTAGAAAAAGGCGGGGTTCCCGGGAGTGACTACCCAGAACACAACACATGACGGATCCCCATTTGCAAACTGCAGCAATGCGGAGTGGCAGGCACTGCGGACGCAATATCCCAACACCTCAGATATAGGTGCCATTACGTCACGCAAGATGCTATATCCAAGAAATACAAGCACTTTGGCGCCCCGAGACGAGGGAGCCATGGGATAAAACAACAGCTATCTTCTACCACATCTTGATACAAGGGGGACCGGTGCAGGTGCAGAGACAGCTGAAGAAAATGGTGGGGATGGAAGCAAAGGCATGGTCGGAAATGCAACTCACAATAGTACACCATTGCAGGCTGTGGCAGGAAAATAAGATGAAGCAAAAGGCAGAGGATAGAAAAGCAGACAAAACAAAATTGGTCCAAAAGAAACTATCCAAATACGCTCTAGACGGAGCACTGATAGCAAACCCAGCCCCACAAACACAGACAGCAGTATCACAAACCCAACCTCAACTCCAACAGCAGCAGCAGTACAACAATACGCACCACAAATGGGAGGAGGATACATGGGCATGGGCAGGTATCAGAACAATTATAGAGGAAGAGGAGGGTTCCAGAGAGGGCGGGGCTTTGGACCGCAATCACATTACCCGGGAGGAGGGTGATTCCCATTCCCGGGAGCTGCCCCAGTGCTGGACATGTGGGCTTCTAGGTCACGTGTCCCGCAAATGTTAGAGTAGAGGCATACAACAAGGGTGGGGTGAACAAGGGCAACAAGGTTACCAGGGCGGACATAATGGATACTATATGCAAAACACCCAACAGACAGGTCAACAACAAATTCTGCCACAACAAAGCATACATCAGCCACAGATGCAACACTAGACGATGCCAGTAACGCAACAAATACAAACACCACCAACACAACAACAAATGGCTGCACCAGGGTCCCAACTTACACAAATGGCACAACAACTGACACAACTACAGGACAACTCACCACAACCCATGGACACTATGGCAGTGGTACCAGTAACTAGTATGGGAGGGGTAACACTAGTGAGGCATAACCCTTACACAGGAAATGGACAATCACTGTACCCACAATAGGACAGCCCACAGACGAACATATTGTGTCCCATCCTATCAGTAACACCTAACCCTGCAGAGAAAACTTACATAAAGGTGGCGATAGGTGACAAAACGTTTTCCTTTCTTGTTGACACTGGGGCCACTAGGTCATGCATACGGGAGTGAAAGTACACATTGTCAGGCAATGCCATGAACACTCAAGGATTTTCTGGGGCTCGAGAAGTGGTTCCGTTCACTGATAACATCTCCTTATCAATAGATCATGACTTATCTCTACCCTTACTTTACTCTAAGCAAGCGCCTAGAAACATACTGGGTTGCGACATAATGAGCAGACTGAACATGACAATCTCCTTCACAGACAAAGGCATAGTGTGCTCCACACCAGGTATTCACATGCACACGGCTAGACAATACTCCAGGAGTATTGTGGGAAATGTGAACAGAGGGGGGGGAGCTGGTCGACCCTGAAATGTTCCAATACAGAACAGACATGGCACTTGCATGGCTACCAGGCATAAAAGGAAAGGTTTGGAGAAGGCCAGGTGAGTACCTCTTTAGGCCAGAGACACCAGCAGATGAGAAGGAGGAAGCATTCATATCAATTGATATAGAGAGAATTGTGGCAAGAGAGGACTGGGTTGCAGTGCACGCTCTAGATGATGAGGGTAAGGCATGGAGGGCGATAATTGCAGAAGGGTGTCGATTAACTCAGGTGTCAGATGAGGAACTATTTTCACAAGAGAAAGGAGAGAGTGAAATGATGATGGGAATGAGTGTTTACTTTTGGTTGCGCATAACATACAGAGAGGTGGCCCGAAAAATAGAAATGGCGCTAGAAGCACCCCTCCCTGCATCACCTCCCTTCTGCGAGGAGGATTTAGCGAAGGTACTCCACACACTATGGACAACAAGTCACTATGACGTAGTGTGCATAAAAAGCATAGGGGGTGTGAAAATAAAGCTAAAAAAAAGGGCAATTTTGCCAAGAGTCAGACAATACCCCCTGACAAAAGAAGCAGATGAAGGTATTTATGAGACAATCTGTGCTCTCATAGACAGTGGTATCCTAGTGCCATCAGAATCCCCATGTAACACTGCTGTGTACCCCGTCCGCGAGGCAAATGGGGGGATGTGGCGTTTTATTCAGGATTTACAACCCCTCAAACACATTGTAGAGGCAGAATGCCCTGTAGCGGCTAACCCTGCCACGATACTCTGTGGCATCCCGGCCGAGGCTACATGTTTCACTGTTATCGATCTCAAGAACGCCTTTTTCTCAATACCCTAACACCCAGACTCACAGGATTTGACCAGCTTCATGTGCCGCAATCAAAAATGGAAACACACTAGATTGCCCCACGGATATTGTGAATCGCCATCCATCTATAACAGAGTGATTCAGATGGATTTAGGCAATATCCAAACAGAAAGCACAATCCTACAGTACGTAGATGACATTCTCACTTGCAGCACCGCAGAGGAAGAGTGCTGGAAGGACTCAGTACACATGCTCACTGTATTAGCACAAAAAGGGTACAAAGTCGACAAGGCCAAATTACAATATTGTCAGAAACAGGTACTGGACATAGGCCAGCTGATATCTCAAAGCAGCAGGCACATAGCACCTAAGAGAGCACAGGCAATACTTGACACACCCCAACCAAAAACGGTACGGGAACTACAGCAATTCCCCGGCCTATGCAACTATTGTAGGGCATGGGTCTTTGATTACAGTACTTACACATGTCCCCTACTTGCTGCCCTTAAAGAAGCACAAAGAGGACGGACACAGCTGGGGTGGACAAGTGAAATGACAGATGCATTCCATGAGTTGAAGGAGGCAATATCTACAGCCCCGGTTCTAGGAACCCCAAATTACAAAAAGGAATCTTTTATATTCTCACACTCTGATGGGGTGGTCATGAAGGCTGTTCTCATGCAAAAAAACGAGCATGGGCCACAAACCAGTTGCCTACTACAGTGGACAGTTGGATCCAGTAATGACAGAAGACTTCCCTTGCGAACAACATTTGGCTGCTACAGAATTCACTGTAGAAAAAGCATCATCAATAACTATGGGATGCTCCACCACACTTTGCATGGAACATGCCCTCTTCGTGATCCTGCACAAGCCAAAAAGCTTGCTGACAACACAAAGAGCAACAGGGTATGAGATATGTCACAACCCGAATTGAAAATAGTAAGGTGCAAAAATGTAAACCCTGCACACTACCTGGCAGAAGAGTATGAAAAAGTAGAACATACCCATGATTGCACAAATGCTATTGAAGTATTCACAGCAACACAGAAGGTAGAGGAAGATGCGCTTGAGGGTGCAGAGGTGCTATTCATCGACGGCTCATCGACGACTGATCAAGGCGATGGGATTAGGAGAACAGGTGAGGCAGTGGTAAGTTTAAGAGAGGATTGGACGGGCGAGGTAGTAAGAAGTGTTCGACTACCCCGCCAATATTCAGCACAGGCAGCAGAACTAGTGGCTCTGATATTGGCTGTCAGGTGATGTGAAGGGAAAAGGGTTACAATCTACTCTGACAGCACCTACGTAACCTCAACAGTACACTACAGTTTAGTAAGATTGTAAAGAAGGGGGTTCAGAATATCGGATGGGACCCCTGTACAGCATGCCCTCCTGTTGGGAGAATTAATAGAGGCAGTAATGCACCCAGCGGAACTTGCATTAGAAAAGTGCCAAGTACACACTAATGGATATGATCCAGTCTCGAAAGGGAATGAAGCAGCAGATTGCCATGCAAAACATGCCTCATGTTTTGGGGAAATATGGGACCTCAAAGAAAAACAAAAAGAAAGGGGAGGGGTGAGACAGATGTTGATGAAGGAAGGATACAGCCACCTACCAGAAACTCAGATTTTGTAACAGCAGGCAGCAGCACCAATGAGTGAAAAAGAACCATGGGTCAAAAGAGGGTGTTTAATGTCCCCCACTGATGCCCTATGGTGACAAAACAACACTGGAAAAGTAGTCATGCCACTAGCACTATTGAAAATAGCACTAGCACAATTACATTATCCTACACACACAGGGAAGGAGGTCATTGCAGCGCGCATTAGAGAATCATGGTTCTGCCTCGACCTAAATGCACACATCACAATCTTTATCAGCAATTGCCTGACGTGCCAGCAGTTCACTGCTGGGCACACACTAAGAGTAATACAGGGAACAATCCCCAGACCAGAAGGACCATATTTACACCTCCATATTGACTACGTGGACATGATCAATGTATGTCAAGTCTACCGATATATGATTGTGGTGGTGTGCCCCTTTTCAAGATGGGTAGAGGCGGGCCATGCTCCCATGCCGATGCCCTCAGAGCAGCAAAATTTCTCATACTGTTCCAGCACATAACAGCCATGTTAGGGATAAAGCACAAGTTTGCATGTGCATATCACCCGCAAGCAAATGACGTCTGAACGTCTCAACGGCCTCCTGAAAGAGAGCATAGCAAAAACCCAGCAGAGCAACAAAAATAATTGGCTTCATTGCCTACCCCTGGCCCTGTTCGAACTATGAAATAAGCCCGGGTCTGACCACCATTTAACGCCCCACGAGGTGGTAACTGGATGACACATACAGCTCCCTTTGGCTCCACACACAAGGGCTAGGACGGACTGTGAATCAACAGCAAATGTACTTTGTGATATATACACACGTGACTTCACTTTTTTGTAGCGCATCAGAGGGGAGGTCAGAAGACGATGCAGAAGAAAACGACAAACACCCCTAAAGTAATAAAAGAACGCCCAGTTAAAATAGGAGACACAGTTCTCCTCAGGAACTTTACGAGGCACTGGAATGCACCTCGATTTCCAGGGCCCCATATAGTTGAAGAAGTTACTGAAAGGGCTGTGAAATTAGTAGGTAAACCAGTCTGGAACCACTCCCACTACGTTAAGCCTTACAAAGCCCCGGCCTCGCCCCAACGCGACACCGCACAGATCAACAGAACAAACGCTGCACCGACAAACATCGTATAACCAGTAACTCAATAGCTAAGGAACTTGATACCTCCCTCAGTGCAAGTGACCAAGAAGGTACTGGCCATCCGATGGACAGATGCTCCCAAACATCTGAGATCCCCACTGCAACACTGGCGCAAATTGACGAGAGAAAGAACTGTTGCCATCATTTCCTTGAACATTAATCAGTTCCTTGAACATTAATTCCTGGAAAATACTACGGTTATCATGTACAACCGTTCCACCACTATACCAAACTAAAGATAATAAAATGTATTAGACCTCCGGCCAACCTACCCAATGAAATATGAGCTCCTAATGGTCATCATACTGTGTAAACAGTGTCTTAACATTCTTTTTATTCGCACATGCAGGGCTCTGCGTCTGATAACTAAATAAAGAAATGTTAGAAATAGACTGATATATTTGATTTAGATGTTACCCTCTACTGACTACCCTGAAGCATTGTCTCATCAATGCATCCACGCTATACGAATGCCCATACGTTCCAGAACAAGGCCACCACGGATCTACTATCATGCATTCCTTGGGTACATAGCTCAAACGTACCCACAACTTCACCACGTCCTGCCTACACTTAGAAATCGATCCATACAAACAATTCGGGAGGAGATGTCTGTTTGGGCATTAAATGATTACTTAGTTCACGGGGCATACAAGTACTTACAAATACTTACCCAATAGCGCTTTTTATCGCGATTTTCAGTCGTGCAACTTTATCGTCTCATCAACCAAAGGACGGCGGTGTAAGTACCATAAAGTTATGGCGGTAAACTCGTTTTGACAGCTGTGTGGTTGATCTTGTCAACAGGTGTGCTATTTACTGCCTTTTGGCAGCTCTACACAGCTTTGCATGTCTCTGCAACACCCAATACTAATATATCCCCTACCCAAGCTGCAAGGAGCACTGTGGCAGGTGGTACAGACAACACTGCTGAAAAGGTAGGGAGAGGTAAGCATAGTGTTGGTGCAGATGTTAACGGAGTAGACACATACCTCACTAGCACGGCACACATAACAAACAACATGTGGTATAATAAACACATGTCGAAAATAGGTAAGGATACAAAAAGGGATAGCTGCTATGTCTGCTCACAAATCCCATATGCCATGAGGACCTTCAAAGCAACAGAAGTACCAGTGATGACAGCACTGGGCCTCCTGTATCTCACGCTGTTCCAAACGCGAGGAAGATTCCAAGGGAAAAGAGCAATACTCCAATGAGATCGAAGGCAACATACCCTTATGAAGATAATTTCATCACAACACTTCCCATGTTTGCCAATTACAGGCAACATACTGAAGCACTACGATACATAACCGACAGACCAAAAAAGGGCGAGACAAAAGAAGTAACATTGGACTACTTACCCTGCAAATGGAACGTAAAAGAGACAGGCGGAGAACCCGGCTGCTGGGAACGACCACAGATATTGGTATATGGAAAAGTATACACTAAAGATGGATGGGTAGATGGAGTAGTGGGGAGCATGCCACTGACATTGGCATAAGCTGCAGTTCACAAAGTTCAGGAAGAAAATGACATGTGCCTCAAACAATAGGCCAGGAACGCAAGCTTGCTGACATGGTTGGATAAAGAAGATGGTCCACTAACAATAATTCCTCTGACAACACCAGCCTTGTGCTACCAATACAACGGGGACATCATTGAGGTGAGGAACAATGAGGGGTGCAAAAGGACTGAGAAACTTGCTGAGATGGGTCCGGTATGGCGGTGCTCATGGAACACTATTGGGTCTGTGGTTCAAAGGCTTACAACAAACTACCACCAAACTGGGGAGGGATATGCTCCCTGGCACATGTCAACATACCTTCACTGGCAGTACCGAAAAAACATGTCAAAATAGATAATTTCCCGAAATTGGATGGAGGCAACAGTAGAAGGAAGAGGTCGTTATTGCCAGTAAGACGTCCTCCAGGTAACCTCCCGGCCAAGGATGAACAACTAAGAAATTACTTCTGGGCCAAGTCTGAAAAAGCCCTCGACGTACTACCGCCATCACACAAACTGTTGAGCAGGACTGCCATGTTTTTCTCAGCACTGATACATCCCGGATTTCAAATGTACGCCAATGCCAAATGGCTGCAAATTACCCGATGGGAACTAATGATGACGATAAACTCGACAGGGAACGGATTCAATGCAATAAAAGAAGAGCTCAGAGAAATATGACTGGTGGCACTACAAAATAGATACGTCTTGGACCTCCTCACAGCAATGGAAGGTGGAGTTTGCACCAAAATGGGAAGTTCCTGTTGCACGTTCATACCAGAAAACGAAGACAACGGGACGCTATCAGAAGCAGTAGCGCAATTGGTTAAGATGCATGCTAAAATGGAAGAAGAATCTAAAGACACAAAGAAGGACGGAAGCTGATTCTCGTACCTCTGGTCCTGGATGCCGTCCTGGCTGTCGGATGGCCTGACAATACTAGCAGATGCACGAATCCTGGGGGCAGCCTCATTGTTTGGGGTGAAAGCATGCATGGCGAAATACAAGACAACAGCAGAGGAGGTGATTGGAATGAACATACTCTTGCCCATGGATGATGAACAGCAGACGGACATCATACTTAGGAAATGAGAGAGACTGCCTCAATAGCTAACAGAATCAGACCCGTACCCGCCTTCAATGAAGTATGTTGGAAAGTGGGTCTATTGCAAGCCCGGAGGAGGGTGTGTATACATGTACTGGTCATTTGAAGATCATGTTAACCACTACGGACACTTATCTGGGATCACTTAAGTGTGGTGCCTGAGAGATGACAAAAGTAATAATAATTTTGTGGTCGACAAGTCAACCAGAGGGGGGACTGAATAGGGAAAATCCGAACATACCTTCCCTCCCGATGGACCCCCTAACCGGAAGAAGCATCCACGACAAAACGACCAACGACCATATGAGTTTGCACTGATCCCCACTGCTCCCACCATAGGCACGCACCACGATAGATACCCGGCAAGCCGACCATACAACCCTGCATTGGTGCGAACCCTACCCAAAGTAAACGAGGAGCTACAAGACCGAGCTTGAAACGATTACATTGACTGAATCGACTAACAACCTCACAAAGCCATACTGCAAATCGTTAGAGACGTCATGACGACATAGACACGTTAGACAGGAAGCACACGTGCCCTCCACAATTCGGGACATTCACACACCAACCTACATGAAGAATACCTGCGTACAGTTCTATGAGATAGAGGATGGTAATACATACTGTCTGCACATTTATTATTTTTGCCACTTAGGCTGCTACAGCACTGCAGAAACGCAAGATGCCAGAAGAGCTTTTGTACAAGCTTGCAGTTGCTACGTGCCACTAACCCTATGGAAGGACAGGAGCACTCGAGGGACCTGACCGACCATGACACAACTTAACCCATGGACATTATGCAGAATACAAATTCAGAACCAGAGTAGGCCTTAGGAAAATCCAGCAAGCCAGGATCGTCGCACTGAAATCTCAATCAGTAAGATGCTGTGCAAACATAATAGCCAGGGCAGGGGCAAGGGCAGCCAAGGCCACGATGTTGCAAACGACATTCCACACACATCGAGCCAAGATGATACCGGCCGCAGCAGAGAATCGTCCATGCAAAGTACAAAACAAATCAAAGTAATTCAGCCTCACACACGGTTGCCTCACACGTGATCCGGACAACACTGATTTGATGCCAAGACCTGCAGGCTGGGAAAGCACAGCAGCCTCACGACCACGCTTGCAACAAACTGCAACATATCAGCAACGTTATACGCTGGGAATGGAACGCTCTCATGGCAGTAGTTTACACACACCATTGTTGCTCGCTGTTACATAGTCACACATTGTTGATACACATTATACATGGCTAGGTGTCTTGCGGGCTGGGAACAGAGTTGGTCCCAGGCTTGGGGGCCCGCAGCCTGACTAATCAGGACCCTGGGGTCTAGGGGCAGGTGGCGGGAATTGCCAGCCAATCACAGGGTTTGCCAATGTAACATTTTTGGAGTAGCAATTTTTAGGGATGATCCGAGCATACCACCTGACCCTGCGGCACCCTATACGTTCCAATAAGGGACCTACCACTCAGGGAGCCAATCCTATGTGGCGTTAGATTTGGGGATGGAACTTGCTGAATGACGCAGATAGTGATGTCACTTGTCTACAAAAGTGGCCTGCGAGCCAGAATGTGTGTGATTTGCCTGGATTGCTCCATGTATATGATCCTTGTTTGTTTACTCTAATAAATGGCAGTAACGCTTGCTCCTTGTGTGGACCTCGACTTCTTTGAGACAAGGGAAGGAGTTAGGGCCTTCCGCAAACCAGAGGTCTGTGGACCCAAGGTGAGGCGCTGCCGGCCCCATGGATAACCCTAACACGCCTCTTGTAGTGGGGAGCTGCGTCAATGGTATATATATAAGACATGATAGGTACAGTGGATGTGTACTTGGAAATTCGCCTCTTGTAGCAGGGAGCTGTGTCAAGAATACATATGTAAGACATGATAGGTGTCGTGCATGTGTACTTGGAAACTAGCCTCTTGTAGCAGGGTGCTGCGTCAAAGGTACATATGTGACAAGATAGGTGCAGTGCATGTGTCATTGGAAACTCGCCTCTTGTAGCTGGAAGCTGCATCAAAGGTACATATGTAAGATGATTGGTGCATTGCATGTGTACTTAGAAGCTTGCCTCTTGTAGCAGGAGCTGTGTCAAGGGTAGATATGTGACATGATAGGTGCAGTGCATGTGTCGTTGGAAACTCGCCTCTTGTAGCGGGGAGCTGTGTAAAGGGTACATATGTGATATGATCGGTGCAGTGCATGTGTACTTGGAAACTCACCTCTTGTAGCGGGGAGCTGCATCAAGGGTACATATGTGACACATGATAGGTGCAGTGCATATATACTTGGAAACTCGCCTCTTGTAGCAGGGAGCTGTGTCAAGGGTACATATGTAAGACATGATAGGTGTGATATGATAGGTGCCGTGCATGTGTACTTGGTAACTAGCCTCTTGTAGCAGGGTGCTGCGTCAAGGGTACATATGTGACATGATAGATGCAATGCATGTGTCATTGGAAACTCGCCTCTTGTAGCAGGGAGCTGCATGAAAGGTACATATGTAATATGATTGGTGCAGTGCATGTGTACTTGGAAGCTTGCTTCTTGTAGCGGGAGCTGCGTCAAGGGTACATATGTGACATGATAGGTGCAGTGCACATGTCGTTGGAAACTCGCCTCTTGTAGCGGGGAGCTGTGTCAAGGGTACATATGTGATATGATCGGTGCAGTGCATGTGTACTTGGAAGCTTGCCTCTTGTAGCGGGAGCGGCATCAAGAGTACATATGTGACATGATAGGTGCAGTGCATGTGTACTTGGAAGCTCGCCTCTTGTAGCGGGAGCTGCGTCAATGGTCCGTATGTAAGAAGATAGGTGCAGTGCATGTGTACTTGGAAACTCGCCTCTTGTCGCGGGGAGCTGTGTCAAGGGCATATGTGAGACATGATAGGTGCAGTGCATATCTACTTTGAAACTCACCTCTTGTAGAATAAGCTGCCTCAAGGGTACATATGTGAGACATGATAGGTGCAGAGCATGTGCACATGGAAGCTCGCCTCTTATAGCGGGGAGCTGCATCAATGGTACATATAAAGACATGATAGGTGCAGTGCATTTGTACTTGGAAGCTCACCTCTTATAGCGGGGAGCTGTGTCCAGGGTACATATGTGAGACATGATAGGTGCAGTGCACGTGTACCTGGAAGCTCACCTCTTGTTTCGGGGAGCTGCGTCAAGGGTACATATGTGAGACATGATAGGTGCAGTCATGTGTACTTGGCAACTCGCCTCTTGTAGCGGGAGCTGCGTCAAGGGTACATATGTGAGACATGCTAGGTCCAGTGCATGTGTACTTGGAAGCTCGCCTCTTGTAGCGGGAGCTGCGTCAAGGGTACATATGTGAGACATGCTAGGTCCAGTGCATGTGTACTTGGAAGCTCGCCTCTTGTAGGGGGGAGCTGCATCAAGGGTACATATGTGATACATGATAGGTGCAGTGCACGTGTACTTGGAAGCTCACCTCTTGTTTCGGGGAGCTACATCAAAGGTACATATGTGAGACATGATAGGTGCAGTGCACGTGTACTTGGAAGCTCACCTCTTGTTTCGGGGAGCTACATCAAAGGTACATATGTGAGACATGATAGGTGCAGTGAATGTGTACTTGGAAGCTCGCCTCTTGTAGCGGGGAGCTGTGTCAAGGGTACATGTGTGAGACATGATAGGTGCAGTGCATGTGTACTTGGAAGCTCGCCTCTAGTAGCGGGGAGCTGCGTCAAGGGTACATGTGTGAGACATGATAGGTGCAGTGCATGTGTACTTCAAAGCTTGCCTCTTGTAGTGGGGAGCTGTGTCAAGGTACACATGTGAGACATGATAGGTGCAGTGCATGTGTACTTGGAAGCTTGCCTCTTGTAGCGGGGAGCTGTGTCAAGGGTACATATGTGAGGCATGATAGGTGCAGTGCATGTGTACTTGGAATCTTGCCTCTTGTAGCGAGAGTTGCATCAAGGGTACATATGTGAGACGTGATCGGTGCAGTGCATATGTACTTGGAATCTCACCTCTTGTAGCGGGGAGCTGCGTCATGGGTACATATGTGAGGCATGATAGGTGCAGTGCATTTGTACTTGGAAGCTTGCCTCTTGTAGCGGGGAGCTGCGTCAAGGGTACATATGTGAGACATGATAGGTGCAGTGCATGTGTACTTGGGGACTCACCTCTTGTAGCGGGGAGCTGCGTCACAGGTACATATGTAAGACATGATCGGTGCAGTGCATGTGTACTTGGAAGCTCGCCTTTTGTAGCGGGGACCTGCATCAAGGGTATATACGTACCCAATGCCTACTCTGTTACTACTGAACACCAGGTCCCTCCCAGCTCACACTGGTGAAATTTGGGACCTACTGTCCAGAAGACAACTGGATTTTCTATGCTTAACTGAAACCTGGCTTACCCCCAGTTCTGCACCAGGATTAGTTCAAGCTATTCCCCCCGCCTACCTCATTATTCACCATGACCCCCCACCACCCAAACGTGGTGGTGGAGTCGCGGTTATTTTTCAGGACAAGTATGTGGTCACCCAACTGCCGTGCTCTCATGCACTTGATATGGAAGCTCTTCTTTTAAAAGTGGCCATCACACCACATTGATTTATCCATCTCCTGCTCATATACAGTCCTCCAGGACCTATAGGTTCCTTTGGGATAGGTCTAGCTGACCTTACAGCTGGTTTGAATCTGCAATATACCAATTTAGTGGTATTAGGGGATCTTAACTTACATTTTAATCTGCCAAGACCTACTGAGTTTACTACCCTCTTTGATAGTTTTCCTGATCTACATTTACATCAACTGATTCAGGCCCCCACCCATTCTTACGGAAACACGCTTGATTTAGTATTTGCCAAGGACGAATTGCTATGTCCTGGCCCCATTGAACCAGTGGTGTGGTCTGACCACCACTTGGTAACCTGTATTTTTACACCTGTGAATCCGCCTCCTAAACTACTCCCGCCAAAAACTCTACTGCGTTCCTGGCGTTCGGTTGATACTAAGAGGCCGATTCATGGAATAATTAGCGCGGCGCAAGTGGTCAAAAACGTGCGAATCGCAGTGGAATAGCGAAAATCGCAGTGCAATTGCGAAAATCGCACGAAAAGCAGCGCACGTCGATTCATGGAAGGCCGTGCGCGAGAAAACCAGCGGATGTGCGAAAAAAAGTGCGCGGCGCACGTTGGCGCACAGGCCATCTAACAGCGTGCGCCAGGTCACTGCGAAAATCGCACAGGCCACAGCGAAAATCGCACATAGCGCGGCGCACGCAACAAAAGTAGGCGGAACACGGGCGTAACACTCGGAATGGGGAACAACTTGCCAAAACGTGGGCGTCACGGGGGAAGTACAGGGCACAAGTGCGCGGAACGCCCACACGCTCGCCTACAACACGTATTCATGGAATAGAATAGGGGAAAAAAGCGCACGCTCAAACCAGCGCACAGGCACAAACACGACCGCCACAAGAAAGCAGGCGGTAGCGTCTCTGCGGCTGTAAGAAATGTGCGCCAAAAGGTGCGCCAACAAATAGCACCTATATACTGCCATGATGAATGTCCCATACTGTGGCCCTCCAGGAAAAAAGACGTGCAAAGGGGTACCCACAAACACGGACACCCGCTGACAAAAAATACGTGTGCGTGTATACCGGGGTGCGCGGGAAGTCTAACACGCGATTTCAGCAGGGTACGTGCATCACAGGGGTTCGCGTGAAGTTTCACACGCAATCGGGTCTGGGGGAGCGGGCTACGTGTATATCAGGGGTTCGCGTGAAGTTCCACACGCGAACAGCCTGGGCGCGTGTATTTCAGGGGTGCGCGGGAAGTTCCACACGCGAATAGCCTGGGCGCGTGTATTTCAGGGGTGCGGGGGAAGTTCCACACGCGAACAGCCTGGGCGCGTGTATTTCAGGGGTGCGCGGGAAGTTCCACACGCGAATAGCCTGGGCGCGTGTATTTCAGGGGTGCGGGGGAAGTTCCACACGCGAACAGCCTGGGCGCGTGTATTTCAGGGGTGCGCGGGAAGTTCCACACGCGAACAGCCTGGGCGCGTGTATTCCAGGGGTGCGCGGGAAGTTCCACACGCGAACAGCCTGGGCGCGTGTATTTCAGGGGTGCGCGGGAAGTTCCACACGCGAATAGCCTGGGCGCGTGTATTTCAGGGGTGCGCGGGAAGTTCCACACGCGAACAGCCTGGGCGCGTGTATTTCAGGGGTGCGCGGGAAGTTCCACACGCGAATAGCCTGGGCGCGTGTATTTCAGGGGTGCGGGGGAAGTTCCACACGCGAACAGCCTGGGCGCGTGTATTTCAGGGGTGTGCGGGAAGTTCCACACGCGAACAGCCTGGGCGCGTGTATTTCAGGGGTGCGCGGGAAGTTCCACACGCGAACAGGCTGGGCGCGTGTATTTCAGGGGTGCGCGGGAAGTTCCACACGCGAATAGCCTGGGCGCGTGTATTTCAGGGGTGCGCGGGAAGTTCCACACGCGAATAGCCTGGGCGCCTGTATTTCAGGGGAGCGTGGGAAGTTCCACACGCGAATAGCCTAGGCGCCTGTATTTCAGGGGTGCGGGGGAAGTTCCACACGCGAATAGCCTAGGCGCGTGTATTTCAGGGGTGCGCGTGAAGTTCCACATGTGATTTGACAGTGTGGGTCCTCCCAGGTGTACCCTGTACACCCTCCACGGCCCCTGCAGGCAGCCCACACCACAGGGACTACCCTGCATCCCTGGTCATGTCCCGCAGGCAGCCCACCCACCATGGGCATGCCCCCCAGCAAAGGCACATGTCTCCTTGAACTAATGAACACCAACTCATGTCCCCTTGCACCCCCACCCCCCAGCACTGTGGGGCACCTGCCAGCAGGCCCCCACCCATGTCCAACTCATGTCCCCCACCCCCCCCACCCCCCAGCACTGTGGGGCACCTGCCAGCAGGCCCCCACCCATGTCCAACTCATGTCTCCCACCCCCCCCCACACACCCCAGCACTGTGGGGCACCTGCCAGCAGGCCCCCACCCATGTCCAACTCATGTCTCCCACCACCCCCACCCCCCAGCACTGTGGGGCACCTGCCAGCAGGCCCCCACCCATGTCCAACTCATGTCCCCCACCCCCCCCCACCCCCCAGCACTGTGGGGCACCTGCCAGCAGGCCCCCACCCATGTCCAACTCATGTCCCCCACCCCCCCCCACCCCCCAGCACTGTGGGGCACCTGCCAGCAGGCCCCCACCCATGTCCAACTCATGTCTCCCACCACCCCCACCCCCCAGCACTGTGGGGCACCTGCCAGCAGGCCCCCACCCATGTCCAACTCATGTCTCCCACCACCCCCACCCCCCAGCCACCAGGGTCACCCTCCACCAGGCCCCCACTCATGTCTCCCACCACCCCCACACCCCAGCAGTGCAGGGTCACCCTCCACCAGGCCCCCACTCATGTCTCCCACCACCCCCAAACCCCAGCCACCAGGGTCACCCTCCACCAGGCCCCCACTCATGTCACCCACCACCCCCACACCCCAGCAGTGCAGGGTCACCCTCCACCAGGCCCCCACTCATGTCACCCACCACCCCCACACCCCAGCAGTGCAGGGTCACCCTCCACCAGGCCCCCACTCATGTCTACCACCACCCCCACCCCCCAGCCACCAGGGTCACCCTCCACCAGGCCCCCACTCATGTCTCCCACCACCCCCACCCCCCAGCACTGTGGGGCACCTGCCAGCAGGCCCCCACCCATGTCCAACTCATGTCTCCCACCACCCCCACCCCCCAGCACTGTGGGGCACCTGCCAGCAGGCCCCCACCCATGTCCAACTCATGTCTCCCACCACCCCCACCCCCCAGCACTGTGGGGCACCTGCCAGCAGGCCCCCACCCATGTCCAACTCATGTCTCCCACCACCCCCACCCCCCAGCACTGTGGGGCACCTGCCAGCAGGCCCCCACCCATGTCCAACTCATGTCTCCCACCACCCCTACCCCCCAGCACTGTGGGGCACCTGCCAGCAGGCCCCCACCCATGTCCAACTCATGTCTCCCACCACCCCCACCCCCCAGCACTGTGGGGCACCTGCCAGCAGGCCCTCACCCATGTCCAACTCATGTCTCCCACCAACCCCACCCCCCAGCACTGTGGGGCACCTGCCAGCAGGCCCCCACCCATGTCCAACTCATGTCTCCCACCACCCCCACACCCCAGCACTGTGGGGCACCTGCCAGCAGGCCCCCACCCATGTCCAACTCATGTCTCCCACCACCCCCACCCCCCAGCCACCATGGTCACCCTCCACCAGGCCCCCACTCATGTCTACCACCACCCCCACCCCCCAGCCACCAGGGTCACCCTCCACCAGGCCCCCACTCATGTCTCCCACCACCCCCACCCCCCAGCACTGTGGGGGACCTGCCAGCAGGCCCCCACCCATGTCCAATCCATGCCCCCCTGCACCTGGGTCCCAACATTCCCCAATCATGTCCGTAATGCCCATCCTCCCCTGCTAAAAGGCCCAACCAACTATCACACCCACCCACATATCAAAGGCAATTACATGTTAAACCCCCAATGTAAATAATGCAATTTAACACATGTCTGTCACACACAATGGCTGCAAGTGAATGACAAAACACCCAACATGACATGCCTGAAAGCAATGAGATGATACGACAAATTGAAGATCAAAAAAATAATATGTATTGAACAGCAAATAAGAAAAAACACAAAGCAAATCAAACAAAACAAGATGAATGTCCAAGAAAAAAATCTGAAAAATTAAAATAAGGCAATTAAGAAGATCATCCTGGGTCCATGAGCCCTACAAAATTAAACCTAACTGACTACTAACTAAAAAGTGAACTATATACAAAAAAGTGGTGCATTGTCCAATCGCAACCAAAAAAAAATCAAAAAAACAAAGGAAACCTAACCCTAACTATACAACTATATACAAAGGCAGCGGGCTATTCGGACGGCTCACTGGTTGTTGTCATGGGCCAGGGCATCATCGAACTCCTGGTCAATGGCTTGGAGGCGGGCATGTTCCCTGGCCCCGAGGTCCCGCAGGGATAACGCAGTGTCAAGCTCAAACTCCCTGCGAAGACCCTCGAGGCACTCAGCCCGCCTCAGCGCCCTCCGCATGGAGTCCTCCGCCCTAACCATCGTGAGCCGTTCCTCCTCTGCCCGCTGCCGCTCCGCACCTATCCGCTGGCACAACCTCTCCCACACGGAAGCCACTCCCATTCCAGGGTTCTCCTGCCCTCCGGCCGATGCCTGCACCCCTGATGTTGATGGCCCCGAGCCATGATGCCTCCCACGTTGAGCCTGCTGCTGCCTCCGACGCAACTGCCTCTGCCAGCACGACGCCATCCAGGCTGATGGAAACCACCGACGCCGTCATGCACGTGCCCTGCCCGATGATGCCGTCACATCCTCCATCTGCTGGGGTCCAGTTGCTCTGGTGTCCACCCCTGCTGGATCTCTGACTCCCGACTGTGGCAGGGATGGGATCCCCACCGAGCTGGCTGCATTGGTCGGGGCAGGTCCACAGGGGGCCCTGGTGGCATCTGGGCTGGAAGACGGCAAGGAGAACGACTGGTGGATAGCCTGCACAGAGGAGGAGAGGGCCGCCACATTGGCCAACACATGCAGGAAACCCCCGAACATGGCCGTTCCCAATTGGGCCACGTCGGCACGGTGCACTTCGTGATGACGTGCGTGCTCCTCCCGGGAAGCACGCACGGCATCACGAATCACAGCCGTGCGCATCGCGACCCCAATCAGGACCTTCTCCGCACGGCCAGGGGTTCCCACGTCCGCAGGTGGAGGGGAGTCAGGTGACATGGACATCCCCTCTACCTGCGGACAGGCCTGGGACGGGGCATCCCTGCTGGTGCATGGTGGTGCACTCACAGGGTCAGGGACAGCGACATGCACAGGCCCCTCCACAGTGACCTGTGCTGCCTCCTGCCCCTGGCCCTGGACTGCACCACTTGCACCAGCAGGGATGCCCCCACCAGGCCCCATGTGTGCCCCAGTGGCGGCCTCCTCCTCCTCTGTGCAAACCACCAACCTGGATGGCTCCTCACCGTCTCCCACCGTAGCAGGCCCCTGTGGGGGCTCACCCACCCCTTCCGCTGCAGCCGTGGGGGCATCCCCGCCGCCTTGCTCCACAGCGCCGTCTCCGCCCTCTTCTTCACTAGCCGCTGCGTAGAGGGAGACAAAGAACACAAGCATCAGGGCACTGTACAATGGTCCCCTAGACAGGAAGCAATAGCAGATGAGCACCACTGTCAAAGTACACTTCCATCATGTCCCTCCACAACACATGGGTCAGTCCAGGCAAAACACACACAGTAACAGGCATGGTGCATGCCATGGACATTTCCATGCATGTCCAATGGACTCCTGAAACATTCAATGATATGTAACTCACATGCATCATGGCTCATGCCCATCACATGCACACACTTCACCTCAGTCACATCCATCTGGCCCCAAACACACCAAACACAGCGGATACAAGGGTAATTTGGCTGCTTTACTGAATCTCTGCATTGTCACACACATGTGTCATGCATCCATGGCATGCACAAGTCACAGACACGCAGGTCAGGCACACAGACATGGCTACCATATATGTACCTGGCATCAGCACCCATCCCTCACCCCCACCCATGTCCAGGTACAGAGACTGGCATGCTCTCATGTTCAAAATCTGAATAGGGCTCCCCATGCGGCATTTCAACACATGCAACAACCATGTGCATCACACATCACTGGTCGCACATGCATTACCATGATGTCCCTGCACACATACATGCATACATGGCCTATGGCACACATACAGGCAAGTATCATAGAACCAGCACACCGCAACATGCCCTGTCTCACACAGTAATGCATGGACACTTACCGCTCAACTCCAGACGGGCCTCCCTCTCAAGGATCTGGGCGTGGAGCGCTGGGCGTACGCGTTCCAGGACCCTCATCTGGATGGAACTCATGCGGCCCCGGCCCCCCTCCACGAGGCGCCGGGCCTTCACAAGGGTCCTGGACCTCAAGTCCTCCCAGCGCTTCTTGATCTTCAGGACGTCGCGGGTTGCCACCCCCTCCGCGTTGATGGCAACCACACAGTCGGCCCAGATCCTCTGCCGTCCTTCCTTGCTGGCGCGGGACGATCCAAAGAGGGCATCATACTGCCCCAGGACATGCTCCACCAGGACACCAACTTCGGTGACAGTGAAGCTGGTGCCCCTCTGCCCCTCTGGCCTGGGGTTGCCACTGGTGCCAGATGTGGAAGTGCCCGACATGGCAACCCCAGAGGCAGGTGTGGGTGGGCAACTGGGTCCTGGGGCTGGGCTGTGGAGCGATGTAATACCAGTCGGGAGTCTTCAGTTCCAGCAGGGGTGGACACAGCAACTGGACCCCTGCAGATGGCTGATGTGCAGGCACCAAATGGCAGGGCACGGTGGCAGCAGGCAGGCAGGCAGGCAGGCAGCAGCAGATGGCACGTGGGAGGCT
This sequence comes from Ambystoma mexicanum, assembly GCF_040938575.1. NCBI lineage: Eukaryota > Metazoa > Chordata > Amphibia > Caudata > Ambystomatidae > Ambystoma > Ambystoma mexicanum. Next base: position 1,608,708,154 of record NC_090932.1, read on the forward strand.
GCTCGGGGAACTGGGGGGCAGTAACTCGGCCTTCTGGGCAGGAGCGTGGGCTTCCGTGTGTTTTCGCGTGGCCAGCTTGATACGGAGTGATTTGGCACGTGAAAATCCTGCACGTCAGCGTGAAATCCGAGGAAAGGCCCTTAGCGCGTAAGCGCGTCAGCACGCATACGCGATTCTATTGGACCAGAGTCCCTCAGCGCGTAAGCGCGTCTGTGACGTGACCCGCACGGGTGTTCCCCACTCAGCACGTGATGACGGGGCACACGTGGAGATACTGCACGTCAGAGTGTCATCGCGTGTAATTGGACAAAAGTGCGCGTACACGCGATTGGCCTATGTACGTGTATTTAATGGGTGCGCGGCCACTTACACACGCAAGTACGTCAGCGAACCTGTATCCCGTGGTGCGTGTGAATTTCCGCACGCTATTGGACTGGGAACTGGATTCCAGGGGTGCGCGGGTCACACGCTGTATCCCGTGGTGCGTGTGAATTTCCACACGCTATTGGACTGGGAACTGGATTCCAGGGGTGCGCGGGTCACACGCTCGCCTAGAACACGCGCTAAGCATAAATTGCGGACTTTAACAATAACAAGCTCAGACGCCAGGATGAACATACCGTTCCTAGCAGCAGTGGCAGTGGGCTACCAAAGGAGGAGGAGGAGGATAGTCAGGGCCAGAATATTCACACCCAGAACCAGCCTTTTCGGGATGCCTGATGACCAGGTGTATGGGAGGTACAGGTTTCCACCACACATCATACTGGACCTGGTGAGTGAGTGGGAGGATGACCTCACATCACCCACCCTGTGCTCCCAAGCACTCAGCCCCCTGGAGAAGGTCCTCAATGTACTGCACTTCTTAGCCACTGGATCATTTCAGCGGACAAGTGCCATAGTGGGTGGGGTGTCACAGGCCACCCAGTCACGCTGCCTACACCAGGTCTTGAACATCATGACTGCACGCCCATCAGTCCGCAGGCACATATACCTGCCCAGAACACCTGCAGAAAGGCATGCTGCCGCCCTGGATTTTTACGCAGTGGCACGATTCCCCAAAGTGCTAGATGCCATCGACTGCACCCATGTGGCTCTACGTCCCCCCAGGGCATCTGAGCACATCTATAGGAACCGCAAGCACTGGCATTCCATCAACGTGCAGGTAGCATGTAATGCCAAGGGAATCATCACCTCAGTATATGCCAACTATCCCGGCTCCACCCACGACAGCTTCATTTACCGAATGTCCACCCTAAGCCGGGACCTAGAAGCTGGGCGGCATGGCGATACATGGCTGCTTGGTGAGTATGTATGCCACTGCACATGCATGCATGTTGGATACTGAGCAAGGTCACAACCTCACCAATGATACCAATCCCCACCTCCACAGGGGACAGTGCCTACCCTCTCAGCCCCCACATGATGACGCCAATTCGGAACCCCACCACGCCACCCCAGGTAAGATTTAACACAGCCCACATTACAACCAGGGGCATAGTGGAGCGCACATTCGGAGTGCTAAAGTCACGCTTTCGCTCCCTTGACCGTTCTGGCGGGCAGCTGTTATACGCTCCCCCAGTAGTGTGCAGGATCATAGTGGCAGCATGTGTCCTGCACAACGTTGCAACACGCCGGGGCCTGGCCGTGGACATGGTGGTGGCCCCACATCCCCAACCACATGCACAGCCGCTGCGCATGGGAGGGGAAAGGCCACGGGGGGAGGCAGCCCGTGCACAGCTAGTGGCTAATTACTTCACATAGAAATCACACCCCTGTGGAGTGCACACTGCCCTGGCACATTCCATCTGACAATCAATGATGACTCAACCTGACACTGATCCTGAATGTGTGGAGAATGAACCGGGAATTCCATGTCAGCCTGAGATTGTTCACCTGGAAGTGTCACAATGTGTGCATCCCTACCCACACAGACACCACCAATGCAGTTTTGTGAAGTTACACATTGAAGCTGCTAAAATGAATACCTACTTGCAAAATGCAACAAGAGGACAGTGCCATATCAGCCAACCCAACCCCAGCACTGCCACACGACACACCGTGCCATGTCATGCTAATTGCAGGTAAACAAAGTAATCCCCACAACATGACATCACTCTCACTATGTACAGTGGCACTATTAGAAACCTGCAACACCTGAAATGCTCACAGCAATGCCGGACCAACAACATACTTGAGCACGTAGTACCATTAACATGACATCAAAAATGTTACATATTAGTAGTCTCACCACCTGGAAATGCCTGCACTCCCACCACTACCAACTGTGCAGTGTTGGCGCCCTGTAGAGTTGTAGGTGCACTGCTGCCAACATGGTCCCCATCGCCAGACTAGAGGTCCTTGTGTGGACTTGAGGAAGGGACCTGCAAATTGGGAGGTAGACACAGAAGAAGAGTTACACATCAATGCAACATGCAGTGTACAACACAACAGCAATATGCACTATGAATGTATACACAGTATTGACTACAGACTGGCCACACAGCTCATGGGAGTCCAACGTCACTGTGTAATTCACTGTCACTTGGGCACACCCTTTGCAAGCCCATGGAAACGGGAAGCAGGAGGGGTGTGTGTGACTCAAACCCAAGCATCTGAACCAAATACATTACAAGCCTGCATGTGCCCAGCCACAATGCAGCGTATGCCCACAGGAACCACGGAAGCCAACACATCGAAGCCAACACATCGGAGCCAACACATCGGAGCCAACAGATCGGAGCCAACAGATCGGAGCCAACAGATCGAAGCCAACAGATCGAAGCCAACAGATCGTCCCAAAAAAATTGGGAATAAAAGAAATCAAAATAAAAATAAAAATAAGAAACAATCAAAAATGGCCATTGATGGGCCCGGGGGGGTTGGGGAGGCCACCCAGGAGGTCCGAGGACAGGATGCACACCAGAACCCACCTGCGTGGATCCTGGGAAGATAAAACACCTCCATGGGCTCATGGCCCACACGGCTACCCTATTGTGGGAGTATCACTGCTGTCGCTATTATCACCCTGTGCAGCTGCATCCGGAGGTGGTTGCACTATGGGAGGCAGCCCACGCAAGGCCCTAGTCTGCTCCTCCATGGCTGCAAGCATGCGGGTGTGGTAGGTCTGGTTCTGGAGGATGAGTGTGCGGAGGTCCCCATGCAACAACTCACGGGATGCCCGGACCTCCGCCCTTGTTGCCTGCATCTCAGCTGAGTGCGAACGGGTGAGACGCTCCAGCTGCTGTTCTGTCCTTTGGTGTGTTGAAGCCTCAAGCTCAACAAGAGTCGTCCTGAGGTGTAGGAGCTCCTGCCTCAGGGCTTCCCTGTGGCCCTGGGACTCAATGGAGATGGCCTCCTGCAGAGTCGCCAGTGCCGCCCGCCTGTCCCTGTTGGACCCCAACATGTCCTCCCTGTGTGACTGGCAGAAGGAGTCGGTTGCCTGCTCTAGTCGCTCCATCAGCCTTTCTGGGGGGACAATGGAAGTGGCCACCCTATCCATGGCCTGAGCCATCATCTCGGATGATGCAGCCTGTTGGGTAGCCATACCGTAAATGGATTGCTCCCATGCGGTATTGCCGGGTGGCGTACGGCCACCACGTCGGCGGGCACCACACCTGTCTGGGGCAAGGCGAACTGCGCCTTGCTGTGCCGGCACTGCCTGAGGCTGCAGGACTGCATTCCCCCTCTGATCTGCTGGCCCAGGAACAGGATCAGATGTCGCGGAGTGTGACCCTGCATCCGTAACCACCGAAGGCGTAGCTGCCAACACTGACATCCCCATGGAGGGTACTGACCCTGGTGCAGGTGGGTGAGACAGAACAGAATCCCTCCCTGGAACACTCACCTGCGACGGCACGTAGGTCTCATCCGAATCAACACCTGAGTACAGCTCGGGGGAGGTGCAGCCAGAGACACCCCTTGAGAGCACGACCTGCAGCACTTGTGGGTTCTCCCCCACCACCACACCACGTCCCTCACTGGTGGTTGGTCGGCCCTGGGACACCTCCTGGGTCTGCACCATCTCCACAATCCCAGCAGTATCAGGTGCGTCTTCCCCTGCAAAGACATGAAAACAAAGTAATGGAAACAGGCATTAGCACCATGGCACACATTGAGGGCTGAGAAGCAAGAGGACCAGTACTTGATTGACACATGTCCCACATGACTAAAACCCTCCCATGCATGCACCCTCACTGCGTATGAAGTGCAGGCAAATGGCACACACTGATGACACCAAGATGGAAGATGAACAAATTTTCTGCATGCTGCCTGGCAGTGGCATCACACATTGGCCTGTGATTGGCAGGTGAAACACACATGCCATCACACAGATGGCATGTACCATTGCTATTGAGTGAAGATGGAGAGGAGGGCAGCACCTATTCATTCAGTCCAGTTCCCGCATGTAATAGCTTTTCTGATTCTAACAGGTCAGATTTTTCACCTGGAGCTGCCAGTCTGAAATGGTCAAATTGCACTGGGACATGTGTGTACAAATGATATCCAGGTAACAAAGTCACTCCACTTTACCATACCCATGTCAGACATGTGACTAGTGGACAGCGACATGCCTAGTGAAAGTGGTGGAATGCAAACAAACTGACTGAATGAACAGTGAAAAATAAGCAAATATGTTGTGTCAAGGTGACACTTCAAGGGCAACTGGCGTGCAGTTGTGCTAGATGTCTACTGTTGGCAGAAGGGATACTGCTATGGCCAAATGCAGCTGCGCAGGAAGTATTGCATGAAGCACATGGCTGACCCATACGACTGAGGCGCACACACTCTCACCTGGCACCCAAACAGAAGCCCTCACACACACACCATGCACATGGATGACACCCACATGCATGTGCACTCACCGGACAATGCCTCGTAATCAGCCAGATCTCCCACGCCTTGGATCTGTTCCTCCGTGACGTAGGTCCCAGCGACTGACTCATGTGGAGTGAGTTCCATGTCTACTACTGGAGACCCACCTCCAGTCACTAGAGTTGCGGCATGACTTGAGGCCAGCTTACTCTTTGCCCTGCGCTTTAGGTCATTCCAGCGCTTATAGCAATCATTGGCTGTGCGCCTCACGATTCCAAGGGCACTTACGATGTCCGCAACGGTCTGCCAGTGTGCCTGGCGTTGTGCAGGTGTGGTCTTGGATCCTGCAACAATGACCATCTCGTTGTCATGTCCGGACACATACTCGACAAGTGCATTCAGTTCGTCATCCGTGAAGCTGGGCTTCCTGGACGGGCCGGACTGTGTAGCCGTGTCTGGGGCATCAGCCTGTGCCGGACGAGCACTCTTCCTCTTCCGCTTGGAAGGTGGTGGTGATCCTGAGTGTCCTGCGCCGCTCTGGACACTAGGGGCAGGAGCCCTGGTGGACTCTGTATCAGGAGTGTGGGATTGCACACTCAGCATGGGAGTTGGTGCAGGCATTGGCTCTAGTGTGATGGTGTCAGGGGGAATGTCAGCAGCATGGACTAGGACCGACACTGTCCTGGCTGGGTGTGTGAGGGCTGGGGTGGATGGAGCCGCAGCTGCCCCTGCAGCCACTCCGTCCTGCCTCCTTGGTGCAGCAGATGACCTTGCTGCCCCAGATCCACGTGGCATGATGGCATCAACGTGCACCAGCGCACGTGTCGTAGCCCTGCTGACCTGGAAGTCAGCCATGGAGTCAGCCAGGTCTGGTGCCACAATGGGCTGGTCCAACAAGGGCTGAGCATGGATGGTGTCAGCCACTTCAGCCTCAACGGGAGGGGGGGAGGTGGGAGGGGGGGGATGGTGGGTGCCCTTGACTGGTCCTCCACACATGGGGGGACAGGCTCACCCTGCAAGTTACGACCACGTCCCCTACCGGATCCACCACGGCCACCACTTGTGGCTCTTCCACCTTTGCCACCCTTACGGAATCCTCGCCTCCCAGCCATGGCACTGATATTAATGTGCGTATGGGAGTGGCTGTAGACAATTGTCCTGGGCAATTGGGGGTCAAAGGGGTTGGGTACCAGATGGTAATTGTACCCTAGTGCTCTAGCACGGCTGATTGTAACCCCTGGGGAAAGATGACGGGTCACGCAACGCACAGGAGGCCCAAAAATGGGAGATGACGTGCACGCAACCCCTCCTAGACCACGTGTGCAGAAAGAAAAACCTGCACTACGCTGTGGCACCCAGTAACACAAGAATGAACGTATGCGTGTCACACGCAGCCTAGAATGACCTCTGAAGGGGTAGGCTACACACGGGGCAAGCACAGTAGTTGGATACGTGCGTGACTCACCGTCTGCCAGGTAAAAGAGCGTGAAGAATGAGCGCGTTTGGCTGGCTAAACCCCTGCCAAAAGAAGATGTGTACGCTGTCTGAGAAGACAGGACAACAGTAGAAGGGGACACTGTTTGAGGGAACAGGCCCAGGTAAACCAGTAAAAGAGAAAAAAGAGAAAAAGCTGTCAGAGGTAACAGGGAATACGAACTGGAAACGCCGTGAAGTAAATCGCGTGTGAAACGACAAGAAGTACAGATTTCACCCACTCGCTCTCCACGAAAAGCACGTACAAGGAAATGGTGTTCTACATGTACCTTATATACAGGCCCACACGTACAGCGTCACTTACGCGGCGTGTACGTTCACCAATCACACGCTTTGTCACTTCTGCGTGTAGATCCATTTTCACCAATCACACGCTTTGTCACTTCTGCGTGTACATCCATTTTCACCAATCACACGCTTTGACACTGGGACGTGTCACGCAACAATTTCCTGCACGTGCAGGTGACTATAGGCGCGCATATGCTGTTGACGGGTTTGACGTGTGGGATTTCACTCCCTATCAGGCTGTCCACGCGTTCACACACGAGAGACCACGCTCCTGGCCAGGAGGCCAAATTACTGCCCCCCCAGAGCCCTGAGCACGCTCCCACCTGCCATCTGCTGCTGCCTGACTGCCTGCTGGCCACGTGCCTCACAGTGCTGGTGGGTGGGGGTGTTGGGAGACATGGGTGGGGGCCTGGTGGAGGGTGCCCCTGCACTGGTGGGGGTGGTGGGAGACATGGGTGGGGGCTTGGTGGAGAGTGCCCCTGGTGGCGGGGGGGTGGGGGTGGTGGGAGACATGGGTGGGGGCCTGGTGGAGGCTGCCCCTGGTGGCGGGAGGGTGGGGGTGGTGGGAGACATGAGTGGGGGCCTGGTGGAGGCTGGCCCTGCACTGCTGGGGGGTGGGGGTGCAGGGGGACATGAGCAGGTGTGCAGGGTAGTCCCCTGTTTTGTAGGCTGCCTGCAGGGGCCGTGGAGGGTGTACAGGGAACACCTGTGAGGACCCACCCAGCCTAATCGCGTGTGATGATTCCCACGCACCCCTGTAATACACGTACCCTGGCCAATCGCGTGTTAAACTTCCCGCATACCCCTGTAATACACGTACCCTGGCCAATCGCGTGTTCAACTTCCCGCGTACCCCTGTAATACACTTACCCTGGCTAATCGCGTGTTAAACTTCCCGCGTACCCCTGTAATACACGTACCCTGGCCAATCGCGTGTTAAACTTCCCGCGTACCCCTGTAATACACGTACCCTGGCTAATCGCATGTTAAACTTCCCGCATACCCCTGTAATACACGTACCCTGGCCAATCGCGTGTTAAACTTCCCGCGTACCCCTGTAATACACGTACCCTGCCTAATCGCGTGTTAAACTTCCCGCGTACCCCTGTAATACACGTACCCTGGCCAATCGCGTGTTAAACTTCCCGCGTACCCCTGTAATACACGTACCCTGGCTAATCGCGTGTATAACTTCACGCGTACCCCTGTAATACACGTACCCTGGCCAATCGCGTGTTGAACTTCCTGCGTACCCCTGTAATACACGTACCCTGGCTAATCGCGTGTATAACTTCACGCGTACCCCTGTAATACACGTACCCTGGCTAATCGCGTGTATAACTTCACGCGTACCCCTGTAATACACGTACCCTGGCCAATCGCGTGTTGAACTTCCCGCGTACCCCTGTAATACACGTACCCTGGCCAATCGCGTGTATAACTTCACGCGTACCCCTGTAATACACGTACCCTGGCCAATCGCGTGTTGAACTTCCCGCGTACCCCTGTAATACACGTACCCTGGCTAATCGCGTGTATAACTTCACGCGTACCCCTGATATGCACGTTACCCGCTTTGCGTTCCTTGTTTGGCAGCCCTGTAAACTGGTCCAGGGTTAGCGCAGCCCTTTGCAATGATTTAGCGATTTTGATGGCTTTTCCTTGCGCGAGGGCGTTCTTGGGGGCGTTACTGGCGCTGCTGCAGGGTCGCTGCGATACTCTGCACCACGGCTGGTTTGGGAGCATGAAATCCATGAATACGCTGTGCGCGGAAATCGGTTTTAGCGCACGTGCCTGGCGCAGTCAATCGCACGCGGACACTCTGCGCCAGCCGCTTGCGACACTTTTCTGCAAAATTCTATGAATTACCCTGCAAGGCTCTAAGCACCCAAATAGCCACCGACTGTGCCTCTCGGAGGCCACTATCTTTAAAATCTCTTTCCCAATCATTTGTGGCTACCACAGATCTACATGCCCCTCTTAAATGAATTCAAGGTCGTAGACTACCCCCCCCAACCCCGACCCTGGTTTACTGACCAGCTTAAATTGGCCCGTCTGAAACTCAGACAACTGGAGCGAAAGTGGTGCAACAGCTATAACCCTGTGCTTAGAGACTCCTGCAAACTTGGACTCTCTAATAATCTGGCCGAGGTTAAGCTGTCTCAATCCTCTTTTTTTTCTCAGAAAATTGAAGATGCTCTATGTCAGCCCAAAGCTCTGTTTTCAATTGTACATTAGCCCCCTCTGAGGGTCTTACGTCCAGGGTCAAGCCCTCTCAAAAGCTATGTGACAACCTTGCCTCTTTTTTTCATCACTAAAACTGAAGCGATTCGCACAAATATCGCGAAATCCTCTGCAATAATGACACCAGATGCCATTACACCAGTATCTGCCCGCCCGCCCCCTATTGACCTGCTGTCAGCTAGCTGGTCTACTTTCCCGCTTTTTAGTGAGGCAGAGGTCTTAGCTGCCATCTTAAAAATCAAATCATCTTCTCTTGAGGACGCTATTCCCACCACTATTATGAAGAAGATTGCCCCAGACCTACTAGCAGATATTACCTCGGCCATCAATGACTCATGCCAGTCAGTCCTGGTCCCTCTTGAGCTGAAATCGGGATGGGTCATTCCCCTTCTTAAGAAGCCCACACTTGACCCCACGGTCCCTGCTAATATTCGTCCAATTTCTTTACTTCCATTTCTGTCTAAGCTTTTGGAGTCTCTCATCACTCCCCTCCTGTCTTCTGTTTTGGAATCTTCCAAAATTCTTAATCCTGCTCAGGCTGGCTTTAGACCAGGGAGAGGTACGGAAAGTGTTCTGGTGTCGGTACAAGACGACATGTCCAGACTAGTTGACGCAGGTGGAGTAGGTGCTTTGATTCTGCTGGACCTATCAGCCGCTTTCGATACGGTTGACCATCCAATTCTGCTCTCACATTTGGCTCAGATTGGGATATCTGGCCAAGTCCTTGCATGGTTTACTTCCTTTCTTTCAGATCGCACCCAAACTCTGGTCATGCCCCGCTTTCTTTAATCTTCCTGCTCCCTTACTTGTGGTGTCCCACAGGGATCCTCACTTTCTCCAATTTTGTTTAACATATACATTTGGGCACTGGTCTGCCTCATCCGCTCTTACGGCCTCAATTGCTACTCTTATGCGGACGATACCCAAATTCCGATTCGCTTAGATCAAGACCAGGATAGGGTATCGTTGTGCCTCCATGACTGCTTGAGAGCCGTGCGGGACTGGATGGACCAGAACTGGCTTAAACTTAATGGCAACAAAACAGAGTTATTGGTGGTGGGCTGCCTTCCGGATTCCTCACTGTGGACCTCAGCCTTCTGGCCCACCTCTTTGGGCCCACTTCCGAGCCCAGTCGGCAAAGTGAGAAATCTAGGCGTTATACTCTGTGCTACCCTCTCCATGTCCAATCAAGTGACAGCTGTGTGCCAAGCCACCCATCACCAGATCAGGCTCCTTAAGAGGGCCTTACCTATGATACCGGAAGCCTTCCGCCCCCCCTGTGGTGGCTGCGTTAGTGCTTTCACGATTAGACTCTTATAACTCCCTGTATCTGTCGCAACCAATTGGTTTAATACAGCGGCTGCAGCGTACGCAAAACTTGGCAGCTAGGCTAGCCACTGGCACTCCTTATGGTGCCCACATCTCCCCAGTACTCCGCCAATTGCATTGGCTTCCGGTGGGCCAGCGGGTCCTTTTTAAGTCCTTGTGTATTGTGCACAAGGCGGTTTATGGCCAAGGAGCAGAGTTTTTGCAAGCAAAATTTATTCGTTATGTCCCTACATGGGCTCTGCGTTCCTCGACCACTAATCTTCTCATTGTCCTTAAGTTCAATTGTGAAAAGATCAGGGGCAGAGCCTTCTCTATCGCTGCGGCTAGACTCTGGAACAACCTTCCCCCGACACTAAAAAGTGCTTCTAACCATCTTGGTTTCAGAAGAGCTCTTAAAACCATTCTGTTCTAATTCTTCTCTACTAGGCCATTTTCTGTGGGATCATCTCTCCCTTCTCAGCGCCATGATGCCTCGGCGACCGTGCGATTAATATGCTAATATTAAAACATAACAACATATGTAAGACATGATCAGTGCAGTGCATGTTTACTTTGAAGCTCGCCTCTTGTAGCGGAAGCTGTGTCAAGGGTACATATGTGATATGATAGGTGCAGTGCATGTGTACTTGGAAGCTCGCCTCTTGTAGCGGGAAGCTGCATCAAGGGTACATATGTAAGACATGACCGGTGCAGTGCATGTGCACTTGGAAGCTCGCCTCTTGTAGCGGGGAGCTGCATCAAGGGTACATATGTGATACATGATAGGTGCAGTGCATGTGTACTTGGAAGCTCGCCTCTTGTAGCGGGGTGGTGCATCAAGGGTACATATGTGATACATGATAGGTGCAGTGCATGTGTACTTGGAAGCTCGCCTCTTGTAGCGGGGAGCTACATCAAGGGTACATATGTAAGACATGATTGGTGCAGTGCATGTGTACTTGGAAGCTCGCCTCTTGTAGCGGGGAGCTGCATCAAGGGTACATATGTGATACATGATAGGTGCAGTGCATGTGTACTTGGAAGCTCGCCTCTTGTAGCGGGGAGCTGCATCAAGGGTACATATGTAAGACATGATAGGTGCAGTGCATGTGTACTTGGAAGCTCGCCTCTTCTAGCGGGGAGCTGCATCAAGGGTATATATGTAAGACATGATCGGTGCAGAGTGCATGTGCACTTGGAAGCTCGCCTCTTGTAGCGGGAAGCTGCGTCAAGGGTACATATGTGATACATGATAGGTGCAGTGCATGTTTACTTGGAAGCTCGCCTCTTGTAGCGGGGAGCTGCATCAAGGGTACATATGTGAGACATGATCGGTGTAGTGCATGTGTACTTGGAAGCTCGCCTCTTGTAGCGGGGAGCTGCATCAAGGGTACATATGTGATACATGATAGGTGCAGTGCATGTGTACTTGGAAGCTCGCCTCTTGTAGCGGGGAGCTGCATCAAGGGTACATATGTAAGACATGATCGGTGCAGTGCATGTGTACTTGGAAGCTCGCCTCTTCTAGCGGGGAGCTGCATCAAGGGTATATATGTAAGACATGATCGGTGCAGAGTGCATGTGCACTTGGAAGCTCGCCTCTTGTAGCGGGAAGCTGCGTCAAGGGTACATATGTGATACATGATAGGTGCAGTGCATGTTTACTTGGAAGCTCGCCTCTTGTAGCGGGGAGCTACATCAAGGGTACATATGTGAGACATGATCGGTGTAGTGCATGTGTACTTGGAAGCTCGCCTCTTGTAGCGGGGAGCTGCATCAAGGGTACATATGTGATACATGATAGGTGCAGTGCATGTGTACTTGGAAGCTCGCCTCTTGTAGCGGGGAGCTGCATCAAGGGTACATATGTAAGACATGATCGGTGCAGTGCATGTGTACTTGGAAGCTCGCCTCTTCTAGCGGGGAGCTGCATCAAGGGTATATATGTAGGACATGATCGGTGCAGTGCATGTGCACTTGGAAGCTCGCCTCTTGTAGCGGGCAGCTGCGTCATGGGTACATATGTGAGACATGATTGGTGCAATGCATGTGCACTTGGAAGCTTGCCTCTTGTAGCGGGGAGCTGCGTCATGGGTACATATGTGAGACATGATAGGTGCAGTGCCTAGGGGTCTTTTTCCGCCAAATATAGGTTGAGACTTTTTTAGTTAGTGCTTTGAAGAAGGAGGGCGGTAGGCTGATGGGGAGGGCCTGAAACCTGTACAACATTCTAGGCAGAATGGTCATTTTTATCACTGTGATCTGGCCCCACCATGAGATTGACAGAGGGTTCCACCATTCTAAGTCTTTTTTGGTCCTTTCTAGGAGTTGGGGGTAGTTTCCTCCATATAGATCCTTTATGCTAATGGTCAGAGTGACTCCTAAATACTTGACCCCTTTCTCTGCCACCCTCAGTTGTAGCGCTGCTGCTTTTCTTTGGATGTCGAGTTTATTACCTGCCAGCATCAGGACTTCTGACTTTTGTCTATTAATCTTCAGCCCCGAGATGATTCCACAGGCCTCTATTTCCTGCAGGAGGAGCGGCAGTGTGCCCAACGGGTCCGTTAGGGCCACTAGCATATCATCCGCGTATGCCGCTATTTCGGTGAGCCGTTCCCCCCCATGTCTATGCCTTTGATGTCGGAGGCATCTCTTATTCGTGCCAGGAGAGGCTCTAGGAATATTGCATATAATAGCGGCGATAGAGGGCACCCCTGCTTGGTGCCCCTACCTATCTTTACTGTGCCTGATAGCTCACCATTCACTGCTATGCGCGCGTTTGGTGTGTTGTAATTGGCCCGGTGTTATGCTCACCTGGTATCCACGGGGACGCCCTTATGCCCTGGTTGCCGGATTCACCCTGGACCCTTCTCGATTCCGGATGGTGCCTTCTATGGAGGTCGGGCCTTGTTGTGATGTCTGGCGTGCTCTCCGTCCTGCCTTCTGTGCAGGGGCGCGTTGTTTCCTGCGGGTTTGAGCGACCGAGTTAACTTCACTGGTGCTAACCCATTCAAGTGTCTTTAGGAGGTAAGTCTATATAGCAGTCTTAAGAGGTCCTTGCTTTCCTTTCTTTCGATTAATGTCTTTGCCTTATTTTTTTATTTTTTCCCCCTTAGGTGCACGGAGGTTCAGTGAATGCACAGCTTGGATCGGGCTCCTACCAGGATGATGGAGGCAGGAGCGTATGATGGGTGGTAGGTTAAGCGGGAAGTGCGGCGCGGTAATGTCTTCTTTTGCTAACCGTATTCTTTATTCCTTTTCAGGTCACAAAGGTCTTTCTGGGCTTGTGAAGATTTCCGGAGCGGAGCCGGCCAAGAAATGCCCAGCCAGGTGAAGTTCTCGTGATTACTGCCGTAAATGCCGTGAGTAACCTCTTTTAACGTTGTCCTTCTTTCTCTCTCCCTCCAGGTGCTTTGTTCCGGTGCATGCGTGGTGTCCCAATGGTGCTGCCAGCTGGATGGAAGACCGTGAGAAGAAGGAAGATGGATAATCGACGGATGGAAAGTTGTAGGTAAGCAGAGACTGCTAACGATGTTCTTTTGTCTCCTCTGCAGGTCCGCTGTTCAAGGATCGCCGGATTCTGGTCAGGGCTGGACTGGGAACCAAAAGTGGCTCTGGAAATGTTTTTCAAAGTGGCCCCATATTATCATAGACTGGAAGATTTGTAAGACGTTCTTTATTTAATCCACTCAAAAGAGGACCACTGGGAAGTGTTGAGTTCCCTCTAGGCCAGTCCACCACTGGTAGTGGGCACTGGCTCCCAAAGTATAAACGCTCAAACCTATGCAGGGCCGGGCATATCCTGAGCTCTTATTGCAAATTACTCATTGAGTGCGGAACAGTTTATAAAAGTCAGAAGAAATGTCTGAAATAGGTGTTCGAGCCAATAGATCCTGACACGTCAGCGAGAGCCAATTGCATCATAAGTTTCAGGGAATTATCAAAATGTGTCGTTCGTGATCAAGCATTCTCTCTCTATCAATTGTTTTTACCCCCTCTGACTGCCGATAGGCCAGCGTTTGTGCTCTAAAAGCGGAATGAGTTGCCAGAACCCACATGGCTTCGAATCAGTGGGCTGTGTTCATCCTGATCTGCCCATTCCTGCATGCATTCAATGCACACTTCCTTTGCACTGCCACAGCCTCACTTTTTCCTATTGGAAAAAAATATACTGGGTTTCTGGATAATGAAAGTGCAGTGATGACATGTCCTTGGTATAGTATCATGCACGTTTAAAGTTCAAGTCCAAATATTACATTTATTTAAAATTAAAAAAAACAATTAAACTAATTTCAAACAATATCAGCATCATCGCAAAGCTACGAAACACATCAAGCCATTTTATCCTTTTGCATTTTTTTTAAATGCCAACCATCATACCTACAAAATGTGTAAAATACTTAAGCATTCATAAATATTTTTACACACTTCATTACATTTATAGCTCAATATTATTATAGCTTCATTTAGTGTTTTAGGCCGGATTCTTCATGCTTCTAAGCGCTGGTATGATTGCTGCTATTATTAGTTTCATCTGCCTCATCATGCTGAAGGCCTGAGCCGATTTCAGTATGCCAAATTCGGCATGCATTGTGAGCACATTCTACCCTGTTTTGGAGTCTTGAGGAACTACAGTCTTTTGAATACTTAATTCGGAATGGTAGTGCCAGTACTTAAATACGTACACTTGAATGTTTGAGAAAGTCCGTAGGACTCCAAGAGCATATGCATTGTACCCCAATAGAAGATTGTAAAGAGTTAGCTTAAATCGCAACATGCTGTCTTGAGCAAGTCCTGATCATTCACCCACAGTAAAAAACGCTTTGCTTTCTGGAACCTGTAGTTTCGTTATTCCCATTAAAGTATAGGCCTACAAGACCTGGGATATGATGGCATTTAGGGAGGACAAACATGGTAAACAATGCTGTTGCTGATCACCAAATGTTTTTTTTTAAACTGCATGCTGAAAGACAGGAAGATGAAATGCCTTACAAATAGAAATATCGTTTTGGTGACATTCAGATGCATGCAGCAACCAGTCCAGTCTAGCGTTTGTTAAATGTTCACTCATACTGAACTGGACAATACAGCAAGTAGTCAAAACACAGTTTAAACCCTGGAAAAATTGAGAAACACTTTTTTGCTAAAACACTGACTGTAACAGTGGCCTAACACGTGGGTGCAATAAAGTGGATAGAGACACGGGTGCCGATACATAACTAGGGAAATAAATAGATTAGATGGATGTAGACATTCAGACAAATAGATGGAGGCATATAACAGAGAAACTAAGGGAAAGGAAGGAGCAAACAGAGATAGAGAGATGCACGTAGAAGGAATGGGAAGAGTGACAGACAGGAGATCCAGAAGCAGAAGAGTGAGCATTATATTGTTTTAATTAATGAGCAAGCAGGCAGTGCATGCTATGCATTAAACGAATAACTGAGGTAAAGCGAAATGGAGACATACCTTCAGCAGACATGCAGAGCTGCCTCTCGCAGCATGAGCCTTCATGAGACAACCTGAGAGCTCTAACACGCAGCAGTCTTCCCAGAGCACGGGCCTGAAGCAGCGCCAGAACATCGAGCTCTCACTCTCTTAGAGATAAATACGCATGTAATTTGCGGCATTTAGGGGTCACGTTAGGGAAATGTTGCCTTTTGCTGCTGTGCTGCTCATATATCCTTGGTGTAAGGTGACAGCCTGACAGGGGAGGTGTAGCATGTGTACATGTATTGCTTGTCACACAGCTTCTCCATAGCGTTTGGTAGTTCACATTACAGTTTCAACTATGTCTCACATTCCTGCACCAGCTGTGGTTGCTTTGATGTTTAAAGTAGAAAGTCAACTGCTTTTAGCAATCCGCCCCCCCACACATGGGGCAGTGCCCCCGGTAACCTCATGCAGTCCTTCTTGCGCAATGGACAGTGAGTATCAAGGACCAGGCACCACACCGTAGAGAATACCTGGGAGTTTGTGGGGATTAAGGGTGGTCAGTCTGGGCACACTAGACTAAACATGCACAAGTCGACACACATATATAGCAATCGTCGTTGGACATTATTTGCATATTTCTTTTTCACTCTGAAGAACACCCAGGGCTGGATCATTGGGATTCGGCTCCTGGCCGTGATGTACATGGTGTGTATACACTGAGCAAGGCCCTCTTTTTATCAATAATGTGCTATTGTAGCACATTTCTGCGCTTTGCAGGAACAGGGCTGGTGGAAGGCATTTTACTGCTCCCACTCCCATCACACTGGCAATAAAGTCAGCGTAGATTTCAACGGTGCAGTCTTCTTACACCGTGCTACGCCAGAACTGACATTGCACATGTAAACACCTAATGAGGTTCCTGCCTTGCACAGAGGAGAGTTCAAACATCCAGGGGTGTAGCTGTCAGCCCCTAAAACATCTTTAGTTTGACTTGTTCCAGCTGGAGAACTAGCAGGGGGACGTGTTGCTTGCCTCTGCCACATCTCACATCCAAACAAACTCTCTTATGTTGCAGACCTTTTCCTGTCCAGCGCACTGGTTATTCCTTTGAGGGATTAAGCCACAGAAAAATTAACAATAGCTACTTATCCTTTGAATTTTGAAAAAAGGAGTTTCGCCTCCTCCACTGGCCCAGAAGCCCGACCCTCTGCGAGGTGCTGCAGCCAGGCTCACTCTGAGAATCCCTGTCCGGGGACACACCGTCGTGCCCCTCGCAGCATGAGCGTCCATGAGACAGCTTGATGAGAGGAGAGCTCTTACATGCAGCTCTGCATAACTCTCTGCAGTGCGTGTGCCTGAAGTGCAGTGTTGGCAGGTCGGAAGGAAAAATTAAGCTGAATGCCCTTCCAAAACAAGCCCACAACAAGCTGACTCCCATTCAAATAAGCTGAGAAAACAAGCGTGCCCCTAAAAGGTTGTGGAAAGGTCTCAAAAGTAGAAACATAACACAACAAGAAAAACATACATAGACAGAGCACTGACATAGTGTGTTAGAACAACAATATGTTATTGCATGGAGACTAAAAGTCCCAGATTGCAAAATAATGCCTGAAATATATTTTCTTTACACTACTGTACAATACTGTATTTTATTCACTTTGAGATTGGTTAATAAAAGTTGTGTAGCAACATAACTTGGCTAAAGTATGGGTATCATAAACATCTGGTTGACTATGTTCAAAAGATATGCAGATTACAGGCCCACTACTGTACTGCTGCATTCAGAAGATATGCAGATTACAGGCCCACTATATGCAGATTACAGGCCCGCTACTGTACTGCTGTATTCAGAAGATAGCAGATTGATTTAGGATAGGGTTTGGGGGAAAACACCATTTTGAGACCTTACATCATTATGTACAGTTCTTTTTTCCTCAGCCATCAGAATCACAGGAAGTGTTATTGCCAACCAATAAAAGTGGTATGCTTTATTCTACGTTTCTGTGGTGCGAACACAGTACCAGATTTGTTCCCAGAAATTGTAACGTGGACGCACTCTCTCAATCTCCGCATATTTAGCTTAAACCGCCCCATAAAAACCACTTCTTTGATCCGGAGAGTTCACACGTATAATACTGTATACCCTAATACTGTATACCCCCCCAGCCCCTTTTGTAAATCAATAAATAAATGGGTGTCTGCCCCTATGTGTTGGCATCTGATCCACACTTGCGTTCCATCAGAGTGGTATAAGAACAATGTTACAGTGCTCCACATCAGCACACATTTTTAGTTCTTAAGAAGATACTTAAGTAGATACTTTGCCCCAGTCAAACTTCACAGGTGGCTGCAAGGATGGGCAAGAGTAATCAAAGGCATTCTCCGACTCACCGGCGTGATGTATTACAGGGGGCGTCTTATACGGTTAGTGGTAAGAAACGCACCAGCGCCATTCCCTTATGGGATTACTAGCATGACTCAACTTTTTCTTTTTGCATATGTTTAGGCATTTGGCATTGACGGTCCACCTAGCGGCAGGTAACGATCCCACCAGTGCCAAATGCCGAAGCATATGCATAATAAAGGGAGCACCCAGGAGCAAGAAAAAGGAGCACATGGTAAAGTGCTGCCAGCAGCCCAGTGCAGGACGCTCTGTGCGACGTGTAATGGGCTTAACTGTAATGTAAACAAGCCCAATTACATGTGCACAGACTGTCCAACAAGCAGCGACCTCTAAATATTATAAGCGACTTTGGGCAAAAACAAGCCCAAAGTCCCTTATAATAAGCGGACCGGGCAACACTGCTGACGTGGTGCCAGAACTCTCCTCTGAGGAGAGCATGATTTATTCATTTTGTAACTTCTCCCTCTCCCAGGGCAGGGCCGTGACCCCAGATTACTCCTTTCCCATTATCAGTTAGCAAAGTAAAAAGGTCATGGGCAGCTGCTCAGGCAGGCCCATAAATTGTATGCATACTTTCCCCAAGGAAAGAGGCCCTGTGTGCTCGAGGCCTACCGGGGAAACTCCCGGTGTCCCGGGGGGCCAGTCCAGGCCTGATTCTGGTCTCTGGACACAATGAGTGTCACGCTGCTGGTTGCAGAATAACACGAAGCACGTTCTGTAACTTGGGTGTGGTTTATATAGCCCTCCAGTAAAGTAGTCCAGGTAAAGTAGTCCGGGCTACCACACCCAAAACACTGCACCACACAGTCTGGTTCTAGGAACTAGGCTGTGTGGGTGCCTCCATGTTGGCTACAGGCCTCCAAATGAAAAAGTAGTCCCTTCAAGACAGTGTTCCAATCTGAACATGAGCCTGGCGCCAACTTTTCGATCAGGTGGGTTCTCCTTCTTATGTTATCGTGCGTTTGCCTGTTGGGGATGAATCCTGACTGGTCCTGGTGAATCAGCTTCAGGAGGACCCGTGATAGTCTATTGACTATGATTTTGGTGTATAGTTTTGTGTCCAGGTTTATTAGGGCGATTTGGCGGTATGAGCTCGGAAGCTCTGGGTCTTTCCCCTGCTTGTGGAATACTAGTATCTTCGCCTCATTCATGGACGGTGTTATGTTGCCGCTTTCCTTGAACGTGTTAAATAGTTCAGCTAGTGTTGGGGTTAGGCTTTCTTTGTATATCTTGTAGAAATGTGCGGTGTAGCCATCCACGCCTGGGGCTTTGTTGTTGGAAAGTTCCCGAATTGCTCTGGATACCTCTTCTATAGTGATTGGGTTGTCCAGTTGAGGTTGTTCTTCTGCCGTGATTGATGGAAGAGTGACCCCATCTAGATAGGTGGTTTGTTCTGCCTCATTGGGATTGTCTGAGGTGTATAGGTTCTGGTAAAATTCTTTGAAAACTCCCCCTAGTTCCGTCGATTGGGTCCTTATTTGTCCATTCGTCCCTCAGTGCTCTGACTGTTTGATTCTGCTGTTTCCGTCTGAGCTGTCTGGCCAGTAGTTTGTCTGCCTTATTTGCTCTCATGTAGTACCAGTGTTTCAGCTGGAGAAAACTCATATCCGCTCCTTTGGTGCAAATGGATTCCAGTTGCCCCTGGATGTGTCTTAAGGCTCTCTTTAGTTTTGTAGATTTGTTCCGGGTCATTTCCGCTTGAACCTCTTTCAGCTTGGAATCCAGTTCAGCTTCCCATTGTTGATTCTGTTTATCCCTCTGTGCTTTCAGTGCTATTAAGTGACCGCATGTCACTGCTTTAAATGCCTCCCAGAGGGTGCCCCTTTAGGTCTCCGGGGTGTCGTTGTTCGCAAAATAGTCCGTTATGTGCTCGCTGGTCATTTCCCTCATGACCAGGTCTTATATTATTTCCGCCGGTAGTCTCCACTTCCACAACCTCGTCTGGCGGCAGGCCAAGAAAAGGGACACCCACATTGGCGTGTGGTATGAGAGTGAGATTGGACCTATTTCTGCTTGTTGAATCTTCCCAGGGAAGACCCAGATGTAATCGATTCTGGATCTAGAGTTGTGAACATGCAAGAAGTGCGTGTATCCCGGGGTCCCCCCCCCCCCGACCCCACACAAGGTATCTTCCAACGCTAACTTCCCCATGCACCGTTTCAGGGAATTTGACAGGGTTCCTTGCCCCGCGGGCCTTGTGTTCGACCTTGGGGTCCATGCCATGTTAACGTCTACACCTAGTACCACCTATGCCTTCGCAGAGGTTTCCAACTTCCCCAGGCAGTCCCTTATGAAGCTATCTTGCCCCGTATTGGGGGCGTAGATCGTTGCTAGAGTTAGGGGGTATCCGTCTATATAGGTGTTCACAAATAGCGCCCTCCCTTGTTTGTCCGCTTGAACATCGTGGATTTGCAGGTTTAGGGATGTGCAGAATGCTATTAGGACTCCCCCTTTTTCTCCTGCCCGTTTGCTTGGAGGCGTATGTTGTATCCTTTCAATCGGAGCCTTCCTGAGTCTGGTCTTTTTACATGGGTTACCTGAAACATTATGATGTCGTATTTCCCTGCGTGTAGAAAGTGTTCCACCTTCTTTCTTTTTACCGGGGAGTTCAGGCCTCTGACATTATGTCAGTATTTTCAGTCCCATTCTATCCTGGTGAAGGGGTTCTTTGTTCATGTCTCATGGGCCCTCCTGTATTGCGTACATTTCCTTCCGGATCCTCTTCCACCCCCCATACCTCTTCCCCACCCTCAACGCAACTTTGGCTTCCCCCAACTTGCCGTTCTCCCCCCTCGCACCCTCATAACTGTCCTCTGGGCCCTATGATCGCTTGGGCATATAGCCTTCTGCGCCATGCCCTCTATAACTCCTATAACTCAGGAGTATTAACTTGTCGTGAGTCGTAAACCCCTCTGAGATTCCTTGGGCAAATCCCAGTCCGACCCCCAGCGCTGGCCGTACCTTTGTGACTGATCATCAGGCATCCGTGACCTTTAGGCATCGATATCCCCCAGCCATGGGCTTCTTCTGTCGCTCTCGCTGGGGCTCTCTGGGCTGTTGCCGTGCTTCCTTTTACTTCTTTTCAGGGTGTCTAGATCTCTTGTTTATGGTTTTCCATTCCCATGACATTCTCCCCCTGGGGGGGGCGGGGGCTCCCTCTGCTTCTGCCTAGGGTGGCTTCCTGATCCTGCATGTGGAGTCCTTCCTCACATGTGGAAATTCTGTGTTGCCTCCCTTCCCACGTGAATAGCAGACCGAATGGAAATGTCCATTTGTATCTTATTTGCTTCGCCACCAGTTCTTTTATGACTGGGGACATCTCCCGGCGGTTTTGGAGCGTGCGTTGTGACAGGTCTTGATAGAGTTATATGTCCACCCCATTCATCCTGATGTGGTCCATCGTCCTGGCTTTGCGCAGTATCTGCTCTTTTTGGGTGTATGATGTTGTCGCTACCAGGACATCCCGGGGCCGGGCGCCCAGCTCTCCAGTTCTTCGCAAGCCTACCCTATATATTATGTCTATCGGGACCTCCAGTTCCTCTTCTTCTGCAAGAATGTCTTTAAAGACTTGCTGCACAGCAGACTTGAGATCTTTACCTTCGATGGATTCCACCATATTTTTTATCCTTATATTTGATCTCCGGGAGCGGTTTTCTAAGTCCTCACATTGGAGCTCTAAATTGTGGGTTAGGCGCACCAGCCGCTCGTGAGTTTCCGCATTTTGCTGCGTTCCAGGTTTTGGACCGTTTTTTTCCAGGGTGTCTGTTCTTTCCCCTATATTTCCTATTTCCGTCTTCAGCTCCTGTATTGCCTGTTTCATCTCCCCTTTCATTGTTTCGAACTGCGTGTGGGCTGAGGCCATGAACTGTTCTTGAAATTCACTGAACCAGGTTCTCATATCTTCTTTTGTGGCCATCTCCGCCTTCTCAGAGCCTTGGCTTGTCTCTGTGTCTTTCCCTTTTTTGCAAAGTACCTTTAGTGATTGACTGTGGGTCTGATCCCCAGAGTTGCACCAGATTCTGGTCTTGCTTAGCTTTTGTATTTGCTGTCTGTGTTTGTCGCCCCCTGGATTTTGACATGTGTGCCACTTCAGTGTGGGTTGCTGATAAGTTCAGGTTTGAGGGGCCCGGATTCCCTAGGTCTCGCCCGGCCTGTGTTGGCGTCGCTTTCCCAGACCGGTCTATTTGGTTGGGTGGCCACCCCTGCAAGCGTCAGCGGTGTCTCTCCCCTTGATCTTTTGTCTGTCTTGGAATCTGTAGAAACCGCTGTATCACCAAGGTGTCCGTGAAGTATGCTTCAAATGCTTAGGACTGGGGGGGTTCTGTGGCGACCCCAAACTCTCTTATCTTCTGTTCCTGCTTGTTATGGCCTGGGAGGTGGAAGGCCTGATGGGTATGTCCCTCCGTGTTCCTCTTCCCTGTTTACTTGTGCGGCTGGGTGCTCTCTGCCAATGCAGCGGGCAGGGTAAATTCCCGGCTCTAATCCCCCCACCGGGTTGTAGCATGGTATAACAGCCGTTACCTATGCTGTATCGGATAGATCACCAGGCCGTGGGTTTCTCGTTTGTTTCTCTGGGTCCCGAGCTCCAACTGGGCTACGGAAGTAATTCTGTCCCCAATCCGTTGTGTTTTGTGTCAGTTGCCCCGCGTCCTGGTCTGCGTGTCGGCGCTTGCCTTCCTCTTCTGGACTGGGGCTGGGCGATTGCCGGCTCGCCAACGATGGATCCGCTCCACTGCTGTGCTGGCCCTCGGCTTGACTCCGCGGGTTTCAGGAGCATTTTGCTTCTGTTGTGCACCGGCGGCGATTTCTTCGTTTCTGTGCAGGATCTGGGGTGCTGGCTCTCGTAGGGGGGCGCCGAGATTTGTGGAGCGTGTAAGCCGGTCACCTACCCGGCCCCAGCGGGTGCTCTCTTCAGGGTCCCCGTTTCTCTGCTTGCCACGGAGCGGGCTCCCACCGCTCACCAGGGTGTCTCCAACCCGGCCTCTTCTTTTGGCTCTGAGTCTGTTTGGCAACTACACCGACTCTTCCAAACCACTGTGGATGCCGGCAGCGTTCGCCTCGGCACACCATGAGAAACTTGCACTCTCTTCTCCCACCCCACACAGACGATTATACGCCACCCCTGTCCCTCTGAGCCCTCGCCCCACCCATGCCCAGACCACAGACTCTATAACTGGTACAAACTGATTGCCAGACAGCGCTGCTAAACCTGATGCACCTGGGACGTGACCACTTAAACTGCAGGGTGAGAAGGCTCGTTCAAACGGAACTCTAGACATGGCAACGGAAGCAGGACCAGTTTGAACTGGGGACTGCTATGGTCGTGCACTCAGCTGGAGGTCCCTACCTAATTATCAAGGGGCTTACCCAAGCACACAGAACAATCAGCCCACAGGTGGCACTGGGGGCAGCGAGGAAATGCGCCAGTTCAACCGGAGCTGTTTGGCACAGAACACAGTTTAATAGCTTGGGGATAAAGACGCACTGAGAAGGTTGTTTTTTTCCGTTGGGAACGGGAATGAGACTGTTGGTCCTGGCCATAGGTGGCAAGGTCTATTTAATTTAATTTATTTCGTATTGCACTTAAAGAAGGCTACCAGCCAGGTCCTCCGCAAAGGTAGTATGGTAACCCACCCAAAAGATGCACTCGAACGACCAATCGATCATGCTGAGACACAGAGACCTAAGAAAACCTAGAAGGCAAAATCTGTCCGAGACTAAGATATGTATAAATCGCACCAGGTCTGTGGACACACGCCGCAGGCATGGCTCGTAACCCATGCACTCTAGAATGCAGCTATGGCTATGCAAATCTGGCCTTGCAGCCCAGAAAGAGCGCATCGCGTGAGGTACATCAACAACGTTTGCAAATTCCCCCCAAAACGCGTGCAACACTGGGAGGAGCCTCCGAACTCCATATAGCACCAGTTCTTTGGCTCAGGCGCCTGCAAAGTCCAGCCACCCTAGGAAGTCGCAACTGCGTGGGCACCCGATGCTGAGAGGGTGGCTCTGGGAATGGGCACCCCTCTCCTGCAGCAAGCGGCATGCCCACTGGCACCTTTGCATATACTCTATTTGTGTTAGAGCACTAGCTTTGCACTTGGGTATTCATTGAGGTTGGGGCATTTTGTCATAACCGGGCCTGATGTTGAGACAGAAAATACATATGTATTTATGCTGACCTGCGGGGAGTGTCATTTCAGCCAGACATGCCCTGCAAGGGGTCAGGGGATCATGTGGGTACTGTTTTCTGATTTCCACTATCGTCTGGGAGGAGGGGTGGATGGGGGTCTGCAGTGACTAAGCAGATCCCCCTCATCTCCCAGAGGAAAGGTGGGTGGCCTCTTGGTTGTTTTACCCCACGTGCTGCGCCCCCACTTTCTGAGCTGGCACACCAGCAGGCAGCTTCCTGCGCCCGCCATTGTGGATATGGGCACCTGGCTGCCTTCCCTACTGTGTTGAATGGAGTCATTTGTGTGATACTTGCCACTTTATTGTGTTGCCTCTTGGCCTACACACTATCCTGCACAACATGCTACACTATTTTTGGAGCAAATAGAAATGGGATTGTTTTTATGGACCTTTTTTGCTCAGTTTTTGCGGGTTTAATTTTTTTTGCCTTTTTGCCTGCTTTACTGGCCACTGCCTTCTTGCAATTCTGCTGCTTTCCGCCCACTTTGATTGGACCTTCCTCGTGCACATCTTATTTTACTAGCCTGTCACCGAGAGGCACTTCTCTGAGAATCATGTGCCTCCATTTCTTGCGCATTTTTGCGCGTCTCAGAATTGCACATTTATTTCTATTTTTGAGCATCTGCCCCAAGGTGTGCATCGGTGTAAATTTTGCTTCCCTTGTAGTCAGCTTTAAAACCCACATTGTGACACTGGATCATAAGACACATTGCCACTAGAGGTCGCCCACGATCTACTCAGAATATCGTGCCTACGATCTACCATTTCCTTCTGCATACTATTTTCCGGTTACAAACAGTCCTATACAAACAAGTATTGGCAGTGCCAACAGTGTGAGCTTTTGTGTAGGCATGGGAAAGACACTTGCCAGGCGCTGCCGTAGTGGTATTAACTGGCCATCCATGGTACCAGCTGCAAAATGGTGCAAGTACCTCGGCATACAGTAGCAGTTGCTGACAAATGCCTAAAACGTCTACACAAGCCAAAACAGTTGACTTTGCCAATACTTGTTTTTCACAGGACTTCAGTGAAGGACACACATAGAGCTTATAAAAAGAGTGGCTGAAGGCAGAACTGGGTAAGACATTTTTATTACACCAGTAGCACGTATACGACGACTCAGATTATGGGCCCGACTCATGGTATTTTTTGCATGGCTCAAAGTGACTTTGTATTACCGACATAAACCCTGATCCATGGAATTGTGCTAAGTGTATTTTTACAGAGCAAAGTCAGTATGAAGTCCTTTTTGCAGTACAACATGACTTAGTGGTGACTGCACTGCAAAAATACACTTTGCACAGTTCCATGAATCAGCGTTTGTGTCGGCAGTGCAAAGTCACTTTAAACCGTGCAAAAAAATTCCATGTATCGGCCCTAAGTTTTTAACTCTCAGAAGACTGCGTTGAAAAAACACTGGCAGGTACTTACACGAAATGTTTGATGGTAAGGCTTGATTTAAGCGAGCTCAAAGTTCCCATCAAGAAGTGTTTTGGGCGGCGGGGGGGATGAACCGGGTCGGAATGGTCATAGGGAATAGCAGGGTCATGGGCAGTCAAGAGGTGGGCAAATAGCCAACCAACACATACAGGCGTTGTGTCCCTCCTCATATGCCATTTCTCAGTATCTGTACTCTAATGCAATAGTTTCAGCTTATAGCGCCACGTAACAGCTCAAACTAAAATGGCACATGAGCAAACAAATGTTAGTGACAGGCTAAGTTAGCAAAAGCACACTAGCCTGCAAAGGAATTGTGGGACCGACAGGATTGTAGGTACGAAAGTCGTGGAGAGTGGGGCAGAGTCAGTGTCTAAAGGACTTTGGCTTTTTGAAAGCAGCTGTTTTCAAGTAATCCCCATTTGTCATATAGACGAGTCTGTCGGAGTGTGGGGCTCGAGAATGGGACGGGGAGGGGCAGTACAGGGCTGGTGCTAGTGTTTGCAAAGCGTGTGGCCTCCGGATCGTTCAAGGAATTCACGCCTATTAAAATGCCCCATTCCATTCCGGGAAAGACAGCCAGTCATGTTTTTCTTCTTTGCATTCTGGGTCTTGCAGTCCTGGATGTAGAGTTGTGAGATCCAGGACTACAAGTCCCATAATGTCAAGAATAAAAACAGGACTGGTCTAGCGCCCCCTAATTGAATGAGACATGTTGGAATGTAGGTGAATGCCGCTGCAGTCAGGAATGTGGATTTCGTAAACCGCATTAATCAAGTGGGCCTCAAGGCACTTGAAATTAATAGGCATGCTGTGAGTGTCCTAGGGAACACATATAGACTCCATGGCACGTGGACAACACCTTTCGGGCCATGTGATTCCCTTGTACAAACGAATGCATTTTGGGAGTTGTAGTATTCATTCACTTCAATTGAACAGAGTGGCCAGACCGCCTTCTATGGATAATGTGCGCGAGGGCAGTGCGGGACTGGAAACTTGGTGCCCCAGTGGCATGGACTCATCTGAGCAGCCGATGCCACGGGAAGCTGCCTGTGTGACTGGGCAGACACATACTGATATCCAAGTTACATGTGGATATGTCCATGCCCTGATAACGTTATTGCCCCTCGCCTGATGTAAAGAGTGTTTAATAAGCATTATTGACCCCACCCAGGGTGCAGTTAATTCTATGAGTGCATGAAGGTGCCAGTGGGCACTCATGTCCCTCTCCACGTCACGAGTTATGGAAAATAGATCCCGCCGAGGGCCTGTAGCGCCAGTTACGGACTGCATTCCTCGCCACCCGATTGGCTGTCCCACTCTACACAATCTCATGGGTGTACTCATGTACCTGTCACCCCCTCCGGTATGGGGAAGGTTTATGTTGAGCTTCAGCTGTGGTCAGAGGAAGGTTTGGGGGTTGGGGGTCTTGAGTTATGATGGCGAATGAGGATCACTTTGCAATACTGGACTTGGTGACATACATGAAAAGATGCCTCTTTTCCCCTTCACTGTTTTACGCAATTCGTCCTTCTTCCTCTTTCTATCTATTGTATAATACAAGGTTTTATGTTGTCTACTGTTTGATTAATGTATAAATAAAGAATACAAAAAATATATGAAAAGATGCCCCATTCCAGTGGGGAGATGCTAGTCGAGTCCTGGTTTTAACTTCAGATTCAGATCCCCAATTACCCGAGTATAAACCCAGGACTCCAAGTCCCAGAGTGCAAAGTTAAAACCAGGACTGGATTATCTCCAGAATGGAATGGGGCATGTTGGCATGTATGTGGTGGGTTTGTATTTCACCCCTTTCCTCTCGCTTGAGTGTGAATGAAAGGTTGTGCGGAATTTGGTTTTTGCTTCCTCCATTTATTTATTTATTGTTTTGTAAGCGGAGTTTTGCAGTGTAGCCACTTCGAAGCAGTCACTTCGAGGCACACAAGCGCTCTTCATTATAAATATGGGCCCAGAAGTTCCACATGCAAAGTGCTGTCAGCTAAAATCCAGCACTCTGCCTGGAGGTGCTGCTGATGCCATGTGGCCCGGTGATAGATTTCATTGTAGACTAAAGGGACTGGCACTGGGAAGCTGGCATAGGAAGGACAGAATCTTAACATTTTAACAGACCAGAACTCACAGTATTACGCTACTGTTAAAAGATGCCAGCACACACCCTGTACAGCACTCAGCTGGCTATCCACACACCCCGTACAGCACTCAGCTGGCTATCCACACACCCAGTACAGAACTCAGCTGGCTATCCAAACACCCCGTACAGAACTCAGCTGGCTATCCACACATCCTGTACAGAACTCTGTTGGCTATCCACACACCCCATACAGCACTCAGCTGGCTATCCACACACCCCGTACAGCACTCAGCTGGCTATCCACACACCCAGTACAGAACTCAGCTGGCTATCCAAACACCCCGTACAGAACTCAGCTGGCTATCCACACATCCTGTACAGAACTCTGTTGGCTATCCACACACCCCGTACAGAACTCTGCTGGCTATCCACACACCGCGTACAGAAATCAGCTGGCTATCCACACACCCCGTACATCACTCTGCTGGCTATCCACACACCCCGTACAGCACTCAGATGGCTATCCACACACACCATACAGCACTCTGCTGGCTATCCACACACCCCATACAGCACTCAGCTGGCTATCCACACACCCCGTACAGCACTCAGCTGGCTATCCACACACCCCATACAGCACCTAGCTGGTTATCCACACACCCCATGCAGCACTGGTTAGCCACACACCCATGCATCACTCTACCGGTAATGCACACACCCCGTACAACACTCTGCTGGCTATCCACAGACCCCGTACAACACTCTGCTGGCTATCCACCCTCCAGCCCCCCACTCTGCTGGTTATCCACAAACACCGCATAAAGCACTCTGCT
Source organism: Ambystoma mexicanum (assembly GCF_040938575.1). Classification (NCBI taxonomy): domain Eukaryota; kingdom Metazoa; phylum Chordata; class Amphibia; order Caudata; family Ambystomatidae; genus Ambystoma; species Ambystoma mexicanum. Next base: position 1,608,736,694 of record NC_090932.1, read on the forward strand.
GGTTATCCACCCCCCCACTCTGCTGGTTATCCACACACGCCGTAGCCACACACGCCGCATACAGCACTCTGCTGGTTATCCACACACGCCCCGTACAGCACTCTGCTGGCTATCCACACACGCCCCATACAGCACTCTGCTGGCTATCCACATATGCCCCGTACAGCACTCTGCTGGTTATCCACACACGCCCCGTACAGCACTCTGCTGGCTATCCACACACGCCCCATACAGCACTCTGCTGGCTATCCACATACGCCCCGTACAGCACTCTGCTGGTTATCCACACACGCTCCTTACAGAACTCTGCTAGCTATCCACACACCGCATACAGAACTCAGCTGGCTATCCACACACCCCGTACATCACTCTGCTGGCTATCCACACACCCCGTACAGCACTCAAATGGCTATCCACACACACCATACAACACTCTGCTGGCTATCCACACACCCCATACAGCACTCAGCTGGCTATCCACACACCCCGTACAGCACTCAGCTGGCTATCCACACACCCCATACAGCACCTAGCTGGCTATCCACACACTCTGTACAGAACTCTGCTGGCTATCCACACACCCCGTACAGAACTCTGCTGGCTATCCACACACCCCGTACAGAACTCTGCTGGCTATCCACACACCCTGTACAGAACTCTGCTGGCTATCCACACACGCCCCGTACAGAACTCTGCTGGCTATCCACACACCGCGTACAGAACTCAGCTGGCTATCCACACACCCCTACATCACTCTGCTGGCTATCCACACACCCCGTACAGAACTCAGCTGGCTATCCACACACCCTGTACAGAACTCTGTTGGCTATCCACAAACCCCGTACAGAACTCTGCTGGCTAACCACACACCGCGTACAGAACTCAGCTGGCTATCCACACACCCCTACATCACTCTGCTGGCTATCCACACACCCCGTACAGCACTCAGATGGCTATCCACACACACCATACAGCACTCTGCTGGCTATCCACACACCCCATATAGCACTCAGCTGGCTATCCACACACCCCGTACAGCACTCAGCTGGCTATCCACACACCCCATACAGCACCTAGCTGGTTATCCACACACCCCATACAGCACTGGTTAGCCACACACCCGTACATCACTCTACCGGTAACGCACACACCCCGTACAACACTCTGCTGGCTATCCACAGACCCCGTACAACACTCTGCTGGCTATCCACCCTCCAGCCCCCCACTCTGCTGGTTATCCACAAACACCACATAAAGCACTCTGCTGGTTATCCACCCCCCACTCTGCTGGTTATCCACACACGCCGTATCCACACACGCCGCATACAGCACTCTGCTGGTTATCCACACACGCCCAGTACAGCACTCTGCTGGCTATCCACACACGCCCCATACAGCACTCTGCTGGCTATCCACATACGCCCCGTACAGCACTCTGCTGGTTATCCACACACGCCCCTTACAGCACTCTGCTGGCTATCCACACACGCCCCGTACAGCACTCTGCTGGCTATCCACACACGTCCCGTACAGCACTCTGCTGGTTATCCACACACGCCCCGTACAGCACTCTGCTGGTTATCCACCCCCGCACCCCCCACTCTGCTGGTTATCCACACACGCCGCGTACAGCACTCTGGTGGTTATCCACACACGTCCCGTACAGCACTCTGCTGGTTATCCACACACGCCCCGTACAGCACTCTGCTGGCCATCCACACACGCCCCGTACAGCACTCTGCTGGCTATCCACACACGCCCCGTACAGCACTCTGCTGGCTATCCACACACGCCCCGTACAGCACTCTGCTGGTTATCCACACACGCCCTGCTGCTCTCAAGCTAATTCCACACTTTAAATAATAAAATTATAGGAACATGATCTGCCCCTTGTAGAAAAGTGGATCCCATTGGTCGTTGCCAGAATCCTTTGATCCTTAGGAAAGGCTCTCCCAATTAGTGCGACTTGGAATGTTTGTGACACTGCCAAGGGGAAGGACTTGCTAATTATTATGGTGTGGGTGGGAACATGCGATGGCCGTGCCGCCCAAGGCCTCGTCTACACTTCTCGGGCGGTGTTTGTTGATGGAAAGGGCAACATTTCATGCCATCCCTGAAGCAAGCCCCAGCGGCCGCAGTCCAGCCATGGCCTCGCCAGCAGTTTAAACACTCACCGCGGCCGGGATTACACGGCCCATTGGTACCCAAAGCCCCGCGCGTGGGGGGCTTTGCGGCTTCTCTGTCCCCCGAAGGTTTCCATGGAGATAAAGCTCCTGGGACGCACTTGCCGCTCAGCTGCTGGAGCTCTGCCCTTGAGAGAAGGCCTCTTACATTAGGCCGCAGCGCTGGGCCAGTAAACGCCGCCTCCCACACCCTGCACCATCGCCTGTGACATGTGTGACATGTGATCTGCCCGCCACCTCTCCCTGGTGGGAAGGAAGGCCGGGCGTGTGGCGCGTTATAACAATTAAAATAAATAAATAAAATATATATCGAGCAAAATAGGGCGCACGTTGTCACCCAAAAAAACGAGCCCCTCTTGAAAATCGTGAATCGAGCCCGTATTTTGGAAATGTATGGCCAATCAACAGTTTAGCCCCTCAAGTGCTAAGGGCCACTGGCTAGTCTGTTCGTCCTGAATTCCCATAAGGAATCATTGCAGGCTCCGCCCACTTCCGCATTGTAGGCTCCACCCACTTCCGCAGTTAGCACAGTGTGCCAGTAATATTGGTCAAACCTAACCACTGCACAATATGGCGCCCAGTAAGCCAGCATAACGCTGGACCTGCGAGTTAAGAACAGGCAGGAATCGATCACTTGCACACTATCTGCTACAAAAGTATCAAAGGGTGCTTCTGTGTCTCCTTTCTACTTGAATCAGCAGCTCACGCTGCCTGTTTTAGTAGCAGGGCCCAGGAAACGCCTGCACAGAATGGTTCAGCGCTCCTAGCCTGGTGCTTACTGCTCATCAAGCAAGGCCCTGGAGGGCCATGTTCCCGGAGGCCGGACCCAGCCATATGTCACACGCTGAAGTGGGCATAGCCACAGCAGCTGGTTTCCCATGCAAACAAAGAGGCAGTCCCCTTATGTGCAGTCACCGCTTCCAAGATGCAGTGAGGCATAACTGGCCCTTCTGAATAAATTATATACAAGCAAATTCTGCTCCCCATTCAGCAGGTTTGACTCTCCGGCTGCCCTCACTATTGACTATGCTGGCAAGTGTTGATGGGAGTTGTGGTCCAAAACATCTGGAGAGCCAAAGGTTACAGACCCCCTTCTATATAGGCTTTGGGGATACGAGTGTGGGGGCCGGCTACCTGCAATGACGGTGGCTGTTAATCCTGGCCACTGCCATGAGGAATGAGTCAAGAGTCCACCTGTATAGCGCGGGATCCGCCCAGCTTCCCACGCCTTTCATCAGCTCCTGATCAGAATGAAGCGGGAACTTTAAGATGCATAGAGGCTATAGTTGCTGTATTGTTCCCGCACGATTCCCAGCAGTGTGGAAGTTACTCTTCCGTGGCTCATGAGAAGGTAAGCGATGGAGTGAGCCGCTGCAGGCAGTTTCAGGGGAGTCCTTCAGTAAGCCTCCGGTGTTTACTGAGGGACTCAGAGGGGCTGCCTCTAAATCCACATGTGCCTCAGATCTGACAGCCGATGGTTCAGGTACCCAGATACGCTGGTGAGCTTAGAGCCCTTTGGATCGCACGCATGCAGTGGATGGGATGCAGAATAATTCAGACACCAAATAATCCAACCAACTCAGGAAGATGGCAAAGTTTACTGTTTTAATATCAATTATCTAAAACAGGGAGTAACAACGGACATTCCCTCGATCTCTCGGCGCATATCTCATAAAAACACATTAATATACTAAAAAATCATCATAAGTGACATCATACTACGTTGCAAAAGAGAACAACCTATGAGGGGTTGTGATACACTTAAGGGGAACATGTAAGTATACCTTCTATAAGGGGTGAGGTTGTGATTGGATATCTACTGTCAGGTGGACAACTTATGCCTACCTCTAAAATGTGTCATCTTCTACACTAGTAAGCACACAGTATATCATTGGCTATTATACTATAAGGCCCTTTGTTATACTGCCCCATACAATTGGTTTCACGCTCATGCCATGTCTGGAACATTCGGTTCACTTAGCAGCACGTGAGCTCAGACCCAGGTGCACAACAGAGGTGGACTTGACTTCACCTCCCCACCCAGTTAGCCTAACATATATCATCACCCATGCCTTCTGCCATAAAGATTGTCTTTGAACTTGGCCTTGCCGAGTATTCTTGTCTCTGGGAATATAAGGGAGTGCAAGCACGCACTATTGCAGTTCTGGAACTCAATGCCCAACTCTATTTTTATCCTTGGCTCACGTGACAGAAGACCACGATTTGGACCAAAATGCAGCATTTAAATGTCTTAAATGAATAAAACTTGGCCCACATGGTGTTCTTTCTTTGCACCTTAACAAGGGATAGTTCAGCTTCTACCGTTCCCCGCCTTCAAGAATAGATAACCGGTCTTGGCTGCCTTCATCTTTGATACCAGGCCAGACAACCTTGCCACTCATGTCCACGATCTCAGTTAATTCTTGCTGCGACACAGTTCTCGGCCTCTCCTCTCTATGGGTTCGGGCTTACTAAATTCATGACACTGATGTCCAGCTTCTATACAATGGCGGCTCTGCCTGCTGTCTATTCACTACGTATAGCCAGCTTTTATGATCACTTAGTCTACTTGCGTTGCTGCATCTGTGCAGTTATTGAACGGATTGTATTTTCTGCAGTGTGTCACACACATGCAATCTTCTTTTCGCATATGAACGTTTATTCGATTCTTAACTTCATCACAAGCTTCTATAAGGTCCATACATTTTCTTCAGTCAGTCTTCTTAGTACGTAACGCTTGTCTCTTGTGACATCACCAGCTCCTCTTTCGCTCTTTCTCATATTCCTTTGTGGCTTTCCTCCCTCAGATTGTCATCTCTTTGGGGATACATTTGGTGAGGTTTTCTCAGTGGATATCCTCTCTCGAACACTCACTGCGGAATTGGCACACATATATGTGTTAAGCATGGCACAATCTCAGGTTTCCAACATACCAGAAGTAGGGGGGTAGTACATCCTGTAGAGGCATTCAGCCGCTCCTCTACACTGTAACACGTGCAAGGTCGCAAAGATCAACTCCGTTCTTAACGCCTATTTGAATTTAACGGACCAGTCTTGGAAGTATAAAACCCTTATACCTAATGAATGTGGAAACTTTATAGGCCACCTCTTAAAAGTGAGTGGGGTCGTCGTTGGGGGAGGTGTGGGAACAGTCATAGGGCGAATCACAAGCATGTCTCCAATGAAGAGGTGGCTATAAGGTAAAGAGAGTTGCACTGCAGGATAGGCCACTTAAAAAAACGAGGACAGGGTTATGCTCTCGAAATCAGAAAAATCAGATAAACGCATCGAAACTGGGTCAGACAATCTAAGGCAATTAGAGAACAGAGGGATAGAGAAGCAATGCTTAAGGGACAAGAATTTGGTGGCCTTTTGGCAAATAGTCAACAACAAGTTCCCGAGGGTGTTCAACCTACCAGCGCTTTGAAGTCATACCAATGATATACAAAGCGCTATATAAATGCCAAGTAACATAACAAAACATAACAGTTAAGCTCCTCAATCTTTACTTCAAATAAACGGGGTATCTGAGTAGGATTGAATTCTGTATTTTGGACCGGGTTTTGCAGATATTCCTGGGTCGAGTAGAGCGGCGGTGCCTCCTGAGTGGGATGTTAATTTGATCTCACAGATGGACTTTGGTAAAGATGGGATTTTTAAAGTAACGTATACCACCAGTTCCTCTAGGGCTCCAGGCCTAAATGGCTGCACTAATCTGGTGCTGAAATCTGACAGGGAGGCTTGGGCGAACATACTCTCCATACTGTTCACTAATATACTTGCTACTGGAGTTTTCCCGCCCACGTGGTCCAGTGTTCATATTGTTCCAATATTTACAAGAGGCGGCAGATGTAATCCTTCTAGCTATCGACCGCTAGCGCTTCTCGACGCGGACAGCAAGATCTTTGCCTCAGTCGTGTTACAACATCTAGAAGCCTGGACTGCCGGGACGGGCAGACTCTCTAGGTGGTAGGTAGGTTTTAGGAGACAAAAGGGGACTTCGCTCAATGGTCTGGTAATAAATAGAATCCAGCGGCTGCATGGAGTGGCAGGTATGAAGCAGTGTATGGAGCTTCCACAGATCTAACAACCGCCTTTGATGCCCTGGATCGAGGCTTACTGTGGAAGAAACTAGCCAGCTGGGGTATTCCAGCAGTTCTTCTTAAGCTACTAATTTGTTTACACTCCAATACTGTCATACAAATTCGTGTTGTATCCATGGGGATTTATCCAGGGAGATTCCAACAGCGAAAGGGGGTCAGACAGGGATGTGTTGGTGCTCCCTGTATATTCAACCTATATCTGGCTGACATCATGGAGGCCTTTGCAGAAGCCTCATTGATCTCCCCTAAATTGTTACATCTTCACTTTCAATGGCTCGCCTACGCGGTTGATTTTTTCTTATTTGATGCAAGTAAAGTTGGTTTTCAACGTTGAATCACCTCCTTTGTAGAATACATGGGCAAATATTCACTTAAAGTTAATCCATCCAAATCAAAAGTAATTAGGTTCTCTAATTGCACAAAAATTGCTCATTGAGGGTGAGTATGGGTAGCTCTTTGATCCCATGTGTAGAATCACTGGTTTATTTGGGCTTTCCAGTATTCGGGAGGTCCTCTTTGAAGAGTAGTATTCTTTAGCTGAATGAAATCACAGGGAAATTGATCAGTCAGAAAAAAATGATTGATACAAATTATGGCAGATTCTCCTTTAAACCAATCTTAAGAAGGCAAACCTATACCAAAACCTCATTATGGAATTGAGACACATCCATTTGCTCTTCTGGAATACTTTCCTGTACTGGGGGGAAGAATTTCGAAACATATACAATACACCAATGAGTGTCCCTGCAGTAGCCATTTGCTATGATTTGGGTTTAGTTTCCCTTAAAGCGCGGGCACAACGGAAAGTCTTGTCCCTATTGAGAAAATTGCTAATCCTGTTAGAGGCTTCTCTATACATAGACTTTAAGATATTTTATGCAGCACAGTGCTGCACTAGAGTGCAAGCCTTTAAAGCTCTGGGCAACTAAATTTTGGACAAGATTGGTTGTTCTGTACATGACTTGGTAGACTACCCAAGTAGGGTAAAATCATTATTATACCAATATGATTGGATGATGAAAATGGAACATTGACTTCCATACCCATCTTTGGTACATCTCAGAGAAGATCATAAAAAGAGGGGATTCTTGGCCCCTTTTCTTAGTATTGACCCAGATAGAATGACCCCAGTGAGCTTTACCCGCTTACGTTGGAATCAACTTAATTCTAAACAAATGATGTTAAACCATAACAAGATTTCAGAAAATCTAGTAGTATGCAGGTTCTGCCAGACAGCAGGCATCGTTGAAACCTCTAGACATTGGGTAACAAATTGTCCTGAGTTAAGTACCCTACGTGAACTTGACTTGGACAAGTGGGCTTCCTTGGCTTTGTTCTCCGACACACAAGATTTTGGAATAGATGTCTGGCTGGTAGAACTACGTCACTTGTAATTGGAATTGTATCCTTTATTAAAGCATTGCATTTACATGAGTTTTATGCTGAATTAAGCTATATGCTTATAGTAGCTGCTGGATGATTGGACCTATGTATTCCATATGTTTACAGCAGCTTCTGGATGAATGGACTATGCCATATGCTTATAGTAGCACTTCAATCAGCCTGGCTGAGGCCCAGGAATTCCAGTCAAACCAGTTTGGTAGGAAGACTTGCCTCCCACATTTCACACCTATCAGTGAAATGATGCTGTAAGGACATGCACTGGGACTGACAGTGTGATAATTACTGGTTCTGCTAGACTGGCAGGCAGGACTGCCTAAAAAGACAGAGGAAGGAAGTGAAGCCCATGTTTGACCCAGAGGTGCGATTTCCTTTAGCACCCATTTCCCAAGATATCCCTTGTACAAGCTGATCCAGGAGGAAGACAATTTGGCTGTGAGGGTTTGCAGGACCGCCCACACAAAGACTAATCCAGGTCATTGACTTAAAAAACAGTTGTAAATTAAGATAATTTTCCCAGCACCCTAAATAAGCAATAATTCGATATTATGCCAGTATTTCATGGGATTTTTCGACTAGCATAAAGAGACCAAGGGCATGTTTCTGGCACTTGGTGAACTGGAATGGCAAGAAAAATGCATTTCAGGGTGAATTATAAATGGCACATACATGAAACTTGGTGAAAAGATGCGAGCTATTGGTGGGCATGTGTGTAGCTATTTGCAGAATTTTAAATATTACGCTGTTCACGAAAATGATGAAATTGTGCCGATGGACAATGCAACATCACACAGAGTTGGCGATCGGACTGTCCAATTCCCTGTGACATATGGAATCTGCATATCTACTTTTCATGATGGTGACTAGTATAGATTTGAAGTTTTGCTCCATAACTCATTTTGGTAAAAAGCAGCTTTGGGGAAACAAAGAAACGCATAAATGCACACACATAAAATTATGTCATATCCCCTGAACCAATCAGCTTAGACAAAGGAGGGGACACTGGGAGACTGCCCTATCCCCGCAGAGGGGTAAGTCCAGGGTACTTTCCCGAGGTTGTAAACCAATTATGTCATTCTGGCTATTCAAGGGGGAGACAGGGAAACACAAGGGAGATTCAGACTCAAAAAACAGATTCAGAGGCAGCTGATTCCATCCAGGCAGAACCACCCATTCAGATCCAGGTATACACAAGCATCCAGAGAGAAAGGAGGAAAGGCAGCTGATCCATCTAGGAGAGCCCAGTGACCAGACCTTGCCCAGCTGACCCATCCGGCTGCCCACAGTGACCAGACCTTGCTCAGCTGATCCCATCCAGGAGAGCCCAGCTGTTCCAGTGACCAGATCTCTTGACCCCGCTGTCCCAGTGCCCAGATCCCTTGGCCCCGCTGTCCAGAGACCTCACTGGCTGTCCAAAGTCCCAATCTCAAGCTTACCTTGTAAGTATCCATTCACCCAGTACCCAAAAACTGCATATCCCACTCTTTTAATTTTGCATCCTATAGAAAATCCCATTGAAAGTCCCATATTCCAAACCCTTCTCTTTTGAATCCTGCATCTCTTAGAAAATCCTAATGAAAATACCAAATTGCCAGTATCATCTGTTCACCTTTTTCATAGAAGAATCTGTGTAGTCTATGGGTCTCATTACAAGGCTGGCGGTAGCCGTGCCTGTATAATTTTTTTTCCGACGCCCAGAAATGGGCAATTACCGGCTCATTACGGCCTTGCTGGACCCGGTATTTGCCCATTCCTTGGCGCCAGAAAAAAATCTTCCCCATTCCCATTTGAGGGGGAAGCCAGATGCACAGGCACCGTTTACAACGGTGCCTGTGCATCCGACATGCTGTGCTCGTGGGTGCCTTTCATTCTGCCAGGTCAGACCTGGTGAAATGAAAGGCACCAGCGAGCACAACTCGCAGTTTGCCGGTCCGGATACAACGGTACTGGCAAGCTTACCGGCACTGTTGTATCTGGACCGGCAAGCTCGTAATGAGGCCCTTTGTCTGCTAGCGCATTCCTTTTCTAATCCTTTTAATTATCTGTGTAAGTCCCTAGTATCATTTGAAGTAAATCAATTAATTTCCCCATTGAAAATTCACATTCATTATTGTTGCTGTTCAAAAGTAACAATTTTGTCGTCAGTTTTTACTAATCATAGGGCATCATTATAAGCATGGCGGTCCGGGAACTCCCGTACTGGTAAGCATGCCGGTAATGCAGTTCCCAGACCACCATACTATGAGCTGCGCTCGCGGGCGCCTGTCAGCCTGCCAGGTCTGGCCTGGCGGACAGAGCGGCACCCCCGAGCACAGCATGTCGGATACACAGGCACTGTTTATAACGGTGCCTGTGCATCCGGCTTCCCCATTCCCATTGAGCCCTATGGGGCTCAAAGGGGAATGAGGACTGACAGGCACAGGCACCTGGCAATGCAGGAATTACCGGGTCCGGCAATGTCGGAATTACCCGGTAATTCCTCATTGATGGGTGCTGGGAAAAATGCAACTCCGGCGGCAGCCGTGCCTGTTTCACAGGCACGGCTACCGCCAGGGTTATAATGAGGCCCAGAGTCATTCAAATATAGTCTCGACAGAAATAGTCTAGTGCAACAAAACCAAATTCGCCTGTACATTGTGCTTTTCTATAAATTCTGATTTGTATTTCCCATAGAAAAACCCACACTATCATCCTATTAAGAGTTATCCCTTTCCCTCAGAATCCTATCTGTCATATGCCTATGTTTCTGATCCTAAAAAAAAAAAGAGTTTAGATTTCGACAGTTCAGCCCTTCTCTGTAGCTACCTGTCACCACAAGTTCTGTGTAGAAAATAATTGCCATTCTGTGGAGTGTTTCTTTTTGAATGCTGTCTTTTTCTCAAGAGCCATGTCAGTTTCAATGCATCTGCGCTTCAAATAAACTAGTGCCTAGAAGAAAACAACTAGCTGTTTGCCAGGCACGCTGCCGTGTAGTGACCAGAACCTTTGACGGTATAAAAATCGCAAAACATAAAAGTGGACTGTGAGTATAATCGCCACCCCATAGAAACCCATAGCCTATCTTGTCTTGCATTTGTCCTTATTGCACTCTCTGAGCCATCCTATCCTTACCCTGATAACTTGTTAAAACTGTCAGACTCATTCCTGCAACCTTGCCCTTGATTTCTAGTGCAAGTGCCATCTCTTTAGTAATTTTGTCTTGTGTAATCCTAACAGTGTATATAGACAAACAGGGTAAGTTTGTGAAAAAACACAAGGAGAGACAGACAAGCCGTTATCGTCCGTGTGTAATCCTAAGCCATTAGTCCTATTTCGAGTGGTTGGACTGGTTTCCGCCAGGGTTGGGCACTGGGGTGGTACGGTTGAAGTTGCGAATCAACCCTGGCTCTTACTGTGTCCATCTTTGGTGGCCTAGCCTGAATACTCTGGTGTAAAGTAAAACTGTTCTTTTCACAACTGATTTCCTTTCCTATTTCACAGCTCCATTTTACTCAAAGCGCACCTTTTTATATCTTGCATAACTCATTCAATTTACCAGCTTGAGACTTAATTTCACTTCCATATTGTTCCTGTGATATACCTCTACTCCCCAACCAAAAAACTCCAAGTCAGTGTATTTCACCCGTTTTTATTAAAAACTGTTTGGGTAATTTCAGGCAGGAATTGAAAAATGTGCAAAGTTTCCAACGTGTCATTTTGCTGCAATATGTTTTACACTTTCCACTCATTTTCAAACTGTATGCTTTTGGTAATCTATTCTTTGGGATTATTAGTGTTGTTGCATTGTTGCTTTAGTTAGGAATTATATATGCTTCAAGGCTTTTAAAACACATTCATTATTTATTTGTCCATTTCCGAGTGTCATTTCATAACATTGCAAAGGGTGTAATATCTGTTTTTCTCTCTAATTTGGGGAGGGAAGGTCAGATTTAAATTCCGTTTCCTGTTTATTATTCCTGATTATCTGCTTCTTCTGTTTAGCCACTCATAATTGATTATTTGTGGGTTGAGGGAACATTTCAGGGGGAAATTCTAACTTGGATGCTATCTTTCCTAAACCAAAAAGTGCTCCTATTCTGCTGTGCTCCTATTCTGCTGTGCTGTGTATATGTTCCACTAGAAGGTTAAACCCAGTGCATTGCTCACATTCTCATTGTAATTATCACCCCATTGGTGATTGCTGCCCCAAAAATAAAAGGTGTCTCATTTCTTTTGATTTTTAAAATAAATACATAAATATTGTATTTTACCAACCAGCCTGGTTCATGGTCCATTGTGACCTGGGGTATTTGAAAAGGGGGTGTGATATGAGTAGTGTACCATCTCAATATTGAATCTTTATATATAAAGAGATAAGCATTTTGGTCGTGCGCTGCATACTAGGTCGAGACCGAGGTGTGTGTCGCCTGATTGAAATCCCTAACAAATTTGGGGGCTCGTCCGGGATTGTGTTTGGCTGCCACCCTTGACAGTCTAACACAGCAGACTAACCTGCAAGGTAGTGATACTTTGTGGTTGGAATACTGGATAACACTGTATAAGTGCCCCCCCACAAAACAAATGCTCTAAGTACCAGGCCTGTGTCTCAACCCCAAAATAGACAGAAAGCAATCAAATACAGGTTACCCTTATATAAATAAATAAATTAATATAGAAAGAACAAGTCCAAAATGACCGTAGTAGAAATCAATATGACTAGGGAGCACCTTCTGCACAAGCTATTTTTTAGATTTGAGTGGCCAGAACAGGATGAAAAAACATGGCTACAAGAAATAACACAACAGGTCACTGTCATGAACCTGGACACGTGGAAGTATGGTGGCCTATTACACCAAGCTCTGAGTGAATTATATATGATCCCAAAAAATAAAGAGGAGCAAATCAAAATTGCCAGAATCACGGCCCACATGTATCTCCACATGGGAGTGATGCGGAAAAGGCATGTGGAAAACACAACTCTTGCGCAGAATCAAGTTGAACTATTAAATAAAATCCAGACTCATCTAGTTTTAGCAGAACAAAAATTACAAAAGAACCAAGAGTTGGAGTTAGAATCTGGAAATTATGTCATAAAATCAAAAGAAAATTTGGTTCGCCAACAGCAAAATAATGCAGATCAAGAGACTCAATTACAGGCATTGAAAGAGGAGTGTAGGGAAAGGGTTGACTCTCTTCAAGAAAGTCAACAGAAGTTAAATCAACAAATAAATTAGAATAGAGCCTGCGCAGAGCAGATAGTTACCCTACAAGACCAGATTTTGAAAGAGGAAAATAATAAATTAATTATGAGAGAACTCCACTCTCAAGCAGAATTTGATCAAGAGCGCCAGAAATCCAATACCATCAAAAAACAAAGGGATGAACTGGCTGAACAGAAGGGCACCCTAAATCAGGAGAAAGACTCACTAGGCCAGGAAATAAGCAGGTTAAAAACAGACTTACAGGGAAGTGAGTTAGCCCTCCAAAAACTAAATGAACTAAAAACAGAGTATGGGAATCTACTGTGTGATGTCCCAGTTAGTTTGTGCGCGCATGCGCGAGCCTCGTTTCGGGCCCGCGCATGCGCAGGTTAAATAAACTGCGTACCACGGCAGTTGCCGCTGGGACGTGTAACTAGCACCAGCGCGTCCCGTGTCTCCGTCGATGTATGTGTGTGCATGCCTGCTGTGAGTGCGTGTGGGCCACCCGAGGCACGGGTGGCCGCCCTCAACATAACAACTGGCGACGAGGCGGGATACCGCCATAGCGCTCGCCCCATATACACGGCAGAGAAAAAAAAATCAGCGACGCTACGTCGGACGGAAGCATGGACCCGGCGCGAACATTCCGGTAATGTCGAGAGGCAAGCACACAGCAGTAGCGGCCTGAAATGGTGCTTGTGCGCTGCTGTTTAAGTGCAACCAAGTAATTTGTGGAACATTTGGTCGCCCCAGAGCCCGGAGGACGACTTTTTCAACACAGACACCCTGTGGAGGAGTGCTGGAAGACACGACAAGGTGCTGGATTAGCAAGCAGCAATCTGAGGTACGTGTGAAATCCATCCAAGTCAGGTTTGCGGCCTCTGAGACATTAAGAGGTGCCTGTGCGACCTGTGAACATGGCAGAAAGTGATGGCAAAGGAGGAACTGCGGCAGTAGTGACGAGAGCACAGCAGGGGTCGTTGCTACCAATGCAAGAATTTGATGTATCAGGTCCCCCGTCGAAATTAGGTCCAAAGTGGTTGCTATGGATCAAGAAACTTGATATGTATTTCACAGCAACGGGGATAACTGACGATGATGCAAAACGGGCGACCCTGTTATATTCCGCAGGTCTGGACGTCATTCGCATATATAAAACTATTAACCTGCAAGTAGTCACATATGATTCCGTCAAGGCTGCATTGGAGAATCACTTCATACCACTTTCCAATGTTGATTACGAAAGATTCCTGTTCTGTGGGGAAAAACAGAAGGAAGAGGAATCCCTGGATCGATTTTGTGCTATACTGCGGCTGATGGCCACCACGTGTCGATGGGACAATGAGGAGTTGATGATACGTAATCAGGTTATCCAAGGGTGTAGATCTGGGAAACTACAGAGACAAATACTGAGAGAGCCAGGGTGGACTCTACAACAAATACTAGACAGTGGCAGAACGTATGAGCTGGCGGAAGCGAGAGCTGCCAAGATGGACGCAGCAGTGCGTCCGGGCGCATCTGAGGATGCGTTTGCCATCAGCAAGCGAGCCGGATCGAAAGACAAGTGGGGCCAGAGAAGGGAAGGGACTCAAACACCACATGGGTCTAATTTGATTTGTCAAGACTGTGGGTATGATTTGCCTCATTCGGAGGAGTGTCCGGCAAAATCAAGATCGTGTGGCCGGTGCAATGGACCGGGACACTATGCGAGAATGTGTCGTGCCCCTGCTCCCGTCTCTGTACAGAGAGGCCCGGATAGAGTTTGGGGGAGCGGGTCAAGAAGACAACGGAGTATTGCGGCCCTGGAGCAGGAAATGCAAAGACTACAGTTGGCCGAGGAGGAAGAGGAAGACGAGGACGAAGTGTTCTTCATTTCAAACATTGCCTCTGGAGTCAAGAGAAAGAGCAGCCCAAGTGTCTAGTGGACATACAAGGAGTACCGACACAAGTGCTAATTGACACCGGGGCCTCGGTCTGTGTACTGGCGGAAGAACACTATCAGAAAATTCCAGGTCCTCCCACACTGGACAGGTCAGCGGCGAAAATATTCACGTTCGGCGGGGAACCTCCACTGCCAATCAAGGGCGTGTTCCTAACTCCTGTATCCAAGGGAGGAAAAACGATTAACGCAAGATTTTTTGTCACGGATGTGAGTCCCCATTCGTTACTCAGCTGTGCAGCATCTGAAGCACTGAACCTGGTTCATTTCGCATATGAGGTTTATCTGACGGACATTGAATCACTGCTTGTCAAGTTTGGGGGCATTTTCAAAGGGGTCGGAAAGTTGAAGGCGCCCCCTGTGAGTCTGCACATTGACGATTCAATTAGGCCAACAGCCCTGAAGCATAGGCGGATCCCATTCCATCTAAGAGAGAATGTGGAGGAGGAGCTGCGTTCGCTTGTCAACATGGACATCATTGAGAGGGTGGAAGGGCCTACGCCCTGGGTGTCACCAATAGTGGTCGCGGCCAAGCCGAAACAGCCTGGCGCGGTGAGAATCTGCGTAGATATGCGCCTCCCTAATGCCGCAATCAAAAGGGAAAGACACTTGACGCCAACCCTGGATGACATCGTAGGGGAGCTACAGGGAGCAAAAGTGTTCTCTAAACTGGATCTGCGGGCGGGCTATCACCAGCTTGAGCTCCACCCAGACTCAAGATTCATCACCACATTTACGACGCACGAGGGTCTCTACCAATTCAAACGCCTGAGTTTTGGCATTTTGTCGGCCACCGAGGTGTTACAAAACACCATCAGGGGAGCTTTGGCAGGCCTAAAAGGTGTGTTAAACATGAGTGACGATATTTTGGTGTTCGCCAACTCTGAAGCTGAACATGTGAAAAGGCTCGAGGACACACTAAAGAGACTGCACGATCTGGGCCTCACTCTACACTGTCAAAAGTGCGAATTCTTTAAAGACCGAATTGGATTTTTCGGCTTCATCTTTCACGCCGCCGGCGTGTTGCCTGACCCGGCAAAGATCAGAGACATTCGGGAAGCCGCCGCACCACAGTCCCCCACGGAGGTAAGGAGTTTCCTGGGTATGGTGACGTACTGCGGGCGCTTCATTAAGAGTTTGGCTTCGCTGGCGGAACCACTCAGGGCACTGACGTGAAATGATGCTGTATGGAAGTGGGAAGCCCGAGAACAAGAGGCATTTCAAGCTCTCAAAAATGCCCTGTCCGATGAAGACACAATGGCGTACTTCAATCCATCGGTGGAGTCCGAGATTGTAGTGGATGCTAGCCCTGTAGGGGTGGGGGCAGTGTTGCTATAGCCTGACGAAAGGGGGGACATGCGGCCAATTGCATACGCGAGTAAAGCCCTTTCCAGTACCAAAATGAGGTACTCGCAAATTGAGAGGGAGGCCCTGGCCATCCTATGGGGCTGTCACCATTTCTGCCTTTACATCTTGGGCAAGCCTGTCGTGGTGGTGACAGACCACAAAACGCTATTGCCCATATTGGCGGGAGTTTTGTCAAAACCGCCCCCAAGAATTGAGAGGTGGATGTTGGCCCTCATGGAATACGGTGTGCGGCTAATATACAGACCGGGAACCAACAACCCAGGGGACTATCTGTCGCGCCATCCCAACAAGGAGAGTGCCGAATTGGAGAGCGGTGAAGAGGACTGCCAAGGTTTTCTCTGTCAAGTAGTGTAAGGAGCACTGCCAATGGCTCTCTCGAGACTGGCAATAGCGACGGAGTCCTCCAACGATGAGGTCTTTGGCATTATCAAAGCCGCGGTGAAGAGCGGAGATTGGAGGGAAGTGCTGCGCAATAACTCACGGCGCCATGAGGAGGCACGGAGGGACCTGCAAGCACTCTGGCGAGTTAGAGACGAGCTATCCGTCTCTGATGATGGACTACTCCTCAGAGGGCGACAAATTGTCATACCACAGGCGCTAAGGAAATGGGTGTTGGAACTGGCGCACATTGGTCATCAAGGGGTCGTCAAGACCAAGGCGAGGTTAAGGCCCAAGGTCTGGTTTCCAGAGTTGGAGGGTGAGGTTGAAAATTTCGTGAGAAGATGCCTGTCCTGCCAAGCGGCAACCCCAGGAGACAAGGCCCCACCAATATGCTCGATGGAGCGCAGCACGAGCCATGGGGGACTGTTCACGTGGATTTTGGCTCGACTGGTCGAGGCATGTACTTCCTGGTGGCCGTCGACCAGTGGTCGAGATATCCTGAGGTAGAGGTGGTGGAGTCGACTGCAATGGGGTTCACCACAAGTGCGTTGGACAAAATGTTTGCAACGCATGGCTTCCCGGACATACTGTGTTCAGACAATGGACCCCCATTCACTGGCAGCCAGTTTGCCCAATTCCTCTGAGAAAGAGGGATACATCACCGCCGGGTGTCTCCACTATGGCCACAAGCTAATGGAGAGGCCGAAAGAATGATGCGGACGCTCAACAAGGTACTAAGGATTTCAGCCAGTGGGGGGTGAAGACCTGCTGACGAAGCTCGTGGAATTCCTGCGAGAATATCGAGCAACGCCCCATCAGTCCACGGGGGTTGCTCCCGCCGAGGCGCTGTTTGGGCAGTGCCCGAGGGGAATGTTACCGGAAGTGGAGGGCCCAGGGCCCGGGGTCATTGATGACGGGAAGGTTCAAGAAGAACAGGTGCTGCGCAACAAGAAGGAAAGTGAGAGGAGGGGTTTGCGAGAAACGAAAATGCAAGTTGGAGATTCGGTGCTGGTTCGGAACCGGCACCCGGAAGGCAAATTGTCTCTACCTTTTGAACCTCGCCCCTGGAAGGTAACGCATGTGAAAGGGACAATGGTGACGGCAGAGTGCGAGCGTGGCACCGTCACCCGCAACCGGTCCTTCTTCGAGAAAGTGGACACGCCGGATGAAGCCCAGACCCCGGGTGAGACATTAAGTCCAGAAAGGAGCCCCAGAGCGCAAGAGGACGTGCCATCGAGCGAGAGCACTCCCACTGGAGACGGTGACCCCCCTGCCGACGGTCACGCCCTGGTATCCCGTCCGCCGGGACCGCAAGCCACCGGTTCGTCACAAGGACTACGTCCTGGACTCAGGGGACTAAGCCTATTGCAAGAGAGGCCGTTCCAGTTTGGTGAGACAACGTGTTCATGTTTACAAGTTCAGGGGAGCCTGCGCACCCTGAGTGTTATAATGTTTGTCGTTAAAGAAAAAAAGGGATGTGACGTCCCAGTTAGCTTGTGCGCGCATGCGCGAACCTTGTTTCGGGCCCGCGCATGCGCAGGTTAAATAAACTGCGTACCACGGCAGTTGCCGCCGGGACGCGTAACTAGCACCAGCGCGTCCCGTGTCTCCGTCGATGTATGTGTGTGCAGGCCTGCTGTGAGTGCGTGTGGGCCACCCGAGGCACGGGTGGGCGCCCTCAACATAACATACTGGAGCACGCCAGATGGGTAGAATGTGCTCTGGAAGAGAACACCCAAACCAAAGATGCACAAACTCAGGAGGTGAGTCTACTGCAACAGAAATCATCTCATTATTCTCAATCCATGCAGGAATCCCATAGAGACAATGAGGCTCTCTGTAAAAAGAATGATGGGCTCCACAAAAAAGTGGCAGCGCAAGAGCGGGTCATAGAGGCCAGTAAACCTTGATAGCAGAGCAAAAGGATCTTTGCTTATTATCATGAAGTGGGGGCTGAGAAGAGAAAGTAGCAAGGTTGGAGAAAGAGGGTGCTAGATTTATTCCTAACTGGAGGGACCCTGAACAGGTAGAGAGGGACAGGGCAACCCCTGATCATAGCTTAAGGACCTCTGTACTAAGGGACTCAAACCCATTTAACACTTTGTACACTGCTGACTTCATGGCTGCCGGTTCACATGAGCCGGAAACCATGAGGCCATCAGAATTTAATAGACCAAGCATGATGGAACTGAGAGGTCAGCGCCCCCCAGAAAGTGATGTACGGGAGTCCCTGTAGAGATACCCAAAAATAAAGGCTTATGTCTCTGACAGGGAAGTCTCCTATGAGGGGAGAGTCTGGGAATTAGATCCACAGAAATACCTCTTTCCAGGGGACCAGTTGGTTCAATTTGATGAAAAACCAAATGAAATAAGGCCCAAAAAGAGCATCCTGAAGACATGAAGACCTCTACCTCTGCCAACCCTGGGAGCAGGGAAGATTCAGAAGACTACTCTCCTGAGCACCACAGGAATAGAGAAACTAGGCCCCACCATTCTGCGAGCCCTCTCAAGCTCACAGAATCAGGGAGTGTCTACACGATCATGAAGGGACCTCAAGTAGTAGTGCCTCTGAGGGCGAGTGGACTCGGGTGACTAAGCCAAAGAATGCAAACAAACTCAAGAGAATTATGATAAAAGACCCCATTAGGCAGATTAAGGCCATTAGGAGTTTCAGAACCCAATACCATATAAACGCAAAATATTCTGTTTGGGAACACTTGGAACTCTATGAGCAGATGATGGACACTTTTCATCTGAAAGACAACCAGAACTGCATAGAGTATGTAAAATGGACCTTCTCCCCTGAGTATCCAGCTTCTTTGCCGGACTGGAGGACCAGAACCATTCAAGATGGTCCACCTACAGGGTGGCCATCTTGAAACACTTTTCCACCCAAAGAAACCCCCAAGAGGCTCGCAAAGCGGCCTACAATCTGCAGTGCGGGGAAGATCAGGCCCCACGAGAATTTGTGCAGGAGTTCAAACACACCTTTGCACAGACCACTAGGAGGGTGCGCACGGATAGCAGGGAGTTTATAACCACCTTCTTTCATGCATGCCCCAAGTATATCATGACCCAGCTGGTGAGGGATTTCCATGACAAAAGATCACTGGACTGGGTCATAGAGCAGGCGACCCACATTTATGAGGTCCAGAAACCTGCAGAAAATAAAAATCTGAACAAAAACCCCAAACCAGCCAAGACCCCTGTTGTTGCTAAGGGGTGGCGGAGGTGAAGGTTGCCCCCATTTTAGACCTAGATATGGGGGACCTAAAAATATACCTGCAAAAAATCAGCCAAATCAAAGACCCAGAAGGCCTTCAGGCCAATCACAAACTGGTGGCAGTCAGGGAGGTAATCCCACAAATGGGACCCCTAACTCCCCTGATTATATCAGTCCCAGATACAAGGGTAACCAACCAATCCTGGGGTATGTATGGACTCAACCATCCCAAGGAGGGGGATACAAACAGGAAAGTACTGCCCCGGGAAACTTCCCTCCTAACATCCCCAGGAGGGCATTAATTCCCCAAATGCTGGGTTAAGTTTCTTCCACCGATACTCACAAAACCCCAACCTGCAGGACAACCCTCCTTTCATTCCCCGAATTCAGGAACCCAGACAACCCAATCCAGGAGAGGGGAGGCCAAGGGTGGAGGGTTACCAAAATTCACCATATCGAGGGTTCTACGGGAGAAGGGACAGTTACCCTTCCCGTAATCCACCTAGAGTTGTTCAGAGACCCCCGTACTAGCCGGAACGGGTGTCCCAACTGGAGCGCCAGGTCCAAAACCTTACCCAGGATCTGGGTTGCATGTTGAGGGCTCAACAGAACCCTCAGATAAACATGGCGGCTCAGAACCCCACAAACCAAGGGTCTGGTACCCCAGAACAATGACAGGGCGAGAACCCTGACAAATCACCGGTTCCAGAAGAGGAGGCACAGGGGGAAAGGGAGTGTAAAGTCCTAGAGGAAGCTTCCTTCCTTACTTGTGAAAAGGCCCTGGACACCCAGGAACCGAAAACAAAAAGCTCATGCCCCGAAAATCTGCAACCCAATGGACAGAGGGTGGGTAGGAGAAATAAAGAACTCAGAAAGGCCCACTTTGTGGAGGAAGTTAGTGTCCTCCAATTTAAAGAGGAAGAAGCCTTAGAGGGTTCTGGGAAAAAGATCTTCTCCTTCAGGAACGGGGGGACGCCTCCCAAAGAAAAATGGGTCCCAAGAGATCTAAATGAAGACTGGGTGGGTGTGGGGACTAAGTAAGAATCGCCCATCCTTGAACCCCCGAATGAGCATTCAGGAAACCCAATAGTAACAGAGGGATCCCAAACCTCACAAACCAATTCTGTTGACTGCCTCTAAAAAGGGGGGGGGGCAGCCCAGAATCAGAAAAAGGGGACCCTGAAACTCCCCAAATATCTGAATGCAAAATATTTCTTTCAGATCCCCAAACTCCCAAACAGAATTATGCCTAAACTACCCCTGTGTCAGAGTCAAAAATCAGGAAATTGACCACCCAGTTTGCCCAAAATGCACATTATCTTTGCCCCCTTGAGGAGAAGGAGGGTAGATTTTATGCCCGAGTCCAAGTGCAAGGGCAATGTACATTTTCGGCACTGGTGGACACTGGATCCGAACCCACACTTCTGTCAAAAAGGACCTTTGATCAGATAAATTCAGGATGGGGGGAGAGATACCAGATCCCTCTCACCCCCTTCCTGGACAACCCCAGAACTTCAACGGGAATGAAACTCCTGTCAAGGGGACTGCTGATTTGGAAATAAAAATTGGGCGACAATAAGTGAAACACCCGGCCATAGTCGTGACTCCAGGGGGCACACCCTGTCTACTGGGAAATGACATGATGCGCAGGGAGTCCCTCCTAATAGACTGGGTGAACAAGGTCCTCTGGACTCAGACTAGTGGGCCAATATAATTGAAACAGAGTGTCAACCATGTTAGTTTAAATGGCACATGCCACATGGTTGAACAAAAACCTGATCCTATTGAGTTTCATTTCCAGAACAATCAAATACCTGACGTGACAGTAATTGCTGTAGGACAACAAACTGGTGATGGGAACTCCTCTCCATTCCTGAAAATTAACCTTCCTTCCAGTCTCAAGTGGCATTCCACACTGAAAGGAAATACTTTGAAATGTTATACCAATTTACAAATTCCAATTCTATAGCCAAAGGTGATGAGAAACCAGCTCGAAGTTTAGCTTATATTCAGAAAAGTAGAGAACAGTTATTCATCCCTATTCAGTTAAATGAGGGGAAGGAATCTGTTCTCACACGAGTGTGCATGAACAACGGTAAGAGCTTCATCAGCGAAGCCATGTTCCGAAAGCTCCCAAAAGATCCAGCCTTTCCCACATTTAAATTGATCAATACGTGGGAAATGGGCCTGGAACCTCCCAATTCCAAACATCTCCTGCCTAGCAGGTGTATGCTCAAAATTTCTATAGGAAACAAAAGCATAGTACATAACCATTGGGTCGTGCGAGATGTCCCTGCTGCAATTTATTTAGGCAGTGTCATTCTCAATCGTTTCGCCATTAATTTGGACCTGGTCAATTACAAAGCCTGGTCCTGACTAGGTGTTAGGCAGAATTATATGCAGTACCCTTTGGGAACACCACACACAATTAAGACTACAAGTGACAGTACACATTCACCTTTGGTACAAGCCTGTACTACACAGTAAAGTGGTAGCGATGGCTGAGCAGCCAGACTTATCTCAAGAGCAAGTGAGCAGTATCAATAGTTAAACAAAGGACAGCAATTACTATGATTCAAACAAACACCGACTCAAGGTTTCTGAGTAAAAGAATATACATTTATTTACAGATCGGTTATAAAACATTTCACTAAACTAAAGCAGTTGAAAATTCACACTCATAATACACTACACCACCACCAATATATTCTGGACAAGTTAGGCTCAAAATGAAGTATGAGCAAAATGGCACTGCAGCAATTTAAAGGGGAGGGAAAAACAAAGTTAGGAAAAAATAGAGCAGCACCAACAGGTAAGTAAGCAGGGTAATCTAGAAAGAGGAACTACAGTGATGGAATCAAATCAAAAAGGCGTAGGGTCAAAGTCAATAGGACAAAAGTCTTTTGCTCAAGATCACACAGTTCAGGGTAGTTTGCGGTTAGGTCTTTGCCAAAAGTTCCTGACGAAGTTGGTCGGCAGAAAAGTTACTTTAAAGAGTAGAGAAAGACAAGCCCTCAGATTGCCGAAAGGTTTCACACACCTTCACTGCGGCTGGACGAAACGAACAACCAGATCTGCACAGTACCTTTAAATAGAGAAGAAGCTGTAGCTGAAGCGGACGTTCCTGGCAGGTCCTGCAGGCTCATGGTTCCTGAAGCGACTGTCGGACTGACATGAAGTTGGAAGACTGGAGGGTCCTGTACTGCCCAGGGAAGAAACCAGCAGCAGAGCAAAGCAACAAATAAAAGGTACACACCATAAAACCCAAGCAGGGTCAGACTTTCCTGGCTATCCGGTTCACTGTAGCTCTGTACAGCAAATTCAACCAGAGGAGGGAGTCCTTGCTTGCAGTTTGGGCAAACTGGTTGGTCCCACCAGCTCAGGGGAAGAAGATTCCTGGTAGATCTTCTCTGTCGTTGGAGTCTGAAGATTCGGACCTGCAGCAGGGCTTCACCGGGCGGTTCAGTCATTGGAGGGGTCCTCTTCTGTCAGCTCCTCATCGGTTCTTTCATTCCAGTGGTGATTCTGCCTTTCCAGACCCAGAGACCTACCTGCTTTTTATGCAGTTTTCCCCCATTCACACAGCCTGGTTGTCAATCACACAGCAGGGTGGCTGTCCCGCCGGGACAGTCACCCAAGCCAATCAGATCAGAGTGCGACATTGGTCTCCAAGGAGACCCTGTGCAGGGAGTCCTAAACCCCTCCCTCACATCCTGTCCCCCCCAGATATACAGGCGCCTAAGAAGGGCTTCTGTGTAGAAGCTCACGAAAAGATGGTGAACAAAGGAACCAAACCTGGTTTGGCATGCAGAGAAAAACACGAGAAAGACTTTTACAAAAAAAAATGGCGAATAAACCCAGCTGGAACCGTATAAAAACGTATATGGTCTAGCGGGTTTAAGTTCGAGGCTACCAAGATAGCCTAAAGCAATACCAAGGTTATTTAAGATAACCGCGGTAGGAAAAATAGGGTCGGTACCACTGCCACCAGCCAAGTCTTAATGAAAAGGGAGCGAAACAATGCTCCAAGAGAAAAAGAAAAAAAGGGATAAGTATTAACCCTTTCCAATACTCTATGTAAGATAGTTTGTACTGGGTCTGCGGATTTAAAAGACTAATAAAGTCAATGGCAAATTTACATGTTTCTGAGAGACAGTAGTCAGTCTCAGAAAATGGAGTCTGAGTTGGGAAGTCTAAAAGACAACCCTGTGTCACTGCACTGAAGGTGCTGTGTAACACACAGTAAAAAGATGATGCCTATGGAGTAGGTGTGGCTCCACAGTCCATGAATACAAGAAAATGTTAAATACACATAGCAAAACACATGTAAGAGTGGAAAAAAAGGCTCACACTCTTACCAGGTGAAAAAAATAAATCCTAGAAATCCAGTAAAGCTGCTGAGGGACTCCCTAACACTTGACCCCCACAGACCAAGGGACAGGAGGATTTAATCCACTCCTGGATGAATCTCTACCTCTGGTCAGTTGAAACATCGTAGAGAGACCATCAGCATTTTGGTGGTGACATCCTTCTCTGTGCTCAATGGTGAAATCAAATCTTTGCAGGCAGATTGACCATCTCAGAAGTTTTGGGTTCCCCCCTTTCATTTGCATTAATCATCTCAAGGGTTGGTGGTCTGTCTGAATCACAAAAGTAGATCCATACAACTATGGTCTAAACTTCTTCAGAGACCACACAATGGCAAAACATTCACACTCTATGGTTGCCCACCTTGTTTCTGGTTCTTTCAGTTTCCTTTTTCTTCCGATGAAGCAAATGGGGTGCTCCCTACTTTCCCCATCCATTTGACTAAGGACTGCACATATACCTGTATTGGAGGCATCTGTCTGCACAATGAAGGGTTGGTGATAATCAGGAGCTCTTAGGAC
Source organism: Ambystoma mexicanum (assembly GCF_040938575.1). Taxonomy (NCBI): domain Eukaryota; kingdom Metazoa; phylum Chordata; class Amphibia; order Caudata; family Ambystomatidae; genus Ambystoma; species Ambystoma mexicanum. The sequence goes on from NC_090932.1 coordinate 1,608,761,361, forward strand.
TGGAGCTTGATAAAGGGCTTTCTTCAGGTTTTCAAAGACTTGAGTGCACTCCTCATTCCATCTAACCTTTTTAGGGAATTTTGAAGAGGAGATCACATTCAACAGATAAGCTATGGGCCCATAGTTCTCTATGAAATTCCTGTAGTACCCAGTGCAACCTAGGAAAGCTCTCACTTGGGTTTGAGTAGTAGGAGTGGCCCCGTTTGTACAGCTTGTGCTTTGCTAGGCAATGGCCTTATTTCACCTTCTCCTACCTCATGACCAAGGTAGACCACTTTGCTCTAACCAATTTGACATTTGCTTGCCTTTATGGTCAGATGGGCCTGCTCAAGAGCCTGAAAAACATATCCTAAGTGATCAATATGATATTTCCATGTAGGTCTGAACACTGCAATGTCATCCAAAGTCCTCCATCCCATTCAGAACTTGATTGACCATTCTTTGGAATGTAGCAGGTGCATTCTTTAATCCAAAAGGCCTAACCTTAAACTGGTAGAGGCCTGCTGGGGTTGAGAATGCGTTTTTTTCCTTGGCATGCTCTGTCAGGGCTATTTGCCAATAGCCTGATGTCAGATCAAAAGTACTGAGGTACTTGGCTGAACCAAGTCTATCCACCATTTCATCTGTCCTTGGCAAAGGATGGGCATCAGTCTTAGTGACTGCATTTAGAGCTTTATAGTCCACACAGAATCTCAACTCCTTGGATCCTGCCTTTGGTACTAGAACAACTGGACTAGACCATGGACTTGTAGAGGGCTCTATAACACTCAGATCAAGCATCTTGTTGACTTCTCCTTTGATGTGGGATCTCACATGCTCTGACATTCTGTAACCTCTGCTTTTCACAGGTAGACAGTCACCAATGAGAATATCATGCTGGCCCCAAGGGGTCAAGCCTGGTGATTGTGAAATTATGGAGGCAAACTGATTTAACAGAACTTTGCACTCCTCCTGTTGTTCAGAAGTCAGTTGAGGAGAGAGATTAACTCCTTCGATTTTCCCATCCAAAGGTTGGCCTCTAAGGAGGTCAGGTAGTGTCATGATACATCGCCTATGTACCTTCTGGACTTCGTGGTCCCTGACCCATAGAGGACTGAATGCAGTGATCCTCCCAACATGGCCGCTTGATGCGGAACGCAACTTGCCAGTCTTTGCGCTCCACGCTCTACGTTCTACTAAACAGACTTGCCCCTGCAGCTCTGCACATCTCAACGCTACCGCTCACTGTAGTTGGACGTGTGTTGCCGGAGTTTGCTCGGGGCTTTCTTCTGAATCCTGTTTCCCAGTTCCTTGAAACCTCCTCCCATCCTTCCCTTCCTCAACTTAACTTGAGCTTTCCTGGATTTTTTCTGCGTTTGGGTCACGGCGTTCCGTGCCTCCGAGCTCGGACATTGTTTCTTCCTGGTTTCCGTCCTGGACATCTGAACGTATCCTGGAGTCAGATTATTACCCTCACACTGGAATCCGAAGACCAGCACACGGGTTTATACAAATCCCGGACCGTGCGAAAGAAGCCATCAAAGAAGCTCGCGAGCATACAAGAAAAACAGGTGAGAAGGGGAGAGACTTGTGACAGGTAGAGGTTCACTCTCCTCCTCCTCTTGAGCTGAAGCTAGAAGCAAAGCTCCCACTTCTGGTCTCGAGACATATGCCTTCAAACGGTTGGTGTGAAAGACTCTGAGAGACTCCTTAGGTATGCCTAAGTCCACCAAATAGTTCACCACTCCAAGTCTGCCCACAACCTTGAAGGGTCCTTTCCATTTGTCCTGCAAGGCCCTCTGCCTTGTTGGCACCATAACTAATACAAGCTGGTCTTGAGTAAACTCAACCATGCTGGCCTTCTGGTTATGCCAATGTTTGACCAGAGCCTGACCTGCTTTTAAGTCATCAGTAGCTTCTGCCATCATGTGTGACATTTTCCTCCGGAGACCTATCACATAGTCAGTCACTTTGACTGGCTTGGGGGAAGGAGCACTCTCCAACCCCTCCTTAATCAGGGCCAATGGACCTCTGACTGGATGGCCATAGAGAGGTTCAAAGGGACTGTATCCAATTCCCTCCTGAGGGACTTCTCTATAAGCAAAGAGAAGGAATGGCAGTAGAAGGTCCCACTTTCTTTTAAGAGGTTCCTCTAAAGCACCTATCATGCTCTTCATAGTACGATTAAATCTCTCTACCAGTCCATTGGTTTGTGGATGGTAGGCTGTAGAGAACTTGTAAGTGACACCACAGTTTTTCCACATGGCTTGCATGTAGTGGGACATAAAATTGGATCCCCTGTCAGACATCACTTCCTTAGGAAACCCTACTCTGGTAAAAATACCAAGTAGAGCCTTAGCCACATCCTGAGCCGTAACAGTTCTCATAGGTATGGCTTCTGGGTATGTTGTAGCATGGTCTACTACAACCAGGATAAACTTGTTCCCTGAAGATGTGGGAGGGCCAAGGGGACCAATAATGTCGATGCCCGCCCTCTCAAAAGGAACTCCCACCACTGGGAGAGGCACCAGGGGTGCCATATTCTTGGCTGCACTCTTGACATAGGTTTGGCAAGTGTGACAGCTCCTACATAATCTTTCAACTTCTGAACCCATCTTAGGCCAGTAGAAGTATAAGGAGAGCCTTTCCTTGGTCTTTTTGAAACTCAAATGACCAGCCAATGTTATCTCATGGGCCAACTGTAGGAACTGGAGTCTGTTGGCAAGGGGCACTACAATTCTTTTGCAGTTCCCATGAATATACTCAGTTGGTTCACTGTAGAAGCGGCCATCTTCCCAGCTTAACCTTTGCTTTCCAACTTCTTGCTCATCAAGTTGGTAGTAGCCTGTTGTCGATGACCCTCGAGAGTAGGACACTCTCTTTGTCCTCTGCTGAAGTCTGCCCTGTTGAGTCCACCTTCTGGCATTAAAGATTGCAGCTCACAATGCTCAACAGGGTCCAGATCTCCAACCAAAACAGTGTCTTCTTCCAGATCTGACTCTTCAGAAACTGGCTCAACCACACATGGTGGTACCTCACAATCTGCCTCAGCAGGCGGAGGGGTCACAGGTGTGACTTTGGACAACCTTGGGAATGTCCTTGTTGGTAATACAGGGGTGCTATCTGACTTTTTCCTTGAGGTCTTGGGTTTCCCCTTTGCCTCTTTCTTTCCAGAAATGGCGGTGAGCACTCCTGTGGAGTGGGAGTGATAGTTTCCTCTATCAACTACTCTGGAGAGCCCTGTCATGATCTCTGCTTCCAAAAGGCCAGGACTTACCCAACTCCCTTGGAAGCAGACCCATAACCCAGGTTCCGAGTGCCAGCCAGTCCCAATTGGGACCTTTTGGACCCTGTCCTGGCGCCAGTGGCGCCAGGCTCATAAATATGCCCAGTCCCAGTGCTGCAAGCGCCGGGCTCATAATGCTTGGGTGGACTTACCTGCAGCAGACCATGCTGCTTACTTACCTGCCAGTTGAACCCCTGATCCTCTTCTGTTTGGGACTACTTTTCCTGTTGGGTGGGGCAGGAGCCACTCCCTAGGTTCAGAACACTGGAACTCTTCTGGAAAGCAGGAACTCTTTTCTTACCTAGGCGTGGCTGTGGAAGGAGACACCTAAGCACTACAGGAGGCTATTTAAACCACACCCGATGGATGAATCTTGCTTTGCGTTATTCTGCATCCTCTGCAGCAGAACGCTCATCGTGTCTTCTGCATCTGATCCTGGGCCTAAAGGAAAAAGGCTTACCATCCTGAATCCAGTCTTCAGCAACATCTATAAAGACAAGAACGAACAGGTTAGCACTACGGTCTTCAGTGACAGCACATCTCTTACCTGGTCCATCGGCTGTCATCAACGCCTCGCGCAGCATTCCTGCATCTGAAAGACAAAGGCTTACCTACTCTTCACGCGCTCCGGAGGTCATCGCTCTGCATTCCGGCATCTGAAAGACAAAAGCTTACCAACTCTTCGCGCGCTCCGGAGGCCTTCGGCGCTGCATCCCGCATCTGTAAGACAAAAGAAGGTGTGTTTAAAGACATTGGGTAACGTTAAATACTCACGTGCCATTACTCCATCCACGCCGAACTCAGTGGGCATTCCGGCATCCTTCAGCAGCTCCGAACTGGTACCTGCAAAATAAAAGGACAGTTAGTGCGCATCGTGAAGCAAGCAACAAGCGCTTACTTACGCGCTTCCAGGCGCTTCTATTCCACATACGGGTCCATCCTCAACTCACTTCAGCCAGTCAACCGCCATCGCCGGAACCCTGCAAAATAAGAGACAGCATTACAAAAGACTTTTAAAGACATTTGAAATACTCGGAACTCACCGTTCGTGAAGTAAACGACGGACAGCAGTCCTCTGAAGTCAAGAGGCCTGCGCTACCTATCCAGTGAAGAAACTGGTTACAGCACCCTGCCCCGAGGCAGATGGAGAGCTCGGCGTTCACTTACCTAAGGTGAGAGCGTTAACCTTTGGGGTTCTACAGGAGAGGAGAAAAGGAAAGAGATAGGAACACCCGAATAACCCCAGTTCATTAATCCCATATTTTCTATCTGCAGACATCTTACTCTTCGAGTCAGGCATACAGTGCACAGAGGTCCAGCCCAAAGAGCCAACCGGGTGCTACACATCACTTTTGAAGATACGGTAGTCGCCCAGTCAAGACCGGCGCCTCTGCGAGAATCAGGTGAGCGTTACAGAACGCAAAGCCAACCGCAAAACTCTCGCCCAGGCGCTATGGAAACCTTGGATACCGACCACCTAGCCCGGTTACTTGGGGAACTAAGGGCAGACGTGCATGCAGCTCGTCAGGAAACGAATGCTCTAAGAAGGGAACTAATTATTTCCAAGGAGTGAACAGACGATCTTGCTAGACAATTGCTACAGTCACAAGCCGGACAGACCCCGTTACCCGCATCAGGGGCAAATCTTCCTTCAACATCCCCTATGAATCCAGTGCAGATCAACCTACCTGGGAATGTACCTCTGGCTCCGCCCGAACGATTTTCTGGTGACCCAAAGAGGTTTGCAGTATTTATCAATCAGTGCCGGTTGCATTTTTTATGCCGGCCAGCAGCCTTTCCAACTGATCAAGCTAAAGTAGCTTTTGTGCTTTCGTACCTTAGTGGCAATGCGGCAGACTGGTCGATCCCTCTAGTTAATCAAGATGATCCGGTTCTCCATGATTTTCAAGCCTTTCAGCTTAGTATGGAAAAACTGTTCGCAAGACATTCACAGGGGCAGGCCTTGGACAATGAGCTTCTTTCGTTGCGACAGGGTAATCAAGACCTTTTGGCTTATATTGCATCTTTCAACAGACTAATAGTGGAAACTCAATGGCCTGAGGACAAAAGGATTACACTGTTTTATAGAGGTCTACTTGGAGAGCTCAAAGACGTTTTAGCCCAAGTAGTGAATCCCCCACAAGACTGTTCGGACTATATAGACTTAGTCGTTCAAATAGATCACAGACTGCAGAACAGGAAGGCCGATCTTTCCAAGTTTGATGCTCGAGTATTTTCCAAACCACCAACTCCTTCCAAAGGAGTAGACTCCAGGGAACCCATGCAAATAGGGGGCCTGAAAGGACCACTAACACAAAAGGAGCGGGAAAGGAGAAAACAGTTGCAATTATGCCTCTATTGCGGAAACTCAGGGCACTTTCTTCGAGACTGTCCGGTGAAACCAGCCAAGAAGGCGGTAGGAGCTGCAGTTACCAAGGTCACAAACTCTGAGCAGGGAAACGACCTCGCCCGACAAGAATAGAGGTCCTCTTGCCGAGCGTTAAAACCAGTTCCGTGACCTCGCATTTCGTGATACGTATGGTCCTCATTAGCCCTGATCATCCGGATCGATTACATGCGATTGAAGCTTACGTCGACAGCGGTGCCATCGGCAATTATGTGGATCATGAAATGGTTTTGAGGATGAATCTAACTCTTTGTCCCAAGGCTGTAAAGGACGTCATTACTATGGTGGATGGTACGGAGATAGCCTCCAGACCAGTAACGCATACCACTCAAGAAGTGACGCTAGTAAGTCAAGATGGACACCATGAGAAGATCGTGTTCGATGTGATCAAGGCCCCTTAGTTCCAGATTATTCTAGGGATACCTTGGTTAGAGAAACACAATCCTCGGATCGATTGGCGAGCAAGAACGGTTCAGTTCCCAGAATGTGTCTCTACTTGTCACCCTCCACCTGGTGTTGCTCTAGCAGCAATTTCTTCGGAGACTCCCCAGTTACCTCCCGAATACCTAGAATTCCAAGATGTTTTCCGGAAGGATCAGGCTAACTCTCTACCTCCTCATAGGTCCTATGACTGCCAGATAGACCTGATACCTGGATCTACTCCTCCGTGTAGCAGAATTTATGCCCTCACCGAGCCTGAGAACCTTCACCTCCGACAATACCTGGATCAATACCTAGCAAATGGGTTTATTCGTCCTTCTAAGTCCCCTGCTTCTTCAGCTTTGTTCTTCGTTCCAAAAAAAGAAGGGGACCTTAGAACTTGTATAGATTACCGCGCCCTGAACCAGATCACCGTTAAGAATAGATATCCGTTACCTTTAATCCCTGAACTCCTGGACCAAGTCAAAAGAGCATGCATATATACAAAGCTGGATCTTAGAGGAGCCTACCACTTGGTACGAGTAAAAGAGGGCGATGAATGGAAGACGGCCTTCCGCACCAAGTATGGGCTATTTGAATATCAGGTCATGCCCTTCGGACTTTGCAATGCCCCGGCCGCCTTTCAATATTTTATGAACGATGTCCTCAGAGAACTCATAGATGTATGTGTTGTCGTTTACATTGACGACATCCTCGTTTATTCTTCATCGGAATCTGAACATCGGAAACATGTGAAAATGGTCCTCGAGAGGTTGCATCAACACAGACTTTTCGCTAAGTTGGAAAAATGTGTTTTCAACGTGACTGAAGTTGAATTCTTGGGATTCATATTATCACCTAGCGGAGTGCGTATGGATTCAAGGAAGGTCGATGCAATTCTCAAATGGCCATCACCATCCTCCGTAAAAGGGGTTCAAAGCATGTTAGGCTTCGCCAACTTTTACCGCAGGTTTATCCCCGAATTCTCTCGAATAGTCCAGCCCATCACCGCCTTGTTAAAGAAAAACAAACGTTTTGAATGGTCTACCGAGGCGGAACAAGCTTTCCAGAATTTGAAGACAAAATTTATCTCTGCACCAATTCTAAAACATCCTCGCCCCGAACTCCCCTACATCGTTGAAACTGATGCTTCGAGCCTTGCCATGGGGGCAGTTCTATCACAGAAGGACCCAGTAACCAATCAGTTACATCCCGTGGCATTCTGGTCTCGCAAATTCTCGCCTCCTGAGATCAATTACACTATTACTGATAAGGAACTTCTGGCTATCAAGTCTGCCTTTAAGGCGTGGCGGCATTATCTTCTGGGGGCCCGACACACCGTTACTGTGATTACGGATCACCGAAACCTGCAATATTTGAAAACCGCAAAAGGCCAATCCTCTAGACAACTCCGTTGGGCACTATTCTTTGCCGAGTTTGACTTCATAATTACCTATCGACCTGGTACAAAAAACGGTAAAGCTGATGCCCTTTCTCGGATGGGAGTGGAGGAACACTTGACCAACCCTAAACCTGTACCTATCATTCCCGAACAAAGAATTCTGGGTGTAATAACCACACAATCCATAGAGGAAGTTAAGGATAAAGCCAGGCAACTTGTAACTCCAGCAGACATACAGAATTGGCATCTGCAGGGAAAGGACTTTGCAGTAAAGGACAACTTATTGTATTTCCAAGAATGATTATACCTGCCCAGCACAGATTTACAGAAAAAGGTGATCTCTTGTTATCACGAGTCTCTAATGGAAGGACATCCCGGTATGGCCAAAACCTCAGAAAAGATCAAGCGCTACTTCTGGTGGCCGTCTTGGAAAAAAGATATCAGAGACTTTATAATGTCCTGTGGAGTATGCGCCCAAAACAAGAGTCAAAAGGAAAGACCAGCCGGCCTCTTACGCCCTATTGACATCCCACCTCGCCCTTGGCATACGCTTTCTATGGACTTCATCACCGACCTACCTCCATGCTCCGGATACAATACGATCCTGGTAATCGTGGACTTATTCTCCAAGATGGCGCATTTCATTCCACTCAAAGGCTTGCCAACAGCAACAACTCTGGCCCGAGAATTTCTCGAAAACATCGTCCGACTGCACGGTTTTCCTTCAGTGCTAATTTCGGATCGAGGTAGTCAATTTATTTCTCATTTTTGGCGAAGTTGTTGTCGGTCGGCTCAAATTGATGTGAGATTATCGACCAGTCACCACCCTCAAACCGACGGACAAACCGAGAGGACCAATCAAACTCTGGAACAGTATTTACGCTGCATGCTGCAACAAACTGAAAAAACTTGGAAAGATATCCTTTGGATAGCCGAATATGCCTATAACAACTCTGTCCACTCAGGAACTGGGAAAACCCAGTTTTTTCTTTTATACGGCTGTCACCCTCGAACCTCAGAGTTGGATCCACCCCAAGATCTTGGAACACCAGCAGTAGACTACCTGCACTCTACAATCACCCAAGCTTTTAAGGAAGCCGTTTCTCACCTTCAAAGGGCTAAGGAACAATACAAGAAAGGAGCAGATCAACATCGGAAGGAAGCCCCCCAATATCAAGTAGGAGATCAAGTCTGGTTATCCACCAAATATCTACCTCTAAAAGGACCACGCACATTCAACCCAAGATACCTTGGTCCCTATTCCATCACTACCATAGTAAACCCAGTAGCGGTCAAGTTGGACTTGCCCCCTCACATGAAGATACATCCGGTCTTCCACGTCTCTCTTTTAAAACCCGTGCAACCTCAAACCCGACTAACTAAATCCCCAAAACCTATCCTAGTTGATGGAGAACTCGAGTTTGAAGTCAAAAGCATCCTGGACTCCAAGATCTCCAAATCTAAGCTATTTTACCTAATTGACTGGAAAGGCTACGGCCCTCAAGAAAGATCCTGGGAACCTGCAGAATATGTCCACGCTCCTCGTCGAATCAAAAGATTTCATCAAACATTTCCTGACAAGCCAAAACCCCCGGGGAAGCCCGGTTTGGGAGGGGCCTTGAGGGGGGGTACTGTCATGATCTCTGCTTCCAAAAGGCCAGGACTTACCCAACTCCCTTGGAAGCAGACCCATAACCCAGGTTCCGAGTGCCAGCCAGTCCCAAATGGGACCTTTTGGACCCTGTCCTGGCGCCAGTGGCGCCAGGCTCATAAATATGCCCAGTCCCAGCGGTGCAAGCGCCGGGCTCATAATGCTTGGGTGGACTTACCTGCAGCAGACCATGCTGCTTACTTACCTGCCAGTTGAACCCCTGATCCTCTTCTGTTTGGGACTACTTTTCCTGTTGGGTGGGGCAGGAGCCACTCCCTAGGTTCAGAACACTGGAACTCTTCTGGAAAGCAGGAACTCTTTTCTTACCTAGGCGTGGCTGTGGAAGGAGACACCTAAGCACTACAGGAGGCTATTTAAACCACACCCGATGGATGAATCTTGCTTTGTGTTATTCTGCATCCTCTGCAGCAGAACGCTCATCGTGTCTTCTGCATCTGATCCTGGGCCTAACGGAAAAAGGCTTACCATCCTGAATCCAGTCTTCAGCAACATCTATAAAGACAAGAAAGAACAGGTTAGCACTACGGTCTTCAGTGACAGCGCATCTCTTACCTGGTCCATCGGCTGTCATCAACACCTCGCGCAGCATTCCTGCATCTGAAAGACAAAGGCTTACCTACTCTTCACGTGCTCCGGAGGACATCGCACTGCATTCCGGCATCTGAAAGACAAAAGCTTACCAACTCTTCGCACGCACCGGAGGCCTTCGGCGCTGCATCCCGCATCTGTAAGACAAAAGAAGGTGCGTTTAAAGACATTGGGTAACGTTAAATACTCACGTGCCATTACTCCATCCACGCCGAACTCAGTGGGCATTCCGGCATCCTTCAGCAGCTCCGAACTGGTACCTGCAAAATAAAAGGACAGTTAGTGCGCATCGTGAAGCAAGCAACAAGCGCTTACTTACGCGCTTCCAGGCGCTTCTATTCCGCATACGGGTCCATCCTCAACTCACTTCAGCCAGTCAACCGCCATCGCCGGAACCCTGCAAAATAAGAGACAGCATTACAAAAGACTTTTAAAGACATTTGAAATACTCGGAACTCACCGTTCGTGAAGTAAACGACGGACAGCAGTCCTCTGAAGTCAAGAGGCCTGCGCTACCTATCCAGTGAAGAAACTGGTTACAGCACCCTGCCCCGAGGCAGATGGAGAGCTCGGCGTTCACTTACCTAAGGTGAGAGCGTTAACCTTTGGGGTTCTACAGGAGAGGAGAAAAGGAAAGAGATAGGGACACCCCAATAACCCCAGTTCATTAATCCCATATTTTCTATCTGCAGACATCTTACTCTTCGAGTCAGGCATACAGTGCACAGAGGTCCAGCCCAAAGAGCCAACCGGGTGCTACACATCACTTTTGAAGATACGGTAGTCGCCCAGTCAAGACCGGCGCCTCTGCGAGAATCAGGTGAGCGTTACAAGCCCCTCAAGGTCCTCTGCCTTGCAGGACTAGTGAGCTCCTGTCTCCTCTTACTGGGAGGCCTGGGGGTACTTGACACAACTCCAAGAGTTTTCAGGTCATTACCCAACAGGACTCTCCCAGGCACTTCACTCTGCACACTAACAGGTATCTTGACAGTCATATCATTACACTGGATGAGAGCTGGTAACTGGGGAAGCATTTGCACAGGGCCTCCAGCTAACTTGGAAGCTTTAGCAACATCCTCGACCTTGAAAAATGATTCAAAAATGATTCATCCACCACAGTTATGTTGGATCCAGTGTCTCTGATGGCAGGGGTCCCCTGGCCATTCACAGGAACACTTTCTTTATAAGACTCTTTAGTATTATCTGGGATGGAATTATAGACATCTAAATTCCGTTGTTCCCACAAGCCCAGGGACACTAAAGAAACACTAGCTGACACTCTCATGGGTCAATCAGCCAGTAGGTGAAAGATTCCACTTGTTATAGGTACTTCTTGCTCTGGGGAGAAGGCTAAGGAGACAGTGTGGACCCCTCAAGGTTTACCCTTACATCTGGGATCCCCTTTCACATGGTCAGTTGACCCACAAACATAACATTTCCCAAATGTCTTGATGAATGGGGGTTTGTTCTGACCTCTATCTGGTTTGGGTCCAGATGGTGCACTAGCCTGATTCGGTTTCCCTTGTGGTTTATCCTTATGTTGCTGTTTGTGGCCCTCTTTTGGATTGGAGGTATTAGAATTCTCCTTGTTATCTTTCTTTGGCTGCTTTCCCTCATCCTTCTTCTGGGTTGCCCCAGAATCCTTGTGAGTAGCCCTGTTGGCAACCCACAAGTCAGCAGCCTTAGCTAACCCCTTGGTATCTATCTCCTTTGAATCAGCCAAGTGCTGTCTGACCTCAGGAGAGCAGGCATCATAAATTGACTCCAACATAACAAGATTTCTCATACCTTCATAAGTGTTCATTCTGTAACACTTAACCCAACCATCTAAGTTTTTCAAACATTCACATACCCAGGGAGCCCAAGGGGTACCATCATGCTTTTTGAGGGTCCTAAACCTCTTAAGGTACTGGGAAATCTTGTAATTGAAGCTGGCGGTGTCCGGTCAAATGTTCGAAAACAAAGGGTCGAATTACCTTTTGATCGAAAGTAAAAGGATCGAAAAAAAGGAAAAAAGGATCTAATTTTTTTAATTTATTTATTTATATATATTTTTAGTTTAGAATGTAAAAAAAGTTTTTTATAATAAGAAAACACTGGGCAAGGGGGGAACCCTCCAATAAAAAAAAAATGTGATCCTTTTTTTCGGTCCTTTGACTGTCGAGAAAAAGGCATTCAACCCTTTTGTTTTCGAAACTTTGACTGTGAACCTGAGCTACCCTCACACACTCATAAACCATCCTATCCAACTCCCCCAACTCCATCATAACATCAGATGCAACAGTGGGTAGTCTAGAGAAGACCCAGCGAAGCAACTGATTCCCTGTAAGACCTTGAATCCCATTGTTATATTCCAACATTGCCAACCAATCCAAAATATCAAACTTAACCTCATACATACACACAATTTCTTTGGGCATACGGGGTCTCTTAGGACTGGAAGACCTAGAAGACTCTGGGAGAGAAGCATTTTCAAGACATAGGGCCTCATTACGACCCTGGCGGAGTGGGTTTACGCCAGCGTTATTCGCGGCGGACCCGTCCGCCCTACTACGAGTTCCCGTAGCGCCATGGAGCGTTTTCCGCCTGGTTTTTCCGGGCGGAGAAATCCATGGCGCTACGGGACCTTGTTGTTAATTACGCCACCGTATTTTACGGTGGCGTAATTAACGCCTTCCCCACTCCCATTATACCCTATGGGGCAAAAATGGGAATGGGGAAGGGTAAAATGGGGGATGGGGATTTACCGCCCCGCCAAGGTCGGAATGGGGCGGAAAATCCGCCAACCCCCATGGCGCTATCGGCAGCTTTCCGCCGTGCTCCATGGTGCATTTTGCACCGCGATTTCCGCCAGGGTCGTAATGAGGCCCATAATCTTTTAATTTCTAGTTCATGATTCAACTCCATGTCTCTGAGCTTAAGTTCTTAGTGCTTTTGTTCAGTTTGAGCATTTAAACGTTTGAATTACAATTCAAGCTTCATCTTTTCTAGAGCAATGAATTCAGGACTGAGTGTAGGACCTGGTGGGGTCCCAGTGGACAAAGGTTGAGGTTGTTGAGCAGGTAAGGGAGCAGTGAGGCTTTCATTATGAGACACATCTACTTCCTCTAACTCATCAATAATAGACACATTATCATCCTCATTATTTTCCACATTTACTGGAGGGGCAGGTATTTCAGACCTACCCTCCAGACTTTGTTTCTTTAACAACTTTTCAATCAATTCAGACTTTTTGCTTTTGGCATAGAGATTCCTTTCTCTACACAGATTTTTTAGATAATCCACAGTGTAACTAAGGAGGGTCTCCTGACTGTAGCTTTCCATATCAGACATGATTAATATTGCTTTTTAGTGATGTTTAGCCTTGTGGTTAGTTGATCCAAGGTAATAGCAGCACTCTTAGTGTAATTACTATACTTGATCCTCACCACTGTACACCAGTGTTAGGCAGAATTATATGCAGTACCCTTTGGGAAAACCACACACAATTAAGACTACAAGTGACAGTGCAAATTCACCTTTGGTACACGCCTGCACTACACAGTAAAGTGGTAGTGATGGCTGAGTAGCCAGACTTATCTCAAGAGCAAGTGAGGAGTATCAATAGTTACAGAAAGGACTGCAATTACTATGATTCAAACAAACACTGACTCAAGGTTTCTGAGTAAAAGAATATACATTTATTTACACATCAGTTATAAACATTTCACTAAAGTAAAGCAGTTGCAAAATCACACTCTTAATACACTACACCACACCCAATAGATTCTGGACAAGTTAGGCTCAAAATGAAGTATGTGCAAAATGGCACTGCAGCAATTTAAAAGAGATGGAAAGACAAAGTTAGTAAAAAATAGAGCAGCACCAACAGGTAAGGAAGCAGGGCAATCTAGACAGAGGAACTACAGTGATGGAATCAAATTAAAAAGGCTTATTGCCAAAGTCAATAGGACAAAAGTCTTTTGCTCAAGATCGCACATTTCAGAGTAGTTCGCGGTTAGGTCTGTGCCAAGAGTTCCTAATGAAGTTGGTCAGCAGAAAAGTTAGTTTAAAGAGTAGAGAAGGACAAGCCCTCGGATGGGTGAAAGATTTCACACATCTTCACTGCGGCTGGACGAAACGAGCAACCGGATTTTCACAGTACCTTTAAATGGAGAAGAAGCTATAGCTGAGGCGGACGTTCCCGGCAGGTCCTGCAGGCTCAAGGTTCCTGAAGTGACTGTCGGACTGACATGAAGTAGGAAGACTGGAGGGTCCTGCACTGCCCAGGGAAGAAACCAGCAGCAGAGCAAAGCAACAAAAAAAAGGTGCACTCCTTAAAACCCAAGATGGGTCCGACTTTCCTGGCTATCCAGTTCACTGTAGCTCTGTACAGCAAATTCGACCAGATGAGGGAGTACTGGCTTGCAGTTTGGGCAAACTGGTTGGTCCCACCAGCTCAGGGGAAGAAGATTCCTGGTAGATCTTCTCTGTCATTGGAGTCTGAAGATTCAGACCCGCTGCAGGGCTTCACCGGGCAGTACAGTCATGGTAGGTGTCCTCTTCTGTCAGCTCCTCGTCGGTTATTTCGTTCCAGTGGCGACTCTGCCTTCCATACCCAGAGACCTGCTTTTTATGCAGTTTTCCCCCATTCACACAGGCTGGCTGTCAATCACACAGCACCGCCGGGACAGTCACCCCAGCCAATCAGATCAGAGTGCGACATGGGTCTCCAAGGAGACCCTGTGCAGGGAGTCCTAAACCCCTCCCTCTCATCCCGTACCCCCCAGACATACAGGCACCTAAGGAGGGCTTCTGCGTAGAAGCCAGCGAAAGGATGGTGAACAAAGGAACCAAACCTGGTTTGGCGCGCAGAGAAAAACACAAGAAAGACCTTTACACAAAGAAATCCTGAATAAACCCAGCCGGAACAAGTATAAAAACGTATATGGTCTAGCGAGTTTAAGTTCGAGGCTACCAAGATAGCCTAAAACAATACCAAGGTTCTTTAAGTTAACTGTGGTAGGAAAAATAGGGTAGTTACCACTGCCACCAGCCAAGTTTCATGAAAATGGAGCAAAACAATGCTCCAAGAGAAACAGACAAAAAGGGATAAGTATTAACCCTTTCCAGTACTCTATGTAAGATAATTTGTACTGGGTCTGTGGATTTAAAAGACTAATAAAGTCAATGGCAACTTTACATGTTTCTGAGCGACAGTAGTCAGTCTCAGAAAATGGAGTCTGAGTTGGGAAGTCTAAAAGACAACGCTGTGTCACTGCAGTGAAGGTGCTGTTTAACACACAGGAAAAAGATTATGCCTATGGAGTAGGTGAGGTTCCACAGTCCATGAACACAAGAAAATGTTAAATACACATAGAAAAACACATGTAAGAGTGGGAAAAAAAGTCTCACACTCTTACCAGGTGAAAAAAATAAATCCTAGAAATCCAGCAAAGCTACTTAGGGACTCAGTAGGTAAGGGAAATTAGCCATTCTGGAAAATTCACCCTAACACTACGGGGTAATCCCATGGCCTTTGATGATTCAGAAAAAGCATTTCGGTCATACCCAACTGCTGCGGTATGCATTTGTAGTTCAAATTGGAGAGGAGGTCACCATCCCACGACAGACCCGACTGTTCCCACTTGAATTAAAAATTAAAAGAGGAGAGAAACTGTAAAATCCTGATGCATACGTACACCTCAATGCCCATCTCCCATAGCAGGGGTTGGGGTTAAACCCAACACCATTAGTCAATGTAGAGCACAGCACCATTCCAATATTGATGGATAACAGCGATACTAGGAGTATAACTCTGGGTGCAGGCACCATTATTGGAATGGCGGTTGATGACCGACATTTTTCCATGGATCTAGGTAATGAACTGGTAGGACCAATTCCCAATGACTGCTTTGACAGTGATAGTGACAATGACTTACCACCAGACAGGATCTTCACCCGGCAAAGGGGGGAATTTCCTGGTGTACTGTTCCTGCCCTTACGGTGAGGAAGCAGTGACCTGTGACATCAGACAGGATAAGATGATCTTCCAGGTCCACAAGGACTGTCTCTCCTACCTGAAACCCTTTGTCCAGGTCAATACTCTAACCAGGGACCTCTCCACCCAGATGGAGGAGGCCGCTGAGATGGAAACACCGGAAGCCTTTCTAGGCTTCAGGCAAATGGTTGAGGAACGAGTCAACCTAGCGATGCCTGTGAGACTCTGGAGCAAAAGCAAAAGTTGAAACAGGTGTTTTTAGATTTTCAAGATCTATTTGCGGTGGACTCATATGACTGTGGTCACACCGAAATCCATACAACAGCAACTCCCACGGACCCTGGAATGACTCAAGTGTTTGCGAAGCAATACCGCTTGCCTCTTGTATCCATGGAGGCCCTGATGGAAATCATCAAAAACCTTGAGTCCCGTGGGATAATTTGTCCAGTCCACAGCACCTTTAATAATCCGGTGCTGGGGATTTTAAAACTGAATGTGCAGTGGAGACTATATGCCGACCTTAGGGAGCTAAATAAAGGGCTCGACATGTCCCGATGGCCTCTCCCCTACATTGACCAGGGGCTGGCCCAGATCCAGGGGTCAAAGGTATACACTGCCATTGACCTGACCAATGGGTACTGGACCGTGCCTGTCAGTAGGGAGGACCAATACAAGCTGTCCTTTACCTTCCGGGGCAGCTGTACACCTGGACCCGGACTCCCTTCGGATACATCAACTCTGGCAACAAATTTAACATCTTTGTACAAAAGGCCATGCCCGACTTGGGTGAAAGGGATAACCTGGCCTATGTCGATGATGTCCTGATAGAAAGCTCAATTGTGGAGGAACACATAGCGGAAATCCATTATGTTCTGACACATTTGAGGGTTGCCGGAGCAAAACTATCCTTCCAAAAGGCACAGTGATGCAAAACCTGTGTCAACTTCTTGGGGCATGAAATAACTCCTGAGGGTCTCTGTCCCCAGGAGAAGAGAGTGGAAGCACTCCTAAAACTGAAAGACCGCACAACTCTGCGTGAGCTGAGAAGCCTCCTTGGACTGACTAATTACATTAGGAAGTTCATTGAGGATTACGCAGAGATCACAAGACCCCTGATCCATCTGCTGAAGGGGGAGGTCAAGTGGGACTGGGGTCCAGAACAAGCTGAGGCAGTAAAGCAACTCAAAAGAAGCCTCTCATAAGCGCCTTGTCTAGCTTATCCTGTCAAAAACAAGGAGTTCTTCTTGGAGACAGGGTTCTCGAATACATGCTTGACAGCAGTATTATATCAGAAGCATGACAAAGTCAATAAAGTCATCTCCTATGCAAGCAAGACTTTATCCTCTTTGAAGGAAAAATTCAACGATTGTGAGAAAGGCACTTCTGGTAACAGTGTGGGCTTTGAAAAATTACTGCCCGTTCATCCAAGGGGGAACACATCATTGTGGAGACTCCCCACCAGCCTTTGCAATACCTCCAAAGTGACAGAATCTGGGCCGGAAATGTGAGTAATTCCAGAATTACTTCCTGGATTCTGTCAATGCAAGGCTTTCCTGTGGAGGTCAGATATGGCCAAAACAAGAAAAGTCCCCTCGTGCAAGGTCTGGCTGACTTGCATGATTGTGCCAGAGAAAACTGTCTCGAGGACGAAAGTCATAAAACCCAGGACAACATGGAGGCGTACCTGAATTCCCTGCACAAAGTCCATGAAGAAGACAAGTGCGAGGGAATGCCCACAGTTTATGTGGATGGGTGCTCCTACCATGTTGACAACAATGGGGAAAAGGAACTGGTGGCCGGCATTGGGAATGCCTGGGTAAATGATGCCCCATAACCCTCTGCTGGGTACACAATCGGTCCCTGTAGTAGTCAGGTGGCAGAGTTGGTGGCAGTTCATCGGGCCATCCTCACTGCTGTCCAACACCAACTTTTGATGATCTGGTCACCTCTAGTGGGATGACCATCTATTGGAAGAAGATCAAGGGTCATTCCAGGATAGAGGGACCAGACAAAACTGGAAATGACCTGCCGATCAGCTGGCCAAAACCAGGGATCTCCTTGAGATCGAGTACCTGTTGGGGGAAATCCGGATCACTGCAATCACTAGGTCCCAGACAAATGCTCACAATGAACTCCCAACTGCCCAATGGAGCAAGGAGACCCCAGATGCTGATTTAATCATGGCACAAAAAGGGGATCAGATTATTGGTAAATGTTATCAAAACATTGAGGACCCTGAGTACTTTCCCCTGATGGATACGGATTACATTGGGAAAGAGGACCTCAGAGTGTTGATGAAATGTCCAAAAATGTTCTGAATCCAAGACGGTTTGTTGGTAAGGAGATCCATATCTGGCTGTGACCAGTAGGTGGTCCCTACCTAATTCCGAAGCCTGATGCTAAGTCACGCCCATGATGCGGCCACATCTGGTCATCAAGGATTTCACACTACTTTAGAAATCTTGCGAGAGGTTGCATACTGGCCATACATGGGGCAGGACAATGACCAATACTTGAAGGGGAGTCTTGTGTGTGCCCAATTTCAGCCAACATCACTCACACGCTGAGCTCCCCTCCAGAAGACAGTGTCTAAGAATCTAAGAAAACACCTTCAACATGCTTTTGCGTATGCTCAGCAGAATCTAGAAAGATCTGCAGAGGGCATGAAGACTCAGCATGATCTAAAAAACGACCAAAAAGTAATACCAAGTAGGACACAGGGTCTACTTTTACAATTTCCAAAGGAACCAGACCAAAGAGCATACATTTTTACCCAGCTGGTGAGGACCAACAAATTGAGGAGCCCAGAGAGAATCAAATAGAGGAGACATCTGAAACACGAGAATAAGAAAAACAAGAACCAGAAGGGAACAGATAGAGTTTTTGGTATAATTATGTTAACAGGGAGTATTTTTCTTCATTATCAATTGTCGTCATTGAATGCTTGCGTATCCCACTGCTGTCAACCCAATTGGAGGGCAGTTAGTGGGAAATGGTAGTAATCGGTTTTTGTTCTCTTTCAACACTGTACTGGTTTCACCTTCATACCAAGGAGGACCTCCTCGGGGACCTGGAAAGTAGAAACCCAAGGAAGTCCGGGGTTGTCATTCAACACCATAAAGGAAGATCCAAGAGAAAGCTGGGGGTGTCGTTCCACGTTCCAGCCAGAGATAGCGAGAGGGTTGGGACGTTCCGCTCTCTGATGGACGAAGGACTCATACCTGACTGATCCTGCTTGACCCCATTGAGGAATCCCACTTGCCCGATTCTCCCTCAACTTGGAATCGCAGAAGAAGTCGTGGGGGGATATGTGGGATATATTGACCCACTCAACAGTATTTCCCCACATCACCAAGCTGCATGTGTGCTGAAACAGCAAAATGACTGCGTTGGCTCCTTTGAGCGCTATAGCCTCAAAACTGTGTTTTTGCAGCAACAAAAAGATGCCTGCACCTTCTTGCCAAGCACACAGGTGCAGGATGGAACAAGGGGACACACTAAGGGACCGTGTCAATGTGTTCTTACCTGTACAAAAGAAATGGAGTGAAAAGGTAGCACTGCTTTGCTGAAAGCCCAAGATGTCCACTATAAAGGAAACCTTTAACCTTTAAAATAATGCTGCTGACGTTATTTCCATCTGTTCTTCCTTAAATCACTGTGATTAATAAGGCCCTGCCATGCCCAGTATCTCCTTGTGCCTCAGCAAAACCAGGCATGATTTCTGAATGACAGGCCCAGTCAAACCAACTGTGAGAGAAATCAACAAGGAACTTCACTTTTACTTGCACTGGGAAATGCGTTCATTTCTTTACAAATGTATCAAAGATCAGTAGTTCAAAAGAGACTCCAGCTATCTGAGCCATGTCAGTTTCAATGCATCTGTGCTTCAAATAAACTACTGCCTAGAAGAAAATAACTATGGGTGTGAGGCAATATTGGTAAGTCAGATGGCAAAATCGAATTTGAAAGGAAATGCTAGCAATTTTCAACACATGTGTAAAAATTGGCTTTTTCAAAACTAAAGGAGAAAAATGCCTGTTTAAAAAGTAAACAGTTGAAAGAAAGCCTGCCATTATCTAGCAATGTGAAGGTGGTTGTGGATGGTGACAATACATAAATGGGCTATTTTATTCCACAGGTTTGTTTTAATTCAGGACCAAATATCAGAAAATAAAGGTTTTAAACCGCACTGGCTGGATTTGCAAGCTGTCAAAAACATGTTATTTCGGTTGGCAGAGTTAAAGCTTCCCCCTAGGAAGGGAGCCACACCATGAACTTCTAGGACACGGAAGTGATAATTGCAAGGTTGGAAAACCGTGACTAGCCAGGACAAAGAAACTTCACATACTAATCAGACTTCAGTCTGGGCAGGGGCCTCTTTCAATAGAAATTTTGGGACATCACATTGTGAAGTGGATAAGGGGCAATACACCTTCAATCAAGCTGAAACCCCACCTTGCTTTGAATGAAATGACAGTTGGCGGCAGCTGAAAAAGGAAAATAATGCTCCAGTGACAAAGGACTGCCATTTGCTTCCAAAGACTATTTTATAAATAAACTTCAAAGACGTTTTATCTATGCAGCAAGAATTTGTAAAAATATGAAAATGTTATAGTTTAAATATGATCTTATGGGCTTTCATTGAAGACATGGTAGAATTCACTGACACTTTGGGGACAGAAATGGCAAAGTATTGCGGATTACAAAAAAAGCATCCATGTTGCAAATGCGAATTTTTGTACATGCATCCCTTATGATCATTCACACTCATGTATAAAGTTATGGAGTTTTAGGCCGAAAAACTTCACACTGAAAATGACCAAAAAAGTATAAAAGAACAAAACAATGTCTCACAGAATGCAGGATTGGACGGCTGTGCTCTACATAAAATATGTAACCTGATTATGTTATTTATTAAGGTGCCATAACTGTACAAATGTGTACATTCTGGTATGACAGATTTTTGGCAAAAAGGTTTGTGGGAAGTCTTTTTAGATCATAAAATGCAACCGCCTTAACTGAGTAACATCCCAGGGGAGGCAACCAACATTGATTGTCCAATCCAGTTGTTTAGAAGCGGGTTTAGCTAAGCCGGCCCAGCAATATAGTCTATGATGTCACCATGCTCCATATAAAGAGTCCCTGACAAGACTCCAGAGACACACACTCTTCCTGACGATCCTGCACTGCGTTCCTGTTCCATCCATCCATCCAGATTCCAGATCCCAACTACAAGGCCAAATCATTGCCGACCCTACTCAGGGCCCACTACAAAACTCAAGCAGTGCTGATCCTATTCCCAGCAAGGCCTCAATTCTGAAAACCCACTAATCTCCCATTAAAAAGGGGAAAGCTGTGGTTTTTTTGGGAAGCATCCTGAACCAGCTTGGCTGGCTGCCCCCTAACTGCATGCATCCTGCAATCCTGCCATCCAGCTGATCTTTAGTATCCAGTGACCAGAATTGCCAGTCCAGAAGTGCCATCCGGTGACCAGAACTGCCCAGCTGTTCGCCAGGCACGCTGCCGTGTAGTGACCAGAACCTTTGACGGTCTAAAAATCGCACAATATAAAAGTGGACTGTGAGTATAATCGCCACCCCATAGAAACCCATAGCCTATCTTGTCTTGCATTTGTCCTTATTGCACTCTCTAAGCCATCCTATCCTTACCCTGATAACTTGTTGAAAATGTCAGACTCATTCCTGCAACCTTGCCATTGATTTCTAGTGCTAGCGCCATCTCTTTAGTAATTTTGTCTTGTGTAATCCTCATAGTGTATATAGACAAACAGGGTAAATTCGTGAAAAAACACAAGGAGAGACAGACAAGCTGTTATCGCCCGTGTGTAACCCTAAGCCATTAGTCCTATTTCGAGTTGGTTGAACTGGTTTCCGCTAGGGTTGGGTGCTGGGGTTGCGAGGTTGAAGTCTCAAATCAACCCTGGCTCTTACTGTGTCCGTCTTTGGTGGCCTAGCCTTAGTACTCTAGTGTAATGTAAAACTGTTCTTGTCACAACTGATTTCCCTTCCTATTTCACAGCTCCATTTTACTCAAAGCACACCTTTTTATATCTTGCATAACTCATCCAATTTACCAGCTAGAGACTTACAGGTTGATTCATGGAATTAATGTGCGCGGAAAATTTCGGCGCAAGCGTGTGAAAACGTGCGATACGCAGTGAAAGAGCGAAAATCGCAGTGCAAGTGCGAATATCGCAGGGAAACCAGCGCACATCTATTCATGGAAGTCCGTGCGCGAGTAAAATCAGGGATGTGCGCTGAAAAAGTGCGCGGCGCACACCGGCGCACAGGTCATCTAACGGCGTGCGCTAAGCCCACAGCGAAAGCGCACATAGCGCGGCGCACATACCAAAAGTAGGCGGAACATGGGGCGTAACACTCGGAATGGGGAACAACTCGTGAAAATGTGGGCGTCACGTGGAAAGTACAGGAGGCAAGTGCGCGGAACACCCACACGCTCGCCTACAACACGTATTCATGGAATCGAATAGGGCAAACCAGCGCATGGGCAAAGACGCGCACAGACCCAAACCCGTCCGCCACACGAAGGCACGAATATACAGCTCTGATGAATGTCCCATACTGTGGCCCCCTAGGACAAGTGATGTGCAAAGGGGTACGGGACAAACAGCGACACCCGCTGTGTGAAAAATTAGCTTGTGCGTGTATTTCGGGTGTGTGCGGGAAGTTTTACACACGATCGTGCCTGGAGGAGCGGGATACGTGTATTCCAGGGGTGCGCAGGAAGTTGCACACGCAATTGGCCTGGGTACGTGTAAATCTGGGGTGCGCAGGAAGTTTCACACATGATTGGCCTTGGGCAGGCGGGGTACGTGTATTTCGGGGGTGCGCGGGAAGTTTCACACGCGACAGGCCCTGTGCGAGTGGGGTACGTGTATATCTGGGGTGCAGGGGAGTCATACACGCGAATTGGCAGTGTGGGTCCTCCCAGGTGTTCCCTCTACACTCTCCATGGCCCCTGCAGGCAGCCCACACCACAGGGGACTACCCTGCACCCCTGGTCATGTCCCGCAGGCAGCCCATCCACCATGGTTATGCCCCCCAGGCAAGCCACATGTCAGCTTGCACTACTGATCACCAATGCATGACCCTCTCCACCCTCACCCCCCAGCAGTGCAGGGCACCTGCCAGCAGGCCCCCACTCATGTCCCCTTGCACACCCACCCCCCAGCACTGAGGGGCACCTGCCAGCAGGCCTCCACTCATGTCCCACTCATGTCCCCTTGCACCCCCACCCCCCACCAGTGCAGGGCACCTGCCAGCAGGCCCCCACTCATGTCCCACTCATGTCCCCTTGCACCCCCAACCCCCCAGCAGTGCAGGGCACCTGCCAGCAGGCCCCCACTCATGTCCCACTCATATCCCCTTGCACTCCCACCCCCCAGCAGTGCAAGGCACCTGCCAGCAGGCCCCCACTCGTGTCCCCTTGCACACCCACCCCCCAGCACTGAGGGGCACCTGCCAGCAGGCCCCCACTCGTGTCCCCTTGCACACCCACCCCCCAGCACTGAGGGGCACCTGCCAGCAGGCCCCCATTCATGTCCCCATGCACATCCACCCTCCAGCAGTGAGGGGCACCTGCCAGCAGGCCCCCACTCATGTCCCACTCATGTCAACTTGCACCCCCACACCCCAGCAGTGCAGGGCACCTGCCAGCAGGCCCCCACTCATGTCCCACTCATGTCCCCTTGCACCCCCACGCCCCAGCAGTGCAGGTCACCTTCCAGCAGGCCCCCACTCATGTCCCACTCATGTCCCCTTGCACCCCCACCCCCCAGCAGTGCAGGGTACCTGCCAGCAGGCCCCCACTCATGTCCCGCTCATGTCCCCTTGCACCCCCACCCCCCAGCAGTGCAGGGCACCTGCCAGCAGGCCCCACTCGTGTCCCCTTGCACACCCACCCCCCAGTACTGAGGGGCACCTGCCAGCAGGCCCCCACTCATGTCCCACTCATGTCCCCTTGCACCCCCACCCCCCAGCAGTGCAGGGCACCTGCCAGCAGGCCCCCACTCATGTCCCCTTGCACAGCCACCCCCCAGCACTGAGGGGCACCTGCCAGCAGGCCCCCACTCATGTCCCACTCATGTCCCCTTGCACCCCCAACCCCAGCAGTGCAGGGCACCTGCCAGCAGGCCCCCACTCGTGTCCCCTTGCACACCCAACCCCCAGCACTGAGGTGCACCTGCCAGCAGGCCCCCACTCATGTCCCCTTGCACACCCACCCCCCAGCACTGAGGGGCACCTGCCAGCAGGCCTCCACTCATGTCCCACTCATGTCCCCTTGCACCCCCACCCCCCACCAGTGCAGGGCACCTGCCAGCAGGCCCCCACTCATGTCCCACTCATGTCCCCTTGCACCCCCAACCCCCCAGCAGTGCAGGGTACCTGCCAGCAGGCCCCCACTCATGTCCCGCTCATGTCCCCTTGCACCCCCACCCCCCCCAGCAGTGCAGGGCACCTGCCAGCAGGCCCCCACTCGTGTCCCCTTGCACACCCACCCCCCAGTACTGAGGGGCACCTGCCAGCAGGCCCCCACTCATGTCCCACTCATGTCCCCTTGCCCCCCCACCCCCAGCAGTGCAGGGCACCTGCCAGCAGGCCCCCACTCATATCCCCTTGCACCCCCACCCCCCAGCAGTGAAATGGCGATCCCATGACACAAACCAAAAGTCAACTATGTACATCAACACATGTCCGCCACACAAAGGCAGGCGGTAGCGTCCCTGCGCATTAAAAAAATGTGCGCTAACAAAAAGCCATATATACAGCTCTGATGAATGTCCCATACTGTGGCCCTCTAGGAAAAATGACGTGCAAAGGGGTACGCAACAAACACGGACACCCGCTGTGTCAAAAATAGCGTGTATTTCGGGGGTGCGCGGGAAGTTTCACACGCGATTGTGCCTGGTCGAGCGGGGTACGTGTACTTCAGGGGCTCGCGGGAAGTTTTACACGCGATTTTGCCTGGGCGAGCGGGGTACGTGTACTTCAGGTGCTCGCGGAAGTTTTACACGCGATTGGGCCTGGGCGAGCGGGGTACGTGTACTTCAGGGGCTCGCGGGAAGTTTTACACGCGATTGGGCCTGAACGAGCGGGGTATGTGTATTACTGTGGTGGGCGTGGAAGTACAGGAAACACGTACGCCAGCAGGAAGCAGGCGTACGTCGACCTGCGCAGCATAAAAGTGCGTGCAAACAACAAACAAGATCAGACGCCAAGATGAATATACCGTTCCTAGCAGCAGTGGCCGTGGGATACCGCAGGAGGAGGAGGAGGATAGTCAGGGCCAGAATTTTTACACCCAGAACCAGCCTTTTTGGGATGCCTGATGACCACGTGTATGGGAGGTACAGGTTTCCACCTCACATAATACTCAACCTGGTCAGTGAGTGGGAGGATGACCTCACATCACCCACCCTCTTCTCCCAAGCACTCAGCCCCCTGGAGAAGGTCCTTAATGTACTGCACTTCTTGGCCACTGGATCATTTCAGCGGACAAGTGCCATAGTGGGCGGGGTGTAACAGGCCACGCAGTCACGCTGCCTACACCAGGTCTTGGCCATCATGACTGCACGCCCATCAGTACGCAGGCACATATACCTGCCCAGAACTCCTGCAGAAAGGCAGGCTGTCGTCCAGGATTTTTACGGGGTGGCACACTTCCCCAAAGTGCTAGGTGCCATTGACTGCACCCATGTGGCTGTACGTCCCCCCAGGGCATCTTAGCACATCTATAGAAACCGCAAGCACTCCATCAACGTCCAGGTAGTATGTGATGCCAAGGGAATCATCACCTCAGTATATGCAAACTATCCAGGGTCCACCCACGACAGTTTAATTTACAGAATGTCAACCTTAAACCGGGACCTAGAAGCTGGGCGGCATGGCGATACATGGCTGATCGCTGAGTGCAAATGGCACAGCACTTGCATGCATGTCAGATACTGAGTAATGTCACAACCCCACTAATGATACCCATCACCACCTCCCCAGGGGACAGTGCCTACCCTCTGAGCACCCACATGATGACGCCAATTCGGAACCCCACCACGCCACCCGAGGTAAGATACAACACAGCCCATATTGCAACCCGGCGCATAGTGGAGCGCACATTCGGAGTGCTCAAGTCACGCTTTCGCTTCCTTGACCATTCTGGCGGGCAGCTGTTATAAGCTCCCCCAGTAGTGTGCAGGATCATAGTGGCAGGCCCCGGTGTGTTGCACAACGTTGCAACACGCCGGGGCCTGCCCGTGGACATGGTGGTGCCCCCACATCCCCAACCACATGCACGCCCGCTGCGCATGGGAGGGTAAAGGGCACGTGGTGAGGCAGCCTGTACGCAGCTGGTGGCTAATTACTTCATCTAAAATCACACCCCTGTGGAGTGCACACAGCCCTGGCACATACCAGCTGACTATCAATGATGATGAGTCAAGTGACAGTCAACTGTCACAACCATACCAGCCTGAGATTGTTCACCTGGAAATGTTCCATTGTGTGCATCCCTACCTACACAAACACCACCAATGCTGTGTCATCAAAAGACACACTTCTATGCTGCTAAAATCATTACCCCCTTGCAAGATACAACATGACAACAGTCCCATGTCACCCAACACCTCCCCAGCACCGCCACCCAACACACCATGGCATGTCATGCTATGTGAGAGCAAACAAAGGAATCCCCAAAACATGACACAAGTGTCACAAAGTACAGTGTCCCGAATGGAAAATGGCCACACACAATATGCTCCCATTAATGTAGAACTGACAACACACATGACCAAAGACTTACCACAATACAATGCAGCTAGCCAACCCCAAACATAGGATTCACATGACAGTACTAAGTTAAAGGATACGTAGTCTTACAACCTGGTGATGCTAGCACATCGACCACTTCCAACTGTACAGTGTTGGTGCCACGCAAATCTGGAAGTGCACTGCTTACAACATATACTCCATCTCCAAAGTAGACGGCCTTGTGAAGACATGAGGAATGAACCTGCAAATTAGGAGGGAGACATGGATGCACAAGCACACATCAATACACCATGCAGTGTACAATACTACAACAATATGCACTAGGAATTTATACACAGTATTGACTACAGACTGCCCACACATGTCATGGGAGTCCAACGTCACTGTGTAAGTCACTGTCACTTGGGCACACCCTTTGCAAGCCCATGGAAACGGGAAGCAGGAGGGGTGTGTGTCCCACGAACCCAAGCATCTAACCCAAACTCAGGACAAGCCTGCATGTGCCCAGCCGGAATACAGTGGATGCTCACGCGGGCCACACAAGGCAACACACTGTAACAAAAACTCAAAAATCAAAAATCAAAAATCAAAAATCGAAAATGGACATGTGGGGGGCAGGAGGGGTGGGGGAGGCCACCCAGGAGGTCCAAGGACAGGGTGCACACCAACAGCCACCTGTGTGGATGTTGCCAAAAAAAAACACCTCCATGGGCTCATGGCCTGCACGGCTACGCTATCATGAGAGATTCAGAATCGCTGTGGTCGCTCTCATCACTCTGTGCTGCTGCCGCCACAGGAGGTGGTGGTGCTATGGGAGGCAGGCCACGCAAAGCCCTAGTCTGGTCCTCCATGGCAGCAAGCATGCGGGTGTGGAAGGTCTTGTTCTGGGGGTATATGGTGCGGAGATCCCCATGCACCACCTGACGTGATGCCCAGACCTCCTCCTGAGTTGCCTGCATCTCTGCTGAGAGCATACGTGTGACCCGCTCCAGCAGCTGTTCTGTCCTCATGACAGTGGAAGCCTCAAGGTCCACAAGAGTCTGCCTGAGGTGATGGACTTCTACCCTCAGGGCTTCCCTCTGGCCCTGGGACTCTAAATAAATGGCTTCCCGCAGAGTGTCCAGGGCCGCCCGTCTGTCCCTATTGGACGCCAACCTGTCCTCCCTGAGTGATCGGCAAATGGAGTCTGTTGCCTGCTGTAGTTGCTCCATCTGCCTTTCTGAGGGGACAATGGAAGTGGCCACCCTCTCCATAGCTTGAGCCATCATCTCAGATGCTGCTGCCTGTTGGTTTGCCATACCGTATATGGATTTCTCCCATGCGGTATTGCCTGGTGGCGTACGGCCACCACGTTGGCGGGCACCACACCTGTCTGGGGCAAGGCGAACTGTGCCTTACTATGTCGGCACTGCCTGAGGCTGCAGGACTGCATTCCCCCTCTGATCTGCTGGCCCAGGAACAGGATCAGATGTTGCGGAGTGTGGCCCTGCATCCGTAACCACCAAAGGCGGACTTACCAACACTGACATCCCCATAGTGGGCTGTACCCCTGGTGCAGGTGGGTCGGACAGAACAGAATCCCTTCCAGAAACACCTACCTGCGAAGCCACATAGGTCTCATCATCCGAATCAACACCTGAATAGAGGTCTGGGGAGGTGCACCCAGAGACACCCCTGGAGAGAACGGTCTGCAGCAATAGTGGGTTCTCACCCACCACCACACCCTGTCCCCCACTGGTGCCCGGTCGTGCCTGAGATCCCTCCTGGGTCTGCACCATCTCCTCACCCTCAAGAGCATCAAGTGCGTCATCCCCTGCAAAAACATGAAAGACAAAAAATGGAAACAGGCATTAGCACCATGGCACACAATTAGGCCTCACAAGCTACAGAACTAGTACTTGATTGACACATGTCACACATGACTATAACCCTCCCATGCATGCACTGTCACTGAGTTTGAAGGGGAGGGAAATGTCAGACACTGATGACACCAAGATGGAAGAGCAACACATTAGCTGCATACTGGCTAGCAGAGGCATCACACATTGGCCTGTGAGTGGCATGTCCAATCCACATACATGACACATGCCATCACACAGATTTCATGTACCATAGGCATGTCACATATCGTTTGACAATAGGGCTGAGAAATGCGTAGTGAAAGTGGGGGGATCGAAACAATCAGCCTGAATGAACAATGAGAAATACGGAACAATGTTGTTGCAAGATGCCACTTCAAGGGCAACTGGCGTGATGTTGCACAAAATGTCTACTGTGGGCAGAAGGGATACTGTAATACCCAAATCCAGGGGCGCAGAATGTTTTGGATGAAGCACATGGGTGACCCAAACCACTCAGGCACACACACCCTCACCTGGCACTCAATCAGAACCCCTCACACACACAACATACACATGGATCACACACACATGCATGTGCACTCACCGGACAATGCCTCGTAATCTGGCAATTCTCCCACACCTTGGATCTGTTCCTCTGTGACGTAGGTCCCAGCAACAGACTCATGTACAGTGAGTTCAATGTCCTCTTGTGGAGACCCACTTCCAGTCACCAGAGTAGCGGCATGACTTGAGGTCAGCTTTTTCTTTGCCCTGCGCTTAAGGTCATTCCAGCGCTTGTAGCACTCACCAGCTGTGCGCCTCACTAATCCAAGGGCACTTATGATGTCCGCGACGTGTGCCAGTGTGCCTGACGTTGAGCAGGTGTGGTCTTGCACCCTGAAGTGATCAACATTTCGCTGTCATGTGCGGACACATACTGCACAGGTGCATCACGTTCGGCATCATTGAAGCTAGGCTTCCTTTGCGTGCCGGACTGCGTAGCTGTGTCTGGGGTATCAGCCTGTAGTGGACGAGCACTCTTCCTCTTTTTTTTGGATGGTGGTGGGGATCCTGAGTGGCCTACGCCCCTCTGGCCACTAGGGGCAGGAGCACCGGTGGACTGGGTAGTTGGAGTGTGGGAATGCACACTGAGCATGGGACTTGGTGCAGGCAGTGGCTGAAGTGTTACGTAGTCAGGGGAACGTTAGCAAGATGGACTGGGACCAACACTGCCCTGGCTGGGAGAGTCAGAGCTGGGGTGGATGGAGCTGCAGCTGCCCCTGCAGCCTCCCCACCCTGCCTACTCGGGGCAGCAGATGACATAGCTGCCCCTGATCCACGTGGCCTGGTGACACCAACTTGCACCGCCACACGTGGCCTAGACTTGGCGACCTGGAAGTCAGTCTGGGAGTCACCCTCTGCCAGGTCAGGCGCCACAATTGGCTGGTCCAACAAGGGCTGAGCAGAGATGGTGTCAGCCACGTTTCCCTCAACTATGGGGGGGGCACGGGTGTCCCTGACTGGTCCTTCACACATGGGGGGCTAGGGGTACCCTGCAAATCCCGGCCACATCCCCTACCGCACCCACCACGCCCACCTCTTGAGGCTCGGCCACCTTTGCCACCCTTACCGCTTGGTCGCCTCCCAACCATGGCACTGATGTTGTTGTGCGTATGGGAGTTGCAGTAAACTATTGTCCTGGGCAATTGGGGGTCAAAGGGGTAGGGTACTAGATGCAATTCGTACCCTAGTGCTCTAGCAAGGCTGTATGTGACCCCTGGGGAAAGATGACGGGTCACGCAACGCACAGGCACCCCAAAAACAGAAAATAGCGTGCACACAACCCCTCGTAGACCACGTGCGTGGAAAAATGAACCCGCACTATGCTGTGGCACCCAGAAACACAAAAATGAACATACGCGTGTTACACGCAGCCTACAACGACCTCTGAAGGGGTACGCGACACACGGGGCAAGCACAGTTGGTAAATACGTGCGCGACTCACTGTCTGCCTGGAAAATGAGCGTGAAAAATACGCGCGTGTGCGCGTTGGCAACACCCCGCCAGAAGAAGAATTGTAAACTGTCTGAGGAGACAGGACACAAGAAGAAGTGGACGCTGTTTGAGGAAACAGGCCCAACAGAAAATCAGAAAAAAAGCTGTCAGAGGTAACAGGGAGTACGAACTAGAAACGCTGTGAAATAAATCGCGTGTGAACCGGCAAGAAGTACAGAATTCACCCACTCGCTCTCCACGAAAAGCACGTACAAGGAAATGACGTCCTACACGTACCTTTTGAAGCGGCCCACACGTCCAACGTCACTTCCGCGTATACGCGCTAAGGCGGTATCCTCCAATTACACGAGCTGACACTCGGACGTGCAGTTCTTGGACGTGTAACATGCACCCGGGTTCAGGGTAACGCCTGCGCGCGCACGTCACATACGCGCTTACGCGCTAAGGGCCTTTCCTCAAATTACACGCTGATGTGCTAGATTTTCACGTGCCAAATCACTCTGTATCAAGCTGGCCACGCATTTGCACACGGAAGACCACACTCCTGCCTAGAAGGCCCAATTACTGCCCCCCAGAGCCCCGAGCACGGTCCCACCTGCCATCTGCTGAAGCCTGATTGCCTGCTGCCCACGTGCCCTGCCATTTGCTGCCTGCACGTCAGCCCGGGGTGCTCTTGCTGTGACCACCCCTGCTGGAACCGAAGACTCCCGACTGCTATTCCATCGCTCCACAGCCCAGCCCCAGGACCCAGTTGCCCACCCACACCTGCCTCTGGGGTTGCCATGTCGGGCACTACACCATCTGGCACCACTGGTAACCCCCAGCCAGAGAGGCAAAGGGCCACCAGCTTCACTGCCACCGAAGATGGTGTCCGGGTGGAGCAAGTCCTGGGGCAGTATGATGCCCTCTTCGGAAGGTTGGCCACCGACAAGGAAGGACGGACTCGGATCTGGATGGACATCGTGACTGCCATCAACGCAGAGGGGGTGGCAGTCCGCGACTTCCAACATGTCAAGAAGCGCTGGAAGGACTTCAGGTCCAGGACCCTCAACAAGGCCCGGCACCTCTTGAAGGCAGCGGATGCTAAGGGGCGCCATGGCCACCTGTCGGAACATCAGATGAGGGTCCTGGAATGCATACGCCCAGCGCTCCACATCCAGGTCCTTGAGAGGCAGACCCGTCTGGAGTCGAGCGGTAAGTGTACATGCATACTGATTGGAAGCTGTGCGTGTGGTGGTGTGCCAGTAGTGTGCAGGTTGTACATGTGGTTTTGTAGGGCCAGGTATGGATGTGTATGTAAAGGGCTGTGAGGCTGACACATGAAAGTCCTTTCATGTGTGAGACACATGGATGGTGTATGTGTGGGTAAGCATGCAGGCCAAATGCAGATATGTGAGCACACATGTTTTGATTACTGTGTATGTAAGTTGGCATGGTTGTGGTGTCACACATGGATGTTGGTTCCAGCTGCATGTATCTGCACCGTGTACATGTGCATGTGTGTGTATTTGACATGGGTGCAACAGTGATGCAACATGGATGCATGTGAGACTGATTTGTAGAAGAATGATTGCCAGATGTGACATGGATGCCAATCTCATCAATGCGACACTTGGCGGAGGTGTACACATGCATGTAATTGTGGTGGCGTGTGTGCATGCCTAGTGCACTCCCTGTGTTTCATGTGATGTCTGGCTCACCTTTGGCTGCTCATGCTGTTTGTATGTGTATTGATGGTGCTGGCTGTTGCAATATGTTTGTGGAATAGCTCATGTGTGTGAGTTACAATGACATGTGTGTTGGGGATTGCGATGCCATGTCTGAAGTATGACAATGCCACTCATGTACAACTGTCATGTGTGTATGAGTCCATTGTACAGTGCCCTGATGCCTGTCTCCTATCTCTCCCTGTCTGCAGCGTCAACTGATGAAGAGGGCGGCGAAGGTACTGTGGAGCACAGCGGCAGGGATCGCACCGCCAGCCGGAGTCGCAAGGCCCGGCTCCCCTCCCAGGTTGTCATCTCGTCGGGGAGTGAGGAGTCCGGTGCCGCGTCCCAGGTCGCAGCTGCCGAGGGGAGGTCCAAGAGGCGGAGGTTGGAGTTGGACTCCTCGGCAGCCGAAGGGGCAGCTGAGACCCCACAGGGCCGAACTGAGGAAGATGGCACGGAGTCATCCAGGTTGGTGGGGGGTTTGGTGGAGGAGGAGGCCGTGCAAGGGACAGAGACAGGGTCTGGAGGTGGGGATTCCACTGGTGCTAGTGGTGCAGTGCAGGGGCAGGGACAGGAGGCAGCAAAGGCTGCCGCGGAGGTGCCTGTGTGTAATCCTGTCCCCGATCCTGTGACTGCATCATCTTGCACCAGCAGGGATACCTACGTCCAGACCCGTTCTCAGGGAGGGGATTGGCTTACACCAACTGGCCTTCCTCTCCCTGTGGATGTGGCTATCCGGCACCGGGTTGAGCCTGTCCTGGGTGGGGTGGCGTTGCGTCAACGTGCCATGCGAGCTGACCTGCAGTCTTTTCATGAGGAGACTGCACGTCTTCTCGCATGGCTCGTTGACCGTGTTGACCCACTGGGACAGCTCACCATGGCTGGATTCCTCCGTTTTGTGGACCTTGTTCTGACCCCCTCCTCAACTGAACCCCCTATGCGCCAGTCATCCTCCGTGCCATCTTCCCACCCATGTGTCACCTGGGTGCCCTGTGGAGCTGCCTCTGACCCTGCGGCCAGGCTGGTGGAGGACACATCCCTGCCACAGTCGGGAGTCGGACGTCCAGCAGGGGTGGGCACCTGAACAACTGCACCCCAGCTGGAAGAGGATGTGCAGGCAGCAGGAGCCAGGGCACAGGCAGCGGCACAGCAGCAGCAGCAACACGGTGGGAGCCATGATGGCTCGGGGCCTTCATCATCGGAGGGGAAGGCATCGGCTGGAGGGCAGGAGGACCCTGGATGGGAAGTGTCTTCCGTGTGGCAGCGGTTGGGCCATGCGATAGATGTGGAGCGGCAGCGGGCGGAAGAGGCACGGCTCACGATGGTCAGGGCAGAGAACTCCATGCGTAGGGCCCTGAGGCGGGCCGAGTGCCTCGAGGCCATTCGCAGGGACCTGGAGTTCCAGATTTCATCGTCCCTGCGAACCCTCGGGGCCATGGAAGAGGACTGCCTCTGGGAGATTGAGCAGGAGTTCGATGATGCCCTGGCCCGGAACATCAACATGTGAGCCATTGGACTTGTCCGCTGCCCTTGTAAATAGTTAGATAGTGTTAGGTTTCCTTTGGTTTTTTCTTTATTTTGGTTGCGCTTGGACAATGCACCACCTTTCTGTATACAGTTTTTCATTAGGTAGTATTTTTGATAGGTTTTATTTCTTCAGTTGGGATCTGTAAGAGGATTCAATTCAACACTACAGCGAAGTCAATGCCTAGTCTGGGATACTGAATGGAAACCCTTATTAATATATCTTTATGTCCAGTTCATGAGTTCTGGATGACTACCCCTATATAACACCCCTCACTTAGAATCCCCCTGGCCCCACTGAGCCAAGAAGTAGTTCTGTTTTGCAAGTTTAAAAGGTTTATTTGAGAATTTAAACAATATATATATATCACACTTTATAATGAATTAATAATTAATATCACACTTAAACATGAGCAGTGATCAACAGTGAATAATGTCCTACTAGTAAACTGATTTGGTTACCCAGGAGTAGTATAAGGATGAGGTAGCACACTTGTGAATAGGAACAGAAGAATAAGGTGGTAGAGAATGCTTTATATAAGTTCAGATGGATGCAATGTTGAATGAAAATGTAGTACAGAAAATACTCAATATGATTTCAACATAACAATGTAATCACTTTTCTCTGGCAATCCACTCCCCCCCCCCCTTATGCAATGTAAGGAAATGATAGCTCAAACGTGGGTCAGGACACCCAATAAAGCCCCCCCCCACGCGACTGCACTTTGAATTTGAGTCGATGGGGAGTCGGGTCCACAGAAGGTGATGACCCACGCACTGGTATGTCCGCATAATCTTCTTCCAATTCTGCAAATGGCACAGTTCAGCATCTTTTCCTCCATCCGGTATTGATCGATCGGTTCTCCTCGCCGGTCCTGATGGGAATATTGGGCGGTACCCTGGGCCCCTCGGGTCTTGGCTCCCGGTCCCCGGATCGTCCTCCTTGGCCAGTCTCCAGGTTTTCTTTCTCCTAGGACGACAAAGGAAAAGCGGCAATACCTATTCATGGACATTTCTCCCCCACCATTGATATAGTGGGGTGGCATATATATTTTAGAACTCAACAGATATGAACATGCACATTTTTTTAAATTAAGAGACAGGAACACATAAACTTGAGAAACACAGAATTTGATAGGCTATATGTAGGATCTTTTAGGGTTGGAATTGAATTACTCTGGAGCGGTACCCTCTGGGATTGCAGAGGACTCCTCCAGTTGCTGCAAAGTGTGCCTGGGATGGCAACACTTCAACTGGTTTATGTGGACCCACTTGTCTTCCCCCTCTGCCAAACCGCCTTTGGGGATGCGGATCTTGAGGGCCACAGGGGAGATCTTGTCTATAATCTCAAAGGGTCCCTTCCATGTAGGCAAGAATTTTCGCTGTTTTGCCTGGTTTCTTTGGAAGTTGTATAAATAGACCTGATCCCCCACCTGATATTTCTTCCTGGAAATTTTCAGGTCATAGTGGGTCTTCATACTCTCGGCTGATCTTTCTAGATTCCGCTGAGCATAGGCAAAAGCATGTTGAAGGTGTTTCCTTAAATTCTCCACATACTCATGAGTTGTGGAGGCATTTATCAACGTTTGCTCTTGGGTTCTGTAGAGCAAATGCTGGGGAAGCACCATCTTGCGTCCATTCATCAACTCAAATGGTGACATTTTGGTTGCAGATGAAGGGGTAGATCTGATGGCCATTAGGACCAGAGGTAATCGGATATCCCAACTTGGCCCAGAATCTGCCACAAACCTTTTTAAGATGCTCACAATTGTCCGGTTGTAGCGTTCTACTGCTCCAGAAGAAGCTGGCCTGTAAGCAATGTGTAGCTTTCTCTTGACCCCCAGTATCTCCCACATCTTTGTCATCACTTCACTGGTGAAGTGGCTACCTCTGTCTGACTCAATCCTTTGAGGTAGACCAAAATGGGAAAAGATGTGGTTAATCATCAGGGCAACTGCAGTTTCTGCCTTGCAATTTGGGGCTGGGAGACATTCCACCCACTTGGTAAACAGGCATGTCACAGTCAACATGTACTTATTCCCCCTAGCAGAGCGAATCACAGGGCCTACAAAGTCAATTTGTAAATCTGACCCTGGCAGTGTCATCCCCCTCTTTTGGAGAGGGGCACGGTGTGTGAGGGATGATGGCTGAAATTGTGCACACACAAGGCACCCCTTCATGTATTGGTCGAGGTCCTGCCCCATGTGTGGCCAGTATGCAACCTCTCAAGATTTCCAGTGTTGTGTGAAACCCCCTATGACCGGCGGTGGCCGCATCATGGGCGTGACTTAACATCAGACTTTGGAATGAGGTAGGAACCACCCACTAATCATGGCCAGCTTGGGATTTCCTTACCAACAACCCGTCTTGGATTCGGAACATTTTTGGACATTTCATCAACACTCTTAGGTCCTCTTTCCCAATGTAATCTGTGTCCTTCAGGGTCCTCAAGGTGTTGGTAAAACTCACCAATGATTGGATCCCCCTTCTGAGCTGTAATCAAATCAGCATCAGGGGTCTCATTGCTCCATTGGGCAGTTGAAAGATCATTGTGAGCATTTGTCTGGGACCTAGTGATCGCAGTGACCTGGATTTCCCCCAACAGGAACTCTATTTCTATTAGATCCCCTTGGATGGCCCCGGTTTTCGCCAGCTGATCAGCTAAGTCATTTCCAGTTTTGTCTGGTCCCTCTACTTTGGAATGACCCTTGATCTTTTTCCAATAGATGGTCATCTCATTCGAGGTGACCAGATCATCAATGTTTTGGATCAACTTCCCATGTTTCAAGGGTTTGTTGTTAGCACATAACATGCCTCTGGTTTTCCAATTAACCAGGTGCTCCACGAACCCGTTCCGTACATAATCAGAATCTGTGATTATGACCAGTTTGTGGAGTTGATGTTGGACAGCAGTGAGGATGGCTTGATGCACAGCCATCAATTCTGCCACCTGACTACTTCGGGGACCAATTTTGTATCCAGCGGAGGGTTCTGGGGACTCATTCACCCATGCATTCCCTACGCCGGCCACCAGTTCTTTCTCTCCGTTGTTGTCAACATGGTAAGAGCATCCATCCACATAGACAGTGGGCATTCCCTCACACTTGTCCTCTTCAAAGACTTTGTGTGGGGAATTACGGTATGCCTCCATGTTGTCCTTGATTTTTAGACTTTCGTCCTCGAGACAGTTTTCTCTGGCACAATCATGCAAGTCAGCCAGACCTTGCGAGAGGGGACTCTTCTTGTTTTGGCCATATCTGACCTCCACAGGAAAGCCTTGCATTGACAGAATCCAGGAAGTAATTCGGGAATTACTCACATTTCCGGCCCGGATTCTGTCACTTTGGAGATATTGCAGAGGCTGGTGTGGAGTCTCCACTATGATGTGTTCCCCATGGATAAACGGGCGGTAATTCTTCAATGCCCACACCATTGCCAGGAGTGCCTTCTCACAATCGTTGAATTTTTCCTCCACAGAGGATAAAGTTTTGCTCGCATACGAGATTACTTTATTGACCTTGTCATGCTTTTGGTATAATACTGCCGTCAAGCACGTATTAGAGAACCCCGTCTCCAGGAAGAACTCCTTGTTTCTGACAGGGTAAGCTAGGCAAGGCGCTTGTGAGAGGCTTCTTTTGAGTTGTTCTACTGCCTCAGCTTGCTCTGGACCCCATTCCCACTTGACCCCCCCCTTGAGGAGATGAATCAGGGGTCTGGGGATCTCTGCGTAGCCCTCAATGAACTTTCTGCTGTAATTAGTCAGTCTTAGTTCCCGCAGAGTTGTGGGGTCTTTCAGTTTCTGGAGTGCTTCAACTTTCTTTTCTTGGGGACAGAGACCCTGAGGAGTAATCCCATGCCCCAAGAAATTAACACGGGTTCTACACCACTGTGCTTTCTGAAAGGAAAGTTTTGCTCCGGCGGCCCTCAACTGGGTCAGAACATAACGGATCTCCGCTATGTGTTCCTCCACAGATGAACTTTTGATGAGTACATCATCTACATAAGCCAGGTTACCCCTGGTACCCAGGTCGGGCATGGCCTTGTGTAGGAAAATGTTGAATTCATTGCCGGAGTTGAGGTTTCCGAAGGGAGTCCGGGTCCATGTGTACTGCTGGCCCCCAAAGGTAAAAGCCAGCTTGTATTGGTCCTCCCTACTGCCAGGCACAGTCCAGTATCCATTGGTCAGGTCTATTGCAGTGAATACCTGTGACCCCTGGATCTGGGCCAGCCCTTGGTCAATGTAGGGCAGAGGCCATCGGGAAGTATGGACCCATTTGTTGAGCTCCCTGAGGTCGGCGCAGAGTCTCCACTGGCCGTTTGGCTTCAATATTCCCAGCACCGGGTTATTGAAGGTGCTGTGTATTGGACAAATTATTCCCCGGGACTCTAGGTTCTTAATTATTTCAGTAAGGGACTCCCTGGATGTGAGAGGCAAGCGATATTGCTTCACAAACACTGGAGTCATTCCAGGGTCCGTGGGAATTGTTGTTGTGTGGATGTCGGTGCGGCCACAGTCATATGAGTCTACCGCAAAAAGATCTTGGAAATCCAAGAAAACTTGTTTCAACTTTTGCTTTTGTTCCAGAGTCACACAGGCATCAGCTAGGTTGACTCTCTCTTCCACCAAAGACTTCTGGTTTGGCTATCTCAGCGGCCTCCTCCAGCTGTGTGGAGAAGTCCCTGGTCAGAGTGCCGATTTGGACTGGTGGCCTCAGGTGGGAAAGGCAGCCCTCATGGACCTGTTAAATCACCTCATCCCTCCTGAAGTCACAAGTCACATCTCCTTACCGTAAGGGCAAGAAGTGTACACCAGGAAGTTCCCCCCATGCCAGGTAAAAGTCCTGTCTGGTGTTGTATTGTCATCACTGTCACTGTCAAAACAGTCCTTGGGGATTGGTCCTAACAGTTCATTTCCTAAATCAATGGAAAAATGTCGGTCATCAACCGCCATTCCAATAATGCTGCTTGCGGCTAGAGTAATACTCTTTAAGTCGCTGTTATCCACCTCTATTGGAATGGTGTCATGTTCTATGTTGACTAATGGTGTTGGGTTTACCCCCAACCCTTGCTGTTGGAGAGAAGCATTTAGATGTATATAAGCATTAGGGTTTTTCAAATGTTGTCCTCTTTTAACTTTCACTTCCAGGGAGAATTGTCGGGTCCTTTCTGGGATGGTGACTTCTTCTTTGATCTGAATTTCAACTGCATAAGGTAGCAATTGAGCTGACCTAAATGCTTTTTCTGGATCATCAAAGCTCATGGGATTATACGCTAATCGGGACCAAGCTTTGAAGTTTATTAGGTCCTAACTAATGGCAAAGCGATTGAGAATGTCACTGCCTAAGTAAAAGGCAGCAGTGACGTCTCGCACGACCCAACAATTATGGACTATGCTCTTGTTGCCAATGGAGATTTTGAGCATACACCTGCTTGGCAGGAGATGTTTGGAATTAGGTGCTTCCAGGTCCATTTCCCATTTGTCTATCAGTTTGAATGTGGGAATGGCTGGATCTTTTGGGAGTTGGCGGAACATGGCTTCGCTGATGAAGCTCTTACCGTTGTTCACACACACTCAAGCGAGAACAGAGTCCTTCCCATCATTTAACTGAACAGGGATGAACAACTGCTCTCCAATTTGCTGAATATCAGCCAGGCTCTGAACTGATTTCACATCTTTCTGGACTAAAGGAGTGGGAGTTTCTGATTGTGGATTAGTAAAGAATTTCAGGGTGTTTCCTTCCAGTGTGGAATACCACCTTAAACTGGAAGGAAGGTTGATTTTCAGAAATAGAGAGGACCCCCCATCACCAGTCTGTTGTCCTACTGCAATTACTGTCACGTCTGGAATTTGGTTGTTCTGGAAGTGAAATTCTACTTGGTCAGATTTTTGTTCAACCATGTGGCAGGTGCCGTTTAAACTAACATGGTTGACACTCTGTTTTAATTTTATTGGTCGGCTAGTCTGGGTCCAGAGGACCTTGTTTACACAATCTATTAGGGGTGACAACCTTCTCAGGAGGTCATTCCCTAGTAAACAAGGGGTGCCCTCTGGAGTCACTACTATGACCGGGTGTTTCACCTTGTGTCGCCCAATTTTAATGTCCAAGTCTGCAGTCCCCTACGGGAATTTCCTTCCCGTCAAAGTTCTGCAGTTGTCCAGGAAGAGAGGTGAGAGGAATTTGGTAATTCTCCCCCCTTCCTGCATTTAGTTCCTCAAAGGCCCTTTTGGACAGAAGGGTAGCTTGGGATCCAGTGTCCACCAGTGCCAAAATTGTACCCTGCCCCTGTACTTGTACCGGGGCATAGTATCTTCCCTCCTTCTCCTCAAGGGGTCACAGATAATGCACATTTTTGGACAACTGGTGGGCTAACTTTCTGGTTTTGGACATTGCTAGCGAAGAGATTTGGGCAGAATTCTGTGGAGAGCCTTGGGAATCTGAAAGAAAAAGTTGGCATCTGGAGATCAGAGCCATTGTGGGTTCCTCTGGTTCCGGTTCTGGGCCGCCCCCCCTTCACCAGGATGGGTTTGAACCAGGGGATTTTGGTATTGTGGGTTCTGGGATGAGATGATGGGCGGCGGTAGCTCAGTCTCCATATCTCCCCAGTCTGGATTGGAATCCCTTGGGACCCATTTTTCTTTGGGAGGAGTTCCCCCATCTCTGAAGGAGAAGATCATTTTCCCAGGATCTTCTGAGGATCCCTCTCCCTCAAATTGGAAGACCTGTACCTCCTCCACAAAGTGGGTCTGTTTGGGTCCTTTGTTTCTCCTACCCCCCCTCTGCTCCTTGGGAGGCAGGTTTTCAGGGGCAGGAGATTTTGTTTCCGGTTCCTGGTTTTCCAGGGGCTGTTTACAAGTTGGGAAGGAAGCTTCCTCCAAGGCTTTACACCCCCCTTCCCCTTGTGCCTTCTCCCTGGGAACCGGTGTGTTATCAGGGTGCTGCCCCCGTCATTGTTCTGGAGCACCAGGTCCAGAGTTTGGGGCATTCTGCGGTGGCATGCTCATCTGAGGGTTCTGTTGAGCCCTCAGTATGTGACCCAGATCTCGTGCCATATTTTGGACCTGGCGCTCAAGTTGTGAAACCCGCTCAGGCTGATACGGGGCTCTATTTTCTCCCCTGGGCTGATCCAGGGAAGGGTAGCTATCCCTTCTCTGGTAGTACCCCTGGTTGGGAAGATTTTGGTATCCCTCCACCCTTGGCCTCCCCTCTCCCGGATTAGGTTGTCTGGGCTCAGGGAATTGGGGAAAGAAGGATG
Organism: Ambystoma mexicanum; assembly: GCF_040938575.1. Taxonomy (NCBI): domain Eukaryota; kingdom Metazoa; phylum Chordata; class Amphibia; order Caudata; family Ambystomatidae; genus Ambystoma; species Ambystoma mexicanum. The sequence continues at coordinate 1,608,802,244 of NC_090932.1, forward strand.
GAGGATTTTGGGGCTGGAAATTGGGTGGATACCTGGGGAAAAAGTTCTGCCCAGGATTTGGAGAATTTCTGCCCTCCTGGGGGAAGTTAGGAGGGAAGTTCCCCGGGTCAGGTGTTTGGCTGGATCCCCCCCCTTGGGCTGGAGGAGTCCACACATAACCCAGGATTGGTCGGTTTCCCTTGTAGCGGGGACTTACATAGTCAGGGGAGCGGGGGACCCCATTTGTGGGACTACCTCCTCGACTCCCTGTCTGTGACTGGCCTGAGGGCCTTCTGGGCTGTGAATTATTTGGTGCAGGCAGGTTTTTAGGCCCCCCCATCTCCAAATCTAAAACGGGGGCGACCTTTACCTCTGCCACCTTGGCAGCAGCATGGGTGCTGTTGGTTTTGGGGTTTTTCGGCGCGTTATTTTTATTTTTCGATAGGCTTCTGCACCTCATAGATCGGGGTAGCCTGTTCAATGACCCAGTCTAAAGATATTTTCTCATGAAAATCTCTCACGAGCTGGGTCATTATGTATTTGGGCAAGGCATGGAAAAATGTATTGACAAATTCTCTGCTGTCTGTGTGTACCCTTCTGGTGGTCTGCGCAAAGGCACGTTTCAGTTCTTGCACGAATTCTTGTGGGGCCTGATCCTCCCCACATTGCAAATTGTAGGTTGCCTTGCGAGCCTCTTGGGGATTTCTGTGCACAGAAAAATGTTTCACCTTGAATGATTTTGGTCCTCCAGCCCCGCAAAGAAACTGGAGTACTCTGGGGAGAATGTCCACTTTACATTCTGAATACAGCTTTGGCTGTCCTTCAAATAAAAGGTCTCCATCATTTGCTCATAGAGCTCCAAGTGTTCCCAAACAGAATACTTGGTGTTCTTATGATAAGGCGTGATGACACTCCTGATTGCCTTAATCTGTTTCAATGGGTCCTTAAGCAAGGCCCTTTTTGCCTTATTGGCCTTTTTGGTTCGGGTAACCCTGGTCCATTCATCCTCTGACTCAGAGGCACTGCTCCCAGAGGTTCCTGTCTGATCTTCCAGGTTTTCCTGGATTCTGCGAGCCTGGGAGTGGGTGGCAGATTGTGGGGACCTGGTCTCCTGTGTCCTGTACCGCTCAGAGGAGTCTTCAGATCCCTCCTCGCTGCCAGGATTTGATGGGTACCCCCCCACTGACCTAACTGGGCAGAGGTTTTCAGGATGCCCTTAATGGGCCTACTCTCCTGGGGTTCCAACCCTAAATTGCACTGTGCTTGGGTGCCCATACCCAGATGCCCGCCCCTCCATACCTGGGTGGTACTGGCCTATGAGCCCCATGCTTTTGGCTGGATAGTAATCTGCCATCCCTGTGGCCCGGTGCTCATGTGCGCCAGGGGACATGGGGGTGGCAGAGTCCAGGGACTGAGAGAGATAAAGGCCTCTGGTACTAGGGCTCCTGAGTTTATGCTCAGGAGTTTCTCTTTCCCAGCGAACCTGGTCTCTATCCGCCCCTGCTCCCTGTTGCAATGCAAGAGCCTGCGCCTTCAGTTCCTCAGTTAAGGCCTTACTAGACTCTATCAGTCTCTCCTGCATCGCTACCTGTTGTTGGAGCCTATCGTTGTGCTGGCAGAGAGCCTCATTCTCTCTCTGCGTTTCCTGATTGGTCCTGGAGCACTGGGCCAGTCTTTGCTGCAGGAGGGTTACCTCCTGAGCTGTGTCCCTATTGGTCTGCTCCTGTCTTGCCAGAGCCACCTCCACCCTCCTGGTGTGCTCTAGCAAGTCCTGGTGTTCTTTTTGGAGGTCACCCAGTCCCTGGTGGGCCAGGTGATTTTCTTCCATTTTTCTTCTTAAGTGGCAGGCTTCCTGGCCTAAGGTATCCCTTTCCTGACCAAGAGCTTGAATTTGTGACGCCAGGTCGTCCCTTTGCCTTTGAAAGGCACCAGCTTTCTGGCGTTCTTCATCAAACTCAGCCTGGGTAACCAGGTCTTTCAGAATCAATTAATTGCTCTCCTCTTTTTCTCTGTCTAGTTGGATTTGCAGGGTGGCTACCTGCTTTGTGCATGCCCTGTTGAAATTGATCTGTTGCTCCAGCTTTTTCTGGCACTGCAGTAAGGAGTCCAAACTGTCTTGGTGCTCCTTCTGCAAAGCCAGAATTCTGGTATCCTGGTCAGCCTTTTCCTGTTGCAGGATGTCCATATCCCTCTTTATTTTAATGATGTACTGTCTACTCTCATTTTCGGACTCCTGGCTTCTGTGCAGCCTCTGCTCAGAAGAGTCCAGATCAGATTGGGCCTTCTGTAATGCCAGCAGTTGCCTACTCACCAGATCTTGGCCTTCAGCACATTTGTCCTGCATGGCTCCCATATGTAAATATAAATATGCCGCTACCCTGGCAATCTTGTGGTGCTCATCCTTGGCCTTAGGGGCCATATATAGTTCACTCAGGGCCACATGTAGGGGACCCTGATCTCCCCATATATCTGACCCTGTTTCAGTGACCTGTTGTGTGATGGCCTGCAACCAGACCGTTTGGTCCTGGTGAGTCCACTCACCTCTCACAAATAACTTATGTAAGAAGTGCTCTCTGGCTATTTTCATTTCTATTAAGGTCGTCATTCTAGAGATTGATCTCTGTCCTGACTTACAGAAATTAGTATTTTATTTTTGCAAAACAGACCTTTTCCTTAGAGTGTCCCTTTGAAGAGTGCTTTACAGCGTAAAACAGCGTGGTGATCCGACCGGATGTATGTATCCCGTCAGTTAGCACACTGTATTAAGCTGCACAAGTGATAGATCTAACCCAGACGTCCGGCTCGAGCCCCCACTTTGTAAGAGGATTCAATTCAACACTACAGCTAAGTCAATGCCTAGTCTGGGATACTGAATGGAAACCCTTATTAATATATCTTTATTGTCATGCATGCTGGACGTGGTCCTACCTCCTACGCTCGTAGAACAGCTAGACCGTTCTATTCCAAATGGCGGTTGTTCGACACGTTGCCGGGAAAACGATGTTTGCACTTTTCACGTCGCTAACTCACGTGTATTCTGCTTCGTCACGTGAACTACGGCATTGCGTATTTAAGCAGCCTGGAAACTTCACTCGCTGCTTCTGATCGAATCATTTGGCGTTGTGTAGCTGAACCTCCGGTCTGCATCCTTGCTGATTACTACAGCTACCTTTTGGCCTTCTATAGCGTGTTTTCCGCCACACGCTGATTCCTGGAGCTGTTTGGTTGCGTGTAAATCCACACGTTGTCTTCAAACGCGGCCGGCCTGGGCTGCGCGAATCCTGTTCGCGTGTAAATCCACACGCGCACGCTATCTTCAAACGCGGCTGGCCTGGGCTGCGTGAATCCTGTTCGCGTGTAATTCCGCACGCGCACGCTATCTTCAAACGCGGCTGGCCTGGACTGCGTGAATCCTGTTCGCGTGTACATCCACACGCGCACGCTATCTTCAAGCGCTGCTGGCCTGGACTGCGTGAATCCTGCTCGCGTGTAAATCCACACGCGCACACTATCTTCAAGCGCTGCTGGCCTGGACTGCGTGAATCCTGCTCGCGTGTAAATCCACACGCGCACGCTATCTTCAAGCGCTGCTGGCCTGGACTGCGTGAATCCTGCTCGCGTGTAAATCCATACGCGTATGCTATCTTCAAGCGCTGCTGGCCTGGACTGCGTGGATCCTGCTCGCGTGTAACTCCACACGCATATGTTGTCTTCAAGCGCTGCTGGCCTGGACTGCCTGAATCCTAATCGCGTGTAAATCCACACGCACACGCTCTTTTCGTCGCGGCTGTTCAGAACCGCGTGTACTTTGTTTATACCCTAAAAGGAGCGCTATTTCCAACTCCTGCACCTGTGTTATTAACAGGGGGATTGATTCACTTCTATACTTTACACTACGTGGGAAGGAAACTTTCAAGGATAAGTGGAAGGTGACAGTGAACAGTACTTTGGACGCTATCCTGTGGTGCATCAACCCGGTATCTAGCGTGAGCCTCGTTCCGTTCGGGATAAGTCTCCCTTACTAATCTTCCCTTCCTTGTCGTTTGTTCTACCTTGGATTCCGCAAGAGACTCTGCTGGATTCATCTGCCCTAGACTCAAGGTCAGTGTGTGCATTCATAACATTTCCTATTCCATCATACCCAGGTTGGGACAGTTATTCATGATACTTTATTTTGTTCTAGGCTGACTTCTTATACCTTACCCACGCCCTTTCCAGTGATCCATCGCTCTGCCTGTTTTACCAGTCAGAGAGTTGTATCATTTGGAAGGTCTTAACTTGACTTCACAACTATCAAAACGCGCGAACAGGGATCCGGAAGACCCTACCACCTGTATCCTTTTAAGTACCGTATCCTTTTCAGTTAATACTTTGGTGCTTTCTGACAGAATCAGAAGCCATGGAGGGTACGGATCCTTTAGCTGTTTTGACTCAGTTGATCAGCGATTTGAGAAATGAAATGGTTACGGCACAGGACATGTTACGGCACCGTATGGACGTTATGCAAGACGCCATGCACGGTACTCCTCAGGGAGCACAGGTTCCAATGGCCACTGCATCTGGATCTGGGACCATGACACCCCCACAGGAAACTATTAATGTGGTTATGCCCACTCAGTTTCCCTTGGCCCCTCCGGAACGGTTCACTGGTGATCCCAAAACCTATAGAACCTTCGTTAACCAGTGCCGACTCCATTTTCTTTGCCGTCCTACATCTTTTCCTGACCTAACCACAAAAGCAGCATTCGTGCTTTCCCATTTAGGGGGCACAGCTGCTGCTTGGGCTAACCCTTTGTTGGAAACAGATAGCCCTTTGTTGTACGACTGTGACGATCTCTTGGCTGCTATGAGTAAAGTTTTTGACATGCGTTATGCTACTCAAGCCATGGATCTGGAGTTGCTTAATCTACAACAAGGCAATCAACCTCTTTTGCCTTACATTGCCCGGTTCAATCAACTAACGGCCGAAACTCAATGGCCTGACGGCAAGAAAACGGCTGTTTTCTACAAGGGTCTTTCAGAAGAACTGAAAGATGCCTTATCTACAGTTCCGGTGGTTCCTACGGGATTCACAGAGCTGCTCGATTTGGTTTTACAAATCGATGCCCGAAGGAATGCTCGGAAAGGAGAGAAAAAGCCCTTCATGCAAGCCTCGGGGCGTTCAGAGACACCGGCAGTCCTCTCGAACGACCCCGAACCCATGCAGATTGGCGTCGTGAGAGGCCGTTTGTCCAATGCAGAACGAGAGAACCGAAGAAAGAACCATTTATGTATGTATTGCGGTTCAACCGAGCATTTATTGGCGACATGTCCTAAAAAACCCATCAAGCGTTCGGGAAACGCCAAAACTCGACAATAGCAGGAGTCCCTATGTCGAGTGTTTCATCGGACTCCAGTATCATTCCTAAACACGCACCCGTAATTGTTGAGGTGACGTTACGTTGTGGGGAACGAGAATTGGTTTCCAAGGCCATGGTTGATTCCGGAGCCACCAACAATTACATAGACATCACATATGCCAAGAACTGTTCCATACCCCTTGTAAACAAAAACAAACCTGAAACGGTTAATACCGTGGACGGATCTGTTTTGACTTCGGGTATGGTAACCCAGGAGACGGTATCTGTTCAGATGACATTATCGAATAACCATTCGGAAGAAATCATCTTCGATGTCATAGCTGCTCCGCAGTACGAGATCATACTTGGTCTTGCATGGTTAACCCTTCATAATCCCGCCGTTGACTGGGTTTCGGGATTGCTCCAGTATCCTTCGAATCATTGCAATGAACATTGCTTCACCAGTCAAGAGGTGTCAATCAAGCAACACATATTGGCCTCTCTGGTGGGAGCTTCAACTATCAGCGTGGTACATCAAAGCGACGCTACCATACCATGCGAATACGCTGAGTATGCTGATGTCTTTGACAAGGGCCAGGCAGAACAATTGCCTCCCCATCGAGAGTACGACTGTCCTATTGAACTAATTCCTGGTGCCAAAATCCCTACAGGTCGTTTATATTCACTGACCCCAAAAGAAGACGTTGTGTTGAAAGAATACATTGACAAAGCTTTAGCGATGGGTTTCATACGGCCATCACAATCACCTGCTGCGTCTCCTCTATTCTTTGTTCCGAAGAAAGAGGGAGATCTAAGGCCTTGTATTGACTACAGGGCACTTAACGACATTACCATAAAAAACCAATATCCTTTACCACTGATAAACGTTCTATTGGATCAATTAGGTACCTCCAGTTACTTCACCAAATTGGACTTGCGAGGAGCATACAATTTAGTTCGCATTCGTCAAGGCGACGAATGGAAGACCGCTTTCAAGACGCGGTAGGGTCTTTACGAGTATTTAGTGATTCCTTTTGGTCTGTGCAACGCTCCCGCCACTTTTCAATTCTTCATGAATGATATATTCAGGGACATAATGGACCAGTTCGTGGTGATTTATCTGGATGACATCCTGATCTATTCATCATCTTTTTCGGAACACGTCAAACACGTTTCTACAGTCCTACAAAGACTCAGGGAGAACCTTCTTTATGTGAAAGCCGAGAAATGCATCTTTCATTCACAGGAAGTGGAATTCCTGGGCTATGACATTACCAATCTAGGTGCTCGAATGAGCCGTTCCAAGGTGAAGGCCATATTGAATTGGCCGGATCCGCACAATGTCAAGTCATTACAGTCTTTCTTAGGCTTTGCGAATTTTTATCGCAGATTTATTCATTCCTTCTCCAAAACAGTAGCCCCTTTGACGGCCTTAACTAGTTCTAAAGTTCCTTTCTGTTGGAACCCAAAAGCCCAAACATCATTCGAAAAGTTGAAAGAGGCATTTACCACTGCACCCGTGCTTCAACATCCAGATCCAGATCGCCAGTTTATCGTTGAAGCGGATGCATCCAGTGTCGCTACTGGAGCGGTACTCTCACAAGTTTGCACAGAAACCAAGGAGGAGCACCCAGTGGCTTTCTTCTCTCGCAAACTTACCCCATATGAACGGAACTACACCGTCACTGAGCGGGAACTGCTGGCTATCAAGGATGCCTTCCGAGAATGGCGTCACCATCTTCTTGGGGCCAAACATCAGGTGTTAGTGTACTCTGACCATAGAAATCTTCAAGCATTTAAATCCATGAAATGCCTTACGGCCCGACAGGCCAGATGGCATGTCTTTTTTGCCCCATACGATTTCCAGGTCACATATCGTCCTGCCCGAGAACACGTTAAGTCGGACGCATTGTCCCGTATGAGTGAAGAGGCGAAGGAAGAAGCACAAGTACAGAATCAGTTGTTGGCAGATCATGTAATATGTAGTTGTTCTGTTCAACCATCCTTAAAAACCGAAGTACAAGAGTGGGTGAAAAGTCATCCACAAGTTATCCAGGATATGAATATGGACGTACATAACGGTTTACCATTCACACAAGGAGTGCTCTACCTACCGACGTCTTCAACGCGGAATAAAGCCCTCAAGTGGAATCATGATTCCTTGATCGCAGCCCATCCTGGACGGAAGAAGACACTAGAACTACTCAAAAGATGGTGCTGGTGGCCGTCCATGTCGAAAGATGTCATAGATCATGTATCTACTTGTTCTGTATGCATCCGATGTAAAAGCACTCCTGGTAAACCAGTGGGTTTACTCCAGTCCCTACCTGTCCCTAACAAACCATGGGACATGATATCTATGGATTTTGTGGTAGAACTCCCACCAAACCAGGAGTTCGATACCATATGGGTTGTAGTGGATTATTTCACTAAATTGGCTCTTTTTGTTCCCTGTAATGGTTTACCAACCGCTGCTGTTCTGGCTGACCTATTCATCCAACATATATTTCGTTTCTTTGGTCTACCGTCAGTAATCATTACGGACAGGGGCTCACAGTTTCCGTCACGCTTTTGGAGAGCACTAACCTCTGCATTACTGATTGATGATAGGATGTCCAGTGCTTATCACCCTCAAACTGATGGACAGACCGAAAGAGTCAACTGCACTATGGAACAATATCTGCGGTGTCTGTGTCTGCAGTACCAATCGGATTGGCTCACGGTCCTGCCGGCAGCTGAATTCGCCTATAACAACTCCTATGATAGTGCCATAGGCACTTCACCGTTCTATGCGCTTTATGGACAGCACCCTCGATCAATACCTTTGGATTCCAGCTTGTCTTTGGATACTCCTGCCGCAGGCCGTACCTTTCGTGATCTGAAGAAATTACAGAGGAAGGTGAAGCAGCAATTGGAGCAGGCTAAAAGACGCGACAAGTTCTATGCCGATGCTCATAGAATACCCGCACCCGTCTACAAGGCTGGTATGAAAGTATGGCTGTCCTCTAAGCACTTGAGAATTCCGGGCAAAAAGAAATTATTGCCTAAATACATTGGTCCGTATATAGTGCTCCAAGTAATTAATCCGGCTGCTGTCCGTCTGGCTTTGCCACAACGATGGCGAGTGCATCCCGTATTCCACGTGTCACTCATTAAACCATGTTCTGAAGCTACTAGATTGCCTGTGCGGCCTGTTGCTATTTCTGTGCGGGGTTCGGATGAATACGAGGTACAGGACATACTGGATATGAGACTACGTTCTGGTAGGCCGTTTTATCTGGTGGACTGGAAGGGCTATGGTCCCGAAGATAGATCCTGGGAACCTCTTTCTAATATTCATGCTCCTGCTTTATTGAAGCGTTTTCACACGAGAAGGGGAGAGGTTGCCCCTTTGGGGGATGGCACTGTCATGCATGCTGGACGTGGTCCTACCTCCTACGCTCGTAGAACAGCTAGACCGTTCTATTCCAAATGGCGGTTGTTCGGCACGTTGCCGGGAAAACGACGTTTGCACTTTTCACGTCGCTAACTCACGTGTATTCTGCTTCGTCACGTGAACTACGGCATTGCGTATTTAAGCAGCGTGGAAACTTCACTCGCTGCTTCTGATCGAATCATTTGGCGTTGTGTAGCTGAACCTCCGGTCTGCATCCTTGCTGATTACTACAGCTACCTTTTGGCCTTCTATAGCGTGTTTTCCGCCACACGCTGATTCCTGGAGCTGTTTGGTTGCGTGTAAATCCACACGTTGTCTTCAAACGCGGCCGGCCTGGGCTGCGCGAATCCTGTTCGCGTGTAAATCCACACGCGCACGCTATCTTCAAACGCGGCTGGCCTGGGCTGCGTGAATCCTGTTCGCGTGTAATTCCGCACGCGCACGCTATCTTCAAACGCGGCTGGCCTGGACTGCGTGAATCCTGTTCGCGTGTACATCCACACGCGCACGCTATCTTCAAGCGCTGCTGGCCTGGACTGCGTGAATCCTGCTCGCGTGTAAATCCACACGCGCACGCTATCTTCAAGCGCTGCTGGCCTGGACTGCGTGAATCCTGCTCGCGTGTAAATCCACACGCGCACGCTATCTTCAAGCGCTGCTGGCCTGGACTGCGTGAATCCTGCTCGCGTGTAAATCCACACGCGTATGCTATCTTCAAGCGCTGCTGGCCTGGACTGCGTGGATCCTGCTCGCGTGTAACTCCACACGCATATGTTGTCTTCAAGCGCTGCTGGCCTGGACTGCCTGAATCCTAATCGCGTGTAAATCCACACCACACGCTCTTTTCGTCGCGGCTGTCCAGAACCGCGTGTACTTTGTTTATACCCTAAAATGGAGCGCCATTTCCAACTCCTGCACCTGTGTTATTAACAGGGGGATTGATTCACTTCTATACTTTACACTACGTGGGAAGGAAACTTTCAAGGATAAGTGGAAGGTGACAGTGAACAGTACTTTGGACGCTATCCTGTGGTGCATCAACCCGGTATCTAGCGTGAGCCTCGTTCCGTTCGGGATAAGTCTCCCTTACTAATCTTCCCTTCCTTGTCGTTTGTTCTACCTTGGATTCCGCAAGAGACTCTGCTGGATTCATCTGCCCTAGACTCAAGGTCAGTGTGTGCATTCATAACATTTCCTATTCCATCATACCCAGGTTGGGACAGTTATTCATGATACTTTATTTTGTTCTAGGCTGACTTCTTATACCTTACCCACGCCCTTTCCAGTGATCCATCGCTCTGCCTGTTTTACCAGTCAGAGAGTTGTATCATTTGGAAGGTCTTAACTTGACTTCACAACTATCAAAACGCGTGAACAGGGATCCGGAAGACCCTACCACCTGTATCCTTTTAAGTACCGTATCCTTTTCAGTTAATACTTTGGTGCTTTCTGACATTTATGTCCAGTTCATGAGTTCTGGATGACTACCCCTATATAACACCCCTCTCTTAGAATCCCCCTGACCCCACTGAGCCAAGAAGTAATTCTGTTTTGCAAGTTAAAAAGGTTTATTTGATAATTTAAACAATAGATATATATATCACACTTTATAATAATTTAATAATTGAATATCACACTGAATCTGAGCAGTAATCAATAATGGATAGTCTGGCACTGGCACACTTGTGAATAGGAACAGAAGAATAAGGTGGTAGAGAATGCTTTATATAAGTTCAGATGGATGCAATGTTGAATGAAAATGCAGTACAGAAAATACTCAATATGATTTCAACAAAACAATGTAATCACTTTTCTCTGGCAATCCACTCCCCCCCCCTGATGCAATGTAAGGAAATGATAGCTCAAACGTGGGTCAGGACACCCAACAGATCATGGACCCTGGATTGTTCTTCTGTATATAGTTCACTATTGGATTCATCTTTTTTATTATTTTATTTACCCATGGAGCAATGGTTTTCACTTTTGTTTTTCCCTTGGATTTGATTTTTTGAACTGTGACTTTGGACACCTTTCCTTTGGATTATGATTTGTTGTTTTTCATTATTTTATGGACATGCAGCTTTTCGTTTTTAATTCCCATTGTCGTTTGTTTGTTTTTAATTCCATTCATGTTGCTTTTAATACATTTTTTCCTTCATACTTCGATGTGTGGTATTATCTCATTGGTTTCATGCGTGTCATGATATGGGTTTTGACATTCACTTGCACCCATTGTGTGTGTGTGTGTGACGGACTCGTGTTCATTTACATACTTGCCATTGGGGTTGTATCATGAAATTGGCATTTCTATGTGGGTGGATGCAATACTTGGGTGGGTCTATGGCATGTGGAGGCTGGCCATAAGGGCCAGGGATCTAGATTGTGATGACGTGTTGGCTGGGGGACATGTGTCAGGGCCTGCTGGCAGGTGCCCTGCACTGCTGGGGGGTGGGGGTGTTGGGGGACATGAGTGGGGCATGAGTGGGGGCCTGCTGGCAGGTGCCCTGCACTGCTGGGGGGTAGGGGTGCAAGGGGACATGAGTGGGACATGAGTGAAGGCCTGCTGGCAGGTGCCCCACCCTGCTGGGGGGTGGGGGTGTAAGGGGACATGAGTGGGGGCCTGCTGGCAGGTGCCCCGCACTGCTGGGGGTTGGGGTGCAAGGGGACATGAGTGGGACATGAGTGGGGACCTGCTGGCAGGTGCCCCACACTGCTGAGAGTGGGGGTGAAAGAGGACATGAGTGGGACATGAGTGGGGGCCTGCTGGCAGGTGCCCCACACTGCTGGGGGGTGGGGGTGCAAGGGGACATGAGTGGGGGCCTGCTGGCAGGTGCCCCGCACTGCTGGGGGGTGGGGGTGCAAGGGGACATGAGTGGGACATGAGTGGGGGCCTGCTGGCAGGTGCCCCGCACTGTTGGGGAGTGGGGGTGCAAGGGGACATGAGTGGAGGCCTGCTGGCAGGTGACCCTCAGTGCTGGGGGTTGGGGGTGCAAGGGGACATGAGTGGGGGCCTGATGGCAGGTGCCCTGCACTGCTGGGGGGTGGGGGTGCAAGGGGACATAAGTGGGGGCCTGCTGGCAGGTGCCCTGCACTGCTGGGGGGTGGGCGTCCAGGGGGACATGAGTTGTTGATCAGTGGTGCAAGCGGACAGGTGGCTTGTCTGGGGCGCATGGCCATGGTGGATGGGCTGCCTGCGGGACATGACTAGGGGTGCGTGGTAGTCCCCTGTGGTGTGGTCTGCCTGCAGGGGCCGTGGAGGGTGTAGAGGGAACACCTGGGAGGACCCACACTGCCAATTCACGTGCGTGTAGGACTCCCCGTGCACCCCCAAAATTCACGTACCCCGCTCTGACAGCTAAATTGCGTGTGAAACTTCCTGCAAACCCCTGAAATACACGTACCCCACTCGCACAGGGCCTATCGCGGGTGAAACTTCCCGCGAACACCAGTAATGCACGTACCCCACTCGCACATGGCCTATCGCATGTGAAACTTCCTGTGAACCCCTGAAATACACATACCCCACTCGCACAGGGCCTATCGCGGGTGAAACTTCCCGCGAACACCAGTAAAGCACGTACCCCACTCGCACATGGCCTATCGCGTGTTAAACTTCACGCGAACCCCAGGAATATTGGCCCTGTGCGAGCGAGCGGGGTACGTGTATTCCTGGGGTTCGCGTGAAGTTTCACCCGTGATTTCAGCAGGTTATGTGTATTACGGGGTTCGCGTGAAGTTTCACACGCGAAAGGGCCCTGGTCGAGGGAGTACGTGAATTTCAGGGGTGCGCGGCAAGTTTTACAGGCGAAAGGGCAACGCCCGTGCACAATACGTCACAGACGCGCTTACGCGCTAAGGGCCTTTGGTCCAATGATATCGCGTACGTGTGCTGACGCGCTTACGCACTAAGGGCCTTTGGTCCAATGATATTGCGTACGTGTGCTGACGCGCTTATGCGCTAAGGGCCTTTCCTCGAATTACACGCTGACGTGCAAGATTTTCACGTGCCAAATAACTCTGTATCAAGCTGACCACACGTACACACACAGAAGACCACGCTCCTGCCCAGAAGGCCATTTTCCTGCCCCCCAGAGCCCCGAGCATGCTCCCACCAGCCATCTGCTGCTGCCTGTCTACCTGCTGCCCACGTGCCCTGCTATTTGGTGCCTGCACGTCAGCCATCTGCAGGGGTCCAGTTGCTGTGTCCACCCCTGCTGGAACAGAAGACTCCCGACTGGGATTCCATTGCTCCACAGCCCAGCCCCAGGACCCAGTTGCCCACCCACTCCTGCCTCTGGGGTTGCCATGTCGGGCACTACACCATCTGGCACCACTGGTAACCCCCAGCCAGAGAGGCAGAGGGCCACAAGCTTCACTGCCACCGAAGATGGTGTCCTGGTGGAGCATGTCCTGGGGCATTATGATGCCCTCTTCGGGACATCACATGCCAACAAGGAAAGACGGGAGAGGATCTGGGACGACGTAGTGGTTGCCATCAACGCGGAGGGGGTAGCAACCCGCGACATCAAGCACGTCAAGAAGCGCTGACTTCTTGAGGACTTCAGGTCCAGGAAGAGGACTTCAGGTCCAGGACCCTCCACAAGGCCCGGCGCCTCGTGGAGGGGGGCCGGGCACACCTGAGTGCCATCCAGATGAGGGTCCTGGAACGCGTAGGCCCAGCGCTCCACGCCCAGATCCTTCGGCGGAAGACCCGTCTGGAGTTGAGCGGTAAGTGGCCAAGCATTGCTGTGTGAGACAGGGCATGTTGCAGTGTGCTGGTAGTCTGATGCTTGCCTGTATGTGTGACATAGGCCATGTATGGATATGTGTGTGCAGGGACATCATGGTCATGCATGTGAGACCAGTTATGTGTGAGCCACATGGTTGGTGCATGTGTTTTGAAGCAACATGGGGAGCTCTATGTGGAATGCACACATGAATGCATGGCTGTCTCTGTTCCTGGACATGGAGGGGGGGTGAGGAATGGGTGATGATGTCATGTACATGTATGGTGCACATGTGTGTGTGTGTGCCTGAGAAGTGTGTGTGTGACTTTGAAACGCCATGGATGCATGTGACTTTGAAGGCAACATCTTGGTTTACAGGGGCCCTTCTACATGGATGTTGATGTTGATTGCAGGCGCCCGGACTGTTTCTGCATGTGTGTTGTGTGCATTCACCCATGTGTTGTGGAATGACAGGATGGAAGTGACATTTGACAGTGCCACTCATGTGTTATTGCTTCCTGTCTAGGCTATTTTGTACTGTACCCTGATGCTTGTGTTCTATGTCTCCCTCTACGCAGCGTCAAGTGAAGAAGAGGGCGGAGACGGCGCTGTGGAGCCAAGCGGCGGGGATGCCTCCACTGGGCGGCGACGCAAGGCCCAGCCACCCTCCCAGGAATTACCATCATCCAGGAGCGAGGGGGCTGGTGCTGTGTCTGCCTCAACGGCTGTGGCGGAAGGGCCGGGTGAGCCCCCACAGGGGCTTCCAATGGCAGCAGACGGTGTGGAGACTGTTAGGCAGAAACCTGTGCAGTTCCCTCTGGGACCACTGCAAAAAGTTTAAGACTACAGGAGTTAGCGGTAAACCCAATCGGTAGCAGTCTGCACCACCCAGATTTACCTGGTAGCTGTGGCTGAGCAGTCAGACTTCTCTCAAGATGAGTTAGGCAGTATTTAGAGTATACAAAATAGGGCAATTTACACAGTAGGACAAGCAGACACTGATCAGAGCTTGGGCGTAAAGATATTAAATTATTTGATTAAAAACACATCTATGAAAAACATACTGGCACTAATACGGCAAACAACTTCAATCACAGTTACTATAAGTATATATCAATCCCATAACAATATTTCGACAAGTCTAGGTTCAACGGCACCACTTATTTGCAGACAGAGGTGAATGCTGTAACCTAGATGGCACTCTAATATTCATTAGAAAGGGAGAGAAAAAGGCAGGGTATGAAACCAACTCAGTACCAACACTTTTACGAAGCAAATGCAAGGCAAGCAAGGCAGGGTCTACTGTGATCACAAAGTTCAGAGGCCAGGCCCACTCGGAGAGAGGCAAGTCGGTATGTCCCAAAAGTATCACAGTGGAAATGCACTTCAAGTCTTTGTAGCAAAATGTCACAGAAAGGTTGCACCAGTTTTAGAACAAAAGTTAAGAAGGTCTGGAGGCGATCCAGTGGAAAGGTAAGGATTTAAGACACCTCACGCTAACCGTTTCAAGGGAAGCCAGGCGGACACAGCATACTTGCCAACCCTACCGATTTAGGCGGTAGGATACCGCTCTTTAAGCAGTCCTACCGCCTACCAATTTATTGGCACCAAATACCGATTTTTTTGGTAGCAAAAAAAAAAAAATTGTACATTTTTTTTTCCCACGCCAGCTCAGGGGAAACTTTCAAGGGCTCCCCCGAGCTGGCGTAGCGGGAGAAGGCACGGCATACAGGCTTTTGATGTCAAAGGCACCCACGGCATTGGGCTCAATGCGCCCCTCCGCCGCGGGTGCCTTTGACAAAAGGCGCCATTAGCCCCCCACCACGCCAGCTCGGGGGAGTCTTTCAAGGACTTCCCCGAGCTGGCATAGCGGGAGAAGGCGCAGCATGCAGGCTTTTGATGTAAAAGGCGCCCACGGCGGTGGGCTAAATGCGCCCCTCCGCCATGGGTGCCTTTGATACAAGGCGCCATTAGCCCCCCACCACGCCAGCTCGGGGGAGTCTTTCAAGGACTTCCCCGAGCTGGCGTAGCGGGAGAAGGCGCAGCATGCAGGCTTTTGATGTAAAAGGCACCCATGGCGGTGGGCTAAATGCGCCCCTCCGCCGCGGGTGCCTTTGACAAAAGGCGCCATTAGCCCCCCAAAACGCCAGCTCAGGGGAGTCTTTCAAGGACTTCCCTGAGCTGGCGTAGCGGGAGAAGGCGCAGCATGCAGGCTTTTGATGTAAAAGGCGTCCACGGCGGTGGGCTAAATGCGCCCCTCCACCATGGGTGCCTTTGACAAAAGACGCCATTAGCCCCCCACCACGCCAGCTCGGGGGAGTCTTTCAAGGGCTTCCCCGAGCTGGCGTAGCAGGAGAAGGCGCAGCATGCAGGCTTTTGATGTAAAAGGCACCCACGGCGATGGGCTAAGAGTGCCCCTCCGCCACGGGTGCCTTTCACAAAAGGCGCCATTAGCCCTCCACCACGTCAACTCGGGGGAGTCTTTCAAGGGCTCCCCCGAGCTGCCATGGTGGCAGAAGGCGTGGCAGGCGCCTCATTGTCATTGAATGCACCCGCGGCGGCGGGCTCATTCAATGACAATGGGCTGCTGACGCGTCCTATTCCTATTACCTCCTCGCCTGACTATTTTTGAAACTTTAAGATTCCTACAGATTTTTGGTCACAGAATGTTGGCATGTATGACACAGTACCTTGGAAGTGAAGAGACAGCTCCGGCGGGGGCAGTTGTTCCTGGTGGTGGATGCAAGTCGGGGCTTTGCCAGAAGAAGAGATGATCTTGTCGTAGAGGAAAGTTGAAGATCGTTGCACCACCACGGAAGAGACCAGCCGCGGAGTGCTCCGTCACAAGGCACCACCTTTTGGTCGCGGTACAGTGGTTAGTGGCTATCCGGTTGCCGGGGTGCTCAGCACGGGCAATTCGACCACTCGACGTCCTGGAAGCGAAGAAAAAGCAAGGGACTGGTTGTTCCCACCAGTCAGGGGAAGAAGACTCTCCAGCGGGGAGATCTCCTCTGTCGTTGGGAAGTGGTGAGTCGGTTCAGCAGGGCTCCACCGGAGGTGTCGTCGTTGCAGGTCGGCTCAGCTTTACCCTCGTCGGATTCTTAGGTCCTGTGGCGACTTCTGCCGTTCCAGTCCCAAAAGCCCTGCTTTTATGCAGAAAACCCCCATTCATTCAGCCTAGCTGTCAATCAAACATGCTAGGTGGTGAGCGGGGCGGCTCACCACTTGGGCCAATCACACTAGAGTGCGACTTGAGTTGGCAAGGCAACTCAGTCCAGGGTGCCTAAACCCCCTCCCACAGCCCATGTGGTACCCAGACAGAATGGCACCACTCTGAAGGGCTTCTGTGCAGAAGCCCGCCAAAAGTGGAACAAAGGGCTCAACCTTGGGTTTGGAGTGACAGAGGCAAACACATACGCCATTTTAAAAACCGAGTTCTGGCAGAAAATACCAACCGGTGGATCTATTTAAAACAAATAAACCGGCGGTATGTTGGAGACTAATGTGCAAAAGTATTAGCCTCGAACAATGGGAAGAATCCTATAGGAATATATTCGAGGTCGAATATAAAAAGTAGTATCCACTGCCACCAGCCAAAACTCGACGAGGGGGGACGGGACAATGCCCCCTCGAACAACAGACCCAGGGGTAATCAAATTACCCCTACCAGTACGTCCACATTAGGATGGTTTGTACTGGTTCTGTTAGTAAATTTAGGTCTAGTAATGCCAATGGTGACTTTACATGCCCTGGGAGACAGTAGTCAGTCCAGGGTATGGAGTCTATGGTGGGGGTCACCTAGGATACCCCAGTGTTACGGCACGGAGAGTGCTGTGTAACACACATAGCAAAACACATGAGACCCTATGGAGTAAAAGACCCCATAGCCCATAGAACACATTAACATTCAAAGAAATACCACAAATCATGTCCAAGAGTGGGAGGAAAAGAGTCTCACTCTTGGCAGGATGAAAAAAAACAAACTCCAGAAATCCAGCAAAGCTGCTGGGGGACTCACTAGGTTAGGAAATTCAGCCTAAACAGAGAATTCTCCCTAACAGAGACATCCAGGTTGGTGGTCTCCACAGAGGAGGAGGAGCCCGCTACTGAGCCGCACATGGGGCCTGGTGGGGGTAGTACCATTGGTGCAAGTGGTGCAGTCCAGGGCCAGGGTCAGGAGGCAGCACAGGTCACCGCGGAGGGGCATGTGCATGTCGCTGTCCTTGACCCTGTGACTAGATCAACATGCACCAGCAGGGAGGCCCCGTCCCAGGCCCATCCGCAGGTAGGGGAGTGTGCCATATCACCTGCCTCTCCACTACCTGCGGGCGAGGGGTCCCGCGACCGTATGGGATCCGTCCTGGTGGGTGTCGCGTTGCGCACGCGTGTCATTTGTGATGACGTGCGTTCTTCCTGGGCGGAGAACGCACGTCAACACGAAGAGTGGCGTCGTGACGTGGCACTGCTGGGAGGGGCCCTGGTCGGAGGGTTCCTACATGTGACGCGCACTCTGGCGGACCTCTCCTCCTCTGTGGAGGCTATGCGCCGGTCGTTCTCCACATCGTCTTCCGGCCCAGATTCCACCAGGGCCCCCTGTGGACCTGGCCTGACCAACACAGCCAGCTTGGTGGAGATCCCATCCCTGCCACAGTCGGGAGTTGGCGGTCCAGCAGGGGTGGACACCACAACTGAAGACCAGCAGATGGAGGATGTGCAGGCACCATCGGACAGGGCACATGGACAGCAGCAGAAGCATCAGGAGCAGGCTGTAGGTGGGAGCAATGATGTCTTGGGGCCATCAACATCGGAGGGGCAGGCATCGGCCGGAGGGCAGGAGGACCCTGAACGGGAAGTGTCTTCCATGTGGCAGCGGTTGGGCCATGCGATAGATGCTGAGCGGCAGCGGGCGGAAGAGGCACGGCTCACGATGGTCAGGGCGGAGAACTCCATGCGTAGGGCCCTGAGGCGGGCCGAGTGCCTCGAGGCCATTCGCAGGGACTTGGAGTTCCAGTTGTCATCGTCCCTGCGAACCCTTAGGGCCATGGAAGAGGACCGCCTCCGGGAGATCGAGCAGGAGTTCCATGATGCCCTGGCCTGGAACATCAACATGTGAGCCGTTGGACTTGCCCGCTGCCCTTGTAAATAGCTATTTGGTTAGTATTAGGTTTCCTTTGGTTTTTTCTTTATTTTGGACCTTTTGGACAATAGCCCACATTTTTGTATATAGTTTTTTTTATTAGGTAGTAGTTTTTGATAGGTTTCATTTCTTCAGATGGGATCATGGACCCTGGATTGTTCATCTGTATATAGTTGACTGTTGGATTCTACTTTTTTTTTTGGATTTCCCCATGGAGCAATGGTTTTCACTTTTGCTTTTCCCTTGGATTTCATTTTTGGAACTGTGACTTTGGACAGCTTTCCTTTGGATTATGATTAGTTGTTTTTCATTATTTTACGGACATGCAGCTTTTCTTTTTTAATTTCCATTGTCGTTTCTTTGATTTTAATTCCATTAATGTTGCTTTTAATACATTTTTTTCTTCAAACTTCGATGTGTGGTATTATCTCATTGGTTTCATGCATGTCATGATATGGGTTTTGAGATTCACTTGCACCCATTGTGTGTGTGTGATGGACATGTGTTCATTTACATACTTGCCATTGGGGTTGTATCATGTAATTGGCATTTCTATGTGGGTGGATGCAATACTTGGGTGGGTCTTTGGCATGTGGAGGCTGGCCATAAGGGCCAGGGATCTAGATTGTGATGACGTGTTGGCTGGGGGACATGTGTCAGGGCCTGCTGGCAGGTGCCCCACACTGCTGGGGGGTGGGGGTGCAGGGGACACGTGCCGGGGCCTGTTGGCTGGTGCCCATCAGTGCTGGGGGCTGGGGGTGCAAGGGGACATGAGTGGGACCTGAGTGGGGGCCTGATGGCAGGTACCCCTCAGTGCTGGGGGGTGGGGGTGCAAGGGGACATGAGTGGCAGCCTGCTGGCAGGTGCCCCACACATCTGGGGGGTGGGTGTGCAAGGTGGCATGAGTGGGGGCCTGCTGGCAGGTGCCCCTCAGTGCTGGGGGGTGGGGGTGCAAGGGGACATGAGTGGGTGCCTGCTGGCAGGTGCCCTGCACTGCTGGGGAGTGGGGGTTCAAGGGGACATGAGTGGGACATGAGTGGAGGCCTGCTGGCAGGTGCCCCACACTGCTGGGGGGTGGGGGTGCAAGGGGACATGAGTGGTACATGAGTGGGGGCCTGCTGGCAGGTGCCCCGCACTGCTGGGGGGTGGGTGTGCAAGGGGACATGAGTGGGGGCCTGCTGGCAGGTGCCCCTCAGTGCTGGGGGGTGGGGGTGCAAGGGGACATGAGTGGGGGCCTGCTGGCAGGTGCCCCTCAGTGCTGGGGGTGCAAGGGGACATGAGTGGGGGCCTGTTGGCAGGTGCCCCACACTGCTCGGGGGTGGGTGTGCAAGGGAACATGAGTGGGGGCCTGCTGGCAGGTGCCCTGCACTGCTGGGGGGTGGGGGTGGGGGTGCAAGGGGACATGAGTTTGGGCCTGCTGGCAGGTGCCCTGCACTGCTGGGGGTGGGGGTGCAAGGGGACATGAGTGGGACATGAGTGGGGGCCTGCTGGCAGGTGCCCTACACTGCTGGGGGTGTGTGTGCAAGGGGACATGAGTGGGGGTCTGCTGGCAGGTGCCCCTCAGTGCTGGGGGGTGGGGGTGCAAGGGGACATGAGTGGGGGCCTGCTGGCAGGTGCCCCGCACTGCTGGGAGTTCAAGGGGACATGAGTGGGGGCCTGTTGGCAGGTGCCCCACACTGCTGGGGGGTGGGTGTGCAAGGGAACATAAGTGGGGGCCTGCTGGCAGGTGCCCTGCACTGCTGGGGGCTGGGGGTGCAAGGGGACATGAGTGGGACCTGAGTGGGGGCCTGCTGGCAGGTGCCCCTCAGTGCTGGGGGGTGGGGGTGCAAGGGGACATGAGTGGGCACCTGCTGGCAGGTGCCCCGCACTGCTGGGGGGTGGGTGTGCAAGGGGACATGAGTGGGGGCCTGCTGGCAGGTGCCCCTCAGTGCTGGGGGTTGGGGGTGCAAGGGGACATGAGTGGGTGCCTGCTGGCAGGTGCCCTGCACTGCTGGGGAGTGGGGGTTCAAGGGGACATGAGTGGGACATGAGTGGGGGCCTGCTGGCAGGTGCCCCACACTGCTGGGGGGTGGGGGTGCAAGGGGACATGAGTGGGGGCCTGCTGGCAGGTGCCCCTCAGTGCTGGGGGGTGGGTGTGCAAGGGGACATGAGTGCGGGCCTGCTGGCAGGTGCCCCTCAGTGTTGGGGGCTGGGGGTGCTGGGGGACATGACTGTGTGCCTGCTGGCAGGTGCCCTGCACTGCTGTGGGGTGGGGGTGCAAGGGGGTAATGCGTTGGTGATCACTAGTGCAAGGTGACATGTGCCTTGGCTGGGGGGGCATGCCCATGGTGGATGGGCTGCCTGCGGGACATGACCAGGGGTGCAGGGTAGTCCCCTGTGGTGTGGTCGGCCTGCAGGGGCCGTGGAGGGTGTAGAGGGAACACCTGGGAGGACCCACACTGCCAATTCACGTGTAGGACTCCCCTGCACCCCCGAAATACATGTACCCCACTCGCACAGGGCCTATCGCATGTGAAACTTGCCCGCACCCCAGTAATACACTTACCCTGCTGAAATCGCGTGTGGAACTTCCCACGCACCCCAGTAATACACGCACCCTGCTGAAATTGCGTGTGGAACTTCCCGCGCACCCCAGTAATACAGGTACCCTGCTGTGATCGCGTGTTACACTTCCCCGCACCCCAGAAATACACGTACCCTGCTGAAATCGCGTGTGTACCTTCCCGCGCACCCCAGTAATACAGGTACCCTGCACAAATTGCGTGTAAAAGTTCCCTGCATCCCAGAAATACTCGTACCCTGCTGAAATCGCATGTGGAACTTCCTGCGTACCCCAGTAATACTGGTACCCTGCTGAAGTCGCGTGTAAAACTTCCCCGCACCCCAGAAATACACGTACCCTGCTGGAATCGCGTGTGGAACTTCCCGCGCACCCCTGTAATACACGTACCCTGCTGTAATCGTGTGTTGAACTTCCCCACACCCCAGAAATACATGTACCCTGCTGAAATTGCGTGTGGAACTTCCAGTGCACCCCAGTAATACACGTTCCCCGCTCGCCGTTTGCTGTTTGGCAGCCCTGTATACTGGTCCAGGGTTAGCGCAGCCCTTTGCGATGAATTGGGAATTTTGATGGCTTTTCCTTGCACAAGGGCGTTCTTGGGGGCGTAACTGGCGCAGCTGCAGTGTCGCAGCGCCACTCTGCGCCACGGCTGGTTTTGGAGGCTGAAATCCATGAATACGCTGTGCGCGGATATGGATTTTAGCGCACGCGGCTGGCGCAGACATTCGCACTCGCACACTGTGCGCCAGCCGCGTGCGCCACTTTTGTGCGAAATTCTATGAATTACTGTGTTAATTTCACTTCCATATTGTTTCTGCAATATACTTCTATTCCTCAACCAAAAATCTCCAAATCAGTGTATTTTACCAGTTTTTAATAAAAACCGTTTGGATAATTGCAGGCGGGAATTGAAAAATGTGAAAAGTTTCCAACGTGTCATTTTGCTGCGATCTGTTTTACACTTTCCACTCATTTTCGAACTGTATGCTTTTGGTAATCCATTATTTGGGATTATTTGTGTTGTTGCATTGTTGCTTTAGTGAGGAATTATATTTGCTTCAAGGTTTTTAACACACATTCATTATTTATTTGTCTATTTCTGAGTATCATTTCATAATATTACAAGGGGTTTTTCTCTCTTATTTGGGGAGGGAATGTCAGATTTGAATTCCATTTCCTGGGTATTATTCCTGATTACCTGCTGCTTCTGTTTATCCACTCAGAATTGATTGTTTGTGGGTTGAGGGAACATTGCAGGGGGAAATTCTAACTTGGGTGCTATCTTTCCTCAACCATAAATTACTCCTATTCCGCTGTGCTGTGTATATGTTCCACTAGAAGGTTAAACCCAGTGCATTGCTCACATTCTCATTGTAATTATAACCACATTCGTGATTGCTGCCCCATATTAAAAGGTGTATGATTTCTTTTGAATTTTAAAATAAATAAATAAATTTTGTATTTTTCCAACCAGCCTGGTTCATGGTCCATTGTGACCTGGGGTATTTGGAAAGGGGGTGTGATATGAGTGGTGTACCATCTCAATTTTGAATCTCCATATATAAAGAAATAAGCATTTCGGTCGTGCGCTGCATACTAGGCCGAGACCAAGGTGTGTGTGTCGCTTGATTGAAATCCTTAACACACTTTTCATAATGACCATAGTGGAGATTAACATGACTAGGCAGCACCTTCTGTCCAAGCTATTCATTAGAGGGGAATGGGCAGAGCAGGAGCTGGAAGCCTGGCTATCCAGCATGATGCAAGAGGACACCTGCATGAACATGGATGTGTGGCAGGACAGTGGCCTGTAACATCAAGCCCTGAATGAGTTTTCCATGACCCAGAATATCAAATAGGAGCAGCTTAAAATTGTCTGACTCACTGCCTACATGGTGGTTATGGAAAGAAAATATCAAGAAATTATAACCTTGGCACAAAACCAGTCTGGCCTCTTAAATCAAACTCAGAGTGAATTAAAGCAGGTAGAAGAAAAGATGCAAGAGAGCCACAATTCTGAGTCAGAGTTGAGAAATCTCATCCAACAGTTAAAAGAGGAGTTGGCAGTACAGCAACGAACTAATTCAGAACAGGAGGCCCAACTAGCTATATTAAAAGAGGAGTGCCAAGAAAAGGTTGAGTTTCTGAAAGGGAGTCAACTAAAATGGAGCCACCAAGTGGTCTACAATAGAACCTGTCTAGGAGATATGATTGCTTTGCAAGATCAGATCAAGCAGTTGAAAGATGAGAATAATAAGTTAATCAGTGAAGCAGTTCATTGCCAAACAGAATTTAACCAAGAAAGCCAGAAGGTAAGCCCTATAAAACAAAACAACAGAGGGATGACCTGGCTGAACAGAATGGCACCCTGTATCAAGAAAAAGATGCCATATGCAAGAAAGTGTGCACATTAAAAACAGATCTACAGAAAAGAGAGTCAGACCTTCAGGAACTGACTGACCTAAAAATGGAGTATGCAAAGTTAATGGGTGTCAAGTCAAATGAGGGATGAAAGGGTCTCAACTCCCTCTCCCGAACCACAGAAGCCAAATAGATCGACCCTCCAACTGTGGTTGGCACGGGCTCCTGCATCTTGATAACACAGGTAACCACGTGGCAGCCAATGGGGGGAAGACGGAGTTAGGGAAAGGGTGTGGAATGACAAAGGGAAGGTAAGGGGAAAGAAAACATGCATTTCTTAACACATCACTTAATACTGAAACTTCCTATTCCTGCACTCCCTGCTTGATACTGCCTATCCGATCCTATCCAACTCCTGAATATACTATGTAGCACCTAGGGTTCTTAATTATACTCTAACGTACCCATGACCATGTACATGTGTGTAAAACATGTATAACACATGGCAAACATAAAGCAACATAAACTATATGGCACACACAAGGGAATCTTCCCTACATGAATTCAACGTGAAACATGGTCCCGTGGACTGACATTGAACGTGAGCAAACATAAGCGAAAACATAGATCATGATTTGTCTGTAGTTGGATGCCTGAAATAGTAAAGATTCCTCTCTTTACTACGAGTATTGCATCATACTCTGGGTATAAACACTGTTACCAACAATCTACTGAACAAACGCCAGCAGCTCAGAATTTAGCACTGAAACACCATGCTCGAGTCATTTAACGTAAATACTTGAATGTACTTATCTTATGGTCCGGGTGACTCGAGAGTACACCCGGACATTAGGACATGCCGCTGTTGGAGCGCCATAGCCGGAGCCACTGCCGCGCATAGTCTGGAGCTCAAAACTGTAGTATGGAAAGTTCACCGCCGCGGCCGGGAAAAACTGCCGAGTGCCCTGCATTGTTGCCAAGAGTCAATGCCGTAGCCCGCAAGGATCAACAGACTCGGGCCAACAACTCTCTCTCACAGCCGTGATTGCCTGTTTACCGAGATCGCCATCAGTTCGTCCAGAGCGCCATACACGCCGTCCTAACCGCCTGTGCTGCACAACATCAATTATCAGCACCTGTACACGGGTGGTTAACGGCTAAATACTCACCTGATGGGCTCCAGCTGTCTCACGGCGCGAACTCCAGTGACTAAAATTCGTCCTTAAGCATACTGGGAACCGTAGTCTTTACCTCAATTTCTTCTATACTGTCTCCTGGGCTTGCCCCACACCCTATTCCTGACAGTACCTCCTCTCCCAGGGCTCTTCCCTGGTCCGGCCTTTTCTGGATGACGTAGATGAAATTGCTTTATCAATTTTGGTGCATGCACTGAGCTAGCAGGTTCCCATGAACAATCCTCCAGTCCATAACCAGCCCATTGGATTAAGTACCACAAGTTCCGCTGTCTGCGTCTGGAATCCAATATCTTCTTGACTTCATACTCCATATGACCTTCGTTGGTGATGGCTGGCGGTCTCTGTACACGTGTTCCAGGAACTGCAGGTTCCAGGAGAGATACATGAAACACATGATATATTTTTAACGTATCAGGCAATTTAAGTTTAACAGCCATTGGCGAAATACATGTCACCACTTTATAGGGCCCAATAAATCTCGGGGCAAATTTACAATATCCTGCCAAGGGTAAATTACGTGTAGATAACCATACTTTGTCTCCCACTTGATAATGAGGAGCTGCCCTTCTTCCTTTATCTGCCTGTTTCCTATAATCCTTCTTTGCTTGTTCTAAATTCACTCTAGCCTTTTGTCTGATAGCCAACAGTAATTATTTCCTTTCATGTAATGCTGGAAATGTTTCCACTGGAGGTAACTGTTCTGCAACATATTCTGTCCTTGTCCATACAAACATTCATTAGGTGACATCCCCAGTGGAGCATGCTCGGTATTATTATACGTAAATTCTGCTAACCACAAAGCCTGTACCCAGGAATCCATACCGCCATGCAAATAACATCGTAAATATTGTTCCTGAGTCTGATTGACACGCTCAGTCTGTCCATCAGTCTGGGGGTGATAACTTGTAGATAAAGCACATTCAATACCCAACATTTGACAAAAGGCACACCAAAATTTAGATGTAAACTGTGGACCCCTATCAGACAAAATACTTTGTGGCAATCCATGCAATCGAACAATGTTCTGTAATA
Source organism: Ambystoma mexicanum (assembly GCF_040938575.1). Classification (NCBI taxonomy): domain Eukaryota; kingdom Metazoa; phylum Chordata; class Amphibia; order Caudata; family Ambystomatidae; genus Ambystoma; species Ambystoma mexicanum. Next base: position 1,608,828,014 of record NC_090932.1, read on the forward strand.
ATATATCTGCCAATTTCCCTGCCCCAGGGATACCTTGACAAGGCACAAAATGAGCTTGTTTGGACATATAATCCACTACCACCCAGATTGTGTCATAGTGATTATCAGGAGGCAAGTCAGTTATGAAGTCCATTGAAATGTGTATCCAAACATTTTCCGGAGTAGGCAGCGGCTGCAATAGTCCTGCCTTATGTACATGGTGAGCCTTACATTGTGTGCATGTTTCACATTTTTGAATATAATCAATGGTATCCTGTCTTAAAGTTGGCCACCAGAAATACCTTGTCAACATTTCCTGTGTCTTTTTCCTCCCCGCATGTCCTGCCAAGGGAGAGTTATGGCACCAATGCAAGGCTTTTGTTTGTAAATCTTGAGTAGGTCAATATAATTTTCCTGCATAGTATGGGAGATCATTCTTCATCGTCTCTAAGGGTCCGTTGGTACCCCATGTCATATTATTTAGTTTCTTCATTTCCTTTTTCACCTGATTCAACAGACTGTTGGTTACTGCACCTACCACTCTTTCCACAGGCAAGATAGTCTTCACCTCGGTAGTCACATTTTCTAAATTTTGCTGTCTGGATAATGCGTCAGCCTTCCCGTTCTTCTTCCCGGGCCAGAAAGTAACCCGGAAGTCAAATTCATTGAAATGTTGTGACCACCGCAACTGTCTAGGGCTTAAAGTATGTGCAGTCTTAAAGTACTGTAGGTTCTTATGGTCAGTTATTACCAACACCTGAAGTCTCGTTCCCAAAAGATACTGACATCATTCCAGAAATGCTTCTCGTATGGCCAATAATTCCTTGTCCGTAATAGAGTAATTCTGCTCACAACTCGTGAGTTTCCTGGAATAGAAGGCCACTGGATGACACCTACCTTCCTCATCCTTTTGAGACAACACCGCTCCCACCGCTATATTGGAGGCATCAGTCTATACTTGAAAAGGTCTTTCTGGATCTGGATGTCTCAAAACAGGAGGGCAGGTAAATGCCTTTTTAAGTGCGCTAAATGCTTGTTCTGCTTCTTGATTCCAACTAAACCCAGAGGATTTTCTTAACAACTTAGTTATGGGTGCAACAATTTGTGAAAAATTCACAATGAATCTTCTATAAAAGTTGGCAAATCCCAAAAAGGACTGAATGTCCTCGACACATTGAGGCACTGGCCAATCGATGACTGCCTGTACCTTCTTTCGATCCATTACTATACCAGTAGGAGTGAGTATGAATCCCAGAAATTCCACCTTAGTAGTGTGGAATTCACATTTTTCCAACTTTACACACAATTCATGCTCCTGTAGTTTTTTTTAACACTGTTCTCACATGATCTATGTGTTGTTCTTCTGAAGCAGAATAAATCAAGATATCATCAATATATACAATGACAAATATGTCCAAAAACTCCCTCAACACCTCCTGCATAAAGTACTGAAATGCTGCAGGTGCAATACACAGCCCAAACGGCATAACTAAGTATTCAAATAATCTAAATTTAGTTCTGAAGGCTGTCTTCCACTCGTTCCCGTTTTTTACACGGATAAAGTGGTATGCCCCTCTGAAGTCCAGTTTAGTATATATCACTGCTGATTTCAACTGATTCAATAGTACTGAGATTAAAGGCAAGGGATACCTGTTTTTGATGGTTGCCTTGTTCAACGCCCTATAATCAATACAGGTTCTAAGTGTTCCTTCTTTTTTCAGCACAAAAAACAAAGGGGATGATACTGGTGAAGTAGAATGTCTAATGAAACCTTTTTGCAACATATCATCCAAATATTCCTTTAAATGTTGATTTTCCTTTTCTGTTAATGCATAAATACGGCTGCATGGTAACTTGGCCCCGGGTTCTAATTCAATCACACAGTCATGAGATCGATGTGGAGATAACCTCTCTGCTCCCCTTTTGTCAAATACTCCTGCAAAATCAACATACTGCCTAGGAATACCAGTCCACACAGCACCCACCACCTGTGTATCTCCTGCCTGATCCACCAGAAATAGGGCTGGTCCCACCTCTTCCTTCACATGTTCTTCACACCCCACCCCCTCAACTGATACCTCTCTCTTGACCCAATCAATACTAGGGTTGTGTAAAGTTAACCAAGGCATTCCCAAAATAAGGCCAAATTGAGGTGCTGCTATCAGATAAAACACAATCTCCTCCACATGTCCTGATTCACATCTCATCTGAATTGGTTGGGTTTGCTGATAAATGGGACCAGAAATTAAGGGAGAACCATCCACTGACTGTACTCCTTCCACCTGTGTCTTGTTTCTTAACAGTAATCCCAATTTTCATGCCAAACCAATGTCAATAAAATTTCCAGTAGCACCTGAATCCACCATGGCTGACACCATTTGTTTTGTGCATGCAAAAACTAACGTTACCAACAGATACAAATGAGAATTCTTGTTATTCATTGTATTAGCTGCCCAGCTTGGGAACCTACTCAGACTGGTGCCTGACACCTGAGTTCCCCCTAAGGCCGGCCCAATCCTTTTCCCGCCTCCACCTTGCTCCCTTCACTTCTCACAACCTTTTTTGGCGTATTAGGGCATGTTCGGATATAATGTCCTTGTTGACCACAGTACAAACATAGGTTATTAGCCTTACGCTATTCCTTCTCCACCAATGACAAAGGCCCTCTTCCACCCCCTATTTGCATGGGGTCTACATTACTACCTTTTCCTCCCCGGCCCTTATCCAATCTTACCAAATGAATCATCTCTGGTCTCTTCCTGTCACCTTTTCTTTCATTCATACGAAGATCTATCCTCAAAGCTAGGTCAATCATAGCAGTACAGGAACTCGGTTGAGGTTCCACATGAGCCATCGCATCCTTCAATTCCTCCCTGAGTCCCTGATAAAACAATACAGTCTGTTTATTCTCTGGGCAATCCGTTTCTATTACCAACCGATTGAACTGCGTAACATAAGATACTAAATCACGTGTCCCTTGCTTTAACGCTAACAGTTCCTTGTCCTGGGCTAATGAAACTTCTCTTCGATCAAGTAGTCTGCCGAATTCTGTCAAAAACATATCCCAATTGTATAGCAATGGGCCATCCTTTTGTACTAATGGCATGGCCCATGTCGCTGCATCACCCGTTAAGTAGGAAATCACAAATGCTGTTCTAGCTTGGATGGTTTCAAATGCAGCGGGTTTACACAGAAAATGCAACCTACATTGCGTCAAAAATGTCATATACTTCCTAGGATCTCCCGCAAATCTTTCGGGCGCTGCTAATGGTACACTGCTGGGGTACACTGCTGGGTGCTTGTACAATAACTGTAGAGGTTCTTCCTGTGGTCGCTCCTGTGGATGATCCTGCCCCCTCCTAAAAAGTACCCTGAGTCACTAACCCTTGTACTTGAGCCTTAATATTATTAGACTCCTGTCTAGCATGCACTAACTCGGCTTGAATATCTTGCAATGTCTTTAGCACTTCTGCTAATGAGGGGGATTCAACTCCATTTGGCTTGGGTGGTTCAAATACCCCTAAATCGGGGGCTGATAGTTCTGTCGAGTCAAATGAGGGATGAAAGGGTCTCAACCCCCTCTCCCGAACCACAGAAGCCGAATAGATCGACCCTCCCACCGTGGTTGGCACGGGCGCCTGGATCTTGATAACACAGGTAACCACGTGACAGCCAATGGGGGGAAGACGGAGTTAGGGAAAGGGTGTGGAATGACAAAGGGAAGGTAAGGGAAAGAAAACATGCATTTCTTAACACATCACTTAATACTGAAACTTCTTATTCCTGCACTCCCTGCTTGATACTGCCTATCCTATCCTATCCAACTCCTGAATATACTATGTAGCACCTAAGGTTCTTAATTATACTCTAAAGTACCCATGACCATGTACATGTGTGTAAAACATAGCAAAAATAAAGCAACATAAACTGTATGGCACACACAAGGGAATCTTCCCTACATTAATTCAACGTGAAACATGGTCCCGCGGACTGACATTGAACGTGAGCAAACATAAGCGAAAACATAGATCATGATTTGTCTGTAGTTGGATGCCTGAAATAGTAAAGATTCCTCTCTTTACTGTGAGTATTGCATCATACTCTGGGTATAAACACTGTTAGCAACAATCTACTGAACAAACGCCAACAGCTCAGAATTTAGCACTGAAACACCATGCTCGAGTCATTAACGTAAATACTTGAATGTACTTATCTTATGGTCCGGGTGACTCAAGAGTACACCCGGACATTAGGGGATGCCACTGTGGGAGCGCCGTAGCCGGAGCCACTGCCGCGCCTAGTCTGGACTCAAAACTGTGGTATGGAAAGTTCACCGCTGCAGCCCGGGAAAAGCTGCCGAGTGCCCCGCGTTGTCGCCAAGAGTCAATGCCGTAGCCCGCAAGGATCAAAACACTCGGGCCGACCTCTCTCTCTCACAGCCGTGATTGCCTGATTACCCAGATCGCCATCAGTTCGTCCAGAGCCCCATACACGTCGTCCTATCTGCCCGTGCTGCAGAACATCAATTATCAGCACCTGTACACGGGTGGTTAACGGCTAAATACTCTCCTGATGGGCTCCTGCTGTCTCACGGCGCAAATTCCAGTAACTACAATTCTCCCTTAAGCATACTGGGAACCATAGTCTTTACCTCAATTTCTTCTATACTGTCTCCTGGGCTTGCCCCACACCCTATTCCTGACAATGGGGCACATGAAACAAATAGAAGGGGATCTAGAAGAGACCACCCAAGCCAAAAATGTGCAGAGACAGGAGATGCATCTCCTGCAATAAAAATGGTCTGACTATCCCCAGGCAATACAAGAGCCCCAGAAAAGAAAGGAGGCCCTTTGGGATGTGAACAAGGGGCTCCAGAGCCAGGTAGCAGTGCAAGAGAAGGTAATAGAGGTCAGTCAAGCCCTGATAGCAGAGCAAAAGGCTCAGGCCTTTGCCTACTATCAAGAGGTAGGGGCTGAGAAGGAAAAACCTGGGAAATTAGAAAAAGAGTGTGCTAGGTTAATTCAAAACTTGAGGGACCCAGAACAGGTAAAGAGTGGTAGGACAACTCCTGATCACAGTGTGATGTCCTCAGTACCAAGGGCCTCAACCCATCTACCACCTTGTTTGCACAAGGCACTGCTGACTTCATGTCCACAGGTTGACATGAGCCAGACACCATGAGGCAGCCAGGCTTAAATAGGCCTAGCATGATTGAGCTGACAGGTTAGCGTCCATCAGAGACTGATGGACGGGCATCCCTGTTCAGGTTCAAAAATGTTATGGCTGATGGATCTGACCAGGAAAGCCTTATAGAATATCTTCATTCTCTTGTCTCTGCATCTCTTCTTCACACGTCAGTTCGATTCTGCATGGCGTCACCATTCAACTTGGCCATTCATTTGCTCAGCTTCTTCTGGGATTTCATTCAAATAGTCATCATATCGTCTCGTATGCAGTTATAGTTTCCTCAATGGGAACCTTGCTTCCAGGATTCTCTTTGATACTGGTATTCTTACTGGTACCGCACGTGTCTCACACTCTGGTTCCCAACATATAGGCAATATGGGTGAAGTGGTTGAGGTGGGGGTACTTGGCTGCTCCTCTACACTCCCCCTTCTGGGCGATTCATCAACCACTCTCCCATCATCCTTCACTCCTAGACATCCTTGTCTGAAGAAATGCTTCTTTGGGATCCATATCTTTGTGACTCCCTTCAGGCATCCTGCTGATTTCACATGCTCATCTTTGTTCCAAGTCATGAGCATGCACTGTTCACTTGGACTGCAGTGGATTCATCTTCCCACATACTTCTTATGATTCTTTGGATACAGGAATTTCATTCCCCCAGGTGCATGGATACTGGCCTTTACGAAGTCTCTGATTTCTTCATCTGTCAATGGCCTTCCATCCTGTTTCAACATCAATCATGATTTTCATCCCTATAGCTTTCTTTGCTGTATTTTTGTATTGCGTAATTATGATCTTGATTACACAGAATCCAAGCAACATCAAAACGATCAGAGCTCCAAGGAACTTGAACATATCTGTCATTCATTGTGGAATCCAAGAAAAGAGTCATTCAAACCAACTGTAATCAGTAATGTGCCCTACTTCGTCTACCATCTGGACATGTAGCTTCGTTAGCATCTCTATGGCCTCTGTCAAGGTTCCATTCTCGTCGTCATGAGAAGGTTTTAATGTGCAACATGATTCTCTGAATTTGGCACAAACACCTCCATCCATAGCTGTGATCATGTCTAGGACATATCTGTTCTGGAGAGTCATCATTTGTATGGCTCTCAGCTCTTCTTTGATAGCATTGAATACTTTTATAGTTGTATTGATCGTTTGCAGCAATTCCCATCTGGTAATTTGCAGATATTTGGTATTTGCTCTAACCTGGACACTCAGCATAAAGATCAATGTGAACACTGAAGCTGTCTGACTAAACAGTCTATGCTCATAGTGAATAGCATCAAAAGCTTCTATTGACTTTGCTGAGAAATAGGTATCTCTCTTTATTCGATTCAGACGTTCAGCAGATCTCTTCTTTCTCAAGTGTGCATCTGCTTTTGGAAATTCACCAATATTCAGGTCACTTTTCGGAATCACCAACGCTGGAACATGAACATTCACTAGTGAACATCGTCCTCCCCAATTTGCAGGTAGCCTCATATATGCTCTGGGTCCACAAGCCCAATAGTGATCCATCATCACTGGTGTTCCAAATTTCATTCTTGGTACATCAAAGATTCGACCACAGTCTGGTTCTCTCCAACTTTTCTTGTGCCATTATTTCTGAAGCACAATTTTGCACTCTCCAAAGGCACTATCTGTAAGGGTCCTCCTTTGTCTTCAACCTTGGTCAGTAGCTTAGCAAGTCTCAGCCATAATGGTTTGCATCCATTCTGCACTATGTCAATGGCTGGTTTGTAGCAACCAATGACCATCCAGGCTAAGCAGATAACCACTCCCTCTTCCCAGCCGTCTGGAGATAGCACTGATCTCCAAATTTGCATCTGGCCCCTGTTTTCCATCTTCTAACCTCTTCTGTAGATTTTCCTGGACTCTCAAGTTTCTTATTTACTTCCCATCTGATTCCAGCTCCTTTGACTCCAGGTTTTTCATACCTGATCACACGATTATTGACATGAGCTCTGTTTCTTGTCTTTGTGTCCTGGACATAATCATCTTCATCTGGATATGTCCATTCAGGTGTCCATTTGAGATAAGCATCTCGGCCCATGAACTGGCCTCTTGTCAGGCAGAGTGCTATGTGTGATAGACAATGTGCTGTCTGGACATCTATTTCAATAGCTATGAAGATGTTAGACTTCCCCATGCTATAAAGCAGGAGTGCACATACAAAGCATTCCTCCTCTGAAGGTCTTCTTCCAACTTCTTTTATATGCTGATACCATATGTTGTTCCCCCAAATGTGCTGTGCTATCCAGGTAATCATTTAACTCCTGATCATTCTCCCTTACACTTCTCCTGGATCTCATTCTTCTCTTATGAGTTTCTTTCATCATTTCATGAAGTATGTCGGCATAGTTTCTTCTTACCGGACCAATTACAGAAACATTTGTCAGTTGACTTGGTATTTTTACATGTACTACTTGTGTAGGAGAACATTTCAGAAGCTTCATTCTATCAACATAGCTTTTAGGCATAAAAATGTCTCTCATAATCTCGATTTGTGATGTCCTTCCAAAAGGTAACCCAAGCTCATTCATTACAGGGCCAGGTGCTCTCGTGTGTATCTCTAAAGTAGGAGCAATCACATAAGATCTCTGCTGCCTTGTAGTTGCCACGTTTGTACCTTCCTTCTGTCCTGGAAGATTTACAGGAGGTCTCGCTCCATTTACGTCTATAAAATAAGACGTACGCACTGTAAGTTAAAGCAATATCACTATAAACAAAATGCACCCATAAATCACACAAGGGTACGTCATCTTACAGCAACAGCTTCGATGCATCATGGACGCCTCTCAGGATCTGGCATGACGATATTGCTACTAATGCTGCCCATTTTTATTTTTAAGGAAGGAAAAACACTTTTTAATGGGGCAACACTATGCACTTCTGGAACCTGCTCAGTCGGCTCTGTACATCACCTTAATCAGCAGGCTGCTTACTGAATGATGAACACAAATTCCCAATGAATGCCACAAATTGGCCTCTCACCAGACGACATGATGATTTTCTTTCAGCATGAAACAAGAGTTATTTTGCCCAATGGATCTCGGATCTGTCCCTCGAGGGAAAATCTTATTCGGTTCTCAATGTTCTTTCAGTGTACCCGTTCACTTGGTTTATAATGTCCCTCAAAATTTCATTAAGCGCTGCATTGTTCCTCATGTCTCTTAGGAACGTTCTGACATCGGTCTGTCTTCCAACAAGATGCTGGCATTCGTAAATCTGGTAATAAAAGACTAAACTGACCAGTCTGTGTGCATTATCTGGTGATAGGGCCATTTGCATCTTCCTCAATGAACTCAGGAAGCTGGAGAATCTGCTCAATATTTGCTATGAGCAATCTCATCACAATTGGACCATTTTTAGGATCTTGGAAGAAAACATGAACGCTAGTAGTTCTCCCCACAAGTGCAGGGTATGCGCGCAATATGAACACAACAACTTCAAGAATGATCCTTGAAACTTCGTCATTAGGCACCACCATACGTGCCTCTAAACAGGAACTCAGTAAGAAATTAATCTGGAAACTGCTCTCTTTTTCAACTGTCGAAAATAAACTCCAGTACTGGCATATCTTTTTTTCTTTTCATTCAAGGCTTAAGCAGGTCTCTGTCCAATGTCACCAAACTCCTGTGGCTCAAAAGTGCAATAACTTCCCTTAACTTTTTAAAGGGCTTAAACAGTGTCCCCAACTAAGCCACAGTTCAATGATTTCTTTGTCTTTATTCAGCAGCTTCTGTGTCCTTCTTCCTCACCATAGAACTAGTCTGCACGTGCTGTGGTTCTTCCCTGATGCTTGCTTCCGATGGGTGTGGGTGCGTAGAGGGTTCTCCAGCATAGATCTTTACATCACCTAGAAAAGTCCAAACACGTCTGCCTTGCCCCTTGACTGCAGACAGCGTGACGTCCTCTACAATGAAAGGGCCGTTGAAGTGAGGTTCGTGCCACTTTTGAGTATGATTGCGGATTAGAACTGCATCTCCGGGGAAGGCTTTGGGAAAACAAAGTTCTTTAATTCCACTTGTTGAAGTATCTCCTTCTGTGTTCTGTGCTGCCCCACAACCTTTCAACTTGAGCTGATCTGAAATGATAGAGATACTTGAAGTCATACAAATAAGGTAATCAAGTAACTCCTTTCCTAACAGTTCTGCAGTAGATTGGGCATCACTTCAAACCCTGTGAGAGGTATTCTCATCCACCTCCCTGTCACTATTTCATGCGGGTGAGATGATGGTCTGACACTGGTTGATTTCTCAACGTGTATAATGCCAATGGTAGGCAATGCAACCATCCTTTTTTCAATGTAAGCTTCAATTTGGCTATTCATTCTTTAAGCAAGCTGTTGAGTCTCTCACAGACACTGTTCGCTTGTGGGTGAAAAGTCCAAGAAAACTTGTGCTTTATGCCAAGCAACAAGCATATTTGCTCATAGTCTGTGTTCACAAAATGAGGGTCATTATCTGATCTTAATACTTCACATATTCCCCATCTGGGAAACACTTCTCGTACTAGAAATTTGGCTGCACAGGGGAGCCTGGGTGAGTACACGGTCCAGCCTCAATCCACCTCGAGAAAGGACATACCACTACAATCATATATCTATATCCATTACATACTTACAGCATGTTGACATTGACGATATGCAAATGTTGAAAGGGGCCACTAGGTCTAGGAATAACTCCCCTGATTGTGCGCAATGTGTGCCCTACAGTAAACCTTTGACAAATGATGCAATTTACTACATAGAACGCAACATGCTCTACCAAATTTGTAATGTAAAAGGCCTTTGCAATAGTTGCAGTGAGGTTCTCTCTAGTTGTGTGCGCAGGGTAGTGCAGCTGGTCCAATGCCACCCTTAATAAGGCTACAGGCATCACTGGTTTACCAGTACTGTCTTGTTGCCACATTGCTTCAGAGGGTTTTAAAGAACACCCTCTATGCATCCATAGGTCCTTCTCATCTTGGGGTGTTTCCCCTGGATCTCTATCAGTTGAGTTCTAGACAGGTTATTATAACATTCAGACACACTCATCATCACCACCATGCTTTCATTCACATTCGGTGTATCAAATGACATAATGTCATCCGAATATGCAACTTGTTTAGCTTCCTCGTCTGCCTTTTGATTTCCCCGTGAAATAAAATCTGCTCTTTTAGTGTGAGCAGCGCATGTAACAACTGCAATGGCTTCTGGGAGTTGTAGTGCTTTAATAAGTCTGTCCAATATGGCTGCATGTTGCACTGGAGTGCCATCCACTCGGAGGTAGCCCCTCCTTTTCGGACGTAGTAGCCCTGAATGCACCGTCAACATCACCTAGGAGGAATCACTGTACACAGTTACTTCCTGATCTGCATGATTCTCGAGCGTGACAATCAGCGCCCCTAGTTCTGCAGCCAGTGCTGAAAAGTCAGATGGCAGCCGTGCACTTACGAACACTTCAAACTCCCCATTGGCCCTGTGCTTTACCACAGCGGCACTTGTATATCTTTCTCCATCATTTTGATCGATTCTTGATGAACCGTCAATAAAAAGAATCGCCCCCGCTGCCAATGCATTCTCTTTTACTCTTGGAATCTCATCATAGAACTCTTTGTAGTTCAAACAATCATGCACATGCTCGTCTTCTGCCAGTGGTTCAGCTACAAACATGGCAGAATTCACCATTCTGCATCAAACTATTTTAATCGCCGGATTCGATATGACCACTTTATAAGCAGAATCCCTTTGAGACGTCAAGGTTCCCTTAGGTTCCTAATAGATGGCAAATAATGCATGTTTAACAAATAATGTCATAGAACACCCTATTACTATACTAGCAGCCTTTTCAATGGCGAACGCTGCGGAAGCCAAAGAGTGTTCACAAGGGAAATGAACCTTCATTACTGGGTCCAGAATCCCACTGTAATATGCAAGGGGCTTGTACCCCAACGTGGTTCTCTGCGTAAGGACTGCTGTCATAACAATACCATCCGTGTGCGAAAACAAAAAGAATTCCTAAGCATAATTAGGAATCCCTAGAACTGGAGCAGTACAAATTGCTTTTTTCAGTTCATCAAATCTGTCTTCCATATCCTCAGTCCATATTTTATTTCCTGAGTTGCCTGCGCTTTCTTCAGAGTTTGCAATAAGGGCCTTATGTATGTGCTGTAATCAACGACTCATGCTCTCACATATTTACAAAGTCCTAAAAATCTCTGCATGTGCTTTATCGTCTGTGGCTTTACTGTTTTCAAAATAGCTTCAGCTCTTTCAGGCGTAACCTTATTTCCTTCATGCAAAATTAACTGGCCAATGTAAAACACTTCGTGTTGACAGTACTGTAGCTTCTCTCTGTCAACCTTATATCCTTTGTCAGCAAGAATAATCATTAGCTGAACAGAATTGCATCTACACTTTTCCTCTGTGGTGCCACAGACCAATATATCATCTACATATTGCAACATAACACTTTCTAAATCAATATTGCTTAAGTCCTTCTGCAGTACCCTATTGAAAATCGATGGAGACTCACAGTACCCTTGGGGGTAAGGAGTGCTTTGCAGGTAAGTCTGTCTGAAGGTGAATGACATCATATCTTCCGAGTCTTTATGCAATGGGATTGAGAAAAACACATTTTTCAAATCAATCACAGTGAAATATTGTGCTTCAACAGGTATATTACATAAAATTGTTGCAGGATTAGGAACTAGAGGGAACTCAGCCTCTACTACTTGATTAATTGGCCTCATGTCTTGAATTAGCCTCCACAACCCCCTTTCCCCTTTTTGACAGGATAAATCGCAGTATTACATGGTGACGCTGATGTCACTAAGACGCTTTTTTCCATCATAGATGATATCGTCTTAAAAATTCCTCATCTGACTCTCGAGACATGGAATACTGCTTGCTCGAGGTAAAATTACTCCTGGTTTCAATTTCATCTTCATTTCTCCAATCCCCTTTAGTAACCCTACATCATAGGAGCCTGTTGTTCATAATGAAGCTGGCACTTTCGCCATGTCTTCCTCAAAATACTCAGGATGTTTTTGTGCCAACATCATTTTCTGAGGAACTTCATGTTTAATTGTTCTCACACAATAAATAATACTCATCTCAAATTTCACTTTGTCATCTGATGGATGATCTCCAACCATATGCTCATCAGTGACGTCAGTCAATCTGTAACCCTCCCCAATGGCAATCACTGTGCACCATCGTCTGCCATCATAAACATTCCCATCAAACAAGGCCATTTCTCCTCGCACTATGGCTGCTTGTAATTCCAAAGGAAAGAATCACCCTTCCTCTTCATCCATAGGTATCTTTGGCCTGAATAAGAACTCATCAGGTATTCTCATAGTCGTGGCCATTAACCCTGGCAACCATGTTAGCAAAATGGGTGCACCATAATGAAACACTTCTGGTTCTAATGGCACTCCTCGTATGGCCAATTGTCCTGCAAATGCCATGATAAATTCACTCACATTTAAATAATGCATTCCTGGTGTTCAGCACACTATCCCTTCATCAGTAAACAAAATTATCATATTTAACTTGGTTATCAAATATTGACCCAATATATTAACAGGTATCTGCCTTGAATATAGCAATGGCACCGACATATCCCATTTTCCTATAGAGACTGGTCAATCTTTAGTAAAAAGAACTCTGCTTGTAGCTCCTGTGAAACCTTGAGTATTCATGGCATTTCCAGATATCGAAAACTTTCCATCTCGCGTTGCACCCGTGTCTACTAAAACGAAAAAGACTTGCCTCCTATATTGACGTCAACCCTTGGTTCCTCTTTAGGATTAGGCATCACAGCTAGTACTGAACACATCAAGTCCCTGAGTGAGCTGTCCTATTGTGTATGCAGCCTCTTCCCTGTGTCTGTAATGGGATTCCCTCCATCGACTGTGACACCTCCTACCCTAGGAGTCATTAATTGCCCTGTGCTCGTGCTTTGCTGTATCTGCATAGGTGGTATACTCATTGCTGCCTGCTGTGTTTGTAAACCTTTCTGTACTCTTGGCGCTTGTGTCTGCTGTACTGTTTGATTCTGGGCAAACCCATCTCTGCTCTGCTGCGAATATGCAGGCAGGTTTGAAGTCCCCCCTCTCGTAAATTGGTTACTCTGCACGAATCCTTGACTTCTACGTGTAAGAAAAAGATACCCTGTCATGCCACACATCCAACATACAGGCAGAGACCTTTCCATTTGTCCTCCCTGCATGCCCTGATTATAATTCTGACAAGTATGAAACCTACCTTGATTACTCTGGAAATTTCCCTGATTATTCCGAAATCCTCTTCCTTGAAAACCTCCTCTTCCCTACGGTATAAACCCATTATTTCCTTGATCAAACTGCCTCTGGTTATTGGTCTGCGGTATGTTTACTGCTTGCTGTTAGCTCAATTGATCCCCACTCGTTAACATTGCCTCTTCAATGGCATATTTGGAGAGTTTTTTCTGCACTAGTTTCACCTCTTCACTTTTCCTAGCATCGTCTTTCTTGCGATTCTTTTCAATAATGCACAATGGTCAGCTGCATCTCTGACCATGGTTTTGCTTCTATACCCACCAATTTCCTGAGCTGCTTCTGCACGGGCTCTGGCAGCCCCTGGCATAGTATGTGATAGAATACTAGTATAGATTTCCCCCAAGCCTCACGTGTTTCCAAGGCCTACTGTTCTTGGAAATTCTGAATGTAGACAAGCGGATCCTCTCCTTCCTGCATCTTTTTTGTCATTATAGCTCATTATGAGCAGTGTTTACCGTAGTAAAACCAGAATATCCTGCTTGTGCCCAAACGTCATCAGCCCTTTCTCCAACGATTGCAATCAGGAGACACTTAACATCCTCTATAGCCAACGTATTCCCTACTGTCATTTTCTCTAGCTCATGTATCCATTTCTCAGTTCCAGAAGTTAAACTCTGGAGTTTACACCTTAAATTATCCGTGTCCATTTACGGCGAAGGTATAAACTGCGGTCTGGCTCATCCCTTTTCTAGCAAACAAAACTGTGAGACCTCAAATTCGTCTTCATCTCTCATCATTTGCCTATCCATAGCAGGAAAAATGGTCCCACACCGCCTTCTTCCTGGCAGCAACCTTAACCTGCTCACATATGGTGGCAAGTCCCTCCCCTGACCATGGGACTGCCCTTTGGATGGTGGATTTGGCCACCTCAGTGACTCTGACGCTAGCAATTTAGGTAGGTCCAAATCTGAACATCGAACATCCTTATCCATTGTAAAACATCCCTCAGGACCACATACATTATCTCGCTCCTCCCCACGGACAGTCTCTCCAAAGTCAGTCTATCTAAAGACATCTCTCTTGACTCAAAACTACACGATGCTCCTTCCTCGTCGTACAACTGTGTACTCTCAAGTCTGTCATTTTTCCCCTTTCCTTGCATCGCTTTCTGAGTTTTCATATCATGATAAACCTTATCGATAGCATCTCCAATGCTTCTGGAATCGAACTCATCCTCTAGATTTATTTTAGACGGACCCGCTATTGGCTCCTGTTCTGGGAAGAACTATTCTAAATATTCCCATAATACTACTGGATCAGGATTCTTTACCTCCTTCTCCATGCGATCAAGATCACATGCTCGCTGTCTTCTCTTTCGTTCTAGCTCATTGTCAAACTCCCTTTGCTTTCTTGCTTCCTCTCGTACCTGTTTTCCTCTTTCTTTTTCATGTCTCTTCTTTCATTTGCCCTTTGTATTTCTTCATCTCTATGCCTTTGCATTCTTTTATCCCTTAACTTCCGTTCCTCTTCTTCCATCCTTTTCTTTTCTAATCTTTCCTGCTCTTCGATTGCTCTCTGTCTATTGTCATATTTTCTTTGCTGTTCTGTTGTTTCCTGTTTCTTCAACTATGCATCTTGATACAATTGTTCCCATCTTTGCCTATCTTTCCTTTTTGCCCTTTCATCTTTCAATCTTTCTTCCCTCTCTTCATCTTTCTTATCCTGCTCGTCTCGAGCTTCACTTTGCCGTACATCGTCGGTCTTTACCATTGAGTTTGAGCAAAACCTGACTACCCATCCATTCGTTCTGTATAAGTGCTAACTCATCAGCCTTATCTCTTTCTCCTGTCCATCTTTTTATTTCTCTTCCTATGTCTAAAGACGTACTTGATTGTTCAACTCTCTCTTTGTCGTGTCTCTCTTTGTCCTTGGGAATCTTAGAGATTACATCTCTCTCAGTATTTTTCTCTCGGTCCTTGTCGCTGATTTGCACAGGCGACTCATATGCCAGGTTACTATACCATGCTGCGGCCTTAAGCTCCCTTAATGGTTACAGCCCATCATCTTTCTTACTATCGCCATTTATTTCAGGCACTTTGGGTGGAGCGGAAGGCTCCTCACCTCCCTCTCTGCATACATTAAGTATCCAGTCTACAGGAGGTGGCTCTTCTCTCTCTTCGTGGTACATCTTCCAAAGTTCTAAGCTTGCTAGTCATTTATCTAACTTTTTTCCCCTATATCCAGCATGCAAATATGTTGTCATATGCTGCAAAACTACCCTTGATAGTGATTCCCCCTTGTGGCCACGGCATGAGCATTTTATCTGTGGTTCCCTTAACCCATTCTGCACTGTACTGCTTGAGTTTAGGTGCATGTTTCGGCAGCTGTTTACACAAGTGTGTAAGTGGAGTAATATCCTCAATTTTTTGACGTATTACTCTTTGATCGTCAATACTCACCTTTACACTTTGCAATTTGTAAACAAAACCTTTCAAGAAAAAGCAAATAATATGAGCGTGCACCAAGTGTTGCAGGCTTCAATCCCTCTATATCTCGTTTTTTACTTTAATTTGCTAAAAAATATCATCAATTCGAGTGCTACAAAAAAGATACACTTAATTCATTAACTCTCGCGTTTCTTCTTTTTACGTTTATCAATCTCATTTATTATATCGTCATCATTGCACAATCACATAAAACAAAACAGACAGACAAACACACCTGGTTGGCCACATAAATCTCTCACTGTGTTCTCACTAAGACCTGTCTTGCCTTTTCAAAAATACTCCCTTGGAGTGTAAACTGCCCTCTTTAACCGGGACAGTTTTTTAAGTCTTTACACTATGGGGACATTAGGTGCTGTTTCTTCTAACCGTTCTTTAAAATGCAGGTATATAGGCCTATCCTTCCTCGTGAACTCTCCTCAGGATATCCCAATTGCTCGGTATCTCTCCTTAAGCCAATTGCTTAATATTCAACCCCCATTATTCTCCAAGTTACTTTTACAGCAACCTCCCTCCATTACTTGTTTTTCCCCTTGTCACTTCTCTCATTCATTGCCCATACACAATTTTGCCAGCTCGCTCAGTTCTACTCACCATTCGGATATTCGTCTTCCGACTCTCAGGACCTTCTGCCTCATCATCGCCTCTCCAACTTTCTGTTCGTTCAGCTTCCTGTAGACGCCGGGAGGAGATTCTGTAGAAACCGGGTGACCGTCACACCCAAGCTTGCAAGCATATACGTTTTTATCTAAACTGCTATCTACAGGGAGCCTCACGTCCTTTCAGCCGAATGGCAGAGGTCGTGCGATATTTCCTGGACCCCAAAGCTTACTTTCTCTCGACGGATATCTAACCATCCTCTGCTACCACATGAACTGGGTGATCTCCAGTCCTTTAAGATGAGTAGCAATACTCTTGAGATGGATGGGGATGCAGAGTTTATTCATACATCAATAATCGAATAGGTCGTTGGCAAAAAGGATAACTGTTTGAATATCAATTATCTAACAGTGAGTACAACGGACATCATCCGACGTCACATAGCAATTTCTCTCAATGCATTTCAGAAAAAAGTACTCTTAAATAGCAAAAAATATCGTCATAGGTGACGTTCAACCAACGTATTACTAACGTCATCCTTCGTGGCAAACTACAAAAACCTATTAAGAAAAGTGATTGGGTTTAAGGAACTATCTAAGTGTACACTCTATACTAGTATGGGACAATGAGTAAAAGTGATAGGCTTCTTAACATCAGGTGGGGCAACTAAGCCCTCCCCTTAAAATGGCTACTGTGAACGTCACTAAATACACAACGTCCTATTGGCTACATAAACTATAGGACCCTTAATTACGTGGTCCCCTACAATTGGCCGGCACTCTAACTTTCGTCAGTACTTTTCCACCTACGTCTAACAGCAGGCAGATTGGACTTCCAGGTGCTGGTGAGCACAGAGCTTCCCACCAATTAGCATGTCCATCTATCATCACCTCAGTGGTCTGCTGGCAATTAAAACTTTGAACTTGTCCTTCGGAGTGTTCTTTGCTCTGGAGAATTCAGGGGAGTGAAGGCACGCTCTGCCCTCAAGCGTTGGTGTGGCCATCTCATCCGTCCTACTTCATCTGTCCACGTCACTGTAGACAATGGGCCTCATTACACGGAAGGCGGTAAGGGTTAACGGTCACCGTTAATGGTACCGGTGACCGTTAACCCTTACCGCCTTACTACGAGGTCCCTTTGCGGGTTGGAGACTTTAACGCCTGCTTTTTGCAGGCGTTAAACACCAACCCGCAAAGGGACCAGGGAGCTAATTACGGTACCGCAATTTGCGGTGCCGTAATTAGCACCTTCCCCATTCCCATTATGCCCTATGGGGCAAAAATGGGAATGGGGAAGGGCAATGGGGGAAGGGGGAATTACCACCCCACCAACCTTGGAATAGGGCGGTAATTCCCCTTTCCTCCAAGGCGGTGCTGGTATTTTACTGGCATGGACCAAGGTGCTAATAGCTAATAGCACCTTGGTCCACCGCCGTCCGTGTAATGAGGCCCAATGATTTTGAGATTCTTGTGTATTAAAATACTATTTTCTAATAGACCTCTGACATCTTCATTGTTTGGTTCATGGCTTCAGAACAGGAGTTTTGTTCTTTCACACGATTTGTATCCAATGCCTGCTCGCTCCAGCCTGATAAGAGGGGCCTCATTATGACAATTGCAGAATGGGTTAACGGGCTCTGCTAAAGGTGGCGGACCCGTTAAACCCATTCCGCAATATTACGAGGTCCCCTCACGGGACCCGCTCTGCATGTCTGGTTTTACCAGATGTGCAGAGCGGGTCCCGCAAGGGGACCAGGGAGCTAACAACGGGCCGGTCGTAATCGTCCCGTTGTTAGCTCCCTCCCCCATTCCCATTGAGCCCTATAGGGGCTCAAATGGGAATGGGGAAGGTCATGGCCCGGGTTCCCTGTAGGAGGAATTACCGGGCCCTCCATACTTGGAATGGCCCGGTAATTCCCCGTTCAGGGAACCCGGACCCGATTTTGGAGGCAGCCATGCCGCAAATTGCGGTATGGCTACCTCCAAAGTCGTGATGAGGCCCCTTGACTTTCTTGGCTTGGCTTCATGGCTCATCCAACCTCGCCTTTCCAAGATTCACTTTTAATCCATTTGTTTTCTTTACTGCGACACACTGAAAATGAGGCCTTCCTTTTCGGTCCAATTCTGCTATAATACGTAGTGAAAACATCCATCCTTTATTCTTTATGCATATATATGCCCCGGGGCAAGGGCGCGGTGTTTGGTGCCGCTGGTGCCTGTCCCTGGAGGGACTTCCTTCCTGTTCCTGGTGGCCACGCCCCCTCGGGCTTATCATTGCTTCCCCAGCCCCGCCGCGGTGAAGCCCGCGGCGGGGCAAGGGCGCAGTGTTTGGCGCCGCCTGTGTTCGGCGCAGTGGTGGGAGGCCACATGGACACTCTTTGGACTCTTTGGACCATTCCTACTCCTGGACACCGCTGTCTCCAATCAAGGTAACTCGGGAATTAATACCCTGACTGTGTTTCTCTTCCCTACTTATGACACTTTTGGAACCACTCCCTGGGGGTTCCAACATGACGGTGCCTCTTGTCAAGCCCCGGGGAGATCCCAGCCCCTACACCCCTCGTGTTCTTTGGCCCTGAGCTCGGCCCGGGCCCACCTATAGGCACCACGAGGAAAATCAAGCAGCTAAAGAGGAATCTGAAAGTGGAAGCCATAGCTGCCAAAACTACACTGCTTGCTCCAGGAACCACGCATGAGTCCACTGGTCCCACAGCATTCACAGCATCCATGGCCTTCGTGGATGGCCATCTGCTGATCACAGAAATCCGCCAATTTCTGGGCAACCCTGGGGCAGTGTCCCCTCCCCTACCTGCACTGAGTACGGCTGCTGTAGCTGAGCCCCAGCTGAACATTACCATTTGTTCAACCCCCGTTTGCCCTCCTGCTCCTGTTCAATGTGCACAGTCCATGGAAGGGCCCCTCCCTGCTACAGACCGCCCTACAATCAAGGGGTGCGAGCTTGATGTTGACTCTGTATCTTCCCCCCAGCCCTGTGCCACGCCACCCTGTCCCACCCCACCCTTGACCAGCACAATTGGGCTCACTGTTACCCCAGCGTTTACACCCATGTTTACACCCATGGTCATACCTGCACCAGAAAGGAAAGAGGATGGTAACTGCAACCTAGTTCTGGCTGAGCTGTCCCAGATTAAGACGTCCCTCATCGCAGTGGCGCCCATGCAGTATAACTGCAGGGGACCCAACTTGTATTCCAGCTAATGAAGGGGGTGACTCCCGCTCTGGAGGTGACCGGGACAGTGACTCCCTCATTTACCCCCTCCACGCCAATAAGGTTCCTCAACCTCCTATGCCCACTGCCACAGAGGAGAATATAGAACCTAACCCTGCGAAAGTAAAAACGAATGAAGGGCCACCCTTTAAGCTACCACAGTCCAATCAAGCACATAAGGGGCATCAACCCCATGTGCCTCCAGGAAGGTTCACACCCGTAAACTCACACTATCCCTCAACCAAGTATGGTAGGCCGCGGGACACTAGGACTATCTTACTACAAAGAGTCCCGAAACTACTCTCAAACTGACCAGAACCAAGGAAGGCACTCCTCAACAAAAGCCTACACTGGTTGAAAACTAGGGGGGTTGCTCATTTCTGACAAAGGATGACATTGTCAATTGTGCCAGAAAGTCCAACTGGGGAGAAGACGATTTTGTTGAACTTAATCTCTGTGACAATGAAGTGGTCGGGAATATACTGAATGCCTACAAGGCCCGCACTCCACACCTGAACAGTGTAATCGAACTGTGTCACTTCCCTGTGGGCCTCAGACTTTTGGGTTCAGTGTTGACAGGTAGAAATGCCATCCCTTTGTGGGGTAAAAGGGTTAACAGGCTCTCCAGTAATCATCACTAACCACAGCGAGGCTGTGTTTGAATTTGTTTCGACCTGTTAAGGGGATAGTGTAGGGCCCAGGCTGCCTGTGATCACCCTGTTAATAATGCCTTACAGTTTCCCTGTTCTCAAACATTGGATATGTTTTTGTATTGTATTGTACATTTTATGATTGTTACTTATACTTTCATGGCTACCACGCTGAATAAAGTTATGTTGAATTGATATATATATATATATATATATATATATATATATATATATATATATATATATATATATATATATATATATATTGGCGCATGCTGCAACTTATTCACTACTTAGCTTGCCTCAAGAATACTTCGTCTGCTTGTATTTCTCTGCATCTGTACGCGTGTAAAACAACTTGATATCTTCATCGTTTCTGTGGCATAAGCTTCTTCACCTTGATCCCAAGGTGTCACTTATCTTTGATTCTTTCATGATGCCTTATAGAATATCTTCATTCTCTTCTCTCTGCACCTCTTCTTCACACGTCAGCTCGATTCTGCATCACGTCACCATTCATCTTGGCCATTCATTTGATCTGCTTCTTCTGGGATTTCATTCAAATGGCCATTATATCGTCTCGTATGCAGGTATGGTTTGCTCAATGGGAACCTTGCATCCAGGATAATCTTTGATACTGGTATTCCTACTGGTACCGGAGGTGTCTCACACTCTGGTTCCCAAGGTATAGGCAATATGGGTGAAGTGGTTGAGGTGGGGGTACTTGGCTGCTCCTCTACAGTGGGCCTGCTCCATAGGGTATGCCATGCTGTGATTGGTCCCATTCTCGCCCGTCTGTCTTCTCTCACGTGGGGTCAGCTGGGCTCATCTCTCCAGGGACTGAGGTCAGGTGCTTCACATGTTGCCATTACAGGGTTAATATTGTAAGATACTACTACTACATCATTATGGCATGCACCTGGGAAACCTGGGGACTGGCACAGGGGGAGGAACACGTTCATGCTGACCTACACATACTTTGCTCGGTTAATATCGCACTTTCCGCACCCAAGGCTTCCGCCCACGTTTTGAACTATAATGTATTCCTACCGGTACCTCGTACTACAAAGGGTGTATTTTTGGGATGAGGTGAAATGGTCGTTTAGATCTTTTATGGCAATTGGTTTTATGGGTGATGGTCTAAGGTCACCCACTATCGCAGAATTCAGGGGTTCTTGGACTGGGTCAGTGGTGGGTGCTATTACTCATGGTGGACTGGGTGGGGGTTGGAGGTCTGCTGCTGGCCTGGCTGTGATGAATGTGCGCTACGAGGAGCCTGGTGCCGTCTCATGGCCTTGAAGGGAGCATTCCTCTCTGGGATAATAAGGCATTGCACCAGGGAATGTTCTATGGGAATTAGCAGCACAGGTTCATCTGCCCTCAGCGTTTGGGCCTGTTCAGGTTTCTCCGCTGGGCCTACGTTTACCGCACAGCAATGTAGGAATGAGTCTGTCTACCATAACTATAAAATGGCGTCTCTTTATATGCGCGCACTAAGTCTATGCATCTGCAGTATTGTGTTTGTGCCGGGATTCTTAGCACAGCCCTCTCCCCCTGGTACATCACATGTCTGTCTATGGGACTCACCTTGCTCTAAAGCGCATAGGGGGCGGGGGTGGCAAAGGCTAATTTCCTTCCCAACCCTATCTAGGGCAAGGGTTTGCAACCTTCGTCTCTCCAGCTGTTTTGGACTACAATTCCCATGATCACTAACTATGCTGGCTAGGGTTGATGGGAGATGTCATCCGAAACATCTGTAGAGCCAAAGATTGCAGAGCGGTGATATAGGGTATCAGTCACCAGAGCCGGCTCAACATAGATCAGGGCTCGTGGGGGCTCATTTCAATATCATGTTTGGGGGGCCTCCTTGCCTACAGTGTGGGTGCTTAAAAAACAATGCACTGCAGTAGGGATTGAAGGGGGTGTTAATCGCCACAGATTATCTGAGGGCAGGCAGCCAGTGGGGAGCTGTAACAATGAATAGTTAGTAATTGCTCTTTATCAGCAAGGTGCTAATGCAGACAAAGCAGGAATAAAAGGCAACAAGGCGATAACACACTACTGGATGCAGGCAACCTGTAGAATACAATCTCCAAAGTGCAAATATGAAGTCTTGAATTAAGGGGACAGCAACCACCAAAGGAAGTCTGTAACATGTGCTCAGCAGCTGAGAGCAGCTGCTCCAGGAGTTCCTTGAGGCTCGGGCCCATTTAACTGAAATGTTTTAAAGGCCCTTAACACCGTCCCTGTCAGTCACTATCCTAGGATGACTTGACCAGAGAAGTCAACCCCACATGGGAGGTGTCTTGATCCTCAAGGGCTCTTCCCATATTCTCTCTGTCCACTAGGTGTCGCTGCCTCCCTGATGTGTGCCACTGAATCCATGCCATGACTGGTAACTAGGTCTCTATGCCCACCATCTGTTATGACCTCTTGGTGCTCCGTGTCCTGCAAAACATGGGTGGAGGTGTCTAAGGTTAGTGGGAGAAGATGGCGCAGAGCAAAGATTGCTTTTCGATTGACACTGTGAAGGATGTTGCAGTTAATGATACCTGCTTGTAGGTGTGCTAAGTGCTTTGTGTGTTCATGTTTTCGTGGGGTGTTGGTGTTCACCAAGCCTGGTCCTGTTGTCTGCGTGCGGGTGATCGCAGAGGATTTGTCTAGTATGGCTACTCAGAATCTAGTCCTCTGGATGTTTTGGACTCCCATTAGCCCTAGCCTGTACTCTCAGTGCTGAAGTTTCATGGGAGTTGTCCAAAACACCTAGAGGGCCGTATAATGAATAACCATGAGTGTGTCACCCCAATGTCCTTGGGTTCAGGTGTTTAGTGTGTTGCTTGAATGAAGATTAGTAGAGGCTGCATGATAAGGTGGATATATTTGGTGAGAGGATGCTTGATTTGTGCAATGTATTTTATTGTTTTTATTTATAAATGTATAATGCACCGAAAACCCTCAGGCATCGGGGTGCAACCAAGACACAAGAGGACAACAAAAAGACAGGACAGTGAAATTCTGACAGAGTTTCAAAGATTGCGAAAAGCGAGCCTAGCGAACATCTTAATTATGTGAAGAGGTGAGTTTTCCAAATTTTTCTGAAAGGCTTCAGGTTTGACAAGGATCTAATAGTCGGAGGTAGAGCATTCCAGAAGGAGCACGCCACAGCAGGAAGGGATCTTCCTCGACACCTGGATCTTGTAAACTTAGCTCTCTGTAGCTGAGATAGGGTGGAAGAACATACGCTTCTGGTGGGATGATATGGAGGTGCCAAGGCTTTTAGGTATTCCGGGGCTTTGCCGTTAAGACAGTGATGCACTAAGGTTCCTGTTTTAAACTCCTGTACAGGAAGCGTTACAAGATCCCTCCTGAAGGTGGACTTATGAGACCTTCTGGGAACATTCAGGGCCAAACGGACCGCATTAGTCTGGATGGTCTGGCAGACAGGTGTTGGATTTTGAGGTTCTACTTAGCAAACGGTTACAATAATCCAATCTGGATAAAATCGTTGCCCTGGCTATGGTCACTGAGTTCTGCTCGCTAAGATAGAGATGAATACTCCAGAGAAGCCTAAGATGGTAGTTGCAGATCTGACGGATGTGGTGCACTTGCACATCGATATTAAGCGAGGCCTCCAGGAAAACCCTTAAGGTTTTAACTTTCTTACAGGTCACGATTTTATTATTTTGAAGCAAAAAGTTGTCATAAGCAGTGTCAAGTTTGGAACGAGCCTGGGAGGATCCAAAAATGAGGAGCTTGGTTTTATTGCCGTTAAGATGCAGCCAGTACTTAGCCATCCAGCCCGCTATGCATGCTGCCTGAAGAAAGATGGCAGGTGATGACTGGCAGTGCAGAGTTGAGTGACTGTTGGCTGGGGAGCCATGCACTGGCTGAGCACGAAGAGTCAGGGCTTTACTGGGTAGGCATGATTGCTAATCCAGTGCCTAATGGGGCACCCGTGTACCTTCTGCACTAGTGTATCCAATGAGTGCCTCCCCCCAAAAGTGCAGAGCAAACTAGAGATGTAACCAGGGTAGGGCTTGAGCAGCTAACATCTGTAAATGCTCACTCAGCGGCTCTGTGTGGCCAATTACAGTTGTCACATTCGCAGCTGAGAAGCAGCGGCAACTCGTCGGCTCCTCTGCATATGTTCAGAACCAGGAAGCTCTCCCTGCTTCCTGGTTCCTGTCTGTGTGGAGCGTGGGAGTCAAAGGCCTGCAGAGCAGCTGAGGGGGTGGCATCATGTCGAATTTGGAGAGAAGCAGGCAAGGAAAAACATTATTTTTATCTCTATGTATGCGTTTGGGAATGTTAAGGATTTTAAAGAGGCGTCAGACTCCAGACCAGGACTCTTGCTACTGGCCAGGGACGCGACGCACAATAAAATGCTTTTATGTTTATTTCACTCAGAATCAATTTTTGAGAAGGCAGCCAACCCGTCTCACACCCCCCTGAACGTACACCCTGTGTCTCAATGGATCATGAGCCAGGCTGCTGTGTAATAATGAAATATTTATTTTATTTTTGAATAAAAATCAAACACATCATATATAGGGAAGCAATCAACAGGGTGGTGATAATTACACAGTAAAATGATAAATTACACTTACTTTAACCTTCATACCTAAGATACACAATGCACAATTGAAAGTAAGCAAGATTACTTTTGGGTAGTGCTTTGAAATGGCACCACAGTTGAGCATTCCCCCTGCAACACTCCCTCAAACCCAAACTCCTGTTAATCAAGTTGTGGATAGAGAGGAGTAGCAAGGAGTCAGGTATACTATGCAAAAATCGGATAGAAAATCCAACCTGCCATCCCTGAAAGGGAGGCCAAAATCGGATTAAGCTCCCTTGAAAAATGAGCAAAATGGCACTCGGAATTACTCAATGGGGATTTTACATGTGCGGTTGAACGGAGAAGGCTAGAATATGTGTGGCTGTATCAAAGAAGCAAGAAAACTCGCAAGCTACAAGAAAAGCAGTGCAGCAAGAATCAGACAAGGTGAAATTGCAATTGCTTCATTTCACAGGTTTAAAATAGCAAAATGGCTTGGAAAATTAGCTTAACAGGCATAATCGGAAATCGGTTTTAATGCTAAAGTAGAAAGGCACATACCAGGTGTGATATGAACGTGAAAGGGTGACTTTTGATGGGTGACAATATGGGAATCTTTGAAAGGAAAGGAAATCGGATTTTAAAAGAAGAACAATTTTGTGGGCAAACTCGGTTTAGTTGGCAAAATGATTTGTTTACTGAGACTATTTTAATGAATATAATTAGTAAAACATTCGACAAAATTGTTGTTTTCGAATAGCAACAATAATGAATGTGAATTTTCAACTGGGAAATTAATTGATTTACTTGAAATAATACTAGGGACTTACACAGATAACTGAATGAGTTGGAAAGAATTGCGCGAACACAGAGACTAACTCAGATTTTTTCTAAGGACAGGATACACAGAGGATTCTAACAATTATAAGAAGTTACTAGGACATAGTATTTCTTATAGGGTTTCGTATAGGGTTGGACAAATGGCAAGGTAACAGAGTAAAGGATGCAGCTTTTTTTTAAAAACTGTTTTTATTATCATTATGCAGCATACATAAATAAGAAACCAGAGGCCCAACCGGGGCCCAGTAAAACCCATTCCCCTCCCACACCCCAGCACCCTCCATATTCCCAACACCACAGTCTGTGAAGTCTTAAAACCATAGTACCACATCAGTTCCAGTACACAGCGCCACAGTTCAATACTGCTATGGCTTCCAGATTCACTTAAGGGAACCGACCTTCGTGGCTGATCAACAACCCAGACTAGATAAACGGAGCAAGAAGTCCATGACGTCCGAGGGGAATCAGACCTCCAGATGTGTCCTTCAGCCATACTTTTTTACAGAAAGGGAATCACCTTGGGAAGATACAATGAGGTTTCGGGTGGGACTATTTCCCTCGTGTGAGGGATAGCTTGAGGGCTGCAGCTCCCCCATGTGGTTCCTCAATGCAGCCCAGTAGTCCTTGGGTCTGCATTGTGGTGGAATCATTGAATTAAACTGTGTTTCCCTCCGCTCACATGATGACATAACATTGAGCCAGTGTTGGAACAAGGGGGTTCTGCTGGCTCCCCATGCCTGTGCAATAAGTGACCTCACCACCACCAGCGCCGTGCCCACCAACCGTTTCCCCACCCCCATATCCTCCCCCACATGGGACAACAGCCAAGTCTCAGGGGAAAATGGCAAACTATGTCGACCATTTTTGACACAGTGTTCGCTACCTTTGACCACAGGGGCTGTATCTGGGGGCATGCCCACTTAACATGAAGATAATCGGCTTTCACCTGATTCCATCTCTTACAATTTGAGGGTCTATGTGGATAAATCCTGTTCAAACCGAAGAGGAGAGTAGTATACCTGGTGAATATATTTAACGTGTATCAAACAGAACCTATTATTGACCAATATAGATTTAGACTGCGTGCATATAGAGTTCCACTGCTTGTCGGTCAGCGAGTATCCCAGAGTGCTCTCCCACTGTTCTCTATATTAGGCCACAAAGGGGAGGGTCTGAGGGACCTAGCAATACTATACAGGGTCGATACCAGTCTCCCTTTAGGCGTTGGTGTGGTGATATATGTCATGATAGGAGGGGAGGGTGGAGCGTTCGGGAACTCGGGCCACCAGGCCTGGAGTACCTCCCACAAGCGGTAATATAGAAATAGCGTTATCGGGATCCATTCGCCTCTAACTTTGATGTCCTCCCAGGAGACAAATCTGCCCTGCGGTGCAATATCTCCCATGGACTCAATCTGTAAAAGTGAAAAGTGCTGTATGAATATCGACGTGTGTGAGTGGTATACTTCGTACATGATATATGGCCATAGCAGAATAACCATTGTCCCTGTCCAGTCTGGGAGGCCAGTTGGTCCCAGGCCCTGAGTGTAACCACCACAGGCTGTACCTCCGTCCTATCCTGCCGTTCCTGTGTGCCCCCCACAAGGCCTTTCAAGTAATCAGGGCGAGCAAGACCTTTTTCCTGGGTCTTGTGAGGTAAGTCGGGTGAGGGTGTCCACCACCAAGCTGCATACTGAGCTTGTGCTGTCAGAAAGTACAAGAACAGATCTGGAACCTCAATGCCCCCCTGAGCGGTCGGACGGCACATTATTTCCATCGATATACGGGGATGCTTGCCGGCCCATACTAGTTTATTCACCAGATTCTTCACCCTGGTCCAGTAGTTCACCGGAGGCCATATCGGGACATTATTAAACACGTACAATAATTTAGGTAAGATTACCATTTTTAAGAGAGAGGTCCTGGTGGCCTGGGAGATAGGGAGCCGAGCCCAGGTGTCTGCCTTATGTTCCAGGATTTGAAGAGCTATCATGTAATTCTCCTCGTATAGCTTGGTTGGGGACATGGACACTCTGATACCCAGATAGCGAATCCCTTGAGGACACCACGCAAAGTCATCCCCAATATCCTGCGGGGACACAACCGCAGTGAGGGGGAGGACTTCAGACTTGGACGAATTTATCCAAAGTCCAGAAAGGGGGCCAAAGCTGGTGATCTCTTCTACAATCGGACGTACATTTTCTCAGGGTGTTTGAGATAAATTAACATATCATCAGCATAGAGGGAGATGATGGAAGTGTGAGAGTGAAGGGTAATTCCCCTGTGCGCATGACATTCTTTCAGCGTGCAAGCCACAGGTTCAAGAGCCAGAGCAAATAGGATGTGGGAAAAGGGACAACCCTGCCTAGTCCCAGGTGAAGGTGTAATAGGGATTGACTGTTTCCCGTTAGTGTAAACCAGGACTTTGGGGGATGTATAGAGTAGGCGTACCCATTGTAGGAAAGTATTACTCAGCCCTGATCGATGAAGGACCTCAAACAGAAATGGCCACTCCGCCGAGTCGAACGCCTTTTCTGCGTCCAAAGCGGCGACTGCCAACGGGACTGATTGGTTTACATTATGCATCAAAGAGAATAGCCTCTGCAAATTATTCTGGGCGGGCGGCAGGGGGAAGCCCCCGGGTCCGGGAGCTCCAAAAGAAATCTCTCCGTGGTTTCATGTGAAGTGAAGAACAGAGTTTTTCCCTTGTAGACAACCCTAAGTTTGGCTGGGTACATCATAGAGAATCATATATTTTTCTTCCTTAAGATGTTTTTCACCGATTGGAAGGGCTTCCTCAGATCCTGAACTTGCGGGCTAAAGTTTGGAAAGAGCCTTATTGTTGCGGAACGCCATCGTAAGGACTCTTTTTCCCTTGCAGCTCGCAGCAGAATATCCCAGTCTCAGTAATTGAACATCAGAGCGATGATGGCTCCCTCCGGGGCATCCGGGGGCGGGGGGGGCTTCGCTGCAAGTGAGTGATGGGCTCGATCCACCATAAACATTTCTGTAACAGGAGGGTCCCCAAGAACCTTTCTAAGCAATTTTTCCACGTTGTCAATGGGGGTCGACTCGGCAACCCCAGTAATCCTTATATTGTTTCTCCGTGATCTCCCTTCAAGGTCATCATTCTTGGCAAGCACTTTCTTAACTACTTGTTGAAGAGACGCCACCTCCCGCTGGAGCTCCGCGATTTTTCTTCCCCATCTCCAATCCGGTGCTCCGCCTCCGACATCCTACCACATAGTTTTTCAATTTGGACTGCTGACACATCCACTTTACAAGTCAGTGCATCAATTTTGGC
Source organism: Ambystoma mexicanum (assembly GCF_040938575.1). Taxonomy (NCBI): domain Eukaryota; kingdom Metazoa; phylum Chordata; class Amphibia; order Caudata; family Ambystomatidae; genus Ambystoma; species Ambystoma mexicanum. Next base: position 1,608,857,113 of record NC_090932.1, read on the forward strand.
CCCTAAATTGTCTATTTTGTTTTTCAGAGCTAACAGCATCTGGTTTAGGGCTGAAATATCCAGTTGGGAGGGCCAGGTTCGTCCTCATGTTGTGGAGGGTCAACTCTAGTATACTGCTCCACCCTCGCTTGTTTCTTTTGATTACCCTTTCCACGGGGCCAACCCCAGCGATATAAATGTGGCATTCATGGAATAAGCTGAGGAACGCTGGGTGCATCGTGGGGAACACCGTAGGGCCAGCCGGGGGGACCAGATGAATAGTGGGCTCCAGGTGTTACAGCCGACCAGCGAAACCATAGAGAGGCTGAGCGTGATGAGCAATGGCTGGGCGGACACAGTGGAGCAGGGCAGCCACACCCGCGTGGCAGGGTGGTCCAGGCTGATCTTGTTAGGGGCTGTGCAGTATAGAACAGAAAAGTCCTGTAGGTGGAGGTGGGTTGCAGCCCCCTGCACGGCTCTCAGTCAGACCCCCAGTTGAAATGGTGCCCACTCCGGGTCAAGGTTTAGCCACGATGTGTCCGGTTACTCCAATCCACTTCGGGAAAATGATGTTAGTCTTCCGCAGAGAACTAGTCAGGGGTCAAGCCATATAATGAAGGACCCAGCTCTATGGTGGCAAACTGAGCTGGGTCAGCACCGTACTCTGTGACAATATGTGCCAGGGAGGTGGGGCCCCTGGGCATCCCCAGATGAAGGGAGCGGGTGTCAGGATCACAGAAAATCACCCCATACCCGGCCCCCGACTCACCGTGCAAGTGTGATGCTGGAGCGGCAAACCTGCCGGGGGCCGGGGAGGAGCAGTGATGGACCGCCCCATAGCGTCGTGAGCGGGCCAACAAACTGATGGTCCCAAGGTCCTCCGGAGTAGCACCCTCTGATCCCCACAGAAAATGAGCACCGCGCAACCACCCGCACCGGGGCGGCGGCAGGACTGGAAGTGTGGGATCCGCAGGACGGCAAAGACAGGTAGTCGCGTCAGTGGCACCGCCGTCTCCCAATGGAGCCCCCTCCCGCCCGCTTCCCGTGCAGTGCAGCTGGTAAAGTCCAGATGAAAAGGGAGCCCCTAAGTCACGCCACCCGTGGTCCGATCTCCCAGATGGTGAAGAGGAGCGGAGCAGCAGCAGAGGAGGCCACACCAAGCAGTCGTGCGTGGCCAGGACCAGGATTCTCTCAGCTGTTCTGTGGGGGGGAAAAGGGGCTCACCAGGTTAAGGCCACAAAAAAGTCCCAATCCAGAAGGGAGCAAAACCGGCTCTTCTAATGCCGCACAGGTTCCGACCCAACGTGCCACACCGTACTCAGGGCAATTCATCGCAGGAACGCAGGATTTTTCACCATATATTCGAGCCTCTGCAGGAGCACTCTCAGGCTGCGGCCATCTTACGAGCCACACAACAGTGCCCCCTAGGATGCAACATTTTGATATTGGGGAGGGGTAATACTTACAAAAAGCACTTGAATGGGGGTAGTTTGGACAACCAGCCGGGCCTCGGGACACAGGACAAAGATCTGGTCACTTGGGCAACAGCTGGGCTCTCCTCTAAGGACACAGCGGGGCAACGGGGGTCTGGTCACATTGGACAGTGGGTGCATCAGCTGGGCTCTCCCTGAATTATTTGGATTTTGTAGGGTTTTAATTCTGCATCAGTGGTTCTGCTGGATCTGCTACCTCTGGCCTGGCACTGGAATCTGGAATCTTTCAGGGTGAATGTGGGATGTCTGGATCTCTGGATGTTGATTTTTGAATGAAGGATTCTTGAAAGTCCTGAGTCCCCCTAAGCTTCCTCCTTTTATAAACCGGATGACATCAGAGGATTTTTAATATGTGGGCAGAACTAAGCTAGGCCACCTCTAAGAAGGGATAGGTCAGTCTGTGGATGTCACTGCCTCCCTGTAAACAGATTGGACTGAAGGAAGTGACTCAGTTTTAGTGTGGTTTTTTTTTACAATGTGCTTTGTTCTACCAAAGTTACTTTTGCCAAAATCAATTATGACACAAAACACTTATATTCACAAATGTCATCATCAGGAAAATTAGATAGGCAGATTCCATATTTCACAAGGAACATTCCTTTCTAAATGCCAAGTTTGAGTGATATTGCTTTGTTTTTGTTCTCCTGGCATTCTTTTGCAATTTCTATGGAAAATATTTTATCAAACATCTTGAGAATAGATACACATAATCCTAACAGCACCGGGCATATTTGCATTTAAGTTTCATAACCGTGCCCTCTTCGCTTTTTCCAGAAATGTCACTTTACTGACGTTTGCATCCCCCACATGCTAGGATAACGCACCTCGTCTCATTTTAATGGCGCAAAAATGACATTCAAGCTGTCAAAATCTTACATTACTGCTTCTTTAGATTACTGAAATAAATGTCTTTATATGAAAAGTCTTTTCAATCATAGGGGCCTGCTTAGTTCCCAAAACTAGGCAGTCCCTTCAAACTCCCAGCCAAATGCCATGATCTGGTCAGCTTTGCCCTGGGTTGCCATGGATTTGCCTTTGATCCTAGGCAGTTGAAGCTGAGGAGAGGTGTCAGAGGAATTCACACTTGCCTGTGACAAGGCCAGTTTCCCTTATCCATTATTCCTGGCTGAAGAAATGCCAGTCAGTCTGACGATGCCGCTAGATTCTCCACCTTGGCCCCTTTCATATGCCCAGGGGGCTGGTCCCTTTGGGGAAGGTAATTCTATTCCCATGGGAGGCAGGGCACCTTTGAAGTCAGTGCCTGCTAAACCTGTTCTGCTGGTGTCAATGTTATTTTTGTTTTCTTTCTTTAAACAGAAACCAAGGCCCTCATTCTAAGATTGGAGGTAGCCATGGCGCGATTTGCGCCATGGCTGTCTCCAATACCGGGTCCGGCACCGGTCTGGTTGAATGGGGACTTACCGGGTCATTCCGATCCTGGAGGACCCGGTAAGTCCCCATTCAACCAACCATTCCCCATTCCCATTGAGCCCCTATAGGGCTCAATGGGAATGGGGAAGGCGCTAATAACGGGCCCACGAATATCAGGCCTGTTATTAGCGCCCTGGTCCCTTAGCGGGACCCGTAAAGGATGTGTGGTCAGACCACAGGTCCTTTACGGTTCCCGCTAAGGGACCTCGGAATTGGGGGGTCCCTGACCGTCCAACTCATAATGACCCCCCAAGTCTTTTTGGGAATAAATATCATGTATATTTTAGAGCAAACCCCCATCTTCCATCACATTTCTGTGCAAGCGCAGGGCTTCATTTTAACATTTCACTTTCAAAAGGCATTTTCCTGCTTAGCAAAAAAACTGTTTTACATGTGGTTTAATTTTTCTTGGATGTCACTTTACAAATGCGGTTTTCCTTGCATCTTTATTCTGAACATTTCCATAGCTCTGGTCAATTTCTAATACACAGGGATCTGTTCAACACAATGGTTCTTTGCAACTTACATAAGCAAAGGGAGAGAGAGAGAGAGCTTCTTGTGAAGAGTTTGGCCTGTGTTACTTTGTTACAAGAGTAAATGCTTGCCCTACGTCCTGAAATTAGATTTTACTTGACACACAATGCCTTTCAGGGAGTAATATCCTTCCTTTGATGGTGTTCATCCTGAAGATAGATGGGCATGAATGTGTTTTACTGGAACCAAACTGTGTAATGTTGAAAAGATGAATATAGCACCGGTGCAAAGTCCTTTTAAACATTTTCTTTTTCAGTGGGAAGTTTTGAGTTGGCAGCATGGCAGTGCTGCCTTTGAATTCTTTTTTTTGGTGCACATGAAGAAAATACTTGCAGCCATTCTCGGGGTGTTCCAGGTTCCATCTTGCTGCATATGTGCTCGGCAGAGAGAGTGCAGCCATTATTTTTGTAACTGCAAAACGCAGTGTTGGTGCTAGGGAATATGTGCTCAGCACTTACAGTGCAGCCATTATTTTTGTAACTGCTGAAAATGCAGTTTGGTAATGTAGTGGACGTTCTGCTGGGCTGGTAAATGTACCCCACACACACATGTGTGTCTATGTATGTATGCAAGGGGGTGTCTGTGTAAATGCATATGAATGAATGCACTGTGAATGATGAGAATGGGTGCCAGTGCACGTATGAATGAGAACCCAGTGTGAATGTTCTGGGTGCTCGTATGAATGACAGTGAAGATGTATGGGTGCATGACTGGTCGGCAAATGTGTATGAATGTGTGAGTGCGTGTGTGCATGCGAGGCTAGAGCCTGGGGTCATTGGCGTATGGACATTTTCTTACAGGGCATGGCAAGTTTTATTGGTATTTTTGGACAAAGCAAGCCAATTTAAAGTTTACATGGGGAGGGGGGTCAATTGTGCAGCCAACTATGACAAATTTTGTTACTGTGGCATGGCCTATTTTCACTGCCATTAATGCAAAGTGAACAGGAGTATGTTCTTATGTGGTAATACTTGCATATATTTGCAGAGCTAGCATGAACTTGATTTGTTACTATATCATTACTGGCATTATCGGCAAAGCAAACATGAGTATGTTCTTATGTGGGAATACAGGCATAGACATATAGGTACACCAGCAGGTACATGTTTGGGCACAGGCAGCATGAAAATATTCTCTGCACTGTCAGACTAGTGGCATATAGTGAGCAAAGACATCATGAAAATGTGCTTGAAAATGCTCTTGTGCATTGTTTATTTATTTTTATTTATTTGACATTTGAATGGCACCTATACACATGTGTTTCACAGCACCACAAGACAAAAAGGGTGGGGTGGGGTGGACAGAGGGGAAACAACAATAATATGGCCCTACTAGGCCTTGTGACATTCAGACAATGCAAGTGCATTGACAATAAATGCAGGGTGAGGAGGCAGGTTAGGAGGTTAAGAGGAAGGGATGGGATAAGGGAAAGGGGGGAGAAGTGCAGGAGGCTGGGGGACCCTGAGGCTAGGCAAGTGCTTAGGTAAACGGGGTTGATGGTCAACTAGTGCGAGGACGGAGTTGACCAGATTCAGACTAGTCATGGAAGGGTACCTGAGGGCAAGTGCTGGTTAAAGAGTACTGGGGTAGATTGGTTGAGGAGGACATGACCTCTGTAAGGCTCATAAGGGACCAGGCACCAGTCACAGTGGCAGGGGGACATTAGCAATGGATGGGGACAGGGAAGGATGAGGAGAAAAGGAAAGTCTTGAGAAGTTTCCGGAGTTTAAGGAGATCTGGCTCAATTCTGAGAGGTGCAGGAAGGCTGTTCCAGAGGGAGGCTCCTGCTGAGGAAAGAGTTCTACCCCCCACTCTCTGCTTGGAGAAGCGTCTGATCTGCAGAGAGTTGGAACTAGAGGACCAAAGGACTCTAGCAGGGAGGTATTTAGGGAGAGAAAGTTGGATGTAGCGGGGTCCCCGGTCCTAGAAAGCCTTGTTGATGATGCAAAGGGTCTTGAATTTGATCCTTGCAATCACTGGGAGCCAGTTGAGAGATTTTAGGACTGGAGAGATTCGATCCCTGGGCTTGACGCCAAGGATAAGTCTCACAGCCCTATTCTGGATTAGCTGAAGAGGGCAAAGGGAGGAAAGAGGCAGATTGAGGAAGAGGCTGTTGCAGTAGTCCAGCCTGAAGAGAACCAGAGCTCTGTAGACATTGAGCTTCTGGAGGAAGGTGAGGAAAGGGTGAATTCCTCTGAGGAGGTGGAGTTGAACATTGGACTTCTTGGCTAGGTCCGTGATCTGAGAGGAGAAGGTGAGAGAGGAGTCAAAGATGACCCCAAGGTTTTTTGCCTAACAAGAGGGTGAGGAGAGGGGGCCCAAGTAGGGCAGCCAGAGATTGGGAGGGAAGCAGGGAGCAGGAGTCCCAATGAGAAGGATCTCCATCTTACTGGCATTAAGGCTGAGACCATTAGCAGAGCACCATGCCTGAATAGGAGTCAGGCAGTCAGGTGTGAGAGAGGAAGAAGAGGAGGAAGAGATAGGAAGCTTAAAGGAGAGCTGCGTGTCATCAGCATAACACTGCAAGTGAGGAGAGAAGGTGGAGATCAAGTGATCTGGAGGGTCAAGGTAAATATTGAAAAGCCACATGATAAACTACAGCCCTGAGGGACACCGCAGGTAGAGAGTGAGGTGGCAGAGAGGAAAGGGCCTAGTTGCACTTGGGAATGTCGGTCAGAAAGGAAGGTGGTCAGCCAGGCCAGTGCCTGGTCCGTGATGCCTATGGTATCACAGAGATGATTTATGAGGATGGCATGATTGATTGTGTCAAAGGCAGAGGAAAGATTGAGAAGGATCAGAGTGGAGGGAGAGTTGGAATCGAGATTTGACAACAGGTCTTCATGGGTGTTCAAGAGAAGTTTCCATGCCTCTGGATGCTCTGAAGTCAGACTGGTGGTCGTGGAGACAGCCAGCGGATGCATTGTGATGGGTCAATTGGAGGAAGACCAACTTCTCCAAGAGTTTGCCCAGGAAAGAGGTGATGGAGATAGGACGATAGTTAGCCGGGCAGGAAGCGTCAGCAGACAGCTTTTTTAGGAGAGGGTGCACAAGGGAGTGCTTGAGGGGTTGTGAGAAAGATCCAGTGGCAAAGGAATGGTTACAGAAGCCAAGGGGCAATAGAGGAGTTGCTGTCCTTGATAGTCCTGGAACAGCATGGGAGCACATGTTTGGAGGAGACTTTCATAGAGCGGACTACTCTAGAGACCACATCCGGTGCAATGGGAGAGAAGGATGAGAGTGTGGAGGAGGGCAAGAGGAGGGACATTGTTGGAGACTAATGGATTTTTTCATGTCTTACCCCACAAAACCAATTTTAAACTTTGTGGCTTTTTACCTGATTAGTCACTGAAAGTGTGCTGCAAAATACACCATTTGTACCCATTATTTAAAAAAATCTCCCAGAGATGAACCTCCGCTCCTCCCACAAACCCGCCTTGTTTAGTTTGGGCTCCCACCCTATGCTAGGTCACTCCTGTACATTTGGCAGAGGCAGAACACCAACCCCCTTCCCATTGCAGGATCCCAATGGGGTGGGGCCAACTAAAATAGCTTCAGGCCCCACTCACAATCCTGGCTACGCCTCTGGAGCAGACGATAAAAACCTGGATCCTCGTGCACGGAGGAGCGCTCTCCGTGGAGCCAGGCCTGCGAAGCCCAGGCTTCATTGATCCACATTCAACAAAGAACGAAAGAAAGACAGATGGGAGGAGGCAACGAAAAAGCAGCTTACAACTAGATTAGAATAGAGAAAAATTGAGAACACCAAAGACTCAGGCAAGCATGTCAATATCCTGCAGCAATTAGGTAGGAGTGAGGTTTTACCATCATTAAACAATAATGCCAAACTACTTTCATTAAGTTAAGCTCCCTGGTTTAAAATCCATAGGTCTTCGACCCACAATTCACTTACAGAAATCTCATTAGCCCCCGTCCCCCCAAAGGCAATACAGTAAGTGCTTCTCATCAGGGGATCTTTCACAAGATCAGGAAAGGATTAGTCCTTTTCTATCAAATCTCTGCAACCCCACCCCCTAAGAGGGGACCATGGGATCTCTCCAGGATCAGGTATACAAACATGCCAAGAGGCGAACTATACAGGTATGAGTGGGAGGAACCCAACTGGAGGCATGCCTGGGACACAGCATACATGAAGCAGCACCATGTCCTTGATGGCCATGGCCTGGGGGTCCAGCTCCACATGTGTTCCCACAGCCACCCCAAGGGTTTATCATCTTATTTGAAAACTCTTCAGGGTGGCCTTCAGCACTGCTCTGCAGAAAAGACGTGCTTTGACATGTGTGTACATTGCAGTCCTGCCTGCGTCTAGGCACTAGCTAAGAATGAACACCCCTGTCTAAACACACCTAGGCGCCAAGTCAACAGGCACCCTAGGCTGTGTGGGCCCGTGAAAGTGATGCAAAAAATGAGAGTGTCAATTTCGGTTATTCTAGATTTCATCAATTTCGATTTTATCATTACATTTTTGGATGCAGCAAATGTAGCGATGAGGTGCACTTTGCGCTGCAATCAATGCTGTTAATCATTTTTGGGGTAGGTTACAACAGGTCATGGCTTCCTTAGCAAGGCTGTGGCCGTGCAGCGCCATCTGCGCCAGTATTGTAACCCCTACTTCTACAGCGGTAGCCATGTGATATTTCCACTACAGTGACGGTCACCTTTGATGTAGTGTTTCCAATGAGCAGTTTTGCTATTTTATGTTATGTTGACTTATACCGCGGCCACCCAGGGGCAGTCTCCCAGCGCCCAGTGTGACATCTTCTCAGCATAGTTTTCCTCAATCATTTTGCTCACCAGACTGCAGAACAAAAGGCGCCCTAATGAGATGCCAACATTATTTTCTGATCCTGATTGTATTATTTGTCATAATGGCGCGCCTGGTTGTTTTTCCCAAAGGACACATGCAATGCATACCTGGTTGGCGGCCATGTTTGATGGTGTTTACTACTTCCTGTCATATGCAGACCTGGTTGGCGGACATGGTTGATGCATGGTGTTTACTACTTCCTGTCATATGCAGATCTGATTGGCGGCCGTGTTTGATGGGGTTTACTACTTCCTGTCATATGCAGACCTGGTTGGCGGCCATGTTTGATGGCGTTTACTACTTCCTGTCATATGCAGACCTGGTTGGCGGCCATGTTTGATGGCGTTTACTACTTCCTGTCATATGCAGACCTGGTTGGCGGACATGGTTGATGCATGGTGTTTACTACTTCCTGTCATATGCAGATCTGATTGGCGGCCGTGTTTGATGGGGTTTACTACTTCCTGTCATATGCAGACCTGGTTGGCGGCCATGTTTGATGGCGTTTACTACTTCCTGTCATATGCAGACCTGGTTGGCGGACATGGTTGATGCATGGTGTTTACTACTTCCTATCATATGCAGACCTGGTTGGCGGCCATGTTTGATGGCGTTTACTACTGCTTGCAATATGCAGACCTGGTTGGCGACATGGTTGATGTTTACTACTTCCTATCATGTGCAGACATGCTTGGCAGCCATGGTTGATGGTGTTTACTAATTCCTGTCATATGCAGACCAGGTTGGCGGCCATGGTTGATGGTGTTTACTACTTCCTGTAATATGCAGACCTGGTTGGCGACATGGTTGATGTCTACTACTGCCTATCATGTGCAGACATGCTTGGCAGCCATGGTTGATGGTGTTTACGACTTCCTGTCATATGCAGACCAGGTTGGCGGCCATGGTTGATGGTGTTTACTACTTCCTGTCATATGCAGACCTGGTTGGCGGCCATGGGTGATGGTGTTTACTACTTCCTATCACATGCAGACCAGGTTGGCGGCCATGGTTGATGGTGTTTACTACTTCCTGTCACATGCAGACCTGGTTGGCGGCCATGGGTGATGGTGTTTACTACTTCCTGTCACATGCAGACCTGGTTGGCGGCCATGGTTGATGGTGTTTACTACTTCTTGTCATATGCAGACCTGGTTGGCGGCCATGGAGGATGGTGTTTGCTACTTCCTGTCATATGCAGACCTGGTTGGCGGCCATGGAGGATGTTGTTTACTACTTCCGGTCACTGACTTTGTCAACAAAGCACAGGGCCATATATTTAACCTCCTCTACATGAGCCTCATGTCCTCGGAGAGCACGCAGTGTTTTCAGCCAGCTCTAAAAACATGGACCTCCCCGAGCTGCAGGATTGTCTGTGTGTGCAGTCAGAGTGTGCCCATGTACTTGTACCCATTAACACAATACACAACTGGAGGGCCGGCGGCATGTGCACTGCCTCTTTCTGCCAGCACACGGTTAATCTGGAGACCGGGGACCGGGGGAACGCCAAAACAGCCAGACATAAAAAGGAAATAGCGCATCGTCTTGGCTTTATTGCCTGGCTGCTTAGAGACGTTTTATGAGATGTTTTCAGTCCTGATATGAAGATTAAGGGCCCTGATAGAACAAGTTTATAGTTCGTCATAAATAAGCGCTGGCAGCAGAACAGTTGGAGAAACCTTTATCAGAGGCAGCTCTGACATCAGGGGGATTAAAACGCCTTTTCTTTCTTCGGCTCAAATGGAGATGTAATGATTGCAAAAATAATTCCTTTTAATTAAGTCACCCAGTATCCCTGGCCTGTGCGGGGAAAGGGGAGTGCATCACTGGTAATGTACCATTTTTCAGCGGGACAGTCGATAAGGAGCGAGGGTGCCATTTATCAGAGTGCTTGCAGCGGCGAGCAGGGGATTCTGGGATGATTGGCTAGGCTTTTTACAAAATGCAGCAGCTTGCATGTTCGGAATGCGAAACCAGGCGCTTGGAGACCGTTTACATGGCAGCGGTGCGTGGTGCACATGAACATAGCATGACATGCATACTATTTCACACCGTGCCATAGAGGAATACTAGTGCTTCTTGCCCGTTCCTCCATCCTCCAGCTTCTAAGAGGTGGAATAATAGAAGTATTACCCAATTTAATATTGCTAGTTTTATGGCAGGATGAAGAGCTGAGTCGGCCGGGATTTGAACCTCTGGCTGAATCGACCTCTAGTGAGCACTTACCTCACTGGGCTACTGTGATGTTGGAAATGCATCGGAGGGACAGGGCCCCCGTATCCTTGTCCTTTACTGCTTTTTATCATGTGTTCTGTCGTGTTTTCCGCGCAGGAGTTCATGTGGGACTCCTGGCGGTGCAGCTCTCTCTCTTTTGGTTTGGTGAACGGACCCGTGGGATACCCTTATGGCACCCATGGGTGGGGGTACAACCCTGTGCCCCTAGGGTATGTTTTTGGGCACCTGTGGGTGGCCCACAGAGCAGGGTATGGGCTGGTGGCAGCTCCATGCTGAAATTGACAGGTGCGCGGAGTATCCTCCATTTTGGGATACCCCGGCCCTGCCATTGCGATCAGTTGATTCCTGATGGAAAACAAGATGGCCCCTGTGGCCTCTTGCTTTCTATTACCCATTACCTTGTTTTCCCAAAGTCCTGGGAAGCCCTTACTCTGTCCCTGCCCCCTGACTGGCTGTTGGGTGGAAATGCCATATATGGTGTTGTTGTGAAGGCCCGGCCAGACTAGCTGGAGCCTTCCCGGTGATGTATGTTGTGGGTACCTCCTGTGGGTGGGACCTGGGTGAATAGAGTGTGTGACGAATATGCATTCTGTGTTGTGGATGTCTAGTACCCGGTGGTTGACAAAATGACTCAGACAGCCCTGCCCAAAACCGGTATGAATGCAGCTTGGAGTGTTGAATGGCTCGGTACTTGTCCCAATACACATAACTTGTTGTGAGTGACTGGAGAGAAGTGAATGGCCTGAATACCTCGTGTGCCTGATTGGCTGCCTGCCTGCATGTATGCCCTTAGTCGTGATTGGATGCTTGAGTGTGACCCAGCGGAATGAATGGGAGATCAACAGTATATCTGGGGACCTCTCACTGCTAGGAATCGTGTTCAGAAGCTGAAGTCCACTACGACGAGTAAGTTGAGTAACTGAAGCTTGACCTTGAAGCCCTGCTGGACGAGAAGAATTGCTCTTGCTCTCCTTCACAATCTGAAAGCTGCTGTGTCTCCAAGAACTGACCCAGAGAGGACCTGGTAAGGTGCCCTCTTCCCGAGCTACGAGGGACCATCGTGCAACAGCTGATCTTTCCCAAAGCTCCCTGGTAGACAGACCTTCGACAGGCTGCCGACCCGAGATGGGGACTGTCGCGGAATCTCAAAGAGAAGCACTCGGACTGTTGTCTGCCACTGTCGACGACCGCCGTTGCCGACCGGAGCCGCCGTGCTCCCGTTTGCCTAAGAACTTCATTTGATCATCGGATGCTCTCATCCTCATCGTCGCCCGCTTATCCCGCTGGAGAAGGCCCGACCGGCGATGCTCCGAGGAGCATCCGCCGGTGGGTTTCCCGCCACCTAAAGACCACAGAGACGCCGACGACTCGACACCCTTGCTGGGCCACAGTTCTTCATCATCTCTTTGCGGTCCAGAACTATCGTCACCGAGGTGCCCTGCACGCCTCTTCCTTGCAGGACGCCAACGCTCTGTCATCGACGAGCACCACTAGGAACGAAGCTGCCACTTCACTGCCGTAGTTCAACCAGTTCGCCGTCGGGCGTTCGACGACCCGTGACTCCTGCCTTAAAGGGAGGGCACTCAAGAAGGGCCGTCGATTCCCAACACCGAACGCTGAGTTCCTCGACGCCTCTCGACGATCCGTGGCTCCTGCTTTAAAGGGAGTCACTCAAGAAGGATCGGTCGACGCATCTTCGGAGGACTCTACTCCACCAGGTACATTGGGGGGATAAAACCTTAGTAGGAGTAAATAAGACTATTGAACAATATATGGACTGGGCTTGTGCTATACATCTTTATTTACAGGTTGCCCAGGTGGGGGGACCTCCACACAGAACTGTGCCTAGTGGTAGGGGTCAGCATTCTGCCTATTGTTTCAACCATCTTGCATTCCTTCCTATCTCTATTGCTGGTTTCCTCGTTATTGATCTGTGTGACATTTTAACCGTACAGTTGATGCACTTTAGATTCAATAACATTGGTGGTACCACTTTAGACTTGTATATATTTATCATTGTTGACTTCCGAGTACAAAGTGCGTTATTGTGATCGTGTACATACCTTTGAATATTAATTATATAAAGACTGTGTTTTCAGTAATACACTGTGTGGACATTCCTTTGTGGGGGTTCGGGGACTACACTGTACTTAAGAACCAGCCTGCATCACCTCCTGAGAAGCTAGGCCTTGATTGCTCGTCCATTGCTACCTTATAGAGAATCTTGGCTGGGGTCTCCTGTGCCTGTCCTCTACCATATAGAGGGCAGAAGTACAGACACCCCCTACCAGGCTTTACATCTATCTTGCCAGCTTTTTACTAGTATGCCATGTTAAATGTTAAACGTATTCGTACCGCGCACCGTCACCAACAGAGTTGATCCCCAGGTGCTCTGGCGGATCTGCAAACGAGAAGGTGGGATTGGTTAGTAGGTGAAGCGGGAGTAGGATAGTGAGAGGAGTGGTGTTCTGTCGGCAACTTCAACTCGGTATACACCGGGTGCTGAGCCTTGGTGTGAGTATCGGATCAATGTCAGTCCTCGTGTGCTGTTGGTGCGGCTTATGTGTTGTTGCGGTGTTGTGAAGTGCATGCGGGTTGCTGGGCGAGAGATGGTTGTGTGAGATTTTTGAGTGAGACAAGTCTGCAGAAATGCTGAGTTTTTTTGTTAGTGGGTTATATGAAGTTTAACATGCTAACATTCAGAGCTCTGTCCGAGTGTGGCGCTCGCTAATCCTCCCAATATCGTCAGGATGGGCAAAGGGGTTACGCCTGGCAGGGTTTTGGGTTTGTGTGACACACTCCTTGTGCTATTCTAACGCGCTCTGGAAGTGTTCTAATTCTGATGGAGTAAGTGTTGTAGGTTGGGTTTTAGGTTGGTGCGACGCACTCGCCGTTCTATTCTTGTGCGCTCTGTAAGTGTTCTAATTCTGATGGATTCATTCATGTGGGTTAGGTGTCTATTCTCCTCCTTGGGTATTGGAGTAGTTGTTGTGGTCTCCTCTTACAAACTTTCTATCTAAATGTGTCTGCTGGGAGTTTGGATATGGTACGACCGGGAGGCAGTGGATGAGTCATTTAAGGGTTTTCGTCCAGGTCAGAGTATGTGATCAGTCTTTAGTGTCCTCCTTTTGTGACTATTAATCATAATGTCTTATGGTCTGTCATGGGGTCCGTTCTTTGGGTTCTGTGAATGTCCATTTTGGAAGTGACAGAGGTTGGTGTCTTTATTCATCGTTGTTTAGCGGGGTGGGCTTTCTTGTGCATCACTGTTGTAGTTACGCTGTGAAGAGCCATGATTTGAGGAGTTTCCTGAATGCTAGATGGTTAGTTGTGTTCCGTATATTCTTAGGTAGGTCATTCCAGGTTTTCGGTGGTGGTGAGAAAAAGAGGATCCTCTGAGTTTTCTTCGGTTATAAGGCTTTGGTTCCAGGCGGATGTCGGTGCTTGATCTCAGTGTTCTTGTCGGTTGATGTAGGCGTAGTTTATCGCTTGTTGGAGTTGCACTATGCCAGTCTGCCACCTATGGGCTTTCCCGGTGCAGCGGAGGAGGGAACCGAATATTTATCTGCCATATTTATCATTATAATTGAATGTAGGGTGCTTATTCAAATATGTTATACATTTAGTTTATTTGTACGTATGTTTTCTTTTATGAAACCTTGTTCTTGGAAATAAAGATGAATTCATTCATATCTGCCAGAGGAATCCTCCTGCTAATGGCATGATTCTGTGCGCAGCCTATGGGCCTGCATGCATATCTGTGTAGAAACCGCCAATACCACTACCAAAGGCACAACATGTTTCATGAAAGTGAGTCTGACTAGTATGCCTGACTTTCATGATGAATCCCTGTTCCCTTTCCGTGTCCCTCCTCTATCTCCCTGGCCTTGCTGAACTCCTAGCACTTACTGCCATCCCTGTCCCTTCTCTCTCTCCCTGCACATGCGGGAACTCCCAGCGCTTACCCCCTTTCCCATCCCTTCTCTCTCTCCCTGCACTTACAGGAACTCCTAGCGCTTACCCCCTTCCCTGTCCCTTCTCTCTCTCCCTGCACTTGTAGGAACTCCTAGCACTTACCCCCTTCCCTGCCCATTCTCTCTCTCTTCCTGCGCTTGCGGGAACTCCTAGAACTTACCCCCTTCCCTGTCCCTTCTCTCTCCCCCTGCACCTGCAGGCACTCCGAGCACTTACCCCCTTCCCTGTCCCTTCTTTCTCTCCCTGCACTTGTGGGAATTCCTAGCGCTTACCCCCTTCCCTATCCCTTCTCTCTCTCCCTGCACTTGTGGGTACTCCTAGCGCTTACTCCCTTTCCTGTCCCTTCTCTCTCTCCCTGCACTTGCGGGATCTCCTACCACGTACCCACCTTCCCTGTCCCTTCTCTCTCTCCCTGCACTTGCGGGAACTCCTAGCACTTACCCCCTTCCCTGCCCCTTCTCTCTCTCCCTGCACTTGCGGGAACTCCTAGCACTTACCCCCTTCCCTGCCCCTTCTTTTTCTCCCTACACTTGCGGGAACTCCTAGCACTTACCCCCTTTCCTGTCCCTTCTCTCTCCCCATGCACTTGCGGGAACTCCTAGCACATACCCCCTTCCCTGCCTCTTCTCTCTTCCCCTGCACTTGTGGGTACTCCTAGCACTTACCCCCTTCTCTGCCCCTTATCTCTCTCCCTGCACTTGCGGGAACTCCTAGCACTTACCCCCTTCCCTGTCCCTTCTCTCTCTCTGCATTTGCGGGAACTCCTAGCACTTACCCCCTTCCCTGTCCCTTCTTTCTCTCCCTACACTTGCGGGAACACCTAGCACATACCCCCTTCCCTGTCCCTTCGCTCTCTCCCTGCACTTGCGGGAACATTTAGCACTTACCCCCTTCCCTGCCCCTTCTCTCTGCACTTGCGGGAACTCCTAGCACTTACCCTCTTCCCTGTCCCTTCTTTCTCTCCCTACACTTGCGGGAACTCCTAGCACGTACCCCCTTCCCTGCCCCTTCTCTCTCCCCCTGCACTTGCAGGAACTCTTAGCACTTACCCTCTTCCATGCCCCTTCTCTCACCCCCTGCACTTGCAGGAACTCCTAGCACTTACCCCCTTCCCTGTCGCTTCTCTCTCCCCCTGCACTTGCGGGAACTCCTAGCACTTCCCCCCTTCCCTGTCTCTTCTCTTGCACCCTGCACTTGCGGGAACTCCTAGCACTTCCCCCCTTCCCTGTCCCTTCTTTCTCTCCCTGCACTTGCGGGAACTCCTAGCACTTACCCCCTTCCTTGTCCCTTCTCTCTCTCCCTGCATTTGCATGTTCTGAATGCTCACAAGGCCGTGTAGGACCGTCCCTTTCCTGTTCATCAGTGTATTCTATTTTCCCTCTGTTTCCATGTTCCCTCCCCTTTGCCCTGTGGGTGCTTTGAAACACAGTTTCTTGATGTATAAGAGCCTTACCAATGCACAATAAATAAATAAATAAAAACCCATTCACTTGAGCTCCTGAAATGTTAATCTGACTGGTGGAGGCACTGCTACAGGGGATGTCCTTGCAAGGGAAGGCAATTACAGAAGGATACTCATTGAACCCAGGAGAAAAGGCATGGTTGGCGCTTAGGCATTCAGGGAAATAGGATTAAGGAGAGTTGGCTTCCACCATCTTGACTATTCCTCTTTATGCATTGATTGGCCACCACATGATTGGTTTGTGGCCCTAGTTACTACAGGCAGACACTTTCTTAGGACTTTGGCCTTGTTGGATTCTACTAGAAGGCTTGAAGGTCCTCCAAACCCTACTATGATTCTGCTACATTGAGTATTGAATTGAATTGATATTTTATTTCTATTGCGCTCGTACACAAGCGTTTCAGAGCGCGACAAGGCAAGGGAGGGGAACAGGGGAGAACAAAACAACGATCTTATGTGACATTGAGAACGCGCAAGTCCATGGGAGAGGGGGAGGGGAAAAGTGCATGGAAGGGGGAAGAAGTGGAAAGTGCGGAGCAAAGGAGAAACAGATAAATAATAATAAGTAAATAAATAAATAATAAAGGCAACAAACAGTGGTAGTGCAGCCAGCAAGTGGCAAGTGCTGGGTTTAAGGCAGCAGACAGGGTAGATCTGATAAGTGCAGGAAGAAAAAGAGGGGGCTGTATAGGTACAGATACAGATCCCAGGGCAAGGGTGGCCCGCAGGCAGTGCAGGAGGGTGGCAGGGTGAGCAGGTACCTGGGCCCGGAAGACAGAGGGTGGCCAGGTGCACAGTGCCAAGAGAGAACAGATCAGCAGGGAAGAGGGGGAGCGAAGGCAGAAGCAAAGAGGAAGGTCTTGAGGTGCTGGAGATGGTTCTCCTCAAGTTTTAGAGTGGCAGGGAGGCTGTTCCAGAGGGAGGCTCCAGCCCCAGGATCAAAGAGTAGACCACCACTCTTTGATTCTGGCTCGATATGTTGAAAACTCAAAGCCCCTTTGTATGGGACTGAAGCTATTTATCATAGAAAGGGGAGAATCCTTCTTGTCAACGGGTGTCAGGGACAGATTGAGTGACCCCAGCTGAAAGAACGTTGACGCCTGACTGAATTTAAAGAACCCTTTGCCCAAACAATATCCTATGGAGGGGCATTGTGCCTGAAGGCAACCTTATATGCCTGCCTAGCTTGGGAGCTAGCAAGTTCAGTCCCCATTAAAGTCCATGGCACTGCTGCGTCTCAGAATTTGATCAGGAACAATTTGAAGGTGTTTTGAGACAAGTCACATGCAGACCCTGCTTGATCTGCCTGATGCTTCGCACATGTGACTGCGTTCTGTGCTTCTACCCCTGCTGTGCTTCTACCCCCCTGCTGTGCCTGAAGAGGCTATTGAGACTTCCCGATTCATAGTAGTCCCGGATGATCAGCTCACTACATCAGGAAACTATTCTGATTCCGAGGCATAGAGAAGCACCAAGATGCCTGCTTGACCCTATTGGGACTGTTGAGATAGAGAATTTGTGGACTTTGTGGCCATTCTCGGGCACTCTACATACCCTGACTCATTGACCTTACCTTGGGCTCCAAAGACAGGTTAGGTCCCTGTGCCCTACCTTACCCAATGACATTTAAAAGCATCTTTAAGTGCTTTCTCTTCATCTATTTGCAAAGTTGTGTTATTTATTTATTGCATTTATTTATTTCATTTATTTATTTATTTATAGAGTGCACCTCACCCAAAGGTATCTGGTTATCCTTTCTGTGTTATATTTCCCAGTTTACCTGGAGGTTTATAGTGTACACTCTGCCTGTATGACTGCGTTTTTCCTTTGTGAGGGTGTGTGATTAGTGGGCATGAGGATTTTGTATTATTATTAATATTATTAGGGTATGTTTCATGAGAGCTGATCTAGCTTCATAAAGGAAACAGAGTTCTTAACAAAAACATAGGGGAAAGGAGATGGTGAGGGAAGCGGGGAGACAAGGCAGCAGGGAGCGACCAATGAAGTAGGGGCAGGGCAAGGGCAGGGCAAGCAATTTGCCAGCAAGGGATCTACAAGCAACCAGAGGAGGACACACCCCATCTCCGGTTAGGGGGGAGTTGAGTGTGTGTGTGTGGACTTTAGTGTTTCGGACTAGCCATTCTTTAAAGAGCAGAGTCTTTTGCCCTGTCCTGAAATGTAAAAGTGAGGGGGGGGCGAGTCTGGTGTTGACGGGGAGGAGGTTCCAGAGTCTGGGGGCATAGACAGAGAAGGACTGTCTTCTGGATCTATCATCTCTGTACCTGTGGAGTTCAAGTCTGCAAATGTCCTAACTTCAGGTGGAACGCAGGCCTCCCGAAATGCTGACTATCTCAGTGAGGGAGGTTGGGGACAGCTTTGTAGATGATGCAGCAGGATTTAAAGAAGATATGTGCTTGCAGCTGGAGCCAGTGCAGTTTGATGAGTGCCAGCTTAATGTGCTCTAATTTGTGGAGTCCTTTGAGTCATGATGCAGCATGCAGGACAAAGCTCAGGGCTGCCAGGGTAATCGCCGGAAGTCCTTCAACAAGGACTTTGCCACCATCAGGGGGAAGAGGACCAAGGCTTAGCTGCGGATCTGAAGTTGGTTTCTGGGATGACCGGCTTGAGTTTCTGTAGGAGAGAAAGTTGGTAACAAGCCGTTTGTGTCCTCCTTGCTATGTGCTGTTTAAAGGAGAGGTGTTTGTCGATGGTGAACCCAAGAGACTTGGTGTAGGAGGCAAGCTGGGGTGTGGATCCTTCGAGGTTCATAGCAGAGGGCCAAGTCTGGATGTCCGGTTGTTCAGTGCTGTTAGCCAGCAGAAGGAATAGTAAAGACTGTTATTTTTATAATCTTACATAGTCATTCTTTTTATTGTTTGTACTTACTGTACTGTTGTTCTTTGGAAGCTTGCACTGGTGATCCACATTACTCTGAAGAATATCGCCTATACTTGCCCTATACAACGTATATAGAGACGATGTAGAATCTCTGTTTGCTTGACACCTGTTTCAACTTTATGACCCAAACACCATTGAGCCGACTTGTGCTACAAGTCGCGGAGTAGCGCGCAGAAGCCTTTTCTCTCCCTTGTATTTCTCGCGGCAGCATCGGATTTTGTTACAATGAGGGAGGTGCATTGTTTGAAAGTTGACTTTAAAGTTTTGGTTAGCTGGATAGCTTCCGGGTGGTGTAGCCAAAGAGGCTACGCTTGTGCCCTGCTTGAGGAATCGACATGCCGCAGCACTGTCCATGTTGAAGACAGCAAACTAGAGATACATAAAACTTTACTCTTTACTGTTGAAGGGGTTCTGCGTGAATTCTGTGCCCCTCAGTACATAATCCAACTGTGTTTCAAACATACGCCAGGAAACAAAACGTGTGTTCAAATAAGTATACGCTATTGTGATGGCTTTTGAGGTTAAGTTCAAGTTAAGTTCCCCCTTTGTCTTGTTGCGCCTTGAAACACTTGTATATAGATGCATTATAAATGCCATATCATATCATATCACAATCTGTTGTGAATTCAAGTGTTGATGTCAACTAGAGTGCTTACAACTTAAACATTGCAGACACAAAGTGCTTAATTTGTAAAAGAATAATTCCCGGGGCTTAAATATTTTCTAACACGCCCATGACATGCCAGGATGGGCATCTCCCCGCCCACTGTAGCCACCACCCGTGCTGTCAATATAAATGGGATTAAAGCTGCAACTCCCACCGGCTTATTGTGGTTGACGGATGCACTCGGTCACCACGGCAGATGAGCGATTTACAAATACCAATCAAAATACACATAAAATAACATACTCGTTGTGTCTCGACATGAGACAAATGTTTGAGTGTGTCTTTAAACACAATCATCATTTACATTTTGCTGTGATTCTATCAGTGTTTATTATGTGACTGGCAGTTACAATACTACAGTTGCCAAAACACCACATCATATTCAAACTGAGTCTGAGACAATAAGTGCTGGGGCTCGGAAATAAGTGCCAGGGCTGAGCCCTGGCAAACACCCACACATATTTAAAGTGCTGCAAGGCTTCAGGGCTCCTGCGGTTGCATAAGACTTGTTGCAGCCCATCGGCGTGTCTGCTTAATGAAGTTGGTAGAGATTGTTGCATTTAATGTTGCACCAGTATTTTAGGTGTACTGCCGATCCTGACTGTGTGGCGACAATCTGCCTTGCTTGTGTGGTCTGCCATTCACAACCCTAAAGTCGCCATAGTTTGTTGTGCAGCCTAGTCAGTTTAAAGCATTGCAGGATGTTAATATCAGACTGATGCTTTATCATGCCAAGCTCATTAGAATCCCATCAATGCATGAAAATGGCTGAAACAAGTGTCTTTCAAAGGGCAAGGTTTTCTCTTGCCTTGGAATTTGTCTCCTCCATCATTCAGCTAGTCAAGCCAAGGAGCCCTTTGATATTGATGCTAGCTGTAAAGCTCTCATCCGTAATGCATCACCCCTCTCATCACACCTTGCTTAGATTGGTGTGCTGTGATGGACGATTATCTTATTTCAAAAATCTCCAGAATCAGGAACACCATCCCAAGAGCTATATGCGTTTGGATAAACAGGCATTGCTCCATTCTTAATCCTTCCTAACCCACAACCACTGAATCCATCTTCTCAACAATTTGTTATCTAAACCCTTCCAGCTCTCCTTCCGACAGCTGCTCTCCACACTTGAACTCCTCTGTGGCCAGCTTTCACTTAAAACAAATGTAATGTAATGTAATTTGTCATTTGTTTAGTGCCTTTTCCCATTGGTATGGCGTCAAAGCGCTGTAGATGAACTTCCTCCAAATTATGGGAAATTCATCAAGAGGGTTTAGAATGTGTGTGATCATTTTAGCCAACACGAAGGTAGGTAGGAGTGGCCAAGTCCCTGCTAGCTAACCATGTCGAGCTGGCATGTGGATGGGTCCTGTGAGGGTGTTTGGGGAGTATGCGACTGGTTGGAGTCTCATTATGTGTCCAGCTAGGGATAGCTGCATTCTTATGGCAGAGGTGTTATGCAATGTTTCTTACTGTAGTGTATGATAGCAGATGCGTGCGATACATACCCTTATGGCCTGGCTGGTTTCTTGGTTTCGTAGATGTGGTGTGGATTCTGTCCTGTGGTCTGCTGGAGTTTTTCTCTGTTGCTAAGCACATTTCATGCTAGGTTTGTTGCTGCCCCAGCCTGCCTGAGAGGTGGTTAAATAATCTGAAGTGTGGCATGGGTTCGTAAGGATGCGGGGGGGGAGGAAAGCCAGATCTTGAGGGCCCTCCGGAAGGCAAAGTGATCTTCTATGCAGCGGATGCTAAGGGGAATTGTGTTCCATATTTGTGTTCCAAATGATCAAAGGAGCGAGACATGCCCCAGGTTCCACCCTCTACGCAATCCTTTGTGAATAAAGCCTAATAACCACCCTCATTCAGGTGGTATGGAGCGATTATCTAATTCATTTTACTATCAAAACACCCTACTCAAAAGGACAAACAACCACTTACCGGACAAACTCTAAACCTGGAGCAACCTGGAAAACCTATGGAAGAGACCAAACTCGACCCCAACAGACCAGAATACTTACTTCTGGAAATAATGTTAAACACATCTCCTACGAACGGTTGTAGGTCATATGGTCGAAAACAAAAGGATCGAATGCCTTTTGATCGACAGTAAAATGATCAGAAAAAAGGGTCGATTTTTTTTTTTATGGGGGGGGGTTCCCCCCAACCCCCTGTTTTCTTTATTAAAAACATTTTTCTACCAACCCAAACTAAAATATATATATAAATAAATAAATAAATAAAAAAATTCGACCTTTTTTTTCCGACCATTTGACTGTCGATCAAATGGTCATTCGATCCTTTGTTTTCGACCATTTGACTGGAAAACGTCCTTGAATATTTAAGAAAACATGGAGGAAACACTGCAACACACAAGACAAGGTTGCCTACCAAAAAACAGATCCACCACTACAAAGCAGAAAAACGTAAAGCAAAGAAACATTTACTATTCCAAAGCAATAAATAATGCACCTCTTCGGAGAATTCATTTGATCAAATTATTCATGAGATAAGACCCTCCGCTTCCACCTACACCTACCCAAAAGCTATGTGATGATATGAAAGTTAATGCAAGTGTTCTTGAATAGTGCCCATCTGCTGGCATTGGTGGCCTTGGTGCCCTTTGGGTTTGGCAGAGACATTTGGGAGCATGTTATCCATAAGGAAGAGCACAAGATCTGATAAACTACATTGCTTTGGGTGTGGTTAGCCACTGATGTGGGAGAGTGTACCATGGCTCAAGAGGACAGCTTAGTCTTGGCTCAGTTAGAGTTGATGGAATCACAGCTAGGCCTGCGGTGGCTGTTGGTAGGAGATTTGTGTGTGCAGTCTAAGGTGGCAGGAGATCTTAGAGGGGAGACAGTCAGGGGAATGAGGGAGTAGGCCTTAAGAGGCAAAACAACATGCATCCCTGTACTCCTACCATTGGCCTCTTGGATACATTTCCCATTTTACTAGCTTACTCTGAACCTGGAAATCTCTCCCTCTCTTTCTCTCTCTTTTTTCTCTCTCTCTTTCTCTCTCTCTCTCTCTCTCTCTCTTCCTATCTCTTCAATACATTGTACTCCATGACCCCATGTGCAACAAAACAAGCATCTGCGAGTTGTCAGATGAGGGAGAAATGGCAGACTATAAAAGCAGGTCAATTTCCATAAGCTACTGCAAAGGGTTATGTCATCAAGCACCTTTGGTTCAAACCCTTTCAGAAGCAAGCCATCAACGCTGTGAAGAGGGAGACCTAAATGTGGCCCTCGTTGCACCTATCCCACTCTCATCTCAGCGGCAGAGAAATGAAAGGTGTACATCGTTCTTGATCCCCCTCGTCCCCATCGTCAATGGACCACAGGTGTGAGAAACACCATTCGCTCAGACAGCCATTTAGACCCTATCCCGATCACGTCCCTGAAGATATAATTTTGCAGTCAATGGACCAGGTGGACTGACTACAACCATGCCGAAGCTAAATACGCCTAGACCGAAACTAAGACATAAATGTGTTGAGAAATGAAGCACATATGCATCCCTGCATGAAGTTACACAGACACTTAGATAACATTTCCGCAGACATGAAGAACATGTGTATGACCCACTTAGATAGAGGACGGACACACTCTTGCTATGCAGTAACCGAAAGTTGCAAAAGAATACATATACACTGCTTGCTGATGCTTAATGCAAGTAACATGGGCGGTCATCTATATCAAGATGGAAGCCACAACTACATTGAAATGAATGGAAGGTGCTGAAAGGACTCGAGAATACAGAGAGAAACCAGACATGCTGATTTTGCAGAGATGGGCAGACCAGGCTATCATTGCAGGCCACTGTGCATGTTCGTGCCAAGGACACCGAAGGAGAGAAAGTTTCATTTTAGCAGATGAGATAGGACACCTGCTTGTGTAAAAGATGAAAATCCTCTTAAATGCGAGCAGGGAAAATCAAATCTGTGGTCCCTACACACGTGATCTGCACCTGAGCGACAACGTCTATTCATTCGAGCGAAGACAGGATGATACAAAGTAATACCAGGTTCAAGGCCTAATGTTCTGTCTCAAGGCCTAGAGGATCCGCGATGGTAACTTGTTGAGTACAAGCAGCACCTTCGGGGCCGTTCTACCCACCTTGAATAACTGCACTTGGGCTGGTAACTTTCCAAAACTTCCAGGCTGAGAAGACCCTCTCTGACCAATCCCTATTCACCTTCCACGCTGAGCTCACACTATGTTGCATAACCCAATCACAGCGCACTAACCTGACATACCTGTAGTTGCAACATTTAGGAGGTTGTCACAGGAGGAGCCACCAGATACAGTTTAACCAATGGATGTACTAATCCCATGTATTTTCCACATGTGGCCTACCTTATTAACCAATCCCCTTACACCTTAGGGTTTTGTCAATATTGTACTAAAAGCATTCAAGGGTGCCTACATCAAACCACTTCTACAAAACACATCTGGAGACCCAGAAGAACCCCTCCAACTTTTGTCCTATCTTAAACATCAAGGCATACCTTACCCAACTGATATTCTAGAGAGAACAATCTTGGGGCATATAGTATTTAAAAACGTACTAGATCATATGTAACTAGGTTTCACAAATTTGAGAGCTGCTGAATCAGCATTAGTTTCCGTTTGGGACAACGTCAAAATCAGAGCGGATAACAAATTCACCTCAGCATTAGTCCTCCTTGACATCCATCTCAGAGGCCATGAACACTTTTAACTGCAGTGCACTAATTAGAAGGCTTGAAGAAACTGGACTCCATAACGCAACTCTTCAATGGATAAGATCTCTCCTG
The DNA here is from genome assembly GCF_040938575.1 of Ambystoma mexicanum. Classification (NCBI taxonomy): domain Eukaryota; kingdom Metazoa; phylum Chordata; class Amphibia; order Caudata; family Ambystomatidae; genus Ambystoma; species Ambystoma mexicanum. The sequence goes on from NC_090932.1 coordinate 1,608,881,407, forward strand.
ACCGAACAGAAATCACCTGGCTCCCCCCTTTCAGTTCCAACTTCTGACCCATTACCTGTGGTGTTCCCAAGGTATCGGTGTCTCACCACTCATTTACATCATTGATAAGACTCCTATCATGAAGATCATACAATCTCTTGGGCTAAGAGACCTAAGATTGAGAAACAATAGATTTGTCATGATGCCTACCTCCAAGGAGCCAGGTCCCACACAGCAACCCCAGAGGCAGGCATCATTTCCCCCAGGGGAGTGCCAGCGGGCCCAAGCTGGGGCCCTTTGGACGCAGTCCTGGCGCCTTAGGCGCCAGGCTCATGTTGGACCTCTGTCCTGGCGCCTTAGGCGCCAGGCTCATAAAGCTAGGCATGTGTTCAAGTGTTTTAATGTGCACTTACCTGAGGCAGACCATGCTGCCACATCCAGGCCCTCTTGAGGCCTGAATGGAACTACTTTACCTGTGGGACTACTTTCCATCCGGTTGTGGTCGGGGAAGGATACATACCTGATCGGAGGAAGGATACATACTTGGAATTTCTTCCAAAGCTATTTAAACCACACCCGATCAGCAACTCACGCTTCGCGTTGTTCTGCTCCTCGCAGCTGGACGCTCATCGTGTCAGCTCCTGCATCTGGACTTTAGCCACGCCTGTCAGCATCCTGGGTCACCTGCAAAGGGAGACAAGAGACCTTACCAGCTAAATCTGCACCACAGAGACATCACACCGAAGATCCTGAAAAGGAAGACATCATTTTTAAAAGCATTTCGTTACGATCGCTGCAGCGCTGCATTTCACTCACCTTTCCTGGGTTCCTCCATCTTCAGCAGCGATCATCCGGATACACAGCCACTTCCCAGAGCCTAGAGAAAAAGACAAGAATAAGAGGTGAGAGAAGGAAGGGAATAAGACTTACCTGTTGGGTCATTCCCATTTCATTTCGGGTCTTGCCGCTTCCAGGCATTTTCCGGACCCCGGCCCCTATGGGGAAAAAAGACAAAGACATTGAATGAGCGAAGACAAAGACCTTACCTGAATGCTCATCCAGAACTAACCTGCCATTTACTGGAACTGGAACTGCACGTTTCACTTCGGGTCGGCGCCATATCTCCGGCATTCCGAACCCCGGCCCCTAAGGGGAAAAAAGACATAAGCATTAGCGCTTGCTGCAAAAAGACAATGAACATTATTATTAAGCTTGGACTTTTGAACTTGCAACAGAACTTTTACAGAGCCTTACCTGAATAGTCAAGCTTACCTGAACTCCCATCAATCCTCAATCCAGTGAAGTAACTGGGTTTCAACGCGCCCCTGCATCAGAAGCAGGATGGAGAGCTCATCCTTCCTGACCCTAAGGTGAGACTTCACGGGGAATCGTGGAAGGGTATCGTGGAGGGTTGAAAGAGAGTGGGAGGCTAGAGCATAACTCAGTCAGTAGGTAATACTCCCTTTTCACGCACAGGGGAATATTCCTGCGAGCCGGAGAAGCCAGAGTAGAGGGCCCTTCCTGTCCATCTTCAGAGTCCTGCGCTTCACCATTGAAGAAGCATCAGCACTCGAAGCCAGACCTGCGCCTCCGTGGGAAACAGGTGAGCGTTACAAGATTATTAGAAAGCAGAAGATTTTGCAGAGAAAGTCACAGCGGCTCTGCCTTTTCCACTATGGTGGCCAAACTTTGGAACATGTTACAAAGGGAAATGTGCCCATACAGGACCATCTGAGATTCCGGAAAAGTCTAAAAACCTGGCTTTTCAATGCTTAACAGATAGAAGCCTCACAGTCTGGTCTGTTTGTCCAACACTAAAGCGATTCAGAAAACTCCCCAAGCAAGTTGCGCATGCGCATCCATGTGCAGGGAGAGCCACGCTCCAGCCGCTGCTGTACCCTCGGCTTGAAAGACTCCGTAACCAATGAAGAACCTCTCCCGAAGAAGGTGCGACTCAGTGATTCAGATTTCAAATCTTTGCCTAGGGATGAACTAGTCTAAAAGTGGAATTTTTATTTTTTATTTATTTGGATTTATAGAGCGCACCACAGTCCACATGCATCGAGGCGCTAATAAGAGCGTAAGAAGGCTTAATTCAGGATTACAGGAATGCGGCTGTAAAGCACCGGAGGGGGGTGTCTGTAATTCTGGTAGAGGAGAGGCACAGAGGACCCCAGCCAAGATTCTCTATTACGGTAGCAATGGACGAGCAATCAGGGGGGGGCGTGGCCTGAGCTCATGCCGTGAGGACGCTTTCACCCGTGGCTCCTGCCCAGATCCTGGAAAGATCCTGCGTTCTTCAGTTAAAAGCCTCAACCAAGTGGCTTTGCTTGCACCAGCGGACACAATAAGCTTTTCCCAAACCCCCTTACCGCACGGATAATAAAAACAGAGTGCGGGCGGTGGGAACATGACAGCAAAGTCGGGAGCCCCCAAGTTTCAAGATGGCTGACGTGACACCGGCTTGGCAGTGGGGGGGGAGGAGCAGCTGGGACGCGCGGCACCAAGCAAGATCGCCGGCGCTGTGCGCTCTGATACACTGAGACGGTGCTGAGGAAGACGCCGGGGGACGCAGAGACCTGCCGCAGTGGCTGCCTGGACCCCCTCGCGCGCCAAGGTGAGACTGCAGACCATCACGTGGGGGCGGGCTATCTCCAGGTGCGAGTGGCCTGGGCTGCTTATGACATGCGCCGCTGCCCTGAAGCACAGCAGCGCAGCCCCGTTGGCAGCAGACGTAGACGGAGCGATCCGCCCTGATCAAGGATCGGCAGGTGCGTGCAGAGGGGGGACACTGGCACCCCCGCACATGTGAGCAGGGAAACACAGCGGAGGATAAAAGGTATGTGGCACACCTGCGCATCCAAGGAAACACAAAGTGGCGGTCATAGTTGGGTAGCTGGTACAGCCCGCATGGACTTTGTGGGTTATGGGTACTGTGATCCTATTGGAGTAAGACACTCTGGTGGGCCTGGAGGGAATAGGTTTTGATATCCTATGTGATAGGTAGGGAGGTGACAGGTCATGGACACACTTATGCGTCAAGGCGAGTGTTTTGAAGACAATCCTTTCCTTAACGGGAAGCCAATGGATCTGCCTCCTGACCTCAGGACCTGATGTGGTCTCTTCGTGAGATGCCTGTTGCAGCGTGGAGAGCGTTGATTTGTGCTAGTTGGGGTTTGGCAATATTCTTATGTGAAATACCTACAAAGAGGGCATTACAGTAGTCAATATGAATCTGAGGGCACCTAGGCTCAGACCCTGGGGGAATAGGTCACAGCCTCCACACACCAGGGAGGGCTGTGTGAGCTGGGAACTGCAACAAAGCATGCCGTGACGAGGAGTGGCGTGCGACACAACACTCTGAGGGACCCCCACACACGAGGGCCTGCGGCACACAAATGACACGGAGCACTCTGAACCTGTTACAGTGCCTGTGGCTGGCGGCACGGTCCCCTACCCCCTGGGGAGAACATCATACCCAGATCTGGAGACGGATCACCAGCACACAACAGTGACGGAACCCACCAAGGGGCGCCTGACACAAAACGACATCTGCCAGGTGCGTGGCCACAACCCCGAGAGGGCACACAGCGGGGCTGACCTGCAAGACCCCTTGTGGAGGCGACAACACAACGCAGGCAGTGCTGGACAGAATCAGAGCACTGCACTATCTAAATTGCGCAGCAGTAGAGAACGCAATTCCGTCAACATAGCGCCAGGGCACTAAATAACATTGCCACACTCGTGCTGGCTGTGCGGCCAACAGAAAACTTGAAACCCAAGACACAAAAACAGCAACAAGGGAAACCACCCGACGGAACCAATCCGGGAACCTCCCCACAAGCAATACGCCAGCGCATAGACAGCAAAGTGCACACCGGCAGAGAAGAACTAGTACCCCCTGCAACACCAACCACCACAGGGGGCATGCCTTTGACGAAACAGAAAAAGGACCCAATGATCATGGACTCCTTTAACATTGCCAGACAAAAGGGGCAACCACAAACCACCCCAGAAACACAGGCTGCGCAGTCTGTGGAGAACACTGCTAGCAAAGATAACCAGGTGCTCGAAGCAATCGCAGCCCTACGAACTTTCATTGACACAAAGATCGAGAAGGTCAAGTCAGACGTACAACTGATGAGACAAGACATGAGAAACTTCACGTATAGAGTCACAATGGCCGAAACGACCCTGAAGGAGACAGGGGAAACCACTAGCGATCTGGGGAGGCAACTGACGGAGCTCTAAAGGAAGAACACAATGCTGGAAGCCCGAGCAGCAGATGTGGAAGGGCGTGTCCGATGCAACAATATACGTGTATTGGGGGTCCCAGAGGGAATGGAAGGATCCAACCCAACAGACTTCATTGAAAACATGATACTACAGGAGATCGGAGCTGGGGCACTATTGCAGGGGTTCACGGTGGAACGGGCCCATAGATCATTGCAAAAAAGGCCACCCCCGGATCACCCTCATCCCATGATAGCTAAAATACTGAACTTTCGTGATAGGGAAATAATCCTGAAATTCTCTAGAGAAGGAGGAGTGATCCGCTGGGATAACACCAACATAGCCATATAACCAGATTACACACCAGCGGTGCAGAGGGCCCGGAACTCTTTCGTACCGGTCAAGCTGAAACTGAGGAAATTGAACCTCAAATAAATGCTGATGTACCCGTCCCGGCTCAAGCTCCTCTATAAAGGGTGCGCCGTTTTTCTAGAAACGCCGGCTGGAGCACAACAACCTGGATGATGGTCGGGAAGCGGTCACATGAGGAGCAGCGGTCCAGACAGTCATGTGGAGGGGGTAGAATGCAAGAAAGGAAGCTCTTACGGGTGAAGTAGAAAACTAAGAAGGTCGCCACAGTTTGTCATGAGGCGGGAGCGAAGAAGGAGCCTCTGACGGAGCGAAAGTACACACCCCACGAATCGTTCAGTGTCGGCCGGTTGATGACACATCACAGCCCGCACGCCTTGGCCCTGGAGGGCTTGGCAGTTGTGGGGGCGCTCAAGCGCCACATACATAAGGTGGCTACTGAGCGCAGTTACTTAATTCTGGTATGGTTACAAGTTTATTTGGTTTTTGTTTGTTTTGAACATGCAAGCGGTGAGATCTCTACACAAAATGGGACATGCAACATGAAGAACGGGTGCGCTGTGGAATGCTATTGGGTGGGGGGCAGGCCCAACTGGAGCGGTGGATCTGCCTGTCAGCTGGGGTGAGATCAGTGGCTGGACGACCCCGGAGTCAACCAGCAGGGACGCACACACCAAAATGGCCAACGACATTAAAATCCTAACATGGAATGTCTGGGGTTTGGGCACCTAAATGCGTAGAAACAGAATTAAGTCCTTCCTTAACAGGAAAAGGGTGTCCATTGCTCTACTTCAAAAGACCCACCTGACTCAACAAACCCTTGGGGTGTTGAGAGACCACTGGGATGGGCAGTGTTACGGGGCTCCCTATTCCAAATATGCTTGGGGAGTGCTCATCTGGATTAGCCAGATGGTCCCATTCAAAGTATCGAGCTGGGCGGCAGACCAGGAGGGACAATATCTTGTGGTGAGGGGCTGCATTGAACAGACTGAAGTCAGCATAATAAACTCATATTTCCCCAACTATGGAATTCCAAAACACTTGGACGCATTGGGAGCCAAACTAGCCAGCTGCCAAAACAGCCTTTGCATCTGGGGGGGGCGATCTTAACTGCGTTAGTGACTGGGGACTGGACAGATCCAAATCACCAGTAACCAGGAACGACGCGGCGTCCAGTGCACTAAATAGGCTGATAGAAACCTTAGACCTGGTCGACGTGTGGTGAGAACTACACCTAATGGACAGAGAGTACTCGTTTTTCTCCGCCCCCACGCCCTGCACACCAGAATAGACTATCTATTTGTACCCAAACGTTACCAACCACAAATGTACTCGGATCAATACTTGGGCAGGTCAATCTCGGACCACTCCCCGCTGCAGGTGATGTGGAAAGTGAGGAGCCCCAGACCACCCATACCACTATGGCGCATGTCACCAGATGCCCTGACAGACCAGGCTTTTGCAGCAGTGTTACGGGACAAACTGGAAGAGTACATGGAAATAAATGTGGGCAGTGTTGAACAATGGCGTACAGTATGGGAAGCAATGAAAGTGGTCGCTAGAGGGGAGGCCATCACGGGCGCAGGAGGCATACGGAAATCATTAAAGGCTGAACTTGAAAAAACAGAAGAGGAGATAAAACATAAGCAAGCTAACACCAAGGGGATACAGGAGGAGGAGGAAGAACTAGCATTGCTTCAAGGAAACTGCCTAGAAGCATGGGGTAGGCTCTTCAAATTTAACTACTCAGTGAAAACAGCCAAATTTCACGCTGAAGGTGATAGACCAAGCAAGTTGCTAGCATGGTTATGCAGAAGGGAACACCTATGACACCAAATAACCGAAATTAAGGACGAAACAGGTACACCACATAAAACATAACAGGACATAAATGATACATTCCGGATTTCTACTCCAATTTATACAGCCACGACCATCAAGTGGCACACTCAGAAATATTAGACACACTGGAAGAAATAGGCCTCCCCAAAATAGAGGTAACACATAGAGAGGCCCTAGAAGCTGAAATAACGGGTGAGGATATTACCGAGGCAATCAGGTCCCTCGCCTCCGGCAAAACACCAGGCAGCGACGGGCTCCCCCAGGAGTTTTACAAAACATATGACGCCGTCATCACACCGGTACTACTCGCAGTCTACCGAGAAGCATTCACCAATGGAGTACTACCGGGGTCTATGAGGGAAACATTAATTGTCTCGATACCCAAACCTGGGAAACCAAAGGAAATCTGCGACTCCTACCACCCTCTGGCGATGCTAAATTATGACATCAAAATCCTCACCACAATCCTTGCCAAACACCTGAACAGAATAATTGGGGACTTAGTACACAGCAATCAAACAGGCTTCATACCTGGGCGCAGCACTGCTTTAAACCTGCGTAGGCTGCTACACATTATGGCGCAGACCGAGGGATCCCAAAATGAATACGTTATACTCTACTTGGACGCTATCAAAGCGTTTGATTCAATCTATTGGGAGTGGTTGCTGGCGGCGCTGAGGGAGTTTGGATTCGGGGAGGTCTTTATTCGTTGGGTTCGCATCCTGTATACTAATCCTAAGGCCAGGGTAAAAACAGGGAGGTTGGTGTCTGCAATCTGGGACATAGAAAGGGGCACTATGCAGGGTTGCCCGCTTTCCCCAATGCTGTACGTCCTGGGCCTCAAACAAATAGCAATATACCTTAGGAAACAGTACCTAGATGCTGGTATACGGATTGGGGGAGTGCGGCACCTACTGTCCCAGTTATCCTAGACAAACTGGACAATTATGCCAAGGTATCCGTAATCAGCTTTAGCAGATCCAAATCCTGCATATTCCCAATAGCTGCACTGAGAGGGAGAGACTCCAGCACGCTGCCTGAGGTTGGTCTTAGATGGGAAACTGACTCGTTTAAATACCTGGGGGTCAACATCAAACATACGCCTGAACCACTACACGAACATAACACTGCTAGAGTGCTGCATGGCATGAGGAACTCTATGAAGTTCTGGGCCAAGTTACCGCTATCTCTACTTGGCAGAGTGGCTATCACCAAGATGATCATCCTCCTGAGATTCTTATACTTCTTTAATAATGTGCATTATTACATCAAAGCTTCCTTCTTCCGCATACTGGAGAAGCTGATCCGGGAGTTCCTGTGGGGCGCTGCTCGCCACAGACTCTCACTAAAAACACTATACCTGCCATATGACCAGGGGGGCGTGAGACTACCAAATCTGGAAAAGTTCTACCTGGCAGCCCAACTCTGCCACGTGAATAAATGGCTGTCCAATGACCCCACCTCGGAGACTATCTTGCTACAACAGTTAGTGGCGCCCACCACACTGAAAGAAGCACTCTGGGTAACTCTTGGGGCGGCGGAGCACACTCCAATGGTGGTAACACTGGGAAGGAAAATATGGAAGAGTACACAAACTTTATTACAAGTCACGCACCCTTACTCCCCAGAAATACCAATAGCGGCAGGCACATGCCAGGACAGCACAGATATGGCGGTGCTGCGCAGATGGGAGGGGAACAGGATATACACATGGGGAGACATGTATGATGAGGGGACTTTCAGGGAGTTCAGCTCAATACAGGAACGGGAAGGGGTCCCGGTGGGCAGTTCCTGTGGTACCAATGGGTACGAAAGGTGGCCAGAGATAGCTGGGGGGGCTGGCCAGATGAGCCACAAGCTGAACCAATCCTCAGTCTGATGTACAATCTTGGTGATGGCTGGCGCCCAGTCTCAAGACTGTATAGTATGCTCATAGACACACCCAACCCCAAGAGCACAGCGCTAAAAGAACAATGGGATGAAGACCTAGGCACGACACTAACGGAGCAGGACTGGGAGAGGGCGCTGAGCTATCTTAAGGCAGTGTCACAAAACCACTGTTTCAAACTGATACAGCTGAATGTGTTGCACCGCACTTACATGGCCCCACACAGGATAGCCACCTTTAATAAGAACGCTAGTTTACGATGCCCATGGTGTGGAGGGGTAGAAGCTGACATGATACACATATTCTGGAGCTGTGAGCGGGTGAGGGATTTTTGGTCACGGATAGAACAAGCTTGCAGAACGGCTGGTGTTGTCAGGTACGAGTGGTCACCGAAGGAGTGCCTGCTTGGAACTTACCCCAGGATCAGCAAACAATAACACATGCTCAGATTTATGGACCTCGCACGCATCCTGGCCAAGAGAACCAACGCCATGTCATGGAAGAGGGCCGGGGGGCCACAATACCAACACTGGCACAGGGAATTCGATATATGGGCGGAGGCTGAAACTAAGGTATGGATGGAGGCGGTAAATAGATGAGGGTTGGATGGCAATGACAAATGGGTTGCATGGAAAGCACTGGTGTGGGACATGTTTCACCCATCTGACGACAGATCCCCCTGAATGAACCATACATCATGGAGTGTGCCCCCATGCCCATGCGGCAAACTGCCCACACCTACCATATAAGAACTAGGTGGGATGCCCTGAGGAAAGGTGCAAGACGGCACCCCGGACGCCGGGACTTCCCGCCGGACCCATGTCCCCACACGCTAAGACTGTTGTAGAAAACCTCTTGATCTGTTTTGCTTTGTTTGTTTGACGGTTATTACCAAAACTGGCATTATTGCATGATCCTCACCAACTGTATGCAACGCAAAAATGTTTGACCTAAATGCCAGTAAAAATATAAAAAAATAATAATAAATGGACGAGCAATCAAGGCCCAGCTTCTCAGAAGGTGATGCAGGCTGGTTCTTAAGTACAATGTAGTCCCCAAGCACCCACAAAGGACTGTCCATTCACTGTATTAGTGAAAACACAGTCTTTATATAATTAAGGTTTCAGGTTATATACACAATCACAATAACTCACTTTGTGCTCAGTTAATCTACAATGGCAAATATATACAGTTCTAAGTGGTACCACAATTATTATCAGATTTCATTAAAGTGCAGCAACTGTATTCTGGTCAAATGTCACACAAATCAATTAATAAAGGTAACCAACAATAGACATAGGAGGAAAGCAGTTGGTTAGAATAATTGGCAGAATACTGGCCCCTACCACTAGACACAGTTCTGTGTGGAGATGCCCCCACCTGGGCAACCTGTAAAATAAACATATACCACAAGCCCAGTCCTTATACTGTTCAATTAGTCTTATTTCCTTCTAAAGTGTTTCTACCACCCCCAATGTACCTGGAATAGCAGAGTTCCTCGAGGAGGCATCAATGGATCCTTCTTTAATGACTCCCTTTAAAGCAGAAGCCACGGATCGTCGATGGGCCTCGAAGAAAGTGAACTTGGCGTTGAGAATCCTCGATGGAAATTCGGTGGAATCGAGGCAGCAGCTTCGGTCCTGCCGGTGCTCGAGTCGAAGACGTCCTACAAGGATGAGGTGTGCGAGACACCTCGATGTCAATAGCTCAGGCCTGCAAAGAGTTTGTGAAGAACTGTGGCCCAGCAAGGGCGTCGAGTCGTCCAGTGTTCTCTACGGTCTTTGGGTGGCGGGAAACTCATCGGTGGATGCTCCTCTGCGTGTCGACGGCCTGGCCTTCTCCGGCGGGATAAGGCGGTCGGTGGTGTGGACGACCGTGTCCGGGAATCAAGTGTCTTAATCAATGGAGCGTTGCGGCTCCAGTCGTCGATGGCACGGCGTCAAGTGGTCCCCGCTTCTGAGCAACATGGCTTCGGTGGGCCTCCAGCGGTCATAGCAAAGCTGTGAATCCTGGTCGACGACCTTGGACGGAATGTCTGGTGCTTCTCTTTGTTTCTCGTAGGCAGTCCCCGTCTCCGGCTTACAGTCTTTCGTAGGCTGACTTCCAGGGCGTTTCGGCAAAGGTTAGCAGTGCACGATGGTCCCTCGTAGCTCCGGAAGAGGGTGCCTAATCAGGTCCTCTCTGGGTCAGTTCTTGAAGATACAGCTGCTTTCAGATCAGCGAAATAGAGCAACAGCAATACTTCTGTTCCAGCAGGGCCTCAAGGTTAAGCTCAGTTTCAATGTCAGTTTCAACTCCAGCTTCTGAACGAATTCTAGCAGTGTGAGGCCCCCAGATATACTGTTGATCTCCCATTCATTCTGCTGGGTCACACTCAGACAACCAATCACTCAGAAGGGCATTCAGGCAGTCAGCCTGCCAGTCAGGCACACGGTGCATTCAGGCCATTCTTCTCCAGCCAGAGACTCACAACACAGAATGTGGATTCAGACAAGTACCACACCATTCAGCACATTCACACCATTCAACATTACACACTGCATTCATACTAGTTTCGGCATGGCAGGGCTGTCTCAGTCATTGTGTCAAACACCAGATACTAGACATCCACAACACAGAATGCGTATTCATCACACACTCCATGCACCCATGTCCCACCCACAGGTGTACCCACAACATACGGTCGTTGGGAAGGCTCCAGCCAGTCTGGTCAAGCACTTCCCCACACTCCATGTATGGAACTTCCAGCCAACAGCCAGTCAGGGGAAAGGGACTGAATCAGGGCTTCCCGGGACTTCGGGAAAACCAAGGTAACAGGCGATCGAAGGCAAGAGGCCACGGGGGCCATCTTGTTTCCATCAGGAATCAACTGATTCAAATGACAGGGTCTGGGCATCCCAAAATGGAGGACACTCAGGGCACCTGTCAATTCAGCATGGAGGTGCCACCAGCCCGTACCCTGCTCTGCGGGCCACACAGAGGTGCCCAAAAACATACACTAGGGGCACAAGGTTGTACCGCCACCCATGGGTGCCATAAGGGTATCCAATGGGTCTGTACACCAAACCAAAAGGGAGAGCTGCACCACCAGGAGTCCCACATTAACTCTTGCATGGAAAACATGACACTAACACACAATAAAAAGCAGTAAAGGACAAGGATACAGAGGCCCTGTCTCTTCGATGCATTTCGAGCATCACAGCGGCCCAGCAAAAGTAACTTGGAACAGGTAGTTTGGTTACATATATAGCAGTACATACAGGTAATTATAGGTACACTGACAGTGATACATATAATAGGTACATGTGCAGTTGTCAGACAAAGAGCCTGGTTTTTATGGCTTTCCGGAAAGCTACATGAGAGTCAATCGCCCTGATGTGGGATGGGAGGGTGTTCTGGAAAGTGGCGGTCATAGTTGGGTAGCTGGTACAGCCCGCATGGACTTTGTGGGTTATGGGTACTGTGATCCTATTGGAGTAAGACACTCTGGTGGGCCTGGAGGGAATAGGTTTTGATATCCTATGTGATAGGTAGGGAGGTGACAGGTCATGGACACACTTATGCGTCAAGGCGAGTGTTTTGAAGACAATCCTTTCCTTAACGGGAAGCCAATGGATCTGCCTCCTGACCTCAGGACCTGATGTGGTCTCTTCGTGAGATGCCTGTTGCAGCGTGGAGAGCGTTGATTTGTGCTAGTTGGGGTTTGGCAATATTCTTATGTGAAATCCCTACAAAGAGGGCATTACAGTAGTCAATATGAATCGTATGTGCATGTCTTGGAGAGCAAGTATACAGATAATAATTCTAACAATGTGACTGGATTGGGAAAGTTAGAGGCATTAGCCTGCGCCCATCAAGCAGTGGAAATGACTTTCCTCAGTAGTTCGAATTCATGCACAGACACAAGCTAAAGGATCGCCATACCGGCACCCGACATTCCACCCAGAACACAACGTACGACATTCAGGAACCTGCAACGATTAGAAGACAACACAACAAGGCACCAACAAAACCATAAGAATACACCTTTCCTGTCTTCTAGAATATCTAAATCTCAATACAGGACATCTTCTCGCATTAAAGTCAAACATCCCCTCCCCCATGATCCAACCGACAGCAACACCAATCATTAGAAAGCACTGCAGAAACCCCCAAAATACTCCCTATCATTTGACTAACCTTCAATTTCTCTCTGCACACAAACACAGTCACTCACACATGTCTTTAAAAAACAATACCCTCTTTCCAAACTGTGAACATCAAAACCTTACACCTCTAACTACAACCAACATACTCAGTCCCTGGCCAACAAACAATCACACTATAAACACAAGACCACCCCTCTAGATGCAAAGTCTTCCAGGCATCCAACACTTCTCGCCTAGAAAGCCTACAAGCGTGCAAAGCTCACGGTACTTCCGATCAGCAACCTCAACACAAAGCACTGCAATGCTGTCTTTCCCATTTCTCCCAACTAACCAAACCCTCGCACTGTTTTCCAGATCTGCTAGAGTCCCTGGAGGCCCTGCAAGTGGCAGCACAGTGCAAATCCTAACAATCTAACATAACTGGTTTATTGACTTGCTCCTATCATCTCCCACCTTTTTAATCTTAACTTCTATCAATCCAGACACTGAAGCTTGCCTGGATTAATTTTAGATGTGTAAACAACAGATACTCAAATCCCAAACACCCTGTGAATTACTGACCAGTAAACACTCTCCCTTTTTAGTTTTGGCTTTTAGGCGAAGGTGAAGCACCATCTATAAACTGAAATTAGAAGCACCAGCTATAAACCAACATTATTGCATTGGCATACAGATAGGAGGGAGATGGGATTTGAGGGGGACCCACAGCTTGTGAGTGTTGTTTGGCTATTTACCCATTTATTGACTGCCCAGGGCCATGCTCATCCCTATGGCCATTCCCAGTCACTATTGATCCCTCTCGCCGAAAACACATCCTACTAGGATCTATTTGAGTTAGCCTATTATTATTATTATTATTATTATTATTATTATTATTATTATTATTATTATTATTATTTATGAAGAAATAGGTGCTTGCCAGTGTTATTTCAAGGCCGTCTTCCGAGAGTTAACTGATTCATTGCAGTTGATTACTGATGCAATAAAGATGTCTTAACCAAGTTTGCCTACAGTCAATCGATCCATAAGCTGATCAAAACAAACATTGGCAAATACAACCATTTTGTCTTGTTGATGGATATTAGATAGGCATTTTCCAGACACTACTAGGATATGCCAAGGCATACGCACCATTTTCCAGCTGTTAGTATATTATGGCCAGATGGTACCATTATAGCTATGACTGGCAAATATCTATCCCATGCCTATACATAGGCCAAAACTGTTGACTTTGTCAATGATTGTTTAGCACAAGTCATTGAAACGATAGCAACTCACTAACTACCTCTACTCCCCTATGACATGAATTATTCCTATTTCGAAAGTGCCACTATTCAGCACCCCTCTCCTACTCTTCTCACTGTTCTGACTCTCTATAAAAACCCTATTCCTCTCAGCGCTTGTTCCCTATTCTGACCCTTCTCAGTGAGTCACTTCCTACAGGTACCCCCATTGTCATTTTGAAGGACTTTAACCTTCCAAAGCCCTCTGCAGCCACCAGCTGTGAGCTTAAAACCCTTCTATCTGACCACTACATTTAACCCCTCCATGACTAGCCTACCCACTTTTGGGAATTCTCTTGACCTGGTCGACCTTTCTAATTCACTCTCCTCCTCTGACATCTCTATTAACCCCTCTGCCTCTGATCAATCCATTGTTCACTTTAACATCTCAGTCCCTCCCCCTTCTACTCCTCATCTCATCAATGACTAAAAGGAAATTCAGGCAGGACTCTCTTGCTCCTTACCTTGATGATGTGAGGACCCCTCCCCTGTCACTTTCCCCTATTCATGCCTCTTCCATTGACCGTGCTTTCTCTGACTTTCACTATGCACTTATGACTCCATTTGAATAACACTATCCTACTTGCACATTCACGCCTTCTAATTCCCATCCCCAGCCTTGAATCAACTCTAACCCTCAAAACAAACATGCACCGTGACCTATGACGGTGGCGCAAATTCCAGACACGTACACTACTTCTAGACTACAAAAATGCCTTTGCTGCCCTAACCTCTGCCAAATCCTCCTTCTTCAAAAACATAATCGCCTCCCTTCGCAATCATCCCCACAAGTTTTCATCTACTCACCAATCTTTGCTCACCCCTTCCATTCCAATATCCACCGCCTCCTCCATTTCTGCTAATGAGTTTGCTTACTTCTTTTCCTTTAAAATCTCTAAAATTTGAGACATTGTCAGAAATCTTCTCACTCTCCCTTCACAACCCTCCTTCGGTCCACCACCTCTTTCCACTACCTCTTCTACACTCGACTCCTTTCCCCTACCTCTCCTATTGAATTAGCACCCATCCTTCGCAGTGCCAACCCATCTTGTGCTCCTTTCGGTCACAGACGTAGTCTCAAATCACTTGCACTTATCTCTCTGAGCTCTTTAACCTCTCTCTGTTGGACCCTTCCCTGCCTCCTTCAAATCTGTAAATAGTCTACTGCTCAAGCCTACCCCTTGGCCTTTCTCTCTACTCCTTCCTCTCAGTAGACATTTGCTACCCTCTCTATCTACAACCTTCCCAGTTCCCACCCCACTTCTGTCTACTGACATGCTGGTTGGCTGTCCATGCACAACCACTCTCTTTGCACATTCCTTCTCCTAGTCTACAAGGCTATCAATTGACTTACCCCTCAGTACCTGTTTGAGTGTATCTCAGTTTACTCAGCATCTCCTTTCCCTCTTATCCTCCTCTGCACTGAACCTCATTGTCTCACACCCTCTTTGTGCCTCCTCTTGCTTCCACTCTTTCTCCTGACTCACCCCACTCCACTGGAGCCCGCTGCCAATACCAATCAAAGCCAGAACAACTGTTGATCGCCTAAAAGCTCGGCTTAAACTTCCCTTACTGAAGAGGGAGCTCCTCCTGCCCTCTCCCCATCCTTCCTACCTGACTCCACCACTGTCTCCAGTAATGCTTAATAATGTAATTTTGTATATTTAGTTAGTACCCCTCTCACGTTTGTAGCACTCACCCTCTTAGGTCAGTGTTACCTTTGTAAATCACCTGTTTTCATAAATACATTTTGTTTCAGTTTATTTTATTTGGTCCCTGTTACATGTCCTAATATTTTTCACTGTCATAAACTGGTTCATTACCTGTTCTCATCTTTATGATATTGTACAGACACCCTTCATATTGTACAGGCACCCTTCATATTGTACAGGCACCCTTCATAGATAGGAATGCCTCTGCCTTCTGTAAATGCATTATTGTAAGTCATCTCTGATCGAAAGTGACATCCATGTTCTTCAAATAAATACAAACTTCCTTCCCACCTTTATAATGACCATTGTCTGGATCCTGTGCGGTCCAGCTTTCGAGCCCATTATGCAACTGAAATAGAAGCTTTCTATGGTGTACGACCTTTACCAAGTAGTCCACTTAAACACCTGCGCTACTGGTCCTCCTCGAACTCGCTGCTTCTTATGATACAACTGACCGCTAAATCCCCTTTGATCGCCCTCCTTAAGCCTCCTCTGCTACTAAAGTTCAAATCCTTTCCCTTCAGCAGATACTCCAGTGTACACCCAGGTCTTTCCTCTGCTCCTATCATTCTTTCCACTTGGGGAGCCCCCACAAGGCTCCATCATCTCCTCTTCACTTCGAAACATCTTTATACACCAATTGGGCACTTCCTGAACACAGCCCACGTTGGGTACCAAATCTATACGTAGGACACCCAATTTTACATTGGAGTTCCCAGCATCGATCACATGACGTCAACCCTGGGCCCAATCCAGACATGAATGAACGAGAACATGCTTTTCCTGAACCTCGTCAAACCTAAAATCCTGACCCTTGGCTCCATCAAAGCCATCCTCAACCTTTCTCCATCTGTCCAAACTCGACCGCCTCGAACTAAGACATCGTTAAAGCTTTATAACCGGTGATCCTCGGTGTGGCGCGATCCTGCCCTCCTTCCCCCTGCATTGCCACCACTCTTTCTATTATACCTCCAAGCGTCTATGCAACATAACATCTTTTTATTCACCTTCACATTTAAACTAAAGTCCATATCACCCCTGGATTGGACTCCACGACCACCACCCTCAAAGGCTCCAACTCCTTTCTATTGACCAAGTTGCAAATCCTCCAAAATACAACAGCCAGGCTAATAACTAATGTGAGAAGCATGAGGGCGCGCACCCTTCTTTTCAATCTCTGTAACCGCTCCCAGTAAAAAGGGAAAGTTCCTGGGGCCTCATTAAGAGTGTGGCAGTGTGGTAAAAAGTGTTAGTCACGCGATTACTGCCACATTTACTGCACCAGCAAATTAAGAGCTTGTACTGACACTGCCTATTATCCTCCTGGTTTTGTGTGGAGTAAAGTCACCCTTATGATAATATGCAATCCCAAATGGAGTCCTACCTATATATATATGTGGGAACAAATGTGGGTCGGCATGACTCTCAGACATGCAGACCCTTTAGGCTACGGCATGCTTACCGCATGTGTTGATGGTAATTCCAGAGGCTTCATTAAGAAATTGGTAGTATTATCTGCACTACACAAAGCTCCTCATGGCAATATGCTGATTAACAAAACCTGATCTCACCTCACAAGCACCCCAGCTCCTTCCGCTAAGAATTTACTGCTTCCGCCTGCCTTCCACGCCGCTTTATGGGGTGGTGTAAGATTTGGAGTTAATGAAGTTACACTGTGGAATTCCCACATGACATCTGAGCCTAGTCCAACTTTTCCAAACAGTTGCCATTTACAGGCTTGGCTTTCTATCCAATCTTTCCCTTAATTTGCCAGTTCAGGCCCTTATTATGAGTTTGCCGGTATCCCGCCAGTAATTCTGGTGGGATACCGGCAAACTGCCCCTACCATTGCTGGTGCCTGGTATCCTGGTATTACCAGGATATTTCGGGTGCAGTCCACGGCGGGAAATCCCCATTCCATCAACACCCATTGGATGTCATGCAGGCAATTGCAGAATTATTTTGCCAGTGGGGCCTTGATTTACCAGCCGGTCAGTCCTGGATGTAGATGCGTGGTCCTCACCAGCAAACGTGTGCTTCCCCGGTACGGTAAAAAATGCTGGTGACAGAATTATCGACAGTTTTACTCGCATTTTTAAAATACCAGGGTAACTGTAATGAGGCCCTGACTTGACAGTAGTTATGCCTTACAAATATCATCATAGATAAAGAAATAAATACAACTACATGCTTTATCAGATGCAAGAACTACTCGGTAATGATGTAAAGATTTCAGATCCGATGATTTGTCTCTAGATTGGGGATCAATGAAAGAAAATTCAGCAGGAGAAGATTTGTAGTCACTTTCATTATCTCTCCCTTTGCCTCAGTCCTTCTTCCCTCAGGGTTTCCACAGACGGTATCCCTACAAAATACCCCCACCAATAATATTGCCATACATATGGCCGTTTGTCTCGCCATAACCAATATTTTTGGGGGGGATAATTTGTGGGAGCAAGGGTTGCGGGGGTGTCACCCGCACATTTTAAAATAATGCAGGGGTTGCGGGGGTGTCCCCGGCAGGATCCATGGGTCAATATCGCTGCAAAAATATGGCGATATTTTTGTATCGCAATATGTTTGCAGGGATATTAACACATGGAACCCCACAGACACCCACATCTAACCAAGGTGGACAAAAAGTACATTTGTGACACGCCCTCTGTCCCCCACCAACCTTTTCTCTAAGCCAGAATAATGGGCTATATGGAAGTTTAGTGGGCTCTCTTTAGGTTCTCTTCCAACTCTGCTTTTTGTGGAATTTGTAAACATTATGGAAACATTTTTGGAGCCCACTGAATAACCCACCTAAATTGATCATTCTTGGGGGGGGGATTTTAACGTTGAAGTTGGTACTGATTGTGATTTATAGGACGAGAACGAGGATTTGTCTTTTAACATTATAATCCCAGAGATGTTAGATCCCCGATCATGTCAAAATGGACTTAAATTGTTTTCCTGTTTACATAAATGGGGATTGAGAGCGCTTAACGGAAGCTTTCCAAATGAACTACAGCTTTTAAAGCCGTCAAGGAAAATCTACTATTGACTATTTTTAAATTCTTAAAAAATTCTTAATGAATAATAATTAAATAAGTTTTAGATGTATCATGTGCTTTGTATTTTTTACTGGTTTTTCTATTAGCTCCATAGATATGTTTATGCACTGTTTGGGTGTTTTGATTTGTCAAAGGTTACTGCATAAGTTCTTGTCTAGTCTGGTATATGAAATTGTTTAATTATTTATATGTATGTTTCTGTATTTTGTGATTCCTTATTTAAAACCTGTTTAAATTTGAAAAGGTTTTTTAAGCCATATACAAATAAATAAATAAATACATACAATAATTAAATAAATAACTCCAGGAAGAAAAGCGAGGCACCAGTAGACCGCAAAATCTTTCTTGGTTTTCATATTCATTGTAGAGAAGCTAAACCTAGATCGACCCCTCTATTGAAGTTCCCCCCCTTAGTATGAAAAGTGAAATGGTGAAGGCAAGGAAAGATTAAAATGATGCTTTAGCTAAAAGAAAGCTTTCATTAAACACCAAGGCTTGGGAAGGGGATAGTCATAGCTGCAGATCTCCCAAATCTAAGATCCTTTAGGGAATTAGCCAGGCATGACCCGGGTCATCATTTGAATAGGAGTAATACTATGGTAAATGTGGCAGATGCCAACAGCTGTCCCACTTTCCAAATCCCTATAAACTGAGCCAGGAGGAGTCTAGTGCGTCATCTGCCAATGATGCCAACTCACCATATTACAGTAGCAGAGGTACATTTGGCACTGGCTGAACAGGGTTCCATGTGTTAATATCCCCGCAAACATATCGCGATACAAAAATATGGCCATATTTTTGCGGCGATTTTGACCCATGGACCCTGCGGGTGACACCCCCGCAACCCCTGCTCCCACAAATTATCCCCCCCAAAAATATCACTTATGGCGAGACAAACGACCATATGTACGACAATATTTTTGGTGGGGATAATATGTAGAGATACCCTAAACAGATATTGGGCACGAACTCCGGCCCAGATTGGACTAGTAGAACTATTTCAAAATATCCAAGATTTCTGGGCCCCAGTACAAGTTATTTGTTTTAATGCTTTCTTGGAGTTGACTTGTCTCCCTGAATCATGGCAGACTGCAGTCATTAATCCCATTTATAAAAAAAAAGCATCAGCATTGCCACCAGTTGGGCTTTTGTGTAGGTGTGGGAAAGGCACATGCCAGGCACTGCCGTAGTGGTACTAAGTGGCCATTGATGGTAGCAGGTGCACAAAGGACCTGGGAATCTAATAACAGTGCCTGGAAAATGCCTAATACTTGTACAGAAACCAAACCTGTTGGCTTAGCCAATCCTTGTTTCTAACAGGACTTCAGTAAAGGGCATGCAGGGTGCTTTTAAATCGAGCGGCTGAAGGCAGACCTGGTCAAGACATTTTTTAATACACCAGTAGCAGCTTTACAACTGCAATTAAGTCATTAACTCTCAGAAAACTGCTTTGAAAAAAAACACTTGCAGGGACTTCCAGTGCAACATTTGATGGTAAGGCTTGAGGAAAGCCATCTGAAAGTGTTCCCAGGAGGAGGTGTTTTGGGGGCGTGCAGAGGCAAGAACTGGGTGGGAATGGCTATACGGATTAGCATGGCTATGGTAAGTCAATGGGTGGGCAAACAAAACAACCACCTAGAAGCTGTGTGTCCTTCCTCATATGCCTTGTCTCCCTTTCTGTACCCTAATGCAATAGTTTTGGCTTCTGGGTGCCACAAGCGCCACCTAATAGCCCAAACTAAAAAGCACTTGGAGATTCACCTTGCTCCTACAGACCCATCTCCCACATGGAGTCCTCAAATAAACGAGCCAATAAAAATCCCTTAATTATTTCCTGTACTCAAATACAGAGTTACCTGGGCTACTCAGTTTTCATAAGAGATACCTATTGATAACAGGATTAAACCTGCCTCCGCGTTTTCGCCTCTGGCTTCTGTTTTTCTTTCTTCTTCTGCGCCCTGATGCCTGCGGACTCTGGCGCGATACAAACGGACAAATAAAATAAATAAATAAATAAATACTGCCTGTCGAATGGCCTTTACTCTCCTATCTGAGGTCGGTGATGAATGAATACCAGAGGAACACTGTTATCGGTGGCCAATTTTGATGTGGTTGATTTTTTGAAGATGTATATGCTTGCGATTTTATGGTGCTGTTCTTTTATTAAATATTTATGGTGCTGTTCTTTTATTAAATATTTTTGGGAAAATGTGAAATCTATGTTGTTATGGACGCTTCTCCCGAAATAAACAATTTTTGACTGACTAAATGGCTACCTGACATTTGACTGGTTCAAGGGGTGCTGCTGTCCTGGTTGAGGGTATACACCGCGGGTTCTGAGGTAGCTCTTCACATCCATTCTGAGTAGGCATGTCTGTAAGGACATCGTAGTCTGGATCTGAGGGGGTAAGATCCCGCTTGAGGAAAGGACCCACAGCTGCTGTAAAGACACCTGGACACTCTGTCCCTTTTGAAGCTGGTGGAGCCCATCCAGCTGGAGCTTCTGTCACATTTCTGGTGTTGCGAACTCAATCTCATCCCATACTTGGGACACTACCATCCCGATGAGGTTACAGACCCCAAAGAAGTCAGCATAGCAGCCCTTCCTGCTGGTCAGAAGAGGTCCTGCTTGTTCTCCCTCTTTGGGAGCCCCTGGTCGGGCTTTTGGTCCAGGTGTCTCTTTCTCATTCAGAAGACCAGGTGCCATCTCTCTCATGCGAGACGGATGGGAAACCCGGTCACCTTCACTCCCACCCTATTTTGTTGTTACAGTACTGCAGCTTCAGACGTAGGGATTGTCTGTGGTCAAAAGGTACCAAAATCCCTTCCTGGATCACTTACCCACTGACCACAAAGACCCCCTCCATGGCATTTCAAACCAATGAGAGACAGAGAGATCAACGTACCCTTTGCCGACAACTGCACCAAACAAGAACCCCAAAGACACACACATCTCAGCTCAACCTCTGGACAGACTGGAGCTGGAGAAAGAAGCCATGAAGAGGCTCACACATTAGCAAAAAAAAAAAAGAACAGGCAGGTAGGCCATGAGGAGGACCTATCGTTATGTTACCGTACACAACTCTAAAAGGACCACTCACTAACCCACAGATATACAGCACAATATTCCAGCACTCTGGCACCCAAGAACTCTCCTTGATGCTGCCTGCCTTAGTGAAGGTCTCCACTTATACAACCACAACACACAGACTCATGCCACTTCACTCGCTACACCTATCAGTACACAGCACCTTCAAACCGGTTGCACCAGCTCCAAAGATGTCACCATGTTCACTCAATCCTCTCGGGACATGGCCATATAAGAGCAGCAGAAATACCAAACAGAAGTCCAGGAAACAAGCAAGTTCACACCGTAAGGCTGTGAAACCTCACACGCATCAACATCAGACTCTTCCCCACCAGACTCTTCCCCACCAGACTCTTCCCCACCAGACTCTCCCCCACAAGGCTCTTCCCCATCAGACTCTTCCCCACCAGACTCTTCCCCACCAGACTCTTCCCCATCTGACTCTTCCCCACCAGACTCTCCCCCATCAGACTCTTCCCCATCAGACTCTTCCCCACCAGACTCTCCCCCACCAGACTCTTCCCCACCAGACTCTCCCCCACAAGGCTCTTCCCCATCAGACTCTTCCCCACCAGACTCTTCCCCACCAGACTCTTCCCCACCAGACTCTCCCCCATCAGACTCTCCCCCACCAGACTCTTCCCCACCAGACTCTCCCCCATCAGACTCTTCCCCATCAGACTCTTCCCCATCAGACTCTTCCCCACCAGACTCTCCCCCATCAGACTCTCCCCATCAGACTCTTCCCCATCAGACTCTTCCCCACCAGACTCTTCCCCATCAGACTCTCCCCCATCAGACTCTTCCCCACCAGGCTCTGCCCATCAGACTCTTCCCCACCAGACTCTTCCCCATCAGACTCTTCCCCACCAGACTCTTCCCCGTCAGACCCTTCCCCATCAGACCCTTCCCCATCAGAGTCTTCCCCATCAGACTCTTCCCCACCAGACTCTTCCCCGTCAGACCCTTCCCCATCAGACCCTTCCCCATCAGACTCTTCCCCACCAGATTCTTCCCCACCAGACTCTTCCCCACCAGACTCTTCCCCATCAGACCCTTCCCCATCAGACCCTTCCCCATCAGAGTCTTCCCCACCAGAACTGCTCCTCAGAAACGGAGTGGAAGTTAAAAGTGCACATTTTCATTTCTGTGGCAAAAGAGCTACACAAAATGTCTGCATTACAACTTAAATACTTATATTTTAAAATGATAAAGGTTATATTCGTGCAAAATACCGCCACTAGGAATGGAAATTGCTTCTCTAGGCACTAAAAACTACGCAATTAGCACCTCTAAAAGTAAGGTGATTTATAGTGACACTCATCAATCTCACCTGGTTCCCTTAGGACAGTTTCCACATGCTAACCAGACGAAGGTCGCGCAGTCCACGTGGCCAACCTATTGCCTAGCTTGACTATTTTGTTCTGGCATTTTGTGCCCGAAAACAGCCCAGACATCCCCTGAGCCTATTTCGGACCAATCAATCATTGTAGAGTTATGGCTAGTTCCTTTTCTCCACCTATCCTTTTTAGACAGGCGGACCACCACACGCTTTCTAGGGAGAGTTTCATCCTGCAGGGTCAGGGTGTTCTTCCAGCTAGGGTCATAACAGGTAACATATTCATATTGGTCCTTGCTCTTCAAGTTGTTTGGAGCAAATTGCTTTTAAGCATTTGGCTTCTACTCTGTTTTGTGTGATACGAAAGCATGACTACCGCCATTTTAAACTTTTCCCAAAAAGACCCTTATGGAGCCAAGACAGTTGGAAAGCCACTACATTCGACGAGGAGCTTGCTGCGATGCCAATGGGCTCTGTGCCAGATTGGCTACACTAGATTTTGTTTGAGGGGAAAGTCTACCTCTGCCTTACAAACCTTTCAGAGGCAGGCTTGCCTGCCATAGGACTGACTATACCCACTGCCTAGAAAGCTTTCAGAGACAGGCTTGCCTGCCATAGGACTGACTCTACCCACTGCCTAGAAAGCTTTCAGAGTCAGGGTTGCCTGACACAGGACTGACTCAACACACTGCCTAGAAAGCTTTCAGAGGCAGGCTTGCCTGCCATAGGACTGACTCTACCCACTGCCTAGAAAGCTTTCAGAGTCAGGGTTGCCTGACATAGGGCTGACTCAACACACTGGCTAGAAAGCTTTCAGAGTCAGGGTTGCCTGACATAGGACTGACTCAACACACTGGCTAGAAAGCTTTCAGAGTCAGGGTTGCCTGACATGGCACTGACTCTACCCAATCCATACACACCTTTCAGAGGCAGGCTTGCCTGACATAGGACTGACTCTACCCACTGCCTAGAAAGCTTTCAGAGTCAGGGTTGCCTGACATAGGACTGACGCTACCCAATTCTTGCAAAGCTTTAAAAGGCAGACTTGCCTGACATACGACTGTCTCTACCCACTCCCTAGAAAGCTATCAGAGGCAGGCGTGCCTGACATGGGACTGACTCTGCCCAATTCTTGCAAAGCTTTCAAAGGCAGGCTTGCCTGACATAGGACTGACTCTACCCACTGCCTAGAAAGCTTTCAGAGTCAGGGTTGCCTGGCATGGCACTGACTCTACCCAATCCATACACACCTTTCAGAGGCAAAGCTTTAAAAGGCAGACTTGCCTGACATAGGACTGACTCTACCCACTCCCTAGAAAACTATCAGAGGCAGGCGTGCCTGACATGGGACTGACTCTGCCCAATTCTTGCAAAGCTTTCAAAGGCAGGCTTGCCTGACATAGGACTGACTCTACCCACTGCCTAGAAAGCTTTCAGAGTCAGGGTTGCCAGGCATGGCACTGACTCTACCCAATCCATACACACCTATCAGAGGCAGGCTTGCCTGACATGGGACTGACTCTACCCAATTCTTGCAAAGCTTTCAAAGGCAGGCTTGCCTGACATAGGACTGACTCTACCCACTCCCTAGAAAGCTATCAGAGGCTGACGTGCCTGACATGGGACTGACTCTGCCCAATTCCTGCAAAGCTTTCAAAGGCAGGCTTGCCTGACATAGGACTGACTCTACCCACTCCCTAGAAAGCTTTCAGAGGCAGGCGTGCCTGACATGGGACTGTCTCTGCCCAATTCTTGCAAAGCTTTCAAAGGCAGGCTTGCCTGACATAGGACTGACTCTACCCAATTCTTGCAAAGCTTTCAAAGTCAGGCTTGCCTGACATAGGACTGACTCTACCCACTCCCTAGAAAGCTTTCAGAGGCAGACAGGCCTGACATAGGACTGACTCCACCCAATCTCTGCACACCTTTCAGAGGAAGGCTTGCCTGACATAGGAATGACTCTACCCAATCACTACAAACCTTTCAGAGGGAGGCTTGCCTGACATAGGACTGACTCCACCCACTCCCTAGAAAGCTTTCAGAGGCAGACAGGCCTGACATAGGACTGACTCCACCCAATCTCTGCACACTTTTCAGAGGAAGGCTTGCCTGACATAGGACTGACTCTACTCCATCCCTACAAAGCTTTCAGAGGCAGGCTTGATTGACATGGCACTGACTCTACCCAATCCCTAAAAAGCTTTCAGAGGGATGATTCGTTGACACATGACCAACTATATACCAGATATGAATGGTCTCTTCTATTATTATATGTAGACCAACACTACTAAATGCTAATAAACCATGATTAAGGGTGTTGTTGAATAGCAGACACTGTCAATTATATCATTTTTAGTAAATTCCAGTTTTGGCAGATATGATTTGCCCGGGATCACACTTTAGCCATATAGACTGAGGGAGGGATAGTTATTGCGTGATTCGCCTCTGCCCATAAGTTGGGGAAGGGTCATTATCCCAAGCATTAATGACCGCTCCCGAGGTCTATAAGACCACTAGCACATAATGGTAGTTGCAATACATGTTTTGGAGCTGTGGTGCTGAAGTAAAACATTTTAGTTTGATAATGAGAAAGTAAATCGACAAAAGAGAGTTAGTAAATTAATGTTGTTTTATTTTGGAGTATTTAAATAAGAAGCTTGTCTTCATGTGTAAAGCATTTCAATTGCAAGCTTGGTCAAACTTTAGCAGTTTTGGAATGGGCATGTATTTGGGGGTAGTATAGCTCAGTGGCAACACACTTATCTTAGAAGCAAGACAATGCAGAGCAGCACAGGTTCAAATCACAGTCCGTGCTTAGAAACCTCTTCGGTATTAAGTGTGTGATAAAAAAAACGAATATCATTCATTATAAAAGTAAACAGTTTCTCTATAAAAAATTAAAACATTGTCCTATGTTATAGCTGTGTTGTGCTAAATAGGATGCTGTAGTGACAAAATAAGGTTTCCTTAGAGAGGAAGTGGGCCTCATTACTGGTCTGGCAGTAGCCGTGCCTGTAACAAAGGCACGGATGCCGCCGGATCCGTGATTTTACCGGCACTCGCATATGGGCAATTACTGGGTCATGCCAAGGTCAACGGACCCGGTAATTGCCCATTCGCGGGTGCCGGCAATAAGGGACTCCCCATCCCCATTCAGCCCCATAGCGCTGAATGGAAATGGGGAACGTGGATGCATCGGCACTGTTCATAACAGTGCCGATGCATCCACGAGTTGTGCTTGCGGGTGCCGCACTGCTCACCAGTATAGGAACAAAAGGGAGGGCGTCCTACCACATTTACATTAAACAGTCCCTGCTTTCTTTATTTACTGCAGAGATAGGCTCCATTCTGACATACTAAGTATCAACAAGTTTGTGAACTCATAATTAGACGAGAAATAAATACACGTGGAATGATGAAATTGACTTTTAGGCTGCTTAATTCAACTAAAATGTCAAAGAAAAGGAATGAAATGAATTCAATCAACCATAACATTTAATAGTTTTATATGAACAACACATGCCCACTTATTTTGCAAACATAATCAAATAGGAGCAAAGCAAAAAATAAATTGGAAACATAATTCAATTAGTTGCCATTCCGATTTGCGATGATATAACATGAAAATTCAACAATTAATTCATAAATTGTCATTAGAGAAAAAACGTGAAATCGTGGGTGATAACCAAGATAGGTTTTTTACAGATACACATATAACAAAATATTCTGCGGGAGGTAACCAAGTCTATGACCTGGTAGGCAGAGCAAGACCCGTGAGCTCAACTCGTAGTATGGCAGTACGGTAGCAACTGAGCCAGTAGCGATACCAGCGCCGTTGTTACCTTACCGCCATACTTGTAATGAGGCCGAGTGCCTTGGTTAAAGACATCTTTCCTGGAAACTCCATTAGTATTTCCCTGTCTGCTTTTGAAGTCAGAATTCAGTCAATGCCAGTCGTTATTGACTGCTCTCTGAACATTCTGATTGGCTGTGAGGAGGTAAAATAACACTTTTCATGCGATAATTTTGTTACGTGCTAAAACCATGGTTTCAGTCTGGGCTGCAATTTAGGCAGTTGACCACATATATTCTCAGCTCTAATTTCTACAGATATTTGTTCCTGTTTGACTTCAACAGGCTAAAATAATGTCTTCTTTATGGAGAAGACTTGAAAAGTGCACCCCGTAAATAGAAACCTAACAAATATATATACATCCTTATAGAAACATGTCAACCACAAAAGACTGCAAATGCCAAAACAGATAGTGATGTGAGCCTTAACTCTGTCCTGTGAGTTTTGTATATTTGTTTGTATTTATTTATTTAAATACAAGAGGAACAATGTTTGTACAATAGAAAAGAAATCAGATTTGACTGGGAGCAGTGAGCTTCTTATAATAGGGCGAGTTTGAGGGACATTCTGACCAGGCTGTAGCCGGGAGTAAATGGATTAGTCGCAGGGGACAATGCATAAGTGGACATACATAGATTAAGGACAATGGCCCTCATTACGACCCTGGCGGAAATCGAAAAACGATGGCGGAAATGTAATACCGCCATCGAATACCGCTCGCTGCGATTATGACCCGTCACCGTAAAGTACGATGCCATTAGCGACACCGTAGTGAACGCTAACTGCACCAAGTACGCGCACGCGCGCCATGCAAAACCGTAATTACCACCATGGCGCAACGGTACGCGAATTCTGACCCTAGCGGACATTTACTTAACGCCATCAAGCATGGCGGAAAGTACCATTCCGCCATGGTGAGAATTACGGCATCGTGAACCAACCGTAAATGGCCCTACTGAGTGCCTGTACACCACTCCCTGCCCACATTGCACAACTCCTTGTAGGTGCAATGAAGTTACACAATGCAACCAGTGAAATGTACAAGTCACCCATGCATGCCAACGAACAAATGAATGTAGGGGCTCCAAGTGCCTTGTGAGTGGCCATCCATATTTGGCATGTCACCATTGCCGTACTGATGCAGCACAGGCATGTGAAGGTTCAAGTACAGCAATAGGAACTGAAATATGAGACAAAACAACAACAGGCCCCCATCGCTTGACACCAGTGTAAGGCAACATTCAAAGCAGTATCCTGAGGGAGACTGCACCAGCCCTGTACTCTTGCCAGTAAACAAACCAACCATCAGCATAAGCATGTACCACACAAGTTGGCAGAGTGACTGAGCAGCCAGGCTCATCTCAAGAGGGGCCAATGGGAGCTGCAGGGCACAGATGGCACGAATACAGAAGCTATTCCAATGGACATGACCTCAGTCTCCCTCCAAGAAACGCACGCAAACACAGGCACCTGTGACCAGCCATTTTCTGATAATCACATCATTCCACCAATCCACCTGGCTGACCGGCATCTGTTACACAAAAGCTAATCCCCCGCCCCTGAGCATGACATCATTAAAACAGTCATAATGGCAGCCCCTATCCCTGACCTTACTGGGCTTCGTAGACAAACGCGGCCAGTACAGTACCACGCAACTATACTCAGAAGCCGGAACCCAATGCAGATCTTCTCACAATACATCGCTCCACAAATAGGAATATGCTACATTACTTGCAAAGAATAACGCTACACGGTTAATATCAGAATAAAATTTTAATGCACATCAAATTCACCAAGCCCATACAGCTATTAGGTCATAAACTCCAAAATATTTTTCATTACTGTGGGCTGCATCCGCAATAAATGACCAGCTTCTTCTTGTGTGACGCCCTGTTCCTTCATGGTACACAGGGGCTACATTCACGTTCAAAAAGGCAACATGGAAGCGCCTAGAACCGCAGGGCCGTCCCATTAGGTAGGCACTAGTCCAGCTGAAAGGTTGATATGTTGCTCCTAGCCACTAGTACTGCGTAAGGGCATGTGGCCCATTGGCGATCGTCCCATAAGATCGTAATGGTGCTCCACTGATTAACTCGAAGCAGCAGGTGTCGGGAGTAAAAGCCATCTGCAGGAGTGGCATACAGATGGCAGCGGCAAAAGGGGAGGAGATACCTGTCACCCAAATGAAATGAAAAAGAATAGTATGGGCATCAGAACTTCATTTGTATTACTCACTTCAATGATCACACTAAATCTACAGCCATATGCATGCTAGCCCACTCAAAAGGATTATTTCCACCCAAAAATCACTTGCGAATCATAACTATATAAATCGAGGTGAAAACACTATTACAAACGAGTGTTTGTGTGCATGCGTCTGTTAAAACAGAATCCATTAGATGGGATTAGTAACGTGCATAGACACAAGTGTTTGAAGGTGCGTCGAGACAGGGAGGGTTCAACAAGGGCAGATAGACGATGGTCCCACTATGGCAGCTCTGCATCACATAGCGCAGGGGAAGGGGATAGATTCCAAAAAGCCATGTACATGGCAAACTCTCTATTAAATCATCTGTCCATGCATCCATACATCATTCCCTCATCCCGGTATAAAAACGCCTGATTATTTACTCACATAACATTTGAAATTTCCATTGAGTCTGTGCGTAATGCAGTCTGCAAAATCCACTGTGCTCCAGCCCGGAATTCTAGTGTTGTGAAGTAACATGTATTTGGGAACGTCCTGCCTTATCGTCCACTACGCTATTGCGCATCCCATACTATTCATATCAATCATTGCATTCTCGCCATGGCCCCTGTCCCAAGGACATTAAACAATAGAACGTTATATTTGCAGTCAGACCTGTGGGCGTCTCCTCGCCGCTAGCTGAAAACCGAAAGCGCTGTCCTTCGAATTCCTCATTTGCAACATCACGTCGAAAAGGCATCTGTGACCGCTTGAAATCACAAATTCATCCATGTAGTGCGGCAGTGTGTGAAAATGGCAACTGGCTTCACTCACAAATGGGACGCCCCGCCCGTCAGTGAACCTCGGTACAGTGCTGCATGAGGGTCCACCGTTAATCGAGTACTACATTCCACTGACCCTTCACAAGTTTGTTCGCGACTGCAAAGATAGTATGTGAAACAATGGGACCATAGCAGAATGAACATATAAACCAATATTTCACTGCCATCGGGATTAAATACATGATTGTAATAGCAAGATGCCATGCGTCAAATTGCAGCGTTGTGTGCGGGACGTGCTCGGCCAAAGGGGATTGCAGCTGGCACAGGTGGAATGAATCACCACAGGTGGAGGCTATACAGCCTGAAAACACATAAATTGCACACCCAACCCCCTCCCACAACCACACCCACTCCAAAATGCTACCGGCAGGACTAGCGATGTTGGCCCTGGGGGACCTGATAGCACTGCAAGTACTCCAACTTCAAGAAGAAGACGAACACCAACTACTACAACAACCGGCCGCACAGAGGAGACGCAGGAGGAGGAGGAGAGCAAGGCAGGGCCAGCAAGGCCCACCAGCACAGCCACTACCACCACGCAGGCAGCCCGCAATCCCACGCCTCCGAGCTCATCCGTTCAACCTCACTGCTGAGCAGA
This sequence comes from Ambystoma mexicanum, assembly GCF_040938575.1. Taxonomy (NCBI): domain Eukaryota; kingdom Metazoa; phylum Chordata; class Amphibia; order Caudata; family Ambystomatidae; genus Ambystoma; species Ambystoma mexicanum. Next base: position 1,608,911,828 of record NC_090932.1, read on the forward strand.
TCCACACCCTCTACCGTTTGGACCGGGACACCATAACCGCCATTGTGAACATGACACACGCTGACCTTATCAGCATGATAGATAGCCCAACCGCCATCCCACCCCTACTGAAGGTGGTGTCTGTACTCCACTTCCTGGCCACAGGCACCTACCAGCACACAGTCGGACAGTTGCATGGCATTTCACAGCCACTGTTGTCACGGACACTATTGCAAGTGCTCGATGCCCTCCTGAAGCACGCAGACGACTACATCTCTTTACCACGCTCGGAGCAGGAGATTACAAACACAAAAGTGGGATTCCATGCACTTGCCGGCATACCGGGTTGCATTGGTGCCATCGACTGCACCCATGTGGAATTGGTTGTCCCACATGCCATGGAGGTCCAGTACCGCAACCGGAAACAATATCATTCTCTTAATGTACAAATGGTGTGTGACTCCAACAGGATCTTTACACATTGTTGTGCCCGATTTCCTGGATCAACCCATGATTCTATGGTCTTGAGGAACTCTACAATACCACGCTACATGGAGCGACACGCAGGGAACAGATCCTGGCTACTCGGTGAGTCTCATTTCATGCATGATAATGTGGGGTATGTGATGCGGCAATGACCTGGCAGGAAGGGTGGGGGGATGCGTACGTAGCAATGTCATTCCACAAACATCCTTTATTGTCCACATACAGGTGATGCCGGGTATCCACTGAAGAGATGGCTCCTTACACCACTCCGGAACCCACAGAACCAGCATGAGGAGGACTACAACCATGCCCACTCACGTACCCGTGTAGTCATAGAACAGGCATTCGGCCTACTGAAGGCTCGTTTCCGCTGCCTCAGCAGGTCTGGCGGGGCACTCCTGTACCGCCATGAGAAGGTTGCAAAGATGGTCATGGCATGTGTCATGCTACACAACATGTGCGTACGTAAAAATGTGCCCATGCCCCCTGACGCAGAACTGCAAGCACCTGAAGATGGTCATGATGAGGGTGGGGATGTGGCAGCACCTCAAGGAGTCCGCGAGGCACAGGAGGCCCGTGAAATTCGTCAGAATATCATAGATTCATGCTTGTAGCACTCACGCCTGGTGGCTGATACATGGACACGGGACTTGTGGCACTGTGTGTGTCTGGAACATGCACAATGTGGACTGTACGCCTATAAAGGCCTCGTACACAAAGATCAATGTCCACACATCTCATTGGATGATTATGAAATGTTTATAGCATATGTGAAATTATATTACACACCCCATCGACCCGCCACCCAAGAAAGCCCAACACCCCCCCTCCACCCTCCTACCTCCCCCCCGAACACCAGTGTCCAAAGATGCTCATTGTCAGTGGGCAGACGCTATTGCAAGCCCCCTCTCCGGGTATCAGGGGCACCCCTGCCTGTGGAGCGCAGGTTCCTCCCAGATCTACGTTGGGGGCTGCCCTGGACGGAACTTGCAACGGATGATGTCTCTGCCTGCTCACGTCCATGCATGTCCCTAAGGGTTTGTGAGAGCTCAGTGAGCACACGGCGCACAGCGGCAAGTTCACCACATACGTCTTTGGACGTCGCATGCAGTTCCCCCCTCAGGCTCTCGGTGCTTCTCTCCATTTGTACCCTTAGTGTCTCTGTACTTCTCTCCATTTGTACCCTTAGTGTCTCTGTACTTCTCTCCATTTGTACCCTTAGTGTCTCTGTACTTCGCTCCATTTGTGCCCTAAGTGTCTCAGTAGATGTTTCTATGGCTGCCTTAGAACCCCCACATTCATCAGCATGCTCCTTGAGGAGCGTGGCCAGTTGCTGCTGTTGCACAATCACCTGGTCGAGGGACTGTTGCCTCTGCTGGGCCATGCCCATTTGCGGTGGTGTCACAGAGGGGCTGATCACCTCATGTTGCCTTGCCACAGGGCTTGTGGGGGATGGCCAGTCGTCGTCTTGTGGGTGCCCCTGCGTGGTATCCTCATGGTGTACGGGATGAAACAAACAGGGGGATTGAGACAGGTCATGGATGGGTCCTACATCGACAGCACTGTTTTCTGTGTCGGAGCATGCTGGCATTAATGCAGTGTCACCTATGGTGCTGCTGCCACCAGAAGCAGTGCCTTCTGTGGCATCCATTGGGGGGACCTGTGGTGCTGCTGTTGTGGGCATGCTGGCTGCTGGGGTGCCTGTTGAAGTCCCCTTCTGTGTGCTGCCACTTGATTTGTGCTGCTGCCGTGTCTTGATCCGTGCAGTTGAGGTGGAGGGTCTTTGGCCGTTGGTCTTGGCCCTCTTTGCAGGTGTGCTGGTAGGGGTGTCCTGAAGCTCGTTGTTTGAATCGGACCCTGTGGTGGAGTAAAGGAGGGCGAGCGTTATTTATGGGTCTGTGGAAATTGGAATGGCAATGTATCACATGCATTGGGGTGGTACCTGAGGGTGATTTGGGTCAGGGCCTTGGAGGTGGTTTCCTTTTTGTGTGGATTGAGGATGCAGTTGTTTTGCAGCCTGCAGTTAGGGTGTGCATGCTGCACGTGTAGAGGGTGTTTTTAGGATTTTTAATTATTTATGTATTTAATGTGACTTTTAAAGTGCGCTATCAGGCCAATGTATGTGGACGTTCTCCTGGACATGTGTTTCTGTTGCACTATGTGGACACATGGTACTTCACATGATTGGACATTGTGGATTTAGCATTGTTTTATTTGGCCCACCTACCTGATTCTTCGGATGTCTGCACTCCTTTCTCCATCCCTCCGACTCCCTCTATACTCTCCATTCCAATGGTGGAGGCACAGATTTCTTCCCAGGGGGTCAACTTGATGGGTGATTCCGATCCTCCCCCGGTAGCTGTGGCAATGTTACGGTTGGCTGATAGTATGCTCCGTACGCGTATCCGCAAGTCGTCCCATCGCTTTCTGCATTGCTGTGGGTTGCGGGGTGCGGTCCCCACCGCACTTACCCGCTGTGCCACCAGGGCCCATATGGCCTTCTTGTTCGCAAGTGCCGTCCTGGTCATTTGCGTCGAGAAGACGACGGCAGCATTCTCCTGGAGGGTCTCTGTGAGCACGGTGAGTTCCTCATGGGAGAAGTGGACCTGCCGCTTGCGGTCGCACGCTTTTTTAGCAACTTTTCCCATTTTGATTGTTTTAACTAGGGTGGCTAACGGGTTGGGATGTGTCTCAGGGTCGGATTTTTAATGGTTGTGTTGGGATTCTGATTTTATAGGTGTACGGCGTGCTGTTTCCTGTGCCGGGCCCATGTTTTTACTTCCGTTTCCGTATATTTACGGTCACCGTATTTTGCGATTACCGCTCATTACGGTGACCGCTATGATGGGTGGCGGAATTGCACCTAGGGCGCCGTACGACGGCGGTGAGGGGCGTTTTGGGGACATTTCCGCCATCGCGGACTTTGCACTTCCGCCATGGCGTAATGCTCGTGCCCGATGGGTCAGAATTAGCCGCACTTTACTCCATCGTGCAATGGCGGAAACGCTATTTACGCCATGGCGGTCAGGTCAGTTACTTTCCGCCAGGGTCGTAATGAGGGCCAATGAAAATTGGACATTTTTAAGCGCAGATAGGTGGTATGGCCAGCTGTGTCCATGATGTGACCCTGATGGGTGAAGTGCTGAAGGAGGCAGATGATGTGAGGGACCGAGGCAGGTTAGAGGTGAGGAAAAATGTTAGCTAGCAGGCAGATGAGAGGTAGGCTAAGAGGGTAACTCAGGGGCAAAGAGGTAGGCTTTTAGATTGGTTTTCAACAGAACCGTGTGAACTGTTTCTCGGGCGTCCGAGGGAAGAGAATTCCATGCAAGTGGAGCAAGAAGAGAGGAGCGTAAGCGAGAGGAAGCACAGGGAGGCCAACGAGGATGCTGGCACAGTAGTCCAGTTTAGAGAAGAGTGGTTAAGAGATGCTTGGCAGTGTTGAAATGAAGGAGGTGCCCGATTTTCCTAATATTTAGGAGGTTCAGGCGAGCTGCTGTTGCAGGTTTGGAGATGAAAGTAGAGAAAATGTGGAAAGGGTCTTAGATGACGCTGAGGTTTTTAGCTGAAGAAGAGTAGGGGAGTGTGTCAGGTGGGAACTGGATAGGCATAGGAAGAGATGAGAAAGAGCGTTTGGCAGGGAAGAAGAGAACCTCTGTTTTGTTAGAGTTTAACATCAGAGATTGCAAAGCCATCCAATACATAATAGCAGAGAGACAGTTGGACATTTTGATAGAGAGATCAGATGAGAGTTGAGGAAAGGAGAAGAAGATGTGGGTATTGTCCACGAACAGTTAGTACGAGAACCCAAAGGAGGAGATTAGTGCACCAAGAGCAGAGGTATAAAGTGTAAAGAGGAGCAGACCCAAGACAGAGCCTTGAGTAACACCAACAGTTAGAGGAGTGAGCTGAGAGCTGTAATTGTAATTGTACTTGTAAGATCTCAACCTTTTGAGACTCAAAGGCTGGTACATTTACCATGTTCTTGATGGGTGAGAGCCCACTGAAGACTAATAAAGTGTATGGTGCTTGCTACCAGTGTGAACTCAGTGCCAGGCAGGTGACATCTGCTAAACGCAGGAGTATTGAGAATTATCAAATGAAACTATGCAATAAGGTTATCTGCTTATAGTCAGTGATTGACACAGGCATGCAGATTGCTACTATGCATGATGTCAAGAAAATGTGAAGTTCCACAAAAGAAAAATATTGTGTGTGCATCAAACCTACAGACATCATTAAAACGAAGTAGACAGTTTGAAAATGAGTGTCTTGAGAGAAGACAGATTTGGGTAGCTACCTGACAATGTGAGTGGCTTCCGAAACAAAGGCCCCATCAACCTCCCATTGTAGCAGCATTGTAGTACCTTAATTAGCATGTATCGGGGGGTGGGGGGCTTGCCCTGGAGAACGGCCATTCAAATTATCTGCTTCAACTGGTATTGGGTGCATGATGTCAGCTGCACCCTTGTATTTATCTAGGCATGGGATTTATAAAGCACACCCTAGCTGGGAATAAGAGGAGAACTGTAAATAGAGGGGCACCCAGGACTATACAGGTATCAGAGGTAGATGGAATGGGAAAGGGAATGAGGAAAAGGGGGGGTTCTGGTGGGGGATTTTCCAGAGGCAGAAAGGTTGCAGAGCCAGGGGTGAGTAGAGCAATCCTTTTTTCTCACAGAGTCTGTGGCAAAGGCCTTCTAGGTACACTCAAAATGCGTATGGGAGGCGGCAAGCTGGGGTGAAGGTAGAGGAAGACAGACTGACTATAGGGGACAGAGGGAAGGTTAGAAAAACAGCCATTTCTTTATGTTTCCTTTTTTGAGTGGAGGGCAGTGATGGCGTTTTTAAAAGGGAGGGCTAAATAGGAATTATCCTAGTGGCATTCATGCAGGTTTGGGGCCATTGCATCAGTGGTCCTGATGCAGTAGGGTTGCAGTGCTAGGGCATGAAAAGATTTTGTAAAAATATGCCTTACTTTTTTTCCAAGCATGTGGGCCGCAGCTTACATTTTTTCTAGGTAGTGGCTTGTAATTTGAGTCACACTCAAGCCAGCCACTTAGCTCCGGCTGGCCCGAGGCTCAATGTGCTTCCCAACCAAATATGGTGCTAGAAGGTGCGCATAACATGTTGCTTGTGCTTTTAAAAAAAATATGTTGGATTTCAAGTACTACTGCCAACTGTATAATTTCGTATCGCTGTGATATCGGTACTTGACGTGGCTGTGCTCCAGTTGCTGCATTCCAGTGCAATAGGGGTTGTGATCTCTTTGAAAGGTCAAATGGAACATTGATTTTCTAGTTTTGATCCATATGTATTATTGGGGTGACATATTTTCCATCCAAGTGTGACAAGATGTTCAATTGGCGATTTACTCCTGAGGAATGTCCCGCATTTGGTACCCGAAGGACTGAAACATGTAGATAGTTGTCATAAAATGTCTATGGTTGTATGGAGATTACATTATTCGTTTTTCTTGTGCATGCAATGCTGGTTAGTTGAGGCAGGTGAATGTACCCAAACCACAATAAAACATACATTTTGGTCTGTTCGATTTCCTCTAGGGATATTTTGGACACTTCAATATCTATTATAACAGAGTATCACACACGTTCTTGTCAAGAGTCCGAGCTTAATTTCAGGAATGTGTTTAAGAGAATTTTGGGTCAAAAAGTATTTAACTGTGTTTACAAATGTTTAACCACATAACATTTTCTTTCTTTTTATAATTGTTGTGTTTAAATGTTGTCTTAATTTTTTTTGCATATGTAGGTTTTAATGTGTATAATAACAATGTTTTCTAATCGAAAATATATTGTTTTCATGTCACTGTTTTTGGACTCTTTGCCTTTTGTGGTTTATGGCACATCACAATGCACCATTTATTTTTAAAACAAATCTCTGCACCTTGACACTATCCATTGGTTCGGCTCACCGTCCCCCATCCCTGAGCTTCGATCTCAGTGGTGGCTGGTGCATAAAGGGTGGTGGGGCACAGCCTTCCCCACTATGCACCAGTAATCCCTCATTTTGTCATGTACAGCACTCCATTTCAGGAGCTCTTTTGATGACAAAATGATTGCTGTTGTCTACAGGGTCAAAGGCACTGCAGACCCTCATTTGGGGTATTATCCCAATTGAAGGCCTTCAAGGGTTCTGCCCCTGCAGTAGCAGATGGGAGCAGGAAGCCCCAGGCTGAAGACAGCTGTGAGAGCATCTAATGTTGATTCTCCGCTGAAGGCTCTTTAGTGGCCATGGTGGAGGTTGGACTCAGGAAGGGAAGTGACAATCGACTTCCTTCCCTGCTTCCTGCTGTTGTGCAGGCAGTGGAAGAGGAGCAGAGTTGAGGGGATAAAGCATGGGACAGGCCTTCACAATCATCAGTCAAAAACAAAGGTGAGTGTGCATGAGTGTCGTGTGAATATGTGTCTGTGTGACTGTGAGGTGTGTGTGTAGATGGTGTGGCTGCACGGAAGAGGAGAAGTGGGATATAAGGTCTGGTGTGTGTGTGCGTGGTGGAGGTGGCAGTGTGATTGTGCATAGTGTAAATACTGCAGTAATAGGTAATGACACCATCAGTGTGTTCTTACAAGGGCAACTACTGCCATTTTTGTGCAAAGCCATTACAAGTGTGTTCTTACCGGGGCAAATATTAGCACAATCACAAGTTTGTTTTTTCAGGGGCACACAACTGTGTTCTTACAAGGGCAGATACTGGTATGTTTGGGCAAAGCCATTGCATGTGTGGTCTTACAGGAGCTGATACCAACATGTTGGAACAAGTGATTACAAGTGTGTTGTTACAATGCCAACTACTAGCATGTTAGAATGAAACCATTACAACTGTGTTTCAAAAGGGGCAGATACTGGCATGTTGGGGCAATGTCATCAAACATGTGTTCTTATAGGGGAAAATACTGTCTAGTTGTGACAAATCTTTTATATGCGTGTTTTTACAGGATCAAACGCTAGCATGTTGGGATAAAGCAATCACCAATGTGTTTTAACGGGCAAATATGGGCATGTCGTGACAATGGTGTGTTCTTAGAGGCAACTACTGCCATGTTGGGGTAAAACCATAATATGTGTATTTTTACAGAGACAAAATTGAAGCATGTTGGGAAAAGGCCATCACCAGTGTGTTCTCACAGGGGTAAATACTGCCATTTGTGGGGGAAAGCCAGTGTGGTTTTACAGTGGCAACAATTGACATAGTGCAGAAATCCATCACACGTGTGCTTTTACAGGGACAAATACTTGCATATTGGGGCAACGGCATCATAAGTGTGTTCATAGAGGGGCAAATACCCACATATCTGGGCAAAGTCATCAAAAGTGAATTCTTACAGACTCTACTCAAAGACTTAGGACCTTTACTGGCCATGACGGCCCTCCGACCAAATCATTATCATAATTTCTAAAACCTGAAAAACTAGCCTGGGGTGATGTGCCAAGGCTTGTTTTTTTGGCAAAAGAAATGGCTTGATTCGAAAGCCTGGGCCATTCCGTGTTCCCCTTAAGAATACAAATCGGCCATCAACATGAAGATGGCAACAGAATCCTGCAGATTCCCTTCAAGACCCCTTAACATTTCCACGGTGCGACCCCCAACATTGACGGACCAGGGGGTTACCGCAGGAGTAGACAGGAGGAAACATGGAGCGTGCAAGAGAGGTGCTGCCATCCTGCAAAGAACGCATGGTAGCACTAGTGCTCCCAGCCCGCTTATTGGCTGCTGCCTCGCTCATGGCCCCTAATTATTATTACTAATATTACTATTCATAATAATAAGAAATAGCAGGAATCGTGTATCTAATTTTCGTTGCACATTTTACAAGACAGGTAAACATATAATGTAATGATTGTTCCTATCAAGACTGGGCCCTCCAATGTGCTGCGTTCAGAACAGTTCCATGAAGCAAGGGAAATATATTCCATGCTTGTGTTCAAACACACTTTTGCTGAAAAAGGGTTGGACCTATTGATGTGTTTGTCTGTCTCTGTTCAAATAAATACACGCTGTAAGCTATCCCTTCACGGACTGAAGTATATAGGAATTTCATATTGACTTTTTGTAGATGTTCTTATTGATCGTGTATCCAGAGAAGACTCTTTGACTGCCAACACACACACACACACACCACTGTGCATGCATGTTTTCAAAGCCACCTGTCGTGCCGCTGGTGTCTGTTTCTGGTGTTACATCCTGTGTATTAGCAAAACAGTGGGGGGACGGAAAGTAACAAGTTACCAGGGTAATGCCCTTACTGATATGCGTCTTAACACAAAGAACGGGCAAAACACATTTGTATCATAATTTCGTTACAGCTAGATACTAGATCCAGACAACCTCAGTGGTAGGGGACAAGTTACATCTAGTGTACCACACATGCATCCAAAGAAAGTGTTTTTTTTTTAACGGACATTCGAGGCCACTTGAACACCTTGCATTTAGTCATGTGATCTTTCTAACCTGTTGGGAAGAGAGATGTCATGCATGAACCGGAGACTGCCTACGTCTGCATCATTATTTATTCGTATCGCAGGCTGGAGTGACGACCTTCAGGAGTTTGGCCAAAGTGTCATCTCATTAATGATCGAGGGAATTGCACAGTGCATTCCAGCCTTCTCATGATCCTCCAGCCCATAAACATATTAGGTGTTTTTTTAGAGAACTAAACCCACTGCTACATTTTTGGTGTGTTCATCACTCCAACTTGCTCTCTCATTCCTGTAGGGTGGTGATTTGGATGCAGTACCTCAGTCTTAGTCTTTTATCTATTTCTAACCTATGAAGAGTGCATTTTTGTATCATTACTATTGCGTTACGGCATGCAATGCCTCTCAAATAATTTGCAATCGCAATTAGTGATTAGTTAATTCCATTCTATGTCTTCATTTAAGCCATGACATACTGTATTACATCTTTATATCCACTTGTATTTGTAAACGGTCTAATGGCTTTTCAAGGACCCAGTTTGTATGTTCCCTTTAAATAGATCCATGACAAGCTACAACGCAAATTATTCCTGGGATACCACACACCGTTATTAGCGTTACTGCAACTTGGTCCGGCTCAATTAGCGCTGGATCCCGAGTTGCGGTGGGGAGGTAAATCCATATTCCCATGGGTCTCTTAGCAATATTAGCACTGGCACAATTAGCATCACGCTAATAGCTCCAAAAACAGGTGGAAAATAGTGATTTTACCTTCAGCAAAAAGCTGGAGGTAAAACTCTAATTTTCCACCCAACTTGAGATAGGGCTGAGTGGTCAATGGGGCCATACCACTGCATTTTACCGCTCTGCCCAACTTGTGATGAGGCCCTTGGTCTTTCTCCTCGAAGCTTCTTCCTTACTATCATACTGTGTTGACATCAATTTTTTCAACATGGTTGCTTTACCCAAGTTCTATTTCCTACGTTTAGCAAGCTTCTACATCGTCTCATCTACTTTGCATTTCTGTGTATAAACATCTACTGCATCTCTTGTTACTTGTGTTCTTAGTGTATATCGTTTTCTTCACAATTGCATATATGTCTACCATTTCAGTTCGAGGGTACATTTAGTGTGGTTGTCTCAGTGCATAACATCTCTCATACCTTCGATTTTGTATTGGGATGATAGCAGGTGTCATGCACAGTATTCTTTTGCTGTTCTTCCAATAAGACAGAGGTGAAGGGGTGGGGTCTGCAGATGATGTGTACATCTGCTTCTCTTCATTTCCCCCTCTGGTCGAGTCCTCAACCACTTCCTCAGTTTTCTTCACCTTTTCTTCACTATGTTTTCTTCGGAATCCATATCTTTGTCACCCCCCCACCACCTGCATTCTTTATGTGTTCATCCACACTCCAGGCCATGTAGCAACATTCCCCAGTTGGTGAACAGAACACCCATCATCCCACATAGTTCTTATGATCCTTAGGATACTGAAACTTCATTACTGGGGGTGCCATGGTACTTTCCTTTAGGTGCTAATGGGTGGTGTTTATGGTCTGTGTGTGCTCATCGGCCACAGCATTCACATCAATCATTATCTTCATCCGGATAGATTTCCACGCTGTCTTCTTGCATTGTCCTATGATTATTCTTATAAGACAGAATCCTAGCAACACTAACACTAGTATTTCTCCCAGAATTTATAAAGCATTTTCCATCCAGGTTGGAACCCACGAGAACAGAGATGAAAACCAATCTTCATCTTTGGTTTCATCTACTTCTTCCATCATTTTCAGTTTCAGGGTTGACAACATAGATATTGCTTCTGTCAGGGTTTCATTTTCTCCATCGTGGGCAGGGATGAAGGTACAGCAAGAAGGCCCGATTTTTGCACAAATGCCTCCTTCAATTGCTGTAATTAAGTCCAGGACATACCTGTTCTGGAAGGTCATGAGTCTGATGGCCCTCTATTCTTCTTTAATCGCATTGAATCATTTTATTGTCGTATTAATGGTTTGCAGTAGCTCCCATCTCCTTATTTGTAACCATTTCGCCTGAAGTCCTGGCAGGAATATAGCTGTAAATATCACTGCTTTTCTATCAAACAATGTGTGCTCATCTGGAATGCCATGATAAGCTTCTATTGATTTTGCCGACAAATAATTCTTTCTCTTCTGTCGGGTGAGGTTAAGTGACTTCTTCTTTCTTTGATGTGCATTCATTTTCAGAAGGTCGGTGATGTGGAGATCACTTTGGGGGATCACCAACGCAGGAACATGTATTATCACTATAGAACATATTCCTCCCCAATGTTTAGGCAGCTTCATATAAGCTTTGAATCCACAGGCCCAATAGTTGTCCATTTTCATGACAATTCCTCCTATCATTCCTGGCACAAAAATTATGTGCTTGCATCCTTTATTTTCTCCAGCTTTGGTCAGTCCCGGTTTCTGAAACATAGGGCCTCATTATAAGTTTGGTGGTAAGGCAACAACGGTGCCGGTAGCGATATCAGCACCGTTGCTACCGCACCGCCATAGTACGAGCTGTGCTCGCGGGTGCCTGTCTGCCCGCCAGTGCGACCGTTGTATGGGGCTGAAATGGGAATAGGGATGTACCGGGTCCGGCACCCACGAAAGGGCAATTACCGGGTCTGGCTAGGCTGGAATGGGCCAGTAATTGCCCATTTGCGGGTGCCGGTCCCGGATGCGAGTTTGGAGGTAGCCTTGCTAGTTTTACCGGCAAGGCTACCCACCGCCTCATAATGAGGCCATAGTGTCATATTCTTCAAGGGCAGTATTGATACAGGTCCTGTTTCATCTTCGACTCATGTTAGTAACTTTGCATACTTGGCCCAATTCTTAAGACATTCGTCATTCAGTACTTGCACTACCTGAACTGATGCTGACATCAATAAGTGTGCACTGCATCCCAATATTCCTGCTTCCCATCTGTACAGGTGGCTACTTGTCCATATGCAATAGCTGAGGTCTCTCCCAGCATCTTGGCAATCCTGGTGTTTCCCATGTGTCTGCACAATTCAATCTCTTTTCTTTAACAATCCTTAGCTCTCCTCCAGTCAGCACACTCAGGGGGTAATTCATAGATTTCAGCGCAGAGGCAGCGCACACGAGCCGTGCAGAGAGGGAGCGTGCGCCAGCGTATGCCAGCCGTGTGCGCTAAACAGCATTCTGGCGCACCGCGTATTCATGGAATTTCCAAGCCATTTTGAGTGCTGGCACAGAGAACATCCCGAAGTGCCAGTTACGCCCCTAAGAACGCACCTTGCTCAAGGAAAAGGCATTGAAATCCACAATGCAGCGCAAAGGGCCGTGCTAACCCTGCACCAGCTTATAGGGCCGGTACACTGTAATTGCGTGAAAATACTATGCGTACCCCGCTCACGGCAGGTAAATTGCGTGAAAAAAAAAGCGTGAAAATGTACTGGTGCACCCCTCGGAATACGCGTACCTCACTCGCGCCAGGTAAATTGCATAGAAAAAGGAGGTTTCACACGCGATAGTCCTGGCAAGAGAGGGGTGTGTGTATTTGGGGGTACGTGGGAAGTTTCACACGCGATAGTCCTGGCGAGAGCGGGGTACGTGTATTTCGGGGGTATGCGGGGAGTTTCACACGCGACAGGCCTTGGGCGAGCGGGGTACGTGTATTTCGGGGGTGCGCGGGAAGTGTCACACGCGACAGGCCTTGGGCGAGCGGGGTACATGTATTTCGGGAGTGCGCGGGAAGTTTCACACGCGACAGGCCTTGGGAGAGCGGGGTACGTTTATTTCGGGGGTGCAGAGGGTGTTACACATGCAATTTGGCATTGTGGTCCCTCCCGGGTGTGCGGTTTCCCCCCTCCCCATGCCCTGTAGGCAGCCCACACCACAGGGGACTACCCTACAACCCTCACCATGCCCTGCAGGCAGCCCACATGGCACCATGCACTTGTGAGTGCACTTATGAGCCCCGACTCATGTCCCCCACCCACCCACCATTGACGGGCACCTGCCAGCAGGCCCTGACTCAGGTCCCCCACCCACCCACACACCCACCCACCATTGACAGGCACCTGCCAGCAGGCCCCGACTCAGGTCCCCCACCCATTGACGGGCACCTGCCAGCAGGCCCAGACACATGTCCGCCACCCAAAACTACCCCCCCACCATTGACGGGCACCTGCCAGCAAGCCCCGACTCAGGTCCCCCACCCATTGACGGGCACCTGCCAGCAGGCTCAGACTCATGTCCGCCACCCAAAACTACCCAACCACCATTGACAGGCACCTGCCAGCAGGCCCTGACTCAGGTTCCCCGAACCCACCATTGACGGGCACCTGCCAGCAGGCCCCGATTCAGGTCCCCCACCTACCCACCATTGACGGGCACCTGCCAGCAGGCCTAGACTCATGTCCCCCACCCAGCCACCATTGATGGGCACCTGCCAGCAGGCCACGACTCAGGTCCCCCACCCAACCACCCACCCACCATTGATGGGCACCTGCCAGCAGGCCCCGACTCAGGTCCCCCGAACCCACCATTGACAGGCACCTGCCAGCAGGCCCCGACTCAGGTCCCCCACCCATTGACGGGCACCTGTCAGCAGGCCCAGACTCATGTCCGCCACCCAAAACTACCCACCCACCATTGACGGGCACCTGCCAGCAGGCCCCGACTCAGGTCCCCCACCCATTGACGGGCACCTGCCAGCAGGCCCCGACTCAGGTCCCCACCCAACCACCCACCCACCATTGACGGGCACCTGCCAGCAGGCCCCGACTCAGGTCCCCCGAACCCACCATTGATGGGCACCTGCCAGCAGGCTCAGACTCAGGTCCCCCACCTACCCACCATTGACGGGCACCTGCCAGCAGGCCCAGACTCATGTCCCCCACCCAAACACCCGCCCACCATTGACGGGCACCTGCCAGCAGGCCCCCGACTCAGGTCCCCCCACCCAACACGTCATCACGATCCACACTCATGGCCCTTATGGCCACCCAAATCCCACCCCACGCCACCCCAGTCCAAACACCCAACCAAGCATTCCATCCTCTCCATATTGAAATCCCCAATGCATGATAGATCCCAAATGACAAGTATGCACATCAATATATATCCGTCAGACACACACAATGGGGGCACGTGAATGAGAAAACCCACCTCGTGATATGCACGAAACCAATGTGAGAATACCACACAAATGAAGTATGAAATAAAAATGTATTATATACAAAATTGAAGGAATGAAAGAAAATCACACAAGAAAAGAAATAATAAACAAAAGCCTGGATGTCCAAAATGAATGAAAAAATTTGAATGCTGAAGCCAAATAAATCCAAATTAAAATGGCTCCAAAGCGTTCGTCCATTAAACCAAATCCAAAGTTTAAAAAATAAGAAAACCATTGCTCCATGGAAGAAAAAAAATCAATGAAGTCAAATCCAGTCCAGAACTATTAACAATGTAAACATCCAGGGTCCATGAGCCCAACAATCCAAAGGAATCCTACCAAAAAGCCTACCTAATAAATAACTATATACAAAAAGGCAGGGCATAGTCCATGCGCCCCAAAGGAAACAAAAATAGAAAGGAAATTTATACCTACAGAACTATAAGGCGGCAGGCAAGTCCAATGGCTCACTTGTTGATGTCGCGGGCCAGGGCATCATCGAACTCCTCTTCAACGTCCTGGAGGTGGGCCTCTTCCCTTGCCCCGAGGTCTCGCAGGGATAAAGCAATGTCCACCTCCAACTCCCTGCGAATTTCCTCGAGGCACTCAGCCCGCCTCAACGCCCTGCACATGGAGTTCTCCGCCCTGACCATAGTGAGCCGTGCCTCTTCCGCCCGCCGCCGCTGCGCATCTATTTGCCGGCCCAACCACTGCCACTTGGAAGACACTCCCAATCCAGGGTCCTCCTCCCTCTGGCCGATGCCTGCCCCTGTGATGTTGATGGCCCCGAGCCATCATCGCTCCCACCTTGAGCCTGCTGCTGCTGTGCATGTGCTCTGCCAGTCGATGCCTGCATGTCCTCCTCCTGCTGGGGTCCAGTTGTTGTAGTGCTGGGTCAGGGGCAGCTCCACAGGGTGGCCAGGTGATACATGGCCAGGAAGATGGCAGGGAGGATGACTGGCGCATCGAGGGTTCAGTTGAAGCGGGGGTCAGTAGAAGGTCCAGCACATGGAGGAACCGAGAACTGGTGACCCGTCCTAGTAGGTCAACGCGGTCAACGAGGCATCCGAAAAAATGTGCATTGCCCACACGGGAGCCCTGCATGTCTTCCCGAATGCCACGTTGACGCAACGCCACCCCAGCCAGGACAGGCTCAACACAGTCCCAGATTGCCACGTCCGCAGGGAGAGGAAGACCAGTTGTTGTTCGCACATCTCCTTCCTGAAAACGGGTCTGGGCGAAGGCATCCCTGCTGGTGCGGGATGATGCAGTCACAGGATCGGGGACATGATTACACACAGGCACCTCGGCATCAGTTGACGCTGCAGACAGGGAGAGACAGAACACAGGGATCAGGGCACTGTACAATGGTCTGATACACACATGAAAGTTGCACGTGAGTGGCAGTGTCAAACTTCACACATGGCATCACACTCCCCAACACACATATCGTTTGAACTCACACACATGCGCAAATTAACAGGAATGTTGCAGCAGGCAGCACCATCCATACACGTACAACAGCATGTGCATCCGAAGGTTAGCCTGATGTCACATGCAACACAGGGAGTGCCAAACACATGCACACATGCCACCAGACATACATGCATCTGTACATCTCCACCACCTGTCACAGCGAAATCATCGGCATCCATGTCACATCTGCTAATCAGCCTCCTACATGTGGGTGTCACATGCATCCATGGTGTATCACAGTGGCACACATGTCAAATACAGACACACACGCTAATGTACATTGTGCACATACATGAAAGTGGACCCAGCATCCATGTGTCACACCACAACCATGCCACAGTACATACAGAGAAATGTATACATGTGTGCACCTACACATGCATTTGTCCATCATGCATTTGAACACATACACCATTGATGTGCCTCACACATGACTGGACTCACATGTGGCAGGCTCATGTCCCTGTACATACACATCCATACATGTGCCTTTCAAGACATATGTCCAACTTGCACACTCCTGGCACACCTCAACATGCACTGCGTCCAATTAGTATGCATGGAAACTTACCGCTTGACTCTGGACAGGTCTGCCTCTGAAGGACCTGTTGGTGGAGCACTGGGTGTATGCGTTCCAGGACCCTCATCTGGATGTTGGTAAGGCGGACCTGGCACCCCTCTGCATGCTTATCCTTCAAAAGGCACCGGCCCTTGGTGAGGGTCCTGGACCTGAAGTCCTCCCAGCGCTTCCGGACGTGTTGCATGTCGAGGGCTGCCACCCCCTCAACATTGATGGCAGCCACAATGTCCATCCAGATCCTCTTCCATCCTTCATTGTCGGCGCGTGAACTTCCAAAGAGGGCATCATAATTCACCAGGACTTGCTCCACCAGGATAGCAACTTCTGCGGCACTGAAGCTGTTAGCCCTCTGCCTCTCTGGCTGGGGGTTGCCAGTGGTCTCCGATAGTGTTTCCCCTGACATGGCAACCCCCGAGGCAGATGTGGGTGGGCAACTGGGTCCTGGTGCTGGGCTGTGGAGCGATGGAACTTCAGTCAGGAGTATTCTGTTCCAGCAGGGGTGGTCACAGAAACTGGATCACGGCAGATGGCTGACGTGCAGGCACCAAACAGCAGGGCACGTGGCCAGCAGGCAGGCAGGCAGCAGCAGGTGGCAGGTGGGAGCGGGCTCGGGGCTCTGGGGGCGGGAAAATGGCCTTCTGGGCAGGAGCGTGGTCTTCCGTGTGTTAACGTGTGGCCAGCTTGATACGGAGGATTTGGCACGTGAAAAAACTGCACGTCAGCGTGTAATTCGAGGAAAGGCCCTTAGCGCGTAAGCGCGTCTGTGACGTAACACGCACAGGCGTTTCCCTCCACATGGGTGCATGTTGATTGTACACATGCAAAAACTGCACTTCCGGGTGTCACTGCATGTAATTGGAGGAAAGGCCCTTAGTGCGTATGCGCGTAAGTGACGTCGCACGTGTGGGCTGGGTTAAAAGATACGCATAGGAGGCCATTTTCTTGTACGTGCTTTTTGTGGAGAGCGAGCGGGTGATTCTTGTACTTCTTGTTGGTTCAAACGCGATTATTTCACAACGGTTCCAGTTCGTACTCCTTGTATACTCAGACAGCGTTCTTTTTCACATTCTTTTTCCAGGCAGACGGTGAGTCACGCACGTATTTTTCAACTGTGGTTGCCCCCGTGTGTCGCGTATCCATTCAGAGGTCATTGTAGCCTGCGTGTACCACGCATATGCCTATTTTTGTGTTTCTGGGTGCCACAGCGTAGTGCAGGTTCTTTATTCCATGCAAGTGGCTTACCAGGGGTCACGTGCACATTACATTTTGTTTTCGGGGTGCCTGAGCGTTGCGTGACCCGTCATCTTCCCCCAGGGGTCACAGACAGCCTTGCTAGAGCACTAGGGTAGGTATTCCATCCAGTACCCTGCCCCTTTCAACCCAATTGACCAAGACAATTGTTTACTGCACCTCCCATTCAAACAAGAACATCAGTGCCATGGTTGGGAGGCGACCAAGTGGTAAGGCAGGCAAAGGTGGTTGACCTCCAAGAGGTGGGCATGGTAGGGGACGTGGCCAGGATGTGCAGGGTGGCCCAAGAGGCCAGTGTGTTGAGGACGAATCAGGGACACCTATGCCCCCCCAATGGGTCGGGAAATGCAGCTGGCACCATCCCAGCTCAGGCCTTGTTAACCCGGCCCATATTGTCAACTGACCAGCACAGGATGACTGCCAGGCTGACTTCCGTGTCACCAAGTCAAAGCCATGTGTGGCGGTGAAAGTTGCTGTCACCAGGCCACGTGGATCTGGGGCAGCTATGTCATCTGCTGCCCCAAGTAGCCAGGGTGAGGAGGCTGCAGGGGCAGCTGCAGCTCAATCCATCCCAGCTCCGAGTCACCCAGCCAGGACAGTGTTGGTCCAAGTCCATCACACCGAGGTTGGTCCTGCCAACATCAGCCAGCAGCCAATGCCTGCAGTGAGACCTTTGGTCATCGTGCCTTTGGCTACTTCCAGTGCCCAGTCCACCTGCGCTTCAGCCCCTACCAACCAGAGCGGCGTAAGCCACTCAGGGTCTGCACCACCTCCCAAGAGGAAGAAGGGTGCTCTTGCGGTACAGGCTGGGACCCAAGACGCGGCTCCCCCCTCTGGCACGTCAAGGAAGTGTAGTTTCAATGATATGGAACTAGACGCACTTGTGGGCTACGTGTCAACCCATGACCGGGAAATGCTGGTGACTGCAGGGTGCAAGACTACGACTGCTCAACGTAGGGCCCACTGGCAGTGCATCGCGGACCAGATTAGTTCCCTTGGATTTGTGAGGCGCACAGCTGATGATTGCTCTAAGCGGTGGAATGACCTCAAACGTAGAGCAAAGAACAAGCTGGCTTCCAATCATGCCTCTACTCTGGTGACTGGCAGTGGGTCTCCACTAGAGGAGGAAGTACTCACAGAACATGAGTCTATCGCTGGAGGATGATAGAGTAATGTGCACCTACACATGGCCTGCACACAATCACTATGGGCCCCTGTTTGAATGTTCAACATGACAATTGTCTTCAGTCATGTCGAAGTGACCAACCATTGATGTATCCATGTGCCTGCCATCACTGCATTAGTGAACACTGGCTTTGTTGCAGTGTGTGGTACATGCGTGTTTTGTCACACTCTTTTGCATGTTCTATTTCATGATGTCCATCTCACATGGATGGGTGACAGTACTGATTTGCTACCATCTGGGTGTCCTTGTCAAATCTGCCATGGCTATGCTACGTGCCATCTGTGTGCTGGCATGTGTCATGTATGTGGTTTGTCCATGCCACTTACAGGCTAATGTGTGATGCCGGTGCTATGCAGCATGCAGCACATGTGTTGCTTTCCCATCTTGGAGTCCTCAGTGGCTGCTTTTAGGCTCCCCTTCCACTTCATTGCCAGTGCATGCATGCCAGAGTTATTGTAATGTGTGAAATGTGCCATTTATGTATTCGATGTGTACCTCTTGATGCCTATGTGTGTGGGCTATGCTGCTCATGCCTGTGTTCATTACTTTTATTTTATGTTTTTGCAGGCGATGAGGTGGTAGATGCTGTTGAGGAGGAGGAGATGGCGCAGAGGCAGGAGTACTCACAGACACAACCAGGCACCAGTGGAGGACGTGGGGTGGTGGTGGATGAAAATCCATTACTCCTCCAGACAATCCTGTCCACACGTGTCACTGGGTACACCTCTGCAGACCTCTACAGCTCAGGTGTGGAATCTGACATTGAGACAAATGTCCCGTCGCAGGTGAGTGTTTCTGGCAGGGATGCTGTTCTGTCCAACCCACCTGCACTGGGGGTAGACCCCGCTTTGGGCCATTCAGTGTTGGAAAGTCCACCTGTGGCGGTTACGGATGCAGGGTCACACTCCACTATATTTGCTCCTGTTCCTGGGCCAGCAGATCAAAGGAGGAATGCAGTCCTGCAGCCTCAGGCAGTGCCAGCACAGCAAGGTGCACATCACATTGCCCCAAACAGGTGTGGTGGCCGACAACGCGGTGGCCGTGCGCCACCAGGCAATACTGTGAGGGAGAACTCCATATATAGTATTGCAGCACAACATGGGGCATCACGTGAGATGATGGCTCAGGCCATGGATAGGGTGACCACTTCCATTCTCCCCCCTGAATGGCAGGTGGAGCTCCAGCAGCAGGCAACAGAGTCCATGTGCCGCTCACACAGGGAGGAAATGTTGGTGTCCAACAGGGACTGACGGGCTGGACTGGAGACTCTGCACACAGCCATATCTGTAGAATCACAGGCCCACAGGGATGCCCTGAGGTTAGAACACAGGTCCCTCAGAGATACTCTGGGTGCACTTGAGGTGTCCCAGTGTACAAGGTCAGAACAGCAGCTGGAGCAGCTGACATGCACACTCTCAGCTGAGCTCCAGGCAACTCTTGAGGAGATCTGGGCATCACGCGAGGCCTTGCAGGTAGAAATGCGTGCTACCCGTGAGGTGCTGCATGGGGATCTCCGTACCATCATCCTGCAGAACCAAACCTTTCAGACCCGCATGCTTTCTGCCATGGAGGAGCATGCCAGGGCTTTGCGTGGTCTGCCTCCCATATCACGCCCACCTTCTAATGTACCACCAGAGGGTGATGACAGCGACGGCAGTTCTCCCACTGTAGGGTAGCCGTGCAGGCCATGAGCCCATGGAGGTTTTTTGTTTTCTCAACATCCACGCATGTGGGTGTTGGGGTGCACCCTGTACCTCCTCCCTCCTGGGTGGCCTCCCCTCCCCCCTGGTCGACACATGGCCATTTTTTTTCTTTTTTTTCTTTTGGTTTTTTCATATTTCATTCCGAATTGCAAAATGAAATTAGTATTTAATTCATTTATTATGTATTTTTCATCTTCTTTTTTGTATTTATTATTTTCATTTTATTTTAATTTGTAATTTGTTATTTTAATTTTCATAGATTCTTTTTAGTTAAATTGTATTCTGAATTTTCTTTTATTATTTTATTTATTTGGTTTACTTTACATTTACTTTTTCTTTTCCTTTATTTATTTTATGTTTCCTTTTTTGTTCATAACATTTTCTTTCAGATTGTGAATTCATGTTACAGTGTGTGGCTTTGTTTGTCTGCTCCCGTAGGCATCCACTATGTATTCCAGCTGGGCACATGCAGGCTTGTCCTGTCTTTGGGTTAGATACTTGGGTTCCTGACGCACATGCCCCTCCTGCTTCCCCTTTCCATGGGCTCGCAAAGGGTGTGACCAAGTGACAGTAACTTACACAGAGGCATTGGGCTCCCATAAGTTGTGTGGCAGTCTGTAGTCCAAACTGTGTATACATCCCTCGTGGGGATTGGTGTTCATTTCTCCACTGCATGGTTGAATTGTATATGATTTTACATACAGGACTTTTTGCATATATATGTTACTTCTTCATGTCTTGACGTGCCCGTCTCCATTGCAGATGCAGTTCATGTTGTATGCAGTACACTGCCACATTTGGCTACCAGCAATACACTGCAGTTGGAAGGGGTCGATGTGCTGCCTTTGTCAGGTTGTGACACTTGCAATACATTCATTTTTTACTGTCATATGTTGCCACTGTTGGATCCTGTACTGATGTTTTGTCTTGCTGGTAAGTATTTGCTCATGTGTGCAGTTTTTTTTTCATTAGTGAGAGGAAATTGTCTCTGGCCTGTTTCCATTTGGGACGGTGCACTTTGTGACACTTGTGTCATGTGTTGGGCATTCATTTGGTTGCTTTCACATTGCATGCCATGCCATGGTGTGTTGGGTAGCTGAGATTGGGTTAGGGAGGGGTTGGGTGACATGCCACTATTGGATGTAGTATTTTTCAAGGGGCTAGTCCTTCATGCTGCATGAATGTATGCCTTTTACTGACACAGCATTGGGTGTGTTTCAGTAGCTAGGGATGCACACAATGTAGCACTTCCAGGTAAACAATCTCAGGGTGGTATGGTTGTGACAGTTGACTGTCCCTTTTGTCATCATCACAAATTGTCAGCTGGTATGTGCCAGGCCTGTGTGCACTCTGCAGGGGTGGGGTTTTAGGTAAAGAAATTTGCCACAAGCTGGGTACGGGCTCCCCAGTGCTTTAAGTGGGCCGGGGCCTGCCGGGGCCGGGCCCCGGCAGTCTCCAGAAAGTGGGGCTGAGCCGGGGCCCAGCCGGGGCCCCCGTCCCACACAACATTGGCGGGATGCATTATCCCGCCGCGGCCGCAGCCGCGACGGGAGATGCGCCCGTCATCATGTAGGCCAAGCTGACAGAAGTGCCAGCCAGCCACAGCGACCCTGAGGCTGGCGGCACTTCTGTCAGTTAGTGTAACTCCCTCTGATGACCCCTCATCAGGGTCATCAGAGGAAGTTACTGTCCCTTTGTTTTCCCTCCCCAGGTCACTGACCCCCGCGGGCTCCGTGATCTAATATGCAGATTAAATCACGGAGCCCGCGGGTTCGCAGAGGGTGAAAGACGCCTCGGGCTCAGTGATCTATCTGCTCAGAGCAGATAGATCACAGAGCCCGAGGTGCCTTTCTCCGTCGGCAAAGCTTTATAAAAGATGCCTTGTACTGTGTACGTTTCAAGCCATCTTTTATAAAGGTAGAAATATTTCTATGTTTATAAAAGACGGCTTGAAACGTGCACAATTCAAGGCATCTTTTATAAAGCTTTGTCGATGGACAAAGCCACCTTGCGGTTTGTTTTGTCCGTCATCAACGCTTTATAAAAGATGCCTTGAATTGTTTACGTGTCAAGCCATCTTTTAGAAACATAGAAACATGTTATAAATATCTATGTTTATAAAAGGTGGCTTGAAATTGACACAAACCATAGTAAGGTAAGCACACAAGTGTGCGTAACTTACTATGGTTTGTGCACTTTTCAAGCCACCTTTTATAAACATAGAAATATGTAACATTGCTATGTTTATAAAATATGGCTTGAAAAGTACACACACCATAGTAGTACGCATACAAACATATAAATGCTCACATACATTTATATATTTCTTTGCGCACCTTACTATGATTTGTGCACTTTTAGGCCACGCCCACAATGAAAGCCACGCCCCCAAACGAGGGCCCCCCTCAATTTCTTACCCCACTTAAAGCACTGGGGCTCCCTCACCACGTGCCCTTTGACCTCCCATGCGCAGCGGCCGTGCATGTAGTTGGGGATGTGGGGGCACCACCATGCCCACCGGCACGCCCTGCCGGGTTGCAACATTGTGCAGGACACATGCTGCCACTATGATCCTGCACACACTACTGGGGGTGCATATAGCAGCTGCACACCAGAACGGTCAAGGGAGCGAAAGCGTGACTTCAGCACTCCGAATGTGCGCTCCACTATGCCCCGGGTTGCAATATGGGCTGTGTTGTATCTTACCTCGGGTGGTGTGGTGGGGTTCCGAATTGGCGTCATCATGTAGGTGCTCAGAGGGTAGGCACTGTCCCCTGGGGAGGTTATTATGGTTGTCATTAGTTGGGTTTTCCCATTTCTCAGTGTCTGACATGCATGCATGTGCAGAGGCATTTATACTCACCAATTAGCCATGTGTCGCCATGCCTGCTTCCTGCTGGCGTACGTGTTTCCGGATTAGCGTGTCTTTTTTGGCGCACAGGTTTCCCCTGTTCGATTCCATGAATATGTGTTGGTACCGCGCATGTGGGCGTTGCAAGCATTTACCTCTCATACTTCCCCCATAACGCCCACATTTTCACATGTTTTACCCCATACTGCGTGTTATGCCCCGTGTTCCGCCCACTTTTCTTGTGTGCGCTACACGTTGTGCGCTTTCCCTGTGTGTGTTGCGCACGGCGTTTGGTGACATGTGCGCCCGCATGCGCCACCCACGGATTTGGTGCACATCCCAGGGTTTTCACGCGCAGCACATTCCATGAATCGATGAACAGCTGCGTGCGCAGCTTAAGCACGCGTGCGCTGCGTTTTTCACACTTGCGCTCCCCTTTTCGGTGCACATTTTTTCCATTAATTACTCTGTAAATGTCTACAGTAACATTCTGCTCTTCCAATTCGGGCCCTTTATCACCTTCTGCATTTTTATGTAAGCATCTTCACATGGGAATGTTCTCTTGACATCCATCGAAGGGTTGCCCTTTTCTCTTTAAAGTGTCCTCTTGGTATGCATGCTGCTAGATGGCAGAGGCACTTTGCCTCATGTATAGGTATTTCTTTTGCTATAAATGTTCTGGCTGCGCTCATGGCATAAGGGAAGAGAGAACATACATAGCAGCTCTCATCTGACGTTCTTCTCCCCACCTCACTCATGTGCTGATACCACATGTTATTCTTTAAATGGGCTGAATTATCAAGGTATGCATTTATATCCTGATAATCTTCTCCAGAATCCCTTTTAAGTCAGTAAATTTGTTTAGAAATATCAGAGAAAATATCACTTGTGCTTTTGTTAGGGATAGAAACAGTGGTCTCTTTGTTGGATACGTCATCTACATTGCAAAACATCATTTGACGAAATGCTATAATGATAAGGAAATAAAGACTGCACATTGCACAAAACGTGGCTACAAGAAATATTCATCATCAATAACTTTAGTTTGGTTAATCAATCATAGAAGTACATGTGAATAAAAGACAATTCATTCATGATAAAACCAAATAGAGCGTGATAAAACCATCATATAAGATCAACATTTTAAATTTGGCATGATCACAGAGTACATTCAAATCCAACCAGACCAAGAGTAGAAGTTTGCTACAAAGTGCGTGTGCTTTACACAATGAACTCAAGTTCTTAACACCAGAGTCGAATATGTTCAGATCAACTTATAAAATCAACATTTCACATTTGGCATGTCCACATAGTACATTAAAATCCAACAAAACCAAGGGTAGATCTTTGCTACAAAGTACTTCATATGATTAAATCAAATTGGTATACTGATAACACAGGATAAGGAAAGTAAGTATCTAATTCTGGAGTTGTCTGTTATACCTAAGATTCTGCCCTAAGCAGCCATGATCTATGCATATAATTGGCTGTTGCTAAAACAACCTGCATGTCTGTGCACTGACTCAAAAGTCTCAGAGCACTAACCGAGTGTCTCACCTCTGCCTCTATCAATATTGGCTTCAAATATATTTTCATCAACTTATAGGGTGTTATAGAACAGCAGAAAGTGCCCAACTGTCTCAATGGCCTCGTCACATAATCGGCACTTACTCGTTTTGGTTGGTTGCCACCTTTCAGTAAAGGAGGCCAAGGGAGTGTCCCCAGTCGAAATCTAAGATACAAGTCCTTTTTGTAGGGTGGATAACTCACATCCAGGTATGGTTTATAACCAGGTTGGTGCCTCCAGACGAGATAACCTGGCCCCAGCTTCAGACCCGAGGCATCAACCAGCAGGCAGTCTTCACTTTTCTGTTTGACCCTTTTTTTGATGTTCTTAAACATGGGCAGCCTTAATACGGTCGGATGCATCCACTGGTTGGTCATATCAAGATCCTGAAACAATCACCTGACATGGGATGACCATTTTGTACTCCTACCGCCCACCATAGCTAGGAGGTGGAGAGCTGCATTGCGATTACCTAGTAGGCCATGGTGTTTCCAAAGTCTTGCCAAGCTGGTCTTGCATGGATCTCGGCTGCAACCGGAGTGCTGCCCAGATCCAAGAAGATCAGTGCTGTCGGGGAATTGAGAGGGAGCAGCAACAGTTTCTTCAGGAATGTATGTTATCTTGTAAAGACCTTCTGGACGTTACTGTACCACCATAATTCAGAGCCATATAACGCAGCGGGGATGGCTTGCTTCTGGAACATATCCAACGTGGGGGAGATTGCACCTTTTCCATGCTCAGCATGAAACGCCAGAATTGCTCCTCCAACCTTCTCTAAAGTGGCAGACGATTTGGTAATCTGAGCGACCCAGCTTTCAGACTCCTCAAACGTAAGCCCAAATAGTCATAATATTTGGCATGTTCAAGCTCTGAGCCCTCTACTTTGATCTTAAGTGTTCTGAGTTTTGTAGATATGGGGCAGAAAACCATCACATTTAATTTATTTACAAGAAAAATTGTAAAAGACTTCATGCACCATATCGTATCTTTCGTATTAATTGGTCCTCTTGCTAGAAAGTGTATCTTATGCATTGGAAAATCCCCATTCTCTTTTAATCAATGTTTTTTCCTTGTTATTCTTTATAACAACACCTCGTTTTAATAACAGAAATTGTAATATTATTGCAACAATAATACTTTGAATAATATGGGCTGTCTTAGGATTTCCCAAAAAGGTGATGATATCAATGTTTCCGTCTCACTAAGAGTTGGATATGTTCGAAGTATGTAAGTGAAAACACCATACAACAATGTGTGCAACGTTATAGGCAACATAAAGACTGCATTTGTGGAACTTTTTCTCTTGCTTCACTGTCAATGGGTGCCAGAGAGGTAAGGGTCTCTCCTTCGTATGATTTTATGTCACTTAGATGCAGCAACACTCGTCTTGCTTGGATCTTCACGGTAGTGGGGTTGACCCCACTCTACTAGATATGTCCCTTCAAAATGGGACGTATTCCAAGTGTGGACACAACCCTTCACATGCACTTGGTCCCTGGATACAAACTAGTTGGTTTTAGCAGTTCCATTGGATTGATAATTTGGCTATTGTCTTTATCAATCTTCTTCGAACCTTCCCTCTGATTTTTGATCTTTTGGGAAATAAAAGAAGCACTAGTGGTCATATTTGTCAAATTGTCATGCATCCTATCCATGCTACACTATGGGGATCAGTTTCTATTCGTGTGGGAGGACCAAGCGGTACTCTTGCACAGCATCCAGTCACAAACTCATGAAGAGTTAGATGGTGATCTGAGCAAGGTTGGTTTCTCAATGTAAATAGGGCAAAGGGTAGACAATATACCCATCCCTACGTCAAAGTCATCTTTATCTTGGAAATATTTTCTTTAAGGAGTACATTTAAATGCTCACAAATACCATTTGCCTGTGGGTGATAAGCTGATGAGAACCTATGCGTTATGCCTAAAATAAGAGTCATTTGTTTTAACATCTAATTTACAAAATGCGGCCCATTATCAGACCTCATGTAGGACACATCTCACGTACAAGAAACGTGGCAGCATATGTGGCTTTGGGGTGCGTGCATGTATCTGCCTCAATCAATCAGGAAAAAGGACACAGTACTACTAACATATATCTGTAGCCATTGCATGTTTGCAACATATTCATATAATCTATATGCAGATGCTGAAAAGGACCATTGGGATGGGGTATTGCTCCTCTCACTGTTCACAAGGTATGCCTTCTGACAGATAATGCAATTAACAATACACTGCACAAAGTGTTCTAATACATTTGGTGAAAACCAGTCGGCAGCAACATTCTCTCTGGTTGTATGCTCAGGATAGTGATGCTGATCCAGCGCAGATCTCAATAATGATAGAGGCATAACTGGCTTTCCAGTACTATATTGTCTCCATATAGCCTCTGTGAGGGATAAAGAACTCCCTCTTATTTTCCAAAAATCCTGTTCCTGCTGCGTAGCTCGACCCTGTAGCTCATTTAAATGTACAATGGATAAAATATGAAAGCCTTCTTTGATTAGCATGCAACATCCTGACATTTGCTTAACACTTTCTACTTCAAAATTAGAAATATTTGTTACTACTTCAAATTCACCATTCTGTTTTAACCTTCACTATTGCCATTCCAGTATGTGTGTCTCCTGTCATTTGATACATTCTTAAAGAACCAACAATGAATAGAATTCCCCCCTCCTAGAGCGTTTTCATTAACATGGGGAATATCGTCATAAAATTCAGAATACGTTTTGCAGTTATATACATAATTCTCCTTCTCTACAGGTTCTGCTATGAATGTTGCTGGATTCACTACTCTACATCTAACAATTTTGAACGCTGTTTATTTGTTTATTTATTTATTTGTTTATGCATATAACCGCAAAGGGCTTTGTACAAAACAAATCACATTATTTAAACATATGACATATTACATCAATAGATCATCTTAGCTTAGACAAAAATGAATTGTGTCCAGATACCAAAGTCTTCAGCAATCATTCAACTATATTATTCCGTCAATAGTTTAAACACATTCTTGACATCCATATAAAATCTCATCACATGATAGATCTGGTTGTCATCATTTCCTTCCATCAGGGCAACCCACATCACTGTCGCGGTAAACTCCATGACCTTGTTCGAGTATGCTTGCATTGTTCTCATTCTCACCAAATCTTTGCTTATTTTTAAAGACTGTACGAGCTTCAAATGCTTACCCGAATCCCAGCCGCTCTGGGGGAACTCTGTCTCCGGAACTTTTCATCCATCTGCAAGAGGGAAAAGACTCCAGGTTAGCGTGGAAACATCTAGAGGCGCTGCATACCGCGCTTACTCACCGCATTTCTTCTTCATAACCGGCATCCACGCTGAAAATTTTGCGGCACCTAAAAGACACAGAAAAAGAACTCAGTTCAAAACAAATACGAAAGGGTCGCATCGCGCTCTCACTCACCTTCAGCGCTACTCATCTCAGCAGCACGTCGCCATCCTCGGACGCCGGCCATCATCTAAGGAAGGAAAGGAACGAAGTTAGAGAACTGTTCAAAAGACTCATTATACTTACCTGTCGGACTGTTGCCAGTGAAGTAACTAGGCTGCAATGAGCCTGCATCAATCAACGTGCCCCTGCGCTGAAAGCAGGACGGAGAGCACACTTTCCAAGAAAACAAGGTGAGTTGTGGATCAAAGGGAAGGGTTGGACCCCGGGGAAGAAGGGGTTCAAGCACACAGAGACAATAGGGAGTTAAACTCTACAAATCCTGTGTTTCAGGCCCAGTCTCCAGTCGAGTAGACTCCAGGTAAGGGTTCGAGGTCGTAAGAGGTCAGAACAGGCTGAGTGACGTCCCCGTGGATACCAGGTGAGCGTTACAGAACACAAAGCCTCACATCAAAATCCACCTGGGCATCATGGAAACGTCAAAAACTGACCAGTTAGCCCACATGTTGGGGCAGCTACGTTCCGAAGTACATGCAGCCAGGCAGGAGACCAACACCCTGAGGAGAGAGCTGATAGTAGCCAAAGAACGCACTGATGATTTAAGCCGGCAACTTCTCCAGTCACAAGCAGGGCATGCACCATTGCCTGGAAGCGTGCCCTCAATGCCTGCACCATCAGCCAATCCTGTTCAGATAACCCTTCCTGGGGCAGTTCCCTTGGCCCCGCCCGAACTATTTACGGGGGATCCCAAGAGGTTTGCAACGTTCATGAACCAGTGCCACCTGCACTTCCTTTGTAGACCAGGGGCCTTTCCGAATGACCAATCACGGGTCGCTTTTGTGCTATCCTACCTGAGTGGTTGTGCTGCGGACTGGTCTGTACCCTTTGTGGCCCAAGAAGATCCTCTCTGCATGACTTCAGGGGCTTTCAGCAGGAGATGGAAAAGCTGTTCGCCTGTCGTACTCATAGGCAGGCATTGGACAAGAACTTCTGTCCCTACGCCAAGGGAATCAAGACCTATTAAGATACATAGCCACGTTCAATAGACTCCTAGTTGAAGCAGAATGGCGAGTGGAGAAGAGAACCACGTTATTTCATGAGGGGTTGCGGGGAGAGCTCAAGGATCTTCTCGCACAAGTAGTGAACCCCCCGAAAGACTGCTCAGGATTCATTGACCTTGTTGTTCAACTGGATCATAGGTTGCAGGACCAAAGAGCAGATCGAACCAGACCGGACCCTCGCCCTATGTATGTGCGTTCAAAGGACAATATTGCACGCACAACGGAAGGTTCAGGAGAACCAATGCAAATCGGGGGGGTCAGATCCCCCTTGACTAAAGCAGAAAGGGATAAAAAGAGACAGCAGCAGTTATGTCTGTACTGTAAAAGGTCAGGTAATTTCCTTAAGGAGTGCCCTGTGAAGCCACCGAGGAGGACGGTAGGGGCCACGGACAACGAAGATACCATCAAGGAATCAGAAAACTCCCCAGCCCGGCAAGTGTAGGGGTCCACTTGTCGAGTGAAGAAAGTGAACTACAGCCCTCCCATTTTGCACTATCTGTGGTCTTGATCAATCACCAACAACCATCTTGGATGCATGCAGTAAGAGCGTACATTGACAGTGGAGCCGTTGGGAATTACATTGACCAGGATCTTGCGGCAAAGATGGGGCTTCCGTTATGCCCTAAATCAACCACCGACACTGTTAGCACTTTCAACGGCACGGAAATAGCTTCTGGTCCAGTATCCCAATGCACTGAAGCTTTAACCCTTCTGTGCCAGGATAGACACAAAGAAGCTATCATTTCCGTCCTCATTAAGGCACCACAGTTCCGGTTGATTTTGGGAATGCCATGGTTGGTAGCTCACAATCCTCGAATCGATTGGTGAGCAAAAGAATTGGCCTTTCCCGAGACTTGCGCCCACCCATGTTATTGCCAAGAGAAACAACCAATAGACACCAGAACCTCCACGCTTGCGACTGTGGCAATCATCACCCTACCAAGTGAATACCAGGACTTTCAAGATGTCTTTCAGAAAGAACAGGCTAATACCCTGCCACCGCATAGACCATACGATTGCTAAATCGACCTGATACCCGGCGCACAAATCCCTTGTGGATGAATTTACGCACTCACGGAACCAGAAAACCAGCACCTGAAGGCCTATCTTGACCAATACATTGCCAACAGGTTCATCCGTCCCTCGAAGTCTCCAGCAGCCAGTCCTAAATTCTTCGTACCGAAAAAGGAGGGGGACTTGAGAACGTCGACTATCGTGCACTGAACCAGATTACTGTAAAAAACTGCTACCCCCTGCCATTGATCCCTGAATTGCTTGATCAAGTCAAAGATGCCCAAATCTACACAAAACTAGACCTGAGGCGGGCATATCACCTTGTTCGCGTAAAACAGGGGGACGAATGGAAAACTGCTTTTTTTCCAAATACGGCTTGTACCAATATCAAGTAATGCCCTTTGGCCTTTGCAACGCACCTGCAGCATTTCAATACTTCATGAATGATGTCCTACGGGAATTGATTGATGTCTGTGCTCTAGTGTACATCGACGATATTCAAGTATATTCCACATCAAAGCAGGACCATGTTAAACACGTCCGATCCGTATTGGAGAAACTCTGTCAACACCAGCTATACGCCAAGCTCAAAAAGTGCTCATTCCATGTCTCCGAGGTGGAATTTCTGGGCTTTATTCTCAGCCCGAATGGAATCCGAATGGATGTACACAAGGTAGATGCTATCCTGAACTGGCCATTCCCAAATTCATTCAAGGGGGTTCAAAGCATGCTGGGTTTTGCAAACTTCTACCACCGGTTCATCCCAGGATTTTCACAAATCGTGCATCCCATCACGTCATTGCTAAGGAAAAGCAACAAAAAGTTCCAGTGGACAACAGAAGCTGAGGAAGTTTTCCAGGAACTCAAAGCAAGTTTCACATCTGCCCCAATCTTATGCCTCCCTCGCCCTGATCTCCCACACCTGGTGGAAACGGACGCCTCAAGCATGGCTATGGGAGCGTCCTCTCACAAAAGGACCCAAAAAGGGGGAAGTTACACCCTGTTGCCTTCTGGTCGCGTAAATTCACACCCCCTGAACTCAATTACGCTATCACAGACAAAGAACTCCTGGCCATTAAGTCAGCTTTTGGCGACACTAACTGTTGGGCGCCAGACACACAATCACTGTAATAACTGACCACCAGAACCTCCAGTACCTAAAAATGGCAAGGGCCCAATCCTCACGACAACTATGTTGGCCTCTTTTTTTGCTGAATATGACTACGTGATTACATTTCGACCAGGGGTGAAAAACGGGAAGGCCGATGCCCTTTCCCGTATGGGGGTGGAAGAGCAAGGGTATCAGACCCCTGACCTAATAGCAATCATCCCGAGTGACAAGCTCCTAGGAATCACAGCAACCATAACTCAGAAAGAATTACATTTAGAAATCCAAAACCTGATGAGTCTGGAGCAATTACAAGCATGGAGTGCACAAGGAGAACATTACATGATAAAAGATCAGTTGCCCTACTTCAGGAATCGCTTATTCTTACCAAACCAAGAACTACGAGAACAAGTCATGTCCAGTTATCATGATTCCTTGATCGAGGGCCACCCCGGAATTGCTAAAACTCTAGCCAAGGTAAAATGAAATTATTGGTGGCCCAAGTGGCGTAAAGACATTATCCAATTCATCCTATCTTGTGGAGTGTGTGCTCAAAACAAGTCATCCAAGCAGAAACCGGCTGGGCTATTACAACCATTGGAAATCCCACCAGCACCCTGGCACACGTTGTCCCTCGATTTTATTACTGACTTACCACCCAGTCAAGGGTTTAACACTATTCTTGTGGTCGTGGACCTATTTTTAAAAATGGCACATTTCATTCCTCTTAAAGGGCTCCCAAATGCTTCCTCTCTGGCAAAGGTATTTCTTGAAGGCATCGTACGGCTCCATGGGTTTCCTTCAGTTTTGGTCTCAGACCGAGGTACTCAATTTGTATTTAACTTCTGGAGAAAATGCTGCTCTATGGCCCAGATCGACATCCGGCTATCCACCAGTCACCATCCCCAAACGAATGGTCAAACTGAGAGGACAAATCAGACGCTCGAGCAGTATCTGCGTTGCATGTTACACCAAGCTGAAGGAAGCTGGTTCGACCTATTATGGATAGCTGAATATGCTTATAATAATTCTCTACACACCAGCACTGGGCAGACACCTTTTTATACCATGTATGGCAGGCACCCAAGTACTTCTGAGTTGGACGTTCCTACAACCCTGGAAATGCCAGTAGTGAAAACCTTGCACATGACCATTTCTCAAACCTTTAAAAGGGCAGCTGAACACCTACTTCAAGCTAAGAATCACCAAAAGAAGTTTTCTGATCAACACCGAGCAAAGGCCCCCAACTACCAAGTGGGAGACAAAGTCTGGCTGGCGTCTAAACACGTGTCCATTAAAGGAACCCAAACTTTCCGTCCAAGATACCTGGGTCCATTCCCCGTCATTTCCGTGATAAATCCTGTGGCGGTCAGACTAGCTCTGCCGTCAAACATGCAGATTCATCCTCTGTTCCACGTGTCTCTCCTTAAACCTGTTCAACCTGGGACCCGGGTAGCAACGCCACCGCAGCCAGTAGTAGTCGCCGGGGAGCCAGAATTCAAAGTCAAGGACATCCTGGATTCAAAGTACGTCAGATCCAAATTATACTACTTAGTAGACTGGAAGGGGTATGGTCCACAAGACAGGACATGGGAGCCTTGTGAGT
The DNA here is from genome assembly GCF_040938575.1 of Ambystoma mexicanum. Lineage (NCBI taxonomy): Eukaryota > Metazoa > Chordata > Amphibia > Caudata > Ambystomatidae > Ambystoma > Ambystoma mexicanum. The sequence continues at coordinate 1,608,944,724 of NC_090932.1, forward strand.
ACATTCATGCACCTCGCTTGCTTAGACAATTTCATTAAAACCATCCAAACAAACCAGGACCAGACAGAAGAGCCACCTTGAGAGGGGCCTTTGGGGGGAGTGCTGTCATGATTCCTGCCCCTCATGTCCCCAGCCCTCCAAGATGTCAGGCTGGAGCCAGGCCACGATCACCTACATGGCCCTCAAGGGCCTCTCCATCCCTCCAAAGACCCACTTGGAGTCAGATTTATGTGCTTGAGGCACCAGACTCACTCACTCCCATAGGATAACATTGGGTATTGGACTTGTAGTGCATTGATGGGGACAAGATGGATTCCCCCATATATTTCGGTTCCCAGAACTGCATGTGCAGTCTAGTCTTTTGGGTGTGGTTCAGCCCAGAGACACCTGGGATACCCAGCGACTATTTAAGCCACGCCCATGCTGGGAAACATGCTTTGTGTTTTCTGCACCTGCAGCGTGACACTCACCGTGTTCGGATCGGTCTCCAGTAGGCCTGCATCTTTCTTCTGCGCTCAGCTCCTGCAAGAACAAGACCACCGTTAGGATCAGCCTTACCTTGCGGCGCTTCTGCCCATCATTCATTACTCCTTCTGTTCTGCAGGCATCTGCGGCAGTGTCATTCCCATCCTGGCACGCCTCTTCCTAAGGAAAAGGGAAAAGAACAGAAAAAAGGCATTAGTAAGCATTCAGCAAATCTTCGCTTATTTTTAAAGACTGTACGAGCTTCAAACGCATACCTGAATCCCAGCCGCTCTGGGGGAACTCTGTCTCCGGAACTCCTCATCCATCTGCAAGAGGGAAAAGACTCCAGGTTAGCGTGGAAACATCTAGAGGCGCCGCATTTCTTCTTCATAACCGGCATCCACGCTGAAAACGTTGCGGCACCTAAAAGACACAGAAAAAGAACTCAGTTCAATACAAATACGAAAGGGTCGCATCGCGCTCTCACTCACCTTCAGCGCTACTTATCTCAGCAGCACGTCGCCATCCACCGACGCCGGCCATCATCTGAGGAAGGAAAGGAACGAAGTTAGAGAACTGTTCAAAAGACTCATTATACTTACCTGTCGGACTGTTGCCAGTGAAGTAACTAGGCAGCAACGAGCCTACATCAATCAACGTGCCCCTGCGCTGAAAGCAGGACGGAGAGCACACTTTCCAAGAAAACAAGGTGAGCTGTGGATCAAAGGGAAGGGTTGGACCCCGGGGAAGAAGGGGTTCAAGCACACAGAGACAATAGGGATTTAAACTCTACCAATCCTGTGTTTCAGGCCCAGTCTCCAGTCGAGTAGACTTCAGGGAAGGGTTCGAGGTCGTAAGAGGTCAGAACAGGCTGAGTGACGTCCCCGTGGATACCAGGTGAGCGTTACAGTTTGTTTAGACTCTCACATCTACACAATATGTGTTCAATGGATTCAATTGTGTTATTTCCACATTAACAACAGTTTCGCTCCTCGCACATTATTAATATCATTCTATATTTTCAGTTTACAGCCTATTTTATCACAATTACACTAACATAGTCATAACCCCAAACAAATGTGCACAACAAATTCTATGATCGATTCCCCACTATGTATATGTACACATTCATTGCAATCCATCCCCTTTTATTTGCCACTTTCGATGCTCTTCTTACATCCGTTGTTCAGCTAGGGACTTTTGGTATCGACTCTTCCCCAATAGACCAGTTCGCCTTCAGTCCGTCGGGCGCCCGTGGCGACCGGACAGGAATTTCTTCAAAGAGGCACCCGCCAACCGTCTCGTCTTACACATGTTTTTTCTCTGCTCTCCACAGGAAACTCTGCGATCTTCTGGCTAATGGTGGAAGACGTCAATAATCGGAGAGTCTGGATCCGAATCCTCTACACCCTACCAAAATGTGCAATAGCACCTGGAGTGTTCCAAGTGCCAAATGGGATTACCATTATAAATGATCTCAGGCCAAATAACTGGACAGACTCAAAGAATATGGCAAAATACTACTTTATTATCAGTACAATAAAGTAGGGAAATCTGGCAAACAAACAAATTGTAGCTCACACACTCTCAACGCATTTCTATTACACCACAAAAGGCTCTATACCTCGATGTGCGCAGCTATGTTGTCATCCAACGTGGAAAACAGTAAAAACCTATCGGCCAAAGGGATTGGTTAAGGGAATATATATACCTGTGGTCTGCCACAGTGTTAATGTTATCATTTGCTGCCTATTATATGATAGGCACACCTCGAACAAACTCTAACTACGTAAAATTCGGATAATAGCATAATAACCACAGCGTATAGTCTTCTGAAACACTGTATAGTCCAACATCACATAGGCCCACATGATTGATTGGCACTCTCCTCCAACCTTTGACATCCGGCTTGTTAGCAGCGCGTAAGCAACAAAACCCAGGTGCAGGGAAACAATGTCAGACAACTGCCTTCCTTAGCTAATTAACCTACCATCTCTCATCAGTTAGGCCCTAAGTCAAGGCTTCTTCTCTGTAGTTGACCTTGCTGACTGTTCTCTTCTTTGGAACTGTAAAAAGGGAGGGAAGGTACATTGCTATCTTCATCTGGAGCTTCATGAATAGGCCTTGTCTTCTGGTCTTATGCCATGTGTGAGCAGACCATGATTCTGTCATTCTGTCCTTTTATTTAGTGCTATTTGATTCAGTTATATTGGGGGCTTTTACTCTTCTCAGGCTCTGGAGACTTGGTTGTTCCGTCGTGCATGTGCTTTCTGCATCTTTGATTGTTCAATACTTGCACTCACAATTTTTCACTCCTTTACTTAATCTAAGAGAACTATGTCCTGAGTATGTAGCTTATCCTCTTTAATTCCTCTTGTGCTCTGCAGCTGCTTCTTGCTGCGGCATCCTTGATCTTGAGCCAAACAAATATCCTTTGTTCTTGCACAAATCTGTATTCCAGTGCCTGTCAGCCCTGCAGCCTTGGTCTTTCTCCTCGAGGTTTCTCACTTACTATTATACGATGCCGACATCCGTTTTCTCAACATGGCTGCTTTATCTGCATTATATTTTCTACATTTAGCAAGCTTCTACATCGTCTCATCTACCTTGTGTTTCTGCGTCAGACTTTACTTATAGTTCTTCTATGTCCGGTGGTGTCTGCAGGCGTATGTCTACCACTTCAGTTTGAGGGTACATTTGGTATGGTTGTCTACATGCATAACGTCTCTCATACCTTTGATGTGGTATTGGGATGATACCAGGTGTCATGCACAGTACTCTCTTGCTGTTTTTCCAGTATGACAGAGGTGAGGGGGTGGGTTCCTACAGATGATGTGTACATCTGTTCTCGACAAACGGCTGCAGGCTGGCCTACACGGCAGCTCTTGTTCAGGAATCATTCTGATCTGTGGTTTTGAAGCACTGGTTGAGATGTTCTGGATGTCTTTAAGCAATGGGGGCTTGACAACAGTCAGCATTCCCATCATGTGCAGATCAAGGAATTTGACTCGTTCAAAAATGTCCTTTAAGGCAGATGTTGGTAGATGCTCATCACAGCACTTCTCCCAGCTTCTTCAATGGCTTCTTCTCATCCTTTAAGGTGGACGGCCCAAAGCTGAGGAGTGTGTTGCAGGCAGCTACCTGTTCCTTGAGTGTAAGTTCAAAGACCTTCTAACACTTATTATCCAAGAAGCATGCTGCAGAGCCTAACAAGGCATGCTGTGTGCTGGCTGGGTACCATTTCTGAAGTGGCTGGAGGGTCCTCTGAGTTCTGTATCTCCCTGTGTTCCCTGCAAGATGTTTAGGGGAGGGATCTTGCTTTCCTCTTTAGATATCTTGGCCTTCTGTCACTGATGGAGGATGTAAGACATACCTTCAGTCAGAGTCCAAAGTTGAGTTCTCTTTTCTTACTTCTTGTGAAGTCTTCAGGTGAAGAGGGGAAAGGCCCCCCTGTCGCTCTTCTCAAAATAGAATAATGACACTAATGGTGATTTACAACGAAAAATTTTATTACAAGTCATTAGATTAAAGCATAGATGGGACAGACAAGCCTGGATGTAAAAACAAAATCAAAAAAATAATTTTTTGTACTGGTACTTGGGCAAAATCCAGTTAGTTTTCAAATTATGATGTCCTTAGTTGAATGCACTAAGTATTAAGTATTGAGGTAAAGATCCTGGTACCAAAAAGTTTCTGGCGTAAAGACTTCGAAAAGAAATTTGCTCATTGGCTGAAACTTGAAGTGTGCTCAGTTATCGTCACTAAGTTCACTGATGCAATGTTGTAGTCCAGTTAGATTCCAAATTGTAATATCCTTGGTTGTATTCACTAGGTATTGAAATAAAAGTTCTGCTTTCGGCAGGATAATTTGTAAGAGTGATTGAGGCTCGGAAGGTTGTGGTTTTGGCAGAGCGAAGCTATATGTTCCTCAATCCAATTGAATTTCCAAATTTTAATATCCTTAGTTATATCCACTAAGTAATGTAGTATGAGTCCTGGTTGAAACAGTGTAGTTCCACTTGGAAGGTTGTGGTTTAACAGAACGGAAACAATATGATTCCTCTTGGAGGATTATGGTTTAACAGAGCGAAAACAATATGGTTCCTCAGAAGATCTATTTCTTGATGTTGTAGTTAGTCTTTTGTTAAATGTGTAGACTCTTTTAAATTTGTAGTCTAGTTCGTCCCGTAGAAATTGTCGTTGTTTTTTTATTTTGATTTCTGTTGAATACTTGCCAATAATTTCGTCTAGAATTTCGTAGTTTTTAAATGTTTTCTCCGGGATGTTCAGTTTCTCAATTTTTTCTTTTGTTGAGGTGATTTCTTGTATCAGTCGTATGTGTTTAACTTTAGCATAGTTGATGAGTCTATGTATCATTTCATTCGAAGTGGTTGTTAGCAGTTGTTCCCAATCTAGAATTTCTTCAACATCATTTTCTTCAAATGGATGGAAGATGCAGACTCTGAGTCCTCGTGGTATTCGACCTATTTGAAGGTATTTATCTAAAGATTTAATTTCCCACAAGCAAGCCAATTCTTGTTTGAGAAGCTTTTCTTGAGTTAGAAATAGTTGCCTTAGTGAGAGATTATTGCTGCTTGGAGTAACAGTGGGATTTTCTGATAATACCGAAAAGATGCGTTCGGCTTCTTCCTCTCTTTGTTCAAAGTTTCTAAGCATAATCACTTGGTATTCTGAAGAGTGTAGGATATTTTAAAAATTAGATAAAAAAAGATTTTTTGTGTCTGCATCTTCCCTCCATTTGAAGAAAATGATGTTGAAATTCAAAAATTGAGAAACTCAACATCCCGGAGAAAACATTTAAAAACTACGAAATTCTTGACAAAATTATTGACAAGTATTCAACAGAAATCAAAATTAAAAAACAACGACAATTCCTACGGGATGAACTAGACTACAAATTTAAAAGAGTCTACACATTTAACAAAAGACTATCTACAACATCAAGAAATAGATCTTCTGAGGAACCATATTGTTTTCGCTCTGTTAAACCATAATCCTCCAAGAGGAACCATATTGTTTCCGTTCTGTTAAACCACAACCTTCCAAGTGGAACTACACTGTTTCAACCAGGACTCATACTACATTACTTAGTGGCTATAACTAAGGATATTAAAATTTGGAAATTCAATGGATTGAGGAACCATATAGCTTCGCTCTGCCAAAACCACAACCTTACGAGCCTCAATCACTCTTACAAATTATCCTGCCGAAACCAGAACTTTTATTTCAATACCTAGTGAATACAACTAAGGATATTACAATTTGGAATCTAACTGGACTACAACATCGCATCAGTGAACTTAGTGACGATAACTGAGCACACTTCAAGTTTCAGCCAATGAGCAAATTTCTTTTCGAAGTCTTTACGCCAGAAACGTTTTGGTACCAGGATCTTTACCTCAATACTTAATACTTAGTGCATTCAACTAAGGACATCATAATTTGAAAACTAACTGGATTTTGCCCAAGTACCAGTACAAAAAATTATTTTTTTGATTTTGTTTTTACATCCAGGCTTGTCTGTCCCATCTATGCTTTAATCTAATGACTTGTAATTAAATTTTTCGTTGTAAATCACCATTAGTGTCATTATTCTATTTTGAGAAGTGCGACAGGAGAGCCTTTACCCTCTTCAGTTTTACGAGCCCAAGTCAGCCTCTGTGGCATCCCTCAGTTGCAGCATCTTGAATTCCTTTTCAATTGTCAATCGGTTCAATATTATCCACCTAGAGCGCCATCACTGTTTCTTAGGCTGATCCTTTTCCTTCTTTACCTGAAGTCTTCAGGTGGTCTGCTTAAAGAGGTGCTTCAGCCCTTTTTTAAAGCCAAGCGGGCCACATTGTTTGGTGTAGGCTAAGCCTACCTTAGTGAATCAATCCTGGGGTCCCTAACATTAATCTCCTGTATGCATGGGGTCATAACCAGATTGCTTTGTAACAGGAAAGGTAGAGGGTTGAAAACAGGAACAAGGTGTGCCCCAAAACTAAAATGGCTGAACCCTTCTCTCAACAGAAGAGCTCTGGGCTCACTTCCTTGTGCTACTAAGTCCCACCCATCTTACTGTCTGTTGTGTTCAAATAGCCTCTCTGGATAATGGTCCTCCCTGTGTGGTCCCTGCTAAAGCAGCAGGTCTCACTTGAAGCTGTGGCAAGACCAGACTCTCTGGCTCCTGCAAACCACATTCTCATACATTATCAATGGGGTACGCCTAGTGAGGTGGCCTACTGTAAACACCATACCCAGACATCAAAGTTCACTGTCATTGATACTGAGGTCGGGAGTTGGCTTCAGGTTGACATAGTTACAAATGAAAGGTTGTTGGGTTTTGTGAGAAACCTGAAGGTGTCTAACCCGATAGTCCCCAGGGTTCTGTCATCCAGGTGGCCAGGACACAGCACTGCTTTTGGATCCAGTTCCTGGGGGTGGAAAAGTGCGGGAGGATCACCTGGGTGAGGGGTCTTCGGAGAGTGGAATGGGGCACTGGATGGTGAGACGCGGTATCCCCTTCCATGTAACACCTTTATCCCATCCTATCAGGTAGGATACTTAGGAACTCAACCCCCCCTTTCCCAACACTAACACTCTCTCATGGACAGCTCTCTGTGAGAGAAAACGGACTAACACCTGAGCCGTATACCTGTCATGTCCAAATACAATGGTCAGGCAAGGTCAGAGGACCAGGCTGCAGTGTCACCAGCTGAATTAGTTATTTTTGATGTTTTTTAAATGTGTATTTATTAGTGTTTGTGCATACTGTAGCAAAGGTGTACGGGTTCAGCAGCTCTGCCAACCAATAAGTTACCATCAAGCAAAATTAATCATTGCCTTTGTGCTGAGAAAAGAAACATATTTGTTTGAATCCGAACATGACCCTTTCCAAAAAGCACAGACATTCTGACAGACAAAATGGTATGTCTTCACCACAAAAGACGCTATTAAAACTAAAACAAAAAAAGTGAACTTGTGGGATATATTGACCCACTCAACGCAATTGCCTTACATCATTGAACTGCCTGTGCGCAAGAAACAGTAACCTGGCTGCGCTGGCTCCTGTGTGCACCAGGACCTCAAAACTGCTTTTGGCAGCAGCAACAGAAAAATGGCTACACCATCTTGCCTCACACACTTCGGGCAAAATGGAACAAGAGGACACACTGAAAAATATTCCAGTGTGTTCTGAAACATATATGGAATAAAGTGAAAAGGAAAGCCTGACATTGCTGCAAAAGCCAAAATCTCCTTCAAAATGAAACCGTTTTCACCCTTTCAAAATGTTGTTTTGATGCCAATTTCATCTGCCATTCTGAAACCACTGTGAGTAAAAAGGCCCAGTTAAAAAAAACTCTCAGAGAAATCAAAAGCAACTTCATTTTCACTCGCACGGGAAACACGCATTTATTTCTTGACAAAATGTATCCAGCAGCAGTTCAAAGAGACTTTTTACCCTCTGAGCCATGTCAAGGAGAACTGTATCTATACTTTAGATAAGAGTCCTACTGCAATGAAAATGACTACAGCTGCCAAGACAGTGACAATCTGAGGAGCTGCAAACCGAATTAAAGTAAACAATGTAACAGTTTAAAACACATAGGCTGGAGTTGCAAGCTCTCAGAAACCTGTAATTCCAGTTACCAGCTCTGAAACACCTCCTAGGAAGGGAGATACACCCTAAATCCAGGACACTTAGGTGAGAAGTACCAGCTTGAAAAACTTTGGATGGGATAGGTCAATGACAGTTCACATGCTCATCAGACATTTGTCTTTGCTCCAGGCTGGGACAATGGCAGTCCTGGGCCACTCACCTGTCAAGTGTGAAGGGCAATAAAACCTTCAATTAAGAGAGAGGCCCCCCATCCTGCTTTGAAGAAACTGCCAGTTGGTGTTAGCCGGGAAGAAAAAAATGACAGACAATGGGCCTCATTACGAGTCCGGCGGTAACCGAGCCGGAAAAACCAGCAGGTTACAGCCAGACTCATATTACCATTCCGCCTCCATGATTCCCGGAATCACCGGGAATTCAGTAAATCCCCATTCCCATGGAGTCCCATTCCCATAGGACTCCATGGGAATGGGGAAGTGGAAACACTGGCACCATGCTGTAATGGTGCCGGTGTTTCCATGTCCGCCTGCAGGTGGGTGGTGTTAAACCCGCCAGGGCAGACCTGGCGGGAGTGACACCTCCCGCCTGCAGAACTCGGGATCAGCTGGTCCAGAAACAACGGTGACGGCGGGTTTAGCGCCACCGGCATTTCCGCACCGGCTGACTGTAATGAGGCCCAATGACTCCCATTTGTCTTAAGACTATTTTAGAAAGAACTTTAAAAAGACTTGTATTTCAGCTGTCAAAATTGGTAAAAATGTGGAATTTTCACAGCGTAAAAGTGGAATTGTGGGCCAAATCTTTAATGTGTAAAATTGCCAAAATGTGTCAGAAAGACGAAACAAGGTTGCATAGACTGGAGGTTTGGACTAATTTGTGCTGCACATAACATGTAACCTGTGTATCTGATTTACTAAGAGGTGGCAACTGCATAAATATCTGTTTTTGGCAAAATCGGGTTTTCAGTAAAGGAAATGTGGGAGTTTCTAGATACAGTAAAAATCACCTCATAAACATGACATCACTTTTCTGATATCCAACCAATTGTGAGCAAGGCAGAAACTATGACCTTGCCGAATCTTATTGTTAGGGGTGTGGGTAGTGAATCCTGGCCCTGTCATATACTGTAATGATGTCATTTGACATTATAAATAAGGGCCCTGACTAGCACTCAGGGCACACACTGATTCCTGATTCCTACGCCGGCATCCTGTTCCTGTCTGTTCCTGTCTTCATCTTGCATCTATCCATCTAAACTCCAGATCCTAACCACAAGGCCAAGCAATTGCTGATCCTGCTTCAGCTAGGCATCAATTCTAAAATAATCCCCATAACCAAGGGAAGCGCTGTGGTGTTTTGGGGAAGCATCCTGAATCTACCTGGATTCCTGCCACTCACTGCTATCCTGATATCCTGATGCCCTATAGTATCCAGTAACCAGAACTGCCTGTCCAGAAGAACTATCCTTTGGTATCCAGTCCCTGCCCAGCTGACTCTGCCCAGCTGAGTTTGTCCGGCCGTCCTGTGATAGACCAGACCTGTGTGGCGACCAGAACCGCTGACTGTCCAAAACCCGAACTAAAAGTGGACTGTGAGTATCAATAGGAACCATAGAAACATAGTAAACCTTGCCTTGCTTTGTTCCATCCCAAGTCATCCTATCTTTATCCTGATAATTGTAATATTGTCATAATCATTCTTACAACCCTGCTTTGATTCCTTGTGCTAGCGCCAATATCTTTAATAATTTTGTCTTGTGAAATCCTAAGCCCTTATTCCTCCCTCGGGTGATCGGACTGGGTCCACCAGGGCGGGCGCGGAGGTGCTAGGTTTGATTCCGCGGATCAACTCCAGAGCTTACTGTGTCTCAAGCTAGTAGCCTAGCCCGAATGCCCTAGTGTAGAGTAAAACTGCCCTTGTCAAAATTGATTTCTATTCCTTTTTCGCTCCATTATTTTCAAAAAACGCACCTCCCTAGATCTTGCATAACTCACTCGAATTAACAGCTAGAGACCTCATTTCACTTGCATATTGTACCTAGTATCCATAGCTACCCCCCAACCCAAAACCGCATCCAGATTTACAATATGTCCCCCGTTTTGGTAAATTCAGGCGGGATTTGCAAAAGTGTGTCATTTTACAACGTGTCATTTTGGTCATAAACGGTTTTCAATCTTCCATTCATTTTCGAATTGTATGCTTTTGCTCAATCCATTGCTTGTGATGGCGAGTATCTTTCCAGTGTTGCTCCAGTAAAGAATTGCTTTTGTTTCAAGAGTTTTAGACACATTCATTGTTTATCCATCCGTTTCTGAGTGTCATTTCAGCATTGCCAGGGTTTAAATCCGTGTTTCTCTCTTGTTTGGGGAGGGAAAGTCGGATTTCTATTCCGTTTCTTATTTGTCATTCCTGATTACATTCTGATTCTGTTTATCCACTTAAAATTGATTATTTGTGGGTTGAGGGAACGTTGAAGGGGGAAATTCTAACTCTAGTGCTATCTTTCCAAACATTCAAAAGTATCTCTATTCCCTGGTGTTTTGTAGTTGTGTTAATAGAAGGTTAAACTAAGTGCATTGCTTACATTCATATTGTTCTTATCACCCCATTGGTGATTGCTGCCCCATATATTAAAAAGGGTGTGATTTTCTTGAATTTCTAAATAAATAAATACATATTACCTTTACCTACCAGCCTGGTTCCTGGTCCATTGTGACCCGGGGTATTTGAAAAGGCGGTGTGATATGAGTGGTGTATCCCTCAAATATTGAGCGATGAAATCAGAAAGAAGCAGGGAAACTCTATGCCCTGCACCAGAGTATTATTGTACCCCAGAAATCCGGAAAAAATGTCCAGAGAGCAAAACTGTGTTACTTCCAAATTGTATCAGTTTTTATTTAATCATGATACAAAAATTTGCAAAATAGTCAATTAATGACACAATACTTTAAGGAACATATTATTACATATCAAAACAGCAAGGGTAAACATTACACATGGCTAAAATTAGTCCATCATCAAAACCATTTATAGTGCAGCATTCAAACCATACAACATTCAAAGTGACATTCATACAAGCAGCAATAGCTAAAAAATGACAAAATTAATTCATAATCGGGAGTGAGCACAATCCTCGCATCCCGTATAATTATTTTAATATTTTTGTTTTTAGAAATTATGAATTAATTTTGTCATTTTTTAGCTATTTCTGCTTGTATGAATGTTTTGATTATGGACTAATTTTAGCCATGTGTAATGTTTAATGTTTGTAAATTTTTGTATTATGATTAAATAAAAACTGATACAATTTAGAAGCAACACAGTTTTGCTCTCTGGACATTTTTTCTGGATGTCTGTGTCTCTCAAATATTGAACATATATATAACAAAATAAGCATTTCAGTTGTGCGCTGCAGACCAGGGTGTATTGCCTGAATGAAATACTTAACAGACTGTACTAACACTGTAAACTGGCTCTTCTTATATATTTACAATATACAATTTTACATTGTTCATTTGTAACAATAATTTCCGTTACGTACATTGCACTTATATTACTGAACAAAGCACATTATCAAAATCTAGAGAAACCATTTAAATTAATTTCTGATAGGTTATAAAAACCTACAAAAATATATGAATACATTTCTAATAGATTATCATTAAGTGATGGACTGACTGGTACACTTGTATTTTACTCTTTCAAAGCAACCCTACCAGAAAAAGGGAGGAGAACAAGTAGCACCAATGAGGGTTCCTGGCTGCTTTGCATAAAACCGAAGAGCACTTTGGGAAAATAAGACTGACCACAGATGTTTGTATGTGACAAATATGCCAATGATAAAAGTGGTTATTTGCCCGAATCGATAAGTACATAATGCTCATTGGGCTTGGTGTTTATTTCATTTTTCACAACACTCACCCTAAAATTAAGGTGCTTATAACCATGAACCATGTATAGTGATTAAGACACTGTGATTATTTGGGTGTAAAGATCAAATGTTTGTGACATGAGTGATGCTCTTGAGGTCCAATGGCTGTCCGGTTTCTGATTTCCAAAAGTGCCCATTTGAGCCAGAGATTTACAAGAGTAGGAGCCAAAAGGGGAAGGGGAGGTCTCAGGGCATGTGGTTGTGTGCATGCCCATTCTGACATGCACAGACATCCTTAGAGAAATATATGTAGGATTGATCCAATGACATTGGTTAATATTTAGGATAATCAATATTTCTTAGCACAAATGTGTAAAGTTCAACTATTTATGTAAAATGTATGTATGAGGGATTAGGGATTAGCACAAGAAGGACATATACTTTGAGGCACAGGTGCAGGGTAGCTGTACCCAAAAGTACATTGGGTTGTGGAGGAAAGCAAAGAGGGGGGTTCTAGCAGAATAAAACAAGTGTATTGTTGGCTTTTATATGGATTATTGCGTACCAATTTCTTAGCCATTAACCATTTGTGGGCAATTGACATCATGTGATCAGATACTACACATCATCTGATATCATATATTAGCTACTGCCATCAAATGCAATTGTACTTGCATCATTGCCAGTCCAGAATCCCAGGTTCTCACATCAGTGTCAGTCTTTGCCTTTCAATGCCCACATACATCGTAGGCCAGGTATTTCGAAGCTGGTGTGGGAAGTGAAAACATTAATTTATGACTGCAGCTCATCTCAACCAGTTATACTTAAAGGGCACACCTTGCCTCGGTTAAAGGTTCTTGGTGGCCTTGGCCTTACCTGTGTGGTGAAACAGAAGCCGGGTTACAGAGTTAATACTCTCCTGAGTTTCTTTGACATGTGTGACTGTTGCCTAGTCTCTCCTAGTCAAGTGCCTCACACAATCTTCCATGCGCTATTGCGCACCTACCCGTCCCATTGGGAGGCCAGGGACTTATAACCAATAAAATATAAGTGTAATACTCTGCCACTCCTAATTACCTTTGCACAATGCAGGTGGGCTTCATTTCTTGAGCTGAGATAGGTCTGTGCTTGTAGAGGAAGTCCAATTGCGTGTTCTAACTTCTGGGGGAGATCCCAGCTTATTCAGGAAGGTTAGGCCACAAATGGATCTATATCCAGAAACTTTACAACAGAACCTGCTTTGGGGGGGCTTTCTGGGTAAAAACTTAAATAAGTATGTCCTAACAGACTAACAGTTGGAGCTCAGCTGCCTCCGTCCCCTGGGGTAGAATTAGAAAAAAATGGCCCTGCAGAGTTATATATACCGACATTCTTATGCTATATGGTACCCAGTTATATACATAGTCTGGGTGCAGGAACCCCTCCAGAGGCTCAGACAGAACTCTTGGCCTCCCCCATAGGTGGCGCTGCAGCGTGGATCCGGAGTTGTGGGTAGCAATGTTTGGGAGACTCCCCCTCCTGTAGCTAGGAGAAGCCGGGGCTTTCGGTAAACATGGAGGCATTCTGTTGCAAGCGGGGCAAGCGCCTTTACCTCCATTCGGGAACCTGCAGGAACTGTGTGTCATTCCAATCAATCCCTTCTCCTCCCCCCGCTTCCTCTTAGATCTTATGCATCTCCTGTTACAGTGATCATACTATGAGATGGCCACTGCAACCACCATTGCGAACACAGCTGCATGTGCCGGTGGGAACGGCATCAGGCATGGCTCTGCCAGACCCAGGGAGGCACACTAAACCTCTTGCTTCCAGGATCCTGTCAGGAGGGCATTTCTTACACGCAACAAACCATTGAGTTTCACAAGATCTACACATGCACTCTGCAGTAATCCATGCTGTGTGTGTGTGTGTTTACTTCTGGAAGGCGCTACCTTTGGTGAGGAAGGATTCAAAAGCGTGCACTGTGTTGTGTAGCTGTTTGTCCAGTTCATATCTGATGCGCTCTACAATTTATATGACAACAGTTGTGGCTGTCGGTTGCTGTGCTAACGATTAGCCAAAACTAATATGTCGGAGGAAAATGAAAACACCATTCTCTAAAGAAATGAGGCTAAGCACACCAATGTGAAGATACTGGCCAATTGAACCCCATCACACGTCTCTGTCTTCAAGCACTCTCAATCCGGAAGTACTGAGCCCTGCTCCTACATCTCCTACTCCCACCTTGTCCTTCCCCTGAGGGAAACCGTGATAAAGTGGTATCTACTTTGGCATTTAAATGTTCTCTGCAATTTCCCAGGCCTATGATAGCATTTCATCCCAGAGAAAAAGCGGGAATGCGAATGAGTCCCACTGCGACCCGGAAGGACTCGGGACTTTAAGAAGAGGGCTTGTTACTGAAAATGTAAAAAGGTGCAAGGCGCCGGCAGCGAGACGGATTAAAGGCAAATGAGAGCTGATCCAAGCCTGCTGTCACTTACGATATCACCCGCATGAAAGAGGAGGAAATGATGGCGAATCAGAAAGCAGACAGAGCAAACATGAAAACAGCGTTTGAAGGCCTCAGAAGCTCGTGCTGGCAGCCCTCGCACCTGTCACATGAAAAGGGGGTGCGCTTCCCCTCCAGCGGGTGCACTGTCTGCCAAGGGACTACACATATTCAGGGGCATGGGTTGCTCGTTAACCCTTGCAACGCCGGAAGAAGTACAGTGTGGTGCTGACCCCTTAAGGGATGCGCAAGCGGTTGCATGACGTTGCACGCCGCCGCGTGCATTATAAATAAAGGGGGCATTCCCCGCCGCGATAGTGCAACCGGGGAGGCTGTGCTGAACAGACGTGTGTGCCTGAGTCTGTGGGGTAGGGGGCTCACGGGCCCTGCCTAATAGGTCACAGAGGGACCCCTAACAGTGGCAACGAGGTCGCTGCGTTGCCCGGGCCCGGCAGGGGAAGAGTTCTTCAATTTTTGATTCAGAGTGGATCATGTTGTGAACTCGTTCCATGGTGAGGGCTGAGTGAATGCCACGCGGCAAGCGGCCATTTTGAATTCCTGGCAGGGGATACTCACAGGGCTCCGGTAGGACCCGTGCAGGGCATCCATGCCTAATTTTTGGAAATATTGATAGCGGGCAGCTATACCTGCCCAAACATGCCCGAATTTTGAATTTCTTTAAATTTTTGGCCGAGATACGTCGAGTGAAGGCAAGGAGAGGGTGAAAATATGCTTGGACCTGCTTAACCCCTACACCTCCCTGGCTCAATTTTTGGGACATTCATGCTGGATTACAGTAGCTCCACGACATCCTGCAGCTGAGGATCTCCATCTCCATTGTCACCTTCATCATCATGCCCAGCTGCTGTGTGTAAGGGCAGAAGTTGGACTGGCAACATTCTGTGGCCTGCTGTCTCTGCTACTCACCCTCATCATCATCATCATCAGGTTAGGACAAGTGATTCCTGTGTGTTTCTGGACTGGTGCACTCCACGGCCCCCATTGGGTCTGTGCTGGTTGGGTGAGTGGCGGCCCCTATTTCTCTGTGGGGGTGCCTGTGCGCTCTAACCCATGAGTGCGCCTGGTAACCAGGATGGTGGGCAGCCTGTGGACCAACAGCAGCCTCAAGTCCAGTCTCAGCCTGTGGCACAACCAGTCGTGCAGCCGGTTCCCCAAGCCATGGCGCAAATGCGGGCCCCTGCGGCGCTACAGCCTATTACAGAATTTGACGTCTCAGGCCCCCCATCCAGACCTCCCCCAACCCGCGTAGTGCCCGGTGGCGGGAAGGACTTGCGGAAGGTGCAGACTTGCAGATCACTACTCCCGTGTGTGCAAGGCAGCCCTGCCTGTGATGGTGCCCGGGAGCCCAGTTCGGTCGGGGTTCCTGCGCCAAAATTGCCCTCCCAACGTGGCACAGGTCGACCAAGGAGAAGATGGTGTCCCAGCAGAGGAGGAAGAGGAAGAAGAGGAAGAGAATATCTTCTTTGTGTCCATTGTGGGGGCCCTAAAATCAAAGAGCAGATGCCAACCAAGATGTGTGGTAGCAGTGAACAAGTCGCCCATCCCGGTGCTCGTAGACACAGGGGCGTCGGTCAATGTGATGGCTCGTGGACACTACGATGCAATGCACACACCACCGAAGCTGGTTAGTCCGAAGGCATGGATCTTCACCTTCGGAGGGTCGGAACCAATTCCATTGGACAGCGCATTCGTGGCAAATGTGAAGCATGACGGATCAAAGATCACAGCCTGATTCTATGTCACACCGGTGAGCACGAATACCCTCCTGAGCTGTGCCACAGCAGAGACCTTAGGCATTTTGAGCTTTGCCTACTCTGTATATCTTGAGGACATACATGACCTGCTGGACAAGTACTCCGCCTTATTTCAAGGAATTGGTCAGATGGCCGTTGACCCAGTGAGGCTGCAGATTGATGAGTCTGTGCAGCCCACAGCCCTGAAACACCGGAGGGTGCCGTTCCATCTCCTGGAGCAGGTAGACAAGGAGCTGGACAATCTAGTAAACCTAGACATTATTGAGAAGGTCGAGGGTCCCACACCATGGCTATCACCGATAGTGGTGGCGAGGAAACCGAAGCAACCTGACGCTGTCCGGATATGTGTCGACATGAGGCTACAGAACAAGGCCATCAAAAGGGAAAGGCGTTTGACCCCAACCATCGACGACATCATCGCAGAGGTACACGTGGCTCGTTTCTTCTCAAAGTTGGACCTTTGAGCCGGCTACCACCAGGTCGTCCTGCACCCGGAGTCAAGGTATATCACAACCTTCACAACTCACCGAGGCCTCTATAGGTACAAGAGACTCAGTTTTGGCGTGTCATCGGCAGCAGAGGTGTTTCAAAACATCATCAGAGGTGCCCTCGCTGACCTGGATGGAGTCTCAAATATTAGTGACGACATCCTGGTGTTTGCCAAGACTGAGGTGGACCATTTACGCAAGCTGGCCAGGACTTTTGAGAGGCTGCAGTCACTAGGCCTCACCCTCCGCAGGGAAAGTGTGAGTTTCTGTGACCGACCATCCAATTATTTGGATTTGTGTTCAAGGAAGGGGGTGTGTCGCTAGATCCGAGAAAAGTGAAAGACATCAAAGAGCCCGACCGCCTGAGTCTGTGTCGGATGTGCAGAGTTCTTGGTATGGTGACATACTGTGGTCAGTTCATCCAGAACCTAGCGTCCAGGTCAGATCCAGTTCGGAGCCCCTGAGGGCCCTTACAAAAAAATAAACAACGTGGCACTGGGGCCCTCTTGAACAGGCTGCATTCGAGGACATCAAGAATGCTCTTGCGGCCGAAGACACCATGGCGTTCTTTGACCCCACTCTCCCCTCGGAGATCATCGTTGACGCCAGCCCGTTCGGCCTGGGGGCTGTATTGATACAAATTGGCCAGGATGGTGGCATCCGCCCCGTAGCATACGCCAGCAAGACGCTGTCTGACACCTAGCAGTGCTATTCCCAGATCGAACGGGAGGTTCTGGCAGTACTGTGGGGGGTGCAGCCATTTCAGACTCTACGTCCTAGGCTGGCCAGTAACGGTCGTGACAGACCACAAGCCCCTGCTGCCCATACTGGTGGGGTCCTCATCCAAGCCACCGGCGAGGATTGAACGGTGGATGCTCACTCTCCTCGAGTACGGCGTCACCCTAGTGTACAGGCCTGCCGTGAACAATGCGGCAGATTACTTGTCCAGGCATCCGGGGGATGACATCAACGAGGACCCGGACGCATGTGCTGCGGAGGTGGATGACCATGTTCGGATGGTGGTGGAAGCGGCCACCCCGAATGCCTTGCCCCTAGAGGACCTGGAGGCGGCAGCAGCCCAGGACGAATGCTTTCAGATCCTGAAGACAGCAATGCAGCACAGATCATGGAAGACCATGCTTGAGTCACTGGCCGGACGCATTCAAGAAGCCAAGGTGGGGCTTGTACAATTGTGGAAAGTAAGGGAGGAACTATCGTTCTCGGCGACGGGCCTCCTGTTAAGGGGTGACCGGATAGTCGTGCCACAAGCCAAGATCAAAGATGTGATAAGTCTGGCCCACCATGGGCACCAAGGGGCCGCGAAGACCAAGGCCCGACTACGCCTCAAAGTCTGGTTCCCTGAGTTGGAACGGAGGGTGGTCTGCCTGTCCAGAAGAACTATCCTTTGGTATCCAGTCCCTGCCCAGCTGACTCTGCCCAGCTGAGTTTGTCCGGCCGTCCTGTGATAGACCAGACCTGTGTGGCGACCAGAACCGCTGACTGTCCAAAACCCAAACTAAAAGTGGACTGTGAGTATCAATAGGAACCATAGAAACATAGTAAACCTTGCCTTGCTCTGTTCCATCCCAAGTCATCCTATCTTTATCCTGATAATTGTAATATTGTCATAATCATTCTTGCTACCCTGCTTTGATTCCTTGTGCTAGCGCCAATATCTTTAATAATTTTGTCTTGTGAAATCCTAAGCCCTTATTCCTCCCTCAGGTGATCGGACTGGGTCCGCCAGGGCGGGCGCGCAGGTGCTAGGCTTGATTCCGCGGATCAACTCCAGAGCTTACTGTGTTTCAAGCTGGTAGCCTAGCCTGAATGCCCTAGTGTAGAGTAAAACTGCCCTTGTCAAAATTGATTTCTATTCCTTTTTCGCACCTTTATTTTCAAAAAAATGCACCTCACTAGATCTTGCATAACTCACTCGATTTAACAGCTAGAGACCTCATTTCACTTGCATATTGTACCTAGTATCCATTGCTACCCCCAACTGAAAACCGCATCCAGATTTACAATATTTTACCCGTTTTGGTAAATTCAGGCGGGATTTGCAAAAGTGTGTCATTTTACAACGTGTCATTTTGGTCATAAACGGTTTTCAATCTTCCATTCATTTTCAAATTGTATGCTTTTGCTCAATCCATTGCTTGTGATGGCGAGTATCTTTCCAGTGTTGCTCCAGTAAAGAATTGTTTTTGTTTCAAGAGTTTTAGACACATTCATTGTTTATCCATCCATTTCCGAGTGTCATTTTAGCATTGCCAGGGTTTAAATCCGTGTTTCTCTCTTGTTTGGGGAGGGAAAGTCGGATTTCTATTCCGTTTCTTATTTGTCATTCCTGATTACCTTCTGATTCTGTGTATCCACTTAAAATTGATTATTTGTGGGTTGAGGGAACGTTCAAGGGGGAAATTCTAACTCTAGTGCTATCTTTCCAAAAATTCAAAAGTATCTCTATTCCCTGGTGATTTGTAGTTGTGTTAATAGAAGGTTAAACAAAGTGCATTGCTTGCATTCATATTGTTCTTATCACCCCATTGGTGATTGCTGCACCATATATTAAAAAGGGTCTGATTTTCTTGAATTTCTAAATAAATGAATACATATTACCTTTACCTACCAGCCTGGTTCCTGGTCCTGGTATTTGAAAAGGCGGTGTGATATGAGTGGTGTATCCCTCAAATATTAAGCGACGAAATCAGAAAGAAGCAGGGAAACTCTATGCCCTGGACCACAGTATTATTGTACCCCAGAAATCCGGAAAAAATGTCCAGAGAGCAAAACTGTGTTGCTTCCAAATTGTATCAGTTTTTATTTAATTATGATACAAAAATGTGCAAAATAGTCAATTAATGACTACTTTAAGGAACATATTATCACATATCACAACAGCAAGGGTAAACATTACACATGGCTAAAATTAGTCCATCATCAAAACCATTCATAGTGCAGCATTCAAACCATACAACATTCAAAGTGACATTCATACAAGCAGCAATAGCCAAAAAATGACAAAATTAATTCATAATCGGGAGTGAGCACAATCCTTGCATCCCTTATAATTATTTAAATATTTTTTGTTTTTAGAAATTATGAATTAATTTTGTCATTTTTTAGCTATTGCTGCTTGTATGAATGTCACTTTGAATGTTGTATGGTTTGAATGCTGCACTATGAATGGTTTTGATGATGGACTAATTTTAGCCATGTGTAATGTTTACCCTTGCTGTTGTGATATGTAATAATATGATCCTTAAAGTATTGTGTCATTAATTGACTATTTTGCAAATTTTTGTATTATGATTAAATAGAAACTTATACAATTTAGAAGAAACACAGTTTTTCTCTCTGGACATTTTTTCCGGATGTCTGTGTCTCTCAAATATTGAACCTATATATAACAAAATAAGCATTTCAGTTGTGCGCTGCATACTAGGCTGAGACCAGGGTGTATTGCCTGAATGAAATACTTAACAGACTGTACTAACATTGTAAACTGGCTCTTCTTATATATTTACAATTTTACATTGTTCATTTGTAACAATAATTACCGTTACGTACTGTACTCAAGTACATTGCACTTATATTACTGAATAAAGCGCATTATCAAAATCTAGAGAAAACATTTAAATTAATTTCTGATAGGTTATAATTAAGTGACCCTACAAGAAAGAGGAAGGAGAACAAGTAGCACAATAAGGGTTTCTGGCTGCTTTGTATAAAAACCTACAAAAACATATGAATACATTTCTAATAGATTATCATTAAGTGATGGACCGACTGGTGCACTTCTATTTTACTCTTTCAAAGCAACCCTACCAGAAAGAGGGAGGAGAACAAGTAGCACCAATGAGGGTTCCTGGCTGCTTTGCTTAAACCGAAGAGCACTTTGGGAAAATAAGACTGACCACAGATGTTTGTATGTGACAAATATGCCAATGATAAAAGTGGTTATTTGCCCGAATCGATAAGTACATATTGCCCATTGGGCTTGGTGTTTATTTCATTTTTCACAACACTCACCCTAAAATTAAGGTGCTTATAACCATGAACCATCTATAGTGATTAAGACACTGTGATTATTTGGGTGTAAAGATCAAATGTTTGTGACATGAGTGATGCTCTTGAGGTCCAATGGCTGTCCGGTTTCTGATTTCCAAAAGTGCCCATTTCAGCCAGAGTTTTACAAGAGTAGGAGCCAAAAGGGGAAGGGGAGGTCTCCGGGGTCTCCGGGCATGTGGTTGTGTGCATGCCCATTCTGACATGCACAAACATCCTTAGAGAAATATATGTAGGATTGATCCAATGACATTGGTTCATATTTAGGATAATCAATATCATCTGATATCATATATTAGCTACTGCCATCAAATGCAATTGTACTTGCATCATTGCCAGTCCAGAATCCCAGGTTCTCACATCAGTGTCAGTCTTTGCCTTTCAATACCCACATACATCGTAGGCCAGGTATTTCGAAGCTGGTGTGGGAAGTGAAAACACTCATTTATGACTGCAGCTCATCTCAACCAGTTATACTTAAAGGGCACACCTTGCCTCGGTTAAAGGTTCTTGGTGGCCTTGGCCTTACCTGTGTGGTGAAACAGAAGACGGGTTACAGAGTTATTACTCTCCTGAGTTTCTTTGACATGCGTGACTGTTGCCTAGTCGCCAGCCTGGTGCTGGTCTCTCCTAGTCAAGTGCCTCATACAATCTTCCATGCGCTATTGCGCACCTACCTGTCCCATTGGGAGGCCAGGGACTTATAACCAATAAAATATAAGTGTAATACTCTGCCACTCCTAATTATCTTTGCACAATGCAGTTGGGCTTCATTTCTTGAGCTGAGATAGGTCTGTGCTTGTAGAGGAAGTCCAATTGCGTGTTCTAACTTCTGGGGGAGATCCCAGCTTATTCAGGAAGGTTAGGCCACAAATGGATCTATATCCAGAACCTTTACAACAGATTTATAAACCTGCTTTGGGGGGGCTTTCTGGGTAAAAACTTAAATAAGTATGTCCTAACAGACTAACAGTTGGAGCTCAGCTGCCTCTGTCCCCTGGGGTAGAATTAGAAAGAAATGGCCCTGCGGAGTTATATATGCCGACATTCTTATGCTATATGGTACCCAGTTATATACATAGCCTGGGTGCAGGAACCCCTCCAGAGGCTCAGACAGAACTCTTGGCCTCCCTCATAGGTGGCGCTGCACAGGAGCGTTGCTAGGGGGGGGCTAAGGGGGCTATAGCCCCTGATCTTTTGGTTGTAGCCCCGGATAGAATCTCAGGAGCTACAGCCAAAAAACTAGCTAGCCCCCAGTTTCAAAAGTTCCGACATCAGCGTAGCCCCGGGTCTTTTCCAGACCTAGCAACTCCCCTGGCGCTGCAGCGTGGATCCGGCTGTGCGCCGGAGTTGTGAGTAGCAATGTTTGGGAGACTCCCCCTCCTATAGCTGCGAGAAGCCAGGGCTTTCGGTAAACATGGAGGCATTCTGTTGCAAGCGGGGCAAGCGCCTTTACCTCCATTCGGGAACCTGCAGGAACTGTGTGTCCTGCCAATCAATCCCCCCCCCGCCCCTCCTGCTTCCTCTTAGATCTTATGCATCTCCTGTTACAGTGATCATACTATGAGATGGCCACTGCAACCACCATTACGAACACAGCTGCATGTGCCGATGGGAACGGCATCAGGCATGGCTCTGCCAGACCCAGGGAGGCACACTGAACCTCTTGCTTCCAGGATCCTGTCAGGAGGGCATTTCTTACACGCAACAAACCATTGAGTTTCACAAGATCTACACATGCACTCTGCAGTAATCCATGCAGTGTGTGTGTGTGTTTACTTCTGGAACGCGCTACCTTTGGTGAGGACGGATTCAAAAAGCGTGCACTGTGTTGTGTAGCTGTTTGTCCAGTTCATGTCTGATGCGCTCTACAATTTATATGACAACAGTTGTGGCTGTCGGTTGCTGTGCTAACGATTAGCCAAAACTAATACGTCGGAGGAAAATGAAAACACTATTCTCTAAAGAAATGAGGCTAAGCACACCAATGTGAAGATACTGGCCAATTGAACCCCAGCACACGTCTCTGTCTTCAAGCACTCTCAATCCGGAAGTACTGAGCCCCTCCCCTACATCTCCTACTCCCATCTTTTCCTTCCCATGAGGGAAACAGTGATAAAGTGGTATCTACTTTGGCATTTAAATGTCCTCTGCAATTTCCCAGGCCTATGATAGCATTTCATCCCAGAGAAAAAGCGGGAACGCGAATGAGTCCCACTGCGACCCGGAAGGACTCAGGACTTTAAGAAGAGGGCTTGTTACTGAAAATGTAAAAAGGCGCCAGGCGCCGGCAGCGAGACAGATTAAAGGCAAATGAGGGCTGATCCAAGCCTGCTATCACTTACGATATCACCCGCATGAAAGAGGAGGAAATGATGGCGAATCAGAAAGCCGACAGAGCAAACATGAAAACAGCGTTTGAAGGCCTCAGAAGCTCGTGTTGGCAGCCCTCGCACCTGTCAAATGAAAAGGGGGTGCGCTTCCCCTCCAGCGGGTGCACTGTCTGCCAAGGGACTACACATATTCAGGGGCATGGGTTGCTCGTTAACCCTCGCAACGCCGGAAGAAGTACAGTGTGGTGCTGACCCCTTAAGGGATGCGCAAGCGGTTGCATGACGTTGCACGTAGCCGCGTGCATTATAAATAAAGGGGGCATTCCCGGCCGCAATAGTGCGACCGAGGAGCCTGAGCTGAATAGACTGTGTGCCTGAGTCTATTGTAGGGTCTCACGGTACTGCCTAATGGGTCACAGAGGGACCCCTAACAGTTACAACGATGTCGCTGCATTGCCCGGGCCCGGCGGGGAAGAGTTCTTCAATTTTTGATGCAGAGTGGATCAAGTTGTGAACTCGTTCCATGCTGAGGGCTGAGTGAACGCCACGCGGCAAGCAGCCATTTTGAATTCCTGGCAGGGGATACTCACAGGGCTCCGGTAGGACTCGTGCAGGGCATCCATGCCTAATTTTTTGAAATATTGATAGCGGGCAGCTATACCTGCCCACACATGCCAGAGTTTTGAATTTTCTTACATTTTTGGGTGAGATACGTCGAGTGAAGGCAAGGAAAGGGTGAAAATATGCTTGGGCCTGCTTAACCCCTACACCTCCCTGGCTCAATTTTTGGGACATTCATGCTGGATTACAGTTGCTCCAAGACATCCTGCAGCTGAGGATCTCCATCTTCATTGTCACCTTCATCATCATGCCCAACTGCTGTGTGTAAGGGCACAAGTTGGACTGGCAACATTCTGTGGCCTGCTGTCTCTGCTACTCACCCTCATCATCATCATCATCATCAGGTTTGGACAAGTGATTCTTGTGTGTTTCTGGACTGGTGCACTCCACGGCCCCCATTGGGTCTGTGCTGGTTGGGTGAGTTGCGGCCCCTATTTCACTGTGGGGGTGCCTGTGCGTTCTAAGCCATGAGTGCACCTGGTAACCAGGACGGTGGGCAGCCTGCGGACCAACAGCAGCCTCAAGTCCAGCCTCAGCCTGTGGCACAACCAGTCGTGCAGCTGGTTCCCCAAGCCATGGCGCAAATGCAGGCCCCTGCGGCGCTACAGCCTATTCCAGAATTTGACGTCTCAGGCCCCCCATCCAGCATGGGGACCAGGTGGAAACGGTAGGTGGACCGTTTGGCCATGTACTTCAGGGCCACCATGGAGACAAATGAGGACAGTAAGCTGGCGACCCTACTGTATGCTGCTAGGCCTGCAGTGCAGGAAATTTTTGAGTCACTTCAGACCACTGATGCATTATATGGGGCTGCCAAGACGGCCCGCCACAACCATTTCCGGCCACTCGCCAATGCTGATTATGAGAGGTTCGTCATGCTGTCAGCCCGACAGAAGGAAGACGAGACACTGGACACTTTTTATGGCCGTCTCAGACGCCTCTCCTTGGCATGTGCCTGGGGTGACTCGGAGGACATGATCAGAACTATGCTAATACACGCCTGTTCGTCAGGAAAACTGAGGCGACAGGTGCTGAGGGAATCAGGCACTACACTTGCCCGCATACTTGAACTTGGGCGCTGCCACGAGGTGTTGGAGGTCAGGGTATCCAGGATGGAAGCTGGGGCACATCGGTGATGACGGAAGAGGTATGTGCCATGTGGCGGGGTGGCAGAGGTGTCAGGAGGCAATGTACCAGTGTCCACGACAGGGGCGGGAGAGCTGGTGAATCGTGCCAGAAGTGTGGCTATGACCTCCCCCAACCCGCGGAATGCCCTGCAGCGGGAAGGACTTGCGGGAGGTGTGGACTTGCAGATCAGTACTCTCGTGTGTGCAGGGCGGCCATGCCTGTGATGGTGCCCGGGAGCCCAGTTCGGTCGGGGTTCCTGTGCCAAAATTGCCCTCCCAACGTGGCACAGGTCGACCAAGGAGAAGATGGTGCCCCAGCAGAGGAGGAAGAGGAAGAAGAGGAACAGAATATCTTCTTCGTGTCCAGTGTGGGGGCCCTAAAATCAAAGAGCAGACGCCAACCAAGATGTGTGGTAGCAGTGAACAAGTCGCCCATCCTGGTGCTCGTAGACACAGGGGCGTCGGTCAACGTGATGGCCCGTGAACACTACGATGCAATGCACACACCACTGAAGCTGGTTAGTCCGAAGGCACGTATCTTCACCTTCGGAGGGTCGGAACCAATTCCATTGGACAGCGCATTTGTGGCAAATGTGAAGCATGACGGATCAAAGATCACATCCTGATTCTATGTCACACCGGTGAGCACGAATACCCTCCTGAGCTGTGCCACGACGGAGACCTTAGGCATTTTGAGTTTTGCCTACTCTGTATATCTCGAGGACATACATGACCTGCTGGACAAGTACTCCGCCTTATTTCAAGGAATTGTTCAGATGGCCGGTGACCCAGTGAAGCTGCACATTGATGAGTCTGTGCAGCCCACAGCCCTGAAACACCAGAGGGTGCCGTTCCATCTCCTGGAGCAGGTAGACAAGGAGCTGGACAATCTAGTAAACCTACACATTATTGAGAAGGTCGAGGGTCCCACACCATGGCTATCACCGATAGTGGTGGCGAGGAAACCGAAGCAACCTGACGCTGTCCGGATATGTGTCTACATGAGGCTACAGAACAAGGCCATCAAAAGGGAAAGGTGTTTGACCCCAACCATCGACTACATCATCGCGGAGGTACAAGTGGCTCGTTTCTTCTCAAAGTTGGACCTTCGAGCCGGCTACCACCAGGTCGTCCTGCACCCAGAGTCAAGGTATATCACAACCTTCACAACTCACCGAGGCCTCTATAGGTACAAGGGACTCAGTTTTGGCGTGTCATCGGCAGCAGAGGTGTTTCAAAACATCATCAGAGGTGCCCTCACTGACCTGGATGGAGTCTCAAATATTAGTGACGACATTCTGGTGTTTGCCAAGACTGAGGTGGACCATTTACGCAAGCTGGCAGGACTTTTGAGAGGCTGCAGTCGCTAGGCCTCACCCTCCACTGGGACAGTGTGAGTTTCTACGACCGACCATCAAATTATTTGGATTTGTGTTCAAGGAAGGGGGTGTGTCGCTAGATCCGAGAAAAGTGAAAGACATCAAAGAGGCCCGCCGCCTGAGTCTGTGTCGGATGTGCAGAGTTCTTGGTATGGTGACATACTGTGATCAGTTCACCCAGAAGCTAGCGTCCAGGTTGGATCCAGGTCGGAGCCCCTGAGGGCCCTTACAAAAAAATAAACAACGTGGCACTGGGGCCCTCTTGAACAGGCTGCGTTCGAGGACATCAAGAATGCTCTCGCGGCCGAAGACACCATGGCGTTCTTCGACCACACTCTCCCCTCAGAGATCATCGTTGACGCCAGCCCATTCGGCCTGGGGGCCGTATTGATACAAATTGGCCAGGATGGTGGCGTCCGCCCCGTAGCATATGCCAGCAAGGCGTTGTCTGACACCGAGCAGTGCTATTCCCAGATCGAACGGGAGGCTCTAGCAGTACTGTGGGGGTGCAGCCATTTCAGACTCTACGTCCTAGGCTGGCCAGTAACGGTTGTGACAGACCACACGCCCCTGCTGCCCATACTGGCGGGGTCCTCGTCCAAGCCACCGGCGAGGATTGAACGGTGGTTGCTCGCTCTCCTCGAGTACGGCGTCACCCTAGTGTACAGGCCTGGCGTGAACAATGTGGCAGATTACTTGTCCAGGCATCCGGGCGATGACGTCAACGAGGACCCGGACGCATGTGCTGCGGAGGCAGATGACCATGTTCGGATGGTGGTGGAAGCGGCCACCCCGAATGCCATGCTCCTAGAGGACCTGGAGGCGGCAGCAGCCCAGGACGAGTGCTTTCAGATCCTGAAGACCGCAATGCAGCACAGATCATGGAAGACCGTGCTTGAGTCAATGGCCGGTCGCATTCAAGAAGCCAAGTTGGGGCTTGAACAATTGTGGAAAGTAAGAGAGGAACTATCGTTCTCGGTGACGGGCCTCCTGTTAAGGGGTGACCGGATAGTCGTGCCACAAGCCAAGATCAAAGATGTGATAAGTCTGGCCCACCACGGGCACCAAGGGGCCGCGAAGACCAAGGTCCGACTACGCCTCAAAGTGTGGTTCCCTGAGTTGTTATGGAGGGTCAACGACTTTGTAGCCGCATGTGTCTCGTGTCAGGCGGCGTCCCCGATACAACGAGAGCAAGCGATTGAAACCATTCCCCGGGGGACGCAGCCTTGGTAGGTGGTGCATGCAGACTTTGGGTCCACCACGCTAGGCACTCACTTCCTGGTGGTGGCGGACGAGTACTCCCGCTACCAGGAGGTAGAGTTCGTCGACTCCGTGGCTTTTGAACACGTGGTGGTCACCATCGAGAAAGTCTTTGCTTCCCATGGTTTCCCTCACACCCTGTGCTCGGACAATGGGCCGCCGTTTCAGAGTGAGCGCTTCTCAGAACTAATGGAGGGGTATGGGGTTCAACATCGAAAGATCACCCCGCTCTGGTCCAGAGCCAACGGTGAGGCGGAAAGGCTGATGAAAACTTTGAATAAGACATTTCGGATAGCGCAAGGCCAGGGCCACTGCCTGCAGAGAGAGCTATATCAATTCCCGCAAGTCTTCTGCACCACTCCCCACGCCTCTACAGGGGTGGCCCCGGCTGAGGCCCTGTTTAAACGGTGCCCTCGAGGGCTGCTGCCCGATGTGGGGGAGAAGGAGCCCAGAGTGATCAATGACCAGCAGGAGGATCTGGATCGCAGGCTGCGGACGGAGCAGGAAAATGGGAGGGGAGGACTCCGCCCGCAACGCCTAGTTGCTGGAGATGAGGTGCTTATAAGGAATAGACACCCTCACGGGAAGCTCTGCCTCCCCTACGCACCCAAACCACTAGATGTGGTGGCTGTCTGGGGGTCAATGGTGACGGCCTCAGACGGGAGGTCAGCCATTAACCGGAACGTACGTTTCTTCAAGAAACTAGGGGACTCAAGAACGAAACCCCCTCACGAACCAGACAGTATGGAAGTGCCCGACGAGGGTGGAGGTGCAGCCCCCCTGCCCGCATCCCCAGCGCGGGGGTTGCCACCGGATGGACTGCCCGTGCCGGAGGTAAGCGGGAAGTACCCCCAGAGGGCTAGGCGAGGGAAACCTGCTTACCTCAACGATTACGTGCTGGGACAAGTTTCCTGAACGGCCCGTGGACCGTGTGTAGCAGTCACAGGGATCCAGGGTGGTTGTGAATAAAGGGGAGCCGTGGGGCATTGTTGGTAAATGCACTGTTTGCTGTTGTTGTTGTTTGGAACTGTTGATACACATTTGCTTGTCCTCATGGAAAAGGAGGAGTGTGGTGCTGCCCCCTTAAGGGACACGCATGCAGCATCGTGACGTTGCACGCCGCCGCGTGCATTATAAATAAAGGGGTGTTCCCGGCCGCGATAGTGCGATCGGGGAGCCCGAGCTGAACAGTGTGTCTGAGTCTGTGGGGTTGGGGGCTCACGGGAACTGCCTAATGAGTCACAGAGGGACCACCAACATACAGTGTGCAGTCAGAACAGGAAAGGTACTCTGAGAGTTGAGGCCTTCAACATGGGTCAAGTTTTTCCACAGTGTCTTGCACTCCAAGCAAAGAAACCTTAGTAGCCTTAATAGCCTTTCTGTTATCAACTTGCAGAAGCTGTTGCCTTTTAACCAACTTGCGGTATGTGGGCAGCTACACATTCTCTTCCGGTGCAGGCTTGCCTTTGGACACCACGTCCCTAACTCTCCCACTCGCACTACATGAAGACCATGATAACGTAGCATCACAACCTGCCAAACAAAATCTCTCCCCTGCACTAGCAGTAGAACAATAGGGGCGGGGGGCGTCACACTGGATGGCTGGCTCATGCGCCTGTGCCATGAAACAACAAATGGCGATGCAGATAACCAACAAAAAGGATTTCCATCCACCCAGCATTACCCTGAAACAATTACATGAGTATATGAAGTTTTCCCATTTTGACAACCACCAAAGACTTCGGCAAGACTATTTACAATGTCTTCTCAAGATCAGGCTCCAAAGCGGCCCCACGACATCAGCAGCCTTCAGCAAGTACCACTTTGCGATCGACAAGGACGGCAAGTCATTGGAGGATTGCACTGGACAGTGAGGATGGACCAATTCAGGAAGTGGTTATAGGCCACCTGCAAGCGAGGCCAAGTACTGAAGCATTCCAAGCTACTTCATCCGGTAGGTGAAGTTGTGCCCGTTTTTGCCTCGATTGAACACCGGGAGTGAAGAAGATGATACTGCAGTGAACAGAGCTCTTCCTGCTCTCTACCACCCGGATATGTATGTATGTATGTATGTATTTTAGTTTGTATAGCGCCGGTAGCCCGTAGGCATCAGGGCGCTTGCACTTACAATACTACAACAACACCAGACAGACATAAAATAACAGACACTGGGCCTGTCCGAGACCCCGAAATAATACTTTCCCCAGGCTCTTCATCTGAAGAGGTATGTCTTCAGGTGCTTCCTGAAGGTAAGGTGGTTTATCTCTGACCTCAACCCTTCGGGCAAACTGTTCCATAATTTGGGGGCCATCACCAAGAATGATCTGCCCAAACCAGATTTCAGCTTGAAATTGGGGACTGACAATCTGATATCCAGCTGTTTTTTAAGAGATCCAACTGTATCCAGTACAGTATTGCTTGGCAGCATTCTTGCGAAGGCGAGACACCTAGCGGAGACTTGCGAGCTAAAAATCAAGGAGGATAAAATGCACACACCACTTATCTAAGGATGCATGTCAACCCTTTCCTGGAAAATACATCCACAGAGACCCCTGGCTCTAACTGGTCTACAGAAGACATGCAAGTATGAGTGAGGCCCCCCCCTACAACATCTACCATGTAGATGGTGTGTGACCAACCAAAGACTGTAGATAAGAACGCCCTGACAAGACATGACAAAAAGATCCTCAATATGGCTGGAAATCTGAAACCAGCAAGTGAACTCTGTGTCCTGAATCCTTGCAGACACCTGGATCAGGTGTGCTATGCCACACCTGATAGCCGGATTCTCTGCATGACATTGAGTCCGCTGCTGATGCAGAACATGCAGCCATGCCTTCACAGTCTACAGGTCCTCAGGCAAAGCCCTGAGGACCTCTGCAGGTCATGTTCTATCAGCTGGGTCCAAATTGATGAGAAGGCCGTGGACCAAGAAGACGTCAAGGATGCATCCAGCGGTAAAGAGGTATTCTATGTCTACAGAATCGACAATGCAGAAAACAAGGGCAGGCATGCACCTACCAAGTACAGCATCCTCATTTAAAACATATTAATGCCAGCCCCCAAGTCTAGGGGCACATACCTCAACGGGCAACCTGAAAAGCAGCTCCAGCTACTGATCCCAGTCCAACCCACCAAAGTCAAGATATTCACATTTGGCTGCACTACGCCCATTCTGCTACTAAGCCCTTTGCCCCGTGCACTTTGGCACAAAGAAAAACAAACGGAAGAGAGGGAGTTTGTAACCAAGACTGAGTCAGACTTGCCGCTAATCTGCAAGGCATCAGACCATCTTGCACTCTTTAAGTTCAGTTTAAATACCCATCCCTATGGCTTGGATGCCCCGCTCAATGAGTTTCAAGGCACGCTCACTGGCATCGCCTGCATGACGTACACATTCATTGAGCCCTACTTCGACAAGTCATTTCAAACCATGACCACTAGACATCAGAGAGAACCCCTTCACATGAGAGCCAAGGTGGTGGACAAGCTGGTGGGCCCTGGAGAAGCCTTGCCTCATTGAGAAAGCACAAAGCCCCAGACCAGTGTCACCGATCGTGGTCGCACAGAAAACCAAGGAACCAGGACACCATTGCATTTGTGTAGGCATGCGCCTGTCATTGCAGGCAATTCCACAGAGAAATCCACATCATTTCCACAATAGATGACCTCATGGAGGAAAACACAGGCGCCACCGTATTCTCCAAGGTAGAAATTGCAGGAAGCAACCAGATCAAGCAGGCCAAAGAACTGCACCTGATAAGGAGGTTTTCCATTTATGTGGTGCTTTGTACATGCTACTACCCGAGCTTCGGCATATCTTCCGCAGCAGAAGTGTTCCAGGATAAAATATGTTGCACTCATGGAGGCTTGAAGGAAAACAAATAACACCCTCATGCTTCTGAACCAAAGATGAACACCTTCTTATGCTGATAGAAATGCTGCGATGGTTAAAGTGAGTTCTTCCAAGATCAACTTGAGTTGTTCAGCTTTGCATTGAGCCGTAAAGACATCACAGTGTATCCCCAAAAGGTGGCAGACATTAAAGAGGCCCCATCACTGCAGTCTGTACCAGAGGTACTTAGCTTCCTCTGACATGGCCAACTACTGCAGGTGATTTACTATAAAACTAGCAATGCCACTGAACTGCTTTGGTACCTCCCCAAAGCCACCATAGAGTGGGGATCTGTCAGGCACCAACAAGAAGACTTTCAGAGAACCAAAATCCTCCTCTAATACCTAACCGGATACTCCCAGTTTGAGAGAAAGAACCAATCTCAGTGCTATTGGGATCAAAGCCTTCCATTGATACTTCTACTGGCAGAGATTCTAAATAAATAAAACGCTGGTCCCCATACTTTGGGACAGAGCTCCTTAGCTGCCAG
The DNA here is from genome assembly GCF_040938575.1 of Ambystoma mexicanum. Lineage (NCBI taxonomy): Eukaryota > Metazoa > Chordata > Amphibia > Caudata > Ambystomatidae > Ambystoma > Ambystoma mexicanum. The sequence continues at coordinate 1,608,976,602 of NC_090932.1, forward strand.
CCAGTATTTAGAAGCTGATGCTTCGCCTCCAAGGCTACAACTTTGTACTAGAATATTGCCATGTGCAGATAAAAAAGAGGATTTCATTTCCAACCACACAGACACACAACATCCTAAGACAGTTATCTTCAACATGTGGCTCTCCAGGTGTTTTGGACTATGACTCTCAAGATCCCTCAACATTGAATGTGTTTGCTTTTGTAGTACAAAACATCTGAAGAGCCAAAGGCACGCACCTCTGTCGTAAGAGGTTCAAAAGGCAGAAGACACCGAGGTGGACCTGCTCATGAGGAGGATAGCTCAGGGAGCAACACGCTCGCCTTGGAAACAAGACAACGTAGAGCAACACAGGCTCGATCCTGCGCTTAGAAACCTCTGGCTATTAAGCGCATTATAAATAACCAATTACAAATCATAACCCAAGAAGGAAGGGTCCGTGCATCAGCGGCATCATCGAGCTCTGCTTTTCACCTGGCATAGAGTCCATGGCCGGGCTTACTAAAGCGCCAGTAGATTCTGTGCTTTCCAGGGGGTTTCCCTTTAGAGTGGGATTTCTGTTCAGACACTTGAGAGTTGGACAATTCCTCTGTCCTAAACAGAGTTCTGCCTGGTCGGGTCGACCCCACGCAAGCTACTTGTGCAGCCAAGGCCGTTCCCACAAAGTAGATGCCACAGCACTTTCAAGGGGTCAGGTTGCTGGGCTGTAGGTGCACTTTGCCCTCTAAAAAGGGCTTCCTGTAGCATCTCTGCTGCAGTCTTGTACTCCTCAAAAAGTTGTCCCTTCTGGGCTTGTGATTGGCAGATCACAGCCCATGCTAAGCCTTGGGTCTAAAGATACTGCCAGTGGAAATCAAATAATTCTCCACTAAACATTTGTGGAAATATTGCCCTGAAAACTTGCAATTTTTCCACCTAACTGGATTGCCACTATGGCAATAGGAAAACGTTGGAGCAGCCTGTAAAACATCCTAGTTGGCATTAAGGGACCCTGTAATAGGTTGCTCTTTTGGAGCAGTGTCAGGTCACAATTTCATTAGCACCCGCTGTGCTCCCACTATAGAGTTTCTCTGTCCATTAATTCACAGCTTAATCTCCGAGAAGACCTATTGGTACAGTTCTGAGCTATCCATGGAAACTAGGATGAACACTGAAAGGGTGGCTTTGAGGTCTTTGATTGTTTGGACGTCTAGGCTGGAAGTCTGTACCGCAAACGTTATGTTATGTTATGAAAACGTGTTAAAGCGCACGTACACCCGAAGGCATCTTGGCGCTGGCTACTGAAGAGGAGTCAAAGTCCAGAGCGGCCGACAACACCATAAGAGTGAGATGGCCTAAAACAGAATGGTTTTTAACAACCGGCGGAAAGTAAGGTCGTATTCAGTTGCACGGAGAGCAGTAGGCAACTTGTTCCAAGCTATAGCAGCCGCCACCGAAAAGTCACGGCCTCCCATGCATGACAGACGATAGCGGGGGCAGTGAGAAGACACGCAGACTGAGAACGCAGTAGACGGGAAGGAGTGTAATGAACAAACTTTGCCTGGAGATACCTAGCACCCAGGCCATAAAAGGCACGATGCACCAGACACAATGATTTAAACAGGATCCAGCTGGCCACAGGAAGTCAGTGTAGTGTCTTGAGCAGAGGGGAAATATGAGATCCAAATGTAGGGCGGAGTATAGACCGAACAGCAGCATTTTGCAGCAGTTGAAGCCTTTGGATCAGGTCGCGGGGCTGGGCCAAATAGAGAGAGTTGCAGTAGTCGAGAGTGCTGAGAACCAAGGCTGTCACTACCGGGGCCTGGCATTCAGCAGGAATAAAGGGCAAGACTTTCCGCAGAATGCAGAGTTTAAAGTGCCCAATACTACGTACACTAGCCACCTGATTGTCAAGGGACAGAGAGGCAGAGATTTTGACACCGAGATTACAAACCGATTGCACCGGAAGAGGGCCAAGGCTCGATGGCAAGAATTGCGAGGTCCAAAAGAGGAGGGGGGACGAAGTACCCACAACCAGGACCTCGGTCTTACTGCCGTTTAATTTAAGCCAATTAGTCATCATCCAGTGCCCCAAATCCTCCAAGCAGTTCCTGAGTCGTGCAGCAGTCTCAGCTTGAGTAAGATCGAGGCGGACGAGAATCTGTGTGTCATCCGCTTAAGAGTAGTAGCGGAAACCATGTGAGGGGATAAGAAGCAGAAGAGATCTAATGTAAATATTAAAAAGGATAGGAGAGAGTGCAGAGCCCTGAGGAACGCCACAGAGAAGTGTAGCCAACTTAGATCGAAATGGGGGAAGAGAAATAGACTGAGAGCGATCAGACAGAAACGATGTGAACCAATCAAGGACCCGGCAGAAAGACCAGCATTGGAAAGACGAGAGAGCAAGATGGAATGATCGACAGTGTCGAAAGCAGCCGATAAATCTAAAAGTAGGACTGCTCCGACACCACCCTTGTCCACCAAACATACCAGGTCGTCAAGTACCAAGTTCAAGACAGATTCAGTGCCCCTGCCGGGGCGGAAACCAGACTGAAAAGGATCAAAGAAATGGGAGGACTCAAGAAAGTTAGAGAGAAGAGGGGAAACCAATGCCTCCATCAAATTCATGAGAAAAGGAAGAAGTGAAATAGGACGATAATTGGACAGAACATCAGGATCAAGAGACGGCTTCTTAAGAAGAGGGAAAACCAGGGCGTGCTTAAGGGAAGGAGGAATAAGCCCTGTGGAGAAGGAAGTATTAACAGCAGTAGTGATATGTTCAATTAGGTCAGCAGATACCTCCTTTAAAAGAGTAAGAGGTATAGCATCATTAGGAGATGCAGACTTTATTCTAGAAATGGCTGACAATACGTCAGAATTAGAGAACTGCGGAAACGAAGACCAGGAAGCAGTTGGAGAGGGGTAAGGAGTGACCATTTTAGGGGCTGTGAGCGACGGCAAACCAGCCTTTATGTGGTCGCGAATGGTAGAGATTTTTTCAAGAAAGAAATCCGAAAGAGAGTCGCACAGGCCTTGCGAAGGAGGGACCGAGGCCTTCCCATTCTCAGGGGAAGAAAGAGATTGGACAAGATCAAAGAGGGCCTTAGGTTTATTAAGAGCTGATTGAACTTTCTGGCTATAATAGAGCTTCTTAGCAGTAGTCATAGCCTTATGATAGGCCAAGAGAGAGCAGCGAAATAGGTTCTTAGCGGAGAGAGAGTAATCTAGCCGCCATTTTCTCTCTGCCTGGTGACAGAGCAATTTTAGTGCTGAAAGATAAGCAGTAAACCAAGGTTCAGGGGTACGGGTTTTGGGTTTACATAGTTTAATAGGGGCTAACAAGTCAGCCGAGGCTAAGAAGGCGGCTTCAAGCTTAAGTAGAGAACAGTCCACAGCTTTGCCAGAATTAGCAAGCAGAGCAGAGGTCAAATCGAGGCTGGATACTCTCAACCAGCTGTTAAAAACGGAGGGTTTGACAGAACGGGGAGGGGGAGCCTGAAGAAGATAAGTAAATGCTATCAAAAAGTGGTCGGACCAGACCATGGGAATGACAGAAATAGAAGACAGAGCAGCTATGGGGGCAAAAACTAAGTCAAGGGTGTTACCCCGAATATGGGTAGGTTCAGAGATCAACTGGAGAAGACCCATGTCTTGCATAGAGGCTATGAAATTGGTAACCGGACACATAGAGGCAGTGTTCAAGGGGAGATTAAAATCTCCAGCAATAAGGAGACCAGGATATTTGACTTGAAGCTCAAGCACAAGATTCGGAAATTTTTCGCAAAATTGGGCATCATACCCAGGTGGGCGGTAGACCAGCAGGATAAACAGAGTGCACACAGGAGAAACCAGAATGCGACATAGACAGCATTCCATTTTTAGATTGTGATCGGGAATAGAATAGGAAGCTTTGAATTTAGTTTTAAAAATAAGGGCTATTCCACCACCAGGGTGAGCCGAGGGACGGTCAACATGTATAATATCATATTCAAAGGGAAGGACCTGAACAATAGCAGGGCCAGAAGACTCCGTAAACCATGTTTCAGTTAATAGCAGTAAGTCAAATTGGTTGTTAGAAAGAAGATCATGGCATTCCAGTGCATGAGCCAGCAGCCAGCGAATATTGAGCAGGGCACAGCGAATTGCCGGCGTAGAGATGTTTTTAGAGATGGTAGATGAAGCCTTAAAGCCCATAGGCCAAAGAGTCTTTGTGGGGGCAAGAGCGATCAGCAAATTACGATCATAAGGGAGAGGACACAGAGCTACATGGGCAGAGGGGTCCTGAGTGTCCTGTGATGTCTTGGCCTTACCACTGGGTCTTTCCTTTAATGTGTGATATCCTTACAGTCCCAACACCCTTTAGGGCATCAGTAACCATTGGTCCTGTCTTCCCACTCTCAGGGGTTTTTCTACCCTTTTAAGATCCATGCTTTGGTGACTTACCCCCCCCCCCCTTAAATTTGTGGGGCCCGCTGAGCAGAATGTTTATGGCTAAACAGTTTGTGATTATCCTGTTCCTGAGGATGACAGTGCCTTTTCCAGGCAGTAATCTACAAATCTAACAGCTTGGGTCGACCGCCCTAGAGCCAATAAGATGCTGACGGAAATCCTTGGTGCAAGAGTCAAAGATGTGTTCTAACTTGATGAGGTTATAGCGACCACCTTGCTCCCATGAATCCTTCCATTCAAATTCCTCATGACACCATTTTATTTCAGACAAGAATCCTAGCGATTGCTCACATACTCTCTGAGTTTTCACAACCCTTTTTGCACTAGTGCCTCTCTCACGCTGCTATATTTCTTTGGCTCCCGCTCACTCAACTCCAGAATCGTTTCACTTCCACTATGAAGTAAGCAAATGAGTAAGCAGACACCTTTGTCCTTCTTGTCCACCTCCACATTGGACATGCAAAATCATAGGCTAACCAGGATTACATATCAGTAGACACCAGATACACTGCAACCAAATCTTCCAGGAAATGGGGATCGAAAGGGGGGCTCTGCTCCAATAGCTGTCCTGTGCAGCCCGGGTGGTTTGCTTGTGCTCTGTTGAGAGTGAGTTTCTTTATCTAAGGAGTTTGGTCTTTCTCCTTAGCGACCTGATCGGATTGCCATGCTCCTTTGTGAATTAGGTATTTGATTTTGATGCACTTGTATAGCGCACTTAAAAAACTAAATCGTATCTGGCCGCAGGATGGGAAGAGTCGAAAACAAAACCAGTGCTACCAGGAATGAATCACATCCCTATGCCAGTCTCAACATTGAGTTCTCGACAAGTATTACTTAAATCTGTAGCTTTTTAGTCCCTTTTTCAAATTGAAGGAGAGATTTTTTTGGTCCATATACCCCAAATCTGTGATTCCAACTGGACACACAACTGGAAGGCGGGATATCTGGCAGCAATTTGACACTTCTCCGCTGCCAACGTGTTTGTTGATAGCTCGATATTGGTTTAGATAAGTATGATGGATCCAGATTATTTGCACATTTAAAAATCAAGCACAGGACTTTGAAATCCATTCTGTCCTTTACGGTCAGCCAATGTAAAGATTGTCCTAGGTGAGAGATTGGTGAAGATTTCCGTACTCTATAAGTCTCACAGCCGCATTTTGTGCCTTTTGAAGGCAGAGGAGTTGTGTGAGTGGGATACCTGCAAGCAGACCATTGCAATAATCAAGTTGTAAGTTCACCAGCTCTCTGGCCATGGCTGGATGGTCAGCAGCCGGAACAAATGGGAGAGCTTGTCGCAGGAGGAACAAGGTACCAAAAACGGATTGTACCTTAACGCTAACCTGGGCTTCTCGCCCCAGATTTTCCTGCCAACTGCACCTCAATTTTTTAAATTTTAGCAGCAAACAGTAGGTCAGAGCCCATGATGCAGGGAGATTGTAGATGTCTGCTCTGATCGAAAAGATGTTTGTGTCTGAACAGAGCTACATCTGTTTTGCTGGCATTCAGTTGGAGCCAGTTGGATGACATCCAACCCCTGGCTTCCTCCAGACATCGTTAAACCCTCTAAACGGCCTCATCCACCTTCCCTATTTTGATGAACACATGGGTGTCATCCACATAGGAGTGGAAGTTGACCTCATACCTCCTTAATATAACCACTAGCGGGCGTAGACATAAATTAAAGAGAAGGGGGATAAGGAAGATCCCTGAGGAACTCCACAATTCTGTATAATGGGATCGGACGTAAACCCTCCCAATCTTACCTTTTGCTGCTGCTCTGAAAGGAAAGAGTCAAACCATTTGATGGCTTGGTCGGTCGGAGATGTTTCCGGTCTCTGTGAGGCAAATAAGCAGGATCTGGTGATCGAAACATATCAAACACTGCAGAGAGATCCAACATGACCAAAAGGGATAGTTCCCCCTGATCAGCCTCCTCAAGGAGGTTATTCCACAGCCACTAACGCTGTCTTGTACCACACCCACCCGGTATCAGGTGGCAGGAGCAATCTGAGATACTCAGGTCATTTCCTGATTTGCTCGAGTGCAAATCTTTGTGAATCCGGCCTATGTGTTTTATTCTCAAAATATCTTTGGCAAAAATATTTTTTTGTTATTATTAGTGTGTGCCTCAGACCCCACACCCGTTCTTGGACTTCTTCTTCTCCCATCACCCATCAATATTTAACCCTGTACTATCTCTTGATTTTTCATTTATTAATTTTTTTCTCATCCCACTTTAAATTTAGTCTTTGCATTGCACATTGTTGTTTAAAGGGATTTTTGTTCCTTTTCAGACTCCCCCATCAATTATTAGACATAATGTTGGTTTGTTATGCCACGCTACATTATGCCTTGTGAAGTCCTTTGTCACTATGCCATTTTGCTTTGTGCAAGCCCTCGTAACTTTTGCAGACAAAGGAACCAAAGTATATCCTGTTGCCCTAAGCAGACAATAAAGGGGGCACCACCAACTGGAGAACAATCCACTGGCCCCTCCTCGCCAACTCTATGCAAATGAACCCATTGGTCAATAAAACAATCAGGGCCACATCAATAAGAAGTTAGGACGTTCTAATTGGACCCCATCCACCAGGCTGACAATAATTTTGAAACAGCATGAATGTGCCAAGTAGCACTCCACAAAACACCCAAATAAATCAGTAATACCCAAAATGCATCCTTTTGTCATTCAAAGGGCCTTAACACCAAACGTAGACCTGCAAAGTTAACCTGGCAAGTGGATTATATACCTCTGTTAGAATCAAGGTCACCCTAGTGCTCTCTTTTAACACAATAAGGAAGAGTGGAACACAAGTCTGGATTCTGTAGGTAACTCCCAGAAGATCCCAGCCATTGCCCAAAAGGGCTCCAGCCTCCAACAGCACTTTAGCCATCGCCAAAAGGTGCATGGCTCCAGAACCTCCAGGTAACCTGCCCAAGACCTATGCACCCAGAGGAACAACATTGAGAATCCTACCATCATTTAGGAGTAACTGTCGTCCCAACCTACCTTCCTGTCTGGAGCACCTGGGTGTTTGTGACATAGGGAACGAGCACACTCTTCTCTCCTCTCTCTTGTGCATTGTGTCAACACATCCACACTAACACTGAAAACCAGATGTCGCAGAGGCCTCCAAACCTAATCACCTTTCAGCCAAAGACCTACTCGCCCCCACGAGCGGTGTCTTTCCAGAGGCTAACCGTCCCCTGATGAAGCAACCTCTCACCCTGTGACAGTCGTCAACACCAAGTGGTCATGGAGATGTTGCCCCTTGTACCTTGCAAATAACACTCAACATAACAAAACACCCAAATAAACCTAAAGAAATCTACACCCTTCTCTGGGTAGTCAAGTGTCTAGACAGCTATTCTCCAACAACTGACAATGGGGTCCATGTTCCAAGTACCATACTGAACCCAACACCCCAACCACCTTGCTGGTCCCATTGCCCCTAGTGTCACACTGAACCCAACACCCCAACCACCTTGCTGGTCCCATTGCCCCAAGTGCCATACTGAACCCAACACCCCAACCACCTTGCTGGTCCCATTGCCCCAAGTGCCATACTGAACCCAACACCCCAACCACCTTGCTGGTCCCATTGCCCCAAGTGCCATACTGAACCCAACACCCCAACCACCTTGCTGGTCCCATGGCCACTAGTGTCACACTGAACCCAAGACCCCAACCACCTTGCTGGTCCCATTGCCCCAAGTGCCATGCTGAACCCAACACCCCAACCACCTTGCTGGTCCCATTGCCCCAAGTGCCATACTGAACCCAACACCTCAACCACCCTGCTGGTCCCTTTACCACAAGTGCCATACTGCACCCAATGTCCCCAAGCACAGTGCTTGCCTCCGCGTCCCAAGGGCCACATTGGAACCTGCAACCACAACCACTATGCTGGTCGTGGAACCCCAAGTTCCATACTGAAAGCAACACCCCAACCACCTTGCTGGTCCCATTGTCACAAGTGCCATACTGAACCCAATGTCCCCAAGCACAGTGCTGACCTCAGCGTCCCAAGGGCCATATTGGAACCTGCAATCCCAATCACTATGCTGGTCCTGGAACCCCAAGTTCCATACTGAACCCAACACCCCAACCACCCTGCTGGTCCCATTACCACAAGTGCCATACTGCACCCAATGTCCCCAAGCACAGTGCTTGCCTCCGCGTCCCAAGGGCCATATTGGAACCTGCAACCCCAACCACTATGCTGGTCGTAGAACCCCAAGTTCCATACTGAAAGCAACACCCCAACCACCTTGCTGGTCCCATTGTCACAAGTGCCATACTGAACCCAATGTCCCCAAGCACAGTGCTGGCCTCAGCGTCCCAAGGGCCATATTGGAACCTGCAATCCCAATCACTATGCTGATCCTGGAACCCCAAGTTCCATACTGAACCCAACACCCCAACCACCCTGCTGGTCCCATTACCACAAGTGCCATACTGCACCCAATGTCCCCAAGCACAGTGCTTGCCTCCGCGTCCCAAGGACCATATTGGAACCTGCAATCCCAACCACTATGCTGGTCCTGGCACCCTAAGTTCCATACTGAACCTAACACACCCTCCTTCCATGCTGGTCCTGATGCCTCATATGCCATTTAGAACCCATCAACCCCAACCACTACACTGGTCCCAATGCTCCTAGTGTCATATTGAACACACTGCACCCAGCCACCACGCTGGCCCTGCTGCCTCAGGAGACCTGTTGGTCCAGACATCCTGGCATGACCTACTGCATCCTTGATGGGGTCAGGGGGAGATATGGGTGATGCTGTGGGAAGGTTTCTTTATCGGGTAAACATCCTCTTTGTTCCATATTTGGCAGGGCATAATAGGCGCAGTGGATAGGCAGACAGGGTTGAGGAAAGTGGGTGGGCTTACTGCCTCAAGTTGCTGACGCGAGCTACCTGTGATGCAGCAAAAGTTTATAAGTAAGAGATCAGCCTTGAAAGCTCCTGTTCACCAACAATTATCTCCTACCAGATCTGGGCTACAATAGTAGATACAAGTGCTTTTTAGTTTGGGCTATTAGGTGGCGCTTGCGACACCTATAAACTGAAACTATTGCATTGGAGTACAGATGGGGAGGATTGACATTTATGGAGGGACGCAGATCTGTAGGTGTTCTTTGGTTATGAGCCCACCCATTGCCCACCCATGGCCATGTTAATCCCTATGGCCATTCCCACCCATTCCTGCCTCTGCCTGCCCAAAACACCTCCTCATCGGAACTCTTTGAGCTTGCTTTAATGAAGCCATACCATCAGGCTTTGCATTCAAAGTGCCTACCAGTGTTTGTTCAAAGCAGTCTTCTGAGATATGATATGATATGATATGGCATTTGTAACGCGCCTATACACAGGTGTTTCAAGGCGCGACGAGGCAGGGAGGGGGAAAAGGGGGAGGACAGACAACGATCCTACTAGGCCAAGTGTCATTCAGACCGCGCAAGTGTAGGGGTAGGGGGAAGGGAAAAGTGCAGTACAAGGTAAGTAGAATAGAAATAAATAGATAAATAAATAAATAGGGCCAGCTGGTGGCAAGTGCAAGGTAAGTGCAGACAAGTGCTGGGAAGGGGGGGCTGTAGGGATACAGAGACAGTCCCGCAGTGCAGGGGTTGCCAGGGAGGCAGTGCAAGTGGAGAGTGGCCAAGTTTCAGATTCAGTGCAGAAGTTAGTGAAGAATTAGCAGGGGAGAGGGAGAGAGAAAGCAGAAGCAAAGAGGAAGGTTTTGAGGTGCTTCCGGAACCGGAGATGGTTCTCCTCAAGTTTCAGGGAGGCAGGAAGGCTGTTCCAGAGGGAGGCTCCTGCCGCGGAGAGAGATCTACCCCCAGCTCGTTGCTTCGAGAAGCGGCTGACCCTGAGGGAGTTGGAGACGGATGAGCGAAGGGCTCGGGAAGGAAGATATTTAGGAAGAGAGAGTTGCAGGTATTTAGGCCCCAGGCCCCAGAAGGCCTTGTGGGCAATGCAGAGGGTTTTGAACTTAATCCTCGCAGCCACTGGGAGCCAGTGTAGAGATTTCAGTCCTGGAGAGATACGGTCCCTGGGCTTGAGGCCAAGGACAAGTCTCGCAGTTCTGTTCTGGATGAGTTGCAGAGGGCGGAGAGTGGAGGCAGGCAGATTAAGATAGAGACTGTTACAGTAGTCCAGCTTCGAGAGAACCAGGGCTCGGGAGACAGTGAGCTTCTGGGGGAAGGAGAGGAAGTGAAGAATACCTCTGAGGAGGTGCAGCTGGTAGTGTGACTTCTTAGAGACGTCGGAGATGTGAGGAGAGAAGGAGAGTGTGGAGTCAAAGATGACCCCGAGGTTTTTTGCCTTGCAGGTAGGAGCAGGAAGAGGCCCAAGAGAGGCTGGCCAGAGAGCTGCAGGGAAGGAGGGAGTGGGTGTGCCGATGAGTAGAATCTCAGTCTTACTAGCATTAAGGCGGAGGTCGTTGGCAGCACACCATTCCTGGATAGCAGACAGACAGTCAGAGATGAGGGCAGGAGAGGAGGAGGCCGAGGGTAGCCTGAAAATGAGCTGGGTATCATCCGCATAGCACTGAAAGTTGGGGCAGAGGGCGGCGATGCGGTGGGCAAGAAGTGCCAGATACTGGTTGAAAAGCCAGGGAGAGAGATTAGATCCCTGGGGAACACCACAGGTGGAGAAAAAGATGTCAGAGAGGAAGGACCCAAGTTGGACCTGGGAGGGTCGATTGGAAAGGAAAGAGGTCAGCCACGCCAGAGCCTGACCAGTGATACCCAGGAGGAGTTGTACACACGCTACTGGTGTTATAACAATGTCTTACCAGGCCTGCCTACAGCCACTTGATTTATAAGCATTCTGCGTGTCCTTTACTGAAGTCATGTTTAAAAAAAAAGCATTGGCAAAGCCACTGAAGTCGTGTTTAAAACAAGCATTGGCAAAGCTAACATTTTTGGCTTGTGCATACGCTTTAAGCTTTCTCCCGGCACTACTATTAGATGCCCGGGCACTACCACCATTTTACACCTGCTATGAACAATGGGTAGTTAATATCACTACGGCCTTTCCCATGCCTACACAAAAGCCACTACTGTTGGCATTGCCAATGCTTGTTTTAAATGTCACTATAAGCTTCCTCTTCCCCGTCACTCCCCCCACCACCACACTGCCACCTCATCTCTCTCCCTAGTAAGAGCTCCCCATGTAACATGAACATGCATTTAGAACACAAGGCAAACCGTAAAGCCTAGCCTAGGACACTGTCCTGGCAGTCATGCTAACAGAGCTTCACAGTGAGCAAAAGTTCACATGTACCCTAAGCACAACCCTGTGGTGAGAGTCACACATTATAAATACAATGGGTGCCCCTAATTCTTCTGAACCTTTCAACCACATCCTGGAGGTTACAATTAGGTACACAGAATCCATGGCAACACTGTAGGTTCACTTCTGGGAAGTTAGGATTATCTATGGAAAGTCCTGCAAGGAAACAGAAGGTACAGAGTACGTGTTTGGCAATAAATCAGTGGTAACTCGCCGATTTACCACCAAAATCAATTACCGTTACCACCACTTGGCCCATGGATGGCAGAGTGATGTTATTCCCCATTTTCTGAGTCAATAGGACAACATGGGGGTTTGGTAGTACAAGGGTTGTGGTGCCTTTCCTATTTTGGCGGTTGGATTATTTTTCGCAATAGTGCTTCCTGTTCAGGTGGGTGAGTTAAAGAGACAGGTTATTAGCCGTTTTCCGAATTTTATGTGTTTTTCTGTTGCTCATAGTTCATTGGGGAGTGAGTTACAAAGTTTTGCTGAGATATAAGAGAACGCTGACCTGCCGCTATTGGCTGGATACTGATTCCAAACTGCTTAAGGTTTTATTTGCCACCCTAATCATCCTGGCCAGGCACAACCGTGCAGGTCAAATTTAACACAGGGAGACCGGCCATAAAAAGCGCAAAGAGCTACTTCACTCTAAACCTATATATCGTTACATGGCTGAAATACAAGGTAAGCTATTTCCACAGAGAACATGCAAAGTGCCGGAGGGACACAGCATTCCTGTCCATAGGGTGTAATCTAGAACCTTGTGCTACCCCAGGAGCGCTGGGCTTCTAGGTAGAACTCAGGGCTGCAGGGCTAAACCCTCAGGAACAAGGTACCTAAGAGAAGCGTTTGCAATTCAGTTTCTTCCTGGATTTATTTATTTATTTATGGCATTCATTGCTGCTTTGTGAGGTGCCTTATTACAGATAACAGAGCTGTTCCTTCCTTAAACCTACAAAAGGTTCTTCTCATCTCTGCTATGGAGCACTGTGCCTGGGCTTAGCGAGCGCAGTGCTGCGCATGAAGAATGACAGACACAGTGTTCTTCACTTCACAAGGCCCAGCTCTGCTCTGACTAAAAGAGCGCAAAGCCGGCCTCTTTATTCTTCTGTGCGTAAGATGACGTCACACGTCATCACACTATTCACGCGATACAACACTTCTCCCCATTTTTATAACAGCAAGCTTTGACTTGTAAAACATGTCACAAAGAATGGTAAAACACAATATTGAAAAACAGACTCAAAATGCAACGTGCTGAAGAACTCACGGTTACCCCGGACTGGAGTAATTCATTGGGCTTTAGATTCCCCAAGCGTCCAAGTTCAGGTGCTCAGATAGTCCCTCAGTCTGCGTATCGTCTTTCGAGCTCAATGGCTGGGGAAGGATCTGTGATGTCCATCTCCCCTGGGTGCTGGATCCATCGTTCCTTCAGTGTACGGTTCCCTCAGGTTGTCGTCTTCATTGCCACTTACATCGGAGGGCCGGGTTGCGTTGTCCACTCTCCACTTGTACCTGTCCGGTTGCAGTCCGGGTAGACCTGAGAGTCTCCGAAAAGGAATTGTCTCACCAGCCCGCAATCATCTGCAACTGTTACTTGCGTTCCTTGCACTCGCACTACTTTGAGAGGTGATGGCTCATGGGGGAGAGAAGACTTTCCTGCTGGGTGGCGAACTCTCACAAATACGGTGTCGCCTACTGCTATGTCATGCTCTCGTAGGCCTCGCCTGGTGTTCTCCTTGTGGATAGCAGTTTCCCTCCGGAAAAGCATGCTGTTATTGCCTATTGTTCCTGGAGTCCTCCCCTCCAGTTCAAGTAGAAACGTGCATGGGCACTTCTGAAATAGGGCTTCAGGGGCCACTCCTGTGAAGCAGTGTGGGGTGGTTCTATATTCAAGTAGGAACTGAAATAGGGCTCTTTTTACACATGCTCCCTGACCATGCGCTTTGCAAAAACATTTGTGGAGTGTGCATATGAAACGTTCTGCTTCACCATTTGCGCGTGGCCATAAGGTTGTCATTTTCCGGTGTTCAATTCTTCTCTTGGCCAGAAATTCTGTGAGGCCGGCGCTTTGGAAGGGGGAACCATTTTCCGAACATACTGCCTTGGGGAATCTGGGTAGCAAATATTTTCTCCATTACTGGTGTTACTTCTTGTAGTGCTAGGGGGACGGGACAAACTTTACTTGAGGGTACTGAGACCACTGGTCTATCATGACCAGGAAGTGTGAGTTCCTTTGTGCGGATCCAAAGTCCATGTGAATGGTTTCCCACACCTCTTCGCTACTAGCCATGCACTGGATGGACAGTTCTTTGTTTTTCGGAGCAGCAGCTTGGCACCATTTGTAGGCACAAATGAATTCATCACCTTTTGATCTGAGTGCCGGGAACCAGACCATGAGCCTGAGGCGACTCTTTGTTTTTGCTGTGCCCTGGTGGCCGTGATGTGTGAGGGCAATCACTCTGTCCATCAACTCGGTAGGATCCTCTCAGGAGGAGGCCATCATCCGTGAATGTTAGCTCACCTCGTACATTCCATAGTTGTTCCAGGGTTGTTTTTGCTTCTTGGGTTCTGGATTCTAGGTTCTCAAGAGCAGATTTCCACTGTCCTGACTCCATTGCGGCTCGCAGGATTTGGAAGCACCTGTCATGTCTTGATGCTGTTTTGAGTTCTGCAACGTTCATTGACTTTGGAACTGAGCTTTCCACGATTAGCCTTAGGTACTCATCTGCTTCAGCAACCTCCCTGGGGATGTGGGGGCTTGTGTTCATCTCTTTCAGGTGGTGGGACAGGTAATTCGCAGCATCATTTTGGCCAGGTCTGTATTTGAGGTTGATGTCGTATTCTTGGAGCGCCAATAACAATTTTTCAATACGTTGCAGAGGTTGGCTGAACCACCCATCATTACAAGTAGAAGGGGTTTGTGGTCCGTGACTACTTTCACAGGTTCTCCATAAGTATACACATGGAAATGGCGACACCCCCACAGCACGGCAAGAGCTTTGCGCTCAATCTGGGAATACCTCTGCTCTGTTAGAGAGATGGCTCAGCTGGCATATGCAACGCTGCACGCGGTGCCGTCTTTGTTTGTCTGTGTGAGGATGGCACCAAGGCTGAATGTGCTCGCATCAACGGTGATCTCGGAATCTTTTGTGGGTCAAAGAAGGCCAGGATGCATTCGTCTGACAGTACCTTCTTGATGTTTTCAAACAGGTTTTGTTCGAGGGATGTTCACCTCCATGCTGTGGATTTCTTTGTGAGGTTTCTCAGGGGTTCTGATATGGTGGCCAGGTTTTCAATAAAGTGGGCACAGTAGTTGACCATCCCTAGAAAGCTCCTGACTTCTGAGACGGATTCCGGTGAATTGGCCTTCTGGATGTCTCTGACCTTGGCTGGATCGGCGGATAACCCTCCTTCCTGAAAGACAAAACTGAAAAACTCGATCTTGTTCTTGAGAAACTCGCAGTTTTCATGATGAAGAGTTAGGCCTAGTGACTGGATCCTCAATAGTACCTTCTCTAGATGCTCTACGTGTTTGCTGTCTGACTTGGTGTGTATCAAGATGTCATCACTTACATTCAGGGTTTCCGGCAGTCCCGCAAGGGCTCCACGTATGGCAGTCTGAAACACCTCGGCAGCTGACGAGATACCAAGGTCAACCTCTTAAACCTGTAGAGTCGGACATGTTTTGTGAATGTTGGATTGTACTGACTGTCCTGATGAAGCAAAAGTTGGTGGTAACCTGAGCAGAGGTCTAGTTTGGAAAAAACTGTTGCGCCTTCAAGTTCGGCGATGATGTCATCCAGTGTGGGGGTTAAGTGACTTTCTCTTCTTATTGCCTTGTTGGGCAGTCGCATATCCACGCAAATGCGGACACTGTCCAGCTGTTTCGGTTTGTGGGCTATGACAATTGGGGACACGCAGTGGGTGGGCCCTTCAACGTGCTCGATGATGTCGATGTCCACTAGGTTCTGTATTTCCTTCTCTACTTTCTTGCGAAGGTGGAACGGCACTCGTCAGTGTTTCAACGCCCCCGGCTGGACTGTATCATCAATGTCGAGTCGTATTGGTTTGTACGCCATATGCCCAATTCCTGTGAATACGCCTTGAAACCTCTGTAGCAGCATCTGTACATCTTCGATGAACACTCCATGGGTGAATTGAATGAGTCCCAGCAAGTAAGGCGCCTTCTAGTTGTAGTGGGGTCTTGCCCCCAAAAGTGAATAGGCGCACTTTGGTCTCTTGGAGTGACGGAGGTCTGGGTAGTATCCGGTATTGCTCATCAGCCATGACATTGACCATGGCAATAGTGTCGAGGAGTACATGGACGGGGGTGTCCAGAATAGTCACTGAGCACCGGGATTGACACTTTCCCTAGCCACTGACAGTAAGCATGGGCGATATGAAAAAACCTCTTCGTCTTCATCCTCCACACCTCCACCTGGTGCTTGCATCTGAGACTCTGCAGTCGTGGTGTTGGTGGTCTGGGCTGTCCTATCTTGCGGGAAACCTCTGGGACGTTCTTTTGCTCTTGGTCCACTGGCAGGGGCTGATGCTCTGCAAACTCTCATAAAGTGATTTTGCATTCCACAACTTGTGCAGGTGTACCCTTTTGCTGGGCAGACTTTCTCGTGGAGGAGATCATACCTGCACTGTGGGCAGGGTGCTGGGGTCAAGGGGTTTCGGTGTTTCTTCTGTCAACAGGTGCTCCCTGTTCCTTGGGCTTTCGGGGGTTGTTTCCCCACTGACACCTCCTCAAGTTTGACTGACTTCAGTGCCAACTCCATCTTGGACACCCTGATGTCCGCCAGCTCGTGGGAGTGTCCTAACTCAAGGATTCTGGTAAGCATAATTCCTGGTTCACCGAGGATTTGCCTTCGTAGTTTGACAGAGTGGCACCGAATAATGATTTGGAGTCTCACCTCTTCCTCCTCGTTCTCCCAGGCACAGGTTGCAGCCAGCTATCTCAGGCGACTGTGATAGTTGTCCAGGCTCTCCTTGTCTGTTTGCTTGGCTGTGCGCATGACAAACTTTTCATAGTCGGGATTCACTATGGGAGCGAAGTAATCCGACAGTGCTTTGACATCTGCATTGTACGAATTATCGGTGGGGCCCGGGGTCTTGAAGAACTTGTGGATCGCTCTCCCTGCTGAATATTTTAGCGTACAATTCTTTGTTAGGTCATCTTTCTCCCCTGTGGCGTTAAAGTACATGTCCAGGCGTTCACGCCATAGTTCCCATTGTGGTCCCAGGTTGGCTGAGGAGCATAGAAAGATTGTCGCAGTTGTTACGTGCAGTCACTGCAACGGTTTCCCTCCATGTCGATATATCTCCTCTAGCGTCTGTGCCTTCAAAACAGTCAATCAAAAAGGCCACAGTGGTCCTAGTCCAGTGAAGACCAAAGGCCACGTTCCCACAAAAACACCACAAAGAAAAGTAAAACATCCTGGGTGGCTGCTGTGAGGCCACCAAGTACTTTGTGCGCTGAAAGCCTGTGAATCCAGTATGGATTACAAAGTAAAATAGATGATGATTTCAGGATTTTTTACTGCCTCTTTGCTTTTCACTTCTTCCAAAAGCCAGTTCCCAGAAGACTCTGGGGTATTTCGGCGATCTGGTGCTCACTGCACCTGCGCTGAGGCGCGGGCCAAGAGACCGCTTTGTAGCGATGCTGCAGAAGCAACAGACATATGAGTAGAGATTTGATGAGCTCAGCAGGGGATTTTTCCATTAATGGACTTGTTCTTTCATCCTCGCGAATGGATGACTCGCAATGGCCGGGTCGTTGGAGAAGCTTCAAGGAATGCGAAATGGCATGACGTCCCTGGAGCTATCAAATGTGCGTGTTAAATGCGCGTGTCACCTGTGCCCCGCACGGAACGCCAGCCTCTGTTCCTGTGCGACTTTAACATCAAACCTTTTACTAATGTATGAGAAGCTGTTAAAGAAACAGTGCTTGTGATGTGCCTACCCGTGCAGGGCATGCGTGAGCAGTGGCAGCCTTTGATGCCGGAGGGCACCGACATTGTAAACAAACCAAGGTCAGTGGCAGCGGACTCATATTTCCAGTTTTGGGACATTAACATCTTCCCTGCGTTATTGCAAGCGACCGATCATAGCAAGTAATGTACAGCAGTTTGGAGGGGAGGCGCCCGCCGGCGAATGTCAAAAACACGTGTCAAAATGATGCATATTGCAGCACAATTTATGAGAAAAAGGGGTAAAAAAGCCAGACAATTTAAAAATGGTTCTTTACTGTAATACAGGAAATAATCCAATAGATGTCATATCACCAAGAGTACATGAGAGCATTTTACAACAGTATCAAAATGCCGTGTCCACAACATATGCCCGCATTGCAATTGTAAATCACATTTATGAGAACAAACCCAATATATGCGAGCATTGCTACTGAAAATTACTTTTATAAAGCTTTGCCCACAATATATGGCAGCAATACCACTGTAAATCACTTTCATGAAGCTGCACTAGTATATGCCAGTATTGCCAGCATATATCACTTTCATGATGCTGATGCCAGAATTCACACTGTAAATCACATTGATGTCACAAACCACAATGTATGCAAGTATTGACACCGTACATCACTTTCATCAAACTGGCAAATATATGTCAGCATTACCATTGTGAATTACGGTCATGAAGCGGCGCCCGCAAGGTAAGTCAACCTTGCCACTGTTGATCACTTTTATGAACATGGGTCCATCTGCATTAGCATTGCCACCATAAATCACTTTCATCAAATGTGCCCACAATAGATAGTAGCATTGCCACTGTATATCAAATTGAGGATGCTATGCTCACATTACATAACAACAGTGCCGGCATATCACTTTGAGGATGACCCACACACAATATAGGGCAGTTCTGCTACTGTTAATAACTTTGACTATGCAGCTGCTGCACTCCTGCCAACCAAACACATACATTCCTTGCATTAAAGTACAGACACAGACACCTACACATTTAGTCACTGACATAAACTTGCACACAGACTTACTCATACATGTGTGCACACTCTTTCACACTCGCGAATGCACAAACTGCATTCAATACATTCAGACACACACGCATCCCCCCTTTTTTTTAAACCCTTGCCTTTAGGGCTTCTGTTTATCTCTGATGAGGTGCCGGGTATGGATTTACTAACAGGCTGTGCAATATAAAGGCTGGAACATGGGCGCTCACCACGCGGATCTCAATTTTGTTGCTTAGCAACATGGAGGACTAACATGCAGGGCCTTTAGTTGCCGGGCCACACACACCTATGCAGATTTGTTTTTAAATAAAAAATTAGATGCTCCATGTTCAGAGCAAGTGCAATCTCTGTGGTAGGTAGAGGTCACACTGGGAAATGAGGAGAGGTCCGCCTGGCCTCACCCCTGGTACTGCCATTACTGGCACGGTTGGGAAGGGTGTAGTCTTGGGCATTATCCAGAGGCAGTCCGGTTGCTTCGCCGTCCTACCTGTCCTGACCCCTACAGGGAGGACAGGAATTTTGTGCAAATGCCCTACTCCAAGAAGTTGATGCTGGGGAAGCCTATTACATCTCAATCTGCATGCACGCGTGCAGTGCCTTCTAGGCACTATACATGCAACACGCCAAACTCTCAAACTGCCGCTGCCTGAGCATGGAAGGGTGGCAGGGCCCGCAGCATAAGTATGAGGGTATTTGCTATCCTGCAGCCTTTCCCGTCTCGCTACTCCAGGATGTAGGTGGCCGTCTCAGCTCTCATGGTCCCAATCAGCATTTTCATGAATGCAGGTCGTATAAATGAGCCATTCCTGATTTTCCCTACATGGGGGAGTCCGCCCATACCCCCTGGTTTTCCCCACCCTTCCCACCTCCCCCAAGGCCCCCCGGACTCCTCTACACCAGGGGCCTGCAACCTATGGCTCTCCTGATGTTTTTGACTACACCTCTCATGATCCCTCGCCATTGATAAGGCTGGTAAAAGCGGATGGGAGTAGTAGTCCAAAATATCTGGACAGTCACAGGTTGCAAACCCCTGCTCTTCACCTTTCCTCTAGAAACCCATGTCTGCGTTTTCATAAAAAGTGTTCATTTTTGCGAATTGCAATTTTTTTGTACCATATATCATAAAATGCAATTCATAACATACCGGCCTGAAAAACACAGCAAACCCTACTCTGCACTGGTTGGGTGTTGCAGAGGAAAAGGGCGAGCCACCTTAAATGACGGGCCACCTTAAGAGGAGAAGGAATGACTTGACACCAGGGACAGGAGAGGAAGAGGAGGGGCTACTATAGCCCCAGAGTTCAGAACAATGTAGAGGGCAATAAAGGAGGTTGTAGAGTTCTTTCTCTCTGTGTGTTGGTGTTGGGACTATTGGGCCCAGGCCACGAGCCCCATGGAGGCAGGATGTAGAGAGAGGTAACATTGGGGATGTTGGTTTTCGACAAGGCGGGGTTGTGCATCTTTTTCTTTAAATATGATTTTGTCAAATCAAACCAATTGAAATTATTTGAAAGTCTAATTTTCCACCGATTGTGTCTAAAATTTCATAGGTTTTATAGACAGGTCGGAACCCCTTCCAAGACACACCTTGTCTGCCTGGTCCCTGCCCCATCAGAATAAACAGTGATGGTTTGTTATGTACAGCAGTAATCATGCCGGCATGAAAGGTGAGTTTTCTTTAAAGTTATTTAGTGGTGCATACGTGAGAGAGGCGAGAGAATGCACATTAGACCATATTAATGTAGCGCTGTATCCGGACCGGCAAACTCCGAGTTGTGCTCGCAGGTCTGACCTGGCGGAATGAAAGGCACCCGCGAGCAGAGCATTTCGGCTGCACAGGCACCGTTGATAATGGGGCCTGTGCATCCGGCTTCCCCATTCCCTATGGGGCTCAAAGGGAATAGGGAAGAATTTTTTCCGGAGCTCAGGAATGGGCAAATACTGGGTCTGGCAAGGCCGTAATGACCCGGTAATTGCCCATTTCTGGCCACTGGAAAAAATGCAACTCCGGCGGCAGCCGTGCCTGTTTTACAGGCACGGCTGCCGCCAGGGTTGTATTGAGGCCTAGTTTTCTTGATGTATAAGCGCCTTACAAAGGCCCAATAAAATAAAAATAAAATTATAGCCATTGTAACTGATTTAAGAAAGCGTTCGAGGGTACCCCCAAAACCATTTTAAAAGACCCTCTTAAGAGCAGTTTTGACAGAAAACAATGGCCTAAACTTAATATGATTATTGGCATCTTTATGGTATTTGTGGGGTCTGGGGGCGTGCAGCGGTCTTACACCACACTCAGCAATTATTGAAAGAAACAAGCAGTGCTACGTACCACCCAGAAAATCATCCTCATGGTGCATTAGAAAACAATTGGAAACAAACCTTCTCGATATTGCACCAATAAAGAAAATCCTGGCTCTTTCCATGTTGTTTTCCAGGAAGTCACCTATTCACACATCAGTTGCCACAGTAAAGCACAAACGTCAATGCCAGATTCTGCCTCTGAGCTCAAGGCATGTGTAAACGCAGCACTTCGGTGGACATCGGCATGACTATCCATCCACACACTTTAGAACGCTGCTACATCTACGACAAATTTGGTCTAGCTGGACACGTAACAGCTTCACCCCTTACACCAGACTTGCCTCAACGCTGCTGCCGTTAGAATACAGAAACAACCGAAGACAATTTACAGTCCAGCTGGTCACATATCAGGTCTCCTTCCCTAGCGCTCTGTCATGACCTCCCTCAGCACTCATCAACATGCCTGACCTCTTGCGTTGCCTACTGGAGCCTAGCCAGCCCACCTAATTTCCAATCTTGTCCAAATGCACACACACACTTTTAAGCCTTTTCTGAGAATTTTCCCATGCGTGTCCTCAAAGGCGTTCCTACCACAAAGCGCCTTGAGGTCATACAAATGTGAAAAGGTACTATAAATGACAAATACTACTACCACCACTACTACTAGCTGTAAACATATGTTGCCATAAGGCGGGCAAGTGGGCTGAGCCCCTGCCGGGAAAAGCGTCGCCTATTATTTAACTATGCAGAGGCAATTCCAGAAACTCCTCAAGACCTTCCTCTTCGCCTCCTCCTTCTCTCTCCCTCTTCCCCTGCTAACCACCTCTTTCTGCTCTCTCGCTTTCTCTCCTCTACTACTGTTCGGTTTCGCTGATTGGTTGCCTGATGTACGTTCAGAGCCTCACAGGCCCCAAGCTTTCCTCACCAGTCTTGTGCACTTACCGCAGCACTACTGCACTTCGGTTACTACCCATGAGAGTGGTATCTCTCTGCACTTAACTCATGTTCTGACGGGACTGGGCGCACTTTGTCCCTACTGCCCCCCACACACTTCCTGTTCTGTTCACCTGCATGATCTGAATGTACCATACCTAGTAAGATAGTTTGTCTTGTTGTTACGCTCACCTGGTGTCCACGGGGGCGTCGATCTGAACTGGGCTGTTGTTACCTCTTCCAGCGACAAACGGGGCACCGAAATGATGGACTGGACCGGGCCACCCAGCTTAGCTTGTTTTGCCCGTATGAATATTTTTCTGTAATGGAGAAAAGGGAATTAGCCACCTGCGGGGACTGGGCGCCAACCCCACCTTCCCCCACTCCTGCGATCTCTTCCCACAAATTACTTCCGAACTCTTGCTATGTTCTCACCTGATAGTTTGGAAAGATGAGCTCTCCATCCTGCCTCGAGCGTAGGGGCGCGTAGATGACCAGTTACTTCACTGGTGTGGGATGTTGGAGAGTTGCAGCACGGTATTGACTCCGTAAGGAAGTAGTTTGAAAAATAGTTCAAAAACGTCTGGCTTTCACTCTGTCCAAATTCCCTAGGTTGCCTTAATAGTTCTTGAGAAGAGTTCCATGTGGCAACCAGTAAGATGCAGGTAAGTGTTTATGGATTCTGTTCAGTTCGATAATGAGGACCTGGTCTAACCTGTGACCCTTTCCTTTTGCAGGCGCTGAATCGGTGGAGGTTCCGGTGATTGCGGCCTCAGGCAGTAACCAGGTAAGTCTGTAGCGGAATTCGGTTTCCCCTACTTGCGCTTTTGTGTTGCTTGTGTTTCCCCTTTGGGGCTGGGGTACGGCGGAGAAGCTGTGGAGGCCGTGCCGACCCGAGATGAGGTAAGTACCCCCTGTGGTATCAGGTAAGTCCTGGGGATTGCCTTTATTGTCTGGGAATGCTCCCTTGCTCACCTTATTGTCTTTATTTCCACAGGTGTTGGAGAGCGGCCGCTGGATGCTGAAAAGCGCGATGGAATGCGGTGGATTGCTTTAGGTGAGTTCCCGCGCGGCGCTGCAGGATGCGAAGCGGCGCGCGTCTGATGATTTCTTCCTTCTAGGTCAGAGCCAAGAAGATTCAGGATTCAGGTAAGGATTGCAGGTAAAAACTCCGGTTCTAACCTTCCCTCTGCTTTCTTTCAGGTTTTCAGGAGCTCCGGCATCCAGGCGGGCGTGACTGAAGACTGGAAGCTGCTGCAGGCACGGCGAGCGTTACGCTGCAGGTGCAGAATAACGCGAAGCATGGATTGCTGTCAGGGCGTGGTTTAAATAGCCTTGGAAGTAGTTCCAGGTAAGTATCCTTCCGCTGCCCCACCCGAGTAAAAAATAGTTCCTAGGGAAAAATAGTCCCTCCTAGGCCTCATTTGACTTCTGGTCACTGGCAGCATGGTCTGCCTCAGGTAAGTTAGCAGCATGGTCTGCTTCAGGTAAATCCTTGACCATGAGCCTGGCGCCCATGGCGCCAGGACTGATTCTGAACTTATGAGCCTGGCGCCATAGGCGCCAGGACTGCACCCAAATAGCCCCTAATTGGGGTTCATGGGCTTGCATTAAATGGCATGATGCCTGCTTCCGGGGTAGCTGGGCCAAACCTGGTTTCCCGGGGGCAGGCATCGTGACAGCACTCCCCCTCAAGGCCCCTCCTAAAGTCGTTCTTCCTCTGGGCTTTGGTTTGTTAGGGAACTCCCGGTGGAATTTCTTCACCAATTGGGGTGCGTGCACATGGTCACTACTTTCCCAGGACCTTTCTTGGGGTCCGTATCCTTTCCAATCGATTAGGTAAAAGAGTTTTGACCTAACCCTCTTGGAGTCCAAGATGTCTTTAACTTCAAATTCAGGTTCCCCGTCAATGAGGATGGGATCTGGTGGTTTGGTTAATCTAGTTCCTGGTTGGACTGGTTTCAAGAGAGAGACATGGAAGGCGGGATGAATTCGCATATGGGCGGGCAGGTCCAACTTGACGGCCACTGGGTTGATAATGGTCTTGATCGAGTAGGGTCCCAAATATCTAGGATTAAAGGTTCGTGTTCCCTTGAGTGGGATGTGTTTAGTAGATAGCCATACTTGGTCTCCTATCTGGTATTGTGGTGCTTCTCTCCTAAGTTGATCAGCGTTTTTCTTGTATTTATCCTTAGCTCTCTGTAAATGTTCTGTTGCTTCCTTGAAGGTTTGTGTAATGGCGGTGTGGAGATGGTCTACTGCAGGTATCTCCAAACGTTGGGGCGAATCCAAGTCCGAGGTTCGAGGATGATGTCCATATATAGTATAAAAGGGGCTGTGTCCAGTTCCTGAGTGTACTGAATTATTGTACGCATATTCAGCGATCCATAAGATGTCTTTCCAATTGCTCTCAGACTGATGTAGCATACAACGCAGGTACTGTTCAAGAGTCTGATTGGTCCTCTCAGTTTGACCATCGGTCTGGGGGTGGTGACTAGTTGAAAGCCTAACATCTATTTGTGCCAGTTGGCAACATTTTCTCCAGAAGTGTGAGATGAATTGACTCCCTCGGTCGGAAATTAACACGGATGGGAAGCCGTGTAGGCGAACAATGTTTTCAAGGAACTCATTGGCCAGGGCTGCAGCTGAAGGTATCCCTTTTAATGGAATAAAGTGGGCCATTTTAGAAAAAAGATCCACAATAACTAGGATAGTGTTCAAACCATAGCACGGGGGTAAGTCCGTGATAAAGTTTACTGACAAGGTGTGCCAAGGAATCAGTGGGATGTCCATAGGTTGTAATAGACCAGCTGGTCTTCTTTTTTGACTCTTGTTTTGGGCACAAATGCCACAAGATAGGACAAACGACTTAATGTCCTTTCGCCAGGTGGGCCACCAAAATTGTTTCTTGATTTTAGCTTCCGTCTTTGTAATACCAGGATGCCCCTCCATTAACGTATCATGGTAACGAGAGACGACTAGCTCTTGTAGTTCCTTTTGTGGCAGAAATAGACGTCCTCTGTAATATGGTAGCTCATTGGTGACGGAGAAGTCTGGGCCTTTCTTAGCCCAGTCTTGTAAGGCAAGAGGATCAAAGAGTTGTCGGATAATTCCTTGAATGTCTTCCAGCATCTGTACAGATGTTATGCCAAGAATTCGCTGTTCAGGAATTATAGGTACGGGTTCCAGGGTTACTTCTGCTTCTCCCATCCCTATTCGGGATAAGGCGTCTGCTTTACCATTCTTACAACCGGGCTGATAGGTTATTACAAAATCAAATTCGGCGAAGAATAGTGCCCAACGGAGTTGGCGAGAAGACTGGGCCTTAGCTGTCTTTAGATATTGTAAATTTCGGTGATCGGTGATGACTGTAATGGTATGTCTGGCTCCGAGTAGATAATGCCACCAAGCCTTGAAGGCGGACTTGATAGCTAACAGCTCCTTATCAGTAATGGCATAGTTTAATTCAGGAATCGAGAATTTTTTTGACCAAAAGGCCACTGGGTGAATCCAGTTAGTTTCGGGGTCCTTTTGAGAGAGGACGGCTCCCATTGCTAAACTGGATGCATCAGTCTCCACAATGTACGGGAGTTCAGGACGTGGGTGCCTTAGGACTTGTGCAGATGTGAATTTAGCCTTTAACTCTTGAAAGGCGCTTTCCGCTTCGTCAGTCCACATAAAGCGTTTGTTTTTTCGTAAGAGCGCCGTAATGGGATGAACAATATGCGAAAAGTCTGGGATAAATCTGCGGTAAAAGTTGGCAAAGCCGAGCATGCTTTGCACACCTTTGACAGAACTTGGCGAAGGCCATTTGAGAATTGCATCCACCTTTCGTGTATCCATCCTGATTCCTCTCGGGGTTAGGATAAATCCTAGGAATTCCACTTCGGTGGTGTGGAAAACGCATTTTTCGAATTTGGCATAAAGTTTGTGCTGGCGTAATTTTTCTAAAACTGCTCGGACGTGTTTGATATGATCAGATTCTGATGAAGAATATACTAGGATTATCATCAATATAAACGACAATGCAAACTCGATGAGTTCTCTAAGGACATCGTTCATGAAGAACTGGAAGGCTGCTGGTGCATTGCACAGTCCGAAAGGCATCACCTGGTACTCAAATAGTCCGTACTTCGTGCGAAAGGCTGTTTTCCATTCATCGCCCTCTTTGACACGTACCAAATGATATGCCCCCCGGAGGTCGAGTTTAGTATAAATACAAGCTTCTTTCACTTGGTCTAGTAATTCTGGGATCAAAGGCAACGGGTACCGATTTTTAATGGTTATCTGGTTCAGTGCGCGATAGTCTATGCATGTTCTGAGGTCACCTTCCTTTTTGGGCACGAAGAACAAAGCGGATGATGCAGGGGACTTAGACGGGTGAATAAAACTATTAGCAAGGTACTGGTCCAGGTATTGGCGTAGGTGAAGGTTTTCGGGCTCCGTAAGGGCATAGATTCTGCTGCAAGGGGGTTGTGCGCCTGGGATGAGATCTATTTGGCAATCATACGATCTGTGCGGAGGTAAGGTGTTTGCCTGTTCTTTTTGGAAGACATCTTGAAACTCTTGATATTCCGCAGGTAATTGCATGGCAGCTGGGGTTACAGAAGCCAGGGTTGTGTTCTGAGATTTCCTGGGGTAACAGGTGTGCGCACATTCTGGGAAGGTGATTCTCTTCTCTCGCCAATCAATGCAGGGATTATGTTTTTCCAACCAAGGGATCCCCAGTATTACTTGGAACTGCGGGGCCTTGATTAAATCAAACACCAAAGCCTCTCAGTGCCCATCCTGCGCCAGCAATGTCCGTTCCATCAACTGTGGTGATGACATCTAAGGTGGTTTTTTGGGCGAGAGGTAGGTTCATCCTGGAAGCCAATTCACGGTCCACGTAGTTTCCTATGGCTCCGCTATCAACGTATGCTTTTACCGCATGCATCCGAGATGGCTGTTCTGGATCTATGAGGACCATTGGAATGATGAAATGCGAGGTCTGAGTGTCCTTCTTTAAGCTCGGCAAGCGGACCTCTACGCTTGCCGGGCGAGATCGTTTCCCGAGTCAGAGTTTTTATCTGCTGCCCCCACGACCTTCTTAGGCGGTTTTATAGGACAGTTCTGCAGAAAATGACCAGTATTCCCGCAATATAAGCATAGCTGCATTTGCCATCTCCTTTCTCTCTCTTTTTGAGTCAAGGGTCCTCTCACCCCACCGATTTGCATAGGTTCTGATGCTTCTGCTCCCTTGGAACTGACGTGGGTCTTGACCAACACTCGGTTCTCAAACTTGGCTCGATCGGCCTTCCTATTTTGAAGTCTGTGATCTAGTTGGACCACTAGGTTGATGTATTCCGCACAATCTTGAGGCGGGTTCACAATTTGGGCCAAGACATCTTTGAGTTCTCCTCGAAGCCCTCGATGGAACAATGTGATTCGTTTAACTTCAGGCCATTTGGTTTCTACTATTAGTCTATTAAAGGTTGCAATGTAAGAAAGAAGATCCTGATTCCCCTGCCGTAGGGACAAAAGTTCGTTATCCAGGGCCTGACCCTGGGAGTGTCGGGCAAAAAGTCTTTCCATGCTTGTTTGAAACCCCTGGAAATCCTGAAGAATTGGGTCATCCTGATTAACTAGAGGAATGGACCAATCTGCTGCACTGCCGCTGAGATAGGACAGTACAAAGGCTACCTTGGCTTGATAACTTGGGAATGCTGCAGGTCTGCATAAAAAGTGGAAGCGGCACTGATTCATGAATACAGCAAACCTTTTAGGGTCTCCGGCAAAACGTTCGGGCGGAGCCAATGGAACAGTTCCTGGCAAATTTATTTGTACTGGGCTACTTGATGGTACAGGAGCTGGACTAACCCCGAGTCCAGGTAGTGGTGTTCCCCCCGCCTGGTTTTGCAATAACTGTCTGGCCAAATCATCTGTCCGTTCCTTTGAAACTATCAGTTCCCTTCTAAGGGCATTAGTTTCCTGGCGGGCGGAGTGCACTTCAGCTCTTAGCTCCCCTAATAATTGGGCTAACTGATCCATCTCTGAGGTCTCCATAACGCCCAGGTGTCCTTTTGTGTGGGTCTTCGCGTTATGTTACGCTCACCTGGTGTCCACGGGGGCGTCGATCTGAACTGGGCTGTTGTTACCTCTTCCAGCGACACACAGGGCGCCGAAATGATGGACTGGACCGGACCACCCAGCTTAGCTTGTTTTGCCCGTATGAATATTCTTCTGTAATGGAGAAAAGGGAATTAGCCACCTGCGGGGACTGGGCGCCAAACCCCACCTTCCCCCACTCCTGCGATCTCTTCCCACGAATTACTTCCGAACTCTTGCTATGTTCTCACCTGATAGTTTGGAAAGATGAGCTCTCCATCCTGCTTCGAGCGCAGGGGCGCGTAGATGACCAGTTACTTCACTGGTGTGGGATGTTGGAGAGTTGCAGCACGGTATTGACTCTGTAAGGAAATAGTTTGAAAAAGAGTTCAAAAACCTCTGGCTTTCACTCTGTCCAAATTCCCTAGGTTGCCTTAATAGTTCTTGAGAAGAGTTCCAAGTGGCAACCAGTAAGATGCAGGTAAGTGTTTATGGATTCTGTTCAGTTCGATAATGAGGACCTGGTCTAACCTGTGACCCTTTCCTTTTGCAGGCGCTGAATCGGTGGAGGTTCCGGTGATTGCGGCCTCAGGCAGTAACCAGGTAAGTCTGTAGCGGAATTCGGTTTCCCCTACTTGCGCTTTTGTGTTGCTTTTGTTTCCCCTTTGGGGCTGGGGTACGGCGGAGAAGCTGTGGAGGCCGCGCCGACCCGAGATGAGGTAAGTACCCCCGGTGGTATCAGGTAAGTCCTGGGGATTGCCTTTATTGTCTGGGAATGCTCCCTTGCTCACCTTATTGTCTTTATTTCCACATGTGTTGGAGAGCGGCCGCTGGATGCTGAAAAGCGCGATGGAATGCGGAGGATTGCTTCAGGTGAGTTCCCGCGCGGCGCTGCAGGATGCGAAGCGGCGCACGTCTGATCATTTCTTCCTTCTAGGTCAGAGCCAAGAAGATTCAGGATTCAGGTAAGGATTGCAGGTAAAAACTCCGGTTCTAACCTTCCCTCTGCTTTCTTTCAGGTTTTCAGGAGCTCCGGCATCTAGGCGGGCGTGGCTGAAGACTGGAAGCTGCTGCAGGCACGGTGAGCGTTACGCTGCAGGTGCAGAATAACGCGAAGCATGAATTGCTGTCAGGGCGTGGCTTCAATAGCCTTGGAAGTAGTTCCAGGTAAGTATCCTTCCGCGGCCCCACCCGAGTAAAAAATAGTTCCTAGGGAAAAATAGTCCCTCCTAGGCCTCATTTGACTTCTGGTCACTGGCAGCATGGTCTGCCTCAGGTAAGTTAGCAGCATGGTCTGCTTCAGGTAAGTCCTTGACCATGAGCCTGGCGCCCATGGCGCCAGGACTGATTCTGAACTTATGAGCCTGGCGCCATTGGCGCCAGGACTGCACCCAAATAGCCCCTAATTGGGGTTCATGGGCTTGCATTAAATGGCATGATGCCTGCTTCCGGGGTAGCTGGGCCAAACCTGGTTTCCCGGGGGCAGGCATCGTGACACTTGTCTTCCCTTTGACTTCCCCTCTCATGCATGGTTGCGCTTTGAAACACTTGAGTATAAGTGCATAATAAATAATCAATCAATTCTATTTGTGTTTCATGCTACATATAAATAAACACATATCCAACTGAGTAAACATTTCTAATTGATTAGATGAAGGCTGGGTGTTAGGGAGAATTCTCATTTTATGGCTAATTTCCCTCACCTAGTGAGTCCCCCAGCAGCTTTGCTGGATTTCTGCAGTTATTCTTTTCACTTGGTAAGAGTGTGCCTCTTATTCCCACTCTTACCTGTGTTTTGACATGTGTATTTCATCTGTTTTTTTGATTGTGGACACTGGAGTACACCACTTCAGTAGCCCCCTTCTTTTGTGTGTTACACAGCACCTTCAGTGCAGTGACACAGGGTTGTCTTTTAGACTTCCCACCGACTCCATTTATGAGGCTGACTACTGTCCCCCAGAAAAAGGTAAAGTTGCCATTAACTTTACCTAGTCATTTAACCACAGATCCAGTACACCCCATTTTACATGGAGTACTGGAAAGGGTTAATCCTTAGCCCTTTTTATCTGTACCTCCTAGAACATTGTTTCGCTCTTTTAACATTTAGACTTGGCTGGTGGCAGTGGTATCTACCCTAAGTTTTCTACCGCGATTATACTATATAAACGTGGTATTGTTTTAGGCTATTATATTAGCCTCGAACATAAACCCGCTTGACCAAATACTCTTTCTTTTGGCTCCGGTTGGGTTTATTCGCCATTTCTTTTTGTTACAGTCCTTCTTGTGTTTTACTTTGCGTGGCACACCAGGTTTGCCTTCTTTGTTCACTGTCTTTTGGCGGGCTTCTGCCGAGAAGCCCTCCTCCAGGCGCCTGGGTGTCTAGGTGGGCTGAATGTGACGGAGGGGTGTAGTCACCCCCTGCACAGGGTATCCTAGGAAACCCAAGTCGCACTTTGTCATGATTGGCTGAGGTGGTTGTCCAGGCTGTACAACCCCCCTGCTGCGTGATTGACAGCCAGGCTGTGTGAATGGGGGATTTACGCATAAAAGGCAGGTCTCTTGGGCTAGAAGTGAGAGTCGCCACTGGAACTACAAGGAACCGA
Organism: Ambystoma mexicanum; assembly: GCF_040938575.1. Taxonomy (NCBI): domain Eukaryota; kingdom Metazoa; phylum Chordata; class Amphibia; order Caudata; family Ambystomatidae; genus Ambystoma; species Ambystoma mexicanum. The sequence goes on from NC_090932.1 coordinate 1,609,007,262, forward strand.
AGAGAAGTGGAGAAGAAGGCGGCTGCTGCAACTACCCTGTCCTGGTGAAGCCCTGCTGCAGTCCTGAGCTATCTACCCTTCGATGACCAGAGAAGATCCAGTCCGGAGTATTCTTCCTTTGAGCCTGGTGGGGATAACCAGCTCATCTTCCACAGCCAGAGGATCCTCTTCTTGGTCGAAATCGCTGCACACTGCTGTAGTGGCCCGGATAGCCACCTGAAGAGCCTGTCCTGTTTTTAAGGAGTGCACCTTTTATTCACCGTCGCTGCTGCTGGCTTCATCCCTGTGTGGTCCGGACCCCTCCAGACGTCCTCCTTCATACCGAAGCTCCAGGAACCGTGGGTCTGCAGGAAACTACCAGGAACAACTGCTGTGGCACCAGCTTCTTCATTGAATAAGGTACTGTGTTCTGCTTGAGAAATTAAGGTGAATCCCTTTTCTTCGCCTCCAAGGTGCCCTTGTCTTCCGTCCTTCTTATAACTTTTGCTTCCTTTGTTGACAATTTCTAAGTACTCCCGTCAACGTTGAATCTTGAACTGTCCGACTGTGTGATCCTCGACAACAGGAACCCGGTTCCACTTGACACTGGCTCCGGCCTATTGAATCTTGAATTTCTGTCAACGAGTGTTCTCTGATTCTGTCTGCCTTGACAAAAGTATTGCCCATGATTTTTGCCCCCAACTCTCTCTGGTTAACTCAGGTGCTAAGTGTGCTTTTGCCCCGGTAACATTTCTTGTCGCGGATACGCGTATCTTTAGCAAGACCAAACTGTCATTAGTGTCAAAAAGTGATCTCATATGTATTCCCGGTAACGTCTTTTGTTTCACAACACCGGTCCGTTAAAAAATAGGGTACTTACCTTGAGTTAGAGTGTACCAAAGTGAATTGATTGGTTGTAGTGTATTTTACGTGTGATTTTGAATTAATAGAAGTGTTGTGTTTATAACAAATGATTTAAAAATAAATGTACTTATATTTTTTTGCCTGAAACCTTGAGTCAGTCTTTGCTTGAGTCACAGTAATTGTGGTCCCTTTGTGTAATCTCTGCTACTGCTCATATACTCTTGAGATAAGCCTGGCTGCTCCGCTACTGTTACCACTTTAACATAGTAGTAGAGGCTTGTACCAAAGGTGAACTTGTATTACCACTTGTAGTCTTAATTGTGTGTAGTGGTCCCTAAGGGCACTGCACGGGGTTCTGCCTAACAATGGTGTACAGAGGTGAGGATTTGGAAGTAGAGTGATTACACTTAGAGTGCTGCTATTGCTTGGGTTCAACTAACCACAAGGCTAAACACCACTAATTCTATTTAACTGAGAAAATATGGAAAGCTACACTGAAGAGAGTCTCTTAAACTACACTGCTGAGGTTCTAAGAACCAGGTGTAGGGAGAGGAGTCTCTCTGGTAAAGGAAAGAAATCTGAATTGGTTGCAAAGTTAATGGGAAAACAAAGTCTGGAGTGTGGGTCAGAATGGCCTACCCCTTCAGCAAATGTGGATATTGATGTTTCTGATTCTGAGAGTGTTACTTTAGAAGAAGTAGATGAGTCCTTGTTAGGAAACCCTACAGCTCCTTTGCCTGCTCACAAAGCACAACCTCTGTCCACAGGGACCCCCACAGGTCCTGCACTTACTCCTGAGTTTATTGCACTTGAGAAAATGAGAATTGAATTGGAAGTGAAACGTATTGATGCACAAACTGCCATGAAACATCAAGAGTTGAGGCTCAGAGAAATGGTGCTGAATCATGAACGAGAGATGAAGAAATTGTCTGTAGAAAATGCTTCTCTCCCAGAGTCTTCTAGGTCTTCCAGCCCTAAGAGACCCTGTATGTCAAAGGAAATGATTGGTATGTATGAGACTAAACTTGATGTTTTGGATTGGTTAGCAATGTTTGAGTACAATCATGGGATTCAAGGTATCTCAGGGAATCAGCTGATTCCCTGGCTTTTCGCTAGGCTTCCCCCAGTTGCAAGTGATGCTGTAATGGAGTTGGGGGAGGAGGATAAACAGGATTATGAGTGTGTGAAACTAGCATTAATAGCTAGGTTTGGGAAGACCCCTTCCCAGTATCTTAAGAGGTTTAGAACCCTCAAAAAGCATGATGGTACCCCTTGGGCTACCTGGGTGTGTGGATGTTTGAACAACTTAGATGGTTGGGTTAAGGATTACAAAGTGAACACTTATGAAGGTTTGACGAATCTTGTAATGTTGGAGTCTACTTTTGATGTCTGCTCTCCTGAGCTTAGACATAACTTGGCTGATTCAAAGGAGATAGATCCTAAGAAGGTAGCTAAAGCTGCTGACCTGTGGGTTGCAAACAGGGCTACTCACAGGGATTCTGGGGCTACTCAGAAAAAGGATGAGGGGAAGCAGCCCAAGAAAGACAACAAAGAGAATTCCAATAACTCCAATCCAAAAGAGGGCCACAAACATAACCAGGGTAAGCCACAAGGAAAACTGAATCAGGCTAGTGTACCATCTGGTCCCAAACCAGATGGAGGCCAGAAGAAGCCCCCATTCCAGAGAGCATTTGGGAAATGCTTTGTTTGTGGGTTAACTGACCATGTGAAAGGAGATCCCAGGTGTAAGGGTAAACCTTCAGGTGTCCACACTGTCTCCTTAACCTTCTCCCAGGTGGATGAAGTACCTATAGCCAGTGGAAACTTTCAGTTACTAGCTGATGAGCCCACAAGAGTCTCAGCGAGTGTGTCTTTAGTGTCCTTGGGTCTTTGGGAACAACAGAACTTAGATGTCTATAGCTCAATCCCAGATAATATTAAAGAGTATTACAAAGATAGCGTTCTTGTGAATGGTCAGGAAACCCCTGCCATCAGAGACACTGGAGCCAGCATAACTGTGGTTGATGAATGTTTTTTCAAGGTGGAGGATGTTGCTAAGGCACCCAAACACCTAACCAAGGTAGCTGGAGGCCCTGTGCAAATGGTTCCCCAGTTACCAGCTCTCATCCAGTGTAATGACATGACTGTCAGAATACCTGTAAGTGTGCAAAATAACGTACCTGGGAGGGTTCTGTTGGGTAATGACCTTAAAACTCTTGGAGTTGTGTCTAGTACCCCAAAGGCCCCAAGCAGAAGGAAGCAGGAGCTCACTAGGTCTGCAAGGGAGAGACCCTTGAGAGGCTCTCCTGGGGACATGATAGTTGAAACTATCATCCCAAGTCCACAGGACTTACTTACTGCTATTGCAGGACAGAAAGAGACAAAGGGGAAACCCAAGTCTGCCAGCAAGAAACCAGCAAGCACCCCTGTGCCCAGAACGACATCTCCAAGACTGTCCAAAGTCACATCTGTGACTCCTCCACCAGCTGAGGATGAGTGTGAGGTTAAACCCTGTATGGTTCAGCTAGATACTGAAAAATCAGGTCTAGAAGAAGATCTTACTCTGGCAGGAGATCTTGACCCTGTTGACTATCCTGAGCTGCAGTCTTTACTGGCAGAAGGTGGAACCAACACGGCAGATTTCAGCAAAGGACAAAGAGAGTGTCCTACCCTGGAAGGTCTTCACCTACAGGCAGCTTCTCAGCTCAATGGTACTGAGCCTGGGAACTATAGGTTGCACTGGGAAGATGGCCTCTTCTACAGTGAACCGACTGAGTCAACCCCTGGAGGCTGCAAGAAACTTGTAGTACCTCTAGTGAACCGACACCAGTTTCTGCAGTTAGCCCTCGAGATACCTTTGGCTGGTCCCTTAAGTTTTAAGAAGACCAAGAAAAGGCTCTCTCTTTCATTCCACTGGCCTAAAATGGGTTCAGAAGTAGACAAATTCTGCAGGAGCTGCCACACTTGCCAAACCTCTGGCAAGAGTGGAGCCAAGAATATGGCACCCTTGGTGCCTCTCCCAGTGGTGGGAGGTCCTTTTGAGAGGGTTGGGATTGACATTGTTGGTCCTCTTGACCCTCCCACATCTTCAGGCAACAGGTTTATCCTGGTTGTAGTGGATCATGCCACTGGTTTTCCTGAAGCCATACCTATGAGGACTGTTACGGCTCCGGCTGTGGCTAAGGCCCTACTTGGTATTTTTACCAGAGTAGGTTTTCCTAAGGAGGTGATATCTTACAGGGGGTCAAATTTTATGTCCCACTACATGCAAGCCATGTGGAAAACCTGTGGAGTCACCTACAAGTTCTCAACTACCTACCATCCCCAAACCAATGGATTGGTGGAGAGGTTTAACATAACTATGAAGAGCATGATAGGTGCTTTAGAAGAACCCCTTAGAAGAAAGTGGGACCTTCTTTTGCCATGTCTTCTCTTTGCATATAGAGATGTCCCTCAGGAGGGAGTAGGATTCAGTCCCTTCGACCTTCTCTATGGCCATCCAGTTAGAGGTCCACTGGCCCTGATTAATGAGGGGTTGGAGAGTGCTCCTTCCTCCAAGCCAGTCAGAGTGACTGACTATGTGATAGGTCTCCGGAGGAGAATGTCACACATGATGGCAGAGGCAAGTGATAACTTGAAGACTGGTCAAGTTCTAGTCAAACATTGGCATGACCATAAGGCTAACATGATTGAGTTCTCTCAGGACCAGCTTGTTCTTGTTATGGTCCCCACAAGGCAGAGGGCTTTGCAGGACAAATGGATAGTACCCTTCAAAGTTGTGGGTAAACTTGGAGAGGTGAACTATCTGGTGGACTTAGGCAATCCTAAGGAGGCTCCCAGAGTCTTTCACACCAACCGTTTAAAGGCTTATGTCTCTAGAGCTGACATAGGAGCTCTGCTTCTAGCTTCAGCTCAGGAGGAGGAGGAGAGTGAACCTCTGCCTGACCTCCTCAGAGGCTTACCTTTAGATGAGCAAGTGGAAGCAGTTAATCTCTCTTCCAGTCTCACATCTGACCAGCAGGATGAGTGCAAGTTACTGTTAAATCAGTTTGCCTCCCTTTTCTCACTTTCACCAGGCTTGACCCCTTGGAGCCAGCATGACATACTCACTGGTGACTGTTTGCCTGTCAAAAGCAGGGGGTACAGAATGTCAGACAACGTAAGAACCCATATAAGGAATGAGGTCAACAAGATGCTTGATCTCGGGGTTATAGAGCCCTCTACTAGCCCATGGTCTAGCCCAGTTGTGCTTGTACCAAAGGCAGGATCCAAGGCGTTGAGATTCTGCGTGGACTATAGAGCTCTAAATGCAGTCTCAAAGACTGGTGCCCATCCTTTGCCTAGGACAGATGAGCTGGTGGACAAACTTGGTGCAGCCAAGTACCTCAGCACATTTGACCTAATGTCAGGCTATTGGCAAATAGCCCTGACAGACCATGCCAAGGAGAAAACTGCATTCTCCACCGGATCTGGCCTCTACCAATTCAAGGTAATGCCTTTTGGACTAAAGAATGTACCTGCTACATTTCAGAGGATTGTCAATCAAGCTCTGAATGGGATGGAGGACTTCTGCATGGCGTACTTGAATGTCATTGCAGTGTTCAGCCCTACATGGAAAGAACATATTGAACACCTAGGATATGTATTGCAGGCTCTGGAACAGTCCCATCTTACCATAAAGGCAAGCAAATGTCAAAGTGGTCAGAGTACAGTGGTCTACCTTGGACATGAGGTAGGAGGAGGTGAAATAAGGCCATTGCCTAGCAAATAAAAGCTGTACAAAACTGGGCCACCCCTACTACTCAAACCCAAGTGAGAGCCTTCTTAGGTCTCACTGGGTATTACAGGAACTTCATAGAGAACTATGGGACCATAGCCTCTCCATAGATTGTCATCTCCTCTCCCAAATTTCCTAAAAAGGTCAGGTGGAATGAGGAGTGCAATCAAGCTTTTGAAAGTCTGAAGAAATACCTTTGTCAAGCTCCAGTCCCAAGAGCTCCTGACTATCACCAACCCTTCATTGTACAAACTGATGCCTCTAATGTAGGTATAGGTGCAATCCTTAGTCAACTGGATGCGAAAGGTAGGGAACACCTATTTGTTTCATCAGCAGGAAGTTAAAGGATCCTGAGACAAGGTGGGCAACAATAGAACGTGAATGTTTTGCTATTGTGTGGTCACTGAAGAGGTTTAGACTATACTTGTATGGATTTACCTTCATCATTTAGACTATACTTGTATGGATTTACCTTCATCATTCAGACCACCAACCCATGAGATGGCTGATGCAAATGGAAGGGGAAAACCCAAAGTTACTCAGATGGTCAATTTGCCTACAAGGATTTGATTTTTCCATTGAGCACAGAGCAGGAAGTCACCACCAAAATGCTGATGGTCTCTCTAGGATGTTTATAACTGACTAGAGGTATGAGATCCATCCAGGAGTGGATTAAATCCTCCTGTCCCTTAGTCTTGAGGGGCGAGTGTTAGGGAGAATTCTAATTGTATGGCTAATTTCCCTCACCTAGTGAGTCCCCCAGCAGCTTTGCTGGATTTCTGGAGTTATTTTATTTCACTTGGTAAGAGTGTGCCTCTTTTTCGCACTCTTACCTGTGTTTTGCCATGTGTATTTCATCTGTTTTTGTGATTGTGGACTCTGGAGTACACCACTTCAGTAGCCCCCTTCTTTTGTGTGTTACACAGCACCTTTAGTGCAGTGACACAGGGTTGTCTTTTAGACTTCCCACCGACTCCATTTCTGAGGCTGACTACTGTCCCCTAGAAAAAGGTAACATTGCCATTAACTTTACCTAGTCATTTAACCACAGATCCAGTCCACCCCATTTTACATGGAGTACTGGAAAGAGTTAATCCTTAGCCCTTTTTATCTGTACCTCCTAGAGCATTGTTTCACTCTTTTAACATTTAGACTTGGCTGGTGGCAGTGGTATCTACCCTAAGTTTTCTACCGCGATTATACTATATAAACGTGGTATTGTTTTAGGCTATTATATTAGCCTCGAACATAAACCCGCTTGACCAAATACTCTTTCTTTTGGCTCCGGTTGGGTTTATTCGCCATTTCTTTTTGTTACAGTCCTTCTTGTGTTTTACTTTGCGTGGCAAACCAGGTTTGCCTTCTTTGTTCATTGTCTTTTGGCGGGCTTCTGCCGAGAAGCCCTCCTCCAGGCGCCTGGGTGTCTAGGTGGGCTGAATGTGACGGAGGGGTGTAGTCACCCCCTGCACAGGGTATCCTAGGAAACCCAAGTCGCACTTTGTCATGATTGGCTGAGGTGGTTGTCCAGGCTGGACAACCCCCCTGCTGCGTGATTGACAGCCAGGCTGTGTGAATGGGGGATTTACGCATAAAAGGCAGGTCTCTTGGGCTAGAAGTGAGAGTCGCCACTGGAACTACAAGGAACCGAAGAGAAGTGGAGAAGAAGGCGGCTGCTGCAACTACCCTGTCCTGGTGAAGCCCTGCTGCAGTCCTGAGCTATCTACCCTTCGATGACCAGAGAAGATCCAGTCCGGAGTATTCTTCCTTTGAGCCTGGTGGGGATAACCAGCTCATCTTCCACAGCCAGAGGATCCTCTTCTTGGTCGAAAATTGCTGCACACTGCTGTAGTGGTCCGGATAGCCACCTGAAGAGCCTGTCCTGTTTTTAAGGAGTGCACCTTTTATTCACCGTCGCTGCTGCCGGCTTCATCCCTGTGTGGTCCGGACCCCTCCAGACGTCCTCCTTCATACCGAAGCTCCAGGAACCGTGGGTCTGCAGGAAACTACCAGGAACAACTGCTGTGGGACCAGCTTCTTCATTGAATAAGGTACTGTGTTCTGCTTGAGAAATTAAGGTGAATCCCTTTTCTTCGCCTCCAAGGTGCCCTTGTCTTCCCTCCTTCTTATAACTTTTGCTTCCTTTGTTGACAATTTCTAAATACTCCCGTCAACGTTGAATCTTGAACTGTCTGACTGTGTGATCCTCGACAACAGGAACCCGGTTCCACTTGACACTGGCTTCGGCCTATTGAATCTTGAATTTCTGTCAACGAGTGTTCTCTGATTCTGTCTGCCTTGACAAAAGTATTGCCTATGATTTTTGCCCCCAACTCTCTCTGGTTAACTCAGGTGCTAAGTGTGCTTTTGCCCCGGTAACATTTCTTGTCGCGGATACGCGTATCTTTAGCAAGACCAAACTGTCATTACAGTCAAAAAGTGATCGCATATGTATTCCCGATAACGTCTTTTGTTTCACAACACCGGTCCGTTAAAAAATAGGGTACTTACCTTGAGTTAGAGTGTACCAAAGTGAATTGGTTGGTTGTAGTGTATTTTACATGTGATTTTGAATTAATAGAAGTGTTGTGTTTATAACAAATGATTTAAAAATAAATGTACTTATATTTTTTTGCCTGAAACCTTGAGTCACTGTTTGCTTGAGTCACAGTAATTGTGGTCCCTTTGTGTAATCTCTGCTACTGCTCATATACTCTTGAGATAAGCCTGGCTGCTCCGCTACTGTTACCACTTTAACATAGTAGTAGAGGCTTGTGCCAAAGGTGAACTTGTATTACCACTTGTAGTCTTAATTGTGTGTAGTGGTCCCTAAGGACACTGCACGGGGTTCTGCCTAACAATGGTGTACAGAGGTGAGGATTTGGAAGTAGAGTGATTACACTTAGAGTGCTGCTATTGCTTGGGTTCAACTAACCACAAGGCTAAACACCACTAATTCTATTTAACTGAGAAAATATGGAAAGCTACACTGAAGAGAGTCTCTTAAACTACACTGCTGAGGTTCTAAGAACCAGGTGTAGGGAGAGGAGTCTCTCTGGTAAAGGAAAGAAATCTGAATTGGTTGCAAAGTTAATGGGAAAACAAAGTCTAGAGGGTGGGTCAGAATGGCCTACCCCTCCAGCAAATGTGGATATTGATGTTTCTGATTCTGAGAGAGTTACTTTAGAAGAAGTAGATGAGTCCTTGTTAGAAAACCCTACAGCTCCTTTGCCTGCTCACAAAGCACAACCTCTGTCCACAGGGACCCCCACAGGTCCTGCACTTAATCCTGAGTTTATTGCACTTGAGAAAATGAGAATTGAAACATATTGATGCACAAACTGCCATGAAACATCAAGAGTTGAGGCTCAGAGAAATGGTGCTGATTCATGAACGAGAGATGAAGAAATTGTCTGTAGAAAATGCTTCTCTCCCAGAGTCTTCTTGGTCTTCCAGCCCTAAGAGACCCTGTATGTCAAAGGAAATGATTGGTATGTATGAGACTAAACTTGATGTTTTGGATTGGTTAGCAATGTTTGAGTACAATCATGGTATTCAAGGTATCTCAGGGAATCAGCTGATTCCCTGGCTTTTCGCTAGGCTTCCCCCTGTTGCAAGTGATGCTGTAATGGAGTTGGGGGAGGAGGATAAGCAGGATTATGAGTGTGTGAAACTAGCATCAATAGCTAGGTTTGAGAAGACCCCTTCCCAGTATCTTAAGAGGTTTAGAACCCTCAAAAAGCATGATGGTACCCCTTGGGCTACCTGGGTGTGTGGATGTTTGAAAAACTTAGATGGTTGGGTTAAGGGTTACAAAGTGAACACTTATGAAGGTTTGAGGAATCTTGTAATGTTGGAGTCTATTTTTGATGTCTGCTCTCCTGAGCTTAGACAGAACTTGGCTGATTCAAAGGAGATAGATCCTAAGAAGGTAGCTAAGGTTGCTGACCTGTGGGTTGCCAACAGGGCTACTCACAAGGATTCTGGGGCTACTCAGAAAAAGGATGAGGGGAAGCAGCCCAAGAAAGACAACAAAGAGAATTCCAGTAACTCCAATCCAAAAGAGGGCCACAAACATAACCAGGGTAAGCCACAAGGAAAACCGAATCAGGCTAGTGTACCGTCTGGTCCCAAACCAGATGGAGGCCAGAACAAGCCCCCATTCCAGAGAGCATTAGGGAAATGCTTTGTTTGTGGGTTAACTGACCATGTGAAAGGAGATCCCAGATGTAAGGGTAAACCTTCAGGGGTCCACACTGTCTCCTTAGCCTTCTCCCAGGTGGATGAAGTACCTATAGCCAGTGGAAACTTTCAGTTACTAGCTGATGAGCCCACAAGAGTCTCAGCTAGTGTGTCTTTAGTGTCCTTGGGTCTTTGGGAACAACAGAACTTAGATGTCTATAGCTCAATCCCAGATAATATTAAAGAGTATTACAAAGATAGCGTTCTTGTGAATGGTCAGGAAACCCCTGCCATCAGAGACACTGGAGACAGCATAACTGTGGTTGATGAATGTTTTTTCAAGGTGGAGGATGTTGCTAAGGCACCCAAACACCTAACCAAGTTAGCTGGAGGCCCTGTGCAAATGGTTCCCCAGTTACCAGCTCTCATGCAGTGTAATGACATGATTGTCAGAATACCTGTAAGTGTGCAAAATAACGTACCTGGGAGGGTTCTGCTGGGTAATGACCTTAAAACTCTTGGAGTTGTGTCTAGTACCCCCAGGCCCCCCAGCAGAAGGAAACAGGAGCTCACTAGGTCTGCAAGGGAGAGACCCTTGAGAGGCTCTCCTGGGGACATGATAGTTGAAACTATCATCCCAAGTCCACATGACTTACTTACTGCTATTGCAGGACAGAAAGAGACAAAGGGGAAACCCAAGTCTGCCAGCAAGAAACCAGCAAGCACCCCTGTGCCCAGAACGACATCTCCAAGACTGTCCAAAGTCACATCTGTGACTCCTCCACCAGCTGAGGATGAGTGTGAGGTTCAACCCTGTATGGTTCATCTAGATACTGAAGAATCAGATCTAGAAGAAGATCTTACTCTGGCAGGAGATCTTGACCCTGTGGCCCATCCTGAGCTGCAGTCTTTACTGGCAGAAGGTGGACCCAACAGGGCGATTTCAGCAAAGGACAAAGAGAGTGTCCTCCCCTGGAAGGTCTACAGGCAGCTTCTCAGCTCAATGGTACTGAGCCTGGGAACTACAGGTTGCACTGGGAAGATGGCCTCTTCTACAGTGAACTGACTGAGTCAACCCCTGGAGGCTGCAAGAAACTTGTAGTACCTCTAGTGAACCGACTCCAGTTTCTGCAGTTAGCCCACGAGATACCTTTGGCTTGTCCCTTAAGTTTTAAGAAGACCAAGGAAAGGCTCTCTCTTTCCTTCTACTGGCCTAAAATGGGTTCAGAAGTAGACAAATTCTGCAGGAGCTGCAACACTTGCCAAACCTCTGGCAAGAGTGGAGCAAAGCATATGGCACCGTTGGTGCCTCTCCCAGTGGTGGGAGGTCCTTTTGAGAGGGTTGGGATTGACATTGTTGGTCCTCCTGACCCTCCAACATCTTCAGGCAACAGATTTATCTTGGTTTTAGTGGATCATGCCACTAGGTTTCCTGAAGCCATACCTATGCGGACTGTTCCGGCTCCGGCTGTGGCTAAGGCCCTACTTGGTATTTTTACCAGAGTAGGTTTTCTTAAGGAGGTGATATCTGACAGGGGGTCAAATTTTATGTCCCACTACATGCAAGCCATGTGGAAAACCTGTGGAGTCACCTACAAGTTCTCAACTGGCTACCATCCCCAAACCAATGGATTGGTGGAGAGGTTAAACAGAACTATGAAGAGCATTATAGGTGCTTTATAAGAACCCCTTAGAAGAAAGTGGGACCTTCTACTGCCATGTCTTCTCTTTGCATATAGAGTTGTCCCTCAGGAGGGAGTAGGATTCAGTCCCTTCTAACTTCTCTATGGCCATCCAGTCAGATGTCCACTGGCCCTGATTAATGAGGGGTTGGAGAGTGCTCCTTCCCCCAAGCCAGTCAGAGTGACTGACTATGTGATAGGTCTCCGGAGGAGAATGTCACACATGATGGCAGAGGCAAGTGATAACTTGAAGACTGGTCAAGTTCTGGTCAAACATTGGCATGACCAGAAGGCTAACATGGTTGAGTTCTCTCAAGACCAGCTTGTTCTTGTTATGGTCCCCACAAGGCAGAGGGCCTTGCAGGACAAATGGATAATACCCTTCAAAGTTGTGGGTAAACTTGGAGAGGTGAACTATCTGGTGGATTTAGGCAATCCTAAGGAGGCTCCCAGAGTCTTTCACACCAACCGTTTAAAGGCTTATGTCTCTAGAGCTGACATAGGAGCTCTGCTTCTAGCTTCAGCTCAGGAGGAGGAGGAGAGTGAACCTCTGCCTGACCTCCTCAGAGGCTTACCTTTAGATGAGCAAGTGGAAGCAGTTAATATCTCTTCCAGTCTCACATCTGACCAGCAGGATGAGTGCAAGTTACTGTTAAATCAGTTTGCCTCCCTTTTCTCACTTTCACCAGGCTTGACCCCTTGGAGCCAGCATGACATACTCACTGATGACTGTTTGCCTGTCAAAAGCAGGGGGCACAGAATGTCAGACAACGTAAGAACCCATATAAGGAATGAGGTCAACAAGATGCTTGATCTCGGGGTTATAGAGCCCTCTACTAGCCCGTGGTCTAGCCCAGTTGTGCTTGTACCAAAGGCAGGATCCAAGGCGCTGAGATTCTGCGTAGACTATAGAGCTCTAAATGCAGTCTCAAAGACTGGTGCCCATCCTTTGCCTAGGACAGATGAGCTGGTGGACAAAGTTGGTGCAGCCAAGTACCTCAGCACATTTGACCTAACGTCAGGCTATTGGCAAATAGCCCTGACAGACCATGCCAAGGAGAAAACTGCATTCTCCACCGGAGCTGGCCTCTACCAATTCAAGGTAATGCCTTTTGGACTAAAGAATGTACCTGCTACATTTCAGAGGATGGTCAATCAAGTTCTGAATGGGATGGAGGACTTCTGCATGGCGTACTTGAATGACATTGCAGTGTTCAGCCCTACATGGAAAGAACATATTGAACACCTAGGATATGTATTGCAGGCTCTGGAACAGTCCCATCTTACCATAAAGTCAAGCAAATGTCAAAGTGGTCAGAGTACAGTGGTCTACCTTGGACATGAGGTAGGAGGAGGTGAAATAAGGCCATTGCCTAGCAAACTAAAAGCTGTACAAAACTGGGCCACCCCTACTACTCAAACCCAAGTGAGAGCCTTCTTAGGTCTCACTGGGTATTACAGGAACTTCATAGAGAACTATGGGACCATAGCCTCTCCATTGATTGTCATCTCCTCTCCCAAATTTCCTAAAAAGGTCAGGTGGAATGAGGAGTGCAATCAAGCCTTTGAAAGTCTGAAGAAATACCTTTGTCAAGCTCCAGTCCCAAGAGCTCCTGACTATCACCAACCCTTCATTGTACAAACTGATGCCTCTAATGTAGGTATAGGTGCAGTCCTTAGTCAACTGGATGCGAAAGGTAGGGAACACCTATTTGTTTCATCAGCAGGAAGTTAAAGGATCCTGAGACAAGGTGGGCAACAATAGAACGTGAATGTTTTGCTATTGTGTGGTCACTGAAGAGGTTTAGACTATACTTGTATGGATTTACCTTCATCATTCAGACTGACCATCAACCCATGAGATGGCTGATGCAAATGAAAAGGGAAAACCCAAAGTTACTCAGATGGTCAATTTGCCTACAAGGATTTGATTTTTCCATTGAGCACAGAGCAGGAAGTCACCACCAAAATGCTGATGGTCTCTCTAGGATGTTTATAACTGACTAGAGTTATGAGATCCATCCAGGAGTTGATTAAATCCTCCTGTCCCTTAGTCTGGGGGGGGCGAGTGTTAGGGAGAATTCTAATTGTATGGCTAATTTCCCTCACCTAGTGAGTCCCCCAGCAGCTTTGCTGGATTTGTGGAGTTATTTTATTTCACTTGGTAAGAGTGTGCCTCTTTTTCGCACTCTTACCTGTGTTTTGCCATGTGTATTTCATCTGTTTTTGTGATTGTGGACTCTGGAGTACAACACTTCAGTAGCCCCCTTCTTTTGTGTGTTACACAGCACCTTCAGTGCAGTGACACAGGGTTGTCTTTTAGACTTCCCACCGACTCCATTTCTGAGGCTGACTACTGTCCCCCAGAAAAAGGTAACGTTGCCATTAACTTTACCTAGTCATTTAACCACAGATCCAGTCCACCCCATTTTACATGGAGTACTGGAAAGAGTTAATCCTTAGCCCTTTTTATCTGTACCGCCTAGAGCATTGTTTGACTCTTTTAACATTTAGACTTGGCTGGTGGCAGTGGTATCTACCCAAAGTTTTCTACCGCGATTATACTATATAAACGTGGTATTGTTTTAGGCTATTATATTAGCCTCGAACATAAACCCGCTTGACCAAATACTCTTTCTTTTGGCTCTGGTTGGGTTTATTCGCCATTTCTTTTTGTTACAGTCCTTCTTGTGTTTTACTTTGCGTGGCAAACCAGGTTTGCCTTCTTTGTTCACTGTCTTTTGGCGGGCTTCTGCCGAGAAGCCCTCCTCCAGGCGCCTGGGTGTCTAGGTGGGCTGAATGTGACGGAGGGGTGTAGTCACCCCCTGCACAGGGTATCCTAGGAAACCCAAGTCGCACTTTGTCATGATTGGCTGAGGTGGTTGTCCAGGCTGGACAACCCCCCTGCTGCGTGATTGACAGCTTGACAGCCAGGCTGTGTGAATGGGGGATTTACGCATAAAAGGCAGGTCTCTTGGGCTAGAAGTGAGAGTCGCCACTGGAACTACAAGGAACCGAAGAGAAGTGGAGAAGAAGGCGGCTGCTGCAACTACCCTGTCCTGGTGAAGCCCTGCTGCAGTCCTGAGCTATCTACCCTTCGATGACCAGAGAAGATCCAGTCCGGAGTATTCTTCCTTTGAGCCTGGTGGGGACAACCAAGCTCATCTTCCACAGCCAGAGGATCCTCTTCTTGGTCGAAATCGCTGCACACTGCTGTAGTGGTCCGGATAGCCACCTGAAGAGCCTGTCCTGTTTTTAAGGAGTGCACCTTTTATTCACCGTCGCTGCTGCCGGCTTCATCCCTGTGTGGTCCGGACCCCTCCAGACGTCCTCCTTCATACCGAAGCTCCAGGAACCGTGGGTCTGCAGGAAACTACCAGGAACAACTGCTGTGGCACCAGCTTCTTCATTGAATAAGGTACTGTGTTCTGCTTGAGAAATTAAGGTGAATCCCTTTTCTTCGCCTCCCAGGTGCCCTTGTCTTCCCTCCTTCTTATAACTTTTGCTTCCTTTGTTGACAATTTCTAAGTACTCCCGTCAACGTTGAATCTTGAACTGTCCGACTGTGTGATCCTCGACAACAGGAATCCGGTTCCACTTGACACTGGCTCCGGCCTATTGAATCTTGAATTTCTGTCAATGAGTGTTCTCTGATTCTGTCTGCCTTGACAAAAGTATTGCCCATGATTTTTGCCCCCAACTCTCTCTGGTTAACTCACGTGCTAAGTGTGCTTTTGCCCCGGTAACATTTCTTGTCGCGGATACGCGTATCTTTACCAAGACCAAACTGTCATTACTGTCAAAAAGTGATTGCATATGTATTCCCGGTAACGTCTTTTGTTTCACAACACCGGTCCGTTAAAAAATAGGGTACTTACCTTGAGTTAGAGTGTACCAAAGTGAATTGATTGGTTGTAGTGTATTTTACGTTTGATTTTGAATTAATAGAAGTGTTGTGTTTATAACAAATGATTTAAAAATAAATGTACTTATATTTTTTTGCCTGAAACCTTGAGTCAGTGTTTGCTTGAGTCACATTAATTGTGGTCCCTTTGTGTAATCTCTGCTACTGCTCATATACTCTTGAGATAAGCCTGGCTGCTCCGCTACTGTTACCACTTTAACATAGTAGTAGAGGCTTGCACCAAAGGTGAACTTGTATTACCACTTGTAGTCTTAATTGTGTGTAGTGGTCCCTAAGGACACTGCACGGGGTTCTGCCTAACAATGGTGTAAAGAGGTGAGGATTTGGAAGTAGAGTGATTACACTTAGAGTGCTGCTATTGCTTGGGTTCAACTAACCACAAGGCTAAAAAGCACTAATTCTATTTAACTGAGAAAATATGGAAAGCTACATTGAAGAGAGTCTCTTAAGCTACACTGCTGAGGTTCTAAGAACCAGGTGTAGGGAGAGGAGTCTCTCTGGTAAAGGAAAGAAATCTGAATTGGTTGCAAAGTTAATGGGAAAACAAAGTCTGGAGTGTGGGTCAGAATGGCCTACCCCTTCAGCAAATGTGGATATTGATGTTTCTGATTCTGAGAGTGTTACTTTAGAAGAAGTAGATGAGTCCTTGTTAGGAAACCCTACAGCTCCTTTGCCTGCTCACAAAGCACAACCTCTGTCCACAGGGACCCCCACAGGTCCTGCACTTACTCCTGAGTTTATTGCACTTGAGAAAATGAGAATTGAATTGGAAGTGAAACGTATTGATGCACAAACTGCCATGAAACATCAAGAGTTGAGGCTCAGAGAAATGGTGCTGAATCATGAACGAGAGATGAAGAAATTGTCTGTAGAAAATGCTTCTCTCCCAGAGTCTTATAGGTCTTCCAGCCCTAAGAGACCCTGTATGTCAAAGGAAATGATTGGTATGTATGAGACTAAACTTGATGTTTTGGATTGGTTAGCAATGTTTGAGTACAATCATGGGATTCAAGGTATCTCAGGGAATCAGCTGATTCCCTGGCTTTTCGCTAGGCTTCCCCCAGTTGCAAGTGATGCTGTAATGGAGTTGGGGGAGGAGGATAAACAGGATTATGAGTGTGTGAAACTAGCATTAATAGCTAGGTTTGGGAAGACCCCTTCCCAGTATCTTAAGAGGTTTAGAACCCTCAAAAAGCATGATGGTACCCCTTGGGCTACCTGGGTGTGTGGATGTTTGAACAACTTAGATGGTTGGGTTAAGGATTACAAAGTGAACACTTATGAAGGTTTGACGAATCTTGTAATGTTGCAGTCTATTTTTGATGTCTGCTCTCCTGAGCTTAGACAGAACTTGGCTGATTCAAAGGAGATAGATCCTAAGAAGGTAGCTAGAGCTGCTGACCTGTGGGTTGCAAACAGGGCTACTCACAAGGATTCTGGGGCTACTCAGAAAAAGGATGAGGGGAAGCAGCCCAAGAAAGACAACAAAGAGAATTCCAATAACTCCAATCCAAAAGAGGGCCACAAACATAACCAGGGTAAGCCACAAGGAAAACTGAATCAGGCTAGTGTACCATCTGGTCCCAAACCAGATGGAGGCCAGAAGAAGCCCCCATTCCAGAGAGCATTTGGGAAATGCTTTGTTTGTGGGTTAACTGACCATGTGAAAGGAGATCCCAGGTGTAAGGGTAAACCTTCAGGTGTCCACACTGTCTCCTTAGCCTTCTCCCAGGTGGATGAAGTACCTATAGCCAGTGGAAACTTTCAGTTACTAGCTGATGAGCCCACAAGAGTCTCAGCGAGTGTGTCTTTAGTGTCCTTGGGTCTTTGGGAACAACAGAATTTAGATGTCTATAGCTCAATCCCAGATAATATTAAAGAGTATTACAAAGATAGCGTTCTTGTGAATGGTCAGGAAACCCCTGCCATCAGAGACACTGGAGCTAGCATAACTGTGGTTGATGAATGTTTTTTCAAGGTGGAGGATGTTGCTAAGGCACCCAAACACCTAACAAAGTTAGCTGGAGGCCCTGTGCAAATGGTTCCCCAGTTACCAGCTCTCATCCAGTGTAATGATATGACTGTCAGAATACCTGTAAGTGTGCAAAATAACGTACCTGCGAGGGTTCTGTTGGGTAATGACCTTAAAACTCTTGAAGTTGTGTCTAGTACCCCAAAGGCCCCGAGCAGAAGGAAGCAGGAGCTCACTAGGTCTGCAAGGGAGAGACCCTTGAGAGGCTCTCCTGGGGACATAATAGTTGAAACTATCATCCCAAGTCCACAGGACTTACTTACTGCTATTGCAGGACAGAAAGAGACAAAGGGGAAAAACAAGTCTGCCAGCAAGAAACCAGCAAGCACCCCTGTGCCCAGAACGACATCTCCAAGACTGTCCAAAGTCACATCTGTGACTCCTCCACCAGCTGAGGATGAGTGTGAGGTTAAACCCTGTATGGTTCAGCTAGATACTGAAAAATCAGATCTAGAAGAAGATCTTACTCTGGCAGGAGATCTTGACCCTGTTGACTATCCTGAGCTGCAGTCTTTACTGGCAGAAGATGGAACCAACAGGGCAGATTTCAGCAAAGGACAAAGAGAGTGTCCTACCCTGGAAGGTCTTCACCTACAGGCAGCTTCTCAGCTCAATGGTACTGAGCCTGGGAACTATAGGTTGCACTGGGAAGATGGCCTCTTCTACAGTGAACCGACTGAGTCAACCCCTGGAGGCTGCAAGAAACTTGTAGTACCTCTAGTGAACCGACACCAGTTTCTGCAGTTAGCCCTCGAGATACCTTTGGCTGGTCCCTTAAGTTTTAAGAAGACCAAGAAAAGGCTCTCTCTTTCCTTCCACTGGCCTAAAATGGGTTCAGAAGTAGACAAATTCTGCAGGAGCTGCCACACTTGCCAAACCTCTGGCAAGAGTGGAGCCAAGAATATGGCACCCTTGGTGCCTCTCCCAGTGGTGGGAGGTCCTTTTGAGAGGGTTGGGATTGACATTGTTGGTCCTCTTGACCCTCCCACATCTTCAGGCAACAGGTTTATCCTGGTTGTAGTGGATCATGCCACTGGTTTTCCTGAAGCCATACCTATGAGGACTGTTACGGCTCCGGCTGTGGCTAAGGCCCTACTTGGTATTTTTACCAGAGTAGGTTTTCCTAAGGAGGTGATATCTGACAGGGGGTCAAATTTTATGTCCCACTACATGCAAGCCATGTGGAAAACCTGTGGAGGCACCTACAAGTTCTCAACTACCTACCATCCCCAAACCAATGGGTTGGTAGAGAGGTTTAACATAGCTATGAAGAGCATGGTAGGTGCTTTAAAAGAACCCCTTAGAAGAAAGTGGGACCTTCTTTTGCCATGTCTTCTCTTTGCATATAGAGATGTCCCTCAGGAGGGAGTAGGATTCAGTCCCTTCGAACTTCTCTATGGCCATCCAGTTAGAGGTCCACTGGCCCTGATTAATGAGGGGTTGGAGAGTGCTCCTTCCTCCAAGCCAGTCAGAGTGACTGACTATGTGATAGGTCTCCGGAGGAGAATGTCACACATGATGGCAGAGGCAAGTGATAACCTGAAGACTGGTCAAGTTCTGGTCAAACATTGGCATGACCAGAAGGCTAACATGTTGAGTTCTCTCAAGACCAGCTTGTTCTTGTTATGGTCCCCACAAGGCAGAGGGCCTTGCAGGACAAATGGATAGTACCCTTCAAAGTTGTGGGTAAACTTGGAGAGGTGAACTATCTGGTGGACTTAGGCAATCCTAAGGAGGCTCCCAGAGTCTTTCACACCAACCGTTTAAAGGCTTATGTCTCTAGAGCTGACATAGGAGCTCTGCTTCTAGCTTCAGCTCAGGAGGAGGAGGAGAGTGAACCTCTGCCTGACCTCCTCAGAGGCTTACCTTTAGATGAGCAAGTGGAAGCAGTTAATCTCTCTGCCAGTCTCACATCTGACCAGCTGGATGAGTGCAAGTTACTGTTAAATCAGTTTGCCTCCCTTTTCTCACTTTCACCAGGCTTGACCCCTTGGAGCCAGCATGACATACTCACTGGTGACTGTTTGCCTGTCAAAAGCAGGGGGTACAGAATGTCAGACAATGTAAGAACCCATATAAGGAATGAGGTCAACAAGATGCTTGATCTCGGGGTTATAGAGCCCTCTACTAGCCCATGGTCTAGCCCAGTTGTGCTTGTACCAAAGGCAGGATCCAAGGCGTTGATATTCTGCGTGGACTATAGAGCTCTAAATGCAGTCTCAAAGACTGGTGCCCATCCTTTGCCTAGGACAGATGAGCTGGTGGACAAACTTGGTGCAGCCAAGTACCTCAGCACATTTGGCCTAACGTCAGGCTATTGGCAAATAGCCCTGACAGACCATGCCAAGGAGAAAACTGCATTCTCCACCGGATCTGGCCTCTACCAATTCAAGGTAATGCCTTTTGGACTAAAGAATGTACCTGCTACATTTCAGAGGATTGTCAATCAAGTTCTGAATGGGATGGAGGACTTCTGCATGGCGTACTTGAATGACATTGCAGTGTTCAGCCCTACATGGAAAGAACATATTGAACACCTAGGATATGTATTGCAGGCTCTGGAACAGTCCCATCTTACCATAAAGGCAAGCAAATGTCAAAGTGGTCAGAGTACAGTGGTCTACCTTGGACATGAGGTAGGAGGAGGTGAAATAAGGCCATTGCCTAGCAAATAAAAGCTGTACAAAACTGGGCCACCCCTACTACTCAAACCCAAGTGAGAGCCTTCTTAGGTCTCACTGGGTATTACAGGAACTTCATAGAGAACTATGGGACCATAGCCTCTCCATTGATTGTCATCTCCTCTCCCAAATTTCCTAAAAAGGTCAGGTGGAATGAGGAGTGCAATCAAGCCTTTGAAAGTCTGAAGAAATACCTTTATCAAGCTCCAGTCCCAAGAGCTCCTGACTATCACCAACCCTTCATTGTACAAATTGATGCCTCTAATGTAGGTATAGGTGCAGTCCTTAGTCAACTGGATGCGAAAGGTAGGGAACACCTATTTGTTTCATCAGCAGGAAGTTAAAGGATCCTGAGACAAGGTGGGCAACAATAGAACGTGAATGTTTTGCTATTGTGTGGTCACTGAAGAGGTTTAGACTATACTTGTATGGATTTACCTTCATTATTCAGACTGACCACCAACCCATGAGATGGCTGATGCAAATGAAAGGGGAAAACCCAAAGTTACTCAGATGGTCAATTTGCCTACAAGGATTTGATTTTTCCATTGAGCACAGAGCAGGAAGTCACCACCAAAATGCAGATGTTCTCTCTAGGATGTTTATAACTGACTAGAGGTATGAGATCCATCCAGGAGTGGATTAAATCCTCCTGTCGCTTAGTCTTGGGGGGCGAGTGTTAGGGAGAATTCTAATTGTATGGCTAATTTCCCTCACCTAGTGAGTCCCCCAGCAGCTTTGCTGGATTTCTGGAGTTATTTTATTTCACTTGGTAAGAGTGTGTCTCTTTTTCGCACTCTTACCTGTGTTTTGCCATGTGTATTTCATCTGTTTTTGTGATTGTGGACTCTGGAGTACACCACTTCAGTAGCCCCTTCTTTTGTGTGTTACACAGCACCTTCAGTGCAGTGACACAGGGTTGTCTTTTAGACTTCCCACCGACTCCATTTCTGAGGCTGACTACTGTCCCCCAGAAAAAGGTATCCTTGCCATTAACTTTACCTAGTCATTTAACCACAGATCCAGTCCACCCCATTTTACATGGAGTACTGGAAAGAGTTAATCCTTAGCCCTTTTTATCTGTACCTCCTAGAGCATTGTTTCACTCTTTTAACATTTAGACTTGGCTGGTGGCAGTGGTATCTACCCTAACTTTTCTACCGCGATTATACTATATAAATGTGGTATTGTTTTAGGCTATTATATTAGCC
The DNA here is from genome assembly GCF_040938575.1 of Ambystoma mexicanum. Taxonomy (NCBI): domain Eukaryota; kingdom Metazoa; phylum Chordata; class Amphibia; order Caudata; family Ambystomatidae; genus Ambystoma; species Ambystoma mexicanum. Next base: position 1,609,028,592 of record NC_090932.1, read on the forward strand.
TCGAACATAAACCCGCTTGACCCTATACTCTTTCTTTTGCCTCCGGTCGGGTTTATTCGCCATTTCTTTTTGTTAAAGTCCTTCTTGTGTTTTACTTTGCGTGGCAAACCAGGTTTGCCTTCTTTGTTCACTGTCTCTTGGTGGGCTTCTGCTGAGAATCCCTCCTCCAGGCACCTGGGTGTCTAGGTGGGCTGAATGTGAGGGAGGGGTGTAGTCACCCCCTGCACAGGGTATCCTAGGAAACCCAAGTCGCACTTTGCCATGATTGGCTGAGGTGGTTGTCCGGGCTGGACAACCCCCCTGCTGCGTGATTGACAGCCAGGCTGTGTGAATAGGGGATTTTTGCATTAAAAGGCAGGTCTCTTGGGCTAGAAGTGAGAGTCGCCACTGGAACTACAAGGAACCGAAGAGAAGCGGAGAAGAAGGCGGCTGCTGCAGCTGCCCCGTCCCGGTGAAGCCCTGCTGCAGTCCTGAGCTCTCTACCCTTCGACGACCAGAGAAGATCCAGTCCGGAGTCTTCTTCCCTTGAGCCTGGTGGGGATAACCAGCTCATCTTCCACAGCCAGAGGATCCTCTTCTTGGTCAAAATCGCTGCACACTGCTGTAGTGGTCAGAATAACCACCTGAAGAGCCTCTCCTGTTTTTAAGGAGCGCTCCTTTATTCACCGTCGCTGCTGCCGGCTTCCTCCCTGTGTGGTGCAGACCCCTCCAGACGTCCTCCTTCGTACCGAAGCTCCAGGAACCGTGGGTCTGCAGGAAACTACCAGGAACAACTGCCGTGGTGCCAGCTTCTTCATTGAATAAGGTACTGTGTTCTGCTTGAGGAATTAGGGTGAATCCCTTTTCTTCGCCTCCAAGGCTTGCCCTGGTCTTCCCTCCATCTTATAACTTTTGCTTCCTCTGTTGACAATATCTAACTACTCCTGGCAAGGTTGAATCTTGAACTGTCCGACTGTGTGATCCTCGACAACAGGAACCCGGTTCTACTTGACACTGGCTCCGGCCTATTGACTCTTGAATTTCTGTCAACGAGTGTTCTCTGATTCTGTCTGCCTAGTAAGACTGTCAAAAAGTGATTGCATACGTATTCCCGGTAACGTCTTTTGTTTCACAACACCGGTCCGTTAAAACATAGGGTACTTACCTTGAGTTAGAGTGTACCAAAGTGAATTTGTTGGTTGTAGTGTATTTTACGTGTGATTTTGAATTAATAGAAGTGTTGTGTTTATAACAAATGGTTAAAAAATAAATGTACCTGTATTTTTTTTTTCCTGAAATCTTGAGTGAGTGTTTGCCTGAGTCATAGTAATTGTGCTACCTTTGTGTAATCTCTGCTACTGCTCATATACTCTTGAGATAAGCCTGGCTGCTCCGCTACTGCTACTACTTTAACATAGTAGTACAGGCTTGTACCAAAGGTGAACTTGTATTACCACTTGTAGTCTTAATTGTGTGTAGTGGTCCCTAAGGGCACTGCACGGGATTCTGCCTAACACTGGGGGCTCGGACCAGTTCAGGCCATGAGGCTAGCTTGTACTAGGCGTAGGTTTTGAGCCACTGCCTTGCCGAAACAAAACCATGGCCTGCCTTTTTGCCACTGTTACCTTTCAGCTGTGCCTGTGTGCTCCCACATTGCCTTCTTCTTTTGAAGGTACAGGAAAAGAATGAGTGAGCACACCAGGGGTGCCTTAGAGAAGGGGGCAGCCCACCCCCTCCAAGTGCTCATGCAAGGATTCAGTGTCTACATGTGGGGACATTGGCCTCATCACAAGTCTGGCGGTAAACCGCCTGGTCGTTTGGCAAAACTAGCGCCACATCACAACCTGACGTCAACGCGCCCCCCCGTTTCCGCAGAAACGCTATTAGCGCCCAGCAGTAACTGTGCCGGAATAAGGGCTATGGCCGAGAAAGCGGCGCTAATAGCACTACGGCTGGCTAACACAGTGCTATTAGGGCCGGCACAGAAAGGGGAAGCATTGCAGCAGCCTTTTTGAAAAACACAATAAATGTCTTCACTTCCTGCAGCCATCCGGTCCTGGAAAGCAGCAATAATGTCCCAGGAGAGGGCAAGCGGCAAGAGGGCCAAACATTGGCTGCAAAAACCAAAATTTTGCGTGGGGGAGCTGGTGGTCCTCACAGATGAGATAATTGCCCACTGTGAGGAACTCTATGGAAGCTGCCAATGGAAGACCAGTGGGCAGCACCGGACCGCCGTCTGGAACTCCATCTTCCAGAAGGTGGCAGAAGTCTGAAGTGTGTTCTGCGATGGAGAAGACTGCCACAACCGGTGGAATGACTTGAGGGTAGGGTGCGGGGACTGCTGCCCCAACACCGCCGGGACTGCCTGGCGACAGGAGGAGGCAAAGTTGAGCTGCTTATCCTCACTGCCTGGGAGAGAAATGTAGCACAGTGCAGAACCTCGAGGGGATAGAGGGAGTCGGCAGTGCGGAGGCGGGTGCCAGCAGCCAGGAGGCAGGAGGTGCATGAACCCCGCCCAACAAATGCATGCACAAATGATACCCCAGCATAAGAGGCCCCAGTTGAAAGGGACATCAGTCAGCAGACCCAGAGGCTGGGCCTGCCAACAGGGCAGAGTGATGGGGTGGCACATCAGCCACCCTCCACAGCAGCCATGGGGCAGGGCACCAAGGGCACCTCTGAGCGTCACAGCAGTGGCAACGGCAGTGAAGTGAACCAAAAAAATGCCATGCGCACCACACCCTTACTGGTGCACCCTATGCCAGCGGGATTGAGGTGCATGAGTGACCACAACACCGTGCAGCATTCACACCAACATGTTGCAGGCCCAGTAGGCCTGCCCCATGATGGCATGGCAGACAAGCCACAGGCAAGTAAATGTCTCAGAAATTGAAAAGTCCCTAGCCTGCCAATCACCATGCACCACTGTGCAGCCCTGCTAGCTGCACAGCAGTGCCCATAGAGCCATGACAGTGCCATGGAACAAACCACCCCCACATCATGTGAGTGACACGGGGAGAGAATTAGGGGCCATGAAGGACCACGGGCATGCATGTCAGACAAAAGCTGTCCCAGTATGGACACACTGTCCAAACCCAAACACAGGTCAATGACCAACAGGCCATGAGTCACACACCCATCTCTGCAAGCAACCTCATGCCGCTGGTCCCACATGCATCCTACCATGAGAAACCATGCCCATTCACAAGTATGTGTGGGGTTCCACTCTGTACCATAGCAATTGTGTCTTGCATGCCAACACACTTGGGGGAACCATACCTAGCATTTCCTATGTCCCCTAAAGGCACACATGCATCACCAGAGGCTTCAGATGAGGAAGAGTATGATGCAGGCCCATCAGGGACTGGCACATCCAGACCCTCAAGGCCTGCCACTACCACCACCACCAACCTGCAAAAGCTGACACAGGCAACACCAAGACAGATGTTGCGGTGTGTCACGCCACAGCAGAGCAGGGACAAGGCAACGCCCACACCACAGGCCACCAGGAGCAGTGCTGGGCACACTGCACCCGCACCCACAACCGTATGCACGGACACTGAGGGCACATCTGCTGGCAGGGTAACTGAGGAGCCACAGGGGGACACCAGCCAGTGTCACCACCTGCCGAAAGGCTAAACTCCCCAGAGAACCCTCCACGCCACCAGCGCCAATGCTCCACAGAGAGCCGTCCATGCCACCAGTGCCAAATATCCCCAGAGAGCCCTCCACATCACCATATGGCTCCCCTGCATACAGCCCTGGGCCAGTGCCATGCCCCTCGCCCACACAGCGCAGTCCAACACGCAGCATGCTGTTGTGGAGGCTCGATGACATGGAGCGCAGACAGTGGGATATGGAGCTGATTGGCCACACTCACTCTGCACACATGCAGGACATTTTGGACAGTATCCAGGGGACCACCAGCATGGTTGTGAATGCCATGGCATGGAACAGGGATTAGAAGACACCCAACACTTACATCCTGACACTTTATGCACAACGGGTCAGGGAAATGACCGAAGGCATCTCTGCACTAGCATAAGACATCTGGCAGAGCACAGAGGTGCAATGGCAGCAGAACCAGGGTACAGGCTCCATCCCATCCACCTCTACCAGAACCCACAGAGGGGTAACAGCAGGGCACTCTGCAGTGCCAGTCACTGCACCTTCTGTGCTCAAAATCATCAGGGGCCGGCAAGGGAGAAGAGGCCACGGTTGTGAAGGACTCTGAGACACTGATTGCCATTAGTGGCCATGCTGAGGAGTTGTTGGTGGGAGGGGGAAAGGGGATTGTGTGATAGCGAGTTGGTGGAGGGAGGTGGGTGGGGAATTGTGTTATGAGGAGTTTCAGGGGGAAGGGGGGATGGGGTATTGTGTGATGGTGAGTTGGAGGGGAGAGGTGGGAAGGGGGTTGTGTGATGGGGACTTGGTGGGGGCAGGGGTGATTGTGTGATGGGGAGCTGGTGGGGGGAGGGCGGATGGGGATAGTTGGGGCACTTCATTACATAAAAACCGTTAAACGTCATCAATGCGAGGACCTTCCTGATTGTGTCATTGGTGTGCTTATTGTGTGGGTGGTGGCACACAGCTGTGCATGGATTGTGCCATGTGAAAGTGTCAGAAGAAATTGTTTCAGACCCCAGTGTGCCAATCTACCATCCCTCATGTCATTTCTGGCAACGCATGCATTTGCCTCAGCCACAGGCACTGCTTCCTCATCCTCTGGAGGTGGCATGTCCACGTCAGGGGGAAGTGGGACATTTCTCTTCAGGCATATATTGTGCAGCATGGCACACACAAGCACAATTTAACCCATTTTCTCGGATGCGTACACCAGGGCTCCACCAGTATGGCCGATGCAGCGGAAACGTGCCTTCAGGAGGCCAAAAGTACGCTTGATGCACACACGGGTCCTGCTGTGAGGGTAGTTGAAGGCAATATCCTGCAGTGTTTGTAGATCATGCGCAGGGGTTATTAGCCATTGCAGATGTGGATATTCAAAGTCACCTGCATGGGGAGAGGCACAGGCATTAGACACGGTGTAGTGTGTGGGGGTGGACTTCCACAATATCAGCTCAATGTACTACTTGTGCATGCCCATGGACCTTCTTTTCATGGCATGTGACTATTCTATGTCTGTGCATGTCGTGTCACTCGTGTCATGCATTGCTGGTGCTTCACATGCACCCTATTCTCTTGCAGCATATGGTGTGTGAGGTGTCTGTCAGTGACATGTGCAGCGGACATGGTGGCTGTCATGTGGCAGTGTATTTCATCCGTGCATGTGGCATGCTGGGTTCCCCATGGGCTCTCCTTGGCCACCGGATGGCAACGGGTGGACAAGCTGCACATAGATGCATGGCTGTGGTACTGGCAGGGCTGTTGTTGGGTGAGGCAATGTGGCCATTTGTCTGCATTGCTTTGGTAAGTGCATGTTGCATTGTGGTACCTGTAGTCATGTTGGTGTGCTCTAGCGGCTTGAAGCATCTGTTGTGCTAGATGAAATTACCAATAAAATATTTCAGACCCAATAACCAGACAGACTCAAAGGAGATGGTAAAATAGTGTATAATCTCAAGAGGTAACACAGGGCGAATACACACTCATCAATTCGACCCATGCAAGATCACAATGTATTAACATTTGTTTTAGCTTATATGATGCTAGATTCATCATTTATGGCGTCATCCTACGTGGCCAACTTCAAAACCTATCGAGCGGTGGGATTGGATTAGGGGATCATATCTATTTATAAAAAATGTGCATGTTAGTCTCTCATTGGTGGTCTCTTTTCTGTGAGAAACACCCTAAACTAATTCTAACTTGTGATGTAGGGTACTCCTCATAGCAGAAAACGTGATTAATACTTTACAAAATTGTATGTAAAAGTGAATGGCAGGCTATTCTAATTGGTTGGCAACCGAAATCTAACCTTGGACATTCACCTTGAGCTGTACGTACATAAAAACGAAAACCAGGTGGTTGGAGATATGTCAGCTCTCCCCTTGTTTCCTAATTAGGCCACATTCTCTCATTGATAGGCCTCATGCCAGTGTCTTCTGTTTGAAGACTGACCTTGCCAGTCTGCACTGTCTCGAGACATTCGTGGGGGGTAGGTACACCACATGTTAGCTCCAGGCCTAATGGATAGCCCTTGTTTGCAAGCTCCTCATCATATGTTGCAAGACCATGAAATTGTCCATTTCGACGGTGCATTTACCACCATTTGATTCAATTATGTTGAGTGTAGTTCTCCTTTTAGTCTTTAGAGACTTGCTCACTCTATTCCATAGTGACTATGTCCTTTTAATTATCCAATATTTGGCATCAGTAAATGTTCTTGTTCTCCTAATCTTTGGGAAATATGTCCCTGCACATGGTTTGCTCGTTAGACTCCCTTCATGCATTTTCCTTCATCTCTTGAAATTAGCATCCTTGGTTTTAAGCCAATGTATTCCCTATTTCGCAAGGAAAACAGCTTCTTCATCATCTTTTCATGTTAAGATCATGGGCTTGTATTTTGAGGTTGTTGGGTTGATTGACATAAGCCATCGTCTATCTTGTTCCAATGGTAGCCCTAAACATTAAATATATACCTCTTATAAGCAAACTTATATGTATTCTTTCTACCTTGAGTTTCAGCGTATTTACAGTTATTGGCCCGTGAGCCACTTTATTCTTCTTTGTATTCGTAAATACTGCATCATGAAGTACATGTTTCTCTTAGTGCTTCAGTTACATTCGTAAATATGTTCATATTGTTTCAGCATAGGTTCATATATCTTCCTTAGGACATTCTTCTGCTGTCATTAGACTTTGTTTAATGTACATCAATATTGCGCACCATTTTATCCATGGTTGCCTTTCGAGAACTCCGCAAAGGACATCCTTCTTGGTAGTTTTCTTCCACTGTTTCAACATGAGGGTACCTTCTGAATATCTGCCTGTGTGCATATCGTCTTTCATATAGTCGACAGGGTATGGACATATTGCATAAACTAGTGCATGGTTTCCCAATTGTAGCTTTTTGTCCGTCATTCCAACAGGGCGGGGTGAGGGGGTGGTGACTAAGAAGAATGCGCCATTCTGCTCCTCTACCTTGGTGTGCATGGTTGCTACTGTATGTGTACTGCTGCTTCTCCATGCAGGTATGTCTGCCAGGTGTATACTCCCTGGACTTATAATGTGACGATGGTGCCGGAGGAGGTGAAGTACCGATCTACCATTCCATTGTCATGCAATACTTTGTGTAATCTTTCGCATCCCCCCATCCACATTTAGGCAAGTGTTTCACACCGCATGTGTGCTGGCGTTTCTACTCACCCACTATCCAGGTATGTTGTCCTCTGTGCCCCTCCTTGTATCCCGGCATTGTGCTGTTCCGTAGGATTTTGGCATTGTGGCGGAACCAGGATAGCAGGCACTGCAGTGGGTGATGTACAGGTTGGGGTCGCAGGTCATCTGCACATTTAGGGAGTGGTAGTGATTCAGTTTTGGTACACTGCTTTGTGGGCCTGGTGGGCCACCACTGCAACATGGGTACAGTCCAGGGCAGCAATCCCATTTGGCATTTGGGCAACGTCACAGCACTGTGCCTTCATGGTATTGACCTGGGCTGGGGTGGTAGGCAGTGAGATGTGGCATTGCACTTGCTGCTGGAGGGCTTCAAGCACATGGTCCAACACCGCGCAGAAAGTGGGCTGTGCCATGCCGTGTATCATGGCCACGGAGTGCTGTAAGGTGCCAGTTCTGAGGAATTGTAGGACAGACACTAGCTTCAGCGGTGAGGGCACAGCTGTCCGGATGTCATCCTGTATTGTGGTGGGCAGCTCTGTCAATGTCTTCTTGTTGCGGCAGTACATGGTTACCAAATGGCTGTCGGTGAGGGTCCAGGGTGTGGGCCTAACCCTGGAGATCAGTGCAGGCCTTGGCTGGGATCTCCTCCTCCACCTCCCCCCGCAACCCCTCCTGTGCTCCCTGTGCCCTGGCCTGGTTGTCCTGCCTCTCTCCTTCCAGCCGCAGGATGAGCTGTCTGTCCCAGTTCACAGTGGCTAGTGGCAGCATGGTGTTGGAGACAGTGTTTGGGGATGGAGGGGTGCCTTATGCAGCCCTCTGGGGTGGATTGGGATCACCTGTGTGTTAATTTCAGACACTTGTGTTCATTTACCTCCAGCTGGAAGCTGAAGGTAACTGCGCGGTGTTTTCGGCAGTATTATCGCTGGATTTCAGCATTAATACCGCCCAACATTGACTTGTGATGCGGCTGTGTTTGCACCACGTGTGGCTGGCTGTAAAAGCACCGGCTGTAATAGCGATGGCTGTAATAGTGACGGCTGTAATAGCGTTGGATGATTGTACAGTCAGCGTTATTTGCGCCGGCTCATGATCTGACAGAGCGGTATTGGCGGCGCTAATTCCGTTACCCCCACTGTTAAGGATTACCACCCGACTTCTGATAAAGCCCATTGTATGTACATCAAAGCACAGCTATTTATTTTGAATTAGACAGGGGACACATGGCTTTTATGTTTCCCTAAAAGGTTGCACAGCAAAACTAAAATGTATTGGTTGTTTGGGGGTCCAAGGGCTTGCTTCATCTACCTCTAGTGCTTTCACTGTTCTCAGATGCGTCCTGTAACCAAGGTAATTGTGCAGTTAATTTCACTGCTTAGGGTTAGTCGGGAGGGTCACTACAGGGGTCGCTGGAAATGTGACAGCTAGCATCTGCAGGGTGTACTTCAAGTCTAACTGACAGCATCTCTGGGACCTCAGTGCTGGGATTCTCACCCACAACTCTATCAAAGCATCACAATCGTACTCTGCAGATTCACCTGTTAGGCCCACGCAGGGCTCTGCTAATCCACCTCAATCGTGCTCTGCAGATTCATCTGTTAGTCCCACTCAGGGCTCTGCTAATGTATCTCAATCCTGATCCACTGCAACATGTTATTCCTGCGCAAGAGCTGAGCCAGCAGTGGGGTGAGCTTCCCTCATGTGATAAAGTCACGTGAGCGTGACTGACCACAAAAGTGATGGGTGGAAGGTTTTGAATTAATCTAAACCACTGGCAATTGCTCTGGGCCAACCTTCCACACCACCGTTTTTTAGCCCGTCTGCGCCATTGCAAAAGGGGACCAGCCATGTGCAAATCAGTCAGCAGCTGCCGCCACCGAAGGTAGCAGCCCAGCCCGAACTGCTAGGCCAGGTTCCCTCTGCACAGAAAACCAAGCAACCCCAGACATGTTTCGGCCTTGTTGGACCTCCTCAGTGAGGTGCAGCCTGGTTCCCTGTGGCGCAGCGAGCAAGGGACCCACGTCTGGGCATACCCTCTCTCACAAGGAGAAACAAACTGACCACAAAAGTGATGGGTGGAAGGTTTTGAATTAATCTAAACCACTGGCAATTGCTCTGGGCCAACCTTCCACACCACCGTTTTTTAGCCCGTCTGCGCCATTGCAAAAGGGGACCAGCCATGTGCAAATCAGTCAGCAGCTGCCGCCACCGAAGGTAGCAGCCCAGCCCGAACTGCTAGGCCAGGTTCCCTCTGCACAGAAAACCAAGCAACCCCAGACATGTTTCGGCCTTGTTGGACCTCCTCAGTGAGGTGCAGCCTGGTTCCCTGTGGCGCAGCGAGCAAGGGACCCACGTCTGGGCATACCCTCTCTCACAAGGAGAAACAAACTGACCACAAAAGTGATGGGTGGAAGGTTTTGAATTAATCTAAACCACTGGCAATTGCTCTGGGCCAACCTTCCACACCACCGTTTTTTAGCCCGTCTGCGCCATTGCAAAAGGGGACCAGCCATGTGCAAATCAGTCAGCAGCTGCCGCCACCGAAGGTAGCAGCCCAGCCCGAACTGCTAGGCCAGGTTCCCTCTGCACAGAAAACCAAGCAACCCCAGACATGTTTCGGCCTTGTTGGACCTCCTCAGTGAGGTGCAGCCTGGTTCCCTGTGGCGCAGCGAGCAAGGGACCCACGTCTGGGCATACCCTCTCTCACAAGGAGAAACAAACTGACCACAAAAGTGATGGGTGGAAGGTTTCGAATTAATCTAAACCACTGGCAATTGCTCTGGGCCAACCTTCCACACCACCGTTTTTTAGCCCGTCTGCGCCATTGCAAAAGGGGACCAGCCATGTGCAAATCAGTCAGCAGCTGCCGCCACCGAAGGTAGCAGCCCAGCCCGAACTGCTAGGCCAGGTTCCCTCTGCACAGAAAACCAAGCAACCCCAGACATGTTTCGGCCTTGTTGGACCTCCTCAGTGAGGTGCAGCCTGGTTCCCTGTGGCGCACAGGGAACCAGGCTGCACCTCACTGAGGAGGTCCAACAAGGCCGAAACATGTCTGGGGTTGCTTGGTTTTCTGTGCAGAGGGAACCTGGCCTAGCAGTTCGGGCTGGGCTGCTACCTTCGGTGGCGGCAGCTGCTGACTGATTTGCACATGGCTGGTCCCCTTTTGCAATGGCGCAGACGGGCTAAAAAACGGTGGTGTGGAAGGTTGGCCCAGAGCAATTGCCAGTGGTTTAGATTAATTCGAAACCTTCCACCCATCACTTTTGTGGTCAGTTTGTTTCTCCTTGTGAGAGAGGGTATGCCCAGACGTGGGTCCCTTGCTCGCTGCGCCACAGGGAACCAGGCTGCACCTCACTGAGGAGGTCCAACAAGGCCGAAACATGTCTGGGGTTGCTTGGTTTTCTGTGCAGAGGGAACCTGGCCTAGCAGTTCGGGCTGGGCTGCTACCTTCGGTGGCGGCAGCTGCTGACTGATTTGCACATGGCTGGTCCCCTTTTGCAATGGCGCAGACGGGCTAAAAAACGGTGGTGTGGAAGGTTGGCCCAGAGCAATTGCCAGTGGTTTAGATTAATTCAAAACCTTCCACCCATCACTTTTGTGGTCACAACGTGAGCGCGACGGCAGCGATGGCCGTCGCGCATGCGCAGCAAAATAAATGGGCAGACCCACAGAGCTAAGAGCTGTCCGGGAGCCCGTAACGCACAGAATTGTATCTGAGTAGGCTTAAGGTACGGGTGGACAAGGCCTTGTCACAGGGAGCCCCGGGGGCATATGGAATCTTGTAACACTGGCGACGAGGACGCTGCTGGGTAGGGAAGGCATTTTCGGACGCTGAGACACGCATCCACAACATTGCACTGACGTCTGCCAGAAGCATTACCCGCGCAGTGAAGTCCATTTTGGGTTGTGGATGGTTGCGGCCCAACACGTGCGCAACAGCAATTTTTGGTTGTAGGTCAGGGAAGCTGCGGCAACAGATACTCTGAGACCCGGGGCTCACGTTTACACAGATCCTAGACATGGGAAGATTCTATGAGCTGGCCGACAGCCGTGCCACCAGGATGGACATGGCTGTGAAGTCGGTGAAAGGTGTAGAGGTATGTGCGATTGGAAGGACAGCCAACGCCGGTCCTTCATGCCCATGGTGACCCCAAAAGAAGACTGACACGCCACAGCCTTGTCCAAAGTGTGGCTACGACCTCCCGCACTCCAGTGACTGTCGAGCAAAAGGGAGGGTGTGTGGGCGCTGTGGGACTGCAGGGCACTTCGCCAGAATGTGCAGGGCCGCAAACCCTGCTGCTATCCCTAGAGGTCCAAGCAGAGCTACTAACGTGGGACCGCGCAAGCAAAGAAATGTAGCCATGGTGGAACAGGAGTTCCAGGAACTGGAAATTGTGGAGGACGAAGAGGAAGATGAAGAAGTATTATTTTTTTTAATTTGTTTTTTTTTATTTCATTTAGTTTTTACAAACTTTTTGAAAGCTTTAACTTTTACAATTCTCTATTTCTCATTTCTGCAATCATAAAAAAAGAACACTCAATTAAACTAGACTGGTCAGTAGTGAACTTGCACTTGACTCGTCACATTTTAGTTCATGTCTTACGACCATTGAGAGAGTTCATATGGACACTTTCCTTGGTTGCAGTCTTCGTTATTTGCTGGATGTATCTTCTATTGCTTACTGAGTGAGTGTTTCTTCTATTGGGGTGTCTCATCCTCCCCGTACGGTGTTGTCGCCTCTAGTTGGCTTTGCATTTGATCCAGGAATCTCGTTGTTGCAAACAACAGTGATCGGCTCTCAGCAATGTGCAGGTGCTTCCACCATTCCTCTAAATCATATGTTTGTACTCTGATTCTCTCCTTTCCGAGGCAATTTTCACGTTGGTCTTTAAATTCGGTACAACACAAGACTAGATGTTTTAGATCTTCTATTTCGCTTGCGCAGAACCTACATTTGGAATTATCCAGAGGAATCTTCCTGCGATGAATTAAGACTTCTTTGGTTTCGTAGATGTTCAAACGAAATTTCAAATATAGCCTTCTTAGATGTTTATAGGGTGACAATGTTAAGTAGGACGGTAGCGTGTTGCGTCTTTTAGCTTCTGGAGGAGTATTCTGCATAGATTTTTGTGATGCCCTTTTGTCATTGATTTCAATCCAGTCCCAGTCGAGCAACTTCTTTTTAAACAGGTCTGGATTCCACCACAAAGTTTTTTCATCTGTACCCAATTTTGCTAGTATCACTCTGCACTGATGTTTCCAAAGATGCAGTGCCGAATTTTCCTGTCCTTTTTCCTCCAACAAAATTTTTACAGATGGGAGGTGTGCCTCCACATATGTCTTCCTAAATAACGCCAGCTTGTTCCAGGTGATTCTTGCGTTAAGGGTAGAGACTCCAACCTCAAACAATACGCAGGCTGTAGGTGTACTTAAAGGAATCTGCAGAATCCTTTTCCAAAAAAGGACTTCCACATCGGGCCCATACTTTGTAACCACATCCGAATATGTTCTCGGCTCCGTAAACGAGAATTGGAGTCAGTTTGCTTTGATAAAATCTTCTTATCGGCTCGTAAGAGAATTTGCTGTATCTTTGCTGTAAGATGGTACCTTGAGTTATTAATAATTTACAGTTGTTTAGGAGTTTTTTTTACCATTGGGGTGTCGTTGATGCTAGAGTTGAATGTGATCCCTAGATATCTAGTGTGTAGTACCTGGTTTAGTTTGTTTGAGCCTATGGACCACATTGTTTTTTTTTTGTTTACAGATCTACCTCTTTGGTTTCCTAATATTAGGATCTCCGATTTGGCCACATTGATGTCTAGGCCTACTTCTTCAGTGAAGATTTTAAAAGCTGAAAGTTTTCTTTGGAGACCAATAGGGGTCTGATCTAGGATCACCATGTCGTCCGCGTACATAATGTGATTTATTGGCACTCCGTTTATCTGTGGTGGAAATGACGCGACAGCTGCCAGAGCTGTTCCAACTTCGGAAATATAAAAGTTAAACAAGGTAGCCCCTAACGGGCATCCTTGCTTCACACCCCTCTCCGTTGGTATTGGGTTGGTTAAATTTCCTTCTCGATCTAATCTCACCTGGATATGGGTGTTGGAATACAGCTCTCGGATGGCTTGGATGAGGCTCGCATTACATCACCTTTCTTTAAGTTTTTTCCACAGGGTTTCTCTATCCACACCGTCAAAGGCATTCGCCATGTCGATAAACGCCAGATATATTTTTCGTCCAGTTCTAATGACATCAATTTTTAGCAGGTTCAGTATAAGAAAGTTTACACCACAACCTACACCTTTAACAAAGCCCGACTGGCGTTCATCATAAACTTTCTCATCATGGATCCATGTGGTCAATTGGGTTAGCAGCATCGAGGCGAGCACTTTCCCCACTACGTCCAATAAGGCGATTGGACGATAGTTTGCCGGTTCTGAGCGAATACCTTTCTTGTAGATCGGGACAATAATCCCAGATTTCCAAGTCTTAGGTATGTTCCCTTCCTTTTTTATGGCAGTGAAAAGTGTGTAGCAGAAGTCTGACCATTCTTCGCTGTTTGCCTTTAGGTCTGCGTTCGACAGACCATCTGGCCCTGCAGCACGAGAGGCGTTACATTTCCTGATGGTAGTTCGTATGTCGTCTCTCTCCATTTCAATTTCCCACTGCTGGCTTATCTTCACTTTTGTCGGGCTCAAGATTTTTCTTCTTTTGAATAGTTTTGTGTAGTGATTTTCCCAATCCTTTTCCTGAACTGTGCTTGATAGTAATGCCTTATCAGCGTTCTTTGCATCATTGATAATATCCCAAAAGCCTCTTGTGTTCTTTCGATTTAATGCCTTCAGCATTGCTTCTGCGTCCCGTTGTTCCAGGGCTGCCTTACGCTGTTTACAGCAGTTGGTATACTTATTTTTTTCCTTTTTTATCTGCATCATTAGGTCTTCTGGGTTTAAGGCACATATTTTCCTTATGATTTTTCTTGACTCTCTCTTTCTGACTGCTACATCCGGATCATATTTGTGCCTTTGTAGCACAGGTCTCGTCAAGGACATTTTTTTTTTGACTTTATAGATCTCAAGGAACTGTTGACATTCCGTTGCCCTTGATGGATTCTGATCTTGCGCTTCCTGTAGCAGTTCAGTGATAGTCACAATGTCACACTGGTTTATACGCAGTCTGTTGTGACCTGGGACCAGGGATAGATCTTGTCTCCATTGCCTACGCTCCAACTTGTTAGTGTTGGTCCATTCTGCTGCCACCATGTTGTGGTCACTGTAATTTGTCGTAATCACTTTGAATGATTCAATTTCCTGGAATATGTTGCCTGAGACAAACATATAATCCAGTATTGAGTTTTGGGTTCCTCGTGACCAGGTTGGTCTAGCTGGAGTGTCACCCTTTGTTCCACCATTCAGCATTACTAGATTTCTTAGCATCATCTCATCAAGCCATCGCTTACAGTTTGTTTTTTCTCTGTGATTCATTTGCTGCTTAGAATGTGGGTTCTCTATCAGTTTCATATTGAAATCTCCACATATAATTATTAAAGCTTGTGGATCTCTCACTAGTGTGCTGTCGATTGCATCTAAGAAGTCATATTCGAATTTTAAATGCAATTTTGAGGTTGTATTCCAGTAGACGTTAAGAATATAAATAGTCTGGTTATCTGATGTTACCTTATTCACTGGATCAATGCAAGTCATTTGAAGATGGGACGATATGTTCCAAGAGTTTTGGATTCTCAGGCCGCTTTTTCTGTTTATCAGGGTTAACTGTCCTGACATTGGACGACCTTTCTCTTTGCAGATTGTAGATTTAAAAGCTACATCGAAGCCTTCTACACATGGTGTACTTGTTAACCATGTTTCTTGGGTACATATGATGTCTGCATTCTTCAGGAACATGGGTGCTGAGCTCAGCAGATGGGTGAACCCTCTCGTATTCCACGAGGTTATCACCAACTTTTCCTTTTGGCATTAACTCATTGCTGATCCATTTAAGGATTTTGCTATCCAACCCCATAAGTGGGGCTCCTCATCCATAAACGAGGTGTCCTTACCCGTCACCCTCTTTGAATTCTGGCTATTCTCCACTGTTATTTTGAATTTCTTCAATTTTATCTCGTCCAATGAGTATTGTGCAACCACATCCTCATCTACTGATTTTCTTTTGACTAAATCATGGTCTTTTCTTTGCACTATTGTCCAGCCGAGTGGCCAGCTGTGAATCTTTTTGATTTTTCTGCAGACCCTTGTCAGCTAAGTTGCCACTGTTGTCTCCTCCCAAAGCACTGTCTACCTCATATACTTGGTAGCCTGCGTTCAATAATTGTCTCTCATTTGACATAATCTGTTCCACAGCCTTTTTTTCTACAATGTGTAGCAGAACAAATTTTTGGTTCGAGTCTGCTATTATTTCGACCCTTTCAATTTGAGGACTCTTTATAGATCTCAATGCCGGGATCTTTTGAAATATCTGTAGTACTGTGTATCTATTTAGCGACAGGTCGCTTTTGTTGCAGTTGATTTTTTCCACCAAAATTCTGTATCCGATTGCTTTGACATTATTGGTAGGTTTACTTTTTAGCTCACTAGAATTAGAGGTTTTTCTTACGCTTTCAGAAATTGCTGTTACAGCGACTTGAGCCCCCTCCATCACTTTACTTATCAAACCTTTCTTGGTGACCTTGGTCGCTGGTCCCGGTGTGATACATTCGATTGGATTTTGTTGACGTTGCATGCTTCTTATACGTTTTTCTTCTAGCGTAAAGAAGCGTTTATCGGTTCCCTCATTAGAACACTTGTTCTCTAGAGGAGATTCTTCTTCTTTTGGAGTTTGAGGCCATGAAAAGGCTCTCGTGCCTGGTTGCCCCATATCCTTTTCTTGGTCGAGTTCCGACAGGGTCTTACCTGTCACGATTGGGTCACCTTTCTTTTTATCTTGATGATTTTTTGCTTTATTTTCCACGTTGATCTCACTAACACCTTCAGTCACCACGTCATCGTAAACCGGTGAACTGTAGGTTGACATGTTCAATAATTCTTCATCCTCTGCGTCATACTTTTCAGTCTCCACTCGGGCTTTTTGTTTATCCTCTTTTTCCGTTGCCTCTGTGGGCTGGATCTTCCACGTGGATGGCAATTCATGGGCCGTTGTTCCGTCGGCCTTAGTGAACTCTCTATTGCACTTTTTGCTATTTGTGCCCATAGGTTCAGTATTGTTTACTGTAATGTTTAATGCTTTTATGTTCCGAAAGAAGTTTGCCGAGCTTCGTGGGTTTTTATTCTTCTGTATTTGCTGATTTTTAGATTTCTTTTTACATTTGTTCTGTTTTGGAGCAACGGCTCGGACCTTGCGTGTTTTGTCCGGTACTCTCTTTTGCTTTTCTGGGGTCGAAATGTCAAACCACTCGGTTTCATTCTTATTTTCGATCAAATCGTCAGCTTTGGCATTTACTGGCGGAGTCCTCACCTCTTTATCATTACCACATGCCATCGACTCCTCTAGGTCTTCATTCTCACTTACTTTGTCTTCATTTTCGTTTTGTATTGTCTCCGTAAGGTCAATTTCCTCCAACCTCCCTTCTTTTGACAGTGAATCATGGGGTATAGTCATCAGAACACTATCACTCTCTTTGATCTCCTTCATGGTGACTTTGTTATTGTTTCTTTTCCCCTCACTGATTCTCACTTTGTCATCCTTTGGACTGTCGCTCAGCACAATGGTTATTTCGGAGTCTAATTCAGCACGGCAGTTCTGGATCATCTTTTGTTTTGTGAGCAGAGGGTTTAGTTTTGACGTTCTATCCTCTGATGCTGGACCATTTTTATAGTCTATTGAGTTCAACATACATCCTGTTTCTGAACTCGGCTGAGTTTTTTGAGGGACACATGGCCCTACTTCATCCGTTCTATGTTCTCGATCTTTTTGGAGGAGCATTAAAGCTTGTTTCGTAACTTCTGCCAGGAGTCTTTTGTCTTCCATTGTCATTTTTAGAGATTCTCTTAATGCCGTTAGAGAGATGTCATTACCTCTTCTGGTTGTCACAACCTGAGCCGTCATGTCTAACAGATCTCGCTCAAGTTTTACAATTTTTGAATTCAAGAGGGCGACCAAGGTTGTTTGGTCCCGAAGGCTTTCGTTTAAATTTTCATAAAGTTTCAATAGCGGTGCTACTGCTATTGTTGTAGCTGACATCAGTATCGGGCTCAACTTTCCGACTATGGTTTCTACTAGCTTCTTTTCATCCATTGATATTTCAGGGGTCACCAAGTCCAAAGGATGATCAGGCTGTGGGCTTCTCTTTTTGGATGATGACGTATTTTCTACATCATCCAACTCAGATGATACTGGATTTATCATTGGCTTGCACGGGGTCCCCGTTTTAGGCGTCATACTCTGTCTTGATTTTTTTGGAGATCTTTTGTTTGTACCATCGTGGTCTGAATCCAAGCTTAACTTTCTCTGACTCCTTTTTTGCGAGACCATAATCTCATCATTTCTGGTCTCAAAGGACGGTGTGTTCTCTTCTAGAGTCATCATGTCAAGTAGACTCTTTTCCTTGGTCACTTCGCATTCGGTTTGCGGAGATAACTTTTCGCAATGATTTATTGTTGAATTTCTTTGTTGCTTCGATAAGTTGGAATTCAGTTCCACTAGGTCTCTCAGGACTTGATCTACAAGTCCTACCGAGTCTCTTCTACGGGGTGGCTCGATCGTTCTAACATTAGATGTTCTTTCCTTCCATCGCGCCGCACACACCCACTCTTCACAAGGGGCCTCTTCTATCGCCCCGATGGTCACATTTCTGATTGGCTCTACGGCAGAGAGATTTGTGACTGGAGATCTTGTCATGTTGCCCACTAAGTCATCTGTATTCGTCTTTTGGGCCTGGTGCTTTATATTTTTTCCATTCCCCTTATGCATTGAGGCCACTCTTGTCCATGCCAGGATCTTTAATGACGAACCCTTGTGAACTGATTTAGAAGACTCATCTAAGTGGCCTGCATAGAGCCTCTTTAAACGTCTCTCGTGGCTAGGGGATATCTCATTTAAGGTGGCTGGCGTCACTAGCGCTGTCTCCACATTAGGCTTGCAGCATTTATTATTCAGTTGTTTCTTTAACTTATTATCGATCCTTTCATCATTATGCGTGGCCTCCCCCTCTTGTATTACATCAGAGAGATTTCTGGGCTCACCCAGGACTTCAGGAGGATCACAGGTTGAATTCCCACTTGCCGACCTCCTCCAATCAGTGACATGTGTGTGCACTTTGCTCCTAACTGGAGGTAGGAGGTAGTTGACACTTAATAATGACTCAGCATGGGCATGGGCACAATTTACCATGGCAGTACATACATCCATCCTTGACTCCGAATCCACTTCGCCCCCCCTTTTTGCATACGGGTCATCTTCTGCTGCCCTTGTCAGGTCCATGGCTTCCACGGTTATTAGCGGGGTGGGCGAGGGAATGCCACCTCGTTTTGTGCCACTCTCACTCTCACTCCGCACTCTCAGCGGCACCCACTCTGCTGACTTCTCAGTATCTCTTGCTATCGATTCATCTACATCGTCCTCACGCTCTGAGTCGCTTGACCTCACATATGCGTTATCAGTGTCCGGCTCTTCACTGGCTGTGTTAGCATTGTCTGCACCTTGAGATGGCGCCACACGGTTATTCCACACCTGTCTTAAGTTGTTGTGGGCCCCAAGTTGGAGTGGCGGGACCGTGGGCGTCACACATTGGATTTCAGTTCTCGCATCACATTCCACCTCCACCCTCACCCCCACCAGTGGCAGCCCTCCTCTTACTGTGGGGGGGGGGTTGTTTAGAGTAAGACTTCTGGTGTTTGGAATTGGTATTCCACGCTTGGCGTACGCTCGTGTGTTAGGCGGAGCGCAGGACCTCATCCTGGAAGAAGATTTCTAAGTGGCCCCCGGCCCACCGCAGGTTCACCACGCTCGCAGCAAAATGCAAGCCGTGTTTTACCCCCACAGAGTGGATACGGAGAGCGTGCCACAATTTGGTTGAGGCTTACCTTTGTCTCAAGACCGGGATCAAAGAGGTTACCCCTCCACAGTATCCCGTTCACTCGTCACACTGTCGAACAGCCGCACAACAGCCGTCGCCCTCTACTCCTACCGGGCTCAACACCGCGAGGGTGAACGCGGGTGCGTTTTGTGGGCTGTGCAGGTCACGTGAGCCGTCAGGTGAGCTCTAGCAAGCTCCGCCCCTCCAGGGAACAGAGCTACGGGCTGCGTGTGTTTTTGCAGCTCAGGAAATTCGTTCCACAGCCTCCAAGCCTCCAAGCCTCCAAGCGCTGAATTTACACCAGCAAAGTCTTTTTACTTCATACTTTACTTTATTCTTCATATGAAACGTTGACTCACATACAAAGAAAAGGAGGCAGCCCACGTGCGTGGTCAAGATTTTTCAGACTCCGACCCAAGTGCTGATTGACACAGGTGCATCAATGTGCGTGCTGGCGACAAAACATTATGAGTCACTCCCAGGACCTCCAGTGCTAGGGGAAACAAAAGCAAAGATCTACTCATTTGGAGGAGTCCAACCACTTCCCCTCCGAGGAGTATTCGTGGCTCAAGTCGCTCATGCCAACAACACTATCAGAGTGACATTATTCGTAACAGACATCAGCCCACACTCCATCCTGAACTGTGCCGCATCTGAGGCGTTAAACATTGTACATTTTGCGCTTTCAGTATATGAAGCGGACATCAAAGACATCACCAACAGATTCGCAGACATTTTTCAGGCAGTCAGGAAGTTAAAAGGGGAGCCAATCAAATTACACATTGACGAGTCGGTGCAGCCCGACAGCTCTGAAAAACAGGCGCATACCCTTCCACCTATGAGCACAAGTGGAGAAGCAGCTGCAAACTCTGGTGGACTCAGACATTACTGAAAAAATTGATGGGCCAAACCCGTGGGTGTCCCATATCGTTGTGGCGGCTAAACCCAAGCATCCGGGGTACGTACGCAGATGCGTGGACATGAGGCTACCCAACCTCACCATAAAAAGGGAACATCACCTCACGCCAACACTAGACGACGTAGTGGGTGAGCTCCAGGGTGCCAAGGTTTTCTCAAAGCTTAATTTGCCTTCTGGTTATCACCAACTTGAATTGCACTTGGACTCTCGCTATATTACTACCTTTACGACACACAATGGCCTGTACCAGTACAAACGGTTGAATTTTGGGAACTCCTCATGGGCGAAGGTCTTCCAAAATGTCATCAGAGGTGCCCTTGCAGGCCTACAAGGGGTAATCAACCTAAGCGACGACATATTGGTGTACGCAGCATCTGAGACAGAACACATGGCCAGGCTAGAAAAGGCGTTGGAGAGAATCAGAGACATAGGTCTAACCCTACACCACGAGAAATGCGAGTTTCTCAAAGAAAGTATAGAATTCTTCGGGTTTGTGTTCCACTCGAACGGGATGTCTCTAGACCCACAGAAGGTCAAAGACATCGAGGACGCAAGGCCACCGAAGAACCCCTCAGAGGTGAGGATCTTCCTAGGGATCGTAACATATTGCATGAGATTCATCCAGAACCTGGCCTTGCTCTCGGAACCTCTCCAGGCCCTCACAAAAAAAGACACAGCCTGGACCTGGTCTACTATCGAGCAGACAGCCTTTGACACCATTAAAGCCACCCTTACGGGAGAGGAGACTATGTCGTTCTTTGACCCTGGAAAAGATTCAGAGTTGGTTGTGGATGCCTGCCCGGTGGGGCTTGGGGCCGTATTACTCCAACCTGATCCACATGGTCAAATGGGACCCATTGCATATGCCAGCACGGCATTGACAGAGACCGAACAGAGGTACTCCCAGATAGAAAGGGAAGCGCTGGCCATACTGTGGGGCTGCAGACATTTTTGCATATATATTTTGGGTAAACCGGTGGCTGTCATCACCGACCATAAGCCCCTGATCCCCATCCTAATGGGGTCTTCTCCCAAACCACCACTGAGGATAGAGAGGTGGATGCTTGCCCTCATGGAGTATGGGGTTAAACTGCAGTACAGACCAGGAACCCATAACCCAGTGGAGTATCTTTCACGTCATCCCAGAGGTGGCAGCAACCCAGATACGAAGTCGGTGGGGGACCGTGAGGACTATGTTCGCCAAGTGATTGACGTGGCCATGCCAATAGCCCCAAACTTGGGAGAAGTGGTTTTCGTGTCGCAAGCTGATGAATGCTTTCAGCCCATTCAGAACGCTGTTGATAGTGGTGACTGGAAGTTAGAGCTTTCAGACATGTCCCGCAGGGACAGACACTCAACTTGAGATACAGTCACTGTGGCGGGCCCGACACGAGCTGTCGAGGTCAGACTGCGTGGGAGACAAATTGTGATACCCTGGAAACTCATGGGGAGGGTGCTAAAACTAGCCCACAGTGGTCATCGGGGCACCGCAAAGACCAAAGCAAGGCTGAGATCCAAGGTGTAGTTCCTGGTGCTAGAGGGAAGGGTTGATGACTACATATTCCAATGTGTCTGGTGCCAAGCAGCTGCACCTGTGAACAAGGACCCGTGCATTGAGTCTATGGAATGTAGCGGTAGCCCATGGGGCACAGTGCATGCTGATTTTGGATTGACTGGGAGGGGGATGCACTTTTTAGTACTAATCGACCAGTGGTCATGCTTTCCAGAGGTGGAGATCATGGAATCAATGTCTTGCGTCAAACTATACAAGCGACCCGTGAACTTCCTCGAGTCTTGTGCTCGGACAACGGGCCGCCGTTCCCAGGCAGACAATTTGCAGAGTTTATGAGTGACCATGGCATCACGCACAGAAAGGTGACCCCAGGCTGGCCGAGAGCCAACGGGGAGGTGGAGCGGTTTATGCGCACGCTGAATAAATTATTTTGAATCTCACAGAGTCAAGGGGGTGAACTAAGGAGAAACTTATACCAATTCCTCCGCGAATATAGATCAACTTCCCATCAGTCGACATGGGTGGCTCCTGCGGAGGCCCTGTTCAACAGATTCCCGAGGGCTGATTCCCGAGGCTGAGTGCCGACCGCCGGGCGTCATCGATGATCAAAAGACACTCGAAGATCGACGGGCGCACAATGAGAAGGAAAACGCCAGGTGCAGTTTAAAGCCCTCAGACATTGAAGTAGGTGACACACTCTTAGTGAGGACCCGACACCCGGAAGGAAAGCTATCCCTCAACTACGAGCTTACTCCCATGGGAGTCACTCATGTCAAAGGGTCCATGGTGACGGTGGCTGATCGACGGGGGTCCGTCACATGCAACTCATGCTTCTTCAAGAAAATTGCTGCAAGAGAGCAGCGGCAAGAGCGTGACGTCAGAGCGTCTCTGGCATGAGCAACGTCACATGGGCCGGCTCTCGAAGAAGATACGGGAGACCCTAAAGCAGGAGGACATAGTCCCAACCAAGAGAGGTGAAGAGAGATATCCTCGAGAAGATGTCCAGCCAAGTTTAAGGACTACATCATGGACCCAAGTTAAAGAGGACCAGAAGTTAACGGTACCTGCCCCGTCGGGCTTTGACACTGTTTTGCCTTACCATGCACCTGTTATGTGTCACGTTGGCATTTAAGTGAATGTTAAAATGTATCAAACTGTTTTGTTATGAAAAAGGAAAAGGAGGTGAAGTGGGAGAATGGAAAACCAGGCTCCCGTCCTTCACCTCTCGCGCTTGGCCTAGAGGGTCACGACCCAAACACCCGCCACGAGAAGAGTTTGCCCATTTACCAGACGACCAGGTACCCTGGTACAGGAACATACGGATGTGTCCATCTGCTTGCCCAGCAGCCCGCACTGGCCATGCCGACACCTGCGGCACGGATCAACTAGACTAAAATCTACACGTCGTTAGAGATGCCATGACGACCTAGACAACGGGAAGCACATCTGTACAAATATACACACTGGACATTCCCACACCAACCTACACGAAGAATATACTCAGTGCTATGACGTAGGCGACAGGCATATTCACGGACGTGCATCTTTATTATTTTCATATAGGCTTTCAGAATGCAGAAACGCAAGACGCGTCATGAACTTTTATTAGCTTGCTCACGCTTCTCTTTGAAACCAGGTACAACGATGAGAAATATAATAAAGACAATACCGATTATGGAATTATATGCTCCTATAACCTAAAGCACCTGTGCACCAAACGAACAACTTATGCACCGGGCCAAAGTAGGCCTCAAACAAGAGCTCCCGTGGACATCAACAAGACAAAAGTCAGTTGCTGATCCTACAGAATGAGCTTGGCAAAGCAACCAGCCAAGGTCGCAATGTTGCAAACCCACGTTCCAAGAGCAAATCATCAAAGGCACGATGTTGCAATCTCGCACTCCGCGCACCAACGTTAAAGTCACACCGACAAATTAAACCAGACGCACAGTAGAAAAACAATATTAATTGTGCAGAATTATGCCTCTTTCACGGTCCCTCCCCACGTGATCAAGCCGAACCTGACGAGATGCCAAAACCCTGGAGAACAGAGGCGTCTGGATCCCTCGCTACGAGACACTGGCAGATACACTTGAAAGGCTCAATGGACATCTGCAACAGTGGGAACGGTACCCCGTCTAGCTATGAATAAGTCCTCACATTGTCTGCATGTACCCATAGTGAAACATTGTTGCAACTTACAGGTACACCGAGAGCTGGGAACGACGGTGGTCCCAGGCTGGGAAGCTCACGGGTGCACCAATCAGAACTTGGGGCTCTTATCACTGACGCCAGCACATTTAGCCAATCCTCAGGAGCCTTCATGTAACAATTTTCATGTATCTTATTGTAGGGACAACCCAGATATACCACCTGACTACACCTTATCCACTAATATCTTTCTCTATATGTGTGCTATACTAACCCTACCACTCGAACATCCAATTAAGAGTGGCGATAGGTTTTTTGTTAACTTTCTGAAGTGACGCAAGTAGCGCGTCATAATACAGTAAAAAGGGCCTGCGAGCCCCACAATTGTGTGTGTGTCAGGACGAACGCGTGCGCTCCTTGACCCATCCCTGCCGTTTTGTCTAATAAACAGCAGAGTCACCTTGCTCCTTGTGTGCGTCTCATACTCTATCTCATCTTATCTGGGATACACACGGGAGGAGTTGGGGCCTCCCTGCCTGGAGGTCTGCGGACGGCCCGGCCGACCCCGGCAGAATTTCCCCCCGACAAGTTGGAGGCACTGCTGAGATCTGTTTAAGATCGACTTTTATTTTTACTTTTTCCAGGCACTCCCGTTGCGAGGAGGCCCGGCGGCGCGGCCCCCTCTGCCGTTGCCCCCTTCTGAGGACTACAGGACCATCGCGGAGCTGCGAGAAGACCGGACAGCGCAATCCGGATATTGGCCCTCGGGAGCCGGTTGAGAAGTATCCCGCCCGCGGTTGGCGAGTGTCCAGACGTGGTCCAGACGAGGGGAGGTGGCGAGCCGCTTGGAGGGGTGCACGCAGTCGAGCGGCCCTGCATCGAGAGAACTTGGTGAGCATGGCACACACAACGAGCAATGCGAAAGTGTGAGGGAGGGGGGAGGAATTAAATAAGGGAGGAGGGAGGTGTTGCACAGGTGCGCGGCGAAGGGTTGACAATATAGTGTTGGCAATGGAATGAAAGGGAGTGAAAAGAGTGCGAGAGCAGTGATGTGAAAGAGGGGGGCGGAGCACGAAAACATCACGTGTGGTCGCTCGTAGACACTGATTGGCCTAAATCGCGACTAACGTGTAGGGGTGGGCGTGTGTGGTTTCCTACGACTTGGCATTTATTGATCAATGAGTAGATGAGGTTCCCTATTGTTCGAGCAAGAAACTCGATAGGTAGATGAGGTTTCCTATTGATCGAGCAAGAACTCGATAGGTAGATGAGGTTTCCTATTGTTCGAGCAAGAAACTCGATAGGTAGATGACGTTTCCCTGTAGGGGGTAGCTAGTTGCATAGTTGCCAAATACGGAAGATAGTTGGCTGGTTAAGCCCTCCTGTTGAGGGGCGTATCACACGCGAGGCGACGCAGCGTGTGCAGTCCAATTATATTATTGATGAGATTACCTTGTTCCAGGAGAGACAGGAAGACAGCTGTAGGGTTAGCGGGGATAAATTGCAAGTGTATTTTGAAACTAATAATGAGACTGTAC
The DNA here is from genome assembly GCF_040938575.1 of Ambystoma mexicanum. Classification (NCBI taxonomy): domain Eukaryota; kingdom Metazoa; phylum Chordata; class Amphibia; order Caudata; family Ambystomatidae; genus Ambystoma; species Ambystoma mexicanum. Next base: position 1,609,054,023 of record NC_090932.1, read on the forward strand.
TAGTAGCGTAGAGACATCGGTGACGTCACCAGTAGGGATTTTATAGGATATCACGAGCACAAGGAACATTGAGTTTTGAAGGCGGTGGGGAAGAGAAAAATGATGAGGGAGCGGATAAGAAGATAAACAATAAACGAGTGGATTGGAAGAGGAGAAGGGGAGAGGGGCGTGGCTGAGCACGGAGAACGCCAGCCACGGCAAATGTAAAAGGGGGAGGAGAACGAGGAATAAGGACGACTGTATAAGATCGTCGTAAGGGGTACGCAGCCACAGGGGGCTGCGTGCGCTTCGGCCGCAGGGGGCCGTAGGGGAAGGAATATACAATACAAAATTATACATATATATATATATTTGTGTTTTATTATTTCTTGTTTTTTTTTATTTTTTTTTTATTATTATTGCATACTTTGTAAAGGATTGTCGTAAGTCCCCACACTTACGGGGCCAGGTAAACAATATAAGGTTGTAAATTGTAAACTGATAACGAAGGGAGGAGTAACAAGTAGGGCACAAATATGTCATCTGGGAAAGGGTCAGGAGGGTGGGGGAACACCCTCACTACCCCACTACAACACATATGCACAACACTGCCACCCCATAGGGAGAAATTAATTAAGTACAGCATAGAGTGGACCCAGGGGACGGATAACAAAATGTTAACACCATGGCCGCCTAATGGTAGTTTCGATCCATATGCCCAACATTCATTGCTAAACCATCTGCATAATACATACAAGGGGAAGAAGTTGGCGAGCCATATGGAGGTGTTTAACTTATGGAGGATGTTCCAGGGATCCCGACCAGGACCAAATGGAATGTTCTCTGTGGGAGAAACACCGGAAGTAAAGGAGATTATAAAGGAGGGAACGGATGGGGGAAAGGGGTGTGAAAGGAAAAAGAATGAGGAAAATGAAGGAGAGGGAAGAGAAAAGATTGACACTTTAAAAGACATAAAAAAGGAACCGAGCAACGAGATACTCATAACACCGGGAGTGAAAACTGAGAGAGAAGGGTTGTACCCTTTAAGAGAACTAGGAGAAATGGAAGGACAGTTAAGGGCGGCTGAAGGATACTCGAACCCGGCTTACAGCCCTCCACCATATGTGGCTCACAGGAAGATAGTGGGGGAGGGGAGGATTGGAGAAGAACAGATTGTAGAGATAGGACATGATGAGTGGGTAGCTGCACAGATATTATTAAAATTACGGGGTTCACTAACGGGAGAAGAAAGGGAGGCTGTAAAGAGAACAGGCGAGGATAGTAGAAGGGAGAGTGAGATGAAGGGGGAGGAGCTACTAACACAAAGAGAAGAGATTTTGGAGGAAAAATTGGCAAAACTAAGGGATGAGCAGAATGAATTACTAACACAGCTTGAGAAGGGGGAAAAAGAGAGAGTGAGGAAAAGGAAAGAGGGTAAAAACGAATTGGACAAATTAAGGGAACAAAATGAGGAGCAAAGGATAGAAGATGGAAGGGTAAGAGCAGCAGCAGAAAGGGTGTCAAGAGTAGTATTGAGAGAAAAAAAGAAGGAAGAAGAGGAAAAGGAAAGGGAATTGGAAATATGGAGGAGGAGGGTAGTATCAGAGGCAGCTAAGAAATATGAAGAAGAGAAAGCAATAGAAAGAGAAAGGGTGAAATGGGAAAGAAAGAAAGAAGATGAAAGAATATTGGAACAGATGAGCAACGAAATGATGGAGGAATTAAAAAGGAAAAGGGAGGAAAATAGTAGGGAAATGGAGGAGAGGAGTGATGGGGAAAGAGGAGGGAGAAATAAGGAGAGTGAAAAATGGGGGGATGTATATAGAAGTAGAGAAGTAGCGACAACATCAACACCCGGGGGAACAGTTGATAACAAAGGAAGAGGAGAAATGGAGCGAATAGACTTAGAAACAGTAACAGTAAAAGGGAAAAGAACAGAGTGGGGGATAACATCTATGAATGATTTTTGCAGTGAGGAGGAAGAAGGAGTAGAAAGGGTAGGAAGAAAGAGTGAAAGGGAAAGCTTAGATAAGCTGTACCTCACTAGAACCAATATAGACTCGCCATGGATCCGTAAGAGAAGGGAGGAGCTGGAACAAAGTGAGGAGAGGGTGCAACAACTAGTGGAAAAACAAACCCATGAAACCACACCATCGCCATCTCCATCACGCCCTCCCCCATCGCACCCTACATGTTCAACGACCACACGCACGCTGCGCAAAATAAAGCTTGCGCCATTCATGGACGAAGTGACTCCCTATGCGTGCCGGCTTAGAGACCTCCCTAGCCGCAGGCAAGACAGACAGATAAGCATACCCATATTAAGCACAGAGGATGACGAAAAAAGGGGAAGGGAAGGAGAGGTAGGTAGGAGGAGGGGTAGCAAGGAAGAATTTGATGTGGTAAGGGAAATAGGGGAGGAGGAGGGGTGTGAGGACTCAATATTATGGAACATAAAGGGTGATATAGGACACAACTTAATGCCACTGTTGGAGAGAGGAGGGGTTAGACCGCAGTATGTACCATGGAAGCATACGGATAAAGAAAATATAAAATGTAGGCTCCCATCACTAAGTGGAGGTGCGGGTAAGTGGATATATGAAATGGAAAAACACACCGCAGGGCAGAAACTAGCAGTAGGAGATGTGAAAGGCCTGTTAATATCAATATTAGGAGATAGAGCGGACGACATTTGGAAGAGAGCGGGATTCCATGGGATAACAATAACAAACACATCGCATGATGGGGCGCCATTTGCAAACTGCAGACATGCGCTATGGCAGGCACTGAGAGTACAGTACCCAGACACATCAGATATAGGAGCAATCACTTCCCGTAAGATGCGTGAGAATGAAGACCCCGTTGATTATATACAGGATATTCAAGAAAAGTGGCGCATGGAAACGAGAGAACAATGGGATAAAACACCAGCCATATTTTATCATATACTAGTACAGGGGCTCCCAGAAGGAGTACAGAAACAACTAAAGAAAGTAGTGGGAATGGAAGTAAAACCATGGCCTGAAATACAGCTGACAATAGTACATCACTGCAGGATATGGCAAGGAAAAATGAAACAAAAGGAAGAGGACAGGAAAACAGAAGAGGCCAAACTAGTACAGAAAAAATTAACTAAATATACAATGGAGGGGGCACTAATAACTGCGCCCACAACAGTGGCCCAAAGCCCCACGCAAATAGTGGCTGCACAAGACCCAGCTCTAATAGCACCTCGCCAAAGTATAATACAGCAAATGCAACCACTACAATTACACGCACAAAACGTGGGAGGAGGGTACCAGATGCAAGGAGCTGGGTATTATGGGTATAACAGAGGGAGAGGTGGATTTATGAGAGGGAGAGGATACGGATATAATACCCAACAGCAGGTGGGGGGAGTTGGAAGTTCATACCCCACAGGGCAACAGGTATACCAGGACAACACAGGGAGCTTTCCATGGCAAAACAGAGAACCACCCGTGTGTTGGAGTTGTGGACTACTAGGACATATGTCACGCACGTGTAGGGTCAGGCCAGGGACACCAGCATGGAATGAGCAGGCCCAACCTAGGCCATCGCAAGAACAGCCACTGCAGCAACAGCAATTAACACAACAACAGCCACTGCCACAACAACAAATAGTGACAACACAACAACCCCAAAATGAACAAACACAATTGGGTAGGGTGACGGTATTGGGACACAACCCTTACACAGGAAATGGCCAATCATTGTACCCCCAATAGGACAGCCCACAGACGGCCTTGGTGTGTCCCATCCTGTCAGTAACACCTAATAGTGCGGAGGAGCCACGCATAGAGGTAACGATAGGTGACAAAAAATTATCTTTCCTTGTTGACACCGGGGCAACCCGGTCTTGCATAAGGGAAGGTAAATTTAAGATGTCAGGCGAAGCCATGAACACCCAAGGATTTTCTGGGGCTAAAGGATTGGTTCCTTTTACTGATAACGTTCCCTTATCTATCGGAGATTACGATCTGTCAGTTCCACTATTGTATTATAGTGCCTCACCAGTAAATATACTGGGGAGGGACATAATGAATAGGTTAAATATGACAATCTCCTTTACAGAGGATGGTATAATTTGCTCTACTCCAGGGATTAACATGCTAGCAGCACGACAGATTATGCAAGCATACTGTGGGCAGACAGCGATTAGGGCGGAACCAATAGATGGCGCGATATTCCAGTATGGGACAGACATGGCAATTGCATGGATGCCAGGGATAGAAGGTAAAATATGGAGGAGGCCAGCAGCTTACCTGTTCCGACCAGAAACACCTGTTAATGAACAGGAAGGAAAAGTGTTTGCAATAGACATTGAAAGCATTATTACAACAGCTGAGTATATTGCTGTGCACGCCCAAGACAAAGAAGGAAGAGCATGGAGGGCAGTGATTGCACTAGCAGAAGGATGTAGGTTGACCCAGGTGTCAGATGAGGAACTGTTTTCAGAAGAAAAAGAGGAGGGGGAAATGGTGTTCATGATGAGTGTAGAAATATGGTTACGAGTGGCTCACAAACATATAGCGCAGAAAATTGCTATGGCACTTGAGGCACCTGCATGCACCCCAGTCCCCTTCTTTAAGGAGGATATGGCAAAGGTGCCCAAATCATTATGGACCATTAGCCCTTATGACGTAGGATGCATTAAAAGCATAGGGGGTGTACGGATAAAATTGAAAAAAGGTGCAATACTACCAAGAGTAAAACAGTACCCATTGTCAAAAGAGGCAGACGAGGGCATATATGAAACTATAACGGCCCTTATAAACAATGGCATATTGGTCCCCTCAGAATCACCATGTAACACGGCTGTGTACCCAGTGCGCAAGGCTAAAGGGGGATCTTGGCGCTTCATACAGGACCTAAGGCCCTTGAACAACATAGTGGAAGCAGAATATCCAGTAACAGCAAACCCGGCCACAATATTGTGTGGCATTCCAGCAGAGGCATCACGATTTACAGTAATAGATCTTAAAAATGCTTTTTTCTCAATACCACTACACCCCGACTCACAAGATCTAACAAGTTTCACTTACCGAAATACTAAATGGAAACATACCAGGTTACCACAAGGGTATTGTGAATCACCCTCAATTTTCAATAGAGTTATACAGATGGATTTGGGTAACGTTGAGGTGGAAAGCACAGTGTTACAATATGTGGATGACATAATAATTTGCAGTACAAATGAAAGTAAATGCAGAGAGGATTCTCTAAAAATGTTGACTATATTGGCTGAAAAAGGGTATAAAGTAGACATGGAAAAAATACAATACTGTCAGGAACAGGTACTGTACATTGGCCAACTGATATCCCAATATGGAAGAAATATTGCACCACAAAGAGCACAGGCCATATCAAGCACTCCCATGCCACAGACTGTGAGAGAACTGCAGCAATTTTTGGGGCTATGCAATTACTGTAGAGCATGGGTGTTTGATTACAGCTCATACATAGGACCCCTGCTTGAGGGGTTGAAGGAAGCAAATAAAGGGGAGAAAAGGTTGGGGTGGACTATGGAAATGAGGGAGGCATTTGACGAATTAAAGGACGCGATATCAACAGCTCCAGTACTGGCAACCCCAGACTATGAGCGACGATTTTTTATATTTTCACATTGCGACTCAGCAGTAATGAAAGCAGTATTGGCCCAAAAAACAAGCATGGGCTATAAACCAGTAGCATTTTATAGCGGTCACTTAGATCCCGTGATGTTAGGCCACTTCCCTTGCGAACAAGGCCTCGCTGCAGCTGCTTTTGCAGTAGAAAAGGCATCAGCAATAACCATGGGGTGTCCAACTACACTGTTTGTGGAACATGCATTATTTGCAATATTGAATAAACCCAAGTCCACACTAACGACACAAAGGGCATCAGGTTATGAGATCATTTTGTCTAGGGCTGAACTAGCGATTGTTAGATGTAGCACTGTTAACCCTGCAAGATTTCTAGCAGAAATAATTGAGGAGGGAGATTACGCCCACGACTGCACCCAACTAAATGAAATGTATTCATGTACTAGAAAAGTTGAAGAGAATGCACTAGAGGGAGGTGAGCTTTTGTTTATTGATGGGTCATCAACTATTGATCAAGGAGATGGGATAAGGAGAACTGGGGCAGCAGTGGTAAAAATGATGGAGGCTCCGGTGTGTGTGGCTATGAAATGTGTACAGTTACCACAGCATTACTCTGCTCAAGCCGCTGAACTAGTTGCACTAATATTGGCATTGAAAGAAAGTTTTAACAAACGTGTAACAATATATTCCGACAGTGCATATGTTACATCCACTGTCCACTCAGGGTTAACAAAATGGAGGAGAAGAGGGTTTAGGAGAGCTGACGGCACTCCAGTGCAACATGCCCTCTTGTTGGCTGAATTAATTGAAGTAATAAACGACCCCCAAGAGCTAGCCCTAGTAAAATGCACCGCACACACCAATGGTGAAGACCATGTCTCAAAAGGGAATGCAGCAGCAGACGCACATGCGAAATATGCTGCATACTTTGGTGAGATATGGGACCCCACAGACTCACAGAGAGGGAGAGGGAGGGGAATGGCTAGGGAGATGTTAATAAGAGAAGGGTATACCCATCTCCCAGCCACACAGATTATGGAATTACAAGCAGCAGCACCAATGGCCGAAAAGGAAATATGGGTAAAGAGAGGATGTACAATGTCACCAACCGACGCACTATGGCGCCAGAGTGGTACTGGGAAAGTTGTAATACCATTGGCACTTTTAAATACCGCCCTGAGCCAATTACATCACCCAGCCCATACAGGCAAGGAAATAATTGCAGCACGAATTAGAGATGATTGGTTCTGTCCCGAGTTAAATTCTCATGTTTCAAATTTTATCAGCAATTGTCTCACATGCCAACAGTTTACGGCCGGTCACACCCTAAAAGTGATAAGAGGTACCATACCCCGGCCAGAAGGACCCTTTCGGCACCTCCACATTGACTATGTTGATATGATCAACATATGTCAAGGTAATAGATACATGATTGTAGTAGTATGCCCATTTTCTAGGTGGATTGAAGCAGGGCCCTGTTCACACCCAGATGCATTTAGAGCAGCCAAATTCATAGTAAGAGAGGTCTTCCCCAGGTGGGGAGTGTGCGAAGTATTAAGATCAGATAATGGCCCACATTTCGCAAACGAAATGTTCCAACATATCACAGCCCTGCTGAGCATAAAGCACAAATTTGCATGTGCATATCACCCACAGGCTAATGGCGTATGTGAACGCCTAAATGGCTTATTGAAGGAGGCAATTGCAAAGATACAACAAACAACAAAGAAAAGTTGGTTGTATTGCCTTCCGTTAGCATTGTTTGAGCTGAGGAACAGGCCAGGGTCCGACCACCACCTCACCCCACATGAGGTGGTTACTGGACGTCAAATGCGCCTTCCTCTAACGCCAACGTCAAGGGCATTCACTGACCACGAAAGTTCAGCGAATATACTAGGTGATGAAATGTATCAATATGTGTCATCTTTGATTACTAGTGTTGTGTTTGTGTCTCAACAGCTCGAGCGCACACGGGGCGGGTCCACCAGAGATAAAGAAGAAGGCGCCAGTACAGAATTAGAAAAAGAGAACTTGTGCAAAATTGCCAAAGGTGACCACGTGCTACTTCGTAATTTCAATAGAAGATGGAACGATAAAAGGTTCACCGGTCCACATTTGGTAGAAGACGTATCAACAAGAGCAGTAAAACTAAAGGATAAGCGTGCTTGGAACCACCTACATGATGTAAAGATATACAAACTGCAGACCCGCCCCAGCGCCAACGACAGGTCCATTGGAACAACAGCAACAACATCCCTGACAGCGGAAGGAAGTTCTACCACAGATAACGACCCAATTGTTCCCTTACCTTCCCACTACCCAGACACCCCAGAGACGATAACTGACGAAGAAAGGGGTGATCACTGCACTACCCACCCCATGGTCACACGTTCAAAGAATAAAAATAATTACGCCATCCCCCCCCCAGGACAGTTGTAACATAAACTAAAAGAACTTGGTCGCACAAATACACATGTAAACACGTGAATGTTCTCTTTCTCTCTCGCACATACAGGAACTGCGTATTATTGTATTGTTAAGTAGAAAGATAACTAACAAAGTCCACTGTCCAGGCGTAGATGGTACTCCCAGACGATAACTACCCAGAAGAATTGTCACACCAATTTGTATACGAAATAAAAAGGCCAACATACCTAAAAAGAAGAAGGGTACGTGTTTACTACACAGCCTTCCTCCTGGCCATAGAATATTACATGCCCCACCTCCGCCCATACTTGCCGGTCTTAAGAGACCAATCACTTAGAGTAGCGTGGGAGCAGCTCTTCGCCTGGGCACTGAATGACTATTTGATAGGGAGAGCTTAAACAAAACAAAACTAACATTTAAAACGAGCATTTCTGAGAATTTTTAGGAGGGCAACTTTAACGTCGCAAGAATAAGCTGCCAGGACTGCAGCAAGGTAAGAGCAAAATGCCGGTGAGATTAGCAATTGTAATAAAAATAATAGGGATTTTGATAATCACCGGATTTGTGGCTGCTTCTGTATGGCAGTATAGCTGTGCTATTAATTTTGTTGCTGCACCCAAACCTAATGTACCCCCGTTCCTTGCTGCAACAGGTGTTACGTCAGGTGGTAGTAGTAACATTACACCAAAGAAAAATAGAGTTAAACGCAGCACATACTCAGACAATAAAGGTATTGATAATTATGTACAAGATTCAGCACACGTCACAAACAATATATGGTACCAACACATGACCCGCATTGGTAAGCAGACAACTGAGGATAGCTGCTACGTCTGCTCATTAATACCATACGCCATGAGTGCGTCACGAACATTTGTTGCTACAGAAATAAATTAGAAGGTAGCACAGTGCATAATATACTTGGCACTGTTCCAGACGAAAGGAAGATTTCAAGGAACTGTAGTGCACATGACATGGAAAACACGAGACTCATACCCATATGAAAACAACTTCCTCAAGACCTACTTGAGTTATCACAAGACCAGTTTACATGCTGAAGCATTCAAATATATAACAAGTGGCCCTGCAAAAGGAGAAACACAGAAAGTAACACTGAAGTATCTACCATGTGATTGGTACGCCACTGAAATTCCGGGTAAACAAGGATGCTGGGAGAGGCCGCTACTGACGATAACGGGAAAGGTGTATCTGGATAACAGCTGGGAGATAGGAGTGATTGGCAGCAACATGGTAACAAAAGAAACTATCTCAACCATCGAGACACACAATCACCGATGTTGGACGACGTGGATCAAGTATGTACCAATGCTCACATGGGTAGAAGAAGATGAAGACCCAATAACGATACTACCGTTGACTGCGCCCAAGGTATGTTACCAACATAAAGGAGAGGTGGACGTAGGATATAACACCAATTGCGCAAGTGTGACGGAGTTACCTGAGGGGGGAGCAGGAACAGCAGTAATAATGGATCATTATTGGGCCTGTGGAGAAAAGGCATACCATACACTGCCTCCCCTGTGGAATGGTGTGTGCACAATGGTACACGTCAATGTACCATCACTAGTGGTACCTAAGAAGCACGTCGATGTGGCGAAATTTCCCAGAATGAATGAGGGGGATAAGAGAAGAAAGAGATCTGCACCACTCCAGGAGGAGCAAAGGAACAGGACCAACAGCAATGACACTGTCCTAAGTAGAAGAAAAAGACAAGGAGAGCCGCTGACAGGAAATTACCTATGGGGAAGGTCGGAAACGGCACTAACATCAATACCGCCAGAACACAGACTATTCAGCAGAGCAGCAATGTTCTTCTCCTCAATAATACACCCGGGATTACAGGCTTACGCAAACGCAAAATGGCTCCAAATAACTAGATGGGAACTAATGATGACCATCAATTCTACAGTAAATGGGTTCAACGCAATAAAAGAAGAGCTGCGAGCTGTAAGGATGGTAGCACTACAGAACAGATATGTATTGGACCTTCTCACAGCAATGGAAGGAGGAGTTTGTGCAAAGATAGGACAATCATGCTGCACGTTCATACCTGCCAATGATGCTGACAATGGTACACTGACAGAAGCAGTTTCACAATTAGCCCAAATGCACTCTAAAATGACGGATGAAAGCAATGGTGTGAACAAGGATGAGAGCTGGTTTTCACTATTATGGTCATGGATGCCATCTTGGCTGTCAGATGGACTGAAAATAATAGTGGGCTGCACCATATTGGCTGGAGCTACCCTGATCATAATTAGATTTTGGAAGGCACGAAAGGCACGCAATACTGACGAATTGCTGGAAATGGTGGGAATGCACCCCTTGATGCCAGCAGATGACGGCCAGCATACAGGTGTAATTATACAGGAAAGAGAGAAGCTGCGCACCCAAATAATTACCAACCATCTAGACCCACCGTCAGTAAAGACCGAGAACCCAAGAAACCCCAGGAGTTACATAGGAAGATGGGTATATTGTACTCCTGGGGGTACCTGTGAATATATGTATTGGTCATTTGAAGATCATGTAAACCACTATGGACATCTCGGAGGAATAACCAAGATATGGCGAGTAAGAGGAGATAACGAGAAGGATATGTTTGTGGTCGACAAGTCGACCAGAGGGGGGACTGAAGTGGGAGAATGGAAAACCAGGCTCCCGTCCTTCACCTCTCGCGCTTGGCCTAGAGGGTCACGACCCAAACACCCGCCACGAGAAGAGTTTGCCCATTTACCAGACGACCAGGTACCCTGGTACAGGAACATACGGATGTGTCCATCTGCTTGCCCAGCAGCCCGCACTGGCCATGCCGACACCTGCGGCACGGATCAACTAGACTAAAATCTACACGTCGTTAGAGATGCCATGACGACCTAGACAACGGGAAGCACATCTGTACAAATATACACACTGGACATTCCCACACCAACCTACACGAAGAATATACTCAGTGCTATGACGTAGGCGACAGGCATATTCACGGACGTGCATCTTTATTATTTTCATATAGGCTTTCAGAATGCAGAAACGCAAGACGCGTCATGAACTTTTATTAGCTTGCTCACGCTTCTCTTTGAAACCAGGTACAACGATGAGAAATATAATAAAGACAATACCGATTATGGAATTATATGCTCCTATAACCTAAAGCACCTGTGCACCAAACGAACAACTTATGCACCGGGCCAAAGTAGGCCTCAAACAAGAGCTCCCGTGGACATCAACAAGACAAAAGTCAGTTGCTGATCCTACAGAATGAGCTTGGCAAAGCAACCAGCCAAGGTCGCAATGTTGCAAACCCACGTTCCAAGAGCAAATCATCAAAGGCACGATGTTGCAATCTCGCACTCCGCGCACCAACGTTAAAGTCACACCGACAAATTAAACCAGACGCACAGTAGAAAAACAATATTAATTGTGCAGAATTATGCCTCTTTCACGGTCCCTCCCCACGTGATCAAGCCGAACCTGACGAGATGCCAAAACCCTGGAGAACAGAGGCGTCTGGATCCCTCGCTACGAGACACTGGCAGATACACTTGAAAGGCTCAATGGACATCTGCAACAGTGGGAACGGTACCCCGTCTAGCTATGAATAAGTCCTCACATTGTCTGCATGTACCCATAGTGAAACATTGTTGCAACTTACAGGTACACCGAGAGCTGGGAACGACGGTGGTCCCAGGCTGGGAAGCTCACGGGTGCACCAATCAGAACTTGGGGCTCTTATCACTGACGCCAGCACATTTAGCCAATCCTCAGGAGCCTTCATGTAACAATTTTCATGTATCTTATTGTAGGGACAACCCAGATATACCACCTGACTACACCTTATCCACTAATATCTTTCTCTATATGTGTGCTATACTAACCCTACCACTCGAACATCCAATTAAGAGTGGCGATAGGTTTTTTGTTAACTTTCTGAAGTGACGCAAGTAGCGCGTCATAATACAGTAAAAAGGGCCTGCGAGCCCCACAATTGTGTGTGTGTCAGGACGAACGCGTGCGCTCCTTGACCCATCCCTGCCGTTTTGTCTAATAAACAGCAGAGTCACCTTGCTCCTTGTGTGCGTCTCATACTCTATCTCATCTTATCTGGGATACACACGGGAGGAGTTGGGGCCTCCCTGCCTGGAGGTCTGCGGACGGCCCGGCCGACCCCGGCAGAATTTCCCCCCGACAGAGGGATGTGATAAAGTCACATGAGAGCGACAGCAGCGTTGGCTGACACCAAATAATCAAACCAACTCAGGAAGATGGCAAAGTGGTCTGTTTTATTATCAATTGTCTAAAACAGGGAGTTAAAACGGACATTAACTGACGTTTGCTCAAGCTCTCATACATTTCATAAAGAATTACAGTTATATAGCAGAAATGTATCTTACGTGACATCATATTAAGTGGAAAATAAGAAAAACTTACCAGGTGTTGTGATAGGCTCAAGGGGAACATCTGTACTTTCTATAAGGGGTTGGGTTGTGATTGTGGCTCTACTGTGTTGTACGCACCTTTAGTGCAAGTCATCTTTAACTTTATTATTTACATGGTATATCATTGGCTCTCATACTATAAGGCCCTTGGTTACATGGCCCTCTACAATTGGTTGGCACGCTCGTGATATTCTGGAACATTCGGTTGACTAGCAGCATATAAGCTCATACCCCAGGTGCCAGGAGGTGGACTTGACTGCACCTCCCCACCCAATGAACCCAATGTCTCTCATCACCCATGACCTCTGCCATGAAGATTGTCTTTGAACTCGGCATTGCAGTGTATTCTTGTCTATGAGACTATAAGGGAGTGTGGTCACGCACTATCACTGTTCTAGAACTCCTCGCCCGACTCTATTTTCATGCTTGGCTCACGTGACAAGAGACGACGATTTGATCCATTTTGATGCATTTAATTGTCTTAAATGAATAAAACTTGGCATACATGGTGTTCCTTCTTTGCACTTTAACAAAGGATGATTCAGCATCTCACGTTCACCACCTTCAAGAATAGATAACCAGTCTTGGCTGCTTCTGCCTTGACATCAGGCCAGGCAGCCCTTCCATAATCCCAGCTAACACAGTGACACAGTTCTCAACCTTCTCCCCATGGGTCTGGGCTTACTAAATGTATGACACCAATATCCAGCTTCTATATAATGGTGGCTCCGCCTGCAGTCTATTCACTACGAATAGTCAGCGTTTAAGATTACTTGATCTACTTATGTTGCTGCATCTGTAGTTATTAAACGGCTTGCTTTTTCTGCAGTGCACTTCACACGTGCACTCTTTTCTTCGCATATGAAAGTTTACTCGATTATTTCATCATCAGTTTCTATAAGGGTCATGCATCTTCTACAGCCAGTCTTCTCTGTGCATCACACTGGCTTCCTATGACATCACCAGCTCTTTTTCTTACTCTTTTTCATATTGCTTCAAGTACTTCCTCCATCAGATTGTCATGTCTTCAAAAGTACATCTGATAGGGTTTTCTTAATGGATACCTTTTCTCAAAGATTTGCTGCGGAATGGTCACAACTGCTGATGTCAAGCATGGCACAATCTCAGGCCTCCAACATACAGGTGGGAGGGGGGCAGGACTTCCTGCAGAGGCATTCGGGTGCTCCTCTACGGAAGTGCAAGCTTCTTTCACACAAACCCAGAACACAGTCATTTGCTCAGCATGATTGCAAGTTCCTTTCATGCAAACCCAGAACACGGTGACAGGGTCAGCAGAAGTGCAAGTTCCTTTCATGCAAACCCAGAACAAGGTCACAGGGTCAGCAGAAGTGCAAGTTCCTTTCATGCAAACCCAGAAAAAGGTCACACAGCCAGCAGAAGTGCAAGTTCCTTTCATGCAAACCCAGAACACGGTCACAGGGTCAGCAGAAGTGCAAGTTCCTTTCATACAGACCCAGAACAAGGTCACAGGTCAGCAGAAGTGCAAGTTCCTTTTGCGCAAACCCAGAACAGTCTGTGCACGTTTTCATTCCTTCTTCTTCAGCTCCTTTTCTTTCTGTTTTTCCTTTTCTGCCTCTATCTTCCGGCAATCTCTTTCTCTCTGCCTTCCATCCTCTCTCTCTGTCTCCCACTCATTCTCTCTCCCCACTGCCTCTCTATCCCTCTCTCTTGATTTCCCTTCTTCTCTTTCTCCCTCTCTTTCTCGCTCCCCTTTGCCTCTCTATCTCTCTCTCTTTCTCGCACTTCTTCTCTCTGTTCCTCTCCCCTCTGCCTCTCTCTCTCTCCCTTCTTCTTTCTCCCTCTCTTTCTCTCTCTCCCCTCTGCCTCTCTCTCGCACTCTCTCTGTCTTCTCCCCACTCCCTCCCACTCTTTCTCTCCCCCACTGCTTCTCTATCCCTCTCTCTTTCTCCCCCTTCTTCTTTCTCTCTCCCCTCTGCCTCTCTCTCCCCTGCACTCTCCTCTCTTCTCTCTTTCCCTCTCTTTCTCTCTCCGCTCTGCCTCTCTCTCACTCTCTCCCTTCTTCTTTCTCCCTCTCTTTCTCTCTCTACCCACTGCCTCTCTTTCTTTCTCTCACTTCTTCTCTCTCCCACTCTTTTTCTCCCCCACGGTCTCTCTATACCCCTCTCTTTCTCACCTTGCTTCTTTCTGTCCCTCTTTCTCTCTCTCTCCCCCCTGCCTCCCTCTCTGACACTCTCTCTGTTCTATTCGCCCCTATCTCTCTGTCCTCTCCCCCCTCTCACTCTCTCTTCCTCTCGCTCTCTCCCTCTCTTTCTCTCTCTCCCCTCTGCCTCTTTCTCGCACTCTCTCGGTCCTCTTCTCCCTCTCTCCCTCTTCCTCGCTCTCTCGCCCTCTATCACTTCTTCTTTCTCCCTCTCTTTCCCTCCCCCCTCTGCCTCTCTCTCGAAATCTCTCAGGCCTCTCCCCCACTCGCTCTCTCTCCCCTCTGCCTCTCTCGCCCTTCTTTCTCCCTCTCTTTCTCTCTACCCTCTGCCTCTCTATCCTCTCTTTCTCTCCCTTCTTCTCTCTTTCCCTCTCCCTTCTGCCGTTCTCTCACTCTCTCCCTTCTTCTCTCCCCCTCTCTTTCCTTCTCCACCTCTGCCTCTCTCGCACTCTCTCTGTCCTTTCCCCCTCTCTCTCTTTCTCTCTCTCCCCTCTCTCGCCCTCTCTCTCTCTCTCTTCCCTATCCCTTGTTATATTGGCCTGTCCTTCATTTCCTCTCTAATTGTCCCCTTCATTAGTTCCCTTTTCCTCTTCCTTTCAGATGCTTGTGAGCTCTTTTGCTCCCCTCTGCCTCTCCATCTCTCTCTCTTTTTCTCTCCCCTCTCCCCACTCTTTCCCACACTTTCTCTCTCCCCACTGCCTCTCTATGCCTCTCTCTTTCTCCCCCTTCTTCTCTCTTTCCCTCTCTTTCTCTCTCCCCACTGTCTCTCTCTCTTTCCCTCTCTCCCTTCTTCTTTCTCCCTCTCTTTCTCTCTATCCCCTCTGCCTCTCTCTCTCCCGCACTCTCCCTTCTTCTCTCTTTCACTCTCTTTCTCACTCCCCTCTGCCTCTCTCTCTCTCTCCCTTCTTCTTTCTCCCTCACTTTCTCACTCCCCTCTGCCTCTCTCTCTTTCCCTTCTTCTTTCTCCCTCCCTTTCTCACTCCCCTCTGCCTCTCTCTCTCCCTTCTTCTTTCTCCCTCTCTTTCTCTCTGTGCCCTCTGCCTCTCTCTCTCCCTTCCTCTTTCTCCCTCTCTTTCTCTCTCCACCTCTGCCTCTCGCAATCTCTCTGTCCTTTCCCCCCTCTCTCTCTTTCTCTCTCTCCCCTCTCTCGCCCTCTCTTTCTCTCTTCCCTATCCCTTGTTATCTTGGCCTGTCCTTCATTTCCTCTCTAATTGTCCCCTTCATTAGTTCCCTTTTCCGCTTCCGGTCCGGTGCTTGTGAGCTCTTCTGCTCCACCCTGCTTCCTCCCCTCAGCTCCGGCAGAGTGGCAGCGCTCCAAGCCTTGAAGCATGTCACGCCAAACCGACGTCTACGTGACTGAGATCAGAGTAGTGGGGAACTTTAGTGTGATCCAGAACTCGTCCACCCCCTGTCAGTGCGTCGCTGCTGTAAGAACGCCAGGTCTTTATTTTCCATCTGGGTCCGCTGGAACTAGTTTGAGTCCCCGCTTCATTGTCAGCTCTGTGTGACCATGCCATCCCATCGAGCGGCCCTGCTGGCACCAGGAGAGGCCAAGAAGGTCGGAAAAGGTGCTTCATTGGGGCACGGCTGGTGCTTCACTGCCATCACATCGGGAGTGGGTTCAAAGTACAGAGACTTGTCTGCAAGTTGGCACATCGTGCCCCTGCCTGGGCTTTGCAAAATCTGAGGAGGGCAGTAAGCAGTGGGTGAAAGTGGCAATGGGTAAAACAAACAGCTGATTCAAACAGGGGGGTGGGCAGTCTAAAGGAAGAAAGATAGTGGCTGTGACAGCTGGGGCGCAGGTCGAACACAGACCAAGAGTGCAGATATTAGGAGGGTAACTTCTGAGGTGTCTGGAGGAGTTAACTCGATAGGCAGTTTTGGAGGGCTATTAAAAGTAGTGTGTGGAGGTGTGAGGGAAATGTGCTCAAGCAGACTGGTGCACTCGCCCACAAAACAAACTCAGCAATTGCAATTCTGGATCTGCCAAAACTAGTGGCCATGTCACGAATAAACTGTGTGAGAGGGAAATGTGGACAGGGACACACAGGGTCATTAGAAAGGATCGGTCAGACACCGCCTGGCACCTGTGTGAAATGTTCTGGGGTTGTCAGTGTGTATCTGGCCCAGGGATGGTAGTGTTGAAACACTGCACACGGGACTGGGAATCCCTGCGCCTGAAATAGCCATGCATGGCCTGGTTCATAGAAAGGAAAGCTGGCAGGAACTATGGGCACAGGTTGCAGCACTGACCACGTGAAGCGCGTGCAGCAGGTGCGCAGCTGCACTGTCAACTATGACGTTATTATCCATCTCAGTGGGGCTTATTTTATAGTCCTTTGGCGAACAGCAGGGGACTCGAACCCGTGACCTGTAGCCTACACACAGATCTTGCTCAGCCCATATGCTATCTGACCCGAAGCCCATTGGTGGCCCCTTAGGACATATTTAGCACCTCCCAGAACTCTAGCTTCTAAGCGCCACGCATAGAATACAGCTGGGAGCGCACTGCGCCATCACACAAACGCAACTACCAAACAATAGCTTTTAAGGAAGACACTCCACGACATACCGAACGACTGACTGAGAAATAGCCTTAGGAGGACACTAAAGACTGAATACATAGGCACCATGACGGAAGTCGTAGGATGTTTCATTGACAGCACCTTGGCCCTGAACCACACCAATCTCCAACAGACCAATGTCACAATAGATAGCAAGAGAACAGCGAGCACCCAACCTCAGCTCCCACGCCAGAGGGAGAGAAATCGGACACACCTACCACACTATACAAGGTTAATTAGGATACAGCTGGGACCGCGCTGCAACATCACACACTACAGTCAGACGGCCTATAAGGAATCAGAAACAACCCCACACACAGGAATACAGCTCAAACGGCACAAGAAGTATTAGAACCAGGATACAGACCCCACTAACCCAACTTTCACATCTCTACATACTCAACCCACCCAAAACTCACACAACCATCTCTCACCCAGCAATCCACACGCACTTTACCACACTGCATCAACAACACACAAACAACACATAAACAATACCTACAGCACACAAGGTCTCGCCCAATCCGATGCTCGCAACAAAGCTCAGCACACGGCGTATACCGAACTGAAGCCGCCAACAGCACACCACTTCTCCCACTCTCCTCCTCCCCCTCCACCCAACTAACCCTCCCCACCCTCCTTCTTGTTTACAGATCCGCCAGAGCGTCTGGGGACCAATTCCTTTGGTGACGGTGCGCTATATAAGTACCTTTAACATAACATATCAGTTAAACTCACTAAACCCTGAGGCAGTGGCTCGCCTGTCAGAGGGCTATGCTCACAATGTTACCCTTCTCAGTGAGGTGACTTATTCACAGAGCTGCAAGAGCAGCTCGCACAGTCTATAATGCCGGCAGCTTTTAATCCGTGATCATGCATCCCCCGATTCACTCCTCGCACAGTGTACAGGGTGAGATTTGGAAAAAAGCGTCCCTCAAACCCCTCACTCTTAGATTCAATGGTTCACTACACTAATGCCTGACAGACACCCCCTATGATAGTCTATGATTCATAGACACTGTGGCGAGGCGCTGTGCCAACACCAAAGCAGAACGTTACCCTGCCATCCTTTTCCGTGGATTGAGTTAGGCTAGCTACAACATAGCTCCGTCTGGCAGTTCCTCAGAAGAAAGCGCTGTAGCATCCTACATGGGTAAAGCATACTCTGTGAGGAATCGTGGATGGAATCCTGTTGAATAGAAGAACCTAACACTCTAACCCGTGACAGCACTCACAACTAAGTTTCAGCAGTCCCGGGGCTGAGCATGTCATCAAATTATGTTGTGTTACATTTGTATAGCACACCTCTTCCATGGCCACAAGCTTGTGGTGCAGACTTTAGCCCTAAGAAACTGGGAATAGCCAAGGGTTTAAGTGAGCTGGGGCTAGCCAGAGCTCAGCCCTGGAAGCCTCGAAATATTGCCCTTGAGACGTGGCTCGGACGGGGCTCTCTGAACTGACTTTCCAAACCAGATTTCTTCACAGTAGTAACGTTTATAAAAGGATGAGTGGCCAGGTAGATGTCACTATGAGAGATGTTTATTTATTTATTTATTTTATCGTTACACTTATAGCAGCGCACAATAACTCAGAGGCATCTAGGCGCTAGTTACAGTTAGAAGTGGTTACGAGTTACATGAGAGTAGGATGATTCTATTGGGTAGGTAACATCAGATACTATGCAGTAATAGATATTGAAAATTCACCCTGCGTTTACCGGAAAAGCCGGTAGACGCAGGCTTCAGAATCACAACATCAGTTAAAGACGTTTTACAATTAGGTTGTTTTCAAACACAAATTATAAGCAAAAACATTGTTTGATTTTTGCAACACATCTAATTTAAGTATTGCAATTTTAATGATTTTAATTTGTACATTGGAATCATGGATTCCTATCAAAACTACTCTGGGATTGCACGTGGCACTGACCTATTTTGATTTGATGTTCTATTTTATATTTGAATATACTTGTTTTGGTCAATATTTTTACGGCACATTTATTATATATGAATGCAGCTTTTAAAGTAGAATTTACCATATATCATTGTACGCTTGAAAACTCAATTTTGTTTATAAGTATGCGCCTTAAAATACGTCAGCCCCACCTCTTTTAAGGTTCATTAGCTATTAGAGATTTGAGTCTGCTCCTGACCCTTGTTAGGCCCTCCCCAAATATTGCATCATGATGCTTTGGAGAAACCCCATCCCACTCGCTTTCGTATACAACTTAAAGCACTTGGTATAGAACCCCTCATTCCACTGACTGTACCCCTTCATAATTCAGGTGATATGTCCCACTAACTTTGTCACCACTGCCTCAGCGCCTTAACTCACTTACACAGTCTCTGAACCAAAGGGCATTGATTGAACCAGCGGCTCTCAGGAAAACTGATGTTTCCTTCAAGATTCGGTTCAGGGTAGCAAAATCCTGCTGATCTTTCTCCATTCCCACCCTAAAGCACTCCCAGGCAAGAAAGTGGACAAGACAGGGCCGGAACTTTCCTAATTCTATACCGTTCATCTCCTTCCACTGGCCACTCACTGAACACAGGCTACTCACTGCCCCTACTCAAGCCACTGAGGGAGAATATATGTTTCTCACATTTTTGATTACCTGGCTGAGACACTGAGTGTCACAGATTATTACACAGCACACGCAAACCAGGGATCTCCTTCCCCTACAATGAATGTGGCGCATAATAAAAACGCTTTCATTTTTATACATCGGATTCTTTTGAGAAGGCCTCCAACCTGTCTTGCACCCAACCTCCACAAACACCTTGTGGCACAATGGACTAGGAACAAGGCCGGTGTGTCTAAATGAGATCTTTATTAATTTATTATAGGCGGACGACCTGATTATATTAGATCACACACAAGTTGGCCTTCAAAGAGCCTTAATTCAGGTCGAAAAATACATAGAAGAAAAGGACTTAGAAATAAACGCAGAAAGGACCGAAATACTGATATTGGGTGACAAAAGATGGAAAAAAAGGCAAAAATGAGAAATGGACTGTGAACAAGATGCAAATAAAGCCATGTAACGAAATAAGATACTTGGGTATTCAATTAAGTGGGACAAAAAATGAGGAGCCCTGGAAAAATATGTTAAAGATGAAAACAAAATAACTAATTGCACAAGCAAATATCATCAACAAAAGATATGGGAAATTTTCCCTCCGACCTGTAATTACATTCTACAGACTTAAAGTAATACCAACACTAATATATGGCGGCAAAACTTGCATGAACATTGAAAAAGATTTCTGGAAGGCTTTGGAAGGGCTATTTTGGAAAAATATCCTACCGATACCGAAAGCCACTCCAATGTCGGTAATTCACCACGAACTTGGCCTGACTTCTCTACATATACACACTAGATATAATAAGCTGATGTTATATAGAAAAACAATGAGCAACTTTATGCCACCCCAATTCGAAATATTCGGTGAAAATAACAACTTCACAGAAAAGGCAGCCGAAGATTGGAAAAGAGAAAATGATCAAATCTTGGAAGATTAGGCCTAGATAAACAAACTCTGTCAGAAAACCCAAAACTTGTTAAAAGAATGTTATGGGCAGAGAACTGGTCCAATACTGAAATAAAAAGAGGATCATCAAAAACTCATACACTCCGAAAAACAAATTGTGGCGTGATGTCCATTATACCGGATTATTTGAGAAAATTCCCAAACCGCAAGCAAAGAGATCTATTACTGCGTTTTAGACTGAATGTTCTCCAAAACAAAACAACGAAGGCAAGATATACCAAAGAAAAGATATGCACAAAGTGCAGATTATGTAAACGAAATGAAGAGTCTCTCAGTCACTTGGTGCTATTTTGTACAAAATTAAGAGAAATCCAAAATGTGTACCTAAAAAGCAACATTGTGGATTTATGTGGCCTAGACTCTGAGAAATGCTGGAGTTTAATATGCGACTGTCGAAGAATAAATTATTTAACTGTAAAATTTTTAGAACAAACTTTCAAAATGCTAGACCAGTATAGCGAAATCGATGTAAATTAACAAGCTAAAATTGGCATAGCTAGAAAGATGTAATGTTTTCTCATCTTTTAATCTGATTGTAAAGCACAAATCAAGTAACGCTTGCCTGAATTTCAGAGGCTTCTTTTATGTTAACCTATGTTTATGCTGTTGTTTTGTTGTTTCCTTTTCTTTTTCTGTATGGTCTCGTTGTAAAATTGTGAAAGGTTTGTAATAAACCAGATACACTTAAAGGATAGTTCCGGGACTTTTTTTTATTGTTCCTATGGTTCGGCCATGTGTTTTTAAGCATAAATCGGTAGATCGTAGAAAACTTTCCTATGGACCTTACCCGACTTTTCGTCCATTAACGCACTCGAAAACATCCGCCATTTTATGATAATCCTATCATTTCCCCCCATCGCCCTGGCTCACCTGCTTTTGCGGCACTAAATCAAATCCCCCGCCCCTGAGCCTGACATCAGCAAACGCGTACCGCCCATTTCCCGTTTCGTGTCAACAATCGCTGCGCCTCAGCTAATGAAGTGTCGCCATGGAAATGGCAGGACGCCTCTTTCCTCAATAAGTATAAACAGACCGTTTCACAACACACAGCAGCAGATTTTCGAATCCATTCCTCTCTCTGTGTTACTTTGAGTATTCTGTGACTCGTTTCTGTGCTCTGGTCAGCTACCTTCGTTGATTGTAGCCCGTGTGAACAGATACCAGTACCACCGCTATAAATTATTTTACTTTCTTTACCACATAATGGCTACAATAATGCCGTATATGTACGAGCCCGAGTACACCGAGGAAGAACTACTGGAAAGGCAAGCACGCGAAAACGATGGGGATTCGGACGGCAGTTGGGAGGACCAGTCAACGGATGAAGAGCCTGGACCATGTTGCATGGACGGCGTCTCCACCTGGTGCACGTGCAATCGGTGCGAGCTAATGCCAACTGAGGAGGAGAACTGCTGCTGCCGAGAAAACTCGGGATGCCTGGCCTACATTTCGGAAGGCGAGCCAAGTCCGCAATGCATCACCGAGCTGCCAGAGTTCAGGGAAGCCTGCCTCTCACGGACCGTGTTGAGGATGATGATGGTGCTTATGCACGAACTTCGCGGCACTGTTCGTCCGCGTAATCCGAGTAACGAGTAAGTATACTCTGGTTGTGATGTCAGTGATGCCACTACTATGTCATGGTCGTCTCCCACATATAAAATTACATCTACATATCATTCGAATGCATGTAAATTGGTTCCATATTGTGCATTTTCTAGATAGAATTTTTTTCAAAGCAGAATGACATTTTTTACCTGAATCGACAGTGATAAGAAAGTTTTGTCATTTTAATACAGTTTGCATCTTTCATTTTCACAGGTGGTACAGGCTGGTGGCCTATCGTTGCTTCACTTGGTGGCTTCACGGGAGGCTCGGACACCGCGTTCGGAGAGTAATACCTGCCTGTGCGGTACTTGCCATTAGACAACATTTCCCCAGCGACAGTGGACAATACCGCGGATTTTCCCTGGATGTGCTGCAACCGCAAATTTACAATGTGTAATGTTTATTATTTATGTTCAATTGAAATTAAGATCCAAAATAAAACCCAATATATATTTTAACAATGGTTGTTTTGATTTGTTCAAGCGTTGGCAATAAAAGGAAGGCCGTTGTATTTTATTGATACAAAACATGGTTATAGGTAAATATGGTTGATCATAATAAATCATCGTTTTGGGCACCGGGTACAGAGATGACCACCTCTGGCCCGTGCCGCCTTGCCACCACAGGCCAGCCTGCTGCTGACTAACTGCCTAGGCATCCAGGGTCTCCAGGGTGAACTGCACCCATATATTCTCCTGGGAGGGTGAGGTATTTATAAACTCACCCCCCTGCCTTCCATGTACTAGATCCTGCAGCCAGCCTCTTACATGCAGTTAGATGGCCTCTCCTTGGTGAGGCCCTGCGGCAAACGAGTCTTGTCTGCACGACCACCGCCCCAATCCACCCCCCGCCCTATCAAAGGCAGTTCGCACCGGGGTACTTGTGCTGGCAACTGGAGCAGTCAGGGAGCGATAAAGGCCAAGAGGTGCCAAAGACCATGTACACTTCAAAGTGGTCTATAGAGCATGGGTTGTTGTTCCCATGTCTACCTCCAGACCCCGTGTCTCCTGCCAAGCATCCCCCCTCACGCTGGACGGCCCCCTGCAATCCACATAAGTGTGTCTCCATTCACGAGTCTTCCTGTGTCTTGTCTGCACGACCACCGCCCCAATCCACCCCCCGCCCTATCAAAGGCAGTTCGCA
This sequence comes from Ambystoma mexicanum, assembly GCF_040938575.1. Taxonomy (NCBI): domain Eukaryota; kingdom Metazoa; phylum Chordata; class Amphibia; order Caudata; family Ambystomatidae; genus Ambystoma; species Ambystoma mexicanum. The sequence continues at coordinate 1,609,077,534 of NC_090932.1, forward strand.
CCGGGGTACTTGTGCTGGCAACTGGAGCAGTCAGGGAGCGGTAAAGGCCAAGAGGTGCCAAAGACCATGTACACTTCAAAGTGGTCTATAGAGCATGGGTTGTTGTTCCCATGTCTACCTCCAGACCCCGTGTCTCCTGCCAAGCATCCCCCCTCACGCTGGACGGCCCCCTGCAATCCACATAATGCCACGACATATACACGTCATTCATTCACAAACACACCCCTGTTTCGAATTCTTTATAACCCACTTCATATTTCTAATGAGCACTTCTTTGCGCTTTGCTAGTCAACCCGTGAAGGTGCTGGTTATCTGCTCTTCGTCTCTGTGAACTTCCGTGACCACTTCGAGGAAACTCGTCAGTTTGCAACCTGTGAACTGCTCCCTGTTCTACGACAAGAAACTACTCTGATCCCTGCATCTAACTGTTTGTTCGTCAAGGTAAGGCCATGTACCATAATCATTTTGCGTCCAAGACAGTACATGCAAGGAACTAGTCACATGTTCTGAGTTTACATTGGTATTCATAGAGAATTGTTGATCTTTACTTTTCAGAACTTTCCACAATGCCTGCCTGTTCCATTGGCGGTTACCCTTCGAAGACACATAATAAATCTGAAGGTACTATAATGCATGTTTTCCCTAAGACAATAGATCAGATAAGAGAATGGGTCCGATATTGCGGATATCCACCGTCTGAGCTTGAAAGTAGAGTCCTAGAGGTCTTTGCGGACAAGAGGGGTGATCGATACCGCATCTGCAGCAGGCACTTTACCTCTGACATGTACTCCACATCATTGCTAATAAAGAAGAACACACCGCGAGCGAGGCGAAAATTGCTCTCAACCGCTATTCCCACTCTATTCGTCCACATCCCTCCACTGGTGAGTCAAGTTTACGTATTTATCTCTTGGCCTTGCGGTAGTGTGTAGCATTAGCTAACAATAATTTCCCCATTTATGTATCCACTCAATATGAAGGCGGAAGATTCTCCATCCGTGTCGTTATTGCAGTCATCAGCCACTTCAAGCGCCTATCGGGTAATCTTACTTGGCTATTCTGCCACTGACTTGTTTTAGGCATGTAAATCAATAGTTTTAATTTATCGTGTAATTATGTTACCTAATGGTACACCCTTGTACTCGTCCTCTAGTCTTTGTTTTCAGTTATAATTATTGTTATCCAAAATAATGCAAGTACTGTCTTTCAGGGAGATGCTGAGGAGTCCAACGTATTGACGACTACCGTTGATGTCACTCAGATGCTCGAGGTACGTTTCAGGACAGTTCCGTCGCCCTCCTATGTGTCTTCTTTTTTCAATTTTGTGTTCATTACTAATGAAAGTCCTATGTTTCAGGGAGTCGATGGAGCATTAGTCCAAGAAGAAGGGGGAGCATGCAGTTACGGGTCGGCGCAACAGCTTGCAGAAGTGTGCACCGCAGTTACATCGTCCCTTGATGTTCTTATGCATTTCGAGGTATGGATACTGACAGTTCGATCAAGCGAAATCATATGACGTGATTACATCCGCTATACTTCCTTCTTTATTAACGCAAGTACTATGTTTCAGGGAGATGACGGAGCTTCTTCTACAAGAACATCACCCCTAGTAGTTGATGCAGATCTCTGGGTGGTGACACTTCCAACGATCAAGCAAATCGAATCTATTTACATATCCATTATTTATTTTAGACAACTGATCATTTGTGCAGGTCTATTTAGATGAGCCGTTCACGCCTGCACAAAGTTTCTGTTCTTTTTATCAAAATAGAAAACCATACTAATGCAATTACTGTGTTTCAGGGAGTCACTGAAGCATCATCTTCAATAATATCATCAATGGAAGTCTATGAGGAGCCCGAGGTATGGATCTTGACAGTTCCATCTAACTAGATCAACAATGCGTGAATAATTGTCGTTTGAATGTTCTACACAAAGCGTTCATTCGTGTTTTGCTATTGAGATGTACGTGGGTATTGGTCCCCAAGTACATTTTGTGTTTTCGATATTATTATACATACTAATGAAAGTTCTATGTTTCAGGGAGTCGATGGAGCGTCAGTGCGTGATGGATGTGCTTATCATGAAAATGTAGTCGTTGCAGCGCAAGAGGAAGTGGAGACATGCACACACGAGTCGGAGCAACAGCGTCCTGATGTTGAAGTTCGAGGCAAGAAAGTTTCAAAGAAAAGAAAGCAAAAGAAGGTTAGTGTCCTGGTCACTATATTATGTTGTTTTTCACTGTTAATAGTTCAATACTGTAAGTTGTGTTTAAACTGAACATCCCTTTTCCAATCTGTCCTCTAGTTGCGAGTGGGTGTACGAACTAGATCTACACAGACAGTGAAGCGAACGAGAGATGTTGCTTGTCAAACCTTTTGGCAGGGACTTGAGACTGGAGATGCATCGTGCCAATGGGAAGAATATGAAGTGATTGACAACGGAGCTATACCACCACCAGCCATTGATAGTGAATGTCCTCCTGGTAGTTCGGATGCAGTTGGAGATAAATTCACAGAATCCACACCCGCAAAAACTAAGACCGCGAGAAAGTTGAAGAAATTGTCCTATTCACCCATTGCCGGAGAAGGAACAGATGTTGCAATGGAAGAGAATGAAGTGGACTACAATGAAACACCTTCAATATCACTGAACATAGCGGAAGACGATATCAGAGATTCTACCTTTCATGTGAGTGACATGTCCTCAACGTTACAGGCCGAACCAGCTGGGATGCAGAGTGACAGTATAAGGAAAGAGGCCAAATTCATTGTATTCGATAGTTGTTTGATTGATATTATTATTCGGTTGAAATGTGGGCATTCGGTAGGTGGGGAAGTATGTGGGGAGCCATTGATTAATGTGACTCGTGCAATTCGAGGCACTAACCTTAAAATACATGCCACCTGTACAAAATATCATCCTTTCTCATGGTCTGCACAACCCATGCTGGGACAACTGCCAGCAGGCAATCTACTTTGTGCAGCGGCTGCACTTTTTAGTGGTTCAAGTTTTAAAAAATTAGAGTCTTTCTTTCAGTTTGTGGGAATCCGTTTCATTGCGAAAACTCAGTTCTACAAATACCAAACCGATTATCTATTTCCAGCCATTAGCGAAGCTTGGAGAATGGAAAAAATGTCTATTGATAGTACATTTGCGGGCAAACGGTTCAGGCTAGCCGGTGATGGACAGTGGGCCAGCCCAGGATTTTCAGCCAAGTACTGCACCTACCACTTTCAGGACATGGAAAGTAAGAAAATTGTGAGTTCGGTGGTCGTGCAGGTGTCACAAAGTACATCCTCAGTGGCCATGGAGAAAGTTAGCTTTGTAGCATCATTGCAAGAACTACAATCGCGGGGAATGGTGATCGACCTGATAGCCACGGACAGACACGTTTCAATTGCCAAGACAATGAGAGAAGAGTACAAAAATATAAATCACCAATTTGACGTTTGGCATCTTGCAAAAACAATCAATAAAAAATTGTCGGCTGCAGGTAAAAAAGAAGATATGCAAGGTATTTCACAGTGGTCCAAGTCAATCAGCAACCATCTTTGGTGGAGCTCAAAAACATGTGGAGGGTCGTTGGAAATTCTACTGGAAAAATGGCGGTCAGTAATGCTACACTGTACAAACGTGCACAGCTGGAACACGAACCAACATTTCCACAATTGTGAACATGGCCATTTGTCCACAGAGAAGGCACGGAAGAAGAAGTGGTTGATTCCTTCATCACCCACTCACAAAGCCATTGAAAAGATTGTATTTGATAAAACTATAACAAAAGCTTTGAGGGGACTCACGGAATTCTGCCACACAGGAGATTTGGAGGTGTTCCACAATATGTGCCTAAAGTACAGGCCAAAACGATTGCATTTTGGCATGGAGGGCATGATAAATCTGACTCTTTTAGCGGTCTTGGCACATAACCATAATGTCGGCCGTCAACAAAGTAGGACGACCGGAACTTTAGGGACGCTTCGCTACAATAAGGCCTTCACTAAAAGAAGTGAACAATGGGTGATCAAACCAGTGTTTGAGGATATGCAATATGAGTTTATTGAGAGACTTATTGTTGACGTCCTAGATAGGCACATAAATGGAGTTGTGAACGAACCTGTGCAGGTGACAACTGCATTGCCACCCAACATTGCCTCTGTTCCATGTCCACCTAAAGAAGAGCTCATTGAGAAATACACATCACGGTTTAAATGATTGTAATTTGATTGTCTGTTCTCTCGAGTCTCCTCATGTCGCAGGCCCATTGAATATGTTTATCTATCCAACCTTGTTCATTTGCGCATTAAATTAAACCAAACAGTAATATAAATGATTTTTCCAAAAATATAGAATGTCTCCGTATTTATGGTTCTGTGGGGCAGCAAAGCACGCAGACAAAATGCAAAGATGGAGTGTAAATTTCAAGTCCTGTAAGACGGCCTTACACTGAATGTAGCTAACTAGGAATGTGTGTTCGTTCAAAGTGAAGGTCAGCTGCTTTGATTTTTTCTCGGGTGCCAGAATGGCCCACGACTCATTATAAGGTTCTATTGTTATTTGACCTTGACAGGCCGGGACCACGTAAGAAACGATAATGAATATCATTTCAGAAACGAAAGCCATTTCATGTTCGTTCATTAGAAGAAATAAAACGTCGGCATAGAAGGAGTGGTATTTCGGGGCTGCCCTACGCACAGACACAATGGAAAATGCAAATATAATGTAAGTAACTCTTTAGATGAGTTTATACCGCAATTTAATTACTATACAGTAGCTTTAAAGACGGGTTAAGTTGTACTTGTTCATTCTATGTGGCATATTGTTTTGTACCGCGCACTATCTTGGGGAGAACCGTCTCCTTTTACGGAAGCACCTCCAAACCTTCCTCTTTGCTTCTGCTTTCTCTCTCCCTCTCCCCTGCTACAACTTGTCCACTGTCTGCGACCTCGGTCCTGGGCCCTTCCACTCTCCACCTGCACTCCCTGTCAACCCCTGCACTGGGGGACTGTCTCAGTATCCTACAGCCCCCCCTTGACGTATAAAACCCAGTTGCACTGTCCTAGCTATGAAATAATTTCCAGACCTAATATATAAAATGAATAATTTTAATAAAGATCTGATGGTGAGACTAATTTCCTTTTTTTATGTTTTTCAAATAGATACATCGTCCATTATTGTCTGTGTCACGAGTACCAGACACCGGCGGATGGCTTCTATAATCACCAGTTGCTTCTCCGCGTGAACAACGTTAGCACCCTGACCATTTTGTGGGACGATCGCCAAGTACAAGTATGCCCTTACGCGGTACTAACGGCTAGATGCAACATACAGACCGTTGTGGTGCCCTAGTGCCTCGTTGTTGGAATAGCCATGCGATTATCAGTGCGACCGAAGAGCTTATTTTATCGTAAACCAACACCCTGTCTACTGCACACGAACATCGCTTGCCTCGAGACGAAATATTTTGGATCGAGAGCAAATAAAAATTCATTGATCTAAGACCCTGTGTACAGCAAAGGAACATCGTGTGCCTCGAAACGAACTTTTCGGAACGTGAGCAAATAAAAATGCAAATCGCTGAATATTCTCAAAACATTTGATGTCAAATAAATGTACTTTGCCAAATGTACAATCTTGCCGTTTGCTTTTAAACCACTGTTTCATATTCCGAATTGTGGCGCTGTATTGTGAGATGATCTAAGACCCTGTGTACAGCAAAGGAACATCGTGTGCCTCGAAACAAACTTTTTGGAACGTGAGCAAATAAAAATGCTAATCGCTGAATATTCTCAAAACATTTGATGTCAAATAAATGTACTTTACCAAATTTACAATCTTGCGGTTTAATTTAAAAGTACAGTTTCATATTCCCAATTGTGGCACGCTGTGTTGTTTGAGCTCATCTGTGTTGATTTCCTGGTTCTGTGTGGAGTCGCGTAGAAGACGCCTGGGCGCGTTTGCCTACGCAGCACAGTCACGTCACGGATAGAGGCGGGGAATATGAATGTTTTGATCAAGTCTGTTTCAGGGGCGGGGGATTTGATTTAGTGCCGCAAAAGCAGGTGAGCCAGGGCGATGCGGCAAGTGAGAGGATTATCATAAAATGGCGGATGTTTTCGATTGCGTTAATGGACGAAAAGTCGGGTAAGGTCCATAGGAAAGTTTTCTACGATCTACCGATTTATGCTTAAAAACACATGGCCGAACCATAGGAACAATAAAAAAAAAGTCCCGGAACTATCCTTTAATAAAAAAATAAAAAATAAAAATTATTATTTTATGTCAAATTAGAACCAACCAATTACAACAGCCACCAGTGGTGTGGCAACACAGAGACAAATATCCATTTGGGTCAAGCAGCACAGTAGGATACTGAGCAATATACAGTGACCAGGATTTACTTTTACTTCTTTCACCACGAGAATCAGGGAACAGTTCAAAATGCAGCAAGAAATTGAATGCAAACTAACAGGAAAGTGCTCGAACACAAAATGAGGCTTGAGTCCCAGAAACCCTCACCCCCCTAAAAATCCAATAGGCTTGTCAGTTTTAGATGGAAGGCAGTGGCAAGGAGTGGGAACACAAGGGAAACATCGGCTTTGGGATATAGTTCACAAAAACAATATGGGGTGCCAACAAAGAAAGGGAAAAGGTATTTTTAGAGCACAATGGAAAAACAGGGTTTTTTATTATTTATCTCAACTGCTATGGGAAAAAATAGAAAGATAGGGAACTTGCTTGCTTATACTTAGAACGACAAGCAGGGCTTTTAGAAGATACTAGTCAGCACACCAGGGGAAAATCAGTTTTAGGATATGCAACACATGGGCAATGGGAAAGAAATGTTAATGGAATTTGCTTTTATCTCACAATGGGGAAAGAGGAACAGAATGGGGAAAATCGGTTTTGGGATGTGGAGCACAATTTCATTGGGAAAGAAAATCAAATGGAATTGTTTTTTACTAATGCTTAAAATGACAGGCACGCTCTGGGAAACGGGGTAGCTCACAAAAGGAAAATAGGTTTTAGGTTAGGATGACAGATGGAATGGAAAAATAAAGCTGCAGATGGAAATTCGTTTTTCAGGGCACAATTGAAACACAGGAACACATTTGTTTCTCAGATCACAATGGGATTATTTTCTTTGGGCAATACTTTATGACTATACCAGTTCACAAGGCACGGGGAAAAGATGGTTGGTTTCAAATTCCAACCATACAAATCCCGTGAAATTAATGGGGAATTTAATTGATTTGCTTAAAGATATATACTAGATATATATACAGGCAAACATGGGTTTTTCAATGGGAAAATCTCTATGGCAATTCTGAAAGAATATAGGGCTTACACAATCTATGGCTTTGGGTATGTATACTTCCAGGAGAGGTCTGAACTGGACATCAGGGAGCTCCAGAACACCACTGCTGGAACAGCCAATGGGGTCAGCCAAGGATTTCCTCTTTCCTCCAAGGTGTCCCAAGTCAGCTACTATGTCTCCTGGCTCCTTTGCAAGATTTTGCCTCACTGCTAGTGATGGGATTGATCAGATTTGACAGCAGCTCACCTCAGATGTTAGTGGGCAGAAAATGCCCTGATCTGAGATGGGGTGACTTATTTATAGGGCAAATGACATCACAAATGTGTCATAGTTCCTGCAGAAGGCATTGGTTCTGCGTCACTAGTCTACCCCAATCTGTGTGCTGATAGGTCCAGAAAATGTTTGAGTGCTTTGGGATACAAGGGGAGGGGACCACTCCATCATCTTACTTCGACAGAGGGGAGTGGTCTGGTTTGGGGACATAGAAATCTCACAGCATTTCAAGTGCCCTTAATCTCCAGGTTTTGACAAATATGAAGGCATTTTTTAAACCAATATTTTGCTGTGAGTCAAATGACACTACTCAGGAATTTGTATGTCATTCCTGTGCGCATCTACAGTTTTTCCTCATTTACTTCAGAATTGAAGCCCTGTTTGGAAGGGCTGTTTTGCGGCTGTTACACAGATTTTATTTCTCACTCACTACTTTGGAAATAATTGACTTGTGCTCAACTCCCTCCCCATTGTGCAAGCTTTTATTTTGCGGACTTATGGTCTTTCTCTCCTGTTAAAACTACAAGGACCAGAATCCTTGCACCCAGGATCCTTGCATAGTCTCCACCCACCTAGGATTCTTGAATTGTGATCAAACGATGTATGCTGCTTGAAACCTACCTGATAGAGGAAGCAGGTTTTACACCATATGAGTCTACGATCCCAAGAAAGTTGGAGCATTTGAAGTGACTGCAGTGATTTAGATCTTATTAAGGCTGCCTGGACCCGTTGCTCCGCCCCCTGAGCCTCGGGTTGTGTACTACAAATACCCCCGGACCTGCCACTCGCGCGCGTGCTGCAGAAGTACCACGAAAGTACTGTTTGCTGTTTCTGGAACTCTGGAACTTTGTGGATTGTCTGCTGTAAAGTCCCTGCAAGTCAGCCCTATTGTGCGAGTGGCGTGACAGTGCTGGGAAGACTTCATTATCAGCTACACCATTTGGCAGCTATTAAAGAGAAAGTAAGGAGAAACTCCATTAGTGACTTTGCTTGGGACTCAGAGTTTTGGTCCAGTGTGTTATTGGACCCTCCTCTCGCCTCTCCCCCCTTCCCTTCCTCCTCCCCCTCCCATTTCCTCCCCACCCCTTCTTGTGCTATTGGAACTACTTCCCTCCCCCCCTCTCCCCACCATGCTGTGTTTTCGCTCTGCCTTCTGTGAGCAGTAGTTCGTGTTTCTGAATACATTCTTTTTCATCCTCAGGCTGCCTGGACCCGTTGCTCCGCCCCCTGAGCCTTGGGTTGTGTACTACAAATACCCCCGGACCTGCGCACTCGCGCGCGCACAGTGGAAGTACCACAAAAGTACTGTTTGCTGTTCGCGGTGCGTGGCGCGGGGCCGGTGGGGGCATAGGTGTCTGAGGTAAAACTGTTGAGGCTAGCGTTGTGTGTTTCAAGGTTCTAAGGTTAGCTTGTTATTTCTTGAGTCTTCTCTAAAAGTGTTTTTTTTTGTGTTTTTGTACTTTGCCGAGTTATTCTGTCCCTAGTGCCAGTGTGGTACACCTAAAAAGATGCGGCACATATATACTTCGAGAACTAATATGCCTCTGCTTCTTAATGTATGGAGGACAGCACACACAACTGAAAATATAGAGGAAACTACAGGAAACAAATAATGCAGTTAGCAATACAACGCCATCTTGCTCAACCCCTATAGCAATGCCTGGCCGTAAGAAGCGTGGGAGAAATAATGATTCTGCACGTAACCTCACAGATGTTAGAACTTTCTATCCATCCTCTGCACCTATTGATGTAACCAATAATCCTATCATCCCAGGGACAGATAATGAAACAATAGGTGGAAAATCAGTTTCAAATAGTCCATCTGACAAAGCAAGACCTGCCACATGCATGAAGATGAAGATGTCATAGAAATTACTATATGTAATATATCCCTATCCAACAGCACTGTACTCAGAGGGGAATCAGTGACTTATGCAAGCGTTGTTGTAGGCGATCAATCAGTCTCTCCTACTGCTCCCCACATAGTCGATCCTTTGACCATTGACATGGTTGATTCACACAGTGAGCTGTCAAATCGTGCCATGTTAGAAAAATTATCCTTTTCGCAAAACATTTCCGAAATCACCTATCGGAATCAAGCAGTAACTTCATCGTCTTTTCTAGTCCCCACCCCACGAAAACTAAATGACATACAAACTCAGCAAGAGAATGATGGTTTGTCCAGGGTTGTGGTCATGTCCTTTGAAGCCATGCAAACCACCATGAATACGCTGGTGAAACTCTTTGACACATTAAATGATAAAATGAAAGTGCAAAATGACCAACTTAATATTGTTCTTTCTTGGCAAGCTAAATTTGATACAACTCAATTACCAAGTGTGATAGCAGCGGCCCAAAGTAAGCAACCAGACAAGGTGAGAATGGTAGACATGGCCACCTCTCCAGTCAGAGGCTGTGATGATTGCACGAGTGATGTCCCAGGGCCTTGGATGCCGGTGCTACCCTGCTTCCCCAACATAATTTTGAGCAGCTTGGTAATAATCAGGCGGCTCCAGTCTCATTAGAGAAACTAGGAAGCAAGCTCCCCATGAAAACTGCTGATAATGACGTTGTCTTCACCATTTTTTCTAAAACTGATCATGCTGAAAAACAACGAAGCATGAAAAGAAAATTGCCTTGCAAAACAACAAAGAAGTCAAAAAATATCCAAGGTACCAATCAAACGATGACAGCTGCCTCAAAGCAGTTCATAAAGCTCCTGAAAGTGCCTAGCTCTAATTGTCAAATTGCATCTACTGCTGTCTCCAAAAAATATATACAACTAGCGCAAGCGCGTAAATCAAAACTAAGTGCCACAACTTCATCAAACATAAGTATGACACCGTACGAGCCTTTGGATGATCTAATACAAGCAGTCAACTCCCACTCAAAAACCATCAAAGCCACTTCTTCTAATATGGTTACAAAATCCTCTGGCTCCAAACTGAGTGAGCACGCGCAGGGTGATGTCAGTCAAAATGTTGCCTCACGGCGCAATGAGATTAGAAAAGAATTTGATGCCTATATGGCACAATTTTCTGCGCAAAGAGATTTGAGGGTACCCGAGCTTAATGACAAGCATTCTGTGCCCTCAAATCCATGTGAATGTAAAGAGAACACGGAAAAGGTGCAAAGTTTTCACCAGAAAAATCTCCAAATGCTACCAATTAGCTCTAACAAGACAGCAATTTCAGGAAAGCATTCTTCTGAAGTTGAGAACATAATGCATTTCAGTGAATCCAATAATAAACAAGGAAGCGCTTGCAATCAACCGCGACTGACCAATTCAAATTACGGTTATGGTGCTGAAATAGCTCAGATGCTGAAAGCACTGCTTCCAGCCAAATCTACTATAGAACATAGTAAGCAACCATCAATACTGTCAAACAAAAAAGTGATGTCTGTAAAGGAAATACCTTAAACAAATCCCAAGCAACAAAATTTAGGCTCATTGATTCTTGGTTGTCGTCCGAACCCATATCCACAATATGCCTTAAATCGGAACAATGTAATGGAACTATTCTCTGACATTGAATCACTAGATGACATTATCAGTTCAGATATTGAACAGGTTGAGTTCATTGCCATTAATAAATTAAGTACAATAAGATTATGGTTTTGGTCTAGAGTTTTTAGAAATCTGGTTTGGCAAGCTACAGAGGTTCTGTTTCAAATGATTTTTTTGTAATCTGTGAATCACAAGATGTAGGCTTGACCAATCCCCTGCTAAAAGAGGGCACCAAAAAAACTGTATCATGGTGTCTAAATGATGACAATCAAGAGATTGAAAATGGTAAAAAACAAAAATGTCAATGTCAATGTAAAGAAGCCAGAAGTTAACTAGAGCACATGGATGAATGTGATGCAATTTCAGTAGTATCCTGGAATACTTGTGGCTTTAGTCATCTCATTGAAAACAAAAATGACGAGCTCTCTAAATTCAGTATAGTGATGCTGCAGGAGACTTGGATCGCTGATTCCATTCTATGGGACAATCACGAGATTCATCTCACACCAGCCCTAAAAGGCCTGGGAGGCCGTCCGACGAGTGGCCTTATCACCGCCACCAAAATTAGTGATAACATCTCAATCATTTATAAATATTCTCCAAACTCATACTCCCAACTGACCATTATCTCCATCAACACCATCCTATGTGCTCTAGTAAACTTGTACTGGAATCCAGCGGGAATTGATGATATGGGTTTTGTCATTGGTGTGTCCTCTTTGTTGGACTATATTACATCCACACCAAAAATAGCACATACTATAATAGCTGGAAATCTAAACCTTCATTGTGTGACCAAAATTAAAGCTGCTGAACAGAAAAGAAGAATTCTGTGGAATCACATAATGGATACATGGGGTTTTTCTATGCTGAACGGGTCTAGTCTCTTTGACTGCCCGCCACAGCCCACTTGGTCTCGAAGAGGTTGCAGTGGTACCATTGACTATATATATGTTGACAGCATACTTTCCTCGCAGCCGCTAGAATTTAGAATTGCAAAAAGAATGAACAGCGATCATAGTATGTTATGTTTACAATGGTCTCTACCTAAATGACGACCACTGCAGACAAAATCAAAATGGAAAGGCTCCTTAACTGCTAATAACAGTGTTAATAGGGTACGGTGGACAGATCAGTCTATTACACACTTTGGTCTGTTGTTGAAATCAGCTTTCCACAGTACAAAAGTGGACCAAGCCATGTTTCAATTTATCATGAAATCATACAATCCTTGAGTCAGCCGGTCACAGGGAAAAGACCGCACCAACATAGAAATCACGTGTTTGATTCTATGATAAAAGAGAAAAAAACAATATTTCGCAGAGAAAAACGGGAGGCCGAATCTCTGACGTTATGCGCTTGTTATCAAACTCTCAAGTGCATTAAAACAAACTGGTGGGGAATATATGCTTGAATATATGAAGGACAAGAACACGACTCGCATATGGAAGGCCATCAATGATTCCACCTCATCAAAACAGATACAGCATGTCACTGAAGAGTCTTGGGTAGACTATTTTCAAAAAATCCTAGCCCCTCCAGGTTACATAAACACTGTGGTATCCAGAGTAAAATCATCAACATTTCATCTCAACATTGACAAATCAGATATATTGTATTACATTAAATCCATCAGTGCATCAAGAGCACCAGGGCCTGATGGATTGTCAAACTACATTTTTAAACTACACCCAGAACTTTGGACAGATATATTGTTCTCAATATATGAACAAATTAACATCTGTCAAATCATTCCAAGCTCATGGAAACATTCCACAATAGTTCCACTCTATAAGAAGGGCAGTCGTGAAAAACCAGAGAGCTACAGGCCGATAGCCCTTCTCGATGCCCCAGGGAAAATGTACACAAGAATTGTGTTGAAAGAACTAAATCATTGGATGGATTTGCACAATATGCGTGACTCATTTCAAACAGGGTTTGTGAGGGGTCTGGGCCCAACTCCAAATATGACAATACTTAACATGCTAAAAGCCAAATATCACAATCGGAATCAAAATCTATATATGGCCTTTGTTGATTTTTGGTGTGCTTTTGACTCAGTTGATCGCCAGCTGTCATTTACTAAACTGAGCAAATATGGCTGCCCTCACTCACTTCAAACCATAATAGAGAACTTACACTCAAATACAACCATCCAAATTAGACTCTCAATGGAAGGGCTCTTATCATCTTGTGTTAAATCTGAAAGAGGAGTCAAACAGGGCTATATTCTAGATTCTACACTCTTTAATCTGTTTATACTAGGCATTGGGAATGAATTTGATGGCATAGAGTGCGATGCTCCAAAACTGGGAACACAACAAAAAAAGGTGGATTCTCTATGCTGATGATTTGGTGCTTGTTTCACAGACCCCGAGAGGCCTTCAAAATATGCTCAACTGTCTAGAGAAATATAGTGTAGCAAACAACCTAATTATTAACATTGAAAAAACACAGGTTGTCATCTGTCAGAAGAATAAAGACAGGAAACGCACAAAGAACTGTCATTGGTATTTAGGTAAGCAAAATCTCAGTGTTGTTGATAATTATAAATATCTAGGCCTTCCCTTCTCAGGCAGCACTGGACACCACCGAAAATCATTGACTCTAGATGCTAAAATTCGAACTTTGGCTTCCCAAGCATCCATTTTATTGCGCAAATATGAAAAGTTCATGATTAATCATGCTATATTGTTTTATAAACAAAAGGTGATACCCATAGTGACATATGGTGCAGAATCCCAACAACCAGAATTAAGAAAATATTGGGATCGATGTGAAGGTAACTTTTGGAAATCAGTTTTAAAACTTCCAAAATCTACTCCGATTGCATTGCTGCGTTTAGAACTGAGGGTTACCTCAATATATTGTCACGTCATCTGGAAAATGTGCTGTTTCTTTAGGAAATACATAGTGGGCTCCTCAGAGAAAAATGTGCTAAATACCATAGCTCACTACCTACTAAAATCTACAGACAAACTCCCAAATATGTGGTACAAATGTGTCTTAAGGGCTTTAAATGAGTCCAATATTTCCCTGCAAGTTCTTATTCTTAATCCAATGAAAGCTAAGACAACACTATATTATCAAGACTGGATTGACACTCAAGACATGTGTAAAAAATATGTCGATTATTCATCATTAATATTCCGTCCCCAAAAAATTGGGGAGATGGAAAAATATTTGCAAAAATGTCCGTCAAGTTATGTAAGATCACAGATGTTGAGAATACGATTAAATCTTTACCCCACTAGTGAAATTTTGGTCAGACGCGGTATTGTACAAAAGCAGCATATTGGTTGTCGTTTCTGTAAAAATGTTGAGAAAATCGAGTCTTTAACTCATTTAGTGGTAAACTGGCCAAAGTTGAACTGTTTACGACAAACATTTTTTAAAAATGTACTACAGCTTTATTGCTCTCACTCAGATGAGGAAATGTGGGGATATCTGATTAACTGTGACCGCTCTTCAATGTATATTGCCCTGGTAACATTTTTGTCTATTATTTTCACATAATGAAATTGTCGGTAATGCGAAATTATGATTCTTTGTTTTGTTTAAACTTTTATATTTGAAATGCTTTTTTAACAATAATTGAATGTCATTTATGGTTTTTGTATTGAAAATTTGAAAGGTTGTTCTTCAGCCAAACAAATAAAAAAAAATAAAAGAATTATATCAGTGAAAAATGTGTCCCTTGGTGGGCAACATAGGAATCATATTTTACATGTTTTAGCACATTTTTGCATCACTGGTAAACACAATAAGGCCCCATGTTACCTTTTCCTGAATAACTTCAGTTGTATGTACCTTACAAAACTCAATTTTGGATGCCCAGAAGGGTTTAATTGGCACCTTTCCAGAACGCCTACAACGAATATTGCGGGCTAAATATTATCAATTTTACACAATGAAAACCATTTCTCCCAATTTACACAATGGGCAGCCCAACCCACTCCTTGGCTATACCCCAACCTTTGCTGGAGCACATGACATCAGCAGATGGGTCTGTGTTTAGATTAGCTCAGGCCTTCCAGAGCTAATGCATTTTTTATTGTGGCTTGTGGGGCCTGGGGTCATAAAACTGGAGAGCCGAACTCTCTTTATCTCGTCCACACCGCAAATTTATAGGCCGATTCATGGAATAATTAGCGCGGCGCAAGTGGCCAAAAACGTGCGATTCGCAGTGGAATAGCGAAAATCGCAGTGCAAGTGCGAAAATCGCACGAAAAGCAGCGCACATCGATTCATGGAAGGCCGTGCGCGAGAAAACCATTGGATGTGCGCTAAAAAAGTGCGCGGCGCACGTTGGCGCACAGGCCATCTAACGGCGTGCGCCAGGTCACAGCGAAAATCGCACATAGCGCGGCGCACACAACAAAAGTAGGCGGAACACGGGGCGTAACACTCGGAATGGGGAACAACTTGCCAAAATGTGGGTGTCACGGGGGAAGTACAGGGTGCAAGTGCGGGGAATGCCCACACGCTCGCCTACAACACGTATTCATGGAATCGAATAGGGAAAAAAAGCGCACGGTCAAACCAGCGCACAGGCACAAACACGACCGCCACAAGAAAGCAGGCGGTAGCGTCTCTGCGCCTGTAATAAATGTGCGCCAAAAGGTGTGCCAACAAATAGCACCTATATACAGCTATGATGAATGTCCTATACTGTTGCCCTCCAGGACAAATGACGTGCAAAGGGGTACCCACAAACACGAACACCCGCTGACTGAAAAATAACGTGTGCGTATA
The DNA here is from genome assembly GCF_040938575.1 of Ambystoma mexicanum. Taxonomy (NCBI): domain Eukaryota; kingdom Metazoa; phylum Chordata; class Amphibia; order Caudata; family Ambystomatidae; genus Ambystoma; species Ambystoma mexicanum. The sequence continues at coordinate 1,609,093,388 of NC_090932.1, forward strand.
TTCCGGGGGGCGAGGGAAGTTTCACAAGCGATTTGGCAGGGTACGTGGATTTCAGGGGTGCGCGGGAAGTTCCACACGCGATTTGGCCAGGTACGTGCACAGGAATTTCCACATGCGATTTGGCTGGGTACGTGGATCTCAGGGGTGCGTGGGAAGTTTCACACGCGATTTGGCAGGTTATGTGGATTTCAGGGGTGCGCGGGAAGTTCCACACGCGATTTGGCCAGGTACGTGCGTGGGAATTTCCACACGTGATTTGGCTGGGTACGTGGATCTCAGGGGTGCGCGGGAAGATTCACACGCGATCTGGCAGGGTACGTGGATTTCAGGGGTGCACGGGAAGTTCCACACGCGATTTGACAGGGTACGTGCGCGGGAATTTCCACACACGATTTGGCTGGGTACGTGTATTTCAGGGGTACGCGGGAAATTCTACAAGCGATTTGGCTGGGTGCTCCCAGGTATTCCCTGTACACCCTCCACAGCCCCTGCAGGCAGCCGACACCACAGGGGACTACCCTGCACACCTGCTCATGTCACCCAGCACCCCCACCCCCCAGCACTGTGGGGCACCCTCCACCAGGCCCCCACTCATGCCCCCTACCACCCCCAACCCCCAGCAGTGCAGGGGCAGCCTCCACCAGGCCCCCACTCATGTCTCCCACCCACCCCACCCCCCAGCCACCATGGGCAGCCCCCACCAGGCTCCCACCCATGTCTACCACCCCCCCCACCCCCCAGCAGTGCAGGGGCACCCTCCACCAGGACCACACTCATGTCTCCCACCCACCCCACCCCCCAGCCACCATGGGCAGCCCCCACCTGGCTCCCACCCATGTCTACCACCACCCCACCCCCCAGCAGAGCAGGGGCACCCTCCACCAGGCCCCCACTCATGTCCCCTATCACCCCCACCCCCAGCAGTGCAGGGGCAGCCTCCACCAGGCCCCCACTCATGTCCCCTATAACCCCCACCCCCAGCAGTGCAGGGGCAGCCTCCACCAGGCCCCCACTCATGTCTCCCACCACCCCCACCCCCCAGCCACCATGGGCAGCCCCCACCAGGCTCCCACCCATGTCTACCACCACCCCCACCCCCCAGCACTGTGGGGCAACCTCCACCAGGCCCCCACTCATGTCTCCCACCAAACCCGCCCCCAGCCACCAGGGGCAGCCTCCACCAGGCCCCCACTCATGTCTCCCACCACCCCCACCCCCCAGCCACCGGGGGCACCCTCCACCAGGCCCCCACTCATGTCCCCTATCACCCCCACCCCCAGCAGTGCAGGGGCGGCCTCCACCAGGCCCCCACTCATGTCTCCCACCCACCCCACCCCCCAGCCACCATGGGCAGCACCCACCAGGCTCCCACCCATGTCTACCACCACCCCCACCCCCCAGCATTGCAGGGGCACCCTCCACCAGGCCCACACTCATGTCTCCCACCACCCCCACCCCCCAGCAGTGCAGGGGCAGCACCACCAGGCCCCCACTCATGTCTCCCACCACCCCCACCCCCCGCAGTGCAGGGGCAGCACCACCAGGCCCCCACACATGTCCCCTATCACCCCCACCCCCCAGCAGTGCAGGGGCAGCCTCCACCAGGCCCCTACTCATGTCCCCTATCACCCCCACCCCAGCAGTGCAGGGGCAGCCTCCACCAGGCCCCCACTCATGTCTCCCACCACCCCCACCCCCGCAGCCCCCACCAGGCTCCCACCCATGTCTACCACCACCCCCACCCCCCAGCACTGTGGGGCAGCCTCCACCAGGCCCCCACTCATGTCTCCCACCACCCCCACCCCCCAGCCACCAGGGGCAGCCTCCACCAGGCCCCCACTCATGTCTCCCACCACCCCCAGCCACCAGGGGCACCCTCCACTAGGCCCCCACTCATGTCCCCTATCACCCCCACCACCAGCAGTGCAGGGGCAGCCTCCACCAGGCCCCCACTCATGTCCCCTATCACCGCCACCCCCAGCAGTGCAGGGGCAGCCTCCACCAGGCCCCCACTCATGTCTCCCTGCACCCAGGTCCTCACAATCCCCAATCATGTGCGTTATGGTCAGCCTCCACAGCCAAAAGGCCCTACCAAGTAACCCATTCACCCACATGGAAATGGAAATTACATGTTACACCCCCAATGTTCATAAAGCAAATGAACCCATGTCCGTCACACACAATGGTTGCAATTGAATGGAAAAATACCCAACATGACATGCATGAAACCAATGAGATGATACCACACAGTGAAGTATGAAAACAAAATTGTATTAAAAAAAATAGAATGCAAATGAAATGAAACAAACTACAATGGCAATAAAAAAAAGATAAGCTGCATGTCCGTCAAAAAAATTCAAAACTACAAATCCAAATTCAAAAAAATGTTGTCCAAAGTCACATTAAAAATAAAATCAATCCGAGAGAGAAAAATAAATCAAAGACCATTGCTCCATGGTGAATAAATAAAAACAAAAAAAATAAAACAATCCAATGAAGAACTATGTACAAAACATCCAAGGGTCCATGAGCCCAACTGAACAAAGGAAACCTACAAAAAACCCTAACTAAAATGCAACTATATACAAAAAGTGGAGCAGTGTCATAAGAAGAAACAAAGGAAACCTAAAACTAAAGAACTATATACAAAGGCGGCGGGCAAGTCCAGCGGCTCACTCCGTGGTGTTCCTGGCCAGGGCATCATCAAACTCCTCTTCGATGTCCCGGAGGCGGTCCTGTTCCGTGGCCCCGAGGGTCCGCAGGGACGACGCCATCTGCTCCTCCAACCCCCTGCGGATTGCCTCGAGGCACTCGGCCCGCCTCAGGGCCCTCCGCATGGAGTTCTCCGCCCTGACCATCGTGAGCCACGCCTCTTCCCCCCGCCGCCGCTCCGCACCTATCTGCTGGCCCAACAGCAGCCACACGGAAGACACTTCCCGTCCTGGGTCCTCCTGCCCTCCGGCCGATGCCTGCCCCTCCGATGTTGATGGCCCCGAGCCATGATGCCTCCCACGTTGACTCTGCTGCTGCCTCCGACGCAACCGCCTCTGCCAGCACGACGGCATCCAGGCTGATGGAATCCACAGACGCCGTCATGCACGTGCCCTGCCTGATGATGCCGGCACATCCTCCATCTGCTGGGGTACAGTTGCTGTGGTGTCCACCCCTGCTGGACCTCCGACTCCCGACTGTGGCAGGTATGGGATCCCCACCGAGCTGGCTGCATTGGTCAGGGCAGGTCCACAGGGGGCCCTGGTGGCATCTGGGCCGGAAGACGGCAAGGAGAACGACCGGCGTATAGCCTCCACAGAGGAGGAGAGGGCTGCCAGATTGGCCGACACATGCAGGAAACCCCCGAACATGGAAGATCCCAATTGGGCCACGTCGGCACGGTGCTCTTCGTGATGACGTGCGTGATCCTCCCGGGAAGCACGCACGTCATCACGAATTGCACCCGCGCGCATCGCGACCCCAATCAGGACTTTCTCCATACGGCCAGGGGTCCCCTCGTCCACAGGTGGAGGGGAGTCAGGTGACATGGGCATCCCCTCTACCTGCGGACGGGCCTGGGACGGGGCATCCCTGCTGGTGCATGGTGGTGCACTCACAGGGTCAGGGACAGCTACATGCACAGGCCCCTCCACGGTGACCTGTGCTGCCTCCTGCCCCTGCCCCTGGACTGCACCACTTGCACCAGCAGGTATGCCCCCACCAGGCCCCATGTGTGCCTCAGTGGCGGCCTCCTCCTCCTCTGTGGAAACCACCAACCTGGATGGCTCCTCACCGTCTTCCGCCATAGCAGGCCCCTGTGGGGGCTCACCCACCCCTTCCACTGCAGCCGTGGGGGCATCCCCGCCGCCTTGCTCCACAGCGCCGTCTCCGCCCTCTTCTTCACTAGCCGCTGCGTAGAGGGAGACATAGAACACAAGCATCAGGGTACTGTACAATGGTCCCCTAGACAGGAAGCAATAGCAGATGAGTACCACTGTCAAAGTACACTTCCATCATGCCCCTCCACAACACATGGGTCAGTCCAGGCAAAACACACACAGTAACAGGCATGGTGCATGCCATGGACATTTCCATACATGTCCAATGGACTCTTGAAACATACAATGATATGGAACTCACATGCATCATGGGTCATGCCTATCACATGCACACACTTCACCTCAGTCACATCCATCTGGCCTCATACACCCCAAACACAGCGGATACACGGATAACTAGGCTGCATCAGTGAATCTGTGCATTGTCACAGACATGTGTCATGCATCCATGGCATTCACAAGTCACAGACACGCAGGTCAGGCACACAGACATGGCTACCATATATGTACCTGGCATCAGCACCCATCCCTCACCCCCACCCATGTCCAGGAACAGAGACTGGCATGCTCTCATGTGTAAAATCTGCATAGGGCTCCCCATGTCGCATTTAAACACATGCAACGACCATGTGGTTCACACATCACTGGTCGCACATGCATTACCATGATGTCCCTGCACACATACATGCGTACATGGCCTATGTCACACATACAGGCAAGTATCAGACAACCAGCACACCGCAACATGCCCTGTCTCACACAGCAATGCTTGGCCACTTACCGCTCAACTCCAGACGGGTCTCCCTCTCAAGGATCTGGGCGTGGAGCGCTGGGCGTACGCATTCCAGGACCCTCATCTGGATGGAACTCATGTGGCCCCGGCTCCCCTCCACGAGGCGCCGGGCCTTCACGAGGGTCCTGGACCTCAAGTCCTCCCAGCGCTTCTTGATCTTCTGGACGTCGCGGGTTGCCACCCCCTCCACGTTGATGGCAACCACACAGTCGGCCCAGATCCTCTCCCGTCCTTCCTTGCTGGTGCGGGAAGATCCAAAGAGGGCATCATACTGCCCCAGGACATGCTCCACCAGGACACCAACTTCGGTGGCAGTGAAGCTGGTGCCCCTCTGCCCCTCTGGCCTGGGGTTGCCACTAGTGCCAGATGTCGAAGTGCCCGACATGGCAACCCCAGAGGCAGGAGTGGGTGGGCAACTGGGTCCTGGGGCTGGGCTGTGGACGATGTTATCCCAGTCGGTAGTCTTCTGTTCCAGCAGGGGTGGACACAGCAACTGGACCCCTGCAGATGGCTGATGTGCAGGCACCAAATGGCAGGGCACGGTGGCAGCAGGCAGGCAGGCAGGCAGGCAGCAGCAGATGGCACGTGGGAGGCTGCTCGGGGCACTGGGGGGCAGTAATTCGGCCTTCTGGACAGGAGCGTGGTCTTCCGTGTGTTTTCGCGTGGCCAGCTTGATACGGAGTGATTTGGCACGTGAAAATCCTGCACGTCAGCGTGAAATTCGAGGAAAGGCCCTTAGCGCGTAAGCGCGTCAGCACGCATACGCGATTCTATTGGACCACAGGCCCTCAGCGCGTAAGCGCGTCTGTGACGTGACCCGCACGGGTGTTTCCCTCATAGCACGTGATGACGGAGCACACGTGGAAAGACTGCACGTCAGAGTGTCATCGCGTGTAATTGGTCCAAAGTGCGCGTACACGCGATTGGCCTATGTACGTGTATTTCAGGGGTGCGCGGGCACTTACACACGCGAGTACATCAGCGCACGTGTATTCCGGGGTGCGCGGGAATTTCCACACGCTATTGGCCTGGGTACGTGGATTTCAGGGGTGCGCAGGAAGTTTCACACGCTCGCCTACAACACGCGCAAAGAAACACGTACGCCAGTAGGAAGCAGGCATACGTCGACCCGCGACGCATAAATTTGCGTGCAAAAAACTAATAAGCTCAGACGCCAGGATGAATATACCGTTCCTAGCAGCTACCAAAGGAGGAGGAGGAGGATAGTCAGGCCCAGAATTTTCACACCCAGAACCAGCCTTTTTGGGATGCCTGATGACCAGGTGTATGGGAGGTACAGGTTTCCACCACACATAATACTGGACCTGGTCAGTGAGTGGGAGGATGACCTCACATCACCCACCCTGTGCTCCCAAGCACTCAGCCCCCTGGAGAAGATCCTCAATGTACTGCACTTCTTAGCCACTGGATCATTTCAGCGGACAAGTGCCATAGTGGGTGGGGTGTCACAGGCCACGCAGTCATGCTGCCTACACCAGGTCTTGAACATCATCACTGCACGCCCATCAGTCCGCAGGCACATATACCTGCCCAGAACACCTGCAGAAAGGCATGCTGCCGCCCTGGATTTTTACGGTGTGGCACGATTCCCCAAAGTGCTAGGTGCCATCGACTGCACCCATGTGGCTCTACGTCCCCCCCAGGGCATCTGAGCACATCTATAGGAACCGCAAGCACTGGCATTCCATCAACGTGCAGGTAGTATGTAATGCCAAGGGAATCATCACCTCAGTATATGCCAACTATCCCAGGTCCACCCACAACAGCTTCATTTACCGAATGTCTACCCTAAGCCGGGACCTAGAAGCTGGGCGGCATGGCGATACATGGCTGCTTGGTGAGTATGAATGCCACTGCACATGCATGCATGTCAGATACTGAGCAAGGTCACAACCCCACCAATGATACCCATCACCACCTTCACAGGGGACAGTGCCTACCCTCTCAGCCCCCACATGATGACGCCAATTCGGAACCCCACCACGCCACCCGAGGTAAGATATAACACAGCCCACATTGCAACCCGGGGCATAGTGGAGCGCACATTCGGAGTGCTTAAGTCACGCTTTCGCTCCCTTGACTGTTCTGGCGGGCAGCTGTTATACGCTCCTCCAGTAGTGTGCAGGATCATAGTGGCAGCATGTGTCCTGCACAACGTTGCAACACGCCGGGGCCTGGCCGTGGACATGGTGGTGCCCCCACATCCCCAACCACATGCCCGCCCGCTGCGCATGGGAGGGGAAAGGGCACGGGGGGAGGCAGCCCGTACACAGCTAGTGGCTAATTACTTCACATAGAAATCACACCCCTGGGGAGTGCACACTGCCCTGGCACATACCATCTGACAATCAATGATGACTCAACCTGACAATGATCCTGAATGTCTGGAGAATCAACCGTCAAAACCATATCAGCCTGAGATTGTTCACCTGGAAGTGTTACAATGTGTGCATCCCTACCTACACAGACAGCACCAATGCAGTTTCGTGAAAAAACACATTCATGCTGCTAAAATGAATACCCACTTGCAACAAGGTTACAAGGCAAAAATGCAACATGAGGACAGTGCCATGTCACCCAACCCATCCCCAGCACCGCCACACGACACACCATGCCATGTCATGCTATGTGCGGGTAAACAAAGTAATCCCCACAACATGACACAAGTGTCACAAAGTACAGTATCCCTAATTGAAACTCGCGACACCTGAAATGCTCACAGTAATGCAGGACCAACAACACACTTGAGCAGGTATTTAGCAATAACACTTATCAGCTACTGACCCTCAAAACTACCATTAACATGACATTACGAATGTAAGAAATTGGTAGTCTCACCACCTGGAAATGCCTGCACTCCCCCCACTTCCAACTGTACAGTGTTGCCGCCATGTAGAGTTGTAGGTGCACTGCTGCCAACATGGACTCCATCTCCAAAGTAGAGGGCCTTGTGTAGACATGAGGAAAGGACCTGCAAATTAGGAGGTAGACATGGATGATGAGTTACACATCAATGCAACATGAAGTGTACAATACAACAGCAATATGCACTAAGAATGTATACACAGTATTGACTAGACTACCCACACATGTAGTGGGAGTCCAATGTCACCATGTACGTCAATGTCACTTGGGCACACCCTTTGCAAGCCCATGGAAATGGGAAGCAGGGGGGGTGTGTGTGACAAAAACCCAAGCATCTGAACCAAATACATGACAAGCCTGCATGTGCCCAGCCACAATGCAGCGTATGCCCACGGGAGCCACACAAGGCAACACACTGTCCCAAAAAAAATAAAAAAAAATAAAAAATGGCCATTAATGGGCCGGGGGGGGGGGGTTGGGGAGGCCACCCAGGAGGTCTGAGGACAGGGTGCACACCAAAACCCACCTGTGTGGATCTTGCGAAAAAAAAACACCTCCATGGGCTCATGGCCCACACGGCTACCCTATTGTGGGAGTATCACTGATGTCGCTATTCTCACCCTGTGCAGCTGCATCCGGAGGTGGTGGCACTATGGGAGGCAGCCCACACAATGCCCTAGTCTGTTCCTCCATGGCTGCAAGCATGCGGGTGTGGTAGGTCTCGTTCTGGAGGATGAGTGTGCGGAGGTCCCCATGCAACAACTCACGGGATGCCCGGACCTCCGCCCTAGTTGCCTGCATCTCACCTGAGAGCGTACGGGTGAGACGCTCCAGCTGCTGTTCTGTCCTTCGGTTTGTTGAAGCCTAAAGCTCAACAAGAGTCGTCCTGAGGTGAAGGAGTTTCAGCCTCAGGGCTTCCCTGTGGCCCTGGGACTCTATGGAGATGGCTTCCTGCAGAGTCGCCAGTGCCGCCCGCCTGTCCCTGTTGGACGCCAACATGTCCTCCCTGTGTGACTGGCAGATGGAGTCGGTTGCCTGCTGTAGTCGCTCCATCACCCTTTCGGGGGGGACAATGGAAGTGGCCACCCTATCCATGGCCTGAGCCATCATCTCTGATGATGCTGCCTGTTGGGTTGCCATACCGTAAATTGATTGTTCCCATGCGGTATTGCCAGGTGGGGTACGGCCACCACGTCGGCGGGCACCACACCTGTCTGGGGCAAGGCGAACTGCACCTTGCTGTGCTGGCAATGCCTGAGGCTGCAGGACTGCATTCCCCCTCTGATCTGCTGGCCCAGGAACAGGATCAGATGTCGCGGAGTGTGACCCTGCATCCGTAACCACAAAAGGCGTAGCTGCCAACACTGACATCCCCATTGAGGGTTCTAACCCTGGTGCAGGTGGGTCGGACAGAGCAGAATCCCTCCCAGGAACACTCACCTGCGACGACACGTAGGTCTCATCATCCGAATCAACACCTGAGTACAGCTCGGGGGAGGTGCAGCCAGAGACACCCCTTGAGAGCACGACCTGCAGCAGTTGTGGGTTTTCACCCACCACCACGCCACGTTCCTCACTGGTGGTCGGTCGGCCCTCAGACCCCTCCTGGGTCTGCACCATCTGCACAATCCCAGCAGTATCAGGTGCGTCTTCCCCTGCAAAGACATAAAAGAAAACAAATGGAAACAGGCATTAGCACCATGGCACACAATGAGGGCTGAGAAGCAACAGAACCAGTACTTGATTGACACATGTCCCACATGACTAAAACCCTCCCATGCATGCACCCTCACTGCGTATGAAGGGGAGGCAAATGGCACACATTGATGACACCAAGATGGAAGATGAACACATTTGCTGCATGCTGCCTAGCAGTGGCATCACACATTGGCCTGTGATTGCCAGGTGAAATACACATGCCATCACACAGATGGCATGTACCATTGCTAAAGAGTGAAGATGGAGAGGAGGGCAGCACTTATTCATTCAGTCAAGTTCCCTCATGTAATAGCTTTTCTAATTCAAACAGGTCTGATTTTTCACCTGGAGCTGCCGGTCCAAAATGGTCCGATTGCACAGGGACATGTCTAAACAAATGATATCCAGGTAACAAAGTCACTCCACTTTACCATAGCCATGTCAGACATGTGACTAGAGGACTGAGAAATGCCTAGTAAAAGTGGTGGAATGCAAACAATCTGCCTGAATGAACAGAGAAAAACAAGCAACAATGTTGTGGCAAGGTGACACTTCAAGGGCAACTGGCGTGCTGTTGGGCTAGATGTCTACTGTTGGCAGAAGGGATACTGCTATGGCCAAATGCTGCTGCGCAGAATGTATTGCATGAAGCACATGGGTGACCCAAACAACTCAGGCGCACACACCCTCACCTGGCACACAAACAGAAGCCCTCACACACACCATGCACATGGATGACACACACATGTATGTGCACTCACCGGACAATGCCTCATAATCAGGCAGATCTCCCACGCCTTGGATCTGTTCCTCCGTGACGTAGGTCCCAGCGACTGACTCATGTGGAGTGAGTTCCATGTCTTCTACTGGAGACCCACCTCCAGTCACTAGAGTTGCGGCATGACTTGAGGCCAGTTTATTCTTTGCCCTGTGCTTTAGGTCATTCCAGCGTTTATAGCAATCATTGGCTGTGCGCCTCACGATTCCAAGGGCACTTACGATGTCTGCAATGGTCTGCCAGTGTGCCTGGCGTTGTGCAGGTGTGGTCTTGGATCCTGCAACAATGACCATTTCGTTATCATGTGCGGACTCATACTCGACAAGTGCATTCAGTTCGGCATCCGTGAAGCTGGGCTTCCTCGACGGGCCGGACTGTGTAGCCGTGTCTGGGGCATCAGCCTGTGCCGGATGAGCACTCTTTCTCTTCCGCTTGGAAGGTGGTGGTGATCCTGAGTGTCCTACGCCGCTCTGGACACTAGGGGCAGGAGCCCTGGTGGACTCTGTATCAGGAGTGTGGGATTGCACACTCAGCATGGGAGTTGGTGCAGGCATTGGCTCAAGTGTAATGTTGTCAGGGGGAATGTCAGCAGGATGGACTAGGACCGACACTGTCCTGGCTGGGTGTGTGAGAGCTGGGGTGGATGGAGCCGCAGCTGCCCCTGCAGCCTCTCCACCCTGCCTACTTGGGGCAGCAGATGACCTTGCTGCCCCTGATCCACGTGGCCTGATGACATCAACATGCACCAGCGCACGTGTCATAGGCCTGCTGACCTGGAAGTCAACCATGGAGTCAGCCAGGTCTGGTGCCACAATGGGATGGTCCAACAAGGGCTGAGCATGGATGGTGCCAGCCACATCACCCTCAACCAGGGGGGTGCGGGGGGGAATTATGGGAGCCCTTCACTGGCCCTCCACACATGGGGGGACAGGGTCACCCTGCAAGTAACGACCACGTCCCCTACCGGATCCACCACGGCCACCACTTGTGGCTCGTCCACCTTTGCCACCCTTACGGATTCCTCGCCTCCCAACCATGGCACTGATGTTAATGTGCGTATGGGAGTGGCTGTAAACTATTGTCCTGGGCAATTGGGGGTCAAAGGGGTTGGGTACCAGATGGTAATCGTACCCTAGTGCTCTAGCAAGGCTGAATGTGACCCCTGGGGAAAGATGACGGGTCACACAACGCACAGGAAGCCCATAAAAGGGAGATAACGTGCACGCAACCCCTCCTAGACCACGTGTGCGGAAAAAAAAACCTGCACTACGCTGTGGCACCCAGTAACACAAGAATGAACATATGCGTGTGATACGCAGCCTAGAATGACCTCTGAAGGGGTAGGCTACACACGGGGCAAGCACAGATGATAGATACGTGCGTGACTCACCATCTGCCAGGAAAAAGAGCGTGAAAAAGAAGCGCGTGTGCGCGTTGGCAACACCCCCGCCAAAAGAGGAATTGTACGCTGTCTGAGGAGACAGGACAACAGTAGAAGGGAATGCTGTTTGAGGGAACAGGCCCAGGAAAACCAGAAAAAGAGAAAAAAGAGAAAAAGCTGTCAGAGGTAATAGGGAGTACGAACTTGAAACGCCGTGAAGTAAATCGCGTGTGAAACGACAAGAAGTACAGATACCACCCACTCGCTCTCCACGAAAAGCACGTACAAGGAAATGGTGTTCTACACGTACCTTTTATGCAGGCCCACACGTCCAGCGTCACTTCCGCGTGTACGTGCTAGGGCCATTTCCACCAATTACACGCTTTGTCACTTCCGCGTGTAAGCGCTAGGGCCATTTCCATCAATTACACCCTTTGTCACTTCCGCGTGTACATGCTAAGGCCATTTCCACCAATTACACGCTTTGACACTCGGACGTGTCTTTCATTTTTTTAACACGCAACATTTCAAACGTGTGCCATATTTAACGTGCACGTGACTTCATAGACGCGCATACGCTGGTGGCCTTTGGGCCAATGAATGTACAGACGTGTGCTGACGCGCTTACGCGCTAAGGGCCTTTCCTCGATTTACACGCAGACATGCTGGATTTTCACGTGCAAAATCACTCCGTATCAAGCTGGCCACGCGTTCACACACGGAAGACCACGCTCCTGCCCAGAAGGCCGAATTACTGCCCCCCGGAGCCCTGAGCACGCTCCCACCTGCCACCTGCTGCTGCCTGACTGCCTGCTGCCCACGTGCCCTGCCATTTGCTGCCTGCACATCAGCCAGGGGTGCTGTTGCTGTGACCACCCCTGCTGGAACCGAAGACTCCCGACTGCTTTTCCATCGCCCCACAGCCCAGCCCCAGGACCCAGTTGCCCACCCACTCCTGCCTCTGGGGTTGCCATGTCGGGCACTGCAACATCTGGCACCAGTGGCAACCCCCGGCCAAGGAGGCAGAGGGGCACCAGCTTCACTGCCACCGAAGTTGGTGTCCTGGTGGAGCATGTCCTGGGGCAGTATGATGCCCTCTTCGGAAGGTTGCGCGCCAACAAGGAAGGACGGACTCGGATCTGGATGGACATCGTGACTGCCATCAACGCGGAGGAGGTGGAAGTCCGCGACTACGAACGTGTCAGGAAGCGCTGGGAGGACTTCAGGTCCAGGACCCTCAACAAGGCCCGGCGCCTCCTGAAGGCAGCGGATGCTAAGGGGCGCCGGGGCCACTTGTCGGAAGATCAGATGAGGGTCCTGGAACGCATATCCCCAGCGCTCCACGTCCAGGTCCTTGAGAGGCAGACCCGTCTGGAGTTGAGCGGTAAGTGTACATGCATACTGATTGTAAGCTGTGCGTGTGGTGTGCCAGGAGTGTGCAGGTTGAACATGTATTTTTATGTGGGCAAGTAGGGGGGGTGTACAGGGCCGTGAGGGTGACACATGCGAGGGGTCTCATGTGTGACACATGGATGGTGCTTGTGTGTGTGGGCTTGCATGGCACAGGATGTGGAGGAATGATTGTCAGGTGTGACATGGATGTCGATCGGAACACTGCGACAGTTGGCGGAGGTGTACACATGCATGCAAGTTTGGTGGTGTGTGTGCATGTGTAGTGTACTCCCTATGTTGCATGTGATGTGTGGATGACCTTTGGCTGCTCATGCTGTTGTATGTGAATGGATGGTGCTGGCTGTTGCAATATGGCTGTGGTATGGCTCATTTGTGCAAGTTGAAATGACATGTGTGTTGGGGATTGTGATGCCATGTCTGAGGTTTACCAATGCCACTCATGTATAACTGTCATGTGTGTATGAGTCCATTGTACAGTGCCCTGATGCCTGTGTTTTCTTTCTCCCTGTCTGCAGCGTCATCTGATGAAGAGGGCGGAGAAGGTGCTGTGGAGCACAGAGGCAGGGGTCGCACCACCAGCCGGAGACGCAAGGCCCGGATCCCCTCCCAGGTTCTGATCTCGTCGGGGAGTGAGGAGTCCGGTGCCGTGTCCCAGGCCGCAGCTGCCGAGGGGAGGTCCAAGAGGCGGAGGTTGGAGTTGGACTCCTCGGCAGCAGAAGGGGCAGCTGGGACCCCACAGGGCCCTACGGAGGAAGATGGCACAGAGTCATCCAGGTTGGTGGGGGGTTTGGAGGAGGAGGAGGCCGTGCAAGCGACAGAGGCGGGGTCTGGAGATGGGGATTCCACTGGTGCTAGTGGTGCAGTGCAGGATCAGGGACAGGAGGCAGCACAGGCCGCCGCGGAGGTGCCTGTGTGCAATCCAGTCCCTGCTCCTGTCACTGCATCATCTTGCACCAGCGGGGATGCCCACCTCCAGACCCGTTCTCAGGGAGGGGATTGTCTTACAACACCTGGCCTTCCTCTCCCTGCGGATGTGGCTATCCTGCACCAGGTTGAGCCTGTCCAGGGTGGGGTGGCGTTGCGTCAACGGGCCATGCAAGCTGACCTGCAGTCTTTTCATGATGAGTCTGCACGTCTTCTCGCATGGCTCGTTGACCGCGTTGACTCACTGGGACAGCTCACCAGGGCTGGATTCCTCCGTTTCCTGGACCTTGTTCCGACCCCCTCCTCCACGGAACCCCCTATGCCCCAGTCGTCCTCCATGCCATCTTCCCACCCATGTGTCACCTGGGTGCCCTGTGGAGCTGCCTCCGACCGTGCAGCTAGGCTGGTGGACAACAGATCCCTGCCACAGTCGGGAGTCGGACGTCCAGCAGGGGTGGCCACATCAACGACTGCACCCCAGCTGGAGGAGGATGTGCAGGCACCATCGGACAGGGCACATGGACAGCAGCAGCTGCAGCAGCAGGAGGCTGTAGGTGGGAGCCACGATAGCTCGGGGCCTTCAACATCGGTGGGGCAGGCATCGGCCGGAGGGCAGGAGGACCCTGGACGGGAAGTGTCTTCCGTGTGGCAGCGGTTGGGCCACGCCATAGATGTGGAGCGGCGGCGGGCGGAAGAGGCGCGGCTCACGATGGTCAGGGCGGAGAACTCCATGCGGAGGGCCCTGAGGCGGGCCGAGTGCCTCGAGGCAATCCGCAGGGAGTTGGAGGTGAACATGTCGGCGTCCCTGCGGACCCTCGGGGCCATGGAACAGGACCGCCTCCGGGACATAGACGAGGAGTTTGATGATGCCCTGGCCCGGGACACCACTGAGTGAGCCGCTGGACTGGCCCGCCGCCATTGTATATAGTTATTTAGTGATAGGTTTCCTTTATAGTTTATTTTTATTTGGAGTCGACGGACACTGCTCCACCTTTTGTATATAGTTCCATTTTAGATAGGTTTTTTGGTAGGTTTCATTTCTTCTGTTGGGATGATGGACCCTGAATACTTTGTACATAGTTGGACTTTGCATTTGGATATTTTTTTTACTATGAATATTTTTTTCCATGGAGCAATGGTTTTCTATTTCTTTTTTCCCTTCATTTCCTTTTTATGGACTTGAACTTTGGATGAAATTTTTTTGGATTATCATTTATTGATTTTAATTTGAATAGGGACAGCCAGCTTAATTTTGTTATTTTTTTACTTGTGTATTTTGTTTAATTTTGATTGCCATTACTGTTGTTTTTAATACATTATTTTGATTTTTTCATTCTTCAATGTGTGGTTTCATCTCATTGTTTTCATGCATGCCATGATATGGGTTTTCAGGTTCACTTGCAACCATTGTGTGTGTGTGAGACACATGTGTTGATTTACATTGTTTCCATTTGAGTAGTATCATGGGCTGGTTGTGTCTTTGGGCTGTGGTGGCTGGCCATGAGGCCCATGCTTGAGGATTGTCAGGGCCTGTGGGCAGGGGGACATGAGTGGGGGCATGGTGGAGGCTGCCCCTGCACTGCTGGGGGTTGGGGGTGGGTGGTAGACATGAGTGGGGGCCTGGTGGAGGCTGCCCCTGCACTGCTGGGGGTGGGGCTGATAGGGGACATGAGTGGGAGCCTGGTGGGGGCTGCCCATGGTGGCTGGGGGTGGGGTGGGTGGGAGACATGAGTGGGGGCCTGGTGGAGGCTGTCCATGGTGGCTGGGGGGGTGGGGTGGGTGGGAGACTTGGTTGGGAGCCTGGTGGAGGGTGCCCCACAGTGCTGGGGGGTGGGGTGGGTGGGAGACATGGGTGGGGGCCTGGTGGAGGCTGCCCATGGTGGCTGGGGGTGGGGTGGGTGGTATACATGAGTGGGGGCCTGGTGGAGGGTGCCCCACACTGCTGGGGGAGGGTGGGGGGTGGTAGACAGAGTGGGAGCCTGGTGGGGGCTGCCCATGGTGGCTGGGGTGTGGTGGGAGGGAGACATGAGTGGGGGCCTGGTGGAGGCTGCCCATGGTGGCTGGGGGGTGGGGTTGGTGGGAGAAATGGGTAGGGGCCTGGTGGAGGGTGCCCCACACTGCTGGAGGGGGGTGGGGGGTGGTAGACATGAGTGGGGGCCTGGTGGAGGCTGCCCCTGCACTGCTGGGGGTGGGGGTGATAGGGGACATGGTGGAGGCTGCCCATGGTGGCTGGGGGGTGGGGGTGGTGGGAGACATGAGTGGGAGCCTGGTGGGGGCTGTCCATGGTGGCTGGGGGGTGGGGGTGGGTGGTAGACATGAGTGGGGGCCTGGTGGAGGCTGCCCCTGCACTGCTGGGGGTGGGGGTGATAAGGGACATGAGTGGGAGCCTGGTGGGGGCTGCCCATGGTGGCTGGGGGGTGGGGTGGGTGCGAGACATGAGTGGGGGCCTGGTGGAGGCTGCCCCTGCACTGCTGGGGGTGGGGGTGGTGGGAGACATGGGTTGGAGCCTGGTGGGGGCTGCCCATGGTGGCTGGGGGGTGGGGGTGGTGGCAGACATGGGTGGGAGCCTGGTGGAGGCTGGCCCTGCACTGCTGGGGGGTGGGGGTGGTGGTAGACATGGGTGGGAGCCTGGTGGGGGCTGCCCATGGTGGCTGGGGGGTGGGGTGGGTGGGAGACATGAGTGGGGGCCTGGTGGAGGCTGCCCCTGCACTGCTAGGGGTGGGGGTGGGTGGGAGACATGAGTGGGGGCCTGGTGGGGGCTACCCATGGTGGCTGGGGGGTGGGGGTGGTGAGAGACATGGGTGGGGGCCTGGTGGAGGGTGCCCCACACTGCTGGGGGGCGGGTGGGGGTTGGGCGACATGAGTGGGGGCCTGGTGGAGGCTGCCCATGGTTTCTGGGGGGTGGGGGTGGTGGGAGACATGAGTGGGGACCTGGTGAAGGCTGCCCCACAGTGCTGGGGGGTGGGGGTGGTGGTAGACATGGGTGGGAGCCTGGTGGGGGCTGCCCATGGTGGCTGGGGGGTGGGGGTGATAGGGGACATGAGTGGGAGCCTGGTGGAGGGTGCCCCACACTGCTGGGGGGGTGGGGGTGGGAGACATGAGCAGGTGTGCAGGGTAGTCTCCTGTTTAGTGGGCTGCCTGCAGGGGCCGTGGAGGGTGTACAGGGAACACCTGTGAGGACCCACCCAGCCTAATCGCGTGTGATTATTCCCGCGCACCCCTGTAATACACGTACCCAGCCAAATCGTGTGTGATGATTCCCGCGCACCCCTGTAATACACGTACCCAGCCAAATCGCGTGTGATGATTCCCGCGCACCCCTGTAATACACGTACCCAGCCAAATCGCGTGTGATGATTCCCACGCACCCCTGTAATACACGTACCCAGCCAAATCGCGTGTGATAATTCCCGCGCACCCCTGTAATACACGTACCCAGCCAAATCGCGTGTGATAATTCCCGCGCACCCCTGTAATACACGTACCCAGCCAAATCGCGTGTGATGATTCCCGCGCACCCTGTAATACACGTACCCAGCCAAATCGCGTGTGATAATTCCCGCGCACCCCTGTAATACACGTACCCAGCCAAATCGCCTGTGATAATTCCCGCGTACCCATGTAATACACGTACCCTGGCTAATCGCGTGTGAAACTTCCCGTGTACCCCTGTCATACACGTACCCAGCCAAATCGCGTTTGATAATTCCCGCATACCCCTGTCAAACACGTACCCTGGCTAATCGCGTGTAAAACTTCCCACGTACTCCTGTAATACACTTACCCTGGCTAATCGCATGTAAAACTTCCCGCGTACCCCTGATATGAACGTTACCCAATATGGTTCCTTGTTTGGCAGCCCTGTAAACTGGTCCAGGGTTAGCGCAGCCCTTTGCGATGATTTAGCGATTTTGATGGCTTTTCCTTGCGCGAGGGCGTTCTTGGGGGCGTTACTGGCGCTGCTGCAGGGTCGCTGCGATACTCTGCGCCACGGCTGGTTTGGGAGCCTAAAATCCATGAATACGCTGTGCGCGGAAATCGGTTTTGGCGCACGCGCCTGTTAGGGAGAATTCTCTGTTTAGGCTGAATTTCCTAACCTAGTGAGTCCCCCAGCAGCTTTGCTGGATTTCGGGAGTTTGTTTTTTCCATCCTGCCAAGAGTAAGACTCTTTTCCTCCCACTCTTGGACATGAATGTGTGTAATTCCTTTGAATGTCAATGTGTTCTATGGGCTATGGGGTCTTTTACTCCATAGGGTCTGTAGGGGAGGACTGGCCGCGAGGCCCTCCTCACCTACAGCTTTCTCCCCAGGTGAGGACCATGACTCGGTGGGCGCCCCCTCATGCCACCCGGGCCCAGGTGGAGGAGGATTCACCCGCCGACGACATTGCCCACACGTATCCTTTTGCTTGCATTTAGTTAGGCCTAGACGCCATCTTGTCTAGCAAACATGGCGTGAGTTCAGCACACTATAAAGAGGCCCCCACCTTTGGAGGGCCTTTCATGCATCTCTGCCGCCTCAGCAGCCCTGGCAGATCCGCTGCGAGCGCGTTCCCATGAGAAAGTCGGAGATGAACTAAACCCGAGACGCCAACACGGCAACATTATAGTAGTAACAATGTGATATTGCACCCCGTATGACCCGGACCGCAAGGCCGGGGTAGCGAGGAAAAAAGCTGAAGCATCACTATCTGAAGAAGGTAGAAAACAATTCAAGTATTGGTATTAATGAACTACCTCTGTTTAAAATGTGAATAAGCCATAAAAATGTAACGTTATATGATATCCCTCCAGGTCTGGACTAGTGCTGCTATAACCACGGAGAAAGATGTTGACCAAACGTATAACCTCTATCTGTAAAAGTGTTTTTTCCATAGTATGTAGAAACTGGAACTCATATATGTTTTCTGAATCACCCAAAGCGGCGAGCATCAATCTCTGTAGGCCATAACCTAGATATCCCTCGTATAACGTCTAATGTACATACAATACGCACACAATGTAGTGAACGTAATGTTAGGTAATGAAAAGGTACTGGAACCGACTGTCTTAAAGAAATGTGTAACGAAATTGAAATATATATGTGTGTCTAAATAACGTCACAATAAGGCAGAACAGTATAAAACTTCTGCATTCACTGATCAGTAACGCACGAGGAAAATACCTTTGTGGATATGCAAGGCCATTCCCTCTCCCACCCTACCAAGCCTGCCAGATAAAAAAGCTAAGACTTGTGCCGCGCTCCCTCACCTCCCCCAACCAAGCTGGCGTTACTTCAGAGAGTCAGAGGCCCCGGCGCCGCAACCAAGGCCACAGCCCACCACCTGTGTTATTTACAGCACGGTAATAAACCCACGGATGAACCCACTGATCTACCAGCACCCTTTCATAAATCCCACGAACCCCCCAAGAATCCTGACCCCGTGTAAGGACGACCCCCATCATTGAGACAAGACACAGAGACCCATCTATATAATAACTTCTAACGCAGCAGACAGACATGTATCATTCGGCCCAGGCCCCAGAGCCCCGTCCTGCGACCTAAAATACCGGTCAATAGGACACAGGTAAATCTCACCCCAACCGATAACCACCAGACCTCTCACGAGGTGCATTCCTCATGTGTTGCGTTTATTTTATAAGATAAGCTACAGAGCGATTTATTAGTGAACGTAAATGTCATTTTCTGAATAACCGCAAGGTGCATGGCCTAGGGCAAATGAGACAGGGAAGGTATTCGTCATTGTCACAGGCTGCCCCAGCATACCAACACCGCACGGATGACCTCAAGCCGGCCTGCCAGGCCCAACCCAACCCACGAGGCTGACCAGTGACGTCGTCTTGCCAAGACCAACCACGCTGCAGCAACACCTATAGTTAGTCGACGACACCCAATCCCAATTAACTTGTGCCCCCTATAGTGTTTAGGTGCTGATGACGTTTTTTGTATTAGAAATACGCCTGTCTTTGCTATTGTCAGACAGAGCGCTCTCGGAGGTTGCAGAGTTCTTTGCATGCCTTATTCTTGGATAAACTCCCATTTACGCTCACCCGCACTCTGTCTTGGCCTTATTCCCACTAAGGGAGAGTCCTTTATTGTCTCTCATTGCGGGGAGGATCGTGCTGAATTGGGGGCGCTTCCTTTCAGTGGTGACCCCGACGTGATATCCCCAAACTGTTTTTCCTAACTCCTTCTTAACGACCCCCTTGTGGCACGAGAATCTCCGGTCGAGAAGGGATACGCACGGCGAGCCGTCTCCGGGAGGCCGCCCGCCAACGGCGACCGGCACAATAAGAAGTGCGCACTCAATGAGAAAGGGTACGGGATCCCGATTGGAAAAAAATCCCCTTTGAGTGCCGCTCGCCGGAGCCAGGGGCTGACCGTTGAGTTACCGGTGACGCCGCCTGGACGGACCCAGTTTCGGAGAGTATCGGTTCAAGACGGGCACGTGAGTACCGAGTGCGAGTGATCGTCAAAGGGAAAAGAAGGGGAATTGGGAATAGAGGAACGGGGAAAGGTAGAGGAGGAGAATTGCGGGGGTCTACTAAAGACGGGTCTTGAAACTCTCTTTATTCTTTCTTTTGCATATGGCCATTAGGAGTAAGAAATAAGTGACGTGGTAGAAGTGACGGGAACCTAGCTCCGAAAGGGGGTGGAAGGCGGCGCCGCATAGTACTATCTAGACTAGTACTGGGAATATATGAAGAAGTGAGAAATAAGTTATTGGTGTCTAGCAAAAGGAGACACCGGGAATATTTTTTAGTGATTGTGCTCTCTCTCTCTATTTCTTTTTTTCCATTTCCACGGGGTAGGGGGGGGGAAAATGAGAAGGGTATAAAGTAGTTAGACTTGGGGAATAAAAAAAAAAATAATAAAAAAAAAAAAAAAAAAAAGGGGGTAGAACATCTTAAAAGGTGGGGACTCAGTAGTGGCACGTACAGACGTGAACACAGTAACCTTAGCAGGAAAACAGGGACAGCTGGCTAGGGAGGAAAGGGAGGAAAAAGACAAAAGTGTGAGTGGAAAGCATTGTGAAGGGTGCGCGCACCGTACGAGTGTTAGAGACGAGCAGGTGGCCGTGAGGTGGTGTCAGAGAGTGTGGCCATAACCAGTACTTGATCAATTACAAGTGAGATCACATAAGAGTGCCTGGAAATGGGAAAGAGATGAGATATGGTGAGTGAGAAGAGATTTGTTCAGTGAATTACAGTGGGTGATAATTTTGAGAGGTCCGCTCTTGTCTGTGCCATAAAGGTATACATACGCATATTTACACCTAATCAAAAGTTACGAAGGCGAACGCGGTAGCGCTAGCAATTTAGAGGATGGGGGCTGAAACTCCCTTGTCACACATTTGTAAGAGCTTGCCAGGATATGCTGAACGCATAAATAAATATCATGATCAGTGGTTAACAGAATTGAAAGGGGAGGGGTTGCCCCAGATTTGGCCAGAAGGAGGGTCTTTTGACAAAAGCGTTCTTGATATGGTATGTACATGTATTCGCCTCAAGTATAAGGGGAAAAAATGGCAGAATAGGAAGGAGATATTAGATCTCTGGAGATTGTTTGAGGAAGTACCCCCACCTAAAGCCCCAACTCCAAATATTGATTTACCCTCCACCACAGACAATCCACTAATGATCCCGCGAGAAGAAAAGGAACAGGTAAGCACAGAACAACCTGCAGAGGTGGTTATGTTGTACCCAATGTTACCTAAACCAGCCCCTGCAGCAGGATATAGCGACCCGACTTATGTGCCTCCCCCGTCGACCAGCACACCACAGAGGCCAACTGCACCCCCACCATACGAAAACACCAGAGAGCGCGCCCAGGGAGGCACACAGAGGGTGGATATAGAGAAGTTAACGAGTGACTTAGAGTCGAGGCTTACAGTGGCAAGAGATGAACTCTCAAGAATAAAAGACATATGTGAACGCACAGCATGCGCCCCTACACAATCTGGACGCACGTCTAGAGCGTCGAGCGAAACTAGACAAATTGAGGAGGGATGGAAAAAGGGGGAAATACTGTTCAGAATTGAGGAAGAACCGACAAGAATAATAGAAGTGGGGACAGCAGAAGGAAGCATTGGAGATGTATCACGAGAAAGAGGGATCAGAGAGGATTTGTTATGTGATGTCAGAGGAGGGGTGGATGAGAGTGATAGATTGAGCATGGCAATAGGAGGAGAAGGCGAGGAGCTAGATGGTGCCTGTTCACTGGAGACTATAGAAGATGAATGGATGGGACGACTAAGAAATAGAGTGGGGAAGATGGCGTCATTAGAGTCAGCAGTGACTAAGGAAAAGGAAGCTGCAACGGTAAAAGGGAAATTACAACTCCCATTACTCCACAGAGGGGGCAGGAGGCCAAACTATATACCGTGGGCTCAGATGGACAAGGCTAATTTAATGAAATTACTACCACAGCTGTCAGGAGGGGCAAGCAAGTGGATATATGCATTTGAGAAACATACCGCTGGTATACCGCTGGCAGTAGGCGATGTGAAAAGCCTACTAGTGTCCGCAGTAGGGGATCAGGCGGACAGAGTGTGGGCTAAAGCGGGTTTTCCAGCTGTAACTTTAGAGTGTGATCGCCATGATGGGGCTTCTTTTAACACCGTGCGAGCAAGGGTGTGGGACGCACTGCGGGAAACCTTCCCAGATACCCCTGATTTGCAGTCAGTAATGCAATGTACCATGAATGACGGGGAGGACGCTATGGATTACATTCTCAGGGTGCAGGAGATGTGGAGAGCGGAAACGGGTACGCCCTGGCACCAATCCACGTCTCTATTTTATTTCATCATTAAGAGAGGGCTCCCAAAGGAAGTGCAAAAGGCACTAGATAAAATAGCAGGTGTTGAGGCAAAAGGCTGGCCGGAGATCCAAAGCATAATAGTACACCATTGTAAACGGATCAAAGAAAGAGAGAGGGAAGTAGCACAGAAAAGGTTGGCGGATGAGGCAAAGTTGGTGCAATCAAAATTGGTGAAGGTCGCAGCAGCGGTAGCGGGACTCCCACTCATACGGGAGGGAGAGGAAGGAGAGGAGGGGCAAATAGCAATACAAGGAAGAATAGCAGCGAATTGGGCAGGACAAGGGCAACGACAGTGGACAGAGCAGGAGCAGAACGGAGGTCCAACGTGGCAAGAGTGGGCCCCAAGAGGAGGAAGAGGTGGGTACAGGGGTCGAAGAGGAGGACAAGGGTATGGAGGAATGGGAGGAAATGGGTGGCAGGGTCCCAGAGGTCCACAGGGGAGCTGTTGGAATTGTGGGAGATGGGGGCATTACTCAAGAGAATGTAGGAGCAGACAAAACAACGGGTTCCAAGAGATAGAACAATACGGACACCCCCATCCGGGAAGCCCCTACGGCCTCCCCATGGGACAATACCAGCAACCAGACAATGTAGTACAAAGAAGTAACGCACAACTGCATGGACATCAGTACCGAACACAAACCAGCCCACAGAATAATGACAATGTGCACTACACGCCTGGTAACACTTTCGCCACAGTAGCTAATGGGGCACCCGCCCCCGCACCTTACAGTGGAGTGTCAGTGGTTTCGGGGAACATTTTCGATCAAGGGGGGGCAATGAGACACCCCGCATAGGACAGCCCACAGAGAGCACTTGCGTGTCCAGTACTGTCTACGACCCACAATGCATCAGAGGAACCATTGATAGGTGCGCAGATAGGAGACAAGCAATTCATATTCATGGTGGATTCGGGAGCGGAGAAATCATGCATTAGAGAGGGCCGGTTCCCGTTATCTAATAGAACGTTGGAGACGCAGGGGTTCTCTGGGGCTGTAATTGAAGTTCCTTACACAGAGGTATTGGATGTGACAGTAGGGGGAAGAACGGTGAAAGCACCCTTACTGTACTATGAAAACTCTCCCATCAACTTACTGGGGAGAGATCTCTTGAGCAAACTAAACATGACAATATCATTCACAGGGAGCGGTATCGTATGTTCAACGCCAGGCATATGCCCCCTCCGTATATTAGCAGTAATACACGGCCACACAATCATGAAAGAGATCAGAGGGGTACCGAGAAATGAGGAGATGTTTGTCGACGGTATGAGAACATTGGCTCTCATAGTACCAGAACTAAAAAGGGTGGAGTGGAGGATCCCAGCAGAATTCCTTTTTCGTCCCATAGCAAGCCCTGACACTGCTCTTGGGGCAGTACTATCGTTGGATTTGCATGCAATACATGTATCAGTAAACAGGATATGTGTGATTGGTATTGACATGGAAGGGTGTGAGTGGCGGACAGTATTGTGTACAAATGCAAATATCCCGCTGAGAGAGCTCTCGGACGAGGAGCTATTTTCTGACACTGAGGGAGATGGTGAAGTAGTGATGGAACTGGCAATGCCCTGCGACATTGTAGTTACAGCCAGACAAACTAAGGTTGAACTAATGGCGGTAGTAGGAGCACCGCACACATTTTTTAATGAAGACATGAGTTCAGTACCCACTAACTTATGGACTAATGGCCCCCACGATGTAGGGTTGCTGCATGAAGTTCAGCCTGTGGTGATAAAAGTAAAACAGGGAGCAATACTACCCCGGGTGAAACAATATCCACTGTCGCGAGAAGCAGAAGAAGGGATCAGAGAGACAATAGAAGCACTGCTAGCACAGGGTATAATCGTGCCCTCAAACTCCCCATGCAACACATGCATTTACCCAATCAAAAAAGCGAAGGGGGGTTCATGGAGGATGATACAAGATTTACGCCCACTGAACGATGTGGTAATAAAGGAGTTCCCTCTAGTGCCGAACCCGGCGACAATACTGTGCAATATTCCAAAAGTAGCGTCACACTTCACAGTAATTGACTTAAAAAATGCATTCTTTTCGATTCCCTTAGCAGAAGAAAGCAGGTATTTGACAGCATTTACATTGGGAGGAAGGAGGTTCGAACACTGCAGACTACCACAAGGATATTGCGAGAGCCCAAGCATATTTAACAGGGTACTACATGAAGATCTGGGGAATTTGTCTGTAGAAAGCACAGTGATTCAGTACGTTGATGATTTATTGGTTTGTGCACAGGCTGAGGAAGAGTGCAGAAAGGACTCAATAACACTCTTGACATTATTGGCCAACAAAGGGTACAAGGTGGACAAAGGGAAATTGCAATACTGTCTGACAGAGGTCCTATACTTGGGTCAGTTGATATCAAAGGATGGCAAGCGAATTATACCCGACAGGGCACAAGCGATTAGAACAATTGGAGAGCCCAAAACAGTAAAAGAAATGCAGAAATTTCTGGGTATGTGTAACTATTGCCGAGCATGGATATTGGACTATGCAGCGTACACAAGGCCCTTGTTACAGGCACTGAAGGAAGCACAACAAGAACACAAACACATAGAATGGACAGAGGAAATGAACACAGCATTTAACTCACTAAAAGAGCTAATATCAAGCGCTCCAGTACTAGCAAATCCAGATTATGGGCGCGAATTTTTCTTATTTTCACACTGCAAAGGAACACTGATGACAGCAGTACTGACACAGAAAACATCTTTAGGGCACAAACCACTTGCTTACTATAGCGGCACCCTAGACGCAGTAATGCAAGGTCATTTCGCGTGCGAGCAATCCCTAGCTGCAGCAGCGTTCGCGATTGAAAAAAGTGCCACGATAGTGATGGGCTGCCCGGTGACACTGTTTGTGGAACACTCACTTTTTGCAATATTAGAGCGAACAAAGAGCACATTGACAACACAACGCGCCACAGCATATGAGATAATACTGTCCAGCGCTAACATCCATATAGTAAGATGTAAAACAGTGAACCCAGCAACATTCATCACAGAGGCATGCACCGTAGAGGACATGCAAAACCATAACTGCGCCACGTACACAGGTGACGAAAGTAAGGATCCAGTGATTTTTGAAAATGCCCTGACCGAGGGTGAGGTGTATTTTGTGGACGGGTCAGCATCAATAGACATGGAGACAGGAGAAAAGCATGTGGGTATGGCAGTGGTACGATTAGAGGAAGATGAATATGAGGTACTAGTACAACACCGCCTCCCATCACACTATTCAGCGCAAGCAGCAGAACTAATAGCGCTAATAGAAGCATTGCATGCCGCCAAGGGGTGCGCAGTGACCATATATACAGATTCAGCATACATGACAACAACAGTTCACGGTGGGTTGGCCCGGTGGGGGCGGAGAGGGTTCCGACGAGCAGACGGAACGCCAGTCCAGCATGCAGAGTTATTGAAAGAACTGATTGAGGCCCTGCAAGACCCCACGGCAGTGGCCATCGTAAAATGTCAAGCTCATACCACCAATATAGATTTTGTATCTTTGGGGAACGCAGCAGCAGACGCCGCTGCCAAAGCAGCTTCATATCTACAAAAAGGTGAAATAGGAGAGTACATGTTGCACCACACAGAAAGCCAAGAGGTCCCCACAGGATACAACATGATGTCCACACAGGAGATAATAGAGCTGCAAGAGGGAGCTAGTGCAGAGGAAAAATTGCTGTGGACTAAGAGAGGATGCAGCAAATCACCGACTGATTTATTGTGGCGACAAGAGAGTTCAGGAAAAGTGGTAATGCCAATTACGCTGTTAGAAATAGCATTTCAACAACTACACTTTCCCGCACACAACACGAAGAAACACATAATGGCAGAGATACAAGAAGATTGGTTTGCACCTTGCCTCCAGGAACACGTCACAAGGTTAGCTTTAGAATGCACGACATGTCAAATTTACAACTCAGGTATGACTTTGCGCACACTAAGGGGTACGATACCAAAACCAAGTGGCCCATTCAGAGAGCTCCACATTGATTATGTAGACATGGGAGAAAGGTGTAACGGGGCGCGATACATGATTGTGGTTGTATGTCCCTTTTCGAGGTGGGTGGAGGCAGGCCCATGTGCCCGCCCTGACGCGAAGGGCGCCGCGAAGTTCCTAGTGCGGGAAGTATTTCCGCGCTGGGGAATTTGCGACGTTATTCGCCCAGATAACGGGACACATTTTGTTAATGAATTATTTAAAGAAGTGACTACATTATTGGGAATAAAGCACAAATTATGTTCGATTTATCATCCTCAAAGTAATGGCGTTGTGGAAAAGATAAATGGCCTGTTAAAAAGCAGATTATCAAAACTTTGCTTTTCCCTTAAAAAGACTTGGATGTACTGCCTGCCTTTGGCCTTGTTTGAACTACGAAACCAGCCAAGTAAGGATCACCATTTGTCCCCGCACGAGATCGTCACGGGAAGAAGAATGCATACAGCGCATTCGCCTCTCCGTGAGCGTTCTGATGCACACAGAAGCGCAGCTATATTGGGGGAGGAGTTCACAGAATATCTGCGAAAACTGACACGGGCAGCGCGCGTAATTGCAAAGCAACTAGCCCCCCCCTCGACAAGAGAGGAGGGGAACGCAACTGAACCAGACAGGTTGCCTGAAAAACCACTACAACTAATGCCTGGTGACCTTATATATGTCAGAAGTTTTGTGCGGAGGTGGAATGCACCACGTTTCCATGGCCCCTATGAGGTAGTGTTTTGCACACCTACAGCAGTAAAGGTGAAGGGCCTGCGATATTGGGTGCATTTGACAGACGTACGTAAAGCTTACAGCGCTGCGGAAAGTGAGGCGCAGGACGAGGCACAGGCAACAGCGGACGATGAAGTTGTGCGGAATGAATGATTGGAATTTTGTGTGCTTTATGAGATGAACAGTGAGCACAATTAGCGCGCAACAAATGTCCTGGACTAAAACATGTACATATGTATATGTAAATTTTCTTTTTATTACAATTTTTGAAAGTTTTGCGTGGGGTTCTTTTTTTTCCCCTCCTGTGCTCTTTAAGATGTTTTTATTATTGTTGTTTTTAAAAATGTCATGTTTCTTATTATTTATATATATATAGTAAGGTACGAATAATGATGATTGAAAGGCTACCTTGTCTGTCAACACACCCCCTCCCTCACCCAACCCTATATTTTATCACCGAAACGTTACAACGTGGAAATGCTTACATGTTTGTATTTAATGAACTCTTGTGTCTCAAACAGGATTTATCATGGCATCGAATGGGCAGCCTGCAACTAATAGATATGTTAGATTTAGAGAAATGTTAGTGGCTAGATTAACGTATTCATTTGAATGTGGTTTATCAATGTGTGCTATCGTGTTCTTCATCTCAATGTTTTGTCTGGTAGTACACTGGATTATAGCGTTCATCTCTACCGAGATGAACGAGGGGGGAGGGGGGAACAACACCACCCTTGCCCCTGGAACGAAAACAATTCCGACTGTAGGTATCAAAGAAGGTGATTTCTTGATCTGGGATGGATCACACTTTGTGTGGGG
This sequence comes from Ambystoma mexicanum, assembly GCF_040938575.1. Classification (NCBI taxonomy): domain Eukaryota; kingdom Metazoa; phylum Chordata; class Amphibia; order Caudata; family Ambystomatidae; genus Ambystoma; species Ambystoma mexicanum. Next base: position 1,609,121,463 of record NC_090932.1, read on the forward strand.
ATACTATACTACACCACCCACTGCTGTCCTCTCACAATCGAGAACCAAAAATGTAAATAATGACACAATGTCCCAACCTGGAACATACAACAACCACACGATCCCTCCCGCCCCAATTTCAAACAACGATCTCTTGTTTATTAAGGAGGATGGAAAAGTGATTATGATGACAGAACACAAGTCCCTACATGAAGAATTAGAAAAGGGGGGTGGGGAGGAGGAAGGGGGGCCTGGTTCTTCACCTACTATAACGAGAAGGTACAGAAGAAGGGAGAAAAGCAGGCGGAGAAGAGAGATTGGTGGGAAAGGGTATGATGAGTATTATGGACTAGGGCTAGACAAAATGGAAGACCCACGACACCCACACCAAGCAAATAAATGGTATGCAGATATGAGCACAACAGCCAAACAAACAACAAATGAGAGCTGTTATGTCTGCTCACTTATCCCCCATGCATCAGGCACACCTAAAGTATTGTTGCCACGAGAATTGCCCATTGTGGATGCCCAATGTCTCCTTCATCTCACGCTGTGTAGAATAAAGAACACTTTCCAAGCACACGATGTCTCTTTCAGAATGCTACAGAACAACAAAACGTGCTATTCGCAAGCGTCTGGAGTGATCTGTCTTAAAGAACCTTTCTTTGCAATACAAGGGACACTGTTTTCCGAAAACAAATGGAAAGACGAAGAAGTGCTGTGCAAGGCAGAAGCACTGAAAGGTGTCCAACCGGACAAGTTGCGGTGGATGGAAAGGACGTGCTTGCCAACATGGAAAGAACACATCCCTAAACTAACATGGGTAACAGCGATGGAGAAACCCTTCAAGCTACAAAGTGAAATACAAAACGAACTATGTTTCAAGGGAGAAGGAAAAATGGCAATGGGAACGAACAAGAACTGTAACAAAACTCTCACCATCCCAGATATGAAAAAAGGGACAGCAGCACTAATGGACACCTACTGGGTATGCGGAAACAAGGCGTACCTGCATCTTCCCCAATCATGGAGTGGTAGCTGCTCAATGGCCACTTTGCACTCAACACTAATGGTGATTCCAGAAAGCCATATTGACAGAAGTAACATGATGAAAGAAGGCTTGAACCAGAATGCAGCTTCTCCAACTACACAAGCGCACCTTTATGTCCTGTCCTCCGGAGGGAAGGGAGAAGAGCTCTCAAGGAACAAGCGAGCCTCGAACTACATATCACAAGCATCATCTGATTTATTGGCACAGATCCCAGACAGGTATCGCCTGTTCAGCTCCGTGGAAACATTCTTTGCTTCGCTAGTATCAAGTGTCCAAGCAAGAGCAAATGCAAAATGGCTCCAGATCACACGGTGGGAACTGATCCAGTTGGCCAATGACACTGAAGAAGGGTTTAACATAATAAAGGTGGAACTACGAGCTCTGCGATTAATGACCATGCAGAACAGGTATGTTCTAGACCTGTTAACAGCAATCGATGGAGGTGTTTGCCGAAAAATAGGAAGTGCGTGCTGCACGTTCGTACCTTCCGAAGATGCAGAAAATGGGTCCCTGTCCCACGTTATTGAAGCAGTACATAACCTGGGCGAGAAGATGAAAATGGAAGGTGGAGCTGAGGATAGCTCGTGGTTCGACAATATCTTCTCTTGGGTTCCCTCATGGCTTGGAGTGACAATGAAGTTCCTGATACCAATAGTGGTGATCGTCCTTGTGATGTTCTGCCTATGCCAGGTGGGCCTCCGATGTTGTGCTAATGCAGTTCCTAACGGTGCAATGATGATGGTGACAATGGGCAACTCCGGTGGTACAATTAAAGCAACACAAGAAGTACATGTGCAGACAGGAGCAGACAACACCCCCAGGTACCAGTTAGTGCCTATGTGCCGTGATAAGTACATAGTAGATAAACTATGGCACACCACTATCAAAGAACCACGAGACGTAGAACTGGAATGGTATGAGGAGGTCTGGGTAGATCTGGAAGAAACTGGCGATTGTATATATTTAACATGTACACCAGACGAGTATGCTAGGAGAGGTGAGAGTTTAAGGGGGGTGTGCAGAGCATGGATGCCTATAAAAGGAACCCCTGCATGGGATGGTGCAGTGTTAGAGGAACAAGAATGTAGAAGATTGGAAGAGCTAAAGAAATTCGTTACTTTAAGTAACGAAAGGGGGGAAATGTAGGGGAGGACTGGCCGCGAGGCCCTCCTCACCTACAGCTTTCTCCCCAGGTGAGGACCATGACTCGGTGGGCGCCCCCTCATGCCACCCGGGCCCAGGTGGAGGAGGATTCACCCGCCGACGACATTGCCCACACGTATCCTTTTGCTTGCATTTAGTTAGGCCTAGACGCCATCTTGTCTAGCAAACATGGCGTGAGTTCAGCACACTATAAAGAGGCCCCCACCTTTGGAGGGCCTTTCATGCATCTCTGCCGCCTCAGCAGCCCTGGCAGATCCGCTGCGAGCGCGTTCCCATGAGAAAGTCGGAGATGAACTAAACCCGAGACGCCAACACGGCAACATTATAGTAGTAACAATGTGATATTGCACCCCGTATGACCCGGACCGCAAGGCCGGGGTAGCGAGGAAAAAAGCTGAAGCATCACTATCTGAAGAAGGTAGAAAACAATTCAAGTATTGGTATTAATGAACTACCTCTGTTTAAAATGTGAATAAGCCATAAAAATGTAACGTTATATGATATCCCTCCAGGTCTGGACTAGTGCTGCTATAACCACGGAGAAAGATGTTGACCAAACGTATAACCTCTATCTGTAAAAGTGTTTTTTCCATAGTATGTAGAAACTGGAACTCATATATGTTTTCTGAATCACCCAAAGCGGCGAGCATCAATCTCTGTAGGCCATAACCTAGATATCCCTCGTATAACGTCTAATGTACATACAATACGCACACAATGTAGTGAACGTAATGTTAGGTAATGAAAAGGTACTGGAACCGACTGTCTTAAAGAAATGTGTAACGAAATTGAAATATATATGTGTGTCTAAATAACGTCACAATAAGGCAGAACAGTATAAAACTTCTGCATTCACTGATCAGTAACGCACGAGGAAAATACCTTTGTGGATATGCAAGGCCATTCCCTCTCCCACCCTACCAAGCCTGCCAGATAAAAAAGCTAAGACTTGTGCCGCGCTCCCTCACCTCCCCCAACCAAGCTGGCGTTACTTCAGAGAGTCAGAGGCCCCGGCGCCGCAACCAAGGCCACAGCCCACCACCTGTGTTATTTACAGCACGGTAATAAACCCACGGATGAACCCACTGATCTACCAGCACCCTTTCATAAATCCCACGAACCCCCCAAGAATCCTGACCCCGTGTAAGGACGACCCCCATCATTGAGACAAGACACAGAGACCCATCTATATAATAACTTCTAACGCAGCAGACAGACATGTATCATTCGGCCCAGGCCCCAGAGCCCCGTCCTGCGACCTAAAATACCGGTCAATAGGACACAGGTAAATCTCACCCCAACCGATAACCACCAGACCTCTCACGAGGTGCATTCCTCATGTGTTGCGTTTATTTTATAAGATAAGCTACAGAGCGATTTATTAGTGAACGTAAATGTCATTTTCTGAATAACCGCAAGGTGCATGGCCTAGGGCAAATGAGACAGGGAAGGTATTCGTCATTGTCACAGGCTGCCCCAGCATACCAACACCGCACGGATGACCTCAAGCCGGCCTGCCAGGCCCAACCCAACCCACGAGGCTGACCAGTGACGTCGTCTTGCCAAGACCAACCACGCTGCAGCAACACCTATAGTTAGTCGACGACACCCAATCCCAATTAACTTGTGCCCCCTATAGTGTTTAGGTGCTGATGACGTTTTTTGTATTAGAAATACGCCTGTCTTTGCTATTGTCAGACAGAGCGCTCTCGGAGGTTGCAGAGTTCTTTGCATGCCTTATTCTTGGATAAACTCCCATTTACGCTCACCCGCACTCTGTCTTGGCCTTATTCCCACTAAGGGAGAGTCCTTTATTGTCTCTCATTGCGGGGAGGATCGTGCTGAATTGGGGGCGCTTCCTTTCAGGTCTCATATGTTTTTCTATGTGTGTTACACCGCACCCTACGTGCCGTAACACGGGGGCGTCCTAGCGGATCCCCCACCATAGACTCCATACCCGGGGACTGACTACTGTCTCCCCGGGCATGTAAAGTCACCATTGGCTTTACTAGACCTAAATTTACTAACAGAACTAGTACACACCATCTTATTGTGGACGTACTAGTAGGGGTAATTTGATTACTCCTGGATCTGTTATTCGAGGGGGCACTGTCCCGTCCCCCCTCGTCGAGTTTTGGCTGGTGGCAGTGGAAACTACTTGTTATGTACGACCCCGAACATAACCCTATGGGATTCGTCCCATTGTTGGAGATTGATACTTTTTCCCGTTAATCTCTAACGTACCACCGGTCTACTTATCCTAAATAAGTTTATCGGATGGTATTTTCTGCCAGAACTCGGTTTTTAAAATGGCGTCTGTGTTCGTCTCTGTGACTCCTAAACCAAAGGTTGAGCCCTTTGTTCCACTTTTGGCGGGCCTCTGGACAGAGACCCTCCAAAGTGGTGCCATTCTGTCTGGGTTACCACAGGGGTGTCGGAGGGGGTTTAGGCACCCTGGACCGAGTTTCCTTGCCAACTTCGGTCGCACTCTGGAGTGATTGGCCCAAGTGGTGAGCGTTCCCGCTCACCACTTAGCATGTGTTGATTGACAGCTAGGCTGAATGAATGGGGGTTTTCTGCATAAAAGCAGGGCTTTTGGGACTGGATCTTCAGAAGTCGCCACAGGACCTAAGAATCCGACAAGGGTAATGCTGAGCCGACCTGCACGACGACACCTCCGGTGGAGCCCTGCGGAACCGACTCACCACTTCCCGACGACAGAGGAGATCTCCCTGCCGGAGAGTCTCTTCCCCTGACTGGTGGGAACAACCAGTCCCCTTTGCTTTTTATTCGCCTCAGGACGCAGTGGTCGAATTGCCCGTGCAGCGCACCTCGGCAACCGGATAGCCACTACCCCTGCACCGCGACCAAAAGGTGGTGCCTTGTGACGGAGCACTCCGCGGCTGGTCTCTTCCCTGGTGGTGCACCGGACTTCACTTTCTTCGACGACGAAAAACTCTCTACTCTTGGCAAAGACCCGACGTGCATCCACCACCAGGAACAACTACCCCCGCCGGAGCTGCCCTCCACAACAAGGTACCGTGTCCGCCTGGCTTCCCTTTTTGATCGGTTCAGTGAGGTGTCTTAATCCTCTCCGTCCCGTTGGGTCGCCTCCAAGCTTTTCTCGTTCTTTGTTCTGAACTGGTTCAATCTGCCGATAACAATTTGTTATAAAGACTGGAATGCATCTCCACTAGAGACTTTTTGGGACATCGCGCCTTGCCTCTCTCCGAGTGGGCCTGGCCTCTAAACTTTATGATCTATTGTGATTCTTGCCTTCCTGCCTTGCACTTCATCCGCGTGGGATTGAACTGTGTTGATTTCATAACCTGCCTATCTTTTTCTCTCCCGTCCTAACTAATATTCGAGTATCATCTGGGTTGAGGTATACACCTCTGTCTGAAAATAAGTGGTACCGGTAGAACCTAGAGTTGTCGATATATTGATAGGGGGATTGATCGTTTTCTACTTCGTAGAGTAATTGTGTTTGATTTGTTTGCCGTGATTTGCCTTAGTGCTTTCCATAGATGTTTCATTATAAATAAATACCGTAATATCTTTACACTAAGCCTCGTTGCGTGTTTGCTTGTCTTGCTGTGAAGAATTGCCCTATTTTGTATACTCCACATACTGCTCAACTCTTCTTGAGGGAAGTCTGACTGCTCAGCCACAGCTACCAAGTGAATCTGTGTGGTACAGACTGCTACCAAGTGGGTTCACCGCCAAACACCTGTAGTCCTAAATCTTTTGCAGTGGTCCCAGAGGGAACTGCACAGGTTTCCGCCTAACACTGGTGTACAGCGGTGGGATTTGTATCGAGTATACAGTTTAGAGTGCTTTTCGACACTGTAGGATAACTAACCACAAAACTTTGCACAAAAAGCAACTTTCAAAAAACACGTCTACGATGGAAACTTACAGTCAAGAGTCTTTGTCAGGTGAAAATACTGAGAGTCTGCGAGCTCTCTGTAGGCAAGAGAATCTTCCTGTAAGAGGCAAGAAGTTAGAACTAATCGAGAGATTGCTGGCGAACCAAAGTCTGGGTACTGGTTCAGAGGAACCAATCTCTCCAGCGACAGTAGATAACAGTAATGGTGTTGATCTGAATCGTAATTCTGATGATAGCGATGAAGAGGCTGACGAGGACGGAGAGGCTAACGAAACTGTCTCCCCTGCTCCTCTACCTGCCTTACCAGCTGTGCCTACGGGGCCCATACCAGGTCCCACAAGTAACCCTGCTTATTTTCAACTAGAAAAAATGAAGCTCGAATTAGAATATAAACGGTTCTTGGCTCAATCTGAACGAAACCAAGAGCTCGAGTTCAGACGGATGAATGCCCAGGCTGAGCAGAAGCAAGCTGAGTTAAGACTCAGAGAAATAGAACTTAATCACGAGTTAGAGATGAAAAAGTTGTCTATGGAAAATGCTTCTCTCTCCTCTGTTCCTCTAGGAGCTCTAGTCCCAAAAGACCCCGGATGCCGAAGGAATTAGTGGGTATGTATGAACCGAGATTGGATGTGTTGGATTGGTTGAAACTGTTTGAATACAATCATGGGCTCCAGGACATCACCGGGAATGCTTTACTTCCCTGGTTGTTCTCTAGGCTCCCTCCTATTGCGACTGATGTGGTAATGGAGTTGGGGGAGGCGGATAAGACGGATTACGAAAGTGTGAAACTAGCTTTAATAGCTAGATTCGGGAAGACCCCTTCCCAGTATCTTAGGAGATTTAGAACCCTCAAAAAGCATGATGGTACCCCTTGGGCTACCTGGGTGAGTGAAGGGTTGAAAAACTTAGAGGGATGGATTAAGGGTTACAAAGTGAACACTTATGAGGGTATGAGGAATCTTTTTATGTTGGAGTCTATTTATGATGCCTGTTCTCCTGAGCTCAGACAGCACTTGGCTGATTCGAAGGAATTGGAATCCCGGGCACTAGCTAAGGCTGCTGACTTGTGGGTTGCCAACAGGGCTACTCACAAGGATTCTGGGGCAACTCAGAAAAAGGATGAGGGAAAACAGCCTAAAAAAGACTCAAAAGAGAATTCTAATAACTCACATTCCAAAGAGGGCCCCAAACAAAACCAGAAGGGTAAGCCACAAGGAAAACCACAGCAGAATAGTGTGTCTTCTGGTGCCAAACCGGAAGGAGGTCAGAACAAGCCGCCATTCCAGAAAGCATTCGGTAAATGCTTTGTTTGTGGCTCGACTGATCACGTGAAAGGAGATCCCAGATGTAAGGGTAAACCTTCAGGGGTCCAGCTTGTCTCCTTAGCCTTCGCTCCAGAGGAGGAAGTCCAAATGGCAAGTGGAAACTTTCCACTGCTAGCTGACGAACCCATTGGAGTCTCAGCCAGCGTTTCTTTAGTATCTCTGGGGTTGTGGGAACAACAGAATTTAGATGTCTATAATTCTATCCCCGATAATACTAAAGAGTATTATAAGGACAGTGTCCAGGTGAATGGTCAGGAGACTCCTGCCATTAAGGACACTGGGGCCAGCATAACTGTGGTGGATAAATTGTTTTTTCAGGCCGAGGATGTTGCTAAGGCATCCAAACGCCTCACCAAGTTAGCTGGAGGGCCTGTGCAGATGCTTCCCCAATTACCAGTTCTCATCCAGTGTAACGACATGACTGTGAAGATACCTGTCAGCATACAGAGTGAGGTACCAGGACGCGTACTGTTGGGTAACGATTTGAAAACTCTCGGAGTTGTATCGCATACTCCCAGACCTCCTAGTAAACGGTTACAGGAGCTAACCAGACCTGCAAGAGAGAGGACCATGCGCGGTACTCTCGGGGAGATGATGAAGAAAGAAATCACTCCTGCTCCACTCGAATTGTCGGCCGCTGTCTCCAAAACATCAGAAGCAAAAGGGAAACCTAAGGCTTCTATCCCGAAACCAGCAGCCAGCATTCCAGTGCAGCAAACACGGACTTCCCCCCGGTTGTCCAAAGTTACACCCGTAACTCCACCCCCAGCTGAGGCTGAGAGGGAGGTACAACCCTGGGTGGTAGAATTAGACTCTGAGGAAGAGCTAATGGAGGGCCAGGAACTCATTGGAGATCTGGATCCTGTTGACCATCCTGAGCTGCAGTCATTACTGGCAGAAGGTGGACCCAGCAGGGCAGACTTCAGGAAGGGACAGAGAGAATGTCCAACTCTGGAAGGTCTTCGCCACCAGGCAGAAGCTCAGGCTGAAGGGCAAGAGCCTGGGAAATACAGGTTGCACTGGGAAGATGGCCTCTTCTACAGTGAACCGACCGAGTCTGCACCTGGAGACTACAAACGACTGGTAGTACCCCAAGAGAACAGACCACAGTTCTTGCAGTTAGCCCACGAGATTCCTTTGGCTGGTCACTTGAGTTTCAAGAAGACTGAGGAAAGGCTCTCTCTCTACTTCTATTGGCCGAAGATGGGGGCCGAAGTAGAAAAACACTGCAGGAGCTGCCACACCTGCCAGATCTCTGGTAAGGTTGGCTCCAAGAATGTAGCACCTTTAGTGCCTCTCCTAGTTGTGGGAGTCCCATTTGAGAGAGTAGGGATTGACATTGTTGGTCCCCTTGATCCTCCAACCTCCTCAGGCAACAGGTTTATCCTTGTTGTAGTAGACCATGCTACTAGGTATCCTGAGGCAATTCCTATGAGGACTGTTACAGCTCCGGCTGTGGCTAAGGCCCTCCTTAGTATTTTTACTAGGGTCGGGTTTCCTAAGGAAGTAATCTCTGACAGGGGGTCAAACTTTATGTCCCACTACATGAAAGCCATGTGGAAAACCTGTGGAGTTACTTACAAGTTCTCAACAGCCTACCACCCACAAACCAATGGGTTAGTAGAACGGTTCAACCAAACCATGAAGAACATGATAGGTGCTTTAGAAGAACCCCATAAGCGTAAGTGGGACCTTCTACTGCCATGCCTTCTCTTTGCTTATAGAGAAGTCCCTCAGGAGGGATAGGTTACTCTCCCTTCGAACTACTCTATGGTCATCCCGTCAGAGGTCCATTGGCCCTGATTAAGGAGGGGTTGGAGAGTGCTCCTTCCCCCAAGCCAGTCAGAGTGACTGACTACGTGATAGGTCTCCGGAGGAGAATGTCACACATGATGACGGAAGCAAGCGATAACTTGAAAGCTGGACAAGCATTGGTCAAGCACTGGCACGATCAAAAGGCTAACATGGTTGAGTTCGCTCAAGACCAGCTCGTTCTCATTATGATCCCAACAAGGCAGAGGGCCTTGCAAGATAAGTGGATGGGACCCTTCCGAGTAGTGGGTAAACTCGGAGAGGTTAACTATCTGGTGGACTTGGGCAATCCCAAGGAGGCTCCGACAGTCTTTCACACCAACCGACTTAAAGCGTATGTCTCGCGACCTGATGTAGGAGTGTTGCTTCTAGCGTCATCCGAGGAAGAAGAAGAGAGTGAAGCTCTTCCGGATCTCCTCAGAGGCTTACCTTTAGATGAAAAAATTGAAGGAGTAAATCTCTCCTCCAATCTGACACCCGAGCAACAAGAAGAGTGCAAATCTATGTTGAATCAGTTTGCCTCTCTGTTCTCGCTTTCACCAGGCTTGACCCCTTGGGGCCTGCACGACATACTCACTGGTGACTGTCTGCCAGTCAAAAGCAGAGGATACCGCATGTCAGAAAACGTACGAACCCACATCAAAGGTGAGGTCAGCAAGATGCTTGATCTCGGGGTAATAGAGCCCTCTACTAGTCCATGGTCTAGCCCAGTTTTGTTGGTACTAAAGGCCGGATCTAAAGAACTTAGATTCTGCGTGGATTATAGAGCTCTTAATGCAGTCACCAAGGCTGATGCCCACCCTTTGCCAAGAACAGATGAGTTGGTGGATAAACTTGGCGCCGCCAAATTCCTCAGCACATTTGACTTGACGTCAGGCTATTGGCAAATAGCTCTGACGGACCATGCCAAGGAGAAAACTGCATTTTCTACCCCCGTTGGCTTATACCAGTTTAAGGTAATGCCTTTCGGATTGAAGAATGCACCTGCTACGTTTCAACGGATGGTAAACCAGGTTCTGAATGGGATGGAGGACTTCTGCATGGCATACTTGGATGACATCGCAGTGTTCAACAATTCCTGGGAAGAACATGTAACCCACCTGAGAGATGTTTTGCAGGCTCTTGGACGAGCCAATCTGACCATAAAGGCGAGCAAATGCCAAATTGGACAGAGTAAGGTAGTCTATCTTGGGCATGAGGTAGGCGGTGGAGAAATAAGGCCTTTGCTCAGTAAGATTGAAGCTGTGCAAAATTAGACGACACCGACTACTCAAACCCAGGTGAGAGCCTTCCTAGGCCTCACTGGGTATTACAGGAATTTCATAGAGAACTATGGGACCATAGCTTCTCCACTGAATGTCATCTCCTCGCCCAAATTTCCTAAGAAGGTTAGATGGAACGAGGAATGCAATCAGGCTTTTGAAAACCTGAAAAAGGCTCTTTGCCAAGCCCCAGTACTCAGAGCTCCTGATTACCGCCAACACTTCATTGTGCAGACAGATGCTTTGAATGTAGGAATAGGTGCCGTACTCAGTCAACTGGATGGGAAAGGTAGGGAGCACCCTGTTTGCTTCATCAGCCGCAAGCTGAAGGATCCTGAAACAAGGGGGACAACAATCGAAAGAGAGTGCTTTGCTATCGTGTGGGCTCTGAAGAAGTTTAGGCCGTACTTGTATGGTTATACTTTCGTCATTCAGACTGACCACCAACCCTTGAGATTAATGCAAATGAAAGGGGAAAACCCAAAACTATTGAGATGGTCGATCTGCCTGCAAGGGTTTGATTTCACCATTGAGCACAGGTCAGGATGTCACCACCAAAATGCTGATGGTCTCTCTAGGATGTATGTCATCGACTAGAGGTATGAGATTCATCCAGGAGTGGATTAAATCCTCCTGTCCCTTAGTCTGGGGGGGCGAGTGTTAGGGAGAATTCTCTGTTTAGGCTGAATTTCCTAACGTAGTGAGTCCCCCAGCAGCTTTGCTGGATTTCGGGAGTTTGTTTTTTCCATCCTGCCAAGAGTGAGACTCTTTTCCTCCCACTCTTGGACATGAATGTGTGTAATTCCTTTGAATGTCAATGTGTTCTATGGGCTATGGGGTCTTTTACTCCATAGGGTCTCATATGTTTTTCTATGTGTGTTACACCGCACCCTATGTGCCGTAACACGGGGGCGTCCTAGCGGATCCCCCACCATAGACTCCATACCCGGGGACTGACTACTGTCTCCCCGGGCATGTAAAGTCACCATTGGCTTTACTAGACCTAAATTTACTAACAGAACTAGTACACACCATCTTATTGTGGACGTACTAGTAGGGGTAATTCGATTACTCCTGGATCTGTTATTCGAGGGGCACTGTCCCGTCCCCCCTCGTCGAGTTTTGGCTGGTGGCAGTGGAAACTACTTGTTATGTTCGACCCCGAACATAACCCTATGGGGTTCGTCCCATTGTTGGAGAGTGATACTTTTTCCCGTTAATCTCTAATGTACCACCAGTCTACTTATCCTAAATAAGTTTATCGGATGGTATTTTCTGCCAGAACTTGATTTTTAAAATGGCGTCTGTGTTCGTCTCTGTGACTCCTAAACCAAAGGTTGAGCCCTTTGTTCCACTTTTGGCGGGCCTCTGGACAGAGACCCTCCAAAGTGGTGCCATTCTGTCTGGGTTACCATAGGGGTCCGGGAGGGGGTTTAGGCACCCTGAACCGAGTTGCCTTGCCAACTCCGGTCGCACTCTGGAGTGATTGGCCCAAGTGGTGAGCGTTCCCGCTCACCACTTAGCATGTGTTGATTGACAGCTAGGCTGAATGAATGGGGGTTTTCTGCATAAAAGCAGGGCTTTTGGGACTGGATCTTCAGAAGTCGCCAAAGGACCTAAGAATCCGACGAGGGTAACGCTGAGCCGACCTGCACGACGACACCTCCGGTGGAGCCCTGCGGAACCGACTCACCACTTCCCGACGACAGAGGAGATCTCCCTGCCGGAGAGTCTCTTCCCCTGACTGGTGGGAACAACCAGTCCCCTTTGATTTTTATTCGCCTCAGGACGCAGTGGTCGAATTTCCCGTGCAGCGCACCTCGGAAACCGGATAGCCACTACCCCTGCACCGCGACCAAAAGGTGGTGCCTTGTGACGGAGCACTCCGCGGCTGGTCTCTTCCCTGGTGGTGCACCGGACTTCACTTTCTTCGACGACGAGAACCTCTCTACTCTTGGCAAAGACCCGACGTGCATCCACCACCAGGAACAACTACCCCCACCGGAGCTGCCCTCCACAACAAGGTACCGTGTCCGCCTGGCTTCCCTTTTCGATCGGTTCGAGTGAGGTGTCTTAATCCTCTCCGTCCCGTTGGGTCGCCTCCAAGCTTTTCTCGTTCTTTGTTCTGAACTGGTTCAATCTGCCGATAACAATTTGTTATAAAGACTGGAATGCATCTCCACTAGAGACTTTTTGGGACATCGCGCCTTGCCTCTCTCCGAGTGGGCCTGGCCTCTAAACTTTATGATCTATTGTGATTCTTGCCTTCCTGCCTTGCACTTTATCCGCGTGGGATTGAACTGTGTTGATTTCATAACCTGCCTATCTTTTTCTCTCCCGTCCTAACTAATATTCGAGTGTCATCTGGGTTGAGGTATACACCTCTGTCTGAAAATAAGTGGTACCGGTAGAACCTAGAGTTGTCGATATATTGCTAGGGGGATTGATCGTTTTCTACTTCGTAGAGTAATTGTGTTTGATTTGTTTGCCGTGATTTGCCTTAGTGTTTTCCATAGATGTTTCATTATAAATAAATACCGTAATATCTTTACACTAAGCCTCGTTGCATGTTTGCTTGTCTTGCTGTGAAGAATTGCCCTATTTTGTATACTCCACATACTGCTCAACTCTTCTTGAGGGAAGTCTGACTGCTCAGCCACAGCTACCAAGTGAATCTGTGTGGTACAGACTGCTACCAAGTGGGTTCACCGCCAAACACCTGTAGTCCTAAATCTTTTGCAGTGGTCCCAGAGGGAACTGCACAGGTTTCCGCCTAACAGCGCCTGGCGCAGACAATCGCACGCGGACACTCTGCGCCAGCCGCTTGCGACACTTTTCTGCGAAATTCTATGAATTACCCTGTAAATCTCTACAAGTATTTAAGTTCTATTTTTAAGGGAAGCTGAGCTTGACTAAGGTTTGAAGTTACAGGCCACTCTAGTTTCCAGGACAACCCAGGAATGTAGTTTCACATTTGAAGAAATCACAAGCAGAGAGAAACGACCCCAATGGCAAGCAACCGACTCAGCCAACATTACCTTTTAACTCCCATTTTCACTTTAAAATGAACCCTTGAAAGGCACACTGTACAAATGTCACCACAAAATTGTTCCCTGCATACAATGATTATATGACGGCATCATAATTACACTTTTAGGGACTTTGATATCATTCTGGCTTTGTAAAGTGTCACTTGGAGGCAAAATGGAAATGTCATTTTGATTGATTTCAGCCGTGAAAGGCCTTCATTTTACTGGAGTGGTTTAAACCCAGTTCAGCAACCCTGTGTGACAGAAACCAAGTTCATATTTTGAAAGTCTTGCAGAAACTTTTGGTGAGAATTACTTTAGTTTAAAGGGAAAAAACGAATATTCATGCATTTGTTTCTTTCACAGTAAAAATGCTTCATTTTGCTGCGAAGGCTTGTAACACAATCTCGACATTTTCTTTTAACATTCTGGGCACTGCCGTTTCTGAGAATGTTACTTCAGCTCTCCAATAATTTGGCAAACCTTTTCACTCCTTTCTACATTTGATTTCCTAGCCTCATTTTCATTTCAGCACAGGCCTTTTACTTGGGGGCATGTCCCCAGCTGCCTCTGGCCTTTACCTATGGCCTTTACTTATGGCATCCAGGGGCTATTTCACCCAACAAATGATAGAGGTGAAAGTTGGTCACAGGATCCCAGCAGGATGTCACAGCATAAGGCTCTGCCTTTTGGTGCTGACTTTCCCACTCTTTATATCCACTTCTCTCCTGGCATGTTCACCGTCTATGGTTTCACTGTTATCAGGGCCTTCTCAGTCCCTGTCAGAATCTATTTCACGTTCCTCATTGGTTCTAAAGGTGGCAAACTAGCCATGGGTTGACTGGGAGCCAAAAGTGTCACTGGAAATGCTTTTCAAAGTGACCCCATTTTACACCGTATAAGCAAACCCAACCCTCTAAGGTGGGCTGGTGGGATGGCGGTTCTTCTTCAATACAATTTGAAAACAATAATTGCCAAGGTCAATAGGTTGGGCTTTGGTGTAGGCATGGGAAATGCCCTGCTGTAGTGGTATTAACTGGCAATCGATGGTAACAGGTGCAAAATGGTGCGAGGATCTTAGCATCTGATAGTAGTGCCTGGCAAATGCCTAATAGTTATACACAAGCCAAAACTGTTGCTTGTTTTTAAAAGGACTTCAATGAAGGAGATGCATCGTGGTTATAAATCGAGTGGCTGAAGGTAGACCTGGTTAAGACATTTATATTACACCTGTCCCCACTTACAGCTCCAATTAAGTCATTAACTCTCAGAACACTGCTTTGAAAAAACACTGGAAGGCACTTCGAGTGCAAAGTTTGATGGTAAGGCTTAATTAAAGTGAGCTCAAAGAGTTCTCATGAGGAGGAGTTTTGGCCAGGGAGTGGCAGGAACTGGGTGGGACTGGCCATAGGGATTGGCATGGCCATGAGTAGCCATTGCATAGGAAAATAACAAAACACCTACAAGCTTTGTGTACCTCCTCATATGCCATTTCTCCCTAGCTGTACTCATTTGCAATAGTTTCGGCTTATAGTTGGTGCTAAAGCGCCACTTTATAGCCCAAACTAAAAATGGGTCCAAGAAGCAATCAAATACAACAAAGGGGGGAATGAGGAGGGGTGGAAGGATGGGGGTAGGGTGCATGGAAGAAAGATAAAAGGATCAGAAAACCAGGGTATCCACGCAAAAGAGGCTCAGTGGAAATTCTGCAGACTCCATGTAGGCCAGTCCACCACTAGGACAAGTTCTCAAGAGACAGGTCAAGGCTTTTGTCTCACAAATACAGAAGATTCTTCTCAAAAGACATCATCCTCACAGCTAAGCATGAAAAGGTGCACATTCTGGCTAATATGTGCTCAAGCAGCACAAATCTTACCTGGTGCTGAACCATACATTCCGTTAGGGGCGCAAAAAACTACATTTCGGTTGGGGTTAATTGGTGATGGGAAGGGCCACTTCATTAACAGGGTTGGGCAAACTTGGAAGCTCTGCCCCGTCTGTTCTGCCCCAGGGTTTTTCTGGTGTGGGGCCTAAGTATCAAATGGTAGCTTCCATTTAAAAGGCAAACCCCCCCCCCCCCCCCCCCGATACCAGCGCAAGACTGCGCCCACCCACTCAGCCCTCAAGTTAGGGGGAAAAAAGCTAAACACCTCCCGGTGTGGTGACGTAGCGTGAGATATGGGTGGGATTTCCGCACCATACCTTCATGTAATTGGCCACTAATGGTAATTTTGTAGCTAGTCACACGGAGGTGTGGGCAGTTACTGGGAAGCCCGGAAATCCCAGAGACTCCATGCTCTTCCCCGGATACTGAGAGAAGAGCATGGAAAAACCCTGAAACCCTGGAGTCTAAGCAGGTCTGAATGAAAGGCAACCAGCATTACAGATAAGCGTGCACGTGCACGTACACACACACACACACACACCACACACACACACACACACACACACACACACACTTGCACATTTATTCACTCATTTAAACATCCCATTCACCATACACAAGCTCATTTACATGTGCACTCAGCTCCCATACATCATACACTCATTCTCACTCACTCGCTCACTCACTCACTCACTCACACCTTACATACACACTCCTTGCACACATGCTTACATACATAATGCAACACCTTTTAACACTGCTAGTTCCAGAAAAGGCTTCCCTTTGCCTCTGTACCTAACATAAAGCAAGTGTGCACATCAGCCCCTTCCCCTCGGATGTGAGAGAACATGTAACCAGGGCTTGGACAACCACCGGGAAAGGCCATCTGAGTAAAAGTCCCTATACTTTAAATGGAATTTTTTATTTTTACGGGCGCCGGCATCCCCCCGGGTAAACATGAAGTCGGTGCCCCCGCATATGTTCTCTCTCATCCCTGGGGAGAGGGCTGATATGTGTACGTTTGATTTTTGTTAGTCAGAGAGGTGAGGGAAACCTTTCCTGAAACAAGCAGCTTTAAAGTTTTGCTGCCTTTGTGCTAAGGTGGCCAACTGTCCCGTAATTTCCAGGATTGTCCCGCAATTGGGGCCTGTGTCCTGCAGTTTGCCAAGTGGCTCTGCGGGACGTGGGTTGTCCTGACTTGCTCTGTTGGAGCACAATTTGTGCTCGAACAGAGTAAGTCAGGAGTCACAATTAGTCATGCTGGGGGTTTCGGCCGGCCGCTGCAGGGTGCACAGGTCACAGCTAATTGCTGTGCAGCCATCCCTGTTTTACAGACTAGCTGCCACTTGCCAGCCACTGTTATTCTAATTCGTGGGAAATGTATGTATATGACCCCCTTCCCGCTCCTATAATAGGAATAACAGTGGCTGGCAAGTGGCAGCTAGTCTGTAAATAAGAGTCCTATTGCCTTGCATTACACCCGCAGCTGCTGACGTGACAGGCTTGCAGGCCAGTCATGTCAGCAGCTGCGGGTGCAATGCATTGATTCTGCCAGGTGAATGACGCCGTGACGTCATCACCACCTTGTGTCCCGCAAAGGGATCTGACAAAGTTGGCCACCCTGCTTTGTGCAAACACATTTGTCTGCACGAACATAGTGACACTTTAAAGTTGGCAGTTTCAGGAAAGGCTTCTCTCCCCTCTCTGACTAACAAAAATCCCCCCCACCGCCCCACCCCACATTTCAACTCAGCCTTTTCTGTTCCTTAGGTGGGTGAAAACAGAAGATTTCCCTTTTGGGGGGTGAGAGCCCATTGAGTGGTAGTATATGGGCAGGTTAAAGGCTTGGCAGGCGAATGAAGGATTCCATGGCGTGTGACACCGGCCAAAATCGTGTGAGTTGAGAACAATGCCAAAATATAAGCACTCCACGTGAGGGGCTTCGTACTTAATCACCCCCCATTCGTCAGGGAAACACTTCTTGGAAGGTGACAATTCCCTAGAACGCCAGGGCACGCTCCCCTGCTCAGTGCAATCTAGTTTGAGAAGTGGGGAGTCAGGGGGTGGAGGGGGAAGGACAATGATTCACAGAGAGACCAGAGCGGCAGCAGAATTTAAGCTGACAGGGGAAGAGATGTGTTCAACCCAGCTGGGGATTGCTCCATTAAGGAACTATTTTCGCTTTCATCCTCACAAATGGATAACCTGTGGTGCGTCCTGTGCCAGGCATACTTTCAAGGAATCTAAAATGACGTCGCTTGGCCCTGGAGCTGCGAAGCGCGTGCGTCACTCCGCCGTCTCTTAGTCCCACTGGAACAAAAGACTTCGTAGACTACGTATTTAAATGTAACATGGAGCCTTAATAATGTACAAGCCCCTTGTGAGGAGGCGGCGTTCGTGTGCACTAATGCATTTTGTATTTTAATAAGGAGTGAATAAAATGGCTTATGGCAATGGTAGCAATCCAATCACTTGGTGCTTCATAGAAGTAATGTAAAAATATAACGAAAGATGCAAAACCATACATGCCAACTCTCCCGATTTAGGGAAGAGACACCCGCTTTTTCAATGAAAAGTATTGCTATTTTCCACTTTCTCCCACATAAAATAATTCTAACTCCAATGCAATGCTATGGGAGAATTAATTTCTGTGACAAAATCTCCTACCCGGGTGGAGAGTGGGAAGGAAAGGGGTAGTGGGATGAAATTCCCTCCGTCCCGCAGGCAGGGTCGGACTGGGACAAGAAATAGGGCCGGTCACCCAAAAAAAAAGTGGCCCACCACTCGCCTCAAAAAAGTGGCCCACCCCTCGGCTTACGACCCTTGACCTTTGATGACATCACCGGAAGTGATGTCAATTGACCCCACCCCAAAGTGACATCCCAGGAAGCAATGAAACACAACCTTTCACCCCCTGACAAAGCAGGAAGTGGCAATTACTGTGAATCGAAGCAGACGTCCAAGGCCAAATGATAATATGGTGTTGTATAGCACTTACCCTTAAGCTCTTTTTTATAGAACAAATATGCATACAATATCACCCAACCTGTGTTGGTACTCATTTATCGACCTAAGAAAGAGGAAAGGCTTTTTGAAAAAAATGTTTATCATTTTTTAAAAACTTTCTTTTTCTTCCAAAATGGCCCAGGCATGGCCTGACACCGGCCCCCACACTCCAGGGATGTTTTCGGCCCAGCCACGGGCCGAAAGGCCGAGGGGCTAATCCGACCCTGCCCGCAGGAGTACAAGGATGAGTAGTGGGTAAACCACCTTCTCAGTTCTCGACAAGAGGGATGCCAATCATAAAGAGCGCGGTTAAGAGATATGCCTCCTTCGCCCTTTGTGGTAACGTGGGCAGAGGGAAGGATATACTCTCAAGAGTGGTGTGAACGTGATCCAGTAGCCACCCAAAGAGCGTATTATAACAGTCTAAAATAAATGGAATGTCCAATCAAGGTCCTATATAAATAGATGTACTATATATTAATTAAACACTGTCTGCAATTATAATGAAATAAAAATAACACTACACAACTCCCCACTCCCTGTAGAAAGTACAGAGAATATGCAAAGATAGAAAGATGAAGCACTCTGGATAATGAAACAAGGGGAAAATGGCAATAAATAACCACAATGATTTTTAAAAGGATATATTCTGGTGCGAAAAGAGATTGAAGGTGATCTAGCCAGTCTCTAGAGCCCAAAGATAGACCAAGTGGACAGTTACCAGTCAAGAATACCTTTTGCTGTGCTTGGCTGTTTGACAGCATCGAACCAGGCTCTTCTGAACTGTTGCTGCGGTTCGAATCAGGCTCGGAATGTGGTGGTTGCATAGTTCCGGATGGGGAGTGGTGTCGAGCGGGAGTCAAGCTGAAGGTCGCCCGTGGTTCGATGTGAGGCTTGAAGAAGGGTGGATCGTGAGGTTCACATGGGTCAGTTTGAGAGTTGGCTTGATACTGAAGGAGCAGCTGATTGTATGTGCTATTCTAGGTGGGCAGTACAATGAGGCGCGTCATGAAGTACAGCTCATGAAGGCCACCAGGATCAGTTTGATGGTGAAGATGCTGGTGACCGGAAGTGAAATGTGTTAGGGAGAATTCTCTGTTTAGGCTGAATTTCCTAACCTAGTGAGTCCCCCAGCAGCTTTGCTGGATTTCTGGAGTTTGTTTTTTCCATCCTGCCAAGAGTGAGACTCTTTTTCTCCCACTCTTGGTCATGAATGTGGTTAATTACTTTGAATGTCAATGTGTTCTATGGGCTATGGGGTCTTTTACTCCATAGGGTCTCATATGTTTTGCTATGTGTGTTACAACGTACCCTCCGTGCCGTAACACTGGGGCGTCCTAGCGGACCTCCACCATAGACTCCATACCCGGGGACTGACTACTGTCTCCCCGGGCATGTAAAGTCACCATTGGCTTTACTAGACCTAAATTTATTAACAGAACTAGTACAAACCATCCTATTGTGGACGTACTAGTAGGGGTAATTCCATTACTCCTCGGTCTGTTATTCGAGGGGGCACTGTCCCGTCCCCCCTCCTCGAGTTTTGGCTGGTGGCAGTGGAAACTACTTGTTATATTCGACCCCGAATATAACCCTATGGGATTCTTCCCATTGTTGGAGGTTAATACTTTTTCTCGTTAATCTCTAACATATCACCGGTTTATTTTTCTTCAATAAATCTATCGGTTGGTATTTTCTGCCAGAACTCGGTTTTTAAAATGGCGTCTGTGTTCGTCTCTGTGACTCCTAAACCAAAGGTTGAGCCTTTTGTTCCACTTTTGGCGGGCCTCTACACAGAGGCCCTCCAAAGTGGTGCCATTCTGTCTGGGTACTACAGGGGGTGTGGGAGGGGGTTTAGGCACCCTGGACTGAGTTGCCTTGCCAACTGAAGTCGCACTATGGTGTGATTGGCCCAAGTGGTGAGCCACCCCGCTCACCACTTAGCGTGTTTTGATTGACAGCTAGGCTGAATGAATGGGGGTTTTCTACATAAAAGCAGGGCTTTTGCGACTGGATCTTCAGAAGTCGCCACAGGACCTAAGAATCCGACGAGGGTAAAGCTGAGCCGACCTGCAACGACGACACCTCCGGTGGAGCCCTGCTGAACCGACTCACCACTTCCCGACGACAGAGGAGATCTCCCTGCCGGAGAGTCTCTTCCCCTGACTGGTGGGAACAACCAGTCCCCTTTGCTTTTTCTTCGCTCCAGGACGCAGTGGTCGAATTGCCCGTGCAGAGCACCTCGGCAACCGGATAGCCACTACCCCTGTACCGCGACCAAAAGGTGGTGCCTTGTGACGGAGCACTCCGTGGCTGGTCTCTACCCTGGTGGTGCAACGATCTTCAACTTTCCTTCGACGACGAGATCATCTCTTCTCTTGGCAAAGACCCGACGTGCATCCACCACCAGGAACAACTGCCCCCGCCGGAGCTGTCTCTCCACAAACAAGGTACCGTGTCCGCCTGGCTTCCCTTTCTGCCGGATAGAGTGAGGTGTCTTAATCCTCGCCTCTCCATTGGGTCGCCTCCAAGCTTTCTTAACTTTCTGTTCTGAACTGGTCCAATCTTTCCATAACAATTTGCGATAAAGACTCGAAGTGCATTTCCACTGAGACACTTTTTTGGGACATATCGCCTTGCCTCTCTCCGAGTGGGCCTGGCCTCTGAACTTTGTGATCTGCAGTAGACCCTGCCTTACTTGCCTTGCATTTGTTCGTAAAAGTGTTGGTGCCGAGTGATTTCATAACCTGCCTTTTTCTCTCCCGTCCTAACGAATACTAGAGTGCCATCTAGGTTAAAGCATACACCTCTGTCTGCAAATAAGTGATGCCGTTGAACCTAGACTTGTCGAACTATTGTTAGGGGGATTGATCTTTTTCTTATAGTAATTGTGATTGAAGTTGTTCGCCGTATTAGTGCCCGAGTGTTTTTCATAGATGTGTTTTTATAAATAAATAACTATATATCTGTACACCGAAGCCTTGCTCCGTGTTTGCTTGTTCTACTGTGTAAATTGCCCTATTTTGTATACTCCACATACTGCCTAACTCTTCTTGAGGGAAGTCTGACTGCTCAGCCACAGCTACCAAGTGAATCTGTGTGGTACAGACTGCTACCAAGTGGGTTTACTGCCAAACACCTGTAGTCCTAAATCTTTTGCAGTGGTCCCAGAGGGAACTGCACAGGTTTCCGCCTAACAAAATGTGCAGTATAATGCAGCGATAAATGGTCATGGTTCAATAGCTCACCAGGGTCTGTTGAACTATTGATAAAGATCAGCAACGAAGATGCTAGCCATTCGAAAGGCAGTCTGAACAGTGGGTTGCATGATGAGCTGCAAGTTCAAGCTGAGGCAATGACGCGCTCAGCTGTTGCAGGGCAGCGGCGAACAGGGGACGACTGGGAAGGTGGGTAAGGGGGCAATTGCCCGTGACTGGTTGGGCTGTTGCTCCCAGGGCCAGAGTTGCAAAATGCATTTTAAAAAATCCTTCAGAATCGAGACTGCCATAAAGGAACCAAGTGCTACAATGCCCGCTCGGCTTATTTTTTGGATGGGGTGAGGCACTCTTCTTGATTTTAGAAATGTTGCAGATATGCTTGCGTGGTCGCCACATATGGGCCTCGACAGTGCATGAGCGACAGTGAGAAGAGCCTAATCTGCAAGTGCATGTTCATACTGCAACAATGTACACATTTAAATCACAGGTTCTGTGACCCAGAATGGAATTGTTGTCATCCCTGCACACTCATATACCACAGGTCAATTACAACCCTCAGCAGTTTATCACAACTCCTACCTGCCAAGTAAGGCTTCATCTCTTATTACAGTTTGTTCTCGGTTTCATTCTGTAAGAATTCTTCCCCTATGTTCTGGTGAATTTCTTGATTATTAGTTAGTTCATTTGGTGGTTATGGAAATAGCTGGTGGATTGTTTGTGGTACTCACTTTCGGGCACAGTTAAAAAAACATGTAAAGGGGGTCATTCAGAAATGGGTGGATTTTTTCATGAAATATCGCTGGAGAAAGTTACCAGCTCCAAAGGTGCTATTTTTGAAAATCCACTCAATTCAGAATTTACCTCTGGTGGAGGTGGTATTTCTGGACCACCTCCAGAGGTATTTCAGAAATACCCTCTGTGCCGTGGTAACATAAAATGGTGTTCTTTTAAAAAAGTGTTCAGACGTTTTCATCTGTGAAGGTGGGAATGGATTATGTGCAATAGTGGCTCGTACAAGTACTGTGCACATTTTGTATGTACAAAAGGGCCTATTCTGAGCCCCCTTCATGCATTTCATGGGTTCGGTGGTGAGAGGGGAACATTGGAGATGCCAACCTTTTCAACCCCTTATCATGGCCCTTTTTAAAAACGTGCTGCACTATATTGAAGAGAAGCACCTGTGCTTTCCTTCTATACAGCAAAAACGTTTTTAAAAAATTGGGGCCAATTAAATTTTTTTTATTTGTAATTCAGTTTATTACAAACTTTTTATTACATCTCCTTTAAAACAAATTCCACAGTCTATCTATCCTCCTTGCTTTAATGCCCTCTCCCCTGACATTGTTAGCTTTGGTCAACATACTATATTATTGTTGCTTTGACATACCCAGCTCTTACATCTATGATTCATTGCTCAAGCTTTTGTCCATAAAGTCAATTATCGTACATGCGCACATGTGATTTCCACCCTGCAAAATTAACTGCCCCCAATCTTTCATATCCAGACTGTTTGGCACAAACTTCACTAGGAAGAAACATCTTTCTGTGATCAGGGCTGTACATTCTGTTATCAAGTGTCGTACTGATTCCACGTTTTTGTTGCAGAACCGACACTGGTTATCCGTGATGTCGCCACATGTACAAGACTTCTTTAGTTGGATACAAGTTGAGTCTCAGACGTTAAAATTGGTTGCGAAGGTCGCGACTGGGGAATCTCAACAGATATTTCATGATGGAATTGACTCCTCGAACTTCACTTCCTAAATTCAATGCAGAGTTATACTTCGCCCTTTTGCTGATAGTTTCAATCCAACCCCTGTAAATTAGCTTTCTTTGGCCATGCAAGGGTTGTTTTTTAGTGTGTCCATCGAGCTGATGTAAACATTTCTTGTACCATATAATTAGCAATTCTTGATATGTCGCATGTTTGAACTTTGTACCTCCATCTCTGCGGTGAAGGTAAAAATCAGTGTATTTTCTGTGGAAAGTCTGCCTAAAGTACCACCGCTGATATTCCGATGGACTATCACTGGTGCTATTTAAACAAACCCTGAATTGGGTGGGTGGTAAAATCGACAGTATTTGTCAACTACTGGCCATTTTCCCTTCATCACTCAACTCATTTTTCATTGTCTTGTCCAGAACAGTATTAAGTGGCAAAAGCATGCACACATGCACATCAACAACAGATTCAGATATATAGATACCAGGTCACACACACACACACAAACACACACACACACAGAGCCCATTGACTAAATTATCAGCAAGACCCTGACCACAGCTTTTTGTCATGTATGGCAGAGGTTGAATGGCAAATCAAAGATGTCTACTGTCTAAAGTGAGCCAATGAAATGGAAGGGGGTGAGTGACAAGTAATTGGTGACTGACTAATGAGAGCAAGGGAAAGGGATGAAACAAAGATAAGGGAAGGAGATTGAGTCAAGGGTTAGAGGATGGTGCAACAAGGGAACATAGGTCTGGAAGAAGTTAATTGTAAGAAAGCAGAGTGGGAAGGGCTCAAGGATGCGGCACAAGACAAGGGCACAGAAGGGTGATGAGTGGGAAAAATAGGGTACACGAGACAGAGGTACAAATCTGAAAATGCAGGTCAGCAGGTGTATTTAGTGTGCCTGACTTGCATGGCACTGCACGCACTTGCAGGACTGGGTGACTCCTTTCTTTTTTCTGACATTGATGCATACTTGCTTTATAAACATATGTTTGAATTAAGATTATTTTTTCAGGTTGCTTTATCATGTGACTTGTTGATTTAAAAGTAGACACAGTTGTACAGGCTAAGTTTATAATTATAGTGAGTTTTCATTAAAATTATAATCTCACTATGTACAATTGTGTGTCATTTGAAATTGGTTATTTATAACACACTTAATACCCAAAGGTTACTAAGCGCGGACCTAGGGATTGAACCTGTGTTGCTCCGCATCGAGCACGTTCCCCATGAACTATCCTCGCAAGACTTTCAGATGGTTGCACCCCAAAATACAGACAGTGATTTGAAAGCCAGATCTAGTGAACAGTGTACTAGTGTAGCCCTTGAATAACAACTTTGCAGAACATGTTTTGTTGGTTCTAATATTAAAGATAGAATAGGAGAAGATGACGTCTCCTCTGCTCTCTAAATTGAAAACTGTGGAACCGGGAAGACCAGGCTCAAATCCTGACCTTCACTTCATACATTAGATGATCCTGAGCAATCACATTTCATCACTGAGCCTTATTTCCTTTAACTATTCATTATGAAAGTCTCACTCATATTATTTTATACTCTTATGGTGATAGTCCATAAATAATTATAATGTAATACATTTATATAATGCCTACTGGGGTGGTCAGGAATGGACCCCATAATTATGTTTGACTAGAAATTGATACACATTAGTGTTCACGCACGCATAAAGATAAAATGTCAAACCCACCAAATGTAAAAACATACTTGCACATTAATACAAATCCATGGGGAATTCATGAATCACAATATAGTGGACTTTTCACAAATGAATCAAAAACACAGTAGTCGAAGGCTGTTTTGCAAAGTGAACTTTGAAACTGGTGATGTGAGGTTTTAGAAGCCAGGCGATGGGTGAATAAGTAATTTTGCCGGCAGTGCAGCTGCAGAAACCAGCCATGAGTTTTATGGTCTGATAAGTATCATAGATAGTAGATGTAATAAATATCCTGATGCCTGAGAGTGTGACAAAAGGGGCTTCATTATTTGTTTTAGTCAGCAGTAAACACAGGGTAAGTCAATGGCCAAGGCTACCTAGGAGTTTTAATTGTGCGATAAAGTGGCAGTTTTGTAGATTGGAAAGTTTCAATGGAACGGTGACCTGGTGAATGGGATAGTATTGGTAACTCAAAGAGAAATTATTTATCTAGCCTTCCAAATGTCGCTTGAGATATTTATGCAACCATGTGCAAATTAAAAGTTAAGGCGAAAGAGCTTAGGTCAGTTATTGAAGATAATGAATTATGTTTCAAGACCAATGTTTAACCATGTGCTGATGTCATGACCCACTACAAAGAATCCTAAAACGTGGTGTGTTCTACATGTGATCCGAAGATGACACTTAAGATAAAACTGGCCAATAAAAATGTAGGAATTGGGAAAAGATCTTTGAAGAGGTTTTTGTCCAATCATGTTTGAGAAGTGGGTGGTAATAAAATGTTGGGGAGTGTTTTAACTGTTGCAAAAATGTATATAAGAAGTCAACTGATGTGGTTTGTTGAGACTTGGGTTGGTTTGGTCCTGCGGTACTTTCCAACTGCTCCCAGGAATTTTGAACAATAAACTTGTTTTATGTACAACTGTGTACTCATTTCTTAAGTGGTGGGCCCGCTTGGGTTGAGGTGATTAAGGGTCTTATGTTTATGGGTTGTGAGGGTAGACAGGTTACCAGGTATGTGTATGTCTTGTGGGGTGGAGAGGCAGGAAGCCAGATATGGGTCTTTTTCCGTGAAAACTAATGTTTGGGCCTCATTACGACCCAGGCGGTAAGTTACCGCCTGGGCCGTGACTTTACCACCATGGCGTAAACTACGTTTACGCCATGGTGATTGGCGGACTTACCGCCCCATTCCGAGGTTGGCGGGGCGGTAAGTCCCCAATCCCCATTTACCCTTCCCCATTCCCATTTTTGCCCCATAGGGCATAATGGGAGTGGGGAAGGCGTTAATTACGCCACCGTAAATTACGGTGGCGTAATTAACTCCATGGTCCCTTAGCGCCATGGATTTTAACACCTGCTAAAAGCAGGTGTTAAATCCGCCATGGCGCTAAGGGACCTCGTACTCAGGCGGTAAGGGTCGGCGCTGTTTACGGCGCCGTAAACCCCTTACCGCCAGGGTCATAATGAGGCCCTTTGTCTCTGCGTGAGAAGTCAGGCCCCTGCGACAGCTATGGCTAGGTTCAGCTAATACATTTTCTATGTCTGCTACCTCTGTACATTGCTGTACACTGCTGTCAAATTGTCAACTGGGACACATGGAAACCTAGACTCAAATACCAGCTTTCCTATTTCACCAACTGTATTATACTGGTGAAATAATGTGACTATGTTTGGTGCATGGGAGAGTTTCCTGGGGTTTGGGTCTCTAAGAAACCACAAACGGAACTGACAGATATGCTGCATAAAAGGAAAGTAATGTAAATATGTCTACTATATATACTTCAGAATGTGTGGAAGAGGCAGAGGTTGGTACTTGTCTTGGAAGTTGGGGCAAAAGCATTGTGGGCCTGCATCTCTGCATTGCACCATGGACCAGAAAATTATACTTGCCCTCCAGGCCAAAAGTTGCCAGTCCTCCTCTGGCGGTGAACTGGTTTGTGTGCGTGACACAGCCGCTTGAAGATTGGTTGAGTGCCAAAGGCAGCACCATGGGGTCTTGTGGTTCAACGGGGTCAAACTGGCTCGAATCACACCTCACAAGTGGTTCAGCGGAAAAAACACAGGAATCCTGGCTGCATTGGCTCTCATTGCTGTGAGTCCCACTCCATGGTCTCAGGGAGAAGCTTGGTCCTTGTTCTCGGTCTCCCAACGAAGGGGAGTTGGCACACACTCTCAGTGGTCCTTCACCATGATGAGGTCCTGGGCAGCAGTGTAGCTGGCAGAGATGCCGGTCTTGCTGCAGTATCAGGTATATGCTCATTGTGCTTTGGGGACGAGTAGGGAACAGGGCTCGCCTCTGCCTTAGACACTCAGTCTTCATATCATTGGTAGAAGGCTTCGTAAAGCCAACTTTCCCAGCAGAGGCCCAAGAAATCCTTCCACGGGTGTTTGCTCAGGAGTGAATAAAAGAAGGAGTGGGACCCTCCTTCTTTCAAATGGCAAAAGTCCACAGGTGATTGGGCTAATGCTTTAGGGGCCCAATCCCTGTTTTTGAGACGAGTGACCTTGCCTTCTGATATCACACCCAAAGTGCTTTGTGCAAAAGGACAGGAAGGAAAGACACAGGACCGTTCTATCTTAGACCTGGTGTTCCATATCTTCCTAAAGACATGTTCTATATAAAGTGCCCTGTTGTTTCTTGGTGGTAGGCCTATGCTACATCAAATAAATAAACAGTGTGCTCGCTTCGGCAGCAGATATACTAAAATTGGAACGATACAGAGAAGATTAGCACACAAATTCGTGAAGCGTTCCATGTTTAAAGAAAAAAAGAGAAAAAATAAACAAATAAAAGTGTTTTTTACATCTTTGTTTATCTGTCTCTCAACATGTGGAGAAATGTTGGGGCAATTGCTTCAAGTTGTTAACTATTTGACTTACTTTCTCACTTCTTAATTACGCAAGAGAAGTATTTGAAATGTACATGCATCTCGTAGACCGACCCATGTGCCTACGATTGGATTATTCATTTGTCTGTGTGGAATTGATCAGGTTCCTAATAAAAACCTTTAACAAGAAAAAAAAAACACATACTGTCAGCCACTAAATTAGTTCCCTATTGAACACCCATTAATGTTACAGCTGTACCCAGTGGTCGAAGTGGGCGGGAGCGTTCGAGAGCAGTGCTCCTCTACTTTTTAAAATTATGTTTTACAGTTCCTATACTTTTATTTGAAAAAGAAACCGTTCCGGAACGGTTTTCTTTTAAAATAAATGTGTAGGAAGAAGTTGAAACTTGCACTTTTAGTGCACTGCACTAAACGTTCCCTTAAACAACAGGCACATGTGTTTGGGGGTGTGTATTGTGTGTGGGAGGGGGCGTGGTGATGGGGTTTGTGGGGATGGGTGCAGGCCAGCACGGAACATAGTTCCGCTACTTCTTTTCGTACACTTCGACCACTGGCTGTACCTCTTTCTCCTGCCTCGTTCAGTAAATCGTCCCTTTAGTAAATGGTCTGCATACACAGGGGTCTGCAACCTGTGGCTCTCTAGATGTTCTTTACTACAACTCCCATGATCCCTCAACATTGACCATGTTGGGTTTGTAGTCCAAAGGTTGCAGATGCATAGCTGGGGTTTAAAAAATAAGACTTAGCGGAGAAGGAGTGCTGCACAGAAGGTACACAGCCAGGAGGTTACAGGCGGTCCAGGGGTAGTAGAGGAGCTGAGAAGGCTAAGGGTTGGGGACAGGAGAGTAGGCCGCTGCAGACAGGAAGAAGAGAAGCTGGGTTGAATGGAGTGATCAGTGATTTGCAGTCATTTATTTTGTTAGGACATGTGACTAAAGAGGTGCTTTCCTTGGTGTTGAGGTTGTGTGAAAGGTGTGTGTTGAGGGCTTTGGAGAAGGGTTGGTGCGTTTGTGATGTTGGAGCTGTTCTGAGAAGAGATTCCAGAGTTCAGGCCTTAAAATGGAGGGTTGTCCATGAAAAAAAAAACGGATTATAAAAACGAAGGATAAATTACGGAATTTATTTTGTCGAAAAAACAAAATTCCTACTGGTTTTTATCACTTTTTTAATTGATAATGCACGGGAATACCCCCTGCACCCCCCTCACTACCCTACCTTAACTTATACGCTTACCCCATCCCACCCCTATATTTTAATGAAACTTTACCAAAATTTCGAAATAAATCGGCCAAATAAATGCGGTCATTTCTTCCTCGATTTTTTGGGATTCGTTTTTTTCTACAAATACCAAGATGGAGCGGCGGCAGTGGCCTTGCTGGTTGAGTTAGCTGGTGGGTGCTATATGAAGCAGTACTAAAGGGGTTAACTGGGGTGGGCGCCCTGGGGTGTATTTGTGAAATTTGGTGCGGTCACATATGAGTCCTCCCCTTTGAAGGGCTGTTGACCACAGTGAGTTCGTTGATGACGTGGTCCCTGCCCTGCGGGGGGGGGGGTGAGGGGGGCTACCAGGGTGTTTCGCGACGCCCTCTTGAGAAATGCAATGTTTTTGTTGCCCATTGTTAGTGTATTGTTGCACTTTTCTTGAATTTGTGGGGTTTTGGAGAGGGTGAGCAGGCAAAATCATCAAAATAATAGAAAAATCCGGCAAAGTATTTTTTTTTCAAATTTAAAATGAGAAATGGGCTAAAAGTTCTGTCATTCTGAGCGCAGTGCGTAACAATTAATTTTGCGGCCAAAACAATGATGGAGGGAGCAGATATAGAGAAAACAGTGCTCCAAGCACAAACTAAGTTAAGGGGGAAATGGGAAAGACAGGTGGGAAACCACTTTTAAGAGAGGGGCAAAGGCAAGCCATCACCAAACGTCAAAATGTCAAATTCGAAATGTAACATTTTAAAATCAAAATAATGTTATGTGTTGGTTTATCAAAGTTTTTCTTTCTGGATTTTCGCATGCATTTATCTGGGGACTTCAGTAGATGGTAGCCCTGCATTTGGGGGGTTACTCCAGGAGATACGTTCTCAGTGGAGAAGGGGTTCTGCCAGGGCATCCAGGTTGGGGATATTATGCAGTACGTCCAGGGGGGGTATATTAGCTGTTCTAGGAATGATAATAGCATATCCATCAGCAACCAGAAACATGTGTTACCAGTCCTGATGGGATGACCAAGGTGACAGAGCAACATATCCCCATGTCTTCATAGGAGATGTTGACTATTGGTCGGCCTATAGTGGGGTGCTCGCTCTGCGAACTAAGAAACCTTCAGTGCAGGTCTACCATAGGTGTCCCCCCACCAAACGAGCTCTCCAGAGTCTAGGGCAGAGGTCTGCAACCTGTAGGGCAGAGGTCTGCAACCTGTGGGGCGGCCCCCCCTAGGGGTGACCAGAGGAGGATGGTGTGTAAGGCTCATTGAAAAGAGTGCGTGGTGACTGCTTTCAATAGAAAATGTAAGCTGTTCGGCCATTAGGGGGTCGCCAACAGAATTAACACTCAAGAGGGGGCTCAGCATGAAAAGGTTTGGATACCACCGGTTTAAAGTATGATGTCATGTTGGGATGAAGGGAGGCGCAAGGTGCCTGTCCTTTCACATCTGTGAATACTCGAAACAGGACATTCCTGCAAGGATGAGTCTCTCTCCTTCTCCCGCTCTCTCTCTCAGTTACACACACACTCACACCACACACACACACACACAAGCACACGCACGCACACGCACACACACACACACACACCCTCTATCTCTCTCTCTCTCTCTCTCCCTCTTTTCTTCTCCCTCTCTCTCTCTCTCTCTCTCTCTCCCTCTCTTCTTCTCCCTGGCTCTTTTTCCTTTTCTTACTTTCTCTCTCTTCCGCTCTAATTCTCTTTACCCCTTTGTCTCTCTTTCTGCCTATCTCTTTTCCCTTTCTCTTTCTTTCTCCCTTCCTCTCTCTCTCTCTCCCCTCCCTCTTTCAATCTATTTCTCTCTCTCTTTTGCTTTTTCTCTCTTATTCTCTCTGCTTCTCGCTCTCTTTCTTCTCCCTCTCTTCCTCTATCTCAACCTATTTCTCGCTCACACACTTTTCCCCTCCATCTTTCTTGCTTCTCTCTCTCTATTCACCCTCGCTCCCTCTTTGTCTCTCTTCTCCCTCTCTATCCTTTACAGGGTGTCACTCTTATCCCTGTGTTCCTCTAGCTTAATCCCTCTTACCTGACAACTGTCCCTTTAATCCTTTCCCCTTTGTTCAATCAGTTTGTTTAGGTCATTGTGACAGATGTTGACCAGATGAAGTATTCGCAGGAAACCGAGACTGCACGCTGAGAGAAGGCGACTGAATGCCTCCGCGGGCCAGGTACACGTAGGGCCAGCTACACGTAACGACTCATCGCTGCCCAATGCCACTGCCCCCTTGGGTCCAGCAAATCCACCGCTCAACACAGTGTCTATGTCCATTCATGGCCTCTGTTTACAATGGAGCCCTCAGGCTACCCTTCAAACTCCTGGAACTCTTGTGAACTTTTTACTCTCAGGGGGGGAGCGGCTTCCTCCTAGTCATGGATCTGATACAAATGAGGAAATGTCAACAAGTTGTCATCTAATTTATAAGAGCTACTTGTCTCCCTTGCTTGCACTCTTGAAGGATAACACATCAATTTCACAACTTGCCTTTATGTCCCATTTGTCACTGGACTGCCCAGGCAGGAAGGCTTCATGTCACATTTCAACAGTAAAGATTAACTTTTCTTCCTAGCAATTGGGAGCACTATAAAATCATATTTGCTTAGCGGCTTTGGCTACTGTAATGGAACGGATTCCTCCATTTCTTCTCGGGGTGAAGGGACGCTATGCATTGTGGGAGTAATCTGAAACGCTGTGCAAGGCGCTAAGCAATTCATGCATTTTGGGTTCTAGGAAAAGGGCCCTGTCAAGCAAGACAATACATCTTTCCACCTCAATTTTATTACCTTAATGCGAAAGATTGGAACCTTGGAGCCTAGGGTGGTAAAGTGGGGTTAGGACAGGTGTCTGCAACCTGCAGCACTCCAGATGCTTTGGACTACGACTCCCATGATACCTCTCCCTTGACTAAGCTGAGTATGTGTAGTGGGAATTGTAGTTCACAACATCTGGAGATCCAAAGGTTTCAGACCCCTCTGTTAGGGCCCAGGGCAGGGTGTGACAGAGAAAGAAGTTCTGTTTTGGCAGCATTAACTTGGAGCCCGCCTTCCACTAATCCATTCTCTACATCTTCTAAGCCCTGCCTCCTACCACATAATTCATCTTACCTCACTCTGAAGTGCAGTGCTGCATGGTTCGCTTTAGAGTGCAGATTGGGGTCATTGCATGCAATGGCACGTGTACGTACTAAAGAGAGTCAGGCGTAAGGAATGGACTTGGGGAGCTCATATTTTACTCCTGCGGCTCTTGAATTGAAGGCCCTTGGCTTTACTCTTGTGGATCCCTGTTGAGGCTTCCTGGGAGATTTGAAACCCCATCTGCTCTTGAGTGTGGCAAGACATTGTGGATGATGGTATGATAGGTCATGGAACAGGTGGGAAGGAGGGCTACCACCTGCATGGTCATTAGTGCACTGCCCACTGCTGAGCCAAGCATTTTGGTGAGCCGATGTCCAGAATGAAAGAAGTCACGCAGCATAGAAACTCTGCCAAGCATAGAGATTGGGGCCAGTAGTCATTAGGGGCCATTAACGACACGTTGGAAAGAAGTGGTGTCCCCAGTTTATGCGGCAGCACTAACAACTATGACGTGGAAGAGCTGGCATGGAAAAGCAGGGTAGGGTGACTTGTCCAGGTCAGCCGGGTCTGGTCTTCTCCTGGACAGTGCGAGGCCTGAATGCAGCTAGCCTTCAAGGGACGCCATTCCTGCGGATGCAAGCTAAAGACTTGCAATACTGTATTCAAAAGGAACTGTCCTAAAAAACTGCCCTATAGTCCCATCAACTATCACCAGTGATTCTCTGATGAAAATAACACAATCCTGTGTGACAGTAACGGCTTCAGTTGCTTAGCAAATTTCCAATCAGTCTATAGTTCGATAATGCCTGAGGTTTTTATAACTGGAGGCCTGAAGATGGCTAAATGTAAGGACAGGGCACGGGCGCATCTTGGAGACTTTGGTTGGTCATCGCTGCAGTTGGTGATAAGAATAACAGCTTGCCGTCTCTTAGAGGGTATTCTGAAATGCCACCTCTTTCAGCGGCCCTTGGTTGTCTTTGGTAGAGGACGCTGCAGATGTACTTTGCTTGGGTAGATCGGAAAGGGCCTCTGTTCGTCAAGGGTCACTTCACCGTCCAATGAGGAGCAAGGTGATCCTCTTGCGCTAAATAAATCACCCACCTACGTATATTCGTTTTATTTATTTGTTTAATATACAATATCCGAATTGGTGTGTATATACAATATAAAACAATACGATAAAAAAATATAACGTTAAGAAAACATAAGTTCCGCAAAATACAGTACAAGAATAATACAATTTAAAAATCTAAAAATCATCAAATTTGTAAAAACGAATATATCTGTTCCACATGTTCTATTTGGCCATACTTTATGTTAGAATGTTAACAGGGACAGACAAGTAATTAATAAACGCCTTCCAGCAATAGATTTAAAATATCAATACGTTTCCAATAAAACTTAGTAATAAAATATAAAACATTGATATAATTTCCTTCCATAAAAATATTGCAGAGGTTTGATAAATCATCACAATTTAACTGGTTATTATATGATTTTAAAAAGGTTGTTCGAATAGCATTCAGACTTTCACATTCACATAACAGGTGCTTCAGTGTTTCTTATTCAAGATTGAACCAATTAATTATCAAGTTATTCCTGTAGTCTGAATCCCTACAATTAGCTAAATATCCTAGTGCAAGGTGTCTTTCTGTTGTTGTTTTTAGAAATATTTGATCAGACGTATCGAGTACTT
The DNA here is from genome assembly GCF_040938575.1 of Ambystoma mexicanum. Classification (NCBI taxonomy): domain Eukaryota; kingdom Metazoa; phylum Chordata; class Amphibia; order Caudata; family Ambystomatidae; genus Ambystoma; species Ambystoma mexicanum. The sequence goes on from NC_090932.1 coordinate 1,609,155,331, forward strand.
GTGAACAATAAGACACACAGACTGGAGGCGATACTAATAAAGCACATGATTGACCTCCAAGAAGTGTGCACACATTTTTAGATGCAGGAAAGTAGTGAGAGAGGATAGGGTAAGGTCCTTGACATTCCCTCAACTTGAACAGGCAAAACATCAGCACATCCAAGAGTTAGATCAACCTTCTTGAGGGACAGCAAGACAACTCGCACATGGATATTTAGCTAATTGTAGGGGTTCTGGCTATAAGGTGCTACAGATGACTGGGCAAAGACAGACTGGAATAGCCCTTAGACTCCATTTTGTATATATCTAATTCAAGATTACCACACAGGCGACACCCCCTCACAGCAGGTGGAATGCCAAAAGTTGCTCCCTTAATCTCCCATGTTTCACTACAATTAAATGTCATTGAAAGGTGCTGGTGTATGATTTTAGGAGAGGAGAGGGCCTGAGTGTATGCTGGAACAGACTCCCAGTTCATACGATAATGTAGGTAAATAACACTGTTACTGAGAGTAGCAGCTTTTACAATGTTTGCTTCAGTCCTCGATTCTTTACACATCTTTTTCAACCAAGTTTTAAAATTTAGACCAAAACTGGTGGCTTTAGTAGACTCATATATATTAAATCACCTACCTAAGTATATTCATTCAAACTGTGGATTGTAAAGGTTATATGAGAAGAAGACTTGGGTGAGTTGTTTTAGTTTGGGGTGTTGCAAATGTCATCCTGGTTTTGTTAGTGTGTCAATCAAGAGTCAGGCAAAGGTGTTTGTAAGTATCTAACAAATGGAAATTAAAGATGGAATGTGGTGGGAAGTTAAGAGTAGGCATCACATTTGGAAAATCTCTCTCTGTAAATTGTCTGTTTCTTTCACAAAGTGGCCCAAGAAAGGCTTCAATTTCTATGATGAATCCCATTATATATTTGGCGATGTTTCTGCGTGATTTTCCTTCCCTGCGATTCATTCTGCCCACCTTCTCCTTATGGTTGTTTTGGTCCGGTTGGAAGTCATCTGTGGTGATCTTCTCTAGGTGGCAGGTGCGGTCAGTGGTGCTCGCACCCTGGCAATTGAAAGGCTCTGCCTGTGATCTGCGCCCAGGTTGATCATTAGTTTAGAGAAAAAGCAGAATTCAAGGATCTACGTTATAATAACGAAAATAAAACGAGGCTGAAAATATCGAATTTTTTGTAATCGAATTTCGAATTTATTTTTTCATTTATTGCAAATTTATTTCGAAATGCAATGTGAGGGGCGACCCCCAGCAGCCCCGCCCCTCTTAATCCCCCACCTTAATGTATTCCCTTACACAACTGCCATCTAATCTATTCGAAAAAAAGGGCATACATTCCCTACAAATCCAATAAAAAAAACAATCAGTGTTTTCAGCCACGTTATTTTTTACTTTGTTTTTTTTAGGAGATACCAAACTCAAAGGCATCATAGTGTATTCAGCTATCATGCACAGATGGTATCATACCAAAAGAACTTTTTTGGTGAGATATAAATGGTAAATGGGGGTACAGTTATTAATAAGGTATGGGGATGTGGGTAAGGCTGGAGGGGGTCTCCCACCTGCATTAAAAGTGTTAAAGATCGAGAGAAAAAAATGATATGTTCGACTGCTCAGTAAAAAACGTGAAGTGATCACATAGATTCGCACAGATTAGTTGGGAAGCGGGTGCCCCGGGTTTTGGGAGAAGGGGTGTATTCAGAGAGCAATCATTCTGTGGTCTGTCTAGGAGATATTGATCATATCAGCGATGGATAGGGATAATTGCCCAAGGAAGCTGTGGTCTAGGGTGTTGTCTTGTGTCTTGGTGCTACAGTGTGAAGTCAACGAGCCACATAGATTGTGAAGCTGGGGATGTCTGGCGTGCTAAGGGCTCTGCCTCGACCCTTCTCCACTGGCTAGTCCATCCTTATGGGCAGTTTCTGCGTAAGCTCCCCTTGAAATCCTCCCCCACTATGTGTGAAGGCAAAAGCCCTTATTCTCTCCGATGAGTGCACCAAAGAAATGTGCCTATTTGGAGAGGATTTAATACCAATTGGAACTGGATGCTCAACAAACAGTTTGCATCCACCAAATTTGTTGCACATGATCCGCCAATCAGATAGCCTTCAATTTCGATCAACGGCCACCCGGCCCGGGTCAAGGATGCCAACATATTGAGGTATTCACTCAGCCATTTAAACTACAGTGAGTGATGCTATCTTATGAACATCAGCCGACCATTGATCGACATAACAGCTCAAATGAAGATGAGCTATCTTAGATTATTGAGCTGTACAGTTCCAGGCCTGTATGATAGCCTATGTAAAATAGATTGGCATTTTCTCAACTCCTGTCTAGTATAATCAGGCAACACCTCCGGGCGGGGACATTATAACTACGGCTGGGCGAAATTGCTTTTTCCTGTACCATGGAGCTGAATGGAAGATTGGGGAAAAATGTATCCCTTTCCAGAGTTCAGTTTTTCCTCATTTAGCCTCTTGGATTCGGTCGATTTTCGACCAATCTGAGAGACCTAAAATTCCAACAGCACCAGATGCGCAAAACGTTTGGCCTATTAGGATGCCTACATTTGTGATGGCCACCGACAGCGGGAGCTACGAAATAAAAATGACACGTTGACATTAGGGGGACTGTTTCCAACTCTGCGCTTCAACCCTAACTGAACATAATGAGAAGGACTGCTGCATTACAACTTTACTATTTTTTATAAAACAGTTCTCATTGCCCCATTCCTTCAATTAGCCTTGTGGGACTTATACTGGTGTGCGAAGGTCTTGCCTCCCGCGACTGTTCCCCATTAGCCAATGGCGAAGATATTTGAAACATGCCGTGCTCTCCTTCCGACTGTTCACAATCACCTAGGTATGAGGCATCAGAGTCCAGTTCACTTTCCTCCATGTCATCTCCTATCCTCAGTCTGTCCACCACAACTTCACACAACTTGAAATGGTACACATTTCTGGTGCTTTCCTTCTCTCGGTCATCCACCGTTAACATTGTGCCATTTTTGTTAGTGACAGCGAGCTGCTCCTGATGAAAAGGCGTCATCTCCTTCCTTCTCTGTGACTGTATGACCACCACTCTGTCACCCACTTGAATTTCAGATTCTCTTGCCCTCCTTCTTCTGCCCTCATATTGTTTCATTTTATGTTTAGCAGCTTCATCCTTCTCACGTACGTGCAGGTCTTCTCCGAATCGATAATTTTCTGACGGGTCCTGACCATTTGACCAAACATCTCTGATAGGCACTTTCCCGTCATGCTGTGCAGTGTATTTCGGGAGTCTCTAAACAATTGATAAAGAATTTGCTCTTGAGAGTGATATAAACTAAGTCTCCTTCCCCAATCAGGAACACCAGAAGGTAAGTAGTTTACATGTAGGTTTATTTCTCTTAGTTCCTAAGTAGAGAAAGCACTGGGACATTTATCTAGCCCAGCACCTTAGGTCCAACTGACACCAGTAGAACCCTGCACACCAAACATACATCAACATTCCACCTAGAGTCCCAGTGACATCACCACACCAACACTCCACCTAGAATGTTAGTGACATCACCACCATCACAACACTCATAGCCATAATCAGGCCCAGCACAGATTATGACAGAGAGCAATTTGTGAGGTGAAAGACTTTGAGAGCTCTTTTGATGTTGGCCATGAAACGTTCAACGGGACAGGTGACATGTGTAACGGGTTCAGATGGTTGTTTGATGATACAATGCAGTATGTAGGACAGTTCTTCAGAGTCTCTTTCACCCTATTGTCCAGTCTCAGGAAACACACCTTCTGTCGCAACATCCTTTTAGTCGACATAATGGGGGTCATTATGAGGCCGGCAGCAGCCATGCCAGTAAATACCGGCACGGCTGCCGCCGGAGTCATTTTTTTTCTGGTGCCCGGCAATGGGGATTTACGGGGGCATTAAAGCCCGGGCGGTCCCGGTAATTCCTCATTGCTGGGTGCCAGAAAATATTACTCCCCATTCCCATTTCAGTCCCATTGGACTCAAATGGGAATGGGGAGGACAGATGCACCGGCACCATTCATGAATGGTGCTGGTGCATGCGTCAAGGACTGCGAACGGGTGCCATTCCACCCACCAGGTCAGACCTGGCGGGCCAAAAGGCACCTGCTCGCAGAACTCGTAGTTTGCTGGTCTGGAAACAACAGTACCGGCAAACTTACCGGTACCGTTGTTTCCGGACCGGCACTCTTATAATGAGGCCCAATGTCTCTATGGCTTTCACGAGCCAGATTAATTAGTTGTTGACGTTGGGAGGCGAGGATCACTATGTTGCAGCCCTTCACAAGAATGTGATCTTCGGTGACAGACAGTTCATCCTGAACCAGTAGCAAGCTTGCTACTTCATCTCGTACCCAAACGCCTTCCCAACTCGCCATTTGTTTAGCGTGTTTCAATTTTCCTCTCACAATACAGTCACCAATGATGGTGAACGCAGGGTCCTCTTCTGATTCCTGTTCTACGGTCGTCCAGTCCAAACAGAACGGCTTTGCTTGATGAATTATGTAATTGATGTAGGTATCGGCAATGGGTGTCATTTCCCTTGACGGTCCTTTAGGGTATCGCGACAGAAAATCAGCGGGGTTGTCTTCCTTGCCAGGTCTGTGCACGATGATGAGATCATAAACCTGGATCTCAGGCCCCATCAGGCAATCTTCAGCGGTATGAGAATATCCTTATTGTCCGTGGCAATGGTAAATGCTTTCCCGTACAGGAACAATTAAGAGTGTTCAGAGGTCCACACCACTGCCAGGTCCTCTTTTTTGTGCTGTGAGTATGCCTGTTCAGTGACAGATAGACTCCTGCTCACATATCATACAATATGTTTGAATTCGGCAATGCAGGATCATATTGGGCAAGTATAGCCCCCAAGCCCACTGGGCTAGCGTCCACTATTAACTCAGTCACTCTCGCTTAATCAAAATACTCTATATCCTCTGCAGATGAAATCTTACGTCCAGACGCCTCCAGACACTGTGGAGTCCACCTGAATTATGATCGATCTTTATTGAGGCCACACAGTGGTACACTAACAGTTGCAATGTCCTGGATGTATTGTGCGCAGTAACGCACCAACCCTAAGAAAGAGCGTAGATCTGACACATTTACCGGTTCCGGGCATCACTGAGAGCTGCCACATTGTCCGTGCCAGGTCGCATGCTCAGTCCGACAACACATGGTCAAAGAATGTTAATGTGCCCTTCCTGAACTTACACTTTTCTCTGTTTCGTGTGAGATGGGCAGCCTCCAGCGATGATGTTTAAGCGATGTACCAAACACTAAAAAGTCATGGCTGTAGTTTGTACGGTTAGGTATGACATATGGAGGATTGCTTTGTGGATCTCCTCTTGAAAGATTTCAGCAGCAGAGGAAGACCCCAGAACTGATGCGCTTATATTGGAACAGACCCATATGTGTTACCAATGTCGTTATTGATATAGTGATTCCAGGGCCAACTCCAGCTGATGGTATCCTTTGTCAATGTCAAGTTTGGAGAACACAGATGTTCCATTAAGGCAGTGGTATTCAAACCTTTTGTTGCTGAGCCCACCTTGAGTAAAAACATTGTTGCTGAGTCGCCCCTTAAGCCGGGGCGTTGCTAGAGGGGGGCTATGGGGGGTATAGCCCCTGGTCTTTTGGCTGTAGCCCCGGATAGAATCTCAGGAGCTACAGCCAAAAATCTAGCTAGCCCCTAGTCCCAACAGTTCCGACATCAGCGTAGCCCCGGGTCTTTTCCAGACCTAGCAACTCCCCTGCCCTTAAGTAAAACGTGTTTTGCTTGGCCCCATATTTGCTTGTTGTTTCTATCAGAAGTAGTTGCTGGACTTGCTTTTTGAAGAGCGTTGTGAGCCCCCTGGACATCCGTAGGGCTCCCCTAGGGGTGCCAGCCTGACGGTTTGAAGACCGCTGCATCAAGGAGATGCATCACACCTGTGATTCGTTGTGCTTGATTACGTTCTCTTTGAATCGCATCATTTGGTTGCTTCATGTTGAAACAAAGATGACATGCAGTTTGCTGACAATTTTCTTGGGGATAGGGACTATAGGGGATACCCACTGGGCGGGTCCCCTGACGGGCTCAATTATATCCTGGCCAAACAACTTGCGCAGTTCCTTCTCAACCTGATGCTGTATATTAAGGGTAATACCTTTATGATAGTTTACAATGTGCTTGATTGACTCATCAATATTCAGGCATATCTGACAGTTTTTGAGTTACCCCAAACCCTGGAATTGTGACGGGAACACTTGTTCTATATTTTTAGTTGTTATGGTGTATTTATTAGCCATTCTTTGTAAAGAATGTGCACCAATTCCAGATCCAATGCGGTCTTAAAACGCAGGATGCACCCACTGTCCGGTGACGCCTAAAGAACACGCCACTGATTGCGTGCCGAGTGAGATTTGTAGCTACAATGGCAGAAAATGTCCCTCGGCATTGCAACAGCTTTTGTGATCCACATGGGCGTATGCCAATGTTAGATGGTTGCAGTGGAGGTCGTTTACTTGGAGAAGGATGATAGGGCTGTGGTCAAGTGCCGACTGATTCCCCAGTGTCCACACAGACCCTTTCTTTCTCTGAGCTTCTTTAGATGAGCTGCACTCACTTCTTGGGGGCGATCTGGTTTAAACAAAGAGTCAAAACCAGACTCTTTGTTTAACCTGAACCTGTATCGTCCACTGCATATATGCCTACCAATCTGTAACTAAGAGCCCTCCTGGCACCTGTCTGTAATCCTAAGTTTTCTTATCCTCTGTAACAGCGCCTCAATGCCTTATGGGCTGCAAGCGCGCTTAACAAATGCAAATAAATAAATAAATAAATAAGTATCTGACCTTGCGTCTCAGCCTTCTGTGTTCTTTCCTTTCTGGAGAGTGATATTATCGTTGGGCGTGATATCTTCTGTTGTCTGAAGTGTGATGTTTGTGCCTTCTGTCCTCTGGTGTTTGGGAGCCTCCCCTCTGTACTGTGAGTGTGGAGGGGGAGTAGTCATGAATGAGGAGCGCATCAGCACACTGCCTTGAAATGATTGTCTCCGCCACATGCTATGCACGATTTCCCCATTGAGGGAGAGGCGACTTGTGCGGGAATTCACTTTCGCGCGGGCAACATAACTTTTCCATGCCTTTCATCGGCGATGCCTCCACTGCCCCTGGTCAAATGTTGTGCATCGCTGAGGGCTTCTTCGCAGAGGGTGTTTGCGCCATTGCCAGGATTTCTTCCAAAGTGCGTGGTTTCTGAAGTAACTTCTTCCTGAACATGGCCAATTCGCAGCCTGATATCACTTGTGACTGCAGAGCCTCGTCATTTCAGTAGTGATGCTTTATTCTTATCCTGAGCCTCACAACACAATTGTCCATAATCTGGCTTTTTTTTGGATGGTTGTTTGAAATATGTGCCTCTCGTAATCAACGTTGGTGTGGGGCGCAAAGTATTCTGACAGTGAAGCTTTTAGTTCGTCAAACGTGGAAGTGGCATCTTCAGGGTGTCTGTAAAGTATATCACGAACTGCAGCACCCTGTAATCATCCAGTGGCCCAGCGCGTCTATGCATACATTAAAGTCCCTTATCTAGCGCACCCATCTGGGTCCCAGTTTGCTGGCGTCTGTTAAGTCAAAAGCAGTTGGCAATTGAGCGACCCATGAACTCTGGATTGAGGAAACATTTCAGGTGACGACGTCGGGACCATAGCCGGTATGTCTACCTTCATGTCTCGCTGCAGCACGTGTGTAGACTGCAGTCACCCCACACTCACCTTCTCCTTCCACGTACCTCGCCGAGGCTGTGTCTTTAATTTCTTCAGGCAACGCATCCTGCCACCTCCTTCCTGGCCTCGTAGCCCCCCACTGCCCACCAAGGTCATAGTCTAAGGCACAATGGACTCTGTTCAGCCAATTCTGGAGCGGTCACTGCACTGCTTCCACAGCACAGTCAGGAGCTCACTGCGTGACCTTGTCAGTAGGACGCCACTTCCTGGTGGAAAGTGCGTGTGCTGGCACCACAGCACCTTAATTTTGGGTCTCACTGCAGAGTAACTGCCTTGCCTCTTCCAAAGTGGGTAATCAGTGTTTCTACAGCCAATCCCGTCGAAATCACTGATGTGCCGCACAGGAAAACTTAATACGGGTTGTTCCCCTCTTAGCTAATGTGATGTGATGGCCCCCGAAAGTGGGGTCAACCGTCAAATAAAATAAATGACATCTTGACTCTAAAAGGACTGTTTCCAACTCTGCCCTTTAATCGTAACTGAACTTCCCCTCCCTGCAACGTAACTTTCCGCCCTTGGTCCAAACTGCAGTTCGTCCCCTAACATAACGAGGCGGACTGCCTGTACCTAAACACTCCTGACATTGCAATATTTTCCACTCTTTTTGACTGGCTAAATAACCTGGTATTTCAGCCAATCAGACTGAACAAAAAAAGTCCACCCACATAATTAAAATAAATAGTTCTCAGGTGCTGACCACCAGCAGCAGCAGAAATACTGCTCTACTAGCTGAGTGGAATCAAGTACTGTTTCCATCGATTCTTCTCATGCATCCAGCAAAATGTTCACCCACCCCTAATGGTGGCATTATGCCACGGGCAGAGAATTGATATAATATGTCTTTTATAACGCACCTGTACACAAGTGTTTCAAGCGCGACAAGACAAGCGAGGAAGACAGCGGGAGGACAAGACAAACGATCTTACTAGACCTTGTGTCATTCTGATCGTGCAAGTGTGACAGCGCAAAAGTGCAGGGGGACGAGAGAGGGACAAATTCCAGGGAGAGGGAATGGGAAGTGCAATCAGGGCAGGATTGCTCTGAGTGAGTGCAGCCGGGTCAGTGCGGCTCTGGGTAGTGCAAGGAGGCAGGGGGCTGTAGAGGTTAAAGCCCCTAAGTGCACGGTAGGTCCGCAGGCAGTGCAGGGCAGACTGATCATGGTGGAGCCTGGTACCCAGTGAGACTCTGGGGTAGCAAGCAACCAGCTTGTGCATCAGACAGGTGGGACAGCAGCAAATAGAGATAGAGAGAGAGAAAGCAGAGGAGAAAAGGAAGGTCTTCAGCAGCTTCCGGAACTTCAGGTGTTCTGACTCAAGTTTGAGAGCGGCAGGGAGGCCATTCCAGAGGGAGGCACCTGCAGAGAATAACAAGGACACTGATCAAGTTTACACCAAGGCCACAGGGACATTACAACATAAGGCAGGAGGGTTTACAGGTTTTGCATAATGACCACACAATTTGCTACAAACACAGAATTTGTTGCGATATGTATGGGTTTGTCAGGTCGTGTTTGTACAAAGTGAGTGCAATTTAATGAGGCTGCCTTATAAAACAACTGCAAAGAAAAACAAGCATTGCCAATGCCAACTCTTTGGTCTTTTGTCTAGTCATGGTAAAGGCGCTTGCCATTCACTGCCGCAGTGTTATTAATTGGCTATCAATGGTATCAGGTGTGTATCAGGTGCAAACTGAGGCGAGTACATTGGCATCTAATAACTGTGCCTGGGAAATGCCTGATTTTATACACAAGCCAAAACTGTTGGCTTTTCCAAGGATTGTTTTTAACAGGACTTCAGTGAAGGATACACCTAGTGCTTATAAATAGAGTGGCTGAAGCGAGATCTGGTTAAGACATTTATATTACCAGCAACATGTCCAATTAAGCAATTAACTCTCAGAAGACTGCTTTGAAAAACCACTGGCATGCACTTTGAGTGTACAGTTTTATGATAAGGCTTGATTAAAGTGAGCTCAACCAGTTTCCGTGAGGAGATTTTTTTGGTAGGCAGGGGCAGGAATTTAGTGTGAATGGCCATTGGGATTATCCTGGCCATGGGCTGTCAGTGGGTGTCAAATAGCCAAAGACACCCACAAGCGTTGTGTCCCTCCTAATATGCGATTTCTCCCTGTCTGTACTCTAATGCAATTGTTTTAACTTATCGTTAACGCTAACATACCTCCTAACAGCCCTAGTTCTTTGTAAAAAAAAAAAAAGGTTTTAAAATAACTTTCAAAATATTGCATTTGGCCGAGAATGGTTTTCCCTATTTTGCCCAAAGGAAAAAGAAATCCAGGGCAGACACAAAAACAAATGTGCATATAAGAATTGCTGTGTTAGCGGTTCAGTGGATGTGCGAGTAGAGCACTGTGCTGCGCCACCATGCGCTTGCTGTCTTTGGGCCACCATTTGTGACCTAGTCCAGAGATCTGCAACCTGCAACTCTCCAGATATTACAGACTATGGGCCTCATTACACGTTGTGCGGTAATGGAATACCGGTAAAGATTTACCGGTACCGTTAATTCCCTAAGCCAATCACGACCCGAACCCACCGCTATCTGCGCACCCGTTAATTACGGTGCCACTAATAGCGGCAAGACCGCGGGCGCGCGACCCCCAGGCCGGAATTAGCGCCATGGCGCTAATACCAGGCCATCACAAGCCATGCGGACATGGTATTAGCGGCATGTAAAACACCCAAAAAACCCTTACCGGCATGGCGCTAATAACGGCATCGAAAAGCACCCGTTAAGAGACCTGAGCAGTGTACCCATCAACTACAGGTGGACACAATCAGCACAGGTGCATGCAATGGAGACAGGCAGCACAAAAGAGCACACCACACCCCTACCCACACCCCTTCCCACACCAAGATGGTGCCAATAGCAGCAGCATGACATGACAGCCTTGACTACATGATAGCAGTGCAGCACCAACAACAACAGCCCACACCAGAGGTGACCCGTAACAGGTACCCATTCCTCACACCATACAGGCAATGCCAGTGATCCACTGAGGAGGTGGCTCCCGACACCTGTACGGAACCCACAGAACCAGCAGGAAGTGGACAACAATATAGTACATCCCTCCAATGACAGTGCTCCGCTGCCTAATCGGCCTGGGTGTGGCACTCCTGTATGGCCGTGTCAAAGTGGCAAAGACAACCATGGCATGTGTAGAGCATCACAAAATGTGCATATGATGGAACGTGCCTATGCCACCTGAAATTGACATGCAACCACCAGAAGAGTATGATGTGGCTGAGGATGAGTGCGGGTGGAATGCCCCGGCAGGACATGAAAGAGGCAGTGCCAAGGAGGCACACGATGTGCATCAGCATCTGATTCTGGAATCTCATCAGGCACCAAGGTTAAATAGCATGGACGTAGATGGGAATTGTTGCCCTGGTGCATGTTTCGAGGCCCACAAAGGACCCTGTCCACAATGAATGACACATACACAATAATGGAGACCACGCTTGGGTTTCAAACTCTGAACAGTGTATATTGAACATATTGTGGTACGAAAGTGCATTACACCAACTCCACAAATACACCCTTACCCCCCTCCCCCCTCAACACACCCAAACAGACCCTTACCCCCTCCCCCCTCAACACACCCAAACAGACCCTTACCCCCCTCCCCCTCAACACACCCAAACAGACCCTCACCCCCCTCCCCCCTCAACACTCCCATGTGAGTCTCATGACGTGATTGTGTCCATCGCCACATGTGGCACACGAATCCTGGTGGCCCTATTTGCCAGTGCCTGCATCGTCATCTGGTGGTTGTGAAGCCGTGCGCCGCAGGTTCCGCATAGACCGGCGCAGGGGACTAGTCTGGCGTGAACTCCCAGACGAGGAGGGGCCTGGTTCTTCCTGGGCCGTGAGTGGGCACCGACGCTCAATAGCGTCTGCTATGCGGTTCATGGCCTGCCGCAGTTGGGCCATTTCACTGCAGATTCGGCTGGTGCATGCCTCCATGCCCTCCCTTGTCTGCTGTGCCAATGTAGCAATGTCCTCCCTCAGGCGGACTGTCTCTGCCACATGTTGACCTACTAGACCACTCATCTCGTTCTGCCTCTGGTAGATGCTCGAGAGGTCATGTCGCATGGTGGGTGCTGGTGGGATGGCTGATGCACCTGGTCCCATTGCACTTGCATCAGGAGAGGATATCTGGGGGCTCCATATCCCTTCAGGGGTGGGTGAATCTCCATGACTACCCGGACCTGAGGAGTACCTCGGGCTTGCCAGTAAGGGGCTTGTTGGTCTGGGGCTCTGGCTATCGGCATCAATGGCAGGTGTGTCCTCCTCATCTGAAGGTGGGGCCGTGGCTGCTGCTTCACCCGTTGAGCTGGTGGCAGCAGAGTGCATTCCCTCGATGCTGCCCTCACCTGCTGGGAGACACACTTCCGTGGGTGCCACGACGGGAGCAGCCATGGCCTGTGGATGCGTGCAACTGGTGTTCCGGCTGCTTTTGTCCCTGTGGTCATGGACACTCGTCCTGGCTGCCCTTGTGGATGTGGCGGTGTCCCCTGTGGCATCCCTCCTTGCTTTTTTGCTGGATGTGGGAGCAGGTGTGGAAGTGCGTGCCTCCTCAGTGTCAGTGTGTGATCCTGCAAGGGTGAGAAATGTTGACAACCATCAGTAATGGGTCGACCTGCCTTGAGCAAAATGAATACGTCATGCCGTTCTATGCATTCCGGGCTCTTCAGTGTGGATGCAGGTAATGGGGATGTTGGGTGGGTCATGCATGAATGGGTCTGTGTTGTTTGGGCATGTGGTGATGCATGCATGTCTGTTTGTGGCTGGAGCCACGGCATTGATATGGACACATGATTGGGGGGAACATCACACTTCACTGTGCATTGTTTGATGCATACACTCACCTCCATCGGACGAAACGGCCACGCCATGCTCCATTTGTCCAACTCCCTCAATGCATTCCACCCCGATGGTTGATGCGCATGTCACCTCCCACTCGGTGAGCTTGATTGGCGATTCACTGCCTCCTCCTGTGCCCGTAGCCAGGTTGCGGTTCACGGATAGAATGTTCCGCACACGGAGCCGGAGGTCATCCCACCTCTTTCGGCAGTCTTTGACGTGCGGGTTGTGGTGCCTACCGCGCTGACCTTGTGGGCTACCTCTTCCCAGATGGCCTTCTTCTTCACAATGGTCTCCCGACGCATGTCGTTGTTGAAGACGACATGAGCATTGTCTGCTAGTGTCTGCGTTAGCATCAGGAGCTCCTCCTTGCAAAACGTCTCCTTGCTCAGACGATTTTTTAATAGCCTTGGGCATCTTCACGGTGTCCTTGGTGTATTTCCCAACGTGGTTCCTGGTAAGGTGTCCTGGATAAGGGGGATGGCAATGGATTGTGTTTTTAAAGATGGCCGCCGTGCTCTTTCCCGTTCCGGTGCGATGACGCTATTTCCGTTTCCGCAATATAGCGGTGACCGCTATTTGCGGAAACCGCTATTTGCATGTGACGGCAGGGCGGAAGTGCTAACAGCGCTTTCGCGGATGCCGTTAAGGGACTTTTTGGGGACTTTTGTGACATGGCAGTAGGCTCATTACCGGCATGGCGGTAGGCTCGTGCCCGCGATCTCGTAATGGCATGCAATTTGCGGCCTCTTGCGAGGGCAGACACGCTATTTACGCCATGCCGGTAATTGCCGGTTTTTACCGCATACCGTGTAATGAGGCCCTATTACTCCCATGATCCCTCACCATTGACAATGCTCGTTAGCGCTTAATGGAGTTGTAGTCCATAACATCTGGAGACACAATGGTTACATACTCTGACCTGGTGTGTCCATCTGTGTTACAGATATTTCTCAATGAACAGCTCGGAGACCAGAGAGGTATCCTTCAGGGCATAGTGGTGTTTGATATGAAACAGCGTGCATAGTGCCTGGAGCCACATATAGGGCAATATGTAGTCTGCTGGACCAGTGGCGGGTCTAGGGCAGAGGTTATGCAAACGCTGGCTCACCAGATGTTTTGAACTACAGCTCCCATGAGCCCTAACCATTGACTATGATAGCTAGGGCTCATGGAGTTGTAGTCCAAAACATCTGGAGAGCTAAAGGTTGCATACCCCTGGTCTAGGGTTTTTCATTGAAATTCATACTAGGAGTCCCTGGTCAAATGTTGGCAGAGCCTGGTGTGTTTTGAGAGAACATACTCATATGAGGGCCAAGTCTGACCTTGGATGGGAGCACATGTACATATCATGATGATACCTATGGTATGAGGGACCACCTTGGCATATAATGGCACTACCTATCATTGATGGCACTACCTGCCATGAGGTTAGAGTGTTTGGACCAGAATATGCCTGCTCACATGATGGCAAGGCACAGCAAGGGGTGGGCAAACATCAGGACTGGATGGAAATATATCCCACATTATGTGAATACCATTTGATGGTAGCACCTGCCATACACTGGCAGTACGTGTGCATGGTGTGTGCCTGTGTGTGACTATATTGCTCTTGCCTGTGAATAGGGGTGGGCGGAATAGCTTTTTTCACTTCCACCAAAGTTGGGAGGATACCTCAGGGAGAGGGAGGATAGCTCAGGGACAACGCGCCTGCCTTGGCAGCAAGACTTTACGGGGCAACACAGGTTCGATCCCCAGGTCTGCGCTTAGAAACCTCTGGGTATTAAGCGCGTTATAAATAACCAATCACAAAAAGTTTCCGCATCGAGTGACACTTTTCCGCCTTTTGCAAGGATACCGACTGCTGGTGGATAATTGTTTACGTTTTGCGGAAAAGGAACATTTTGCTGGCAATGTTGCATCTGTTCTTGGAATAGTATCTTGCAATGCATTCATCCAATCCTAGCATGGAAGCTGCAACGACGAAAGCGCTGTGGTTGCTTCCGTCCTGGCCTCCCCTATCTCCTGTGATGGGTTCGTCCAATCTTTGTGTGCGGGAACTGCGAATGTGCGGATGCAAGCAGCGCTGTTGCTATGGTGACCACCTCCTTTGTCTTTTGCAATGCGTTCATCCATCCCCTCTGCGGAGCTGCGATGATGCGAGCAGGGGGTTGCATTCATCGTTGCCTCCGTTGGGACCCGTGATGGGTTCGTCCAAACCCTGTTCACCAAATTAGTAATTTGGCAGTAGGTAGCCGTTTTGTGTTGACATACACGCAGGCGACTCTGCACCGCTAAATATATTCGACACGTGTGTACGCTGCCTTTTGCCCTCCACATTTGCACTCCGCTGTGCAAAGTAAGTAAATGCCTCCTGGCTTGCTGCATGCAGACAGCGTTTACTTTTAATTGTGAGCGCCACCTGCCATGCTTTGGAATTAGGGCGTAATTTACATTATGCACAGAAATAAAATTATATTTATGATGAACAGTAGACAGCACGGAGAAAAACACCAAGGATGGCATTAAAACCCATTAGAAAATTGCTTTGCGACTGAATTCAGAAAGGCACATTTTCAAATGGAAATGATTGTGGTGGGATCTTTGACTTTAGCTGCTAAGCAGATCAGACAGTCTGGTCTGGCTGCAGACAGGGAATACAAAAGTGAAAAAGCATCCATGCAGATTCCAGCTTGTAATTTTTAATTCATTTTTTTATTTAGTGTAAAATAGTTTATTACAAACTTTTCACTATTTAGTCCCACAATAGAAAAATAAAATAATTAATAAAACAACTTCCATAAAAAAAGAAAAGCCTCTCCAGTCATTTCCTTTGTTATTTTCTCTTTTTGTCTTTCATCATTTATTCTTTCCACCCTGCGCCTTCAGTTTTGCCAGCGCTGCCTCTAGGAACTTTACAGTGGCGTAGTTGATTATATATCAGTTCCCACCATCGATCAGCTTCCAAATCTCCCAAATCTACGATTTGATCGTTTAGAGGAATAATCCTCAAATCTTTCAAATTCGGGCAGAAAAGGACAAGATGTCTTAATGTTTCATTTTCAGATTTGCAAAGCCGGCAATCTATGCTGTTCTGGTGTTTCCCATATCTTTGTAGTGTGGTTTTATTATGCAACGCATTTATTCTGAATCTTAACAATAGGGCTCGCTGTTTACAGTCTGGAATTTCTTCAAATACATGGGAGTTATATTCATCGCTCCCTAGTCGGGTTTCAAAAGAGTGTGTGTCCGAAAGTTTGATCTAGCCTCTTCCGTTTTTCGCCAATCATCTGCTCAAAGATTTCTCTTTATTAACATTGGATTATTGGCCAAGGTGTCTATCGAATTCCCAAGATTATTCAAAATGGAATCGGATTCTATTTTCCATTCGTCTAGGAGCCGCTCTTTATTTCCAGGTTTATGCATTCCTAGAACTGCAAATTGTGGGGGGAAGTCACTAAGTGTAGCCTTTCTGTATAACATTAATTTGTTCCAGATGGCTTGTGCATAGAGTGATATCAGTCCTAATCCTTGTCGAATTCTGGCCATTGGGATAGATGTTGGTAATCATAGGATATGTTTCCAAAAGTAACCTTCTAGAATGTTCCACATTTCGGGTTTTATTCCTAGGCAAGTTTCTCCTCCATACAAGAGGGCAGGGGACACTTTTTACTTATAGAAAACAATTATCGGTTGCAGCGAAAATGCCCCATATCTTTTGTTTATAGCTATTCCTTGTGCAGTAAGTCTCTTTACTTTTAATCTCAAGGCATCCATCCAGGCTTTTTCACTTTTTAGCATACTTATCTGATCGCCCAGATACTTCAATTCCTTCACTGGTTTTAATTGATTTCCATCTACTGACCATCTTTCTTTTTTGTGTTTTCTTCCATCTATTGTCTCCCAGAACTACGATTTCTGATTTTGCAACTTTTATTTTCACATCTTTATTTAACACATATTTCACCAAAAAGATTAGAGACCTCTGCAAACCGATCTTAGTCTGGTCTAGGAGGATCACATCATCGGCGTCAAGAGTCTGCCTACGTCGGTACCATTTATTTTTGATGGGAATGAAAGCTTATTATCCGGGATCATTTTCATATCTTCGATATAGTAGCCCGGCTGCGTAAAGGGCGACTGCTAAAACTCTGCTGTTTGGCTGTGCTGCGCCAAGCAACTTTACTCTTCATTTCTACCTCATCAGACCTGAATCCATCTCAGTGAGTTCCCCCCTCGCACCCCCCGCCTTGTGAGAGGTGAGAGGCTGGTTACGAGCGTGTGAGAGAACTGCTGCAACGCTGTGACGCGGGCTGAAGCCCCGCCCACTTTTCGGTACCGCCCACTCCAGGAAGTGAGGATTGAAAAAGGAATCCCAGCGACCCTTGCGGCGTGAAGCCCGGCTGCGTAAAGGGCGACTGCTAAAACTCTGCTGTTTGGCTGTGCTGCGCCAAGCAACTTTACTCTTCATTTCTACCTCATCAGACCTGAATCCATCTCAGTGAGTTCCCCCCTCGGACCCCCCGCCTTGTGAGAGGTGAGAGGCTGGTTACGAGCGTGTGAGAGAACCGCTGCAACGCTGTGACGCGGGCTGAAGCCCCGCCCACTTTTCGGTACCGCCCACTCCAGGAAGTGAGGATTGAAAAAGGAATCCCAGCGACCCTTGCGGCGTGAAGCCCGGCTGCGTAAAGGGCGATTGCTAAAACTCTGCTGTTTGGCTGTGCTGCGCCAAGCAACTTTACTCTTCATTTCTACCTCATCAGACCTGAATCCATCTCAGTGAGTTCCCCCCTCGCACCCCCCGCCTTGTGAGAGGTGAGAGGCTGGTTACGAGCGTGTGAGAGAACCGCTGCAACGCTGTGACGCGGGCTGAAGCCCCGCCCACTTTTCGGTACCGCCCACTCCAGGAAGTGAGGATTGAAAAAGGAATCCCAGCGACCCTTGCGGCGTGAAGCCCGGCTGCGTAAAGGGCGACTGCTAAAACTCTGCTGTTTGGCTGTGCTGCGCCAAGCAACTTTACTCTTCATTTCTACCTCATCAGACCTGAATCCATCTCAGTGAGTTCCCCCCTCGCACCCCCCGCCTTGTGAGAGGTGAGAGGCTGGTTACGAGCGTGTGAGAGAACCGCTGCAACGCTGTGACGCGGGCTGAAGCCCCGCCCACTTTTCGGTACCGCCCACTCCAGGAAGTGAGGATTGAAAAAGGAATCCCAGCGACCCTTGTGGCGTGAAGCCCGGCTGCGTAAAGGGCGACTGCTAAAACTCTGCTGTTTGGCTGTGCTGCGCCAAGCAACTTTACTCTTCATTTCTACCTCATCAGACCTGAATCCATCTCAGTGAGTTCCCCCCTCGCACCCCCCGCCTTGTGAGAGGTGAGAGGCTGGTTACGAGCGTGTGAGAGAACCGCTGCAACGCTGTGACGCGGGCTGAAGCCCCGCCCACTTTTCGGTACCGCCCACTCCAGGAAGTGAGGATTGAAAAAGGAATCCCAGCGACCCTTGTGGCGTGAAGCCCGGCTGCGTAAAGGGCGACTGCTAAAACTCTGCTGTTTGGCTGTTTGCTGCTTTACTGCTGCTTCTGTTGGAGTGACACAAACAATGACTCTACGAGCAGAAGGTCCGCAAACTCGAAAGAAAACTACACTACAACGCCGTTCGACAAATCCCTGGTCGATGATGAAAAGTGCTGCTGGGACCAAGGTAAGCAAATCAACAGGACGTGTGCTACTGTCTATAAACAAATCACAAACACTAGCAAGTCCAATAATGACTGGGGCCAGTAAATCATCATTAGCCTCTACATTTTCGTGCTCTGACGAGCCATTCACATCTGAAGATGCGCCAAATTTGTTAGGGCAGTCTGATATTCAATTAGATGCCCTTCAATCCTCACAAGTTAATCAAGTGTTAACCTGCTCCTATGCTTCTAAACCCACTGGCAATCCACTTCCTATTGATGTCTCATGTGACTGTGAGCATGCTAGCACCCCTGCCGCTTTTGTATCCAAAATAACAAAAGCTAATCAATCACAATCAGCTCATACTGCATCTACTATTTCGGCCTCTCTGTCAGACACAAGTTCTACACCTTCTTCTCAACCGACGACAAGGGTTTCGGCGACCCTCTCATCACTCAAGTCTGGCAAATCAATGAACGACGCTGACCCTTGGAATGATAAAGAACCCCTTTCGAATCTGGTGTCTGATGAGGAATTGCTAAAAATCTCTAATCCAGACTTGGAACATCCATCAACAAAAATTTTGCTTTCAAATCATGCTGTGGGCAATAAATCATCACAAACACCCATAAATGCACAAACTTTAAATGTATCTGTCACAACTCCTCCACATCAGGAAAATATCCTTAGCGGTCTGAAAGTTAAGTCAATTTATCCTCAGTCTTCAGGAATCACTCTTGATTGTCCAGATTTTGAGAACATCAGTGGTTTAGCCTGCCAAGCACCGGAGGCCAGCCTTTCTTCCACGCTAATTACTAACGATCAACAACATGGAAAAACCGTTGAAAATACCTTTCATCCTTCAGAACCGCCTCTCAACCCACTATCTACACATTTAGAGCGGAGTGCAGTTGCGCGTGCCAGTCGCTTACAAAGAGTAGCTGAACTAAAGAAGAAAAGCACTCACATCAAACTTCCTCTACCGGGACACTCCACTCAGAATGTAAGTACTCCGCATTCAACGAATATCCACCCTTGCGAAGAAGCCCACTCTTTGAACCCTGTGAAAAAATGTGGATTAACCAAACCACAATACAACCTTGATAACTCAAACTGTTCTTCGTCTTTTCATGAATTCGAACCACAAGCACCTGGGATATCATCTGAAGCCCTTACCCAGATTCACAACAATGTACTGTCTGCCTCAGCCATTGCTCTAGCTCCATTCACAAAAATCTTCGAATCCCTCATTGGAACAATTTGCGACCAAGGTACTGCTATATCCAACCTTATGTCTAAAATTGACAAGCTAGAACACTTTTCGAGTTTTCTTCAAGACCAAATGACAATTAATGCCGAAACTGCCACGAGATGGCAGGATAGGCTGAGTGATCTTGCTGCTAGGCATCATTGCCAAAACGACGCTCTAATGGAGGGCCTTTTAGAGTCAGTGAAGTGGATGCGGAAGATTTCACCCACCCAAGTTCCTGATCCCTCAGTGACTCGACACATGTCACCCGAAACTGTTTATTCTATTCCAACCAGAGCTTCAGTGACAGCTTCAATTGAACCTATCCAATCAGGCCCTGTATCGACCTTGCCAGCATCCACTCACGATGCTCTAAAGTCAACTTCGACTATTCAGGGCCCAGGTCTGAATGTGAATAACATCGCACCACCAGTAATTTCAACAGGCAAAATAGACTCAGCTCAAACTGCTATCGCAGTAAACTCATTTAACATCTTTAAGGGTTCAACAAAAACTATTACCACTACAGAAAGTAAACTGAAAAAGCCAATCAGAAAACAAGTACAGCCACCAAATAAAATCAAAAGTACTCTATCAAAACAATCACAACAAAAGACGAATAAGTTTGTAAGAAATCTTACTACTCCAAAGAAGTTAAGCCTGTTTTCAAGACCATCTTCAACTGTACCTGCCAAAAGCATTGGTGACAACAATCAACAAACTTCATCAGGTACTAAACTTAGCCAGCCAAAGTTCGCGGTAAAACGTAGGCGGCTTGACTTGAGTCTTTCGTCCTCTGAAACTGGCTCCTCAACCTCCTTAATTGACCTATGTAACTTATCAACTTACTCAGAAGATCTTGTAAATTCTATCTTCACTTCTGAAGAAGACCAAATTGCCAAATCATCTGAAGACCTCTTAAGGAAAGTTAAAGAGGTAGACAAATGCTCAAAACCACCACAAGCAAATTCAGTTGTTAATCATCTTACCTCTGCTCCAAAAAAGGCCCAGCAACAATCGTTAAGTGCAAGGCTAAATCCCAAACAAACATCAAATCAATTAAAACTGCACTTACTTCCAACTAAACGAAGCTCAGGCCCTGGAAACTCTGAATCCGGAAAATATAAGTGGAAACTCCGTCTCCAAAATGTTCACTCAGATGGAAACGAAGTCAATTTAAACCGAAGAAACATTTTAAAACTGCTTGCATGCATTCCACCGTTGCGTGCCATTTCATCTGATGACATCAAAATTGTGGAATATGTATCTGAAACAGCTTCTGATCAAGTTCTACTGCACATTGCTTCTGCAGCAGTAAAAAATATGTTACTTCAAGCAAATGAAGACCTTTTGGTGTACGGCTTTGACCTCACTCTTGAACCATCTGCCCTGGATACAACTTCGTCATCTGCTACTAAGTTGGCCCATGAGGTAAAACGTGGAGCTGCTGCGTGTGCAGCCCTACGTCAGTCTTTAGTCTCCTCTCCGGACATCTTAGACGCTGCCATGCATCAGTCTTTTGAAAGAAGAGCTACCAACTCCAAAAGATACCCACAAGGCCCACGTAAATAACAACGACAACAAACTACCAAGCAGGAGCTAATCTTACTGTCATGGAATACCAGAGGATTTAAACATCTATTTAACACATTCCAGGAATCCCTGGAAAAAGTCTTTATTATATGCTTACAAGAAACGTGGCTACGCGATCCACCTACCTGCGACGGCTTTGTCACCCTAATAAACCCAGCTAAAAAGAATTCTAAAGGAAGACCATTTGCAGGTTTAATAACTCTTTTGAAAATCGGGAATCAGTGGACGCTGGTCAAATCCACGAACCCCAACCCGTTTGTGCAAAGCACCCTAATCAAATTCTCATTAAAAACCACGATCCCTAATCTTTTGATCATAAATGGATATTGGAATCCCGCTATGATTTCATCGACAGCCTTCATTCAGTCTGTTCTGAACGAAATTGATCATACTTTTTTAAAGTATGAAAATGTTTCAGTTATAATATGTGGGGATCTAAACTGCAGCTGGTTTAAATTTGATCCATCTTCTAAACTAAATGTTCGGCTGCCAGATTCTGATGTCATTTCAAGCGGACAACAATGGGCGAAAGATCTTCTAGATCGTAACTGTTACATGTTAAATGGATCAATTCGGGGCGACTCTCCTGCAAACCCCACATGGCACAGTATGAATCGGAAAAACACGTTGGATTACATCTGGGCCTCGTTTGATGTACTCGAAAAAGTAAACTACCTAAATGTGCTGCCAACGACATTAAGTGATCACGACTTGTTGCGACTAGCCTGGTGGGAGGACCTGGGCAACTCTCTAGAAAAACATCCTGTTCCACTTCAATTAAATGCTGCAGGAAATAGATTGAGAGTAAGTGGTCCAAAGATCAGCCACTTAAGCCTGAATTTGCATACACTTCAGACAGTAGAATATACTCCACTCATGACAGACTTTATCCAGATAAATCTTAACTCAAGAGTTGTCGGAACAACCCTGAAACATCTATATAGTCCAGAAATAGCAGAGGCAAAAAAATTACTGAGAAGAGACGTCAAGTTGATTAAAAGAACACAATGTGATCAAACCTCCAAGGTTATAGAGGTAAAGAGGCGACGGCAAGTCTACCGCAATTGGCTAAGATCACACCTTATAATAATCGATCAAGGACGAGCGGAAACCATGTTAAAACTACTGGCTCAGAAAAACATCCGTGACATCTGGGCTATCTTAAATAAAGGTCGCTCGAAATCTAACTCAGCAATTTTCAATGAAATATCAAGCAAAAAATGGCAGGACCATTTTACTACAATATATGTAGACTCTGTATCAGAATTCTCTATACCTTCTATTACATCTATCTCCAGTTGGAATATTATACCTTCATGCGATGAGATTGAGCTCGCAATTTCTAAGCTCAATAACTCCAGAGCTGCTGGCCCAGATCAAATCTCAAACTTGACGCTTAAAAAGCACAGAAAACACTGGGCCGTATTCATTCATGAACTCTTTTCTCAGATTGCACTCTGTAAGAAGATCCCTTCTTCATGGACCAAGGCCATAGTGGTCCCAATTTACAAGAAGGGCTGTCGGGCTGATCCGGTGAACTATCGCCCGATCGCCCTTCTGGACACAATTGGCAAGATCTTCGGATCCTTTCTGCGCCAACACCTGGTAAATTGGGCTATCTCATCTGGCAAATTTGACCTTCGTCAAACAGGTTTCACCAAAAACGTGGGAACTGACGTAAATCTCACACTTCTGTCGCTCCTGAAACTGTCAGCAATGGAGGCGAAAAAAAAAATCTTTTTCGCATTTATCGATCTCCGTCAAGCCTTTGACGTTATCAATCGGGCTAAATTGTGGGAAAAATTACATCTGTGGGAGTGCCCGAACCATCTGCTAGAACCCATCATCGCCCTGCACTCGAACACTTCAATTCAAATCAGAATCAACTCCCAAGGGGACCTCACAGACTCAATAAGAACGTTTAGAGGCGTCAAGCAAGGATGCCCACTTGCAGCAGACCTCTTTAAACTCTTTATTGCTGATCTTCCTGATTGGTTAAAATCTGCCCACTGCTTTCCCCCGAAACTCAATGGTCAGATCATAAACCATCTGGTGTACGCTGATGATATAGTGCTGGTAGACCAGACACAAATTGGCCTTCAACATCTTCTTTCTCGCCTGAAAGAGTATCTATCTGCAAATGAGTTGACTATAAATACTGAGAAAACAAAAATCTTGTGTATTGGTCGATCCATGACGAAAAAAGACAAAGCATTCCGATGGCACATAGATGGAAAAGTACTTGAGGTCGTTCAGTCGATCCGTTACTTAGGCGTCATGGTCAATGACTCACTTTCAGAGACTGCTTGGATTGAAGACCTTATAGCCAAAATAAAGATCTTAAGCCTTCAAGCGGCCAAAATCAATGCCGACTACGGGAAATTCTCCATCATCCCGGTCATAATGTTTTATTTACAAAAAGTCGTCCCAACAATCACCTTTGGGAGTGAAGCTGCGTTGAACATTAACTATGATGTCTGGAGTCGACTGGAAGGAAAGTTTTGGAGACGGGCATTGAATCTTCCAAACTATATTCCAATATCAGCATTAAGATATGAACTAGCTTTAAACTCTATCTACATGTCAATAGTTTGGAAATCCTTAACACTTTTGCGTAAGATACATCTTGGCGCCTCTACTTCTACTTCTGCCTATAATATACTTCAATCAAGCAAAGATGCGACAGAAAATGTGCTAATTAATGCATGGAGGAGCAAGTTAAATCGAATCATAATTGAAGTAGGCACATCTGAGGAAGAGCTAATTCAACGTCCCCAACATGCCAAAAAGAAACTAGCAATTTGGGATTGGATTATAACCTGCAATAACCGTTCTGCTCTTAAATCCACGCTACCCCCTTCGAGAAGCATAGTCAAGCTTCATTGTCAACCAAAATTTCTCACGCACTGCCCATCGCGTCATCATAGGGCACAATTTCTGAAGCTCCGTCTAAATGCTCTACATACCAATGAGATGCTCTGGATGCATAGGAACAAAGACTCACTCGATAATAAATGCCGCTTCTGTAATACATCAGCAATCGAGTCCTTAAAACATTTAGCAGTAGTATGTCCCTCGCTAACCAACCTACGCGAAATACATCTAAAGGATTTCAAATCACTAACTAATGATGAAGACGACTGGTGGGACTATGCTGTGGCAGGACACAACACCAAGTTGTCCTGTAATTTAATTAATTTTTTCGATGAAATTTTAAATTCAGCGCCCACATGTCAGATGACCTAGGCAACCGGATAATCGTTTGACTTTAAAGTGGAATTATTAACCATAGTATTGGCAAAGTCTAAGATAAAATGAAACGTGCAAAAGAAATGAGCATTTTATTCTTTCGTCTGTCTTAACGAAATGTAACAAAAACATGATATATTATATCAGGTTGAAGTTTTACAATAAAAAAAAAAAGATATAGTAGCTAAACAAAGTGGCAGCCAAAGGGTATGCTTGTTTTAGTCAATTTTTGGTCTTGATTTTTCTTGATAAATTGCCACACTGGTCTAATTTGACCTGCATATATGTGCCAGAATAGAGCGCTTTTATCGCCTTTAGTAGGTCATTTTGGCATCAATTAGATTCTTGCTTTTTCCACAGCAGACGTCGGTCTATACTGTCAAAGGCCTGCTGTAGGTCACTACTGGCCATGGAGATCTTTTGCCTATTTTGTGATGCTCTTTTTTTTAGTATGCTTAGTAGGAATAAATTAAGGCTGCAGCCCACTTGTTCCACAAAACCTGACTGTCTGATGTCAGGACTTTGTTTCCTTAATCCACCTTTTCAGTTGATTTAAGTGTAGTGTGGCAAAGAGTTTCCCTACACAGTTGAGCAGCGCGATCGCTCGGTAATTTGTTGGTTGCACCAGGTCCCCTTTTTTTAAAAAATGGGGACTCCGATCACACCCTTCCACGATTCTGGTACTTTCTCACGTTTACTAGTTTTTTAAATAATATCTCACAAAATTCCGACCATAGTGTTGAATTTGCTTTCAATACTGCATTTGAAAGCGCATAAAGCCCGGGTGCTCGTGATGCAGTAGGTTTTTGAATAAGGTTTACAATATCTTCCCAGTTAATTTCTTTATTCCGGGGTTAGGAAGCATTCTGATTTTTGCCAGTTTGCTCTTGCTCACTCTTTTTGGTATCAAATAGGATCTTGAAATGATTTACCCATGATTCTTCTGCAATCGTGTTTAAAATGCATGGCTTCTCATTTCATCTCTAAAACTCAGGACATCCTGTCCTCTCTCTCTATCTCTCCCCCTGAAAGACCAAAGGAAATATCGAGGCTTAGTACCACCGCCAATCACAAGTTCAGAGTTACAAGCATACTTTTTAATCAAAGTACAGATAGCTGTCTGGCTCTCAAGCGACTCGCAGTGTGTACCAGCAGACACTGTGAGGGGAGAGAGTGCTGGACATCACAAATCTCACATTATTTATACTCCTTTCCCCAGTCCCGGTTACATTGTCCAGGCCCTCTCCAAGTTACTTAGTTGCTACAGTTCATGCCCACTTCACATGACAAATACAGCAATGTTGTTTTCAGGTTTAAGACATGTTTCTCTACACACAAATACAATGATGATAAACTTTGTGATGTTCGGCCATGTAGATCTTTCCTTATTCTTGAGCTTAAAGTAAGTCCAGTTTCAAGCACTAAGATTCCAGTTTCCCTCCGGGATATGTACTTCAGTACTCAAGGAATGTAGGTTTTGAATTGCCTTGAATATAGTAGGGGAGAAGTCAGGTACAAAAACACAGCATGCGGATCCTACCATTTTGCATACCCCACCATGCTCAGCTAGGATGATGTCTAAACCCATCCTATTTTGGAGGGCTACTAATCTAATTGCCTTTTTCTCTAGTGTCATGTTGTACAAAATATTGGGTGGTCCTATTGATGGTCTTTTCCAGGACCCTTGCTAGTCTTCTGATATCCTCAGAATTAATTATCTGTCCCCAGAACGGCACAAAGGATTTGCAACATCACCCAAGACTTGTGAAGGAGTATCACCATTCTCATCCCGCCTTGGACGAGTTCTAGAGACTTCAGTGGTGGTTGCAATATATACTCCTGGCAACAATATCCCAAAGTAACAAGTATCCTGCCAATCCCTGGGTAACCATGGATAGGACTCATTGCCGCAAACAAAATAAACAGGATCTCCTACATACAGAGGTCTATCCTCATTAGTTTACACTGCGATATTCGTGCATCCCTCAAATGTACCCATTGAATCGGGGAACCCTCTCTCTGTATGCAGAATGAAACAGTTTCTGGACCATGGTTGATAGGATAAGAAGGAGGCATGGCATCCCTATTACCTACGGGAGCCATCTTGAAGGTGATTAATGATTGAAAAGGTCTAAAAAATCTGTCAGCAGGCCTAATAGAAGCAACATTGAGTTTCCTCCTACTTACAAACAGGGAACATCCTAAAGGTGTCAGGACTCTTTTCTCAAATTCATTTACATTAGTCCCATCAAAGTTCCCAGAAATGCTGTCATTCCAATGACCAAAGAATAATGCTCTAAGTGAGGCATAGCAGGCAGTAGTTAAAGGAAGAGGATGAATATACCAGCCCAATCCCTTTTCCCCTTGTTGCGGCAAATGTGAACATACCCAGCAATTTGTTTTGTTCAGAATTGCATGAGTAGCGTTCATAATCATTAAGAGAGTATTATTATGGTAACCCTTTCTATGTTGGAAGTCTTGAGGAGGAAGAGTGTGCAGCTGCACGAAGGGTTGAGACACAGTGGGGATTTCTTCAGTGGGTAGCAGAATATTAAGCGGATGCACTTTTTCCAGGTACCAAAAACTAAGTGTAATTATAATTATTAAACAAATTACTATTGTGACCAGCAAACATTGGGTCCTCAGGGACCATGACCCTTGATGGGCAGATTCATCATCAGAGAAGTGGCCAACATTAATTTTCCCACAAGTGGCTTTAAAATTGGGCATTGTTTCTCAGAGTCCGTTAAGTAGCCTCTCCATTAGGCTTTTTTAGTTCATCCGTCGGTGGCTCCTGACCACGTGGCCTATGTTAATTGAAGGCAACTTTGCTGTCCCCGCCTCTTATTTATTTTCAGCAGAAAGAATGACGAGGGACTGGCTCAAAGATGGTCTCTCATGGGTACAGCCGATGCTGTACTGTACGTTTGATGTCGTGGTCGCAGATCGTACCTTACGACTTCAGGTACGGTGTCATCTGTAAACAGAGTGTCGTCGTTTCCTGAAGGCAATGAAGTCAATGAGGAAGGAGAAGCAAGATTGCTTGATGGTGAAGAAGAACTCGAAGAAGAAGCAACAATCTCCCCAGGCCCCATGGGCTCAGGAAGGTCTTTCGTAGGCAAAGCAGCAGTCTACCCACAGGCTCAGGAAGGATTCCTTGGACACCCTTGGTGTCTATCAGATCAGGCTCGTTGTGAGCATCAAGATCACCACTTCCCTTCTCCTTGTCTTTGTCGTAGGCCAGAGAAAAAGATATCCTCTTCACGTGCATCGCGTGGATCCAGTTCTTCTTGTCGGTGACTTGGACAGCAGTCTGTGTGGCCATGAGGACTTGATGTGGTCCTCTCCAGCGAAATGCAAGACAGGAGGCTCTTTCAAAGGTTTTCAATAACGTCCAGTCTCCAGGTCAAAGTCGATGACCTGGGCCCTCGTACTTTACTGGGAGGGATTTTCGCACCTGTTGATGAATCAAATACAAGTTCTGAGTTAACTGGTCACAATATTCAGAAAGAAGCACATGCTCTGCATCTTTTAGCAGTTTGGGTTTTGGTATCTTCTATATGTTGGCTGGTCTCCCCATGACAATTTCATTAGCAGAGAGCCCTGTCTTTGATTGTGCAGTCGTCCGCATAGATAATAAGGCTATTGGTAAGGCATCAGGCCATTTCAGGTCGCTGTAAGTGCACATTTTCGCAATCTTGTTCTTTAATATGTCGTTATTGCGTTCTATAAGTCCGGCACTCTGAGCATGCCTGGTTGATTGGAACTGTTTACCGATCTGTAATCCTGCACATACTTGCAGGATGACAGCAGCGATAAAATGTGGACCGTTATCAGACCATGTGACTCTTGGCAAGCCAAACCTAGGAAAACATTCCTTAAGCATGACTTTCGCCATTGACATTTTTGTGGCATCTCTTAGAGGAAAAGCTTCAACCCATTTACTAAAAGCGCAGATAACTATCAAAACATATTTATAATTTTGACAACGCTCCATTTCAATAAAATCAAAATGTATGACCTCAAATGGCATGGACGGGGGACCAAAACTACCCTTTGGTGTCGATGTACCTTTGCCAATATTATGGAGTAAGCATACCATGCATCTTTGGACAAAACGCTCAGCAGTTTTTTAAATATTGGTATTATACCATAAAGGATCTAACAATTTGCAAATCTTTTTGGCACATATGTGTGTTGGACCATGAGCCATTGTCACCATAGTGGTTACATAGGCATTGGGTAGCATCCATTTTTGATTTTCATTATCTATCCAACAGCCCTCATCATCAAAACTTGCTGGACCCTCAGCACACTGTTTAATATAATCTTGAGTGGCAACAGCCTGAATTTCTTTTATGCAACCAATTCCTACATCTATCACACAAGTGTTAGTGACCCCTTTTGTTGATTCCAACACATATATTTTGGAATGCAAATCAGTGGCAGTCTGTTTGGCTATTCTGTCAGCAAAAGAGTTTCCTTTTCCCACATCGTCCGTTACTTTCTGATGTGCTGCACACTTCATCATTGCTAACTGTGTAGGAAGCACAAGTGCTGAAAGTAGCCAAACTATTAGAGTGCCATGCCGTATTTTAGTTCCATGGGAGGTCAAGAAACCTCTCTCAGCCCATAGTCGGCCAAAGTTGTGAACTACCCCAAAGGCATACTGGCCATCCGTGTATATGTTTACACTAAGCCCTTCAGAAAGTTCACAAACTCTAATCAACGCAATAATCTCTGCGGCCTGTGCAGAATTATGCAGACTTCGTTTGGTCTCCACTATAGTGCTTAATGTAGTGATGGCGTAAGCAGCAGTGGGTGTACGATCTGGAACTTTGAAGCAGGAGCCATCCCAAAACAGCTCCTCTTGTAGATTCTTTAAAGGTGTATTGCTTAGGTCAATTCTGCCCTTAGTCTCTTGATCTCTAGTATAGAGGCAGTCATGTGACATTTTGTCATTGCAATCAATTTCTTGCGGAAGAGGCAATAGTTTGGCCGGATTTAATGAGCAACATCTTTTAATTTGGATATGCAGTGCAAATAGAATCAGCTTGTACCTTGTTAGTCGTGCTGATGTGAGATGTTATATCTGCTTACTGTTTAATAGAATGTCTATAGAGTGAGATACCATCACGGTTAAAGAGTGACCCAGAACCATACCCTCACTTTGTTTTACAGATGCAGTGGCAGCAGCAACAGCTCTCAAACATCTCAGCAAAGCGCATGCAACAAGGTCTAAAGTGGAGGAAAAATAACCGCACCGTCTATTCATGTTCTTGTGTCAAAACAGCCAAAGCGCATCCATCACATTCATGCACATACAACACAAAGGCCTTTTCGTAATTTGGTGTGGCCAAAATGGGTGCAGAACACAAAGCAGCCTTGAGCAGATCAAAAGCATTCTAGCAATCCATGTTCCACGGTAAAGGCAAAGAAATGCCCTTCTTTGTCAATGTCAACATAGGTTTTATCATTAATGAAAAGTTTGGGACACACTGTCTACAGTATGAAGCCATGCCTATTAAAGCTATGACCTCTTTCTGTGTATTTGGGACAGCCATGCTAGAGATGCTTTGTATCCGTTCAGGTGTCAGTCTTCTTCCCTCCTTCGACAGGAGGTAGCCTAAATAGGCAACTTTTTTAATGAAGCCTTATGCTGATGTTCTGCTAAATGAATAAGCAGCAACACAGTGCCCTCCTGGCAAGCAACTTCAGAATCTGCAGCTAGAAGCAGATCATCTACATACTGCAACAACGTGCAAGTAGAAGGTAACTCAAGTCTATCAAGCTGTTCCTTAAATGCTCTACTATAAATGCTTGGACTCTCAGTGTACCCTTGTGGCACACAAGTAAATGTAAATGAGAATCCCTCTACGGTGAACACGAACAAATATCTACTGTCAACATGTACAGGAATACTGAAAAAGGCATTCTTTAAATCCACAACACTAAAATGAGTAGCAGAGGCTGGAATCATGGCACTATTGTAGTAACATCAGGTACAATCAGAAACTGGGGAAATAACCTTATTAATAGAGCGTAAGTCAATAATAAAGTGAAAAAGAATCACATTATCCCCTTTCTTATACACAGGTCGAACATGACCATTACACACACTCCCTGTAATTTCCTCAATCACACCTATGTGTACAAAATCAGAAATAATACTCTTCAAAGCCTGCTCACCTTCAACCGAAATCTTATATTGAGGAATACACAGTAATTTAACACCTGGTTTCAATACAATTTTAACTGGTTAAATTTGTAAAATGCCAATGTCATTGTCATTAACTGCCCATAGAAATGTCGGAACCCTATTCAGTTCAGGTGGTGAAGGTCTAGATAAGAATTATGAAACGGAAGTTTGTTGAGGCGAAATCGTTAAATACACTCCATCCGGAGAACAGTAAATTACAGCATTCAATTATTTCAACAAATTCAATCCCAACAAATTTTCACCACAATTTATCGTCAAAAGAAATGGACATGAAACACTAAATGGCCCCAGTGAAATTGATACCGGCTGAGAGACCGGATTAACCACTGGCGTACCAAAAAACCCTACAGAAATGTTGTTCTGCCCTGACAATGGAATATCTGGAACCCGTGAATGATCAATAGAACACTTCTGTGCTCCTGTATCTAGCTAAAATAGATGCTCCCTATTCCCCACCTTCATTTCAACGTAGGGCCTTTTCTGATTGACGGGAGTAGGTACTGATTCCATACTCTGCTTTGGGTTGTCCTAGCGGAACAGAATATAATCAAACGCAAGATGCTCAGAAAAATAGACAGTTGAAGGATTATCAAAAATGTTCCCACTATTAACACTATGTTGCTGACTATCCTGTGATGATGACTGTTGATTTTGAGCGAACTGACTTCTACCAGGACCCCCTGTTCCAGGATGGCCTCTGGATCGTCTACCCATGGCGCCATATGTGCTATTCGATCTCTGCCTAAGGATCGGGCATTGTGCTCGCCAATTACCTTCCTGTCTATAATATTCACATTGGTTCATGTGTACAGGACCCAGTTGTGCATTACTCTGTGGTGAAAATTGGCCTCTAACCTGTGTATTCCCACTTCTGGCTCCCCTAGCGATCTGCTGCAACAGTACTCTAGTTTTCAAGTCTCCCTTCTTCTTTTCCACTTTTTCCTTCTCTGAATTAACTCTATTTTCATAGTACTGATACATATGTAATACTTGAGATTGTGATTTTGCTTGCCAATCGCTTTCAGAAGTCATTATCTGTGATTGAATTTCAGGCAATAATCAGAGTACAAACTTGTCTACAAATAGTCTTTTTCCTGACTCTGTACTCAAATCTTCACTGCTAAAGGCTGAAAATACTTGTTCAAATCTATTAAAGTACTCAGTTGCACCCTCTGATTTCAATTGTATGCAAGCCGTAAGCTTGTCCCATATGATTCTTTTCTCGTGAACCAGAGTTTTTAATTTAGCTACTATTCTGTCTGACAACATCAGTATCACTTGTGGCAGTTTCTCACCAGCATTCCTTTCTCCATCTATTCATACCAAGTTATCCCATGTATCACCCAAGTAATCCCATGTATCACCCAACCCTGCCTGATCGTCTACAGTTCTAATCTGCTTCCATAAATCAGCAGAAAGGATCACGGGAAACAATATATTTATATCACCCAACGTAAAAACGGATTAATGCAAGACAGATTCAATTTCTTTATAGAATTGTTTGTCTAATGGTATTCACTTTCAGTCTAGAAAATGGGACATAGACAAATTGGGAAACAAAATGTGCTTCGATAGTAGTAGCAGGCATTCCTGCTGTGGCATTAGCTGGAATTTCTACTTTTGGAACAAATGTCAGAGGAACCTCCCTCATTGGCAATTGAGAAATATGCAATTCTGAAAGTTTATTAAGCAACAAAGCTAAATAAAGTGTCAAAGTAGTCAAAGCAGTATCGGGCGAAAATGCTCTCTTGTAAATGACCATCAAATCTGCGGGACAACAAACCTTTCTCTTCATAAACTTATCTCGTAGAGAAATATTTGTTGAAATATTTGCAAGGAGGTTGGGGTTGGTCACCCTAAATTACCTGGGGCAACCAGATGTGGACTCCCTGCTCACTGTGCTCAGAGAGGCACAGCTTCACCTCACTGATGAGGCCCAACAAGGCTGAAACACGGCTATTTCCCATCTGTGAAAGGTACAGTGAGCAAAAAGCGTGTCCTGAAAACTCTCATCTCAGAACAGGTTATCATGCCATGTTCTTTCTGGAGAGGAGCGCCTGATACCCTTTTTTTGAAATATTATCTTGTAGATACTCTATCATCCCTGTAACACTTTAGTTTGCATTGCCGGAGCATACTGACAAAATGTGTCATGTACTTCAATGGTAGAAATTGAAACATCCGAAATCCATCTAAGAGCGTCTCTTGTGCAAATGCACATTTCTTCACTCATTGGTTTCAATGGAGGAAGAAATTGTTTCTGCACATTTGAGGCTTCCAGTCTATTACCATCTAATTCATCATTCTGTGACCTATCTAGCTCCCTCTTAAACTCAAATACCTTCTCAACGTGCTCATGTACTTTCTCCACAGTGTCCCTTGTACGAGCAAGGACATTCAAATCCCTCAACCCCTGTGGGACATTCATGTCCATCAAATCACTCCAAATATCAGCCAAATGCATTCCCATCCCCTCTATCAAAATTGTCTGTTCGGGAATACTTTCTTGGACAGAAATTGCAACCAAAACAGCTGATTCTTCACCCTCTTCTATATATTTTTTAGCCCAGGTACACAATACTCTTTTTCTCGCTTTAGATACTGTACCGCGAGTCACTATTCTTGAATCAGCTCCCGCCCCTTCAACCTCTACAAGTGGAGCAGAACCACTCGGAAAAGAAAGTTCAGACAAATTGTGTTCAATAGGTAGCGGAGACACTACCGCTGCGGTGGAGACGGAATTAAGGGAACAGCAACTGTCGGTAAGGGTGGAGGTGCAGGAGGAGGAACAACAGCAGTAAGAGGAGCAACAGCAGGAAGAGGAGCAACAGCAGGAGGAGGAGGAACTACAACAGGAGGAAGAGGAACAACAACGTGAGGAGGCGCAACATTGGGAAGAGGAAAAACAATGGGGAGAGGCACATAGGGAGGAGGTGCAGTTGCAACAGTTCTACGTTCATTCAACAGTTTATTAATCAGTTCATCAGATGTGTGAACATACTGAGATGAATATATCATCTGTACATCAAATGAAAAGGCCCTTTCCATTCTTCTAATAGGTTCCGACTGTTTCTATTGATCATACAATAGTGTTTTTTCAGCATTAGTCATGTGCCTACGTGCATGCTTTTCTTTACTTCTGAGTTGCTGCATAGCTTCCTTTCTCCAATCTTTAATTGCATCAAATGCTGCAGGGCCCTGGCCTTTTTCTTCAACAATATAGATTCTAAATACTCTAGGCGGGCAATCTCAAAACTACCATGACTGGCCACTGAAGTTCGGAAACATGTCTAGTTTGTCTGTTACAAATATCATTAAATACGATACTATTTAGGCCGTACTGAAAGTACATTAAACAAGCCGGTGACCCAAAGGGTGGCACCGGTTGGCCTCGTCCCAAAGATTTTCTATCTCTGCGGAATAATACCCTGAAACACTATGACAATTTCCCAGGCATGTCAGAATACTGGCGTTACCTGGCGTTGTTTGTACTTGCAAGCGCAAACCTGCAAACAATATCAGGATTATTAGGAATCGGGGCACGATTCATCTGATTTCAAATTCTAAGGAGATCTGATCGGATTACAAAGCATCGTCGTCGCTGGCGATTTCAGCAAAAATACCTGCCTCGATATGGGGACCCTCGTCAAGATGTCCT
Source organism: Ambystoma mexicanum (assembly GCF_040938575.1). Classification (NCBI taxonomy): domain Eukaryota; kingdom Metazoa; phylum Chordata; class Amphibia; order Caudata; family Ambystomatidae; genus Ambystoma; species Ambystoma mexicanum. The sequence goes on from NC_090932.1 coordinate 1,609,189,663, forward strand.
CTCGAACAGCTTGCTCACCGCCATGGGCTCGGATCATGCAGTACTGTCTAGGTGTCGCATCTCATACAAGTGGCCCCTTCACTCTCTGATTCTGGTCTGATAGCCGCGTCTCCTTATTCAGTGTGGTGACATCAATCTTGAGGGTCCCTATTCGGGTGCCATCTGAAAGACCAAAGGAAATATCGAGGCTTGGGACCGCCAAAATGAAATACGCCAATCACGAGTTCTGAGTTACAAGTATACTTTTTAATCAAAGTACAGATATCTATCTGGCTCTCAAGTGCCTTGCAGTGTGTGCCAGCAGACACTGTGAGGGGAGAGAGTGCTGGACATCACAAAGCTCACATTATTTATACTCTTTTCCCCAGTCCCTTTACATTGTCCAGCCCCTCTCCAAGTTACTTAGTTGCTAGAGTTCATGCCCAGTTCACATGTCAAATACAGCAATGTTGTTTTTAGGTTTAAGACATGTTTCTCTACAGACAGAAATCAATGATGATAAACTTTGTTCTGTTCCGCCATGTAGATCTTTCCTTATTCTTGAGCTTAAAGTAAGTCCAGTTTCAAGAGATGAACACAAAGGTTTCTTCCAAAGCACACGGTTTTAGTTACTTAGCATTCTGTTCCGTTGTTTGAATGAGGATGAAGATGTGGGTGTAGACAACACTTAAATTGCAGTACATTTTGGCTACAAGGTTTCTTTGCACAGAACAAACATTCTGCTTTAGGCAGCCTTAGTATGTTGACATAGTTCAAAGTTCATTCAGCTCAGCTGAGGCCGGAAAAACACACAGTTCAGTTTGAGACAGAAACTAATCAAAATGGCAGACGCTTCTAAAATGGCAGCTTTAGTCAATTCTATTCAGGGCATTTTAGACGCGGTTTTCTGTACAATGTGAATGTGCTTAGGCCAATGTTCATAACCAGACTGTCATGATGCCCGCTCCCGGGGAGCCGGTTCAAGCCCTGCGTCCCTGAAAGCAGACATCCAGTCCCCAAGGAAAGACCCAGCAACCCCATATAGGGGCCCTTTGGACAGTGTCCTGGCGCCTATGGCGCCAGGCTCATAAAAGACATCAGTCCTGGCGCCATAGGCGCCAGGCTCATTATGGGAGTGCTTGGGTGCACTTACCTGATGCAGACCATGCTGCAGGATCCCGGCCTCCTTGAGGCCTGAAAGGAACTACTTTACCTGTGGGACTAATTTACCATCCGGGCGTAGTCGGGGAAGGATACATACCTGATTGGAGGAAGGATACATATCTGGAACTTCTTCCAAGGCTATTTAAACCCCACCCGAACAGCCACACGTGCTTCGCGTTGTTCTGCATCTAGCAGCTGGACGCTCACCATGTCTGCTCCTGCATCCTGACTTCTGCCATGCCTGCCAGCATCCTGGATCACCTGCAAAGGAAGAGAAGAAGAGAACAGAAGAAGGAAAAGTCCTTACCTGCTAAATCCGCATCCCGGAGACATCTCACCGACAATCCTGAACAGGAAGACTTTATTTAAAAGCTCATCGCGTCGATCGCTGCAGTGCCGCATTCCACTCACCTTTACAGGGCGCCTCCATGTTCAGCAGCGATCATCCGGATTCGCAGTCATGCCCCAGCGCCTAGGGAGGAAAAAGGCAAGAACAAAAGGTGAGAGAGAGAAGGGAATAAGGAAAGCTAAATCTCCATGTTAAGACTTACCTGTTGATTCATTCCCTCTTCATTCCCTCTTCATTTCGGGTCCGCGCCGCATCCTGGCATTTCCGGACCCCGGCCCCTAAGGGGAAAAAAGACATCAGCGTTAATGAGCGAATGAAAAGACATTACCAAAAAACGCTCATTAAAGACTTACCTGATTTCTACAAGGATTTCACCTCTCATCTCGGGTCGGTGCCTGTTCCCTAGCATTCCGTACCCCGGCCCCTATGGGGAAAAAGACACTAGCATTAGTACATTAATGCATGGACACAAGGGGAACCTCTTATCAAAAAACTTACCTGGAGGCCAAGCAAGTTTGGTTCTCACCAATCCGAAAATCCAGTGAAGTAACTGGATACCAACGCGCCCCTGCATCAGAAGCAGGATGGAGAGAGAGCTCGTCCTTCCAGACCCTAAGGTGAGACGCTACGGGGAATCACAGAAGGGTTTCGAGGAGGGTGAGAGGGGAAAGTGGGAGGCCGATTGCATTACCCCGCAGACAGTTAATCCCCTATTTTCGCCTACAGAAGGATACTTCTGCGAGCCAGACAAGCCAGATTTGGGGGCCCGGTCCAGTCCGTCTTCTGAACCCTGCGCATCACCTTAGAAGAGGTCACAGCAGCGCAAACCAGGCCAGCGCCTCCGTGGGAGTCAGGTGAGCGTTACAGAACGCGAAGCCTTCCTACAAATTCCCACCCAAGCGCTATGGAAATTTCTGAGACTGATCAGTTGGCTCAATTACTGGGAGAATTACGGGCCGAAGTACATGCCGCTCGTCAAGAGACTAATGCCCTCAGGAGGGAATTAATAATATCAAAGGAAAGAACTGATGACCTGGCCAGACAGCTTTTGCAAGGTCAAGCTGGGCAAACTCCTCTACCCGGTTCCGGAGGGAACCCCGCTCCTGTGGTTTCCAGTAACCCTGTGCAGATTAATCTACCCGGAAACATGCCGCTGGCCCCACCCGAACGCTTTGCTGGGGACCCCAAACGATTCGCCGTATTCATGAATCAGTGTCGTTTGCACTTCCTATGCAGACCTGGGGCCTTCCCTAATGATCAGACCAAGGTAGCCTTTGTATTGTCATATCTCAGCGGCTGCGCTGCCGATTAGTCAGTTCCACTGGTTACTCAAGATGACCCGATTCTCCGTGATTTTCAAGGGTTTCAAGCAAGCATGGAAAGGTTATTTGCTCGACACTCTCAGGGGCAGGCTCTGGATGATGAACTTCTATCCCTGCGACAGGACAATCAGGACCTCCTATCCTACATTGCAACCTTTAATAGACTAATTGTGGAAACGGGATGGCCAGAGGATAAAAGAGTCACGTTGTTTTATCGAGGCCTACGCGGAGAACTTAAAGATGTCTTGGCCCAAGTTGTAAATCCGCCCCAAGAATGCACAGAGTATATAGACTTAGTGGTCCAATTGGATCACAGACTTCAAAACAGAAAAGCAGATCGGTCCAGGTTTGAGACCCGGGTGTTGGTCAAGACCCATGCTAATCCCAAGGGAGTTGATGTCTCTGAGCCTATGCAAATTGGAGGGGTTAAAGGACCCTTAACTCAAAAGGAACGTGAAAGGAGGCGGCAGTTAAAATGATGTCTTTATTGTGGGAATTCTGGACACTTTCTATGAGATTGCCTGCAAAACCGCCCCGAAAGGCGGTAGGAGCCGCTGATAAAAACCATGAAGACTCTGTTTCGGGAAACGACTCCGCCCGACAAGCGTAGGGGTCCGCTTGCCGAGCTTGAAAACTAACTCTCAGACCTCGCATTTCATTGTGCCAATGGTTCTCGTAGATCCAGAACTGCCTAAGCGGTTGCATGCAATAAAGGCATACATCGATAGTGGGGCTATTGGAAACTATGTGGATCGTGAATTGGTCTCTAGGATTAACCTCCCTCTCCGTCCTAAAACCAGCAAAGATGTCATCACCACAGTCGATGGAACTGAAATTGCCTCTGGACCGGTAACACATTCCACTACTGAGGTGACTCTTATTGGTCCCGACGGCCATCGGGAGGGTGTTGTGTTTGATGTAATCAAGGCTCCACAGTTTCAGGTTATTCTTGGAATCCCTTGGTTAGAGACACATAATCCTCGAATTGATTGACGAGCTAAGAGAATAACCTCCCCGGATTGTACACAAACCTGCTACCCAGGAAACCTGAAGATTAATCTAGCATCTGTAACCTCTGCCTCCATGCAACTACCTCCGGAATACCAAGACTTTCAGGACGTCTTCCAAAAGGAACAGGCCAACACGTTACCTCCTCACAGTTCGTACGATTTGCCAAATCGATCTGGTGCCCGGTGCACAACCCCCTTGTAGCAGGATTTATGCCCTTACCGAACCTGAGAACCTGCATTTGAGACAATATTTGGATCAATACCTAGCTAATGGTTTTATTCGCCCGTCAAAGTCCCCGGCATCCTCGGCTTTGTTCTTCGTGCCCAAAAAAGAAGGCGACCTTAGAACTTGTATCGATTACCGCGCATTGAACCAGATAACGGTTAAAAACCATTATCCTCTGCCTCTGATCCCTGAACTCCTTGACCAGGTGAAGGACGCGTGCATATACACCAAGTTAGATCTCCGGGGGGCTTATCATCTGGTACGAGTTAAAGAAGGCGACGAATGGAAAACTGCCTTCCGTACTAAATACGGATTATTCGAGTACCAGGTGATGCCTTTCGGATTGTGTAACGCGCCGGCTGCCTTCCAATACTTCATGAATGATGTCCTTCGGGAACTCATCGATGTTTGTGTTGTCGTATATATCGATGACATTCTGGTGTACTCCTCTTCGGAATCTGATCACAGAAAACACGTCAGGGCAGTACTTGAAAAACTGCGCCAACACAAACTATTTGCTAAATTGGAGAAATGTGTTTTCCATACCACAGAAGTCGAGTTTCTAGGTTTCATCCTGACACCCAAAGGAGTTCGAATGGACTCAAGAAAAGTGGATGCCATCCTCAAATGGCCATCACCTAGCTCTGTAAAAGGGGTTCAAAGTATGCTCGGCTTTGCCAATTTCTATCGCAGGTTTATCCCGGAATTTTCACGCGTAATACAACCCATTACTGCACTCTTGAGGAAAAATAAATGTTTTGAATGGTCTGAAGAAGCCGAGCAGGCCTTTCAGGATTTAAAAGCTAAGTTTACCACCACACCTATATTGAAACACCCGCGTCCAGATCTCCCTTATGTCGTCGAGACTGATGCATCCAGCCTAGCCATGGGAGCTGTCCTGTCCCAAAGAGATCCCGAAACCAACCAACTGCATCCCGTAGCATTTTGGTCCAGAAAATTCTCGGCACCCGAGGTTAATTATGCAATCACTGACAAAGAACTGTTAGCCATTAAGTCCGCTTTTAAAGCCTGGCGGCATTATCTGCTTGGCGCTCGACATACCATCACAGTGATCACTGATCACCGGAATTTACAGTATTTGAAAACCGCCAAGGCTCAGTCATCACGGCAGCTCCGATGGGCTTTGTTTTTCGCTGAATTTGATTTCGTGATTACCTATCGACCTGGCTGCAAGAATGGCAAAGCAGACGCCTTATCCCGAATTGGAATGGGAGAATCTGATACAAACTCAGAACCAGTACCAATAATTCCCGAACAGAGGATTCTAGGCATGACTTCGTTACAGACGCTTGAAGACATTCAAGCCAGAGTGAAACAACTCCTGGACACTACAACCTTACAGGATTGGATACAAAAGGGATCAGACTTTACCATAGATAATGGTTTACCTTATTTCCAAGGACGCTTATTCCTGCCACATAAGGAATTACACGAACTAGTTATTTCCGGTTATCATGATACATTAATAGAGGGACACCCCGGTATTGCCAAGACAGAGGAAAAGGTGAAACGACAATTTTGGTGGCCCTCTTGGCGAAAAGATGTTAAATCTTTTGTGATGTCCTGTGGTGTTTGCGCCCAAAATAAAAGTCAAAAGAAAAGACCAGCCGGTCTACTTCAACCTCTAGACATACCGCCAGCACCCTGGCACACCCTATCAATGGATTTTATTACGGACCTGCCTCCTTGTTCGGGGTACAATACTATTCTGGTAATTGTGGATTTGTTTTCCAAAATGGCCCACTTTATTCCTTTGAAAGGTTACCTTCAGCTTCTGTCCTAGCCAAAGAATTCCTCGAAAATATTGTTCGGCTACATGGATTCCCATCTATACTAATCTCTGACCGGGGAAGCCAATTCATTTCCCACTTCTGGCGCAAATGTTGTCAAATGGCGCAGATCGACGTAAGATTATCGACCAGTCACCACCCTCAGACCGATGGTCAGACCGAGAGGACAAATCAGACCCTTGAGCAGTACTTACAGTGTACGTTACAGCAATCTGAAAGCAACTGGAAAGACATTCTTTGGATAGCCGAATACGCATATAATAATTCGGTACACTCTGGAACTGGCCACAGTCCTTTGTATACTTTGTTTGGGCATCACCCTCGAACATCAAACCTTGACTCACCTCAGAACCTCGGAATGCCTGCAGTAGAACATCTGCATTCTACAATTACCCAAGCCTTCAAAGAGGCAACTACGCATTTACAACAAGCCAAGAGAAAATACAAGGAGAATGCTGATCTACATCGGAGTGAAGCACCTCAGTATCAGATTGGGGATCAAGTGTGGTTAGCTACCAGACATTTACCACTCAAAGGGCCTCAAACTTTTAACCCAAAATATCTGGGACCTTATTCTATTACGGCAATAATTAACCCAGTCGCTGTTAAACTTGATTTACCAGCTAGTATGCAAATTCACCCTGTTTTTCATGTGTCACTTCTGAAACCAGTGGTACCCGGAACCCGACTACTCAAACCTCCAGAACCTATTCTAATAGATGGGGAGCCCGAATTCGAAGTGAAGAACATTTTAGACTCAAAAATGTTTAGGTCAAAACTTTTCTACCTAATTGATTGGAAGGGGTACGGACCTCAGGAGAGGTCGTGGGAACCCAGCGACCATGTGCATGCACCTCGATTAGTCAGGAAATTCCACCGACTCTTCCCAGACAAACCAAAACCCCCGGAGGGAACAACCTTGGGAGGGGCCTTGGGGGAGAGTGCTGTCATGATGCCCGCTCCCGGGGAGCCGGTTCAAGCCCTGCGTCCCCGAAAGCGGACATCCAGTCCCCAAGGAAAGACCCAGCAACCCCATATAGGGGACCTTTGGACAGTGTCCTGGCGCCTATGGCGCCAGGCTCATAAAAGACATCAGTCCTGGCGCCATAGGCGCCAGGCTCATTATGGGAGGGCTTGGGTGCACTTACCTGATGCAGACCATGCTGCAGGATCCCTGCCTCCTTGAGGCCTGAAAGGAACTACTTTACCTGTGGGACTAATTTACCATCCGGCGTGGTCGGGGAAGGATACATACCTGATTGGAGGAAGGATACATACCTGGAACTTCTTCCAAGGCTATTTAAACCCCATCCGAACAGCCACACGTGCTTCGCGTTGTTCTGCATCTAGCAGCTGGACGCTCACCATGTCTGCTCCTGCATCCTGACTTCTGCCACGCCTGCCAGCATCCTGGATCACCTGCAAAGGAAGAGAAGAAGAGAACAGAAGAAGGAAAAGTCCTTACCTGCTAAATCCGCATCCCGGAGACATCTCGCCGACAATCCTGAAAAGGAAGACTTTATTTAAAAGCTCATCGCGTCGATCGCTGCAGCGCCGCATTCCACTCACCTTTACAGGGCGCCTCCATGTTCAGCAGCGATCATCCGGATTCGCAGTCACGCCCCAGCGCCTAGGGAGAAAAAGGCAAGAACAAAAGGTGAGAGAGAGAAGGGAATAAGGAAAACTAAATCTCCATGTTAAGACTTACCTGTTGATTCATTCCCTCTCCATTTCGGGTCCGCGCCGCATCCTGGCATTTCCGGACCCCGGCCCCTAAGGGGAAAAAAGACATCAGCGTTAATGAGCGAATGAAAAGACATTACCAAAAAACGCTCATTAAAGACTTACCTAATTTCTACAAGGATTTCACCTCTCATCTCGGGTCGGTGCCTGTTCCCCGGCATTCCGTACCCCGGCCCCTATGGGGAAAAAGACACTAGCATTAGTACATTAATGCATGGACACAAGGGGAACCTCTTATCAAAAAACTTACCTGGAAGCCAAGCAAGTTTGGTTCTCACCAATCCGAAAATCCAGTGAAGTAACTGGATACCAACGCGCCCCTGTATAAGAAGCAGGATGGAGAGCTCGTCCTTCCAGACCCTAAGGTGAGACGCTACGGGGAATCACAGAAGGGTTTCGAGGAGGGTGAGAGGGGAAAGTGGGAGGCCGATTGCATTACCCCGCAGACAGTTAATCCCCTATTTTTGCCTACAGAAGGATACTTCTGCGAGCCAGAAAAGCCAGATTTGGGGGCCCGGTCCAGTCCGTCTTCCGAACCCTGCGCATCACCTTAGAATAGGTCACAGCAGCGCGAACCAGGCCAGCGCCTCCGTGGGAGTCAGGTGAGCGTTACACAGACGGTATTATGCGGATATTGTTTAACACCCCTCCTCCCCCTAGTCCCTGCTCTTCCTCTGGCCCTTCTTCGGCCACTTGTCCTCCCATCTTCTCTGCCTTTCTGCTGTTCTCCACAGACAATGTTTCTAGACAAGTCCGATCTATGAAAGTCTCATCGAAACAGGTTCACAGCTGTTCCTACAAAACCATCAAGGACCACATTGACACCCTGGCTCCTGTTCTGGCTGATTTCTGTAACCAGTCCTTTGCTATGGAGTCTTCCCCTCTCCCTGAGGCACTCCCTTGTGCACCCTATACTTAAAAAACCCTTTTCCAACCCTTCGTGCCCGGCTAACTATCGTCCAGTCTCCATCATTCCTTTCCTTGGCAAACTCCTGGAAAAGCTGGCTATCTCCCAGCTTAATCCTCACTCTGAATCTGTTGGTTCTCTCCATGACGATCAGTCTGGCTTCAGAGCTGCCAGAAGCATGGAAACTGCTCTCCTGAACGTCCGTGAAGACCTGCTCTCCAACCTCGACTCAAACACCCCGTGTCCTCCTCTTAATAGATCTCTCTTCTGCCTTTGACATGGTCAACTATGCCATCCTGCTGAGCCGTCTCTGTGATAACCTGGGTATCACTGATCAGGCCCTGGCTTGTCTGACCTTCTTCCTCTCTGATTGACCCTCCCAGGTCCAACTTGGGTCCTTCCTCTCCTCTATCTCTATCTCTACATGTGGTGTTCCCAGGGGTCTATCCTCTCTCCCTGGCTGTTCAACCAAGACCTGGCACTTCTTACCAACTGCATTGCTGCTCTCTTTCCCACTTTCAGTGCTATACGGATGACACTCAACTCATTTTCAGGCTCCCCTCTGCCACCTCTTCTCCTTCTCTAATCTCTGACTGTCCGCCATCCAGGAGTGGTGTGCTGCCAATGATCTCCGCCTTAATGCCAGTAAGACCGAGATTCTCCTCATTGGCACACCTGCTCCCTCCTTTCCTGTCACTCTCTGGCTGGCCTCTCTTGGCCCTCTTCCTGCTCCCACCTGTGAGGCTAAAAACCTTGGGGTCATCTTTGACTCCACACTTTCCTTCTCTCCTCACATCTCTGACGTCTCTAAGAAGTCACATTCCCAGATGCACATCCTAATAGGTATTCTTCCTTTCCTCTCCTTCCCCCAGAAGTTCACTGTCTCTAGAGCTCTGGTTCTCTCCAGGCTGGACTACTGCAACAGCCACTTTGTAAATCTGCCTGTCTCTTCTCTCCACCTTCTGAAACTCATCCAAAACAGGACTGCAAGACCTGTCCTTGGCCTCAAGCCAAGGGATTGTATCTCTCCAGGACTGAAATCGCTACACTAGCTCCCAGTTGCGGCGAGGATTAAGTTCAAAACCCTCTGCATTGTCCATAAGGCCTTCTGGGGCCTGGGGCCTCGATACCTCCAACTATCTCTGCCTAAATATCTTCCTTCTCGAGCTCTTCCCTCATCCACCTCCAACTCCCTCACGGTTAGTCTCTTCTCCAAGCAGCAGGTTTGTGGTAGATTTCTTTCTTCGGCTGGGGCCTCCCTGCCTCTCTGAAACTTGAGAACCATCTCCAGTTCCAGAAGCACCTCAAGATCTTCCTTTTTGCTTCTGCTTTCTCCCCTCTCTCCGATGCAGGTCTCCTGGCTGAATCTGAAACTGCACTGGCTACCTGGCTACCCTCTGATCCCGGGCCCAGGTACCCTCCCCACTGTTTGCACACCTACACTGCCCCCCTGGAAACTCTTGCACTCAGGGTTTGTTTCTGTATCCCTACAGCCCCTACTAGCACTTGACACCTGATGTCTTCACTTATTCTTGCACTTGCCACGAGCTGGCCGCACTTCTATTTTATTGCCTTTATTTATTTTACTGTTATCTTATGTGCTGCACTGACCCCTGCACTTTTCCGCTTCCCCCTCCCCTGCAGTTGCGTGATCTCATTGTCAGCTGGCCTAGTAGGACCCTCGTCTCTTTCTTCCCTCTGTTTCCCCTCCCTTGCCTCGTCATGCCTTGAAACACTTGTGTATAGTCGCGTTATAAATGCCATATCACATCATATCATATCATGGATCTTTATCGCCTTTTTTCCATTTCAGAATTGTCATAGATTTCTGCTATTTAAATTGCCTACTGCTCTGAGCATACTTTCTGCTTTTTGCTTGATTTTTGCCACTTTTTGTATCCCGGTTTTCTTTTTCGTATCAACTCAGTTTTATTTCGATTTGTTGATGTTTTCAAGAGCCACAAGTCTGTTCTCAGTTGCTTTTTTTGTAAGCTACTTCTGTATCATATACGTGGATTATTTTGAATTGTGATTTTAGCGACTGGATCTGAGATTCTTTGAAGGCCAACAGCGTATGGTTGTATTCTGCTGAATGTTTCTCTCAAAGTTGCCACTCTTTTAGATCTCGTGTCAGAGCTGGGATGTCTTTTGTTTTTATCTTAGTCATTTTCATCCAGGTTCCAGTTCCAACCTCTGTGTCCAAGAAGTTTTTTGTTCTTTTTCTTTTTCTCTTCCTGCTATTGTGCCGATGATGGGATCATGATCGCTGTGTGGATCACTTTCCACCTTTAAACTCAAAATTGTTTCTAACATATTTTCAGATATAAAAATATAGTCTAACGTGGCCTTCATTTGTCCATTTGACCATGTTGGAGCTGGTGGCATATCTCCTTTGGTATTACCATTCAATCTATGTATGCCCCTGTGCTCCATTTCCTCCATCCAGATTTTTCCTCAGAGGCTCTTTTGGTCTTTATATTTAGATTTTCGCTCTTCATTTTACCAGTCTTCTTCAAAGCAATTTGCGTTAAGATCCCCGCAAATTACTATTTGTATGTTGCAATATTTCTCAGATAGTAGGTCGATCCATTTAGTAATTCTATCTATGAAAATATCTCCCTCCACATTCACATTCATGAGTTTTCCAGTATCCATTTAATAGTAGTAGGAAATCACATTTTTTGGGGATTTTGATTCATCTAGGTCTCTAAAGACACTAAGGGCCTCATTACACGGAAGGCGGTGAGCCATGGCGCTATTAGCGCCATGGCTCATGCCGGTAAAATACCGGCACCGCCTTGGCGGAAAGGGGATTTACCGCCCCATTCCAAGGTTGGAGGGGCGGTAAATCCCCCTTCTGCCATTGCCCTTCCCCATTCCCATTTCTGCCCCATAGGGCTCTATGGGAATGGCGCTAATTACGGCACCGCAATTTTGCGGTGCCGTAATTAGCTTCGAGGTCCCTTAGCGGGTTGGTTTTTAACGCCTGCAAAAAGCAGGCGTTAAAGCACCTACCCGCTAAGGGACCTCGTAGTAAGGCGGTAATGGTTAACGGTCACCGTTACCATTAACGGTGGCCGTTAACCATTGCCGCCTTCCGTGTAATGAGGCCCTAAAACTCTAGGTGTCTACCTAGATTCTGCTCTATCTCTGAACAGACAAACAAATGCAGTGAGGTCGACATCGGCCTATACTTGCAGACTTATTACCGCCTGCAGACCTTTTCTGCACCCCCATAACTGCATTACCCTTGCAAGAACACTCCTTATGTCCAAAATCGACTACCGTAGCGCCCTCTACTTGGGGACTAGCCAAGCTAACTTCAACAAATTGCAAACTATCAGAATAATGCCATAAGGGCAGCCCTCAATATCCCCAGACGGTCTCATATCTCTAACGTCAGATCTGATCTACGCTGGCTCCTGGTAAAACAAAGATTTGCCTTGAAAACACTAGCCTTGATGCATAAATGCTTGGACAACAAAGCCCCACCTTACCTCTCCTCTCGTCTCACACTCCACACCTCCACTCGGCCCATCAGATCAGCACAAACTCACAGCCTCATCCTGCCTAGATTCAAACTCCAACAAGCGGGTGGGGTGACATTCCCTGTCTTGGTTTCAAAACTCTGGAACTCACTGCCTGCTTCCAGCAGAACGGAGCCCTCGTTCCAAACCTTCAAGAACAATCCCAAATCCTGGCTGTTCACGCAGAACACTTGAAGCTCCCTCACCTAAGACCTGTTACCGACTTGTAATATACTGTAATTGTGTGTATATTCTATTCTTTAATGTACTGTGTAATATAATTTGTGCATACTGTATATATCGTAACCTTGTATCTAAGAATATGCACCCGGTTGCCCCAGGGCCTGGCTGCGCTTTACAAATAAAATAAACTTCAAACTTCATCTTGATTATGGTTATCTGAATATATGGCTTTGGATTTATGGCTTCCACAACAATCATATGTGTCCCATTTTCTTAGCATTGTTAATAGGCCAGAAGAAGGTCTTCCACACTGTCCTCATTTTGCTGGGTTGAGTAAAACTGTATATCCGTCCAGCAGAGAAGGCACTTGTAACCAGGATTCCTGAAAGCATATCATTTTCAGGTTGTTGATGTGCTGATGTTTTTCATTGAAGTGGTGCCGAAAGTCCCTGGTTTTGCAACTCCCAATTTTCCATCTTGTGGGAGTTGCGGTTTTTGCATCCTAGGCTCCGATTTTATTTGGCTAAAATTCCAGCCACCCAACTTAATGAGTCTGGATCGTCTGACAATATCGACGTTGATCCGTTTTGGGTGTCTGATGTATTTCTTCCCTTGATGGTTATTTGGATCTTATTCGGAAAGTCTTTTTCTTTAAACAATGTTAGGTAGTGATCATCTTCATCCTTGCTACTCGATTTAGCATCTAAGTGTTGTATAGAGAAGCTGCTATGCCGCGGTTCTCTTTCCAGTTTCGCATCCAAGCTAGAGGCTCAAAGCTTTTAATTCCTTCTTGATTCTGTCTCTTAACCTCATTTTCATATTGGACTTTGCTTTTCTTTACAGCGAATCCCAAGGATTGAAAGTCATCACCTGCTTCAATCATTGTAGATTTTAATATCAGAATCATTAGATAATTTTAGTTTTCATCTGGGAAGCTCACTGTCTTTATATCTTCCATTTGTATCACTCTCAACCGTGGAACGTATTGCAGCAGTTTCATTATGGTGGACAGATTTAGGATAAATCCATATTTGCGCTCTCAATTCTCTCCAATCTTAACTCTGCATCCGGATCCCAAATCACTCTTTTCTTGTTGTTGACTTGCTTTTTCCCATTCCATCAGGAGCTTCCATTAAGAGCAATTTGCTCCATCACTTCTGAATTCACATTCTTTTGTCTGCTGACAAGCTTTGGTTGTGTAAAGAAGGATTTAATTATGGTTTCTTGTGAGAGTATATTAATGGGAACATTGGTTTTGGACTTAGATTTCTCCATTTCTTTAACTTAAAGTCATAAAGGGAGCGTTTTCATCTTTCAATGTTTCTGAAGGTCAACAAACTTTTCTTGCTGCTTCCTTAAAGAAGCCATAGATCTTCCTCTTTGGTTCAGGACTTTCAGCTTGATCTTCCTTTTCGTATACTGATAAATCGAGTAATTCACAAATACTTTCATTGAATTTGCTGACTTCCTCATCTGACGTAGTTATGTCCATAGGGAGGTTTTGTTCAGATACCTTGATTTTTATATTTTTGTTTTTAGTCTCTCTGCCGTGTGACTTATGCTAAAGTTTTTCGTTGCTGATGGTAAAGTAATTTTTCTGAGGAAGCTCTTAGATCCACGGTTCCTCTTTATATCCTTTTTTTCCATCTTTTTTGTCTTTCAGGGGTGCTGGCCTCCGCATGTTTGGTTATTTTTCCCATCAGATTTTTCTGTTCAAAATTGGTTATTTAAACTGGTTTCCCTCTCTGTTGTGACTTTCCGCTTCTTCCATTGACTAGATTCCGTAGTAACTACTGGGGACCCTTCAGCAAGGTTTGACCCGTTTCCAGGAATTTGTTCTTGGGCCATCATCGGACGAGTTAGGCTGGTAGAGGAGGCATTTGTGGTAGCCACATCCACTTGGGCCAACTCTTCACAATTTGGTGAAGAGCTCTCTCTTTCATGTGTCGTTGTTAAGTTGATCTGGCAGTTGTTTACTGTTGGTCTCTCATCATTGCTAGATGTTTTTGTTTGTACAGAAGTGGTCTTGTTTAGGTGGTGTTGGATGGTTTGGTAAGTTCAATTTCTGGATTCCTGGCTTTGGTGTTACATCTATAAAAAGCTGGCTGTCTGAGATTTTGCCTTTTTGTTTGTTCCCATCTGGAACATTCACTGTCATCTGTCTCTGAGGTGTCGTCATTGGTCGTGGAGTACACATGCTATATTAGCATGATTTCTGATTTTATCCGTTTTGTTCTTACACAGGGCAACTTTAATAGATGGCGTGGCCAATTTGTCAGTTTGCTCCTTGTTGTACGGGTTCATCAGATTTAGATTGGACATAGTAGCTGTCAATTGATCTTGTATGAGAACTGTCTCAGGTTGCCTGAGGTTTTCTTGGTTTTCTCCAAAGTTGCTGATTTCTTGGCATACATTTCCCTTTTGGATGTCAGGGAGATTCATTTGGCCCGATATTCCTGGCAGCTTTGTGCTGGTGCTTTGGAGTCTTGGTCTCTTCGGAGCCCAGCCGTTCCAGCACACTTAGTCCTTTCATTTGTTGCCACAGTCTTCTCCCCAGTAGGCTGATGACTTCGGCTTACTGTTTCTAGGTCATCTGTGTTTTTGTGTTTTTCACAACAGTTTTCATTTGTACTATTGGTCATGATTAGCTTCATAGTTAAGTATTTCTCTGGGTGACGATGTTCCAGAATCTTCCGGAACTATGATTCTTTGCATATCAGTAGGGTGCTAGACATAAGATCTTCATCAGTTACTTCGTCATTCTGTTCATAAGGTAAGCCATTTTCTCTTTCTCTCTGTTTCCTTGAAAGTGCGATATTCATTATACTCTATAGATGTTGTGGCATTGCTGTGGGAGGAGCTTTGGCTTTAAAATGCCATTTTAGTGTTCCGACATCGGAACTGGAGTGGCTCTTTTTGGTGGCTAAATTAACCTGATTTTTAGCCACCGGTCTGGTACCGTCTCATGTTTTACCTATGACTGCTTAGAGAGGGCCGTCAAAATTTGTTCCACATTCTTTTCCAACTGTGGTGCCCGTGGGCTCCGTCGGCTTGTCAGCTGACTCTGTATTCTGCGCAAGGAGCGGCAGAGAGGAAGAAATCACTGCACTACCTTGCGTGAACTCCATCAACTTATGTTTGTTTGTTTGTTTGTTTATTCACTTTTTATGCGCACCAGACCCAGAGGTAGCAGGGCGCAGCTACAAGAAAATGCAAGGCTTACATGGTTACACTATATACACAATATACAGAATGAAGTCATATGTGGTTGTGGCAGAATGCAATATACAAATATACAGGTTACAGCGTATTTTACATTAAATGTGGCAATAAAACAGCTTGTGTAGTGCACTAAATGTAGTACAAGTCACAAAGATGGAATAGATTACAGATGGACTAGCGAGCAATGATGCTGAGTTAGATAGGAGAGATAAGGTGAGTGGGAATAAGTTGAGCCTCTGCGTAGGCCGCCTGAGAGGGTGGGATATTCTCGAGTTAAGTAGCGAGCTTACCGGTCGGGGAAATTACAGGTCAGTGGAGATAAGGTGTTGAATAACTTTTTTTCTGAAATGTAAGTAGGGTTGGTCAGCTCTCAGATCTTGGGGTAGTAAGTTCCATAATTTAGCAGCCTTCACTGGGAAGCTGTTTCCACCAATGGTGGAAAGTCTGTATCTAGGTATATCCAGGCAGTTAGTATTGGCCGCTCTAGTTGGTCTGATAGAGATTCTTCTGTGAAGTTTATCTATGATGTAACTGGGGGCGGCGTTATTTAGGGCTTTGTGGGTTAGAGATAACGTCTTTAGCTGTATTTTGTTACCTGCAGACAGCCATTTGTGTTGGCGTCTAGAGGTGGAGATATGCGCTCATTTGTTTATACCAAGTGCTGCTCTTAAGGCGTTATTTTGTAGTCTTTGAAGCCTTTGGATAGTCATTTTATTAGCACCACCATATAGGGCATTACAATAGTTGATTCTAGAGAGTATAAGTGCTCTGGCTAGGATCAGGCAACTTTCGTTGGAGAGAAAAGGTTTACCAGCTCTGATCAACTTACAGGTGCAGGCCGTGGTGGAGGCCAAGGATTTTATCTGTTTGTCGAAGGATAGTGTGGAATCCAGGTAGAAACCAAGGGTTTTTACTTCCTTGGAGACTTTAATGGTATTCCCGTCGATGTTGAATGAGGAAAATTCCTGGCCTAGTTTTTTGATGTTGGCCTGTGTACCCAGGAGTATCATTTCCGTCTTATCATCGTTCAAGCATAGGCCATGAAGGGCCATCCATGCCTGGATGATAAGATATACCCTGTTCACCAACTCCGTGTCCTTGCTATGATCCCCAGAAAGCGGGAGGAGAATCTGTGTATCATCTGCATAGTTAGTGTAGGTGATACCCAGAAGGTCCAGATCATCGAACAGAGGCTTGGTGAAGATATTTTATAAGGTTGGAGAGACACAAGAGCCTTGTGGTACACCGCACAGGATAGGGGTAGGGTCTGCGGCTGCCGATGGAGAGAAAACTCTCATGGTTCTCTCCCTCACGAAAGATTCAATCCATCTGATGGCCTCAGGGGTGAAGTGGGCAGCAGAGTTGAGGTGTCTTCAAAGAACCTTGTGGTCCACTAAATCGAAAGCAGCTGAAAGATCAAGAAGGAGCAGAAGTACAGTCTTCCCTTTGTCTCTCAACTCGTCGATTTGGGATTTCAAGTCAATTAAGGCAGTTTCCGTGCCATGTAAAGGACAGAAGCCAGATTGCCTGTCTCCTAGAAGTTTGTGCACTTGTAGGTGTTTTTGAATTTGGTTATAGGCAGCTTTATCGAGTATTTTTAATAGAAATTGTACCGTGGTGATGGGACGGTAGTTGGTATGGACTAGAGGATAGAGTGTCTGTTTCTTGAGGAGAGGAAGCACCCAGGACTGTTTTAGATTAACTGGGATAGTGGCTAAGGTGAAGGATACATTAATCAGTTTGGCGATGAACGGAGATAATTCTCTGGCCGCATCTTTGATTAATTGTACAGGGCAGATATCACCTTTACAATTGGAGGGTTTCAGAGAAAGGATAATTTTTTCGACTTCTAAGGTGCTAATTTTGGTAAATTGGAATGTATTATTATGCGACGTTAGTGGGTCGCTGGGCAGAGGGTTTTTGTGCGGGTGCTGGAGATTCAGCGCTTCTTTCTTCTTGTGGATTTTGTTTTGGAGCAAGTTGATTTTATTAGCTAGTGCATGTTGGATGTCTTCGCACCAGGTTAAATGTTAAATGTTAAAGGTATTTGTACCGCGCACCGTCACCAACGGAATTGGTCCCTAGGCGCTCTGGTGGATCTGTAAACGATAAGGTGGGATGGGTTAGTAAGGTGAAGAGGGCAGCAGACTTTTCAGTCTGCCAGTGTGCGGCGGTAAATGCAATGTCACCGCTTGATCATCTGTCACTGCGCCGTCTCCCGTGCGCTTAGGGTCTACCTGTTGGATTGCACTCCGAGTCCAGGGAAACACTGCCGGTAGGAGTGACGGTAGGAGTGACAGTACTTAAAACATTTGGGTTTGATGTTTCAGAGTGCTTGCGTATTGTCTGTGCCGGGATATTTTCATAATTTCTGTGACCGCTTGCAGATGAATCACTGTTTTGAACATGAAACGGTAACAGTAACCTCGTCTGTGCTGGAATCATTGTAGTTACTTTGGCATACATTTCATTTAGACGTACCTGACTCCTTGTACATTGTGGGCCGTTTGAGTGTAGGTCCATTTCGGCTGAGTCCTTCTCCGCTGGTGTGGAGACCTCTCAGCGAACACTCAGCAAACACTCTGCGATGCTCCGCGTCCCAAAGTGTGTTTATGAAGATGAGATTTTGCTAAAACTGAAAACAGACTCCAAATCAGTCTTGGCAATGGAAAAAACAGCTCCAAAAGCACAATACAGGGCAGTCCTCTCAGTCCCAAACACTCAGCAAACACTCTTCTAATATCCAAAAGCAGCAACCACTAGAAGATTTCTGTCCCGCCTGCAGAATCTTCGTGCACCCCTACCTGTGAGTGCATGTAAGTGGCTTTCTGTACATACATGTGCGGCTCAATATGTGATGTCTTTACCTTTATAGAGGTTGCTATGCATTTGTGCAGTTGGGCTGTTCATGCATGTAGAATGATGTGTGTGTGTAAGTGCTTTGTGCATGTATGCCTGCATGGATGCTATCCCTGTGAGCGTTTGTGATTGCCTGTGTTCACTAATGTTCACTATAACAGAGCCAAAACTAGTGGCTTTGTTAATGCTTATTTACTTTCCTCTGTGTGCTTTTTTAGTGTGTGCTGCTTTTGCTGGAATCTGCATGGATGCTTTTTCTCTTTTGTGTTCCCTTTCTGCAGCCAGAGCAGACTGTCTTGTCTGCTTAGAAGCTAAAGTCACAAGAGCCCACACTCTAATCATTCCATTTGAAAATGGGCCTTTCTGAATTTCAGTCGCCAAGCAAAGCCATTTTCTAATGACTTTTAAAGCCACCCTTGGTGTTTTTCTGCGTGCCGTGCACTGTTCTTCATGAATGCAATGTTCTTTCTGTGCACGATGCAGATTACACCCTAATCGCCTTTAACCTTTCTGTGCACTCTGGAAAATCACATCATACGACTTTTAAATTCTTAATCATAGAGAGTTCAAAGAATCGAGGTTTGGACAGAACGCAAGGAAGGGTATTTTAGTTCCTCACCTCGACGCGGTTGAAGGTTATGTCATGTTGGTTGCTTGTATAGCGCTTATGTCGCCCGAAAGCTGCTTCAAAGCGCACAGGGTAAAGAGGAGCGAGGGAACGCTCGAATTTGCCAAGCCTGAAGGAAACAGGTGAGAGGTTAAGGGGGGCGAGAGAGGAGAAAAGATGCAACAAGTGAGAAAGACGATTGGGACAGGAAATAATGACAGAAGACGAGGAGAGGGGGACCTGGCAAAGGAGGAGGCAACGGCATGTGGGAGCATGAGAAGACGATAGGTGGGGGGAGGTGGGAAGGAGGGAATATGAGATAGGGAGGGGTGTAGGCAAGATGGAAGAAGGACCGCAGAAGGTAACAGAAGTGGGAAGAGAGAGGAGGAGGGAATATGAGAGGGGAGGAGAGGACAGGGAAGCGGGACCGCAGGAGGGAACAGAAGTGGGAAGAGAGGGGAGGCGGGAATAAGAAAGGGAGGGAAGGGATAGGAAAGAGGGAAGACAGACCATAAGATGTAACAGACCTGGGAAGAGAGGGGAAGAGGGAATATGAGAGGGGGCAGGGAAGAGGGAAGTGGGAGCAGAGAAGGTAACAGAAGTGGGGAGAGAGGAGAGGAGGGAAAATGAGAGGAAAGAGGGAAGACGGACTGGAAGATGTAAGAGAAGTGGTAAGAAAGGGGAGGAGAGAATATGAGAGGAGACAGGAAAGAGGGAAGACGGACCAGAGGAGGTAACAGAAGAGGGAAGAGAGGATGAAATATCAGAGGGCTCGATGGGGCAGGAAAGAGGTTAGATGGACCGGACGAGGTAACAGAAATGTGAAGAGGGAGGAAGGAGGACATTTGAGACGGGACAGGAAGGAGGGAAGAGGGACCGTAGGAGGTAACAGACGTGGGAAGACAGAGGAGATGGGACTATGCGAGGGGGAGATGAGACAGGAAAGGGGAAGAGAGACCACAGGACGTAACCTGTGGGAAGACAGGGGAGGAGGGAATATGAGAGGGGAGAGGAAAGAGGGAAAACGGACCAGAGGAGGTAACAGAAGAGGGAAGAGAGGGGAGGATGAAATATTAGAGGGGGCAATGGGGCAGAAAAGAGGGAAGACGGACCGGAGGAGGTAACAGAAGTGGGACGAGAGAGGGGAAGATGACATATCAGAGGGCGATGAGACAGGAAAGAGGGAAAACGGAACGGAGGATGTAACAGAAGTGGTGCAAGAGAGAGTCAGGGGGCATATGAGAGGGGGCGAGGGGACAGGAAAGGGGAAGACAGACCAGAGGAGGTAACAGAAGTGGGAAGAGAGGGAAGGAGGGAAAAGGAGAGGGGAGAGGAAAGTGGGAGGAGGGACCGAAGTAGGTAATAGAAGTGTGAAGAGATGAGGAGGGGAAATGAGAGGGGACAGGAAAGAGGGAAGAGAGGTCAGACGAGGTAACACCAGTGGGAAGAGAGGGGAGGAGGGAATGTGATAGGGGGCATGGAAGAGGGAAGAGGAGCTGGAGGAGGTAACAGAAGTGGGAAGAGAGGGGAGGAGGGAAAATGAGAGGGGACAGGAAAGAGAGCAGACGGATCAGAGGATGTAACAGAAGTGGTAAGAGAGAGGGAAGGGGGATATGAGAGGAGGTGAGGGGACAGGAAAGAGAGAAGGTCCGGAGGAGGTAACAGAAGTGGGAAGGGAGGGGAGGAGGGAATATGAGATGGGGCAGGGAAGAGGGACCAGAGGAGCTAACACATGTTGGAAGAGAGGAGGGAACATGATGGGGGAGAGGGACTGGAAAGAGGGAAGACGGACTGAAGAAGATAATGGAAGAGGGGAGAGAGTGGAGGAAGGAATACGGGAGGCATGGAGGGTGCAAGGCAGAAGGAAAAAGACTACAGGAGAGAAACCTTGTGCGAGCAGATGCTCTACAATAAGTGGATGAATGTGTACCGGAGCATAGCATGCACACTTCTCATGAGGAAAGAGCACCAGAGCAGGGCGAGCTTGGAAGGTAAATCAGAGGGTGACAGAGGAGTCAGGAGGGGTCAGGGCATGAAAACGAATTGGAGGGCAGAATGTGATCTGCCCGGGAAAACATTTTCCAACAGTGTCTGCAGGCTCTTTCTTTCTCTCTCTCTCTCTCTCTCTCTCTCTCTCTCTCTCTCTCTCTCTCTCTCTCTGTCTCTCTCGCTCTCTCTCTAGCCCTCTCTCTCTCTCCCCCCTCTCTCTCGCTTGATCCCATTCTCTCCCCCTCGCTCTTTTTCTCTCACTTGTTCTCTTCCTTTCTCTCTCTCCGTCTCTCTGTCTCTCGCTCTATTACTTTTTTCTGTCTATCTTCCTTCTCCCTCTTCCCCTCTCACACTCGCCCCTCTCTTCTTCCCTCTTGCTTTTTCTTTTGCCTCTCTCTTTATCTTTTGCTCTTTCTCTCTTCTTTTCTCTCTCTTTCTGTCTCTCACTTTCTGTTGCTTCCTTTCTCACTTTCTCTGCCCCCTGTCTCGCTCTCCCTCTCTCTCTTTCTCTCCTATTCCCTCCCTCTCCGCATCTCTCTCAAGCGTAATCTCTCTCCCTTTCCCTCTCTTATGCTCTCTTTATCTTTCACTTTTTCTCTTCCTTACCATCTTTCTATATCTCTCTGTCTCTCGCCTTTTCTTTTTCTCTCTCTTTCTCCATCTCCCTCACTCTCTCTTCCTCGCTGTCTCTCTCACTATCTATCGCTTTCTCTTTCTCACTTTCCCTCTTCCCCTCTCTCAATATTTTGCTCTTTCTCTCTTCTTTCTCTCTTTCTCGTTGTCTCACTCGCTTTCTCTTCCTTTCTCTCTTCTTTCTCTCTGCCCCTCTCTCTCTCTCTCTCTCTCACACACACACACTTTCCCTCTCCCTCCCTCTCTTGATCTTTTACTCTTTCCCTCTTCCTTTTCCTCTCTATCTCTGTCTCTCTCTTACTCTCTCGCTTTGGCTTCCTTGCGCTCTCTCTCTCTCTCTCTCTCTCTCTCTCTCTCTCTCTCACTCTCTCTTTCTCTTTCTCTATCTCTCACTTTGTCTCTCTTTCCCTCAGCCCCTCATTAGACTTTTATCTAAAAAGCCCAGAGCTGAAGAGAGGCTGGAAGGAGAAGGAACACTTGGGGTGGTCTTCCAGTTCTACACACACCCCATCCTTCGGGGCTCTGAGACTCCGCCCACATAGAACCATTACTAGATTATTCTTTCAGATAGATACCTCTGACCAGATTTGTTCCATCCCGGGACACGACCAGACCATGTGTGCCAATGCGTCTTTTTCTTTTTTGGATTTCCAACTTCGATCGCTGTCACACATCTTCCTTTTATACAGCCCATCAGGTGTCCAAAATACACAGTGCAGAAGCTTAAACTGGCTGGCCCTTAAAATACAATCCAGTGACGCAAGCAATTATCATTGCAGCATCTTGACCAACTGTCAGGTCTCAAATTTTCATCAAGTTCTTGGGTCCATAGCAGCAAGACGTCTGTATTTTGTTCTAGCTGACATTGATAAAAACCAGTAGAATAATGCCGTTGAGTGAGCATAGGTCAGGCACGATTCTATTTTCAGCCACACATCATTAAGAGGCTAAACCAGGCATATTCTCCAAAGTTTCACTCAAGATTCTTCTTAATTGACAGTATTCTGAGTAAATTCAGCCAATCAAGTTGTGCTGTTGACATAGATGTCCATAGGGGATTCATTCCCCATACTCAAGCAAGTCTCTCTTTTTTTTTTATTTGAACCAAAGTAATACAAGGCATGTAATAATTACAAAGATTATTCTGAAGCAGTATTAGGATGACACAATTCTTACAATGCAAAAGTTAGAATTACATTTCATGAAGGCCAAGTATACTAATGAAGTTGATGGAGAGAAAACTGAACATTTTAAAGTATAAACACATAACAAGGAAAACAATGACAAAAATATAAAGAGAGAAACCTTAATGCTAGGAAGTTGCATTTAAAAAAGGTACAGATTAACCACACGGTCAGTAGATGGAAAGCTTTTGTGAACCTGGAAAACTTTGTATGTGTCCAATATAAAATTGTTTTACTACGGATCCCCGCATACTAATGGCAAGTCCAGGTCACACATTGACTATTTAATTACTGGTGATGACAGACTGACTAGGTGTGGAATGGTGGTAATATACACTATTGATCGCAGCGACCACCAGATTCATTCTTGGAAGGTTGACATGCCGTTACTGAGGCAGAAAAAACATCGAAGACAGAACCTGGAGGTAAATCCGAGTGGGAATCGTATAAAATGGAGGCCGGGACAAATGAAAGAATTGGGAATCTTCTTATGGGAAAATCAGGACAAAATCTTACAAAGGTTAGAAACAAGCAATTGGGACTTAGAAATTATGATAAGGAATCTAATAAAAAGGTCTCATCTAGACGATGGCTGCCCCCCTTTAAAGAAACAAACCACTCTTAACGGCCCTTTTGATATAATCATAAACAGTTTTAAAAAAGGAATTTAATAGAGCTAAGGGTGAACTAGGGGCAAAATCTGACCTAAATGAAACAGAGAAAAGGAAGAGTTACATCAGGCTGGCTACAGCCAGATAAAATTGGATGAGACAGCATAAACACTCGCTGAACAACGCAAATTGGAAACTTCTGGCAGGCTGGTTAAGGGATAATGATAGTAAAAGCTTCTGCTCCAAATTCAATGATTTCTCAAAGACCTGTAATTGAACTGAAATGAACCCTGTGTTTGAGACTCTTTGGACAATTCACATCGGGGAACTCTACACCGAAGTTGGGGAATGGAACCAAATATGTCCTCCCATACCTACAGGTTAAAAGCAAATTATTGGGAATGGACCAGGATGACTTCCTAAATATTATAACAATACATAAAAACCCCATTATTTTTGCAATGCGCCACACTTGAAAAAACATGGGCCGTCCAAAGACGCTTAAGTTTGGCGGCTTCAGCCTGTGATAGATGTATTTCTTGGATACAGGTGATCAATGGTTTTGTTCTATTAAGGTTGGATAACACTGTTTTTGTTTTTTAATAGGGTTGTGCAAACCTTTAACATATGCTAGGTAAAGTGGCATTTTTGAAATTGAGCTAAAGATAAAAATCAAAATGTCTAGCATTAAAACATATTATTATTATAGTTATTAGCATGACATTGTGATTAGAGAGATAATTAGAAACCCACTTATCATAGATATACTGATTTTCCTGCAAAAGTGATAATAACATGAAAGGAGAGACACGTAAGGGAGAGGGACAGACAAACAGAGTAGACATGAATATCTTTAATGACCAAAGATAAAGAAGAACTACAGACATGGCTAACAGGAAACAGCCCCTCCAATACATGTTGACGGTATTGAAACAGGGGTAGGGAGCCAATTGAGGGAAGGCCCAAATGGCCCCCACGCTGGTCGAAGATATCAGTAATCTAAAACATTAAATCTTATGAAACTATTTGAGTAACTGGTCTTGAAGTGTCAATTTCCTCCATTTTGTGGATTTGAATAAAGCGTCTCAGATCCGTTGGATTTTCAAATGTAGCAGTGTGACCATACGTAAGTTATTCCTTCTATTTCTGTTTTCAAGATTTTCAAATTGTTTTTTCTTAGAGATTTGACTGTGGCCTCCAATGTCACTACTCTACTAGTAACCTCCTCTGCGTCGCTCACTCGTCATTCTACCGCTATCATTCTTGACTCAAAGGAAGACCATTTATCGTCAAGCTGTTGTAGTTTATCGTTAGTGGCCTCCATGAAGTTCTTAGGGCGCTCATTTCTGTTAAAATGGTCAGCATGGCCGGAACCAGAGTATCTTCTTTTGGTGTGGGTGAGTCACATTTTTTGTCTTTTGAGAGTATTAGACGGTGGGGTGATACTTCTTTGGCCAGACCCTTTTTTGCCGCCTAATTTAATTGACTTGCGTGACTCACAAGGCTTCAGCACTTTGAAGATTATAAGGCCAAAAAGAGGTAGGCAGAGAAATTTGACTGAATACCCATGTAACTTGTCCAAAGCGTTTAGGTCAATATTGTGTGGTTGTCCATACTTATATATAGTTTCATTTGTATTAACTGTAAGGGTCATATATTTGCGTTTGACTCAAATAATATTAATTGAGTCCAGGATGCGCACCGTGAATATTGTTATTTAATTAAATAATGTGAGCCAAAATGAGGAAGCTGCTGCATAACAGTGACCCAGTTAAAAAGGCATTAACATACGTGTTTGATGCAGTGTTTTTAGGTATATTACGAATACAATTGCCATTAATAAATTGTTGCTTTCATTTTGCTATAATCAATGATACAAATTCTATTTTTGGAAAAAATAATCCTTGAAATATAGGAAATGCAGTGGTTTCAGTTGAAATATGGGCTCAGTTATTTTTAAAATGGTGAAATACATTGGAAAAGTAAAGTCCCATTAGTATAAATGTGCTGCAACTGAAGGAACAACAGTACCTCTGTTATTTAACATAGTTTTCAGGCTCTGTTTACATCAGGAGCCCGTGTTGTGAAGAAGCAGTGCTTCCTTCTTGTAGCCGCACCTCCCATTGCATCATATCCGAGCAACTGACAGGAGACGTCGGCTTGCTTGGCTTGCTTGGTCATGGGACTAGGCCGCTTGAGGCCTTGCCCATGAACACTTCAGGAAGCAGCCCAAACATCTTCCAAGATGTCGCCACGGACCAAATATGTGCTGGAGTGGGAGCACGAAGATTAGGTGGCCATCCCACGCAGTGCTTGACAATACCCCCTCGAGTAAGTCTCTAATGTACCGAAATTCCACCCAGGTACCAGTTTACCCAGAATAGACTGCAACCATGAGGTTTGACATTGGGTTCTGTCATATTGATGCATCAGGGAAAGCAAAAGGGTCATGTTATATATACATTTCAAAAGCAAACAGCAAGCTCCATGCTGTTTTGGCGAGCGGCACTCCCAGTTCGTGGATTTTACAAAAAAGCATTCCGTGGAAAAACAGCCAAAATGTTTCCATAAACTTATAAGTACCATATTGTATGTAAAATATATATCTACGACTGTTAGACAGTGGCACTTACATTGTGTATTCTTTTGCATATCATAACAAACTTTAGATATAAACATGTTATTGCCACTGCTCAAGTGTATTTGTAAACATGTTGTAGCAGGTGCTATATTTCTTATGTCCACTTGTTTAGAGTTTGCCAGGCCCTTAACTCCTGGTATCACAACATGTTGTCAGGTCTCCCAGGCAACTTGGCATCTCGGAACATTCCATGCTCATGTGTGTGTATTGAGGTTCTGTGATAGTTCAAAGCAGGAAAGAAACAACATGCTGGCCTCCTTGGACAATACATACTTTTCCTGAAAGAACTTACATGGCTCCTGTGGATCATGCAGGATACCTCAGAATGACGACGAACTGAACCCTCTGATAATTTTGTCTCTCTGCTGCCTTCTTTCTCCTGGATTCTGGCATTTATTTCATCCCGCAGCTTCTCCCGGCTTTATTTCTGCTATTAAAGCCTGGGCGCGACAAACCGTTGTTTTCCATCTCTAATACTCCCCATTAAAACTTAGGCTGAGGAAGGGTCCTGCCGCTTGTTGCGGACAGCTGATCTCCGACGCAGTCTCCTCATTGGATACGCTGTCCGCATAAGCCTGCTGCACCACTTACTTGCTATTTCCTTGCTTATGGACTCTTCATTCGCGCGTTACGTGTACGCTTTCTCTGTAAATTGGTTGCTGCCTTCTCTGCTCAGGCACCTATGCCACCTGCCTAACCTGCATGCTGTGGCTCTGCTTGGCATCAGTTTTCCACACAGCTCACGCGTTACTCCTGCCCTCTGTGTCGCAATCCCTCATCGTTGAATTTCACCGACATCTGCACGAACTGGCCCCTGATGTTGAGCCTTCCCTTTCCTTTTGCGGACACACTTGACTCCCTCTCTTGTTTCCCGTGATTTCTGAAGGTGACGACGGGAAATCCCGAAATGGAGGAGGCACCCCGATAACCCGGGCGGTGTCCTCCTCCTAAAGACTCCCCCTCCCTCCTCCACAGGATGGAGGGGAGGTGCCCGCCGAAGCGCGGCAAAGCGGAGCAAAACCCGCGAAACGGCGCAGCGCGCCAAAAAGGAAAAAGCCCGCGAAGGGGGCAACAATGGAAAGGGGAGGGGCTACCCCCCTTTATAGTGAGCGGGCTTCCCACTGCAGGCAGCATCCAGCTTTGGCAGTGGGACGCCCGCCTGCCAACACAGGACTTCGTTTTTGCTCGGTTTCCCGTGTTCCCGTTTGATGGCGTGCTCTTGTTTCTGGTGGCTTTCCAGTGAAAGGACTGTTCCAGTGAAGCGGTTCCAGCGCCGAAGGAGCAGGGTCCCAGAGAAGGATCAGCAATCGCAGAGAGAAATGTGCAGTCGGAGGTACGTGTGGGGGAGGTGCAAGGACTAGAAATGGTTCCTTGGCGGGTTGGGCCCATATGGCCCTCGGGTAGCACCCACCCTCCCGCTGCTTACCTCGCGGTCATAGTCACGTGCACAAGGGCATTCAGTTACGGTATGGCCTCTGGCTAATGTGCAGCAAAGAGGTCAGTCCATGTATGGGCGGGCATGCACACGGCATTGGGAGATTGAGGGGCCAGGCAGATCAGCGCATGGGGTAACAGGCTGGATGGGTTTAACCACTGTATTAGCCCGCAGGGAAAACTTACTGGGACTAAAAGCATGGCGGGTACGCCTTCTGCGAGACTAGCGGAAGTTTGCCCACTCCGCTTTAAGATGCAATAGGTGAAATGGTGATTTTATGGCGGGGCTGGTCGAGGCGGCATAGAGGTTAATTTTGCATCTCGGTTGTATAGATGGGGGTATGCTGTTGATGCGTTCGTTGCCTCCCTTTGGGCACACCGCACAGGCACTACGTGTAAATGTGCGTGGGCTGCGAGTCGGGATTTGCATCCCGCACTTCGAGTAGGGGCACCAGGGTGGAAACTGCATATGCTAGATAAGGCCTCCGCGCAAGGTGTTTTGTCGTGCCACGCGTTTTCTGACTATGGCTTGCATGGCGCAAGTATTCACACTGTGGACTCTGAGGCAGCCCTACCATGTGGCCGACTTCCAGCAATTTTGTTTACAGATAACGTGTTATGAAAGCAATTAAGAAGGCAGTGTTACGTGACTACACTAGAAATGCACGGTAGGCATTCCGATTCCATAATCTCTGGCCAGTCAATTCCAAGGACGTTAGAAACTAGGAATTGTGCGGGAGGTGATTCAGCTGAGGAGGTGTCCAGCTAAGAGGGGTCATGTTTCCAGTGGGGACGGGCGTCGAGGGCGTGTAGAAAAGGGCTGTTGGAGTATTGGTGGGGGAGGGGCAAGGAGCAAGCTGGTTCCTGGGCAGGTTGGGCCCATAAGGCACGTTGGGGTAATCCCCCCACCCGTTTTTGCTTACATTGCTGGAGAATTGTGCGTGCAATTGTAGACAAAAGCAAGCATCAGACACACTGGCATCCTGTAATTTTGGGGGCGGTTGAAAATCTGGACAGCTTTTCTGAGCAGCTTCGGCATTGGTGTGTAACAACGGCCGAGGGGCCAATGAAAGGAATGGGTGGCAGGTGAGGTCAAAAGCCAACAACACCAAATAATGCGGTACTAGGCCCTGGGGCAGTGGGTTTGCAAAGGCGGTTAGGCCATACCAATGGTGATTGCGCTTCATTCGTGCCCACCCCGTACGGAATGATGCGGTTACCAAGCCCGGGGGCAGTTGGTGTGCAAAGACGGTTTAGCCATACCAAATGTGTCTGCGCTGTATCCACACTGATGTGTGGCTTCTGTGGGGAGGTGGGTTTATGTGCCTCGCCACAGTCCGGGGAGGCCACTACGGTAACTGGTGCAGGTTAAAAGGCTACTCCCATGACATCACTTTCGCGTAGTTGGACACCTGAGAGAGGAGCAGAGGAGTCCAAGCTGGCGGACCCTGTGCGGCAGCAGCTTGTGGGGGGGGGGAAATAGTCTGGGCTTGCCGAATGTTTACGCCTGTTAGGAGGGCGAAGGAGCCCCGTGTTTATTGGGATACACCATGCCGTTGGAGTTCCGGGGGAATTAGCAGGTTAACACTGTTACTTAGAGCAGCGCTAAGTTTGCCAGGGTGTGGCAAATGTTTGGATACTGAGTTTGAACGTTAACATTGTTATTTAAATCCACGCTAAAAGCGCCAGGGTTGTGTAAATTGTCGAATACTGGGTCTTTCGGTGCCTGGCTAAGGCGTGGGTTGCCGGGGGCCCGGGGGAAGGTGAGTGGGGTTAGCAACAGGCCCAGGGTGGTTGCTGCTCCACCAGTGCTCGGGTCTGGGGTGAGGATCTTGGTGTTTTTTCCCCGGGCATGCAGAGGAGCTAGACCACGCTTTTAGAGGGGAATGCAGGCTTTCAGCAGATTGTCGTAATGCAAAGCAGTCTTAGAACAGCTACCAGTGGCTAAAGCGGTTTATAAGCCTGGCGTGGGCCAAATGTGCTCGCAGGGCAAGGGCGGCATACAGCCAGAGGCTGGGCTTGTTCGCAGGCCGGCGAAGCGCTTGGTTGCAAAACGGGAATGTAGACTGCTGTTTGACGTGAGCGCTGCTATTTTAGGAAGATTTAATTTATTATTTATTGAAAGCAGGGTTTTGTCGGTAGGACGCCCCGCGGCACCTTGTTTTCTGGAGGGAAATGTAATATAATACGCGGTGTAGGGTCAACTACATGCCTTTATTTGCAATTGTAATAATCTCATACCGGGGCACAGGGTCCGTTAGGTGTTAAGTACAGGTAGATGTGGCGGGCATCCCCAAACGCAGAGTTAATATTACAGGGGTACATTGGAAAGACACTTGCTGGCCTAGGGAGCAAAAACGGGCACCAGAAAGCGGTTGGTATCAAGCTAACAATCTCACACCGGCTGTGAAGAGGGAATTACATAACTTAAATGTCAAACGCTGCACATAGGGTCAGGGGTCTCCTGTTGCTCTTGTCCTTCATAGCAATACACTCCAGGATTCTCTGCAGTGCATAGGTGCCCAGGGACGGACATCATTTCACCAAAAAATATCACAGGGAGCAAAAGAGGCATCACACGACCCTTGATCCTAATGACAACACGAAAAGGGATGTCAGCGGCCCACACCCTGAAGTTACATCTTGGGAAACGAGGGAACGCGACCCTTCACCCCTCAACAATACAGGAAGTGGCATCACAGGGCATTATTTCTAAGGACACTACGGGAAATATGATTATGTTATCACAAGAGTCATATACATTCCGTGCAAGATTGCAACACCACATGTATCGTTAACATCAGTGTGTATAGGCCCATATTACCAAATCACGGTATTTGTAAGCAGTCGGCCAAGGCCAAACGGTAAGGAGGTGTTAGCATAAAGCTACTACGTTTAAGCCCTTCATATAGAATAAATACACAGACAGTAGAACCACCATGGTGCCGATTTGTCAAACTCGGCAGGATGAAAGGCTGGGTTGACCTTGCCGGGAGTAGAACGGACAACTGGCAGATCCACACAGTGACAGCCGGCGCTCACCCCACTGAGCGACCTTTCAGTCTAGAACTATCAGAATTACAGCCACACCCAGAATCATAGAGCCACAGGGTACTGGCGCTGCCCTGGAGCCCCAAGTAAATCTAGGAGTAACAAGGGGGTCAGGAGGAGCAGTGACGGCAGCAGCACGGGGGCATGCCCTAGGGGCACGGCTCCATTCATGATCATTTAGGGTTCCCAATAGTTACAGATGCATCACAGGGTATCACGGTCGAGTCTGTTGCCTTCAAGCTCGCCCATTGTACCTGTCACCTAGGCGAAGATCTCAGTAGGGATCTGGGTAGAGACCACCTCACTACACCACAGGCAGGCGTCAAAAATGGGAGGCATCAGTGCAATGGTGTTTCTTTTCTTCAAATTAACCCCTATCAGGTGCGGGTGGCCAAGTTGTGGGAAAGCAGTACCATAGGAAAGAGGGGTGAGCCTTCTAGAGGGTACAATGTGCTATTGTGAAGTCCCTACGATGACATTGGTTAAATCGGTAGACGTAAGGTAGTCTGGCGGGGCATACAGCCCTCGTAGTTTTATGCCCACTTTGGGTATAAGGGGGCAGTCATACTGCTACTATACACGGGTGTTTCAAGGCGCATTGTTGCTCCAAGTCAGCAGCTCAAGCGGTTACCAGGCATGTTTCTGGGTATAACTCTATGGGGAGGCAACTTGACAGTTATCACTAAGGTGGCAGTGGCTGGAGCCCTGAGACAGCGAAGGGTGTCAAAGGGTGTGCATGCGCCAGGTATGGTTAAGGTGCTATGGTGGGGAGAAGGGGATGTAGGGCTAGGGCGCTCAAAACCAGGAGTAACATTAAAGTAGGAGAAGGGTGCCTCTGAGGATATGGCTAAGGAAATTTGCTGGGTTACAAAGGACCACACTCATCCAACACTCGCTCGGCCCGGGCAGGCAATCCGCAGAGGATTAGGATGGTGGAGGTTAGGCGTACAGGACGGGGAAAAGGAAACCTGGCATAAGACAATGGGGAAAGACGGCAAGGTGGAAATGCTAACAAAGGAATCCAACTCAAGCCAGTCGAGGACGGCGCTCCCCCAGTTGGTAACGCCTGCAAGAGCAGGCAGAGCAAAGTTAAATTGGAGGGGGGGTGCTAGCCTAATAAAGGATGTTGAAGTATTTACTGTGGATGAAATATGATGAACAATGTGACCTCAGAGAGGGGGTAAACCAGAAACCAGTGGTCTGCGTTCAGGCCAAGGAATGTGGAGGTCAGAGCCCGGAGGAGAAGTAGATCGGTATGGGTTGTAGGACATTCATTTGGAACCGGTTTGGGTGCACGGGGTACCAGGAATGAAAGGGGCATAGCTGCAGGGGCAGGTGCGCAGAGGTCGGGGTGTTTTTTAAAGGTATAGCAGGCCTGAAAAAGGAAAGTTGACATGCCACCTTCTCTCCCCAGCAGCGGCAGCCCGGAGGAAAAGGAGATCGGTCTGGGTAGGAGGACACTCAGTTGTGTCTAGGGCTGGGGCAAGCTGGACAGAGGAATGGACGGCCGGCGAATTTGAATCGGGTGGCTCGGGGGGGCCAGGAATGAAAGGGGCGCAAGGGCAGGTGCGCAAACTGCTGGGGAAATAGCAAAAGCCGGACGTATTGGTCATACACTCGGGAGGTAATAGCCTGACAAGCCTGGGAAGGGGGCTCTAAGGCGGAAAATGATATGCTCATTACAGGAGCTGGCAGGGCAAGTGGGTGAAACGGAAGTCATGGTCACTGATAATTCCGAGGGCAGAATGGAGGGGCACGGATAATCACGCAGCCTTGGAGAGGTCCAGACCAAAACTAAATTGTGCAATGGCAAAATGCTGCAGGGGCAGGGGTTCGGGCCAGATCAGGCACGGCCTGATTAATTTAAAATCCCCAGAGTATTTTCTTAAAGATGGAGTACATTTGTTACCACTGGGAGTAGAGCTATTCTACTGGATCATTGGCACAAAAATCCTAGAATGTAAGGAAGGAAGCAGGGGGGAGCCACGGTGGGCGGTAACCCACCTGTGGCGTGGCGGTGTTTGGGCAACCAAACACAAGATACAGACTCCGGATGAGCCAGGAGAAAGCTGGAAGGGTCTTCGCCCTTCTCAGACCAGCGCCCCTTGGGAGCCTAACACGGCAGGGGCGTCTGGGGGGAACAACAAGGGCTCAGCTTCCCCCAAGGAAACGGCACTCTCCCCGCCCCCGAACACCTGCATGGGCAGGCGAGGCTCAGGCGCAAAGGGTTGGGAGAGTTGGGCCTATGATGGACTGTTGGAAGGAAAGGGGGAAGCAGGTTTTTGTACACGGAGCAGTCGCCGCATCTTCAGAATTATTTCCACTAATGTGTGCAGTGGTGGTTATGATATTGTGAAAATAAATCTGCGGCCTTTTATGCCAAACAAAGCAAGACTCATGTTACACTTTTCTGGGGGGAAAAGAGGAATGAGTTATTGCTATGTAATGGGTCCAAAATGGACAGATGCACGGGTTATGAAGGTGACGACGGGAAATCCCGAAATGGAGGAGGCACCCCGATAACCCGGGCGGTGTCCTCCTCCTAAAGACTCCCCCTCCCTCCTCCACAGGATGGAGGGGAGGTGCCCGCCGAAGCGCGGCAAAGCGGAGCAAAACCCGCGAAACGGCGCAGCGCGCCAAAAAGGAAAAAGCCCGCGAAGGGGGCAACAATGGAAAGGGGAGGGGCTACCCCCCTTTATAGTGAGCGGGCTTCCCACTGCAGGCAGCATCCAGCTTTGGCAGTGGGACGCCCGCCTGCCAACACAGGACTTCGTTTTCCACCCACCCACCCTACAAACAGAACATGCAAGGAGGCCTGATCGTCGACGTCGCAGGACAACAGGCGGTGTGGCGGTGTTTGGGCAACCAAACACAAGATACAGACTCCGGATGAGCCAGGAGAAAGCTGGAAGGGTCTTCGCCCTTCTCAGACCAGCGCCCCTTGGGAGCCTAACACGGCAGGGGCGTCTGGGGGGAACAACAAGGGCTCAGCTTCCCCCAAGGAAACGGCACTCTCCCCGCCCCCGAACACCTGCATGGGCAGGCGAGGCTCAGGCGCAAAGGGTTGGGAGAGTTGGGCCTATGATGGACTGTTGGAAGGAAAGGGGGAAGCAGGTTTTTGTACACGGAGCAGTCGCCGCATCTTCAGAATTATTTCCACTAATGTGTGCAGTGGTGGTTATGATATTGTGAAAATAAATCTGCGGCCTTTTATGCCAAACAAAGCAAGACTCATGTTACACTTTTCTGGGGGGAAAAGAGGAATGAGTTATTGCTATGTAATGGGTCCAAAATGGACAGATGCACGGGTTATGCAATCCACATTGCATGTTGTTCTGATTGACGGACTTCTCTGCGTCTCTGCGTCTACTACGTGCTAGCTGGTGAGCCCCGCAATCCATTGAGGGAAATTGTGCTTGTGCTTCACTGCACTCTTGCTTTAACCCCGTTTGTACCCCAACGCCTGAACAGTTTCTTTCTATTGCCGTGCTTGCCACTGACTTTCTTGCATGTGATTTTATGGCTTTTCTAATGTTATTCCAGTTTGGCTTGATTACAACGCATTTAGTATTATTGCAAAAGCTATTGTCTACCTTGAACTTGCTGCATAACCTGATGGCTGCATAACTGGTGCTCTGACAATAGTCTTCCCCATGGTGCTTTTACAGAACCAAACCTGCATTTTAACTCTTGTTGTCTACATTACCTAACTTGCTTGTAGACATGGCCAATCTCCCCCCTCACTTTCTTCAATCCCTGGTGAACCTATAATACCTTGGGAACCTGACAAGATGACTTTTGGATTATGTGATGGCCATTCACGGCCCAAACCTCAATATGGAGCGCCACAGGACTCTCCTCGTGCATTGTATCTGATGTGAGGGTAGGGGCATTCTCATTTGCCTCCCGGTCCTCTGGTGAAGGTGTTGAAATCCCCTCTGCTTAGGATGTTCTATTAAAAAAACTAGACGAACATTATGAAAAGAAGGTTAGTATTATTCTACAATGCAATCATTTTAGCACCAGAGAGCACACTAAAGAAGAGTGGATAGAAAACTTTATAAGTGACCTCTGAGAGCTTGCAAACAAATGTAATGTTAGCTCATCCTAAGATGAGTATCTCAGGGATCAATATGTGTTGGAGGTAAGAGAGATCAAAATAAGGGAGGAAATCTGGGCGAGGGGCGACCCTAGTTTAGATGAAGTTTTAGAAATAGTCGAAAGGCTGGGACACATGATGACTTGTGTGAAGGAATTGGATGACCAAGGGAGCAAAGAATCTTTAAATGTAAATGCAATATCTTTACAAAAGGCCATGAAACCTGTCAAAAAGAAATGCTCGAGCTCACAAATCAAACACTTCAAGGTAAAGAATGAAGGTTTTGATAATAGTGACTGTAGAAGCACCAGACCAGCCAGAGAACTGACAAGCAGTTTATTGATAGCTTACAAGTCACTAAAATAGAGACCCCCAACCTTCTGCCCAGCGTAACATCAACTGTCTCTCCTCAAGAAATAACATTCCATATGATGCAACAGAGTGTATGTCATGACATTCTTCTCAAAGTATTCTACTGATCAGATCTGCATTGTCAGCCTGCACTGAGACATTACCATAACACAGACTTCAGGAAAGTCTACAAGAAATTCAATCCGACTATGAAATGTTTTAGATGTGGCAGCATGTGTCATCTGGCAATGAATGCTGAATGTCCAGGTCACCAAGTATCCTTGCGAAAAGGGACATAACCTGTCCTGCAAAGGGGTGAAGGAGATTTATGATGGTTACGAAGGTGAATGCACTGAAATGTTGGAATGAGATGGCGAGGATGTTGGAGTGACCTGGTCTGTCTGTGAGGATGGTCCAACCAAATGATTGGACAAGAAACCCCACTCTCTAGTACTTATTGATGAGGTGGGTGTAAGAATGTTAATTGACTCTAGATCAGATTATAGCATTATAAACAAAGAAACCTGGCAAAGTACATTTGTCAAAGTCAGTTGGAGACCCTCACACATCAAGACAAGTGCGTATGGTAGCTTTAGGATCACCATACTGCGTTGTTTTGTGGCCAAGCTTCAATGCAAAAACAAGTTTACCAGAGGAAAAATATGTGTGTCTGGTAAAGGTGGATGCCTCTTAGGTTAGTATCAACCAAGTGACATGGGGCTATCTATAAACCCAAAAATACCAGCTAGTGTTGCCACTGTTGAGTCAGGACATGATGACAACATGTCGGACGTGTCTAGACAGAAGTTAGGTTGTTTCAAGGGTCGATGCCACAAAATTAGATTAAAAAGGATGCCACGCCAGTGGTGGCCAAATTAAGATATGTACCACTTGCTCTGCGAGAAGAGGACACCAAAGAAATTAAAAGATTAGTGGATGAAGACATGATTGAAATGGTTGAGGCAGCTGAGTGGTATTCTCTGGTGGTAGTAGTGTGAAAACCCAATAGCAGTGTCCGTTTATTCATTGACTTGAGAGCTCTTAATAAGAATGTTATTGTGGATCGCTTCTCACTTCAGATCATTGGTGAACTCATCAGCCTCACTGCTGATGCAAAAAAAAAAAAATCAACTTTAATTCTGGCATCAGCATGTCACAAAATCGAATTAAACTGGCCTAGGAGTGGTAGTCATGCAAAAAGAAAAAGATATAGACTACTTGATAGCCTTTGCTTCAAGGTCACTGAAAGAAACTGAGATTAGATATTCAGTCATTGAAAAAGAAGCATTATCTGTTATTTGGACGATTAAGACATTAAGAAATTTTTTGTAGGGGAGGAGATTTTCCATACTTACAGATTATAAACCGTTGGTAGCTGTTTCCACATCCAAGGGCCTAGATGGAGCTTCTTAACGCATAATGAATTGGGTGACTGCAGTTCAGGGTCTTGATTTTGAAGTTAGGCACGTCTCTGTCAAAAGCAATCTTATTGCAGATATTTTGTCAAAAAACACAATGAGCAGCAATGATGAAGATGTTGAAAACATTATTCATGATGCCTTTGGGGTTTGTGAGGATTCTATCTCACAAGATGAATGGGACAGTGTTTTGAATGAGGATCAGACACTAAACGAAATCAAGGAATTTACATTGTGTGATTGGTCGAGTTGGTTACTTAAAATTGGTTACAAATCCTTTCATAGCGTGAAAGACGATGTATCTATTGAAGATGATTGGGTTCTTCGCTAGGGGTGCATTGTACCCCTGGTGGCTGGGTATGTCCAAACCCAAGGGCAGATTACGAGCAGACTACTGGTGGCCAGGGCTAGATAGTGAGGTGGATGAAATGATTAAAGAATGCCCCTTATGCTCATCTTCTGACAAAGTTTTAAAAACTTGAGTACAATCCCTCAAAACTTTGGAATTTAAAAGTCTTTCAAGGGAAAATGTTGCATTAGACATTTTAGGACCAATAATGTCAAGAGGTGGTATCAAGACATTGTAAGCGATATTCAATCAACACTACAGCTAAGTCAATGCCTAGTCTGGGATGCTGAGGAAAACCCTTATTGATGTATTTTTATATCCAGTTCAGTACTCTGGGTGACAACCCTTGTATAACACCCCACTCTTAGAATCCCCCTGGCCCCACTGAGCCAAGAAGTAGGTCTGTTTTGAAAATTAAAAAGGTTTATTTGGACAATTCAACAATATATATCTATCACACTTTATAAATAAATTGATAACTGATATCACACTTCAGAATATGACCGTGATCAACAATGGATAATGTTACAGGGGTACACTGATTTGGTTACTTAGGAGTAGTGTAGAGGATGAGGTAGCTGAAAATGCTTGATGTTTCAAGGAAATGCAAGGTGGAATAAAATGCAGTACAGAAATAACTTGTTATGATTTTAGCAAAAGGTAATATGATCACTTTTTCTTTTGACAATTCACTCCCCCCTATGCAATACAAGAAATGGAAGGAGAGCACACAGTCTTCAAGAATCCCAACAAATCACACTTTATAATGCAATACACAGTTCCAGTTCTCCCAGCAAGCTTAGGGAAAACAGGGATGAGTTTTAAATACAAGCAAATTACTTTAATGTGATTTGCAAGGAAGTGAAAAGGTGCTAAAATTGCTTTTAATTCCCTCTTGAAGTTCAGGGTAGGTGATGGCTACTTTATATTAGTTCAGGCTCACTTTAACAATACTCTATGAATGATTAGCAGATTGCAAACGAATTTTAGCAAAGAGAAGCAAAAAGCTGCTGATTTCTACAGATGAGGAAATCGGGCCAAATCGCAAATCGCGGTAAATTTCGCGAGTGCGTGTCTCGCGATTACGGACAGGTGACAGTTGTGCAGTTTTAAAAATGACAGATGACACGATTTCTAGGAGGCTGTTCTACTTAGGTTAAAATAGTTTGGATTAGATTATTTTAACTAAGAGATTGGTTCTGCACAGTTCTGCTAGGTACTCACAATATCAATTTGAAATAGGCCTCATGACGGTCTTGTCAGGTTGGACGGGACTTCCGGCGGGTGGTTCTGAAGTCTCGGCTATCTGGGTCAGCTCTGCTCTCTGGGTCTGTCAAGCACCGGATCTGCTCACAACGGTCTGGTTTGTGGTTCTCTCGGGTTCCGGATACAGCACTGCTTTCTGGATACTGCTACAGGTTCTTGCAAAAATTCTTGGCAAAAATTCAAACAGCTCGCCCAGCTGTTGAATAGTTTGGTTGGTTTTGAGGCCTGCTGAAGAGGATTCAGCTGGTGGATTCAGGCCTCTCTGCTACAAATTCTGGAGTTAATTTCTGCTACAGGTTCTGGAGATTGATGGATTTGAAGTCTGGATCTCTGGATGTGAAGTCGTCGGTCAGCATGCTCCGCAGCAGATGGAATTGAATGTCTCTACCTGTCCCAGCAGTCTCTTTTTATGTGTTTTGAAAATGGATGTGTGCCTGGGCTTAGCTAAGCCTGCCCCTCTCTACTTGTCATTGGCCCAATTCTCCCCTCTCCCATGATTGGGGGAAGGAAATGGATTGTCATCATGATGAGGTCTGTTTATGGGTCAGAGGATCCTCCCCTGGTCAATTTGCACACAAATCTATTTCTGACCCAAATACATATTTATCTATGTACCATTTTTCTAATATTATAGGTCCAGTTAACATATTTTCTGTAGCACCAAACCATCCGATCCCTGTCTTTGTACGATGTCGTGTCCACTGATGACAGAATTCTCCCTTTTCATCCAGATAACGACCGCTAAACCTTTCCAGATTTTACACAAATGTGCACCAGGGATATGGGTTACAGATGATAAAGTGTCAGATTTTTAGCATGCATACATTTGGAGTAACAACCTTTTTTCCGCTACTATACCCAGGAACGTACCACAGGGTCCTAACACCTCTTAAAATGTGCACAGAAAAATCACAAGAACAATGATATTAATTATATAATTTTGACCAGTCCGCAATATGCGTTATCTATCTTTTTAAAATTATGCTCTGGTCAAAAAGGGGTGTGGCTTCCCACATCACAGGGTGGAATATCTGGTTTATCCACTTCCCCCAAGCTCAGCTGCTAGCAGAGGCACTTCTCCTCCCACTTCTCCCAAGAGGAAGCCACTTTACGGCCCCCCCAATATAACATTTGCCTGAGTCCATTGTTCAGTTTCCTGCAGAGCCCCTCCCCTATCAATCAACAGAGCCATGTGACCTCCTTTTTGTGGGGCAGCAGAATGCAGACTGGCCTGGGAACACAGCTGTTGATCCAGTTTCAACTCCTGTCGGGGGTAGTTGTCAGGCAGAATCCAGTTTCATTAAGCCAGGTTTCAGCTAAATGTCACTTTTTGTTCCCAGTTTTCTACATTCAAATCAAACTGACAATTTTTACACATGCAGCTAGAGTGCTGATTCTAAGTTCAAAACTATGACATTTCAACAGTTACAAACTATGTGACACTCAAAAGTAGGTCCCTCATTTAATTTAAACATTTCGATTTTAGTGGTTTTCAGTTCAGTTTAACTTAAGCTGCTGGCCTCCACAGCTCAGCCAGTTTTGTTATGAACATGGTTTTGGGCTCTTTTTCTTTCCAGATTTTGTATGCACACAAAACTTCATTCTGCCAAATGTCTGCTGGTGTTCAGTGAGATTTTTGAATATCCTGCAATGTTTGAGAATAGGCATTTTGAGCTTGCATTCAGAGAAACCAAGGTGACTTCAAAGGGCTTTTTGAGCTAACAGGCACTGCTGTTTTTCCTTTGGCACACATTCCACTCATGGCACCCCTGGCCCATCATGCTCACACTGGTGGGTGGAAGGTTAGGCGACCATTTTGGTGTGCGCACAAACTGCGCGGTTCTCCTATTCTGGGGTGAATATGGGTAGCAATAGCTCATCCCACCATCCACCCAGTCTATTGATTTAGTTTGTTCTGGGATAGAATAATGGGCGGCGACAGCTCATCCCCGCATCTACCC
This sequence comes from Ambystoma mexicanum, assembly GCF_040938575.1. Classification (NCBI taxonomy): domain Eukaryota; kingdom Metazoa; phylum Chordata; class Amphibia; order Caudata; family Ambystomatidae; genus Ambystoma; species Ambystoma mexicanum. The sequence goes on from NC_090932.1 coordinate 1,609,229,559, forward strand.
AGTCTATTGATTCAACATGGGTCAAAACCCTTGACAAATCCCCCCGCCCGACTGCGCTTTGATTCGAGTCGAGGGGAAGTCGGGTGCAAAGGAGGTTTTGAGCCCTTGCGCTGGTATGTCCGCATTATCTTCTTCCAATTCTGTGGATGGCACAGTTCAGCATCTTTTTCTCCACCCAGTTGGATCGATCGGTTCTCCTCGCCGGTCCTGATGGGAATATTGGGCGGTACCCCGGGCCCCTCGGGTCTCTGCTCCCGGTCCCATGATCGTCCTCCTTGGCCAGTCTCCAGGTTTTCTTTCTCCTAGGACGACAAAGGAAAGCGGCAATACCTATTCATAGACATTTCTTCCCCACCATTGATATAGTGGGGTGGCATATACTGTCAGATCCTCACTCCTCTTGACAGGCGCAGAGGCAGCACAAACTCCTCCCTCCCCATTGGGTCTTGGCACCTGGGAAATGAAAACCGCAGGCCACCGCAACCCTCTGGGGAAAGAGGGTTAGGGTTCGTTGAATGGATGGGTAGAGGGAGTTCAGGATAACCGGAGAGAGGTTTAGGGAATCACAATGGATGGGAAAGGGGGTTTCAGGGAAACATGCTCCTCGGCTCCAAGGCTCCTCTTGCGGATGGTTGTAGGCGTTGACTTCTCACACACACTTTCTCACTAACATCACTCTCACAGAAATTCTCCTTGGAGGCCTTTGTACTGGAGCCTCTGATCAGCTTGCACCTAGAACAGTGTTCTCTAGTATTGACTGATTTTCATGAACAGTGCCCTCATTACTTCATGAAGGCAAACCCTACCAACCTCTCATCATATCGTGGTTACCTCCCCACCAATATGCAGATTACGTGTTCCCCACCACACCCTGTGCAAGAGTAGCAACAAACAAATAACATGCACACGAGGTGCTAAAGCACTTAGCTCAATGTTCTGTGGAGTTCTAGGTCCTTCGGCCTTTTCGGGTTGATAGGCGTGATATGTCTCACCGATCCGGTCAAACAAATGAGCTGAAAATAGCAAAACAAAGTCAGTGCACGTGCGTGCGAAATTGCCGTTCCAACGGAATGTTCCCTAAAGGGTTAAAGATCTGTTAACGGTGCGGTTGCTTCACCGCCAAGCTAACTCCAACTCTGGGTTAGTATCATGCTTTGCATGCAATAATGTCGTGCTTCCGAAAACGTCAACAGTATAATTCCTCAGCGTGCAACACGTTCACTCCCCACGGGAGAAATCAGCTGTCTAAGTAAAAGACTTGTACTTAGCTCTTTCATGTACGCGGGGCCGGGGGTAAAGCTGGCGGGCGGTGCCCCGCGTAGGCGTGCCTGCAGGAGCTCGAGGGAAACACGTCCTCTCTCGCCGATGGCCAGTATTGCGAGCGCTGCTCCCTGGGCGCGGCTCGCGCATGCGCATTAGCGCGCGTGTGATCCTTTTTCTCCCAGCAGGCCCGTGATGTGCTCGGCCTGCTGGGTAATGTAGTCCCTGGGCGGTTCTCCTTCCCGAAAAGGCCTTTGTCCTGCAAAACGGAAGGAGGACACGCCTGGACAAGGTGATGGGACTCCCCAGGGCTCTTTTCCCTCCTCCCAAAACCCCCAACACACTGCCAATTGTCCCAGCCCTGACAGTACTCCCCCTCCCTCCAGCAGGTCCTGGTTTAGTTGGATGTAACACATGGAATTGGCGGAGGAGCCGAGGAGCATGGATATTACATGCTGGCTCCCATGAGCGGTCTTCTGGGCCATATCCCTTCCAGTCCACCAAATACCAGAGTGATCCCTGTTTACAGCGTGAGTCTAGGAGTTTGTGGACTTCATATTCAAGGATGCCATCTTTTAAGACTGGTGGGGGTTTCTTGGATGTTATGGAAACTGGGGCTGGTTTGAGTAATGAGATGTGAAACACCGGGTGTATTTTCATGGATGGGGGTAAGAGTAACTTTGCTGCTACAGGACCAACCAGAGCTTTAATTGGAAATGGGCCAATGTATCGAGGGCTAAATTTGCGGGAGCCCTGTAGCTGAAGATTTCGTGTCAAAAGCCACACTTGATCCCCCACCTGGTATGGAGGACTTGGTCTCCTCTTCTTGTCAGCATGGTGTTTGTAAGCTGCTTTAGCGGGGTTTAGACTGTATTGCGCAGCTCGCCAGATGCTCTCCAAATGTTTCTGTCTCTCCCTGACTGCCGGGACTTCGGGCACTGGTTCATGTGCCACAGGCTGGAATCGTGGGTGATAGCCATAAGCACAATAAAATGGGGTGACCTTAGTTGATGCATGTATGGCGTTGTTGTAAGCCAGTTCGGCCAGCCAAATCACTTCTGCCCATTCGTGTTCTTTTCCTTGAGTCAGACAACGCAAATATTGTTCCAAGGTCTGATTAAGTCTCTCGGTTTGACCATCTGTTGCAGGATGGTAACTGGTGGACAATCGAATCTCAATTCCTGCTGTTTTGCAAAAAGCCTGCCAGAAACGCGAAGTAAATTGAGGCCCTCGATCTGAAACTATCCCATATGGTATCCCATGAAGCCGTACCACGTTTTGTAAAAACAAGTTTGATAGCATGCTGGCTGTTGGTGTGCCTTTGCACGGTACAAAATGAGCCATTTTGGTTAAGTAGTCCACAACTACCAGTATAGCTGAAAACCCCTGACTTGGTTGTAGTTCGACAATTAAGTCCAATGATACCGTGTGCCATGGTGCCGGAGGAGTTGGAAGGGGTTGCAACAGACCTGCAGGTTTTCTGTGCTCTGTTTTGTTCCTTAAACAGGTTTCACAGTTTGAGATGTATTGCTTCACATCTTTTTGTACACTAGGCCACCAAAAATGACGCATGATTAGCTCCTTGGTTTTCAGTGTTCCAGGATGACCCACGAAAGGGGAGTCGTGGCACCACCTGATGGCTTGTTGTCGAAGCGGTATAGTAGGTAAGTATAGCGCTGATTTGTGAAATGGTAACCCTTCCTTGATAGTTTGCTCTTGATTCCTGCTAGCCCATTGCACCAGATCTTGCGCTGACATGGCTTTTCGGATTTTTTCAAATATGGCGTCTACCACCACACTTCCAATTATTCGTGCCGGGTCCACAATTGGTTTGGGTTCTTCTATGGTCTTTGATAGTGCCGAATTTGCCTCCGGATACCTAGAGAGTATATCTGCTTTTCGATTTTCTACTCCAGGTCGATATGTGACGACGAAGTCGTATTCTGAGAACTGCATGGCCCACCTGAGTTGTCTTGGACTAAGCGCCCTGGCGGATTTCAAGAATTGTAAATTACGATGGTCGGTATAGATGGTAATGGGATGATGGGCTCCCATGAGGTGATGACGCCACTCATCGAAGGCCACCTTAATAGCCAACAATTCCTTGTCCGCAATAACATAATTTTGTTCTGCCGGTAACAATGTTCGCGAATAGTAAGCGACTGGGTGTAATTGCCCATTGTTGTCACGCTGCGACAAAATAGCACCCACCGCATAACTAGATGCATCGGTCTCTATGACGTAAGGCTTAGCAGGGTCCGGATGCTGCAACACTGGTGCTGTCACGAACGCTTCTTTCAAAGTGCGAAAACTTGCTTCAGCCTTTTCGTTCCATTGAAACGGAACTCCTTTTCGTAGTAGTTGTGTAATGGGTTGGACCTTCTTGGCAAAACCGTCAATAAACCGGCGGTAGAAATTAGCAAATCCTAACACCGTTTGAATGTCCTTCACTGAACTCGGAGAGGGCCAGTTGGCAATGGCCTGCACTTTCTTTTGATCCATTGTGATGCCTTGAGGTGACAGGATAAATCCTAGGAATTCAACTGTGGTTTGATGAAATTGGCACTTCTCAAGCTTGGCATACAACTTATGTTCCCGTAGCCTCTGTAAGACAGCCTTCACATGGCCCTGATGTTCAGCAGCGTTGCGAGAATAGATTAAGATATCATCGATGTACACAATGGCAAAGACATCTAAGTAACCACGTAACACCTCGTCTAAAAAGTGCTGGAATGCTGCTGGGGCGTTACACAGCCCGAAGGGCATGACCTGATATTCGTACAGACCAAACTTGGTCCGAAAGGCCGTTTCCATTCGTCGCCCTCTCTGACGCGCACCAAATGATATGCGCCTCGCAGATCTAACTTCGTGTATACGGTGGATCCTCGTACTTGGTCCAACAACACTGGGATTAAGGGCAACGGGTAACGGTTTTTGATGGTAATGCGATTTATCGCTCTATAATCGATGCACGTCCTCAGGTCTCCCGTCTTTTTTGGTATGAAAAACAAAGGGGAGGATACCGGGGACATAGAATGTCGTATGAAGCCGTTTGCTAAATTGGTTTCGATGTATTCCTTTAGATGTTCATTCTCGGCTTCTGTGAGTGCGTATATTCTGCTACAAGGTAGCACAGCGCCCGCTTCTAGGTCTATGCGACAGTCAAATGGCCTGTGTTGTGGTAAAGTATCGGCGGCCACCTTACTGAAGACATCCCGATACTCCACATACTCTTCAGGTAAAACCACTTCTGTGCTGCCTCCTACGTAGTGGGGACGACACTGCCCCACACTGCAATTAGCCTGGCAATGCATTGACGAGAACTGCAGAGTTCCTGCGGCCCAATCCACGGCTGGATTGTGGAGTCTTAGCCAAGTTAGGCCCAAAATGAATCCAAATTGTGGTGCAGAAATCACATCAAACTCAATACTTTCTTGATGTCCCTTCCCACACTTTAATTGCATGGGCTGTGTATGCTGAGTGATTGGGCCTGAAACCAACGGTGATCCATCCACTGATTTCACTTGCTCTGGCTGTTCTTTAGTTACCAATGAAAGTCCTAGTTTTTTAGCTACTTGATCGTCTACAAAATTACCAGTGGCCCCTGAGTCGACCATCAGTGACACTGGTATGCGCCTTCCTTGTACTTCCAGATGGCCACTGAGCGGTTTGAGAGGAAGCTTCGATAGGATATAGTCAATATAGGGGCAGTGCTCATTTTGATACTGTTGACTTTGCCCCATAAGGACACGTTCAGGAGAGACCATCTTGCGAGGCCTGAATTGGTTATAGGTAACATTGCTAAGTCGATCTGCATCATATCTTTAATACTGGGATACAGCCATACCCCCAGGTATTTCATACTGGTTGGACACCACATGAAGTCCCATTGGTCAAATAATGTTTTTACACAGAAGGAGGAGATTAATAGGATTTCGTATTTACTACAATTAATCGTGTATCCCAATATCACTGACAAAGAATCAATAATAGTCATAATGGGGACCATACCTTTATCAGGATCTTGCAGCAGAATTAGGAGGTTGTAAGCATAGAGAAAAACGTTCCCCGATTCTCCACCAAAGCCATCTGCCTCGATATCTCCATTGGATCTCAGCAGGATAGCCAGAGGCTCCATTGCAATGATGAATAATAAAGGCGAGAGGGGGCATCCCTGTATGGTGCCCTGTCCGAGGTTGGACTTACTTCAGACAAGGCTATTTGTGAGAACACGATTGGAAGGGTTCCTCATATAATAGACTCACTCATCTTATAAATGTTGACCCAAAACCGAATAGTTTCAGGGTTGTAAATAGGTCAGCACACTCAATTCTATCAAACGCCTTCTCGGCATCCAAAGATATGGCTGCAGTAGATGACCTTTTGCCATGGTCTAAGGTCGCCAGCAGCTTTTTTCATATTGTCAGTAACATGTCGTCCACCTACAAAGCCAACCGGGTTATCATGGACTAACAAAGGTATCACGTTTTCCAGTCGTTTAGCTACATTTCTTGGCTAGGATCTTGCAATCAGTATTATCAGGTGCATAAGTCTGTAACGGACACACTGAGTAAGAGATTTCAGGGTTTCCAGGTCAGCCCTATTCCAGGTGCCTAGGACCTGGCACTCTGCCAAACCCGAAATTCCAGTTTTATGCTATCAGAGTTTGTGACATGGTCCTAGGCTGTCTAAGCTCTGTTCTGGTTAGGTCCGCTAGCGTTCTTGGCTGGTGACGAGGGTGCTTGGGTCATTTTCTAGAACACAAGGAGAGCACACAGTGCAGAAGCCTGCCCTTTTCAATCCAGGATTACTGGGCCAACAGCAGAGTCAAGAGAGTGAGAGAGCACAGATCCCATAAGTGGAGGGCTCCTCGTGGAAAGCTCCTCACAAAGGGACCCTTGCATCTCTTCAGTAGTTGAGCTTCTCCTAGACCTGTGCTCTGTGAGTTCATGCCTGACACATCTGTCATGTGGAGGGAAGGCGGACGAACCTTGCGTAGCAGGTGCAGAGGCAGCCTCAAAATTCAGGAGGATGGTTTTAAAAAACGTGTTGCGTGCCGATCCATGTTTGATAGCTCGATACCAATGTCCCTCCGAGTGCCGGAATGCCCACTATCATTTGGGACTTTGCTTGGCACACTCTGGCCTTACCAACCCTCACGATACCTAAGCTGTCTCTCTGCTACCAAATGACTTGAGAGAATTGAGGATAAATTGTGAGGTGTAGGGTTCAATGTTGATAAGCTACTTGTGCTAGGAATCGAAAGGACACCTTCTCGGGGTGATTTGTGGTTACTAGAGGTCCCAGCAGAGCAAGCAAACATGTATCACTATCTCTCTAGATCAGGTTATATAGATAATATAATATAGATTAATATAGATAAACACACACACATACACATATCCATCATCCACATTTTGAGGATAGTTAGACCCCCTCGGATCCTCAAAGCCACTGTTCCAGAGACAAAGGTAGAAAAACGTAGGGTCTGTTTTTCTAAGGGATCAGAACCTACACCCATGTGACAAGAGATGTAGCAGGGCCTGTCTAACTCATGGACATGGCCTCTTTACTGCAGGCGTGAAATGGGGCTCACTCTCAGACTCAGAGCTATCCCCATCGCACATGTGCAGTTCCTGGTTTTGCTTGGGGTGCTAAAATGGAAAATGTGAGCAAAGCATAGATGGTGCTTGACCTGCCCCTTATCTAGTCTCTCACGCTGTCTGGGGTGGGGTCAGTTACTCCCTGAGGCCAACGCAGCATGTGCAGGGATAGAACTGGTGGCGGCAAAGGGTGGTGATGGCACTTAACTCACTACGTAGCAAATCCCGATCGGTGTGGTCGGCCACCACGAGCAGCAGAGAACGAAGGAGGGAACCAGCAAGTCAATAGCACCGGCGGTCAGTGGTGACAACATGTGCAGCGGGACAGGGACTCAGGCTGGCAGTGGCACAGTTATTTCCCCTCTCTAAGGCCTAAGCCAAGCTCACCGCCATGACTGGCATTATCAAGCAGGGCGGGGGCAGTCTGTACGGAGCTCTTCAAACTGCCAAAAGTTCTCACACTCTAGAACCCAATGGGCTAAGTGAAATGGGATGCACCACAATCATAAGGCAGGACTGTGAAGCACACAAGGGGCTGCTAGGCGCGCTGGGATGACACCAGGCACTATGTAACACCAAATAAGCACCTTTTGGATAGTATCCGGAAAACAGAATTCTTCACTTCTTAGACAGCATAGAGAGGGCGCTCATATAGAGACAGCTGGTCCCAAACAATGTGTAGGGTGACAGGAGTTCAAAAGGCAAGGGTGCCATTAGTAGCAGAAGGCAGTGCTGGGAGAGAGCAATTGTGAGAAGCCTTAGAGGAAGAGTTTAAACAGGGATGCCTTTAGCAGTGTGGGGGTCCATAAGTGACGCACTGGATTTATTTTTGAGGTGGATGTGGCAGCCCCCCGTTTTCAAATATGTATCATGGGAAAGTAGCCTGCTTCCCTACAACGCTTCACAGCACAGAGAACCATATTCAATTTTGCCGCATTTCTCTTCTAAGTAGGATTGGTGGTATTGCCTTAGTATCCTAGCACCGAGAGACCTTTGGGTGAACGTGCGCTATATAAGCATTGTTAACATAACATACTATACCACTTCTTGGTCTTCAAGGCAATGGACTGATCCACTAATCACAGTAACACAAGGTGATGAGGCAAACATTGGCCCCAAGCCCATAACATGATGGGTGATGTTTGCTAACTGTGTTGTCCTTTCCAAATATGCACCCATGTTCAGCTTTAGACATGCCCTGAGAAAGTAACTCCTTCATCCAAACTTCAAAAAGAAGCAAAGGTAACTCAATGGGTACAAATCCTCAGAATAGGGTGCATTGGGACGGTCTCTACCACCACTGGTATATGCAGTGTAATACCATCCCAGCTAGGGAGCTGCTCCAATGCACCCTCATATAAATGTCTGTATGCACTGGAGGTTTTTCCAAAGTCTGGAAGAAGTGGTTGCTTTCTGAGGGTATGCCTAATGCCATTATTGAGTGGAACAAATGGTTCATATTTATTTTTGCACAGGTAGCAAACAGCCTCAATCGATTCTATTTTGAAATCTTGCCTGCAAAAGGTCACCAGGGAGGCGATTCTTTTATTTTCCTGACTCCTAAAAAGCCTTCCCCACTTATTTAACATCCTAAATTCAAGTCCTCGAATATTTGGAGACAGTGCTTGATTGTAGCCACTGCTTGATTTTCAGAGCCACTGGCAACTGAAAAATACCAGGCCTTCAGCCGTTAAACGCTACAAAGCAAGGACATAGCCTGTGATTTTTCACCCCCGACATCACTGAAGCTGTAAAAATATAACCGCGGGTACACTGCAATGATCAAGAGATACCCTTGGTTATTTGTAGTCATTATACCCCCGGTTATCGGGAAAAATTCAAACAAATGCTTCCCTGCCCGCTCAGATGCTCACCCAGTGCCCCCCACATGTGTGCCTGCTCCCTCCACCCCTGATGGCCTCCTCACCTCCCCTGGCCTCTCCCATTCCCCCCCACAACACTTGTCTGTTTGTTTGTTTATTTATTTAATATAGCGCAAAACCAAACCCGTAGGTAGCTGCTCTTTTTGTATCTGGGCACCACTAAGGTGTGGGCGTTGGACATTCTTGTGGGACGGTCCGAGATTCTCTTGTTAATTCTCTCTGCCAGGTAGGGGGGGGCTATGTTATTGAGACATTTGGACGTGAGGGGGAGAGTTTTAAGGGCAATCCTGAGCTTAATTATAAGCCAGTGGATATTTTTTCTGGACGCAGAGATGTGATCCCTATTCAGGATATTTAAGGCTGCTCTAAGGGCATCATTTTGGAACTTTTGCAGTTTGTCGAGAATGTACTTGTTAGATCCCGCGTATAAAGCATTGTAGTAATCGAGTCTGGACATAATAAGTGCATTGGCTACTGTAATGCAGCTAGTCTCAGAAAGGAATGGTCTGCAGGCACGGGTCAATTTGCAAGTGTATGCTGTGGAGGATGCTAAGGTATTTATTTGTTTCTTAAAGGTGAGCCCTGAGTCAAGGGAGACCACTAGGGTTTTGACTGCAGGCATCACTTTGATGACATTATTATCGATGTTGAATGAGGCATAGTTAGGGTCAAGTTTTTTAATCGCTGTCTCTGTGCCAAGGATCAGTAACTCCGTTTTGTCATCATTTAGGCAGAGGCCGTGATATGCCATCCATGCCTGAATGAGGAGATATATCATGTTTACTAAGGCCGAGTCCTCCAAGAAGTTGCCCGAAAGGGGGATGAGGATCTGAGTATCGTCTGCGTAGTTAGTGTAGATGACACCCAGGTTATCCAACTTGTCAAACAGGGGCTTAGTAAAGATATTGTACATCGTGGGAGATATGCATGATCCTTGGGGGACACCGCAGGAAACTTGTATGGGATCAGCAGCTGTTGGAGGGGAGAAGACTCTCATTGTACGGTTCGCAAGGAAGGATTGCACCCAGGTTATGGCATCACTTGAGAAATGGGCGGCAGAGCTGAGATGGTTGCATAAAACTGCTTGATCTACCAGGTCAAAAGCCGCTGATAGGTCAAGGAGGAGTAGCATAGCTGATTTACCATTGTCCTTCAACTCGTCAATTTGGGTCTTGAGGTCAATCAAGGCGGTTTCAGTGCCATGAAGGGGGTGGACGCCAGATTGACGTGAACCTAATAGGTTGTTAGCTTCTAGTTAATCCTGAATTTGCAGGTAGGCTACTCTGTCGATAATTTTAAGTAGGAATGGGACAGTAGTGATAGGTCTATAATTAGTAGGTATGGAGGGGTCTAAAGTTTGTTTTTTGAGCAAGGGAAGTACCCAAGATTGTTTTAGGTTGTTGGGCACTAGGTTTGCCTTAAAGGACGCGTTGATGAGCTTAGAGATGAAGGGAGCTAGATCTCTAGCTGCATCTTTTATAATGTGGGCAAGACATTTGTCTCCTTTACAGTTAGAAGGTTTCAGTGAGAGTATAATTATTTTCTGTCTCTAGTATAGATATTTGTTTGAAGCTGAAAGGGTGAAGGGTATTATTGGGTGGGTTTGGGGGGTGGCTGTTGCTAGGGTGGGGGCTCAGCTGGTAAGAGCAGGGAGGCTTTCTTGTTTGCAATTTTAATTTGGAGAGAGCTGATTTTGTCCACAAGGGCATTTTGTTTATTCGTGCACCAAGTCTTATTTTTGGGCGTATTGTCAATCTGAGGTATAGGTGATTCCATTTCGCGAAGGATGGAGAATAATTCCTTAGTATCTGATTTAGCCTTGGATATTCTAACATTAAAGATATTCTTTTTAGTGCTAATGATTTCCTTTTTGTACAGTTTAGAGTGATTGGTTAGCTCAATTTTATTCTCCTCAGTAGGCGAACGGCGCCAGATTGATTGCAACTTTCTTTTTTGAATTCTTAGTTCTTTCAATTGTGGTGTGAACCAGTTATTCAGATGAGATAGTTATTTACTTTTACGGGTTTTGATTGGGGCGATAGTGTCCAGTGCCTTAATCCTAGAGCTATTGTAGACTTCCACAAGTAAGGTGGGGTCTGAATTGTTGTCGAGGTTGTCAAAATTGGGAAGAAGGTGTGGTAGGAGATGTTCTGCTGTGATGTCTTTTTTACTCTTAGGAGAGAGTGTTGGGGCCATAAGTATTGGTTTAGGGCGGATAAGGTCGAGTGTTGTTAAGCAAGTCTAGACAGGATACAAAATGAGCTGTTACCTAAATAGCCAAGAGTTTTCGGCAGCATTCAGTTATAGGGACAGTACAAAATAAATCTATGAAACGGTAATGGGGGGCTAGTCAGATGTGACATTCACGTGGGAAGCAGGGGACGTTAGAGGCATCAGACATATAGTAGGGTCAATATATTCTAAGCCATGTAGGAATGGCAGGGCAGAAATTGCTAATGCAATATTAAACTAGTAGGCCGGGCAGGGAATCAGTGCAATGAATCGAATAACAAGAGTGTAAACGCTATATGCAACCGTCACGTAATGAGGCAAGTGAGGATAACACATCCAGCATTGTGTGTCAAGCAGAAAGCCTAGTAAAGTTCAAGTCACAGATAGGTGCTAGAGCAGTATGTCTACAGACGTATGACGCAGCATCTTTACAAGGCTAGTGGTATTTAGGTCAGTATTGTATTTACCATGACATTTAAACATAGTAGATATAGGTAGGTCAGCGGTCAACAGTATTAGCGTTTGCCGGGACAGTCTGGAAATGTCTTAGCCCTTACTGGTAGGAGTGGCGTGTCGGCATGGCCATGTGGCAGAACAGGACACATGTAGGCGGCCGAGCAGAGGAGAGGCTCAAACGAGTTCGGTGTTCACAGTACCTTCTAAGTGTCTTCAAATGGGGGCTACGAGACAGGGTTTCGGGCAAGAGGAAAGTGTTAGGCAATGACAAGCTAGGACCGGGGGACTGCCTTAGTGCTCGCCTTCGTGCTGATGCCGCCTTGTGCCTGCCGGCTGATGATTGGCTCGTATCTAGGCAACTTGAGCCAATGGCAGTCGTTTCTGTGACGCAGTTTCAATTGAAATGTCAGGTTCTGCAGTCTTACCCCAGGTAATACCAAGGGTATGTGAAACATGTGCGAGTCTCGTGTTACAAACTTGGTCTTTAGCCCCCCCTCAAATCCCAAATTTCACTTGGTGTCCTCTTGTCTCCCCACCTTGCACCTCTAGCCTGATGGCTTTTGCATGTTTTTTTTAACTGCAAATGGCTTTTTTCTGCATTTTATTTTTCAATACCCTGGGGTACCGTTGCATCAAGAAAAGGAAATAAGGTGCTGTTTCATTTAATTACTGGACGGAATAACCCCAAACCACAAAGGGATCGTGAGTCAATGCTTAGTGCCTAAGTTGGTTCACACATGGTCCAAATCTATCCAGCGATTTTGACTGTGCGGTGTAGGAAAAATGTACCTTTTTTGTCTATGGAAAAATGAACGGGTACTAGGTTGAAAGTGCTTTTTTTTGTTTTCTTAATAATTGTTTTTTACAGAATCCTTCCCAAACTTTCCAGTTTGGGGGGCAAGGGGGAAGGTACCATAGTCATACTAAATTGTCTGCAAAACGTCAGCCAAATCTGTTGCACAAGTAAAAAGGTATTAGCGATTCATTTTTTTCCGATTTCCTGCATAACTCTGAGTCACCTTAACTTTAGGGTGGCGACTGACACCCTATAATATATGTGTGTGTGTGTGCAAGCTGTGTAAAGACGACATCATCTCACTGCCAATGCATTTATAACCCTGTCTCATTCAGTTTAAGACATGCCAGTGTAAAATATGATTCAGACGTATCTCAAGGAAGCAGGGAACCCTTGGATATGATTCATATGCAGGCATTGATGAAGCCGAATAAGAGTCAGAGGTCACTCTTAAAGTGACACTAATTAAAGACTATGAGAATATTCTGAGTCAATGCTTACATTGATTGGTGCCTATAATAATCTATTACTTATATTGCATGCACGCCAACGAACTTTGCTTAAAGCACTTATATACGGTATCCAGTTAAATTTTCGAAAACACATTTTCGACATGCCAAAATCTCGAAACAAAAATCCAGAAAAAAAATTCTGAATGTATTATTTTTTTATTTTATATGTTTTATGTTTGTTTCGTTAGTAAAAAAAAAAGTGTCAATAAAAGAAAACAGGGGTTTGGGGGGAACCCCCCATTAAAAAAAATAAATAAAAAAAAAACAATCAAATTTTTTTTTCTGCATTTATGTGTTGAAAAAATGGCATTTTCAAATATATGACGTTTAAAAATGTCACTATAAACCCTTATATACAATTGTCATCACCCGGAAACTGAAATGCATGCTTACTTGTTGACCTCATAAAGGATAAGTTTGAGTAGACTTTACTTTACTCAGATCATACATAGAGTGCATCAGTGAGCGCAAAACCCGCAGAGCTGTCGTACCAGCTATTATCCTTCAATGTGCACATCACTGCATTTGGTAATGCATTGGCTTTCACGGGTACATTTCTTGTTAACATACCATTTATTATTACAGTGCCTAGAAGCAGGAGGAATATGTGATGGCTCACTAGTAAAAGTAATAATAGTGTGGAGCAGGAGCCAAGTGCCCCCACCTCAAGCACCGCCCCCATGTTGTCTATACGTTGGGAACCAGAGTGTGAACTACGTGCAGTGCCGGTGAATATACCAATACAAAAGAGAATCCTGGAAGCAAGGTTCCCATTGAGAAAACCATGCCTGCAACCACGACAATATGATGGCCATTTGAAATAAATCCCAGAAGAAGTGGGAAAAGTGAGCAAAAGGGAAGATTGGTGACGTCACAAGAGGCAGGACTGACGCACCCAGAAGAGATGAAGAGGCAAGAGAACATAAACATTCTATAGGTGTTAAGAAAGTGTTGAAGATAAGCAACATTTTGAGATCAAGATGAAGATGTTTATGCTACAGAAACGATGAAGATATCAAGTCCTTTTACACGTGTAAATATGCAAGGAACGCAAGCAGACAAAGTATTCTTAAATAATAATAATTTGGCATTTATATAGTGCTACGAACCCTCATGTATCTGAGCGCTGCTTATTATTACCCACGGTGTGATGAAAGGCTGAGTTTGGCCTTGCCGGGATTCGAACCTGCGTCAGCAGGCTCTGCACAGATGTCAAAGCAAGCGCTCTACTCGCTGTGCCACTTGACCACTAAGGCTAGCTACATAGTGAATAAATTGCAGCATGCACCAAATATATATATGTATCGGAGTGAATGAACTATGGACGATTCCACTATGCATTTTAGCAGAGCTGGACCCAGAGAAGGAAAGACTTTTCCAGTGTGTCGCAGCTGAAAAGCACTTGAATTACAGAGGTGAATCAAAGAAAGGCAAGACTGGACCAGCACCAAGAAACCAAGGCCGCTCTGGGCCTGAATGATCAGACAGTGGTTCAGAAGACGGGCACAAGAACAATGAAGACGTCAGAGGTTCATTTAATAAGAGTATTTAAAGGGCTGGGTCAAGAACCACAGTTCAATAGTAGTGTTATACTTTGTTTTAAAAAGGAATGGAGAGAACAAGAGATGGTGTTGAAATGATTACACTGCATATTTGTATCACAGATGGATAGATCAGCAAGTTACAAATTCAGCTCTGAGATGTGGCCACTTTCCAATTACTATTACATTTGGTAGTAATAACTATTTTTACAGTTCTTAGAAGCAGGAGGAGTTAGACATGAAGCGCTATACTTATAAATATGATATAATACCAATTTTAGGGAAAGTAATACCATACTATATAGGATGGACGTGGAGCCTCAAGCATGGAAGTTGAACTGGGTAAAACTCGAAGGCAGGCTTTGGAGAAAGGCTTTAAATCTTCCACCGTCACTTCCAATGCCAACCATAAGATACGAACTCGGCTTCAGTTCGCTCAGCGTTAGTTTAGACTGTAAACTGGTGCATTTGTACCAATCAATCTGGGCTCCCTGTAAAAACACTGTGCACGAAGATGTTACTTTTACGTTGCAGGAGGACTCCAGCCATTACCTATCTCAGCTGGAGGGTAAGGTGACTGCTATTCTATCCAATTGTGTTAGAACTGTAGAGGCGTTGTTAGACAATCCAGTTGAAGTAAGAGAGCGATCATGAGAACAGACTGGGTAGCGACGATTGACAACATGCGTAGTTACAAACTTAACAAAAAGTTTCTACCTTTTGTATAAACAATTCCATCATAATTCCTGAGAATTCGTTTAAATGTGTTACCAATAGGAGAAATATTGGTCAGAACAAAGATCACAATACAATGGGCAACTGCCTTTAAGCAGAGAAGAGATAGGGCAAACATCACGACACATCTTGATTCAATGCCCCGCGGCAGCAGAAGTGAGGATCTTCCATTTAGAACGTTTCGTAAACAAAGTAGGAGGGTTGAATAGGGAAGATTTTTGGCAAAACTGGCCTCTGGTCACAAATCATTGTTAAGTATGGAAGTACTCAAAATGTTGAATCGTTTGGGTTTTATCATGTTGTATAAATGTTAAACTATATATAACCTTGGGCAGAGCTTTAGTGTTATATAATCTTGATTACTGCAATGCTCTATACTTGGGAATCAACCAACATAATTAAAAAAAGATGCAAGTAATATAAAACAACACCATTAGATCGGCACCGAACATCCCCAGAACACAACACATATCCCAACATAGACGCAACCTGAACTGGCGATCCGTCAATCAAAGAATTGGCTTCAAAACTATATCCCTCACCCACAAGTGCCTAGCGTACCAAGCCCCGGCTACCTGACTAATAAATTCACACGCAACTCATCAGATCCCACCTCCAGATCTGCTCAATCACACTGTCTTAAGACACCAAGATTCAAACTCCAGAAGGCCGGAGGCAGCAGCTTCCCCACTCCAGCAGCCAAGAAATGGAACTCCCGTCCCATAACGTTAAGATCTCAACCATCCTTTCAAGTCTTCAGAAAAAAGGCTAATGCATGGCTCTCCGCTCAAGAGAATTAGCTATGCGCCCCCTTTAACGATTGACTGTAAATTCACACTGTTATATCTTTTGAACTGTATATAACCATGCCTTGTATTACACTCTCGTGTACATATGTAATTATTGTAACCCTATACTGTAACATTTTTATTGTATACTCCTGCAAGAAAAGCGTCCTGATGCCTCAGGGCTTGGCGCGCTCTACAAATAAATAAAATACAAATATGTGACCCGAGCACTGGTTGAGGAAAGGGAATCATTTTGATGCTGTGAGATCATTTTTTATTTCCTTTTGTGTATATGTGGAAAGCCATATATATGAATAATACACATCATTAATAAAAATTCAAAAAAGAAAGCCACAACACACATGAAATAAGAAGGCTTATGTCAGGGTATGTCCGGATGGAAAGGTCACACCGCAGCTCACATTAGCAGCAAAGTGCATGGAGTTGATCTGACTAGAATGTACAAGGAGGGTCATGGGTCATGATCCTAGGCACGGGTAGAGGATGACATATGTTGGGTGACCATGACATGACCTTTCCAAGATCGTCAGTGTGTTCAGACACCAGATGTACCCTGCAAATCGTTTCGATGGTGAGTGCAATGGACCAACAGCAAGTGTTTAGCTCAGCCGCCCAGCTGCATCCGGAGGGCCTCATCAACTTATCTAAGCCCCCCACACAAACTCAAAGGAAGAGTGTTGTGTCTTCTACTTGCGTTGCCGCTGGTGCAGTGCAAGAAAGGTAATGGGGCCTCACCACACGTTTTGCCCCGTGCCTCACCAAATGCCGTGAAAGCCCAGCCCACATCCTGCAACCTACGGGCAAATACAAAAGGGGCCTAGCCCAGTATACAGGACACGCGGGCACATTCTCCAAAAATGTGCATGAACACAGCGCACACAGAGGAGAAAACTCTGCATGGGTGCCCCCTTTGCCAAAGCACCTAGAAGTGATCTGTTTTGTTGCATTAGGGGCTCTGTACATATCAAGCAAAAAATAGTAATCATACATAAGGTGTGCGTTATGGTGGGCATCGCTGGCACAATGTTCACATCACAATTGCATAATATGCTGTAGAGAGATCCCAAAGGGGAAGTGTCATGTATTTCTAACATGATGTCACAAAAAAAACAAAGAAGATGCCGTCGTGCAGTGCACATTCAACGTGTGATGATCATTTTCTAGGCATCAAAGCTAAATGCCTCGTATTCTTCATTAAGATCAGGGCAGGCATTAAATGAAGGGCGGAACCCTGTTGAATATATTCATCCGAGCAATGGCTACACATTAGTAGTCATAGCTCTGTATGTGTTTACTTAGGGGGAAAATCCGGCCAGTTCTCAGGCTAGATACAGGTGCCATTAGACCACTCCTGCGGTGACTGACAGCACGAGAACTTCAAAAGAGATGTCTACAACGTGTGGCTCTCCAGGTGTTCTATACTATGGCGCCCTAGATTTCTCACCACTGATTATGCTGACTAAGCCTGATGGGATTTGTAGTTCCAAACATCTGGAGGACAAAAGGTTACCGGCTTCTGCTTTATAACATGCAATAACAAAGGGGTCAGCAACCTTTGGCTCTACAGATGTTTTGGACTCCAACCACCACCATACCTGACCCATCATAGTTAACAGAAAGGGATCATGGGAGTTGTAGTTCAAAACATCTGGCGAGCCAATGGTGGCAGGCCCCTGAATAACGTAACACATAGTGCCAGAATTGTCACCTTTTCAGCTACTTCAAAGTGATTGTTTAGAGCAGCAAACACGAGATACAGAGGCATCGTGGAGATAAAGGCAACTCGAGGAACCTGTAAGCCAATACTAGACGAGGGAGGCGAAGGTTACATGCCTGTGGATGTGTCAACACATGGGTAACAAAACAGGAGACGGGTTAGCAGAAGATGGGTGAGGGATGGCATGAGTAGAACAGCGGGAAGTAGGCTTATTGACATTCCGGTTAGAGCTTCACCCGTTCACCACAAGGGCGAGACATTCAACAGTTTCACTCTTCAGCGTCTTCCTGATCCCATATCCGAACACAGGAATCCAGGCCACCTAAACTTGCTTGGGTTATTTAGGGTTAAGTATAAAAGCCATTAGTAACCCGGCGAGAGACAATCAGAAGGCAAGAGCCATTCTGATTGGCTCTCGCCAGGTCCCTACCCGGCCGGGAATCCCTTCATCGGGATTCCACGGCCTTTGTTCCCGGCGGGGGGCGTGGCAGCCCCTCAGCCAATGAGGAGGCTCGAAGCGGGGCCATCCCCGCTCCGAGCCTCCCCGCGGCTGAGAGGCTGCCTTTGCCCCCCGCCGGGGACTCGGGTAAGGAATTTTTTTTTTTCTAAATCCACTCCCTCTCCCCCCCTCCCCCCCTCTTCCCCCTCCCTCTTCCCCCCCCCTCTTCCCCCCCACTTACCTTCTTGTTCCTGCGTCCCCGGCAGGGGGACGAGGAAAGCCTACAGCCGTGTGGAGACTCGGAGCGGGGCCCCGCTCCGAGTCTCCACACGGCTGTAGGCTTTCCTCGTCCCCCGCCGGGGACGCAGGTACGTTTTTTTTTTTTTTTCTCCCCCATCCCACTCCCGCCCTCCAAACCCCACTTACCTTATTTTTGATCCTTTTTCGTGAGCGGACGCGCTGGGAACACTTGTGTTCCCAGCGCGTCCGCTCCCGATGCCCGCCATGGAAAGGGAAAACAGACTCCGTTTTCCCTTTCCATGGCGGCGGCCATTTTCTTGGTCGTTTTTTTTTCTCCTGAAACGCCGCAGCGCCCAAACGCTGCAGTGTTTCAGGACAAAAAAAATAGCTTTTAGTGCCCCGGTCACGCAATTTTTGCGGGCCGGGGTACTAATAGCAATAGAACCCTCGCGTCGGGGGCATTACCGCCTCAGGTAATGCCCCGGGGCCTTCGGTAAGGCCCTCGCTTCGCTCGGGTCCTTACCTATGGACCCCAGGGCATTACCTGAGACGGTAATGCCCCCGACGCTCAGGTTCTATTGCTTAATTGTAACATCCCATTGGCAGCTGCATTCATTAAAAGCCCCACTGCTCCATCATTTAGGTTTGTGAATGTTGGGTGGCAGGTGGTATCTTAAGCAAGGGTGCTCTGTGTATCTTAGAGTATGCTGTCTAGCCTGGTCGCCATGTGTTAAGGGACACCCACCAACGGGTTATCAAGTGAAAACCTTGCCATGGAAACTGTCACCAGGGGGCAATATTTACTCAGAACCTGCATAACTTGGTGCGTTCCTGTTGCAAAACCCACAAGCACATATATGTTATATGATAAGGAATTCACAATGCCATACAAAATGGCATTATGGGGGATATGGCATTATGGGGGAGATCAATGGTAACGTGACGAGTTAAGCCCGTCCTGAGTTTCCCAATGCGCTAAATTTCAAGGGTTTTGTTGGGTTAAGTTTACTCACCTTAACTGCACTTTAACTAAAGTTTTTTCCTTGAATAAGCGCTCAGTACAGCACGAAACGCATCTTACAGGACATTTGTTCACTGGTGTCCTGTATCTGTGATCAATTTTTTTCCTGTTTAAAAATAAACTTGTCTTCACAACGTCAAGCTGGACTATTTCTTTTTTCTACTATGTGGGACGAAGGTTATTGACCTGGAGTGGTCTTCCTCCTTTTCTGCGCATTACACGGCCCGCAGTAGCCGTGTACTTATGGTTAAGTTCCTAAACTTATAGGAAGACCACTTTTTCGGCGGCTTATAACTTCGCTCCCCCTAGAGGAATCCTCACCAAAATTTGCAAAAAAAGTATATGGGTCGCTCTGAAAGTGTTCTGCAAGTTTGGTGAGGTTTTGTGCAGGGGTGTAAAGTTATATGGGGTTCCCAAAAAAATGTTTTTCCCCATAGACTGAATGAGGAAATACTTTGAGCAGGGCTACAGGCCGAACGGCTAGACAGATTTTCACCAAATTTGCGGCAGGAACAGGGGCTTGGGTCAGAAAGTGTGCTTTTGTGTGTTTGGAGGAAATCCGACCAGTACTTTTGTTGGCAAAAACTGAAATGTACGTCTCAAAAAATTAGTGGTATCTGGGTCCGCTCCGCCGACCCTTTTCCCTGTTCGCTGTGAGGACAGAAGTGTCATTGGCTTGCAGTACGCCGTGATGTCGGTGAACATTGGACACAGCCGGTAGTTGGCTGGAGGTAAGCGTGCTGTGCATCAAGGTTTTTGGGAAACGCCGCCATGGTGTATCGGAGGACAGTGCGGCACCGAAAGGGACTGACAAACATGTGGTGGTGGGAAGAGGGGATGGAAAGTGTAGGGGAGGGAGAAATGGCTCATCAGAGATATGTGATTATTAGGCGGACGAAGACGGTGGTGTGCCTGCAGTATCTGTGAGTATTGCGCTAATTCGCAGGTCCCTGCACAGGCCACAACGATGTGTGGTGAATGCAGACAACCTCTCTTACGGCACGATAGCTCGTGCCGCGACCTCTTACCGTGCTGACGGTGGTACCTGAATAGCAGACAGGGAGTGCATTGCAAAACATATATTACGCCATGTGGTGGTGGGAAGAAAGGATGGAAAGTGTGGGGAGTGACAAGTGAATCATCTGAGATATGTCAATAGGTGGACGAAGACGTTGATGTGCCTGCAGTGTCCTTGCCTACAGCGCCTATTTGTGGGTCTCTGCACAGCCACCTCCCATGTGTGCTGCATGCAGGCAGGCTTCGTTACGGCACAATAGCTGGTGCAGAGACCTATTTCCGTGGTGACTGGTGCCAGCTCAATTGCAGAAGGGGAGTGCATTGCACATGACATGCACATTATAAGATAGCATCTACTCCGGTGTGTTGCATGGATGGAGGCCTTGCATCGAAAACTATGTGCCATGGTTAGAATTAGGTTTCACATTGTTCCCTTCTGTGTGTGGTACGTCAGCATTGCATAGTTGGTTGATTGCATGGGTACAGTGCTTGTTAAAACATCCTACAGTGTTTAATGCATGGCTGCAGCTACTGGAGTGAACAGTTGTGCAGTGAGTCCACATAGTGCAGTGTTGTAATACTGACAGTATTGAAGAGGGTAGGGAGGAAGTGCACCTTCTATGTCCATGGATACTGCAGTGTGTGAAGTGGGCGCAATTCTTCAATAGTGTGTGCATACCAGTGGAGATGGGCTAAACTGCATATCGCATCGGATTGCGTAGTGTCCAGTGCGTGGAGTGGTGACTTCTGTACTGCAGTATGACGTATTGTTTTCTGTACTGAATAGAGAGCTGGGAGACGTACTATGTGAATGAAAGTGGGTATGAATGCCGGAGGCTGTGTCAAGTTTCCATGAATAGCTGTATTATGTGTGGTGGTTGGGCAGTAGTGGCAGTGGCTGTGGTATGTGTGTTCAGTGTGGTAAGTGAGCACATGATGGTATGCATGGCTGCATTATGTTGCGGTGAGTGCGAGCAAGGCCTAAACTATTGGGAGCATGGCCAAAGGCTGCAGGCCATGGACCTAATAGTCTAGGCCTTGCCCACACTCACCGCAGCAATGCAGTTTACACTGCATCTGTCACAGACTCCTCACCTTTACAGAATGGTTGCAGAGTACATTGTAGACTTGATAAAGCACCACAGGTCAGCTGACATGCAAATACTGTTGGTTGGTTGGGTTGGCAGTAACACCATAGTATGTGAATGAAAGTGGGTAGGGGTGCCGGAGGCTGTGTAAAGTTTGTAGATTCTGGTAGAAAGTGAATCTTTCTATGCATAGCTGTATAATGGTGCAGAGCTTGAGTAGGAGGGCCGGTGGCTCTAGTATGTGTGTGGATTGTGGTACTTGGTCACATGTTGCCATGCATGGCTTGATTACGTTGCTTTGGGTGTGGCCAAGGCCTTGACTATTGGGTGCATGGCCAAAGGCCGTAGGCCATGCACCCGAAAGCCAAGACCTTCACCACACCCACTGCAGCAATGCAGTTTTCACTGCATCAGTGAGAGGTTGCTCACTTTCACAGAATGGTTGTGGAGCACATTTTATTCTTCATAGAGCACCAGATGTGCGCTGACATGCATACATTGTTGGTTCCATGGGTGCAGTCATTGTTGGAACATCCTATGGTTTTCAGTGTATGGCTGGAGATTGTGCAGTGAAAAGTCTTGCAGTGTGCACACTGGATGCAGTGTTGGAACACTGTCAGTATACAAGAGGGCAGGTTTGGAGAGAATGTTCGATGTGCTTGGACATTCTGGTTTGTGTAGCTTCCTGGGAGTAGGCCCAATGTTGTGAAGATTGTGCGGTTTGGTTGCCAGTGACATAATACTTTGTGCATGGAAGTGGGCAGGGGTGGCGGAGGCAGTGGTATGTTTGTGGAATGTGATAACTGTTACATGTTTCCATGCATCGCTGTGTTATGGTGCTGGGGTTGGGTAGAAGTGCCGCTGGCTATGTTTCATTTGCGGATTGTGGTTTGTGGCCGCATGTTCTCATACATGGCTCCATTATGTTGTGATGGGTGTCGGCAAGCAGTAGACTCTTCTGTGCATGGTCAAAGAAATGATGGGGTGCCGCTCTGGACGATTTTGGATGCTGACATTGTGGTTTTTTCCCACACATTTGTACGCGACGTGTACTTGGAGTGTTGAACGGTAAATATGGAGGGCTGTACAGAAATGATAGCGTTGAATGCAGACTTCTTGGCTGTGATTGGTGCATGCATGCGTGAATATTTCACAATCCTCAATGAGGGAGTGCTGGAAGAAGAACAGTGGAGAGGGGAGAAGGACTGTCCCTGCTTTACTTGGGTGTAGACCTCGATGTAGCTGGGAATGCGCACGTGCCACATCTTGCCATTCTCAGCATGGTGGGCATGCAAATGGAACTGTGGGAATTATGGAATCATGTGTCAAAGGTGTGGTTCACAGGAAGGGCCGGTACTACTTTCTCCCAATACTCTCTGTGTAATGAGGTTGGTGGACATGGAGAGATGCACAGTGCTGATCGTGGGTGATACATGTGTACAGGATCTGTACAGGTATGCTGTGCAAAGAGGCATTGCTGGTAATTTTGGGTTGGAAGGAGTGGACGCTTTGCGGGCCAGTTTCGATGCATGCAGTTTTGTTGGGATGGTTCGCCTTTGCAGATATGTGTCTGCTATAGTTACTGGTGAAGTTGTGGTGTATTATGTAGGACTACATTTGGGTTACATGTCGTATGGACCTTTGCCCTGTCACCTGAAGCAGTTGATGACTGCAGTGATGCGGATTTTCCCCACTGACAAGGTCGTTTTCTCTCCCATTCCCCCAAGAGGAGTATGGGACCATGCCGGTGTAATGTGTCCACAGCCACAGCTTGGAAGGTGTCTTAAATAGGCATCAGTCAGAACAGAAGCATGTCTGCATTTATGTGCACTGATGGCATGTTGTCAACCCACTATGAGAGCATGAATTTCCAAAACATACACTGCTTTCATGAAAATGGCATTTCTTTGAACGCCCATTTTCTTGTACACTGTCCATGAAGCGTTGCCCTTAATTCAGTAAAAAATGAAGGCGGAAGAGAAACAATCAGAAACTCATACAAAGAAAGAAAACAAAAATGGTGGTTTGCAAGCCCATGAAAAAACATGTAAAAAATACAAAAACAAAGAAAAAATAAAACCTTTTCAGAGGGACCACTAAATACTCGATCGTCTACCCTGTCTCGCAGCTCCTCCCTCCCCCTCCCTAGCATGAAAACTCTGCAGATTACACTGTAGTTTCAGGATTACATGTGCCACATTCAGCCATTTTCAGGAGGGGAGCCATGGAAATGGGACTGTGGAGCGAAAGCCACTCCTTAATAAGGTTTGTGGTTGTGGTGTGTACGCAAAAAATGTACTCGAAGGTCTCTTTGTACAAAGAAGTGCAGAAGGCTATGGTGGAAGTGGACAAGGTAATAGTCAGGCATTCAGGGTGTATGCATGAACTGTATGTACTTGTTTGAAGTTCTTAACATGAATGCAGTGCTGTTTGTGTGCGATAATTTTTGAAAAGTGTGCAGTAAGTGGGGTACTGCGAGAAAGAAAAAAAAAACCTGTGCAGTGTACAAGGTAAGTGGCTGGCATCCTACTGTTATGAATGCATTCTGTGTATGATACCATATGATGTGCAATTGTATGCTATGGCATGCGTAATGCGCCTATACACACGTTTAGTAAAGGGCAATGAGGCAAGGGATGGGGGAACAGAGGGGAGAGAGAGACAACGAACCTACTAGGCCAGGTGTGACTTACATCACCCAAGTGCATGGGTGGGGGGAGGGGAAGGTGCAGTACATGGGTAGAAGAAGAAATGACAATAAGTAAAAATATGGGCCAATTGTGCCAAGTGCAAGGTTAAGTGCACACATGAGGTGGTGCAGGAACTGTTAGGGATACAGAAAACAGTCCCCGAGTGTGGGGTTTGCTAGAAAGGCAGTGCAGGGGTTCGCCTGGCGGGGGGAGGTGGCATGGGCCCGACATCACAGAGTCGCCAGATAACCAGTGGAGAATCAGTTTACGCCAGGCAGTCAGCCGGGGAGAGGAGGAGAAAAAGCAGACACAAAGAGAAAGGCTTTGAAGTGCTTCCAGAACCGGCGATGGTTCTCCTCAAGATTCAGGGATGCAGGGAGGCAGTTGCAGTGGGAGGCCCCCACCGAAAAAAAAACATCTACCACCAACTGGTTGCTTGCAGAAGAGATTCATCCTGAGGGAGTTGGAGGCGGATGAGAGAAGACCTCAAGCACAGAGATTTTTAGTAAGTGAGAGTTGAAGGTATTGGGGTCCCAGGGCCCAGAAGGCCTTGTGCATAATGAAGAGGGTTTTTACATTATTCCTCACAGCCACTGGGAGCTATTGCAGACATTTCAGTGCAGAGGAGATACCATCCCAAGTCGTGGAGCCCTCTTCTGGATGTTTTGCAGAGGGATGAGAGTAGAAGCGGGCAGATTTAAAAAGAGCCTGTTACAATAGTGCAGCCTAGACAGAAGCACAGCTGTGCAGACAGTGACTTTTGGAAACTTGCTTTAGGTTGGTAAGATACATGCAGTGCTGCTTTTGGTGGCATCTCTTTACGATTTATGTAGGAGATGGGTTATTGGGGAAAACCTTTTGTAGCATTGTCAGAAGGAAAACAGAGAGCTCCTGTTTCGATATTACAATGTATGATATGGGTAAATGAAAACATTGCAAGCACATACCACAAGTGCCACTTAATGGTAGGGTATGGGACAAAAAAAGACAGTATGCTTTTAAAGAACGTAATGGACGCTCAGTGGCAGATACAGTGCGCAGAGGCACTTATAACGCAGTGGTAAACATACTGCAGAAAAGGTTTTCACACCTCGATTTTATGTTGATGGGTGCGCATGTTCAGGCATGTGGATGCACAATCTTGCACTCTTTCACTGAACTTTCTACTGCATGTGCTTTCGAGTTACAGGACACTTGCAGGCTAATTTTGTAACATACCTATGAAGTGTTGTGCAGAACTGATAGTGTTAGATGCTAACGTCTTGGATGGCATTGGTGGAATCGTGTGTGTCTATTTAGCCATACCCAATGAGGTAGTGGTGGCCAAAAGATAGTGGAAAGGGAAGAAGGACTGCTCTCGTGGTACTTTGGAAAGCACACGTGCCACAATCTGCGCTTCTCACCATGCTGGCCAATGGACATGGGACTTTGGGGATTATCCAATCAGGTACTGTGGGTGTGGTTCACAGGAAGGGGCGGTCATACTGTTGTACATTACTCTGCATAGTGAGACTGGCTGACAGGGGGAAACACATTGGGCCTCATTACGAATGTGGCGGCCACGGAATGAATGGTGCCGGTAAGGGACTGGCGCGATTCATTCCGGGCCGCCACATTACGAGTGCTGCAGCGGGTCCCACTCTGGACGCCTGGCCAGACCAGACGTGCAGAGCAGGACCCGCTAGTAGTACAGGATGCTAACAACGGGCCTGTCATTAACGGGCCCATTGCTAGCATCCTCCCCATTCCCATTGAGCTCTATGGGGGCTCAGATGGGAATGGGGACGTACCAGATCCGGGTCCTGCGAAAGGGAATTACCGGGTCCTCCAAGATCAGAATGGCCTGTTAAGTCCTATTTAGTGGGACCTGGACCCGAGTTTGGGGGTAGCCTTCAAACTCGTAATGAGGCCCATTGTCTTGACTTTGAGTTATGCCTTTGTGATAGGTCTGCACAAGTATGGCCAGTAAAGACACTTTGATGGCAATTTCGGTTTGGAAGGAGTGGACGCACTGTTGAACACTGTCTACGAGCGCAGTTTCACTGACATGCATGCACTTTGCAAAGACCTGGCCACTTTTGCTACTGCCGATGTCATCATCATCCACTACAGCAGCATGTATATGGGTTACGTGTCTTGTTTAGGTTTGTTCTGTCGACTGAAGAGGTTGCTAAATGTAGTGAAGAGACTTTTTCCCACTGCCAAGGTGCTTTTCACATCCATAACACCGCAAAGAGCATGGGACAATGCTCCTGGATGTTGTTCCGAGCCAGAGGCAGTAAGGTGTCTCATCAACAGAAGCATGTACACTTTTTTGTCCGCTAGTGAGATGTTCTTCTGCAACAATGACCTCATTAGTTGTGGAAATACTGAGTCTTTCCATGCAAATGGCATTTCATTGTCGCCCATTGGATATTGCTGTTTTGTTTGCCCTTTTACTGTAACAAAGACAGCACAAGAAAACACAAAATCAAATACAAAATGAAAATAAGGTGTGTCTCTAGAGGCATCTAAATATACATTTCAAAAAGCCTCTTTTCAGAGCCGACCCTTACAACAAACTCCCCCTACCCAGGTTGCAGGTTATTTCCCCACACGCGCACGCAGCACGAAAGCCACATCCAGGGATTTTGAGGATGGCGGCCATGGAAATGGCACTGTGGGGAGTGTCCAATCAGGTGCTCAGGGTGTGCATCACAGGAAAGGGTGGCAATAGGAAGAAGGACTCCTCCTGCTTTACTGGGGTGCAGCCTTCGTGGTACTTGGAGAAGCGCACGTGCCACATTCTGCGCTTCTCACCATCCTGGCCAATGGAAATGGGACTGTGGGGATTGTCCAATCAAGTTTTTTTCCATTACTTATTATAGTGAGGGTGGCAGGCAGAGGTGGAGAGACGCACTGTCTTGAAAGTCAGTGATGCCTTTGTGGAAGATCTGTTCCAGTATGACATCGAAAAAGGCTTTTATGGCAATTTTGATTTGGACGGAGTGGAGGCTTTGTGGTGCTGTGGCGATGTGTGCATTTTCGGCGCTGTGCTTGCAGTATGTCGATGAGTGGCCACTTTAGCTACTGTACATGGTGTGGTTGTGCACTATGGAGCGTTACATTTGGGTTCCATGGCTTGTTCCCATGTGTACCGTTAACTGAAGAAGTTGATGAAAGGCGTGCAGCACATTTCTTCAACTGCCAAGGTGCTTTTCTCATGTATACCACCAAGAATATTATGGGTCTATTCCAATGATTGCTGTCGCCAGCCAGAGGTCAAAAGGTGTTTTATCAGCAGAAACATGTGTAACTTCTTGAGTGCTGCTAGGATGTTCTCCAGTGAGAATGACAACATTGGTTCTAGATATATACACCTTTTCAAGGCAAATGGCATGTATTTGTCGATCAGTGGCAATGATATTTTGTTTTTCAATCTACAGGCTGCACTGAAGACCCAATTGTAAGAATGTGAGCTGAACTACAAAACACAAAAACACTTATAGAAATCGAAAAAAAGTTTTTTCTATGGAAGCACCTTTGCAAAAAACCAAAAAAAGCTCTTTTCAGAGCCACCTCTACTAACGAAGTCCCCTATACCAGTTGCAATTAATTCCCCAACTCCTGCGAACGCACAGCATGAAAAGTCAGTGGACATTGCGAGAGTTGCAGGGTTGCATGTGTCACATAGCCCCTTTTGTAGATGGTGGACATAGAAATGGGCCTGTGGAGGCTATGGGATTGCTCAATAAGGTTTCTGGGTGTGGTTTGTACGCGCAGACTGTGGTAAACAGTGTATTTGTCAACAGAAATGAAGAAGGTACAGTTATGGCTGTGTGTTTCAGGAGCTACAGCGTATGGGGGAGTTCTGAATACATTGATTGAAAGTGAACGGAAAATACTGTGCAGTGGTTGCTCATTTTGCATTGTATCATGTGTATTTGTACTGCTATGGAGTACCTACAATGAAGTGACTGATTTTGGTTTATCTTTGTGAAACTTTGGTGACACACAATGATGTCGACTTTACTGTTCTTCATTGTGGAGGGAAAATTACACAACATGTTACAGTGCTGTTTGCGATGAAGGAGGCACTTGCCCAAGTCATGCGTCTGTTTCCGATCTGCTGCATAATTGTTTATCGCATTACGCAGAAACGGATGTGGCTGCTTTATTTCCGGCAATGCAGAATGTGTGGTACATTGTGAAGAAGTCTATTTCTGCCTTTTTACGACATGTGCCAATGTCGTACTTCACAAATTGGGAATATGCCGTTTCACAGCACGAAGAGTTTTCCACAAAAATAGTATTACTCTTACTAATCCTGCCCTTCTGATTTCTGCACGCACTATCCAACATGCCTTGCTGCCCTTCTTGGAAGTACAGGAAAAAATGTGTACTAGGTCTTGCACACTTAAACTCTTCAAAACGCACGGCAACATGTAAAAACACCTCTTTTTACAGCAAACTATTTCTACCCGATTCCAGTACAGTGTTTTCACGGTGCAACGCCTCCCTTTATTTAGTGCACATTCATGGGAGCGTATATGGTGCACGGCGCCCTATATCTGTCCATTGGCAATTCCATTGGTGATCTCTGAAAGGAGCTTTCTTTACTTAATTTTTCTCCTTTTCCAGTTTATTTCTATTTACTTTCGTCTTGTAACACATGACACAGAAGGAACGGAAGGCAAGGGCCGGTACGGAAGGGGCAGCACCCACAGGGATAACATATGGGACTTGCACAGAGAGGTGCATGTTGGGGGCCCTCACTTAAATAGGTGTCAGTCATTGTCATGCTCCCGGGCTGACCCTTCCCAAGCACTTCCAAGTACATTCCCTGTGTACAGTAGCGCCTTGCAGTACATGCACAATACAATGCCCTTTGCCAGGTAAGGGTCTGTAGCGCAGCACATGCTCTGCAAGGATGTTGTAAAGATCCTCTGCCCTACAGGAGTGTCCCTGTTGTTGGCCGCAGCAGATGTGGAGAATGCTGTACATGAAATTACCCTACTGCATTGTTGGAAGGTTGGTACCCTGCCCACTGGTCCATTGTGCTTCGATTTCAGTTCTCGTCACATGTAGTACTGACAATTCATGGTACACCATTAGCCGTTGGACCAACATTCACAGAGATGAATACATTCAGAAATACAAGAATGCTTACAACAGCGAGAAACGCAGCTTCATTACGTGGAGAAGGAAGATAATTATTCTGCAAGCTCCATGTGGTTACACTGCTTTTCAAACCACCACTGATATTCTTTCCACCCGAAGAATCTGCTGTTTCCTTACTTCTCTTTACATGCACTAGTATCTGAGTGCCCAAGCGGCACCAGCTTTTCCATTTGCAGGCTCGCTACAAAGTGGGGCACCTGCAGTGAAATGTTTTCTCCAACTCTACCACCCACAGGCGAACCCTTGACACTTTCAATCACAGTGCTCTATGCAGAGACGGTGTGTCTGTTCAGAGGTCATGGAAAGGCATGCAGCACATCAATCAAAGTAATGGGACATTTAACATGCCCACCGTACACTGAGGGTTGCTGTTCTTTGTTTTCCAGTGGACCTCATACAACCAGGCGTGCTGCAGCCATTAATTTGTAGGTTTGCACAGCAACCCACGTACTCGCCAGGACTACTTGAAATGCAGTAGCCTACCGTATGAATCTGTAGGGCTGGCGATAGGGGCGGTGTTACCAGCACACAGAGGATGCCCTATGCATGCGCATAGCTGTGCAAAGGACAGAGGTGCGCTCCCACAACTAATTAAAAGGGCATTAGAAGATGCATTCTCCGGCCAGGTTCAGTCTCCCTATGAAACTCCATATTGCTTACCTGCACTGATCTCGGGCAGTAATGTGCTGCACAGACTCACCATGCAATTTTGACACAAAAATAAAAACCACTCACACACTCACCAACACTTAACATGTACACCTTCAATTTGTAAGATACACTGATACTATTACCAAAGGAAAGGGGTAGCACAAATGGATACATACACAGGGGAATTTGGGCTTTCAACAAGTTCGTTATGAGGGCAGCCAAGGAATCCGTGGCAAAACGTTGTTAAAAGGACGTTATGGTTCAGTTGCGGTTCCAAAAACCTATCACCTTTAGAGAAAACACTATGCTAAAGCAATGCTCCGGTTACATTGCCCTACTAAAAACCTATCAAATTCACTAACAAAAAACATAGTTAAAGGGACGTTATGGTTAAGTTGCACTATTAAAAAGCTATCACCTTTACTGAAAACACTATGCTAAAGCAACCTTTTGGTTACAGTGCCCTACTAAAAACTATGAAATTCACTACCAAAAAACATTGTTAAAGGGACGTTATGGTTAAGTTGTGCTGCTAAAAACATATCCCCTTTACTCAAAAAACTATGCTAAAGGAAGGTTCTGGTTACTTTGCCCTAGTAAAAACCTATCAAATGCAGTGAAAAAACTTGGTAAACAGACGTTCTGCTTCAGTTACCCTGAGAACAATGTACCAAATTCAGTGCAAAAACTTTTGCTACAGGGACATTACAGTTACTTTGCACTAACAACACCCTATCCACACTATGGTTACAGATAAAACTTAAACCCCCCCAGAAATTTGCCAGTTATGCTAAGCTAAGCAACCATAAATCACGCCACCACTGTGCACTGCTAAGACTAACACTCTTGACATGAAAGATGACATCACAAATGTCATTGATGACATTATAGTAGGGCACTGTATCCAGATCCTTCCTTTAGCATAGTTTTTGAGTAATATTTATACATAAATATATATATATATATATATATATATATATATATATATATATATATATTTTTTTTTTTTTTTTTACAGGGCCTGCAGTAGCAGCCCTGTAGTTATGGTAAAGCTGCTCAACCTATAGGAAGAGCACTTTCTGGGCAGTTTATAACTTCGCACCCCCTGAACGAATTATTATGAAACTTTCCAAAAAAAGTATATGGCCCCGTCAGTCATTTGTCTTAGCAGTGCACGGTGGTGGCGCACGTTATGGTTGCTTAGCTTACCATAACTGGCAAATTTCAGGGGTTTTTCGATTTTACTTGTAACCAGAACGTCCTTTTAACAACGTTTTTTTTTACTGAATTTCATACGTTTTTATTAGTGCAACTTAACCATAACGTCCCTTTAACAACGTTTTTTCATTGAATTTCATAGGTTTTTATTAGTCCAACTTAACCATAACGTCCCCTTAACAAAGTTTTTTCATTGAATTTCACAGGTTTTTATTAGTGCAACTTAACCATAATGTCCTTTTAACAAAGTTTTTTCATTGAATTTCATTGGTTTTTATTGGTCCAACTTAACCATAACATCCCTTTAACAACGTCTTTTCAGTGAATTTCATGTGTTTTTACCAGAGTATGCAATTTTCCTACAACTTACTAATATCATACTTACCAAATATAACAATATTTGTGTCCAATTTACAAAGTCTCACCTTAAAACTCTGCCATTTCCCACCTTCTAGAAACATTTTTAACACTTCTGCAACCATTTCAACTAGTTTTGCATCCGTAGACGTCTACAAACATCTGACTTCATTGCGGACGTTTCGGACAGCGCCACATGACCATGCGCTGGTGCGCTGCATGATGACGTGTCCGAGTACCCGTCCACACTTCATGATAATATCCGTCCTTTGCGGACAGTTCAGAAGTGCATTTTCTACTGATCTAGGAACTTTCAACTTCAAAATGTCCTACACCTGTTCATACTCCATTATCCATTACCAATCTAGTACACAGTACATACTTGAAAGAATTGTATCAAAACTGCTATTTATCTTAAAAATGGCATCAGTTATTGCCATCCCTCCTCCCCAACAGCCACCACCACCACCAGCTGGAGGACCTTCACAACAAAAGAAGCACAGTGCTATCAAAGACAATGAAGAGGACCAAGAAGATAAGGTAGAGGAAGTGCCTACTTCTAGCACCAAGACTGAATCATGGGTGTGCCAGTTCTTTGCAACTATTGGGAGTGTACCAAAGGCTAAAGCTACCAAAGTGAAATGCAATAACTAAGGAGGGCTATGGACCATTATCGTCCATTGCAGCCCCTGAAATGAGGGATAAAGGCCATTACCATCCCTGGTTCCCAAAGCGGGAACCCAGGGTGCTAAAACATAGATTTTTCTTCCTATAGCGGGACGCCTGAGAAGAAATCCTTTTCCAAACAGCCAACATGGAAAGAGAAGGCGGGGCTCCGTACACAGGCCCTCTTCCCTTGCCATGGCAGCCTGCAAAACCCTATGAACATATTACCACAAGCACTTTTTTCCCTTTCAAACCTATCCCACCTTCGAATAACTTTGCCACATAGCCGGTCTCAGGTAGACATAGCCACTTTAACACAATTTTTCGTCCCTAGCGGTCATGCCCAGTAGCCAGATTGTTTGCGTCATAACCTTATGCCATGACCCAGACAATCTGGCTACTGCCCACGGCCACAGGTTATACCTCAGTCACCAAAGGTATATGACTATTTTTTGTACCTGCATTATTACACTTGTAAAAAAATAAAACACGGGCACATTTGCAAAACCATGCTTTAATGCCCTTGCCAATGCTCCTCACGAGTTTGCTCGAAATCCGCCCATGTTTTATTTTTTAAAAAGTGTCAAAATGCATGTACATACAATAGTCCTATAACTTAGCCCCCACTTGACAAAATCCATTCAGTCTTTAAACAAACATTGAAGGTTGGGTCTATAATCTTTCTCAAAACTTTTGTCCACATTCGTCAAAAAGCAACAAATTTATAAGCCGTCGTCCACAGCTTTTTTTGGAACAGTTGCTCAGATGTTGCAAGATTTTGGTACACGGAATGTGATCCTGGGAGGGGATTTTAATTTGGTGATGGATGATGCCAAAGATCGTAGTGGTCCCTGTGCTAATCGGAGGAGGGACCCGACATATTGTTCTTTCTGCTCTCTTGTATCTGAATTTGCCTTGGAAGACTGTTGGAGATTGTGTAATTCTGATTTGAGAGAATATACCTATTATTCTGGCTCGCATGGTTCACACTCCGGCATTGATATGTTTCTCACGGCTGGATCTGTGACCTCAAATTTGGCAAGTTGCGAGATTGGTTGTATTGCTGTTACTGATCATGCACCAGTGTTTCTGAATATAGGTCTGAAGTTTGATACATCCAGGTCATTTTGTTGGAGAATGAACACCTCTATTCTTCAGGACTAGAAGATTGTGGAAAAAATCAGATCCGAGGCTGACCATTTTGTGGTTGAAAACCGAACAGATGGGCTTAGTGTTGGGACAATTTGGGAGGCTTTTAAATGTACAATGCGGGGTCTGATCCTGGGCTTGTCCAGTAGCAGGAGAAGACATTTGGAGAGAAAAGTTTAGATTTAGAACAAAGTATTAAACAATGCTCCAATGCCTTGATGAATGATCCTGCAAGCCTGGAGAATAAGAGGACACTAAGGAATATGCAGAGAGAGCTGAATGAGATTTTGAGAGTACGATCTGAGAAAGATCTGTTCAGGCTGAAATGTTCCTATTATGAGTATGGTGAGAAATGCGACCGCTGGCTTGCGTACAGATTAAGGCAACGGCAGTCGGAAGGTACAATCAGTTCCATTGTAACGGCAGGTGGTTTGGTGACTTCTGATCCAAAACAGATTAATGGGACGTTTAAGGAATATTATGAGAAATTGTACCAGAATGAATTGGGTGTCGGTGGTGTGGATGGATCCTTTTTGGATGGTTTGGATATACCTAGAGTGAATGATTTGGAGACGGGCATGTTGGGTGAGAGTGTAACTGTGGATGAGATGAAGTTGGCGATCGGAAAACTGAACTTAGGCAAGTCTCCTGGTCCCGACGGTCTACCTGCTGAATTTTATAAAATCTTGCCGGATTCAGCGGTGGAGCTTTTACGAGATATGTATGTGGAGTCTAGGGTGGGGGGTCTGCTTCCTGCTTCTACCAACCATGCCACTATTTCGGTTTTTCTCAAGAAGGGTAAGGATAGCAGTTTGCCTTCAAATTATCGTCCGATCAGTTTGATTAATACGGACAACAAGATATTGGCGAAGTTGTTGGCTATGCGTTTGCAGACTTTACTTGTGAAATTGGTGCACACAGACCAATTAGGTTTCGTTCTTGGTCGAAGAACTTCTAGTAATATTAGAAATTTGTTACTGCTGATGACGCATGCACAGGATTTGGATGATGATGTGGCCATTTTTTCTTTAGACGCGGAGAAGGCATTTGATCGTGTTGATTGGAAGTATCTTTTTACAGTACTGCGTGCTATGAACCTGGGGGAAGAATTTATTTCATGGGTTGCCCTGCTTTAGCTTGTCCAACGGCCAGTGTCAGAACTAATAGACAATCATCGAATTCTTATGTACTACAGAGGGGCACAAGACAGGGATGTCGTTTGTCGCCTCTGATCTTTGTTTTGGCAATGGAGCCATTAGCATGACCTTGAGGTGCGATGTGCAGATACAGGGATTGAACTTTCATGGTGCCGATCAAAAATTGTGGTTTTATGCAGATGATCTGCTATTATTATTGCGGAATTTGAGAGTGTCCCTTCTGGCCTTATTAGATGTTTTGGATAGATTTTATGCAGTGGCAGGGTTTAAGGTCAATTGGTCTAAATCCGAGGTGTTGCCGATTTCAGGATATTGTGATAAGAATTTGATTACGGGACATGGATTTCAGTGGTGTGAAAGGAAATTAAAATATCTGGGTATATGGCTGACCCCGTTGGTAGATGAGATGGTTGTGGTGAACATGAGTGAGGTGTGTAGTGACTTGAAAATGAGCCTTTTGTGGTGGTCGTTACTTCATTTGTCTCTTTGGGGCAAGGTGAACGCTCTTAAGATGAATGCGGCTCCGAAAATTAATTACATTCTGGGTATGCTTCCGGTGAAAATTGGTCAACACTATTGGAAGAAAATTGATGGTTTGTTGCAGTCCTTTTTATGGGATAACAAGCCGCCACGGCTCAAGTTATGGAAACTTCAATTACCCGTGGAAAAGGTAGGAGTGGGAGTTCCGAACTTTAAAGCATATCATTTAGCTTTTTCCAGTCACTTCATTGTACCCTTTTTGGTAGACTCACCTGATAAATGGGCAATTGCTGAGGCGAGTTTGTTGGGCCCACTTCCTCCTAGGGCGATCCTCACGGCTACGAACAAATTGTGTAAGAAATCACCTTTGACAGTTTTTCTGAGAGAAACATGGAGACATATACATGATTTCTGTTGGAGGTAGGTCTTTATTCTGGCCTGACTGGTTTTTGAGTGGAATTTACTGGCTTGACGATGTCTTTGTGGGTGGTGAGTGGATTGGTGAAAGAGAATTACAGGCGAGATTTAACATTGACAATTTCCGAACTAATGATTTCAGAAAATTGAAAAGATGTATAGGTGATGTAGTAGAGCAAGGGGGTGCACTGGTGAATCTCTTTCTTAAGGAGAGGGAGCCAGGTGGTTGTTCAAATGCTAGCAGGATTTACAAAAGTATTGTGTCTGCTTCTGAGGAGAATTCTGGATTGAGGGATAAGTGGGGAAGGAGATTGGGGTGCGAGATTTCGCCTGAGATATGGTCTGAAATGTGTGCGAATGTTAAGCTTTGTGCTATTAATTCGGAGGAACGGTCGAGACAAGTAAAGATACTCAATGGAGTGTTTTGGTGTCCAGAACGAATGTTCAAGTGAGGGATGATTGATTCGGATGATTGCTGGTGTTGTGGAAATGGATTGGGAAGTTTGGAACATCTGCTTTGGGAGTGTGTGCGTGTGTGGGGATTTTGGCATGATGTTTGTTGTGTCTGTTTGCGTGTCCTGAATTTGGATGTTGAGTTGGATTTCATGACGATGATTTTGGGGGGAGGTGAGTTGGTATAGGATCTCTCTGCTTCCCGGAAAAAGTTTCTGCTCCGTGGTGCTAGTTTGGGCAAAAAAATGGTTCTGAGGGGCTGGAAAACACGGATTGCACCTATTGTGGAGGACTGGATTGAGGGGATGTCTGGGCTTGCAACCATGGAGAGAGTGATTTATAAGCGACAAGGGAAGTTGAGATTGCATGAAAAGATTTGGGATGATTTTCTGAGTTTGTACTAGTTCTTTGATGGTTATTTGTATATTATATTCTGCGTGTATTTAATTGCTTTGTTTTAATTGTAGTAATTGATTTGCTTGTTTATCTTTGTGTAAATCTTATAAATAAATACATTTTAAAAAAAACAAATTTATAAGCCATCTAAAAATGTTAAAACCCCCCTCTAATTTCGCCCCCTCTTGAGAAAATCCCACCAAACTTTAGAAAACCATTTCAGCAACTTTTCTGGCCAATCGGAGGACAGACCGTGGACAGTATAGCCAATCAGAGGCGAGTCTGCGGACCGAATAGGGAAGTGAGTCCGCAGAGCGGACATAGATATCACTAATTTTTTTGCCTCACATTTTGGTCATTTAAAAAAAAACTACTGGACTGATTTTCACCAAATTAACAAAAGCACGCTTTCGGGACCAAGCTGCCACTCCTGCCGCAAATTTGGTGAAAATCCGTCCAGCGGTTTGGGCTGTAGGAGTGAGCAAAGTTTTTTCCCATTATGTGTATGGGAAAAAAGACATTTTGGGACCCCCCTATAACTTTGCCCCCCCTGGACCAAATCTCACCAAACTTTGCAAGAACATTCAGAGTGGGCCACATACTTTTTTTGCAATGTTCGGTGAGGATTTGTCCTGGGGGAGCGAAGTTATAAGCCGTCCAAAAAGTGTTCTTCCTAGGAGATGAGCAACTTAACCATAACTGCATGGCCGCTACCGCAGGCCATGTAATATATATATATGTATATTCGCTGAAGAAACGTTGTTATGGTGCACTAATAGTGCATGTTAACCTAACAAAGTTTCTTCTATGAGTTTCACATTTTTTTGAGTGAAAATGTTTCACGATGTTATATCACGGTATATACGTTATTAATAATTCCTCTTTTAACATATATGAAAAAACTATAAACCTCCTTCAACAAACATTTTTTGCAACGCATACTGATGTGTGTCGTTATCAAGAGCGCATGCTGGGGATGCAAGTCATAGTTGAATTGCCTAGGGCATGAGGCTCGACCATGACCCCAGCCCCTCCAAAACGCCCCCGTTATCGACTGCACCTACCCTGCATCCTGGTTCAGTGCCCACTATACCGTCATAATGTGACCAATGGCCAATGCTCCATAAACCATGGGGCATGGGCTTGGGCCATGCCGAATTCCCCAGTAAGCCAATCAGAGTAGACATTTGCCCTTGCCGAAGGCCAGGCCTACTGCCCGGGCAGCAAAGTTATATCACTATTTTTGTCCTTACATTTTGACACTTTAAAAAAGGTAAAACCGGACAGATTTGCAAAAGCATGCTTTCAGGTCCTTGCTGATGCTCCTCGTGCAGGTTGGTTGTAATCCAGTTCAGCCCTTCATGCTGTAGCTGCAAGCAGAATATTCTTTCCCATTCAGCCCTAGGGCTCCGGCCATGCTGCATGCCCCAATAAGCAAATCAGAGTACACATTTGGCCTTGCTCAATGCCAGGCCCATTGCCCATCCAACGAAATGATATCACACATTTTTTGTACTTACATTTTGACAATTAAAACACAAGACAGATCTGCAAAACCATGCTTTGTGGTCCTTGTTGATGCTCCTCGCGCATATTTGCTACAATCCCGTCCTGCACTTCAGGCTGTAGCCACAAGCAGAGTTATATTTCCAATTCAAATCTATCCTGATTTTGAAAAAAAACGTTACCACATATGGATCCAGGTGGCCATGTCCACTTTCACCCCATTGCTGGTCCCTCATGGTCATGGGCAGTAGTCAGAGTGTCCCGGTCACATTACCTGGACAATATGGCCTATGGACATAACCACAGACTATACCTCAGTCACCAAAGGTATATCACTATTTTTTGTACCTACATTATGACACTTAAAAAAAAATATAAGACGGACGCATTTGCGAAACCATGCTTTCGGGTCCTTGCACAAGTTACCTGCAAATCTGTCCATGTTTTATTTTTGGAAAAATGTCAATATGTACATACCAAAAATAGTGCTGTAACTTAGCCCCCACTTGACATCCATTCAGACTTTGCACAAATATTCAAGGTTGGGTCTATAATCTTTCTGCAAACTTTTGTGCAGATTTGCCAAACAGCAAAAAAGTTATATGCCATCTATAAATGTTGAGACACCCCCTCTAATTTTGCCCCCTCTTGACAAAATCCCACCAATCTTTGCAAGAACATTCAAATGTGGATTTAAAGTATTTTTGCAAACCTTTGTGTAGATTGGTCAAATGGAACCAAATTTGTAAGCCTTTCAAATATTTGTGACCTCCCCCCTAATTTTGCATCCTCTTGGCGATACAGCACCAAACTGTGCAGAACCATTCGGGGTGGGGTCTAGAAAAATATTGCAAAATTCTATGCAGTTTCATTGAGTGGTGGCAAAGTTATAAGCCACCCAGAAACTGATTTTCACAGACCCTGTAATGCAGAAATTTACATGGATGTCCCTGAACATCTGAGGTGTTTGTGGTCATCGGAGATGATAAATCACCCTCTTTTGGGCTTTTTATGGCCATATCCCTTCTCATCCTCATCACCTTTCACCTCCCCAGAGATTGTTTTATTAGTCTGACAAGTGTAGTATTGTGTTTTTTCATATGTTTTTACTGCGATGTTCGTGGACTACGGGTGTGGTCCCCGTATTCAACATGGCATCCATTTCAAAAGTTTTGATGCACCTAACCTTTTTAATTGACCAATCAGCAGGGGCCTACGATGTCCGCGAGCATCACACGGCTCTCTGAATAGTCCAGAGATGTCCACGGACACCCATTCAGGAAATGAGTCTGCGGACCGGACGCAGATGTTCCACATTTTTTCAAACTACTTTTTTCCCATTTAATAAAAAACTACTGGACGTATTTACACCAAATTTGCAAAAGCATGCTTTCGAGACCAAACCGCCGCTTCTTGGTGCAAATTTGCCCAGCGGATTGGCCGCAGAAAAAGGGAGAGCAGCATTTTATTTTTACATTATGCCTATGAGGATTTGAAACATTTTTGGATCCCCCCTATAGCTTTGCTCCCCTTGACGAAACCACACCAAACTATGCATAGTCATTCAGAGGTAGCCATATACTTTCTTTGCAAAGTTTGGTGAGGATTCGTCGAGTGGCACCAGAGCTATAAGCCGCCCAAAATGTGCTCTTCCTATGGGTTGAGCATCTTAACCATAACTACATGGCTGCTACCACAGGCCGTGTAATATACTTTGGTAATGTTATCAACAACTGTAAGGCCCACCTACCCCCATAACACCTGGGCACACCACTTGTTTGCCCCCAACTCACCCTGTGATAATGAAAAACATGGGAGATACCTACAAAATAAGTCCCCTGGACATGCTTCCTTCTGAAAACTGGATAAGGTAAATGGGAAGTGGTGGGGGATGGCCACGATGGCCAGGATGGCCACAGCCTCCTTTTGAAGTCAGCCTGCCCCCCGCCTGCCATGTTCCTGGTGGAGGGTGATGAGAGGCATTAAAGCAGAGGGAAAGGACAGGAGTCTGATTAGCACTAGCATATTAACACCTACCTTCCCCCAGAAGCTCACTGTCTCCAGAGCTCTGGTTCTCTCTAGGCTGGACTATTGTAACAGCCTCTTTCTAAATCTGCCTGCTTCTACTCTCCGCCCTCTGCAACTTATCCAGAACAGGACTGCAAGACTTGTCCCTGGCCTCAAGCCCAGGGATCGAATCTCTCCAGGACTGAAATCTCTGCACTGGCTCCCTGTGGCTGCGAGAATTAAGTTCAAAACCCTCTGCATCGTCCACAAGGCCTTCTGGGGCCTGGGGCCTCAATACCTTCAACTCTATCTTCCTAAATATCTTCCTTCT
This sequence comes from Ambystoma mexicanum, assembly GCF_040938575.1. Taxonomy (NCBI): domain Eukaryota; kingdom Metazoa; phylum Chordata; class Amphibia; order Caudata; family Ambystomatidae; genus Ambystoma; species Ambystoma mexicanum. The sequence goes on from NC_090932.1 coordinate 1,609,269,546, forward strand.
CGAGCTCTTCGCTCATCCGCCTCCAACTCCCTCAGGGTCAGTCACTTCTCCAAGCAACGAGTTGATGGTAGATCTCTTTCCTTGGCTGGTGCCTGCCTCTGGAACAGCCTCCCTGCCTCCCTGCCTCCCTTAAACTTGAGGAGAACCATCTCTGGTTCTGGAAGCACCTCAAAGCCTTTCTCTTAGCTTCTGCTTTTTCTCCTCCTCTCCTCTGCTGACCTTGTGGCTGTAACTGGAATTGCACCGGCCACCTGGACACCCTCTGATCTCGGGCCCAGGTCCTTCCCCCGCCAGCGTCTCACACCTGCACTGCCCACCCAGAAACCCCCGCACTTGGGGACTGTTTATCCCTACAGTCCCCCTACCAGCCCTTGACACCTGATGTCTGCACTTACCCATGCACTTGCCACATGCAGGCCGTTACTTGCTTATTTTTATCATCTTTTGACATGTACTGCACTGTCCCTGCCCCATTCCCATGCACTTGTGCGATCTGAATGACACCTGGCCTAGTAGAATCGTTGTCCATCCTCCCTTTGTTCCCCTCCCTTGCCTCTTCACGCCTTGAAACACTTGTGTATAGGCGCATTATAAATGCCATATCATATCATATCATACCTTTGTATGCATCACGGATTCATTCGGAGGTAGGCATTAACAAATGAAGTCTGCTGGCAAAGGGGTGACAATAGGGCCCCCTGAACCCCCTCTGCAGAGAGCAAGGATTGGGTCAGTGTGTGTCCCCCGCCCCCACGCCCTCTCATAAAGACCCAGAATGAAGGCAGGGCCTATGTGTGGCGATATCTCGGCGGAGGGCTTTGAATGCAGCTTCCAACACAAGCAGATGTCGACTCGAAGCTCTCTCTGCTGTCCGTGTGAACACTGCGCGACTTTGTGAAGGCCAGATTATGCACACGTCCTGCGCATGGGCAGGCGCTGACAGCTGATGGGCGCCATATTGACAGACAGCAAATTGTTTTCTGCTGTTGATGGATGGTGAGATGGGAGATCATTCAACCAGAGAACAAGCACAGAAAACAGCTGCCTGGGAAATAATGGTGGTTCTCCATGGTTGGGGGAGGGGAGCCGTCAGCTATACCAACCTAGAGATCGATGACCGTGGTAGTGCTGACTCGCCCGGCTGACATCACACACTATAGATATTTGCTCTCACCATTCATCCCCATTTGCTTCCAGCACCCTCTTCTCCTCAGCTAAGGAAAAGTCTAAAGGCCTGATTGCAAGTTTGGAGACATTGGGCCTCATTACGAGGTATGCCGGTAGCCATGCCGCTATTGGCGGCATGGCTGCCGGCAAAACCGCATCCGTGTCCTCGGAATGAGGACTTATCGGGCCATTCCGAGTTCGGATGGCCCGGTAATTCCTCACTCGGGGACACGGACACGGTTCATCCCCATTCCCATTTCAGCCCCCATAGGGCTGAATGGGAATGGGAGAGGGAGTAAACAACGGGCCATTACGAGATGGCCCGTTGTTTGCTCCCTCGTCCCCTCGCGGGACCCGGTATGCACGCCTGGTTTTCCCAGACGTGCTTAACGTGTCCCGCGAGGGGACCTCGTAATGTGGCGGAACGGGTTGAACGGCGCCTCAGCCTTTTACGGCGCCGTTTAACCCGTTCTGCCAGGGTCGTAATGAGGCCCATTGGGACTTATTACAAGATTGGAGGTAGCCATGCCGTTCATACTGGCATGGCTACCCCCAAACTCGGGTCCGGATCCGGGTCCCGAAAAAGGGGAATTACCGGGCCATTCCGACCTCGGCGGGCCCAGTAATTCTCCTTGTGCGGGACCCGGAGCCAGTACGTCCCCATTCCCATTGAGCCCCCATAGGGCTAAATGGGAATGGGGAGGATGGTAGCAGCGGTACCGTTCATAACGGTACCGTTGCTACCATCCTGTTCTGCTCGCGGGTGCCGCTCTGCACACCTGGTCTTGCCAGGCATGCAGAGCGGCACCCGCGAGCAGAACTCGTAATGTGGCGTCCCGGTATGAACGTTGCCAGTGCCTTAGCGGCACAGTTCATACTGCGGCCGCCACTATCGTAATGAGGCATTATCTCTGGTAACACTCTTATCACATGTGGTAAGCAAGTAGTAACTTGAGGGGTCTGCGTGATTCTGATCATGCGGCCCTCCCATGATTCCACATTTTTATTCCCCACAGGACTCAGTGTGATGAGTTCCAAGCATTGCCATTATTGCCATGTTTTCACTTTTAGCAACACAAGTGCGGTTTCTCCGGCGGCAATTTGCTATCCATGATATCTATGCTGATTTGGGAGTCTCGGGAGCTGAACTAGTGTCAAACTGGGAGGACTATGCAATGGTGCATGCTGGCAATACAATGGAATTGTCTAACAGGACAGTAGGAGTGCACTGGAATTGTGTAATGGTAAACATGAAGTGTACTGCGCTTCTGACCTTTTGAAGTAGGGGTGCATTGTAATTGTGTATACTGGAATACTGATTTATACAGATAATTGCTGGGATTATGCTAGCATAATGCAACGAGGAGTATACTGCACTGTGAAGCCTAAGGTATACTGTGCATGCCAGGAATCTAATGAAACTGTGCAACAGTACACTCGGTGTACTGCACTGTGAAGCTTAAGGTATACTGTGCATGCTGGGAATCTAATGAAACTGTGCAACAATAAACTTGGTGTACAGCACTGTGAAGCCTCGAGTATACTGTGCATGCCGGGAATCTAATGAAACTGTGCAACAATAAACTCGGCGTACGGCACTGTGAAGCCTCGAGTATACTGTGCATGCAGGGAATCTAATGAAACTGTGCAACAGTAAACTCGGTGTACTGCACTTTGAAGCCTAAGGTATACTCTGCATGCCGGGAATCTAATTAAACTGTGCAACAGTAAACTTGGTGTAGAGCACTGTGAAGCCTCGAGTATACTGTGCATGCAGGGAATCTAATGAAACTGTGCAACAGTAAACTCGGTGTACTGCACTGTGAAGCCTAAGGTATACTCTGCATGCCGGGAATCTAATGAAACTGTGCAACAGTAAACTTGGTGTAGAGCACTGTGAAACCTCGAGTATACTGTGCATGCTGGGAATCTAATGAAACTGTGCAACAGTAAACTCGGTGTATTCTGCAAACTAGAAATATGCTGAGATTGCATGACGGACTGATTGAATGGTGATTTGCTATGCTCCGAACACAAAATACCAGGCATTATTCAGTGCATCTGGGGGCGGCTGGAAACATTTCAAGAGAGCTGATTCTAAAAGATCAAAACTGATGAAAAGGAGTACATTAGGAAAATAAATAGGTTTTCACATCTTTGCGAAAAGTTACACTGAAGCTCAAGGAGCGACAAGGACCCAGAAGTATTCCAGAGCCAAGGAGTTGTGTTTGGTGTGCCTTGTGCCAGAGGAGCTACTCGCTTCTTTTTTTTAAAAGAATTGAGCCTGTCTATACTTTCTACACTCCCTACACTCCTGGAGTAAGAGGTGGAGATTATAAACCCTATCACACTGCGCGTAGCACAGAAGTGTGAAGCAGTGTGCTTGGTGTTCCTTGTGCCAGAGGAGCTACTCGTTTCTTTTTTGGAGCAGAATTGAGTCTGTCTACACTTTCTACAATCCCTACACTGCTCGGGGAAGAGGAGAAGACTATACAACCTATAACATTGTGCGGAGCACTGTAGTGTGAAGCAGTGTGCTTGGTGTTCCTTGTGCCAGAGGAGCTACACGTTTCTTTATTGGAGCAGAATTGAGTCTGTCTACACTTTTGACACCCCCTACTGTGCTGAAGGAAGAGGCGGAGACTATAAAACCTATCCCACTGCGAAGACCCTGTGAAACCAGCCCTACTGTGACAAGACCACACAGACCAAGAAGAATACAAACCCACGACTACACACTCAACCCGAGAAGATGGAGTAATGAGGCTCAAGCCTCCGTATCCAAAAATCACCGCTGATGGATAAAAATCTATCAGCAAGAAGAAGAACAAGCGCCGGAGCACAGCAGCGTGAAGCAGTGTGTTTAGTGTGCCTTGTGGGAGATGAGCTACTCACTTCTTTTTTGGAGCAGAATTGAGTCTGTCTACACTTTCTACACTCCTTACACTGCTGATGGAAGAGGAGGAGACTATAAAACCTATCACACAGCGCGGAGCGCAGCAGTGTGAAGCAGTGCGTTTGGTATGCCTTGTGCCAGAGGAGCTACTCGTTTCTTTTTTGGAGTAGAATTGAGTCTCTCTACACTTTCTACACTCCCTACACTGATGGAGGAAGAGGAGGAGTCTATAAAACCTATCACACTGCATGGAGTGCAGCAGTGTGAAGTAGTGTGTTTGGGGTGTGCGGGCTGAGGCTGCAACGGTCAACAATTTGGACGGTGCATGTTCAAGTAACAGGCAGTAGCGCACTCAGCGAGCAGTGAACAGTTTTTAGCCCCACCTCAAGTTTTTAAATTCAGCTTTGCTCTTCCCACGAGAGTCGCACAGAGTACTTTGGAGTGGGAAGAGCGTCAAGGACCTGGTTCAGACCCTAGAAACATATTGATTTGGTTCGGGGTGACTACAGGCCGGTGGGGACTTTGAACCCCCCTACCACAAGGCCGTTACGGAAAAGAAGTAACTGAGGTGAATCTGCCCAGGACTGTTCCTCTGTTAAATTAAATTGTCTCCAGAAAGACTACTGAAAAACGTTGTAGGTATCTGGTGAGCAGAGGCTGACCAACATGAACCCTCATAGAATGGTGGCCACCCTTAGGAGCATGGGGTTGACAGCAGAGCCGTCAGCGGGGGGAAATACAATTACGGTAACGCTGCATCATGAGGGGGGAGACCAAGAAAGCATAACCCCGACTTGCTTATCCGTGCCAACGCTGGGGCCAAATACTAAAGTAATGGCATTGGTTTGGTAGTAACTGGAGATGGACAGCAGACCGGCGTATTAAACATTCCTGACAATTCTTTGAAGGCGGTAACAGGCAGTGTTGAGCAAGAGTTTTGACCAGAATCGAAACTGATATAAATAACATGGTTAATTTAAGTAACATTTCAAACTATTCAGTTGAGGAGAATGAAGTAGACAGGGTCGAAGGGTGTGGCGAGCCTAAGGATGATTCAATCATGGCTGAGCCAATAGTAGTAGCGGAGGTGGTAAAGTTTGTGGTTTGAGAGATTCAGGGCCTCTTTACGACCCTGGCGGCACGGGGTAAATGGCGTCGTAAAAGGTGCCGGCGCCATTTACCCCGTACCGCCTCATTACGAGGTCCCCTTGCGGGACCCAGGAAGCAATGCCTGGTCAAACCAGGCGTGCTTACCGGGTCCCGCAAGGGGAAGTGGAAGCAAACAACGGGCCAACTCGTAAAGGCCCGTTGTTGGCTCCCTCTCCCATTCCCATTCCCATTCAGCCCTATGGGGGCTGAAATGGGAATGGGGAAGGACCGGGTCCGGGTCCTTGGAGGGAGGAGTTACTCGGAATGGCCCGGTAATTCCTAATTCTGAGGACCCGGACGCGATTTCGGCGGCAGCCATGCCACCAATAGCGGCATGGCTACCGCCGAGGTCGTAATGAAGCCCTCAGTATCTAAACCCCTATTAAGGCCTAAGCTCTTCAAGTCAATGTTGGACACGAATAAGGCGGCGGACGAATTGGCACCAGATAAGGAGCATTCTATTTGAAAACCACGCTGTCCTTCCCTGTAGCAAAGTGATAGCGAAAACGCTAATACCTATCTTCCAAATGACATTTGGAAGCCCTATAGGCAAATACATACATAAGAAGATAGGACTAACGAACATAAGCAGGACCTGGTGAGTCCATCAGTAAAATACAGCTTGGAGAAGTAGTCCTGCAGATGAGCTACATAAGGTGGAGAAACACTTGCATAGGATCAAAAAGAGGATATAACGATAAAAACGATACCTGTGTTGATACAACAGTAAATCAGACATTTAAAAAAAAAAATGAAACAAAGCTTATAATTTTTTATTACGTTAGCGCAAAAGCACCCAACAAATACAAAAATTTGGAAACCCAATAGGTAACCAATAAAATGGACCTGAGTGGAGGGCACGCAGCCATTCCTATTTCATAGTTAAAGTATTGTTTATAGCACATTGGGGTACCTGGACTTCAGTCTTGTTCCGTCTAGGGTTTGCTTGTGGACTTCGAACTTTGGTGGCTTACGCGGCCCTCCGACGTCACACCACTTCCTGCTCCAGTGATCGGTCACCAGCTCTTAGAGGACCTCTTGCGGATCTTTTCCAGCATCCATCGCTGCTCTTTCTCAAGTTCATGCTATGGTTTTCAGGTCTCGGGACCTCTTCCCACTCCAACGCCATGGGCTCTCTGGCATAGTCTTCTTCCTGGGTCCAGATCAACTGAAGCCAGAACGTCTCCTGCTCACCGCACTCTCTGGCCCATCTCTACCTGGAGGCTTCAGCAACGACTGCCTCCACGTCACCTCCTGCTGGTCTCCACAACTTCCACCCGTCTGCTGTGTCTGTCCCCTTTCTCATACATCCAAGGCTTTCTTCCCATTGGTGGGGAGTCGCATGAGCTGTTCTCACTGCTCTCATTGGTGTACTGCCCTTTTGCTCCTCCTCATTCCTCATGCAATCTCTGTTTCTGACCCCTAATCACATTTTCTAAGGCGGTTATAAAACCTCAGGCTGCCATCTTGGATTTCCCTGCCATTGCTCAATGGAGAGCTTTGGCCAGACGTTACTGGTCTCTGTTATCCTGTATTGTTCAGGATGACTGGCTGTGTTTCTACTTCCATCAAGGTGTGCACACAACAGAGAGTTTCCATTTTAGGTGCATCGTTGATGCTGAAAGTAGCCCTTCATGGCACCACACGTGAGTGAGCAGAAGGTGAGGAAGACGGCCAGGTATGGCCAGATACTTCCCCTAGGTGCCTGGTTAGGGGCCACTGGTCATTGGGGCTCCTTATGTCTCTTAAAGTTGCTGTACCTGCCAATGACCTTGAGGAGAAGCCCAGTACTGACTATTTTAATATGCCTGGTATTGCTGCCGGCACTGCGATTACCTGAACAATTCCAGCATTGAAGAAACCATGGAGGCCATTTAGTTGCATGCTGTTTGAGCATGTGAAGGCCAGAATTGTTTGTAAATGAAGCCTGGGCAAGGCTCAGAATAGCCTCGTGTATTTGCTTTGTAGTGAGACACTAGTTACTCCATTTATTTCCTATTGAAGTCTATTTAACAGAGGCGTAGCCAGGATTGTCTGACAAGTGGGGCCTGAAGCTAATGTAGTTGGGCCCACCGCAGTGACATTAACATCTGTAAAACCCCAGGCAGAGCTGCGGAGAGGGGATTTACAGATTTTGGGTGGGCCTTGCCTGCTCAGGCCCTACCCTGTCTGTGCCTCTGCTATTTCAGAGGCAGTTCTTCAGAGACTCGCTGCCTTGCCACATAAAGAACTCTGAGCTGAGTTGGTCTGACCTTCTGCTGGAGAACCTCTGCTGCAGTCCTTGAAATGTGCTGATGGATAGAACCCGGACTCTGGTGAGACGTAGATGCATTGAAAGTGATGCCATCTAGCTAGGGCCAGTGCACAGGCTTGCTCTGACCAAGACCGCTGATGTCGTTCTTCTGTGAACACCAAGGCATGCTGTCCACTGACTGGTCGGTAGCGCTCTTGGACCTGCACATTTGTCACAATATGAACCCACACCCATAATGAACACAAAAAAAGCAGAACATAAGAAACACAGTTATAGCCCCTGCATCCTGGTTCTCTGATCCACTACAATGTCAGTTAGAACTCCAGGAAGCCCCAAAGAGACTATCCAGGACCCCCTAAGCTCCAACATATGGACAAGGAACCTTCAGCATGATGACATCCCACCTGCAGGGGACATGCAATGATTCCCGTGTACCAGGCTGGTTCCCACCTCAGGGGATGCCTCTTTTACTGCTCCTCGCCTTGAAGTTTTAACCATCAAAATACACAGCGCCAGCTGCACCCTCCTTTGAGATAACAAAGCAGGTGCATTTGTAGAGCACACATTCGGCCCCAGAGGGGCATCTTGTCGCTATTGCCAGATAACAGATGTTTATTGTTACCCAGCTTAATGATACTCATTATATTGTCCTCTGAAGGATGGAGGGCTGAGTGGACCATCCGGGATTCGAACCTGTGACCAGTAGGGCAAACACAGACCCCTGTAGAGGATGCATTAGTCCACTGATCCACAGACAAGGCTGAGATAATTGGGTGTTGTCACTTGAAGGTGGTTCTAGCAAACACTCTGCAAAATAGGTCACTACCTTTAGATCCAAGAGTTGTCCTGCTTCTGGTTTTCCAGGGGAAAAGAGCTCAATTGAGCTTTAAGAGAAGGTGCTGAGAGAGAAAGCAGGGCCAGGGAAAGTTGTATGGGGCTGTCTGCATGCTCAGTGCCTAATGCACACACCACACTTCCTTAGATCATTATATGTTTAGGGCCTTGTAGATCTGCCCTGACCCCTATCCAATATGGCGGTCATTTCCCCATAATCCAGAACGCCATAATCCAGAACGAGGCCAGCACTGTTGGCAAAGGACTGTTGTAAATTGGATCATTACACATTACATTTAGACTAATTTTAATACACAACCTGCTGCCCCCAATTTCATCATCATCTAATCAGAATTGAAATGGCTCATTGGATTACATAATATAGTGCACTGAGTCAGTGGCAGGCGTTTCGGAAGATGTTGCAAGACACCGGTAGGCCTACGGTTGAGCCTTTCCCTGGCAGAAATTCCAAAATGTTGTGTTATCTCCCTCTCTCCATACAGGGTGCTGTCACCCTAAATTTGAGTGACTGATCTGAAATGTGAACGACCACTGGCTTGCCTTGATTAGGAAATGCAATGCTTGCCTATGGGCTGGTGGAATTGCGAACGAAAGAACAAATATACCATTCCCGGTGTCTGAACAGATCCAGGTGTTCAATTGTGCCCAATTGGACCAACATCAGTCACCGTCAGAGCTTAGCATTCGGGTGCGCCCACACTGAAAACCCAATGTAAATGAGCATAATTAGCATAGAGGGGGTGGAGGGAAAGCCTGAAATGGAGAGCACCAGTAGGAAGGGATGAAAAAGAAAGCTTTGACTTGCAAGGGAGGAGGGGCGATGAAGGCAAGCGAGGGACTGCACCACCACCGCCGGCCAGGCTCAATTAGCCCCAACTAATTAGGAAGCAAATTTGCAAGTCAAAATGAGTCTTTGCGAAATTATTTTTATTGGGGATTCAGGGACGAGCTCATAATAAATAAGACACAAAGGTGCAGGAGACAGTGCAATTACCGACTGCTGCGCTCCAGGCCCTTGGGCAATTTAACTGCTTATCTAATCATAAATTAAAGAATAATAGTCTGCAGAGCCTGGGCTCTTAATGGCAGAGCTGCAGTTTTTTAAAGAGGATCTCACTTTTCCATTAGAGCCTGTTGGAAGGCAAGTTGTCGTGTTGGAGCGCTGCATTTGGAACCGGGTACGCCAGCGGTTGTACAGGGGATTTTGGGTCCATATTTTGGGTCTAGCGTTATTGGCAGATGTTACTCGTTCTCTACTGGTAAAGCTGCGGTCTATTTTCGCAGAGGGGCGGGAAAGTCATGTGTGGGTACCACCACAGAAGGTGTCCCACAAGTGTGCACGCCGACGACTTAATTTTCAGTGTTTATCAGCTCAGTGTTTATGGTGGTAATGCCACAGCACTTGGTGGCACCTTGAAGGTGCCGTACTTAGCTCTGGGTGTCTCCTGTGCTGTCCTGGCACAGTTAAATAAAATCCACAGCCCACCTGCAGCACTCTGTACAATCCTTCAGCCGCAACTCATGCCTGTTTTTAGGGTTATCATCATATGAGCAACATCGTGGTTTCAATTTTCTGTCTTTTCTTCACCCCTCCTTTTGGCACCCCAACTTTCATCAAACTCTGCTCTTCTTCCTCTGTCCCTTTCTCTCTTCCTCACTTTTCTGTCTCCTCCTGTTTCTTCTGATCTCTTCCACATAGGATAAAAGCGCTCTGCACGTTGCGGTTCACCGTGGAACGCAAAGACGCTCCACGTGATGGTCTTTCCTCCTTCGGCTTGTATTTTGTGCCTTGGGTGTCACTGCTCGGACTACCACTAGTGCATTCAGAAGTGGCACAGGGCAGCGACTCCGTAAGAAAGCGACCTTGAGGGATGTACGGATATGCCCAGAAGTAAGACCACTAACCTGTGCCACTCCTGGTTCGGCCGGCCTAGATCTATCTAACAGAGACGAGGTTACCTTCCCGGTAGGTGAAGGTTCAGCGCAAAGAATTAATCAGAGATTCAGCTGCCACCTAACACCTATGGATGCGTTTCCCCAAAATCCAGTTTAGTGCTCTCCTACTTTGTCGAAGTCAAAGCCAGAGTCATTGATAATGACTATCAAGGAGAAGTCGAGGTAGCACTCTCCATGCATAGTAACAATAATTATAAAGTCCATATTGAGGATGTGATTGCCCAACTCATATTAATAGTAATCGTCTTGGCACAGACCGAGGAAAGAGGGTCCTTCAGATCTTCTCTGCAAGGATATGGGGCATTTGGATCCACAAGGACCACCCCAGCCCCTCCTACAGATGACCTTGACCCACCTTATGCATCCATGAGATGCTGTCACCCGGGTTCCTCGGTGTCCGCAGTCTATGGAATGCCTTCAGGCAAGTCATCCCTGAGGTAGCCAGGAAGGACCACCAAGGCCCTTATTTCATAAAAAAGTGTAGATTATTATACCAAGTCCAACCAAACCCAAAAGGGGTTTAAAGACATGCCACCAGCTTCTGGTACCCATTCATTTGCAAAAGAAAGTTTTGGAAACTGTGCGTACCCATCTTACAGCCAGCCTTAAGAGCAGCTCTAAAACCCTTGATCGTGTCTTGTTGAGGTTTTATTGGCTGGGGATCTATAATCACTTAAACAAATACATTGAGCAGTGTGAGTCTACCAAAAAAAACTCCCACTATCCCCTTCCCAAGCCCCCTGTGACATATCAACTTCCGGAGCACCAGAAGCCCAGGGATGAATATTGTTTCTAAATCATCGATCAGCCCCACACCTCTAGCACACTAGAAGGGATTTTACCAGATTGGAAACACAAGTCAATTATAAACCTCCTTGTCCAATTTTGGTAACGTGGATGGAACAGCAGGCTTATCTCCGGAAGGTTGTGGATCGTTGGTTAGTTGCAACACCACGAAAATACAATTATTACCCAATGATAAAAGGTGATGTCCAGTCAAGGTTGTATAAAAATATCTACTTCATTATTATTACAACAGACAGTTCTAGTACACTACACAATAATACCCGCCCTGTAAAGGAACACAGAGGACAAACAATTTCACGAAGGAAAGGGATGCACTTTGGATACTGACAGGAGGGTAGTCGGTGAAGCAATCAGTCTTAACTGTTCAAGGTTATTTGATTTCAGTACCAAGGGAGTAAGGGGTCGTAAATGTCACTGGGGGCCTTCGGGGTTGGACAAGGGGGACAGAACCACAATGTACCTGGTGCTTGAGATGATCTTGATGCTCGACAATTTTGAGTCAGTTCTAGAATGCTTCGCAGCTTCTGCGACAGAGTTCAAGATGGGAGACAGCTGCGGGTATCAGGCGGCAGGCAGTTCAGCAAGCAAGGCTGGACGGATGGCTGCAGACTGGCCTACCCGGCAGCTTGGGGTCAAGAATCGTTGTCTCTGTGCTGGTTGCTGGATCTGGAACGCTGGTCACGGTGTCTCAGACGGCTTTAGTGACTGCAGCATGACAACAGTCAGTGGTGCAGCCGGGCCCGGTTATAGGGCTCGACTGCCTTGAAAACAAATTCCTTAAAAGATGGACTCTGGTTGATACTTGTATGGCACTCCTCCTAGCTTCTTCACAGGGCTCGTGTCATCCTTTCAAGGTGGACGACCCAAAGCTGAGGAGATTTTTTGCAGGCAACGGCCTTGTCATTCATTCAGAGACTCTCTGGCACTTCAACCTAGGAAGCTTGCTGGCAGAATGGGCACACTGTGTGCTGGCTGGGTACCGGTTCTGGAGCTGCTGGACGGGTCCTCTGAGTCCGGTATCTCCCTCTGTTCCCTGGGAGATGTTTCGGGGAGGGATCTTGCTTCCCTCTTTGGAGGTCCATGCCTTCCTTCACTGGTGGAAGATATAAGGCAGACTGTACCTTCAGCCAGGGTCCAATGATGAGTTCTTCTTTCTGCATCTGGTGAAGCCTTCAGATGATCCTTGGCTCTCTTTTCAAGCCAATTGGACCACAGGGATCAGCCTACCTTAATGAACCAATCCTGGGTCCCCAGCAACAATCTCCTTTATGCGTGAGGCCATAAATAGAGTTCCTTGCAACAGAAAAGGTAAAGGGGTGAAAACATGTAATACTAAGTCCCACACATTTCTGTCTGTTGTGGATCAAAGGATCTCTCTGGTTAATGAAGCTCTCTCTGGTTCCTGATTAAAGTGTCACATCTCCCTTGAAGCTGTGGTGAGACCAGACTCTCTGGCTCTGGCAAAGCACATTCTCGTACCTTATGAATGGGGTCCCCCTGTGGGATGAACTACTGTAAACACGCAGTTCACTGTCAATTGATACTGAGGGCAGGAGCTAGTTTCAGGCTGACACAGTGTCTATGAAAGGTTGTTAGCAGCATGGCCCAACAAAAGGACATGGCAGATCCATGGCGCTTTTGTTAGTTAATCAGGCTGGCCATGGCAAGGGGGAGGTTTGATCCGCCCCCTTATGCACCGTGTACTCCTCCTGTCATATCCAACTAAATATGACAGGTTGGGCCAACGCCTGTGGGCTGTGTCCACCCAGAGTACATGGGTCTATAACTATGTCATGCGGTGAGCATAGGAAAATATGTGCGGATTAACATTTTCCAGAGATTGATCTATCATCATTCAGTTTAATTTAAAATTTAAAAAAAGCCCAGACAGTGCACACCCACTGTGCGGATGGTTGGATTCCTTACAAACGTGCTGGGGGCTAGGAGCATAATATGAACACTGACACCTCATGAGCATGAAATATATTTTCAAGCACTCTCAGTTTGAATTCTGGAATAGACAGAGAGAAGACCAAGAGCTTGCAAAGCGGAGGGTGGTGACCCATCCTGCTCTGAAGTGGTCCAGGGGTTGCAAGCCTTTTTTGTCCTGGTTCACACAAAGGTACGCCCCCTCCTAGATAAATAACCAGTAAATGGAGTGAAGGCAAAGAGTCATGTGGGTGTAAATGTGATCGAAGTGTGGTAGAAGATGTGGTTCACTTCATGTTTTTTTCATCCATTGCATAAGGTTACACGGCGGCGAACAATACTCACGATTTTGAAGGGAATGGATTTTAAGGGGGCCTTTTTAAGGATGTGCAAAGATCCAGTAGTTGGTTGTGTGCTAGAACTGTGTTTAGAGCAAGGGGAGGGTTTTTATCTTGATTATGGATTTCTTCTATCATTGACGATTGCGCCGAATTGTGCATGTATTTAATGAATGATCTTTTACGCGGTGCTTACGCCTTCCGAAATAAAGATGAATTGAATTGAAAACACTGTTGATCTTAACCCCTTAAGTGCCAAGGGCGAGTATGCTCATCCTTTTTGCATAGACTTGCATAACAGCCTGGCAGTTAATTAATGCATACGTCCTGCGTGGCAGGCAACCTCTAAATCTGTGAGCCACCTCTAAATCTGTGATATCACACTACATCAAATGATCACTATTATAAACACCTCTGCTGTATCTGCATTATGACCCACAGTATGCTGCAGTATAGTAAGCTATTTTATTTAATTGGTTTCTGATAACGCACCTAATACCATACCTGAGTTTGGTTTCTAAGCGCAGATCGGGATTCGAACCTCTGTTGCTCTGCGTGGTCATGCTTTCAAGACCAGCACGTTGCCCCTGTCCTACGTTCACCTAGATGCCTCTGTGCTAACCCCTGTTCACCTATATAATTATGCAGTGGTTTGGGGTGAATACTGTAGTGTATGGCTTGCAGACAGTAGTGTTTGTACAAATGCTTTTGGGATATACCACAGTTTGCTTCAGCATTCTCAGCTGAACTGCAGTAGGGTCTGGTAGCAACTGCGGTAGATGTATCGTGTCTCTAGTATACTGCAATACATTCTGCAGGACATGGTGGTGCACTGCAGAGTATTACAGAACTGTACATTTGTTTGAAGTAAACAGTGTAGTACATGATTTCCGTCACACTATAGTATTTGTAGTAATGTATAATAGTATATCTTACAGTTTTCTACAGTTTACACAGCTCCAGTGCAGTCATTTCTACTAGAAACTGTTGTGCATGAGTTGCATCTCCATACCCCAATGTATTCTGCAGTATATAGTGGTGTTCTGTAGAATATTAAATAACTCTACACGTTTGTTGTTGATGTGTAATGAATGGTTGCCATTTCGCAGTGTAGGGGTGTTGCTAGGTCTGGAAAGGATCTGGGGCTAGGCTAATGTCGGGACTGTCGGGACTCAGGGCTAGATAGCCTTTTGGCTGTAGCCCCTGAGCTTCAACCAAAAGACCAGCGGTTATAGCCCCCCTAGGTCCCTCCTAGCAATGCCTCTGCTGCAGTGTTTGCACAAATGTATAATATATATTATAGTTTTCTAGTGTAGTCATAGCTAATACCTTGGGTTCTACAGGTTACATGTCTTTATAACGACGCATTTTATAATGAATGCACATATAATGAAATTTTTATAACGAAAAAGCCTAACACATTTTTCTGTATTTCCCACCCCTAAATAACCACCCCATTTCCCCACAAGATTTAACCCTTTACCCTACCCCTGCATACATTTTCGCTATGTTTTTCCTTATACAAGTGTCGTTATAAGTAGCCTATCATTTGTGTATCTAGTTGTGTATCTAGTAGCCAGGAATATATCCATCCGTTTATGGTAGTGTACGGCAGGGTATCCAGTTAAAAAAAAGTCGAAAACATTTGGTCGAATGAAAAAATGTTGAAAAAAAAAATGTCAAAAAAAAATTTTGAATGTTTTTTTTTATTTGTATGTTTTATTGGTTTTTAGCTAGTAGAAATAAATTGTAAATAAAAGAAAAAAATGGGGGGTTGGGAGGGGACCCCCCCCATCATTTTTTTTTTTTTTAACAATCGCTGGGTTTTTTTCGACATTTTTTTGGGACATTTTTGCATTCGACATATTCACTATAAACCATACGGCAGAATAGTGAAGGCAAGCGTCCCCAGCCAGCACGATCCTCCCCTACCAATGAGAGACAATGAAGGACTCTCCCAAGTCGGGAATAAGGCCAAGACAGAGTGCGGGTGAGCTTAAATGGGAGTTTATCGATCAGAATATGGCATGCAAAGAACTCTGCAACCTCCTAGCAATGCCTCTGCTGCAGTGTTTGCACACATGTATAATATATATATATTAGTTTTCTAGTGTAGTCATAGCTAATATCTTGGGTTCTACAGGTTACATGTCTTTATAACGACGCATTTTATAATGAATGCACATATAATGAAATTTTCATAACGAAAAAGCCTAACACATTTTTCTGTATTTCCCACCCCTAAATAACCACCCCATTTCCCCACAAGATTTAACCCTTTACCCTACCCCTGCATACATTTTCGCTATGTTTTTCCTTATGCAAGTGTCGTTATAAGTAGCCTATCATTTGTGTATCTAGTTGTGTATCTAGTAGGCAGGAATATATCCATCTGTTTATGGTAGTGTACGGCAGGGTATCCAGTTAAAAAGTCGAAAACATTTGGTCGAATGAAAAAATGTTGAAAAAAAAAATGTCCCAAAAAAATTTTGAATGTGTTTTTTTTTATTTGTATGTTTTATTGGTTTTTAGCTAGTAGAAATAAATTGTAAATAAAAGAAAAAAACGGGGGGTTGGGAGGGGACCCCCCCCATACATTTTTTTTTTTTAACAATCGCTGGGTTTTTTTCGACATTTTTTTGAGACATTTTTGCATTCGACATATTCACTATAAACCATACGGCAGAATAGTGAAGGCAAGCGTCCCCAGCCAGCACGATCCTCCCCTACCAATGAGAGACAATAAAGGACTCTCCCAAGTCGGGAATAAGGCCAAGACAGAGTGCGGGTGAGCATAAATGGGAGTTTATCAATCAGAATATGGCATGCAAAGAACTCTGCAACCTCCGAGAGCGCTCTGTCTGACAATAGCAAAGACAGGCATATATATTTACAAAAAACGTCATAAGAACCTACATACTATAGGGGGCACAAGTTCAATGGGATTGGGTGGCGATGACTAACTATAGGTGCTGCTGCGATGCGGTTGGCCGTGGCTGGAGAACGTCACTGGTCAGCCTCGTGGGTTGGGCTGGGCCTGGCAGGTTGGCAGAGTTCATCCGGGCGGTGTTGTTGTGCCATCGCGGCCAGTGTCAGAGATGAATGTCTTTTCCTGACTTATTTGCCCTAGGCCATGCACACCGCAGTCATTCAGTCATTGCAATATTATCTTCTTTAGTAAATCTTCCAATAGGTTATTCTACAGGTTAATGCAACACAGGAGGAATGCACCTTGTGAGGGGTCTAATGGTCATTCGTCAGGGCATGGTTACCAGTGTCCTGTTGACCGGAGCCATAGGTTGAGGGGCTAAGCTTCAGGGCATGGGACGGACGGTACAAGCCTCCCTGTCTTGTTAGATGTGGTTATAAATGTGCCGCTGTGTGTTGCCACAGTGTTGGGTGTCCTGATTGCACAGGGCCATAAGTTTAAGATGATCTGGTGGGTTGTGGGGTTTACGAGGGGGCGCCTTTGGAAGTGTGGGTTCAGGCAGAGGTTTACTCCTGTGCTGTAAATAATGCAGGTGGTGGCCCGTGGCCTTGGGTGCTGCAGAGGGGGCTACACATCTTTGAAGCGGCTCCAGTCTAGTTGGGGGAGGTGGGGCAGCGCGGCGCGGGCCTCTGCTCTCATGTTTGGCAGTCTCCGCAGGGTGGGAGGGGAAATGGCCTTGCACATATTTACAAAGGGATCTTCCTCGCGTGTTGCCGGTTTTTTGGAGGCGAAAACATCACAATCATTAGAACACTTTATAATATTTGTTTGAATTACTTGAAAACATACATTTCATTTCGCTAGAGGCGTTTCAATTATATCCAGTCTGAGCACCTTATTCGTACACTATGTTTCAACAATTACAGTATTTAGCTATATGCATATACATTTGCAGTAAGTGAGGTAGTATTGAGGTTGGTGGAGTACATAGAAAATGACCCGCCACCGTATGTGACGGTGGTGGCATGTAAGGGGCTTAGACATACACGCATGACGAGTGCATTCTCGCACACCCTTCACATGTGCCCCCTGTATGGTTACATTCGTTTTCTTGTGTACTCTAGCAGCATTAGTTCAGTTATGGCGCGGGACCGCAGGGTGTACGGTTTTCAATGATACATATAGAGAATACTCCCCCGGAATGTTTTTATCATTTGCACACCCCTGCAGGGGTGTGGGTCCTTCATGGCTGGTGTCATGTACAATAATTACACAATTTTACAGGTTTCTTTAGTAAAAGTGGTTGTATGGAAATGATATACGTGCTAAAAGTGGTTTTTGACATTCATATTTGGGTACCTTTCTGCTTTCATCGGATGACCATTCTACAGATCTTCCCATCACCCAGGCCTCGCTGACCGGGTCACTCTGGGAGCAGTGATACACTGCGGATGGTGAAATGTTACAGTGTTAGTATCTTATGCTAGCTCATGTCCGTCCTGTTCGTGGGAACGTGCTCACAGCGGATCTGCCAGGGTGCTGCGGCGACAGGGATAATTGAAACTCTCCGAGGGTGGGGGCCGCGCTGCAGTGCGCTACGCTCACACCATCTTTATTAGACAAAATGGTTTCTGAGGCCTAGCTAAATTCAATACGTGTGGGCAATGTCTTCAGCAGGTGAGCCATCCACCACCTGTGCCCGGGTGGTAAGGAGGGGACGCCCGATGAGCCATGGCCCTCACCTGGGGTGGAGATGTAGGCCAGGGGGGGTCTTTTGGACCGCTCCTCCCCTACATTTCCCCCCTTTCGTTACTTAAGTAACGAATACTTTAACTCCTCCAGCCTTCTGCATTCTGCTTCGTCCATCACTGCCTCATCCCATGCAGGTGTGCCTTTTATGGGCATCCATGCTCTACACACCCCCCGTAAGCTTTCCCCTCTTCTGGCATATTCATCTGGGGTACAAGTCAGGTATATACATCCGCCATCCCCGCCAGATCTACCCACACCTCTTGGTACCATTCTAGTACACGGGGCTCTCTAATGGTGGTGTGCCATGCTTTATCTACGATATCTTTGTCGTGATAGATAGGCACCAGCTGATATCTTGGTGTGTTGTCTGTTCCTGTTTGTACCTGCACTTCCTGCATGTTATGCATTGTCCCACGGGTGTTGCCCATTGTCACCATCATCAATGCACCATTAGGTACTGCGTTAGCACAACATCGAAGACCCACCTGGCACAGGCAAAAAATAAAAAGGAGGAACACCACAGCTGGCATCAAAAATTTCACAGTTGTTCCAAGCCATGAGGGGACCCAGGAGAAAATGTTATCGAACCATGTACTGTCTTCTGCTCCACCTTCCATCTTCATCTTTTCTCCTAGGTTGTGTACTGCTTCGATCACATGGGACAGGGAGCCGTTTTCTGCATCTTCGGAAGGTACGAAAGTGCAGCAGGCACTTCCAATTTTTTGGCAAACCCCTCCATCCATCGCCGTCAACAGGTCCAAGACATACCTGTTTTGCATTGTCATCAGCCGTAAAGCCCTTAGTTCCACTTTTATTACTTTGAACCCTTCTTCAGTGTCATTGGCCAGCTGAATCAGTTCCCAACGTGTTATCTGGAGCCATTTTGCGTTTGCCCTTGCTTGGACACTTGAGATGAGTGAGGCGAAGAATGTTTCTGCTGAGCTGAATAATCGATATCTGTCTGGGATCTGAGCCAACAGTTCTGATGATGCCTTTGATATGTAATTTGATGCTCTTCTGTTACGGGTCAGCACCTCTCCCTTGTTTCCGGAAGACAGGACATACATTTGTGACTCCGCAGTCGGCTGGGCTGCACTCTGTTGTATGCGTTCCTGTGTACTTTTGCTTCCATCGATGTGGCTTTCTGGTATTACCATTAGGGCTGAGTGCAGAGTGGCCATTGAGCAGCTGCCACTCCATGACGGGGGAAGGTGCAGATATGCCTGATTGCCGCATACCCAGTACGTGTCCATTAGGGCCGCTGTCCCTTTTCTCAAATCTGGGATGGTGAGGGTCTTGTTGCAGCTCTTGTTTGTTCCCATGGTGGTTTTCCCCTCTCCTTTGAAACATAGTTCATAGTCTATTTCGCTCTGTAGTTTGAAGGGTTTTTCAATGGCGGTTACCCAAGTTAGTTTTGAAATGTGTTCCTTCCATACTGGTGTGCATGTTTCTTCTATCCACTGCAGTTTCTCTGGTGCCACACCTCTCAGTGCTTCAGCTTTACACATTACTTCTTCATCCTTCCACTTGTTGTCTGAAAAAAGTGTCCCTTGTATTACAAAAAATGGTTCCTCCAGACATACCACCCCTGCCGTTTTTGGGTAGCAAGTTTTCTCGTTCTGCAGCATTTTAAAAGTAACTTCATGTGCCTGGAAGGTGTTCTTAATCCTGCATAACGTGAGATGAAGGAGACATTGGGCATCTATAATTGGCAACTCTTTGGGTAGCAATACTTTGGGTGTACCTGAAGCATGAGGAATAAGGGAGCAGACATAACAGCTCTCATTTGTTGTTTGTTTTGCGGTGGCACTCATATCTGCATACCACTTATTTGTCTGGTGGGGGTGTCGTGGGTCTTCCATTTTATCTAATCCTAACCCATAGTACTCATCACACTTCCTCCTCCCGGTTTCCCTTTTCCGTCTGTTATTCTTGTTCCTCATGTACTTCCCAGCCTCCTGGGCGAGGGACAAAATAGACCCCCCTTTCTCATTCCCGCCCCCCTTGGCCCATTTATCATATAGGATTTCGTGTGCTGCTAGCATATTTTCATTTTCGTCCCTGAGTTTATCTTGCAGGTTGTTTTTTAAGATGGGGGCAGGTTGACTGGTGGGGGTATCATACAACCACGATATGGCAGACGGGTTTCGGTCATTTAAACTGCGAGCATTATACCTATACATCACTGGTGGAGACACTGTGTTGTTTTGCATTCCACCCTGTGGCTCTTTCTTTTCTGATATGACAGCATTGGATGGTGTGGTGTGATAACCCCATACAAGTTTAGTTCCGTCCCATACCAGAAAATCACCTTCCCTCATATTGACACTTGCAGTTACATTGGTCCCAGTTGTGCTGTTAATCCCGGTGCTGTTAATCCCTCCCCCCTCGTTCATCTCGATAGAGATGAACGCTACAAACCAATGTGTAGCCAGACCAAACATTAGCATAAAAAACATCGTAATGCACACAGATAATCCACACTCATACGAATATCTGCATCTCTCATTTAATAATTCTCTCATTCTACTAATTCTATCTGTTGCAGGCTGCCTGTTAGATGCCATGGTAGTTCCTGTTTGAGATATAAAAGTGCATTAAGTACATGCATGTAAACATTTTTGTTGGCACCATTAGTGCCAATATATATATTGACGGGTAATGGAAGCGGGTAGGGTTGTAGGGAAGGGTATTCACAGACAAGGGTGTCCACATGTCATAATTTGATCACTTTATTAATTACATATAAGTCCGAAAAAAAAACTTTTTTTTTTTTTTTTCTTTTTCTTTTCTTTCCCCATAATATATAAAAAGAGAATGCAGGAATACTTCATCAGTCACTTTCCCATTCACGTTCATTGCTGACGCACAAACACAAGTTAATATTCAAACATTCTGTTCAGTTGAATCGGTTGCTGTTGTCTGTGCCTCCTCATCTGCCTCCTCTTGCACATTACTATATGCTCTTCGTACATCTGTCAAGTGTACCCAGTACCTCAAGCCCTTCACTTTTACAGCTGTGGGCGTGCAGAACACTACCTCGTATGGGCCGTGGAACCGTGGTGCATTCCATCGACGCACGAAACTCCTGACATAAATTAATTCGCCCGGCATCAGCTGTAGCTGTTGCTCAGGCTCTGTGACAGACCCTGTTATGTTCCCCTCCTCTCTAGTGAAGGGTGGGGAGAGCTGCTTTGATATTGCGCGCGCTGCACTTGTTAATTTTTTCAAATAGTCTGTGAATTCTTCTCCCAATATCGCGGTGCTCCTGTGTGCATCTGAGTGTTCGCGCAGTGGAGAGTGTGCTGTGTGCATTCGTCTCCCAGTCACGATTTCGTGCGGGGACAAATGGTGATCTTTAGTAGGCTGATTTCTCAGTTCAAATAGCGCAAGGGGCAGACAGTAGATCCAATTCTTCTTCAATGAAAAGCATAGTTTTGATAACCTGCCCTTTAACAGTCCGTTCATCTTTTCCACTACGCCATTACTTTGAGGATGATAAATCGAACACAATTTATGTTTTATTCCCAATAATGTAGTGACTTCCTTGAAAAGTTCATTCACAAAGTGAGTGCCGTTGTCTGAGCGAATCACGTCACAAATTCCCCAGCGCGGGAACACTTCCCTCACTAGGAACTTGGCGGCGCTTTTGGCATCAGGTCGTGCACATGGTCCTGCTTCCACCCACCTTGAGAATGGGCACACAACCACGATCATGTACCGTGCGCCATTACACCTTTCCCCCATGTCCGCGTTATCAATATGCAGTTCTCTGAATGGGCCAATGGCTTTAGGAATTGTTCCCCGGAGCGTGCGTAATGTCATTCCTGAATTGTAGATCTGACATGTTGTGCATTCCATTGCTAATCGAGATACGTGCTCCTGGAGACAGGGCACGAACCATTCTTCCTGTATTTCTGCTGCAATGTGCTGTTTGGTATTATGTGCAGGGAAGTGTAGTTGTTGAAACACAATTTCTAGTAACTTGATTGGCATTACCACTTTCCCTGAGTTATTTTGCCGCCACAGTAAGTCTGTTCCCGACTTGCTGCACCCTCGTTTTGTCCACATCAATTTTTCGTCTGCACTAGCTCCTTCCTGCAATTCTAGTATTTGTGATATGGGCATCATGTTGTACCCTTCTGGGGGCTCTTCGTTTATCTTGTGCTGCAGCATGTACTCACCTGCTTCATATTTCTGAAAATAGGAAGCCTCCTTGGCGGCAGCGTCCACTGCCGCGTTCCCCAAAGACACAACGTCTGTGTTGGATGTATGTGCTTGGCACTTAACTATAGCTACTGCAGTAGGGTTTTGTAGGGCCTCAATTAACTCTTTCAACAATTCTGCATGCTGTACTGGTGTTCCGTCTGCCCGTCGAAATCCCCTCCGCCCCCATCTCGCTAGACCTCCATGTACTGTCGTCGTCATGTAAGATGAGTCTGTGTATATTGTCACTGCGCAACCCTTTGCTGCATGTAGTGCTTCTATGAGCGCAATCAGTTCTGCTGCTTGTGCGGAGTAATGTGATGGGAGGCGGTACTGCACTAATGTTTCATACTCACCGTCTTCTAATCTCACCACCGCCATACCAACATGCTTTTCTCCCGTGTCCACATCAATCGATGCAGACCCATCCACGAAGTACACTTCCCCCTCGCTCAGAGCATTCTCACACACCACTGTGTCCTCCCCTCTTTCTCCTGTGTAGGTTGCGCAATCGTGGTCCTGCATGTCCTCTAGTGTGCATGCTTCTGTAATGAATGTCGCGGGGTTTACTGTTTTACATCTCACCACATGGATGTTGGTGCTAGACAATATGATTTCATAAGCTGTTGCCCGCTGTGTTGTCAGTGTGCTTTTTGACCTCTCAAGGATTGCAAATAATGAATGTTCCACAAACAATGTTACAGGGCAACCCATTACTATTGTGGCACTTTTCTCAATCGCGAACGCGGCTGCAGCGAGTGATTGCTCGCACGCGAAATGGCCTTGCATTACGGCATCCAAAGCACCACTATAGTAAGCCAAAGGCTTGTGTCCTAGGGACGTCTTTTGTGTCAGAACAGCTGTCATGAGTGTTCCCTTGCAGTGTGAGAATAGGTAAAATTCGCGTCCATAATCAGGGTTGGCTAGCACTGGAGCGCTTGAAATTAACCTTTTTAATGATTTGAATGACGTGCTCATTTCTTCTGACCATTCGATCTTTTTATTTTCCTGTTGTGCTTCTTTGAGTGCTTGTAGTAGGGGTCTCGTGTATGCTGCATAATCTAATATCCATGCTCGGCAATAGTTGCACATTCCCAAGAATTTCTGCATCTCTTTCACTGTTGTGGGTTCTGCTACTGATCTTATCGCTTCTACCGTGTCGGGAATTATTCTTTTTCCATCCTTTGATATCAGCTGTCCCAAGTATAAGACCTCTGTCAGGCAGTACTGTAGTTTCTCCTTGTCTACCTTGTACCCCTTATTGGCCAATAGAGTCAGGAGCGTTGGTGAATCCTTTCTACATGTCTCTTCGTCTTGTGCACACACTAGTAAATCGTCTATGTACTGAATGATTGTACTCACAACTGATAGGTTTCCCAAGTCTTCATGCAATATGCGGTTGAATATGCTCGGGCTCTCACAGTATCCCTGTGGTAGTCTGCAGTGTTCATACCTTTTACCCCCCAGTGTGAATGCTGTAAGGTATCTACTCTCTTCAGCCAGTGGTATTGAGAAAAATGCGTTTTTCAAGTCTACTACTGTGAAATGTGATGCCAGTTTCGGGATGCTGCATAATATTGATGCAGGGTTCGGGACCCGAGGGAACTCTTTCTGAATTACATCATTTAGGGGGCGTAAGTCCTGTATCATCCTCCAAGACCCTCCTTTTGCTTTTTTGATTGGATAAATACATGTGTTACATGGGGAGGTTGAAGGCACTATTATCCCTTGTGCTAGTAGTGCATTTATGGTCTCTTTTATCCCTTCTTCAGCCTCACGGGACAATGGATACTGTTTCACTCGGGGTAAAATTGCTCCTTGCTTTAGCTTTATTACCACAGGTTGTACTCCATGCAACAGCCCTACATCATGGGGGCCTGTTGTCCACAAATTATTTGGTACAAGCCTCATGTCGTCATCAAAAAATGACGGCGGTGCTCCTACCGCTGCCATCAATTGGACGGGGGTTTCCCTGGCTTGAATCAAAATGTCACAGGGCATCGCTATTTCCATTACTATCTCACCATCCCCTTCTGTGTCTGAAAAGAGATCCTCATCTGTTAACTCTCGTAGGGCGATGTTGGCATTTGTACACAGCACTGTACGCCACTCACATCCTTCCCTATCCACTCCAATCACAGCGATCCTTTTCGCTGATACCTGTACAGCGTGCAAGTCTAATGATACCACTGATCCTGGTGCTGTGTCGGGGCACACTATGGGGCGGAAGAGGAACTCCGCTGGAATCCTCCAGTCCATTCTTCTTAGCTCTGGAATTATGAGGGCCAAAGTCTTTAGCCCTTCAATAAACATTTCCTCATTTTCCGGCAACCCTCATACTTCTTGTGTGGTTGTGTAGGCTTGCACTACCAACATTGCACGCAAGGGGCATATCCCGGGTGTAGAACACACTATTCCTCTCTCGGTAAATGATATGGTCATGTTAAGTTTACTCAGGAGATCCTTCCCTAATAAATCTATTGGTGAATGTTCGTAATACAGTAAGGGTGTCTTTACAGTTTTACCCCCCACTGTTACATCCAATGCTTCTGTGTAAGGAACTTCAATTACAGCCCCAGAGAACCCCTGCGTCTCTAACTTCCTGTTAGATAACGGGAACCGGCCCTCCCGGATACATGATTTATCCGCTCCCGAATCAACCATGAATATGAACTGCTTGTCTCCTATCTGCGCCCCTACCAATGGTTCCTCTGCTGCACTGTAGGTTGTAGATAGAACTGGACACGCAAGTGTTCTCTGTGGGCTGTCCTATGCGGGGTGTCTCATCGCCCCCCCTTCATTAAAGACATTTCCTGAAACCACTGACATGCCGTTGTAGGGTGCTGGTGTGGGGGCCCCGTTTGCTGTGGTCGCGAAAGGGTTGCCTGGCATGTACTGCATATTGTCATTGTTTTGTGGGTGGTTATGTGTTCTATACTGGTGCCCCTGTTGCTGCTCATTATTACCTTGGCCTGGGTTTCTCGGTTGTTGTTGTCCCATCGGAAGACCATATGGGCTCCCCGGGTGGGGATGGCCATACTGTTCTACCTCTTGGAACCCGTTGTTGGGTCTGGCTCTGCACTCCCTAGAGTAATGCCCCCATCTTCTGCAGTTCCAGCAACTCCCTTGTGCACCTCTAGGGCCCTGCCATCCATTTCCTCCCATTCCTCCGTATCCCGGTCCACCTCCTCTTCGGCCCCTGTACCCACCTCGTCCCCCTCGAGGGGTCCACTCTTGCCACTGCGGACCTCCGCCTTGCTCCTGCTCATTCCACTGCCGCTGTCCTGCTCCAACCCAATTAGTTGCCACCCTTCCTTGTATTGCTATCGGCCCCTCCTCCTCCTCATCTCCCTCCCTGCTGTGGGGGAGTGCGGCTACAGCCGCTGCGACCTTCACCAACTTTGTCTGCACTAGTTTTGCTTTGTCTGCCAATCTCTTCTGTGCCACCTCCTTCTCCCTTTCCTTTATTCTCTTACAATGGTGTACTATTATGCTCTGGATCTCAGGCCACCCCTTTGCTTCAATACCTGCTATCTTGTCGAGCGCCTTTTGCACTTCTTTGGGGAGCCCTCTTTTTATAATGAAATAAAATAAAGATGTCGATTGATACCAGGGCGTGCCCGTTTCTGCTCTCCACATCTCTTGGACCCGGAAAATGTAATCCATAGCCTCCTCCCCATCATTCATTGTACACTGCATTACTGACTGTAAGTCTGGCGTATCTGGAAACGTTTCTCGCAAGGCATCCCACACCCTTGCACGCACTGTGTTAAAGGAGGCCCCGTCATGGCGGTCACAGTCTAATGTTACTTCCGGGAAACCGGCCTTGACCCACACTCTATCAGCCTGATCCCCCACTGCTGATACAAGCAAGCTCTTCACATCTCCTATTGCTAGGGGTACCCCAGCAGAGTGCTTCTCAAAGGCGTATATCCACTTACTTGCCCCTCCTGATAACGGGGGCAATAGCTTTAATAAATTGGCTTTATCCATCTGGGCCCATGGGATATAATTCGGCCTCCCTCCTCCCCTATATATCAATGGGAGCTGTAGCCTTCCTTTTGTCGTTGCATCTGGACCCGTTTTGGCTGCTGAGGTTCCCAGTGATGCCATTTTCCCCACCCTATTCCTTAATCGCCCCGTCCACTCATCATCCAATGTTCTCATGGAACATGTACCATCCCCCCCTTCGCTTCCCCCTCCCATTGCCATGCTCAACCTGTCGCTTTCTTCTAACTCGTCCCTTATATCACATAGTAATTCCTCTCTGTCCCCCATAGGCCTCTCTTCATTATCAATATCTCCCTCTCGTGTCCCTACTTCGATTATTCGTGTCGGTTCTTCTTCAATTCTGAACAGTATCTCGCCTTTTTTCCACCCGTCTTCAAGTTTTCTATTCTCACCTGGCGCTCTAGACGTGCGCCCTGATCTGGCCGTATTAAGTGCTGTTTGTTCACACATGTCTTTTATCCTCGAGAGCTCATCTTTTGCTATTGAGAGTCTTGATTGTAAATCATCTGTGAGCTTCTCTATGTCCACCCTTTGTGTACTTGCCTGGGCTCGCTCCCTTGTACTTTCATATGGCGGGGGTGCCGTGGGCCGGCGGGGTTTAGTAGTTGTCGGGGGAGGCACGTAAGTGGGGTCACTGTACCCTTCTCCGGGCACAGGCTTGTTTAATATCGGGTACAAACTTATTACCTCTATTGGTGGCGCTACACTTGACAATTCTTTAACATCTTTCTGTATCATCAGTGGATTGTCGGTGGTGGACGGGAGGTCAGGATTTAATGCTGGTGCTTTAGGCGGTGGTATCTCTTCAAATAACCTCCAGAGATCTAATACTTCTCTCCTATTTTGCAACTGCTTCCCCTTGTACTTCAAACAAATGCATGTGGCCACCATATCCAGAACACTTTTATCAAATGACCCTCCCTCGGGCCATATCTGGGGTAACCCCTCTCCCTTCAACTCGGTTATCCATTGGTCATGATATTTCTTAATTCGCTCCGCGTAGCCTGGTAGGTTTTTACAAATATGTGATAAGGGTGTTTCGGCCCCCATCTTGTGTATTTTCCTAGTACTTGTTTCTCTCTGTGTGTCCACAATTACAATGTAAACCTCTTACCAATATGGGTTTCGTCTTTTACTTCACATTCAATAATGGGCTCCTTTGTGCTCTGCCCCCTACCTGCGCAATACAAAACTGGCTGTACACACTCTCTATTCTATTCTCTTTGGGGGGGCACATGTAAGAGCAAACCATCAGTTATTTCGACAACATTAACCCGGAAATCAAATAGGTACACACTGACTCCACCTTGTCGCTTTTCTCTTCAAAAAGTTCTATCCGGTCTCACTTACCATGACCATTCGATTTCTATACATTTATAGCCATTTTACACACTTACAACATCAAATTGTCGTCTGACACATACGAGGGGCACACACCTCCCGGTAACATTCTATTCACAATTCAAGCTGCCCTCCCTTTCCTCCCTAGCCGGCTGTCCCTGTCCTTCTTATTCGGATATATGGATGCGCATATATATATATATATATATATTGGTCTGCTCTTCCCTCTTATAGTAGGACTCTCTTTCTCTTACTTTCTCCCTAAGTTTTGTACTAATCTCACTTTTATTTTCCCCCCTAACCCTAAAGAAAAGAAAAGAAAGAAGTAATAGCGGTCACTAATATATTCTCAGTGCCCCCTTTTGCTGGACACTTTTCTCTTATTTTCCACTTCTTCATATATTCCCAGTACTAGTCAAGATAGCACTATGCGGCGCCGCCTTCCACCCCCTTTCGGAGCTAGGTTCCCGTCACTTTTATCTCTTATTCACCTCTTAATCCTAATGGCCATATGCAAAGAAAAAGCAAGGACATTTTAGGATGATCCTTAGTAGATCTGCGTACCCCCTCTCCGTTCCCTGTCCTACACTTCTTCCCCCACTCCCTTTACAATCGCTCGCACTCAATACTCACGTGCCCGTCTTGAACCGATAGTCTCCGAAACTGGGTCCGTCCAGGCAGTGTTGCCGTCAGCTCAACAGTCAGCCCCGGCTCCGGCGAGCGGTACTCAAAGGGGATTTTTCAACTGGGATCCCGTACCCTCTCTCTTTTGAGTGCACACTTCTTAGTGTACCAGTCGCCGTTGGCGGCCAGCTTCCCGGAGCCGGCTCACCATGCGTATCCCTTTTCGACCGGAGATTCTCGTGCCAAAAGGGGACGGTAATGTTAGATCGGGAAAAAATAATAGTGATAATCACGCTTTCGGGGTCACCACTGAAGGCAAGCGTCCCCAGCCAGCACGATCCTCCCCTACCAATGAGAGACAATGAAGGACTCTCCCAAGTCGGGAATAAGGCCAAGACAGAGTGTGGGTGAGCTTAAATGGGAGTTTATCAATCAGAATATGGCATGCAAAGAACTCTGCAACCTCCGAGAGCGCTCTGTCTGACAATAGCAAAGACAGGCATATATATTTACAAAAAACGTCATAAGAACCTACATACTATAGGGGGCACAAGTTCAATGGGATTGGGTGGCGATGACTAACTATAGGTGCTGCTGCGATGCGGTTGGCCGTGGCTGGAGAACGTCACTGGTCAGCCTCGTGGTTTGGGCTGGGCCTGGCAGGTTGGCAGAGTTCATCCGGGCGGTGTTGTTGTGCCATCGCGGCCAGTGTCAGAGATGAATGTCTTTTCCTGACTTATTTGCCCTAGGCCATGCACACCGCAGTCATTCAGTCATTGCAATATTATCTTCTTTAGTAAATCTTCCAATAGGTTATTCTACAGGTTAATGCAACACAGGAGGAATGCACCTTGTGAGGGGTCTAATGGTAATTCGTCAGGGCATGGTTACCAGTGTCCTGTTGACCGGAGCCATAGGTTGAGGGGCTAAGCTTCAGGGCATGGGACGGACGGTACAAGCCTCCCTGTCTTGTTAGATGTGGTTATAAATGTGCCGCTGTGTGTTGCCACAGTGTTGGGTGTCCTGATTGCACAGGGCCATAAGTTTAAGATGATCTGGTGGGTTGTGGGGTTTACGAGGGGGCGCCTTTGGAAGTGTGGGTTCAGGCAGAGGTTTACTGCTGTGCTGTAAATAATGCAGGTGGCGGCCCGTGGCCTTGGGTACTGCAGAGGGGGCTACACATCTTTGAAGCGGCTCCAGTCTAGTTGGGGGAGGTGGGGCAGCGCGGCGCGGGCCTCTGCTCTCATGTTTGGCAGTCTCCGCAGGGTGGGA
Source organism: Ambystoma mexicanum (assembly GCF_040938575.1). Lineage (NCBI taxonomy): Eukaryota > Metazoa > Chordata > Amphibia > Caudata > Ambystomatidae > Ambystoma > Ambystoma mexicanum. The sequence goes on from NC_090932.1 coordinate 1,609,299,032, forward strand.
GGAGAAATGGCCTTGCACATATTTACAAAGGTATCTTCCTCGCGTGTTGCCGGTTTTTTGGAGGCGAAAACATCACAATCATTAGAACACTTTATAATATTTGTTTGAATTACTTGAAAACATACATTTCATTTCGCTAGAGGCGTTTCAATTATATCCAGTCTGAGCACCTTATTCGTACACTATGTTTCAACAATTACAGTATTTAGCTATATGCATATACATTTGCAGTAAGTGAGGTAGTATTGAGGTTGGTGGAGTACATAGAAAATGACCCGCCACCGTATGTGACGGTGGTGGCATGTAAGGGGCTTAGACATACACGCATGACGAGTGCATTCTCGCACACCCTTCACATGTGCCCCCTGTATGGTTACATTCGTTTTCTTGTGTACTCTAGCAGCATTAGTTCAGTTATGGCGCGGGACCACGGGGTGTACGGTTTTCAATGATACATATAGAGAATACTCCCCCGGAATGTTTTTATCACTTGCACACCCCTGCAGGGGTGTGGGTCCTTCATGGCTGGTGTCATGTACAATAATTATACAATTTTACAGGTTTCTTTAGTAAAGGTGGTTGTATGGAAAGGATATACGTGCTAAAAGTGGTTTTTGACATTCATATTTGGGTACCTTTCTGCTTTCATCGGATGACCATTCTACAGATCTTCCCATCACCCAGGCCTCGCTGACCGGGTCACTCTGGGAGCAGTGATACACTGCGGATGGTGAAATGTTACAGTGTTAGTATCTTATGCTAGCTCATGTCCGTCCTGTTCGTGGGAACGTGCTCACAGCGGATCTGCCAGGGTGCTGCGGCGACAGGGATAATTGAAACTCTCCGAGGGTGGGGGCCGCGCTGCAGTGCCCTACGCTCACACCATCTTTATTAGACAAAATGGTTTCTGAGGCCTAGCTAAATTCAATACGTGTGGGCAATGTCTTCAGCAGGTGAGCCATCCACCACCTGGGCCCAGGTGGTAAGGAGGGGACGCCCGATGAGCCATGGCCCTCACCTGGGGTGGAGATGTAGGCCAGGGGGGGTCTTTTGGACCGCTCCTCCCCTACAATAGCATAGGGTTGTACAATATTGTGTAGCAAATACTATAGCCAATGGCTTCCAGAGTGCGGTATTTACACAGTGTGTGATACAGTGTATTCAGTGCCCGCATCAAACTGCATCCGGAGTCATGGCACATGTGCAAGACTGGAACCTCGAAATGGGACATGAGTACTCGAACTCTGACAAGCCGACCCAGCCCTTCATCCTTCGAAGATCGACAACCGAACACCAGAAGTGGGTAATAAAAATGATACTGATTATTACAGCGCCTAGAGGAGGATCTGCATGAAGCGCAATATAAATCATCGGATTTCTAATTACTTAAACGTTTTTTGTAATAATGACTCTTCTTGCACCATTCTTGCAAATAAATATGACCTTTTTTGGTGGAAAAATTGGACACCAACTCTCCTAAACCCGATGGGCCTAGAGAGGATAAGGAAGTCTGGGTTCTCGTTTGCTCCAGTCCTTGGTAAGGGCTAAAATCCAAGTAGGCCATTAGGAAATTTGGGTTCCACAAGGATGATTTATTAGGAGGCCTCTGGAAAACACAGCGCAAAAAGCACCTCTTTTTCCAACCTTCTTTTTCTGCATTTGGACGTCCATGCAGCTTCAGCAAATTTGAAAGGAGGGACCGGATGTGGTCAGATGTTACTTGCCAAATAAGGTGACTGTTTAGTGGACTAGGTCAAAAACTACAAAGAAAACTTGTTCCCATTTCGCCATGTTAAGTGTCTTGTAAATTGATCCATAATGTTGCTATCTCCATAACCGTAAGAGGGATGATTAAAATTGGAAACCCACTCTCTATTTTTTTTAAAATTATTATTTAAAGGGAATTTTAGTTTACAAGAAATCTTATACATGAGACTTCAAAACATAAACAAAATGTAACCCATAAAATACACTAATGCAAAATCTGCGTTTATATGCTATTACCATTCATACTGCTTCCAATTTAAGAAATATTATAATGTATTTCAAGTCATATCATAAAATCAATTTTACATTTTTTTTTACCACGATCTAAATGTTTTTGTCAATAATGTATCTACTAACTTCCAGAAGGCAACACGTGCTAAATTAAGACTCCATTTTAAACCACTCATACACCCTTCCCAAAAAACATCCTTTTCTAAGGCCTGTGATCTATAAGAGAATCTCCCAAAAATGTTTTGCCTTCGCTCAATTAGATATGGCGAAGAGGTATACAAATGTTTTAGAGTTTCAATATCAACCGGGGGGGCTTACACAATTGACATTATCGATGACTCCTTAATATTCGTTTACAAACCTCCATAATCTCAAGGGTTTCTAACTGGTTTAACCCGAATTTGATGAGTATGCGTCACGCCTCACTATCTGGGATTATGTTTACATATGGGTGAATGGGGACAAATGTAGGGAGGTGCATATAATACTCTCCCGCATGAGAACATTTTGGTATAGCTAAAGTATTAAGCCTCCTGTAACTATGGCTTTTTTTCATTATTTTTAACTGGACCCTCAAAGGATCTTGGTAATTCCATGGAAATTTGATTTTCTTGACAAGCTTTCCAATTGCCATAGGATATTTTGCTAATTGGCAATTAAGCCCCTCATTTAAATTTAAGTACATTTTCCACAGTATATTGCAGTATTTTCTATTAAAGTGCAGGTTTGTGTAGTTCAAAGTAGAAATGTGCATGAATCCAACTTCTGCTTGCCCCTTTATTTTGGGATCCATCGAGGGGTTAAAAAGGTTGGAAACTCTACTTCAAACTTCCCTCTGACCCTCTCCCTACTTCCTCTACTAATCCTGATTGCCTAACTGCTATCCAGTTTCAGTGTGCCTCCAATGATCTCTGCCTCAATGCTAGCTGTTAGGCAAAGATTGTATGCAGCACCCTTTGGGTGCACTACAACAACCCTGACCTACAGGTAATAGGAACCCATCCTTTGGTATAAGCTTGTACTACACAGGTTGGTAGTGTGTGGAGCAGCCAGCCCTATCTCAAGAGGGATCAATGTGAGCTGTAGCGGAGTTACACAGAGATTCACAGTGACAAGTATTCAAATAAACACTTACACACAAGGTTTCTTGAATAAACAATTCTTAATGTATTTATCAGTTAGTTAGAGTAGGCCTTCTTCAGAAGGGAGCAATACAAAAGCAACACACAAATACACTTCAAAACTGTATACTCTTCGTTTCTAAATCAGTAGAGACTCTTTTGGGATTGCCCACAGACACAACCTACACCCTCAGGTGACTTCAATAGCTAGGGTCCTGGGGACATTTATATCTTACTGTTGCATTTAGAATACTGTTGGAGATTGGTTAAAAGGGAAAAGGTTATTAGAACAAACAAGAGACCACAAATATTCTTAAGCAAGCAAATACTTTTGGATCCCCTCAGCAGAGTCATTCAGTATAACAGGCTAAGCCAAAGTCAATGGGCTATAGTCTTATATGGGATGACACACTTCTGGTAGGTAAGTAGAAAAGTCTTTGCACAATGTTTTAGAAGTCTTTGAAGAAACGAAGAATCAAATGTAGGGCCACAAGCCGTTAGACTTGTGAATGGTAGAAGATGCTAGCAACTCTCCAGCAAGAGGTAAGTTCTCTCAGACTTTACAGTACCTTTGTATTGAAGAAAAAGTGCAGCCGATGACTTCTGTTCCTGTGCAGCTCTCCAGATCTCACTGTTCCTGGGCCTCAGTTGTGGGGACAAGAAAGAGGACTTCTGGGGACTCCTGCACTCCAATGGGACAGTCACCGCTTGCAACCGGCAATCTTTCCAACAAGTGGCACTTTGGTGTTTCAGCTCCTCAGGATTACCGAAAATAGCAACACTGTGGTTTCTGGTTGTCGAGATGGACTTTCCTTGCTTCTGGGGTTCCGCACTCTGTTGAGGGGGCTCAGGCTTGGTCAGTCCTGCTTCCTGGGAGTCCAGAGGATCTTCCTGGAGCTCTTTTCCAACTTAAAAGCAACACACACAATCTGGTTTTCCTCTCCCTGGCATTTCGGTTTCCAGCAGCAACTCAGTGGACATGCAACCAGCTCCGAGAGAATGTCTAGGTGGCTTACTTTGGAGTTGATTGGTCCCACCAACTCAAGGGGAGAAGTCGTCCTTGCAGGGGCTTCGCTGTTGATACGAATTTGGAATTTCAGCAGTGCAGCAGGGCTTCACTGGGCAAACCAACGGTCCGGGAGTTGCAGCCGACGTCCTCTTCAAGCTCTTCTTCGGTTCCTTCGTCCAGTGGTCGACTCTGCCTTCCAAGCCAAAAGCCTTGCCTTTTATTCAGTACTCTCCCACTCATTCCAGCCTAGCTGTCAGTCACCCAGCACGGTGCTCTCCTTGCCGAACAGTCAGCCGGTCAATCATCTCAGAGTGCATTTGGGTCTCCTAGGAGACAAAGCAAAGGGAGTTTCGGGCACCTCCCTCACTTCCTGCCCACTCCAGACACCCTGGAGCCAGAGGCGGGCTTCACTCGTGAATCCTGCCAAGGGCAAAGCGAACAATGGTACCAAACCTGGTTTGGCATGCAGCGTAAATCTCAAGCAGAACCTTTCCACAAAGAAATGGCGAAACAAAGAAGACTCAGGCCATTTTGACAAAAATGGCACCCTTGGGTGTTTTACTGTAGTTGCGAACACAGCCGGTGGTAAATGCACACCACGGTAGTTAAAATGAAACCCTGCCACCAGCCATTCAGTGAGAAAAGGGTAACATAAAAATGTTACATGAAAAGCTAGACAAAAGGGATACTAGGTAACCCCTCCAGCACCCTATTGTAAGATAGTTTGTGCTGGGTCTAGAAAGTTACAAATGTAAGTAAAGTCAATTTCACTTCACTGCTCTGGGAAACAGTAGTTTATCCAAGAGAAGGTATTCAAACCTTTGGGAAATCTGAAAGACGTCCCTGTGCCACTGCACTGAAGGTGCTGTGTGACACAATGCATAAGATGATGCCTATGGAGTTTGTCAGACTCCATAACCAAAAGAAACATATAGTTAAAAAAATCACAGTAAAATACAGGAGAGAGTGGGAAAAAGGGTCTCACTCTCTCCAAGTTAAAAAAAACCAAGTCCTCAAAATCCAGCAAAGTTGCTGGGGGTCGCTAAGTTGGAGGGAATTAGCACATTTCTGAGAATTCTCCCTAACAGCAGCAAGAATTAAATCCTTCCTATTGGGACTCCTACTCCTTCTTTCCTCCCATTAATCTGACCACCCTCTATGGGCTCTCCCCCGTCTCCTTCATCCTTCTTCGACTCCTCTCTCTCTTTCCTTCCTCACATCCGGGACCTTGCCAAAAAGGCCAATTTCAAACTCCACCTCCTCAGAGGTATCCTCCCTTTCCTCACTTTTCCCCAGAAGATCAATGTCTCTAGAGCTCTGGTACTCTCTAGGCTGGACTGCTACAGCAGCCTATTCCTTAATCTAACCTCTTCCTCTCCACCCCTTCCAGCTAATCCAGAATAGGGCTACATGATTTATCCTTGGCCTCAAGCCCAGGGACTGTATCTCTCCAGCCCGAAAATCACTCCACTGTCTCCCCATTGCTGCAAGGATCAAATTCAAATCCCTCTGCATCATTCATAAGGCTGTCTGGGGCAGAGTACCACACTATCTACAACTTGCTCTCACTAAATACTCTCCCTTCAGATCTCTACAATCTTCCGGCTCCAACTCGCTGTGTGTCTTGAGCCGGATCCCCTCAAATTCTGCAAGTTCCTCAAGGCGTTCTTCTTCTCCTCCTCCTTCCTCCTCTCCCTCCCGTGCTAAACCCCACAGTCGCTGAGATTGGTGGCCTGGGCCCTTATGTGTCCTTCTGAGTCCTGGCCTTCCATCCAATATGCGTCAGCCCCCGCCCTTGACTTTGGGCACCCACTGGCCTATGCTGTGCCACAGACCTGCACTTATCAAATTGGCAGGTGACCACTGTTTACCAAGTGGTCACTGCTTGCCACTTACCTGTTGCCCTTGCAACTGACTCTCTGGCACTTACCCCCCTCCCTTGTCCCTTCTCTCCCTCTGCACTTGCACTTACCGTCGTCTCTGTCATTGTTCCTCATTGTTATTTTATTTTCCTTTTGTTCCCTTGTTTGCCCCTCCCCCACCCCTACTCCTACCCCTTGGGCGCTTTAAGCGCCTTATAATTGACCAATAAAACATAGACATAAAGCATTTGAGTTGAGTGTGTGGAACGCCATGAAGATTATTTTTTACAGCTTATTCAAGTTTTTTTTTTCTCCCTATGTTTGAGGATGCATGGCATTAAACCCCCTTTTATTAGCAAACATACCAACATGTTAACAGCGTTACAATATCATGGGCTATATACACCTGATTCATGATCCAGGGTCCCCATGCCACCCACGGGGCCCGCCTACCTTTCCATAGGAGCACCGACACTCCGCCTTAAAGGTTATTTTGCCGAACTAATCTCTCATCCCAACCTTTCATCATTACAAGAGCGGTAATTGTCTCAGAATTGGCAGCTTTACTACCTTTTATTTTACATTTTTAAAGCGGGCATCGAGGCGCTATTACAGGAATTTTTTTTTATAGTTGCCTAATTGTTTTTATTTTTGTTTCTTAGTTGCGTATTAAATACCCAGAGGTTTCTAAGCGCGGACCCGGGATGGAACCTGTGTCGCTTCGTGTCGTCTTGCTTCCAAGGCGAACATGTTGCCGCTGAGCTATCCTTCCGGGACCAAAGCTGGGTATTGTCCCGCATATTCAATGAAAGGCAGCCAGGTCGAGACCTCTTTTGCATAGCTCCCTTCTTCACTTACTGCAGTAATCCTTTCTTCAACCACCCCCCTTGAGTGTCACATTTCTCACAATATGGTATCAACACGGATTGGTCCTTTTGCTCAGTGATGTCGTCTTTGGCTCATCAGGCCACGTTTACCATGACATGGCCGTGAGGTTGTGGTGCTGCTCCAAGGTTTTGAATGGACTCTGTTAAAACATATGTGCATACATGCGTGCAATATTCTTCAGTGCTACAGCAGTTACTGTAGCACTGTGGTACATTGGACCATATTCTGAGTATATTTACTGCAGTAGATGTGTTAACATTTGAAGTGGAACTCGCAGTACATGTACTGTAGTGTATATAGTAGTGGTATACATACACATCAGTCGCTCTAGCATTTTCACTATGGTGTTGTGATTTTACTATCATAACTGCAGCATGCTACGTCCAAAATACTGCAGTACTTTATTCACATCCACACCCAAGAGCGGGTATCCTACCTCATTTTCAGAAAACTGCTAAACACGCGGCTGTTTGACAAATACGACTAATCAGCAATTGGGGTATCCCCCCTGGACCCCACCTGACGCTCTGCAGCAGTTGCTGTCATGTACCATATTTGTTCTCTGCTGCTTTTTGTTTCCTAAGTTTATTGGTGCGGGTTTGGGCGCTGTCAACAAATGCAATAAATGAATAAATACATAAATGAACACATGCAGTGTTAATTCTACAGATTAGTTAAGGACATCTCACCATCCAACTCTCCTCTGTGCCAATGACCTATCTGTACATGTAGGTGTGGGAGGGTTGTGTTATTTCAGTGCTTTTTGCATAATATTTCGCTGGCTCCATGATCAATAATGGTGTTTTGCTGCTCTCGGGTGCGGCGTGGGAGTCCGCCATATTGCCTGGTGCCGCCATTTCACTGCCGGGTTGTGCGGCGCAATTAGGCTAATGGCGCCCTCTGCTAGCGCCAGCCGGCCCATCTGCCCGGATTAAGAGACAGGCTTTCCAGAGTCCCACCCAAAAGACGGATTAGGCCAGGCAGTGACCGGATATAACGAGTCGCGTCCCGGGGCACCAGCGCCGCTGGCAGATGTAAGTCGCAGGAGTGCTCCTGCAATCAGCAGAGGCCCTTGAGTGCCTCTGAAATCAGCCACGCAGATGACTGAGGCGGCCCAGGAATGCATTAGGCTGGAGCCCTCTGCTACTTGCCCGCGATGCGGCGCGTGAGCACGGTGGCACCGGCCGGCGCAGGGCTTTCTGCTTCATGTAACGATTCCTCTGCACGGCTTCCTTTTGGATTTTGCTTAAGAGAGCTTTAAAGTCCTCTCTTCATTGATTCATGGCTTATTATGGTGTTTAATTTCAGGAACTCAGTAAATGGGCAACTCAACTTTTTGACCATGAATACAGCAACTACGGCCAGAAACCAATATGGTGGCCGCCCGCTGTCTCTCATGTAACATTGTTTCTGTGTATACACTGGTGGTCACTGCCATTAGTATAGCCTTGTAGTGGAGTGTGATGGCTGGCTGTGTAGTGCTGCACGGATTGTAATGGCAGTGTGATGGCTGGCTGTGTAGTGCTGCACGGATTGCAATGGCAGTGTGATGGCTGGCTGTGTAGAGCTGCACAGATTGTAATGGCAGTGTGATGGCTGGCTGTGTAGTGCTGCATGGATTGCAATGGCAGTGTGATGGCTGGCTGTGTAGTGCTGCACAGATTGTAATCGCAGTGGCATGGCTGGCTGTGTGGTGCTGTGTGGATTGTAGTGCAGTGGGATGGCTGGCTGTGTAGTGCTGCGTGGGTTATAGTGCAGTGGGATGGCTGGCTGTGCACGGATTTGTAATGGCAGTGTGATGGCTGGCTGTGTAGTGCTGCACGGACTATAGTGCAGTGGGATGGCTGGCTGTGCAGTGCTGTGCAGATTGTAGTGCAGTGGGATGGCTGGCTGTGCAGCGCTGCACGGATTGCAATGGCAGTGTGATGGCTGGCTGTTAAGTGATGCACGGATTGCAATGGCAGTGTGATGGCTGGCTGTGTAGTGCTGCACGGATTGCAATGGCAGTGTGATGGCTGGCTGTGTAGTGCTGCACGGATTGTAGTGCAGTGGGATGGCTGACTGTGTAGTGCTGCGCAGATTGTAGTGCAGTGAGATGGCTTGCTGTGCAGTGCTGCACAGATTGCAGTGCAGTAGGATGGCTGGCTGTGTAGTGCTGCACGGATTGTAGTGCTGTGGGATGGCTGGCTGTGTAGTCCTGCGCAGATTGTAGTGCAGT